>NC_141877.1:415119209-420119209 GCF_056163025.1 Triticum urartu | reverse complement strand
TTTTTGGGACTAACCTATTAACCCAGAGCCCAGTGCCAGTTTCTGTTTTTTTTTGCCTATTTTAGGGTTTCGAAGAAAAGGAAAATCAAACGGAGTCCAAATGACCTGAAACTTCACGGAACCTACTTTTGGATCAGAAGAAGCCCAGAAGACTTAGAGTCTACGTAAGGGAAGCTTCGAGGAAGCCACGAGGTAGGGGGCGCGCCCACCCCCCTGGGCGTGCCCTCCACCCTCGTGGGCCCCTCATGCCCCCCCTGACGTACTTCTTCCGCCTATATATCTCCATATACCCTAAAAACATCTATGAGCACAATAGATCGGGAGTTACACCAACAGAAGCCTCCGTAGCCACCGAAAGCCAATCTAGACCCGTTCTGGCACCCTGCCGGAGGGGGCAATCCTTCTCCGGTGGCTATCTTCATCATCCCGGTGCTCTCCATGACAAGGAGGGAGTAGTTCTCCCTCGGGGCTGAGGGTATGTACCAGTAGCTATGTGTTTGATCTCTCTCTCTCTCTCTCTCGTGTTCTTGAGATGATACGATCTTGATGTATCGCGAGCTTTGCTATATTAGTTGGATCCTATGATGTTTTCTCCCCCCTCTACTCTCTTGTAATGAATTGAGTTTCCCCTTTGAAGTTATCTTATCGGATTGAGTCTTTAAAGATCTGAGAACACTTGATGTATGTCTTGCCGTGCGTATCTGTGGTGACAATGGGATATCACGTGATTCACTTGATGTATGTTTTGGTGATCAACTTGCGGGTTCCGCCCATGAACCTATGCATAGGGGTTGGCACATGTTTTCGTCGTGATTCTCCGGTAGAACTTTGAGGCACTCTTTGAGTTTCTATGTGTTGGTTGAATAGATGAATCTGAGATTGTGTGATGCATATCGTATAATCATACCCACGGATACTTGAGGTGACATTGGAGTATCTAGGTGACATTAGGGTTTCGGTTGATTTGTATCTTAAGGTGTTATTCTAGTACGAACTCTAGGGTTGTTTGTGACACTTATAGGAATAGCCCAACGAATTGATTGGAAAGAATAACTTTGAGGTGGTTTCGTACCCTACCATAATCTCTTCGTTCGTTCTCCGCTATTAGTGACTTTGGATTGACTCTTTGTTGCATGTTGAGGGATAGTTATGCGATCCAATTATGTTAGTATTGTTGAGGGAACTTGCACTAGCGAAAGTATGAACCCTAGGCCTTGTTTCAACGCATTGCAATACCGTTTATGCTCACTTTTATCACTTGCTACCTTGCTGTTTTTATTATTTCAGATTACAAAAACTATTATCTACCATCCATATACCACTTGTATCACCATCTCTTCGCCAAACTATTGCACCTATACAATTTACCATTGTATTTGGTGTGTTGGGGACACAAGAGACTCTTTGTTATTTGGTTGCAGGGTTGCTTGAGAGATACCATCTTCATCCTACGCCTCCTACGGATTGATAAACCTTAGGTCATCCACTTGAGGGGAATTTGCTACTGTCCTACAAACCTCTGCACTTGGAGGCCCAACAACATCTACAAGAAGAAGGTTGTGTAGTAGACATCAAGCTCTTTTCTGGCGCCGTTTCCGGGGAGGTGAGTGCTTGAAGGTATATCTTTAGATCTTGCAATCGAGTCTTTTAGTTTCTTGTTTTATCACTAGTTTAGTTTATAAAAGAAAACTATAAAAAATGCAATTGAGTTTGTCTCATACGCTTCACCTTTTTAATATCTTTCATGAGTATGATGGAAAGGATAATTGTGCTCAAGTGCTAGAATAAGAAATCTATAAAATGTTTGGCACTAAATATGTGAATGATGAGCATGATTGCAATGTTGTTAGTATGAATTCCTTGAATATCCATGATGCTAATGATATGCAAAGCCACAAGCTTGGGGAAGCTATGTTTGATGAAGATGATATTTTTTGTCCCCCAAGTTTTGATGAGCAAATTTATTATGATGAAAGCATGCCTCCTATTTATGATAATTATATTGATGAAAGTGTATTTGGAGAGGTCATGACTTTATTTCGTGATGAATCCACTATTCCGGAAGAGGTTCCAATTGATTATGAGAACAAAGTTGGTATCTATGATGATTATTGTGATGACTTGTATGCTATAAATAATAATGATATCCATGAAACTTGTCATCATGATTTTAGTTTTCAATTGGATTATGCCTCACATGATAATTATTTTGTTGAGTTTGCTCCCACTATTATTCATGAGAAGAATTTTGCTTATGTGGAGAGTAATAAAATTTCCATGCTTGTAGATCATGAAAAGAATGCTTTAGGCGCTGGTTATATTGTTGAATTAATTCATGATGCTACTGAAAATTATTATGAGGGAGGAACGTGTGCTTGTAGGAATTGCAATAATATCAAGTTTCCTCTCTATGTGCTTAAAGTTTTGAAGTTATGCTTGTTTTGCCCTCCTATGCTAGTTGATTATTGTTCCCACAAGTTGTTTGCTCACAAAATCACTATGCATAGGAAGTGGGTTAGACTTAAATGTGCTAGTCATATTCTTCATGATGCTCTCTTTATGTTTCAATTCTTATCCTTTATGTGAGCATCATTGAAATCATCATGCCTAGCTAGGGGCGTTAAACGATAGCGCTTGTTGGGAGGCAACCCAATTTTATTTTAGTTCCTTTCTTTTTGTTCCTGTTTAGTAATCAATAATTCATATAGCCTCTGTTTATATGTGGTTTTATGCTTTTAATTAGTGTTTGTGCCAAGTAGAACCTTTGGGAAGACTTGGGGAAAGTCTTGTTGATCATGCTGTAAAAAGACAGAAACTTTAGCGCTCACGAGAACTACTGCCATTTTTATTTGGAGAGCTCTATTTAGTTAATTCTTTTTGAAGATGATTAATAGATAAATTACTTAGGTCCAGAAATTTATTTGAGAATTTTATGAGTCCCAGAAGTATACGTTTGATCCAGATTACTACAGACTGTTCTGTTTTTGACAGAATCTGTTTTTCGTGTGTTGTTTGCTTATTTTGATGAATCTATGAGTAGTATCGGAGGGTATGAACCATAGATAAGTTGGAATACAGTAGATATTGCACCAATATGAATTAAGAATGAGTTCATTACAGTACCTTGAAGTGGTGATTTATTTTCTTATACTAACGGAGCTCACGAGTTTTCTACTTTAAGTTTTGTGTTGTGAAGTTTCCAAGTTTTGGGTAAGGATTCGATGGATTATGGAACAAGGAGTGGCAAGAGCCTAAGCTTGGGGATGCCCATGGCACCCCCAAGATAATCTAAGGACGCCTAAAAGCCAAAGCTTGGGGATACCCCGGAAGGCATCCCCTCTTTCGTTTTCGTTCATCGGTAACTTTACTTGGAGCTATATTTTTATTCGCCACATGATATGTGTTTTGCTTGGAGCGTCAATTTATTTTGTTAGGATTTTCTTGCTGTTATTTATAAAATTGTTTTTCATCTTTTATTTTAATAAAAGTGGCATTGGTAGCCTTTATTATGCCTATTTTAGAAGTCCACATGTTGCTGTTTGAAAACAGAAAGTTTACTGCTGTTGCAATAATTCCCTAGAAAAGTCAGAATGTGATAAAATGTTGAAACCTTTTGCATATTAAGATCTGATAAATTTACTACAGTGTGAATTTTCTTTCATAATTTTTGGAGCTAGGGAAATATGGATCTTGCTGCACTCTTTACAGACTATCCTGTTTAGGCAGATTGCTGTTATGTTTGCATTGTTTGCATATGTTTGCTTCTTTAATGATTCTATTTGACGATAGGACTATTAAATATGCAGAGGCATTTAGTATGCAATGTTGAATAATAATTTTAGTGATTTGCTACAGTAGAGTATGATAAGGTTTTTGCAATGGTTTATACTAACTTATCTCACGAGTCCTTGTTGAGTTTTGTGTGGATGAAGCTTTTGAGATTTAGGGAGACCTTGATATGAGAGGAATTAAGGAGACACAAAAGCTCAAGCTTGGGGATGCCCAAGGCACCCCAAGATAATATTTCAAGAAGTCTCGAGCATCTAAGCTTGGGGATGCCCCGGCTGGCATCCCACCTTTCTTCTTCAACAATTATTGGTTAGTATCGGTTGATCCTAAGTTTTTGTTTCTTCACATGATGTTTGCTATTCTTAGATGTCATTTTATTTTGCGTTGCTTGCTGTTTGAATAAATTATCAAGATCTGAAATTATTAATTGTTAGAGAGTCTTCACATAGTTGCATAATTATTCGACTACTCATTGATCTTCACTTATATCTTTCAGAGTAGTTTGTCATTTGCTCTAGTGCTTCACTTATATCTTTTAGAGCATGGTGGATTTCTTTTATAGAAACTATTGATCTCCCATGCTTCACTTAGATTATTTTTAGAGTCTTAATAGCATGGTAATTTTCTTAAAATCCTAATATGCTAGGTATACAAGATTAATAATAAAATTCTCTTATGAGTGTTTTGAATACTAAGATAAGTTTGATGCTTGATGATTGTTTTGAGATATGGAGGTAATAATAACAAAGTCGTGCTAGTTGAGTAGTTGTGAAATTCAGAAATGCTTGTGTTGAAGTTTGCAAATCCCGTAGCATGCACGTATGGTAAACGTTGTGTAACAAATTTGAAACATGAGGTGTTATTTGATTGTCCTCCTTATGAGTGGCGGTCGGGGACGAGCGATGGTCTTTTCCTACCAATCTATCCCCCTAGGAGCATGCGCGTAGTGCCGAGGTTTTTGATGACTTGTAGATTTTTGCAATAAATATATGAGTTCTTTATGACTAATGTTGAGTCCATGGATTATACGCACTCTCACCCTTCCATCATTGCTAGCCTCTACGGTACCGTGCATTGCCCTTTCTCACATCGAGAGTTGGTGCAAACTTCGCCGGTGCATCCAAACCCCATGATATGATACGCTCTTTCACACATAAACCTCCTTATATCTTCCTCAAAACAGCCACCATACCTACCTATTATGGCATTTCCATAGCCATTCCGAGATATATTGCCATGCAACTTTCCATCATTCCGTTCATCAAGACACATTCATCGTTGTCATATTGCTTAGCATGATCATGTAGTTGACATAGTATTTGTGGCAAATCCACTGTTCATAATTCTTTCATACATGTCACTCCTGGTTCATTGCATATCCCGGTACACCGCCGGAGGCATTCATATAGAGTCATCCTTGTTCTAGTATCGAGTTGTAATCATTGAGTTGTAAATAAATAGAAGTGTGATGATCATCATTATTAGAACATTGTCCCAAGTGAGGAATAAAAAAAGAGAAAGGCCATAAAAAAGAGAAGGCCCAAAAAAAAGAAAAGAGAAAGGCCATAAAAAAGAGAAGGCCCAAAAAAATGAGAGAAAAAGAGAGAAGGGACAATGTTACTATCCTTTTACCACACTTGTGCTTCAAAGTAGCACCATGATCTTCATAGTAGAGAGTCTCTCATGTTATCACTTTTATATACTAGTGGGAATTTTTCATTGTAGAACTTGGCTTGTATATTCCAACAACGGGCCTCCTCAAGTGCCCTAGGTCTTCGTGAGCAAGCAAGTTGGATGCACACCCACTAGTTTCTTTTGTTGAGCTTTCATACATTTATAGCTCTATTGCATCCGTTGCATGGCAATCCCTACTCCTTGCACTAACATCAATCGGTGAGCATCTCCATAGCCCATTGATTAGCCTCGTTGATGTGAGACTTTCTCCTTTTTTTTCTCCACATAACCCCCTCATTATATTCTATTCCACCCATAGTGCTATGTCCATGGCTCGCGCTCATGTATTGCGTGAAAGTTTATAGGTTTGAGATTACTAAAGTATGAAACAATTGCTTGGCTTGTCATCGGGGTTGTGCATGATGAGAGCATTCTTGTGTGACGAAAATGGAGCATGACTAAACTATATGATTTTGTAGGGATGAACTTTCTTTGGCCATGTTATTTTGAGAAGACATAATTGCTTAGTTAGTATGCTTGAAGTATTATCATTTTTATGTCAATATGAACTTTTGTCTTGAATCTTATGGATCTGAATATTCATGCCACAATTAAGAAGAATTACATTGAAATTATGCCAAGTAGCACTCCACATCAAAAATTCTGTTTTTATCATTTACCTACTCGAGGACGAGCAGGAATTAAGCTTGGGGATGCTGATACGTCTCCAACGTATCTATAATTTTTGATTGCTCCATGCTATATTATCTACTATTTTGAATGTTTATGGGCTTTATTATACACTTTTATATAATTTTTGGGCTAACCTATTAACCCATAGCACAGTGCCAGTTTCTGTTTTTTGCCTATTTTAGGGTTTTGAAGAAAAGGAAAATCAAACGGAGTCCAAATGACCCGAAAATTCACGGAACCTACTTTTGGATCAGAAGAAGCCCAGAAGACTTGGAGTCTACATAAGGGAAGCTTCGAGGAGGCCAGAGGTAGGGGGCGCGCCCACCCCCCTGGGCGCGCCCTCCACCCTCGTGGCCCCCCTGACGTACTTCTTCCGCCTATATATCTCCATATACCCTAAAAACATCCGTGAGCACATTAGATCAGGAGTTCCGCCACTAGAAGCCTCTGTAGCCACTGAAAGCCAATCTAGACCCGTTCCGGCACCCTTCCGGAGGGGGCAATCCTTCTCCGGTGGCCATCTTCATCATCCCGGTGCTCTCCATGACAAGGAGGGAGTAGTTCTCCCTTGGGGCTGAGGGTATGTACCAGTAGCTATGTGTTTGATCTCTCTCTCTCTCTCTCTCTCGTGTTCTTGAGATGATATGATCTTGATGTATCGCGAGCTTTGCTATATTAGTTGGATCCTATGATGTTTTCTCCCCCCTCTACTCTCTTGTAATGAATTGAGTTTCCCCTTTGAAGTTATCTTATCGGATTGAGTCTTTAAAGATTTGAGAACACTTGATGTATGTCTTGTTGTGCGTATCTGTGGTGACAATGGGATATCACGTGATTCACTTGATGTATGTTTTGGTGATCAACTTGCGGGTTCCGCCCATGAACCTATGCATAGGGGTTGGCACATGTTTTCATCATGATTCTCCGGTAGAACTTTGGGGCACTCTTTGAGGTTCTATGTGTTGGTTGAATAGATGAATCTGAGATTGTGTGATGCATATCATATAATCATACCCACGGATACTTGAGGTGACATTGGAGTATCTAGGTGACATTAGGGTTTTGGTTGATTTGTATCTTAAGGTGTTTTATTCTAGTACGAACTCTAGGGTTGTTTGTGACACTTATAGGAATAGCCCAACGGATTGATTGGAAAGAATAACTTTGAGGTGGTTTCATACCCTACCATAATCTCTTCGTTCGTTCTCCGCTATTAGTGACTTTGGAGTGACTCTTTGTTGCATGTTGAGGGATAGTTATGTGATCCAATTATGTTAGTATTGTTGAGGGAACTTGCACTAGCGAAAGTATGAACCCTAGGCCTTGTTTCAACGCATTGCAATACCGTTTACGCTCACTTTTATCACTTGCTACCTTGCTGTTTTTATTATTTTAGATTACAAAAACTATTATCTACCATCCATATACCACTTGTATCACCATCTCTTCGCCGAACTAGTGCACCTATGCAATTTACCATTGTATTGGGTGTGTTGGGGACACAAGAGACTCTTTGTTATTTGGTTGCAGGGTTGCTTGAGAGAGACCATCTTCATCCTACGCCTCCTACGGATTGATAAACCTTAGGTCATCCACTTGAGGGGAATTTGCTACTGTCCTACAAACCTCTGCACTTGGAGGCCCAACAACGTCTACAAGAAGAAGGTTGTGTAGTAGACATCACCCCCCACCCTGAACCCTAAGATAGATAGTGGGGTACCTCTCCGGCGAGCCCCCGTCCCCGCTGCGAGTGGTTCTTCCTTAACTCCGGCGAGCCCCCCAACCCCTGAAAATCGACTGAGCCAAAAGTCGATTCAGTCGAATGAAGTGTGGCTTAATCGGAGCAGAGTAGCAGCACGAGCGAGGGGGAGAGCAGCAGCAGCAGCTGGGCAAGCGAGCGATCGAGCGAGAGCCGGAGCAGCAGCAGCAGATCTGGCTGGTATGGACGCCGCCACCGAAGGGGCCTCGCACTGGGGGAGAGCCGTCGTGGAGATGTCGCCCGCGGCGCCGGCTTCAAGGTAGCCACTCCATGGGGGTGCGGGATGGAGCACCGTCGGCGCCGGGAGGTTGAGTTCAGGAGAAGGTGCGATGCGATGAGTGTACAACCTCTTTGGTGGCGCCGAGTAGGCCTCGGCTTTGTTCGAGAAGTCGGTGAGGATGTTGCGGTTCCGGTGGAGCAGGTTAAGGCGGCGCTGTGGGGATGGAGCAGCCGCGATAGACGAGGCGATCGTCGAAGCAGCTCCTTGGAGGTGGAGGACGGGGCGGCTGAACCGGCGGGACGGCGAGATGGACGATGGATCCTCATCTGGGGAGGTGGACGAGGGACATCGAGCTGTTGCGGTGGACGACATCGTCGGAGAAGAGGCTCCGGCTGGGCAGCGGTGATGTGGCGGACGGAGGAGGGTGGGGTTTCGCGGCTAGAGCGGAGAGGTTATGGCGGCCTGGGATTTCGAATGGCGAAAAGGGGGCGATGGGAGGGGGTGAAGCATGACTTAGGAACGCGCTTGTCTAAAATGTAGGGTGTGTTACAAAAGTACCCCCCCCCCCACCGATTTAAACTAGCGACCCTTTCGGCTCAGGGTTAGAAGGGGGATTTCGCGTGTCGGGATTTGGCAGCTGGAGGGAGTTTTCGCGCGCGTTGTAATTTCGGGATAACAAGGCGCGGGTTGTGAAGGCGCCAGGTTTGGGAGCACGATATCTAAATTTTCGGGATATAACAAGACGCTGGTTGAATTTTAGGGACAATCTTAATGTGTAGTAATATTGTACTTGTACGTACCAAATCAATTCGCACTTCCCTCAACCAAAAAGAAAACGAAAAAAATAAAACTATTCACACCACACAAAGAGAGAGTCTTGCCCTGTTTTACTATACAAATGCTATTCAAAGCTACTCCCTCCTTCCATCTATGTAGGGCCTAATGCGTTTTTCGATGCCAACTTTGACCGAATATTAGAGCAATGATATATGACATGCAACTTACACAAAGCACACCGTTAAATTCGTCTGTGAAAGGTTCTTTCAATGATATAATTTTCACATTGTGCATGTCATGTACTATTAATCTTGTCAATAGTCAAAGGCGGTCTTGAAAATCTCATTACGCCCTATATAGATGGAAGGAGGGAGTATGAATCCATGTTATGTCCGATTAAATTTTTTCGCTTGCTGTATAATGCATGTAACCTACTCATACCAACATTTTAGTGCATTCCAAATGTCTATACTACCGCTGCAATTCGAACTAAATTTGAATTCGTTTCTCTATTTCAATAAGAATCTACAATCATGATTGTTGCCAACTTCAACCATCATAGTTTCCTTGCTATCCGCCAGATATAAATCAGACGGCCTATAATGCAGGATGGCAGGCACACCATCATCAACAACTCCGTTTCTTATAAGAGTAGAGATAAAATGTGTTAAATGTAGTATACCATGTTCATAACCACACCACGTGTATCACCGTTATATATATTCACACATCTGTCGGTTTGAAACACTATGATAAATTCTTCAAATATCTGAATTCGCTTTTTATAATGAAGTATATATGATCTCTATTCGTCTTTTACACCCACACAACCCTCTTATCTTTGTAGCTAGCGCTAACTTTCTCTTGTGCATGCACAAGCCCGCATCCTTCTCACCCCCCTCAGCATTCTCTAGCTCCATCGCACAAATTCATATTTTCACTTTAGGTCGTTCACCCACGGTGTGTGTAGGCCCCCAGCTCCTTTACGGCACACATCGATCGATATGCCTCTCTAGCCAGGTGTGCCTAGCACAAACACAAGCTTCCCCTCTTCTCTTGTCACCGTCCATGCCTCACTCCCACCACTCTTTTCATCGTTCTCGTACTCGCACACTCCTCCCCCTCGATATAGTATGCCTCTCATACCACCTCCTACATGCATCCCTCTCTCTCTCTCTATCCTTCTCCTCATGCCTCATTTGCTTCTAACACACACATGCATGTATACCGATCGATCTCCCAACATATACCTAGATCGACTTTAACTACCCCCCCCATCGATCAACGTACCTCACAAGTTATGTCTCTCCTTTCTCTTACAAAGGGTGATTGATCTTCCTATGTAGTTACGTCTGCTTACCACAGCCACATCGTCCCCCCTCATCATTCGTGCATGCCTCCTGACCCGTCTCTCACACGCAAGTGCACAGACAACAAGCAGCCATCTCCTCTCTTATTGATATTGCGGGCGTGCCCTCCGTTTGTCTAGCAAGCCTATCCCACCATTTGTTAGAAGCAACTCCACTACCACCCCCTCCAACACTCTAGCTCTGTCTCTCTCCCAACCTTATTCATCTCCTACACATATGCATGGATGCCGATCGATCTCCCTTAATACATGAGGCAGATCGATCTCCTTAATACATGATGTAGGCCTCTATCCTCCCCCACACATATACCAGCCATTGTACCTCTATAGTTAATTGGGCCTCCCTCTTCCCCCACCACACACCGATAGTCGAGCGCTACAGGTAGGTATCCATGCCACAGAGACAAACTGCACATGTCCCATCTCACGTTCCAGTAGGCCAACCACTCTATATCTTTGACGTGGGCACACACAAATTCGATGGCACTCTTTATCGATCGTGCGCGCGCACACACACACATCATCCCTCTCTTCGATTCTATGGACACCTCAAGCCGATGATACCTCCACTCTCTTCTCGTGGACCGCCCCCTCTATATATATGTTATATGCAGGACTCTATTTCACACACATTGCATATGTTAAATTTTTTGATTGACCCCCCCCCCACAAAAAAACTCTCAAGAACCCTCACACTATATCTCTCTAGGTTTGTATCTCTCTCACACAACCCCACGTAGGTGGTGTATGTATACAAGAAGAGAATAGGTGCACCGTGCACGTACTCATGCTTCGTGCCCAACCACACCCGCACGGGTACACGGTGGAGCTCATTTCTTTACGAAATGGCAGCCCACGTGCTAATTTGAACGTCTATAGCGGTTGTTTACCTAGGGAGGTCGTGTACCACGCGTGCACGAAACAAAGTTCGACTTGACATGTTGCCGCGTTATTTTTAAATAAAGTTATAGCGCTCAATGGCACGTACACAGAATATAAAACGATTTTTATGGAGGAAAAGGTAGTCCGCTCTTTAGAGTATCTCACACAAGGCTTCGGTGGCCTCTCTCTCTCTCATCGTTGGTCACTGATCCGGCCGCATCCCGTCCGTCGGGGGAAAGGGATTGCAGTGGCCTCTCTCTCTCTCACCGTTGGTCACTGATCCGGCCGCATCCCGTCCGCCGGGGGAAAGGGAGGAAGTGCATCGTTTCTCCGTTCGACGGCGCCGAGGCAGCACGTCCCGATCTGCGGTACATGTCGTTCTCTCTGACCAAGCTCCGGCGCGGCAGGGCCTACGCCACCCGCTCGCAGATTCCACCCGCCACCGCTCACCTAGTTACATCCCGACAACCTCCAGGTATCCCCTTCGGCCTTGCTCCACTGCCTGTTTTCCCATGTCGCTGCATGTGGATCTTCCATAGTTCTTTTCCCAAAACGTAGCTCGTCCGGCGTACTTTTCATATTGCATTCTTGTCCTCACACCGTTTTAGAAAAACACAACCGTGTTGTTATCTTCCCTTAGGACAAGGAATATGCTTCTCTTTTGTCGTCGCATGTGTCATCAACTGTTATTGGCCAGTAATTGTTTCCTTTCTACCTCTTTTTTGCAAACAGAGCTATCCATTTCACGTCGTTGCTATTGCGACCTTTTGGTGAACTGCACAAATCACTTTTTTATTAAGAGTGTTTTGTGCAGTTGTACTAAAATGTCACACGGGCAACGTCTCTACAGTTCAGTGCGACTGCACAAAGGGAGATTGGTTTTGCTCTATCCTCCTCATCCAACTCCGAGCCTAATCTTCTCCAACTAGTTAGTCTTAAGAGAGACTGCAAAGGTGACCAGCTTCTATTTGTGTGTTTATTGTTTCATCAGCAGTCCTCTATTATCGTAATCACACTTGATATCTTTGGAACAGGGATGCTCAGCTCTATTTTAGTGGAACTGCACAAAATGATCGGAATGTTGCATGCTCCAGACAGCTACTTTTTTCCCAACATGCCTTGTTGATTTAGACAGAGCTGGGGGGGACGTTGCTGCCAATGAAAGCATGGATCAATTTTAATTTAACACCTTCTCACAACTTTGTCTTCAGTTGTGATGTAATTATTAGCTCTGATCTGCTAATAATTGACATGCATTAGCAAGGAAGTTAGTTTTTTATTGTTTCCAAAAGAGCATCGATGGCAAGACACGTGAAAAAAAGCTGAAAGCTCACACCATTGTACAATTTCATGTCACTGGAAATTTATTTGTATAGTACGTCAATTATGTAAACAAATGATGGAAGCTTGATAGCATTGCCAGAAGCCTCTTCATCATCCGGGTCCATGTGCCATGCACAAAATTATACTCCTTCGTTCCTAAATATTTGTCTTTTTACAAATTTCAAACAGGCATATTTTAGAGTGTAGATTCACTCATTTTGCTTCGTATGTGTACTCCCTCCGTTCCTAAATATTCTATTAGTCTTAACAGAGATTTCAACAAGTGACTACATACGGAGCAAAATGAGTGAATCTACACTCTAAAATATGTCTATATACATCCGTATGTGCCAGTCCATTTGAAATCTCTAAAAAAGACAAATATTTGAGTAGTCACTCGTTGAAATATCTAGAAAGACAAATACTCCAGAGTATATTTAAGAACTGAGGGGGTAGTGCACAACCGCATGGGAGACTCAGCCCGGTTGTTGCACCGCATTAATAGTGAGTAATGAGCAGTCAAATCATAAGCCCACCTTTCCCATTGTAAGTTGCTCTGAAGAAGCAACCATCAGTACGCTCTTCTTTGAATCCGCTCATACTACTCCATCTGTCACTGTTTATACAGCGCGCTTTAGAAAAAAGAAAAAAAATCTATGGGACCAAGGCGACTAGCGATCCGCCTGAAAAATAGCATTGGTAGTTATAGCACGATGTCTATTACTAGAGGGACTAATGCGTACACACATGCATGCAGTGCTTCCACCCCGGGTACACACATGCATGCACTCCGTAGTAGTACAGTACATGGAGAGAAAATTGTGGACTTGATTGCGGTTACCACGCCCTAATTAATTGAGCATTAAACCAAACGCGTCTAAAGTCTCTCTGGTGGTAGAAATGCATTGAGAGAAATGCATCATAATGAAGCGCACCCTGTAAACTGTGACGGAGGGTGGAGTAGTATGAAGGTGCAAAACCAAGTATGCGTACTAGTACTGCGCTTGGCTCTTCGCCCCTTCATGAAGTCGAACAATGATGGTACTCCGCATGTTGGGTACTACAGTGTATGCCTCTGACAATCTGACACTGAATGGACTGATGCATGTCCACCGAGGGTAGGTTGCATTAGTCAAAAGGCGTAAGCGAGCTTCACCTTGTCCTGCAAGCTTCTCCTCGTTCTGCGAGTTGACGGGACACACCAAAAAGTAGTGGTAGTCCATACTCCCTCATTTCTAGTTAATATGGCTTAATCTTTTTTGCGGATAAATGAGAGAGCTTTATTCATATATAAGCATTCTTAGGACGATCAGCCAAGACACTGGTCACTAGGAAGCCAAAAAAAGAAGTAGGAAGCGAGGTGTTTCATCAAGCCAGCTCTCGGCCACATTCAAAATGCAGCAAGCACGGTTCGCACGAAGATGCGCCGCAAGGTTTGATAACCTGTTTACATGCTGAATAACAAAAAAAGAGGAAATATTACTGAGCGCTACTATTTGTAACAGGATATGAGCCAGAATTAAGCGAGAATTGTGGCGAGTGTTCCATGCAATCAACTTCCATTATCACATGCGAGAACCCTCGAAGAGAACCAAATGTGTTGAAGATTGCTTTATCACATTTTAAAATTATAATAAGAGTGCATAAGCTCCTCCATCCGGTTCCTAGTACTAGTATAGTACATACCTTTATGGACTATAGTAGTAGTACTAGTAAACTTTGCGCTTGGATGTTCGGGAAGTCGAACAATAATAGCACTAGTAGTATAGTGTATGCTTCTGGCAATCTGACACCGAATTAACTGTTGCACGTCCACCGCCTGAGCGAGGGAGAGCTTGCATTAGTCAAAAGTTTCTCCTTGTCCAGTGAGCCACCGCGCGCAAGCTTCTCCCGTCATGCAGCCTTCTCCTCGTTCGTCAAGTTGACGGGACACAGCAAAGTAATGCTAGTCCATGTTGCCTCCTCTCCGGTTAATATGGCTTAATTTCAAACGAGATAAATACACTGTCTGTCACTGTATATTTGTAAAAATACGGTCAGTTGACTTCATAATACGCTCATTGCACTCAATATATATATTTTCCATTGTTCATACGGTCACTAGCTCACCCTGACTGAGTATGTGTGTGCATGCACGTGTAGGTTGAGCACTTGAGAGTGACCATGTGTGTTCCGTCGTGTGCTCGGACATGCATGCATTAGGGCGTCGCGCGCGTTTTTGCGTCCATGTGTACATGTGACTGTTGCATACACGTAGGGGGAGTACGTGTAGGGGCCACTAAGGAGCAGTCAAATCACACAGTAAGTTAGTCGGAAGAAGCAACCATCATTTCACTCTTGAATGACACGTACGCAATATAAAATGGTTGATATGGAGAGAAAAAGAAAACCACTATATATACACTAGCAGGAGCCTAAGCTACAAGCCTGCTTGCTTAGGTTGCTCTCTTCACAAGCATAGAACGACGGGCCTGATCCCGCAGCTGGGGGAAGGGAACAATGTTCTGCGTAGATGCGGTCGACATCGGCGAGGGAGAAAACCCACAGTCGGTGCATCCCAATCGGGGGTCACCGCGGTATGGGCCGATGTCGCGTCCCAACCGCCCTTCTAGCTACAGCCCGACGTCCCAGGTAGTCCATCTTCCTTTTGGAGCCGGCTTGCTCCACTGCCGTAGCTCCTTCTCCATGCCGATCTTTCTCTACTTCTACCGGCTTCTATTTGTGATGAGTTTATGTCTCATGAACTAGTGCCAGTACTATTATTCTAATCACACTTCTTCAATATCTTTGCCATCAGGGATGCTCAGGTCGATTTTAGTGGAACTGCACAAAAGCATCGTATGATCCGAGGGTGCCAGCCGTCTTTCCTTCCTGACATGGAAAGTGCTATGGAACAAGAGGTACCACAAGGTGGAGAACCAAAGAGTGCTGCTTCTATTGTTGCTGACATTCTCACTAAAGAATCTCCCTCTAGCACATTCCTTCGACAGGTTCTACCTGGCCATGAAATTAAATCATGTTTAGGGTTTAGGGTTTAAGTCGTAGTGACCCCATCAGTAGTTTTTCTATCGTACACGCTCTCACAACTTTTTTCTTTAGTTGTGAAGTAAATATTGCCTATGATCTGTGAATCATTGAGATGCATCAGCATGCGTGTTAGTTTTCCTTTATATTTGATGGAATGTTGTAACGGGGCAACCTTGGAATAGGAATGAAAATGGAGTGAAAAAGTTTCCGTTTTTCCGAAGAAAAAATGGAAACGAAGAGAAACCAACGTTTCGTTTCGTTGGATTGCGCCATCGAGCAAAACCAACGTTTAAATCACATCTGTCGTGTTCGTGTCTCACCTTCCTCCACGGCTCGACCCCACACGGTCGCTCGGCATGCCACTCACCGCAAACCGAGAAGTATACCATAACTTTCCCGCCTGCTTGTCAATGGATCGCGCCATGGAGTACTAGCACTACCGGAAGAGATTGACGAGTTGGGGGAGGACAACTAGCTGTAGCATGGACTCCCAAGAACTTACAATTGGAAGAGATCGCGCATGTTGTAGCCGGCTATTGCGACCTTTGAACGCGGAGCAGCCGCGTGCACCCGGAAGCGGCGCGGGCGACGCTCTCTCGGCCGGCGCGCCGCAATCAATGTCGGCGCCAGTGAGAGGTCACGTCCGCTCTGGCTGGGCATGAATGCGGCACTGACCGTTTCGGGCGGGAAGCACGCGCGGGTGATGAAGAGGGTTCGGGTTGGTCAGGACCGGCCGTGGCAGCGGTCCGGACGTGCGCAAACAAGAGATGTTGTACATTAATATTGCCGCGTATATAATTAACAACGTAAATAATGTGCCAGTTGGACAAATATGATTGGAGATGGAGATGGAAATGGAATTTTACGTAAACACGGATATGCATGTCTATGTCTATGTGTGTGTGCACGACGACTCTCGCGACCTGGAAGCGGGGGCGTGTTTTCGATCGAGTTTTCTTTCTTGGTACGTTAGAAAATTAGTTTGTCTAATTCACATCTAGATATTATTTAAGGATATCACATCTAAGCTCCCACAAGTATATAATGTAGCAACAAGAAACAAAAAAAAACTAGGAAAAGACCACAAACAGAGTGGACATCAACTTATATGTGACATAACTATGTCACATCTAGATGTGTCCTAGACAGACCCTTAAAAAATTATCCGCCAGTTTTTGTTTTTTTTCAGGAACGCGCGTATTCTATTTAAAACCACTGCTATGGAGAGATTTTTACTCCATTATAGCCTCTTGTTGATAGAGTTTCTCACGTCTCGCTCTCTCACCCTCTCCATATCAAAACAAGATGACAGTGTCCACCCTATCTCTCTCCTCACCGGTGGTCACAGATCTGGCCGAATCCCGTCCGCTGCGGGAGGTGAGGAGGTGCAGCGTTGACATTGTCGCCGTCGGCGACGGAGGAAGCCGATGCGCACCGTCCTCTCGAAGCCGGCGCTGGCGCGGACGAAGATCCTCCGCGCCCTTGTTTGCTGCCGTCGTGTGGGCAGATCCCGCCTGCCCGCCTAAACGACATCTCGCCCACCTGAGGTATAACTTCTTGTATTGGTCCAGCTCCCCAGGTCGCTGCGTGCGGGTTTTCTTCTATGCGACTACTCCCCAGCTCCCCATGCATAGTAGCTAGGGTTCGTCAGCTGGTCCAACATCACCTACTAGTACTATTATAGAGGAAATGCCACTCAAAAAGTTGTCCTGATTCATGCCTCGGTGGAGGTATACATGTTGTTTCGACAAGAAGTACATGGTGGTTGTGTGGTCATTGTCCATATGGTGGTAGTACTATCACTGGTTAAATGAAGAAATGCTTTTTTTCTCGGGTATCCTGGTTTAGTTCCCATCAAGATAATTATGATGCTTCTGTTTGTTGGTGTACTTTTCATTAATTCTTATTGACAATTGAGATGTCGTTGCTAACCCTTTTTTATATTTTTGGAAACAGCGATGCGTGTCTTCATACCCGGGCATGTCTTCCTCAATTTTAGTGGAACTGCACAAAATTGGATGGCCATTGTTGTTCCCCCTCACTGTCCTTTGCCACGTGGTTCTTCCTTCCTCGAGCTTGATTACTGAGAAGAAACAGACCACAATGAGGATTTGTCGAACTTCTTAGGTGCCTCACCCAAACTTGATGCCAAATGGATGATGCATCACCATGATGACCTATCAATGCTCATGGTTGCGCCTCATGGTTGCGTCGGCTGGTGAAGCTGATCGATTTTCGACGAAAAACAAGCTGTCTTCCAATAGTGCTCTTTGCTTGTTACACACAAAGATGATATCCTTTGTCAGTTCACCTTGGTTGCGTTGGAGACGCAGTCGTCTTTCACGTTGGTGCAATTTTAGCTAGGGTTTTACGATAGGTGGGCCCAAAATGTGGCTGGCTCACCTGTCATACAACCAAAAGTAGGTGCAGTGAAGGCACCGGAGCTCAGTCCGTACTACAGTAGTATATATAAGGGGGAGCCTCAGTGCTTGTTCGCTAGGGTTTGCACTCTCCACACGCTCGCCGGACTACATATATGTTACACGCTGGAGGCTCAGTGTTCATTTGCTAGGGTTTGCTATATTCACAGTCTCTCACCCTCTCTTCACTAGATCTAAACAAGACTGTGTTGGCCTCTTGTCTCTCTCTCCCCCCTCACAGCTGGTGAAGGAGGCGTTTGTATCCCATCGCACCGGGAAGGGGAGGAGGTGCAGCGTTCACTCTATCGCCTTCGACGAGGGAGGCAATCCACTGCCGGCTGCGCTGTTCTCTTTCACCCAGCGCCTGTGCGGGAGGGCCACCGACCCCTTCTTTCTCGCTGCCCTACGTAGTGTGGGCAGATCCGGCCTCCCGCCGCACGCCTTGCCACATCTCGACGACCCTAAGGTATAAGTTTCTTTGAAACCGTTGTTGCTCTAGCTGCATGTGGATCTTTTTTGATCTATAGTCGAATCTAGGTCTTGGTTCAAGGAGGAAAGAAGGGTGCGGTGGGCTGGAGCAAGAATCTAGGACGTGGTTCAATGAGGAAAGGAGGGGCGGAAAGTAGTATAGACTGGCTATCCAGTCGCTTTGTAGGTCGAAAAGGGAAAAGGGGGGGTAACCTAGTACACACATCTGTAAGGAACCGATCTCTTTGTTGAAAAGGGGAAGAAACTGGGGGGGTCAGGTAGTTTGTGCACGACTAGATTTGCTGCCCTCACATAGGAAGAAGGTTCAAAGAGAACAAATATGGGACCAGCGCATATATGCTGCTTGGCTACATACTCTGCATCACCCATTTATACGTGTGGACGCACATGGTGCTGGCATGTCCCATGCAGCTATTTTGCTGTTGTTAATCTCAGAATTAACTACTGATCTGTTTTAAAATAATTTCTCTGTTAATATGAATCAATGCAATCGTTTTAGAAATGCTACTGTCCTATACTTTGTTTTCCATCAAGATAAGGTAGATGCTTCTTTTTGTGGCCGCATATTTCATCCTCCTTTATTGGCCAGTAATTGTTTTATTTTTTGCCTCTTAAAACAGGGATATCTATTCAACTTGTTGCTATAGAAAACTTAAATGTCACACCAACAACTTTGCTTGATTTCAGTGCAACTGCACAAAACTTGATTGGATTTCCTATTCGTGTTGGTAGGTTCGTATTTTATGTTGGTCGTTGATACGTCTCCAACGTATCTATAATTTTTGATTGCTCCATGCTATATTATCTACTGTTTTGAACTATATTGGGCTTTATTTTCCACTTTTATATTATTTTTGGGACTAACCTATTAACCGGAGGCCCAGCCCAGAATTGCCATTTTTTGCCTATTTCAGTGTTTCGGATAAACAGAGTCCAAACGGAATAAAATCTTCGGAAACGTGATTTTCTCACCGAACGTGATCCAGGAGACTTGGACCCTACTGCAAGGGATCAAAGAGGAGGTCACGAGGGTGGGGGGCGCCCCCCCCTAGGGCGCGCCCCCTACCTCGTGGGTCCCTCGGTGCTCCACCGACGTACTCCTTCCTCCTATATATACACACGTACCCCCAAACGATCAGAACAGGAGCCAAAAACCTAATTCCACTGCTGCAACTTTCTGTATCCACGAGATCCCATCTTGGGGCCTGTTCCGGAGCTCCGCCGGAAGAGGGCCGTCATCACGGAGGGCTTCTACATCATCCTAGCCCCTCCGATGAAGTGTGAGTAGTTTACCTCAGACCTTTGGGTCCATAGTTAGTAGCTAGATGGCTTCTTCTCTCTCTTTGAATCTCAATACAAAGTTCTCCCCCTCTCTTGTGGAGATCTATTCGATGTAATCTTCTTTTTGCGGTGTGTTTGTTGAGTCCGATGAATTGTGGGTTTATGATCAAGTCTATCTATGCATAATATTTGAATCTTCTCTGAATTATTTTATGCATGATTGGTTATCTTTGCAAGTCTCTTCGAATTATCCGTTTGGTTTGGCCAACTAGATTGGTAGTTCTTTCCATGGGAGAAGTGCTTAGCTTTGGGTTCGATCTTGCGGTGTCCTTACCCAGTGACAGAAGGGGCAGCAAGGCACGTATTGTATCGTTGCCATCGAGGATAACAAGGTGGGTTTTATTTCATATTGCATGAATTTATCTCTCTACATCATGTCATCTTGCTTAAGGCGTTACTCTGTTTTTAACTTAATACTCTAGATGCATGCTGGATAGCGGTCGATGAGTGGAGTAATAGTAGTAGATGCAAAATCGTTTCGATCTACTTGTCACGGACGTGATGCCTATATACATGATCATGCCTAGATATTTTCATAATTATGCACAATTCTATCAATTGCTCAACAGTAATTTGTTCACCCACCGTAGAATACTTATGCTCTTGAGAGAAGCCACTAGTGAAACCTATGGCCCCGGGGTCTATTCTCATCATATCAATCTCCATCACTTTTATATTGTTTTGATATTTACTTTGCCTTTACTTTTTACTTTGCATCTTTATATCAAAAATACCAAAAATATTATATCTATCATATCTCACTCTCGTAACTGACCGTGAAGGGCTTGACAACCCCTAATCACGTTGGTTGCGAGTAGCTATCGCTTTGTGCAGGTACGAGGGACTTGAGCGTGGGCTCCTACTGGATTGATACCTTGGTTCTCAAAAACTAAGGGAAATACTTACGCTACTCTGCTTCATCATCCCTTCCTCTTCAGGGAAAACCAACGCAAGCTCAAGACGTAGCAAGAAGGATTTCTGGCGCCGTTGCCGGGGAATCTACGCAAAAAGTCAACATACCAAGTACCCATCACAATCCCTATCACTCGCATTACATTATTTGCCATTTGCCTCTCGTTTTCCTCTCCCCCACTTCACCCTTGCCATTTTATTCGCCCTCTCTCTCTCTCTATCCTCCCTCTCTATTTGCCTCTTTTTGCCCGCCTGCTTTTTGTTTGCTCGTATGGTTGGAATAGTCATTTATTTATTACTAAACAGAGAACCAAAGATCTATGGATCCTCATCCACTTGCTAATCTTTTTAAGAGGTCCAATTATGATAAACCAATTGCTAGTGATTTTTGTGCACTAGATTATCTTTATGAAGTTCTGATTCAAATTCGTGAATCTGAAAAGTGTGATGAATTACCTCATGAAGCGATTCACAATAGATCTTTGAATAGAAAGCATGATTGCAATGATTCTATTATAAATTCAATTAATGTCAATTGTGCTAATAATATGCAAAACCCTAAGCTTGGGGATGCTAGTTTTGCTATGTCCTCTACTTGTTGCAATGATCATGATTGGGGTGATTCTTCTTTCGATCTTGAAAATTTGTTTAAACCCCATGATGAATATGATATTGATTATAATGTTTGCAATAATATTGAAAGTGGGTTTGAAGAATGTCAACTTTAGATCCCACATATTTGGAGAATGTTCAATCTTATGAAGTTTTTAATAAAAGTGGGTTTGGAAAGGTCATGACTTTAGTTAATGTTAATCCCACTATTTTGGAAGAGTGTCAACTTTGCATGCATATGGATCGTGTTGAAAATATTTTGTGTGATAGCTATTTTGTTGAATTTGCTTATGATCCCTCATGCAATTATTATGAGAGAGGAAAATATGGTGGTAGAAATTTTCATGTTACTAAATTACCTCTCGTTATGTTGAGATTGCTATTGTTTCTTTACGCTTCCTTGCATATGCTAGTTTTTGCTTGCCTTGAAATTTTGTTTGCCTATAATATGCCTATGCATAGGAAGTATGTTAGACTTAGATGTGTTTGTCACATGCTTTATGATGCTCCTTTTGTGCTTCAATTCTTGTCTTACATGTGAGCATCATTAAAATTATCAATGCCTAGCTATAAGGCTTTAAAGAAAAGCGCTTGTTGGGAGACATCCCAATATTTTTCCTTGCTGTTATTTAATAAATAAATTATTTAGCCTCTGTTTTGGTTGTGTTTTTTGTGTTTAATTAGTGTTTGTTCCAAGTAGAACCGTTGGGAAGACTTGGGGAAAGTCTTGTTGAACTTGCTGTAAAAAACAGAAACTTTAGCGCTCACGAGAACTGCTGTCATTTTTATTTGAAGAGTGATATTTAGTTAATTCTTTTTTAAGATGATTAATAGATAAATTCCTCACGTCCAGAAATTTATTTTAGAATTTTTGGGGTTCCAGAGTTTGCGCTAGCTACAGATTACTACAGACTACTGTTTTTGACAGATTCTGTTTTTCGTGTGTTGTTTGCTTATTTTGATGAATCTATGGCTAGTAAAATAGTTTATAATCCATAGATAAGTTGGAATACACTAGGTTTAACACCAATATAAATAAATAATGAGTTCATTACAGTACCTTGAAGTGGTCTTTTGTTTTCTTTCGCTAACGGAGCTCGCGAGTTTTCTATTTTGAGTTTTGTGTTGTGAAGTTTTCAAGTTTTGGGTGAATTCTTTTGATGGATCATGGAACAAGGAGTGTCAAGAGCCTAAGCTTGGGGATGCCCATGGAACCCCCAAGATAATCCAAGGACACCAAAAAGTCAAAGCTTGGGGATGCCCTGGAAGGCATCCCCTCTTTTCATCCACTTCCATCGGTAATTTACTTGGAGCTATATTTTTATTCACCAACATGATATGTGTTTTGCTTGGAGCATCTTGTATTATTTGTGTCTTTGTTTTTTAGTATTCCACAATCATCCTTTCTGTACACACCTTTTGAGAGAGCCATACATGAATTAAAATTTGATAGAATACTCTATGTGCTTCACTTATATCTTTGAGCTAGATAATTTTTCTCTATGTGCTTCACTTATATCCTTCGAGCTAGATAATTTTGCTCTATGTGCTTCACTTATATCTTTTGAGATAGATAATTTTGCTCTATGTGCTTGACTTATATCTTTTGAGCGTTATAATTTTTCTATATGTGCTTCACTTAGATCTTTTAAAGCACGGTGGTGGATTCGTTTTAAAGAAACTATTGATCTCTCATGCTTCACTTAAATTAATTTGAGAGTCTCTTAATAGCATGGTAATTTGCCTAATAATAATATGCTTGGTATTCAAGATTTGTGAAACTTTCTTTTGAGTGTGTTGAATACTAAGAAAATATTGAAGCATGATAATTGTTTTGAGATATGGAGGTGATAATATTAAAGTCATGCTAGTTGAGTAGTTGTGAATTTAAAGAATACTTGTGTTGAAGTTTGTGATTCCCGTATAATGCACTTATGGTGAACCGTTATGTGATGAAGTCGGAGCATGATTTATTTATTGATTGTCTTCCTTATGAGTGGCGGTCGGGGACGAGCGATGGTCTTTTCCTACCAATCTATCCCCTAGGAGCATGCGCGTAATACTTTGCTTTGATAACTTCTAAATTTTTGCAATAAGTATATGAGTTCTTGATGACTAATGTTGAGTCCATGGATTATACGCACTCCCACCCTTCCACCCTTGCTAGCCTCTCTAATACTGCGCAACTTTCGCCGGTATCATACACCTACCATATACCTTCCTCAAAACAGCCACCATACCTACCTATTATGACATTTCCATAGCCATTCCGAGATATATTGCCATGCAACTTTCCACCATCTAGTTCATCATGACACATCCATCATTGTCATATTGCTTAGCATGATCATGTAGTTGACATAGTATTTGTGGAAAAGCCACCGTTCATAATTCTTTCATACTTGTCACTCTTGATTCATTGCATATCCCGGTACACCGCCGGAGGCATTCATATAGAGTCATACTTTGTTTTAGTATCGAGTTGTAATCATTG
Organism: Triticum urartu; assembly: GCF_056163025.1. Taxonomy (NCBI): domain Eukaryota; kingdom Viridiplantae; phylum Streptophyta; class Magnoliopsida; order Poales; family Poaceae; genus Triticum; species Triticum urartu. Next base: position 420,095,428 of record NC_141877.1, on the reverse strand, counting down.
AGTTGTAAATAAATAGAAGTGTGATGATCATCATTCAATAGAGCATTGTCCCAAAAAAAATGAGAAAGGCCAAAGAAAAAAAGAAGGCCCAAAAAATATAAATAAATAAAAAAGGGGAAATGCTACTATCCTTTTTTTTCACACTTGTGCTTCAAAGTAGCACCATGATATAGCGAGTCTCATATATTGTGCTTCAAAGTAGCACCATGTTCTTCATATAGAGAGTCTCATATGTTGTCACTTTCATATACTAGTGGGAATTTTACGTTATAGAACTTGGCTTGTATATTCCAATGATGGGCTTCCTCAAATTGCCCTAGGTCTTTGGGAGCAAGCAAGTTGGATGCACACCCACTAGTTTCTCTTGTTGAGCTTTCATACATTTATAGCTCTAGTGCATCCGTTGCATGGCAATCCCTACGCACTCACATTGATATCTATCGATGGGCATCTCCATAGCTCATTGATACGCCTAGTTGATGTGAGACTATCTTCTCCTTTTTGTCTTCTCCACAACCACCATTCTATTCCACCTATAGTGTTATGTCCATGGCTCACGCTCATGTATTGCGTGAAGATTGAAAAAGTTAGATTATGAAACAATTGCTTGGCTTGTCATCGGGGTTGTGCATGATTTAAATACTTTGTGTGGGGAAGATGGAGCATAGCCAGACTATATGATTTTGTAGGGATAACTTTCTTTGGCCATGTTATTTTGAGAAGAAATAATTGCTTTGTTAGTATGCTTGAAGTATTATTATTTTCTATGTCAATATAAACTTTTGTCTTGAATCTTTCTAATCTGAATATTCATACCACAATTAAGAAGATTTGCATTGAAATTATGCCAAGTAGCACTCCGCATCAAAAATTCTCTTTTTATCATTTATCTACTCAAGGACGAGCAAGAATTAAGCTTGGGGATGCCTGATACGTCTCCAACGTATCTATAATTTTTGATTCCTCCATGCTATATTATCTACTGTTTTGGACTATATTGGGCTTTATTTTCCACTTATATATTATTTTTGGGACTAACCTATTAACCGGAGGCCCAGCCCAGAATTGCTGTTTTTTGCCTATTTCAGTGTTTCGGATAAACAGAATATCAAACAGAGTCCAAACGGAATAAAATCTTCGGAAACGTGATTTTCTCACCGAACGTGATCCTGGAGACTTGGACCCTACTGCAAGGGATCAAAGAGGAGGTCACGAGGGTGGGGGGCGCCCCCCCTAGGGCGCGCCCCTGCCTCGTGGGCCCCTCGGTGCTCCACCGACGTACTCCTTCCTCCTATATATACACACGTACCCCCAAACGATCAGAACATGAGACAAAAACCTAATTCCACCGCCGCAACTTTCTGTATTCACGAGATCCCATCTTGGGGCCTGTTCCGGAGCTCCGCCGGAAGAGGGTCATCATCACAGAGGGCTTCTACATCATCCTAGACCCTCTGATGAAGTGTGAGTAGTTTACCTCAGACCTTCGGGTCCATAGTTAGTAGCTAGACGGCTTCTTCTCTCTCTTTGAATCTCAATACAAAGTTCTCCCCCTCTCTTGTGGAGATCTATTCGATGTAATCTTCTTTTTGCGGTGTGTTTATTGAGACCGATGAATTGCGGGTTTATGATCAAGTCTATCTATGAATAATATTTGAATCTTCTCTGAATTCTTTTATGCATGATTGGTTATCTTTGCAAGTCTCTTCGAATTATCCATTTGGTTTGGCCAACTATATTGGTAGTTCTTGCCATGGGAGAAGTGCTTAGCTTTGGGTTCGATCTTGCGGTGTCCTTACCCAGTGACAGAAGGGGCAGCAAGGCACGTATTGTATCGTTGCCATCGAGGATAACAAGATGGGGTTTATTTCATATTGCATGAATTTATCTCTCTACATCATGTCATCTTGCTTAAGGCGTTACTCTGTTTTTAACTTAATACTCTAGATGCATGCTGGATAGCGGTCGATGAGTGGAGTAATAGTAGTAGATGCAGAATCGTTTTGATCTACTTGTCACAGACGTGATGCCTATATACATGATCATGACTTGATATTCTCATAATTATGCACAATTCTATCAATTGCTCAACAGTAATTTGTTCACCCACCGTAGAATACTTATGCTCTTGAGAGAAGCCACTAGTGAAACCTATGGCCCCGGGGTCTATTCTCATCATATCAATCTCCATCACTTTTATATTGTTTTGCTATTTACTTTGCCTTTACTTTTTACTTTGCATCTTTATATCAAAAATACCAAAAATATTATATCTATCAGATCTCACTCTCGTAAGTGACCGTGAAGGGCTTGACAACCCCTAATCGCGTTGGTTGCGAGTAGCTATCGCTTTATGCACGTACGAGGGACTTGAAAGTGGGCTCCTACTGGATTGATACCTTGGTTCTCAAAAACTGAGGGAAATACTTACGCTACTCTGCTGCATCATCCCTTCCTCTTCGGGGAAAACCAACGCAAGCTCAAGACGTAGTAGTCATCTCATGAAAGGTCAGTACAGGCCTTAATCCACATGATTGTGGAGTGTGCTTTGAGATGATGTGCTACTTGTATTGGTACTATTTTAAATAAATGATGAATTGAAGCTATTGTATTGCTGTCTTTTCCCATTAAGTAGTGAACAAAAATGGGACCAACCCAGACATGATGCTTGTTGCTTTGTTACAACAAATTCAGCATCACCCCCTTTATAAGCCAGTAATTGATGCCACTCTCAAAATTAACTACTGAATCTTATTTCAAAACTGCAACACTTGTTAGGGATTGGCGGGATTACCATTTTTGTGGCCGCATGTTTCATCCTCCTTTATTAGCCAGTAATTGGTTCCTTTTTTGCCTCTGTTTATACAGGGATATCTATTCAACTTGTTGCTATTGTGACATTTTGCTTCACTACGCGAAACACTTTGCTTGATTTCAGTGCAACTGCACAAAACGAGATTGGATTTCCTATTTGTGTTGGCAGATTCGTACGTGATCTTGAGTGCGTCATGACAGGTTGGTACTTGCCTTCATCCACATGATCGTGCAGTGTGTTTTGAGATGTTGTGCTACTTGTATTGGTACTATTTTAAATAAATGATGAATTGAAGCTATTGTATTGTTGTCTTTTCCCATTAAGTAGTGAACAAAAATGGGACCAACCCAGACATGATGCTTGTTGCTTTGTTACAACAAATTCAGCATCACCCCCTTTATAAGCTTTGTCGTTCTTTATACATGTTGAAACAAGGCATTGTTAAGATAATGTCTCAGTCAATATGAATGAATCACACTGATGGAGAATTGCTACTCTCCTGCTTTGTTTCCCATTAAGATAAAGTAGATCAATAGATGCCTTTCTTCTAGGAGTACAAGTCATCAACCGTTATTTCTTAGTAATTGTTTCCCTTATACCTATTGTTGCTTATAGGGATATCAAAATTAAAGCTCGGTTTTATTCTGACTTCGATTTTAGTTGAACTGCACAAAAGGAGCCAATGTGTAAGGCAAACTGCTGCATTACTGGGTCTAGTTGGTCGTTCCACTTTGCAGAAAGAAGCAGTCACTGTTTGCGCTACATTACAGAAGGAATGACCGAGAAGCTTTACAGAGTATTATTAGACACCGGTGACATGACTAGTCTGCAGAGACCATTGGCAATTTAACAACATGTGGAGTGCCCTGGGCAAAAAGTGCCCAAACAAGTACAAAAGCTACCACGGGACTCCACGATCATAGGCATTACATATTTTGAATGGGAAAAGCTTGTCAAAGTTTAATCATTGATGTTAGCAAGAAGACGTTAGTTTAATATATTGGAATTGGAAAACTTTGTCAAAATTTGCTCATTGATGTTAGCCAGAAGACATGCATTTGATATTTTTGAGTGGGACGCCCTTGCTGTGAGCAGCGTTGAGTGTTTTTTCCTATTCCTGTGTTCAGTTTAGAAGTAAATAGTTACTCTGCTGAGATATTCCTGTGTTAAGAGTTTGTTCTGAATATTGTCTATGTAATGCCATGCCTTGTGTTTGATTGCAAAGTTGAGCTTGGAATGTTGTGGCATGCGGCATCACGAGTTGTTCACCGTGCCTCCTGAGAATAATGCTTCGTATTGTTTTGCATGTCGATCTAATGCCAGTGATTTGCTTGTTAAGAAGATCATCCTCTTCTGTTGTTTCCGTGCTTAAGAAGTTCATCGTCTGATGTTTCATTCATAGCCTATACGACAAGTCGGGTAGGTTAGACGTGAAACCATATGATCTTCCGAACAACTCATGATATTAGGCCGTGATTGGATCGTCGTTTTCCAACCAAAACCGCTTGTAAAACTGACGCTTGTAAATTAAAGCAGATGATCTTGGGCGAAGGCGCTTGGTTGGTCGATTTCGACTAGTAAAATATCGGAAGTACTTGACACACGATAAAAACGCTGAACGACACTCAGACGATTGCTAATCCAGCCGTTAGCTGCTGTTTCAGCCTTGCCCATGGATGGCATGATACGCACGTCATGCATGTATCATCTGGTAATGTCGTCCATATAGCAGTGCTCATAAAATATACATTGGTCTCTCAAATTACACGCGTAACCCGCCGGTTTTACTTACAGACCTCGGGCCCTCGTTTTCATTACGCCTGTATTTTACGCATTGTTTTCGATGATGAGTAAATTACACTTGTATGTTAATACATGTTTGAAATAAACCAGAGCTCCCAAGCGCGGCCTTACCGTTTCATGCCGTCTCAGTTTCTCGAAGGTGCTCATAGGTGTCCGATGATCCTCGCTTCCTGAATGAGTAGCGGGCGCTGTATCAGACCATCCGTAGGGCCCGCGAGGCCCTCTCCATTGTCCTTCGAGTTGTTGCGCTCGTCGTGGCGCCGAGCATTGTTAACATCATCAACGAACATGAGTATTCAGGAGATGACTTTATTTTGAGTGGATGACACTAGGGACCCACTAGGGCCATAGCCGTACGTACGCAAGTGCCTCCTTATTATGTACAACTATATTTTTTTGTTTTCTCCTGGTTTCCTGACATCACGGTCCCACACCATTGTCAACCTATGTAGTCAATATAAATGAGAGAATTGCACAAGGTGTGGCCGACAGCTGGGACCAAGCAGCTCGACCAGTATTTGTGTTTTTGAGGCGTGAGCACTACAAAGTTTTTCTTGGCGATGATTTCGTTGTTGTTCAGAGGAGAGCAGGGTATTAACTGGGCGGGCTATGGCCCGTCTAGCCCAGGCTAGATATCCAGCCCAGATACTAATTTTTTTCAAGATGAAAATGGCTAGCCCAGCTATACGTCTTTTTGAGGAATACCCAGGCAAGGTCAACTTGTTATTCTACGCCCCGCTGGGCTGCAAATCTTTCCTAGGAGGGGTGCATTAGGCTTAACAGGAAAATGGGCTTTAGAAATAATAAATGGGGTGTAATTATAAAAACTGGGTAGTAACTATAAAAAAATGCACCAAACACGAAATTAGTTTATAAAATATTTTTTATGGATTTTGAAAATCTTAAATTTTCATTGTTGCGCGCGTAATGTTTCGTTGGATTTTTACGTAATACAAATTTATATTTAATCTGACTAGAAATTTCAAGATAAAAATATTTCGGAGCCCATCAAAATGTGGGAAATTTTATTGAATTCTGTCTTCAACAGTTGGTTGAAATTATTAATCATTGTCCTAGCTAGAAAATGGGTTGTACTTTTAACAAACTGTAAATGGGCTGTTGTAAATTCCATTAGAATTCCAAAATGGGCTGTACATTCTTACAAAACGCAAATGGGCTATAAGTTCTCTGCCACACACTTGTGGGCCTATTAAGTGACGCGTCCCCTAAAAAAATAAGTTGACGCGTATGCAAGGCTTTGCCAACTTATTATAGTCAACACACGGTTCTAGCAGCAGTGGCCGTTGGATGTCTATCCAACAGATGTCGTACTTCTTCTTCAATCTCGGATATTCTTAGCTTTGGCCGCCCAAAAAATGATTCCTCCCCCTGACATCTGGGGCGCAGCGTTTCGGAGGCTGGCCTGTGGGCCTACTAAGTTGGAGCGTACCAAGGGCTTTGTCAACTTAGTCAATAATAAACGTTTCTAGCTTCAGTGATCGTACGATGTCCATCCAACGGCCGTAGTGCTTCTTCAACCTCTGGTCTTCTTGGTCCAGCCGCCCAAAGCAGCGCCGGTCGTGCCGCCTGCTCCTGCCTCCCGTGGCCGGCTGTGCTGCCGCGGAGGCCTCACCGCCCCCATACTACTCCCACCGTTGGCCAGGCCATCCCTCCACTCACCCATACCCCCTGTTATTCTGCGGCGATGGCAGCCTCACACCGCAGCCGAACCAGTGAACCCTTGTACTCCTCTCGGCGCGGGCTTCCACTGCTGCGTCTTCCCTGGCTCCGCGTCGTCCCCTTCATAGGCCTCGCCGTCGTCCAGACCACCGCCCTGGTGCTCTCGGCGCGTCGTGGTCAACGTGGTCAACGACCGACTTCCATCGGAAGAGTACTGTACGTGGAGAGGCTGACAGCTGGGTCCAGGCGGCCGAAAGGAAGTGCCTCCTTATTACGCGCAAAATAATTATTCCTCCACCTTACAGCAGGGACCCACCGGACGGGCCACCTTATTTCACGAAAAAGCGTTTCCCCCCTGACTGCTCAGACCCACCGGACGGACCAGCGTATTTCGCAAAAAAACGTTCCCCCCGCTGCCAGCTCGGACCCACCGGAAGTGCCTCCTTATTACGCACAAAAAAATGAATACCCCCCTGCTACTGGGACCCACCATGCTGGGAGGCTGATTTGTGGGCCTACTAAGTTGAGTGGGACGGGGGCCTTTGTCAACTTTAGTCAATATGAACGATTCTAGCTCCAGTTACCGTACGATGTCCATCCAACGGCCGTAGTGCTTCTTCAACCTCTGGTCTTCTTGCTCCAATTGCCCAAAGCAGCGCCGGTCATGCCGCATGCTCCTGCCTCCCGTGGCCGGCTGTGCTGCCGCGGAGGCCTCACCGCCCCCTACTATTCCCACCGCTGGCCAGGCCCTGCGGCGACGACAGCCTCACACCGTAGCTGAACCAGTGAACCCTCGTACTCCTCTCCACGCGGGCTTCCACTGCCGCGTCTTCCCTAGCTCCCCGTCGTCCCCTTCCTAGGCCTCGCCGTCGTCCACCACCCTGGTGCTCTCGGCGCGGCGTGGTCAACGTGGTCAAGGAACGACTTCCATCGGACGTGGACTGTACGTGGAGAGGCTGACAGTTGGGTCCATGGCCGCAGCAAGGAAGTGCCTCCTTATTACGTGCAAAATAATTATTTCTCCACCTGACAGCGGGGACCCATCGGACGGGCCACCGTATTTCGTGAAAAAAACGTTTCCCCCCTGACTGCTGGGACCCACCAGCTACACCTTCGCACGCAAGGAAGTGCGCCTGGGCAAAAAAACAAAACGATCCACCCCCCTGACTGTTGGGACCCACCAGCTACATCTTCGCACGCAAGGAAGTGCCTGACAGTCGGTACCCACCTGGTCGAAGCGTACATAGCGTTGTCATTCTGGTCGCGAACGTGTATGTACATATATACTGGTCGATGTAGAGGCGCGCACGTGTCGTAGTAGAGGCGCGCACGTAGCATGTACACGTACGTACAGCGGTCAGGGTGCAAGAAAGAAAATACGGCCACGTATGTGTACATACGGGCGGGGTCTCGAACGCCTACTCGCGCATACGTACGGCGAGGGCTCGTGTACATGGATGGGTCGGAACGAAGAAACAGCGTCATCGTCGTGTTCATGGGGAGGCAACGGAATGCGTCGTGTTCATGGGGAGGCAACGGAATGTGTCGTGTTCATCGGGAGGGCTTGGACGGAACAGGCGATGGAAACGAGGCCTGGCGTACCGCAGAACGGAGGAAACGGCCTTGTGTTCGACTGGCCACGTTCGAAATGGGATCATGTTCATCGGGAGGGGTGTGGCGTACCGCAAAACGGAGGAAACAGACCTCCTACGGTCGAAACGGGGGTCCTGTTGATCGGCAGGGGTGTGCCGTACCGCAAAACGGAGGAAACGGACTTGTGTTGGAGCGCTACGGTCAAAACAGGGGTCCTGTTCATCGGGAGGGGTGTGGCGTACCGCAAAACAGGACTCCACGGGATACTGTTCATCTCCACCGTCGACCTCCTCCAGCCTCCACGGGCTCCTGTTCATCTAGCCTCCACCGCGCACTACTCCACCGGCTACTGTTCAACCACCCCTCCACCATCTACTGTTCATCCAGCCCTCCACACCACGGGGGGCTGTTCAACCACCCCTCCACAGGCACCCCTCCACCGTCTACTGTTCATCCAGCCCTCCACACCACGGGGTCCTGTTCAACCACCCCTCCACCGTCTACTGTTCATCCAGCACTCCAGACCACGGGGTCTTGTTCATCCACCCCTCCACGGGCACCCCTCCACCGTCTACTGTTCATCCAGCCCTCCACCACACCACGGGGTCCTGTTCATCCAGAGGCAACGCCATCGCTCACTGTTCATCCAAACCCCCCGCAACGCTCACTGTTCATCCCATCGATCGGCTTCAGTTAGCAGCAGTAGCGAAGGAATCGCTCGATCGGGTTCAGTTAACAACCATCGATCGATCGTTCGGGTTCAGTAATGCGTAGCCTGCAGTGCAATTGCTCGGGTTCAGTTAGATCCCAACGCCTCGCTCGGGTTCAGTTAGAGCCAACGCCTCGCACACACGCGTGTACGTGTACGAGAGAAATGCGCATCGCTCGGCCCCCGACCTCCCACCGTAACCGGGAACTCCCCGAAATTTTCCTCCCCCTCGCTTCTACCACGGTTTTTCCATCATGGACGGCCCAAAGAATGTCATGCAGCTGCGTCTCCGGCCCGCCCAGGATGAAAATCCCATTTTCTGTCATGATTTTTTGTCATAGAAGTAGGAGCCCACCACATCTATGATGATACCGGGTTTTGTCACAATTATCGTCATAGAAGTGTCATATGTATGATAGAATTTTTTTTTCATTCGGCCCAAAAGGTCACGGATGTGTCTTTTTTTTGTAGTGAAAGGGCAAGCAACGAGTGAAGACTTGTTTCAATTGTGGCAATGTAAGTCACTTTGTTGCGGAGTGCCCTTATGAGAAGAGGGAAGACAATGGTGGCAAGCTCATCCGAAAGGACAAGGCCAAGTCATTCCCCAACAAGAGCAATTTCACCAAGAAGACTCCTCTCAAGGCATTGGTGGTACAAGAAGAGTACAATGAGGATGATGACGATGATGAAGATGGTGAGTCGGTTGCCATGGCCTCCGTTTCCATTGCAACAACTCCACGGGTGTCTCTCTTCGGCTCACCCAATGAGAGCATCACCGCCAAGTGTCTCATGGCTAAAGCCACCAACAAGGTAACGCCCAACATCAAAACTACCATCATTAATCATCCCTCTTCGACGGATAGCATTGATGAACATGAGGGAAATAATGTGGAGGTGAATGAGTTTGAGGCCTTTATGGGTAAACTCAAGGGTAAATCCAAGAAGCACTTTGTTGCTCTCTTGGAACAACTTGGTGAAGCCAATGACATGATCGAGGCTCACGAAGATACCATCTCTAAGATGGAGGGGCATAGTCGTGACTATGCCGATGAGATTTCGGATCTTTCCAATTCTCTTGACGAAGAGTGTGGTCTTCGTTTGGCTCTTGAGGAGTCTCACAACGATGATCATGCTAAATTAAAGAAAGATTGTGATCATGCGCTTGTTGTTTCTCGTGTGCTAAACTCCGAGAAGGCAAAGCTTAGGGTTGATCTTGCTAGACTCAAAGAGGAGTTTGACATTCTCGGTAAGGCTCACAAAGTCTTGAAGGGTGTTCATGCTACCCTCAAGGAGTCTCATGATCAACTCCAAGTGAAGCTAACCAAGGAGAAAGCCACTTTTCCTCGCATGGTGTTAATGGATAATACAAATGCTACTAACCCTTGTTGTGAGCATGTGCATCTTATTGAGGAGAATGTTCAGTTGAAGGAGCAACTTGAGAAAGGCCTTGTGTCATGCATACAAGGTGAGAAGAACCTAAACGACCTTTTGAGAAATCAAAAGGGAGTTGTGGCCAAGGAGGGGATTGGATTCGCACCCAACCCCAAGAACAAGAAGAAGGATAACAAGACCAAATGACCTCCTCCCCTCAAGCAAACGTTTGTGAAGGAGGGAGAGAGTGCCTCCAAGGATAAGAAGAACAATGCGAAGGGTGACGGTGTCAAAAAGGGAAATGTCACCCCTCCCAACAAAGCTGGCGACTTTAATCCTTCTTACGTGTTATGTCGTGCTAGTGATGGGCATGTCTATGCCAAATTTGTTGGTTCTCCTCATGAGTACATTGAATGGTCTATTTGGGTTCCCAAGACCCTTGTTACTAACATCAAAGGACCCATTACAAAATGGGTACCTAAAACCAAGCATTGATCTCTTGTAGGTGTTTGCTTCCGGTGGGGGATCATGGTTGCTCGATAGTGGAGCTACAAATCATATGACCGGAAGCAAGGACTTGGTGGTGGACGTGCACAAGATTCCATCTATGCCCACCAATGTCGAGTGGGGTGATGCCTCATCTTCTAATGTCTTGGGACTTGGCAAGGTTGTCATCTCTCATGATCTCATGATCGAGAAGGTCATGCTTGTTGAGTCCCTTGCATACAATTTACTTTCCGTTCGTCAACTTGCAATCATGGGCTTTGCCACTTTCTTTCATATTGATACCATGGCCCTCTTGTGGAGCAAGACTCTTAAAGTAGCCTTTGTTGGGCACGTCGAGAACGGTATATATGTGATTAACTTTTCGGAGCAACCCACTAAGACCGCGACGTGCCTAATGGCTAAAGTTGACGTGGGATGGCTTTGGCATCGTCGTTTAGCCCATGTCAATATGAGATCTTTGCAAAGTCTTCTCAAGGGGGACCATGTCCATGGACAAATGAATGTTAGTTTTGCTAAAGATCATGCCTGCAGTGCCTGTATCAAAGGAAAGCTTCATGAGAAGGCTCACCCTCCCACGACTATCATTTACTCAAAGAGGCCTTTGGAGCTCCTTCACTTGGATCTCTTTGGACCTCCATCCTTTGATAGTCTTGGGGGTAGGAAGTATTGCTTGGTGATTGTGGATGACTACTCAAGATATACTTGGGTGTATTTCTTCAAAAGGAAGAGCGAGACCCAACAAACCGTCATTGACTTTGCAAATGAAGCACAACGTCAACACAATGCAAAGATCTTGACAATAAGAAGTGACAACAGCATCGAGTTCAAGAACTACACCTTGGATGAGTTTCTTAGTGATGAGGGGATCAAGCATAAATATTCCGCACCTTACACCCCTCAACAAAACGGTGTTGCGGAGAGGAAGAACCGGACGTTGATGGATGCGGCAAGAACCATGATGGCGGAGTTCACGTCTCCATACAACTTTTGGGCCGAAGCCATCAACACCGCGTGTCATGCATCCAATCGGCTCTACCTCCGCAAGGGCTTGAACAAGACTCCATATGAGATACTCACCGGTAACAAGCCCAACCTTAAGTACTTTCGGGTGTTTGGGTGTAAGTGTTTCATTCTCAAGAAAGGTGTTCAGTTGTCTAAATTTGAGGCTAGAGCTTATGAGGCCATATTTGTTGGTTATGCTACAAAGTCTCATGCTTACCGTGTCCTCAATAAATCCACAGGACTTATTGAGGAGACGTGTAACGTGGAGTTTGATGAGAATAACGGCTCCCAAGTGGAGCAAAGTGGCACTTGTGATGTAGGTGATGAAATTCCTCCTCAAGCCATAAGAAGAATGGGTGTTGGTTTTATCCTACCCATTGAGTAACCCCTTGTGGCCGAAGGAGAAGGACAATGCTCCACTCAAGTGGAGCCATCACCAACCCAAGGCCCACACACTTCCGAAGAACAAAGTGAAGGCCCTCATCCTCGTGAACAAGACCAAGGGCAAGATCATGTTCAAGACGGTGTTGACACACCAAGTGATGTCCAAGGTCAAGTTCTCTCCTCCGAGCAAGTTCAAGATCAAGAACAAGCTCAAGACATCGCTCAAGATGATCAAGTGACCGCTCCTCAACTCACCACCGGGGAGGAATTGGAGCGTCGTGCCACCAAGATTGCTTCCAAGCTCTCCACCAAGGGTCATCTCATGAAGAATGTACTTGGAAGCATTCAAAAGGGGGTAAGCACTCGTAGACAATTGGCAAACTATTGTGAACATCACGCGTTTGTCTCTTGTGTTGAACCCCAAAAGGTATATGAAGCACTCGAAGATCCGGATTGGCTTAATGCCATGCATGAAGAACTCAACAACTTCGAGTACAACAAGGTGTGGAGATTGGTGCCAAGGCCAACAAGGAACCACAATGTCATTGGAACCAAGTGGATATTCAAGAACAAGCAAGATGCTCATGGGACCATCATTCGCAGCAAGGCAAGATTGGTGGCACAAGGCTACTCCCAAGTCGAGGGTATCGACTACGGTGAAACCTTTGCTCCCGTTGCTCGCCTTGAATCCATTCGTTTGTTGATTGCTTATGCTTCTCATCATAACTTTAAGTTGCAACAAATGGATGTGAAGAGTGCTTTTCTTAATGGTCCTATTAATGAGTTGGTCTATGTCAAGCAACCCCCCGGGTTCGAGGATCCCTACTTTCCCGATCATGTGTATCAACTCGATAAGGCACTCTATGGGCTTAAAAAAAGCCCCACGTGCGTGGTATGACCACCTTACTAAATTGTTACAAGATCGTGGGTTTGAAGTTGGGCTAATTGACCCACTATTTTTACTAAGAAGGTCAAAGGGGAGTTGTTTGTATGCCAACTATATGTTGATGACATTATCTTTGGTTCCCCTAACAAAGCTTTCAATGAGGAATTCGCCGCTCTCATGACCTCTAAGTTCAAGATGTCTTCCATGGGAGAGTTGAAGTTCTTTCTAGGGTTCGAAGTGAAGCAAAGAAGAGAAGGGACCTTCATCAACCAAGCCAAATACACTCAAGACATGCTCAATAGATTCAAGCTAAGTGATGTCAAGCCTGCTTCCACTCCAATGCCCACCAAGTGCCAACTTGACATAGATCCCAATGGTAAAGTGGTGGATCAAAAGGTATATCGCTCCATGATTGGATCCTTGCTTTACCTTTGTGCATCTAGACCGGATATCATGTTGAGTGTGGGAATTTGTGCACGGTTTCAAGCTGCACCTAAGGAAAGTCACTATGTGGCGGTCAAGCGAATCTTTCGATATTTGGCTCATACCCCAAACTTTGGCTTATGGTACCCAAGAGGAGCAAACTTCAAGCTTGTAGGGTATTCGGATTCCGATTGGGCGGGAGACAAAGTGGATAGGAAGTCCACTTCCGGAGGGTGCCAATTCCTTGGTTGCTCTTTGGTGAGTTGGTCTTCCAAAAAGCAAAGTTGTGTATCTCTCTCGTTCACCGAAGCGGAGTATGTAGCGGCAGATAGTTGTTGTGCACAACTCTTATGGATGAGGCAAACTTTAAAGGATTACGGTGTAATTTGTGACAAAGTGCCTCTTTGGTGTGACAATGAAAGTGCCATCAAGATTTCTCTCAACCTGGTGCAACACTTCAAGACGAAGCATATTGAGATTCGGTATCACTTCATCCGGGATCACATTAGGCGAGGGGAGATCGAGCTCAACTACGTCAACACTCATGATAACCTTGCAGATATTTTCACGAAGCCGTTGGATGTAGCAAGATTTCGCGAGTTAAGGCATGAGCTAAATATCATTGATTCGAGCAATGTTGCTTGAACCCTTGCACACCCCACCACACTCAACTTGTTGTCTTGTTTAGGTGTAGGCATGGACATAGGGGGAGGGTTGTTCTCTCAATGAACTATCCCTCCCCCATTATGCATAAATTGATCAAATCTTTCACATTAGCCATTTTTTATGGTACTTGTGCTTCAAAGACGAGTTTTGGTCATGGGCCCAAGGATAATTCTTCGCGGTGCCATACCAATTGACTCAAACATAGGTGGCTCCGGCCACTGCCCTCTCTTTTTGGAAAGGCGGTGTCTCGTGGTTGTCTCTTGTTGTCGTTTTGCCCCTTCTTCTCTTCGTGTTTGATCTTTTTGTGGTGTCCTGCTTGTTTGAAGTTTCCTTGCGAAGACCTCTCTTTTCTTGTGTTTGGAAACTGTGTCTTTTTGAGCCCACGGTACTACCGTGGTGAGCCACGGTACTACCGCGCATGGAGTGCACGGTACTACCGCACCTAGCGCGGCAGTAATTTTTTACTGCCGCCTGGGAGAGCGGTAATACTGCTCAGGTGCGGTACTTCCGCCGAGCGGTACTACCGCGATGAAGCGCGGTACTACCGCGCTGACGAGTGCGTGGGGGGTTATGACTCGGGCAGGGGAGTTCCAACTCCTCATACCCATTCACTTGTCTCTCTCCCCACCGCCTCTCTCTCTCTCGCTCAAGAACGGTGCCGGAGGTCCTCACCGGATCTCCGTCTCCGGCCACTCTCCTCGGATTCTGACCAGTGGGATCGTCCCCCACCACTTCCTCTTGCCATGGACCAAGGTTTCTCCCCAAAATCCCTCTCTTTCTGGTTGTTCTTTCGTTTCTAAGTTTTTGGGGAGATGCTTGTGTTCTTGAGATTTTAGGCCAAGTCTTTGCAAGAGAAGGTTGTAGGAGAGTAGTGTTGCATAGAATTTATACTTGATATATTGTCCCGTGGTAGATTTGATCAACCGTAGTTCCGCCGTGGTTGCGCGCGTCTTCTCATATTCAAAAGTAGGTTCGGATCTGATGCGGTGCGGTACTACCGTGCTACTGGTGCGGTACTACCGCTTGTCCGGTACTACCGCCCGTTCGGTGCGGTACTGCCGCACGTTCTGTGGCACTAACGTCTTACTACCGCTCCAAGCCACGGTACTACCGTATCCTCACACGGTACTACCGCGACTAGGAGCGGTACTAAAATTTTAGTACCGCAAGACCAGGCGGCACTACCGTTGTTGTCCCATCTTCCTCGTGGCAGTTATCCCGTATGCTTTCTACTTGTTTCCCTTGCTTTGCAGTGGTATTTGCATTGATTCTTCTCGCTCTTTGTGTGTGCTTTCTCTTGTGTCTTAGGTGGTGGCTCTCACCGTTCCAATCCCAGTCGTGACACTGGCTCCAAGCGACTGCGCAATCCTCAAGATGAAGCTCCAGAGGGCTCCAATGCCCCCAAGCGCAATGTCAAGACCACTGCCAGCAAGCAAAAGGAACCTGCTAAGGGCATGGACGAGATTCCACTCAATGAGTACATCGAACGCCGGAAGATCAACCCTTATGTGAATGCTCGTGCTATCCTTAGAGGCACTGAGTTGTTTTGGACCAAGCAGCAGGCTCTCATTTATCTGGATGTAATCAAGAACAAGCAAAACACCTACGTGGATGTCAAGTGGATAGACATGAATCACATGAGGAAGGACAAGTTTCGTGACTACTTTGGAGAAGCTCTGGATTTGGTGGAGCAGTTCAGTATTGAACATGTGTTCTCTTTCCACCTTGACTATGATCCTAAGCTTATCTGTCAGTTCTTTGCCTCAGTTTACTTTCACCCCGGGGATGAGCGGAGGATGACCTGGATGACCAATGGCCGTCAGCTGTCTGCTACCTGGAAGGAGTTCATGGGTCTGCTCCATGTTCCTGATGACGGGCTTCACACACTCGTTGGTGTTTGCCCCCACGCCAATTCTGAGTCTGCTAACAAGAACAAGCTTCAGCCGTACTATGTTGATAAGGTGCTTCCCAGTGGCAAGTCGACTTGGGTGCTGAACTCGTTTCTGGATATCATGCATCGCATCTTCCGCAACACTCTGTTCCCTCACATTGGCGACAAGGACAAGGTTCATTCCTATCTGGTGGACATGATGCTCCTGTGCGCGGAGGCACGTACGTCTCAGACTCAGCCACTTGATGTCTCACACATCATGTGGTGTGAGCTTGGGTTTACGGTGTACACCCGCAAGGTACCTATCTATGGACCATACCTATTTCTGTTGATCTCCACGACTTGGGAGAAGATGTACCCTGGTGATGAGTTCCTTTCTCCAGACTGGATTCGGCATGAGTCCATCAGTCTCCGCGTCAAGCCCAACTGGGCCAACACTACTACCCGTGCTGAGGCGTCTGCTGCTAGGAGGGCTGTTGGTGAGGAGGAGGCTGGTGCAGAGGATGTTGCTGAGGACCATGCTGTTGAGTCTTCCCAACCTTCCTCTGAGCCGTCATGGGCCAAGAAGTTGAAGGACAAGATGAAGACTCTCTTCTGCATGCAGGCGAAGGGGCAGTACAGGACTCACGTGGCATCCAAGGAGAGTCGCTGCCGCGACAAGAAAGTCATGAGGCTCTTTGGAGAGGATGTCTCTGGCGGTTCTGAGGATGCCATCACACCAGAGGCTGCATGGATGGTGAAGCAAGGTTTCAAGTGGACTAGTTCTGAGGAGGACATCGAGGAGACCGTCCCCGCCGTCGAGTCTGACGAGGAGCACGAGGAGCATTGGGATGACTTCTCTGCCTGAGCCACCCCTTGTGTGTAGGTGTCCTCTCTGCCTTTTTGGTGTCTCGATTCGAAAGGGGGGGAGAGTATAGGGATTTGTGTGCTTGCGAGTCGTGTCGTCTTTGGTGTTTGCTTTGTCGTTTGGACCTCGTTTGCTTTGGTTTAGTTTGCGCCTTTCAGACTTATCCTTCATATGGTGTAAGACATATGCACTCTATTCTATCCTAGTGAGCTTATGATTGTGCTACTTGTTATGCTCATATTTGCTATCTTGTCTAGTGTTAGCCTTACTTTTGCAAGATATGCCTTATCTCTATAATATAGGGGGAGCTTTGATCTTAGTATGTGTGTCATGCAGTCCAAAGCACCCATCTAGTTAGCACACATCTAGGGGGAGCCCATCTATATTCTAGAGAAGAGGGGTTTGTGTTTGCTTTACCTTATTTCCTCTGTGCAAATCCCGTGTTGTCATCAGTCCACCAAAAAGGGGGAGATTGTAAGGGCATATTTATCCCTAAGATGTTTTGGTGATTGATGACAATGCTTTTGCGGACTAATCGTGTGCCTTGAGTTTCCCAGACGTTTCATCGCTAGGCACAAGACGTTTTGGTGCCCCTCGAAGACTGTTGAAGACAGCGTCTTTTCTACGTTTCTTTTTGGTGGATTTGAGTCGTAGGAAAGTCGTACTATCAAGAGGGGGTCCGCGTCGGAAAGGTTTGGGTGGAATCATCACGTACACGTTTTCTTCCTTGTCCCCTCCTTTCCCCTGCACTTTGGAGCATCCTCCGTTGATCCTCTTTTCCTTGTCCTGGCTGTTGTTGGTGGACTTGCGGTAGTACTAGTCCTCGTTGAGCGGTAGTACCGCACTTCGGCGCGGTAGTACCACAGGTGCCCACGGTAGTACCGCTCCTCTGGAGCCGCAGTACCGTGGCCCCCAGGCCAAGTATTGCTCCTTCGCGGTAGTAGGGCGGATGTAATTTTTTACATCCGCGCCACTGCGGTAGTACCGAATCCCTTGCGCGATAGTACCGTGCGCGGCCTAGCTCAGTTGCCTGGCGGTAGTACCGCTCCTCTGCGGTAGTACTGTGTCAGATTTTTGCTTCTTCTGTTTACCAGCGGAAGTAGGCACGGATGTTTCTTTATCTGTGCTCTTCCCAGGCTAGGGGTTTCCTGCCTTGCGGTAGTACCGCAAGGGGAGCGGTAGTACTGCGCCCGCGGCAGTACCGCCCTCAGCCCTTGTGCTACAAGTCTGCCCTAGCTGTTGCTGTTGCTGCGGTAGTACCGCGGGTCCGCATGGTAGTACCGCGTGGCCTTGCGGTAGTACCGCTTATCAGCAAGCGGAAGTACCGCGTGGCCCTGCGGTAGTACCGCTGGTCTGGGGCGGTAGTACCGCTGGTCGCGGGCTGGTAGGTGGATAACGGTTGGATTTTTGTCCTAAGCTATAAAAGGGGTGTCTTCTTCCTCTAGTTGACTACCTCTTCCAACCCTAAGCTCCATTGTTACTCCAAGCTCCATTTTCGCCCGATCTCACTCCCTAGCCAATCAAACTTGTTGATTTGCTCGGGTGTGGTTGAGAAAGCCCCGATCTACACTTCCACCAAGAGAAATTTGATTCCCCCCACTAATCCCTCGCGGATCTTGTTACTCTTGGGTGTTTGAGCACCCTAGACGGTTGAGGTCACTGCGGAGCCATAGTCCATTGTGGTGAAGCTTCGTGGTGTCGTTGGGAGCCTCCAATTGAGTTGTGAAGATTGCCCCAACCTTGTTTGTAAAGGTTCGGTCGCCGCCTCCAAGGGCACCAATAGTGGAACCACGACATCTCGCATTGTGTGAGGGCGTGAGGAGAATACGGTGGCCCTAGTGGCTTCTTGGGGAGCATTGTGCCTCCACACCGCTCCAACGGAGACGTACTTCCCCTCAAAGGGAAGGAACTTCGGTAACACATCCTCGTCTTCACCGGCTCCACTCTTGGTTATCTCGTGCCTTTAATTGTGCAAGCTTATTTGTGATATATCCCTCGCTTGCTTGTGTTCCTATCTTTGTTGCATCATATAGGTTGCTCACCTAGTTGCATATCTAGACAACCTACTTTGGTGCAAAGTTTAAATTGTTAAAGAAAAGCTAAAAATTGTTAGTTGCCTATTCACCCCCTCCCCCTCTAGTCAACCATATCGATCCTTTCAATTGGTTACTAAGAAAAAATAGACATGTTTAAAAAAGAAAAAAGAAAAAGGAAACATAAAAGAAAAAAACTAAGAAAACCTAGATTAGTGCGCGACTGGGCCGGCCCAATTCAGCAAATACCGGCCGAGTCGTCTCAAGGTTTAAAATAGACCGGGATTATAGAGTTCAGTGTGCTGAATTCAGGGATTGAGAATTCGGGGTTTGATTTAGCTTTCGTGTATAAATTCAAGGTTTGTTTTGGACTTTTTCCATCTTCAAACAGCGTAGAGCTGGAACTTGTTAATTTGGACCCTATAAACACATCCCGAAGGTTCGCATCTTACCAAACCTGAAGAACTTCTTTGAACTACAGCCAAGGCAAATCTCTAGTGTTGGTATCGTGGGCCGGTGTCTAGGGATAGGAGCCATCAAAAGGAAAGGCGAGACGACTTTCGTGTGGTCGTCTCGTGCGTCTGCCCTGCCCATCGGACACACCTTAAATTTTTCTTTGCACGGTTGGATGCCTCAAATTCATATAAAAACATGCAACGTTTATGTAAACGAAGAAAAACACACCGTCCACCTACTACATCAAGACATTACCATCGGACTACAAAAATTTGGCATTTTCTACATGTATACTAGCTAGGTATGGAGAAGATCATTGACCCATCGTTGTCCTCCTTCTCCTCTTTCGGGGGAGGGGGCATTTTGGCCACGGGACGGATCACCCAATATGCTCTCGAGCAAGGGCGCGTGCATTCCTCTGTTGCCGCTTCTTGACGATGCAGCCACGGATAGCTTCCTCTGTAGCAGCGCACCCCGCCATGTCGATAGCGAGGCAGGCCTCCACCATCAGCATCTTCTCCTTCCCACGACAGGCACACTAGTCTCGGTAGCTCTCACCCCTCCCCTCCCCCCTCCCACACCTCACGAGATGGGGAAGCTAAGGGGTGTGCCAGATAGATCCCACCGTCGGCTGGGCACAGTCCTCCCAAGAACGGCGAAGGGCAATGCGAAACCATTGCCTCATCCAACCCACATGGGACTACACCCTAGTCGACGGATCCGGAGCAACGACATCCATCACTTGCGGCTACAGCCAGCATGCAAGCCGGCGGCCAACATGCAAGCAAGCATGCCCACGAGGTTGCTGTTGCACGCTAGCGCGCCCGTCGGGCAGGAGTTGGTAGGAGCACGACAACGCCACGGCCGCATCAAACAGCGAAAGCTGCGAGCATCGTGCAGGCGGCGCGCAAGCTCCGACCGTGTGCACTCGATCTTGGCGACGGGGGTGAGGGGCCTGGAGGGGCTCGTGCGGTGGATGCTCGGCAGGGCAAGCTCCGGCCATGGTGTGAGGAGAGAGAGAGAGGAAAGAAAAAGGGTCGATGACTTGTGGGTCCGTGCGCTAGCTAGCTGAGGTGACATGAGCGTCTAGGCGTGACCAGGCAACCTCATATTGGCCCCAGATTTGAGATGGGTTTCAGATACGATGGCCGGTCCAAACGTTTAGGATTAAATTGAGGGTTCCGGTTGAGTCATCCTTTTTTGACCGGGCGTACGTTTTGGGCATTTAGGGATGAAATAGGGGTCCGGTGTAGATGCCCTTATGTTTTTCTTTACTCACCTATGCATACCTTTGGTCTCATGTGACTTTGCTATTTATTGACATATTTTATGTGTGTGTTTGTGTTGCTTGTATACATCCTATCTTATGCACAAGTTGAATGTGTGCTCATTGTGTTTTGTATCATCTAGATGCTTCATTTTGAGCCAATAAAATACATCATTTATATAAATAAATATCTACAATCTTAAAAAAGTGAAACTGTTTCTGAATCAGGTAGGATGGACTCATTTATGCCTTTTTTTTCTTCTCTAGAGACACTACTATGTACTCCGTATTCGGAAGCCTGGTGGTCGGTGGAGGATAGATGACAACTTTATTTTTAGAATCTGGATAGATGACAACTGGGACCCACAACAGGAAAACAGAGGAAATGTGCAGGCTTCAGGCGTCAGGCTGGCCCATATCTAGGGCGGGGCTTCCTTTTTTCGTTTTTGGTTTTTGTGTTTTTTTGCTTCTTTAAAAATGTTTTGATTTAAAAATAATAATTTAAAATAATTTATATTAAGTTGAAAAAATGTGAGACAAACAAATCCCAAATTTTAAAAATGTTCTCGGGTTTCAAAAATTGTTCATCAATTTGAAAAAAATGTTCTAGGTTTTAAAAATTTGCTCACAGTTTTCTAAAAGTTGTTCTAGGATTTATAAGAAATTCATGTGAATTTAGAAAATTGTTCAGGATTTGAAAATGTTTTGTATTTCAAAAAAATCACGAATTTTAAATTTGTTCCCAGATTACCAAAATTGTTCATGAATTAGGAAAAAACGTTTCTGAATTTAAAGAAAATCGAATTTGAAAATTGTTTTGAATTTCAAAACCTGTTCCTGTATTTCAAAATATGTCCACGGTTGTGAATTTAAAAAATGTTCTGAATTCAAAAAAATTACAAGATTTGAAATATTATTCATGAACGTCAAAAAATATTCATGAATTGAAAATATATCCAAGTATTTAAAAAGTGTCCCCATATGTCAAAAAAATAGAAAATAAAGTACAAAAATGGAAACCCAGAAGAAACATGGAGTATCTCACTGCTTTATTTTTTTCAGGGGTACTACCTCACTACTACTCCCCCCGTGCGAAACCAAGCGAGAAAATGGGCCCGCCCAGAAGAAGGGGCGCGTATTTCCTACCTCTTTTTGGGCCAGCCCATATGGCGATTTTTTTCTACATAGGTTTTGGGAACCTCCTGGAAGGTTCTCCTGGTTTTTCTGGGTTGGTTTTCATTGGTTTTTTGGGAAGCTTTTTTTCTTTCTTATAAATTCACGAGTTTTTTTTTTCAAAATCATAAACTTTTTGGAATTAGCGAACTTTTCTCAGATTCATGAACCTTTTTTGAATTTGTGAACCATTTCCTAAATTTACAAACTTGTTTTAAATTCTTGAACTTTGAAAATTCATGATTGTTTCTCAAATTCACAATCATTTTTTTAATTTATGATTTTTCATATTTCTGACTTTTCTCACATTCATATAACTTTTTTCCAAATTTATATTTTTAAAAAATAGGAAACAAATGTTGTCAATTTTTTAGAATTCATGATTTTTTTTAAAATACTCTTTTATTGGACTTATATTTTTTATGTCAACTAATCAAATAGTCAACGTTTAACAGCAGCGGCAGAAAAACATGAGAAAAAGACGGTTGGGCGAGTGAGCGAGGCTGGCGCAGGAGCGAAACGTGATTTTTCTGGCCACGAACCACTAACTAGGTGTGTGCGCACCGGCGAACGACCTCACGCCTGAAGCGCCATATAGGCGCTTCATGTGTCATGTGCGTTAAGCTGTCGAGTAAATGCGCAGAGCGATCAAACATGGTCGACACAATTTGGGTCACTAGGTTGTTCCTCCTACCTTGCTGTTTGTAGCGATTATTCTTTCGGTTTTATGGTTTTTAGGTGGTATTTTGTTTTCGTTTTAAAAAATCCAAGGTTTTTAAGTGAATGTTTTTTGAAGCTTTAGAGCATTTTTAAACTCACGAGCATTTCTTAAATGTGAAATAGTCTGAGAATCCTTAACATTTTTTGGATTTATGAACATGTTTAAATTGCAAACATTTTTTCGAATTAATGAAACATCGCGAAACGATTATTTTCTTGAACATAAAAACCAAGAAGGGGAAAAACTGAAAGGAAAATGGCCTCAACAGAAGCAAATGGCCAAAGGTTTCACTTTCATCAAATATGGACCGAACAGTTGATGGGGATTTGATGGATCCGTCTAGCTCTATCTGCCAGAAGATTGATCCAATAAGTTCCCCGTCCCACTGTCCGGACAGTGGATCAGTTAACTCGTTGGCTTTCATTATAACACTTTAGCCTCTTATTTTTGCGAGAAACATTTTAGCCCCTTAGCATAACAATCAACCTATCTAGACCGGTCAGTACCCAAGGGCCCGCTTAAATGTTCACATTATTGCCATCTTCAATTATCCTGACCTACCCTCCTAGAGAAAGTTTGTAATCCTACCATAATACTCTATCATGTGAAGGAAGCCTCCTTTTTGGGTCCTACTTGCAATAGATGTCCATTTTGGTAGTACTTAGCACAAAAGACTTGAGCACAAAGAGAATTCGGGCAAATAATTAATCACCAACATTGTTTAGTAATCATTTCCAAGTTAAAAGAGGCAGGACGAACATTGGCAATGCTTCCTAGAGGCGGACGACAAGGTCGAAGAAGTTATCCAGGAGCTCTTCCCTTGGCCACAACATCCCGAAGACAGACTTCATGTCGATCCGAACAAGCACCTGGAGCTCATTGATCTGCTTCAGCTTATTCCTAAGGATGATAGGATGGGAGACGTCCTGGAATTGAGCCCAGAAGAATCGGTCTCGCACATGCTCATAATTGTGCTCTCCCTGATAGAAGTCGCAGCCAAGGACAACACTCTCGAGGAGATTGGTGAAGAATGCTGAAGAACGCCATACTTGAGTCGGCTTAGCATAACCTTGACTTCCAAAAATACATTGAAGTAGGTAGCATTTACCGACTATGATCTCATCGGCCTGCCTAACCTCCTCCTCGACATTCAATGCTTGCAGCTTGGCCTCCTTGCTATCATAGATCGTCTGCAGGTCCTCAACCAAGGTGGTGTTCTCCACCAATAGCTTATCATAAAGTTCCTATCGTTGGTTGAGACCTTGCTAGAGGAGGGTGGCCACGTCCTTGGAAGCCTAGGTCATCTCTTACTCTTAGGCAAGTTGAGTGACCATCTTCTAAGATTCCTCCCGGGCTCCGTGGGTCCGAAGCTGGCTGGTGGCTATTCGAGCCTCCAACACGGCCACCCGTTGTTGGACTACTGCATAAAAATGCCAAGGTGGTCAACACAAGTATGTATCTGAAAAAGTTATGAAGCATTGTATCACAGGGTAGCAGATTACATATCGACGACGTTCCCGATGTTCTTCTCTAAGCTCTGCGCCTTGAGCTCAGATTCGAGGAGCCTTTTCTTCAACACCTCCACCTCTTTGA
Source organism: Triticum urartu (assembly GCF_056163025.1). Classification (NCBI taxonomy): domain Eukaryota; kingdom Viridiplantae; phylum Streptophyta; class Magnoliopsida; order Poales; family Poaceae; genus Triticum; species Triticum urartu. Next base: position 420,071,608 of record NC_141877.1, on the reverse strand, counting down.
AAAGGCGTTGGTTCTCTAGTCCAGCATACTGCATGTAACATAGAGGGAACATATCTTTTAGGTACCTAATAACCCATGGAAATTTGATCCTAATGTTGCCTTTTTCCAGCCAACATCGGTCGCAGGGGCTACTGCATCGATGTTTCTCACAAAAATTGTAAGTTCTATGCAAATTCCCAAGGAGATTTTGATCCTCAGGTCGGCCACTGGTGCCCGGCATGAGTCTCGGGGGCTACTGCACATCTATATGCTCTAAATACATTATGGAGCACATATTCGATCCTCACGTCAATTTTGCAAATCGACCTGAGTCTCGGGGGTACTGGATCGAGGGTTTCTTCCATCCTACAAGCTACTATCCGAAGAAGATTTTGATCCTTAGTTTGGCCGCTTGAGTCTCGTGGGCTACTACAAATTGTGTTTTTTTTGCTAAGTATGTGTTTTTCGACCCACAAACCAGATTCTTCCCAGCCTGCATGTGCCTCTGAGGCTGTAGTACATGAAGGTGCTAAGTAAAAATATAAAGTGATTGTATGCACTCCTAGCGAGGCCACCCTTGTTAATTTGTTGTGCCTCAAGTTTGATTTCTCACCATGAATGACTTCCTCTTCAAAACCATTCGATAAAGTAACATAAACTTCTTGTACTTTTCCTATGCAACTCGCCAAGTCTTCCTGGAAGGCTTTGTTCTTCTGTACCCCATGAGGATTTGAGCCCAAGCCTCAGGCCTGTCTAACTCCATTTTTCTGGGTTTAAAATCCATTGTGTTCAACCAGGATCAGGGGATATCCACAAAAAGTCGCACGGCCCTTGATGCATCGCCTTGTTCCAGTCCCCTAAGCAATTGAATCGAACCGAAAACAGTTTTGAATTAATAATTCCCCATACCATTGCCTACGCCGGATTCCACGTTGCTCGCATCTCACCGATCAAGGCACTATGGCTAAGGGATTCCGAAGTTAGTAGAGGTCCTACCGCCATCCAATTCGACCTAACCTCCGATGCATCGATGTCATCTTCGCACACAATATCATCATGTTCATCCTCCTAAAGGGTTAAGTGATTGATCAGTTCACTCGGATCATCAACGATCAACTCTTGAGATCCACTGCCCTTTGCTGGACTAATCATCACGACAATTCGACATATCAGAAAACCCCCAAAACCCTACCCAACCCTGAGTCCAACCAAGACCGGGAAGACAAACCAGGTGTCCCTTGAGTTAGGTCAAGACAGATGAAGAGGTGGGAAGATGGGAGGGGGCGAAGGATCGGTTGAGCGCCGGAAGAGAAGACTCACGGCGCTGAATTGTCGGAGAACTAGAAAACCCTAGGTGTTGGGTACATGTTATCATGAAGATTGTCCTCCCGGAACATCATTTGCTTTGTTGTCTTAATCGCAAGCAGCCAGGAAAATACATGAATGAACTCGGATACATTTGCACCCACTTCGGAAAACACATATCTAAATGTCAACAAATTCCAAAAAAATAAGTTTGATGCGATATCTCCATGTTCTATGTATGGGCAGAAAGTTTCGTGAAAAAATATTTTGTTTTTGGCCTGTGCAAAGAAGACCAAAAAAATGTTTCGTGTCTTTTTTGTGGAGGCAAAATAAAAGACATTTTTTTGCAAAACTTTGTGCCGCACACATATGTTTGCGGAGATGTACGCGGGAAATTTCGCTTCAGATTTTGTTGACATTTTAAAACGCGTTTCAAATGCATTTTAAAAGAAACGGGTGCAGATGTACCGAGGTTCAGGACGTCTTTCGCTCCACGCAGCTAGCGACATCTCAGTCCCTTCGATCGAGGAACAAAATCAAATAGAAAAACTAGCGATATCATCGTCGGTCCCCAGACGCTGCACCCTGCACCGAGCACGAGCGCGGTTGGACGCGTCGAGGACTCGAGGCGGCGTGCCTCTCGCCCGGATGTGCGCACGCGAAAGCAAAACAGCTATCCTGACTGCCGAGGCGGCCGTCGGCTGACCTCGAGCCCGTACTCCGACTCGCCCGCTCGCTCACTCCACAGACCTTCAGTCGGCTGACCGTAGAGTAGCTCCCGCCGCCGCGTGACGCGGCACGGCAGGCCAAAATAAGCGCAACTGCACCTGACGCCTCGCCCAGCAGCCGTGCGCCGGCCGGACAGCACGGCGACCGTACGCTAGCTACGTGACGCGCGTGGTGTGTGAAAGGAAGCAGCAGGCAAGCACGAAGCTTGGCGAGAGCACGTCGCCGCCCGTCCCGTCACCACTTCCTGTCCGGATGTCCCCCGCAGCCACGGCCACCGTTGGCCGGCCCATGCGACGCAGCGTCACCGAGCCCAAGAACCTCGCTCGCCGCTGCCGCTACTCGGGCCTCGTCTTATTCGCTTCACCCGTGCGTTCACCTCGTCATATATACATTTCCGTACACAAGTACCCAGCTCCTTCTGTAAGGCCAACTTCACCGCACGACCCCAAACGGCGTCCTGTTTAGCCGGATTTTGTTCCTTTAGGACGCCTATGAGTTTGCCCATGTCCGCGTTTATCCGATGGGTCGTGGATGCGTCCAACGCGCGGCTGCACCCTAAAATCTGTCCGGGATGGACGTGAATAAAAAAAATTAAAAACATAAATAAAATGACTAAAAAAGTAAATAAACGCAGTTAAAAAAAATAAAACATATATATAGGGGTTACGGCCACAAAACAGCCCGGTTTATTAGCCCATTTAAACGGCCCAGTTCACAATTAACATAAAACCAAAAAAACGCCTCTCACGCGCTCCTGCCACGCCCGTCGATGCCGTGGCCGTCGCCGTCTTTACTGGCCGTCGGTGTCGTCGTCGTCGCTGACGAGGTCGACGTATTCCGGCGGCGTCCAAAGATGGGCCGGCGGTCCGTGGTGCACGGGGGCGGCGGGCTGCAAGGTGGCCGGAGGTGCCTGCACCACTTCCTCCCGAGGCGAGGCCTCCCGCTCCGGCGACCGCGGCGGCGTGGGGCACCAGTTCACGGCCCCCAGGGCGGCCGCCATCTGCTCAGTGGAGCACGACCAGCTCCACCCCTGGCCCACCAGGTCAGGATGCAACACGGCCACCGGCGGCTCCTCGAGGATGGCGACGTCGCCGGCCGCAGAGAGGGCCATCGTCGCCTCGAGGTTCGCCCATTGGCGCTCGTCGTGCGTGTGCATGGAGTCCTCCAGCACACGCGCCATGAGCCGTCCTCCTCCTCCGCCGTCATGCGAGGAGGTGGGGGGTGGCGACGGAGATGGCGACGGCGATGACGTGGGCATCAGGCCACGGACCCGCGTACGCCCGCGCGCCTGGGGAGCCGCTCGGGGCTCACGTGGCCGCCGCGGCCCCATCGACGTGCCGGCGAAGAACGACGCCCGCCGCACGTCGTGCTCATCGCGGAACCACGTGTCCCACAATGTCGAGTCGGGGGCGTACCTCTCATCGTGGTAGAGGTCGTCCGGGAGGAGGCGGCGGCGGCGCTCGATCTCCTGGCGGCGCGCACGGTCGCTCTGCGGGACGGGCGGGATCGGCACGCGGTCGGCCGACAGATGCCAGTTACTGGGGAGGTGGACGTCGCTCCAGGGCAGCGGCGTCCCCGTCTTCCAATAACGGCGGCAGACGGCCGCCTCGATGTAGTGCTGGTCGCGCGAGCCGGCGGCCGTGGGCGCGATGGAGAAGGCGGGTGGCGCGGGGGCCCGACGTGGTGGCGATGGCGACGCGGGCTCCTCTTTCTTCACTGAGCCGCGGCGGCGTCCCGACGAGGAACCAGCCTCGCGGTCTTGCTTGCCTTTGCGGCCGTAGTTCCAGAGGCCCATGGCTGCGGGCGGCCGGTCGGCGAGTTCTTGGCTAGGGTTCGCCGTCGGGTTTCGAGGAGGCCGCGGGGTGGCGTGGGGCAGTGTGGACAACGACCCGTCTACGCTTCCCACTTAAAGAAGGACGGCGACCGTTTAACGTGCGGATGACGGGTGGGGCCGCCCGCTCGTGGACATTGATGTGGGTGGGTGGGAGGTAGGTGGCCGCCTGCAACGCGGCCCCGACGCGGACGAGGCACGCGTCCGTTTGGTGTCCGTCGCGATTCAAACCCGGCGCAAGTTTGCGCTTGAAATGGGTCGGCCCGGACACAAAACGGATAAGATGAGTCCAGACCGTCGCACGCTGGGCCGCCTCCTTTGTCCGTTTTACTCCAAACGAACGGGACCGAAGAGAATAGGGTCACGCGGTGAAGTTGGCCTAATAAACGCATCGGCAGCGGCGACCGACCAGACGAAGAAGCGAGGCGCGGTAACGAATTCCTGGGCGGCCAGTGCAGTAAACCGCTCTCGTGAGAAAAGCAACATGGCCAAAAGTTCGAGTTGTTGGCCATGTCCATTAGCGCGGTGACCGTGTGGGTGGCGGCAGCACTAGATTCTTTGGTGAGGTGACATCAAGGTTGGAGTATTTGCGACTGATTACTGGTGGCGCTAGATTCTTAGTGGGCGACATCAAGCTATAGATTGCATTCGCGCGCGCGCGCGCACACGCACACGCACACGCACAACAAGCAAAGATCGCATTGCGCGCGTTTGTTTACTCCCGCCACATTTATTAGCTCAGGTGGTTCGCCGGGGAGAGATCAGCTACTGCCTAGTGGCACTATACTAGTGTTTATTTTGCCCAGCGATTTTGTAAATGAGATCAAATGGTCTGGCATCTCGTTCCGTTCAATGTATGATTGGAGTTTGATGATGGACGTGCATAAAACAAGTACGCATATATGCGTTTGGTGCTGCTCCCAGTTGCCATGTGACGCCACGCCAAGGCCACGGTGATGTGCAGACGCGGACACGAGAAGATGGACGGCCGTGCACATTGAGCATATAATAAAATCCAAAAGTTAGTTGGGCACGAGATTGTGGTCAGTGGCGACCCTTGGCAGCTTGGCCTTTTGAGCTGCCAAATAATTTCTCTTCTAAATTAGAGTTTCGGGATTGGCGCCAGCCATGCCCGTCAAACCTGCGCTGCCATATCTGTCAGCAATATTTTTTGTCCGATAATCAAATCAAATTTATCTCCCATTTCTGTCAGCAATACATTTTTGTCTCACATAATGGTCAAAACAGTTGTAGTATATCCTTGGAGATAAGGACGAAATGTGCATGCACGAGGCGGCAGCCGAAGTACCGTGGCACATTTTTGGATCCGGAAGTCAAGGCCCATCTGTATGCATGCATGCATCCTAGTCCAAGTCAATCGCTTGTAGACAAGTTTCTGGGGCTAGAAGAGTGCCAGTGGACCTCAGAACCTCTCTCGGAGTACTAGTATTATACAGCCACTACTCATGCATCCGGTACACTTATGGAGTTATAATATGCCGTTTTTGTAATCCCGAATACGACAAGCCATGCGGTTTAAGTGGGAATCTTCGTGTGCAATGCAGATGGGCAGATGCAACGTACAGCCAGTCAGAAAGGCTTGAAAAAACAAAGTTGCTAGAAAACTATTCGTATCAGCTTTTCCGTTGCTTTTGTTGCTCGACCCCCTAGTTGGAGAAAAACTACTATATGCCAATAAGTGTACGAATTGGTTGAAGAAATACTACTAGATTGACTAATAAAATATTCAAGTGGCACAACTGAGAGATGTGACACGGCGTGTGTGTTTGATTTGAGTAGAGGGTTAGCCGTATATTTCTCTTCACACAGGCTTTCGCCCTACGCTTTATATATGATTTAATCAAGTCTCAGTCAAACGTAATATGCAAGAGTGAGAAAAACTGAAAAGAAAAATTTACACGGATCTAAATGTAAGATCTCACGGATATAGCATCGACTCAGACTTAACAAAGTCTCAATCTACTAGGACTTAGCAAGACTGATAATGTAAACCATCAGGATCCAACAAGTCCAAGTGCAAGAAAACATAAAGGTCTCCTAGGGCAATAACGATCAAAGGAGCGGTCAAAGAGAGATCTTGGTCTTCAACAGAAGTAGGGCTTTTCTAGGAAGGAGTGGTCCACACGAGAGTCGATGCACAACCTAGGGCAGGACATGCCGAGCCCAAAGAAAAGAGACCCGACGAGTTTATGTGCCAAGACACAATGTACAAAGAGGCCGTCAACATCAGAGGTAGGGGCGCCCTCAAATCGGCCCAAGCTAAAGCCCACTCGACGTCAAATGTGCAACGGAACATGATGGGCGGCCAAGACAACCAAGAACATCATATTAGAGTAAATCGCAAACAGGCAAAAACTTGGCACGTAACGGGGGCCTACCAAGTTATGGGTCCAACCAGAAAAGAGACCCTTCTCCATTGCCTATGGGACACAAGTTCGAGGCAATCCCATGCTTGATCAACTGGATAGTTTTCCAAACCGGGAACCGTTCCTACAATCGTAGACTGTGAGAGGTTGGCCCTCCAGATATTTAGCTTTGGTAAGCTATAGTCACAAGCCCCCTCAGCTGTGAGAATCCACCACATCCATCGCAACATAAAGGCCACATTCATACGCCTAGACACCAAAATACCAAGACCACCTAGGTCCTCGGGGATGCAATTTTGATACCACTTCACCATATGGTACTTCCGGGGTCCATTGGCCACCTTCTAGATGAAGCATGATCTATTCTTATCAAAGGAGCCATGTACCCCTTCATGAAGAAAAAACAACCCCACAAGGCAAGAGCCGATAAGCATGTTTGCTCCCTTTCGAGGTAAGCCTTCCATGCCATGGGTCAACCTTGGGCGCGACCCACCCCATAAGCGAGACAAAGTCCCAAATATGGATCCTAGGGTCAAAAAGTGAAATCCCTAGGTAGGACATGGGAAAAGGTGAACAACCTACAATTAAGGTTGTCCGCAATCCATTGTTGATCCATGAGTGCGTAGCCCATAACCACATCATCTCTCTCATCAAAGTTGATCTTATGGCCTGACATGGCCCTGAAGCACAGACGAAGGAACTTGGTATTTACGATGTGAAGCTCTGATCCCTCCACCATGATCATGGTATCATCTGCATACTTAAGATGTATCACTCCGCCTTCAGTGATAATATGTCCTACCACACCAGAGATGTGGCTGGACATCCTGGCTTTGTCCAGGATGGCTGCCAAGGCGTCCACCTCAAGGTTAAAGAGAAGGGGAAATATGATCCTTCCGCCTTACCCCGTGAGAAGATCTAAAGAATGGGCCATTTTCCCATTAATATCAATGGTGGTGCTCCCACCATGATCATCGTCATGGTCCAATAGCACCAACTATCATCCAATCCCCTCCGCTCCAGAATGTGTTGGAGAAAGGACCAGACCAGACGATCGCACGCCTTCTGAAAATCCACCTCAAGGAACACATGTTCTAGCGTTGAACCTTTACCACATGAACAATATCATGAAGCACCAAGTTTTCATCATGAATATATTGTCCCTTAAGAAGGCGAACTAGTAAGATGTGTGAGGCATTCCCCTACTGGGGTGAACTGCGTCGCACATACCTTAGCATAGATCCGTTAGAGAACATTGACCATCATGCTTGGCCTAATGTGACGAATAATATCTGTCACGCCAACTAGATTGGGGTTCAGGGAAAGCACACCAAAATCCAGGCGAGACATGTCCAATGTTCCAATGTAGAATTCTTGGAAAATTAGCATACTCACCATCTGGATACGCTCCCAGAACGTCCCAAAGAACGTGACCAGTAGGCCATCTAGACAAGAGCTGAACTTTATTTCATCTCCCTAATCCACCTGCCTACCTCCTCAAGAAAGAATGGCAGACTGAGGTCCGCATTCTTCGCAGTTGACACCCTCATCTCGTCCGACCAGCAATTCGCAGCTAACGCAAACCTAGAGTAGGGTTCCTCTGTAAAGAGCACCTTATAGAAGGAGTATATGAGGGCCGATATAGCCCCAACCTCCTCCATGTTGGGAAACATAGTAGAAAACAAAAAAATCACCCTACGGTCATCCAGGAACAATATGAAGATGCATAATGGGTTGTGATCAACAATCATTACCGACTCCGGGAGTGCAACGGAAGTAGACGAGTCGTTGTAGATCGTATTTGCAGTCCCTCGAACGTCGATGACGATCCCACGAACCGCCCTCTGTTACGTCTCCAACGTATCTATAACTTTTAATTGTTCCATGATATTATAGTATCAATATTGGATGCTTTATGTATATTTAAAACTAATTATATATATATATATATATCATTTTTTGGGACTAACCTATTAACTTAGTGCCAAGTGCAAGTTGTTGTTTTTTGCCTGTTTTTAGTTTTTTAGAATATCAGTACCAAACGAAGTCCAAATGCCACGAAACTTTATGGTGATTTTTTTATACATAAGAGACCCCGAAAGCTTTGGGAGGGGATGAGAAGATGGAGCAGTGGCCCACGAGGCACCAAGGTGCACCCAGAGGGGAAGGCGCGCCCTGGTGGCTGCTGGGGCCCATGTGGCTCCATTTGACCTAACTTGACCTCTATAAATTCTCTAAAATCGGGAAACCAACAAAGAGCCACCCGAAATACTTTTTTCGCGGCCGCAAGTTCTTGTTCTCGCGAGATCCCATCTGGAGGCCTTTTCCAACACTCTGCCGGAGGGGGAATCAATCACGGAGGGGATCCACATTAACCTTGTTGCCCTTCCGATGATGTGTGAGTAGTTTATCACAGACCTATGGGTCCATATTTAGTAGCTAAATGGCTATCTCTCTCTCTCTTTGATCTTCAATACAATGTTCTCCTTGATGTTCTTGGAGTTCTATTCGATGTAATCACTTTTTGTGGTGTGTTTGTTGGGATCCGATGAATTATGAGTTCATGATCAGATTATCCATGAATATTATTTGAGTCTTCTCTGAACTCTTCTATGCATGATTATTATAGCTTCACAACTGAGGGAAATACTTATCTCTACTGTACTACATCATCCTCTCCTCTTTGAAATCCCAATGCAGCTCACAAGCAGCACATGCCATTGGCCAAAGTCGGCCTCCACCTCCATTAGTCCAAACACAATATGTAGTAGCACCACTATTGCATGGAAACTATCATTTCCCATTGTCTCTAGGAACCTCGGCGGGCGTCCCTAACGAGTCAGATATGTCTGCCACCAAATCCAACCACCATCAACCGCTGGGAAGCCTGCAATAGAGGCAACAATGAGCGCCCCCTCATGAGCATGGAAGGGGCCTGCTAGCCAGATTTGGTAGTACACCGCCCCCAAAGAGTAAGCACTGCACCTTCGTCCGAGTGACCACCAGAGCTGCCATTGAGGGATGAAGGAGTGGCGACTCAAAGAAGGATGCAGGGAGCCTCACAACAATTGGAGGCGCGAACCTCCCCCACCAAGACAATATGCCACTGTGTGAGAAGATGCCCGACCGTCTTCGTTGGCCGCACAAGCTTATCCTGATGGCGGCTAGGGAAAGGAAGGAGGAGAGGGAGCTCGGGCTATGGCAGCTTGATAACTCATAAGTGCAAGGGATCTATCATAGCCTTCTCAATAAGTAATATTGTCAAATCCAACTAGGAGCAGAAGGAATTGGTTGATGGAAACTAGCAAGAGTTAATTGTAAAGCTCCAAAGAGAGTTCTATGGTTTGTTTAAAAGGTAGATTGATCGCAGAAAAAAATGATAGTAACAAAAGTGCAATGGTGTAGCAAGAATCCAATCCTTAATAGTGGCAAGGTCAAGCCGATAGTTTTACTTATAGGAATCAAGTCATTCTCGAGGACACACGGGAGTTTCACCAAGTTGCTTTGATCAAGCTTCATTGAGTTACTTCACACTGCTTTTGATAATTTGTTCTGCGGTGGAACCTATGATAATGTATTGTTCTTACTTGAACAAGCAACACACTTATGATTATACCCTCTATGCATGAATCCGCAAAATACAAGATAAAATCTAGCCATAACCATAAACTTTGGGGGTTCCAACAGGGAAAACACAAAGGATATCCTGGGTGCTCCACACCCCTATACGAATATTAAATGTAAAAAATCTAAAATAATCTGAATTTTGGGGATATCAAACTATTGGGGAACGTAGCAATAATTCAAAAAAATTCCTACGTGTCACCAAGATCAATCTAGGAGATACTAGCAACGAGAGAGAGGGAGTGCATCTTCATATGCTTGAGGATCGTTAAGAGGAAGCGTTACAAGAACGCGGTTGGTGGAGTCGTACACACAGCGATTCAGATCGCGGTCGATTCCGATCTAAGCGCCGAACAACGGCGCCTCCGCATTCAACACACGTGCAGCCCGGGGACGTCTCCTCCTTCTTGATCCAGCAAGGGGAGAGGAGAAGTTGAGGGAGAACTCTGACAGCACAACGGCGTGGTGGTGACAGAGCTCGTGGTTCTCCGGCAGGGCTTCGCCAAGCGCTACGGAGGAGGAGAAGGTGTAGGAGAGGGGGAGGGGCTGTGCCAGGGAAAGGGTGTGCGGCTGCCCTCTCTCTCCCTCACTATATAGGGGGGGGAAGGGGTGAGGAGGCGCCCTAGGGTTCCCTAGGGGAGGGGCGGCGGACACAGGGAAACCCTAGATGGGTTTGGGCGCCCCCACCCCTAGGAAACTTGCCCCCAAGCCGGGAGGGGTGGCTGCCCTAGGGGAGGCGCCGCCACCTCTCCAAGTTACGTGAGATGGGGTGGGAGGGGCGCTCAGCCCCTTAGTGGGCTGATGTCCCCCCTTGGCCCATAAGGCCCCCCAACGCTTGCCAGGGCCTCCGAAACCCCTTTCGGACACGTTGGTCGTCACCCGGTACCCCCGGAACAATTCCGAACTCCAATACCCTTTGTCCAATATATCGATCTTCACCTCCGGACTAGTCCGGAACTCCTCGTCACGTCCGGGATCTCATTCGGGACTCCGAGCAACCTTCGGTAACCACATACTATTTCCCATAACAACTCTAGCGTCACCGAACCTTAAGTGTGTAGACCCTACGGGTTCGGGAACCATGCAGACATGACCGAGACATCTCTCCGGCCAATAACCAATAGCGGGATCTGGATACCCATATTGGCTCCCACATGTTCCACGATAATCTCATTGGATGAACCACGATGTCGGGGATTCAATCAATCCCGTATACAATTCCCTTTGTCTATCGGTATGTTACTTGCCCGAGATTCGATCGTCGGTATCCCCATACCTCGTTCGATCTCGTTACTGGCAAGTCTCTTGATGTCTACTACACAACCTTCTTCTTGTAGACGTTGTTGGGCCTCCAAGTACAGAGGTTTGTAGGACAATAGCAAATTTCCCTCAAGTGGATGACCTAAGGTTTATCAATCCGTAGGAGGCGTCGGATGAAGATGGTCTCTCTCAAGCAACCCTGCAACCAAATAACAAAGAGTCTCTTGTGTCCCCAACACACCCAATACAATGGTAAATTGTATAGGTGCACTAGTTCGGCGAAGAGATGGTGATACAAGTGGTATATGGTATAATCAATTGGAACCTCTTCCGAAATAGTGGATTCATAACAAAATAAAGTCATGACCTATCCAAATCCAATTTCATCAATATAATCATCATAAATAGGAGGCATGCTTTCATCATAATAAATTTGCTCATGAAAACTTGGGGGACAAAAAATATCACCTTCATCAAACATAGCATCCCCAAGCTTGTGGCTTTGCATATCATTAGCATCATAGATATTCAAGGAATTCATACTAACAACATTGCAATCATGCTCACCATTCAAATATTTAGTGCCAAACATTTTAATGCATTCTTCTTCTAACACTTTGGCACAATTTTCCTTTCCATCATACTCACGAAAGATATTAAACAGATGAAACGTATGAGGCAAACTCAATTCCATATTTTTTTGTAGTTTTCTTTTATAAACTAAACTAGTGCTAAAACAAGAAACAAAAAGATTCGATTGCAAGATCTAAAGATATACCTTCAAGCGCTAACCTCCCCGGCAACGGCGCCAGAAAAGAGCTTGATGTCTACTACACAACCTTCTTCTTGTAGACGTTGTTGGGCCTCCAAGTGTAGAGGTTTGTAGGAGAGTAGCAAATTTCCCTCAAGTGGATGACCTAAGGTTTATCAATCCGTAGGAGGCGTAGGATGAAGATGGTCTCTCTCAAGCAACCCTGCAACCAAATAACAAAGAGTCTCTTGTGTCCCCAACACACCCAATACAATGGTAAATTGCATAGGTGCACTAGTTCGGCGAAGAGATGGTGATACAAGTGGTATATGGATGGTAGATAATAGTTTTTGTAATCTGAAATAATAAAAACAGCAAGGTAGCAAGTGATAAAAGTGAGCATAAACGGTATTGCAATGCGTTGAAACAAGGCCTAGGGTTCATACTTTCGCTAGTGCAAGTTCTATCAACAATAATAACATAACTGGATCACATAACTATCCCTCAACATGCAACAAAGAGTCACTCCAAAGTCACTAATAGCGGAGAACAAACGAAGAGGTTATGGTAGGGTACGAAACCACCTCAAAGTTATTCTTTCCAATCAATCCGTTGGGCTATTCCTATAAGTGTCACAAACAACCCTAGAGTTCGTACTAGAATAACACCTTAAGACACAAATCAACCAAAACCCTAATGTCACCTAGATACTCCAATGTCACCTCAAGTATTCGTGGGTATGATTATACGATATGCATCACACAATCTCATATTCATCTATTCAACCAACACATAGAACCTCAAAGAGTGCCCCAAAGTTTCTGCCCGAGAGTCAAGACGAAAACGTGTGCCAACCCCTATGCATAGGTTCATGGGCGGAACCCGCAAGTTGATCGCCAAAACATACATCAAGTGGATCAATAGAATACCCCATTGTCACCACGGGTATCCCACACAAGACATACATCAACTATTCTCAAATCCTTAAAGACTCAATCCGATAAGATAACTTCAAAGGGAAAACTCAATCCATTACAAGAGAGTAGAGGGGGAGAAACATCATAAGATCCAACTATAATATCAAAGCTTGCGATACATCAAGATCGTACCACCTCAAGAACACGAGAGAGAGAGAGATCAAACACATAGCTACTGGTACATACCCTCATCCCTGAGGGAGAACTAGTCCCTCCTCGTCATGGAGAGCGCCGGGATGATGAAGATGGCCACCGATGAAGGATTCCCCCTCCGGCAGGGTGCCGGAACGGGTCTAGATTGGCTTTCGGTGGCTACGGAGACTTCTGGCGGCGGAACTCCCGATCTATTGTCGTCCCTGAAGTTTTTAGGGTATATGGGTATATATGGGAGGAAGAAGTACGTCGGTGGACCTCCGGGCTATCCACGAGGCAGGGGGCGCGCCCCCCATCCTCGTGGGCAGCCCGGGACTCTCCTGGTCCAACTCCGATATTCCGTGGGCTTCTTCTGGTCCAAAAATAAGTTCCATGAAGTTTCAGGTCAATTGGACTCCATTTGATTTTCCTTTTCTGCGATACTCTAAAACAAGGAAAAACAGAAACTGGCATTGGGCTCTAGGTTAATAGGTTAGTCCCAAAAATCATATAAAATAGCCTATAAATGCATATAAAACATCCAAGGTTGATAATATAATAGCATGGAACAATCAAAAATTATAGATATGTTGGAGACGTATCAGCATCTCCAAGCTTAATTCCTGCTCGTCCTCGAGTAGGTAAATTATAAAAACAGAATTTTTGATGTGGAATGCTACCTAACATATTTATCTAAGTAATTCTCTTTATTGTAGCAAGAATATTCAGATCCATAAGATTCAAGACAAAAGTTTAATATTGACATAAAAATAATAATACTTCAAGCATACTAACTAAGCAATCATGTCTTCTCAAAATAACATGGCCAAAGAAAGTTCATCCCTACAAAATCATATAGTTTGGTCATGGTCCATTTTCGTCACACACGAATGCTCTCATCATGCACAACCCTGATGACAAGCCAAGCAATTGTTTCATACTTTAGTAATCTCAAACTTTTTTCAACTTTCACGCAATACATGAGCGTGAGCCATGGATATAACACTATGGGTGGAATAGAATATAATGAGGGGGTTATGTGGAGAAGACAAAGAGGAGAAAGTCTCACATCGACGTGACTAATCAATGGGCTAGGGGGATGCCCATCAATTGATGTCAATGCAAGGAGTAGGGATTGCCATGCAACGGATGCACTAGAGCTATAAATGTATGAAAGCTCAACAAAAAAAACTAAGTGGGTGTGCATCCAACTTGCTTGCTCACGAAGACCGAGGGCACTTGAGGAGGCCCATTGTTGGAATATACAAGCCAAGTTCTATAATGAAAATTTCCCACTAGTATATGAAAGTGACAAAACAAGAGAGTCTCTATCATGAAGATCATGGTGCTACTTTGAAGCACAAGTGTGGAAAAAAGGATAGTAGCATTATCCCTTTTATTTATTATTTATTTATTTTTTATTTGGCCTTTCTTTTATTTTTATTTTTTTGGGCCTTCCCTTTTTTTCCCTTTCTCTTTTTTTTGGAGGGGGGGTAATGCACTATTAATGATGATCATCACACTTCTATTTATTTACAACTCAAAGATTACAACTCGATACTGAAACAAGATATGACTCTATATGAATGCCTCCGGCGGTGTACCGGGATTGCGATGAATCAAGAGTGACATGTATGAAAAATTATGAACGGTGGCTTGGCCACAAATACGATGTCAACTACATGATCATGCAAAGCAATATGACAATGATGATGCATGTCATAATAAACGGAACGGTGGAAAGTTGCATGGAAATATATCTCGGAATGGCTATGGAAATGCCACAATAGGTAGGTATGGTGGCTGTTTTGAGGAAGATATAAGGAGGTTTATGTGTGAAAGAGTGTATCATATCACGGGGTTTGGATGCACCTGCGAAGTTTGCACCAACTCTGAATGTGAGAAAGGGCAATGCACGGTACCGAAGAGGCTAGCAATGATGGAAGGGTAAGAGTGCGTATAATCCATGGACTCAACATTAGTCATAAAGAACTCACATAATTATTGCAAAAATCTACAAGTCATCAAAAACCAAGCATTACGCGCATGCTCATAGGGGGATAGATTGGTAGGAAAAGACCATCGCTCGTCCCCGACCGCCACTCATAAGGAAGACAATCAAATAACACCTCATGATTCAAATTTGTTACACAACGTTTAGCATACGTGCATGCTACGGGACTTGCAAACTTCAACACAAGTATTCCTCAAATTCACAACTACCCAACTAGCACAACTTTGATATCACTATCTCCATATCTCAAAACAATCATCAAGTATCAAACTTTTCTTAGTATTCAATGCACTTATATGAAAGTTTGTATTATGTCCCTCTTGGATGCCCAACATATTAGGACTAAATTCATAACCAAAGAAAATTACCAGGCTGTTTAGGACTCTCAAAATAATATAAGTGACGCATGAGAGTTCATCTATTTCTATAAAATAAAACCACCACCATGCTCTAAAAGGATATAAGTGAAGCACTAGAGCAATGACAAACTACTCCGAAAGATATAAGTGAAGATCAATGAGTAGTCGAATAATTATGCAACTATGTGAAGACTCTCTAACATTTAAGAATTTCATATCTTGGTATTTTATTCATACATCAAGCAAAACAAAAGAAAATAAAATTACGCTCCAAGCAAAGCACATATCATGTGGTAAATAAAAATATAGCTCCAAGTAAAGTTACCGATGAACGAAGACGAAAGAGGGGATGCCTTCCGGGGCATCCCCAAGCTTAGGCTCTTGGTTGTCCTTGAATATTACCTTGGGGTGCCTTGGGCATCCCCAAGCTTAGGCTCTTGCCACTCCTTGTTCCATATTCCATCAAATCTTTTACCCAAAACTTGAAAACTTCACAACACAAAACTTAAAGTAGAAAATCTCGTGAGCTCCGTTAGCGAAAGAAAACAAAACACCACTTCAAGCTACTGTAATGAACTCATTCTTTATTTATATTGGTGTTAAACCTAATGTATTCCAACTTCTCTATGGTTCATACCCTCTGATAATACTCATAGATTCATCAAAATAAGCAAACAACACATAGAAAACAGAATCTGTCAAAAACAGAACAGTCTGTAGTAATCTGTAACTAACGCCAACTTCTGGAACCCCAAAAATTATAAAATAAATTGATGGACGTGAGGAATTTATCTATTAATCATCTGCAAAAATAATTAACTAAATATCACTATCCAAATAAAAATGGCATCAACTCTCGTGAGTGCTAAAGTTTCTGTTTTTTACAGCAAGATCAACAAGACTTTCCCCAAGTCTTCCCAACGGTTCTACTTGGCACAAACACTAATTAAAATATAAAAACTCAATCATAACAGAGGCTAGATAAATTATTTATTACTAAACAGGAGAAAAAAGCAAGGAACAAAAATAAATTTGGGTTACCTCCCAACAAGCGCTAACGTTTAACGCCCCTAGCTAGGCATGATGATTTCAACGATGCTCACATAAAAGATAAGAATTGTAACATAAAGAGAGAATCATGAAGAATATGACTATCACATTTAAGTCTAACCCACTTCCTATGCATAGGGATTTTGTGAGCAAACAACTTGTGGGAACAAGAATCAATTTGCATAGGAAAGCAAAACAAGCATAACTTCAAGATTTTAAGCACATAGAGAGGAAACTTGATATTATTGCAATTCCTACAAGCATATGTTCCTCCCTCATAATAATTTTCAGTAGAATCATGAATGAATTCAACAATATAAATATCACATAAAGCATTGATTTCATGATCTACAAGCATAGAAAATTTACTACTCTCCACATAGGCAAAATTCTTCTCATTCATAATAGTGGGAGCAAACTCAACAAAATAACTATCATGTGAGGCATAATCCAATTGAAAACTAAAATCATGATGAAAAGTTTCATGGATATCATTATTCTTTATAGCATACAAGTCATCACAATAATCATCATAGATAGCAACTTTGTTCTCATAATCAATTGGAACCTCTTCCGAAATAGTGGATTCATAACAAAATAAAGTCATGACCTATCCAAATCCAATTTCATCAATATAATCATCATAAATAGGAGGCATGCTTTCATCATAATAAATTTGCTCATGAAAACTTGGGGGACAAAAAATATCACCTTCATCAAACATAGCATCCCCAAGCTTGTGGCTTTGCATATCATTAGCATCATAGATATTCAAGGAATTCATACTAACAACATTGCAATCATGCTCACCATTCAAATATTTAGTGCCAAACATTTTAATGCATTCTTCTTCTAACACTTTGGCACAATTTTCCTTTCCATCATACTCACGAAAGATATTAAACAGATGAAACGTATGAGGCAAACTCAATTCCATATTTTTTTTGTAGTTTTCTTTTATAAACTAAACTAGTGCTAAAACAAGAAACAAAAAGATTCGATTGCAAGATCTAAAGATATACCTTCAAGCGCTAACCTCCCCGGCAACGGCGCCAGAAAAGAGCTTGATGTCTACTACACAACCTTCTTCTTGTAGACGTTGTTGGGCCTCCAAGTGTAGAGGTTTGTAGGAGAGTAGCAAATTTCCCTCAAGTGGATGACCTAAGGTTTATCAATCCGTAGGAGGCGTAGGATGAAGATGGTCTCTCTCAAGCAACCCTGCAACCAAATAACAAAGAGTCTCTTGTGTCCCCAACACACCCAATACAATGGTAAATTGCATAGGTGCACTAGTTCGGCGAAGAGATGGTGATACAAGTGGTATATGGATGGTAGATAATAGTTTTTGTAATCTGAAATAATAAAAACAGCAAGGTAGAAAGTGATAAAAGTGAGCATAAACGGTATTGCAATGCGTTGAAACAAGGCCTAGGGTTCATACTTTCGCTAGTGCAAGTTCTATCAACAATAATAACATAACTGGATCACATAACTATCCCTCAACATGCAACAAAGAGTCACTCCAAAGTCACTAATAACGGAGAACAAACGAAGAGATTATGGTAGGGTACAAAACCACCTCGAAGTTATTCTTTCCAATCAAACCATTGGGCTATTCCTATAAGTGTCACAAACAGCCCTAGAGTTCGTACTAGAATAACACCTTAAGACACAAATCAACCAAAACCCTAATGTCCCCTAGATACTCCAATATCACCTCAAGTATCCGTGGGTATGATTATACGATATGCATCACACAATCTCAGATTCATCTATTCAACCAACACATAGAACCTCAAAGAGTGCCCCAAAGTTTCTACTGGATAGTCAAGACGAAAACGTGTGCCAACCCCTATGCATAGGTTCATGGGCGGAACCCGCAAATTGATCACCAAAACATACATCAAGTGGATCAATATAATACCCCATTGTCACCACGGGTATCCCACGCAAGACATACATCAAGTGTTCTCAAATCCTTAAAGACTCAATCCGATAAGATAACTTTAAAGGGAAAACTCAATCCATTACAAGAGAGTAGAGGGGGAGAAACATCATAAGATCCAACTATAATAGCAAAGTTCGCGATACATCAAGATCGTACCACCTCAAGAACACAAGAGAGAGAGAGAGATCAAACACATAGCTACTGGTGCATACCCTCAGCCCCGAGGGAGAACTACTCCCTCCTCGTCATGGAGAGCATCGGGATGATGAAGATGGCCACCGGAGAGGGATTCCCCCTCCGGCAGGGTGCCAGACGGGTCTAGATTGGCTTTCGGTGGCTACGGAGGCTTCTGGCGGCGGAACTCCCGATCTATTTTTTGGGGAACATAGTAATTTCAAAAAAATTCCTCGCACATGCAAGATCATGGTGATGCACAGCAACGAGAGGGGAGAGTGTTGTCCATGTACCCTCGTAAACCGAGAGTGGAAGCGT
Source organism: Triticum urartu (assembly GCF_056163025.1). NCBI lineage: Eukaryota > Viridiplantae > Streptophyta > Magnoliopsida > Poales > Poaceae > Triticum > Triticum urartu. The sequence continues at coordinate 420,052,770 of NC_141877.1, read as the reverse complement.
TAGCACAACGCGGTTTATGTAGTCGTACGTCTTCACGATCCGACCGATCAAGTACCGAACGCACGACACCTCCGAGTTCTGCACACGTTTAACTCGATGACGTCCCTCGAACTCTGATCCAGCCGAGTGTTGAGGGAGAGTTTCGTCAGCACAACAGCATGGTGACGATGATGATGTTCTATCGACGCAGGGCTTCGCCTAAGCACCGCTACGATATGATCGAGGTGCATTATGGTGGATGGGGGCACCGCACACGGCTAAGAGATCAAGAGATCGATTGTTGTGTCTTTGGGGTGCCCCTGCCCCCGTATATAAAAGAGTGGAGGAGGGGGAGGGCCGGCCCTCTCTATGGCACGCCCTAGGGGAGTCCTACTCCCACTGGGAGTAGGATTCCCCCTTTCCTAGTAGAACTAGGAGCCCTTCCAAGTAGTAGGAGTAGGAGGGAAGGAAATGGAAGGGAAAAGGAGAAGGAAGCAAGGGGGTGCCTCCCTCCCCAGTCCAATTCGGACCAGCCCATGGGGAGGGGTGCAGCCACCCTTTGAGGCCTTTCTCTCCTTTCCCGTATGGCCCATTAAGGCCCAATACGAATTCCCGTAACTCCCCGGTACTTCTGAAAATACCCGAATCACTCAGAACCTTTCTGATGTCCTAATATAGTCGTCCAATATATCGATCTTTACGTCTCGACCATTTCGAGACTCCTCGTCATGTCCCCGATCTTATCTGGGACTCCGAACTCCTTCAGTACATCAGAACACATAAACTCATAATATAACCGTCATCAAACTTTAAGCGTGCGGACCCTACGGGTTCGAGAACTATGTAAACATGCCCGAGACATGTCTCCGGTCAATAACCAATAGCGGAACCCGGATGCTCATATTGGCTCCAACATATTCTACGAAGATCTTTATCGGTCAAACCGCATAACAACATACGTTGTTCCCTTTGTCATCGGTATGTTACTTGCCCGAGATTCGATCGTCGGTATCTCAATACCTAGTTCAATCTCGTTACCGGAAGGTCTCTTTACTCGTTCCGTAATACATCAACCGGCAACTAACTCATTAGTTGCAATGCTTGCAAGGCTTAAGTGATGTGTATTACCGAGTGGGCCCAGAGATACCTCTCCGACAATCGGAGTGACAAATCCTAATCTCGAAATACGCCAACCCAACAAGTACCTTCGGAGACACCTATAGAGCACCTTTATAATCACCCAGTTACGTTGTGATGTTTGGTAGCACACAAAGTGTTCCTCCGGTAAACGGGAGTTGCATAATCTCATAGTCATAGGAACATGTATAAGTCATGAAAAAAGCAATAGCAACAAACTAAACGATCAAGTGCTAAGCTAACGGAATGGGTCAAGTCAATCACATCATTCTCCTAATGATGTGATCCCGTTAATCAAATGGTAACTCATGTCTATGGTTAGGAAACATAACCATCTTTGATCAACGAGCTAGTCAAGTAGAGGCATACTAGTAACACTCTGTTTGTCTATGTTTTCACACATGTATTATGTTTCCGGTTAATACAATTCTAGCATGAATAATAAGCATTTATCATGATATAAGGAAATAAATAATAACTTTATTATTGCCTCTAGGGCATATTTCCTTCAGTCTCCCACTAGCACTAGAGTCAATAATCTAGTTCACATCGCCATGTGATTTAATACCAATAGTTCACATCACCATGTGATTAACACCTATAGTTCACATGGACATGTTACCAACACCCAAAGGGTTTACTAGAGTCAATAATCTAGTTCACATCGCTATGTGATTAACACCCAAAGAGTTCTAAGGTGTGATCATGTTTTGCTTGTGAGAGAACTTTAGTCAACGGGTCTGCCACATTCAGATCCGTAAGTATTTTGCAAATTTCTATGTCAACAATGCTCTGCACGGAGCTAATCTAGCTAATTGCTCCCACTTTCAATATGTATCCAGATTGAGATTTAGAGTCATCTAGATCAGTGTCAAAATTTGCATCGACGTAACCCTTTACGACGAACCTTTTTGTCACCTCCATAATCGAGAAACATATCCTTATTCCACTAAGGATAATTTTGACCAATGTATAGTGATCTACTCCTAGATCACTATTGTACTCCCTTGCCAAACTCAGGGCAGGGTATACAATAGGTCTCGTACACAGCACAGCATGGCTGAGGCATAGGGAATGACTTTCATTCTCTCTCTATCTTCTGCCATGGTCGGGTTTTGAGTCTTACTCAACTTCACACCTTGTAACACAGGCAAGAACTCCTTCTTTGACTGTTCCATTTTGAACTACTTCAAAATTTTGTCAAGGTATGTACTCATTGAAAAACTTATCAAGCATCTTGATCTATCTCTATAGATCTTGATGCTCAATATGTAAGCAGCTTCACCAAGGTCTTTCTTTGAAAAACTCCTTTCAAACATTCCTTTATGCTTTGCAGAATAATTCTACATTATCTTCGATCAACAATATGTCATTCACATATACTTATCAGAAATGCTGTAGTGCTCCCACTCACTTTCTTGTAAATATAGGCTTCACCGCAAGTTTGTATAAAACTATATGCTTTGATCAACTTATCAAAGTGTATATTCCAACTCCGAGATGCTTGCACCAGTCCATAGATGGATCGCTGGAGCTTGCATATTTTGTTAGTACCTTTAGGATTGACAAAACTTTCTTGTTGCATCATATACAACTCTTCTTTAATAAATCCATTAAGGAATGTAGTTTTGTTTATCCATTTGCCAGATTTCATAAAATGTGGCAATTGCTAACATGATTCGGATAGACTTAAGCATAGATACGAGTGAGAAACTCTCATCGTAGTCAACACCTTGAACTTGTCGAAAACCTTTTGTGACAATTCTAGCTTTGTAGATAGTAACACTACTATCATCGTCCGTCTTCCTCTTGAAGATCCATTTAATCTCAATGGCTCGCCATCAATGGGCAAGTCAATCAAAGTCCATACTTTGTTCTCATACATGGATCTCATCTCAGATTTCATGGCCTCAAGCCATTTCGCGGAATCTGGGCTCATCATCTCTTCCCCATAGTTCGTAGGCTCGTCATGGTCAAGTAACATGACCTCCAGAATAGGATTACCGTACCACTCTGGTGCAGATCTCACTCTGGTTTACCTACGAGGTTCGATAGTAACTTGATCTGAAGTTACATGATCATCATCATTAGCTTCCTCACTAATTGGTATATTAGTCACAGGAACAGATTTCTGTGATGAACTACTTTCCAATAAGGGAGCAGGTACAGTTACCTCATCAAGTTCTACTTTCCTCCCACTCACTTCTTTCGAGAGAAACTCCTTCTCTAGAAAGGATCCATTCTTAGCAACGAATGTCTTGCCTTCGGATCTGTGATAGAAGGTGTACCCAATAGTCTCCTTTGGGTATCCTATGAACACACATTTCTCCGATTTGGGTTCGAGCTTATCAGGTTGAAACTTTTTCACATAAGCATCGCAGCCCCAAACTTTCAGAAATGACAACTTTGGTTTCTTGCCAAACCACAGTTCATAAGGCATCGTCTCAACGGATTTCGATGGCGCCCTATTTAATGTGAATGCGGCCGTCTCTAAAGCATAACCCCAAAATGATAGCGGTAAATCTGTAGGAGACATCATAGATCGCACCATATCTAATAAAGTACGGTTACGATGTTCGGACACACCATTACACTGTGGTGTTCCAGGTGGCGTGAGTAGTGAAACTATTTCACATTGTTTTAACTGAAGGCCAAACTCGTAACTCAAATATTTTACTTCTGCGATCATATCGTAGAAACTTTTATTTTTGTTACGATGATTCTCCACTTCACTCTGAAATTCTTTGAACTTTTCAAATGTTCAGACTTGTGTTTCATCAAGTAGATATACTCATATCTGCTCAAATCATCTGTGAAGATCAGAACATAATGATACCTGCCGCGAGCCTCAATATTCATCGGACCACATACATCTGTATGTATGATTTCCAACAAATCTGTTGCTCTCTCCATAATTTCGGAGAACGACGTTTTAGTCATCTTGCCCATGAGGCACGGTTCGCAAGTACCAAGTGATTCATAATCAAGTGGTTCCAAAAGCCCATCAGCATGGATTTTCTTCATGCGCTTTACACCAATATGACCTAAACGGCAGTGCCATAAATAAGTTGCACTATCATTATTAACTTTGCATCTTTTGGCTTCAATATTATAAAAATGTGTATCACCATGATCGAGATCCAACAAATCATTTTCATTGGGTGTATGACCATAGATGGTTTTATTCATGTAAACAGAACAACAATTATTCTCTAACTTACATGAATAACCGTATTGCAATAAACATGATCCAATCATATTCATGCTCAACGCAAACACTAAATAACATTTATTTTAGGTTTAACACTAATCCTGAAAGTATAGGGAGTGTGCGATGATGATCATATCAATCTTGGAACCATTTCCAATACACATCATCACTTCACCCTTAACTAGTCTCTGTTCATTATGCAACTCCCGTTTCGAGTTACTATTCTTAGCAACTGAACTAGTATCAAATACTAAGGGGTTACTATAAACATTAGTAAAGTACACATCAATAACATGTATATCAAATATACCTATGTTCACTTTGCCATCCTTCTTATCCGCCAATTACTTGAGGTAGTTCCGCTTCCAATGAGCAGTCCCTTTGCAATAGAAGCACTCAGTTTCAGGCTTAGGTCCAGACTTGGGTTTTTTCACTTGAGCAGCAACTTGTTTGCCGTTCTTCTTGAAGTTCCCCTTTCTTTCCTTTGTCCCTTTACTTGAAACTAGTGGTTTTGTTTACCATCAACACTTGATGCTTTTCTTGATTTTTACCTTCGTCGATTTCAGCATCACGAAGAGCTTGGGAATTGTTTCCGTTATCCCTTGCATATTATAGTTCATCACGAAGTTCTACTAACTTGGTGATGGTGACTAGAGAATTCTGTCAATCACTATTTTATCTGGAAGATTAACTCCCACTTGATTCAAGCGATTGTAGTACCTAGACAATCTGAGCAGATGCTCACTGCTTGAGCTATTTTCCTCCATCTTTTAGCTATAGAACTTGTTGGAGACTTCATATCTCTCAACTCGGGTATTTACTTGAAATATTAACTTCAACTCCTGGAACATCTCATATGGTCCATGACGTTCAAAACGTCTTTGAAGTCCCGATTCTAAGCCGTTTAAGCATGGTGCACTAAACTATCAAGTAGTCATCATATTGAACTAGCCAAACGTTCATAACATCTGTATTTGCTCCTGCAATAGGTTTGTCACCTAGCGGTGCATCAAGGACATAATTCTTCTGTGCATCAATGAGGATAAACCTCAGATCACGGATCCAATCCGCATCATTGCTACTAACATCTTTCAACTTAGTTTTTCTCTAGGAACATATCAAAAATAAAACAGGGGAGCTAAACGCGAGCTATTGATCTACAACATAGATATGCTAATACTACCGGGACTAAGTTCATAATAAATTTAAGTTCAATTAATCATATTACTTAAGAACTCCCACTTAGAAAGACATCCCTCTAATCTTCTAAGTGATCACGTGATCCAAATCAACTAAACCATAACCAATCATCACGTGAAATGGAGTAGTTTTCAATGGTGAACATCACTATGTTGATCATATCTACTATATGAATCACGCTCGACCTTCCGGTCTCAGTGTTCCGAGGCCATATCTGCATATGCTAGGCTCGTCAAGTTTAACCTGAGTATTCTGCGTGTGCAAAACTGGCTTGCACCCGTTGTAGATGGACGTAGAGCTTATCACACCCGATCATCACGTGGTTTCTGGGCACGACGAACTTTGCCAATGGTGCATACTCACGGAGAACACTTTTTATCTTGAAATTTAGTGAGAGATCATCTTGTAATGCTACCGTCAATCAAAGCAAGATAAGATGCATAGAAGATAAACATCACATGCAATCAATATAAGTGATATGATATGGCCATCATCATCTTGTGCTTGTGATCTCCATCTCCGAAGCACCGTCATGATCACCATCGTCACCGGCGCGACACCTTGATCTCCATCATAGCATCGTTGTCGTCTCGCCAATCTTATGCTTCCATGACTATCGCTACCGCTTAGTGATAAAGTAAAGCATTACAGGGCGATTGCATTGCATACAATAAAGCGACAACCATATGGCTCCTGCCAGTTGCCGATAACTCGGTTACAAAACATGATCATCTCATACAATAAAATTTAGCATCATGTCTTGACCATATCACATCACAACATGCCCTGCAAAAACAAGTTAGACGTCCTCTACTTTGTTGTTGCAAGTTTTACGTGGCTGCTACGGGCTTAGCAAGAACCGTTCTTACCTACGCATCAAAACGACAATGATAGTTTGTCAAGTTGGTGTTGTTTTTGTTGGGGAACGTAGTAATTTCAAAAAAAATCCTACGCACACGCAAGATCATGGTGATGCATAGCAACGAGAGGGGAGAGTGCGATCTACGTACCCTTGTAGATCGACAACGGAAGCGTTTGGTTGATGTAGTCGTACGTCTCCACGGCCCGACCGATCAAGCACCGAAACTACGGCACCTCCGAGTTCTAGCACACGTTCAGCTCGATGACGATCCCCGGACTCCGATCCAGCAAAGTGTCGGGGAAGAGTTCCGTCAGCACGACGGCGTGGTGACGATCTTGATGTACTACCGTCGCAGGGCTTCGCCTAAGCACCGCTACAATATTATCGAGGATTATGGTGGCAGGGGGCACCGCACACGGTTAAGAATATGATCACGTGGATCAACTTGTGTCTCTAGGGGTGCCCCTGCCTCCATATATAAAGGTTCAAGAGGGGGAGGCCGGCCGGCCATCATAGGGCGCGCCAGGAGGAGTCCTACTCCCTCCGGGAGTAGGACTTCCCCCTAAATCCTAGTTGGAATAGGATTCGCGAGGTGGGAACAGAGAGAGAGAGAAGGAGGGGGGCGCCGACCCCTTCTCTCCTTGTCCTATTCGGACTAGGGGGGAGGGGCGCGCGGCCCAGCCCTGGCCGCCTCTCCTCTTCTTCCACTAAGGCCCATTAAGGCCCATGCACCTCGGGGGGGGGGGGGGGGTTCCGGCAACCTCCCGATTTTTCCGGTAAAATCCCGATTTCACCCGGAACACTTCCGATATCCAAATATAGGCTTCCAATATATCAATCTTTATGTCTCGACCATTTCGAGACTCCTCGTCATGTCCGTGATCACATCCGGGACTCCGAACAAACTTCGGTACATCAAAATGCATAAACTCATAATATAACTGTCATCGTAACCTTAAGCATGCGGACCCTACGGGTTCGAGAACAATGTAGACATGACCGAGACACGTCTCCGGTCAATAACCAATAGCGGAACTTGGATGCTCATATTGGTTCCTACATATTCTACGAAGATCTTTATCGGTCAGACCGCATAACAACATACGTTGTTCCTTTTGTCATCGGTATGTTACCTGCCCGAGATTCGATCGTTGGTATCCAATACCTAGTTCAATCTCGTTACTGGCAAGTCTCTTTACTCGTTCCGTAATACATCATCTCATAACTAACTCATTAGTTGCAATGCTTGCAAGGCTTATGTGATCTGCATTACCGAGAGGGCCCAGAGATACCTCTCCGACAATCGGAGTGACAAATCCTAATCTCGAAATACGCCAACCCAACATGTACCTTTGGAGACACCTGTAGAGCACCTTTATAATCACCCAGTTACGTTGTGACGTTTGGTAGCACACAAAGTGTTCCTCCGGCAAACGGGAGTTGCATAATCTCATAGTCATAGGAACATGTATAAGTCATGAAGAAAGCAATAGCAACATACTAAACGATCGGGTGCTAGCTAATGGAATGGGTCATGTCAATCAGATCATTCAACTAATGATGTGATCCCGTTAATCAAATAACAACTCTTTGTCCATGGTTAGGAAACATAACCATCTTTGATTAACGAGCTAGTCAAGTAGAGGCATACTAGTGACACTCTGTTTGTCTATGTATTCACACATGTATTATGTTTCCGGTTAATACAACTCTAGCATGAATAATAAAGATTTATCATGATATAAGGAAATAAATAATAACTTTATTATTGCCTCTAGGGCATATTTCCTTCAGTTTTAACCTTCGCAAGGACCGGGCGTGGCCACACTTGGTTCAACTAAAGTTGGAGAAACTGACACCCGCCAGCCACCTGTGTGCAAAGCACGTCGGTAGAACCAGTCTCGCGTAAGCGTACGCGTAATGTCGGTCCGGGCCGCTTCATCCAACAATACCGCCGAAACAAAGTATGACATGCTGGTAAGCGGTATGACTTATATCGCCCACAACTCACTTGTCTACTCGTGCATATGACATCTACGCATAAAACCTGGCTCGGATGCCACTGTTGGGGAACGTAGTAATTTCAAAAAAAATTCTACGCACACGCAAGATCATGGTGATGCATAGCAACGAGAGGGGAGAGTGTTGTCCACGTACCCTCGTAGACCGAAAGCGGAAGCATTAGCACAACGCGGTTGATGTAGTCGTACGTCTTCATGATCCGACCGATCAAGTACCGAATGCACGGCACCTCCGAGTTCTGCACACGTTCAACTCGATGACGTCCCTTGAACTCCGATCCAGCCAAGTGTTGAGGGAGAGTTTCGTCAGCACGACGGCGTGGTGACGATGATGATGTTCTACCGATGTAGGGCTTCGCCTAAGCACCGCTACGATATGATCGAGGTGGATTATGGTGGAAGGGGGCACCGCACACGGCTAAGAGATCAAGAGATCAATTGTTGTGTCTTTGGGGTGCCCCCTGCCCCCGTATATAAAGGAGTGGAGGAGGGGAGGGCTGGACCTCTCTATGGCGCGCCCTAGGGGAGTCCTACTCCCACCGGGAGTAGGATTCCCCCTTTCCTAGTAGAAATAGGAGCCCTTCCAAGTAGTAGGAGTAGGAGGGAAGGAAAGGGAAGGGAAAAGGAGAAGGAAGGAAGGGGGCGCGCCCCCTCCATAGTCCAATTCGGACCAGCCCATGGGGAGGGGTGCGGCCACCCTTTGAGGCCTTTCTCTCCTTTCCCGTATGGCCCGTTAAGGCCCAATACGAATTCGCGTAACTCCCCGGTACTCCCGAAAATACCCGAATCACTCGGAACCTTTCCGATGTCCGAATATAGTCGTCCAATATATCGATCTTTACGTCTCGACCATTTTGAGACTCCTCGTCATGTCCCCGGTCTCATCCGGGACTCCGAACTCCTTTGGTACATCAAAACAAATAAACTCATAATATAACCGTCATCAAACTTTAAGCGTGCGGACCCTACGTGTTCGAGAACTATGTAGACATGACCGAGACATGTCTTCGGTCAATAACCAATAGCGGAACCTAGATGCTCATATTGGCTCCTACATATTCTACGAAGATCTTTATCGGTCAAACCGGATAACAACATACATTGTTCCCTTTGTCATCGGTATGTTACTTGCCCGAGATTCGATCGTCGGTATCTCAATACCTAGTTCAATCTCGTTATCGGCAGGTCTCTTTACTCGTTCCGTAATATATCAACCCGCAACTAACTCATTAGTTGCAATGCTTGCAAGGCTTAAGTGATGTGTATTACCGAGTGGGCCCAGAGATACCTCTCCGATAATCGGAGTGACAAATCCTAATCTCGAAATACGCCAACCCAACAAGTACCTTCGGAGACACCTGTAGAGCACCTTTATAATCACCCAGTTACGTTGTGACGTTTCATATCACACAAAGTGTTCCTCCGGTAAACGGGAGTTGCATAATCTCATAGTCATAGGAACATGTATAAGTCATGAAGAAAGCAATAGCAACAAACTAAACGATCAAGTGCTAAGCTAACGGAATGGGTCAAGTCAATCACATCATTCTCCTAATGATGTGATCTCGTTAATCAAATGACAACTCATGTCTATGGTTAGGAAACATAACCATCTTTGATCAACGAGCTAGTCAAGTAGAGGCATACTAGTGACACTCTGTTTGTCTATGTATTCACACATGTATTTTGTTTACGGTTAATACAATTCTAGCATGAATAATAAACATTTATCATGATATAAGGAAATAAATAATAACTTTATTATTGCCTCTAGGGCATATTTCCTTCACTATTGTCGTCCCCGAAGTTTTTAGGGTATATGGGTATATATGGGAGGAAGAAGTACGCCGGTGGACCTCCAGGCTGTCCACGAGGGAGGGGTGCGCGCCCAGGGGGGTGGGCGTGCCCTTGATACGTCTCCAACGTATCTATAATTTTTGATTGCTCCATGCTATATTATCTACAGTTTTGGACTATATTGCTCCATGGAACTATGTTAACTTTGGAGCATGTTATGCAAAGACTTGAAATTATTGAAAATAAAGTTGCTACCATTGAATTAATTGAAAATATAGATAAAAAGATCCACAATCAAATTACCCAATATGGATCTAAGGTAGGAATGACTTTGAAAAATATTAAGGAAAAGGAACCCATAGTTAATGAGAAAATAAATCTAGATTCCACTAGAATCGATAAGCTTGAGGGCATCATTACGAACTTGGGAACCGCTTTTTCTTCCGTAAAGAATACTCCAAGTCCTCCTACTAAAATTGCCAATCTTATGTATGTTCCTAAAGATAAGGGTGAATCATCTAGTAAGGAAACTACGAATCTTAAATCTATAAGTATTCATCCCAATCTTTTTGCTATCATTAAGGAACCAATTGATACTAATGAATTTTTTGATCTTGTGCCTAAGAGTTTGATAATAACTAGAAAGAAAGAAATTCCTAAGGTAGATAGATTCCTCATTGAAGAATTGCCTACCAAAGATGGCAATACCTAGATCTATTCTTACTTGTTATGCCTAGCTAGGGGCGTTAAACGATGGCGCTTGTTGGGAGGCAACCCAATTTTATTTTTATTCCTTGCTTTTTGCTCCTGTTTAGTAATAAATACATTATTTAGACTCTGTTTTTGTTGTGTTTTTTGTGCTCAATTAGTGTTTGTGCCAAGTAGAACCGTTGGGAAGACTTGGGGAAAGTCTTGTTGAACTTGTTGTAAAAAACATAAACTTTAGTGCTCACGAGAACTGCTGTCATTTTTATTTTAAAAGTGATATTTAGTTAATTATTTTTGCAGATGATTAATAGATAAATTACTCATGTCCAGAAATTTATTTTAGAATTTTTGGGGTTCCAGATCTTGCGCTAGCTACATATTACTACAGACTGTTCTGTTTTTGACAGATTCTGTTTTTCGTGTGTTGTTTGCTTATTTTGATGAATCTATGGCTAGTAAAATAGTTTATAATCCATAGAGAAGTTGGAATACATTAGGTTTAACACCAATATAAATAAAAAATGAGTTCATTACAGTACCTTGAAGTGGTCTTTTGTTTTCTTTCGCTAACGGAGCTCACGAGTTTTCTTCTTTAAGTTTTGTGTTGTGAAATTTTCAAGATTTGGGTAAAGATTTGATGGATTATGGAACAAGGAGAGGCAAGAGCCAAAGCTTGGGGATGCCTCGGAAAGCATCCCCTCTTTTTCGTCTACTTCTATCGGTAACTTTACTTGGAGCTATATTTTTATTCACCACATGATATGTGTTTTGCTTGGAGCGTCTTTTATGATTTGAGTCTTTGCTTGTTAGTCTACCACAATCATCCTTGCTGTACACACCTTTTGAGAGAGCCATACATGATTTAGAATTTGATAGAATACTCTATGTGCTTCATTTATATCTTTTGAGCTTTATAATTTTGCTCTAGTGCTTCACTTATATCTTTTAGAGCACGGTGGTGGATTTGTTTTATAGAAACTATTGATCTCTCATGCTTCACTTAGATTATTTTGAGAGTCTTATTAGCATGGTAATTTGCTTAAAATCCTAATATGCTTGGTATGCAAGATTAATAATAAAACTTTCGTATGAGTGTGTTGAATACTAAGAAAAGTTTGATGCTTGATGATTGTTTTGAGATATGGAGGTAATAATATCAAAGTCATGCTAGTTGAGTAGTTGTGAAATTGATAAATACTTGTGTTGAAGTTTGCAAGAACCGTAGCATGCACGTATAGTAAATGTTATGCAACAAATTTGAAACATGAGGTTTTATTTGATTGTCTTCCTTATGAGTGGCGGTCGGGGACGAGCGATGGTCTTTTCCTACCAATCTATCCCCCTAGGAGCATGCGCGTAGTGCCGATATTTTTGATGATTTGTAGATTTTTGCAATAAGTATGTGAGTTCTTTATGACTAATGTTGAGTCCATGGATTATACGCACTCTCAGCCTTCCATCCTTGCTAGCCTCTTCGGTACCGTGCATTGCCCTTTCTCACGCTGAGAGTTGGCGCAAACTTCGCCGGTGCATCCAAACCCCGTGATATGATACGCTCTTTCACACATAAACCACCTTATATCTTCCTCGAAACAGCCACCATACCTACCTATTATGGCATTTCCATAGCCATTCCGAGATATATTGCCATGCAACTTTCCATCATTCCGTTCATCATGACACATTCATCATTGTCGTATTGCTTAGCATGATCATGTAGTTGACATAGTATTTGTGTCAAAGCCACCGTTCATAATTCTTTCATACATGTCATTCTTGGTTCATTGCATATCCCGGTACACCGCCGGAGGCATTCATATAGAGTCATCTTTGTTCTTGTATCGAGTTGTAATCATTGAGTTGTAAATAAATAGAAGTGTGATGATCATCATTATTAGAGCATTGTCCCAAGTGAGGAATAAATAAAAAAAGAGAAAGGCCATTAAAAAAGGCCCAAAAAAATGAGAGAAAAAGAGAGAAGGGACAATGTTACTATCCTTTTACCACACTCGTGCTTCAAAGTAGCACCATGATCTTCATAGTAGAGAGTCTCTCATGTTATCACTTTCATATACTAGTGGGAATTTTTCATTATAAAAAATTTGGCTTGTATATTCCAACAATGGGCCTCCTCAAGTGCCCTAGGTCTTCATGAGCAAGCAAGTTGGATGCACACCCACTAGTTCCTTTTGTTGAGCTTTCATACATTTATAGCTCTAGTGCATCCGTTGCATGGCAATCCCTACTCCTTGAATTAACATAAATCGGTGGGCATCTCCATAGCCCATTGATTAGCCACGTTGATGTGAGACTTTCTCCTTTTTTGTCTTCTCCACATAACCCCCCCTAATTATATTCTATTCCACCCATAGTGCTATGTCCATGGCTCGCGCTCATATATTGCGTGAAAGTTTATAGGTTTGAGATTACTTAAGTATGAAACAATTGCTTGGCTTGTCATCGGGGTTGTGCATGATGAAAGCATTCTTGTGTGACAAAAATGAAACATGACTAAACTATATGATTTTGTAGGGACGAACTTTCTTTGGCCATGTTATTTTGAGAAGACATAATTGCTTAGTTAGTATGCTTGAAGTATTATCATTTTTATGTCAATATGAACTTTTGTCTTGAATCTTTCGGATCTGAATATTAATACCACAATTAAGAAGAATTACATTAAAATTATGCCAAGTAGCACTCCGCATCAAAAATTTTGTTTTTATCACTTACCTACTCGAGGACGAGCAGGAATTAAGCTTGGGGATGCTTGATACGTCTCCAACGTATCTATAATTTTTGATTGCTCCATGCTATATTATCTACTGTTTGGACTATATTGGGCTTTATTTCCCACTTTTATATTATTTTTGGGACTAACCTATTAACCGGAGGCCCAACCCAGAATTGATGTTTTTTGCCTGTTTTAGGGTTTCGAAGAAAAGGAATATCAAACGGAGTCCAAACGGAATGAATGTTGGGGAACGTAGCAGAATTTTAAAATTTTCTACGCATCACCAAGATCAATCTATGGAGTCATCTAGCAACGAGGGAGAGAGGAGTGCATCTACATACCCTTGTAGATCGCACGCGGAAGCGTTCAAGAGAACGGGGTTGATGGAGTCGTACTCGACGTGATCCAAATCACCGATGACCTAGTGCAGAACGGACGGCACCTCCGCGTTCAACACACATACGGTTGGGAAGACGTCTCCTCCTTCTTGATCCAGCAAGGCGGAAGGAGAGGTTGATGAAGATCCAGCAGCATGACGGCGTGGTGGTGGAAGCAACGGTGATCTCGGCAGGGCTTCGCCAAGCGCAGGGAGACGGAGGAGTGTCACGGGAGGGAGAGGGAGAGGCCAGGGGCTTTGGGTGCGGCTGCCCTCCCTCCCCCCCCCACTATATATAGGGTCCCTAGGGGGGGCGCCGGCCCTAGGAGATCCAATCTCCTAGGGGGGCGGCGGCCAAGGGGGTGCCTTGCCCCCCAAGGCAAGGGTGGCGCCCCCCACCCCTAGGGTTTCCAACCCTAGGCGCAGCGGGAGGCCCAAGGGGGGCGCACAAGCCCACTAGGGGCTGGTTCCCCTCCCACTTCAGCCCATGGGGCCCTCCGGGATAGGTGGCCCCACCCGGTGGACCCCCGGGACCCTTCCGGTGGTCCCGGTACAATACCGATTACCCCCGAAACGTTCCTGATGGCCGAAACTTGACTTCCTATATATAAATCTTCATCTCCGGACCATTCCGGAACTCCTCGTGACGTCCGGGATCTCATCCGGGACTCCGAACAACTTTTGGGTTACCGTATACTAATATCTCAACAACCCTAGCGTCACCGAACCTTAAGTGTGTAGACCCTACGGGTTCGGGAGACATGCAGACATGACCGAGACGACTCTCCGGTCAATAAACAATAGCGGGATCTAGATACCCATGTTGGCTCCCACATGCTCCTCGATGATCTCATCAGATGAACCACGATGTCTAGGATTCAATCAATCCGTATACAATTCCCTTTGTCAATCGGTACGTTACTTGCCCGAGACTCGATCGTCGGTATCCCAATACCTCATTCAATCTCGTTACCGGCAAGTCACTTTACTCGTACCATAATGCATGATCCTGTGATCAACCACTTGGTCACATTGAGCTCATTATGGTGATGCATTACCGAGTGGGTCCAGAGATACCTCTCCGTCATACGGAGTGACAAATCCCAGTCTTGATTCGTGCCAACCCAACAGACACTTTCGGAGATACCTGTAGTGTACCTTTATAGTCACCCAGTTACGTTGTGACGTTTGGCACACCCAAAGCACTCCTATGGTATCCGGGAGTTGCACAATCTCATGGTCTAAGGAAATGATACTTGACATTCAGAAAAGCTACAGCAAACGAACTACACGATCTTTGAGCTATGCTTAGGATTGGGTCTTGTCCATCACATCATTCTCCTAATGATGTGATCCCGTTATCAATGACATCCAATGTCCATAGTCAGGAAACCATGACTATCTTTTGATCAACGAGCTAGTCAACTAGAGGCTCACTAGGGACGTGTTGTGGTCTATGTATTCACACATGTATTATGATTTCCGGATAACACAATTATAGCATGAACAATAGACAATTATCATGAACAAAGAAATATAATAATAACCATTTTATTATTGCCTCTAGGGCATATTTCCAACAGTCTCCCACTTGCACTAGAGTCAATAGTCTAGTTACATTGTGATGAATCGAACACCCATGCAGTTCTGGTGTTGATCATGTTTTGCTCTAGGGAGAGGTTTAGTCAACAGATCTGCCACATTCAGGTCCGTATGTACTTTACAAATCTCTATTTCTCCATTTTGAACACTTTCACGAATGGAGTTGAAGCGACGCTTGATATGCGTTGTCTTCCTGTGAAACCTGGGCTCGTTGGCAAGGGTAATATCTCCAGTGTTGTCACAGAAGAGAGTCATCGGGACCGACGCATTGGGTATGACTCCTAGGTCCGTAATGAACTCCTTCACCCAGACTGCTTCTTGTGCTGCCTCCGAGGCTGCCATGTACTCCGCTTCACATGTAGATCCTGCCACAACGCTTTGCTTGCAACTGCACCAGCTTACTGCCCCACCATTCAAAACATACACGTATCCGGTTTGTGACTTAGAGTCATCCAGATCTGTGTCGAAGCTAGCATCGACGTAACCCTTTACGACGAGCTCTTCGTCACCTCCATAAACGAGAAACATATCCTTAGTCCTTTTCAGGTACTTCAGGATGTTCTTGACAGCTGTCCAGTGTTCCATGCCGGGATTACTTTGGTACCTTCCTACCAAACTTACGGCAAGGTTTACATCAGGTCTGGTACACAGCATAGCATACATGATAGACCCTATGGCCGAGGCATAGGGGACGACACTCATCTTTTCTCTATCTTCTGCCGTGGTCGGGCATTGAGCGGTGCTCAATCTCATACCTTGCAATATAGGCAAGAACCCCTTCTTTGACTGATCCATTTTGAACTTCTTCAATATCTTGTCAAGGTACGTACTCTGTGAAAGACCAATGAGGCGTCTCGATCTATCTCTATAGATCTTGATGCCTAATATATAAGCAGCTTCTCCAAGATCCTTCATTGAAAAACACTTGTTCAAGTAGGCCTTTATGCTTTCCAAGAATTCTATATCATTTCCCATCAACAGTATGTCATCCACATACAATATGAGAAATGCTACAGAGCTCCCACTCACTTTCTTGTAAATGCAGGCTTCTCCATAAGTCTGCGTAAACCCAAACGCTTTGATCATCTCATCAAAACGAATGTTCCAACTCCGAGATGCTTGCACCAGCCCATAAATTGAGCGTTGGAGCTTGCACACCTTGTCAGCATTCTTAGGATCGACAAAACCTTCCGGCTGCGTCATATACAATTCTTCCTTAAGGAAACCATTAAGGAATGACGTTTTGACGTCCATTTGCCATATCTCATAATCATAGAATGCGGCAATTTCTAACATGATTCGGACGGACTTTAGCTTCGCTACGGATGAGAAAGTCTCATCGTAGTCAACCCCTTGAACTTGTAGATAACCCTTAGCGACAAGCCGAGCTTTATAGATGGTCACATTACCATCCGCGTCTGTCTTCTTCTTAAAGATCCATTTATTTTCTATGGCTCGCCGATCATCGGGCAAGTCAGTCAAAGTCCATACTTCATTTTCATACATGGATCCTATCTCGGATTTCATGGCTTCTAGCCATTTGTCGAAATCCGGGCCCGCCATCGCTTCTTCATAGTTCGAAGGTTCACCGTTGTCTAACAACATGATTTCCAGGACAGGGTTGCCATACCACTCTGGTGCGGAACGTGTCCTTGTGGACCTACGAAGTTCAGTAGCAACTTGATCTGAAGTTTCATGATCATCATCATTAACTTCCTCTCTAGTCGGTGCAGGCACCTCAGGAACATTTTCTTGAGCTGCGCCACTTACCGGTTCAAGAGGTAATACCTCATCAAGTTCTACTTTCCTCCCACTTATTTCTTTCGAGAGAAACTCTTTCTCTAGAAAGGACCCATTCTTGGCAACAAAGATCTTGCCTTCGGATCTGAGGTAGAAGGTATACCCAATAGTTTCTTTAGGGTATCCTATGAAGACGCATTTTTCCGATTTGGGTTCGAGCTTTTCAGGTTGAAGTTTCTTGACATAAGCATCGCATCCCCAAACTTTTAGAAACGACAACTTAGGTTTCTTCCCAAACCATAATTCATACGGTGTCGTCTCAACGGATTTCGACGGAGCCCTACTTAAAGTGAATGCGACAGTCTCTAAAGCATAGCTCCAAAATGATAGCGGTAGATTGGTAAGAGACATCATAGATCGCACTATATCCAATAAAGTGCGATTACGACGTTCGGACACACCGTTACGCTGAGGTGTTCCAGGCTGCGTGAGTTGTGAAACTATTCCACATTTTCTTAAGTGTGTGCCAAATTCGTGACTCAAGAATTCTCCCCCATGATCTGATCGCAAGAACTTGATTTTCTTGTCACGTTGATTCTCAACCTCACTCTGAAATTCCTTGCACTTTTCAAAGGTCTCAAACTTGTGTTTCATTAAGTAGACATACCCATATCTACTCAAGTCATCAGTGAGGGTGAGAACAAAACGATAGCCACCGCGAGCCTCAACACTCATTGGACCGCACACATCAGTATGTATGATTTCCAATAAGTCAGTTGCTCGCTCCATTGTTCCTGAGAACGGAGTCTTGGTCATTTTACCCATGAGGCATGGTTCGCACGTGTCAAATGATTCGTAATCAAGAGACTCCAAAAGTCCATCTACATGGAGCTTCTTCATGCGTTTGACACCTATGTGACCAAGGCGGCAGTGCCACAAGTATGTGGGACTATCATTATCAACCTTACATCTTTTGGTATTCACACTATGAATATGTGTAACATTACGCTCGAGATTCATTAAGAATAAACCATTCACCATCGGAGCATGACCATAAAACATATCTCTCATATAAATAGAACAACCATTATTCTCGGATTTAAATGAGTAGCCATCTCGAATTAAACGAGATCCTGATACAATGTTCATGCTCAAAGCTGGCACTAAATAACAATTATTGAGGTTTAAAACTAATCCTGTAGGTAAATGTAGAGGTAGCGTGCCGACGGCGATCACATCGACCTTGGAACCATTCCCGACGCGCATCGTCACCTCGTCCTTCGCCAGTCTCCGCTTATTCCGCAGCTCCTGCTTTGAGTTACAAATGTGAGCAACCGCACCGGTATCAAATACCCAGGAGCTACTACGAGTACTGGTAAGGTACACATCAATTACATGTATATCACATATACCTTCAGTGTTGCCGGCCTTCTTGTCCGCTAAGTATTTGGGGCAGTTCCGCTTCCATTGACCACTTCCCTTGCAATAAAAACACTCAATCTCGGGCTTGGGTCCATTCTTTGGCTTCTTCCCGCCAGCTTGCTTACCGGGCGTGGAAACTCCCTTGCCGTCCTTCTTGAAATTCTTTTTACCCTTGCCTTTCTTGAACTTAGTGGTTTTATTCACCATCAACACTTGATGTTCCTTTTTGATTTCTACCTCCGCTGATTTCAGCATTGAATATACCTCAGGAATGGTCTTTTCCATCCCCTGCATATTGAAGTTCATCACAAAGCTCTTGTAGCTCGGTGGAAGCGACTGAAGGATTCTGTCAATGACCGCGTCATCCGGGAGATTAACTCCCAGCTGAGTCAAGTGGTTATGCAACCCAGACATTTTGAGTATGTGCTCACTGACAGAACTATTTTCCTCCATCTTACAGCTGAAGAACTTGTTGGAGACTTCATATCTCTCGACCCGGGCATGAGCTTGGAAAACCATTTTCAGCTCTTCGAACATCTCATATGCTTCGTGTCTCTCAAAACGCTTTTGGAGCTCCGGTTCTAAGCTGTAAAGCATGCCACACTAAACGAGGGAGTAATCATCGGCATGTGACTGCCAAGCGTTCGTAACGTCTTGGTTCTCTGGGACAGGTGCGTTACCTAGCGGTGCTTGTAGGACATAATCTTTCTTGGCAGCTATGAGGATGATCCTCAGGTTCCAGACCCAGTCCGTATAGTTGCTGCCATCATCTTTCAGCTTGGTTTTCTCTAGGAACGCGTTGAAGTTGAGGACAACGTGGGCCATTTGATCTACAAGACATATTGTAAAGATTTTAGACTAAGTTCATGATAATTAAGTTCATCTAATCAAATTACTCAATGAACTCCCACTCAGATAGACATCCCTCCAGTCATCTAAGTGAAACATGATCCGAGTTAACTAGGTCGTGTCCGATCATCACGTGAGACGGACTAGTCAACATCGGTGAACATCTTCATGTTGATCGTATCTTCTATACGACTCATGCTTGACCTTTCGGTCTTCTGTGTTCCGAGGCCATGTCTGTACATGCTAGGCTCGTCAAGTCAACCTAAGTGTATTGCGTGTGTAAATCTGGCTTACACTCGTTGTATTCGAAGTTAGAATCTATCAAACCCGATCATCACGTGGTGCTTCGAAACAACGAACCTTCGCAACGGTGCACAATTAGGGGGAACACTTTCTTGAAATTATTACGAGGGGTCATCTTATTTAAGCTATCGTCGTTCTAAGCAAATAAGATGTAAAACATGATAAACATCACATGCAATCAAATAGTGACATGATATGGCCAATATCATTTGCTCCTTTTGATCTCCATCTTCGGGGCTCCATGATCATCGTTGTCACCGGCATGACACCATGATCTCCATCATCATGATCTCCATCATCGTGTCTTCTTGAAGTTGTCTCGTCATCTATTACTTCTACTACTATGGCTAACGCTTTAGCAATAAAGTAAAGTAATTACATAACGTTTATGTTGACACGCAGGTCATAAATAAATAAAGACAACTCCTATGGCTCCTGCCGGTTGTCATACTCATCGACATGCGTGTCGTGATTCCTATTACAAGAACATGATCAATCTCATACATCACATATATCATTCATCACATCCTTTTGGCCATATCACATCACAAAACACTTGCTGCAAAAACAAGTTAGACGTCCTCTAATTGTTGTTGCAAGTTTTTACGTGGCTGCTATAGGTTTCTAGCAAGAACGTTTCTTACCTATGCCAAAACCACAACATGAATTGCCAATTTCTATTTACCCTTCATAAGGAACCTGTTCATCGAATCTGATCCGACTAAAGTGGGAGAGACAGACACCAGCCAGCCACCTTATGCAACTAGTGCATGTCAGTCGGTGGAACCAGTCTCACCTAAGCGTACGTGTAAGGTCGGTCCGGGCCGCTTCATCCCACAATGCCGCCGAATCAAGATAAGACTAGTAACGGCAAGATAATTGACAATATCGACGCCCACAACTGCTTTGTGTTCTACTCGTGCATAGAAACTACGCATAGACCTAGCTCATGATGCCACTGTTGGGGAACGTAGTAGAATTTTAAAATTTTCTACACATCACCAAGATCAATCTATGGACTCATCTAGCAACGAGGGAGAGAGGAGTGCATCTACATACCCTTGTAGATCGCGCGCGGAAGCATTCAAGAGAACGGGGTTGATGGAGTCGTACTCGACGTGATCCAAATCACCGATGACCTAGTGCCGAACGGACGGCACCTCCGCGTTCAACACACGTACGGTTGGGAAGACGTCTCCTCCTTCTTGATCCAGCAAGGGGGAAGGAGAGGTTGATGAAGATCCAGCAGCACGATGGCGTGGTGGTGGAAGCAACGGTGATCTCGGCAGGGCTTCGCCAAGCATAGGGAGACGGAGGAGTGTCACGGGAGGGAGAGGGAGAGGCCAGGGGCTTGGGGTGCGGCTGCCCTCCCCCCCCCCCACTATATATAGGGTCCCTAGGGGGGCGCCGGCCCTAGGAGATCCAATCTCCTAGGGGGGGCGGCCAAGGGGGTGCCTTGCCCCCCAAGGCAAGGGTGGCGCCCCCCACCCCTAGGGTTTCCAACCCTAGGCGCAGGGGGAGGCCCAAGGGGGGCGCACCAGCCCACTAGGGGCTGGTTCCCCTCCCACTTCAGCCCATGGGGCCCTCCGGGATAGGTGGCCCCACCCGGTGGACCCCCGAGACCCTTCCGGTGGTCCCGGTACAATACCGATTACCCCCGAAACTTTCCCGATGGCCGAAACTTGACTTCCTATATATAAATCTTCACCTCCGGACCATTCCGGAACTCCTCGTGACGTCCGGGATCTCATTCGGGACTCCGAACAACTTTCGGGTTACCGTATACTAATATCTCAACAACCCTAGCGTCACCGAACCTTAAGTGTGTAGACCCTACGGGTCCGGGAGACATGCAGACATGACCGAGATGACTCTCCGGTTAATAACCAACAGCGGGATCTAGATACCCATGTTGGCTCCCACATGCTCCTCGATGATCTCATCAGATGAACCACGATGTCTAGGATTCAATCAATCCGTATACAATTCCCTTTGTCAATCGGTACGTTACTTGCCCGAGACTCGATCGTCGGTATCCCAATACCTCATTCAATCTCGTTACCGGCAAGTCACTTTACTCGTACCATAATGCATGATCCTGTGATCAACCACTTGGTCACATTGAGCTCATTATGGTGATGCATTACCGAGTGGGCCCAGAGATACCTCTCCGTCATACGGAGTGACAAATCCCAGTCTTGATTCGTGCCAACCCAACAGACACTTTCGGAGATACCTGTAGTGTACCTTTATAGTCACCCAGTTACGTTGTGACGTTTGGCACACCCAAAGCACTCCTATGGTATCCGGGAGTTGCACAATCTCATGGTCTAAGGAAATGATACTTGACATTCAGAAAAGCTACAACAAACGAACTACACGATCTTTGAGCTATGCTTAGGATTGGGTCTTGTCCATCACATCATTCTCCTAATGATGTGATCCCGTTATCAATGACATCCAATGTCCATAGTCAGGAAACCATGACTATCTTTTGATCAACGAGCTAGTCAACTAGAGGCTCACTAGGGACGTGTTGTGGTCTATGTATTCACACATGTATTATGATTTCCGGATAACACAATTATAGCATGAACAATAGACAATTATCATGAACAAAGAAATATAATAATAACCATTTTATTATTGCCTCTAGGGCATATTTCCAACAATGAAACCTTCGGGAACGCGATGTTCTCATCAGATAAGACCCATGAGACTTGGACCCTCCATCAAGAAAGCCACGAGGCGGTCACGAGGGTGGAGGGCGCCCCCCCTAGGGCGCGCCCCCTGCCTCATGGGCCCCTCAAAGCTCCACCGACGTACTTCTTCCTCCTATATATGTCCACGTACCCCCAAACAATCAGAACAGGAGCCAAAAACCTAATTCCACCGTCGCAACTTTCTGTATCCACGAGATCCCATCTTGGGGCCTGTTCCGGAGCTCCGTCGGAGGGGGCATCAATCACGGAGGGCTTCTACATCATCATCCAAGCCTCTCCGATGAAGTGTGAGTAGTTTACTTCTCTCTTTTTGGATCTCAATACAATGTTCTCCCCCTCTCTTGTGGAGATCTATTCGATGTAATCTTCTTTTTTTGCGGTGTGTTTGTTGAGACTGATGAATTGTGGGTTTATGATCCAGTCAATCTATGAATAATATTTGAATCTTCTCTGAATTCTTTTATGTATGATTGGTTATCTTTGCAAGTCTCTTCGAATTATCAGTTTGGTTTGGCCTACTAGATTGGTTGTTCTTGCCATGGGAGAAGTGCTTAGCTTTGGGTTCGATCTTGCGGTGTCCTTTCCCAGTGACAGAAGGGGCAGCAAGGCACGTATTGTATCGTTGCCATCGAGGATAACAAGATGGGTGTTTTATCATATTGCATGAAACTATCCCTCTACATCATGTCATCTTGCTTAAGGCGTTACTCTGTTTTTAACTTAATACTCTAGATGCATGCTAGATAGCGGTCGATGAGTGGAGTAATAGTAGTAGATGCAGAATCATTCCGGTCTAATTGTGACGTGATGCCTATATACATGATCATACCTAGATATTCTCATAACTATGCTCAATTCTGTCAATTGCTCAACAGTAATTTGTTCACCCACCGTAGAATACTTATGCTCTTGAGAGAAGCCACTAGTGAAACCTATGCCCCCCCGGGTCTCTTTATCATCATATTAATCTCCATCACTTTATCATTACTTTGCTTTTACTTTTTACTTTGCATCTATATACCAAAATACCAAAAATATTATTTATCATCTCTATCAGATCTCACTTTCGTAAGTGATCGTGAAGGGACTGACAACCCCTAAGCGCGTTGGTTGCGTTGAGCTATTGTTTTTGTGTAGGTACGAGGGACTCGAGCGTGGCCTCCTACTAGATTGATACCTTGGTTCTCAAAACTGAGGGAAATACTTACGCTACTTTGCTGCATCATCCCTTCCTCTTCGGGGAAATCCAACGCAGTGCTCAAGAGGTAGCAAGAAGAATTTCTGGCGCCGTTGCCGGGGAGTCTGCGCAAAAGTCAACATACCAAGTACCCATCACAATCCCTATCTCCCGCATTACACTATTTGCCATTTGCCTCTCATTTTCCTCTCCCCCACTTCACCCTTGCCATTTTATTCGCCCTCTCTCTCTATCCTCCCTCTCTATTTGCCTTTTTTGCCCGTTTGCTTTTTGTTTGCTTGTGTGTTAGTTTGTTTGCTTGTCATTATGGCTAGTCTCTTATCTTCTCCGTTGTCTCCCGAGAATGAAGTTCTAAATTTTAAATAAAAGGGAGGGAGAAAATCTAAAATATGCTTGGTATAGAATTTGCAATGCTCAAAATAGATCTACCAGGAAGCAATCTACTTCAGTTCTTCTCCGCAATTTTTATGTAGGTGCTAATCCTTGGTATGGATATATCCTTGATACCATTATCGGAGGTAATTTTTTGGGTAGCCATAATTTTGATTCTTATAATGCTATGTTAGATTTATTTGGCTCACCACCTCTTTTGGTTAATGGAACTATGTTAACTTTGGAGCATGTTATGCAAAGACTTGAAATTATTGAAAATAATGTTGCTACCATTGAATTAATTGAAAATCTAGATAAAAAGATCCACAATCAAATTACCCAATATGGATCTAAGGTAGGAATGACTTTGAAAAATATTAAGGAAAAGGAACCCATAGTTAATGAGAAAATAAATCTAGATTCCACTAGAATCGATAAGCTTGAGGGCATCATTACGAACTTGGGAACAACTTTTTCTTCCGTAAAGAATACTCCAAGTCCTCCTACTAAAATTTCCAAGCTTATGTATGTTCCTAAAAATAAGGGTGAATCATCTAGTAAGGAAACTGCGGATCTTAAATCTATAAGTATTCATCCCAATCTTTTTGCTATCATTAAGGTACCAATTGCTACTAATGAATTTTTTGATCTTGTGCCTAAGAGTTTGATAATAACTATAAAGAAAGAATTCCTAAGGTAGATAGATGCCTCATTGAAGAATTGCCTACCAAAGATGGCAATACCTAAATCTATTCTTGCTTGTTATGCCTAGCTAGGGGCGTTAAACGATGGCGCTTGTCGGGAGGCAACCCAATTTTATTTTTATTCCTTGCTTTTTGCTCCTGTTTAGTAATAAATAAATTATTTAGCCTCTGTTTTTGTTGTGTTTTTTGTGTTCAATTAGTGTTTGTGCCAAGTAGAACCGTTGGGAAGACTTGGGAAAAGTCTTGTTGAACTTGCTGTAAAAAACAGAAACTTTAGCGCTCACGAGAACTGCTGTCATTTTTATTTGAAAAGTGATATTTAGTTAATTCTTTTTGCAGATGATTAATAGATAAATTACTCATGTCCAGAATTTTATTTTAGAATTTTTGGGGTTCCAGATATTGCGCTAGCTACAGATTACTACAGACTGTTCTGGTTTTGACATATTCTGTTTTTCGTGTGTTGTTTGCTTATTTTGATGAATCTATGGCTAGTAAAATAGTTTATAATCCATAGAGAAGTTGGAATACAGTAGGTTTAACACCAATATAAATAAAGAATTAGTTCATTACAGTACCTTGAAGTGGTCTTTTGTTTTCTTTCGCTAACGGAGGTCACGAGTTTTCTTCTTTTAGTTTTGTGTTGTGAAGTTTTCAAGTTTTGGGTAAAGATTTGATGGATTATGGAACAAGGAGTGGCAAGAGCCAAAGCTTGGGTATGCCCCGGAAGGAATCCCCTCTTTTTCGTCTACTTCTATCGGTAACTTTACTTGGAGCTATATTTTTATTCACCACATGATATGTGTTTTGCTTGGAGCGTCTTTTATGATTTGAGTCTTTGCTTGTTAGTCTACCACAATCATCCTTGCTGTACACACCTTTTGAGAGAGCCATACATGATTTAGAATTTGATAGAATACTCTATGTGCTTCATTTATATCTTTTGAGCTTTATAATTTTGCTCTAGTGCTTCACTTATATCTTTTAGAGCACGGTGGTGGATTTGTTTTATAGAAACTATTGATCTCTCATGCTTCACTTAGATTATTTTGAGAGTCTTATTAGCATGGTAATTTGCTTAAAATCCTAATATGCTTGGTATGCAAGATTAATAATAAAACTTTCGTATGAGTGTGTTGAATACTAAGAAAAGTTTGATGCTTGATGATTGTTTTGAGATATGGAGGTAATAATATCAAAGTCATGCTAGTTGAGTAGTTGTGAAATTGAGAAATACTTGTGTTGAAGTTTGCAAGTCCCGTAGCATGCACGTATAGTAAACATTATGCAACAAATTTGAAACATGAGGTGTTATTTGATTGTCTTCCTTATGAGTGGCGGTCGGGGACGAGCGATGGTCTTTTCCTACCAATCTATCCCCCTAGGAGCATGCGCGTAGTGCCGAGGTTTTTGATGACTTGTAGATTTTTGCAATAAGTATGTTAGTTCTTTATGACTAATGTTGAGTCCATGGATTATACGCACTCTCAGCCTTCCATCCTTGCTAGCCTCTTCGGTACCGTGCATTGCCCTTTCTCACACTGAGAGTTGGCGCAAACTTCGCCGGTGCGTCCAAACCCCGTGATATGATACGATCTTTCACACATAAACCTCCTTATATCTTCATCAAAACAGCCACCATACCTACCTATTATGGCAATTCCATAGCCATTCTGAGATATATTGCCATGCAACTTTCCATCATTCCATTCATCATGACACATTCATCATTGTCATATTGCTTAGCATGATCATGTAGTTGACATATTATTTGTGGCAAAGCCACCGTTCATAATTCTTTCATACATGTCACTCTTGGTTCATTGCATATCCCAGTACACCGCCAGAGGCATTGATATAGAGTCATCTTTGTTCTAGTATCGAGTTGTAATCATTGAGTTGTAAATAAATAGAAGTGTGATGATCATCATTATTAGAGCATTGTCCCAAGTGAGGAATAAAAAAAAGAGAAAGGCCATTAAAAAAGGCCCAAAATGAGAGAAAAAGAGAGATGGGACAATGTTACTATCCTTTTACCACACTTGTTCTTCAAAGTAGCACCATGATCTTCATAGTAGAGAGTCTCTCATGTTATCACTTTCATATACTAGTGGGAATTTTTCATTATAAGAACTTGGCTTGTATATTCCAACAATGGGCCTCCTCAAGTGCCCTAGGTCTTCGTGAGCAAGCAAGTTGGATGCAGACCCACTAGTTCCTTTTGTTGAGCTTTCATACATTTATAGCTCTAGTGCATCCGTTGCATGGCAATCCCTACTCCTTGCATTAACATCAATCAGTGGGCATCTACATAGCCCATTGATTAGCCTCGTTGATGTGAGACTTTCTCCTTTTTTGTCTTCTCCACATAGCCCCCCTCATTATATTCTATTCCACCCATAGTGATATGTCCATGGCTCGCGCTCATATATTGCGTGAAAGTTTATAGGTTTGAGATTACTTAAGTATGAAACAATTGCTTGGCTTGTCATCGGGGTTGTGCATGATGAAAGCATTCTTGTGTGACGAAAATGAAACATGACTAAACTATATGATTTTGTAGGGATGAACTTTCTTTGGCCATGTTATTTTGAGAAGACATAATTGCTTAGTTAGTATGCTTGAAGTATTATCATTTTTATGCCAATATGAACTTTTGTCTTGAATCTTTCGGATCTGAATATTCATACCACAATTAAGAAGAATTACATTAAAATTTTGCCAAGTAGCACTCCTATAACGCCCTCGATGCGGCTATATCTCCCACGTGACGAAGCACGACTTAGAGGCATAACCGCATTGAAAGCAATGTCGCAAGTGAGGTAATCTTCACACAACCCATGTAATACATAAGGGAAAAAGATACATAGTTGGCTTACAATCGCCACTTCACACAATACATGAATAAATCATTACATCAACCAGATACAATCAAGGACCGACTACGGATCCAAAATCAAAGAAGACTACCCCAAAAGCTACACAGATCCCCGATTGTCCCGACTGGGCTCCACTACTGATCAACTAGAACGAACCAACACAAAGGACAAGATCTTCATCGAGCTCCTCCTTGAGCTTGGTTGCGTCACCTGCTCGGCACATCGGCACCTGCAAACTGGTTTTGGAAGTATCTGTGAGTCACAGGGACTCAGCAATCTCGCACCCTCGCGATCAAGACTATTTAAGCTTATAGGTAGGGGTAAAAGGTTTGAGGTGGAGCTGCAGCAAGCGACTAGCATATTTGGTGGCTAACATATACGCAAATGAGAGCGAGAAGAGAAGGCAAAAGCACGGTCGAGAAACTATGATCAAGAAGTGATCCTAGAACAACCTACGTCAAGCATAACTCCAACACCGTGTTCACTTCCCGGACCCCACCGAGAAGAGACCATCACGGCTACACACACGGTTGATGTATTTTAATTAAGATAAACTTCAGGTTTTCTACAACCGGACATTAACAAATTCTCATCTGCCCATAACCACGGGCACGACTTTCGAAAGTTTGAATCCCTGCAGGGGAGTCCCAACTTAGCCCATCACAAGCTCTCACGGTCAACGAAGGATATTCCTTCTCCCAAGACAATCTGATCAGGCTCGGCATCCAGGTTACAAGACATCCTCGACAATGGTAAAACAAGTCCAGCAAGACCGCCCGAATGTGCCGACAAATCCCGATAGGAGCTGCACATATCTCGTTCTCAGGGCACACTCAGATAGGTCAAGCTACGAGTAAAACCAACCCTCGAGTTGCCCCGAGGTGGCCTCGCAGGCTGCCCATTTCGGACCAACACTCAGAGGAGCACTGGCCCAGGGGGTTAAAATAAAGATGACCCTTGAGTCTGCAGAACCCAAGGGAAAAAGAGGCTAGGTGGCGAATGGTAAAACCAATGTTGAGCATTGCTGGAGGAGTTTTATTCAAGGTGAACTGTCAAGGGGTTCCCATTATAACCCAACCGCGTAAGGAACGCAAAATCCGAGAACATAACACCGATATGACGGAAACTAGGGCGACAAGAGTGGAACAAAACACCAGGCATAAGGCCGAGCCTTCCACCATTTACCAAGTATATAGATGCATTAATTAAATAAGAGATATTGTGATATCCCAACAAAATATCCATGTTCCAACATGGAACAAACTCCAATCTTCACCTGCAACTAGCAACGCTATAAGAGGGGCTGAGCAAAGCGGTAACATAGCCAAAAAACAGTTTGCTAGGACAAGGTGGGTTAGAGGCTTGGTTCAACAATATGGGAGGCATGATAAGCAAGTGGTAGGTATCGCAGCATAGGCTTAGCAAAAGAGCGAGCAACTAGCAAGCAAAGATAGAAGTGATTTCGAGGGTATGGTCATCTTGCCTGAGATCCCGCAAGGAAGAAGAACGAGTCCATGAAGAAGACAAACAGACGTAGTCGAACGAATCCTCACAACACGACGTTATCGGAACCAACCCGAAGAAGCAACACCGGAAAGAAGCAAACAATCATGGTAAACAACCATCACATAAGCATGACTTGATGCACAATCAAGTATGATGCATGTCCGGTTTAATGAGGCATGGCACGGCAAAGTGCACAAGCAATTCTACAAATTAAGTGGAGCTCAATATGCAACGAGTTACATATTGATGGAACACCACATTAATTATTTAGTTCGGTCTCGTTTATGTACCCAACAATATTAAATGTAGTTAAACATGGCAAGAGGAGAAGCATAAAGAAATTAAACCTCTATATAAACAAGTTTAAATAAGGCCGGAACAAACAACAATTCCGGTAAATCCCCATATGCATTTAGCAAATTAATGCAAACAACAATTTAAACATACTTGGTGTTGTTATCATGATGCGGATGACATATGCAAGTTTTAAGCAATTTTTATGAAAATGTTGATAAGAGCATATTATGAAGCATTAGTCATCGTGGCGAGGGGTGCCACGGCAACGAATCCGAAAATGGTGCCACGGCAACATATCGGTTCCGGTAGCTCATGGAGATACCGGTGCAAAGGAAGCAAGGGTGCGGATGTTCGGAACATGCTAGAGATGGTGGGGTGATCCCGGATTCCGGGTGTCCCACGAGTTGGCGACAAGGAAACGAGTGACAATTTGGACACGGTGCAAACACGAGCATCTCAAACATCGCAAGCGTTCGTTCACGGACGTCGTCTCGGGGTTATACCTTCGAAGTGTGCAAACGAGACGGTTCAGGTTCGATGGGACGTAGTGGTACTTTCGGTCCTCGGCGACGGAAGAGGTACAAACGTTCTCAAGGCACTTGTCGGTCCGGACTTGGTGTAGTTGTACATGGCAAACGTAGTGGTACTCGGAGTCTTGTCAAACCCAAGCGACGGTAGTCGTACACGACGCGTTGTGGAAGTAGTTGTACTCGCGGACTTCGGCGGCGGTAGTCGTTCAGGGTCTTGGCGGTTCATTGTGTAGCCGTACATGGTCGACGTGGTACACGGTTCGAAGGTCGTGCATGTCCCGAAGATGTTCAGGGTCACCGTGAGGAACTTGTCGAATCCAGGGTCTCAGTCGTCGGTAGTGGCACACGTTTCAAAGGTGAACTTGACGAACTCGACTTCCTTCGGGGTTGTCGTGGTATTTGGGGTCTTCGGATCCGCCGGTCTCCTTCTTGCGACAACAGTTGAACTTGAAGTTATTGGTTCATGGGTCTTTGGCGACGTAGTCGTTCCAGGCATGGACGTCGAGGTACTTGGCAACAACCGGGGTTTTTGACGATCCGGCGAGACGAAATGGTCCGGGGCAGTCTTGAACTTGATGGTCTCGATCTCCAAAGTGGCACAAGGAGAGATGCACGGTCGTGGTCATCTTCGGCCCTAGGGCTCAATGATGGCGCCGTGGTGGTCTTGTAGCAGCAGCCATGGCGTCGGGGAGGAGATGGTCGTGGCGAGGTGATCAGAGGCATGAGGAGGTGGTCCTGGTCACGTCAAGAGAGGCAGCGGGGCGACGCCCTTGCCGGACGGCGCTGGAGCAAGAGAACCCTGGCGAGGCCGAAGGTGCTTGCAGGAGGTGCCCACGGCTGGAGCAGAGGAGGGTTCAACGCCCGACGACGAGGTGCAGCGGCAGGAGCTTCGAGCTCTGCCGGCTGCGGCCATGGAGGACGGCGACGCGGAGGCGGGGCCCTTGAGGGCGCGGCGCTCTGGGTCATCGGTGTCCGGCAGGGTCGCGGTAGCGGCCTCCGGCGAGGGAGCCGAACGGAGGCGGGGCGATGGCGGCACTGGAGGGACGGGGAGAGGGAGCGAGGCGGCGGAGATGGTTGCGGGCGTGGGTGCCATGGGGAGGCGACAACACAGAGGAGGGGAGGCTGCAGGGGCAGCGATGGTCGACGACGAGGGCGACGGGGAGGTCGGGTGGCGCGGCACCAGGGGCAGCAAGGAGGAGGTCGGGCGCGGGGGTCTCGCGGTGGAGGCGGCGACGCGGACTGGAGGTGCGCGCAGGCTGTGAGGGAGGGAGAGGGGATCGAGCGGTTCTAGGTCTGCGGGGTTGGAGGGAAGGAGATGGAGGAGATGGGATCGAACGTGGCTCTCTGGCGGCGGGGTGGAGACGAGGGAGAGGGAGAGATCGACAGGAGGGGGTCGGGCTAGGTTTCGGCAGCATATGAGCCTAGTGGATGCGGCTACAGGAGGCCCAAGTGGCCTAGGGAGGCTGGCCTGGGAGGTTGCGGTAGTTGGGAGGCCCAGCTGGCTCATGGGCTTTCTTCCCCCTTTCTTCCTCTTTTCAAAACAGAAGATAAAGAGAAAGAAAAGGGAAGAAAACAAAAGGGTATAGAAAGAGTTTGGGCACGGGGATAATTTTCCCGGACTCGCAAAAATGCGCTGGTTCCAAGAAAATTGGAGTGGGCAAGATTGCAAGGTTAAATTCAAATTCATTTGAATACAATTCAAATGATTTTGAATTGGGACTAGGTTTTCGAAGTGCCCGAAAATATTGAGACTTTAAGAGGAGCCTCAAAAAAAAGATAAGAATTGTTGGCAAAGTTTGAGGCAAGGAATTGAGATAGAAAAAGCATGGAACTTAAACTGCAGGTGTGTTATGGTTGATTCCACCTCAATGGAATATTTAATAGTAGCTCCCTAAAATATTGGGAGAATATGTTTTAAAGAGAAATCACCATAGTGAATATCCCTCGATTTAAATGGACCGAAGATCCATGCAATTTAATTGGTTGAGTTTAAAAAAAATTAAATGACATGATGCAAAGATGAATGCAATCAAACCAACAACTCACACGACGAAACTCGGAAAACATGGAAGGCGTCTGAAGCTCCAGTCTTGGGGCGTCACAACACTCCACCACTACGAGAGGATCTCGTCCCGAGATCTAGAATGGCACCGGGGGAAAACGAAAGAGGAAGATAAGCGGTAAAACTAAGTTGCTTCTTTGACAAACAAGTGAAACCAAAGAACCTTGCGAGGTTAAACAATTGGAAAGAAGAATACAACGGAGATGAACAAAGTTGAAAACACTCCGCTAGAGTTGAGGAACAAAGAACATTACTAGAACGTTGTAGGTTGAAAGACATAAGAAAAGGTTGCAATGGACGAGAAGTACATGCAAGCACTCCGGTAGAAACGAGATGCAAGACTTGATAAGATGAAAAGAACTTGAGCAGAGGACACAACACTCCGGTTAAAACAAGGTAGAGAAGGAACAAGACTGATATAATTTGGGCAGCACTTGGGCTGTAAATGGAAGGAATTGAACATGAACTTGACAAAAATGGGATGATGGGTGAAGAGAGCAACATCACAAAGCCTCCGGAAGAAATGAAAGAATGAAATGGAATGAACGGAGGAGAAAACAAGATCTTGAGAGAGCACGCTTACAACATATGCTAAAATGAAGTTGCTGGATTAACAAGGAAAAGGATAAGCTTGTTGTGGGCTTATGGAAAACATCTCAAAACTATGAGGTGAAATTCTGCCGCTAACGAAAAATAATAGATTGGATTGATATGAACAAGGAGACGAGAAGCTTATCTCACCGGAAGGATAAATGAAGAACTTGAGTCATTTATAAGCACCATAATTAGCAACAATCCTTAGGGAAAGTTTTAGGTGAAGTATAACCCAAGATAAATCCAATGAAGAGGTTGATTTGTTGAAAAGATGTCTTGAGCGAAGAGAAAATGATGGATTTAGATATGTCACTCTTGAAAAACTTGTGATCCATGAAACACGAAGGGAAATTATCAACAATGACATAACACCACCTCAAAAGATGAGATATGAAAGAATTGCACTTCGAAATGCAAGATGAAGAAAACTTGATCTCCTCTGAAAAGAATCTCGATGAACACTTCGAGAAGGAATTAAATCCTTGATGAACCATCATGTAGAGTCTCCATGAAGAACTCCGGTAATAAAAGAATGATCAAACGAAAGGGAAAATTGAAAAGAACTCCGGGAGAAGCGTTGTAGTGACTTAGATGAAGCTCTAAAATGATATAACCGAGAAAACTTGGAACTCCGGAAAGAAAAGATAAAGCATCTCGAACCGAGAATGTGATATGATGAACTTCCGGAATAAGGAATTGAATTTACTCGATGAAACAAGAATAAGGAATTACATTATGCTTATCCTTCACCAATTTAAATTGATGACAAGCAACGGATTTGGCATACTACTTACTCTCGTTGATAAATATTAAGAGAGATATAACATAACTTGAGAAAGTCTTCAACGGAACACCGTTAGGATTTGAAAGAACGAATAAATTGATATGATAAAGAAGGAAGAGAAAACTCTTGAACGAACCACCGTAATAATTGAAAACGCATGAAGTAAAGGAATGAATCACCGGTAAGAATTAGCAAATGAACGAAGATACATAAGAGATTTTAGATACAAAAGAATGAAGAGATCAAGAACTGATTAGAGAATACTTGAACGGTGCACCGGTAAGATTGGAGAATGATAACCGAAAGCTGAGAATGAATAATTATGAGATGATGGGCTCCGGAGAATCAAAATGAAAATACCCTGAATTACTCTGGCTGGGTGAAAAGAATATCTCACAATCGAAAATAATTATGGAAGGATGGCAACAAGCTAGAATCACGAATCTTGAAGAGAATGGAGCAAGATTGAGAGAAAAATCTTCTTCGGTCTTCCAATCTGAGAATGACGACGAGAAACACCACCATGATTTATTGAGGTACTCCGGAATTAAAATTGGAAAGGTTGAGCCAATGATGAAAAGAATTTGAAAGATCTTGGAGAAAAACATTTGACTGATGACAGTTCATTCTTACGTCAAACTTTGGAGAGAATTTGAGAAGCTCCGATAAAATAAGAAGAGTCAGGTAATATCCTGGGAAAAGACCCGTGGGTTAGGGCCCACTCAAAAGAAACACCGTTGAAATGATTACTTGAAAAAGGAGAATGCACCGGTTGAATTAAATGACTTGAATGAGATAACAACCTCGAAACATCTTGAATGAATGCAGAGTGGAAAACATGAATCTTCGAGGTATCTTGAGCACTCCAGAACAATTAAATAGCGACAAGTGAATGAATTCGAGGTGCACCGGCATGAGAAGGTATTTGAAACGAGGAAAAAGGATATGATCAACACCAAAGCTTGATTTGAATACATTGGAGAAGAAAAGAATGAAGAATGATGAACTTGAGGTTCCGTTAGTATCTTCTTGAGAATCACCGGATAAGAACATTGACGGAAAAGGAGTAGAGAGGCTTCACACGAATAAGATGGATACTTGATTAAGAAATCTGAATCCTTGAAGAAAAAGGGGTGGGTGGGTGGGAAAAACAAAGTCAACTTGGAACGGATGAAGACAACACCGTTGAGAAGAACTAGTAATAGATCTTGCTGATGTTGAAATGATCAGATCCACTTGAAGAGAAACACACCGGTTGAAAAGAAATTTAGATGACAAGCTCGATGATCAAGAAGGATTTGTATTCACATCGGAGTATGAGAACACCGTTTAGGAAAGGTATGGAATCAACATTTGACTTTGAAGCAACTCGAATACCACAACTCAAAACAAAACAAAGGATTGGCTTGCAGAATAAGCCGGAAAAAACATATGGTAGAGATTTCGCCCGAAGTTTTTGTGGTGGGGCCTACACGGGCTCGATCATACAACAACATCATGTACAAGGCAGTGCACATGACATACGAAGCATCCCCGAGTCGGCATAGCCAAGGAC
This sequence comes from Triticum urartu, assembly GCF_056163025.1. Lineage (NCBI taxonomy): Eukaryota > Viridiplantae > Streptophyta > Magnoliopsida > Poales > Poaceae > Triticum > Triticum urartu. Next base: position 420,017,625 of record NC_141877.1, on the reverse strand, counting down.
TCTTTAAGACACAACGAGACCACTGTAAAACCAACTGTGGATAGGCGGACCACTAGACGTCGAACCCCAATTTCATATCATACATCGTTCGGAAAGATATTCTAAGAGCTACTTGAATTCCCACTTATAAACTCCTAAAATTTTCCGGTTATGCAATCAGGTGTTGGGGATACAGGGGAAGCATAATATCTCACCCAATTCTAGCAAATCCTACATCCAGCTGTATCCATCCTTCAACACATAACCAAGAAACCTTCGGAAATCGTTTACCTCAACCTTCAGAAAGCATCCGTTATACGAGTTATGGCAATACTCCCGAACTCCCGCCCCAGTACTGGGTGGCGTCGAGGTTATCTCACCAACAACTGCATAAAAGAGATTTTCGATGTCGGCGAAACTAAACTCAGGTATTCCAGAACTGCAACGATAAAATTGTGACGACAACACCTCGGAGCTCAACTCCCCAGGACACTGCCACAACCCCTAAATGTCAGGAGGCACCAAGAACAATGTTCTCGTCACAAAACCATCGGAACGACTCCAAGATACCCGCGTGATCCTAATTTTTTTTAGTGAAATTTGAGAAGAGAAAAGTCAAAACTCTATGTCAGGATGCCTCACTAGAGCGACGAAGGGACTGAGGAGTAAAAATAATTCCTAAATATCTGATATATATAATCCTAAATGACTCAAAACATTTTTCTAGACTCATCAACGCCAACGATTCGATCAAGCAGGGGGCTCCTAGGTCGGGGAAGGCTCTGATTACCAACATATAACGCCCTCGATGCGGCTATATCTCCCACGTGTCGAAGCACGACTTAGAGGCATAACCGCATTGAAAGCAATGTCGCAAGTGAGGTAATCTTCACACAACCCATGTAATACATAAGGGAAAGAGATACATAGTTGGCTTACAATCGCCACTTCACACAATACATGAATAAATCATTACATCAACCAGATACAATCAAGGACCGACTACGGATCCAAAATAAAAGAAGACTACCCCAAAAGCTACACAGATCCCCGATCGTCCCGACTGGGCTCCACTACTGATCAACTAGAACGAACCAACAAAAAATACAAGATCTTCATCGAGCTCCTCCTTGAGCTTGGTTGCGTCACCTGCTCGGAACATCGGCACCTGCAAACTGGTTTTGGAAGTATCTGTGAGTCACAGGGACTCAGCAATCTCGCACCCTCGCAATCAAGACTATTTAAGTTTATAGGTAGGGGTAAAAGGTATGAGGTGGAGCTGCAGCAAGCGACTAGCATATTTGGTGGCTAACATATACGCAAATGAGAGCGAGAAGAGAAGGCAAAAGAACGGTCGAGAAACTATGATCAAGAAGTGATCCTAGAACAGCCTACGCCAAGCATAACTCCAACACCGTGTTCACTTCCCGGACCCCGCCGAGAAGAGACCATCACGGCTACACACACGGTTGATGTATTTTAGTTAAGATAACATTAACAAATTCCCATCTGCCCATAACCGCGGGCATGGCTTTCGAAAGTTCAAATCCTTGCAGGGGAGTCCCAACTTAGCCCATCACAAGCTCTCATGGTCAACGAAGGATATTCCTTCTCCCAAGACAATCCGATCAGGCTCGGCATCCAGGTTACAAGACATCCTCAACAATGGTAAAACAAGTCCAGCAACACCGCTCGAATGTGCCGATAAATCCCGATAGGAGCTGCACATATCTCGTTCTCAGGGCACACTCAGATAGGTCAAGCTACGAGTAAAACCAACCCTCGAGTTGCCCCGAGGTGGCCCCGCAGGCTGCCCATTTCGGACCAACACTCAGAGGAGCACTGGCCCGGGGGGGGGTTAAAATAAAGATGACCCTTGAGTCTGCAGAACCCAAGGGAAAAAGAGGCTAGGTGGCGAATGGTAAAACCAATGTTGGGCATTGCTGGAGGAGTTTTATTCAAGGCGAACTGTCAAGGGGTTCCCATTATAACCCAACCGCGTAAGGAACGCAAAATCCGGGAACATAACACCGATATGACGGAAACTAGGGCGGCAAGAGTGGAACAAAACACCAGGCATAAGGCCGAGCCTTCCACCCTTTACCGAGTATATAGATGCATTAATTAAATAAGAGATATTGTGATATCCCAACAAAATATCCATGTTCCAACATGGAACAAACTCCAATCTTCACCTGCAACTAGCAACGCTATAAGAGGGGCTGAGCAAAGCGGTAACATAGCCAAACAACGGTTTGCTAGGACAAGGTGGGTTAGAGGCTTGGTTCAACAATATGGGAGGCATGATAAGCAAGTGGTAGGTATCGCAGCATAGGCTTAGCAAAAGAGCGAGCAACTAGCAAGCAAAGATAGAAGTGATTTCGAGGGTATGATCATCTTGCCTGAGATCCCGCAAGGAAGAAGAACGAGTCCATGAAGAAGACAAACAGACGTAGTCGAACGAATCCTCACAACACGACGTTATCGGAACCAACCCGAAGAAGCAACACCGGAAAGAAGCAAACAATCATGGTAAACAACCATCACATAAGCATGACTTGATGCACAATCAAGTATGATGCATGTCCGGTTTAATGAGGCATGGCATGGCAAAGTGCACAAGCAATTCTACAAATTAAGTGGAGCTCAATATGTAACGAGTTGCATATTGATGGAACACCACATTAATTATTTAGTTCGGTCTCGTTTATGTACCCAACAATATTAAATGTAGTTAAACATGGCAAGAGGAGAAGCATAAAGAAATTAAACCTCTATATAAACAAGTTTAAATGAGGCCGGAACAAACAACAATTCCGGTAAATCCCCATATGCATTTAGCAAATTAATGCAAACAATAATTTAAACATACTTGGTGTTGTTATCATGATGCGGATGACATATGCAAGTTTAAGCAATTTTTATGAAAATATTGATAAGAGCATATTATGAAGCATTAGTCATCGTGGCGGAAACGAAAGGGGTGCCACGGCAACGAATCCAAAAATGGTGCCACGACAACATATCGGTTCCGGTAGCTCATGGAGATACCGGTGCAAAGGAAGCAAGGGTGCGGATGTTCGGAACATGCTAGAGATGGTGGGGTGATCCCGGATTCCGGGTGTCCCACGAGTTGGCGACAAGGAAACGAGTGACAATTTGGACACGGTGCAAACACGAGCATCTCAAACATCGCAAGCATTCGTTCACGGACGTCGTCTCGGGGTTATACCTTCGAAGTGTGCAAACGAGATGGTTCAGGTTCGATGGGACGTAGTGGTACTTTCGGTCCTCGGCGACGGAAGAGGTACAAACGTTCTCAAGGCACTTGTCGGTCCGGACTTGGTGTAGTTGTACATGGAAAACGTAGTAGTACTCGGAGTCTCGTCAAACCCAAGCGACGGTAGTCGTACACGACGCGTTGTGGAAGTAGTTGTACTCGCGGACTTCGGCGGCGGTAGTCGTTCAGGGTCTTGGCGGTTCATCGTGTAGCCGTACATGGTCGACGTGGTACACGGTTCGAAGTCATGCATGTCCCGAAGATGTTCAGGGTCACCGTGAGGAACTTGTCGAATCCAGGGTCTCAGTCGTCGGTAGTGGTACATGTTTCGAAGGTGAACTTGACGAACTTGACTCCCTTCGAGGTTGTAGTGGTATTTGGGGTCTTCGGATCTGCCGGTCTCCTTCTTGCGACAACAGTTGAACTTGAAGTTATTGGTTCATGGGTCTTCGGCGACGGTAGTCTTTCCAGGCATGGGCGTCGAGGTACTTGGAAACAACCGGGGTTTTTGACGATCCGGCGAGACGACATGGTCCGGGGCAGTCTTGAACTTGATGGTCTCGATCTCCAAAGTGGCACAAGGAGAGATGCACGGTCATGGTCATCTTCGGCCCTAGGGCTCCATGATGGCGCTGTGGTGGTCTTGTAGCAGCAGCCAGGGCGTCGGGGAGGAGATGGTCGTGGCGAGGTGATCAGAGGCGTGAGGAGGTGGTCCTGGTCACGTCAAGAGAGGCAGCGGGGCGACGCCGTTGCCGGATGGCGCTGGAGCAAGAGAACCCTGGCGAGGCCAAAGGTGCTTGCAGGAGGTGCCCACGGCTGGAGCAGAGGAGGGGTCAACGCCTGATGACGAGGTGCAGCGGCAGGAGCTTCGAGCTCTGCCGGCTGCGGCCATGGAGGATGGCGACGCGGAGGCGGGGCCCTTGAGGGCGCGGCGCTCCGGGTCGTCGGTGTCCGGCAGGGTCGCGGTAGCAGCCTCCGGCGAGGGAGCCGAACGGAGGCGGGGCGATGGCGGCACTGGAGGGACGGGGAGAGGGAGCGAGGCGGCGGAGATGGTTGCGGGCGCGGGTGCCATGGGGAGGCGACAACACGGAGGAGGGTAGGCTGCAGGGGCAGCGATGGTCGACGACGAGAGCGACGGGGAGGTTCGGTGGCGCGGCACCAGGGGCAGCAAGGAGGAGGTCGGGCGCGGGGGTCTCGCGGTGGAGGCGGCGACGTGGACTGGAGGTGCGCGCAGGCTGCGAGGGAGGGAGAGGGGATCGAGCGGTTCTGGGTCTGCGGGGTTGGAGGGAAGGAGATGGAGGAGATGGGATCGAACGTGGCTCTCTGGCGGCGGGGTGGAAACGAGGGAGAGGGAGAGATCGACAGGAGGGGGTCGGGCTAGGTTTCGGCAGCATATGGGCCTAGTGGATGCGGCTGCAGGAGGCCCAAGTGGCGTAGGGAGGCTGGCCTGGGAGGTTGCAGTAGTTGGGAGGCCCAGCTGGCTCATGGGCTTTCTTCCCCCTCTCTTACTCTTTTCAAAACAGAAGATAAAGAGAAAGAAAAGGGAAGAAAAGAAAAGGGTATAGAAAGAGTTTGGGCACGGGGATAATTTTCCCGGACTCGCAAAAATGCGCTGGTTCCATGAAAATTGGAGTGAGTAAGATTGCAAGGTTAAATTCAAATTCATTTGAATACAATTCAAATGCTTTTGAATTGGGACTAGGTTTTCGAAGTGCCCAAAAATATTGAGACTTTAAGAGGAGCCTAAAAAAAAGATAAGAATTGTTGGCAAAGTTTGAGGCAAGGAATTGAGATAGAAAAAGCATGGAACTTAAACTGCAGGTGTGTTATGGTTGATTCCACCTCAATGGAATATTTAATAGTAGCTCCCTAAAATATTGGGAGAATATGTTTTAAAGAGAAATTACCATAGTGAATATCCCTCGATTTAAATGGACCGAAGATCCATGCAATTTAATTGGTTGAGTTTTAAAAAAATTAAATGACATGATGCAAAGCTCATGATGCAAAGATGGATGCAATCAAACCAACAACTCACACGACGAAACTCAGAAAACATGGAAGGCGTCTGAAGCTCCGGTCTTGGGGCGTCACAACTCCGCATCAAAAATTCTGCTTTTATCATTTACCTACTCGAGGACGAGCAGGAATTAAGCTTGGGGATGCTCGATACGTCTCCAACATATCTATAATTTTTGAATGCTCCATGCTATATTATCTACTGTTTTGGACTATATTGGGCTTTATTTTCCACTTTTATATTATTTTTGGGACTAACCTATTAACCGGAGGCCCATCCCAGAATTGTTGTTTTTTGCCTGTTTTAGGGTTTCGAAGAAAAGGAATATCAAACGGAGTCCAAACGGAATGAAACCTTTGGGAACGTGATTTTCTCATCAGATAAGACCTAGGAGACTTGGACCCTCCGTCAAGAAAGTCATGAGGCGGTCACGAGGGTGGAGGGAGCCCCCCTAGGGCGCCCCCCTGCCTCATGGGCCCCTCCAAGCTCCACCGACGTACTTCTTCCTCCTATATATATCCACGTACCCCCAAACGATCAGAACAGGAGCCAAAAACCTAATTCTGTCGCCGCAACTTTCTGTATCCACGAGATCCCATCTTGGGGCCTGTTCTGGAGCTCCGCCGGAGGGGGCATCAATCACGGAGGGCTTCTACATCATCATCCAAGCCTCTTCGATGAAGTGTGAGTATTTTACTTCAGACCTAGGGGTCCATAGCTAGTAGCTAGATGGCTTCTTCTCTCTTTTTGGATCTCAATACAATGTTCTCCCCCTCTCTTATGGAGATCTATTCGATGTAATCTTCTTTTTTGCGGTGTGTTTGTTGAGACCGATGAATTGTGGGTTTATGATCCAGTCTATCTATGAATAATATTTGAATCTTCTCTGAATTCTTTTATGTATGATTGGTTATCTTTGCAAGTCTCTTCGAATTATCAGTTTGGTTTGGCCTACTAGATTGGTTGTTCTTGCCATGGGAGAAGTGCTTAGCTTTGGGTTCGATCTTGCGGTGTCCTTTCCCAGTGACAGAAGGGGCAGCAAGGCACGTATTGTATCATTGCCATCGAGGATAACATGATGGTTTTTTTTTATCATATTGCATTAAACTATCCCTCTACATCATGCCATCTTGCTTAAGGCGTTACTCTATTTTTAACTTAATACTCTAGATGCATGCTGGATAGCGGTCGATGAGTGGAGTAATAGTAGTAGATGCAGAATTGTTTCGGTCTACTTGTCTCGGACGTGATGCCTATATACATGATCATACCTAGATATTCTCATAACTATGCTCAATTCTGCCAATTGCTCAACAGTAATTTGTTCACCCACCATAGAATACTTATGCTCTTGAGAGAAGCCACTAGTGAAACCTATGGCCCCCGGGTCTCTTTATCATCATATTAATCTCCATCACTTTATTATTACTTTGCTTTTACTTTTTACTTTGCATCTCTATACCAAAAATACCAAAAATATTATTTATCATCTCTATCAGATCTCACTTTCGTAAGTGACCGTGAAGGGACTGACAACCCTAAGCACGTTGGTTGCGTTGAGCTATTTTTTTTTGTAGGTACGAGGGACTCGAGCATGGCCTACTACTAGATTGATACATTGGTTCTCAAAAACTGAGGGAAATACTTACGGTACTTTGCTGCATCATCCCTTCCTCTTCGGGGAAATCCAACGCAGTGCTCAATAGGTAGCAGCCCCCACCCTCGTTGGCAGGCCGGGACTCTCCTGGTCCAACTCCGATACTCTGTGGGCTTCTTCTGGTCCAAAAATAAGTTCCGTGAAGTTTCAGGTCAATTGGACTATTTGATTTTCCTTTTCTGCGATACTGTAAAACAAGGAAAAAACAGAAACTGACACTAGGCTCTAGGTTAATAGGTTAGTCCCAAAAATCATATAAAATAGCATATAAATGCATATAAAACATCCAAGGTTGATAATATAATAGCATGGAACAATCAAAAATTATATATACGTTGGAGACGTATCATCTCTTTACTTGTTCCGTAACGCGTGATTCCGTGACCAACTCCTTAGTCACATTGAGCTCATTATGATGATGCATTACCGAGTGGGCCCAGATATACCTCTCCGTCATACGGAGTGACAAATCCCAGTCTCGATTCATGCCAACCCAACAGACACTTTCGGAGATACCTGTAGTGCACCTCTATAGCCACCCAGTTACGTTGTGATGTTTGGTACACCCAAAGCATTCCTACGGTATCCGGGAGTTGCACAATCTCATGGTCTAAGGAAATGATACTTGACATTAGAAAAGCTTTAGCAAACGAACTTCACGATCTTGTGCTACGCTTAAGATTGGGTCTTGTCCATCACATCATTCTCCTAATGATGTGATCCCGTTATCAATGACATCCAATGTCCATGGTCAGGAAACCATGACCATCTATTGATCAACGAGCTAGTCAACTAGAGGCTTACTAGGGACATGTTGTGGTCTATCTATTCACACATGTATTATGGTTTCCAGTTAATACAATTATAGCATGAACAATAGACAATTATCATGAACAAGGAAATATAATAATAACCATTTTATTATTGCCTCTAGGGTATATTTCCAACAGTCTCCCACTTGCACTAGAGTCAATAATCTAGTTCACATCTCCATGTGATCAACAATTATAGTTCACATTGCCATGTGACTAACACCCAAAGAGTTCACTAGAGTCAATAATCTAGTTCACATCACCATGTGATTAACACTCAATGAGTTCTAGGGTTTGATCATGTTATGCTTACGAGAGAGGTGTTAGTCAACGGGTCTGCAACATTCAGATTCGTGTGTTCTTAGCAAATCTCTGTTTCATATTGTAGGTGTTGCTACTATGCTCCACTTGGAGCTATTCCAAATGGTTGCTCCACTATACATATCCGGTTTGCTACTCACAGTCATCCGGATAGGTGTTAAAGCTTGCATCGACGTAACCCTTTACGCCGAACTCTTTATCACCTCCATAACCGAGAACATTTCCTCATTCCTAAGGACAATTTTGACCGATGTCCAATGATCCACTCCTGGATCACTCTTGTACCCCCCTTGCTAGACACGTGACAAGGCACACCATGGTACACAGCATGGCATATCGTATAGAGCCTATGGCTAAGGCATAGGGGACGACTTTCATCCTTTCTCTTTCTTCTGCCGTGGTCGAGCTTCAAGTCTTAACTTCACACCTCACAACTCAGGCAAGAACTCCTTCTTTGACTGATCCATCTTGAAATCCTTCAAGATCATGTCAAGGTATGTGCTCTGTGAAAGTCTTGTCAGGCGTGTTGATCTATCTCTATAGATCTTGATACCTAACATGTAAGCAGTTTTACACAGGTCTTCCTTTGAAAACTCCATTCAAACAACCCTTTATGCTTTCTAGAAATTCTACATCATTTCCGATCAACAATATGTCATCCATATATACCTATCAGAAATGTTGTAGTGCTCCCACTCACTTTCTTGCAAATACAAGTTCCTTGCAAACTTTGTATAAACCCAAATGCTTTGATCGCCTCGTCAAAGCATATGTTCCAACTCCGAGATGCTTGCTCCAGTCCATAGAAGGATCGCTGGAGTTTGCATACCTTTTAGCATCCTTAGGATTGACAAAAACCTTTTGGTTGTATCGCATACAACCTTTCCTCATGGAAACCGGCAAGGTAACTTTGTTTTGACATCCATCTGCCTGATTTCGTAAATGAAGCAGCAACTGCTAACATAGTTCTAACAGACTTTAGCATCGCTATGATTGAGAGAGTCTCATCATAGTCAACTCCTTGAACTTGTCGGAAACTTCTTTGAGACAAGTCGAGCTTCACAAATGGTGACATTACCATCAGCGTCTGTCTTCTTCTTAAATATCCATTTATTCTCAATGGCTCGCCGTTCATCGGGCAAGTCCACCAAAGTCCATACTTTGTTCTCATACATGGATCCTATCTCGGACTTCATGGCTTCCAGCCATTTGTTGGAATCCGGGCCCACCATCGCTTCTTCATAGCTCATAGGTTCATCGTTGTCCAACAACATGACCTTTAAGACAGGGTTACCACTGAGAAGTTGTACACACCCTTGTCGACCTACGAGGTTCGATAGTAATTTGATCTGAAGCTTCATGATCATCATTAGCTTTCTCTTCAACTGACGTAGTTGCCACAGAAACATCTTTCTGTGATGCGCTACTCTCTGGTTGAAGTGAAGGTTCAACAACCTCATCAAGTTCTATCTTCCTCCCACTCAATTCTTTCGAGAGAAACTCTTTCTCGAGAAAGGACCTATTCTTAGTGACAAACACTTTGCCCTCAGATATGAGATAGAAGGTATACCCAATCATCTAGTTTGGGTATTCTATGAAGACACAATTTTATGCTTTGGGTTCGAGCTTTTCCGACCGAAGCCTATTGACATAAGCATCATAGCCCCAAACCTTAAGAAACAACAACTTTGGTTTCTTGCCAAACCATAGTTCATACGGTGTCGTCTCCACGAACTTAGATGGTGCCCTATTTAAAGTGAATGTAATTGTCTTTAATGCATACCCCCCCCCCCCAAATAGCGGTAGATTGGTAACAGACATCATACACCATATCCAATAAGGTTCGATTACGACGTTCGGGCACACCATCATGCTATGGTGTTCCAGGCGGCGTCAACTGTGAAACGATTCCACCTTGTCTTTAGTGTTGCCAAACTCATAACTCAGATACTTTCCCTTTGATCAGATTGAAGGAACTTGATCTTCTTGTTACGATGATTCTCAACTTAACTCTGAAATTGCTTGAACTTTTCAAACATTTCAGACTTATGCTTCATTAAGTAAGTATACCCATATCTACTCAATTCACCGGTGAAGGTGAGAAAATAACGATATCCACCGCGCGCGTCAACACTCATCGGACCGCACACATCAGCATGTATGATTCCCAACAAGTCACTTGCCCGTTCCATTGTTCCAAAGAACAGGGTTTTAGTCATCTTGCCAAAGAGGCATGATTCGCATGTGTCAAGTGATTCAAAATCAAGTGACTTCAAAAGTCCATTAGCATGGACGTTCTTTCATCCGCTTTACATCAATATGACCTAAGCGGCAGTGCCACATGAAAGTGGTACTATCATTATCAACTCTACATCTTTTGGCATCAATGTTATGAACATGTGTATAACTACGACCGGGATTCAATAAACCATTCACATTGGGTGCATGACCATAGAAGGTATTATTCATGTAATCAGAATAACCATTATTCTCTGACTTAAATGAATAACCGTATTGCAATAAACATGGTCTAATCATGTTCATGCTCAACGCAGACACCAATGCAAACAACATTTATCTAGATTCAACACTAATCCCGAAGGTAGAGGGAGCGTGCGATGATGATCACATCAACCTTGGAAACACTTCCAACACACATCGTCACCTCGCCCTTAGCTAGTCTAATTCCATAGCTTTTGTTTCAAGTTACCAATATTAACAACTGAACTGGTATCTAATACCCAGGTGCTACTAGGAGTACTAGTAAGGTACACATCAATAACACACATAATCAAATATACTTTTGTTGAAGTTGACAACCTTCTTATCTACCAAGTATTTGAGATAGTTCCGCTACCAATGACCGTTCCCCTAATTGAAGCACTTTGTCTCGGGTTTGGGTTCTTGGGTTTCTTCACTGGAGTGGCAACTGGCTTGCCATTCAAGAAGTTTCCCTTCTTGCCCTTGCCCTTCTTTGAAACTAGTGCTCTTGTTAACCATCAACACTTGATGCTCCTTGATTTCTACCTTTACGGCCTTAAGCACGACGAACAGCTCTGGGATTATCTTCCCTTGCATGTTATAGTTCATCACGAAACTCTAGTAGCTTGGTGATAGCGACTGGAGAATTTTTTTCAATCACTCTCTTATCTGGAAGATTAACTCCCACTTGATTCAAGTGATTGAAGTACCCAGACATTCTGAGCACATGCTCACTGGCTGAGCTATTCTCCTCCATCTTGTAGGCAAAGGTCTTGTCAGAGGTCTCAACCTCTCAACACGGGCATGAGCCTGAAATACCAATTTCAGCTCTTCGAACATCTCATATGTTCTATGGCGTTCAAAACGCTTTTGGAGCCCCGATTCTAAGCCGTAAAGCATGGTGCACTAAACTATCAAGTAGTCATCAAAACGTGTCTACCAGATGTTCACAACATCCACAGACGACGCCAGAGGGGTTGGCACACCGAGCGGTGCATCAAGGACAGAAGCCTTCTGTGTAGCAGTGAGGACAATCCTCAGACTACGGCCCTAGTCCGCACAATTGCTTACAATATCTTTCAACTTTGTCTTTCTCTAGGAACGTATTAAAACAAAGAGCTAAAGCGCGAGCTATTAATCCACAACATAATTTGCAAAGACAATTTAGACTATGTTCATGATAATTAAGTTCATCTAATCAAATTATTCAATGAACTCCCATTCAGATAGACATCCCTCTAGTCATCTAAGTGATACATGATCCGAATCGACTAGCCGTGTCCGATCATCACGTGAGACGGACTAGTCATAAACGGTGAACATCTCCATGTTGATCGTATCTTCTATACAACTCATGTTCGACCTTTCGGTCTTTCGTGTTCTGAGGCCATGTCTGTACATGCTAGGCTCGTCAAGTCAACCTAAGTGTGTTGCGTGTGTAAATCTGGCTTACACCCATTGTATGCGAACGTTAGAATCTATCACACCCGATCATCACGTGGTGCTTCGAAACAACGAACCTTCGCAACGGTGCACAGTTAGGGGGAACACTTTCTTGAAATTTTAGTGAGGGATCATCTTATTTATGCTACCGTCGTTCTAAGCAAATAAGATGTAAACATGACAAACATCACATGCAAATCATAAAGTGACATGATATGGCCAATATCATCTTGCGCCTTTGATCTCCATCTTCGAGGCGCGGCATGAACACCATCTTCACCGGCAAGACACCATGATCTCCATCATCGTGTCTTCATGAAGTTGTCTCGTCAACTATTACTTCTACTACTATGGCTAACGGTTAGCAATAAAGTAAAGTAACTACATGGCGTTTTCATTGACACGCAGGTCATAAATAAATTAAGACAACTCCTATGGCTCCTGCCGGTTGTCATACTCATCGACATGCAAGTCGTGATTCCTATTACAAGAACATGATCAATCTCATACATCACATATATCATTCATCACATCCTTTTGGCCATATCACATCACATAGCATACCCTGCAAAACAAGTTAGACGTCCTCTAATGGTTGTTGCATGTTTTACGTGGCTGCTATGGGTTTCTAGCAAGAATGTTACTTACCTACGCAAAACCATAACGGTGATATGCCAATTGCTATTTACCCTTCATAAGGACCCTTTTCATCGAATCCGATCCGACTAAAGTGGGAGAGATAGACACCCGCCAGCCACCTTATGCATCAAGTGCATGTCCGTCGGTGGAAGCAGTCTCACGTAAGCATACGTGTAAGGTCGGTCCAGGCCGCTTCATCCCACAATGCCACCGGATCAAGATAAGACTAGTAACGGTAAGCAAATTGAACAAATCATCGCCCACAACTGCTTTGTGTTCTACTCGTGCATAGAATCTACGCATAGACCTAGCTCATGATGCCACTGTTGGGGAGCGTAGCAATAATTCAAAAAAATTTCCTACGTGTCACCAAGATCAATCTAGGAGATACTAGCAACGAGAGAGAGAGGGAGTGCATCTTCATACCCTTGAAGATCGCTAAGCGGAAGCGTTACAAGAACGCGGTTGGTGGAGTTGTACACGCAGCGATTCAGATCACGGTCGATTCCGATCTAAGCGCCGAACAACGGCGCCTCCGCATTCAACACACGTACAGCCCCGGGACGTCTCCTCCTTCTTGATCCAGCAAGGGGAGAGGAGAAGTTGAGGGAGAACTCTGACAGCACGATGGCGTGGTGGTGATGGAGCTCGTGGTTCTCCGGCAGGGCTTCGCCAAGCGCTACGGAGGAGGAGGAGGTGTAGGAGAGGGGGAGGGGCTGTGCCAGGGGAAGGGTGTGCGGCTGCCCTCTCTCTCCCTCACTATATATAGGGGGAAGGGGGTGGAGGAGGCGCCCTAGGGTTCCCTAGGGGAGGGGCGGCGGCCACTGGGAAACCCTAGATGGGTTTGGGCGCCCCCACCCCTAGGAAACTTGCCCCCAAGCCGGGAGGGGTGACTGCCCTAGGGGAGGCACCCCCACCTCTCCAAGTTACGTGAGATGGGGTGGGAGGGGCGCTCAGCCCTTAGTGGGCTGATGTGCCCCCTCCCCTTGGCCCATAAGGCCCCCCAACGCTTGCCGGGGCCTCCGAAACCCCTTTCGGACACGCTGGTCGTCACCCGGTACCCCGGAACAATTCCGAACTCCAATACCCTTCGTCCAATATATCGATCTTCACCTCCGGACCATTCCGGAACTCCGGGACTCCGAACAACCTTCCGTAACCACATACTATTTCCCATAACAACTCTAGCGTCACCGAACCTTAAGTGTGTGGACCCTACGGGTTCAGGAACCATGCAGACATGACCGAGACATCTCTCCGGCCAATAACCAATAGCGGGATCTGGATACCCATATTGGCTCCCACATGTTCCATGATGATCTCATCGGATGAACCAGAGTGAATTGCAAAAAACCTCCACATTTGGGGCATCGATTGCAGAAAACCACCTAGTCCCTAATTTTGTGTAAAAATCACCGCGTTTCCAGTAAACTTTTTGCAAAATGCACTGATTATGTGATTTAGCCCATTTAATCACTTTCTGACAGATGGGACCGGACTGTAAGAAGCTGACCTGGCAAAAAAATTACATACACATCCCTGGATCTAAAAACAAAAAGCAATCAACCCCCTGCTCCCCTGCTTCCGATCCGATCACGAGGAGGCAACCGCGCCCGCTCTCCCTCCTCCCGCAAGATGGGGACGAAGCCCGACATGCCCGACATGGTGGGGGGAGCCAGCTGGTCGGCGGCGCCGGCGGTGGAGTTCGGTCGGTACCCGAAGACCAGGTCGAGCGGCCGGGCTCGTCGTGGACGACGAGGGAGGCGCTCGTGGCCTGGGGTCGCTGTCGCGCCATTCCTGCTGGTGCTCGCCGGCGACAAAATGCCGGTGGATCCTCAAGATCCAGCCATGGCGGACGCCGTGCAGCAGTGCACGAGCCGATGCTGCTCCTCCGGTTTGCCTCCCACCGCGTGCTCCAGCGTGGCCTCGACCTCTAGGCACTGTCCATCCACACGGGCGACTCCGGCCCAGCGAACGCGGTGGCGAGTTGCGGCAGCAGGCCCCTGGCCAGGTCCAAGGAGGCAAGCCTGGTGCCTACCCCGTGCCCCAGTACGCTGTCGTGCTGCTGCGCGCTGCTGGGTGTCCCCTGGAGATGGCCGAAGCGCGGCCAATGCAGGGCCAGGGCGCCGCCGGTCTTCAAGGTCGCGAGCAGCAGTTGAGCTTTCGCTGCTGCCGGCGGATGGCACCGCGCTCCTGGGCGGCGAGTGGCCTGGGCGTGCCGTGGCGCGGCTGCTCCTCTTCCCGACTATCCCCCTGGCCCGACGGCGAGATCCAACAATGCGTAGCCGGCAGCCCGACGCGCAAGCACTCCGCCCAGCGTGTCGCTCCGGCGTCCCCGGCGAAGCAGCAGTGCGGAGGCCATGAACCCGACAGCCAGTGCGCCTCTGCCCGGGGGTGGGGGTCTGATTGCTTTTCTGTTTTAGATTAAGGGGTGTGTGTGTAAAATTTTTGCTCTTACAATCTGGCCCCACTTGTCAGAAAGTGGTTAAATGAGACAAATCACCTGATCAGTGCAATTTGCAAAAAGTTTACTGGAAACACGGTGATTTTTACACAAAATTAGGGACTAGGTGGTTTTCTGCAATCGATGCCCCAAATGTGGTGGTTTTTTGCAATTCACTCGATGAACCACGATGTCGGGGATTCAATCAATCTCGTATACAATTCCCTTTGTCTATCGGTATGTTACTTGCCCGAGATTCGATCGTCGGTATCCCCATACCTCGTTCAATCTCGTTACCGGCAAGTCTCTTTACTCGTTCCGTAATGCATGATCCCGTGACCAACTCCTTAGTCGCATTGAGCTCATTATAATGATGCATTACCGAGTGGGCCCAGAGATACCTCTCCATCATACGGAGTGATAAATCTCAATCTCGATTCATGCCAACCCAACAGGCACTTTCGGAGATACATGTAATGCACCTCTATAGCCACCCAGTTACGTTGTGACGTTTGGTACACCCAAAGCATTTCTATGGTATCCGGGAGTTGCACAATCTCATGGTCTAAGGAAATGATACTTGACATTAGAAAAGCTTTAGCAAACGAACTTCACGATCTTGTGCTACGCTTAAGATTGGGTCTTGTCCATCACATCATTCTCCTAATGATGTGATCCCGTTATCAATGACATCCAATGTCCATGGTCAGGAAACCATGACCATCTATTGATCAACGAGCTAGTCAACTAGAGGCTTACTAGGGACATGTTGTGGTCTATGTATTCACACATGTATTACGGTTTCCGGTTAATACAATTATAGCATGAACAATAGACAATTATCATGAACAAGGAAATATAATAATAACCATTTTATTATTGCCTCTAGGGCATATTTCCAACACAAACAGGGGTTCTCAGTCTACTCCCACGTGAAATTTCATGAAAAAAATACCAGGAAACGTATTTGTGGCGAAGGAAATATGTCCGAACAAAAATTCATCCTAATTTTTTCTCTATAGATAGGAAATTTTTGTGTTTTTCGCCATGAATACGTTTCTTCGTATTTTTTCACAAAATTTCACACGGGAGTAGATCGGGAACCTAGGTTTGATATCCCAAAATCTCAGATTTTTTTCAAACTTCTCGGTATTTTTTTGAATTTAATGTTTGTATAGGGGTGTAGAGCACCTAGGTGCTACAAATCCGCTTCCGTTCCAACAACCCATCATACAATAGTTCATAAACTTAGGGTTTGTTAATTTCTTTCACTCTAGCCACCCGTCCATGAACAAAGTAATCACACATTGATCTCCTTTAGTCCCTTAAAAGTTAAGTGATATGCAATGGACGTTCACACATCACTACTAGATGATTGCACCACAACATAATATCAAAACATTGAACACGATCAACTTCACAAGATTACTAGCATTAATGTTTATCCCATGTCCTCAAGAACGTCACGGGCTAATTACAACACATCGATTATATGAATAACAATCTGGACATTTAATCGCTCACCAATACTCCAAGGACATATTAATCTGAACTACAAGGAGTAACGAACTCCAGAAACTATACTCAGCAAAATACCCGAGGTAAAAAATTCATAGTTCGGAAAGCTAGGGTTGAGGGAGTTGATGGAGATGACAATGATGATGAAGATGTTGATGGAGATGATGATCCCAATGATGATCGGAGTATTGGTGAAGACGATGTCTTTGAATTCACCCTCCCAGAGGGATGAATCTTCGACAAAATCAACCTGTCGGAAGTCAAAAGTGCTCTGGCTCGTAGTGGCAGCGAAAAAATCCCGCAAATTCCCTATTGTAGTTTTAGATCAGAGGAAAAATATAGGTGGTGGGCATGGGCCCCACACGGCCAGGGGCCTGCGTGGCCATGACGCTTGGGAGCCCTATGGCCCCCTTCTGGCCCATCTTCGGGATCCTGGCTTCTTTTCTTATTTTCTGAAATTTTGGAGCTTTGGAAAATTTTCTTTTTATTCTAGTACTTTTTGTTTCCGATTTCATGTTGTATGGTAATTTCCGGACAATTTGCATGTGTTACATGCAAATTAAAGAAAAAATGCATTAGGACTGAGAAGTAATGTGTGAAAAATATAATTGATAATGAGTAAATTATAATAAGAAACAGTGATGCAAAATGAGCGTATCACGGCTAGGTTCGTCCGAGCCGCAATGAAAAGAACGGGTCGTATCCCCTCTCAAGGCCTTTGTGTTTGGAGCTGGGCATCGGCAATCGGGGTTGATGGAAGGTGGCGGTGTTGGCGTTGGGGCTTTTCCGGCAACATGACGAGGTTGGGTGTTGTCGTAGACACGACAATGGTTTTGGTAGTCGAAGGTGTATATGTGGGATTGCCTCGTTTTGTTTGATGTTGCAAAGTCGGAGACCCGATAACAGAGTCGCGGCTGCGACGATGAACAATGACAGATGGTCTATACGGTGGTCTTTCATGGCGCCATCCTTAAATAGTTCTTCTTCATAGCTGTCCGCCAGAGCCGAAGCTACGTTGTTCTCGCCGTGGGTCGCCGAGTTCCGGCGCGGATCTGGTGGCGTGGGCTAAGCGGCGAAGTCGATATCGCTTCCTCAGTGACAGATGAGGCCTGACTGCACGGAGATGTTTTACAACAAATGCGTATCATGAACCGTGACGCACACTGCAGATGAAGAAAAAAACACTGTAGAAAAACCGAGACACTAAATATAGCCGACATGGGCGTACAGTTGGACGCAGGGCGGCCGGAACGCCGGGTTAAATGCGTCAGAGCTGCCGGAGAGCCGGAGCGACGACGTACTGTAGTAGGAGTATACTTACTATGTGCCGCAAAACCACCCTCGACCCTGCCCGCCGCTTGCCACGCTACGCTACAGAGACGCCTCTGTCACGCGCCCCTGCGTTTCCTATCGCCCCAGAAAAAACTCGTAACGCGAGCACTTTTCTCGTTTGTCCCCTCGTATAACAAAAAACGGAAGCAAGGCGTGACGCTATCGTCGCCATGGACGGACGCAGCGCAGCGCATCGCGTTGGGCGCACGGACCCAACAGCAGCAGGAGCCTCGGTCGAGCACATGCCCGGCTCGCTCCAAAAGCAGCTTTGACGGCGCCCTCTAAAGCGCATTTCCAGCCGGACCTCACTCGCTCACTCATACTACGTGACACGAGCCCGTTCCCGGAACGGACCCCAAACGCAAACCGTGCTGTATCTTGTAGGGCTGGGCCCCAACCACTGGCTATCATCACTCACTCGGAGGCACGTACGTACGTGCCCTGCCGTGTCACGACCACGCACGCAGACCGGTCGCGAGTACTACTGCACACATGAATGATGAATCTACTGCTACCACTAGTAGTAGTAGTACGTGCAGGCACATTCACTCGGTCAGTCAGTCACTTTGGCGCGAAAGGGAGCGGCAGGCAGGGTGAGGATGACCAACTGATTGTTTACCTGGGGTGAAAAAGAGCAGGGATCCAGCCGCTTCCATCGTCGCCGTCGGGTAGCGCGTCAGCTGACACGGCTGTTATAAGTAGGGAGCACCGCCCGCCAGCTACTAGTACTACCGTCTCACCCGCTCCGCCCGCAGAGCTCCCGTCCTCCCTCCACTGTGCCGCCCGTGCTCCCGGCGCCGATCCGGCCCTCCCCCCCTCCCTTGATCCACACCTCGCCATGTGCGGCGGAGCCATCCTCGCGGGCTTCATCCCGCCGTCGGCGGCCGCCAAGGCGGCGGCGGCCAAGAAGAAGCAGCAGCAGCGCAGCGTGACGGCCGACTCGCTCTGGCCGGGCCTGCGGAAGAAGGCGGCGGACGAGGAGGACTTCGAGGCCGACTTCCGCGAATTCGAGCGGGACTCCAGCGACGACGACGCCGCGGTCGAGGAGGTCCCCCCGCCGCCGGCCGCGGCGGGGTTCGCCTTCGCCGCCGCCGCCGAGGTCGCGCCGCCGGCCCCTGCCCGCCTAGGTGAGACACGAGGACCACATTCAACTTGGCTTCCTCTTCCCTTCTTATTTTCCATTTATCTACGAGAGGGCAAAAGAAAGATGCCCCCGCCTGCTTTGCGTCGCCCTTGAGGAGAGACGATGTTCTACAAGTATCTGCCGAACCAATCGACTTCCGATGGCAAGGCCTGGTAGATTTAATCTTCATGCGAGGGATGGAGTCAGTACTTGGTACTGTAAATTCCGCTTGTTTACCCAAATCTGGTTAATTCTAGGGCATAAGATCCTACCTAGTGGGGATTTTGGTAGACAAACTCTGCCTTAGAGTCTGCAATTTATTTTCAGCCCTAAATCAATTTAGGATAGTAAGGTGGGGGATTGATGGGTTTCCAAGGTAGTTGAGCTCTCGTGGTTGTTGAGTGCATTTGTGCGTCTCCATAACTATTAACTAATCATGGGTTTTGGGTCCGTAAGCTTCTGCCTTGTATTATGATTTTCAGTTTTAAATGATTAACCTATCTCTGGTGATGCTCTTGTAACATGTCTACCTATGGTAAACAAAAATCACTGTCTTAATTTTTACATTTTCTTTTTAATTTTGATTGATGTATTGCCATCTTGAGATTTAGATGTATGCCCTATTGCCCTTCCAGGGATCTTGAAAATGATAATTTTGTACCTCATTTCAGTTTCTTTGATCCATTGAAATAAAACAATCTAGTGACTTCAAATTTACATCAGCTTAATTCCTTTCCCCCCCTGAGGAAGCACATCAGCCTAATTCTGATGTAAATGAAAACATATTCTTAACGGCATGCTAAGTTTTATACATCATAGATATCATTTTGCTGGATAAAACTTCAAACATGATAGCAGTGAGAAATGAAGAGAATTAGTAGTACTATCTTTTCCTAACCGTAGTCCGTAGAGCAACCAGTTAGTTCTATAAACTCAATGATGTTGTTCCTAGTAGCAGCTTGTCTGTGATTACTTATATAGTTATATATGTCTGCTATAGGCATTTCGTTCCCAAGGTTAATTGATGTTTCTACAAGAAATAAGTTTCTACAGTAGGGTATGGTCATACTCTATGTCAGAAGGAAACATAATTCTGGTCTCAACCTTTTCATTACCGGTTAATATTCTCCAGTTTAACTTTCTATATAACTGTTTATCTTAGAGATGTATTGTGGAACTGGAAATCATTTATTCTAAATCTGTAGGCCCCCCCCCCCCCCCCCCCAGTGTTTATGGGACATAAGGAAGAATTTCAGATCAAACGTATGACTTTGTCTCTTGCACAACTAGAGTAACAAATGTACTTCTCAATGATTTTATTCGGCAGTTCAGTTGCTAATGGGATTGTTGCGCCACCAGTTTCGTATTCAAATTATCTTGTTGGGACGTATTACTAAGTAAAAACTTCATTGTAGATGCTGTTCAACATGATGGACCTGCTGCCAAACCAGTAAAGCGCGCTCGGAAGAATCAGTACAGAGGGATCCGCCAGCGTCCCTGGGGGAAATGGGCAGCTGAAATCCGTGACCCTAGCAAGGGTGTCCGGGTTTGGCTCGGGACATACGACACTGCTGAGGAGGCAGCCAGGGCATATGATGCTGAAGCCCGCAAGATCCGTGGCAAGAAGGCCAAGGTCAATTTTCCTGAGGATGCTCCAACTGTTCAGAAGTCCACCCTGAAGCC
Source organism: Triticum urartu (assembly GCF_056163025.1). Lineage (NCBI taxonomy): Eukaryota > Viridiplantae > Streptophyta > Magnoliopsida > Poales > Poaceae > Triticum > Triticum urartu. The sequence goes on along the minus strand of NC_141877.1, from coordinate 419,996,894 downwards.
AACTGCTGCTAAATCAGCAAAGCTGGCTCCACCCCCGAAGGTCTGTGAGGATGAGCCTTTCAATCATCTGAACAGAGGAGACAATGATTTGTTCGCGATGTTCGCCTTCAATGACAAGAAGGTTCCTGCAAAGCCAGCTGAAAGTGTGGATTCCCTTCTTCCGGTGAAACTGAAACCTCTTGTGCCTACTGAGACATTCGGGATGAACATGCTCTCTGATCAGAGCAGCAATTCATTTGGCTCCACTGACTTTGGGTGGGACGACGAGGCCATGACCCCAGACTACACATCCGTCTTCGTTCCGAATGCTGCTGCCATGCCGACATACGGCGAGCCCGCTTACCTGCAAGGCGGAGCTCCAAAGAGAATGAGGAACAACTTTGGCGTGGCCGTGCTTCCCCAGGGAAATGGTGCACAAGACATCCCTGCTTTTGACCATGAGATGAAGTACTCGTTGCCCTATGTCGAGAGCAGCTCGGACGGATCAATGGACAGCCTTCTGCTGAATGGTGCGATGCAGGACGGGGCAAGCAGCGGGGATCTCTGGAGCCTCGACGAGCTCTTCATGGCGGCCGGTGGTTACTGAGGGTTCTTTGTCAGTGTGGTCTGCGAATAGCACAAATGTAAGCCATCGATGCTGCATGGTTTCGTTCTCTTCCATGCATTTCTTGTGCAAAATACAACTGTTGTTCTTAAATGGCCTTAACTTTTGGTTTATTGCCATTTGCCAGGTCCCTTGCATGTGGCCAAGATGAAGAACTGGTGGTGCATGTGGCCGAGATGAAAGGACTGGTTGCATCTGCTATGTTTCGTAGCCGGATCAGACCCTAGCTATGGTAAAAGACTTCATGCTGCCAGCAGCGGAACCGTATGTCATGTTTATAAGTATTTTCTTGTTGTACATCGTCTCTATGATTGGGTGCATGTGGGAGACTGGAGTTTAATAAATAAAATACCTTGGTCATATGCCTGATGTAATGTGCGTGTTGAGTAACTCCTATATGATGATCGTGCTTATATTGTTAAGTATATTTGCTGAGTGTTTCGCTTTCGCTTTCGGTGCGGCATCTGAAATCGAGAGAGATCTATGACCAAATCAACAGCTTCATATGTTAAATGATCCCGCCTTGTCTTAACTCGGCTGTTTGCTGAGAGCGATTAGTGCCATGCCCCAGCATTAGTGTTTGATTGGTAGGTGGCCACACTCGTGGACGCTGAAGATTAAATACTGGTAGCACTGCAGCTGACTGTATCTGGGACGAGTGCGACCTGAAAAACTGGATCCAAAGAAGATCGGTTGCACACTGGATTTGGTCCCTGGTTTTGCTTTATTTATCATATTATCAGCGCTCCTTCAACCAACAATCAGCTTGCATCACCGTCTTCGAAAGTTTGATTTTCCTAGGGGGAAAGTCGGCATCAACTTTCTGATATACTACTACTGTTAGCGCATCCTTTTCATCGTACATGCTTGGCGATGCGGCTTCTTTGCAAGTAGCAATAATTTTGGGGAAAATGCAGGCCCCAGGCCGGGTCTTTCACCAAGATTTGCTTCCGCCACCGGTCGAGAAATCCGGGGCGCAAATTGGCCAACTTGGATCGGATACTTGGACGTGCTGTCATGGAATCATGTACATGGATGGTCCTTGGAATTATTCATCATGCATCGCCATGGGGAGTGTCAGTGACAGAGACCGCATGTCCAGTTCCATTGCGTTTCAAGGTTCCCACACAAGTGGGATCGCACAAAGTCAAGCAAGCTTTTATTATTAACCATGCATGATGAGCGCAATAATTTGTGCCACGGACCGCGCCTTAATGAAGAATTAAGCATGGAAATTGCGAGGTTCAGTTTCACCTGGACCCCAGAACAGGGCAGTTTCAGGGGTGTTTGTTTCCAGAGACTTTTTGTGTAGGGACTAGAAAAAGTCTCTCATAGAGACTTTTTTATCAAACGGGGGGAGGGGGGAGGGCTTTTTAAGGACTAAATTAGGCATTTGAGACTAAATAAAGAAGACTCTTAAGGAGAGTCTTTTTGAGACTTTTTAGGACTTTTCCATCAATGTCCCTTCATGTATCCATTGGCCCGCCATCTCATGGTGTTGTTTGATTGTTATTTTTCCATATACTAAGGGTAACATGGTCATTTAATAGCCTCTAGAAAAGAATTAGAAACTTTTTAGTCTTTGAAAACAAACATGAAGGGACTTTTTAGAAACTAGCAGCAACTGTGGTACGGCGATGAGCACATAAAGCGCGGCAAAGGACAGGATATGGTGTCGATGGGTTCGCTTTGGTGGACCGTGTCGCTTGTGATGCTGATGCCTACGTTACGTTACCTTGTTTTGGTTGCCGATTTGCCGTGCCATGGGTGATGATGATGGATCCCACTCGCCCGCCTCAGATTCAGTGCACTGAACTGAACCGAACCCCCCTGTAGAGTAGGTCTTCCTCTTCTGCCAACCCATCTCTTTTGACACTTCACGTACTCCTGTTCGGGTTACTTGATACATACAGTGGCCGGATTGAACTATTTAGGGATTTTTTTTTGCGGGGTTTGTTCTCGTTGGCCTATTTCTGAAAAATGAAGAGAAGAAGAAGAAGAAGAAGAAGAAGAAGAAGAAAAAGATGATGATGATGATGAAGAAGTGCTCTGCATGGTGTATGTCCACGACTCACGTCTGCTACCAACTTGGCCTCAGTATGTGGATCCGCCGTCGCTCCATATCGTTTTCATTTTGCGCGCGCGCATGCGGACATTGTGTCCACACCACACGAGCTATCTTATTGCAAGTGTCTTCCCTGCTGCACTGCTGCACGCCTCCTTGTCTTTAGTTAGCCCCATGCCCGCAGGCCGCAGGGCAGCAATGATCTGCTTGGCTTCTCGTCTCCACGCGCCACTCCTCCCTAAATGTCGTGTCCGACTCTGACCGACGTGCGTGACTGAGGGGCAACAGAAAGTCGTTCCCTGGCATTTCTATACGATCAAGAGGGAGTCTGCGCTCGTCACCGGCGCCGAGCTCAGCCGCCGGCGCTACGCCAGAGGAAGGCAGCAGATGCGTGGCCTGGTCCCGGCCGCGGCCCAGTTTGTGTGCAGTCTCCTGGTCCAAATGCCGCCCCAGACATGTAACACGGCAGCCATAGCTTTAGCCTGTACTCTACATGCGACGGCTCTCCTCCAGTCCTTATCCCGTCGGCCCTGTCTGTCGTACGTGATCCATCATATTCATCTCCACCAGGCACGAGCAGTTTTCCCGGCCGTGACGCCATGTAAATACCGCAGCGAGCTAGCGAAGAACAGGGACCCGTCGGCCCGTCGGCGCCGCTCCAGCGGCAGACGCGGTCACATGACGACGACGACACAGCGCAACTGCCGGAGGTAGAGCAGACGGGACGAGCTTGGTACGTGAGACGTCCACGTCCAAGCGCGGACTCGCCCGGCGCAAGTAGCTAGCCGCGTGCGTGCTTGCGTGCGCGCCCTGCCTGCAACTGACCAGAGCGCGCGCACGTACAGACGTGCTGTATGTGTAGGTAGGTAGGTGAGGTGCATGAGCGGTCCACCGCTCCGTCGATCCGCCGCCGTCTGGTCCATGTCCTGATGTCCATCTGCTCGCCGCCGAGGAGCGCATTGCGGATCTAATCCATCTACCACGGTGCACGCATGCGTGGCTGTGCGCGCGCGTCTCCGGGCGGCGAGGGTGGACTTGGGGACGGGGTCGTTACATTAGCTTGGAGCTTTGATTGAATTATTAGTAGCGAAGGGCGGCAACTGCATGCAAGTAGATGTCTTCTCTCTCTCGTTGAGAGTGACTGGTCGGCGCGTAAGGCCAGGAGGGTGCAAATGTGCTCAATGGTGTGGCCAGGTCCTAGTCGGCTGAGCGAGAATTAGTGATATCTCAGTTGGCCTATTATCCGCTAGCTACGATCAACTACTAAGGGCCAGTTCTTTTCGCGCAGGGTTCTGCACAATCAAGACTCTGGAAAACTCGTCCAATTCTTTTCTGAGATTGCAGTTTGAGATTGTGGATTGAGTTGTATGCATCCCTGATTTGTTTGTGGATTGTGGGCTCATGTTTGTGTCCGTGTTTGACTTGGCGGGGTTGGATTTTTTTTTCATGAGTGTCTTTTTTTTGCTTATTTATCATTTTTTGTTTCCTTCATCCATTTTCTTCATTTTCCATTTTATGGGACTCCCTCTGTAAACATACAGTATTTTTCATTTTTCGAAGAATACATAGATGATTTTGCTGGAGATACATAAACATTGTTTTGTTTACTCATTTAGCGTTCACGTGTGTTTAAATAATGTTCAAAATTAGTCATCGTCTACTTTGTCCAATCATTAAATATTCACAGTGTAGTTCAAAAACAATCATTTGTGTATTTTAAATAAAAAGAGGTCATTGTGAATATTGATGAGTGTATTTTTGCACACATTAATTTCTATCCTTGTTTACACTAGATTGTCCCGAATTCTCGGAGGTAATCACTTCGATATGTATTATATGCATCTAGAAGCGGCATGAGTATTAGATGCTTCCCCGAGTGGTCAGATTCTGAGCCAACAGCCAAGGAAATCAGAGGCACCACCACCACGTCCATTCCTAGTATTGCGTGAGGTCAGACGAAGCATCCACCCTGGCCTGATTCTCCTTGCTCATCTCGACACAGATCTGCTCGAGGTCGAACGCCATCTCCTTGCGGACGGCGCCAACCCTCACCGTCATGAGGCCATAGAGCGTAGCAGTATCCACCTCGAGAAACTTTGTCATGGATTTGAGGAGCATCTCACTTAAGTTTCTCATCCAGGTCATTGGCGAAGTCAGTGTGGAGGAGCTTGTAGACACCGCACCCCTCGGGCGACAGACCCTCCATGGCCACCGCTCGCCGCCGATCTTAAAGTCGGGTATCGTGGTGGTGCCGTGGGATTTCCACGAGACCACGACTCAGTGCCTCTGATACCAACTGTAAGCTACATAGATCTTGCTCGCTAGATGGCTCACAAATTGAAATCACAGAGATGAAATCGATCAAGAAGAAGATTAACTAGCCGATTAATCCACCGACACAACAAGTGTTTACGATCGGCCTTAGCCGCCCATTTCTTGTCCGCCAAGTACATCAATGGCTAAAGGGGGCTATTTAAACTAAGTAGCCGTTACACGGGTCAATTGACCCAATCTGAACCTGAATACCCCCCGGGCGGGCCTGCCTTGCGCTTGGGACGAGCAGTCGGTCCAGCTGGGATCTGAACTCCACTCGCGTTTGATGTCATTGCCGGATTAGCTACAGGAGCATCAGCTGTTGTCGTTGCTGTATCTTCAACTTCAGGTTCAGGGACGTCGACATTGCTCCCTTCCTCTTCAGCAAACGTGAGCTGAAAGAATCACATCAAATAGTTTTAGAAGAATCAGCAATGAACGAGCCAGAGGCGCGCTACGGCATATGAATGGAAACTCAAACGTGAGCTGAACCAGAGGCGCGCTACGTGAGTTTGAACAAGTTGTATATGCTATTAAGTGTAGATATTCGTTTTTCTCTCAAAAAAATTGTAAATATTCGTCAGTTAAAAAAAGTGCAGAAATTCGTGCAACTGCGTCAGAGAAAAGCCAATAATGTGTACTCTGTGCTACTCATCAATAACAAATCATTGTGAGATTTTAGCAAGAAGGGCCTGATATTAGTACTTGCATGCTGATCCTATATGCTCAGGCAAGAGGATCGTCCTCAAAGTTAACGCCTTCAGAACATTCATATAGCTGTACCAACAGCCAAATCCGATTGGCAAACATGTTTCTTTCTTGCAATAGAACAGCAGTGAAGCTAAAAAAAGTTTCAGGAAAACATGAAATGGGGAAGGTGTTGTATCTTTCAGGATATTGTACTACTTATAGCATTATTGAAGAAGATTGCCTAGTACAGCCATTCTAAAACCATCTACTTGTATCAGCATCCAGCAGTAAAGAATTTGCTTGCAACAGTCTCTCACTAACTAGTGGAGTAAGTAGTAACAGGAAACAATGCAACAACTTTGCTCTTCCCAAAGTTGCATCTCAGGCTTCAAGCCGATAAGCCGCCTACCCGTTCCACACAGCGCGAGCATGAAGTGGGCAACCATTGCTGCAAATTTGGGCTAGCATTGCACTCCTATAGTTAAGTTATACAGAGCAAACACATCAAGCAATGTTTCTACCCTAGTTCATAGCCTGCATATGGGAGTATTGAGACTGCAGTGACACTAAGGCAGGTAAACTCACCAGCCTCTTTGCCTTTGGCTCACTCTGTTCCTGTTGCAGCTTGGCTTTCTTTTGCTCCCACAGGTATTTCTGGTAGCTCCACTCCATTTGACTAGTCCCCTTTGGTAGACGGCCTCTTGCATACGCCTCAAGATGGGAAATCTCCCACTCCTTAGTCTCCTGCAAATGCAATGGCGAGTTCACAATGTCAGTAACCTGGACATATTTCCCAAGGGTCGTTCACAGCTTCTGAAACCTCTCTCAGATGTTCAGAACAAAACCTGCGGCTTCGACACTTGCTCGCCACCGCCGGCGCCATCCTTCTTCCTGCGCCGCAGCCCGCGCCCACAGTTGATCCTTCTTTGGTGGCTTGCCTCTTGCACACGCCCACTTCTTGGTCCCCTGCAAATGTCAGTAACCGCCGCTGAAACCTCCCCTGTTTAAGCTACAGTTTCTGAAACCCTTCAGATGTTCAGAAGCAGACCTGCGGCTTCGACGCTTGCTCGCCGCCGCCGGCGCCATCCTTCTTCCCGTCGAGATCGCCGTTCTCTTTGGGGCGGTCGTCGGACGGCTTAGCGGGCTGGGGTTTGTGGCGCTCGCCGTGGTACACCCACACCGTGTACCCTGGCGCGAACCCGTTCTTGAACAGATGCAGCTGAATCTCGTCCTTCGGTCTGTACAGCCTGAACTCGCAGCGAGCGCAGGGGCACAGCACGATGGCCGGGCGCCCCGGCGGGAGGATGCGGAAGGCGCGCTCCAAGAACTCGGTCATCTTCTCCAGCCACTCGGGGGTGAACTTCTTCCTGCTCTGGCGGCCCGTGTACATCCAGCTTCGGTCTTCCGCCATCGTCGCCGAGCCGACCCTCCCTGCGCCGCAGTCCGCACGCACACACATGATGTCAAAGCTCAGAAACCGAACCATTGCGGGAGTACGAGCAGATCTGCCGCTCCGAGCAGCGCAAATGCAGCGAACTGACCTGAGTGCCGGCCGGTTTCTCTTCTTCAAACGTGCGATGCGAGCGCGACCTTCCTAAACGGCAGGCTCGGACGCGGGACGAGCGGCGGCGCGAGTGGAAGAGGGCGGAGAGGATGGAGGCGCAAGTGGGGGGATGGGAGGGGTAAGCCGCGCTGTGTAGGGTTTGGGGGGCATTGCAGATTGTAGCCGGGGTTTGCCGATGGCGCGGTGGCGGGAGGCCGTCGGCATAGAGCCAGCAAAGAGCCTTTGCCGAGCGAGAGACGCCTTGGCGTATTGCTCCAGTACGTATTCCCCCCGAAAGGCCTGAGCGCAGGGGCTTTATTTGCTTGTAGCTGGGCCTATCTACAAGAGTAGCAGCAAAATCAGCAAATGGGCCCGGGAAACCCGGGAAGATGAATTTCTCTCCTCTCTGCACCTGTTCCACTCACTGTGGGAAACTAAACTGCGATGCCAGACAGCAGTGCTCATCAAGGATGGCTGTGACATTATGGGCAATATGGTATGCGAGACGAAAAACAATCCATGAGAATATTTTCCAGAGCCCGCAACACATAAATGCCTTTGTCAATTCTTTTCTTCAGGAGCTAAAAATGTTACCCAGGACAGAGAAGCAGTACAAGACCACTGCAGTGCCTTCAGCAGCGCCAAAACGACCGGCTATAGGGATCGCGAAGATCAACGTGGATGGTGCAGTGCTTCGCTACGGGCGTGGAGGCCTGGCAGCAGCCATTTGCCGCGACCACAACGGCGCTTATTTAGGCTCTTCAGCGGTTGTTTTTCAAGGCATGATAGACCCAACGATTCTTGAAACATATGCATGCAGGGAAGCGACAATGTTGGCAGAGGACCTTAATCTTCAGGACCTATGTGTTGCAAGCGATTGCCAAGGGGTCGTGAAGGACATCCTCATGGGAACTAGTGGAGCACATGCAGCCATCGTACATGAAATAATAGAACGCAAGAGTAGTTTTCGTACTTGCAGTTTTGTTTTTGAACATAGGAACTTCAACTTTGAAGCCCATAATCTCGCCAAGTATATTTGTAATTTATCTTTAGGTCGATATGTTTGGTTGGGCATGCCCCATGATCCGAACCTTGTACCGATGACCATTCTTTTGAATCAATAAAGTTTGGCGAGATTCCTCAAAAAAAAAAAAAAGACAGCGGTGCTCATCTTTTTTTTTCTTTGCGCTAAAATGGGGCGCAGCTATGTCTCACTTCGCGTGAGACAGTAGCTCGGCTTGCCTACAGGACCTGGTAGTGGCCTGGCCAAGTAGCCTCCATCAGGCTGGCGTCATGATGATGTCACTCACTTTTCTTTTACTTTTGTATGTTTTGAAAAACACTAAATACATATATTTCGAAAAAATAATTTAGTTATTTAAAAAATCCATGCAGTGTAAACAGTTATGTTCGCTCAATTTTTAGAAAATGTTGTACCATTAGAAAAAATAAGTATGTGACATTCTAGGAATGATCATGTGTTTCAAAAGCATTTTCGGACAACTTTTTTTTAAAAAACATTACAAGTAAAAACAGTATGCCACATTTAAAAATATGTTTGTAACATTTAAAAATATACTCCCTCTGTTCCTAAATATAACTCTTTTTAGACATTTCAAATGGACTACAACATACGTGTCGGCGTTCTGGAAACGGGGGTCCCCAGACTTGTCTGTCTGCGGCCCGCGGCGTGGCTCAAAGGGGGCCCAGCACGGCCCATATTCATCAACACAAGACTCAAGACCCTCGCGAGGGACCAAGCCTCGCGGGGCGGATGACAAGGAGCTTCCTCAGGCGCAGCCTCGTCAGGCTAGCTCACGAGGAGGAGGAGAGATCAAGGCAGGGTACCTCGCGAGGTGCCCGTGACGCAAGCCATGACGACTCAGGGTGCCAGGCGGGTGCCAGCCCGCGCAGCGTCCTCCTTTCCTCTTTGGTGCAAAGGGGGCAAGCGCAGCCGCGGAGTACCGAGGCATCAGGCAAAGGTTGCCATTTCGGTGCAACAAGACCAAGACCAGAAGGACTACGAGACGGAGGTCACCATGGAGCCCAAGACGGCGTCATCACCAGAGCTTTGCGCAGGCGAAGACTGCTTTTGTCAGGATAGCTGATACTTGTTGTCCCCCTTCAAATTAGCCCGCCATTGTTGGCTTCCTTCCCGCTTGATATTTGGGAAGAGGACCAGGGCCTCTATAAATAGGACCAGCCGCCCACAGAGCAAGGGGTTGGAAGAAAGGGAGAGGATCAGATCGAAGGCAGAGAGAGAGAGAGAAGGGTGACTGAACTCCCACTAGCAGTTCATCGCCCCAGCCAAGAACAGACCCTCGCGAGGCTGTTCTTCCTTGTATTGTTCATCATCATCAGCCCCAAGAGGCAATCCATCCATCACACACTGGAGTAGGGTATTACACCACAACGGTGGCCCGAACCAGTATAAACTTTGTGTCCCTTGTGCAGTCCTTTCAGTAATTTAGATCTTTGCGAGACGGTGAGGTAGAGGGTGTAATCTCCGCGCGCACCCCAGAGTTCGAACCTTAAGGGTCTGCCGGAACCCGAAATCCAACATTTGGCGCGCCAGGTAGGGGTGCGCCGGAATTCATCTTCCACCGCCCCGTTCTCCTCCGACCGTCGCATCCATGTCCGACGCTCGTCGGGCCCGCGCCGAGCGCCGGGCTGCCATCGCTTCCCGCGTCGCCCAGACGGCGCCCATCGGCAGACGTCCTCGTCGTTCCCCGTCACCCGCCATCAACGCCGCCACCGGCCCGGCGGGGGGCGAGCAGCAAGCGTCGTCTCAGCATCCATCCGTGCGGCAGGACGACCGTACCGCTACTCCATCACTCACACCAGCTAGTTCTTCGTCCCGCGCGTTCCGCGCACCCTTGGAGGCTCAAGCTGCGCTCATCGCGGCAAACGAGCTCCTGCGCTACCGTCCCGTCGACGACGTCTATGAAGAGTGGCTCGACCGCGTCGCCGAGCTCGTCCGCGCCGCAGGGGGCTCTCCCGCGCCGTCCGCTCCGCTGCGTCGCACCCCGCCCCGCGCGGGCAACGAAGCTCCGGGGGCATACCAGCCGCCTCCTCTCCAAGAAGACGCCATGGCTCCAAGGCGCGTGGCCCCTGGGCGGAACCCGCTCCGCCAGGTGCCAGCGCAGCAAGAATAAAGCTGCCAAGAAGTCCCTCGCCCGCAAGGCGCTGCCCGGGCGCTCCCCGCTCCGGCACGCCGCGACCCTGCTCCCTGCTCCGGCACGCCAAGACCCCGCGTTGTTCCTAGCTGCAGCGCGTGAGGACCCTCAAGACCGAGCTCTCCACCAACCGAAGCCTTTCGTGGCCACCGCAGGCTGCCATGCCTACACCACCGAGCTGCGTAGCGTCGCGTGGCCCGGCAAGTTCAAGCCAGACCTGCCTCCACGTTATGACGGCACGACAGCCCCTGCAGAGTTCCTCCAGCTCTATGAGCTGGGCATCGAAGCTGCCAGCGGGGACGAGAAGTTCATGGCGAACTGGTTCCCCATGGCGCTCAAGGAAGGAGCTTGCACCTGGCTCCTGAATCTGGCTCCAGGCATGATCTCTTCCTGGGACCAGATGCGCACCCGCTTCATCGCCAACTTCCAAGGTACTCGCGACCGGCCACCCGCCGTGAGCGACATGCGCCGCATCAAGCAACAACCTGAAGAAACCCTGTAAAAGTACATTCAACGCTTCAACAACGCGCGCCTCAAGATCCCCAAGGTGTCCGAGGAGGCCATCATCTCGGCCTTCTCCGATGATGTGCGTGACGTCAAGATGAAGGAGGAGCTGGCGATGCACGAAGACCTGTGCACCTCCCTGGAGCTGTTCAACTTGGCAACCAAGTGCGCCAGGGCCGAGGAGGGACGCCTCTCCCTCCTTGAGCTGCCTGCCGCAGACCCAGAAGAGAAGAAGTCCAAGGCCAAGGACGTGAAGCCCAAGGGGGCTGCCGTGCTCGCGGCAGAACCAGACACCAAGCGGGGCAAAGATCTGCCTGAGTCCCCCATGGGCAGCCGGTACTGTGTGTACCACGACCTCCACACCCACAACACCAACGAATGCCAAGAACTCCGTGCCGTGCGAGAAGGAAGGATCGGCCGTCGTCTCGACCGTGCCGATCGGGGCTACGGCCGAGGAGGAGGAAGAAACGCAGGACGCTGGGAAGACCGCGGCCCGCGCCAAGGGTGGCGCGATCAACCTCGCGAGGATCACTGGCGAGACCTGCCTCACGAGGGGGACTGGAGGGATCAGCCTCGTGAGGATCGCCCACAGGGCCACGCAGGCCTCCCTCCATTGCCGCCGCAGCCAAGGAGGAACGAGGACCACCATCAAGACGAAGGGGCTGGGGGCTTCCAGGAGCCACGCGCAATCGCCTGCATCCTGGGCGGAGCTCAAGCCCCAGCCTCCCAACGCATCTTCAAGCAGTTTGCCCACGAGGTGAACACAGTCCTCCCCAAGCTTGAAGCAACGCGCCCTCTGAGGTGGTCGACATGCGCCATCACATTCAGCTCAGCGGACCAACTCAAGTGTGCGGCCACAGCAGGAGTCCTCCCGATGCTTTGCTCCCTAGTCATCAACAATGTACTGGTCACCAAGACCCTCATCGATGGTGGGGCAGGGCTCAACGTCCTGTCCGTGGAAACGTTCAACAATCTTCAGGTGCCCTACGACCAGCTTCAGCCAACCAAGCCCTTCTCCGAAGTCACCGACGGCTCCACAGTCCCGATTGGGCAGGTCCGCCTCCCTGTCACCTTCGGGGCACGCAACAACTACCGCACCGAGCTCATCGACTTCGACGTCGCCCACATCCGCCTGCCGTACAACGCCATCCTCGGGTACCCAGCGCTGGCCAAGTTCATGGCTGTGACTCACCATGGCTACAACGTCCTCAAGATGCCAGGAAGTGGTCATCACGGTGCCCTGTGAAGAGAAGGATGCAGTGTGTTCCCTAGAGCGGGCCTTTCAGGCCGCATCACTGGAAGACCCGGATCGCGGAAGCAGGAGGCTTCCCGAGACCACCCCCAAGAAGAAGAAGACATCGTCTGGACCGGCCCCTCGGGAGGCGGGCCCCTCAGGACCCGCATCTGCCCAGGGGGAACCTCCTTCCATCACATAGGAAAGCGCGCCCGGCGCCCTCCTCAGGCAGGGCTCGGGGGCTCTCCCCTGGAGGGCCACCGACCTGGCCAGGGTCACGAGGGAGGCGCTTGGGCACCACGTGGAGGCGTGTTTCGAAGCACGTTTCCCTCAAGAAGGAGCAAGGCAAGGAAGGTCAGACCCGCAGGAGTTCGTCGACAAGGCCATTCAAGAACTACAGGAATCAAGAATCATGAGAGGTTGCCACCGTCCACCGGCTGTGGCTCCCCATCCAGGCGAGGATGGTGGGCTGCGCGTCTGCATCGACGTACCAGGGCTCAACCAAGTCGCTACGATGGAGCGCCTCTGGCCCTCGCGAGTGGGGCGCTGCGGGGGTCCGCCCCATAGTTACGTTCACGTGTCTTACGGCTTGCCGAGCGCGGTTGCCAGCGCCTCATGAGGGGCATCATGGATGCTCAAGAGGACAGGCGTTCCGCAGCCTTGGCGGAGATGGAGACGATTCGCGAAGAGCTACCAGTGCCTCCGGAGCCTCCCGAGGCCCCTGGGCCTGGGGGCTCGTGAGGATCGGCTTCCGCAGCCCACCGAGTCTGCTGCACCAACACCCCTTCGCCCTCGACGCCCTCAGGTGACATCTTGCCAGTTTCATTTCCAGCTGGGAGCGCCCTCCCAGGGCTGCATCGTTCCCAGGCCGCGTGGGTCCATCCCTGCGGTGTGTATCCCCTTTTTATTTCATGCCGTTAGCTTGCTTTGTTGGGGGCGCCCCTCGGGCTACATCATCCCCAAGTCGCTCGGGCCCGGCCCAGCGAGGCCCCTGGGCCTGGGGGCTCGTGAGGATCGGCTTCCGCAGCCCACCGAGTCTGCTGCACCAACACCCCTTCGCCCTCGACGCCCTCAGGTGACATCTTGCCAGTTTCATTTCCAGCTGGGAGCGCCCTCCCAGGGCTGCATCGTTCCCAGGCCGCGTGGGTCCATCCCTGCGGTGTGTATCCCCTTTTTATTTCATGCCGTTAGCTTGCTTTGTTGGGGGCGCCCCTCGGGCTACATCATCCCCAAGTCGCTCGGGCCCGGCCCAGCGATGTCTACCTTCCCAGCATCTGTTTGAATGAATCCCCTCCTTCGCGACTAACATGTTTGATCTAGTTGCCTGCTCAACTGACGCCAGCAAACGGAATTGCTCCCATAATGGCACGACGCTTGCGCATGGGTCCGTCCCTGCAACGCCGACAAACCTGAATGGCTGAGCTCTGGCCGCGGCAGCCCCGCATAGCGCCACCTCGTCAAGCCTCCAGTGCCTCACCTCCCCTCGGAAGCAACTAACGGCAGACTGATAATTGTCATGGCAACCTTTTCTCCCTTCTATGATGAGTTTAGAGGATCCCCTAAGGGAGTTGCGCCAGGCAAGGCCCTCGCGGCGTTCCTTTCACCCTTATCCACGCGAACCGCTTGCACGTTAAAGGGGGGTGCCTGAGCATCGCGACTCAGGGCTCCTACTGGCTCTCCAGCCCTCACCCTCTGGCCTTGACCACGGCATCGCGACCTGGCATACCAGCGACGGCTGAGACTAGCTTGAGGGCCGGGACCCGAGGACGTAGAGCAGAAAGGGGAGCAAAGGCGGGGGAGAAGGGGCTCGCGAGGACCTCGCCAAGCGATTCCGTTCCTGCCGACGCGCGGACCCGACGACACACCAGGAATACTCCCCGACTCTCGAGATAAGTCACCGCCCGAAAGCACCGGCTATCGTAGCACTACCCCCGCACCTAATGCAATTCCGTGTCAGCGACGCCGCTCTCCTTTCTCGCCGAGCGACGGCTGCTTGGGCGCCAAAGGGGACCTCCTGAGCATCGCGACTCAGGGGCTCTTACCGGACCCCGGGTCGCTCACCTCCTGGCCTTGACCACGGCATCGCGACCTGGCATACCAGCGACAGCTGACGCCGCCTTGGGACTGGGACCTGTCGGCGCAGAGCACCAAGCCCTCGCGAGGTTTGAAAGGGAAAACTGAGCTAAGACGGAATCCGCAACTCGCACAGCTCTGCAGCAAGGGTTATGTATTAACAAGCAGGATTACAGGCACCTTACAAGCCCCCATGGGGCGCATTTTGATTCCTCGCAGGGAACGGACCCTAAGGGATGCTAACTACACGCGCTCCGGCAGAAGATGCCATCATCAACAGTGGGCCGTCAAGCGCCGGCGCCAACCCCATCCAGATCAGAGTCGGCGACGGCCAGACGAGCCCGCCCTGCTCCAGGAGCGGCGCCGGCTCGGGGGCTCGTAGCTGTCGTCACTCGTCTCCGGAGTCGCTGGACCCTCCGGCGCCTCCGGGGCCTGCCGAGCCGCCAAGGGGGCGATCGACGGGCCTAGCCCTCACCATGGTGAGGTCCTGGCCACCGCTCCCGGGGCAGCACTCTAGCCGGCGCTTGTTCGCGTCAAAGACCTTGAAGGACATCACCGAAGCGCCGTCGTACTCCAAGTGGACCACGAAGACGCCCCTCACCTTGCAAACCCGGGCGATCTCCCTCCAGCCACGAGTCATGTAGACCTCGCTCGGGGCAACGACCGCGACCTCTGCCCCGGTCGCGAGGGTGCCACAGCCGGCGTGCTGCAGCCAGAGCTCCAGGGGCTCCCCCGGCGGGATGATGGAGACGAAGAAGGGAGGCAGGCGGATCCAAGACTGGAGAGGAATGGCGACGTGGAGCACGAACTTTTGGGAAGAGCCCTCGGCATGGACCCCAGGAGGAACAACCCACACCTTCGTGACCCGTCGGCGCCGACGACGGCGCTGACCGCGGGGAACGGCATCGGCCCCTTTGAGGCCCTCGACGTCGGCATACAAGGGAAGCGGGAACCCCGGCGGAGCCCGCTCGCACCAAGGCCTCGACACCACTTGACGGTCTTCCTCGTCCCGACTGCAAAGGGCGAGCCGTTTCTTCGGCGGGAGCGGGTCCGGTCCCTCTCGAGGGGCCTTTCCCTTCTCCGCTGCAGAGAACCGGCGAATCGGAGCCATCGCGGCAAGACGGAGCAAGGATCGGGAAGAAGAAGAAGCAAGGAGGGATGGACTGGAAGGGCACGCGCGGTTCCGTACTTATAGCCGGCGAAGGCCAACCGCCGGCCTCCACAATCGCAGGTAATCATGACACGATTTGCATGCAGGGACTTGTCCGACTCGCGTGATCACCAAGGCGTCGTGGGGAAGCGGAGACGCCCACGTCCAATCAACCGCCACGCGGCGCCCAAGACCGCAGGCTGTTAGGGCCCGCGGCGCTTCGCCCTTGCCCTTTCGCCTCTCAGCACGGCCAAGTCCGGGCGCGCCTTGGGCCCGGGGGCTACTGTCGGCGTTCTGGGAACGGGGGTCCCCAGACTTGCCTGCCTGCGGCCCGCGGTGTGGCTCAAAGGGGGCCCAGCATGGCCCATCTTCATCAACACAAGACTCAAGACCCTCGCGAGGGGCCAAGCCTCGCGGGGCGGACGACAAGGAGCTTCCTCAGGCGCGGCCTCGTCAGGCTAGCTCACGAGGAGAAGGAGAGATCAAGGCAGGGTACCTCGCGAGGTGCCCGTGACGCAAGCCATGACGACTCAGGGTGCCAGGCGGGTGCCAGCCCGCGCAGCGTCCTCCTTTCCTCTTTGGTGCAAAGGGGGCAAGCGCAGCCGCGGAGTACCGAGGCATCAGGCAAAGGTTGCCATTTCGGTGCAACAAGACCAAGACCAGGAGGACTACGAGACGGAGGTCGCCGTGGAGCCCAAGACGGCGTCATCACCAGAGCTTTGCGCAGGCGAAGACTGCTTTTGTCAGGATAGCTGATACTTGTTGTCCCCCTTCAAATTAGCCCGCCATTGTTGGCTCCCTTCCCGCTCGATATTTGGGAAGAGGACCAGGGCCTCTATAAATAGGACCAGCCACCCACAGAGCAAGGGGTTGGAAGAAAGGGAGAGGATCAGATCGAAGGCAGAGAGAGAGAGAGAGAGAGAGAAGGGTGACTGAACTCCCACTAGCAGTTCATCGCCCCAGCCAAGAACAGACCCTCGCGAGGCTGTTCTTCCTTGTATTGTTCATCATCATCAGCCCCAAGAGGCAATCTACCCACCACACACTGGAGTAGGGTATTACACCACAACGGTGGCCCGAACCAGTATAAACTTTGTGTCCCTTGTGCAGTCCTTTCAGTAGTTTAGATCTTTGCGAGACGGTGAGGTAGAGGGTGTAATCTCCGCGCGCACCCCAGAGTTCGAACCTTAAGGGTCTGCCGGAACCCGAAATCCGACAATACGGATGTATGTAGACATATTTTAGTGTGTAGATTCACTCATTTTGCTCCATATGTAGTCACTTGTTGAAATCTCTAGAAAAAATTATATTTGAGAACGAAGGGAGTATTTGTACCATGTAAAAACGTTCACATAGTTCAAATAAGTTCCATGTCAAAAAATATATTTTAAATGTGCTTTTGTAAAATGTTTAACAAATATTCTAAAACAGTTGAAAAACATACATCTGAAAAAAGTGTTAATCATATATTTGGAAAATATTACATACAATGTGTATGAAAACAAGTAAACGTCAAAACATATATTTAAATAAATGTTAGTCATGTATTTGAAAATGTTAAACATGTATGCAAAATATTTCTAACGTGTACAAAAATGTATAATGTATATGAAAAAAATCAGATATGTGTAACAAAAGAAAAAAAAGGAGAAAAAGAAAATTCTGAAGAAAATCGGTGAAAATCGAATAGAGAAACATCAGCTGAAGAAAAAAATTAAAAACGAAAACCCCCTGAATAAAACCTTAGAAACCCTGAAGAAAGCCGATAAAAAACTATGAAAAACAACAGACACACTAAATCGTGTGCAACTACAATATTGGGCCGGCCCAAATACTGTCGCACTGTAGGCAAGACATAAAATGAATTAGTACGGGCGACACATAAATCTACCAGATAACTTGTTCACCTTTCTCTCTCTGCAAGCTACCATGTAATATCATAATCCACGACAACCGGAAGCACAGTACATCTGTATCTGTACTATTAAACGGGAATGCGTATGTAGTCGTCGTTGAGATGCAATCACTAACTAGTAGAATGCATGTGCGTTTGCAACGGGCTGCATTAGAGACTTCTTCTTTTATCGTTTAAGCGCTCTCCTTTTCTTCCTTCCCTCAACTATTTTTTTTTTCTCAAAGTGATATGTGAATGGATCAATTTACAACCATACTAAAATATCAAGAGCTAAAGACATATTTATCGAAGAACATTACTACACATTTGAAATGAAAGTTATGGTGTCTGACAGATTAGGAATAAACACAATGATGACTTACCACCAAATCCCATTTATATTTGAAAAAGTGTTTGTTCTACCAACGTGCACATGCAAGATTTCTCTCCCCTCCCTCCCTCGATCTTCCTCCCCTCTCCACCCTCTCTCTCCCCCACTTTCTCAATCTCTATTAATCTCGAGTGTGTTGCCATCTCAGGAAGGCTCCAATGTTCTAGTAGCCGTCTCATGAGCTGGTCATCATTCTTGCTGTTGGTGGCGGCGACGGCGATGAGGAGGAACGTTGCAAGAGATTGTTGATCGTCTTGGTCTCTTCCCCGTGGTCACCGTCGCCTCTGCATGCGGTGTAGTTCATCAAGGGGCCTTCAATCAAGAACCATAATTTGGTTGACTACCCACAAAAGTCAGAACTTGTCGTGGAATTGTCACGGCAGATGTCCTAGAGCAAGGACTTAGTCATAGGGCCATCGCACTAGGAAGCTTAAAGGGGTTAATCGGGACAAAGGACACGAGAGGGTTTTATACTAGTTCGGCCCCTTACGATGAAGGTAAAAACCTACGTCTAGTTGGGATTGATATTGCTGGGGTTTCGATCACCAAGAGGCTCAACTCGCCGGCTTGGTTATCGACTTGTTGTTTCTTCCCCTAAGCCGCCACTGGGTCGTCCCCTTATATACATGGGTTGACGCCTGGTGGCCTACAGAGTCCCGGCCAGCTCATAATTGTGTCCGGCTCGGTGACTTCCTTTACATGCCTTTCTTTACAAGTCTTTCCTTACATACGGGGGTTCACAATATCAGGCCTTAAACCGCCTTCAAGCCTTTGGGCCTTCTATAAGATTTAATAAACTATAATCTTGAATGTTTACTGGGCTTCTTGTGTAACCCGCCATTGGGGCTGACCCGGCCCCTCCTAGGCGGGTCATAACTGATAGTAATATCCCCAACATTAGGCCCCAGGTTGACTTTGAACTTCGTTCTTTGTCAATTTTCAATACTTAGACAAAAATCCATCTTCTTATCTTCGCTGAAATTTTCTTGTAACCCGCCGTGACATCATCTCTTGAAAACGCAAAAAACTTTCATGACGTCATCTTCCAACAGATCTTTTATCTTTAATGTTTCCCGAGAATCGAGGCGCCTCTATAGCTGGATAACCATTATTCGGCTCTCCCTTGATTTTCGTGCCTGTCTGTTCGCATCTTTTCCTTATAAATAAGCATGCCTCGGCCTTCTCATTCTCCTCTCTCGCTCCGTCTTCTTCCTCTCGCAGACCCCCTGCTGCTCGAGCTTCGCCACCGCCGCGCTTCACCTCCGTCTCCGTCGACGTTGGATGCTGCATCAACCCGAACCGATCCAGAGAACAGCGGCGACCTCCGCAGGAGATCCGCAATCGTAAGTGTCTCCCTTTTTACTTCTCAGATCCTCATTCTAGGGTTTCCAAACTCCTGCGTGTTCTTCATAGTTCATTATAGTTCATCGTAGTTCTTCCACCGCCAGCCTTTTCTGATCCAAAAAGTTATATATATGCTCGCGCGGTAGTGTTTTTGTACCTCTTCTTGATCCACAGATCCCTTTCTCTGATTAAAAGGCTGCTTCAGAACATACCGACTCCTCTGTACTGAACTTTTTAGGTCTAGAATTGTTTTCTTTTTTGAATAACCATTTGATCTGGAATAATACCAAGCAATGTAGGAAACTTGTTTGTCTCAATACTTAGCTGAATTTGCCTTCTTCAAATATCTGTAGTCATGGCGGCTTATCATGCTGGCTTAATTTTCCTTGTATGTCATTAGCCCTTAACTAAGCCGCCATTACTTGTTTGCATCTTCATCACTTAACTGTCAATCTCACCATTAAACTGAACCGGCATGTTGCTTTTCTTTTCAGTTCTTTGCACATCATGCCGTCCAAAACACCAACCATCTGTAACTGGGTTCCCTCAACCATAACTGAGGAGCCTTTAAAAGAGTTCTTCACCATAGGATTTCTGCCAACGAAAACCTTCATGTCTTACCGTGCCCCTGACCCAGAAGAAGAACGGCCCAATCCAAGAGACGGTGAGGTGATCGTTTTTACTGACCACATGAACCGTGGCTTCTCACCGCCCGGCTCAAAGTTCTTCAGAGAGGTCCTCCACTTTTTCAAGCTCCACCCTCAAGATATCGGGCCCGACTCCATATCTAACATCTGTAACTTCCAAGTGCTATGTGAGGTATATCTTCAACAAGAGCTGACCGTGGAGTTGTTTAGAGAATACTTTTATCTAAACCGGCAGAACGAGTGCACCAACGGCCTTAGCTTAGAGCTTGGAGGCATATCAATTCAGCGCCGGCAGGGTGCCGTCTTCCCCCTCATTGTCTTACCAAGTCACCCAAAGGACTGGAACCAGACTTGGTTCTACTGCCAGGACACTTCACCAGCAAATGAGAAGCCACTGCCGAGTTATCGCCCCGATCGTCTTGACTCCAAGTTCGCGCTTCCTGATAAGCTTACCGTCGTTGAACGCAAGAGGCTGATACCATCTATCAAAAGGATCAATTCTCTGTTGGGGAACGGGTTAACTGGAGTTGATCTGACCCGCTGCTGGATCTCATGGCGGGTCATCCCTTTGAGCCGCCGGTCAAAGCTTATGTATGAGTATGGTGGAGGCCCGGATGACTCTCTTCGTCAAAGCCCCATTCAATTGATAGAAGAAGATATTGTCTCAATGTCAACTCTTCTGGTGAACGGGAAATACGAAGATTGCAGTGTCGTCGGGTTAAACCCCTTCTGCCAGCTTAACCCGGTGCCAGAAGTAAGGATGTCATTATTTCTCTCTTTTGTATTTTCCCAGCCGTATTGTTTTAATACTTGCCTGACTCTTTATCTTGTTTTTTACCTGTCTGCAGGCCAACTCTGACTTCTGGAAAGTTAAGTATGACCAGGAGGCTGCCAAGAAAGCGAAAGCCGCCGCCATAAACGCCAAGAAAACGACCTGGAGGTCGAAATAGAAGAAAGAGAGCACTGCTGAAGATTTGATGAAGCTTGATGATGAAGGAAATATGTCCTAGAGGCAATAATAAAGTTATTATTTATTTCCTTATATCATGATAAATGTTTATTATTCATGCTAGAATTGTATTAACCGGAAACATAATACATGTGTGAATACATAGACAAACAGAGTGTCACTAGTATGCCTCTACTTGACTAGCTCGTTGATCAAAGATGGTTATGTTTCCTAACCATAGACATGAGTTGTCATTTGATTAACGGGATCACATAATTAGGAGAATGATGTGATTGACTTGACCCATTCCGTTAGCATAGCACTTGATCGTTTAGTTTGTTGCTATTGCTTTCTTCATGACTTATATATGTTCCTATGACTATGCGATTATGCAACTCCCATTTACCGGAGGAACACTTTGTGTGCTACCAAATGTCACAACGTAAATGGGTGATTATAAAGGCGCTCTACAGGTGTCTCTGAAGGTACTTGTTGGGTTGGCGTATTTCGAGATTAGGATTTGTCACTCCGATTGTCGGAGAGGTATCTCTAGGCCCTCTCGGTAATGCACATCACATAAGCCTTGCAAGCATTACAACTAATAAGTTAGCTGCGGGATGATGTATTACGGAACGAGTAAAGAGACTTGCCGGTAACGAGATTGAACTAGGTATTGAGATACCCACGATCAAATCTCGGGCAAGTAACATACCGATGACAAAGGGAACAGCGTATGTTGTTATGCGGTCTGACCGATAAAAGATCTTCGTAGAATATGTAGGAGCCAATATGGGCATCCAGGTCCCGCTATTGGTTATTGACCGGAGACGTGTCTCGGTCATGTCTACATTATTCTCGAACCCGTAGGGTCCGCACGCTTAACGTTACGATGACAGTTTCATTATGAGTTTATATATTTTGATGTACCGAAGATTGTTCAGAGTCTCGGATATGATCACGGACATGACGAGGAGTCTCGAAATGGTCGAGACATAAAGATCGATATATTGGACGGCTATATTCGGACACCGGAAGTGTTTCGGGTGATTTCGGAGAAAACCGGAGTGCCGGAAGGGTTACCGGAACCTCCCGGGGAAGTATTGGGCCTTAGTGGGCCTGAGGGGAGAGAGAGGGCAGCAGCCCAGGAGGTGGTGCGCCCCCTCCCATGGGGAGTCTGAATTGGACTAGGGGAGGGGGGGCCCTCTTTCCCTCTCCCTCTCCCTCTCTTTCCTCCCCCCTTCTCTCTTGCTAGTTGGACTAGGAAAGGGGAGTCCTACTCCTACTAGGAGGAGGACTCCCCCTCCTTGGCGCGCCCCAAGGGCCGACCGGCCTCTCCCCCTTGCTCCTTTATATACAGGGGCAGGGGGCACCTCTAGACACACAAGTTGATCTTCATGATCGTTCTCTTAGCCGTGTGCGGTGCCCCCTCCACCATAATCCTCGATAATATTGTAGCGGTGCTTAGGCGAAGCCCTGCGACGATAGAACATCAAGATCGTCACCATGTCATCGTGCTGACGAAACTCTTCCCCGACACTTTGCTGGATCGGAGTCCGGGGATCGTCATCGAGCTGAACGTGTGCTAGAACTCGGAGGTGCCGTAGTTTCGGTGCTTGATCGGTCGGGCCGTGAAGACGTACGACTACATCAACCGCGTTGTGCTAACGCTTCCGCTTCCGGTCTACAAGGGTACGTAGACAACACTCTCCCCTCTCGTTGCTATGCATCACCATGATCTTGCGTGTGCATAGGAAATTTTTTGAAATTACTACGTTACCCAACAGTGGCATCCGAGTCTAGGTTTTATGCGTTGATGTTGTGCACGAGTAGAACTCAAGTGAGTTTTGGCGATATAAGTCATATTGCTTACCAGCATGTCATACTTTGGTTTGGCGGTATTGTTGGATGAAGCGGCCCGGACCGACATTACGCGTATGCTTACGCGAGACTGGTTCTACCGACGTGCTTTGCACACAGGTGGCTAGCGGGTGTCAGTTTCTCCAACTTTAGTTGAACCGAGTGTGGCTACGCCCGGTCCTTGAGAAGGTTAAAACAACACTAACTTGACAAACTATCGTTGTGGTTTTCAATGCGTAGGTAAGAACGGTTCTTGCTAAGCCCGTAGCAAACACGTAAAATTTGCAACAACAAAGTAGAGGACGTCTAACTTGTTTTTGCAGGGCATGTTGTGATGTGATATGGTCAAGACGTGATGAGATATAAGTTGTTGTATAAGATGATCATGTTTTGTTGAAGTTATCAGCAACTGGCAGAAGCATGAGCAGTAGTTGCATGAGCAGTAGTTGCATGAGCCAAATAATTGCTTTACTTTATTGCTATGCGATAGCAATAGTTGCATGAGCAGTAGTTGGCGAGGCGACCATGTGACGACACATTGATATAGATCAAGATGATGGAGATCATGGTGTCATGCCGGTGACGATGGAAATCATGACGATACTTCGGAGATGGAGATCAAAGGCACAAGATGATGATGGCCATATCATGTCACATATTTTGATTGCATGTGATGTTTATCTTTTATACATCTTATTTTGCTTAGTTCAACGGTAGCTTTATAAGATGATCTCTCACTAATTATCAAGGTACAAGTGTTCTCCCTGAGTATGCACCATTGCGAAAGTTCTTCGTGCTGAGACACCACGTGATGATCGGGTGTGATAGGCTCTACGTTCAAATACAACGGGTGCAAAACAGTTGCACACGCGGAATACTCAGGTTAAACTTGACGAGCCTAGCATATAACAGATATGGCCTCGGAACACGGAGACCGAAAGGTCGAGCGTGAATCATATAGTAGATATGATCAACATAGTGATGTTCACCATTGAAACTACTCCATCTCACGTGATGATAAAACATGGTTTAGTTGATTTGGATCACGTGATCACTTAGAGGATTAGAGGGATGTCTATCTAAGTGGGACTTCTTAAGTAATATGATTAATTGAACTTTAAATTATCATGAACTTAGTCCTGGTAGTATTAGCGTATCTATGTTGTAGATCAATAGCTCGCGTTTAGCTCCCCTGTTTTATTTTTGATATGTTCCTAGAGAAAACTAAGTTGAAAGATGTTAGTAGCAATGATGCGGATTGGATCCGTGATCTGAGGTTTATCCTCATTGCTGCACAGAAGAATTATGTTTTTGATGCACCACTAGGTGACAAACCTATTGCAGGAGCAGATGCAGATGTTATGAACATTTGGCTAGCTCAATATGATGACTACTTGATAGTTTAGTGCACCATGCTTAAACGGCTTAGAATCGGGACTTCAAAGACGTTTTGAACGTCATGGACCATATGAGATGTTCCAGGAGTTGAAGTTAATATTTCAAGCAAATACCCGAGTTGAGAGATATGAAGTCTCCAACAAGTTCTATAGCTAAAAGATGGAGGAGAATAGCTCAAGCAGTGAGCATGTGCTCAGATTGTCTGGGTACTACAATCGCTTGAATCAAGTGGGAGTTAATCTTCCATATAAAATAGTGATTGACAGAATTCTCTAGTCACCACCACCAAGTTAGTAGAACTTCGTGATGAACTATGATATGCAAGGGATAACGGAAACGATTCCCAAGCTCTTCGTAATGCTGAAATCGACGAAGGTAGAAATCAAGAAAAATATCAAGTGTTGATGGTAGACAAGACCACTAGTTTCGAGAAAAGGGCAAAG
The DNA here is from genome assembly GCF_056163025.1 of Triticum urartu. Classification (NCBI taxonomy): domain Eukaryota; kingdom Viridiplantae; phylum Streptophyta; class Magnoliopsida; order Poales; family Poaceae; genus Triticum; species Triticum urartu. The sequence continues at coordinate 419,972,619 of NC_141877.1, read as the reverse complement.
GGAAGAAGGGGAACTACAAGAAGAACGACAAGCAAGTTGCTGCTCAAGTGAAGAAGCCCAAGTTTGGTCCTAAGCCTGAGACTAAGTGCTTCTACTACAAAGGGACTGGTCACTGGAAGCGAAACTGCCCCAAGTATTTGGCGGATAAGAAGGATGGCCAAGTGAACAAAGGTATATTTGATATATAGATTATTGATGTGTATTTTACTAGTGTTTGTAGCAACCCCTCGGTATTTGATACTGGTTCAGTTGCTAAGAGTAGTAACTCGAAACGGGAGTTGCAGAATGAACATAGACTAGTTAAGGGTGAAGTGACGATGTGTGTTGGAAGTGGTTCCAAGATTGATATGATCATCATCGCACACTCCCTATACTTTTTGGATTAGTGTTGAACCTAAATAAGTGTTATTTGGTGTTTGCATTGAGCATGAATATGATTTGATCATGTTTATTGCAATACGGTTATTCATTTAAGTAAGAGAATAAATTGTTATTCTGTTTACATGAATAAAACCTTATATGGTTACACACCCAATGAAAATGGTTCGTTGGATCTAGATCGTAGTGATACACATATTCATAATATTGAAACCAAAAGATGAAAAGTTAATAATGATAGTGCAACTTATTTGTGGCACTACCGTTTAGGTCATATTGGTGTAAAGCGCATGAAGAAACTCCATGCTGATGGGCTTTTGGAATCACTTGATTATGAATCAGTTGATGCTTGCGAACCATGCCTCATGGGCAAGATGACTAAGACTCCGTTCTCCGGAACAATGGAGAGAGCAACAGATTTGTTGGAAATCATACATACTGATGTATGTGGTCCGATGAATATTGAGGCTCGCGGTAGGTATCATTATTTTCTGATCTTCACAGATGATTTGAGCAGATATGAGTATATCTACTTGATGAAACACAAGTATGAAACATTTGAAAAGTTCAAAGAATTTCAGAGTGAAGTGGAGAATCATCGTAACAAAAATAAAAGTTTCTACTATATGATCGCAGAAGTAAAATATTTGAGTTACGAGTTTGGCCTTCAATTAAAAACAATGTGAAATAGTTTCACTACTCACGCCACTTGGAACACCACAGTGTAATGGTGTGTCCGAACGTCATAACCATACTTTATTAGATATGGTACGATCTATGATGTCTCTTACCGATCTACCACTATCGTTTTGGGGTTATGCATTAGAGATAGCTGCATTCACGTTAACTAGGGCACCATCTAAATCTGTTGAGACGACACCGTATGAACTATGGTTTGGCAAGAAACCTAAGCTGTCGTTTCTTAAAGTTTGAGGTTGCAATGCTTATGTGAAAAAGTTTCAACCTGATAAGCTCTAACCCAAATCGGAGAAGTGCGTCTTCATAGGCCCAAAAGAAAATGTTGGGTACACCTTCTATCACAGATCCGAAGGCAATATATTCGTTGCTTTGAATGGATCCTTTCTAGAAAAAGAGTTTCTCTCGAAAGAAGTGAGTGGGAGGAAAGTAGAACTTGATGAGGTAACTGTACCTGCTCCATTCTTGGAAAGTAGTTCATCACAGAAATCTGTTCCTGTGACTACTACACCGATTAGTGAGGAAGCTAATGATGATGATCATGTAACTTCAGATCAAGTTACTACCGAACCTCGTAGGTAAACCAAGTGAGATCCGCACCAGAGTGGTACGGTAATCCTGTTCTGGAGGTCATGTTACTTGACCATAACGAGCCTACGAACTATGAGGAAGCGATGATGAGCCCAGATTCCACGAAATGGCTCGAGGCCATGAAATCTGAGATGAGATCCATGTATTTGAACAAAGTATGGACTTTGATTGACTTGCCCGATGATCGGCGAGCCATTGAGGTTAAATGGATCTTCAAGAGGAAGACAGACGCTGATAGTAGTGTTACTATCAACAAAGCTAGAATTGTCGCAAAAAAAAGGTTTTCGACAAGTTCAAGGTGTTGACTATGATGAGAGTTTCTCACTCGTATCTATGCTTAAGTCTGTCCGAATCATGTTAGCAATTGCCGCATTTTATGAAATCTGGCAAATGGATAAACAAAACTGCATTCCTTAATGGATTTATTAAAGAAGAGTTGTATATGATGCAACCAGAAGGTTTTGTCAATCCTAAAGGTACTAACAAAATATGCAAGCTCCAGCGATCCATCTATGGACTGGTGCAAGCATCTCGGAGTTGGAATATACGCTTTGATAAGTTGATCAAAGCATATAGTTTTATACAGACTTGCGGTGAAGCCTGTATTTACAAGAAAGTGAGTGGGAGCACTACAACATTTCTGATAAGTATATGTGAAAGACATATTGTTGATCGGAGATAATGTAGAATTATTCTGCAAAGCATAAAGGAATGTTTGAAAGGAGTTTTTTCAAAGAAAGACCTCGGTGAAGCTGCTTACATATTGAGCATCAAGATCTATAGAGATAGATCAAGACGCTTGATAAGTTTTTCAATGAGTACATACCTTGACAAGATTTTGAAGTAGTTCAAAATGGAACAGTCAAAGAAGGAGTTCTTGCCTGTGTTACAAAGGTGTGAAGTTGAGTAAGACTCAAAACCCGACCACGACAGAAGATAGATAGAGAATGAAAGTCATTCCCTATGCCTCAGCCATAGGTTCTATAAAGTATGCCATGCTGTGTACCAGACCTATTGTATACCCTGCCCTGAGTTTGGCAAGGGAGTACAATAGTGATCTAGGAGTAGATCACTGGATATTGGTCAAAATTATCCTTAGTGGAATAAGGATATGTTTCTCGATTATGGAGGTGAAAAAAGGTTCGTCGTAAAGGGTTACGTCGATGCAAGATTTGACACTAATCCAGATGACTCTAAGTCTCAATCTGGATACACATTGAAAGTGGGAGCAATTAGCTAGAGTAGCTCCATGCAGAGCATTGTTGACATAGAAATTTGCAAAATGCTTACGGATCTGAATGTGGCAGACCCGTTGACTAAACTTCTCTCACAAGCAAAACATGATCACACCTAAGTACTCTTTGGGTGTTAATCACATAGCAATGTGAACTAGATTATTGACTCTAGTAAACCCTTTGGGTGTTGGTCACATGTCGATGTGAACTATGGGTGTTAATCACATGGTGATGTGAACTATTGATGTTAAATCACATGGCGATTGAACTAGATTATTGACTCTAGTGCAAGTGGGAGACTGAAGGAAATATGCCCTAGAGGCAATAATAAAGTTATTATCTATTTCCTTATATCATGATAAATGTTTATTATTCATGCTAGAATTATATTAACCGGAAACATAATACATGTGTGAATACATAGACAAACAGAGTGTCACTAGTATGCCTCTACTTGACTAGCTCGTTGATCAAAGGTGGTTATGTTTCCTAACCATAGACATGATTTGTCATTTGGTTAACGGGATCACATAATTAGGAGAATGATGTGATTGACTTGACCCATTCTGTTAGCATAGCACTTGATCATTTAGTTTGTTCTTATTGCTTTCTTCATGACTTATATATGTTCCTATGACTATGAGATTATGCAACTCCCGTTTACCGGAGGAACACTTTGTGTGCTACCAAACGTCACAACGTAAATGGGTGATTATAAAGGTGCTCTACAGGTGTCTCCGAAGGTACTTGTTGGGTTGGCGTATTTCGAGATTAGGATTTGTCACTTCGATTGTCGGAGAGGTATCTCTGGGCCCTCTCGGTAATGCACATCACATAAGCCTTGCAAGCATTGCAACTAATAAGTTAGCTGCGGGATGATGTATTACGGAATGAGTAAGGAGACTTGTCGGTAATGAGATTGAACTAGGTATTGAGATACCGACGATCAAATCTCGGGAAAGTAACATACCGATGACAAAGGGAACAACGTATGTTGTTATGCGGTCTGACCGATAAAAGTTCTTCGTAGAATATGTAGGAGCCAATATGAGCATCCAGGTTCCGCTATTGGTTATTGACCGGAGACGTTTCTCGGTCATGTCTACATTATTCTCGAACCCGTAGGGTCCGCACGCTTAACGTTACGATGACAGTTTCATTATGAGTTTATATATTTTGATGTACCGAAGATTGTTCGGAGTCTCGGATATGATCACGGACATGACGAGGAGTCTCGAAATGGTCGAGACATAAAGATCGATATATTGGATGTCTATATTTGGACACGGGAAGTGTTTCGGGTGATTTCGGAGAAAACCGGAGTGCCGGAAGGGTTACCGGAACCCCCCGGGGAAGTAATGGGCCTTAGTGGGCCTGAGGGGAGAGAGAGGGCAGCGGCCCAGGAGGTGGCGCGCCCCCTCCCATGGGGAGTCCGAATTGGACTAGGGGAGGGGGGCACGGCCCCTCTTTCCCTCTCCCTCTCCCTCTCTTTCCTTCCCCCTTCTCTCTTCCTAGTTGGACTAGGAAAGGGGAGTCCTACTCCTACTAGGAGGAGGACTCCCCCCTCCTTGGCGTGCCCCAAGGGCCGGCCGGCCTCTCCCCCTTGCTCCTTTATATACAGGGGCAGGGGGCACCTCTAGACACACAAGTTGATCTTCGTGATCGTTCTCTTAGCCGTGTGCGGTGCCCCCCCTCCACCATAATCCTCAATAATATTGTAGCGGTGCTTAGGCGAAGCCCTGCGACGATAGAACATCAAGATCGTCACCACGCCGTCGTGCTGACGGAACTCTTCCCCGACACTTTGCTGGATCGGAGTCCGGGGATCATCATCGAGCTGAACGTGTGCTAGAACTCGGAGGTGCCGTAGTTTCGGTGCTTGATCAGTCGGGCCATGAAGACGTACGACTACATCAACCGCGTTGTGCTAACGCTTCCGCTTCCGGTCTACGAGGGTACATAGACAACACTCTCCCTTCTCGTTGCTATGCATCACCATGATCTTGCGTGTGCGTAGGAATTTTTTTGAAATTACTACGTTACCCAGCAGATGATACATCTGACTCGGAGGTAGCCCTTGATTCCCTTGGCCAATTTTTTAACAATCTTATTGACACTGATCATTACCAGGATGACACTGGGGACAGTCAGGCTATGGAAGCAGAGATAACTATCATTTCCTCCGACTCAGAGCCCTTGCCAAGACAAAAAGTTCGACGAGTGATCCGTAAAGTAAGGTTTTCTAGCCCTTTAGCTCACTTGGATCCCAACTTTCGTTTAAAAGAGCAGCAACATGAAAGCCGCCGTCAAGCTTGGACTGAAGATGAGCCGGTTGTCGTTCTTCAACAAACTCCTCAGAAGCGTCCGAATGTGGTTTACTTCTTTCTGTCTTTAACTCTTTTTAATTGATCCCTCCCCTTGTATTACTTTTAACTCTATTTTATCCTTTCAGGAGGTGTCTCGCTCTTCTGGTGACTCATCGCAGATGCAATTTCCGGCCTTCAAGACTGCCCCTGGGTAATGAAAAAATCCTCATATTTCCGGGTTGCTCAAATTGTATCTTTATATTGATGATCTTGCAACATTTTTCTTAGTGGCCAAGCTAAATCCAAGAAAGCGAAGGTAGCTAAACCGGTGGAAGACCCGCCAGTGCTTGCATCTGACCTGCCCAGGCCATCTTCTCCATTAACCGACACTCCAGCAAACCCGCCTATTGATGTAGAAGCAAATCCTCCTGAGCCGTCGTTTGATGAGACCACTGTGAACCCTTCTGCTACTGGACCATCAAGCTGAGCCAACCCGCCATCACCGTCTGCACAAGAAGTTCAGATCACCGGGAGCCGCTTTATTGAACCAGGGAATCCAACCGTGCTGGCTCGGTGTACTGCGAAACAAGAGGCATTGGAGAGGCAGAAAGTTTGCTTTGACGTTGCCAACTATGACCATCTAAATGCCAATGATATTTTATCTGGCTATCTTAGCCATGTACACTCCAGTCGCGTCTCTGAGATTGAAATGGTCAAATAGCTGCAGTTGAAATACGAGGTACGTTCTTCCGACTTATCTATGTTCCTTCAGCCCCCAAGTCTTCAGATTATGAGAGAACTAGAATGATCTGTAGACTTCAAAATATAGGCCGAGACCTTTACTTTTGAAACTTTTCTTGAATTCAATAGAACAAAGCTTCACCTGTAGTCCCCAAGGGCCGGTTCATTTTGATCATAAATTAGCCAGTACTTTAAATTGTTTGGTACCATATTCAAAGGAATTAATACTCTGGCTTAACCTTGAGAAACTTGCTGAACTGCATACATTAGCCCCCAAGTGCCAAGTGTTGTTACTTTGTAAGGTACTTGGGACTTAAAGTATGTCTTTAGAGTCATAAAAAATTGATTTGGCATACATTAGCCCCCAAGTGTCAAGTGGTTTTTTGTAAAGTACTTGAGACTTGAATCTTGATTTTTGAACTTGAAGCAAAATCTTGACTCATCTGAATGTTTTGCAGAATGCCTTATCTGAATTGAACTCGCAATTGACTGATGCGAAGACCCGGCTAGCGAGTCAGGAGGCAGAAATCAAATCTGCTAACTCCAAATTGCAAATAAGTCTCTCTGAGACCGAAAATTTAAAGACCAGCTTCGCTGCCAAGAAGAAAACTTGGGAAGAAGAAAAAACGCTTCTGACCCAACGTGCTGAGAAGGCCGAAACAACCCTTGAAGAGATTTCAACAGAGCTGAACGGTTGAAAGGTCCGGGTGTCTCAAATGGTGGCTGCCATCTTTGGTAAGTCGTCCAACTTTAATTTTGTGTGCTTTTTGCTGATACGGAGTATAAGCCGCCAGCTGACTTTGTGTATAAAATATGTGCAGGCCCTCGAAGCAAAAATCTGAGCCAAGACCCTTTGATTAAAATGAAGGCAGTGTATACTTTGGTAGAACAACTGTATATTGGCACACAACGGGCTCTTGCCGCCATCTCTCCTGCCAATCAAGGACCCAACCGGCTCAGCGACGTCCTGAAGAAACTATCAATCCTGCCTGCGAGGTTTCAAGAAGTGAAACGCTCCTGCGCGCGAGCTGGAGCTTTGACTGCCCCGAGCCGCTCCAAGGCTTGGGTGCCAGACCTAGACCCGGCGGACGTGGCCAGAGGCTATCCCACCGTGAAGGAAGATGGTTCTCCTTTTGAGCAGGATGACTTCATGGCCTGCGTGCGCGGAGTCCGACCTCAGGCAACTACCCTGGAGACGACACCAATATTGACAAATATCAGCCGGGTTTTGATGCTGAAAATAAGAACATGGCGACCCCCTCGTACAAGGTGAGGGATTTGATCCCACCTGTAAAAGAAAACACATTTGCCCCGGAGGTTAACCCGGCAGGCCTGATCGATGATGAAGCAGAATTCGTCGCCGTGAATGGTTTTGACTGGTCAAAACCCAACTTTCAGCCAACAGAGGGCGGTGAACCGGCGAGGGAGGAATAATAACCATCTTCATTTGGCTTATAAAAAGCCGTGTAATAGCTTAGCTGTGAAAACACTGAATGCCTTGCTTATGCCATCGTGCATAAAACATTGTATGTGACTCCGTGTTTCCTGATGGCAATATATGCATTATATTTGATGATCGTTTCTGCAACACTTTAAATCTGTTCCCTGTAGAGACAAGAAAATACTGGCTTGGCGGCTTAGAACTGAACGGGTTAAAACACCCAGCTTATATCCAATATGTTTATTATAATAGAAAACAGAAAGAAGATATGAATAGAGGACAAGGGCTAAAACTAACTCTTTAGTTAAAGCAGCAGGCAATTATATATAAATAATAGCCACACTTGTACCTGATCCTTAGGCCACCGGCTTGATTAACCCAGGTAATGAAGCCGATAACTCAATCTTTCTGAGAAATCAATACCTTTGAATACTTCAATGATCGTCATACCTTGGTAGCCATGTTGTCAAATAGACAAACCGGCGAAGAAGATCATGCTAATTATTTGCAACAAGAAACTCAAAGGCAAATAAAAGTTAACAAGTATGATTTAACCTTATATTTAAAGGTTGGTGGCTTATGATTCGAATACGATCAGTAAACCGGACCAAAGGGGTTAAGCTAAGGTCCGAATACGACCATATAGCCCCCAGTGGCTGTGGCGTTGTGCCGATCAAGAGGGTACCGACAGCTATGTTCTCTTTGGTTCGAATACGACCTATGTTTGAACAGGAAGCCCCCAAATGACCTTGAGAGGTTTTTAACTACCCTGATTCGAATACGATCCAAGTCAGACCCAAAAGGGGTTAAGCTATGATTCGAATACGATCAAGAAGCCCCCTAGTGAGTTTGGCCTTGAGCCGATCAAGAGGGTTACGACAACTATGTTCTCTTTGGTTCGAATACGACTTATGTTTGAACAAGAAGCCCCCAAGTGACCATGATAATTGCAGCTAGATTCAAATACGATCATAAGCCGGACCAAAAAAAAGGTTAGACTTGATTCAAATATGACCAACTCCTTAATAGTCATTTGAGAATAAGAAATAACAAAGATGCATAATCTTTGAAAAGAAAAGAGACTGATGGTCTTACTTTATTACTTATCATGGTATATACAATGTTAAAGTATGTACATGATGAGAGCCGGTAGCTCAGGTGTAGTATGGCCGAAGTTGAGCAATGTTCCATGGCCGGCGGGTCTCCTCCTCCGACTTACGTGAATCTTTGTGTTCTCAAACGTCAATGAGGTAATATGACCCATTGTTTAAATTCTTGCTGACCACAAAGGGTCCTTCCCAAGGTGGGGATAGCTTGTGCGCATCTGACAGATCCTGGATGAGCCAGAGCACCAGGTCGCCTTCTTGAAAAGTCCTGGATTTGACCCAGCGGCTGTGATAACGGCGCAGGTCCTGTTGATAAATTGCTGACCGAGCTTTTACTAAGTCTCTTTCTTCATCCAACAAGTCAAGTGCATCCTGTCTGGCTTGTTCATTATTAGCTTCAACATAAGCCGCCACCATGGGCGAGTCATGACGGATGTCACTAGGCAACACTGCTTCTGCTCCATAAACCATGAAGAAAGGTGTGTAACCTGTAGACCTGTTAGGTGTGGTGTTGATACTCCACAACACCGAGGGTAATTCCTCTACCCAACAACCCGACGTTCGCTGTAAAGGAACCATAAGCCGGGGTTTGAGACCTTTCAAAATTTCCTGATTGGCTCTCTCAGCTTGACCATTGGATTGAGGATGAGCTACAGAAGAAACATCAAGCCAGATGTGCTCTCGTTGACAAAACTCCTCCATAGCCCCTTGGGACAGATTAGTGCCATTGTCAGTGATAATGCTGTGTGGAAAACCAAAACGGAAGATCACCTTTTTCATGAACTGAACCGCCGTGGCCGCGTCACACTTACTCACAGGCTCCGCCTCAACCCACTTAGTGAATTTATCAACTGCCACCAAGAGATGTGTCTTTTTATCCTTAGACCTTTTGAAAGGTCCCACCATGTCAAGACCCTAGACTGCAAACGGCCAAGTGATTGGAATCATCCGGAGCTCTTGAGCCAGCACATGCGCTCGTCGTGCAAACTTTTGACATCCATCACATCTGCTGATCAGATCCTCTGCATCAGCGTGAGCGGTTAACCAGTAAAAACCGTGACGAAAAGCCTTGGCCACCAGAGATTTTGACCTGGCGTGATGACCACAATCGCCTTCATGGATCTCACGAAGTATTTCTTGACCTTCTTCGAGGGAAACACACTGCTGAAAAGCTTCGGAGACACTACGATGGTATAATTCTCCATCCAAAATCGTCATTGACTTAGACCGCCGGGTTATCTGTCGAGCCAGGGTCTCATCCGCAGGCAACTCTCCCCGGGTCATGTAAGCCAAGAACGGTACTGTCCAATCTGGGATGACATGAAGAGCCGTCACCAACTGTGCCTCCGGGTCGGGAACAGCTAAATCTTCTTCTGTGGGCAACTTGACAGACAGGTTATGTAAAACATCCAAAAAGGTGTTAGGTGGTACCGGCTTACACTGAGACCCCAACCGGCTTAAAGCATCAGCCGCTTCGTTCTTTCGACAGTCAATGTGCTCCACCTGATAACCTTTAAAATGCCCTGCAACAGCATCAACCTCCCGGCGATAAGCTGCCATAAGAGGGTCTTTGGAATCCCACTTGCCTGATACCTGTTGAGCCACTAGATCTGAGTCGCCAAGACATCTGACCCGGCTCAAACTCATCTCTTTTGCCACTCGAAGACCATGGATCAAGGCTTCATACTCTGCTGCGTTATTAGTGCAAGGAAACATCAACCGTAACACATAACAAAATTTGTCACCTTGCAGAGAGGTTAACACAACTCCAGCCCCCGAGCCTTCCAACTGTCTGGACCCATCAAAATGAATAGTCCAATACGTGTTGTCTGGTTTTTCTTCTGGCATCTGCATCTCTGTCCAGTCATTAATGAAGTCAACCAGTGCTTGAGATTTGATCGCGGTACGTGGCACATACTTCAACCCATGAGACCCAAGCTCAATTTCCCACTTGGCGACTCGCCAAGTGGCTTCTCTGTTTTGAATGATGCCTCCCAAAGGAGCAGAGCTAACCATGGTGATTGGATGTCCCTGAAAATAATGCTTAAGCTTCTGACTTGCCATGAACGCCCCATATACGAGCTTCTGCCAATGTGGATATCGTTGCTTGGATTCAATTAACACCTCACTGACGTAGTAAACCGGCCGTTGAACCGGATGCTCCTTGCCAGCCTCCTTGCGCTCTACCACAATAGCCATGCTAACAGCCCATGAGTTAGCGGCCACGTATAACAGCAACGGCTCTTTCTCAACTGGAGCAGCCAGGACCGGCGGCTCAGCAAGCTGTGTCTTCAAATCTTCAAAAGCAGAGTTTGTAGCATCGCTCCAAACAAAATCATCTGTTTTCTTCATCATTTGATACAGAGGCATTGCCTTCTCCCCTAACCGGCTTATGAACCGGCTCAAAGTAGCAACACGGCCCGCCAGTCATTGAATGTCATTGATGCATGTTGGCTTGGTCAGGGATGTAATTGCCTTGATTTTCTTCGGGTTAGCCTCGATACCTCGGTTAGACACCAAAAAACCCAAGAGCTTGCCGACTGGGACTCCAAAAACACACTTGGCCGGGTTAAGCATCATTTTGTAGACCCAGAGATTATCAAAAGTCTCTTTCAGATCTGTAACCAAGGTTTCCTCTTTCCTGGATTTTACCACTATATCATCCACATAAGCATGAACATTACGCCCAATTTGATCGTGAAGACAATTCTGCACACACCGTTGGTAAGTCGTCTGGGCACTCTTAAGCCCAAAGGCATAGACACATAGCAGAAAGCTCCAAAAGGAGTGATAAAGGCCATCTTCTCCTGATCCTTGACTGCCATCTTGATCTGATGATAACCGGAATAAGCATCCAAGAAACTCAAACGTGCGCAACCCGCCATGGCATCAATGATCTGATCGATACGGGGGAGGGCAAAAGGATCAGCCGGACAATCCTTGTTCAGATCGGTGTAATCCACGCACATACGCCAGGTGCTATTCTTTTTTAGTACAAACACCAGGTTGGCTAACCACTTTGGGTGAAAGACTTCTACAATGAACCCAGCTGCCAAAAGCCGGGCCACCTCTTCTCCAATGGCCTTGCGCCTTTCTTCATTGAACCGTCGGAGAAATTGTTTGACAGGTTTAAACTTTGGATCAATATTGAGAGTGCGCTCAGCGAGTTCCCTTGGGACACCCGGCATGTCTGAAGGTTTCCATGCGAAGATGTCCCGGTTCTCATGGTTGAACTCGATGAGCGCACTTTCCTATTTTGGATCCAAGTTAGCACTGATGATGAACTGCTTGGATGAGTCGCCAGGCACGAAGTCAACCATCTTGGTGTCATCAGCTGATTTGAACTTCAACACCGGCTCATGCTCTGTTGTTGGTTTCTTTAATGACGTCATGTCTGCCGGGTCAACATGATCTTTGTAAAAATTTAACTCCTCTGTTGCACAGACAGATTCAGCATAGGCAGCATCACCTTCTTCACACTCCAAGGCTATTTTCCGGCTCCCGTGTACTGTGATGGTGCCCTTATAACCCGGCATCTTAAGCTGCAAATACACATAACACGGCCGAGCCATGAATTTGGCATAAGCCGGCCGTCCAAACAGAGCATGATACGGGATTTTGATCTTAACCACCTCAAAGGTTAATTTTTCTGCTCTGGAGTCATACTCATCCCCAAAGGCTACTTCCAGTTCAATCTTACCCACTGGGTATGCCGACTTGCCAGGAACCACACCGTGAAAAACAGTGTTGGATTGTTTAAGACTCTTATCATTCAATCCCATCCGGCGGAACGTCTCATAATAGAGGATGTTGATGCTGCTGCCTCCATCCATGAGTACTTTAGTGAATTTGTATCCACCAACCTGAGGTGCCACCACCAAAGCCAAGTGACCTGGATTATCGACCCAAGGTGGGTGATCCTCTCTTCTCCACACAATAGGCTGCTCTGACCAACATAAGTAACGTGGAACCGCCGGCTCAACGGCATTGGCGGCCCTCTTGTGAAGTTTCTGGTCTCTCTTACATAAGCTAGTGGTGAATACATGGTATTGCCCACTATTCAGCTGTTTCGGATTGCTCTGATATCCGGACTGCTGCTGCTGATTACCTTGGCCGGGTTGCAGATTATACCCTCCTTGGTTACCAGGATGGCCCTGACCGTGGAATCCTCCTCCACCTAAGCCGGCGCCCGGGCCTTGGAAACCGCCTCCACCTGAGTCGCCACCTGGGCCGCGACCTCCATCAAACGCATTTGAATTTTTAAACGCCTTCATGATCGTACAATCTTTCCACAGGTGGGTGGCTGGCTTCTCCCGGGTACCATGTTTTGGACAAGGCTCATTCAATAATTGCTCAAGGGTGGGACCTGACCCGCCCGACCGAGGGGGCTGTCGGCCCTTGCGCTGTTGATTTCCGCCTTGTGTATTGGTGTTAGCAACAAACTCATCAGCCTTATGTTTATTACCTCCTTGATTCGCCGGGTTATGCTGGTGACCCTTGCCGTTGCCGTTCTTCTTTCCCTTCGTTGCCTTTTCTTCGTCATACACCGGGTCCTCGGTAGTGTCAGAATCAGCATACTTGACGAGATCCACCATCAACGTTCCCATGTCATTACAGTCACGCTTGAGCCGCCCCAGCTTCTGCTTCAGAGGTTCAAAACGGCAATTTTTCTCCAACATTAAGACTGCTGAGCCGGCATCCATCTTATCAGATGAATGTATTATCTCCTTGACCCGGCGCACCCAATGGGTTGTGGATTCACCATCCTCTTGCTTGCAATTGGTCAGGTCCACAATCGACATAGGCTGCTTACACGTGTCTTTAAAGTTCTGGATGAATCGGGCCTTCAACTCCGCCCATGAGCCGATAGAATTGGGTGGCAATCCCTTCAATCAAGTACGAGTTGTTCCATCTAACATCATAGTGAAATACTTGGCCATTGCTGCATCGCTAACCTCCAATAACTCCATAGCCATCTCATAACTCTCAATCCAAGCACCGGGCTGTAAGTCAGCTGTGTAATTAGGCACCTTACGAGGCCCCTTAAAGTCCTTTGGCAAACGCTCATTACGTATGGCCGGCACCAAGCAAGGAACGCCTACGGTTCTTGTGGCCACTCCTGCCTCGACTGAGGTTGCTGGATAAGCCAGAAAAGTTTGATGAGCCGCCTGATCCGCTGCCATTTGAGCTGCTCGTTCCTCCTCTTGACGAATCCACTCCTGATCCGCCAAGTTGAGGGCCCCAGCCCGCACCGGCTCATACCTGTATGGCCGGTTGCGGCGTTGAGCATTGCTTGACATATCTGCAGATTCCATATGCCTACTGTAACTCGGGCTCCGGCTTGGGCGAGGAGTTGAATGGATCCTGTCTCGACTGTAGGAGTATGCATCCTGCTGCATCAGAGCTGTTTGAAGAAGTTCTCTTACCCTCCATGTTTCAATTGCCGCCGGTGAGTCACCTTCCATCGGAAGAGCCGCCAGACGAGCCGATGCTGCGATGAGGTTTTCCAAAGGGTTGGAGAAGTGACCTGGCGGCGTGGGGACGTAATGAGGCGGAGCGGTAATTATACGAGGTGGATCCATGGCGCGCGGCTGGATCGGTGCGCCGGGTGTTGTAATCCAGGGTGCCTCCGGCGGGTTACTTCCCCCAGCTCCGGGTGTGTGAAAAAGATTCCTAGGATCGAGCGTCAGAGGCAGACGTGATTGGGTTTTTCTGATGCCTCCTCCTCATGACCTTGTTCGACGCGTTCAGGTCCACCGAGAGCCGGAAGGTCTCCGCTTGAAGCTGTTGAGCATGAACGTCCAAAGCCGCCCGCTCTGCTGCCATCCTGACTTCCTCTGCAGCTAGATTTTCCTTAGCTTGCACCATCTCTTCATGTACGCGTGCCACCTCTGCGTCATGCTGGGCTTTATCCGCCGGCTCTACCACGACAGTCAACAGAGTCGTCAGTTTATCCATGAGGTCCATCAAGATCTGAGCCGGGGGGCGCGCGGGGTCTCCTGACCCGGCCGCAGCCGACCTGGTAGCTATCGCCGCCGCTGCTGTAGAGTTCTGCCCGGGCTGTGTCCCTGCCATGAAGACTCCGGCCCAATTCAGCGGCTCAAGAGGGTCCGGAATACTGCTGCCATCGGAACAGCCCCCGAGCATGCCGTCCTGCAGCTGGTACAATGAGTCCGTCTCGCCCGTTGATGAAGCAGTATCAGAACAGACGACCGTCTCACCGCCCTCCACCGATCCTTCAGAGTATTCACCGCCGTGGACGCAGCCTACGAAGGCATGCTGCACAGCAGATTGAACACGGGCGGTCCTCGTGCGCCGAGCCGTTTCGACGAGGTTGGTGTGGACGTCCGGCTCAGGACCTGACTCGCCGATCTGGCCTATGAAGACGTGAATTCCGCCGAAGGGGACCCGGTATCCGTACTCAATTTAGCCAGCCTCAAAGCCCCAGCCTTCGTCATCGATGTAGAGCTTGACGCGACGACTCTTGGTCATCCGGCCCACAGTATATCCCTTGAGCCCTTCGAAGTTGCCCTTGAAGAACTCAAATCACCGTGCGCTGGCCCCACGGTGGGCGCCAACTGTCATGGAATTGCCACGGCAGATGTCCTAGAGCAAGGAGTTAGTCATAGGGCCATCGCACTAGGAAGCTTAAAGGGGTTAATCGGGACAAAGGACACGAGAGGGTTTTATACTAGTTCGGCCCCTTATGATGAAGGTAAAAGCCTACGTCTAGTTGGGATTGGTATTGCTGGGGTTTCGATCACCAAGAGGCTCAACTCGCCGGCTTGGTTCTCGACTTGTTTTTTCTTCCCCTAAGCCGCCACCGGGTCATCCCCTTATATACATGGGTTGACGCCTGGTGGCCTACAGAGTCCCGGCCGACTCATAATTGTGTCCGGCTCGGTGACTTCCTTAACATGCCTTTCTTTACAAGTATTTCCTTACATACGACGGTTCACAATATCAGGCCTTAAACCGCCTTCAGGCCTTTGGGCCTTCTATAAGATTTAATAAACTATAATCTTGAATGTTTACTGGGCTTCTTGTGTAACCCGCCATTGGGGCTGACCCGGCCCCTCCTGGGCGGGTCATAACTGATAGTAAGATCCCCAACAGAACTATTCTTTACAATTTTCTGAAAAGCTAAATTTAATCCAAATATAATCATGGAAAGAGGTTAGTGAGTAAAACTACAAGTCATGACAAAAATATCGAGAAAAATAATCGACAGATAGCTAGTTATGTATCGGGGTCAGTGGGTTATTCTTTATAGATTCAATTGGTGTTAAAAAATTATGGATTTAAATTCAGCTAGTAAACCACATTTGACTATGAAATTTCCTTAAACTTGTAATTACACAAAAATAACATCACATAGTTTAATCAAACCGCTGGCAGAACACCAAAATATACTCACCTTCTTCGGCTAGAACTCAAACGGAGGACTAAGATAGCGTGCACATTGCTCAAAAATGATAGGTGCCCTTTGAAAAACAAAAATTGCTTGTGGAAAAGTTTATTAGTGCCCTCCTTCTTAGTTTTTTTATTATGTTGGGGTAAATTTGTCCCCCCTTCTCATGTTAAATCTATAATTCTGGTTATGCAAAAGTAGCAGAGGGAGATGAAATTTCTACAATCAAACTAAAAATCTACTGGGATAACTCCACGAGTAAGGCTGCCATATCGTAATCCTCGGACCATATGTGCCAACCAATGACTCCACAAGTATCCTAGCTATGTGACACTCTTTCTAACACTAACAATCAAACAAGTTTATCCTAAAGCACACAGATTGAAAATTTGGGTAGTAAGGACAAGATGGGTTCTCCTGTCAGGGATAGAATGAACAAATAGACCAATAAAAGTCCAAATTTTAAAACTTTATACATCAGTAAAAAATATCTAGCAAAGACACCCAAAGGGCATCTTATAACTAACCCAGGAAATATGATTACCTTTGACTATTCTCATCTTCCATTAACCGCATAGTTTTCAAGTTATATATTGTTTTTATTTGGTCCAGCAATAAAGCAGGTTGTATGATTTGTGCTGCAAGAAAAACAAGATTCCAAGTTATATACTAATTTTATTTGGTTGAACAATAAAGCAGATTGTATGTTTTATAGAGCATCCTAGAATTTGAAGATTATTGTTTGCAACAGCTACCAACCTAGCCTTTAGGCTCATCTAAGGCTTGCTCCGGCTGATTTAGATTTTCATCTTCTGTCATTATACACTATTGATTTTTGATAGAGTTATCATGATATATCTCTGCAAGAATATTCAGGTGTGTGTAGGATTGTAGGATTGGTATGTCAATTTCAGTAGGAATAACAAATTTACATGAACAATACCTTCAACTAAAAGGCCATGATCTAATTGCACCCCTGATTCAGTCGAGCCCTTTAATGTTCAGTAAAATTAGCTTCATAATACATGAATGTATGTGGTAAATAAATATTACTAAATGAAGGAATACAAGTTCAAGAAAGGAAAATAACATGCTTCCTATGAATTCTGTTTTATGTGTCTTTTCTATATGACCATTCCTTGGAGGACATTGGGGGCATCATATATGCGTGATTTGACCTTGACTGTGGTTATAATTCATTGAACAAAATTGTGTGCATTGTACATACTTGAAGCTTTGAAAGAGTTGTCAATACTGTACAAAATCTACAGTAGAAGTGAAATAATGCTACTATTTTACCTTTGAAAGAGTAGCCAGTATGATAATCTAAACTGTAACTTATGACGCTTACACGCACCCTGGGTCACCAACAATTTCTCTCTTATCAATAGTCAGTAGTTCAACTCTTCAGAAATCAGTGCATTATTTTTACCATGTATAATGAACATCACCAGTAACTTCATATCTCATTTGCTGTGTTGGAATAGAAGCCTGAAATACTTTAAGCCTGAAAAAGAAGCGACATAAAGTAGTTACTCCCAGTAAACTACATCAATAAGAATGTATTCTTGTATTCTTCAAAGGAGGCAAAGTTCAATTTTCATGTAGGTAGGAATGTAGAGCTCTAAGTTTACTAAATTATACTCCCTTCATCCCAAAATAAGTATCTTTGATTTAGTATGACAAAATCAAGACATTTATTTTGGGACGGAGGGATTACATATTACAGTGCACACTTCTTGTAGTGGCATAGTTTAGATTATACTCGGTATATAGGTACCAGCAAATTAACTGAACACATACTCATAAATATTTAATATAGTATTCTACGATATGCAATGGAGATAATATTATGCGTAAACAAGACATGTGGTTTATTTCAGTGGATTGGAGTGAACAAACACACATTATTTGATGATACTCGATTATTAGAGGAGTCGGAGCTAGGAAATCAAATGAGCAGATCTGAACTGCAAGCAAACCCAGAAAGCATGGCTTGTCAAAGAGGTGAGCCGGTGACAAATGCTTCATTGAAGGAAATATGCCCTAGAGGCAATAATAGAATTATTATTTATTTACTTATATCATGATAAATGTTTATTATTCATGCTAGAATTGTATTAACCGGAAACATAATACATGTGTGAATACATAGACAAACATAGTGTCACTAGTATGCCTCTACTTGACTAGCTCATTGATCAAAGATGGTTAAGTTTCCTAACCATAGACATGAGTTGTTATTTGATCAATGGGAACATCATTAGGAGAATGATGTGATAGAATCGACCCATTCCGTTATCTTAGCACTTGATCGTTTGTTTACTGCTATTGCTTTCTTGATGACTTATACATGTTCTTATGACTATGAGATTATGCAACTCCCGAATACTGGAGGAACACTTTGTGTGCTACCAAACGTCACAACGTAACTGGGTGATTATAAACGTGCTCTACAGGTGTCTCCGATGGTACTTGTTGAGTTGGCATAGATCAAGATTAGGATGCATGCTAAGAAAGATGCCTTTATAAGAGCGTGTTCTTCTAGTTCCTATGAAAATAAAGATGAATATCTAAAAGTTATTGATGTGTCCCCTATTAAATCTTTGTTTTGCAATATGAATCTTGATAATGATGGGACTGAATATGATCCACCTTTACCTAGAAGGCGTTCCAAAAATTCGGCGTTTTTAGATCTTGATGCTAAATTAGATGAAAGTGGGATTGAAGAAATTAAAACCCTAGATGTTGCTAAACCCACTATTTTGGATTTCAAGGAATTTAATTATGAAAATTGCTCTTTGATTGATTGTATTTCCTTGTTGCAATCCGTGCTAAATTCTCCCCATGCTTATAGTCAAAATAAAGCGTTTACTAAACATATCGTTGATGCCTTGATGCAATCTTATGAAGAAAAACTTGAGTTGGAAGTTTCTATCCCTAGAAAACTTTATGATGAGTGGGAACCAACTATTAAAATTAAGATTAAAGATCATGAATGCTATGCTTTGTGTGATTTGGGTGATAGTATTTCCACGATTCCAAAGACTTTGTGTGATTTGTTAGGTTTCCGTGATTTTGATGATTGATCTCTAAACATGCACCTTGCGGATTCCACTATTAAGAAACATATGGGAAGAATTAATGATGTTCTTATTGTTGCAAATAGGAATTATGTGCCCATAGATTTGAAGGAAATATGCCCTAGAGGCAATAATAAAGTTATTATTTATTTCCTTATATCATGATAAATGTTTATTATTCATGCTAGAATTGTATTAACCGGAAACATAATACATGTGTGAATACATAGACAAACAGAGTGTCACTAGTATGCCTCTACTTGACTAGCTCGTTAATTAAAGATGGTTATGTTTCCTAACCATGGACAAAGAGTTGTTATTTGATTAACGGGATCACATCATTAGTTGAATGATCTGATTGACATGACCCATTCCATTAGCTTAGCACCCGATCGTTTAGTATGTTGCTATTGCTTTCTTCATGACTTATACATGTTCCTATGACTATGAGATTATGCAAATCCCGTTTACTGGAGGAACACTTTGTGTGCTACCAAACGTCACAACGTAACTGGGTGATTATAAAGGAGCTCTACAGGTGTCTCCAAAGGTAGATGTTGGGTTGGCGTATTTCGAGATTAGGATTTGTCACTCCGATTGTCGGAGAGGTATCTCTGGGCCCTCTCGGTAATGCACATCACATAAGCCTTGCAAGCATTGCAACTAATGAGTTAGTTGCGGGATGATGTATTACAGAACGAGTAAAGAGACTTGCCGGTAACGAGATTGAACTAGGTATTGGATACCGACGATCGAATCTCGGGCAAGTAACATACCGATGACAAAGGGAACAACGTATGTTGTTATGCGGTCTGACCGATAAAGATCTTCGTAGAATATGTAGGAGCCAATATGGGCATCCAGGTCCCGCTATTGGTTATTGACCGGAGACGTGTCTCGGTCATGTCTACATTGTTCTCGAACCGTAGGGTCCGCACGCTTAAGGTTTCGATGACAGTTATATTATGAGTTTATGAGTTTTGATGTACCGAAGGAGTTCGGAGTCCCGGATGAGATCGGGGACATGACGAGGAGTCTCGAAATGGTCGAGACGTAAAGATCGATATATTGGACGACTATATTCGGACATCGGAAAGGTTCCGAGTAATTCGGGTATTTTTCGGAGTACCGGGTAGTTACGCGAGAAGCAATGGGCCTTGATGGGCTTTAGTGGGAAGAGGAGAAAGGGCCTGCTGCGCCCCCCCTCCCCTCTAGTCCGAATTGGGCTAGGGAAAAGGGGGCCGGCCACCTTTCCTACTCCTCCACTTCCTTCTCCCTTCCTCCCCTCTTGATGGACTCCTACTAGGACTTGGAGTCCTAGTAGGACTCCCATCCTGGCCGCACCAATGGCCTTGGCCGGCCTCCTCCTCCTCCATCCTTTATATACTGAGGCAAGGGGCACCCCAAAGACACAAGTTGATCCTTGAGATCGTTCCTTAGCCGTGTGCGGTGCCCCCTGCCACCATATTCCACCTCGATCATATTGTAGCGGTGCTTAGGCGAAGCCCTGCGACGGTAGAACATTAAGATCGTCACCACGCCGTCGTGCTGACGGAACTCCTCCCCGACGCTTTGCTGGATCGGAGCCCGGGGATCGTCATCGAGCTGTACGTGTGCTAAGAACTCGGAGGTGCCGGAGTAACGGTGCTTGGATCGGTCGGATCGGGAAGACGTACGACTACTTCCTCTACGTTGTGTCAACGCTTCCGCAGTCGGTCTGCGTGGGTACGTAGACAACACTCTCCCCTCTCGTTGCTGTGCATCACCATGATCTTGCGTGTGCGTAGGAATTTTTGAAATTACTACGTTCCCCAACAGTGGTATCGGAGCCTAGGTTTTATGGTTTGATATTATTTGCACGAGTAGAACACAAGTGAGTTGTGGGCGATATAAGTCATACTGCCTACCAGCATGTCATACTTTGGTTCGGCGGTATTGTTGGATGAAGTGGCCCGGACCGACATTACGCGTATACTTACGTGAGACCGGTTTCCCCGACGTGCTTTGCACATAGGTGACTTGCGGGTGACTGTTTCTCCAACTTTAGTTGAACTGAGTGTGGCTACGCCCGGTCCTTGCGTAGGTTAAAACGGAGTCAAATTTACAAACTATCGTTGTGGTTTTGATGCGTAGGTGAGATTGGTTCTTGCTTAAGCCCGTAGCAGCCACGTAAAACTTGCAACAACAAAGTAGAGGACGTCTAACTTGTTTTTGCAGGGCATGTTGTGATGTGATATGGTCAAGACATGATGAGATATAAGTTGTTGTATGAGATGATCATGTTTTGTGGAAGTTATCGGCAACTGGCAAACGCCTTATGGTCGTCTCTTTATTGCATAAGATGCAAGCGCCAAATAATTGCTTTACTTTATCGCTGTGCGATAGCAATAGTTGCAAGAGCAAGTGTTGGCGAGACGACCACGTGACGACACATTGATATAGATCAAGATGATGGAGATCATGGTGTCATGCCGGTGACGATATAGATCATGACAGTACTTTGGAGATGGAGATCACAAGCACAAGATGATGATGGCCATATCATATCACTTATATTGATTGCATGTGATGTTTATCTTTTATGCATCTTATCTTGCTCTGATTGACGGTAGCATTATAAGATGATCTCTCACTAAATTATCAAGAAGTGTTCTCCCTGAGTATGCACCGTTGCCAAAGTTCGTCGTGCCCAGACACCACGTGATGATCGGGTGTGATAAGCTCTACGTCCATCTACAACGGGTGCAAGCCAGTTTTGCACACGCAGAATACTCAGGTTAAACTTGACGAGCCTAGCATATGCAGATATGGCCTCGGAACACGGAGACCGAAAGGTCGAGCGTGAATCATATAGTAGATATGATCAACATAATGATGTCCACCATTGAAAACTACTCCATCTCACGTGATGATCGGTTATGGTTTAGTTGATTTGGATCACGTGATCACTTAAAGGATTAGAGGGATGTCTATCTAAGTGGGAGTTCTTAAGTAATATGATTAATTGAACTTTAATTTATCATGAACTTAGTCCTGGTAGTATTTTGCAAATTATGTTGTAGATCAATAGCTCGCGTTGTTACTTCCCTGTGTTTATTTTGATATGTTCCTAGAGAAAATTGTGTTGAAAGATGTTAGTAGCAATGATGCGGATTGGATCCGTGATCTGAGGTTTATCCTCATTGCTGCACAGAAGAATTATGTCCTTGATGCACCGCTAGGTGACAGACCTATTGCAGGAGCAGATGCAGACGTTATGAACGTTTGGCTAGCTCAATATGATGATTACTTGATAGTTTAGTGCACCATGCTTAACGGCTTAGAATCGGGACTTCAAAGACGTTTTGAACATCATGGACCATATGAGATGTTCCAGGAGTTGAAGTTAATATTTCAAGCAAATACCCGAGTTGAAGTGAGTTGTGGGCGATATAAGTCATACTGCTTACCAGCATGTCATACTTTGGTTCGGCGGTATTGTTGGACGAAGCGGCCCGGACCGACATTACGCGTACGCTTACGCGAGACCGGTTCTCCCGACGTGCTTTGCACATAGGTGGCTTGCGGGTGACAGTTTCTCCAACTTTAGTTGAACCAAGTGTGGCTACGCCCGGTCCTTGCGAAGGTTAAAACAACACCAACTTGACAAACTATCGTTGTGGTTTTCATGCGTAGGTAAGATTGGTTCTTTCTTAAGCCCGTAGCAGCCACGTAAAACTTGCAACAACAAAGTAGAGGACGTCTAACTTGTTTTTGCAGGGCATGTTGTGATGTGATATGGTCAAGACATGATGCTAAATTTTATTGTATGAGATGATCATGTTTTGTAACCGAGTTATCGGCAACTGGCAGGAGCCATATGGTTGTCGCTTTATTGTATGCAATGCAATCGCGCTGTAATGCTTTACTTTATCACTAAGCGGTAGCGATAGTCGTGGAAGCATAAGATTGGCGAGACGACAACGATGCTACGATGGAGATCAAGGTGTCGCGCCGGTGACGATGGTGATCATGACGGTGCTTCGGAGATGGAGATCACAGGCACAAGATGATGATTTCCATATCATATCACTTATATTGATTGCATGTGATGTTTATCTTTTATGCATCTTATCTTGCTTTGATTGACGGTAGCATTATAAGATGATCTCTCACTAAATTATCAAGATAAAAGTGTTCTCCCTGAGTATGCACTGTTGCCAAAGTTCGTCGTGCCCAGACACCACGTGATGATCGGGTGTGATAAGCTCTACGTCCATCTACAACGGGTGCAAGCCAGTTTTGCACACGCAGAATACTCAGGTTAAACTTGACGAGCCTAGCATATGCAGATATGGCCTCGGAACACTGAGATCGAAAGATCGAGCGTGAATCATATAGTAGATATGATCAACATAGCGATGTTCACCATTGAAAACTACTCCATTTCACGTGATGATCGATTATGGTTTAGTTGATTTGGATCACGTGATCACTTAGAGGATTAGGAGGATGTCTATCTAAGTGGGATTTCTTTAGTAATATGATTAATTGAACTTAAATTTATTATGAACTTAGTCCTGGTAGTATTTTGCAAATTATGTTGTAGATCAATAGCTCGCGTTGTTGCTTTCATATGTTTATTTTGATATGTTCCTAGAGAAAAATTGTTTTGAAAGATGTTAGTAGCAATGATGCGGATGGGATCCGTGATCTGAGGTTTATCCTCATTGCTGCACAGAAGAATTATGTCCTTGATGCACCGCTAGGTGACAGACCTATTGCAGGAGCAGATGCAGACGTTATGAACGTTTGGCTAGCTCAATATGATGATTACTTGATAGTTTAGTGCACCATGCTTAACGGCTTAGAATCGGGACTTCAAAGACGTTTTGAACATCATGGACCATATGAGATGTTCCAGGAGTTGAAGTTAATATTTCAAGCAAATACCCGAGTTGAGAGATATGAAGTCTCCAACAAGTTCTATAGCTAAAAGATGGAGGAGAATCGCTCAACTAGTGAGCATGTGCTCAGATTGTCTGGGTACTACAATCGCTTGAATCAAGTGGGAGTTAATCTTCCAGATAAGATAGTGATTGACAGAATTCTCTAGTCACCATCACCAAGTTAGTAGAACTTCGTGATGAACTATAGTATGCAAGGGATAACGGAAACGATTCCCAAGCTCTTCGTGATGCTGAAATCGACGAAGGTAGAAATCAAGAAAAACATCAAGTGTTGATGGTTGACAAGATCGCTAGTTTCAAGAAAAGGGCAAAGGGAAAAAAGGGGAACTTCAAGAAAAATAGCAAGCAAGTTGCTGCTCATGTGAAGAAGCCCAAGTCTGGTCCTAAGCCTGAGACTAAGTACTTCTACTGCAAAGGGACTGGTCACTAGAAGCGGAACTACCCCAAGTGGTTGGCGGATAAGAAGGATGGCAAAGTGAACATAAGTATATTTGATATACATTTATTGATGTGTACTTTACTAGTGTTTATAGCAACCCCTCAGTATTTGATACTAGTTCAGTTGCTAAGAGTAGTAACTCGAAACAGGAGTTGCAGAATAAACAGAGACTAGTTAAGGGTGAAGTGACGATGTGTGTTGGAAGTAGTTCCAAGATTTATATGATCATCATCGCACACTCCCCTATACTTTCGGGATTAGTGTTGAACCTAAATAAGTGTTATTTGGTTTTTGCGTTGAGCATGAATATGATTTGATCATGTTTATTGCAATACGGTTATTCATTAAAGTCAGAGAATAATTGTTGTTCTGTTTACATGAATAAAACCTTCGATGGTCATACACCCAATGAAACAAGTTCATTGGATCTCGATCGTAGTGATACACATATTCATAATATTGAAACCAAAAGATGCAAAGTTAATAATGATAGTGCAACTTATTTGTGGCACTGCCGTTTAAGTCATATTGGTGTAAAGCGCATGAAGAAACTCCATGCTGATGGGCTTTTGGAATCACTTGATTATGAATCACTTGATGCTTGCGAACCATGCCTTATGGACAAGATGACTAAAACACCGTTCTCCGGAACAATGAAGCAAGCAACAGATTTGTTGGAAATCATACATACTGATGTATGTGGTCCGATGAATATTAAGGCTTGCAGCAGGTATCATTATTTTCTGACCTTCACATATGATTTGAGCAGATACGGGGATATCTACTTGATGAAACATAAGTCTGAAACATTTGAACAGTTCAAAGAATTTCAGAGTGAAGTGGAAAATCATCGTGACAAGAAAATAAAAGTTTCTACGATATGATCGCAGAGGTAAAATATTTGAGTTACGAGTTTGGCCTTCAATTAAAACAATGTGGAATAGTTTCACAAATTCGTGCCACCTGGAACACCACAGCATAATGGTGTGTCCGAACGTCATAACCGTACTTTATTGGATATAGTACAATCTATGATGTTTCTTACCGATTTACCACTATAGTTTTTGGGGTTATGCATTAAAGACAGCTGCATTCACGTTAAAAAGGGGCACCATCTAAATCCATTGAGACGACACAATCTGAACTGTGTTTTGGCAAGAAACCAAAGTTGTCGTTTCTTAAAGTTTGGGATTGTGATGCTTATATGAAAAAGTTTCATCCTGATAAGCTCAAACCCAAATCGGAGAAATATGTCTTCATAGGATACCCAAAGGAGACTCTCGGGTACACCTTCTATCACAGATCCGAAGGCAAGACATTCGTTGCTAAGAATGGATCCTTTCTAGAGAAGGAGTTTCTCTCGAAAGAAGTGAGTGGGAGGAAAGTAGAAAACTTGATAAGGTAATTGTACCTTCTCCCTTATTGGAAAATAGTTCATCACAGAAATCTGTTCCTATGACTACTACACCAATTAGTGAGGAAGCTAATGATGATGATCATGTAACTTCAGATCAAGTTACTACCGAATCTCATAGGTAAACCAGAGTGAGATCCGCACCAGAGTGGTACGGTAATCCTGTTTTGGAAGTCATGTTACTAGACCATGACGAACTTGCGAACTATGAGGAAGCGATGATGTGCCCAGATTCCGCGAAATGGTTTGAGGCCATGAAATCTAAGATATGATCCATGTATGAGAACAAAGTTTGGACTTTGGTTGACTTGCCCGATGATCGGCAAGCAATTGAGAATAAATGGATCTTCAAGAGGAAGACGGACGCTGATAGTAGTGTTACTATCTACAAAGCTAGAATTGTCGCAAAAGGTTTTCGACAAGTTCAAGGTGTTGACTACGATGAGAGTTTCTCACTCGTATCTATGCTTGAGTTTGTCCGAATCATGTTAGTAATTGCCGCATTTTATGAAATCTGGCAAATGGATAAACAAAACTGCATTCCTTAATAGATTTATTAAAGAAGAGTTGTATATGATGCAATCAGAAGGTTTTGTCAATCCGAAAGGTGCTAACAAAATGTGCAAGCTCCAGCGATCCATCTGTGGACTGGTGCAAGCATCTCGGAGTTGGAATATACGCTTTGATGAGTTGATCAAAGCATATAGTTTTATACAGACTTGCGGTGAAGCCTGTATTTACAAGAAAGTGAGTGGGAGCACTACAACATTTCTGATAAGTATATGTGAATGACATATTGTTGATCCGAAATAATGTAGAATTATTCTGTAAAGCATAAAGGAGTGTTTGAAAGGAGTTTTTCAAAGAAAGACTTCGGTGAAGCTGCTTACATATTGAGCTTCAAGATCTATAGAGATAGATCAAGACGCTTGATAAGTTTTTTCAATGAGTACATACCTTGACAAGATTTTGAAGTAGTTCAAAATGGAGCAGTCAAAGAAAGAGTTCTTGCCTGTATTATAAGGTGTGAAGTTGAGTAAGACTCAAAGCCCGACCACGGCAGAAGATAGAAAGAGAATGAAAGTCATTCCCTATGCCTTGGCCATAGGTTCTATAAAGTATGTCATGCTGTGTACCAGATCTATTGTATACCCTGCACTGATTTAGCAAGGGAGTACAATAGTGATCTAGGAGTAGATCACTGGACAACGGTCAGAATTATCCTTAGTGAAATAAGGATATGTTTCTCGATTATGGATGTGACAAAAAGGTTCCTCGTAAAGGGTTACGTCAATGCAAGTTTTTGACACTGATCCAGATGATTCTAAGTCTCAATCTGGATACATATTGAAAGTGGGAGCAATTAGCTAGAGTAGCTCCGTGCAGAGCATTGTAGACATAGAATTTTGCAAAATACATACGGATCTGAATTTGGCAGGCCCGTTGACTAAATTTCTCTCACAAGCA
Organism: Triticum urartu; assembly: GCF_056163025.1. NCBI lineage: Eukaryota > Viridiplantae > Streptophyta > Magnoliopsida > Poales > Poaceae > Triticum > Triticum urartu. The sequence continues at coordinate 419,945,362 of NC_141877.1, read as the reverse complement.
AAACATGATCACTCTTTGGGTGTTAATCACATAGCGATGTGAACTAGATTATTGAATCTAGTAAACCCTTTGGGTGTTAGTCACATGGAGATGTGAACCAATCACATAAAGATGTGAACTATTGGTGTTAATCACATAGCGATGTGAACTAGATTATTGACTCTAGTGCAAGTGAGAGACTGAAGGAAATATGCCCTAGAGGCAATAATAAAGTTATTATTTATTTCCTTATTTCATGATAAATGTTTATTGTTCATGCTAGAATTGTATTAACCGGAAACATAATACATGTGTGAATACATAGACAAACAGAGTGTCACTAGTATGCCTCTACTTGACTAGCTCGTTAATCAAAGATGGTTATGTTTCCTAACCATGGACAAAGAGTTGTTATTTGATTAACGGGATCACATCATTAGATGAATGATCTGATTGACATGACCCATTCCATTAGCTTAGCACCCGATCGTTTAGTATGTTGCTATTGCTTTCTTCATGACTTATACATGTTCCTATGACTATGAGATTATGCAACTCCCGTTTGCCGGAGTAACACTTTGTGTGCTACCAAACGTCACAACGTAACTGGGTGATTATAAAGGAGCTCTACAGGTGTCTCCAAAGGTACATGTTGGGTTGGCGTATTTCGAGATTAGGATTTGTCACTCCGATTGTCGGAGAGGTATCTCTGGGCCCTCTCGGTAATGCACATCACTTAAGCCTTGCAAGCATTGCAGCTAATGAGTTAGTTGCGAGATGATGTATTATGGAACAAGGAACGAGACTTGCCGGTAAAGAGATTGAACTAGGTATTGTATACCGACGATCGAATCTCAGGCAAGTAACATACCGATGACAAAGGGAACAACGTATGTTGTTATGCGGTCTGACCGATAAAGATCTTCGTAGAATATGTAGGAGCCAATATGAGCATCCAGGTTCCGCTATTGGTTATTGACCGGAGACGTGTCTCGGTCATGTCTACATTGTTCTCGAACCCGTAGGGTCCGCACGCTTAAGGTTTCGATGACAGTTATATTATGAGTTTATGAGTTTTGATGTACCGAAGGAGTTCGGAGTCCCGGATGAGATCGGGGACTTGACAAGGAGTCTCGAAATGGTCGAGACGTAAAGATTGATATATTAGATGACTATATTCGGACATCAGAAAGGTTCTGAGTGGTTCGGGTATTTTTCGGAGTACAGGGGAGTTATGGGAATACGGGGGAAAAGTATTGGGCCTTATTGGGCCATACGGGAAAGAGAGAGGGGCTGCCTAGGGCAGGCCGCGCGCCCCCCCAAGGCCTAGTCCGAATTGGCCCCTCCCCCTCCTTCCTTCCCTTCTCCTTTCCCCTTCCTTGTCTCCTACTCCTACTACATGGAAGGAATCCTAGTTGGACTAGGAAAGGGGGAATCCTACTCCATGTGGGAGTAGGACTCCCTAGGGCGCGCCATAGAGAGGGCCGGCCCTCCCCTCCTCCACTCCTTTATATACGGGGGCAGGGGGCACCCCATAGACACACAAGTTGATCTTCGTGATCGTTCCTTAGCCGTGTGCGGTGCCCCCCTCCACCATATTCCACCTCGGTCATATTGTAGCGGTGCTTAGGCGAAGCCCTGCGATGGTTGAACATCAAGATCGTCACCACGCCGTCGTGCTGATGGAACTCCTCCCCGATGCTTTGCTGGATCGGAGCCCGGGGAGCGTCATCGAGCTGAACGTGTGCAGAACTCGGAGGTGTCGTCCGTTCGGTGCTTGGATCGGCCGGATTGGGAAGACGTACGACTACTTCCTCTACGTTGTGTCAACGCTTCCGCTTCGGTCTACGAGGGTACATAGACAACACTCTCCCCTCTCGTTGCTATGCATCACCATGATCTTGCGTGTGCGTAGGAATTTTTTTGAAATTACTACGTTCCCCAACAAATACCTAGTTCAATCTCGTTACCGGCAAGTCTCTTTACTCGTTCCGTAATACATCATCCCGCAGCTAACTTATTAGTTGCAATGCTTGCAAGGCTTATGTGATGTGCATTACCGAGAGGGCCCAGAGATACCTCTCTGACAATCGGAGTGACAAATCCTAATCTCGAAATACGCCAACCCAACAAGTACCTTCGGAGACACTTGTAGAGCGCCTTTATAATCACCCATTTACGTTGTGACGTTTGGTAGCACACAAAGTGTTCCTCCGGTAAACGGGAGTTGCATAATCGCATAGTCATAGGAACATATATAAGTCATGAAGAAAGCAATAGCAACAAACTAAACGATCAAGTGCTATGCTAACAGAATGGGTCAAGTCAATCACATCATTCTCCTAATGATGTGAACTCGTTAATCAACTGACAACTCATGTCTATGGTTAGGAAACATAACCATCTTTGATCAACGAGCTAGTCAAGTAGAGGCATACTAGCGACACTCTATTTGTCTATGTATTCACACATGTATTATGTTTCCGATTAATACAATTCTAGCATGAATAATAAACATTTATCATGATATAAGGAAATAAATAATAACTTTATTATTGCCTCTAGGGCATATTTCCTTCAGTCTCCCACTTGCACTAGAGTCAATAATTTAGTTCACATCGCCATGTGATTTAACATCAATAGTTCACATCACCATGTGATTAACACCCATAGTTCACATAGACATGTGACCAACACCCAAAGGGTTTACTAGAGTCAATAATATAGTTCACATCGCTATGTGATTAACACCCAAAGAGTACTGAGGTGTGATCATGTTTTGCTTGTGAGAGAAGTTTATTCAACGGGTCTGCCACATTCAGATCCTTAAGTATTTTGCAAATTTCTATGTCAACAATGCTCTGCATGGAGCTACTCTATCTAATTGTTCCCACTTTCAATATGTATCCAGATTGAGACTTAGAGTCATCTGGATCAGTGTCAAAACTTGCATCGACGTAACCCTTTAAGACGAACCTTTTGTCACCTCCATAATCGAGAAACATATCCTTATTCCACTAAGGATAATTTTGACCAATGTCCAGTGATCTACTCCTAGATCACTATTGTACTCCCTTGCCAAACTCAGGGCAGGGTATACAATAGGTCTGGTACACAGCATGGCATACTTTATAGAACCTATAGCTGAGGCATAGGGAATGACTTTCATTCTCTATCTATCTTCTGCTGTGGTCGGGTTTTGAGTCTTACTCAACTTCACACCTTTGTAACACATGCAAGAACTCCTTCTTTGACTGTTCCATTTTGAACTACTTCAAAATCTTGTCAAGGTATGTACTCATTGAAAAACTTATCAAGCGTCTTGATCTATCTCTGTAGATCTTGATGCTCAATATGGAAGCAGCTTTACCGAGGTCTTTCTTTGAAAAAACTCCCTTCAAACATTCCTTTATGCTTTGCAGAATAATTCTACATTATCTCCGATCAACAATATGTCTTTCACATATACTTATCAGAAATGCTGTAGTGCTCCCACTCACTTTCTTGTAAATACAGGCTTCACCGCAAGTCTGTATAAAACTATATGCTTTGATCAACTTATCAAAGCGTATATTCCAACTCCAAGATGCTTGCACCAGTCCATAGATGGATCGCTGGAGCTTGCATATTTTGTTAGCACCTTTAGGATTGACAAAACCTTCTGGTTGCATCATATACAACTCTTCTTTAATAAATCCATTAAGGAATGCAGTTTTGTTTATCCATTTGCCAGATTTCATAAAATGCGGCAATTGCTAACATGATTCGGACAGACTTAAGCATAGATACGAGTGAGAAACTCTCATCGTAGTCAACACCTTGAACTTGTCGAAAACCTTTTTTTTGCGACAATTCTAGCTTTGTAGATAGTAACACTACTATCAGTGTCCGTCTTCCTCTTGAAGATCCATTTAATCTCAATGGCTCGTCGATCATTGGGCAAGTCAATCAAAGTCCATACTTTGTTCTCATACATGGATCTCATCTCAGATTTCATGGCCTCAAGCCATTTCGCGGAATCTGGGCTCATCATCGCTTCCTCTTAGTTCGTAGGCTCGTTATGGTCAAGTAACATGACCTCCAGAACAGGATTACCGTACCACTCTAGTGCGGATCTCACTCTGGTTTACCTACGAGGTTCGGTAGTAACTTGATCTGAAGTCACATGATCATCATCATTAGCTTCCTCACTAATCGGTGTAGTAGTCACAGGAACAGATTTCTGTGATGAACTACTTTCCAATAAGGGAGCAGGTACAGTTACCTCATCAAGTTCTACTTTCCTCCCACTCACTTCTTTCGAGAGAAACTCTTTTTCTAGAAAGGATCCATTCAAAGCAACGAATATATTGCCTTCGGGTCTGTGATAGAAGGTGTACCCAACATTTTCTTTTGGGTATCCTATGAAGACGCACTTCTCCGATTTGGGTTAGAGCTTATCAGGTTGAAACTTTTTCACATAAGCATCGCAACCTCAAACTTTAAGAAACGACAGCTTAGGTTTCTTGCCAAACCATAGTTCATACGGTGTCGTCTCAACAGATTTAGATGGTGCCCTATTTAACATGAATGCAGTTGTCTCTAATGCATAACCCCAAAACGATAGTGGTAGATCGGTAAGAGACATCATAGATCGTACCATATCTAATAAAGTACGGTTATGACGTTCGGACACACCATTACACTGTGGTGTTCCAGGTGGCGTGAGTAGTGAAACTATTTCTCATTGTTTTTAACTGAAGGCCAAACTCGTAACTCAAATATTTTACTTCTGCGATCATATCCTAGAAACTTCTATTTTTGTTACGATGATTCTCCACTTCACTCTGAAATTCTTTAAACTTTTCAAATGTTTCATACTTGTGTTTAATCAAGTAGATATACTCATATCTGCTCAAATCATCTGTGAAGATTAGAAAATAATGATACCTGCCGCGAGCCTCAATATTCATCGAACCACATACATCAGTATGTATGATTTCCAACAAATCTGTTGCTCGCTCCATTGTTCCGGAGAACGGAGTCTTAGTCATCTTGCCCATGAGGCATGGTTCGCAAGCATCAACTGATTCATAATCAAGTGATTCCAAAATCCCATCAGCATGGAGTTTCTTCATACTCTTTACACCAATATGACCTAAACGGCAGTGCCACAAATAAGTTGCACTATCATTATTAACTTTGCATCTTTTGGTTTCAATATTATGAATATGTGTATCACTACGATCGATATCCAACGAACCATTTTCATTGGGTGTGTAACCATATAAGGTTTTATTCATGTAAACAGAACAACAATTTATTCTCTTACTTAAATGAATAACCGTATTGCAATAAACATGATCAAATCATATTCATGCTCAACGCAAACACCAAATAACACTTATTTAGGTTCAACACTAATCCCAAAAGTATAGAGAGTGTGCGATGATGATCATATCAATCTTGGAACCACTTCCAACACACATCGTCACTTCACCCTTAACTAGTCTATGTTCATTCTGCAACTCCCGTTTCGAGTTACTACTCTTAGCAACTGAACCAGTATCAAATAGCGAGGGGTTGCTACGAACACTAGTAAAATACACATCAATAATCTGTATATCAAATATACCTTTTTTCACTTTTCCATCCTTCTTATCAGCCAAATACTTGGGGCAGTTCCGCTTCCAGTGACCAGTCCCTTTGCAGTAGAAGCACTTAGTCTCAGGCTTAGGACCAGACTTGGGCTTCTTCACTTGAGCAGCAACTTGCTTGCCATTCTTCTTGAAGTTCCCCTTCTTCCCTTTGCCCTTTTCTTGAAACTAGTGGTCTTGTCTACCATCAACACTTGATATTTTTCTTGATTTCTACCTTCGTCGATTTCAGCATTACGAAGAGCTTGGGAATCGTTTCCGTTATCCTTGCATATCATAGTTCATCATGAAGTTCTACTAACTTGGTGATGGTGACTAGTGAATTCTGTCAATATTTTATCTGGAAGATTAACTCCCACTTGATTAAAGCGATTGTAGTACCCAGACAATCTGAGCACATGCTCACTGCTTGAGCTATTCTCCTCCATCTTTTAGCTATAGAACTTGTTGGAGACTTCATATCTCTCAACTCGGGTATTTGCTTGAAATATTAACTTCAACTCCTGGAACATCTCATATGGTCCATGACGTTCAAAACGTCTTTGAAGTCCCGATTCTAAGCCGTTTAAGCATGGTGCACTAAACTATCAAGTAGTCATCATATTGAGCTAGCCAAATGTTCATAACATCTGCTTCTGCTCCTGCAATAGGTTTGTCACCTAGCGGTGCATCAAAAACATAATTCTTCTATGCAGCAATGAGGATAAACCTCAGATCACGGATCCAATCCGCATCATTGCTACTAACATCTTTCAACTTAGTTTTCTCTCGGAACATATAAAAAATAAAACAGGGGAGCTAAACGCGAGCTATTGATCTACAACATAGATACGCTAATCTACCAGGACTAAGTTCATGATAATTTAAAGTTCAATTAATCATATTACTTAAGAACTCCACTTAGATAGACATCCCTCTAATCCTCTAAGTGATCGCGTGATCCAAATCAACTAAACCATGTCCGATCATCACGTGAGATGGAGTAGTTTCAATGGTGAACATCACTATGTTGATCATATCTACTATATGATTCACGCTCGACCTTTCGGTCTCCGTGTTCCGAGGCCATATCTGTTATATGCTAGGCTCGTCAAGTTTAACCTGAGTATTCCGCGTGTGCAACTGTTTTGCACCCGTTGTATTTGAACATAGAGCCTATCACACCCGATCATCACGTGGTGTCTCAGCACGAAGAACTTTCGCAACGGTGCGTACTCAGGGAGAACACTTGTACCTTGATAATTAGTGAGAGATCATCTTATAAAGCTACCATCGAACTAAGCAAAATAAGATGTATAAAAGATAAACATCACATGCAATCAAAATATGTGACATGATATGGCGATGATCATCTTGTGCCTTTGATCTCCATCTCCAAAGTATCGTCATGATTTCCATCGTCACCGGCATGACACCATGATCTCCATCATCTTGATCTATATCAATGTGTCGTCACATGGTCGTCTCGCCAACTACTGCTCATGCAACTATTGCTATCGCATAGCGATAAAGTAAAGCAATTATTTGGCGCTTGCATCTTATGCAATAAAGAGACAACCACAAGGCTTCTGCCAGTTGCCGATAACTTCAAAAAAACATGATCATCTTATACAACAACTTATATCTCATCACGTCTTGACCATATCACATCACAACATGCCCTGCAGAAACAAGTTAGACGTCCTCTACTTTGTTGTTGCAAATTTTACGTGGCTGCTACGGGCTTAGCAAGAACCGTTCTTACCTACGCATCGAAAACCACAATGATAGTTTGTCAAGTTAGTGCTGTTTTAACCTTGTCAAGGACCGGGCGTAGCCACACTCGCTTCAACTAAAGTTGGAGAAACTGACACCCGCTAGCCTCCTGTGTGCAAAGCACGTCGGTAGAACCAGTCTCGCCTAAGCGTACGCGTAATGTCGGTCCGGGCCACTTCATCCAACAATACCGCCGAACCAAAGTATGACATGCTGGTAAGCAGTATGACTTATATCGCCCACAACTCACTTGAGTTCTACTCGTGCACAACATCAACACATAAAACCTAGGCTCGGATGCCACTGTTGGGTAACGTAGTAATTTAAAAAAAATTCCTACGCACACGCAAGATCATGGTGATGCATAGCAACGAGAGGGGAGAGTGTTGTCTACGTACCCTCGTAGACCGGAAGCGGAAGCGTTAGCACAAAGCGGTTGATGTAGTCGTACGTCTTCACGGCCCGACCGATCAAGCACCGAAACTACGACACCTCTGAGTTCTAGCACACGTTCAGCTTGATGACGATCCCCGGACTCCGATCCAGCCAAGTGTCGGGGAAGAGTTCCGTCAGCACGACGGCGCGGTGACGATCTTGATGTTCTACTATCGCAGGGCTTCGCCTAAGCACCGCTACAATATTATCGAGGATTATGGTGGAGAAGGGCACCGCACACGGCTAAGAGAACGATCATGAAGATCAACTTGTGTGTCTAGAGGTGCCCCCTGCCCCTGTATATAAACGAGCAAGGGGTAGAGGCCGGCCGGCCCTTGGGGCGCGCCAAGGAGGGGGGAGTTCTCCTCCTAGTAGGAGTAGGACTCCCCTTTCCTAGTCCAACTAGGAAGAGAGAAGGGGGAAGGAAAGAGAGGGAGAGGGAGAGGGAAAGAGGGGCCACGCCCCCCCTCCCCTAGTCCAATTCGGACTCCCCATGGGAGGGGGCACGCCACCTCCTGGGATGCTGCCCTCTCTCTCCCCGCAGGCCCACTAAGGCCCAATACTTCCCCGGGGGGTTCCGGTAACCCTTGCGGCACTCCGGTTTTCTCCGAAATCACCCGAAACACTTACGACGCCCGAATATAGCCGTCCAATATATCGATCTTTATGTCTCGACCATTTCGAGACTCCTCATCATGCCCGTGATCATATCCGAGACTCCGAACAATCTTCGGTACATCAAAATATATAAACTCATAATGAAACTGTCATCGTAACGTTAAGCGTGCGGACCCTATGGGTTCGAGAATAATGTAGACATGACCGAGACATGTCTCCGGTCAATAACCAATAGCGAAACCTGGATGCTCATATTGGCTCCTACATATTCTACGAAGATCTTTTATCGGTCAGACCGCATAACAACATACGTTGTTCCCTTCATCATCGGTATGTTACTTGCCCGTGATTTGATCGTCGGTATCTCAATACCTAGTTCAATCTCGTTACCGGCAAGTCTCTTTACTCGTTCCGTAATACATCATCCCGCAGCTAACTTATTAGTTGCAATGCTTGCAAGGCTTATGTGATGTGCATTACTGAGAGGGCCCAGAGATACCTCTCCGACAATCGGAATGACAAATCCTAATCTCGAAATACGCCAACCCAACAAGTACCTTCGGAGACACCTGTAGAGCACCTTTATAATCACCCATTTACGTTGTGACGTTTGGTAGCACACAAAGTGTTCCTCCGGTAAACGGGAGTTGCATAATCTCATAGTCATAGGAACATATATAAGTCATGAAGAAAGCAATAGCAACAAACTAAACGATCAAGTGCTATGCTAACGGAATGGGTCAAGTCAATCACATCATTCTCCTAATGATGTGATCCCGTTAATCAAATGACAACTCATGCCTATGGTTAGGAAACATAACCATCTTTGATCAACGAGCTAGTCAAGTAGAGGCATACTAGTGACACTCTGTTTGTCTATGTATTCACACATGTATTATGTTTCCGGTTAATACAATTCTAGCATGAATAATAAACATTTATCATGATATAAGGAAATAAATAATAACTTTATTATTGCCTCTAGGGCATATTTCATTCAATGCAATCGCCCTGTAATTGCTTTACTTTATCACTAAGCGGTAGCGATAGTCGTAGAAGCAATAGTTGGCGAGACGACAACGATGCTACGATGGAGATCAAGGTGTCACACCGGTGACGATGGTGATCATGACGATGCTTAGTGTTGGGGAACGTAGTAATTTCAAAAAATTTCCTATGCACACGCAAGATCATGGTGATGCATAGCAATGAGAGGGGAGAGTGTGATCTACGTACCCTTGTAGATCGACAACGGAAGCGTTAACTTGGTTGATGTAGTCATACGTCTTCACGGCCCGACCGATCAAGCACCGAAACTACGGCACCTCCGAGTTCTAGCACACGTTCAGCTCAATGACGATCCCCGGACTCTGATCCAGCAAAGTGTCGGGGAAGAGTTCCGTCAGCACGACGGCGTGGTGACGATCTTGATGTACTATTGTCGCAAGGCTTCGCCTAAGCACCGCTACAATATTATCGAGAACTATGGTGAAAGGGGGCACCGCACACGGCTAAGAATATGATCACGTGGATCCACTTGTGTCTCTAGGGGGTGCCCCTGCCTCCGTATATAAAGGCTCAAAGGGGGGGTGCGGCCGGCCAGGAGAGGCGCGCCAGGAGGAGTCCTACTCCCTCCGGGAGTAGGACTTCCCCCCCTTTTCCTAGTTGGAATAGGATTCGCGGAGGAGAGAGAGGAGAAAGGGGGGCCGGCCCCCTCTCCTTGTCCTATTCGGACCAAGGGAGGGGAGGGGCGCGCGGCCCATCTCTGGCTACCTCTCCTCTCTTCCACTAAGGCCCACTAAGGCCCATATATCTCCCGGGGGGTTCCGGTAACCTCCCGGTACTCCGGTAAAATCCCGATTTCACCCGGAACACTTCCGATATCCAAACATAGGCTTCCAATATATCAACCTTTATGTCTCGACCATTTCGAGACTCCTCGTCATGTCCGTGATCACATCTGGGACTCCGAACAACCTTTGGTACATCAAAACGCATAAACTCATAATATAACTTTCATCGAAACCTTAAGCATGCGGACCCTACGGGTTCGAGAACAATGTAGACATGACCGAGACATGTCTCCGGTCAATAACCAATAGCGGGACCTGGATGCCCATATTGGTTCCTACATATTCTACGAAGATCTTTTATCGGTCAGACCGCATAACAACATACGTTGTTCCCTTTGTCATCGGTATGTTACTTGCCCGAGATTCGATCGTCGGTATCCAATACCTAGTTCAATCTCGTTACCGGCAAGTCTCTTTACTCGTTCTGTAATACATCATCCTGCAACTAACTCATTAGTTGCAATGCTTGCAAGGCTTAAGTGATGTGCATTACCGAGAGAGCCCAGAGATACCTCTCCAACGATCGGAGTGACAAATCCTAATCTCGAAATACGTCAACCCAACATGTACCTTTGGAGACACCTGTAGAGCACCTTTATAATCACCCAGTTACTTGTGACGTTTGGTAGCACACAAAGTGTTCCTTCGGCACACGGGAGTTACATAATCTCATAGTCATAGGAACATGTATAAGTCATGAAGAAAGCAATAGCAACATACTAAACGATCGGGTGCTAAGCTAATGGAATGGGTCATGTCAATTAGATCATTCAACTAATGATGTGATCCCGTTAATCAAATGACAACTCTTTGTCCATGGTTAGGAAACATAACCATCTTTGATTAACGAGCTAGTCAAGTAGAGGCATACTAGTGAAACTCTGTTTGTCTATGTATTCACACATGTATTATGTTTCCGGTTAATACAATTCTAGCATGAATAATAAACTTTTATCATGATATAAGGAAATAAATAATAACTTTATTATTGCCTCTAGGGCATATTTCTTTCAGTCTCCCACTTGCACTAGAGTCAATAATCTAGATTACACAGTAATGATTCTAACACCCATGGAGCCTTGGTGCTGATCATTTTTTGCTCGTGGAAGAGGCTTAGTCAACGGGTCTGCTATATTCAGATCCGTATGTATCTTGCAAATCTCTATGTCTCCCGCCTGGACCAGATCCCGGATGGAATTGAAGCGTCTTTTGATGTGCTTGGTTCTTTTGTGAAATCTGGATTCCTTCGCCAAGGCAATTGCACCAGTATTGTCACAAAAGATTTTCATTGGACCTGATGCACTAGGTATGACACCTACATCAGATATGAACTCCTTCATCCAGACTCCTTCGTTTGCTGCTTCTGAAGCAGCTATGTACTCTGCTTCACATGTAGATCCCGCCACGACGCTTTGTTTAGAACTGCACCAACTGACAGCTCCACTGTTTAATGTAAACACGTATCCGGTTTGCGATTTAGAATCGCCCGGATCAGTGTCAAAGCTTGCATCAATGTAATCGTTTACGATGAGTTCTTTGTCACCTCCATATACGAGAAACATATCCTTAGTCCTTTTCAGGTACTTCAGGATGTTCTTGACCGCTGTCCAGTGATCCACTCCTGGATTACTTTGGTACCTCCCTGCTATACTTATAGCAAGGCACACATCAGGTCTGGTACACAGCATTGCATACATGATAGAGCCTATGGCTGAAGCATAGGGAACATCTTTCATTTTCTCTCTATCTTCTGCAGTGGTCGGGCATTGAGTCTGACTCAACTTCACACCTTGTAATACAGGCAAGAACCCTTTCTTTGCTTGATCCATTTTGAACTTCTTCAAAATCTTGTCAAGGTATGTGCTTTGTGAAAGTCCAATTAAGCGTCTTGATCTATCTCTATAGATATTTATGCCTAATATGTAAGCAGCTTCACCGAGGTCTTTCATTGAAAAACTCTTATTCAAGTATCCCTTTATGCTATCCAGAAATTCTATATCATTTCCAATCAGTAATATGTCATCCACATACAATATCAGAAATGCTACAGAGCTCCCACTCACTTTCTTGTAAATACAGGCTTCTCCGAAAGTCTGTATAAAACCAAATGCTTTGATCACACTATCAAAACGTTTATTCCAACTCCGAGAGGCTTGCACCAGTCCATAAATGGATCGCTGGAGCTTGCACACTTTATTAGCTCCCTTTGGATCGACAAAACCTTCCGGTTGCATCATATACAACTCTTCTTCCAGAAATCCATTCAGGAATGCAGTTTTGACATCCATCTGCCAAATTTCATAATCATAAAATGCGGCAATTGCTAACATGATTCGGACAGACTTAAGCATCGCTATGGGTGAGAAGGTCTCATCGTAGTCAACCCCTTGAACTTGCCGAAACCCTTTTGCGACAAGTCGAGCTTTGTAGACAGTAATATTACCATCAGCGTCAGTCTTCTTCTTGAAGATCCATTTATTCTCAATTGCTTGCCGATCATCGGGCAAGTCAACCAAAGTCCACACTTTGTTCTCATACATGGATCCCATCTCAGATTTCATGGCTTCAAGCCATTTTGCGGAATCAGGGCTCACCATCGCTTCTTCATAGTTCGTAGGTTCATCATGATCTAGCAGCATGACTTCCAGAACAGGATTACCGTACCACTCTGGCGCGGATCTTAATCTGGTTGATCTACGAGGTTCAGTAGTATCTTGTCCTAAAGTTTCATGATCATTATCATTAGCTTCCTCACTAATTGGTGTAGGTGTCACAGAAACAGGTTTCTGTGATGTACTACTTTCCAATAAGGGAGCAGGTACAGTTACGTCGTCAAGTTCTACTTTCCTCCCACTCACATCTTTCGAGAGAAACTCCTTCTCCAGAAAGTTTCCGAACTTAGCAACAAAAGTCTTGCCTTCGGATCTGTGATAGAAGGTGTATCCAATAGTCTCCTTTGGATATCCTATGAAGACACATTTCTCCGATTTGGGTTCGAGCTTATCAGGTTGAAGCTTTTTCACATAAGCATCGCAGCCCCAAACTTTTCAGAAACGACAACTTTGGTTTCTTGCCAAACCATAGTTCATAAGGTGTCGTCTCAACGGATTTTCATGGTGCCCTATTTAATGTGAATGCGGTCGTCTCTAAAGCATAACCCCAAAACGATATCGGTAAATCAGTAAGAGACATCATAGATCGCACCATATCTAGTAAAGTACGATTACGACGTTCGGACACACCATTACGCTGTGGTGTTCCGGGTGGCGTGAGTTGCGAAACTATTCCGCATTGTTTCAAATGTACACCAAACTCATAACTCAAATATTCTCCTCCATGATCAGATCGTAGAAACTTTATTTTCTTGTTACGATGATTTTCAACTTCACTCTGAAATTCTTTGAACTTTTCAAATGTTTCAGACTTATGTTTCATTAAGTAGATATACTCATATCTGCTTAAGTCATCTGTGAAGGTGAGAAAATAATGATATCCGCCACGAGCCTCAATATTCATCGGACCACATACATCTGTATGTATGATTTCCAACAAATCTGTTGCTCTCTCCATAGTACCGGAGAACGGTGTTTTAGTCATCTTGCCCATGAGGCACGGTTCGCAAGTACCAAGTGATTCATAATCAAGTGGTTCCAAAAGTACATCAGTATGGAGTTTCTTCATGCGCTTTACACCGATATGACCTAAACGGCAGTGCCACAAATAAGTTGCACCATCATTATCAACTCTGTGTCTTTTGGCTTCAACATTATGAATATGTGTGTCACTACTATCGAGATTCAATAGAATAGACCACTCTTCAAGGGTGCATGACCATAAAAGATATTACTCATATAAATAGAACAACCATTATTCTCTGATTTAAATGAATAACCGTCTCGCATCAAACAAGATCCAGATATAATGTTCATGCTTAACGCTGGCACCAAATAACAATTATTTAGGTCTAATATTAATCCCGAAGGTAGATGTAGAGGTAGCGTGCCGACTGCGATCACATCGACTTTGGAACTGTTTCCCACGCGCATCGTCACCTCGTCCTTAGCCAATCTTCGCTTAATCCGTAGTCCCTGTTTCGAGTTGCAAATATTAGCAACAGAACCAGTATAAAATACCCAGGTGCTACTGCGAGCATTAGTAAGGTACACATCAATAACATGTATATCACATATACCTTTGTTCACCTTGCCATCCTTCTTATCCGCCAAATACTTCGGGCAGTTCCGCTTCCAGTGACCAGTCTGCTTGCAGTAGAAGCACTCAGTTTCAGGCTTAGGTCCAGACTTGGGTTTCTTCTCTTGAGCAGCAACTTGCTTGCTGTTCTTCTTGAAGTTCCCCTTCTTCTTCCCTTTGCCCTTTTTCTTGAAACTAGTGGTCTTGTTGACCATCAACACTTGATGCTCCTTCTTGATTTCTACCTCCGCAGCTTTCAGCATTGCGAAGAGCTCGGGAATAGTCTTATTCATCCCTTGCATATTATAGTTCATCACGAAGCTCTTGTAGCTTGGTGGCAGTGATTGGAGAATTCTGTCAATGACGCAATCATCTGGAAGATTAACTCCCATTTGAATCAAGTGATTATTATACCCAGACATTTTGAGTATATGCTCACTGACAAAACTGTTCTCCTCCATCTTGCAGCTATAGAACTTATTGGAGACTTCATATCTCTCAATCCGGGCATTTGCTTGAAATATTAACTTCAACTCCTGGAACATCTCATATGCCCCATGACGTTCAAAACGTCGTTGAAGTCCTGGTTCTAAGCCGTAAAGCATGGCACATTGAACTATCGAATAGTCATCAGCTTTGCTCTGCCAGACGTTCATAACATCTGGTGTTGCTCCAGCAGCAGGCCTGGCACCCAGCGGTGCTTCCAGGACGTAATTCTTCTGTGCAGCAATGAGGATAACCCTCAAGTTACGGACCCAGTCCGTGTAGTTGCTACCATCATCTTTCAACTTTGCTTTCTCAAGGAACGCATTAAAATTCAACGGAACAACAGCACGGGCCATCTATCTACAATCAAACATACATAAGCAAGATACTATTAGGTACTAAGTTCATGATAAATTTAGGTTCAATTAATCATATTACTTAAGAACTCCCACTTAGATAGGCATCTCTCTAATCCTCTAAGTGATTACGTGATCCAAATCAACTAAACCATGTCCGATCATCACGTGAGATGGTGTAGTTTCATTGGTGAACATCACTATGTTGATCATATCTACTATATGATTCACGCTCGACATTTCGGTCTCTGTGTTCCGAGGCCATATCTGTATATGCTTGGCTCGTCAAGTATAACCTGAGTATTCCGCGTGTGCAACTGTTTTGCACCCGTTGTATTTGAACGTAGAGCCTATCACACCCGATCATCACGTGGTGTCTCAGCACGAAGAACTTTTGCAACGGTGCATACTCAGGGAGAACACTTCTTGATAATTTTGTGAGAGATCATCTTATAATGCTACCGTCAATCAAAGCAAGATAAGATGCATAAAAGATAAACATCACATGCAATCAATATAAGTGATATGATATGGCCATCATCATCTTGTGCCTGTGATCTCCATCTCCCAAGCACCGTCATGATCACCATCGTCACCGGCGCGACACCTTGATCTCCATCGTAGCATCGTTGTCGTCTCGCCAATCTTATGCTTCCACGACTATCGCTACCGCTTAGTGATAAAGTAAAGCATTACAGCGTGATTGCATTGCATACAATAAAGCGACAACCATATGGCTCCTGCCAGTTGCCAATAACTCGGTTACAAAACATGATCATCTCATACAATAAAATTTAGCATCATGTCTTGACCATATCACATCACAACATGCCCTGCAAAAACAAGTTAGACATCCTCTACTTTGTTGTTGCAAGTTTTACGTGGCTGCTACGGGCTTAAGCAAGAACCAATCTTACCTACGCATCAAAACCACAATGATAGTTTGTCAAGTTGGTGCTATTTTAACCTTCGCAAGGACCGGGCGTAGCCACACTCAGTTCAACTAAAGTTGGAGAAACTGTCACCCGCAAGCCACCTATGTGCAAAGCACGTCGGGAGAACCGGTCCCGCGTAAGCGTACGCGTAATGTCGGTCCGGGCCACTTCGTCCAACAATACCGCCGAACCAAAGTATGACATGTTGGTAAGCAGTATGACTTATATCGCCCACAACTCACTTGTGTTCTACTCGTGCATATAACATCAACACATAAAACCTAGGCTCGGATGCCACTGTTGGGGAACGTAGTAATTTCAAAAAAATTCCTACGCACACGCAAGATCATGGTGATGCATAGCAACGAGAGGGGAGAGTGTGATCTACGTACCCTTGTAGATCGACAACGGAAGCGTTAACTTGGTTGATGTAGTCGTACGTCTTCACGGCCCGACCGATCAAGCACCGAAACTACGGCACCTCCGAGTTCTAGCACACGTTCAGCTCGATGACGATCCCCGGACTCCGATCCAGCAAAGTGTCGGGGAAGAGTTCCGTCAGCACGACGGCATGGTGACGATCTTGATGTAGTAATGTCGCAGGGCTTCGCCTAAGCACCGCTACAATATTATCGAGGACTATGGTGGAAGGGGGCACCGCACACGGCTAAGAATATGATCACGTGGATCAACTTGTGTCTCTAGGGGGTGCCCCTGCCTCCGTATATAAAGGCTCAAAGGGGAGGTGCGGCCGGCCAGGAGAGGCGCTCCAGGAGGAGTCCTACTCCCTCCGGGAGTAGGACTTCCCCCCTTTTCCTAGTTGGAATAGGATTCGCGGAGGAGAGAGAGGAGAAAGGGGGGTCGGCCCCCTCTCCTTGTCCTATTCGGACCAAGGGAGGGGAGGGGCGTGCAGCCCATCTCTGGCTACCTCTCCTCTCTTCCACTAAGGCCCACTAAGGCCCATATATCTCCCGGTGGGTTCCGGTAACCTCCCGGTACTCCGGTAAAATCCCAATTTCACCCGGAACACTTCCGATATCCAAACATAGGCTTCCAATATATCAATCTTTATGTCTCGACCATTTCGAGACTCCTCGTCATGTCCGTGATCACATCCGGGACTCCGAACAACCTTCGGTACATCAAAACGCATAAACTCATAATATAAATGTCATCGAAACCTTAAGCGTGCGGACCCTACGGGTTCGAGAACAATGTAGACATGACCGAGACACGTCTCCGGTCAATAACCAATAGCGGGACCTGAATGCCCATATTGGTTCCTACATATTCTACGAAGATCTTTTATCGGTCAGACCGCATAACAACATACGTTGTTCCCTTTGTCATCGGTATGTTACTTGCCCGAGATTCGATCATCGGTATCCAATACCTAGTTCAATCTCGTTACCGGCAAGTCTCTTTACTCGTTCTGTAATACATCATCCCGCAACTAACTCATTAGTTGCAATGCTTGCAAGCTTAAGTGATGTGCATTACCGAGAGGGCCCAGAGATACCTCTCCGACAATCGGAGTGACAAATCCTAATCTCGAAATACGTCAACCCAACATGTACCTTTGGAGACACCTGTAGAGCACCTTTATAATCACCCAGTTACGTTGTGACTTTTTGTAGCACACAAAGTGTTCCTCCGGCACACGGGAGTTACATAATCTCATAGTCATAGGAACATGTATAAGTAATGAAGAAAGCAATAGCAACATACTAAACGATCGGGTGCTAAGCTAATGGAATGGGTCATGTCAATCAGATCATTCAACTAATGATGTGATCCCGTTAATCAAATGACAACTCTTTGTCCATGGTTAGGAAACATAACCATCTTTGATTAACGAGCTAGTCAAGTAGAGGCATACTAGTGACACTCTGTTTGTCTATGTATTCACACATGTATTATGTTTCCGGTTAATACAATTTTAGCATGAATAATAAACTTTTATCATGATATAAGGAAATAAATAATAACTTTATTATTGCCTCTAGGGCATATTTGCTTCACTTAGGAGATGGAGATCACAAGCACAAGATGATGATGGCCATATCATATCACTTATATTGATTGCATGTGATGCGTATCCTTTATGCATCTTATTCTGCTTTGTTTGATGGTAGCATTATAAGATGATATCTCACTAAATTTCAAGATAAAAGTGTTCTCCCTGAGTATGCACCGTGGCCAAAGTTCGTCATGCCGAGACACCAAGTGATGATCAGGTGTGATAAGCTCTACATCCATCTACAACGGGTGCAAGCCAGTTTTGCACACGCAGAATACTCGGGTTAAACTTGACGAGCCTAGCATATGCAGATATGGCCTCGGAACACTGAGACCGAAAGGTCGAGCGTGAATCATATAGTAGATATGATCAACATAATGATGTTCACCATTGAAAACTACTCCATTTCACGTGATGATCGGTTATGGTTTAGTTGTTTGGATCACGTGATCACTTAGATGATTAGAGGGATGTCTATCTAAGTGGGAGTTCTTAAGTAATATGATTAATTGAACTTTAATTTATCATGAACTTAGTCCTGGTAGTCTTAGCATATCTATGTTGTAGATCAATAGCTCGCATTTAGCTCCTCTGTTTTATTTTTGATATATTCCTAGAGAAAACTAAGTTGAAAGATGTTAGTAGCAACGATGCGGATTGGATCCGTGATCTGAGGATTATCCTTAGTGCTGCACAGAAGAATTATGTCCTTGATGCACTGCTAGGTGACAGACCTATTGCAGGAGCAGATGCAGACGTTATGAACGTTTGGGTAGCTCAATATGATGACTACTTGATAGTTTAGTGCACCATGCTTAACAGCTTAGAATCGAGACTTCAAAGACATTTTGAACGTCATGGATCATATGAGATGTTCCAGGAGTTGAAGTTAATATTTCAAGCAAATACCCGAGTTGAGAGATATGAAGTCTCCAACAAGTTCTATAGCTAAAAGATGGAGGAGAATAGCTCAAGCAGTGAGCATGTGCTCAGATTGTCTAGGTACTACAATCGCTTGAATCAAGTGGGAGTTAATCTTCCAGATAAAATAGTGATTGACAGTATTCTCTAGTCACCATCACCAAGTTAGTAGAACTTCGTGATGAACTATAGTATGCAAGGGATGACAAAAACAACTCCTGAGCTTTTCATGATGATGAAATCGATGAAGGTAGAAATCAAGAAAGAGCATCAAGTGTTGATGATTAATAAGACCACTAGTTTCAAGAAAAGGGCAAAGGGAAAGAAAGGGGACTTCAAGAAGAACGACAAGCAAGTTGCTGCTCAAGTGAAGAAGCCCAAGTCTGGACCTAAGCCTGAGACTAAGTGCTTCTACTGCAAAGGGACTAGTCACTGGAAGCGGAACTACCCCAAGTATTTGGCGGATAAGAAGGATGGCAAAGTGAACAATGCTATATTTGATATACATGTTATTGATGTGTACTTTACTAGTGTTTATAGCAACCCTCGGTATTTGATACCGGTTTAGTTGCTAAGAGTAGTAACTCAAAACGAGAGTTGCAGAATGAACAGAAACTAGTTAAGGGTGAAGTGACGATGTGTGTTGGAAGCAGTTCCAAGATTGATATGATCATCATCGCACACTCTCTATACTTTGGGATCAGTGTTGAACCTAAATAAATGTTATTTGGTGTTTGCGTTGAGCATGAATATGATTTGATCATGTTTATTGCAATACGGTTATTCATTTAAGTTAGAGAACAATTGTTGTTCTGTTTACATGAATAAAACCTTCTATGGTCATACACACCAACGAAAATGGTTTGTTGGATCTTGATCATAGTAATACACATATTCATAATATTGAAGCCAAAAGATGCAAAGTTAATAATGATAGTGCAACTTATTTGTGGCACTGCCGTTTAGGTCATATTGGTGTAAAGCGCATGAAGAAACTCCATGCTGATGGGATTTTGGAATCACTTGATTATGAATCACTTGATGCTTGCGAACCATGCCTTATGGGCAAGATGACTAAAACTCCGTTCTCCGGAACAATGGAGCAAGCAACTGACTTTTTGGAAATAATACATACTGATGTATGCGATCCGATGAGTGTTGAGGCTCGCGGCGAGTATCATTTTTTTTACCTTCACAGATGATTTGAGTAGATATGGGTATATCTACTTGATGAAACATAAGTCTGAAACATTTGAAAAGTTCATATAATTTCAGAGTGAAGTGGAAAATCATCGTAACAAGAAAATAAAGTTTCTACAATCTGATCGTGGAGGAGAATATTTGAGTTATGAGTTTGGTCTTCGTTTGAAACAATGCGGAATAGTTTTGCAACTCACGCCACCTGGAACACCACAGCATAATGGTGTGTCCAAACATCATAATCGTACTTTATTAGATATGGTGCAATCTATGATGTCTCTTACCGATTTACCACTATCGTTTTGGGGTTATGCATTAGAGACAGCTGCATTCACGTTAAATAGGGCACCATCTAAATCCGTTGAGATGACACTATATGAACTATGGTTTGGCAAGAAACCAAAGTTGTCGTTTCTTAAAATTTGGAGTTGCAATGCTTATGTGAAAAGGTTTGAACCTGATAAGCTCGAACCCAAATCAGAGAAATGTGTCTTCATAGGATACCCAAAGGAGACTGTTGGGTACACCTTCTAATCACAGATCCAAGGCAAGACATTCGTTGCTAAGAATGGATCCTTTGTAGAGAAGGAGTTTCTCTCGAAAGAAGTAAACGGGAGGAAAGTAGAACTTGGTGAGGTAACAGTACCTCCTCCCTTATTGGAAAGTAGTTCATCACAGAAAACGGTTCCTGTGACGTCTACACCAATTAGTGAGGAAGTTAATGATGATGATCATGAAACTTCAGATCAAGTTGTTACTGAACCTCATAGGTCAACCAAAGTAAGATCCGCACCAGAGTGGTATGGTAATCCTGTTCTGGAGGTTATGTTGCTAGACCATGATGAACCTACGAACTATGAAGAAGCGATGGTGAGCCCAGATTCCGCAAAATGGTTTGAGGCCATGAAATCTGAGATGGGATCCATGTATGAGAACAAAGTGTGGACTTTGGTTGACTTGCCCGATGATCGGCAAGCCATAGAAAATAAATGGATCTTCAAGAGGAAGACGGACGCTGATAGTAGTGTTACTATCTACAAAGCTAGACTTGTCAAAAAAGGTTTTGACAAAGTTCAAGGTGTTGACTACGATGAGATTTTCTCACTCGTAGAGATGCTTAAGTCTGTCCGAATCATGTTAGCAATTGCCACGTTTGATGAAATCTGGCAAATGGATGTAAAAATTGCATTCCTGAATGGATTTCTGGAAGAAGAGTTGTATATGATGCAACCGGAAGGTTTTGTCGATCCAAAGGGAGCTAACAAAGTGTGCAAGCTCCAGCGATCCATTTATGGACTGGTGCAAGCCTCTCGGAGTTGGAATAAATGTTTTGATAAGTTGATCAAAGCATATATAGTTTTATACAAACTTGCAGTGAAGCCTGTATTTAGAAGAAAGTGAATGGGAGCACTACAGCATTTCTGATAAATATATGTGAATGCCATATTGTTGATCGGAAATAATGTACAATTATTCTGCAAAGCATAAAGGAGTGTTTGAAAAGAGTTTTTCAAAGAAAGACCTCGGTGAAGCTGCTTACATATTGAGCATCAAGATCTATAGAGATAGATCAAGACGCTTGATAAGTTTTTTCAATGAATACATTCCTTGACAAGATTTTGAAGTAGTTCAAAATGGAATAGGCAAAGAAAGAGCTCTTGCCTGTGTTACAAGGTGTGAAATTGAGTAAGACTCAAAGCCTGACCACGGCAGAAGATAGAAAGAGAATGAAAGTCATTCCCTATGCCTCAGCCATAGGTTCTATAAAGTATGTCATGTTGTGTACCAGATCTATTGTATACCCTACACTGATTTTGGCAAGGGGGTACAATAGTGATATATGAGTAGATCACTGGACAGCGGTCAAAATTATCCTTAGTGGAGTAAGGATATGTTTCTAGATTATGGAGGTGACAAAAGGTTCGTCGTAAAGAGTTACGTAGATGCAAGCTTTGACACTGATCTGGATGACTCTAAGTCTCGATCTAGATACATATTGAAAGTGGGAGCAATTAGCTAGAGTAGCTCCGTGCAGAGCATTTTTGACATAGAAATTTGCAAAATACATACGGATCTGAATATGGCAGACCCATTGACTAAACTTCTCTCACAAGCAAAACATGATCACACCTTAGTACTCTTTGGGTGTTAATCATATAGAGATGTGAACTAGATTATTGACTCTAGTAAACCCTTTGGGTGTTGGTCACATGATGATGTGAACTATGGGTGTTAATCACATGGTGACGTGAACTATTGATGTTAAATCACATGGTGATGTGATCTAGATTATTGACTCTAGTGCAAGTGGGAGACTGAAGGAAATATGCCCTAGAGGCAATAATAAAGTTATTATTTATTTACTTATATCATCATAAATGTTTATTATTCGTGCTAGAATTGTATTAACCGGAAAATAATACATGTGTGAATACATAGACAAACATAGTGTCACTAGTATGCCTCTACTTGACTAGCTCATTGATCAAAGATGGTTAAGTTTCCTAACCATAGACATGAGTTGTTATTTGATCAATGGGAACATCATTAGGAGAATGATGTGATTGACTTGACCCATTCCGTTAGCTTAGCACTTGATCGTTTGTTTACTGCTATTGCTTTCTTGATGACTTATACATGTTCTTATGACTATGAGATTATGCAACTCCCGAATACCGAAGGAACACTTTGTGTGCTACCAAACGTCACAACATAACTGGGTGATTATAAAGGTGCTCTACAGGTGTCTCCGATGGTACTTGTTGAGTTGGCATAGATCAAGATTAGGATTTGACACTTCGATTGTCGGAAAGGTATCTCTGGGCCCTCTCGGTAATACACATCACTACAAGACTTGCAAGCATGATAACTAATGAGTTCGTTACGGGATGATGTATTACAGAACGAGTAAAGAGACTTGCCTGTAACGAGATTGAACTAGGTAGTGGATACCGACGATCGAATCTCGGGCAAGTAACATACCGATGACAAAGAGAACAACGAATAGTGTTGTGCGTTTGACCGATAAAGATCTTCGTAGAATATGTAGGAACCAATATGAGCATCCAGGTTCCGCTATTGGTTATTGACCGGAGACGTGTCTCGGTCATGTCTATATAGTTCTTGAACCCGTAGGGTCCGCACGCTTAAAGTTCGGTGACGATCGGTTTTATGAGTTTATATGTTTTGATGTACCGAAGGTAGTTCGGAGTCCCAGATGTGATCACAGACATGACGAGGAGTCTTGAAATGGTCAAGACATAAAGATTGATATATTGGAAGCCTACATTTGGACATTGGAATAGTTCCGGGTGAAATCCGGATTTTACCGGAGTACCGAAGGGGTTACCGGAACCTCCCGGGGGCTAATGGGCCTTGTTGGGCCATAAGGGAAAGAGATAGGGGCCGGCCTAGGGCAGGCAGAGCGCCCCCTTCCCCCTGTCCGAATTGGACTAGGAGAGGGCGGGGGGCGGCGCCCCCCTTTCCTTCTCTTTCTCTCCCTGCCTTTCCCCCTCCTAGAAGTAGGAAAGGGAGGAATTCTACTCCTACTATGAGGAGGATTCCTCCTCCTAGGCGCGCCAACAAGGGCCGACCGGCCTCCCCCTTGCTCCTTTATATACAAGGGTAGGGGGGCACCTCTAGACACTCAAGCTGATCACAAAGATCTCTTCCAGCCGTGTGCGGTGCCCCCCTTCCACCATAATCCACCTCGGTCATACTGTAGCGGTGTTTAGGCGAAGCCCTGCTGCGGTAGCTTCATCAACATCGTCACCACGCCGTCGTGCTGAAGAAACTCTTCCCCGAGCTCTACTGGATCGTGAGTTCGCGGGACGTCACCAAGCTGAACGTGTGCTGAATGCGGAGGTGCCGTACGTTCGGTACTGAGGATCAGTCGATCGTGAAGACGTACAACTACATCAACCGCGTTGTCATAACGCTTCCGCTTAACGGTCTACGAGGGTACGTGGACGACACTCTCCCCTCTCATTGCTATGCATCACCATGATCCTGCGTGTGCGTAGGAAATTTTCGAAAAATTACTACGTTCCCCAACATTTATATCATCTTGTCCAAGTTCGAGAAATAAAACAGATGACAAACAAATAATCCGTGAATCACCATTATTGGGAGAGCTGGTACAACAAATCATTCACTCCGCCCCCTCCCCAACAAGTATCCTTGTTGTGCAACGCCCAGTGCATCGTGACACTATATTTCTGAATAACATTCTTCACACGGTCACTGAATTAGCCATCCTCGAAACTGTGGCTAGGGCTTCGAGTTTCCTGCAACTACATACTGGTCAGGGAGCCCTTGCATAATCTACAAACTAAAAATCGCAAACGTAGCAAGACAATTTGTTATTGAACACCATGCTTGTGATCCTAACAAAAAAACTATATTCAAGTTACGGACCAGATCAAGATGAAAATAATATTGATAAAGTTCCTCTGTAGGTCGAGCTATATGAAATCTCTTATCTTCAACCCTTCAACATTGATTTAAGATCCGTACTCTCCAACTAACTTGCAACAAGGAAATTTCTCTTTTTTGTTTTTCTCAAATGAAAGAACATATGGACTTCAAACTTTGCAGATCAAACAAACTTTACAACTTTAATGTGTGAAAAAACTTTCAGATTTTTTGAACCAACATAAATATATAAAATGAGGATTTTTAATTAAAAAATAATTTTTAGCATTTTAAATGCATGAAAAAATCTAAAAAAAATTCCCACATAGTAATTAGATTGTTTTGTTGTCCTGCAAAGTTTCAAGTTTATACGTTGTTTCGTTTGAGAGAAACAAAAATGATAAATGTGCCTGCACGGATCGCGATGCAAAAATGGGTGGCTAAGATAAGGGGTACCATGTTGCTCAAGCTACACAAAAGAAAGATGGAGAAGGGAAAGATGTGCATTTGTAGAGAGGGGAGAAGCGATTGGGTAGATGAACATGGTTGGTGCCCCACTCGATGGCCTCGCGCATGTGGTGTGTGGTAACGGTGAAGGCCAAGGGCGGGCCGAACTTACCTGCTCGCCGTAGTACCCGCAACGAGGTCCAAGCCCTGCTACAGATGATCCCCGAATGCCCGCGCCACCTCATGCGTT
The DNA here is from genome assembly GCF_056163025.1 of Triticum urartu. NCBI lineage: Eukaryota > Viridiplantae > Streptophyta > Magnoliopsida > Poales > Poaceae > Triticum > Triticum urartu. Next base: position 419,919,867 of record NC_141877.1, on the reverse strand, counting down.
GGTTGTACCTAAAGCCGCCCCGACCGATGTGCATCTAAGTAGAGAAGGCTCTTCGACATCGTCTCCCCGGTAATTTGGCTTCTCGTTGGCCACTACGGCGGCATCGCACCCGCGGCAGCCGAGGCACAGTGCCAAGACGGCCGCCTGCTGGAGCACCAGCGCGGCGGCAGCGACGATGGGGGCTGCTGCCCACCGGACGCGGCTACAAATCATGCCGCGCGATGACCGCAGCAGTCACTAGCTATCAATGGCATTGTTTTTAGCCAGACGTGAATCCTTCCCCGTCCTCCTCATCTCCTCCACCCCGTCTCTCTGCTCTGGCTCCGGCAATGGTCCACCATGACCCACCTACTTTGTTCCGACACAGAGGGGCTCCTTTTGTCCGACGGAGGGGGGTCACGAGGCGGCGGCCACGGACGAGGAAGATGTGGGAGGGGGAAGTGGAGACATGCGTGCTAGCCTCTGCTAGGGTTTGGAATGGGGAAGGAGAGATCGGGTTGAGGAGACATACGTGCGTGGAATTTTTGTTGATTGGAGAGGTGATGTGCACATCTGAGATTAATAAGCCAAAAATCGGTATAGACCAGAAACAGGAGGTGGGCCGGGTAAAAAAGTCCATGAAAACAGGTGGGGTAAAAAATCGATGGGATCGAGATCTGGTCATGCGTGGGAGGTAACAAACGAAACTAGCGAACAACTACCTTGTTGAGACTTTAGGAGTAGAGATGTAAAAAATAATATGGCAACTGAACTGAATCAATTGAAAATTAAGGGGAATGCATACGTAGTCATCGTTGGGACGCAACCATTAATGCAAAATTATATTGAAATCGAACACCCAATCGATTAGAAATCAAGTTATTAATATAATTAATTAGGCAGACAGTAAATTACATATGTGATTAATTACATCCAATTAAATAGGTTTTTTTTTGTGATGAATCAATCTGGAAGCCGAGTCCTTAATGCAATTAATTAATTATTAGGCACCCTTATGTGAGCCACCCCGGTGTATAACACCGTCATTAGGCCAGAAGCTGTCGAATCTGAACCTAGCATGTCGCGCCGTTGAGCAGGAGTGCGCAGCGATCCAAGTAAGATGTCGATGCAACCATGAGGAGGAAGGAGGGGAAGATGGTTTCCCAGGCAATGTTGCAGAAAAACTTGTTGATACTTACGAGTGTGGGAACCTCGTGCTCGTTACTCCAACTGAATCTATGGTTCTTGCATTTTATCTCTCGAAGAGCAGCCGTGTCGATCGCCGTCCTAAACCTACCCATGATGTGGCGGTTGATGTTAAGGTTGTCTTTGTCCCGAGCCTCATAGATTGCGTTGAAATCATCGTTGATGAGCCACGGCTCGCAGGCGGGTGGCGCACTACTTAGGCCCCGTTCGGATCCTCTCCTACTCCCAGCTTCTTTGGTCAGCACGTGGAGTCGTCCCGAACGCGGCAGCTCCTGAAAGCCAGCTTCGCGGAGCGAACTGCCCTCGTAGTGCATAAACGAGAAGCGGGTCGAACCTAGCTTCAAAAATGGAAGGAGGCAGAGTTGGACGTAATTACCAGATATGCCACCACCAAGTGAACTCTGAGGCAGCGTACCGGTTCGATCGATATGTTTCTGTCACCGATACGTTCTCTCCCGTACGAGAAACCACCTAACTGGGCTTTATGCTTGCTTCCTGGGCTGCTGGCCCATGTAGACGGGAGCTAGAGAGCAGCCGCGCACTGCCGAAGTGCCGAACGCATCGCTGGCTCCGCCAAGAAGCTGGCTAGCGCTGCCTTCCCGAGAAGCTGGCCACTTTGGGAAGCCAGCAGACTTCCGAACGGGCCCTTACTAGCTCGAGGAGGAACTGATCTTTAGATGCGTCGTCTGTTGGCCCATACACGATGGTTAGCCAGAAGATTTTAGCCGATCTAACTAATTACCATAACTTGCGCCGTAATGGAGTAGATTCCTATCCTATGCGATGGCACAGACACGACTGTGTCATCCCAGAAAATTGACACAGCCCCCCTACTTCTCTAACAAACTGTCGATCCCACGTTTCAATTTTCTTGTCTCGCAGGCAAAGGATCGCTTTTCTACGGGCGCCGGCGACCTCACGGATTGCCGACCGCTTTACCAGCGAGTTCAGGCCGCGCACATTCCAGCGAACTATGGGGCATTGTATGTCATCCATGGGGAAACAAAGAAATTCTCTGGAAGCAAATTAAACTACTGAAAGTGCAGTACACCACGCTTACAGCCGAGGCATGCCGACGACCACCAGTAGGCCCAAAACTACGCCGGCAGGAGAGATCTAGAAGAAGATTAACTAGCTGATTAAGCCGCCCATTTCTTAACCGCCAAGTACATGAGGAGCTAAAGGAGGTAGTCGTTACACGGAATTCCGTCCAGCTGGGATTTGAACTCCACACGCGTTGTCTGTCGTTGCCGGATTAGCTGTTGACGTTGCTGTATCTTCAAGTTCAGGCTCCGGGACGTTGACGCTGACATTGCGCCCTTCATCTTCAGCAGGCTTGGCAGTGGACGAACCAGAGGTGCGCTACGGCATATGCATATGCATGGAAAGTGAAACGTGTCACATAGTTTTAACAAGTTGCATATGCTATTAAGTGTAGATATTCGTCAGTTAAAAAAAGTGCAGGAATTCGTGCAACTGTACGTCAGAGAAAAGCCAATAATGTGTACTCTGTGCTACTACTAATCAATAACAAACCCATCTGAGATTTTAGCAAGAAGACATGCTATTACTACTTGCATGCTGATCCTCTATCCTCAAGCAAGAGGATCGTCCTCAAAGTCGAATGCCTTTAGAACATTCATATAGCACTGTGTACCAACAGCCAAATGGTGTGTGGTCTTCTAGAGCTGGCAAACACGTTTCTTTCTCCCAATAGAACAGCATTGGAGGCTAAAAGAAGTTTCAGGAAAAACATGAAATGGGGAAGGTGTTGTATCTCTAATTATCAATGTTTTAAATAGCGTGCTATGGCATATAGCGGCGACCCTTAAAAACAGCTATAGCTGGGCTATAGCGAGGCTATAGCGGCAAATTGTACATGAAATCATTTAGCGACAACATGCTCAAACAGCTATAGCGGAGCTATAACGAGGCTATAGCCGGCTATTTAAAACTATGCTAATTATACCATTATATTGAAGAAGATTGCCTCTATCAGCATTCAGCAGTACAGAATTTGCTAGCAACAGAGTCTAAATAACTGCTGACAGGAAACAATGCAACAAGTTGCTCTTCCCAAAGTTGCATTTCAGGCTTGAAGCAGTTAAGCCGCCCGCCCATTCCACACAGCGCGAGCAAAGCATGAAGTTGGGCGGCCATTGCTGAAAATTTGTGCTACCCTGCACCCCTCTAGTTAAGGTGTAGAGAGCAAACACATCAAACCATGTTTCTACTCTAGTTCACAGCCTTCATACAGGACAAGCAACGCTAGTTTGATGGTTTCTACTAAGTAATTACACTGCAATGTCAGTAAGGCAGGTAAACTCACCAGCCTCTTTGCCTTTGGTGCACTCTGTTGCTGGTGCTGCTTGGTTTTCTCTTGCTCCCACAGGTATTTCTGGTAGCTCCACTTAATTTGATCCTCTTTTGGTAGCTTGCTTCTTGCATACGCCTCAAGCAAGGGCATTTCCCACTCCTTAGTCCCCTGCAAATGCAATGGCAAGTACACAATGTCAGTAACCTCCTGGGGCGTTCACAGCTTCTGAATTTCTGAAACCTCCCCTGTTTAAGCTACAGTTTCTGAAACCCCTCAGATGTTCAGAACCAGACCTGCGGCTTCGACACTTGCTCGCCACCACCGGCGCCATCAAGATTCTCTTCGGGGTGGTCGTCGGATGGCTTCGCCGGCTGGGGGTTGTGGCCCTCGCCGTGGTGCACCCACACCGTGTACCCTGGCATGAAGCCGTTCCTGCCCAGATCCAGCTGCATGGCGTACTTGGTCCTCGGCCGCCTGTTGCGGTTGCGGCAGCGCGCGCAGGGGCACAGCATGCCCACGCCCAGGCGCTCCGGCGGGACGCCGCGGAAGGCGCGCTCCACGAACTCGGTCGTCTTCTCCACCCACTCGGGGGTGATCGAGTCCCTGCTCTGGCGGCCCGTGTACATCCAGCTGCGGTCTTCCGCCATCGTCGCGGGGCCTCCCTCTCCCTGCGCGGCAGCCCGCGCCCACAGTTGATCCTTCTTTGGTGGCTTTCCTCTTGCACACGCCCACTTCTTGGTCCCCTGCAAATGTCAGTAACCGCTGCTGAAACCTCCCCTGTTTAAGCTACGGTTTCTGAAACCCCGCTCAGATGTTCAGAACCAAACCTGCGCTGATTTCGACGCTTGCTCGCCGCCGCCGGCGCCATCCTTCTTCCCGTTGAGATCGCCATTCTCTTTGGGGCGGTCGTCGGACGGCTTAGCAGGCTGGGGGTTGCGTCGCTCGCCGTGGTACACCCACACCGTGTACCCTGGCGCGAACCCGTTCTTGAACAGATGCAGCTGAATCTCGTCCTTCGATCTGTACAGCCTGAACTCGCAGCGAGCGCAGGGGCACAGCACGACGGCCTGGCGCCTCGGCGGGAGGATGCGGAAGGCGCGCTCCACGAACTCGGTCGTCTTCTCCAACCACTCGGGGGTGAACTTCTTCCTGCTCTGGCGGCCCGTGTACATCCAGCTGCGGTCTTCCGCCATCGTCGCCGGGCCTCCCTCTCTCTCCCTGCGCCGCACGCCACACATGATTGTAAGGTCAGTCAGAAACCGAACCATTGCGGGAACACGAGCAGATCTGCCGCTCCGAGCAGCACAAATGGCGGCGAACTGACCTGAGTGCCGGTCGGTTTCTTCTTCGAACGTGCGATGCGAGTGCGAGCTTCCTAAACAGCAGGCTCGGACGCGGGGACGAGCGGCGGCGCGAGTGGAAGAGGGCGCGGAGGATGGAGGCGCAAATGGAGGGGTAAGCCGGGCTATGTAGGGTTTGGGGGGGCATTGCAGATTGCAGCCGGGGGTTTGCCGACTGCGCGGTGGCGGGAGACCGTCGGCAAACAGACGGCAAAGCCTTTGCCGGGCGAGCAACGCCGTGGCGTATTGCTCCGGTACGTATTCCCGAAAGGCCTGAGCGCCTGGGCCTCATTTGCTTGTAGATAAATCAGCAAATGGGCTGGAAAGGCCCGAGAAGATGAACTTCTCTCCTTTCTGCACCTGTTCCAGTGGTACCCCTAAAAAAACTGTTATAGTGGTGTTTGCTAAAAAAAAACCTGTTCCAGTGGGGGAATGCCATACGGCAGTTATCATCTTTCTATTCTTTTTTCTATTTTTTCTTGCCGGAAAGTGTTCATCTTTTCCATCTCTGGAAGTTGCCAAGAAGAGCATCTCCAACAGACGCGTCAAATAAAATGCATGCACAAAAAACATAGCTTTTTGGTGCCTGCGCCCAAAAACAACGCTCCAGCAGAAGCTGTAAAATAGCGCACGCACAAAAACGAATCTGTAAATTTAATGCACACGGGCTGTGGAGCTGCAAATTTGTGGCACCGGCTTATCTGCGCGGGCTGCTGCATGTGGGGTTGCCGGGTTGGGCGTCGTGTTTTTATGCATCTGATAAACCTCCCGCACGCAAAAATACTATTTAAGCACTACAAAACCTTTTTAACGCGCGTCTGTCGGACATGCTCCAATATCACAATCCACCGCAGCATGAAGCACAATAGCAATACATACATACAAGAGAATGGAAGGGGAAACAAAAATATATATGTACCACTGTAGTCCTCTGTTTGGCTTCCTCACTCAAGAGTTCAGCACTGCTAACTCGATCAGTTCAACAACCATCAACTGAAAAGCATTTACATGACCGCATCCTTGCTGAGAGTCGAGGATAGGCCAGCGCTTGGCCCGGCCCCGACGAGCTCAAAGCCGGCGTCGAGTGGTATGAAATCCTCCCGTCGCGAAGCATAGCATCTGCACATCCCCTCTGCCCGAGACGAGCCGCAGCCGTAGCAGAAGACGGAGCCACACCTGTGGATCACAAGAGCCGACAAAGATTCAGTTCTCCCTCTGTAAACTAATATAAAAGCGTTTAAATCACTATTTAAACTAACATAAGAGCATTTAGATTATTATTTTAATGATCTAAACGTTTTTATATTAATTTACAGAGGAGTACATACTCAGAGAAATTGTCACTAGTAATGACAGACTCAGAGAAATTTGCCTTCATGTTTTTGGTTGGGGTTCTGAATCTTGGTGTTTGTTAACATTGGTTTTGTCATATGAAATGGAACCGGGGAACCGATCCGCGCTGATCTGAAAAATGGAACTCATATGCTGTCGTCGTCGTCGGTCAAGTCAACAAGGTTTTTCAAGTCATTAGTCAACTCAAGTCTACGTATTTATAGATGCTCCTGCGAAGACTAGAGATCACAATGAATGGTTCACAGTGAAAGGGACAGCAATTCAGACAGTGTCCTCCAAAATTGAATAACCAAATTCTAAGCAACAGCTGCGTTTGACAATCCTCCTTCATTGATTGAAATGGCCATCAGAAAAAGTCGCACAAACCTTGGTTCATAATCTTAAGCAGGTTTGAAGATTTAACTGAGGAGGAAACTTGCAGGTGAAAGTCAATTTAAGAAGTACTCGTTCTGTTAAAAATGTTTTTATATTATGGTACGGAGGGAGTAGCCAGCAGTAAGTTGTTACCACGGTTAGTTTAGTTTTACCTGCACAGCATGGTCTTGCAGCCGTCGATCCGGTCGATCATGGCGCGGCAGCTCGGGCAGCGCATCCAGCTGCACCCCACGGCGAGCCGGTCGAGCGCGCACCCCTGGCCGCCGTCGTGGCGGTCGTCCCAGGGCTCCTCGCACAGCAGGCAGAAGGCGCGCGAGCAGCCGGGGCAGGTCGCCTCCTCGGGCACCTCGCCGACGGCGGCGCCGCAGCCGGCGTCGAGCACCACGAGCTCGCCGCAGTACCGGTAGGGGCAGCGCGCGCGGGCCGGCCCGACGGCGCGCTCGCAGAGCGCGACGCACCAGGCGTCGAACACGTCCATGTGGAGCAGCTTCTTGCAGGCCTCCGGGTGCATGGCGCCGGGGCAGCCGGCCCCGGCCGCCGGGCAGGGCACGGGCACGGCGCCGTCCGCGACGCGGGCCTCGATGTGGGCCACGACGCAGGCGACGCAGAAGTCGTGCGCGCAGGCCGGCGTGGCGCGGAACCGGTCGAACACCAGCTTGGGCTCCATGCAGACCGCGCAGTGGAACCGGCCGATCTCGTCGTCGCTGAGCGGCGGCACGCGGGACGACGACGAGGACGGCGGCCGGTCCGGCATGGAGCCCCGGATGAGCTCCTGCAGGCGGAGGTCCTGGACGTCGAGCTCCTGCGCCGCGCTCGCCATGGGACTGCGTGGGTGGAAGGAGGTTGGGTTAGTGGGGAGGTGGGAGGTGGGGAAAGTCGTCGTCGGTCGCAATTTTTGTACGTGGGGCTCGCGCTTTTGGTGGATTGGCGAGTAAGAATCGGGGTCGGAGAGCATGAATGGTAGCTACACTTCTTGGATCGTGACAGACCAGAACAGAAAGGGCCAAGGATGAGTCATCTTTCCACAACCGAGCCGTTCCTCGCCTCGGAAATTCAGAATCACGACGAGGGCAGAAAACATAAACTTCAAGGTATAGTATAGTAGTACATGAAAAGTACGGAGTAGTTACACAAACTAAAATCAAGTGTTCGAGCTACAGAAGTTTGATAGCTGAGCTCCGATAACAGAAATGAATCCGACGGCACTTACTAGGTCTGGAATATCTTGTCTCGCTTGTGTTCTTTCCTCAACTTCTCCCTGCATGATGTTGACCTGCACGGTTAATATAATTTGTATAAAGAAATTGCTACGAAGCGGCGAACTCCCCTCCCTCCTCCTCGCGTCACCCCGCGCGCGACCGAGGGGGAACCCTAAGTCGCCGCCGCCCCAGCCCCACCTCCACCTCTCCCTCCTCCCTCGTCGCTGCCCAAGGGCACGGCCGGGCGAAGCCCGGTCGCCGCCGGCGGCGGCGGAGATCCTCTCGTCCCCTCGCTCGGCTTCCTCGGCGTGGATCTTGGCGGCGGGCGGGGGTGCATCGCGGGCCGACGGGCGGTGCAGCACGGCGGCTCGCCGGCGCCGGAGGGTGGAGGCGGCCTTCGGCCTCGCGTCAGGCGTCCTGGTGGCGGAGTACTCGTGGTGGCCGGCTGCGTCATCTTCAGCAGGCGGGGCGCGCGGGTTCTACGGCCGATGAGGCGCGTGGATCTGGCCCTCGCGAGGTACGGGCCGCGGGGCGGCATGGGCTGCGGGCAGCCGCCCCTTGCTGTGGCGGTCGACTGGTGGAGGGTGGCGGTGCAGTGGTGGTGGTGGTTCGTGCTGGTGGTGGCGCCGGCGGCGGTGTGGGCTTCGACCGTCCTTGCGTCCAGCGGCCGTTGGCGGCGAGGGTGGTGGCGCTGGCTCGGGGCTGCCCCTCGGGGTCCCGACATGGATGTGGGCTGCCATGACGTGGTGGTGGTCCACCGCGGTGGTCTGGGTCAGTTCACGGCGGCGGCTGGACTTCTTCGGTGTCTGCTTGTCGGTGAGCGCCCTTGTCGACCTTCGAATCATCTCCCCGTCGTTCGGGTGTGTCCTTCATCGGAGGATTGGCCCTCTCCCAGCTATGACCCATCGCTCGTCTCGCGCCCGGCTGCAGGACCAAGCTCGTCTCGCGCCCGGCAGCAGGACCGTGCTCGTCTCGCGCCCGGCAGCAGGACCAAGCCCGTCTCGCGCCCGGCAGCAGGACCATGCTCGTCTCGCACCCGGTAGCAGGACCGAGCTCATCTCGCGCCCGGCAGCAGGACGGGTCGATGGTGGCCAGTGTTGGCTGACCTATTGGGTCTCGACGCTGGGGAGCGCTCAGGGGTATGAAAGGCGGTTCCTTTCCACTCGTCTCTTTGGTTGGGGTAGCGGCGGGTGGCGGGTGAGGTGGCATCAAGGTCCTGGATGCTGGGGCGGCGACCCTGGTGGTGGTGTCACGGTGCTCCTGGGCAAAGCCTGTGGCTTGGTGCTGCCTGGTGGCCATGACCGTGTGGGCGGCGTGGTAGCCAGGGTGTGATGTTTGGTGGCGGTGAATATTGCCGGGGTGAAAACCTGTTCTTTCTTCAGACGGACTGGCGGCGGCGAAGCTCGTTCCCTTCTTGAAGCCGTCGTCGCAGCTCTCACTGCCCTCGTGTTGCTCCAGGGGAAACTCTCATCCTTGGGTCGGGCGGTGGCAGCGCTTTGGTGTCGTAACCTTCCTGTAGGCACCGCCTTGAAGCCCACGGTTCGTCGTATGTAGCTTCTTCTCTTCGTGGTGACGAGTTCACGGTTGAGGCCCCCGGTTGCTCATGTAGTGCTAGGGGTGGTGTTGCTGCGCTCAGCGCCTATGTATCATGCCTTGGGTGTGTGCGTGTGTTCCAATGGTGTGCGTTGTATCGGGTTGTTGATGATCTTTGCTTTATATATAAAGCGGGGCGAAAGCCTATTTCGGTAAAGAAATTGCTACCAAATTGTTGTATACGATAAAAAGATCAAGTTTAATAAACTTTGACCAAGTTTATGGAGAAAACTGTCTATTCTCTGTGTCCCAAAATAGATGGCTATAAGTTCAGTCAAAAGTTTGACCAAATATATAGAAAAGAATATTAACAAATACAATATTGAATAAATAGATTATGAAAATGTATCTAATGATGGATATGATGATATTGATTTGATATTATTTATCTCCATATTTTTGTATATGCATGTAACGCCCTCGATGCGGCTATATCTCCCACGTGTCGAAGCACGACTTAAAGGCATAACCGCATTGAAAGCAATGTCGCAAGTGAGGTAATCTTCACACAACCCATGTAATACAATAGGGGAAAAGATACATAGTTGGCTTACAATCGCCACTTCACACAATTACATGAATAAAGCATTACATCAACCAGATACAATCAAGGTCCGACTACGGAACCAAAATAAAAGAAGAACCCCAAATGCGACAAGGTCCCGATCGACCCCAACTGGGCTCCACTACTGATCAACTAGAACGAAACAACACAAAAGACAAGATCTTCATCGAGCTCCTCCCAAGCTTGGTTGTGTCATCTACACGGACTCATCGGCACCTGCAAACTGATTTGGAAGTATCTGTGAGCCACGGGGACTCAGCAATCTCGCACCCTCGCGATCAAGACTATTTAAGCTTATGGGTAAGGTAAAGGTATGAGGTGGAGCTGCAGCAAGCGACTAGCATATATGGTGGCTAACATATTCGCAAAAGAGAGCGAGAAAAGAAGGTAAAGCGCGGTCGAGAAACTATGATCAAGAAGTGATCCTATAGCAACCTACGTCAAGCATAACTCCAACAACCGTGTTCACTTCCCGGACTCCGCCGGAAAGAGACCATCATGGTTACACACGCGGTTGATGCATTTTAATTAAGGTCAACTTCAGGTTTTCTACAACCGGACATTAACAAATTCCCATCTGCCCATAACCGCGGGCACGGCTTTTGAAAGTTCAAATCCCTGCAGGGGTGTCCCAACTTAGCCCATGACAAGCTCTCACGGTCAACGAAGGAATAGACCTCCTCCCGAGACATTCCGATCAGACTGGGTATCTCGGTACAACAAGACATCCTCGACAATGGTAAAACTAAACCAGCAACACCGCCCGAATGTGCCGACAAATCCCGATAGGAGCTGCACATATCTCTTTCTCAGGGCACACCGGATTGTCTAAACTTCCGGTAGGCCAGCCCGGAGTTGCCCCTGGTGGCCACTGGCGGCTGACAAGTTGGACCAACACTTAGAGGAGCACTGGCCCGGGGGTTTAAAATAATGATGAACCTTGGGCGCGCGACCCCCAAGGGAAAAGAAAAGGCTAGGCGGCGAATGGTAAAACCAATGTTGGGCATTGCTGGAAGAGTTTTATTCAAGGCGAACTGTCAAGGGGTTCCCATTATTACCCAACCGCGTAAGGGACGCAAAATCCGGGAACATAACACCGATATGACGGAAACTAGGGCGGCGAGAGTGGAACAAAACACCAGGCATAAGGCCGAGCCTTCCACCCTTTACCAAGTATATAGATGCATTAATTAAATAAGAGATATTGTGATATCCCAACAAGTAAACATGTTCCAACAAGGAACAACATCTCCATGTTCCAACAAGGAACAAAACTTCAATCTTCACCTGCAACTAACAACGCTATAAGAGGGGCTGAGCAAAGCGGTAACATAGCCAAACAACGGTTTGCTAGGACAAGGTGGGTTAGAGGCTTGGTTCAACAATATGGGTGGCATGATAAGCAAGTGGTAGGTATCGCAACATAGGCATAGCAAAAGAGCGAGCAACTAAGCAAGCAAAGATAGAAGTGATTTCGAGGGTATGATCATCTTGCCTGAAATCCCACAAGGAAGAAGAACGAGTCCATGAAGAAGACAAGCGGACGTAGTCGAACGGACCCTCACAAACGCAACATTATCGGAACCAACCCGAAGAAGCAACACCGGAAAGGAGCAAACAACATAGTAAACAACCACCACATAATCATGGCATGATGCACAATCAAGTATGATGTATGTCCAGTTTAATGAAGCATGACATGGCAAAATGCACAAACAATCCTACAAATTAAGTGGAGCTCAATGTGCAACGAGTTGCATATTGACGAAACACCACGACAAGTTTTAGTTCGATCTCGTTTATGTACCCAACAATATTAAATGTTGTTAAACATGGCAAGAGGGTGAAGCAAAGCAAAACTACCTATCTAGTCAAGTTTAAATGAGGCCGGGAACAACAAACAACAAATTCCGGTAACTCCTCATATGCATATATTAGGTTTGGTACTGTTCTGCCCTAAACATAATTTTAGAGTTATTTAACATGCAAATAAAGGTCACCATGTTAAACTAGGCATTTTTCTACCCCAATTACATATAAAGTTTATTAAAATCCGAGCTACGGTTATTTAGTTATGAAATAAATCATCTTAACATGGCATAGGAGCAAAATAATGCAAACAACATTTTTAACATTTCAAACATAGATGAAAGTTGGATATTATGAATCTAGAAAAAATTCTAAACAAGTTCCGTATATAAGTTGTTTAATTCCGATGCATGGGTGAGAAGTTATTAGATGCATGGTTCTAGGGGCTAAACTGCAAAACTGGTTTTCCCTGGATAAATGGACAAATCGCAGAACGGAAAAAAATGTGACATGGGCCGAATCTGGCTGGCCCAGCCGCACAGAGATCTGAAGGGGGGGTTCTCACCATGGGCTTGGCCCAGATCTGTGGAGGAGGCGGCCTGGCAGGGCACGCTGGCCTTGGGCGTGGTTGGCCCACATGCGCGCGAGGAAGGTGGCCCAGTAGGGAAGCGCTCGTTCTCCTCTGCTCGAGCAGAGGCAGGAGCATGGCGCGGCGGCTGCCGGTGATGGGGACGGCGGCGCGACACGTAGGGAGCCGGAGGACGACGGGGATGGATGGATCCGAGGACGGGTGTTCCAGATCCGGTGACACAGGTGGTCGACGGCGCTCGGGGATGTGGGATCCGGCGAGGTGGAGCTCGTCCATGGAGGCGGCGGCGGTTTCCTGTGGCAACAGAGGGAGGGAGAGAGCTGGTGAGGAGAGGAAGAGGAAGAAGCAGAGGCAGGGGAAGGTGAGAGGAGCAGGTGTCGGGATTCAGCCTGGTGGTCGTCGTCGGCGAGGCGCTGGTCGCCTGCGGGGATCGGGCGCGGGCAGAGCGAAGGTGGAGCTTAGGGCGCGGGGGAGTTGCGGGCGTGTAGCGGCGGCTCGGGCCCGCTTCGGCCCATGGGCGGGCCGCGGATGGGCCAGGCGGGCCGCGGCGAAGTGGGGGCACTGGGGAGGCGACGTGGCGCGCTGGGGTTGGCTGCAGGGCACCGGGAGGCGACGTGTCGCGCCCGGATTGGTCCGGGACGTGGCGGCGGCGGCGACAAGTGGCGGAGGTGGAGTGGGGCGGCGCTGAATCCGAGGAGGAGGGGGGTTGGCTGCGGCAGGAGGTAGGGGAAGGGGTCTAGGTTGCCCCAAATGGACTAGGGGTGTCCATATATAGCAAATTTGCTAGGGTTTGGGGGTTAGGAGGGGTTTTCGAGCCGTACGATCGCGATCATGCGGCTTCGGACAGAGGGGGGACTAGGTGGGCTGTGAAGAGAGGCCTCGGGCTGAGAGGAGAGAAGAGAAGTGAGGCCCGGCGACTGTTCCGGAGACCGAAACATCCGGCGAAAATACCGGCAACGGTGCCGCTATAAATTTAACGGCTGGGCTATCAAACGAGCTCCGAATGCGATGAAACTTGGCAGGCGACCTACTAACAACATAACAACACCACATGCCAACTTTCATCCCATTCTGAGAACATTTTCCGGCCACTTATAAAATACTATTTCGGACATGCCGCGGGCGCGTGCAAGTGTGTCTGGGCTCAGAACGGACAACGGGCGGAACGAGGAGGCCGGGACAGATGCAAGTTTTGAAAACATGATGATGCAATGCACAAGATGACATGACAAGATGCAACACGCAAGCGAATGACAACGCAACAACAGCGAATAACTGGAGGACACCTGGCACATCGGTCACGGGGCATTACAACACTCCACCACTACGAGAGGATCTCATCCCGAGATCTAGAATGGCACCGGAGGGAAAACGGAAGAGAAAGAGAAGAGGTAAAACTAAGTTGCTTCCTTGACAAACGAGTGAAACCAATGAACCTTGAGAGGTTAAACAATTGGAAAGAAGAATACAACGGAGATGAACGAAGTTGAAAACACTCCGTTAGAAAAGAGGAACAAAGAACATTACGAGAACTTTGTAGGTTGAAGGGAAGATATATATTGAAAACACTCCGGTTAAGAAGTTATGCAAGACTTGATACGGTGAAAAGAACTTGAGCAAAAAGGACAGAACACTCCGGTTAAATGGATAATCATGAAAAGAACATGATCCAAGATGATGAGAGAAAAGAGCAACATCACAATGGCTCCGGAACAAAAGAATAGAAGATAGATAATTGAAATAGGAGAAATGAGGAGAAAATGCCAACTTCTGCCAAAAGAGCTCGAGAAGGCATCCTTAGGAGAAGGGTCGAACGGAGTTGTTGAAAAACCAACAACGAAAAGAACAGGGTTGTAGTGTGCTTATGGGGAACATCTCAAAACTATTAGGTGAAATTCCGCCACTAACAGAAATGATATATTAGATTGATAACAACAAGGAGATGAGAAGCTTAATTCACCGGGAGGATAGATGAATAACTTGGGTCATTTATAAACACCATAACTAGCAACAATCCTTAGGAAAGGCTTTGGTGAAATATAACCCAAGATAACTCCAAAGAAGAGATTGATGGATTTAAAATATCTCATTCTTAATAACATGTGAATCATGAACTCAAATTATCAAGAATGATGTAAAACCACCTCCAAAGATACGGTAGAAAGAAATTGTACTCCGGATAGCAAGATGAAGAAAGCTTGAGCTCCTTTGAAAAGAATCTCGATGAACACTTCGAGAAAGAATTAAATCCTTTATGAACCATCATGTAGAACCTTCATGACGAACTCCGGTAACAAAAGAATGATCAAACGGAAAGGAAGATGAGAAGAGTAAGGTTGAAGCCTTGCAATGATTAGATGAAGCTTAGCAACGAGATAAAGAGAAAACTTGGCACTCCGGTAAAGAAAGATGAACAAATGGAAACAAGAATTTGATGAGCCTCCGGAATAGGGAATTAACCACTTGGATAAAACAAGAATTAAAATTACATTATGCTTATCCTTCGCCAATTAAATTGATGACAATCAATGGATTCGACATATTACTTATTCTCGTAGAAAAGATTAAGATAGATATAGCACCAACTTGAGAAGGTCTTCAACGAACCATCGGTAGGATCGAAACAACGAATGAATTGGTATGATAAAGAAGGAAGAGAAATCTTAAACGAACCACCGTAAGGATTGAAAAAGAACGAATAAAAGATAACGAATCACCGGGAAGAATTATGAAATGAACGAAGATACTTGAGAAAATTTAGATACAAGAGGACAAATAGTTCACGAACTGATTAGAGAATACTTGACTGATGCACCGGTAAGATTTGGAGAACAATGGCTGAAAGCTGAGAATGAACAAGTCTTCTGAAATGATGAGCTCCGGATAATCAAACTGAAAAGACTCCTGAATATCTCCTGATGGGTGAAAAGGATTCTCACAATCGAAAATAATTATGAGAGGATGGCAACAAGCTAGCACCACGAATCTCTGAGAGAACGGATAAGATATGGAGGTAAAACTCTTCTTCGGTCTTCAAATGATGAGAAAGACGACGAGAAACACCACCTTGAATTATTGAGACACTCCGGAATAAAGAAGAATAGAAAAATTGAACCAATGATGAAAAGAATTGTGAAAGATCTAGGAGATGGCATTTGACTGATGATAACTCATTCTTACGTCAAACTTCAAAAGGCATTTAGGATAGCTCCGGGAAAATAAGAAGAGTCAGGTAAGATCCTGGGAAAAGACCTGTGGGTTAGGGCCCACTCAAAAGAAATACCGTTGAGGGATTTAAAAGAGAGAATGCACCGATTGAATTAAATGGCTTGAATGAAGTGACATCCTCGAAAGATCTTGAACGAAAGCAGAGTGGAAACAGGAATCTTCTGAGACATCTTTAGCACTCCGGAACAATAGAATAGCGAGAGGTGAACGATTAAGAATTGCACCGGCATGAGAAAGCCTTGAAATACAGAAAAGAATATGATCAACACCGAAAGCTTGAATTGAATCCACTAGAGAAGAAAAGAATGGAGAATGATGAACTTGAACCCCCGTTAGAATCTTCATGAGAAACACCGGATAAGAATGAAGAGACTTCCATCGATAAAATGAATAGTTGATTAAGAAATATGAGTCCTTGAGGAAAAAGGGTGGGTGGGCGGGAAAAACAAAGCCAACTTGGAGACGGATGAAACAAACACCGTTGAGAAAAACTGATACTTGATCTTGCGGTTGTTGAAATGATCGGATCCACTTGAAGAGAAGCACACCGGTTAAAAAGGATTGACATGACAAACTCGATGATCGAGAAGGATTAGTATTCACATAGGAATATGAGACCACCGCTTAGGGAAGGTATGGAATCAACATTTGACTTCGAAGCAACTCTAATACCATAGCTCAAAAACAAAACAAAGGATTGGCTTGCAGAATAAGCCAGAACAAACATATGATTGAGATTTCGTCCGAAGTTTTCGTGGTGGGTCCTACACGGGCTCGATCGTACAACACCATCATGTACAAGGCAGTGCACATGACATACGAAGCGTCCCCGAGTCGGCATAGCCAAGGACTCTTTAAGACACAACGAGACCACTGTAAAACCGACCGTGAATAGGCGGACCACTAGACGTCGAACCCCAATTTCATATCATGCATCTGTCGGAAAGATATCCTAAGAGCTACTTGAATTCCCACTTATGAAACTCCCGAAACTTTCCGGTTATGCAATCAGGTGTTGGGGATACATGGGAAGCATAATATCTCACCCAAAACTAGCAAATCCTACATCCGGTTGTATCCATCCTTCAACACGTAACCAAGAAACCTTCGGAAATCATCTACCTCAACCTTCGAAAAGCATCCGTTATACAAGTTATGGCAATACTCCCGAACTCCCGCCCCAGTACTGGGTGGCGTCGAGGTTATCTCACCAACGAACTGCATAAAAGAGATTTTCGATGTCGGCGTACTAATCTCAGGTATTCCAGAACTGCAACGATAAAATTATGACGACAACACCTCGGAGCTCAACTCCCCGGGACACTTCCACAAAACCCCTGACAGGAGGCACCAAGACAATGTCCTCGTCACAAAACCATCGGAGCGATTCCAAGATACCCGCATGATCCTAAATTTTTTTAGTGAAATTTGAGAAGAGAAGAGTCAAAACTCTACGTCAGGATGCCTTACCAGAGCGATGAAGGGACTGGGGAGTAAAAAGAATTCCCAAACTCTCCGATAAATAATTCCTAAATGACTCAAAACATTTTTCTAGACTCAACAACGGCTGCTAAATACGATCAAGCAGTGGGGGCTCCTAAGGTCGGGGAAGGCTCTGATTACCAACTTGTAACGCCCTCGATGCGGCTATATCTCCCACGTGTCGAAGCACGACTTAGAGGCATAACCGCATTGAAAGCAATGTCGCAAGTGAGGTAATCTTCACACAACCCATGTAATACAATAGGGGAAAAGATACATAGTTGGCTTACAATCGCCACTTCACACAATTACATGAATAAAGCATTACATCAACCAGATACAATCAAGGTCCGACTACGAAACCAAAATAAAAGAAGAACCCCAAATGCGACAAGGTCCCCGATCGACCCCAACTGGGCTCCACTACTGATCAACTAGAACGAAACAACACAAAAGACAAGATCTTCATCGAGCTCCTCCCGAGCTTGGTTGCGTCATCTGCACGGACTCATCGACACCTGCAAACTGGTTTGGAAGTATCTGTGAGCCACAGGGACTCAGCAATCTCGCACCCTCGCGGTCAAGACTATTTAAGCTTATGGGTAAGGTAAAGGTATGAGGTGGAGCTGCAGCAAGCGACTAGCATATATGGTGGCTAACATATTCGCAAAAGAGAGCGAGAAGAGAAGGCAAAGCGCGGTCAAGAAACTATGATCAAGAAGTGATCCTATAGCAACCTACGTCAAGCATAACTCCAACAACCGTGTTCACTTCCCGGACTCCGCCGGAAAGAGACCATCACGGTTACACACGCGGTTGATGCATTTTAATTAAGGTCAACTTCAGGTTTTCTACAACCGGACATTAACAAATTCCCATCTGCCCATAACCGCGGGCACGGCTTTCGAAAGTTCAAATCCCTGCAGGGGTGCCCCAACTTAGCCCATGACAAGCTCTCACGGTCAACGAAGGAATAGACCTCCTCCCGAGACATTCCGATCAGACTGGGTATCCCGGTACAACAAGACATCCTCGACAATGGTAAAACTAAACCAGCAACACCGCCCGAATGTGCCGACAAATCCCGATAGGAGCTGCACATATCTCTTTCTCAGGGCACACCGGATTGTCTAAACTTTCGGTAGGCCAGCCCGGAGTTGCCCCTGGTGGCCACTGGCGGCTGACAAGTTGGACCAACACTTAGAGGAGCACTGGCCCGGGGGTTTAAAATAATGATGAACCTTGGGCGCACGACCCCCAAGGGAAAAGAAAAGGCTAGGCGGCGAATGGTAAAACCAATGTTGGGCATTGCTGGAAGAGTTTTATTCAAGGCGAACTGTCAAGGGGTTCCCATTATTACCCAACCGCGTAAGGGACGCAAAATCCGGGAACATAACACCGATATGACGGAAACTAGGGCGGCGAGAGTGGAACAAAACACCAGGCATAAGGCCGAGCCTTCCACCCTTTACCAAGTATATAGATGCATTAATTAAATAAGAGATATTGTGATATCCCAACAAGTAAACATGTTCCAACAAGGAACAACATCTCCATGTTCCAACAAGGAACAAAACTTCAATCTTCACCTGCAACTAACAACGCTATAAGAGGGGCTGAGCAAAGCGGTAACATAGCCAAACAACGGTTTGCTAGGACAAGGTGGGTTAGAGGCTTGGTTCAACAATATGGGTGGCATGATAAGCAAGTGGTAGGTATCGCAGCATAGGCATAGCAAAAGAGCGAGCAACTAAGCAAGCAAAGATAGAAGTGATTTCGAGGGTATGATCATCTTGCCTGAAATTCCACAAGGAAGAAGAACAAGTCCATGAAGAAGACAAGCGGACGTAGTTGAACGGACCCTCACAAACGCAACGTTATCGGAACCAACCCGAAGAAGCAACACCGGAAAGGAGCAAACAACATAGTAAACAACCACCACATAATCATGGCATGATGCACAATCAAGTATGATGCATGTCCGGTTTAATGAAGCATGACATGGCAAAATGCACAAACAATCCTACAAATTAAGTGGAGCTCAATGTGCAACGAGTTGCATATTGACGAAACACCACGACAAGTTTTAGTTCGATCTCGTTTACGTACCCAACAATATTAAATGTTGTTAAACATGGCAAGAGGGTGAAGCAAAGCAAAACTACCTATCTAGTCAAGTTTAAATGAGGCCGGGAACAACAAACAACAAATTCCGGTAACTCCTCATATGCATATATTAGGTTTGGTACTGTTCTGCCCTAAACATAATTTTAGAGTTATTTAACATGCAAATAAAGGTCACCATGTTAAACTAGGCATTTTTCTACCCCAATTACATATAAAGTTTATTAAAATCCGAGCTACGGTTATTTAGTTATGAAATAAATCATCTTAACATGGCATAGGAGCAAAATAATGCAAACAACATTTTTAACATTTCAAACATAGATGAAAGTTGGATATTATGAATCTAGACAAAATTCTAAACAAGTTCCATATATAAGTTGTTTAATTCCGATGCATGGGTGAGAAGTTATTAGATGCATGGTTCTAGGGGCTAAACTTCAAAACTGGTTTTCCCTGGATAAATGGACAAATCGCAGAACGGAAAAAAATGTGACATGGGCCGAATCTGGCTGGCCCAGCCGCACAGAGATCTGAAGGGGGGGTTCTCACCATGGGCTTGGCCCAGATCTGTGGAGGAGGCGGCCTGGCAGGGCACGCTGGCCTTGGGCATGGTTGGCCCACATGCGCGCGAGGAAGGTGGCCCAGTAAGGAAGCGCTCGTCCTCCTCTGCTCGAGCAGAGGCAGGAGCATGGCGCGGCAGCTACCGGTGATGGGGAAGGCGGCGCGACGCGTAGGGAGCCGGAGGACGACGGGGATGGATGGATGGATCCGAGGACGGGTGTTCCAGATCCGGTGACACAGGTGGTCGACGGCGCTCGGGGATGCGGGATCCGGCGAGGTGGAGCTCGTCCATGGAGGCGGCGGCGGTTTCCTGTGGCAACAGAGGGAGGGAGAGAGCTGGTGAGGAGAGGAAGAGGAAGAAGCAGAGGCAGGGGAAGGAGAGAGGAGCAGGTGTCGGGATTCAGCCTGGTGGTCGTCGGCGGCGAGGCGCTGGTCTCCTGCGGGGATCGGGCGCGGGCAGAGCGAAGGTGGAGCTTAGGGCGCGGGGGAGTTGCGGGCGTGCAGCGGTGGCTCGGGCCCGCTTCGGCCCAGGGGCGGGCCGCGGATGGGCCAGGCGGGCCGCGGCGAAGTGGGGGCACTGGGGAGGCGACGTGGCGCGCTGGGGTTGGCTGTAGGGCGCCGGGAGGCGACGTGTTGCGCCCGGATTGGTCCGGGACGTGGTGGCGGCGGCGACAAGTGGCAGAGGTGGAGTGGGGCGGCGCTGAATCCGAGGAGGAGGGGGGTTGGCCGCGGCAGGAGGTAGGGGAAGGGGTCTAGGTTGCCCAAAATGGACTAGGGGTGTCCATATATAGCAAATTTGCTAGGGTTTGGGGGTTAGGAGGGGTTTTCGAGCCGTACGATCGCGATCATGCGGCTTCGGACAGAGGGGGGACTAGGTGGGCTGTGAAGAGAGGCCTCGGGCTGAGAGGAGAGAAGAGAAGTGAGGCCCGGCGACTGTTCCGGAGACCGAAACGTCCGGCGAAAATACCGGCAACAGTGCCGCTATAAATTTAACGGTTGGGCTATCAAATGAGCTCCGAATGCGATGAAACTTGGCAGGCGACCTACTAACAACATAACAACACCACATGCCAACTTTCATCCCATTCCGAGAACATTTTCCGGCCACTTATAAAATACTATTTCGGACATGCCGCGGGCACGTGCAAGTGTGTCTGGGCTCAGAACGGACAACGGGCGGAACGAGGAGGCCGGAACAGATGCAAGTTTTGAAAACATGATGATGCAATGCACAAGATGACATGACAAGATGCAACACGCAAGCGAATGACAACGCAACAACAGCGAATAACTGGAGGACACCTGGCACATCGGTCACGGGGCGTTACAATGCACTTGATCAAACAAGTAAACATCGACTTTTTAACTGAATTTATATGCCATCCAATTGCGTACGGATGTAGTATATCTACAATACCAAACATATACAATAGTACGAATATTTAACTATGATGTATCCGATGGTATACATTTGGTATTCTAAATACAAATACTTTTTCTTTAAACAAATATATAAACGCTACATTATGGAATGGATGGAGTATCTAGTTACGTGATCACCTAACATGGACCTGTAACCTTGTTTAATACTCCCTTCGTCCAGTAACGTAGTGCGCATACTATTTTTGAAAAGTCAAATTTTGCAAAATTTAATCAAGTTTGTAGAGAAAACTATTTATATCTACATTATCAAATATATAATATTTGAAACTACATGCTATGATGAATCTAATGATGTATGTTTAAAATTCTAGATGCAAAAGTTTGTGAGGTTTGACTTTTAAAAAAAATGCACTAACATTAAACTAAAGGCCCAAACATTTTGGGATGGAAGGACAATATGTGACAGTTTAACACATATATGTAATACAAAGTGTGATATACTCAGCCAGATCCAATCATCCAAACATATATAAAATTCATCAAATCCCAACCGGGAAGGAAACAGACATTGTCATCATCTAGGAGAAAGATGAAGAACATTCGGCCATTCATGCATGTCACCATTCTGTTCCCCTGTGAATGCAATGAACCATGAGTTCTGTTTCCATACCCATGTAGTCTTGGTCTTCAATGCTAGCAGGGATCTGCAGGAGTAAAAGAAACCAAAACTCGCAAATCAAAAATCAAATCTCAAATCAGAAACCGTATGTAACGCCCTCGATGCGGCTATATCTCCCACGTGTCGAAGTACGACTTAGAGGCATAACCGCATTGAAAGCAATGTCGCAAGTGAGGTAATCTTCACACAACCCATGTAATACTAATAGGGGAAAAGATACATAGTTGGCTTATAGTCGTCACTTCACACAATTACTTGAATAAAGCATTACATCATCCAAATACAATCAGGGCCCGACTATGGAGCCAAAATCAAAGAAGAACCCCAAATGCGACAAGGTCCCCGATCGGCCCCAACTGGGCTCCACTACTGATCAACTAGAACGAAACAACACAAAGGACAAGATCTTCATCGAGCTCCTCCTGAGCTTGGTTGCGTCATCTGCATGGTCTCACCGGCACCTGCAAGCTGGTTTTGGAAGTATCTGTGAGTCACGGGGACTCAACAATCTCACACCCTCACGATCAAGACTATTTAAGCTTATGGGTAAGGTAAAAGGTATGAGGTGGAGCTGCAGCAAGCGACTAGCATATATGGTGGCTAACATACGCAAATGAGTGCGAGAAGAGAAGGCAAAGCACGGTCGATAAAAGTATGATCAAGAAGTGATCCTAAAACAACCTACGTCAAGCATTACTCCAACACCGTGTTCACTTCCCGGACTCCACCGGAAAGAGACCATCACGGTTACACACGCGGTTGATGTATTTTAGTTAAGGTCAACTTCAGATTTTCTACAACCGGACATTAACAAATTCCCATCTGCCCATAACCGTGGGCACGGCTTTCGAAAGTTTAAATCCCTGCAGGGGTGTCCCAACTTAGCCCATGACAAGCTCTCACGGTCAAAGAAGGATATACCTTCTAGCGGGAAGGTCTGATCAGACTCGGAATCCCGGTTACAAGACATTTCGACAAGGTAAAACTAAACCAGCAACACCGCCCGAATGTGCCGACAAATCCCGATAGGAGCTGCACATATCTCTTTCTTAGGTCACACTCAGATTGTCCTAGGTACGGGTAGGCCATCCCAGAGTTGCCCCTAGTGGTCACCGGCAGCTGATAGGTTGGACCAACACTCAGAGGAGCACTGGCCCGGGGGGGGGGGGTAAAATAATGATGACCCTCAGGAGCGCGACTCCCAAGGGAAAAGAAAAGGCTAGGTGGCAAATGGTGAAACCAATGTTGGGCATTGCTGGAGGAGTTTTATTCAAGGCGAACTGTCAAGGGGTTCCCATTATTACCCAACCGCATAAGGAACGCAAAATCCGGGAACATAACACCGATATGACGGAAACTAGGGCGGCAAGAGTGGAAAAAAACACCAGGCATAAGGCCGAGCCTTCCACCCTTTACCAAGTATATAGATGCATTAATTAAATAAGATATATAGTGATATCCCAACAAGTAAACATGTTCCAACAAGGAACAACCACTCCATGTTCCAACAAGGAACATACTTCAATCTTCACCTGCAACTAACAACGCTATAAGAGGGGCTGAGCAACGCGGTAACATAGCCGAACAACGGTTTGCTAGGACAAGGTGGGTTAGAGGCTTGGCTTAACAATATGCGAGGCATGATAAGCAAGTGGTAGGTATCGCATCATAGGCATAGCAAAAAAGAGCGAGCAACTAGCAAGCAAAGATAAAAGTGATTTCGAGGGTATGGTCATCTTGCCTGAAATCCCGCAAGGAAGAAGAACGAGTCCATGAAGAATACAAACGGACGTAGACGAACGGGTCCTCACAAACGCGACATAACCGTAAGCAACCCGAAGAAGCAAACACCGGAAAGAAGCACACAACATAGTAAACAACCAACACATGAACATGGTATGATATGCGGTATGCGATGCATATGCATGATTTACAAAGGAATGAATGAAACTGGCCTCAACTTGGAAATCCAAGTGTGCCACTAGAAAGGTGAGATGAAATCGCTTGGAAACGATATAAAGAACGCCGGAATCGGAGTCACGGTTTGGAAATGGCAATCAATTCAAATATGGCACCGGTCTGCGATATACAGCAAGTGACCATCTAAATGCAACAAGTTAAATATGTTACAGCACTCAAACATGGCAACAAAATACATGGCAGGGATCCTCTCAAGATGCTTAACAAAAGATGAACTCTGAGCTACGGCTAATTCATCAACTAACAGGTTCAAACAAGCATGGCAAAAGTGCAATTGGTAAACAGGTTTCAGACTTAGTGAAATTAACACAAGCCTGGAATTTCAGATCAGGTAGCACACTTTGAAGCATGAAAACTATATGCTACAGATACTGAACATGGAAAAGTAAAAGCATGGCATGGAGCTACTCAAAGAGCTTAGCAAAAGTCCCTTTGTGACCTTGAGCCAAAAGGGATCAGAAAATACAATTGCAAGCATGTGAACATGGCAAAAACATAATCAGGTTACAGACTTAGAGAAAAACTGGAACATGCAAATCAGATATCAAGTAGGCATGTTTACGAGCTCGATGCACTCACTACAGAGCATATCATGACAATCTAAACATACACCCATCAAGACTACACAAAATACAAGCTAGACATGGCAAGAACAATAACATAGCATGCACGGATCAACTACAACATCCTCGGCAAAATTGCTAACAAGTAGACAATCTGCCCAGATTCACGAAATGACAAAAGTAGAGCTCGATTGACTCAAGCTAGGGTGCTCCATAATTGCAAACAAAGACATGGATGGATAGAGCACTACAAGATTAACAAGACATCCTTACTGATCATCCTCAAAAGAGGCACGGATCACTAGGAAACAACATGAACATATGGCATAATGAAATAAACAGATCAAGGACTTAGTGGAAATGCTAAGTCCCTGAAATCAGCATTGACGGATGCACCACTTTGCAAGCTTGTGCTAGTCACCACACACATCACAAAAATACATGGATTGCACCTCTGGATAGAAGGCAAAACATATAACAAAACACATGTAGAACTCATGGGCATATCATGCACACAATATTCATGGCAAAAATGTCAAATAGCTATTTGGTGTAGTAGGTCTGACAATTAACTCAAATAGCTCTCTTCCAACAGCATTTCAGGCATCGAGATGAGCTCAAATGAAAATGATGCAATGAGATGAAATGATGTGCTCTCTGAGACGAACATTTTGATATGCTATATACCCAAAACGGAGCTACGGATGCAAAGTTACGATGCGATGAACATTGCAAAATAATTAGGGTTTGGGGACGAAAAAGTCAACCTCCCGATCCAGATCCAGATCCGGATCTCGTACTGTAGCAGGTGGCGCGCAAAACGAGGATCGCCTCGAGCTTGCTGGAGATGGCGGTTGGCGTGGCCGGGGCAGCGCTGGCGGGGCGCGGCCGGCGGCGAGTGCCGCAGCGAGACGGCGGGGAGGCGCGGCGGCCGAGGGCGAGGCAGGCGGGGCGAGCTCGCCGGCGGGAGGAGGTGGGCCGGCGCCGGCGGAGGAGTAGGACGGAGGCGGCAGCCGGTGGGCGCAGCGAGGCGGCGGGGCCGTCGAGGTCGCCGGACGGCGACGGCGGTGGGCGGAGGCAGGCGCCTCGGGCGCGGGAGGTAGGCGGCGGCTGTGGGCTCGCGCGGGCCCGCGATGGGCCTGGCGGGCCGCGGCGGTGGCAGTCGCCGGGGTGCCACGTGGCGCGCCCTGATGGCTGCGGGCGGCGGCGCTGCGCAGGTCGGACGTGTCCGGCCATCCGGATTTCGTCCGGCGGCGCGAGGAGAGAGGAAAATTAGGGTTCATCCGCGAATTCGGAGGGGAAGGTGTTTATATAGGTAGAGGGAGTTAGGAGAGTCCAAATGAGGTGCAGTTTTCGGCCACGCGATCGTGATCGAACGACCGAGAGGATGGAGGAGGTATAGGTGGGTTTTGGGCCAAATTGGAAGGATGTTGGGCTGCAACACACACGAGGCCTTTTCGGTCCCTCGGTTAACCGTTGGAGTGTCAAACGAAGTCCAAATGGTACGAAACTTGACAGGCGGTCTACCGGTAGTAAACCAAGGCCACTTGGCAAGTCTCGGTCCAATCCGGAAATGTATAATCCCCACACATGAAAGAAAGGTAGAAATGACCACCGGAGGAGATAGGAGCGCCGGAATGCAAAACGGACAACGGGAAAAATGCTCGGATGCATGAGACGAACACGTATGCAAATGAAATGCACATGATGACATGATATGCAATGCATGACACGCAAGCAATGACAAGGCAACAACAGCGAATAACTGGCGGACACCTGGCACATCGGTCTTGGGGCGTTACACCCTATCCCTAACCTAGCTCTATCACTGACCTGGTACCGCATGACGTTGGAGGAGGAGTTGATGTACTGCATGTTGGAGTAGTCAGCACTGCTCTCATCCTCATACACCAGGGCGATGTGGTGAATCCGAGACAGGAGGGCGCGATCTTGAGAGGAAAGAACTAGGGTCCTAGAGCGAGAGTGAAGAGAGGGCTTCGAATCAGTTCGACACAGCCATATAG
This sequence comes from Triticum urartu, assembly GCF_056163025.1. NCBI lineage: Eukaryota > Viridiplantae > Streptophyta > Magnoliopsida > Poales > Poaceae > Triticum > Triticum urartu. Next base: position 419,893,515 of record NC_141877.1, on the reverse strand, counting down.
ACCGACCGAGCCGGCCTCGTCCGAGTCAGTGGGCGATACACGCTGATTGGCCACGGTGTCACCTGACAGGTTGAGCCGAACGGTCAGATACACCGTCAATACACTGTTATACGTGATTTAAACCGTTTTATAACACCTTGCCCCAAACATGATACTGAAATGTGAAAAATTTGGATAGTGGTATCGATTCATGACCACGGCCCCAAATGTGGTATCAACGTGCAATTATCTCGTGCGCATATCATAATAGTGTGGCAGATCTTCCTTTGTCCATCCTCCAGGAAAAGGCCGATAGGGTTTCTGCCTCTCGTCGGCGGCACCGCCGATCTCCCACGTCTCCTGTGGCCTTAGGGCCAGGGGTGCGTGGTGGATCCCGGCCCTTGCCGTCGGGAAGGCTCTGTTTTCAGGTGCTTTTTCAAGTTTTGTTAGGGTTTGTGTCCTGTTCAAAAAGACAAGACGGTGGCGACTTCATGAAGATGGAATAAGGTTCTCCTCGCATAGCCTCCGTCCCAATGGTGTGTATAGTATCGTCGGAGGGCGTGTGGAGGTGTGTCTCCGGCGGATCTCGCGAGATTTGGTCAGTGGTTGTCTTTGATGGATCCGCTCGGATCCGGTTTTTGTTTGTCTTTGTTCATGTGTCTTCAGGTTGGATCCTTCCGATCTAAAATTCTCTTCATCGGCGGCGGTTGCTGTTCTGGGGCGTTAGTCCTATAGGATCTTAGCACAACAATTTCCCGACTGTCTACTACAACAAGTTGTGCCCGGCTCCGGCGAGTGAGCGGCGATGACGACGGCGCGCCTTCGGCTCGCTTCAGTGCGTGTAGTCGTCGCTAGGTGGTTTATGAATCTGGATGTAGTTTTTATTATTTCTGATGTTTGTTGTACTGCCATAATTAAAGATGAGCAGACCGACAGTTTTCCAAAAGAAAAAAAACATGCAATTATCTCAAAACCGGTCGTTGGTCGCACTCTTGTACGCGCTTTTGCTGGATTGGCCAGTAAGAATCGGAGAGCAGTGCTGCACTTGGATCGTGACAGATCAGAAAGGGCCAAGGATGAGTCATCTTTCCACAACCGCGCCGTCCTCGCTTAGGAAATTCAGAATTACAAGGACAGAAAACATAAACTTCAACTTAGTCCAGCTGGTCGTGATATAGTAGTAGTACGTGAAAGGTAGTTATTACGCAAATTAAAAAAAAAAGTTCGAGCTACAGCAATTTGATAGCTGAGCTCCGATAACAGAAATGAACCCGACGGCACTTGCTAGGTCCGGAATATCTTGTCTCGCTTGTGTTCTTCTCTCGACTTCTCCCTGCATGATGTTGACCTGCACAGTTAATGTACTTCGCAGAATTTGTAGTAGGTGCTGTTTGGAGTAGAGCCTCGAGCCGCCGTGCCAAAAAAGCTATCTACTCCCTCTGTCCCTAAGCAGATGACATATAAGTTCAGTCAAAAAGTCAATTCTCTCTATGTTGGACCAAATATGTATAAAAAAAGATCAACATATACAATATTGAATAAATAGATTATGAAAATATATCTAATGGTGGATATAATGGTACTGACTTGGTATTGTTTAACCTCATTTTTTGAATGTATAATACTTGACAAACTTTGACTTTTAAACTGAATGTATACGCCATCCATTTGGGGACGAAGATAGTATATCTACAATACCAAACATAAACAATACCCCCTCTATTCCATAATGTAGTGCATATAGATGTTTTGAAAAGTCAAACCTCATAATTTTTGACCAAGTTTATGGAGAAAAGCATTTACATCTATAGAATGTCAAACATACATCATTAGATTCATCATAAGATGCAGTTGCATTTTTATATACTTGGTATTGTACATATAAATAGCTTTCTATATAAATTTGATCAAAATTTGTAAAATCTGATTTTTCAAAATAATTATGCGCGCTATAATATGGGACGGAGGGAGTAGTATGAATATTTAACTCACAATGTATCCGATGATATACATTTGGTATTCTAAATATAAATAATTCTCTCATTAAACACGGTTGAATTTTACAAAATTTGAAATAGAGGAAGTATCCAGTTACGTGATCACCTAAACTAAACATGCACCGGTAACCTGTTTAATACTCTCTCTGTTTCCATAATCTAGTGTGTATAAATATGAAACTACATGCTATGATGAATGAAACTACATGTTATGATGAATCTAAGGACATAAATTTGGCATTCTAGATGTAAATATTTTTATCCACAAACTTGGTCAAAGTTCATGAAGTTTGACTTTTCAAAAAAAATACACTACATTACACCCTCTCCGTAAAGAAATATGTGGCATGCAATATAATAGTTTAACTCATATGTGATACTGAAGTCCGATATTCTCAGCCAAATCAAAGCATCCAAACTTGTATAAAATTCATCAAATCCCAACGGGGAAGGAAACAGACATTGTCATCATCTACCAGAGAGATGATGAAGAACACTCGGCCACTCATGTCACCGTTCAGCTCCCCTGTGCATGCAGAGACACAACCGATCGAACCAAGCCAACTAGTACAAGAAGTTTTCCATTTCCACGTCTGGGGCATCTTGAGGGCCGGGCTGGTGAATGCCGTCGGCCACCTCCAGCCGGCGGTGCGCCCTGTCTGCGGGGAGAACGGGCGGCAGCCTGTTCATGACGAGGGCCTCCACCGCCGCCGCCTCCTCCTCCTGCAGGAGCGGGGGCGGCGCCGGCACGTTCAGCTCGACGTGGTGGGCCTGGTGGTGGTGCGCGAAGGCGAACGCGAGCCCGGCGTCGTGGCACCGGCATGGCTCCAGCAGGCCTGCCTCTCCCGGCTGCCCCCTGCTCATGGGGCGCCCGCACTGGTAGCAGAAGACGAAGCCGCACCTTCAGCACAAAAGAGTTCAGTCAGTATGGCGTTCGAAAAAGTACATAGTACTTCTAGGCGTACTCTTGAAAAAAAAAAGTATGGCGTTCGAAATGCAAAATATATAGGAATTAAAAAAAAAGATAGTATCACATCGAAAGGCAGTGTGATGTATGTGCACTGGCAGATTCAGATACACACATCAGCAAACGGTGCAGCATGGGAGTGATAGAACATCAAACCTTACATATATATCTCTATATAATGCGTGCAGACAGTTTTTTTTTTACTTTAGATGTTGATGAGATTACAAAATTGTATTTGAAGGAAAATTATCGTTTATATGTATGTATCATGAGTTTTGTGAAGAAGAAAAACATCGTTTATATGTTGATCACTGGAGGTTGTCTTAGGCCTTGTATAATGGGAGATGCTTAGGAAAGTGCTTAGAAAAATAAACCGAATTTTTTTGAAGCACCGGTGCCTATTTTTATAGGAGAGACGCTTAATTAAGTGTCTACCCTGTACAAATAAACACCGGTGCTTAAGGAAATCCTGATTTATTTCTCTAAGCATCTCTCCTAAACACCTCTCATTGTACAAGGCCTTAGAAGCTTAAAATGGCATGTGTTGGTGACCGTTTTCAACTTGTAACCAATCAAGCTGGCTACAATTAGTTGAGTTAACCGGCCCAAACAATATATATCACAGCTTATTGAAAAACAAAATCATACTGGATTCTTTTTCATTTTGCAATAACAACATCAGATTCTAGTGATGTCCTTAAGGCATCTTCAAGACGGACCCGCAAACCCCCTGCAAGCGTCCGGACCACGTTGTTCGGACACAGTTTGTCATCCAACGTGATTTTGTATCGGTCCGCCCGACAGTCCGAATCACGCTTTTCCGATAGATTGGAGACAAACATGAGGAGCTTTGTAGGAGTCTGGACATCCACATGACAAACCAAAAGCCACCACATGTCCGCTCTCCATCCAGATGGTGAATATCCGCGGCTAATCTTTTTCCTTTAGCGGAAACTATTATTAATCATACAAGTGTTTGGCAGAAGGTGTGCATGTGAACGAAAGGTGTTTGATGGAAGATGTATATTAGTAAGCTTAAATTGATTATTTTACTAACACACAATTGAACAGAAGGTAATTTGGCAGAAGGTGTGCATGTGAACGGAAGGTGTATATTAGTGAGCTTAATTGATTGTTTTACTAACACACAATTGAACGGAAGGTATTTTGGCGGACGGTGTGCATATGAACGGAAGGTGTTTCGCGGAAGGTGTGCATTAGTGAGCTTAATTGATTGTTTTACTAACACCCAATTGAACGGAAGATGTTTGGCGGAAGCAACAAGTTTTGTGAAAGGTGTTTTATTTTACCAACACAAGCAACACGAAGAACGTTTGAGATTTGGCGGAAGCTGTTTTATTTTACTAACACATAATTTTTTCAAATGGATGCAAGTACGGTTCGATGGCCGGCTTCTGTATTAGTGTTTGTTCAGACACTAGTTACTATATCAATTTTCAAACAAATATTAAGAAAATTTATGGGTCGTCGTTGAAGATGCTCTCAACATGCCAAAAAACATTGCCGCGCAAGACGGCAGCAAACCAAGTGTACCAAATCATTTTGAGGTTTGATATTCCCTAGTCATCCGAATCCGACGATACTTTATAAAAATGTTTTACGTTTGAATACGAAATATATGCACGATAAAGTACTTTGAAGTAAGTGTTGGTAGTAGGTTTTACTACACTAGATGATGTGAAACATGAAGATGACAATGATAATTCCCCCCTGATAAATACAGCTAAGTACTAGAAAACTTGATATATGAAATAAATTCAGAGGACAGGAAATGAACAGAGCATAACGAATCAATTGAGATGAGACTGGGAGTAATACCTGCATGTCATTCGATTGCATCCGTAGCTCCTCTCGACGATCATCCTGCAGCTCGGGCACTGTTTCCACTGGCGCTCCTGCGCGAGCCTCCTCACGAGGGCGGCGTCGGGGCCCTTGGCGCAGTCGTGCTCGCCGGCCGCCCCGCCCGGGCTCCACTCCATGCCGCAGGTGGCGCACAGCAGGTGCTTGCACGCCGGGCACGGCGCCATGGCCGGCTCCGCCCCGCCGCTCGTCTCCAGGATGACCCCGCACCGCCGGTTCGGGCAGTACGCGCGCCGGTCGGCCGGGAGCGCGCGCTCCGTGAGCCGCGCGCCCCAGTCGCCGAACGCGCCGTAGTCGATCGCCTTCTTGCACTTCTCCGGGTGGAGGACGGCGTTCTCCTTGCCCTTGCACGCCGCGTCGGGGCACGGGATGGGCAGCTCGCTCGCCCGGATCCTGCCCTCCACGTAGGTGGTCATGCACGTCGCGCAGAACTTGTGCTTGCAGGGGAGCCCGTGGAAGAGGTCGAAGACGGGGAGGGTGTCCATGCAGATGCCGCAGTCGAACGTGGGGACCTCGTCGTCGGCCAGCGGGGGCACCTTCGTCGTCGACGGGCCGGGCGCGTCGGGCTCGAGGTCGGACGGGCTGACGCCCCACCTCTGGCAGAACTTGGGCAGGGAGAACCCGCCCTCTTCTTCTTCTCCGCCGCCGGCCGCGACGGCGGGCTTGCAGGGTTCATCAGATCTTGGGAGGCACAGCTGCAATGATTCGAGCAATCGCTGCTTCTCCGCCAGCTCCAGCTTGTCAGCATCGTCGAGGACGATGGCCTCGTACCAGCCGTTGTCGTGCCCTTCTTGCATTGCGGGGAACATGACCGATGAGGCGGCGTCGGCGAGGAGGACCCGTCTTTTCACGGAAACGGGGTCGTCGAAAGGGCCGATCGGTCTTGCCCGCGGGGCGACGGCGCAGAGAGCGCCGCATCTTCTTGTCGATGGGACGAAGCCGACGGGCGGGGTCACGCTTGGCACAGTAGCGGGTACCCCGTGTCCGGGGACTTGCTGGCTTGACGAGGAGCCGCCGGCGTCTTGAGAGAGGATGGTCTGTCTCGCCGGAGATGCGGCGGCGCCGGCAGTGCTCGGGCCTGGCAGACTTTCCAGACACTCGAGGGGTTCCGGGATTCTCGAATTGCCGAGGAAGACGGTTCCGCTCTCCACCTCATGGATGCTCTCGAAGGTCCCGCTCTGGCTCTCCAAGAAGGTGTCCGCGGTGGCCCTGGCGCCGAAGCCGACGCCGGCCTTGGAGGAGGCGGGGTAGTCGCCGGGCGGCTGTTCCAGGTCCAGGTCACGCAGCTCCCACTCCTCCGCCTCCACGAGGTCCTGCATGTGCAGCGCGTGCGCCATCTCCTCGTCGGCGGCCATGGCGGCCTGCCGTTCCGCCTCCACCGCCGCCGCCGTGTCCGCGTCGAGGACGACGGGGCCCGCGGGGACGTCGAGGCCCTCCAGATACGCCTCCTCGGCCTCCTCCTCATCATCCATGTACACGTCGTAGATGGGAGCCCCGGCGGCGCCAGGGCTGGCGACGGGCGCCTCTGGTTCCCCCGGCTCGAGCCGGTGATACTCCGCGGGCTGGGATTCTTTCTCCATTGCACCTCACGGGTAGATCTCGTAGGCGCTCCACGAGAGAAGAGATTTGTTTGGGCGCTGCGTCATGACCTGCACAGTTGGAAAGGGGGGACGCGCATATAAGGGAAGGTTTCTTGGGCGCCGAGAGTCCTGCTCTTTTTTTCTTGGCCGTCGAGTTCGGTTCGTGAACGGATAGAGTACAAATTAACCGACCGAACGCGGTGTAATCCGAGACTTTTCTCGCCGGCCGTGTTTCCAAATATACGGATCTATCGCTATCTTTGCTTTCCCAAAAACAAATGCAAATGGAGTACGGGGAAATCAACATGTCGATTAATACATTAATTGTTTTCAAAAAAAATTAATACATTAATTACACTCGAATTTAAGATTTTTTTTGAAGAGATATATGAAGAATTAATGAAAGCGGAAAGGTGTCAAATCTAACCGATTCTGCCGGAAACTCTTGGGGGCGCGCACCTGCACAGCCCAACCCAGCCGCACGATTATTTCGGGATCTGCAAAGTCGTTGATTCCGTGTGCATTTTCTAAGATCTAGTTCTGAATCTTACTGATTCAGTTTTTAAGCTTAAAGATTGTGAGTCACTCCTATTAAGTTTTGACAGTTAAAACTTACCAAATATATTCACGGGCAACACGAATCTGAAAACAAAACTTAATTTAAACTTTTGGTTGGAAAGATACGAAAGTTTTAAGTTCGAAAATCATCAGAAAAAACATGCGCGAGGGGCTCAATGCCCCCGCATCTGCATGCCACAAATCCTTTCCCCCAATTCTACTTTGTTTCCAATTATGAACTAACCTTTTTCAACCCTAAAGAAAAAGGAGAAATATATTTTCAACCACAATATCAACAACTTAAACACCAAAACACCCTCATCCTCACAAACCTCCCTCTCACAAATGCCGCCACCACACCCTTGCCGGCCACCGCGTCGTTGTGACATCGCTTCCATGTAGTGCATGGTCCAGTATCTTACCTCACTTACTAAGCAAACACCATGTTATCGCAGCAAACGCACCGTCGCCGCAAAAATATATGACCAAACATCTATTGTGTTCATAGATCTAAACCTCATCCAAAATACTAATAAAAACATATACACAGATTAGATATAATATATTACATCAAATCTATCACTATTAGATTATAAAACAGGCAAAATTCGGAATAGTACCGATTGAAGATGGAGCTCCAAGATTAGGGTAGCCTGGAGTTGGGAGAATGATTGGAGGGGTCGATGCGGCGAAACATTTTACAAGCTATGGCGATTTTTGTGACTATGGGAGACGAGACGACGGAGATAAAAGGTGGATGGTTGTCATATCTAGGTACTAGACTAGAAGCGGTGTAAAATAAGGTGGATGGTGTAGGACTATATATATAGGGGAAGCTAGGGTTTATTTTGATCTTAAGTGGACCTTGTAAATAGGCTTAATCGCAACAATTCTTAAGTGGGCCTTTTGATAGGCCCAATCATAAGAACTATGACAAACAGAGAGAAAAATGTGCTCGGTCTAAACGAGTACAAAAACAGGCTTAACCCAAATCATGTGTAGATGCGTTTGACACTAAATGGGCTAGACCGACAAGTTGGGCACAACTCAAAATGGGTTGTAGTTATTGGATGTATTTGTCCAAAAATGGATCGAGCCGACATCATGTTGAAGGCATACCATTGTAGTAGGACCTGACCCGTATGTTGTGGCCAGAACAAATTGTCATAATATATTACACCTAAAGTCCCACGTGCCACACACCATTCAGACCAAAGCAGGAGAAGAGTTCATGGTGATTTTGGTACATTACAACAATGTGTCATCTAGATTTCTTCACTGAGTTTTCCGCCAAAACACCAAAAGTTGAAGCTAATGACCTCATCTTGTGAAGCTTGTATTTTTCTTGCAAAATACATATATCTTTTTTTAATGAAAGTTGGACTATCTATGATGACAATATGTTGTCTGAGTTGCTAAATGTCATGTAGTGATATAAAGGTCCATGTTGGACCGAGTTCTATGGAATATGAAGGAAATATGCCCTGGAGGCAATAATAAAGTTGTTATTTATATTTCCTTATATCATGATAAATGTTTATTATTCATGCTAGAATTGTATTAAGCGGAAACTTGATACATGTGAATACATAGACAAAACACCGTGTCCCTAGTAAGCCTCTACTAGACTAGCTCGTCAATAAAAATGGTTAAGTTTCCTAACCATAGACATGTGTTGTCATCTGATGAAAGGGATCACATCATTAGGAGAATGATGTGATGGACAAGACCCATCCGTTAGCTTAGCATATTGATCGTTTAGCTTTATTGCTATTTCTTTCTTCATGTCAAATACATATTCTTTCGACTATGAGATTATGCAACTCCTGGATACCGGAGGAATACCTTGTGTGCTATGAAACGTCACAACGTAAATGGGTGATTATAAAGATGCTCTACAGGTATCTCCGAAGGTATTTGTTGGGTTGGCATAGATCGAGATTAGGATTTGTCACTCCGAGTATCGGAGAGGTATCTCTGGGCCCTCTCGGTAATACACATCATGGTAAGTCTTGCAAACAATGTGACTAATGAGTTAGTTACAGGATGATGTATTATAGAACGAGTAAAGAGACTTGTCGGTAATGAGATTGAACTAGGTATGAAGATACCGACGATCGAATCTCGGGCAAGTAACATACCGATGACAAAGGGAATAACGTATGTTGTCATTACGGTACGACCGATAAAGATCTTTGTAGAATATGTGGGAACCAATATGAGCATCCAGGTTCCGCTGTTGGTTATTGACCAGAGAGGTGTCTCGGTCATGTCTACATAGTCCCTGAACTCGTAGGATCCGCACGCTTAACGTTCAATGATGATTTTGTATTATATGAGTTATGTGATTTGGTGACCGAATGTTGTTCGAAGTCCGGGATGAGATCACAGACATGAAGAGGAGTCTCAAAATGGTTGAGAGGTAAAGATTCATATATTTGACGATGATATTCGGACACCGAAAGTGTTCTGGGGGTACCGGGTACATACCGGGTCACCGCAAGGGGTTCCGGGCATCCCCCTGGCACCTACATGGGCCTAATGGGCCAAGAAGGGGATGATACGTCTCCAACGTATCTATAATTGTTTATTGCTCCATGCTATATTATCTACTGTTTTGGACATTATTGGGCTTTATTACCACTTTTATATTATTTTTGGGACTAACCTATTAACCGGAGGCCCAGCCCAGAATTGCTGTTTTTTTACCTGTTTTAGGGTTTCAAAGAAAAGGAATATCAAACGGATTCCAAATGGAATGAAACCTTCGGGAACGTGATTTTCTCAACGAACAAGACCCAGGAGACTTGGACCCTATGTCAGGACACAAAAGAGGAGGCCATGAGGTAGGGGGCGCGCCTACCCCCCAGGCGCGCCCTCCACCCTCGTGGGCCCCCTGTTGCTCCACCGATGTACTCCTTCCTCCTATATATACCTACGTACCCCCAAACGACCAGACACGGAGCCAAAACCCTAATTCCACCCCGCAACTTTCTCTATCCACGAGATCCCATCTTGGGGCCTGTTCCGGAGCTCCGCAGGAGGGGGCATCGATCACGGAGGGCTTCTACATCAACACCATAGCCTCTCCGATGAAGTGTGAGTAGTTCACCTCAGACCTACGGGTCCATAGTTATTACCTAGATATTCTCATAACTATGCCCAATTCTGTCAATTTCTCAACAGTAATTTGTTCACCCACCGTAGAATACTTATGCTCTCGAGAGAAGCCACTAGTGAAACCTATGGCCCCCGGGTCTATCTTCATCATATTAATCTCCTACTACTTAGTTATTTCCTTTGCTTTTTTACTTTGCCTTTATTTTACTTTGCATCTTTATCACAAAAATACCAAAAAAATTATCTTTATCATATCTATCAGATCTCACTCTCGTAAGTGGCTGTCTAGGGATTGACAACCCCTATTCGCGTTGGTTGCGAGGATTTATTTGTTTTGTGCAGGTACAAGGGACTCGCGCGTAGCCTCCTACTGGATTGATACCTTGGTTCTCAAAAACCGAGGGAAATACTTACGCTACTTTGCTGCATCATCCCTTCCTCTTCGTGGAAAACCAACGCAGTGCTCAAGAGGTAGCAAGAAGGATTTCTGGCGCCGTTGCCGGGGAGGTCTACACAAAAGTCAACATAGCAAGTACCCATCACATACCCTTATCTCCCGCATTACATTATTTGCCATTTGCCTCTCGTTTTCCTCTCCCCCACTTCACCCTTGCCGTTTTATTCGCCCTCTCTCTCTCTATCCTCCCTCTCTTTCTCTATTTGCCTCTTTTTGCCCATTTGCCTTTTGTTTGCTTGTGTGTTAGTTTGCTTGCTTGCCACGATGGCTCAAGATAATACTAAATTATGTGACTTCACCAATACCAACAACAATGATTTTATTAGCACTCCGATTGCTCCTCTTACTGATGCTGAATCTTGTGAAATTAATACTGCTTTGCTGAATCTTGTCATGAAAGATCCGTTTCCCGGCCTCCCTAGTGAAGATGCCGCTACCCATGTGTCGGTGTCAAAACCGGCGGATCTCGGGTAGGGGGTCCCGAATTGTGCGTCTAGGCCGGATGGTAACAGGAGGCAGGGAGCACAATGTTTTACCCAGGTTCGGGCCCTCTCGATGGAGGTAAAACCCTACGTCCTGCTTGATTAATATTGATGATATGGGTAGTACAAGAGTAGATCTACCACGAGATCAGAGAGGCTAAACCCTAGAAGCTAGCCTATGGTATGATTGTATGCTATGGTTGTTGTCCTATGGACTAAAACCCTTCGGTTTATATAGACACCAGAGAGGGTTAGGGTTACACAAGGTCGGTTACAAAGGAGGAGATATCCATATCCGTATTGCCTAGCTTGCCTTCCACGCCAAGTAGAGTCCCACCCGGACACGAGACGAAGTCTTCAATCTTGTATCTTCATAGTCTAACAGTCCGGCTGTCCGGAGACCCCATAATCCAGGACTCCCTCAGTAGCCCCCGAACCAGGATTCAATGACGATGAGTCCGGCGTGCAGTATTGTCTTCGGCATTGCAAGGCAGGTTCCTCTCCAAATTCTGTGTACCTATTGAAATAATGTCCGGTTTCTTGTGAATGTTGCACTCCTTGGCTTCCACGCCCAATAATGGCCACTTTCCACGCGTCGAGCAAAGGTGAAGAGACAGGGTGTTTTCACATTTACCCCCCTAGCTGTGTGAATGAGCTGCCTATTTAAAAGACGAGGATTCAGATCCAAATCACACCATCCTCCCTTAGAGAGCCTTCATCGGAGTGTACCCAACATAGATCCATTCCAAGTCCGGAGATTGGGAGAGATGTTCTGTCCCGCATAGAAAATTAGTGATGCTTCAATCCAAGGGATTTCCCCCCCAGCGTGCATGGTCCCGGTTCGAGCCGGGCTTGCCACCTACAATGGCAGAGAGCAAGCGGAGAGCCTTCCCAATCCCTCCAAAGGAGAGTGGGTATGCCTTGTCCCTTGTTTGGTAAGAGGGCTTGGATTCCCAATTCATCCGTTTCTCCAGGGGCTTCTGGAGTTCTATGGCCTCCAGTTGCACAACCTTACGCCTGCCTCCATGCTGCATATCGCGGGATTCGTAGCCCTTCGCGAGTTGTACTTGGGTTGTGAGGCTCATTTCGCTCTGTGGAAGAAGCTGTTCTGCCTTGTGCCCCGTTCTCAAAAGGGGTCAATATATCAAGTGGACGGAGCCGAAGTGTGGCGTATTGCCGGGACCGGATACCTGTCCGGAACCCCAAAGAAGACGTCCGAAGACTGGCCTTTAGAATGGTTTTATATAGAAGACGTCCCCCTGCCGGACCCTATTCGGATCGGCCTTCCTGAGTTCCACAACGCCCCTTTGAAGAAGCGCCGGAGCTGGCGTCCGCGGAGCCCCCTGGAGGAAGATGACGGGGACGTTCTTTACCTGATGAGCCGAATAAGTTTTTTAGCTCGATCTGGATTGACCATGATCGAGGTCATGGCCATATGTATCATGCGGGGGGTGCAGCCGCTTCAGTATAGAGGCCACCCCATGTGGGATTTCAACGGGGAGGATGATGCCACCCGCTACGGCCGTAAAGGGCCAGGGTCGGTTGATGATCTAACAAAGATCTTATCCACTCTGTACAAGGGAGAAGAGGAGGAATTCCTTCGTGTCAACCCGCCGGGCGGATTTTCTATGTACAATCCTCCGAGCTGGGTAAGCGGAGACTTTTTCTCACCCATCCGTTTCATATTTCCGCAGTTAAGTACTCAGTCTAGCGATTTCTATGTAGGAACTGCACCAGGCTGTAAGGGAGATAAACAACCCCCCTCCACAACCCGAGGACCCTGGACGGTCCCTCGACCCGGCCTCCGAAGAGGATCCGGACATATCTGTGGAGCTGATCGATGGGGTGTTTTACCAATCGAGCAATGATAATGCTTTGGTGGCCATTACGGCCGATTACCCTGGGCTGGTTCCAGCCTCACAGGTGACTGAGACCGAAGTCCCAGCACTTCAAAAAGGAATCCGTCCTTGCGTGTTTTTGATCGCCGTATAACAGCCGTGTTTTGTAGGGGAGGTCCTCGAGGCAGAAGGCCGAGCCTGTGGCGACCGACCAACAAGGTGCCGCGAGGCCAAGCAGGCTAAAAAGACCTGCAATCTGGATTGAGACACCGGCGCAGAGGTACGGCGCACCATCTTTATTGCAAGACATGATTCTCAGAGGCACATTAACGCCCATGCCTTCTTTTCAGGAAAAGAGCACTCGCCGGACTATACCGGGAGAGGCTACCAATCGCGCCTCCACAAGCCAGGCTCCAAGGCCGGATTTGGAGGCGGGAACGAGTACGAGGCATGCGCCGGGTGCTCCTCCGACAGAGGATGCGGATAAACTGTCCGCCACCCATTCTGAGGTGGAAAGTGCCATGAACCACAGGCGTCGCCGGACTGTTCTACGTGGCGCTTGTTTCTCCAAAGAGGCATTGAATGCCTTCAACTCGGGAGACGCGCACCTCCGTGCCGCTCAAAATGGTCTAGCGAGAGCCACGGAGCAGTATGTAAAAGACATACGGGTGAGAAAATTTGGTGATTATATATACCAGTAGCCCCTGAGACTTGAAACAGTTAGGATAACTGATTTAAGGATCATTTGTTATGCAGGTTCTTACAAAAAAGAATACTCAACTGTCCTAGGAGCTGGAAGAGTGCAGAGCCCAACTTCAGGCCGCACTGGCCGTAGCAAGGGAGCCCAAAGAGACCCCCCTCTGGTAACATATCCTTTCAAATGAAAAGTATCATATAGAATGCGGCGTGTATGCAGATCTGACGATAAGAATGCAGATGACACTGGAATGAATCCGGATAAGCAACAGCTCCAACGCCAGCTAAAGGCCGATGAGAGCGTGCTGACGAGGGTGAGGCAGGAGAAAAATGATCTCCAAGATGCCAACACCAAGCTGGGCGTGGAACTACGAGATGTTCATGCCCAGCTGTCGGACTCTGTTAAGGAAAATCGGCGGCTTCGACGCGGCATATTTAGTAAGTGCTTGAATGAACTTTGAAAAAGAGTTCGGCGAGGACTGGCTGACAGAGTTATGTCTGTAGGTATGCTAACAGGTCGTCCTGCCGAAGAAATGCCCGGTTCAACGGATGACCTTCTTCCCGAGCTCTCACAGCTGCACGAACGAGTTCGACAGGTGATGCAAGGCGTCGCCCAGGCCTTGTGGCCATCCGTCTCCATACCCGAAGGCCTTGGAGAGCTTGCAGAAAAGCTAAAGGGAGCGCGGTGGTATTTCCAATTATGGAAGATATCGGCCTGCCGTCAGGGCGCCAGGGAAGCCTGGGCAATGGTGAAGACATGGTACACGAAGGCTGACCCGAACCATATGGCCGAAGTCGGACCTGTGGGGCCCGATGGGAAGGAGATCCCTGTGAGCTTAGTATACGGCCAAGTAGAATTGGCCGCAAAGTATTCCTAACAGGACTGTAAACTAGACAACCTGTTGGATGGTATTGAAGAGGAATTCAACCAGTCGAATTGACTATGTAATATTAAAGTGACATGTATAATGCCTTCTAGCCGGATTGTAGATTATTTGTCGTGGCGGACCTTTTCGCTTCAACCTCGGGACCCGACAGTCCGGAGTGTATCTGAATACCCTCTCAGTTATGTAAGAACCGGGGCATGCATGGAGACCAGGCGTAGGGGTCATTAGTGCTTTATCAGACAAGTGCCCAACTAGTTATGTTATATTACATGGGTAGTAAGAAACATCTTCCAGGGAGAATAGTTCCGTTAAGGGTTCCTTTCCCTGGGTAAGCATGCCCTAAAGTGCATGTTCGGATTGCGACAAGAAGCGCAGAAAAAGCATCTGGGGGCGGATATGGATAATAAATAAAAGGCATCTTTTGTTCACCAACCGAATATTCCCTTAAGAACACTAGCTTTCGGCTTCACCCAGTCCCAGGTACACGTCCGGCTGACCCGGAGGTAACAATCGCAGAGGTGCTCCCCTTATGCCCTAGCCGAATTAACGAGAACATAGGGCATAAATACAAGAGCCAGGCAACCCAGCTTGGCCAAAACTTAAGTCATATCGATGCATATAATGGTGAAAAAAGGTACATGCGGAAGTATGACACATGTGTTGGGCGTGAGGCCCAGGTAAATAATTTAAGCTTCTATGAAAGAAGCCCCCAGGTATGAAGAGTGCGGCTAGCGCATCTGTAATGTATGAGTCAGGCACAAGGTGACCCTTGAAGGCCTAGAGAAATAAAAGAAAGAAAGGGAAACAAGACAGATGATGCATATGCAGAAAATGGACAAAGGGAGGGGACTAACATAGAGTCCGGTGCTAGGCGTAGAATCTTCGGAGCCTGGCTGCGTTCCATGGGTTCGGCTCGAGTCGACTAGTCGATGCATCCCGCAGTCGGTACGCTCCACCGGTCAGAACTTGGTCGATAATGAAGGGACCTTCCCATTTGGGCTCGAGCTTGTTCTTTTTCTTATCCGGCAGTCATAGAACTAGTTCGCCAATGTTATAAGTTTTGGCCCGTACTTCTCTGCTTTGGTATCGGCGAGCCCGTTGCTGGTAAAATGCGGAACGGGCTTTGGCTACGTCGCGCTCTTCCTCCAAGGTGTCCAGACTGTCCTGCCGATCGAGCTCGGCTTCTCTTTCTTCGTACATGCGCACTCGAGGTGAGTCATGAATTATGTCGCAGGGCAGGACTGCCTCTACGCCGTACACCATAAAAACGGTGTATATCCGGTACTACGATTCGGCGTGGTCCGCAGCCCCCAGAGTACGGAGTCGAGCTCCTCTACCCAGTCCGTATCAGACTCCATTAGGGAGCGCACTAATCTGGGTTTAATGCCGCTCATTATAAGACCATTTGCTCGTTCGACTTGACCGTTGGTTTGTGGGTGATAGACTGAGGCATAATCGAGCTTGATGCCCATTTTGCTGCACCAGAGTTTTACCTCATCGGCTGTGAAGTTCGTGCCGTTATCAGTGACGATGCTGTGGGGGACGCCGTAATGGTGTACAACCCCGGATATGAAATCTATCACCAGTCCGGATTCAACTGTTTTAACTGGTTTAGCCTCTATCCATTTGGTGAACTTATCCACCGTGACCAATAAGTATTTTTTCTTGTGGGTTCCCCCTTTAAGGGGTCCAACCATGTCAAGCCCCCAAACCGCGAAGGGCCATGTAATGGGGATTGTTTGGAGGGCGCTGGGTGACATGTGGCTTTGATTTGCAAAGAGCTGGCAACCGGCGCAACGTTGGACTAAGTCATGTGCATCTGCCCGGGCCGTTGGCCAATAGAATCTTGTACGGAAGGCCTTGCTTACAAGAGCTTGGGCTGCGGCGTGATGACCGCCGAGTCCGGCGTGAATCTCTACCAAAAGGTTCCGCCCTTCCTCTTCGGAGATGCACCTTTGAAGGACTCCGGTAGCGTTTTTTTTGTACAATTCTCCCTCATGGACCCTGTAGGCCTTGGATCGCCACACTATGCAGTGTGCCTCATTTTGGTCCTCCGGAAGTTTGTGTCTAGTTAGGTAGGCCAGGAATGGTTCTGTCCACGGGGCAATAATGGCCATCATTTCATGGGCTGAATGTGTTATTTCGGTGGCGGGGCCTCCGATTGTGTCAAAGAATTCGGTATCGGGTATTTTGGCCGGGTCCGTACTGTTGTTACCGGTGTCCCCTTCCCATGCTACGGATGGCTTGAAGAGCCTTTCCAGAAATATGTTGGGAGGGACCACATCGCGTTTTGCACTGATGCGGGCCAGGATATCTGGCGCCTGATTGTTTTCCCGAGCCACATGGTGAAATTCGAGCCCCTCGAACCGAGCTGACATTTTTAGGACGGCATTGCGATAAGCTGCTATTTTCGGATCCTTGGCATCGAAGTCTCCATTTATTTGGGATATCGCGAGGTTCGAATCCCCGCGCACCTCTAGGCGTTGAATGCCCATGGATACTGCCATCCGGAGACCATGTAGAAGGGCCTCATATTCGGCTGCATTGTTGGAGTCCGTATACATTATCTATAGTACGTATTGAACGGTATCTCCTGTTGGGGACGTCAAAACGACGCTAGCCCCCAGACCAGCCAGCATTTTGGAGCCGTCAAAGTGCATGATCCACTTTGAATATGTGCCATACTCTTTAGGGAGTTCGGCTTCCGTCCACTCAGCGACGAAGTCAGCCAAAACTTGCGACTTAATAGCTCGCCGTGGATTGTAAGTTATGCCGAACGGGAGGAGCTCAATGGCCCATTTGGCAATCCGGCCCCTCGCGTCGCGGTTGTTTATAATATCGTTAAGTGGTACTTCCGAGGCTACCGTTATCGAACACTCTTGAAAGTAGTGTCGCAGTTTCCGGGATGCCATGAATACCGCGTATGCTATCTTTTGATAATGCGGGTACCGTGACTTGCATGGAGTAAGGACAGTGGACACACAGTAAACCAGCTTTTGAAGGGGAAATTTGTGTCCGTCCACTTCTCGCTTGACGACGAGCACTACGCTTACTACTTGATGAGTTGCCGCAATGTATAATAGCATTGGTTCGCCAATGTTTGGCGCGGCCAGGACTGGGTTTGTTGCCAATATGGCTTTTATTTCGTTGAGTTCGGCCGTGGCAGCATCCGTCCACTCGAAGTGTTCGGTGCGCCAGAGGAGGCAATAAAGGGGTAATGCCTTTTCTCCCAAGCGGGAGATAAAGCGGCTTAGAGCCGCCACACATCCAGTCAATTTTTGTATTTGTTTGAGGTCTGTTGGGGTAGCCAACTGTGACAACGCTCGGATTTTGGCCGGATTAGCTTCAATACCTCCTCTACTGGAGACAATGAATCCCAGGAGCTTTCCGACTGGTACGCCGAAAATGCATTTTCCGGATTGAGCTTGATGTCATATGTTCGGAGGTTGTCGAATGTGAGCCTCAAGTCGTCTACTAGAGTTTCGACATGCTTGGTTTTAACGACCACGTCATCCACGTATGCTTCCACTGTTTTGCCGATCTAGTTTGCAAGACATGTCTGAATCATGCGCTGATATGTTGCACTGACGTTTTTGAGCCCGAAGGGCATTGTGTTGAAGCAGAATGGGCCGTATGGTGTGATGAATGCCGTTGCGGCTTGGTCTGGCTCCGCCATTTTAATTTGATGGTAGCCGGAGTATGCATCGAGGAAACACAATGAATCGTGTCCTGTGGTGGCGTCGATGATTTGATCGATGCGGGGGAGGGGGAAGGGATCCTTTGGACAGGCCTTGTTAAGGTCCTTAAAATCGACGCACAAGCGCCAGGATTTGTCCTTCTTTGGTACCATCCCCAGGTTTGCTAGCCAGTCTGGATGTTTTATGTCTCTGATGAATCCGGCCTCCAATAGCTTGGCTAGTTGCTCTCCCATGGCTTGTCTCTTAGGTTCGGAGAAACGTCAAAGAGCCTGCTTGACTGTCTTGAATCCTTTTAGGATATTTAGGTTGTGCTCAGCCAGCCTGCGTGGGATTCCTGGCATGTCTGAAGGATACCAGGCAAAAATGTCCCAGTTCTCACATAGGAACTCTCGCAGTGCGGCGTCGACATCAGGGTTTAATTGTGCCCCGATGGAAGCTGTTTTTGTAGGGTCCGTTGGATGGACTTGGAATTTGACTATTTCGTCCACCGGTTTAAAGGAGGTGGACTTGGATCTTTTATCGAGTATCACGTCGTCCCTGTTCACCGTGGAGCGCAGTGCAGTTAGTTCCTCGACCGCTAGGGCTTCAGATAGTGCCTCAAGGGCCAGTGCGGCTGTCTTATTTTCGACGCGGAGTGCTATGTCCGGATCACTAGCAAGAGTGATGATTCTGTTGGGCCCGGGCATTTTGAGCTTCATGTACCCGTAATGGGGTATGGCTTGGAAGATTGTAAACGCCTCCCGCCCTAGTAGGGCGTGGTATCCGCTGCTGAACGGGGCCACTTGGAAGGTAATTTCTTCGGACCTGTAATTATCCGGCGTGCCGAATACCACATCTAGTGTGATTTTCCCAGCACAGCGTGCTTCCCGACTGGGGATGATTCCTCTAAAGGTTGTGCTACTTTGCTCAATGCGGCTCCAGTCTATTTCCATATTTTGAAGAGTTTCCTCATAGATGAGGTTTAATCCACTGCCGCCGTCCATGAGTACCTTGGTGAGTCGAAAGCCGTCCACGATTGGACTGAGGACCAGCACGGCTGGTGCTCGGGCTGTTCGGAATTTAGGTTCGTCACTGGCATTCAAGGTAATAGCCGTGTCACTCCAAGGATTTATTTCTGCTATGTGGTAGATTTCGGCCATGCTGCGGAGTGTTTGCTTGCGTCTGTTATTTGACGCGAAGGTCTCAAAGACCGTTAACACCGTATTGTTGTCCACGGGATGGTGCTCTGTGGTATTTGGGAGGAGTAGATCCTCACCACTTTTGGCCACCTGCCGGAGTATCCAACATGCTCTAAGGCTGTGCGTTGGTATGGCATCCGCTGTACTATGAATTTTGCAGGGTCCGTTGAGCCATCCCTCCAGTATGGTTCCTTGCCCCGTAGAGGGCTTTTGCTTTTTGGTAGTTAACCCAGGTGTATTGGGAGAATGCACCCTTTTATTTCGGACTGGGTTTGTGTTCAGGGCCGGATTATCCCAAAATTTTATTTTGGTTTTGCAGGCGCTTTCCATCGCACAGTACTTTCATACTATGGACGCCAAATCGGCAAAGCGTGTAATTTCGCGGCGACTTATGGCGTTGAGGATTCCCTTGTCCGTGCAATTATTGCAGAAGAATGAAATTGTGTCTTCCTCGCGGCAGTCCTTTATCCTGTTCATGACCAGGAGGAATCTGGCCCAGTAATGGTGTACTGTTTCTTCAGGATCTTGCCTAATTTGGGATAGATCGCGTATGTTTGGGTGGGTGGGTGGAATTGAATCCGAATCCTCACCCAATCTGAGACTCAGGGGCCAAGGAGTTTCCGAACTCAGAAGTTTGGATTCTTGGATGTTTTCCGATAAATCTTGTCCGTTGCCTGATTCTAGGTTCAGGCCTTGAGTGACGTCCTCCCCTCCGCGGGTATCCGGCTTGGAGGGATCGGGAATCCGGACATAGCTAGTCCTTAAGATAAATGAAGGGTTGCCGCATTGTTCCTCCACCACTACAACGTGATGGGTGACCTGGGGAGAGTTGATCTCTCTTAGATCGGGTTTAGGCCCAATTTGATCATAGTCTGTAGCGACTCCCAGGGCGGCGAAGCGATCCAAGAGCTCGTTCAGGGAAGAGAGCTCCATTGGATCTAACTGCTCGGCGAGTTCCGAGCTGACGTGAAGATTGCTTTCGATGACCCGAGAAGTCATCATCGGTGCAGCGACTGAACAGGCGGTCATAAGAAAACCACCAAGCCAGAGAGTTTGGCCGATAGCCAAAGCTCCCTTAGCAACAGTGCCGTCTTTAAAGACGGAATGAGACATCCTTCCTGATGGCGACGGCATAGCGGATCTCTCAATGAAAGCACCAATGTCGGTGTCAAAACCGGCGGATCTCGGGTAGGGGGTCCCGAACTGTGCGTCTAGGCCGGATGGTAACAGGAGGCAGGGAACACGATGTTTTACCCAGGTTCGGGCCCTCTCGATGGAGGTAAAACCCTACGTCCTGCTTGATTAATATTGATGATATGGGTGGTACAAGAGTAGATCTACCACGAGATCAGAGAGGCTAAACCCTAGAAGCTAGCCTATGGTATGATTGTATGCTATGGTTGTTGTCCTACGGACTAAAACCCTCCGGTTTATATAGACACCGGAGAGGGTTAGGGTTACACAAGGTCGGTTACAAAGGAGGAGATATCCATATCTGTATTTCCTAGCTTGCCTTCCACGCCAAGTAGAGTCCCACCCGGACACGAGACGAAGTCTTCAATCTTGTATCTCCATAGTCTAACAATCCGGCCAATGGACATAGTCCGGCTGTCCGGAGACCCCATAATCCAGGACTCCCTCACCATCTAAATAGCTTCATTGATTTGTGTGATATGCAAAATAAGAAAGATGTGGATAATGATATTGTTAAATTGAAGCTATTTCCTTTTTCGCTTAGAGATCGTGCTAAAGCTTGGTTTTCGTCTTTGCCTAAAAATAGTATTGATTCATGGAATAAGTGCAAAGATGCTTTTATCTCTAAGTATTTTCCTCCCGCTAAGATCATCTCTTTTAGAAATGATATTATGAATTTTAAGCAACTTGATCATGAACATGTTGCACAAGCTTGGGAGAGAATGAAACTAATGATACGTAATTGCCCCACTCATGGTTTAAATTTGTGGATGATTATACAAAATTTTTATGCCGGATTGAATTTTGCTTCCAGAAATCTTTTAGATTCGACCGCGGGAGGCACTTTTATGGAAATCACTTTAGGAGAAGCCACTAAACTCCTAGATAATATTATGGTTAATTATTCTCAATGGCATACTGAAAGATCTACTAATAAAAAGGTGCATGCGATAGAAGAAATTAATGTTTTGAGTGGAAAGATGGATGAACTTATGAAATTATTTGCTAATAAGAGTGTTTCTTCTAATCCTAATGATATGCCCTTGTCTACTTTGATTGAGAATAATAATGAATCTATGGATGTGAATTTTGTTGGTAGGAACAATTTTGGTAATAACGCGTATACAGGAAATTTCAATCCTAGGCCTTATCCTAGTAATCCGTCTAATAATTATGGTAATTCCTACAACAATTCTTATGGAAATTATAATAAGATGCCCTCTGATTTTGAATCTAATATTAAAGAATTTATTACTTCGCAAAAGAATTTCAATGCTTTGAGTGAAGAAAAATTGCTTAAGATTGATGATTTGGCTAGGAACGTTGATAGAACTACTCTTGATGTTGATTCTTTGAAACTTAGATCTATTCCACCTAAGCATGATGTCAATGAGTCTCTCAAAGCCATGAGAATTTCCATTGATGAGTGCAAAGAAAGAACCGCTAGGATGCGTGCTAAGAAAGATGCCTTTATAAGAGAGTATTCTTCTAGTTGCTATGAAAATAAAGATGAAGATCTAAAAGTTATTGATGTGTCCCCTATTAAATCTTTGTTTTGCAATATGAATCTTGATAATGATGGGACTGAATATGATCCACCTTTACCTAGAAGGCGTTCCAAGAATTCGGAATTTTTTGATCTTGATGCTAAAATTGATAAAAGTGGGATTGAGGAAATTAAAACCCTAGATGTTGCTAAACCCACTATTATGGATTTCAAGGAATTTAACTATGAAAATTGCTCTTTTATTGATTGTATTTCCTTGTTACAATCCGTGCTAAATTCTCCCCATGCTTATAGTCAAAATAAAGCGTTTACTAAACATATCGTTGATGCCTTGATGCAATCTTATGAAGAAAAACTTGAATTGGAAGTTTCTATCCCTAGAAAGCTTTATGATGAGTGGGAACCAACTATTAAAATTAAAATTAAAGATCATTAATGCTATGCTTTATGTGATTTGGGTGCTAGTGTTTCCACGATTCCAAAGACTTTGTGTGATTTGTTAGGTTTCCGTGATTTTGATGATTGCTCTTTAAACTTGCACCTTGCAGATTCCACTATTAAGAAACCTATGGGAAGAATTAATGATGTTCTTATTGTTGGAAATAGGAATTATGTGCCTATAGATTTTATTGTTCTTGACATAGATTGCAATCCTTCATGTCCTATTATTCTTGGTAGACCTTTCCTTAGAACGATTGGTTCAATTATTGATATGAAGGAAGGAAATATTAGATTCCAATTTCCATTAAGGAAAGGCATGGAACACTTTCCTAGAAAGAAAATTAAACTACCTTATGAATCTATTATTAGAGCCACTTATGGATTGCCTACCAAAGATGGCAATACCTAGATCTATCCTTGCTTGTTATGCCTAGCTAGGGGGGTTAAACGATAGCGCTTGTTGGGAGGCAACCCAATTTTATCTTTATTCCTTGCTTTTTGCTCCTGTTTAGTAATAAATAATTATCTAGCCTCTGTTTTGGTTGTGTTTTTTTGTGTTTAATTAGTGTTTGTGCCAAGTAGAACCGTTGGGAAGACTTGGGGAAAGTCTTGTTACACTTGCTGTAAAAAACAGAAACTTTAGCGCTCACGAGAACTGCTGTCATTTTTATTTGGAAAGTTTTATTTAGTTAATTCTCTTTTCAGATGATTAATAGATAAATTCCTCACGTCCAGCAATTTATTTTAGAATTTTTGGAGTTCCAGATCTTGCGCTAGCTACATATTACTACAGACTGTTCTGTTTTTGACAGATTCTGTTTTTCGTGTGTTGTTTGCTTATTTTGATGAATCTATGGCTAGTAAAATAGTTTATAAACCATAGAGAAGTTGTAATACAGTAGGTATAACACCAATATAAATAAAGAATGAGTTCATTACAGTACCTTGAAGTGGTCTTTTGTTTTCTTTCGCTAACGGAGCTCACGAGATTTTCTACTTTAAGTTTTGTGTTGTGAAGTTTTCAAGTTTTGGGTAAAGATTTGATGGATTATGGACCAAGGAGTGGCAAGAGCCTAAGCTTGGGGATGCCCATGGAACCCCCAATATAATATAAGGACACCTAAAAGCCAAAGCTTGGGGATGCCCCGGAAGGCATCCCCTCTTTCATCTACTTCTATCGATAACTTTACTTGGAGCTATATTTTTATTCGCCACATGATATGTGTTTTGCTTGGAGCATCTTGTATGATTTGAGTATTTATTTGTTAGTTTACCACAATCATCATTGCTGTACACACCTTTTGAGAGAGCCATACATAATTTGGAATTTGTTAGAATACTCTATGTGCTTCGCTTATATCTTTTGAGTTATATAGTTTTGCTCTATTACTTCACTTATATCTTTTAGAGCACGGTGGTGGATTTGTTTTATAGAAACTATTGATCTCTCATGCTTCACTTAGATTATTTTGAGAGTCTTAAATAGCATGGTAATTTTCTTAAAATCCTAATATGCTAGGTATTCAAAGTTAGTAAAATTTTCTTAAGAGTGTTTTGAATACTAAGAGAAGTTTGATGCTTGATGATTGTTTTGAGATATGGAGGTAATAATATCAAAGTCGTGCTAGTTGAGTAGTTGTGAAATTGAGAAATGCTTGTGTTGAAGTTTGCAAGTCTCGTAGCATGCACGTATGGTAAACGTTGTGTAACAAATTTGAAACATGAGGTGTTATTTGATTGTCTTCCTTATGAGTGGCGGTCGGGGACGAGCGATGGTCTTTTCCTACCAATATGTCCCCCTAGGAGCATGCGCGTAGTACCGAGGTTTTTGATGACTTGTAGATTTTTGCAATAAGTATGTGAGTTCTTTATGACTAATGTTGAGTCCATGGATTATACGCACTCTCACCCTTCAATCCTTGCTAGCCTCTTCGGTACCGTGCATTGCCCTTTCTCACATTGAGAGTTGGCGCAAACTTCGCCGGTGCATCCAAACCCCGTGATATGATACGCTCTTTCACACATGAACCTTCTTATATCTTTCTCAAAAGAGCCACCATACCTACCTATTATGGCATTTCCATAGCCATTCCGAGATATATTGCCATGCAACTTTCCACCATTCCGCTCATCATGACACATTCATCATTGCCATATTGCTTAGCATAATCATGTAGTTGACATAGTATTTGTGGCAAGGCCATCATTCATAATTCTTTCATACATGTCACTCTTGGTCCATTGCATATCCCGATACACCGCCGGAGGCATTCATATAGAGTCATACTTTGTTCTAGTATCGAGTTGTAATCATTGAGTTGTAAATAAATAGAAGTGTGATCATCATCATTAATAGAGCATTGTCCCAATATATATATATAGTGATGCTATTCATCATCCAGTGTGTAGAATAAGTTATTTTTCATCCGAGGTAATCTTACAATCGCTTCGTAAATAAATTACGTTTGAAATACAAATAGTTACATTCATATTGATTCATTACGTAAAATTTGGTATAAGAAAATAAAAAATAGGTTATAAGACCAGAAATATCCCATTTTATGTATGTTTTTACGTTCGTAATTTTACATAACATAAAATATATTTTTTACGGCGAGTATATATTTTCTTACGTTCTCTTTTAACGTATGCAATAAGACAGAATTTACAAAACCTAAAAATACAGTGCATTTTAGTCAAAATAGAGAGGGGGTGAAGAATAACTATTCCTCACCTAGGGTGACGAATAGCGCGACCCTATATCCACACTTGTGCTTCAAAGTAGCACCATAATCTTCATGATAGAGAGTCTCTTGTTTTGTCACTTTCATATACTAGTGGGAATTTTTCATTATAAAACTTGGCTTGTATATTCCAACAATGGGCCTCCTCAAGTGCCCTAGGTCTTCGTGAGCAAGCAAGTTGGATGCACACCCACTTAGTTTCTTTTGTTGAGCTTTCATACATTTATAGCTCTAGTGCATCCGTTGCATGGCAATCCCTACTCCTTGCATTAACATCAATCGGTGGGCATCTCCATAGCCCGTTGATTATCGTTGATGTGAGACCTTCTCCTCTTTGTCTTCTCCACATAACCCCCCTCATTATATTCTATTCCACCCATAGTGCTATGTCCATGGCTCGCGCTCATATATTGCATGAAAGTTTATAGGTTTGAGATTACTAAAGTATGAAACAATTGCTTGGCTTGTCATCGGGGTTGTGCATGATGAGAGCATTCTTGTGTGACGAAAATGGAGCATGACTAAACTATATGATTTTGTAGGGATGAACTTGCTTGAAGTATTATTATTTTTATGTCAATATGAACTTTTGTCTTGAATCTTTCGGATCTGAATATTCATACCACAATTAAGAAGTATTACATTAAAATTATGCCAAGTAGCACTCCGCATAAAAAAATTTGTTTTTATCATTTACCTACTCAAGGACGAGCAGGAATTAAGCTTGGGGATGCTTGATACGTCTCCAACGTATCTATAATTTTTGATTCCTCCATGCTATATTATCTACTGTTTTGGACATTATTGGGCTTTATTATCCACTTTTATATTATTTTTGGGACTAACCTATTAACCGGAGGCCCAGCCCAGAATTGTTATTTTTTGCCTGTTTTAGGGTTTCGAAGAAAAGGAATATCAAATGGAGTCCAAACGGAATGAAACCTTCGGGAACGTGATTTTCTAAACGAACAAGACCCAGGAGACTTGGACCCTACGTCAAGACACAAAAGAGGAGGCCACGAGGTAGGGGGGCGCGCCTACCCCCTAGGCACGCCCTCCACCCTCGTGGGCCCCCTGTTGCTCCACCGATGTACTCCTTCCTCCTATATATACCTACGTACCCCCAAACGATCAGATACGGAGCCAAAACCCTAATTCCACCGCCGCAACTTTCTGTATCCACGAGATCTCATCTTGGGGCCGGTTCCGGAGCTCCGCCGGAGGGGGCATCGATCACGGAGGGCTTCTCAACACCATAGCCTCTCCGATGAAGTGTGAGTAGTTCACCTCAGACCTATGGGTCCATAGTTATTACCTAGATATTCTCATAACTATGCTCAATTCTGTCAATTGCTCAACAGTAATTTGTTCACCCACCGTAGAATACTTATGCTCTCGAGAGAAGCCACTAGTGAAACCTATGCCCCCCGGGTCTATCTTCATCATATTAATCTCCTACTGCTTAGTTATTTCCTTTGCTTTTTTACTTTGCCTTTATTTTACTTTGCATCTTTATCACAAAAATACCAAAAATATTATCTTTATCATATCTATCAGATCTCACTCTCGTAAGTGGCCGTGTAGCGATTGACAACCCCTATCCACGTTGGTTGCGAGGATTTATTTGTTTTGTGCAGGTACAAGGGACTCGCGCGTAGCCTCCTACTGGATTGATACCTTGGTTCTCAAAAACTGAGGGAAATACTTACGCTACTTTGCTGCATCATCCCTTCCTCTTCAGGGAAAACCAGGGGACAGACCAGCCCCTATTCGGACTCACCCTTAGGGGCTGGTCTATCCCCTTCCTTCCTATTCGGACTCCCCTAGGGGGGGCGTGCGCCACCTCCTGGCTGCTGCCCTCTCTCTTCCCTAAGGCTCACTAAGGCCCATTACTTCCCCGAGGGGTTCCGGTAACCCCTCCGGCACTCCGGTTTTATCCGAAACCACCCGAAACACTTCCCGTGTCCGAATGTAACCTTCCAATATATCAATCTTTATGTATCGACCATTTCGAGACTCGTCGTCATGTCTGTGATCTCATCCGGGACTCCGAACAATCTTCGGTACATCAAATCACATAACTCATAATACAAATCGTCATCGAACGTTAAGCGTGCGGACCCTACGGGTTCGAGAACTATGTAGACATGACCGAGACACATCTCCGGTCAATAACCAATAGCAGAACCTGGATGCTCATATTGGCTCCTACATATTCTACGAAGATCTTTATTAGTAAAACCGCATGACAACATACGTTGTTCCCTTTGTCATCGGTATGTACTTGCCCGAGATTCGATCGTTGGTATCATCATACCTAGTTCAATCTCATTACCGCAAGTCTCTTTACTCGTTCCATAATGCATCATCCCGCAACTAACTCATTAGTCACATTGCTTGCAAGGCTTATAGTGATGTGCACTACCGAGAGGGCCCAAAGATACCTCTCCGACAGTCGGAGTGACAAATCCTAATCTCAATCTATGCCAACTCAACAAACACCATCGGAGACACCTATAGAGTATCTTTATAGTCACCCAGTTACGTTGTGACGTTTGATAGCACACAAGGTGTTCCTCCGGTATGCGGGAGTTGCATAATCTCATAGTCATAGGAGCATGTATAAGTCATGAAGAAAGCAATAGCAATAAAACTAAACGATCATAGTGCTAAGCTAACGGATGGGTCTTGTCCATCACATCATTACCTAATGATGTGATCCCGTTCATCAAATGACAACACATGTCCATGGCTACGAAACTTTGTTGGGGAACGTAGTAATATCAAAAAATTTCCTAGGCACACGCAAGATCATGGTGATGCATAGCAACAAGAGGGGAGAGTGTTGTCCACGTACCCTCGTAGACCGAAAGCGGAAGCATTATAACAACGCGGTTGATGTAGTCGTACGTATTCACGGCCCGATCGATCAAGCACCGAAACTATGGCACCTCCGAGTTCTAGCACACGTTCAGCTCGATGACGATCCCCGGACTCCGATCTAGCAAAGTGTCGGGGAAGAGTTCCGTCAGCACAACGGCGTGGTGATGATCTTGATGTTCTACAGTCGCAGGGCTTCACCTAAGCACCGCTACAATATTACCGAGGATTATGGTGGAGGGGGGCACCGCACACGGCTAAGAGATCTCAAGGATCAATTGTTGTGTCTAGAGGTGCCCCCTGCCCCCGTATATAAAGGAGCAAGGGGGAGGGGCGGCCGGCCAGGAGGAGGCGCGCCAGGGAGGAGTCCTACTCCTACCGGGAGTAGGACTCCCTCCTTTTTCCTTGTCCAAGTAGGAGAGGGGGAAGGAAGGGAGAGAGGAGAGGAAGGAAAGGGGGGGCGCCGCCCCTCCCTCCTTGTCCAATTCGGACTAGAGGGGGAGGGGGCGCGCGGCCTGCCCTGGCTGCCCCTCCTCTTCTCCACTTTAGGCCCATGAGGCCCATTAACCCCCCCGGGGGGGGGGTCCGTTAACCCCCCGGTACTCCGATTTTATTCGAAACTTCCCCGGAACACTTCCGGTGTCCGAATATAGTCGTCCAATATATCAATCTTTATGTCTCGACCATTTCGAGACTCCTCGTCATGTCCGTGATCATATCCGGGACTCCGAACTAACTTCGGTACATCAAAACTAATAAACTCATAATATAACTGTCATCGAAACCTTAAGCGTGCGGACCCTACGGGTTCAAGAACAATGTAGACATGACCGAGACACATCTCCGATCAATAACCAATAGCGGAACCTGGATGCTCATATTGGCTCCCACATATTCTACGAAGATCTTTTATCGGTCAGACCGCATAACAACATACGTTGTTCCCTTTGTCATCGGTAT
Organism: Triticum urartu; assembly: GCF_056163025.1. Taxonomy (NCBI): domain Eukaryota; kingdom Viridiplantae; phylum Streptophyta; class Magnoliopsida; order Poales; family Poaceae; genus Triticum; species Triticum urartu. The sequence goes on along the minus strand of NC_141877.1, from coordinate 419,864,471 downwards.
GTTACTTGCCCGAGATTCGATCGTCGGTATCTCAATACCTAGTTCAATCTCGTTGCTGGCAAGTCTCTTTACTCGTTCCGTAATACATCGTCTCGCAACTAACTCATTAGTTGCATTGCTTGCAAGGCGTAGGTGATGTGCATTACCGAGAGGGCCCAGAGATACCTCTCCGACAATCGGAGTGACAAATCCTAATCTCGAAATACGCCAACCCAACATGTACCTTTGGAGACACCTGTAGAGCACCTTTATAATCACCCAGTTACGTTGTGACGTTTGGTAGCACACAAAGTGTTCCTCCGGCAAACGGGAGTTGCATAATCTCATAGTCATAGGAACATGTATAAGTCATGAAGAAAGCAATAGCAACATACTAAACGATCGGGTGCTAAGCTAATGGAATGGGTCATGTCAATCACATCATTCTCCTAATAATGTGATCCCGTTAATCAAATGACAACACATGTCTATGGTTAGGAAACATAACCATCTTTGATTAATGAGCTAGTCAAGTAGAGGCATACTAGTGACGTTTAGTTTGTCTATGTATTCACACAAGTATTATGTTTCCAGATAATACAATTCTAGCATGAATAATAAACATTTATCATGATATAAGGAAATAAAATAATAACATTATTATTGCCTCTAGGGCATATTTCCTTCAGTCTCCCACTTGCACTAGAGTCAATAATCTAGATTACACAGTAATGATTCTATCACCCATGGAGCTTTGGTGCTGATCAAGTTTTGCTCGTGGAAGAGGCTTAGTCAATGGGTCTGCAACATTCAGATCCATATGTATCTTGCAAATCTCTATGTCTCCCACCTGGACTAGATCCCGGATGGAATTGAAGCGTCTCTTGATGTGCTTGGTTCTCTTGTGAAATCTGGATTCCTTTGCCAAGGCAATTGCACCAGTATTGTCACAAAAGATTTTCATTGGACCCGATGCACTAGGTATGACACCTAGATCGGATATGAACTCCTTCATCCAGACTCCTTTGTTTGCTGCTTCCGAAGCAGCTATGTATTCCGCTTCACATGTAGATCCCGCCACAACGCTTTGTTTAGAACTGCACCAACTGACAGCTCCACCGTTTAATGTAAACATGTATCCGGTTTGCGATTTAGAATCGTCCGGATCAGTGTCAAAGCTTGCATCAACGTAACCATTTACAATGAGCTCTTTGTCACCTCCATATATGAGAAACATATCCTTAGTCCTTTTCAGGTATTTCAGGATGTTCTTGACCGCTGTCCACTGATCCACTCCTGGATTACTTTGGTACCTCCCTGCTAGACTTATAGCAAGACACACATCAGGTCTGGTACACAGCATTGCATACATGATAGAGCCTATGGCTGAAGCATAGGGAACATCTTTCATTTTCTCTCCATCTTCTGCATTGGTCGGGCATTGAGTCTTACTCAATTTCATACCTTGTAACACATGCAAGAATCCTTTCTTTGCTTGATCCATTTTGAACTTCTTCAAAACTTTGTCAAGGTATGTGCTTTGTGAAAGTCCAATTAAGCGTCTTGATCTATCTCTATAGATTTTAATGCCCAATATGTAAGCAGCTTCACCGAGGTCTTTCATTGAAAAACTCTTATTCAAGTATCCCTTTATGCTATCTAGAAATTCTATATCATTTCCGATTAGCAATATGTCATCTACATATAATATCAGAAATGCTACAGAGCTCCCACTCACTTTCTTGTAAATACAGGCTTCTCCAAAAGTCTGTACAAAACCAAATGCTTTGATCACACTATCAAAGCGTTTATTCCAACTCCGAGAGGCTTGCACCAGTCCATAAATGGATCGCTGGAGCTTGCACACTTTGTTAGCTCCCTTTGGATCGACAAAACCTTCCGGCTGCATCATATACAACTCTTCTTCCAGATATCCATTCAGGAATGCAGTTTTGACGTCCATCTGCCAAATTTCATAATCATAAAATGCGGCAATTGCTAACATGATTCGGACATACTTAAGCATCGCTATGGGTGAGAAGGTCTCATCGTAGTCAATCCCTTGAACTTGTCGAAAACCTTTTGCGACAAGTCGAGCTTTGTAGACAATAATATTACCGTCAGCGTCAGTCTTCTTCTTGAAGATCCATTTATTCTCAATTGCTTTCCGATCATTGGGCAAGTTAACCAAAGTCCATACTTTGTTCTCATACATGGATCCCATCTCAGATTTCATGGCTTCAAGCCATTTTGCGGAATCTGGGCTCACCATCGCTTCTTCATAGTTCGTAGGTTCATCATGATCTAGTAGCATGACTTCTAGAACAGGATTACCGTACCACTCTTGTGCGGATCTTACTCTGGTTGATCTACGAGGTTCGGTAGTAACTTGTTCTGAAGTTTCATGATCATTATCATTAGCTTCCTCACTAATTGGTGTTGGTGTCATAGAAACCGGTTTCTGCGATGTACTACTTTCCAATAAGGGAGCAGGTACAGTTACCTCATCAAGTTCTACTTTCCTCCCACTCACTTCTTTCGAGAGAAACTCCTTCTCTAGAAAGGATCCATTCTTAGCGACAAATGTCTTGCCTTTGGATCTGTGATAGAAGGTATACCCAACAGTCTCCTTTGGGTATCCTGTGAAGACACATTTCTCCGATTTGGGTTCGAGCTTATCAGGTTGAAGTTTTTTCACATAAGCATCGCAGCCCCAAACTTTTAGAAACGACAACTTTGGTTTCTTGCCAAAACACAGTTCATAAGGCGTCGTCTCAACAGATTTTAATGGTGCCCTATTTAACGTGAATGCGGCTGTCTCTAGAGCATAACCCCAAAACGATAGCGGTAAATCTGTAAGAGACATCATAGATCGCACCATATCGAGTAAAGTACGATTACGACGTTCGGACACACCATTACGCTGTGGTGTTCCGGGTGGCGTGAGTTGTGAACTATTCCGCATTGTTTCAAATATAGACCAAACTCATAACTCAAATATTCTCCTCCACGATCAGATCGTAGAAACTTTATTTTCTTGTTACGATGATTTTCAACTTCACTCTGAAATTCTTTGAACTTTTCAAATGTTTCAGACTTATGTTTCATTCATTAGATATACCCATATCTGCTTAAATCATCTGTGAAGGTGAGAAAATAACGATATCCGCCACGAGCTTCAACATTCATTGGACCACATACATCTGTATGTATGATTTCCAACAAATCTGTTGCTCTCTCCATAGTACCGGAGAACGGTGTTTTAGTCATCTTACCCATGAAGCATGGTTCGCAAGTACCAAGTGATTCATAATCAAGTGATTCCAAAAGTCCATCAGTATGGAGTTTCTTCATGCGTTTTACACCGATATGACCTAAACGGCAGTGCCACAAATAAGTTGCACTATCATTATCAACTCTACATCTTTTGGTTTCAACATTATGAATATGTGTATCACTACTATCGAGATTCATCAAAAATAGACCACTCTTCAAGGGTGCATGACCATAAAAGATATTACTCATATAAATAGAACAACCATTATTCTCTGATTTAAACGAATAACCGTCTCGCATCAAACAAGATCCAGATATAATGTTCATGCTCAACGCTGGCACCAAATAACAATTATTTAGGTCTAATACTAATCCCGATGGTAGATGTAGAGGTAGCGTGCCGACCGCGATCACATCGACTTTGGAACCATTTCCCACGCGCATCGTCACCTCGTCCTTCGCCAGTGTTCGCTTAATCTGTAGTCCCTGTTTCGAGTTGCAAATATTAGCAACATAACCAGTATCAAATACCCAGGTGCTACTGCGAGCTCTAGTAAGGTACACATCAATAACATGTATATCACATATACCTTTGTTCACCTTGCCATCCTTCTTATCCGCCAAATACTTTGGGCAGTTCCGCTTCCAGTGACCAGTCTGCTTGCAGTAGAAGCACTCAGTTTCAGGCTTAGGTCCAGATTTGGGTTTCTTCTCTTGAGCAGCAACTTGCTTGCTGTTCTTCTTGAAGTTCCCCTTCTTCTTCCCTTTGCCCTTTTTCTTGAAACTAGTGGTCTTGTTGACCATCAACACTTGATGCTCCTTCTTGATTTCTACCTCCGCAGCTTTCAGCATTGCGAAGAGCTCGGGAATAGTCTTATTCTTCCCTTGCATATTATAGTTCATCACGAAGCTCTTGTAGCTAGGTGGCAGTGATTGGAGAATTCTGTCAATGACGCAATCATCTGGAAGATTAACTCCCAATTGAATCAAGTGATTATTATACCTAGACATTTTGAGTATATGCTCACTGACAGAACTGTTCTCCTCCATCTTGCAGCTATAGAACTTATTGGAGACTTCATATCTCTCAGCCCGGGCATTTGCTTGAAATATTAACTTCAACTCCTGGAACATCTCATATGCTCCATGACGTTCAAAACGTCGTTGAAGTCCCGATTCTAAGCCATAAAGCATGGCACACTGAACTATCGAGTAGTCATCAGCTTTGCTCTGCCAGACGTTCATAACATTTGGTGTTGCTCCAGCAGCAGGCCTGGCACCCAGCGGTGCTTCCAGGACGTAATTCTTCTGTGCAGCAATGAGGACAATCCTCAAGTTACGGACCCAGTCCGTGTAATTGCTACCATCATCTTTCAACTTTGCTTTCTCAAGGAACGCATTAAAATTCAACGGAACAACAGCACGGGCCATCTATCTATAATTAAACATAAACAAGCAAGATACTATCAGGTACTAAGTTCATGATAAATTTATGTTCAATTAATCATATTACTTAAGAACTCCCACTTAGAAAGACATCCCTCTAATCTTCTAAGTGATTACATGATCCAAATCAACTAAACCATAACCGATCATCACGTGAAATGGAGTAGTTTTCAATGGTGAACATTGCTATGTTGATCATATCTACTATATGATTCACGCTCGACCTTTCAGTCTCAGTGTTCCGAGGCCATATCTGCATATGCTAGGCTCGTCAAGTTTAACCTGAGTATTCTGCGTGTGCAAAAACTGGCTTGCACCCGTTGTAGATGGACGTAGAGCTTATCACACCCGATCATCACGTGGTGTCTGGGCACGACGAACTTTGGCAACGGTGCATACTCAGGGAGAACACTTTTATCTTGAAATTTAGTGAGAGATCATCTTATAATGCTACCGTCAATCAAAGCAAGATAAGATGCATAAAAGATAAACATCACATGCAATCAATATAAGTGATATGATATGGCCATCATCATCTTGTACTTGTGATCTCCATATCCGAAGTACCGTCATGATCACCATCGTCACCGGCGCGACACCTTGATCTCCTATCGTTGCATCGTTGTCGTATCGCCAATCTTATACTTCCACGACTATCGCTACCGTTTAGTGATAAAGTAGAGCACTACAACACGATTGCATTGCATACAATAAAGCAACAACCATATGGCTCCTGCCAGTTGCCGATAACTCGGTTACAAAACATGATCATCTCATACAATAAAATTTAGCATCATGTCTTGTCCATATCACATCTCAACATGCCCTGCAAAAACAAGTTAGATGTCCTCTACTTTGTTTGTTGCAAGTTTTACGTGGCTGCTACGGGCTTAAGCAAGAACCAATCTTACCTACGCATCAAAACCACAATGATAGTTTGTCAAGTTGGTGCTGTTTTAACCTTCGCAAGGATCGGGCGTAGCCACACTTGGTTCAACTAAAGTTGGAGAAACTGACACCCGCCAGCCACCTATGTGTAAAGCACGTCAGTAGAACCAGTCTCGCGTAAGCGTACGCGTAATGTCGGTCCGGGCCGCTTCATCCAACAATACCGCCGAACCAAAGTATGACATGTTGGTAAGCAGTATGACTTATATCGCCCAAAACTCACTTGTGTTCTACTCGTGCATATAACATCAACACATGAAACCTGGCTCTGATGCCACTGTTGGGGAACATAGTAATATCAAAAAAATTCCTACGCACACGCAAGATCATGGTGAGGGGAGAGTGTTGTCCACATACCCTCGTAGACTGAAAGCGGAAGCGTTATAACAACGCGGTTGATGTAGTCGTACGTCTTCATGGCCCGACCGATCAAGCACCGAAACTACGGCACCTCCGAGTTCTAGCACACGTTCAGCTCGATGACGATCCCCGGACTCCGATCCAGCAAAGTGTCGGGGAAGAGTTCCATCAGCACGACGGTGTGGTGACGATCTTGATGTTCTACCGTCGCAGGGCTTCGCCTAAGCACCGCTACAGTATTATCGAGGATTATGGTGGAGGGGGGCACCGCACACGGCTAAGAGATCTCAAGGATCAATTTTTGTGACTAGAGGTGCCCCCCTGCCCCCGTATATAAAGGAGCAAGGGGGAGGGGCAGCCGGCTAGGAGGAGGCGCGCCAGGGAGGAGTCCTACAACTACCGGGAGTAGGACTCCCTCCTTTTTCCTTGTCCAAGTAGGAGAGGAGGAAGGAAGGGAGAGAGGAGAGGAAGGAAAGGGGGGGCGCCGCCCCTCCCTCCTTGTCCAATTCGGACTAGAGGGGGAGGGGGCGCGCGGCCTGCCCTGGCTGCCCCTCCTCTTCTCCACTTTAGGCCCATGAGGCCCATTAACCCCCGGGGGGGTTCCGGTAACCCCCCGGTACTCCGGTTTTATCCGAAACTTCCCCGGAACACTTCCTGTGTTCAAATATAGTCGTCCAATATATCAATCTTTATGTCTCGACCATTTCGAGACTCCTCGTCATGTCCATGATCATATCCGGGACTCCGAACTAACTTCGGTACATCAAAACTAATAAACTCATAATATAACTGTCATCGAAACCTTAAGCGTGCGGACCCTATGGGTTCGAGAACAATGAAGACATGACCGAGACACGTCTCCGGTCAATAACCAATAGCGGAACCTGGATGCTCATATTGGCTCCCACATATTCTACGAAGATCTTTTATCGGTCACACCGCATAACAACATACGTTGTTCCCTTTGTCATTGGTATGTTACTTGCACGGGATTCGATCGTTGGTATCTCAATACCTAGTTCAATCTCGTTGCCGGCAAGTCTCTTTACTTGTTCCGTAATACATCATCTCGCAACTAACTCATTAGTTGCATTGCTTGCAAGGCTTAGGTGATGTGCATTACCAAGAGGGCCCAGAGATACCTCTCCGACAATCGGAGTGACAAATCCTAATCTCGAAATATGCCAACCCAACATGTACCTTTGGAGACACCTGTAGAGCACCTTTATAATCACCCAGTTACGTTGTGACGTTTGGTAGCACACAAAGTGTTCCTTCGGCAAACGGGAGTTGCACAATCTCATAGTCATAGGAACATGTATAAGTCATGAAGAAAGCAATAGCAACATACTAAACGATCGGGTGCTAAGCTAATGGAATGGGTCATGTCAATCACATCATTCTCCTAATAATGTGATCCCGTTAATCAAATGAGAACACATGTCTATGGTTAGGAAATGTAACCATCTTTGATTAATGAGCTAGTCAAGTAGAGGCATACTAGTGACGTTTAGTTTGTCTATGTATTCACACAAGTATTATGTTTCCGGATAATACAATTCTAGCATGAATAATAAACATTTATCATGATATAAGGAAATAAAATAATAAGATTATTATTGCCTCTAGGGCATATTTCCTTCAAATTTAACCATCTTTGATTAACGAGCTAGTCAAGTAGAGGCATACTAGGGACACTCTGTTTGTCTATGTATTCACACATGTACTAAGTTTCCGGTTAATACAATTCTAGTATGAATAATAAACATTTATCAAGATATAACGAAATATAAATAACAACTTTATTATTGCCTCTAGGTCATATTTCCTTCAGTCACCCACTTGCACTAGAGTCAATAATCTAGATTTCACAGTAATGATTCTAACACCCATGGAGTCCTGGTGCTGATCATGTTTTGCTCGTGAGAGAGGCTTAGTCAATGGGTCTGCAGCATTCAGATCCGTATGTATTTGCAAATCTCTATGTCTCCCTCCTTGACTTGATTATGGGTGGAATTGAAGCGTCTCTTGATGTGGTTGGTTCTCTTGTGAAATCTGGATTCCTTTGCCAAGGCAATTGCACCAGTAGTGTCACAAAAGATTTTCATTGGACCTGATGCACTAGGTATTACACCTAGATCAGATATGAAATCCTTCATCCAGACTCCTTCATTTGCTGCTAACGAAGCAGCTATGTATTCCGCTTCACACGTAGATCCCGCCGTGACGTTCTGCTTAGAACTGCACCAACTGATAGTTCCACCATTCAATAAAAATACGTATCCGGTTTGCGACTTAGAGCCATCCAGATCAGTGTCAAAGCTTGCATCAACGTAACCGTTTACGACGAGCTCTTTGTCACCTCCATAAACGAGAAACATATCCTTAGTCCTTTTCAGGTATTTTAGGATGTTCTTGACTGCTTTCCAGTGATCCACTCTTGGATTACTTTGGTACCTCCCTGCTAAACTAATAGCAAGGCACACATCAGGTCTGGTACACAACATTGCATACATGATAGAACCTATGGCCGAGGCATAGGGAATGACTTTCATTTTCTCTCTATCTTCTGCAGTGGTCGGGCATTGAGTCTGACTCAACTTCACACCTTGTAACACAGGCAAGAACCCTTTCTTTGCTTGATCCATTTTGAACTTCTTCAAAACTTTATCAAGGTATGTGCTTTGTGAAAGTCCAATTAAGCGTCTTGATCTATTTTTATAGATCTTGATGCCCAATATATAAGCAGCTTCACCGAGGTCTTTCATTGAGAAATTCTAATTCAAGTATCCATTTATGCTATTCAAAAATTAAGTATAATTTCCAATCAACAATATGTCATCCACATATAATATCAGAAATGCTACATAGCTCCCACTCACTTTCTTGTAATTACAGGCTTCTCCAAAAGTCTGTATAAAACCATATGATTTGATCACACTATCAAACCTTATATTCCAACTCCGAGATGCTTGCACCAGTCCATAAATGGATCACTAGAGCTTGCACACTTTGTTAGCACCTTTTGGATCGACAAAAACCTTCCGGTTGTGTCATATACAACTCTTCTTTAAGATATCCATTAAGGAATGCAGTTTTGACATCCATTTGCCAAATTTCATAATCATAAAATGCGGCAATTGCTAACATGATTCAGACGGACTTAAGCATCGCTACGGGTGAGAAGGTCTCATTGTAGTCGACTCCTTGAACTTGTCGAAAACTTTTCGCAACAAGTCAAGCTTTGTAGACAGTAACATTACCGCCAGCGTCAGTCTTCTTCTTGAAGATCCATTTATTCTCTATGGCTTGCCGATCATCGGGCAAGTCAACCAAAGTCCACACTTTGTTCTCATACATGGACCCTGTCGGTGTCAAAACCGGCGGATCTCGGGTAGGGGGTCCCGAACTATGCGTCTAGGATGGATGGTAACAGGAGGCAGGGGACATGATGTTTTACCCAGGTTCGGGCCCTCTTGATGGAGGTAAAACCCTACGTCCTGCTTGATTGATATTGATGATATGGGTAGTACAAGAGTAGATCTACCACGAGATCAGAGAGGCTAAACCCTAGAAGCTAGCCTATGGTATGATTGTATGTTATGGTTGTTGTCCTACGAACTAAAACCCTTCAGTTTATATAGACACCAGAGAGGGTTAGGGTTACACAAGGTCGGTTACAAAGGAGGAGATATCCATATCCGTATTGCCTAGCTTGCCTTCCACGCCAAGTAGAGTCCCACCCGGACACGAGACGAAGTCTTCAATCTTGTATCTTCATAGTCTAACAGTCCGGCCAATGGAGATAGTCCGGCTGTCCAGAGACCCCCTAATCCAGGACTCCCTCAGTAGCCCCTGAACCAGGTTTCAATGACGATGAGTCCGGCACGCAGTATTGTCTTCGGCATTGCAAGGCGGGTTCCTTCTCCGAATACATCACAGAAGAATTTGAATATGAGGATAGTGTCCGACCCTCCAAGATAAGTTCCACATTCCACCATAGAGAGAATAATATTTTCGCAGATCTAATTTGCTGGCTTGTTTTGGCAGCATGATGTTACGTCATGGCCCGATGATTATTCGAACCGTTTCTTTTAACCAGCCCCGCACATAACGCGAGGCAGTTTTTTCGACACGTCTTGTCAAAGCAGAGATCGTGTCCCCTTATTACGGGATTCTCATCAATAGGGGCGTGGGTAACCCAACTGCGCCATCAATTGCGGCGCTTGGGGGATAAGCGAGTTTTACCAGGCAAGTGGGGACGCTTAGTTTCGTCCGCCCATATAAAGGGATAAGGATTAACCTTTCTATCCACGCCTTCTTCCTCCTTTGCTCATCCGTTTTCGCACACTCGAGCTCTAGCGCCCAAGTCCGCACTTCCCACCTCGACCTTCTCCAATCATGTCCGGAGCGGGAGGGAGGTGGATGGTCTCCTCCGTCACGGAGGGAGACATCAAGAAACTGCGCGGAGCCGGATACCTAGCCGCGAACATCGCGCATCGGCTGCCCGCCACGGGGCAGATCGTCCCTACCCCGGAACCTCACGAGAGGGTAGTTTTCCTTCACCACTTCCTCCGCGGACTAGGGTTTCCCCTCCATCCATTCGTCTGTGGTCTCATGTTCTACTACGGGCTGGACTTTCATGATCTGGCCCCGAACTTCATCCTCAACATTTCGGCGTTCATCGTCGTGTGTGAGGCTTTCCTCCGCATCTGGCCCCACTTCGGCTTGTGGTTAAAGACCTTCAATATCAAGCCGAAGGTGGTACGAGGCCAACAAGCAGAATGCGGCGGAGCCATGGTGGGCAAGATGCCCAACGTCATATGGCTCGAAGGCTCCTTCGTGGAGACAATAAAGGGATGGCAGTCGGCGTGGTTCTACATCACCAAGCCGCGTGACACCAAATGGGCGGCAGCCCCCGAGTTTCGATCCGGATTCCCTACACGACTCACTTCCTGGAAGGAGAAGGGCTTGTCGTGGGGTTCATCGGTGGAGCTGGACGGACTCCAGAAATGTATCCGTAGTATGGCAAGCAAGAAGCTCAAGCTTGTCAACATAGTCCAAGTTATGCTCATCCGCCGGATCCTCCCGTGTCAACAACGGGATTTTACCTTATGGGAGTTCGACCCGGCCCAGCACCAGACTCTGAGCGAGCTCTTTGATACGACGCACAAGGACGTCTGGAAGGTGCTGTTCAAGGGCGCCGAGGTCCCTCCTTCTCTCGCCGAGGACCGCGGACTAAGCGCAAAGCGCCTAGCGCGTTCGGTGAGTTCAATACGTCCTGTAAGACATTTATTTTCCCTAGCTTAATTATGCACGGGGTCTAATCTCCATGCCTTTGACAGGACTGGGTGGAGATGTCGGGGCAGATCGACTGTCCGGCCCCTTTGCCCGAAGATACTGCAGGCGCTCTCCTGACGGAGATGCTGACTCCGGCTCCTTACAAGGTGCCGGAGAAGACCAAGAAGGCCAAGGGAACTCGAAAGAGTTCCTGGCGCCAGGTGTTATCGGACTCATCGTCCGATAACTCTATGGCACACTCCTCCCCCGAAGACGAGGAGGAAGAAGAAGATGCTCCCCCTCCAGGCGGGGGAGACAAGAAGAGGAAGGCCGCCCAAACCGGGGAGGCCGGAGGGTCCAAGAAGGGAAGGACTCTCCTTTCGGATGGTTCCACCGCCGCCGACGAAGGCGAAGACGAGTGGTTGCCCAGGGTCATGCCCCCGGGGAGATCGTAAGTATTCGGATACCAGAGTAACTCATAGGATTCCTTTGTCGCACTGCTTTCTCTAACGTCGAACGCAATTATGCAGGCCGCCACGAGCCAGCATCGATGTATCATCGGACGGCTCCTTGGGCTTGTCGGACATGGATAGCGATCCAGTCCCGACCGCCACCTCCCCTCATCCTGCCGACGACGCCGAGGTGTTATCTCAAGAGGCACTGGATCAACGGGAGACAGCCCCGGAGGCGCCTCAAGGCGACCTTCCGGACTCCAGGAGCCGAGGGGACGGGGCCCCTGAGAGCTCCGAGTTCGGCCCTCAGCCGAACACCGCGCCGGAACCTCCAGCAGTTCCGGGCTCGGGCAGGCGGCCTCCCTCTAAAAGGGGCAAGACACCTGTGCCGGTGACCTCTGTCCATCCAGAGGCGCCGGACAGTCTGCTGGAAGCATTTCGCAGCGCTTCCATCGACGAGGAGCACCGCACTATCATGAGTGCGGTGATCGAGAAGGTTCAGTCCACCAAGAGCGGATTGACTGAAGCCTGTGCCAGCCTTCTAACAGGCTTCGAGGTAAGTTTTTTAAAATGTAGTAGAAATATTACCGCATAGACAGTAGCCCATGATGCTTTGTTCGGTGTTCACAAAGAAAAGCCGAACAGAGGATCAAATAATATCGCAGGAGTCTAATATAAGTGTGTCAATATGGATGTGCAGGCTTCGCTGCTGGCGTCCACCGCACTGACTGCGGAGGTCGCCGTACTGAAGCAGGCCCTTGAGGGGTCCAGGAAAGAGCTCGGCCTTGCCAAGAGGCAGCTCAAGGAGAACAAGGGTAAGTAATACCCTGTCTATAGATGTGTATATATATAAAAAAGGACGCGATTGCAAAATGACAGGATCATTGTATGTTTGCCAGGGGCCACGACCGAGGTGGTGACCCTGAAGCAAGCGCTAAACCAGGCCGAAGATAAAGCGGCCCAGGAGCGCACCGAGCAAGAGAAACACGAGGCTCGGGTGGGCGAGGTGCAGCAAGAGCTCCAGGCTCTCGTGACGAAGCACGAGGCGTTGGAGCTTGACTCTAAGACGCGAGAGTCTGAGCTTGCCGCGGCCCTTGAGAGCGCAAAGAGTGCCAAGGCCGAGGCCCAGAAGGCCCTCCAAGAGATCGACGCAATGAAGAAGATAGCGGCTGGTAAGGCTTTCTATATGCAAAGCAAGCATGTAAAAGTAAATTACCGATTACTTACCCGGATCCGGAGCTCTTCAGGAGCATTCGCAGATTTGCCCCGCAGTGTGTCCGATGCCACACAATTTTAGCAGGCCGAGGACGGAAGCTCGACGGAGAAGCTGTTCTGGTCTCAGTATGCTGAGGCCGAACATCCGGTGCCAATGAGCGACCAGCTGAAGCAGATGGTCGAGCTACATAAGGCGGCCGATCAAGCCATGAAGAGCTTTATAGTCCGGCTGTGGCCTGCCGACGCCCTTCCGAACAGCTTCTTCGGCCTGGTGAGGCGGCTTGTGGATGCCTGCCCGCGACTTGAGGTCGTCAAGCGATCTGTCTGCATTGAAGGTGCACACCGGGCTTTCGCCCGTGTGAAATTGTAGTGGGTCAAGCTAGACGCCGTGAAGTTGATCAAGGAGGGGCCGCCAGAGGGCAAGGAGCACCGCCACCCCGAGATGTACTATGAGGGTGTTCTACCGGGTGCCCGTCTCATCTCGGACGAGTGTTCAAAATAAGTAATATTTGAGTAAACTTGCTCGTTTTATCCTGTATTTATGAAAACTTGTTTCATATGCGCTATGCAACGCTTGTTTGAATTTAAAATATTACCTTCTGTTTGGCTGTTTATCCAATCTGAGAGTTGGCTAGTCCTCGGCTTCTGCCCCCATGCCACGAGTGCTGGGGTGTTCGTGATAAACCTGAGCACTCTTGTTCCCATATTTGGGTCCTTCGAGGGAGGTGCTCAGCACAACGAACAAGGCAACTGGACTAATAATGCTTTATCACTCTCACTTAGCCATAGAATTCTATAATTTTAAATTTCGGCGAAGCCCCTGGTATTCGGAAGGCTGAATTCGGGGTGCGATACACGCCTGTAAGCCGGACAGGGCCGACCCCTCGCCCTAAGCGGCATAAGTCTTTAGGGACTCGAGAAACCTCGCCGAACAGCGACCAGTCTCTCGCCTTATCATGACAGTCAGTTTTAGCTTTCTCTACTGAGGTGCTAAGCCCGGCAGAACCGGGGCACAATCACAGTAATTCTCCTAGTGCTACCTTAGCCGATAGAGCGAAACGTAGGGTACCAAAACATAGGAGCCGGGCAAACCCAACATTTGACCAAAGACATGATTCGGAGCTGATGCATATAATGCTATAAGTTCGGGGTGCCGCACTTGTGAAAGTGTTTGGACTTTTCACATCGCATTGTGGGGTACGTAAGTGAAGGAAATATGCCCTAGAGGCAATAATAAAGTTATTATTTATTTCCTTATATCATGATAAATGTTTATTATTCATGCTGGAATTGTATTAACCGGAAACATAATACATGTGTGAATACATAGACAAACAGAGTGTCACTAGTATGCCTCTACCTGACTAGCTCGTTGATCAAAGATGGTTATGTTTCCTAACCATAGACATGAGTTGTCATTTGATTAACGGGATCACATCATTAGGAGAATGATGTGATTCACTTGACCCATTCTGTTAGCTTAGCACTTGATCGTTTAGTTTGTTGCTATTGCTTTCTCCATGACTTATACATGTTGCTATGACTATGAGATTATGCAACTCCCGTTTACCTGAGGAACACTTTGTGTGCCACCAAATGTCACAACGTAACTAGGTGATTATAAAGGTGCTCTACAGGTGTCTCCGAAGGTACTTGTTGGGTTGGCATATTTCGAGATTAGGATTTGTCACTCCGATTGTCGGAGAGGTATCTCTGGGCTCGGTAATGCACATCACTTAAGCCTTGCAAGCATTGCAACTAATGAGTTAGTTGCAGGACAATGTATTACGGAACGAGTAAAGAGACTTGCCGGTAACGAGATTGAACTAGGTATTGAGATACCAACGATCGAATCTCGGGCAAGTAACATACCGATGACAAAGGGAACAACGTATGTTGTTATGCGGTCTGACCGATAAAGATCTTCGTAGAATATGTGGGAGCCAATATGAGCATCCAGGTTCCGCTATTGGTTATTGACCGGAGACGTGTCTCGGTCATGTCTACATTGTTCTCGTACCTGTAGGGTCCGCACGCTTAAGGTCTCGATGACAGTTATATTATGAGTTTATGATTTTTGATGTACCGAAGGAGTTCGGAGTACCGGATGAGATCGGGGACATGACGAGGAGTCTCGAAATGGTCGAGACGTAAAGATCGATATATTGGACGACTATATTCGGACATCGGAAAGGTTTCGAGTGATTCGGGTATTTTTCGAAGAACCGGAGATTTACGGGAATACGTATTGGGCCTTATTGGGCCATACGGGAAAGAAGGAAAAGGGCCTCAAGGGTGGCCGCACCCCTCCCCTTGGTCTGGTCCGAATTGGACTAGGGAAGGGGGGCGCCCCTTCCTTCCTTCTCCTTTTCCCTTCCTCTTTTCCTATTCCATATGGGAGGTGGAATCCTACTAGGACTAGGGAGTCCTAGTAGGACTCCACACTTGGCGCGCCCCCTCCTAGGGCCGGCCTCCTCCTCCCTTGCTCCTTTATATACGGGTGCAGGGGGGCACCCCAAAGACACAAAAATTGATCCTTGAGATCTATTAGCCGTGTGCGGTGCCCTCCTCCACCATAATCCTCGATAATATTGTAGCGGTGCTTAGGCGAAGCCCTGCGACGGTAGAACATCAAGATCGTCACCACGCCGTCATGCTGACGGAACTCTTCCCCGACATTCTGCTGGATTGGAGTCCGGGGATCGTCATCGAGCTGAACGTGTGCTAGAACTCGGAGGTGTCGTAGTTTTGGTGCTTGATCGGTCGGGCCGTGAAGACGTACGACTACATCAACCGCGTTGTGCTAACGCTTCCGCTTCCGATCTACGAGGGTACGTAGACAACATTCTCCCCTCTCGTTGCTATGCATCACCATGATCTTGCGTGTGTGTAGGAATTTTTTTGAAATTACTACGTTCCCCAACAGTGGCATCCGAGCCTAGGTTTTATGCATTGATGTTGTGCACGAGTAGAACATAAGTGAGTTGTGGGCGATATAAGTCATACTGCTTACCAGCATGTCATACTTTGGTTCGCCGGTATTGTTGGATGAAGCGTCCCGGACCGACATTACGCGTACGCTTACGCGAGACTGGTCCTACCGACGTGCTTTGCACACAGGTGGCTGGCGGGTGTCAGTTTCTCCAACTTTAGTTGAACCAAGTGTGGCTACGCCCGGTCCTTGCAAAGGTTAAAACAGCACCAACTTGACAAACTATCGTTGTGGTTTTGATGCGTAGGTAAGAACGGTTCTTGCTAAGCCCGTAGCAGCCACGTGAAACTTGCAACAACAAAGTAGAGGACGTCTAACTTGTTTTTGCAGGGCATGTTGTGATGTGATATGGTCAAGACATGTTGCTAAATTTTATTGTATGAGATGATCATGTTTTGTAACCGAGTTATCAACAACTGGCAGGAGCCATATGGTTGTCGCTTTATTGTATGCAATGCAATCGCGCTGTAATGCTTTACTTTATCACTAAGCGGTAGCGATAGTCGGGGAAGCATAAGATTGGCGAGACGACAACGATGCTACGATGGAGATCAAGGTGTCACGCCGGTGACGATGGTGATCATGACGGTACTTCGGAGATAGAGATCACAAGTACAAGATGATGATGGCCATATCATATCACTTATATTGATTGCATGTGATGTTTATCTTTTATGCATCTTATCTTGCTTTGATTGACGGTAGCATTATAAGATGGTCCCTCACTAAAATTATCAAAGTATAAGTGTTCTCCCTGAGTATGCACTGTTGCGAAAGTTCTTCGTGCTGAGACACCACGTGATGATCGGGTGTGATAGGCTCTACGTTCAAATACAACGGGTGCAAAACAGTTGCACACGCGGAATACTCAGGTTAAACTTGACGAGCCTAGCATATAACAGATATGGCATCGGAACACGGAGACTGAAAGGTCGAGCGTGAATCATATAGTAGATATGATCAACATAGTGATGTTCACCATTGAAACTACTCCATCTCACGTGATGATCGGACATGGTTTAGTTGATTTGGATCACGTGATCACTTAGAGGATTAGAGGGATGTCTATCTAAGTGGGAGTTCTTAAGTAATATGATTAATTGAACTTTAATTTATCATGAACTTAGTCCTGGTAGTATTAGCATATCTATGTTGTAGATCAATAGCTCGTGTTTAGCTCCCCTGTTTTATTTTTAATATGTTCCAAGAGAAAACTAAGTTGAAAGATGCTAGTAGCAATGATGCGGATTGGATCCGTGATCTGAGGTTTATCCTCATTGCTGCACAGAAGAATTATTTCTTTGATGCACCGCTAGGTGACAAACCTATTGCAGGAGTAGATGCAGATGTTATGAACATTTGGCTAGCTCAATATGATGAGTACTTGTTATTTTAGTGCACCATGCTTAAACGGCTTAGAATCGGGACTTCAAAGACGTTTTGAATGTCATGGACCATATGAGATGTTCCAAGAGTTGAAGTTAATATTTCAAGCAAATACCCGAGTTGAGAGATATGAAGTCTCCAACAAGTTCTATAGCTAAAAGATGGAGGAGAATAGCTCAAGAAGTGAGCATGTGCTCAGATTGTCTGTGTACTACAATCACTTGAATCAAGTGGGAGTTAATCTTCTAGATAAAATAGTGATTGACAGAATTCTCTAGTTACCATCACCAAGTTAGTAGAACTTCGTGATGAACTATAATATGCAAGGGATAACGGAAACGATTCCAAGCTCTTCGTGATGCTGAAATCAACGAAGGTAGAAATCAAGAAAAGCATCAAGTGTTGATGGTAAACAAAACCACTAGTTTCAAGTAAAGGGACAAAGGGAAGAAAGGGGAACTTCAAGAAGAACGGCAAGCAAGTTGCTGCTCAAGTGAAAAACCCAAGTCTGGACCTAAGCCTGAAACTGAGTGCTTCTACTACAAAGGGACTGGTCACTGGAAGCGGAACTACCCCAAGTAATTGGAGGATAAGAAGGATGGCAAAGTGAACATAGGTATATTTGTTGTACATGTTATTGATATGTACTTTACTAGTGTTTATAGCAACCCCTCAGTATTTGATACTAGTTCAGTTGCTAAGAGTAGTAACTCGAAACGGGAGTTGCAGAATGAACATAGACTAGTTAAGGGTGAAGTGACGATGTGTGTTGGAAGTGGTTCTAAGATTGATATGATCATCATCGCACACTCCCTATACTTTTGGGATTAGTGTTGAACCTAAATAAGTGTTATTTGGTGTTTGCGTTGAGCATGAATATGATTTGATCATGTTTATTGCAATTCGGTTATTCATTTAAGTAAGAGAATAAATTATTGTTCTGTTTACATGAATAAAACCTTATATGGTTACACACCCAATGAAAATGGTTCGTTGGATCTCGATCGTAGTGATACACATATTCATAATATTGAAACCAAAAGATGCAAAGTTAATAATGATAGTGCAACTTATTTGTGGCACTGCCATTTAGGTCATATTGGTGTAAAGCGCATGAAGAAAATCCATGCTGATGGGCTTTTGGAATCACTTGATTACGAATCAGTTGATGCTTGCGAACCATGCCTCATGGGCAAGATGACTAAGACTCCGTTCTCCGGAACAATGTAGCGAGCAACAGATTTGTTGGAAATCATACATACTGATGTATGTGGTCCGATGAATATTGAGGCTCGCGGCAGGTATCATTATTTTCTGATCTTCACAGATGATTTGAGCAGATATGAGTATATCTACTTGATGAAACACAAGTCTGAAACATTTGAAAAGTTCAAAGAATTTCAGAGTGAAGTGGAGAATCATCGTAACAAAAATAAAAGTTTCTACGATATGATCGCAGAAGTAAAATATTTGAGTTACGAGTTTGGCCTTCAGTTAAAAACAATGTGAAATAGTTTCACTACTCATGCCACCTGGAACACCACAGTGTAATGGTGTGTCCGAACGTCATAACCGTACTTTAGTAGATATGGTGCGATCTATGATGTCTCTTACCGATCTACCACTATCGTTTTGGGGTTATGCATTAGAGACAGCTACATTCATGTTAAATAGGGCACCATCTAAATCCGTTGAGACGACACCGTATGAACTATGGTTTGGCAAGAAACCTAAGCTGTTGTTTCTTAAAATTTGAGGTTGCAATGCTTATGTGAAAAAGTTTCAACCTGATAAGCTCAAACCCAAATCGGAGAAGTGCGTCTTCATAGGATACCCAAAAGAAAATGTTGGGTACACCTTCTATCACAGATCCGAAGGCAAGATACTCGTTGCTTTGAATGGATCCTTTCTAGAGAAGGAGTTTCTCTCGAAAGAAGTGAGTGGGAGGAAAGTAGAACTTGATGAGGTAACTGTACCTGCTCCCTTATTGAAAAGTAGTCCATCACAGAAATCTGTTCCTGTGACTACTACACCAATTAGTGAGGAAGCTAATGATGATGATCATGTAACTTCAGATCAAGTTACTACCGAACCTCGTTGGTAAACCAGAGTGAGATCCGCACCAGAGTGGTAAGGTAATCCTGTTCTGGAGGTCATGTTACTAGACCATGACGAGCCTACAAACTATGAGGAAGCGATGATGAGCCCAGATTCCGCGAAATGGCTTGAGGCCATGAAGTCTGAGATGAGATCCATGTATGAGAACAAAGTATGGACTTTGACTGACTTGCCCAAAGATCGACGAGCCATTGAGATTAAATGGATCTTCAAGAGGAAGACGGACGTTGATAGTAGTGTTACTATCTACAAAGCTAGAATTGTCGCAAAAGGTTTTCGACAAGTTCAAGGTGTTGACTACGATGAGAGTTTCTCACTCGTATCTATGCTTAAGTCTGTCCGAATCATGTTAGCAATTGCCACATTTTATGAAAATTGGAAAATGGATAAACAAAATTGCATTCCTTAATGGATTTATTAAAGAAGAGTTGTATATGATGCAACCAGAAGGTTTTTTCAATCCTAAAGGTGCTAACAAAATATGCAAGCTCCAGCGATCCATCTATGGACTGGTGCAAGCATCTCGGAGTTGGAATATACGCTTTGATAAATTGATCAAAGCATATAGTTTTATACAGACTTGCGGTGAAGCCTATATTTACAAGAAAGTGAGTGGGAGCACTACATCATTTCTGATAAGTATATGTGAATGACATATTGTTGATCGGAGATAATGTAGAATTATTCTGCAAAGCATAAAGGAGTGTTTGAAAGGAGTTTTTCAAAGAAAGACCTCGGTGAAGCTGCTTACATATTGAGCATCAAGATCTATAGAGATAGATCAAGACGCTTGATAAGTTTTTCAATGAGTACATACCTTGACAAGATTTTGAAGTAGTTCAAAATGGAACAGTCAAAGATAGAGTTCTTGCCTGTGTTACAAGGTGTGAAACTGAGTAAGACTCAAAGCCTGACCACGACAGAAGATAGAAAGAGAATGAAACTCATTCCCTATGCCTTGGCCATAGGTTCTATAAAATATGCCATGTTGTGTACCAGATCTATTGTATACCCTACACTGTTTTTGGCAAGGGAGTACAATAGTGATCTAGGAGTAGACCACTGGACAACGGTCAAAATTATCCTTAGTGGAATAAGGATATGTTTCTCGATTATGGAGGTGACAAAAAGGTTTGTCGTAAAAGGTTACATCGATGCAAATTTTGACACTGATCCAGATGACTCTAAATCTCAATCTGGATTCATATTGAAAGTGGGAGCAATTAGCTAGAGTAGCTCCGTGCAGAGCATTGTTGACATAGAAATTTGCAAAATACTTACGGATCTGAATGTGGCAGACCCGTTGACTAAACTTCTCTCACAAGAAAAACATGATCACAACCTAGTACCCTTTGGGTGTTAATCACATAACGATGTGAACTAGATTATTGACTCTAGTAAACCCTTTGGGTGTTGGTCACATGTCGATATGAACTACGGGTGTTAATCACATGGTGATGTGAACTATTGGTATTAAATCACATGGCGATGTGAACTAGATTATTGACTCTAGTGCAAGTGAGAGACTGAAGGAAATATTCCCTACAGGAAATAATAAAGTTATTATTTATTTCCTTATATCATGATAAATGTTTATTATTCATGCTGGAATTGTATTAACCGGAAACATAATACATGTGTGAATACATAGACAAACAGAGTGTCACTAGTATGCCTCTACTTGACTAGCTCGTTGATCAAAGATGGTTATGTTTCCTTGCCATAGACATGAGTTGTCATTTGATTAACGGGATCACATCATTAGGAGAATGATGTGATTGACTTGACCCATTCCGTTAGCTTAGCACTTGATCGTTTAGTTTGTTGCTATTGCTTTCTTCATGACTTATAGATGTTCCTATGACTATGAGATTATGCAACTCCCGTTTACCGGAGGAACACTTTGTGTGCCACCAAATGTCACAACGTAACTGGGTGATTATAAAGGTGCTCTACAGGTGTCTCCGAAGGTACTTGTTGGGTTGGCGTATTTCGAGATTAGGATTTGTCACTCCGATTGTCGGAGAGGTATCTCTGGGCCCTCTCGATAATGCACATCACTTAAGCCTTGCAAGCATTGCCACTAATGAGTTAGTTGCAGGATGATGTATTACGGAACGAGTAAAGAGACTTGCCGGTAACGAGATTGAACTAGGTATTGAGATAACGACGATCGAATCTCGGGCAAGTAACATACCGATGACAAAGGGAACAACGTATGTTGTTATGCGGTCTGACCGATAAAGATCTTCGTAGAATATGTGGGAGCCAATATGCGCATCCAGGTTCCGCTATTGGTTATTGACCGGAGACGTGTCTCGGTCATGTCTACATTGTTCTCGAACCCGTAGGGTCCGCACGCTTAAGGTTTCGATGATAGTTATATTATGAGTTTATGATTTTTGATGTACCGAAGGAGTACGGAGTCCCGGATGAGATTGGGGACAGGACGAGGAGTCTCGAAATGGTCGAGGCGTAAAGATCGATATATTGGACGACTATATTCGGACATCGGAAAGGTTCCAAGTGATTCGGGTATTTTTCGGAGTACCGGAGAGTTACGGGAATACGTATTGGGCCTTATTGGGCCATATGGGAAAGAAGGAAAAGGGCCTCAAGGGTGGGCGCACCCCTCCCCTTGGTCTGTTCCGAATTGGACTAGGGAAGGGGGGCGCCCCCTTCCTTCTCCTTTTCCCTTCCTCTTTTCCTATTCCATATGGGAGGTGGAATCCTACTAGGACTAGGGAGTCCTAGTAGGACTCCACACTTGGCGTGCCCCCTCCTAGGGCCGGCCTCCTCCTCCCTTGCTCCTTTATATACGGGTGCAGGGGGGCACCCCAAAGACACAAAAATTGATCCTTGAGATCTATTAGCTGTGTGCGGTGCCCTCCTTCACCATAATCCTCAAAAATATTGTAGCGGTGCTTAGGTGAAGCCCTGCGACGGTAGAACATCAAGATAGTCACCACGCCGTCGTGCTGACGGAACTCTTCCCCGACATTCTGCTGGATCGGAGTCCGGGGATCATCATCGAGCTGAACGTGTGCTAGAACTCGGAGGTGCCGTAGTTTCGGTGCTTGATCGGTCGGGCCGTGAAGACGTACGACTACATCAACCGCGTTGTGCTAACGCTTCCGCTTCCGATCTACGAGGGTACGTAGACAACACTCTCCCCTCTCGTTGCTATGCATCACCATGATCTTGCATGTGCGTAGGAATTCTTTTGAAATTACTACGTTCCCCAACAGTGGCATCCGAGCCTAGGTTTTATGCGTTGATGTTGTGCACGAGTAGAACACAAGTGAGTTGTGGGTGATATAAGTCATACTGCTTACCAGCATGTCATACTTTGGTTCGGCGGTATTGTTGGATGAAGCGGCCCGGACCGACATTACGCGTACGCTTACGTGAGACTGGTTCTACCGACGTGCTTTGCACACAGGTCGCTAGCGAGTGTCAGTTTCTCCAACTTTAGTTGAACCAAGTGTGGCTACGCCCGGTCCTTGCGAAGGTTAAAACAACACCAACTTGACAAACTATCATTGTGGTTTTGATGCGTAGGTAAGAACGGTTCTTGCTAAGCCCGTAGCAGCCACGTAAAACTTGCAACAACAAAGTAGAGGACGTCTAACTTGTTTTTGCAGGGCATGTTGTGATGTGATATGGTCAAGACATGATGCTAAATTTTATTGTATGAGATGATCATGTTTTGTAACCGAGTTATCGGCAACTGGCAAGAGCCATATGGTTGTCGCTTTATTGTATGCAATGCAATCGCGCTGTAATGCTTTACTTTATCACTAAGCGGTAGCGATAGTCGTGGAAGCATAAGATTGGCGAGACGGCAACAATGCTACGATGGAGATCAAGGTGTCACGCCGGTGACGATGGTGATCATGACGGTACTTCGGAGATAGAGATCACAAGTACAAGATGATGATGGCCATATCATATCACTTATATTGATTGCATGTGATGTTTATCTTTTATGCATCTTATCTTGCTTTGATTGACGGTTGCATTATAAGATGATCCCTCACTAAAATTATCAAAGTATAAGTGTTCTCCCTGAGTATGCAACATTGCGAAAGTTCTTCGTGCCGAGACACCATGTGATGATCGGGTGTGATAGGCTCTACGTTCAAATACAACGGGTGCAAAACAGTTGCACACGCGGTATACTCAGGTTAAACTTGACGAGCCTAGCATATAACAGATATGGCCTCGGAACACGGAGACCGAAAGGTCGAGCGTGAATCATATAGTAGATATGATCAACATAATGATGTTCACCATTGAAACTACTCCATCTCACGTGATGATCGGACATGGTTTAGTTGATTTGGATCACGTGATCACTTAGAGGATTAGAGGGATGTCTATCTAAGTGGGAGTTCTTATGTAATATGATTAATTGAACTTTAATTTATCATGAACTTAGTCTTGGTAGTATTAGCATATCTATGTTGTAGA
Source organism: Triticum urartu (assembly GCF_056163025.1). Classification (NCBI taxonomy): domain Eukaryota; kingdom Viridiplantae; phylum Streptophyta; class Magnoliopsida; order Poales; family Poaceae; genus Triticum; species Triticum urartu. Next base: position 419,840,546 of record NC_141877.1, on the reverse strand, counting down.
TCAATAGCTCGTGTTTAGATCCCCTGTTTTATTTTTAATATGTTCCTAGAGAAAACTAAGTTGAAAGATGTTAGTAGCAATGATGCAGATTGGATCCGTGATCTGAGGTTTATCCTCATTGCTGCACAGAAGAATTATGTCTTTGATGCACCCCTAGGTGACAAACCTATTGCAGGAGCAGATGCAGATGTTATGAACATTTGGCTAGCTCAATATGATGACTACTTGATAGTTTAGTGCACAATGCTTAAACGGCTTAGAATCGGGACTTCAAAGACGTTTGAACGTCATGAACCATATGAGATGTTCCAGGAGTTGAAGTTAATATTTCAAGAAAATACCCGAGTTGAGAGATATGAAGTCTCCAACAAGTTCTATAGCTAAAAGATGGAGGAGAATAGCTCAAGCAGTGAGGATGTGCTCAGATTGTCTGGGTACTACAATCGCTTGAATCAATTGGGAGTTAATCTTCTAGATAAAATAGTGATTGACAGAATTCTCTAGTTACCATCACCAAGTTAGTAGAACTTCGTGATGAACTATAATATGCAAGGGATAACGGAAACGATTCCAAGCTCTTCGTGATGCTGAAATCAACGAAGGTAGAAATCAAGAAAAGCATCAAGTGTTGATGGTAAACAAAACCACTAGTTTCAAGTAAAGGGACAAAGGGAAGAAAGGGGAACTTCAAGAAGAACGGCAAGCAAGTTGCTGCTCAAGTGAAAAACCCAAGTCTGGACCTAAGCCTGAAACTGAGTGCTTCTACTACAAAGGGACTGGTCACTGGAAGCGGAACTACCCCAAGTAATTGGCGGATAAGAAGGATGGCAAAGTGAACATAGGTATATTTGATATACATGTTATTGATGTGTACTTTACTAGTGTTTATAGCAAACCCTCAGTATTTGACACTAGTTCAGTTGCTAAGAGTAGTAACTCGAAACGGGAGTTGCAGAATGAACATAGACTAGTTAAGGGTGAAGTGACGATGTGTGTTGGAAGTGGTTCTAAGATTGATATGATCATCATCGCACACTCCCTATACTTTTGGGATTAGTGTTGAACCTAAATAAGTGTTATTTGGTGTTTGCGTTGAGCATGAATATGATTTGATCATGTTTATTGCAATACGGTTATTCATTTAAGTAAGAGAATAAATTGTTGTTCTGTTTACATGAATAAAACCTTATATGGTTACACACCCAATGAAAATGGTTCGTTGGATCTCGATCATAGTGATACACATATTCATAATATTGAAACCAAAAGATGCAAAGTTAATAATGATAGTGCAACTTATTTGTGGCACTGCCATTTAGGTCATATTGGTGTAAAGCGCATGAAGAAAATCCATGCTGATGGGCTTTTGGAATCACTTGATTATGAATCAGTTGATGCTTGTGAACCATGCCTCATGGGAAAGATGACTAAGACTCCGTTCTCCGGAACAATGTAGCGAGCAACAGATTTGTTGGAAATCATACATACTGATGTATGTGGCCCGATGAATATTGAGGCTCGCGGCAGGTATCATTATTTTCTGATCTTCACAGATGATTTGAGTAGATATGAGTATATCTACTTGATGAAACACAAGTCTGAAACATTTGAGAAGTTCAAAGAATTTCAGAGTGAAGTGGAGAATCATCGTAACAAAAATAAAAGTTTCTACGATATGATCGCAGAAGTAAAATATTGGAGTTACGAGGTTGGCCTTCAGTTAAAAACAATGTGAAATAGTTTCACTACTCACGCCACCTGGAACACCACAGTGTAATGGTGTGTCTGAACGTCATAACCGTACTTTAGTAGATATGGTCCGATCTATGATGTCTCTTACCGATCTACCACTATCGTTTTGGGGTTATGCATTAGAGACAGCTGCATTCACGTTAAATAGGGCACCATCTAAATCCGTTGAGACGACACCGTATGAACTATGGTTTGGCAAGAAACCTAAGCTGTTGTTTCTTAAAATTTGAGGTTGCAATGCTTATGTGAAAAAGTTTCAACCTGACAAGCTCAATCCCGAATTAGAGAAGTGCGTCTTCATAGGATACCCAAAAGAAAATGTTGGGTACACCTTCTATCACAGATCCGAAGGCAAGATATTCGTTGCTTTGAATGGATCCTTTCTAGAGAAGGAGTTTCTCTCGAAAGAAGTGAGTGGGAGGAAAGTAGAACTTGATGAGGTAACTGTACCGGCTCCCTTATTGAAAAGTAGTCCATCACAGAAATCTGTTCCTGTGACTACTACACCAATTAGTGAGGAAGCTAATGATGATGATCATGTAACTTCAGATCAAGTTACTACTGAACCTCGTAGGTAAACCAGAGGGAGATCCGCACCAGAGTGGTACGGTAATCCTGTTTTGGAGGTCATGTTACTTGACCATGACGAGCCTACGAACTATGAGGAAGGGATGATGAGCCCAGATTCCGCGAAATGGCTTGAGGCCATGAAAGATAAGATGACATCCATGTATGAGAACAAAGTATGGGCTTTGATTGGCTTGCCCAAAGATCGGCGAGCCATTGAGATTAAATGGATCTTCAAGAGGAAGACGGACGTTGATAGTAGTGTTACTATCTACAAAGCTAGAATTGTCGCAAAAGGTTTTCGACAAGTTCAAGGTGTTGACTACGATGAGAGTTTCTCACTTGTATCTATGCTTAAGTCTGTCCGAATCATGTTAGCAATTGCCACATTTTATGAAATCTGGAAAATGGATAAACAAAACTGCATTCCTTAATGGATTTATTAAAGAAGAGTTGTATATGATGCAACCAGAAGGTTTTGTCAATCCTAAGGGTGCTAACAAAATATGCAAGCTCCAGCGATCCATCTATGGACTGGTGGAAGCATCTCAGAGTTGGAATATACGCTTTGATAAATTGATCAAAGCATATAGTTTTATACAGACTTGCGGTGAAGCCTATATTTACAAGAAAGTGAGTGGGAGCACTACATCATTTCGGATAAGTATATGTGAATGTCATATTGTTGATCAGAGATAATGTAGAATTATTCTGCAAAGCATAAAGGAGTGTTTGAAAGGAGTTTTTCAAAGAAAGACCTCGGTGAAGCTGCTTACATATTGAGCATCAAGATCTATAGCGATAGATCAAGACGCTTGATAAGTTTTTCAATGAGTACATACCTTGACAAGATTTTGAAGTAGTTCAAAATGGAACAGTCAAAGAAAGAGTTCTTGCCTGTGTTACAAGGTGTGAAACTGAGTAAGACTCAAAGCCCGACCACGGCAGAAGATAGAAAGAGAATGAAACTCATTCCCTATGCCTTGGCCATAAGTTCTATAAAATATGCCATGCTGCGTACCAGATCTATTGTATACGCTACACTGTTTTTGGCAAGGGATTACAATAGTGATCTAGGAGTAGACCACTGGACAGCGGTCAAAATTATCCTTAGTGGAATAAGGATATGTTTCTCGATTATGGAGGTGACAAAATGGTTCGTCGTAAAGGGTTACGTCGATGCAAATTTTGACATTGATCCAGATGACTCTAAATCTCAATCTGGATTCATATTGAAAGTGGGAGCAATTAGCTAGAGTAGCTCCGTGCAGAGCATTGTTGACATAGAAATTTGCAAAATACTTACGGATCTGAATGTGGCAGACCCGTTGACTAAACTTCTCTCACAAGCAAAACATGATCACACCTTAGTACCCTTTTGTGTTAATCACATAGCGATGTGAACTAGATTATTGACTCTAGTAAACCCTTTGGGTGTTGGTCACATGTCGATATGAACTATGGGTGTTAATCACATGGTGATGTGAAATATTGGTATTAAATCACATGGCGATGTGAACTAGATTATTGACTCTAGTGCAAGTGGGAGACTGAAGGAAATATGCCCTAGAGGCAATAATAAAGTTATTATTTATTTCCTTATATCATGATAAATGTTTATTATTCATGCTGGAATTGTATTAACCGGAAACATAATACATGTGTGAATACATAGACAAACAGAGTGTCACTAGTATGCCTCTACTTGACTAGCTCGTTGATCAAAGATGGTTATGTTTCCTAACCATAGACATGAGTTGTCATTTGATTAACGGGATCACATCATTAGGAGAATGATGTGATTGACTTGACCCATTCCATTAGCTTAGCACTTGATCGTTTATTTTGTTGCTATTGCTTTCTTCATGACTTATAGATGTTCCTATGACTATGAGATTATGCAACTCCCATTTACCGGAGGAACACTTTGTGTGCCACCAAACGTCACAACGTAACTGGGTGATTATAAAGGTGCTCTACAGGTGTCTCCAAAGGTACTTGTTGGGTTGGCGTATTTCGAGATTAGGATTTGTCACTCCGATTGTCGGAGAGGTATCTCTGGGCCCTCTCGGTAATGCACATCACTTAAGCCTTGCAAGCATTGCAACTAATGAGTTAGTTGCAGGATGATGTATTAAGGAACGAGTAAAGAGACTTGCTGGTAACGAGATTGAACTAGGTATTGAGATACCGACGATCGAATCTCGGGCAAGTAACATACCGATGACAAAGGGAACAACGTATGTTGTTATGCGGTCTGACCGATAAAGATCTTCGTAGAATATGTGGGAGCCAATATGAGCATCTAGGTTTCGCTATTGGTTATTGACCGGAGACGTGTCTCGGTCATGTCTACATTGTTCTCGAACCCGTAGGGTCCGCACACTTAATGTTTCGATGACAGTTATATTATGAGTTTATGATTTTTGATGTACCGAAGGAGTTCGTAGTCCCGGATGAGATCGGGGACATGACGAGGAGTCTCGAAATGGTCGAGACGTAAAGATCGATATATTGGACGACTATATTCGGACATCGGAAAGGTTCCGAGTGATTCGGGTATTTTTCGGAGTACCGGAGAGTTACGGGAATACGTATTGGGCCTTATTGGGCCATACGGGAAAGAAGGAAAAGGGCCTCAAGGGTGGCCGCACCCCTCCCCTTGGTCTGGTCCGAATTGGACTAGGAAGGGGGGCGCCCCGTTCCTTCCTTCTCCTTTTCCCTTCCTCTTTTACTATTCCATATGGGAGGTGGAATCCTACTAGGACTAGGGAGTCCTAGTAGGACTCCACACTTGGCGCGCCCCCTCCTAGGGCCGGCCTCCTCCTCCCTTGCTGCTTTATATACGGGTGCAGGGGGGCACCCCAAAGACACAAAAATTGATCCTTGAGATCTATTAGCCGTGTGCGGTGCCCTCCTCCACCATAATCCTCGATAATATTGTAGCGGTGCTTAGGCGAAGCCCTGCAACGGTAGAACATCAAGATCGTCACCACGCCATCGTGCTGATGGAACTCTTCCCCGACATTCTGCTGGATCGGAGTCCGGGGATCGTCATCGAGCTGAACGTGTGCTAGAACTCGGAGGTGCCATAGTTTCGGTGTTTGATCGGTCGGGCCGTGAAGACGTACAACTACATCAACCGCGTTGTGCTAACGCTTCCGCTTCCGATCTACGAGGGTACATAGACAACACTCTCCCCTCTCATTGCTATGCATCACCATGATCTTGCGTGTGCGTAGGAATTTTTTTGAAATTACTACGTTCCCCAACAGTAAGCCCCTGGTCTATTGGCCGTACCATAGTGTATGGTTGCAAGGTGTCATTAATGAACACACACACACACACACACATATTTAACAAGAATGCAATAATAGTCGTAATGTCATGCATTGTTTATTAAAAAATTGCGTTAAAGCAGAGTGATACAGATAGTGCGATAAGCATAGAGTAGGACTATGTCCCTTCCAAGGGCAAGCTGAGGAATGATATTAAATTGAATATTTCACTCGTTTACTATAATCAACCTGGAAATTCCGTGATATAACATAGCTGTCTGCCTCCTTGGTTGCTGCAACATGTGTTCGGCAATAGTGCTGCCGGACAGTGTTTCCAGAGATTAAGGTCCTGAAAGAAAAAGAAAAATAACCGAACGGGAAGCCCCTAGTGCGGTTTAGGCCGCGTCTTGGGGCGTGCCGTAGTTGTGCCCCCCTCCCCACCTGTGCCCATGGTATTTTTAATGCGTAATTATGTACGCGTGACACGAGTTTCGCTGCTGGGCTGGGATTGGGGTGGCCGCCGTATTGCTACGCGAGCTCAGATCGCGCCAGGCGGTCTATTTGCCGATTGCCCCGAGCGCGCTTGAAGGTGTCCGGGCTGTGAAGCACCGAACTGGTTGATTGCCTTGAGAGGCTGCTTTGCGTTTCTGCTGCGAGGGCTGCGGTGTGCTCCTCTGTTCGGAGGGAGCGCTCTGTGTTTCCATTGACTGTAATAACTCCGCGAGGTCCTGGCATCTTGAGCTTGAGGTATGCATAATGCGGTACCGCATTGAATCTAGCAAATGCGGTTCGCCCGAGCAGCGCGTGATAACCACTGCGGAACGGGACTATATCGAAGACTAACTCTTTGCTTCGGAAGTTATTCGGGGATCCGAAGACCACTTCCAGTGTAATTGAGCCTGTGCAATGGGCCTCTACACCTGGAATGACGCCCTTAAAGTTCGTTTTTGTGGGTTTGATCCTTGAGGGGTCTATACCCATTTTGCGCACTGTGTCCTGATAAAGCAGGTTCAGGCTGTTGCCGCCATCCATAAGGACTCGAGTGAGGTGAAATCCGTCGATGATTGGGTCTAGGACCAGTGCGGCGAATCCGCCATGACGGATACTAGTGGGGTGGTCCGTACGATCGAAGGTGATCGGGCAGGAGGACCAAGGGTTGAACTTTGGGGCGACTGGCTCCAATGCATATACGTCCCTGAGCGCTCGCTTCCGCTCCCTCTTGGGGATGTGGATTGCGTATATCATGTTCACCGTCCGCACTTGCGGGGGAAACCTCTTCTGTCCTCCAGTGTGCGGCTGCCGGGGCTCCTCCTCGTCATCGCTATGCGGCCCCTTGTCCTTGTTTTCGGCAATTAACTTGCCGGCCTGCTTGAACACCCAACAATCCCTATTGGTGTGATTGGCTGGCTTGTCTGGGGTGCTGTGTATTTGACACAAGCGATCAAGTATACGGTCCAAGCTGGACGGACCCGACGTACTTTGTTTGAATGGCTTTTTCCGCTGACCGGGTTTAGAGCCTTTGAATCCGGCGTTGACTGCCGTATCCTCAGTATTTTCGCTGTTAATGCGGCACTTATGCTTGTTGCGACGTGACCTGCTATTGTCGTCCTTGGTATCTGAGGTACCATGGTTCTTTGATATGTTATTACTGCAAGCCAGACAGCTGTCTTCTCCCGCACAAAAGCGGGTCATGAGCGTCGTGAGAGCTGCCATAGATTTCGTCTTTTCCTGACCAAGGTGCCGGGCTAGCCACTCGTCTCGGATGTTGTGCTTGAAAGCCGCTAAGGCCTTCGCATCCGGACAGTCGATGATTTGATTTTTCTTTGTAAGGAACCGAGTCCAGAATTGCCTGGCCGACTCTTCTGGCTGCTGAATTATGTGGCTCAAATCATCGGCGTCTGGTGGTCGCACATAAGTGCCTTGGAAGTTGTCGAGGAATGCGGCCTCCAGATCTTCCCAACAGCTAATGGAGTCCGCTGGCAAGCTGTTAAGCCAATGCCGCGCTGGTCCTTTGAGCTTTAGTGGGAGGTATTTGATGGCGTGTAAGTCATCGCCGCGGGCCATGTGGATGTGGAGGAGGAAGTCCTCAATCCATACTGCGGGATCTGTTGTGCCGTCGTATGATTCAATATTTACCGGTTTGAAACCTTCTAGGAATTGATGTTCCATTACTTCGTCTGTGAGGCATAAGGGGTGTGCGGCGCCTCTGTATTGGGCTATATCTCGACGCAGCTCGAATGGGTCTTGCCCGCTGTGTTTGGCCCTGTCGGATTTGCTTTTACTGTATCCGGCGTGACGTTTGTCGTCTCGCAGAGTGGTGCGCCCTCGTGATCCGTAGATCGATCTTGAATGCTTTGCCTTGTCCTCCAGTATGTCTCGCAGGTCTGGCGTATCTCCCCATGCCTTTTTATTTGAATGGCGTTGGGGTGGAGGTTGAGCTTTTGGCTGGAATGCCTCACTATCGCGGCCACGCAGTGGTCGATCGGCCGTATCATATGCTTCTTCCTCCAGTCGGGGTAGTAACCTGTGCCTTGGGTAACTCTTGGAGGGGCGCTCGAGTTTATATTCCTCGGCCGCGAGGACTTCAGTCCATTTGTCAGCTAGCAGATCTTGATCAGCTTGAAGCTGCTGCTGCTTTTTCTTCAGGCTATTTGCCGTGGCCATAAGCCAGCGCTTGAAGCGCTCTTGTTCGACGGGATCCTCTGGGACGGCGAATTCATCGTCGCCGAGGCTTGCCTCGTCTTCGGAGGGGGGGGGATGTTATTGTCATCCTCCTCCTCTTTGTCTGCCGCTCTCTTAGGAGAGCTGGCTCCTTCATCCTCCTGCTCTAAATCTTGCTGGAGGGGTTTGTTGTTTTCTTCGGCACTATCCGGAGTGTTATTATCTCCTGTGCCGGTATCACCACTTTTGCTTTGGCGGGACTTAGAGTGGCGCCGCTGACGTCGGCGTTTGGGTTGCTTCTTGGAGGGGTCATCCTCCGCTATCCCGTCGCCATTGCCTTCTTTTTGGGTGTATCCACCATTTATATGTCATATGACGAGGTGGCTTTCCAGTTCCCTATAGGTGCTGGTTCATGTTCGTCTCCGACATCGTCGTCCATACCGTTGATGTCTTCGGAGTCGAAGTCGAGCACGTCGGTTAAATCATCGACAGTGGCTACGAAGTGGGTGGTGGGTGGGCGTCGAATTTCTTCATCGTCCGCATTCCAATCCTGCTGGCCATAATCCGGCCAGGGCTCTCCTGACAAAGAGAGAGACCTTAGTGAATTCAGAATGTCGCCGAAGGGCGAATGCTGAAAGAATCCGCGGCGGTGAATTCCATGATCGGCGCCCGATCGGATTCGATTGGCAGGGGCGCGGATGGTTCGGAGTCCGGAAAAGAGTCCGACACCTTGGAGTCACGGGCTACGCAGAGGGTTAGGCTAGTGTTCGGCTCGATCGCCGTTGACACTGCAGCCCCTGAGGCGGTGTCTAACCACCCATCCTCGACTGGCGCAGTTGGCTCCGAGCTAAGGGTCGGAGCTGATGCGGGCGCGGCCTTTGGGGTACTGTTCGGCGGCAGAGCTAGGTCATACCCATCGCGATAGTGCGGCGCGCCCGGCTGTGGCTCGAATCCGTCGAAGATCAAGTCTCCGTGGATGTCGGCCGTGTAGTTCAAACTTCCAAATCTGACCTGATGGCTAGGGTGTAGCTTTCAATCTGCTCCAGATGGCCAAGCGAATTAGCCCGCAGTGCAAAGCCGCCAAATACGAAGATCTGTCCGGGGAGAAAAGTCTTACCTTGGACCGCATCGCTATCGATGATAGTAGGAGCCATCAAGCCTAACAGCGACGACACAGAGGAACTCTCAATGAAAGCACCAATGTCGGTGTCAAAACTGGCGGATCTCGGGTAGGGGGTCCCGAACTGTGCGTCTAGGCCGGATGGTAACAGGAGGCAAGGGACACGATGTTTTACCCAGGTTCGGGCCCTCTTGATGGAGTTAAGACCCTACGTCCTGCTTGATTGATATTGATGATATGGGTAGTACAAGAGTAGATCTACCACGAGATCAGAGAGGCTAAACCCTAGAAGCTAGCCTTTGGTATGATTGTATGTTATGGTTGTTGTCCTACAGACTAAAACCCTTCGGTTTATATAGACACCGGAGAGGGTTAGGGTTACACAAGGTCGGTTACAAAGGAGGAGATATCCATATTCGCATTGCCTAGCTTGCCTTCCACGCCAAGTAGAGTCCCACCCGGACACGAGACGAAGTCTTCAATCTTGTATCTTCGTAGTCTAACAGTCCGGCCAATGGAGATAGTCCGGCTGTCCAGAGACCCCCTAATCCAGGACTCCCTCAGACCCCATCTCAGATTTCATGGCCTCAAGCCATTTCGCGGAATCTGGGCTCATCATCGCTTCCTCATAGTTCATAGGTTTTTCATGGTCAAGTAACATGACCTACAGAACAGGATTACCATACCACGCTGGTGCTGATCTTGCTCTGGTTGACCTATGAGGTTTGGTAGTAACTTGATCAGAAGTTTCATGATCAACATCATTAACTTCCTCACTAACTAGTATAGGAATCACTGGAACTTATTTCTGTGATGAACTACTTTCCAATAAGGTAGAAGGTACTGTTACCTCATCAAGTTCTACTTTCCTCCCACTCACTTCTTTCGAGAGAAACTCCTTCTCTGGAAAGGATCCATTCTTAGCAACGAATATATTCCCTTCGGATCTGTGATAAAAGGTGTACCCAACATTTTCCGGGTATCCTATGAAGACACATTTTCCCGATTTGGGTTCGAGCTTATCAGGTTGAGGCTTTTTCACATAGGCATCGCAGCCCCAAACTTTTAGAAATGACAACTTGGGTTTCTTGCCAAACCACAGTTCATATGGTGTCGTCTCAATGGATTTTGATGGTGCCTTATTTAATGTGAATGCAATCTTCTCTAAAGCATAACCCCAAAACGGTAGTGGTAAATCAGTATGAGACATCATAGATTCTACCATATCTAATAAAGTGCGACTACAATGTTCGGACACACCATTACGTTGTGGTGTTATAGGTGGCGTGAGTTGCGAAACTATATCGCATTGTTTCAAATGAAGACCAAACTCATAACTCAAATATTCACCTGCACGATCAGATCGTAGAAACTTAATTTTCTTGTTACAATGACTTTCCACTTCACTCTGAAATTGTTTGAACTTTTCAAATGTTTCAGACTTATGTTTCATCAAGTAGATATACCCATATCTGCTCAAATCATCTGTGAAGGTCAGAAAATAACGATACTTGCCACGAGCATCAACACTCATCGGACTACACACATCAGTATGTATTATTGACAATAAGTTTGTTGCTCGTTCCATTGTTCCGAAGAACGGAGTCTTAGTCATCTTGCCCATGAGGCATGGTTCGCAAGCATCAAGTGATTCATAATCAAGTGATTCCAAAAGCCCATCAGCATGGAGTTTCTTCATGCGCTTTACACCAATATGACCTAAACGGTAGTGCCACAAATAAGTTGCACTATCATTATTAAACTTAGATCTTTTGGCTTCAATACTATGAATATGTGTATCACTACTATCAAGGTTTAGTAAAAATAGACCACTCATCAAGGGTGCGTGACCATAAAAGATATTACTCATATAAATAGAACAACCATTATTCTCTGATTTAAATGAATAACCGTCTTGCATCAAACAAGACCCAAATATAATGTTCATGCTTAATGCTGGCACCAAACACTAGTAGAAAAAGGGCCTTTAGTCCCGGTTCATAAGGGGCCTTTAGTCCCGGTTTTGGAACCGGGACTAAAGGGTCGGTACTAAAGCCTCCCCCTTTAGTCCCGGTTCTAACTGGAACCAGGACTAAAGGCCCTCCACGTGGCCGCTGCCTGGAGGTCCACCTTTAGTCCCGGTTGGTAACACCAACCCGTACTAAAGGAAATTTTATTATTTTTTTTGAATTTTTTTGAATTTCAAATTTTTGAATTATTTTAACCTCTAATCTCTAATCACCCCTCATCACTGCTCAATTTAACCTTTAATCTCTAATCACCCCTCATCATTCCAAATCATCTAACTTCCCGAACGGTCACCCATCCTCTCACTACTCCATCCTGAGCACGCTTAACTTCCGGGTTCTATTCTGCCTCGTTTCCAAGTCTGCACTTGTTGTTTTCCTGACAATAGTAAGATGTCAATCCTATTAACCCTCAGGAATTTAGCTTGAGCATGAAGTCACACATTTCACTGTTTGAGTTTGAAACTATTGTTCTAAAAATCAATAATTATTTAGTAACACTAATATTTCTTGAATAAGTAGTTTGACCACTGTTGACAAAAATTCAAAAAAACTGAAATAATTATTTAGTAACACTAATATTCTTGAATAATTATTTAGTAACACTAATACTTCTTAAATAAGTAGTTTGACCATAGTTTGACCAGATTTAACAAAAATTCAAAAAAAAACTGAAATTTGAGCATAACTTTTTTTCCTTTTAGAATTTGAGGATTCTAAAAATTTGCAAACAGGCCGTAGGTAGTTTCCATCGGATGCGGATTTTCGTTCCGAACATTTTGATATATTATATGTTTTTTTCCGACATCGTATGCAAAAGTTATAGCCGTTTTACATTTTCCCTACATTTTTTTGCAAAACATGTCCAAATTTAAGTTTTTAAATTTTCCTAACTAGTAGATGTAGTAATATAACTACCTCTCGAAGGATTTTATTTTTTGAAGTTTTTATCATTTTCTTTTGATTTTTTCAAAACAAAAAAGGCGATCCACCAGGGGGGGTAGAGTTTGAAAATGGGACCTTTAGTCCCGGTTTGAGACACAAACCGGGACTAAAGGGCATCACACCCTTTCGTCTTGGTTCGTGTCTCAAACCGGGACCAAAGGGCTCAGGTGAACCAGGACTAAAGCCTTAGCCGCACGAACCGGGACCAATGCTCACATTAGTCCCGGTTCGTGACTGAACCGGGACTAATGTGAATATTGCCCCGTGACCAAAGCCCTGTTTTCTACTAGTGAAATAAAAACTATTCAGGTCTAAAACTAATCCCGAAGGTAGATGTAGAGGGAGCGTGCCGACGGCGATCACATCGACTTTGGAACCATTTCCCATGCGCATCGTCACCTCATCCGTAGCCAATCTTCGCTTAATCCATAGCCCCTATTTCGAGTTGCAAATATTAGTGATGACCCACAAGTATAGGGGATCTATCATAGTACTTTCGATAAGTAAGAGTGTCGAACCCAACGAGGAGCAGAAGGAAATGATAAACGGTTTTCAGCAAGGTATTCTCTGGAAGTACTGAAATAAGTGGTAACACATCATTTTGTGATGAGATAATTTGTAACGAGCAACAAGTAACAAAAGTAAATAAAGTGCAGCAAGGTGGCCCAATCCTTTTTGTAGCAAAGGACAAGCCTGGACAAACTCTTATATAAGGAAAAGCGCTCCCGAGGACACATGGGAATATCGTCAAGCTAGTTTTCATCACGTTCATATGATTCGCGTTCGGTACTTTGATAATTTGATATGTGGGTGGACCGGTGCTTGGGTTCTGTTCTTAATTGAACAAGCATCCCACTTATGATTAACCTCTATTGCAAGCATCCGCAACTACAACGAAAGTATTAAGGTAAACCTAACCATAGCATGAAACATATGGATCCAAATCAGCCCCTTACGAAGCAACGCATAAACTAGGGTTTAAGCTTCTGTCACTCTAGCAACCCATCATCTACTTATTACTTCCCAATGCCTTCCTCTAGGCCTAAATAATGGTGAAGTGTTATGTAGTCGACGTTCACATAACACCACTAGAGGCTAGACAACATACATCTCATCAAAATATCGAACGAATACCAAATTCACATGACTACTAATAGCAAGACTTCTCCCTTGTCCTCAGGAACAAACGTAACTACTCACAAAGCATAAACATGTTCATAATCAAAGGGGTATTAATATGCATAAAGGATCTGAACATATGACCTTCCACCAATTAAACCAACTAGCATCAACTACAAGGAGTAATTAACACTACTAGCAACCTACTAGCACCAATCTCGGACTTGGAGACAAGAATTGGATACAAGAGATGAACTAGGGTTTTGAGATGAGATGGTGCTGATGAAGATGTTGATGGAGATTGCCCTCTTCCGATGAGAGGAGCGTTGGTGATGACGATGGCGATGATTCCCCCCTCCGGGAGGGAAGTTTCCCCGGCAGAACAGCTCTGCCGGAGTTCTAGATTGGATCCGCCAAGGTTCCGCCTCGTGGCAGCGGAGTTTCGTCCCGAAAGGTTGCTTCTTATTTTTTCTCGACGAAAGACTTCATACAGGAGAAGATGGTCATCGGAGAGCCACTAGGGGGCCCACGAGGTAGGGGGGTGCGCCCTAGGGGGGGGGGGCGCCCCCACCCTCGTGAGAAGGGTGTGGCCCCCCTGGTCTTCATCTTTGGCGAGGATTTTTCATTATTTATTATAAGGTGTTCCGTGGAGTTTCAGGACTTTTGGAGTTGTGCATAATAGGTCTCTAATATTTGCTCCTTTTCCAGCCCAGAATTCCAGCTGCCGGCATTCTCCCTCCTTATGTAAACCTTGTAAAATAAGAGAGAATAGCCATAAGTATTGTGACATAATGTGAAATAACAGCCCATAATGCATTAAATATTGATATAAAAGCATGATGCAAAATGGACGTATCAACTCCCCCAAACTTAGACCTCGCCTGTCCTGAAGCGAAAAGCCGAAATCGAAAAATATGTCCACATGTTTAGAGATGAAGGTGTCGATAAAAATAAAATACGGACATGAGGGCATCATGATCATTCTTATAACAACAACTTATATAATTATTGTCATATGATATATTATGCTAGGGTAATAATTCAATCACAATATCAAGTATGAATCGTAAACTTCATTGAAAACTAACAAGCTATAATCCCAGTCATTGAAGCAATTGCAATTTATCATAACATAAGAAAGAGTCAATGTATAAGAGCTTTTCAGCAAGTCCACATACTCAACTATCATATAATCTTTCACAATTGCTGACACTCACGCAATACTTATGGGTATGGAGTTTTAATCGGACACGGAGAAATATAGGGGCTTATAGTTTTGCCTCCCAACGTTTTACCTCAAGGGTAATGTCAACAGTAATAGTTCATGAAAACTCACATCCAATTAGCCATATATACCAGGATCTTTCCAACATACTGTGCTTGCCAAAGGATAAAGTGTAAAGAGGAAGGGTGAAAATCACCATGACTCTTTCATAAGGTAGAAGATAATGATAAAAGATAGGCCCTTCGCAGAGGGAAGCAGAGGTTGCCATGCGTTTTTATGGTTGGATGCACAAAATCTTAATGCGAAAGAACGTCACTTTATATTTCCCCTTGTGATATGAACCTTTATTATGCAGTCTATCGCTTTTATTACTTCCACATCACAAGATCGTATAAAGCTTATTTCTCCCACACCAATCAGTCATACATATTTAGAGAGCAATTTTTATTGCTTTGCACCGATGACAACTTACTTGAAGGTTCTTATTCAATCCATAGGTAGATATGGTGGACTCTCATGGAAAAATTTGTTTAAGGGTATTTGGAAGCACAAGTAGTATCTCTACTTGGTGCAATGAATTTGGCTAGCATGAGGGGGAAAGGCAAGCTCAACATGTTGGAAGATCCAAGACAATATAATTTATCTCAGATGTAAGAAAACATCACCCATTACGTTGTCTTCCTTGTCCAATGTCAACTCTTTAGCATGTCATATTTTAATGAGTGCTCACAATCATAAAAGATGTCCAAGATAGTATATCTATATGTGAAGACCTCTCTTTCTTTATTACTTCCTATTAATTGCAGTGATGACCAAAACTATGCTTGTCAACTCTCAACAACTTTTATTCATCATACTTTTTCTATGTGAGCTCATTACTCTCCATGAGATCCATATGATCTCTTTGTTTCTTTTTATTTCTTTCTCTTTTCTTTTATTCACTTAGGATCACGGCAAAACAATCAAGCCCTTGACTCAACACTAATCTTTATTATATAGCTCACGGCCTCGATTACATAGAAGGATAATAAAGCAAAACTCACAACTAGATCATGCCACAAACTTTATTCTACTAGATCAAAATACTACTAATAAGATCGAACTAAGGAAAACGGTAAAGATAGGAGTTGTGATACGATACCGGGGCACCTCCCCCAAGCTTGGTGGTTGCCAGGGGGAGTGCCCATACTTATGTGATTATGTCTCTCTTTTCGGGGATGGTGATGTGATGTTTTTGGTGATGATGCCCTTCAAAATACGATTCTCCTCCTCAAGCTTGTTGACTTGCTGCTTGAGATCCATTATTTCCTTTCAGAGTTTTCCTGTAACAGCCAAAGCTCCCTGCACCCAAGGGTGCTGCATAGCTGCGGGAGAACCAGTGACACTCTTTTTCATATTCTCATAAGAAAGAAATCTAACATTGCAAGGGATAACCGAGTGTGGAATAGCTGAGCTCTGCAGTTCTCCCATTGCGAATCCAGCTTGGAAGCGAGAGGTGACTTCTTGATCCTCCATGGCATCTACCCTCATTAGGTCAGCCTCCATCTCTTCCTCCGTTGCTGGCCCAAAGTGGTCAGGGTCGTTGTTTGCCCTTGGTTCCGGTGTCAGATTAGATACTCGGCTCTCCCCGACTGACTCTTGAGAAGACATCTTGCTCTAATCTGTAGCAGCAACAGCTCAAAACAAAAACAGAGGATTTTTGCGTGATACGGGAGTCAAAACCCCCAGGAGATTATATAATGAATTTTTACCGACCAAAATACGTATCGTGCAAGAAAACGGAGTCCGGAAGGCACACGAGGTGCTCACGAGGTAGGGGGCACGCCCTAGGGGGGGGGGCCCTCCACCCTCGTGAGGCCCTCGTTTCCTTCCCGGACTGCTACTTAATTTTCTATTTTTCTAAATATTCCAAAACGGAGAAATATTGCCTTAAAAATTGTTTTGGAGTCGGTGTACTTACCGTACCACATACCTATTCCTTTTTGGAGTCTGAAACGTTCTGGAAAGTGTCCCTTATGTATTCCTCCGGGGTTATGGTTTCAATAATATTGGTTTCAACATTTATGGGATTACCTGAGATATAATGTTTGATTCTTTGACCGTTTACCACGTTCGGATTTGTGCCTTCGAAGTTGTTGATTTTTATGGCACCGGAACGATAGACCTCCTTGATAACATAGGGGCGTTCCCTTTTAGAGAGAAGTTTCCCTACAAAAAATCTTAAACGAGAGTTGTATAGCAATACATAATCACCTACATTAAACTCACGCTTTTGTATCCTTTTGTCATGCCATCTTTTAACCTTTTCTTTAAACAACTTGGCATTTTCATAAGCTTGGGTTCTCCATTCATCAAGTGAGCTAATATCAAATAACCTCTTTTCACCGGCAAGTTTGAAATCATAGTTGAGCTCTTTAATAGCCCAATATGCCTTATGTTCTAGTTCGAGAGGTAAGTGACATGCTTTTCCATATACCATTTTATACGGAGACATACCCATAGGATTTTTATATGCAGTTCTATAGGCCCATAATGCATCATCAGGTTTCTTGGACTAATTCTTTCTAGACCTATTGACAGTCTTTTGCAAAATTAATTTGAGTTCTCTATTACTCAATTCTGCTTGACCACTAGACTGTGGGTGATACAAAGATGCAATTCTATGATTGACGTCATATTTAGCAAGCAGTTTACGGAAAGCACCATGAATAAAATGTGAACCACCATCAGTCATTAAATATCTAGGGACTCCAAACCTCGGGAAAATAACTTCTTTAAGCATTTTAATAGAAGTGTTATGATCAGCACTACTAGTTGGAATAGCTTCTACCCACTTAGTAACATAATCAACAGCAACTAAAATATGTGTATATCCATTAGAGGAGGAAAAGGTCCCATATAATCAAAGCCCCAAACATCAAACGGTTCAATAACAAGTGAATAATTCATAGGCATTTCTTGACGTCTACTAATATTACCAGTTCTTTGACATTCATCACAAGATAGGACAAACTTACGGGCATCCTTGAAGAGAGTAGGAAAATAAAAACCGGATTGCAATACCTTATGTGCAGTTCTATCTCCCGCGTGGTGTCCTCCATAAGTTTCGGAGTGGCACTTGCGTGGGATCTGTTCCTGTTCATGCTCAGGTACACAATATCTAGTAACACCATCTACTCCTTATTTATAAAGATGTGGGTCATCCCAAAAGTAATGTCTCAAATCGTAGAAGAACTTTTTCTTTTGTTGGTATGTGAAGCTAGGTGGTATAAGTTTAGCAACTATGTAATTAGCATAATCAGCATACCAAGGGATACTACGAGAAGTACTTATGACATTTAATTGTTCATCATGAAAACTATCATCAATAGGTAGTGGGTCATCAAGAACATTCTCTAACCTAGATAAGTTGTCTGCAACGGGGTTTTCAGCTCCTTTTCTATCAACAATATGCAAATCAAATTCTTGTAGCAAGAGAACCCATCTAATAAGTCTAGGTTTAGCATCTTTCTTTTCCATAAGATATTTAATAGCAGCATGATCAGTGTGGATAGTTACTTTAGAATCAACAATGTAAGGTCTAAACTTATCACAAACAAATACAACTGCTAAAAGTTCTTTTTCAGTAGTAGCATAATTTCTTTGAGCATTGTCTAGAGTCTTACTAGCATAATGGATAACATTTAGTTTCTTATCAACTCTTTGCCCTAGAACATCACCTACAACATAATCACTAGCATCACACATAATTTCAAAGGGTAAATTCCAATCAGGTGGCTGAACAATAGGTGTAGAGACTAATGCTTTCTTAAGTATTTCAAATGCTTATGCACAATCATCACCAAAGACAAATGGTATATCTTTTTGTAATAAATTAGTCAGAGGACGAGAAATTTTTGAGAAGTCCTTGATGAACCTCCTATAAAATCCGGCGTGACCAAGGAAACTTCTTATACCTTTGATGTCCTTGGGACATGGCATCTTTTCAATAGCATCAAACTTGGCTTTATCAACTTCAGTCCCTCTTTTAGAAACTTTATGCCCCAAGACAATACCTTCATTAACCATAAAGTGGCACTTTTCCCAATTCAAGACAAGATTAGTTTCTTCACATCTCTGCAAAACTCGATCAAGATTGCTCAAGCAATCATCAAAAGAAGATCCATAGACGGAAAAGTCCTCCATGAAAACCTCACAAATCTTTTCACAAAAGTCAGAGAATATAGCCATCATGCATCTTTGAAAGGTAGCAGGTGCATTACATAAACCAAAAGTCATACGTCTATAAGCAAAAGTACCAAAAGGGCATGTAAAAGTAGTCTTTGATTGATCTTTAGCCGACACAGGTATTTGAGAGAAACCAGAATAACCATCTAGAAATCAGTAATGTGTATGCTTGCATAATCTTTCTAGCATTTGATCGATAAAAGGTAAGGGGTAATGATCTTTCTTAGTAGCCTTATTTAATTTGCGGAAATCAATTACCATCCTATAACCGGTAATAATTCTTTGTGGAATCAATTCATCTTTATCATTAGGAACAATAATAATACCTCCCTTCTTAGGGACACAATGAACAGGACTTACCCACTAACTATCAGCAACGGGATAAATTATACCTGCCTCTAGAAGCTTTAGTATTTCTTTTCTTACCACTTCTTTCATTTTAGGATTCTAACGTCATTGAGGATCACGAACTGGTTTGGCATCTGCTTCCAAATTTATGTTATGTTGACATAGAGTGGGACTAATGCCCTTAAGATCATCAAGAGTATATCCAATAGCAGCACGGTGCTTCTTTAGAGTTTTCAATAATATTTCTTCTTCATGCTCTGAAAGGTTAGCACTAATAATAACAGGATATATCTTATTTTCATCAAGATAAGCATATTTAAGATTATCAGGCAACGGTTTAAGCTCAAACACGGGATCACCCTTAGGTGGAGGAGGATCGCCTAGGATTTCAATAGGCAAATTGTGTTTTAGCATAGGTTCTTGTTTAAATAATACTTCATCTATTTCCCTTCTTTCATTCATAAACATATCATTCTCATGGTCTAGCAAATATTGTTCTAAAGGATCATTAGGAGGTACGGCAATAGAAGCAAGACCAATATTTTCATCCTTACTAGGCAATTCTTCTTCACGGTATTGTTTACTAAATTTAGAGAAGTTAAACTCATGAGTCATATCATCCAAGCCAATAGTAACAACATTCTTTTTGCAGTCTATCCTAGCATTAACTGTATCCAAGAAGGGTCTATCAGCAGGATATTTAGTTTTCCCGCACAAGACTTCAACATCTCTAACAATTCCCATTGCTGAAATAGTATCTCTATTAGCAAGTTTAATTGTGACATCAATATCTTCTAACTCAGCAGGTGCAATTTCATGCTTGATTTCTTTATACAAGTCATAAGGTATAACACTAGCACTAGCACCCATATCACATAAGCCATGATAACAATGATCTCCTATTTTTAACAGAAATAACAGGCATGCCTACCACAGGTCTATGTTTATCTTTAGCACAAGGTTTAGCAATTCTAGCAGTTTCACCGCAGAACTGAATAACATGCCCATCAATATTATCAGACAAGAGCTCTTTAACAATAGCAATATTAGGTTCAAATTTAACTTGCTCAGGAGGTGTATATGTTTTAATATTGCTTTTACAAACTACAATTGAAGCTTTAGCATGATCCTTTATCCTAACAGGGAAAGGTGGTCTCTCAACATAAGAAGTAGGAACAATAGGATCATTATAAGTGACAGTCTTTTCTTTAACTTTAATAGGTGCAGCTACTTTTACTTCTATGGGAGGATGATATTTAAACCACTTCTCCTTAGGGAGATCAACATAAGTAGCAAAAGATTCACAGAAAGAAGCTACTATGTCAGAATCAAGTCCATATTTAGTGCTAAACTTACAGAAAACCTCGGTATCCATGAAAGATTTAACACAATCAAACTTAGGTGTCATACCTGACTCCTTAACATTGTCGAGGTCCCAATCTTCAGAGTTGCGTTTAATTCTATCCAATAAATCCCATTTGAATTCAATAGTCTTCATCATAAAAGAGCCAACACAAGAAGTATCAAGCATTGTGCGATTGTTATCAGAAAGCCGAGCATAATTTTTTTGAAGAATTGTTTCTCTTGGAAGTTCATTATTGGGGCATGAATATAACATTGATTTAAGCCTCCCCCAAGCTTGAGCGATGCTTTCTCCTTCGTGAGGCCAAAAATTATATATATAATTGTGATCATGATGAACAAGATGCATAGGGTAATACTTTTGATGAAATTCCAATTTCAATCTTCTATAGTTCCATGATCCCATATCATCACATAGCCTATACCATGTCAATGCGTCTCCCTTCCAAGATAAAGGGAAGACCTTCTTCTTAGCAACATCATCGGGTATACCTGCAAGCTTAAATAATCCACATACTTCATCCACATATATTAGGTGTTCATCGGGATGTTTTGTTCCATCGGGATGTTCCATCGTCATCACCAACGCTTCTCTCATCGGGAGAGGGCAATCTCCATCAACATCTTCATCAGCACCATCTCATCTCAAAACCCTAGTTCATCTCTTGTATCCAATTCTTGTCTCCAAGTCCGGGATTGGTGCTAGTAGGTTGCTAGTAGTGTTAATTACTCCTTGTAGTTGATGCTAGTTGGTTTAATTGGTGGAAGATCATATGTTCAGATCCTGTATGCATATTATTACCCCTTTGATTATGAACATGAATATGCTTTGTGAGTAGTTACGTTTGTTCCTGAGGACAAGGGAGAAGTCTTGCTATTAGTAGTCATGTGAATTAGGTATTCGTTCGATATTTTGATGAGATGTATGATGTCTAGCCTCTAGTGGTGTTATGTGAATGTCGACTACATAACACTTCACCATTATTTGGGCCTAGAGGAAGGCATTGGGAAGTAATAAGTAGATGATGGGTTAGTAGAGTGACAGAAGCTTAAACCCTAGTTTATGCGTTGCTTCGTAAGGGGCTGATTTGGATCCATATGTTTCATGCTATGGTTAGGTTTACCTTAATACTTTTGTTGTAGTTGCGGATGCTTGCAATAGAGGTTAATCATAAGTGGGATGCTTGTTCAATTAAGAACAGAACCCAAGCACCGGTCCACCCACATATCAAATTATCAAAGTACCGAACGCGAATCATATGAACGTGATGAAAACTCGCTTGACGATATTCCCATGTGTCCTCGGGAGCGCTTTTCCTTATATAAGAGTTTGTCCAGGCTTGTCCTTTGCTACAAAAAGGATTGGGCCACCTTGCTGCACTTTATTTACTTTTGTTACTTGTTGCTCGTTACAAATTATCTCATCACAAAATGATGTGTTACCACTTATTTCAGTACTTCCAGAGAATACCTTGGTGAAAACCGTTTATCATTTCCTTCTGCTCCTCGTTGGGTTCGACACTCTTACTTATCGGAAGGACAATGATAGATCCCCTATACTTGTGGGCCCTCAAGATTCTTTTCTGGCACCATTGCCGGGGAGTAAAGCGCCTTTGGTAGGTGGAATTTGGTAAGGAAAAATTTATATAGTGTGCTGAAATTTACTGTCACTTATTACTATGGAAAGTAATCCTCTGAGGGGCTTGTTCGGGGTATCTTCACCCCGACCAGTAGAGCAAAGAGTTGCTCCTCAACCTACTAAACCTACTGAAAATGAATACGAAAATGAAATTCCTTATGAGTATCCTTCGGGTATGATAGAAAAACTGCTAGCTAATCCTTTTACACGAGATGGAACAAAACATCCCGATGAACACCTAATATATGTGGATGAAGTATGTGGATTATTTAAGCTTGCAGGTATACCCGATGATGTTGCTAAGAAGAAGGTCTTCCCTTTATCTTTGAAGGGAGATGCATTGGTATGGTATAGGCTATGTGATGATACGAGATCATGGAACTATAGAAGATTGAAATTGGAATTTCATCAAAAGTATTACCCTATGCATCTTGTGTCATCGTGATCGCAATTATATATATAATTTTTGGCCTCGCGAAGGAGAAAGCATCGCTCAAGCTTGGGGGAGGCTTAAATCAATGTTATATTCATGCCCCAATCATGAGCTTTCAAGAGAAACAATTCTTCAAAAAATTTATGCTCGGCTTTCTGAAAATAATCGCACCATGCTCGATACTTCTTGTGCTGGCTCTTTTATGATGAAGACTATTGGATTTAGATGGGATTTATTGGATAGAATTAAACGCAACTCTGAAGATTGGGACCTCGACAATGGTAAGGAGTCTGGTATGACACCTAAGTTTGATTGTGTTAAATCTTTTATGGATACCGATATTTCCCGTAAGTTTAGCACTAAATATGGAGTTGATTCTGAGATAGTAGCTTCTTTCTGTGAATCTTTTGCTACTTATGTTGATCTCCCTAGGGAGAAGTGGTTTAAATATCATCCTCCCATAGAAGTAAAAGTAGCTGCACCAATTAAATTTGAAGAAAAGACTGTCACTTATAATGATCCTATGGTTCCTACTCGTTATGTTGATAAACCACCTTTCCCTGTTAGGATAAAGGATCATGCTAAAGCTTCAACTGTGGTTCGTAAAAGCAATATTAAAACATATACACCTCCTGAGCAAGTTAAAGTTGAACCTAATATTTATTGTTAAAGATCTCTTGTCTGATAACATTGATGGGCATGTTATTTACTTCTGTAATGAAACTGCTAGAATTGCTAAACCCCGTGATACAGATAAACCTAGACCTGTGGTAGGCATGCCTGTTATTTCTGTTAAAATAGGAGATCATTGTTATCATGGCTTATGTGATATGGGTGCTAGTGCTAGTGCAATACCTATTGATTATACAAAGAAATTATGCATGACATTGCACCTGTTGGGTTAGAAGAAATTGATGTTACTATTAAACTTGCTAATAGAGATACTATTTCACCAATGGGAATTGTTAGATATGTTGAAGTCTTGTGTGGGAAAACTAAATATCCTGCTGATTTTCTTGTTCTTGGTTCCCCACAAGATAGCTTTTGTCCCATTATATTTGGTAGACCCTTCTTAAATACTGTTAATGCTACCATAGATTGCACAAGGGATGTTGTTACTGTCGGCTTAGATGATATGACTCATGAATTGAATTTCTCTAAATTTAGTAAACAACACCGTGAAGAAGAATTGCCTAGTAAGGATGAAATTATTGGTCTTGCTTCTATCGCCGTACCTCCTAGTGATCCTTTAGAACAATATTTGCTAGACCATGAGAATGATATGTTTATGAATGAAAGAAGGGAAATAGATGAAGTATTCTTTAAACAGGAACCTATGCTAAAACACAATTTGCCTGTTGAAATCCTAGGGGACCCCCCTCCACCTAAGGGTGATCCCGTGTTTGAGCTTAAACCGTTGCCTGATAATCTTAAATATGCTTATCTTGATGAAAAGAAGATATATCCTGTTATTATTAGTGCTAACCTTTCAGAGAATGAGGAAGAAAGATTATTGAAAACTCTGAAGAAGCACCATGCTGCTATTGGATATACTCTTGATGATCTTAAGGGCATTAGTCCCACTCTATGTCAACATAAAATAAATTTGGAAGCAGATGCCAAACCAGTTCGCGATCCTTAATGACGTCTGAATCCTAAAATGAAAGAAGTGGTAAGAAAAGAAATACTAAAGCTTCTGGAGGCAGGTATAATTTATCCCGTTGCTGATAGTTAGTGGGTAAGTCCTGTTCATTGTGTCCCTAAGAAGGGAGGTATTACTGTTGTTCCTAATGATAAAGATGAATTGATTCCACAAAGAATTATTACAGGTTATAGGATGGTAATTGATTTCCGCAAATTAAATAAGGCTACTAAGAAAGATCATTACCCCTTACCTTTTATCGATCAAATGCTAGAAATATTATGCAAACATACAGATTACTGTTTTCTAGATGGTTATTCTGGTTTCTCTCAAATACCTGTGTCGGATAAAGATCAATCAAAGACTACTTTTACATGCCCTTTTGGTACTTTTGCTTATAGACGTATGCCCTTTGGTTTATTTAATGCACCTGCTACCTTTCAAAGATGCATGATGGCTATATTGTCTGACTTTTGTGAAAAGATTTGTGAGGTTTTCATGGACGACTTTTTCGTCTATGGATCTTCTTTTGATGATTGCTTGAGCAATCTTGATCGAGTTTTGCAGAGATGTGAAGAAACTAATCTTGTCTTGACTTGGGAAAAGTGTCACTTTATGGTTAATGAAGGTATTGTCTTGGGGCATAAAGTTTCTGAAAGAGGTATTGAAGTTGATAAAGCCAAGGTTGATGCTATTGAAAAGATGCCATGTCCCAAGGACATCAAAGGTATAAGAAGTTTCCTTGGTCACGCCGGATTTTATAGGAGGTTCATTAAGGACTTCTCAAAAATTTCTCGGCCTCTGACTAATTTATTACAAAAAGATATACCATTTGTCTTTGATGATGATTGTGTAGAAGCATTTGAAATACTTAAGAAAGCATTAGTCTCTGCACCTATTATTCAGCCACCTGATTGGAATTTACCCTTTGAAATTATGTGTGATGCTAGTGATTATTCCGTAGGTGCTATTCTAGGGCAAAGAGTTGATAAGAAATTAAATGTTATCCATTATGCTAGTAAGACTCTAGACAATGCTCAAAGAAATTATGCTACTACTAAAAAAGATATTTTAGCAGTTGTATTTGCTTGTGATAAGTTCAGACCTTATATTGTTGATTCTAAAGTAACTATCCACACTAATCATGCTGCTATTAAATATCTTATGGAGAAGAAAGATGCTAAACCTAGACTTATTAGATGGGTTCTCTTGCTACAAGAATTTGATTTGAATATTGTTGATAGAAAAGGAGCCGAGAACCCCGTTGCAGACAACTTATCTAGGTTAGAGAATGTTCTTGATGACCCACTACCTATTGATGATAGCTTTCCTGATGAACAATTAAATGTCATAAGTACTTCTCGAAGTACCCCTTGGTATGCTGATTATGCTAATTACATTGTTGCTAAATTCATACCACCTAGCTTCACATACCAACAAAAGAAAAAGTTCTTCTATGATTTGAGACATTACTTTTGGGATGACCCACATCCTTATAAAGAAGGAGTAGATGGTGTTATTAGACGTTGTGTACCTGAGCATGAACATGAACAGATCCTACGCAAGTGCCACTCCAAAACTTATGGAGGACACCACACGGGATATAGAACTGCACATAAGGTATTGCAATCAGGTTTTTATTGGCCTACTCTCTTCAAGGATGCCCGTAAGTTTGTCCTATCTTGTGATGAATGTCAAAGAATTGTTAATATTAGTAGACGTCAAGAAATGCCTATGAATTATTCACTTGTTATTGAACTGTTTGATGTTTGGGGCTTTGATTATATGGGACCTTTTCCTGCCTCTAATGGATATACACATATTTTAGTTGCTGTTGATTACATTACTAAGTGGGTAGAAGCTATTCCAACTAGTAGTGCTGATCATAACACTTCTATTAAAATGCTTAAAGAAGTTATTTTTCTGAGGTTTGGAGTCCCTAGATATTTAATGACTGATGGTGGTTCACAATTTATTCCTGGTGCTTTCCGTAAAATGCTTGCTAAATATGACGTCAATCATAGAATTGCATCTCCGTATCACCCACAGTCTAGTGGTCAAGTAGAATTGAGTAATAGAGAACTCAAATTAATTTTGCAAAATACTGTCAATAGATCTAGAAAGAATTGGTCCAAGAAACTTGATGATGCATTATGGGCCTATAGAACTGTATATAAAAACCCTATGGGTATGTCTCCGTATAAAATGGTATATGGAAAAGCATGTCACTTACCTCTCGAACTAGAACATAAGGCATATTGGGCTATTAAAGAGCTCAACTATGATTTTAAACTTGCCGGTGAAAAGAGGTTATTTGATATTAGCTCACTTGATGAATGGAGAACCCAAGCTTATGAAAATGGCAAGTTGTTTAAAGAAAAGGTTAAAAGATGGCATGACAAAAGGATACAAAAGCGTGAGTTTAATGTAGGTGATTATGTATTGCTATACAACTCTCGTTTAAGATTTTTTGCAGGGAAACTTCTCTCTAAATGGGAAGGCCCCTATGTTATCGAGGAGGTCTATTGTTTTGGTGCCATAAAAATCAACAACTTCGAAGGCACAAATCCGAAGGTGGTAAACGGTCAAAGAATCAAACATTATATCTCAGGTAATCCCATAAATGTTGAAACCAATATTATTGAAACCATAACCCCGGAGGAATACATAAGGGACACTTTCCAGAACGTCTCAGACTCCGAAAAGGAATAGGTATGTGGTACGGTAAGTAAACCAACTCCAAAACAATTTTTAAGGCAATATTTCTCCGTTTTGGAATATTTAGAAAAATAGAAAATTTAGTAGCAGTCCGGGAAGGACACGAGAGCCCCACGAGGGTGGAGGGCGCGCCCTACCCCCTGTGCGCGCCCCCTACCTCGTGAGCTCCTCGTGTGCCTTCCGGACTCCGTTTTCTTGCACGATACGTATTTTGGTCGGTAAAAAATCATTATATAACCTCCCGAGGGTTTTGACTCTCGTATCACGCAAAAATCTCTTGTCTTTGTTTTGAGACGCCCTGTTGCAGACAGAGCAACATGTCGTCCCAAGATTCGGAAGGAGAAAGCTATGTGGCTGATTACCTTGCAGACCCTAAGGTCTATGGAGAGGTGGAGAATTATGCTTGGACCACGGAAGAAGAAGAATACTATGAACCCAAGGGAAAGGAGGAGGCGAGCTCAGATGAAGGTGAAGTCCCACTACCTCAACCTGGGGACATGCATGTGGAGTTCAAAAAGTCAAGCCTCCCGGATAGGGTAAATAAACCTAAGATCGAGTTTATCCCTTTTCGACTCTTGCAAGAAAACAAGCAGGAACTATTAAAAAAGATACTGAGCCTGGAACAGGAGATCGAGGACCTAAGGGACCAAAATTCTGTCCTCAAACGCAAATTAAGAAAGAAGCCTACGCCATCAACAAAATCACCACCGTCTCCTCCAACAAAGAAGAATTGAGTATCTGGTATGGGCACTCCACTTGGCAACTGCTAAGCTTGGGGGAGTGCCCCGGTATCGTATCACAATCACAACTCCTATCTTTACCATTTTCCTTAGTTCGATCCTATTAGTAGTATTTTGATCTAGTAGAATAAAGTTTATGGCATGATCTAGTTGTGAGTTTTGCTTTATTATCCTTCTATGTAATCGAGTTCGTGAGCTATATAATAAAGATTAGTGTTGAGTCAAGGGCTTGATTTTTTTGCTATGATCTTGGGTGAATAAAAGAAAAGAGAAAAAATAATAAAAAGAAACAAAAGTTCATATTGATCTTATTGATAGTAATGACTTCACATAGAAAGAGTGTGATGATTAAAAGTTGTTGGGAGTTGGCAGACATAGCTTTGGTCATCGTTGCAATTAATAGGAAGTAATAAGGAAAGAGAGGTTTTACATATAAATATACTATTATTGACATCTTTTATGATTGGGAGCACTCATCAAAATATGACATGCTAAAGAGTTGATGTTGGACAAGGAAGACAACGTAATGGGTTATGTTTTCTTATATCTGAGATAAAGTATGTTGTCATGGATCATCCAACATGTTGAGCTTGCCTTTCCCCCTCATGCTAGCCAAATTCTCAGCACCAAGTAGAGATACTACTTGTGCTTCCAAATACCCTTAAACCAGTTTTGCCATGAGAGTCCACCATATCTACCTATGGATTGAATAAGATCCTTCAAGTAAGTTGTCATTGGTGCAAAGCAATAAAAATTGCTCTAAATATGTATGATTAGTGTGGGAGAAATAAGCTTTATACGATCTTGTGATGTGGAAGTAATAAAAGCAACGGACTACATAATAAAGGTTCATATCACAAGGGGCAATATAAAGTGACGTTCTTTCGCATTAAGATTTTGTGCATCCAACCATAAAAGCGCATGGCAACCTCTGCTTCCCTCTGCGAAGGGCCTATCTTTTATTATTATCTTCTACCTTATGCAAGTGTCATGGTGATCTTCACCTCTCCCTTTTTCATTTTATCCTTTGGCAAGCCCAATGTGTTGGAAAGATCCTGATAGATATATCTAATTGGATGTAGGGGGCATGAGTTATTATTGTTGACATTACCCTCGAGGTAAAAGGTTGTGGGGTGAAACTATAAGCCCATATCTTTCTCTGTGTCCGATTAAAACTCCGTAACCACAAGTATTGTGCGAGTGTTAGCAATTATGAAGGACTAGATGATAGTTGAGTATGTGGACTTGCTTTTTAGCTCTGACATACTCTTTCTGATGTTATGATAAATTGCAATTGCTTCAATGATTGAGGTTATAGTTTGTTGGTTCTCAATAAGGTTTCTGATTCATACTTTTGCATTGTGAATAGATCATCACTTGAACATAAGTAATCATATGACAATATCTATGTATGTTGCTGTTATGAGAATAATCATGATGCCCTCATGTCCGTAATTTATTTTTATCGACGCCTCTACCTCTAAACATGGGGACATATTTATTGTTATCGGCTTTTGCTTGAGGACAAGCGAGGTCTAAGCTTGGGGGAGTTGATACGCCATTTTGCATCATGCTTTTATATCGGTATTTATTGCATTATGGGCTGTTATTTCACATTATGTCACAATACTTATGGCTATTCTCTCTTATTTTACAAGGTTTACATAAGGAGGGAGAATGCCGGCAGCTGGAATTCTGTGCTGGAAAAGGAGCAAATATTAGAGACCTATTCTGCACAACTCCAAAAGTCCTGAAACTCCACGGAATACCTTATAATAAATAATGAAAAATCCTCGCCAAAGATGAAGACTAGGGGGGCCACACCCTTCTCATGAGGGTGGGGGGCGCCCCCCTAGGGCGCGCCCCTACCTCGTGGGCCCCCTGGTGGCTCTCCGATGACCATCTTCTCCTGTATGAAGTCTTTCGTCGAGAAAAAAATAAGAAGCAACCTTTCGGGATGAAACTCCGCCTCCACGAGGCGAAACCTTGGCGGATCCAATCTAAAGCTCCGGCAGAGCTGTTCTGCCGGGGAAACTTCCCTCCCGGAGGGGGAAATCACCGCCATCGTCATCACCAACTATCCTCTCATCGGGAGAGGGTAATCTCCATCGACATCTTCATCAGCACCATCTCATCTCAAAACCCTAGTTCATCTCTTGTATCCAATTCTTGTCTCCAAGTCCGGGATTGGTGCTAGTAGGTTGCTAGTAGTGTTAATTACTCCTTGTAGTTGATGCTAGTTGGTTTAATTGGTGGAAGATCATATGTTCAGATCCTTTATGCATATTATTACCCCTCTGATTATGAACATGAATATGCTTTGTGAGTAGTTACGTTTGTTCCTGAGGATAAGGGAGAAGTCTTGCTATTAGTAGTCATGTGAATTTGGTATTCGTTCGATATTTTGATGAGATGTATGTTGTCTAGCCTCTAGTGGTGTTATGTGAACGTCGACTACATAACACTTCACCATTATTTGGGCCTAGAGGAAGGCATTGGGAAGTAATAAGTAGATGATGGGTTGCTAGAGTGACAAAAGCTTAAACCCTAGTTTATGCGTTGCTTCATAAGGGGCTGATTTGGATCCTTATGTTTCTTGCTATGGTTAGGTTTACCGTAATACTTTTGTTGTAGTTGCGGATGCTTGCAATAGAGGTTAATCATAAGCGGGATGCTTGTTCAAGTAAGAACAGCACCCAAGCACCGGTCCACCCACATATCAAATTATCAAAGTACCGAACGCGAATCATATGAACGTGATGAAAACTAGCTTGACGATGTTCCCATGTGTCCTCGGGAGCACTTTTCCTTATATAAGAGTTTGTCCAGGCTTGTCCTTTGCTACAAAAAGGATTGGGCCACCTTGCTGCACTTTATTTACTTTTGTTACTTGTTGCTCGTTACAAATTATCTCATCACAAAACTATCTATTACCACTTATTTCAGTACTTGCAGAGAATACCTTGCGTAAACCGTTTATCATTTCCTTCTGCTCCTCGTTGGGTTCGACACTCTTACTTATCGAAAGGACAACGATAGATCCCCTATAATTGTGGATCATCACCTACTCCTTCTCTCCCTCGATGGTGATTCTTCTCTTCTACTTCTTCTTTTGGGAGAATCTTCTCTTCTCTTGTAGGGGGGCGTCCACTCATTGGAGTAGTGTCCGGGTCTTCCACAATTGTAGCAGTTTCGCTCTCGACTAGAAGATCTTTTGTCATTGTAGGACCTTGACTTGGAACTTCTCTCTTTGCTTCTACTCTTGTAGAACTTGTTGAAGTTATTCACCATTAGGATCAATTCTTCATTGAAGGTTTGTTTCTCACTTGATGATGTAGGAGCTTCACATGAGGCTTTGTAAGCACCACTTGACTTGTTATGGAGCTCCTCTTTATCCTTGAGTGACATCTCATGAGCAACAATTCTTCCAATGACTTCCGTTGGCTTGAGATCTTTGTAATTTGGCATCATTTGGATCAATGTGCATACGATATCGTATTTTCCATCCAAGGCTCTTAGGATCTTCTTTATGATGAATTTGTCGGTCATCTCTTCACTTCCTAAGCCGGCAATCTCATTTTTGATAAGAGCAAGCCTAGAGTACATTTCAGTGACACCTTCACCATCCTTCATTTTGAACTTGTCAAGTTGACTTTGAAGCACATCCAACTTGGATTCCTTGACGGAGTCGGTACCTTTGTGCATATCAATCAAAGTATCCCAAATTTCCTTTGCATTCTCAAGACGGCTGATTTTGTTGAATTCTTCGGGGCACAATCCGTTGAAGAGGATATCACAAGCTTGAGCATTGTATTGTAGCATCTTCAATTCTTCCACAGTAGCTTCATGGTTTGGTCTCTCCCATCAAAGAATTCACCTTGCAAGCCAATACACACAATAGGCCAAACGGCGGGGTTATGTCCAAGAATATGCATTTTCATCTTATGCTTCCAACTAGCAAAATTAGTGCCATCAAAGTAAGGACCTCTACGGTGGTACTTTCCCTCACTAGACGCCATACTCTCCTAGGTTGTGAAACCAAGGCTATGACCACCAAAAGCTATGGAAATCAAAGCAAATGGAGATCAAAACTCTGATACCACTTGTAGGATCGAAAGTATGTCTAGAGGGGGGGTGATTAGACTACTTGACCAAATAAAAATCTAGCCTTTTCCCAATTTTAGTTCTTGGTAGATTTTAGCAACTTTGGACAAGTCAAGCAATCTTAACACAATTCAAGCAAGCATGCAAAGAGTATATGAGCAGTGGAAAGTAAAGCATGCAACTTGCAAGAATGTAAAGGGAAGGGTTTGGAGGATTCAAACGCAATTGGAGAGATGGATTTTTTTGTTGTGGTTCCGATAGTTGGTGCTATCGTACATCCACGTTGATGGAGACCTCAACCCACGAATGGTAATGGTTGCGTGAGTCCAGGGAGGGCTCCACCCATGAAGGGTCCACGAAGAAGCAACCTTGTCTATCCCACCATTGCCATCGCCCACGAAGGACTTGCATCACTAGCGGTAGATCTTCATGAAGTAGGCGATCTCCTTGCCCTTACAAACTCCTTGGTTCAACTCCACAATCTTGTCGGAGGCTCCCAAGTGACACCTAGCCAATCTAGGAGACACCACTCTCCAAGAAGTAACAAATGGTGTGTTGATGATGAACTCCTTGCTCTTGTGCTTTAAATGATAGTCTCCCCAACACTCAACTCTCTCTCACAGGATATGGATTTGGTGGAAAGAGGATTTGAGTGGAAAGCAACTTGGGGAAGGCTAGAGATCAAGATTCATATGGTAGGAATGGGATATCTTGGTCTCAACACAAGTGTAGGTGGTTCTCTCTCAGAAAATATAGGTTGAATGTGTAGTTTCATTCTGATGGCTCTCTCCATGAATGAAGAAGAGGTGGAGGGGTATATATAGCCTCCACACAAAATCTAACTGTTACACACAACTTGCCAATCTCGGTGGGACTGAATAGTTAAACTCGGTCAGACCGATTCAGCAAAGCTAGTGACCGTTAGGGTTTTCGGTGGGACCGACATGCAACTCGGTAGGACCGATATGGTTAGGATTAGGGCATAACGTAATCTCGATGAGACCGATTACACAAACTCGGTGGGACCGATTTTGGTAATAAGCTAACCAGAGAGTTGGTCAGGTAAACTCGGTGGGACCGAGTCGCTTATTTCGGTGAGACCAAAATGTTACAAAAGGGAAACATAGAGTTTACATTGCAATCTCGGTGGGACCGATCGCTCATCTCGGTGGGACCGAAACGTTACGAAGGGAAACAGAGAGATTGCAACCCCATCTCGGTGAGACCGAGATCCCTATCGGTGAGACCGATTTTCCTAGGGTTTGTGGCAGTGGCTATGACATCTGAACTCGGTGGCGCCAGATAGAAAGAATCGGTGGGGCTGAGTTTAACTTTTGGTTTAGGTCATATGTGGATGTGAGAAAATAGTTGAGGGCTTTGGAGCATATCACTAAGCACTTTGAGCAAGATCCTCATTAAGCAACACCTCATCCCTCCTTGATAGTATTGGCTTTTCCTATAGACTCAATGTGACCTTGGATCACTAAAATAGAAAATGTAGAGTCTTGAACTTTTGATCTTGAGCCAATCCTTTTGTCCTTAGTGTTTTGAGGGGTCCACTTTTCTCATCCATGCCATGCCAATCATTGAGCTTTCCTGAAATATTAGTCTTGAAATAGCATTAGCTCAATGAACTATACGTTGTTAGGAATTACCAAAACCACCTAGGGACAGTTGCACTTTCACTTTGAAACTTAGATCTATTCCACCTAAGCATGATATCAACGAGTCTCTCAAAGCCATGAGAATTTCCATTGATGAGTGCAAAGAAAGAACCGCTAGGATGCGTGCTAAGAAAGATTCCTTTATAAGAGCGTGTTCTTTAGTTTCCATGATAATAAAGATGAAAATCTAAAAGTTATTGATGTGTCCCCTATTAAATCTTTGTTTTGCAATATGAATCTTGATAATGATGGGACTGAATATGATCCACCTTTACCTAGAAGGCGTTCCAAAAATTCGGAGTTTTTAGATCTTGATGCTAAATTTGATAAAAGTGGGATTGAAGAGATCAAAACTCTAGATGTTAATGAACCTACTATTTTGGATTTCAAGGGATTTAATTATGATAATTGCTCTTTGATAGATTGTATTTCCTTGTTGCAATCCGTTCTAAATTCTCCTCATGCTTATAGCCAAAATAAAGCTTTTACCAAACATATCGTTGATTCTTTGATGCAATCTTATGAAGAAAAACTTGAGTTGGAAGTTTATATCCCTAGAAAACTTTATTATGAGTGGGAACCTATTATTAAAATTAAAATTAAAGATCATGAATGCTATGCTTTGTGTGATTTGGGTGCTAGTGTTTCCACGATCCCAAAGACTTTGTGTGATTTGTTAGGTTTCCATGATTTTGATGATTGCTCTCTAAACTTGCACCTTGCGGATTCCACTATTAAGAAACCTATGGGAAGAATTAATGATGTTCTTATTGTTGCAAATAGGAATTATGTTCCCGTAGATTTTATCGTTCTTGACATAGATTGCAATCCTTCATGTCCTATTATTCTTGGTAGACCTTTCCTTAGAACGATTGGTGCAATTATTGATATGAAGGAAGGAAATATTAGATTCCAATTTCTGTTAAGGAAAGACATGGAACACTTTTCTGGAAAGAAAATTAAATTACCTTATGAATCTAATATGAGAGCCACTTATGGGTTGCCCACCAAAGATGGCAATACCTATATCTATTCTTGCTTTTATGCCTAGCTAGGGGCGTTAAACGATAGCGCTTGTTGGGAGGAAACCCAATTTTATTTTTATTCCTTGCTTTTTGCTCCTTTTTAGTAATAAATAATTTATCTAGCCTCTGTTTTGGTTGTGTTTTTTGTGTTTAATTAGTTTTTGTGCCAAGTAGAACCGTTGGGAAGACTTGGGGAAAGTCTTGTTAATCCTGCTGTAAAAAACAGAAACTTTAGCGCTCACGAGAACTGCTGCAATTTTTATTTGGAAAGTGCTATTTAGTTAATTATTTTTGCAGATGATTAATAGATAAATTCCTCACGTCCAGAAATTTATTTTATAATTGATTGGGTTCCAGATCTTGCGCTAGCTACAGATTACTACAGACTGTTCTGTTTTTGACAGATTCTGTTTTTCATGTGTTGTTTGCTTATTTTGATGAATCTATGGCTAGTAAAATAGTTTATAAACCATAGAAAAGTTGGAATACAGTATGTTTAACACCAATATAAATAAAGAATGAGTTCATTACAGTACCTTGAAGTGGTCTTTTGTTTTCTTTCGGTAACGGAGCTCACGAGATTTTCTACTTTAAGTTTTGTGTTGTGATGTTTTCAAGTTTTGGGTAAAGATTTGATGGATTATGGAACAAGGAGTGGCAAGAGCCTAAGATTTGGGATGCCCATGGCACCCCCAATATAATCTAAGGACACCTAAAAGCCAAAGCTTGGGGATGCCCCGGAAGGCATCCCTCTTTCGTCTACTTCTATCAGTAACTTTACTTGGAGCTATATTTTTATTCAGCACATGATATGTGTTTTGCTTGGAGCGCCTTGTATGATTTGAGTATTTTCTTTTTAGTTTACCACAATCAACTTTGATGTACAGACCTGTTGGGGAACGTAGTAATTTCAAAAATTTTCCTACGCACACGCAAGATCATGGTGATGCATAGCAACGAGGGGAGAGTATGATCTACGTACCCTTGTAGATCGCAACGGAAGCGTTGACACAACGTAGAGGAGGTAGTCGTACGTCTTCTTCCCGATCTGACCGATCCAAGCACCGTTACTCCGGCACCTCCGAGTTCTTAGCACACGTTCATCTTGATGACGATCCTCGGGCTCCGATCCAGCAAAGCGTCGAGGAAGAGTTCCGTCAGCACGACGGCGTGGTGACGATCTTGATGTACTACCGACGCAGGGCTTCGCCTAAGCACTGTAACGGTATGATCGAGGTGGAATTTGGTGGCAGGGGGCACCGCACACGGCTAAGGAACGATCTCAAGGATCAACTTGTGTGTCTTGGGGTGTCCCCTGCCCCCGTATATAAAGGATGAAG
This sequence comes from Triticum urartu, assembly GCF_056163025.1. Classification (NCBI taxonomy): domain Eukaryota; kingdom Viridiplantae; phylum Streptophyta; class Magnoliopsida; order Poales; family Poaceae; genus Triticum; species Triticum urartu. The sequence goes on along the minus strand of NC_141877.1, from coordinate 419,804,610 downwards.
GGGGGGAGGCTGGCCGGCCAAGGAGGGAGGCGCAGGAGGAGTCCTACTCCTACCGGGAGTAGGACTCCCCCCCCCCCCCCAATCCTATTCCTAATAGGATTCCTTAAAGGGGAGAGGGAGAGAGAGGTGGCCGGCCCCTCTCCTAGTCCTAATAGGACTAGGGAGAGGGGGGGAGGCGCAGCCCTATGTGGGCTGCCTTCTCACCTTTCCACTAAGGCCCATGTTAGCCCATTTGGCTCCCGGGGGGTTCCGGTAACCCTCCCGGTAATCCGGTAAACTCCCGATTTTACCCGGAACACTTCCGATGTCCAAACATAGGCTTCCAATATATCAATCTTTACGTCTCGGCCATTTCGAGACTCCTCGTCATGTCCGTGATCACATCCGGGACTCCGAACAACCTTCGGTACATCAAAATGCATAAACTCATAATAACTGTCATCGTAACGTTAAGCGTGCGGACCCTACGGTTTGAGAACAATGTCGACATGACCGAGACACATCTCCGGTCAATAACCAATAGCGGGACCTGGATGCCCATATTGGCTCCCACATATTCTACGAAGATCTTTATCGGTCAGACCGCATAACAACATACGTTGTTCCCTTTGTCATCGGTACGTTACTTGCCCGAGATTCGATCGTCGGTATCCAATACCTAGTTCAATCTCGTTACCAGCAAGTCTCTTTACTCGTTCCGTAATACATCATCCTGCAACTAACTCATTAGTTGCAATGCTTGCAAGGCTTTAAAGTGATGTGCATTACCGAGAGGGCCCAGAGATACCTCTCCGACAATCGGAGTGACAAATCCTAATCTCGAAATATGCCAACCCAACATCTACCTTTGGAGCCACCTGTAGTACTCCTTTATAATCACCCAGTTACGTTGTGACGTTTGCTAGTACCCAAAGTGTTCCTCCGGTAAACGGGAGTTGCATAATCTCATAGTCATAGGAACATGTATAAGTCATGGATAAAGCAATAGCAACATACTAAACGATCGGGTGCTAAGCTAATATAATGGGTCATGTCAATCAGATCATTCAACTAATGATGTGACCTCGTTAATCAAATAACAGCTCTTTGTTCATGGTTAGGAAACATAACCATCTTTGATTAACGAGCTAGTCTAGTAGAGGCATACTAGTGACACTCTGTTTGTCTATGTATTCACACATGTATTATGTTTCCGGTTAATACAATTCTAGCATGAATAATAAACATTTATCATGATATAAGGAAATAAATAATAACTTTATTATTGCCTCTAGGGCATATTTCCTTCAACACCTTTTTAGAAAAACACACATGATTCGGAAATTATTAGAATACTCTATGTGCTTCACTTATTGTCGGGACCCCGATTCCAAGTCACATCGATCTAGCCGGTAACACCTCATATCATTTTGCGGCCTCACGCACGGTATCCCACGGGTTTCGCCTTACCATGGCCCGGGATTGTTTGCGCCTTTTGGCTCACGTATATGATAGTGTCGCTAGCATCCATATGACAGAGAACTCGGGCCGACATGGCTAGTCGTGAACCCAAAGCGGCACAGACCTATGGAGACAGGCATACATGAATCACATCGAGTATGTCGGTCATCAGCGAGTGATTCCAGGCTGTAGCACTGGGCTAACAGGACTTCGGGGAACCCGGGCTGTAGCAGGCTAGGCAGGACTCCAGAAGTCACCGCGTGACATTTCCCCGAAGGGACAGACATAGGAACGAAGTGAAACACATGCCGGCCAGTCAAGTGTCCTGAGCAGTAGTGCTGGGCTAACAGCACTCCAGTGAACCGGGCTATAGCGGACAACTATGGCTCATGGAAGCACTAGACTACATTTCCCCATAAGAGAGGCTGCTAAGGATAAACAACTAGGTTGTCGGATCCCACACATACCAAGCATTTGAATCAAACACACAATATGCTCGATATGTGTAAATACAACATGGTGTCACAACATAACTCTACAACTCAAGTATTTATTCATTAGGCTGCGAGGAGCGAGATATTACAAACATGGGTCTCATGGCCCAACATTCAGAGCATACAAGTCAAAACACAAGCGGAAGCTTAACATGTCTGAGTACAGACAACTACAAATGAAAAAGGCTGAGAAGCCTGACTATCTACCAGATCCTACCGAGGGCACAAGATCGTAGCTGAGGTATTAAGCTAAACGTCGAAGTCCACGCGGAACTACTAGCGAGACTGAAGCCTCTCTGCAAAAACATAATTTAAGCAAACGTGAGTACAATTGTACTCAGCAAGACTTACATCAGAACTAGCTGCATACGCATCAGTATCAACAAAGGGGGTGGTGGAGTTTAACTGCAGCAAGCCAGCTTTGACTCGATGGCTAACCTGAACTACGACTGCAAGCAACTCTTTTGGGGTGGCGCACCCGAGTCCACATATTCACCATTCAATACACCACTATGGATCCGCTCCCGTCTCCCTACGAGAAGGCCATCCATAGCACTCACACTTATCTTGCGAGTTTTAGAGTATCCACTTTCACTTGTCTATGAACTGTTATAGGCAACCCAGAAGTCCATTATCACGGACACGGCTATTCGAATAGATGATGTTAACCCTGCAGGGGTGTACTTCTTCACACACGCTCTCACCACTTACTGCCGTTTACACGACATGTACTCGGCAACCTTCAAGCGGAAGCCCAACGAGGGTGTCGGCCACGGCCTACCTAAACACTCAAGTGTCTAGTCCAGGTTTATCGCCTATCCAGGTTCCATCCGCAGGGAGTCCGGCCGAGGTTTCCACATACGGCCCCGAACGATGTGAACAGGGTTCCCGAGACACTAAACGGGCGCCCGGTACACCGTGCCACGGTGTATCTACCGCATCATAGCCCACCCCTAGGGTCAGCGCTACGCACGGCCGCCAACACATATCCTATAAACACCAGAAACTAGTTGCAACTCCTGGACAGAGGACATGGGTGATCAAGAAGCCGAGAGGGTCCATTGGTTTCGGGCCCAATGCATGGTAGTAACTGTTTCATGGATCACAAACACAGAACTCAGTTCCTAAAGACGGCTTCAATGGGACAACCCACCATGTACTCCTACATGGCCTCTCACCGCTACCTTTACCAAATCGTGTTCACACACTTAGCTCACACACAGTAGGACATGTTTACACACCTCCGATCCATCCCCGATGAATCAGACCTGACTCAACTCTAAGGAGTAGCAGGCATGACAAACAAGCATGAATGAGTAGGCACATCAGGGCTCAAACAACTCCTACTCATGCTAGTGGGTTTCATCTATTTACTGTGGCAATGACAGGTCATGCAGAGGATAAGGGGTTCAACTACCGCAACAAGTAACAGATGGATCGTTGTTGTCCTAATGCAGTAAAAGAGAGCAGGAGCGAGAGAGTGGGCTTGTATCAGAATGAACAAGGGGGTTGTGCTTGCCTGGCACTTCTGAAGATATTATAGCTCTTCATCGGTGTCATCGAACCCATCGTCGAAACCACGTCTATCGAGAGGGAACAAATACCGGCAACAGGAGAAAGAAACACAATCAATGCAATGCACAATATGATGCATGATCATGACATGTCAATATGCTATGGTTTGAGCTAATGCAACTAGCAACATGTTAAATGGAGTTGGTTTGAACCCTAGGTTCAAATTCAAATTCAAACTATGAATTCAAATAGTGCATTATCATGTTTTGGTCTAAACAGTGAGGTTAAGTTGTTCAAACATGCATGAAAATGCCATAAACAGATTCCTTCAATTTTTCTGATAATTTTTCATATATAATTTATTTCATTTGGAGTTACGGTTGAATTTCTATGATTTTTAGAAGTTTAGGCCATTTCCTGAAATGAATAAATCATTTAAGATTTATTTAAATTCCAGAAAAGGATTACCGCGTCAGCATGATGTCGCTGTGATGTCAGCAAGTCAACTAGGCGCGGTCCAGGTCAAACCTGACAGTGGGTCCCGTGTGTTAGTCTCTAAAGCTTTAATTAAAAAGGTTTAGTTTTAAACCATGGATTACCTGGGAAGTGGGGCCCATTGTCAGTGACACATGATTTAGTTAGCGGGGTGATTAACCCCTAATAGTAGTGGTTAGCACTAATTATAGCCCTAAACTAATCAGTCAGATGCCGGCCCCACATGTCATGGACACAGCGTGGGGTCCAGCCGAGGTCAAAAGCCCAGTCAGCAGGGTCAAACACACCGGCGTTAAGCCGCCGGCGAGGTCCGAGACGGCGGAGGGCTTCGGAAGACTTCTACAGTGCACCGTTTGGCACGCGGTTGGGTTCTTCAGGACGCTAGAGGAGCGGCGCATCCAACGGTGGTGGTCGCCGGGCCTGGGGCGGCCGGAAACGACGACGGGGAGCAGCACCGCGGTGGCCGGAGTTCGGGCGAGATGCGAGTGAGAGCTAGGGGGCACGAAAAGGCGAGCTGGGGTGTGCTGCGGGCTCGTGGGGAGGCACTGAGCGCAGTGGTGTGCTCGAGTGCGAGCTCCGGCAGCCGTAGCCATGGCGGCGACATGGCCGGCGACGAAGAGCTCTCAGGCTCGTTACGAACGGCGGCTAGAGAGGGAGGTAGAGTATGGGAGAGGGGGAAACGATGGCGGAGCTCACAGCGAGGCTAACGAGCGCGAGGGGGAGGTCGGGGATGCACTAACGACGGCGACGCTCAGTGCAGGAGGTTGAAGATGAGCTCCAAGGCGGCGTCACGGGGCATCCGGCGATGTGTAGCTAGATGGGGTCGAAGAAGAGGCCGTGGTGGAGCTCTGGGCTCAGGCGGAGGGCGAGGATGTGGCTCTAGCCGTGGCAACTGCAAGCGGCGGCGATGGTGGCGTTCGGCCATGCGCGTGAGAGAGAGACAGAGGAGGGGATGAGGCGAGGGAGAGTGCGAGAGAGAGTCGGGGCAGCATGGCGTCGTCCAGGCACGGGGTCAGGGAGGAGGACGAGCCTCCAGCGCGAAGCAGGAGGTGGCCAGGGGCGAGCGCGCGCGCGACAGCGAGCTGCTCCTACTGGCAGGAGGAAGACGACGCGGTGGGGTGGTGGGCTGGGCTCTCTACGGTGCTGGGCCACAGCTGGGCCGACTAGGTGGGCTGCATAGTGAGGTCAGGTGAGTTTCTATTCTGTTCTTTTTTAATTTTGTTTTGTTTTGTTTTTATTTAATCATTTTTCCACTGATTCAAATTCAAAAGAATTTCAAAATAGTGACAAAACCCTTTGAATAATTTTATGTTGCTAGATGGACTTTTCCAACAGCACATAGAACATTTCAAAGTTAATTGGAAATATATCCCATATATTATGAATATAATTCCAAATTCAAATACAATAATGATTTAAATTCAGTGCCAAAATAATTCCATAAAAATGTTCAATATTTTTGGTTTGGATACAAACCCTTGCCAAAATTATCAAACATTAATGAAGGCCATTTTGGTTTCACTGAATGCCAGCTTAAGGGTTCTTGCCCCTTTTTTTATTTAAGTTTTTGAGGCTTCCACTTTCCTCAATTCAAGTTTCAGAAATTAGACATGATGCATGATGCTCACTCAGGTAAATAGCTACAAGCAAATTCTAGGGCTGTGACAACTCACCCCCACTAAACAAGAATCTCGTCCCGAGATTCAAGACGTGAGGTAAGAAGACAGAGGGAACACCAATAAAGAATCTTCACGATCCGATTGCCCTTCTCGAAGATGTTGATTCATTGCATCATGTCAATCTTGACATCCTCGCTTTTGAGATCTTCATCCACGCGATGATGACGGAAAGAAACTCAACTAGGATTGATCTTCTCAAAGATCGAGCTAAACGATATCAACTCGCGGAATGAGATGTTGAAACATCTCAAGTTGAGACACAAAACACATCGAGAGGGATGGAAGAACAACGACGGGGTTCGATTTGGTGGGCAATAATTCCATGCCTAAATAGATGGTGAGGGGGTTTCAGAGTAGCGAGAAGTTATGTTGCCCATAATACCATAACGAGGTACCTTAGTGAAGGTGACTCGTAGAATTATTCCCTTAAGTGGCAAAAAGAATTACTTTTGATTCGAAGATCATTGAAACTCTTTATACCAGCCTAAGGCAATCACAATGATCATTTGAAGAAGTTCGAAGAACGGCATACTCCGACTAGAATGGATGGTGTGGACTATCTTGTTGAAGACAACGCAATGGAAGATTTTTGCTTGTCATCGGAAATGGATGGGACCCATGGTAAGTCCACTTTTGAAGATGATCCTGAACAAAAACTACTGAGGTGCAAGCTGGGAACAAAATGCAAATGTTGGGAATGATTCTGGTAACTGGGGAAGAACTCAACAGTAGAGAGAGATTCCACTGTTTGAAAGGTTATGGCATAATCGAAGAAACTGAGAACGGATCCCAGTTAATGCCGACGATAAATCCTAGTGCTTACGCGTGCTCTCAAGAACTTGAGCATCTCCATATTCATCAAGGTTCTGCCAATATCCGTGTCAAGGATCCTGGCAACACAACATGCTACCATGATGAATAATGGTGGAAGATGCAGATGCAAAGAAAGATAACACTTCCTCAGATTTCACCTTAGCGAGGCCAAGGGAACGAAATCTGGATGATCGACCGAGAGACATTTAGCACTCCGCTTCTAATGTTCTCCTTGATGTGCTAGGATAACCCATTTATTGATATGGTTTGGTATCTAGGACATCAAATAAAAGGTCGGACTTTGGAAACAGAAAAATCCACAAGGAACTACTATTGGAATAAATTCTACGAGATCCTTATGGGGAAGTGGCCAACTTCTTCAAACAAGATACTACAATAATAGGTCTTCCGGCTGGATGTGTTGGCCACGACATCCACTTTACCGGTTATCGAGGGACCAATATTATAGTTCTTGGAAAATGCTCCAACCATCATATCTGCCTGAGATTCAGATCTGGTTGGTATCAGGATATTCCAGACTCATCGAGTCTAGAAAGAAATGAAAGTTTGCAACACAAATCGACGGGATGACATTGCGAGATTCTCAGGAAATGGACTATGGTAGTAAGCTCCAAAACATGAGCTGGTTCTGCTAAACACATGTGAACACGATGTCCCAAACAAGCATGACCACATGGTAATCTTATAATAAAACACTACCGAGTTCAGGTGGGGAACCATTAGCGAGGATAACAAAGTCCTAACATAAGTCATGATTCTTAAGAAGGAACTTCTTCTCCTTGAACAAATCAATCGGTGGCTTGGTGTGCTAGGGATACGTATAGAATGAAGATGATCAATCTATCAAACCATAGAATACTTCGCACGTACATGACTGACTTGGGACGATTCCAAAGGAAGAAAAAACAATCTTTCTCGAATTCATGGTGGCAACTTGCACCTAATGCACATGAACTTGGGGAAAGTCACTTCTTACACCAAACATGTATTTCATGAACGGGACATGAAGATAATGCTTACAAAAGTTTCCAACACTAACTTAGATGTTCAACATGAATCATGGGGGAGACAACATGCTGCTGATGGGCTCAACAGCAACTCATCAAAATTTCCATATCACTGGACTTCCACCACTATGTGAACAATGTGATAGTATTGGTCAGACCAAAGACATAATGGTGTATGCTCGAGGGACAACCGCAAGTAAGAAAACATTACGAACATCGTTGGTTCTGATTTGATTTGACTATAGCCCATACTCAAATCAAGGTTTGGACAAGATAATAGATTCAACAGCTGATCACGGGAATCAGTCGATGAAGATATCATCTTTCTTCAACACACACACACACACACAAGGATATCCCTTAGGGATGAGCGTGGTAGGACAAGCTTGTATCTTCCAACTCTCCAAGTTGTTGTTAAGCTTATCCAACTAGCTCGGGGGTATCCAACATAGGTTCTTGGGGAAAAGTGGTTTATCGGAAAACCAACTTGATCACGAACTCAACATAACGGTCAGGTGACAACCTGGTAACACTTCCGAGATGATATTCGGAAAATCACGAACCACCGATATGTTATTAAGCTCGAGAACAATCTTGCTTTTCAGGGCAAGACGATATGATCAAGGAGCGAGGGATTCACAGTCCTAACTCATTGGTCGATGAGTGCACCAGGAAATATGGACTAGGTAGCATGATCAATCTTAGAATGGTAGTTCAATAACCAACATGTTAAGAATGAGGGTATTGTCCATTTACTACCAAGCAATGAATTGCTCGGAGTATTGATTTCTCACACCATGATTCACTTGTCGGCATTCCGGTTATAATAACACGGAACTGAGGAATGAACAATGATGGCAAGAAGTATTACTGCGTCAAGAATTCATAAGAGGTGGTGCAATTCTCACGACAGTCCTGACATAAAGTGGGTAATACTTCAGGGTAGAACAGAACCAAAAGCTGGGTTGCATTTTGATCTGCGGAATACAACTGCTTTGACCCAATCCTGGATATGGATGAGGTACTGGAGTTTATTTCTCCCAGTCATTCTGAAATAGAACGGCTTGACGGATCACATGAATAACAGGCATCGATAACATCAATGCACAACTACTCCTGACTATCAATTGATAGACGGGGGTCAGAATACAACTAGAGAGGAACAACTCAAAGGAACATATAATTTTTCTGAGTTATGGATGCATGGATTAGCATGTTATTTCTTCCGGATAACATATAATTTTTCTGAGATATGGAGGTAGTGATATTAAAGTTGTGCTAGTTGAGTAGTTGTGAAATTGGGAAATACTTGTGTTGAAGTTTGCAAGTCCCGTAGCATGCACGTATGGTAAACGTTATGTAACAAATTTGAAACATGAGGTGTTCTTTGATTGTCCTCCTTATGAGTGGCGGTCGGGGACGAGCGATGGTCTTTTCCTACCAATCTATCCCCCTAGGAGCATGCGCGTAGTGCTTGGTTTTTGATGACTTGTAGATATTTGCAATAAGTATGTGAGTTCTTTATGACTAATGTTGAGTCCATGGATTATACACACTCTCACCCTTCCATCATTGCTAGCCTCTTCGGTACCGTGCATTGCCCTTTCTCACATTGAGAGTTGGTGCAAACTTCGCCGGTGCATCCAAAACCCGTGATATGATACGCTCTTTCACACATAAACCTCCTTATATCTTCCACAAAACAGCCACCATACCTACCTATTATGGCATTTCCATAGCCATTCCGAGATATATTGCCATGCAACTTTCCACCATTTCGTTTATCATGACACGTTCATCATTGTCGTATTGCTTTGCATGATCATGTAGTAGACATCGTATTTGTGGCAAAGCCACCGCTCATAATTTTTCATACATGTCACACTTGATTCATTGCATATCCCGGTGCACCACCGGAGGCATTCATATAGAGTCATACCTTGTTCTAGTATCGAGTTGTAATCATTGAGTTGTAAATAAATAGAAGTGTGATGATCATCATTTAATAGAGCATTGTCCCAATAAAAAAAAGAGAGAAAGTCCAAATAAAAAAAATGAAGTCCCAAAAAAGGGACAATGCTACTATCCTTTTTCCACGCTTGTGCTTCAAAGTAGCACCATGATCTTCATGATAGAGAGTCTCTTGTTTTGTCACTTTCATATACTAGTGGGAATTTTTCATTATAGAACTTGGCTTGTGTATTCCAACAATGGGCCTCCTAAAGTGCCCTAGGTCTTCTGAGCAAGCAAATTGGATGCACACCCACTAGTTTCTTTTGTTGAGCTTTCATACATTTATAGCTCTAGTGCATCCGTTGCATGGCAATCCATACTCCTTGCATTAACATCAATCGATGAGCATCTCCATAGCTCATTGATTAGCCTTGTTGATGTGAGACTTTCCCCTTTTGTCTTCTCCACATAACCCCCATCATTATACTCTATTCCACCAATAGTGCTATATCCATGGTTCATGCTCATGTATTGCGTGAAGGTTTATAAAGTTTGAGATTACTAAAGTATGAAACAATTGTTTGGCTTGTCATAGGGGTTGTGCATGATGAGAGCATTCTTGTGTGACAGAAATGGAGCATGACTAAACTATATGATTTTGTAGGGATGAACATTCCTTGGCCATGTTATTTTGAGAAGACATAATTGCTTAGTTAGTATACTTGAAGTATTATTATTTCTATGTCAATATTAAACTTTTATCTTGAATCTTTCGGATCTGAATATTCATGCCACAATTAAGAAGAATTACATTGAAATTATGCCTAGTAGCATTCCACATCAAAATTTCTGTTTCTATCATTTACCTACTCGAGGACGAGCAGGAATTAAGCTTGGGGATGCTTGATACGTCTCCAATGTATCTATAATTTTCGATTGCTCCATGCTATATTATCTACTGTTTTGGACATTATTGGGCTTTATTATACACTTTTATATTATTTTCGGGACTAACCTATTAACCGGAGGCCCAGCCTAGAATTGTTGTTTTTTTGCCTATTTTAGGGTTTCGGAGAAAAGGAATATCAAACGGAGTCCAAACGGAATGCAACCTTCGGGAACGTGATTTTTGGAACGAACAAGATACATTAGACTTGGACCCTACGTGAAGCAACCAACAGGGAGGCCACGAGGTAGGGGGCGCGCCTACCCCCCCCCCCCCAGGCGCGCCCTCCACCCTCATGGGGCCCCTGTTGCTCCACCGACGTACTTCTTCCTCCTATATATACCTACGTACCCCCAAATGATCAGATACGGAGCCAAAACCCTAATTCGACCACCGTAACTTTTTGTATCCACGAGATCCCATCTTGGGGCCTGTTGCGGAGCTCCGCCGGAGGGGCATCGATCACGGAGGGCTTCTACATCAACCATAGCCTCTCCGATGAAGTGTGAGTAGTTTACCTCAGACCTACGGGTCCATAGTTATTAGCTAGATGGCTTCTTCTCTCTTTTTGGATCTCAATACAAAGTTCTCCCCCTCTCTTGTGGAGATCTATTCGATGTAATCTTCTTTTGCGGTGTGTTTGTTGAGACCGGTGAATTGTGGGTTTATGATCAAGTTTATCTATGAACAATATTTGAATCTTCTCTGAATTCTTTTATGTATGATTGGTTATCTTTTAAAGTCTCTTCGAATTATCAGTTTGGTTTGGCCTACTAGATTGATCTTTCTTGCAATGGGAGAAGTGCTTAGCTTTGGGTTCAATCTTGCGGTGTCCTTTCCCAGTGACAGTAGGGGCAGCAAGGCACGTATTGTATTGTTGCCATAGAGGATAACAAGATGGGTTTTTTATCATGTTGCATGAATTTATCCCTCTACATCATGTCATCTTGCTTAAGGTGTTACTCTGTTCTTATGAACTTAATACTCTAGATGCATGCTGGATAGCAGTCGATGTGTGGAGTAATAGTAGTAGATGCAGGCAGGAGTCGGTCTACTTGTCTCGGACGTGATGCCTATATACATGATCATACCTAGATATTCTCATAATTATGCTCTATTCTGTCAATTGCTCAACAGTAATTTATTCACCCACCGTAAAATACCTATGCTCTTGAGAGAAGCCACTATTGAAACCTATGGCCCCCGGGTCTATCTTCATCATATCAATCTTCCAACACTTAGTTATTTTTATTGCCTTTTATTTTACTTTGCATCTTTATCATAAAAATACCAAAAATATTATCTTACCATATTTATCAGATCTCACTCTCGTAAGTGACCGTGTAGGGATTGACAACCCCTTATCGCGTTGTTTGCGAGGATTTATTTGTTTTGTGCAGGTGCGAGGGACTCACGCGCAACCTCCTACTGGATTGATACCTTGGTTCTCAAAAACTGAGGGAAATACTTACGCTACTTTGCTGCATCACCCTTTCCTCTTCAAGAGAAAACCAATGCAGTGCTCAAGAGGTAGCACCCCCTCCCCCGTATATAAAGGAGTGGAGGAGGGGAGGGCCGGCCTCCTATGGCGTGCCCTAAGGGGGGGATTCCTACTCCTAGTAGGAGTAGGTTTCCCGCCTTCCCTAGTTGGAGTAGGAGAAGAAGGAAGAGGGAGAGGGAGAGAAGGAAAGGGGGGACGGCCCCCTTCCCCATTCGGATTGGGCTTAGGGGGGGGCGTCCCACTTGGCCGCCTCCTCCTCTCTTCCACCATGGCCCATTAAGGCCCATTAACTCCCCGGGGGTTCCGGTAACCCCCGGTACTCCAGAAAATGCCCGAACTTATCTGAAACCTTTTCGGTGTCCAAACATAGCCTTCCAATATATCAATCTTTATGTCTTGACCATTTCAAGACCCCTCGTCATGTCCATGATCACATCCGGGACTCTGAACTATCTTCGGTACATCAAATCACATAACTCATAATACTTATCATCATCGAACATTAAGTGTGCGGACCCTACGGGTTCGAGAACTATGTAGACATGACCGAGACTCATCTCCGGTCACTAACCAATAGCGGAACCTGGATGCTCATATTGGTTCCTACATATTCTACGAAGATCTTTATCGGTCAAACCGCATAACAACATACGTTTGTTCCCTTTGTCACCGGTATGTTACTTGCCCGAGATTCGATCGTCGGTATCATCATACCTCATTCAATCTCGTTACCAGCAAGTCTCTTTACTCGTTACGTAAAGCAACATCCCACAACTAACTGATTAGTCACATTGCTTGCAAGGCTTATAGTGATGTGCATTACCAAGAGGGCCCAGAGATACCTCTCCGACAATCGGAGTGACAAATCCTAATCTCGATCTATGCCAACTCAACAAACACCATCGGAGACACCTGTAGATCATCTTTATAATCACCCAGTTATGTTGTGACGTTTGATAGCACACTAAGTGTTCCTCCGATATTCGGGAGTTGCATAATCTCATAGTCATAGGAACATATATAAGTTATGGAGAAAGCAATTGCAATAAACTAAATGATCATAGTGCTAAGCTAATGGATGGGTCAAGTCACTCACATCATTCTCTAATGATGTGATCCCGTTCATCAAATGACAACTTATGTCTATGGCTAGGAAACTTAACCATCTTTGATTAACGAGCTAGACAAGTAGAGGCATACTAGTGACACTCTGTTTGTCTATGTATTAACACATGTACTAAGTTTCCGGTTAATACAATTCTAGCATGAATAATAAACATTTATCATGATATAAGGAAATATGAATAACAACTTTATTATTGCCTCCAGGGCATATTTCCTTCAGAATAAGGGGGGGAGGAAAGAGGGGAAGAGAGAAAGGAAGGGGAGCAATTCAGCCTCCCCCTTCCTTCTCTCCTCCCTCCTCCTTTCTTCCCCCTCCGGATGAATATGGAAGGGGGGAGGCCAAATTGGGAGGCGCCCAAGTAGGACTGCCTCTCCTCCCCTCCAACCTATATATATGAGGGGGGCACTTCTAGAACACACAACAATGATTGTTAGCCGTGTGCGGTGCCCCCCTCAACAGCTTACGCCTCCGGTCATATTGTCGTAGTGCTTAGGCGAAGCCCTGCGCGGATCACTTCACCATCACCATCACCATGCTGTCGTGCTGACGAAACTCTCCCTCGACACTTTAATGCATCAAGAGTGCGAGGGACGTCATCGAGCTGAACGTGTGCAGAACTCGGAGGTGCCGTACATTCGGCGCTTGATCTATCGGAACGAGAAGAAGTTCGACTACATCAACCACGTTGTCAAGTGCTTCCGCTTTCGGTCTACGAGGGTATGTAGACACACTCTCCCCCTCTCGTTGCTATGCATCTCCTAGATAGATCTTGCGTGAGCGTAGGAATTTTTTGAAATTGCATGCTACGTTTCCCAACAGAATAGTGGGGGAGGGGGTTAATATTCTTATCAAATAAATTCTACTCCAATTTTATGTTGGTCAAGCTTTAGCTTTTCTACTTTGAACCTTAGAAACACCTACAGATGCAAGTCTAACATAAAGTATGAATGCAAAAGCTAAACTTGCAAGAAAGTACTCCCTCCGTAAAGAAATATAAAGAGTGTTTATAGATCACTAAAGTAGGGATCTAAATGCTCTTATATTTCTTTATAGAGGGAGTAGGAGTTAACTGATACGTGCTTTTGCATTACAATTTCAGAGGATGAGTACTCTACTTTTATGCATACAAAATTATTTTTTATTCTTTTTAACTTGGATTTATCTTGTAATGTAGAAAATTGCCTAAATAATTACCAAAGAGGCTACCAGAAGGGGAAAATAAAAGCTCGTGAACAAAATACATTCTCTCAAGAACAAAAAATGTAATAAAAATACGGCTGATATATGTATGAAAAAATTCACTAGGCCACTGTGAGGTAGCTAGCCACGGGGTGCCTAGTGGGCCCACCCTAGGCGCCCTACCTGCCAAGATGCCTCACATGGTGTATGGGATCCATAGGCCTCCCCAGGTGTCCTCTCTGATGCATATGTCCTCCCGTAGAGGCATAGACTGCATATCCATTTTCAAGAACTTTTTCATTGCCTCTTCGAGGTAGAACCCTATGTATCTTCTTGGATGATTGTTTTTGTTAAGATATGTCCTCTCTAGCAGGAGGAATTTGAAGTTATCGTTTTCACCAACTCTGGTGCATCAAAGGGAACATCTTCATCATCTCCACCAGCAACACCATCACCCTATTTTCCATCTCCATCTATCTATGTACAATTGGAGTGGAATAGTTACGGGCATCACTTATTTGTTTTAATTGATGCCTTTGCGGTTGACATTCTGTGTTTTATTGGTGAATGATTTGTAATTTCATATTGTCATATTTATCATTACACCTCTAAATGTGCTCATCATGATGTACCATAAGTAGTTCCATAGTGTTCTTGAGGACATGGGAGAAAACTAGTTATTAATGGACATGTAAATTTGCAATAAAGATTGTTGTTTGAGCATGTTGTGGTGTAATTCTATAGTGGTGGTATTCAAACGTTGACTTTGTATCACTTCCCCTATATGGTCCTGAGAGGAGAGCATTGTGTTACAATAAGTTCAAAATATGAGGCCAAAGTGACAGAATGACCATTCCTCTAGTTTGTGAATCAGAACATGAGGGATGAATACAGACCCTAGATAAGATGGCTATGGTTTGCCTTTTTGTCTTAATTTCTCTTAGTAGTTGCATATGTTTGCTAAGGGGACAATCATAGGTATGTGCGAGTCAATGGTTCTATAGCATATAGATTTAGGCGCAAATTAACAAATATGCAATATTCTCATTGTACTCGAGAACGTTTGATCACCATAAGTAACACAACCGGCTTGTCCTTGACACTGCTAAGGATTGGGCCACTTAATGCACACTGCTACTTTTTATTTTTATTTAAATTTCTTTGCAACTCCATCACCACAAACCACTACACCTTTTAGCACTTTTAATGAATCCTTGCTATTTTTGCACTTATCAATTCTTTTTACTCCTCATGTGAACGACACTTTTACTTATGGATAAGATCTACAATCAATCCCCTAAACTTGTGGGACATCATTAGGGAAGAGAGATGTAAACACACTTGATGCGACAATGTTTTCCCAAGATCCAAATAGTTGCGCAATCCTACTCCTTGATGGTGAGGTTCAGAGACCAAGTCTTGATACCAGAAAGGTGTCAACAACGACACTCACAAATATACCACAAAATGCTTTCCCACCTATTCCACCATGACTTGATACCATAAAAAAATGAAAGCTTCACTTGAGGTTGATCTTGCATGAAGATGACGATCAGCGAACTTGTATATTCTTTTGATTATTTCACACCTTGAAGGCTTTCAAGTGACTCTTAACTGCCCAGGAGGTGCACACCCTTTAATAATAACAAGCAAAGCAAATCCACTTGGATGAACTCCTCAAAACTCCTTCAACCCAACTCTTGGAGGAACCTCTCTCTCTCTCGGATAAGGTTGAAGCAAAGAGAGATGGAGCCCATAGATAAGGGGTTCAAGAAAGGGAGGAACGCATGTCATTCAAACCCATAAAGTGCTACTCTCTAGGATCTCACAGAGTCTCTTAAGCACGCTCACAACTGCTCACACACTCAAGAGGTGTGGGATTTATATAGAGAATGCATAAATCTTATTATTTCTCTAGAAAAGTAACTAGCCCGGAAGTTCTAGTGGAAAAAACTCAGTACTAACAAATGCTTTCAAATTTAAATAGTCAAAAGGAAACTCAGTGTTCCTAGAAGTGCATGGTACTCAAAGGTACTAGGTTGTCCAGTAAGCGTCTAGAAATCTAAATACCCGAAGTTACTTGAAACAAAAGGTCGAAGGTACTAGACACAAATATACCTCATTTCTGCGAGAGATAGGACATGCTACGAATACTAGAGAAAAGATCTTGGAGGTACAAGGGTTGGCGAAGTAATTCTCACAAGGAATTGATGCGGAAGGGGTTAGTATAAGCTTGGAGGTATCATATCGATTTCGCTATGGAGTACCATACCTATGATGAGACATTGAGATGAAGCACCAAGAGGTGCTCGGAAGTGCCAAATTTTATGCTCCAACGTACCAGAGCTAAGAGAGATGGTCTTAAAGAAAACAAAACTCGATGGTGTTGGAGAAGAACTCTCGGTGTTCCCAAAGTAGACCTAGAAAACTAGGTTAGCTCAGGAGAAATACTCGATTGTTACATGATCAATAGTACTAGGTAAAAACACAAGAATTATCGGGAAAACTAAAAGCTGAGAAATTAGAGTGGAAGATTTAGAAAACTTACCAATTTTATTTTGGATCTTGAGATAAAGTTCATCTCCAGTAAATTTGCATGTACCCCTCTGAATAGTATAGTTGTACTTAACCTCAATTTGAATCTTGGATTCACCAACAGTCTATAACATACAAGCTATGAGCTAGAAGGGCCAACCACTTGTTAGCACAAAAGTAGGAGTCACAAATGATGTTTCCACTCACTAGTGAGGATTATATTCCTGAAATAAACTTCATAAAACGAAATACTCCTGATCGTCTTGTCATTAGTCACCAAAACCCATTGAAGACCGAAGATGCATTTTCAGCCTTCATCATCAATAGTTTAGATATCAAACACTATTGGGTAAAACCCATGGGTGTTCCCCAAGAGTGGACAAACGGTGGAACACATGTTGCGCTGTGCACCATGCACCTATTGCCAATTAAAACTTAATCCTACAATGTAGATCACCAAGGATCATGCTTATGAAATACATCATGAGATTACCACTAGATGTGCAGTCCCGCACATTGGAAGAAGAATCAGAGCAATGCATCCCCGGAGTCATCCCCTCCTCATCGCCGATCTCCCATGTACAACCGATAACTGAGTCCCTAGAATAGGCTCCCGTAGCAGTGCAAGCACACTGCCTCTAATGATATTTGCACACACGATAGGAACGCCAAGCGACAGACTACTAGGTCCGATCGCATAGCCCGAGCATGGAGAAGTGGACATATACAACTCTTACAGTTATACCCGGACCAACCCTTGATCCAAAACCATTTCCTAGCATGTGTGTACTCCACTTATATAGACATCACATTGTGGGCTCAACACTTGAGGCATAGTGGGACTCTAGATGCCCAAAGTCTACTCGGCTAGGGATCAGTGAAGTCGGATCCAACCTCATAGGTTGTTTTTTCCTTTAGCGAGCGACTCCTTAGATTCTCGTCCACTTGATTGCGAGTCGGATCACATTCTGCTTGACCAGTCAGTAGTGTCTTCTAGCAAAGCGTCCCGACTCCAAGTGTTCAAGGAAGTCGCTTCGGCGAGCCTGTACAACATATCATCTTTTGTTCCTTTTGCCTCACGATGTATGTTACAGGTCTCAAGGCGAGTCGGTCATCCTTGTGCTACCCCGACCTCTTTCTCGTTCCAGCGATGCCGATCTCAAAACTAGATTATCTCATAATCCTTGTCACATGACCATGCTTATCCAGGTCGGATCACACGAGGAGCCCAAAGTATAACGCTCCAGATTGGAGGTGCAAATCACATCTTGCTCGACCATGTCTCATGGCATGGATTTAGACAAGTCCGAAACCAACCTTTGTAACAACTCAGTTACAGAGTAGTGTTTGGTCCGCCCAAAGCAGGCCGTTCACCATTCTGTGTCTATGCGCCGACCTTAGGTCTAGGACACATAACACGTGTCTTACTAGGGACTAACAGATGACCACATCTTGTTGCTTCACATGTTGGGTCTGTCTTACTCGGACCTTATCTGGATCCGGATCCAATTCGACTCCAGATCTTTCCAAGTCTGTATTATCCGGCTAGCATCCAATCCTACATGGCCAGTGAGACCGAGTCATTCACCGTGTCCTATGCTAGTCTAGTCGGTTGTGATTCCACACAACGTTTTTGACTAGGGACCATTTAGAAGAATTATCATACAATGTATAGTCTCACAAACAAATCGCATACTTGTTGATACTCATGGATAATGTCCAAGGATTATCTTAATCCATAAATACATTGGAAAATGACATCATACATGATTACATCTATGGCATATGTCCAACAACACAATGCCACAAGCCAATCTGTAGTGCTACATAGTTGGTCAAGAGTATTAGTTGAGAAATTCACCTAGTGTAAAGAGAGCCTCAATGGCTTATTCTGAAATAAACGGCGTTTAACCGAGTCACATATAAGGTTAAAAGCTTTCCTTTCATTTATGAACTTTTTCTTTCCTATTTCTACCACGCCATGATCTTACAAATAGATCTTTCTTTCGTTGGGGAGCGCAGTAATTTCAAAAAAATTCCTATGTGATAACCCACAAGTATGGGGGATCGCAATAGTTTTCGAGGGTAGAGTATTCAACCCAAATTTATTGATTCGACACAAGGGGAGCCAAAGAATATTCTCAAGTATTAGCAGGTGAGTTGTCAATTCAACCACACCTGGAAACTTAATATCTGCAAAAAATTATTTAGTAGCAAAGTAATATGATAGTAGTGGTAACGGTGGCAAAAGGTAACAGTAGCAAAAGTAATATTTTTGGTGTTTTATAGTGATGATAACAATAGCAACGGAAAAGTAAATAAGCGAAGAACAATATATGTAAAGCTCGTAGGCAATGGATCGGTGATGGATAATTATGCCGTATGTGGTTCATCATGTAACAGTCATAACATAGGGTGACACATAACTATATCCAGTTCATCAATGTAATGTAGGCATGTATTCCGAATATAGTCATATGTGCTTATGGAAAAGAACTTGCCTGACATCTTTTGTCCTACCCTCCCATGGCAGCGGGGTCCTAGCGGAAACTAAGGGATATTAAGGCCTCCTTTTAATAGAGTACCAGACCAAAGCATTAACACATAGTGAATACATGAACTCCTCAAACTACGGTCATCACCGGGAGCGGTCCCGATTATTGTCACTTCGGGGTTGCCGGATCATAACACATAGTAGGTGACTATAGACTTGCAAGATAGGATCAAGAACTCACATATATTCATGAAAACATAATAGGTTCAGATCTGAAATCATGGCATTCGGGCCCTAGTGACAAGCATTAAGCATAGCAAAGTCATAGCAACATCAATTTCAGAACATAGTGGATACTAGGGATCAAACCCTAACAAAACTAACTCGATTACATGATAAATCTCATCCAACACATCACCGTCCAGCAAGCCTACGATGGAATTACTCACGCACGGCGGTGAGCATCATGAAATTGGTGATGGAGGATGGTTGATGATGACGATGGCGACGGATTCCCCTCTCCGGAGCCCCGAACGGACTCTAGATCAGCCCTCCCGAGAGAGTTTAGGGCTTGGCGGCGGCTTCATATCGTAAAACGCGATGAATCCTTCTTCTTTATTTTTTCTCCCCGAACACGAATATATGGAGTTGGAGTTGAGGTCGGTGGAGCTCTAGGGGGCCCATGAGGCAGGGGGGCACGCCCCCACCCTCGTGGCTAGGGTGTAGGCCCCCTGGCCTTGATTCTTTGCCAGTATTTTTTTATTATTTCCAAAAATAATATCCGTGGAGTTTCAGGTCATTCCGAGAACTTTTGTTTCTGTACATAAATAACACCATGGCAATTCTGCTGAAAACAGCGTTAGTCCGGGTTAGTTCCATTCAAATCATGCAAGTTAGAGTCCAAAACAAGGGCAAACGTGTTTGGAAAAGTAGATACGACGGAGACGTATCACTACGCACACGCAAGATCATGGTGATGCATAGCAACGAGAGGGGAGAGTATCATCTACGTACCCTCGTAGATCGTAAGCGAAAGCATTATGACAACGTGGTTGATGTAGTCGTGCGTCTTGACGATCGACCGATCTAGTACCGAAGATACAGCACCTCCGCGATCTGCACATGTTCAGCTCGGTGACATCCCACGAACTCACGATCCAGTAGAACTTCGAGGGAGAGCTTCGTCAGCATGATGGCGCGATGACGGTGATGATGTTGCTACCAGAACAGGGCTTCGCCTAAGCACCGCTATGATATTACCGAGGTGGATTATGGTGGAGGGGGGCACCGCACACGGCTAAAGATCAATGATCAACTTGTGTGTCTATGGGGTGCCCCCCTCCCCCGTATATAAAGGAGTGGAGGAGGGGGAGGGGGCCGGCCTCTCTAGGCGCGCCCCAAGGGAGTCCAACTTCCACCGGGAGTAGGATTCCCCCCTTCCCTTTGTTGGTTCTAGGAGAGAAGGAAGGAGGAGGAAGAAGGAAGGAAAGGGGGGGCCGTCCCCCTTCCCAATTCGAATTGGGCTTGGGGGGCGCCCCCTCCTTTGCTTCTTTTCCTCTCTTCCACTAAGGCCCAATAAGGTCCATATACCTCCCGGGGGGTTCCGGTAACCTCCTGGTGCTCCGGTATACTCCCGATTTCACCCGGAACCATTCCGATGTCCAAACATAGGCTTCCAATATATCGATCTTTATGTCTCGACCATTTCAAGACTCCTCTTCATGTCCATGATCAAATCCGGGACTCCAAACTACCTTCGGTACATCAAAGCACATAAAATCGTAATACCAATCGTCACCGAACATTAAGCGTGGGGACCCTACGGGTTCGAGAACTATGTAGACATGACCGAGACATGTCTCCGGTCAATAACCAATAGCGGAACCTGGATGCTTAGGTTGGTTCCTACATATTCTTCGAAGATCTTTATCGGTCAAACCGCATAACGATATACGTTGTTCCCTTTGTCATCGGTATGTTACTTGCCTGAGATTCGATCGTCGGTATGTCAATACCTAGTTCAATCTCGTTACCGGCAAGTCTCTTTACTCATTCCATAATGCTACATCCCGTAACTAACTCATTAGCTACATTGCTTGCAAGGCTTATTGTGATGTACATTACCGAGAGGGCCCAGAGATACCTCTCCGATAATCGGAGTGACAAATCCCAATCTTGATCCATGCCAACTCAACAAACACCATCAGAGACACCTCTAGAGCACCTTTATAATCACCCAATTATGTTGTGATGTTTGGTAGCACACAAAGTGTTCCTCCGGTATTCGGGAGTTGCATGATGTCATAGTCATAGGAACATGTATAGTTATGGATAAAGCAATAGCAACAAACTAAATGATCATCGTGCTAAGCTAACGGATGGGTCAAGTCAATCACATCATTCTCTAGTGATGTGATACCGTTAATCAAATGACAACTCATGTCAATGGTTAGGAAACATAACCATCATTGTTTCAACGAGCTAGTCAAGTAGAGGCAAATTAGTGACACTCTGTTTGTCTATGTATTCACACATGTACTAAGTTTCTGGTTAATACAATTCTAGCATGAATGATAAACATTTATCATGATATAAGAAAATATAAATAAACAACTTTATTATTGCCTCTAGGGCATATTTCCTTCAGTCTCCCACTTGCACTAGAGTCAATAATCTAGATTACATTGTAATTTGTAACATCCCAAATTTTCAATTTGGAATGTTATACATAGATCATCTATGCATATCATGATTTATTGCATTTCCGTTCCGCAATCCTCGAAATCCTAAGCAACTCAAGGACCCATAGAGAGAGTTGGGGATTTTCCGGTTTTCATATTTGATTTTTATCAAATAATGAAACGAGGATTTTGATTTTAATAATTTTTCTCTCCAAAAAATATTTCATGTTAAATCAAAGGAGTGGAGATAATATGACTTCTCCAAAATAATTGAAATATTGGAGGAAAAATATTAAAATCATTTATTGGATTTTATTTGGTTTTATTCGGATATTATTTGCATTAGAAAAATTGCACGTTTTCAAAATTTCATTTTAGAGCCAAGAAAATGTTCACCTCGTCCTAAATATTTTATTTAGGCAGTGAAAATTTGTTTTGGCACTTTTAGATTTTTATTTATTTTTTCTAGGATTTTATTTATGTCGGCTGAATTATTTAAAAAAAATACTACGCGCCCATCTGAGCCGAAGCCCAGCCAGGCCGGCCCGCCCGCGCCACCGCCTCCCCAGCCGGATCGGGACCGGAGTCCCAATCGGAGCCGCCGCCGCCGCCGTGTCCGGGGCGGACACGCCTCCCGAGGCCGTCCCCTCCCCCCTCTTTATAACCCCGCCGGAGCCCCCCTGGAGCCCCAGCCACCGCCGCCCGCAGCCGCCGCGCCGCCGCCTGCAGCCGCCGCCGCTTGCCGACGCCCGCGCCGCGCCGGAGCCGCCGCCGCCCGCCGCCGCAGCCCCGCACCCACGCGGCCCCGCCGCAGCGCCGGAGTACCGCTAGAGCCCCGCCGGAGCCGAGCCGAGGTAGCCGCCCCGCCGCCCCGGTTTTCCAAAGAAAACCGTTTGGTTTTTTTAGAAAACCCTAGTTTTCTTTTTTGTTGTTTCGATTTTCTCCGGTTTATTTAATTAGCGAGCGTTCGCTTGTTCGTTCGTTTTAACGAACGTGTTCTTCGTCTAGATCCAGATAACGAACGTTCGTTCGTTAACCTGTTCTTTGTTTTTCTTTTTCTCGGATTTATTCTGCGATTTGTCTGATCGTGATTTCTGATCCGATCTTAGTTTATGTTTATCTTTTCGCTCGTTTATCGGAATCAGGCGATTCAAGCTCCTGGAGTTTCGTCTCGAAACCCTCTTTCCGGTTAATCAACTCAAACAAGTTTTTGCTACTGTAAAAATTTGACCTAAGTTCAGATTAGTAAACGAAGTTTCTTTCGTTCGCCGGTTGAGTTTTGTTGCTTTGTTCGATTTGATTCTTTTTGCAAACCAGAGTTCTTAAGTTGAACTTTCTGGTCAACCTCTCTTATTTGAGTTTTGCTTGTGCATCATTGCTTGTTACTTATGTATGTTATTGTTTGCTTGCGATAGAATTTCCGGAGTGCGAAGCGTGTTACTACGAGTCTCTAGGATTCATGGATCGTCAGCAAGGCAAGTAACACATTGATCATACTCTTTCCAAACCCAGTTTTTGTGCATTAGTTCCAATCCTCAAACATTGCATGATTAGGATGTCATTAACTTGTGGGTTGGGAAGTAGTTGCTAAGGTAGAACCTATTGCCCTGTTATATTCAAACCCTTGGGAGTTACTTCTACGTATTGCTTATATTGCCATGCTATGCTCGTAGATGTGGTTCGGGTTTGAGTGAAATCCACGACAGATGTGAGATTCTTAATTAATGGTTCAACTTAAGGTGGCAACTTAATCAAACAACTGGGTGGATTGAGGCACCTGGGGAACCCAGTGTTGTCTGTTTTTATTTTTGGAAATCCCAGGGTACCCATGTGATCTTCCTATGGACCGCCACCCAGGCTCAAAGGGAACTGAGATAATTCATGCTAGAAACTTCCGTGTGCAGCCACAAGCTATTATGGGCTCTAGCACAGTTGAGTAAGTTACGTGAAGCTCTTGAAGAGGTGGATCAGCATGTAGTGGGTTTTGTAGGTTTGGTATGGTCTGCCCGGAGTAGAGAGTTAATGTTTCTGAAAGACTGTGTCTCGGTCATCCGTTTCTCAAACACCATGTAGTGCGAGAAATCCAACGGAGGCGATCGAGTCTTGTGGGGAAAAGTGCGCAAACCTCTGCAGAGTGTACAATCTAATCATGGTTAGCCGTGTCCCCGGTTATGGACAATTCTTGAGTATCTAGTGCTTGAGTTATCGCATGTATCTCACCATGTCTAATTAATATTGTTGGGTTGTTAATCACTGTAATTGGGATTGAGTTGGGGTTACCTTCTCAATGATGTTTCAACCACCATGATAGTTAAATTAAAATCTATTCCTTTGTTGTAGGGAAAAATTGGCTTTTTGCAAAAACTGTAACCATACAGCTTTCCACCAGCCATATATGCATGTGGTGATAGAATTATTCTGTTCTTGCTCTATTGTGTTATACTGCCAGCATATTCCATGTGCTGACCCGTTTTCGGGCTGCAACGTATTATGTTGCAAACTTTTCAGACGAGGAGTAAGGTTCGTTAGGTCGTTGCCGTGCAGCTCAGCTATGCGGTTGGAGTTGATGGACTCACTTTATCTTCCAAGCCTTCCGCTGTTATCGCATTAGATGGCCTTAAGCCATGCTCTTGTAATAAGTTCTCTTTTGAGACATTCGATGTAATAAGTGTGTGATTGCTACTCTGTTATAAATCCTTCAAGTACTGTGTGGTGTCAGCATTACTGATACAGGGATGACACCTGAGCATAGATATTGGACCGTCTGAGGTCTAGTTGCTACAATATGGTATCAGAGCACACGCTGAGTGTAGGACACGACCACTAAGATAAACCCTAGGTCACACTTCTCTACTCATTTCTGACTCCTCTCCACTTTCTACTCTTTAGGATGGTGGAGATGAAGAACAAGTTTGGACAACGGGATGAAGACACACCTTTTGGACGTCACCTGAAGGAAGTCACTAGGTACTTGAACATTGGAATACCAAGCTTCGCCGGGACGTACAATGCTACTTTACCTGAAGAGGAGCGCTGGACGATTCAAGTACAAGTTCCAGGAAGGACGTTCTCGCCAACTTCTAAACCCATAGAGTTTTCTTTCGAAGCACCTACCTGGAGTCTAGGCAAGAGCATGGCAGCCCACATTACAATGGGATGCATTGGAGAAGTTTACAACAGGGAACTTAAGGACACAATCTACCAAATATGTGGGTGCCGCGATGAGCAATGGGAAGTAATCAGCACCAGGAAGGATAGATCCATTGCAACTTTCATCCAGGAGTTAAACCAGCACATCCGATGTCAGGAGAACCAGATGTGCGCGGACATGATGGACTTGAAGAAGGCGGAGACTAGGATCATCGAGCTAGAGGAAGAACTCAAGTTTACACGTGATGGATATGAGGAGGAAATAAAGACCTTACTAGAGAAAAATGACGACCTAGTCAAGAAGATCGGAGTATTCATGGGAGGACCAGCACCAATAGAAGAAGAAGAAGAACCCAAGGAAATACGCCCCGAGGACTACATCATCATCGACGACACTGACTCCGACCCTAGTGATGATGACTTTGAAGACGAAGCTGGAGCAGACATCATGGAGTCTTCCACCGATCAAAATTTCTAGATGACCACCAACTATTAGTAGTATTTCCCCCATGTATATAGTAGTAGTGAGCACTTTTGCGATAGTTCTAGACCGTTTATATGCCCTTGCTTAATTGATTGAGTGAAATGATTGTGTTTGTCTCATGTGCATATGGGTAGTGTTTTCTCATTAGACCCCTTTTCTATTCTAATCTCTTCCATCTAAACCCATCAGATGCCTCCGAGACGTGACACCGGTTTTGCTTTCCCACCGGAACTCAACAAGTTGATCCAGCAGCAGAATGCTTTGATGCAATTACTAGTTCAGAACCAGGGCAACAACAACAACAACAACAACAACCCATCGCCAGTGGACAACCTAGCCCGTTTTCTAAGGTTACAGCCGCTGGTGTTTTCCAGTAGCACCAAGCCTATAGTTGCTGATGATTGGCTACGCCGTATTGGAAGGGAGTTGACCATCGCTGGTTGCACAGATGCTGAGAGGGTGCGCTTTGCCGCACATCAATTGGATGGACTAGCAGCCTCATGGTGGGAGAATTACACAGCCACTTTTCCTGTAGCCAATGTCACTTGGGACCAGTTTCAGCAAGCTTTCCGCACAGCCCATGTCTCAACTGGAGCTATGCAGATGAAGAAGTGGGAGTTCCGCAACCTATGCCAGGGGAACTGTACTGTGGCGCAGTACGTGGATGAGTTTAGCAAGTTATCACGCTATGCCCCTGATGATGTGGCCACAGATGCCGCGAAGCAGGAGAAGTTTATGGAAGGGCTGAATGATGAGATGAGTATGCGGTTGATGGTAGCAACCTTCAACAACTACCAGGAGTTGGTAGACAAGGCTCTTATGATTAAAGGGAAGCAGCAGCAGATTGAGAGCCGCAAGAGGAAGTATGGACAAGGGAAGTATAATTCAGGAGCTCAGCAGAAGCCTCGCCTAACCCCGAACTCGGGAGGACTTGTTCATAACCATGGAGGTCACAACCACACTGGAGGAGGATCACATAACCACAGTGGTGCTAAGAATGGGAATGGGAACGGAGCTAACAACAATCAGAACCGCTCCAACCCATCCACACCCGCCAAAAGAGACCTAAGTCAGGTTACCTGCTTTAAGTGCGGGAAGACAGGGCATTATGCCAATGATTGCCCTGAAGGAAGGAATGGAAATGGAAATGGAAGCACTGGGAAGAAGCCTAATCCATTCAACAAAGGACAAGTGAACCACGTTAACGTGGAGGAGGTTGAAGAGCAGCCGGACGCGGTAATAGGTAAGTTTTTAGTTAAGTCATCTACCGCTCTTGTACTTTTCGATACTGGTGCATCGCATTCATACATATCAAGGGTATTCGTGGATAAGTTTAAACTGCCAACCCAAACCCTTAGGACCCCTCTTTTAGTGAGTTCACCCGGAGCAGAGTATATGGCTAGCCAATGGTGTGACCAGATACCCTTAACCATTTTCACACATGTGTTTCCATCCGACCTAATTATCTTGGAGTCGGAAGGATTGGATGTGATATTGGGTATGGACTGGATGTCAAAATATGGAGGAAGCATTGACTGTGCTAGTAAGTCGACTTATCTCACCACCCCAGAGGGAAAAAGGATTAAGTATGTGTCTAGGCATGTGCCTAGGAGGAGCCAAGTGAATGCCCTTATGGGAGTTGTTCAGGAGGAAGTGCCGGTAGTAAAGGATTACCCCGGATGTTTTCCCAGAGGAATTACCAGGCATGCCACCGGACAGAGACGTTGAGTTTTTGATAGAACTGTTGCCAGGGACAGGACCAATATCCAAGAGACCCTATCGGATGCCTGCAAATGACCTGGAGGAAATTAAGAAACAGATTAAGGAGTTATTGGAGAAAGGATACATCCGAAGAAGTTCATCACCTTGGGGAGCCCCAGTACTTTTGGTTGAGAAGAAGGATAAATCCCTAAGGATGGTTGTTGATTATCGAGCCTTGAATGAAGTGACGATAAAGAACAAGTACCCACTGCCGATGATCAACGATCTATTTGATCAATTGCAAGGAGCTAAAGTGTTCTCAAAGATCGATTGGGTATCATCAGTTGAAGATACGAGAGAAGGACATACCAAAGACGGCGTTCACAACGCGATATGGATTATACGAGTGTACGGTCATGTCGTTTGGACTGACTAACGCCCCTGCCTATTTCATGAGCATGATGAACAAGGTGTTCATGGAGTATTTGGACAAGTTTGTTGTGGTATTTATTGATGATATCATGGTATACTCGAAGAACGAAGAGGAGCGCAAGGAGCATTTGTGTTTAGTTCTCGAGAAGCTTAGGGAACACTAGTTGTATGCTAAGTTTAGCAAATGCGAGTTTTGGCTGAAGGAAGTCGGATTCCTTGGACATGTTATATCAGGAGAAGGTATAGCAGTAGACCCTAGCAAGGTTCAGTCAGTCACTGAATGGTTGGCACCCACCTCAGTTAGCGAGATCCGCAGTTTTCTTGGACTCGCAGGATACTACCGGAGATTCATTGAGAATTTTTCCAAGATTGCAAAGCCAATGACTGAACTGTTAAAGAAGGATACCAAGTTTAAATGGATAGAAGATTGTGAAGCAAGTTTCCAGGAGTTGAAGAAATGTTTGACTACAGCCCCAGTGCTAGTACTGCCAGATATACATAAAGAGTTCCAAGTGTATTGCGACGCCTCTCGCTTAGGACTTGGATGTGTGCTTATGCAGGACGGAAAAGTTGTTTTGTATGCCTCATGACAACTAAAATCTCATGAGCTGAATTATGCCATGCATGATTTGGAGTTAGCAGCCGTAGTGCATGCATTGAAGACTTGGAGACACTATCTTATTGGAAACCGTTGTGATGTGTACACGGATCACAAGAGTTTGAAGTACATATTCACCCAGAAGGAGCTAAACCTTAGACAGAGGAGATGGTTGGAGCTTATAAAGGATTATGACATGAAGCTACACTATCATCCGGGAAAGGCCAATGTCGTAGCAGACGCCTTGAGTCAGAAAAGTTATGCTAATATCCTCGAAAGTAAAGGACTGCCGAAGGAGTTAGTAGAGGACATCATGGAACTTCGATTAGAGATTGTACCTAGAGGGTTCATTGCCACAATGGAGGTTCAGTCGACATTGCTGGACAAGATTCGGGAAGCTCAGAAGGATGACAAAGAGATTGCCGAGGTAAAGAAGAAGATGGGCAAAGGAAAGGCCAAAGGTTTTCGTGAAGATGAGCACGATGCCCTATGGTTTGAGGACCGAGTTTATGTGCCCAATAATCAGGAGGTCAGAAAGTTAATACTTCAAGAGGCTCATGACTCACCATACTCGATACACCCCGGAAACACCAAGATGTATTTGGATTTGAAGGAACGTTTCTGGTGGACTGGTATGAAGAAGGATATTGCCGAGTATGTAGCCATATGTGATGTATGTCAGAGAGTTAAGGCAGAACATCAGAAGCCAACAGGACTGTTACAGCCTATGCCGATACCCGAATGGAAGTGGGATAAACCTGGCATGGACTTTATCACCGGATTACCCAGGACTAAAGCATGATATGATTCCATATGGGTAGTAGTTGATCGTTTGACCAAAGTAGCTCACTTCATCCCAGTGAAAACCACCTATACGAGTGCAAAGTTGGCCAAGATCTATATGTCCAGGATCGTATATCTGCATGGATTTCCGAGGACCATCATATCGGATCGAGGAACACAGTTTACTTCAAAGTTTTGGCATCGGTTACACCAGACTATGGGAACGAGATTGGAGTTCAGTACAACGTTTCACCCGCAGACAGATGGACAGACTGAGAGAGTCAATCAAAATTTGGTGGACATGTTGAGAGCCTGTGCGCTAGATTATGGATCTAGTTGGGATGACAATTTGCCGTATGCAGAGTTCTCATACAACAATAGCTACCAAGACAGTTTGAAGATGGCACCATTTGAAGCCCTGTATGGACGCAGGTGCAGAACACCGTTGATGTGGGATGAGGTAGGAGACCGACAGTTGTTTGGACCAGACTTGATTAAAGAATCTGAGGAGAAGGTAAAATTGATCCGAGACCGACTGAAGATTGCTCAGTTCAGGCAGAAGAGTTATGCAGACTCAAAACGCAAGGAGGTAACCTATGAGATTGGAGATAGAGCATATCTGTGAGTATCGCCCTTGCGTGGAGTGAAACATTTTGGAGTTAAAGGAAAGTTAGCCCCGAGATTTGTAGGACCGTATCGCATTTTGCAACGGATGGGAGAAGTTGCCTACAAGTTGGAGCTACCTGAGGGATTGCCAGGAGTCCACGATGTGTTCCGCGTTTCACAGCTAAAGAAGTGTCATGCTGAGATGGCTGATATACCATTAAGAGATACAGTACCCTTGGAGGCGATTCAGTTGGACAGTGATTTGACTTACGAGGAGAAGCCAGTTAAGAATCTTGAGTTTGCCAGCAGAGTCACCCGCAGTAAGGTTATCAAGTTTTGCAAAGTTCAGTGGAGCCACCATACCGAAGATGAAGCCACCTGCGAACGAGAGGATGATCTCCGCAAGGACCACCCATACCTATTTTCTAGCCAACCCGAATCTCGAGGGTGAGATTCATCTTAAGGGGGGTAGGTTTGTAATATCCCAAATTTTCAATTTGGAATGTTATACATAGATCATCCATGCATATCATGATTTATTGCATTTCCATTCCTCAATCCTCGAAATCCTAAGCAACTCAAGGACCCACAGAGAGAGTTGGGGATTTTCCTGGTTTTCATATTTGATTTTTATCAAATAATGAAACGAGGATTTTGATTTTAATAATTTTTCTCTCCGAAAAATATTTCATATTAAATCAAAGGAGTGGAGATAATATGACTTCCCCAAACTAATTGAAATATTGGAGGAAAAATATTAAAATCATTTATTGGATTTTATTTGGTTTTATTCGAATTTTATTTGCATTAGAAAAATTGCACGTTTTCAAAATTTCATTTTAGAGCCAAGAAAATGTTCACCTCGTCCTAAATATTTTATTTAGGCAGTGAAAATTTGTTTTGGCACTTTTATATTTTTATTTATTTTTTCTAGGATTTTATTTATGTCGGCGGAATTATTTTTTAAAAAATATTGCGCGCCCAACTGGGCCGAAGCCCAGCCAGGCCGGCCCGCCCGCGCCACCGCCTCCCCAGCCGGATAGGGACCGGAGTCCCGATCGGAGCCGCCGCCGCCGCCATGTCCAGGGCGGACATGCCTCCCGAGGCCGCCCCCTTCCCCAAGTTGGCCGCCCCCCTCCCCCCCGCTCTTTATAACCCCGCCGGAGCCCCCCTGGAGACCCAGCCACTGCCGCCCGCAGCCGCCGCCCCGCCGCCTGTAGCCGCCGGTGCTTGCCGCCGCCCGCGCCGCGCTGGAGCCGCCACCGCACGCCGCCGCAGCCCCGCACCCCACGCAGCCCCGCCGCAGCGCCGGAGCCCCGCCGGAGCCGACCCGAGGTAGCCGCCCCGCCGCCCCGGTTTTCCAAAGAATACCGTTCGGTTTTTTTTAGAAAACCCTAGTTTTATTTTTTTGTTTCGGTTTTTCTTTGGTTTATTTAATTAGCGAGCGTTCGCTTGTTCGTTCGTTTTAACAAACGTGTTCTTCATCTAGATCCAGATAACGAACGTTCGTTTGTTAACCTGTTCTTCGTTTTTCTTTTTCAGATTTATTCCCCGATTTTTCTGATCGTGATTTCTGATCCGATTTCAGTTTCTGTTTATCTTTTCGCTCGTTTATTGGAATCAGGCGATTCAAGCGCCTGGAGTTTCGTCTCGAAACCCTCTTTCCGGTTAATCGACTCAAACAAGTTTTTGCTACTGTAAAAATTTGACCTAAGTTCAGATTAGTAAACGAACGCCGGTTGAGTTTTGTTGCTTTGTTCGATTTGATTCTTTTTGCAAACCAGAGTTCTTAAGTTGAACTTTCTGGTCAACCTCTCTTATTTGAGTTTTGCTTGTGCATCATTGCTTGTTACTTATGTATGTTATTGTTTGCTTGCGATAGAATTTCCGGAGTGCGAAACGTGTTACTACGAGTCTCTAGGATTCATGGATCGTCAGCAAGGCAAGTAACACATTGATCATACTCTTTCCAAACCCAGTTTTTGTGCATTAGTTCCAATCCTCAAACATTGCATGATTAGGATGTCATTAACTTGTGGGTTGGGAAGTAGTTGCTAAGGTAGAACCTATTGCCCTGTTATATTCAAACCCTTGGGAGTTACTTCTACGTATTGCTTATATTGCCATGCTATGCTCGTAGATGTGGTTCGGGTTTGAGTGAAATCCACGACAGATGTGAGATTCTTAATTAATGGTTCAACTTAAGGTGGCAACTTAATCAAACAACTGGGTGGATTGAGGCACTTGGGGAACCCAGTGTTGTCTGTTTTTATTTTTGGAAATCCCGGGGTACCCGTGTGATCTTCCTATGGACCGCCACCCAGGCTCAAAGGGAACTGAGCTGATTCATGCTAGAAACTTCCGTGTGCAGCCACAAGCTATTATGGGCTCTAGCATAGTTGAGTAAGTTACGTGAAGCTCTTGAAGAGGTGGATCAGCAGGTAGTGGGTTTTGTAGGTTTGGTATGGTCTGCCCGGAGTAGAGAGTTAATGTTTCTGAAAGACTGTGTCTTGGTCATCCGTTTCTCAAACACCATGTAGTGCGAGAAATCCAACGGAGGCGATCGAGTCTTGTGGGGAAAAGTGCGCAAACCTCTGCAGAGTGTACAATCTAATCATGGTTAGCCGTGTCCCCGGTTATGGACAATTCTTGAGTATCTAGTGCTTGAGTTATCGCATGTATCTCACCATGTCTAATTAATATTGTTGGGTTGTTAATCACTGTAATTGGGATTGAGTTGGGGTTACCTTCTCAATGATGTTTCAACCACCATGATAGTTAAATTAAAATCTATTCCTTTGTTGTAGGGAAAAATTGGCTTTTTGCAAAAACTATAACCATACAGCTTTCCACCAGCCATATATGCATGTGGTGATAGAATTATTCTGTTCTTGCTCTACTGTGTTATACTGCCAGCATATTCCATGTGCTGACCCATTTTCGGGCTGCAACGTATTATGTTGCAAACTTTTCAGACGAGGAGTAAGGTTCGTTAGGTCGTTGCCGTGCAGCTCAGCTATGCCGTTGGAGTTGATGGACTCACTTTATCTTCCAAGCCTTCCGCTGTTATCGCATTAGATGGCCTTAAGCCATGTTATTGTAATAAGTTCTCTTTTGAGACATTCGATGTAATAAGTGTGTGATTGCTACTCTGTTATAAATCCTTCAAGTACTGTGTGGTGTCAGCATTACTGATCCAGGGATGACACCTGAGCACAAAGATTGGACCGTCTGAGGTCTGGTCGCTACAGATTCTAACACCCATGGAGTCTTGGTGCTGATCATGTTTTGCTCGTGAGAGAGGCTTAGTTAATGGGTGTGCAATATTCAGATCCGTATGTATCTTGCAAATCTCTATGTCTCCCTCCTTGACTTGATCGCGGATGGAATTGAAGCGTCTCTTGATGTGCTTTGTTCTCTTGTGAAATCTGGATTGCTTTGCCAAGGCAATTGCTCCAATATTGTCACAAAAGATTTTCATTCTACCCGATGCACTAGGTATGACACGTAGATCGGATATGAACTCCTTCATCCAGACTCCTTCATTTGCTGCTTCCGAAGTAGCTATGTATTCCGCTTCAAACGTAGATCCCGCCACGATGCTCTGCTTGGAACTGTACCAACTGACAGCTCCACCATTTAATGAGAACACATATCCGGTTTTTGACTTAGAGTCATCTGGATCAGTGTCAAAGCTTGCATCGACGTAACCGTTTATGACGAGCTCTTTGTCACCTCCATATACGAGAAACATATCCTTAGTCCTTTTCAGGTATTCCAGGATGGTCTTGACCGCTGTCCAGTGATCCACTCCTGGATTACTTTGGTACCTCCCTGCTAAACTTATAGTAAGGCACACATCAGGTCTGGTACACAACATTGCATACATGATAGAGCCTATTGCTGAAGCATGAGGAACACCTTTCATTTTCTCTCTATCTTCTGCAGTGGTCGGTCATTGAGTCTGACTCAACTTCACACCTTGTATTACAGGCAAGAACTCTTTCTTTGCCTGATCCATTTTGAACTTCTTCAAAACTTTATCAAGGTATGTGATTTGTGAAAGTCCAATCAAGCGTCTTGATCTATCTCTATAGATCTTGATGCCCAATATATAAGCAGCTTCACAGAGGTCTTTCATTGAAAAATTCTTATTCAAGTATCCTTTTATGCTATTCAGAAATCCAGTATCATTTCCGATCAACAATATGTCATCTACATATAATATCAGAAATGCTACGGAGCTCCCACTCACTTTCTTGTAAATACAGGCTTCTCAAAAATTCTATACAAAACCATATGCTTTGATCACACTATCAAAGCGTATATTCCAACTTCGAGAGGCTTGCACCAGTCCATAAATGGATCGCTGGAGCTTGCACACTTTGTTAGCACCTTTTGGATCGACAAAACCTTCTGGTTGCATCATATACAACTCTTCTTTAAGGTATCCATCAAGGAATGCAGTTTTGACATCCATTTGACAAATTTCATAATCATAAAATGCGACAATTGCTAACATGATTCGGACAGACTTAAGCATCGCTACGGGTGAGAAGGTTCATCGTAGAAAACTCCTTGAACTTGTCGAAAACCTTTTGCAACAAGTCAAGCTTTGTAGACAGTAACATTACCGTCAGTGTCAGTCTTCTTATTGAAGATCCATTTATTCTCTATGGCCCACCGATCATCGGGCAAGTCAACCAAAGTCCATACTTTGTTCTCATACATGGATCCCATCTCAGATTTCATGGCCTCAAGCCATTTTGTGGAATTTGGGCTCATCATCACTTCCTCGTAGTTCGTAGGTTCGTCATGGTCAAGTAACATGACTTCCAGAATAGGATTACCATACCACTCTGGTGCGGATCTTACTCTCGTTGACCTACAAGGTTCGGTAGTAACTTGATCAGAAGTTTCATGATCATCATCATTAGCTTCCTCACTTACTGGTGTAGGAATCACTGAAACTGATTTCAGTGATGAACTACCTTCCAATAAGGGAGAAAGTACAATTACCTCGTCAAGTTCTACCTTCCTCCCACTCACTTCTTTTGAGAGAAACTCCTTCTCTAGAAAGGATCCATTCTTAGCAACAAATATCTTACCTTTGGATCTGTGATAGAAGGTGTACCCAACAGTCTCCTTTGAGTATCCTATGAAGACGCATTTCTCCGATTTGGGTTCGAGCTTATCAGGTTGAAGCTTTTTCACATAAGCATCGCAGCCCCAAACTTTAAGAAATGGCAACTTGGATTTCTTGCCAAACCATAGTTCATAAGGTGTCGTCTCGATGGATTTAGATGGTGCCCGATTTAACATGAATGCAACTGTCTCTAAAGCGTAACCCCAAAACGATAGCGATAAATCAGTGAGAGACGTCATAGATCGCACCATATCTAGTAAAGTACGATTACGACGTTCAGACACACCATTATTGTCGTGGAATTGTCACGGCAGATGTCCTAGTGTGAGGACTTAGTCATGGAGCCATCGCATTGAGGTTAGCTTAAAGGGGTTAAAAACACTTGGGACTTTTTAGAAAGAGCCGTTTCCTTTGAAAAATTTGCGCTGACAGACATTAGCCCCCAAGTGCCAAGTGTTACTGTTTGCAAAGCACTTGGAACTTATTTTTTATAATCTGCCATGAAACTGAACAACCTTATGCTGTATGCAGGCTGCGACCGCAGAACTGGAATCCCAGTTGTCTGAAGCCAAGACCCGGCTGGCGACCCAAGAGATTGAAACAAAGAAAGCTGAATCCAAATTCCAGTTGAGTGTGTCTAAAATAGAAAAACTGAAGACCAGTTTTACTGCGGAGAAAGAGGCTTGGGCCAATGAGAAGATTGCCTTGACGCAGCGTGCTGAGAAGGCTGAGGCGGCTTTGGAAGAGGTTACCGCTGAACTCACCGGTTTAAAGAACCGTGTGCCTCGGATGGTTTCTGCAATCTTCGGTAAATCACCTTGTTACGTACTCAAAGTGAGTATTTTCCATTATAAGACGCCACCTAACTCATTGTGTAAATTTTACTGGTCCCAGGAGCAACAATCTGAGTCGAGATATTGTGGTAAAGCTGAAGGATGTTTACACGCAGGTTGAACAATTGTACACCGGAGCTCAACGGACTCTTGCCACTATCTCCCCCGTGAATCAAGGGCCGACTCTATTAAGTGACATCTTGAAGAAGCTATCCATCTTGCTCGCTCGGTTCCAAAAAATCAAGCGATCGTGTGCTAGAGACAGAGCTGTGACAACTTTAAGTCGTGCCAAAGCCTGGGTACCAGAATTAGACCCGGCGGACGTAGCCAGTGGATACCCCAGCCTCAAAGAAGATGGAACACCTTTCGACCAAGAAGATTTTGCTGCTTGTGTCAAGGAAATTCACCCTCGTGCTACCATCATTGGTGAAGAAACCAACCTCACCAAGTATCAGTCGGGTTTTGATGCAGATAATAAGAAGATGGTGACTCCTTCATATAAAGTGATGGACTTAATCCCGCCGATTCATAAGCACACTTTAGCCCCTGATATTGACCCGTCTGGTCTGATTGATGATGAGGCTGAATTCGTCGCCCTTTGATGTCTACTACACAACCTTCTTCTTGTAGACGTTGTTGGGCCTCCAAGTGCAAAGGTTTGTAGGACAGTAGCAAATTTCCCTCAAGTGGATGACCTAAGGTTTATCAATCCGTAGGAGGCGTAGGATGAATATGGTCTCTCTCAAGCAACCCTACAACCAAATAACAAAGAGTCTCTTGTGTCCCCAACACACCCAATACAATGGTAAATTGTATAGGTGCACTAGTTCGGTGAAGAGATGGTGATACAAGTGGCATATGGATGGTAGATAATAGTTTTTGTAATCTGAAAATATAAAAACAGCAAGGTAACGAATGATAAAAGTGAGTGTAAACGGTATTGCAATGATAGGAAATAAGGCCTAGGGTTCATACTTTCACTAGTGTAAGTTCCCTCAACAATACTAACATAATTGGATCACATAACTTTCCCTCAACATGCAACAAAGAGCCAAAGACACTAATAGCGGAGAACGAACGAAGAGATTATGTTAGGGTACGAAACCACCTCAAAGTTATTCTTTCCAATCAATCCGTTGGGCTATTCCTATAAGTGTCACAAACAGCCCTAGAGTTCGTACTAGAATAACACCTTAAGACACAAATCAACCAAAACCCTAATGTCACCTAGATACTCCAATGTCACCTCAAGTATCCGTGGGTATGATTATACGATATGCGTCACACAATCTCAGATTCATCTATTCAACCAACACAAAGGACCTCAAAGAGTGCCCCAAAGTTTCTACCGGAGAATCACGACGAAAACGTGTGCCAACCCCTATGCATAGGTTCATGGGCGGAACCCGCAAGTTGATCACCAAAACATACATCAAGTGAATCACGTGATATCCCATTGTCACCACAGATATCCACGGCAAGACATACATCAAGTTTTCTCAAATCTTTAAAGACTCAATCCGATAAGATAACTTCAAAGGGGAAACTCAATCCATTACAAGAGAGTAGGGGGGGGAAGAAACATCATAGGATCCAAATATAATAGCAAAGCTCGCGATACATCAAGATCGTGCCAAATGAAGAACACGAGAGAGAGAGAGAGAGATCAAACACATAGCTACTGGTACATACCCTCAGCCCCGAGGGAGAACTACTCCCTCCTCGTCATGGAGAGCATCGGGATGATGAAGATGGCCACCGGAGAGGGATTGCCCCCTCTGGCAGGGTGCCAGAACGGGTCTAGATTGGCTTTCGGTGGCTACGGAGGCTTCTAGCGGCGGAACTCCCGATCTAATGTCTGTTCTGGAAGTTTTAGGGTACGACAATATATATGGGTGTAGGAAGTACGTCGGAGGAGCCACGGGGGCCCCATGAGGTAGGGGGGCACGCCCTAGGGGGTGGGCGCGCCCCCCACCCTCGTGGGCAGCCCGTGTCTCCCCTGACGTGCACTCCAAGTTCCCTGGGTTGCTTTCCTTCCAAGAATAACTTCTCCAGTTGATTTCGTTTCGTGTCAACTTCATTTGATATTCCTTTTTTTCGAAACACTGAAATAGGCAAAAAAAACAAATCTAGGCTGGGCCTCCGGTTAATAGGTTAGTCCCAAAAGTAATATAAAGGTGGAAAATAAAGCCCAATATTGCCCAAAATAGTAGATAATATAGCATGGAGCAATAAAAAATTATAGATACATTTGAGACGTATCAAGCATCCCCAAGCTTAATTCCTGCTCATCCTCGAGTAGGTAAATTATAAAAAAGATAATTTTTGATGTGGAATGCTAGTTGGCATAATTTCAATGTAATTCTTCCTACTTGTGATATGAATATTCAGATCCGAAAGATTCAAGACAAAAGTTCATATTGACATAAAAGTAATAATACTTCAAGCATACTCACTAAGCAATTATGTCTTCTCAAAATAACATGGCCAAAGAAAGTTCATCCCTACAAAATCATATAGTTTAGTCATGCTCCATTTTCTTCACACAAGAATGCTATCATAATGCACAACCCCGATGACAAGCCAAGCAATTGTTTCATACTCTAGTAATCTCAAACTTATAAACTTTCACGCAATACATGAGTGTGAGCCATGGATATAGCACTATGGGTGGAATATAATAATGATAATGGAGGTTTTGTGGAGAAGACAAAAAGGAGAAAGTCTCACATCAACGAGGCTAATCAATGGGCTATGGAGATGCCCATCGATTGATGTTAATGCGAGGAGTAGGGATTGCCATGCAACGGATGCACTAGAGCTATAAATGTATGAAAGCTCAACAAAAGAAACTAAGTGGGTGTGCATCCAACTTGCTTGCTCACGAAGACCTAGGGCACTTGAGGAGGCCCATTGTTGGAATATACAAGCCAAGTTCTATAATGAAAAATTCCCACTAGTATATGAAAGTGACAACATATGAGACTCTCTATATGAAGAACATGGTGCTACTTTGAAGCACAATATATGAGACTCGCTATATCATGGTGCTACTTTGAAGCACAAGTGTGGAAAAAAGGATAGTAGCATTGCCCCTTTTTTTGGGCCTTCTTTTTTTTCTTTGGCCTTTCCCTTTTCTCTTTTTTTGGGACAATGCTCTATTGAATGATGATCATCACACTTCTATCTATTTACAACTCAATGATTACAACTCGATACTAGAACAAAGTATGACTCTATATGAATGCCTCCGGTGGTGTACCGGGATATGCAATGAATCAAGAGTGACATGTATGAAAGAATTATGAACGGTGGCTTTGCCACAAATACTATGTCAACTACATGATCATGCTAAGCAATATGACAATGATGAATGTGTCATAATAAACGAAACGGTGGAAAGTTGCATGGCAATATATCTCGGAATGGCTATGGAAATGCCATAATAGGTAGGTATGGTGGATGTTTTGAGGAAGATATAAGGAGGTTTATGTGTGATAGAGCGTATCATATCACGGGGTTTGGATGCACCGGCGAAGTTTGCGCCAACTCTAAATGTGAGAAAGGGCAATGCACGGTACCGAAGAGGCTAGCAAGGATGGAAGGGTGAGAGTGTGTATAATCCATGGACTCAACATTAGTCATAAAGAACTCACATACTTATTGCAAAAATCCACAAGTCGTCAAAAACCTCGGCACTACGCGCATGCTCCTAGGGGGATAGATTGGTAGGAAAATACCATCGCTCGTCCCCGACCGCCACTCATAAGGAGGACAATCAAATAACACCTCATGTTTCAAATTTGTTGCATAACGTTTACCATACGTGCATGCTACGGGACTTGCAAACTTCAACACAAGTATTTCTCAATTTCACAACTACTCAACTAGCATGACTTTGATATTATTACCTCCATATCTCAAAACAATCATCAAGCATCAAACTTCTCTTAGTATTCAAAACACTCATAAGAGAATTTTATTATTAATCTTGTATACCTAGCATATTAGGATTTTAAGCAAATTACCATGCTATTTAAGACTCTCAAAATAATATAAGTGAAGCATGAGAGTTCATCTATTTCTATAAAATGAAACTACCACCGTGCTCTAAAAAGATATAAGTGAAGCACTAGAGCAAACGACAAACTACTCCGAAAGATATAAGTGAAGATCAATGAGTAGTCGAATAATTATGCAACTATGTGAAGACTCTCTAACATTTAATAATTTCAGATCTTGGTATTCTATTCAAACAGCAAGCAAAGCAAAATAAAATGACATCTAAGAATAGCAAACATCATGTGAAGAAGCAAAAACTTAGGATCAACCGATACTAACCGATAATTGTTGAAGAAGAAATGTGGGATGCCAACCGGGGCATCCCCAAGCTTAGACGCTTGAGACTTCTTGAAATATTATCTTGGGGTGCCTTGGGCATCCCCAAGCTTGAGCTTTTGTGTCTCTTTAATTCCTCTCATATCACAGTCTCCCTAAATCTCAAAAGCTTCATCCACACAAAACTCAACAAGGACTCGTGAGATAAGTTAGTATAAACCATTGCAAAAACCTTATCATACTCTACTGTAGCAAACATATGCAAACAATGCAAACATAACAGCAATCTGCCTAAACAGGATAGTCTGTAAAGATTGCTGCAACATCCATACTTCCCTAGCTCCAAAAATTATGAAAGAAAATTCCCACTGTAGTAAATTTATCAGAGCTTAATATGCAAAAGGTTTCAACATTTTATCACATTCTAACTTTTCTAGGGAATGATTGTAACAGCGGTAAACTTTCTGTTTTCAAACAGCAACATGTGGACTTCTAAAATAGACATAGTAAAGGCTATCAATGCCACTTTTATTGAAATAAAAGATGCAAAACATTGTTCTAAATAACAGCAAGAAAATCCTAACAAAATAAATTGACGCTCCAAGCAAAACACATATCATGTGGTAAATAAAAATATACCTCCAAGTAAAGTTACCGATGGAAGTAGACGAAAGACGGGATGCCTTCCGGGGCATCCCCAAGCTTAGGCTCTTGGTTGTCCTTGAATATTACCTTGGGGTGCCTTGGTCATCCCCAATCTTAGGTTCTTACCACTCCTTATTCCATAGTCCATCGAATCCTTACCCAAAACTTGAAAACTTCACAACACAAAACTTAACAGAAAACTCATAAGCTCCGTTAGTATAAGAAAGTAAATCACCACTTCAAGGTACTGTAATGAACTCATTCTTTATTTATATTGGTGTAAAACCTACCGTATTCCAACTTCTCTATGGTTCATACCTTCCGATACTACTCATAGATTCATCAAAATAGGCAAACAACACATAGAAAACAGAATCTGTCAAAAACAGAACAGTCTGTAGTAATCTGAATCAAACGTATACTTCTGGAACTCATAAAATTCTCAAATAAATTGATGGACCTGAGGAATTTATCTATTAATCATCTGGAAAAATAATTAACTAAATATCACTCTCCAAATAAAAATGGCAGCAATTCTCGTGAGCGCTAAAGTTTCAATTTTTTACAGCATGATCAACAAGACTTTCCCCAAGTCTTCCCAAAGGTTCTACTTGGCACAAACACTAATTAAACAAATAAAACCACATCTAAACAGAGGCTAGATGAATTATTTATTACTAAACAGGAGCAAAAAGTAAGGAACAAAAATAAAATTGGGTTGCCTCCCAACAAGCGCTATCGTTTAACGCCCCTAGCTAGGCATGATGATTTCAACGATGCTCACATAAAAGATAAGAATTGAAACATAAAGAGAGCATCATGAAGAATATGACTAGCACATTTAAGTCTAACCCACTTCCTATGCATAGGGATTTTGTGAGCAAACAACTTGTGGGAACAAGAATCAACTTGCATAGGAAGGTAAAACAAGCATAACTTCAAAACTTTAAGCACATAGAGAGAAAACTTGATATTATTGCAATTCCTACAAGCATATGTTCCAACATCATAATAATTTTCAGTAGCATCATGAATTAATTCAACAATATAACCAGCACCTAAATGATTCTTTTCATGATCTACAAGCATAGAAAATTTACTACTCTCCACACAAACAAAATTCTTCTCATGAATAATAGTGGGAGCAAACTCAACAAAATAACTATCATGTGATTGAAAATTAAGATCAAGATGACAAGTTTCATGGTTATCATAATTGTTTAAAGCATATGTGTCATCACAATAATCATCATAGATAGGAGGCATGCTTTCATCATAATAAATTTGCTCATCAAAACTTGGGGGACAAAAAATATCATCTTCATCAAACATAGCTTCCCCAAGCTTGTGGCTTTGCATATCATTAGCATCATGGATATTCAAAGAATTCATACTAACAACATTGCAATCATGCTCATCATTCAAATATTGAGTGCCAAACATTTTATAGATTTCTTCTTCTAGCACTCGAGCACAATTATCCTTTCTATCATACTCACGAAAGATATTAAAAAGATGAAGCGTATGAGACAAACTCAATTCCATTTTTTTGTAGTTTTCTTTTATAAACTAAACTAGTGATAAAACAAGAAACTAAAAGACTCGATTGCAAGATCTAAAGACATACCTTCAAGCGCTAACCTCCCCGGCAATGGCGCCAGAAAATAGCTTGATGTCTATTACACAATCTTGTTCTTGTAGACGTTGTTGGGCCTCCAAGTGCAGAGGTTTGTAGGACAGTAGCAAATTTCCCTCAAGTGGATGACCTAAGGTTTATCAATCCGTAGGAGGCGTAGGATGAAGATGGTCTCTCTCAAGCAACCCTGCAACCAAATAACAAAGAATCTCTTGTGTCCCCAACACACCCAATACAATGGTAAATTGTATAGGAGCACTAGTTTGGCGAAGAGATGGTGATACAAGTGGTATATGGATGGTAGATAATAGTTTTTGTAATCTGAAAATATAAAAACAGCAAGGTAACGAATGATAAAAGTGAGCGTAAACAGTATTGCAATGATAGGAAATAAGGCCTAGGGTTCATACTTTCGCTAGTGTAAGTTCCCTCAACAATAATAACATAATTGGATCACATAAATTTCCCTCAACATGCAACAAAGAGTCACTCCAAAGTCACTAATAGCGGAGAACGAGCGAAGAGATTATGGTAGGGTACGAAACCACCTCAAAGTTATTCTTTCCAATCAATCCGTTGGGCTATTCCTATAAGTGTCACAAACAGCCCTAGAGTTCGTACTAGAATAACACCTTAAGACACAAATCAACCAAAACCCTAATGTCACCTAGATACTCCAATGTCACCTCAAGTATCCATGGGTATGATTATACGATATGCGTCACACAATCTCAGATTCATCTATTCAACCAACACAAAGGACCTCAAAGAGTGCCCCAAAGTTTCTACCGGAGAATCACGACGAAAACGTGTGCCAACCCCTATGCATAGGTTCATGGGCGGAACCCGCAAGTTGATCACCAAAACATACATCAAGTGAATCACGTGATATCCCATTGTCACCACAGATATCCACGGCAAGACATACATCAAGTGTTCTCAAATCTTTAAAGACTCAATCTGATAAGATAACTTCAAAGGGGAAACTCAATCCATTACAAGAGAGTAGAGGGGGGAAGAAAGATCATAGGATCCAAATATAATAGCAAAGCTCGCTATACATCAAGATCGTGCCAAATCAAGAACACAAGAGAGAGAGAGAGATCAAACACATAGCTACTGGTACATACCCTCAGCCCCGAGGGAGAACTACTCCCTCCTCGTCATGGAGAGCACTGGGATGATGAAGATGGCCACCGGAGAGGGATTGCCCCCTCCGGCAGGGTGCCAGAACGGGTCTAGATTGGCTTTTGGTGGCTACGGAGGCTTCTGGCGGCGGAACTCCCGATCTAATGTCTGTTCTAGAAGTTTTAGGGTACGACGATATATATGGGTGCAGGAAGTACGTCGGAGGAGCCACGGGGGCCCCACGAGGCAGGGGGCGCGCCCTAGGGGGGTGGGCCCCCCCCCCTCGTGGGCAGCTCGTGTCTCCCCTGACGTGCACTCTAAGTTCCCTGGGTTGCTTTCCTTCCAAGAATAACTTCTCCAGTTGATTTCGTTCCGTTTCGACTTCGTTTGATATTCCTTTTCTTCGAAACACTAAAATAGGCAAAAAAACAACAAATCTGGGCTGGGCCTCTGGTTGATAGGTTAGTCCCAAAAGTAATATAAAAGTGGAAAATAAAGCCCAATATTGCCCAAAACAGTAGATAATATAGCATGGAGCAATCAAAAATTATAGATACGTTGGAGACGTATCACCCTTTATGGCTTTGACTGGTCCAAACCCAACTTCCAGACGGTGGAGGAAGACGAACCGGCAAGGGATGAGGCGCAACCATCAAGTCAGCCGGGCCAAGAATCATGAATCCGCTCCGGTTTATCATCCGCTGTATGGGAGACTGAAAAAACAGTTTATCTTTTTGGGCTCCAAGCGCCTTGTAATAGGCTAGCTTTAAACTTCTTGCTCTGCTATGCCATCGTCCATATATGTGCTGCTTATAACACTTATTTATCCATTATGTGAAGATGTGCTATATATCCCTTATGACATTAACAAGTTTGAATGTGTTCCTGCATACAACATTTAAAAGTGTCCTAGCGATTTACCGCTGGACGGGTTATAATGCCGCAACATGAACTTATCATGATTTATAACCAAGGCTGGTCAAAATAATAATCATATATGAAAATATATCATACATGTGATATTTGACCACACTTGTTGATTTTACCAAGCCAGTGTAGTAAGGGCGATAACCCAAGACTTTGGATGCTGGTAGTTATCAGAGATTGCCGGCTTATGAAGAAAACCAAGCCGGGTCATTAAACACCAGATATTTTACCTTTATTTTATACTGGCGACTTATAGTCGAAAACCAGGTCGGGTTAATAAACACCGGTTAATGTCATATATGACTCAGAAGGCATTATAAGCCTTATTGTTTTTCAACCACGTA
This sequence comes from Triticum urartu, assembly GCF_056163025.1. Taxonomy (NCBI): domain Eukaryota; kingdom Viridiplantae; phylum Streptophyta; class Magnoliopsida; order Poales; family Poaceae; genus Triticum; species Triticum urartu. The sequence continues at coordinate 419,759,980 of NC_141877.1, read as the reverse complement.
TTACGATGTCACAGAAGAAAAAATCTCAAAAAAGACATTCAAATCAAACCAACAGAAAAAATCCGAGGCTTTCATAGGCCGCCAAGCCAAAATATCTTCTTCAATGAAACTAGCATTAGCCACTGGAAGGTACGCGCTTTCCGTGAGCCGGCCCTCATTGACCCAATCGACATTTTAACCCGGATAAGTTCAGTTCTTATTTAAAGATAGACTTATCAGGAGTACGCGGGGTTAGATCAGCATCGTGCATCACAGTCCGATTTATCCAAGTTTCAAGGAAGGCGGCTTTACAGCCTGAGCTTCTCCTTGCTATCCGTAAAACCGTGCCCTCTCATGACAAACCGGCGTTTTAACCTTAACGATCAGGGTCTTGTTTAGAAGATTGTCTGTTAAGAGTTCGGCGGGTCAATCAGGATTACCTAATGGAGAAGCATCTGGCATACAGGCAGGATAACTCGGGGTTTTAGGTGAATACACCTGGCTTCCAAGCCTGGCTTTTATAGCCTATCACAAGGTTATGAACTCTTCGTTCTTTAGAAAAAAAGAGCCCCCAAGTGACATTTTGAGCTGTGCTCAGGGGGTACCTATGTTTGAGTCGTGCTTTTGCCACAGACTCTCTTTGGTCCCAAGTTTTTTGTATATGGCTTATAAGCCGGATCAAAGGGCAATTATAACTTTGATGTATAAATCAGAAGCCCCCAAGTAATCGAAGACTCATTAATTTAGAGAGAAAAGTCAACAGAGGCCCTGCTTTAGCAGGGATGCCGGATTTATTATTTTAATCATAATATATACATCGTCAAAATATGTACATTGGATGAGCCGGTGGCTCAGGTGTAGTATGGCCTAAGCTAAGCAATATTCCAGGGCCAGCGGGTCTCCTCCTCCGACGTGCGTGAGTCCTTGTGGTCTCGAACATCGATAAGGTAATATGATCCGTTGTTTAGGTTCTTGCTAACCACAAAAGGTCCTTCCCAAGGTGGGGATAACTAGTGTATATCCGTCTAATCCTGGATAAGCCGGAGCACCAGGTCGCCTTCTTGAAAAGTTCTGGTTTTAACCCGGTGGCTATGATAACGGCGCAAATCTTGCTGGTAAATCGCTGAGGGAGCTGCTGCTATGTCACGCTCCTCATCCAACAGATCAAGTGCTTCCTGACATGCTCTTTCATTGTCAGCTTCAACATAAGCCGCCAGACGAGGCGAGTCATGACGGATGTCACTAGGGAGAACTGCCTCTGCTCCATAAACAATGAAAAAAAGGTGTGTATCCCATAGATCTGTTTGGGGTGGTATTGATGCTCCATAACACGGAAGGTAACTCCTCCACCCAACAACCCGGCGTCCTCTGCAGGGGAACCATAAGCCGGGGTTTGATGCCTTTCAAGATCTCTTGGTTTGCTCTCTCACCTTGACCATTGGATTGAGGGTGAGCTACTGATGATACATCAAGCCGGATATGCTCACGTTGACAAAATTCTTCCATAGCACCCTTAGAGATATTGGTGCCATTGTCTGTTATAATGCTGTGTGGAAAGCCAAAACGGAAGATCACCTTCTTCATGAATTGAACCGCTATTGCTACATCACACTTAATGACCGGCTCTGCCTCTACCCACTTAGTGAACTTATCAACCGCCACCAAAAGGTGGGTCTTCTTATCCTTGGATCTTTTGAAAGGCCCAACCATATCGAGCCCCCAAACTACGAACGGTCAACTAATTGGAATCATCCTCAATTATTGAGCCGGCACATGAGCTCAACGTGCAAATTTCTGACATCCATCACACCTGTTGACGAGGTCCTATGCATCAGCATGAGCTGTTAGCCAATAAAACCCATGACGGAAAGCTTTAGCCACAAAGGACTTTGAACCGGCATGATGACCACAATCTCCTTCATGAATTTCTTGTAAAATATCACAGCCCTCTTCTGGAGAAACACAACGCTGAAACGCCCCTGTGACACTGCGATGATGTAACTCTCCATTGACAATTGTCATTGACTTAGACCGCCGGGTTATCTGCTTGGACAAGGTTTCGTCCTCAGGTAACTCACCCCGAGTCATATAGGCCAAGTAAGGGACTGTCCAATCTGGGATTACATGAAGAGCCGCCACCAACTAAGCCTCCGGGTCAAGAATAGCCAAATCCTCCTTTGTAGGAATCTTAACTGACGGGTTATGCAAGACGTCAAGAAAGACATTAGGTGGCACCGACTTACGTTGAGAGCCCAGCCGGCTTAAAGCTTCTGCCGCTTCATTTTTCCTTCGATCAACATGCTCAACTTGATAACCTTTGAAGTGATCAGCAATAACGTCCACCTCTCGCCGGTAAGCCGCCATGAGTGAATCCTTAGAATCCCAAGCACCAGAGACTTGCTGAGCCACCAAATATGAGTCGCCGAAGCATCTAACCCGGCTTAAGTTCATCTCCTTAGCCATCCGAAGACCATGGAGTAAGGCCTCATACTCAGCTGCATTGTTAGTACAAGGAAACATCAAACGAAGAACATAGCAAATTTATCACCTCGAGGGGAAGCAAGAATAACTCCAGCCCCCGAGCCCTCCAATTTCCTCGACCCATCAAAGTGAATAGTCCAATATGTGTTATCAGGCTTTTCCTCGGGCATCTGCAGCTCTGTCCAATCGTTGATGAAGTCCACCAGTGCTTGAGACTTGATGGTCGTGCGAGGCACATATTTTAACCCGTGAGGCCCAAGCTCAGTGGCCCACTTAGCGACCCGGCCAGTTGCTTCTCTGTTTTGGATGATATCTCCCAAAGGAGAAGAGCTGACCACGGTAATGGGATGGCCCAAAAAATAATGTTTAAGCTTCCGGCTAGCCAAGAACACCCCATATACAAGCTTCTGCCAGTGTGGATACCTCTGCTTGGACTCAATAAGCACTTCACTGATATAGTAAACTGGCCTTTGAACCGGATACTCCTTTCTGCCTCCTTTATTTCTACCACAATAGCAACACTGATGGCCCGGCTATTAGCAGCCACATATAACAACAAAGGCTCCTCATCAATAGGGGATGCGAGTACTGGCGGCTCAACCAGCTGCTTCTTCAAATCCTTAAATGCTGCATCAGCAACATTACTCAGACAAAGTTATCCGTCTTTTTCATCATCTAATACAGAGGGATAGCCTTTTCCCCCAACGGGCTTATGAACTGGCTTAACGCCGCAATACGACCCGCCAGACGCTGCACATCATTGATACACGCCGGCTTAGCTAGAGAGGTGATAGCTTTGATCTTCTCCGGATTAGCTTCAATTCCCCTGTTAGACACCAAAACGCCCAGGAGCTTGCCTGCCGGCACACCAAAAACACACTTGGCCGGGTTAAGCATCATCTTGTAAACCCAGAGATTATCAAAGGTTCCCTTCAAATCATCTATCAGTGTCTCTTTTTCTTTGGATTTCACCACAATATCATCCACATAGGCATGAACATTACGCCCAATTTGGTTATGAAGGCAATTTTGCACACACCTCTGATAAGTCGCCTGGGCACTCTTGAGCCCAAAAGGCATAGAGACATAGCAGAAGGCTCCGAAGGGAGTTATGAAAGTTGTCTTCTCCTGGTCCTTAACTGCCATCTTGATCTGATGATAACCAGAATAAGCATCCAAAAAACTCAAACGCTCACAACCCACCGTAGCATCAATAATCTGATCAATACGAGGGAGAGCAAAAGGGTCAGCCGGACAAGCCTTATTCAAATCCGTGTAGTCCACACACATACGCCAAGTGCCGTTTTTCTGAAGTACCAGCACCGGGTTAGCTAACCACTAAGGATGGAAAACTTCAATGATAAACCCAGCTGCCAAGAGCCGGGCTACTTCCTCTCCAATGGCCTTCCGTCTCTCCTTGTTAAAACGACGAAGAAACTGTTTGACCGGCTTAAACTTTGGATCAATATTAAGAGTGTGCTCAGCGAGTTCTCTCGGTACACCCGGCATGTCTGAAGGCTTCCATGCAAAGATGTCCCGGTTCTCACGAATGAACTCGACGAGCGCGCTTTCCTATTTCGGATCCAGATTAGCACTGATGCTGAACTGCTTGGATGAGTCGCCAGGAACAAAATCAACCATCTTGGTATCATCTGTCGACTTAAACTTTAACACCGGATCATGCTCTATGGTTGGCTTTTTCAAAGACGCCATATTTGTCGGGTCAACATTGTCCTTGTAAAATTTCAACTCCTCTATTGCACAAACTGACTCAGCGTAAGCCGCATCCCCCTCTTCACACTCTAGAGCTATCTTACGGCTCCCATGCACTGTAACGGTTCCTTTGTGACCCGGTATCTTGAGCCGCAGATACACGTAACACAGCCGCGCCATGAACTTGGCGTAAGCCGACCGTCCAAACAGAGTGTGATATGGGCTGTGGATCTTGACCACTTCAAAGGTCAATGTTTCTGACCTAGAGTCATGATCATCTCCAAAAAAACTTCTAGAGCTATCGTACCGACTGGATATGACGACTTACCAGGCACCACGCCATGGAAAACAGTGTTTGACGGCTTAAGATTTTTATCAGTCAACCCCACGCGATGAAAAGTTTCATAATAAAGGATATTGATGCTTCTCCCTCCGTCCATGAGTACCTTGGTAAAATTATACCCTTTCCTGCGGTGCAACCACCAAAGCCAAATGACCCGGATTATCAACCTGGAGTGGATGATCTTGCCGACTCCACATGATGGGCTGCTCAGACCAACGTAGATAGCGAGGAACTGCCGGCTCAACAGTATTGACTAATCTCTTATGAAGTTTCTGGTCATGCTTACACAAACTAGTGGTAAACACATGATATTGCCCACTATTCAACTGCTTCGGGTTGCTCTGGTAACCAGACTGTTGCTGTTGCTGACCCCCTTGATTACTCTGCTGGTTGTAACCACCCCGGTTGTTGTGATTACCTTGATTTCCTTGAAAACCAGAGTTACAAGCACCACCACCATAACCCGAACCATGAGAGTCGGGCCCATTTCCTTGACTATTCTCTGATTTAAATGAATAACTGTCTCGCATTAAACAAGATCTAGATATAATGTTCATGCTCAACGCTGGCACCAAATAACAATTATCCAGGTCTAAAACTAATCCCGAAGGTAGATGTAGAGGTAGCGTGCCGACAGCGATCACATCGACTTTGGAACCATTTCCCACGCGCATCGTCACCTCGTCCTTAGCCAATCGTCGCTTAATCTGTAGCCCATGTTTCGAGTTGCAAATGTTAGCAACTGAACCAGTATCAAATACCCAGGCACTACTGCGAGCATTAGTAAGGTACACATCAATAACATGTATATCAAATATACCTTTCACTTTGCCATCCTTCTTCTCCGCCAAATACTTGGGGCACTTCCGCTTCTAGTGACCAGTTCCTTTGCAGTAGAAGCACTCAGTCTCAGGTTTAGGTCCAGACTTGGATTTCTTCACTTGAGCAGCAACTGGCTTGCTGTTCTTTTTGAAGTTCCCCTTCTCCCCTTTACCCTTTTTCTTGAAACTGGTGGTCTTGTTGACCATCAACACTTGATGCTCTTTCTTGATTTCTACCTCCGCAGCCTTTAGCATTGCGAAGAGCTCATGAATCGCCTTATCCATCCCTTGCATATTATAGTTCATCACGAAGCTCTTGTAGCTTGGTGGCAGTGATTGAAGAACTCTGTCAGTGACACTATCATCAGGAAGATTAACTCCCAGTTGAGTCAAGTGGTTGTGGTACCCAGACATTCTGAGTATATGTTCACTGACAGAACTATTCTTCTCCATCTTGTAGTTATAGAACTTATTAGAGACTTCATATCTCTCAATCCAGCATTTTCTTGAAATATTAACTTGAACTCCTGGAACATCTCATATGCTCCATGACGTTCAAAACATCGTTGAAGCCCCGGTTCTTAGCCGTAAAACATGGCACACTGAACTATCGAGTAGTCATCAGCTTTGCTCTGCCAGGTGTTCATAACATCTGGCGTTTCTCCTACAGCGGGTTTGTCACCTAGCGGTGCTTCCAGAACGTAATTCTTCTGTGCAGCAATGAGGATAATCCTCAAGTTACGGACCCATTCCATGTAGTTGCTACCATCATCTTTCACCTTAGCTTTCTCTAGGAATGCATTAAAATTCAACGGAACAACAACACGAGCCATCTATCTACAACAACATAGACATGCAAAATACTATCAGGTACTAAGTTCATGATAAATTAAAGTTCGATTAATCAAATTACTTAAGAACTCCCACTTAGATAGACATCTCTCTAATCATCTAAGTGATCACGTGATCCATATCAACTAAACCATGTCCGATCATCACGTGAGATGGAGTAGTTTTCAATGGTGAACATCACTATGTTGATCATATCTACTATATGATTCACGCTCGACCTTTCAGTCTCCAGTGTTCCGAGGCCATATCTGCATATGCTAGGCTCGTCAAGTTTAAACCGAGTATTCCGCGTGTGCAAAACTGGCTTGCACCTGCTGTATGTGAACGTAGAGCTTATCACACCCGATCATCACGTGGTGTCTCGGCACAATGAACTATAGCAACGGTGCATACTCAGGGAGAACACTTATACCTTGAAATTTAGTGAGAGATCATCTTATAATGCTACCGCCGAACTAAGCAAAATAAGATGCATAAAGGATAAACATCACATGCAATCAATATAAGTGATATGATATGGGCATCATCATCTTGTGCCTTTAATCTCCATCTCCAAAGCACCGTCATGATCACCATCGTCACCGGCTTGACACCTTGATCTCCATCGAAGCATCGTTGTCGTCTCGCCAACTATTGCTTCTACGACTATCGATACCGCTTAGTGATAAAGTAAAGCAATTACATGGCGATTGCATTTCATGCAATAAAGCGACAACCATATGGCTCCTGCCAGTTGCCGATAACTGTGTTACAAAACATGATTATCTCATACAATAAAATTTAGCATCATGTCTTGACCATATCATCACAACATGCCCTGCAAAAACAAGTTAGACGTCCTCTACTTTGTTGTTGCAAGTTTTACGTGGCTGCTACGGGCTGAACAAGAACCGTTCTTACCTACGCATCGAAAACCACAACACGGTATAGTGATTGCTTTTTTGATCTTCAGAAAGAACCCTGTTCATTGAATCCGATTCAACTAAAGCTGGAGAAACAGACACCCACTAGCCACCTGTGTGCAAAGCACGTCGGTAGAACCAGTCTCGCATAAGCGTATGTGTAATGTCGGTCTAGGCCGCTTCATCCAACAATGCCGCTGAATCAAGAATCAACTAGTGACGGCAAGCAATATGTATATACCCACGCCCACAACTCCTTTGTGTTCTACTCATGCATATAACATCTACGCATAAACCTGGCTCTGATGCCACTGTTGGGGAATGATGTAATTTCAGAAAAATTCCTACGCACACGCAAGATAAGGTGATGCATAGCAACGAGAGGGGAGAGTATCATCTGCGTACCCTCATAGACCGTAAGCGGCAGCATTATGACAACGCGGTTGATGTAGTAGTACGTCTTCACGATCGTCCGATCTAGTACCGAAGATACGACACCTCCGCGATCTGCACACGTTCATCTCGGTGACGTCCCGCGAACTCACGATCCAGTAGAGCTTCGAGGGAGAGCGTCGTCAGCACAAGGGCGTGATGACAGTGATGATGTTGCTACCGGAACAGGGCTTCGCCTAAGCACCACTACGATATTACCGAGGTGGATTATGGTGGAGGGGGGCACCGCATACGGCTAAAAATCAATGATCAACTTGTGTGTCTATGGGGTTCCCCCTCCCCGTATATAAAGGAGTGGAGGAGGGGAGGGGGCTGGCCTCTCTAGGCGTGCCCCAAGGGAGTCCTACTCCCATCGGGAGTAGGATTCCCCCCTTCCCTTTGTTGGTTCTAGGAGAGAAGGAAGGAGGATGAAGAAGGAAGGAAAGGGTGGGGGGCGCCCCCCTTCCCAATTCGGATTGGGCTTGGGGGGCGCCCCCTCCTTTGCTTATTTACCCTCTCTTCCACTAAGGCCCAATAAGGCCCATATACCTCCCGGGGGGTTCCGGTAACCTCCCGGTGCTCTGGTATACTCCCGATTTCACCCGGAACCATTACGATGTCCAAACATAGGCTTCCAATATATCGATCTTTACGTCTCGACCATTTCGAGACTCCTCGTCATGTCCGTGATCAAATCCGGGACTCTGAACTACCTTCGGTACATCAAAACACATAAACTCATAATGTCGATCGTCACCGAACGTTAAGCATGCGGACCCTACGGGTTCGAGAACTATGTAGACATGACCAAGACATGTCTCCGGTCAATAACCAATAGCGGAACCTAGATGCTCATATTGGTTCCTACATATTCTTCAAAGATCTTTATCTATCAAACCGCATAACGATATACATTGTTCCCTTTGTCATCGGTATGTTACTTGCCCGAGATTCGATCGTCGGTATCTCAATACCTAGTTCAATCTCGTTACCGGCAAGTCTCTTTACTTGTTCTGTAATGCTACATCCCGTAACTAACTCATTAGCTACATTGCTTGCAAGGCTTATAGTGATGTACATTACCGAGAGGGCCCAGAGATACCTCTCCGACAATCGGAGTGACAAATCCCAATCTTGATCCATGCCAACTCAACAAACACCATCAGAGACACCTGTAGAGCACCTTTATAATCACCCAGTTACGTTGTGACGTTTGGTAGCACACAAAGTGTTCCTCTGGTATTCGGAAGTTGCATGATCTCATAGTCATAGGAACATGTATAGTTATGGAGAAAGCAATAGCAACAAACTAAACGACATCGTGCTAAGCTAACGGATGGGTCAAGTCAATCACATCATTCTCTAATGATGTGATCCCGTTAATCAAATGACAACGCATGTCTATGGTTAGGAAACATAACCATCATTGATTCAACGAGATAGTCAAGTAGAGGCAAACTAGTGACACTCTGTTTGTCTATGTATTCAGACATGTACTAAGTTTTCAGTTAATACAATTCTAGCATGAATAATAAAGATTTATCATGATATAAGGAAATATAAATAACAACTTTATTATTGCCTCTAGGACATATTTTCTTCATCTTTATTACCTCTACCATAACTGTTTCAAGCCTCAATAATCCACATGTGTTGTACTCCCTTCGTTTATAAATATAATCCCTTTTAGAGATTTCAATATAGACTATATACGGAGCAAAATGAGTGAATCTACACATTCTAAAATATTTCTATATATATATATATATATATATATATATATATATATATATATATATCCGTATGTAGTCTGCGTTGAAATCTCTAAAAAGGCTTATATTTAGGAAGAGAGGGAGTACATAGGTGCAGGTACATTTGCCAAGAACCAAAGTTCCGGACCGAAAGATTGAAACAAAAAAAAATGCTTTCAAACTCATCGTTTTTGGAGAAGCAAATTTAGTTCGGGAAATTTGGCTCACACCCTCCGGTACCCGAATTAATGAAAAACCTGGAAAAACTAAAAAAGGGCTTAATCCCCATGATGATATGATGATTCTAGTATTATTTTGTTGTTATTGTTTGTAATAAAAAGATAAATTGATGTGATGATCCTATGACTATGGATGAAAAATATGTAAGTGCTGGCAATTGTTTTCAAAACTTTGTTAGTTGTTGTGCTTTCAGTCTACTTCGGTTCTGTTCGGTTAAAACCGAGAACAGGACAAAATGATCATGTTAAAAATCAGTTCTTGATTCATAAAAAAAAACGACAGCACAACAATTTTCGAAGACAAATTTCTTTGCATACGGAGAAACCGAACGTGATCGGTTCGGTCAAACAGAATGTCCAGGAGGCCTAGTTGTAGATTATACTCGCTGTCAAGCTAGACTTATCGATCAAGAGTAGTATCCGGCCGCGAGAGACAAGATACCAGTCACCGCTCCAAGTGATCTCCATCTTCTCCATGAAGAAGCTCAAATTCAAGCAAACTTTTCAAGAAAGGAATAAAGGCAACCCCAAGTATTGCACGAGGCTTGCGGCCAAGGAGAAGCCCGCCGCCCTTTTCCCTCGCTCGCTTCGTGCAAAACGATAACATATATATTCATCTCACTCTGATCCATGCCTCCTCTCGCTGGCGAACTGTTTCGATCATCGCACATAATATGTCCATGGATCCTGTCATGACCAGCAGCAGCAGGAGGAGGAGGAGAGGAGGCTACGGCTGCAAGGAGAGCTGCCATGGCCACTGCCTACCTCCTCACTCCGCCAAATGCCTCTGCCTCTACCTGCTGCTCTCGCTGATCCTCCTCGTCCTCGTCGCGGCCGTGCTGCTCGTCGTCTTCGTCACGAGGCTCAAGAAGCCGACCTTCTACCTGCAGTCCGTCCAGATGGACAGATCGTTCAGCCTCCGGCCGTCGTCGTCCAACCGCAGCGGCGACAACGCGTCGTCGTGCTCGGTGGCGTCGCTGCTGTTCGCGGCGCAGAACCCGAACGGGATCGGGATAAGGTACAGCGCGGCGGACCTCGGCGTGGCCTACGCGAACGAGTCGATCGGCGCCATGGACGTGCCGGTGTTCTACCAGCCGCCGCGGAGCAGCAACGTGACGGTGCTCATGCACGCCGTGTTCGAGGAGTCCAACGTCAGCCGGCTCGTCGTCAGCGAGCTGTCGGCGCAGAGGAAGCTCGTCGAGATCAGGATCGCCGGGAGCATCGACGCCACCACGCACATCATGAACTTCCCTCTGCCAAAGCTTCAGGTCCAGACTCCATCACTCCATACTTGTTCCATCTTCAGAAGTTCTTTTGTTTTATTGAAGTATATGCTCACTCGTCAGAAGTTCAAACTTTCTGAAATTCAGTTTGTCTAAATTTCGTGGTGTTTTTCAATTGCAGTTTACTCTCGATTGCAGGATAGCAACTAACTACACCGACATAGTGCTCCGGGAAGGGATCGAGTCTGCAGCTATACGCAAGGTATTTGTTGACTGATAGTTTCTAACTAACCTGTGCAAGCTTGTGCCTGAAGTCAGGACTCAGAACAGTGATCTTCTTGCAGGCAATCCAAGTATCTGCACTGCCCCACATCTCACAGAAGTGCTCTATAAAGCTTGACACGAGGTCGAGAGGGAAGAGGACAAGGCTTGCAGATTTAGGATGCTGATTTCATAGAATTTAACCCCTTTTTTTCGAACTACTCCCTCCGTCTCATAATATAAGAACGTTCTTGACACTACACTAGTGTAAAAAAATGTTCTTATATTATGGAACGGAGCGAGTAGAACGGATTTATGTGCATGGCTTTTTTTTCGAATATGTACATGGCTATTTTAGACTAGAAGACTATTCTTTGCGTAGTATGCTCCCATGCCAAGCAGTGTAACTGTAGATGTATTCTACGGTTGGCAAATGATACATCTATTTTACTTGATTGTGCTTCACTGTAAATGTTGAAAATGCGTAAGCAATTGGCTTGAGCTGGTCAATCTATGAAGAGCCAATTACACCACTGGTGCTAAAACTTGACACAAAAAACTCATTTGCCAGAACTTATGGCATACATTAAATTGGTGCCACAACTTAGCTTTAGTGTGCATATACGGTGCAAATTGCGTCTGCATAAGAATATGATGCTGACTAGACGCGCCAGCGTGGCATGAAATCCGCTGTTAGCCACCGAATGACGGTGGCAGGGCGTGTGGCATGTTATTTTGTGAAGAAACAAAAACTTGGAATTTTTTTGTCACGGAAAAGCCCTGCCTTGGCGTGGGGGATCGTGAGCGTAACTTTTTTTTGAGACAAACTTCGAAGCTTTTTATTACGTCGTCACAATGTTTACACGGACGAAAGAGAGTCCACCCGGCTGATCTAGCCAAACATGCCGGCCAACTGGTAGGAATAAAGCGTGCTTCGCAAGTTTGTGAGTCTCGACATTCGAGCTCCTAGACTCATGACCAATATTACATGTATGAAAATTGGATCTATGTTCTACTATTTCATGTATAATTGCTCCATAGACTGTTGTATTGTTGTCTCGGATGTCCTCGACCACCACCTTTGAGTCCGACGCCACTTGGATGTTAGCCACGTAAAGATCATCAGTTAGCGCCAATGCTTCCCTGATCGCCATGCATTCGAGGGTAGCCGGGTCCGATATACCCCTTAAGACAACAGCTGAGGCTCCCAGAAAAATGCCCGAAGAATCTCTGGAGATTGCCGCAACAGATCCGTATCGTCTTCCTCTGCCCACTGCCGCATCCACATTGACCTTAGTCAAACCTGCCTCTGGTGCAATCCAACCTGATTGGCGTGGCATAGCAGCACTATTCCTCCTAGTGCTCGTAGCTGGCAATGTTTTGAGTTCGCTGATATAAGACTGGGCAAAAGAATGTACTGAGAAAGGACTTTGATAAATCTGTTCGTGTATGGCTTTTCGGCGAGCATCCCACAACGTCCAGAGAGTGACAACCAAGGTAGTGAACTCATCATGTGATAATGCCTCGTGCATAGAGAATATCCATCTCTTCGCATCTGTTTCATCATTCCTGCTTAAAGCGTCAACAATGTGCTCGGAAGACATTGCCCAAGTGCTTCTCGAAACTGTGCAATTAAGCAATGCATGCCTTCAAGTATCTTCTGCTCCACAGAGGCAGCATTCGTCTGTCTCGGCCATGTTTCTGTGGTGCAATAGTGCCCTGGTTGGTGTGGAATTCTTGGCCAGCCTCCATAAGAAAATTTTAACTTTTGATGGCACTCTGATTCCCCACAATTTTGTCCAGGAATGACTATCTGAATCTGAGTGAGAAGACCGTGACGTCTGGATATTTAAGCTACAGTAATTCCCTGTTAATCATGCCACGACACCTCGATTACTATTGTTAAACTCGCGTTGATTCAAAACCCTTTAGAAATTAAAATTTAAAAATAAAGTCAAACGGTAAAAGTTTTCGAGCATCAAAACGAAAATGTTCGGTTTGCGCCGAATATTACATAGGTAATTATAGTAAAGAAAACACTTGTTTATAAAATACTAAAATGCTCTAAAATAAAGAAAACAGTAAAAGAAAATAAATAAAAAGAAAAGGAAACCCCCCTCTCACTGGGCCAATCGGCCCAGCCGGCCAGCCCACTGGCCAGGCCGGCCCACCTAACCCCTATATCCCACCGGCCTACACTCGCAAACCCTAGTCCAACCACCACTCTCCCACTCGGTCTCTCCTCCCTCGCTCCCCACGCGCCGCCACACTCTTGTGCACGCGCAGGGCAGCGCCCAGCCCCATGCTCCTCCTACCTCTCGCCCCGTCGCTCGCCTCTGACGACTAGCGCCACCCCCTGGCCTCCTTCCCCTCCCCCTAGCGCCGCCTCCCGCACACACACGACACACGCATGCAGACGTGTAGAGGAGGGGCGCCCCCTGTCCGATCCCCTCCTCCTAGCGTGCCCGTGCCCGAGGAATCGCCGCCAACCAGAGCAACCTCGTCGTCGCCCGAAGCCGCCTCGCCGGATCTCCTCCCCTCTGTCGCTCGTCCCCAGCCTCCTCCTCGCCGGACGCCATCGAGCCACGCCGCCCCCGTCCCTGCATCGAACGTGAGCACCGCCCCATGCTCCCTCTTCCCCCCTTGCTGAACGCGTCGCGCTTGCCGTGGCCCTACTCGGCGTCCTTGCCTCCGCCCGCGCCCGCGAGCGCTCGTGCTCGTCGCGCTCACCGCGGCCTTGTCCTGCCCGCGCCCGTACGCCACGCCAATCGCTGCGCCGCCGCTTCCTGTCGTGCTCTGCTGCTACTCGCTAACGCCGCCGCCTGTAGCCCGCCTCCGGCCGGCCGTTGCCCGCTGGAGCACCCCGCCGTTTGGCCACCGCTGCTACTAGTCATGGGCACCGGAGCCCTTGGCTCCCGTGCGCGTCCAGCTGCCCGGCTGCGGCCGCCGGCGCCTGGTGCCCGTGTGAGCCCAGCCGGCCTCCCCTGTTGACTTAGCGCTAATTAACCCCCTAACCAGACACTGACAACGGGCCCCACTGGCACTAATTAACCTCAGTTTGAAATAATCACAAATAATTAAAATATTAAAACTGTGAGAATGACAACTGGGCCCCACTACCCAGGTTTGACCAATCAACAGTTGACTAGTCAACTGCTGACTGGACAATTGACTAGGTCAACCTAGTCCCCTGGCCCCACATGTCATTGATTGTGGCTAGCCCTTAGTGGGTATAAAAAGTATATCCTGTTTTAATTCGAATTAATAAATAATTTTAGAAAAACTTTAAAACTTTGAAAAATCATATAAAATAATCTGTAACTCGGATCAAAATACTTTGTACATGAAAGTTGCTCAGAACGACGAGACGAATCCGGATGCGCAGCTCGTTCGTCCGCCACGCATCCCTAGCATAGCGAACACGCAACTTGATGAAGCGTCCGTTGATCCAAGGCCTTTACTATGATAAGAGGGCAGCTGTTCAGGGAAAGCGTGACTGGAGTCGGTCAGAAATGCATAACACCAGAAGAAGGTCGAATGATCCTCAATGACATCCACTCGGGGACCTGTGGTCATCATGCGTCCTCCCGGGCCATCGTGGCTAAAGCATACCGAGCTAAATTCTATTGGCCACGAGCAAATGAAATGGCGAAAGATATAGTCGACAGATGTGAAGGCTGCCAGTTTTACTCCGACATGTCCCACAAGCCAACGTCGGCTCTGAAGACCATCCCCCTCATCTGGCCCTTTGCTGTTTGGGGACCGGATATGGTTGGACCACTGAGAACTGGCAGGAGCGGCTTCACTCATGTGCTCGTTGCAGTCGACAAGTTTACCAAATGGATCGAAGCTAAACCTATCAAGAACCTTGATGCTAGCACCGCTGTCAGTTTTATCAGAGAATTAATGTTCAAATATGGAGTCCCACATAGCATCATCACGGACAACGGGTCGAACTTTGACTCCGATGAATTCAGAGCTTTCTGCACCTCTCAAGACACTCGAGTCGACTATGCTTCGGTCGCTCACCCGCAGTCAAACGGACAAGCAGAAAGAGCCAATGGCCTAATTCTCAAAGGATTGAAACCTTGAATGATGCATGATCTCAAACACGCAGCAGGCGCTTGGGTTGATGAACTTCCGTCAGTTCTGTGGGGCTTGAGGATAACTCCTAATCGGTCGACCGGACGAATCCCTAGCATAGCGAACACGCAACTTTCCCGCTCCGGTTCGTATGTCCAAAAACGCGAAACACCAGGAATACTTTCCCGGATGTTTTCCCCCTTCACCGGTACCGCCTCGTACCGCGTTAGGGCACCCCTAGCACCGATACTTGTCATGTCATGCATCGCTATGCATCTGTTTGCTTAATATTTATTGTTTCTTCCCCCTCTTCTCTCGCTAGACACCGAGACCGACGCCACTGCTACCCAGTACGACTACGGTGTTAACGACCCCTCTCTCGTGCCAGAGCAACCAGGCAAGCCCCCCCCCCCTGATCACCAGATATCGCCTACTCTCCTCTATACTGCTTGCATTAGAGTAGTGTAGCATGTTACAGCTTTCCGTTAATCCTATCCTGATGCATAGCCTGTCCTTGCTACTACTGTTGTTACCTTTACCTGCAATCCTAATGCTTAGTATAGGTTGCTAGTTTATCATCAGTGGCCCTACATTCTTGTCTGTCTGCCATGCTATACTATCAGGTCGTGATCACTCGGGAGGTGATCGCGGGTATATACAATATACTTTATACATGATACATGTGATGACTAAAAGACGGGTCGGCTTGTAGGAGTACCCGCGAGTGATTCACGGATTGGGTCCGAAAGGACGTTTGTCCAGACGGCCCTCTGAGTGGATCTTTGTGGCGGAGCGATAGGGTAGGTTGAGACCACCTAGGAGAGAGGTGGGCCTGGCCCTGGTCAGCGTTCGTGGTTATTTCAAAATAACACGTTTAACGAGATCTTGGTATTTGATCTGAGTCTGGCTACTGGCCTATATGCACTAACCATCTATGCGGGGATTGATGAAGCTATGTACCTAGGGTAGGGTCATGGACCTGTCCGACATACCCTCCCCAAGGACATCTCTGCAAAGAATCAGAAGCAGTCTAAGAGAAACCATCGTCCACTCGACCATGAAGATGCACTCACTCGACCACCTTGAAGACACTCGACCACCAGAATATGAGAAACTCTCCACTCTGCAACGGTCAAGACTTAAACCATAGCTTTATGGGCATTTATAACACTTTACTGCATGCGTTACCAGTAACGCCCCTCCTTTATGAACATTGAACCCTGTGTAACAGAGGGGAGCTGGGGTCCTGGCGCACTCTATATAAGCCACCCTCCTCCTCTGGGATAAGGGTTCGCACTTTTGTAAACACACACTCATATAATCCAGTCGACCGCCTCAGGGCACCGAGACGTAGGGCTGTTACTTCCTCCGAGAAGGGCCTGAACTCGTAAAACTCGTGCGTACAACTCCTCCATAGCTAGGATCTTGCCTCCTCATACTTACCCCCCATTCTACTGTCAGTCTTAGATCCACGACAGTTGGCGCCCACCTTGGGGCAGGTGTCTTAGCGACTTATTGGAGAAGTTGCAATTTTTTCGATCCCCTTCATCATGGTTCCAGGCGGAGGTTTGGCCGAGGGCCGCGAGATCCATCTCGGCGCGCTCGTGTTTGTCGCCGACGACTCCGCTTGGCTCCAGGAGGCACCACTCGACGCCGACACGCTCCCCGCCCGCGGGGCGGTGCACTTTCGCGCGTGCGTCCGCAGTGTCCTCCTGCGGCAACCGTCGACCCAGTACCAGTCGACTCCAGCAGCTTTCCCCCTCCCTGCGACCCGCCGAAGCAAGCGCACCGGTCGGTCGAGACTTCAACGGTGGGTGAAGCATGCGGTGGCCCGCCGATGGGCGACCCCTCAAGTCGTGGCGATCGAGCCCAAGAATCTCTCTACGGCCTGTTCGATCTGTCGACTGGCTCCGTAGAGACCGCATCCGAGTGCGGCAAAAGTGACTCGGCGGCGGAAGTCCTGATGCTCAATGGACCACGCAGTCCTCCTGGCTTCAATCATGAAGACGGAGGTGACAGGAACGGCGATCCATCACGCGTTCACGAGGAGTACCGCCCCGAACCTCGCTCCTCGCAGCAGAGGGAAGAACTTCACCGCCGGAACATGCATGCCCTGCACACTCCTATAGTTGGAGAAACCCCCGAGGCCGAGGCCTTGGAGCAGGCGCGCTTGGCCAATCTGGCTAAGCGCACTCGACTGGAGAACCTCCAGCGCGCACTCGACGATCGCGCTCGACAACGTGCTCCTGAATCCAGTCGACGCCAACTTTTTCCACCTCCAACTCAGGTATACCGAACCCCGATCCAGAATCTAGCTGCTGCTGCCCGGATAGCGGAGTCGATCCAACCCTCCCAGTCAGAAGCTGGTCGAGGTTTGGTGCAGATCCGAGCCTTGCTTCGGGCGGCGGGAGAGCAGAATACAATTGTATCTCAGTCGCGGGATAGGATCCACAGCAGATCCGTGATGGCAGACACAGTTCAGTCAGCCCATAGCCCAAGATCGCCTCCGAGGCGTGAGGGACGTGGGGATCGACGAGATCAGTACAGAAACCGAGAGCAGTATGATCGCCGAGTCGATTGTGATGATCTGTCACACCCCTAGCTTCTGGTGTTGCCTAGTGTTTGCATCCTGCTTGCATCATGTTTAAATTTCTGAAACTTGAATTGAGGATTGTTGAAGCCTCAAAACTTTAGTTAAAAGAAGGGCAAGAACCCTTTAAATTGCATTCAGTGATTCCAACTTGCCCTAGAAATAGTTTTGAGAATTTTGGCAAGGGTTATATACCTAACCAAAATTTTGGAACATTTTTCAGGAATAATTTGGTCTCTGAATTTAAAACAATATTCTATTTGAATTTGAAAATATATTCAAATATATATGAGATATATTTTCAAATGCTCTGTGATGATTTATGTGCCTTTGGAAAAGTCCATGAAGCAACATAAAAATACTCAGAGGATGTTTTGGCATTGTTGAATTTTGTTTGAATTCAAAACAGTGGCAAAAGATTAAATAAAAGAAAAACAGAAGGAAATAAAACAGAAACAGAATTAAGAGAGAGAGAGAGAGAGATGGACTACCTGGCCCACCTACATGAAGCCGGCCCAGCTCGCCGACCCGGCCCACCTGGCCCCCTCCCCTGTCGTCTTCCTCCTTTGCCAGGAGGATGAGCGCGTGGCCGCGGCGCGCTGGCACGCGCCTTGCCAGCTCCTGCTCGCCGTCGAGGGCCTGGACACCCCACGAGTGCCACGCCACCTCCCCGACCCCCTCTCACTTATCCCACGCTCTCTGGAACTCCCTCCCCCTCACTTCTCTGACTCCCCCCCCAACATGGCCGAGCATGCCCGTCGCCGCCGCTTGCTGTTGCCACGGCCACTGGCCCTCCCTCGCCCATCCCACATGCTCCGGAGCTCCGCCACGCCGTCCCTGTATACCCCACCGAGTCACGTGAGCTGGGAAGCACCGCAACGCCCTCGACATCGTCGTATTCTACCTCGGGCCACCGAGATCACCGGCAATGCCACGACGCCGTCTGTGCTTCCCCGAGCCCACTTTGACGCCCTCTACAACGGCTGTGAGCTACCGCTTCAAACCCCTCTCTCCCCCGCCTCGATTGCACCTTGTACCCCTCGTTCTCACCGGAGCCGAAGCTCGCCGCCGCCGCGCCATGTGGCCGTCGTGGCTATAGCCACTGGAGCTTCCACCTGAGTACACTACCGTTCTCAGAATGACCCCACGAGACCGTAGCCACCAACATCTCCCCCTCTCATGCACCGCAACCCCAAACCCGCAACCCACCGTACTCCGGCCGCCGCCGTTTTGGTCGCCGTCGTTGACTTCGTCCATTCCCGCTCGAACCACGGCCACCCACGGATGCGTCTCTCTCCCCTCTTTCAAACGCGCCCTTCCGCGCGTCGAACGGTGGCCCGTAGAGCAAACCCAAAGCGGGCACCGCCGCGGCCTGTCGTTGCCGGCGGCTAAACGCCGGTAGCTGACGTGGCCGTCATTAGCGGTTAAACATCCCACTAACCAACCCCTCTAGAGCCACTGCCATGTGGGCCCAGTGCATGTTTAGTTTAATTTAATGTTCTGTTTAGATTAGTTATTAACCCAGCTGGCCCCACACGTCAGTTTGACTTTCTGACGTGGCCTGTGACCGGCCCCACACGTTAGTGACTCATGCCAGCCGTGTGTCACTGACCAGTAGGCCCCACAGGTCAGGTTTGACCTGGACCGGCCCTGTTGACCCGCTGACGTCATAATGACGTAATGCTGACGCAATAATTCATTTTCTGGAATTAGTTAATTCTAAATAATTCAGAAAATTCCAGAAAATTGCCTAAACTTCTAAAAATCATAGAAATTCAACTGTAACTCCAAATGAAATAAATTATATATGAAAAATGATCAGAAAAATCCAAGTAATCTGAATATGGCATTTTCATGCATGTTTGAACAACTTAACCTCACTGTTTAGTCCAAAACATGATAATGCATTATTTGAATTCATAGTTTGAATTTGAATTTGAACCTAGTGTTCAAACCAACTCCATTTAACTTGTTGTTAGTTGCATTAGCTCAATCAACAGCATATTGCCATGTCATGATCATGCATCATATTGTGCATCGCATTGATTGTGTTCTTCCTTGTTGCCGGTAATTGTCCCCTCTCGGTAGACGCTGCTCCGACGCTGTGATCGTTGACACTGATGAAGACTCAATGTTATCTTCAGAAGTGCCAGGCAAGCACAACCCCCTTGTTCATTCCGATACAAGCCCACTCTCTCGCTCCTGCTCTCTTTTACTGCATTAGGACAACAACGATTCATCTGTTACTTGTTACGGTAGTTGAACCCCTTATCCTCTGCATGACCTGTCATTGCCACAGTAAATAGATGAAACCCACTAGCATGAGTAGGAGTTGTTTGAGCCCTGATGTGCCTACTCATTCATGCTTGTTTGTCATGCCTGCTATTGCATAGAGTTGTGTCAGGTCTGATTCGTCGGGAATGAATCAGAGGTGTGTGAACATGTCCTACTGTGTGTGAGCTAAGCGTGTGAACACGATTTGGTAAAGGTAGCGGTGAGAGGCCATGTAGGAGTACATGGTGGGTTGTCTCATTGAAACCGTCCTCAGGAACTGAGTTCTGTGTCTGTAATCCATGAACAGCTACTACCACTCATTGGGATCCTTAATTGACCCTCTCGGCTTCTTAATCACCCTAGTACTCTGTCCAGGAGTTGCAACTAGTTTCTGGTGTTTGTAGGTTATGTGTTGGCGGCCGTGCGTAGCGCTGACCCCAGGGGTGGGCTATGTTGCGGTAGATACACCATGGCCGGGCATGCCGGGCACTCGTTTGGTGTCTCGGAACCCTGTACATATCGTTCGGGGCCGTATGTGGAAACCTCGGCCGGACTCCCTGCGGATGGAACCTGGATAGGCGATAAACCTGGACTAGAGACTTGAGTGTTTAGGTAGGCCGTGGCCGACACCCTCGTTGGGCTTCCGCTTGAAGGTTGCCGAGTACATGTCGTGTAAACAGCAGTAAGTGGTGTTGGGTTTCGTAGTAATTTCAAAAATTTCCTACGCACACGCAAGATCATGGTGATGCATAGCAACGAGAGGGGAGAGTATTGTCTACGTACCCGCGTAGACCGTTCGCGGAAGCGTTATATCAACGCGGTTGATGTAGTCGTACGTTTTCGCGTCTGACCGATCCAAGTACCGAAAGCACGGCACCTCCGAGTTCTACACACGTTCGGCTCGGTGACGTCCTCGCCTTCTCGATCCAGCAAGAGGGGTGAAGTAGTAGATGAGTTCCGGCAGCACGACGGCGTGGTGACGGTGTTGGTGAAGAACAATCTCCGCAGGGCTTCGCCTAAGCACTACGAAAACTATGACAGAGGATAAACTAGAGGAGACAGGGTTGCCGGCACACGGCTTGGTGTTTCTTGATCTGTCTTTTGTGCTAGCCCTGCCCCTCTATTTATATGTTGAGCCCTGGGGTCGAAACTTGGAGTAAAAGCCTCCACAAAGTCGGTTTCACCCGAAAGGCAAGAGTCCTTCTCGGACTCCAGGGCCAGACGCCAGGGTTCCCGGCGTCTGGCCCCTAGACTCCGCAAAACTTCCTTTTGCGCTTTCCAAAAACCTTTTGGGCTTTCCCCTTTGGCCCAAATAAAGTGTTCTCGTACCCAAACATTTCGGGAAACATCCGGAACCCCTTCCGGTGATTTCCGGAACCCTTCCGGTGATCAAACACTATTATCACATATATCAAACTTTATCTCCGGACCATTCCGGAGTTCCTCGTCATGTCCGTGATCTCATCCCGGACTCCGAACAACATTCGGTCACCAACATACATAACTCACATAGTACTATATCGTCAACGAACGTTAAGCGTGCGGACCCTATGGGTTCGAGAACTATGTAGACATGACTGAGACAAATCTCCGGTCAATAACCAATAGCGGGACCTGGATGCCCATATTGGCTCCTACATATTCTACGAAGATCTTTATCGGTCAGACCGCATAACAACATACGTTGTTCCCTTTGTCATCGGTATGTTACTTGCCCGAGATTCGATCGTCGGTATCCAATACCTAGTTCAATCTCGTTACCGGCAAGTCTCTTTACTCGTTCCGTAATACATCATCTCACAACTAACATATTAGTTGCAATGCTTGCAAGGCTTATGTGATGTGCATTACCGAGAGGGCCCAGAGATACCTCTCCGACAATCGGAGTGACAAATCCTAATCTCGAAATACGCCAACCCAACATCTACCTTTGGAGACACCTGTAGAGCACCTTTATAATCACCCATTTACGTTGTGACGTTTGGTAGCACACAAAGTGTTCCTCCGGCAAACGGGAGTTGCATAATCTCATAGTCATAGGAACATGTATAAGTCATGAAGAAAGCAATAGCAACATACTAAACGATCGGGTGCTAAGCTAATGGAATGGGTCATGTCAATCAGATCATTCTCCTAGTGATGTGATTCCGTTAATCAAATAACAACTCTTTGTTCATGGTTAGGAAACATAACCATCTTTGATTAACGAGCTAGTCAAGTAGAGGCATACTAGTGACACTAAGTTTGTCTATGTATTCACACATGTATTATGTTTCCGTTTAATACAATTCTAGCATGAATAATAAACATTTATCATGATATAAGGAAATAAATAATAACTTTATTATTGCCTCTAGGGCATATTTCCTTCAGTCTCTCACTTGCACTAGAGTCAATAATCTAGTTCACATCGCCATGTGATTCAATCACTAAGAGTTCACATCACCATGTGATTAACACCCATAGTTCACATCGTCATGTGACCTATACCCAAAGGGTTTACTAGAGTCAATAATCTAGTTCACATCATTTATGTGATTAACACCCAAAGAGTACTAAGGTGTGATCATGTTTTGCTTGTGAGGTATTTTTAGTCAACGGGTCTGTCACATACAGATCCGTAAGTATTTTGCGAATTCTATGTCTACAATGCTCTGCACGAAGCTACTCTAGCTAATTGCTCCCACTTTCAATATGTATCTAGATCGAGACTCCTCATCCAGATCTGTGTCAAAACTTGCATCGATGTAACTTTTTACGACGAACCTTTTGTCACCTCCATAATCGAGAAATATTTCCTTATTCCACTAAGGATAATTTTGACCAATGTCCAGTGATCTACTCTTGGATCACTATTGTACTCCCTTTCTTAACACAGTGTAGGGTATACAATAGATCTGGTACACATCATGGCATACTTTATAGAACATATGAATGAGGCATAGGGAATGACTTTCATTCTCTTTCTATCTTTTGCCGTGGTCGGGCTTTGAGTCTTACTCAACTTCACACCTTGTAACGCAGGCAAGAAACTTTTTCTTTGACTGCTCCATTTTGAACTACTTCAAAATCTTGTCAAGGTATGTACTCATTGAAAAACTTATCAAGCGTCTTGATCTATCTCTATACATCTTGAAGCTCAATATGTAAGCAGCTTCACCGAAGTCTTTCTTTGAAAAACTCCTTTCAAACACTCCTTTATGCTTTACAGAATAATTCTACATTATTTCCGATCAACAATATGTCATTCACATATACTTATCAGAAATGTTGTAGTGCTCCCACTCACTTTCTTGTAAATACAGGCTTCACCGCAAGTCTGTATAAAACTATATGCTTTGATCAACTCATCAAAGCGTATATTCCAACTCCGAGATGCTTGCACCAGTCCACAGATGGATCGCTGGAGCTTTCACATTTTGTTAGCACCTTTCGGATTGACAGAACCTTCTGGTTGCATCATATACAACTCTTCTTTAATAAATCCATTAAGGAATGCAGTTTTGTTCATCCATTTGCCAGATTTCATAAAATGCGGCAATTACTAACATGATTCGGACAGACTCTAGCATAGATACGAGTGAGAAACTCTCATCGTAGTCAACACCTTGAACTTGTCGAAAACCTTTTGCGACAATTCTAGCTTTGTAGATAGTAACACTACTATCAGCGTCCGTCTTCCTCTTGAAGATCCATTTATTCTCAATTGCTTGCTGATCATCGGGCAAGTCAACCAAAGTCCAAACTTTGTTCTCATACATGGATCATATCTCAGATTTCATGGCCTCGAACCATTTCGCGGAATCTGGGCTCATCATCGCTTCCTCATAGTTCGCAAGTTCGTCATGGTCTAGTAACATGACTTCCAGAACAGGATTACCGTACCACTCTGGTGCGGATCTCACTCTGGTTTACCTACGAGATTCGGTAGTAACTAGATCTGAAGTTACATGATCATCATCATTAGCTTCCTCACTAATTGGTGTAGTAGTCACAGGAACAGAATTCTGTGATGAACTACTTTCCAATTATGGAGCAGGTACAGTTACCTCATCAAGTTCTACTTTCCTCCCACTCACTTCTTTCGAGAGAAACTCCTTCTCTAGAAAGGATCCATTCTTAGCAACGAATGTCTTGCCTTCGGATCTGTGATAGAAGGTGTACCCAAATGTCTCCTTTGAGTATCCTATGAAGACATATTTCTCCGATTTGGTTTTGAGCTTATCAGGATGAAACTCTTTCATATAAGCATCGCAACCCAAACTTTAAGAAACGACAACTTTGGTTTCTTGCCAAACCACAGTTCAGATTGTGTCGTCTCAACGGACTTAGATGGTGCCCTTTTAAACGTGAATGCAGCTGTCTTTAATGCATAACCCCAAAACGATAGTGGTAGATCGGTAAGAGACATCATAGATCGCACCATATCTAATAAAGTATGGTTATGACGTTCGGACACACCATTATGCTGTGGTGTTCCATGTGGCATGAGTTTGTGAAACTATTCCACATTGTTTTAATTGAAGACCAAACTCGTAACTCAAATATTTGTCTCCGCGATCAGATCGTAGAAACTTTATTTTCTTGTCACGATGATTTTTCACTTCACTCTGAAATTCTTTGAACTTTTCAAATGTTTCAGACTTATGTTTCATCAAGTAGATATACTCATATCTGCTCAAATCATCTGTGAAGATCAGAAAATAATGATACCTGTCGCGAGCCTCAATATTCATCGGACCACATACATCAGTATGTATGATTTCCAACAAATCTATTGCTCGCTCCATTGTTCCGAAGAACAGAGTCTTAGTCATCTTGCCCATGAGGCATGGTTCGCAAGCATCAACTGATTCATAATCAAGTGATTCCAAAAGCCCATCAGCAAGGAGTTTCTTCATGCGCTTTACACCAATATGACCTAAACGACAGTGCTACAAATAAGTTGCACTATCATTATTAACTTTGCATCTTTTGGTTTCAATATTATGATTATGTGTATCACTATGATCAAGATCCAACGAACTATTTTCATTGGGTGTGTAACCATATAAGGTTTTATTCATGTAAACAGAACAACAATTTATTCTCTTACTTAAATGAATAACCGTATTACAATAAACATGATCAAATCATATTCATGCTCAACGCAAACACCAAATAACACCTATTTAGGTTCAACACTAATCCCGAAATTATAGGGAGTGTGCGATTATGATCATATCTATCTTGGAACCACTTCCACCACACATCGTCACTTCACCCTTAACTAGTCTCTGTTTATTCTGCAACTCCCGTTTCGAGTTACTAATCTTAGCAACTGAACTAGTATCAAATACTGAGGTTTTGCTATAAACACTAGTAAACTACACATCAATAACATGTATATCAAATATACTTATGTTCACTTTGCCATCCTTCTTATCCGCTAATCACTTGGGGTAGTTCCGCTTCCAATGACCAGTCCCTTTGCAGTAGAAGCACTTAGTCTCAGGCTTAGGACCAGACTTGGGCTTCTTCACTTGAGCAGCAACTCGCTTGCCGTTCTTCTTGAAGTTCCCCTTCTTCCCTTTGCCCTTTTCTTGAAACTAGTGGTCTTGTCAACCATCAACACTTGATGTTTTTCTTGATTTCTACCTTCGTCGATTTCAGCATCACGAAGAGCTTGGGAATCGTTTCCGTTATCCCTTGCATATTATAGTTCATCACGAAGTTCTACTAACTTGGTGATGGTGACTAGAGAATTCTGTCAATCACTATCTTATCTGGAAGATTAACTCCCACTTGATTCAAGCGATTGTAGTACCCAGACAATCTGAGCACATGCTCACTAGTTGAGCGATTCTCCTCCATCTTTTGGCTATAGAACTTGTTGGAGACTTCATATCTCTCAACTCGGGTATTTGCTTGAAATATTAACTTCAATTCATGGGACATCTCATATGGTCCATGACGTTCAAAACGTCATTGAAGTCCCGATTCTAAGCCGTTAAGCATGGTGCACTGAACTATCAAGTAGTCATCATATTGAGCTATCCAAACGTTCATAACGTCTGCATTTGCTCCTGCAATAGGTCCGTCACCTAGCGGTGCATCAAGGACATAATTCTTCTGTGCAGCAATGAGGATAAACCTCAGATCACGGATCCAATCCGCATCATTGCTACTAACATCTTTCAACACAATTTTCTCTAGGAACATATCAAAATAAACACAGGGAAGTAACAACGCGAGCTATTGATCTACAACATAATTTGCAAAATACTACCAGGACTAAGTTCATGATAAATTTAAGTTCAATTAATCATATTACTTAAGAACTCCCACTTAGATAGACATCCCTCTAATCCTCTAAGTGATTACGTGATCCAAATCAACTAAACCATGTCCGATCATCATGTGAGATGGAGTAGTTTCATTGGTGAACATCACTATGTTTATCATATCTACTATATGATTCACGCTCGACCTTTCGGTCTCCGTGTTCCGAGGCCATATCTGTATATGCTTGGCTCGTCAAGTATAACCTGAGTATTCCACGTGTGCAACTGTTTTGCACCCGTTGTATTTGAACGTAGAACCTATCACACCCGATCATCACGTGGTGTCTCAGCACGAAGAACTTTTTCAACGGTGCATACTCAGGGAGAACACTTCTTGATAATTTAGTGAGAGATCATCTTATAATGCTACCGTCAATCAAAGCAAGATAAGATGCATAAAAGATAAACATCACATGCAATCAATATAAGTGATATGATATGGCCACCATCATCTTGTGCCTGTGATCTCCATCTCCGAAGCACCGTCATGATCACCATCGTCACCGGCGCGACACCTTGCTCTCCATCGTAGCATCGTTGTCGTCTCACCAATCTTATGCTTCCACGACTATCGCTACCGCTTAGTGATAAAGTAAAGCATTACATCGCGATTGCATTGCATACAATAAAGTGACAACCATATGGCTCCTGCCAGTTGCCAATAACTCGGTTACAAAACATGATCATCTCATACAATAAAATTTAGCATCATGTCTTGACCATATCATATCACAACATGCCCTGCAAAAACAAGTTAGACGTCCTCTACTTTGTTGTTGCAAGTTTTACGTGGCTGCTACGGGCTTAAGCAAGAACCAATCTCACCTACGCATCAAAACCACAACGATAGTTTGTCAATTTGACTCTGTTTTAACCTTCGCAAGGACCGGGCGTAGCCACACTCGGTTCAACTAAACTTGGAGAGACTGTCGCCCGCAAGCCACCTATGTGCAAAGCACGTCGGGAGAACCGGTCTCGCGTAAGCGTACGCGTAATGTCGGTCCGGGTCGTCTCGTCCAACAATACCGCCGAACCAAAGTATGACATGCTGGTAGGCAGTATGACTTATATCTCCCACAACTCACTTGTGTTCTACTCGTGCATATAACATCAAACCATAAAACCTAGGCTCGGATGCCACTGTTGGGTTTCGTAGTAATTTCAAAAATTTCCTACGCACACGCAAGATCATGGTGATGCATAGCAACGAGAGGGGAGAGTGTTGTCTACGTACCCTCGTAGACCGTTCGCGGAAGCGTTATATCAACGCGGTTGATGTAGTCGTACGTCTTCGCGTCCGACCGATCCAAGTACCGAAAGCACGGCACCTCCAAGTTCTGCACACGTTCGGCTCGGTGACGTCCTCGCCTTCTCGATCCAGCAAGAGGGGCGAAGTAGTAGATGAGTTCCGGCAGCACGACGGCGTGGTGACGGTGTTGGTGAAGAACAATCTCCGCAGGGCTTCGCCTAAGCACTACGAAAACTATGACAGAGGATAAACTAGAGGAGACAGGGTTGCCGGCACACGGCTTGGTGTTTCTTGATCTGTCTTTTGTGCTAGCCCTGCCCCTCTATTTATATGTTGAGCCCTAGGGTCGAAACTTGGAGTAAAAGCCTCCACAAAGTCGGTTTCACCCGAAAGGCAAGAGTCCTTCTCGGACTCCAGGGCCAGACGCCAGGGTTCCCGGCGTCTGGACCCAGATGCCAGGGACCCTGGCGTCTGGCCCCTGGACTCTGCAAAACTTCCTTTTGCGCTTTCCAAAAACCTTGTGGGCTTTCCCCTTTGGCCCAAATAAAGTGTTCTCGTACCCAAACATTTCGGGAAACATCCGGAACCCCTTCCGGTGATTTCCGGAAGCCTTCCGGTGATCAAACACTATTATCACATATATCACACTTTATCTCCGGACCATTCCGGAGTTCCTCGTCATGTCCGTGATCTCATCCCGGACTCTGAACAACATTCGGTCACCAACATACATAACTCACATAGTACTATATCGTCAACGAACGTTAAGCGTGCGGACCCTATGGGTTCGAGAACTATGTAGACATGACTGAGACAAATCTCCGGTCAATAACCAATAGCGGGACCTGGATGCCCATATTGGCTCCTACATATTTTATGAAGATCTTTATCGGTCAGACCGCATAACAACATACGTTGTTCCCTTTGTCATCGGTATGTTACTTGCCCGAGATTCGATCGTCGGTATCCAATACCTAGTTCAATCTCGTTACCGGCAAGTCTCTTTACTCGTTCCGTAATACATCATCTCACAACTAACATATTAGTTGCAATGCTTGCAAGGCTTATGTGATGTGCATTACCGAGAGGGCCCAGAGATACCTCTCCGACAATCGGAGTGACAAATCCTAATCTCGAAATACGCCAACCCAACATCTACCTTTGGAGACACCTGTAGAGCACCTTTATAATCACCCATTTACGTTGTGACGTTTGGTAGCACACAAAGTGTTCCTCCGGCAAACGGGAGTTGCATAATCTCATAGTCATAGGAACATGTATAAGTCATGAAGAAAGCAATAGCAACATACTAAACGATCGGGTGCTAAGCTAATGGAATGGGTCATGTCAATCAGATCATTCTCCTAGTGATGTGATCCCGTTAATCAAATAAAAACTCTTTGTTCATGGTTAGGAAACATAACCATCTTTGATTAACAAGCTTGTCAAGTAGAGGCATACTAGTGACACTAAGTTTGTCTATGTATTCACACATATATTTTGTTTTTCGGTTAATACAATTCTAGCATGAATAATAAACATTTATCATGATATAAGGAAATAAATAATAACTTTATTATTGCCTCTAGGGCATATTTCCTTCAAGTGGTGAGAGCGTGTGTGAAGAAGTACACCCCTGCAGGGTTAACATCATCTATTCGAATAGCCGCGTCCGCGGTAATGGACTTCTGGGTTGCCTATAACAGTTCATAGACAAGTGAAAATGGATACTCTAAAACTCGCAAGATAAGTGTGAGTGCTATGGATGGCCTTCTCGTAGGGAGACGAGAGCGGATCCATAGTGGTGTATTGAATGGTGTATATGTGGACTCGTGTGTGCCACCTCAAAAGAGTTGCTTGCAGTCGTAGTTCAGATAGCCACCGAGTCAAAGCTGGCTTGCTGCAGTTAAACTCCACCACCACCCCCTTTTTGTGATACCGGTGCATATGTAGCTAGTTCTGATGTAAGTCTTGCTGAGTACCTTTGTACTCACGTTTGCTTAATTTATGTTTTGCAGAGAGACTTCAGTCTCGCTAGTAGTTCCGCGTGGACTTCGACGTTTAGCTTGATACCTCAGCTACGATCTTGTGCCCTCAGCAGGATCTGGTAGATAGTCAGGCTTCTTAGCCTTTTTCATTTGTAGATGTCTGTTCTCAGACATGTTAAGCTTCCGCATGTGCTTTGACTTGTATGCTATGATTGTTGGGTCATGAGACCCATGTTTGTAATATCTCGCTCCTCGGAGCCTAATGAATAAATACTTGAGTTGTAGAGTTATGTTGTGACCATGTTGTATTTACACATATCGAGCATATTGTGTGTATGATTGAAATGCTTGGTATGTGTGGGATCCGACAATCTAGTTGTTTATCCTTGGCAGTCTCTCTTATGGGGAAATGTAGTCTAGTGCTTCCATGAGCCATAGTAGTCCGCTACAGCCCGGTTCACCGGAGTCCTGTTAGCCCAGCACTACTACTCAGGACACTTGACTGGCCGGCATGTGTTTCACTTTGTTCCTGTGTCTGTCCCTTCGGGGAAATGTCACGCGGTGACATCTGGAGTCCTGCTTAGCCTGCTACAGCCCGGGTTCCCGGAGTCCTGTTAGCCCAGTGCTACAGCCCGGATTCACACGCTGCTGACCGACACGCTCGATGTGAATCATGTATGCCTGTCCCCATAGGTTAGTGCCGCTTTGGGTTCACGACTAGCCATGTCGGCCCAGGTTCTCTGTCATATGGATGCTAGCGACACTATCATATACGTGAGCCAAAAGGCGCAAACGGTCCCGGCCATGGTAAGGCGACACCCGTGGGAATACCGTGTGTGAGGCCGCAAAGTGATATGAGGTGTTGCCGGCTAGATCGATGTGATTTGGAATCGGGGTCCTGACAGCGTTGGTATTAGAGCCTGACTGCCTGTAGGATTACCAAGCCAAACTGGTCGAAGTTGAGTCTAGAAATGCTTTAGTTATGTAAGGGAATTGATTGTGGAAGGGAACGTAAGGCTCTTTTACTCCTTATCCTCATGACCTTCTGATCTGAGTCATCTTATCCTTTCTACGGGGTTAAGAACTAGGTTTCTCTTCTATCTCTCAGGATGACGTGTTACTAAACCGTAGTTGCCTAGGATTGTTGAGTTCAAGCCTCAGTTCAGTTCCTACTACTTCCATATGTTCATAGCTGGCACCAGAACCTTGGTATGATGTTGTTAAGTGGTTATGCCACCATTTTTGCAGATTGTCTCAAATCTTTTTGAGCAATTACAGCCGTTATGCTGTCCGAGTCATCCCAGGTCTCTAAATAGTCTGATGCATTTGCAAATCCTTTCTTTCCATTTCTGATATCCTTTTGGGCCAGATTAACCACACTAATCGGTGAGTTGAGGCACTCTGTTGCCTCGGCATATAGGTTGGAGCTAGTATTATGACCCTAGGTGTCTTAGAGGATCACCTAGTAATCTAGCCATGTCTTGTGTTCCCAGTGTGATAATTCTGGCCATCGTTCTTGAAAGCATCCCGTGATGCCACTTAGTAGTAGGTATTCTACTCCTGGATTTCTGAACCCGAGATTCACCCTACTTACTTCATGTTGATAGTGTTGCTAGTTCCTTTAAGATATTAGTAACCTTTGCGATAGTCCTCGAGGTCCGTGGTATGTCATTCTTCCAAATACCATGAACCATCCTTGGCAGGAGTTCTTTTGAACCAAAAGATCACAACAAGAGTGCTCTTGAGGAGTTCTCCATTCTAAATTGTGACTCTACCAACCCTACCTTTCTGCATGGGTTATCCGGAAGAAATATGTTGAACTCGTTTGACATACTAATCTATGCATCCACAACTCAGAAAGTTATATGTACCTTTGAGTTGTCCCCCTTCCATTATATTCCGATCTTCGTCTATCAATTGATAGTGAGGAGTATGTATGCATTCGTGTTCATTGATGCCTATTATTCTTGTGGTCCCTCAAGCCATTCTATTCTGGAATGACTAGGAGAAACAAACTCCAGTACCTCATCCATCTCTGGGATTGGGTCAAAGCAATTGTATTCTGCAGATCAGAATGCCAATCCAGCTTCTGTTCTGTTCTACCTTGGAGTATTGCCTCCTTATGTCAGGAGAGTCATGAGAATTGCACCTTCTCTTATGAATTCTTGGTGCAGTGATACTTCTTGCCATCATTGTTCATTCCTCGGTTCCCGTGTTATTGTAACCGGAATGCCGGCAAGTGAGTCGTGATGTGTGAAATCAATACTCCTAGCAACCTTTCGCTTGGTAGTTAATGGACATTAATATCATTCTTAGTGTGCGGATTATTGAATCATCACCCTAAGGTTGATCGTGCTACCTAGTCCTTATCTCCTGGTGCACTCTTCGATCAACGAGTTAGGATTTTGCCAAACCCTTGCTCTATCGATCATATCGTCTTGGCCTGAAAAGCAAGATTGATCTCGAGCTTAGTATCATATCAGTGGTTCGTGATGTTCCGATTATCTTCTCGGAAGTATTACCTGGTTGTCACCTGACCGCTATGTTGAGTTCGTGATCATGTTGGTTTTCCTCCAACCACCCATTCTCCAAGAATCTGTGTTGGATACCCCTGGGCTAGTTGGTTAAGCTTAACAATAACTTGGAGAGTTGGAAGATAAAAGCTTATCTGACCTAGTTCATGTTAAGGGATATCTTTGTGTTTGTGCGTGTGTTGAAGAAAGATGATATCTTCACCAATTGGTCCTCATGATCAGTTGTTGGATCTATTATCTTGTCCAAACCTTGATTTGAGTGTGGGATATCATCAAATCAAATCAGAACCAATGATGTCCGTAATGTTGTCTTACTTGCGGTTGTCCCTCGAGCATACACCATTATATCTTTGGTCTGACCAATACTATCGCATTGTTCACATAGTGGTGGAAGTCCAGTGATATGGAAATTCCGATGAATTGCTGTTGAGCCCATCAGCGGCATTTTGTCTCCTCCATGATTGTGTTGAACATCCAGCTAGTGTTGGAAACTTTTGTAAGAATCATCATCATGTCCCGTTCATGAAATACATGTTTGGTGTAAAAAGTGACTTTCTCCAAGTTCATGTGCATTAGGTGCAAGTTGCCGCCGTGAATTCGAGAAAGATTGTTTTTTCTTCTTTTGGAATCGTCCCAAGTCAGTAATGTACGTGCGAAGTATTCTATGGTCTGATAGACTGATCATCTTCATTCTATACGTATCCCTAGCACACCAAGCCACTGATTGATTTGTTCAAGGAGAAGAAGTTCCTTCTTAAGAATCATGACTTATGTTAGGACTTTGATATCCTCGTTGATGGCTCCCCCTGAACTCGGTAGTGTTTCATTTTAAGACTACCAGGTGACCATGCTTGTCTAGGACAACGTGTTCACATGCTTGTAGCAGAACCGGCTCATGTTTTGGAGCTTACTACCGTAGTTCATTTCCCCGAGAATCCCGCAACGTCGTCTCGTTGATTTGTGTTGCAAACCTTCATTTTCCTTTCTAGACTCGATGAGTCTGGAATATCCTGACACCAACCAGATCTGAATCTCAGGCAGATATGATGGTTGGAGCATTTTCCAAGAACTATAATATTGGTCTCTCGATAACGGGTAAATTGGATGTCGTGGCCAACACATCCAGCCGGAAGACCTATTATTGTAGTATCTCGATTGAAGAAAGTTGGCCACCTTCCCATGAGGATTTCATAGGATTTACCTCCGTAGTTAATCCTTACGGATTCTTGAGCTTCCGAAGTCCGACCTTTACTTGATGTCCTAGATACCAAACCGTATCAATAAATGGGATACACTAGCACATCAAGGAGAACATTAGAAGCGGAGTGCTATATGTCTCTCGGTCGATCATCCAGATTTCTTTCCCTTAGCCTCGCCAAGGTGAAATATGAGAAAGTGTTATCTTCCTTTGCACCCGCATTATCCATCACTATTCATCATGGTAGTAAGATGTGTTCCCAGGATCCTCGGCACGGATGTTGGTAAGACCTTGATGAGTATGGAAATGCTCAAGTTCTTGAGAGCACGCTCAGGCACTAGGTTCTGATGTTGTCGTTAACTGGAATGTGCCTCCGTTCTCTCAGTTGTTCGATAGCCATCCAATTGGTGGAATCACCTTTGCCGGTGAACCTTCTCCCCAGTTACTAGAATCATTCCCAACATTTGCATTTTGTTCCCAGCTTACACCTCAGTAGCTGTTGTTCATGATCATCTTCAAAAGTGGACTTACCATGGGTTCCATCCATTTCCGATGATAAGCAAAATCATCCATTGCATTGTCTTCAACAAGGTAGTCCACATCATCCATCCTAGTCCAAGTATGCCATCTCTTCAAGCTACCTCAAACGATCAATTGTAAATTGCCTTAAGCTGGTATGAAGAGTTTCAATGATCTCTGAATCAAAAGTAATTCTTTTTGCCACTTAAGGGAATATTTCTGCGAGTCACTTTCCTTAAGATGTCTCGTTATGGTATCATGGCAATTTCCCTCGCTACTTTGAAACCCTCGTTAAATTGTTTCTTCTATCGCTCCTGCTGCAAGTTTTGCCTCTCAGCTCCAGAGATGTTCCTATGTCTCACTCTATGAGTTGATCCTGAGTTGTTCGATCTTCGAGAAGATCGATCCTTCTAGAGTTTTCCCTTCCCTCTCGTTGTCATGTTGGTTGGAGTTCTCAGAGCAAGACATCGAGACAATGATGGTGATCGAATCAACAACCTTATGAGATGCAACCTGGATCATGAAGATTATGTTAGCTTGTGTTTTCCCCTTCATCTTACCTCACGTCTTGAATCTCGGGACGAGATTCTTGTTTAGTAGGGGTGAGTTGTCACACCCCTAGCTTTTGGTGTTGCCTAGTGTTTGCATCCTGCTTGCATCATGTTTAAATTTCTGAAACTTGAATTGAGGATTGTTGAAGTCTCAAAACTTTAGTTAAAAGAAGGGCAAGAACCCTTTAAATTGCATTCAGTGATTCCAACTTGTCCTAGAAATAGTTTTGAGAATTTTGGCAAGGGTTATATACCTAACCAAAATTTTGGAACATTTTTCAGGAATAATTTGGTCTCTGAATTTAAAACAATATTCTATTTGAATTTGAAAATATATTCAAATATATATGAGATATATTTTCAAATGCTCTATGATGATTTATGTGCCTTTGGAAAAGTCCATGAAGCAACATAAAAATACTCAGAGGATGTTTTGGCATTGTTGAATTTTGTTTGAATTCAAAACAGTGGCAAAAGATTAAATAAAAGAAAAACAGAAGGAAATAAAACAGAAACAGAATTAAGAGAGAGAGATGGACTACCTGGCCCACCTACCTGAAGCCGGCCCAGCTCGCCGACCCGGCCCACCTGGCCCCCTCCCCTGTCGTCTTCCTCCTTTGCCAGGAGAATGAGCGCGTGGCCGCGGCGCGCCAGCTCCTGCTCGCCATCGAGGGCCTGGACGCCCGACGAGTGCCACGCCACCTCCCCGACCCCCTCTCACTTATCCCTCGCTCTCTGGAACTCCCTCCCCCTCACTTCTCTGATCCCCCCCATGGCCGAGCATGCCCGTCGCCGCCGCTAGCTGTTGCCACGGCCACTGTCCCTCCCTCGCCCATCCCACGTGCTCGGGAGCTCCGCCACGTCGTCCCTGTATACCCCATCGAGTCACGTGAGCTGGGAAGCACCGCAACGCCCTCGACATCGTCGTCTTCTACCTCGGGCCACCGAGATCGCCGGCAATGCCACAACGCCGTTTGTGCTTCCCCGAGCCCACTTTGACGCCCTCTACAACGGCTGTGAGCTACCGCTTCAAACCCCTCTCTCCCCCGCCTCGATTGCACCTTGTACCCCTCGTTCTCACCGGAGCCGAAGCTCGCCGCCGCCGCGCCATGTGGCCATCGTGGCTATAGCCACTGGAGCTTCCACCTGAGTACACTACCATTCTCAGAATGACCCCACGAGACCGTAGCCACCAACATCTCCCCCTCTCATGCACCGCAACCCACCGTGCTCCGGCCGCCGCCATTTTGGTCGCCGTTGTTGACTTCGTCCATCCCCGCTCGAACCACGGCCACCCACGGATGCGTCTCTCTCCCCTCTTTCAAACGCGCCCTTCCGCGCGTCGAACGGTGGCCCGTAGAGCAAACCCAAAGCGGGCACCGCCGCGGCCTGTCGTCGCCGACGGCTAAACGCCGGTAGCTGACGTGGCCGTCATTAGCGGTTAAACATCCCACTAACCAACCCCTCTAGAGCCACTGCCATGTGGGCCTAGTGCATGTTTAGTTTAATTTAATGTTCTGTTTAGATTAGTTATTAACCCAGCTGGCCCCACACGTCAGTTTGACTTTCTGACGTGGCCTGTGACCGGCCCCACACGTTAGTGACTCATGCCAGCCGTGTGTCACTGACCAGTAGGCCCCACAGGTCAGGTTTGACCTGGACCAGCCCTGTTGACCTGCTGACGTCATAATGACGTAATGCTGACGCAATAATTCATTTTCTGGAATTAGTTAATTCTAAATAATTCAGAAAATTCCAGAAAATTGCCTAAACTTCTAAAAATCATAGAAATTCAACCGTAACTCCAAATGAAATAAATTATATATGAAAAATGATCAGAAAAATCCAAGTAATCTGAATATGGCATTTTCATGCATGTTTGAACAACTTAACCTCACTGTTTAGTCCAAAACATGATAATGCATTATTTGAATTCATAGTTTGAATTTGAATTTGAACCTAGTGTTCAAACCAACTCCATTTAACTTGTTGTTAGTTGCATTAGCTCAATCAACAGCATATTGCCATGTCATGATCATGCATCATATTGTGCATCGCATTGATTGTGTTCTTCCTTGTTGCCGGTAATTGTCCCCTCTCGGTAGACGCTGCTCCGACGCTGTGATCGTTGACACTGATGAAGACTCAATGTTATCTTCAGAAGTGCCAGGCAAGCACAACCCCCTTG
Organism: Triticum urartu; assembly: GCF_056163025.1. NCBI lineage: Eukaryota > Viridiplantae > Streptophyta > Magnoliopsida > Poales > Poaceae > Triticum > Triticum urartu. The sequence continues at coordinate 419,723,486 of NC_141877.1, read as the reverse complement.
TTCATTCCGATACAAGCCCACTCTCTCGCTCCTGCTCTCTTTTACTGCATTAGGACAACAACGATTCATCTGTTACTTGTTGCGGTAGTTGAACCCCTTATCCTCTGCATGACCTGTCATTGCCACAGTAAATAGATGAAACCCACTAGCATGAGTAGGAGTTGTTTGAGCCCTGATGTGCCTACTCATTCATGCTTGTTTGTCATGCCTGCTATTGCATAGAGTTGTGTCAGGTCTGATTCGTCGGGAACGAATCAGAGGTGTGTGAACATGTCCTACTGTGTGTGAGCTAAGCGTGTGAACACGATTTGGTAAAGGTAGCGGTGAGAGGCCATGTAGGAGTACATGGTGGGTTTTCTCATTGAAACCGTCCTCAGGAACTGAGTTCTGTGTCTGTGATCCATGAACAGCTACTACCACTCATTGGGATCCTTAATTGACCCTCTCGGCTTCTTAATCACCCTAGTACTTTGTCCAGGAGTTGCAACTAGTTTCTGGTGTTTGTAGGTTATGTGTTGGCGGCCGTGCGTAGCGCTGACCCCAGGGGTGGGCTATGGTGCGGTAGATACACCGTGGCCGGGCATGCCGGGCGCCCGTTTGGTGTCTCGGAACCCTGTACACATCGTTCGGGGCCGTATGTGGAAACCTCGGCCGGACTCCATACGGATGCAACCTGGATAGGCGATAAACCTGGACTAGAGACTAGACTTGAGTGTTTAGGTAGGCCGTGGCCGACACCCTCGTTGGGCTTCCGCTTGAAGGTTGCCGAGTACATGTCATGTAAACGGCGGTAAGTGGTGAGAGCGTGTGTGAAGAAGTACACCCCTGCAGGGTTAACATCATCTATTCGAATAGCCGCGTCCGCGGTAATGGACTTCTGGGTTGCCTATAACAGTTCATAGACAAGTGAAAATGGATACTCTAAAACTCGCAAGATAAGTGTGAGTGCTATGGATGGCCTTCTCGTAGGGAGACGAGAGCAGATCCATAGTGGTGTATTGAATGGTGTATATGTGGACTCGTGTGCGCCACCTCAAAAGAGTTGCTTGCAGTCGTAGTTCAGATAGCCACCTAGTCAAAGCTGGCTTGCTGCAGTTAAACTCCACCACCCCCCCCCCTTTTTGTGATACCGATGCATATGTAGCTAGTTCTGATGTAAGTCTTGCTGAGTACCTTTGTACTCACGTTTTCTTAATTTATGTTTTGCAGAGAGACTTCAGTCTCGCTAGTAGTTCCGCGTGGACTTCGACGTTTAGCTTGATACCTCAGCTATGATCTTGTGCCCTCGGCAGGATCTGGTAGATAGTCAGGCTTCTTAGCCTTTTTCATTTGTAGATGTCTGTTCTTAGACATGTTAAGCTTCCGCATGTGCTTTGACTTGTATGCTATGATTGTTGGGTCATGAGACCCATGTTTGTAATATCTCGCTCCTCGAAGCCTAATGAATAAATACTTGAGTTGTAGAGTTATGTTGTGATGCCATGTTGTATTTACACATATCGAGCATATTGTGTGTATGATTGAAATGCTTGGTATGTGTGGGATCCGACAATCTAGTTGTTTATCCTTGGAAGTCTCTCTTATGGGGAAATGTAGTCTAGTGCTTCCATGAGCCATAGTAGTCCGCTACAGCCCAGTTCACCGGAGTCCTGGTAGCCCAGCACTACTGCTCAGGACACTTGACTGGCCGGCATGTGTTTCACTTTGTTCCTGTGTCTGTCCCTTCGGGGAAATGTCACGCGGTGACATCCGGAGTCCTGCTTAGCCTGCTACAGCCCGGGTTCCCGGAGTCCTGTTAGCCCAGTGCTACAGCCTGGATTCACACGCTGCTGACCGACACGCTCGATGTGAATCATGTATGCCTGTCCCCATAGGTTAGTGCCGCTTTGGGTTCACGACTAGCCATGTCGGCCCGGGTTCTCTGTCATATGGATGCTAGCGACACTATCATATACGTGAGCCAAAAGGCGCAAACGGTCCCGGCCATGGTAAGGCGACACCCGTGGGAATACCGTGTGTGAGGCCGCAAAGTGATATGAGGTGTTACCGGCTAGATCGATGTGATTTGGAATCGGGGTCCTGACATGATCGCCGTTGAGTGCCCACGCCTCCCCCGAGGAGCGGGTCATACGCGCCTCGGCAGCATGAAGACAGACGTCCTCACAGTGTTGGGCGAGGTATTCCAATCGACCCCAGGGAGCTAGGCTTTGATGCGAGATCTATTCTCGTGCAGGGCTTGGTCGATAGAAACAGAGCTCACCGGGAGGGCCATGATGGAGATCCACAAACCAGCAACAAGGTGCATGTCTCTGGTCCAGAGTGCTTCAGCAGAGCTATTAGAGCTGCGGTGATTCCCCCCAACTTCAGGTTGGCGTCTGGAGTCAGTAAGTTCACCGGGGAGTCCAAGCCTGACACTTGGCTTGAAGACTACCGAGTGGTTGTCCAGATTGGTGGCGGTAATGATGAAGTAGCCATGAAACACCTTCCTCTGATGTTAGAGGGCTCGGCTAGAGCGTGGCTGAATCAGTTAGCACCTGGCAGCATCTATACTTGGGAAGATCTCGCCCGAGTGTTTGTCAGAACATTCGAGGGCACGTGCAAACGGCCGGCAGGTTTGATAGAGTTGCAGTGTTGTGTTCAGAAACCGAATGAAACTTTGAGGGATTATATCCAGAGATGGATCACCCTGCACCACACAGTAGAAGATGTGTCAGTTCATCAGGCAATCTGTGCCTTTAAGGAAGGCGTCAGGTATCGAGAGTTGAATATGAAATTCAGCCAGACAGGGAATATGACTCTGGCTCGGATGATGGAAATTGCCACCAAGTATGCCAATGGTGAAGAAGAAGAGCGGCTCCGGAGCGGCAAGCACAAAGCAGTCGCCCACGAAGCCGGAGGAGGAAACTCCAGTCGGAAACAGAAGCGTAAGGCCGAGCCAGCTGCTCCGGGTGAAGCCTTGGCTGTGGTTCAAGGAAAGTTCAAGGGGAAGCCCAAAGGGCCGTGGAACCCCAAGAAACTAAAAGATCAAGATGGAAATGACGTGTTGGATCTGCCGTGCCATATCCACACCAAAAAAGATGAAGAAGGTAATTTCATTTACCTGAAGCACACCACTCGGCAGTGTCGGCTCCTAATGCAGCAGTTCCGAGAGAAACAGCCCAAGGAAAAAGAGAAGGAGACAGACAAGGCTGAGGATGAGGATGAGGAAGAGGATGACGATGGTTATCCCCACGTGAATTCCACTCTGATGATTTTTGCTGATGTCAAGAGCAAAAGTTGATTGAAAGTTATCAACAGGGAAGTGAACATGGTCACTCCAGCGACACCCAATTACTTGAAGACCAGTCTGATCATCCTGTGCACATCGCCACCCCTGGGAGGCAAGCACTGGTGGTCGACCCGCTGGTCAAAGGCACTCGACTGGCAAAGGTCCTGATGGACGGTGTCTGTGGTCTGAGCATACTGTATGCAGAAACATTGAAAGGAATGGGCATTCCGATGTCCAGGCTCAGTGAAAGCTATATGAGTTTTCATGGGGTCATTCCAGGCAAGAAGGCCGCATCCCTCGGTCAGATTGCACTCGACGTGGTTTTCGGTGATTCCAAAAATTACCGCAAAGAAAAGTTGACGTTTGAAGTTGTGGATTTCCAGAGTGCTTATCATGCAATTCTAGGCAGGCCAGCTTATGCACAATTTATGGCTCGACCATGTTACGTGTACCTCAAACTGAAGATGCCAGGTCCCAGAGGAGTGATTACTATCTCTGGTAATCGGAAGAAGGCAAAAGAGTGCTTCCAGAAGGGCTCAAAGATCGCCGATGCCCAGATGGCCGTAGTAGAATTGCAAGAATACCAGAAAAATGCAGATCCGAGTGACTTGCTGCAAGCCAAGAAGCCATCCACAGATTCATTATTACAGTCGTCTGGTGAAATGAAGTCGATTCATATTCACCCGACAGATCCCAGTGCTGCTCCGACTCACATTTCAACCTCACTCGACTCCAAATAGGAAGAAGCGCTCATCCAGTTCCTCCGTGAGAACTGGGACATCTTTGCATGGAAGCCTTCTGACATGCCGGGTGTTCCCAGGGAACTGGCTGAGCATCGTTTGCGAGTCAACCCGAAGGTGAAACCAGTCAAAGAACATCTTCGACGGTCCGCCGTCCAGAAAAGAAAGGAAATTGGGGAAGAGGTGGCTCGGCTTTTGGCAGCTGAGTTTATCCGAGAGATTTACCACTCCGAGTGGTTAGCCAATGTTGTCATGGTCCCAAAGAAAGATGACTCACTTCGCATGTGCATCAATTTCAAGCATATCAATTGGGCCTGCCCGAAAGATCACTTTCCTCTCCCTCGCATCGACCAGATAGTCGACTCGACTGCAGGGTGCGAGCGTTTGTCCTTTTTGGACGCCTACTCCGGGTACCACCAGATCTGTCTGTATGGACCCGACGAAATAAAGACAGCGTTTATCACCCCGTTTGGGTGCTTCTGTTATGTCACAATGCCATTCAGTTTGAAAAACGCCGGAGCCACATTCATGCGGATGATTCAGTAGTGCCTGCTCACTCAGATCACTCGGAATGTGGAAGCATACATGGATGACACTGTGGTCAAGTCACGTAAAGGTTCCGACCTACTAACTAACCTTGCTGAAACCTTTGCCAACTTCAGAAGGTATGATATCAAGCTCAATCCATCAAAGTGCACGTTTGGAGTTCCAAGCGGAAAGTTACTCGGTTTTCTTGTTTCCGAACGAGGAATCGATGCTAACCCAGAGAAAGTAGGCGCTATACTCCGAATGAAGCGCCCTGTGCGTGTGCACGATGTCCAGAAGCTTACTGGTTGCTTGGCCGCCCTAAGTCGATTCATTTCTCGCGGTGAAAAGGCGCTGCCTCGACTGATGAAGAAATCGGACAAATTCGAGTGGACCCCAGAAGCTGATGCAGCGTTTGCAGAGCTAAAAGCCCTGCTTTCCACCTAGCCGGTGCTTGCTGCTCCAATCAGCAAAGAGCCTCTACTGCTTTATATAGCAGCCACTGGACAAGTCATCAGTACAGTACTTACGGTCGAGCGGGAAGAAGAAGGAAAAGCTTATAAGGTTCAACGCCTAGTTTATTATATTTGTGAAGTCCTAACCCCGTCAAAGCAGAGATATCCTCATCATCAGAAGCTTGTCTATGGGATTTACATGACCACGAAGAAGGTTGCACACTATTTCTCAGATCACTCTGTTACAGTCGTCAGCGACGCTCCATTGTCATAGATTCTGCACAACAGAGATTTAACTGGTCGAGCGGCCAAATGGGCGATTGAACTCCTTCCCCTGGATATCAAGTTTGAGGCAAAGAAAGCTATCAAGTCCCAAGCAATAGCAGATTTCCTCGCCGAGTGGATCGAACAGCAACTGCCGACTCAAGTTCACTCTGAACACTGGACCATGTTCTTTGACGGATCCAAGATGCTGAACGGTTCTGGTGTTGGAGTAGTTCTGGTATCCCCCCGAGGAGACAGGCTCAGATATGTCCTCCAGATTCACTTTGATTCCTCCAACAATGAAGCGGAATATGAAGCACTCCTATATGGGTTGCGCATGGCCATTTCACTCGGTGTCTGTCGCCTCATGGTCTATGGCGACTCAGATTTGGTAGTTAATCAAGTGATGAAGGAGTGGGACGTCAGAAGCCCAGCCATGACTGGTTACTGCAACGCAGTGAGAAAGCTCGAGAAGAAGTTTGAGGGATTAGAACTCCACCACATACCCCGACTGAAAAATCAAGCAGCCGACGATTTGGCAAAGATAGGTTCCAAGAGAGAAGCCATTCCTAGCAATGTATTTTTGGATCATATCCACTTGCCGACAGTTTAGGAAGATCCTTTTACTGAAGAGCCCCCGCAACCTAAGAGTGCCACAGATCCGACTGAAGTCGAGGTCCCAGCCGTGGTCAACCTGATCATGGAGGTTATGGCCATTACTCCCGACTGGACGGTGCCCTACATTGTGTACATCCTCAGGAAAGAACTCCCAGAGGATGAAGAAGAGGCTCGACAGATCGTCCGTTGATCCAAGGCCTTTACTATGATAAGAGGGCAGCTGTTCAGGGAAAGCGTGACTGGAGTCGGTCAGAAATGCATAACACCAGAAGAAGGTCGAATGATCCTCAATGACATCCACTCGGGCACCTTTGGTCATCATGCATCCTCCCGGGCCATCGTGGCTAAAGCATACCGAGCTAGATTCTATTGGCCACGAGCAAATGAAATGGCGAAAGATATAGTCGACAGATGTGAAGGCTGCCAGTTTTACTCCGACATGTCCCACAAGCCAGCGTCGGCTCTGAAGACCATCCCCCTCATCTGGCCCTTTGCTGTTTGGGGACCGGATATGGTTGGACCACTGAGAACTGGCAGGAGCGGCTTCACTCATGTGCTCGTTGCAGTCGACAAGTTTACCAAATGGATCGAAGCTAAACCTATCAAGAACCTTGATGCTAGCATCGCTGTCAGTTTTATTAGAGAATTAATGTTCAAATATGGAGTCCCACATAGCATCATCACGGACAACGGGTCAAACTTCGACTCCGATGAATTTAGAGCTTTCTGCACCTCTCAAGGCACTCGAGTCGACTATGCTTCGGTCGCTCACCCGCAGTCAAACGGACAAGCAGAAAGAGCCAATGGCCTAATTCTCAAAGGATTGAAACCTCGAATGATGCATGATCTCAAACACGCAGCAGGCGCTTGGGTTGATGAACTTCCGTCGGTTCTGTGGGGCTTGAGGATAACTCCTAATCGGTCGACCGGACGAACTCCTTTCTTTTTGGTTTATGGAGCCGAAGCAGTCTTGCCAAGTGACCTGCTCCACAATGCACCCCGAGTCGACCTCTTCTCCGAAGAGGAAGCAGAGCAGGCCCGGCAAGATTCAGTCGATCTCTTCGAGGAGGAAAGAGAGATGGCCTTGATCCGGTCGACCATCTACCAGCAAGACTTGCGTCGATTCCACGCCAGAAATGTGAGGGGTCGAGCCTTTCAAGAAGGAGACCTAGTTCTTCGAGTGGATCAACAGAAACCACACAAGCTTGCCCCGACTTGGGAGGGCCCCTTCATCATCACCAAAGTTCTCCACAACGGAGCATACCATCTTTACAGTATTGAGCATCAGAAAGACGAGCCACGGGCTTGGAACGCAGAGCTGCTCCGCCCCTTTTATACTTAAGCACTCATCCGAATAAAATGTAATGAGAAACACCTTTTGTAATTCATTTATCAAAGACAAGAGCTTATGGTTCTCTCATTCGATTGTGTTGTTCTTATTTACTTCTGAAATCCCCCAGTGGGTGGGCTTAGTCGCGAATCCGTTTCGCCTAAGTTTGAAAAAATCCTACCGAGTGGAGAGCAATCCTCCCACTCGGGGGCTTAGCTGCAGTCCTGCACTCGCCTAAGTTCTCTCACTAGGAGACTTAGCTGCAGTCCGGTACTCGCCTAAGTTTGAAAAAATCCTACCGAATGGAGAGCAATCCTCCCACTCGGGGGCTTAGCTGCAGTCCAACACTCGCCTAAGTTCTCTCACTAGGAGGATTAGCTGCAGTCTAGTACTAGCCTAAGTTTGAAAAAATCCTACCGAGTGGAGAGAAACCCTCCCACTCGGGGGCTTAGCTGCAGTCCAGCACTCGCCTAAGTTCTCTCACTAGGAGGCTTAGCTATAGTCCGGTACTAGCCTAAGTTTGTAAAAATCCTACCGAGTGGAGAGCAACCCTCCCACTCAGGGGCTTAGCTGCAGTCCGGCACTCGCCTAAGTTCTCTCACTAGGAGGCTTAGCTGCAGTCCGGTACTAGCCTAAGTTTGAAAAAATCCTACCGAGTGGAGATCAACCCTCCCACTCGGGGGCTTAGCTGCAGTCCAGCACTCGCCTAAGTTCTCTCACTAGGAGGCTTAGCTGCAGTCCGGTACTAGCCTAAGTTTGAAAAAATCCTACTGAGTGGAGAGCAATCCTCCCACTCGGAGGCTTAGCTGCAGTCCAGCACTCGCCTAAGTTCTCTCACTAGGAGGCTTAGCTGCAGTCCATCACCCGCCTAAGTTTGAAAAAATCCTACCGAGTGGAGAGCGACCCTCCCACTCGGGGGCTTAGCTGCAGTCCAGCATTCGCCTAAGTCCTCCCACTAGGAGACTTAGCTGCAGTCCAGTACTCGCCTAAGTTTGAAAAAATCCTACCGAGTGGAGAGCGACCCTCCCACTCGGGGGCTTAGCTGCAGTCCAGCACTCGCCTAAGTACTCCCACTAGGAGACTTAGCTGCAGTCCAGTACTCGCCTAAGTTTGAAAAAATCCTACCGAGTGGAGAGCAACCCTCCTACTCGGGGGCTTAGCTGCAGTCCAGCACTCGCCTAAGTTCTCTCACTAGGAGGCTTAGCTGCAGTCCATCACTCGCCTAAGTTTGAAAAAATCCTACCGAGTGGAGAGCGACCCTCCCACTCGGGGGCTTAGCTGCAGTCCAGCACTCGCCTAAGTCCTCCCACTAGGAGACTTAGCTGCAGTCCAGTACTCGCCTAAGTTTGAAAAAATCCTACCGAGTGGAGAGTAACCCTCCCACTCGAGGGCTTAGCTGCGGTCCAGCACTCGCCTAAGTTCTCTCACTAGGAGACTTAGGTGCAGTCCAGTACTCGCCTAAGTTTGAAACATATCCCTATACGCAAGGATGACGAGGTGCAGGTCGACTGCAACCTTCTCCTTCGGAGCTGCGACACAAGTACAATATCCGGTCCGTCCCTACCCGCAAGGACGACGGGGTGCAGGTCGACCGCAACCTTCTCCTTCGGAGCTGCGGCACAAATACAATGTCCGGTCCATCCCTATCCGCAAGGGTGACGAGGTGCAGGTCGACTGCATCCTTTAGAGCTGCGGCACAAGTAAAACGTCTGGTCCATCCCTACCCGCAAGGACGATGAGGTGCAGGTCGACTGCAACCTTCTCCTTCGGAGCTGCGGCACAAATACAACGTCCGGTCCATCCCTATCCGCAAGGACGACAAGGTGCAGGTCGACTGCAACCTTCTCCTTCGGAGCTGCTGCATCTCCAGCACAAAGACTATTCAAAGCAGTGAGTAAAGTCCATTCGAGGACAAACACAAGCACATTTGGAAATAAACCAAATTTAGATAAATCCTAAAGATTCCGAGCAGCAAATCAAAAGTACTCGGGCATCAAGCCCGAAGGAGTTCAACGGTTACAGCAATCAGTCGGCATTCTGAGGCAAATTTAAAGCGTATTCAGGTTTCATGAGTCTGTTCACTCAGTCGGAGGAGGGCTGGCAGGCTCCACGAATGAGTCTAGGTCGATCCCATCAGCAATCCGAGTGGCGGCGGCGATGAAAGTCTCCATGAAGGACTGGAAGTCATGCTTTTTGGTGTTAGCGACTTTGATCGCAGCCAGCTTATCTTCACGAGCCTCCTGGCAATGGACTCGCACCAAGGACAGCGCAACATCAGCACCGCACCGGGCAGAGGATTTCTTCCATTCTTGCACTCGGTCAGGGATCTCGTTCAGTCAAGTCATCAAGGATTCTAGGTCATTCTAAAGCGTCGCCCCCGGCCAAAGCGATGAGTCGATTCGAGAGACAACCTCCTTCAGGCGTGCGAGGTAGCTTGTGGCGCTGGCGATACGGGACTCCAGTCGGAGCACGTTCATCGCAGTTTCGTCGCAGACTGGGGAAGCGATAGGGTCTAGACCCGTCTCGACCCTTCCAGTTTATTCGTCGAAGTCTTGGCAGAGTTCTGCAGCCAAAAGTTAGTCAATCGACCGAGCAAGATCGGATCGCAAGCATTAACACAATCGGATTAAAGGAAATACCTTCCAGCGCGAGATAAAGCTTCTTGGCGAGAGTCCTTAGATAAGCTTCTGTGTCATTCCTCTTGCGGATTGCAGACTCCAACTTTTCATTCAGGACGACCTTGTCCTTCTTCAGACTGGTCACTTCGCGGTTAGCTTCATTAAGACAAGATTTCAGTTTGTTCACCTCTCCTTCAAGCGTTTCGATTGAAGCAAGCTTCTTGTCTGCGAGAGCGGTTTTGTCTTGGGCTGCTTTCTGCGCGGCGGTGACGTCCGAGTCCTTCTTCTCCAGAGCCAACTTCATTTTCTCTGCAAAAGAAGCAATCAAGTCAAAGAAGAGATCAAAGAGATATATTGAGAGTCAGTCGACAATCAGTTACCTTCCATACCAGCGGCCTCGTCTTGAGCTTTTTTCAGATTTTGCTGAGCCAATTCCAAGTCTAAGTTGAGTTGCCTCTGCTTCTCCTCGAGTTCAGCAAACTTGGAAATAAGAGTACAGGACTTCTGCAGAAGGCATAAGACAGATCAATCGATAGGATCAAAGGTGGTTCACTTCCGAGTGAATAAAACCTAAAGAAGTCCATTTAGACCCCAGCCGACTGCACACAGTCGACTGCGGTCTCAGGGGCTACACCTAGCGGGTGCACTTGGCATGCCCCCGCTGACTAAGACTCAACTCGTCCGGTCCGCCCGGACCAGGTTAAAAAAAGGGGGGCAGCAAGCTGTTAAGACCCCAGTCGACTGCCAGCAGTCGACCGCAGTCTCGGGGACTACACCCAGTGGGTGCACTTGGCGTGCCCCCACCGGTTTGGATCTTACTCGACCGGCCCGCCGGAATCGAGTGTAAGGAGTAGAAAGAAAAGAACGAAGAACTCAGACCCCAGTCGACTGCCAGCAGTCGACCCTGGTCTCGGGGACTACACCCAGTGGGTGCACATAGCGTGCCCCCACCGGTTCTGATCCCACTCGCCCAGACCGAGTGGAAGAGCGAAACTACCAAAAACAACAAAACACCAAGTGGGTGCTCTAATTCGACGCAAACAACAGGAGATTGTGCAGAAGAAGATTTTTCGAGAACAAAAACAGTCGGAAAGTATACTCACCTGGACATTGGCCCGAAGGGCGGCACTGGCATCGTAGGCAGCCTGGCTGTTCTCGTGCATCGTCTTCACCCGCTCCATCATCATGTCAGCCTGTCGAATGGCTTCCGCAGCCGCTTTTGACTGGTTGTCCGGGACGGGGTAGCTGGTGAAAAAGTGTGCAGATGACCCAGGTGCGGTGGCTTGGAGGTCTGTGGCGTGGAGTTGGACAGTTGAAGGAACCACAGGTGCAGTCGACGGTGCGGGAGGCCCACTCGACAAGGGTGCAGCGAACGTCACAGAGGCCCTGCCCGCGTCTTCAGCTTGACGGACGGGAGGTGTTGGAGTTGGTTCTTGCCGAGCCACACTGCCAGCTGCTACCTCTTGCTCTTCCTGGGCTTAGGAGCCACATCTTCATCATCATCTGGAAGATCAATGATGTTGGGTGGAGCTGCAAGGCAGATCATTCGACCCGAAGTGAACCACACGAAAACAGTCGACCAAAGAATCTAGAACAAGATCACAAGAGTTTATACCTGGGTTGGAGGTTACAGCATCTTCCATTTCCTCGTCTCGGTACTGGAAAGAAGAGGTTCCTAATGTAGCAGCACTGCAAAGACCCGTATTCAATCGGTTACGTCTGGTTAATCGAGTTGACGAAAAAGACAAGTCAGATGGTTACCCGGAGATAGTAGGAATGGTCACTTTGATCCTGGGCAAAGCTTTTGGCAGTTTGTAAGAGGTGGCTTTTGGCGCTGGAGGCGGCGCAACTTTGGACTGCTTTGGAGCCTTTTCAGCCGGTGTTGGGAAGACATCCTAGGACGCTTCGAAGTCTGACCAGTCGGCGCGGCCACTAAGTCCGGAGCACTCGCCGGGTCGTGGGCTTGTTTGGATCTCCTCTCCCTGCGAGGAGGCGAGTCGACTTCTTCGTCACCAGTCGATCCGTCACTCTCCTCGTCTTCCTCGGCCTCCGAATGCTCCTCGCCGCTCTCGCCACCGCTCCCTTCTTCCTCAGCCTCTTGGTCCTGCACTCCGTTGGGCATTGAGTACATGTCGATGAGGGCCTGAAAGGATAATGATCAAAGGAAATTCAATCGACCATAAACAAGATGTCACTCGGTGAATGGAAAAGATACTCGATAAGACAGAATTATACCTGCTCCGGCTGGTGCGAGTTGTCGAATGGAATCACCCTCCTAGACCCCCGAGGGTCGTCTTTGTTGCTGGTGATCCCCATCAACCACTTCTCCAAGGTGTCCTTGCTGACGTCCTCCAGGTGGATTCGAGTCGAATCCTTAAGCCCAGAATACATCCACATCGGATGATCGCGCACCTGAAGATGTTGGATGCGTCGACCGAGAAAGACCTCCAGCAGGTCCATCCCGGTCACCCCATCACGGACAAGCTGGACAACCCGCTCGACCAGCACCTTGACCTGCGCCTTCTCTTCTGGAACTACCTTCAGGGGGGCGGGCTTCTCCACTCGAGCCAAAGAAAAAGGAGGAAGTCCAGTCGACTAGCCGGGGGTCGGCTGATCCTTGCAGTAGAACCAAGTCGACTGCCAGCCCCAGACCGAGTCGGGAAGAATCATGGCTGGGAAAGTACTCTTGCTCCTTGTCAGGACCCCGATTCCAAGTCACATCGATCTAGCCGGTAACACCTCATATCACATTGCGGCCTCACGCACGGTATCCCCACGGGTGTTGCCTTACCATGGCCCGGAACCGTTTGTGCCTTTTGGCTCATGTATATGATAGTGTCGCTAGCATCCATATGACAGAGAACCCAGGCCGACATGGCTAGTCGTGAACCCAAAGCGGCACAGACCTATGGAGACAGGCATACATGAATCACATTGAGCATGTCGGTCAACAGCGTGTGAATCCGGGCTGTAGCACTGGGCTAACAGAACTCCGGGGAACCCGGGCTATAGCAGGCTAGACAGGACTCTGGATGTCACCGCGTGACATTTCCCCGAAGGGACAGACATAGGAACGAAGTGAAACACATGCCGACCAGTCAAGTGTCCTGAGCAGTAGTGCTGGGCTAGCAGGACTCCGGTGAACCGGGCTGTAGCGGACTACTATGGCTCGAGGAGCACTAGACTACATTTCCCCATAAGAGAGGCTGCCGAGGATAAACAACTAGATTGTCGGATCCCACACATACCAAGCATTTCAATCATACACACAATATGCTCGATATGCGCAAATACAACATGGCATCAAAACAAAACTCTACAACTCAAGTACTTTATTTAAAGGCTCCAAAGAGCCATACATAACATGTTCATACAGGTAGGGGTCACATGACCCGACACTCAAGTCATACAAGCATACAAGCACATGCGGAAGCAAATAGTCTGAGTACAGACACTAGAAAGAAAGAAGGCTTGTCGAAGTCTGTCTATCTACATAAGGCCCTCCATGGCCAGAATCACCACTTGGGTGGCAAGTTACTCATCGACGTCAAGGTCTACATAAAACCCATCGGAGGGGTCGATGTTGTCGTCTGAAAACAGTAATTAAAGCAACATGAGTACAAAGGTACTCAGCAAGTCTTACAACAGAACCTACTATACATGCTCATTCTCAAGAAGGTGGTGGAGTTATTGCAGCAAGCCAGCTTTGACTCTTGGCTAAGCTATCCTACGAGACACCACTAGTAAAATAGTTTTCGCACACGAGTCCACTAATCACCAACACAATACTCCACCGGGGATCCTCCCTCGTCATCCTACGAGAGAGCCATCCTCGGTACTCACACTTATCTTGAGTCTTTTAGTAGTAGCCATTAACTTGTCTATGAACTATATAGGCAACCAAGTAGTCCTTTACCTCGAACGCGGCTATTCGAATAGATGATGTTAACCCTGCAGGGGTGTACTTCTTCATACACGCTCTCACCACTTGCCATCATTTACACGACATGTACTCGGCAACCTTCAAGCGGAAGCCCAACGAGGGTGCCGGCCACCGCCTACCTAAACACTCAAGTCTCTAGTCCAGGTTTATCGCCTATCCAGGTTCCATCCGCAGGGAGTCCGGCCGAGGTTTCCACATACAGCCCCGAACGATGTGAACAGGGTTCCCGAGACACCAAACGGGTGACTCGGTACACCGTGCCACGGTGTATCTACCGCATCATAGCCCACCCCTAGGGTCAGCGCTATGCACAGCCGCCAACACATAACCTACAAACACCAGAAACTAGTTGCAACTCCTAGACAGAGTACTAGGGTGATTAAGAAGCTGAGAGGGTCCATTGGTTTCGGGCCCAATGTATGGTAGTAACTGAATCTTAAATCACACATACAGATCTCAGTTCTTAGGGACGGCCTCAATGAAACAACCCACCATGTACTCCTACATGGCCTCTCATCGATACCTTTACCACATCATGTTCAACACATCCCTCACATTACCGACATAATCATTTCACTCTAGCCCATCACCCAGATGAACCAGACCTGACACAACTCTAAGCATAGCAGGCATAGCAAGGTAGGAAACACATACATGGCTCAATCAACTCCTACACATGCTAGTGGGTTTCATCTAGTTACTGTGGCAATGACAGGTCATGCAGAGGATAAGGGTTCAACTACCGCAGCACACAACAGTTTGAAACATTGTTGTCTTAATGCAGTAAGTGAGAGCAGGAGCGAGAACATGGGATTGTATCGATATGATCGATGGGGCTGCTTGCCTAATGGAGTGGTAGTAGGGTACTGCCCTTCAGCTGGATACTCGGAGATATCCTCGGAGGCAGAACCTACCACGAAAGACACCACAGAACACATTCATCACATGGCAATATGCAATAATATGATGCATGTTATGACATGGCAATATGAGGTGTCCTGCCTAATGCAATGTGAAACAAGTTGAAATGGGTCCATTTGAATCAAAGATTCAAATGGAAGCTTAAGTTCTTATGCATAATAAGTGTATTAGCTTGTTTCACCTAAACAGCAAGGTTAGAGTGTTTTTTCATGCATGAAACCATTACAGATGGTACGATTGAATTATTCTGATCATTTTTCATATATAATTTGCTTGATTTGGAGCTATGGTTGATTTTCTATGATTTTTAGAAGTTTTGGCTATTTTCTGGAATTTCCTATATAAGAATAAATCCAGAAAATAAATAACTGCGTCACTGTGACGTCAGCGGGTCAAAGGCGCCAGCCCAGGTCAAACCTGATGGCTGGGACCCACACGTCAGTGAAACAACTAATTAACAGGGTTAAGTTAATACTAACTAAACTGTCAGTGGGGCCTGGGCCCGCATGTCAGTGACCTATTGGGCTAACTAAAAGTTAATTAGTGCTAAGCTAAAATTAGCAGGGCTCTGGGCCCACCTGTCATTGACCCAGGAGAGATAAACCCCAGGTCAAACGAGGTGAACTCACCGGTGTTTTGCTGCCGGCGACGACAGACGCGGCGGAGTGCTTCGGAAAATGCCGACAAGCGACCATTTGCGCGACGGAGGGGCTCTACGTGACGAGGAGACTTGTCCGTGTCTAGTGGTGGTGGTGTTTGGGCTCGGGGTGGTCAAAAAAGACGCCGGCGACGATGTTGGCGGCTGCCGGAGCTCGGACGAGTTCGGGGTCATCGCTAGGAGGCACGGCAGGATGCGGAGCGGTGTTGCGGCTCCTGGGGACGTGGTGAGTGTAGTGACGCGCTCGGTTTCGAGCTTACGCGTCTGTGGCCACGACGGCGACATGGCCGGCGGAGCCGAGCTCTCGGCCGTGATGGCCAACGGGGTTAGGGGGCAGCTCGAGCGACGTGGCTAGGGGAGAAGAAAGAGGAGCTCACAGCGAGTGCAGCGGTGGCCTCGGAGAGCTCGGGGAGGCAGCGAGTCGAGCGCGGGGTCGCCGGTAATCTCGGAGCCCGAAGGTTGAAGAAGAGGTCGAGGAAGGCATTGCAGGGCTTCCGGTGTTGCGTAGCTCAGCGAGGAGGTCGAGGGAGATGCGGCGGAGCTTGTGGACACGGTAGGGCGGCGCAGAGACGACGGTGGCTACGGCTACGGCGGCGAGACGGCGGCGGCTGCTTCGGCCATGGCGTCGGGGGAGCGAGGGAGAGAGCAGGGGGAGTGTGAGGTGTCCAGGGGGTCGGGGGCGCGACGTGGAGGTCGTCTAGCCCGTCCAGCGGCGAAGCGGCAAGTAGGAGGTGGCGCACGGCGGTGCGCGCGCGCCGGGCACGCGCCCGTCGTCCTTCTGTCCCAAGGAAGGGGGCGACTGGCACGGCCAGATGGACTGGGTCGTGCTGGGCCGGCCACTTGGGCTACAGGCGCGCCCGGTAAGAAGTCCCAGGTGGGTTTCTCTCTCTGTGTGTGTGTTTCCGTTTTTATTCATTTTCTATTATTTCTGTAACTTTAGGGCTTTATTAAAAATGCCAGGGCATTTCCAAAAATCATAAAATTAATCATGGCTACTGCTTAGAATATATCCAACAGTAAACATTTTAGTTTGTGATTATTTGAGCATTCAAAATATTTTATAGCATTTAAATACCCAAATGCAAATACTATATGAGTTAATCCAATGACCTTAAGATGTCCTAATAAAATGTTCACCATTTTTGTCAAAGGTTTTAACCCAAAACAAAAAGGGTGGACTTTT
This sequence comes from Triticum urartu, assembly GCF_056163025.1. Taxonomy (NCBI): domain Eukaryota; kingdom Viridiplantae; phylum Streptophyta; class Magnoliopsida; order Poales; family Poaceae; genus Triticum; species Triticum urartu. The sequence goes on along the minus strand of NC_141877.1, from coordinate 419,706,963 downwards.
TATAAGGGCATTTCAGGTTCATTGAAAAAGTTTTTAGTAAACCCTAGTTGTTCCAGGGGTGGTGCTGGGGGTTCTATCATCCCCATTTCATTTTTCTGGGAAATTTAAACATGATGCAATCACTCTAATGCATGAAATAGCTAGGGTGTGACAACTCACCCCCACTCAAAAGAATCTCATCCTGAGATTTAGGATCTGTTGGGAAGAAAGTGGGGTACTCGAGTAGAAGACGATCCTCCCTTTCCCAAGTGGCTTCCATTTCGGAATGGTGTGACCATTGAACCTTGAGAAACTTGATGTTATGGCATCGAGTGGTACGCTCGGCTTGATCAAGGATACGAACGGGATATTCCTGATACGAGAGATTATCTTGTAGATCAAGCGTTTCGTTGTCCACTCCACGGATAGGATCCGCGAAGCAACGCCTGAGTTGAGAAACGTGGAAGACATCGTGAACTCTGGAAAGATGCGGAGGTAGTTCCAATTGGTAGGCAACTTCTCCTCGTTTGGCAAGAATGCGAAAGGGTCCAATGTAACGAGGAGCCAATTTGCCTTTGATACCGAAACGATGGGTTCCCTTTAACAGAGTAACCCGAAGGTAAGCCTTCTCGCCGACTTCATAAGTCATGAGCTTATGTTTACGATCATATTGGCTCTTTTGACGAGATTGGGTTGTTTTCAATTTCTCACGAATAACGCGAACCTGCTCTTCTGCTTCCTGAATCATATCCGGGCCAAAGAGTTGTCTTTCCCCGATTTCTGACCAGTTAAGAGGCGTTCGACATTTTCGTCCGTAGAGAACTTCGAAAGGAGCTTTGCCCAAGCTAGCTTGATAACTATTGTTGTAAGCAAACTCCGTGAATGGAAGGCATTTCTCCCAATCCATTCTGAATGAGATGACAGAAGCTCGGAGCATATCCTCCAGAATTTGATTGACTCGCTCTACTTGACCACATGATTGGGGGTGGAAGGCAGTGCTAAAAGAGAGATGAGTTCCCATAGCATTTTGGAAACTTTCCCAAAATCGAGAGGTGAAGAGACTCCCATGGTCTGAGTTAATTTCCAATGGGACACCATGAAGAGACACTATTCGGGAGATGTATAAATCAGCTAGCTGGCTAGCGGTGATACTCTCACGAACAGGTAGGAAATGGGCTACTTTGGAAAGACGATCGATCACGACGAAGATAGCATTATTCCCTCTCTTGGTCCTGGGAAACCCAGTAATGAAATCCATACTGATTTTATCCCGTTTCCACTCAGGAATAGCCAAAGGTTGAAGGGTGCCAGCAGGCCGTTGATGCTCTGCTTTAACACGACGACAGACGTCGCAACTAGCAATGTATTGAGCAATTTCTCTCTTCATCCTAGTCCACCAAAACCTCTGGCATAGGTCTTGATACATTTTAGTACTACCGGGATGAATGGTTAGAGGGGATTCATGAGCTTCCTTAAGAATCAGCCTCCTTAGGTTTCGTGCTTTGGGAACCACTAAGCGATTTCCAAAGTATACGACACCTTGATCATCAACGGAGAAACAATTCGCGACTCCTTTCTTAATGTTTCTCTTAATACGGGAGATTCCCGGATCTACCTTCTGTGCCTTGATGATCTGATCCGTAAGGGTAGGTTTTGCCACCAGGGTAGATAGGAATCCTTGAGGAACAATGTGAAGGTTAATCTTACGAAATTCCTCGTGGAGAAGTGGTTGACTTTGTTGTAACATTAGGTTGTTACAATAAGATTTATGACTTAGCGCATCAGCCATGACATTGGCTTTGCCCGGGGTGTAAGTTATTCCTAAGTCGTAATCCGAGATAAACTCGACCCAACGTCTTTGACTGAGATTCAAATCCGGTTGGGTGAAGATATATTTCAAACTTTGGTGATCGGTGAAGATCTCGCAACGATTACCGAGAAGGTAATGTCGCCAAGTTTTGAGTGCATGGACTACAGCTGCAAGCTCTAGATCATGTGTGGGATAGTTTTCCTCATGGGGGTGTAATTGTCGTGAAGCATAGGCAATTACCTGACAATCTTGCATGAGTATGCAACCTAGTCCTTGTCGCGAGGCGTCGCAATAGATAATAAAGTCCTTGGAGAAATCTGGTGGTACCAGTATGGGAGCAGATGTCAGGCGTATTTTCAGTTCCTAAAAGCTGAACTCGCACTGTGGGGTCCACTCAAACTTTTTATCTTTCTTGAGGAGTTCAGTTAGAGGTTTAGCAACCTAGGAGAAATTCTCAACGAAGCGGCGGCAATAGCTCGCTAAGCCAAGGAAGCTCCGAACTTGCTTGACCGTCTTAGGTGGAGTCCAATCAAGGACGGCTTGAAGTCACTTGTGATTGACAGCAATACCCTTCCTAGAGATTACATGGCCTAGATAGGTCACTTCTGGCAACCAAAATTCACACTTGGAGAATTTGGCATAAAGGCGATGCTCTCGAAGTTTCATCAATACCAGCCTTAGATGTTCGGCATGTTCCTCCTCACTCTTGGAGTAGATGAGTATATCATCGAGGTATACTATGACAAATTTATCCAAATACTCCATGAAGACCGAGTTCATTAACCGAGAGAAGGTGGCTGGGGCATTGGTTAAACCGAAGCACATAACAGTGTACTCGTATTGGCCATAACGAGTAACAAAGGCCGTTTTGGGAATGTCCATGTTTCTGATTTTGATTTGATGATAGCCCAACCTCAAATCCATCTTGGAAAAGACTGAGGATCCAGCGAGCTGGTCATACATATCATTGATCCTGGGAAGCGGATACTTGTTCTTGATAGTGACCAAGTTGACAGGTCGGTAATCTACAACCATCCGATCCGTTCCATCCTTCTTCTTGACGAAGAGGATGGGGCAAGCCCAAGGAGAGGAACTAGGACGGATGAAACCCTTTTTCAAGGACTCATCGAGTTGGTTCTTAAGCTCGTCTAGTTCTAAGGGTGCCATCTTATATGGTCTTCTAGAAATTGGAACGGTTCCTGGAACAAGGTCTATCACAAACTTGACATCCCTGTCAGGTGGAACACCTGGAAGTTCTTCTGGAAAGACATCCGGGAAGTCTCGGACTACCGGAATATCTTCAAGGTCTGGAAGCGGGTTGGCATTTAGGGAGTAAAGCTGGCGCTTGGCCACTCGAGTTAAGACATTGACTGTCTTGCCCGATGAGTGAGTAAGTTGAACGGTTCTAGTGGCACAATCAATCTTAGCATAATGAGCTGACATCCAGTCCATACCCAAGATGATGTTTATGTCCGAGGACTTGAGAGCTATTAAAGATGCAAGGAAGACAAGTCTATCGACAAGAATTTCGTTCCCATGGCTTACTCTAGAAGTTTGCCATTTGGAACCCAGAGTTTGAATTACCATGGAAGTGGGCATGTCACAAAATGTCGTGTTATGCAATCGAGCATAGTTCTCAGATATGAATGAATGAGATGCTCCAGTATCGAAAAGAACAGATGCCAGATGGCAATTAACAAGGAGCGTACCAAGGACGACGTTAGGATCATCATGAGCCTCCTCAGCTGAGACATAGTTGACATGGCCACGTGCAGTGGTGGCTGGCTTGGCGTAGAATGTCTTTCCCGCTGGCTTACCATGGCCAACGGACTTTCCAGACTAATTGGGGTGGTTGTTCTAGGGACACTCTCGACTGTAGTGACCCAGCTCTCCACACTTGAAACATGTCACGACATTGGGATGTGGAGCAGCATTAGCAGCGGGGCCACCATAGGGCTTAGACGGTGCAAACTGCTAGTTGGGGCGAGGCGCCTCAAAGGATGGCCTCGGAATGAACCTGGGTGGCAGTGCCGTGCTTGGAATCCACACCCGGCGCTTTTGAGATCCCGAGCCGGATGAGGAACCAAAATCACGAGAGTGCTTGCGTGAAGCATCATAGTCAGACTGGCATGTCTCAGCACTGATGGCTTTATTGACCAACTTCTAAAAGGAGGTGCACTCATGCAGACGAAGATCGCGGCGAAGCTCAGGGCTAAGTCCCTTGCGGAACCTTGCCTGCTTCTTAGCGTCAGTGGATACCTCTTTAGGAGCATATCGTGCCAGATTCCCAAATTCACGACTATATGCATCCATAGTCAGTCTTCCTTGGGTGAAATTGCAGAACTCTTCCCTCTTGCGATCTATGAGACCTTCCGATATGTGATGCTCACGGAAAGCCTCACTGAATTCAGCCCAAGTAGTGATTTGGCCGACCGGGCGCATAGCCTCAAAGTTTTCCCACCAAAGGCTAGCAAGGCCTTCAAGGTGATAGGCAGCATAGGTAACCTTATCAGCTTCGGCTACGTTGGCAGAACATAGCTTGTGTGTGATGCTGCGGAGCCAGTCATCCGCGTCGAGGGGCTCGACAGAATGATTAAACTTTGGTGGGTACAACTTGATAAAGTCATTGATTGGCACCAAGTCATTTCGCTGATGGCGTGCAGTGTTCTGCTCAATCCGCTCCAGCAAGCGGTTAGTCTCACGCTTGTTTCTTTCCGCCTCCAGCATAACTTTGGCCAGAGAAGGCGGGTGAGGCAGATTTTCACCCCTAGCTGCACTGGCTTCTCCCTGCTCCGGGGCAGCAGGGTTGCTGCGGGTGTTGACCATCTAGGAAAAACAAGACAACGGTTTAGACAAGGATGGCACAAACTTAGCAAGGAAGTACAGAATGTAATGGATAACATGGAATGCTAAGATGTTCATTGCACGACATGGTAATATAGAAACTGCCATATATATACCATTGGTCATACACACCGTACATAGTTTAGTACAAGCCCATGCTAAAGTACAACTACGGTGAAAGACACTACATCTCATCGGAGGCATTCCAAGCTCCTATACATTATTTTTCTACACCTCTGGAGCGTGATACACACCAAGTCGTATCCCACGGGTCACGCGGGACTGTGGAGAATACAACTATTATAGTACTAGTGAAACTACTACTAGCTCAGACGGCTCCGTAGTAATCCTCATAAAAGTCACCACCAAAGCCTGGAAGTGGAACATGATCATCTGGGAACAGACGGTCCTGCGGAGCCTGCGGACCATAGGGACTCGGATGTGGCCTTGGTCCCACAGGAGGTGGCAGACGGGGACCATGAGGAGGGGTGATGCCTCCTACATCGCGCCACTCCATACAATCTGGCAATCCAGACCGTACAGGGTACAGGTCCCTCATGTCCATGTATCCTGCCTGCACCGCAGGTGCAAACCGAGTCAAAGTGGCCCAATGATCAGAACGAGTGTGGAAAAGCTCCATATGCAAGGCCCGATTTTTGCGGTCCTTATCCTCGAGCATCTCGGCAGTGGTGCGGAGTAGTGACTTCTCATGTGTAGAGTCATAGTACAAAGCCTGATAGTACCCCTGTGCTCCAGGAAGTGAGGCTGGCATGTAACGGAAATCGGTGTTCTGAAGCAAGGCAGTCCTGGCTCGAATGATAGTCATCATTGAGTAAGCTGCATCCTGCACAGACATCTCAATAGTGACCCCAAGTCCATAGGAACAGTGAAGGGGCTCAGTGGCTCCAGGATAAGAGGGATATATCCTGACGGTACAAAGGTACTGGCTCTGGTTGAAGTCTCTAAACTGCTCCTCGACGGTATATTCCGGATACCACCGATAGCCTGACTCGACCATCACTCGAACCAACATGGCCGTGTGGCCGGGCACATCGAGGCACCGGGTCAAACGAACCACTTGGTTCTGGGAACGGGTGGCCATCTGAAAGCACAGAATAATGCAAAGGCATTAGAATTTTCTAGGGAAAATCGGATAGCATAACGGCTATGAATGCTCAGAAAAAGATTTGAGACATCCACAACAGTTTGCAATACCACTCAACAACATCATATCAAGGTTCTGATTCAACTGGCAACATACTAAAAGTAGTAGAAACTGTACTAAGGCTTGTAACAACAATCCTATAAGCTACTATGGTTTAGTAACACGTGAACCTGATAGAAGGAGAGAGCCTAGTCCTTAACCCATGTAGAATGAGAAGAGAATGACTCAGATCAGAGGGCATAAGGTAAAGGAGTAAAAGAGCCTTACGTTCCCTCCCACAATCAATTCCCCAACATATAACTAAAGCATTTCTAGACTCGACATCGACCAGTTTGGCTCAACGAACCTACAGGCAGTCCGGCTCTGATGCCAATGCTGTCAGGACCCCGATTCCAAGTCACATCGATCTAGCCGGTAACACCTCATATCACATTGCGGCCTCACGCACGGTATCCCCATGGGTGTCACCTTACCATGGCCCGGGACCGTTTGCGCCTTTTGGCTCACGTATATGATAGTGTCGCTAGCATCCATATGACAGAGAACCCCGGGCCGACATGGCTAGTCGTGAACCCAAAGCGGCACAGACCTATGGAGACAGGCATACATGAATCACATCGAGCATGTCGGTCAACAGCGTGTGAATCCGGGCTGTAGCACTGGGCTAACAGGACTCCGGGGAACCCGGGCTGTAGCAGGCTAGGAAGGACTCCGGATGTCACCGCGTGACATTTCCCTGAAGGGACAGACATAGGAACGAAGTGAAACACATGCCGGCCAGTCAAGTGTCCTGAGCAGTAGTGCTGGGCTAGCAGGACTACGGTGAACCGGGCTGTAGCGGACTACTATGGCTCGAGGAGCACTAGACTACATTTTCCCATAAGAGAGGCTGCCGAGGATAAACAACTAGATTGTCGGATCCCACACATACCAAGCATATGAGCAAATACAACATGGCATCACAACAAAACTCTACAACTCAAGTACTTTATTTAAAGGCTCCAGAGAGCCATACATAACATGTTCATACAGGTAGGGGTCACATGACCCGACACTCAAGTCATACAAGCATACAAGCACATGTGGAAGCAAATAGTCTGAGTACAGACACTAGAAAGAAAGAAGGCTTGTCGAAGCCTGTCTATCTACATAAGGCCCTCCATGGCCAGAATCACCACCTGGGTGGCAAGTTACTCATTGACGTCGAGGTCTACATAAAACCCATCGGAGGGGGCGGTGTTGTCGTCTGAAAACAGTAATTAAAGCAACATGAGTACAAAGGTACTCAGCAAGTCTTACAACAGAACCTACTATACATGCTCATTCTCAAGAAGGTGGTGGAGTTATTGCAGCAAGCCAGCTTTGACTCTTGGCTAAGCTATCCTACGAGACACCACTAATAAAATAGTTTTCGCACACGAGTCCACTAATCACCAACACAATACTCCACCGGGGATCCTCCCTCGTCGTCCTACGAGAGAGCCATCCTCGGTACTCACACTTATCTTGAGTCTTTTAGTAGTAGCCATTAACTTTCCTATGAACTGTATAGGCAACCAAGTAGTCCTTTACCTCGAACGCAGCTATTCGAATAGATGATGTTAACCCTGCAGGGGTGTACTTCTTCATACACGCTCTCACCACTTGCCGTCATTTACACGACATGTACTCGGCAACCTTCAAGCAAAAGCCCAACGAGGGTGCCGGCCACCGCCTACCTAAACACTCAAGTCTCTAGTCCAGGTTTATCGCCTATCCAAGTTCCATCCGCAGGGAGTCCGGCCGAGGTTTCCACATACGGCCCCGAACGATGTGAACAGGGTTCCCGAGACACCAAACGGGTGACTCGGTACACCGTGCCACGGTGTATCTACCGCATCATAGCCCACCCCTAGGGTCAGCGCTACGCACGGCCGCCAACACATAACCTACAAACACCAGAAACTAGTTGCAACTCCTAGACAGAGTACTAGGGTGATTAAGAAGCCGAGAGGGTCCATTGGTTTCGGGCCCAATGTATGGTAGTAACTGAATCTTAAATCACACATACAGATCTCAGTTCTTAGGGACGGCCTCAATGAAACAACCCACCATGTACTCCTACATGGCCTCTCATCGATACCTTTACCACATCATGTTCAACACATCCCTCACATTACCGACATAATCATTTCACTCTAGCCCATCACCCAGATGAACCAGACCTGACACAACTCTAAGCATAGCAGGCATAGCAAGGTAGGAAACACATACATGGCTCAATCAACTCCTACACATGCTAGTGGGTTTCATCTAGTTACTGTGGCAATGACAGGTCATGCAGAGGATAAGGGTTCAACTACCGCAGCACACAACAGTTTGAAACATTGTTGTCTTAATGCAGTAAGTGAGAGCAGAAGCGAGAACATGGGATTGTATCGATATGATCGATGGGGCTGCTTGCCTGATGGAGTGGTAGTAGGGTACTGCCCTTCAGCTGGATACTCGGAGATATCCTCGGAGGCAGAACCTACCACGAAAGACACCACAGAACACATTCATCACATGGCAATATGCAACAATATGATGCATGCTATGACATGGCAATATGAGGTGTCCTGCCTAATGCAATGTGAAACAAGTTGAAATGGGTCCATTTGAATCAAAGATTCAAATGGAAGCTTAAGTTCTTATGCATAATAAGTGTATTAGCTTGTTTAACCTAAACAGCAAGATTAGAGAGTTTTGTCATGCATGAAACCATTACAGATGGAAATACTGAATTTTTCTGATCATTTTTCATATATAATTTGCTTGATTTGGAGCTATGGTTGATTTTCTATGATTTTTAGAACTTTTGGCTATTTTGTGGAATTTCCTATATAAGAATAAATCCAGAAAATAAATAACTATGTCGGCACTGCGTCACTGTGACGTCAGCGGGTCAAAGGCGCCAGCCCAGTGAAACAACTAATTAACAGGGTTAAGTTAATACTAACTAAACTGTCAGTGGGGCCTGGGCCCGCATGTCAGTGACCTATTAGGCTAACTAAAAGTTAATTAGTGCTAAGCTAAAATTAGCAGGGCTCTTGGCCCACCTGTCATTGACCCAGGGGAGTTAAACCCCAGGTCAAACGAGGTCAAGTCGTTGGCGGTTTAACGCCGGCGACGACAGACGCGGCGGAGGGCTTCGGAAAATGCCCACAAGCGACCATTTGCGCGGCGGAGAGGCTCTACATGACGAGGAGACTCGTCCACGTCTAGTGGTGGTGGTGTTTGGGCTCGGGGTGGTGGGAAAAGATGCCGGCGACGACGTTGGCGGCTGCCGGAGCTCGGACGAGTTCGGGGTCGTCGCTAGGAGGCACGGCAGGAGATGCGCAGTGGTGCTGCGGCTCCTGGGGACGTGGTGAGTGCGGTGACGCGCTCGGTTTCGATCTTACGCGTCTATGGCCACGAGGAGACATGGCCGGCGGAGCCAAGCTCTCGGCCGCGATGGCCAACGGGGTTAGGGGCCAGCTCGAGCGACATGGCTAGGGGGAGAAGAAAGCGGAGCTCACGGCGAGTGCAGCGGTGGCCTCGGAGAGCTCGGGGAGGCAGCGAGTCGAGCGCGGGGTCACCGGCGATCTCGTAACCCTAAGGTTGAAGAAGAGGTCGAGGAAGGCGTTGCAGGGCTTCCGGCGTTGCGTAGCTCAGCATGGAGGTCGAGGGAGATGCGGCGGAGCTTGTGGACACGGTAGGGCGGTGCAGAGACGACGGTGGCTACGGCTACGGCGGCGAGACGGCGGCGGCTGCTTCGGCCATGGCGTCGGGGGAGCGAGGGAGAGAGCAGGGGAGTGTGAGGTGTCCAGGGGGTCGGGGGCGCGACGTGGAGGTCGTCTAGCCCGTCCAGCGGCGAAGCGGCAAGTAGGAGGTGGCGCACGGCGGTGTGCGCGCGTCGGGCACGCGCCCGTCGTCCTTTTGTCCCAAGGAAGGGGACGACTGGCACGGCCAGATGGACTGGGCGGTGCTGGGCCGGCCACTTGGGCTACAGACGCGCCAAGTAAGAAGGCCCAGGTGGGTTTCTCTCTCTCTCTGTTTTTCTATTTTTATTCATTTTCTATTATTTCTGTAACTTTAGGGCTTTGTTAAAAATGCCAGGGCATTTCCAAAAATCATAAAATTAATCATGGCTACTGCTTAGAATATATCCAACAGTAAACATTTTAGTTTATGATTATTTGAGCATTCAAAATATTTTATAGCATTTAAATGCCCAAATGCAAATACTATATGAGTTAATCCAATGACCTTAAGATGTCCTAGAAAAATGTTCACCATTTTTGTCAAAGGTTTTAACCCAAAACAAAAAGGGTGGACTTTTTAGAAGGGCATTTCAGGTTCATTGAAAAAGTTTTTAGTAAACCCTAGTTGTTCCAGGGGCGCTGGGGGTTCTATCATCCCCATTTCATTTTTCTGGGAAATTTAAACATGATGCAATCACTCTAATGCATGAACTAGCTAGGGTGTGACACTCCTCATCTGGATCCCCAGACCCCCGCACATCTGGATCACTTGTGTCCTCTCGTCACTCGACTTGGCCTTTTTGACCGACTGGGATTGGCAGGTGAAGATGTGTTTGAAAAGGCCCCAGTACGGTCGACAACCCAAGAAGTTTTCGCACATTGACACAAAAGCGGCCAGATATACTATAGTGTTTGGGGTAAAATGGTGGAGTTGAGCCCCAAAGAAGTTCAAAAAACCCCGGAAGAAAGGATGGGGGGCAGTGAGAATCCGCGATCTACGTGAGTGGCGAGGAGAACACACTCACCCTCCCTCGGCTGCGGCTCGGTTTCATCCCCCGGGAGCCGTGCTGACTTGTGGGGGATCAGTCCCCCCTCCACCAGGTCGTCGAGGTCGTCCTGGGTGATTGTCGAGCGGATCCAGCCCGCCGGCAGGCCGGATCTCGACGAGGATCCGCCCCGGCTGGTCTGCTTTCCCTTTGCCTTCGCTGTCGCCTTCTTCGCGTGTTCCAGCGCCACCGTCCTCTCCTTCCCCATGGCGGTGGGTCGAGCTCGAGTAAAGGTCCGGCGATGAGGGTGGAAGCGAGCGTGGCGGAGAGATCGAGAGAAGAAGAGAGAATGGGAGCGCATGGGGCAGAGGCCTGGTCCGAGGCCTTTTATAAGGTCGTCATCCGAGTGACTGACGGGTGGACCCAGGCGATCTAAACAAGTCCCGCAATAGTCGCGCGCGCAATACGTGGCGAAAAAAGTGGCGCGGGGATCGAGGAGACTTGCCTAATCCGTCCCGATAACCTCATTTCCGTCTGTCTGGCGCGCTTCCCAAAATTCGAATCCCGCGAGATCCGCGGAGAGCTGAACATCCTGTCAGACTGAAGACAAACATCCTCTGCATCATCATTCGGAATTCTACCGTGAAAATTCACTCGACAAAAACCAAGAATGGACCACGGCGACTGAGAAAGGAGTCGACGTCGTCACCTCAACTCATTGTTCCAGAACAGGATATACTTGTAACACAAAGAATGGGTCAGAAGTGTTCCCAACTCCTTCCCCACTCAAACCCTGATCCATTCGGGGGCTAATGATGAAGCTATGTACCTAGTGTAGGGTCATGGACCTGTCCGACATACCCTCCCCAAGGACATCTCTCCAAAGAATCAGAAGCAGTCGAAGAGAAACCATCGTCCACTCGACCATGAAGATGCGCTCACTCGACCACCTTGAAGACACTCGACCACCAGAAGATGAGAAACTCTCCACTCTGCAACGGTCAAGACTTAAACCATAGCTTTATGGGAATTTATAACACTTTACTACAGGCGTTACCAGTAACGCCCCTCCTTTATGAACATTGAACCCTGTGTAATGGAGGGGAGCTGGGGTCCTGGCGCACTCTATATAAGCCACCCTCCTCCTCTGGGACAAGGGTTCGCACTTTTGTAAACACACACTAATATAATCCAGTCGACCGCCTCAGGACACCGAGACGTGGGGCTATTACTTCCTCCGAGAAGGGCCTGAACTCGTAAAACTCGTGCATACAACTCCTCCATAGCTAGGATCTTGCCTCCTCATACTTACCCCCATTCTACTGTCAGTCTTAGATCCACGACAGGGACAGTTATGGGCACTCGACGTCGTGGTATCAGCCGAGGCCTTCATGACATCAGCGACTGAGCGGCGTGCGCCGGATTGGAACGTAAGCCTGCTCTTGTATTAAGGGGGCTAGTTCTGCTTCCGGCCGCCCATACAACGTGCAGGTGTGCAATGGGCGATGGGCCCAGACCCCTGCGCCATAGGATTTAGACCGGCGTACTGACCTCTCTTTTGTGCCTAGGTAGGGTTGCGACATGTTGATCTTCCGATGCCGGGCATGACCCAGAAAAGTGTGTCCGGCCAAATGGGATCGAGCGTGTTGGGTTATGTGGTGCACCCCTGGAGGGAAGTTAATCTATTCAAATAGTGGTGATCTTCGGTAACAGGAAGACTTGGAGTTGTACCTTGACCTTATGACAATTAGAATCAGATACTTAATAAAACACACCCTTCCAAGTGCCAGATACAACCGGTGATCGCTCTCTCATAGGGCGACGAGGGGAGGATCATCGGTTAGGATTATGCTACACGATGCTACTTGGTGAACTTACCATCTACTCTCTTCTCCTGCTGTAAGTTGGAGGTTACCAGAAGCGTAGTCTTCGATAGGACTAGCTATCCCCCTCTTATTCTGGCATTTCGCAGTTCAGTCCACATATGATACCCTTATTCCATTTGATACCAATGCATACATATGTAGTGTAGCTCCTTGCTTGCGAGTACTTGGGATGAGTACTCACGGTTGCTTTACTCCCCCTTTTCCCCCTTCCTCTACCCGGTTGCTGCGACCAGATGTTGGAGTCCAGGAGCCAGACGCCACTGTCGATGACGACTACTACTACTCGGGAGGTGCCTACTACTACATGCAGCCCGCTGACGACGACCAGGAGTAGTTTAGGAGGATCCCAGGCAGGAGGCCTGCGCCTCTTTCGATCTGTATCCCAGTTTGTGCTAGCCTTCTTAAGGCAAACTTGTTTAACCTATGTCTGTACTCAGATATTGTTGCTTCCGCTGACTCGTCTATGATCGAGCTCTTGTATTCGAGCCCTCGAGGCCCCTGGCTTGTAACATGATGCTTGTATGACTTATTTTATTTGTAGAGTTGTGTTGTGATATCTTCCCGTGAGTCCCTGATCTTGATCGTACACGTTTGCGTGTATGATTAGTGTACGGTCAAATCGGGGGCGTCACAAAGACCCCCCTTATTCAAACAACCAAGATTCTCGACTTAACTTTGTCTGTTGTATCATTCTGTAAGCCGTTCGCACCGAGAAAACCCCTCGCCTATCCTCGCTCCATGCCCAAAAGTCCTCAACCTGTCTAGTGCAGAGAGGAATTTGCAGAATTGCCTCTGCATCAATTGGAATAAAAATTGTACGGATTAGCTGTTCGTTCCAAGAAGCAGTAGCATGGTTGATTAGATTCAAGACTTTATGAGGTGGGTGTGGGGAAATAGATGTAACCGGTCTCCTCATATGAGGACGAGGTATCCAGTTATCTTGCCATATATCAGTACTTTCTCCATTGCCTATCCTCCTCGCTAGTCCCTGCACCATTATCTCCCGGCCATCCAGGATGGCCCTCCAAATCTGCGACGGATGTGTACCAAGGGTGGCATCAAACAAAGAGTGATCTGGAAAGTAAACTCCTTTGAGAATGCGAGCACTCAAAGAGTAGGGATTTTGTAGCATCCTCCATGCCTGCCTAGACAACAATGCGAGAGTAAAAATTTCCATATCCCTAAAGCCAAGTCCTCCCAAATGTTTAGGCTTAGTCATTTCATCCCAGGCCACCCAACTGGGTTTCCTCTTCCCTTGCTTGCTGCCCCACCAAAATTGCCTAATCAGTGAGGTGATACTTTCACAGAAGCCTCTTGGGAGTCGAAAACAGGACATAGAATAGACCGGTATTGCTTGCGCTACTGATTTAATGAGCACCTCTTTTCCAGCCGCAGATAACAATTTTTCCATCCATCCTGTGACTTTCTCCCACACATGGTCTCTGAGATATCGGAATGTGCCATTCTTAGAATGCCCCACATCAGTAGGCATGCCCAGGTACCTATCGCTGAGGGATTCATTCTGGACATTCAAGGTACTCTTGATATTGTTTCTCATTCCCTGTGGGCACCCCCTATTGAAGAAAATTGAAGATTTATCGTGATTTATACGTTGCCCCGAGGCCAAACAGTAGTCTTCCAACAGATTTGATACTGCAATAGCCCCTTCAACACTCGATTTAAACAACAGCAGGCTGTCATCGGCGAAAAGGAGGTGGTTCACGACTGGCACCGTGGGAGCCACCTTGATCCCTTCTAGCTGAGACGACAAAGAACTGGATTTCAGTAGGCACGAGAGGCCCTCTGCCGCGAGTAAAAAGAGATATGGGGATATCAGATCTCCCTGCTGAATACCTCTGGATGGATAAAAAGTGTCTAGTCTCTCTCCATTAAAAAGCACCAAGAACGATACTGAACGCACCATGTTCATGACAATATGTACCCAGGATGGAGCAAAGCCTAGCTTCAACATAATTGCTTGTAAATAATCCCACTCAAGCCTGTCATATGCCTTCATCATATCGAGCTTTAGAGCACAGAAACTGTTTACCTTTGCCTTGCTGCGTTTCATAAAATGAAGACACTCGTAAGCACTTATAATATTATCTGTAATATGTCTACCTGGCACAAAGGCCGATTGCTCCTCTGAGATAATCTCCGGTAGAATCTGCTTCAGCCTGTTAGCAATCACCTTGGATGCTATCTTGTATAAAACATTACATAAACTGATAGGCCTGAATTTTGCAAGCATGGATGGATTCATTACCTTGGGGATTAGAACCAAGACCGTGTCATTGATACTTTCCGGACTGTCCTCTCCCCTGATGATTCTCAGGACCGCCTCCATCACTTCAGCCCCACACAGGTCCCAATGATGCTGATAAAAGTGTGCGGGAAAACCGTCGGGGCCAGGTGCTTTAGTGGGGTACATCTGAAAGAGTGTAGCCTTCACTTCCTCTCCATTATACGGTGCTAATAGTAGCTTGTTCATCTCCGCCGAGACTTTTGAGGGTACACAGTTGAGGACTGATTCCATGTTATGCACCCCTTCTGAGGTATACAAAGTTTTATAAAAATCCTGCACCATACCTTTAAGCACCTCCGGATCATCAGTCAGGACTCCAAGAGAATTTTGAAGAGCCTTTATCATGCTTTTCATGATTGCCAGTGGTAAAACAAGCATATATTTCTTTTTGATTATTGACATAGCACAGCTTAGTAGAGTGGACCAACCAACATTGAGTTTGGGAGGTCATTTAATAGGAAACACTTTGCTGCAAGTTTCTTCACCATTGAACACAATTCATCACAAGACTTTATATATGTTGGCTGTCATGCATGTACGTCTGCAACTAAATAATTACAGGATGTTGTGTGCTTGTTCTATGTCCAGCAGTAAAGATGTTTGAAGTTTTGTACCAGTTTCCAATAGATCATTTCCTACAACAATATTTGTTTTGCAATCCAAACAAGTAAATGTCTTGTAAAGAAGTAGATGTTTCTGCATATCAACACACCATTCAAGTTATTTACAGAATGATTTTCTTGGAGCGTTCATAATTTCACGTATGTTTACATCATTATTCATGTGTGGGTTGTATTGTGTTTTCTTTCGTGGGGTGTCGGACGTGCTACTGATGGTACTAGCATGTTTGGGCTGGGGAGACAGAGATGGTATGCGGAGTAAGAAGATTGATTTAAGGGGAGAGAAATCATAACAGGGGTTGGTGGAGCAGAAGAGGGCGAAGGAAGACTTGTGGGGAGCTGCGAGGAATAGATTTTGGGGTATGTTACTGTTTTATGTGTGATATCAGTTCATAATTTACTGCAGCAGTCAGTTCTCTACTTTCTATGTACTAGGTTAATTCTATTTGCTAGCCTTAAGTGTTTTTTCTATACCAACTAAATATTGTGAAAGTAACCCCGAAACATACACACATCTACTAAATGCAAAATTGTTTCTCTGTTGGTACGAACAGTCATGTAGATTACTGCATGTAGTTTCTTTTTGCACACAACATACTCTCCAGTAGTGCCAAAATTAGAATCTCAATCCCTGTCCATTATACAAGATGCAAAAGAGTTCAGAATAAGTTATTCATCATCATATTCACGCATTTTCCGTTGTAATATATATTTTGTATTTGTGTACAGTTGGACACATTACACATACATACAGCATGTCTGACTTATGCAGAAGAAAAGGGACCCTTCATATAAATTATTTGCATGCTCATAGTTATGAACTTAATACACTTTGCCTGGCATTCATAACCATTATACTTCCTCCTGCCCAAATTTGTTGTCCTACGTAATAGTGTTCCACTTTGCGCCTACCACTGGTAGCTGGAAATTAGATATAATAATAATCAGTTTCCTTGCTAGATTTGTTTCCTTATAGGATATCCTGCCGATTTGATCTATTTTTGGCTAGAGCACATGGGATCAAACCAGAGGTAATCAATTTTCTATGTTCACCTGATTAGTTATAAGGAATTTATTACCTCTATTTTATTTCCAGGATACCCAAACCAGTGGTAACGTTTTTATGGCTTTGAAATTCTGTACAAGGTATTCTCATGTCTAAATACTAGAATTGTTTGTTCATTGCTAAATTGTTAATGAGGGGTCCATGTAGTGCTTTCAGTGGAGACACTAGACCATCTGATGTTCATTTAGACATTTCTATTCAAACTTTCAAAGTGATTGTTTTCTTTTTGTGTGTCCACACAGTTGTTTGTGTGCATCCAATATAAAACTTGCTATGAATTTGCACCACCTACACCCTTTTTCCATGTCTTAGTCTATACGAATTACCCACTTTATATACCGCAAAAAGAAATTACCCACTTTATAATAACTCACATGTTAATTAAAAGGAAAAAGATCTGAACCATTGACACTCTATAAGTTAAGTTGTTCAGCTAAAATTTAACAAAGAGATATTTGATTACATGGATCTCTAATTTTTTTTTGCAGTGTTGTAATTATATTGTCTCGGGTGTTGTTGTACGTTCCTTGTATCATGTTGACTTACTCCTTGATCAATAGGGATGTGGATACAAAATTCCGTTTTCCACTACTTATATTATCCTCATTGGACCTTAAGCTATAATCATCGACTGTTGTTGTGTGTCTGCCTGCCTGGCAATGTTTCACCCCTATTTTTGACCTACTGTTGACTTATTTGGAACCTGAGAAAGAATTATTTTACATGTTAGAGTACTCTCATATGTTCAAAGTCATAAAACCAGCTGAGATAATGAAATAATGCCAGGTAATTACTCGTGGTTTCAAGGCTGCGCAAAGGAGAGGAGGCATGGTTCAAGGTCGTCTTCTGGCACTGGTTTGCCAGCTAGGTCCTTGACAACATCTGCGCCTCATAGGTCAGCCATGATTCTCGGATTTTTTGTTCTGCTGTTATTCCCAAAGAAACATCGTAGTTCTTTTGGACGGTCAAAGATTATTCAGTTACTGAAATACTTCTTGTCCAAATTTCTAGGTGTTTAGGTGCAGACATCACAGGTGAACTGCATCTTTCTATCTAAATTTCTTACGTCAAGAGCTGGGAATATTTAAAACATCTAAATTGCTTATCTCAACACTATAATAGAAAGTACTATCTCGGAAATAATAACAAAACATCGTGATAAACTGGGCACTGGAGCCATATTGACACAGACCCATGATCAATGATATGTGAGCCAAGTCTTGATACACGTGAACTTACAGCCACCCATTGAGTACATGATTTCTTCCATCTCCTTTTCTTTTGTTTTCCAGGGAAGATATTCCACCGTGCATTGTATTTGACCATACTTAACCAAGTTGATTCATATCATTAAGTATCTTTTGGTTTTCTTCCAGTTTATTAGGCATGGACCCAGACACAAATTCTGAAACTTCAATAATTTGGGTGGTCTAATAGTTCCTGTATAGCTTGATGTCCTATCAGGTGTAATATTTTGTTGTTGCTTGATGTTGTATCAAGACAAGCTAGGGTCAACAAGGAACAAAGGGGTTGACACATGGAGAAGCGGGAGCATAAAATTCAAAAGGTACTGAACATGTGTATGGATTACACCGGTGAGTGAATGGTGTGGCACATTGAGTCAGAGAGGAGTAGTTGCTTGTCTGGTATGAAAAACAGTTGTTTCTCGATTAGATTAAGGCCAAACTTATCTTGAACATGTGTGCTCTTTCATCACCATTTTAAAAGAGGTTCAATGCAAAATCCTCAGACTGCCAATTTTTACTTCATTGGAAGCACTTTATCGATACGTTTGGAACAATTCTCAGATTCCATGAAACATATTCGTGGCACCAATTTTAACTAAAGAATAAATCAATCTCAATTTTGTTCTGTAAAAAATTAAAGCACCCTCCTTTCCTATGAGAAAAGTGAAGGAAATATGCCCTAGAGGCAATAATAAAGTTATTATTTATTTCCTTATATCATGATAAATGTTTATTATTCATGCTAGAATTGTATTAACCGGAAACATAATACATGTGTAAATACATAGACAAACAGAGTGTCACTAGTATGCCTCTACTTGACTAGCTCGTTAATCAAAGATGGTTATGTTTCCTAACCATGAACAAAGAGTTGTTATTTGATTAACGAGGTCACATCATTAGTTGAATGATCTGATTGACATGACCCATTCCATTAGCTTAGCACCCGATCGTTTAATATGTTGCTATTGCTTTCTTCATGACTTATACATGTTCCTATGACTATGAGATTATGCAACTCCCGTTTGCCGGAGGAACACTTTGTGTGCTACCAAACGTCACAACATAACTGGGTGATTATAAAGGAGCTCTACAGGTGTCTCCAAAGGTAGATGTTGGGTTGGCGTATTTCGAGATTAGGATTTGTCACTCCGATTGTCGGAGAGGTATCTCTGGGCCCTCTCGGTAATGCACATCACATAAGCCTTGCAAGCATTGCAACTAATGAGTTAGTTGCGGGATGATGTATTACAAAACGAGTAAAGAGACTTGCCGGTAACGAGATTGAACTAGGTATTGGATACCGACGATCGAATCTCGTACAAGTAACATACCGATGACAAAGGGAACAATGTATGTTGTTATGCGGTCTGACCGATAAAGATCTTCGTAGAATATGTAGGAGCCAATATGGGCATCCAGGTCCTGCTATTGGTTATTGACCGGAGATGTGTCTCAGTCATGTCTGCATTGTTCTCGAACCGTAGGGTCCGCACGCTTAACGTTACGATGACAGTTATTATGAGTTTATGCATTTTGATGTACCGAAGTTAGTTCGGAGTCCCGGATGTGATCACGGACATGACGAGGAGTCTCGAAATGGTCGATACATAAAGATTGATATATTGGACGGCTATATTCGGACACCGGAAGTGTTCCGGGTGATTTCGGAGAAAACCGGAGAGCCGGAGGGTTACCGAAACCCTACCGGGAGAAGTAATGGGCCATATGGACTTTAGTGGAGAGAGAGAAGGGCTGCCAGAGGTGGGCCGCGCGCCACCTCCTCCCTGGTCCGAATTGGACTAGGGGAGGGGGGCGGCGCCCCCCTTTCCTTCTCCCACTCCACCTCTTTCCCCCTCCTAGTAGGAGTCCTACTCCTACTAGGAGGAGGACTCCTCCTGGCGCGCCTGTAGGGGCCGGCCGGCCTCCTCCCCTTGCTCCTTTATATACGGGGGCAGGGGGCACCTCTAGACACACAAGTTGATCATTGAGATCGTTCCTTAGCCGTGTGCGGTGCCCCCTGCCACCATATTCCACCTCGATCATATTGTAGCAGTGCTTAGGCGAAGCCCTGCGACGGTAGAACATCAAGATCGTCACCACGCCGTCGTGCTGACGGAACTCCTCCCCGACGCTTTGCTGGATCGGAGTCCGGGGATCGTCATCGAGCTGTACGTGTGCTAAGAACTCGGAGGTGCCGGAGTAACGGTGCTTGGATCGGTCGGATCGGGAAGACGTACGACTACTTCCTCTACGTTGCGTCAACGCTTCCGCAGTCGGTCTGCGTGGGTACGTAGACAACACTCTCCCCTCTCGTTGCTATGCATCACCATGATCTTGCGTGTGCGTAGGAAAATTTTTGAAATTACTGCGTTCCCCAACAGTGGTATCAGAGCCAGGTTTTATGGTTTGATGTTATTTGCACGAGTAGAACACAAGTGAGTTGTGGGCGATATAAGTCATACTGCCTACCAGCATGTCATACTTTGGTTCGGCGGTATTGTTGGACGAGACGACCCGGACCAACATTACGCGTACGCTTACGCGAGACCGGTTCCCCCGACGTGCTTTGCACATAGGTGGCTTGCGGGCGACTGTCTCTCCAACTTTAGTTGAACCGAGTGTGGCTACGCCCGGTCCTTGCGAAGGTTAAAACGGAGTCTATTTGACAAACTATCGTTGTGGTTTTGATGTGTAGGTGAGATTGGTTCTTGCTTAAGCCCGTAGCAGCCACGTAAAACTTGCAACAACAAAGTAGAGGACGTCTAACTTGTTTTTGTAGGGCATGTTGTGATGTGATATGGTCAAGGCATGATGCTGAATTTTATTGTATGAGATGATCATGTTTTGTAACCGAGTTATCGGCAACTGGCAGGAGCCATATGGTTGTCGCTTTATTTTATGCAATGCAATCGCGTTGTAATGCTTTACTTTATCACTAAGCGGTAGCGATAGTCGTGGAAGCATAAGATTGGCGAGACGACAACGATGCTACGATGGAGATCAAGGTGTCGCGCCGGTGACGATGGTGATCATGACGGTGCTTCGGAGATGGAGATCACAGGCACAAGATGATGATGGCCATATCATATCACTTATATTGATTGCATGTGATGTTTATCTTTTATGCATCTTATCTTGCTTTGATTGACGGTAGCATTATAAGATGATCTCTCACTAAATTATCAAGAAGTGTTCTCCCTGAGTATGCACCGTTGCGAAAGTTCTTCGTGCTGAGACACCACGTGATGATCGGGTGTGATAGGCTCTACGTTCAAATACAACGGGTGCAAAACAGTTGCACACGCGGAATACTCAGGTTATACTTGACGAGCCAAGCATATACAGATATGGCCTCGGAACACAGAGACCGAAAGGTCGAGCGTGAATCATATAGTAGATATGATCAACATAGTGATGTTCACCAATGAAACTACTCCATCTCACGTGATGATCGGACATGGTTTAGTTGATTTGGATCACGTGATCACTTAGAGGATTAGAGGGATGTCTATCTAAGTGGGAGTTCTTAAGTAATATGATTAAATTGAACTTAAATTTATCATGAACTTAGTCCTGGTAGTATTTTGCAAATTATGTTGTAGATCAATAGCTCGCGTTGTTGCTTCCCTGTGTTTATTTTGATATGTTCCTAGAGAAAATTGTGTTGGAAGATGTTAGTAGAAATGATGCGGATTGGATCCGTGATCTGAGGTTTATCCTCATTGCTGCACAGAAGAATTATGTCCTTGATGCACCGCTAGGTGATAGACCTATTGCAGGAGCAGATGCAGACGTTATGAACGTTTGGCTAGCTCAATATGATGACTACTTGATAGTTTAAGTGCACCATGCTTAATGGCTTAGAATCGGGACTTCAAAGACGTTTTGAACGTCATGGACCATATGAGATGTTCCAGGAGTTGAAGTTAATATTTCAAGCAAATACCCGAGTTGAGAGATATGAAGTCTCCAACAAGTTCTATAGCTAAAAGATGGAGGAGAATTGCTCAACTAGTGAGCATGTGCTCAGATTGTCTGGGTACTACAATTGCTTGAATCAAGTGGGAGTTAATCTTCCAGATAAGATAGTGATTGACAGAATTCTCTAGTCACCATCACCAAGTTAGTAGAACTTCGTGATGAACTATAATATGCAAGGGATAACGGAAACAACTCCCAAGCTCTTCGTGATGCTGAAATCAACGAAGGTAGAAATCAAGAAAAACATCAAGTGTTGATGGTTAACAAGACCACTAGTTTCAAGAAAAGGGCAAAGGGAAGAAGGGGAACTTTAAGAAGAACGGCAAGCAAATTGCTGCTCAAGTGAAGAAGCCCAAGTCTGATCCTAAGCCTGAGACTAAGTGCTTCTACTGCAAAGGGACTGGTCACTGGAAACAGAACTACCCCAAGTGATTGGCGGATAAGAAGGATGGCAAAGTGAACATAAGTATATTTAATATACATGTTATTGATGTGTACTTTACAAGTGTTTATAGCAATCCCTCAGTATTTGATACTAGTTCAGTTGCTAAGATTAGTAACTCGAAACGGGAGTTGCAGAATAAACAGAGACTAGTTAAGGGTGAAGTGACGATGTGTGTTGGAAGTGGTTCCAAGATTGATATGATCATCATCGCACACTCCCTATAATTTCGGGATTAGTGTTGAACCTAAATAAGTGTTATTTGGTGTTTGCGTTGAGCATGAATATGATTTGATCATGTTTATTGTAATACGGTTATTCATTTAAGTAAGAGAATAAATTGTTGCTTTGTTTACATGAATAAAACCTTATATGGTTACACACCCAATGAAAATAGTTCGTTGGATCTCGATCATAGTGATACACATAATCATAATATTGAAACCAAAATATGCAAAGTTAATAATGATAGTGAAACTTATTTGTGGCACTGCCGTTTAGGTCATATTGGTGTAAAGCGCATGAAGAAACTCCATGCTGATGGGCTTTTGGAATCACTTGATTATGAATCAGTTGATGCTTGCGAACCATGCTTCATGGGCAAGATGACTAAAACTCTGTTCTTCGGAGCAATGGAGCGAGCAACAGATTTGTTGGAAATCATACATACTGATGTATGTGGTCCGATGAATATTGAGGCACGCAACAGGTATCATTATTTTCTGATCTTCACAGATGATTTGAGCAGATATGAGTATATCTACTTGATGAAACACAAGTCTGAAACATTTGAAAAGTTCAAAGAATTTCAGAGTGAAGTGGAGAATCATCGTAACAAGAAAATAAAAGTTTCTATGATATGATCGCAGAGGTAAAATATTTGAGTTACGAGTTTGGCCTTCAATTAAAACAATGTGAAATAGTTTCACTACTCACGCCACCTGGAACACCATAGTGTAATGGTGTGTCCGAACGTCATAACCGTACTTTATTAGATATAGTGCGATCTATGATGTCTCTTACCGATCTACCACTATCGTTTTGGGGTTATGCATTAGAGACAGCTGCATTCACGTTAAATAGGGCACCATCTAAATCCGTTGAGACGACACCGTGTGAACTATGGTTTGGCAAGAAACCTAAGTTGTCGTTTCTTAAAGTTTGGAGTTGCGATGCTTATGTGAAAAAGTTTCATCTCGATAAGCTCAAACTCAAATCGGAGAAATATGTCTTCATAGGATACCCAAAGGAGACTGTTGGGTACACCTTCTATCACAGATCCTAAAGCAAGACATTCGTTGCTTATAATGGATCCTTTCTAGAGAAGGAGTTTCTCTCGAAAGAAGTGAGTGGGAGGAAAGTAGAAAATTTGATAAGGTAATTGTACCTTCTCCCTTATTGGAAAGTAGTTCATCACAAAAATCTGTTCTTGTGACTACTACACTAATTAGTGAGGAAGCTAATGATGATGATCGTGTAACTTCAGATCAAGTTACTACCGAATCTCGTAGGTAAACCAGAATGAGATCCGCACCAGAGTGGTACGGTAATCCTGTTCTGAAAGTCATGTTACTAGACCATGACGAACTTGCGAACTATGAGGAAGCGATGATGAGCCCAGATTCCGCGAAATGGTTTGAGGCCATGAAATCTGAGATATGATCCATGTATGAGAACAAAGTTTGGACTTTGGTTGACTTGCCCGATGATCGGCAAGCAATTGAGAATAAATGGATCTTCAAGAGGAAGACGGACGCTGATAGTAGTGTTACTATCTACAAAGCTAGAATTGTCGCAAAAAGGTTTTCGACAAGTTCAAGGTGTTGACTATGATGAGAGTTTCTCACTCGTATCTATGCTTGAGTCTGTCCGAATCATGTTAGTAATTGCCGCATTTTATGAAATCTGGCAAATGGATAAACAAAACTGCATTCCTTAATGGATTTATTAAAGAAGAGTTGTATATGATGCAACCAGAAGGTTTTGTCAATCCGAAAGGTGCTAAAAAAATGTGCAAGCTCCAGCGATCCATCTATGGACTGGTACAAGCATCTCGGAGATGGAATATACGCTTCGATAAGTTGATCAAAGCATATAGTTTTATACAGACTTGCGGTGAAGCCTGTATTTACAAGAAAGTGAGTGGGAGCACTACAGCATTTCTGATAAGTATATGTGAATGACATATTGTTGATCGGAAATAATGTAGAATTATTCTACAAAGCATAAAGGAGTGTTTGAAAGGAGTTTTTCAAAGAAAGACTTCGGTGAAGCTGCTTACATATTGAGCATCAAGATATATAGAGATAGATCAAGACGCTTGATAAGTTTTTCAATGAGTACATACCTTGACAAGATTTTGAAGTAGTTCAAAATGGAACAGTCAAAGAAAGAGTTCTTGCCTGTATTACAAGGTGTGAAGTTGAGTAAGACTCAAAGCCCGACCACGGCAGAAGATAGAAAGAGAATGAAAGTCATTCCCTATGCCTTGGCCATAGGTTCTATAAAGTATGTCATGTTGTATACCAGATCTATTGTATACCCTACACTGATTTGGCAAGGGAGTACAATAGTGATCTAGGAGTAGATCACTAGACAGCGGTCAGAATTATCCTTAGTGAAATAAGGATATGTTTCTCGATTATGGACGTGACAAAAGGTTTGTCGTAAAGGGTTACGCCGATGCAAGTTTTGACACTAATCTAGATGACTCTAAGTCTCGGTCTAGATACATATTGAAAGTGGGAGCAATTAGCTAGAGTAGCTCCATGCAGAGCATTGTTAACATAGAAATTTGCAAAATACATGTGGATCTGAATGTGGCAGACCCGTTGACTAAAGGTTCTCTCACAAGCAAAACATGATCACACCTTAGTACTCTTTGGGTGTTAATCACATAGCGATGTGAACTAGATTACTGAATCTAGTAAACCCTTTGGGTGTTGGTCACATGGCGATGTGACCTATGAGTGTTAATCACATGATGATGTGAACTATCGATGTTAATCACATGGTGATGTGATCTAGATTATTGACTCTAGTGCAAGTGGGAGACTGAAGGAAATATGCCCTAGAGGAAATAATAAAGTTATTATTTATTTCCTTATATCATGATAAATGTTTATTATTCATGCTAGAATTGTATTAACCGGAAACATAATACATGTGTGAATACATAGACAAACAGAGTGTCACTAGTATGCCTCTACTTGACTAGCTCGTTAATCAAAAATGGTTATGTTTCCTAACCATGAACAAAGAGTTGTTATTTGATTAACGAGGTCACATCATTAGTTGAATGATCTGATTGACATGACCCATTCCATTAGCTTAGCACCCGATCGTTTAGTATGTTGCTATTGCTTTCTTCATGACTTATACATGTTCCTATGACTATGAGATTATGCAACTCCCGTTTGCCGGAGGAACACTTTGTGTGCTACCAAATGTCACAACGTAACTGGGTGATTATAAAGGAGCTCTACAGGTGTCTCCAAAGGTAGATGTTGGGTTGGCGTATTTTGAGATTAGGATTTGTCACTCCGATTGTCGGAGAGGTATCTCTGGGCCCTCTCGGTAATGCACATCACATAAGCCTTGCAAGCATTGCAACTAATGAGTTAGTTGCGGTATGATGTATTACAAAACGAGTAAAGAGACTTGCCGGTAACGAGATTGAACTAGGTATTGGATACCGACGATCGAATCTCGGGCAAGTAACATACCGATGACAAAGGGAACAACGTATGTTGTTATGCGGTCTGACCAATAAAGATCTTCGTAGAATATGTAGGAGCCAATATGGGCATCCAGGTCCTGCTATTGGTTATTGACCGGAGATGTGTCTCAGTCATGTCTGCATTGTTCTCGAACCGTAGGGTCCGCACGCTTAACGTTACGATGACAGTTATTATGAGTTTATGCATTTTAATGTACCGAAGTTAGTTCGGAGTCCCGGATGTGATCACGGACATGACGAGGAGTCTCGAAATGGTCGAGACATAAATATTAATATATTGGACGGCTATATTCGGACACCGGAAGTGTTCCGGGTGATTTCGGAGAAAACCGGAGAGCCGGAGGGTTACCGGAACCCTACCGGGAGAAGTAATGGGCCATATGGGCTTTAGTGAAGAGAGAGAAGGGCTGCCAGAGGTGGGCCGCGCGCCACCTCCTCCCTGGTCCGAATTGGACTAGGGGAGGGGGGCGGCGCCCCCCCTTTCCTTCTCCCACTCCACCTCTTTCCCCCTCCTAGTAGGAGTCCTACTCCTACTAGGAGGAGGACTCCTCCTGGCGCGCCTGTAGGGGCCGGCCGGCCTCCTCCCCTTGCTCCTTTATATACGGGGGCAGGGGGGCACCTCTAGACACACAAGTTGATCATTGAGATCGTTTCTTAGCCGTGTGCGGTGCCCCCTGCCACCATATTCCACCTCGATCATATTGTGGCAGTGCTTAGGCGAAGCCCTGCGACGGTAGAACATCAAGATCGTCACCACGCCGTCGTGCTGACGGAACTCCTCCCCGACGCTTTGCTGGATCGGAGTCCGGGGATCGTCATCGAGCTGTACGTGTGCTAAGAACTCGGAGGTGCCGGAGTAACGGTGCTTGGATCGGTCGGATCGGGAAGACGTACGACTACTTCCTCTACGTTGCGTCAACGCTTCCGCAGTCGGTCTGCGTGGGTACGTAGACAACACTCTCCCCTCTCGTTGCTATGCATCACCATGATCTTGCGTGTGCGTAGGAAAACTTTTGAAATTACTGCGTTCCCCAACAAAAAGAAAACATATACTCCAATTGAAGGAAGGAGTACAAAGTTGAGTCATTTTTGAGTCACTTATTGTGGGACGGAGGGAGTACTACATTGAAGCGATTGCCAATTCAAGGAATCATTTTCTATGGTCAGTCCAAACAAACAAAATTTAACCATATGGAAACAATATTTAATTGCCATAGAAGTAATTTGACCCGAAACAGTTACCATCCAAAAAAAGGAAGTGAAAAAACCATATGAAGGAAACTAAAGTTCCAAAAGCAAGGAGTATAAACATTTGAAACAAAATATATTTTCATACAGAAGTAATTTACATCTATGGAAGCAAATTTTTTTCATCACTAATCTGTATCAATTTGTGTTGCGTTCTCTCATAGAGAAGTGAACTCTGAAATCCCTCCTCATTCCAAACAATGAAATTCTAAGGCTGAAAGTACAAATTTGTTACGACATGACTGACTTAGAGAAAAAAATGGGCGTATTTGGAGCCGGATGGAAACATGGGCAGATTTGGAGCAGTGTGAAGACGGCGCACGCTGGTGTTGCAATGACCAAAAGAGCCGAAGTGAAAGAAGAGATGGAATGACAATGATGCAACCTTGTCGTGTGATTCTTGTATGTATATTTGAGGTCTGTAGGAAAATATGTATTAGTGAGATAAAGTGATGGAGATGCATCTTAGGTGGAAATGGAAGCAGAGCCCAGAGATAAATAGAGAATTATTAGTTTGTGAATGAACATGTCGTGGAAAGATTGTTTTCTTGTTCATATGCCACATTTTCTTACTATTTCTACTAAGGTGAGGTGCCTTGTATATGCCATATTTTTAACATACGTAGTAGTGCAAGACAATAAAACAATGACATAGAAGCCACATGCATAATCAAGTTACCGCATATTAAGAGGATGGTTTATGTATGGACAAAGAGGGCTAGGGAGAAGTTCAACAAAAAACAGAGACTAGATGGGGTGCATGGTGTTTGTTGAAATAGAGAGAAGATACTTGCGTGCAATGTTTTCGTTCGAGGAGGGTAACTTGAGCATTGTTTACAAATTTTCCCCTGGCCCGTGGCAACGCACGGGCAGTCTACTAGTTTCAAATAGTTTTTCAACATTATATATACATGATCAACATTTTTCAAATACTTTTTCAAGATTTTTTTTCAAATGTTTTTTGATGAGTTTTTTTGTAATGTATATATTTAGAATATTTTAAAGTATAAACAAAAGTGTAGAAAGAAACTAAAAAAGAAACAAAAAACGTAAAAAAAAAACAGGAAAAAAGGCTGTGGCCTCCCGCTCTTGTGGGCTGGCAAAGCTCACGTGCTCTCCGGCAAGAGAAACCTCCTGTCTCGCATAACGCGAGAAATAGGGGCACCCCCTATTTGGGACCTCCTATATGACGCTCGCTACGGCAAAAGGTCAGCTCACCTGGACCAGCCCATTTGCAGTAGCAGGTGGAGGCATCGCGTTAGCGAGACGAAATAAAGGCAAAATATAGGAGTTTCTCAAAAAAGAAGGAAAAAATAGGAGGGTGTTTGCGCTGTGATGCAATCCCACAACCTCATAGCAAGTTGCGCGTTGAGCTAGCCGCTGCGCCTGACAAACACTCATGCTAGATTTGTAACGCCAAAAAAGAAATAGAACGATGGCGGCAAAACAAAAACAACAGCTCCCTAAAATTCCCCAAAACTAAAGTTTGTGAGAGGCCTCGAACCAAAGACCTACTGCAAGTGCTCAACGGAGCTAGCCATCGTAATTCCTAAAATTTGGTGTCCAAAATGGCAGCCCGGTTTACATGAACTTTTTTGAAATTTTGAACGTGGTTTTCCTTTTGATATTTCTGAATAAATTTTAAAACTATAACATTTTGTGAAAACAGAACAGGAATCTCAAACATTATTTCAACGAAATTGAAAACATAAACACTTTTCGAAATTACGAACAATTTTTTTAGAAACGGAACAAAATTGAAAACCCTAAAACTTTCGAATTTGTGAACAATTTATTCAAAACATAAAAATTATTTTAACTAGCGAACAAATTTTGAATATATGAACATTTATTGAATTTTTTAGCAAACTTGGAAAGCAGGATTTTTTTTTGAAATTCACAAACATTTCTTGAATTTGTGAAAAAATAGAAAATTATTTTATGAAATTCCCCAAAGCATATAGAAATATTAAAAACATGAACATTTTTCGAATTTGTGTACAAATTTTAAATGTGGGAACATTTGTGTGAAATTGCTGAACATTTTATGAATTTTTTATTTCTTTTCTAAATATGACCATTTTTCGAATTTGTGAACAATTTTAAAAGTGGGAACATTTTTTGAACCAATTCTAGAAGTGGAATAGTTTTTAAGAATCACGAACATTTTTTGAACTTTTAAGAGATGTGAACATTTTTAGCTTTGGAAATCTAAACTAAAAAGTGGAACAAATTTTGAAATTCTAAAATATTTTTCGAATAAAGCGGAACAAAATTTGACATTCTAAACATGTTTTGAAGAATTGAACATTTTCGGAAAATTTAAATATCTGAAAATTTGAAAAAGAAGGGAAAATAAGAAGGAGAATGAAAAATGAAACAGATAATAAAAGAATAAGAAAAGAACATAAATAAATAAAGAAAGTAATGAAAAACTGAAGAAACCCATAAAAGAACCAAACTGGGATCAGTGAAACGTGCAACGGCCCAGCCCATTTAATCCCACCGTTCGCTGTGTTTGTGCGTTTGCACGACAACTTGACGCGGTAAGCTCGTATATGGTTTTCCCACCTATTTGGCGCTTTCAAATATTTGAGGGATCGTGTTTGGGAGAAGATCAAAGGGTGGATGGAGAAGCTCCTGTCCTCGGCAGGTAAAGAAGTCCTAATCAAGTCGGTTGCCCAAGCGATACCGGTATATTCTATGCCTTGTTTCAGATTACCCAAAGGCCTTTGTGACAATATCACCTCAATCATAAGACAGTTCTGGTGGGGAAGCAAGTAAGGGAAAAGGAAACCCAGCTGGGTGGCATGGGACATTATGACCAGACCCAAACATCTGGGAGAGCTGGGCTTCCGTGACATGGAGATCTTCAACTTAGCACTCCTAGCTCGTCAAGCCTGGAGACTACTAACAGGAGAGCTTAGTTTGAGCGCCCGGATTTTGAAGGCTGTTTATTTCCCAGAGGTTTCGATACTTGAGGCCGAGCTCGGGTCACACCCCTCTCAGATATGGCGCTCCATCCTTGATGGTCGGGATGTATTGATACAAGGCATTGTAAGAAGAATCGGCGAAGGTGAAACAACGGAGATCTGGAGGCATGATTGGATACCGAGAGACAGGTTAAGGAGGCCCATAACTTCACTATCTCAATATCCACCAAAGCTAGTCTCGGAGCTTATTGACAACACCACGGCGTCATGGAAGGAAGATTTGGTCATGGCAACTTTTGCAAGATTTGATGCCGAAGAGATTCTCAAGATACCCTTGTGCACTCGTAGGGTTGCTGATTTCTGGGCCTGGCAGGAGGAGCCGAAGGGCATGTTTAGCATTCGTTCCGCTTACCGCATGATCCTAAGAACAAAACATGAGCGATAGGCTTGGCTGTATGAAGATGAGGGATCATCCACTGTTCAGCAGGAGGCGGACAAGTGGAGTAATATTTGGCACCTGCAGGTTCCTTCGAAACTCCGTGTGTTTGTGTGGAGGCTTGCAAGAAACTCTATGCCTACTGTCGAACTGCTCAAGCATCACAATATGGCTACCGAGGACAACTGTCCCTTGTGTGGGGCGATTGACACGTGGAGACATGCTTTTTTTATGTGCCCCATGTCAAGCAGCGTCTGGGCCTTAGCGCCGGAGGGTTTGGTTCATCATTTAGTGGACAGACTGGAAGAACATCCCAAAGATTGGCTCTTCGCAATGAGCGACAGACTTAACAGGGATATGTTTTGCGCATATGATTGTGATCATGTGGGCTATTTGGCGAGCTCGGCGGAAAGCGATCTATGAAGATATCTTCCAATCACCACATTCCATACATGGTTTCATCAGAAGCTTTCTTGAGGACCTAAAGCATATTAATGCAAAGGAACCAAAACGGGGCGTGTAAAACCCCCCAGATCGACCCAGTGGCAAGCCCCTGCCTCGGGATGTGTCAAGATCAATGTTGATGCTGCCGCACCAAGGAACGCGAGATATGGGGCTGTTGGGGCGATCTGCAGGAGCTCAGACGGTCTTTTTCTGGGAGCTTCAGTACTGGTTTTGAGGCATGTTGTGGATCCGGAAACGCTTGAAGCAATTGCGATCAGGGAAGGCTTAGCATTAGCAGAGGACCTTTACCAGCGGTGTATTCATGTGGCATCAGACTGCAAACAGGTGGTGGACTCACTGAAGAAGGAGCTTGCGCCCTCCTATGGAGCCATTGTACATGAAATAATAAACCACTTCTTAGATTTTGATTTTTGTAAGGTTAGCCATGAATTTAGGAGGTCAAATTATGAAGCTCACAACTTAGCGAAGCATGCTTTTACTTTTGGGGTTGGACGCCGTGTGTGGCTGGGCCACCCCGGAGATCTTCCCTTCGTCCCTGTAAACATTGTGACGACTTAATAAAAACTTCGTGAGGTTGTCTCAAAAAAAAAACCTATTTGGCGCTTTCAGCGCCGCTTGAAGCTCCATGAATAACAGACACAAACAAACTACAGTTTGTCTAATTCATATCTAGATATTTTTTAAGGATGTCATATCTAAGCTCTCATAAATCTCTATTATTAAAGAAGAATCAAACGTCGTGATGGTTCAACTCGCTTGCCTCCACCTCGTTCGCTCCACCTCATCTTTTCTCCGTAGCCTTTACTGTCGCACACCCACATTCTCCTCTCCCATAGCAGGGGCCGGCGAGTGGCAACGGACGGCGGAACACCGGCTGGTGGACGTTGGTGCAACCCCATCTTCTCCCTGTAGCCTATGTTGTCGCTCCCTCACGTTCTCCTCTCCCATGGCAGGTGCCGGCCGGCCGGCAAGTGGCGACGGACAGGGCGCCACCACCCACCATCTCTCACGCCTCTCGCTTTGACCATTTGGTTGGTCATTCTCTTACTCGGTAAATAATAACCCCCATCGTGGAACCCTTTGTTTCATCAATTATTTTCATATTTTCATGTGTACATTTGGAAGGTCACATTTGCACTGGAGTAATGGTTGTGTTAGAAAACCAAAATTTTACTTACCCCGTTGCATTTGTGATCTAAAGCCGTTGGAAAATCAAAAGTGACAAGCCCTACAAGAGTAAATTAGTTTTCGAGAAGGTGAAATACTCACATCCATAGACCGCAACAACATTTTTCACATGTGTATTTCTGTAAAAAAAACACTGCTTGGCAAATACTTTGTATATTCTGTGGAGTAATCTTCATTGGGAAAACATGTATGCACGAGATAGACCTTGGGTCACTTGAAGCAATCAAAACACACATGAGTTTTATTGGTCGAATTAAAACTTAATCCATGTTTTCATCTATGTTGACCTGGTGGAACTTGAGTACTACCAGGTTAATTTTCTTTCTCTCATTTTTTAAACATGAAAGTCCAACAACATGTAGGTGATTCTTTTGCCTTGCCTAAAGTTTTATAAAGGAAATGAGGAAGTGTACTATTTGGTAGCAATTTTCTAAAAGCGAAGTTAGATGAGATTCTGTAGAGTTTGACAATGCATCAGAACTCTGGGATGCCTATAAACATTGTGCTCTAGCAGTATCATTGAAAACCATCATATTATGATCTTGAAATGGAAAACGGATTTGGAGTTTGCAGTAATCCTATGTTCTTAATCCAGTCTTCGTATTTTGTGATGTTTGCCACTTTATCTTCACATAATATTTATTTCAGGACAGTATGAAATCCACATCCAATTGATAGATGTACTGATGGTTCTTCATCTGGCTGCCTTGCCTAAAGTTTTATAAAGGAAAAGGGGGACTATACTATTTCTAACACTCCTTCAGTATTGCCGCCTCTTTTTCTACTACATGTGTAAATGCAGTTAGAACAGGATATGTTTGTTGAGAAAAAAGTTCAAAGATCTTTGTTGTTCATGCTTCAATTATTTGAGAAAAAGCGTACTCCCTCTGATCCAAAATAAGTTAGCTTGGTGAAGGTCTTAGATGACTCGGAATCAGAGAATCAGAGAAAGCCCGAGGAGCTTGAAAAGCAACCTGATTCATCTTTGAGGCACATAAGATCTGTAAGGGTAATTTCTTCGTATTCATATGATCGCGATGCAAAGGCTAGGAGCACTATCTCTTTCATTATCTACAAAAAAGGCACATGTTCTTCCATATCTTTTAATGTCGTTATGTAGCTTTGGGTGTTTCCGGTTGATTTCTACTTTGTTAGAGGATCGTAAGCGATATTAAGCTACTAGATGTAGGGTTTGATAATGCCTTTTGGTCAGTGTTGTAGGTAGATCACAAGTATTTGTATTGCTTCGGTTTTAATTAAAATTGAGTAGGTCTCTGCCCTGTTCAAATAATAATGAAAAAAATTATTATTTCCTCATGCTGCAAATGTAAGCCCAAACTTTCTCTTTTTTGGTTTTTGAAGCATGAAACACATCTCAGATCAGTGAGCTGCTTTGCACAATTTATTTTATTGAACTATATGCAGTTTTCAACTGAGGCTCTTTGATTCCTCATCATTGTTCTAGGAATGGAAAATGATACATTAAGACTTTTAATATCATACTGTAATACATCATATGTCATACAAATTAGAAATATTTGCCTCTGCCAGGCTGCAAAAAATTTTATTCAGGTTTTCCTAGCCAGCATAGGTTGCAACAACAAAAATTGCGGATCAATTTGAATCGTGCAGACATAGCGTATACTTGATAAGCTAATTTATCTCCAGAGAAAGGTATGCTCTTAACAAAATAAATTTGATCATAATTTGTATTAATAAAGTTTCTTACTGTTCCCAAGAATACACTGAATAATTTTGCAGGAAGAGATGTGTGAAGCAAATAAGTGCCTTAGAAGAAAAGTAATATCCCTTGCAAAATAGTAGGGATTGAGTTCTTCCAGCTATAATTCTGGGTTCTGCATAGTTAACTAACAAATCTCTTGGTTCAAAAAAAAAACTAACATAGTAATCTCCCTTGCTTTCTGTATAGTTAACTAATAGCAGGGACACCGCCATCTATGAATATATGACCAAAACAACCCGGTGGTATAATCCCTTAGCTTGTTGTACTTCTCCCTGTGAAAAGCTTTCCTGTATGTCAAAGTTTGTGTTGCTACAATGATTGGTATGATTCAGTACTTGATATAGCAGATCTGCAAATTGGCCATGTTATATCTTTTTGATTATTTATGTTTCGTTTGCAAGTCCAAACCTATACACTGCAAATCTTGTTTGAAGAATTGTTGTGGTGTGAAACATGTAATATGCTTGCTATTCTGAAACCAAACGCATGCTAACTACAACTCTACACTAGAGGGTACATACATAGGAAAGAAGATTCATGATGCTGGTTCTAAGTATACACTGTTGTTGTCTGCGAGCGACCAGAATTTGATGATGCAGTTACACCGGACAGTAGAGTTGTCTCTCTCTAATTGGGTATGCTAGCTAGGGAAAACTATATAATTCTGTTTTACATTGCTGTTTGAGTCTTCTATGTGTGTACAAAGTGATGGCAAAGCTAATGTCGCCATCGACGCGGTCATGCTTCATTACACTGACCTGCAAAAAAAAATGCTTCATTACACTGACAAGCACGACGATTGTAAGGGAAAAGGAAGTAGTTGAAAACGACATGTGGGGCGTGTGAGGTCTATGACTTAATTTTTTTTCCTTGCAAAAATCAATGGAGTGTCATGATGAAACAAAGGGTGTGGCTTGAAGTGCAAAGGTAATTATTCCACATGTCCGAGAAAATCGAAATTATTGATCCATAACAACCCACGGGGATATATATAGCTACCCCTAACATGTACTCTTTATGACCTAATTGATGGGTGTGAGTGTCGATGTCGATGTACGGTAAGTAGGCAGTCCCCCTCCCAAGCCCCGGGTCGCCCCACGCGGTCGACAGGGGGCGAACCCTATCCGACCGCCTAGCGCGGGTGATGGCCGTAGGCCCGATGGGGTCTTTGCAGAGACGTGGGTTGTGGCGGCCTGGGTATGTCGAGGCTCCGGTGTGGCAGCTCGGCTGGGTCTCGGCCCTGGTCCGACTCATCTGGTGCCTCGAATGCTTTGGCATCCGGCCGTCGTGTGGTGCGGCGGTTCGTGCTTGGTGGCGGGGTGCAGGTGGTGGTTGTGCCATGCCTTCTCCTGGATCCGTACCGGCGGCGCGTGGGTTTCTCGCACATCAAGGATGGCGATGACCTAGGGCTCGTGCTCGGACGGGCCAGCTTTGGGTCCAAGAGGAGTCGAAGATTTTGCTCTGGGTAGGTGGGGTAGGCGCGGTCTGTATGGTGCTCGGTGGTGGTGGTTGTGTCAATGTTGCATCGGTCCGCGGATTGGTGTCGGTCGCCATGGACATGGCGTGTGAGCTCGCCTGGCCAAGGGCTCGGGGCTAGCTCGCCGTCGGCAGTCTCGAAGTCGTGTCCCCCCAGTCCATCAGATATTGACTACGGACACAAGTGTGGGTGTCTCCTACAGTGGAGGTGTCTACCCAAACTAAGGGGCTGATGTCGGGCTAGGAGTAGATGGAGTGCCATCGCTCTTCCTACCGTGGTTGACTACGTTGTCATGTGGGCGGCACACGATTTCTTGCGACAGGGACGCCGAGGCGGAAACCCGGATGGTGGTCCGTATGGTTGCTCTTCGGCGGGCATCATTGCGATGGTGGTGGCTCCCTTCCTGGGTTGTGTGGCAACATGAGGTGTTGCATCGGGTAGCTTGGACGGGCCCTCTCTCGCGATGGGGCAGCGCCCTGATCCGAATATGGGGATATGACATAGTCACGTTCCTCCTGGCGGCCTCGTGGTGGCACAGGTGAGTTGCCGAGCAAAAGCTCTGTGCCTTGGCGCCAACGACGGCGACACCCGAGGGTGCCATACTCTTCTTAAAGACGTCGTTGTGATTCTTCTCTTCGTGTGAGGGCTCTGGATGAAGACCTTTGTCCGATGTGGACTCGACAGCGACAACGCTATGTGTTGTTCTCCCTCTTGGGGGCGTTGTTGTGGAGCTTAGGTGTGCTAGGTCATAGGGTGTTTAATTCTTCCGGTGCCCGTTGCTGGTAGCGTAGTCATGTGCGCTTTGTAAAAGGCCGCCTCACCATCTTGTATCGTTTGGCCATGTACTTTTTCGGTTGTTGCTTTATTTATAAAGCCGGGCGAAAGTCTGTTTCAGTGTCGATGTACCATGCCATCTGGTGTTCACCTCATACAGGTGGAGGTTCCACAAGCCCAACCCCTATCAGAGAAGATGATAACGGGTGGATGGTGGTAAACGACGATGACAAGAGGAGATGATGTCGGATCGATGACAAGAGGAGATGATGTCGGAGAGAGGTCGGCATGATGAAATAGGCATCGGCGATAGGATGCAAGGAAGAAGGCGGCAAGCGTATATAGTATGTAAGGGTGAAAGGCCGGTGCGCATTCATCACATCTGCAGAAAGGCGCAGAAAAGAAATGGTTCGGTGTGCTCACATAGAGAAAAAGGTATATGTGAGTTCCATGGCAACGCACGGGCACTCAACTAGTACATAATAATGTAGCAATAAGAAATAAAAAAACTAGGATAAAAAAATTAGACCACAAACAGAGTGGACATCAACTTAAATGTGACATAACCATGTCACATTTAGATGAGTCCTAGGCAGACCCAACAAACTAAATATGTTGGCATCAAATATGGGAGAGGTGGGAATCAAACTCACATGCCAACGTCATTGGCCAACGACTCAGCATGATAACCACTGGACCAAGACAACTTAGTTGTCTACAATGCGAAAACTGTGCTATTTATTTCTTTCTTTGGACAATATTAACATATATTTTGAACCCAGCATGGTAAAACGTGCAAAACTTTAAAATTTTCATAAAACCCAAAAAAAGTTCATCGATGTTGAAAAAAGTTCATCAAATTTTGAAAAAAGTACAGGAATTTGAAAAAAATCATCAAATAAAAAATTCAACCTTTTGAAAAAAAGCTCATCAATTTTGAATAAAAGTTCATCGGTTTTGAAGAAAAGTTCAGAATCGAGTATTAGAAAATGTTCACAGATTTCAAAAAAAGTTGACAAATTTGAAAGGAAGTTTATCGATGTTGAAAAAAGTTCATCAGATTCTAAATAATTAATCAAATCCGAAAAAAATTCAACAACTTTAGAAAAAGCATGTCGATTTCAGAAGAAATCATTGCTTTAAAAAAATCATCGAATTAGAAAATGTTTGTGCATTTAAAAAAAAGGAAAGAAATAATAAAGAAAGGAAAGAAATAAAAAATATTAAAGGAAAGACAGAAAAAGAGGAAAAGGTTAGGAGCAATCACATCATGTGCGTTATGCTGAGTGGTTAGTGTAGTTTGGATAGGAAGATGAGGTCGCAGATCCGACTCACCGTGCGCGCTACGTTTTAGCAGTATTAAAAGAAACAGATATGGATCGGCCCAGCGCGGAGGGAGGGGTGTGCCGTTTAGGAAACTAGATGACACCCCGCGCGTTGCTGCGGGAATTGGTTGCAAGATATTTTAGTCATATTTGATTGTATGAAACATGCATATTTAGATTTATAATATGAACTGAAAGTTAAATAAAAACAGATATTCCTAATCATTTGATTATTGTACAGTTGTACAATCATTATTGAATATAATTTTTATAAAATAACAATATTTTCCCAATGAATGCTTGTTGAAATGGATGTTTTCCCATGCATGGTTGCATATGGAGTTGGTATATTCTCATGTTAAAAGAAATATAGGTAACGGTGATCAACTATTTGAACGAGACACGTGCGTTGTTAAGGAGAATTTTTAGTGCATACCATGACAGTTTCTATAAAATAGATGGGATGTGGTAGATCATACACACTCAGAAAGGTGTGTAAGGCGAGAATAGATATGTATATAGGACTGGATAAAATGACCTGTCATCAATGAGATATTTACAATAGAACTATATATATTGCAGAAATCACGCAATGCATTGACAATTGAAAATTTACAAAGCATATATAATTTATTGAGTGCTCTCTCACAATCATGCTTAATTCAATGGGATTTCTCATACTTAAAAAATAGATTTTCCTCACGTGCTAAACTATTAACGTAATGGTCTAGTAACCCCCGCAACTGAGGAGTGTAAAATGATTGAAACCATACATCCGAGGCACGGTATGGCGATACCGCTAGCTACTCGCTTTACCAGCAAAGAACCATTGGTAGTAAAGATGATTTACATACTCACTCATATTAAATTAGTTGGCATACATTCTAGCCGAGATGACCCTTTCACCTGCACATCTGATTCCTACCATGCTTAGCTTTACAACTTGAACATCACAGCAGAATTGGATGCAGGTATACCTAATAGACTTACCTGGAACGTGAGCCTCAGACCAATGAGCTACTCCCGCAGCAGAATACCACAATAATAGTATTACCTTAATTTACATTATGCTCAATAATTTGGCTGGAAAATGGATCATGCTCATAGAGATTATTTTAGGTGAGACCATGAGAGATCATTTACCTACCTCGTGATTTGTAACGAATTCAACATGCCTTTGATTTCTGTACTGTGATAGGTTGGGAGTCATACGATGACACAGCCGTACCATTACTATTGAGATTCTTTGTAGGCGCGATAGGGCAGCTACCAGCGGTGGCTGGTTTGACAGAACGGTAGGCGGCGACAGCCCCTCAATTCTGGTTGTCGTTCTCGTTGTAGATCGCCCAAGTCTGCAACAAAACTTGTCCCCGAAGGTGCAATGTCTTTGGCCTGTCCTTGCATCTGCGCTCGACGGCGGCCTCCCTCGTGGTGGTCGAGGACACCACGGTCACCGTCTTGCGCTTGGATAGCCGCGCGAGCACGGCAGGCTCAATCTTCACATGTACTACCAGATCGACCAGGTCTACTGGCCACGACCAAGCGCACCCTGGTGGAGCATAGGCAGTAAGTCAATGGTGCCCTGCTTGCGGGGATGTCCTTCAACCGCGCATGCGCCTCAACCTGGTGTTGCATGCCGCCGGGTCGTGCTCAACAACCTTCAATGTCAGGCATCGGTGTTGATCCCCTTGGGGATTGAGGTCACGCAAATACAATCAAAAAAGTAAGATTGCTCTGCAGGACGAAGAGAAACTATAATCCTAACTATTACTATATACTATTACGCCAGAAGACGAAGAGAAAGGTGTAGTGGCGAAGTTGAAGAGGAAAGTAATTTGCAATCGACCGAAAGAAAACTCTAGATTTGCCCAGTAGATAACAAAAAGGCTTTTGTGGATTTATATGAAGAAAAGAAAACGGCAGGTCGCTTCGGTGCCTACGCCACAATTTGTTAGTTTTTTCTTTGGATGATATGGCAGATTTGTTAATTAAAAAAAATGCCTTTTTTGCTGAGGGCGCACATCGGCACATGCATGGCTATTATTATTGGAGGGGGCGCATGCATGGCTGTTACGGGTGGAAAAGTGCAAGAGAATCGCCGATGTGGCATGTTGAGATAAATCAAGTAGTGGGAATAAATCTCTTAGGTATATAGGATGTCGTGCTCTATCTTGTTCTAACCGGTCACGTAATCTTCAATCGTTGACATTTCAAAAAAATACTAAAAAATGAGAAATGTTCGGGCTTAAAAAAAATTTCACAAATTTAAAAAAAAACACAACCCTAAAAAAGTTTGAAGAATTTGAAAAATATGTTCATCATATTTGGAAAAAGTTCATCTAAGAAACAAGTGCCTTAAGCGCCGTTTAGGAAACGCCTCACTCGATCATACTTTTAACGGTAGCGGTTGGACAGTTGACTGGTCAACCGTTGACTTTTGGAAAAATATATGAAAAAAGGAAAAAAAAGTTAATGACTCAAAAAACTACACCGATTTGAAAAAAAAAACTCAAAACTTCAAAACAGGTTCATGAATTTGAAAAAAGTTCATCAAATATGAAAAAAAGTTCGTCGATTTTAGGACAAGTTCACCATATATGAAAAAAGTTCATCAATTTCGGAAAAATTTAATCTAATTTGAAAAAAAAATCATCAGTTTTGAAGAAAGTTCATTGAATTGGCCAAAAAATCATTTAATTAAAAAAACACATTAAATAAAATAAATAAAGGAGCAGAAAAAAGAAAATATAGAAAATCCAAGTGAAAACGCAGAAAAAAACGAAACAGAAATGACAATGGCTCGGCCTCTTACTAGACCTACTATACTAAGGGGGTACCATTAGACCTGTGACGGATGCCCGTGGTGTAATTTAGGAATTGGCCGCGACAGGCAGGGTTCTTTGTCCTTTAGACAAGGCACTGTTGTTCTTT
Organism: Triticum urartu; assembly: GCF_056163025.1. Taxonomy (NCBI): domain Eukaryota; kingdom Viridiplantae; phylum Streptophyta; class Magnoliopsida; order Poales; family Poaceae; genus Triticum; species Triticum urartu. The sequence goes on along the minus strand of NC_141877.1, from coordinate 419,666,608 downwards.
GTGCTGTTTCCTGTTTCACGCTTCAGGCATTGGTTATAGGCTTTTCCGCCAACGGGTACACGGGCCTGCGGCCCATGTACTGTTTGTTAATCTTCAAAAAAGAGGAGCGCACGACTTGAGATTCGTACTCACGCCTAGGGGTTAGCACCACCTGTAGTGACCAACCGGCTGCTAGCGTTCAATGTTTTTCTTTCTTGTTCCTGGTTTTCCTGAACCATTTTTTGTTTCGCTTTATTTGCTTTTCTTATTTTTCTTTTTTCCCATTTCCTTAAATGCGTGAACGTTTTTCAAATCCATGAAATTGTATTGAAACTTGTGAACTTTTCTAAAATTAGTGAACTTTTGAAATTCATGATGTTTTTCAAAATATGTAAAATTTTCAAATCCATGAATTTTTCAAACTCATGATCAATTTTCAAATTTATGAACTTTTTTTGAATCAGCAAACTTTTTTAAATTTACTGGAACTGCTTTGTGCTTTATGAAATTTTTTCAAATTTTAATGGACTTTTTCAAATCTATGAACTTTTTTCAAATTAGTGATTTTTTCAATTTTCATGATTTTTTTGAATTTTATGAAATTTTCAAATCCGTTCATGAACTTTTCTTAATATGTGAATTTACCTTTTGAAACAAATCACGAATTTTTGGAATGTGTGTGAACCTTTTTTGAAATCGGTGAACTCCAAGACATTCGGTGAAAACCTTGCAACAAGGATGTTTTGAATTTTGAAAAAATCTTTTAAAATATGGGATATTAAGAGGGTGATGTTCTATTGCCATGCGAAATTTCAAGTTCAAACAAATTACGGGATGTTAGGGGTGAAAATAACAAAATCAGCACTGAATCGTGCCAAATAGTAACATCACTATTCCGGGCTGAATTTGGTTTTTTCGTAGGTCTGTTAACATCCCGTATTTTTGTACAGCAATAAAAATCACCCTCTTAACATCTCGTATTTTTTTCAGATTTTTTTGAAACTGTCAAATATGGTTTGCATGAAGTTTTTCCTGAATGTTGGTTTTCGTATGATATTATTCCAACTTTGTTACAGTGCGGTACAGCTGTTCCTAAATATTTTGCGTTACACTCAGTGCATAGCAGCATGTAGCTCTTTTTTTTTTGAAATTAGCAGCATGTAGCTCTAATGGTTAGCAAAACGTATACTAGAATGCAACGGCACCAGTTCGAATCCTCGTAACAAGTTTTTTTTTTAGTTTTTCCCGCTATAATAGAATTCGCTGGCACTGCGCGTCGGCGGGCTGGTACGCCAGCGTGGGCGCGTGAGCCGAATAGGAGGAGCTCCCGCTCTTTGTCGTAAGTTTTTTTGAGGGATGACCAACAATTTATTGATTAATTGGGAAGTTCAAAGGAATACAAAAAGGGTCATGTGGATAGCCCAGTCACAAGTGACGACCCTGGTTAAGAGAAACCAAAATTTTAACCAAGCTATGAGCTTTTTTGTTTTTGTCCCTATCTTCAAAGATAATATCACATGCTTTAAAAAGTTGCTAATTCACATTGATCTCTTGAACTATTGAGCCGTTCTTCCCTCGCGAGCCATGCTTTATATCATTGACAACACTCTTACTATCACATGAGATGATGATTCTTTCTAGATTCAGATCTTAGGCAAGTGCTTGCGCCTCTCTACATGCTAGTGTTTCAAGACATGCCGGGTCATTAATGCCTGAAAAAACCATCTCCGAGGACCCTAAAAGAAGGCCCTTGTCATCACGGCATACAACAGAGGATGCACCCATGAAGCCATCTCGGGAGAGCCCTCCAGCCACATTGATCTTAAACATCCCTGCTGGAGGAGGCGTCCAAGCTCTTTGTCGTAAGTTGATACATGGATAGATATATATATATATATATATATATATATATATATATATATATATATATATATATATATATATATATATTCTTCACCCAGGGTGCAGAATAAGTTATTTTTCATCCGAGGTAATCTTACGATCATTTCATAATTAAATTACGTTTGAAATTCAAATAGTTACATCCTTATTGATTCGCTACGTAAAATTTAGTATAAGAAAATAAGAATATAGGTCATAAGACAAGAAAATTTACAGTTTATGTGTATTTTTCACTATGTTTTTACGTTTGTAATTTTACATAACATGAAATAGTTTTTACGACGATTATATATTTTCTTACGGTCTCTTTTTACGTCGGAAATAAGACAAAACTTACGGAACGTAAAATTACGGTGCTATTCGCCACCCTAGGTGAGGAATAGTTATTCTTCACCCCCCTCTATTTTACCATCAATACACCTTAATTTTATGTTTCGTAAGTTTTGTCTTATTTCGGACGCAAAAAGGAACCGTAAGAAAATATATAATCGCCGTAAAAAATATTTTATGTTATGTAAAATTACAAACGTAATAATATAGTTTAAAATACACATAAACTACAAATTTTCTTGTCTTATGACCTCTATTTTTATTTTCTTATGTCAAATTTTACGTACTGAAACAATAAGAATTTAACTATTTGAATTCCAAACGTAATTTAAATATGAAATGATCGTAAGATTACCTCGGGTGAAGAATAACTTATGCTGCACCCTGGGTGATGAATAGTACGCGCTATTCGTCACCCTGGGTGAGGAATAGTTATTCTTCACCCCCCTCTATTTTACCATCAATGCACCATAATTTTACGTTCCGTAAGTTTTGTCTTATTTTTGACGCAAAAAGGGACTATAAGAAAATATATAATCGCTGTAAAAAATATTTTATGTTATGTAAAATTATAAACGTAAAAACATAGTCTAAAATACACATAAACTACAAATTTTCTTGTTTTATGACCTATATTTTTATTTTCTTATGTCACATTTACATAGTGAATCAATATGAATTTAACTATTTGAATTTCAAACGTAATTTGTTTATGAAGCGATCGTAAGATTACCTCAGGTGAAGAATAACTTATTCTGCACCCTAGATGATGAATAGCAACACTATATATATATATATATATATATATATATATATATATATATATATATATATATATATATATCATTTTTAATGTTATATATCAACGGGCTGGACTACCTGAGGCCCATTTTGCACTCTTATTACAAAAATTATATATATAATATATGTGTGTGTTATTGATAAAATAAATTTTAAAAATGAACACTTTTATACAGTTCCTAAATATTAATTAAAATCATGAAGTGTTTAAAATTGTATTTTATTTATTTATATAAAATGTAAAATTACTTTGATATGTCAACTAAATATGCAAATTATTATGTGAATAATTGTTTAATTTATAATGTAATTAGATGGATAATTATTGAAATAATATGTGAATATTCTATAATATAATATTCCGTACAAATTATTTATAAGATAATATTACAATTTACATACATTTTCTAATTCTAGCAGAAATAATGCTCCAGAGTGGGGTGGTGCCCACTCGCACCTGATGTACATGTTCGAATCCTAGCGAACTATTTTTACAATATATAAATATGTGTTTTTTAAAGCATGAACTCTAAACTACGTGAACATTTCTAAACTTATATACACATTTATTAAAATATATTGAGAAATAAAAACTATTTTAAAGCATGAATACTTTTTATATACTATATTAGTATTTTGTTAATAATGTGATCAATTTTAAACTTACATAAGAATTTATTGAATATATTTTTTATTATATATGCAAATTAAGATTACATGAATAGTTTCATAATTTATAATTTAAGTATAGTTTATACAAAAAAGAGTTCAAATGGGGTGCACGGACTGCAGCCCACTTAAGTTTCAAAGAATATATTAAATGTATCGATGGCATTTCCTATTCAGCGCTTTAGGCCCTGTTTCTTCGAAAATTGTAAACGGGCGCACACGCCCGCTCCGCTCTGGGCAGGCTCATTTCCCTTCAGTTTTTTTTTCCAGTAACTCTATTCAGAAATAGGTGCAGCGGACGGAATCAAACTCGCGACCTAATCTTATCTTATCTTATCTTACCTACTAATAAAGCATGGACTGTTTCTGGTCGTCCGTCACGTCATTTTACAAATAAACCCTTCAGTTTTCTATAAATCAACCTGCAGTACATGTTTAAGTTACAATCAAACCGTTTTTTTATTTTCTCAGAAAATCCCCTGACGTTTTAGACAATCAACCCGTTATCCATATTTAAGTCAGCCGAAACTTTTTTTAGTTTTAACAGAAAACTCCTCGACGTTTCGGTTAATCAATCTACAGTTTATGTAAAATAAGATTATTCATATATTTTAAACCGTAACTTAGATTTTAACATGTTATATATGAAACTTCATTAAAAAAATATGTAGAATCTAAATATGAAGTTATTTTTAGCTGTTAAATATTTCTAAAATAGAATTTTTGATGCAAACTTAATATATAGTGTACGGTCTGTTTTTTTTGTACCGTCGGTGATTCGAATGGCAAATAAAGATCTATTAAAATCAGAGTGAGAGAAAAAAACATCGAGAACTATGCATACATAACTATGAAAAACCTTGCGGGAAAAAACAACATACTTTTTATCTTATTCCAAGCGAGTGTGAGCACGTGCGCGCGCGCAAAAAAGAGAGACATTAAGGCTAACCACATTCAAACGTGTTTTCATTGTGTGAGCACAGAGGTCACTGTCGGCAACACAAATGTGATGCCATGTGAAACTAAAAGACGTGGGCCTATTAATGTCTTGAGTCATAGTTATTGGGTTAAGAATGTGTGTTATTTTCTTTCTCGTTGCAATGCACGTGCTTTTTTTTCGAGCGAGTGTGTAAGTACAGAGGAAATACAAATGTGATGTCATGTGGAACTAAAAGACGCGGGCCTATTAAGGTCTTGAATCATGGTTATTGGGTTAAGAATGTGTGTTATTTTCTTTTCTGTTGTAATGCACAGGTTTTTTTGCTAGTCATTTTAATGTAAGCGCAATAACCACGAGGCCATCTCACGCACTTGTGCAAACTAACTTCATTTTTTTTTCTTTTATGTCGTTCTGCAGTTCGGTTAGTTAATCTTTCTTTCTCTTTTTTCGATATATTAAAAGCGCGGTTTGAAAAATACGTGAATCTTTTTTAAAATTAAGGAATTTTTTAAATTAGACAGAATTTTTTCCAATTTTGATGAACTTTTTTTAAAATTCGATGATTTTTTTAATTTGATGAACTTTTTTCAAATTCGATGAAAATTTTCATATTTGGTGTTTTTTATTTTATGAACTTTTTTCAAATCCAATGACCCTTTTTCAAAACGATGAACTTTTTTTAATTCATGAACTTCTACAAAATCACTGAGCTATTTCGAATTTGTGTCATTTTTTTAAATTCATGAACTATTTTCAAATTTACAAACTTTTTTAAGATCTATTTTTGAAAAAGTCAAGGGTCAAATGGTTGACCAATCGACAGGCCCCATGCCACGTTGGCGTGCCGTGTTTGTATACAAACTTGATTTGCACTTTATATGCACGCCAAAGCCAAGTTGTGACACCAGTTCAATGTATGCCGCAAGTTTTAGCACGAAACTGACTTTTCACGCCAAGTTTTAGCACAACTGGTGTAATTGAAGCATCTATAAAAGCAACTTTAGCAGAGTCAGCATATCAGTCCGATCGGTATAATAATCACCATTGTGGTGATTTTGGCCCAAAAGTTCACTTTAGTTGAGTTGTCATCCTACCCTTGTTCGCCATTGTTTATGGAGGAGAGGGCGGGATGAGAGCAAGAAATGAGTACGTTGAGAAGAGCAAGCAAGAAGAACCACAAATGGAGGAGAAGAAGAACCAAAAGAAGAGGGAGAGATGAGATGATATGCAAGAGAGTAGGCAAAATCAGGAAGAGATGGAGGCAGAACCAAAGTCAGCATGAGCTGAAGGTGCGTAAGATCCAACTTAAGAAGTATCGGACAAGAGTTACATACATAGCCGAGAAGAATCAGTTCATCATGTTGGACCCGAGAGAAATGGTCAATCTAGTGTCGCGAGATATTTGGATGCAAGCGTGAGATCTAATCATACGTTCCAGATAGAAGGGAGGGACAATGCCTTTTCCGTAGGAGGAGGAGGCCACAACACACACACTGGACGAGGAGGGTAGAGTGCGGATGGCGAAGGAGAAGGGCACAATGCAAACGACGGAGGAGGAGGGGACAGTGCACACAACGTCATCCTGTGATTTGTACATGCTGCGAGTTAAATGCTTTTGTTGATGCAACTTATCAAAAACTATGCACATGTGTGTTGGATGGGCTAAACATTTAAATTTGGAGGGAATCAAAGTGTTTGAATGAGAAGATGAAAAAGATTACCGAGATATGCAGAATATGTGTTTGCGCACAGGCACCATGATCTTCATATCCATATGGATTGCGCTCCATGTGGACGATGGTGATCACATATATGGTGACTCTACTAGAGGCTCTCCAAGATTGCTAAACCTAATTGCAAGAGGATGCCCCCATACTCTCGCACCTGCAGCTACTGTCGGTGCTGGTGAAAGTGCATATAGTACACCCTATGGTCGGATTTTGATGATTAATGAAAAATGATAAAGAGATTAGTACTTTACTAAGCGCACACACATGCCTAGTTCCAATTGATAATGGTTTAAATGGTGGTCAGGGCTGAGTTGACAAAGTCAGGGGACCCGTGCCAAACTTTATAATGAGGCCTATCTCTATAAAAAAGTAAAATATACCCTAGGCTGGTCTTGACATGTTCGATGCTCAGGTGCAATTTGATAAAAATGAGGGATCTCCACATAGATATTTTTAGAAGCGTTGGTTTATATTTCAATAACAACTACAATAATTAACATATCATATAAATATTATCTACACTCATTAGATACATAATACCTAGATGGAAACTAATCTTATGATGTCAATGTTGAATTCAAGATGTCACTCTTTATCATAAATATAATTTGTAGATGGTGATGGAGTCAAATCCAGCAGATCTCGGGTAGGGGGGCCTGAGCTAGTAGTCTTGGCACGATGGTAATAGGGACACAAGATTTTACCCAGGTTCGGGCTCTCTCGAAGAGATAGCACCCTACATCCTGCTTTGGTTATATTGATTGAGGGGGTAAAGAGTACAAGTTGATCGACCACGAGATTATGTGTGTATGAGTTGTCTCTCTAGATCTGATGATCTAAGTTGTCATGTTCTATTGACCAGCCTAGCATCGGCTTATATAATGTACCAAAGTCCTAGAATAACATGAATCCTAGTTGGCTACGTCGGTAGAGAGGAGTCCTCCATGGATTAGGAGTCCTTGTCTTGTCTTGTACATCAAGGCTCCTCGTAGCTCAACATGGGATGCTCCGTTGGAAATATGCCCTAGAGGCAATAATATTATATTAATATATTTTCATACTCATAATTAAGTGTTTATATTTCATGCTATAACTGCTATGATCCCGTAATATGTGATTCAGTGGAAAACTCATATGCACGTGTGAAATGATAAACGAGTAAAATAAAGGTTCCTAATCGCGCCTCTAAGACTAGCTAAAGTGTTCTTGGTGATCACGTTTTCCAGATCTTAGGATATCATTAAGTGTAACGGTAGTCCTAAAACAACACTAAGATTATGACGTTGGAAGAACGGTCATATTGAATTGACCCAAACTTGTTTATTATGAATTGAGATAATATCGTCTGTAATCAATTGTAATAACATGGGTTGTTAACCTGTGATTTTGCTTGTTAGACCATGAGATTATCGTGGCCACCTCTTACCGTATGGTGGACTTTGGGGTTGCTAAAACGTCACTTGTAACACGGTGACCATAACAACAACTTACAGGCTCATCGGAAAGTTTGACAAGTGGCCGGATAGCTCAAGAGTGGGATTTGCTCCTCTGATGATGGAGAGATATTCTTAGAGACCTCTCAGTGTGATGGCATCCATCATCGTCTGGGCCACACAGGTGACTACGTCACGGGGATGCCGGAACACTATAACAAGAAAGAAGAACAAAACCGGTAACGAGGATTTTGGTATAGTGAGCATGTGATGACTCAGGAGAATACCGATGCATCCCAGGTTTTGTGAAGTATCGCGGAGCAAAGGGAACATTACATGATAACCAAAGGTTCACTTGAATATCATTCATGTACTCACATGGACCAATATGGACGTCCACGGTCCCGCTGTCGGTCATTGGACAAATGGTTTCGCCCATGTCTGTGAGTTACCGAGCCTATGGGATCACAAGATTAAGGAAACCACGATCTTCTGAGTGTTAGTAGGATAGTAATCATGAGAATATATTTGTTGAATTATTTCACGAATACTCAGAATAGTTTCTATAGGATCCAAAAGCGTTTCATGGTCACTGAAAGAGTTTCGGTGAGTATTGGGTAATACCGGGTATTACTAATAAATTATATGTAGGTAGAAAAAGTTTCCAGAGATATTAATATATATATAATGGTCTATAAGTGTTTATAACATTTTATACTTAATTTAAATATCAACGGACCTAAAAAGGCAAAGAGGTGGAAGGAAACTTGGGACAAAAAAGGCCCAAGTGGGAAAGTGCCTCCCATCCCAAGGGGGGCAAATAGGAGTTGGGGAGGAGTCCAAGTCCTCCTCCCCCTTGGACGGCACCCCAAGGAGGCTTTCCCTCCTTGGTGGAAGCCCAACCTCTCCCCTCTAACCTATATATACTTGAGGATTTGGCCCTTTTGATCATACAAGTTTTGGAGCATTCACTAGTTCTTCTAGTTCTAATTCTAGTTGATCCTAGTTGACTAATTAGAGATAGACTAATCCTCTTGTACTCATAATTAGAAGCCCGGTTTGGTTCTAATCTCCTTCCTCGAATTCCTGGGTGACGATTAGCTTTGGACGGTGAAGTGCTGCCGGATCATGAAGGATGCATGCTTGCAACCAAGTAGAGAGGTCGTGCTTTTAGTCTTCAGTTCGAGGGACTATTCATGGGCAGTACGAGGGATCGTTCATCGATGGTTCAAGGGACTCCAAGTATGATCTACAAAGACACGTTCTTCTTCCGCTGCAACTCGGTGACCAAGCGACTCCAAGCATGATCTACACCCACATGTTCTTCTTCCGCTGCAACTCGGTGATGGTAGCCATCGTGATCCCAACCCATTATGCATCTTCATGTTGATCTTGGATGATCGTAGGTGCGGATTTTTTTGTTTTCTACTATGTTTCCTAAAAGTGGCATCATGAGAAATTATATGAGTAGGTGCATGTTACGATCTAGATCACATGTGATTGTGAGGGTTGATGTTCTTGCTATGCTTCCCTCGAGTTTTCCTCTGGTTCAATTCATCGATGGCATGGTGTCGCCTTTTACAAGGTTCTGACAATCGATCGGCTCTAGCTATCGACGATCTGCTAATAGTTACTTGGGCTTCACCATAGCCGAGAATAGTGAACCGTCGCGTACAGAAGAGGGTGCCGAAGATGGATGATCTTCTAGGGGGTCACGCGTATTGATGAAGTTTAGTCTGGGGCTAGAAATTTTTAATTAAGTCTCTTGTTTCACACACCCCTAAACTTAATATAGCATCAAGAATCATTGCCTAAATTGTGGACGTAGGTATCTAGTATTACTTGTTAAAAACTGGTTAACCACGTAACTAAAATTTTGCTAAAACCGATTGGAGGACATCTAACTTGTTTTTGCCGGGTATGCATATGATGTGGTATAGCCTTCTTCATGATAATGAATTTATGCATGAGATTGTTATATGTTCTAATATTAAGTGACCTGCGTGTTAAGGCAGGATGGCTGGAATCACGAGATTGCCATGTGAATGTAAATATCATAGAGATAGCCTATAGATTATAGGTGACGATGGCAACTGTACACGAAGGACCCCGACGTGGGGAAGGTGTACTTGATGCGGGACGAGGAGCTATAATTTCGTGCCATGATGGAATAATAGAATTTGGTGCCACGACAACATTTTCCGAAATGATCACCAAGGCATATTTTCTGATATTGCCGCCATGCCAACGTTTTTGAAATGATGGCCACGACAACGAAATATTGGCCCTCACGACGCTTCAACTGGAGATTGAAGATGATCACGGAGATTCCCGTCGCCCAGGGCTATACCATATCATGCTTTTATGAATTGCCTGAGATGTTTATCCCTTTGTTGTTGCACCCTTTGATTGCGTAGTAGTCAATTATTAGGGTGATCTCTCATAGTATCTTGAAGATACTATGAGAGGGTGCCGAAGATGGATGAAATTGAAAGGTGCTCTTCCCAATGTTGCAACCGTTTACGTCATTCTAGCATCTTGAAGTACGTCATCTCCACATGAGTACAAACGAGTTGAAAGATGTAAGACAGAGATGGTCAGACCATGGGTGTAGATAGGACTCGATTATCTTGAAGTTCTAGCACAATCATTCTCAGCTCGGAGCACAAAGCATCGAAACATGAACAAGAGTCATATGTTGATATGATTGGCAATAGTTAGCCCACCTATAAAAATTCTCGTCATCAGTGATGTCCTCATCAATGGATGAGAACTGTATTTTAATCTTCAATCACTTAAAATCAATTATGAGAGATATTGATTTGAGTGGGAGCACAATTATGTATTAATTTAATTTAATCACTAGTGCAAATTAATTGTGAACAATGTCTATGTGTAGTTTGCATTATAGTTGTAGAATTTTGGCTCATAGTTCCACCTTTGCTATTGAAATTGATTGATTGTTATTTATTGGGTTGAATCTTTTGCAATTGAGAGGGTTGTACTCTAAGAGTGCTAAGAAGGATTTTGTCCTACTTCATGCTTGCAATGCTCTCCTGCAAATGCTATGGATGACGATACATATGTCCTTCAATCCAAAAGTTAAAATTGCATTACCATTTGTGTTGGGGATATTACCGCTGGGCATAAACCGACTAGGAGAGGCCGGGTTATCCCCATAATGAGTTATTATATTTGAAGCCCATGAAGACAAAGACGGTGGCGCTTTATGAAGGCCCGGGTCCCAAAGGCGGATTAAGGCCTGTAGACATAAACCGACATTGATATGTAAACTTGTGTTGTAAGATAGAAAGAGTAGAGACCGAGCCGGACACGTTTATGAGCCAGCCTCGGGATTCTGTAAACCGACGGGCGTCAACCTATGTATATAAAGGGACGACCCGGTGGTGGTTTAGGGACAACAAACAATAACTCGAGAGCGAGGCAAAGCAGATTCACTCCCTGGTCATCGAAACCCAAGCAATTCCATCACAACTGGACGTAGGCTTTTACCTTCGCCGTAAGGGGATGAACCAGTATAACTCTTTGCATCCCTTGTCCGCTTTAACCCATACAAGCTAACCCGTTGCGATGGCTCCACGACTAAGTCCTTTCATGAGGACATCTGCCATGAGAAAACCACGACAGCTGGCGCCCACCGTGGGGCTATCGCAAGATGGTTTTGAGTTCTTGAAGGGCAGCTTCGAAGGACTCAAGGGATACGTTGTGGGCCGGATGACCAAGAGTCATCGCGGCAAGCTCTACATCAATGATGCAGGCTGGGGCCCCGAGGCCGGCTCGATCGAGTACGGGTACCGGGTCCCCTTTGGCGGAATACACGTCTTCATTGGCAAGATCGGTGAACTGGGCCCTGAGCCGAACGTCTGCACCGACATCATCGAGACGGCTCAGTGTGCAAGACCTGCCCGCGTTCAACATGTCGTGAAGCATGCCTTTGTGGGAGTCATCCACGGAGCGAAATCTGAGGATAGATCGGTATCTGGTGGCGAAGCTGTCGTTTACTCTGATGACGAGTCTTCAACCGGAGAAACCGAGTCGCTGTATCAGCTACATGATGGCCGGATTAGCGGTGGTTCCGTTGGCGACAGTATTCTGGACCTCCTTGAACCGCCGAGCCAAGTTGCGATCTTCATGGCCGGTACACAATCGGTGCAGCATTCTTCTACCGCCGCAACGGTGATTTCCGGTTCAACAACGACAACACCAACCGGAGCAGGGGGCTCTGCACCACCACCGGCTCAGGTTTTGTCCGATTTGTTCGACACTTTGGCAACGTTGCTAGCAGCGGAGGTTGACGCGGCAAACCAGGATCAACATAATGCGGTGATTGCAAAGGTGAAAGATCAGATAGCTCAAGCTAAGGTGGATCTGACAGCGGAGAACACCAGGATGGCCGCTGAGCGGGCCGGGTTAGAGGCACAGGCCTATCGGCTTATGCTGGACCAAAGTGCGTCAGATGATGTCATGAGGAGAAGGTACTGATCTAACCTGCCTCCGGTTTACGAGGGAAGAAACCTCTTTAACATGCTAGGAGCAGGCACCAGCAACCAGCCAGTGGTAAACCGGGCGGAGGCACCTGGAACAGGGGCACCGGTTCAGCCGCGCACGATGGATCCGCCCCCTCAGCCTCGTCAGAACGATGTCCCATCACGGCACATCTCAACGCCTCTGGGTCATTACTCTAACCCATTGTATAACATCGTTGCCGCCACTTCACGATTGGAAGCTCTCCCGATCGATGGCGAGTCCCCAATAGCAGTTGAGACACGACGGGCTAGGGAGCTCCTTCAGACGGCCTTGACTCAGCAGCAGGCCTATTCATATAGCTGCGAAAGGATTCATTCTACTCTCCGCCCGAGCCAGAGTTACAACAGGCATATGGATGAACCGGCCATATCAAGCAGTGCGCGGAATCATAATCCACCCCGTGGCCATAACCCGACGGGTGGCGGTGGTGATGCTCAGGATGTGGTGGATCGCGCTAGGGCACGTCGAGAGGCCGAGTTAGCGGCGCAACATGAAGCCCGCCAACTTACTCGGGTTCGTCCAACAACGTCGGTCGAACCAGGGGTTACCTCCAGTTCTTTGGGGGTACCGTGTCTCGTCCTAGCGTTGCGCAATGTACGGTTGTCCAAGGATTTCAAAGGCCCGTGTAAGGTGCCGAATTACACTGCCGATTTATCCCCCGAGTCATGGGTTGGAAGCTATGAGATGGCAATGGAGATGCTGGATGTGGATGATGCGGCGTGTGCCAAATACTTTACCATGATGTCGGAGGGAACAACTCGCACATGGTTGAAAAACCTGCCGGCTAACTCCATTGGGTCGTGGGCCGAGTTAAGGGCCCGGTTTATCCAGAATTTCAAGGATACGTGCAAGCAGCCCATGTCAATTGTGGACTTAGTTGCCTGTGTCTAGGAGGAAGGAGAGTCAACAACCCGTTGGGTGCACCGGGTTTCAGAGATTTTGCATTCATCAGACCGCATCAACGCTGGTACATCAGTTGTAACATTAGAAGGCAATTGCCGGTTTGCACCTCTAAAGTTGAAGTTGGGACGGCTCAAATGTCACTGCAATGACATGGGAACACTTATGGCAGCTCTGGTGAAGTATGCCGACTCTGATGGTACCAAGGACCCCGAGTCTGACGACGACAAGACAGGGAAGGGAAAGAAGAGAGGCAACACCAAAGGGTAGCAGCATAACCCGGCGGGTCACGGAAACATCGGTAAGCGTAAAGCGGATAGCAGTTTAGATTTTGTGGCTAATACCAACGCGCAGGACAAAGGCCAGCGTCGTAAGGGTAAACCGCCCCCGCGTGGTGGAGTACCAAGTCCCAATCCGGAGCGCCTGTCTCACCTATTAAACCAGCCTTGCCCGAAGCACGGATCACGGGATAAGCCGGCCACGCACCTCTGGAAGGATTGTTATATTATGCACGAATTCAAAAATTCAGATTTTTTTCAGTATGATCATGGACCGGGCGGTGCTTCAGGCCCCGGATCTCATGGGTCGGGTTACGGTGGAGGCAGTTCCGGCTTAGGTTTTCACGGCAATCAGAGCGGACATGGCAATCAAGGCAACCAAGGTGGTTATAATCATCACGGGAGTCAGCAGCAACAGCAGCAGACGGGTTACCAGAGCAACCCGAAGCAATTTAATAGTGGGCAGTACCATTTCTTCACCACAAGTCTGTGCAAGCACGATCAGAAGCTTCATAAAAGGGCAGTGAACTCCGTTGAACCGGCGGTGCCCCGTTACTTGCGCTGGTCTGAACAACCCATTGTGTGGAGTTGAGAGGATCATCACCTCGGGTGGATAACCCGGGTCATCTGGCATTAGTGGCGGCACCTCAGGTTGGAGGATACAAGTTCACCAAGGTGCTCATGGATGGAGGAAGTAGTATCAATATCCTTTATTATGAAACCTTCCGTCGCATGGGGTTAACAGATAAGAATCTTAAACCATCAAACACCGTTTTTCATGGTGTGGTGCCTGGTAAATCGGCGTATTCTGTTGGTAAGATAGCTCTGGAGGTGGCTTTTGGAGATCAGCATAACTCGAGATCAGAAACATTGACCTTTGAAGTAGTAAAGATCAAGAGCCCATATCATGCCCTGTTTGGACGGCCGGCTTATGCCAAGTTCATGGCAAGGCCCTGTTATGTTTATCTGCAACTCAAGATGCCGGGTCAAAAGGGAACCATCATGGTACATGGAAGCCGTAAGATCGCTTTGGAATGTGAAGAAGGTGATGCGGCTTATGCTGAGTCAGTTTGTGCAATAGAAGAGTTGAAGTTCTACAAGGACAATGTTGATCCGACAGATATGACTTCGTTGAAGAAACCAACTACAGAGCATGATCCGGCCTTAAAGTTTAAATCGGCTGATGAGACTAAGCTGGTTGATTTTGTTCCTGGCGATTCATCTCAACAGTTTAGTATCAGCGCTAACTTGGATCCGAAATAGGAAAGCGCGCTCATCGAGTTCATCCGTGAGTAGGGATGGCAATGGGGACAATCCCCTATGGGGATACCTACAACATCCCCATCCCCATCTGTTCCCTATCATCCCATCCCCATCCCCGTTTACATAATTGGGGATGAAATTTCCCCATACCCATGCCCCATTGGGAACGGGGCCCCATTAGGGTCCCCATCCCCATAAACAAATACTCATATACATAATATGACACCCTATAATCAACATACATACATGGTGTTGTCCTTGTCCTGCTAATGCCTATCTAGGTCGTATTGACTTCTTGGTCATGGTGGCAGCTGACGTGAGGATGTGAGATAGGTTTAAGGTTTTTTAGAGCTTTTTTTGTTTTCGCAGGTTTGTTTGTGAATATTTTAAGGTTGACTGCAGTGTCATGGTTACTAACCGGGTCCCCGATGGGTATTGGGTCTGGGGAATAGGATATCGTCCCCATCCCCATTGTACCCTATGGGGAATAAATTAGTTTGGTAAATATCCCCATGGGGATGTTTTTCGCCCATCCCCACCCCTAATAGATGAAATCCCCGTGGGTTTGGCGGGTATGGGGCCCCGTTGCCATCCCTATCCGTGAGAACCGGGACATCTTTGCATGGAAACCCTCTGACATGCCAGGTGTACCGAGGGAACTCGCTGAGCACACTCTCAATATTGATCCCAAGTTTAAACCAGTTAAGCAATTTCTCCGCCGGTTCAATGAAGAAAGACGCAAGGCCATTGGTGAGGAGGTAGCCAGGCTCTTGGCGGCTGGGTTTATCATTGAAGTATTTCATCCTGAGTGGTTGACCAATCCGGTGCTGGTACTTAAGAAGAACGGCACTTGGCGTATGTCAGGACCCTGATTCCAAGTCACATTGATCTAGCCGGTAACACCTCATATCACTTTGCGGCCTCACGCACGGTATTCCCACGGGTGTCGCCTTACCATGGCCCGGGTCCGTTTGCGCCTTTTGGCTCACGTATATGATAGTGTCACTAGCATCCAGATGACAGAAAACCCGGGCTGACATGGCTAATCGTGAACCCAAAGCGGCACTAACCTATGGGGACAGGCATACATGAATCACATCGAGCGTGTCGGTCAGCAGCGTGTGAATCCAGGCTGTAGCACTGGGCTAACAGGACTCCGGGAACCCGGGCTGTAGCAGGCTAGGCAGGACTCCGGATGTCACCGCGTGACATTTCCCCGAAGGGACAGACACAGGAACAAAGTGAAACACATGCCGGCTAGTCAAGTGTCCTGAGCAGTAGTGCTGGGCTAACAGGACTCCGGTGAACCGGGCTGTAGCGGACTACTATGGCTCATGGAAGCACTAGACTACATTTCCCCATAAGAGAGGCTGCCAAGGATAAACAACTAGATTGTCGGATCCCACACATACCAAGCATTTCAATCATACACACAATATGCTCGATATGTGTAAATACAACATGGAATCACAACATAACTCTACGACTCAAGTATTTATACATTAGGCACCGAGGAGCGAGATATTACAAACATGGGTCTCATGACCCAACAATCATAGCATAGAAATCAAAGCACATGCGGAAGCTTAACATGTCTGAGTACAGACATCTACAAATGAAAGAGGCTAAGAAGCCTAACTATCTACCAGATCCTACCGAGGGCACAAGATCGTAGCTGAGGTAGCAAGCTAAACGTTGAAGTCCACACGGAACTACTAGCGAGACTGACGTCTCTCTGCAAAACATAAAATAGGAAAAGGTGAGTACAAATGTACCCAACAAGACTTACATCAGAACTATCTACATATGCATCGGTATCAATAAAGGGGGTGGTGGAGTTTAACTGCAGTAAGCCAGCTTTGATTCAGTGGCTAACCTGAACTACGACTGCAAGCAACTCTTTGAGGTGGCGCACATGAGTCCACATATTCACCATTCAAAACACCACTATGGATCCGCTCCCGTCTCCCTACGAGAAGGCCATCCATAGCACTCACACTTATCTTGCGAGTTTTAGAGTATCCACTTCAAGTTATCTATGAACTATGCCAGGGGTCCAAGTTTCCATATCCGAGGAATCCAGCTATTCGAATAGATAATGATAACCCTGCAGGGGTGTACTTCTTCACACACGCTCCCACCACTTACCGTCGTTTACACGACATGTACTTGGCAACCTTCAAGCGGAAGCCCAATGAGGGTGTCGGCCATGGCCTACCCAAACACTCAAGTCTCTAGTCCAGGTTTATCGCCTATCCAGGTTCCATCCGCAGGGAGTCCGGCCGAGGTTTCCACATACGGCCCTGAACGATGTGTACAGGGTTCCGAGACACCAAACGGGCGCCCGGCTTGCCCGGCCACGGTGTATCTACCGCATCATAGCCCACCCCTAGGGTCAGCGCTACGCACGGCCGCCAACACATATCCTATAAACACCAGAAACTAGTTGCAACTCCTGGATAGAGGACTAGGGTGATTAAGAAGCCGAGAGGGTCAATTAAGGATCCCAATGAGTGGTAGTAGCTGTTCATGGATCACAGACACAGAACTCAGTTCCTAAGAACGGTTTCAATGAGACAACCCACCATGTACTCCTACATGGCCTCTCACCGCTACCTTTACCAAAACGTGTTCACACACTTAGCTCACACACAGTAGGACATGTTCATCACCATTCCAATTCATTCCCGATGAATCAGACCCGACACAACTCTATGCAATAGCAGGCATGACAAACAAGCATGAATGAGTAGGCACATCAGGGCTCAAACAACTCCTACTCATGCTAGTGGGTTTCATCTATTTACTGTGGCAATGACAGGTCATGCAGAGGAAAGGGGTTCAACTACTGCAACATGTAACAGTTGAATCGTTGTTGTCCTAATGCAGTAAAGGAGAGCAGGAGCGAGAGAGTGGGATTGTATCAGAATGAACAAGGGGTTTTTGCTTGCCTGGCACTTCTGAAGATAGTATAGTTCTTCATCGGTGTCATCAAACTCATCGTCGGAACCACGTCTATCGAGAGGGGACAAATACCGGCAAACAAAGAGGAACACAATCAATGCAATGCAACAATTATGATGCATGATAATGTCATGGCAATATGCTATTGATTGAGCTAATGCAACTAGCAATCATATTAAATGAAGTTGGTTTGAACCAAGGGTTCAAATTCAAACTCCATATGTGCTTATTTAAATGTCAATTATGCAAATTGCCCTGTACAGAAACCCTAGGTTGTTCAAACATGCATGCAAATGCCATAAACAGATTCCTTGAATTTTTCTGATAATTTTTCATATATAATTCATTTCATTCTGAGTTATAGATAATTTTCTATGAATTTTAGAAGTTTTGGGCATTTTCTGGAATTTCCTGAATTAAATTAGATCCAGAAAATAGATTATTGCGTCGGCATGACATCAGTTTGACATCAGCAGGTCAACACGCCAGGTCCAGGTCAAACCTGACCAGTGGGTCCCACTGGTCAGTCTCATAGTGATGGCTAGGCTCACAGACATGTGGGCCCGGTCAAAGGCCACGTCAGCACGGTCAATGCTGATGCGTGGGTCCACTGATTTTATTAGTTAACCTAATTATTTTGGTTATCCAGTAAACTAACAAGGCGGGTCCCACTGGTCAGTGTCTTGTGTTAAATTAACAGGGTTAGTTAGCCCCTAAACTAATGACGGCCACGTCGGCTAACCGACGATTAGCCGCCGGCGCTAAGCAGGATACGGCGGAGGTCCTCGTCCGACCGTTTGGGCGACGAGAGGTCGTGCGGATGGGCTCGTTGGAGAGCCCTTGCCGGCGCGCGTCGGATGGTGGTGGTGGCCGGGCCTGTGGTGGCCGGAGTCATCGCCGGCAACGACTTTGGCGGCAGCCGGAGCTCGGGTGAGCTCGGGGTCGAGGCTACGACGAGCGAGGCGGCGCGTGCGAGGCATCAACAGGCTCTACGCGGAGCGGGGATCAAGAGGGGCATGACGGCCGGGCCATTGAGTGGCCGAGGGCACGTCGGCGGCGAGCACAGGCGGCGGCGCATTCGGTCACAGGCGAGCTGGCGGGTACGGCACGCAAACGAAGCAAATGAGAGGGGGGTTAGGGGGAGGAGCTCACGGCGGATGCGAGGAGAGGCTCAGCGGGCTCGGGGAGGGGATGATGAGGTCGTGCGGCCGCCGACGATCTCGGGGCAGAGACGACGAAGATGGCGGGGTAGAGGGCGAGGCAGGGCGTCCGGCGTCGTGCGAGCTGACGGAGAGACGCGGGAGATGGAGGCGGAGCCCGTGGACTGCTCGGAGAGGCGAGGGGAGCTCGGTGGCCACGGGGACAGCGAGCGGCGGCGACGGTGGTGCTCGGGCGCGAGAGGGAGAGAGGACCAGAGGAGGGGAGAGGCACGGGAGAGAGCTCGAGGGGGTCGGGGAGGTTGCGTGGCGTCGCGGGGAGGGTCCAGAGCGACGAGGGGGCAGCCAGGCAGGGTGGAGGTGGCCGCACTGCGGTGCGCGCGCGTCAGGCACGCACCCGTCCTTCTGGCAGAGGAGGAAGACGACAGGGAAGGAGGCGGTGGTGGGCTGGGCCGGTGAAGCTGGGCCGGCAATAGGTAGGTGGGCCGAGGTAAGTCCAGGTAACTCTCTCTCTCTCTCTGTTTCTGTTTTTTTGTTCTGTTTGTTTTTATTTTATCTTTGCCACTGCTTTTAAAATTCAAAACAGTTTCAAAAATAGTGTCAATTATCCTCTAATAATTTCATGTTGCAAAATGGACTTTTCCAAATGCACATAAAATATATCAGAGGTATTTGGAGATATATCCTATATATATTTGGGTATATTTCCAAATTCAAATAGGATAGTGATTTAAATTCAGTGCCCAAAATATTCCACAAAAGTGTTCCCTATTTTTGGTTTGGTCTCAAAGCCTTGCCAAAATTAACAAACATTTATGAAGGCATTTTGGAAACAATGAATGCAATTTAAAGGGTTCTTGCCCTTCTTTTAAATTGATTTCTGAGGCTTTCACTTTCCTCATTTCAAGTTTCTTGAAATTAACAGGATGCATGATGCTCACTGATGCAACTATCTCCAAACAATTCTAGGGTGTGACAGCGTATGTGTGTGGACTACACATATTTGAACAAGGCTTGTCCGGCAGATCCTTTTTCTCTCCCTCGTATTGATCAAATCATTGATGCTACGACGGGTTGTGAGCGTTTGAGCTTTTTGGATGCATACTCTGGTTACCATCAGATCAAAATGGCAGTTAAGGACTAGGAGAAGACAACTTTTATAACTCCTTTTGGAGCCTTCTGCTATGTATCTATGCCTTTTGGGCTCAAGAGTGCCCAGGCGACTTATCAGCGCTGTGTGCAGAATTGTCTTCATAATCAGATCGGCCGCAATGTTCATGCTTATGTGGATAATATTGTGGTGAAATTCAGAAAGGAGGAGACATTGACAGATGACTTAAAGGAGACCTTTGATAACCTCCGGGTTTATAAAATGATGCTTAATCCGGCCAAGTGTGTCTTTGGTGTACCGGCAGGAAAACTCTTGGGCTTTCTGGTATCTAACAGGGGCATTGAAGCTAATCCGGAGAAGATCAAGGCCATAACCTCTTTGGCTAAACCGAAGTGTATCAATGATGTTCAACGCCTGGCAGGCCGGATTGCAGCTTTGAGCCGGTTTATCAGTCGCCTTGGGGAGAAGGCCATCCCTTTATATCAGATGCTGAAGAAGACGGATGCCTTTGTTTGGAGTGAGGCTGCCAATGAAGCCTTTGAGAGTCTAAAGCGGCAGCTAGCTGAGCCGCCTGTCCTTGCTGCTCCCATTGATAAAGAGCCCTTGTTGTTATATGTGGTTGCTAATGCCCGGGCTATTAGCGTGGCTATTGTTGTGGAGCGCAAGGAGGCTGGAAAGGAGTATCCGGTTCAACGGCCGGTTTATTATATCAGTGTGGTGCTTATTGAGTCTAAGTAGAGGTACCCACATTGGCAGAAGCTTGTGTATGGAGTTTTCATGGCGAGCCAGAAGCTCAAGCACTATTTTCTTGGTCATCCTATCACTATGGTCAGTTCTTCCCCCTTGGGGGATATCATCCAAAATAGAGAAGCAACTCGCCGGATTGCAAAATGAGATATTGAGCTTGGACCTCACGGGTTAAAATATACGCCTCGCACAGCAATCAAATCCCAAGCACTTGTGGACTTCATCAATGATTGGACAGAGTTGCAGGCACCGGAAGAAAAGCCAGATAACACTTATTGGACTATTCATTTTGATGGGTCCAGACAATTGGAAGGCTCCGGGGCTGAAGTCATATTAACTTCCCCACGAGGTGATAAGTTTTGTTATGTTCTCCGTTTAATGTTCCCTTGCACTAAAAATACAGCTGAATATGAGGCCTTGCTCCATGGTCTTCGGATGGCTAAGGAGATGAATTTAAGCCGGGTCAAGTGCTTCGGTGACTCGGACCTGGTGGCTCAACAAGTGTCTGGTACTTGGGATTCCAAGGACCTACTCATGGCAGCATATCATCGAGAGGTGGACATTGTTGCAGGTCACTTCAAAGGTTATCAGGTCGACCATGTGGACCGGCGGAAGAATGAAGCGGTGGACGCTTTAAGCCGCTTGGGTTCTCAACGTAAACCGGTTCCACCCAATGTTTTCCTATATGTGCGGCATAATCCGTCCGTCAAGCTCCCTACAGAAGAGGATCTGGCTGTTCTTGATCCGGAGGCTCAGTTGGTAGCGGTTCTTCATGTTATCCTGGATTAGACGGTTCCATATTTGGCGTATATGAACCGGGGCGAGTTACCGGGGGACGATACTTCGGCCAGGCAGATGATCCGGCAGTCCAAGTCCATGATTATTATCAAGGGAGAGTTATATCATTGCAGTGTGACAGGGGCGTTTCAGCGTTGTGTATCTCCTGAAGAAGGCCGTGAAATTTTGCGTGAGATCCACGAAGGAGATTGTGGTCACCATTCCGGTTCAAAGTCTCTGGTAGCCAAGGCTTTTCGTCACGGTTTCTATTGGTTAATGGCTCATGCTAATGCTGAGGACTTGGTCAAAAGGTGTGATGGATGTCAAAAATTCTCACGACGCGCTCATGTACCGGCTCAAGAGATAAGGATGATTCCAATCACTTGGCTGTTTGCGACTTGGGGGCTAGATATGGTTGGGACCTTTAAGAGATCCAAGGATAAGAAGACCCACCTGTTGGTGGCAGTTGACAAGTTCACTAAGTGGGTGGAAGCAGAACCAGTTAGTAAGTGTGATGCAGCCACGACGGTTCAATTCATTAAGAAGGTGATTTTCCGGTTTGGTTATCCACACAACATCATAACTGATAATGGTACTAATCTATCCAAGGGTGCTATGGAAGAATTTTCTCAACGTGAGTACATCCGGCTTAACGTACCATCAGTGGCTCACCCCCAATCTAATGGTCAAGCAGAGAGAGCCAATCAAGAGATTTTGAGAGGCATCAAGCCCCGGCTTATGGTTCCCTTAAAGCGGACGCCAGGTTGTTGGGTGGAGAAGTTACCTTCCATGTTATGGAGTATCAACACCACACCGAACAGATCTACGGGTTACACGCCTTTCTTCATGGTTTATGAAGCAGAGGCGGTTCTCCCTAGTGACATCCGTCATGAATCGCCCCGTGTGGCGGCTTATGTTGAAGTTGATAATGAGAAAGCACGTCAGGATTCACTGGACCTGTTAGATGAGGAGCATGATATTGCAGCGGCTCGTTCGATTATTTACCAGTAAGATCTGCGACGTTATCACAACCGCCGGGTTAAAACCAGAACTTTTCAAGAAGGTGATTTGGTGCTCTGGCTCATCCAGGATCAGACTGATATGCACAAGTTGTCCCCACCTTGGGAAGGACCTTTTGTGGTCAGCAAAAATCTGCACAACAGATCATACTACCTTATCGATGTTCGAGAGCACAAAGACTCACGTAAATCGGAGGAGGAGACCCAACGGCCATGGAACATAGCTCATCTTTGGCCTTACTATACTTGAGCCGCATGCTCTGCTTATGTACATAGTTATGATAATGTATATATTATGATCAATATAATAAACTGGAGCGTCAGCTAAAGCGGGGTATCTGTTGTTTTTCTTATATCATGTGTGGTTACATGGGGGCTTCTGTTCATAAAGTGGAGTCCGGTTTACCCCTTGATTCAGGTTATACATCCTTATATAAAAATCACTTAGGGGCTTGGTCATACTCGAACCATCGCTACACCTCTTGATCGGCGCAAGGCCACCAGAAAAATCACTTGGGGGCTTGGTCGTATTCGAACCATAGCTACACCTCTTGATCGGGTCAAAGCCAAAAAGAAAATTACTTAGGGGCCAAAGAGAGTGTTGCAAAAGAACAACTCAAACATAGGCACCCATTGAGCACATCTCAAAATATTGCTTGGGGGTTCTTTGCTTCGCAATGAACACAAAATCTACACTTATAATAGGCTATCAAGCCACGGCTTGGAAGCCTGGTGTATACACCTAAAACCCCGGGTTAGCCTGCCTTTTTAAGTAAGCCACTCCGTCCAGGTAAACCTGGTATGACCTGCCAAACTTTTGAAAAGTCAATCTCATAGACCCTGAACTTGTCAAAGTTAAAACGAAGATTGGTTAAAGATTGAGGTCCATCTTAAAAGGCTTTGTAAAATGGTTTAACTCAGTGGCCTGGCAGCCCATGAAAAGCCTTGAATTTGGGGCCTGGCGGCCCGTGAAAAGCCTTGACTACAAGTTTTCATATGCTTTTATTTGCCAAGTTTTTTCTCCTGTGATGAGATTTATAATGGTTTTGATAAACCGGCGTTCATTAACCCGGCTCAGCTTTCAACTACAAGTTGTCAGTACATGCTCAAGCATAATCCGATGCTTATTAACCCGGTCTGGTTTCGACTATAAGTCGCCAGTGTTACATACGGATAATCCGGTGTTTATCATAAACCGGTACAGTTTTATCATAAACTGGCACAATATGGAATGATTTATCAGTACTCATGATTGGGGTTGTTGCCATCACTACAAAAGTTGGTTAACTAACATTGTGATTCAATGTCACAGGTATCATTTGTTTTCATATTTGGTTATCTTTCTACAACCTTGGTTATAAACCCTGGCTATGTATCTGGGCATCATGACGCATCCGGCGGTAAACCGCCAGGATACTTTCAAACTTCATGTACGCAGGAACAGTTGGAATAAATTGCTATGGAATATGAGCATAAAGCGTGGCAGATTAACAGTATCAGGCAAAATAAATATGTGTGATGGCATAGCCGACCAAGTGTTTGAACTAGCCTATTACAAGGCGCTTTAATGCCCAAAAAGAATAATTGTTTTTCGGCAAGTATTGCAGCACGCAGAAGGATAAACCGGCCTCCGGATCATGACTCATCACCAGGCTGACTTGACGGCTATGGATCATCTTGCGCCGATTCATCCTCCTCATCTCTACCCAGTGGCTGGAAGTCAATGGTTGCCCAATCGATCCCAGTTAGGGCTTGGAATACAGCTTCATCGCTTATAAGGGTGGACGATTCAATGTCTGGGGCATAGGTGTGCTTACGGATTGGCTGGATAAGATTTTGAGCCTCAGGAGTTGGAGCAGCAACCCGTTTGTTGTTGACGTCATAACTCGCCTGGTAATGTGAAAGACCAACTTCTTTAGCCAATTGGCAAGCCAGTGGGCGTACTTCCCGGTTTATGGCTCGGAGGTCATCATTGCCAAATGCTGATCCGTCTTCTTTCAAGCTCAGATAACCTTTACCCACATCCACCGGATCAAGATCAGGCACCCATCCTTTTGCCCGGGTTAACACGGTTAGAGCACCAGCCCTTGTAGCAGATCTTTTTAGCTCTTCTACCTGGGCAGGCAGCATTGACAACCTTTCTAAGATCTCCTTGATAAGAGTGGGGGCGGCTTGTTGTGATAAGCAGTGCAGATGATCCGTTGCGTGCCAGTATATAATTGCTCTATAAGAGTATAAGCAGCCTTCAACTTCTTCTGCATGTCAGAACCGAGATGGGTAATGCGAGTCCCTGCATTATTACAAAACATGAGTAAACCGGCAATGTATGGGATGTTATGTTGAAAACTTAAAGTGAGGAGACTTACCAAATACGACAGTGGTCATAGCATTGATCTGCCGCTTCAGACCAGTTAGTTCTTCCACCACCGGTTTAAGGGTTGCCTCTGCATCCTCGGCTCTTTTTTGCAATGCAGATTTTTCTATGTCCCAATCCGCCCGCTCCTTATTGGAACCCTCCTTCAGCTTTTCCATGGTGGCTAAGGCACTGGTCAGCTCATCTTTCGCCTTTGAAGTTTCTGCTTGCTGGGACTTGATGTTTTCTTGCAAATCAGCGGTTTGAGCTTCCTTTTTGCTCAGTTCAGCCTATAAGAGACAGGCATATCATGAGTTGGCCGTACATATTTGAAGTATCAAGCACATAACGAGTTATGCACCTGATACTTGGGGGCTAATGCCTATTTGCTCGTTATCAGAAATTTCTACAAGTCCCAAGCACAATACAAGTATTATTCATGGCACTTGGGGGCTAATGTATGATTGTTCAAAGTAACATTATGGATTTTCTTTTATAAGTCCCGGTTTACCTTGAAAAGATAAACCGACCCTTCGAGGCTAAGCATGCAAAATTGAGATATTACAAAGTCCCGGTTTAGATTAGCACCATAAACCGACCCTTAGGGGCTACTGGAGTTGATATTTGGAATTGGATATAAGAGAGAAACAATTATGCAGAGTTAAGCACTAGTTACCTCATATTGCTCTTTCATCAAGTTTACTAAGCCGGCTTCATAGTCGCGGCTTGTGTACAGACGGTTCAAGAAGCCAGAGTGAATGTCTTGGGCGTTGAGATGGGCGTAGCTTGACAAATCTGCATTCCATTTGCCTTTGACCATAGCAGAAAGTTCGTCCTTGGCACTATGCTTTGACAAGGCAACAGGATTGCTCGGGGCAGTGTGGCCAAAGCCAGTAATTATGATGTCATCCTCCTTGTCATCACCAGCCTTCACTGGAGTTGACGGTTTATCAGTAGCCTTAGCTGGACTTGCCGATTTATCGTCAGTTCGAATTAGGCTTGTTGGTTTATCAGCATGGCCCGTTGTATCAACTTCGGCTTGTTCAATGAAGATGTCATGATCTTGTGGTGGCGAATCATCGAGCATGGCGTCAACATTTGTTTCCTCTGGGTCGAGAGTTTTTTCTGGTTCAACAACTGCATTATTGTCAGCCGGTTTGTTTAACCGGGCCTTCTTGATGGGTCCAGGCTTGGCACTGAGAACAAATATAAGGTCAGTACATCAGGTGAACATAAGATATTAAGGGTAAATTAAAAGCATAACTTACCCAGGAACTGTCTTGAGAGGTGGAAGTTGTGTGGCCGATGACTCGCCAGAGGATGAGTGAGGTGTTCCCTGATAATTTGAATCAGATGGATTAAGAGGCTGTCGGAAACAACCCACCTTGGGGCAAGAAGCATCAGTAATATAAGAGACCTCTGATCGACGTTTCCGGACTGGAGTGTTCGGTAAACCAGCGGAGGTAACTACCTGGCCGCTATGCCGGGTTATGCGGCGGGCTTCGTTTTGCTGCTTCTTCAAAAGAAAGTTCGGGTCCAAATGAGCAAGGGGGTGAGAAAATTTTACTTTCCGGATTGCTTGACGGATTTTCTGTGTTGGCAGAGGATCTGAACCGGAGGAAAGAATATTTACCTCTGCATCCTCAGCTTGGCTGCCTTCAGCGTCATCCTGATAATAGTCATTGTCAATGAGGGGTATGAAAAAAGAACCAAGGGAGTCAAGTCCTACCTCTGAGTCTGGATTATCAAGCTCAGCATCAACATTTGGTTCAGAAGACCCAGTGGTCCTCTTCTTGGCAGGTTTTTTAATAACCTTGGTCTTCGGGCGAGGTGTCTTGGCCGGTTTATCTTGTGGTTTCTTTTTCCAGAACGAATCATCGCCCTATCAAAGATGGACAAAATTTTGAGAGAATATTTGAAAGTAGCAAGTCAAATAAAAAGTTATGTGATTCTTACAATTGGCGGTTTGTTGGAAACGCAGAAAGGACTTAATCCGGTCTGGCTACAGATAGCCTTCGGCTCATTTAGTATTTTCTTAATAGCCTCAGTAACTTCAGCCTCTGTTAGCTGAATATCAACATGTCGTTGAGGGTCTTTCAAACTCCATGTGTATTCACACATCAAACCGGGGCGCCGGCTTAAGGGCAGAATGCTCCAGGTTATCCAACAGCGAGCAAAATCAACACCTGTTAAACCGTTCGCCATAAAGGCTCTGAGATTTGACAGTTGTGGAGCGTATTTGGACCTTTCCTTTGCAGTTAATCTCTGAGGAAAGGGATGTGTATTGCTAAGACGGTGAGGGCGATAACCCGGCAAAGGATTTTCATCAGTTGGATATGTGTCTTTGCAATAAAACCAAGTCTGATTCTAGTCCTTGGGGTGACTATGAAGCTTGGCGTGAGGGAAGCTGACATCCTTCCTATTTTCAATCGCCATTCCACCAAGCTCAGTGTTGGGTCCGTCTATGAACTCTGTGCGATGGTTTAAATAGAAGAAATCCCTAAACAGTTCAACTGTGGGCTCCTCTTGAAGATAAGCCTCGCAAAATACTTGGAAATGACAAACATTGGACACCAAGTTTGGGCCAATGTCCTGAGGGTGGAGTTGGAAGCTAGCAAGTACATCTCGGAAGAAATTTGATCCGGGAGGGCTAAACCCTCGGCTCAGGTGATCGCAAGCACAACTATTTCTCCATCTTTGGGCTCAGGAGGATTTTCTCGACCGGGGACCCTCTACTGAATAGCTTCTTTTTTCGCTAAAGCGCCAGTTGCGACACATCCCTCTAGTTGCGATTCCGTAACCCGGGAAGGGACCCAGTTACAAGCATAAAATTGTTTGTCCATTGCAATAAAAAGCTGGAAAAAGATAAATGCCAGTTTAAGATTTATGACGGGCAAGCATAAGGCGATAAGCAGAAGTAGAGGTATATGCATATTGTTAAACCAGAGTCTGACAATGGAGGAGGTGCAAAGATAAATGAATCGGCAGTTTAAGAGGGGACTAATGGTACCTACCGGATTATCATTTTTCAAAAATCTAAACCGCCTATATTGGTATGAAAGGTACAGATCTAAAATACCTAAGTGAGGGAAAAACAAGTTTCACAAATTGGTATGATAATTTCAGATCTGCGGTGCGACAGAAAACTAGAATATACTCAGACCTAAACTTCAGGTGCTTAAGCAGTTCATTAGGATTAGATGAGTCTTTCTATATGAAGGGGATGATCTAATGAAGAAAAAGGAGCTCTAACTACAAAGGCACCTGAAAATATCAGGTCTAACTTGCCATTTGCGCCACTGAGAAGAACATGGAAGAACAACTTTAGAACTTCGAAGAACTACGATGAGTACAAACCCTAATGATAAGATCTAGGGTGGAAGGAGAGAAGGCTTACCAGTGTTAAAGGAACAACGAAAAGGTGCCGCGGCTTTCTGGTATGATCAGGGTGATGCAGCGGCCGTTGTTGGGGCAGATGCGAAGGTCGACGGCGGCGGCAGAGCTCCAACGTTCGGGCGACACGAGGAAGAGGATGATGCGAAGGGGCACGAAGGGGAAAAATGAAAAGGACCCCTCGCCCTTATTTATCAGATGAATGGATAAGTGACAGGCGCGAGAAGAGAGGAGCCTAAAAATGGGATATGTGGCAGCGCTGTTGCCTCGATTGTCGGAGGCTCATTAATGAAGGCGAGATATATGCAATCTTTAATAACAGGTGACATCATGGAGGTTTATCATGATCCTGGAAGATGATGTCATGGCGGTTTATGAGACTTACGTGAAGGTGCTGAAGAAGAAATTTTCCTAAGTATTGAAGATTGACATGAACCAGTTCAAATCAATCTGGGGCCTAATGTTGGGGATATTACCGCTGGGCATAAACCGGCTAGGAGAGGCTGGGTTATCCCCATAATGAGTTATTATATTTGAAGCCCATGAAGACAAAGATGGTGGCGCTTTATGAAGGCCCAGGGCCCAAAGGCGGATTAAGGCATGTAGACATAAACCGACATTGATATGTAAACTTGTGTTGTAAGATAGAATGAGTAGAGACCGAGCCGGACATGTTTATGAGCCGGCCTCGGGATTCTGTAAACCGACGGGCGTCAACCTATGTATATAAAGGGATGACCCGGTGGGGTTTAGGGACAACAAACAATAACTCGAGAGCGAGGCAAAGCGGATTCGCTCCCTGGTCATCGAAACCCAAGAAATTCCATCACAACTGGACGTAGGCTTTTACCTTCACCGTAAGGGGCCAAACCAGTATAACTCTTTGCGTCCCTTGTCTGCTTTAACCCCTACAAGCTAACCCGTTGCGATGGCTCCACGACTATGTCCTTTCACGAGGACATCTGTCGTGACAAAACCACGACAGTCTGCTTGCTTCTGAGAAACCCGAACTTCAAAATGTTTGGGATAGTTATGTATTCTTGGAACTGAAAATTGTTTTCAGAAACAAACAAAGATTAAAAGATATGTGATATCTAAAGAAATGTTTTGTTTGTAAGATCTAGTGAAGTGTTCAACTATGTTTAAGACTAAAATATGTAAGATTCGAAAGAACACTACTCATGAGTTGATGGCGAGAACTTAAAGATAAAGAACAAAACTAAAAGATGTAATGAGACTTACATGCCTGGGGAATTTCAGGGCTCACACCACTCTTAAAAGGTTAGATGGAAAGTAAAACTGTAAGAAATTTAGAGGCGGAAGGAAAAGAAGACTGGAATGTCTAGCTCCGGTATGAATGTCGTACAAGTTATAAGATGTAGATAAAGTTGGTCAAATAAAGTGTGACTCTTGAGAATTGTGATTAAAACATTTAAACACTAATTTTTTCAGGAATTGTGGTTAGAAGCTGATCACAAGGATACCAACTCGATTCCATGTTGTTCCAAATCGATGCAAGAATTACTATGGCCTAATGACCAACAAATTAATGAGGTTAAAATATGTGTTGAAATTTTTATAATATTTGTGATACTTTTTCATCAACATATTTCCTCTTAATTTATTGTCATAATTCATTTTAGAGCTCTGTACACTCTAGCCCATTGCATAGAAGTTGCAAGGAGGTTGTTCATAAGAGAACAATAGTTGTTTGATGTAATGAACGAAAGGGGCCATACTCCTATTATGAATAGGATTTAAATTATGAATGTTGATGATAAAACTGAACATCCATAACACTGACGCTAAAATGTCGCAAGACTAAAAGAATATCACATATGTGTGGCACTGCATTTAGTTACATTCGAGAAACCCGCATGGAGAAATTCCATAGTGATGGATTTTGGAGTCATATGATTATGAATCATCTCACACTTGCAACTTCGTCCAAGTAGTGAAGCAAACTAAAATACTGTTCACAGGCCATAAAGAACGAGCAACAAAGTAAATTGGAAATATGCATATTGACGTATGTATTACAATAAGTGTTGTTGCGGGCAGTGGATTTATCTATCTTCAAGGATGACTCAAGTAGATATTTATATTTACTAATTGAGACATAAATCTGGATCTTTTAAAATGTTTGAAAATATTTTCAGAATGAAGTGTAAATTATTGTAACAAGAAAACTATGTTTCTACAATTGGATTGCAGAAAAGAATATTTGAGTTACAAATTTAGCAAATGTCTGATGAGCTGTGAAAAATGTTTTATAGCTTGCACTTCCCAGAAGATTACTAAGAGTAGAATGTTTTGAATAGATGCAATCAAGCTATGTATGGTATGGTGAGATCAGAGATGGCATTGATTGTTTCACCAATATACTTTTTAATGTGATGGTTTAGAGACTATAACTTTTACACTAAAAAGAGCGCCATCAATTTTGTTGGAATAAGTGGTACTTTGTAGGTTATCCCAAATAGTTGGGTATTTATATATCACTACGCAAATGCAAAGAGTTTTTGCTAGAGAGTGCGGGAATTTTGAAGAAAAATGTTTTCTGCAAAAGAGTGAGTGGGAGGACAGTACAACTTGACAAGATTACAAAATCTTCATGATCAGGTCAAAGAAAAGAAACGCTATAAGTGGTTCTAGAATTTCCTACCACGACTGATATGAAAGACTCTACATGAGATATAGAGACTTCAGATGAACTTGTAGCTGAACCATATAGGTTGGAAAATTTATGCATACCTTCATCGTATGCAGACAAAATATTGTTGAAATAAACAATGAACCTATAATACACATAGAAGCGTTGATGGGCCCTAACTTCAGAATTGGCTATATGCCAAAATAATCAGAGATAGTATCCATACATATAATTCAAGTTTAGAACTTGATGAACCCTCTGAAAGACTTAAAGTCTAGTGACAAATCTATAGATTGACAAAGATAAAAATGTTTTATAATGCTTGACTTGTTGCAAATAGTTTATCAATAGATCAAGGAGTAGATTGTGATGAGATTTCTCATCATAATAATACTTAAAGTCAATTCGGATTAAACTAGCAATTACTAAATAAGTTAAGATATATAACAGATGGATGTCAAAATAATTCCCATGAAATGGAAATAGAACCAAGGTTGTATATATTTATACGGCCCAAGGTAATTTTGTTGATCCAGAGGATGCTAGTAAATGTGCAAACTTCAAGAGATCATGTAATGATCCAAAGCAAGCATGGAGGAGTTGGAATCTTTGTTTTGATGAATTGATCAAATAATATGGTTTCATCAATAGAAGCAAAGATGCTTGTATTTATAAGAAAGTAAGTGGGAGCACGATAATATTTCTAAAGAATGTGTGTGTATGACACATTGTTGATTGGAAATTACATAAATTTCTTGACATGGATTAAGACTTTATTGAAACTAGTTTTCACTAAAGTACTTAGGCAATATAGTCCTTGTATTAGGCATTATAATCTATGGAGATAGTAGTGTATAATCAGGGCTTAGCCAAAATACATATTGACAAAGTACTAAAGCAATTTAGTATGAAAAATGCCAAGAAGAGTTTCTTCTCAAAGTCACGTGGAAGGAGTTCTTAGCAAGAATCGGTATCTTGAAATACTGATGAGTGAAATACATGCTTTCAATCACACTTGTGTTAATTCCATGGTATGTAAATAACCAGATATATCCAAGTACTCCAAGTAAGTTGTGAGTAAAGTTACTAGAATGGTCAAATTGTTGATCATAGGACAACAGTGAAAATATCGTTAAGTACTGATAACCCACTGATACGTCTCCAATGTATCTATAATTTTTGATTGTTCCATGCTATCATATTATCAACCTTGGATGTTTTATATGCATTTATATGATTTTTGGGACTAACCTATTAACCCAGAGCCCGGTGCCAGATTCTGTTTTTACCTTGTTTTAGAGTATCGCGAAAAAAGAAAATCAAACAGAGTCCAATTGACCTGAAACTTCATGAAACTTATTTTTGGAAGGAAAGCAACCCAGGAGACTTGGAGTCCACGTAAGGGAAGCAACGAGGAAGCCACGAGGCAGGGGGGTGCGCCCACCCCATGGGCGCGCCCTCCACCCTCGTGGGCCCCTCGTGGCTCCCTTGACGTACTTCTTCCGCCTATATATCTCCATATATCCTAAAATGATCGGGGAGCACAATAGATCGGGAGTTCCGCCGCCAGAAGCCTCTGTAGCCACCGAAAGCCAATCTAGACCCGTTCCGGCACCCTGCCGGAGGGGGGAATCCACGGATACTTGAGGTGACATTGGAGTATCTAGGTGACATTAGGGTTTTGGTTGATTTGTGTCTTAAGGTGTTATTCTAGTACGAACTCTAGGGCTGTTTGTGACACTTATAGGAATAGCCCAACGGATTGATTGGAAAGAATAACTTTGAGGTGGTTTCGTACCCTACCATAATCTCTTCGTTTGTTCTCTGCTATTAGTGACTTTGGAGTGACTCTTTGTTGCATGTTGAGGG
Organism: Triticum urartu; assembly: GCF_056163025.1. NCBI lineage: Eukaryota > Viridiplantae > Streptophyta > Magnoliopsida > Poales > Poaceae > Triticum > Triticum urartu. Next base: position 419,633,792 of record NC_141877.1, on the reverse strand, counting down.
ATAGTTATATGATCCAATTATGTTATTATTGTTGAGAGGACTTGCACTAGTGAAAGTATGAACCCTAGGCCTTGTTTCAACACATTGCAATACCGTTTACGCTCACTTTTATCATTCGTTACCTTTCTGTTTTTATATTTTCAGATTACAAATACCTTTATCTACTATCCATATTGCACTTGTATCACCGTCTCTTCGCCGAACTAGTGCACCTATACAATCTACCATTGTATTGGGTGTGTTGGGGACACAAGAGACTCTTTGTTATTTGGTTGCAGGGTTGCTTGAGAGAGACCATCTTCATACTACGCCTCCTATGGATTGATAAACCTTAGGTCATCCACCCGAGGGAAATTTGCTACTGTCCTACAAACCTCTACACTTCGAGGCCCAACAACGTCTACAAGAAGAAGGTTGTGTAGTAGACATCAAGCTCTTTTCCGGCGCCGTTGCCGGGGAGGTGAGTGCTTGAAGGTATATCTTTAGATCTTGCAATCGAGTCTTTTAATTTCTTGTTTTATCAGTAGTTTAGTCTATAAAAGAAAATTACAAAAAAATGGAATTGAGTTTACCTCATACGCTTCATCCTTTTAATATCTTTCGTGAGTATGATGGAAAGGAAAATTGTGCCAAAGTGTTAGAAGAAGAATGCATTAGAATGTTTGGCACTAAATATTTGAATGATGAGCATGATTGCAATGTTGTTAGTATGAATTCCTTGAATATCTATGATGCTAATGATATTCAAAGCCACAAGCTTGGGGAAGCTATGTTTGATGAAGATGATATTTTTTGTTCCCCAAGCTTTGATAAGAAAATTTACTATGATGAAAGCATGCCTTCTATCTATGATGATTATTGTGATGACACGTATGCTTTAAAAATAATGATAACCATGAAACTTGTCATCTTGATCTTAATTTTCAATCACATGATAGTTATTTTGTTGAGTTTGCTCCCACTATTATTCATGAGAAGAAATTTGCTTATGTGGAGAGTAATAAAAATTCTATGCTTGTAGATCATGAAAAGAATGCTTTATGTGATGGTTATATTGTTGAATTCATTCATGATGCTACTGAAAATTATTATGAGGGAGGAACATATGCTTGTAGGAATTGCAATAATATCAAGTTTCCTCTCTATGTGCTTAAAGTTTTAAAGTTATGCTTGTTTTACCTTCCTATGCTAGTTGATTATTGTCCCCATAAGTTGTTTGCTCAAAAAATACCTATGCATAGGAAGTTGTTTAGACTTAAATGTTCTAGTCATATTCTTCACGATGCTCTCTTTATGTTTCAATTCTTATCCTTTATGTGAGCATCATTGAAATCATCATGCCTAGCTAGGGGCGTTAAACGATAGCGCTTGTTGGGAGGCAACCCAATTTTATTTTTATTCCTTGCTTTTTGCTCCTGTTTCGTAATAAATAATTTATCTAGCCTCTGTTTTGATTGAGTTTTTATGTTTTAATTAGTGTTTGTGCCAAGTAGAACCGTTGGGAAGACTTGGGGAAAGTCTTGTTGATCTTGCTGTAAAAAACAGAAACTTTAGCACTCACGAGAATTGCTGCATTTTTATTTGGAAATTTCTATTTAGTTAATTATTTTTGCAGATGATTAATAGATAAATTCCTCACGTCCAACAATTTATTTTAGAATTTCTGGGGTTCCAGATGTTTGCGTTAGCTACAGATTACTACAGACTGTTCTGTTTTTGACAGATTCTGTTTTTCGTGTGTTGTTTGATTATTTTGATGAATCTATGGCTAGTAAAATAGTTTGTAAACCATATAGAAGTTGGAATAAATTAGGTTTAACACCAATATAAATAAAGAATGAGTTCATTACAGTACCTTGAAGTGGTGTTTTGTTTTCTTTCGCTAATGGAGCTTACGAGTTTTCTGTTAAGTTTTGTGTTGTGAAGTTTTCAAGTTTTGGGTGAAGATTCGATGGACTATGGAATAAGGAGTGGAAAGAGCCTAAGCCTGGGCATACCCAAGGCACCCCAAGGTAATATTCAAGGACAACCAAGAGCCTAAGCTTGGGGATGCCTCGGATGGCATCCCCTCTTTCGTATTCGTTCATCGGTAACTTTACTTGGAGCTATATTTTTATTCGCCACATGATATGTGTTTTGCTTGGAGCGTCATCTTATTTTATTTTGTTTTTCTTGCTATTTGAATAAAATACCAAGATCTGAAATTATTAATGTCAGAGAGTCTTCACATAGTTGCATAATTATTCGACTACTCATTGATCTTCACTTATATCTTTTGGAGTAGTTTGTCATTTGCTCTAGTGCTTCACTTATATCTTTTAGAGCACGGTGGTGGTTTTATTTTATAGAAATAGATGAACTCTCATGCTTCACTTATATTATTTTGAGAGTCCTAAACAGCATGGTAATTTTCTTTGGTTATGAAAATAGTCCTAATATGATGGGCATCCAAGAGGGATATAATAAAAACTTTCATATAGAGTTCATTGAATACTAAGAGAAGTTTGATGCTTGATGATTGTTTTGAGATATGAAGGTAATAATATCAAAGTCGTGCTAGTTGAGTACTTGTGAATTTGAGAAATGCTTGTGTTGAAGGTTGCAAGTCCCATAGCATGCACGTATGGTAAACGTTGTGTAACAAATTTGAAACATGAGGTGTTATTTAATTGTCTTCCTTATGAGTGGCGGTCGGGGACGAGCGATGGTCTTTTTCTACCAATCTATCCCCCTACGAGCATGCGTGTAGTGCTTGTTTTTTGATGACTTGTAGATTTTTGCAATAAGTATGTGAGTTCTTTATGACTAATGTTGAGTCCATGGATTATACGCACTCTCACCCTTCCATCATTGCTAGCCTCTTCGGTACCGTGAATTGCTCTTTCTCACATTGAGAATTGGTGCAAACTTCGCCGGTGCATACAAACCCCGTGATATGATACACTCTTTCACACATAAACCTGTGTAACATCCCAAATTTTTAATTTGGAATGTTATACATAGATCATTCATGCATATCATATTTTATTGCATTTTCGCTTCGCAAATCCTCAAAATCCTAAGCAACTCAAGTACCCTCGGAGAGAGTTGGGGATTTCCCGGTTTCCTTATTTGATTTCATCAAATAGTGAAACGAGGATTTTGGTTTTAATTATTTTTCTCTCCGAAAATATTTCATATTAATATATGAGAGGAGATAATATGACTTCTCCAAAATAATTGAAATATGGCAGGAAAAATATTAAAATCATTTGTTTGTTTTATTTGGATTTTATTTGCAATTAGAAAAATTGCACGTTTTTCAAAATTGCATTTTAGGGCCAAGAAAATGTTCATCTTGTTGTAAACATTTTATTTAGACGGTGAAAATTTGTTTTGGCATTTTTAGAATTTTATTTTATTTCTTAGGATTTTTTTGAGTTCGGCAGAATTGTTTTTTTTAACTCCCCGCGCCCGACTGGGCCGAAGCCCAGCCGAGCCAGGCCGGCCCACCCCGCGCGCGCCACCGTGCTTGGCACGGACGCCGAGGAGAGTCCGGCTCGGACTCCTCCCCGGGCGCCCCCTCACCCAAGCCAGCCACCGCCCCCCTTTTTATAGCCGCCACCCCGCCCCTTGCCACCACCCCGCCAGTCGCCGAGCCCCGCCGCCGCAGCTGCGCCGCCACCTGCCGCCGCCCGCGCCGCTGCAGCCCCGCGCCGCCGCCTTGCCGCCGCCGAGTCCCGTCGGCCCGCCGCCCGATCCCGCCTCGCCGGAGCCGCCTCGCCGAGGTACCGCGCCAATCCAAGCAGCCAGTTGTTTTTAAAAAACCGTTTGGTTTTTTTAGAAACCTAGTTCGGTTTTTTAGATCGGTTCGCTGGTTTTTTCCGGTTCTTCTATTTTGCGGATGTTCGTCCGTACGTTCGCTTTAACGAACGGTTTTCGCCTGTTAGCCACAGCTAACAAACGCCCGTTTGTTAGTCTGTTCGTTCATTTTCTTTTTATCGAATTAATCCGCGATTATTTCTGATCACGATTTCTGATCCGATTTTTGTTTTAGTTTTTCTTTTCGCTCGTTAGTCGGAATCAGGCGATTCAAGCGCCTAGATCTTCGTCTCGAGACCCTCTTTTCGCTTAACCAACTTGAACAAGATTTTGGTACTGTAAAATTTGACCTAGGTCCAGATTAGTAAACGGATCTTGTTTCTTTCGCCGTTTGAGTTTCGTTGCTCCGTTTGATTTGATTCTTTTGCAAACCGGAGTTCTTAAGTTGAACTTTCCGGTTAGACCCTTTTTATTTGAGTTTTACCTGTGTTCGTTGTTAGTTGCCTATGTATGCTATTGTTTGTTTGCGATAGAATTCCCGTAGTGCGAAGCGTGTTATTTGGAGTCTCTAGGTTTCGCGGATCGTCAGCAAGGCAAGTAACACTTTGATCATATCCCTTTACCACCCAGTTTTTATGCATTAGTTCCAATCCTCAAACATTGCATGATTAGGATGACATTAACTTGTGGGTTGGGAAGTAGTTGATGAGATAGAACCTATTACCCTGTTACATTCAAACCTTTGGGAGTTACTTCTACGCTTTGCTTATACTGCTATGCTATGCTCGTAGACGTGGTTTGGGTGAGTGAAATCCATGATAGATGTGAGATTGTTAATTAATGGTTCAACTTAAGGTGTCAACTTAAACTTACATCTGGGTGGATTGAGGCACCTGGAGTACCTAGTGTTGCCTGTATTTTTGGAAATCCCGGAGTACCCGTGTGATATTCCTATGGACCGCCACCCAGGCTCAAAGGGAACTAAAATTATTCATGCTAGAAACTTCGTGTGCAGCCACAAGCTAATATGGGCTCTAGTATAGTTGAGTAAGTTACGTGAAGCTCTTGAAGAGATGGATCAGCAGGTAGTGGGTTTGTAGGTTTGGTATGGTCTGCCGGAGTAGAGAGTTAATGTTTCTGAAAGACTGTGTCTCAGTCATCCGTTTCTCAAACACCATGTAGTGCGAGAAATACAACGGAGGCAATCGAGTCTTGTGGGGGAAAAGTGCGCAAACCTCTGCAGAGTGTATAAACTAATCATGGTTAGCCGTGTCCCCGGTTATGGACAATCTTGAGTATCTAGTACTTGGAGTATCTTAAGTATCTCATCACTCTTAAATAATATTGTTGGGTTGTTAATTACTTTAATTGGGATTGAGTTGGAGGAACCTTCTCAATGATGTTTCAACTACCATGATAGTAAATTTAAAATCTATTCCTTTGTTGTAGGGAAAAATTGGCTTTTCGCAAAATTGTAACCATAGAGCTTTCCACCAGCCAAATATGCATGTAGTGATAGCATTATTCTGTTCTTGCTCTACTGTGTTACTTTGCCAGCATATTCCATGTGCTGACCCGTTTCGGGCTGCAACGTATTATGTTGCAGACTTTTAAGACGAGGAGTAAGGTATGTTAGGTCGTCGCCGTGCAGCTCAGCTATGCCGTTGGAGTTGATGGACTCGCTTTATCTTCCAAGTCTTCCGCTGTTATCGTATTAGATGGCCTTAAGCCATATTATTGTAATAAGTTCTATTTTGAGACATTCGATGTAATAAGTGTGTGATTGCTACTCTATTATAAATGCTTCGAGTACTGTGTGTGTCAGCATTACTGATCCAGGGATGACACTGAAGCACAGAGACTTGACCGTTTGAGGTCGGGTCGCTACAAAGATGGTATCAGAGCACACGCTGAGTGTTGGACACGACCACTAAGCTAAAGCCCTAGATCACTATTCTCTTCTCATTTCTGAATCCTCTCCATTTTCTACTCTTTAGGATGGCGGAGGCAAAGAACAAGTTTGCACAACCGGAGGAAGACACACCTTTTGGACGACATTTGAAGGAAGTCACTAGGTACCTGAACATAGGAATACCAAGCTTCACTGGGACATACAACACCATTTTACCAGTGAGGAACGATGGATGATTCAAGTTCAAGTTCCAGGAAGGACATTCACGCCAGTCACTAAGCCCATAGAATTTTCCTTCGACACACCAACCTGGAGTTTAGGAAAGAGTATGGCATCTCACATCACCATGGGACGCATTGGAGAAGTATATCACAAGGATCTTAAGGACACTATCTACCAGATATGTGGGCGCCGAGACGAGCAATGGGAGATGATCAGCACCAGGAAGGATAGATCAATTGCAGCTTTCATCCAGGAGTTAAACCAACACATTCGACGCCAGGAGAATCAGATGTGCGCAGACATGATGGACTTGAAGAATGCGAAGACAAGGATCATCAAGCTGGAAGAAGAACTTAATTCTACACGCGATGGATATGAGGAGGAAATTGCAACACTATTGGAGAAGAATGACGACCTAATTAAGAAGATCGGAATATTTATGGGAGACCCCACTCCAGTAGAAGAAGATGAATAACCCAAGGAGATTCGCCCAGAGGACTACATCATCATCGACGACACCGACTCCGGCCTTAGTGTCGGTGTCAAAACCGGCGGATCTTGGGTAGGGGGTCCCAAACTGTGCGTCTAGGCCGGATGGTAATAGGAGGTAGGGGACACGATGTTTTACCCAGGTTCGGGCCCTCTTGATGGAGGTAAAACCCTACGTCCTTCTTGATTGATATTGATGATATGGGTAGTACAAGAGTAGATCTACCACGAGATCAGAGAGGCTAAACCCTAGAAGCTAGCCTATGGTATGATTGTATGTTGTCGTTGGTGTCCTACGGACTAAAACCCTTCGGTTTATATAGACACCAGAGAGGGTTAGGGTTACACAAGGTCGGTTACAAAGGAGGAGATATCCATATTCATATTGCCTAGCTTGCCTTCCACGCCAAGTAGAGTCCCATCCGGACACGAGACGAAGTCTTCAATCTTGTATCTTCATAGTCTAACAGTCTGGCCAAGGGAGATAGTCCAGCTATCCGGAGACCCCCTAATCCAGGACTCCCTCAGTAGCCCCTGAACCAGGCTTCAATGACGATGAGTCCGGCACGCAGTATTGTCTTCGGCATTGCAAGGCTGGTTCCTTCTCCGAATACATCACAGAAGAATTTGAATACGAGGATAGTGTCTGACCCTGCAAAATAAGTTCCACATACCGCCGTAGAGAGAATAATATTTTCGCAAATCCAATTTGCTGACTTGTTTTGGCAGCATGACATTATGTCATGGCCCAGTGATTATTCGAACTGTTTTTCTTCAACCAGCTCCACACATAACGTGAGGCGGTTTCTTGACATGTCTTGTCAAAGCAGAGATCGTGTTCCCCCAATTGCGGGATTCTCATTAATGCGGTCATGGGTAACCCAACCGTGTCTAGGACTCCTAGATTATAGACAAGTCCCAAACGGCTACGAAGAGGACGCTTGATATTCACCCTCTTTATAAAAGGACAAGGTTTTCGCTTTTTCCCTCTCGTGCTCAATCGAACCCTTCCCCCGCCTCGAGTTCCAACACCCAAAGCCCAGGTTAGGTGCTCCGGATCTTCAATCATGTCCGGATCCAGCCTTCAAGGCCGATGGACGCCCTCCTCCGTGACGGAAGAGGACATCAAGAAGTTGAGGGAGGCCAGATACCTGACCGCTGAGGTTTCGCATCGGCTACCTGCTCAAGGGCAGGTCGTCCCTACTCCCGAACCCAATGAGAACGTCGTGTTCGTCTCCCACTTCCTCCGAGGCCTAGGCCTCACTCTGGATCCCTTCGTCAAGGGTTTGATGTTCTATTACGGGCTAGATTTCCACGATCTAGCTCCGGACTCCTTTCTTCACATCTCGACATTTATTGTTGTGTGTGAGGCCTTCCTCCGCATTACCCCTCACTTCGGCCTGTGGCTCAAGACCTTTGAAGTGAAGCCGAAGATGATCGAGGGGCAACATGCAGCGTGCGGAGGTGCATCAATAGGCAAGATGGCAGGAGCTCCATGGCCGAAAGGTTCCTTTCCAGAGGTGTCTGAATTATGGCAACGGGAGTGGTTTTATGTCACGGCTCCCAGAAGTGCCAAGTGGGCGGCTGCCCCTGCTTTCCGCTCGGGCCCCCACCACAACTGATGTCATGGATTAGGAGAGGTCTGAGCTGGGGTCCAGCTAAGGACGTGCCTATACTGCAAAGCTGCATTCAAGATCTCTTCGAGGGAGATTTTAATTTGGTTGTGGTAATACAAGTTATGCTGGTTCATCAAGTCCAGCCTTGCAAACACTGGCCCCTTCGCTCGTGGGAGTTCAACCCAGAAGGACTACGTGCCATTCAAAGTTTCCTCGGCCTGACGCACGAGGAGATGTACAAGTCATTCTTCGGACCTCAAGTAGAGTGTCCGGATACTACCGAGAACGTGGGCCTGAGCAGTAACCGCGCCGCCGAACAAGTAAGAAATCCTCTAGCCGAACACACTGTCTTTTATTCATCATGAAGTTATTTCTGAGAGTTCGCTCTTTGACCAGGACTGGCTAACAAGGGCGAAGATGATTCGGTGTTTGGCCCCCCTCCCTGAGGGTTTGGAAAATCCGGTATTGGAAAAGATGCTCGAGCTCGCACCTTGCCCGGAGCCCTCGAAGGAAGATAGGGGGGATAATATGGGCGGACGCGGGCCCCCATCGCTGCCAGTTCCAACCGAGGGAATGAGCGTCTCCATGAAGGAGGATAACCGGGGGAGGAAAAGGACTACTTCCGAGGATCCGAAAGCCGAGGCCTCCAAACGGGAGAAGAAGTTCCCACAGAGGGTCCTGCCTCGGGGGGTGCTTTTGCCGCACAAAGTCCACGGGGGGATCAGCCCTCCAATGAGTCGTAAGTGATCCAAAAAATAATTGAATAGTGAAGGTATACTATCTTTCTTCTGAGAAAATAACCACCGCATATATCTTGCAGTTCGGGCCTTAGCCCCTCTCAGCTGAGCTCGTCTTCGGGGGATCTTCTTCCAGAGATGATGGAGAGCGAAACGCCTTCCCCGGACTCCTCCGCTCAAGAAGTGGGAGACCCCGAAGTGTTGTCACAGAGGGCCTCTCTGGATCCGATGAGGCCAGAAGATAATCCCATAGACCCCCGAAGTCCCCAGCGTCCGGCTCCCGAAGAGAGCAAACAAAAGAGTCCGGTACCATCTGGTATGCGGTCAGACGTTCTAAGGGAGCTGGTGGGGCGAGCAGCTATCTCAGAAGAACACCGTACGTTGATGGGTACGGTGATGGAGAGAATTTCGTCTACCGAAAGCGGATTACATGAAGCCTTTATGAGTTTACTGACAGGCTTTGAGGTACGTGAGATAATATATGATAGTACCGCACATGTTAGGTGTGCCCTGTGTAGATAGTAGCCCCTGAGACTCTGGTTGTCGTCGAGAACGGCGGCGAATAGAGGATCATAGTCCCAGGCAATAACCAGACTGCCCTTATGTGCAGGTGGTGGAAGCTCCGGTGGCTAGCTGGACTAGTGAGTTTGCCGAATTAAAACGGCAACTGGATGCGGCAGACGCCGACATCGAGCTTGTTAACAAGAGGCTTGACGAGGCACAGGGTAAGTGTTATTATCTGGTGAACGCCACATAGTAAGAGCAGCATGATGCCAGTATCTTTAATATGTTGTGACTGCAGATGGAGCTGCCACCGTGGAAACCCTGCGGGCAGAACTTGCCCGAGCCAAGGTACACGCGAGGATTAGTAATGCGGCTGCTTTGAAGGCGGCCGAAGAGTTGAAAGCCGAGAAGGCCACACATTGCGAGAGCCAAGAGAAGATGGCCAAGATGGCCGTGGAATTAAAAGACACTGCCGACCATTGCCGGCTCCTTGAAAAATAAAACTGAGCGAAGGCAACGGACCTTGAGAAGGCCACGATGGCGGACAAAGACAACCGCTCTGCTATGAGAGCGAAGAAGGAGGAGCTACGGGAAGCCGGGGATATTGCGGCTGGGAAGCCCTTCATGCTACGGAGGAAGTTCGGAGATCCACGGTATGCCCCTCTGGATCGGCTGTGGAGTTCAGCAGATGCGTATATGGACTTGGCGGCGAGCGCTGCCGATGCAGCCAAATACTTCCAAGGTCAAACAGATCATGAAGTGGACAAGCTGTTCTGGTCGTAATTCAACGTTCCAGAGCATCCGCTTCCATTGACTGATCAGCTAGCCGAATGGGCCGAACTAAATAGGTTGTCCGGACTCGCCATGAGGTCTGTCGTGGATCAGCTATGGCCAGAAAAGCCAAAGCCAAACAACTATTTCAGTTTAGTGCAGCGGTTCCTTGGTGCGGTGCCGCGCATTAATGCGATGAAGAGGTCGGCGTGCATAGAAGGCTCGCGGATGGCCCTTGCCCGTGTTAAAGCATACTGGGCGGAGATGGACGCTACCACTGTTGCGGCGCAGGGTTGGGCCATAGGCCGAGTGGCTGCCAAGCACTATTTCGAGGAGGTTCTCGAGGGTGCTCGTTTGATAGAGGCCCAGTGCTCGAAGAATATTATGTTTGAGTTATATGTATTCTCATTGTAAACACAATGCTTTTATGAAATTTTATAAGGCTATGTTTATACTTTTGCCTGAAAGTAGTATGATGCCTCCTGTGCGGCCGTTTATGTATACATGTGTATAACCTGAAAGATTGCAGTCGTCGGCTTCAACCCTCACGCATATAATGCGGAGGTGCTCGTGAAAAACGCGTGTTCACACTTAACCCAACGTCTTGGTCCTATTAAGGAGGTGATAGCGTAGCGAACGAGGCAACCGGACTATAATGCTTTAACACTTTCACTTAGCCATAGGAGTTTGACAGTGGGGCTACTAGATAGCCCCTGGTGGCTCCGCACTCTCCCGATCTCGGGGTGCGTACATGCCTGGCCGAAAAACGGCCCTTCGTTAAGGCGGAGGAATTCTAACATTCCGATAGGCCATCGAGTGGTTGACCAGTCTCACGCTATATCATGACAGTCAGTTTTCCGCTTTCTCTACTGAGGTGCTCGTCCGGATGAACCAGGGCACAATCGCAGTAGTCCTCCTGGTGCTGCCTTAGCAGATAAAGCAGAACATAAGGCACCAAAATAGAGGAGCCGGGCAAACCCAACATTTGACCAAAGACAATGACTCGGAGCTGATGCATATAAGGCCAAATTCGCGACGCCGAACACTCCCTAAGGTATTCGGTCTTTATGGTATAAACCGGGCCTAAATAGTGCCCTTTGTAAGAAGCCCCTTGTGTCCAGGTACGTGCATTATTCTGATGTGGCCACATGCCAAGGCGTTAGCATCCTTCTCAATTGTGCCGAGAATTCGGTGGATGTGTATCAACAAGAGATAGTAAAAAAGGTTTACGCAGGGTCTTAATCTAAAAAGAATCCTTGGAGCGGGTCCCTGCTGCACGTCTGCGCCTGTGTCTCCATTGTGCCGTATCCTGGACGGGTGTAGCACGATGGTCAGCTGTAAAAAAGAGGAACTTAGGTGAAAAAGTTATCGTGCAAAAAGGTGGTTTTTTTAAAGAGACCATGTATAACTAGAAATGAGTAGAAATTGCCACTTGTCTGCGCATGTTGAGCCCCTTGTATTTGTAATAGGGGTGTGGCCATCAATCCGGTATAAATTACATATAGCAGTGCTAGACTCGTCTAACCGCGTCCGTGGTCTTGATGACCTATCAAATACTTTAGTTGGCGAGGCCGTTTTTAGTGTGCGGCTGCCAAGGCAGTCGCATTCTCTTCGGCGCGCAAGGATCGCTCAATACTTCCGTTCACTGTAATGATGCCGCGTGGACCGGGCATCTTGAGCGTCAGGGAAGCGTAATGTGGTATTGCATTAAAGCGAGCAAAAGCTTCACGTCCAAGTAGTGCTTGATAACCGCATTGGAACGGAGCAATGTGGAAGGTTAAATGTTCGCTACGGGAGATATCGGCGAAGCCGAATAGAACCTTTAGTAGTAGGGAGCCCGTGCAGTGAGCCCCTGGGCCTGGCATTACTCCTTTAAAGGTAGTGTTGCTATGGCAAATTTTCATTGGGTCTATCCCCATTTCGCGGATTGTATCCTGGTTTATTAGGTTTAGACTGCTGCCACCATCCATCAGGACTCGTGTGAAGTGGTATCCGTCAATTATTGGGTCTAATACCAGGGCAGCCCATCCTACACGCCGGATACTTGCTGAGTAATCACGATGGTCGAAAGTGATCGGTTGAGACGACCAGTGGCAGGACTCCGCGGTGATAGGCTGTAACGCCCCAAGACCGGAGCTTCACATGCCTTCCAGGGTTTCCGGGTTCCGTCGTGTGACTTGTTTGGTTCTTTGCATTCATCATTGCATCATGTGCATTGCATCATGTCATCATGCCATCATGTCATTAATCTTTGCATCTCAAGTCGACTAAATAAATCATATGGATCTTTGGTTCATTTAAATTGAGGGAATTCACATGGTGAGTTCTCTTTATAACATATCCGCCCGATATTAGGGAGCTATATTAAATATTCCATTTTCGGAATCACCCATGAACACACTTGCAAAATATTTCCCCATGCCTTCGTCCCATGCATCATCTCTTTCTCCTTTCCTTCTATTTCCTGTCTTTTGATAGTTCCATTTTCCCCTTCTCTATTAATGTCCATTCTTTTCCTATAAATTCTAGACCGTGCCAGGAACACCTCCTCCAATTTTCAGATCCTTTGGACTTGTTTTGGTTGGATTCAAAAATGGCTCAAGCTTGAATCTAATTCAAACTTGAATTATTTTTCTATCTCTAAAATAGTGCCAAACCATTTTATTCTATTTGTGCAAAGTTCCGGCGCTCCAAGAATTTTTTTTTCTTCTGAAATATTCTTTCCCTAACCCTCTCTTTATTTATTTTTCTTCTCTCTATTTGTTTTTTTGTTAAAGCAAATCAGAGAGGAGTGAGAGAGAGCAGCAGGCCCATTCTCCTTCTAGGCCCAGCCGGCGCCCTCCCCCTAGGCGCAGCCCCTCTATACTGGGCCGGCCTCTAAGGCCCAGCCTGCTCTAACCCTAGCTGCCCCGATCCCCTCCACTCAATCCCCATCTCTCCCTCTCGTTCTTGTCCACCGCCGCCACTCTCACCACGCACGCACAGAGGAGCGAAGCCCGACTCCCCCATCTCCCTCGCAGCCCCGCTCGATCCCCTCAGCCTCCCTCCTCCTTTGATCCAGGGATCCAGGCTGGACCCCCGTCGGCCTCCTCACCGTCGTCGCACCCACGGGGCCACCAGCAAGGCCCTGTGCCCACAGACGTCGTCCTCCGGCGCCCCAAGTCCCGCGCGACGCGCCAAGTCTCCATGGCCGCGCCTCCTTCGCCGCCCGGACCAGTCGTCCTCAACCCCGCCATGCTCCATCGTGCCCCCGCGCCCTTAAGTGTCTTGCGCACCTCCGCCGTCCATCTTCTCAGCCATGCCGCCGTTGTTTTGCAGGAGCTCCGCCTCCCTAGTGAGAATAGCCACCACCGGAGTTGTTCTTCCTCCGGTGCCCCGTCCCCATTGGTGCTGACCTCCACCGCAGGAGCAGCGTGGTCGCTGCCTGCTTCTGTGTTGTTCGCCAGGTCCCGCAGGAGGCCACGCGAGCCTGCGTTGACCACGTCGGTGTGGGTCCTTTTCGCCTGCAGCCGCCGCCATGGAACCGAGCTTAGAGCTCCGCTGCTGCCTTGGTGCTGCTATGCCCAACTCCTCCTTGACAGTTGCCTCGTCTCCGGCCCTACCCATTGGAGCCATGCCTCCCGGTGCCCGCAGCCGCATCGCCGGTCTTCTGTCTCGACCCGACATCTTTCCCTTTTGGCATCTATTTAGGTGCAGCGCCACAAGTTTTGCCTCTATGCACCCGGGTGATGCTGGCGGTGGAGTACCTCGACCCCGACGCCTAAAACGATCACCGAACCGGAAATAACGCCAAGTACTAGGTCAACGAGGACCGCCAAGTTCGTCTTCCGCTGTCTCTGAAATCGCCAAGTACCACGACGAAACGTGAACCACTACCGTCGACCCTTGAAGACCCCATGGACGTCAAGTTGCGTGTCGTTGACCCCGAACCTCTACAAAAACGTGTACGACTACTTCCGTCTCTGAAGAACCGGGTAACGGAACCGTCAAGTTCGTCTACCGCCTACATGTACAACTACCGTCGCCGAGATCGCGAGAGCCTCTTCCGTCGACTCTAGAGCATGTGAGAACGAATACTTCCTCTACGAACCGATGCGCTCCGAAATGCACGCTTCAAAGGTATAACCCCGAGTCGACTGCCCGTGAACGTATGCATGTTTGGATGTTGTATCTGCCCGTGAGCGTTAGTTGTTTCCCTCGCTTGGCACCACCGTCGACCCGTGGGAACCCGGTTACTGGGATCACCCCACCATCTTTTGCACGCTACCGTCACTTCTTTTTGCACCGGTATCCCCGTGGGCTACCTGATAACCGATATGTTGTCGTGGCATCTTTTTCGTATTCGTCGCCGTGACACCCCTTTCCTTTCCACCACGGTGGCAAATGCTTCATAATACTCTTATCAACTTATTCATAAATATTGCATAAAACTTGCACATGTCATCTGCATCATGTTAACAACATCAAGAATGTTTAAAATCGTTGTTTGCATTAAATTGATAAATGCATATGGGGATTTACCGGATTCGTTATTTGTTATGTCCGGCCCCATTTAAATTGTTTAGAAGATGTAGTTTTGTTATGCTTCACCTCTTGCCATGTTTAACAACATTTAATATTGTTGGGTACCTAAACGAGAGAGAACTAAATAATTATTGTGGTGTCCATCAATATGCAACTCGTTGCATATTGAGCTCCACTTAACTTGTAGTGTTGTTTGTGCACTTTGCCATGCCATGCTTATTTAAACCGGACATGCATCATAATTGTTTGTGCATCATGCCATGCTTATGTGTTGGTTGTTTACCATGATTGTTTGCTTCTTTCCGGTGTGGCTTCTTCGGGTTGGTTCCGATAACGTCGCATTTGTGAGGAACCGTTCGACTACGTCTGTTTGTCTTCTTCATGGACTCGTTCTTCTTCCTTGCGGGATTTCAGGCAAGATGACCATACCCTCGAAATCACTTCTATCTTTGCTTGCTAGTTGCTCGCTCTTTTGCTATGCTTATGTTGCGATACCTACCACTTGCTTATCATGCCTCCCATATTGTTGAACCAAGCCTCTAACCCACCTTGTCCTAGCAAACCATTGTTTGGCTATGTTACCGCTTTGCTCAGCCCCTCTTATAGCGTTGTTAGTTGCAGGTGAAGATTGGAGCTTGTTCCATGTTTGGAACATGGATATTTTGTTGGGATATCACAATATCTCTTATTTTAATTAATGCATCTATATACTTGGTAAAGGGTGGAAGGCTCGGCCTTATGCCTGGTGTTTTGTTCCACTCTTGCCGCCCTAGTTTCCGTCATATCGGTGTTATGTTCCCGGATTTCGCGTTCCTTACGCGGTTGGGTTATAATGGGAACCCCTTGACAGTTCGCCTTGAATAAAACTCCTCCAGCAAGGCCCAACGTTGGTTTTACCATTTTCCACCTAGCCTTTTCTTTCCCTTGGGTTCTACAGACTCAAGGGTCATCTTTATTTAAACCCCCGGGCCAGTGCTCCTCTGAGTGTTGGTCCAACCCAGAGCACCATGCAGGGCCATCCCTTGGCAACTTGGGTTACGTCGGCTCCTGTACGCTTAGCTTATCCGGTGTGCCCTGAGAACGAGATATGTGCAGCTCCTATCGGGATTTGTCGGCACAGCGGGTGGTCTTGCTGGACTTGTTTTACCATTGTCGAGGATGTCTTGTAGAACAGGGATCTCGAGTCTGATTGGAATGCCTCGGGAGGAGGTCTATTCCTTCGTTGACCGTGAGAGCTTGTCATGGGCTAAGTTGGGACACCCCTGCAGGGATTTGAACTTTCGAAAGCCGTTCCCGCGGTTATGGGAAGATGGAAATTTGTTAATGTCCGGTTGTAGATAACTTGAACCTTAACTTAATTAAAATGAATCAACTATGTGTGTTACCGTGATGGTCTCTTTCCGGCGGAGTCCGGGAAGTGAACACGGTGTTGGAGTTATGCTTGACGTAGGTTGTTCTAGGATCACTTCTTGATCATACTTTTATCGACCGTGCCTTGCCTTCTCTTCTCGCTCTCATTTGCGTATGTTAGCCACCATATATGCTAGTCGCTTGCTGCAGCTCCACCTCATACCTGTTACCTTACCCATAAGCTTAAATAGTCTTGATCGCGAGGGTGCGAGATTGCTGAGTCCCCGTGGCTCACAGATACTTCCAAACCAGTTTGCAGGTGCCGATGAGTCCTTGCAGATGACGCAACCAAGCTTAGGAGGAGCTCTATGAAGATCTTGTCCTTTGTGTTGTTTTGTTCTAGTTGATCAGTAGTGGAGCCCAGTTGGGGTCGATCGGGGACCTTGTCGCATTTGGGGTTCTTCTTTTATTTTGGTTCCGTAGTCGGACCTTGATTGTATTTGGATGATGTAATGCCTTATTCATGTATTGTGTGAAGTGGTGATTTTAATCCAACTATGTATCTCTTTCCCTTATGTATTACATGGGTTGTGTGAAGATTACCTCACTTGCGACATTGCTTTCAATGCGGTTATGCCTCTAAGTCGTGCTTCGACACGTGGGAGATATAGCCGCATCGAGGGCGTTTCAAGTTGGTATCAGAGCCTTCCCCGACCTTAGGAGCCCCCACTGCTTGATCGTTTTTAGCAGCCGTTGTTGAGTCTAGAAAAAAAGTTTTGAGTCATTAGGAATTATATATCGGAGAGTTAGGATTTCTTTTTACTCCTCAGTCCCTTCGTCGCTCTGGTGAGGCATCCTGACGTAGAATTTTGACTCTCTCTTCTCAAATTTCACTAAAAATTTTTTTAGGATCACGCGTGTATCTTGGAATTGTTCCGATGGTTTTGTGACGAGAACATTGTCTTGGTGCCTCCTGTCAGGGGTTTTGTGGAAGTGTCCCGGGGAGTTGAGCTCTGAGGTGTTGTCGTTATAATTTTATCATTGCAGTTCTGGAATACCTGAGATTAGTTTCGCCGACATCGAAAATCTCTTTTATGCAGTTGTTGGTGAGATAACCTCGACGCCACCCAGTACTGGGGCGGGAGTTCGGGAGTATTGCCATAACTTGTATAACGGATGATTTTCGAAGGTTGAGGTAGATGATTTCCGAAGGTTTCTTGGTTATGTGTTGAAGGATGGATACAGCTGGATGTAGGATTTGCTAGTTTTGGGTGAGATATTACGCTTCCCCTGTATCCCCAACACCTGATTGCATAACCGGAAAGGTTCGGGAGTTTCATAGGTGGGAATTCAAGTAGCTCTTAGGAAATCTTTCCGACGGGTGTATGATATGAAATTGGGGTTCGACGTCTAGTGGTCCGCCTATCCACGGTTGGTTTTACAGTGGTCTCGTTGTGTCTTAAAGAGTCCTTGGCTATGCCGACTCGGGGACGCTTCGTATGTCATGTGCACTGCCTTGTACATGATGGTGTTGTACGATCGAGCCCGTGTAGGCCCCACCACGAAAACTTCGGACGAAATCTCTATCATATGTTTGTTCTGGCTTATTCTGCAAGCCAATCCTTTGTTTTGTTTTTTGAGTTGTGGTATTCGAGTTGCTTCGAAGTCAAATGTTGATTCCATACCTTCTCTAAGGTTGTTCTCATACTCCTATGCGAAACTAATCCTTCAGGATAGTCGAGATTGTTATGCCAATCTTGTTCAACCGGTGTGCTTCTCTTCAAGTGGATCCGATCACTTCAACATTCGCAAGATTCAATCTCAGCTTTCTCAACGGTGTTTGTTTCATCCGTCTCCAAGTTGCCTTTGTTTTTCCCGCCCACCCACCCTTTTTCTTCAAGGACTCAGAGTTCTTTTTCACTATCCATTTTATCGATGGAAGTCTCTCCATTCTTTTCTATCAATATTCTTATCCGGTGATTCTCATGAATATTCTAACGGAGCTTCAAGTTCGTCTCACATCACTCGTTTTCTTCTCCGGTGGTTTCAATTCAAGCTTTGTTGATTCACATCATTTTCCTTGTTTCAAATGCTTTCTCATGCCGGTGTACCTCTTAATCTTTCACTTCTCTATATCTTTTGTTTTGGAGGGCTGAAGATATCTCGAAGATTCGTGTTTTCCACTCTACATTCGTTCAAGCTCTTTCGAGGATGTTATCTCATTCAAGTCATCTAATTCAACCGGTGCTTTCTCCTTTTCAAGTAATCTTTTCAACGATGTTTCTTTTGAGTGGGCCCTAACCCACAGGTCTTTTCCCGGGATCTTACCTGACTCTTCTAATTCTCCCGGAGATATCCTTAAAATTCTTTTCGAAGTTTGACGTGAGAATGAATTGCCATCAGTCAGATGTCCTCTAAGATCTTTCAAATTCTTTTCATCGTTGGCTCAACCTTTCCATATTCATTCTGGAGTGCCTCAACAATTCATGGTGGTGTTTCTCGTCGTCATTTGAAGATCGAAGAAGTTTTTCTCTTAATCTTGCTCCATTCTCTTCAAGATTCGTGATTCTAGCTTGTTGCCATCCTCTCATAATTGTTTTGATTGTGAGAATTCTTTTCACCCATCCGGAGTAATTCAGAGTATTTTCAGTTTGATTCTCCGGATCCCATCATCTCATAATTATTCATTCTCAGCTTTCAGCTATCATTCTCCAAATTTTACCGGTGCTTCGTTCAAGTGATCTTTAATCGGCTCGTGATCTCTTCGTTCTCATGTATCTAAATCCTCTCAAGCATCTTCGTGTATTTGCTAATTCTTCCCGGTGTTTCTTTATCTTTACTTCATTCGTTTTCAATTCTTACGATGGTTTGCTCAAGATTCTCTTCCATGGTTATCATATTAATTCTTTCGTTCTTTCAAATCCTACCGGTGGATCATTGAAGACCTCTTCAAGTTGGCGCGATATCTATCTTAATCCTTCTACGAGAATAAGTAGTATGCCAAATCCATTGTTTGTCATCAATTTAATTGGTGAAGGATACGCATAACGTAATTCTTGTTCTTCTTCATCCAAGTGATTAATTCCTTATTCCGAAGGTTCATCAAATTCCTGATTTCAATTGTGTCATCTTCTCTTTTTCCCGGAGTTCCAAGCTCTCGCAATTACATCACCATGGAGATTCATTTAAATCATTGCAAGGCTTCAACCTTATTCTTTTCATCCTCCATTTCGATTGATCATTTCTTTTATTACCGGAGTTCTCATGAAGGTTCTACATGATGGTTCATAAAGGATTTAATTCCTTTCCGAAGTGTTCATCAAGATTCTTTTCAGAGGAGTTCAAGCTTTATTCATCATTGCAATCCGGTGTGCTATTCTGTCTACCGTATCATTGGAGGTGGTATTATGTCATTCTTGATAATTTCTTTCGTGTTTCATGATTCACAAGTTGTCAGGAATGAGATATTTTAAATCCATCAATCTCGTCATTTGAGTTATCTTGGGTAATATTTTCACCAAAAGCCTTCCCTAAGGATTGTTGCTATTATGGCGCTCATAAATGACTCAAGTTCGTTTATCCTCCCGGTGAAATAGCTTCTCGTCTCCTTGTAATATAAATCCAATCAAATCTTTTCCGTGAGTGGCAGAATTTCACCTCATAGTTTTGAGTTGTTCTCCATAAGCCCACTACAAGCTTACTCTTTTCGTTGTTGGTTTTTTTCCAACAACTCCGTTCGACCCTTCTCCTAAAGATGCCTTGTCAAACTCTTTTGTGGCAGAAGTTGGCTTTTTCTTCTACATTCTTTTATCTCAATGATCTATCTTCTATTTCTCTCTTCCGGAGGCATTGCGATGTTGCTCTTTTCAACCCATCATTTTGTTCTGTCAAAATCATGCTTCTTTATTTTGCTTATCCATTTAACCGGAGTGTCGTGTCCTCTGCTCAAGTTCTTTTCATCTTATCAAGTCTTGTATCACTTTTCAACCGGAGTGCTGACCGAAGTTGTTCTTCCTTGTTCCTCTTTGCTAACGGAGTGCTTTCAACTTCATTTATCTCCGTTGTATTCTTTTCTCGAAGTGGCTGAACCTCTTCAAGGTTCGTGGTTTCACTCGTTTGTTAAAGAAGCAACTTAGTTTTACCTCTCCTCTTCCTCTTCCGTTTCCCTCCGGTGCCATTCTAGATCTCGGGACGAGATCCTCTCGTAGTGGTGGAGTGTTGTAACGCCCCAAGACCGGAGCTTCAGATGCCTTCCAGGGTTTCCGGGTTCCGTCGTGTGACTTGTTTGGTTCTTTGCATTCATCATTGCATCATGTGCATTGCATCATGTCATCATGCCATCATGTCATTAATCTTTGCATCTCAAGTCGACTAAATAAATCGTATGGATCTTCGGTCCATTTAAATTGAGGGAATTCACATGGTGAGTTCTCTTTATAACATATCCGCCCGATATTAGGGAGCTATATTAAATATTCCATTTTCGGAATCACCCATGAACACACTTGCAAAATATTTCCCCATGCCTTCGTCCCATGCATCATCTCTTTCTCCTTTCCTTCTATTTCCTGTCTTTTGATAGTTCCATTTTCCCCTTCTCTATTAATGTCCATTCTTTTCCTATAAATTCTAGACCGTGCCAGGAACACCTCCTCCAATTTTCAGATCCTTTGGACTTGTTTTGGTTGGATTCAAAAATGGCTCAAGCTTGAATCTAATTCAAACTTGAATTATTTTTCTATCTCTAAAATAGTGCCAAACCATTTTATTCTATTTGTGCAAAGTTCCGGCGCTCCAAGAATATTTTTTTCTTCTGAAATATTCTTTCCCTAACCCTCTCTTTATTTATTTTTCTTCCCTCTATTTGTTTTTTTGTTAAAGCAAATCAGAGAGGAGTGAGAGAGAGCAGCAGGCCCATTCTCCTTCTAGGCCCAGCCGGTGCCCTCCCCCTAGGCGCAGCCCCTCTATACTGGGCCGGCCTCTAAGGCCCAGCCTGCTCTAACCCTAGCTGCCCCGATCCCCTCCACTCGATCCCCATCTCTCCCTCTCGTTCTTGTCCACTGCCGCCACTCTCACCACGCACGCACAGAGGAGCGAAGCCCGACTCCCCCATCTCCCTCGCAGCCCCGCTCGATCCCCTCAGCCTCCCTCCTCCTTTGATCCAGGGATCCAGGCTGGACCCCCGTCGGCCTCCTCGCCGCCGTCGCACCCACGGGGCCAGCAACAAGGCCCTGCGCCCGCAGACGTCGTCCTCTGGCGCCCCAAGTCCCGCGCGACGCGCCAAGTCTCCATGGTCGTGCCTCCTTCGCCGCCCGGACCAGTCGTCCTCAACCCCGCCGAGCTCCATCGCGCCCCCGCGCCCTTAAGTGTCTTGCGCACCTCCGCCGTCCATCTTCTCAGCCGTGCCGCCGTCGTTTTGCAGGAGCTCCGCCTCCCTAGCAAGAACAGCCACCACCGGAGTTGTTCTTCCTCCGGTGCCCCGTCCCCATTGGTGCTGACCTCCACCGCAGGAGCAGCGTGGTCGCTGCCCTGCTTCTGTGTTGTTCGCCAGGTCCCACAGGAGGCCGTGCGAGCCCGCATTGACCACGTTGGTGTGGGTCCTTTTCGCCTGCAGCTGCCACCATGGAACCGAGCTTAGAGCTCCGCTGCTGCCTTGGTGCTGCTATGCCCAACTCCTTGACAGTTGCCTCGTCTCCGGCCCTGCCCGTTGGAGCCATGCCTCCCGGTGCCCGCAGCCGCGTCGCTGGTCTTCTATCTCGACCCGACATCTTTCCTTTAGGCATCTATTTAGGTGCAGCGCCACAAGTTTTGCCTCTATGCACCCGGGTGATGTTGGCAGTGGAGTACCTCGACGCCCGACGCCTAAAACGATCACCGAACCGGAAATAACGCCAAGTACTAGGTCAACGAGGACCGCCAAGTTCGTCTTCCGCCGTCTCCGAAATCGCCAAGTACCACGACGAAACGTGAACCACTACCGTCGACCCTTGAAGACCCCATGGACGTCAAGTTCCGTGTCGTTGACCCCGAACCTCTAGAAAAACGTGTACGACTACTTCCATCTCTGAAGAACCGGGTAACGGAACCGTCAAGTTCATCTACTGCCTACATGTACAACTACCGTCGCCGAGATCGCGAGAGCCTCTTCCGTCCACTCTAGAGCATGTGAAAACGACTACTTCCTCTACGAACTGATGCGCTCCGAAACGCACGCTTCAAAGGTATAACCCCGAGTCGACTGCTCGTGAACGTATGCATGTTTGGATGTTGTATCTGCCCGTGAGCGTTAGTTGTTTCCCTCGCTTGGCACCACCGTCGACCCGTGGGAACCCGGTTACCGGGATCACCCCACCATCTTTTGCACGCTACCGTCACTTATTTTTGCACCGGTATCCCCGTGGGCTACCTGATAACCGATATGTTGTCGTGGCATCTTTTTCATATTCATCGCCGTGGCACCCCTTTCCTTTCCACCACGGTGGAAAATGCTTCATAATACTCTTATCAACTTATTCATAAATATTGCATAAAACTTGCACATGTCATCTGCATCATGTTAACAACATCAAGAATGTTTAAAATCGTTGTTTGCATTAAATTGATAAATGCATATGGGGATTTACCAGATTCGTTATTTGTTATGTCCGGCCCCATTTAAATTGTTTAGAAGGTGTAGTTTTGTTATGCTTCACCTCTTGCCATGTTTAACAACATTTAATATTGTTGGGTACCTAAACGAGAGAGAACTAAATAATTATTGTGGTGTCCGTCAATATGCAACTCGTTGCATATTGAGCTCCACTTAACTTGTAGTGTTGTTTGTGCACTTTGCCATGCCATGCTTATTTAAACCGGACATGCATCATAATTGTTTGTGCATCATGCCATGCTTATGTGTTGGTTGTTTACCATGATTGTTTGCTTCTTTCCGGTGTGGCTTCTTCGGGTTGGTTCCGATAACGTCGCGTTTGTGAGGAACCGTTCGACTACGTCCGTTTGTCTTCTTCATGGACTCGTTCTTCTTCCTTGTGGGATTTCAGGCAAGATGACCATACCCTCGAAATCACTTCTATCTTTGCTTGCTAGTTGCTCGCTCTTTTGCTATGCCTATGCTGCGATACCTACCACTTGCTTATCATGCCTCCCATATTGTTGAACCAAGCCTCTAACCCACCTTGTCCTAGCAAACCGTTGTTTGGCTATGTTACCGCTTTGCTCAGCCCCTCTTATAGCGTTGTTAGTTGTAGGTGAAGATTGGAGCTTGTTCCATGTTTGGAACATGGATATTTTGTTGGGATATCACAATATCTCTTATTTTAATTAATGCATCTATATACTTGGTAAAGGGTGGATGGCTCGGCCTTATGCCTGGTGTTTTGTTCCACTCTTGCCGCCCTAGTTTCCGTCATATCGGTGTTATGTTCCCGGATTTTGCATTCCTTATGCGGTTGGGTTATAATGGGAACCCCTTGACAGTTCGCCTTGAATAAAACTCCTCCAGCAAGGCCCAACATTGGTTTTACCATTTGCCACCTAGCCTTTTCTTTCCCTTGGGTTCTGCAGACTCAAGGGTCATCTTTATTTAAACCCCCGCGCCAGTGCTCCTCTGAGTGTTTGTCCAACCCAGAGCACCGTGCAGGGCCATCCCTTGGCAACTTGGGTTACGTCGGCTCCTGTACGCTTAGCTTATCCGGTGTGCCCTGAGAACGAGATATGTGCAGCTCCTATCGGGATTTGTTGGCACAGCGGGTGGTCTTGCTGGACTTGTTTTACCATTGTCGAGGATGTCTTGTAGAACCGGGATACCGAGTCTGATTGGAATGCCTCGGGAGGAGGTCTATTCCTTCGTTGACCGTGAGAGCTTGTCATGGGCTAAGTTGGGACACCCCTGCAGGGATTTGAACTTTCGAAAGCCGTTCCCGCGGTTATGGGCAGATGGGAATTTGTTAATGTCCGGTTGTAGATAACTTGAACCTTAACTTAATTAAAATGAATCAACTATGTGTGTTACCGTGATGGTCTCTTTCCGGCGGAGTCCGGGAAGTGAACACGGTGTTGGAGTTATGCTTGACGTAGGTTGTTCTAGGATCACTTCTTGATCATACTTTTATCGACCGTGCCTTGCCTTCTCTTCTCGCTCTCATTTGCGTATGTTAGCCACCATATATGCTAGTCGCTTGCTGCAGCTCCACCTCATACCTGTTACCTTACCCATAAGCTTAAATAGTCTTGATCGCGAGGGTGCGAGATTGCTGAGTCCCCGTGGCTCACAGATACTTCCAAACCAGTTTGCAGGTGCCGATGAGTCCTTGCAGATGACGCAACCAAGCTCAGGAGGAGTTCGATGAAGATCTTGTCCTTTGTGTTGTTTTGTTCTAGTTGATCAGTAGTGGAGCCCAGTTGGGGTCGATCGGGGACCTTGTCGCATTTGGGGTTCTTCTTTTATTTTGGTTCCATAGTCGGACCTTGATTGTATTTGGATGATGTAATGCCTTATTCATGTATTGTGTGAAGTGGCAATTGTAAGCCAACTATGTATCTCTTTCCCTTATGTATTACTTGGGTTGTGTGAAGATTACCTCACTTGCGACATTGCTTTCAATGCGGTTATGCCTCTAAGTCGTGCTTCGACACATGGGAGATATAGCCACATCGAGGGCGTTTCATAGGCCCTTGGGCATATTTTTCTGGGAGTGTCGTTTTGTTTCTCCCCTTGATCACGTGTAACACGTTTACTGTTTTGACTTCTGGTGGAAATTTCTTTTGTTCCCCAGTGTCTTGCTTGAGAGGCTCATCCTCATCTTCGCTTGGTGTATACTCCCCCTTGTGTACGGTGTTGAGCTTGCCGGACTGCTTGAAGACCCAACATTCTCTGTGGGTATGATTAGCGGGTTTACCAGGGGTGCTATGGATCTGACATATTTGGTCCAGAATTTTGCTTAGGCTGGACAGTTCGTCTCTGGCGCCTTTAGAGGGCGGCTTTTGCTGACCTGGCCGAGAGCTTTTGAATCCGGCGTTTACTGCCGTGCTCTTCGTGTTGTCTTCTTTATGCCGGCGTTTGTTATTGTTGTTGCGCCGTGATTTCCCGTTTCCATCTCTAACTTTGGATGTACTGGGGTCGCTGGTGCTGCATCTGGCTAGCCATCTATCCTCACCCGCGCAAAAGCGGGTCATGAGGCTTGTTAATGCTGCCATTGTTCTCAACTTTTCTTGGCCGAGGTGTCTGGCAAGCCATTCGTCACGGACGCTATGCTTAAAAGCTGCCAAGGCTTCGGCGTCCGGACAGTCGACAATTTGGTTCCTTTTAGTAAGAAACCTGTTCCAAAGCTTTCGGGCTGACTCTCCGGGCTGTTGAGTTATATGACTCAAATCATCCGCGTCCGGAGGTCGGACATAAGTCCCTTGAAAATTTGCCCGAAAGGCGTTTTCGAGCTCTTCCCAGCTTCCAATGGAGTTTTTGGGGAGGCTTTTAAGCGAGTGCCGAGCTGGCCCTTTGAGCTTGAGGGGTAAGTACTTGATGGCGTGGAGATCGTCTCCTCGAGCCATATGGATATGAAGGATATAGTCCTCAATCCAGACCCCAGGGTCTATTGTTCCATCGTATGCCTCCATGTTTACGGGTTTGAATCCCTCTGGAAATTCATGGTCCAGCACCTCATCGGTGAAACATAGGGGGTGTGCGGCACCCCTATATCTGGGTGTACCGCGTTGTTCGGATGTTTGTTGTGTTGCATCGTATGCTAGAGCACACTTGCGTGGTCCGTAGATGGATCTGGTTTCGCCGTCCTTTTGATGCGAGCCCTCGCGTAGACCGCGTATTGGCTTATGTGCGGCGTTGCTTGCCGCTTTGTGTTGGCCGTGAGGTCGTCTATCCGGCCAGATGGCTGTTTTAATTTTTGGTTGTGGGGGGTCTAAGGCCTCCTCATCGAATTCGGGTAGCAACTTCTGCTTTGGGTAGCTCTTGGTGGGGCGATTGCTGCCGTACTTCGCTGCTGTGTTGAGTACTTTACTCCATCTGATTTGGAGTGTGTCCTACGCAGCCTTGAGCCTTTGCTTCTGCTTTTTCAGTCTCCTCACGCTGGCAACAAGCCTTTGACGGGCATTCTGCCGCTCCGGGTGTCTGTCCGGCGTTATGTCGTCCGGACTATTATCTTTGACAGAATTGGTTTGTTCGGTTTGATTCTCCGTGTTGCCGTGGTCCGGCAATGGCTCGCCCTGCTCTAACGCTAGGTCTGTATGATCGTTGTTTCTACCGAGGCGGGATTTGGGGCGGTGCTTACGCCGCCGCTTTGACTTCTTCTCGAGGGGACAAGCCTTCGTAGCGTCCTTCCGTTCGTCGTCGTCGTCTTCTTTTGGTGTGTCCACCATGAATACGTTATATGATGAGGTGGCTTTCCAGTGCCCTATAGGCGCTGGTTTATGTTCGTCTCCTACATCGTCGTCCATACCGTCGATGTCTTCGGAGTCGAAGTCGAGCATGTCGGTTAAATCATCGATAGTGGCTACGAAGTGGGTGGTGGGTGGGCGTCGAATTTCTTCGTCGTCCGCATCCCAATCCTGTTGGCCATAATCCGGCCAGGGCTCTCCTGGCAAGGAGAGAGACCTTAGTGAATTCAGAATGTCGCCGAGGGGCGAGTGCTGAAAGATATCCGCGGCGCCGAATTCCATGATCGGCGCCCAATCGGATTCGATTGGCAGGGGCGCGGGCGGTTCGGAGTCCAGAAAAGAGTCCGGCTCCTTGGAGTCACGGGCTTCGCGGAGGATTAGGCTGGTGTTCGGCTCGATCGCCGTTGAGACTGCGGCCCCTGAGGTGGTGTCTAGCCACCCATCCTTGATTGGCGCAGTTGGCTCCGAGCTAAGGGTCGGAGCTGATGCGGGCGTGGCCTCTGGGGTACTGTTCGGCGGCAGAGCAAGGTCATACCCGTCGTGACAGTGCGGCGCGCCCGGCTGTGGCTCGAATCCGTCGAAGATCAAGTCTCCGCGGATGCCGGCCATGTAGTTCAAACTTCCAAATCTGACCTGACGGCCAGGGACATAGCTTTCAATCCTGGACCGCATCGCTATCGATGATAGTAGGAGCCATCAAGCCTAACGGCGATGACACAGAGGAACTCTCAATGAAAGCACCAATGTCGGTGTCAAAACCGGCGGATCTCGGGTAGGGGGTCCCGAACTGTGCGTCTAGGCCGGATGGTAACAGGAGGCAGGGGACAGGATGTTTTACCCAGGTTTGGGCCCTCTTGATGGAGGTAAAACCCTACATTCTGCTTGATTGATATTGATGATATGGGTAGTACAAGAGTAGTCTACCACGAGATCAGAGAGGCTAAACCCTAGAAGCTAGCCTATGGTATGATTGTATGTTGTCGTTGGTGTCCTACGGACTAAAACCCTTCGGTTTATATAGACATCGGAGAGGGTTAGGGTTACACAAGGTCGGTTACAAAGGAGGAGATATCCATATTCGTATTGCCTAGCTTGCCTTCCACGCCAAGTAGAGTCCCATCCGGACACGAGACGAAGTCTTCAATCTTGTATCTTCATAGTCTAACAGTCCGGCCAAGGGAGATAGTCCGGCTGTTCGGAGACCCCCTAATCCAGGACTCCCTCACTTAGCGATGATGACTTTGAAGATGAAGCTGGAGCAGATATCATGGAATCTGCAACCGAGGAATATTTTTAGTAGACCACCATATCAGTAGTAGTATTCCGCCATGTAAATAAAGTAGTCCGAGGACTTTTGCGATAGTTAGATCGATTGCATGCCTTGCCTGATTGATTGAGTGAAATGATTGTGTTTGTCTCATGTGCATATGGGTAGTGCCTTCTCATTAGACCACATTCTATTCTAATATCTTCCCTCTAAACCCATGAGATGCCTCCGAGACGTGACCCCGAATTTGCCTTCCCGCCGGAGCTCACTCAGTTGATCCAACAGCAGAATACCTTGATGCAGTTGCTAGTTCAGAACCAGGGCAACAACAACAACAACAATCCACCACCACCCCCACCAGTTGACAACCTAGTCCGTTTCCTAATGTTGCAGTCGCCTGTGTTTTCCAATAGCACTAAGCCTATAGTAGCAGATGATTGGCTCCACAAGATCGGAAGGGAGTTAACCACTGCAGGATGTACTGATGCTGAGAAGGTGCGTTTTGCCGCACATCAGTTGGATGGACCAGCAGCATCATGGTGGGAGAATTACACTGTCACCTACCCTATAGCCACGGTGACATGGGACCAGTTTCAGCAAGCTTTCCGTATAGCTCATGTATCAAATGGAGACATGAATTTGAAGAAGCGTGAGTTTCGCAACTTACGCCAGGGGAACCGTACTGTGGCTCAGTACGCATATGAGTTTAGCAAGTTATCTCGCTATGCCCCTGATGATGTGGCCTCAGATGCCGCAAAGCAGGAGAAATTTATGGAAGGGCTGAATGATGAGATGAGTATGCAGTTGATGGTGGCAACATTCACCAACTACCAGGAGTTGGTAGATAAGGCTCTTATGATTGAAGGGAAGCAACAGCAGATTGAGAACGGTAAGAGGAAGTATGGACAAGGGAGGTATAACTCAGGAGCTCAGCAGAAGCCTCACCTAACCCCGAACTCAGGAGGACTTGTTCATAACCATGGAGGCCACACCCATAATGGAGGGAGTAACCATAATCATACTGGCCCTAGGAATGGGAATGGAGCAAGCAACAATCAGAACCGCCCAAATCCAGCCACACCCACCAAGAGGGACCTAAGCCACGTTACTTGTTTCAAGTGCGGGAAGACTGGACACTATGCCACGGAGTGCCCTGATGGAAAGAATGGAAACGGAAATGGGAGCGCTGGGAAGAAGCCCAATCCATTCAACAAAGGACAAGTGAACCACATTAACGTGGAGGAGGTTGAAGAGCAGCCGGACGCGGTAATAGGTAAGTTTTTGGTTAAGTCATTTACCGCTCTTGTTCTTTTTGATACTGGTGCATCGCATTCATACGTATCAAGGGGATTCTTGGATAAGTTTAAACTACCGATGCAAACCCTTAGGACCCTTCTCCTAGTGAGTTCACCTAGAGCAGAATATATGGCTAGTCGATGGTGCGATCAGATACCCCTAACCACCCCAGAGGGAAAAAGGATTAAGTATGTATCTAGGCATGTGCCTAGGAGGAGCCAAGTGAATACCCTCATGGGAGTTGTTCAGGAGGAAGTGCCTGTAGTAAAGGATTACCCAGATGTTTTTCCAGAGAAGTTACCAGGCATGCCACCGGATCGAGACATCGAGCTTTTGATAAAGCTATTGCCAGGTACAGGGCCAATATCCAAGAGACCCTATCGGATGCCCGCAAATGATCTGGAGGAAATTAAGAAACATATCAAGGAGTTATTGGAGAAAGGATACATTCGAAGGAGTTCATCACCTTGGGGAGCCCCAGTACTTTTGGTTGAGAAGAAGGATAAATCCCTAAGAATGGTTGTTGATTATCGGGCCTTGAATGAAGTGACGATCAAGAACAAGTACCCACTGCCGATGATCAATGATCTGTTTGATCGGCTGCAAGGAGATAAGGTGTTTTCAAAGATCGATCTACGATCGGGATACCATCACTTGAAGATTCGAGAGAAAGATATACCAAAGACGACATTCACCACGCGTTACAGATTATACGAGTATACGGTCATGTTGTTTGGACTGACTAACGCCCCTGCCTATTTCATGAGCATGATGAACAAGGTATTCATGGAATATTTGGACAAGTTTTTGTGGTGTTCATTGATGATATTATGGTATACTGGAAGAATGAAGAGGAGCACAAGGAGCATCTGCGATTAGTTCTCGAGAAACTCAGGGAACACCAGTTGTATGCCAAGTTCAGCAAATGCGAGTTTTGGTTGAAGGAAGTCGGATTCCTTGGACATGTTATATCAGGAGAAGGTATAGCAGTAGACCCTAGAAAGGTTCAGTCAGTCACCGAATGGTTAGCACCCACTTCAGTTAGTGAGATCCGCAGTTTTCTTGGACTCGCAGGATACTATCGGAGATTCATTGAGAATTTTTCCAAGATTGCGAAGCCAATGACGGAGTTATTTAAGAAGGATACCAAGTTTAAATGGATGGAAGATTGTGAGGCAAGTTTCCAGGAGTTGAAGAAATGTTTGACTACAGCCCCAGTGCTGACACTGCCAGATATACATAAGGATTTCAAGTGTATTGCGACGCCTCTCGCTTAGGACTTGGAAGTGTGCTTATGTAGGACGGAAGAGTTGTTTCGTATACTTCACGACAACTAAAACCTCACGACTTGAATTATGCCACGCAAGATTTGGAGTTAGCAGCCGTAGTGCATGCATTGAAGACTTGGAGACATTACCTTATTGGAAACCATTGTGATGTGTACACGGATCATAAAAGTTGGAAGTACATCTTCACACAGAAGGAGTTGAACCTTAGGCAGAGGAGATGGTTGGAGCTTATAAAGGATTATGACATGAAGCTTCACTATCATCCAGGAAAGGCCAATGTCATAGCAGACGCCTTGAGCCGAAAGAGTTATGCTAATATCCTTGAAAGTAAGGGAGTGCCAAAGGAGTTAGCAGAGGATATCATGGAACTGTCACACCCTGATTTTCATGCCACAACACATAAGCTAACAATCATGATAAAATGTGGTTTGACAAAAACTTTTGAGTGTTTTGGACCTTGCCTTGATTGGATTTTTGTCTGTTGTTTGCAAGTGCTCTAAAAATCAAATAAATCCTCCAACTCCTATACTTCATCTCCTTGCTCCAAACTCTTGAACAAATGATCATGCCATGTGTATAGAGCAATATAGTATTTTCTTACAAAAATAATTTGGCCAAAAGGTATTTTCAAAAATTAGTTTTCCAAAAACCCCTGAATTAAGATTTGTACTGCAAGTACTTAATTCAGGGCAGTAAAAATCTTTCCAAAAATATATTTGACTCCTATTAGATATAGGATACCCAGAAACCACAAAAATATAATTTTAAATGTTATTTTCCTATTTTGTTTAAAGGCTTTTTCTTAAGGCCAGAAATGATCTTTAATAGGTTAAAATTATTTTAAAGCTTTAAAAATATTTGAGAAAAATTAGGGAGACTCAATTGACATATATTTTCCATATATAAGAGTTTCAACACATGGTCATGTTCAAAATATTGGACAAAACCTCCCAAAACCATTTCTGCTGATTTCAAGGATTTGGAATATTTCTACAGGAAATATTCCCCAACAATCCCAAGAAAATTCTAGCATGTCACATATGACATGTTTGATGATCTTGACAAGTCTCATGTCATGGAGAACAGTATAACCCCATGAAACCCTTTCAAAACCACTTCTGTCCTTTTTCAAGTTTGAACAACTTTGCACTGTCAAACATGTCCAAATACTCTCAAACTTGGTGCACATGCTCAAATGGTGTAATAATGCATCTAGACCAAATGGCACAAGTTGGAGAGAATGTTATCTTGATCAAAGTACCCCAAAACCCTTTCTGTCCAGAACCAAATTTGAACAACTCTACATTGCCAAGTATGTCCTTTTGATCTGAATTTTTGTGGACATGTTCAAATCCTCAAATGATGACACTACACCAAGTGGTGCTTCAAGGAGAATAGATTTGCATGACTAAATCTTGGTAAAGCCATTTCTGCTGATTTCTAGGGTTTACAAAAGTTGCATTGGCAACTTTCTCAAAATGGACTCAAACTTGGTGGTCAACCTCAATTATGTGTAACACTTGATCCTGTTAATTCTCATGGCAATTGGAATTAATTTTCTTGCCCAAACCACCAACAAACACCTTCTGCCATTTTTCCAAAATCATCATTTTGACCTCTTCCACTAATCTCCATGGGCCCAAGTTTTTACCACAGCTGCCCCAGGTCACCTCCTACCTCCAGTAGCTCCCCCTCTTCCGAAGCTCCATGATTAATGGGGTAAAACCCCATTTTCCCCCTCTGGACAGCCACTGTTCACCTCTCTCTCCACCTCCCCTCTCATCTACTGGTTCTCTAGGGCATCCAATGCCACTCCTACCTTGTTTACTCTCCCCCAAAACCCCTTGACACTATAAGACATGCCCATGGCACTATTAAAATGCCATGGCATGCCATTTGGGCGCTCTGGAGCGCGCTACAGTGCGCTCCCGCACTGTAGCCGCCCCCTGCCAAGCACCTCCGGCCACCTCGGGCCTCCCAGCGCGCCCGACGATGCGCATCGACGTCCACGACACGCAATGCTATCGGGCCCCTCCTCCCTTTCCCTCCTTATCCCTCGGCGAGCTCGCCCATGGGCGCCGTAGGCCGCGTCCATGGTGCACCGCAGCCCCTCTACTTACAGGCCCTCCCGAGCCCTTCTCTGGCCTCTACTCGCTCTCCCCCTCCCCCAACAACCCCTCAGACACACTCCCTCTCCCTCTCGTGCCCTCCTGCTCCCTCCATGGCTGACGTGCCGACGTCGGTCTCCGCCCAAATTCCCGCAGACCGAAGCCTCCCCTCCCCTCCTTTGGACCCCAATGAAGCCACCTCACGCCGACGAGGCTCCTCCGCCCATTACCTCCTCCTCTAGCGCCCCGCAACCCCAGAACCCCTCTTGCCAGACGCCGTCGTCCGCCCTCCCGTTGAGCTGCTCACTCCTGGTCTCCCCCGTGTCCAACACGGCCACCCCCGAGCGCGGCGTGGAGTGGGGCATTCGCCCAGACCACTACCACGCCGTCCGACGCAGCAGAGCGGCCGGAACCACGGTGACCGGTGCCCTCCCCTGTCCCCTGTCGCGAGGAAGAAGAAGGACGCGGGAGAAGGAGAGAGAGCCCGGTGGGCCCCGGGTGTAAGTGACCCTGAGGGTCGGGCCCACAACTTAAGTGGACACGGCTTCCTCCGGAGCCGTCTCCCTGAAGCGAAAGCGTACCCCGCCAAAGCCGCCTTCAACGTGGCCCCTGCGCGCGTGCGGCCGAGCCGCTGGGCCGGCCCAGTGGCGCCCTGCCACTAAATCTCGCCCGGTGCGCCCAACCGCCGCCCAGATCCGGCCCATTTTGGTAAAACCTTTGTCTTTTTTGTTTTTCAGGGAACTTCGAAAATTCATAGAAAATTCAAATAGACTCCAAATTTGATGATTCTAATTTCTATAAGTTCATAAATTCCCGATCTATCACATGGTGCAATTTGCACATTTTTCCATAAAGATTTTCTTCACAAACATTTATCAAATCCCATATTTCCATTTCTGTCATAAACTTTAGAAAATCACAGCAGGCTCAAAATTGATCCAAATTCCATGATTCAAAATCCTAGGTGTCTATAAGTTCAAAACTTAGTTTTTGAACATTTTTAGTAATACTTTCTGTATCACCTCAAATAATGGTCTATTTCTTTATATTTGTCAACTTTGCAAATTCATGGGAAAATCATTTCAACTCCAAATCCAGTGAAACCAATTCCTAGATGCTTCTAGAATCATCCTTTGTTGAATGGGTGCCTTTACTCATTTTTCAAAAATATGTTTCTGTAAACTTCTTGCAATTCCATAAACCCCTTGATTCCATCATATCGAAATGTTTAGAAATATCCATTGATCCACTTCCAATGAAATCACTTTGGACATTCCTCATATGACCAGAGGTATCCTAGAAAAGTCAAATCAATATTTTTAGAGCACTTTCATTTCCTGCCTTGTTGTGTTGCTTATTATGGTTGCTTTCGACAATAGTTGACGAAGTAGACGAAATGCTTGGAGTTGGACCAGAGATATTCGAAGACCTCGAAGACTTTGTTAAAACAGGCAAGCAGCCCTTTGACCATGATGAACCATTTTTTATCATAATAGCATTTTCGTTGTTTCATCGAGTGCATGATATATATCTTGAATGGCAACCTTGCTAGGCTTGCCTCCGTTGCATACTCCATTGATACTTGCATTGTTCATGACTCTACCCTTGCTTAGAGTTGTGTTGGTGGGTTGTAGAAATATGCTATAGTAGATGGCTACGCAAAGTGGGTCAGGGTTATGCATGGAAAGAAACAAGTGTGGTTTGACATACTTGCAAAAAGCCCAGTGGGTGCCACTAATGCCCCTGGGAGATGATGATGAACTAGGTCACTACTTGGTGGAGAGGTAGTGTACCGAGGCTCGATAAAAGTGTTGTTTACAGAGACGGATTAGATTTAAGATTTGTCGACTGTCCCAACCTTACATGCGCAACCACTCTACCCTTGTATGGGAAAGGGCATTATTGATTACCTAGGCCGATACTAGCTTGGAGCCCGCATTACTAGTGACGGGGGAGAGTTGGTGCTCTCTCTCGGGACGGGGTCGTGCCAGGTAGGGCGGCCAAGAACATTTTTATGGGGCACCGGACACACCGTTGGTACCCCGTGCCAGTGGTATGTGATGAATATGGGAGCGAGGCTCCACAATTTTAAGTTGTGAAATGTGGGGCACGGGGGTTACTACCAATCGAGTGGACTCCATGTTAGTGTCGTCTAGGGAAAGATAGTGATCGGGTGCTTACCCCGGGTACTTGAGGTATCGCGGGTCGTGGATGAAACGGAAGTTCCCCGGATCTTGTGGGTAAAGTGTGCAACCTCTGCAGAGTGTAAAACTATTCGAATAGTCGTGTCCACGGTCATGGATAGTTGGGCGGTGCTGCTTAGACTACGTCCATATGTTTCTGACAAACAACACGGTTTGGTAAATCTGTTGACGTGATTCGTGAGGAAGTCACGATGAGCTTGAGTATGAGTTGTTCACAACTCTATCCCGATGTTGATGTCTGTAACCTCCTGATACTTGTTGCAGACGCATTCATATCCTTGATAAATGTTGATCATACTTGCATGAGAAAAACTAGCTTCCCTAGACGACATTAGCAGTAGTGCCTTGCATAATTATTCTGTTATCACCCTTGGGTTGCTTGCGAGTACATTCAAAGTACTCATTGGCTTGCCACTGGTTATTTTATTGGCCAGGCATGAAAGAACAGGATATGTAGAAGAATACTTCGGTGACGAGCATGCGAGCTAGGACGCTTCCCAGTCAGAATGCCTGTAGGGTTAAGGCAGATGGCATGGGTCCAAGTTATCGACGAAGATTTCCGCTGCAATGTTATAATCAAGACTTGACCATAATGGTCCTACTTGTGTAATACGGTATGTATGGATGTAAGACTCTTGTTATTCAGCTTCTATGTATTCAGTGAGCATTGATCTCTGGGATCACTGTACACGTGCATTAGGTGATCACGACTTATGAGTCGGGGTCCCCACAGGAACTTTGATTAGAGATTGTCCCAAGAGGTTTTGTTACAACAATGGAGGTTCAGTCTACATTGTTGGGCAAGATTCGAGAGGCTCAAAAGGATGACAATGAGATTGCCGAGATAAAGGAGAAGATGAGAAAAGGAAAGGCCAAAGGTTTTCGTGAGGATGAGCACGGTACCTTATGGTTTGAGGACCGGATATACGTGCCCAATAACACAGAGATCAGGAAGTTAATACTACAGGAGGCTCATGACTCACCATACTCGATACACCCCAGAAACACCAAGATGTATTTGGATTTGAAAGAATGTTTTTGGTGGACAGGTATGAAGAAGGATATTGCCGAGTATGTAGCCGTATGTGATGTATGTTAGAGAGTGAAGGCAGAGCATCAAAAGCCGGCAGGATTGTTACAGCCTATGCCGATACCTGAATGGAAGTGGGATAAACTTGGCATAGATTTCATCACCGGATTGCCCAGGACCAAATCAGGATCTGATTCCATATGGGTAGTAGTTGATCGCTTGACCAAAGTGGCTCACTTTATCCCAGTGAAAACAACTTATACCAGTGCGAAGTTGGCCAAGATATATATGACCAGGATCGTATGTCTGCATGGAGTTCCGAGGACCATCGTATCAGATAGAGGAACACAGTTTACTTCAAAGTTTGGCATCAGTTACACCAGACTTTGGGTACGAGATTGGAGTTCAGTACCGCATTTCACCCGCAGACGGATGGACAGACTGAAAGAGTCAACCAGATTCTGGAAGATATGTTGAGAGCCTGTGTGCTAGATTATGGATCTAGTTGGGATGACAATTTGCCTTACGCAGAGTTCTCATACAACAATAGCTACCAAGCCAGTTTGAAGATGGCACCGTTCGAAGCCATGTATGGATGAAGTTGCAGAACGTCGTTGATGTGGGATGAAGTAGGGGACCGACAGTTATTTGGACTAGACTTGATCAAGGAGTCTGAAGAGAAAGTTAAGCTGATTCGTGATATACTGAAGGTTGCTCAGTCCAGGCAGAAGAGTTATGCAGACTCAAAACGCAAGGAGGTAACCTATGAAATTGGAGACAGGGCATATCTGTGAGTATCACCCTTGCGAGGAGTAAAACATTTTGCAGTTAAGGGAAAGATAGCCCCGAGATTTGTAGGACCGTATCGTGTTTTGGAACGGATGGGAGAAGTTGCATACAAGTTGGAGTTACCTGAAGGACTGTCATGATGTGTTCCACATTTCGCAGTTAAAGAAGTGTCATGCAGAGATGGCCGATATACCGTTAAGAGATACAGTACCATTGGAGGCGATTCAGTTGGACAGTGATTTGACTTATGAGGAAAAGCCAGTCAAGATTTCGGAGTTTGACAGCTGAGTCACCCGCAGCAAGGTTATCAAGTTTTGCAAAGTTCAGTGGAGCCACCATACCGAGGATGAATCCACCTGGGATCGAGAGGATGATCTTCGCAAGGACCACCCACACCTATTTTCTAGCCAACCCGAATCTCGAGGACGAGATTCATCTTAAGGGGGGTAGGTTTGTAAAATCCCAAATTTTGAATTTGGAATGTTATACATAGATCATTCATGCATATCATATTTTATTGCGTTTTCGCTTCGCAAATCCTCAAAATCCTAAGCAACTCAAGGACCCTCGGAGAGAGTTGGGGATTTCCCAATTTCCTTATTTGATTTCATCAAATAGTGAAACGAGGATGTTGGTTTTAATTATTTTTCTCTTCGAAAATATTTCATATTAATATATGAGAGGAGATAATATGACTTCTCCAAAATAATTGAAATATGGGAGGAAAAATATTAAAATCATTTGTTTGTTTTATTTGGATTTTATTTGCAATTAGGAAAATTGCACGTTTTTCAAAATTGCATTTTAGGGCCAAGAAAATGTTCATCTTGTTCTAAATATTTTATTTAGACGGTGAAAATTTGTTTTGGCATTTTTAGAATTTTATTTTATTTCTTAGGATTTTCCTGAGTTCAGCGGAATTGTTTTTTTTCTTAAAAAACACCCCGCGCGACTGGGCCGAAGCCCAGCCGAGCCAAGCCGTCCCACCCCACGCGCGCCGCCGTGCTTGGCACGGACGCCGAGGAGAGTCCGGCTCGGACTCCTCCCCGGGCGCCCCCTCGCCCAAGCCAGTCACCGCCCCCCCTTTTTATAGCAGCCACCTCGCCCCCTTGCCACCACCCCGCCAGCCGCCGAACCCTGCCGCCGCAGCCGCACCGCCGCCTCGCCGCCTGCCGCCGCCGAGCCCCGCCGCCCCGCGAGCCACCGCCCCGCCGCCCGATCCCGCCTCGCTGGAGCCGCCTCGCCGAGGTACCATGCCGACCCGAGCCGCCGGTTTTTTTAGAAACCTAGTTCATTTTTTAGATCGGTTCGCCGGTTTTTTTTTCCGGTTCTTCTATTTTGCGGACGTTCGTCCGTACGTTCGTTTTAACGAACAGTTTTCGCCTGTTAGCCACAGCTAACGAACGCCCGTTCGTTAGTCTGTTCGTCCGTTTTCTTTTTATCGGATTAATCCGCGATTATTTCTGATCGCGATTTTTGATCTGATTTTCGTTTTAGTTTTTCTTTTCGCTCGTTAGTCGGAATCAGGCGATTCAAGCGTCTAGATCTTCGTCTCGAGACCCTCTTTCCGCTTAACCAACTTGAACAAGATTTTGGTAGTGTAAAATTTGACCTAGGTCCATATTAGTAAACGGATCTTGTTTCTTTCACCGTTTGAGTTTCGTTGCTCCGTTTGATTTGATTCTTTTTGCAAACCGGAGTTCTTAAGTTGAACTTTCCAGTTAGACCTTCTTATTTTGGTTTTACCCGTGTTTCTTGTTAGTTGCTTATGTATGCTATTGTTTGTTTGCGATAGAATTCCTGGAGTGTGAAGCGTGTTATTTGGAGTCTCTAGGTTTCGCGGATCGTCAGCAAGGCAAGTAACACTTTGATCATATCCCTTTACCACCCAGTTTTTATGCATTAGTTCCAATCCTCAAACATTGCATGATTAGGATGACATTAACTTGTGGGTTGGGAAGTAGTTGATGAGATAGAACCTATTACCCTGTTACATTCAAACCCTTGGGAGTTACTTCTACGCTTTGCTTATACTGCTATCCTATGCTCGTAGACATGGTTTGGGTGAGTGAAATCCATGACAGATGTGAGATTGTTAATTAATGGTTCAACTTAAGGTGGCAACTTAATCTTACATCTGGGTGGATTGAGGCACCTGGAGTACCCAGTGTTGCCTGTATTTTTGGAAATCCCGGAGTACCCGTGTGATCTTCCTATGGACCGCCACCCAGGGTCAAAGGGAACTTAGATTATTCATGCTAGAAACTTCCGTGTGCAGCCACAAGCTAATATGGGCTCTAGCATAGTTGAGTAAGTTACGTGAAGCTCTTGAAGAGGTGGATCAGCTGGTAGTGGGTTTGTAGGTTTGGTATGGTCTGCCCGGAGTAGAGAGTTAATGTTTCTGAAATACCGTGTCTCGGTCATCCGTTTCTCAAACACCATGTAGTGCGAGAAATACAACGGAGGCGATCGAGTCTTGTGGGGAAAAGTGCGCAAACCTCTACAGAGTGTATAAACTAATCATGGTTAGCCGTGTCCCTGGTTATGGACAATCTTGAGTATCTAGTACTTGGAGTATCTTAAGTATCTCATCACTCTTAAATAATATTGTTGGGTTGTTAATCACTTTAATTGGGATTGAGTTGGAGGAACTTTCTCAATGATGTTTCAACTACCATGATAGTGAATTTAAAATCTATTCCTTTGTTGTAGGGAAAAATTGGCTTTTCGCAAAACTGTAACCATAGAGGTTTTCACCAGCCAAATATGCATGTAGTGATAGCATTATTCTGTTGTTGCTCTACTGTGTTACTTTGCCAGCATATTCCATGTGCTGACCCGTTTCAGGCTGCAACATATTGTGTTGCAGACTTTTCAGACGAGGAGTAAGGTTCGTTAGGTCGTTGCCGTGCAGCTCAGCTATGCCGTTGGAGTTGATGGACTCGCTTTATCTTCCAAGCGTTCTGTTGTTATCGTATTAGATGGCCTTAAGCCATATTATTGTAATAAGTTCTCTTTTGAGACATTCGATGTAATAAGTGTGTGATTGCTACTTTGTTATAAATCCTTCGAGTACTGTGTGTGTCAGCATTACCGATCCAGGGATGACACTGAAGCACAAAGACTTGACCGTTTGAGGTCGGGTCGCTACAACCTCCTTATATCTTCCTCAAAACAGCCACCATACCTACGTATTATGGCATTTCCATAGCCATTCCAAGATATATTGCCATGCAACTTTCCATCGTTCCATTTATTATGACACGCATCATCATATTGCTTTGCATGATCATGTAGTTGACATCGTATTTGTGGCAAAACCACCATTCATAATTCATACATGTCACTCTTGATTCATCGCAATCCCGGTACACCACCGGAGGCATTCATATAGAGTCATACTTTGTTCTAGTATCGAGTTGTAATCATTGAGTTGTAAATAGAAGTGTGATGATCATTATTTTCTAGAGCATTGTCCCAAGAAGGCCCAGAAAAAGAAAAAGGCCATAAAAAAGAGAACCTAAAAAAAGAGAAAGGCCATAAAAAAGAGAAGGCCATAAAAAAGAGAAGGCCCAAAAAAAAGAGAAAAAGAGAGAAGGCACTACTGGAATCTGGCACTTTGGCATCTGCCATGGCAAATGGCAAAGGCATGGTCGGCGGATGGCAAAAGCTTTGCCATCTGCCAGCAGATGGCAAACAGTTTGTCTGAAATCCTGCCGGCAAAGGCTTCTTTGCCGTCAGCTGGCTGATGGCAAAGAGCCTGTGGCTTTGCCATCAGCTGGCAGATGGCAAAGCCTCTTAACGGGGTTAGCCCCGTTAGAAGGCTAACGACATACTTTGCCGTCAGCCAACAGATGGCAAAGGCTGCAGGCTCTTTGCCGTCGGCCAGCAAATGGCAAAGGCTGCAGGCTCTTCGCCGTGTGCCAGCAGATGGCAAAGGCTGCATGCTTTGCCGTCTGCCAGCACATGGCAAAGAGCTTTGCCATCTGCTAGCAGATGGCAAAGAGCCCAAATAGGCCAGCCCAAATTTTACACGTAGATGACACGTGGCCTCTTTGCCATCTACCAGCTGATGGCAAAGCTCTTTGCCATCTGCCAGCAGATGGCAAAGTGACTATATTGCCCCATTTAACTTTGTTTTTTCTTATGTCAATTCATTTTCACAGAAAATCAAACGCAAATATATTTATATGACCAATATAGCATATTCAACACAAATTACCAATAGTCATGAACACATATATCCAATACATGTTACCAATAGTAGCAAGTTTCATCCATACATATACATAGTTTCATCAATATTTGTTTCATCAATATTACACAGTTTCATCCATAGGTAGCAAGTTTCACAAGGTCAAAACAAAAACTAAATACAAGCACTCCATCAACCCAAGCTTCCGTGATCTTAAGCAAATCTGTAAAATGGGAAAGAAGAAAGTTAGAAGAAGAAGATTATTATGATGCAACTAAAATGTGTGATAACGATGTTTATCAAAATAGGGCTAACCGTTCAT
Organism: Triticum urartu; assembly: GCF_056163025.1. Classification (NCBI taxonomy): domain Eukaryota; kingdom Viridiplantae; phylum Streptophyta; class Magnoliopsida; order Poales; family Poaceae; genus Triticum; species Triticum urartu. The sequence continues at coordinate 419,592,980 of NC_141877.1, read as the reverse complement.
GAAGAGCAAATTACGTAGCATAGCGTTACCATCAATCAGTTGAGCACTTGTAAGGCACAAATAAATAGATTCACTTACAATAGCTCAACATTGACGAAGAACCAAGTGCCAAAACAAAACGATGCAGTAGCTCCGTGCCAAATCCAACACATAATTTCTTAGAAAATAAAGCAGAACTCAACCAAGCCTAGAACAGAAATCGGAATTGCAGGCAATAAATCGTAAGTGATGCGTTTTTATTTCATTCACAGAGCAAAAATGTCAGGTGAGTAATTTGTTGGTGGTAGAATGACATTAATAGCATATGATTCTACATACAGAACTGTTTGACGATCAATATTTACGCCAAGAAAATGCCTAAAAACCTACCACCCTTTTGCACATCTAAAAACATTTGCCAGACCAGAACATTGTGCAAGCTATTGTAAATGACTGAACATCGTAAATGGAGCAGACTGAAAACGTCCGAACATTTCTGAACTTTCCACTCTCACTCTCTCTTCTCTCTCGGTTTTCTTCTTGCTGGCGAAGCTATTCAGGCCAGCTCTCACGTCGGCGATCACACCAGCAAGGAGAACACACAATGTTGCTGCTAGTCTATCAATAACATAAATGCTAAGCTAGTGCATGCCTAAGAGTAAGAACACACAAAGAAATAACATAAACAGCATTCAAGATTTGCAACCTTGAAGTCTGCTTAGTAACGAAGCAAAATGAGCAACCATGGACAAATGAGGTCACTGGGCACACCATCCCCGGGGGTGTAACCACGAGAGTCGTTGCCTGCCAGCTTACCATGAGAGTCGCCACTGTCCTCTTCCTTACTGACCAAGCCTTTAGAATCTTCAGGCATGCAAAAATTCCATCCTGAATTAGGATCACGTAGGTGTTTCAAAGCTACTGAATCTTTTGAGTTCATATTTACCTTGATTGTATCGGTTACCAGAGCAAACTTCGGCTCCCTGGGTCCCGTCCAAATCATCAAGGGCTATATGAAACCAGAAGCGTTCGCAGATGCCTGAATCGGTTAATCAAATATCTCCAGCCACCATCTCTCTGGCGCCCAAATGCCTGGTTTATGAAAAAAGGCACCAGGTTTAGATCATCAAGTTACAAGAACTAATGATCAGGAAGAAATGACAGAAATGTTGCCCGTGTATTTCATTCACAGAGCAAAACTGACGGTCAAGTAATTTGTTGGTGGAAGAATGACAATAATAGCAGATGATGCTATATCCAGAACTGTTGAAGGGAAAGATGCAAAATTAAGCATTGACCACTAATCGCCACGTCTTCTTATGTATTATCAATACAGTAAAACGGAGTAAGAACAAAATATATACCTATACTAATTACAGACTCCCTAGAAATTCACACGTTAATTAGAAATTAGGAGTCGTTAATTTGGTGGGGCCGAGTTATTACGGTGTAGATCAATCCTAAATTCCCACGTCAATAAAAAAATTCCCAAACGAAAAAAAAGAAGAAGATTGGAACATGCGCTCTGTCTCTCTCCCAATCTCACGTGATTCTCTCCGTCCTCTCTGATCAAGATTAGAGAAGAGCCCCCGTAAATAAAAGATTAGAGCAGAGCCGGTTCAAAAAAATGATGAAAGAAGAGTCCATCTAATTTAAAAGAAGAGTCCAGGTGAATACAAGTCACGCATGTTGTAGGCCCAGTACATCACGTACCCTTCATGTCTCCTAAACAGAGCAAACCATCCATTCAATCTCTGTATTTTCTGTTTACAAGCGTTGGATCAAATACATAGAGAGTCCATGCATGTTGTCTATCACGTACAGATTTTACCATGCCTTCCACGTCTTCCCTTTGAAGATTCATCGCTTGGCCTTTCCTGCTGCACCAAGGCATCGAACTCATTGGTCTTCTCCATGCTGTCTGGAATACCGGCTTCAGACTAGACACAGAGGTACACCTTACATGGCACAATACATACGATGTCCCAGATGCAAACAGATCATCATGCAGGTTTGGTTCATGCAAAGTATTAGACAATTTTTTAATTCTCTTGCATGCACTGTAGTTTTGGGAGGTACGGTCTCTCCTACTATCTCCATTCCTAAATATAAGTCTTTTTAGAGATTCTAATATAAACTACATACGGAGCAAAATAAGATAATCTACACTCTAAAATACGTCTATATACATCCATATGTAGTTTCTATTTAAAACTCTCAAAGGACTTATATTTAGAAACAAAGGGAGTATTTTGCATGATACTCCCTGAGTAGGAATTCCTGATTGTTTGCAAGTGTGGGGTTGCTGATAATTACCGGTATCTAAAGCATGATTATATCCTTTTTGTGGCCTTATAAATACGTGAAACTAACTATTAAAAATACCAATAAATAGGAATACTTACTGCGGCAAACTCAGCGTGTATCCAAAGTACAACTGCTTTAAAAAATGATAAAAAATATCCCCGTCAATGTTGAAAGCATAAATCTAGACGTTTAGAGAAGCATGTAAACTGCAGTTAAATGTTTCCACTATCACTAAAAATGGTAGTAAAATAAACCTCGCAAAATGTAATGGGCCGAGAGAATATGAAACGCTAGAACACCGTGCAGGGATCCACTATTTTCAACATCATTTTTAATCAAACGGAACTGGATTATTATTGTTGTTCCATGTAGTGCACTTCTACTTATGCATGTTGTATATGTCAATATTAATCCGTAAAATGATTTATCAGTGTATTTTGCATATTTTAAGATCAAATTAACTCAATCAGGCTCAATCGTTTTGTTATCCGGAGAAGTACGACCTATGCGACACCAACACATTTCATTTTGGGGGCTTCTATAGACTTCCAAAAATTAGTAAAGGAATCATGTATTGAGTTTTTCATTTGCAACTATTTTTCTCCATGGATGCACTAATTATCTGACCGTAATATCACATGCTCATATTTTCAAATCCGGTCTAAATCTAAGGGTGTACTATCCTATGACACAACGAAATATGCATACATTGTGACACAGTTGAGTATTAGAGGTAACGAACATATGATCTAATTACAAATTGGAGGAAGGTATGTGACTCCTCCTGTCTATGTCTAATAAAGGTAAACAATTTATTTGCATATCTAAAGACAAATACTAAAACAATATGAGTTTTTTTTATAATTCATACAAACTCTCTCTTGCGAAAAATACTGCAAGTGCTAGCCCGTGCAGATGCACGGATTGACGACTAGTAAAACTAATTGGGGAAAGGAGCTCACTAGGTTAGAGGCTGCGCTTGTGCAAGAAGTCCAGACACCACAGTCACGACATGACAGTTGTAATTGAGTACATGAACTTGATAGATTTTGCGCTGGAAAGAAATATAGATTTTTAGATATCCGAAGCAATCTTCCAAATGGTCAACATATGCATCAAGACACCTCCAGCGCCATTAGTTCTAGTAGTAGTAGTAGTAGTAGTACTTTGTACGCATGATCTGAGACTCAGTGCTAAAACTAAATGCGCATGATTTACTAATTTTCAGTACTTCAGATTGTGCCTCATGCTGAAACAGCAAGAGAGGCGAGTGACGGGCAAACAACTTGATGAGCTAATGATTCAGCAGAAAAAAAATGTGAAAAACTTTTTTTTTCTGTTCCTAGGTTTGACGATCAATATTTACGCCAAGACCATGCCAAAAAGCAACTACCCTTTTGCACATCAAAAATCATTTGCCAGGCCAGAACATTTGTGCAAAGTACTGAAAATGACTGAACATTGTGAAGGGAGCAGACTGAAAATGACTGAACATTTATGAACTTCCCACTCAGTCTCTTCTCTCTCAGTTTTCTTCTTGCTGACGAAGCTATTCAGGCCACGTCGGCAATCACACCGGCAAGGGGAACACTACACACCCGCAATCTCAGGATGAATGTTTTAATTGGCTTGAAACAACTCGAAACCCTATGGCTCGATGGCCTGCACAAAATTTCACCGTGGCTCTCTGGCCGTGGACACAAAGCAGAGAGAGAGAGAGAGAGTAGTGGCTTACCGCCTAATGTCAGGGAGGAAGCAGAACCGAGGCCACCAGTGGGAGTCGTCGGAGTGGAAGAGGACTCCACCATATGGTGGTCTGCTCGTGTGAGGAAACCAACCGCATCAGGGAGGGAAGGGAGCCAAGAATCGAGACGAACAGAGGAAGAGGGGGAGAAAGAGGTCACCTTGGCAACATAATCATGGCGGTGAGGTTGAGCAGCGTGGTGGTGGTGAGCGTCCTCCTTCCCCAGATCCGATGGGAGCAGCTGCTCCTCCATGGCCCCAAAACTAGACTGCACACGGCGAGCCCCCGTCAGATGCGGAAGGTGATGAAGAAAACGAGAAGAAGGAACAAAAGGGGAGGAGGGATCCATACCGTGTGCAGGATGGAGAGGGGTATTGAGCTCGGTCGCCATGCCGCGGGCTTAGGGTTTCGGGGCGCATTGAGGGATGGCTGCGGCTGCCGCCGAATGGGAGCTCCACCCCTGACTCCTCCTCTGCCGCTGCGGGGATGTGGCGGAGTAGCCAGCTCGAGGACGACGGATATTCACGCCGCGTCAGCGGATCGAGATCGAGAAGGGAAGAGGGTGGCGGCGGGGTGCTTGGGCGGCGGCGGGTGAGATGCGTGGGAGAGAGGGAGAGGAGGGGAGAGAGGGAGGGGATAGAGGCCACAGTTTTTTTTTACCTGAAAAAATAACCCCATCTCTTTGCCATCTGCTGGTACGCCATTACACCCCTGACGGCCACAGAATTTGCCAACCTCTTTGCCATTGCCATCCACTGACAGATGGCAAAGAATTGGCTGATAGAAACCATGTTCTTTGCCGTCTGTCAGTTCTTTGTCATCTGTTTTTTATAAGCAGATGGCAAAGACGTTCTTTGCCATCCGCTGGCTGATGGCAAATTCCCTGTTTCCAGTAGTGAGGGACAATGCTATTATCCTTTGCCACACTTGTGCTTCAAAGTAGTACCATAATCCTCATGATAGAGAATCTCTTGTTTTGTCACTTTCATATACTAATGGGAATTTTTCATTATAGAACTTGTCTTGTATATTCTAACAATGGGCCTCCTCAAGTGCCCTAGGTCTTCGTGAGCAAGCAAGTTGGATGCACACCCACTTAGTTTCTTTTGTTGAGCTTTCATACATTTATAGCTCTAGTGCATCCGTTGCATGACAATCCCTACTCTTCGCATTAACATCAATTGATGGGCATCTCCATAGCTCATTGATTAGCCTCGTTGATGTGAGACTTTCTCCTTTTTTGTCTTCTCCACATAACCCCCATCATCATATTCTATTCCACCCATAGTGCTATGTCCATGGCTCGCGCTCATATATTGCGTGAAAATTTATAGGTTTGAGATTACTAAAGTATGAAACAATTGCTTGGCTTGTCATCGGGGTTGTGCATGATGAGAGCATTCTTGTGTGACGAAAATGGAGCATGACCAAACTATATGATTTTGTAGGGATGAACTTTCTTTGGCCATGTTATTTTGAGAACACATGATTTCTTAGTTAGTATGCTTGAAGTATTATTATTTTTATGTCAATATGAACTTTTATCTTGAATCTTATGGATCTGAATATTCTTGCTACAATAAAGAGAAATACATGATGAATATGTTAGGTAGCATTCCACATCAAAAAATCTGTTTTTATCATTTACCTACTCGAGGACGAGCATGAATTAAGCTTGGGGATGCTGATACGTCTCCAACGTATCTATAAGTTTTTATTGTTCCATGCTATTATATTATCAACCTTGCATATTTCATATGCATTTATATGATATTTTATATGATTTTTGGGACTAACCTATTAACCCAGAGCCCAGTGGCAGTTTCTGTTTTTACCTTTTTTTAGAGTATCACAGAAAAGGAAAATCAAACGGAGTCCAATTGACCTGAAACTTTACGGAACTTATTTTTGGAAGGAAAGCAACCCAGGAGACTTGGAGGCCACGTAAGGTAAGCAACAAGGAAGCCACGGGGCAGGGGGGCGCGCCCACCCCCCTAGGCACGCCCTCCACCCTCGTGGCTCCCCTGACGTACTTCTTCAGCCTATATATCTCCATATACCCTAAAACGACCGGGGAGCACAATAGATCGGGAGTTCCGCCGCCAGAAGCCTCCGTAGCCACCGAAAGCCAATCTAGACCTGTTTCGGCACCCTACCGGAGGGGGGGAATCCCTCTCTGGTGGCCATCTTCATCATCCCGGTGCTCTTCATGACGAGGAGGGAGTAGTTCTCCCTCGGGGCCGAGGGTATGTACCAGTAGCTATGTGTTTGATCTCTCTCTCTCTCTCGTGTTCTTGAGGTGGTACGATCTTGATGTATCGTGAGCTTTGCTATTATAGTTGGATCTTATGATGATTTCTCCCCCCTCTACTCTCTTGTAATGGATTGAGTTTTCCCTTTGAAGTTATCTTATCGGATTGAGTCTTTAAAGATTTGAGAACACTTGATGTATGTATTGCCGTGCGTATCTGTGGTGACAATGGGATACCACATGATTCACTTGATGTATGTTTTGGTGATCAACTTGCGGGTTCCGCCCATGAACCTATGCATAGGGGTTGGCACATGTTTTCGTCGTGATTCTCTGGTTGAAACTTTGGGGCACTCTTTGAGGTTCTATGTGTTGGTTGAATAGATGAATCTGAGATTGTCTGATGCATATCGTATAATCATACCCACGGATACTTGAGGTGACATTGGAGTTTCTAGGTGACATTAGGGTTTTGCTTGATTTGTGTCTTAAGATTTTATTCTATTATGAACTCTAGGGCTGTTTGTGACACTTATAGGAATAGCCCAACAGATTGACTGGAAAGAATAACTTTGAGGTGGTTTCGTACCCTACCATAATCTCTTCGTTTGTTCTCCGCTATTAGTGACTTCGGAGTGACTCTTTGTTGCATGTTGAGGGATAGTTATATGATCCAATTATGTTATTATTGTTGAGAGGACTTGCACTAGTGAAAGTATAACCCTAGGCCATGTTTCAACACATTGCAATACCGTTTACGCTCATTTTTATCATTCGTTACCTTGCTGTTTTTATATTTTCAGATTACAAATACCTTTATCTACTATCCATATTGCACTTGTATCACCATCTCTTCGCCGAACTAGTGCACCTATACAATCTACCATTGTATTGGGTGTGTTGGGGACACAAGAGACTCTTTGTTATTTGGTTGCAGGGTTGCTTGAGAGAGACCATCTTCATCCTACGCCTCCTACGAATTGATAAACCTTAGGTCATCCACTTGAGGGAAATTTGCTACTGTCCTACAAACCTCTGCACTTGGAGGCCCAACAACGTCTACAAGAAGAACGTTGTGTAGTAGACATCACCCACAAGTATAGGGGATCGCAACAGTTTTCGAGGGTAGTGTATTCAACCCAGATTTATAGATTCGACACAAGGGGAGCCAAAAAATATTTGTAAGCATTAGCTACTGAGTTTTCAATTCAACCACACCTGGCGATTAATTATCTGCAACAAAGTGATCAGTAGAAAAATAGTATGATAGTGTTGATAATTGTAGCAGCAGCAATAGTAACGGTAACAATGATAACAGTGATTTTGTAGCAAGTGAAACAATAACGATAGCAGTAGTAACTTAGCAAAAACAATATAAGAGAAATTCGTAGGCATTGGGTCGATGATTTGTTGGATGATATTCATCATGTGACAGTCATAACCTAGGGCAATACAACACTAGCTCCAGTTCAGAAATAAAATGTAGGCATGTCACTACTGCAGGATGGTCCAAACGCGACAGTCGAATCAGAGACCCTTCGACGAAACTATGTGTGATGCCATAATCGCAAACGGTGATGTAAAAAACCGTCAAAAAGGTGCAAAACATTTGCGATGACAGATGCATCAAACACGGTTCAGAATTTTGTTGCGTGTGCGATGCAGGGCATACGGTTCAGCTCAATGAACTGTTTGTGATGAGGAGGCACAAAAGAAACGGCAGCCAGATGAAGGCGTGTGCGATATACAACATACGTTTTACTGGGATGAACTGTGTTTGATTAGGCAACACAATGGAAACGGTTCAACTGAACAAGATGTGTGTGATACGCGGCAAACAGGTCCGTAATCTGAAATGTGTGCGAAGACCAATAATAACACAGACGATTGCTGCTAATAAGCCGTGTGAATTGCTCTGTCTATAGTAGAATAACATGTATATATATAACTGAAATAAACATCCAATTACATAAGTGACTATACAATCATTCGCACACACCTCAATAAACAATTTCATGCATTCTAAAGTAGGAGAAACGATCGTCTAGTCATCTACTTCTTGTGACGCTCCCACCACTACTATGTGGCTCGATCCCTCGTCTGGGTCAGGAAGAAGACAATTCCTCATGTCAACGATCCGCATGTACATCTCGTAGCTTGTGTACGCGTCCCTGGCCGCATACTTGACATGTTGTTCATCCAGTCTCTTATGCTACACACTGTGCCAGGCGTTCTTGTCCTTATTGCTCTCTTTCTTCATCTTCACGCAGTAGGGGTCGTTGATGGCCGAGGCGAGGTCTACCAGGGAGTTCAGTTTGCTTTTGCCGGTGCCCCAGACCTTCTAGCGGTGCTGGATGTTGACAAGATTCGGGCATTTCAAGTCTGAAACCTTGAGCGCTTTTAGATCGTTGGTGGTGTCCACCATAGCGAAACTGTAGTCGAAACTCTTGATAAACCAGGAGAAACGCTCGCAAGGCCTTGTGGCAAGGTGGAAGTGGTAGACGAGGACGTCATGTCGCACGCACAACTGGGCGACGGCAACCTTCTGATCGTGCCCGGCACGACCGATGGTGTACTCGAGGTCGAAGCCGACCACTCGGTACTTGTCCTCAGCAAGGAACTACTCCATAGTTTGGATGGAGCTCTCCACCAAGACCGGATCGTTCGTGTACACCACCGAGAGGGCCTTCCCGCTCACGTGGGTGTCCACTACGTGATGCGTGGTGAACTGCCCGCCGTTGTCGTCGTCAGCCACCGGGAGCGCTATTGGAACCGCTGGATGTCCTCTCTGTATGTGTCCTTGTGGGTGTGCCTACTGTGACGTGTGAGACGAGAGATGAAGGTAAATGGCCGCAGGAATAAAAGGGGGCCGGGCGGCGTGGATTCTTGGCGCGTCCGCATGGCAGTTTTTGCAGCGGGTAACTACATCGTTGCGCCGCGTTCGGCGCAACCGCTTGCACACGAACGTGCGTGATCGTGCGCCGGCCCAAAACACTGGCAGTGCGCGTGGAGGGACGAGGGCAGAGCACCCGGAGAGACACGGGAGCAGAGCGCGCACGGCGGGACGCGAGCAGAGCGCACCGCGGCCGTCTGAACCGCAAGCAACCACACGCATGGAGCAGTTCAACACGCAACAAATGGCCGCCTACAAGCCGGCCGACAGTTGCGCCGCTGCGTAGAGAGCGGCTGTGTGGTACCACCTCCATCTACTCTATAGTCTCCTTTATATTCCGTGACATACTTTGCCCTCAAATTTAACCAAGAAAATGTTCATGCATGTTTTAAAAATTATATAATTAGAAACTATGTTCAAATACAAATCCAACTATATTATCTTTGGCGACATTCATTCGTATTTTATTAGTTAAATCATACTTACAAACCAGGACAGTGGTATTGTAGGTAATTAAATCGCAAACATTTTTTATTAACCGTATATGTACGTGGCCTTTTATTCTCCTCTCGCACGTCTTGTCCCCCGCTGCCGCAGACAGCTTACAGCGCAAACTTGCGCAGCGCGCGGGAGCATTCTTGCCAAATGTGGCGCCAATGAATCGTCGGTGAGCCCGTGCCCGCGCAACCTTGCAGGTTCCTGCGCAAGCTTCCCGCCCGACTCGGTGAAATCCCTCAAAATCCCAATGCTTACCGGCTAGATATAAAAACGCTCACCGCCGGTGCGTCCCGCGTCGTATTTTCCCCTCCATCCCTGTAGCTTATCTCGTTCGCTTCTCCCACATTCGCCAATGGCACTGGTCTGTCATCGTCTCTCAGCCACTTCGTCGTCATCAGAGGACAGCTGCAGCTGGGAGGCTACACCGCGGCGGCGGCGTAGTCCCCGGCATACTCTAGTGCGCGTGGTGTTCCTGTTGGGTGTCCGCGGAACACCCACCACACGCTCTGCCACCGGTGCCCGTTGGCAGCTGTTGCCGGCCGCCGTTGTCGGCCACCGTTACCGCCACACCACTGTCGAAAGCCAGGGCCATCGCCCGCTCCGCCACCGCGGCCCGAAGGCGGGAGATGGCCGTCGTGGCCGCCACCCCACTGTCGGCCACTGTGGCCATCACCCGCTCCGCCACCGCAGCCCGAAGGCGGGAGGTGGTGGCCATGGCCGCCACCCCATCGTTGGCCGCCGTAGTCGCCAGACCACCATCGACCGTCGGGGTTATCCCCCACTTCGCCACCACCGCCTGAAGGCGGGAGAGGGAGGTGGATGCCTGCACGTGCGACAACGACCTAGCGCGCTACACCGGTTCCTGCGATAGGAGGAAGAGCGCCTCATCGAGCATGCAAAGGGCCTTACTGCCGCAGTGGCAGCAACACACGCCACCTCAGAGGCGAGGAATCAGGCGAACTACGAGGAGAACCATAGCTTCAGGAGGGGTCGTCTGGAGCGGCAGAGGGCGTTCGAGGCGATCGTCGCTGAAGCTGCATTAGCGGCAGGCACCGCATTGCAGTTGCCCGGCTCGCCGGTAGGCTCCTCCTCGTCCGCCTCTTACTGAGTGCGCTCGGCAGAGGAGAGGCAGACGGAAGTTGTACAATGCCCCTCCGTAGTAGTAGTATTTAGGGGCTATTTTTTCAGATCATCTAACTATAGATGTGGTGGAACTACACAATGTACTTAAAATTAGCTAGTATATATAGTTGAACTAGCTATTTCAGTACGTGGTTGGCAACAATTGGGGAAAAGTTTGGTCGGTTCAACTGTCGAGTTCAACTATTTGTATAAATTAAGAACGACTACTTAATCTATGAATGAAATCTATGCTTAATTACTGAATTTTAGTTGCAAAAATTAGATACTGCTAGTGATTTTTAGCTTCATATTTTGACAAATCGCAGTGTTACAAGGATTGACAAATCTTACCAAATTGTTTGTACGTGGTTCCACACGGGTCATCCAAAACAACTATTTGCGTTGAAGCAATGCACAAATCCTGCGCTGCTCTCACTTTGCATATGGGTGTTCTATCTAAAACGTTTGCGACCAAGAGCTGCAGAAATCCTGCTCGGCTCATTTTCTCTTGGCTTCCTAGGGAAGCTGTCGGTTTGCATACGGGTGTTCTAACTAAAACGTTTGCGACGAGTGTTTTATATTTAAAACGTGAATTAAATTGTGGCTTGGGCGCCATTAATGGGGAGGATGCGAGCAAGGCGGGCGGCCAAGGAAGTCAAAGGGCTCGCTTCCTAGTGAGCCTACATAGCGTACAGCTCGCACACTTTCCGGTGAGCCTGCGCACTCAAGGACAGCTTGCACGCCTCTTGGTCAGCCTGTGCACCGGACGGCGCTCGCATGCCTCCCGTTCTGGATAGGTTAAGTAGCTGTCTGCACGGCACCTCCTACAGCCATTAAAACCAAGATTTGTGGCGTCACATGAATGGTTAATAGAATTTTGGATTTACTAGAATTTAAAAACCAGATATCTCAATGTTTTGCCGGCAAATCAACGGTGCCCTCGTGTTTGAAATTCATTCTCATTTCTTGCATGGGACCTAAGCATGCACCCAAGGACACATATTTGATTTTTCAACCAATTTATATGCACTGGAGCATGTGCATGCAGTTCAAATATGAATTATGCACATAAATGCATTGAAAACTCAGTTAATGCATAAAAATGTCCAAATGAACCCCAAAAAATTACAAAAATTCACACAACACTCCCGTTGTTCTATGTTGACACGAGAAAAAAATTTGAAAGCAATAAGAGGCAATGGATATCGTTTCGTCCATAAAGGTAGGACGTTCCCTACCAAAAACCATCATGCTTGTTGTGAGAAGCTCCGGTTTGTGAGAAGCATATACCCAAACCTGCCCCAAATGGGACAAAATTTGTACCACGACATGTTGATGCCGCTCCATGATAACATGCCAAGTTTCATGAATTTCAGATGAGTTTTGGATTTACTAGAATTTAAAAACCATGCATCTCAATGTTTTGCCGGCAATCAACGGTGCCCGGTGTTTGAAATCCATTCCCATTTCTTGCATGGGACCTAAGCATGCACCGAAGGACACAGATTTGATTTTTCAACCAATTTATATGCACTGGAGCATGTGCATGTAGTTCAAATTTGAATTATGCACATAAATGCACTGAAAACTTAGTTAATGCATAAAAATGTCCAAACGAACCCTGAAAAATCACAAAAAATCACACAACACTCATGTTGTTCTACGTTGACATGATAAAAAAATTTGAAAGTAATAAGAGGCAATGGATATCGCTTCGTACACAAAGGTGGGACGTTCCCTACCAAAAACCATCATGCTTGTTGTGAGAAGCTCCGGTTTGTGAGAAGCATATACCCAAACTCGCCCCAAATGGGACAAAATTTGTACCACGGCATGTTGATGCCGCTCCATGATAGCATGCCAAGTTTCATGAATTTTAGACGAGTTTTGGAATTACTAGAATTTAAAAACCATGCATCTCAATGTTTTGCCGGCAATCAACGGTGGCCCGGTGTTTGAAATTCATTCCCATTTCTTGCATGGGACCTAAGCATGCACCCAAGGACACATATTTGATTTTTCAACCAATTTATATGCAGCGGAGCATGTGCATGTAGTTCGAATTTGAATTATGCACATAAGTGCACTGAAAACTCAGTTAATGCATAAAATGTCCACACGAACCTTGAAAAATCACAAAAAATCACACAAAACTCATGTTGTTCTATGTTGACATGATAAAAAAATTTGAAAGCAATAAGAGGCAATGGATATCGTTTCGTCCACAAAGGTGGGAAATTCCCTACCGAAAACCATCATGGTTGTTGTGAGAAGCTCCAGTTTGTGAGAAGCATATACCCAAACCTGCCCCAAATGGGACAAAATTTGTAGAACGGCATGTTATTGCCGCTCCATGATAGCATGCCAAGTTTCATGAATTTCAAACGAGTTTTGGATTTACTAGAATTTAAAAACCATGCATCTCAATGTTTTGCCGGCAATCAACGGTGCCCCAGTGTTTGAAATTCATTCCCATTTCTTGTATGGGACCTAAGCATGCACTCAAGGACACATATTTGATTTTTCAACCAATTTATATGCACTGGAGCATGTGCATGTAGTTCAAATTTGAATTATACACATAAAATGCATTGAAAACTCAGTTAATGCATAAAAATGTCCAAACGAACCCCGAAAAATCACAAAAAATCACACAACACTCCTGTTGTTCTATGTTGGCATGAGAAAAAAATTTGAAAACAATAAGAGGCAATGGATATCGTTTCGTCCCCAAAGGTGGGACATTCCCTATCGAAAACCATCATGCTTGTTGTGAGAAGCTCCGGTTTGTAAGAAGCATATACCCAAACAAACCTGCCCCAAATGGGACAAAATTTGTAGAACGGCGCCGCTCCATGATAGCATGCCAAGTTTCATGAATCTCAGATGAGTTATGGATTTACTAGAATTTAAAAACCATGCATCTTAATGTTTTGCCGGCAATCAACGGTTCCCCGGTGTTTGAAATTCATTCCCATTTCTTGCATGGGACCTAAGCATGCACCCAAGGACACATATTTGATTTTTCAACCAATTTATATGCACTGGAGCATGTGCATGTAGTTCAAATTTGAATTATACACATAAAATGCATTGAAAACTCAGTTAATGCAAAAAAATGTCCAAACAAACCCCAAAAAATCACAAAAAATCACACAACGCTCCTGTTGTTCTATGTTGGCATGAGAACAAAATTGAAAGCAATAAGAGGCAATGGATATCGTTTCGTCCCCAAAGGTGCGACGTTCCCTACCGAAAACCATCATGCTTGTTGTGAGAAGCTCTGGTTTGTGAGAAGCATATACCCAAACCTACCCCAAATGGGACAAAATTTGTACCACAGCATGTTGATGCCGCTCCATGATAGCATGCCAAGTTTCCTGAATTTCAGACGAGTTTTGGATTTACTAGAATTTAAAAACCATGCATCTCAATGTTTTGCCGGCAATCAACGGTGTCCTGGTGTTTGAAATTCATTCCCATTTCTTGCATGGGACCTAAGCATGCACCCAAAGACACATATTTGATTTTTCAACCAATTTATATGCACTAGAGCATGTGCACGTAGTTCAAATTTGAATTATACACATAAAATGCATTGAAAACTCAGTTAATGCATAAAAATGTCCAAATGAACCCCGAAAAATCACAAAAATCACACAACACTCCTGTTGTTCTACGTTGGCATGAAAAAATGAAAGCAATAAGAGGCAATGGATATCATTTCGTCTCCAAAGGTGGGACGTTCCCTACCGAAAACCATCATGCTTGTTGTGAGAAGCTCCAGTTTGTGACAGGCATATACCCAAACAAACCTGCCCCAAATGGAACAAAATTTGTAGAACGACATGTTGTTGCCGCTCCATGATTGCATGCCAAGTTTCATGAATCTCGGACGAGTTTTGGATTTACTAGAATTTAAAAACCATGCATCTCAATGTTTTGCCGACAATCAATGGTGCCCCGGTGTTTGAAATTCATTCCCATTTCTTGTATGGGACCTAAGCATGCACCCAAGGACACATATTTGATTTTTCAACCAATTTATATGCATTGGAGCATGTGCATGTAGTTCAAATTTGAATTATACACATAAAATGCATTGAAAACTCAGTTAATGCATAAAAATGTCCAAACGAACCCCGAAAAATCACAAAAAATCACACAACACTCCTGTTGTTCTATGTTGGCATGAGAAAAAAATTTGAAAGCAATAAGAGGCAATGGATATCATTTCGTCCCCAAAGGTGGGACGTTCCCTACCGAAAACCATCATGCTTGTAGTGAGAAGCTCCGGTTTGTGAGAAGCATATACCCAAACCTGCCCCCAATGGGACAAAATTTGTACCACGACATGTTGATGCTGCTCCATGATAGCATGCCAAGTTTCATGAATTTCAGACGAGTTTTGGATTTACTAGAATTTAAAAACCATGCATCTCAATGTTTTGCCGGCAATCAACGGTGCCCTGGTGTTTGAAATTCATTCCCATTTCTTGCATGGGACCTAAGCATGCACCCAAGGACACATATTTGATTTTTCAACCAATTTATATGCACTGGAGCATGTGGATGTAGTTCAAATTTGAATTGTTCACCTGAAATGGCTAGAAAACCAATTTAATGTATAAAATGTTCAAACGAACCCTGAATAATTCCAATTCTTTTATGACACACATATAGTTGCATGTTCACTCCAGATAAAAGGTCTAGCAATTCAAACACCGTCCATTGCCACTGTGACCCCATTATGTAATTCAAGTCAAGATGAAAAATCAAGTAGATCGCACACAGTTTATTATCAGCAACCGTGTGAGATGTAGTACAAAATATCTTGGAGCACCGTCGGTGTATAGTACGCCTATGGCTTACGCGAGAAGGTGCGTCGACTATAGTCGACAGCCGGCGTCTCAAGCACACTAGCTCACTCCCCAAATATCATTTCACTGTTCGATTGTCTCTGGTGAAAGATGGGCATGTGGACCCGCGTCGTGAGGGCAACTTTGGTGGCCCACTCCGGCGAGAGCGCGGCCATAGCCACCATGCGCGTGCTAACAAGGTGCATGAGCGCGGCCGCAATTTGCGACCAGGTGGCAAAGGCAGCCCAAACGGCCGCTGTTGCTTCTCAAGTGGCGGCAACAACATCTACCTCGGGGATAACAACTGGTGAGAGCGGCACATCAGCTTTCCGTTCCACAGCGGCGGCCTCAGCCCTGATGGAGGCCACCCATGCCCAGCTCCTGGCGGTCACCGCACAAATCGAACGAAGCTTCTCCGACAACGGTCGGCAACCCACGAGCGAAAAGCTGGCAATCGCCGAGAGCATTCGAGCAGCCGTCCGTTCCTCCGCCGCATACCTTGCGACGACGGAGCCCGTCCAAGCCCAGATTGCGTCCGCCCACGCCCAACTCGTGGCAGCCTTTTCCAAAGAGATGGTGGACGCGGATGGCAAGATTCTTGCCGAGTATGGTGCGATGGATGCCATGGATCCCCTTCCTCAGGAGACCGTCGAGCGCGAGCTGGACATGGAGGTGGCAGCGGAGATCGACGAGCACCAGCCGTAGTAGTACTCTATGTTTTGTTTAATTAAGAGCACTGGTTTTTTATTTGTTAGAGTAATGTTTAGGTCATCTAGCTCTGTTTAATTGCTGAACTTGATCGATTAAGAAGTGTGGGTGTGCTATAGTCTCCTTTGTGTACCCAAATTATGCAATGATGTGGATGACCGCTATAATCATGGAAATCTGAACCAAAACTTTTGACATTCAAACTCATCACACACGGGTTAAGCTATCTGAATCGTTTGTGATGTCCACATATCATACACAGTTCTGAATAAGGGACCGTGTTTGATGACACTTTGCGCGCCAGTTTTTTGGTTGAAGCGATTCCAAATTTTTGGCTTTCGCGGAAATATCTACCTCCCCGCCCCCTCCCCCTTACCAAAAGCCACATTTCCCCTCTTTCCGCCTTCCTTTCCAAGTTGAAACCTTCACTCCTTGCTTGCAGCGCCGCCGCCTCCTCGCCGATGACCCTCCTTCACGCTGCTCGACCTCCTCTATCTAGGCAGGTAATCCACACCCGACCCCCATCTTCCTCCTCCTTCCACATCCCACATGCCCCGACCACCGGCACGAGCGCAACACCTTCCACCCAAATCGCTGACCCCTCCACCAAATAAGCTTCGCCCTAAGCCATGGTGCACACAGTATAGCCAGGACCTCAAAGAGCATTTGGCAGCGGAGAAGCAAATCGCGGCCGCATGAGTGGACAAGGTCACGATGTCTACCATTTGTGCCGACCCCCATATCTTGGAGGATCACCTTGCCAATTTCTAGCTACGCCGGTTAAGCATGCTCGGTTTACCTGTTGCCTGTGCTGCTCCTGCCTTTCCTTCACAAAATCTAGTGAATTGTGCTATCTAGTTTCACCATGCAATCTATTCCTCTAGTGTATATATTCTATATGTCGTGCAGTGTGGTGCTCACTTATTAATTGTTTTGTTAATTAGTTGTTGTCTTCAGTTAACTGTTTGGTTCAATTCTGCAAATGTGATGTTCAATTCTTCAGGCTGCAATTTTGTATTGTCTTCCATGTGAGATATAAATCAAATTTATCTTGACAAAATTGTGGGTGCATTCTATTATTGTATACCATGTGAGGAATAAATTGAATTTGGTTGTAGTAAATACATGAGAAACAAATACAATTGCTACAATTGGCTGTAGTTAACTGTTTGGTTAACTCTCTGATCTTCTATTAGGAGTATGTTATATTGTGCAATGTGGTGCTCAGTTAATGTTTGGTTCATTTGTTGTGGTGTTTAGTTAACTGCTTGGTTCAATGTTATATTGTGCAATGTGGTGCTCAGTTAATGTTTGGTTCATTTGTTATGGTGTTTAGTTAACTTCTTGGTTCAATTCTCCAATGCGATGTCTAATTGTCGTGGGTAGAATTTTGTATTGTTGTGCATGTGAGGAATAAATCGAATTTGGATGCACTTAATACATGAGAAACATATACAAGTGCTACATTTCCTAGTTCTTAATCATGCTTGGTTTTGGTAAATGGGTTTTCCGTGTGGCTTCAATTAATTCGATGAATCTGCAATGTGCTTATTTTTCATCAACATGTTTTACTGATAGCATGCAAACCCTTACTTAACCTAATGACTAACTACCTTATATGTGTTGCAGGGAAACAATGGGAAGCAGTGAGGTTTACAATCGAGGTTAGCACATGCATGGTCCATTGTCTAATAGCACATTATTGTGCAATTGCAGGAACCATTCTAATATTTTGGTTTTTAACAATTTGGTCTTGCACATGTAGGTCCTGCTGTCAGAGATTTTGACCCACAGTTCGACCCTTTTTGTATATGCGGAAATGAGTTGTCCATGAATAACAATCAAATCAAGAAACTCAGAAAGATTATTAGGATAAAGAAATTAGCGACAAAAAACAACAAGATCTTTGTTTGCACAATGAAGAAGACATCAGTTCACTACAAGATGGTACTAACTATTATACCTTGCATGTTTTTATTCCTTTGCCCCATTTCCAATATAGAGAAGATATTTATGCACATCCTTGTTTTCAGGCCTTTCCAAAGCAGTTCACTGATGATTACCTGAAGGCCTCTATGGTCAGGAGGCGAGGAAGGTTTTCATACAACACCCATGGTTCAATATTGAAGTGTTCCTGAAGAGGTCGAAGGATGGACGGTCAATCATCCATAAGCACTGGCCTAAAGTTGCAAATACCTTCAACATGAATGAAGGCTCAATATTCGCCTTCCGCTTCAGAAGTTTTCCAGAGGAGATGCATCTATCTATATACTATCTATGATGCTAATTTCGAAAGGTTCTACATGTTGCATGTGGAACTTGCTGCTGGTGCAGTTGTGTAATGGGGTAGCTGAGTGCTGAAGCTATATCATGTTGTACTCTGATGTATTTCAATTACGAAATTATGCTTCCTTAATATGGAAATGAAATATATTGTGTGCTTAATATGAATGTCAATTAGATTAATAAATGGATTATTAATAATAGTGTAATTATCCTGCTAATGACGAATTAGCCTGCCAATTGGGTTTTGATATTGCAAACGGTTGTTGAAAAAATACCGTGGGTGATGACCTCAGGCAACACACACAGTTTATAGGAATAAACCGTGTTGGATCAATGAACAATCACACATGACTTTGTCTTGAAAACTGTTTGTGTTAGGCCACCTTGCGCAAACGTTTACCACATAAAAACTATGTGTCATGGACAGCCTTTGTCACACAGTTTCTTCTACGGACTATGTGTGCTACATTCAATAATGCAAACGATTTAACGGGAAAAATTGTGTGTGATGTACCTGTGAACGGAAACGTTTTCCTTGGAGCGACTGTGTGGGATGTGCATACGAACGGAAACGTTTAGCGGGGACTGACTGTGTGGGATGTACTTGTGACCGGAAACAATTTTGCAGTATAATTGTATTTTTTAGCTCTACTGTACGTATTTCCGTATTTGAGTGCTCACCGGTCGCACACAACCTCATTTTGTGGAATGTGTGTGCCAGGAGGGCATATCCCTGATGGTTTCTGGGTCGTGTGGGAAGGACCCCCTATCGCTCACACTCACTTGGTGACGGTTCCAAATGCCGTCGCAGAAAGGGGTAAAAAACCGTTTGTTTAGGAGTGACACGCACCAGTATGTATTCCCTAAATAGTCATACGTGCTTATAGAAAGAACTTGCATGACATATTTTGTCCTACCCTCCCATGGCAGTGGGGTCCTATTGGAAACTAAGGGATATTAAGGTATCCTTTTAATAGAGAACCGGAACAAAGCATTAACACACGGTGAATACATGAACTCATCAAACTACGGTCATCACCGGGAAGTGTCCCGACTATTGTCACTCCGGGGTTGCCGGATCATAACACGTAGTAGGTGACTATAACTTGCAAGATCGGATCTTGAACATAGATATAATGGTGATAACATAATGGTTCAGATCTGAAATCATGGCACCCGGGCCCAAAGTGACAAGCATTAAGCATGGCAAAGTCATATCAACATCAATCTCAGAACATAATGGATACTAGGGACCAAGCCCTAACAAAACTAACTCGATTACATGATGAATCTCATCCAACTCCTCACCGACCAGCGAGCCTATGAAGGAATTACACTCCCGGTGGGGAGCATCATGGAATTGACGATGGCGAAGGGTTGGTGATGATGAACATCGAAGAACCCCCTCTCCGGAGCCCCAAACGGACACCAGATCTGGCCTCCTGATGAAGAAGACGAGACGGCAGCGGCTTCGTCTCGTGGAACGCGGTAATTCTTTCTCCCTGATTTTTTTTGGAAAAATAGGATTTTATTGCGTCGGTTTCAGGGTCTACGGTGCCACCAGGTGGGGACAACCCACCTGGACGCGCATGGATGGGGTGGCGTGCCTTGGTGGGTTGTGCCCACCCGGGTGCCCCCCTCAGGTGGTTCTTGGCTCCAGAAATTATCTTTTATTGTATAAAAAATTCCTTGCAAAGTTTCGTTCTAATCCAAGAACTTCTATTTCTGCACAAAACAACACCATGGTGATATGTCTCCAACGTATCTATAATTTATGAATTATTCATGCTGTTATTTTATCATTCTTGGATGTTTTACAATCATTTTATAACAACTTTATATCATTTTTTGGGACTAACCTATTGACCCAGTGCCCAGTGCCAGTTGCTGTTTTTTGCTTGTTTTTTACATCGCAGAAAATCAATATCAAACGGAGTCCAAACACCACGAAACTTTTTGTGGATTTTTTATGGACCAGAACACCCAATATGGGCTAGAGCAGCACCTGGGGGGGGGGTTCCCTAAGGGGGGCACAACCCACCAGGGCGCGCCAGGGCCCCCTGGCGCGCCCAGGTGGGTTGTGCGCACCTCGGTGGCCTCACGTACCCCTTCTTTGCACTATAAGTTCCCAAATATTCCGAAACCCCTCAGGGTTAACCTAGATCAGAAGTTTCGCCGCCGCAGGGCTCTGTAGCCACCGAAAACCAATCTAGACCCGTTCCGGCACCCTGCGGGAGGGGGGAATCATCTCCGGTGGCCATCTTCATCATCCCGGTGGCCACCACGATGAGGAGGGAGTAGTCCACCCTCGGGGCTGAGGGTTTGTACCGGTAGCTATGTGTTTAATCTCTCTCTCTCTCTCGTGATCTATATCATGGGCTTTGTTAATATAGTCGGATCATATGATGTTTCTCCCCTCTATACCCTTGTTGTGATGAATTGAGTCTTTAACCTTTGAAGTTTTGTCTTGTTGGATTGAATATTCAGATATGAGAACACATGATGTATGTCTTGCGGTATGAATACTTGAGGTGACAATGGGGTATCATATTGATTCACTTGATATGTGTTTTGGCATTCAACTCACGGATTTCCGCGGTGACATTGGGATAATCTATGCATTGGGGTTGATGCACGTTCTTATTATCTTTTCTCCGATAGAAACTTTGGGGTCTCCTTATAGTTCCTTGTGTTGGATTGAGTATTATGAATATGAACTTGGTTTGGTGTTACTTTATTATGAACTCTAGGATAGATCGAACGGAAAGAATAGTTTTGTGTTATTCTAGTACGAACTCTTGAATAGATCGAACAGAAAGAATAGCTTTGAGGTGGTTTCATACCCTACAAACAATTTCTATCTTTTTTTCTTCGCTAATAGGAACTCGGGAGTGATTCTTTATTGCACTTTGAGGAATAATCATATGATCCAACTACGATAGCACTGTTGGGAGATTGCACTAGCGAAAGTACGGACCCTAGGCCTCATTTTTAAGCATTGCAATACCGTTTTTGTGCCTGTTTAATATTTGTTCATTGCTCTTTCTATTTATTCAGATTATAAAAATATATTTCTACCATCCATATTACACTTTTATCACCATCTCTTCGCCGAACTAGTGCACCTATACAATTTGCCATTGTATTGGTTGTGTTGGGGACACAAGAGATTTCTTGTATTTGGTTGCAGGGTCGTTTGAGAGAGACCATCTTCATCCTACACCTCTCACGGATTGTAAACCTTAGGCCATCCACTTGAGGGGAAATTGCTACTGTCCTACAAAACTCTGCGCTTGGAGGCCCAACACGTGTCTACAAGAATAAAGTTGCGTAGTAGACATCAAGCTCTTTTCTGGCGTCGTTGCCGGGGAGGTGAGTGCTTGAAGGTATATCTTTAGATCTTTCAATTGAATATGTTAGTTTCTTGTTTATCACTAGTTTGCTTTATAAGAAAACTACATAAAAATGGAATTGAGGTTGCATCATTATTGATCATCTTTATAATATATTTCTTGAAAATGATGGTTCGGAAAATTGTGCTCAACTGTTAGAAGAAGAAGTCAATAAAATGTTTGGCACAAAATATTTGAATGATGAGCATGATTGCAATACTGCTAGTATGAATTCTTTGAATATCCATGATGCTAGTGATATGCAAAGCCATAAGCTTGGGAATGCTATATTTGATGAACATGATATTTTTAGTCCCCCAAGTTTTGATGAGAAAATTTATTATGATGATTTCACACCTACTATTTATGATGATTATCTTGATGAAAGTGGATTCGAAGATGTCATGACTTTATTTGATGATGAATCCACTATTTTGGAAGAGGCTGCAATTGATTATGACAACAAAGTTGCTATTTATGATGATTATGGTGATGCCATGTATGCTATAAAGAATAATGATAATCATGAAACTTGTCATCATGATTTTAATTTTCAATCACATGATTGTTATTTTGTTGAGTTTGCTCCCACTACTATTGATGAGAATAAATTTGCTTGTGTGGAGAGTAACAAAATTTTTATGCTTATGTGTCATGAAAAGAATGCTTTATGTGATGGTTATATTGTTGAATTTCTTCATAATTCTACTGAAAATTATTATGAGGGAGGAACTTATGCTTGTAGGAATTGCAATAATATCAAGTTATCTCTCTATGTGTTGAAAATTTTGAAGTTATGTTTGTTTTGCCTTCCTATGCTAGTTGATTCTTTCTCCCATAAATTAGTTGCTCACAAAATCCATATGCATAGGAAGTGGGTTAGGCTTAAATGTGCTTGCCATGTGTTTCATGATGCTCTTGTTATGTTTCAATTCTTATCTTTTATGCGAGCATCATTGAAATCATCATGCCTAGCTAAAAGGCATTAAAGGAAAGCGCTTGTTGGGAGACAAACCAACACTTTTACCTACTGTTTTTGTGTGTTCACATGATTATGCTACTGTAGTAATCATGTTTTATAGATTTTGTTTCAATAAAGTGCCAAGTAAAGCGTTTGGGATCATGTTGGGTGATAGTTGATTTGATCTTGCTGAAAAACAAAAACTTTTGCGCTCAGAAAAACAATTATCATTTTTAACAGAAGCATGATGAAGTGCTGATTCTTTTTGAATAAGATTAATAGAAAAATTTCTCATGTTTCACTAATTTTTAAGAATTTTTGGAGTATCATAAGTATGGTTTGAGTATAGATTAATACAAACTGTTCTGTTTTTGACAGATTCGGTTTTCTATGCATAGTTTGCTTGTTTTCTAGTTTCTATGGCTTATATTGCTCAATATAAATTGTGGAAATGATATGCTATAGAACGCTTTGTGTGAGAGCAATTATGAATCTTGTCTTTGACAGTACCAAAAGTGAAATGGTTTGCTCTTTATCATACTAACCTATCTCGCAAAGTTTCGTTAAGTTTTGTGTGATTGAAGTTTTCAAGTTTTTGGTGAGATGAGGAGAATAAAGAGTGACAGGACCCTAAGCTTGGGGATTCCCAAGGCACCCGAAGGTAATATTCATGGAAGATCTAAGCAACTAAGCTTGGGGATGCCCCGGAAGGCATCCCCTCTTTCGTCTTCAACATTATCGGTAACCTCACTTGGAGCTATGTCTTCATTCGTCACATGATATGAGTTCTACTTGGAGCGTCATTTTATTTTGTTAGTATTTTCTTGATTTTATTTAGAATAATTTTTTACATCTTTTATTTCAATAAAAGTGGCAATGATAGCCTTTGCCATCCTTGTTTTGCAAGTATACGTGTTGCTGTTTGAAAACAGAAAGTTTACCGGTGTTGCAAAAATTCCCTAGAAAATTCAGAATGTGATAAAATGTTGATTTTTTTTTGCAAAATGAGCTCTGATAAATTTTCAACAGTGTGCAAATTTTTTATAACTTTTGGAGTTAGGGAAGTATTGATACTCTTGCATTCTTTACAGACTGTACTATTTTGGCAGATTGCTGTTATGTTTGCATTGTTTGCATATGTTTGCTTGTTTAATGATTCTATATGAGGATAGGAGTATTAAATATGCATAGGCATTTAGTGTGCAATGTTTATAATAATTTTAGCAATTTGCTACAGTAGATAATGATAAGGTTTTTGCATTGGTTTATACTAACTTATCTCACGAGTTCTTGTTGAGTTTTGTGTGGATGAAGCTATTGAGATTTAGGAAAACTGTGATATGAGAAGAATTAAGGAGACACAAAAGCTCAAGCTTGGCGATTCCCAAGGAGTACCAAAATAATATTTCAAGAAGTCTCAAGCATCTAAGCTTAGGCATCCCACCTTTTTTCTTCAACAATTATCGGTTAGTATCGGTTGAGCCTAAGTTTTTGCTTCTTCACATGATGTGTGCTATCCTTGGATTGTCATTTTATTTTGTTTTGCTTACTGTTTTAATAAATTACTTAGATCTGAAAGTCTTTAAATAAAATAGAGTCCTCAAATAGTTGCCAGGGAGGCTACATAAGCGGCATTCACATCCCGTCAACGAAGTTCTTTACTATGGCATTTACTCTTGTGCTTCACTTATATCCTATGAGTAAATTGTTGAATAAATTGAATGTCATGAAGTTGAAATCATATCATGCCTAGTGGTAGCCTCACATTGAGTTTAGAAAGTGAAATCTTTTGAGGCTTGACAATCACAATATTGGTCATACAAGCAATTCCCGAATATTTAGCATAAGGAAGAGAACTTTCACATGCAAATACACTATCATGGAAATATTTTGTGATTGTGAGCCCCCATCAAAATATTATATGCCAAAATTGTTGATGTTGGACAAGGAAGACAACATAATGGTTTATGTTTGTTCATATTCACATAGAAGTTATATTGTCATAGATCCTTCAACATGTGGTGCTTGCCCCCCATCTTTGACAGCCAAAAATTCCGCACCAAGTAGAGATACTACTTGCGCATCCGAAAACCCTTAAACCCAAATCTTATTTTCAAGAGTCCATCATACTACCTAAGGATTGAGCAAGATCCTTCAAGTAAGTTGTCATCGGTGCAATAAGGCAATAAAAATTGCTTCTAAAAGTGTTAGATCATTTAGTGTAAGAGAAAATTGAGCGTTGTACGTACTTGTGATGGCAAAGTAATAAAAGCGATGGACTGCATAATAAAGGTTGCTATCATAAGGGGCAATATAACATGACGTTCTTTTGCACTAAGGGGTTGAGCGTATAAATAAATAAGCGCATGGCAACCTCTGCTTCCCTCTGCGAAGGGCCTATCTTTTACTTTTCAGTATTTATTTTTATGCAAAGAGTCAAAGTTTTTCTCTCTATTTACCTTTTATTTTTCTATTTTGGCAAGCATCATGTGGTGAGGAAAGATCTAGGTACATGTGTCCAGTTGAATATGGGTAGCATGAGTTATTATTGTTGACATCACCCTTGAGGTGAATGCGCTGGAGGCAAAACAATAAGCCTCTATCTTTCTATGTGTCCGATTGAAACGTTTTGCTCATGTGTATGCGGTGAGTGTTAGCAATCATAGAATACTGTATGATGGTTGAGTATGTGGAGCTCTTAATTAAACTCTGTTGAATAAGTTGAATTGCAATTGCTTGGTGACTGAGAACATAGGTTGTTGAGTTTCAAGAGAGTTCATTGTTTGAACCTTAACATGTGAATTGGTTGCTACTTTAACATGAGAAGTTTCATAAGAAAGGATTGCTATTATGATGCTAGGAAAAGTGATTGAAATTATCATTGATCAAACTTATGCACTTTGCTAGCATTCACACTTCATAAATTATTTCTTTTATCATTTACCTACTCGAGGACAAGTATGAATTAAGCTTGGGGATGCTGATACGTCTCCAATGTATCTACTCCCTCCGTTCCAAATTACTTGTCACATAAATGGATGTATCTAGAACAAAAATACATCTAGATACATCCATACCCATGACAAGTAATTTGGAACGGAGGGAGTATAATGTATGAAGTATTTATGCTGTTATTTTATCATTCTTGGATGTTTTACAATCATTTTATAGCAACTTTATATCATTTTTTGGGACTAAACTATTGACCTAGTGCCCAGTGCGAGCTGCTGTTTTTTGCTTATTTTTTACATCGCAAAAAATCAATATCAAACAGAGTCCAAACACCGTAAAACTTTTCATGGATTTTTTATGGTCCAGAACACCCAAGATGGGCCAGAGAAGCACCTAGGGGGTGTGCCCCGAGGGGGGCACAACCCAGCAGGGCGCGCCAGGGCCCCCTGGCGCGCTCATGTGGGTTGTGCCCACCTCGGTGGCCTCCCATACCCCTTCTTCGCACTATAAATTCCCAAATATTCCGAAACCCCTCGAGGTTAACCTAGATCAGAAGTTCCGATGCCGCAGGGCTCCGTAGCCACCGAAAACCAATCTAGACCCGTTTCGTTACCCTGCCGAAGGGGGGAATCATCTCCGGTGGCCATCTTCATCATCCCGGCGGCCACCACGATGAGGAGGGATTAGTCCACCCTCGGGGCTGAGGGTTTGTACCTATAGCTATGTGTTTAATCTCTCTCTCTCTCTCTCTCGTGATCTATATTATGGGCTTTGTTAATATAGTCGGATCATATGATGTTTCTCCCCTCTATATCCTTGTTGTGATGAAGTGAGTCTTTACCCTTCGAAGTTTTGTCTTGTCGGATTGAATATTCAGATATGAGAACAAATGATGTATGTCTTGCGATATGAATACTTGAGGTGACAATGGGGTATCATATTGATTCACTTGATATGTGTTTTGGCATTCAACTCGCGGATTTCCGCGGTGACATTGGGATAATCTATGCATAGGGGTTGATGCACGTTCTTATTATCTCTTCTCCGATAGAAACTTTGGGGTCTCCTTGTAGTTCCTTGTGTTGGATTGAGTATTATGAATATGAACTTGCTTTGGTGTTACTTTATTATGAACTCTAGGATAGATTGAACGGAAAGAATAGCTTTGTGTTATTCTAATACGAACTCTTGAATAGATCGAACGGAAAGAATAGCTTTGAGGTGGTTTCATACCCTACAAACAATTTCTATCTTTTTTTCTTCGCTAATAGGAACTCGGAAGTGATTCTTTATTGCACTTTGAGGGATAATCATATGATCCAACTATGTTAGCACTGTTGGGAGATTGCACTAGCGAAAGTACGGACCCTATGCCTCATTTTTAAGCATTGAAATACCGTTTTTGTGCCCGTTTATTATTTGTTACCTTGTTGTTTTTATTTATTCAGATTATAAACATATATTTCTACCATCCATATTACACTTTTATCACCATCTCTTCGCCGAACTAGTGCACCTATACAATTTGCCATTGTATTGGGGACACAAGAGATTTCTTGTATTCGGTTGCAGGGTCGTTTGAGAGAGACCATCTTCATCCTACACCTCTCATGGATTGATAAACCTTAGGTCATCCACTTGAGGGAAAATTGCTACTGTCCTACAAAACTCCACGTTTGGAGGCCCAACACGTGTCTATAAGAATAAAGTTGCGTAGTAGACATCACATGGTAGTTCTACTGAAAACAACATGAGTCCGGGTTAGTTGCATTCAAATCATGCAAATTAGAGTCCAAAGCAAGAGGAAAAACGTTAGGAAAAGCAAATACGACCGAGACATATCACCCGTATCCATTTTTTGAGAGAGAACCACCTACCCTTGTGTTGAGATCAAGAGGATTCGACTCCAACCTTTGATCCTTGATCTCTAGCCTCCCCAAGTTGCTGTCCTCTCCAATCCCTCTCCTACCACATAGCCAAAATCTGTGAGAGAGGGTTTGAGTGTTAATGAGACTATATTTTGAAGCACACGAGTAAGGAGTTCATCATCAACAACAACAACATCTATTACGTTTTGGAGAGTGGTGTCTTCAAGATTGGTTAGGTGTCACTTGAGAGCCTTCAAGCTTGCGGAGTTGAACCAAGGAGTTTGTTAGGGCAAGGAGATCGCCTACTTCCTCGCTATAGTTTGTTTTTGCACTAATGCCGCAATGAGTCATCTATTAAGTGAAACCTACATGGAGTATAGAAACAAAGGCGACGATAGAGAAAATAAGTGTATGTTCCAGTTATACATCCTACTCGCAAACCTCATCAACTCTGATCCCCTATGGGTTCCGATTGTTTGCCCAGACATGCCTTGGTCCTCTGTTGGGAAGGCCGTGTGTCCGGTAGCAAGCACACAGAGCATCATAGGGAGAAGGGGTTTACCTATTCACCATTTTGAAAATGGCAAAATAGAATATTAAAATAATTATTTAATTAGTGTAGGATGATGCTCGTGCAATGCTAATGGAATGCCTATGGTGCACGAACAATATACCTAGAGTATTATTCTGAGGTTGTTACAATGGACAACCCATGATGACACCTCTAGGGGGTGGGGGTGGGGAGGGCAACGCTGAATAGTGTCGCCATCACTAGCATCACAGAGTCGATAGAGCTTTCACTTGGGACAACACCCCTGCCACCCAAGTTCATTAGCCATAGCCACACAGGAGAGAAGCAAAATACTCCCAGAATAGAACGACGTGGATGTGATGATCATGCCTGCACAATGGATGCCTCCCAAGTGAGCCAACTTGCCGCCCAAACAGTCAAGATAACTCAGCAAACACTCGCACAATGGCACTCGTTGTAATGGTGCCATTGTGCCCACGCTCAGGTGTCGCCGCTCCAGTGACTATAGAAACCCAACCTCAACCACTACTCATAGGAAAGTATACCACTGGCACACAACCAGCCACCCCTATTGTCATACGAGGGCAACTCGGCTTTTTTCACTGTTTTGACCTTCTCAGCAAATCTTAGCATAAAATGAACTTTGTACAAAAACTATTTCAGGATCTGACCCTTTTCAGAAATGCCACGGATCGTGGCGTTGCTGCACTACATGGAAACACCAAACTAGCTCGCGTTGCTGGCCTGGTCAAGATGCTACGTGGCAGTGTAGAAACGCCAAAGTGTCTGGCGTTCTTGGAAATGCCAAAGGGCGTGGCGTTGGTGCCCAACTATGAAACGCCAATATTAGTGGCGTTGCAAGTAGCTATTTACATTTGCCACTTATTTATGTAGGGGTGCAACGCTAGCTAGGTCAGCATTTTTAAAGAGAGAAGAAATGCCACGGCTTATGACGTTAGCAAAAAGTCAGATCGTGAAATAGTTTTCGAAGGAGTTTATTTTATACTAAGATTTGCTGAGAAGGTCAAAACAGTGAAAAAGGCCGGGCAACTCCGCCACCCACTACAACCCCATGCTTGCAACTTTGACCCGCAAGAAGACGAATCATGACATAGATTTGGACAGTCGGGGTGCCTAGAAGGAGTAGCCACAAGGGCATCCGACGAGGAGAGGGCCATGCCCACGGAAGCCACCAAGTCAAAGCAGGTGCTCTCTCGATCTAGCAGCAACCGAGAACCTTAGCCACGACAGTCTGCCCAAATTCACCACATGGATGGGCCACACCTCCAAGGACTCGGTGGAGGCTGTCCGTACCACCTAGTGCACATCGCAGGCTGCATCGCCACCAGGAAACAGTGGCCGGTCAACATGGGGGTTTCTGTAGAGTTGAGATCTACGTCACGCTACCTATGAATGGAGAAGAAAAAATTGAGGGAGTAGGGAAGGGAAGAGGGAGGTGGGGACACCCCGTCACCATCGCCAGAGGTGAGGAGAGGAGAGCAGTGGAGGGGTGGCGGTGGAAATCGCCTCCTGAGCCGGTGGCGAGAAAAATGGATATCTTATATATGGTGGTTATTTTTGACAGGGTGAGAGCATCTACAACCAGGGTCCCCATATCGGCCCCAAATGCCTAGGCGAGCTGCCTGGTCATGATTTTTTCACCCAACTGGACCAGGCAAATCGAGCACAAATGTTTTGGTTGTCCAGCAACCTCATACACAATCCATATGTGGGGCGGATATGGGGAACCTCAAACACACCTAGACACGCCCGCCATGTAGGTTGTGGCACATGATGGCCCGCCGGAATCACACAAAACCACACCTACCAAAAGAAACCCTAGTTCTCAGTTCACTCCTCTCTGACTCAGTCCCTCCCGTTCCCATCCCTTCTTGTCCCCTCACCTCCACCATGGTGAGCAATAGCAGCCACTTCGGTAGTGAGTCTGATCCCATCGACTGGGACACCCTCTTGAAGGAGGAAGGCTCCAACAATGAGGCGTCGGACGACAAAGAGCTTGCGCTCCACATAGCCATCGACCTATCGGGGGTCGACGCTGGTGGGAGCTTGACCTCCTCTTCGCCTGCGACATTGCCAGAGCCCGCCAGGGCAATGTGACCTAGCGGGCAGCCCATTGCGCTCCCCTCTAGATCCGACGCTAACTCCTCTAGGGTAGTGTTCAGTACTCATGCCCAACCAGAGGTTGCGAATGCCGGAGTTGAAGACAAAATCCACATGGCACATAGAGGGAAGTGGAAGCCGACTTCCTACCCACACACCAGATCACTCCCCATCAACCCGGAGGAGCGGCTCCTCTGTGAGGTCATGCATTGGTCGCTAACATCGGCTAAGGCAAACGTTGGGCTCCTTGGCGCAAGAATGCAAAGTCACTTCGGCTCAGGATCAAAGCATCGGAGCATGCCGCAAGACAGTAGGAGACCGCCAAGGCCGAGGCGACACAATAAGCAAAGGAGCGGGCATCGTTGTCCGCCACCTCTCTGGCTCGATGTCAAATAAGGACACGGTGAGTACAGACGACGATGACGCTCCTTCCATCGGGGATGCCTACACGGAGGAGTACTACTGCCACTCAGGTGACTGCAAGGGTAACCGACCGGCCAAGAAATGGTGTCTATGTCTCCTCACACGTCTAGCTAATATATTTTGTATCTTGTTTATTCTATCCAGCGAAGACTTATGTCCGATGATGAACTATGTCTTTTGGGTCCGATTGTGCTATATATTTCTAGTTCAATCTATGTTTCCATGTTGATCTATGTTGTTGCATGATTTGCATGAATTTGGATGCAAACATGTGGCATTGTGGTTGCGGACAGGGAGGAATGGGATATGCCTGGTTACTGCCCACGGACGCGCCCCTACGCAGTCGAAATCACTGTTTTGACCCTTTTGTCGTAGTTTTAGCACGATCTGGCCTCGAATATGTTTCTTTTACAATTTGGCCTTTTCCTACCACCGTAGTCTCGGGCATTTGGTAACACATCCTACCACCACGGTTTTCGGCAGTAGGGTAACGACCAACATAAACGGCACTGGTATCTCGTGCTGATATGGATAAGTGGCTACTGCCACGGTCCTCGGCAGTAGGTAGTGTTGACACCAGATTTTGGCACGGTCAAGAACTTAATTAAGATAGCCTCAAATGAAGGAGTGACCTACATAAAAAAGTTCTGTATTGTCGATGCGATCATCTTTGAAGTTTGGTCCATCGCCATCCGATCTCATCTCAAGGGCCAAAGTTGTGCTCCAAGTACTAGATTTTGTATGCAGAGTACTATTCGGCCGATTAGACCTCCAAGACAGCCTCATATGAGAAAAGTTTATATATCGACCGTCTTGGTCTCGTCGAAACGATCAATTTTGATATAAAAATCATCTCATTCCATGATCGTATGCAAAAGTTGGAGCCAATGCACTGCGGACCTATCATGAGTAAAAACTGGCCCGGGGCATCAGACACGATGTCTGATGGGTCGCGCGAGCGATTCGGCCCTCAAGATGGCCTCAAATCTAAAAACGTTCAACACAAAAGTTGTACGTCTTGTGGAAAGGGTTAAATTTTATTTTTGGCGCATCGTCACTCGAGGTCATATTTGGCATGTGAAACACAAAAAACGAATTGCTGTCTCAGACATACCTAATTCAAGTTTGGCTAATTTCGGAAGGATTTGAACGAGATTTGGAGTCCTTTTATTGTACGGGAAGTCCAGCCGCCTCATAAATAGATGAGAGGTGACAGCCGATTGAACAACACACAATCAATCAATTCATATACCACTTTTTACCTTTACTTTTATCTCTCCCTTGTTCTTCTTCTTCATCGTTCTTCGTTCGTTATTCCTATTGTAGGTCGGCGAACCTCGAGGCTCTAGGGGTGATCAAGTCGACCTAGGGCAGCCCATAGCTACCGCACGTCCAAACGGGGTCCAGCCCGGATGTGTGGGGTTTCGGATGCTCAAAAGCGCCCACTGGATTGCTTGCGTACCGCGCTTCCGGATGGGTCTCCTTGGACGTGAGCTGCGGTGCATCACCCTTGGCGTTGGAGGTACATGGTGACGTGTTCGGGTGCGAACAAGTAGTGATACACTACTGTAGGATGCTGCTAACACGACACTACGGTCGGAGACCCTTCAAGAAACTGTGTGCGATGCAATAATCGCAAACGGTGTTGTATGAAAACCGTTAGAAATGTGTAAAACATTTGAGATGCCGGATGCATCAAACACGGTTCAGGTTTTATTTTCATGTGCGATGAAGGGCATACAGTTCAGTTCAATGAACTGTTTGCGATGAGGAGGAACAAAAGAAACGGGCAGCCAGATGAAGGCGTGTGCGATACACAACATACGGGTCACTCGGATGAACTGTTTGTGATTAGGCAACACAAAAGAAACAGTCAGCCAAATCAAGGTGTATGTGATTGAGGGCATACACTTCAGAAGGATTAATTGTTTGCGATTAGACAACAGAATAGAAACGAGTCAGCCAGATCAAAGTGTCTGCGATAGGAACGGGTCAGCCAGATCAAACGGGTCAGCCAGATCAAAAACAAACAAGTCATTCATCATCGTTCCCTTGCGTCCGCCATGGCCAGCGTGCGTTCTGGGTCGAGAGATTGCCACCTGGGAAAGGCAAGCCTAGAAGCCGGAGCATGAGAGATGTCCCGCCTCGCCGCGAAAGCAGCCAACATGTCCCGCCACACGGCCTTAGCAGCAGAGAGGTCCCGCCGCGCCGCTGAAGCAGCACGGAGGACCCGCCGCGCCGTCGATGCAGTAGACTGGTCCGGCCGTGCCGCGGAAGAAGAAGAGATGTCCCGCCGCGCCGCGAATGCAGCAGAGATGTCCTCCCACACCGCGGCGGCCTGGGAAATTTCCTTGTGGGCAGGGGAGCACTCTTATAGGCGCATGCGTGCCCTTGTCCTCAGGCAGATGGATCAGATCTCTAGGTGGGCGAGGTTGCAGGATGACCTGCAAGCCTTGTTTGAACAGTCTACCAACGTCATCTAGCAACTAAATGAGAGCAATGCAAAACTCTGAGCCGAGCGCGATCTGCTGAGGGCGAAGATCGTCGGAAGTGTGGAGCAGCAGGAGCAGACCACTGCCTTGTTGAAGAGGACCGACGTCATCGTTGAGAAACTTATGGACGAGAATGCCATGTTGCGCATCGAGCGCAGAAGGCTGGTGGAGGAATCCGTGGATGCTCTCAACCAGCATCTTGAGGACAAGAAAGAGCTCGTCGCCGCCCGCCGCGGAGACTAGTTCCTGCTGTGGCTTCCTTCTTCTTTTGCCCTTGTGTATATCGGGCGTTGCCGCATGTGGCTTTTTTTAATTATGTTTATAAATATGTAAGAAAATTATTATCCAATGTCATTGTCCTTATATTCATCATGCTTGCTATAAGTCGCCGTCGATGCTATCTAGGTCCATCGGATCTTACATCAAGATCCGTGCAAAACTTT
The DNA here is from genome assembly GCF_056163025.1 of Triticum urartu. Taxonomy (NCBI): domain Eukaryota; kingdom Viridiplantae; phylum Streptophyta; class Magnoliopsida; order Poales; family Poaceae; genus Triticum; species Triticum urartu. The sequence continues at coordinate 419,559,149 of NC_141877.1, read as the reverse complement.
CTTTTCAGATTTTCATTTTTCTCTCTTAAATCTCAGTCTAGTGAGACATAACAGGAGCTCGGGCACCATTAATGGAGATGTTGGGAGGGAGGTGCGCGGCGGGTAGTGGTCAAAAGGGCTCTCCTCCCAATGAGCACGCGCAAGGGTCTGATCGCATGCCTCCCGTACTCAAATAGCTACCCGCACGACACCTCCTAGCCAATAAAAAAGGGGACGCATGGACGCACGTAATTGGTAAGTCGAACGCCCGCGGTTTCAATAATACTTGCGTTTCCGATTTGTAACGTGACAACACTTGTTCCAAAATGACTTTGTTGATTGTTAATGTGTGTGCCTTCGCAAATCAGATAGAAAAATTACCACAACATGTTGGTGCCATGTCATGAGACCATGCCAAGTTTCATTATTTTCAGGCATGTCTTGGAATTACAGGAATTAAAAAACCAAGTTTCTCAATCTTTCTGGCCGAGCCATGACGTTCAGATGTTTGAATTTCACTCCCATCTCTTGCATGGGACCTAGAAAGTCACCCAAGGACACACATGTGATTTTTCAAACAACTTTGGTACACTGGAGCATGTGCTTGTAGTTCAAATTTGAATTATGCACATTAAATATCCAGAAACACAATTAATGTATAAAAAAGGCCAAATGAACCCGGAATAATTCCAAAATATAGCACGGTACTTCTATTTGGTCTAATCTGGCTGTGTAAAAAAAATAAGGCAGGAGAAGGCAGTGTACGTATGTCGTTTTGCACACGGAGGTGACACATTCCCTCTCGGAACCACGAGCCTTCTTGAGGTAAGCTCCGGTTTGCAAGAAGCTTACACCAAAGCTTGTCCCAATTCGGCCAAAAAAATTACCGCAGGATGTTGGTGCCATGTCATGACACCATGCCAAGTTTCATGATTTTCAGGCGTGTTTTGGAATTACAGGAATTAAAAAACCAAGTTTCTCAATCTTTCCGGCCGAGCCACGACGCCCAGATGTTTGAATTTCACTCCCATCTCTTGCATGAAACCTAGAAATTAACCCAAGGACACACATGTGATTTTTCGAAAACCTTTGGTGCACTGGAGCATGTGCTTGTAGTGCAAATTTGAATTATGACCATTAAATGCCCAGAAACTCAATTAATGTATAAAAAAGGCGAAACGAGCCCAGAATAATTTCAAAATTTAGCACGGTACTTCTATTTGGTCTAATCTGGCTGTGTAAAAAAATTAAGGCGGGAGAAGGCAGTGTACGTATGTCATTTCGCACACGGAGGTGACACGTTCCCTCTCCGAACCACGAGCCTTCTTGAGGGAAGCTCCGGTTTGCAAGAATCTTACACCAAAGATTGTCCCAATTCGGCCAAAAAATTACCGCAGCATGTTGCTGCCATGTCATGACACCAGACAAGGTTTCATGATTTTCAGGCGTGTTTTGGAATTACAGAAATTAAAAAACGAAGTTTCTCAATCTTTCCGGCCGAGCAATGACGCCCAGATGTTTGAATTTCACTCCAATCCCTTGCATGAGACCTAGAAATTCACCCAAAGACACACATGTCATTTTTCAAACAACTTTGGTGCACTTGAGCCTATGCTTGTAGTTCAAATTAGAATTATGCACATTAAATGCCCCAAAACTCAATTAATGTGTAAAAAAGGCAAAACGAGCCCGAAATAATTCCAAAATTTAGCACGGTACTTCTATTTGGTCTAATCTGGTTCTGTAAAAAAATTAAGGCGGGAGAAGGTAGTGTACATATGTCGTTTCGCACACGGAGGTGACACGTTCCCTCTCAGAACCATGAGCCTTCTTGAGGGAAGCTCCGGTTTGCAAGAAGCTTACACCAAAGCTTGTCCCAATTCGGCCAAAAAAATTACCGCAATATTTTCGTGCCATGTCATGACACCACGCCAAGTTTCATGATTTTCAGGCGTGTTTTGAAATTACAGGAATTAAAAAACTAAGTTTCTCAATTTTTCTGGCCGAGCCACGATGCCCAGATGTTTGAATTTCAGTCTCATCTCTTGTATGGGATCTAGAAATTCACCTAAAGACACACATGTGATTTTTCAAACAACTTTGGTACACTGGAGCCTGTGCTTGTAGTTCAAATTTGAATTATGCACATTAAATGCCTAGAAACTCAATTAATGTATAAAAAAGGCCAAACGAACCCAGAATAATTCGAAAATTTAGCACGATACTTCTATTTGGTCTAATTTGGCTGTGTAAAAAAATTAAGGTGGGAGAAGGCAGTGTACGTATCTCGTTTCGCACATGGAGGTGAAACGTTCCCTCTCGGAACCACGAGCCTTCTTGAGGGAAGCTCCGGTTTGCAAGAAGGCTACACCAAAACTTGTCCCAATTCGGCCAAAAAAATTACCGCAACATGTTGGTGCCATGTCATCAGACCATGCCAAGTTTCATGATTTTCAGGCGTGTTTTGGAATTACAGGAATTAAAAAACCAAGTTTCTCAATCTTTTTGGCCGAGCCACGACGCCCAGATGTTTCAATTTTACTCCCATCTCTTGCATGGGACCTAGAAATTCACCCAAGGACACACATGTGATTTTTCAAACAACTTTGGTGCACTGGAGCACGTGCTTCTAGTTCAAATTGGAATTATACACATTAAATGTGCAGAAACTCAATTAATGTATAAAAAAGGCCAAATGAACACGGAATAATTTCCAAAATTTAGCACGATACTTCTATTTGGTCTAATATGCCTGTGTAAAAAATTAAGGTTGGAGAAGGCAGTGTACGTATGTCATTTCGCACACGGAGGTGACACGTTCCCTTTTGGAACTAGGAGCCTTCTTGAGGGAAGCTCTAGTTTGCAAGAAGCTTACACCAAAGCTTGTCCTAATTCGGCCAAAATTTTTACTACAACATGTTGGTGCCATGTCATGAAACCATGCCAAGTTTCATGATTTTCAGTCGTGTTTTGGATTTACAGGAATTAAAAAACCAAGTTTCTCAATCATTCCGGCCGAGCCACGACACCGAGATGTTTGAATTTTATTTCCATTTCTTGCATGGGACCTATAAATTCACCCAAAGACACACATGTGATTTTTCAGCAAACTTTGGTGCATTGGAGCATGTGCTTGTAGCCCAAATTTGAATTATGCACATTAAATGCCCAGAAACTCAATTAATGCATAAAAATGACAAACGAACCCGGAATAATTCCAAATTTAAACACAACACTCATGTACTACTTGCATGTTCACTGTATGTAAGTGTTCTAGCAATTCAAACACCATCTTTTCCCTCCGTAACACCATTTTGTCTTTCAAAACATAATGAAAAAAATCAGGTATACCACAAAACAGTTTACTAGAAAGAATCGTGTGGGAAGCAATATAAAATATCTTGGCGCACCGTCTTGTCTGGCTTACGCAGAAAGCTTCGTCATCTATAGTCCACCGCCCCCGCTTGAACCACACTTGCGCGCCAGTTTCTCGCGGCACTGAGCGAATTTTTTTTGCCACCTCGGAAATATCTATCTCCCCGCCCCCTCCCTCCTATCAAAAGCCACATTTCCACTGTTCCTCCTTGCTTTCTAAGTTCAAACCTTCACTGCTGCTTACTGGCAGCTCAGCCTCCTCGCCGGCGACCCTTCTTCTTGCAGCGCCGCCTCCTTGCCGGCTACCCTTCTCCTTGCAGTGTCTCCTCCTCGTCGGTGACCCTTCTTCTTGCAGCGCCGCCTCCTCGCCGGCGACCCTTATCCTTGCTGTGCGGCCTCCTCGCAGCCGACGCTTCTTCTTGCTGCGCGGCCTCGTCGATATGGTCAGGTAATCCACACCCCACCCACACCATCCTCCTCCTTTCCCGTCCCACATGCCCCGACTGAAGGAGCGACACCTTCCACCGAAATCACTACCCCCTCCTCCAATTAAGCGCTGCCCACAACCATTTTACACGCAGTATAACATGGAGCTGAGTAGCATGCGGCTGCACGCGCGAATGATGTCGCTATGGTTGACATGCATGTCAATCGCCAGATCTTGGAGGAGCACCTTGTCTTCGAGGCCACCGTCGACACCGCCGCATGGTTGTCTACTTTAAAATACAGTTCGTGATTTTCTTCTCGAGGCCACCGCCAGTGCCTTCTGGTCATTTGTCCTCTGTAATGTTAATATGCAATCTAATGTTCAGTTAACAGTTTGGTCCTCTGAAATGTAATGTTCAGTTAACACTTTGGTCTAACAATTGCTACATTTCGTAGTACTGTTCTCAAATATTCTTTGTTTTGTTAACTGTCTTATCTTCTAGTACATGTTTCTATTCTACAATGTCGTGCTTAGTTAACTATTTTGGTTCATTTGGTCTGCTGTCCATTTAACTGTTTGGTTTAGTTCTGCAATTTGATTTTCATTTGCTGTGGGTACAATTTTGTATTGTTATGCATGTGACACCAATCGAATTTGGTTGTACTCAATACATATTCTACTGATAGTATGTCAGCTCTCAGTTAACCTGATCAAGATCTTCCTTATGTGTATTGTAGGCAAACAATGGGAGACACTGCGGTTTACCATCAAGGTTTGTTCAAGCAGGGTCCTTCGGCTAACAACACATTATTGTGCAGTTGCAGGAATCATTCTAATATTTAGGTTTCTTACAATTTGGTCTTGCACATGTAGGTCCTACTGTCAAAGGCTTAGACCCACTGTTCGACCCATTTTGCATATCGGGAAATGAGATGTCCATGAATATCAGTCAAGTCATGAAACTCAGAAAGATTGTTAGTATGAAGAAACTTGCGATGAATAACAGCAAGATCTTTGTTTGCACAATGAAGAAGACATCAGTCAACTATAGGATGGTACCAACTCTTTTACCTTGTTTTTACCCCTTGCGCCATTTCAAAATTTACAACAGGGATTTATGCATAGCTTTGTTTTCAGTACTTTTCAAAGCAGTTCACCGATGATTACCTCTCAAACCACCTGCATGGTCAAGAGACGAGGAAGGTATTCATTCAACACCCACGTACAATATTGAAGTTTTGCTGAAGAGGATGAAGGTTGGGCGGGCAATTATCCATAGCCACTGGCTTAAAGTTGCAAGGACATTCAACATCACTAAAGGGTCAATATTTGCCTTCCACTTCTATAGTTTCCCAGATGAGGTTCATCTGTCTAATTACCGTGTATGATGCTACTTCACAAAGGTTTTTGATGCTGCATGTGAAACTTGGTGCTGCTGTGTAATGGCGTAACTGAGTGCCGAAGCTATCTGATGTAATTCGATTATGAAACCCTGGTTGCTTTTATACATATATGAAATATCTGGCATGTTTTATAAGAAATATCAGTTTGATTAGTACATGGATTATCAATAATAGGCTAATTACCCTCCTTATTGGGGTTTTCTATTGCAAACGGTTACTCAGACAACACCGTGGGCGATGAACTCAAACAACCCGCACGGTTTCTAGAAAGTAGGCGTGTTCGATCAACTAACAATCACACATGGCTTCCGGAAGTGAACTGTTTGCGTTAGACCACCTTGCACAAACGTTTCCACACAAAGAACTGTGTGGGATGTACATAATGATTTTCTGGGATTAACCGTGTGGGATGTACATACCTACGAAAATGATTTCTGGGATTCACCGTGTGGGATGTACGTACCTACGGAAATGATTTCTAGGATTCACCGTGTGGGATGTACATACCTATGGAAATGATTTCTGGGATTCACCGTGTGGGATGTACATACCTACGGAAATGATTAGGTTTCGATGCCTTGTCCGATCGCACACGGCCCCAGCCTGGGTCCCAGGAGGGCCTATTCCCAATGATTTCCGGGTCGTGTGGGAAGGACACCCTATCGCACACACTCACTTGGCGACGGTTCCAAATGCCGTCGCGGAAAGGGGTTTAAAACCGTTTGTTTAGGACGTCGCTGTACCAGTGATACCCTACTGCCAACATCCCTGGCAGTAGGGTACTACAATGGATAAGTTAGTGGAGGGTGCTTGGGTGGGTCACCCACCTCCCATTTATCCCAAATCTCATTTTTCCTTAGCTTGTGCCCTCTTCTACCTCTCTCCCCAATCCAATGCCCACCAAATCCCTCCATTGTTTGAGATTTGTCCGATGGATCCGGTCCATTTTCATCACTCACGATATCTCTTTCACCCCCCTAATTTTGGTTGGTTTGGATCATCTTGTTTGGGGCATTGCTCACTTTTGTGCAAACCCTAGCTTTACTCTTTTTTGTGTGAAATCAATGGATATGGATGCTAGGGTTGTATTTGTGCTTGACTTTGTGTAGCATGCCTAATATTGTGATTTGTAGATAAAACTAGGGTTAGGGTTAGGGATTTTGTTAGAGTTAGGGTTATGTTGATGGTTAAGACTAGGGCTACGACTATGGTGATGTACAAATGACTCATTGAATTGTAGGATGGAAATGATTATCTTCATTGAGGCATATGTTGATGGCAGAAAACCGTCAATGCGTAGTAATTGTGCAAGAGATGCACAGGTGGGTAAAGACCATCGACGAGTTGAATGCAGCTTTGAGGGACTTTGCATCATTTTTTCCTGTGATTACCCTCCAAAAGCCGTCAAAGAAAAAGAAAAGAACATTCTTGACCTCATGGTAAATGAAAAGCTTCATAGATGCGATCTGGCAATGCAGATGTAGGATCAGAGAAGATAGGTCTTGAGCGGGGGTGGGGGGTGAATATACTCTTAACCAAGCAAAGGTGCATCTTTTAGTTATCTTGAAATTTAGACAGATTTTGGCACTAGATATCACTGAGACTTATAACGCCCTCGATGCGGCTATAGCTCAAACGTGTCGAGGCACGACTTAGAGACATAACCGCATTGAAAGCAATGTCGCAAGTTAGGCAATCATCACAACTTCCCACTTAATATATAGAATAAAAGGGGAGATACATAGTTGGCTTACACTCGCCACGTCAAATCAAAGTACATAAATAACATACATCATCCAAACACTCATGGCCCGACTACGTCGCCAAAATGGAAGAAGAACCCAACATGCGACACGGTCCCTATCACCCCCAACTTGGCACCACTACCGATCATCAGGAAAAGAGACATAGTAACACTAAGAGTCCTCGTCGAACTCCCACTTGAGCTCGTATGCATCACCTGGAGCGGAATCACCTGGACCTGCATCTGGAGTAATAGTATCTGTGAGCCATAGGGACTCAGCAATCTCGCACCCTCGCGATCAAGACTATTTAAGCTTATAGGAAGGGGTAAGGCAAATATATGTGGAGCTGCGGCAAGCGACTAGCATATATGGTGGCTAACTTATTCGCAAAAGAGAGCGAGAAGAGAAGGCAAAGCGCGAACGTATAACTAATGAGGGCAATCCTGCGGCAAACATTACTCCAACACCGTGTCCACTTCCCGGACTCCGCCGAGAAGGGGCCTTCACGGTGACACACACGGTTGATTCATTTTAATTAAGTTTATGTTCAAGTTATCTACAACCGGACATTAACAAATTCCCATCTGCCCATAACCGTGGGCACGACTTTCGAAAGTTCAATCCCTGCAGGGGAGTCCCAACTTAGCCCATGACAAGCTCTCACGGTCAACGAAGGAATAGACCTCCTCCCAAGATGTTCCGATCATACTCGGTATCTCGGTACAACAAGACAACTCCGACGATGGTAAAACAAGTCCAGCAACACCACCCGCTGTGCCGACAAATCCCGATAGGAGCTGCACATATCTCGTTCTCAGGGCACACCGGATAAGCTAAGCGTACGTGAGCCAACGTAACCCAAGTTGCCAAGGGACGGCCCCGCACGGTGCTCTAGGTTGGACCAACACTCAGAGGAGCACTGGCCCAGGGGGGGGGGTTAAAATAAGATGACCCTTGAGTCCGCGAAACCCAAGGGAAAAAGGGGCTAGGTGGCAAATGGTAAAACCAAGGTTGGGCATTGCTGGAGGAGTTTTATTCAAGGCGGACTGTCAAGGGTTCCCATTATAACCCAACCGCGTAAGGAACACAAAAAATCCGGGAACATAACACCGATATGACGGAAACTAGGGCGGCAAGAGTGGAACAAAACACTAGGCGAGAGGCCGAGCCTTCCACCCTTTACCAAGTATATAGATGCATTAAGATAACATAGCAATATAATGATATCCCAACAAGTAAATAAATGTTCCAACAAGGAACGGCTCCAATCTTCACCTGCAACTAACAACGCTATAAGAGGGGCTGAGCAAAGCGGTAACATAGCCAATCAACGGTTTGCTAGGACATGGTGGTTAGAGGTTTGACATGGCAATTGGGAGGCTGACAAGCAAAAGGTAGGCATCGTAGCATTGGCATAGCAAAGAGCGAGCAAACTAGCATAGCAAAGATAGTAGTGATTTCGAGGGTATGATGATCTTGCCTGCAAGGCTGTCAGAGTTGACTGGATCCTCAAAAGCAAACTCAACAGGCTTCTCGTTGGCGAACTCATCTCCCGGATCTACCCAAACAAGACAAACAAGCAACAAGGATGCAATCAACCACGTGCAAACTCAAACAATAAGATGCAATGATGGTATGCTATGCGGGATGCGATGCGGGATGCAAAAAGCAAGATATGACAGGAAATGCATGAACCTGGCCTCAACTTGGAAAACCAAGTGTTCCACTGGAAAGATGAGATGAAATCGCTTGAAAACGATATAAAGATCGCCGGAATCGGAGTTACGGTTTGGAAATGGCAAGCGATTCAAAATTGGCACCGGTCTGCGATTTACAGCAAGTAGGCCTCTAAATGCAACGAAATGAACATGCTACAGCACTCAAACATGACAACAAAATACATGGCAGGGAATCATTCAAGATGCTTAACAAAAGACTAGCACTAAGCCACGGCCAATTCATCCATTAAGAGGTTCAAACAAGCATGGCAAAAACGCAAATGGTAAACAGATCTCAGACTTTGTGAAATTAACACTTGTCTGAAATTTCAGATCATGAAGCCCTCTTCGGATCAACAAAACAACGTGCTACATGACCTGATTAAGACAAAGAAGAAAATTGCATGGAGCTACTCAACAAGCTTAACAAAAGTCCCTTAGTGACCTTGAGCCAAAAGGGATCACAAAATATACTAACAAGCACACAAACATAGCTAAAACATAATCAGTTTTCAGACTTAGTGAAAACTGACACATGCTGAAATATAACTCATGAAGGCATGTAAACGACCTCGATGCACTCACTACGGCGCAAGTCATGGCAAGACAAGCATACATCCATTAAGAAGGCACAAAATGCTAGCTAGACATGGCAAGAACAAAGGCATAGCATGCACGGATCAACTACAACATCACCGGCACAATTGCAAACAAGTTGACAATCTGCCCGGATCCACAACGAAGCAAAAGTAGAGCTCGATTGACTCAAGCTAGGGTGCTCCATAATTGCAAACAAAGACATGGATGGATAGATCACTACAATATTAACAAAACTCCTTTACTGATCATCCTCAAAAGAGGCACGGATCACTAGGAAACAACCTGAACATATGGCATCATGAACTAAACAATCCCAGACTTAGTGAAAACTACTAAGTCCCTGAAAACAAATTTACCGGGTGCCTCACTTGCAAGCTTGCACAAGTCACCACACACATCACAAAAATGCATGGGTTGCACCTCTGGAAAGATAACAAAGCCCTAAACAAAACATATGTAGAGCACCATGGCATATCAAGCACACAACAATCATGGCAAAAATGACAAAAGTCTAAGATGAACTAGCAGATCTGACAATTAGCTCACGAAGCCTCCTTCTAATAGCATTTCGGGCATCAAGATGAACTCAAATGAAAATGATGCAATGGAATGAAATGATGTACTCATCGAGACGAACATTTTGATATGCTATATGTCCAAATCTGAGCTACGGATGCGGAGATATGGCAGGTCAAAGATAGCACAAAAAATTAGGGTTCGGAGGAGAAAAGGTCAACCCGCGGATCTCAGATCCAGATCTGCACGGCTTTCGATGTTCACCGGAGGGAGCACTGTTCACCGCCGGAATCGAGGTCGCCGGAGCTCGGGGTTGCCGGGGAAGGAGAGGAGGACGGCCGGGGTGGCGCCGGCCGGTGGAGAGGGCGGCGGAGGAGGCCGGTGGCGGAGGGACGGCGGCGGCCGCCGGGCGAGGCACGGGACGGCGTGGAGCGGCGAGCTCCGGGCGGCGGCGGTGGTGGCCTGCGGCGGCGCCGGCCACCGGAGCCGAGGGAGGCGGGGAGGAGCGGGGCGGCTCGGGCCCTCGGGGGCTCTCCCCGGGCCGAGCGGGCCGCGCGGGAGTGGCGGCGGCGAAGTGCCACGTGGCGGGCGGCGATAGGCGGCGACGGATCCGGACGTTGTCCGGCGCGGGTCGGACTCGTCCGGCGGCGGCAGAGATCTATTTTTTTAGGGTTAGAGGAGGGGATCCGCGAAGTTTGGAGGGGGGGGGTGTATATATAGGCATAGGGGGAGCTAGGAGAGTCCAAATGAGGTGCGGTTTTCGGACACACGATCGTGATCGAACGCTCTAGGTGATGGAGCAGAGTTTGGTGGGTTTTGGGCCAAATTGGAGGGGTGTTGGGCTGCAACACACACGAGGCCTTTTCGGTCCCTCGGTTAACCGTTGGAGTATCAAACGAAGTCCAAATGATACGAAACTTGACAGGAGGTCTACCGGTAGTAAACCAAGGCCGCTTGGCAAGTCTTGGTCCAATCCGGAAATGTTTAATCCCCCCACACAAAAGAAATGTAGAATTGACCACCGGAGGAGAATGAAGCGCCGGAATGCAAAACGGACAACGGGGAAAATGCTCGAATGCATGAGATGAACACGTATGCAAATGCAATGCACATGATGACATGATATGAGATGCATGACAATGAAAAATAACACATGGAAACAAAGACCCGAACCCGAGAAATAAATATAACTTAACGCCGGAAACGGCAAGAGTTGGAGTACAAATTGGGAAAGTTATATCCGGGGCATTACAACACTCCACCACTATGAAAAGATCTCGTCCCGAGATCTAGGACTGAAAGAACGCCGGGTACTCAGAACGGAGGTGATCCTCGCGTTCCCAGGTAGCTTCACGGTCGGGATGGTGTGACCACTTGACTTTGAGAAATTTGATTGACTTGTTGCGAGTCTTGCGTTTAGTCTCTTCAAGAATAGCAACTGGGTGCTCACGATAAGAGAGATCTTCTTGGAGCTCAATGTCCTCGAAGTTGACTGTGCAGTCAGGCGTCTTGAAGCACTTTCGAAGCTGAGAGACATGGAACACATCATGAACATTTGCAAAGTTTGAAGGAAGCTCGAGTTGATAGGCGAGGTCGCCTCTCTTGCCGACAATCTTGAAAGGTCCCACGTATCTAGGGGCAAGTTTCCCTTTGATACCGAAGCGACGAGGACCTTTCATAGGAGAGACGCGGAGGTAAACATGATCTCCGATCTCGAAAGCCAAATCATGGTGCTTACTATCATAGTAGCTCTTCTGGCGGGATTGGGCTGCTTTGAGGTTATCACGAATGACTTTGCACATTTCTTCTACTTCTGTGATTAAGTCATTACCCAGCAGCTGACGTTCACCGGTTTCAAACCAGTTGAGAGGGGTACGGCACTTCCTGCCACACAGAATTTCAAATGGGGCCTTGCCCGAACTTGCTTGAAAACTGTTATTGTAGGAGAATTCAGCATAAGGAAGACAATCCTCCCACTTCATGCCGAAGGAGATCACACAAGCCCTGAGCATATCTTCAAGAATCTGGTTGACACGCTTGACTTGACCGCTTGTTTGAGGATGGAAAGCAGTGCTGAAGCAGATGTTGGTGCCCATGGCCTTCTGAAAAGAATCCCAAAACTTGGAGGTAAAGATGCTGCCACGGTCTGAAGATATCACTTGAGGGATACCGTGCAGAGAGACAATTTGAGAGGTATAGAGTTCCGCCAATTGAGCTCCAGTGATTGACTCTTTGATAGGCAGAAAGTGAGCCACCTTAGTGAGCTTGTCGATGACAACGAATATAGCATCATTGCCGCGCTTGGACTTTGGAAACCCAGTCACGAAGTCCATTTCAATGTGGTCAAACTTCCATTCTGGAATGGCAAGAGGTTGGAGGAGACCAGCTGGCCTTTGGTGTTCTTCCTTCAATCTTCTGCAGACATCACATTCATTCACGAATTGAGCGATCTCGCGCTTCATTCGAGTCCACCAATAGGCTTGCTTGAGGTCCTGATACATCTTCGTACTCCCAGGGTGGATGGAGAGGAGAGAATTGTGAGCCTCGTTCATGATCACTTTATGGAGGTCACCTTTGGGTACAACAATTCGATCCTCGAAGAAGAGAGTGTCCTTGTCATCAAGGCGGTAGCACTTGTACTTGGACTGACTCTTGGCAATCCCAATCTTCACCTTTTTCACCATAGCATCAAGAAGCTGGGCTTGGCGAATCTGGTCTTCCAAGGTAGGAGAGACTTGAAGGTTGGCGAGGAAACCTTGAGGAACAACTTGCAGATTAAGTTTGCGGAAAGCTTCACAAAGCTCAGGTTGATAAGGATTAAGAATCAGACTGTTGCAATACGCTTTCCTGCTCAAAGCGTCAGCAATCACATTGGCCTTGCCTGGAGTATACTCAATACTCGGATTATACTCTTGAATCATTTCGACCCATCGAGTTTGCCTGAGGTTGAGATTAGGCTGAGTGAAGATGTACTTTAGACTCTTGTGATCAGTGAAAATGTCCACTTTTCTTCCCAATAGAAGATGTCTCCAAGTCAAAAGAGCATGCACAACTGCCGCTAACTCGAGATCATGAGTGGGTTAGTTCTTCTCATTAGGCTTCAACTGGCGAGAGGTATAAGCAACAGCTTTCTTCTCTTGCATCAAAACTGCGCCAAGACCTTGGAGAGAGGCATCACAAAAGACCTCGTACGGCTTGGATTCATCAGGCGGAGTCAGAACTGGAGCAGTGATCAACTTCTCTTTCAAAGTGTTGAAAGCAATATCACACTCTGGAGACCAAACGTACTTGACGTGCTTCTGGAGAAGATTAGAGAGAGGCTTCGCGATCTTAGAAAAGTTTTCAACGAATCTTCGACAATAGCTTGCGAGACCGAGGAAACTCCGGAGTTGCTTCACGTTTTGAGGAGGTTCCCAATTCACAATTGCAGACACCTTCTCAGGATTCATGGCAATGCCCTTGGCAGAGATGATATGACCAAGATAAAGAACCTCATCGAGCCAAAATTCACACTTGGAAAACTTGGCGTAGAATTGATGTTCCCTGAGCTTATCGAGAACCAAACGCAAGTTCTTGGCATGATCTTCCTTGTTCTTGGAGAAAACCAGAATGTCGTCGAGATAGACCAAAACGAAGTCATTGGTGTAGGCGTTGAATATGAAGTTCATCATGCGAGAGAACGTCGGAGGAGCGTCGACGAGGCCAAAGGACATGACAGTGTATTCATATGAACCAAAGCTTGTCCTGAAAGCCGTCTTGGGAATATCTTGCTCACGGATTCGAATCTGATGATAACCCATACGGAGATCAAGCTTGGAGAATACTTGAGCACCTTTGAGTTGTTCAAACAGCTCATTGATGTTGGGAAGTGGGTATTTGTTCTTGATGGTCTTCTTGTTCAATGGACGGTAATCAACACAAAGTCGGTCCGATCCATCCTTCTTCTTCACAAAAAGAACACCACAACCCCACGGAGAAGAATTAGGCCGGATGAGACCCATTCTCTCTTGCTCATCGAGTTGTTTCTTCAACTCCTTCAACTCTTCAGGTCCGAGCTTGTAAGGGCGTTTGCACACAGGTTCCGTGCCGGGCTCGAGATCAATAATGAATTCAACTGGCCGGTGCGGAGGCATTCCTGGAAGCTCTTCTGGAAAGACGTCTTGATATTCGCAAACGACTGGAATTTGCGAGATAGCATCCAGTTCACCCTTCTCACTGAGAGAAAACAGACGGATGGTATCATCATTCACGGCAAAGACAATTACATCCTCAGACGAATGAGTCAATTGAATCTGCCTGGCTGCACAATCAAGCTGAGCCTTGTGCTTAGAAAGCCAGTCCATTCCGAGAATAAGATCAATATCTGAGTTACCAAGAACCATTGGAGAAGCCAGAAACTTGAAATCACCCATCATGATAGAAATACCCGGGACTATTGAAGTAGCCCTCATAGACTTAGCCGGAGAAACCACTCCCATAGGTTTACCCAACATTTGTGAAACAAAGTCATGCTTGGAAACAAATGATCTTGACATGAAACAATGCGATGCACCAGTGTCAAAAAGAACTCTTGCGGGAAAAGAGTTAACTGGAAAGTTACCCATGATGACATCTGACGAATCCTCTGCCTGAGTTGCGTTCATCAAGTTGACCTTGGCATGCTTGGGGTTATGCTTGACCACTGCTGTACTTGCCGATCTCATAGGAGGAGGAGGAGGAAGATGCCTCTGGTTGAAACACTTGTTGGCATAGTGACCCTTTTCTTGGCACTTATTGCACGTGACCTCTGAAAGCGGACGGTGGTACGGAGCACTCGATCTTGGAGGTTGAGACGAAGACTTGTTCTGAAAGCCAGGGTTGGGTGGGTGGGAAGAACCACTGCCACTTTTTCTCTTCTGCTGATACGGCTGACGGAACGGAGGAGGAGGAAGCCAATACTTCTGCTGCTTGGCCACTTGAGTAGAGGAAGAAGGAGTAGCATCTCTGGCTCGCTTCTTGGAAGCATCACACCTCAACTGAGCGGCCTCTTGCTTCGGTGCCATGTTGTAGAACTCATCGTATCTCAACGGCTCAAAGAGGACAAGAGCGAGCTGAATTTCTTCTCTGAGACCACCCCTGAACTGGTATATCATGCTCTTCTCATCAGGTACGTCCTGCTTGGCAAAGCGGGCGAGCTTCTGGAACAACTTGTTGTAGTCATAGACAGACAAAGAGCCTTGCTTCAGATTGCGGAATTCCTGACGCTTACTTTCAACCACACTTTGAGGGATGTGATGAGCTCAGAAATCTTGACGAAAATCATCCCAAGTGATCAGACGTCCACCTCTGGAATCCTTGTACTGCTGGAACCATTCTGCAGCCTGATCTTTGAGTTGGAAGGAAGCGAACTTGACGAAATCTTCAGGCCTAACGTTGCTGCACTCAAAATGCTTACCCAGATCCACAAGCCAATCGTCAGCATCAGATGCCTCAACACAATTGCTGAACGTCTTTGGACCATTAGCAAGGAACTGGTTCAGTGTAGCAAAATGATTCTGATTGCTGCCTTGATTCCCTTGACTGCCTTGATTGCGCTGTTGGAGGATTTGCATGATCAACTGTGTGTTTGCATTGGTAGCGGCCATCACAGCTTGCCATGCCTCCGGAGGAGGTGGAGGTGGTGGCGGATCTTGATTCTGGTTCTGACTGGTGCTCTTAGCGGGAGCCATCTTGAAGAGGTTGACCACCGTTAGCACATAGACAGATAAATGAAGCTGAAACCAATGGAATGAAAATTGCAACATAAAGTCTTCACATCCGAACAAAATGAACGAATGCATCTCTCTTGAAGTGGTCACAGATCCCTAAATTGCGAAGCCACGTAGAATGAAGGTAGATCAATAAATCAAGAAGGTACGGCTCAAGAACGAATAATCGGTAAGAAATCCCAATCTCAAACCAATATCCGTGGAAGAAGAACTAGAGCTACGAGAATTCCCACCTATGAAACTCCCGAACCTTTCCGGTTATGCAATCAGGTGTTGGGGATACAGGGGAAGCATAATATCTCACCCAAACTAGCAAATCCTACATCGAGTTGTATCCATCCTTCAAGACATAACCAAGAAACCTTCGGAAACCATCTACCTCAACCTTCGAAAAGCATCCGTTATACAAGTTATGGCGATACTCCCAAACTCCCGCCCCAGTACTGGGTGGCGTCGAGGTTATCTCACCAACGAACTGCATAAAAGGGATTTTCGATGTCGGCGAAAATATCTCAAGTATTCCAGAATTGCAACGATAAAATTATGATGACAACACCTCAGAGCTCAACTCCCCGGGACACTTCCACTAAACCCCTGACAGGAGGCACCAAGACAATGTTCTCATCATAAAACCATCGGAACGATTCCAAGATACTCGCGTGATCCTAATTTTTTTTTTGTGAAATTTGAGAAGAGAAGAGTCAAAACTCTATGTCAGGATGCCTTACCAGAGCGATGAGGAGACTGGGAAGTAAAAAGAATTCCTAAGCTCTCCGATATATAATTCCTAAATGACTCAAAACATTTTTCTAGACACAACTCGGCTGCTAAAAACGATCAAGCAATGGGGCTCCTAAGGTCGGGGAAGGCTCTGATTACCAACTTATAATGCCCTCGATGCGGCTATAGCCCCCACGTGTCGAGGCACGACTTAGAGACATAACCGCATTGAAAGCAATGTCGCAAGTTAGGCAATCATCACAACTTCCCATTTAATATATAGAATAAAAGGGGAGATACATAGTTGGCTTACACTCGCCACGTCAAATCAAAGTACATAAATAACATACATCATCCAAACACTCATGGCCCGACTACGTCACCAAAATGGAAGAAGAACCCAACATGCGACACGGTCCCTATCACCCCCAACTGGGCACCAGTACTGATCATCAGGAAAAGAGACATAGTAACGCTGAGAGTCCTCGTCAAACTCCCACTTGAGCTCGTATGCGTCACCTGGAGCCGAATCACCTGGACCTGCATCTGGAGTAATAGTATCTGTGAGCCATAGGGACTCAGCAATCTCGCACCCTCGCGATCAAGACTATTTAAGCTTATAGGAAGGGGTAAGGCAAATATATGTGGAGCTGCGGCAAGCGACTAGCATATATGGTGGCTAACTTATTCGCAAAAGAGAGCGAGAAGAGAAGGCAAAGCGCGAACGTATAACTAATGAGGGCAATCCTGCGGCAAACATTACTCCAACACCGTGTCCACTTCCCGGACTCCGCCGAGAAGGGGCCTTCACGGTGACACACACGGTTGATTCATTTTAATTAAGTTTATGTTCAAGTTATCTACAACCGGACATTAACAAATTCCCATCTGCCCATAACCGTGGGCATGACTTTCGAAAGTTCAATCCCTGCAGGGGAGTCCCAACTTAGCCCATGACAAGCTCTCACGGTCAACGAAGGAATAGACCTCCTCCCAAGACGTTCCGATCATACTCGGTATCTCGGTACAACAAGACAACTCCGACGATGGTAAAACAAGTCCAGCAACACCACCCGCTGTGCCGACAAATCCCGATAGGAGCTGCACATATCTCGTTCTCAGGGCACACCGGATAAGCTAAGCATACGTGAGCCAACGTAACCCAAGTTGCCAAGGGACGGCCCCGCACGGTGCTCTAGGTTGGACCAACACTCAGAGGAGCACTGGCCCAGGGGGGGGGGGTTAAAATAAGATGACCCTTGAGTCCGCGAAACCCAAGGGAAAAAGGGGCTAGGTGGCAAATGGTAAAACCAAGGTTGGGCATTGCTGGAGGAGTTTTATTCAAGGCGGACTGTCAAGGGTTCCCATTATAACCCAACCGCGTAAGGAACGCAAAAAATCCGGGAACATAACACCGATATGACGGAAACTAGGGCGGCAAGAGTGGAACAAAACACTAGGCGAGAGGCCGAGCCTTCCACCCTTTACCAAGTATATAGATGCATTAAGATAACATAGCAATATAATGATATCCCAACAAGTAAATAAATGTTCCAACAAGGAACGGCTCCAATCTTCACCTGCAACTAACAACGCTATAAGAGGGGCTGAGCAAAGCGGTAACATAGCCAATCAACGGTTTGCTAGGACATGGTGGTTAGAGGTTTGACATGGCAATTGGGAGGCTGACAAGCAAAAGGTAGGCATCGTAGCATTGGCATAGCAAAGAGCGAGCAAACTAGCATAGCAAAGATAGTAGTGATTTCGAGGGTATGATGATCTTGCCTGCAAGGCTGTCAGAGTTGACTGGATCCTCAAAAGCAAACTCAACAGGCTTCTCGTTGGCGAACTCATCTCCCGGATCTACCCAAACAAGACAAACAAGCAACAAGGATGCAATCAACCACGTGCAAACTCAAACAATAAGATGCAATGATGGTATGCTATGCGGGATGCGATGCGGGATGCAAAAAGCAAGATATGACAGGAAATGCATGAACCTGGCCTCAACTTGGAAAACCAAGTGTTCCACTGGAAAGATGAGATGAAATCGCTTGAAAAAGATATAAAGATCGCCGGAATCAGAGTTACGGTTTGGAAATGGCAAGCGATTCAAAATTGGCACCGGTCTGCGATTTACAGCAAGTAGGCCTCTAAATGCAACGAAATGAACATGCTACAGCACTCAAACATGACAACAAAATACATGGCAGGGAATCATTCAAGATGCTTAACAAAAGACTAGCACTGAGCCACGGCCAATTCATCCATTAAGAGGTTCAAACAAGCATGGCAAAAACGCAAATGGTAAACAGATCTCAGACTTTGTGAAATTAACACTTGTCTGAAATTTCAGATCATGAAGCCCTCTTCGGAGCAACAAAACAACGTGCTACATGACCTGATTAAGACAAAGAAGAAAATGGCATGGAGCTACTCAACAAGCTTAACAAAAGTCCCTTAGTGACCTTGAGCCAAAAGGGATCACAAAATATACTAACAAGCACACAAACATTGCTAAAACATAATCAGTTTTCAGACTTAGTGAAAACTGACACATGCTGAAATATAACTCACGAAGGCATGTAAACGAGCTCGATGCACTCACTACGGTGCAAGCCATGGCAAGGCAAGCATACATCCATTAAGAAGGCACAAAATGCTAGCTAGACATGGCAAGAACAAAGGCATAGCATGCACGGATCAACTACAACATCACCGGCACAATTGCAAACGAGTTGACAATCTACCCGGATCCACAACGAAGCAAAAGTAGAGCTCGATTGACTCAAGCTAGGGTGCTCCATAATTGAAAAAAAGACATGGATAGAGAGAGCACTACAATATTAACAAAACTCCTTTACTGATCATCCTCAAAAGAGGCACGGATCACTAGGAAACAACCTGAACATATGGCATCATTAACTGAACAATCCCAGACTTGGTGAAAACTACTAAGTCCCTGAAAACAGATTTACCGGGTGCCTCACTTGCAAGCTTGCACAAGTCACCACACACATCACAAAAATGCATGGGTTGCAACTCTGGAAAGATAACAAAGCCCTAAACAAAACATATGTAGAGCACCATGGCATATCAAGCACACAACAATCATGGCAAAAATGACAAAAGTCTAAGATGAACCAGCAGATCTGACAATTAGCTCACGAAGCCTCCTTCTAACAGCATTTCGGGCATCAAGATGAACTCAAATGAAAATGATGCAATGGAATGAAATGATTTACTCATCGAGGTGAACATTTTGATATGCTATATGTCCAAATCGGAGCTACGGATGCGGAGATATGGTAGGTCAAAGTTAGCACAAAAAATTAGGGTTCGGAGGAGAAAAAGTCAACCCGCGGATCTCAGATCCAGATCTGCACGGATTTCGATGTTCGCCGGAGGGAGCACTGTTCACTGCCGGAATCGAGGTCGCCGGAGCTCGGGGTTGCCGGGGAAGGAGAGGAGGACGGCCGGGGTGGCGCCGGCCGGTGGAGAGGGCGGCGGAGGAGGCCGGTGGCGGCGGGACGACGGAGGCCGCCGGGCGAGGCGCGGGACGGCGTGGAGCGGCGAGCTCCGGGCGGCGGCGGTGGTTGCCCACGGCGGCGCCGGCCACCGGAGCCGAGGGAGGCGGCGGCGATCGAGGCGGGGAGGAGCGGGGCGGCTCGGGCCCTCGGGGGCTCTCCCCGGGCCGAGCGGGCCGCGCGGGAGTGGCGGCGGCGAAGTGCCACGTGGCGGGCGGCGATAGGCGGCGACGGATCCGGATGTTGTCCGGCGCGGGTCGGACACGTCCGGCAGCGGCGGAGATCTATTTTTTTAGGGTTAGAGGAGGGGATCCGCGAATTTTGGAGGGAGGGTGTATATATAGGCATAGGGGGAGCTAGGAGAGTCCAAATGAGGTGCGGTTTTCGGCCACGCGATCGTGATCGAACGCTCTAGGTGATGGAGCAGAGTTTGGTGGGTTTTGGGCCAAATTGGAGGGGTGTTGGGCTGCAACACACACGAGGCCTTTTCAGTCCCTCGGTTAACCGTTGGAGTATCAAACGAAGTCCAAATGATACGAAACTTGACAGGAGGTCTACCGGTAGTAAACCAAGGCCGCTTGGCAAGTCTCGGTCCAATCCGGAAATGTTTAATCCCCACACACGAAAGAAAGGTAGAATTGACCATCGGAGGAGAACGAAGCGTCGGAATGCAAAACGGACAACGGGGAAAATGCTTGAATGCATGAGATGAACACGTATGCAAATGCAATGCACATGATGACATGATATGAGATGCATGACAACGAAAAACAACACACGGAGAAAAAGACCTGAACCCGAGAAATAAATATAACTTAACGCCGGAAACGGCAAGAGTTGGAGTACAAATTGGGAAAGTTATATCCGGGGCGTTACAGATGCACAGGTGGGTAAAGACCATCGACGAGTTGAATGCAGCTTTGAGGGACTTTGCATCATTTTTTCCTGTGATTACCCTCCAAAGGCCGTCAAATAAAAAGAAAAGAACATTCTTGACCTCATGGTAAATGAAAAGCTTCATAGATGCGATCTGGTAATGCAGATGTAGGATCAGAGAAGATAGGTCTTGAGCGGGGGTGGGGGGTGAATATACTCTTAACCAACCAAAGGTGCATCTTTTAGTTATCTTGAAATTTAGACAGATTTTGGCACTAGATATCACTGAGACTTCCTACACATGAATTTCTAGAGAAAAGGTAGAGGAAATAGTAAAGCATGCAATTGTGCGAAAAGTAAATGGTAGAGATGAAAGATCAAATGCAACCAGGACACAAATATTTTTGGCATGGTTCCGATAAGTGGTGCTATCGTACATCCACATTGATGGAGACTTCAACCCACAGAGGGTAATGGTTGCGCGAGTCCACGGAGGGCTCCACCCATGAAGGGCCCATAAAGAAGTAACCTTGTGTATTCCATCATGGCATACTCCCATGAAGGACTAGCCTCACTCAGGTAGATCTTCACGAAGTAGGTGATCTCCTTGCTTCAACTCCACAATTTCTTGGAGGCTCCCAAGTGACACCTAACCAATCTAGGAGACACCACTCTCCAAAATGTAGTAGGTAGTGTTGTTGATGATGAACTCCTTGCTCTTGTGCTTCAGTCTCCCAAACACTCAAACACTCTCTCAAAGACTTGGCTTTGGTGGATGACAAGAATGAATGGAAAGCAACTCGTGAAAGCCTAGAAATCAAAGTTCAAATGGTTGGATTGGAATATCTTGATCTCAAAACATGAGTAGGTGGTTCTCTTCTCAGAAAATAAGTAGTGGAAATTGTGGTTCGTTTTGATGTCTCTCTCTCTCTGAGTAGGTAGTGGTGGAGGGGTATAAATAGGAAGCACCAAGAATCCAACCATTACAAGTCTTTGACCCAACTCGGTGACACCGACATGAAAAACTCGGTGAGACTGACTAGTGTAAAAGACTTGACCATTAGGCTTTTTGATGAGACCGAATAGAACATCTCAATGGGAGGGAAGTCCAATGGCTAGGGCAAGACCTCGTTTTGGAAATTCCAATCGGTTCATCTCGGTGATTCTGAAATGAAGCAACTTCCTCACAGAAACTTGGTCAGGCCATCTCGGTGAGACCGAGATCCGTTTTGGGTGTACTGAAGTGTTACGGTTTGGAATATGGCAATGTATGGTATCATTTCGGTGGGTCTGGATGGGAATGTTTTAGTGCGACCGAGATGGATATTTAGGGTTTTGGATAGGAGTGAAGTGGTGAAAGTAGTTGAGGGTTTTGGAGCAATATTACTAAGCACTTTGAGCAATTGAGTCATGATCAAAACCTCATCCCCTTTAACAGTATTGGCTTTCCTATGGACTCAATATGATATTACACTACTAGGAAAAAGCTTATAGGTAGAACTTTACTAGTAGCACCTGTTTGGGCTACCGCGCTACCGCTAAGTAATAGTAGCGCCGGGTGCAGAGAGCGCTACTCCTATAGCTTAGCAGCAGCGCTGGTTACCCTGGGCCGCGCTACTGTTAAGTGGGCCACACCACACACCACACTAGCCCACTTAGTTGTAGCATGGGCTATGCCTAGGTGCTACAGCTAGTGGACTTAGCAGTAGTGCCGGCCCATACCTAGCGCTACTACTACACCATATGAAAAATCACCCCTCCTTCTCTCATGACACACTCTCCCTTTCCTCATGATCTCCTCTAAGGGTTGCTCCTCCCAGCCGCCACTGCCGCTGCAGGTCCCCTCGTCGTAATGCTCATCGCCCTTCGCTGCTCCTCCCTCTCTCGCTGCCCACTCCGCCGTCGCCCCTCTCCGGTGGCCTCCCCACTCCGCCGCTACCGCCGCCCCTCCTCTCTCGCCCCCGCCGCCCCCAATCTATCGCCCCTACTCTCTGTCGCCCCTTGATGACCCACAGGTATAGGGGATCAATTGTAGCTCTTTTTGATAACTAAGAGTGTCGAACCCAACGAGGAGTAGAAGGAAATGACAAGTAGTTTTTAGTAAGGCAATGTCTGCAAGTGCTGAAATTGTAAGTAGTAGAGTAGTTTGATAGGAAGATAATTTGTAACGAGCAAGTAACGATAGTAGTAACAAAAGTGCAGCAAGGTAGCCCAATCCTTTTGAGGCAAATGACATGCCAAAACGGTTTCTTATGATAAGCAAAGCGTTCTTTAGGGTACACGGGAATTTCATCTAGTCACTTCCATCATGTTGGTTTAATTCGTATTCGCTACTTTGATAATTTGATATGTGGGTGGACCGGTGCTTAGATGATGTTCTTACTTGAACTAACCTCCTACCTATCATTAACCATCCGCAAGCATCTGCAACTACAAGAAAAGTATTAAGAATAAATTCTAACCATAGCATTAAACTTTTGGATCCAATTGGTCCCTTACGGAATAGCGTATAAACTGGGGTTTAAGTTTCTGTCATTCTCGCAACCCATCATCTAATTGCTACTCCACAATGCATTCCCTTAGGCCCAAATATGGTGAAGTGTCATGTAGTTGACGTTCACATGACACCACTGAGGGAATCACAACATACATACTATCAAAATATCGAACACACAGTGGTGCGCGTCGGTGATAAACACACGGTTTTAACCCCTTTCCGCGACGACATTCGGAACCATTGCCAAGTGAGTGTGGGCGATAGGGGGTCCTTCCCACACGACCCAGAAACTGTTGGGGATATGCCCTCCTGGCACACACGCTCGGCAAAATGAGGTCATGTGCGACCGGCGAGCACTCAAATACTAAAATACGTACATTAGTGCTAAAAAATACAATTATACAGGGGAAATCATTTCCGGTTGTAAGTACATCCCATACAGTCAGTCACCACCAAACATTTCCATTCGTATATACATCCCACACGGCCACTACAAGGAAAATGTTTGCGCAAGGTGGCGTAACGCAAACAGTTTTGAAGAGAATGTCGTGTGTGATTGTTCATTGATCCAACACGGTTTATTCCTAGAAACTGTGTGTGTTGCGTGAGGTAATTGCCCATGGTGTTTTCTCATTAACCGGTTGCAATAGGAAAACCCAATTAGCAAGCTAATTGGCCACTAATTGCCCTATTATTAATAATCCATTTACTAATCTTGTTGACATTCATATTAAACACATAATATATTCCATTTCCATATTAAGGAAGCGGGATTTCATAATTGAAATACATTGGAGTACAACATGATATAGCTTCAGCACTCAGCTACCCCATTACACAACTGCACCAGCAGCAAGTTTCAGATGCAACATCTAGAACCTTTCGAAATTAGCATCATAGACGATACATAGAGAGATGCATCTCATCTCGAAAACTGCTGAAGCGGAAGGCGAATATTGAGCCTTCATTCACGTTGAAGGTCTTTGCTA
This sequence comes from Triticum urartu, assembly GCF_056163025.1. NCBI lineage: Eukaryota > Viridiplantae > Streptophyta > Magnoliopsida > Poales > Poaceae > Triticum > Triticum urartu. The sequence continues at coordinate 419,535,030 of NC_141877.1, read as the reverse complement.
CTTTAGGCCAGTGCTTGTGGATGATTGACTATCCATCCTTCGACCTCTTCAGGAACACTTCAATATTGGACCGTGGGTGTTGTATGAAAACTTTCCTTGCCTCCTGACCACAGATGTGGTTTGAGAGGTAATCATTAGTAAACCCTGAAAACAAGGATGTGCATAAATATCTTCTCTATATTGGAAACGGGGCAGAGGAATAAAAAAGGCAATGTATAATAGTTAGTACCATCTTGTAAACCTGAGTGCTTCCCATTGTTTTCTGCAACACATATAAGGTAGTTAGTCATCAGGTTAAGTAAGGGTTCGCATGCTATCAGTAAAATATGTTGATGAAAAATAAGCACATTGCAGATTCATCAGATTAATTCAAGCCACATGGAAAAACCATTTATCCAAACCAAGCATGATTAAGAACTAGGAAATGTAGCACTTGTATATGTTTCTCATGTATTAAGTGCAGCCAAATTCAATTTATTTCTCACATGGTATACAATAACAGAATGCAGCCATAACAATTGAACATCGCATTGCAGAATTGAACCAAGCAGTTAACTAAACACCACAACAAATGAACCAAATGTTAACTGAGCATCACATTGCACAATATAACATAATCCTAATAGAAGATCAGACAGTTAACCAAACCAAACATGCTTAACAACTTGGAAATATAGCAATTGTATTTGTTTCTCATGTATTTAGTGCAACCAAATTCGATTTGTTCCTCACACGGTATACAATAATAGAATGCAGCCACAACAATTGAACATCACATTGTAGAATTGAACCAAGCAGTTAACTAAACACCACAACAAATGAACCAAACGTTAACTGAGCACCACATTGCACAATATAACATACTCGTAATAGAAGATGATAGAGTTAACCAAACCAAGCATGCTTAACAACTTGGAAATATAGCAATTGTATTTGTTTCTCATGTATTTAATACATCCAAATTTGATTTATTCCTCACATGGTATACAATAACAAAATGCAGCCACAACAATTGAACATCGCATTGCAGAATTGAACCAAGTAGCTAACTAAACACCACAACAAGTGAACCAAGCCACAAAAAATGAACCAAGAAGTTAACTAAACACCAATTGAACAATATAACATACTCCTAATAGAAGATCAGACAGTTAACCAAACCAAGCATGCTTAACAACTTGGAAATATTGCACCCTGAAGAATTGAACATCACATTTGCAGAATTGAACCAAGTAGTTAATTGAACACCACATTGCACGACATATAGAACATATACACTATAGCAGAATATTGCATGGTAAAAATAGATAGCACAATTCACTAGAATTTGTTAAGGAAAGGCAGTAGCTAGCAAACTGAACATGGGTCCTTAGAGTGAGCTAATAAGACAAGCTACTCCTCATTGTCGGAGATATCGATGACGATCGACTCCTTGGACATGGAAGAGGGCGAGGCCTCCGCATCGTGGGTGCCCTCGTTGTAGTGGTGAGTTTCCTGAGCCGCTCCAGGCACCAACCTGCTGGCTCTCGAGATGAGATAAGCACGTGCACGCTGAGAAAACACCTTGTAGTCTTCGTCGAAGGCACCAACGGTGGCCTCAAGAAAACGCCACGAACTGTCGTTTAAAGCAGCCAACCGCGTCACGGCGTTGGCGCGTGAGGCGTCAACGGTGGCTTCAACGGCGAGGTGCTCCTCCAAGATCTGGGGGTCGACACGAATGGCAGCCATAGCGACCTCATCCGTGCGTGCGACCGCGATTTGCTTCTCCGCTGCCAAATGCTCCTTGAGGTCCTGGCTATACTGCATGCACCATGGCTTAGGCTGGCGCTTATTTGGTGGAGGGGTCGATGATTTGGGTGGAAGGTGTCGCGCTCGTGCCGGTGGTCGGGGCATGTGGGATGTGGAAGGAGGAGGAGGATGGGGGTAGGGTGTGGATTACCTGCCTGGATAGGCGAGGCCGAGCAGCATGAAGGAGGGTCGCCGGCGAGGAGGCGGCGGCGCTGCAAGCAAGGAGTGAAGGTTTCAACTTGGAAAGGAAGGCAAAAATAGGGGAAATGTGGCTTTTGGTAAGGGGGGAGGGGGCGGGGAGGTAGATATTTCCGCGGAAGCCAAAAATTTGAAATCACTTCAACCAAAAAATGGGTGCGCAAAGTGTCATCAGACACGGTCCCTTATTCAAAGCGGTCTGTGGACTATAGCCGACGGTGCTCCAAGATATTTTGTGTTGCATCTCACACGGTTGGTTATAATAAACTATGTGGGATCTACTTGATTTTTCGTCTTGATTTGAATTACAAAATGGGGTCACAATGGCCATGGATGGTGTTTGAATTGCTAAACCTTTTATCTCCAGTGATCATAAAAGAATTGGAATTATTCAGGCTTCGTTTGGACATTTTTATGCATTAAGTGAGTTTTGAATGCATTTATGTGCATAATTCAAATTTGAACTACATGCACATGCTCCAGTGCATATAAATTGGTTGAAAAATCATTTTTTGTCCTTGGGTGCATGCTTAGGTCCCATGCAAGAAATGGGAATGAATATGGAAATGAATGTCAAACACCCTACCACCGTCAGTTGGTTGCAAACAGTGAGATACTGGTTTTCAAATTCTAGTAAATCCAAAACTCATCTGAAATTCATGAAACTTGGCATGCTATCATGGAGCGGCATCAACATGGCATGGTACATTTTTTGTCCCATTTGGGGCAGGTTTGGGTATATGGTTCTCTCAAACCAGACCTTCTCACAACAAGCATGATCGTTTCGGTAGGGAATGCCCCAACTTTGGGGACGAAACGATATCCATTGCCTCTAATTGCTTTTAAATCTTTTCTCGTGTCAACATAGAACATCAAGAGTGTTGTGTTATTTTTTGTGATTTTTCGGGGTTCGTTTGGATTTTTATGCATTAAGTGAGTTTTCAATGTATTTATGTGCATAATTCAAATTTGAACTACATGCACATGCTCTGGTGCATATAAATTGGTGAAATCAAATCTTTGTCCTTGGGTGCATGCTTAGGCCCCATGCAAGAAATGGGAATGAATGTCAAACACCCTGCCACCGTTACTCAGCCGCAAACATTGAGATACCTGGTTTTTAAATTCTAGTAAATCCAAAACTCGTCTGGAATTCATGAAACTTGGCATGCTATCATGGAGCGGCATCAACATAGCGTGCTAAATTCTTTGTCCCCTTTGGGGCAGGTTTGGGTATATGCTTCTCACAAACCAGACCTTCTCACAACAAGCATGATGATTTCGGTAGGGAACGCCCCAACTTTGGGGACGACGCCATATCCATTGCCTCTAATTGCTTTCTAATTTTTTTCTCGTGTCAACTTAGAACAATAGGAGTGTTGTGTTTTTTTGTGATTTTTCGGGGTTCGTTTGGACATTTTTATGCATTAAGTGAGTTTTCAATGCATTTGTGTGCATAATTCAAATTTGAACTACATGCACATGCTCCAGTGCATATAAATTGGTTGAAAAATCAAATCTTTGTCCTTGGGTGCATGATTAGGTCCCATGCAAGAAATGGGAATGAATGTCAAACGCCCTGCCACCGTCACTCGGCCACAAACATTGAGATACATAGTTTTTAAATCCTAGTAAATCCAAAACTCGTCTGAAATTCATGAAACTTGGCATGCTATCATGGAGCGGCATCAACATGGTGTGGTAAATTTTTTATCCCATTTGGGGTAGGTTTGGGTATACGCTTCTCACAAACCAGAGCTTCTCACAACAAGGATGATGGATTCGGTAGGGAACGCCCCAACTTTGGGGACGAAACGATATCCATTGCCTCTAATTGCTTTGATTTTTTTCTCGTGTCAACATAGAATAACAGGAGTGTTGTGTCATTTTTTGTGATTTTTTGGGGTTCGTTATGCATTTGTGTGCATAATTCAAATTTGAACTACATGCACATGCTCCGGTGCATATAAATTTGTTGAAAAATCAAATCTTTGTCCTTGGGTGCATGCTTAGGTCCCATGCAAGAATTGGAAATGAATGTCAAACACCCTGCCTCCGTCACCCGGCTGCAAACATTGAGATACCTGGTTTTTAAATTCTAGTAAATCCAAAACTCGTCTAAAATTCACGAAACTTGGCATGCTATCATAGAGCGGCATCAACATGGTGTGGTAAATTTTTTGTCCCAATTGGGGCAGGTTCTAGTATATGCTTCTCACAAACCGGAACTTCTCACAACAAGCATGATGGTTTCGGTAGGGAATGCCCCAACTTTGGGGACGAAATGATATGCATTGCCTCCAATTGCTTTCAGATTTTTTCTCGTGTCAACATAGAACAACAGGAGTGTTGTGTTGCTTTTTGTGATTTTTTAGGGTTTGTTTGGACATTTTTATGCATTAAGTGAGTTTTCAATGCATTTATGTGCATAATTCAAATTTGAACTACATGCACATGCTCCGGTGCATATAAATTGGTTGAAATATCAAATCTTTGTCCTTGGGTGCATGCTTAGGTCCCATGCAAGAAATGGGAATGAATGTCAAACACCCTGCCACCATCACTCGGCCGCAAACATTGAGATACCTGGTTTTTAAATTCTAGTAAATCCAAAACTCGTCTGAAATTCATGAAACTTGGCATGCTACCATGGAGTGGCATCAACATGCGGTGGTAAATTCTTTGTCCCCTTTGGGGCAGGTTTGGGTATATGCTTCTCACAAACTAGACCATCTCATAACAAGCATGATGGTTTCCGTAGGGAACGCCCCAATTTGGGGACGAAACGATATCCATTGCCTCTAATTGCGTTCAATTTTTTTCTCGTGTCAACATAGAACAACAGGAGTGTTGTGTCATTTTTTGTGATTTTTCGGGGTTCATTTGGACATTTTTATGCATTAAGTGTGTTTTCAATGCATTTGTGTGCATAATTCAAATTTGAACTACATGCACATGCTCCCGTGCATATAAATTGGTTGAAAAATCAAATCTTTGTCCTTGGGTGCATGATTAGGTCCCATGCAAGAAATGGGAATGAATGTCAAACACCCTGCCATCGTCAGTCGGCCACAAACATTGAGATGCATGGTTTTTAAATCCTAGTAAATCCAAAACTCGTCTGAACTTCATGAAACTTGGCATGCTATCATGGAGCGGCATCAACATGGCATGGTAATTTTTTTATCCCATTTGGGGGCAGGTTTGGGTATATGCTTCTCACAAACCAAACCTTCTCACAACAAGCATGATGGTTTCGGTAGGGAACACCCTACCTTTGGGGACGAAACGATATCCATTACCTCTAATTTCTTTCATTTTTTCTCATGTCAACATAGAACAACAGGAGTGTTGTGTTATTTTTTGTGATTTTGAGGGGTTCGTTTGGACTTTTTTATGCATTAAGTGAGTTTTCAATGCATTTGTGCGCATAATTCAAATTTGAACTACATGCACATGCTCCGGTGCATATAAATTGGTTGAAAAAGAAAATCTTTGTCCTGGGGTGCATGCTTAGGCCCGAATCAAGAATTGGGAATGAATGTCAAACACCTTGCCACCATCACTTGGCCGCAAACATTGAGATACCTGGTTTTTAAATTCTACTAAATCCAAAACTCGTCTGAAATTCATGAAACTTAGCATGCTATCATAGAGGCTCATCAATGTGGCGTGGTAAATTTTTTGTCCCAATTGGGGCAGGTTCTGGTATATGCATCTCACAATTCAGAAATTCTCACAACAAGCGTGATGGTTTCGGTATGGAACGCCCCAACTTTGGGGACGAAATGATATCAATTGCCTCCAATTGCTTTCAAATTTTTTATTGTGTCACATAGAACAACAGGAGTGTTGTGTTACTTTTTGTGATATTTCGGGGTTTGTTTGGACATTTTTATGCATTAAGTGAGTTTTCAATGTATTTATGTGCATAATTCAAATTGGAACTACATGCACATGCTCCGGTGCATATAAATTGGTTGAAAAATCAAATCTTTGTCCTTGTGTGCATGCTTAGGTCCCATGCAAGAAATGGGAATGAATGTCAAACACCCTCCCACCGTCACTCGGCCGCAAACATTGAGATAACTGGTTTTTAAATTCTAGTAAATCCAAAACACGTCTGAAATTTATGAAACTTGGCACGCTATCATGGAGAGGCATCAACAAGGCGTGGTAAATTTTTTATCCCATTTGGGGCAGGTTTGGGTATATGCTTCTCAGAAACCAGACCTTCTCACAACAAGCATGATGGTTTCGGTAGGGAACGCCCCAGCTTTGGGGAGGAAACGATATCCATTGCCTCTAATTGCTTTCAATTTTTTTTTCTCGTGTCAACATAGAACAACAGGAGTGTTGTGTTATTTTTTGTGATTTTTCGTGGTTCGTTTGGACATTTTTATGCATTAAGTGAGTTTTCAATGCATTTATGTGCATAATTCAAATTTGAACTACATGCACATGCTCCAGTGCATATAAATTGGTTGAAAAATCAAATCTTGGTCCTTGGGTGCATGATTAGGTCCCATGCAAGAAATGGGAATGAATGTCAAACACCCTGCCACCGTCACTCGGCCACAAACATTGAGATACATTGCTTTTAAATCCTAGTAAATCCAAAACTCGTGTGAAATTCATGAAACTTGGCATGCTATCATGGAGCGGCATCAACATGGTATGGTAAATTCTTTGTCCCATTCGGGGCAGGTTTGGGTATATGCTTCTCACAACCAGAGCTTCTCACAACAAGCATGATGGTTTCTGTGGGGAACGCCCCAACACTGGGGATGAAACGATATCCATTGCCCCTAATTGCTTTCAAATTTTTTCTCGTGTCAACATAGAACAGCATGAGTGTTGTGTTATTTTTTGTGATTTTTTCCGGGTTCGTCTGGACATTTTTATGCATTAAGTGAGTTTTCAATGCAATTATGTGCATAATTCTAATTTGAACTACATGCACAGGCTCCGATGCATATAAATTGGTTGAAAAATCAAATCTTTGTCCTTGGGTGCATTCTTAGGTCCCATGCAAGAAGTGGGAATGAATGTCAAACACCCTGCCACTATCACTCGGTCGCAAACATTGAGATACCTGGTTTTAATCTGAAATTCATGAAACTTGGCATGCTATCATGGAGCGGCATCAACATGGCGTGGTAATTTTTTTGTCCCATTTGGGGCAGGTTTGGGTATATGCTTCTCACAAACCAGACCTTCTCACAACAAGGATGATGGTTTCGGTAGGGAATGCCCCAACTTTGGGGACGAAACAATATCCATTGCCTCTTATTGCTTTCAAAAAAATTTCTCGTGTCAACATAGAACAACATGAGTGTTGTGTTATTTTTTGTGATTTTTTGGGGTTCGTTTGTACATTTTTATGCATTAAGTGAGTTTTCAATGCATTTGTGTGCACAATTCAAATTTGAACTACATGCACATGCTCCGCTGCATATAAATTGGTTGAAAAATCAAATATTAACCCTTGGGTGCATGCTTAGGTCCCATGCAAGAAATGGCAATGAATGTCAAACACCCTGCCACCGTCACTCGGCCGCAAACATTGAGATGCCTGGTTTTAAATTCTAGTAAATCCAAAACTCGTCTGAAATTCATGAAACTTGGGATGCTATCATGGAGTGGCATCAACATGGCGTGGTAAATTTTTTGTCCCATTTGGGGCAGGTTCTGGTCTATGCTTCTCACGAACCAGAACTTTTCACAACAAGCATGATGGTTTTGGTAGGGAGCGCCCCAACTTTGGGGAAGAAACGAAATCCGTTGCCTCTGTCAGGACCCCGATTCGAAGTCACATCGATCTAGCCGGTAACACCTCATATCACTTTGCGGCCTCACGCACGGTATTCCCACGGGTGTCTCCTTACCATGGCCCGGGACCGTTTGCGCCTTTTGGCTCACGTATATGATAGTGTCGCTAGCATCCATATGACAGAGAACCCGGGCCGACATGGCTAGTCATGAACCCAAAGCGGCACTAACCTATGGGGACAGGCATACATGAATCACATCGAGCATGTCGGTCAGCAGCGTGTGAATCCGGGCTGTAGCACTGGGCTAACAGGACTCCGGGAACCCGGGCTGTAGCAGGCTAGGCAGGACTCCGGATGTCACCGTGTGACATTTCCCTGAAGGGACAGACACATGAACAAAGTGAAACACATGCCGGCCAGTCAAGTGTCCTGAGCAGTAGTGTTGGGCTAACAGGACTCCGGTGAACCGGGCTATAGCGGACTACTATGGCTCATGGAAGCACTAGACTACATTTCCCCATAAGAGAGGCTGCCAAGGATAAACAACTAGATTGTCGGATCCCACACACACCAAGCATTTCAATCATACACACAATATGCTCGATATGTGTAAATACAACATGGCATCACAACATAACTCTACAACTCAAGTATTTATTCATTAGGCTCCGAAGAGCAAGATATTACAAACATGGGTCTCATGACCCAACAATCATAGCATACAAGTCAAAGCACATGCGGAAGCTTAACATGTCTGAGAACAGACATCTACAAATGAAAAAGGCTAAGAAGCCTGACTATCTACCAGATCCTGCCGAGGGCACAAGATCATAGCTGAGGTATCAAGCTAAACGTCGAAGTCCACGCGGAACTACTAGCTAGACTAAAGTCTCTCTGCAAAACATAAATTAAGCAAACGTGGGTACAAAGGTACTTAGCAAGACTTACATCAGAACTAGCTACATATGCATCGGTATCAACAAGGGGGGGGGGTGGAGTTTGACTGCAGCAAGCCAGCTTTGACTCAGTGGCTAACCTGAACTACAACTGCAAGCAACACTTTTGAGGTGGCACACACGAGTCCACATATTCACCATATCAATACACCACTATGGATCCGCTCCCATCTCCCTACGAGAAGGCCATCCATAGCACTCACACTTATCTTGCGAATTTTAGAGTATCCACTTTCACTTGTCTATGAACTGTTATAGGCAACCCAGAAGTCCATTACCACGGACACGGCTATTCGAATAGATCATGTTAACCCTGCAGGGGTGTACTTCTTCACACACGCTCTCACCACGTACCGCTGTTTACACGACATGTACTCGGCAACCTTCAAGCGGAAGCCCAACAAGGGTGTCGGCCACGGCCTACCTAAACACTCAAGTCTCTAGTCCAGGTTTATCGCCTATCCAGGTTCCATCCGCAGGGAGTCCGACCGAGGTTTCCACATACGGCCCCGGACGATGTGTACAGGGTTCTGAGACACCAAACAGGCGCCCGGCATGCCCGTCCATGGTGTATCTACCGCATCATAGCCCACCCCTAGGGTCAGCGCTACGCACGGCCGCCAACACATATCCTATAAACACCAGAAACTAGTTGCAACTCCTGGACAGAGGACAAGGGTGATCAAGAAGACGGGAGGGTCCATTGGTTTCGGGCCCAATGCGTGGTAGTAACTGTTTCATGGATCATAAACACAGAACTCAGTTCCTGAGGATGGTTTCAATGAGACAACCCACCATGTACTCCTACATGGCCTCTCACCGCTACCTTTACCAAATCGTGTTCACACACTTAGCTCTCAACAGTAGGACATGTTTACACACCTCCGATTCATCCCTGATGAATCAGACCTGACTCAACTCTAAGCAATAGCAGGCCTGACAAACAAGCATGAATGAGTAGGCACATCAGGGCTCAAACAACTCCTACTCATGCTAGTGGGTTTCATCTATTTACTGTGGCAATGATAGGTCATGCAGAGGATAAGGGGTTCAACTACCGCAGCAAGTAACAGAGGAATCGTGTTGTCCTAATGCAGTAAAAGAGAGCAGGAGTGAGAGAGTGGGATTGTATCGGAATGAACAAGGGGGTTTTGCTTGCTTGGAACTTCTGAAGATAGCAATAGCTCTTCATTGGTGTCATCGAACTCATCGTCGGAACCACGTTTATCGAGAGGGGACAACCACCGGCAACAGAGAAGGAACACAATCAATGCAATGCACAATATGATGCGTGATCATGACATGTCAATATGCTATGTTTTGAGCTAATGCAACTAGCAACATGTTAAATGGAGTTGGTTTGAACCTTAGGTTCAAATTCAAACTCCATATGTGAGGGTTTAAATGCCATTTATATGATTTGGCCTAAACAGCAGCCATAAGTTGTTCTTACATGCATGAAAATGGTACAGATGGATAGATTGGATTTTTCTGATCATTTTTCATATATAATTTATTTCATTTGGAGTTACAGTTGAATTTCTATGATTTTTAGAAGTTTAGGCAATTTTCTGAATTAAATTAAACCCAGAAAATAGCTTATTGCGTCAGCACTGCGTCATTATGACGTCAGCAGGTCAGCAGGGCCGGTCCAGGTCAAACCTAACCAGTGGGGCCCACTGGTCAGTGACTAACTAACTAACCTAATTTAACTAGAGCCTGGGCCCGCATGTCAGTGTCTAATCTACTTAACTAAGTTAATTAGTACTAACTAAATCTAACACTAATTAAAAAAAGGCCTAGCTCACACGTCAGTCAGCCAGGGGAGGTCAAACCCCTGGTCAGCGGTTCAAACCTACCGGACTTGGTCCACGGCTCGATGCCGGCGTCGACAGACGCGGCGGAGGGCATCAGGTCTTGCCGTCCGGTGACCAAACAAGCGGCCGAGAGGCTCTATGCGTAGCTAGCGCTCTTTCGCATCCAATGGGACCAAAGTCAGCGGCTGCGGTGGCCGGAAACGGCGGCAGCGACCTCAACAGCGGCGGCCGGAGCTCGGGCGCCGACCGACTCGACGCTACGGTGCACTAGGGGAGGAACTGATGGGTGCTACGTGCTCCTAGGGAAGTACTGAACACGGGGACACGCTCAAGCGCGAGCTATGGCGTCAGTAGCCGTGGTGGCGCCATGGCTGGTGGTGGTGAGGTCTCGGGCTTGACGAAAGCGACAGCTAGAGGGGGCAAACGAGCACAGGGAGAGAGGGGTTCGATGAAGTGGCTCACGGCGGTTGTAGGAGGCGTCAAAGTGGGCTCGGGGAAGCACGGACGGTGTCGTGGCATTGCCGGTGATCTCGGTGGCCCGAGGTAGAAGACGACGATGTCGAGGGTGTTGCGGTGCTTCCCAGCTCACGTGGCTCGGTGGGGTATACGGGGACGGCGTGGCGGAGCTCCCGAGTATGTTGGATGGGCGAGGGAGGGCCAGTGGTCGTGGCAACAGCGAGCGGCGGCGACGGGCATGCTCGGCCATGGGGGGGGGGAATCAGAGGAGTGAGGGGGAGGGAGGTCCAGAGAGCGAGGGAGAAGTGAGAGGGGGGGTCGGGGAGGTGGCGTGGCACTCGGGGAGGCGTCCAGGCCCTTGACGGAAAGCAGGAGCTGGCGAGGCGCGTGCCAACGCACCGCGGCCACGCGCTCCTGTCCTCCTAGCGGGAGGTAGCAGGTGACTGGCAGGGGCCAGTGGGCTGGGCCTGTTGGGCCGCACAGGAGCTGGGCCAAAAGTGCCAGGTAGGTTTTCTCTGCTCTGTTTTATTTCTGTTCTGTTTTTCTTTTATTAATTCATTTTGCCACTGTTTTAAACTCCAAACAAATTGAAAACAGTGGCAACATTCCTCTAAATATTTTTATATTGTACAATGGGAAAATCCAAATGCACATAAAATGTTTTAGATTATTTGAAGATATAAACTTTACATAATATGAGTATATCTCCAAATTCAAATATAGTATTGATTTAAAATCAGAGCCCAAATAATTCCTTAGAAATGTTCCAAAATTTTGGTTTGATTTATAACTCTTGCCAAAATTGTCAGAAATACTTCTAGGGCATTTTGGATTCACTGATTGAAATTTTTCGGTTCTTGCCCTTTTATTAAAATTTAGAGGCTTCAAATTTCCTCATTTCCATTTTCACTAAGATTAAAAATGATGAAATGAAGCTCACCAATGCAACTAATTACAAGCGTCAATCTAGGGCTGTGACAGCCTCTAATTGCATTCAATTTTTTTTCATGTCAACATAGAACAACAGGAGTGTTGTGTTACTTTTTGTGATTTTTCAGGGTTCATTTGGACATTTTTATGCATTAAGTGAGTTTTCAATGGATTTATGTGCATACTTCAAATTTGAACTACATGCACATGCTCCGGTGCATATAAATTGGTTGAAAAATCAAATCTTTGTCCCTGGGTGCATGCTTAGGTCCCATGCAAGAAATGGGAATGAATGTCAAACACCCTGCCATCGTCACTCGGCCGCACACATTGAGATACCTCGTTTTTAAATTCTAGTAAATCCGAAACTCGTCTGAAATCCATGAAACTTGGCATGCTATCATGGAGCGGCATCAACTTGTCCCATTTGGGGCAGATTTAGGTATATGCTTCTCACAAACCAGACATTCTCACAACAAGCATGATGGTTTCGGTAGGGAACGCCCCAACTTTGGGGACGAAATGATATCCAATGCCTCTAATTTCTTTCAAATTTTTTTTCTCGTGTCAACATAGAACAGCAGTAGTGTTGTGTTATTTTTTGTGATTTTTCGGGGTTCATTTGGACATTTTTATGCATTAACTGAGTTTTCAATGCATTTGTGTGCACAATTCAAATTTGAACTACATGCACATGCTCCAGTGCATATAAATTGGTTGAAAAATCAAATCTTTGTCTTTGGGTGCATGATTAGGTCCCATGCAAGAAATGGGAATGAATGTCAAACACCCTGCCATCGTCACTCGGCCACAAACAATGAGATACATGGTTTTTAAATCCTAGTAAATCCAAAACTCGTCTGAAATTCATGAAACTTGGCATGCTATCATGGAGCGGCATCAACATGGCGTGGTTTATTCTTAGTCCCATTTGGGGCAGGTTTGGGTATATGCTTCCCACAAACCAGAGCTTCTCACAACAAGCATGATGGTTTTCGTAGGGAACGCCCCAACTTTGGGGGCGAAACGATATCCATTGCCTCTAATTGCTTTCAAAGTTTTTGTTGTCAACATAGAACAACATGAGTGTTGTGTTACTTTTTGTGAATTTTTCAGGGTTCTTCTAGACATTTTTGTGCATTAAGTGAGTTTTCAATGCATTTATGTGCATAATTCAAATTTGAACTACATGCACAGGCTCCGGTGCATATATATTGGTTGAAAATTGAAATCTTTGTCCTTGGGTGCATGCTTAGGTCCCATGCAAGAAATGGGAATGAATGTCAAACACCAAGCCACTATCAGTCGGCCGCAAACATTGAGATACTGGTTTTTATCTAAAATTCATGAAACTAGGCATGCTATCATGGAGCGGCATCAACATGGCGTGGTAATTTTTTTGCCTCATTTGGGGCAGGTTTGGGTGTATGCTTCCCACAAACTAGACCTTCTCACAACAAGCATGATGATTTCGGTAGGGAACGCCCCAACTTTGGGGATGAAACGATATCCATTGCCTCTAATTGCTTTTAAAAAAATTTCTCGTGTCAACATAGAACAACAAGAGTGTTGTGTTATTTTTTGTGATTTTTCGGGGTTCATTTGTACATTTTTATGCATTAAGTGAGTTTTGAATGCATTTATGTGCATAATTAAAATTTGAACTACATGCACATGCTCCAGTGCATATAAATTGGTTGAAAAATCAAATCTTTGTCCTTGGATGCATGCTTAGGTCCCTTGCAAGAAATGGGAATGAATGTCAAACACCCTGCCACCGTCACTCGGCCGCAAACATTGAGATACATGGTTTCAAATTCTAGTATGTCCAAAACACGTCTGAAATTCTGGAAACTTGGCTTGTTATCATGGAGCAGCATCAACATGCCGTGGTAAATTCTTTGTCCCATTTGGGGCAGGTTTGGGTATATGCTTCTCACAAACTAGAGCTTCTCACAAGCATGATGGTTTCGGTAGGGAACGCCCCAACTTTGGGGACGAAACAATATCCATTGCCTCTAATTGCTTTCAAATTTCTTCTCATGTCAATATAGAACAACATGAGTGTTGTGTTATTTTTTGTGAATTTTTTAGGGTTCGTCTGGACATTTTTATGCATTAAGTGAGTTTTCAATGCATTTATGTGCATAATTCAAATTTGAACTACATGCACATGCTCCGATGCATATAAATTGGTAGAAAAATCAAATCTTTTGTCCTTGGGCGCATGCTTTGGTCCCATGCAAGAAATGGGAATGAATGTTAAACACCCTGCCACCGTAACTCGGCCGCAAACATTGAGATACCTGGTTTTTAAATTCTAGTAAATCCAACACTCATCTGAAATTCATGGAATTTGGCATGCTATCATGGAGCGGCATCAACATGCCATGGTAAATGTTTTTGTCCCATTTGGGGCAGGTTTGGGTATATGCTTCTCACAAACCAGAGCTTCTCACAACAAGCATGATGGTTTGAGATAGAACACCCGTATGCAAAGTGAGAGTAGGATTTGTCCATCTCTTGAACACAAATGGTTCTTTTGGATGACCCGTGTGCACTTACAAACAATTTGGTGCGATTGGCATCTGTCATATTGGGTATGTTGCCAATTGTCAAACTAGAAAGATTGACATTTGTTGATCTAGTAGCATTGCCATTTGCCAACCTTGTAACACTGCGATTTTTAAAAATATGAAGCTAAAAATCACTAGCAGTATCTAATTTTTGCAACTAAAATTCAGTAATTAAGCATAGATGGAGGCGAGGAGGCGTGTTTAGCCAGGCATGCAGCGGGCGGCGCAGTACTATTCGGTTTGACAGCGGGCGGGGCAGTTCCCGATATGACTTTAATGCAAACGAGGGAGACGGTAGCGGTTCCCAAAATGTTGAACGACCAATAATGCATCCTCCTTCAATTAGTGTCATGTGAATGCATGAGGGAAGTAATGGGAGGACCGGGAAAAGAGGCAGCACGATGTGAATGCAACGCAGTTTGCACTCATATAAAGGCGCCTCTCCATTCCAATGCATCTACCAAATCGTATGCACCTAAGCATTTGCCTTAGCACCTACACTAATAAGCGCAAAAGTGCCCACTCCAGACCCATGGCGGCGATGCTAGCGAGCGGCCACCGGCTGTGCTAGATGGTCCACGATGCCGGCCTGCGGCATGGCTCCGTGGATCGTCTCCATACGTTGTTGGTGACGGGCTGGTGGATGGCCGCCGCCGCCGCCAGCTACGACTCTCAGTTGGAGCAGATAATCGTTCGTACCACCAACGGGTTCACCGTCGTCAAGAAGCTCGTGGATGACATCGCCGTACTCCTCCAGCCCGCGCGCCCGGGCTCCTCATTGCCTGCCACCCTAATCGGCCTCCATGGTCGGAACATCTTCCAAGCACTGGTGGCCCTGCGACTGCCCGCCGACGCCACGAAGAATGTCCACCTAGAGGCCGCGCTCGCCGTGAGGCGCCTTGCCCTGCAAGAAACCATCGACCTACACATCCATGTGTATGAGCTAATCATGTACATAGGTATCTACAAGGCCAGTGAGGACGCTACGACGCTGGCCTTCTTCAGCTGGCTGGAAGCCTTGGATGCCTTTGTTGAGAAGCACCTTGACCTCGCCAAAAAAGCCGCCGCTCCTTAGCCGTTGGTCGGTGGCCCGGGCGGTGCACTGAGTTGAGGAGGAGGAGGTTGTACATTGATGGATGCATCTTTATTCTTGCCTCCTGTAACCACCACTGTGATCGCATCATCGTGGCCTTAATTCTTATTTGCTATTGCATTCTCGTTCCATTCAATACAGTCATGTGTGATCCCTTTGCTCAATATAGACATTTCCATTCCAGTCTTAATTTGATTGGCTTGAATGAAGGTCTATCCTGCCGTTAGGCGCCGCAGTGCGCTGTGCTCGCCGTTAGGCGCCGTTGGCGCGCTCTGCTCGCGTCCGTCGGCGTGCTCGGCTCATGGACAGCTTTTCCTTTCGCGTTCAACTGCTATATGCATATATATGGTTGCGTAAAAGCGCTCAGTGTTACGGGCTTGGCCTGCAAGAACCTTGTTGAAATCCGTGACCACTACAGGGTCTGAGGCCGCACGAAGGACTCCCTGGTTGAACTCGCGTCGGCCATCATTGGCCCCTACTACGAAAAGATGAAGCAGGATGCCCAGAGAACAAGTCCCCAATCCTAGCACAGGGCCTGGATGCGGCAATTGGATGAACCTCAACACACACGTCTTATTAGCAGCAACCGTCTGTGTTATTATCGGTATTCACACACATTTTTGATTACAGACCTGTTTGCCACGTATCACACACATCTTGTTCATTTGAACCGTTTTTGTTCTCATGTGTCAACGCAAACAGTTCATCCGAGTGAACCGCATGCCGTATATCGCACACACCTTTGATCTGGATGACCGTTTCTTTTCTGTTGCCTAATCACAAATAGTTCATTCGAGTGAACCGTATGCTGTACATCGCACACACCTTCATCTGGCTGCCCGTTTCTTTTGTTCCTCCTCATTGCAAATAGTTAATTGAGCTGAACCGTATGCCCTGCATCGCACACACAACTAAAATCTGAACCATGTTTGATGCATCCTCCATCGCAAACGTTTTGCACCTTTTTTGACAGTTTTTTTACACCACCGTTTGCGATTATGGCATCGCACACAATTTCGCCGAAGGGTGTCTGATCGTAGTGTCGCGTTAGCAGCATCCTCGAGCAGTGACATATCAAATTCACATGATTACTTGCAACATGATTTC
This sequence comes from Triticum urartu, assembly GCF_056163025.1. Taxonomy (NCBI): domain Eukaryota; kingdom Viridiplantae; phylum Streptophyta; class Magnoliopsida; order Poales; family Poaceae; genus Triticum; species Triticum urartu. The sequence continues at coordinate 419,518,335 of NC_141877.1, read as the reverse complement.
TCCCGTGACCTCAAGAACAAAGGTAACTACTCACAAATGATAAACATGCTCATGATCAGAGGGGTATTAAATAGCATATTGGATCTGAACATATAATCTTCCACCAAATAAACCATATAGTAATCAACTACAAGATGTAATCAACCCTACTAGTGACCCACAAGCACCAATCTATAGTTCCGTTGACAAAATTGAACACAAGAGATGAACTAGGGTTTGAGAGGAGATGGTGCTATTGAAGATGTTGATGGAGATTTCCCTCCCCAAGATGGGAGAGTTGTTTGTGATGATGATGACGATGATTTCCCCCTCGGGGAGGGAAGTTCCCATGGCGGAATCGCTCCGTCGGAGGGCAAAAGTGCTCCTGCCCAAGATACGCCTCGAGGCGGCGGCGCTTCATCCCGAAAGTCCTCCCCTTATTTTTTTCTAGGTCAAAATGACTTATATATGAAAAGATAGGCACCGGAGGTGGGCCGAGGAGGGCACAACCCAACAGGGCGCGCCTGGGCTCCCTAGCGCGCCCAGGTGGGTTGTGCCCACCTGGTGGGCCCCCTCTGGTAGTTATTTGCTCCAATAATTCTTAAATAATCCATAAAAAATCTTCGTGAAGTTTCAGCGTGTTTGGAGTTGTGCAGAATAGGTGGCCTGACATAGCTTTTCCAAGTCCAGATTTCTAGCTGCTAGAATTCTCCCTCTTGGTGTGTACCTTGCAAATTATGAGAGAAAGGGCATTAGAATTACTCCAAAAAGCATTATTATGGATTAAAACATTGTAAATAATAGTAAGAAAACATGATGCAAAATGGACGTATCAACTCCCCCAAGCTTAGACCTCACTTGTCCTCAAGCGAAAACCAAAATTGAAAAACATGTCCACATGCTTTGAGAGAGAGGTGTCTATACAAACAAAATACAGACATAGAAGCATCATGTTAATTATTATAATAGAAACAAAATTAAACATAGGACTTTTATCATAGAACTTTTATCATATACTTCTCATGAATAAGTAATAGTTCATAACACAATCGAAGTATAAAGCAAAAACTCTATTAGAAATCAACAAACTATGTTCTCAGTCAACTTTGCAACTACAATTCATCATATTTTCAGGAAGGGTCACGTGTCGAAGCCTTTAGGCAAGTCCACATAATCAACCATCATATAGTCTTCTATGATTGCTAACACTCACCACGTACATATGAGCAAAATGTTTCAACCGGACACATAGAAAGATAGGGGCTTATGGTTTCGCCTCCCAACATACTCACCTCAAGGGTGATGTCAACAATAATAACTCATGCCACCCATATTCAACTGGACATATGTGCCTAGATCTTTCCTCACCACATGATGCTTGCCAAAGGAGAAAAATAAAAGGAATAGAGAGAAAAACTTTGACTCTCTGCATAAAAGTAAATACATAAAAGTAAAAGATAGGCCATTTGTAGAGGGAAGCAGAGATTGCCATGTTCTTATTTGTTCGTATGCTCAATCCCTTAGTGCAAAAGAACATCACGTTACATTGCCCCTTGTGATAGCGACCTTAATTATGCAGTCTTTCGCTTTTATTCTTCACTATCACAAGTTCGTGCAACGCTCAATTTTCTCTTACACTAAATGATCTCACAGTTTTAGAAGCAATTTTTATTGCCTTTTTGCACTGATGACAACTTACTTGAGGGATCTTGCTCAATCCCTAGGTAGGTATGGTGGACACTTGAAAATAAGATTTGGGTTTACGGGTTTTTGGATGCACAAGTAGTATCTCTACTTAGTGCAAAAATTTTGGCTAGCAAATATAGGGGGAAAGCACCACGTGTTAAAGGATCCATGACAATATGACTTCTATGTGAATATGAACAAACATAAATCATTACATTGTCTTCCTTGTCCAATGTCAACAATTTTGGCATATAATATTTTGATCAGGGCTCAGAATCACAAAAGATTTCTAGGATAGTGTATTTATATGTGAATCTTCTCTTCCCTAATTAATTCTTTCATGAGTTGCATCATTGACTAATGCTATGTTTGTCAATCTCTAATAAATTTTTCTACTTATACTTTTCCTTATGTGGTGCCATCACCTACCATAGGATTAGTATACAATATTTTCTTATTTCTATCCTTTCTTTTATTTATTTCCTTTCTCTTTTTATTTATTTCTTTTCTTCATTTGCAACATGAAAGTAAAGAAAGAAAAAACTCACACTACACTTTATTATATAACTTGCACATGATTACAAGCATAGATCACTAAGCAAACTCGCAAAGAAGAAAGGATTGAACTAAACTTTTATTCATCTAAAGCAAAAGGATCGAACTAAAATAAGTAAAAGCAAAAGGATAGTGGGATGATACGATACCGGGGCACCTCCCCCAAGCTTAGCGAAAGCCAAGGGGAGTGCCCATACCCGATAATCCGTTCTCCTTTGGTGGTGAAGAAGATGATGGTGGTGATGAAGCGATCCTATCTTTAAGGATCAAAAGATTCTCCAAGCAAAGATGACGCTCCGGAGGTGGGTGATGTGCTCTTGATGCAGAATATTCTCATGAGTGAGATACTTATTTTGTATGCGAACTATTTCAATGATGCGAAAGGCTTCAATCTCAGCAGGAGTAAGATGAGTAAGGTAAGATTTAAGGATATCTTCTTCCTCCTCATCAGCTGGCAGTGCTTGTTCGAAGACCGGAGGCTGGTTTATGGTAACCTCCTCGCTCTCATCTCCTCCGACAGCTCCCGCGGGCTCTTCTCTCTTCAGCTTGATCTTCATCAACCAAGCATCCTCTTCCACGTTGTTGGAGGAAGAATAAGACATGATGCTTGGCCCAACAGATCTGACAGGAAACAGTAAGAAAAGAGAATAGGTGATTTCTCGCGATACGGTGATCAACAGGTTCGGGAAGTATATATATTTTTTTATCTTGGGGGACAAGTATATGGTAGAAAACGAAGTACGGAAGGTGTCCCAGGTGGCCCTGGTGTCTTGTGCCCACCAGGGGACGCTTCCTGGAAGTTTCTTTATTCCAAAAATTCTTAAATATTCCAAAACTGATAAAAAAATATTTTTGCGGATTTTTCGGAGTCCGTTTACTTACCGTATCACGTACCTCCTTATTTTCACGATTTCGGAGTGTTTCGGAAGGACTCTTTTATGTGTTCTTCCGGTGTCAAAGTTTGGATAATATTACTTTCAACATTAACGGGCGTACCTAAGATATAATGCGTTATTCGTTGCCCATTGACAACCTTCGGGTTAGTACCTTCGGAATTATTTATTTTGATGGCTCCAGACCGGTAAACATCCTCGATGAAGTATGGGCCTTCCCATTTTGAGAGGAGTTTTCCTCCAAAGAATCTGAAACGAGAGTTGTACAAAAAAAACATATTCTCTGACTTTAAACTCACACTTTTGAATTCTTTCGTCATGCCATATTTTGAGTTTTTCTTTGAATAATTTTTCATTTTCATAAGCCTGGGTTCTCCATTCATCTAAAGAGCTAATATCAAATAACCTCTTTTCACCAGCAAGTTTGAAGTCATAATTGAGCTCTTTGATTTCCCAATATGCTTTATGTTCTAACTCAACAGGCAAATGACAAGCTTTTCCATAAACCATTTTATAAGGAAACATACCCATAGGATTTTTATATGCTGTTCTATAAGCCCAAAGTGTATCATCTAATTTCTTAGACCAATTCTTCCTAGACCTATTGACAGTCTTTTGCAAAATTAATTTTATTTCTCTATTGCTAAGTTCAACTTGACCACTAGACTAAGGATGATAGGGTGATGCAATTCTATGGTTAACATCATACTTGGCAAGCATTTTACGGAAAGCACCATGAATAAAGTGTGAACCATCATCAGTCATTAAATATCTAGGGACTCCAAACCTTGGGAAAATAACTTCCTTAAGCATTTTAATAGAGGTGTTGTGTTCAACACTACTAGTTGGAATAGCTTCTACCCAATTAGTAACATAATCAACAACAACCAAAATATGTGTATACCCATTAGAGGAAGGAAAAGGTCCCATATAATCAAATCCCCAAACACCAAATGGTTCAACAGCAAGTGAATAATTCATAGGAATTTCTTGACGCTTACCGATATTACCTATTATTTGACATTCATCACAAGATAAGATGAACTTACGGGCATCCTTGAAGAGAGTAGGCCAATAAAATCCAGATTGCAATACCTTGTGAGCAGTTCTATCTACAGCATGATGCCCTCCATAAGCTTCAGAGTGACATTTCCGTAGGATTTGTCCCTATTCATGCTCAGGTACACAACGTCTAATAATACCATCTACTCCTTTATAAAGATGTGGGTCATCCCAAAAGTAATGTCTTAAATCATAGAAGATTTTTTTCTTTTGTTGGTATGTAAATCTAGGTGGTCAATATTTAGAACCAATCTAATTAGCAAAATAAACATACCAAGGAGTACCATGAGAAACATTTATTACAAGTAATTGCTCATCAGGAAAACTATCATCAATAGGTAGTGGGTCATGAAGCACATTTTCAAGCCTAGACAAATTATCTGCTACTGGGTTCTCGGCTCCTTTTCTATCAATGATATGTAAATCAAATTCTTGTAACAAAAGAACCCATCGAATAAGTCTAGGTTTAGCATCTTTCTTTTCCATAAGATATTTAATAGCAGCATGGTCTGTGTGAACAATTACTTTAGAATCAACAATATAAGGTCTAAATTTATCACAAGTAAACACCACTGCTAAGAATTCTTTTTTAGTAGCAGCATAATTTCTTTGAGCAGTGTCTAGAGTTTTACTAGCATAATGAATTACATTAAGTTTTTTATCAACTCTTTGTCCTAGAATAGCACCAACAACATAATCACTAGCATCACACATAATTTCAAAAGGCAGGTTCCAATCAGGTATTTGAACAATAGGTGCAGAAATTAAGGCTTTCTTAAGTGTTTCAATGGATTCTAAACAATCATCATAACAAACAAAAGGAATATCCTTCTACAAGAGACTAGTAAGAGGCCTAGAAATTTTAGAAAAGTCCTTGATAAATCTCCGATAGAAACCAGCATGACCTAAGAAACTATGAATACCTTTTATATCTTTAGGACATGGCATTTTCTCAATTGCATCAACCTTAGCTTTGTCCACTTCAATACCTCTCTCAGAAATTTTATGACCCAAGGCAATGCCTTCATTAACCATAAAGTGGGACTTCTCCCAATTCAAGACAAGATTTGTTTGTTCACATCTCTGCAAAACTCGATCAAGGTTGCTTAAACAATCATCAAAAGACTTCCCATAAATGGAAAAGTCATCCATGAAAACCTCAACAATCTTTTCACAAACTTCAGAGAATATAGAAGTCATACATCTTTGAAAGGTAGCAGGTGCATTACATAAACCAAAAGGCATACGTCTATAAGCATAAGTTCCAAAGGGACAAGTATAAGTGGTCTTTTCTTGATCAGGTTGAGAAACAGGTATTTTTGAGAAGCCAGAATATCCATCAAGGAAGCAAAAGTGTGTGTGCTTAGATAATGTTTCAAGCATTTGATCAATAAAAGGCAAAGGGTAATGATCTTTTCTAGTTGCTTTGTTTAATTTTCTAAAATAAATTACCATACTATAGCCTGTAACAATTCTTTGTGGAATTATCATTAAGAATAACAGTTATACCTCCTTTATTAGGAACACAATGAACAGGACTTACCCATCTACTCTCAACTATGGGATAGATTATACCTGCTTCCAGAAGTTTTAATATTTCCGTTCTTACCACTTCTTTCATCTTCGGATTTAACCGACGTTGGTGATCAACAACGGGTTTAGCATCAGGTTCCATATTAATTTTGTGCTGACATAGAGTGGGACTAATGCCCTTTAAATCATCAAGAGTGTATCCAATAGCAGCTCGGTGCTTCCTTATAACTTTCAATAATCTTTCTTCTTCATATTTTGAAATTTTAGCACTAATAATAACAGGATATATCTTCTTTTCATCAAGATAGGCGTATTTCAAAGTGTCTGGCAATTGTTTTAATTCAAACACATGATCACCTTTAGGTGGAGGAGGACCTCCTAGAGTTTCAATAGGCAAATTGTGTTTAAGCAGAGGACGTTGTTCAAAGAATTTTTTTATCTATTTCATTTCTTTCATGCATATGTAAATCATTTTTATGGTCTAGCAAATATTGTTCTAAAGGATCAGTAGGTGGTACAACAATAGAAGCAAGACCAATTAATTCATCTTTACTAGGCAATTCTTTTTCATGAAGATTTCTACTAAACTTAGAAAAATTAAACTCATGAGACTCATTACCAAAATTAACAGCGACAGTTTGTTTCTCACAATCTATCTTAGCACTAACGGTGTTCAAGAAAGGTCTACCAAAGATAATGGGACAAAAGTCATCTTGTGGGGAACAAAGAACAAGGAAATCAGTAGGATATTTTATTTTCCCACACAAGACTTCAACATCTCTAACAATCCCAATTGGTGATATTGTGTCTCTATTAGCAAGTTTAATAGTAACATCTATTTCTTCTATTTCTGCGGGTGCTATGTCATTCATAATTTCTTAATATAAGGTGTAAGGAATAGCTCTCACACTAGCACCTATGTCACATAAACCATGATAACAGTGATCTCCTATTTTAACTAAGATGACAGGCATGCCAACAACAGGTCTATGTTTATCTTTCTTATCAGGTTTGGCAATTCTAGCAGCTTCTTCACATAAGTAAATAACATGCCCATCCATATCTTCTTCCAAGAGATCTTTAACCATATCAATACTAGGTTCTACTTTAATTTGTTCATCAGGTTTAGGTGTTCTAATGTAGCTTTTGTTAACTAAAGTTGAAACTTTAGCATGTTCCTTTATCCTAACAGGGAAAGGTGGTTTCTCAATATAAGTAGAAGGAACAACTGGATCAACATTATAAAGTATAGTTTCATCTTTAACTGGTACCGGTTCTTTGATTTCATCTTTAATAGGTGGGTGATATTTAAACCACTTCACTTTAGGGAGTTCAACATGAGTAGCAAATGATTCACAAAAGGAGGCTACTATCTTAGAGTCAAGTCCATATTTAGCGCTAAACTTTAGAAAAGCATCGGTATCCATGAAAGATTTAACACAATCATACTCAAGTTTAATACCTGACTCTTTACCTTTGTCGAGTTCCCAATCTTCAGAGTTGCGTTTAATTCTTTCCAAAAGATCCCACCAAAATTCAATAGTCTTCTTCATAAAAGAACCAGCACAAGAAGTATCAAGCATGGTTTGATCATTACGAGAAAGCCGAGCATAAAAGTTCTGGATAATAATTTCTCTTGAGAGCTCATGATTTGGGCATGAATATAACACTAACTTAAGCCTCCCTCAAGATAGCACGATACTTTCTCCTTCACAAGGCCAAAAATTATATATATATAATTCCGATCACGATGAACTAGATGCATAGGATATTTTTTTGGTGGAACTCCAATTTCAAATGATTCCAATTCCATGATCCAATATCATCGCATAGCCTATACCATTCCAATGCTTTTCCCTTCAAAGATAAAGGGAAAACCTTCTTCATAACTTTATCTTCGGGTAAACCTGCAAGGCTAAACAATCCACAAAATTGTTCTACATATATCAAGTCCATATCGGGATGTTCGGTTCCATCTCCTGCATAAGGATTAGCTAGCAGTCGTTCTATCATAGCCGAAGGAATTTCATATTCGATATTTTTAGTAGGTGCATTAGGTTGAGGGGTAGCTAATTATGGTTCTGGACAAGGTGAAGATACCCCGAACAAACCCCTCAAAGGATTGTTTTCCATAGTATCAAGTGACAATAAATTTCAGCACACTATATAAATGTTTCCTTACAAATTTCCACTTACCAAAGGCGCTTCACTCCCCGGCAACGGCGCCAGAAAATAGCCTTGATGACCCACAAGTATAGGGGATCAATTGTAGCTCTTTTCGATAAGTAAGAGTGTCGAACCCAATGAGGAGTAGAAGAAAATGACAAGTAGTTTTCGGTAAGGTAATGTCTGCAAGTGCTGAAATTGTAAGTAGTAGAGTAGTTTGATAGCAAGATAATTTGTAACGAGCAAGTAATGACAGTAGTAAAAAAAGTGCAGAAAGGTAGCCCAATCCTTTTGAGGCAAAGGACAGGCCAAAACAGTCTCTTATGATAAGCAAAGTGTTCTTGAGGGTACATGGGAATTTCATCTAGTCACTTTCATCATGTTGGTTTAATTCGCGTTCACTACTTTGATAATTTGATATGTGGGTGGACCAGTGCTTAGGTGTTGTTCTTACTTGAAAAAACCTCCTACTTATGATTAACCCTCCCACAAGCATCCACAACTACAAGAAAAGTATTAAGAATAAATTCTAACCATAGCATTAAACTTTTGGATCCAATCGGTCCCTTACGGAATAGCGCATAAACTGGGGTTTAAGTTTCTGTCACTCTCGCAACCCATCATCTAATTGCTACTCCACAATGCATTCCCTTAGGCCCAAATATGGTGAAGTGTCATGTAGTCGACGTTCACATGATACCACTAAGGGAATCACAACATACATACTATCAAAATATCAAACACATATCAAATTCACATGATTACTTGAAACATGATTTCTCCCGTGACCTCAAGAACAAAGGTAACTACTCACAAATGATAAACATGCTCATGATCATAGGGGTATTAAATAGCATATTGGATTTGAACATATAATCTTCGACCAAATAAACCATATAGTAATCAACTACAAGATGTAATCAACACTACTAGTCACCCACAAGCACCATTCTATAGTTCCGGTAACAAGATTGAACATAAGAGATGAACTAGGGTTTCAGAGCAGATGGTGTTGTTGAAGATGTTGATGGAGATTTCCCTCCCCAAGATGGGAGAGTTGTTGGTGATGATGATGACGATGATTTCCCCCTCTGGGAGGGAAGTTCCCCGGGCAGAATCGCTCCGCCGGAGGGCAAAAGTGCTCCTGCCCAGGTTCCGCCTCGAGGCGGCAGCGCTTTGTCCCGAAAGTCCTCCCCTTATTTTTTTCTAGGTCAAAATGACTTATATACCAAAAGATGGGCACCAGATGTGGGCCAAGGAGGGCACAACCCACAAGGGCGCGCTTGGGCTTCCTGGCGTGCCCAGGTGGGTTGTGCCCACCTAGTGGGCCCCCTCTAGTAGTTATTTGCTCCAATAATTCTTAAATAATCCATAAAAAATTTCCGTGAAGTTTCAGCTTGTTTGGAGTTGTGCAGAATAGGTGGCCTGACGTAGCTTTTCCAGGTCCAGATTTCTAGCTGCCAGAATTCTCCCTCTTGGTGTGTACCTTGCCAATTATGAGAGAAAAGGCATTAGAATTACTCCAAAAAGCATTATTATGGATAAAACATTGTAAATAATAGTAAGAAAACATAATGCAAAATGGACGTATCACCCCTCCCCTCTCGCGTGCCCCCCCCGCCCCCACTCTACTGTCCCTCCCTCTCATCCCCGCCGCACCTTCTCTCTGCCGCCCCTCTCCTCTCCCTACTAGTGTATATTGTAGTATTATAAATCCAAGTTTGTAGTGTATTATAGCTAGTGTCATTTGTAGTGTATTATAGCTAGTATATTATAGTGTATTATAGCTAGTGTTTGTAGTGTATTATAAATCCATATGTTTGCAGTGTATTATAGCTAGTGTCATTTGTACTACCTATATGTTTTAGGGAATTTTGATATATATATATATAGGGTCGCGCTATTCGTCACCCTGGGTGAGGAATAGTTATTCTTCATCCCTCTTTATTTTACCATCAATATACTATAATTTTACGTTCCGTAAGTTTTGTCTTATTTCCGAGCAAAAAGGTACCGTAAGAAAATATATAATTGCCGTAAAAAATATTTTATGTTATGTAAAATTACAAACGTACAAACATAGTCTAAAATAAACATAAACTACAAAAAAAATCTTATAACCTATAATTTTATTTTCTTATGTCAAATTTTACATAGTGAATCAATAGGAATGTAACTATTTGAATTCCAAATGTAATTTAATTATGAAATGATCGTAAAATTAACTCGAGTGAAGAATAACTTATTCTGCACCCTGGGTGATGAATAGTAACACCCAGGGTGATATGCATAGTGTAGAATCCAATGATATGCTTAATGTACAATCCGATGATATGCATAGTGTAGAGTCCAAATATGCTTAGTGTAGATTCCGATGATATGCCACTACTGCAAGATGGTCCAAACGTGACACTATGATCAGAGACCCTTCGACGAAACTGTGTGCGATGCCATAATCGCAAACGGTGGTGTAAAAAACCCGTCAAAAAGGTGCAAAACATTTGCGATGACAAATGCATCAAACACGGTTCAGAATTTAGTTGCGTGTGCGATCTAGGGCATACAGTTCAGCTCAATTAACTGCTTGGGATGAGGAGGCACAAAAGAAATGGGCAGCCATATGAAGGCGTGTGCGATATACAGCATACGGTTCACTGGGATGAACTTTGTGTGATTAGGCAACACAATGGAAACGGTTCAACTGAACTAGATGTGTGTGATACGAGGAAAACAGGTCCGTAATCTGAAATGTGAGCGAAGACCAATAATAACACAGATGATTGCTGCTAATAAGCCGTGTGAATTGCTCTGTCTATAGTAGAATAACATGTATATATATAACGGAACACTACAAGAAATATGTCAACTTATGACCTTCTGTCAGTGACCCTCGAAGAATTGGTCATAAATTTATGACCATTTTAGACCAATTGGTCAAAAGCTGTTCAGGGGGCTCCAAACCCTAAACCAGTGCGACCATTTTGGTCAGAAAGGTCGTAATTTCCTTACACGAAATGGTCACAAAGCAAATAGTGCTAGTCCGCTGCCTTATTTCTAGTTGTTAATGACCAATACAGATGGTCATAGCCTTGTAGATTGTGGTGGGTTGTGATGACTAGGCGCCATCTCATCAGTTTTGCCTATGTGTCATGTCCATGTGGCAGTTTTTGCCCTAGGTTGTGAAGCAACCTATATTTCTATCATTCCCAAAATTCCCAAAAAAATCTCATAAATTCTTTGGGGCATATCTTCATCAAATATGTAAAAATCCTTCCTTGCCTAGTTCAAAACTAATTCAACAATATTCATTTTCCTATTCTGTTCACAACAACACTTTATGAAGGAAGTGCTATTTATATATTCTTGATTACCCTCAGAATTTTTGGGCACTCTTTCCTATCCAAATCATTACCGCATGACAAAATTCAGCTCCATTTTCCTAGCAAATCTTCTTTGGCAAATATCCAAAGTTTTTGTCCACCTAGAAGCATTGTGAAGGAAGTACCTTTTTTATATCTCTAAATGACATGCAATTTATACAGTTCCTTCATATGCCAAAATTATCACCCTCCTCCAAATTGCAGCTCAGTAAAATCATCTATGTGAGCCCAGGTTCAATTTATATTTTATGGCCAAATTGGCACGTTGCAAAGCAAGTGTTATATAGACCCCTCCTATTACCCTCAAACTTTTCAGGCACTCTTCCATACCCAAATCATTGCCACATGATAATATTCAGCTCAATTTTCCTAGTAAATCTTTCTCGGGAAATTTCCAAAGTTTCTACCTCGAGAAAAGCTTTGTGAAGTAAGTACTAGCTAGGCTTACCCAAATGATCTGAAAATTTACCAGCGCATGACCATACCTAAGTAACTTACCTGCACCAATTTTGAGCTCATTTCATTCATCCAATCTCTCTCACTAGTTTCCCCAAGTTTCTGTCCATAGAAGAGCATTGTGAAGGAAGTACTACTTTGGCATGTCCAAATGGTATCAATTTTCTACAATGCTTTCCTATGCCCAAATAACCATCCTCCACAAAATTTCAGCTCACTCCATTCATTATTTTGAGCCCAACTTCAACATTCATATTTTTGTCCAGCGTGGTACTTTGCAAAGCAAGTACCACCTAGGATCCTCCTTTTGAGCTCAAAATTTGTGAAGACATTCTCCTTAGTAGACGATCATCCTCAGCCAAAACTCACGCCCATTGGCCATGTGAATTTGCCGTACCACTAATCAAACACTTGGCTGCTAATTCATGTTTGAGCATCGATCGGTCTCCTCGTGAGAATCTTATATTGTAATTTTCTTCCTAGCACCAACCTGGGGAGTGCCCAACCCACTAGACATGCCTAGGCCGCGCAGAACACATGGCAACGTTACGGTCGCGCGGTGACCACGTGGCGGGCATGCGAGTTTACGCGCTCTAGAGTTGGGGCCCTCGGCCGCCGCCCAAACCTCAACGTATCGCCACCAAACCATGTATTTATGATTAAATAGGTCCTTATGTAACTATAAATGATTTTTGGAAAAAATAAATAGCAAACTATGAGGCAGCTGCAGTTCAAATTTGACTCGCTTCCAACTGAATCGGCGGAAATTTGTCTTTTTCACGAGAGGTGGATCAAATTGTTTTACACCCAACCATTTTGTCAATTGTGCATTAAATATGGCCTAGTATTTTATAAAAATGATTTGGTCCAATTTTGCAACAATTATTTGGTAGTTCCTTCACAAAAAAACCTCCTTTCGGGTACTCGAAAAATGGAAAATGGTTTTTTCGTCCAACGAAAATGAAAACTTCCTTAGACAACATTGTTTTCCATTCCAATATGCACTCTTGTGCACAATATAAGATCATTTGAACAAACTATGCCATGGATGTGGCCATAAGATTGATCATTTGGCTTGAAAGCCATTGATCTCCACACATGATAGCTCGTTTCTGAGAACACTTTTTTATAATAATTGCCGTATTACAAGTTTGTTATTTTTTCTAGGAACTTGGCCACATATGATGACACAATGCGAAGGTTTCCCAATTTTTTGATTTTTTTTGAATTTTTTATGCCCGTTTCAAAATGCGGTCAAAACAGCGGGAATGACCGTTCCTAGCTAGTGGTTGAATCTTGGAATTTTTTTTGGTGTTTCTCTGATTAAATAGGTCCTTATGTAACTATAAATGATTTTTGGAAAAAATAAATAGCAAAATATGAGGCAGCTGCAGTTCAAATTTGACCCGCTTCCAACTGAATCGGCGGAAATTTGTCTTTTTCACGAGAGGTGGATCAAATTTTTTTACACCCAACCATTTTGTCAATTATGCATTAAATATGGCCTAGTATTTTATAAAAATGATTTGGTCCAATTTTGCAACAATTATTTGGTAGTTCCTTCACAAAAAAACCTCCTTTCGGGCACTCAAAAAATGGAAAATGGTTTTTTCGTCCAACGAAAATGAAAACTTCCTTAGACAACATTGTTTGCCATTCCAATATGCACTCTTGTGCACAATATGAGATCATTTGAACAAACTATGCCATGGATGTGGCCATAAGATTGATCATTTGGGTTGAAAGCCATTGATCTCCACACATGATAGCTCGTTTCTGAGAACACTTTTTTATAATAATTGCCGTATTACAAGTTCGTTATTTTTCCTGGGAACTTGGCCACATATGATGACACAATGCGAAGGTTTCCCAATTTTTTGATTTTTTTTGAATTTTTTATGCCCGTTTCAAAATGCGGTCAAAACGACGGGAATGACCGTTCCTAGCTAGTGGTTGAATCTTGGAATTTTTTTGGTGTTTTTCTAATTAAATAGGTCCTTATGTAACTATAAATGATTTTTTGAAAAAAATAAATAGCAAACTATGAGGCAGCTGCAGTTCAAATTTGACCCGCTTCCAACTGAATCGGCGGAAATTTGTCTTTTTCACGAGAGGTGGATCAAATTTTTTTACACCCAACCATTTTGTCAATTGTGCATTAAATATGGCCTAGTATTTTATAAAAATGATTTGGTCCAATTTTGCAACAATTATTTGGTAGTTCCTTCACAAAAAAACCTCCTTTCGGGCACTCGAAAAATGGAAAATGGTTTTTTCGTCCAACGAAAATGAAAACTTCCTTAGACAACATTGTTTGCCATTCCAATATGCACTCTTGTGCACAATATGAGATCATTTGAACAAACTATGCCATGGATGTGGCCATAAGATTGATCATTTGGCTTGAAAGCCATTGATCTCCACACATGATAGCTCGTTTCTGAGAACACTTTTTTATAATAATTGCCGTATTACAAGTTTGTTATTTTTCCTGGGAACTTGGCCACATATGATGACACAATGCGAAGGTTTCCCAATTTTTTGATTTTTTTTGAATTTTTTATGCCCGTATCAAAATGCGGTCAAAACGGCGGGAATGACCGTTCCTAGCTAGTGGTTGAATCTTGGAATTTTTTTGGTCTTTCTCTGATTAAATAGATACTTATGTACCTAGAAATGATTTTTGGAAAAAATAAATAGCAAACTATGAGGCAGCTGCAGTTCAAATTTGACCCGCTTCCAACTGAATCGGCGGAAATTTGTCTTTTTCACGAGAGGTGGATCAAAACTTTTTGCACCCAACCATTTGGTCAATTTTGCATTTAATATGGACTAGTATTTTATAAAAATGATTTGGTCCAATTTTGCAACAATTATTTGGGAGGTCCTTCACAAAAAAACCTCCTTTTGGGCACTCGAAAAATGAAAAATGGTTTTTTCATACAAAGAAAATGAAAACTTCCTTAGGCAACATTGTTTGCCATTCCAATATGCACCCTTGTGCACAATATGAGATCATTTGAACAAACTATGCCATGAATGTGGCCATAAGATTGATCATTTGGCTTGAAAGCCATTGATCTCCATACATGATAGCTCGTTTCTGAGAACACTTTTTTAAAATAATTGCCGTATTACAAGTTTGTTATTTTTCCTGGGAACTTGGCCACATATAATGACACAATGCGAAGGTTTCCCAATTTTTTGATTTTTTTTAAAAAATTTATGCCCGTTTCAAAATGCGGTCAAAACGGCGGGAATGACTGTTCCTAGCTAGTGGTTGAATCTTGGAATTTTTTTGGTGTTTCTCTGATTAAATAGATACTTATGTACCTAAAAATGATTTTTGGAAAAAATAAAGAGCAAACTACAAGGCAGCTACAGTTCAAATTTGACCCACTTCCGGCTGAATCGGCGGAAATTTGTCTTTTTCATGAGAGGTGGATCAAATCTTTTTACACCCAACCATTTGGTCAATTGTGCATTAAATATGGCCTAGTATTTTATAAAAATGATTTGGTCCAATTCTGCAACAATTATTTGGGAGGTCTTTCACAAAAAAACTTATTTTGGACACTCAAAAAAATGGAAAATTGTTTTTTCATGCAAAAGAAATAAAAACTCCCCTTGTCAATGTTGTTTGCCAATCTAAGATGAAACTTGTGCAAAATATGACATCATTTGAACAAATATTAGATAGGTCTTTTATAATAAAACTCATTTTAAGCATTGAAAAATGGAATGAAAAATTTGTATGTAATCAATCACGACCAATTTATATGGTCAAAAAATCGTCAAACTGTTTGGTGCGCTCTGATTGGTCCATAGGCATATCACGCGGATCATGCATCAACCACCGTCAGATGCTTCTGGATCCAACGGCAGCCCTCACCCCCTCACCCTCTCACCCAAACCCTAGCTTCCCCGATCCACTCCTCTCCCCCGATCCACTCTCCCACCCAAACCCTAGCTTCCCCGATCCACTCTCCCCCTCTCGTCCCATAGCCGCCACCCCCAACCCACTCGATCCCCAACCACCCAACCGCCGCCGGCGCCGTCCTCCATCCTCTCCCCCAACCCCGGCCACCGGCAACCCCTCCCCTCCCCTTCTCTCCCACGTCCGCGGTCGGATCCGCACTCCCTCCTCGCTCATGACCTAGACCTAGCAGCATGGCACGACCATGGGCATGGCGGTGGCCAGATCCACTCCCTCCCCCTCCCTCCCACCTCGATCCGCTGTCACCCCCACTGTCGACGACCCGCGACAGCGGCAGTGGGCTCGTGAGCCAGATCATAAGTAAGGACGTCCCCTTCCTCCCGATCTCATCGTGCTCCTCTCGATCCCGTCCACTTCCTCCCCACAGCGGAGCCTCAGTTTTGACCGTGTCCCGCTGCTGTGTGCAGAAGTCTGGGAGGCATGGGGCCGGGGGCGTGTGCCAGATCTGCGCCGACGGCCTGGGCACCATGGTGGAAGGCGAGGTCTTCACCACGGTGGAAGGAGGGCATCCAGGCCTACCTCCTGTGCAAACCGCATACAAGCATCACCTGGGCGTGAGCAGACCAGTTCCACGCCAACAAGATGAACCTGGGCGATGCTGACGCGGTACGACATCGAGGAGGTGCAGGAGCACTGCAACTACCTATGTGAGCACTCGATTCTTCTTCCTGATTCGATTTGGTGTTGATTTGATTGATTCCCGATGCATAATTCTTCTTCTTCGGTACTCTTCTGTTGATGAACTTCCTCCACACCTGCAGTGACAAGAAAACGCTAAAGAAGTGGTTGTTCAGCGACCAGACTGTGGGCTAAGAAAATCCAGCTGAAAGAGAGACGACCACCGTACCTGCCTGAGAAAGATCCTGCCTACAGTGCATGGATGGTAAGATTTGTTTCATGATTCAGTTTTGGGTTAAGTAGTAAGCAGTAGTCTAGTTACAATGCCTCTTCTGAAGAAAGACTTGCAGATATCCATCTTGTGCTGCATGCCCATTGATGCATACCTGTTGTCAGTGCTATCCGTCTTGGCCTTGCATGTGGTATGGTTGCTAGTTCCTTCTACTGGCATCTCCATCTCTCACCACCGTTGCGTAGATAGATTATAGTTGCTAGTTCGATCTCCTTTTGGTATGAATGTGCTATGTAGGTTGCGAAATGCATCGACATCGGTCTTCCAGTGATCATACTGTTGGTGGCTCTTTCCTAAGTAGTACATGCATCATCAGTCCTATATAGCTGCTGCTCATGTACTCATTTTGTTCTAGGAAAGTGGGAGGGCAGGGCCCCTCGATTTTCTTTTGCTGATTCATATCCCCAATCAGGAATCAGACTAGACTAGAGTTCAGAGATTGATAAAATTGAATTCTCACATATAAAGTTTTAATTGCAAGGATGGGAGGTGGATGCCCGTAAGGATCCGGCGTCTCCGACCTCGGCATCCACAAGGAGGAGGGGAGACAACCCTGGACCCGTCCGCTGATGCTGCTGATCCTGCTTGGATGGACATGCTGCCTCTTCCACGTCGGCTACATGACAGCCATGGTGAGCTCTCTGCTCCCTGCATCTTACAATAGTTGGCCTGAGATTATAGTTGGGCTAGAAATGAACTTCTTCAGTTCGATTTGTAAGATATAATACCAGTCGAAATCAGTGGATCATGGGTGATATGAGATTCTAACTAAATCCTTAAGTTTGTTTCTTTAACCATATGTGTAACTAAAATCCTGCTTCATTGCATTTTAACAATGCAAGTTGTACCACGAGTCATTCAACAATTACAGGATATTGTGACTTTCATCGGTACCTACTTGGACACAGAAAATATGAGTAGCTACAATTGACTTCTGGTTATATTATGTTGTTAGCTTCATCTATTCTGATTCTATGATATCTATGGAGACATTGGTTCAGTTAGTTTTTTCTAGTACAACTACCATGAATATCCATGTCTCTTTATACCAGTAAGTTAGTCTGATGCTAGACTAGACGCCTCTTTATGCAAGTTTATTGTCATGTATATTTATATGTATAAAGTCGAATCAAGTAGTAACATGTGAAAAACACTTGCACTGGTGTATGTAAGGAGTCAAGTACATGTTTGTTACAACAGGGCAGAGTAGATGTTTGTGTTACCATCCAGTCCACTGACAACATGTTTCTATTATTGTGGTGCTTGCTTAACTCACTGCCATCTACATTCTGTTCTTTTTTTATCATCTGTCAAGAAACTATTGTGATGATTTGATGCCCATCTGGTGACTATTTATGTCTTTAGTGTCAATCGATGTTGCATAATCTGATTTGGACACCTAGGTTCTTGCATGGTTCTTAGATTAATTGTTCTGTTTTGTTGTTAGCAAATATTGCTTATATTAAGACTATAAACATGTGACTATTCCTCTCATTTACAGGAGTTCTGGGCTAAAGACATTCGAAGAAGCCCGAAGCCCCAGTCAACAACTTGCTTTATATATCACTGAATTAGTAATGCTAATATTCTTGAGAAATTTGATGTACTACTGAACATGTTGGGAATTTGATGTATATTTGCTCGCTGAACTTGATGTATACTTGCTCGCTGAACTCAGAATATTACTTTTTATTCACTTGAAATTCATTTCTTGACTAAAAGTGGCCAGAAAAAGAAATAGATAGCCCAAAAGAAAAATGGCCGAAATGCCTATTGGACCAAATCTATTCGGGCTTTGAAAAAAGGCCTAAAATATATTGGTTGGAACAAAGGCTGAAATTTGAAAAGAAATGGACCGTTGAAAGGCCGGGGTCTAGAAAATATGGTCCAGGCCCAAAAAAGAAATGTACAACAAAAGACATCAGTCTAGAGAATCGAATTGTTGTGCCAGGCCCATGTAGCTAGCGAAAATTAACAGAAAAATATATATTAAAAAGGCCGAATTGTTGGGCTAGGCCCATGTTAAACACCTAATCGGACCGGGCTGAATCTTGTGCCACGTCAGATTGCCACGCTGGATGCCTACGTGGCCTGGGGAGGTTGCTAGTGACCAAAACGCCACAGTAGACGTATTTTGGTCATAAACGTCTACGACCATTCTAGAAGAAAGGTCGCTATAGTCAGTTTACGACGGCCAGCTTTTGACCTTATGTTTTTGGTCACAAAAAGGTCATAAATGGAAATTTGTGACCATTCAGTGACCAATAGTGGTGGTCACAAGTTGACATATTTCTTGTAGTGGAAATAAACATCCAATTACATAAGTGACTATACAGATCATTCGCACACACCTCAATAAACAATTGCATTCATTCTAAAGTAGGAGAAACGATCGTCTAGTCATCTACTTCTTGTGACGCTCTCGTCACTGCTATGTGGCTCGATCCTTCGTCTGGGTCAGGAAGAAGACAGTTCCTCATGTCAACGATCCTCCTGTACATCTCGTAGCTTGTGTACGCGTCCATGGCCGCGTACTTGACATGTTGTTCATCCAGTCTCTTATGCCACACACTGTGCCAGGTGTTCTTTTCCTTATTGCTCTCTTGCTTCATCTTCGCTGATGGCTGAGGCGAGGTCAACCAGGGTGTTCAGTTTGCTTTTGTAGCTGCCCCAGACCTTGTAGTGGTGCTGGATGTTGACAAGATTCGGGCATTTCAAGTCCGTAACCTTGAGCGCTTTTAGATCTTTGGTGGCGTCCATCGTAGCGAAAATGTAGTTGGAGCTATTGATAAACCTGGAGAAACACTCGCAAGGCCTTGTGGCCAGGTGGAAGTGGTAGACGAGGATGTCATGTTGCACGCACAACTGGGCGACGACAACCTTTTGATCGTGCCCGGCACGACCGATGGTGTACTCGAGGTCGAATCCGACCACTCGGTACTTGTCCTCGGCAAGGAACTGCTCCATAGTTTGGGTGGAGCTCTCCACCGAGACCGGATCGTTCGTGTACACCACCGAGAGGGCCTTCCCCCTCACGTGGGTGTCCACTATCTGATGCATGGTGAACTGCCCGCCGTTGTCGTCGTCGGCCGCTGGGAGCACCATTGGATCCACAAGGAGCGCCATTGGAACCGCTGGATGTCCTCTCTGTATGTGTCCTCATGGGTGTGCTTATTGTGTCCTGTGAGACGAGATATGAAGGTAAATGGCCGCAGGAATAAAAGGGGCCAGGCGGCGTGGATTCTCGGCGCGTCTGCATGGTAGTTTTTGCAGCGGGTAACTACATCGTCGCGCCGCGCCCGGTGCAATCGCTTGCACACGAACGTGCATGATCGTGCACCGGCCCAAAACACTGGAAGTGCGCGTGCAGGAAAGAGGGAAGAGCACCCGGAGGGACGCGAGAGCAGAGCGCGTGTGGCGGGACGCGAGCAGAGCACGCCGCGGCCGCCTGAACCGCAAGCAACCACACAAATAGAGTAGTTGAACACGCAGGAAATGGTCGCCTACAAGCCGGCCGACAGTTGTGTCGCTGTGTAGAGAGCGGCCGTGTGGTACCACCTCCGTCTAGTCTATAGTCTCCTTTATATTTCGTGCCATACTTTGCCCTCAAATTTAATCAAAAAAATGTTAATGCATGTTTTAAAAATTATATAATTGGAAACTATGTTCAAATACAAATCCAACTATATAATCTTTGGCGACATGCATTCGTATTTTATTAGTTAAATCAAACTTATAAACCAGGACGGTGGTATAGTAGGTAATTAAATCGCAAACGTTTTTTATTAACCGTATGTGTACGTGGCCTTTCATCCTCCTCTGGCACGACTTGTCAACCCGCTGCCGCAGACGGCTTACAGCGTAAGCTTGCGCAGCGCGCGGGGGCATTTGTTTTGCCAAATGGTGGCGCTAATGAATCGTCGGTGAGCCCGTTCCCGCCCAACCTCGCAGGTTCCCACGCAAGCTTCCCGCCCAATTCGGTGAAATGCCCCAAAATCCCAATGCTTACTAGCCTGCTATAAAAACCCTCACGGCTGGCGAGTCCTGCGTCACATTTCCTCTTCATCCCTGTAGCTTATCTCGTCTGCTTCTCCCACATTCGCCAATGGCACCGGTCCGTCGTTGTCGCTCAGCCACTCCGCCGTCATCAGAGGACATCTCCAGCTGGGAGGCTACACCACGGCGGCGGTGTAGTGTAGTGCGCGTGGCGTCCCTGTTGGGTGTGCGTGGAACACCCACCACACGCTCCGCCGCCGGTGCCCGTCGGCAGCTGTTGCCGGCCGTCGTTGCCGCCACCCCACCGCGACCCGAAGGCGGGAGGTGGTGGTCGTTGCCGCCACCCCGTCGTCAGCCGCCGTGGCCGCCAGGCCACCGTCGACCGCCAGGGTCATCACCCGCTCCACCACCGCCGCCCAAAGGCGGGAGGCGGAGGCAGATGCCCGCACGTGCAATAGAGACCTTGCGCGCTACATCGAATTCCTGCGGGAGGAGGAGGAGCGCCTCGTCGAGCACGCCAAGAGCCTTACTGCCACAATGGCCGTGGCACACGCCGCCTCAGAGGCGAGGAATCAGGAGATCGACGAGGAGAACCACCGATTCGCAAGGGGTCATGTGGAGCGGCAGAGGGCGTTCGAATTGAGCGTCGCTGAAGCTGCATTAGCAGCAGGCACCATGATGTCTACTACACAACCTTCTTCTTGTAGACGTTGTTGGGCCTCCAAGTGCAGAGGTTTGTAGGACGTTAACAAATTTCCCTCAAGTGGATGACCTAAGGTTTATCAATCCGTGGGAAGCGTAGGATGAAGATGGTCTCTCTCAAACAACCCTACAACCAAATAACAAAGAGTCTATTGTGTCCCCAATACACCCAATACAACGGTAAATTGTATAGGTGCACTAGTTCGGCGAAGAGATGGTGATACAAGTGCAATATGGATGGTAGATAAAGGTTTTTGTAATTTGAAAATATAAAAACTGCAAGGTAACTAATGATAAGAAGTGAGCACAAACGGTATTGCAACGCTAGGAAACAAGGCCTGGGTTCATCCTTTCACTAGTGCAAGTTCTCTAAAAAATAACAACATAATTGAGTCATATAACAATCCCTCAACATGCAACAAAGAGTCACTCCAAAGTCACTAATAGTGGAGAACAAACAAATAGATTATTGTAGGGTACGAAACCACCTCAAAGTTATTCTTTCTGATCGATCTATTCAAGAGTTCGTACTAGAATAACACATTAAGACACAAATCAACCAAAACCCTAATGTCACCTAGATACTCCAATGTCACCTCAAGTATCCGTGGGTATGATTATACGATATGCATCACACAATCTCAGATTCAGATTCATCTATTCAACCAACACAAAGAACTTCAAAGAGTGTCCCAAAGTTTTTACCGAAGAGTCAAGATGAAAACGTGTGCCAACCCCTATGCATAAGTTCACAAGGCCACGGAACTCGCAAGTTCATTACCAAAACATACATCAAGTGGATCACGTGATATCCCATTGTCACCACAGATAAGCACATGAAAGACATACATCAAGTGTTCTCAAATCCTTAAAGACTCAATCCAATAAGATAACTTCAAAGGGAAAACTCAATTCATCACAAGAGAGTAGAGGGGGAGAAACATCATAGGATCCAACTATAATAGCAAAGCTCGCGATACATCAAGATCGTTCCGAATCAAGAACACGAGAGAGAGAGAGAGATCAAACACATAGCCACTAGTATGTACCCTCAGCCCCGAGGGTGAACTACTCCCTCCTCGTCATGGAGAGCGCCGGGATGATGAAGATGGCCACCGGAGAGGGATTCCCCCCTCCGTCAGGGTGCCGGAATGGGTCTAGATTGGTTTTCGGTGGCTACGGTGGCTTGTGGCGTCGGAACTCCTGATCTAGGTTTCTTTCTGGAAGTTTGAGGTTATATAAGAGGTGTTGGAGTCGGGAACAAGTCAGGGGGGGTCCCCGAGGCGGCCACGAGGTAGGGGGCGCGCCCAGGGGGTAGGGCGCCCCCCACCCTCGTGGTGGCCTCGGGACTCTTCTGGCCCATCTCCGGTACTCCTTGGGCTTCTTATGGCCCAAAAATGGTCTCTGTGAAATTTCAGGTCAATTGGACTGCATTTGGTTTTCCTTTTCTGCGATACTCAAAAACAAGGAAAAAAACAGAAACTGGCACTGGGCTCTAGGTTAATAGGTTAGTTCCAAAAATCGTATAAAATAGCATATAAATGCATATAAAACATCCAAGGTTGATAATATAATAGCATGGAACAATAAAAAATTATAGATACATTGGAGACGTATCAAGCATGCCCAAGCTTAATTCCTGCTCGTCCTCGAGTAGGTAAATGATAAAAACAGATTTTTTGATGTGGAATGCTACATAACATATTTATCAATGTAATCTTCTTTATTGGGGCAAGAATATTCAGATCCATAAGATTCAAGATAAAAGTTTAATATTGACATAAAAACAATAATACTTCAAGCATACTAACCAAGCAATTATGTCTTCTCAAAATAACATAGCCAAGAAAAGCTTAACCCTACAAAATCATATAGTTTGGCTATGCTTCATCTTCGTCACACAAAAATGCTCTCATCATGCACAACCCCGATGACCAGCCAAGCATTTGTTTCATACTTTAGTAATCTCAAACCTTTTTCAACTTTCACGTAATACATGACGTGAGCCATGGACATAGCACTATGGGTGGAATATAATATAATGATGGGGGTTGTGTGGAGAAGAAAAAAAAGGAGAAAGTCTCACATTGACGCGGCTAATCAATGGGCTATGGAGATGCCCATCAATTGATGTCAATGCGACGAGTAGGGATTGCCATGCAACAGATGCACTAGAGCTATAAATGTATGAAAGCTCAACAAAAGAAACTAAGTGGGTGTGCATCCAACTTGCTTGCTCACGAAGACCTAGGGCATTTGAGGAAGCCCATTGTTGGAATATACAAGCCAAGTTCTATAATGAAAAATTCCCACTAGTATATGAAAGTGACAATATAAGAGACTCTCTATCATGGTGCTGCTTTGAAGCACAAGTGTGGAAAAAGGATAGTAGCATTGCCCCTTTTTTTATTTGGCCTTTCTTTTTTTGGCCGTTCTTTTTTTATTTTATTTTATTTTTTATTTGGGACAATGCTCTATTAATGATGATCATCACACTTCTATTTATTTACAACTCAATGATTACAACTCGATACTAGAACAAAATATGACTCTATATGAATGCCTCCGGCGATGTATCGGGATGGGCAATGAATCAAGAGTGACATGTATGATAAATTATGCATGGTGGCTTTGCCACAAATACGATGCCAACTACATGGTCATGCAAGGCAATATGACAATGATGAAGCGTGTCATAATAAATGAAACGATGGAAAGTTGCATGGTAATATATCTCGGAATGGCTATGTAAATGCCATAATAGGTAGGTGATGGTGTCCTGGACTAGGGGGTACTCACCACGTCGTCTCCCAATCAGTTGGATTGGGCCAAGGACCCCCATGGCCGTATGCTCGTGGGCCAGTTCGAACAGCCGATGTATACACGAGGAAGATTCCACAAGACTTGGTGATCAAGACAAGGACTCCTCTCCATTGGCGTATTCGACTAGGACTTTTGTTATCCTAGGCCTTTGGTACATTATATAAGCCGAGGTCAGGCTAGTCGGTAGATTATTATGATTTTACTCATCATACCTGTAGGGTTTAGACCACAACATACGATCTCGAGGTAGATCAACTCTTGTAACCCTTATACTTATCAAAGTCAATCAAGCAGGAAGTAGGGTATTACCTCCATCAAGAGGGCCCGAACCTGGGTAAACATCATGTCCCCTGTCTCCTGTTACCATCGATACTTAGATGCACAGTTCGGGACCCCCTACCCGAGATCTGCCAGTTTTGACACCGACAATGGTGCTTTCATTGAGAGTTCCGCTGTGTGGTCGGCAAAAGGATCGATGGCTCGTCTACAAACCAACTGCGACGTCGGCGTCTTCGTCGCCGCCTCAACTGGTCACCTTGGCTTGACTGAGGACTGTGCCCCACCTCCAATCATCATGTTCGGACGAGGGCCTTCATCACATCAAATTCGATCTCTATCAAGATCATGGAGGAATCATCCATGGAGCTCGGGGACTCGACGTCAACATTGCCCTCGGACGACCGTGCTGTTTTTTTGAACAGCAAACTTATATCCGCTGCCACCACCTCTTCGAGCCTCGCTTTGACGATACCTTTGGTGGAATTATGTGTAATTGAGTCTACAACAACCATGCAAAATTTCATCAAGTTCCGAAGGAGGAATCTCCGGCAATCTACGATATACCGGAGCCCTGTCAAATCTGGACGGGAATCTGGACGAGGTTAGGGCGTGGTCTCCAGCACCTAGCTCGGATGTCCTTTGGAAGATCCAACCGTTGACCGGCTGCGGAGTTCCTATGTCTAACAACCCTCAAAATTTCACCTCGATCCGACCATCCAAACTCCGGGAACCTTCCGATTAGTGTATCACTTTTCGGACATGTTTTTTGCGCGAATACGGATCCAATCAGAATTCATGTTTCTTTATGAACATGATATTGGACAACCTTTTTAAATGAATTTTCTTCTATGGTATTGTGTGTTGTTTTTAACACGTGCCCATAAAATTTAAGCCTTCTTTGAGGCACTCTTTACCATCGCGCTAGTGTCACACTAGTCCGGTAACATTGCTCCACGTCTGCCGACCCGCGCTAGACAGATCATCGCTTCATCGAGCCGAGCCTAACCTTATCGGATCATCAGCTCGGCAAGCCAAACAAGAGTCCGGCATCGCGAAGGATAAATCATCACCAACACCATCGCCCCACGGATTGCACGGGTCAGGCGCACCGACATCGCCGCTCGGTCACTTCATCAATCCGGTATTGACCGCATCACAAGTTATGACCAGCGTCGGCATTGCCGCACTGTTGCTTTTTCAAGCCGATGTCCATCACGCCGAACTGCTTCAACACCTTGGCTGGCATGGCAGCTGCAACATCTCCTTACTGACTCACTTCGTCTTCTCGGCTAGACTGGGGACTTTGCTATTTCTTCATCAACATACTCCAGTGACTTCGGTGTCAGCAGCTGACCAGCTTCGTCACGTTAGCTGGACCGGGGGCTTTGCCTCGGCGAGCCCACCTTTGCCAGCATCGCCATGCCGTCCCTTCATCGCCCATCAGGCAATGGGTGTGCGGATCGAGTCCCAATTTTGGGAGTAACCTTTCTTCAGATTGCTACAACAGATAAACTAGGTGCTATTAATCCTAGTATTTTTTTCTTGTTTGGGTTTATTTTTCCCAAGGAATTATTACTCTGGTTTGTTTCATCATCTGTACACAGGTCTATCAAATCGTGGCCGTATTAACAACGGTCGTGTGGTGGTTCGGCCAGTTTCCGTATACAGTTCGGTGAATGCCGCATCCGGAGCTCAGACCGGCCTGCGAATTCAGTCTTGGCCACGCCTTCACCGCGTCATGCCGACGCCCTGCATCGACATGACTTCGGCGCCAGGCCACATATCTTTCAATAAATTATTTTTGCGAAAAGCAATTATCCTTTTTGGACCGCACTATCTTATATGTGTAGGTGATCGTCTTCGACTGCGTCACGCGGTCACTTTGGCAAGCCGACGTCGTTGTCCCAATCGGCTCGCGTGATCACCTTGTTGGTCGAATCGCCATACCGACATGTTTGGTTGCCTTGGGGACTTTGGCATCGCTGAGAGAGCTCTACCTCATCGAGTGTTCGGCACACGGGCCATATTTCTTTTATTACTAACTTTGCGTAAATTATTAATTATGCAACAATTTTTTTATTCCTATTATCTCCGGCTTGCACTATTTTCTATGAATAGGTAAAGGATCCGGGTCGGGAAGCACCGTCACCTCGGTGTACCGACGTACCACGTCACCTCGGCTGGACTGAGGGCTTCATCATTACTTCATTAAGCCATGCCGAGGACTTTGGCGTCATACTGCCGGCCTGCATTGGCTGTGCTATGTCGCCACTTCGGAGTGCTGAGCACTTCGCTCCGCCACCTCGGGACCGGCTTGGGGGCTGGGACCTTGTCCCGCCGTAAGCTCGGGCCGTGCATCGACATCGAGAACATTAACCAGCTAAGTCGCTTCCATGCTTAAAAACCTGTAGTTTTAAATTTCGTTCGGTTCGACCAAGCATTATGCTTTTTTGACAAAAAGTCATTTGTGAAAAACTTTCATTGTCAAAACCTTGTTTGTTGCAAGCAAATTCAAATACCCCGTTTACTTGGGGCTTCCTTTATGAAGCCTTTCCTCTTGCATATGATTATACTTGTACGGCTTCGTTCCTTGTTCATGTATTACGCCACAATATGCACCATGTTGACTTAAGTGTTTCGCAAGATGGGTTGCCTGGCTCCTGTGCTTACCCCTACGTTCTCAATTGTTCAGCTAGGCGGTAAAGGGAGCACCTCTACGATTGTTACTACTGGGTCATCCGAGTTAGTACCTCAGACTGGGTGAAGCCGAAAGCTAGCGCTCTTATTGTTTTCAATAATGGTCGGCACACAACCAAACTCATGAGTACAAAAAATCTATTTCACAAGTCTCATAGTAACAATGCGCAACCAAAGAAAGTTATCGATGGAGGTACTATTTTCTTCGAAGATGCTTCTTACACTTCGTCAGTAATATAGCATAGGTTCCCTGAGCGCGCTTTGTCTGTTACAGCCTTATGGCCTGATTGCCTGGTTATCAGAAACACCGTCAATGCTTTCGACAGGTGGAGTACATGACACTTTTTGGTCCTTGACCGAAGAGGGAGAAGCCGACGGTTGGTTAAGACGCGTTTAAAGTTTGGGTGAACACAGATATGATATAAGTACATCGGTACATACAATCATTATACATAAAATTCTTTTACCCAAGTCACTTGGGGGCTCTTAAATTTTATATGAGCTATTTTATAGTAAATGTGTTTTCTTCTCGGTCATTGCAAAGTCTTTTTCTACCGCTCCTTTTTCGACTCGAGTGTATGGTCAATAGCCGGATAGCCTGTCTTCTCTCTAAAAAGCCGCTCGAGTTTAGTTTGCTAAACTGGCCTCGAAGAAGTACTCCGCCTTTGGGATAAGGAGCTCGAAGCCGTAGGCTGGCCCGCCTAAAGTGTTGAGATCGGGTGTGTCATGTTAAAGCACGGCAGAAGCACAATTTTTTCTTTTTTTTTCGGATTGGCACCGACCACTTGATCTTGTACGTCGTGTTTTACTGACGTTTTTTTGGTTTTCCAAGCTTATGGCACTTTTAAACTATTTGTGTGTTTTCAGCACAAGTCTCGCAGTGCAACGTCAGACACATTTAGAGATTCAGCAAAAACATGCTCGGATATTGCTAAATATGCATCGGTTTCGGATTGTGTCTTTGGTCAATAGCTGGGTTGCCCGGCTCCTGCGCTTGCCTCCTACGTTCCACTTTGTTCGGCTAGATGTGCAAAGGGAGAACCACTGCGATTGTGTTTCCAGCTCACATGGTTAAGCACCTCAGTGGAGAAAGCCTAAAACTAACTGTCACAATAAGCGTAAACTGGTCAGCGATCCAATGACTGTGTTAAATGACGGGCCATTCATAACATTGGCCGAAGTGTTTACGGCTTGACCTCGGATGTCGCCGAACACTAACCGGGGGCTCATAGCTAGCTTCCCCAGTTTAAAGCTCCTATGACTAAGTGAAAGTTATAAAGCCCGCATATTTGATTGCCTCGTTTCCGCTAACACAACCGCCTTCGGGCACCGAGACGTCGGCTAAGGGTTGTTTTGTTATTGCGGAGACACCCTGCGTAGTATCTACAAAGGGGTAGAAGCTGACGATCGGCCACTTTCAACTGATAAACGGTCGCAACGGAGTCAAAATAAATAGATCATCGTCATTTGTATTTAATATACAAGGGCTGCCTTCCGTAATCATCGTTATAAAGCCATAAATATGCATCAATTTGACTTAAGATTTTTGCCAAGCTGGGTTGCCTGGCTCCTGCGCTTACCCATACGTTCCCGATTGTTCGGCTAGGAAGTAAATGGAGCACCTCTGTGATTGTTACTACCAGGTCATCCGAGTTAGTACCTCAGACCGGGTGAAGTCGAAAGCTAGCGATATTAAAGGATCACATTGGTCGGCAACGACGGAAGTAAAATTTTTGGTTCATTAATACCACAGAGTCCGGGAACTTTCCCTGAACTAAATCCTCAATATTTTCCTCTCACATTGATTGGAGGTGAGGTTTCATGATCATGATAAGCATGAAGACCCAAAGAAAGGAACCGATAGTGGGACTATTTTCATTGGAAGATGTTTCTTACATTAAGTAATATAACATATCTCTCAGCGTACCTTTGTTTATAAAACCGTATGGCCAGATTGCCTTGTTTTCCATAAATCTTTTCCCTTATAACGGCTTTATAAAGTAGGACAAACACTCCCCGACTTCTGGCTGAGGAGGTTGAAGCCGATGGTCGGTCAACAAAGTTTTGTACAATGCGGATCCGAGCATTAATGATGCATAGTACTTGGATACATAGAATCATTACACATAATTTGTGATTTTACTCTGGATATCGATCCTTAATTCGGCCACCCATGCCCGCATTAAGGCCCGGGGGCTACTGGGCTTCGGGCTTATCATTTACTAATATTAAAGGGGCACATCGATCCCCTGATCTGGTGTTGCCACCTGACCAGTGTCTCGGGGGCTACTGCATTGGTAATCCAATGCAGAAAATTGAAAGTGAAATATAGTTTTCGAGGAGATTATGATGCTCAGGTTGGTCGGCCGCACCGAACCTGAGTGTCGAGGACTTTGCACACTGCTTTTTGTTTCCCGAAGTATTCTGCCGAGCTAGGAGTTGATCCTCAGGCTGATGTTGCAAATCAACCTGAGAGTCAGCGGCTACTGGGATCAGCAGTCTTATGTCATCCTTCAGGTGCATCTCGGGTTTTAGACCGATACACACCTTGAGGGCTACTGGCTATATATCTCGGCAAAGAATAAATTGCACCAATCAAAAATATTGACAAAAAATAGGCCCACAGTCGGGGTGGTGCACCACCTCGGAAGCAGTCTGGCATAAAGCTCGGGCGCTAGTGGCTGGCTCCATAGAGGGCATTTCCGGCATTAAGCTCGGCTAAACTCCTAGGACTTTTTGAACCAAGGTGATTTATGACACCTCGGATATAGTCCAGCGTTGGAGCTCGGATACAGTCCGGCGTTGCGATACGTATCCAACGTATCTATAATTTTTGATTTCTCCATGCTTATATTATCTATTTTGGATGTTAATGGGCTTTATTTTACACTTTTATATCATTTTTGGGACTAACCTACTAATCGGAGGCCCAGCCCAAATTGCTGTTTTTTTTGCCTATTTTAGGGTTTCAAAGAATAGGAATATCAAACGGAGTCCAAATGGAATGAAACAATCGGGAACATGATTTTCTCAACAAACATGATCCAGGAGACTTGGAGTATGCGTGAAGAAACAACGGAGGAAGGCACGAGGCAGGGGGGCACGCCTACCCCTCTGGGCGCCTCCACCCTCGTGGGCCCTCCGTTGCTCCACTGACGTACTTCTTCCTCCTATATATATCCACGTACCCCCCAAACATCCAGGAGCACCACGAAAACCTAATTCCACTCCCGTAACCTTCTGTACCCGAGAGATCCCATCTTGGGGCATTTTCCGGAGCTCCACCGGAGGGGGCATCGATCACGGAGGGCCTCTACATCAACTCCATGGCCTCTCCGGTGATGTGTGAGTAGTTTACTTCAGACCTACGGGTCCAATGTTGTTAGCTAGATGGCTTCTTCTCTCTCTTTGGATCTCAATACAAAGTTCTCCTCGATCTTTTTGGAGATCTATTCGATGTAATCTTCTTTTGCGGTGTGTTTGTCGAGATCCGATGAATTGTGGGTTTATGATCCTGATTATCTATGAACAATATTTGATTCTTCTCTGAATTCTTTTATGTATGATTGGTTTGTCTTTGCAAGTCTCTTCGAATTATCAGTTTGGTTTGGCCTACTAGATTGATCTTTCTTGCAATGGGGGAAGTGCTTAGCTTTGGGTTCAATCTGGCGGTGTTCGATCCCAGTGACAGAAAGGGAACCGATACGTATTGTATTGTTGCCATCGAGGATAAAAAGATGGGGTTTATATCATATTGCATGAGTTTATCCCTCTACATCATGTCATCTTACTTAAAGCATTACTCTGTTCTCTTGAACTTAATACTCTAGATGCATGCTGGATAGCGGTCAATGTGTGGAGTAATAGTAGTAGATGCAGAATTGTTTCGGTCTACTTGTCTCGGACGTGATGCCTATATACATGATCATACCTAGATATTATCATAACTATGCTCAATTCTATCAATTGCTCGACAGTAATTCGTTTACCCACCGTAATACTTATGCTCTTGAGAGAATCCACTAGTGAAACCTATGGCCCCCGGGTCTATCTTCTATCATATTAATCTTCCAATACTTAGTTATTTCTATTGCCATTTATTTTACTTTGCATCTTTTATTTCTCTTTATCATAAAAATACCAAAAATATTATCTTATCATATCTATCAGATCTCACTCTCATAAGTGACCGTGAAGGGATTGACAACCCCTTTATCGCATTGGTTGCGAGGTTCTTATTTGTTTGTGTAGGTGCGTAGGACTTGAGCGTGATCTCCTACTGGATTGATACCTTGGTTCTCAAAAACTGAGGGAAATACTTACGCTACAAACCAATGCAGTGCTCAAGAGGTAGCAAGAAGGATTTCTGGCGCCATTGCCGAGGAGATCTACGACAAGTCAAGACATACCAAGTACCCATCACAAACTCTTATCCCTCGCATTACATTATTTTCCATTTCCCTCTCGTTTTCCTCTCCCCCACTTCACTCTTGCCTTTTTATTCGCCCTCCTTTTCTCTCTCCCTCTCTTTCCGTTCCCCTTCTCTTTTTCTATTTGCCTTTTTGCCCGCTTCTTGTTTGCTTGTGTGTTGGATTGCTTGCTTGTCACGATGGCTAAAGATAATACTAAATTGTGTGACTTTGCCAATACCAACAACAATGATTTTATTAGCACTCCGATTGCTCCTCTTACTGATGCTGAATCTTGTGAAATTAATACTACTTTGCTGAATCTTGTCATGAAAGATCTGTTTTCTGGCCTTCGTAGTGAAGATGCCGCTACCCATCTAAACAACTTTGTTGATTTATGTGATATGCAAAAGAAGAAAGATGTGGATAATGATATTGTTAAATTGAAGCTATTTCCATTTTCGCTTAGAGATCGTGCTAAAGCTTGGTTTTCGTCTTTGCCTAAAAATAGTATTGATTCATGGAATAAGTGCAAAGATGCTTTTATTTCTAAGTATTTTCCTCCCACTAAGGTCATCTCTCTTAGAAACGATATTATGAATTTTAAGCAACTTGATCATGAAGATGTTGCACAATCTTGGGAGAGGATTGAAATCAATGATACGAAATTGCCCATCACATGGTTTGAATCTTTGGATGATTATATAGAATTTTTATGCCGGATTGAATTTTGCTTCTAGAAATCTTTTAGATTCGGCCGCGGGAGGCACTTTTATGGAAATCACTTTAGGAGAAGCTACCAAACTCCTAGATAATATTATGGTTAATTATTCTCAATGGCACACCGAAAGATCTACTAGTAAAAAAGTGCATGCGATAGAAGAAATTAATGTTTTGAGTGGAAAGATGGATGAACTTATGAAATTGTTTGCTAATAAGAGTGCTCCTACTGATCGTAATGATATAACTTTGTCTAATTTGATTGAGAATAATAATGAATCTATGGATATGAATTTTGTTGGTAGGAACAATTTTGGTAATAACGCGTATAGAGGTAATTTTAATTCTAGGCCGTTTCCTAGTAATTCCTCTAATAATTATGGTAATTCCTACAACAATTCTTATGGAAATTATAATAAGATGCCCTCTGATTTTGAATCTAATATTGTCACATCCCTAGTTCTGGTATGCTCAAGGCTAGCTAGTCATGTGTGCATCATGTTTAAATTCCATGTAAATTTGAATTGGGGATTTGTGAAACCCTCAGAAATCATTTCTGGAAATAACCCAGATAAAAATTGCTCCAAAAAGGTCCAAGAAAATGTTCATGTTGCTCCCTGAAAATATTGGTCAGAGGTAAAATTCACACCAATATTTTATTGAGCTCATAAATATTTATTTTGGCCATTTGGAATTAATGCAATACTTATTTGCTTTGGATATATAAGTGTTATATATTTTATATATGTCCAAAAATTATGCTAGTTGATGAGGAGCTCTGGAATAATATCACTAGCTCCTGCAAAAATTGGCATAAGTAGATAAATTAGTTTGGTATTGTTTTTAAATCAAACAAATGTCAGAAAAATAGAAAAGGAAATAGAAAAAGGAAAAAAAACCCTACCTGGGCCTCCTACCTGGCAGCCCAGCGGCCCAGCAGGCCAGCCCAGCCAGCTGGCCGACGCTAGTCGTCCCTGACCTCTCGCCAGGAGGACAGGGCGTGTGGCCGACGCACGCGCGTCACCGTGCCGCCATGCCACCTGCCTGCCTGGCCTCCCCCTCGTCGCCCTGGACGCTCTGCGCGACGCCACGCACCGCCCCGCACCTCTCTCACTCGCTCTCACTCTCCCTCCTCCCCTGGATCCCTCTCTCTCGACCCACCCGAGCGCTGCCGTCGCCGTCGCTCGCCGTTGCCATAGCCACCGACTCCCCCTCGCCCTCTCTCCATGTCTGCAAGCTCCGCCACGTCTCCGTCTACCTCTCCGTCGAGCCACGCGCCTCGTGAGGCCCTGGAGCGCCTCCATCGCCGTCGTCTTCATCTCCGGCCGCCGTGGATCCCCATCGCTGCACCATTGACCTCAGCGCGTCCCCGAGCTCGCTGACGACATCTACGGTCTCCCCGTGAGCTCAACTTCGTTCTCTCCTCCTCCCCGTGCTCGTTTGCCCTGC
This sequence comes from Triticum urartu, assembly GCF_056163025.1. Classification (NCBI taxonomy): domain Eukaryota; kingdom Viridiplantae; phylum Streptophyta; class Magnoliopsida; order Poales; family Poaceae; genus Triticum; species Triticum urartu. The sequence continues at coordinate 419,484,643 of NC_141877.1, read as the reverse complement.
CTAGCTAGCTCAGCTGCTGCGCCCGAGACCTCATCGCCGCCGGCCATGGTGCCACCGTGGCCAGAGCCCGAGCCACCCGCCCCCGAGCACCCAGCCGTGCTCCTGGTGCCACGAGGGTGCGGCAGAGCCCCTCGGGTGGCCTCCCCATGCCCCACAGCCCGCTCCCACCCGTAGTCGTGCTCCGGTCGCCGCCCCCGCAGCCTCCCGTCTGCTCCCCTCAATGCGCGCGAGCACTAGCTCCTCGGGGATGGTCTCTGCGGCCCATTTGGTCGTCGGAGACGCATTCCCGAGCCCCTCCGTTGCGTTCGGCCTTGCCGGTGGGGTTTGACCTGTGACCACACCGGCCCGTCAGGTGGGCCCCATGGGTCAGGTGATTAGCTTAAGGCTAATCACCATCTAACTAAACCCCTGAGAAACTGACCAGTGGGCCCCAGCGCCACTAACCCTATATTAGGATTAGTTAAACCCCATGTTAACTAACTGTGACACTGACATGTGGACCCCACACGTCAGGTTTGACCTGGTCAGCCACGGTTGACTCGCTGACGTCATGCCACCATCATTCTGACACAATATATAATTTTCTGGTTTATAAATAAATTAGGAAATTCCAAAAAATGATATAAACTTCAAAAATTCATAGAAATTCAACCGTAGCTCAGATTGAAATAAGTTATATATGAAACATGATCAGAAAAATTCAATCTATCCATCTGTACCATTTTCATGCATGACAAACCAACCTATACATGCTGTATATATGAAAACACACTTATGGCATTTAAAGGGATTTAAATTAGAGTTGCATTTGAACCTTTGGTTCAAATGGACCTCTTCCAAGTTGAATGCTAAATGCATTCGCTCAAACAACATCACATCTACATGCCATGTTCATGCATCATATTGTTGCATATGACTTTGTATTGATTGTCGACACCGTTCCTTCTTGATAGGTCCTGCTCCGGATAGTGCTCCAGAGTACCTGTCTGAGGAGCAGTGCCCCCCTGTTGATCTACCAGGAAAGCAAACCCCCTTGTTCATTCCGATACAATCCTACTCTCGCTCCTGCTCTCAGTTATTGCATTAGGACAACAACGTTTCAACTGCTACTTTGTGCTGCGGTAGTTGAACCCATTCCTCTGCATGACCTGTCATTGCCACAGTAACTAGTTGAAACCCACTATCATGTGTAGGAGTTGATTGAAGCCATTGTTGTGTTCCTACCATGCCATGCTTGCTATTGCTTAGAGTGTGTCAGGTTTGATTCATTGGGAATGAATTGGAGTGCAGTGTTCTATGTTCTGATGCTGAGAGTGAAGTGTGTGAACACGATTTGGTAAAGGTAGCGGTGAGAGGCCATGTAGGAGTACATGGTGGGTTGTCTCACTAGAACCGTCCTTAAGCACTGAGTTCTATGTATGTTTTCCAATGACTCGATACTACCACACATTGGGTTCCGGTAACTCGACCCCTCTCGACTTATTAACCAACTTGATCTCTGTCCAGGAGTCGCAACTAGTTTCTGGTGTTTGTAGGTAGTGTTAGTAGTCTACCAAGTGGCACCCGGCCAGGTGGGCTTGGGACAGACTAGGCACAGTGGCATGGTGTACCAAGTGGCACCCGGATGGTGGGATTGGGATCCCTGCTCACATCGTTTGGGGCCGTGAGCGACACCCCGGCCGGATCTCCTTGCGGATGGAACCCAAATAGGCGATAAACCTGGATGAGAGACTTGTGTGGTTAGTCAGGTCGTGGCCGACACCCTTGCCAGGCTTTCGCTTGAAGGTTGCCGAGGTACATGACATGTACATGGCGGTAAGTGGTGAGAGCGTGTGTGAAGAAGTACACCCCTGCAGGGTTATCACGATCTATTCGAATAGCCGTGTCCTCGGTTATGGACTTCTTGGATGCTTACGTGGTACATAGACAACTTGAAATGGATACTCTAAAATGCTCAAGACAAGTGTGAGTGCTATGGATGGCCTTCTTGTAAGGATACGGGAATGAATCCATAGTAGTGTATTGATGTGGTGATTAGTGGACTCGTGTGCGCTTTCTTACCTCAAAGGACTTACTCATAGTCGTAGAATAGGATAGCCACTGAGTCAAAGCTGGCTTGCTGCAACTAAACCCCACATTGCCTCCTTGATACTAATGCATGTATGATAGGATCTGATGTAAGTCTTGCTGAGTACCTTTGTACTCACGTTTGCTTTATTTATGTTTTGCAGATGAGACTTCTGTCTCACTAGTAGTTCCGCTTGGACTTCGACGAGTAGCTTGTTATCCCAGCTACGATCTTGTACCCTTGGGAGGGACTTGTAGATAGTCAGGCTGCTCAGCCTTTTCCTTTTGTAGTTGTCTGTACTCAGACATGTAATGCTTCCATTGCTTGTATGCTCTGAATGATGGGTCATGAGACCCCTGTTTGAATTAATTGCTATGTGGCTCTTTTGGGCCTTTATCTATATGAGTTTGCGTTATGTTGTGATGCCATGTTGTATATCACATACTTGCATGTTATGCGTACGTGTAACGTGTATTGTTATGTGTGGGATCCGACAACCTAGTTGTCTATCCTTGGTAGCCTCTCTTATGGGGAAATGTAGTCTAGTGCTTCCACCGAGCCATGGTAGTCCACTACAGCCTGGTTTACCGAAGTCCTGCTAGCCCAGCACTACTGCTCTGGAACACTTAGACTGGGCGGCATGTGATTCACATTGTTCCTATGTCTGTCCCTTCGGGGAAATGTCACGCGGTGACATCCGGAGTCCTGCCTAGCCTGCTACAGCCCGGGTTCCCGGAGTCCTGTTAGCCTAGTTGCTTCAACCCGGATTCACACCCTGCTGACCGACATGCTCGATGTTGTTTCATGTATGCCTATCCCCGTAAGTCAGTGCTACTTTGGGTTCACGACTAGTCATGTCGGCCCGGGTTCTCTGTCATATGGATGCTAGCGATACTATCATATACGTGAGCCAAAAGGCACAAACGGTCCCGGGTCATGGTAAGGCAACACCCATGGGAATACCGTGCATGAGGCCGCAAAGTGATATGAGGTGTTACATGCTAGATCGGTGTGATTTAGAATCGGGGTCCTGACAAATATTAAAGAATTTATTAGTTCACAAAAGAGTTTCAATGCTTTGATTGAAGAAAAATTGGTTAAGATTGATGAGTTGGCTAGGAACGTGGATAGAATTTCTCTTGATGTTGATTCTTTGAAACTTAGAGCTATTCCACCTAAGCATGATATCAATGAGTCTCTCAAAGCCAAGATAATTTCCATTGATGAGTGCAAATAAAGAACCGTTAGGATGCGTGCTAAGAAAGATTGCTTTGTGAAAGTGTGTTCTTCTAGTTTTCATGATAATAAGGATGAAGATCTAAAATTTATTGATGTGTCCCCTATTAAATCTTTGTTTTGCAATATAAATCTTGATAGTGATGGGTTGAAGATGAGAAACCTTTACCTAGAAGGAGTTCCAAAAATTCGGAGTCTTTAGATCTTGATGCTAAAATTGTTAAAAGTGGGATTGAAGAGATTAAAACGTTAGCTATTAATGAACCCACTATTTTGGATTTCAAGGAATTTAATTATGATAATTGATCTTTGATAGATTGTATTTCCTTGTTGCAATCCGTGCTAAATTCTCCTCATGCTTATAGTCAAAATAAAGCTTTTACTAAACATATCGTTGATGCTTTGATGCAATCTTATGAAGAAAAACTTGAGTTGGAAGTTTCTATCCCTAGAAAACTTTATGATGAGTGGGAACCTACAATAAAAATTAAAATTAAAGATCATGAATGCTATGCTTTCTGTGATTTGGGTGCTAGTGTTTCCACGATTCCAAAAACTTTGTGTGATTTGCTAGGTTTCCGTGATTTTGATGATTGTTCTTTAAACTTGCACCTTGTGGATTCCACTATTAAGAAAACTATGGGAAGAATTAATGATATTCTTATTTTTGCAAATGGGAACTATGTGCCCGTAGATTTCATTGTTCTTGACATAGATTGCAATCCTTCATGTCCTATTTTTCTTGGTAGACCTTTCCTTAGAACGATTGGTGGAATTATTGATATGAAGGAAGGGAATATTAGATTCCAATTTCCATTAAGGAAAGGCATGGAACACTTCCCTAGAAAGAAAGTTAAATTACCATATGAATCTATTATGAGAGCCACTTACGGATTGCCTTCCAAAGATGGCAATACCTAGATCTATCTTCGCTTTTATGCCTAGCTAGGGGCGTTAAACGATAGCACTTGTTGGGAGGCAACCCAATTTTATTTTTATTCCTTGCTTTTTGGTCCTGTTTAGTAATAAATAATTTATATAGCCTATGTTTTGGTTGTGTTTTTTGTGTTTAATTAGTGTTTATGCCAAGTAGAACCGTTGGGAAGACTTGGGGAAATTCTTTTTGATCTTGCTGTAAAAAACAGAAACGTTAGCACTGACGAGAATTGCTGCAGTTTTTATTTGGAAAGTTCTATTTAGTTAATTATTTTTTAAGATGATTAATAGATAAATTCCTCACGTCCAGCAATTTATTTTAGAATTTTTGGTGTTCCGGAAGTTTGCGTTAGCTACAGATTACTACAGACTGTTATGTTTTTGACATATTCTGTTTTTCGTGTGTTGTTTGCTTATTTTGATGAATCTATGGCTAGTAAAAGAGTTTATAAACCATAGAGAAGTTGGAATACAGTAGGTTTAACACCAATATAAATCAATAATGAGTTAATTACAGTACCTTGAAGTGGTGTTTTGTTTTCTTTCGCTAACGGAGCTAACCATAGAGAAGGATTTAGGATTGCAGGTAAGGTATCAACAACTGAAGCAACAATGACATGCTATGCAATAGAATAGGATTAACGGAAAGCAGTAACATGCTACACTACTCCAATGCAAGCAGTAGGGAGAAGAATAGGCGATATCTGGTGATCAAAGGGGGGGGGCTTGCCTGGTTGCTCTGGCAAGAAAGAGGGGTCGTCAACAGCGTAGTCGATTGGGGCACCAGCAGCGGCATCAGTCTCATAGTCTACTTGAGAGAAGAGGGGGGAGAAACAATGAATACAATACAAACAGTTGCATAACGATGCATGACATGTCAAGTAGCGGTGCTAGGTGTGCCCTAACGTGGTATGAGGTGATACCGGTGAAGGGGGGAAACATTCGGGAAAATATCCCCGGTGTTTCGTGTTTTCGGACAGATGAATCGGAGGGGGAAAGTTGCATGTTCGCTATGCTAGGGATGCGTGGCAGATGAACGTGCTGTGTATCCGGATTCGTCTTGTCGTTCTGAGAAACTTTCATGTACAAAGTTTTTTCATCTGAGTTACGATTTATTTTATATGATTTTTGGAAGTTTTATTGATTTTCAGGAATTACAGATTTATTTAAATTAGAAAATCATATTAATACCTAAATGCTACGGGTACCCGAAAGTGTACCCACACTTTTGCACGTGAGGCTGACATGTGGGACCAGTGGTCAGAGTCAACGTTGACTAGTCAATTGTGAAAAGTATCGTGGGTCCCGCATGTCTGTCACTTGGATATTTTTAGTTTAACTTAGCATTTTAATTCAACAGTTGGCCCCACATGTCATTGACACCCTATTACAATTACAAGGGGCTAACAGGGAAGTTAATCCCCTAATTAACGTGGTCGGCCCCACTGGTAGTGGCCCACTCGGCCAATGAAGAGGGGCGTGCTCGCACGCACGCGAGCACGCAGCGCACGGCGGCGACCGAGCCAAGGCAACGACGGGCTCTGGGGGGTTCTGGCGGCCGAAGCGGGCGCGGTAGTGGCGGTGGAGGCAAGCTCGGCGGCGGGCGGCACGGGAGCAGTGGCGCGTGTCCGACAGTAGCGGCAAACGCGGAGCTCGGGGTCAGGGCGGGAGCGGCAAGGCAGCGCAAGCGCGGGCGAGCGCAGGCCAGGGGCGCGAGCGGGGAGGCTTGGCGGTGGTGGACGCGAGCGGCGCAAGGCGGGAGCAGCAGCCTAGCACATCGGTAGGCGGGGAGCGGCCAAGGGGGCGCGCTAGCACGGGTAACGGGCCAGCCAGCCGAGGCGGGCGCAGCGGGAGCGGTCCGAGGCACGCGCAGGCAAGCGGGATGGGGCGACGTGGCAGCGAGCGATAGCGGATGGGGCCAGGGTACGGCCCAGGAGAAGCCGGGGCACGGCAGCGGGGCTCCGTGCATGGTGAGCAGCGACGAGCACGGGGACGACCTCAAAAGCGACAAGTCAAGGTAGAAAAAGGAGGGGTCCGGGAGAGGAGCTCACAGCGGGCGTAGGGGCGACCTCGGAGGTGTGTGGGGTGGACCGGAGCGAAGCTCATCACCGGCAAGGGCGGAGACAGTCGTGAACGAAGAGGAGGCCGTAGACGACAAAGCCACCAAGATCCCGTCCGATCCGTTAACATAGCCGACGTAGGGGTTGACGGTGCTGCTCACCGACACGACCATAGGGCGCGGGGTGGCCGAAGAGCACGCGGTCGAGGGCGTTAATGGCGGTGAGGCGTCGGCCGAGCGCGAGGGAGAAGAAAGCAGCGCGGGTGGAGGGGGGAAATGGGGGGGGGGGGGGCGCTAGGGTTCGTCCCTGGGCGGGCAACGTAGTAGGTCAACAGCGAGTGGTGGATGGCCGGCTCATGGCCGTCACGGCCACGAGCGGCAGCCTGACGTCCACCTCCCCACTGTGAATAGAGGAAGTGGATGGTGGGGTTAGGTGCGTTGGGCTGTGCTTTTGCAAGATGGGCCAAAAGACCGAGGTGCTCTCTTTTCTTATACCATTTAAGTTCCTTTTCTATTTTCCTTTTTCATTGTTGCTTACATTTTTAATTTCGCCACACTTGATCTTTTGTTCAAAGTGAAACTTGACCCACAATTACTTGGCAATATTATGGGCTAGCACAAAAAGTTTCAAAGCATTTGGGAGAGTTCTACTATTTTTAGAAATTGAAAAGGTCAAATAATTGCCCGTTGGTATGTTGTTATAATTACCATTGGCATTTTAAACATCTCCAAAAATGTTTGTTTAATGTATGATAATTATGTGGTGAATATTTCCAACCTAAGGAACATTTTAGTTTTTCAGTTTGAAAACTTTTGTTGTTTTCCTAAAATTCAAATTTGATTTCAAAACGTTTTGATCTAACACGAGGTTAGCAACTCTAACCGAGGTGACGTGGCATCATTAGCGTAGGTTTACTGTAGCATAATTATCCGGGCGTCACAAAACCTCTTCCAAGATAGTGGAATCATTACTAAATAAAGTCATGACCTCTCCAAATCCACTTTCATAATTGTCAAAATAAGATTCAACGTCCTCCAAAATAGTGGGATCATTACTTCCTAAAGTTGACACTCTTCCAAACCCACTTTCATCAATATAACCATCATAAATAGGAGGCATGCTATCATCATAATAAATTTGCATATCAAAACTTGGGAGGTTAAATATATCATCTTCATGAAACATAGCATCCCCAAGCTTGGGACAAACATTAATTGCAGCAAATAAATTCTCAAACATGTCATTCTCATCAAACATAGCATCCCCAAGCTTGGGCCTTTTCATATCATAAGCATAATCACTCTCATCATTAATAGTATGGATAGCACCAATAGTATAGCAATTATCATAATCACAATGAGTAATAGGAGCAACATCATTTGGGAGGGATACTGAGGGAGTCCTGGATTAGGGGGTCTCCGGACAGCCGGACTATACCCTTTGGCCGGACTGTTGGACTATGAAGATACAAGATTGAAGACTTCGTCCCGTGTCCGGGTGGGACTCTTCTTGGCGTGGAAGGCAAGCTAGGCAATACAGATATGTAGATCTCCTCCCTTGTAACCGACTCTGGGTAACCCTATCCCCCTCCGGTGTCTATATAAACCAGAGGGTTTAGTCCGTATGACATCAGACAATCATACCTTAGGCTAGTTTCTAGGGTTTAGCCTCTACGATCTCGTGGTAGATCAACTCTTGTAGTACTCATATCATCAAGAACAATCAAGCAGGACGTAGGGTATTACCTCCATCTAGAGGGCCCGAAACTGGGTAAACATTGTGTCCCCTGGCTCCTATTACCATCTGCCTTAGACGCACAGTACGAGACCCCCTACCCGAGATCCGCCGGTTTTGACACCGACATTGGTGCTTTCATTGAGAGTTCCACTGTGCCGTCACCGTAAGGCTTGATGGCTCCTTCGATCATCGGTAATGATGCGGTCCAGGGTGAGGTTTTTCTCCCCGGACAGATCTTCGTATTCGGCGGCTTCGCACTACGGGCCAATTCGCTTGGCCATCTGGAGCAGATCGAGAGCTACGCCCCTGGCCATCAGGTCAGGTTCGGAACCTTAAACTACACTGCCGACATCCGCAGAGACTTGATCTTCAATGGATTCGAGCCCATGCCGGGTGCGCCGCACAGTCACGATGAGCATGACGTAACTCTGCCGTCGGATAGTATTCGGGAAATCGCATCTGCAACTACTCCGGCCATTAATTCAGAGCAAATTGTGCCATTCGAGAGCGGATGGATAGACCCCGCCATGGAGGCCACACTCTCAGTGGCGATAAAGCCGGATATTGACTTCACCCCTTATGAGAGCCGTGTCGCCGAACCACTGGATTCGTCTCCGGCCACGGACTCCGTGCCACCTGCATCCGTGCCCATCGAATCCGACTGGGCGCCGATCATGGAGTTCACCTCCGCGGATATCTTTCAGCACTCACCTTTTGGTGATGTGCTAAATTCATTAAGGTCTCTCTCCTTGTTGGGGGAGCCTCGGCCGATCTATGTCCAGCTAGAATGGGATGCGGACGACGAAGAAATTCGCTGCCCACCCGCCACCCACTTAGTAGCCACTATCGACGATTTAACCGACATGCTCGACTTCGACTCCGAAGACATCGACGGTATGGACGACGACGCAGGAGACGAACAAGAACCACCGCCCACAGGGCGCTGGACCGCCACCTCATCATATGATATATACATGGTGGACACCCCCAAAGAAGGCAATGGTGATGAGACAGTGGAGGATTACCCCTCCAAGAAGCAACCCAAGCGCCGACGTCAGCGACGCCGCTCTAAGTCCCGCCACAGCAAAAGTAGTGATACTGGCACAGGAGATAATAAAACTCCAGATAGTGCCGAAGACAACCACAAGCCCCTCTAGTATGATGTAGAGTGGGAGGATGAACAAGCTAGCCCTCCAGAGCAGGCGGCAGATGGAGAACCAGAAGAGGACAATTACATTCCTCTCTCCGAAGACAAGGTGAGCCTCGGCGACGAAGAATTTATCGTGCCTGAGGATCCCGTTGAGCAGGAGCGCTTCAAGCGCCGGCTTATGGCCACAGCAAATAGCCTGAAGAAAAAGCAACAACAACTTCAAGCTGATCAAAATTTGCTAGCAGACAGATGGACCGAAGTCCTTGCGGCCGAGGAATACGAACTCGAGCGCCCCTCCAAGAGTTACCCAAAATGCAGGTTGCTACCTCACCTTGAGGAGGAAGAATTGAAACCTCATTCACCAGTGTACGATGCGGCTGACCGGCCACTGCGTGGCCGAGCCAGAGAGGCATTTCAGCCTGCACCCCGCCGCCACTCAATCAAAAATACCAAGGCCCGGGGCAACACACGGGACCTGCGAGATGTATTGGACAATATGGAAAAACTTGCAAGGTCAATATACGGGTCATGGGCACGCACGCCAACACAGGACAATGATCGTCGCGCCAGATACACCGAAGGTAAATCCGGCTGGGCCGAATACAGCAGACAAGACTCATATGAACTGCGTCGTGATATAACCCGGCACAAAGGCGCCGCACCCCCCCTATGCTTCACTGATGAAGTTATGGATCACGAATTCCCGGAGGGTTTTGAACCCGTTAATATCGAATCATATGATGGTACAACAGATCCCGCTGTATGGATCGAGGATTTCCTCCTTCACATCCACACGGCTCGCGGTGACGATCTACATGCCATCAAGTACCTCCCACTAAAACTCAAAGGACCAGCTCGGCATTGGCTGAATAGCTTGCCAGCAGACTCCGTCGGCAGTTGGGAGGATTTGGAAGACGCATTCCTTGACAACTTCCAGGGCACTTATGTGTGACCACCGGATGTTGATGACCTGAGCCATATAACTCAGCAGCCAGGGGAATCCGCCAGGCAATTCTGGACACAATTCCTGACTAAGAAAAACCAATTTGTCGACTGTCCGGATGCAGAGGCCCTAGCGGCATTCAAGCATAACATCCGTGACAAGTGGCTTGCCCGCCACCTTGGCTAGGAGAAGCCGAAGTCTATGGCAGCCCTCACGACACTCATGACCCGCTTTTGCGTGGGCGAGGATAGCTGGCTGGCTCGCAGCAACAACACATCAAGGAATCCGGGCACTTCGGATACCAAAAATGCCAACGGCAAACCACGTCGTAACAAACCAAAGCGCCCCAACAACGGCGATAACACCGATGACACGACAGTCAATGCCGGATTCAGAGGCTCTAGATCCGGTCAGCAGAAAAAGCCATTTAAAAGAAGTACTCCGGCTCCGTCCAGTTTGGATCGCATACTGGATCGCTCGTGTCAAATCCACGGCACCCCCGACAAGCTAGCCAATCACACCAACAGAGAATGCTGGGTGTTCAAGCAGGCCGCCAAGTTAAATGCCGAAAGCAAGGACAAGGGGCTGCATAGTGATGACGAGGAGGAGCCCTGGCCGCCGGACACGGGAGGACAGAAGGGGTTCCCCCCACAAGTGAAGACTGTGAACATGATATACGCAACCCACATTCCCAAGAGGGAGCGGAAGCGTGCACTAAGGGACGTCTATGCGATGGAGCCCCTCGCCCCAAAGTTCAACCCATGGTCCGCTTGTCCGATCACCTTTGATTGCAGGGACTGCCCCACTAGTATCTGTTATGGCGGATCCGCCGCACTGGTCTTAGACACCATCATAGACGGATTTCACCTCACTCGAGTCCTTATGGACGGCGGCAGCAGCCTGAACCTGCTCTATCAGGATACAGTGCGAAAAATGGGTATCGATCCCTCGAGGATCAAACCCACCAAAACCACCTTTAAGGGCGTCATCCCAGGTGTAGAGGCCCATTGCATGGGCTCAATCACACTGGAAGTGGTCTTCGGATCACCGGATAACTTCCGAAGCGAGGAGATAATCTTGGATATCGTCCCGTTTCACAGTGGCTATCATGCACTGCTTAGACGAACAACATTTGCAAAATTCAATGCAGTACCGCATTACGCATACCTCAAGCTCAAGATGCCAGGACCTAGGGGGGGTCATAACAGTAAATGGAAACACAGAACGCTCGCTCCGCACGAAGAGCACACTACAGCCCTCGCAGCAGAAGCACAAATCAGCTTTTTGAGGCAAACCACTAATTTGGCGATACAGCCCCCGGACACCTTCAAGCGAGTCCGTAGTAAACTGCAACAGGATCGACTGGCACGTTTAGAGCTCGCCTAGCAATTCAGCCCCCGTCCCAGTCCCAGTCAAGCGATGAAATTCGTGTCGCGCGTACATAATTACGCACTGAAAATACCATGGACATAGGCGGGGGCATGATCAGGGCACGTCCTGCAATGCGGCTTAACCGCCCTAGGGGCTGTATACCTTTATCGTTTCTTTTCTCTTTCAGGGCCTAACTCTCTGGAAGCCCTTTCCGGCAGTACAATTGCCGGACACATGACGGGAAGGAACAACCCAGGCGGCAACAAGCTAAGATGTACACAGGAACCCCCAGGTGGTCTCTAATAATAATTGATATACCCGCTTTCTACTATCCATGCGCAACTTGCCCTTGGATAGGACATTTCAAATAGTCCTACTTTCTGCTTATTGCACTACTTGTACCAGTACGCTTCGACGTATTATTTAAATAACAATGCATATCATTAGTCTATTATTGCATTATTCATCCTTTTTTCCTTATATGTCCATTTCCGACAATCCGCACCCGTAAATTCGGGTACGGTCAGTACGCTAGCGGCTTTCGTTTACCCCATAATAGGGCGCTAGAAGTCCGAACACTTTCGACAGTGCAACACCCCGAACTTATAGCACTATATGCATCAGCTCCGAATCATGTCTTGGGTCAATAGTTGGGTTTTCCCGGCTCCCATGCTTTGGTACCTTACGTTCCGCTATTTCGGCTAAGGTAGAGGTGGGAGAACTACTGCGATTGTGTCCTGGTTCTTCCGGACGAGCACCTCAGTAGAGAAAGCCGAAAACTGGCTGTCATGATAAGGCGAGAGACTGGTCGCTGTTCGAGAGGTCTCAAGTCCTTAAAGACTTTTTCTGCTTCAGGAGAGGAGTCAGCCTTGCCCGGCTTAGGCGTGTATAGCGCCCAAATTCGGCCTTCCGAATACTAGGGGCTTCGCCAAGATTTAAAATTGTAAACTTCTATGGCTAAGTGAGAGTGATAAAGCCTTATAGTCCAATGGCCTGGTTCGTTGCGCTGAACACCTCCCATGAAGGACCCAAAATTGGGGTAAAGAGTGCTCAGGTTTATCCCGAACACCCAGTACTAGTTACATGGGGGCAGAAGCCAACGACTGGCGAACTCTCAGATTTTGTAAACGGACACACAGAAGATAATATTTTAAATTAAAAAAAGCATTGCATAGCGCAGATGAACATGTTTCACATTACATGATCACACGAGCATGTTCATTCAAAAATTACATCCCTGGCACATTCATCCGCCACAAGGTGGGAACCCTTCAGGACACTCTCATAATACATCTCGGGGCAGCGATGCTCCATGCCCTCCGGCGGCCCCTCCTTCACCAGCTTCACGGCGTCCAGCTTCGCCCAGTGCACCTTCGCCCGGGCAAAAGCCCTGCGCGCACCCTCAAGGCAGACGGACCACTTTATGAATTCAAGCCGTGGGCAGGCATCCACAAGCCGCCTCACCAGACCGAAGTAGCTGCCGGACAGGGGCTCGCCGGGCCACATCCGGACTATAAGGCCCCTCAAGGCCTGTTCGGCCGCCTTGTGAAGCTCGACCAGTTGCTTCAGCTGGTCGCTCAAGGGCATTGGGTGTTCGGTCCCAGTATACTGAGACCAGAACAACTTTTCCATCGAGCTCCCCTCCTCAGCTCGGTAAAACTCCGCGGCATCCAATACACTGCGGGGAAGATCTATGAACGCTCCTGGAGAGCTTCGAACTCGGGTAAGAAAAAGGAAAGTCTCCTTCACATGCTTGCTTTGCATAATGAATGACTTACCCGCTGCTATCTTCTTCACCGCATCAATCTCCTGGAGGGCCTTGTGGGCTTTAGTCTTGGCACTCCAGGCGCTTTCGAGCGCCTTCCCAAGCTCAGACTCTCGCGTCTTAGAGTCAAGCTCCAAGGACTCGTGTTTCTTGGCGAGAGCCTCGAGCACTTGTTGCACCTCGCCTACTCGGGCTTCTTGCTTTTCCCGCTCAAGGCGCTCCTTGGCCACTTTGTTTCCGGCCTCGGACAACGCCTTCTTCAGGGTCGCCACCTCGGTCATGGTCCCTGGCAAATTCATGATGATCCTATTATTTTACAACCGTACTTCTTTTAAAAAAAAGTGTAGACAAGGTATTGCTTACCTTTGCTCTCCTCGAGCTGCCTCTTGGTAAGGCCGAGCTCGTTCTCGGACCGCTCCAGGTCCTGCTTCAGTGCAGAGACCTCCGCAGTACGTGCGGCAGCGGCCAGCAGTGAAGCCTGCACATACACATAGATATATTTTGATTAGACTCCTGAGTCATCATTTGATCCTCTATTCGGCCTTTCTTCTCGAACGCCGAATAGAGCATCAGGGGCTACTATCTATGCGGTAATATTTTCTTATATTTTGATTTCTTACCTCAAAGCCTGTTAGGAGGCCGGCGCAAGCTTCGGTCAGTCTGTTTTTGGCGGACTAAACTTTCTCGATCACCGCACTCATGATAGTGCAGTGCTCTTCGTCGATGGAAGCACCGCGAAGCGCTTCCAACAAGTTGTCCGATGCCTCTGGATGGACAGAGGACACTGGCACGGGCGGCTGCCCCCCCCCTTAACGGAGTATCGCCTGCCGGAGTCCAGAACCATCAAAGGTTCCGGTGCAGTGTTCAGCTGGGGGCCGAACTCGGAGCCCATGGGAATTTTGCTCGCTATGCGCCGAGGGTCTGGGAGGTCGCCTCGAGGCGCCCCCAGGACCACCTCCCCTCGGCTCGGTGCCTTTCGAGACAACACCTAAACTTGTCCATAGGGCAAGGGGTGGAGGCGGTCGGAAGAGAACCGTTGTTCATATCCGACGAGTCCAATGAACCGCTCGACGAAGATACATTGAGATGAGCTCGGGACGGACTGCATAATCATGTTCGGCATGAGGAGAAGCAGTGCAATAAAACATACCATGAATTACTATGGTATCCGGATACTTACGACTTCGCCAGGGGCTTGGCCCTGGGTAGCCACTCGCCGCTGATGTAGGCGGCCGACCTGGAGCAGTCCAGAGGGAGGGTCCTTCCCTTCTTGGACCCTTCGGCCTCCCCGGTTGGGTCAGCCTTCCTTTTCTTGTCTCCCCCGGTTGGGGGGAGAACTTTCCTCCTCCTCCTCCTCATTTTCATGGGAGGAGTGCACGTCGGATTCATCGGACGATGAGTCTGATACAACCTTGCACCGCAGACCCTTTCGGGTCCCCATGGCCTTCTTCTTGGCCTTCTTCGCCGGCACCTCGTAAGGTGCCAGAGCCAGCATCTCCGTTAGGAGAGCATCTGAAGGATCTTCAGGTAGGGGGCTGGGCAATCGATCTCCTCCAATGTCTTTATCCAGAACTGTTAATGACATGGAAGCTTAGATCCCGCACATGATTTAACTGGGGCAAATAAATACCCTGTGAGATATCAAAACTTACCAGATTGGCGTGGCGCTTTGCGCTGAGTCCGTGGTCCTCGGTGAGGGAAGGAGGCACCTCGGCGCCCTTGAACAGCACCCTCCAGACGTCCTTGTGCGTCGTGTCATAGAGCTCTTGCAGCGTCTGGTGCTTGTTCGGGTCGAACTCCCACAAATTGAATGCCCGTCGTTGACATGGGAGAATCCGGCAGAAGAGCATGACCTGGACCACGTTGACGAGCTTGATTTTCTTGCTCACCATGTTCCTGATGCAGGTCTGGAGTCCGGTCAGCTCTACCGAAGAACCCCAGGATAGGCCCTTCTCTTTCCAGGAAGTGAGCCGCGTGGGTATTCCGGATGGAAATTTAGGGGCCGCCGCCCAGTTGGTGTCGCGTGGCTTGATGATGTAGAACCACCCCGATTGCCACCCCTTTATGGTCTCCACATAGGAGCCTTCGAGCCAGGTGACGTTAGACATCTTGCCCACCATGGCGCCTCCGCACTCTGCTTGCTGGCCGACCACCACCTTCGGTTTGACATTGAAGGTCTTCAGCCACAGGCCTAAATGGGGCTTGATGCGGAGGAAGGCCTCACACACGACGATAAACGCCGAGATGTTGAGGATGAAATTGGGGGCCAAATCATGAAAATCCATCCCGTAGTAGAACATGAGCCCGCAGACAAACGGGTGGAGGGGAAATCCCAGTCCGTGGACGAAGTGGGTAAGAAAAAGTACCCTCTCATGGGGTTTGGGCATAGAGATGATCAGCCTTGCATCTGGCAGCCGATGCGCGATATCCACGGCCAGATATCCGGCTTCCCATAACTTTGTGATGTTCTCCTCCGTGACGGAGGAGACCATCCACTTGCCTCCCGCTCTGGACATGCTTGGAGTGGTTTGAGAAGAAAGACGCGAACTTGGGCGCTGGAGCTCGAGTGTGCGAGAGTGGGTAAGCAAGGAGGAAGAAGGCGTGGGTGAAAAGAGTGAATCCTAATCCCTTTATAAGGGCAGAAGAGGCGATGCGCCTCCCCACTTGCCTGGTAAGATCGCTTATTCCCCAGGCGCCATAATTGATGGCACGGTTGGGTTACCCATGTCCGTATTGATGAGAATCCCGTAATAAGGGGAACACGATCTCTGCTTTGACAAGACGTGTCAAGAAAACCGCCTCGCGATATGTGCGGTGCTGGTTGAGAAAAACAGTTCGAATAATGATCGGGCCATGGCATGATGTCATGCTGTCAAAACATGTCAGCAGATTAGATTTGTGGAAATATTATTCTCTCTACGGTGGTATGTGGAACTTGTTTTGCAGAGCCCGACACTACCCTTGTGTTCAAAATCTTCCATGGAGTATTCGGAGGAGGAACCCGCCTTGCAATGCCGAAGACAATACTGCGCGTCGGACTCATCGTCATTGAAGCATGGTTCGGGGGCTACTGAGGGAGTCCTAGATTAGGGGGTCTCCGGACAGCCGGACTATACCCTTTGGCCGGACTGTTGGACTATGAAGATACAAGATTGAAGACTTCGTCGTCCGGATGGGACTCTCCTTGGCGTGGAAGGCAAGCTAGGCAATACGGATATGTAGATCTCCTCCCTTCTAACCGACTCTGGGTAACCCTAGCCCCCTCCAGTGTCTATATAAGCCGGAGCGTTTAGTCTGTAGGACATCAGACAATCATCCCTTAGGCTAGCTTCTAGGGTTTACCCTCTACGATCTCATGGTAGATCAACTCTTGTAATACTCATATCATCAAGAACAATCAAGCAGGACGTAGGGTATTACCTCCATCAAGAGGGCCCGAACCTGGGTAACCATCGTGTCCCCTGCCTCTTGTTACCATCCACCTTAGACGCACAGTTCGGGACCCCCTACCCGAGATCCGCCAGTTTTGACACCGACAGATACCTTTTTACCTTTGCTTCCCCGTCTTTTCTTTTTCTTCTTCACATTATGTGTGGGTTTAATCCTCTTTGTGGAGCTCCTTATTAATGAGATTGGTTGAATAAAAGGCTCCTCCTCATTACCTGATTCATCATAAGAAATAATAGGAGGATAATGGGAAGTCTCTTCCCTTTCGTTAGTATTCACTTCATCTTCTATTTGTTTTCTTGTCTTTACATAAGTGGCAATGTAAGGATTTTCAAAGAAATTCACCGCACAATACATATAAATTTCCTCTAGATCAAAATCAAGAACTTTATCAAGGGCAAATTCTGGAATATCCTTAGTTATACGTTTCATTTCTTCATAACCCGGAAGCAAACTAAGTTCATTATGATGCACAAGGGAAATCAAGTCATCACAATTTTTGGACACGATTCGATCATGAAACAATGTGCATTGGATATTTAAATGATCGCGTTCATTGCAAAGTTCACAAGGATGGCAAAGACATTTTAAATCTTCAGCACAAGCATCTAGCCTTTCTTGCAACCATTTAGTTTCTAAATACTTATGCCTCTTGCAAAATCTATCTTCCCTATTTGGTGTGTACTTGCAAACTCTATGCACCCCACAAAAATTGGCATGCTTATATGAGATATTTTCATCATGACTAGTGTAATCATCATTAGTACTATGGATATTCAAGGAGTTCGTACTAAAAACATTGCAATCATGATTATCATTCAAAGATTTAGTGCCAAGCATTTTAATGCATTCTTCTTCTAGAATTTTGGCACAATTATCGGAGTCCTTATTTTCATGATAGATATTAAAAAGATGAAGCATATGAGGTACCCTCAATTCCATTTTTTGTAGTTTTCTTTTATTGACTAAACTAGTGATAAAACAAGAAACAAAAAGATTCGATTGCAAGATCTAAAGATATACCTTCAAGCAGTAACCTACCAGGCAACGACGCCAGAAAAGAACTTGATGTCTACTACACAACCTTCTTCTTGTAGAGGTTGTTGGGCCTCCAAGTGCAGAGGTTTGTAGGACAGTAGCAAATTTCCCTCAAGTGGATGACCTAAGGTTTATCAATCAGTGGGAGGCGTAGGATGAAGATGGTCTCTCTCAAACAACCCTGCAACCAAATAACAAAGAGTCTCTTGTGTCCCCAACACACCCAATACAATGGTAAATTGTATAGGTGCACTAGTTTGGCGAAAAGATGGTGATACAAGTGGAATATGGATGGTAGATAAAGGTTTTTGTAATATGAAAATATAAAAACAGCAAGGTAACTAATGATAAAAGTGAGCACAAACGGTATTGGAACGCTACGAAACAAGGCCTAGGGTTCATACTTTCACTAGTGCAAGTTCTCTCAACAATAATAACATAATTGGGTCATATAACAATCCCTCAACATGCAACAAAGAGTCACTCCAAAGTCACTAATAATGGAGAACAAACGAATAAATTATTGTAGGGTATGAAACCACCTCAAAGTTATTCTTTCCGATTGATCTATTCAAGAGTTCGTACTAGAATAACACCTTAAGATACAAATCAACCAAAACCCTAATGTCACCTAGATACTCCAATGCCACCTCAAGTATCTGTGGGTATGATTGTACGATATGCATCCCACAATCTCAGATTCATCTATTCAACCAACACAAATAACTTCAAAGAGTGCCCCAAAGTTTCTACCAGAGAGTCAAGACGAAAACGTGTGCCAACCCCTATGCATAAGTTCACGAGGTGACAGAACTTGCAAGTTGATCACCAAAACATACATCAAGTGGATCATGTGATATCCCATTGTCACCACATATAAGCACATGCAAGACATACATCAAGTGTTCTCAAATCCTTAAAGACTCAATCCAATAAGATAACTTCAAAGGGAAAACTCAGTTCATCACAAGAGAGTAGAGGGGGAGAAACATCATAGGATCCAACTATAATAGCAAAGCTCGCGATACATCAAGATCGTTCCGAATCAAGAACACGAGAGAGAGAGAGAGAGAGAGAGATCAAACACATAGCTACTGGTACATACCCTCAGCCCCGAGGGTGAACTACTCCCTCCTCGTCATGGAGAGCGCCGGGATGATCAAGATGGCCACCGGAGAGGGATTCTCCCCTCCGGCAGGGTGCCGGAACGGGTCTAGATTGGTTTTCGGTGGCTACGGAGGCTTGCGATGGCGGAACTCCCGATCTAGGTTTCTTTCTGGAAGTTTGGGGTTATATAAGAGGTGTTGGGGTCGGGAACAAGTCAGGAGGGTCCCCGAGGCGGCCACGAGGTAGGGAGGGCGCCTAGGGGGGTAGGGCGTGCCCCCCACCCTCGTGGTGGCCTCGGGACTCTTCTGGCCCATCTCCGGTACTCCGTGGGCTTCTTCTGGTCCAAAAATGATCTCCATGAAATTTCAGGTCAATTGGACACCGTTTGGTTTTTCCTTTTCCGCGATACTCAAAAACAAGGAAAAAACAGAAACTGGCACTGGGCTATAGGTTAATAGGTTAGTCGCAAAAATCATATAAAATAGCATATAAATGCATATAAAACATCCAAGGTTGATGATATAATAGCATGGAGCAATCAATAATTATAGATACGTTGGAGACGTATCACACCACATTGCGGTTGCCCAGCTCGTCGGTAGGCTCCTCCTCCTCCGCCTCTTACTAAGTGCGCTCGGCAGAGGAGAGGCAGCCAAAAGTAGTACAAATCCCCTCCGCAGTAGTAGTATTTAGGGGCTATTTTGTTCAGTTCATCTGACTATGGATGTGGTGGAACTGTACAACGTACTTAAAATTAGCTGTTATATATAGTTGAACTAGCTATTTCAGTACGTGGTTGGCAACAATTGGGGAAAAGTTTGGTCGGTTCAGCTATCGAGTTGAACTGTTTGTATAAATTAAGAACGACTACTTAATCTATGAATGAAATTTATTCTTAATTACTGAATTTTAGTTACAAAAATTAGATACTACTAGTGATTTTTAGCTTCATATTTTGACAAATCGCAGTGTTACAAGGATTGACAAATCTTACCAAATTGTTTGTGTGTGGTTGCACACGGGTCATCCAAAACAACCGTTTGCGCTGAAGGGATGCACAAATCCTGCGCTGCTCTCACTTTGCATATGGGTGGTCTATCTAAAACATTTGCGATCAAGAGCTGCAGAAATCCTGCTCGGCACATTTTCTTTTGGCTTCCTTGGGAAGCTGTCGGTTTGCATACAGGTGTCCTAACTAAAACGTTTGCGATGAGTATTTTATATATAAAAAGCGAATTAAACTGCGGCTTGGGCGCCATTAATGGAGAGGATGCGAGCAAGGCGGGTGGCCATGGAGCTGCTTCCCAGTGAGCCGGCGCAGCGTACAGCTCGCACGCTTCCCGGTGAGCCATCGCACTTGAGGACAGCTTGCACGCCTATCAGTCAACTTGCGCACCGAACGGCGCTTGCACGCCTCCCGTTAAGTCAAGGTTAAGCAGCTGTCCGCACGACACCTCCTACAGCCATGAAAACCAAGACGCATGGCGTCACGTGAATGGTTAACAAAATTTTGGATTTACTAGAATTTAAAAACCGGGCACCTCAATATTTTGATGGCAATCAACGGTGCCCTGGTGTTTGAAATTCACTCACATTTCTTGCATGGCACCAAAGCATGCACCCAAGGACACATATTCGATTTTTCAACCAACTTATAGCACTGGAGCATGTGCATGTAGTTCAAATTTGAATTATGCACATAAATGCATTAAAAACTCAGTTAATGCATAAAAATGTCCAAACAAACCCTGAAAAATCACAAAATTTCACACAACACTCCCGTTGTTGTATGTTGACACGAGAATAAAATTTGAAAGCAATAAGTGGCAATGGATATCGTTTCATCCCCAAAGGTGGGACGTTCCCTACCGAAAACAATCATGCTTGTTGTGAGAAGCTCCGGTTTGTGAGAAGCATATACCCAAACCTGCCCCAAATGGGACAAAATTTGTACCATGGCATGTTGATGCTGCTCCATGATAGCATGCCAAGTTTCATGAATTTCAGACGAGTTTTGGATTTACTAGAATTTAAAAACCAGGCATCTCAATGTTTTGCCGGCAATCAACGGTGCCCTAGTGTATGAAATTCATTCCAATTTCTTGCATGGGACCTAAGCATGCACCCAAGCACACATATTTGATTGTTCAACCAATTTATATGCATTGGAGCATGTGCATGTGGTTCAAATTCGAATTATGCACATAAGTGCATTAAAAACTTAGTTAATGCATAAAAATGTCCAAACGAACCCTGAAAAATCACAAAAATTCACACAACACTCCTATTGTTCTATGTTGACATGAGAAAAAAACTTGAAAGCAATAAGAGGTAATGGATATCGTTTCGTCCCCAAAGGTGGGACGTTTCCTATCGAAAACCATCATGCTTGTTGTGAGAAGCTCCGGTTTGTGAGAAGCATATACCCAAACCTGCCCCAAATGGGACAAAATTTGTACCATGGCATGTTGATGCCGCTCCATGATAGCATGCCAAGTTTCATGAATTTCAGACGAGTTTTGGATTTACTAGAATTTGAAAACCGGGCATCTCAATGTTTTGTCGGCAATCAACCTTGCCCTGGTGTTTGAAATTCATTCCCATTTCTTGCATGGGACCTAAGCATGCACCCAAGGAAACATATTTGATTTTTCAACCAATTTATATGCACCAGAGCATGTGCATGTAGTTCAAATTTGAATTATGCACATAAATGCATTGAAAACTTAGTTAATGCATAAAAATGTCCAAACGAACCCCGAAAAATCACAAAAATTCACATAACACTCTTGTTGTTCTATGTTCACACGTGAAAAAAATTTGAAAGCAATAAGAGGCAATGGGTATTGTTTCGTCCCCAAAGGTGGGACGTTCCCTACCGAAAACCATCATGCTTGTTGTGAGAAGCTCCGGTTTGTGAGAAGCATATACCCAAACCTGCCCCAAAATGGGACAAAATTTGTACCACGGCATCTTGATGTCGCTCCAAGATAGCATGCCAAGTTTCATGAATTTCATACGAGTTTTGGATTTACTAGAATTTAAAAACCAGGCATCTCAATGTTTTGCCTGCAATCAACGGTGCCCTAGTGTTTGAAATTCATTCCCATTTCTTGCATGGGACCTAAGCATGCACCCAAGGATACATATTTGATTTTTCAACCAATTTATATGCACTAGAGCATGTGCATGTGGTTCAAATTTGAATTATGCACATAAATGCATTGAAAACTCATTTAATGCATAAAATTGTCCAAACGAACCCCAAAAATGACAAAAATTCACACAACACTCCAATTGTTCTATGTTGACACGTGAAAAAAAATTCAAAGCAATAAGAGGCAATGGATATCATTTTGTCCCCAAAGGTGGGACGTTCCCTATCGAAAACCATCATGCTTGTTGTGAGAAGCTTCGGTTTGTGAGAAGCATATACCCAAACCTGCCCCAAATGGGACAAAATTTGTACCATGGCATGTTGATGCTGCTCCATGATAGCATGCCAAGTTTCCTGAATTTCAGACGAGTTTTGGATTTACTAGAATTTAAAAACCAGGCATCTCAATGTTTTGTCGGCAATCAATGGTGCCCCGGTGTCTGAAATTCATTCCCGTTTCTTGCATGGGACCTAAGCATGCACCCAAGGACACATATTTGATTTTTCAACCAATTTATATGCACCGGAGCATGTGCGTGTAGTTGAAATTTTAATTATTCACATAAATGCATTGGAAACTTAGTTAATGCATAGAAATGTCCAAACGAACCCCGAAAAATCACGAAAATTCACACGACACTCCTGTTGTTCTATGTTGACACGTGAAAAACATTTGAAAGCAATAAGAGGCAATGGATATCATTTCATCCCCAAAGGTGGGACGTTCCCTACCGAAAACCATCATGCTTGTTATGAGAAGCTCCGGTTTGTGAAAAGCATATACCCAAACCTGCCCCAAATGGGACAAAATTTGTACCACGACATGTTGATGCCGCTCTATGATAGCATGCCAAGTTTCATGAATTTCATACGAGTTTTGGATTTACTAGAATTTAAAAACCAGGCATCTCAATGTTTTGCCAGCAATCAACGGTGCCCTAGTGTTGGAAATTCATTCCCGTTTCTTGCAAGGGACCTAAGCATGCACCCAAGGACACATATTTGATTTTTCAACCAATTTATATGCACTGGAGCATGTGCATGTGGTTCAATTTGAATTATGCACATAAATGTATTGAAAACTCATTTAATGCATAAAATGTCCAGACGAACCCCGAAAAATCACAAAAATTCACACAACACTCCTGTTGTTCTATGTTGACACGAGAAAAAAATTGAAAGCAATAAGAGGCTATGGATATCGTTTCGTCCCCAAAGGTGCACTACAAGAAATATGTCAACTTATGACCTTCTATCAGTGACCCTCGAAGAATTGGTCATAAATTTATGACCATTTAGACCAATTGGTCAAAAGCTGTTTGGGGGGCTCCAAACCCTAAACCATTGCGACCATTTTGGTCAGAAAGGTCATAATTTCCTTACACGAAATGGTCACAAAGCAAACAACGCTAGTATGCTGCCTTATTTCTAGTTGTTAACGACCGATATAGATGGTCATAGCCTTGTAAATTGTGGTGGGTTGCGATGACTAGGCGCCATCTCATCAGTTTTGCCTATGTGTCATGTCCATGTGGCAGTTTTTGCCCTAGGTTGTGAAGCAACCTATATTTCTATCATTCCCAAAATTCCCCAAAAAATCTCATAAATTCTTTGGGTCATATCTTCGTCGAATATGTAAAAACCTTCCTTTCCTAGTTCAAAAATAATTCAAAAATATTCATTTTCCTATTCTGTTCAGAACAACAGTTTGTGAAGGAAGTACCACTTTGGCATGTCCAAATGGTATCCATTTTCTACAGTGGTTTCCTATGCCCAAATAACCATCCTTCACCAAATGCCAACTCAATACATTCATTATTTTGAGCCCAGCTTCAACATTCGTATTTATGTCCAGTGTGGTACTTTGTAAAGCAAGTACCACCTAGGCTCCTCCTTTTGAGGTGAAAATTTGTGAAGACGGTCTTCTTAGTAACTGATCATCCTCAGCCAAAACTCACGCCCATTAGCCATGTGCATTTCCCGTACCGCAAATCAAACACTTGGCTGCTTATTCATGTTTGAGCATCGATCGGTCTCCTCGTGAGAATCTTATGTTGTGATTTTCTTCCTAGCACCTACCTGGGGAGTGCCCAACCCACTAGACATGCCTAGGCTGCCCAGAACACATGGCAACACCACGGTCACGCGGTGACCACGCGGCGGGCATGCGAGCTTACGCGCTCTAGAGTTGGGGCCCTCGGCCACCGTGCAAACCTCGATGTCTCGCCATCAAACCATGTATTTCTGATTAAATAGATACTTATTTACCTAGAAATGATTTTTGGAAAAAATAAAGAGCAAACTATGAGGCAGCTGTAGTTCAAATTTGACCCGCTTCCAACTGAATCGACGGGAATTTGTCTTTTTCACCCGAGGTGGATCAAAAATTTTGACACCCAACCATTTTTTCAATTGTGCATTAAATATGTCCTAGTATATTATAAAATTGATTAGGTCCAATTTTGCAACAAATATATGGTAGGTCCTTCACAAAAAAACTCATTTCAGGCACTCAGAAAATGGAAAATGGTTTTTTCGTCCAAAGAAAATGAAAACTTCCTTAGGCAACATTGTTTGCCATTCCATTATGCACCCTTGTGCATAATATGAGATCATTTGAACAAACTATGCCATGAATGTGGCCATAAGATTGATCATTTGGCTTGAAAGCCATGAATCTTCACACTTGATATCTCATTTGTGAGAACACTTTTTTAAAATAATTACCGTATTACAAGTTTATTATTTTTCCTGGAAACTTGGTCACATATAATGACACAATGTGAAGGTTTTCCAATTTTTTGATTTTTTTAGTTTTTTATGCCCGTTTCAAAATGCTGTCAAAACGGCGGGCTTGACCGTTCCTAGCTAGTGGTTGAATCTTGGAAAACTTTCGATGTTTCTTTGATTAAATAGATACTTATGTACCTAGAAATGATTTTTGGAAAAAATAAATAGCAAACTATGAGGTCGCTGCAGTCCAAATTTGACCCGCTTCCACCTAAATCGGCGGGAATTTGTCTTTTTCACCAGAGGTGGATCAAAACTTTTGACACCCAACCATTTTGTCAATTGTGCATTAAATATGTCCTAATATTTTATAAAAATGATTTGGTACAATTTTGCAACAAATATATGGTAGGTCCTTCACAAAAAAACCTCATTTCGGGCACTCGAAAAATGGAAAATGAATTTTCCGTGCAAAGAAAATGAAAACTCCCTTTGGCAACATTGTTTGGAATTCCAAGATGCACCCTTGTGCACAATATGAGATCATTTGAACAAACTATGCCATGAATGTGACCATGAGATTGAGCGTTTGGGTTGAAATCCATGAATCTTCACACATCATAGCTCATTTATGAGAACACTTTTCTGAAATAATTTCCGTATTACAAGTTTATTATTTTTCCTGGAAACTTGGTCACATATAATGACACAATGCGAAGATTTTCCAATTTTTTGATTTTTTTTGAATTTTTTATACCTGTTTCAAAATGCGGTCAAAACGGCGGGCTTGACCGTTGCTAGCTAGTGGTTGAATCTTGGAATTTTTTTGGTGTTTCTCTGATTAAATAGGTACTTATGTACCTAGAAATGATTTTTGGAAAAAATAAATAGCAAACTATGAGGCAGCTGCAGTTCAAATTTGACCCGCTTCTAGCTGAATCGGTGGGAATTTGTCTTTTTCACCAGAGGTGGATCAAAACTTTTGACACCCAACCATTTTGTCAATTGTGCATTAAATATGTCCTAATATTTTATAAAAATGATTTGGTATAATTTTGCAACAAATATATGGTAGGTCCTTCACAAAAAAACCACATTTCGGCACTCGAAAAATGGAAAATGAATTTTCCGTGCAAAGAAAATGAAAACTCCCTTTGGCAACATTGTTTGGAATTCCAAGATGCACCGTTGTGCACAATATGAGATCATTTGAACAAAATATGCCATGAATGTGACCATGAGATTGAGTGTTTGGGTTGAAATCCATTAATCTTCACACATGATAGCTCATTTATGAGAACACTTTTCTAAAATAATTTCCGTATTACAAGTTTATTATTTTTCTTGGAAACTTGGTCACATATAATGACACAATGCGAAGGTTTTCCAATTTTTTGATTTTTTTTGAATTTTTTATGCCCGTTTCAAAATGCGGTCAAAACAGCGGGCTTGACCGTTCCTAGCTAGTGGTTGAATCTTGGAATTTTTTTGGTGTTTCTCTGATTAAATTGGTACTTATGTACCTAGAAATGATTTTTGGAAAAAATAAATAGCAAACTATAAGGCAGCTGCAGTTCAAATTTGACCCGCTTCCACCTGAATCGGCGGGAATTTGTCTTTTTCACCAGAGGTGGATCAAAACTTTTGACACCCAACCATTTTGTCTATTGTGCATTAAATATGTCCTAATTTATAAAAATGATTTGGTACAATTTTGCAACAAATATATAGTAGGTCCTTCACAAAAAAAATCTCATTTCGGGCACTCAAAAAATGGAAAATGAATTTTCCGTGCAAAGAAAATGAAAACTCCCTTTGGCAACATTGTTTGTAATTCCAAGATGCACCCTTGTGCACAATATGAGATCATTTGAACAAACTATGCCATGAATGTGACCATGAGATTGAGCGTTTGGGTTGAAATCCATGAATCTTCACACATGATAGCTCATTTATGAGAACACTTTTCTAAAATAATTTCCGTATTACAAGTTTATTATTTTTCCTGGAAACTTGGTCACATATAATGACACAATGCGAAGGTTTTCCAATTTTTTGATTTTTTTTGAATTTTTTATGCCCGTTTCAAAATGCGGTCAAAACGGCGGGCTTGACCGTTCCTAGCTAGTGGTTGAATCTTGGAATTTTTTTGGTGTTTCTCTGATTAAATAGGTACTTATGTACCTAGAAATGATTTTTGGAAAAAATAAATAGCAAACTATGAGGCAGCTGCAGTTCAAATTTGACCCGCTTCCAGCTGAATCGGCGGGAATTTGTCTTTTTCACGAGAGTTGGATCAAAATTTTGACACCCAATCATTTTGTCAATTGTGCATTAAATATGTCCTAATATTTTATAAAAATGATTTGGTACAATTTTGCAACAAATATATGGTAGGTCCTTCACAAAAAAACCTCATTTCGGGCACTCGAAAAATGGAAAATGAATTTTCCGTGCAAAGAAAATGAAAACTCCCTTTGGCAACATTGTTTGGAATTCCAAGATGCACCCTTGTGCACAATATGAGATCATTTGAACAAACTATGCCATGAATGTGACCATGAGATTGAGCGTTTGGGTTGAAATCCATGAATCTTCACACATCATAGCTCATTTATGAGAACACTTTTCTGAAATAATTTCCGTATTACAAGTTTATTATTTTTCCTGGAAACTTGGTCACATATAATGACACAATGCGAAGATTTTCCAATTTTTTGATTTTTTTTGAATTTTTTATACCCGTTTCAAAATGCGGTCAAAACGGCGGGCTTGACCGTTGCTAGCTAGTGGTTGAATCTTGGAATTTTTTTGGTGTTTCTCTGATTAAATAGGTACTTATGTACCTAGAAATGATTTTTGGAAAAAATAAATAGCAAACTATGAGGCAGCTGCAGTTCAAATTTGACCCGCTTCTAGCTGAATCGGTGGGAATTTGTCTTTTTCACCAGAGGTGGATCAAAACTTTTGACACCCAACCATTTTGTCAATTGTGCATTAAATATGTCCTAATATTTTATAAAAATGATTTGGTATAATTTTGCAACAAATATATGGTAGGTCCTTCACAAAAAAACCACATTTCGGCACTCGAAAAATGGAAAATGAATTTTCCGTGCAAAGAAAATGAAAACTCCCTTTGGCAACATTGTTTGGAATTCCAAGATGCACCGTTGTGCACAATATGAGATCATTTGAACAAAATATGCCATGAATGTGACCATGAGATTGAGTGTTTGGGTTGAAATCCATTAATCTTCACACATGATAGCTCATTTATGAGAACACTTTTCTAAAATAATTTCCGTATTACAAGTTTATTATTTTTCTTGGAAACTTGGTCACATATAATGACACAATGCGAAGGTTTTCCAATTTTTTGATTTTTTTTGAATTTTTTATGCCCGTTTCAAAATGCGGTCAAAACAGCGGGCTTGACCGTTCCTAGCTAGTGGTTGAATCTTGGAATTTTTTTGGTGTTTCTCTGATTAAATTGGTACTTATGTACCTAGAAATGATTTTTGGAAAAAATAAATAGCAAACTATAAGGCAGCTGCAGTTCAAATTTGACCCGCTTCCACCTGAATCGGCGGGAATTTGTCTTTTTCACCAGAGGTGGATCAAAACTTTTGACACCCAACCATTTTGTCTATTGTGCATTAAATATGTCCTAATTTATAAAAATGATTTGGTACAATTTTGCAACAAATATATAGTAGGTCCTTCACAAAAAAATCTCATTTCGGGCACTCAAAAAATGGAAAATGAATTTTCCGTGCAAAGAAAATGAAAACTCCCTTTGGCAACATTGTTTGTAATTCCAAGATGCACCCTTGTGCACAATATGAGATCATTTGAACAAACTATGCCATGAATGTGACCATGAGATTGAGCGTTTGGGTTGAAATCCATGAATCTTCACACATGATAGCTCATTTATGAGAACACTTTTCTAAAATAATTTCCGTATTACAAGTTTATTATTTTTCCTGGAAACTTGGTCACATATAATGACACAATGCGAAGGTTTTCCAATTTTTTGATTTTTTTTGAATTTTTTATGCCCGTTTCAAAATGCGGTCAAAACGGCGGGCTTGACCGTTCCTAGCTAGTGGTTGAATCTTGGAATTTTTTTGGTGTTTCTCTGATTAAATAGGTACTTATGTACCTAGAAATGATTTTTGGAAAAAATAAATAGCAAACTATGAGGCAGCTGCAGTTCAAATTTGACCCGCTTCCAGCTGAATCGGCGGGAATTTGTCTTTTTCACGAGAGTTGGATCAAAATTTTGACACCCAATCATTTTGTCAATTGTGCATTAAATATGTCCTAATATTTTATAAAAATGATTTGGTACAATTTTGCAACAAATATATGGTAGGACCTTCACAAAAAAACCTCATTTCGGGCACTCGAAAAATGGAAAATGAATTTTCCGTGCAAAGAAAATGAAAACTCCCTTTGGCAACATTGTTTGGAATTCCAAGATGCACCCTTGTGCACAATATGAGATCATTTGAACAAACTATGCCATGAATGTGACCATGAGATTGAGCGTTTGGGTTGAAATCCATGAATCTTCACACATGATAGCTCATTTATGAGAACACTTTTCTAAAATAATTTCCGTATTACAAGTTTATTATTTTTCCTGGAAACTTGGTCACATATAATGACACAATGCGAAGGTTTTCCAATTTTTTGATTTTTTTTGAATTTTTTATGCCCGTTTCAAAATGCGGTCAAAACGGCGGGCTTGACCGTTCCTAGCTAGTGGTTGAATCTTGGAATTTTTTTGGTGTTTCTCTGATTAAATAGGTACTTATGTACCTAGAAATGATTTTTGGAAAAAATAAATAGCAAACTATGAGGCAGCCGTAGTTCAAATTTGACCCGCTTCCAGCTGAATCGGCGGAAATTTGTCTTTTTCACGAGAGGTGGATTAAAAGTTTTGACACCCAACCATTTGGTTATTTGTACATTAAATATGGTCTAGTATTTTAGAAAAATGATTTGATACAATTTTACAACAAATATTTGGTATGTTCTTCACAAAAAAATGCATTTTGAGCACTCGAAAAATGAAAAATGAATTTTTGTGCAAAGAAAATGAAAAGTTCCTTATTACTATTTTGTTATTTTTTTCTTCTAAAAACTAGGTCACATTTGATGACATGATGCGAAGGTTTTTCATTTGTTTCATTTTTTTCCAATGTATCAGGTCAAGTAAATAGCTAAGATGATCTAACATCTTATTTTTAAATTTATCACGAATTGCGTTCTGATTGGTCCGTGGACAAAGCACACGGATCATGCACAAAACACCATTGGATCTTCCCGGATCCAACGGTAGCCGTCGCTCCTCGCCTCCCCCACCAACCCCACCTGAGGCGAAACCCTAGCTGGCATCTTCCATCCACCCCCCGCCTCCTTTCTTTCTTTCTTTCTTTCTTCCTCTCCCCTCGTCCCCCTCAGATCCCCCTCCCCCGATCCCACCAGCCGGCGGAGATCTCCCCGCATCCATGGCCTCCCCGCGCCCATCCTCGCGCATCGCCACCCCGACCCTCCCTTCCCCACCGCATCGCCACCCCCAAGCCACCTCCCTTCCCTAACCCTACACCCGTACCTCAACCTGCGCCACAACCCGTCGGATCCCCCTTCTCCGCTACCGCTCCCCCACCTCTCCCCTCAACCGGCGGCCAGATCCACCCACTCCCTCTCCCCACCCACTCACCGAACTCCCTCTCCGTCGCCGCCATCTAGGCCGGCAGCCATCTTCGGCGCGCAAGGCGTCGATGACCAGGGAGGAGGCATGGAGATGAGCTTCAGGGGCGGAGGTGGAGGGGAGTGCTCGCCGTCGTCCGCGGCGTCGATATAGTTCAGCGGTGCCCCTCCCCCTCCCTGCCTCCCACCCCCTCGCCGCCGCCTCCTCCTTCCTCCAGCACTACGTATCCAACCTCGCCTCTCGCTTCGCCGCCCCGCGCTCGCCGCCCCGCACTCTGGTCTCAAGAGCTCGCCAGAATGGTCGCCTACAGGGTAAGCTCCTCCTCCCTCTCTCTCTCTCTCTTCCCCGCCCCGCCGTCCTCCCCTAGTCCTCTAGATCCGCCGCGCCGTCGATCTTACCCCCATCGTGGCTGACCTCTCTGTGTTTGCATGCAGTTCCACCAGTACTAGGTGGTGGGTCGCGCGTTGCCGACCCCCGGCGATGAGCAGCCCAAGATCTACTGCATGAAGCTCTGGGCCACCAACGAGGTCCGCGCCAAATCCAAGTTCTGGTCAGTCTCCTCCCCCGACATCGATCTTCCTCGCGTGCTGGTTTCGTCGGTGCTTATGTGTTTGATTGTTTGGTTGTTTGCGCGCAGGTACTTCCTAACGAAGCTCAAGAAGGTGAAGAAGGCCAACGGCCAGATGCTCGCCATCAACGAGGTATATCACTTCTCTCCAGTTGCCATGATCTGTGGATGCAACTTTAACTGTGCTGGCTGGTACTAATTGCCGTGGTTGTGCAATAGATCATTTTTGGTACCGTGTTGGTCTTGTGTATGGCGAAGACACTTGGTTTTAGTTGCTGCATAGGGAGATGTATGCAGCGTCGCAGTGTTCTAGCTTTAACCAAACGGTAGAATAATATTGTTTCTGTGGATCGTGCCGAGGTTTTGGTGGTTTCTACTGAAGGTCCTTGGTTCCTTACTAGGTCATGTATATTGGTCGTGACCTCACTTGTATGTTAGGTTTAGTTCGTGTTTTCTGTGATGTTGCTGAAATAGGGTATTTGGTAGATTTATACCAGATCATGTAAGTTGGTTCTGGCCTCATTCGGTGTGAATTTAAATTGAACGAGCCGCTCTCTTAAACAACACTACGACACTAAGTTCACTTTGCTCTTGTCTTGTTATGTAATAAGTGTTCTCAGTTGGTATCAAATGCGGTACCCTGTTCACCCTGCTTCTGTTATGTTACAAGTGTTCTGAATTAAGTCCATAAATGATTGTTGTCCAGTGCACACAGTAGCACTACAAAATGCAAGTATGCTGATTATTTTTTGAAAACTCTACATCTTATTTCTAGCATCTTATACATGTAAAAAGAGAGTTAGAAAATGTGAATTAAGTGTAACCATGAGCTTTGTTTGTTCTTGTACTCTTTGTATGTTCCTGGTCACCACCACCGACTGTGAGCGGGGGTCCTGGTCCTCTCCCTCGTCGTCCTCGGCGGCGGCATCGCGGCTTGGCGCCATCCCCGTGCCCTGCGTCAACGTCACGATCAGCTTCACGGATCGCCGTCTTCACAGTACGCACACACACATTTCTGAAATCCACAGTCAACAGTTTGGTGTACGCGCTGACTACTGAATCATGAGACATGCGTGTGGTTGTGCTTGTGCAGAGGTTGGTCGAAGAGGGCTGGAGTTCATGCCGTTCCTACTGTCCCTGTTCGTGTTCCTCTTCGGCACCTCCTGGTTCATCTTCGACCTCATCCTGGTGAGATTTCCATCCAACCCTCCCCGTCCCCATGGTGCTCTTTCTAGTTAGTACTTGTCCGAGAGAGTTGCTTGGAGTAACTATACTCAAGATGCAGTCGCAGTAGAATTAGTTGCTTGGAGTATTTAACAAGACCGAACAAGATTTAACTTGTCAAGATTTAACAATATTTCTTAGTAAAGCTGAGCAGAGTATATATTCTGAACATGCAAGCATAAATATTCTTAGCATAAGTACATGATTAGGAGTATCATGCTTCTGAATATCTCCAAGCTGGATATTTCCATTAAACATGTTTCTGAATACCTCCCATATATATTTCCATTAGTCTGCTTAGTGCATCATTAAGATTATAAGCATCATTTTCATTGAATCCTGGTTACATATTTGTGTGTACTCAAGTTGAAAATGGGACTTGGAATAATATGCAAGTTTCATCTTTTCTATTGCAGCGAGTGGGTCGGTTATGCACTGGCAGCATCCTTGCTACTAGCAGTGGGCGCGATGGTCCAGGCCAAGCAGAGAAAGATAGGTGAGATATGCTCAGAGGTGATCATCGACAAGTCCTCGGACAAGATGACGATGGAGAGTATAGTGGAGGCACAGCACATCATGAAGAAGGTGCACGAGTACGTCAAGATGACGAACGTCGTGATCCTCAGGCTATGGTCCATTATTCTAGCCCGGTCACCAAAGGTATATATCATTGCACACTAGCCTTGATCATTGACCATCCTTTGTGTAATGTTGGGGTACCGTCCGTCACATATGGTTCTGGACTATAATGTTTTGTGTACTGTTCATTGTCCTGATCATTGTTTCAGTTAAATTCAGTCCAAATTCAGTCCAGGAGTACTCCAAATTTAGTCCAAACACAGTCCAGATATTGTTTTGGTTTACTTGTACTCCAAATTCATTCCAAACACAGTCCAGGAGTATAAAAAAGTTTACAGATTCAGTCCAATTTCACTTGTGCAGGAAATTCACCTGTGCGGCGGCAGCGGGGAAGGAGCAGCACCGGCATCCCTGACAGAGGAAGCCATGTTGCCGTTTTGTTTTTTCCCAGCCTTGACTATGGTTGTCCAGCGAGTCCGGCATGTCATCATTTTCTTGTAAAGCAGTATTGTATCACACTTGTAGAGCTCGTTACACATGTAGATCTTGTAAAGTATTGTATTACACATGGTCATATGTATTGGCAACGTGATCTGGTTGCTCTTATTTGAAGTATAATGTGTGCTTTTGTCTGCCAAGTTAAATACTAGTTGAAATATGAAGAATATGAGCCTGATAGATGGGACTCACTTACCAGACCCAAACCTGACAACTGGGACCCATCTGACTGGTGGACCCATTTAATAAAAAAGGAAATTATAATTATTTAGACGAAAAGGCCAAGGCCCAATAATAAAAAAGGCTGCAATGTTGGGCCAGGCCCATGAAGTCGACCAAAAATTGACAGAAAAAAATATAGAAAGGCTGAATTAATGGGCTAGGCCCATGTAGAAAACTGAATTGGACCGGGCTGAATCTTGTGCCACATCAGCTTGCCACGCTGGATGCCTACGTGGCCTGGGGAGGTTGCTAGTGACCAAAACACCATAGTGGACATATTTTGGTCGTAAACGTCTTCGACCATTCCAGAAGAAAGGTCGCTATAGTCAGTTTATGATCGCCAGCTTTTGACCTTCTGTTTTTGGTCACAAAAAGGTCGCAAATGGAAATTTGTGACCTTTCAATGACCAATAGTGGTGGTCACAAGTTGACATATTTCTTGTAGTGGTGGGTTGTTCCCTATCAAAAACCATCATGCTTGTTGTGAGAAGCATATACCCAAACTAGCCCCAAATGGGACAAAATTTGTACCATGGCATGTTGATGCCGCTCCATGATAGCATGCCAGGTTTCATGAATTTCAGATGAGTTTTGGATTTACTAGAATTTTAAAACCAGGCATCTCAATGTTTTGTCAGCAATCAACGGTGCCCTAGTGTTTGAAATTCATTCCCATTTCTTGCATGGGACCTAAGCATGCACCCAAGGACACATATTTGATTTTTAACCAATTTATATGCATTGGAGCATGTGCATGTGGTTCAATTTGAATTATGCACATAAATGCATTGAAAACACATTTAATGCATAAAAATGTCCAAACGAACCCCGAAAAATCTCAAAAATTCACACAACACTCCTGTTCTTCTATGTTTACACGAGAAATTTTTTTTAAAGCAATAAGGGGCAATGGATATCGTTTCATCCCCAAAGGTGGGACGTTCCCTATCGAAAACCATCATGCTTGTTGTGAGAAGCTCCAGTTTGTGAGAAGCATATACCCAAACCTGCCCCAAATGGGACAAAATTTATACCATGGTGATACGTCTCCAACGTATCTATAATTTTTGATTGCTCCATGCTATATTATCTACTGTTTTGGACATTGTTGGGCTTTATTATCCACTTCTATATTATTTTTGGGACTAGCCTATTAACCGGAGGCCCAGCCCAGAATTGCTGTTTTTGCCTGTTTTAGGGTTTCGAAGAAAAGGAATATCAAACGGAGTCCAAACGGAATGAAACCTTCGGGAACATGATTTTCTCAACGAACAAGACCCGGGAGACTTGGACCCTACGTAAAGAAAGAAAAGAGGAGGCCACGAGGTAGGGGGCGCGCCTGCCTACCCCAGGCGTGCCCACCACCCTCGTGGGCCCCCTGTTGCTCCACCGACGTACTCCTTCCTCCTATATATACCTACATACCCCCAAATGATCAGATACGGAGCCAAAACCTTAATTCTACCGCCATAACTTTCTGTATCCATGAGATCCCATTTAGGGCCTGTTCCGGAGCTCCACCGGAGGGGGCATCGATCATGGAGGACTTCTACATCAACACCATAGCCTCTCTGAATTATCAGTTTGGTTTGGCGTACTAGATTGATCTTTCTTGCAATGAGAGAAGTGCTTAGCTTTGGGTTCAATCTTGCGGTGTCCTTTCCCAGTGACAGTAGGGGCAGCAAGGCACGTATTGTATTGTTGCCATCGAGGATAACAAGATGGGGTTTTCTTCATATTGCATGAGTCTATCCCTCTACATCATGTCATCTTGCTTAAGGCGTTACTCTATTTTTAACTTAATACTCTAGATGCATGCTCGATAGCGGTCGATGAGTGGAGTAATAGTAGTAGCTGCAGGCAGGAGTCGGTCTACTTGTCTCGGACGTGATGCCTATATATATGATCATACCTAGATATTCTCATAACTATGCTCAATTCTGTCAATTGCTCCAACAGTAATTTGTTCACCCACCGTAGAGTACTTATGCTCTCGAGAGAAGCCACTAGTGAAACCTATGGCCCCCGGGTCTATCTTTACATATTAATCTCATATTACTTAGTTATTTCCTTTGCTATTTATTTTGCCTTTATTTTACTTTGCATCTTTATCATAAAAATACCAAAAATATTATCTTATCATATCTATCAGATCTCACTCCCGTAAGTGGCCTTATAGGGATTGGCAACCCCTATTTGCGTTGGTTGCAGGATTTATTTGTTTTCTACAGGTACGAGCGACTCGCGCATAGCCTCCTACTGGATTGATACCTCGGTTCTCAAAAACTGAGGGAAATACGTACGCTACTTTGCTGCATCATCCCTTCCTCTTCAGGGAAAACCAACGCAGTGCTCAAGAGGTAGCAAGAAGGATTTCTGGCGCCGTTGCCGGGGAGGTCTACGCAAAAGTCAACATACCAAGTACCCATCACATACCCTTATCTCTCGCATTACATTATTTTCCATTTGCCTCTCGTTTTCCTCTCCCCCACTTCACCCTTGCCGTTTTATTCGCCCTCTCTCTCTATCCTCCCTCTCTATTTGCCTCTTTTTACCCGCTTGCTTTTTGTTTGCTTGTGTGTTAGATTGTTTGCTTGTCGTTATGGCTAGTCCCTTATCTTCTCCGTTGTCTCCCGAGAATGAAATTCTAAATTTTAAGCAAAGGGAGGGAGAAAATCTAAAATATGCTTGGTATAGAATTTGCAATGCTCAAAATAGATCTACTAGGAAGCAATCTACTTCCGTTCTCCTTCGCAATTTTTTTGTAGGCATTACTCCTTGGCACCGTTATGTTCTTGATACTATTACCGGAGGGAACTTTTTGGGTAGCCATACTTTTGATTCTTATAATGCTATATTAGATTTATTTGGCTCACCCCCTCACTACTAGGAAAAGGCATGCTAGTGGCGCACCAGTTTTGCCTACTAATGGCACACTACTGGCGCGCCACAAGCACCACGCCATTAGAATTAAATACTAATGGCGCACCACTGGTGCGCCATTAGTATCTGGTGTACCAATGGCGCACCACGCAGTGCGCCATTAGTATAGCCAACAGTGCGCCATTAGAATGCCTCCCTGGGGGCCATATGTACCCATGTGCTTTGGCATACTAATGGTGCACTAGTGAGTGATGCGCCATTAGTTTCATTTTTATAGTGCGCCATTAGTGTCTTGAGTGGTGCGCCACTAGTATGATTATTAGGAATTTTTTTCTTTTCTGATATTTTCACCGGTTACAAAATATATTATTGGATAGAATTTAGACAACACCACACAGCAACAGTAGATTCATCGAATACAATAGAATATTAGTCTCTGAATACAAATCATCATATTAGTCTCCAAATTCAAAAGACCGAACAAAGATAGAACATTACAAGTCCCGAGACCGCGAGTAGCGAGTTTGTCTTCACATTACAAGTCGATATCGATCATCTAAACTACCATCACATAGAAGAGAGCTGCGGTCATCACGATGAGTATAATCACGATGAAACTAGTCTTCATCCGGTTCCTCCAACGCTCCCTCCTCTCTCCCGCTAGATAGCGCGCGTATCTAGATTCTGCCTCCGCCCTAGTGGTGTACCCTTTGTAACTGTTACCGCTGAAATGGTGAACCTGCCTCCGACACTCCTCCCAGTCGTCGTAGACTCCGGGAACCTTACCCTTGTACACAACATACGACGGCATCTCTATGCACTAGCCAAACAAAACGTTAGTAGCAATTCACATACAATACATAAGCAATATATATGTATGCAACAAAAGGATCGGAAGAGAAAAGCAAGACATTAATAGCATCGATTACATCTAAGTTGAACGACTGTCCAAACCAAAGAGACATACAAGTTCATTAAAGTTTAATTACAACATGAGCCAATCGATGTTTCAGAACTACACATAGCATCACTACTTTGGACTCGACTCAAGGGACCGGAGCGTGGATGAAGCCGCCGTCTATCGTGATGGTCATGAAATCGCGGGCGTTGTCAGCCTGCATTTGTAGCGTTGTGTCTATCTCACTGTTGGACGGTGATTTCTGAGGTTGAACTGCCCCGAGGTACGAAGGACATCTTGGTGGATGATTTCCGCAAACTCCGACTGGATGCGAAAGAATTCTTGTCTGATGTCCACGTCCTGGATTGCCGACAAGCTCGCGGCCCAATCTTTGAGATTATTTGGTAGCAGAAGGTGATTATGGTCCCGTACGATCGCCCGCATGTGATGGAGGGCGTAGTAGGCATCCTTCTGAACACCAGGCGGCTGCTTGATGCAACAGAACATCGTATTATGGGCGAACACGTGCTTGCCGTACTTACGAACTGCCCGGTTGAAGGTGCCTCCAGATTTGGTGTAGCCGGGGAGAACATCATCAAGAAATTTCTTGATATTTGTGTTGTCTTTCTTCGACAGACGGTCCAAGTCGAAATACGTGGCCATGGAATATTTCAGGCTTAAGAGGATGAGTGTGCAATGTGTGTCACTGCACAAAACACGGAATGAAAAAAAACGATCGAAATCTAAGAAATCATATGTTACGGGGCGGTTGAGGGGACGACTTACTCGGGAAAGTAAGGCAAGAGGAAGTTATCCTTATCTAGGTTTGCCAGAATGATGCCTTCGAGGTAAGAACTCGCGACTTGCCGGTCCCTAGCACTGGCCAAGATCTTGGCACGCATGTAGAAGGGGTCGACTATCACGATATCCGGTGTCTTGTCTCTAATGATCCGCATCTCCATACTCAGCGAAAATAGCTGAACAAAGGTGTAGTGCAGCGGATGAAGGCTAAACATAGCGAAGATGTCATCAAACCGCAAGACGATCGTACCCCCGATGGCGTTATCCACAAAGCCCTTGCCCTCTGGCACCTTGGCCACGGAAACCGGGTATGCCATGTC
The DNA here is from genome assembly GCF_056163025.1 of Triticum urartu. NCBI lineage: Eukaryota > Viridiplantae > Streptophyta > Magnoliopsida > Poales > Poaceae > Triticum > Triticum urartu. Next base: position 419,446,180 of record NC_141877.1, on the reverse strand, counting down.
ATTCTCTCTGAGACGCCGCTTCTCCAAAGAAAGAACATTGTCATGCAGACTCCGCATAGCACCGATTGCAACATTGAGCATATTAGTCGGTAGCATCGGCCTACCCGCCACATGCACCCTCCTCGAGATATCCTTAGGTGAAGGTGGCCAGTCCTGAGCACGGATCGTACTCGGTGCCGGCTGGCTCGCACCCTTGTTGCTCTTTCTTTTCCGTCCCTTCTTCTTATGTTGTAATGGGACCGAGTTCTGCTCACAGACCGCCTTCTTGAGTGTGTTGGGGCTGATAATATTTCGCACCTCGGCTATCTGAGGCTCGGTGAAGTCCGCAGCTGGAGGCGTCTCCTGAGAACTGAATGCCAGATGACGCCTGTTGCAATTGGGTTTCTCCGTGGTACCAGCTAGATCGCGATCGTCTTTTGTAGGGTTGGGTTCTTGAGAAGGAGGCCCCAAGAATTCCTCATCGTACCCATGTTCGGCAAAGTACTTATCGACGTTGGTAAATGTATCATCGTCGTTGTCGTCGTTGTCTGGATCCTGTGCCATATGCATGTTCGGATCCTGTGCCATAGGGATGTCCGGCATGTCCGGTAGCATTGTAGCGTTCTTGCCATGGCTTGGCGCCGGTACGACTGGCGGTGTTGTCTTCGGGGTGGTGTCCCCTGCCCCCAAACGAATCTGGCTCTTCGGCCAAAGCAGGGGCTAGCTTAGGCAGGCGTTGAGGGTCATCAGATCATCTTCGTCGGCCCCGGCGGGTCAAATCGGAGGTAACAACTAGTCGCAACCTGGCAGCACCCGAACCATTTGAACCCTATACACAGTGGGTGGCATCGGATTACTGTGGAACACGGGGTTGCCCGGTTGAACGATTTTGCCCTTGGCGACATCGACCAACTCATCATTCACGAAGTGCAGGAGAGTGCACGGAACGTCGGCGGCGCCCTGCGAAAACATGTAGGGCGTCAGGGATGCCCAGTCAAAGGCAAGGAGATGAAGTCCTCGGCTGAGAGGCTTAATTAGTTACCGTGATGATGGCGTCGAGCTTGGCTAATGTCGAGGCACCGCCAACGGCGGGCGTGCAACTGACGGAGGGGCCGCTTGCTGCCGAGGTGCCGGCCGGCGTACACCCGGGTGCATTAAGCTCCAATGCCCGTGCCGGCGTCGGAGACACCAATACCGCCTCCGCCGGAGACACCAATGGCACCGCCTACGCGTTGTGCGAGTTGCTGGCCGTGAAGCTGGGAATCGGGGGCGGCCCCTGTTGGCCGCTCGCAATCCACGTCGTCAGCCCATGAATCAAGGTAGGCATAATTCCGGTGAGCGTCGATCCCAGTTGTTGTTGCACCTGCTCTTGGACAATCTCCGGAATCCATGCCACTTGTGCCTTGAGTTCTTGAACCTCGCGCGACTGACTTTCCGAGCTGGTCTTTCTCTCCTTTCGCCCACCAGCGTTATAGTATGACGACCATTTTGTGGACAAGCCTTTGTCGGCCACACGACCAGCTGACGACGACTTACTGAGCTTATCCTTGTTTTTCATTACGTTGAACGCCCTATTTAGAGTGTTGTCCCAAGGGGTGCTCTGAGATGACCCCGCGCTACTGCTTTCAGTCTCCTGCGCCAGAACAAGCTCAAGCGCCCTGGTCTTCGGATCTGTGGTAAGCTCCTTTGTTATCGGGTCCTCCTTGTACCGGGCCCTGACATAGTTCCTGGTCTGCTTGTCACGGTATTTCTCGAAGCGGGGCGGTAGGCCTTGCTCAGCATGCTCCGCGTCCTCCTTGTCCCATATAGGCTCCGCCACTCTGTAACCACTGGGACCGAGTTTGTGTTCCCCTAAGTTCAACTCCCGCATTTCTTTCCCCCACTGACTTGATTCGGAGGTTGCGCTGCTCTCGCACTTGATCTTGAACTCCTTGTAGTCATCTTTGTTGATCGAAGGATTTTTCGCCTTGATCTTCTCATAACTATCACCTTTGTCAATCATTCTCTTCACCGCGCTTTTCCAAGTAGACAGGGTTGTGCTCATCCTCGTGAGGGCGACACTGTTCACTTTATTCCCTGAGAGGCGTGTGTTTTCAAATTCAGCGGGGAACTTGTATCGTTCGTGCAGCTTCGTGAAGAGGAGGTGGCGCAAATTCCCTCGGTCCTTATGCCTTAGGTTCTCGGTGTTGATCGAGATGGTGCTTCGAAGAATGCACCCGAGCTGAACCGAGTACCCCTTGACTATTTGTTTGGGCTCCGTTGGATTCCCGTTGGAGTCCACTTGAGTAAATTCCTCCTTGACGGTGCGGAGCGCGTTCGGGCACCGGTCCTTCCGTTGCCTCTTCGGTTGGCTGCCATCTGTGCGTGCGCTGCCATCATCAGTGGTGGCATCCTCGGCGGCAGCATCAGTGGTGGCATCCTCGGCGGCACCATCAGTGGTGTCATCCCCGACGCCACTATGGGTTCTGTAGTCAGGATTGGTGTCTTCCGCGGCGTCCTCATAGCGGTGAGGTTCTTCCTCCATCTCCTGGGACAGCTCCCAGAATTGCTTGCCGCCCGAACCGCCGGCCTCATCGTTGTGGGCCATGTTTCACTCTAAATAGGAAAAATGTTTGGTCAAAAAGTTTTTTATTGTCAAGGAACAAGATCATGGTCTCATCATTTAGGTTTTGTCGACACTGAGGCATCCTAAAAGCTAAGCTTTTATCATTTAGGGTTTGTTGACGCTGAGGCACCCTAAAAGCCTAAGCTTTCATCATTTAGGTTCTTATCGACACCGAGGCACCCTAAAAGCCATGGTTTTATCATTTAGGGTTTGTCGACGCTGAGGCACCCTAAAATCCTAAGCTTTCATCATTTAGGTTCTTATCGACATCGAGGCACCCTAAAAGCCAAGCTTTTATCATTTAGGGTTTGTCGACGCCGAGGCACCCTAAAAGCCTAAGCTTTCATCATTTAGGTTCTTATCGACACCGAGGCACCCTAAAAGCCAAGGTTTTATCATTTAGGGTTTGTCGACGCCGAAGCACCCTAAAAGCCTAAGCTTTCATCATTTAGGTTCTTATCGACACCGAGGCACCCTAAAACCTATGGTTTCATGCAGCAAGAATAAAGGGGAAGTTGATCCTACTTAATTAAGTACTAAGACCCCGGCCCATGCATTAGTCACAAGTACCCCATATGTCCTATTTTTTAGCAATGTCGTGCTAAAATTCACAGAAAATTTCAGCATGACCTTTGCTGAAAATAGGACATATGGAGTACCCGAATTTGCCGGAATGGAAGTTAATCGACATTCCAGCAAACTCAAGGGCCTCTTGGGGTACCTGCAAATTCATCACGACACAATGGTCGGAGGCAAAACCCAGCAAACTAGCAAAGTTACTGACGTGGTTACAAAAATTGTTTTCTATAAAAGATGATCATCATCTTTGCAAGTTACTGACAGTATATACAACAACTTATCCTAAATGTGGCTAGAACTGTAGATTTACAAATTAAAGGACAAAAACTCAAGCAAGCTTCCTGAACAATACCCTGACAGAAAACATAGGACAAGCAACGAATTTCTATAACCAGTAAGAACAAGGGGATGATTTTAGCAAGTTAAGTGCAGCTCTAGCACCCTGTGCATGAAATGTATCATGTATCAAACCATCAATTAACTGCTGGAAAACATAAATGTACCATGTGAACATATAATACCTTCACGAGCGAACTCAATGAGTGTGAACCAACAGAGTGTGGGTCACCACAGATTCTGTAGTCAAAAACCTTCAGGACAGAGTGAACATAGTTACAATATGCTTGCAAGTAATTTTTCTGTAACTAAGGCACAATATGCTTGAAAGTAAATCACAATATGCTTGCAAGTAATTTTTCTGTAACAGTCTTGCCCCTATTTGAAGGACAAGCAAATAGATACAATGGATAACTTTGGCACAATCCTAAGGCACAATCGTCTGACTAATTCATCACTATAGGCCAGCATGAAACACACTCCTCCAAAAAAATACTAAAATTCCACTATTATTGCCTGTAAAAAGCCTAAAATCCACTAGTATTGCCTCTAAGAAAGCCTTAAAAGTCCACTATTATTGACAATCAAAATATGATCTGAACTGTAAGGAGTTAATTGAAAAATGAGTGTTAACTGAAGTTTTCTAGTACAGATCATAACTGAAGTTATTCAGAGAATATAGTGACATCAAATGCAGTTAATTAGTCTTAATTGAATCTTAGTAAGGTTCATTCTGAAGTCAAAAGTCCCCAAACAGTGAAAGGGAACAAACAAAAAAATGTTATGGAAATTCCAAAAGAGTCTAAAGGTATGGGTTGGTTTTTGGTTCCAATTTGAAAACCCAAAATTTCATCAACACATTAATTATAATTTGTTTGTGCAAATACTTCTCTCAGACAACCACACACATATTTCTTCATCCAATTTTTTCCTACAACATCATTGAACATCTGAAACTTAGCAGCTCAACTTGAGAAAAAAATGGATAGGTAGGGACATTTATGCTTTTTGCCATCTAATCTAATCTACCTCTGCTTGATTAACTATTGTTTTGGTTTTCACTTTGTGCCAGCCCATTAGATTAGTTGGTAAAGTACATGCTTCATCTTACATTCCCTACCTGTGTGTACATGCATTTACAGGCTTTCAGGCCCTGACTAATTAACTACATTGCTGACCAGAGACCCTGCTGTTTACTGGGAGGTGGCAATACTACTGTGCTAGTGTGCTAGTACTGGTTTATATTCTTTGGAACCTTCTACTTATGAAGCTCTCTCCAGTAAAGATTTTCAACTACTAGTACATTTTTGTATGGTGCAAAAGTCTAGCAGCACTAGAACTAAACTGATTGATCTATACATGTTGTAGGAGGAGCTATATCATTTTCTCCATGGGGAATTTTGTGTAGGTACTTAGACAGCCACACACATCACCAAATTTCAGCAGGAGGCGGATATAGACTTACTAACCAGAATTTAGCTAGCACTGCAGTAACTTGCAAGTGTTAATAGCTATAAACACTGAAATATGCATTTCTATCCATAAGCTATCAAATATCATCAGAAGATAACAGACACGGTCGAGGGGAGGGAGGGATGGAATGGAAGGAAGGGTGGAGAGGGAGGAAGGAGGAAGGAGGAGAGGTACCTGGGCGGGACGACCGGTCACCGGAGGGGTTGGGGTCGGGGTTGGGGTCGTCGGCGGCGGCGTTGAAGGGATGGCTTGATTGGTCGTCGGGGAGGCCTCATGGGCGCCTCGGTTGGTCATGGGGAGGCCGGCGGCCACGGTCGTCGTCCTGCACCCCGTGCTCGGACTGAGGTAGAGGCGGCGCAGGGCAGGGGCCGACACGGGGAGGCTGTCGGCGACGGCGAGGTCGCGGAGGCGTCGGCTATGGCGGAGCTGCAGTGGTGGGGGCGCGTGGGCGCGGGGGTGGCGGCGCACGTAGGGGTGGCGGCGACATGGGTCGGGGCAGCGCGCCGGGGGGGGGGGGGGGGCTGGATCTGGCGAGAGGGAGGGACGAAGGGGTCGGGCTAGGTAGAGCTAGGGGGGAAGATTACTAATGGCGCACCCCCGAGCGGTGCGCCATAAGAATGTTTTTTCTAGATAGCAATGGCGCACCCCAGAGCGGTGCGCCATTAGAATGTTTTTTTATATAGCAATGGCGCACTACCAGAGCGGTGCGCCATTATAATGTTTTTTTAGATAGCAATGACGCACTACACGAGCGGTGCACCATTAGTATGTTTTATTATTATTATTTTTGTTGCTATTTTTTAATATTTTTTTATAAAAATAGTAATAATTTTTTTATGAATGTGAAAAAATATCATCAAATGGGGGTGCTCGGCGGCGGTGGAGCGGGCCGGGGAGGGTGCGGTGGGTCGGCGGCGGCGGTGGAGCAGGGGAGGGTGCGGTGGGTCGTCGGCGGCGGTGCAGCTAGCGGAGGAGGGTGCGGGGGGTGTTCGGCGGCGGTGGAGCGGGCCGGGGAGGGTGCGGTGGGTCGGCGGCGGCGGTGGAGCGGGGGAGGGTGCGGTGGGTCGTCACGGCGGTGGAGCTAGCGGGGGAGGTTGCGGGGGAGGGGGGATCGAGATCGAGATGGAGGGGGATCGCGGGGCAGACCTCGTTTTCCATACCTTCGGCAGCGGCTCTGGCCCCTTTCGCTTCTTTCCCGGCTCTGGCGCCTTTTGCTTCTTTCCGGCAGTGGGCAATCTTTCCAATTTTTCAATAGCTCGTCTATTTCCTCGCCGCTCCTCGTATGCGGGCGTCTTCAGGGTTCGGTTTCACCATCGAACAGATCCTTGCGTTTTCTCCACAGGTCATCGTCGCGAAGCCACCTTCGATGTCCCATGAACGCGGTTTTCGAAGACCCAGGATCTCTATCTAGCTGGCGATATGTTGTGTCATCCATGCACCTGACGCATCTAGAAAATCCGTGGACCACCTGCCTCACGAGATATCCGTAACCGAGATAGTCGTGCATCGTCGTGAGCAGTGCGGCTCTCATAGGGAAATATTCTTTCTCTGCGGCGTCCCACGTATTGGCTGGCGTTTTCCATAGCGTGTCTAGCTCCTCTTTCAGCAGCCCCAGATACAGATTGATGTTGTTCCCTAGTTGTTTCTGCCCTTCAATTAGCATACTCATGTGAATGTACTTCCTCTTCATGCACAACCAGGGGGGAAGGTTGTACATCCACACAAACACAGGCCAGGTGCAATGTGTGCTTCTCTGGCTGCCAAACGGATTGACTCCATCGGTTCTCGCGCCCAGCACGATGTTCCTTGGATCGTTCCCAAATTCTGGGTCTTCGAAGTTCAACGCTTGCCACTGGCTCGCATCCTTAGGGTGACTCAGCATCTTGTCTTTTTTATTTATCTCCGGATCATTTCCATCATCTTCCCGCTTCTTCTCCTCCCTATCCGTGTGCCAACACAGGAGCTTTGCTACCTTAGGGTCCGCGAAATACCGCTGTAGACGAGGAGTGATCGGAAAGTACCACACCACTTTTCGAGGAGCTTTCTTCCTCTTCTTGTATCGAGTGACGCTGCACACTGGACATACGGTAGACTCCGCGTGCTCGTCCCGATAAATGATGCAATTGTTCATGCACACATGGTATTTCACGTGCGGTAAATCCATAGGACACACGATTTTCTTCGCCTCCTTGAAACTGGTCGGGCACTTGTTCCCCTTGGGAAGACGTTCGTGCCAGAATGACATGTTCTCGTCAAAGCATGCGTCGGTCATTTTGTGTTTTACCTTCATCTCCAGATCCATGAGCATTACTTTCAGGCGGGTATCCTTGGGCCTGCATCCTTCATACAATGGAGTAACCGCGTCTATCTCCAGTTGATCCAGCTTGGCTTTCTCTCGGGCGGCAGCTCTTGCGTTATCCGTCTGCTTGAGAAGCAGCTCTTGAATATGAGGGTCCTACACCCAGCCTCCATCATCGTCTGCTCCGGCATCTTCATCTTCATGATCATGCCATTCGTCTTGATCTTCCTCATCATCATGTCCGGCATCTTCTACATGATGACTATGTACAGCATAACCGTCGTGATCATGTCCTGGAGATTCTTCGTCTTCTCGCCCGCCCTCGCCGCGGTGGTTGTCTTGGTGCCCTTCCTCATTTCTTGCCCAGCCCCCATGGACGAGTTCATAGTCATCTTCATCACCTTGCCACCGATAGCCATCCATGAAACCACGCAAGAGCAGGTGCTCCCGCACCTGCCCGGAATCCAGGTCCGCAATAAGGCTCTTCAGCTTGCATCTTCGACACGGACATCTTATCTCCGTCTCGTTCTTTTGAAGCATCTCGGCCTTTGTGGAACTCAAAAACCTATTCACGATGCCTTCGGTCATCGTGCGGACCATGGTCACCTGCGGGGTAGAGCAAAACGATATTTTAGAACCAAGAAAAAAATTGGCATGACTTTCCCTAAAAATAGGACAAAAAAGAATGCATAGTGCCAAAATTCTCGCCGAAACGGAAATGAATCAACATTCCAGCAAAATATTGGCAACTATCGCATTTCAAATACCGGTACCTGCAAACACAAACATATATGCAACACCACAAACATATGCAACACCACAATCATACATAGATCTAACAAGGCCAACAAAGTGCATGTGCACGTTGTTGGAGCGAGGTAGGGAGAAAAAAGTAGATCTACAACATAAAGATAGCTTTCCCCTTACTTACCTATCAAAAAAGGTAATTTAACCACTTAATTTTGATGAATCTATGGTGCAAATGAGGTGAGGAGGAGGAGGCAGCCGACACAAGCTTGGAGGAGGAGGTGGAGAGAATGAAGTGGGGAAAGTGAGTGTGTAGGTGTGGCTGTCCAAACTATCTAGCTGGTCTCAGGTTACTAATGGCGCACCAGAGACAAATGCGCCATTAGTAACCCTTGTTACTAATGGCGCACCAGCTTGAGGTGCGCCATTAGTAGTTTTGCAAAAAAAAGTAGTGGCGCACTGTGTAGGAGGTGCGCCATTACTAGTTAAACTAGTAATGGTGCACTACTCCCTGGTGCGCCATTAGAATTTTTGGAAGAAAAAAATTGTTACTAATGGTGCACTGTGGGTCTGGTGCGCCATTAGTGTCTACCACACTAATGGCGCACCGACTCATGGTGCGCCATTACTATATAGTAGTGGCGCACCACATGTCAGGTGCGCCATTAGTGGCCATATCATCTATAGCCCTTTTCCTAGTAGTGCCTCTCTTGGTTAATGGAACTATATTAACTTTGGAGCATGTAATGCAAAGGCTTGAAATTATTGAAAACAAGGTTGCTACCGTAGAGTTAATTGAAAATTTGGATAAAAAGATCCACAGCCGAATCTCTCAATATGGATCTAAAGTAGGAGTTACTTTGAAACATATTAAAGAAAAGGAACCCATAGTTAATGAGAAAATAAATCATGATTCCGTTAGGATCGATAAACTTGAGAATATTATTACCAACTTTGAAACCTCTTTTTCTTCCGTAAAGAATACTCCAAGTCCTTCCACTAAAGTTGCCAAGCTTATGTACGTTCCTAAAAATAAGGGTGAATCCTCTAATAAGGATGCGGATCTCAAATCTATAAGTATTCATCCCAATCTTTTTGCTATCATTAAGGAACCATTTGTTACGAATGAATTTTTGGATCTTGTGCCTAAAAGTTTGATAATTAATAAAATGAAAGAAATTCCTAAAGATGGTAGATGCCTCATTGAAGAATTTCCTACCAAAGATGGCAATACCTAGATCTATTCTTGCCTGTTATGCCTAGCTAAGGGCGTTAAATGACAGCGCTTGTTGGGAGGCAACCCAATTTTATTTTTATTCCTTGATTTTTGCTCCTGTTTAGTAATAAATAATTTATCTAGCCTCTGTTTTGTTTGTGTTTTTTGTGTTTAATTAGTGTTTGTGCCAAGTAGAACCGTTGGGAAGACTTGGGGAAAGTCTTGTTGAACTTGCTGTAAAAAACAGAAACTTTAGCGAGCACGAGAACTGCTGTCATTTTTATTTGGAAAGTTCTATTTAGTTAATTATTTTGGAATATGATTAATAGATAAATTACTCACGTCCAGCAATTTATTTTAGAATTTTTGGGGTTCCATATCTTGCGCTAGCTACAGATTACTATAGACTGTTCTGTTTTTGACAGATTCTGTTTTTCGTGTGTTGTTTGCTTATTTTGATGTACCTATGGCTAGTAAAATAGTTTATAAACCATAGAGAAGTTGGAATACAGTAGGTATAAAACCAATATAAATAAAGAATGAGTTAATTACAGTACCTTGAAGTGGTCTTTTATTTTCTTTCGCTAACGGAGCTCACGAGATTTTCTACTTTAAGTTTTGTGTTGTGAAGTTTTCAAGTTTTGGGTAAAGATTTGATGGATTATGGAACAAGGAGTGGCAAGAGCCTAAGCTTGGGGATGCCCATAGCACCCCCAAGATAATCTAAGGACACCTAAAAGCCAAATCTTGGGGATGCCCCTGAAGGCATCCCCTCTTCCGTCTACTTCTATCGGTTACTTTACTTGGAGCTATATTTTTATTCGCCACATGATATGTGTTTTGCTTGGAGCGTCTTGTATAATTTGAGTCTTTATTTTTTAGTTTACCACAATCATCCTTGCTGTACACACCATTGGAGAGAGCTATACATGATTTAGAATTTGTTAGAATACTCTATGTGCTTCGCTTATATCTTTTGAGTTATATAATTTTGCTCTAGTACTTCACTTATATCTTTTAGAGCACGGTGGTGGATTTGTTTTATAGAAACTATTGATATCTCATGCTTCACTTAGATTATTTTGAGAGTCTTAATAGCATGGTAATTTGATTTAAATCCTAATATGCTTGGTATTCAAGAATAAAAATTTCTCTTATGAGTGTGTTGAATACTATGATAAGTTTGATACTTGATAATTGTTTTGAGATATGAAGATGGTGATATTAAATTCATGATAGTTGAGTAGTTGTGAATTTGAGAAATACTTGTGTTGAAGCTTGTGATTCCCGTAGCATGCACATATGGTGAACCGTTATGTGATGAAGTCGGAGCATGATTTATTTTTTGATTGTCTTCCTTATGAGTGGCGGTCGGGGACGAGCGATGGTCTTTTCCTACCAATCTATCCCCCTAGGAGCATGCACGTAATACTTTGCTTTGATAACTTGTAGATTTTTGCAATAAGTATATGAGTTCTTTATGACTAATGTTGAGTCCATGGATTATACGCACTCTCACCCTTCCACCTTTGCTAGCCTCTCTAATACCGCGCACCTTTCGCCGGTGTCACACACCTACCATATACCTTCCTCAAAACAGCCACCATACCTACCTATTATGGCATTTCCATAGCCATTCCGAGATATATTGCCATGCAACTTTCCACCATTCCGTTTATTATGACACACTCCATCATTGTCATATTGCTTAGCATGATCATGTAGTTGACATCGTATTTGTGGCAAAGCCACCATTCATAATTCTTTCATACATGTCACTCATGAGTCATTGCATATCCCGGTACACCGCCGGAGGCATTCATATAGAGTCATATTTTGTTCTAAGTATCGAGTTGTAATTGTTGAGTTGTAAGAAAAATAAAAGTGTGATGATCATCATTATTAGAGCATTGTCCCAGTGAGGAAAGGATGATGGAGACTATGATTCCCCCACAAGTCGGGATGAGACTCCATACGAGAAAAAAGAGACAAAGAAAAGAGGCCAGAAAAAAAAATAAAAAAAATAGAAAAGGCCCAAATAAAAAAAGTGAGATAAAAAGAGAGAAGGGACAATGTTACTATCCTTTTACCACACTTGTGCTTCAAAGTAGCACCATGATCTTCATAGTAGAGAGTCTCTCATGTTATCACTTTCATTTACTAGTGGGAATTTTTCATTGTAGAACTTGGCTTGTATATTCCAATGATGGGCTTCCTCAAAATGCCCTAGGTCTTCATGAGCAAGCAAGTTGGATGCACACCCACTTAGTTTCTTTTTGAGCTTTCATATACTTATAGCTCTAGTGCATCCGTTGCATGGCAATCCCTACTCACTCACATTGATATCTATTGATGGGCATCTTCATAGCCCGTTGATACGCCTAGTTGATGTGAGACTATCTTCTCCCTTTTTGTCTTCTCCACAACCACCACTCTATTCCACCTATAGTGCTATATCCATGGCTCATGCTCATGTATTGCGTAAAGATTGAAAAAGTTTTGAGAATGTCAAAAGTATTAAACTATTGCTTGGCTTGTCATCGGGGTTGTGCATGATTTAAATATTTTGTGTGGTGAAGATAGAGCATAGCCAAACTATATGATCTTGTAGGGATAACTTTCTTTAGCCATGTTATTTTGAGAAGACATAATTGTTTTGTTAGCATGCTTGAAGTATTATTATTTTTATGTCAATATGAACTTTTGTCTTGAATCTTTCGAATCTGAATATTCATACCACAATTAAGAAGAATTACATTAAAATTATGCCAAGTAGCACTCCGCATCAAAAATTCTGTTTTTATCATTTACCTACTCGAGGATGAGCAGAAATTAAGCTAGGGGATGCTTGATACGTCTCCAACGTATCTATAAATTTTGATTGCTCCATGCTATATTATCTACTATTTTGGACATTATTGGGCTTTATTATCCACATTTATATTATTTTTGGGACTAACCTATTAACCGGAGGCCCAGTCCAGAATTGATGTTTTTTGCCTGTTTTAGGGTTTCGAAGAAAAGGAATATCAAATGGAGTCCAAACGGAATGAAACCTTCGAGAACGTGATTTTCTCAACGAACAAGACCCGGGAGACTTGGACCCTATGTCAAGAAAGAAAAAAGGAGGCCACGAGGTAGGGGGCGCGCCTGCCTACCCCAGGCGCGCCCTCCACACCAGTGGGCCCCCTGTTGCTCCACCGACGTACTCCTTCCTCCTATATATACCTACGTACCCCCAAATGATCAAATACGGAGCCAAAACCCTAATTCCACCACCGTAACTTTCTGTATCCACGAGATCCCAACTTGGGGCCTGTTCCGGAGCTTCGCCGGAGGGGGCATCGATCACGGAGGGCTTCTACATCAACACCATAGCCTCTCCGATGAAGTGTGAGTAGTTTACCTCAGACCTACGGGTCCATAGTTAGTAGCTTGATGGCTTATTCTCTCTTTTTGGATCTCAATACAATGTTCTCCCCCTCTCTTGTGGAGAACTATTCGATGTAATCTTCTTTTTGCGGTGTGTTTGTTGAGACCGATGAATTGTGGGTTTATGATCAAGTCTATCTATGAATAATATTTGAATCTTCTCTGAATTATTTTATGTATGATTGGTTATCTTTGCGAGTCTCTTCGAATTATCAGCTTGGTTTGGCCTACTAGATTGATCTTTCTTGCAATGGGATAAGTGCTTAGCTTTGGGTTCAATCTTGCGGTGTCCTTTCCCAGTGACAGTAGGGGCAGCAAGGCACGTATTGTATTGTTGCCATCGAGGATAACAAGATGGGCTTTTCTTCATATTGCGTGAGTCTATCCCTCTACATCATGTCATCTTGCTTAAGGCATTACTCTGTTTTTAACTTAATACTCTAGATGCATGCTGTATAGCGGTCGATGAGTGGAGTAATAGTAGTAGATGCAGGCAGGAGTTCGTCTACTTGTCTCGGACGTGATGCCTATATACATGATCATACCTAGATATTCTCATAACTATGCTCAATTCTATCAATTGCTCAAACAGTAATTTGTTCACCCACCGTAGAATACTTATGCTCTTGAGAGAAGCCACTAGTGAAGCCTATGGCCCCCGGGTCTATATTTATCATATTAATCTCATATTACTTAGTTATTTCCTTTGCTATTTACTTTGCCTTTATTTTACTTTGCATCTTTATCATAAAAATACCAAAAATATTATCTTATCATGGCTATCAGATCTCACTCTCGTAAGTGGCTTTATAGGCATTGACAACCCCTATTTGCGTTGGTTTCGAGGATTTATTTGTTTTGTGCAGGTACTTGGGACTCGCGCGTAGCTTCCTACTGGATTGATACCTTGGTTCTCAAAAACTGAGGGAAATACTTACGCTACTTTGCTACATCATCCCTTCCTCTTCGGGGAAAACCAACGCAGTGCTCAAGAGGTTCACCCAAGGACAAATATTTGATTTTTCAACCAATTTATATACACTGGAGCTTGTGCATGTAGTTCAAATTTGGATTATGCACACAAATGCATTGAAAACTCATTTAATGCATAAAAATGTCCAAACGAACCCCAAAATATCACAAAAATTCAAACAACACTCCTGCTGTTTTATGTTGACACGAGAAAATTTGAAATAAATAAGAGGAAATGGATATCGTTTTGTTCCCAAAGGTGGGACGTTCCCTACCGAAAACCATCATGCTTGTTGTGAGAAGCATATATCCAAACCTGTCCCAAATGGGACAAAATTTGTACCACAGCATGTTGATGCCTCTCCATGATAGCATGCCAAGTTTCATGAATTTCAGAGGAGTTTTGGATTTACTAGAATGTAAAAACCGGGCATCTCAATGTTTTGCCAGCATTCAACGGCGCCCTAGTGTTTGAAATTCATTCCCATTTCTTGCATGGGACCTAAGCATGCACCCGAGGACACATATTTGTTTTTTCAACCAATTTATATGCACTAGAGCATGTGCATGTGGTTGAAATTTGAATTATGCACATAAATGCATTGAAAACTCATTTAATGCATAAAATTGTCCAAATGAACCCGGAAAAATCACAATAATTCACACAACACTCCTATTGTTCTACGTTGACACGAGCAAAAATTGGAAAGAAATAAGAGACAATGGATATCGTTTCGTCCCCAATGGTGGGACGTTCCCTATCGAAAACCATCATGCTTGTTGTGAGAAGCTCCGGTTTGTGAGAAGCATATACCGAAACCTGCCCCAAATGGGACAAAATTTGTACCACAACATGTTGATGCCGCTCCATGATAGCATGCCAAGTTTCATGAATTTTAGACGAGTTTTGGATTTACTAGAATTTAAAAACCAGACATCTCAATGTTTTGTCGGCAATCAACGGTGACCTGGTGTTTGAAATTCATTCCCATTTCTTGCATGGGACCTAAGCATGCACCCAAGGACACATATTTGATTTTTCAACCAATTTATATGCACCGGAGCATGTGCATGTAGTTCAAATTTTAATTATGCACATAAATACATTGAAAACTTAGTTAATGCATAAAAATGTCCAAACGAACCCAGAAAAATCACAAAAAGTCACACAACACTCCTATCGTTCTATGTTGACACGTGAATAACATTTGAAAGCAATAAAGGCAATGGATATCGTTTCATCCCCAAAGGTGGGACGTTCCCTACCGAAAACCATCATGCTTGTTGTGAGAAGCTCCGGTTTGTGAGAAGCATATATCCAAACCTACCCCCAAATGGGAAAAAAATTGTAGAACGACATGTTGTTGCCGCTCCATGATAGGATGCCAAGTTTAATGAATTTCAGACGAGTTTTGGATTTACTAGAATTTAAAAATAGGCATCTCAGTGTTTTGACGGCAATCAACGGTGCCCCGGTGTTTGAAATTCATTCCCATTTCTTGTATGGGACCTAAGCATGCACACAAGGACACATATTTGACTTTTCAACTAGTTTATATGCACTGGAGCATGTGCATGTACTTCAAATTTGAATTATGCACATAAATGCATTGAAAACTCATTTAATGCATAAAATGGGACAAAATTTGTACCACGACATGTTGATGCTGCTCTATGATAGCATGCCAAGTTTCATGAATTTTAGACGAGTTTTGGGTTTACTGGAATTTAAAAACCAGGCATCTCAATGTTTTGTCGGCAATCAACGGTGACCTGGTGTTTGAAATTCATTCCCATTTCTTGCATGGGACCTAAGTATGCACCCAAGGACACATATTTGATTTTTCAACCAATTTATATGCACCAGAGAATGTGCATGTAGTTGAAATTTGAATTATGCACATAAATGCATTAAAAACTTAGTTAATGCTTACAAATGTCCAAACAAACCCAGAAAAATCACATAAATTCACACAACACTACTGTCGTTCTATGTTGACACGTGGAAAACATTTGAAAGCAATAAGAGGCAATGGATATCGTTTCATCCCCAAAGGTGGGATGTTCCCTACCGAATACCATCATGCTTGTTGTGAGAAGCTTCGGTTTGTGAGAAGCATATACCCAAACCTGCCCCAAATGGGACAAAATTTGTACGATGACATGTTGATGCCGCTCTATGATAGCATGCCAAGTTTCATTAATTTCACACGAGTTTTGGATTTACTGGAATGTGAAAACCAGGCATCTGAATGTTTTGCCGGCAATCAACGGTGCCCTAGTGTTTGAAATTCATTCCCATTTCTTGCATGGGACCTAATCATGCACCCAAGGACACATATTTGATTTTTCGACCAATTTATATGCACCGAAGCATGTGCATGTTGTTGAAATTTGAATTATGCACATAAATGCATTGAATAATTAGTTAATGCATAAAAATGTCCAAATGAACCCAGAAAAATGACAAAAATTCACACAACACTCCCGTCATTCTATGTTGACACGTGAAAAACATTTGAAAGCAATAAAGGCTATGGATATCGTTTCATATCCAAAGGTGGGACGTTCCCTACCGAAAACCATCATGCTTGTTGTGAGAAGCTCCGGTTTGTGAGAAGCATATACCCAAACCTGCCCCAAATGGGACAAAATTTGTACCACGACATGTTGATGCCGCTCTATGATAGAATGCCAAGTTTCATGAATTTCACACAAGTTTTGGATTTACTGGAATTTAAAAACCAGGCATCTCAATGTTTTGCCGGCAATCAACGGTGCCCTGTTGTTTGAAATTCATTCCCATTTCTTGCATGGGACCTAACCATGCACGAAAGGACAAATATTTGATTTTTCAACTAATTTATATACACTGGAGCATGTGCGTGTAGTTCAAATTTGAATTATGCACATAAATGCATTGAAAACTCATTTAATGCATAAAAATGTCCAAACGAACCCCGAAAAATCAAAAAAATTCAGACAACACTCCTGCTATTTTATGTTGACACGAGGAAAAAATTTGAAAGAAATAAGGGGAAATGAATATCGTTTTGTTCCCAAAGGTGCGACGTTCCCTACTGAAAACCATCATGCTTGTTGTGAGAAGCACCGGTTTGTGAGAAGCATATACCCAAACCTGCCTCAAATGGAAAAAAAATTGTACCACGGCATGTTGATGCCGCTCCATGATAGCATGCCAAGTTTCATGAATTTCAGACGAGTTTCCTATTTACTAGATTTTAAAAACCTGGCATCTCAATGTTTTACCGGCAATCAACGGTGCCCTCGTGTTTGAAATTCATTCCCATTTCTTGCATGGGACCTAAGCATGCACCCAAGGACACATATTTGTTTTTTAACCAATTTATATGCACTAGAGCATATGAATGTGGTTCGAATTTGAATTATGCACATAAATGCATTGAAAACTCATTTAATGCATAAAATTGTCCAAATGAACCCCGAAAAATCACAATAATTGACACAACACTCCTATTGTTCTATGTTGACACGAGAAAAAAATTAGAAAGAAATGAGAGGCAATGGATATCGTTTCGTCCCCAAAGGTGGGACGTTCCCTATCGAAAACCATCATGCTTGTTGTGAGAAGCTCCAGTTTGTGAGAAGCATATACCCAAACCTGCCCCAAATGGGACAAAATTTGTACCATGGCATGCTGACGCCGCTCCAAGATAGCATGCCAAGTTTCATGAATTTTAGACAAGTTTTGGATTTACTAGAATTTAAAAACCAGGCATCTCAATATTTTGTCGGCAATCAACGGTGTCCTGGTGTTTGAAATTCATTCCCATTTCTTGCATGGGACCTAAGCATGCACCCAAGGACACATATTTGATTTTTCCACCAAATTATATGCACCGGAGCATGTGCATGTAGTTCAAATTTTAATTATGCACATAAATGCATTGAAAACTTAGTTAATGCATAAAAATGTCCAAACGAACCCAGAAAAATCACAAAAATTCACACAACACTCATGTCGTTCTATGTTGACACGTGAAAAACATTTCAAAGCAATAAAGGCAATGGATATCGTTTCATCCCCAAAGGTGGGACGTTCCCTACCGAAAACCATCATGCTTGTTGTGAGAAGCTCCGGTTTGTGAGAAGCATATACCCAAACCTGCCCCAAATGGGACAAAATTTGTAGAATGACATGTTGTTGCCGCTCCATGATAGCATGCCAAGTTTCATGAATTTCAGACGAGTTTTGGATTTACTAGAATCTAAAAACCATGCATCTCAATGTTTTGCCGGCAATCAACGATGCCCCGGTGTTTGAAATTCATTCCTATTTATTGTATGGGACCTAAGGATGCACCCAAGGACACATATTTGTTTTTTCAACCAATTTATATGAACTGGAGCATGTGCATGTAGTTCAAATTTGAATTATGCACATAAATGCATTGAAAACTCATTTAATGCATAAAATGGGACAAAATTTGTACCACGACATGTTGATGCTGCTCTATAATAGCATGCTAAGTTTCATGAATTTCAGACGAGTTTTAGATTTACTGGAATTTAAAAACCAGGCATCTCAATGTTTTACCGGCAATCAATGGTGCCCTTGTGTTTGAAATTCATTCCCATTTCTTGCATGGGACCTAAGCATGCACCCAAGGACAAATATTTGATTTTTCAACCAATTTATATAAACTGGAGCATGTGCATGTAGTTCAAATTTGAATTATGCACATAAATGCATTGAAAACTCATTTAATGAATAAAAATGTCCAAACGAACCCTAAAAAATCAAAAAAATTCACACAACACTCCTGCTGTTTTATGTTGACACGAGGAAAAAATTTGAAAGAAATAAGAGGAAATGGATATCGTTTCATTCCCAAAGGTGGGACGTTCCCTACTGAAAACCATTATGCTTATTGTGAGAAGTTCCAGTTTGTGAGAAGCATATACCCAAACCTGCCCCAAATGGCACAACATTTGTACCATGGCATGTTGATGCCGCTCCATGATAGCATGCCAAGTTTCATGAATTTTAGACGAGTTTTGTATTTTCTAGAATTTAAAACCTGACATCTCAATGTTTTGCCTGCAATCAACGGTGCCCTAGTATTTGATATCCATTCCCATTTTTTGCATGGGACCTAAGCATGCACCCAAGGACACATATTTGATTTTTCAACCAATTTATATGCACCGGCGCATGTGCGTGTAGTTGAAATTTGAATTATTCACATAAATGCATTCGAAACTTAGTTAATGCATAGAAATGTCCAAACAAACCCCGAAAAATCACAAAAATTCACACGACACTCCTGTTGTTCTATGTTGACACGTGAAAAACATTTGAAAGCAATAAGAGGCAATGGATATCATTTCATCCCCAAAGGTGGGACGTTCCCTACCGAAAACCATCATGCTTGTTATGAGAAGCTCCGGTTTGTGAAAAGCATATACCCAAACCTGCCCCAAATGGGACAAAATTTGTACCACGACATGTTGATGCCGCTCCATGATAGCATGCCAAGTTTCATGAATTTCATACAAGTTTTGGATTTACTAGAATTTAAAAACCAGGCATCTCAATGTTTTGCCAGCAATCAACGGTGCCCTAGTGTTTGAAATTCATTCCCGTTTCTTGCAAGGGACCTAAGCATGCACCCAAGGACACATATTTGATTTTTCAACCAATTTATATGCACTGGAGCATGTGCATGTGGTTCAATTTGAATTATGCACATAAATGTATTGAAAACTCATTTAATGCATAAAAA
The DNA here is from genome assembly GCF_056163025.1 of Triticum urartu. NCBI lineage: Eukaryota > Viridiplantae > Streptophyta > Magnoliopsida > Poales > Poaceae > Triticum > Triticum urartu. The sequence goes on along the minus strand of NC_141877.1, from coordinate 419,426,774 downwards.
TGTCCAAACGAACCCTAAAAAATCACAAAAATTCACACAACACTCCTGATGTTTTATGTTGACACGAGGAAAAAATTTGAAAGAAATAAGAGGAAATGGATATCGTTTCATTCCAAAAGGTGGGACGTTCCCTACTGAAAACCATTATGCTTATTGTGAAAAGCTCCGGTTTGTGAGAAGCATATACCCAAACCTGCCCCAAATGACACATATTTGATTTTTCCACCAATTTATATGCACCGGAGCATGTGCATGTAGTTCAAATTTTAATTATGCACATAAATGCATTGAAAACTTAGTTAGTGCATAAAAATGTCCAAACGAACCCAGAAAAATCACAAAAATTCACACAACACTCATGCCGTTCTATGTTGACACGTGAAAAACATTTCAAAGCAATAAAGGCAATGGATATCGTTTCATCCCCAAAGGTGGGACGTTCCCTACCGAAAACCATCATGCTTGTTGTGAGAAGCTCCGGTTTGTGAGAAGCATATACCCAAACCTGCCCCAAATGGGACAAAATTTGTAGAACGGCATGTTGTTGCCGCTCCATGATAGCATTCCAAGTTTCATGAATTTCACACGAGTTTTGGATTTACTAGAATCTGAAAACCATGCATCTCAATGTTTTGCCGGCAATCAACGATGCCCCGGTGTTTGAAATTCATTCACATTTCTTGTATGGGACCTAAGGATGCACCCTAGGACACATATTTGATTTTTCAACCAATTTATATGCACTGGAGCATGTGCATGTAGTTCAAATTTGAATTATGCACATAAATGCATTGAAAACTCATTTAATGCATAAAATGGGACAAAATTTGTACCACGACATGTTGATGCCGCTCTATTATAGCATGCCAAGTTTCAAGAATTTCAGACGAGTTTTAGATTTATTGGAATTTAAAAACCAGGCATCTCAATGTTTTACCGGCAATCAATGGTGCCCTTGTGTTTGAAATTCATTCCCATTTCTTCCATGGGACCTAAGCATGCACCCAAGGACAAATATTTGATTTTTCAACCAATTTATATACACTGGAGCATGTGCATGTAGTTCAAATTTGAATTATGCACATAAATGCATTGAAAACTCATTTAATGAATAAAAATGTCCAAACGAACCCTGAAAAATCACAGAAATTCACACAACACTCCTGCTGTTTTATGTTGACACGAGGAAAAAATTTGAAAGAAATAAGAGGAAATGGATATTGTTTCATTCCCAAAGGTGGGACGTTCCCTACTGAAAACCATTATGCTTATTGTGAGAAGCTCCGGTTTGTGAGAAGCATATACCCAAACCTGCCCCAAATGGCACAACATTTGTACCATGGCATGTTGATGCCGCTCCATGATAGCATGCCAAGTTTCATGAATTTCAGACGAGTTTTGTATTTTCTAGAATTTAAAACCTGACATCTCAATGTTTTGTCGGCAATCAACGGTGCCCTAGTATTTGATATCCATTCCCATTTCTTGCATGGGACCTAAGCATGCACCCAAGGACACATATTTGTTTTTTCAACCAATTTATATGCACTGGAGCATGTGCATGTGGTTCAAATTTGAATTATGCACATAAATGCATTGAAAACTCATTAATGCATAAAATTGTCAAAATCAAGCCCGAAAAATCACAATAATTCACACAACACTCCTATTGTTCTATGTTGACACGACAAAAAAATGGAAACAAATGAGAGGCAATGGATATCGTTTCGTCCCCAAAGGTGGGGCGTTCCCTATCGAAAACCATCATGCTTATTGTGAGAAGCTCCAGTTTGTGAGAAGCATATACCCAAACCTGCCCCAAATGGGACAAAATTTGTACAACGACATGTTGATGCCGCTCCATGATAGCATGCCAAGTTTCATGAATTATAGACGAGTTTTGGATTTACTAGAATTTAAAAACCAGGCATCTCAATGTTTTGCCGGCAATCAATGGTGCCCTAGTGTTTGAAATTCATTCCCATTTCTTGCATGGGACCTAAGCATGCACCCAAGGACACATATTTGATTTTTCAACCAATTTATATGCACTGGAGCATGTGCATGTGGTTCAATTTGAATTATGCACATAAATGCATTGAAAACTCATTTCATGCATAAAAATGTCCAAAAGAACCCCGAAAAATCACAAAAATTCACACAACACTTCTTTTGTTCTATGTTGACACGACAAAAAAATTTGAAAGCAATAAGAGGCAATGGATTTTGTATCGTCCCAAAAGATGGGACGTTCCCTACTGAAAATCATCATGCTTGTTGTGAGAAGCTCCGGTTTGTGAGAAGCATATACCCAAACCTACCCCCAAATGGGACAAAATTTGTACCATGGCACGTCGATGCCGCTCCATGATAGCTTGCCAAGTTTCATGAATTTCAGACGAGTTTTGGATTTACTAGAATTTAAAAACCAGGCATCTCAATCTTTTGCCGGCAATCAACGGTGCCCCGGTGTTTGAAATTCATTCCCATTTGTTGCATAGGACCTAAGCATGCACCCAAGGACACATATTTGATTTTTCAACCAATTTATATGCACTGGAGCATGTGCATATAGTTCAAATTTGAATTATGACATAAATGCATTGAAAACTCAGTTAATGCATAAAAATGTCCAAACGAACCCTGAAAAATCACAAAAATTCACACAACACTCCTGTTGTTCTATGTTGACACGAGAAAAAAATTTGAAAGCAATAAGAGGCAATGGATATCGTTTCGTCCCCAAAGGTGGGATGTTCCATACCGAAAACCATCGTGCTTGTTGTGAGAAGCTCCGGTTTGTGAGAAGCATATACCCAAACCTGCCCCAAATGGGACAAAATTTGTAGAATGACATGTTGTTGCCGCTCCATGATAGCATGCCAAGTTTCATGAATTTCAGACGAGTTTTGGATTTACTAGAATCTAAAAACCATGCATCTCAGTGTTTTGACGGCAATCAACGGTGCCCCGGTGTTTGAAATTCATTCCCATTTCTTGTATGGGACCTAAGCATGCACACAAGGACACATATTTGACTTTTCAACTAGTTTATATGCACTGGAGCATGTGCATGTACTTCAAATTTGAATTATGCACATAAATGCATTGAAAACTCATTTAATGCATAAAATGGGACAAAATTTGTACCACGACATGTTGATGCCGCTCTATGATAGCATGCCAAGTTTCAAGAATTTCAGACGAGTTTTAGATTTATTGGAATTTAAAAACCAGGCATCTCAATGTTTTACCGGCAATCAATGGTGCCCTTGTGTTTGAAATTCATCCCATTTCTTCCATGGGACCTAAGCATGCACCCAAGGACAAATATTTGATTTTTCAACCAATTTATATACACTGGAGCATGTGCATGTAGTTCAAATTTGAATTATGCACATGGCTGCTACGGGCTTAGCAAGAACCGTTCTTACCTACGCATCAAAACCACAACGATAGTTTGTCAAGTTAGTGCTATTTTAACCTTCGCAAGGACCGGGCATAGCCACACTTGGTTCAACTAAAGTTGGAGAAATTGACACCCGCCCCAAAGGTGGGACGTTCCCTACTGAAAACCATTATGCTTATTGTGAGAAGCTCCAGTTTGTGAGAAGCATATACCCAAACCTGCCCCAAATGGCACAACATTTGTACCATGGCATGTTGATGCCGCTCCATGATAGCATGCCAAGTTTCATGAATTTCAGACGAGTTTTGTATTTTCTAGAATTTAAAACCTGACATCTCAATGTTTTGTCGGCAATCAACGGTGCCCTAGTATTTGATATCCATTCCCATTTCTTGCATGGGACCTAAGCATGCACCCAAGGACACATATTTGTTTTTTCAACCAATTTATATGCACTGGAGCATGTGCATGTGGTTCAAATTTGAATTATGCACATAAATGCATTGAAAACTCATTAATGCATAAAATTGTCAAAATCAAGCCCGAAAAATCACAATAATTCACACAACACTCCTATTGTTCTATGTTGACACGACAAAAAAATGGAAACAAATGAGAGGCAATGGATATCGTTTCGTCCCCAAAGGTGGGGCGTTCCCTATCGAAAACCATCATGCTTATTGTGAGAAGCTCCAGTTTGTGAGAAGCATATACCCAAACCTGCCCCAAATGGGACAAAATTTGTACAACGACATGTTGATGCCGCTCCATGATAGCATGCCAAGTTTCATGAATTATAGACGAGTTTTGGATTTACTAGAATTTAAAAACCAGGCATCTCAATGTTTTGCCGGCAATCAATGGTGCCCTAGTGTTTGAAATTCATTCCCATTTCTTGCATGGGACCTAAGCATGCACCCAAGGACACATATTTGATTTTTCAACCAATTTATATGCACTGGAGCATGTGCATGTGGTTCAATTTGAATTATGCACATAAATGCATTGAAAACTCATTTCATGCATAAAAATGTCCAAAAGAACCCCGAAAAATCACAAAAATTCACACAACACTTCTTTTGTTCTATGTTGACACGACAAAAAAATTTGAAAGCAATAAGAGGCAATGGATTTTGTATCGTCCCAAAAGATGGGACGTTCCCTACTGAAAATCATCATGCTTGTTGTGAGAAGCTCCGGTTTGTGAGAAGCATATACCCAAACCTACCCCCAAATGGGACAAAATTTGTACCATGGCACGTCGATGCCGCTCCATGATAGCTTGCCAAGTTTCATGAATTTCAGACGAGTTTTGGATTTACTAGAATTTAAAAACCAGGCATCTCAATCTTTTGCCGGCAATCAACGGTGCCCCGGTGTTTGAAATTCATTCCCATTTGTTGCATAGGACCTAAGCATGCACCCAAGGACACATATTTGATTTTTCAACCAATTTATATGCACTGGAGCATGTGCATATAGTTCAAATTTGAATTATGACATAAATGCATTGAAAACTCAGTTAATGCATAAAAATGTCCAAACGAACCCTGAAAAATCACAAAAATTCACACAACACTCCTGTTGTTCTATGTTGACACGAGAAAAAAATTTGAAAGCAATAAGAGGCAATGGATATCGTTTCGTCCCCAAAGGTGGGATGTTCCATACCGAAAACCATCGTGCTTGTTGTGAGAAGCTCCGGTTTGTGAGAAGCATATACCCAAACCTGCCCCAAATGGGACAAAATTTGTAGAATGACATGTTGTTGCCGCTCCATGATAGCATGCCAAGTTTCATGAATTTCAGACGAGTTTTGGATTTACTAGAATCTAAAAACCATGCATCTCAGTGTTTTGACGGCAATCAACGGTGCCCCGGTGTTTGAAATTCATTCCCATTTCTTGTATGGGACCTAAGCATGCACACAAGGACACATATTTGACTTTTCAACTAGTTTATATGCACTGGAGCATGTGCATGTACTTCAAATTTGAATTATGCACATAAATGCATTGAAAACTCATTTAATGCATAAAATGGGACAAAATTTGTACCACGACATGTTGATGCTGCTCTATGATAGCATGCCAAGTTTCATGAATTTTAGACGAGTTTTGGGTTTACTGGAATTTAAAAACCAGGCATCTCAATGTTTTGTCGGCAATCAACGGTGACCTGGTGTTTGAAATTCATTCCCATTTCTTCCATGGGACCTAAGTATGCACCCAAGGACACATATTTGATTTTTCAACCAATTTATATGCACCAGAGAATGTGCATGTAGTTGAAATTTGAATTATGCACATAAATGCATTAAAAACTTAGTTAATGCTTACAAATGTCCAAACAAACCCAGAAAAATCACATAAATTCACACAACACTACTGTCGTTCTATGTTGACACGTGGAAAACATTTGAAAGCAATAAGAGGCAATGGATATCGTTTCATCCCCAAAGGTGGGATGTTCCCTACCGAATACCATCATGCTTGTTGTGAGAAGCTTCGGTTTGTGAGAAGCATATACCCAAACCTGCCCCAAATGGGACAAAATTTGTACGATGACATGTTGATGCCGCTCTATGATAGCATGCCAAGTTTCATTAATTTCACACGAGTTTTGGATTTACTGGAATGTGAAAACCAGGCATCTGAATGTTTTGCCGGCAATCAACGGTGCCCTAGTGTTTGAAATTCATTCCCATTTCTTGCATGGGACCTAATCATGCACCCAAGGACACATATTTGATTTTTCGACCAATTTATATGCACCGAAGCATGTGCATGTTGTTGAAATTTGAATTATGCACATAAATGCATTGAATAATTAGTTAATGCATAAAAATGTCCAAATGAACCCAGAAAAATGACAAAAATTCACACAACACTCCCGTCATTCTATGTTGACACGTGAAAAACATTTGAAAGCAATAAAGGCTATGGATATCGTTTCATATCCAAAGGTGGGACGTTCCCTACCGAAAACCATCATGCTTGTTGTGAGAAGCTCCGGTTTGTGAGAAGCATATACCCAAACCTGCCCCAAATGGGACAAAACTTGTACCACGACATGTTGATGCCGCTCTATGATAGAATGCCAAGTTTCATGAATTTCACACAAGTTTTGGATTTACTGGAATTTAAAAACCAGGCATCTCAATGTTTTGCCGGCAATCAACGGTGCCCTGTTGTTTGAAATTCATTCCCATTTCTTGCATGGGACCTAACCATGCACGAAAGGACAAATATTTGATTTTTCAACTAATTTATATACACTGGAGCATGTGCGTGTAGTTCAAATTTGAATTATGCACATAAATGCATTGAAAACTCATTTAATGCATAAAAATGTCCAAACGAACCCCGAAAAATCAAAAAAATTCAGACAACACTCCTGCTATTTTATGTTGACACGAGGAAAAAATTTGAAAGAAATAAGGGGAAATGAATATCGTTTTGTTCCCAAAGGTGCGACGTTCCCTACTGAAAACCATCATGCTTGTTGTGAGAAGCACCGGTTTGTGAGAAGCATATACCCAAACCTGCCTCAAATGGAAAAAAAATTGTACCACGGCATGTTGATGCCGCTCCATGATAGCATGCCAAGTTTCATGAATTTCAGACGAGTTTCCTATTTACTAGATTTTAAAAACCTGGCATCTGAATGTTTTACCGGCAATCAACGGTGCCCTCGTGTTTGAAATCCATTCCCATTTCTTGCATGGGACCTAAGCATGCACCCAAGGACACATATTTGTTTTTTAACCAATTTATATGCACTAGAGCATATGAATGTGGTTCGAATTTGAATTATGCACATAAATGCATTGAAAACTCATTTAATGCATAAAATTGTCCAAATGAACCCCGAAAAATCACAATAATTGACACAACACTCCTATTGTTCTATGTTGACACGAGAAAAAAATTAGAAAGAAATGAGAGGCAATGGATATCGTTTCGTCCCCAAAGGTGGGACGTTCCCTATCGAAAACCATCATGCTTGTTGTGAGAAGCTCCAGTTTGTGAGAAGCATATACCCAAACCTGCCCCAAATGGGACAAAATTTGTACCATGGCATGCTGACGCCGCTCCAAGATAGCATGCCAAGTTTCATGAATTTTAGACAAGTTTTGGATTTACTAGAATTTAAAAACCAGGCATCTCAATATTTTGTCGGCAATCAACGGTGTCCTGGTGTTTGAAATTCATTCCCATTTCTTGCATGGGACCTAAGCATGCACCCAAGGACACATATTTGATTTTTCCACCAAATTATATGCACCGGAGCATGTGCATGTAGTTCAAATTTTAATTATGCACATAAATGCATTGAAAACTTAGTTAATGCATAAAAATGTCCAAACGAACCCAGAAAAATCACAAAAATTCACACAACACTCATGTCGTTCTATGTTGACACGTGAAAAACATTTCAAAGCAATAAAGGCAATGGATATCGTTTCATCCCCAAAGGTGGGACGTTCCCTACCGAAAACCATCATGCTTGTTGTGAGAAGCTCCGGTTTGTGAGAAGCATATACCCAAACCTGCCCCAAATGGGACAAAATTTGTAGAATGACATGTTGTTGCCGCTCCATGATAGCATGCCAAGTTTCATGAATTTCAGACGAGTTTTGGATTTACTAGAATCTAAAAACCATGCATCTCAATGTTTTGCCGGCAATCAACGATTCCCCGGTGTTTGAAATTCATTCCTATTTATTGTATGGGACCTAAGGATGCACCCAAGGACACATATTTGTTTTTTCAACCAATTTATATGAACTGGAGCATGTGCATGTAGTTCAAATTTGAATTATGCACATAAATGCATTGAAAACTCATTTAATGCATAAAATGGGACAAAATTTGTACCACGACATGTTGATGCTGCTCTATAATAGCATGCTAAGTTTCATGAATTTCAGACGAGTTTTAGATTTACTGGAATTTAAAAACCAGGCATCTCAATGTTTTACCGGCAATCAATGGTGCCCTTGTGTTTGAAATTCATTCCCATTTCTTGCATGGGACCTAAGCATGCACCCAAGGATAAATATTTGATTTTTCAACCAATTTATATAAACTGGAGCATGTGCATGTAGTTCAAATTTGAATTATGCACATAAATGCATTGAAAACTCATTTAATGAATAAAAATGTCCAAACGAACCCTAAAAAATCAAAAAAATTCACACAACACTCCTGCTGTTTTATGTTGACACGAGGAAAAAATTTGAAAGAAATAAGAGGAAATGGATATCGTTTCATTCCCAAAGGTGGGACGTTCCCTACTGAAAACCATTATGCTTATTGTGAGAAGTTCCAGTTTGTGAGAAGCATATACCCAAACCTGCCCCAAATGGCACAACATTTGTACCATGGCATGTTGATGCCGCTCCATGATAGCATGCCAAGTTTCATGAATTTTAGACGAGTTTTGTATTTTCTAGAATTTAAAACCTGACATCTCAATGTTTTGCCTGCAATCAACGGTGCCCTAGTATTTGATATCCATTCCCATTTTTTGCATGGGACCTAAGCATGCACCCAAGGACACATATTTGATTTTTCAACCAATTTATATGCACCGGCGCATGTGCGTGTAGTTGAAATTTGAATTATTCACATAAATGCATTGGAAACTTAGTTAATGCATAGAAATGTCCAAACAAACCCCGAAAAATCACAAAAATTCACACGACACTCCTGTTGTTCTATGTTGACACGTGAAAAACATTTGAAAGCAATAAGAGGCAATGGATATCATTTCATCCCCAAAGGTGGGACGTTCCCTACCGAAAACCATCATGCTTGTTATGAGAAGCTCCGGTTTGTGAAAAGCATATACCCAAACCTGCCCCAAATGGGACAAAATTTGTACCACGACATGTTGATGCCGCTCCATGATAGCATGCCAAGTTTCATGAATTTCATACAAGTTTTGGATTTACTAGAATTTAAAAACCAGGCATCTCAATGTTTTGCCAGCAATCAACGGTGCCCTAGTGTTTGAAATTCATTCCCGTTTCTTGCAAGGGACCTAAGCATGCACCCAAGGACACATATTTGATTTTTCAACCAATTTATATGCACTGGAGCATGTGCATGTGGTTCAATTTGAATTATGCACATAAATGTATTGAAAACTCATTTAATGCATAAAAATGTCCAAACGAACCCTAAAAAATCACAAAAATTCACACAACACTCCTGATGTTTTATGTTGACACGAGGAAAAAATTTGAAAGAAATAAGAGGAAATGGATATCGTTTCATTCCAAAAGGTGGGACGTTCCCTACTGAAAACCATTATGCTTATTGTGAAAAGCTCCGGTTTGTGAGAAGCATATACCCAAACCTGCCCCAAATGACACATATTTGATTTTTCCACCAATTTATATGCACCGGAGCATGTGCATGTAGTTCAAATTTTAATTATGCACATAAATGCATTGAAAACTTAGTTAGTGCATAAAAATGTCCAAACGAACCCAGAAAAATCACAAAAATTCACACAACACTCATGTCGTTCTATGTTGACACGTGAAAAACATTTCAAAGCAATAAAGGCAATGGATATCGTTTCATCCCCAAAGGTGGGACGTTCCCTACCAAAAACCATCATGCTTGTTGTGAGAAGCTCCGGTTTGTGAGAAGCATATACCCAAACCTGCCCCAAATGGGACAAAATTTGTAGAACGGCATGTTGTTGCCGCTCCATGATAGCATTCCAAGTTTCATGAATTTCACACGAGTTTTGGATTTACTAGAATCTGAAAACCATGCATCTCAATGTTTTGCCGGCAATCAACGATGCCCCGGTGTTTGAAATTCATTCACATTTCTTGTATGGGACCTAAGGATGCACCCTAGGACACATATTTGATTTTTCAACCAATTTATATGCACTGGAGCATGTGCATGTAGTTCAAATTTGAATTATGCACATAAATGCATTGAAAACTCATTTAATGCATAAAATGGGACAAAATTTGTACCACGACATGTTGATGCCGCTCTATGATAGCATGCCAAGTTTCAAGAATTTCAGACGAGTTTTAGATTTATTGGAATTTAAAAACCAGGCATCTCAATGTTTTACCGGCAATCAATGGTGCCCTTGTGTTTGAAATTCATTCCCATTTCTTCCATGGGACCTAAGCATGCACCCAAGGACAAATATTTGATTTTTCAACCAATTTATATACACTGGAGCATGTGCATGTAGTTCAAATTTGAATTATGCACATAAATGCATTGAAAACTCATTTAATGAATAAAAATGTCCAAACGAACCCTGAAAAATCACAGAAATTCACACAACACTCCTGCTGTTTTATGTTGACACGAGGAAAAAATTTGAAAGAAATAAGAGGAAATGGATATTGTTTCATTCCCAAAGGTGGGACGTTCCCTACTGAAAACCATTATGCTTATTGTGAGAAGCTCCGGTTTGTGAGAAGCATATACCCAAACCTGCCCCAAATGGCACAACATTTGTACCATGGCATGTTGATGCCGCTCCATGATAGCATGCCAAGTTTCATGAATTTCAGACGAGTTTTGTATTTTCTAGAATTTAAAACCTGACATCTCAATGTTTTGTCGGCAATCAACGGTGCCCTAGTATTTGATATCCATTCCCATTTCTTGCATGGGACCTAAGCATGCACCCAAGGACACATATTTGTTTTTTCAACCAATTTATATGCACTGGAGCATGTGCATGTGGTTCAAATTTGAATTATGCACATAAATGCATTGAAAACTCATTAATGCATAAAATTGTCAAAATCAAGCCCGAAAAATCACAATAATTCACACAACACTCCTATTGTTCTATGTTGACACGACAAAAAAATGGAAACAAATGAGAGGCAATGGATATCGTTTCGTCCCCAAAGGTGGGGCGTTCCCTATCGAAAACCATCATGCTTATTGTGAGAAGCTCCAGTTTGTGAGAAGCATATACCCAAACCTGCCCCAAATGGGACAAAATTTGTACAACGACATGTTGATGCCGCTCCATGATAGCATGCCAAGTTTCATGAATTATAGACGAGTTTTGGATTTACTAGAATTTAAAAACCAGGCATCTCAATGTTTTGCCGGCAATCAATGGTGCCCTAGTGTTTGAAATTCATTCCCATTTCTTGCATGGGACCTAAGCATGCACCCAAGGACACATATTTGATTTTTCAACCAATTTATATGCACTGGAGCATGTGCATGTGGTTCAATTTGAATTATGCACATAAATGCATTGAAAACTCATTTCATGCATAAAAATGTCCAAAAGAACCCCGAAAAATCACAAAAATTCACACAACACTTCTTTTGTTCTATGTTGACACGACAAAAAAATTTGAAAGCAATAAGAGGCAATGGATTTTGTATCGTCCCAAAAGATGGGACGTTCCCTACTGAAAATCATCATGCTTGTTGTGAGAAGCTCCGGTTTGTGAGAAGCATATACCCAAACCTACCCCCAAATGGGACAAAATTTGTACCATGGCACGTCGATGCCGCTCCATGATAGCTTGCCAAGTTTCATGAATTTCAGACGAGTTTTGGATTTACTAGAATTTAAAAACCAGGCATCTCAATCTTTTGCCGGCAATCAACGGTGCCCCGGTGTTTGAAATTCATTCCCATTTGTTGCATAGGACCTAAGCATGCACCCAAGGACACATATTTGATTTTTCAACCAATTTATATGCACTGGAGCATGTGCATATAGTTCAAATTTGAATTATGACATAAATGCATTGAAAACTCAGTTAATGCATAAAAATGTCCAAACGAACCCTGAAAAATCACAAAAATTCACACAACACTCCTGTTGTTCTATGTTGACACGAGAAAAAAATTTGAAAGCAATAAGAGGCAATGGATATCGTTTCGTCCCCAAAGGTGGGATGTTCCATACCGAAAACCATCGTGCTTGTTGTGAGCAGCTCCGGTTTGTGAGAAGCATATAACCAAACCTGCGCCAAATGGGTCAAAATTTGTACCATGGCACGTCGATGCCGTTCCATGATAGCATGCCAAGTTTCATGAATTTCAGACGAGTTTTGGATTTACTAGAATTTAAAAACCAGGCATCTCAATGTATTGCTGGTAATCAACGGTGCCCCGGTGTTTGAAATTCATTCCCTTTTCTTGCATGGGACCTAAGCATGCACCCAAGGTCGCAGGTTTGATTTTTCAACCAATGTATATGCATTGGAGCATGTGCATGTAGTTCAAATTTGAATTATGCACATAAAATACATTGAAAACTCAGGTAATGCATAAAAATGTCCAAAAGAACACCGAAAAATCACAAAAACTCACACAACACTCCTGTTGCTCTATGTTGACACGAGAAAAAAATTGGAAAGCAATAAGAGGCAATGGATATTGTTTCGTCCCCAAAGGTGGGATGTTCCCTACCGAAAACCATCATGCTTATTGTGAGAAGCTCTGGTTTGTGAGAAGCATATACCCAAACCTTCCCCAAATGGGACAAAAATTTTACCATGGCATGTTGATGCCACTCCATGATAGCATGCCAAGTTTCTTGAATTTCAGACGAGTTTTGGATTTACTAGAATTTAAAAACCAGGCATCTCAATGTTTTGTTGGCAATCAACGGTGCCCCAGTGTTTGAAATTCATTCCCATTTCTTGCATGGGACCTAAGCATGCACCCAAGGACACATATTTGATTTTTCAACCAATTTATATGCACCGGAGCATGTGCGTGTAGTAGAAATTTGAATTATTCACATAAATGCATTGGAAACTTAGTTAATACATAAAAATGTCCAAACGAACGCCGAAAAATCACAAAACTCACACAACACTGCTGTTGTTTTATGTTGACACGTGAAAAACATTTGAAAGCAATAAGATGCAATGGATATCGTTTCATCCCCAAAGGTGGGACGTTCCCTACCGAAAAACATCATGCTTGTTATGAGAAGCTCCGGTTTGTGAGAAGCATATACCCAAACCTGCCCCAAATGGGACAAAATTTGTACCATGGCACGTCGATGCCGCTCCATGATAGCTTGCCAAGTTTCATGAATTTCAGACGAGTTTTGGATTTACTAGAATTTAAAAACCAGGCATCTCAATGTTTTGCCGGCAATCAACGGTGCCCCGGTGTTTGAAATTCATTCCCATTTCTTGCATAGGACCTAAGCATGCACCCAAGGACACATATTTGATTTTTCAACCAATTTATATGCACTGGAGCATGTGCATATAGTTCAAATTTGAATTATGACATAAATGCATTGAAAACTCAGTTAATGCATAAAAATGTCCAAACGAACCCTGAAAAATCACAAAAATTCACACAACACTCCTGTTGTTCTATGTTGACACGAGAAAAAATTTTGAAAGCAATAAGAGGCAATGGATATCATTTCGTCCCCAAAGGTGGGATGTTCCATACCGAAAACCATCGTGCTTGTTGTGAGCAGCTCCGGTTTGTGAGAAGCATATAACCAAACCTGCGCCAAATGGGTCAAAATTTGTACCATGGCACGTCGATGCCGTTCCATGATAGCATGCCAAGTTTCATGAATTTCAGACGAGTTTTGGATTTACTATAATTTAAAAACCAGGCATCTCAATGTATTGCCGGTAATCAACGGTGCCCCAGTGTTTGAAATTCATTCCCTTTTCTTGCATGGGACCTAAGTATGCACCCAAGGTCGCAGGTTTGATTTTTCAACCAATGTATATGCATTGGAGCATGTGCATGTAGTTCAAATTTGAATTATGCACATAAAATACATTGAAAACTCAGGTAATGCATAAAAATGTCCAAAAGAACCCCGAAAAATCACAAAAACTCACACAACACTCCTGTTGCTCTATGTTGACACGAGAAAAAAATTGGAAAGCAATAAAAGGCAATGGATATCGTTTCGTCCCCAAAGGTGGGATGTTCCCTACCGAAAACCATCATGCTTATTGTGAGAAGCTCTGGTTTGTGAGAAGCATATACCCAAACCTTCCCCAAATGGGACAAAAATTTTACCATGGCATGTTGATGCCACTCCATGATAGCATGCCAAGTTTCTTGAATTTCAAACGAGTTTTGGATTTACTAGAATTTAAAAATCAGGCATCTCAATGTTTTGTTGGCAATCGACGGTGCCCCAGTGTTTGAAATTCATTCCCATTTCTTGCATGGGACCTAAGCATGCACCCAAGGACATGTATTTGATTTTTCAACCAATTTATATGCACCGGAGCATGTGCGTGTAGTAGAAATTTGAATTATTCACATAAATGCATTGGAAACTTAGTTAATGCATAAAAATGTCCAAACGAACGCCGAAAAATCACAAAAATTCACACAACACTCCTGTTGTTTTATGTTGACACGTGAAAAACATTTGAAAGCAATAAGATGCAATGGATATCGTTTCATCCCCAAAGGTGGGACGTTCCCTACCGAAAACCATCATGCTTGTTATGAGAAGCTCCGGTTTGTGAGAAGCATATACCCAAACCTGCCGCAAATGGGACAAAATTTGTACCACGACATGTTGATGCCGCTCCATGATAGCATGCCAAGTTTCATGAATTTCGGATGATTTTTGGATTTACTAGAATTTAAAAACTAGGCATCTCAATGTTTTGCCGGCAATCAACGGTGCTGTGGTGTTTGAAATTAATTCCCATTTCTTGCATGGGACCTAAGCATGCACCCAAGGACACATATTTGATTTTTCAACCAATTTATATGCACTGGAGGATGTGCATGTGGTTCAATTTGAATTATGCACATAAATGCATTGAAAACTCATTTAATGCATAAAAATGTCCCGACAAACCCCGAAAAATCACAAAAATTCACACAACACTCCTGTTGTTCTATGTTGACACGACAAAAAAATTTGAAAGCAATAAGAGGCAATGGATTTTGTTTCATCCCCAAAGATGGGACGTTCCCTACCGAAAACCATCATGCTTGTTGTGAGAAGCTCCGGTTTGTGAAAAGCATATACCCAACGCTACCCCCAAATGGGACAAAATTTGTACCATGGCATGTCGATGCCGCTCCATGATAGCATGCCAAGTTTCATGAATTTTAGGCGAGTTTTGTATTTTCTAGAATTTAAAACCTGACATCTCAATGTTTTGCCTGCAATCAACGGTGCCCTAGTATTTGATATCCATTCCCATTTTTTGCATGGGACCTAAGCATGCACCCAAGGACACATATTTGATTTTTCAACCAATTTATATGCACCGGAGCATGTGCGTGTAGTTGAAATTTGAATTATTCACATAAATGCATTGGAAACTTAGTTAATGCATAGAAATGTCCAAACAAACCCCGAAAAATCACAAAAATTCACACGACACTCCTGTTCTTCTATGTTGACACGTGAAAAACATTTGAAAGCAATAAGAGGCAATGGATATCATTTCATCCCCAAAGGTGGGACGTTCCCTACCGAAAACCATCATGCTTGTTATGAGAAGCTCCGGTTTGTGAAAAGCATATACCCAAACCTGCCCCAAATGGGACAAAATTTGTACCACGACATGTTGATGCCGCTCCATGATAGCATGCCAAGTTTCATGAATTTCATACAAGTTTTGGATTTACTAGAATTTAAAAACCAGGCATCTCAATGTTTTGCCAGCAATCAACGGTGCCCTAGTGTTTGAAATTCATTCCCGTTTCTTGCAAGGGACCTAAGCATGCACCCAAGGACACATATTTGATTTTTCAACCAATTTATATGCACTGGAGCATGTGCATGTGGTTCAATTTGAATTATGCACATAAATGTATTGAAAACTCATTTAATGCATAAAAATGTCCAAACGAACCCTAAAAAATCACAAAAATTCACACAACACTCCTGATGTTTTATGTTGACACGAGGAAAAAATTTGAAAGAAATAAGAGGAAATGGATATCGTTTCATTCCAAAAGGTGGGACGTTCCCTACTGAAAACCATTATGCTTATTGTGAAAAGCTCCGGTTTGTGAGAAGCATATACCCAAACCTGCCCCAAATGACACATATTTGATTTTTCCACCAATTTATATGCACCGGAGCATGTGCATGTAGTTCAAATTTTAATTATGCACATAAATGCATTGAAATCTTAGTTAGTGCATAAAAATGTCCAAACGAACCCAGAAAAATCACAAAAATTCACACAACACTCATGTCGTTCTATGTTGACACGTGAAAAACATTTCAAAGCAATAAAGGCAATGGATATCGTTTCATCCCCAAAGGTGGGACGTTCCCTACC
Organism: Triticum urartu; assembly: GCF_056163025.1. Classification (NCBI taxonomy): domain Eukaryota; kingdom Viridiplantae; phylum Streptophyta; class Magnoliopsida; order Poales; family Poaceae; genus Triticum; species Triticum urartu. The sequence continues at coordinate 419,410,077 of NC_141877.1, read as the reverse complement.
GAAAACCATCATGCTTGTTGTGAGAAGCTCCGGTTTGTGAGAAGCATATACCCAAACCTGCCCCAAATGGGACAAAATTTGTAGAACGGCATGTTGTTGCCGCTCCATGATAGCATTCCAAGTTTCATGAATTTCACACGAGTTTTGGATTTACTAGAATCTGAAAACCATGCATCTCAATGTTTTGCCGGCAATCAACGATGCCCCGGTGTTTGAAATTCATTCACATTTCTTGTATGGGACCTAAGGATGCACCCTAGGACACATATTTGATTTTTCAACCAATTTATATGCACTGGAGCATGTGCATGTAGTTCAAATTTGAATTATGCACATAAATGCATTGAAAACTCATTTAATGCATAAAATGGGACAAAATTTGTACCACGACATGTTGATGCCGCTCTATGATAGCATGCCAAGTTTCAAGAATTTCAGACGAGTTTTAGATTTATTGGAATTTAAAAACCAGGCATCTCAATGTTTTACCGGCAATCAATGGTGCCCTTGTGTTTGAAATTCATTCCCATTTCTTGCATGGGACCTAAGCATGCACCCAAGGACAAATATTTGATTTTTCAACCAATTTATATACACTGGAGCATGTGCATGTAGTTCAAATTTGAATTATGCACATAAATGCATTGAAAACTCATTTAATGAATAAAAATGTCCAAACGAACCCTGAAAAATCACAGAAATTCACACAACACTCCTGCTGTTTTATGTTGACACGAGGAAAAAATTTGAAAGAAATAAGAGGAAATGGATATTGTTTCATTCCCAAAGGTGGGACGTTCCCTACTGAAAACCATTATGCTTATTGTGAGAAGCTCCGGTTTGTGAGAAGCATATACCCAAACCTGCCCCAAATGGCACAACATTTGTACCATGGCATGTTGATGCCGCTCCATGATAGCATGCCAAGTTTCATGAATTTCAGACGAGTTTTGTATTTTCTAGAATTTAAAACCTGACATCTCAATGTTTTGTCGGCAATCAACGGTGCCCTAGTATTTGATATCCATTCCCATTTCTTGCATGGGACCTAAGCATGCACCCAAGGACACATATTTGTTTTTTCAACCAATTTATATGCACTGGAGCATGTGCATGTGGTTCAAATTTGAATTATGCACATAAATGCATTGAAAACTCATTAATGCATAAAATTGTCAAAATCAAGCCCGAAAAATCACAATAATTCACACAACACTCCTATTGTTCTATGTTGACACGACAAAAAAATGGAAACAAATGAGAGGCAATGGATATCGTTTCGTCCCCAAAGGTGGGGCGTTCCCTATCGAAAACCATCATGCTTATTGTGAGAAGCTCCAGTTTGTGAGAAGCATATACCCAAACCTGCCCCAAATGGGACAAAATTTGTACAACGACATGTTGATGCCGCTCCATGATAGCATGCCAAGTTTCATGAATTATAGACGAGTTTTGGATTTACTAGAATTTAAAAACCAGGCATCTCAATGTTTTGCCGGCAATCAATGGTGCCCTAGTGTTTGAAATTCATTCCCATTTCTTGCATGGGACCTAAGCATGCACCCAAGGACACATATTTGATTTTTCAACCAATTTATATGCACTGGAGCATGTGCATGTGGTTCAATTTGAATTATGCACATAAATGCATTGAAAACTCATTTCATGCATAAAAATGTCCAAAAGAACCCCGAAAAATCACAAAAATTCACACAACACTTCTTTTGTTCTATGTTGACACGACAAAAAAATTTGAAAGCAATAAGAGGCAATGGATTTTGTTTCGTCCCAAAAGATGGGACGTTCCCTACTGAAAATCATCATGCTTGTTGTGAGAAGCTCCGGTTTGTGAGAAGCATATACCCAAACCTACCCCCAAATGGGACAAAATTTGTACCATGGCACGTCGATGCCGCTCCATGATAGCTTGCCAAGTTTCATGAATTTCAGACGAGTTTTGGATTTACTAGAATTTAAAAACCAGGCATCTCAATATTTTGCCGGCAATCAACGGTGCCCCGGTGTTTGAAATTCATTCCCATTTCTTGCATAGGACCTAAGCATGCACCCAAGGACACATATTTGATTTTTCAACCAATTTATATGCACTGGAGCATGTGCATATAGTTCAAATTTGAATTATGACATAAATGCATTGAAAACTCAGTTAATGCATAAAAATGTCCAAACGAACCCTGAAAAATCACAAAAATTCACACAACACTCCTGTTGTTCTATGTTGACACGAGAAAAAATTTTGAAAGCAATAAGAGGCAATGGATATCGTTTCGTCCCCAAAGGTGGGATGTTCCATACCGAAAACCATCGTGCTTGTTGTGAGCAGCTCCGGTTTGTGAGAAGCATATAACCAAACCTGCGCCAAATGGGTCAAAATTTGTACCATGGCACGTCGATGCCGTTCCATGATAGCATGCCAAGTTTCATGAATTTCAGACGAGTTTTGGATTTACTAGAATTTAAAAACCAGGCATCTCAATGTATTGCTGGTAATCAACGGTGCCCCGGTGTTTGAAATTCATTCCCTTTTCTTGCATGGGACCTAAGCATGCACCCAAGGTCGCAGGTTTGATTTTTCAACCAATGTATATGCATTGGAGCATGTGCATGTAGTTCAAATTTGAATTATGCACATAAAATACATTGAAAACTCAGGTAATGCATAAAAATGTCCAAAAGAACCCCGAAAAATCACAAAAACTCACACAACACTCCTGTTGCTCTATGTTGACACGAGAAAAAAATTGGAAAGCAATAAGAGGCAATGGATATTGTTTCGTCCCCAAAGGTGGGATGTTCCCTACCGAAAACCATCATGCTTATTGTGAGAAGCTCTGGTTTGTGAGAAGCATATACCCAAACCTTCCCCAAATGGGAAATTTTTTTTACCATGGCATGTTGATGCCACTCCATGATAGCATGCCAAGTTTCTTGAATTTCAGACGAGTTTTGGATTTACTAGAATTTAAAAACCAGGCATCTCAATGTTTTGTTGGCAATCAACGGTGCCCCAGTGTTTGAAATTCATTCCCATTTCTTGCATGGGACCTAAGCATGCACCCAAGGACACATATTTGATTTTTCAACCAATTTATATGCACCGGAGCATGTGCGTGTAGTAGAAATTTGAATTATTCACATAAATGCATTGGAAACTTAGTTAATACATAAAAATGTCCAAACGAACGCCGAAAAATCACAAAACTCACACAACACTGCTGTTGTTTTATGTTGACACGTGAAAAACATTTGAAAGCAATAAGATGCAATGGATATCGTTTCATCCCCAAAGGTGGGACGTTCCCTACCGAAAAACATCATGCTTGTTATGAGAAGCTCCGGTTTGTGAGAAGCATATACCCAAACCTGCCCCAAATGGGACAAAATTTGTACCATGGCACGTCGATGCCGCTCCATGATAGCTTGCCAAGTTTCATGAATTTCAGACGAGTTTTGGATTTACTAGAATTTAAAAACCAGGCATCTCAATGTTTTGCCGGCAATCAACGGTGCCCCGGTGTTTGAAATTCATTCCCATTTCTTGCATAGGACCTAAGCATGCACCCAAGGACACATATTTGATTTTTCAACCAATTTATATGCACTGGAGCATGTGCATATAGTTCAAATTTGAATTATGACATAAATGCATTGAAAACTCAGTTAATGCATAAAAATGTCCAAACGAACCCTGAAAAATCACAAAAATTCACACAACACTCCTGTTGTTCTATGTTGACACGAGAAAAAATTTTGAAAGCAATAAGAGGCAATGGATATCGTTTCGTCCCCAAAGGTGGGATGTTCCATACCGAAAACCATCGTGCTTGTTGTGAGCAGCTCCGGTTTGTGAGAAGCATATAACCAAACCTGCGCCAAATGGGTCAAAATTTGTACCATGGCACGTCGATGCCGTTCCATGATAGCATGCCAAGTTTCATGAATTTCAGACGAGTTTTGGATTTACTAGAATTTAAAAACCAGGCATCTCAATGTATTGCTGGTAATCAACGGTGCCCCGGTGTTTGAAATTCATTCCCTTTTCTTGCATGGGACCTAAGCATGCACCCAAGGTCGCAGGTTTGATTTTTCAACCAATGTATATGCATTGGAGCATGTGCATGTAGTTCAAATTTGAATTATGCACATAAAATACATTGAAAACTCAGGTAATGCATAAAAATGTCCAAAAGAACCCCGAAAAATCACAAAAACTCACACAACACTCCTGTTGCTCTATGTTGACACGAGAAAAAAATTGGAAAGCAATAAGAGGCAATGGATATTGTTTCGTCCCCAAAGGTGGGATGTTCCCTACCGAAAACCATCATGCTTATTGTGAGAAGCTCTGGTTTGTGAGAAGCATATACCCAAACCTTCCCCAAATGGGACAAAATTTTTACCATGGCATGTTGATGCCACTCCATGATAGCATGCCAAGTTTCTTGAATTTCAGACGAGTTTTGGATTTACTAGAATTTAAAAACCAGGCATCTCAATGTTTTGTTGGCAATCAACGGTGCCCCAGTGTTTGAAATTCATTCCCATTTCTTGCATGGGACCTAAGCATGCACCCAAGGACACATATTTGATTTTTCAACCAATTTATATGCACCGGAGCATGTGCGTGTAGTAGAAATTTGAATTATTCACATAAATGCATTGGAAACTTAGTTAATACATAAAAATGTCCAAACGAACGCCGAAAAATCACAAAACTCACACAACACTGCTGTTGTTTTATGTTGACACGTGAAAAACATTTGAAAGCAATAAGATGCAATGGATATCGTTTCATCCCCAAAGGTGGGACGTTCCCTACCGAAAAACATCATGCTTGTTATGAGAAGCTCCGGTTTGTGAGAAGCATATACCCAAACCTGCCCCAAATGGGACAAAATTTGTACCATGGCACGTCGATGCCGCTCCATGATAGCTTGCCAAGTTTCATGAATTTCAGACGAGTTTTGGATTTACTAGAATTTAAAAACCAGGCATCTCAATGTTTTGCCGGCAATCAACGGTGCCCCGGTGTTTGAAATTCATTCCCTTTTCTTGCATGGGACCTAAGTATGCACCCGAGGTCGCAGGTTTGATTTTTCAACCAATGTATATGCATTGGAGCATGTGCATGTAGTTCAAATTTGAATTATGCACATAAAATACATTGAAAACTCAGGTAATGCATAAAAATGTCCAAAAGAACCCCGAAAAATCACAAAAACTCACACAACACTCCTGTTGCTCTATGTTGACACGAGAAAAAAATTGGAAAGCAATAAAAGGCAATGGATATCGTTTCGTCCCCAAAGGTGGGATGTTCCCTACCGAAAACCATCATGCTTATTGTGAGAAGCTCTGGTTTGTGAGAAGCATATACCCAAACCTTCCCCAAATGGGACAAAAATTTTACCATGGCATGTTGATGCCACTCCATGATAGCATGCCAAGTTTCTTGAATTTCAAACGAGTTTTGGATTTACTAGAATTTAAAAACCAGGCATCTCAATGTTTTGTTGGCAATCGACGGTGCCCCAGTGTTTGAAATTCTTTCCCATTTCTTGCATGGGACCTAAGCATGCACCCAAGGACATGTATTTGATTTTTCAACCAATTTATATGCACCGGAGCATGTGCGTGTAGTAGAAATTTGAATTATTCACATAAATGCATTGGAAACTTAGTTAATGCATAAAAATGTCCAAACGAACGCCGAAAAATCACAAAAATTCACACAACACTCCTGTTGTTTTATGTTGACACGTGAAAAACATTTGAAAGCAATAAGATGCAATGGATATCGTTTCATCCCCAAAGGTGGGACGTTCCCTACCGAAAACCATCATGCTTGTTATGAGAAGCTCCGGTTTGTGAGAAGCATATACCCAAACCTGCCGCAAATGGGACAAAATTTGTACCACGACATGTTGATGCCGCTCCATGATAGCATGCCAAGTTTCATGAATTTCGGATGATTTTTGGATTTACTAGAATTTAAAAACTAGGCATCTCAATGTTTTGCCGGCAATCAACGGTGCTGTGGTGTTTGAAATTAATTCCCATTTCTTGCATGGGACCTAAGCATGCACCCAAGGACACATATTTGATTTTTCAACCAATTTATATGCACTGGAGGATGTGCATGTGGTTCAATTTGAATTATGCACATAAATGCATTGAAAACTCATTTAATGCATAAAAATGTCCCGACAAACCCCGAAAAATCACAAAAATTCACACAACACTCCTGTTGTTCTATGTTGACACGACAAAAAAATTTGAAAGCAATAAGAGGCAATGGATTTTGTTTCATCCCCAAAGATGGGACGTTCCCTACCGAAAACCATCATGCTTGTTGTGAGAAGCTCCGGTTTGTGAAAAGCATATACCCAACGCTACCCCCAAATGGGACAAAATTTGTACCATGGCATGTCGATGCCGCTCCATGATAGCATGCCAAGTTTCATGAATTTCAGACGAGTTTTGGATTTACTAGAATTTAAAAACCAGGCATCTCAATGTATTGCCGGTAATCAACGGTGCCCCGGTGTTTGAAATTCATTCCCATTTCTTGCATGGGACCTAAGCATGCACACAAGGACAAATATTTTCAACCAATTTATATACACTGGAGCATGTGCATGTATTTCAAATTTGAATTATGCACATAAATGCATTAAAAACTCATTTAGTGCATAAAAATGTCCAAACAAACCCCGAAAAATCACAAATAGTCACACAACACTCCTGTTGTTCTATGTTGACACGAGGAAAAAATTTGAAAGCAATAAGAGGCAATGGATATCGTTTCATCCCCAAAGGTGTGGCGCTCCCTACCAAAATCCATCATGCTTGTTGTGAGAAGCTCTGGTTTGTGAGAAGCATATACCCAAACCTACCCCAAATGGGACAAAATTTTCACCTTGGCATGTTGATGCCGCTCCGTGATAGCATGCCAAGTTTCATTAATTTCAGACGAGTATCGGATTTACTAGACTTTAAAAACGAGGCATCTCAATGTTTTGCCGGCAATCAACGGTGCTATGGTGTTTGAAATTCATTCCCATTTCTTGCATGGGACCTAAGCTTGCACCCAAGGACACATATTTGATTTTTCAACCAATTTATATGCACTGGAGCATGTGCATATAGTTCAAATTTTAATTATGCACATAAATGCATTGAAAACTCAGTAAATGCATAAAAATGTCCAAACAAACCCTGGAAAATCACAAAAATTCACACAACACTCCTGTTGTTCTATGTTGACACGAGAAAAAAATTTGAAAGCAATAAGAGGCAATGGATGTCATTTCGTCCCCAAAGGAGGGACGTTCCATACCGAAAACCATCGTGCTTGTTGTGAGCAGCTCCAGTTTGTGAGAAGCATATAACCAAACCTGCGCCACATTGGAAAAAAAATGTATCATGACATGTTGATGCCGTTCCATGATAGCATGCAAAGTTTCATGAATTTCAGACGAGTTTTGGATTTACTAGAATTTAAAAACCAGACATCTCAATGTATTGCCGGTAATCAACGGTGCCCCGGTGTTTGAAATTCATTCCCTTTTCTTGCATGGGACCTAAGCAGGCACGCAAGGTCGCAGGTTTGATTTTCCAGCCAATGTATATGCATTGGAGCATGTGCATGTAGTTCAAATTTGAATTATGCACATAAAATACATTGAAAACTCAGGTAATGCATAAAAATGTCCAAAAGAACCCCGAAAAATCACAAAAACTCACACAACACTCCTGTTGTTCTATGTTGACACGAGAAAAAAATTGGAAAGCAATAAGAGGCAAAGGATATCGTTTTGTCCCCAAAGGTGGGACGTTCCCTACCGAAAACCATCATGCTTATTGTGAGAAGCTCTGGTTTGTGAGAAGCATATACCCAAACCTTCCCCAAATGGGACAAAAATTTTACCATGGCATGTTGATTCCACTCCATGATAGCATGCCAAGTTTCGTGAATTTCAGACGAGTTTTGGTTTTACTAGAATTTAAAAACCAGACATCTCAATGTTTTGTTGGTAATCAACGGTGCCCCGGTGTTTGAAATTCATTCCCATTTCTTGCATGGGACCTAAGCATGCACCCAAGGACACATATTTGATTTTTCAACCAATTTATATGCACTGGAGCATGTCCATATAGTTCAAATTTGAATTATGCACATAAATGCATTGAAAACTCAGTTAATCCATAAAAATGTCCAAGCGAACCCTGAAAAATCACAAAAATTCACACAACACTCCTGTTGTTCTATGTTGACATGAGAAAATTTGTTGAAAGCAATAAGAGGCAATGGATATCGTTTCGTCCCCAAAGGTGGGATGTTCCATACCGAAAACCATCGTGCTTGTTGTGAGCAGCTCCGGTTTGTGAGAAGCATATAACCAAACCTACGGCAAATGGGACAAAATTTGTATCATGGCATGTTGATGCCGTTCCATGATAGCATGCCAAGTTTCATGAATTTCAGACGAGTTTTGGATTTACTAGAATTTAAAAACCAGGCATCTCAATGTATTGCCGGCAATCAACGGTGCCCCGGTGTTTGAAATTCATTCCCTTTTCTTGCATGGGACCTAAGCATGCACCCAAGGTCGCAGGTTTGATTTTTCAACCAATGTATATGCATTGGAGCATGTGCATGTAGTTCAAATTTGAATTATGCACATAAAATACATTGAAAACTCAGGTAATGCATAAAAATGTCCAAAAGAACCCCGAAAAATCACAAAAACTCACACAACACTCTTGTTGCTCTATGTTGACACGAGAAAAAAATTGGAAAGCAATAAGAGGCAATGGATATCGTTTCGTCCCCAAAGGTGGGATGTTCCCTACCGAAAACCATCATGCTTATTGTGAGAAGCTCTGGTTTGTGAGAAGCATATACCCAAACCTTCCCCAAATGGGACAAAATTTTTACCATGGCATGTTGATGCCACTCCATGATAGCATGCCAAGTTTCGTGAATTTCAGACGAGTTTTGGATTTACTAGAATTTAAAAACCAGGCATCTCAATGTTTTGTTGGCAATCAACGGTGCCCCAGTGTTTGAAATTCATTCCCATTTCTTGCATGGGACCTAAGCATGCACCCAAGGACACATATTTGATTTTTCAACCAATTTATATGCACCGGAGCATGTGCGTGTAGTAGAAATTTGAATTATTCACATAAATGCATTGGAAACTTAGTTAATGCATAAAAATGTCCAAACGTACGCCGAAAAATCACAAAAATTCACACAACACTCCTGTTGTTTTATGTTGACACGTGAAAAACATTTGAAAGCAATAAGATGCAATGGATATCGTTTCATCCCCAAAGGTGGGACGTTCACTACCGAAAACCATCATGCTTGTTATGAGAAGCTCCGGTTTGTGAGAAGCATATACCCAAACCTGCCGTAAATGGGACAAAATTTGTACCACGACATGTTGATGCCGCTCCATGATAGCATGCCAAGTTTCATGAATTTCAGACGAGTTTTGGATTTACTAGAATTTAAAAACTAGGCATCTCAATGTTTTGCCGGCAATCAATGGTGCCCTAGTGTTTGAAATTCAATCCCATTTCTTGCATGGGACCTCAGCATGCACCCAAGGACACATATTTGATTTTTCAACCAATTTATATGCACGGGAGCATGTGCATGTGGTTCAATTTGAATTATGCACATAATTGCATTGAAAACTCATTTAATGCATAAAAATGTCCCGACAAACCCCGAAAAATCACAAAAATTCACACAACACTCCTGTTGTTCTATGTTGACACGACAAAAAAATTTGAAAGCAATAAGAGGCAATGGATTTTGTTTCGTCACCAAAGATGGGACGTTCCCTACCAAAAACCATCATGCTTGTTGTGAGAAGCTCCGATTTGTGAGAAGCATATACCCAAACCTACCCCCAAATGGGACAAAATTTGTACCATGGCATGTCGATGCCGCTCCATGATAGCATGCCAAGTTTCATGAATTTCAGACGAGTTTTGGATTTACTAGAATTTAAAAACCAGGCATCTCAATGTTTTGCCGGTAATCAACAGTGCCCTGGTGTTTGAAATTCATTCCCATTTCTTGCATGGGACCTAAGCATGCACCCAAGGACAAATATTTTCAACCAATTTATATACACTGGAGCATGTGCATGTATTTCAAGTTTGAATTATGCACATAAATGCATTAAAAACTCATTTAGTGCATAAAAATGTCCAAACAAACCCCGAAAAATCACAAAAAGTCACACAACACTCCTGTTGTTCTATGTTGACACGAGGAAAAAATTTGAAAGCAATAAGAGGCAATGGATATCGTTTCGTCCCCTAAGGTGGGGCGCTCCCTACCAAAAACCATCATGCTTGTTCTGAGAAGCTCCGGTTTGTGAGAAGCATATACCCAAACCTACCCCAAATGGGACAAAATTTGCACCTTGGCATGTTGATGCCGCTCCATGATAGCATGCCAAGTTTCATGAATTTCAGACGAGTATCGCATTGAGTAGAATTTAAAAACGAGGCATCAAAACGTTTTGCCGGCAATCAACGGTGTTGTGGTGTTTGAAATTCATTCCCATTTCTTGCATGGGACCTAAGCATGCACCCAAGGACACATATTTGATTTTTCAACCAATTTATATGCACTGGAGCATGTGCATATAGTTCAAATTTGAATTATGCACATAAATGCATTGAAAACTCAGTTAATGCATAAAAATGTCCAAACGAACCCTGGAAAATCACAAAAATTCACACAACAATCCTGTTGTTCTATGTTGACACGACAAAAAAATTGGAAAGCAATAAGAGGCAATGGATATCATTTCGTCCCAAAGGTGGGATGTTCCCTACCGAAAACCATCATGCTTATTATGAGAACCTCTGGTTTGTGACAAGCATATGGCCAAACCTTCCCCAAATGGGACAAAAATTTTACCATGGCATGTTGATGCCACTCCATGATAGCATGCCAAGTTTCGTGAATTCAGACGAGTTTTGGATTTACTAGAATTTAAAAACCAGGCATCTCAATGTTTTGTTGGCAATCAACGGTGCCCCAGTGTTTGAAATTCATTCCCATTTCTTGCATGGGACCTAAGCATGCACCCAAGGACACATATTTGATTTTTCAACCAATTTATATGCACCGGAGCATGTGCGTGTAGTAGAAATTTGAATTATTCACATAAATGCATTGGAAACTTAGTTAATGCATAAAAATGTCCAAACGAACGCCGAAAAATCACAAAAATTCACACAACACTCCTGTTGTTTTATGTTGACACGTGAAAAACATTTGAAAGCAATAAGATGCAATGGATATCATTTCATCCCCAAAGGTGGGACGTTCCCTACCGAAAACCATCATGCTTGTTATGAGAAGCTCCGGTTTGTGAGAAGCATATACCCAAACCTGCCGCAAATGGGACAAAATTTGTACCACGACATGTTGATGCCGCTCCATGATAGCATGCCAAGTTTCATGAATTTCAGACGAGTTTTGGATTTACTAGAATTTAAAAACTAGGCATCTCAATGTTTTGCCGGCAATCAATGGTGCCCTAGTGTTTGAAATTCAATCCCATTTCTTGCATGGGACCTCAGCATGCACCCAAGGACACATATTTGATTTTTCAACCAATTTATATGCACTGGAGCATGTGCATGTGGTTCAATTTGAATTATGCACATAAATGCATTGAAAACTCATTTAATGCATAAAAATGTCCCGACAAACCCCGAAAAATCACAGAAATTCACACAACACTCCTGTTGTTCTATGTTGACATGACAAAAAAATTTGAAAGCAGTAAGAGGCAATGGATTTTGTTTCGTCCCCAAAGATGGGACGTTCCCTACCGAAAACCATCATGCTTGTTGTGAGAAGCTCCGGTTTGTGAGAGGCATATACCCAAACCTACCCCAAAATGGGACAAAATTTGTACCATGGCATGTCGATGCCGCTCCATGATAGCATGCCAAGTTTCATGAATTTCAGACGAGTTTTGGATTTACTAGAATTTAAAAACCAGTCATCTCAATGTTTTGCCGGCAATCAACGGTGCCCTAGTGTTTGAAATTCATTCCCATTTCTTGCATGGGACCTCAGCATGCACCCAAGGACACATATTTGATTTTTCAACCAATTTATATGCACTGGAGCATGTGCATGTGGTTCAATTTGAATTATGCACATAAATGCATTGAAAACTCATTTAATGCATAAAAATGTCCCGACAAACCCCGAAAAATCACAGAAATTCACACAACACTCCTGCTGTTTTATGTTGACATGACAAAAAATTTGAAAGAAATAAGAGGAAATGGATATCGTTTCATTCCCAAAGGTGGGACGTTCCCTACTGAAAACCATTATGCTTATTGTGAGAAGCTCCGGTTTGTGAGAAGCATATACCCAAACCTGCCCCAAATGGGACAAAATTTGTACCACGATATGTTGATGCCGCTCCATGATAGCATGCCAAGTTTCATGAATTTCAGACGAGTTTTGGATTTACTAGAATTTAAAAACTAGGCATCTCAATGTTTTGCCGGCAATCAATGGTGCCCTAGTGTTTGAAATTCAATCCCATTTCTTGCATGGGACCTCAGCATGCACCCAAGGACACATATTTGATTTTTCAACCAATTTATATGCACTGGAGGATGTGCATGTGGTTCAATTTGAATTATGCACATAAATGCATTGAAAACTCATTTAATGCATAAAAATGTCCCGACAAACCCCGAAAAAACACAAAAATTCACACAACACTCCTGTTGTTCTATGTTGACACGACAAAAAAATTTGAAAGCAATAAGAGGCAATGGATTTTGTTTCGTCCCCAAAGATGGGACGTTCCCTACCGAAAACCATCATGCTTGTTGTGAGAAGCTCCGGTTTGTGAGAAGCATATACCCAAACCTACCCCCAAATGGGACAAAATTTGTACCATGGCATGTCGATGCCGCTCCATGATATCATGCCAAGTTTCATGAATTTTAGACGAGTTTTGGATTTACTAGAATTTAAAAACCAGGCATCTCAATGTTTTGCCGGCAATCAACGGTGCCCTGGTGTTTGAAATGCATTCCCATTTCTTGCATGGGACCTAAGCATGCACCCAAGGACAAATATTTTCAAAATTTATATACACTGGAGCATGTGCATGTATTTCAAATTTGAATTATGCACATAAATGCATTAAAAACTCATTTAGTGCATAAAAATGTCCAAACAAACCCCGAAAAATCACAAAAAGTCACACAACACTCCTGTTGTTCTATGTTGACACGAGAAAAAAATTTGAAAGCAATAAGAGGCAATGGATATCGTTTTGTCCCCAAAGGTGGGGCGCTCCCTACCAAAAACCATCATGCTTGTTGTGAGAAGCTCCGGTTTGTGAGAAGCATATACCCAAACCTACCCCAAATGGGACAAAATTTGCACCTTGGCAGGTTGATGCCGCTCCATGATAGCATGCCAAGTTTCATGAATTTCAGACGAGTATCGGATTTACTAGACTTTAAAAACGAGGCATCTCAATGTTTTGCCGGCAATCAACGGTGTTGTGGTGTTTGAAATTAATTCCCATTTCTTGCATGGGACCTAAGCATGCACCCAAGGACACATATTTGATTTTTCAACCAATTTATATGCACTGGAGGATGTGCATGTGGTTCAATTTGAATTATGCACATAAATGCATTGAAAACTCATTTAATGCATAAAAATGTCCCGACAAACCCCGAAAAATCACAAAAATTCACACAACACTCCTGTTGTTCTATGTTGACACGACAAAAAAATTTGAAAGCAATAAGAGGCAATGGATTTTGTTTCATCCCCAAAGATGGGACGTTCCCTACAGAAAACCATCATGCTTGTTGTGAGAAGCTCCGGTTTGTGAAAAGCATATACCCAAAGCTACCCCCAAATAGGACAAAATTTGTACCATGGCATGTCGATGCCGCTCCATGATAGCATGCCAAGTTTCATGAATTTCAGACGAGTTTTGGATTTACTAGAATTTAAAAACCAGGCATCTCAATGTTTTGCCGGCAATCAACGGTGCCCTGGTGTTCGAAATTCATTCCCATTTCTTGCATGGGACCTAAGCATGCACCCAAGGACAAATATTTTCAACCAATTTATATACACTGGAGCATGTGCATGTATTTCAAATTTGAATTATGCACATAAATGCATTAAAAACTCATTTAGTGCATAAAAATGTCCAAACAAACCCCGAAAAATCACAAAAAGTCACACAACACTCCTGTTGTTCTATGTTGAAAGGAATAAGGGGCAATGGATCTCGTTTCGTCCCCAAAGGTGGGACATTCCATACCGAAAACCATCGTGCTCGTTGTGAGCAGCTCCGGTTTTTGAGAAGCATATAACCAAACCTGCGCCAAATGGGAAAAAATTTGTATCATGACATGTTAATGTCGTTCCATGATAGCATGCCAAGTTTCATGAATTTCAGATGAGTTTTGGATTTACTAGAATTTAAAAACCAGACATCTCAATGTATTGCCGGTAATCAACGGTGCCCCGGTGTTTGAAATTCATTCCCTTTTCTTGCATGGGACCTAAGCATGCACCCAAGGTCACAGGTTTGATTTTTCAGCCAATGTATATGCATTGGAGCATGTGCATGTAGTTCTAATTTGAATTATGCACATAAAATACATTGAAAACTCAGGTAATGCATAAAAATGTCCAAAAGAACCCCGAAAAATCACAAAAACTCACACAACGCTCCTGTTGTTCTATGTTGACATGAGAAAAAAATTGGAAAGCAAGAAGAGGCAATGAATATCGTTTCGTCCCCAAAGGTGGGACGTTCCCTACCGAAAACCATCATGCTTATTGTGAGAAGCTCTGGTTTGTGAGAAGCATATACCCAAACCTTCCCCAAATGGGACAAAAATTTTACCATGGCATGTTGATGCCACTCCATGATAGCATGCCAAGTTTCGTGAATTTCAGACGAGTTTTGGATTTACTAGAATTTAAAAACCAGGCATCTCAATGTTTTGTTGGCAATCAATGGTGCCCCAGTGTTTGAAATTCATTCCCATTTCTTGCATGGGACCTAAGCATGCACCCAAGGACACATATTTGATTTTTCAACCAATTTATATGCACTGGAGCATGTGCATATAGTTCAAATTTGAATTATGCACATAAATGCATTGAAAACTCAGTTTATGCATAAAAATGTCCAAACGAACCCTGAAAAATCACAAAAATTCACACAACACTCCTGTTGTTCTATGTTGACACGAGAAAAAAATTTGAAAGCAGTAAGAGGTATTGGATATCGTTTCGTCCCCAAGGACACATATTTGATTTTTCAACCAATTTATATGCACTGGAGCATGTGCATGTGGTTCAATTTGAATTATGCACATAAATGCATTGAAAACTCATTTAATGCATAAAAATTTCCCGACAAACCCCGAAAAATCACAGAAATTCACACAACACTCCTGTTGTTCTATGTTGACATGACAAAAAAATTTGAAAGCAATAAGAGGCAATGGATTTTGTTTCGTCCCCAAAGATGGGGGGTTCCCTACCGAAAACCATCATGCTTGTTGTGAGAAGCTCCGGTTTGTGAGAGGCATATACCCAAACCTACCCCAAAATGGGACAAAATTTGTACCATGGCATGTCAATGCCGCTCCATGATAGCATGCCAGGTTTCATGAATTTCAGACGAGTTTTGGATTTACTAGAATTTAAAAACCAGTCATCTCAATGTTTTGTTGGCAATCAACGGTGCCCTAGTGTTTGAAATTCATTCCCATTTCTTGCATGGGACCTCAGCATGCACCCAAGGACACATATTTGATTTTTCAACCAATTTATATGCACTGGAGCATGTGCATGTGGTTCAATTTGAATTATGAACATAAATGCATTGAAAACTCATTTAATGCATAAAAATGTCCGGACAAACCCCGAAAAATCACAGAAATTCACACAACACTCCTGTTGTTCTATGTTGACATGACAAAAAAATTTGAAAGCAATAAGAGGCAATGGATTTTGTTTCTTCCCCAAAGATGGGACGTTCCCTACCGAAAACCATCATGCTTGTTGTGAGAAGCTCCGGTTTGTGAGAAGCATGTACCCAAACCTACCCCAAAATGGGACAAAATTTGTACCATGGCATGTCGATGCCGCTCCATGATAGCATGCCAAGTTTCATGAATTTCAGACGAGTTTTGGATTTACTAGAATTTAAAAACCAGTCATCTCAATGTTTTGCCGGCAATCAACGGTGCCCTGGTGTTTGAAATTCATTCCCATTTCTTGCATGGGACCTAAGCATGCACCCAAGGACACATATTTGATTTTTCAACCAATTTATATGCATTGGAGCATGTGCATATAGTTCAAATTTGAATTATGCACATAAATGCATTGAAAAATCCGTTAATGCATAAAAATGTCCAAACGAACCCTGAAAAATCACAAAAATTCACACAACACTCCTGTTGTTCTATGTTGACACAAGAAAAAAATTTGAAAGCAATAAGAGGCAATGGATATCGTTTCGTCCCCAAAGGAGGGACGTTCCATATCGAAAACCATCATGCTTGTTGTGAGCAGCTCTGGTTTGTGAGAAGCATATAACCAAACCTGCGCCAAATGGGACAAAATTTGTATCACGGCATGTTGATGTTGTTCCATGATAGCATGCCAAGTTTCATGAATTTTAGACGAGTTTTGGATTTACTAGAATTTAAAAACTAGACATCTCAATGTATTGCCGGTAATCAACGGTGCCCCGGTGTTTGAAATTCATTCCCTTTTCTTGCATGGGACCTAAGCATGCACCCAAGGTCACAGGTTTGATTTTTCAACCAATGTATATGCACTGGAGCATGTGCATGTAGTTCAAATTTGAATTATGCACATAAAATACATTGAAAACTCAGGTAATGCATAAAAATGTCCAAAAGAACCCCGAAAAATCACAAAAACTCACACAACACTCCTGTTGTTCTATGTTGACACGAGAAAAAAATTGGAAAGCAATAAGAGGCAATGGATATCGTTTCGTCCCCAAAGGTGGGACGTTCCCTACCGAAAACCATCATGCTTATTGTGAGAAGCTCTGGTTTGTGAGAAGCATATACCCAAACCTTCCCCAAATGGGACAAAAATTTTACCATGGCATGTTGATGCCACTCCATGATAGCATGCCAAGTTTCGTGAATTTCAGACGAGTTTTGGATTTACTAGAATTTAAAAACCAGGCATCTCAATGTTTTGTTGGCAATCAATGGTGCCCCGGTGTTTGAAATTCATTCCCATTTCTTGCATGGGACCAAAGCATGCACCCAAGGACACATATTTGATTTTTCAACCAATTTATATGCACTGGAGCATGTGCATATAGTTCAAATTTGAATTATGCACATAAATGCATTGAAAACTCAGTTTATGCATAAAAATGTCCAAACGAACCCTGAAAAATCACAAAAATTCACACAACACTCCTGTTGTTCTATGTTGACACGAGAAAAAAATTTGAAAGCAATAAGAGGCAATGGATATCGTTTCGTCCCCAAAGGTGGGACGTTCCATACTGAAAACCATCGTGCTTGTTGTGAGCAGCTCCGGTTTGTGAGAAGCATATAACCAAACCTGCGCAAAATGGGACAATATTTGTATCATGGCATGTTGATGCCGTTCGATGATAGCATGCCAAGTTTCATGAATTTCAGACGAGTTTTGGATTTACTAGAATTTAAAAACCGGGCATCTCAATGTATTGCCGGTAATCAACGGTGCCCCGGTGTTTGAAATTCATTCCCTTTTCTTGCATGGGACCTATGCATGCACCCAAGGTCGCAGGTTTGATTTTTCAACCAATGTATATGCATTGGAGCATGTGCATGTAGTTCAAATTTGAATTATGCACATAAAATACATTGAAAACTCAGGTAATGCATAAAAATGTCCAAAAGAATCCCGAAAAAATCACAAAAACTCACACAACACTCCTGTTGTTCTATGTTGACATGAGAAAAAAATTGGAAAGCAATAAGAGGCAATGGATATCGTTTCGTCCCCAAAGGTGGGATGTTCCCTACCGAAAACCATCATGCTTATTGTGAGAAGCTCTGGTTTGTGAGAAGCATGTACCCAAACCTTCCCCAAATGGGACAAAAATTTTACCATGGCATGTTGATGCCACTCCATGATAGCATGCCAAGTTTCGTGAATTTCAGACGAGTTTTGGATTTACTAGAATTTAAAAACCAGGCATATCAATGTTTTGTTGGCAATCAATGGTGCCCCAGTGTTTGAAATTCATTCCCATTTCTTGCATGGGACCTAAGCATGCACCCAAGGACACATATTTGATTTTTCAACCAATTTATATGCACCAGAGCATGTGCGTGTAGTTGAAATTTGAATTATTCACATAAATGCATTGGAAACTTAGTTAATGCATAAAAATGTCCAAACGAACGCCGAAAAATCACAAAATTCACACAACACTCCTATTGTTTTATGTTGACACGTGAAAGACATTTGAAAGCAATAAGATGCAATGGATATCATTTCATTCCCAAAGGTGGGACGTTCCCTACCGAAAACCATCATGCTTGTTATGAGAAGCTCCGGTTTGTGAGAAGCATATACCCAAACCTGCCCCAAATGGGACAAAATTTGTACCACGACATGTTGATGCCGCTCCATGATAGCATGCCAAGTTTCATGAATTTCAGACGAGTTTTGGATTTACTACAATTTTAAAACTAGGCATCTCAATGTTTTTCCGGCAATCAATGGTGCCCTAGTGTTTGAAATTTATTCCCATTTCTTGCATGGGACCTCAGCATGCACCCAAGGACACATATTTGATTTTTCAACCAATTTATATGCACTGGAGCATGTGCATGTGGTTCAATTTGAATTATGCACATAAATGCATTGAAAACTCATTTAATGCATAAAAATGTCCCGACAAACCCTGAAAAATCACAGAAATTCACACAACACTCCTGTTGTTCTATGTTGACATGACAAAAAAATTTGAAAGCAATAAGAGGCAATGGATTTTGTTTCGTCCCCAAAGATGGGACGTTCCCTACCGAAAACCATCATGCTTGTTGTGAGAAGCTCCGGTTTGTGAGAAGCATATACCCAAACCTACCCCAAAATGGGACAAAATTTGTACCATGGCATGTCGATGCCGCTCCATGATAGCATGCCAAGTTTCATGAATTTCAGACGAGTTTTGGATTTACTAGAATTTAAAA
Organism: Triticum urartu; assembly: GCF_056163025.1. NCBI lineage: Eukaryota > Viridiplantae > Streptophyta > Magnoliopsida > Poales > Poaceae > Triticum > Triticum urartu. Next base: position 419,390,745 of record NC_141877.1, on the reverse strand, counting down.
ACCAGTCATCTCAATGTTTTGCCGGCAATCAACGGTGCCCTGGTGTTTGAAATTCATTCCCATTTCTTGCATGGGACCTAAGCATGCACCCAAGGACACATATTTGATTTTTCAACCAATTTATATGCATTGGAGCATGTGCATATAGTTCAAATTTGAATTATGCACATAAATGCATTGAAAAATCCGTTAATGCATAAAAATGTCCAAACGAACCCTGAAAAATCACAAAAATTCACACAACACTCCTGTTGTTCTATGTTGACACGAGAAAAAAATTTGAAAGGAATAAGGGGCAATGGATATCGTTTCGTCCCCAAAGGTGGGACATTCCATACCGAAAACCATCATGCTTGTTGTGAGCTGCTCCGGTTTCTGAGAAGGATATAACCAAACCTGAGCCAAATGGGAAAAAAATTGTATCATGACATGTTGATGCCGTTCCATGATAGCATGCCAAGTTTCATGAATTTCAGATGAGTTTTGGATTTACTAGAATTTAGAAACCAGACATCTCAATGTATTGCCGGTAATCAACGGTGCCCCGGTGCTTGAAATTCATTCCCTTTTCTTGCATGGGACCTAAGCATGCACCCAAGGTCGCAGGTTTGTTTTTTCAGCCATTGTATATGCATTGGAGCATGTGCATGTAGTTCAAATTTGAATTATGCACATAAAATACATTGAAAACTCAGGTAATGCATAAAAAAGTCCAAAACAACCCTGAAAAATCACAAAAACTCACACAACACTCCTGTTGTTCTATGTTGACACGAGAAAAAAATTGGAAAGCAATAAGAGGCAATGGATATCGTTTCGTCCCCAAAGGTGGGACGTTCCCTACCGAAAACCATCATGCTTATTGTGAGAAGCTCTGGTTTGTGAGAAGCATATACCCAAACCTTCCCCAAATGGGACAAAAATTTTACCATGGCATGTTGATGCCACTCCATGATAGCATGCCAAGTTTCGTGAATTTCAGACGAGTTTTGGATTTACTAGAATTTAAAAACCAGGCATCTCAATGTTTTGTTGGCAATCAATGGTGCCCCGGTGTTTGAAATTCATTCCCATTTCTTGCATGGGACCTAAGCATGCACCCAAGGACACATATTTGATTTTTCAACCAATTTATATGCACTGGAGCATGTGCATATAGTTCAAATTTGAATTATTCACATAAATGCATTGAAAACTCAGTTTATGCATAAAAATGTCCAAACGAACCCTGAAAAATCACAAAAATTCACACAACACTCCTGTTGTTCTATGTTGACACGAGAAAAAAATTTGAAAGCAATAAGAGGCAATGGATATCGTTTCGTCCCCAAAGGTGGGACGTTCCATACTGAAAACCATCGTGCTTGTTGTGAGCAGCTCCGGTTTGTGAGAAGCATATAACCAAACCTGCGCAAAATGGGACAATATTTGTATCATGGCATGTTGATGCCGTTCGATGATAGCATGCCAAGTTTCATGAATTTCAGAAGAGTTTTGGATTTACTAGAATTTAAAAACCGGGCATCTCAATGTATTGCCGGTAATCAACGGTGCCCCGGTGTTTGAAATTCATTCCCTTTTCTTGCATGGGACCTAAGCATGCACCCAAGGTCGCAGGTTTGATTTTTCAACCAATGTATATGCATTGGAGCATGTGCATGTAGTTCAAATTTGAATTATGCACATAAAATACATTGAAAACTCAGGTAATGCATAAAAATGTCCAAAAGAATCCCGAAAAAATCACAAAAACTCACACAACACTCCTGTTGTTCTATGTTGACATGAGAAAAAAATTGGAAAGCAATAAGAGGCAATGGATATCGTTTCGTCCCCAAAGGTGGGATGTTCCCTACCGAAAACCATCATGCTTATTGTGAGAAGCTCTGGTTTGTGAGAAGCATGTACCCAAACCTTCCCCAAATGGGACAAAAATTTTACCATGGCATGTTGATGCCACTCCATGATAGCATGCCAAGTTTCGTGAATTTCAGACGAGTTTTGGATTTACTAGAATTTAAAAACCAGGCATATCAATGTTTTGTTGGCAATCAATGGTGCCCCGGTGTTTGAAATTCATTCCCATTTCTTGCATGGGACCTAAGCATGCACCCAAGGACACATATTTGATTTTTCAACCAATTTATATGCACCAGAGCATGTGCGTGTAGTTGAAATTTGAATTATTCACATAAATGCATTGGAAACTTAGTTAATGCATAAAAATGTCCAAACGAACGCCGAAAAATCACAAAATTCACACAACACTCCTATTGTTTTATGTTGACACGTGAAAAACATTTGAAAGCAATAAGATGCAATGGATATCATTTCATTCCCAAAGGTGGGACGTTCCCTACCGAAAACCATCATGCTTGTTATGAGAAGCTCCGGTTTGTGAGAAGCATATACCCAAACCTGCCCCAAATGGGACAAAATTTGTACCACGACATGTTGATGCCGCTCCATGATAGCATGCCAAGTTTCATGAATTTCAGACGAGTTTTGGATTTACTACAATTTTAAAACTAGGCATCTCAATGTTTTTCCGGCAATCAATGGTGCCCTAGTGTTTGAAATTTATTCCCATTTCTTGCATGGGACCTCAGCATGCACCCAAGGACACATATTTGATTTTTCAACCAATTTATATGCACTGGAGCATGTGCATGTGGTTCAATTTGAATTATGCACATAAATGCATTGAAAACTCATTTAATGCATAAAAATGTCCCGACAAACCCTGAAAAATCACAGAAATTCACACAACACTCCTGTTGTTCTATGTTGACATGACAAAAAAATTTGAAAGCAATAAGAGGCAATGGATTTTGTTTCGTCCCCAAAGATGGGACGTTCCCTACCGAAAACCATCATGCTTGTTGTGAGAAGCTCCGGTTTGTGAGAAGCATATACCCAAACCTACCCCAAAATGGGACAAAATTTGTACCATGGCATGTCGATGCCGCTCCATGATAGCATGCCAAGTTTCATGAATTTCAGACGAGTTTTGGATTTACTAGAATTTAAAAACCAGTCATCTCAATGTTTTGCCGGCAATCAACGGTGCCCTGGTGTTTGAAATTCATTCCCATTTCTTGCATGGGACCTAAGCATGCACCCAAGGACACATATTTGATTTTTCAACCAATTTATATGCATTGGAGCATGTGCATATAGTTCAAATTTGAATTATGCACATAAATGCATTGAAAAATCCGTTAATGCATAAAAATGTCCAAACGAACCCTGAAAAATCACAAAAATTCACACAACACTCCTGTTGTTCTATGTTGACACGAGAAAAAAATTTGAAAGGAATAAGGGGCAATGGATATCGTTTCGTCCCCAAAGGTGGGACATTCCATACCGAAAACCATCATGCTTGTTGTGAGCTGCTCCGGTTTCTGAGAAGGATATAACCAAACCTGAGCCAAATGGGAAAAAAATTGTATCATGGCATGTTGATGCCGTTCGATGATAGCATGCCAAGTTTCATGAATTTCAGACGAGTTTTGGATTTACTAGAATTTAAAAACCGGGCATCTCAATGTATTGCCGGTAATCAACGGTGCCCCGGTGTTTGAAATTCATTCCCTTTTCTTGCATGGGACCTAAGCATGCACCCAAGGTCGCAGGTTTGATTTTTCAACCAATGTATATGCATTGGAGCATGTGCATGTAGTTCAAATTTGAATTATGCACATAAAATACATTGAAAACTCAGGTAATGCATAAAAATGTCCAAAAGAATCCCGAAAAAATCACAAAAACTCACACAACACTCCTGTTGTTCTATGTTGACACGAGAAAAAAATTTGAAAGCAATAAGAGGCAATGGATATCGTTTCGTCCCCAAAGGTGGGACGTTCCCTACCGAAAACCATCATGCTTGTTATGAGAAGCTCCGGTTTGTGAGAAGCATATACCCAAACCTGCCCCAAATGGGACAAAATTTGTACCACGACATGTTGATGCCGCTCCATGATAGCATGCCAAGTTTCATGAATTTCAGACGAGTTTTGGATTTACTACAATTTTAAAACTAGGCATCTCAATGTTTTTCCGGCAATCAATGGTGCCCTAGTGTTTGAAATTTATTCCCATTTCTTGCATGGGACCTCAGCATGCACCCAAGGACACATATTTGATTTTTCAACCAATTTATATGCACTGGAGCATGTGCATGTGGTTCAATTTGAATTATGCACATAAATGCATTGAAAACTCATTTAATGCATAAAAATGTCCCGACAAACCCTGAAAAATCACAGAAATTCACACAACACTCCTGTTGTTCTATGTTGACATGACAAAAAAATTTGAAAGCAATAAGAGGCAATGGATTTTGTTTCGTCCCCAAAGATGGGACGTTCCCTACCGAAAACCATCATGCTTGTTGTGAGAAGCTCCGGTTTGTGAGAAGCATATACCCAAACCTACCCCAAAATGGGACAAAATTTGTACCATGGCATGTCGATGCCGCTCCATGATAGCATGCCAAGTTTCATGAATTTCAGACGAGTTTTGGATTTACTAGAATTTAAAAACCAGTCATCTCAATGTTTTGCCGGCAATCAACGGTGCCCTGGTGTTTGAAATTCATTCCCATTTCTTGCATGGGACCTAAGCATGCACCCAAGGACACATATTTGATTTTTCAACCAATTTATATGCATTGGAGCATGTGCATATAGTTCAAATTTGAATTATGCACATAAATGCATTGAAAAATCCGTTAATGCATAAAAATGTCCAAACGAACCCTGAAAAATCACAAAAATTCACACAACACTCCTGTTGTTCTATGTTGACACGAGAAAAAAATTTGAAAGGAATAAGGGGCAATGGATATCGTTTCGTCCCCAAAGGTGGGACATTCCATACCGAAAACCATCATGCTTGTTGTGAGCTGCTCCAGTTTCTGAGAAGGATATAACCAAACCTGAGCCAAATGGGAAAAAAATTGTATCATGACATGTTGATGCCGTTCCATGATAGCATGCCAAGTTTCATGAATTTCAGATGAGTTTTGGATTTACTAGAATTTAAAAACCAGACATCTCAATGTATTGCCGGTAATCAACGGTGCCCCGGTGCTTGAAATTCATTCCCTTTTCTTGCATGGGACCTAAGCATGCACCCAAGGTCGCAGGTTTGATTTTTCAGCCATTGTATATGCATTGGAGCATGTGCATGTAGTTCAAATTTGAATTATGCGCATAAAATACATTGAAAACTCAGGTAATGCATAAAAATCTCCAAAAGAATCCCGAAAAAATCACAAAAACTCACACAACACTCCTGTTGTTCTATGTTGACATGAGAAAAAAATTGGAAAGCAATAAGAGGCAATGGATATCGTTTCGTCCCCAAAGGTGGGATGTTCCCTACCGAAAACCATCATGCTTATTGTGAGAAGCTCTGGTTTGTGAGAAGCATATACCCAAACCTTCCCCAAATGGGACAAAAATTTTACCATGGCATGTTGATGCCACTCCATGATAGCATGCCAAGTTTCGTGAATTTCAGACGAGTTTTGGATTTACTAGAATTTAAAAACCAGGCATATCAATGTTTTGTTGGCAATCAATGGTGCCCCGGTGTTTGAAATTCATTCCCATTTCTTGCATGGGACCTAAGCATGCACCCAAGGACACATATTTGATTTTTCAACCAATTTATATGCACCAGAGCATGTGCTTGTAGTTGAAATTTGAATTATTCACATAAATGCATTGGAAACTTAGTTAATGCATAAAAATGTCCAAACGAACGCCGAAAAATCACAAAATTCACACAACACTCCTATTGTTTTATGTTGACACGTGAAAAACATTTGAAAGCAATAAGATGCAATGGATATCATTTCATTCCCAAAGGTGGGACGTTCCCTACCGAAAACCATCATGCTTGTTATGAGAAGCTCCGGTTTGTGAGAAGCATATACCCAAACCTGCCCCAAATGGGACAAAATTTGTACCACGACATGTTGATGCCGCTCCATGATAGCATGCCAAGTTTCATGAATTTCAGACGAGTTTTGGATTTACTACAATTTTAAAACTAGGCATCTCAATGTTTTTCCGGCAATCAATGGTGCCCTAGTGTTTGAAATTTATTCCCATTTCTTGCATGGGACCTCAGCATGCACCCAAGGACACATATTTGATTTTTCAACCAATTTATATGCACTGGAGCATGTGCATGTGGTTCAATTTGAATTATGCACATAAATGCATTGAAAACTCATTTAATGCATAAAAATGTCCCGACAAACCCTGAAAAATCACAGAAATTCACACAACACTCCTGTTGTTCTATGTTGACATGACAAAAAAATTTGAAAGCAATAAGAGGCAATTGATTTTGTTTCGTCCCCAAAGATGGGACGTTCCCTACCGAAAACCATCATGCTTGTTGTGAGAAGCTCCGGTTTGTGAGAAGCATATACCCAAACCTACCCCAAAATGGGACAAAATTTGTACCATGGCATGTCGATGCCGCTCCATGATAGCATGCCAAGTTTCATGAATTTCAGACGAGTTTTGGATTTACTAGAATTTAAAAACCAGTCATCTCAATGTTTTGCCGGCAATCAACGGTGCCCTGGTGTTTCAAATTCATTCCCATTTCTTGCATGGGACCTAAGCATGCACCCAAGGACACATATTTGATTTTTCAACCAATTTATATGCATTGGAGCATGTGCATATAGTTCAAATTTGAATTATGCACATAAATGCATTGAAAAATCCGTTAATGCATAAAAATGTCCAAACGAACCCTGAAAAATCACAAAAATTCACACAACACTCCTGTTGTTCTATGTTGACACGAGAAAAAAATTTGAAAGGAATAAGGGGCAATGGATATCGTTTCGTCCCCAAAGGTGGGACATTCCATACCGAAAACCATCATGATTGTTGTGAGATGCTCCGGTTTCTGAGAAGGATATAACCAAACCTGAGCCAAATGGGAAAAAAATTGTATCATGACATGTTGATGCCGTTCCATGATAGCATGCCAAGTTTCATGAATTTCAGATGAGTTTTGGATTTACTAGAATTTAAAAACCAGACATCTCAATGTATTGCCGGTAATCAACGGTGCCCCGGTGCTTGAAATTCATTCCCTTTTCTTGCATGGGACCTAAGCATGCACCCAAGGTCGCAGGTTTGATTTTTCAGCCATTGTATATGCATTGGAGCATGTGCATGTAGTTCGAATTTGAATTATGCACATAAAATACATTGAAAACTCAGGTAATGCATAAAAAAGTCCAAAACAACCCTGAAAAATCACAAAAACTCACACAACACTCCTGTTGTTCTATGTTGACACGAGAAAAAAATTGGAAAGCAATAAGAGGCAATGGATATCGTTTCGTCCCCAAAGGTGGGACGTTCCCTACCGAAAACCATCATGCTTATTGTGAGAAGCTCTGGTTTGTGAGAAGCATATACCCAAACCTTCCCCAAATGGGACAAAAATTTTACCATGGCATGTTGATGCCACTCCATGATAGCATGCCAAGTTTCGTGAATTTCAGACGAGTTTTGGATTTACTAGAATTTAAAAACCAGGCATCTCAATGTTTTGTTGGCAATCAATGGTGCCCCGGTGTTTGAAATTCATTCCCATTTCTTGCATGGGACCTAAGCATGCACCCAAGGACACATATTTGATTTTTCAACCAATTTATATGCACTGGAGCATGTGCATATAGTTCAAATTTGAATTATTCACATAAATGCATTGAAAACTCAGTTTATGCATAAAAATGTCCAAACGAACCCTGAAAAATCACAAAAATTCACACAACACTCCTGTTGTTCTATGTTGACACGAGAAAAAAATTTGAAAGCAATAAGAGGCAATGGATATCGTTTCGTCCCCAAAGGTGGGATGTTCCATACTGAAAACCATCGTGCTTGTTGTGAGCAGCTCCGGTTTGTGAGAAGCATATAACCAAACCTGCGCAAAATGGGACAATATTTGTATCATGGCATGTTGATGCCGTTCGATGATAGCATGCCAAGTTTCATGAATTTCAGACGAGTTTTGGATTTACTAGAATTTAAAAACCGGGCATCTCAATGTATTGCCGGTAATCAACGGTGCCCCGGTGTTTGAAATTCATTCCCTTTTCTTGCATGGGACCTAAGCATGCACCCAAGGTCGCAGGTTTGATTTTTCAACCAATGTATATGCATTGGAGCATGTGCATGTAGTTCAAATTTGAATTATGCGCATAAAATACATTGAAAACTCAGGTAATGCATAAAAATCTCCAAAAGAATCCCGAAAAAATCACAAAAACTCACACAACACTCCTGTTGTTCTATGTTGACATGAGAAAAAAATTGGAAAGCAATAAGAGGCAATGGATATCGTTTCGTCCCCAAAGGTGGGATGTTCCCTACCGAAAACCATCATGCTTATTGTGAGAAGCTCTGGTTTGTGAGAAGCATGTACCCAAACCTTCCCCAAATGGGACAAAAATTTTACCATGGCATGTTGATGCCACTCCATGATAGCATGCCAAGTTTCGTGAATTTCAGACGAGTTTTGGATTTACTAGAATTTAAAAACCAGGCATATCAATGTTTTGTTGGCAATCAATGGTGCCCCGGTGTTTGAAATTCATTCCCATTTCTTGCATGGGACCTAAGCATGCACCCAAGGACACATATTTGATTTTTCAACCAATTTATATGCACCAGAGCATGTGCGTGTAGTTGAAATTTGAATTATTCACATAAATGCATTGGAAACTTAGTTAATGCATAAAAATGTCCAAACGAACGCTGAAAAATCACAAAATTCACACAACACTCCTATTGTTTTATGTTGACACGTGAAAAACATTTGAAAGCAATAAGATGCAATGGATATCATTTCATTCCCAAAGGTGGGACGTTCCCTACCGAAAACCATCATGCTTGTTATGAGAAGCTCCGGTTTGTGAGAAGCATATACCCAAACCTGCCCGAAATGGGACAAAATTTGTACCACGACATGTTGATGCCGCTCCATGATAGCATGCCAAGTTTCATGAATTTCAGACGAGTTTTGGATTTACTACAATTTTAAAACTAGGCATCTCAATGTTTTGCCGGCAATCAATGGTGCCCTAGTGTTTGAAATTTATTCCCATTTCTTGCATGGGACCTCAGCATGCACCCAAGGACACATATTTGATTTTTCAACCAATTTATATGCACTGGAGCATGTGCATGTGGTTCAATTTGAATTATGCACATAAATGCATTGAAAACTCATTTAATGCATAAAAATGTCCGGACAAACCCCGAAAAATCACAGAAATTCACACAACACTCCTGTTGTTCTATGTTGACATGACAAAAAAATTTGAAAGCAATAAGAGGCAATGGATTTTGTTTCTTCCCCAAAGATGGGACGTTCCCTACCGAAAACCATCATGCTTGTTGTGAGAAGCTCCGGTTTGTGAGAAGCATGTACCCAAACCTACCCCAAAATGGGACAAAATTTGTACCATGGCATGTCGATGCCGCTCCATGATAGCATGCCAAGTTTCATGAATTTCAGACGAGTTTTGGATTTACTAGAATTTAAAAACCAGTCATCTCAATGTTTTGCCGGCAATCAACGGTGCCCTGGTGTTTGAAATTCATTCCCATTTCTTGCATGGGACCTAAGCATGCACCCAAGGACACATATTTGATTTTTCAACCAATTTATATGCATTGGAGCATGTGCATATAGTTCAAATTTGAATTATGCACATAAATGCATTGAAAAATCCGTTAATGCATAAAAATGTCCAAACGAACCCTGAAAAATCACAAAAATTCACACAACACTCCTGTTGTTCTATGTTGACACAAGAAAAAAATTTGAAAGCAATAAGAGGCAATGGATATCGTTTCGTCCCCAAAGGAGGGACGTTCCATATCGAAAACCATCATGCTTGTTGTGAGCAGCTCTGGTTTGTGAGAAGCATATAACCAAACCTGCGCCAAATGGGACAAAATTTGTATCACGGCATGTTGATGTTGTTCCATGATAGCATGCCAAGTTTCATGAATTTTAGACGAGTTTTGGATTTACTAGAATTTAAAAACTAGACATCTCAATGTATTGCCGGTAATCAACGGTGCCCCGGTGTTTGAAATTCATTCCCTTTTCTTGCATGGGACCTAAGCATGCACCCAAGGTCACAGGTTTGATTTTTCAACCAATGTATATGCACTGGAGCATGTGCATGTAGTTCAAATTTGAATTATGCACATAAAATACATTGAAAACTCAGGTAATGCATAAAAATGTCCAAAAGAACCCCGAAAAATCACAAAAACTCACACAACACTCCTGTTGTTCTATGTTGACACGAGAAAAAAATTGGAAAGCAATAAGAGGCAATGGATATCGTTTCGTCCCCAAAGGTGGGACGTTCCCTACCGAAAACCATCATGCTTATTGTGAGAAGCTCTGGTTTGTGAGAAGCATATACCCAAACCTTCCCCAAATGGGATAAAAGTTTTACCATGGCATGTTGATGCCGCTCCATGATAGCATGCCAAGTTTCATGAATTTGATACGAGTTTTGGATTTACTAGAATTTAAAAACCAACGGCCACAAGAATGGTAATGGGAATGGAGGAAGCAACGGCCAGAACCGGACCACCCCATCAACCCCAACCAAGGGAGATCTGAGTCAAGTCACCTGTTTCAAGTGTTCCAAGACCGGACATTATGCCAATGAATGTCCTGAAGGCCAGAATGGAAATGGCAATGGAAGCTCTGGGAAGAAGCCGAACTCTTTCAATAGGGGACAGGTGAACCACGTTAATGTGGAGGAGGTTGAAGATCAGCCTGATGCAGTAATCGGTAAGTTTCTGGTTAAGTCATTTACTGCACTTGTTCTTTTTGATACTGGTGCATCGCATTCATACATATCAAGGGGATTTGTGGATAAATATAACCTGCCAACCCAAGCCCTTAGGTCACCCATGTTAGTAAGCTCACCAGGAGCGGAGTTTATGGCTAGACGATGGTGCGATCGGTTACCATTAAGGATTGGTAACTATGTGTTTCCCTCAGACCTAATAGTATTGGAATCTCAAGGATTGGATGTGATATTAGGCATGGATTGGTTATCAATGTATGAAGGGAACATTGAATGCGCTAGTAAGTCAATTTTGCTTACCACACCAGAAGGAAGAAGGATCAAGTATGTATCCCGGCATGTGCCAAAGAGGACCCAAGTAAATTGCCTAACAGGAGTTGTGCAGGAAGAAGTACCAGTGGTGAAGGATTACCCTGATGTATTTCCTGAGGAATTGCCAGGCATGCCACCGGATAGAGACATTGAATTTTTGATTGAGTTATTGCCAGGTACAGGCCCAATATCGAAGCGACCATACCGGATGCCAGCAAAGGATTTGGTAGAAATTAAGAATCAGATTAAGGAGTTATTGGAGAAAGGTTACATTCGCCCAAGTTCTTCGCCTTGGGGATCACCCGTACTTCTAGTGGAGAAGAAGGATGGATCATTAAGGATGGTTGTTGATTACCGTGGATTGAATGAAGTAACCATCAAGAACAAGTACCCACTGCCAATGATTAATGATCTGTTTGATCATTTGCAAGGAGCTAAGGTGTTTTCCAAGATCGATTTGCGATCAGGGTACCATCATTTGAAGATTCGAGAGCAAGACATACCTAAGACAGCATTCACCACAATATATGGACTGTAGGAGTATACCGTTATGTCATTTGGATTGACTAACGCACCTGCCTATTTTATGAACCTAATGAACAAAGTGTTTATGGAGTTTTTGGATAAGTTCGTCGTAGTGTTCATTGATGACATCCTAGTTTATTCAAAGAATGAAGAGGAGCATAAGGAACATTTGCGTTTGGTTTTGGAGAAACTAAGGGAACATCAGTTATACGCCAAATTCAGCAAATGTGAGTTTTGGTTGAAGGAAGTGGGATTCCTTGGACACATTATATCCGGAGAAGGTATAGCAGTTGACCCCACAAAGGTTGAGACCGTAACCAAATGGGAAGCACCAACAACCGTTGGAGAGATCCGGAGTTTTCTTGGACTCACAGGATACTACCGGAGATTTATTGAGAACTTTTCAAAGATTGCAAAGCCTATGACTGAATTGTTGAAGAAGGATACTAAGTTCAAATGGACTGAGGAGTGTGAGGCTAGTTTCCAGGAGTTGAAGAAACGTTTGGTTACCTCACCAGTATTGATATTGCCAGATCAAACCAAGGATTATGAGGTGTATTGCGACGCTTCACGTCGAGGACTTGGAGCAGTGCTTATGCAGGAAGGGAGAGTTGTTTCGTATGCTTCACGGCAACTGAAGCCTCATGAATTGAATTATGCCACGCATGATTTGGAGTTAGCAGCCGTAGTGCATGCATTGAAGACATGGAGACATTTCCTCATTGGAAATCATTGTGAGGTGTATACGGATCACAAGAGTTTGAAGTACATTTTCACGCAGAAGGAGTTGAACCTCCGACAAAGGAGATGGTTGGAGCTCATCAAGGATTATGACATGAGATTGCATTACCATCCCGGAAAAGCTAATGTAGTAGCTGACGCATTGAGCCGTAAGAGCCATGTCAATACACTAATGACAGAAGAAATACCCAAGGAGTTGGCAGAAAACCTTCGTGAGCTATGTTTGGAAATAGTTCCGAGAGGCTATGTAGCAGCATTGGAGATTCAGTCAACATTGATGGATAAAATCAGAGAAGCTCAGAAATCTAACAAGGAGATTGCTTCTATAAAAGAGAAAATGAGCGAAGGAAAAGCAAAGGGATTTCGTGAGGATGAGCACGATACCTTATGGTTTGAGGACCGTGTTTATGTGCCAAATGACCCGGAGATCAGGAAGTTGATTTTGCAAGAGGCACATGATTCACCGTATTCGATTCACCCAGGAAATACCAAGATGTATTTGGATTTGAAGGAAACATTCTGGTGGACCGGAATGAAGAAGGATATTGCAGCATATGTAGCAGTATGTGATGTGTGTCAGAGAGTAAAGACAGAGCATCAGAAGCCAGTGGGATTGTTACAGCCATTGCCGATACCCGAATGGAAGTGGGATAAGATAGGCATGGATTTTATCACAGGACTACCCAGGACGAAAGCAGGCTATGACTCGATATGGGTAGTAGTTGATCGTTTGACGAAGGTAGCACATTTCATTCCAGTTAAGACCACTTACACCAGTGCTAAGTTGGCAAAGATATACATGACTAGGATCATTTGTTTGCATGGAGTTCTGAGGAGTATCGTGTCAGATAGAGGAACCCAATTTACCTCAAAGTTTTGGAATCAGTTGCATGAAACTTTGGGAACCAGACTAGAGTTCAGCACAGCTTTTCATCCACAGACGGATGGACAGACTGAGAGAGTCAATCAGATTTTGGAGGATATGGTGAGAGCTTGTGCACTAGATTATGGATCTAGTTGGGACGATAACTTGCTGTATGTAGAGTTTTCTTATAACAACAGTTACCAAACCAGTTTGAAGATGGCACCTTTCGAAGCTTTATATGGAAGGAGGTGCAGGACACCGTTGTCATGGGACGAAGTTGGAGACCGTCAATTCTTTGGACCAGATTTGATTAAGGAGTCTGAACGGAAAGTTAAGTTGATTCGCGATAGGCTCAAGGTAGCCCAGTCCAGGTAGAAGAGCTACACAGATTCTAAACGCAAGGAGACAGTTTATGAAATGGGAGACAGAGTTTATCTTCGAGTATCCCCACTTCGAGGAGTTAAGCGCTTTGGAGTTAAGGGAAAATTAGCACCGCATTTCGTTGGACCGTATAAGATTTTGCAGCGAATGAGAGAAGTCGCTTATAAGTTGGAATTACCAGAGGGACTGTCAGGAGTTCATGATGTATTCCATGTTTCTCAGAAATGTCACGCCGAGATGGCGGAGGTACCGCTAAGAGATACAGTGCCACTTGAAGCGATTCAGTTGAAGGATGACTTAACGTATGAGGAGAAACCAGTTAAGATTCTCGATTATGCCAGCAGAGTTACTCGCAGCAAGGTTATCAAGTTTTGCAAAGTTCAGTGGAACCACCATTCCGAGGATGAAGCCACCTGGGAGAGAGAAGAAGATTTGCTCAAGGACCACCCTCACCTATTTTCTAGCCAACCCGAATCTCGAGGGTGAGATTCATCTTAAGGGGGGTAGGTTTGTAACATCCCAAATTTGCAATTTGGAATGTTATACATTGGATCATCATGCATATCATATTTTCTTGCATTTTGTTCGATCCTAGAAATTTCACGCAACTCAAGGACCTTCGGAGAGAGTTGGAGATTTCGTTATTTTCATATTTGAGAGTTTTCTCAAATTTGAAAAGAGGATCATTTGATTTATTTATTTCATCTTCAATTATTTTTCCAATATCAAAAATATGAGAGAGGGACTAATATGACTTTCCCAAATTTAGGAAAAATGAAGATTTAATAAGTAAATCAAATTTTGGATTTTCCGGAGTTTTATTTGCATTTTATTTGGATAGGGAAAAATGCGCGGTTCGAAAATTGCATCTAGGCCCGGAGAAAAGTTCATTTTGTTCGGCTCATTTTTAGGAGTCGGGGAAAATTTACTTTAGAAATTTTGGAGTTCGTTTAGTTTTCTTTTCTTTGTTTTTCTGCGCGCAAAACTATTTTTTTTAAAAAAAAGAGGTCCGCAGGCCCAGCCGCCTGGGCCAAGGCCCAGCCGCCCGCCTCCCTCGCGCGCCTGCGCGCGCCAGCCGCCAGCCACCCTCGCGCGCCAGCAGCCCAGCTGCCGCTAGGCCGAGTCCTAGTAGGACTCTAGGCCGCCGGCCCTCCCCCTTTTTCTTGCCCCCTCCCCCAAGCTACACCCCCCTCCTATATATAAACCCCAAGACCCCCCCTCTCCCCACACCAGCCGCCGCCTCCCACCCCGCGCCCCAAGCTGCCGCCGCCGCCTCCTAGCCGCCGCGCCGCCTAGCCGCCGCCACCTAGCCGCTGCCGCCGCCCTAGCGCCGCCGCCGCCCTTGCACCCTGCCGCCGCCGAAGCCCCTCGCCGGAGCCTCGTCGAGGTAGCCGCGCCGTGCCTCCTTTTCCCTCGGTTCGGTTTTTTTTAAGAAAACCGTTCCGGTTTCTTTTCTGGTTCTTCGTTTCGGTTTTTTTTCCGAAACCCGAGATCGGTTTTCTTCGTTTTTCTTCGGTTTCGTTGTTTAGCGAGCGTTCGCCGGACCGTTTGTCTTAACGAACGTGATCACCGGTTATTCCCGGTTAACGAACGTCCGTTCGTTTAACCGTTCTTCGTTTTCTTTCTCGTCGGTTTTATTCCGCGTCTTTTCTGATCGCGATTTCAGATCCGATTTTCGTTCTAGTTTATCTTCTCGCTCGTTTATCGGAATCAGGTGATTCAAGCGCCTGGAGTTTCGTTTCGAAACCGCCGTTCCGTCTAATCAACTTAAACAAGTTTTTGCTACGGTAAAATTTGACCTAGTTTCAACTTGCTAGAACCGAGTTGTTTTCTTCCGCCGTTTGTTTTCCGTTTCTTTGTTCGGTTCGTTCTTTCTTTGCAACCGGAGTTCTTAAGTTGAACTTTCTGGTTCGTTCTCTTGTTCGAGTTTTACCTGTGCATTAGATGAGTACTTATTGTATGCTTGTTGTTTGTCTGCGATAGATCACCCGGAGTGCGCCGCTTGTTACTTCGAATCCCTAGGTCTCGCGGATCCTCAGCAAGGCAAGTAACACTTTGATCATACCTTTTCTACAACCCAGTTTTATTGCATTAGATCAATCCTCACACGGTGCATGATTAGGATCTAATTAAATTGTGGGATGGGAAGTAGATGAGGTAGTACCTATTACCTGTATTATTATGAAACCTTTGGAAGTTACTTCTACGTTTGCTTTTTATGCCATGCTATGCTAGTAGACGTGGATTGGGTGAGTGATATCCATGACAGATGTGAGTTTGTTAATTTTAATGGTTTACCTAAGGTGGCAACTTAAACACACATCTGGGTGGATTGAGGCACCTGATGTCTATTAGGACTTGCCTGTTTTTCTTTGGACCGCCACCTAGGCTCAAAGGGATCATAAGATCTTTCATGCTAGAAACTTCCGTGTGCAGCCACAAGCCATTATGGGCTCTGGCATAGTTGACTAAGTCGTGCGAACTCTTACAGTGGTAGACTAGCAGATGTAGGGGATATAGGTGGTATGGTCTACCCGGACGTAAGGTGCTAGCGCTTCTGAAAGACTGTGTCTCGGTCATCCGTTTCTCAAACACCATGTAGTGCGAGAAATCCAACGGAGGCGATCGAGTCTTGTGGGGAAAAGTGCGCAAACCTCTGCAGAGTGTAACAAACTAATCATGATTAGCCGTGTCCCCGGTTATGGACAACTTGAGTATCTAGTACTTGAATATCATGTGAATCTCATCATGCTACTTCTAATTAATGTTGTTGGGTTTTAATTGTTCACTTAATTGGGATCGGAATGCTGTCAACCATTCTCGATGTTCAACTACCATGATAGTTAAATAAATTTATTCCTTTGCAGTAGGGAAAACTGGCTTTACGCAAAACTGTAACCATAGAGCTTTCCACCAGCCATACATGCATATAGTATAGCTCATTACCGTTCATTACTCTCTATGTGTTACATTGCCAGCATATTCCATGTGCTGACCCGTTTTCGGGCTGCAACGTTCATGTTGCAGACTTTTCAGACGACGAGTAAGGTGCTTTTAGGTCGTGTTTCTATACTCAGTGATGCCGTTGGAGTTGATGGACCCATTTATCTTCCGAGTCTTCCGCTGTTATCATTATTAGATGGCCTTAAGCCATATTTATTGTAATAAGTTCTCTATGAGACATCGATGTAATAAGTGTGTGATTGCCACTCTGCTATAAATCCTTCGAAGTACTGTGTGGTGTCAGCATTACTGATCCAGGGATGACACCGGAGCACAGAGACTTGATCCATTCGGGTCAGGTCGCTACATGCACACTAGCTCTCTCCCCAAATATCATTTCACTGTTCAATCGTCGCCGGTGAAAGATGGGCATGTGGACACGCGTCGTGAGGGCAAGGTGGCCCACTCTGATGAGAGCACGGCCGCAGCTGCCATGCACGTGCTAACAAGGTGCATGAGAGCGGCTGCAATTTGCGACCGGGCGGCAAAGGCAGCCCAAACAGCCGTTGTTGCTTCTCAGGTGGCGGCAACAACATCTGCCTTGGGGATAACAAATCACGAGAGCGGCACAGCAGCTGTCCGTTCTGCAGCGGCGGCCTTAGCCCTGATGGAGGCCGCCCACGACCATGTCGAGGCCGCCCACGCCCAGCTCCTGGCAGTCACTGCACAAATCGAATGAAGCTTCTTCGACAACGGTCGACAACCCACGGCCGAAGAGCTGGCAACCGCCGAGAGCGTTCGAGCAGTCGTTCGTTCCTCCGCCGCATACCTTGCAATGAGGGAGCCCGTCCAAGCCCAGATCACGTTCGCCCATGCCCAGCTCATTGGGGCCTTTTCCAAGGAGATGGTGGACGCGGATGGCGAGATGCTTCCCAAGTATGGTGCGATGGATGCCATGGAGCCCCTTCCCTAGGAGACCGTCGGGCGCGAGCTGGACATGGAGGCGGCAGCGGAGATCGACGAGCACCAGCCTTAGTAGTACTCTTTGTTTTGTTCAATTAAGAGCGCTGATCTTTAATTTGTTAGAGTAATGTTTAGGTCAGCTAGCTCTGTTTAATTGATGAACTTGTTCGATTAAGAAGTGTGGGTGTGTTGTAGTCTCCTTTGTGTACCCAAATTATGCAATGACGTGGATGACCACTTTAATCATGGAAATTCGAACCAAAACTTTTGACGTTCAAAGTCATCACACACGGGTTAAGCTATCTGAATCGCTTGTGATGTCTACATATCGTACAGAGTTCTGAATAAGGGACCGTGTCTGATGACACTTTGCGCTCCAGTTTTTTGGCTAAAGCGATTCCAAATTTTCGGCTTCCGCGGAAATATCTACCTCCCCGCCCCCTCCCCCTTACCAAAAGCCACATTTCCCTTCTTTTCGCCTTCCTTTCCAAGTTGAAACCTTCACTCCTTGCTTGCAGCGCTGCCGCCTCCTCACCGGCGACCCTCCTTCACGCTGCTTGGCCTCCTCTATCCAAGCAGGTAATCCACACCTGACCCCCATCCTCCTCCTCCTTCCACATCCCACATGCCCCGACCGCTGGCGCGAGCGCGACACCTTCCACCCAAATCACCGACCCCTCCACCAAAAAAGCGCCGGCCTAAGCCATGGTGCACGCAGTATCGCCAGCAGCATTTGGCAGCAGAGAAGCAAATCATGGCCGCACGCGCAGATGAGGTTGCGATGGCTGCCATTCATGTCGACCCCCAGATCTTGAAGGAGCACCTTGCCAATTTATAGCTACGCCAGTTAAGCATGCTCGGTTTACCCGTTGCGTGTGCTGCTCCTGCCTTTCCTTCACAAATTCTAGTGAATTGTGCTATCTATTTTCACCATGCAATCTGTTGCTCTAGTGTATATGTTCTATATGTCGTGCAGTGTGGTTCTCACTTATTAACTGTTTTGTTAATTAGTTGCCGTCTTCAGCTAACTGTTTGGTTCAATTCTGCAAATGTGATGTTCAATTCTTCAGGCTGCAATTTTGTATTGCCTTCCATGTGAGAAATAAATCGAATTTATCTTTACAAAATTGTGGGTGCATTCTATTATTGTATACCATGTGAGGAATAAATTGAATTTGGCTGTAGTAAATACATGAGAAACAAATACAATTGCTAAAATTGGATGTAGTTAACTGTTTGGTTAACTCTCTGATCTTCTATTAGGAGTATGTTATATTGTGCAATGTGGTGCTCAGTTAATGTTTAGTTCATTTGTTGTGGTGTTTAGTTAACGTCTTGGTTCAATTCTGCAGTGCGATGTCCAATTATCGTGGGTAGAATTTTGTATTGTTGTGCATGTGAGGAATAAATCAAATTTGGCATCACTTAATACATGAGAAACATATACAAGTGCTATATTTCCTAGTTCTTAATCATGCTTGGTTTGGGTAAATGGGTTTTTCGTGTGGCTTCAATTAATCTGATGAATCTGCAATGTGCTTATTTTTCATCGACATATTTTTACTAATAGCATGCGAACCCTTACTTAACCTGATGACTAACTACCTTATATGTGTTGCAGGGAAACAATGGGAAGCACTGAGGTTTACAATCGAGGTTGGCACATGCATGGTCCGTTGTCTAATAGCACATTATTGTGCAATTGCAGGAACCATTCTAATATTTTGGGTTTTAACAATTTGGTCTTGCACATGTAGGTCTTGCTGTCAGAGGTTTTGACCCACTGTTCGACCCTTTTTGCATATGGGGAAATGAGTTGTCCATGAATATCAATCAAATCAAGAAACTCAGAAAGATTGTTAGGATAAAGAAATTAGCGACAAAAAACAACAAGATCTTTATCTGCACAATGAAGAAGACATCATTTCACTACAAGATTGTACTAACTATTATACCTTGCCTTTTTTTATTCCTTTGCCCCATTTCCAATATAGAGAAGATATTTATGCACATCCTTGTTTTCAGGCCTTTCCAAAGCAGTTCACTGATGATTACCTCTCAAACCACCTCTATGGTCAGGAGGCGAGGAAGGTTTTCATACAATACCCACGGTTCAATATTGAAGTGTTCCTGAAGAGGACGAAGGACGAATGGTCAATCATCCACAGGCACTAGCTTTAAGTTGCAAAGACCTTCAACATTAATGAAGGCTCAATATTCGCCTTCCGCTTCAGCAGTTTTCCAGATGAGAATCATCTGTCTATATACCGTCTATGATGCTAATTTCTAAAGGTTCTACATGTTGCATGTGGAACTTGCTGCTGGTGCAGTTGTGTAATGGCGTAGCTGAGTGCTGAAGCTATATCATATTGTACTCTAATGTATTTCAATTATGAAATTTTGCTTCCTTAATATGGAAATGAAATATATTGTGTGCTTAATATGAAATGTCAATTAGATTAATAAATGGATTATGGATAATCGGATAATTAGCCTACCAATGGCGAATTAGCCTGCTAATTGTGTTTTGCTATTGCAAACGATTGTTGAAAAAATACCATGGGCGATGACCTCAAGCAACGCACACAGTTTCTAGGAATAAACCGTGTTGGATCAATGAACAATCACACATGACTTTCTCTTGAAAACTCTTTGCGTTAGGCCACCTTGCGCAAATGTTTACCACATAAAAACTATGTGTGATGGACAACCTTCGCCAAACAGTTTGTTCTACGGACCGTGTGTGACACATTCAATAACGCAAATGATTTAACGGGAAAAATTGTGTGTGATGTACCTGTGAACGGAAACGTTTTCCTTGGAGCGACTGTGTGGGATGTGCATATGAACAGAAACGTTTAGCGGGGACTGACTATGTGGGATGTACTTTCGACCGGAAAAAATTTCTCCGTATAATTGTATTTTTTAGCTCTACTATATGTATTTCCGTATTTGAGTGCTCGCCAGTCGCACACGACCTCATTTTGCCGAACGTGTGTGCCAGGAGGGCATATCCCTGACGGTTTCTGGGTCGTGTGGGAAGGACCCCCATATTGCCCACACTCACTTGGCGACGGTTCCAAAAGCCGTCGCGGAAAGGGGTTAAATACCGTTTGTTTAGGACCAATGTTGAGGATAACGCTTATCGTTATCATCTCGGTCATCTAGGGATTATAGATTAATCAGAAATCGACCGATTAATCGATTTTATCGGTCGACTATTAATCGGATATTTTTTTTGCAAATCTCAGGTTCCCAACACTATATGCTATATCCAACACCAAAACAATATTTGATAGAAGTGTTACCTTGATTACTAGCCTTTGAATCCTTGTACTCCCTCCGGTCCTTTTTACTCTGCATATTAGGTTTGTCCGAAGTCAATCTCATTCAACTTTGACCAAGTTTATATAAAAAATTATAAACATTCACATAACAACACCAATATCTTTAGATTCATCTTGTAATATATTTTCATATTTATATTTATTAGATATTATAGATGTTAATAATTTTTAATATAAATTTGGTCAAACTTAGCAAAGTTTGACTTTCGGCAAAACCAATGTGCAGAGTAAAAAGGACCAGAGGGAGTATAATGACAACAAATAGGACACCAATACATATTGTGTAACAAGGTCCACAAAACATAAATAAACATAGTTTTTGCAAACATAGTGCTATGAATAGGTCTGATTTATCGGTAGATTCTCAGTAAATTGCTTGTTCGAGCGATAAATCGGTCCAAAAGATAAATGGTGAAGATAAGGCATAATCTTATCGGTCCAAAAGATAAATGGTGAAGATAAGGCATAATCTTATCGGAAGATTTATTGAATAGTGTTTAGGACCGACGCGCACCAGTGTGCATTGTGTAGAATCCGATGATATGCATAGTGTAGAATCCAATGATATGCTTAGTGTAGAATCCGATTATATGCTTAGTGTAGAGTCCAATGATATGCTTAGTGTACAATCCAAGGAATTCTAAATAGTGTAGAATCCATACTTATTAGTAGAATTTATGCTTAGTAGAAATGTAGTACTATTCTTTTGATAGTGTAGAAATCTATATTAGTAGAAATATATTTGCAAGAGTATATGCGAGGCTACTTAATTGATATATTTTTCTTATTTAGAAATTGCCAAAGAGCCTATCTATGAGTTGTGGTATCGAGCTCGATGAAGAAGGCCATACTGGAATACGCCTTACTGCAAGGGGCTCCATCACCACCTGTGTGGACGGTGTGGACACGGACGATCACACACACTTAAGCTCGGTTCGGTGGAAGAGCTTCCTTGTTGGCAAGAATCCTCATGTTGGACAGGCCATCCTAATTACTATCAGGAACACCCATCGCCAAGGCTTGAGGATGATGATCGCTATCGACATCATCTAAGAACTATGTGTGTGGCTACTGAGCCATATGCCAATGACTAGCTAGTAGATTGCTTATCAACTATTAGTTCGCCATGAGATCTATCCATGCATGTTGACTATATATGAGTACCTATAATGTTTGTGAGATTGCGGTTCTATTAAATCTGGTATTGTTTTATATAATTGCCAATGTGTTTTCATCGGTTAACCTACGAGTACCTAGTATTGTGAAATTGCACTTTATTGAAACAGGTATTGTTCTACATTATAAAAAAGCAGAAAAATTGTTGAAAGATACAGTAGCAGCGCGGGGATAGGGAAAGCGCTATAGCTAAATGTTGGGGAATGTAGTATTTCAAAAAAATTCCTACTATCAAGCAAGATCTATCTAGGAGAAGCATAGCAACGAGCGGGGAGAGTGAGTCCACGTACCCTCGTAACGCGGTTGATGTAGTCGAATGTCTTCGCGATCCAACCGATCCAAGTACAGAAAGCACGGCACCTTCGCGATCTGCACACGTTCAGCTCAGTGACGTTCCTCGAACTCGTGATCTAGTTGAGGCCGAGGGAGAGTTTCGTCAGCACGACGGCATGGTGACGGTGATGATGATGTTACCGGCGCAGGGCTTCGCCTAAGCACTACGACGATATGAACGAGGTGTTAACTGTGGAGGGGGCACCGCACATGGCTAGGAACAATTGATGTGTGTTCTAGGGGTGCCATCCTCACATATATAAAGGAGGGAGAGGGAGGGAGGCATCCTAGGGCGCGCCCAAGTAGGAGGAATCCTACTTGGGCCACTAGTCCAATTCGCCCCCCTTACCATATTTGGACAAGGGGGAAGGAAGGAGGGGGGAGGGGAAGGAAGTAGGAGTCCTACTTCATACTTTCCTTTTCCTCCTCTCCTTTTCCTTTCTCCCCACGTGGCTGGCTCTATCGGGGGTGCACCAGCCCCTTGTGGACTGGTGTGTTCCTTACTTGGCCCATTAAGCCCATATCTTTGCCAGGGTATGCCCGGAACCCCTTCCGGTGACCTGATATCACCCGGAACACTTCCGGTGTCCGAATATAGCCTTCCACTATATGAATCTTTACCTCTCGACCATTTCGAGACTCCTCGTCATGTCCATGATCTCATTCGGGATCCCGAACAAACTTTGGTACATCAAATCACATAACTCATAATACTCGTCATCGAACGTTGAGCGTGCGGACCCTACGGGTTCGAGAACTATATAGACATGACTGAGACACATCTCCGATGAATAACCAATAGCGGAACCTGGGTGCTCATATAGGCTCCTACATATTCTACAAAGATCTTTATCGGTCAAACCACACAACAACATACGTTGTTCCCTTTGTCATCGGTATGTTACTTACTCGAGATTCGGTCGTCAGTATCATCATACCTAGTTCAATATCATTACCGGCAAGTCTCTATACTCATTCCGTAATGCATCATCCTGCAACTAACTCATTAGTCACATTGCTTGCAAGGCTTATAGTGATGAGCATTACCGAGAGGTCCTGATACACGGAGTGACAAATCTTAATCTCGATCTATGCCAACTCAACAAACACCATCAGAGACATCTGTAGAGCATCTTTATAATCACTCAGTTACGTTGTGACGTTTGATTGCACACAAGGTGTTCCTCCGGTATTCGGGAGTTGCATAATCTGATAGTCATTGGAACATGTATAAGTTATGGAGAAAGCAATTGCAGTATACTAAACGATCAAAAGTGCTAAGCTAATGAATGGGTCAAGTCAATCACATCATTCTCTAATGATGTGATCCCATTCATCAATTGACAACTCTTGTCCATGGCTAGGAAACTTAACCATATTTCATTAAAGAGCTAGTCAAGTAGAGGCATACTAGGGACACTCTGTTTGTCTATGTATTCACACATGTACTAAGTTTTCGGTTAATACAATTCTAGCATGAATAATAAAAATTTATCATGATATAAGGAAATATAAATAACAACTTTATTATTGCCTCTAGGGCATATTTCCTTCAGTCTCCCACTTGCACTAGAGTCAATAATATAGTTCACATCGCCATGTGATTTAACACCAATAGTTCATATCATCATGTGATTTAACACTCTATAGTTCACATCGCTATGTGACCAATACCCAAAGGGTTTACTAGAGTCAATAATCTAGTTCACATCGCCATGTGATTAACACCCAAAGAGTACTAAGGTGTGATGATGTTCTGCTTGTGAGAGAAGTTTAGTGAAAGGGTCTGCCACATTCAGATCCGTATGTATTTTGCAAATTTCTATGTCTACAATGCTCTGCATGGAGCTACTCTAACTAATTGCTCCCACTTTCAATATGTATCTAGACCGAGACTTAGAGTCATCCAGATCAGTGTTAAAGCTTGCATCGACGTAACTCTTTACGACGAACTCTTTGTCACCTCCGTAACCGAGAAACATTTCCTTATTCCACTAAGGATAATTTTGGCCGGTGTCTAGTGATCCACTCCTGGATCACTATTGTACCCTCTCGCCAAACTCATGGTGAGGTACATAATAGGTCTGGTACACAGCATAACATAATTTATAGGACCTATGACTGAGGCATAGGGAATGACTTTTCATTCTCTTTCTTTTTACTGCCGTGGTTGGGTTTTGAGTCTTTACTCAACTTCATACCTTGCAACATAGGCAAGAACTCCTTCTTTGACTGTTTCATTTTGAACTACTTCAAAAACTTGTCAAGGTATGTACTCATTGAAATTTTTTAGCAAGCGTCTTGATCTATCTCTATATATCTTGATGCTCAATATGTAAGCAGCTTCACCGAGGTCTTTCTTTGAAAAACTCCTTTCAAATACTCCTTTATGCTTTCCAGAAAATTCTACATTATTTCCGATCAACAATATGTCCTTCACATATACTTATCAGGAAGGCTGTAGTGCTCCCACTCACTTTCTTGTAAATACAGGCTTCACCGCAAGTATATATAAAACTATATGCTTTGATCAACTTATCAAAGCGTAAATTCCAACTCCGAGATGCTTGCACCAGTCCATAGATGGATCGCTGGAGCTTGTACATTTTGTTAGCACCTTTAGGATTGACAAAACCTTCTGGTTGCATCATATATAATTCTTCTTTAAGATATCCATTAAGGAATGCAGTTTTGACATCCATTTGCCAAATTTCATGAAATGTGGCAATCGCAAACATCATTTAGACGGACTTTAAGCATCGATACGAGTGAGAAAATATCATCATAATCAACATCTCGAACTTGTAAAAACCCTTTTCGACAAGTCGATCTTTGTAGATAGTAACACTACTATCAGCATCCGTCTTCCTCTTGAAGATCCATTTATTCTCAATGGCTCGTGGATCATCGGGCAAGTCAATCCAAGTCCATACTTTCTTCTCATACATGGATCCTGTCGGTGTCAAAATCGGCGGATCTCGGGTAGGGGGTCCCGAACTGTGCGTCTAGGCCGGATGGTAACAGGAGGCAAGGGACACGAAGTTTTACCCAGGTTCGGGCCCTCTTGATGGAGGTAAAGCCCTATGTCCTGCTTGATTAATATTGATGATATGGGTAGTACAAGAGTAGATCTACCATGAGATCGGAGAGGCTAAACCCTAGAAGCTAACCTATGGTATGATTGTTGTTCTGTATGTTGTCCTACGGACTAAAACCCTCCGGTTTATATAGACACCGGAGAGGGTTAGGGTTACACAAAGTCGGTTACAATGGTAGGAGATCTACATATCCGTATCGCCAAGCTTGCCTTCTACGCCAAGGAAAGTCCCTTCCGGACACGGGACGAAGTCTTCAATCTTGTATCTTCATAGTCCAGGAGTTCGGCTGAAGGTATAGTCCGGCCATCCGGACACCCCATAATCCAGGACTCCCTCAGTAGCCCCCGAACCAGGCTTCAATGACGATGAGTCCGGCGCGCAGATTGTCTTTGGCATTGCAAGGCGGGTTCCCCTCCAAATTCCGTGTACCTGTTGAATAAAGTCCGGTTTCTTGTAAATGTTGCGCTCCTTGGCTTCTACGCAAAATAATGGCCATCTCCCACGTGTCAAACGAATATGAAAAGTCTGAGTGTTTTTACATCCACACCCCTAGCCACGTAAATGAGCCGCCCATTTAAGGGGACGAGGATTTAGATCCAAACCACACCTTCTCCTCTTCCCGAGTGTTCATCAGAGCGCATCTGACAAAGGTCCGTACCACCATGGCCAGCCGTCACAACTCCTCCTTTCGCCCTTCCAGCCCTCAGCCTGGATATTGGGAGAGATGCTCCATCCCGCATAGTGAGCTAGTGACGCTCCAGACCAAGGGATTTCTCCCCCCGGCCTATATGGTCCCGGTTCGAGCCGGTCTTGCCATCTATAATGGCGGAGAGCAAGCGAAGAGTGCCCCTAATCCCTCCAAAGGAGAGCGGGTATGCCTCATACCTTATTTAATAAGATGGCTCAGATTTCCAATCCATCTATTTCTCTGGGGGCTCCTGGAGTTCTATGGCCTCCAGCTACACAATCTTATGCCTGCCTCCGTATTGCATATCGCGGGCTTCGTAGCCCTCTGCGAGCTGTTTTTGGGTGTTGAGGCTCATTTCGGGCTGTGGAAAGTGCTATTCTGCCTGGTGCCCCGTTCTCAGAAGGGGTCAATATATCAAGTGGGCGAAGCCGAAGTGTGGTGCATCGCCGGGACCGGATATCTATCCGGAACCCCAAAGAAGGCGTCCGAGGACTGGCCTTCGGAATGGTTTTACATAGAGGACGTCCCACTGTCGGATCCTGTCCGGATCGGCCTCCCTGAGTTCGACAGTGCTCCACTGAAGAAGCGCCTAAGTTGGCCTCCACGGAGCCCTCTGAGGGAAAGTGACAAGGACGTCCGTTACCTGATGGGCCGGATAAGATTGTTAGCTCATTCCGGACTGACCATGATCGGGGTCATGGCCGCATGCATCATGCGAGGGGTGCAGCCGCTACAGTACAGAGGCCACCCCATGTGGGATTTCAACGGGGAGGACGACGCCACCCGCTACGGCCGTAAGGGACCAGATTCGGCTGCGGCCCTAACAAAGACCTTGTCCACTTTGTACAAGGGAGAAGAGGAGGAATTTCTCCGCGTCAACCCACAGGGTGGATTTTCTATGTACAATCCCCCAAGCTGCGTAAGTGGTTTACTTGCCCATCCGTTTTATATTCCCATTGTTAAATATTCAGTCTAACGACTTCAACGCAGGAACTGCGCCAGGCTGTTAAAGAAATAAACAGCCCTCCTCCACAACCCGAGGACCCAGGACGGTCCCTCGACCCGGCCTCTCAAGAGGATCCGGACTTATCTGTGGAGCTGATTGATGGAGTGTTCCATCAATTGAGCAAGGACAACGCCTTGGAGGCCATTATGACCGATTACCCAGGGCTAATCCCGGCCTCCCAGGTATCTGAGATCGAAGTCCCAGTACCCCAAATAGGGGTCCGCCCTCTCGTGTTTTTAGTTTTCTGATTACAACCGAGCTTTGCAGGGGAGGTTTTTGAGACGGGAGGCCGACCTGCGGTGACAAGACAACGAGGGGCCGCAGGGCCCCGTGGGCAGAAAAGAGGTGCAGTCCGGACCGAGGCATCAGTGCAATCGTATGGCGCGCCCCCTTATCCCAGGTGTTATACCTTCAAGGCATATTAACACTCATGCTCTCTTTAGGACAAAGAGACCTCGCCGGACTATATCCGGAGAGGCTGCTAATCGCGCCTCCACCAGCCAGGCTCCAAAGCCTGGTCTGGAGGCGGAGGCGAACACAAGGCGCGCACTGGACGCTCCTCCGACGGAGGATGTGGACAGGTTGTCTGCCACCAACTCTGAGGTGGAGAGTGCCATGAACCACAGGCGTCGCCAGACAATTCTTCGCGACGCTTGTTTCTCCCAAGAGGCATTAGATGCCTTCAATTCGGGAGATGCGTACCTCCGTGCCGCTCAAAATGGTCTAGCCAGAGCCACGGAGCAATATGTAAAAGACATACGGGTAAGAAAATTTTGGTAATTATATATATATACCAGTAGCCCCCGAGACTTGAAATAGTTAGAATAACTGATTTAAGGATCATTTGTTATGCAGGTTCTTACAGAAAAGAATTCCCTATTGTCCCAGGAGCTGGAAGAGTGCAAAGCCCAACTTGAGGATGCACTAGCTGCGGCAGGGGAGCCCAAGGAGACCCCCTCTGGTAATATACACTTCGAAAGATAAGTATTTTGCGAAGCACGGCATGGGTGCAAATCTAACAAATGAAATTGCAGATGGCGCCGGATTGAGTCCGGAAAGGCAACAACTCCTACGCCAGCTGAAGGCTGGTGAGAAGGTGCTGACAAAGGTGAGGCGGGAGAAGAACGATATCCAAGATGCCAACACCAAGTTGGGCATCGACCTGAAAGATGTTCGTGCCCAGCTGTCAGACTCCGTTAAGGAGAATCAGCGGCTTCGGCGCGGCATATTTAGTAAGTGCTTGAACGAACCTTTGAAAAAAAGTTCGGCGGGGAAGACGACTAACAAAGTAATGTCTGTAGGTGTGCTAACAGGTCGTCCTGCAGAGGAGATGCCCGGTTCTACGGGTGACCTTCTTCCCGAGCTCTCGAAACTTTTCGAGCGAGTTCGGCAGGCGATGCAAGGCGTCGCCCAGGCCTTGTGGCCATCCATCTCCATGCCTGAAGGTCTTGGAGAGCTTGCGGAGAAGCTAAAGGGAGCACGGCGGCGCTTCTGATTGTGGAAGATATCGGCCTGCCGTCAAGGCGCTAGGGAGGCCTGGGCCATGGTGAAGACGCGGTACACAAAGGCTGACCCCACCCACATGGCCGAGGTCGGTCCTGTGGGGCCCGATGGGAAGGAGATCCCTATAAGCTTAGTATATGGCCAAGTAGAATTGGCCGCAAAGTATTCCCAGCAGGACTGTAAATTAGACAGCCTGTTAGATGGTATTGAAGAGGAATACAATCAGTCAAAATGACTATGTAATTGAATTGACATTTATAATGCCTTCTAGCCGGATTGTAGATTGTTTGTCATGGCCGACCTTTTCGCTTCAGCCTCGGGACCTGACAGTCCGGAGTGTGTCCGAATTCCCATGCGGTTATATAAGAACCGGGGAATGCATGGAGACCAGGCGTAGGGGTCATTAGTACGTGAACAGACAAGTGCCCGACCAATTATGTTATATTACATGGTTAGTAAGAAACATCTTCCAGGGAGAATAATTCCATTAGGGGTTCCTTTCCCTGGGAGGCATGCCCTAAAGTGCATGCCCATTCTGCGAAAAAGACGCGGGAAAAAGCATCTGGGGGCGCATAAATAAATAAGTGAAAAGATCATCTTTTAGGTCACCGACCGAATATTCCCTTAAGAACGCTAGCTTTCGGCTTCACCCAGTCTGAGGTACACATCCGGCTGATCTGGCAGTAACAATCGCAGAGGTGCTCCCTTTACCTCCTAGCCGAATAATCGGGAACATAGGGGTAAGCACAGGAGCCATGCAACCTAGCTTGGCCAAAACTTAAGTCATATTGATGCATATAATGGTGAAATAAAAGGTACATGCGGAAGTGTAACACATGTGTTGGGCATGAAGCCCGTATAGATAAGCTTCTGTTTAAAAGAAGCCCCCAGGTTTAATGAGTGCGAATAGCACGTCATTTGATGAGCCTTTAAAGGCCATAAGAGAAAGGAAGGGGAGAAGGAGAGAAATGTAAGACAGACAGTATATAAAAATGGACAGAGGAAGGAGACGAACACAGAGTCCGGCGCTAGGCATAGAATCTTCGGAGACGGGCTGCGTTCCATGGGTTCGGCTCGAGTCGGTTATCCGATGCATCTCGCAGGCGGTACGCTCCACCAGTCAGGACTTGGTCAATTATGAAGGGACCTTCCCACTTGGGCTTGAGTTTGTCCTTTTTCTTGTCCGGCAGGCGTAGAACTAATTCGCCAACGTTGTAATTTTTGGCCCGTCCTTCTCTGCTTTGGTATCTTCGAGCCTGCTGTTGATAGAATGCGGAACGGGCTTTTGCCGCGTCATGCTCCTCCTCCAATGCGTCCAAACTGTCCTGCCGATCGAGCTCGGCTTCTCTTTCTTCGTACATGTGCACTCGAGGTGAGTCATGAATTATGTCATAAGGCAAAACTGCCTCTGCGCCGTACACCATAAAGAATGGTGTGTATCCGGTGGTGCGACTCGGTGTGGTCCGCAGCCCCCAGAGTACGGAGTCGAGCTCCTCTACCCAGTGCGTGTTAGATTCCTTGAGGGACCGTACTAACCTGGGTTTGATGCCGCTCATGATAAGACCATTTGCACATTCGACCTGGCCGTTAGTTTGTGGGTGATAGACGGAAGCATAATCGAGCTTGATGCCCATGTTTTTGCACCAGAGTTTTACCTCGTCGGTCGTAAAGTTCGTGCCGTTATCAGTGATGATGCTGTGGGGGACGCCGTAACGGTGTACAACCCCGGATATAAAGTCTATCACCGGTCCGGATTCGGCCGTCTTAACAGGATTGGCTTCTATCCATTTGGTGAACTTATCCACCATGACCAGTAAGTATTTTTGCTTATGGGTTCCGCCTTTAAGGGGTCCAACCATGTCAAGCCCCCAGACCACGAAGGGCCAAGTGATGGGGATAGTTTGGAGGGCGGTGGGTGGCATACGGCTTTGGTTTGCAAAGAGCTCGCAACCGACGCATTGTTGGACTAAATCATGGGCATCTGCCCGGGCCGTCGGCCAATAAAGGCCTGTACGGAAGGCCTTGCTTACAAGGGACCGAGCTGCAGCGTGATGACCGCCGAGTCCGGCATGAATTTCTGCCAGGAGGTTCCGCCCTTCCTCTTCGGAAATGCACCTTTGGAGGACTCCGGTAGTGCTTTTCTTATAAAGCTCTCCCTCGTGGACTTTGTAGGCTTTGGATCGCCGCACTATGCAGCGTGCCTCATTTTGGTCCTCGGGGAGTTCCTGCCTAGTAAGGTAGGCGAGGAATGGTTCTGTCCACGGGGCGATGACGGACATTATTATGTGGGCTGAAGGTGTTACTTCATTGGCAGAGCCTCCGATTGTGTCAGAATGTTCGGTGTCGGGCAGTGCGGTTGGGTCCGGGCTGTTATTGTTCGGCTCCCCTTCCCATACTACGGATGGCTTGAACAGCCTTTCCAAGAAGATGTTGGGGGGGACTACATCATGTTTTGCGCCGATGCGTGCCAGGACATCTGCCGCCTGATTATTTTCTCGGGCTATATGGTGAAATTCAAGCCCTTCGAACTGAGCTGACATTTTTAGGACGGCGTTGCGGTAAGCTGCCATTTTTGGATCCTTGGCATCGAAGTCTCCATTTATTTGGGATATTGTGAGGTTCGAGTCCCCGCGCACCTCTAGGCGTTGAATACCCATGGATACTGCCATCCGGAGACCATGTAAAAGGGCCTCATATTCGGGTGCATTGTTGGAGTCTGTGTACATAATCTGGAGTATGTATTGAACTGTGTCTCCTGTGGGGGACGTCAAATTGATGCCAGCCCCTAGTCCGGCTAACATCTTGGAGCCGTCGAAATGCATGATCCAATTTTAATATGTGCCGTACTCTTTAGGGAGTTCGGCCTCCGTCCATTCTGCGACGAAGTCGGCCAAAACTTGCGACTTGATGGCTCGCCGTGGCTTATAAGTTATGTCGAACGGGAGGAGCTCAATGGCCCATTTTGCAATCTGGCCCGTTGCATCATGGTTGTTTATAATGTCGTTAAGTGGTACTTCCGAGGCTACTGTTATTGAACACTCTTGAAAGTAGTGTCGTAGCTTCCGGGATGCCATGAATATCGCGTAAGCAAGCTTTTGATAATGCGGGTACCGTGATTTGCATGGAGTGAGGACAGTGGACACATAATAGACCGGCTTTTGAAGGGGGAATTTGTGTCCGTCCGTTTCTCGTTCGACGACGAGCACTACGCTTACAACCTGATGTGTTGCTGCAATGTACAATAGCATTGGTTCGCCCTTGTTTGGCGCGGCCAGGAATGGGTTTGTTGCCAATATGGCTTTTATTTCGGCGAGTCCGGCCGTGGCTGCATCCGTCCATTCGAAGTGTTTGGTGCGCCGAAGGAGGCGGTAAAGGGGTAGGGCCTTTTCTACCAAGCGGGAGATAAAGCGGCTTAGAGCCGCCACGCATCCGGTTAACTTTTGTATTTGTTTGAGGTCCTTTGGGATATCCAATTGTGACAGAGCTCGGATCTTGGCTGGATTTGCTTCAATTCCTCTACCGGATACAATGAAGCCCAAGAGCTTTCCGGCTGGGACGCCGAAAACGCATTTTTCCGGGTTGAGCTTGATATCGTATGTTCGGAGGTTATCAAATGTGAGCCTCAAGTCGTCTACTAGAGATTCGACATGTCTTGTTTTGACGACCACATCATCTACATATGCCTCTACTGTTTTGTCGATCTGGTTTGCTAGACATGTCTGAATCATGCGCTGATATGTTGCGCCGGCGTTTTTGAGCCCGAAGGGCATTGTGTTGAAGCAGAATGGGCCGTATGGTGTGATGAATGCCGTTGCGGCTTGGTCTGATTCTGCCATCTTGATTTGATGGTAGCCGGAATATGCGTCGAGGAAACACAACAAATCGTGTCCTGCAGTAGCATCAATAATTTGATCGATGCGGGGGAGGGGGAAGGGATCCTTTGGGCAAGCCTTGTTAAGGTCTTTAAAATCAACGCACAGACGCCATGATTTGTCCTTCTTTCGTACCATCACCAGGTTTGCTAGCCAGTCCGGATGTTTTATATCTCTGATGAATCCGGCCTCCAATAGCTTTGTTAGCTCCTCTCCCATGGCCTGTCTCTTAGGTTTGGAAAAACACCAAAGAGCTTGTTTGACAGGTTTGAATCCTTTTAGGATATTTAAGCTGTGCTCGGCCAACCTGCGTGGGATTCCTGGCATGTCTGAAGGGTGCCAGGCAAAAATGTCCCAGTTCTCTCGTAGGAACTCTCATAGTGCGGCGTCTACATCAGGGTTTAACTGTGCCCCGATGGAAGCTGTTTTATTGGGGTCCGTTGGATGGACCTGGAATTTGACTATTTCGTCCGCCGGTTGAAAGGAGGTGGACTTGGATGTTTTGTCGAGTACCACATCGTCCCTATTCACCGTGGAGAGCAGCGCAGTCAGTTCCTCAGCCGCTAGGGCTTCGGATAGTGCCTCGAGGGCCAGTGCGGCTGTCTTGTTTTCGGCGCGGAGTGCTATGTCCGGATCACTAGCGAGAGTGATGATCCCGTTAGGCCTGAGCATCTTGAGCTTCATGTACCCGTAATGGGGTATTGCTTGGAAGATTGTCAACGCTTCCCGCCCTAGCAGAGCGTGATAACCGCTGCTGAACGGAGCCACATGGAACGTCACCTCTTCGGACCTATAATTATCCGGCGTGCCGAACACCACATCTAGTGTGATTTTTCGTGTATAGCGCGCTTCCCGACTAGGGATTATTCCTCTAAAAGTTGTGCTGCTTCGCTCAATGCAGTTCCAGTCTATTTCCATTTTTTGAAGGGTTTCCTCATAAATGAGGTTCAATCCGCTGCCGCCGTCCATGAGTACCTTGGTAAGATGAAATCCGTCCACTATTGGACTGAGGACCAATGCGGCTGGTGCTCGGGTTGTTCAGAATTTAGGTTCATCACTGGCGTTAAAGGTAATAGCCGTGTCACTCCATGGGTTTATTGTTGCTACTTGGTAGACTTCGGCAAGGCTACGGAGTGTCCTTTTCACATATTATTTGATGCGAAAGTCTCAAAGACTGTTAATACCGTATTGGTGTCTCTGGGGTGGCTTTCTGTGGCCTCCAGAATTAGGAGAACTTCGCCAATTTTGGCCACCTGCTGGAGTATCCAACATGCTCTAAGACTGTGAGTTGGTGTGGCGTCCTCTATACTGTGAATTTTACAGGGTCCATTAAGCCATCCTTCCAGTACGGTTCCATGCCCTGTAGAGGGTTTTTGCCTTTTGGTGTTTGACCCGGGTGTCTGGCGATGATGCACCCTTTTATTTCGGACTGGGTTTGTATTCAGGGCCGGATCATCCCAAAATTTTATTTCGGTTTTCCAGGCGCTTTCCATCGCACAGTACTTTCGTACAATGGACGCTAAGTCAGCGAAGCGTGTAATATCACGGCGACTTATGGCGTTGAGGATTCCCTTGTCCGTGCAATTATTGCAGAAGATTGAGATTGTGTCTTCCTCGCGGTAGTCCCTTATCCTATTCCTAACCAGGAGGAATCTGGCCCAGTAATGATGTACTGTTTCATCGGGCTCTTGCCTGATTTGGCATAGATCCCTTATGTTCGAGTGGGTGGGTGGAATTAAATCCGAAGCCTCACCCAATCTGAGGCTCAAAGGCCGAGGAATTTCCGAACTCGAAAATTTGGATTCCTGGATGTTGTCCAATGAATCCAGCCCGTCGCCTGACTCTAAGTTCAGGTCTTGAGTGATATCCTCCCCTCCACGGGTATCCGGTGTCGGGTGGTAGGTGCGACATATGCCAACGGGTGGCTTATCATTGTGGGAGCCAATAAAACATCACTGGTGCCTGGAAACGGGATGAGGTGAAGACATGCACGCCGGCGAATCTTACCCAGCTTCGGGGCTCTCCGTGGAGATAACACCCCTACTGCTGCTCTGCTGGGTCTCCGCATGATCATAAACGAAATGAGTAGCTACACGATGCTCCTTGAGCTGTTCGGGTGGGAGGAGGAAGAAGGGCACGGCTAGCTCACTTCCCCTCCTCGTATGGTGTCTAAAACTAGCTTGGGGTCTGAACCCTTTGCATGGGTGCACCGGGGGGTTTATATAGGCCTACCCCCCGGGGGTACAATGGTAATCCGACTGGGCGCGGGGCCCAGCCGTCTGTGACTGTGTTCGCCGGTATCTGGGGCCCGCCGGCTGGTGGGTCCCGCCGGCTGCCGGCCCCTGGCCGACAGGCTGGCCCCATTGGTCAGGGCCGGGTCGGCGGCTGGTTACTGTTGCTTCATCTTGATGACATGGGCTTGGTCGGGGTAAGCGTCGCTACAGTGCCGCCGCCTGGCGTGCGATCACTGTAGCCTCACCTCGTCTTGTCTCCTTAATGGGGCGTCTCCTCCGAGGCATGTGGCAAGCCGGCTGTGGGGAGCCGGCTTTCTCTCGGGCCGACTTGCAGTGGTGTGGCCGCCTTCGGGTGTCTCTCTGCCCGAATGGGCCCACCGCCTTGGGGGCCACGCTGGTGGCCCGTCGTGGATGGCGTCAGGGTCGACATGGCAACAGTGCCGCGCCGGACGGGTCATAGCCACTCGTACGGCGCACTGTGCCAGTCGTGCTCCAGGATTCGGGGGCGGCTAGCTTCACTGTAGCCACGCCCCGTATCTCTGCCACTAGGCAGATGCGTGTTTCGAGGGTACGGTCTTGATCTCTTTATGGGAGCCGGCTTCCTAGAGTCGGCCTTCTCATGGCCGGCTTCGTGAAGTCGGCCCTCCCATGGTCTTCTTCACAAGGGCTAAAGTCGGGGCCCCTTCCGAAAGCCGGCCAAGGCGACGGCCGGCTAGGGGAAGGCGGCCCCACATCTTGGGTTTCTCGAGAGCCGGACGGGCTCGTAATTTTTTCAGAAGGGCCAGGGGAAGCCGGCTAGGCTACCCATGGCTATTTACTCCGACAGTAGTCCCCGAAGATGAGCGAGCTTCGAGGCGGTCAAGGGGACGAGAAGCTTGGTCAGCTTCTTACCCTAAGGAGCCGGCTTTTGCTGTCGTAGGCCGATTTTCATAGAGCTCTCTTGGTTGACCCGCGCGCTGACCGCGGGCCCCCCAGTGGCCACGTGGCGACGAAGGCCTGCCTGCGCACGCGCGCGACGGGACGCCGCCGTAGGCCCGGGCCCACCACTCCCTGGCCTCGGCCCGAACGCCGATCTTCTGCGGCCCAAGGAGACTGCTCGCCTTCCTGTTGCCGTTTCAGCTTGTCTTTAGTACGTAATAATCGCGGGGCGTGGGGGGAATGGGCACAATCAATCCCCACGATCCCCCACGCCACGCCTCCTCAGCTCCGGCGCACGAGCCTACAAGTAGGGGGAGGAGGGGGAGAGGCAGGGGTTCGCACGCTCCCCCGCTCCCCGTCCCTCTTCGTCTTCTTTCTCCTTCTTCTTCCTCTCGCACCCCACGCAGTCTCCCGTCGCAGCGCCCCTATACCACCATGTCCATGGCGCTATCAAGCTCATGGGACGGCTCCAACGTCCACGACGATCATATAGAATTCCTCCGCCGGACCCGGCGCCTGCCCGACGCCCGCCTCGTGCAGGTCCGTCTGGCGCCGGAGAAGGAAATCTCGCCAGCGCCGGAAGAAGGCGAGCGGGTCGTCTTCCGCACACATTATCTGCGCGGCTTCCGCCTTCCCGCGAGCGGCTTTATGCGCTCATTCCTCGAGTTCTACCACCTCCAGCCGCATCACCTCACGCCCAACGCGGTGATGCTGCTGTCGACCTTCGTCTCCCTCTGCGAGGGTTTCTTGGGAGTGCTGCCCACGCTGGAGCTCTGGGCGGAGCTCTTCCAGAACAAGCTCGGCACCGTCACCGCCGGCGTGCCCGCCCCTTGCGGGGCCTTCATCGCCATGAAGAGGTCAGGTGACAGCAACCCTTTCCCGCACATCCCTCTCATTCAGTCGGTGAAGCTGTGGCAAAAATCGTACTTCTACGTGAAGAACATCGCCCCGCAAGGAGACCATGTCAATCTACCGGCTTACGTAGCCGGCCCGCCGGCTGGGAGGCAGCCGTCTTGGGGCTACCGATCCAGGTCCTTGTCTCCGGCTGGAAACGCCGCCATCGCCCGGCTTCGGGTAATGATCCAGTCGGAAGGTCTGCGCGGAGCCGACCTGGTGGCCGCCTTCGTGGAGCGCCAGATTCTCCCTCTCCAAAGCCGGCCCCACATGATGTGCCAGATGAGCGGCCGCTTCGACCCATGCCGGCTGAGCACATGGGAAATGCCCCAAGCTGAGGTGGCGCTCATGGTCAACTACATCGCCAACCTCAAGCTCGCCGACGACTAGCAATACGGCAAGGCGCCGTACTCTCGCGCCAATCCTCCGCCCGTGGTAAGTCTTTCTCTCTATCTTCTTTCTGTCATCGGCCGGCTTTAGGACGGCTGGCTTCTGACCAATTGAATCTTTCTTAGCAGAACCCCCTTCTTGCGCCGCCAGCTGGGGCGGCAGGGGTCGAACGCCAGTACGCCCCCGACCGCGCGGTGGATGACATCAATGACCCGAACCTGGGGGCGGCCGCCATGGAAGACGCCGCCACAGGGGACGTCGCCGAGCCCAGAGGCACAGGGCTCTCCGCCAGTTTCGCCGACTGGCCGGATGACGCCGAGGTCGAAGAAGTCCCGCGCCGCCAGCCGGCAGCCGACCGTCACAGCGCGGGCTCGTTCGCCGCGCCGGCTGCTGGTGGCGGTGCACCAAAACGCCGGGCCGCGTTACCCCTATCCGGCAGCCGGCTGAAGAAGTCGAAGGCCTCCGCCACGGCGACGAAGCGAGACAAGGCGGCCGCGAAGGCGGCCCGCTTCCGGAGGGCGGTGAAGCAGCCCCAGGCGGTCTCATCGTAAGTATTTGGTTGCTTGTGTGCCTGTTTTTTCTTTGTTGTCTTCTTTTGTTCTAACCCTTCTCCACTCTCCGAGCAGGGCGCCGCTTTCCCTTGAGCGGGGCCCAGGCGGCTCTGTGGTCGGGCCGGGTGTCGGATCTTCAGGCTCCCGCCGCGTGGACCCCCGCACCGACCTCATGGACGCCACGGAGTGAAATGCTCGCGAGGCGCAGGAGGAGAGGGAGGTGGCAGAGCGGGAGGCCGCTCGGGCGGCGAAGGAGCGAGCGGACGCGGCAGCCAAGGCCCAGGCGGATCGGGCGACCGTGGAAACGGAGGCGGAGGGCACGCGCAGCCAGCCTCCGCTGCTCGCCATTCCCCTCCGCACTATGGCCCTGGACACCCCGCTGCCCTTGGCGGAGGAGATCACCCAAGATCAGCCGCCGATGCAAGGGGAGGGGCCCTTCGAGGTCTTCGCCGGGAGGACGCCGCCGGTAGCGCCAGCCGGAGCGGGCCAAGGCGGCCAGTCGTCGGCGGCGCCAGAGGAGCCGGCCGGGGCGCACCCGAGGCCGGAGCCGGTCTTGAGATTCAGCCGGCGATGCGCCAACGCGCAGGAGGAGACGCCGCCCCACCGGAAACGCGCCAAGCTGCGGGCGCCGGCCAGTCGGCGGAAGCCTTGGAGGGGGCCAGCTCTGCCACGTCCAGGTGGACTCCCAGCGGAGGGACTGGCGAGCTGAATGTGGCGGCCCAAGGGGTTCGGAGCCGGCTGCAGGCTCAGGCCACCCTCCTGCAGCAATACACTCAGGAGTTCTTATTGACGCGGGCCGCCATCCGGGTAAGTTTTTCACTCTCTGACCGCTCCGGTCCTCTGATTTCTTCCGTGGGGGCGCGTCAGCGCACCCACTGGGTGTAGTCCCCGAGATCCGGGCCGACTGTAGAGCAGTCGGGTCGGATCTTTCTTGGCGACCACTCTAACCCTGTTTTTTGTCCGATCTTCAGGATTATCATAACTCTCGTGCTGCCGCCTTCAACTCCCAGGATCAGGAGCTGGGCCGGAGGACCGATGACCTAGCCAACAGCCGAAGTAAGTACTTGCTCTTATCCGTTTCCTGTGGGGGCGCGTCAGCGCACCCACTGGGTGTAGTCCCCGAGATTCGGGCCGACTGCTGAGCAGTCGGGTCGGATCTTCCTTGACGACCTTTCCCTTATTGGTTTTTTCTCTTTGTCCTTTGCTCCTGCAGGGGCCAACGCTGACCTGAGGAAGGAGCTCGGCGAGGCGCAGGCCGCCCTCCGCACCAAGGACGCGGAGTATGCCGCTTTAGTCCAAGAGCGTGACCGCCTGGCCAAGAAATTGGCCGACCAGGAGGAGAGCCATAAGGCGGCCCTGCAGAAGGCGCAGGACGCCGAGGCCGCCATGAAGGCGGAGCTTGATGTCGAGATGGCGAGCTGGGCCGAGACGCGTCAGGCGCTGGAAGACGGCTACGGCCGCATCGAAGATTTGATCGATGGTAAGCTGCCTTTCTCGCCCTTCATCCGCCTGCTGGCCGCCTGGAGTTCTGTTCTGACTTGTGTTGCTGCCCGTTTTTCTTGTGCAGACTACTTTCCCGGCTACTCCGTCCTCGCCGCCCAAGCCATCGAGGCTCATCGCGAGGTGCGTCGTCAGGCGGGAGTTAGGATCGCGCCGGATGCAAACCGGACGTTGGAGGAGCAGCTCATTGCTGTCCAAGCGCGACTGCAGCCAGCCCACCGGATGCTCCGCCGGCTTCAACGTGCCGGGGCACAGGTGCTGGCCGCCCTCTGGCCTGGCGAAGCGATCCCCCGCACCCCAAGCCAGACCGCCGACTGGTTGGAGGTCGCAGTCGGCCGCTTTGAAGCTTGGAAGGCGTCGGCGGCCCGTCTTGGAGCTGGGAGGGCGCTGGAGTTTGTTCGCGCTTGGTACCCAGGGCTGAGCCTGGACTAACTGCGCACTTGGCGGCTGGAGGCCGACGCGGAGCTGGAAGAAGTGCGGCTAGCCATCGCCCAACGTGCCTCGACCATCGCCGAGTGCACCGACACCAGTGTCTTCGCACCCGAAATCAACGATGATGGCGTCGCCCAGCCGGAGGAGTGGTTTGGGCTGAACCCGGCAGTGGGCGAGGACTCGGCCGAGGAGATCGCCTCCAGCGACAAGGGCGAGGATGACGAGGAAGTGGACGGTGTAGACGTCGAGCCGGCTAGTGGAACAACCGGCCGACCTCAAGCTGACCGTGCCTCCAGCAACGAGCCGCGCGGAAGCGCACCCTCTGCAGGAGGCAGTGATCAAGCCGAAGTTCGTCAGCCGGCCGCTCCTTCAGCCGGCACAACCGTCTCCACCGACCAGCCCAGCTCGTCGGCCGCCCCGCCAGCTTGATCTGCCGTCCTCATTGTTCCTGCTCTTGTCTTTCAAACAACTTTAACTTTTCGCAATTCCACCCACTGGGGGTGTATCAAACTATGTTGGATGCTGGCCTCTCTGGAGGTCTTTATGTAAATATTATTATGTGCATGTTTGGTTTTCATTCGGGTGCACTCTTTATCCTTAGGCTTTTTTCCTTTGCCACCTTCCCTTGCTGGGGAGGCAAGTACTCGAGCTTTCTTGGATTGAAGTGAAGTGAATGAAAACCGGCCGGCCGGCTACTCTGGTAGTCGGTCGGCGGGTAGACAGCAAACTGGCTTTTGTTATATAAGTCTGTTGATCCCTAGCCATTTTTCATGTGCGCATCCTTTCCGGCTTATGACTCTTGCCAGCCGGACAGTCGGTTCTTCAAACTGCGACTTTGGCAAGAGCTAAGCCTGGGTGTCGGCACACTACTTGTCTGACCGCGGGTAGGACTCCTAATATAACTCCAGTCGGCCAGTCCCCGGGCCGACTCGTCGGACCCGGTGCTGGACGAAATAAATGAATGAAAAGACAAGATCATACGCATGATAGTTTTCATTCATAGGTAAAAGATGGCAGTCCCCGAGCCGCCCTCGGGGGGCCTGTTGTCTCGTACTTAGTACAAAAGTTAGCGCGATACATACTGCATTTCAACTGTAAAATCTTCGGAGGAGGTTGGCGTTCCATCACCGTTCCGACTCTTTGCCGGAGTCGTCTCTCTTGCATGCCTTGGGTTTCTGTGTGTCGATGAGGTAGTAGGAGTCGTTGCCTAGAGCTAGGCTGATGACGAAGGGGCGCTCCCAAGGGGCCGAGAGCTTGTGCTGGCCAGCTGTTCGCTGGATCAGTCGAAGCACAAGGTCGCCCTCTTGGAAAGATCTTGGCCTGACCTTCCGACTGTGGTAGCAGCGCAAGCCCTGCTGGTAGATGGCAGACCGGCTGAGGGCTAACAGCCGGCCCTCTTCCAGCAGGTCGACGCCGTCTTCGCGTGCTTCCTTGGCTTCTGCCTCCGTATACATAGTTACCCGGGGCGAGTCGAACTTGATGTCTGTTGGGATGATCGCTTCAGCGCTGTATACGAGGAAGAAGGGGGTGAAGCCGGTTGACTTGTTTGGGGTGGTGCGTAGACTCTAGAGGACAGCCGGCAGCTCGTCGAGCCAACAGCCGGCTGAACGCTCCAGTGGTACGACCAGGCAGGGTTTGATGCTGGAGAGGATGAGGCCGTTAGCTCACTCGACCTGGCCGTTTGACTGCGGGTGGGCGACGGACGCAAGGTCCAGCCGGATGCCTTGTGCCGCGCAGAATCGTGCCAAGGCTCCCTTGGCAAAATTTGTGCCATTGTCGGTGATGATGCTGTGTGGCACGCCGTACCGAATTGTTATGTCTGCGATGAAAGTCACCGCAGTCGGCCCATTCAGCTTCTTGATCGGCTTTGCCTCGATCCACTTGGTGAATTTGTCCACGGCGACAAGCAAATGTGTCATGCCGCCGCGCGCCGTCTTGAATGGGCCCACCATATCCATTCCCCACACGGCGAAGGGACAGGTGAGGGGAATGGTCTTGAGTGCCGAAGCCGGCATGTGTTGCTTGGAGCCGAAAAGTTGGCAGCCTTTGCAATGTTTGACTAACTCTTTGGCGTCGTCCAAAGCAGTCGGCCAGGAAAAGCCATGGCGGAAAGCTTTGGCGACGAGTGATCTTGAAGCCGTGTGGTGGCCGCATTCTCCTTGGTGAATATCTCTGAGGATTGCAATGCCTTTCTCTTGCTCGACGCACCGCTGGAGGACTCCGGTGACACTGCGCTTGACGAGCTCTCTGTTGATGATTGTGTATGCTCCGGCTCGACGTTGGACTTGTCTTGCCTCTGTTTCATCAGCCGGCAAATCTTGATTTACTAGGAAATTGAGGATGGTCTGAGCCCATGATGGAGCCGCAACTTCTCCTACTGCCAATGTGGCTAGTGCCACCAGGGTGGGCGGGCTAGGTGATGAAGTGCCGGAGTCGGACGCCGGCTGGTGTGTTGGTGCAGTCCCCGGGCCGACTACCGCAGTCCCCGAGCCGGGTGCGGCAGTCCCCGAGCCGACTGCTGAAGTCCCCGGGCCGACTACTGAAGTCCCGGGGTTGCCTGCTTGGTTCTTCGAGCCGGGTCCGGCCGCATCGGGGTCAGCCGGCACGAAGATGGAGTCGGATTCTGGAGACGGCTTGAGGATGCGTTGTAGAGCGACGCTGGTTGGTATTGCTTGCCGAGTGGAGCCTATTCGAGCCTGGGCATCGGCTGGCTCGTTGTCGGCCCGTGGTACGTGGAGGAACTCGCATCCTTCAAAGTATCCACTGAGTTGCTGAACCAGGAAGCGGTAGCTTGCCATGTTTGCGTCCTTGGCGTCCCAGTCACCAGATGATTGCTGAACCACCAAGTCCGAGTCGCCGTAACACAGGATCCGGCGGATGCCGAGCTCTTTGGCAAGGCGGAGCCTGTGTATGAGCGCCTCGTACTCGGCTACGTTGTTGGAGGCGGCGAAGTGGATCTGCAGCGTGTATCTGAGCTTTTCACCCTTTGGCGAGGTAAGGACGACGCCGGCTCCCAAGCCGGTGCGCATCTTGGACCCGTCGAAGTGCATGCGCCAATGGGTGGAGTCGGGAGCCGGCGGCAGGTACTGGGTCTCGGCCCAGTCGACGAGGAAGTCGGCCAGTGCTTGGGACTTGATGGCGGTGCGGGGCTGGTAGAAGATCATGTAAGGGGCCAGCTCGATGGCCCATTTCGCCACCCGGCCGGATGCATCCCGGCTGCCTATGATCTCAGCTAGCGGGGCGGTGCATACGACCGTGATGGGATGCTCTTGAAAGTAGGGCTTCAGCTTCTTGGCGGTGAAGTACATGCCATAGCACATCTTCTGGTAGTGCGGGTAGTTCTATTTTGAGGCGGACAGCACCTCGCTCAAATAATACACCGGCCTCTGGACCGGCTAGGCCCGACCGTCTTCCGGGCATTGGACTACGATGACGGTGCTGACCACCCGGCTGGTTGCGGCAATGTAAAGGAGCATGGGCTCTTTCTCAGTCAGCGCCGCCAGGACAGGCGGCGTGGCCAGCATCTTCTTCAGCTCGTGAAAAGCATGGTCGGCCTGGTCATTCCACTCGAAGTGAGTGCTCTTCTTCATGAGACGGTAGAGGGGGAGAGCTTTCTCTCCGAGCCGGCTGATGAAGCGGTTCAAGGACGCCAAGCATCCGGTGAACTTCTGGATTTCTCGCAGTTTGGTGGGGATCGCCATTCTCTCAATGGCCTTGATCTTTACTGGGTTGCATTCGATGCCGCGTTCGGAGACCAGGAAGCCTAGGAGCTGGCCGGCTGGCACTCCGAACACGCTTTTCTCGGGGTTGAGCTTGATTCGGAAGCGGCGCAGGTTCTCAAATGTTTCTTTGAGATCTTCCAGCAAGGCGCCGCGCCTCTCCGTCTTCACCACAATATCATCCACATAGACGTGGGCATTTCTGCTGAGTTGCTTGAGGAGGCACTTCTGCATGCAACGCTGGAAAGTGGCACCGGCATTTCTCAAGCCGAATGTCATAGTCAGGTAGCAGAAGGCTCCGAATGGCGTGATGAAGGTGGTCTTTAGGCGGTCGGCCGGGTCTAGTTTTATCTGGTGATATCCCGAATAAGCATCCAAAAAACTCAACAGCTCGCATCCGGTCGTGGAGTCTATCACTTGGTCAATCCTTGGCAGAGCAAAGGGATCTTTGGGGCAAGCTTTGTTGAGGCTGGTGTAGTCTATACACATGCGCCACTTGTTATTCTTCTTCAGCACGAGGACCGGGTTAGCGAGCCACTCCTGAAAGAAAACTTCCATGATGAAGCCGGCTGCCAGAAGCCGGGCTATCTCTTCCCCCACAATCCTTCTTTTTTCTTCTGATAGTCGGCGGAGCGGCTGCTTGACCGGCTTGGCGTCTTCTCGGACATGTAGTTTGTGCTCGGCGAAATCCTTCGGAACACCCAGCATGTCTTTGGGGGACCACGCAAAGATGTCCCGATTCTCACGGAGGAAATCGGCGAGCTCGCTTTCCTATTTGCTGTTTAGGCTTGCCCTGATGACGGCAAACCTCTCAGGGTGCTCGGAGTCAAGGGGTATCTTCTTGGTTTCCTTGGCCGGCTGGAAAGATCCTTGGGCATCATGCTCCTTGGAGTCGGGGGGCAGGGTCGGCTGCGTGCCGGCCAAGGCCACGACCCGGTTCAGCACCTTCTT
Source organism: Triticum urartu (assembly GCF_056163025.1). Classification (NCBI taxonomy): domain Eukaryota; kingdom Viridiplantae; phylum Streptophyta; class Magnoliopsida; order Poales; family Poaceae; genus Triticum; species Triticum urartu. The sequence goes on along the minus strand of NC_141877.1, from coordinate 419,346,509 downwards.
CTCTTCGGCGATCACAAGGGACTCGGCCAGCCGGCTGCTGGCGGCGGCGCACTCAGACGACTTCTTGTAATCGCCGGCTATGGTGATGACGCCCTTGGAACTCGGTATCTTCATCTTGAGGTACGCATAGTGGGGGACCGCCATGAACTTGGCCAAGGCGGGTCGGCCAAGCAATGCGTGGTAGGGGCTCTCCAGGTCCACCACTTCAAACCAGACTGCCTCCCGGCGGAAGTGCTCCTTGTCTCCAAAGAGTACGTCAATCTTGATCTTGCCAATGGGGGCACAGGACAGGCCGGGGACGATGCCATGGAACACCGTCCGAGTCGGCGCGAGCTGCTTCGGCTTGACATTTAGCTTCTCCAGGGTATCGCGGTACAAGATGTTGATGCTGCTTCCGCCATCTATCAGAACGCGGGAGAAGCGCGCGGCGCGTCTATCCGTCGCGAGAGTGGCCTCCAGGACCAAAGCATAAGAGCCGGGAGACGGCATCACCTCTGGGTGGTCGGCCCAGCTCCAGCTGATGGGTTTCTCTGACCAATGCATGTGTCCGGCTGGATTAGCGGCGACTACGCTGACTTCTTGATGTTCTCGGCGCTTGCCGCGCCGGTCTTCGGGCTGGCTTGTAAAGACGATGTAGGTTGCTTGCTCGTCGGGGAATTTGTCATGCACGGCTCCGACTGTGGGCCGAGCGGCCGGGGGCGGCGGAGCCGGAGGCGGCGGGCCGCCAGGAGGAGGCGGCGCGAGCCCTTTGCCCTTGGCGATTCGGTTGAGCCAATTGCACTTCCGGGTTGTGTGGTTGGACGGCTTCGCGCCGCTATGGAACTTGCATGGGGCGTCAAGGGTTTGCTCGTAGGAGAAGGCCGGCTGGCCGGCCGCCCTTGGGCTTCTTAGGTGCGGGCCGCCCTTCAGGCGGCGTGTCTTCGACCGTGGCCACCTGCCGACTGTCGGGAGGCGGCGCAAGGCCCTTGTGCTTGTGATCGTTCGGGTGTGGGCGTCGGCCGGAGTCCCCAGCCGGCGTCTTGGGCGCCGGGTTAAGTACTTTCCCGGATGCGTCTACCCGGAGCTCGGTCTTCATCGAAGAGTCGGCGGTGGCGTACTTGTCGGCTATGTCCAGAAGCTCGTCGAGGGTAGTCGGCTTGTCGCAGAGGAGCTTGTGCTTGAGGAGGGTACCTTCTCGGCACCCGGCAGTGAAGTATTCGATGGCTTGCACCTCGTGCACCCCTTCACAAGAATTGCGAAGCTCGGCCCAGCGGGTGAGGTAGTCGCGAGTGGACTCGGTTGGGCCGTGTACGCATAGGGAGAGCTGCCTGGGCTTGGGAGCCCGCTTGTAAGTGCTGGTGAAGTTGTGAACGAAAGCTTCAGTGAAATCTAGCCAGCTGTTGATGCTGAGAGGCTTGAGGCTGTTGAGCCAGGTCCGCGCCGTGCCCTGCAGCATGAGGGGCACGTACTTCACGGCAACGCGCCGGTTGCCGTTGGCTATGCTGACTGCCGTAGAGTAGTCGATCAGCCAATCTTCCGGCTTCACGGAGCCGTTGTACTTGGGCGTGTCTCTTGGGAGCGAGAACCCTCTGGGGAAAGGCTCGTCGCGGATGCGGGGGCCAAAACAAGGCGGGCCGACATCGTCTTCCTCTTCTAGTGCCAGGGATCACGCTAGGCGGTCGATCCGATGGCGTGTGTCGTTTTCGCCGACTCCCTCGCGGCGACCTAGTCGGCCGCTGAGAGTCGGGTGCGCCACTGGCGGCGGGGTGGGATATCTCTCCCCGCGCGGTCGAGGTGGAGGTGGGTTGCCTCGCCACTCCGTGGCTCGGGGGTGGCCGTCTGCGTCTCGCTCGATGGTGATGCGAGTCCGGCTCCGGCTGGCCGCCGGTTCTCTCTCGCGCCGTGCACGGGTGTTGCTTGTAGTCGGCGTCCGGGACGTCGCGCCGTGATCTCGGCGTGGGGGAGGGCTTCCCGCGCGAGCATCGGCCTCGTGCCGTTGCACGGCCACGTCGATCAGCTGCTGGATGCGTTGGGTCATGTGGGGGAGTTCTTCGGCCTCCAAGCCATCCAACTCATCTACGGCCGCCTGGGCGGCGCGCAGGTTCTCGAGCGGACTGGCATAGACTGGGCGGTCAACTCCCAGCGTGTCGGCGATGACGGCGCCGCGTTGCTTGACGACACCGGCCCGGCTGGGTCCAGCCGGAGCCGCCATGCCGAAGGCGGCGCGGTCAGCTTCGCGCTGGTAAGCCTCAGAGAGGCGTCTCATGGAAGCCAGCCTCCGGCCCTCCGCGAGGAGGGCGAGGTGGCGAGCCTCCAGTGCTTTGTCGTCGGCGTCGGCCGGGAGGGGGACGGACAAGTCGTGGGCCGCCGCGTGCGGGGCATCGTCGGTGTTCTCGTCAGCCAGGCCGTCATGGCTGATGACCATCACCTCGGTGGTGACAGTATCGTGGCCGTCGGTCCGAGGAAGCGGGTCATTGTAGATCGCGACGTTGGTGGGGAAGGTGTCGTAGGAAACCGTGTCGGAGTCGACAGGCATCGGGTCAGTGGATCCAACCGACTCCAGGTCCGCAGCCGGTTCGCTGGAGAGGTGGAGTTGGCCGAGGAGGTTGGCGAGGTTATCGGTGCCCGCATCGGAGGCGAGCTCGTCGGAGATGCGGGTTTCGTCGAGGAGGTCGGCAAGGCTGCTCGCCGCGCAGATGCTGGTGACGCCTTGCAGCGCGTCGTGGCAAGTGCCATCGGGCGTGCCGGGCTGGCTACGCTCGCGAGGGAGGAAAAGGGTTCCCGTCCAGAACAGGTCTCCGGACGATGGTGCACCTGGCCCCACGGTGGGCGCCAAATGTCGGGTGGTAGGTGCGATATATGCCAACGGGTGGCTTATCATTGTGGGAGCCAATAAAACATCGCCGGTGCCTGGAAACGGGATGAGGCGAAGACATGCACGCCGGCGAATCTTACCCAGCTTCGGGGCTCTCCGTGGAGATAACACCCCTACTGCTGCTCTGCGGGGTCTCCGCATGATCACTAAACGAAACGAGTAGCTACACGATGCTCCTTGAGCTGTTCGGGTGGGAGGAGGAAGAAGGGCACGGCTAGCTCACTTCCCCTCCTCGTATGGTGTCTAAAACTAGCTTGGGGTCTGAACCCTTTGCATGGGTGCACCGGGGGGTTTATATAGGCCTACCCCCCGGGGGTACAATGGTAATCCGACTGGGCACGGGGCCCAGCCGTCTGTGACTGTGTTCGCCGGCTTCTGCACCGGTATCTGGGGCCCGCCGGCTGGTGGGTCCCGCCGGCTGCCGGCCCCTGGCCGACAGGCTGGCCCCATTGGTCAGGGCCAGGTCGGCGGCTGGTTACTGTTGCTTCATCTTGATGACATGGGTTTGGTCGGGGTAAGCGTGGCTACAGTGCCGCCGCCTGGCGGGCGATCACTGTAGCCTCACCTTGTCTTGTCTCCTTAATGGGGCGTCTCCTCCGAGGCATGTGGCAAGCCGGCTGTGGGGAGCCAGCTTTCTCTCGGGCCGACTTGCAGTGGTGTGGCCGCCTTCGGGTGTCTCTCTGCCCGAATGGGCCCACCGCCTTGGGGGCCACGCTGGTGGCCCGTCGTGGATGGCGTCAGGGTCGACATGGCAATAGTGCCGTGCCGGACGGGTCATAGCCACTCGTACGGCGCACTGTGCCAGTCGTGCTCCAGGATTCGGGGGCGGCTAGCTTCACTGTAGCCACGCCCCGTATCTCTGCCACTAGGTAGATGCGAGTTTCGAGGGTACGGTCTCGATCTCTTTATGGGAGTCGGCTTCCTGGAGTCGGCCTTCTCATGGCCGGCTTCGTGAAGTCGGCCCTCCCATGGTCTTCTTCACAAGGGCTAAAGTCGGGGCCCCTTCCGAAAGCCGGCCAAGGCGACGGCCGGCTAGGGGAAGGCGGCCCCACATCTTGGGTTTCTCGAGAGCCGAACGGGCTCGTAATTTTTTCAGAAGGGCCAGGGGAAGCCAGCTAGGCTACCCATGCCTATTTACTCCGACATCTGGCTTGGAGGAATCGGTAATCCGGATTTAGCTAGTCCATAAGATAGATGAAGGGTCGCCGCACTGTCCCTCTACCACGGCAACGTGATGGGTGACTTGGGGAGAGTTAATCTCTCTCAGATCGGGTTTAGGCCCAATCTGGTCATAATCCGTAGGGACACCTAGGGCGGCGATGCGATCCAAGAGCTCGTTTATGGAGGAGAGCTCCATTGGGTCTAACTGCTCGGCGAGTTCCGAGCTGACATGAAGATTGTTTTCGATGGCTCGAGAGGTCATCGTTGGCGCAGAAGCCGAACAGGCGGTCATAAGAAAACCACCTAGCCGGAGGGTTTGGCCAACAGCCAAAGCTCCCTTAGCAACGGTGCCATCTTTAAAGACGGGGCGAGGCATCCTTCCTGATGGCGACGACACAGAGGAACTCTCAATGAAAGCACCAATGTCGGTGTCAAAACCGGCGGATCTCGGGTAGGGGGTCCCGAACTGTGCGTCTAGGCCGGATGGTAACTGGAGGCAAGGGACACGAAGTTTTACCCAGGTTCGGGCCCTCTTGATGGAGGTAAAACCCTACGTCCTTCTTGATTAATATTGATGATATGGGTAGTACAAGAGTAGATCTACCACGAGATCGGAGAGGCTAAACCCTAGAAGCTAGCCTATGGTATGATTGTTGTTCTGTATGTTGTCCTATGGACTAAAACCCTCTGGTTTATATAGACACCGGAGAGGGTTAGGGTTACACAAAGTCGGTTACAATGGTAGGAGATCTACATATCCATATCGCCAAGCTTGCCTTCTACGCCAAGGAAAGTCCCTTCCGGACACGGGACGAAGTCTTCAATCTTGTATCTTCATAGTCCAGGAGTCCGGCTGAAGGTATAGTCCGGCCATCCGGACACTCCCTAATCTAGGACTCCCCCAGATCCCATCTCAAATTTCATGGCCTCAAGCCATTTCGCGGAATCTGGGTCATCATCGCTTCCTCATAGTTCGTAGGTTCGTCATGGTCTAGTAACATGGCTTCCAGAACAGGATTACTGTACCACCCTGGTGTGTAACATACTCTGGTTGACCTACGAGGTTCGGTAGTAACTTGATCTGAAGTTTCATGATCATCATCATTAACTTCCTCACTAATTGGTGTAGGCATCGCTGGAACTGATTTCTGTGATGAACCAGTTTCCAATTCGGGAGAAGGTACAACTACCTCATCAAGTTTACTTTCCTCCCACTAACTTCTTTCGAGAGAAACTCCTTCTCTAGAAAGGATCTATTCTTAGCAACAGATAACTTGCCTTCGGATCTGTGATAGAAGGTGTACACAACAGTTTCCTTTGGATATCCTATGAAGACGCATTTCTTCGATTTGGGTTCGAGCTTATCAGGTTGAAACTTTTTCACATAAGCATCGCAACCCCAAACTTTAAGAAACGACAGCTTAGGTTTCTTGCCAAACCACAATTCATATGGTGTCGTCTCAACGGATTTAGATGGTGCCCTATTTAACGTGAATGCAGCTGTCTCTAATGCATAATCCCAAAACCAAGTAATTCGGTAAGAGACATCATAGATCGCACCATATCTAATAAAGTACGATTATGACGTTCGGATACACCATTATGATGTGGTGTTCCAGGTGGCATGAGTTTGTGAAACTATTCCACATTGTTTTAATTGAAGGCCAAACTCATAACTCAAATATTCGCCTCTTGCGATCAGATCATAGAAACTTTATTTTCTTGTTACGATGATTCTCTACTTCACTCTGAAATTCTTTGAACTTTTCAAATGTGTCAGACTTGTGTTTCATCAAGTAGATATACCCATATCTTCTCAAATCATCTGTGAAGGTCAGAAAATAATGATACGCGACGCGAGCCTTAACACTCATCAGACCGCATACATTGGTATGTATTATTTTTGATAAGTTAGTGGCTCGCTCCATTGTTTCGGAGAACGGAGTTTTAGTCATCTTGCCCATGCGGCATGGTTCTCAAGCATCAAGTGATTCCCAAAACCCATCACCACGGAGTTTCTTCATGCGCTTTACACCAATATGACGTAAACGGTAGTGCCACAAATATGTTGCACTATCATTATCAACTTTGCATCCTTTGGCATCAATATTATGAATATGTGTATCACTAGGATCGAGATTCAATAAACCATTTATTTTGAGTGTATGACCATAGAAGGTTTTATTCATGTAAATAGAACAACAATTATTCTTTGACATAAATGAATAACCATATTGCAATAAACATGATCCAATCATATTCATGCTCAACGCAAACACCAAATAACATTTATTTTAGGTTCAACACTAATCCTGAAGGTAAAGGGAGTGCGCGATGGTGATCTTATCATTCTTGGAATCATTTCCAACGCACATCGTCACCTCGCCCTTAACTAGTCTCTGTTTATTTTGCAACTCTTGTTTCCAGTTACTACTCTTAGCAACTGAACCAATATCAAATACCGAGGGGTTGCTATAAACACTAGTAAAATACGCATCAATGCCATATATATCAAATATACCTTTGTTCACTTTGCCATCATTCTTATCCACCAAGTATTTGGGATAGTTCCGCTTCCAATGACCATTCCCTTTGTAGTAGAAGCACTCAGTTTCAGGCTTAGGTCTAGCTTTGGGTTTCGTCACGGGAGTGGCAACTTGCTTGCATTTCTTTCTTTAAGTTCCCTTTCTTTTCCTTTGCCCCTTTTCTTGAAACTGGTGGTCTTGTTAACCATCAACACTTGATGCTCTTTCTTGATTTCTACCTTTGTTGATTTTATCATTGCGAAGATCTCGGAATCATTTTCGTCATCCCTTGCATATTATAGTTCATCACGAAGTTCTAGTAACTTGGTGATAGTGACTAGAGAACTCTATCAATCACTATCTTATCTGTAAGATTAACTCCCACATTCCGAGCACATGCTCACTGGTTGAGCTATTCTCCTCCATCTTGTAGGCAAAGTACTTGTCAGAGGTCTCATACCTCTTGACTCAGGCATGAGTCTAAAATACTAATTTCAGCTCTTGGAACATCGTATATGTTCCGTGGCGTTCAAAACGGTTTTGAAGTCCCGATTCTAAGCCGTAAAGCATGGTGCACTAAACTATCAAGTAGTCATCATACTGAGCTTGCCAAACGTTCATAACGTCTGCATCTACTCCTGCAATAGGTCCGTCACCTAGCGGTGCATCAAGGACATAATTCTTCTATGTGGCTATGAGGACAATCCTTAGATCACGGACCTAGTCCGCATCATTGCTACTATCATCTTTCAACTCATTTTTATCTAGGAACATATCAAAATAAACGAGGAGCTACATCGCAAGCTATTGATCTACAACATAGATATGCAAATACTATCAGGACTAAGTTAATGATAAATTAAAGCTTAGTTAATCATATTACTTAAGAACTCCCACTTAGATAGACATCCCTCTAGTCATCTAAGTGATCACGTGATCCAAATCAACTAAACCATGTCCAATCATCACGTGAGATGGAGTAGATTTCAATGGTGAACATCACTATGTTGATCATATCTACTATATGATTCACGCTCGACCTTTCGGTCTTAGTGTTCCAAGGCCATACCTGCATATGCTAGTCTCGTCAAGTTTAACCCGAGTATTCTGCGTGTGCAAAACTGGCTTGCACCCGTTGTATGTGAACGTAGAGCTTATCACACCCGATCATCACGTGGTGTCTCGGCACGACGAACTGTAGCAACGGTGCATACTGAGGGGGAACACTTATACCTTCAAATTTAGTTAGAGATTATCTAATAATGATACCGCCGTACTAAGCAAAATAAGATTCATAAAAGTTAAACATCACATGCAATCAAAATATGTGACATGATATGGCCATCATCATCTTGTGCCTTTGATCTCCATCTCCAAAGTACCGTCATGATCTCCATCGTCACCGGCATGACACCATGATCTCCATCATCTTGATCTTTATCGACATGTCGTCACATGGTCATCTCGCCAACTATTGCTTTTGCAACTATTGCTATGCATAGCGATAAAGTAAAGCAATTATATGGCGCTTGCATCTTATGCAATAAAGAGACAACCATAAGGCTCCTGCCAGTTGTCGATAACTTTAACAAAACATGATCATCCCATGCAACAATTTATATCTCATCACATCTGGACCATATCACATCACAACATGCCCTGAAAAAACAAGTTAGACGTCCTCTACTTTATTGTTGCAAGTTTTACGTGGCTGCTACGGGCTTCTAGCAAGAACCCTTCTTACCTACGCATCAAAACCACAAAGATTTTTCGTCAAGTGTGGTGTTTTAACCTTCAACAAGGACTGGGCGTAGTCAAACTCGATTCAACTAAAGTTGGAGAAATAGACACCCGCGAGTCTCATGATTGTGGTCATGTAATGTTGGTCCAGGCCGCTTCATCCAAAAATACTGCCGAATCAAAGTAAGACGTCGCCGGTAAGTAGTATGACTATTATTGCCCACAACTCTTTGTGTTCTACTTGTGCATATAACATCTACGCATAGACCTGGCTCGTAGTATTTCAAAAATATCCTACGATCAAGCAAGATCTATCTAGGAGAAGCATAGCAACGAGCGGGGAGAATGAGTCTATTATGAGAGCCACTTATGGATTGCCTACCAAAGATGGCAATACCTAGATCTATCCTTGCTTTTATGCCTAGCTAGGGGCGTTAAACAATAGCGCTTGTTGGGAGGCAACCCAATTTTATTTTTACTCCTTGCTTTTTTCTCCTGTTTAGTAATAAATAATTTATCTAGCCAATGTTTTGGTTGTGTCTTTTTGTGTTTAATTAGTGTTTGTGCCAAGTAGAACCGTTGGGAAGACTTGGGGAAAGTCTTGTTAATCTTGCTGTAAAAAACAGAAACTTTAAAGCTCACGAGAACTGCTTCCATTTTTTATTTGGAAAGTGATATTTAGTTAATTCTTTTTTTAGATGATTAATAGATAAATTCCTCACGTCCAGAAATTTATTTTAGAATTTTTGGGGTTCCAGATCTTGCGTTAGCTACAGATTACTACAGACTGTTCTGTTTTTCACAGATTCTGTTTTTCGTGTGTTGTTTGCTTATTTTGATGAATCTACCGCTAGTAAAATAGTTTATAAACCATAGAAAAGTTTGAATACAGTAGGTTTAACACAAATATAAATAAAGAATGAGTTCAATACAGTACCATGAAGTGGTGTTTTGTTTTCTTTCGCTAACGGAGCTCACGAGATTTTCTACTTTAAGTTTCAGTACTAGGAAAAGACCTACTAATGGCGCACCAGTTTTGCCTACTAATGGCGCATCACTGGTGCGCCATTACTAGCACGCCACTAGTAACTTTTACTAATGGCGCACCACTGGTGCGCCATTAGTATCTGGTATACTAATGGCGCACCACCAAGTGCGCCATTAGTATATAAAACCATGCACCATTAGTGTGCCTCCCAGGGGCCATATTTAACCATGTGCTTTGGCACACTAATGGCGCACTGCGGATAGATGCGCCATTAGTATACTTGGCATACTAATGGCGCACTCTTTCTTGATGAGCCATTAGTATCCTTTGGCATACTAATGGCGCACTCTGTCTTGATGCGCCATTAGTATCCTTTGGCATACTAATGGCGCACCTTGTGGTGATGCGCCATTAGTATGAATATTTGGTTTTTTTTTACTTTTCTGATTTTTGCACAGGTTACAAAATATATTATTTGACAGAATATAGACAGTAGCACACAGCAACAGCAGATTCATCAAATACAATAGAAGATTAGTCTCCGAATACAATTCATCATATTAGTCTCCGAATTCAAAAGACCGAACAAAGATAAAACATTACAAGTCTCGAGACCGCGAGTATCGAGTTTGTCTTCACATTACAAGTCGATATCAATCATCTAAACTACCATCACATAGAAGAGAGCTGCGGTCATCACGATGAGCATCATCGCGATCAAACTGGTCTTCATCTGGTTCCTCCAACGCTCCCTCCTCTCTCCCGCTAGATAGCGGGCGTATCTAGATTCGGCCTCCGCCCTAGTGGTGTACCCTTTGTAACTGTTACCGCTGAAACGGTGAACCTGTCTCCGACACTCCTCCCAGTCGTCGTAGACTCCGAGAACCTTACCCTTGTACACGACATACGACGGCATCTCTATGCACAAGCCAAACAACAGACAATACATACATAAGCAATATATAAGTATGCAACAAAAGGATCGGAAGAGAAAAGCAAGACATTAATAGCACGATTCATGGTCCTACTAATAAATAGCATCGATTACATCTAAGTTGAATGACTGTCCAAACCAAAGAGACATACAATTCATTAAAGTTTAATTACAACATGAGCCAATCAATGTTTCAGAACTACACATCACTACTTTCGACTCGACTCATGGACGGGAGCGTGGATGAAGCCGCCGTCTGTCGTGATGGTCATGAAATCGCGGGCGTTGTCAGCCTGCATTTGTAGCATTCCGTCTATCTCAATGTTGGACTGTTGATATCTGAGGAAGAACTGCCCCGAGGTATGAAGGACATCTTGATGGATGATGTCCACAAACTCCGACTGGATGCGAAAGAATTCTTGTCTGATGTCCGTGTCCTGGATTGCCGACAAGCTCGCAGCCCAATCTTTGAGATTATTTGGTAGCAGAAGGTGATGATGGTCCCTTACGATCGCCCGCATGTGATGGAGGGCGTAGTAGGCATCCTTCTGACCGCCAGGCGGCTGCTTGACGCAGCAGAACGTCGTATTGTGGGCGAACACGTGCTTGCCGTACTTACGAACTGCCCTGATGAAGGTGCCTCCAGATTTGGCGTAGCCAGGGAGAACATCATCAAGAACTTTCTTGATATTTGTGTAGTCTATCTTGGAGTTACGGTTCGGGTCGAAATACGTGGCCATGGAATATTTCGGGCTTAAGAGGATGAGTGTGCAATGTGTGTCACTGCACAGAACACGGAATGTTAGAAAAAAAAGAACGATCGAAACCTAAGAAATCATATGTTACGGGGCGGTTAAGGGATGACTTACTCGGGAAAGTAAGCCACAAGGAAGTTATCCTTATCTGGGTTCACCAGCATGACGTCTTTGAGGTGTGAACTCATGACTTGGCGGTCCCCAGCGCTGCTCAAGAGCTTGGCACACATGTAGAAGGGGTCGATGATCACGATGTCCGGGGTCTTGCCTCTAATGATCTGCATCTCCATACTCAGCGAAAACAGCCGAACGAAGGTGTAGTGCAGCGGATGAAGGTTGAACATAGCAAAGATGTCATCAAACCGCAGGACGATCGTACCCCCGATGGCGCCATCCACAAAGCCCTTACCCTCTGGCACCTTGGCCACGAAAACCGGGTACGCCACATCATTCTCTCTGAGACGCCGCTTCTCCAAAGAAAGAACATTGTCGTGCAGACTCCGCATAGCACCGGTTGCAGCATTGAGCATATTTGTCGGTAGCATCGCCCTACCCACCACATGCACCCTCCTCGAGATGTCCTTAGGTGAAGGTGGCCCATCCTGAGCACGGATCGTACTCGGTGCCGGCTGGCTCGCACCGGCGCCCTTTTTATTCGGCCGTTTCTGGCCCTTCTTCTTGATCTGCTGTAATGGGACCGAGTTCTGCTCACAGACCGCCTTCTTGAGCGTGGTGGGGCTGATAATATTTGGCACCTCCGCTATCTGAGGCTCGGTGAAGGCGGCAGCTGGAGGCGTCTCCTGAGAACTGAACGCCAGACGACGCCTGTTGCAATTGGGTTTCTCCGCCATACCAGCTAGATCGCGGTCGTCTTGTTTGGGTTCTTGAGAAGGAGGCCCGCAGAACTCGTCACCGTACCCATGTTCGGCAAAGTACTTATCGACGTTGGTAAATGTACCATCGTCGTTGTCGTCGTCGTCTGGATCCTATGCCATATGCATGTCCGGATCCTGTGCCATAGGGATGTCCGGCATGTCCGGTAGCGTTGCGGCATTCTTGCCATGGCTTGGCGCCGGCATGACTGGCGGTCTTGTCTGTGGAGTGGTGTCCCCCGCCCCAAACGAATCTGGATCTTCGGCCAAAGCAGGGGCCAGCTTACGGAGGCGCTGAGGGTCATCTCATCTTCTTCGTCGGCCCCAGCGGGTCGAATCGGAGGTAACAGCTCGTTGCAGCCTGGCAGCACCCGAACCACTTCAACCCTATACATTGTGGGTGGCATCGGATTACCGTGGAACACGGGGTTGCCCGGTTGAACGATTCTGCCCTTGGCGACATCGACCAACTCAGGGATGCCCAGTCAAAGGCAAGGAGATGAAGTCCTCGGCCGAGAGGCTTAGTTACCGTGATGCCGTCGAGCTCGGCTAATGTCGAGGCACCGCCAACGGCGGGCGTGCAACTGACGGAGGGGCCGCTTGCTGGCGAGGTGCCGGCCGGCGTACACCCGGGTTCATTAAGCTCCAATGCCGGCGTCGGAGACACCAATACCGCCGCCGCCGGAGACACCAATGGCACCGCCGCCGTAGACACCAATACCACCGCCGCCGGAGACACCAATGGTGCTGCCTGCGCGTTGTGCGAGTTGCTGGCCGTGAAGCTGGGAATCGGGGGCGGCCCCTGTTGGCCACCGGCAATCCACGTCGTTATCCCATGAATCAAGGTAGGCATAATGCCGGTGAGCGTCGATCCCAGTTGTTGTTGCACTTGCTCTTGGACCATCTCCAGAATCCGCGCCACTTGCGCCTTGAGTGCTTCAACCTCGCATGACTGGCTTTCCGAGCCGGTCTTTTTCTCCTTTCGCCCACCAGCGGTATAGTATGACGACCATTTTGTGGACAAGCCTTTGTCGGCCACACGACCAGCTGACGTTGGCTTACTGAGCTTATCCTTGTTTTTCATTACGTTCAACGCCCTATTCAAAGGGGTGTCAAAAGGGGAGCTCTGAGACGACCCCGCGCTACTGCTTTCTTTGTCCTATGGAAGGAACGTGAACCATTTAGAAATATTGGGTATTAATTAGAATGCAACCATATGGAGCTAATTACGCGAGGGTGTATTCCTTACTAGAACAAGCTCAAGCTCCTTGGTCTTCGGATCCATGGTAAGCTCCTTTCTTACCGGGTCCTCCTTGTACCGGGCCCTGAGAAAGTTCCTGGTCTGCTTGTCACTGTATTTCTCGAAGCGGGGCGGTAGGCCTTGCTCGGCACGCTCCGCGTCCTCCTTGTCCCATACAGGCTCCGCCACTCTGTAACCGCCGGGACCGAGTTGGTGGACCCCCTATGTTCAACTGCCGCATTTCTTTCCCCCACTTACTTGATTCGGAGGCTGCGGGGCTCTCGCACTTGATCTTGAAATCCTTGTAGTCATCTTCGCTCATCAAAGGATATTTCGCCTTGATCTTCTCATAACTATCACCTTTGTCAATCATTGCCTTCACCGTGCTTTTCCAAGTAGACAGGGCCGTGCTCATCGTCGTGAGGGCGGCACCGTTCTCTTTATTACCCGAGAGGCGTGTGTTTGCGAACTCAGCGGGGAACTTGTATCGTTCGTGCAGCTTCGTGAAGAGGAGGCTACACAAATTCCCTCGGTCCTTATGCCTTAGGTTCTCGGTGTTGATCGAGGCAGTGCTCCGGAGAATGCACCCGAGCTGAATCGAGTACCCCTTGACTACGTGTTTGGGCGCCGTCGGATGCCCATCGGAGTTCACTTCAGTAAATTCCTCCCTGACGGTGCCGAGCACGTTCGGGCGCCGGTCCTTCCGTTGCCTCTTCGGTTGGCTGCCATCTGTGCGTGCGCCGCCATCATCAGTGGTGGCATCCGCGGCGCCATCATCAGTGGTGTCATCCCCGACGCCACTAGGGGTTGTGTAGTCAGGATCGGTGTCTTCCACGGCGTCCTCATAGCGGTGAGGTTCTTCCCCCAACTCCTGGGACAGCTCCCAGAATTGCTTGCCGCCCGAACAACCGGCCTCATCGTTGTGGGCCATGTTTCGCTCTAAATAGGAAAAAAGTTTGGTCAAAAAGTTGGTTATTGTCAAGGAACAAGATCATGGTCTCATCATTTAGGGTTTGTCGACACCGAGGCATCCTAAAAGCTAAGCTTTTATCATTTAGGGTTTGTCGACGCCGAGGCACCTTAAAAGCCTAAGTGCACATCATTTAGGTTCTCATCAACACCGAGGCACCCTAAAAGCCAAGGTTTCATCATTTAGGGTTTGTCGACGCCGAGGCACCCTAAATGCTAAGTTTTCATCATTTAGGGTTTGTCGACGCCGAGGCACCCTAAAAGCCTAAGCATACATCATTTAGGGTTTATCGATGCCGGGGCACCCTAGGTTGGGCCTAATCACTTGGCACTAATCACTTGGCTCTATTGCCACCTATGTTGGGTTTATCATCTAGGGTTTATCGATGCTAAGGAGAATTCTAAGTTGGGCCTAATAACTTGGCTCTATTGCCACCTATGGTTTAATGCAGCAAGAATGGCAGGGCAGTTGATCCTAATTAACTAAGTACTAAGATACCCCGGGCCATGCATTAGTCGCAAGTACCCCATATGTCCTATTTTTAGCAAAGTCATGCTAAAATTCACGGAAAATTTTAGCATGACCTTTGCTGAAAATAGGACATATGGAGTACCCGAATTTGTCAGAACGGAAGTTAATCGACATTCCGGCAAACTCAAGGGCAACTCGGGGTACCTGCAAATTCATCACGACACAATGGTCGGAGACAAAACCCAGCAAACTAGCAAGATGATCATCATCTTTGCAAGACAATAGCTCAAGTTTTTGACAGTAGCCTCTGAAGAAAACAGCATTGCAACATTCAAGTTCACAGGATACAAAAATCATCCACATTCACCAACCCACATGATGTTAAAACCCACATGAGCTATAAACAGACTTAAAAAACCCACATGATGTTATAACTGTATACACTGAACATGATGATACCAAATGGGAAGGAAAATTGTATCACTCTAGATTAGTGTAGCCACTATCTAACAAAACCAGAATGTTAACAAAATTACACCATGATGATACCAAATTCTTGTAGCAGTACAATGAGTTCACAGGATAAAAAAATCATCCACATTCACCAACCCAAACTGGTGGAGATACAGCAAACCAGAACCTCCCAGGTTTCTGCCATTTTATTTTTCCCACCATATATGTTTTTTGATTCATGTCATGGTAGTTGCTGTCAAACCAAGTATTTTCTTTCTACATAATTTGGGAAGTTTCCTTCTTACTGTCTCACTATCTTACTGTCTCACTACAAAAAACTAGTATGCTTAGTTGAGACTAGTATGCTTAGTTGCATTATGACAGGCAAAAACTACAAAATTTGTGTTTTTAGTTGAGCAATGCAGCGACAGTGTGATAGGCAAGTTTCAGCTGGCAAAGTGTCACGATTCAGACAACAGAGCAGCTAAGCATAGCAAGTGGATAGTTTAGTCCGTATACTAGTACTCTTTAGAAAGCATGAGACATATATTACCCGGAGGAGACTTCGTCGGAGAGTTGCCTGTGAATTGAAAATACAACGAGATCAGCAAAGGACAGTAAGATATATACTGAAATTATCATAACAAAATGCCAGCTACTGCCATGGTCAAAGAATAGATTATGATAGCTCGACAAGTACAGGTCAAACTAGATAATTTTCAGAACCGGTTTAACCACCGTAGGATGAAACAATGCATCCAAGACTGGGCTTAGACTAATATCCTCATAGCATAATCTGACATCAAGCAAATAATATAAGAACAGTGAAAATGTATGTTCACTGCAAATGAATATGGACCAAGTGTTCACATTCTTGGAGTAACAAATATTCATCTACTCATTTGTAGATACCTAGGAGTAACAAGACTGCACTTGCCAATAATGTTTTATTTATGCTTCCCAAGGACCAACTCCTAAACTGAACACAAAAAACTGTGTGCACATCTGCAAGTTGTAGAAGGAAAAGGTGCAACACTAAAAAAACTATCAAACTAACAGATCCATTAATCAATTATGGACTTCTTACATGTTACATCTATCATTATGGACTTCTTACATGTTTCATATTGTTGCATGAATCCAAATTCACTAGAATATTGTTGGATGAAGCAAAAGAGGCCCTGGGCATCCATCCAACATAGCTAAACAAAGAAAATGCAGTTCCATGCTTTCACAATACAATTCTCTTCAGATTTCTTATTAAGAGACAACAAGATACTTGTCACTGAAATTTTCTTCAGATTTCACAGTACTGAATTTCAATGGGAAAAATTCTTAGTACAGTTCAATCTCAGGGAACCAAATATGGGTCATGCAGTTCCACTATCTGTATAAAGAACCATCGGTGGCGCTCCACTAAGAACCATGCCGCCGGCTGGTGCCGAGGATATGGGGATTGCCGATGGGAGGAGATGGGATTGGGGTAGGGTCGCCTCACTCACCTGCTGGCTAGCGCGCTGGCGTCGGGGAGAGGCGGGTTCGGGTGGCATGAGCAAGGAGGTTGGTCGGTGCGGTGGTCCTCGATCTACGATGGCGGTCCTCCTCGATCTACGGCGGCGGTCCTCCCGGCCCGAGAGTCACTTGGCAGTAGCAGCTTCCCAGCCCATCGGGGCACTCCTCCCTGGTCTGGACTGGCCATGCTGCTCGGGGACGGCGAAGGAGGCGAGGGGGGCGGCGAGAGGGACGGCGAACACGGGGGGCAGCGGGTGAGATCGATGAGGCAGGGGAGAGATTAGAGAGATTGGGGATTTAGTGTGGGGGGAAGCTTTCTAATGGCGCACCACCCCCTCGTGCGCCATAAGTACGACTATTCTACTGGCGCACCACCCCTCGGTGCGCCATTAGAATTTTGTTTTAATCTAGCCCACTAGCCATATCTACAACCTAACCCTATCTACAACAGAACCCACCCACTAGCTCGATTGGTCAGCACGCAGCACACACACCAGGAGGTCCTCGGTTCGATTCCCAGGCTCCCCAATATTTTTTATGCATTTTAAATGCTGTTTTTTATATTTATTTGTGTTTAAATATGTTGAAACTTGTTTAAATCATAACAGTAATATTTTTTTATAAAAACAGTAATAATTTTTTAGAAAATATGTTCAAATTTGTTACTTGAAAATATCATCGGAGGCGGCGGTGGAGCGGGGGAGGGTGCGGGGGGTGCCCGTTGGCGGCGGTGGAGCGGGGGAGGGTGCGGGGGGCCGGGTGCTCGTCGGCGGCGGTGGAGCGGGGGAGGGTTGCGGTGGGTTGTCGGCGGCGGTGGAGCTAGCGGGGGAGGGTGCGGGTGGGATCGAGATGGAGGGGGATCGAGATCGAGATGGAGGGGGAATCGAGATCGAGATGGAGGGGGATTGAGATCAAGTGTCCTCATGAATTCAAAAGTGCCCATGAAATTTAAAAATATTCATGATATCAAAAAGTGCCCATGAAATACAATCGAGAAATGAAGACTACGATTTAAATACAATCGATCTTAGCTAGCTATCTGTTCACAATCTTCTTGCCCTTCTTTTTCGCAAATGGAGTTCTTCTGTGGAACGGACATCCTTTAGGTAGGGTGGTCCTGCTTCTTCTTGTGGTGTGTGCTTCTACTTCATCGTCGTCGTCATGTTCGATCTTCGGGTCGCCATACTTGTCGAAGTCTTGCTCATTGGCTACTCCATCCATTCCGATGATCTTCCTTTTGCCTCTCCTCACGACAACACGACTGGGCTTTGACGGGTCGGTAATGAAGAAGCATTGGTCCACTTGGGAAGACAGTACCCATGGCTCATTTTTCACGGTGACGTTTGCGCCCGCGGTCTTGGATTTGGCTTCGGGTATAACCATGGTGGTGAAATACCGGTCTTCTTTTAGGACGCTCTTGGCCCATCTGACAGGGAACATCGGGACCTTCTCTCCAGCGTACCTCAGCTCCCAGATCTCCTCGATCCTTCCATAGTATCTGTCCTTGTCGTTACCGGTGTAGGATTCCATTGTTACCCCGGAGTTCTGATAACCATTGCTCTTCATGTCCTTATCCTCGGTGTAGAATGTGTAGCCGTTGATATTGTACGCCTCATAGGTCATCAGGTTGTGCTCGGCGCCCTGTGACAAGGCGAATATGAGTTGTTCTTCCGCGGAAGAATCCTCATGTAAAGGGTACAACAGAAGCTTCTGCTTGAACCAACGCGTGAAACATGAGTTGTGCTCTTTGAGTATATCTTCGTCCGTCCTCTGTTGGCCTCGGTCATTGTACGTCTTCTCAATAAAGGTTTTGTGCTCTACCACCCAAGGATCGACCACGTCTATGTGTTGTAGCACGACTAGGTTTGCTCTTTGAAAGTCGGCGAGTCGACCCTCGAAGTCGACATGCATTTCGCGGCGACCCTCATGGTGACCCCATCCAGCGAGCCTACCGAGGTGCCTGTTGACGGGCAGACCAACGGGGTTCTCGATGCCTAGATAATTCGTGCAGTAGGAGATGCACTCTTCGGTCAGAAAGCCCCTGGCTATACTTCCCTCTGGACGTGACATGTTGCGAACGTATCCTTTGATGACACCATTCATCCTTTCGAACGGCATCATGCTGTGCAGGAACGTCGGCCCGAGTTGGATGATATCCTCCACGATATGGACCAGCAGATGCACCATAATGTCGAAGAATGCAGGCGGGAAGAACATCTCAAGCTCGCATAGTATCACCACGATCTCTTCCTGTAGCCTTCTAAGTTGCCTCACGCCAATCGACTTCCGAGAGATGACGTCGAAAAAGTTGCATAGGCCAAATAGCGTTTCACGGACGTGCGCATCCATGATCCCACAGATTGCAACTGGAAGTATCTGCGTCATCAGCACGTGACAGTCGTGAGACTTCATCCCACTGAACTTCTGCTTCGCTGGGTCTAGGTATCTGCTTATCTTCCCCGCGTAACCGTAAGGAAGTTTTACTCCTAGGAGGCAGGTGAAAAACTTCTCGATCTCCTCCTGACTTAGAGTGAAGCACGCGGGAGGGTAGTCATTTCCGGTCTTCTTGGCCTTTTTGCCTTTGCGACGACTTTCTGTGTCCTGCTTCGCCTCATCATCATCATCATCATCATTAGCCTGAAGCTCCTTCCTGATGCCCATTGATTTCAAGTCTGCCCTTGCTTTCGGCCCATCTTTGGTCCTCTCTGGCATGTTGAGCAGGGTACCAAGCAGACTCTCGCACACGTTCTTCATGATATGCATGACATCAAGGCTGTGAGGCACATGGTGGATCTTCCAGTACGGCAAGTCCCATAAAACATACCTCGTTTTCCATACCTTCAGCAGCGGCTCTAGCGCCTTTCGCTTCTTTCCCGGCTCTGGCGCCTTTTGCTTCTTTCCCGGCAGTGGGCAGTCTTTCCAATTTTTCAACAGCTCGTCTATTTCCTCGCCGCTCCTCGTACACGGGCGTTTTCGGGGTTCGGTTTCACCATCGAACAGATCCTTGCGTTTCCTCCACAGGTCATCATCGTGAAGCCACCTTCAATGTCCCATGAACACGGTTTTCGAAGACCCAGGATCTCTGTCATCCATGCACCTTACGCATCCAGAAAATCCGTGGACTACCTGCCCTGCGAGATATCCGTAACTGAGATAGTCGTGCACCGTCGTGAGCAGTGCGGCTCTCACAGGGAAATATTCTTTCTCTGCGGTGTCCCACGTATTGGCTGGCGTTTGCCACTGCGTGTCTAGCTCCTCCTTCAGCAGCCCCAGATACAGATTGATGTCGTTCCCTGGTTGTTTCGGCCCTTCAATTAGCATACTCATGTGAATGTACTTCCTCTTCATGCACAACCAGGGGGGAAGGTTGCACATCCACACAAACACAGGCCAGGTGCTATGTGTGCTTCTCTGGCTGCCAAACGGATTGATTCCATCGGTGCTCGCGCCCAGCACGATGTTCCTTGGATCCTTCCCAAATTTTGGGTATTCGAAGTTCAATGCTTGCCACTGGCTCGCATCCTTAGGGTGACTCAGCATCTTGTCTTTTTTATTTAACTCTGGATCATTTTCATCATCTTCCCGCTTCTTCTCCTCCCTATCCGCGTGCCAACGCAGGAGCTTTGCTACCTTAGGGTCCGCGAAATACCCCTGCAGACGAGGAGTGATCGGAAAGTACCACACCGATTTTCGAGGAGCTTTCTTCCTCTTCTTGTATCAAGTGACGCCGCACACTGGACATATGGTAGACTCCGCGTGCTCGCCCCGATAAATGATACAATTGTTCATGCACACATGGTATTTCACGTGCGATAAATCCAGAGGACACACGATTTTCTTCGCCTCCTCAAAACTGGTCGAGCGCTTGTTCCCCTTGGGAAGACGTTCGTTCCAGAATGACATGTTCTCGTCGAAGCATGCGTCGGTCATTTTGTGTTTTACCTTCATCTCCAGAGCCATGAGCATTACTTTCAGGCGGGTATCCTCGGGCCTGCATCCTTCATACAATGGAGTAACCGCGTCTATCTCCAGTTGATCCAGCTTGGCTTTCTCTTGGGCGGCAGCTCTTGTGTTATCCGTCTGCTTGAGAAGCAGCTCTTGAATATGAGGGTCCTGCACCCAGCCTCCATCGTCGTCTGCTCCGGCATCTTCATCTTCATGATCATGCCCTTCGTCTTGATCTTCCTCATCATCATGTACGACATCTTCTACATGATGACTGTGTACAGCATCACCGTCATGATCATGTCCTGGAGATTCTTCGTCTTCTCGCCCGCCCTCGCCGCGGTGGTACTTGTCTTCTTGCCCTTCCTCATTTCTTGCCCGTCCCCCATGGACGACTTCATAGTCATCTTCATCACCTTGCCAGCGATAGCCATCCATGAAACCACGCAAGAGCAGGTGGTCCCGCACCTGCCCGGAATCCGGGTCCGCAATAAGGCTCTTCAGCTTGCATCTTCGACACGGACATCTTATCTCCGTCTCGTTCTTTTGAAGCATCTCGGCCTTCGCGGAGCTCAAAAACCTATTCACGATGCCTTCAGTCATCGTGCGGACCATGGTCGCCTGCGGGGTAGAGCAAAACGATATTTTTAGAACCAAGAAAAAGTTTGGCATGACCTTCCCTAAAAATAGGACCAATAAGAATGCATAGTGCCAAAATTCTCGCCAAAATGGAAATGAATCAAAACATTCCGGCAAAATATTGGCAACTATCGCATTTCAAATACCAGTACCTTCAAACACAAACATATATGCAACACCACAAACATACATAGATCTAGCTAGGCCACAAAAAGTGCATGTGCACGTTGTTGGAGCGAGCTAGGGAGAAAAAAAGTAGATCTACATCATGAAGATAGCTTTCCCCTTACTTACCTATCAAAAAAAAGGTAATTTCACCACTTAATTTTGATGAATCTATGGTGGAAATGAGGTGAGGAGGAGGAGGCAGCCGAAAGCTTGGAGAAGGAGGTGGAGGGAATGAAGTGGGGAAAGTGAGTGGGTAGGTGTGGGGCTGTCCAAAATATCTTGTTGGGGTCCCAGGTTACTAATGGCGCACCACCAGCAAATGCGCCATTAGTAACCCTGGTTACTAATGGCGCACCTGCAGGTGGTGCGCCATTAGTAGTTTTGCAAAAAGGTAAAAAAAAATATACTAATGGCGCACCGGGTAATAGTGCGCCATTACTAGTTTAAACTAGTAATGGCGCACTGTGAAACGGTGCGCCATTAGTAGTTTGGCAAAAAAAAGAATAATTTTTTTTACAGTAATGGCACACTGTCTGCCTGGTGCGCCATTACTAGTTAGAACTAGTAATGGCGCACTACGACCAGATGCGCCATTAGTTTGTATGGAAAAATGGAAAAAAAATTAATACTAGTGGCGCACCCTGTTTCCGGTGTGCCATTAGTGTCTTCCACACTAATGGCGCATCACCAACCGGTGCGCCATTAGTATATAGTAGTGGCGCATTGCTTCCATGGTGCGCCATTAGTATCAATCCTATCTATAGCCCTTTTCCTAGTAGTGTTTTGTGTTGTAAAGTTTTCAAGTTTTGGGTTAAAGATTTGATGGATTATGGAACAAGGAGTGGAAAAAGCCTAAGCTTGGGGATGCCCCGGAAGGCATCCCCTCTTTCATCTACTTCCATCGGTAACTTTACTTGGAGCTATATTTTTATTCACCACATGATATGTGTTTTGCTTGGAGCATCTTGTATGATTTGAGTCTTTGCTTTTTAGTTTACCACAATCATCTTTGCTGTACACACCTTTTGAGAGAGACACACATGATTCAGAAATTATTAGAATACTCTATGTGCTTCACTTATATATTTTGAGTTATATAGTTTTGCTCTAGTACTTCACTTATATCTTTTAGAGAACGATGGTGGATTTGTTTTATAGAAACTATTGATCTCTCATGCTTCACTTAGATTATTTTGAGAGTCTTAAACAACATGGTAATTTGCTTTAATTATTTGAGGCATTTAAGATTAAATAAATAAAAAATTTCTTATGAGTGTGTTGAATACTATGAGAAGTTTCAAACTTGATAATTGTTTTGAGATATAAAGATGGTGATATTAGAGTCATGCTAGTTGAGTAGTTGTGAATTTTAGAGATACTTGTGTTAAAGTTTGTGATTCCCATAGCATTCACGTATGTGAACCGTTATGTGATGAAGTCGGAGCATAATTTATTTATTTATTGTCTTCCTTATGAGTGGCGGTCGGGGACGAGCGATGGTCTTTTCCTACCAATCTATCCCCCTAGGAGCATGCGTGTAATACTTTGCTTTGATAACTTGTAGATTTTTTCAATAAGTATATGAGTTCTTTATGACTAATGTTGAGTCCATGGATTATACGCAATTTTCTTCCTTCCACCATTGCTAGTCTCTCTAATACCGCGCACTTTTCGCCGGTATCATACACCCACCATATACCTTCCTCAAAACAGCCACCATACCTACCTATCATGGCATTTCCATAGCCATTCCGAGATATATTGCCATGCAACTTACCACCGTTCCGATTATTATGACACGCTCCATCATTGTCATATTGCATTGCATGATCATTGTCATATTGCATTGCATGTTCATAATTCTTTCATACATGTCACTCTTGATTCATTGCATATCCCGGTACACCGCCGGAAGCATTCACATAGAGTCATATTTTGTTCTAAGTATTGAGTTGTAATCGTTGAGTTGTAAGTAATTAAAAGTTTGATGATCATCATTATTAGAGCATTGTCCCAAGTGAGGAAAGGATGATGGAGACTATGATTCCCCCACAAGTCGGGATGAGACTTCGGACGAAACTAAAAAAAGAGGCCATAAAAAAAGAGAAAAGGACCAAATAAAAAAATAAAAAAATGAGAGAAAAAGAGAGCAGGGACAATGCTACTATCCTTTTACCACACTTGCGCTTCAAAGTAGCACCATGATCTTCATGATAGAGAGTCTCCTTTGATATCATTTTCATATACTAGTGGGAATTTTTCATTATAGAACTTGGCTTGCATATTCCAATGATGGGCTTCCTCAAAATTCCCTAGGTCTTCGTGAGCAAGCGAGTTGGATGCACACCCACTTAGTTTCTTTTGTTGAGATTTCATATACTTATAGCTCTAGTGCATTCGTTGCATGGCAGTCCCAACTCACTCACATTGATATCTATTGATGGGCATCTCCATAGCCCATTGATACACCTAGTTGATGTGAGACTATCTTCTCCCTTTTTGTCTTCTCCACAACCACCATTTTATTCCACATATAGTGCTATGTCCATGGCTCACGCTCATGTATTGCGTGAAGATTGAAAAAGTTTGAGAACGTCAAAAGTATGAAACAATTTCTTGGCTTGTCATGGGGGTTGTGCATGATTTAAATACTTTGTGTGGTGAAGAGCATAGCCAGACTATATGATTTTGTAGGGGTAACTTTCTTTGGACATGTTATTTTGAGAAGACATAATTGCTTAGTTAGTATGCTTGAAGTATTATTATTTTTTATGTAAATATTAAACTTTTGTCCTGAATCTTTCGGATCTGAATATTCATACCACAATTAAGAAGAATTACATTGAAATTATGCCTAGTAGCATTGCGCATCAAAAATTCTGTTTTTATCATTTACCTACTCGAGGACGAGCATGAATTAA
The DNA here is from genome assembly GCF_056163025.1 of Triticum urartu. NCBI lineage: Eukaryota > Viridiplantae > Streptophyta > Magnoliopsida > Poales > Poaceae > Triticum > Triticum urartu. The sequence continues at coordinate 419,322,361 of NC_141877.1, read as the reverse complement.
GCTTGGGGATGCTCAATACGTCTCCAATGTATCTATAATTTTTTATTGCTCCATGCTATATTATCTTATGTTTTGGACATTATTGGGCTATATTATTCAATTTTATATTATTTTTGGGACTAACCTATTAACCGGAGGCCCAGCCCAGAATTGATGTTTTTGCCTATTTCAGAGTTTCACAGAAAAAGAATATCAAACGGAGTCCAAACGGAATGAAACCTTCAGGAACGTGATTTTTAGAATGAACAAGATCCAGGAGACTTGGACCCTACGTCAAGCAACCAACAGGGAAGCCATAAGGTAGGGGGGCGCGCCTACCCCCCTAGGTGCGCCCTCCACCCTCGTGGGCCCCCTGTTGCTCCACTGACGTCCTTCTTCCTCCTATATATACCTACGTACCCCCAAACGATCAGATACGGAGCCAAAAACCTAATTCCACCGCCGCAACCTTCTGTACCCACAAGATCCCATCTTGGGGCCTGTTCCGGAGCTCTGCCGGAAGGGGCATCGATCACGGAGGGCTTCTACATCAGCACCATAGCCCCTCCGATGAAGTGTGAGTAGTTTACCTCGGACCTTCGAGTCCATAGTTATTAGCTAGAGGGCTTGTTCTCTCTTTTTGGTTCTCAATACAATGTTCTCCCCCTCTCTTGTGGAGATCTATTCGATGTAATCTTCTTTTGCGGTGTGTTTGTTGAGACCGATGAATTGTGGGTTTATGATCAAGTTTATCTATGAACAATATTCGAATCTTCTGAGTTCTTTTATGTATGATTGGTTATCTTTGCAAGACTCTTCGAATTATCAGTTTGGTTTGGACTACTAGATTGATCTTTCTTGCAATGGGAGAGGTGCTTAGCTTTGGGTTCAATCTTGCGGTGTCCTTTCCAAGTGACAGTAGGGGCAGCAAGGCATGTATTGTATTGTTGCCATCCACTACAAGAAATATGTCAACTTATGACCTTCTGTCAGTGACCCTCGAAGAATTGGTCATAAATTTATGACCATTTTAGACCAATTGGTCAAAAGCTGTTCAGGGGCTCCAAACCCTAAACCATTGCGACCATTTTGGTCAGAAAGGTCGTAATTTCCTTACACGAAATGGTCACAAAGCAAACAGTGCTAGTCCGCTGCCTTATTTCTAGTTGTTAATGACCAATATAGATGGTCATAGCCTTGTAGATTGTGGTGGGTTGTGATGACTAGGCGCCATCTCATCAGTTTTGCCTATGTGTCATTGTCCATGTGGCAGTTTTTGCCCTAGGTTGTGAAGCAACCTATATTTCTATCATTCCCAAAAATTCCCAAAAAAATCTCATAAATTCTTTGGGGCATATCTTCATCAAATATGTAAAAATCCTTCCTTGCCTAGTTCAAAACTAATTCAACAATATTCATTTTCCTATTCTGTTCACAACAACACTTTATGAAGGAAGCGCTATTCATATATTCTTGATTGCCCTCGGAATTTTTGGGCACTCTTTCCTATCCAAATCATTACCGCATGACAAAATTCAGCTCCATTTGCCTAGCAAATCTTCCTCGGCAAATTTCCAAAGTTTTTGTCCACCTAGAAGCATTGTGAAGGAAGTACCTTTTTTATATCTCTAAATGACATGAAATTTATACAATTCCTTCATATGCCCAAATTATCACCCTCCTCCAAATTGCAGCTCAGTCAAATCATCTATGTGATCCCAGGTTCAATTTATATTTTATGGCCAAATTGGCACGTTGCAAAGCAAGTGTTATATAGACCCCTCCCATTACCCTCAAATTTTTCGGGCACTCTTCCATACCCAAATCATTGCCACATGATAACATTCAGCTCAATTTTCCTAGTAAATCTTTCTCGGGAAATTTCCAAAGTTTCTACCTCGAGAGAAGCTTTGTGAAGTAAGTACTAGCTAGGCTTACCCAAATGATCTGAATTCACCAGCGCATGACCATACCTAAGTGACTTACCTACACCAATTTTGAGCTCATTTCATTCATCCAATCTCTCTCACTAGTTTTCCCAAGTTTTTGTCCATAGAAGAGCATTATGAAGGAAGTACTACTTTGGCATGTCCAAATGGTATCAATTTTCTACAATGCTTTCCTATGCCCAAATAACCGTCCTCCACAAAATTTCAGCTCACTCCATTCATTATTTTGAGCCCACCTTCAAAATTCATATTTTTGTCCAGCGTGGTACTTTGCAAAGCAAGTACCACCTAGGATCCTCCTTTTGAGCTAAAACTTTGTGAAGACATTCTCCTTAGTAGATGATCACCCTCAGCCAAAACTCATGCCCATTGGCCATGTGCATTTCCCGTACCGCTAATCAAACACTTGGCTGCTAATTCATGTTTGAGTATCAATCGGTCTCCTCGTAAGAATATTATGTTGTAATTTTCTTCCTAGCACCAACCTAGGAGTGCCCAACCCACTAGACATGCCTAGGCCGCCCAGAACACATGGAAACACCACGGTCACGCGGTGACCACGCGGCGGGCATGCGAGTTTACGCGCTCTAGAGTTGGGGCCCTTGGCCACCACCCAAACCTCGACGTATCGCCACCAAACCATGTATTTATGATTAAATAGGTCCTTATGTAACTAGAAACGATTTTTGGAAAAAATAAATAGCAAACTATGAGGCAGTTGCAGTTCAAATTTGACCCGCTTCCAACTTAATCGGCGGAAATTTGTCTTTTTCACGAGAGATGGATAAAAACATTTTACACCCAATCATCTTGTCAATTGTACATTAAATATGTCCTAGTATTTTAGAAAATTGATTTGGTCAAATTTTGCAACAATTATTTGGTAGGTCCTTCACAAAAAAACCTCCTTTTGGGCACTCAAAAATGGAAAATGGTTTTTTTGTCCAAAGAAAATGAAAACTTCCTTAGGCAACATTGTTTGCCATTCCAATATGCACCCTTGTGCACAATATGAGATCATTTGAACAAACTATGCCATGGATGTGGCCATAAGATTGATCATTTGGCTTGAAAGCCATTGATCTCCACATGTGATAGCTCGTTTCTGAGAACACTTTTTTTAAAAAAATTGCCGTATTACAAGTTTGTTATTTTTCCTAGGAACTTGGCCACATACAATTACACAATGCGAAGGTTTCCCAATTTTTTGATTTTTTTTGAATTTTTTATGCCCGTTTCAAAATGCGGTCAAAACGGCGGGAATGACCGTTCCTAGCTAGTGGTTGAATCTTGGAACTTTTTTGGTGTTTCTATGATTAAATAGGTCCTTATGTAACTAGAAATGATTTTTGGAAAAAATAAATAGCAAACTATGAGGCAGTTGTAGTTCAAATTTGACCCGCTTCCAGCTGAATCGGCGGAAATTTGTCTTTTTCACGAGAGGTGGATAAAAACATTTTACACCCAATCATCTTGTCAATTGTACATTAAATATGTCCTAGTATTTTAGAAAATTGATTTGGTCAAATTTTGCAACAATTATTTGGTAGGTCCTTCACAAAAAAACCACCTTTTGGGCACTCAAAAATGGAAAATGGTTTTTTTGTCCAAAGAAAATGAAAACTTCCTTAGGAAACATTTTTTGCCATTCCAATATGCACCCTTGTGCACAATATGAGATCATTTGAACAAACTATGCCATGGATGTGGCCATAAGATTGATCATTTGGCTTGAAAGCCATTGATCTCCACACGTGATAGCTCGTTTCTGAGAACACTTTTTAAAAAAAATTGTCGTATTACAAGTTTGTTATTTTTCCTAGGAACTTGGCCACATACAATGACACAATGCGAAGGTTTCCCAATTTTTTGATTTTTTTTGAATTTTTTATGCCCGTTTCAAAATGCGGTCAAAACGGCGGGAATGACCGTTCCTAGCTAGTGGTTGAATCTTGGAACTTTTTTGGTGTTTCTATGATTAAATAGATACTTATGTATCTAGAAATGATTTTTGAAAAAAATAAAGAGCAAACTACAAGGTAGCTACAGTTCAAATTTGACCCGCTTCCAGCTAAATCGGCGGAAATTTGTCTTTTTCATGAGAGGTGGATCAAAACTTTTGACACCCAACCATTTGGTCAATTGTGCATTAAATATGTCCTAGTATTTTATAAAAATGATTTGGTCCAATTTTGCAACAAATATATGGTAGGTCCTTCACAAAAAACCTCCTTTTGGGCACTCAAAAAATGGAAAATGGTTTTTTCGTCCAAAGAAAGTGACAACTTCCTTAGGCAACATTGTTTGCCATTCCAATATGCACACTTGTGCACAATATGAGATCATTTGAACAAACTATGCCATGGATGTGGCCATAAGATTGATCATTTAGCTTGAAAGCCATGGATCTCCACACGTGATATCTCGTTTCTGAGAACACCTTTTTAAAATAATTGCCGTATTACAAGTTTGTTATTTTTCCTAGGAACTTGGCCACATACAATGACACAATGCGAAGGTTTCCCAATTTTTTGATTTTTTTTGAATTTTTTATGCCCGTTTCAAAATGCGGTCAAAACGGCGGGAATGACCGTTCCTAGCTAGTGGTTGAATCTTGGAACTTTTTTGGTGTTTCTATGATTAGATAGATACTTATGTACCTAGAAATGATTTTTGAAAAAAATTAAAGAGCAAACTACAAGGTAGCTACAGTTCAAATTTGACCCGCTTCCAACTAAATCGGCGGAAATTTGTCTTTTTCATGAGAGGTGGATCAAAACTTTTGACACCCAACCATTTGGTCAATTGTGCATTAAATATGTCCTAGTATTTTAGAAAAATGATTTGGTCCAATTTTGCTACAAATATATGGTAGGTCCTTCACAAAAAACCTCCTTTTGGGCACTCAAAAAATGGAAAATGGTTTTTTCGTCCAAAGAAAGTGACAACTTCCTCAGGCAACATTGTTTGCCATTCCAATATGCACACTTGTGCCCAATATGAGATCATTTGAACAAACTATTCCATGGATGTGGCCATAAGATTGATCATTTAGCTTGAAAGCCATGGATCTCCACACGTGATAGCTCGTTTCTGAGAACACTTTTTTAAAATAATTGTTGTATTACAAGTTTGTTATTTTTCCTAGGAACTTGGCCACATATAATGACACAATGTGAAGGTTTCCCAATTTTTTGATTTCTTGAATTTTTTATGCCCCTTCCAAATTGCGGTCAAAACGGCGGGCATGACCGTTCCTAGCTAGTGGTTGAATCTTGGATTTTTTGGTGTTTCTCTGATTAAATATATACTTATATACCTAGAAATGATTTTTGGAAAAAATAAAGAGCAAACTATGAGGCAGTTGCAGTTCAAATTTGACCTGCTTCCTACTGAATCGATGGGAAATTTTCTTTTTCACCAGAGGTGGATCGAAACTTTTGACACCCAACCATTTGGCCAATTGTGCATTAAACATGGCCTAGTATTTTATAAAATTGATTTGGTCCAATTTTGCAACAAATATGTTATTGGTCCTTCACAAAAAAACTCATTTTTGACACTAGAAAAATGATTTAAAATAGTTAGAAAGATCAGAAATGCATACAAATTGGTGCTCATCCATAAAATGTGACCTAACTTGAGTGAAAATTTGTGTGATGCCCTTTTGCAAAATATTTTTGATAGCTGCTTCACAAATTATTTTAGATCACAGATTCTCAGACCAATCAGAACACTTCTCATGGATCACCCCACTCTATCTGATCTGAACCGTCCAAACGAGGCGGATCCAACATCTCCCACTCGCTCTCAGCAGGCCAAGCCAAACCCTAACTCCACTCCTCTACTATCTCTCCGCCGATCCAGATCCACTCCTCGCAGCCGCCACCTACCTCCCGCCCCCGATCCAGATCCCGCCGCCCGCGCCCGCGTGCCACCACCCGCTCGTCCTCGCCTCCCGTAGGATGCAGACCCCACGCCGCTCTTCCTCCGCCCGCCCACCCACCCCATTCTTCCGCCGCATAACGAACACAAGCCGCCCATGGCGACGATCGTCAACACCATGGAGGAGGAGCCAATGCTGGCGGTGGTGCGCTCCACCGCGCAACTCGCCTGGGCCGACGCGGGCGCCGAGGTCGCCGACCCGGAGGTGGCCCGCCTCTGCGCCGAGGCGCAGCAGCATGTCCTCGCCGGCCGCTGGCTCGACATGGCCTCCCTCATGCTCGCCTCCGCCGACCTCCTCCTCCTCTCCCCCAGCGCCCCCAACAAAGGTCAGGCCTCCCCTCCCCTCTCTCTTCTCCGTCCACTCCTTGCTGAATCACTCCTTGCTTATCCCATGTTGCTGTGTGTAGCCGCAGATCTCGAGTGCATCCTCACCGTCATCTGCAACCTCGTCACCAAGGTCGGATCCGAGGACGAGGCGCTGGGGATCGCCAAGCTCATCTGCGCCAAGCTCACACACCAGCTGGGCGAGAAGCCCACGCTGCGCCGGATCCGAGCTTCTTCCCCGTCGGCCGCCGCGCGCCTCCCCCCGTCGATCCGCGTCGCCCTTGCTGCTCCGACGTCTCCGGCCTCGCCGAGCTCATCATTCGCACCGTGGTGAGCCCCTCAGCCGATCCCCCTGTTTGGCCCCCTCGATCCGTCGTCGTATGTTTCCTACGCCCGCTGAGGCCGCCATGGCCGAAGCTTCGCGTCCACGCGCGCCCGCATGCCCCTGCCGCCTGCAGCCGTGACCTTGAGCCTGTGTATGCCGTGCCGCCTGCTCGCCGACCGCGCCCCGCTCGTGCCGGCGTGCCCCCTCGCTCGCGTACTATTGCCGCTGCTTCTGCTATTTTCTACTGCCTGCTGCCGCACACTGTTGCTGCTCGCCAGATGCCGCAGCTACTCACTGCTGCTGCTACTCTTGCACTGCTACTGCTGATGCTACTCGTTATGGAATTCATTATGGAATTTGGTGCAGTGTACCATCAGTCACAGCTACTAAGTTAGCCAGTTAGGTAGTAGTACATGACAGTGAATGGCTGAAAAGTATTTCTGTGTTTGATGCATGGCCTATCTTACTTCATGCGTATACATTATGTTATGTACCTAACATATATTGGAAGCCTCTGCAGAAGAAGAGCAGGGAGAACATCAAGAACAAGATGCAGCTAGTGATAAAGAGCGGCAAGTACACGCTCGGCTACAAGACCGTCCTCAAGACGCTGCGCGGCTCCAAGGGTATGGATCTTTTTGTCACTTTGATTGATTTATCGTTGTGGCTGATCTGCTAGTTCTTTTGTCTGCTGGATCCGAAGGGTAGTACTATAACATACGCTCGGGACCGTGTTAATTCCTGAGATTCGTGATTAGCTTTTGTAGAATGAGGTGGTTAATATCTGTTTTGTGGTTGTTAATTGCTTGTTGTACTTATTTGTGAGATAAGCTGAACTGTGTACATATTTGCTTCACGTGTGTAGTGATACCCGCTGAAGTTTGTAGCACTGAAACTTTTAGTTCATAGAATTGGGACTGAAGTTTACCTCATTGCCTTGCTTTTGCCATGCCTTAGAGGCGAATGCATTGTCTGAGGCAATTGCATCTTTGTTGGGTAGTCTGGAGTTCAAAACTATTGTAGTAAGATGGATTTTGCTTGCCATTTAGGGCATCTATAGATAGTTTGTCTCTAATTTTCATTTCTACAAATTTATTCCAGTGGTTTGTGCTTTTGTAATGATTTTTACTTTTTGTTGTGTTAGAATATTTGACTATAGAATGGGACTGAAATTTGGCTCCTTGGCATCTTTTGCTACCATGGAGATGAATGAAGTGCCCTAGAATCATTTCAGCCTACCTTTTAACACTTCTCCATGTTTCATTATCTGGGGAGCAATTGGAGGATGAAATATTTTTTGTTATATGATGAAAATATTCTCTATTGTTCTATGAAACTAGTTGCATGGAATCACCCATGCCCCATGATGGCATTGCTATATTCGTTGCATTCATAAGATCACTGTAGTGTTCACCTGTTTACATGAACACTTTTTTAAAATAATTGCTATATTCGTTACATGAATGGATATGTTCGTGGTCGCGCTTGCCATTGCCCTCTCCTCAAGGGCATGTATCATTTTTAAACTCTGCTATATTTTCCCAAGTCTTTATTATCTTGCCTAGCCTTGTACTGATATGTATTGTTTGCTGCTAATTACCCAATATAGTGCATGATGTTATGGATAACCTGAGAACACATGCCTATGTTTATAAGATATGACATGTGACAGTGCTGCTGCTGTTTCAATGCTTCTACTGCTAGATGCTTGCTTGAATAGGTGTGCACTTGTGCTGGTGGTGGTGCTTCTTGTGCTGCTACTGCTCATTCTTGTGCTGCTAAGAAAATTGAATATAATCATTCTTGTTGGATCATGCAGACATGTATGTGCTGCTAATTCTTGTGCTGCTAACACATTCTTGTACTGCTCATTCTTGTGATGCTTAAGTTTTTTATTGCCTAATTTTATTCATCGTCTCCATAATAAATTCATTTGCATGCCTGCTACATCTCCACTTAAATACTCATAATGCTACTGTCTAGGTTTTATTCAATTGGACTGACTATATATCTCTTGTTAAAATTGTGGTCTTTTGATCTTTTGTTTAAACCTGAGACATCATGCATAACTAGCTCTTCCTTCTCAGTCTAAACCTGAGACCTCTTTTGTTCTATATTCAGATCTGACTGATGGCCACGATGTTGTTTTGTTGTGCTTGATAAACCCGAGACTTCTTTTTATTGTAATATTGAAGTTGTTTGGTTCTGGCCTCAGCAGCAGTACACTCTAATTTTGGTGGCCTTTATGTTCATTCTTTTACAAGAGCTCCAGGCCTATTTTTTGGAGTGTGAAGCCGTGAAGCCAAGTGTGAATCTGTGAAGCCAAGTGTGAAGCAGTACTTAGCAAAGAGTTTTTGGTTCTGAAGTGTGAAGCCAAGTGTAAATTGTAATATTGTAGAAGTCTAATGTAGTGTTAATGAATTATATCTGTTCTGTCCTATTTGAAATAATGATTATGTTTGTTGAAAAGATGTGAAATGGAAACTTGACCAGTGGGACCCAGTTATGAATATAATCTGAGCAATTTTGAAATTTCTGACATGTGGCACCTAAACAACATACCTGGTCCCATTTCACTAGTGGAAAGAAACAAAAGAAAACTGACAAGTGGGACCTAATTGGATGAGCAGAAGAAAACAAAAGAAAACACACCTGGTCCAAAATGGATTGTAAAAAGGCCCAAATAAGAAATGGAAGCAAAAGGCCGAAGGCCTAGAAAATAAAAAAGGCTACAATGTTGGGCTTGGCCCATGAACCCAACAAAAAATTGATGAAAAAAAACACAAATAGGCTGAATTGTTGGGCTAGGCCCATGTAGAAAATCGAATTGGACCGGGCTGAATCTTGTGCCACATCAGATTGCCACGCTGGATGCCTACGTGGCCTGGGGAGGTTGCTAGTGACCAAAACGCCACAGTAGACGTATTTTGGTCATAAACGTCTACGACCATTCCAGAAGAAAGGTCGCTATAGTTAGTTTACGACGGCCATCTTTTGACCTTATGTTTTTGGTCACAAAAAGGTCACAAATGGAAATTTGTGACCATTCAGTGACCAATAGTGGTGGTCACAAGTTGACATATTTCTTGTAGTGATCGAGGATAACAAGATGGTTTTTTATCATATTGCATGAATTTATCCCTCTACATCGTGCCATCTTGCTTAAGGCGTTACTCTGTTCTTGTGAACTTAATACTCTAGATGCATGCTGGATAGCGGTCGATGTGTGGAGTACTAGTAGTAGATGCAGGCAGGAGTCGGTCTACTTGTCTCGGACGTGATGCCTATGTACATGATCATACCTAGATATTCTCATAACTATGCTCAATTCTGTCAATTGCTCAACAGTAATTTGTTCACCCACCGTAAAATACTTATGCTCTTGAGAGAAGCCACTAGTGAAACCTATGGCCCCCGGGTCTATCTTCATCATATTGATCTTCCAACACCTAGTTATTTCCTTTGCTTTTATTTTACTTTGCATCTTTATCATGAAAGTACCAAAAATATTATCCTATCATATCTATCAGATCTCACTCTCATAAGTGACTGTGTAGGGATTGACAACCCCTTATCACGTTGGTTGCGATGATTTATTAGTTTTGTGTAGGTGTGAGGGACTCGCTCATAGCCTCCTACTGGATTGATACCTTGGTTCTCAAAAACTGAGGGAAATACTTACGTACTTTGCTGCATCACCCTTTCCTCTTCAAGGGAAAACCAACGCAGTGCTCAAGAGGTAGCAGTCACTATTCTAACCCTTTGGAGAACATGATTTCTGCAGCGGAGGGTGACTCTCCGACGGCGATTAAAACCCGAATGGTCAGAGAACTTCTTCAGACGGCTCTGGCGCAGCAGGAGGCATATTCTTATAGTCGAGACAGGATTCGTTCAACTCCTCGCCCAAGCCGGAGCCCGAGTTATAGCAGACACATAGACTCAGCAGCCGTTTCAAGCAACGCCCGGTGCCGTGACCAGCCGTGCGGGCATGACCCGGCACGTGATGGAGCTCTTAACTTGGTTGACCAGGACAGGATCCGCCAAGAGGTTGAGCGGGCGGCTCAACAGGCAGCTGAGCAGGCGGCTCAGCGGGCAGCTCACCAGTATTTTCCGGTTCATCTGACAACCTCTATTGAGGCAGGCGTGGCCACAAGAACTGGAGGTGTCCCTTGCTTGGGGCCGGCATTGCGTAATGAGCATTTGCCCAAGGATTTCAAGGGGCCTTGAAAGGTGCCTAACTACACGGCTAATTTATAACCAAGGGCATGGATTGAAAGCTATGAGATGGCCATGGACCTGCTGGAGGTCAGTGACGTGGCAATGGCCAAGTACTTCACCATGATGTTAGATGGAACGGCTCGCACTTGGTTGAAGGGGCTGCCACCCAATTCCATCGGTTCATGGGCAGAATTAAAAGCCCGGTTTATTCAGAATTTCAAATACACCTGCAAGCAACCCATGTCAATTGTGGATTTGACTAATTGTAAACAAGAGGAAGGTGAGGCCACGACCCATTGGGTGCGCTAGGTCAAAGCCATAATACACTCATCTGATAAGATGGATGCCGGCTCTACAGTCTTAATGTTGGAGAAAAATTGCCGCTTTACGCCTCTGAAACAGAAGCTGGGGCGGCTCAAGCGCGATTGTAATGACATGGGCTAGCTGATGGCGGCTCTAGTCAAGTACGCCGACTCTGATAGTACCAAGGATCCCAAGTCTGACAATGAGAAGACAAGAAAGGGGAAGAAGAACGGCAATGCCAAGGGTCATCAGCATAACCTGGTGAATCAAGGAGGCAATAATAAGCGTAAGGCTGATGGTAGCTCGGAGTTTGTGGCTAATACTAATGCATAGGGCAACAATCAGCGACGTAAGGGGAGGCCACCTCCTCGGTCCAGCGGGTCAGGTCCCACTCTTGAGCAGCTGTTAAATGAGCTCTGTCTAAGGCACGGTACTCAGCAAAAACCTGCCACTCACCTATGGAAGGACTGTATGATCATGAAGGCTTTCAAGAACTCTAACATGTTCAATAGCAATCATGGGCCGGGCAACGGCTCAGGTGGCGGCGGTTTTCATGGTCCGGGCGGCAGTTCAAATTCTAATTTTCAAGGCTCTCAAGGAAATCAAGGTGGCTATAATCAGCAATCTGGCCAGGGAGGTCAGCACCAGCAGCAACAATCTGGATACCGGAGCAATCCAAAGTAGTTGAATAGTGGACAGTATCATGTGTTCACCACTAGTTTGTGTAGACGGGACCAGAAACTCCATAAGAGGGCTGCGAATGTTGTTGAGCCGGCAGTCCGTTGTTATTTGAGGTGGTTTGAGCAGCCTATTTTATGGCTCAGGGAAGATCACCCTCCCTGGGTTGACAATCTGGGTCACCTGGCCTTGGTGGTGGCACCTCAGGTTGGTGGATATAAATTCACTAAAGTACTCATGGACGGAGGCAGTAGCATCAACATCCTCTATTATGAGACTTTCTGTTGCATGGGGTTGACTGACAAAAGTCTTAGGACGTCCAACACTATTTTCCATGGAGTGGTGCCTGGTAAGTCGGCGTACCCAGTGGGTAAGATTGAACTGGAGGTAGCCTTTGGGGATGAGCATGATTCTAGGGCCGAGAAGTTAACTTTTGAGGTGGTCAAAATCAAGATCCCGTATCACGCCCTCTTTGGACGACTGGCTTATGCCAAGTTCATGGCACGGTCGTGTTATGTTTATTTGCAGCTTAAAATGCCGGGTCATAAGGTAACCATCACAGTTCATGGGAGTCAGAAGATAGCCTTGCAATGTGAAGAAGATGATGCTGCTTATGCTGAATCTGTTTGTGCAACGGAGAAGTTAAAGTTCTACAAGGACAATGTTGACCCGGCGAACATGACATCTTTGAAAAAGCCAACTATAGAGCATGAGCTGGTGCTGAAGTTTAAGTCAGCTGATGACACCAAGATTGTCGATTTTGTTCCACGTGACTCATCTAAGCAGTTTAGTATCAGTGCAAATCTGGATCCCAAATAGGAAAGCACGCTCATCGAGTTCATCCATGAGAACCGGGACATCTTTGCATGGAAACCTTCTGACATGCCGGGTGTACCGAGAGAACTCACTTAGCATACTCTCAATATTGATCCAAAATTTAAGCCGGTCAGACAGTTTCTTCGGCAGTTCAATGAGGAGAGGTGTGGCACCCCGGCTCAAAGCAACCGGTTTACCCTACATTGCCAGCCAGAGATCGAGTCTTCTAGCAATACACAACAACATGGTACAGAAACAACCGCTTTATTGATGCTAGTGGACTACATAGGTCTGATATTACATCCAGATACAAGGCCAAGCGGCACACACGGTGCTGCTGGATAGTATGTACATTATTTAAAGAACATGACGGGGCCTCGATCACACGAACTATGCGGCAGCGGAAGAACGACGATGTGGCACTCCATAGCACAGGGACACCGACGTGGACTCGGCCTAGACGCGAGATGCGCTCCTATGCGAACCAACTTGCCTGAAAGCTGGCATAACACGACAGGTCAATACATTGAATGTACTTGCAATCTCACAACAAACATAAGCATGATGACAAACAATATCATGACAATTAATCAGGTTAAATCAATGGAAGAAAAACTACAGATGCAATGCAAACCATACGTGCTCCGAGTCTCACGGACTCGCTTACTAGACGGTTAACTCGTAACCAAACGGTGACCATACCGGGGTCACACCTTAAACCAATCACTCATGAACACCTCAAGAGTTCATGATCCACCACGAACCAATGCATCACACAATAATCAATTAGTTTGCAAGATTTATTAGAAAAGTTGATCCATGGTGTGACTTACTCACGAGTTATGCCCATAACCGAGGACGCGGCTATCGATAGATTAAATACACTCTGCAGAGGTAGCGCACTTTACCCACACTACGGAACACCTGGCCTCGCATTCCCATTCGGGTGGACCAAAGTATTCCGATGAACCCCCCCCCCCTTTGTCATGCACTCTCCCCGACCACTCCGACCAACTCCTTCTCAGGGCTAGGTCTTGGGTGGCCCCGTGTCTACCAAAGACACCAACGACCACCGTCGTGGCAAAACGGTCCCAAACAGGGACAAGGTACCATAAAAACATAAACGAGCACACAAGGTTATGTCTACCTACCGGGCCAGGGTATGCACGCCCATAACCTTCCCTCGCGGGAGGCACCGGTGAGAGCCACAACAAAGGACCGAATCAAGACCTTCCTACAAGGTAAATGTGGTCGCACCGAATTAAAAACCCGATTCAGTGGCACCATGATGTGATCAACATCATATTCAAGTTGAACTTAACCAAGTTTAGCTTTGATAAAAACTTTTTATGATCAACATGATATAAGGCCACAATCATGCACTATTCGTCATGCAATGCAAACAACTAAAGTCATGGATCCAACTTAACAACATAAGCATCTTGCAATACTTAGAACCAAAACTTCTCTAGTTATAACTCATTTTATTTACCAAGCAAGATTTTTTATTAGTTCTTTATTTAAATGAAAATATCATTTAGTAAATTAACTACCATTAATTTCCATAGCAATATGCATAGTGCAAAATCTTACTCTACTTAGCCAAACAAGTTCATGCATTCAACCAGTAACTAAAACAAGCATATCAAGCATGGTAAAGTAACTAGAAATTAACTAAATTTATTTATCAAATTTTAAATGCAAATAAACACTCATATTCAAGTAGAAAATCATAGATATTGAAATAACACAATCCAAATACTGGTGTGGCTTGCCTTAGTGTAGAGGAGGATCACACCCCTCTTGGTTTGCTTCAAGACAAGCTTCTCCTTCTGAAAAAGAATTTAAAACCACAAAAATAATTGTGAAAACACATTCTGAAAATCACCTGAAATTCTAGACACCAAGGAAAAATCCACCCTTTGGTGTGGTGCTAGAGCTTTTTGAGACAAAGACAATGCAAAAAGAATCAAATCATTTGGACTTATGGTTTAGAAAATGGTGTCTGGTCAAAGTTTGGTCAAATTTCTGAATAATATTTCAATTAAACAGAAATCCTGGGGGTGACGTCGAAGGCGTAAAACAGAAATACGCCTCCACTCATACCGCTTCAGGCGCAAGTGGTGAGACTGATAGGTGGGTCTCGCGCGTCAGGAGAGAGAGGGGGTGAGCCAGATCAGAGAGAGGCAGAGCTTCACCGGAGCTTAAGCCGGCGACGAGGGGGTTTGAGGCTCGGCCAGAGGGATAGGATTGCAGAGGGGCTCGAGGCGCACCTGCCCGTACCCGTGGCTTGGCGAGAGGTGGACGGAGCTGCTCGGGGTTGAGCTCGCAAGCTACAGTGGCGGAAGAGTTTCACCGGAGAGGTTGAAGACGATGGCTAGGGGTGGCTCCGAGGGCTTGGCGGCATCCAGGCAGCACCAACGGACCACCAAGGCCCTGCCCAAGCAGCTGCTTGAGCTCGAGAGCCCCTAGAGAGCGGCGGCTGGCCTACGGGATCGCCGGAGTCCTCTGGTCGGGGCGACAGGCAGAGGCCTTCCCGACCGAGCTGCAGTCGTTCTACGTCTTCGTGGGTGGTGTGGAGTGGTGCTTGGCCAGGATTCGAGGCGGGGTCGCTTTGTATAGCCAGAGCAAGGGGGCACGTGTCACCGCCGGAGCTCTCTGGACACGCGGCGAATGGCAACGAGAAGCTCCAAGACGAGGGGGCAAAGGCTCAGCGTCAACGCTGGAGCTTGCCCACGCTCGCGGACGAGCACAGGAGGCGGTTGGGGAAGTGGACAAGTGCACGCGCACACTATGGCGTTTTGGCTGTGATGCGCCCGTGCTTACTGCGGTGGCTCCGGCATCGGCAAGCGCCAGGGGGCGGTCAAGGGTGATGGGTCGGGGCTTGTGGCGTGGTGCGGCAGTCGGCGGCGAGCGCTATAACGAGCACACGCGAAACAGAGGGGAAAGCGCCAGCCAGAGCGCGTCGAGACGATGCTAGGCGTCGTGTCCTCGCACGGTCACCAAGTTGGCATGGTCAAAACGACGCCCAGGAGAGGCCAAACCTTGTCTACGCGCTCGACCGTGCAGTGTTTAGTCTAGGAGAGGTGATGGTTCATGCCTAGGCCCACCAAACTTGACTCTACTAAGCTGACAAGTTTCTATCCAAAAACTTGGTCACCAAGTTTTGCCACCTTCTAGAAGGCCATTAGGGCTGATCTCCTGGGGTTTTGGGTTTCTTAGGAGGGTGTTTAAGCTCAAGAAAGATCAAGGCGAAAAGCTCAAGGAAAAATGTACTTGCTCTACAAACTGGATCTTTGGGCCTGACTAGAAATGATTTTCTACAGCAAAAATATTCCAAAAAGTGGGGCAATATTTTTGCATGGGAAGGCATGCCAAGGTTCTAAGAATATTTAGGAATTATCTCATATTTTTATGAGCAAGAAAATTTGGGTTTGCTTTGGAGCACAAGTTGCTGAAGTGAGTTTCAGAAAGAAAAATGAATATTTTTCTTTTATGAAAAATATTCATTTGATTATTTTGAGTATTTATCAGAGGAATAAAGTAGATAGGTCACTTGGTTGAAAGCCAAGGATATGCCCAAGTGACAAGTCCATTTGAAATGATTCCAAAATCCAAATCAAATCAGGGCAAAAACCATGATAAAAAACAAGTCCGGAAAAGAGAGAGAAAGCAAGTCCGAAAAAAGAGAGAAGGCAAAATCCAGGCTGTCACAAACCTCACCCACTTAAGATGAATCTCATCCTCGAGATTTGGTTGCTTGGGAAAACCATTCTGGGTATGCAGTCCTTAAAAATTCCTCTCTTTCCCAAGTCGCTTCCTCTTCGGTGTGGTGCTCCCACTGAACCTTGTAAAACCTTCTTTCTTTGCTGCGGGTGACCCTTTCTGTATGATCCAATATACTGATTGGCTTTTCCTCATAAGTCAAATCCTTAGCCAATTCTATCTCTGCCATATCAGTCCTTGTCGGGGGACTAACCCACGAACACCTATGGGGCCGGCGGACCGAGCCCCTTTCGATTCGGCGGGGGGCGGAGGTCGCACGAAGAGCAGATCGAGGCGAAACACATGAGCAGGTTTACCCAGGTTCGGGCCGCACGGATGCGTAAAACCCTACTCCTGCTTTGTGGATTGTATTCAGTTCTTGCTCGGGAGCGCTGAGTGCTACAGTACACACCAGCAGCTAGCGAGACCGAGCGTGAGTGTTCTCCTCCTCCTCTACGTTGCGCATGGGCCTCCTTTTATATGCTCAAGGGGTCACCGACAGGTGGCAACATAGACAAGGGTAAAACTGTAAAAGGTGTTGCGGTTGGTACAACTACCTATTACAGTGTATCATACCTAACCCTGACAGCAGGGGACAAGGGCATTAAATGCCCGTCTGTGTCGCCCAAACAGTGTAAAAGGGACCGCCAGGGATGCCACCGCTTGCCACGATGGCAATCTTGTCAGCGCCGCTTGCCACCGCTCACCGCTGGCTGCACAGCCTTCCGCCACGTACGCCTGGAAGGGTCCCAGAGCGACACGTTGGTGGATGTGCTGGAGCGCGGGTACAGAGTGGTGGCTTGCCGCGGCAAGTACCTTGCCGCGGTCGTTGTCTTGTCGCGTCCGGGAGCTTGTCGCTCACCGGGCCTTGCCGGGATGTGTGGCGCGTCGCGGCAAGTTCCTTGAGATGCCTTGGTTGGCCTTCCCGGCAAGCTCCTCTTGCCGGGGTCTTGAGATGCCTTGGTTGGCCTTCCCGGCAAGCTCCTCTTGCCGGGGTCTTGAGGTGCCTTGGTTGGCCTTCCCGGCAAGCTCCTCTTGCCGGGGTCTTGAGATGCCTTGGTTGGCCTGCCCGGCAAGCTCCTCTTGCCAGGGTCTTGTCTCCTTAGCTTAAATACTTTGTTCTTGAATGGCTCCAAAGGAACCACGGAGGACCTTGGCGGTCGCCCGGCAAGCGTTGCCGCGGGATGCTGCGACTGCCCGTGCACAAGTTCGGGATACTAGGGTACCCCTACTCTAGTACACCGACAGGAGCCCCCGGGCCTGGGCCATACACGGTGCCGAGCGCTGTTGGGCCAGGCCCAAAACAGGGCACGGGCACGCGCAGCCTAGGTTACGCCGTATCTCACTCCGTATCCACCGCGCCCTCCCCGAACGGCACGCGTCGAATGCGGCATCGTGGGAGAGATCGTGGGTGGTTTCTTTATTTAGAAATGCGGAACGTCCGCCCCCTCCCTCTTTATAAGCAGAGGAAACAGGGGCAGTTCGCCCATCCACCGGTTGCTGCTTCAATCTCGGAAACCTCCGCCGCTCCCTTGCCTTCCCAAAGCCGAAAGAGAGCAGCGCTCCGCCCCCCATCGCCACCAGCACCAACAACACCGCCGGCCTCCTCCACCACTTCCGCCATGGCTCCGAAAGCCGACAAGGGGAAGGCTGTGAAGACGACCGAGGTGCAGCGGCTCGCGGCGCTGCGAAAGGAGCGGGCAATCTTCCCCCCCAGGCTCGGCGCGAGGGAGCTGAGGGAGGATTACTACCTCTTCTGGTCGACAGAGATGCATGCACATCCGCGCACAAAGGTACTTCCAGCCGCCGCCTGGAAAACAGCTCCAAATGGATATCCCTTCTTCGCCTTGTTCTTCTACTACGGGCTCTGCCCGCCTTTCTCTGAATTCTTCTGCGATATCATGAACACCTACGGGTTCCACCTCCTTGATTTCACCCCAATGTCGTTCTGACCATGGCAGTTTTCGCACATCTCTGCGAAAACTTTGTCAGAATCCACCCAAATGTAGCCCTTTTCCGCCACTTCTTTATGCCCCGAGTAGAGAGAGGAGAGCCTTTATCCGGCGAAATCGCCTGGATCTCGAGGGTCAGCAAGAAGGAGACTTATCTGGAGGGAGAGTTCCGCGGCAAGTGGGAGGAATGGAGAGCAGACTGGTGCTGGATTGTCGAGGAGAACTCGCAGCCGTTTACCGCCCGGCGCCAAGCCCCAGTAGCACGCGGCAGCGATTGGAGTGACGTGGCCCCGGAAGACGCTAGGCTGAAGATTGCCGTCACCAGGATCCAACGCCTCAGGCTTGCCGGGCTCACTGTAGGCGCTGTTGGCGCAGATTTCCTTCGCCGCCGCATCGCCCCCCTGCAGGAACGGGGGAGACCCGCCTGGGATTTCAAGAATGCGGCGGATATCATGAGGCTGCGCCCGGGCCTCAACTTCAACTTCACTGTTCTGGAGCTCAACGCGATGCTCCAGGAGCTGTTCAAGTATGACCCATAGCATCCTGAAGTGTTCAGGTTGCCGCAGGGCGTGGTTCCACTGTGCAACAATTCCTCGCTCGACCACATCCGTGCAATGATGCCACTGTGCGATTCGCATGGAATTGACGCAACTTGGCAAGAGCCTGAAGACGACGTCGTGCAGGAGTTCTTCGACGGCCTGGTAGAAGTGGCGATCCGCGCCGATGAGAAGGACAGCCTCACCCGCGACACCACCGAAGCAGAGCTACAACGCATCGCCACCAGGCTGGAAGAGGCGGCGGCAGCCGCAGCCGCGGGCGAGTTTGGGTTCACCGTGGAGGAGGCAGACGCAGCAGAGGCGGCAAGCCGTACCAAGCGGGAAGGGCTTGCCGGCAGGGGAGAGCCTGCCGGGCGTGACGCCGAGGCGAGCGAGCCCACCGAGGATTCGAGCAGCTCGTTGGAGATCAACTCCTCTTCCTCCTCAGACAGCACGCCGCAAGCAGAGCCTCCATCTCCACCAAGAAGGCGTCTCCGCAAGGCTGGGGACGTAGCGGAGCGGCAGGCGAGCCAACAGTCGCCGCACCGCGTGACACGCTCCACCGCGGAAAGCACCGTTGCCGCGGGAGCGCCTCAAGCTGCAGCGACAACTGGAGCGGGGTCCTCCCGGACCACCGCTTCTGCTCCTGCCGCTTCTCACGCCGCTACGGCAACCGGAGCGGGGTCATCTTAGACCACGAAGAAGGCGATAAAGGGGGAGTGCCTTTTCTCCTAATCAAGAGATAAAGCGGCTTAAGGCCGCCACACATCCAGTTAATTTCTGGATTTGCTTGAGGTCAGTTGGGATAGCCAACTGCGACAGAGCCCGGATTTTAGCCGGATTTGCTTCAATTCCTCTGCTGGAGACGATAAAGCCCAGGAGCTTTCCGGCGGGTATGCCGAAAACGCATTTTTCCGGATTGAGCTTAATGTCGTATGTTCGGAGATTGTCGAACGTGAGCCTCAAGTCGTCTATTAAGGAGTCGGCGTGTCTGGTTTTAACGACCACATCGTCGACGTATGCCTCCACTGTTTTGCCGATCTGCTTTTCCAGACATGTCTGAATCATGCGCTGATATGTTGCGCCGGCGTTTTTGAGCCCGAAGGGTATTGTGTTAAAACAGAAAGGGCCGTATGGAGTGATAAATGCCATTGCGGCTTGATCGGACTCCACCATCTTAATTTGGTGGTAACCGGAGTATGCGTCGAGGAAGCACAATGAGTCGTGTCCTGCGGTAGCGTCGATAGTTTGATCGATGCGAGGGAGGGGGAAGGGATCCTTTGGGCAAGCCTTATTAAGGTCCTTGAAGTCGACGCATAGGCTCCAGGATTTGTCCTTCTTTGGCACCATCACCAGGTTTGCTAGCCAGTCCAGATGCTTTATTTCTCTAATGAATCCGGCCTCCAGTAATTTGGCTAGCTCTTCTCCCATGGCTTGTCGCTTAGGTTTGGAGAAACGCCGAAGAGTCTGCTTGACCGGCTTGAATCCTTTTAGAATGTTAAGGCTATGCTCGGCCAGCCTGCATGGGATTCCTGGCATGTCTGAAGGACGCCAGGCGAATATGTCCCAATTCTCGTGCAGGAACTCCCGTAGTGCGGCGTCTACGGCGGGGTTTAACTGTGCCCCAATGGATGTTGTTTTTGTGGGGTCTGTTGGATGGACTTGGAATTTGACTATTTCATCCGCTGGTTTAAAGGAGGTGGACTTGGATCTTTTGTCTAGTATCACGTCCTCCCTATCCACTCTAGAGCGCAGTGCGGTTAACTCCTCCGCCACAAGAGCTTCGGATAATGCCTCGAGGGCTAGTGCGGCTGTTTTGTTCTCGGCGCGGAGTGCTATGTCCGGATCACTAGCTAGAGTGATGATTCCATTGGGTCCGGGCATTTTGAGCTTCATGTACCCGTAATGGGGTATGGCTTGAAAAATCGTGAATGCCTCCCGCCCAAGAAGGGCGCGGTATCCGCTACTGAACGGGGCCACTTGGAATGTGATTTCTTCGGACCTGTAATTCTCCTGAGTGCCGAATACCACATCTAGTGTGATTTTCCCAGTGCAACGTGCCTCCCTACTGGGGATGATTCCTCGGAAGGTCGTGTTGCTTTGCTCAATACGGTTGCTGTCTATTTCCATTTTTTGAAGAGTCTCCTCATAAATGAGGTTTAATCCGTTGCCGCTGTCCATGAGCACTTTAGTGAGCCGAAAGCGTCCACAATTGGACTGAGGACCAAAGCGGCTGGTGCTTGGGCTGTTCGGAATTTAGGTTCGTCAGTGGCATTGGAAGTAATGGCCGTGTCGCTCCATGGATTTATTGCTGCCACGTGGCAGACTTCGGCAAGGCTGCGGAGTGTTCGCTTACGCCTATTATTTGAGGCGAAGGTCTCAAACACTGTCAATATTGTATTTTTATCCACGAGAAGGTGCTCTGGGGTGTTTTGGATGAGGAGATCCTCACCGCTCTTGGCCACCTGCCGGAGTACCCAACATGCTCTAAGGCTATTTGTTGGTATGGTATCCGTTGTACTATGAATTTTGCAAGGCCCATTAAGCCATCCCTCCAATACGGTTCCACGCCCTGTAGTGGGCTTTTGCTTCTTTGTAATTGAGTCGGGCGACTTATGAGAGTGCACCCTTTTAGTTCGGACTGGGGGTTCAGCACCCTTTCAATTGTGTTTGGGTTTTCCAGGCGCTTTCCATCGCACAGTACTTTCGTACTATGGCCGCCAAGTCGGCGAAGTGTGCTATGTCACGGCGACTTATGGTGTTGAGGATTCCCTTGTCTGTGCAATTGTTGCAAAAGAACAACATTGCGTATTCCTCGCGACAGTCCTTGACCTTGTTCATCACAAGGAGGAATCTAGCCCAATAGTGATGTACTGTCTCTTGGGGCGCTTGCCTAATGTGGGAAACATCGTTTGTATCTGGGTGGGTGGGTGGATTTAAGTCCAGACCTTGACCCAATCTGAGATCCCGGGGCAGGGGAGTTTCCGATCTTAGGAGTTCGGGCTCCGGGATGTTGCCCCGCGGGTTTGGTATGCGGCCTGATTCTAGGTTCAGGGTTAGGGTGATGTCCTCCCGTGAGCGGGTATCCGGCTCAGAGAGCTCGGGAATCCGAACATAGTTCGTCCTCAGGATAGAGGGAGAATCGCCGCATTGCTCCTCCACCACCGCTATCTGATGGGTGACCGGCGGAGAGTTAATCTTCCTTTGGTCGGGTTTAAGCCCGATCCGATCGTAGTCCGTAGCAACTCCCAGAGCGGCGATGCGATCCAAGAGCTCGTTCAAAGAGGAGAGCTCCATTGGATCCATTTGCTCGGTGAATAACGAGCCGATGTGGAGGCTATTTTTGATGACCCGAGAAGTCATCATCGGCGCAGCGGCCGAGCGGGCGGTCATGAAGAAGCCGCCTAGTCGGAGAGTTTGGACTACAACCAGGGCTCCCCCAGAGGTGATGTTGTCCTTGACAATGAGACGAGCCATCCCTCCTTATGATGACGACACAGTGGAACTCTCAATGAAAGCACCAATGTCGGTGTCAAAACCGGCGGATCTTGGGTAGGGGGTCCCAAACTGTGTGTCTAAGGCGGATGGTAACAGGAGGCAGGGGACATGATGTTTACCCAGGTTCAGGACCATGATGGAGGTAATACCCTACGTCCTGCTTGATTGTTCTTGATGATATGAGTATTACAAGAGTTGATCTACCACGAGATCGTAGAGGCTAAACCCTAGAAGCTAGCCTATGGTATGATTGTATCTCGTCCTACGGACTAAACCCTCCGGTTTATATAGACACCGGAGGGGGCTAGGGTTACACAAGGTTAGTTAGAAGGGAGGAGATCTACATATCTGTATTGCCTAGCTTGCCTTCCACGCCAAGGAGAGTCCCATCCGGACACGGGACGAAGTCTTCAATCCTGCATCTTCATAGTCCAACAGTCTGGCTAAAGGATATAGTCCGGCTGTCCGGAGACCCCCTAATCCAGGACTCCCTTAGATGGCTCGTGCTGTTGTTTTGTTGAATTTTAATGCGTTCCTTGAGAAAGCAAAGTTGAAAGATGATGGTAGCAATTACACTGACTGGGTCCGTAACTTGAGGATTATCCTCATTGCTGCACACAAGAATTACGTCCTGGAAGCACCGCTGGGTGCCAGGCCTGCTGCAGATGCTACTGACAACGTTAAGAACGTTTGGCACAGTAAAGCTGATGACTACTCGATAGTTCAGTGTGCCATGCTTTACGGCTTAGAACCGGGACTTCAACGACATTTTGAACGTCATGGAGCATATGAGATGTTCCAGGAATTGAAGTTAATATTTCAAGAAAATGCCCGGATTGAGAGATATGAAGTCTCCAATAAGTTCTATAGCTACAAGATGGAGGAGAATAGTTCTGTCAGTGAACATACACTCAAAATATCCGGGTATCATAATCACTTGACTCAACTGGGAGTTAATCTTCCTGTTTATAGTGTCATTGACAGAGTTCTTCAATCACTGCCACCAAGCTACAAAAGCTTCATGATGAACTATAATATGCAAGGATGAATAAGACAATTCCCGAGCTCTTCGCGATGCTAAAGGCTGTGGAGGTAGAAATCAAGAAGGAGCATCAAGTGTTCATGGTCAATAAGACCACCAGTTTCAAGAAAAAGGGCAAAGGGAAGAAGAAGGGGAACTTCAGGAAGAATGGCAAACAAGTTGCTGCCCAAGAGAAGAAACCCAAGTCTGGATCTAAGCCTAAGACTGAGTGCTTCTACTGCAAGCAGACTGGTCACTGGAAGCGGAACTGCCCCAAGTATTTGGTGGATAAGAAGGATGGCAAGGTGAACAAAGGTATATGTGATATACATGTTATTGATGTGTACCTTACTAATGCTCGCAGTAGCACCTGGGTATTTGATATTGGTTCTATTGCTAACATTTGCAACTCGAAACAGGGGCTACGGATTAAGCGAAGATTGGCTAAGGACGAGGTGACGATGCGCGTGGGAAATGGTTCCAAAGTCGATGTGATCGCGGTCGGCACGCTACCTCTACATCTACCTTCGGGATTAGTTTTAGACCTGAATAATTGTTATTTGGTGCCAGCGCTGAGCATGAACATTATATCTGGATCTTGTTTGATGTGAGACGGTTATTCATTTAAATTAGAGAATAATGGTTGTTCTATTTATATGAGTAATATCTTTTATGGTCATGCACCCTTGAAGAGTGGTCTATTTTTGTTAAATCTCGATAGTAGTGATACACATATTCATAATATTGAAGCCAAAAGATGCAGAGTTGATAATGATAGTGCAACTTATTTGTGGCACTGCCGTTTAGGTCATATCGATGTAAAGCGCATGAAGAAACTCCATACTGATGGAATTTTCGAACCACTTGATTATGAATCACTTGGTACTTGCGAACCGCGCCTCATGGGCAAGATGACTAAAACGCCGTTCTCCGGAACTATGGAGCGAGCAACAGATTTGTTGGAAATCATACATACAGATGTGTGTGGTCCGATGAATATTGAGGCTCGCGGTGGGTATCGTTATTTTTTCACCTTCACAGATGATTTAAGCAGATATGGGTATATCTACTTAATGAAACATAAGTCTGAAACATTTGAAAAGTTCAAAGAATTTCAGAGTGAAGTTGAAAATCATCGTAACAAGAAAATAAAGTTTCTACGATCCGATCGTGGAGGAGAATATTTGAGTTATGAGTTTGGTCTTCATTTGAAACAATGCGGAATAGTTTCGCAACTCACGCCACCCGGGACACCACAGCGTAATGGTGTGCCCGAACGTCGTAATCGTACTTTACTAGATATGGTGCGATCTATGATGTCTCTTACTGATCTACCGCTATCACTTTGGGGTTATGCTTTAGAGACGGCTGCATTCACGTTAAATAGGGCACCATCAAAATCCGTTGAGACGACGCCTTATGAACTGTGGTTTGTCAAGAAACCAAAGTTGTCGTTTCTTAAAGTTTGGGGCTGCGATGCTTATGTGAAAAAGCTTCAACCTGATAAGCTCGAACCCAAATCGGAGAAATGTGTCTTCATAGGATACCCAAAAGAAACTGTTGGGTACACCTTCTATCACAGATCTGAAGGCAAGACTTTTGTTGCTAAATTTGGAATCTTTCGAGAGAAGGAGTTTCTCTCGAAAGAAGTGAGTGTGAGGAAAGTAGAACTTGATGAGGTAACTGTACCTGCTCCCTTATTGGAAAGTAGTTCATCACAGAAACCGGTTCCTGTGACACCTACACCAATTAGTGAGGAAGTTAATGATGATGATCATGAAACTTTAGATCAAGTTGTTACTGAACCTCGTAGGTCAACCAGAGTAAGATCCAAACCAGAGTGGTATGATAATCCTATTCTGGAGGTTATGTTGCTAGACCATGACGAACCTACGAACTATGAAGAAACGATGGTGAGCCCAGATTCCGCAAAATGGCTTGAGGCCATGAAATCTGAGATATGATCCATGTATGAGAACAAAGTGTGGACTTTGGTTGACTTGCCCGTTGATCGGCAAGCCATTGAAAATAAATGGATCTTCAAGAAGAAGACTGACGCTGACGGTAATGTTACTGTCTATAAAGCTCGACTTGTTGCAAAAGGTTTTCGACAAGTTCAAGGGATTGACTACGATGAGACTTTCTCACCCGTAGCGATGCTTAAGTCCGTCCGGATCATGTTAGCAATTGCTGCATTTTACGATTATGAAATTTGGCAAATGGATGTCAAAACTGCATTCCTCAATGGATTTCTAGAAGAAGAGTTGTATATGATGCAACCAGAAGGTTTTTTCGATCCAAAGGGAGCTAACAAAGCGTGCAAGCTCCAGCGATCCATTTATGGACTAGTGCAAGCCTCTCGGAGTTGGAATAAACGTTTTGATAGTGTGATCAAGGCATATGGTTTCATACAGACTTTTGGAGAAGCCTGTATTTACAAGAAAGTGGGTGGGAGCTCTGTAGCATTTCTAATATTATATGTGGATGACATATTGTTGATTGGAAATGATATAGAATTTCTGGATAGCATAAAAGGATATTAGAATAAGAGTTTTTCAATGAAAGACCTCGGTGAAGCTGCTTATATATTGGGCATCAAGATCTATAGAGATAGATCGAGATGCTTAATTGGACTTTCACAAAGCACATACCTTGACAAAGTTTTGAAGAAGTTCAAAATGGATCAATCAAAGAAAGGGTTCTTGCCTGTGTTACAAGGTGTGAAGTTGAGTAAGACTCAATGCCCGACAACTACAGAAGATAGAGATAAAATGAAAGATGTGCCCTATGCTTCAGCCATAGGCTCTATCATGTATGCAATGTTGTGTACCATACCTGATGTGTGCCTTGCTATTAGTTTAGCAGGGAGGTACCAAAGTAATCCAGGAGTGGTTCACTAGACAGCTGTCAAGAACATCCTGAAATACCTGAAAAGGATGAAGGATATGTTTCTCATTTATGGAGGTGACAAATAACTCGTCGTAAATGGTTACGTCGATGCAAGCTTTGACACTGATCCGGACGATTCTAAATCGCAAACCGGATATGTGCTTTTATTAAACGAAGGGGCTGTCAGTTGGTGCAGTTCTAAACAAAGCGTCGTAGCAGGATCTACATGTGAAACGGAGTACATAGCTGCTTTGGAAGCAGCAAATGAAGGAGTCTGGATGAAGGAGTTCATATCCGATCTAGGTGTCATACCTAGTGCATCGGGTCCAATGAACATCTTTTGTGACAATACTGGTGCAATTGCTTTGGCAAAGGAATCCATATTTCACAAGAGAACCAAGCACATCAAGAGACGCTTCAACTCCATCCGGGATCAAGTCCAGGTGGGAGACACAGAGATTTGCAAGATACATACGGATCTGAATGTTGCAGACCCGTTGACTAAGCCTCTTCCACGAGCAAAACATGATCAGCACCAAGGCTCCATGGGTGTTAGAATCATTACTGTGTAATCTAGATATTAACTCTAGTGCAAGTGGGAGACTGAAGGAAATATGCCCTAGAGGCAATAATAAAGTTATTATTTATTTCCTTATATCATGATAAATGTTTATTATTCATGCTAGAATTGTATTAACCGGAAACATGATACATGTGTGAATACATAGACAAGTAGA
The DNA here is from genome assembly GCF_056163025.1 of Triticum urartu. Taxonomy (NCBI): domain Eukaryota; kingdom Viridiplantae; phylum Streptophyta; class Magnoliopsida; order Poales; family Poaceae; genus Triticum; species Triticum urartu. The sequence continues at coordinate 419,295,426 of NC_141877.1, read as the reverse complement.
GTGTCACTAGTATGCCTCTACTTGACTAGCTCGTTAATCAAAGATGGTTGTGTTTCCTATCCATAGACAAAGAGTTGTCATTTGATTAACGGGATCACATCATTAGGAGAATGATGTGATTGACTTGACCCCTTCTGTCGTGGGTTTGTCACGGCAGATGTCCTTGTGAAAGGACTTAGTCCTGGAGCCATCGCTACGGGTTAGCTCAAAGGGGTTAAACCAGACAAGGGGACACGGGGATTCTATACTAGTTCGGCCCCTTCAAGGAAGGTAAAAGCCTACGTCTAGTTGTGATTGGTATTGTCGGGACCCTGATCCTAAGTCACACCGATCTAGCATGTAACACTTCATATCACTTTGCCGCCTCACGCACGGTATTCCCACGGGTGCCACCTTACCTGGCCCGGGACCGTTTGCGCCTTTTGGCTCACGTATATGATAGTGTCGCTAGCATCCATATGACAGAGAACCCAGGCCCACATGACTAATCGTGAACCCAAAGTAGCACCAACTTACGGGGACAGGCATACATGAATCAACCTCGAGCATGTCGGTCAACAGCGTATGAATCCGGGATGTAGCACTGGGCTAACAGGACTCCGGGAACCCGGGCTGTAGCAGGCTAGACAGGACTCCGGATGTCACCGCGTGACATTACCCCGAAGGGACAGACACAGGAACGAAGTGAATCACATGCCGGCCAGTCAAATGTTCCGGAGCAGTAGTGCTGGGATAGCAGGACTCCGGTGAACCAGGCTGTAGCGGACTACTATGGCTCATGGAAGCACAAGACTACATTTCCCCATAAGAGAGGCTACCAGAGGTAAACAACTAGGTTGTCGGATCCCACACATAGAAATACACGTTACACGCATGCATGACATGCAGGTATGTGCGGTACAACATGGCATCACAACATAACTCAAACTCATATAGATAAAGGCCCAGAAGAGCCTCATAGCATTCAATACAAACAGGGGTCTCATGACCCATCATTCAGAGCATACAAGCAACAGAAGCAATACATGACAACTACAAAGGAAAAGACTAAGAAGCCTGACTAAACACGACCCTCCCAAGGGTACAAGATCGTAGCTGGGATACAAGCTACTCGTCGAAGCCACTAGTGTAACCAACTGCAAAACATAAATAGGCAAACGTGAGTACAAAGGTACTCAGCAAGTCTTACATCAGAACTATCTACATATGCAACATTATCAACAAAGGGGGGTGGTGGAGTTTTAACAGTAGCAAGCCAGCTTTGACTCGGTGGCTAATCTATACTACGAGTATCAGAAACTTCTTTGAGGTGAGAAGACGCACACGACTCCACATATTCACCATATAAATACTCCACTATGGATCCGTTCCCGCCTCCCTATGAGAAGGCCATCCATAGCACTCACGCTTATCTTGCGGATTTTAGAGTATCCACTTCAAGTTGTCTATGTACTACATAAGTCCTCCAAGTTTCCATATCCGAGGAAAATGGCTATTCGAATAGATAATGTTGACCCTGCAGGGGTGTACTTCATCACACACGCTCTCGCCACTTATAGCCCTGTACACGTCATGTACCTCGGCAACCTTCAAGAGGAAGCCGGGCGAGGGTGTCGGCCATGACCTGACTAACCACACAAGTCTCTCGTCCAGGTTTATCGCCTATTCGGGTTCCATCCGCAAGGAGATCCGGCCGGGGTGTCGCTCACGGCCCCAAATGATGTGTGCAGGGTTCCCAAGCCCACCATTCGGGTGCCACTTGGTACACCCTGCCACGGTGCCTAGTCTATCCAAAGCCCGTCCCGTCGGACACCACCTGGTAGACAAGTAGCACTACCTACAAATGACAGAAACTAGTTGCAACTCCTGGACAGAGATCAAGCGGATTAATAAGCCGAGAGGGGCCAGATAACCGGAACCCAATGTGTGGTAGTAACTGGACTTGGATAACATACACAGAACTCGGTGCTTAAGGACGGTTCCAATGAGACAACCCACCATGTACTCCTACATGGCCTCTCATCGCTACCTTTACCAAAACGTGTTCACACACTTAGCCTTTATCGGTAGGACATGTTCACCACTCCGATTCATTCCCGATGAATCAGACCTGACACAACTCTAAGCATAGCTGGCATAAAGAAAACAAGCATGGATGAGTAGGCACATCAAGGCTCAGCAACTCCTACTTATGCTAGTGGGTTTCAACTATTTACTATGGCAATGACAGGTCATGCAGAGGAATGGGTTCAGCTACCGCAGCAGAAAGTAGCAGTTTGAATCGTTGTTGTCCTAATGCAGTAAAAGGAGCAGGAGCGAGAGAGTGGGATTTATCGAGATGCTCAAGGGGGTTTGCTTGCCTGATAGATCCACGAAGAAGCACTGCTCCTCAGACAGGTACTCGGGACACCTTCCGGAGTAGAACCTATCAAGAGGGGACGGTGCCGGCAATCAATAAACAACCATATGCAACAATATGATGCATGAAGATGACATTTCAAAGATGCTATGATTTTCCCTAATGCATCTAGCATCAATTTGGTTGAAGTCCATATGAACCAAGGGTTCATATGCTAACCCCAAATTAATTATATAACATGCCATTATTACGTTTTCACTTATACAACAATTATAAGTTGGTTTTTCATGCATGTAACTGGCATAAATGGATTCCTTGCTTTTTTCTGATAATTTTTCAGATATAATTTATTTCATTCTGAGCTACGGTTGAATTATTATGATTTTTTTGAAGTTTAGGCAATATTCTAGAATTTCCTGAGTTAAAATAATTCCAGAAATCAATTATTGCATCAGCTCTACGTCAGCATGATGTAAGCGAGTCAACGGGGCTGACCAGGTCAAACCTGACCAGTGGGTCCCACTGGTCAGTGACCCAGTCAACTAACTAAGTTAGTTAGTCCTAACTAACTGGGCAGGGCCCACTAGTCAGTGACTGTAGTAGCTAACCTAGTTAGTTAATTAGCGCTCACTATAGTAATTAGTCGGGCGGGGCCCGCAAGTCAGTGAGAGAGAGGGGGGAGGTCAAACTGGGCTGTGGGGGTCAACCCACGCCGGAGTTGACCCGGCGCTCGTCGCCGGCAAGGCCAAAGACGGCGGAGGGGCTCGGGATTCCTCCTCCGATGACCAAATGGCCGGCGGAGGGCATCTACGTGGAGCTGGGACTCGCCCGCATCCATTTGTGCAAACGGTAGGGGCTGAGGTGGGCCGAGCTCGCCGGAGGCAAGCTCGCGGCGGTGGCCAGAGTTCGGGCGATGATGCAAACGTTGCTATGGTGCACGGCAGGAGCAACGGTTGGTTGCTCTGGACCCATGGAACTATGCTGAGCACGGTGACGCGCTCGGTTTTGAGCTTGGGCGGCTACGGCGACGGCGGTGACATGGACGGCGGGCGGAAGCTTTCGGCTCCGGTGAAGAGCATGGTTAGGGGACGCGTTCGGCAGCAAGAAGAGAGGGGAAAGACGGCGGGCTCACTGGGGGTCGGAAGAGAAGGTCAGCGGGCTCGGGGGCGCGCCAGACGCCGTGAATCGCCGGCGGTGATCGGCGGCACCTGAGGTGGAAGACGAGCTCGAAGGCGTCACCACGGTGCTCCTGGGTTCGGGATCTTCCACGTGGAGGAGCTGTGCGTCGTCACGGAGCTTTTGGACACGGGGAAGGGGCGAGAAGACCACGGTGCTCACGGTGGCAGCCAACGACGGCAACGGACCCGTTTGGGCATGCTACAGAGAGAGAGCTGGGAAAGGGAGAGTGGGCTGCGAGAGAGGGGAATGACCAGGGGGCTCGGGCGTCTCCAGGCGCCCGGTCAGGGACGAGGAAGGAAGCAGGAGGTGGCGGGGAGACGTGGCCGTGGTCGGCTGTGAGGCGGGCACGCAGCAGCTCCTACTGGCAGGAGCTTGAAGAAGCTCCTGGCGGTTGGGCTGGTGGGCTGGGCCGAGAGAAGCTGGGCCAGGCTACAGGGAGGCCAGGTAAGTGTTTTCTATTTTTTGTTTTCTTTTTCTATTTCTGGCATTTGTTTTGACTCTAAAATAAATGTTAAAACATTTCCATAAATGCTGCAAATATTTGTGGCATCTAGATATAATATTCCAGAGGCCCTCACCAATTCCCAACATTTTTGGAGCCATTAAAATATTTATATAATTTAAGCAGCTCCAAATCAAATATTTATGCATTGATTCAAAAATCCAAAATGTGTAGCAAAAATGTGCATCACCTCTAGTTGTTGTTCCCAACATTATCCAAAGAGCATGAACATTTTTTAATAGCATTTTGGGTTCGTTGAAAATCCATTTTAAAGTTGAACCTATTGGAAAAACTTTGGTGCTAGGGTTTGCAACTTTCCCCATTTCAAATTCATTTGAAAATTAAACATGATGCACAAAGCAAGCCTAGGACCATACCAGAACTAGGGATGTGACAACTCGCCCCCACTCGAAAAAATCTCGTCCCGAGATTCAGGAGTTGGCGGAAAGAAAGCGGGGTACTCAAGTCGAAGACGATCTTCTCGCTCCCAAGTAGCTTCTCTCTCGGAATGATGAGACCACTGAACCTTGAGAAACTTGATGTTATGATGTCGAGTGATACGCTCTGCTTGATCCAGAATGCTAACGGGGTACTCTCGATAAGTGAGGTTATCCTGGAGATCAAGCGTTTCGTGGTCCACTCTGCGGATGGGATCCGAGAAGCAACGCCTGAGTTGAGAGACGTGGAAGACATCATGAACTCGTGAAAGATGTGGGGGTAGTTCCAACTGGTAGGCAACCTCTCCTCGTTTAGCGAGAATGCGAAAAGGACCGATGTAACGAGGAGCCAACTTGCCCTTGATACTGAAACGATGGTTACCCTTCAAAGGAGTAACCCGAAGGTAAGCCTTGTCGCCAACTTCATAAGCCACTTCCTTATGACGACGGTCATACTGGCTCTTTTGACGAGATTGGGCTGTTTTCAAATTCTCACGAATGATGCGAACTTGCTCTTCTGCCTCCTGGATCATATTCGGTCCAAAGAATTGTCTTTCACCGGTTTCTGACCAGTTCAAAGGTGTTTGACATCTTCGTCCATACAGAACCTCGAAGGGTGCTTTCTTAAGACTGGATTGGTAGCTATTGTTATAAGCAAACTCGGCAAAGGGAAGACATTTCTCCCAATCCATACCGAATGAGATAACGCAAGCTCTAAGCATGTCTTCGAGAATTTGGTTGACCCTTTCCACCTGACCACTTGACTGAGGGTGGAAAGCGGTACTGAAAGAAAGATGGGTGCCCATGGCATTCTGGAAGCTTTCCCAGAAATGAGAGGTGAAAAGACTGCCACGGTCTGAATTGATCTCTAGTGGAACACCATGGAGTGACACTATTCGGGAGATATATAAGTCAGCGAGATGACTAGCAGTGATACTCTCTCGAACAGGTAGGAAGTGAGCCACTTTGGAGAGACGATCAATGACTACGAAGATAGCATTATTTCCTTTCTTGGTCCTGGGAAAGCCGGTGATGAAGTCCATACCAACTTTGTCCCATTTCCACTCGGGAATAGCTAAAGGTTGAAGGGTGCCAGCAAGTCTTTGATGATCTGCCTTAACGCGACGACAAACATCACAGTTGGCAATATACTGAGCGATTTCTCTCTTCATCCTAGTCCACCAGAACCTCTGGCGTAGGTCCTGATACATCTTTGTACTACCGGGATGAATGGTGAGAGGGGATTCATGGGTCTCCTTAAGGATCAGTTGCTGCATCTGTTGACATTTGGGCCACCAAACGGTTACCAAAGTAAACAACACCTCATTCATCCATAGAGAAACAGCCAGCAACTCCCTTGGAAATATTCTTCTTGATCCGGGAGGTTCCCGTATCATGCTTCTGAGCCTCTATGATCTGATCCGTAAGGGTAGGTTTCGCCACCAAGGTAGAAAGGGAACCACAAGGAGCTATGTGAAGGTTAAGCTTACAGAATTCCTCATGGAGGGGTGGTTGACATTGTTGCAACATGAGGTTGTTGCAATAGTATTTACGACTTAAAGCATCAGCCATGACATTGGCTTTGCCTGGGGTGTAGGTGATTCCTAAGTCATAATCCGAGATCAACTCCAACCAACGTCTCTGTCTGAGATTCAGATCCGGTTGGGTGAAGATATACTTGAGACTCTGATGGTCAGTGTAAATTTCGCAACGGTTACCAAGAAGGTAATGTCGCCAAGTCTTAAGTGCATAGACTACGACTGCAAGCTCTAGATCATGTGTAGGATAATTCTCCTCATGTGGATGCAACTATCGAGATGCATAGGCAATCACATGATGATCCTGCATAAGAATGCAACCTAGTCCTTGACGCGAAGCGTCGCAATAGATAACAAAGTCTTTAGTGAAATCCGGTGGCATGAGTATGGGCGCAGAAGTCAGGCGTCTTTTCAGTTCCTGAAAACTGTGCTCACACTGTGGGGTCCACTCAAACCTTTTATCTTTCTTGAGAAGCTCCGTGAGGGGTTTGGCCACTTTGGAGAAGTTTTCAACGAAGCGGCGACAATAACTGGATAGACCAAGGAAACTGCTAACTTGTTTGACCGTTTCGGGTGGAGTCCAATCGAGAACGGCTTTGACTCTCTCGGGATTGACAGCAATGCCCTTACCAGAGATCACGTGGCCCAGATAGGTCACTTCTGGCAACCAAAATTCACACTTGGAGAACTTGGCATAAAGACGATGCTCTCTGAGTTTTTCTAACACAAGCCTAAGATGTTCGGCATGCTCTTCCTCGTTCTTCGAGTAAATAAGAATATCATCGAGGTAAACCACGACGAACTTATCTAAGTACTCCATAAAGATCGAGTTCATTAAGCGGGAGAAAGTAGCTGGAGCATTGGTTAGGCCGAAAGACATCACGGTGTACTCGTATTGACCATAACGAGTAACAAAGGCCGTTTTGGGGATGTCCCCATTTCTGATTTTGATTTGGTGGTAGCCTAACCTCAAATCCATCTTGGAAAAGACTGAGGATCCAGCGAGCTGATCATACAGGTCGTTGATCCTGGGGAGCGGATACTTGTTCTTTATCGTGACCAAATTAACGGGACGATAATCTACAACCATCCGATCCATACCATCCTTCTTCTTGACGAAGAGGACAGGACAAGCCCAAGGAGAAGAACTGGGACGGATAAAACCCTTTTGCAAGGACTCATCAAGTTGTATAAGCTCGGCTAACTCCAAAGGTGCCATCTTGTATGGTCTCCTAGAGATTGGAACAGTTCCTGGGATAAGTTCTATGACAAACTCTACATCTCTGTCAGGTGGGACACCTGGCAGTTCTTCTGGAAAGACATCCGGAAAAGTCACGGACTACCGGAATATCTTCAAGGTATGGAAGAGGGCTGGCATTAAGAGAATAGAGTTGACGCCTTGCAACTCTAGTGGAGACAGTGACTATTTTGCCAGATGGATGTGTAAGTTGAACAGATCTGGTGTAACAATCTATCTTGGCATGATGAGCTGTCATCCAGTCCATACCCAAGATAATGTTAATATCTGAGGACTTGAAAGATATCAAAGAAGCAAGGAATACCAGTCTGTCAACAAGGATTTCATTACCATGGCTTACCTTGGAGGTTTGCCATTTGGAACCAGGAGTCTGGATTATTAGTGGAGTTGGCATATCACAAAATGACATGTCGTGCAACCAAGCATAACCTTTGGATATGAAGGAGTGGGATGCTCCAGTATCGAACAAAACTGAAGCTGGGTGACCATTGACAAGAAGCGTACCCAGTACGACGTCGGGATCATCTTGAACTTCTGAAGCTGAGACATGGTGCACATATGCTCGTTCAATGGAGGCTGGCTTGGTATTGATCATCTTGACTGATGGCTTTTCACGGCCAACAGACCTCTCAGACTGGGGTGGAGTATAACTGGACTGAGGGCAGTCGCGTGCATAGTGCCCTGGTTCTCTGCAGGTGAAGCAAGTTCCTGAGGTAGGACGTGGACCTACATTGGCAAGTGGTCCACTAATAGGCCTGGGTGGAGCACGTTGCTGAGTTGGGTGAGGCGCCACATCAGATGGCCTTGGTGCATATCCAGGTGGAAGAGCCGAGTTCGGAATCCAAATCCTTCGCTTCTGAGAGCCAGAGCGGGAGGAAGAACCCAGATCACGGTTGTGCTTACGAGACTCCTCGTAAGTGAGTTGAGCTGTCTCTGCATTAATGGCCTTGTTCACAAGAGCCTGGAAAGTGTCACAATGATGCAGGTGGAGATCACGACGCAACTTAGGGTTGAGACCCTTCCGGAACCTAGCCTGCTTCTTGGCGTCCGTGGACACTTCTTCTGTAGCATAGCGGGCGAGGTTTCCAAACTTCCTACTGTAAGCATCAACAGGCAACTTACCCTGGGTAAAACTACAGAACTTTTCCATCTTGCGGTCAATGAGAGCCTGAGGAATGTGGTGCTCACGAAAAGCCTCGGTGAAATCCCTCCAGGTAGGAATCTGACCAGCTGGAAGCATAGCCTCATAGCTCTGCCACCAAATACTAGAAGGACCTTCCAGGTGATAGGTAGTATAGGTGACCTTGTTACCTTCAGCCACGTTCGCAGAAAGGAACTTGTGAGTGATGCTTCGGAGCCAGTCATCTGCATCGAGTGGCTCAATGGAATGATGGAAGGTGGGTGGTTTCAGACCAATGAAGTCGGTGATGGAAACCAACTTCTTACGCTGATGTGCGGTGTTCTGCTCAATCTGTGCCAGCAAGCGGTTAGTCTCACACTTGTTCCTCTCGGATGCTAACAAGAACTCTGCCATCAAAGGCTGGTCAGGAGGATCCTCATCCCTACCATCTCCGTGGTTCTTGCTATGAGCAACTGAACCTCGGTTAGCAGACGACATCCTGGCACAGAAACCAAGGAAACAAGGATGGAATTAGCATCGACATAGGGATGCGGAATGTAATGCAAAAGTATTGGAAATTCTTGACATACTAGGACAATTTCGGCAGCATAACAGCTGTAAATGCTCAAAAGGATTTTTGAGACATTCATCAAAGGGATAGCATAATCAATCAGCATCATAATATCAAGGTTCTGGGTCAAACTGAGGACACAAGGAAGTAGTAGAACTGTACGGTGACACAACCCAACAATCCTAAGACTTTACGGTTTAGTAACACGTCATCCTGAGAGATAGAGGAGAAACCTAGGCCTTAACCCTCGTAGAAAAGAAGAGGCTGACTCAGAAAGAATGACATGAGGTAAAGGAGTAAAAAGAGCCTTACGTTCCCTTCCACAATCAATTCCCTTATCTAACTAAAGCATTACTAGATCCAATTTTGACCAGTTTGGCTTAGTAATCCTACAGCCAGTCAGGCTCTAATACCAACGCTGTCGGGACCCCGATCCCAAGTCACACCAATCTAGCATGTAACACTTCATATCACTTTGCGGCCTCACGCACGGTATTCCCACGGGTGCCACCTTACCTGGCCCGGGACCGTTTGCGCCTTTTGGCTCACGTATATGATAGTGTCGCTAGCATCCATATGACAGAGAACCCAGGCCCACATGACTAGCCGTGAACCCAAAGTAGCACTAACTTATGGGGACAGGCATACATGAATCAACCTCGAGCATGTTGGTCAACAGTGTATGAATCCGGGCTGTAGCACTGGGCTAACAGGACTCCGGGAACCCAGGCTGTAGCAGGCTAGGCAGGACTCTGGATGTCACCGCGTGACATTACCCCGAAGGGACAGACACAGGAACGAAGTGAATCACATGCCGGCCAGTCAAATGTTCCGGAGCAGTAGTGCTGGGCTAGCAGGACTCCGGTGAACCGGGCTGTAGCGGACTACTATGGCTCATGGAAGCACAAGACTACATTTTCCCATAAGAGAGGCAACCAGAGGTAAACAACTAGGTTGTCGGATCCCACACATAGCAATACACGTTACACGTACGCATGACATGCAGGTATGTGCGGTACAACATGGCATCACAACATAACTGAAACTCATATAGATAAAGGCCCAAAAGAGCCACATAGCATTCAATACAAACAGGGGTCTCATGACCCATCATTCAGAGCATACAAGCAACGGAAGCAATACATGTCTGAGTACAGACAACTACAAAGGAAAAGACTAAGAAGCCTGACTAAACACGACCCTCCCAAGGGTACAAGATCGTAGCTGGGATAGAAGCTACTCGTCGAAGCCACTAGTGTAACCAACTGCAAAACATAAATAGGCAAACGTGAGTACAAAGGTACTCGGCAAGTCTTACATCAGAACTATCTACATATGCAGCATTATCAACAAAGGGGTGTGGTGGAGTTTTAACAGCAGCAAGCCAGCTTTGACTCAGTGGCTAATCTATACTACGAGTATCAGAAACTTCTTTGAGGTGAGAAGACGCACACGAGGTCACATATTCACCATATCAATACTCCACTATGGATCCGTTCCCGCCTCCCTACGAGAAGGCCATCCATAGCACTCATGCTTATCTTGCGAATTTTAGAGTATCCACTTCAAGTTGTCTATGTACTACATAAGTCCTCCAAGTTTCCATATCCGAGGAAAACGGCTATTCGAATAGATAATGTTGACCCTGCAGGGGTGTACTTCATCACACACGCTCTCGCCACTTATAGCCCTGTACACATCATGTACCTCAGCAACCTTCAAGCGAAAGTCGGGCGAGGGTGTCGGCCACGACCTGACTAACCACACAAGTCTCTCGTCCAGGTTTATCGCCTATTCGGATTCTATCCGCAAGGAGGTCCGGCCGGGGTGTCGCTCACGGCCCCAAACGATGTGTGCAGGGTTCCCAAGCCCACCATCCGGGTGCCACTTGGTACACCATGCCACATTGCCTAGTCTGTCCCAAGCCCATCCCGTCGGACACCACCTGGTCGACAAGTAGCACTACCTACAAACGCCAGAAACTAGTTGCAACTCCTGGACAGAGATCAAGCGGATTAATAAGTCGAGAGGGGCCGGATAACCGGAACCCAATGTGTGGTAGTAACTGGACTTGGATAACATACACAGAACTCAGTGCTTAAGGACGGTTCCAATGAGACAACCCACCATGTACTCCTACATGGCCTCTCATCGCTACCTTTACCAAAACGTGTTCACACACTTAGCCTTTATCGGTAGGACATGTTCACCACTCCGATTCATTCCTGATGAATCAGACCTGACACAACTCTAAGCATAGCTAGCATAAAGAAAACAAGCATGGATGAGTAGGCACATCAAGGCTCAAGCAACTCCTACTTATGCTAGTGGGTTTCAACTATTTACTGTGGCGATGACAGGTCATGCAGAGGAATGGGTTCAGCTACCGCAGCAGAAAGTAGTAGTTTGAATCGTTGTTGTCCTAATGCAGTAAAAGGAGCAGGAGCGAGAGAGGGGACGGTGCCGGCAATCAATAAACAACCATATGCAACAATATGATGCATGAAGATGACATTTCAAAGATGCTATGATTTTCCCTAATGCATCTAGCATCAATTTGGTTGAAGTCCATATGAACCAAGGGTTCATATGCTAACCCCAAATTAATTATATAACATGCCATTATTACGTTTTCACTTATACAACAAGTATAAGTTGGTTTTTCATGCATGTAACTGGCATAAATGGATTCCTTGCATTTTCTGATAATTTTTCATATATAATTTATTTCATTCTAAGCTACGGTTGAATTATTATGATTTTTTTGAAGTTTAGGCAATATTCTGGAATTTCCTGAGTTAAAATAATTCCAGAAATCAATTATTGTGTCAGCTCTACATCAGCATGACGTACGAGTCAACGGGGCTGACCAGGTCAAACCTGACCAGTGGGTCCCACTGGTCAGTGACCCAGTCAACTAACTAAGTTAGTTAGTCCTAACTAACTGGGCAGGGCCCACTAGTCAGTGACTGTAGTAGCTAACCTAGTTAGTTAATTAGCGCTAACTATAGTAATTAGTCGGGCGGGGCCCGCAAGTCAGTGAGAGAGAGGGGGGAGGTCAAACTGGGCTGTGGGGGTCAACCCACGCCAGAGTTGACCCGGCGCTCGTCGGCGGCAAGGCCAGAGACGGCGGAGGGGCTCGGGATTCCTCCTCCGGTGACCAAATGGCCGGCGGAGGGCATCTACGTGGAGCTGGGACTCGCCCGCATCCATTTGTGCAAACGGCAGGGGCTGAGGTGGCCCGAGCTCGCCGGAGGCAAGCTCGCGGCGGTGGCCGGAGTTCGGGCGATGATGCAAACGTTGCTATGGTGCACGGCAGGAGCAACGGTTGGTTGCTCTGGGCCCGTGGAACTATGCTGAGCACGGTGACGCGCTCGGTTTTGAGCTTGGGCGGCTGCGGCGATGGCGGTGACATGGCCGACAGGCGGAAGCTTTCGGCTCCGGTGAAGAGCATGGTTAGGGGACGCGTTCGGCAGCAAGAAGAGAGGGGAAAGACGGCGGGGCTCACTGGGGGTCGGAAGAGAAGGTCAGCGGGCTCGGGGGCGCGCCAGACACCGCAAATCGTCGGCGGTGATCGGCGGCACCCGAGGTGGAAGACGAGCTCGAAGGCGTCACCACGGTGCTCCTGGGTTTGGGATCTTCCGCGTGGAGGAGCTGTGCGTCGTCACGGAGCTTTTGGACACGGGGAAGGGGCGAGAAGACCACGGTGCTCACGGTGGCAGCGAACGGCGGTGACGAACCCGTTCGGGCGTGCTACAGAGAGAGAGCGGGGAAAGGGAGAGTGAGCTGCGAGAGAGGGGAAGGACCAGGGGGGCTCGCGCGTCTCCAGGTGCCCGGTCAGGGACGGGGAAGGAAGCAGGAGGTGGCGGGGAGACGTGGCCGCGGTCGGCTATGAGGCGGGCACGCAGCAGCTCCTACTGGCAGGAGCTTGAAGAAGCTCCTGGCGGTTGGGCTGGTGGGCTGGGCCGAGAGAAGCTGGGCCAGGCTATAGGGAGGCCAGGTAAGTGTTTTCTATTTTTTTTGTTTTCTTTTTCTATTTCTGGCATTTGTTTTGACTCTAAAAGAAATGTTAAAACATTTCCATAAATGCTACAAATATTTGTGGCATCTAGATATAATATTCCAGAGGCCCTCACCAATTCCCAACATTTTTGGAGACATTAAAATATTTATATAATTTAAACAGCTCCAAATCAAATATTTATGCATTGGTTCAAAAATCCAAAATGTGTAGCAAAAATGTGCATCACCTCTAGTTGTTGTTCCCAACATTATCCAAAGAGCATGAACATTTTTTAATAGCATTTTGGGTTCGTTGAAAATCCATTTTAAAGTTGAACCTATTGGAAAAACTTTGGTGCTAGGGTTTGCAACTTTCCCCATTTCAAATTCATTTGAAAATTAAACATGATGCACAAAGCAAGCCTAGGACCATACCAGAACTAGGGATGTGACAGGTATTGCTAGGGTTTTGAAGGCCAGGGAGCGAATCCGCTTTGTCTGGCTCTCGAGTTGTTGTTTGTCCCTAAACCGCGGCCGGGTCATCCCTTTATATACATAGGTTGACGCCCGCCAGGCTACAGAGTCCCGAAGCCGGATCATAAATGTATCCGGTTCGTTCTCTATCCTTCCTATCTTATAATACAAGTTACATGACTAGGTCGGCTTACATTTACAGGCTTTAACCCGCCTTTGGGCCTTGGGCCTTCATGAAGCGCCATCATCCTTGCATCTTCATGGGCTTCTAAGCTTCAAGGAGTTAACCCGGCTACACAAGGCCGGTTTACATCCAGTAGTAATATCCCCAACATTAGGCCCCATATTGGTTCATGTCAATCTTCTACACTTAGAAAAATTCTTCCTTCATCATCTTCACTTTGATCTTGTAAACTGTCGTGACGTCATATTTCCAGATTATGATAAACCGCCCTGACGTCATCCATCCGTTGATGTCGAAGATTACCTTCATTTAATGTGTATGCAGTCACCGAGGCGACACCTTTATTAACTTATCCATTTTTTAGGCTCCTCAATTCCCGCACTTGCTGTTTTATCGCTTCGCCTTATAAATAGGGGCAGAGGACCCCATTCTTTTCTTTCCGCTACCCATTCATCTCTTCTTCTTCCTCTCGATGACCCCGCACTCGAGCGCCGCCGTTATCTTCGAACCTCGCCTCTGCTTCGCCGTCGGCCGCTGCATCAACCTGTTCGCACCAGAGTTCCACAACGCCCTTCCGCTGCTTCCGTGGTCGCTGTAAGTCTTTTCCCCCTTCTTTCCTAGATCCATTAGGGTTTCCTCGCTGTTCTTGAGGTTCATCAGAGCTTTTATTGATGTTCTTCCTTGGCCCATAGATGAATGCTTCACACTTATCGTATCCCTTGCCGTGGCTAATCTTCTGTTGCCACCATAACTCCTTATGCGCAAAAGCTGATGTAGTCCTTCATAAACTGTTTCGGGTCTTACCCTTTTTAGGTCGAAATATTTTGCTTTTCTGTCTTACCTTAGATCCAAAATTTTCATATGTCTTTGTGAAATCTGTTTCTCCTGACGCCAACATAGGCGGTCTAACCTTGTATAAGCAATCTATACCATTAGCCCTCTGCTAAACCAGAGGAGCCTTTTACCTTCATAGTTATACTCCGATTTAACAGTGTATGAGTACCCCTGTCATGGTACTACCTTTTATGCATTATTGCATTGATCTCCGATTTATGCCATGTCCCCTATCAGGGCATATTTTACTCCCTTGCATCTTGTATGTTATCCTGTGTGATTTATAAACTGGCCTTTTGTTTCCATCTCGTTTATTCCATGATGGCCAAGCAATTCACCGCTTGCAACTGGGCTCGTTCCCGGGTCACAGAGGAACAATTGAATGATATGGTCAGCATTGGCACTTTGGCTAAGAAAACTGAAATCAAATGGCGAGTTCCAGGAATAGAAAATCCTCCGACCCCAAGGCAGGGTGAGGTAGTTGTCTTTGTTGACCACATAGGCTGCGGCTTCAAACCGCCAGGGTCAAAGTTTTACCGAGATGTGCTTGCCAGCTTCCAACTTCATCCTCAAGATATTGGTCCCAACTCGATCTCCAATTTATGCAACTTCTAGGTCTTCTTTGAAGTATATTTACAAGAAGAACCAACCGCCGAGCTGTTCCGGGACTTCTTTCATTTAAACCGGCGCACAGAATCTGTAAATGGACCTAACACTGAACTTGGGGGCGTCTCAATTCAAAAGTGGAAAGAGGTTGAATTTCCTCATGCCAAATTGCATAGTCATCCAAAAGAATGGAACCAAACTTGGTTTTACTGCAGAGATACATCCCCTGAAGATGAAAATCCCCTCCCCGGCTTTCGTGATCACAGACTATCCAACACCCATCCAATGCCACAACGCCTAAGCTCTTCAGAAAGAGCGAAATATGCCCCTCAACTCGCCAAACTCCGGGCCTTTATGGCGAATGGTTTAACAGGTGTGGACTTTGTGCGATGTTGGATATCCTGGAGTATCTTGCCACTAAGCCGGCATTCCGGTTTAATGTGTGAGTATAACGGTGAGGTTGACGACCCTCAACACCATTGCAACCTTCAATTATCTGAGGAAGAAGTTACTGAAGGTGTAAAGAAGATTCTGAATGAATCGGAACTGGTCTGTAGTCAAACCGGTCTGAGTCCCTTCTATGCCAAGAAGAAAACGCCTATTGTAAGCATTATACTTCCTTTTCATCTCTAATATTTTCAGCTTATGCAACATGTAATCCTTCTTCTGTGTATGTAGGGTGATGACCCCTTCTGGAAACGGAAAACCATAGAGAAAGCGGCAAAGCTGACTGGGGATAAAGTGGTCAAGCCATCCCGCCCCAAAACCAAAGCCGTAAAAAGGACGTCAAAATGGAAAACGGCTGACCGGATCAACATGGAGCTTGATGATGATATTGATGATCCAGAAGTTGAGGTAGAACTTGACTCACTTGGCTCTCTTTTCATGCATCTCATTAACAATGATCTTCCTCAGGAGGACGCAGAAGCTAGTCAAGCTGATGATGTAGAGGTAATTACCCTTTCCTCCGGTTCAGACTCTATGCCAACACAAAAAACTCGCCAAGCAGTCCGGAAACTAAGCTTTTCTCATCCTCTTGCTCACTTGGATCCAACATTTATTTTGAAGACTCAACAGCATGAAGCTCGCCGGACAACCCGGCACAGTGGCCAGTAGGTCACTTCAGCCGGTTTACCTGACACCCCGGTTCGGAAGCGCCGGTCTGAGGTCTCTCCTACTTCTGACCATTCTTACCCCAAGGCAGGTTATTTCAGACAGCCTCTTAATCCGTCTGATTCAAATTATCAGGTGACACCTCCTTCATCTTCTGGTGAATCGATAGCAACTCAACTCCCCCCTTTGAAAACCGTGGTCGGGTAAGTTGTAAAAACCTTTCCTTTCAATGCCATAAATCCTTTGAATAAGATGTTAATCCGCTTTTATTCTGTTTGCAGGGCCAAAGCCAGACCCAGCAAGAAAGCTCGGGTCACCAATCCGCCCGAAGACCCGGTCGCCGAAGAAGAAGAACCAAGAGGTGAACCGGAAGACCCTCATCCTGAAGCTACTTCTAATAACCCGCCCCTTGAAGGCCAAAATACTGATGAGCCCACAGACGCTGAGCCTGCCGCGCCCGATGCTGAACCGGCAGAACCAAACCGGGCTGGTCCGGTTCAAGATGCTGAAATTCCAATATCACCAACCAAAAACACTAAAGGCCAAGGAGACGATGTGATTATTACTGGAATGGGCCATAGCTCTCCTGGCCATCCCATCATTTTGGCTCAACACAGTGCCAAAGAAGAGCAAGCTGCCGGGGAAAAAGGCAAATGGAGCAGCAATTTATCAAGCTATGCTCATCTTAACGCTGATGAGCTTCACTCTGGCTTCTTGAACCGTTTGCACTCAAACCGGGGTTATCAAGCCGGTTTGGTGAACTTGATGAAAGAGCGATATGAGGTAAATTCCTCTCCCTTTGTTTATTGATGTATAGCTGAAATACTATCCCAAGTAGCCCCCAAGGGCCGTTTTATGATTATTAATCATAAATCGGGTCTTTGTAACACTTTAAATTTCTCATCATTGACCCTTGCAATGGAAGGTCTCTAATAATAGATAAGACTCATCTTGAAATAATTAGATAACTTTCTGCAGAATAGCCCCCAAAGGCCGGTTTAACTTGCCAAGTTAATCCGGGTTTTAATCCACACGTCCGTTTTAGAACAGATGCACATTAGCCCCCAAGTGTCAAGGACAATGCTTGCATTGTTCTGGAGACTTGTATAAAATGTAGTACTTTAGAGCAAATAGGCATTAGCCCCCAAGTATGAAGTGCATAACTTGTTATATGCTTTGTACTGAGCACATATATATGTTGTTTGTTTAATATACCTTCAATGTTGCAGGCTGAACTGAGAAGCAAAGATGCCCGAAATTTTGACTTGCAAGAGAATGTGAAGTCACAACAAGCTGAGGCTGAAAAAGCCAAAGAGGAGCTGATTCAGGCCCTGGCCGTAATGGAAAAGCTGAAAGAATCTTTCAACAAAGATCGTGCTGATTGGGAAACCGAGAAATCTGGTTTAACCAAAAGAGTTGTTGACGCCGAGCCAGCCCGGAAGCCAGTGGTAGATGAACTAGCCGGTTTGAAACACCAAATCAATGATATGACCTCTGCTATCTTTGATAAGTGCCTGCTTATGTGTGTTGTGCAAGTCGATGAACCTTATAGCTGACCAAAATGTTGATAAAATCTTTGGCAGGCACTCGGATCGCTCATCTTGGTACAGATATGCGAATGAAGCTCAAAGCGGCATACACATTGGTTGAACAGCTGTACTCTGGGTCTCAGCGGGCTATTTGCACGGCAGCTTATAACAAACCGGCCCCAACTTTGATTAAAGAAACTCTTGAGAAGTTGGCCATGTTACCAGCCCGTATCGCCGAGTTGAAGAAAGCAGCTGCCAGAGCCGGAGCTTTAAGTGCACTTATTCGAGCCAAAGCCTGGATTCCAGACCTTGAAGTGGAGGATATTATTAAAGGATACCCAGGTGTAAAAGAAGACGGTTCAAACTTTGACAATGATGACCTCCGGCGGCTGACCAAACAGATGCGGCCAGCAGCCAGCAAGTTGGCTGATGATACCGATTTGTCCCATTTTCAACCGTTTTATGATGCGGAGGGGAAAAGACAGCCGGCCGACATCCATGAAGTTGAAGAACTTGTGCCTCCGATTCGTAAGCACACTTATGCTCCCGATATTAACCCCTCCAATCTTATTCATGAAGAAGCAGTGTTTCAAGCTTTAACTGGAATCGATTGGTCAACTGTGGATTTCCAGCGTCTGGGGAGGGATGAAGAAGTGCCCACACCAACTGACCCTCAACCATCAAACCGTCCAAATGAAGAATCCTGATCCGATCGCCGGTTTACATGGCTATTGTGAAAAACAATGATACCATTGGAGACGCTTTGAAAGCTTCTTATAATATGATAGCCAAAAACTCAGTTATCTGCCATGCCATCGAGCATGTTTCGTAATACTTCGTGACAATCTTGTGCCACTGTTTGGGATATATTTATGCATAACCCATGATGAATTGTGTTCCTGGGTACAACAACTTAAAAGTATCTAGCGGCTTACCGCTAGACGGATCATGATGTCCAAGAAGTATATAATACCTAGATGAATAATCAAGTGTTTGTACAAAAAGCAATGTACAGAACATACCTCATTGGTTGACCAACAGTGTATACGGCAAAGGCGTTAATGCCAATCCGGACGTTGAGAACCCCATCTCTGTACTGCCGGTCTATATATTAAACCGGACTGGGATAACTACCGGGTTTTCTTTATAATACTGGTGATTTAGTCAAACCATACTGGGTCAATAAACACCGGTTTATAACTGATCATGTGCCAACAACTTATAGTTAAAAATCAAACCGGGTCAAAGACACCGGTTTATCAAAAAATACTTATGAACTTCAACAAATAAAACTCAAAAAGGAAAATATGCAAGGCTTTTTACGAGCTGCCAGGCTCCAAATCGAGGCTTTTCATGGGCTGCCAGGCCTCTGAGTTAAACCATTTAACAAAGCCTTTTAAGATGGGCCTCCAATTAACCAATCATCGTTTTAACTTTGACAAGTTCAGGGTCTATAAAAGATTGACATGTAAAACGTTCGATGGGTCATACCAGGATTATCTGGACAGGAGTGGCTTACTTGATGAAGGCAGGTTAACCCGGGGTTTTAGGTGAATACACCAGGCTTCCAAGCCGTGGCTTGATAGCCAATTACAAGGGTCCTTTCAAACTCTTTGTTGCTTTGCAAAAAGAGCCCCCAAGTAATTTTGTGAGCTGTGCTCAGTGTGTGCCCATGTTTGAGTCTGTGCTTTGTGCAACACTCTCTTTGGCTCCACATATTTTTCTTTTGTGGCTTAAATGCCTATCAAGAGGTGTAGCTATGGTGTGATAACAACCAAGCCCCCTAGTGATATCCCTTCGTGGTTTCAAGATGTATCAAGAGGTGTAGTTGTAGTTCAAATATGACCAAGCCCCCTAATGATTTTCTGTATACCCGTGCAACTGCTAAGACCGGATTAAAAAATTCTGCTTTGCCAGTAAACTCATATAACATACACAGGATGTAAAAAGAACAGATACCTTGCTTAATCGGAGGCTCCGGTTTATTATATAATATATACACTGTCATAAATATGTACAGATGAAGAGCCTATAGCTTCAAGTATAGTAAGGCCGAAGGAGAGCTATGTTCCATGGTCGCTTGGTCTCCTCCTCCGATTGACGTGAGTCTTGATGCTCTCGAACATCAATAAGGTAGTAAGATCCGTTGTGCAGATTTTTGCTGACCACAAAGGGTCCTTCCCAAGGTGGGGATAACTTGTGCATATCAGTCTGATCCTGGATGAGCCGGAGCACCAAGTCGCCTTCTTGAAAGGTTCTGGTTTTAACCCGGTGGCTGTGATAACGTCAGAGATCTTGCTGATAAATCGCCGATCGTGCTGCTGCTAAATCACGATCTTCATCCAATAGGTCCAGAGAATATTGACGTGCCTTCTCATTATCAGCTTCAACATAAGCTGTCACAAGGGGCGAGTCGTGACGGATGTCACTAGGAAGAACTGCCTCCGCTCCATAGACCATGAAGAAAGGTGTGTAACCCGTAGACCTATTGGGTGTGGTGTTGATGCTCCATAACACAGAAGGTAGCTCCTCAACCCAACAACCCGGCGTCTGCTTTAAGGGAACCATAAGCCTGGGTTTGATACCTCGTACAATTTCTTGATTTTCCCTCTCTGCTTGACCATTAGACTGGGGGTGAGCCACCGATGCTAGATCAAGCCGGATGTGCTCACATTGACAAAATTCTCCATCTCCCCTTTTGACAGGTTAGTACCATTATCAGTTATAATGCTGTGTGGAAAGCCAAATCGGAATATCACCTTTTTGATGAATTGAACCGCCGTGGCTGCATCACACTTGCTGACTGGCTCTGCCTCCACCCATTTGGTGAATTTATCAACTGCTACTAATAGATGGGTCTTTTTGTCCTTGGATCGCTTGAAGGGTCCAACCATATCAAGCCCCCAAGTCGCAAACGGCCATGTAATTGGAATCATCCGCAACTCTTGAGCCGGAATGTGTGCACGGCGGGCAAATTTTTGACACCCGTCACATCTCTTGACTAAATCTTTCGCATCAGCATGTGCCGTCAACCAGTAAAAACCGTGGCGAAAAGCTTTAGCAACCAAAGACTTTGAACCGGCGTGGTGACCGCAGTCCCCTTCATGGATTTCTCTCAAAATCTCACAACCTTCTTGAGGAGAAACACAACGCTAAATTGCTCCCGAAACACTATAGCGATGTAACTCCCCTTTGAGTATGGTCATGGACTTAGAACGCCAGATTATCTGTCGGGCCAATGTTTCATCGTCTGGTAACTCGCCCTGGTTCATGTAAGCCAGATAGGGGATTGTCCAATCCGGTATGGCATGCAGAGCTGCCACCAACTGAGCCTCCGGATCAGGAATAGCCAAATCTTCTTCGGTTGGCACCTTGACTGACGGATTATGAAATACATCAAGAAAGACATTGGGCGGGACCGGTTTACGCTGGGAACCAAGACGACTTAAAGCGTCCGCCGCTTCATTCTTCCGCCGGTCTATATGGTCCACCTGATAACCCTTAAAGTGACCAGCCACTGTGTCCACCTCTCGCCGATATGCATCCATGAGTGGGTCCTTAGAATCCCAAGTGCCAGACACCTGCTGAGCCACTAGATCTGAATCGCCGAAGCACTTAACTCGGCTTAAATTCGTCTCCTTAGCCATCCGAAGACCGTGGAGCAAAGCCTCATATTCAGCTGCATTGTTAGTATAAGGGAACAATAAACGGAGGACATAACAAAACTTGTCACCTCGTGGGGAAGTTAGTATGACTCCAGCCCCCGATCCCTCCAACTGTCTGGACCCATCAAAATGAATAGTCCAATATGTATTATCTGGTTTCTCTTCAGGTGCCTGTAACTCCGTCCAATCATTGATGAAGTCCACGAGTGCCTGGGATTTGATCGATGTGCGGGGTATATATTGGAGCCCATGAGGTCCGAGCTCAATAGCCCACTTGGCAATCCGACTAGTTGCTTCTCTGTTTTGAATGATATCGCCCAGAGGAGCCGAACTGACCACTGTGATGGGATGGCCCTGAAAATAATGTTTAAGCTTCCGGCCTGCCATAAACACTCCATACACTAGCTTCTGCCAATGCGGATACCTCTGCTTTGACTCAATGAGCACCTCGCTGATATAATAAACCGGCCGTTGAACCGGATATTCCTTGCCAAGCTTCTTGCGCTCTACCACAATGGCTACGCTAACAGCCCGGGAATTAGCAGCCACATATAGTAATAGCGGCTCTTTATCGATCGGTGCTGCAAGCACGGGCGGTTCAGCTAGCTGCCTCTTCAGATCCTCGAATGCTTTATCAGCTGCCTCGCTCCAGACAAAGTTATCTATTTTCTTGAGCATCTGATATAAAGGGATGGCCTTATCTCCAAGGAGACTGATAAACCGGCTCAAGGCTGTAATCCGGCCGGCCAGACGTTGAACATCATTGATACACGCCGGTTTAGCCAAGGATGTAATTGCTGCAATCTTTTCCGGATTAGCCTCAATGCCTCTGTTTGATACCAGAAAACCCAAGAGCTTGCCTGCCGGGACACCAAAGACACACTTCTCCGGATTGAGCATCATCTTGTAAAACCGGGGATTGTCAAATGTTTCTCTCAAATCATCTATCAATGTCTCCTCCTTTCTGGACTTTACCACAATATCATCCACATATGCATGAACATTGCGCCCAATTTGCTTATGAAGGCAATTCTGAACACATCACTGGTAAGTTGCCTGGGCACTCTTGAGTCCAAAAGGCATGGAAACATAGTAGAAGGCTCCAAAGGGAGTTATGAAAGTTGTCTTCTCCTGGTCCTTAACTGCCATCTTGATCTGATGATAACCAGAATATGCATCCAGAAAACACAAACGGTCACAACCTGTCGTTGCATCAATTATCTGATCAATGCGAGGGAGAGCAAAGGGGTCTGCAGGGAAAGCTTTGTTTAAATCTGTGTAATCCACACACACATACGCCAAGTGTCATTTTCTTAAGAACCAGCACCGGATTAGCCAACCACTCTGGATGAAAGACCTCTACAATAAACCCTGCGGCCAACAGACGGGCTACCTCTTCACCAATAGCCTTACGCCTTTCTTCATTGAAGCGGCGGAGAAACTGCCGGACCAGTCTAAACTTAGGATCAATGTTAAGTGTGTGCTCAGTGAGTTCCCTCGGTACACCTGGCATGTCAGAAGGTTTCCATGCAAAGATGTCCCGATTCTCACGGATGAACTCGATGAGCGCGCCTTCCTATTTGGGTTCCAGGTTAGCGCTGATGCTGAACTGTTTGGATGAATTGCCAGGAACGAAGTCACCATCTTAGTATCTGTGGCCGATTTAAACTTCAATGCCGGATCGTGTTCCGTAGTTGGCTTTTTCAAAGAAGTCATGTCTGCCGGATCAACTTGCTCCTTATAGAATTTCAGCTCCTTCGTGGCACAAACCGACTCAGCATAAGCCGCATCACCTTCCTCACATTCCAAAGCGATCTTTCTGCTTCCATGTATTGTGATAGTCCCCTTATGACCTGGCATTTTAAGCTGTAAATAAACATAACATGGCCTTGCCATGAATTTAGCATAAGCCGGCCGCCCAAACAAGGCGTGGTACAGACTTTTGATTTTTACCACCTCAAACATCAATGTTTCTGACCTTGAATCATAATCATCTCCAAAAGCCACCTCTAAGGCTATCTTGCCAACAGGATATGCAGACTTACCAGGCACCACGCCATGAAAAATGGTATTTGACGGTTTAAGATTCTTATCTGTCAACCCCATACGACGGAATGTGTCATAATACAGAATGTTGATACTGCTTCCGCCATCCATGAGCACTTTAGTGAACTTGTATCCCCCGACTTGCGGGGCTACCACCAGGGCCAAGTGACCCAGATTATCAACCCGAGGTGGGTGATCCTCCCTACTCCACAAAATGGGTTGCTCAGACCAGCATAAGTACTGAGGCACTGCCGGTTCAACAGAGTTTACTGCCATTTTGTGAAGTTTCTGATCACGCTTACACAAACTAGTGGTGAAAACGTGATATTGCCCGCTATTTAGCTGCTTGGGATTGCTCTGGTAACCCGACTGCTGCTGTTGCTGCTGATTCCCCTGATGGTTGTAGCCTCCCTGGTTGCTTTGGTGCCCTTGATTGATGTGTCCGATTTGGTTGCCTTGAAACCCTGAACCGGAACCACCACCTCCGTAACCCGGCCTGTGGAAACCACCTCCTGAACCGTCGGGCGGGCCATTATCATACTGGAACATATTGGAATTCTTGAAATCCCGCATGATATAACAGTCCTTCCAAAGATGCGATGTTGGCTTCTCCTTTGATCCATGCTTTGGACAGGGCTGATTTAACAGGCGCTCCAAATTGGGGCCTGAACCTCCTCCCCTCTGGGGCTGCTTGCCCTTACGACGCTGGCCATTCTCCTGAGCATTGGTGTTAGCAACAAAGTCCAAGCTGCTGTCGGCCTTGCGCTTACCGTTGTTCCCATGGCCTGCCGGATTAGGCTGCTGACCCTTGGCGTTGCCGCTCTTTTTCCCTTTCTCCGGTTTGTCCTCCTCTGAATCCGGGTCCTTGGTATTATCTGAATCGGCGTATTTAACCAAAGCGGCCATGAGCGTTGACATATCGTTGCAGTGAGATTTGAGCCTTCCTAATTTCTGTTTGAGCGGCTTGAAACGGCAATTGCCCTCTAATGTTAACACTGCGGTGTCTGCATTGATACGATCTGATGAGTGCAAAATCGCTGAGACCCATTTAACCCAATGGGTCATGGACTCCCCTTCCTCTTGGACACAAGCGGCCAGATCCATGATTGACATTGGTTGCTTACAAGTATCTTTGAAATTCTGGATAAACCGGTGCTTCAATTCGGCCCATGATTCGACAGAGTTAGTTGGCAAGCTCTTCAACCAAGTACAAGTTGTTCCTTCCAACATCATGGTGAAATATTTAGCACACACTGCCTCATCCACATCTAACATCTCCATTGCCATCTCATAGCTCTCCACCCACGCCTCTGGTTGCAAATCAGCGGTGTAATTTGGTACCTTACGAGGTCCCTTGAAGTCCTTGGGCAGTCTCACATTACGCAAAGCGGGGGTGAGACATGGCACCCCTAAGGAACTGAACACCACCCCTGGCTCTACTGAAGCCGTAGGGTGAACCGGAGTATGTTGTCGTGCTCCGTGTCGATCTGCCAACTCAGCCTCTCGACGAGCGCGGTCGTGGTCCACAACATCCTGCGCATTAGCGCCTCCCCCTGCCGGGTTGTTTCCTCGTAGTGAATTTCGGCGACGTGCACTGCTGGACACAGCCGGCTCGTCCTCCACGTGTCTGCTATAGCTCCGGCTTGGACGGGGAGTGGAATGAATCCTCTCACGACTATGTGAATATGCCTGCTATTGATTAAGCGATGTTTGAAGGAGATCCATGGCCCGACTTGCTTCCACCGTAACTGGTGATTCGTCGTCGGTTGGGAGGGCTGCCAGGCGTGAAGCGGCGGCCACAATATTGTCCAACGGGTTGGAATAATGCCCGGGAGGTGTTGGTACATACTGTGGCACAACATTGTTCTGGAGAGGCGAGTCCCTTGTGCGCGGTTGAACCGGCGCTCCTGTTCCTGGTGCCTCCGCCCGGTTTAGTATGGCTTGGTTACCAGCTCCTGCTCCTGGTGTGCTGAAGAGATTCTGCGGCTCATAAACCGATGGGAGATGCGATCGGTACCTTCTTCTCATGACTTCCTCTGAAGCATTCTGATCCAGCCTAATCCGGTAGGCCTGTGCTTCCAATTCAGCCCGCTCTGTAGCCATCCTAGCGTTCTCTGTCGCCAGGTCCGCTTTACCCTGAGCTATCTGATCTTTCACTTTTGCAATCTCCGCATTGTGCTGATCCATGGCTGCTGCATCCACCTCTGCGGCCATCAACGTTGCCAAAGCGTCGAACAAATCAGACATGACTTGGGCTGGAGGTGGCGTAGAGCTTCCTGCCCCTGCCGGTGTAGCCGTTGTTGAACCGGAGAGTATTGCTGCGGCGGTCGATGAATGAGGCACTGATTGTGTGTCGGCCATGAAGATGGCGGCCCGGTTTGGCAGATCAGGGGTATCCAGAATACTGTTTCCCTCGGATCCTCCATCAATCCGACCGTCTTGCAACTGATAAAGCGATTCGGTATCTCCAGAAGACTCGTCGTCAGAACAGACCACGGTCTCTCCATCGGACACCGGCCCGTCCTCGTATCTCGATCCATGGATGACACCTACGAAAACATGCCTTGCCTCAGGCTGAACCGGCGAAGAACTTGCACGCCGAGCCGTTTCGATGATGTCGGTGCAGATGTCCGGCTCAGGGGCCGGTTCGCCGATCTTGCCGATGAAGACGTGAATCCCACCGAAGGGGACCCGGTACCCGTACTCGATTGAATCAGCCTCGAGACCCCATCCTGCATTGTCGATGTAGAGCTTGACGCGACGACTCTTCGTCATCCGGCCCATAGAGTATCCCTTAAGTCCATCAAAGCTGCCCTTCAAGAACTCAAAACCATCGTGCGATAGCCCCACGGTGGGCGCCAACTGTCGTGGGTTTGTCACGGCAGATGTCCTTGTGAAAGGACTTAGTCGTGGAGCCATCGCTACGGTTTAGCTCAAAGGGGTTAAACCGGACAAGGGGACACGGGGATTTTATACTAGTTCGGCCCCTTCAAGGAAGGTAAAAGCCTACGTCTAGTTGTGATTGGTATTGCTAGGGTTTCGAAGGCCAGGGAGCGAATCCGCTTTGTCTGGCTCTCGAGTTGTTATCTGTCCCTAAACCGCGGCCGGGTCGTCCCTTTATATAGATAGGCTGACGCCCGCCGGGCTACAAAGTCCCGAAGCCGGATCATAAACGTATCTGGTTCGTTCTCTATCCTTCATATCTTATAATACAAGTTACATGACTAGGTCGGTTTACATTTACAGGCTTTAACCCGCCTTTGGGCCTTGGTCCTTCATGAAGCGCCATCATCCTTGCATCTTCATGGGCTTCTAAGCTTCAAGGAGTTAACCCGGCTACACAAGGCCGGTTTACATCCAATAGTAATATCCCCAACACATTCCATTAGCTTAGCACTTGATCGTTTAGTTTGTTGCTATTGCTTTCTTCATGACTTATACATGTTCCTATGACTATGAGATTATGCAACTCCCGTTTACCGGAGGAACACTTTGTGTGCCACCAAATTTCACAATGAAACTGGGTGATTATAAAGGTGCTCTACAGGTGTCTCCAAAGGTACTTGTTGGGTTGGCGTATTTCGAGATTAGGATTTGTCACTCCGATCGTCGGAGAGGTATCTCTGGGACCACTCAGTAATGCACATCACTATAAGCCTTGCAAGCAATGCAACTAATGAGTTAGTTGCGGGATGATATATTACGGAACGAGTAAAGAGACTTGCCAGTAACGAGATTGAACTAGGTATTGAGATACCGACGATCAAATCTCGGGCAAGTAACATACCGATGACAAAGGGAACAACGTATGTTGTTATGCGGTTTGACCGATAAAGATATTCATAGAATATGTAGGAGCCAATATGAGCATCCAGGTTCCGCTATTGGTTATTGACCGGAGATGTGTCTCGGTCATGTCTACATAGTTCTCGAACCCGTAGGGTCCGCATGCTTAAAGTTAGATGACGGTTATACTATGAGTTTATATGTTTTGATGTACCGAAGGTAGTTCGGAGTCCCGAATGTGATCACGGACATGACGAGGAGTCTCAAAATGGTCGAGACGTAAAGATCGATATATTGGACGACTATGTTTGGACACCGGAAAGGTTTCGGACATTTATCGGAGTACCGGGGGTTACCGGAACCCCCCTCCCCCCGGGAACTAATGGGCCTTGTTGGGCCTTAGTGGAGAGAGAGAGGGGCCGGCTAGGGCAAGAGGCGCGCCCCTCCCCTTGAGTCCGAATAGGACAAGGAAAGGGGGGCGGCGCCCCCCTTGCCTTTCCCCTCTCCCACTCCTTCCTTCCCCCTCCTTCTTGGATTAGGAAAGGGAGGGGCAAACCTACTTGGAGTAGGTTTCCCCCTCCTAGGGCGCACCACCCCCTTGGCCGGCCCTCTCCTCCTCCCCCCCTTTATATACGAAGGAGGGGAGCATCCCATAGACACAACAAATGATCTCTTGATCTCTTAGCCATGTGCGGTGCCCCCCTCCACCATAATCCACCCCGATCATATCATAGCGGTGCTTAGGCGAAGCCCTGCGTTGGTAGAACATCATCATCGTCACCACGCCATCGTGCTAACAAAACTCACCCTCAACACTCGGCTGGATCGGAGTTCGAGGGACGTCATCGAGTTGAACGTGTGCAGAACTCGGAGGTGCCGTGCGTTCGGTACTTGATCGGTCGGATCGTGAAGACGTACGACTACATCAACCGCGTTGTGCTAACGCTTCCGCTCTCGGTCTACAAGGGTACGTGGACACACTCTCCCCTCTCGTTGCTATGCATCACCATGATCTTGTGTGTGCGTAGGAATTTTTTTGAAATTACTACGTTCCCCAACACTCTTGATGAGAGGATCGTTGGTGATGACGATGGCGATGATTTCCCCCTCCCGGGGGGATGTTTCCCCGGCAGAACAGCTCTGCGGAGCCCTAGATTGGTTTTGCCCAGGTTCCACCTCGAGAAGGCGGCGCTTCATCCCGAAAGCTCCCTTATGATTTATTCCAGGTCAAAACACACCATATAGCAGAAGATGGGCGTCTGAGGCCTACCAAGGGGCCCACAAGGACGGGGGGCGCGCCCTCCACCTTTGTGGCTAGTCGGTGCCCCCTCTGGTGCTTTCTTCGCCCAATATTTTTTATATATTCAACAAATATTATCTGGGAAGTTTCAGGACTTTTGGAGTTGTGCAGAATAGGTCTCTAACATTTGCTCCTTTTCCAGTCCAGAATTCCAGCTGCCGACATTCTCCCTCTTCATGTAAACCTTATAAAATAAGAGAGAAAAGGCATGAGTATTGTGATATAATGTGTAATAACAGCCTATAATGCGATAAATATCAATATAAAAGCATGATGCAAAATGGACGTATCACACAACTTCATTGAAGACCATTTGCGTTGTAGAGAAGCAGAAGGCCTGTCTCAAGAAGAAAAGACACCGAGAAGAATGTGTGATGATATCGACCCCTTGAAATATTGATGATGCAAAGTGACTTTCATTCGGTGTTTTCAAAGAAGAATGACTACAACTGAGACGCATGACAACGAAGCGAAGATGTAACATTTGTTTCGTTATTCTTATTTCTCTTATTTGAGTCATTGGACCATCGTACTATTAAGAGGGTATTGTTCTCAAAGCTTAGGTCCGTTGTGATGCTTAGCCAGAACCTATGAAAGACCGAGAGAAATATCTTTCAAATGATTACTTGCTAGCAAGAGACATAGTTCTTCTTCGCTGCAAGAGATATCTTTAGGACCGAGGAGTTAGCTTTACTTGTTCTGCAGGAAAGTTATCGTTGTGCTAAAAAATCCAACCATAAGAAACGTGTCGTTTGGCTGTTGGTTGGGCTTTGTGTCTAGTTTGGTCATTTCCGTTTTGGGAAGGCTACGGCTATAAATAACCACCCCGCACTAACATTGTCTGTTGGTTGCTCCGCTTAATAATTGTGAGAAGATTGATTGAGCAACCGTCTCAAGAGATTTGATTTTAAAATCCACTAGGGAAAATCAAGAGCCGAAACTTAGATAGTGGTTGAGCATCACAACAGATCTGAGTTTGAGTTATTGTACCTATTACTCTTGAGAGCTGCACCGGCTTGAGTGTCGAAGAGTAATTGTGTTCACCAAGCAAAGTCTTCAGCAACCAAGAGTAATTGTGGTTCGCGAAGAAGTCCGTCGAAGATTTGGAGATCGCCGACAAGTATCTATCACGAGTGATTTCAACCAAAGTATGACCATATTTTGGTTGAAGGAGAATATGACGGAGAGAGGTTTACTTCTGTGCTCAATCACAAGTCCCTCCAAGGAGACGTAGCTCTCTTGCAGAAGAGTGAAGTGGTCTACAAAATCATCTGTCGCCATCGAGCACCACTGGTTCATTCTATTTCTACTACAATTAATTTTGTAGTTTAACTTTAGTGCTCTATACTTCGAATGTTATCCTTGATCATGTATCTGTAGTACTTTTTCTTGTGTTCATCTAAGTTTAGCGTGTTATCTTTCACTATGTACTATCTATCATTGCTAGCTTATGTCGTCCCGTTCTCATTTTATGGTTGCATCGCCATGTCATTTATCATGACATCATTCTGTGGTACCATAGTCATTGCGAAAGCTTTGTGTTACTATACAAAGGAGATAATTGTTTCTTTCATCGGAAGTCTAGCTTAGATCTTGATATGGCTTATCCTTCGTATGTGCCCTGGCTATCTATCACCAGTAATTTGCTTGGTTAGTCTATTCTGTTGTTGTGTTTGATTTTGATTCAAAGTTTCGAAAGTAAATTTGAATCTCCCATTCACCCCCTTCATGTCGGCTTGAACTATGTCGGTATTTCCCCAAAGAGGAAGGGATGATGCAGCACAGTGACGGTAGGTATTTCCCTCAGTGATGAGACCAAGGTTATCAAACTAGTAGGAGAACCACACAACACTATGTGAACAACACCTACACACAAATAACAAATACTCGCAACCCAACGTATTAAAGGGGTTGTCAATCCCTTTTGGGTAACGGCGCCAGAAATTGGCAAGTAGACGGGATAAAATGTAACACCCCGGATGTAACTTGCCATATTTGCAACTCCGATTCTTGCCATTTTCAGCTTTAAGTTATGAGATTCCCTTCATGGTTGGGTTTTTGTCTTCGTTTTGCACTTTGTTCATGTCATGCATTTCATATCATGTCATCATGTGCATCGCTTTGCATTCGTGTTCGTCTCATGCACCCGAGCTTTTTCCCCGTTGTCCGTTTCGCAATCCGGCACTCCCACATGCACCGGCGCACCCGTCTTGTCTCTTTTCGTGAGCGGGTGTTAAACATTCTCGGAATGGACCAAGATTTGCCAAGTGGCCTTGGTACACCACCGGTAGACCGCCTGTAAAATTTTGTTCCATTTGGGGCCCGTTTGATACCCCAACGGTTAACCGGGTAACCGCAAAAGCCCCTTGTGTGTTGCGGCCCAACACCCCTCCAAAACGTCCCAATAACCCATCTAAACCATCTCCATGTCCTCCATCATCGGATCACGATCGTGTGGGCGAAAACTACACCTCATTTGGACACTCCAAACTCCCTCTACCTATAAATATGTGCACCCCTCCAAAAATCTCGCAGTCCAAACCCTAGAATTCTTCCCCGCCGCCGGACACTTCTCCCCACCGACGGACATGTCCGCCCGCAGCCGCGAGCCAACCGTGCGTTGACACGTGTCCCCACGCCCACATCCCTGCCGGGCCCGCCCGAGGCCCATCGTCGGCCCGCCGTCAGGCCGAGCCGGGCCGCGCCCACTCGCCGCTTCCTCCGCCACTCGGGAGCTCGCCGAAGAACCTCGGCCCTGCCGTCCGCCGCCGTAATCCTGCCATCGGACCTCGCCGCCGCTCTGGCGTGTCGCCCCATCGCCGCCGCCTCGCGCACCACCGCCGCCGTCCTAGCGCGCTGCCCCGCCATACTTCCTCGCCGCCGCCGCCGTGGACAGCTCCCCGCCGCGCTCGGGTCTCCACCCGATCCGGTCGGGATCCGGCCCCGGCAACCCCACCTCGCCCAGATCCGTCCGCCCCGGGCCTCCTTCGCCTTCTCCGGTGACCGGACCTCGCCGGAGCCACGTCGCCTGCCATCTTCCTAGATCTGCACGCTGCCATCCCCGGACGGCCCGAGTCCTCCAACCAAATGACCCCGCTGCATTGATTTGTCCCCGGGACCTCTCCGTCCAGCTTTTCCACGAGGTTGATTTTGGCTAAGTCCTTTTCCCCTGTAAACTTCCATGCCTACTTCATCATGCCACATCTTGGTGCTCGGTGCTCCAAATCATGCTTATATATGTCAAATTGTTCGTCTCGTCGAGCCCTTCATGCCAGTAGCATTTCCATGCATGATACTTCCCTTTATGATGCCTTCTTCATTGATGCAAGAGTGCTATAAAATGTTAACTGTTGTTACCTAACATATCATGGTGATTTTTCATTTTTCTCACATTTGATGTGTGCATCGTATGAGCTTGAGGTCTACATGTGTTTTGATCTACGACATGCCATCTTTACAGGGGTGCTTGTATTCTATTTTTGTGATCTATGTGGTGACTAGCACAAGCATGCAAAGTAGCCTCCACAATGTTGTTGTTTTCAGGGACTTAGGATTTTGCTAAGTCCTTTTCCTGCTGTTATTTTGATGTCATGTAAACTTGATGCTACAGTGAGATACATGCTTATTTTGAGATACATTAGTAAGGATGTTTTGAACATGTGGTTATGATCTATCCATCCATGCCCCTGTTTGCAATTATGGAGTGCTCTAGCATGTCTTGTTCTTGCTCTACTTTTGCTATAAAATGTTCCTGGCAGAACGTTAACATGTTAATCAATTTTTGCCATGGTTGTTGCTAGTGATCTATACATCCTATGAACTTTCTCTTGCCATGGTTAGCTTCATGAACATGTTATATTGCTACTGGTATGCTTATATTGTCATGCAATGCCTTGTGGTGAGTGGTTTGAGGTCACAAAGTTGCCTTCATAAATCTGTTTATGCCATGCTCTCTTTTTCTGCTAAGTCTGAATCTGTTAATAAAACTTTCTATGTTTACATGGGTGCCATCATATCTTATGTGCCTTTTTGGCTTATGATCAGTAAGGGACTTTTGATCTATGCTTCTATTAGAATCATACCATGCCTTTGTTTGCTATGATATGGTCCTGTAGCATGTTGTTCGCTTGCTCTAAACATTGCTTCCTGGTGTTGTTTTTGACATGTTAGTATTTTCACCAAGTCTGTGAAGCTGATATCTTTTGCACTTTTGCCATGCTTGTTTGAACCTGTTCTAGTGTGATTTAGCCGTAGCTCAGTGTTCATGTTTTGTCAAGCATCTCTTGTAAATCACTTCCCTGTGATTTTTTGTTATGTTGGAGTGTACTAGCTTAGTTTCTTGTTGCATTCTAGGTGGCATCGTGCTGTTAATCGCAGTTTTGTGTCATTCCTGTTTTGCTTGCCATTTGCAAACCGTGCATCAGTTTTCGGTGATCTCTATATCGTTTTCGACCGAAATCATCTCATCTTTCCAGTGGCACACTTGGTTTGCCAAGTTGATGCATTGATCTTTCTTTCCCTTCCAGAGCACGCATATGCATTGCATATCATATCTTGCATATCATGCCATGTTTTGCATGTTGCTTGTGCATTGCACCATGATTGATTGTTGGTCCTTTGCTTGTGTTCTTGCTTTGGGTAGAGTCGGGAGACGAGTACATGACCGAGGAACCTATTGAGTATGCTTTCGAGGATCAAGTTTTTGACAACTTTGAGAACATTGCAGGAAAGATGACCATACCCTCGAAATCACTTCTATCTTTGCTTGCTAGTTGTTCGCTCTATTGCTATGTCGCGCTACCTACCACTTGCTTATCATGCCTCCCATATTGCCATGTCAAGCCTCTAACCCACCTTTCCTAGCAAACCGTTGTTTGGCTATGTTACCCCTTTTGCTCATCCCCTCTTATAGCGTTGCTAGTTGCAGGTGAAGATGAAGTTTTGTTCCATGTTGGAATATGGATTTGTTGGATATCATTATTATATCTTATTTACTTTAATGCATCTATATACTTGGTAAAGGGTGGAAGGCTCGGCCTTATGCCTGGTGTTTTGTTCCACTCTTGCCGCCTTTGATTTTGCGTTCCTTACGCGGTTGGGTGTTATTGTTGGGGAACGTAGTAATTTCAAAAATTTCCAACGCACACACAGGATCATGGTGATGCATAGCAACGAGAGGGGAGAGTATTGTCTATGTACCCTCGTAGACCGAAAACGGAAGCATTATATCAACGCGGTTGATGTAGTCGTACGTCTTCACGATCCGACCGATCCAAGTAACGAAAGCACGACACCTCCGAGTTCTGCACACGTTTGGCTCGGTGACGTCCTTGCCTTCTCGGTCCAGCAAGAGGGGCGAAGTAGTAGATGAGTTCCAGCAGCACGACGGCGTGGTGACAGTGTTGGTGAAGAACAATCTCCGCAGGGCTTCGCCTAAGCACTACGAAAACTATGACGGAGGATAAACTAGAGGGGACAGGGTTGCCTACACACGGCTTGGTGTTTCTTGATGTGTCTTGGGTGCTAGCCCTGCCCCTCTATTTATATGTTGAGCCTTGGGGTCAAAACTTGGAGTAAAAGCCTCCACAAAGTCAGTTTCACCCGAAAGGCAAGAGTCCTTCTCGGACTCCAGGGCCAGACGCCAGGGTTCCCGGCGTCTGGACCCAGACGCCAGGGACCCTGGCGTCTGGCCCCTGGACTCCGCAAAACTTCCTTTTGCGCTTTCCAAAAACCTCGTGGGCTTTCCCCTTTGGCCCAGATAAAGTGTTCTCATGCCCAAACATTTCAGGAAACATCCGGAACCCCTTCCGTTGAATTCCGGAACCCTTTACGGAGATCGAACACTACTATCCACATATCAATCTTTACTTCCGGACCATTCCGGAGTTCCTTGTCATATCCGTGATCTCATCCGAAACTCCGAACGACATTCGGTCACCAACATACATAACTCATAGTACTATATCGTCAATGAACGTTAAGCGTGCGGACCCTATGGGTTCAAGAACTATGTAGACATGACCGAGACACCTCTCTGGTCAATAACCAATAGCGGGACCTGGATGCCCACATTGGCTCCTACATATTCTATGAAGATCTTTATCAGTCAGACCGCATAACAACATACGTTATTCCCTTTGTCATCGGTATGTTACTTGCTTGAGATTCAATCGTCGGTATCTCAATACCTAGTTCAATCTCGTTACCGGCAAGTCTCCTTACTTGTTCCGTAATACATCATCCCGCAACTAACTCATTAGTTGCAATGCTTGCAAGGCTTATAGTGATGTGCATTACCGAGTGGGCCCAAAGATACCTCTCCAACAATCAGAGTGACAAATCCTAATCTCAAAATACGCCAACCCAACAAGTACCTTCGGAGACACCTGTAGAGCACCTTTATAATTAGCTAGTTACGTTGTGACGTTTGGTGGCACACAAAGTGTTCCTCCGGTAAACGGGAGTTGCAAAATCTCATAGTCATAGGAGCATGTATAAGTCATGAAGAAAGCAAAAGCAACAAACTAAACGATAAAGTGTTAAGCTAACGGAATGGGTCAAGTCAATCACATCATTCTCCTAATGATGTGATCCCGTTAATAGACAACTCATGTCTATGGTTAGGAAACTTAACCATCTTTGATCAACGAGCTAGTCAAGTAGAGGCATACTAGTGACACTCTGTTTGTTTATGTATTCACACATGTATTATGTTTCCGGTGAATACAATTCTAGCATGAATAATAAACATTTATCATGAAATAAGGAAATAAATAATAACTTTATTATTGCCTCTAGGGCATATTTCCTTCAGTCTCCCACTTGCACTAGAGTCAATAATCTAGATCACATCGCCATGTGATTTAACATCAATAGTTCACATCACCATGTGATTAACACCCATAGTTCACATCATCATGTGACCAACACCCAAAGGGTTTACTAGAGTCAATAATCTAATTCACATCGCTATGTGATTAACACCCAAAGAGTACTAAGGTGTGATCATGCTTTGCTTGTGAGAGAAGTTTAGTCAACGGGTCTGCAACATTCAGATCCGTATGTATTTTGCAAATTTCTATGTCAACAATGCTCTGCACGGAGCTACTCTAGCTAATTGCTCCCACTTTCAATATGTATCCAGATTGAGACTTAGAGTCGTCTCGATCAGTGTCAAAAATTTCATCGACGTAACCTTTTACGACAAACCTTTTTGTGTAACATCCCAAATTTTCAATTTGGAATGTTATACATTAGATTCATCATTGCATATCATATTTTAATTGCATTTTGGTTGATCCTAGAAATTTCACGCAACTCAAGGACCCTCGGAGAGAGTTGGGGGATTTCGTTATTTTCATATTTGAGTTTCTCAAATTTTGAAAATAGGATCATTTGGTTTTATTTATTTTATCTTCAATTATTTCAATTATCAAAATATGAGAGAGGGAATAAAATGACTTCCCCAAAATACAGAAATATTGAGGATTTCATAATAAAATCAAATAAGATTTTATTTTGGTTTTATTTGCTATTTTATTTGAATTTAGGAAAAATGCGCGTTTTTCAAAATTGCATTTAGGCCCCAAGTAAATGTTCATACTGTGCGACTTGATTTTAGAAGCCGGGGAAAATTTATTTCGGGATTTTTGGAGTCCGTTTAGTATTCCTTTTGTGTTTTTTTCTGAGCATAATTATTTAAAAAAAAGTCCGAACCGACTCTGGGCCGTAACCGGCCAGGACTCTGCCTAGCCGGGGCTTTAAGTAGCACCGCCCGAGGCCCGAACAGCCCAAGCCGCGCCCCGCCCCAAACCCTAACCCTAGCCCCGCCGTCGCGCCGCCGCCGCCCCGCCGCCCGCCGCCGCCGCCGCCGTTCGCTAGAGTCGCCGGAGGTAGACCTCGCCGCCACCGGTTTTTCTCGAAAGACCGATCGGTTTTCCGTCGGTTTTGTTTGGTTTTTTCAGTTTCGTTCTTTTTAAATAGATCAGTTTTTCCGATTTATTTAATTAGCGAACGTTCGCTCGTTCGTTCGTTTTAACGAACGCGTTCATCGTTTAGATCCAGTTAACGAACGTCCGTTTGTTAATATGTTCGTCGTTTTCTTTTTCTCGGATTAAATCCGCGATTTTTCTGATCGCGATTCCTGATCCGTTTTTCGTTCTAGTATAACTTTTCGCTCGTTTATTGGAATCAAGCGATTCAAGCGCCTGGAGTTTCGTCTCGAAACCCTCTTTCCGTTTAACCAACTCAAACAAGTTTTTGCCATTGTAAAAATTGCCCTAGATCCAGAATAGTAAACGAAGCTTGTTTCTTTTGCCGTTTGTCTTTCGTTGCTTTGTTCGATTTGATTCTTTTTGCCAGCTGGAGTTCTTAAGTTGAACTTTCTGGTTAGATCTCTTATTTGA
Organism: Triticum urartu; assembly: GCF_056163025.1. Classification (NCBI taxonomy): domain Eukaryota; kingdom Viridiplantae; phylum Streptophyta; class Magnoliopsida; order Poales; family Poaceae; genus Triticum; species Triticum urartu. The sequence goes on along the minus strand of NC_141877.1, from coordinate 419,258,518 downwards.
GTTTTACCTGTGCATTAGTTGAGTACTTATTGTATACTTGTTTGTTTGCGATAGAGTACCCGGAGTGCGCCGCTTGCTACTTCGAATCGCTAGGTTTCGCGGATCATGAGCAAGGCAAGTAACACTTTGATCATACTTCCAACTACCCAGTTTTATTGTATTAGATCAATCCTCACACATTGCATGATTAGGATCTAATTAAATTGTGGGTTTGGGAAGTAGTTGAGGTAGTACCTATTACCTGTTATTTTCAAACCTTTGGGAGTTACTTCTACGTTTGCTTATTATGCCCTGCTATGCTAGTAGACGTGGATTGGGTGAGTGAAATCCATGACAGATGTGAGATTGTTAAATTAATGGTTTATCTAAGGTGGCAACTTAAATACACATCTAGGTGGATTGAGGCACCTGGGTATTCCAACGATTGCCTGTTTTCTTTTGGACCGCCACCCAGGCTCAAAGGGATCATGAGATTTTTCATGCTAGAAACTTCTGTGTGCAGCCACAAGCTACTATGGGCTCTAGCATAGTTGACAAAGTTGTGCGACCTCTTACAGTGGTAGACTAGCAGATGTAGGGGAAAGTAGGTGTAACGGTCTACCCGATTGTAAGGTGCTAGCGCTTCCGAAAGACTATGTCTCGGTCATCCGTTTCTCAAACACCATGTAGTGCGAGAAATCAAACGGAGGCGATCGAGTCTTGTGGGGAAAAGTGTGCAAACCTCTACAGAGTGTATAAACTAATCATGGTTAGCCGTGTCCCCGGTTAAGGACATCTTGAGTATCTAGTACCTGGATTATCATGTGAATCTCATCATGTTACTCTAAAATTAATTTTGTTGGGATTTGTTTAATTATGATGCTTAATTGGGATTGAGAATGCTATCAACCATTCTCAATGTTTAACAACCACCATGATAGTTAAATAAAATTTATTCCTTTGCAGTAGGGAAAAATTGGCTTTACGCAAAACTGTAACCATAGAGCTTTCCACCAGCCAAATATGCATGTAGTATAGCCTTATTCTTCTTTACTCTCTATGTGTTACATTTGCCAGCATATTCCATGTGCTGACCCATTTCGGGCTGCAACGTTCATGCTGCAGACTTTTCAGACGATGATTAAGGTGCCTTTAGGTCGTGGTTCTATACTCGGTGATGCCGTTGGAGTTGATGGACTCACTTATTTTCCAAGCCTTCCGCTGTTATCATTATTAGATGGCCTTAAGCCATATTTATTGTAATAAGTTCTCTTTTGAGACACTCGATGTAATAAGTGTGTGATTGCTACTCTGTTATAAATCCTTCAAGTACTGTGTGGTGTCAGCATTACTGATCCTGGGATGACACCTGAGCACAGAGATTGGACCGTTTGAGGTTTGGTCGCTACAAGATGGTATCAGAGTACATGCTGACTATAGGACACGACCACTAAGCTAAAAGACCTAGATCACTACTCACTCTCTTCTCATTCTGACTTCTCATCTTTTCTGCTCTTTTAGGATGGCGGATGCAAAGAACAAGTTCACGCAACCGGATGAAGATACGCCCTTTGGATGTCACTTGAAGGAAGTCACTAGATACCTGAACATAGGAGTACCAAGCTTCACCGGGACCTACAATGCCACTTTACCGGAAGAAGAGCGCTGGATGATTCAAGTTCAAGTTCCAGGAAGGACGTTCATGCCAGTCACTGAGCCCATTGAGTTTTCTTTTGATGCACCAACTTGGAATCTAGGAAAGAGCATGGCAGCTCACATCGCCATGGGACGCATTGGAGAAGTCTACCGCAATGATCTCAAGGATACTATCTACCAGATTTGTGGGCGCCGAGATGAGCACTGGGAGATGATCAGCACCAGAAAGGATAGATCAATTGCAGCTTTTATCCAGGAGTTAAACCGGCACATTCGACGTTAGGAGAACCAGATGTGCGCCGACATGATAGATCTGAAGAAGGCAAAAACAAGAATCAAGGAACTCGAGGAAGAACTCAAGGCTACACGTGAAGATTATGAAGAGGAAATCAAAGTATTAGTGGAGAAGAATGATGATCTGATCAAGAAGATTGGAATATTCATGGGAAGCCCTACACCGGTAGAAGAAGACGAGGAACCCAAGGAGATTCACCCGGTAGACTACATCATCATCGACGACACCGACTCGGATCCAGATGATAGCGATGATGACTATGTGGATGAAGCAGGAGCAGATATCATGGAGTCTGCAACCGAAGAATATTTCTAGTAGACCACCCCAACAGTAGTAGTAGTCCACCATGTAAATATAGTAGCCCGAGCACTTTTGCGATAGTTAGATCGATTGTATGCCCTTGTTTGATTGAATGAAGTGAATTGTTTGCTTTTGCCTCATGAGCATATGGGTAGTGTTTTCTCTTTAGACCCCTCTCTATTCTTAAATCTCATCTTTTCTCAACCCTCAGATGCCTCCGAGACGTGACCCCGGATTTACCTTTCCATCGGAATTCACTCAGTTGATCCAGCAGCAGAACACATTGATGCAGTTGCTAGTCCAGAGCCAGAATCAGGGGAACAACAACAACAATCCACCACCACCACCACCACTTGTTGATCACTTAGCCCGTTTTCTTAGGCTAAATCCGCCGGTGTTTTCCAGTAGCACCGAGCCGATAGTAGCAGATGATTGGCTCCGTAAGACAGCTAGGGAGTTGACCACAGCAGGATGCACAGATGCGGAAAAGGTGAAGTTTGCCGCACACCAGCTGGAAGGACCCGCAGCATCATGGTGGGAGAATTTCACAGCCACTTTCCCTGTCGACACTGTCACGTGGGACTAGTTTCAGCAGGCTTTCCGTACTGCCCATGTTTCAGCAGGAGCTATGGCCATGAAGAAGCGAGAGTTTCACAACTTGTGCCAAGGAGGAAGGACAGTTGGTCGGTATGTGGAGGACTTTAGTAAGTTAGCACATTATGCCCCAGATGACGTAGCTACGGATGCAGCTAAGCAGGAGAAGTTTCTAGAAGGACTGAATGATGAGTTGAGCATGCAGTTGATGGTAGCAACCTTCAACAACTACCAGGAGTTGGTAGACCGTGCTCTTATGATTGAAGGGAAGCAGCAGCAGATTGAGAACCGCAAGAGGAAGTATGGACAAGGGAAGTACAATTCTGGAGCTCAGCAAAAGCCACGTTTTACCCCTAGACCGGGAGGACATTTTCAGCATACCCATGGAGGAGGTAGCTCGCACAATCACAATGGCACCAAGAATGGTAATGGGAATGGAGGAAGCAATGGCCAGAATCGCACCAACCCATCAACCCCAGCCAAGAGAGACCTGAGCCAAGTCACTTGCTTTAAGTGCCAGAAGACTGGACATTATGCCAATGAATGTCCTGAATCCCAGAATGGAAATGGCAATGGAAGCTCTGGGAAGAAGCCAAACCCTTTCAACAGGGGACAGGTGAACCACGTTAACGTGGAGGAGGTTGAAGAGCAGCTAGATGCAGTAATCGGTAAGTTTTTGGTTAAGTCATTTACTGCACTCGTTCTTTTCGATACTGGTGCATCGCATTCATACATATCAAGGGGATTTGTGGATAAGTATAATCTGCCCACCAAAGTTCTTAGAACACCTATGTTAGTAAGCTCACCAGGAGCAGAGTATATGGCTAGCCAAGGATGTTTTCAAGTGCCATTGAGTATAGGTAGGCATGTGTTTCCCTCGGATTTAATCATTTTGGAATCACAAGGTTTGGATGTAATTCTGGGTATGGATTGGCTGTCAATGTATGGAGGAAACATCGATTGTGCAAGTAAGTTAATTTTGCTTACCACCCCAGAAGGGAGACGGATCAAGTATGTATCCCGGCATGTGCCGAAGAGGACTCAAGTAAATTGTCTAACAGGAGTTGTGCAGGAGGAAGTACCAGTAGTGAAGGATTTCCCTGATGTATTTCTAGAAGAGTTGCCAGGCATGCCACCGGATAGAGATATTGAGTTTTTGATTGAGCTTTTGCCAGGCACAGGGTCAATATCTAAGAGACCATATAGGATGCCCGCAAAGGATTTGGTGGAGATTAAGAAGCAGATTAAGGAGTTACTGGATAAAGGATATATTCGCCCAAGTTCTTCGCCTTGGGGATCGCCAGTATTTCTAGTGGAGAAGAAGGATGGATCGTTAAGGATGGTTGTTGATTATCGAGGATTGAATGAAGTAACCATCAAAAACAAGTACCCACTACCAATGATCAATGATTTGTTTGATCGATTGCAAGGAGCTAAGGTATTTTCCAAGATCGATCTGCGATCAGGATACCATCAGTTGAAGATTCGAGAACAGGATATACCTAAGACGGCTTTTACCACCAGGTATGGGCTGTACGAGTATACCGTTATGTCATTTGGTCTGACTAACGCACCTGCATATTTCATGAACATGATGAACAAAGTGTTTATGGAGTTTTTGGATAAGTCCATCGTGGTGTTCATTGATGATATCCTGGTATACTCGAAGAATGAAGAGGAGCATAAGGAGCATTTGCGTTTGGTACTTGGTAAGCTCAGAGAACATCGGTTATATGCCAAGTTTAGCAAATGTGAGTTTTGGTTGAAGGAAGTTGGATTTCTCGGACACGTTATATCTGGAGAAGGTATAGCAGTAGATCCCACCAAGGTTGACACTGTGACAATTTGGGAAGCCCCAACAACAGTTGGAGAGATCCAGAGTTTTCTTGGACTCGCAGGATACTACCGGAGGTTAATTGAGAATTTCTCAAAGATTGTGAAGCCTATGACGGAGCCGTTGAAAAAGGATACCAAGTTCATATGGACTAAGGAATGTGAGGCTAGTTTCCAGGAGTTGAAGAAACGTTTGGTTACATCACATGTGTTGATTTTGCCAGATCAGACCAAGGATTATGAGGTGTATTGCGACGCTTCACGTCGAGGACTTGGAGCAGTGCTTATGCAGGAAGGAAGAGTTGTTTCATATGCCTCACGACAGCTTAAGCCTCATGAGTTGAATTATGTTACGCATGATTTGGAGTTAGCAGCCGTAGTGCATGCATTGAAGACCTGGAGACATTTTCTCATTGGAAACCATTGTGAGGTGTACACGGATCACAAGAGTTTGAAGTATATTTTCACGCAGAAGGAGTTGAATCTCGGGCAAAGGAGATGGTTGGAGCTCATCAAGGATTATGATATGAGATTGCATTATCACCCTGGAAAGGCTAACGTAGTAGCTAACGCGTTGAGCCGCAAAAGTCATGTCAACACCCTAATGACGGGAGATGTACCAAGGGAATTAGCCAAAAATCTTCATGAGCTATGTTTGGAGATAGTCCCGAGAGGCTATGTAGCAGCATTGGAGATTCAGTCTACTTTGATGGATAAGATCAGAGAAGCCCAGAAGACTGACAAGGAGATTGCCTCTATAAAGGAGAAAATGAGCAAAGGAAAAGCTAAGGGATTTTGTGAGGATGAGCACGATACCTTATGGTTTGAAGACCGTGTTTATGTGCCTAATGATTCGGAGATCAGAAAGTTAATTCTGCAAGAGGCCCACGATTCACCATATTCGATTCACCCAGGAAATACCAAGATGTATTTGGATTTGAAGGATACTTTCTGGTGGACCGGAATAAAGAAGGATATTGCGGAGTATGTAGCAGTTTGTGATGTATACCAGAGGGTAAAGGTAGAGCATCAGAAGCCAGCAGGATTGCTGCAACCATTGCCGATACCCGAATGGAAGTGGGATAAGTTAGGCATGGATTTTATTACGGGTTTACCCAGAACTCGTTCAGGCTATGACTCGATATGGGTTGTAGTCGATCATTTGACAAAGGTAGCCCATTTCATTCCAGTGAAGACCACCTATACCAGTGCAAAGTTGGCAAAGATATACATGACCAGAATCGTATGTCTGCATGGAGTTCCAAGGAGCATTGTATCAGATAGAGGAACCCAAATTACCTCAAAGTTCTGGAATCAGTTGCATGAAACTTTGGGTACCAGGCTAGAATTCAGTACAGCTTTCCATCCGCAGATAGATGGACAGACCGAGAGAGTCAATTAGATTTTGGAGGATATGCTGAGAGCTTGTGCGCTAGATTACGGATCTAGTTGGGATGAGAATTTTCCATATGCAGAGTTCTCTTACAACAACAGCTATCAAACCAGTTTGAAGATGGCCCCTTTCAAAGCCTTATGCGGAAGGAGGTGCAGGACCCTATTGTCGTGGGATGAAGTTGGAGACCGCCAGTTGTTTGGACCGGATCTGATTAAGGAGTCTAAACAGAAAGTGAAATTGGTTCGCCATACGCTCAAGGTAGCCCAGTCCAGGCAGAAGAGTTACGTAGATTCTAAACGCAAGGAGACAGTTTACGAAGTCGGAGACCGAGTATATCTTCGAGTATCTCCCCTTCGAGGAGTTAAGCGTTTTGGAGTTAAGGGAAAGTTAGCGCCACATTTTGTAGGACCATACAAAGTTTTGGAGCATATGGGAGAAGTAGCCTACAAGTTGGAGTTGCCCGAAGGATTGTCAGGAGTTCACGACGTGTTCCACATTTCCCAGTTGAAGAAGTGCCACGCAGAGATGGCTGATATACCGCTGAGAGACACAGTGCCGCTGGAAGCAATTCAGCTGGACAGTGATTTGACTTATGAGGAGAAACCAGTCAAGATTTTAGACTATGCCAGTCGAGTCACCCGCAGCAAGGTTATAAAGTTTTGCAAGTTCAGTGGAGCCACCACACGGAGGATGAAGCCACCTAGGAACGAGAGGAAAATTTGCTGAAGGACCACCCTCACCTATTTTCTAGCCAACCCGAATCTCGAGGGCAAGATTCATCTTAAGGGGGGTAGGTTTGTAACATCCCAAATTTTCAATTTGAAATGTTATACATTAGATTCATCATTGCATATCATATTTTAATTGCATTTTGGTTGATCCTAGAAATTTCACGCAACTCAAGGACCCTCGGAGAGAGTTGGGGATTTCGTTATTTTCATATTTGAGTTTCTCAAATTTTGAAAATAGGATCATTTGGTTTTATTTATTTTATCTTCAATTATTTCAATTATCAAAATATGAGAGAGGGAATAAAATGACTTTCCCAAAATACAGAAATATTGAGGATTTAATAATAAAATCAAATAAGATTTTATTTTGGTTTTATTTGCTATTTTATTTGAATTTAGGAAAAATGCGCGTTTTGCAAAATTGCATTTAGGCCCCAAATAAATCTTCATCCTGTGCGGCTTGATTTTAGAAGCCGGGGAAAATTTATTTCGGAATTTTTTGAGTCCGTTTAGTATTCCTTTTATTTTTTTTCTGAGCGTAATTATTTAAAAAAAAGTCCGAACCGACTCTCGGCCATAACCGGCCAGGACTCCGCCTGGCCGGGGCTTTAAGTAGCGTCGCTCGAGGCCCGGACAGCCCAAGCCGCGCCCCGCCCCAAACCCTAACCCTAGCCCCGCCGCCGTCGCCGCCCCGCGCCACCCGCGTCGCCGCCCCGCTGCCCCGCCGACGACAACGACGATCGCGGGAGCCGCCGCCGCCGTTCACCGGAGTCGCCGGAGGTAGACCTCGCCGCCGCTGGTTTTTCTCAAAAGACCGATCGGTTTTTCGTCGGTTTTGTTCGGTTTTTTTTAGTTTCATTTTTTTAAATAGATCGGTTTTTCCGGTTTATTTAATTAGTGAATGTTCGCTCGTTCGTTCGTTTTAACGAACACGTTCATCGTTTAGATCCAGTTAACGAAGGTCCATTTGTTAATCTGTTCGTCGTTTTATTTTTCTCAGATTAATTCCGCGATTTTTCTGACCGCGATTCCTGATCCGTTTTTCGTTCTAGTATAACTTTTCGCTCGTTTATCGGAATCAGGCGATTCAAGTGCCCGGAGTTTCATCTTGAAACTCTTTCCGTTTAACCAACTCAAACAAGTTTTTGCCACTGTAAAAATTTCCCTAGATCCAGAATAGTAAACAAAGCTTGTTTCTTTTGTCGTTTGTCTTTTGTTGCTTCATTCAATTTGATTCTTTTTGCCAACCGGAGTTCTTAAGTTGAACTTTCTGGTTAGATCTCTTATTTGAGTTTTACCTGTGCATTAGTTGAGTACTTATTGTATGCTTGTTTGTTTGCGATAGAGTACCCGGAGTGCGCCACTTGCTACTTCGAATCGCGAGGTTTCGCGGATCATCGGCAAGGCAAGTAACACATTGATCATACTTCCAACTACCCAGTTGTATTGCATTAGATCAATCCTCACACACTGCATGATTAGGATCTAATTAAATTGTGGGTTTGGGAAGTAGTTGAGGTAGTACCTATTACCTGTTATTTTCAAACATTTGGGAGTTACTTCTATGTTTGCTTATTATGCCCTGCTATGCTAGTAGACGTGGATTGGGTGAGTGAAATCCATGATAGATGTGAGATTGTTAAATTAATGGTTTATCTAAGGTGGCAACTTAAATACACATCTGGGTGGATTGAGGCACCTGGGTATTCCAGCGATTGCCTGTTTTCTTTTGGACCGCCACCCAGGCTCAAAGGGATCATGAGATTTTTCATGCTAGAAACTTCCGTGTGCAGCCACAAGCTACTATGGGCTCTAGCATAGTTGACTAAGTCGTGCGACCTCTTACAGTGGTAGACTAGCAGATGTAGGGGAAAGTAGGTGTAACGATCCACCCGATCGTAAGGTGCTAGCGCTTCTGAAAGACTATGTCTCGGTCATCCGTTTCTCAAACACCATGTAGTGCGAGAAATCAAACGGAGGCGATCGAGTCTTGTGGGGAAAAGTGTGCAAACATCTACAGAGTGTATAAACTAATCATGGTTAGCCGTGTCCCCGGTTAAGGACATCTTGAGTATCTAGTACCTAGATTATCATGTGAATCTCATCATGTTACTCTAAAATTAATTTTGTTGGGATTTGTTTAATGATGATGCTTAATTGGGATTGAGAATGCTGTCAACCATTCTCAATGTTTAACAACCACCATGATAGTTAAATAAAATTTATTCCTTTGCAATAGGGAAAAATTGGCTTTACGCAAAACTGTAACCATAGAGCTTTCCACCAGCCAAATATGCATGTAGTATAGCCTTATTCTTCTTTACTCTCTATGTGTTACATTTGCCAGCATATTCCATGTGTTGACCCGTTTTGGGCTGCAACGTTCATGTTGCAGACTTTTCAGACGACGATTAAGGTGCCTTTAGGTCGTGGTTCTATACTCAGTGATGCCGTTGGAGTTGATGGACTCACTTATCTTCCAAGCCTTCCGCTGTTATCGTTATTAGATGGCCTTAAGCCATATTTATTGTAATAAGTTCTCTTTTGAGACACTCGATGTAATAAGTGTGTGATTGCTACTCTGTTATAAATCCTTCAAGTATTGTGTGGTGTCAGCATTACTGATCCAGGGATGACACCTGAGCACAGAGATTGGACCGTTTGAGGTCTGGTCGCTACATTTTGTCACTTCCATAATCGAGAAACATATCCTTATTTCACTAAGGATAATTTTGACCACTGTCCAGTGGTCTACTCCTAGATCACTATTGTACTCCCTTGCCAAAATCAGTGTAGGGTATACAATAGATCCGGTACATAGCATGGCATATTTATAGGACCTATGGCCAAGGCATAGGGAATGACTTTCATTCTCTTTCTATCTTCTGCCGTGGTCGGGCTTTGAGTCTTACTCAGTTTCACACCTTGTAACACAGGCACGAACTCTTTCTTTGACTGTTCCATTTTGAACTACTTAAAAATCTTGTCAAGGTATGTACTCATTGAAAAACTTATCAAGCGTCTTGATCTATCTTTATAGATCTTGATGCTCAATATGCAAGCAGCTTTACCGAGGTCTTTCTTTGAAAAACTCCTTTCAAACATTCCTTTATGCTTTGGAGAATGATTCTACATTATCTCCGATCAACAATATGTCATTCACATATACTTATCAGAAATGTTGTAGTGCTCCCACTCACTTTCTTGTAAATACAGGCTTCACCGCAAGTCTGTATAAAACTATATGCTTTGATCAACCTACCAAAGCGTATATTCCAACTCCGAGATGCTTGCACCAGTCCATAGATGGATCGCTGGAGCTTGCATATTTTGTTAGCACCTTTAGGATTGACAAAACCATCTGGTTGCATCATATACAACTCTTCTTTAATAAATCCATTAAGGAATGCATTTTTGTTTATCCATTTGCCAGATTTCATAAAATGCGGCAATTTGCTAACATGATTCAGACAGACTTAAGCATCGCTATGAGTGAGAAAGTCTCATCGTAGTCAACACCTTGAACTTTGTCAAAACCTTTTTCGACAAGTCTAGCTTTGTAGATAGTAACACTACTATCAGCGTTCGTCTTCCTCTTGAAGATCCATTTATTTTCTATGGCTTCCTGATCATCGGGCAAGTCAATCAAAGTCTACACTTTGTTCTCATACATGGATCCCATCTCAGATTTCATGGCCTCAAGCCATTTCGCAGAATCTGGGCTCATCATCGCTTCTTCATAGTTCGTAGGTTCGTCATGGTCAATTAACATGACCTCTAGAACAGGATTACCGTACCACTCTGGTGTGGATCTCACTCTGCTTGACCTATGAGGTTCGGTAGTAACTTGATCTGAAGTTACATGATCATCATCATTAGCTTCCTCACTAATTGGTGTAGGAGTCACAGAAACAGATTTCTGTGATGAACTACTTTCCAATAAGGGAGCAGGTACAGTTACCTCATCAAGTTCTACTTTCCTCCCACTCACTTCTTTTGAGAGAAACTCCTTCTCTAGAAAGGATCCATTCTCAGCAACAAACATCTTGCCTTCAGATCTGTGATAGAAGGTGTGCACAACATTTTCTTTTGCGTATCCTATGAAGACGCATTTCCCCGATTTGGGTTTGAGCTTATCAGGTTGAAACTTTTTCACATAAGCATTGCAACCTCAAACTTTAAGAAACGACAGCTTAGGTTTCTTGCCAAACCATAGTTCATACGGTGTCATCTCAACGGATTTAGATGGTGCCCTATTTAACGTGAATGTAGTTGTCTCTAATGCATAACCCCAAAATGATAGTGGTAAATCGGTAAGAGACACCATAGATCGCACCATAACTAATAAAGTACGGTTACGACATTCGGACACACCATTACACTGTGGTGTTCCAGGTGGCGTGAGTAGTGAAACTATTTCACATTGTTTTAACTGAAGGCCAAAACTCATAACTCAAATATTTTACTTCTGCGATCATATCGTAGAAACTTTTATTTTTGTTACGATGATTCTCCACTTCACTCTGAAATTCTTTGAACTTTTTAAATGTTTCAAACTTGTGTTTCATCAAGTAGATATACTCATATCTGCTCAAATCATCTGTGAAGATCAGAAAATAATGATACCTGCCGCGAGCCTCAATATTCATCGGACCACATACATCAGTATGTATGATTTCCAACAAATTTGTTGCTCGCTCCATTGTTCGGGAGAATGGAGTCTTAGTCATCTTGCCCATGAGGCATGGTTCGCAAGCATCAACCGATTCATAATCAAGTGATTCCAAAAGCCCATCAACATGGATTTTCTTCATGCGCTTTACACCAATATGACCTAAACGGCAGTGCCACAAATAAGTTGCACTATCATTATTAACTTTGCATCTTTTGGCTTCAATATTATGAAAATGTGTATCACCATGATCGAGATCCAACAAACCATTTTCATTGGGGTGTATGACCATAGAAGGTTTTATTCATGTAAACAAAATAACAATTATTTTCTAACTTACATGAATAACTATATTGCAATAAACATGATCCAATCATATTCATACTCAACGCAAACACTAAATAACATTTATTTTAGGTTTAACACTAATCCTGAAAGTATAGGGAGTGTGCGATGATGATCATATCAATCTTGGAACCATTTCCAATACACATCGTCACTTCACCCTTAACTAGTCTCTGTTCATTCTGCAACTCCCGTTTTGAGTTACTATTCTTAGCAACTGAACTAGTATCAAACACCGAGGGGTTGCTATAAACGCTAGTAAAGTACACATCAATAACATGTATATCAAATATACCTATGTTCACTTTGTCATCCTTCTTATCCGCCAATTACTTGGGGTAGTTCCGCTTCCAGTGACCAGTCCCTTTCTTCCCTTTGTCCAAGGTAGAAGCACTCAGTTTCAGGCTTAGGTTCAGACTTGGGTTTTTTCACTTGAGCAGCAACTTGCTTGCCGTTCTTCTTGAAGTTCCCCTTTCTTCCCTTTGTCCCTTTACTTGAAACTAGTGGTTTTGTTTACCATCAACACTTGATGCTTTTCTTGATTTCTACCTTCATCGATTTCAGCATCACAAAGAGCTTGGGAATCATTTCCGTTATCCCTTGCATATTATAGTTCATCATGAAGTTCTACTAAATTGGTGATGGTGACTAGAGAATCCTGTCAATCACTATTTTATCTGGAAGATTAACTCCCACTTGATTCAAGCGATTGTAGTACCCAGACAATCTGAGCACATGCTCATTGCTTGAGCTATTCTCCTCCATCTTTTAGCTATAGAACTTGTTGGAGACTTCATATCTCTCAACTCGGGTATTTGCTTGAAATATTAACTTCAACTCCTGGAACATCTCATATGGTCCATGATGTTCAAAACGTCTTTGAAGTCCCGATTCTAAGTTGTTTAAGCATGGTGCACTAAACTATCAAGTAGTCATCATATTGAGCTAGCCAAACGTTCATAACATCTGCATCTGCTCCTGCAATAGGTTTGTCACCTAGCGGTGCATCAAGGACATAATTCTTCTGTGCAGCAATGAGGATAAACCTCAGATCACGGATCCAATCCGCATCATTGCTACTAACATCTTTCAACTTAGTTTTCTCTAGGAACATATCAAAAATAAAACAGGGGAGCTAAACGCGAGCTATTGATCTACAACATAGATATGCTAATACTACCAGGACTAAGTTCATGATAAATTTAAGTTCAATTAATCATATTAGTTAAGAACTCCCACTTAGATAGACATCCCTCTAATCCTCTAAGTGATCATGTGATCCATATCAACTAAACCATGTCCGCTCATCACGTGAGATGGAGTAGTTTCAATGGTGAACATCACTATGTTGATCATATCTACTATATGACTCACGCTCGACCTTTCGGTATCAGGGTTTTGAGGCCATATCTGTTATATGCTAGACTCGTCAAGTTTAACCTGAGTATTCCGCATGTGCAACTGTTTTACACCCATTGTATTTGAACATAGAGCCTATCACACCCGATCATCACGTGGTGTCTCAGCACGAAGAACTTTTGCAACGGTGCATACTCAGGGAGAACACTTATACCTTGATAATTTAGTAAGAGATCATCTTATAATGCCACCGTCAATCAAAGCAAGATAAGATGCATAAAAGATAAACATCACATGCAATCAATATAAGTGATATGATATGGCCATCATCATCTTGTGCTTGTGATCTCCATCTTCGAAGCACCGTCATGATCACCATCGTCACCGACGCGACACCTTGATCTCCATCGTAGCATCGTTGTCGTACTGCCAACTTATGCTTCTACGACTATCGCTACCGCTTAGTGATAAAGTAAAGCATTACAGGGCATTTGCATTGCATACAATAAAGCGACAACCATGTGGCTCCTGCCAGTTGCCGATAACTCGGTTACAAAACATGATCATCTCATACAATAAAATTTAGCATCATGCCTTGACCATATCACATCACAAGATGCCCTACAAAAACAAGTTAGACGTCCTCTACTTTGTTGTTGCAAGTTTTACGTGGCTGCTATCTACGCATCAAAACCACAACGATAGTTCGTCAAGTTAGTGTTGTTTTAACCTTCTCAAGGACCGGGCGTAGCCACACTCGGTTCAACTAAAGTTGTAGAAACTGACACCCGCCAGCCACCTGTGTGCAAAGCACGTCAGTAGAACTAGTCTCGCGTAAGCGTACGCGTAATGTCGGTCCGGGCCGCTTCATCCAACAATACCGCCGAACCAAAGTATGACATGATGGTAAGCAGTATGGCTTATATCGCCCACAACTCACTTGTGTTCTACTAGTGCATATAACATCTACGCATAAAACCAGGCTCGGATGCCACTGTTGGGGAACGTAGTAATTTCAAAATTTTCCTACGCACACACGGGATCATGGTGATGCATAGCAACGAGAGGGGAGAGTGTTGTCTACGTACCCTCGTAGACCGAAAACGGAAGCGTTATATCAATGCGGTTGATGTAGTCGTACGTCTTCACGATCCGACCAATCCAAGTAACGAAAGCATGGCACCTCCGAGTTCCGCACACGTTCGGCTCAATGACGTCCTCGCCTTCTCGATCCAGCAAGAGGGGCGAAGTAGTAGATGAGTTCCGGCAGCACGACGGCGTGGTGACAGTGTTGGTGAAGAACAATCTCCGCAGGGCTTCGCCTAAGCACTACGAAAACTATGACGGAGGATAAACTAGAGAGGACAGGGTTGCCTGCACATGGCTTGGTGTTTCTTGATGTGTCTTGGGTGCTAGCCCTGCCCCTCTATTTATATGTTGAGCCTTGGGGTCGAAACTTGGAGTAAAAGCCTCCACAAAGTCAGTTTCACCCGAAAGGCAAGAGTCCTTGTCGGACTCCAGGGCCAGACGCCAGGGTTCCCGGCATCTGGACCCAGATGCCAGGGACCCTGGCGTCTGGCCCCTAGACTCTGCAAAACTTCCTTTTGCGCTTTCCAAAAACCTCGTGGGCTTTCCCCTTTGGCCCAGATAAAGTGTTCTCATGCCCAAACATTTCGGGAAACATCCGGAACCCCTTCCGGTGAATTCCGGAACCCTTCCGGAGATCAAACACTACTATCCACATATCAATCTTTACTACCAGACCATTCCGGAGTTCCTCGTCATATCCGTGATCTCATCCGAAACTCCAAACAACATTCGGTCACCAACATACATAACTCATAGTACTATATCGTCAACGAACGTTAAGCGTGCGGACCCTACGGGTTCGAGAACTATGTAGACATGACCGAGACACCTCTCTGGTCAATAACCAATAGCAGGACCTGGATGCCCATATTGTCTCCTACATATTCTATGAAGATCTTTATCGGTCAGACCGCATAACAACATATCTTGTTCCCTTTGTCATCGGTATGTTACTTGCCCGAGATTCGATCGTCGGTATCTCAATACCTAGTTCAATCTCATTACCGGCAAGTCTCCTTACTCGTTCTGTAATACATCATCCCGCAACTAACTCATTAGTTGCAATGCTTGCAAGGCTTATAGTGATGTGCATTACCGAGTGGGCCCAGAGATACCTCTTCGACAATCAGAGTGACAAATCCTAATCTCCAAATACGCCAACCCAACAAGTACCTTCGGAGACACCTGTAGAGCACCTTTATAATCACCCAGTTACGTTGTGATGTTTGGTGGCACACAAAGTGTTCCTCCGGTAAACGGGAGTTGCATAATCTCATAGTCATAGGAACATGTATAAGTCATAAAGAAAGCAATAGCAACAAACTAAACGATAAAGTGCTAAGCTAACGGAATGGGTCAAGTCAATCACATCATTCTCCTAATGATGTGATCCCGTTAATCAAATGACAACTCATGTCTATGGTTAGGAAACTTAACCATCTTTGATCAACGAGCTAGTCAAGTAGAGGCATACTAGTGACACTCTGTTTGTTTATGTATTCACACATGTATTATGTTTCCGGTGAATACAATTCTAGCATGAATAATAAACATTTATCATGAAATAAGGAAATAAGTAATAACTTTATTATTGCTTCTAGGGCATATTTCCTTCAGTTATGGGAACCGCTTGACAGTTCGCTTTGAATAAAACTCCTCCAACAAGCCCCAACCTTGGTTTTAACATTTTCCACCTAAGACTTTTCCCTTGGGTTTTCGCGAGCCCGAGGGTCATCTTTAGTTAACCCACCCCCCCCCCTCCCGGGCCAGTGCTCCTTTGAGTGTTGGTCCAAACTAGAGCCCCTTGCAGCGCCACCTCGGGGAAACTTGAGGGTTGGTTTTAGTTGTACGGATTGCTCATCCAATTGTGCCCTGAGAACGAGATATGTGCAGCTCCTATCGGGATTTGTCGGCACAGTTGGGTGGTCTTGCTGGTCTTGTTTTACCATTGTCGAAATGTCTTGTAACCGGGATTCCAAGACTGATCGGGTCTTTTCGGGAGAAGGAATATCCTTCGTTGACCGTGAGAGCTTGTGATGGGCTAAGTTGGGACACCCCTGTAGGGTATAAAATTTCGAGAGCCGTGCCCACGGTTATGTGGCTGATGGGAATTTGTTAATATCCGATTGTAGAGAACTTGACACTTAACTTAATTAAAATGAATCAACCACGTGTGTGGCCGCGATGGTCTCTTTTCAGAGTCCGGGAAGAGAACGCAGTCTCGTGTTATGCTTGAACGTAAGTAGCTTCAAGATCACTTCTTGATCACTTATAGCTTCTCAACCGTGCGTTGCTTCGCTTCTCGCTCTTATTTGCTTATGTTAGCCACCATATATGCTTAGTGCTTGCTGCAGCTCCACCTCACTACCTTTTCCTACCCATAAGCTTAAATAGTCTTGATCTCGCGGGTGTGAGATTGCTGAGTCCTCGTGACTCACCGATACTTCCAAACAGTTGCAGGTGCCGATGATACCAGTGCGGGCGATGCTACCGAACTCAAGTGGGAGTTCGATGAAGACTTGGGTCGTTATTATGTTTCTTTTCCTGATGATCAGTAGTGGAGCCCAGTTGGGACGATTGGGGATCTAGCATTTGGGGTTGTCTTCCTTTATTTTGGTTCCGCAGTCGAACCTTTGATTGTACTTTGGATGATGTATGGATTATTTATGTATTGTGTGAAGTGGCGATTGTAAGCCAACTCTTTATCCCTTTCTTATTCAGTACATGGGATGTGTGAAGATTACCCCTCTTGCGACAAGCCTACCATGCGGCTATGCCTCTAAGTCGTTCCCTGACAGGTGGGAGATATGGACGCATTGTGGGTGTTACATAAAAAATTGTGATAGATTGGATAAATAGATCTTGCAGGAACGCCAGTTAAATAAATAAATAAAAATTGCAGTAAGGTATTTTTGGATTAATAGATCTGAAAATAAAAAGCAAATAAAAATAGACCGCGAAGGCAAATATAATAAAGAAGATATCCGGGGCCCGTAGGTTTCACTAGTGACTTCTCTCGAGAAAAATAGCATACGGTGGGTAAACAAATTACTGTTGGGAAATTGATAGAACTTCAAATAATCATGATGATATCCAGGCAATGACCATTATATAGGCATCACGTCCAAGATTAGTAGACCGACTCCTGCCTGCATCTACTACTATTACTCCACACATCAACCGCTATCCAGCATGCATCTAGTGTATTAAGTTCATGAAGAAATGGAGTAATGCAATAAGAACGATGACATGATGTAGACAAGATCTATTTATGTAGAAATATACCTCATCTTGTTATCCTTAATAGCAATGATACATACGTGTCAGTTCCCCTTCTGTCACTGGGATCAAGCACCGTAAGATTGAACCCATCACAAAGAACCTCTTCCCATGGCAAGAAAAATCGATCTAGTTGGCCTAACTAAACCAAAGATTCGAAGAAGAAAGAGAGAGAGAGAGAGAGAGAGAGAGAGAGAGAGAGAGAGAGACGAAGCCATCTAGCTACTTGATACGTCTCCAACGTATCTATAATTTTTGATTGTTCCATGCTAATATATTATCAACCTTGGATGTTTTATATGCATTTATATGCTATTTTATATGATTTTTGGGACTAACCTATTAACCTAGAGCCTAGTGCCAGTTTCAGTTTTTTCCTTGTTTTAGAGTATCGCAGAAAAGGAAAATCAAACGGAGTCCAATTGACCTAAAACTTCACGAAACTTATTTTTGGAACGGAAGCAATCCAAGAGACTTGGAGTAGACGTCAGGGAAGCTTCGAGGGAGGCACAAGGAAGGGAGGCGCGCCCCCCACCCTCGTGGGCCCCTCGTGGCTCCCCTGACCGACTTCTTTCGCCTATATATCCATATACCCTAGAAACATCGGGGAGCAGGATAGATCGGGAGTTCTGCCGCCAGAAGCCTCCGTAGCCACCGAAAACCAATCTAGACCCGTTCCGGCACCCTGCCGGAGGGGGAATCCCTCTCCGGTGGCCATCTTCATCATCCCGGTGCTCCCCATGACGAGGAGGGAGTAGTTCTCCCTCGGGGCTGAGGGTATGTACCAGTAGCTATGTGTTTGATCTCTCTCTCTCTCTCGTGTTCTTGAGGTGGTACGATCTTGATGTATCACGAGCTTTGCTATTATAGTTGGATCTTATGATGTTTCTCCCCCTCTACTCTCTTGTGATGAATTGAGTTTTCCCTTTGAAGTTATCTTATCGGATTGAGTCTTTAAGGATTTGAGAACACTTGATGTATGTCTTGCACGTGCTTATCTGTGGTGACAATGGGATATCATGTGATCCACTTGATGTATGTTTTGGTGATCAACTTGCGAGTTCCATGACCTCGTGAATTTATGCATAGGGGTTGGCACACGTTTTCATCTTAACTCTCTGGTAGAAACTTTGGGGCACTTTTTGAAGTTCTTTGTGTTGGTTGAATAGATGAATCTGAGATTGTGTGATGCATATCGTATAATCATACCCACGGATACTTGAGGTGACATTGGAGTATCTAGGTGACATTAGGGTTTTTGTTGATTTGTGTCTTAAGGTGTTATTCTAGTACGAACTCTATGGTAGATTGAACGGAAAGAATAGCTTCATGTTATTTTACTACGGACTCTTGAATAGATCGATCAGAAAGGATAACTTTGAGGTGGTTTCGTACCCTACAATAATCTCTTCGTTTGTTCTCTGCTTTAGTGACTTTGGAGTGACTCTTTGTTGCATGTTGAGGGATAGTTATATGATCCAATTATGTTATTATTGTTGAGAGAACTTGCACTAGTGAAAGTATGAACCCTAGGCCTTGTTTCCTAGCATTGCAATACCGTTTGTGCTCACTTTTACCACTTGCTACCTTGCTGTTTTTATATTTTCAGATTACAAAAACCTTTATCTACTATCCATATTGCACTTGTATCACCATCTCTTCGCCGAACTAGTGCACCTATACAATTTACCATTGTATTGGGTGTGTTGGGGACACAAGGGACTCTTTTTTATTTGGTTGCAGGGTTGTTTGAGAGAGACCATCTTCATCCTATGCCTCCCACGGATTGATAAAATTTAGGTCATCCACTTGAGGGAATTTTGCTACTGTCCTACAAACCTCTGCACTTGGAGGCCCAACAATGTCTACAAGAAGAAGGTTGTGTAGTAGACATCACTACTAACTACGGACCCATAGGTCTATAATGAACTACTCACGCATCATCGGAGAGGCACCAATGAGGATGATGAACCCCTCTGTGATGGTGTCTAGATTGGATCTGGTGGTTCTGGAACTTGTGGCGGTTGGAATTGATTTTCGTCGACTCCCCTAGGGTTTCTAGAATATTAGGGTATTTATAGAGAAAAGAGACGGTGCAGGGGGCCACTAAGGTGGGCACAACCCACCTGGGTGCGCCTGGGCCCCCCAGGCACGCCCTCGTGGGTTGTGCTCCCCTCAGAGCACCCCTCAGGTACTTTCTTGGCCCATCTGGTGTCTTCTGGTCCAGAAAAAATCCACAAAAAGTTTCGCTGCGTTTGGACTCCGTTTGATATTTATTTCCTGCGATGTAAAAAACAAGCAGAAAACAACAACTGACACTAGGCACTATGTCAATAGGTTAGTCCCAAAAAATGATATAAAGTTGCTATAAAATGATTGTAAAACATCCAAGAATGATAATATAACAATATGGAACAATTAAAAATTATAGATACGTTGGAGACGTATCACCCCTCTGGTCGATATACTCTTAGTCTTAACAAACATCACCTTTCATACTTCCTTGAAAATTACCCCTTTTCAAAGTCTTTATGCCCCCCCTGGTTGCAGAGTATGGTTTACCTGACTTTTTAAGTGAAGACTCTCCTGACTCGCTGCTCAACAAGGACCTGACTCACCATGTGATTAAACAAAACTTGCAGAAAGCCGAAGAAAGGATGAAACACATTGCCGAAAAAGAGAAAAGAAAGAATATTCCAAAAGGAAGACATGGTCTATTTGAAGATCCAAGCATACATGCACACTTCTCTCAGTATTCATAGGCATTTGAAGTTACATTCCAAACATTATGGCCCTTTCAGAATTCTCAAGAAGGTGGGCAATCATGCATATCAATTAATTCTACCTAAAGGATGCAAGATGCACAACACCTTTCATGTGAGCCAGCTCAAACAACGCATTGGCACTCATGCCATTTCCACTAAACATATGCCATTGATGAATGATGAAGGCTAGATAAAACTACAACCAGAAGCTATCCTATAAAGGAAGTTAATCCCAAGACCTCAAGAAGACATCTATATTCCTGTAGCCAGATGGTTGGTCAAATGGGTAAATCTGCATGTGGAAGAAGCTACTTGGGAGGACTTGACATTCATCTAGTTTTTTGTCCTGATTTCCAGTCTTGAGGACGAGTCTGGTCTTCTTAGGGGGTATTGTCACGCTTCTCTTTGTTATGTTCCTTTCTGGTAGTTGTTCCTCATCCGGCAATAGCCTTTGGCCTTTGGCAGTGGCGGCGCCAGGGAATGAAGGCTGGGTATTCATCCAATTTTTTTTTCTCTAAATGTAGTGTATGAACCAAACAACACAACACTAGCAATATATGAACAAAACAACACTAGCATAACGGCAATAGCAATATTCAATGTATCAGACCATAACGACATGAATACATAAGTACCTTTTGATTGATAAAGTGATGATATCCTTCTTACAATATAACTTTGCGGTCGCCTTTTTGGAAGAGATTGATGACATCTTCATCCTTCACTTGATTGAAAAATTCTCTCTCAACAAATGTAACCAAACAATTGTTCAAATATTCATTACCCATTTTGTTCCTTAGCTTATTCTTCACATGGCTCATTGAAGAGAAAGACCCTTTCAACACTAGCAGTAGCTACTGGCAGAATCAATACCAACTTAAGAAGCTTGTAAACAATATGATATTGTTCATGCTTGTTTGTCTCAACAAGCATAACTGAAGCTGACATGGTTTTTTCAGGTTTTGAAACCTTTCATCTCTACGCACATTAATAACATACATGTTTAGTTGCCATGGAAGTCTTGCCAGTTCATCACTTGTAAAATCAGAAGCATAAAACTTTGTAGCAAGCCTAACCAACTTATGTTGGACATAAGCAGCAAATAGATGAAGTGGACAGAATGCTGCCATGCAAGAAAGTAGCTCTGTGTTTACCTCATCAAATCTACCATTCAGCTCACTGATTTGCCTATCAATGACACCCACAAACATATCAACCTTGAAGTGGTGGTAATTGATCACACCATTACATAAACCCCTTCTAGGCCAGCCAACCGGAAAGTAAGGACCCTCCATACAGTGGCGGCGCCAGGGGTATTCACGTGTATTCATGTGAATAGCAAAGATTTGGCCCAAAAAAATTATTATATGTATTATTCGGCGACCCACAAGCCTACAGCCCACCAGTACTGTAGCCCACACAGCGAGTCCAACACGGCTGACCACCGCGCACCTCGTTTCGTTGATTCATTTGACCTCGACCCGAATCCATTCCCCAGTCCCCACTCGGTCGTTCGTTCCCCAACCTAACCTAGCGCCTGCTGTGGCGGCGGCGGCGAGCAGCGGCAAGCGGAGCCGCCGGCGGCCGGCGTCCGACGAGCGTCCAGGTCCTATTCTCCTTGTCCATGTCTTCTCTCTCTAGTTCTCTTGATCTCTTCCCCTAAGAAAGTAAGAAGGCCAGCCCCCAGCCAGTTCGGCAGTTCCTATAGCATACAAAACTACAGATTAAAATGAGTACTAGTACTAGTTTGCTGGCGTTTAGTATCCGGATAAATAGCAAATCTGCAATCGTTCTTAAGTCTAGCCAGTTCCTAATTTAGTATCTGGGCACTAGTTTGCTAGACTGCAGTTTTGCTATTTTAATGTAGTTTGCTGGAGCGATCAACAGAGCAGGTTGCTTGCATCTTCCTAGTACACATTACTACTAGTACATCTAGTTTGGTGGAACGACCAAGTTGCTAGATTGAAATTTTGATATTTTAATTTTTAACCTACCAATTTTCAGAGTGTATATTTTGGTGGATTGCTAATCTATCATTTTCTGATCTTGTATCATAGATGAAGAAGAAGGGTGTTAGCATTGTTGCATTGTGGGAAAGAGCTTCAAAGGCAAATAAAAGAACTTCCACATCTACACCAAATCCTCCTGATGTTGAAGTTGAGAGCAGTAGCATTCCTCCTGATGTTGAGAGCAATCTGCAACTGGCACTAGTGCAAGCACATGAACCGGATGATAGTCACACAGAACCTGAGAGTGGCTCCCTAGCCCCAATTATAGAAGATGGTGAAGCAAATGATGAAGTTCAATTTGAAGTAGATTTGGAAGCACTTGAGCCAGATCCTAGGAAACGGATCCCCATCTCTAGGTACAATGTCAATGACTAGGATAAAGTTAGAAGGACATACATCAAGTTGGGGGCATGTCAACCAAAGAAACATAATTTTGAGTACGGAGACATAAGTGGATTACAACGCCGCTTTTGTCCTTCTTGGTTTAAGGATTACAAGTGGCTTGAGTATAGTGTGGACAAAGAGGCTGCTTTCTGCTTTGTTTGCTATTTGTTCAAGGATAAAACAAAAAAGCCCCGGTGGAGATTCATTTGTTAAGGTGGGTTTAGAAACTGGAACATGAAAGCAAGATTGACAAGGCATGTTGGTGATGTAAGTAGTGCTCACGCTGAAGAGAAGTATGATATGTTCACTACACCACAAATATCAATTCGGGAGTCTGTTGCTTCCAACACCTCACAATACAAGGCTTTGTATAAACAACGTTTGACATGGACACTCAAGTGTGTGAGATTTCTGTTGCGCCAAGGCTTGGCATTTAGAGGACATGATGAAAGTGATGACTCACTAAATAAAGGAAATTTCCTTTAGCTTCTAAATTGGCTAGCAGGAAATTTTGAAGAGGTTGACAGGGTTGTTCTCAAGAATGCTCCACGAAACTGCAAGATGACTCACCATGACAACAAGATGTGATAAAATGTTATGCACAAGAGACTACTAAACTAGTCATTGAAGAACTTGATGGTGGTCATTTTGCAATACTTGCAGATGAGTCTAGTGATGTGTATCAGAATGAACAGTTGGTTTTTTGCTTGTGTTATGTTGATAAGAAAGGAAGGGCGGTTGTAAGTTTTCTTAGTCTTGCTCATGTTAAAGATACTACCTCTCAGACACTAAAAGCCGCAATTTAGAAAATGCTTATGGACTACAATTTGACCTTTGCAATGGTTCATGCGCAAGGATATGATGGAGCTAGTAACATGAGAGGTAATGCTAATGGCCTGAAAAAACTGATTATGGATGAGTCCCCTTCTGCCTACTATGTTCATTGTTTTGCCCATCAACTACAATTAACTCTTGTTGCTGTTGCTAAGGAGAGTGGTGATTGTACTTGGTTCTTTCAGCAGCTTGCACACTTGTTAAATGCTCTTGGCATGTCTTGTAAAAAGATGAGAATGCTTCGGATAGCTCAGGCTGAAGAACTCATTGATGCATTGGAACTGGAAGAAGTAGAAACATGGAGTGGGCTGAATCAGGAAATGGGTTTGGGAAGGCCATGTGATACACGTTGGGGCTCTCACTTCAAAACTGTGAACCATGTCATCTCTATGTATGGTGCACTACAACGAGTCCTTCGCAAGATTGGAGACGAGTACCATGGTGCGGAGGCACAAGCGGCTCTATCCATAGAGACAATATTTCGATCATTTGAGTTTGTTTTCATGGCACACTTGATGCAAGAAATATTTGGATACACCGATGAGTTGTGTAGAGCTTTGCAAAAGCAAGACGAAGATATTGTTCATGCTATTGAGCTTGTTGGTGACACAAAGTATTACTTGGAGGCTTTGAGGATCGATGCTGGATGGGATGATTTTCTCACAAAGGTCACATATTTTTGTACAAAGCATAAGATGAAAGTTGTTGATATGGAGGGTCCTTACTTTCCCGTTGGCCAGCCTAGAAGGGGTTTATGTAATGGTGTGATCAATTACCACCGCTTCAAGGTTGATATGTTTGTGGGTGTCATTGATAGGCAAATCAGTGAGCTGAATGGCAGATTTGATGAGGTAAACACGGAGCTACTTTCTTGCATGGCAGCTGTCGGGTTTTGGGTTCCGGCAGACCCTTGAGGTTCGAACACTGGGGTGCGCGCGGAGATCTCTCCCCTACCGTTCTACGTCCGATCCTCTCGTGCGAACTAAGATGAAAATGATGAACAACACAAGAGACACGATGTTTATACTGGTTCGGGCCACCGTTGTGGTGCAATACCCTACTCCAGTGTGTGGTGTGGTGGATTGCCTCTGGGGCTGATGATGGACAGTACAAGGGAAGAACAGCCTCGCGAGAGGTGTTCTTGATCTGGTGCGATGAGCTGCTAGGGTGGGTTCGGTCGCCTCTCTCTCTCTCTGCTAGGGGGAGTTCTTGGAGCACCGGGTGGCTCCGCTCCAGGAGCACTCACTCGCACTGTGGGGGCTCGGAGGAGCAGACGCCGCCCTGCGCCTGAGCTCCGAGGCCCTGACCAACGAGGATCTGACTGCGGCCCTCCATTCCTTGGTTGGGGGAGACGTGGCGAGCCCGGTGGGCGCCTCCTTCCCCCTGTTCCTTCGTAACGACCGGGAGCTAGTGGTGAACGCCATGCCCACCTTCAACGGTGAGGTGCTGGTGCCCGCGGCAGCTCCCGAAGATCTGGCGGTCTTGGCGATGGTGAACTTGTCTTCCGGCAGCTCCAGCGGGGAAGAGGAGGAAGAAGAGTCGGAGGAGGAAGCGTCCGACTCGGAGGAGACTGGCGAGGATTGGGGGGAGTCCTTCCCTCGGCGTAGGTCCCAGGCCCTCCGCTCCATGCCGGACGACGACGAGGCCGGCGCCAGGCAAGGAAAGGAGGGCTCTTCCTCGGTCACGAGGAAGGGCAGTTCGAGCCTGGTTCCCCCAGGGTCTGCTCTGGTCCCTGGGGGGTCCAAGGCCAGCTCCATCCCTCCTGACGCGCCTTCTGCTTCCGGGCCCCCAAGGCTGGACCCCGCTGCAGGCTCTCGGGCTTCAAGTTTGGCCGGAAGTTGCTTGATTCCAGGACGACGTCCAGTAAGTGCTCGATTCGTGCTCTGCTTGGTTTCTACCACTGAGGCTTGACGTTTGCGCTCTTTTACCAGGCTGACACCTGCTGCCAAGAGGTTGAAGGAGGCTTCTGCGGCCCCGCTTGGGGCGAATCCGTCTGCCGGGGCGACGCCTTCGGCTGTTGGGGGAGAGGACGGCGAGGCCTGCGCCTCTCCGACCCAATCGCCCTCGCAAGTCCAACTGGGGCACCCCGGCAAGGATTCAGCCCCCGTGGCCCCGCTGGACCTGGAGTCGACTAGGCCCGATGCTGCGGCCGTGGCCACGCTGCCATCTTCTCCGCCTGCTCCTTAGGTTCTTGTCTCTTCTGCTCCCTCCGCCGCTGTCCTGGACCAGGTTGCCAACGAGCTGAGCCAATTGCGGGAGGATCTCCTGAGCGCGGACCCCTGTCTGGTGGCCGGGCGCCTGGAGTTGGCCTCTAGCTGGGCCAGTTCTACTGCCTCTGTCCGAGCGGTGTTGAGCCAGGCCGTGTCGTCCTCCGACGAGGAGAGGCGGGCCGCCAACCAAGCCAAGGCTGCTCGTGATGCTGCCCTGGGCGACGTCGCAAATGCCCGGGGCCGCTGCAAGACGCTTGAGGCCGAGCTGCAGGGCCTGCGCGACGAGCTCGCCAAGGAGGTGCGCAGCCGCCAGGAGAAGGAGAAGGAGATGAAGGCTAGGGAGGCCGCCGCCAAGGACCGGGACGCCAAGCTTGATGTCCGCCACAGCCGACTGGAGACGCTGGAGCGGTCGCTGAAGGTGGAGAGGACCGAGCTGGACGCCAAGGCAAAGGTCCTGACGGAGGACCGGGCGGCCTTCACGGAGCTGGAGAAGAAGGCTCGAGGCATACTGAAGACGCTGTATGAGAGCGGCCTGGAGGAGCCGTTGGCTGGTGAGGAGGACGGCTCCGCCAAGCTTCTCCCCTTCCTGGTTGATGTGCTTGAGGACGTCGCGGATGGCCTTGGCCCCATGGTCGAGGCCGAGGCGCGTGCCCTGTCTTCTGCGGCGCTGACGCGTGTCCTCAGCCATGTCTACCTGCGCGACCCCGACGTCGACTTTGACAGACTGCTAGAGCCCGTGAGCGGCGACCGTGCCGCTGCCGCCGCTGAGGCCGTGAGGGGCCAAGCCGAGGTTTTGCTGGGGAAGTTCCGCTCCCCCAGCGTCCTGCCTAGGCGCGGTGCCGCCGGCCTTGCGACCTCGAGAGGCGAAGCCGTCCAGCGTGACTCCACCACCGGTGACGGCGTTACTGGGGAGTGATTCCTTCGCGACTTTAATCCTGTTTTATTCCTGCACATGCATCATGCCTCGCGGAGGCATTAAAACTTGTGTTTGGCGTTGTGGAACAATCTTATGGCTTGTAATATTTGCTTTGAATTTCCCGGAATTTGCATTTTCCTTTCCTATTTGCTTATGCTCTACGTCGGCAGGGCCCGGCCCCGCGCGTACCTCACCCAACGTTAACCCCGACCGGAAACCAAGGACGGGACTAAGGAGTGAGGGGCTACGTGGCAAGTTAGGCTCCTGAGCGTGATGCTCAGGAGTCCCCCTTGACGCGCGAGCAACAAGTAGGGAAGGGGGGAGCGAGGAGTGGATTGATCGTTCTACGTCGGCAAGGCCCGGCCCCGCGCGTACCTCACCCAATGTTAGCCCCGACCAGAAACCAAGGACGGGACTAAGGAGTGAGGGGCTACGTGGCAAGTTAGGCTCCTAAGTCGCGATGCTCAGGAGTCCCCCTAGACGCTCAAACGGGTTTCGTACCTTGGATCCGCTCGGGGAGTGGCGCGTGACGACCAGGTCCAAGGGACCTGGCTAGGTGGCATGTGCTCGAGCGAGGCCCGGGCGTAGCCCCCGTGTCCAGCCCCCTCACGCGGCACTCCCGAGGGGAGGCGTTGCGATGGTGCCGGACACTGAGCTCTGGGCTCCCTGAGGTTCGTACGGCCATGGGCCGCCCTCAGTTGTTTATCACCAGCGCGGAGCATAGCGCTTTCGTATGTGTACGGGCATAGCCGCTCCTCGGCAGTGTCGTCAGCCAGCGCGGAGCATGGTGCTTCCACTGGTGCGTGGGAGGGGGCTCCCCTCCGGGAGGAGCCCCCGGGGCGTGTACAGCCCCGCCCTGACACGTGGCCGGCATGGTAGGGCTAGGAGAGGTGTATCTGGGCACCCGTGAGCCAGCGCGGGACTCATGAGGCCCTACCTCGAGGCGGGTTGCGCCTGGCTCTGGGCCTTTATCAATTGGTGCGTTCCTACAGGGTTGTTAGAATGCAAATGCTCTACGTCCTCAGGTCCCGGCCCTCGAGCGAGCTTTGCCGCCGCTGGTATGACAGGTCGCGATGCCGTGGGTCAAGGCCAGGGGGTAAGGGCTGGAGAGCCAGTAAGAGCCCATGAGTCGCGATGCTCAGGCGCCCCCCTTTTAACGTGCAAGCGCTTTGCACGACGACAAGCAGTAGGTGATAATTATGGGAATCAGATTAAGCGTGAAAGAACAACTTCATCCTAGGGTAAATGCTGGAAAAGCAACTGCTGCTGGCTCGGGCCCGAGCGGTGTGGGGATGATGCGGCCCGAGGGGCGCCCCCAATCAAGGTAAATGAAGAGCATAAACAAAATGGATACATGCCGCGGGGACGGACCCACGCGGCCTGGGAATGGTGCAGCCCTGTGGGTGCTCCCAGCTGAAAGTAGAACTCTGAAAGATGTCACCTGGTGCTGTTGAAGACGAAGTGATGCTGAGGAAGTGAGCGATGCGCGGTGAAGACGTCGGCCCTCATGAGCCCCCAGGCCCAGGGGCCTCGGGAGGCTCTGGTGGCACGTGCAGGTCTTCGGGGATCATCGCCACCTCCGCCAGGACCGCACGATGCCTGACCTCCTGAGCCTCCAGAATGCTCCTCAACAGGTGCTGATGTGCGGCGACCACGCTCGGCAGGTTGAAGGGCATGCGAACGTAGCTGTGGGGTGGTCCCACGCAGCGCCCTACGGCCGAAGGCCATAAGCGCTCCTGGGACGCAGCTCGGTTGAGCCCTGGTACGTCGACGCAGACGCGCAGTCCTCCATCCTCGCCTGGATGTGGGGCCACGGTAGGTAAGCGGCGGCTGCCGCGCATGACTCTGGACTCTTGTAGCTCTTGGGTGTTCCTTGCGATGAACTCCTGAGGGTTTGGTCTCCTTTGAC
Organism: Triticum urartu; assembly: GCF_056163025.1. NCBI lineage: Eukaryota > Viridiplantae > Streptophyta > Magnoliopsida > Poales > Poaceae > Triticum > Triticum urartu. The sequence goes on along the minus strand of NC_141877.1, from coordinate 419,229,963 downwards.
TTGTACCTTTCTGAGGGAAGCGTGCCTGAAAGCACCCCTCCAAGTGGTGCCCGAGTGCCTCCCCCGCGAACTTGGCAAGGTCGGTGGCTCTCCAAGAGAGAGCCCCCGAGCCCTGCCTGAGGAGGGCGCCGGGCGCGCCTTCCTATGTGCGAGGGGGCGGCGCTCCCTGATCGGGCACGAATCCTGATGCGATACCTTCGGAGGTGCCTACTTCCTTGTGGCTCTGGCCAGGTGAGGTCTTCTTCTTCTTGAGGATCGCCTCGGGAGGCCTCCCGCTCCTGCGATCTGGGTCTTCGATTGCTGGTGCTTGGAACGCACGCTCGAGCGAGCACACTGCGTCCCTTTCTTCATAGGGTACAGTGATGACTCCACTGCTTCCTGGCATCTTGAGGACATTGTAACCATGGTGAGTCACTGCCATAAACTTGGCTAGGGCTGGGTACCCGAGGATGGTGTTGTACGGCAGTCGGATGTGAGCGACGTCGAAGTCGATGAGCTCGGTGCGGTAGTTGTTGCGTTTCCCGAAGGTGACCAGAAGGCGAACCTGCCCAATTGGAACAGTGGAACCATCGGTGACTCCTGAGAAAGGCTTGGTCGGCTGAAGCTGGTCGTATGGCACTTGGAGATTGTCGAATGTCTCGACGGACAAGACGTTGAGTCCTGCTCCACCGTCGATGAGGGTCCTGGTGACTTGCACGTTGCTGATGACTGGGGAGCAAAGCATCGGGAGGACTCCGGCCGTTGCCGCACACTTGAGCTGGTCTGCGGAACTGAATGTGATCGCGCACGAAGACCACCTGAGAGGGCGCGTGGCCTCAAGCTTGGGAAGGACTGCATTCACCTCGCGAGCAAACTGCTTGAAGATGCGCCGTGAGACTGGGGCCTGGGCGCCGCCCAATATGCAAGCAATTACACGCGGCTCTTGGAAGCCCCCAGCCCCGTCGTCTTGGTGTTGGTCTTCGTTCCTCCTTGGTGGAGGCGGCAGAGGAGGGAGGCCTGCGTTGCCGTGGGGACGGTCCTCATGAGGCTGGTCCCTCCAGCCTCCCTCGCGAGGCTGGTCCTGCCAGTGGTCCTCACGAGGGCGGTCACGCCATCCCTGGCGAAGGCCACGGTCTTCCCATCGTCCACTGCCTCTTCCTCCTCCTCGGCCATAGCCCATGTCGTTGCGCTCTTGGCGTCGGCCGATTCGCCCATCTTGCACGGCTCTGAGCTCTTGACATTCATTGGTGTTGTGGGTGTGGAGGTCATGGTACACACAGTACCGTCCGCCCTTGGATGACTCAGGCTGATCCCTGCCTCGCTTGGTGTCCGGTTCCGCTGCTAGCACGGCAGCCCCCTTGCGCTTCACGTCCTTGGCCTTGAGTTTCTTTCCTTCCGGGTCGGCTGCCGGGAGCTCGAGGAGGGAGAGACGCCCTTCCTTAGCCCTGGCGCACTTGGTCGCCAAGTTGAACAGCTCCAGGGATGTGCATAGGTCTTCATGGATTGCAATCTCTTCCTTCATCTTGACGTCGCGCACGCCGTCGGAGAAGGCTGAGATGATGGCTTCTTCAGTCACCTTGGGGATCTTGAGGCGAGCGTAGTTGAAGCGCTGGATGTACTTCTGCAGGGTTTCTCCTGGCTGATGCTTGATGCGGCACAGGTCGCTCACGACCGGGGGCCGGTCGCGAGTGCCCTGGAAGTTGGCGATGAAGCGGGTGCGCATCTCGCTCCAGGAGGAGATCGTGTCGGGCACCAGGTTCAGGAGCCAGGTGCGGGCGCCGTCCTTGAGCGCCATGGGGAACCAATTCGCCATGACCTTCTCGTCTCCGTTGGCAGCTATGATGCCCAGCTTGTAGAGCTGCAGGAACTCTGCGGGGTCCGCTGTGCTATCGTAGCATGGAGGGAGGTCAGGCTTGAACTTGTCTGGCCATGCGACGCCACGTAGCTCGGGGGTGAAGGCGAGGCAGCCCGCCGTGGCCACCGGCGCCCTTTGCTGGTGCTGGACTCATTCTTGCGGGTCACCACGCGCCGCCACTGGGAGCAGCGCGGGGTTTTGTCGTGGAGGCGCTGGGGTGCGATCTTGGCGCGCCGGCGCTGGGAGCGCGCGAGCACCTTCCCGGGGACGTGGGATCTCTTGGCAGCTCCCTTCTTGCTGCACAGGTGCCGGGCGTGGAGGGTCTCGCCCTGGGGCTGCGCGCCTTGGAGCCAAGGCACCTTCTCGGGGAGGAGGCGGCGGAGGCGCCTCCTGATCCTCGCCCCCTGCACGGGACGGAGGGTGAGGCAGCGAGAGAGACCGCAAGGGGGAGCCCGTTGCGGCACTGACGAGCTCAGTGATGCGGGCGAGCCAGTCCTCGTAGAGGTCGTCGACGGGGCGATAGTGCAGGAGCTCCCGCGCCAAGAGCAGTGAGGCGTGCACATCCATGGGTGCGCGACGGGCGTGGGACGATGAGCCAGCTAGAGCCAGCGACGTGGTGGCAGTGCGGCCATCCCGCCGCACCGAGGGGTGCTGGGACGAGGCCTGCTGCTCGTTCCCTGCCGGGCCGGTGGCGGCGTTGGCGGCGGGCGACGGGGAACGACGAGGGGGCCGCCGACAGGCGCCGTTTGGGCGACGCGAGCGGCATGAGCAGCCCGGCGCTCGGCGCGAGCCCGACGAGCGTCAGCCATGGACACGACGGAAGATCACACGCGAACAGCGGAAGGAAGATTCCGGCGCGCCCCTACCTAGCGCGCCAAATGTCGGGTTTCGGCAGACCCTTGAGGTTCGAACATTGGGGTGCACGCGGAGATCTCTCCCCTACCGTTCTACGTCCGATCCTCTCGTGCGAACTAAGATGAAAATGATGAACAACACAAGAGACATGATGTTTATATTGGTTCGGGCCATCGTTGTGGTGTAATACCCTACTCCAGTGTGTGGTGTGGTGGATTGCCTCTGGGGCTGATGATGGACAGTACAAGGGAAGAACAGCCTCGCGAGAGGTGTTCTTGAGCTGGTGCGATGAACTGCTAGGGTGGGTTCGGTCGCCTCTCTCTCTGTGCTATGGTTCTACTAGGTCTCTCCGGGTGTTCCTCCTCTCACTCTGTGGTGGCTAGCTCTATTTATAGAGGCCCTGGGCCTCTCCCCAAATAATGAGCCGGAAGGGCGCCAACAATTGGCCATTTCGAAGGGGAACATCTAGTACAAGTTATCCTGACCAAAGGTGGTCTTCGGCTGCCAAAATCACTGGCGATGACGCCGTCTTGGGCTCCACGGTGACCTCCGTCCTGCCGTCCGGCTGGTCTTGGTCTGTTGCACCGGAATGGTAACCTTTGCCTGATGCCTTGGCCTGTGCTTGCCCCCTTTGCACCAAAGGGGAAACAAGGACACCGCGTAGGCCAGCGCCCGCCTGGTCTCGATCGTCATGGCTTGCGTCGCGGGTTCCTCGCGAGGTACCCTTGCCTTGATCTCTCCGCCTCCTCGCGAGCCTGCCTGATGAGTCTGCCTCTGAGGAAGCTTCCTGTCATCCGCCCCGCGAGGCTTGGCCCCTCGCGAGGGTCTTGAGCTTGAGCTGATGAAGACGGGCCGCGCTGGGCCCCCGCTTGAGCCACGTCGCAGGCAGGCAAGTCTGGGGACCCCCGTTCCCAGAACGCCGACAGCAGCATTCTGTCCACTTCATCTATTTGCTGCTTATGACCAACATAAGTTGGTTAGGCTTGCTACAAAGTTTTATGCTTCTGATTTTACAAGTGATGAACTGGAAAGACTTCCATGGCAACTAAACATGTATGTTATTAATGTGCGTAGAGATGAAAGGTTTCAAAACCTGAAAAATCTGTGTCCGCTTTCAGTTATGCTTGTTGAGACAAACAAGCATGAACAATATCATATTGTTTACAAGCTTCTTAAGTTGGTATTGATTCTGCCAGTAGCTACTGTAGTGTTGAAAGGGTGTTTCTCTTCAATGAGCCATGTGAAGAATAAGCTAAGGAACAAAATGGGTGATGAATATTTGAACAATTGTTTGGTTACATTTGTTGAGAGAGAATTTTTTAATCAAGTGATGGATGAAGATGTCATCAATCTCTTCCAAAAAGGCGACCACAAAGTTATATTGTAAGAAGGATATCATCACTTTACCAATCAAAAGGTACTTATGTATTCATGTCGTTATGGTCTAATACATTGAATATTGCTATTGCTGTTATGCTAGTGTTGTTTTGTTCATATATTGCTAGTGTTGTGTTGTTTGGTTCATACACTGCATTTAGAGCAAAAAAATTGGATGAATACCCAGCCTTCATTCCCTGGCGCTGCCACTGCCTCCATATCAACAACTTTGATCTTATGCTTTGTACAAAAAGATGTGACCTTTGTGAGAAAATCATCCCATCCAGCATCGGTCCTCAAAGCCTCCAAGTAATACTTTGTGTCACCAACAAGCTCAATAGCATGAACAATATCTTCGTCTTGCTTTTGCAAAGCTCTACACAACTGATCGGTGTATCCAAATATTTCTTGCATCAAGTGTGCCATGAAAACAAACTCAAATGATCGAAATATTGTATCTATGGATAGAGTCGCTTGTGCCTCCGCACCATGGTACTCGTCTCCAATCTTGTGAAGGACTCGTTGTAGTGCACCATACATAGAGATGACATGGTTCACAGTTTTGAAGTGAGAGCCCCAATGTGTATCACATGGCCTTCCCAAACCCATTTCCTAATTCAGCCCACTCCATGTTTCTACTTCTTCCAATTCCAATGCATCAATGAGTTCTTCAGCCTGAGCTATCCGAAGCATTCTCATCTTTTTACAAGACATGCCAAGAGCATTTAACAAGTGTACAAGCTGCTGAAAGAATCAGGTACAATCACCACTCTCCTTAGCAACAACAACAAGAGTTATTAACTGTAGTTGATGGGCAAAACAATGAACATAGTAGGCAGAAGGGGACTCATCCATAATCAGTTTTTTTTAGGCCATTAGCATTACCTCTCGTGTTACTAGCTCCATCATATCCTTGCACACGAACCATTGCAAAGGTCAAATTGTAGTCCATAAGCATTTTCTGAATTGCAGCTTTTAGTGTCTGAGAGGTACTATCTTCAACATGAGCAAGACCAAGAAAACTTACAACCGCCCTTCCTTTCTTATCAACATAACGCAAGCAAACAACCAACTGTCCATTCTGATACACATCACTAGACTCATCTGCAAGTATTGCAAAATGACCACCATCAAGTTCTTCAATGACTAGTTTAGTAGTCTCTTGTGCACAACATTTTATCACCTCTTGTTGTATATCATGGCGAGTCATCTTATAGTTTCGTGGAGCATTCTTGAGAATAACCCTGTCAACCTCTTCAAAATTTCCTGCTAGCCAATTTAGAAGCTCAAGGAAATTTCCTTTATTTAGTGAGTCTTCACTTTCATCATGTCCTCTAAATTCCAAGCCTTGGCGCAACAGAAATCTCACACACTTGAGTGTCCATGTCAAACGTTGTTTATACAAAGCCTTGTATTGTGAGGTGTTGGAAGCAACAGACTCCCGAATTGATGTTTGTGGTGTAGTGAACATATCATACTTCTCTTGAGCTTCAACGTGAGCACTACTTACATCACCAACATGCCTTGTCAATCTTGCTTTCATGTTCCAGTTTCTAAACCCACCCTTAACAAATGAATCTCCATCGGGGCTTTTTGTTTTATCCTTGAACAAATAGCAAACAAAGCAGAAAGCAGCCTCTTTGTCCACACTATGCTCAAGCCACTTGTAATCCTTAAACCAAGAAGGACAAAAGCGGCGTTGTAATCCACTTATGTCTCTTTACTCAAAATTATGTTTCTTTGGTTGACATGCCCCCAACTCGATGTATCTCCTTCTAACTTTATCCTGGTCATTGACATTGTACCTAGAGATGGGGATCCGTTTCCCGGGATCTAGCTCAAGTGCTTCCAAATCTACTTCAAGTTGAACTTCATCATTTGCTTCACCATCTTCTATAATTGGGGCTGGGGAGCCACTCTCAGGTTCTATGTGACTATCATCCGGTTCATGTGCTTACACTAGTGCCAGTTGCAGATTGCTCTCAACATCCGGAGGAATGCTACTGCTCTCAACTTCAACATCAGGAGGATTTGGTGTAGATGTGGAAGTTCTTTTATCTGCCTTTGAAACTCTTTCCCACAATGCAACAATGCTAACACCATTCTTCTTCATCTATGATACAAGATTAGAAAAAAGATAGATTAGTAATCTACCAAAATATACACTCTGAAAATTGGTAGGTTAAAAATTAAAATATCAAAATTTCAATCTAGCAACCTGGTCGTTCCATACTAGGAAGAAGCAAGCAACCTACTTTGCTGGTCGCTCCAGCAAACTACATTAAAATAGCAAAACTGCAGTCTAGCAAACTAGTGCCCAGATACTGGATACTAAATTAGGAACTGGATGGCCTTAAGAACGATTGCAGATTTGCTATTTATCCGGATACTAAATGCCAGCAAACTAGTACTAGTACTCGTTTTAATCTAGTTTTGTACGCTATAGGAACTGCCGAACTGGCTGGGGGCTGGCCTTCTTACTTTCTTAGGGGAAGAGATCAAGAGAACTAGAGAGAGAAGACATGGACAAGGAGAATAGCACCTGGACGCTCATCGGACGCCGGCCGCCGGCGGCTCCGCTTGCCGCTGCTCGCCGCCGCCGCCGCAGCAGGCGCTAGGTTAGGTTGGGGAACGAACGACCGAGTGGGGACTGGGGAATGGATTCGGGTCGAGGTCAAACGAATCAGCGAAACGAGGTGCCGAGGTGGTCAGCCGTGTTGGACTCGCTGTGTGGGCCACAGTACTGGTGGGCTGTAGGCCTGTGGGTCGCCGAATAATACAAATAATAATTTTTTGGGCCAAATCTTTGGTATTCACATGAATACACGTGAATACCCCTGGCGCCGCCACTGGCCTTTGGATCTTTGGATCTCCATCGTGCGGCTGAGACGAACCAACAAGCGGTACGCTGAGCAACTTAAGCCGTCAACAGAGCATCGTCCGATCTCCATCCATCGGCTATGATTAAATCACTATTGCATGTGCTTTTACTGTATCTGCTAATGTCGCTATGGAGCTCCTTTTACTTTCAATAAACTTTTTTGCTTTATGAAAACCTCATATCCATTCTAGACTGGCATCAATGTAACGCGAATTGTAAACCCTAATTGTGAGTGAAGTGGTTGGCCTCTACTTTCCCCTCCAATAGAAATCCTAGCCAGATCCCTTCGAATTCGGGGCTTAGTTCTTGTCTGAATCCACCTTTTTTTACGGATTGTCTGAATCCACTTGTGTGATGTTTGAGGGTTAGAGCATTACTAATAGAACCCTCAAACCCTCAAATCTTAAAAGCAGTTTTAAGGGTTGAGTTGTGCCACTTTTTGACACTTTTAAGGGTTGAAAAACAGGGGCAAATACTAGAACCCTCAAACCCAACCCGTAAACTGCTTTAAGGATTGGATTTGAGGGTTCTAGTCTTTGCCTCGACCCCAACCTTTAAATCTATCATTTGACATCTCACAATTTATGACAACAAGAACACAATCAACTTCCAAACAAACTATCAAATGACAATCATTGATGCATGGTTTAATAGTTTACATCACAAAATCATCATCTTCCTCCTCTCATCGGCACCATCACCCAAAAGTTGCACCTCGGTGCCATCTCCTAGACCACAAGCGGGCTCCATCAAGCATCTCCATCGGCACCGGTGGAGTCGTACACACCGCCATCACCGCTACTACTCATCGGAGTGTCACCTCGAAAAGTAGAGGACGCAACACGGAACATCTTCTTCCTCTCCGCGATGTCCTCCTTGTAGTCCTTCCACCATTGCAATTGGTCTTCATCCATGTCCTTCTTGGACATCATCATGTGCTCTTTCTCTTCCACCATGAGTTCTTTTCATACCTTTCCCTCTTTGAGCTTGATCATCCTCTCCTCCAACTCGGCCTTGCGCTTTGCTTCTTCACGCTTTGCTTCAACTTGTGCAAGCTTGACCTCTTTCTTCTTCTCGGTGATAAGAAGTTTCGTCTCCAGTGTCTTCGTTGTCAATTCCTCTCTTGCCTTCATCTTGTGGTCCATCTTCTCCCTTAGGCTTGACGCCTCTTCTTCCATCTTCACCCTTAGCTTGCCCTTCTTGGTTCCCTCGGGCTTGCCCAAGTTCCTCTCCTCCTCATCTTCACTATCATCCATCCTTAGCATTGCCGACTTCTTGGGTGCGGTCTCTTGATCCCTCAACTTCCACTTGTCAAAAGTTTGAAGAATTAACCAAACATGCTTAAATGGGAATGCCTTGCCCTTGGAAGCGGCCATCTCCTTGTACCTCATGCCGGCAATTATCTCCTATCAACCACACATAAATCACATAAGAACCCACCAATAGCATAGTGCACACACATAATCAAAATAGTGAAGAAATATGTACTCACATAGTCACTCTCCACGGTTCCACTAGGTGGTGCATCTATCACTTGGTCCATGGCCGCACTCCAACGAGAACAAGCGGGCTTGATCAACTCCCACCGGCCTTGAAGCGACCGGAAAGAGCGATGGATGAACCCACTATTCTTCGGCTTGATCTTACAATAGGCGTCCTCGATCCTTTGCCAATACCGTTTACCGGTTTGATCGGTGCCGGTGGTTGCATCCATTCCCACAGCTGCCCAAGCATGAACCAAGAGGACATCTTCCGCCTCGGTGTAGTTTGTCGACCGCGCGTGTGGGCGGGAAGCGGCGGTGAATGCCTCCTCCCCTATCTCGGCCACCTCCTCCTCGTCATCCCCTACATCCTCCTTCTCCTCCAAGTCGTCACCAACCCTAAAGGGGTTTAGAGGCGGAGCTCCGAGGTCCACCTCCGCGTTTTGAAGGAGGTCCATGAACGAGGATGGGTTTGCCATTTCCTCGAACACCTCGTGCGCGGCGGGAGGAGGTTTGGCGACGGCGGCCGCCGCAGGCTTCTTCCGCAGCTTGGTCACGGCCGGGGACGAGCCGACGACCTTGGAGGCCGCCCCTCGCGGCCCATGAGAGGCCGCCTTCGGCTGGCTCTTCTTGGTAGCCGGAGCAGGCGGCGGGAAGGCGGCGAGGGCGGGCGCCGGTGCGGGCGAGGCGGGCGGGGCGGTGATGGTGGTCGGGGCGGCAGGAGGTGGTGCGAGGCCCGCCCGCCGCTGCTTGGCCCCGACGTGGGTCGCCGCCACCACGTCGGCCACGGTCGGTTGGGCGGGCGCCGGGACGGGCGAGGCGGACGGGACGGGACGGGCGGGGCGGGAGCGGCGGGCGGGGGCGCGGCGGCGGCGGGGCCTTCCATGGCCGGCGCGGCAGGAGGCGGCGGGAGGCGGCGGGAGGAAGAGGCCGGAAGGAGGAGCGGTTGGCTCCCGCGCGAGCGAGGAGCGAGCGACGAGGAGGAGTGCGGGTTGGGGGGAGATTTTCCTCTCAACCCCTACTTCTACAGATTGCAAAGTGGTTTGAGGGTTGAACCTCTAAATTTTTTTACGGGTTTGAGGATTTAGAGGTTCTAGTCTACAGCGTTTTTTCAGCAAAAACTGTAAAATAAACGGTTATTTTTAGGGATTTGAGAGTTTGAAGGCTCTACTAGTAATGCATGCTCTTAGTTGGATCTTGTCACGACCGAACACCACCCAAATACCGGGCGTGAGGCGCAGCTCCCCGTCCCACTCCCACCCGGTCACGGAGAATCGATCGAGGTTGGGTGTGCGCCAGGTTGCGGGAACGCCTCTGGAGGTATAGCCCCCCTCCCACTCCCAAAATTTGCCGTCCGAGAAGGATTGCTGTCCTCTTCATAGCCCTAGCCCACTCCCCGTCGCCGCCCCCCGTCCCCAAATCCGCCGCCCCCCTCCGCCCTATCGGCGGCGATCTGCCGCGAGCACTACCATGCGAGGGGCGCAGCTCCCCGCCGCACCCTGTCGCCGCGCCTCTGCCATCCCACTCGAGCAGGAACGGCTTCTCCAATCTGCGCCGGCGGCAATCCCTGATTTCCCTTCCACCTCTGTGGTGAGTCTTTTGCGGAAACTGGTTCCCTGCCGCATACTCTATTCGTCTTCTTGCATGCATAGCCCGATGCGGGCCAGTCACACTTCCGGTGGATAGTACCTTGTGCTTTTGTCCTAGCATGACCTGAGATTTCGTGACGAGAAACTTAAACATCGATATAGTCTACTGATTAATACATCCTATATTTGCATGGAATTTTTGTCCTGAAAGTATACCATGCTGTCAGGATCTTCAGTAGATATAGCTCAACTTTCATTTGAGTGGTTTTGTTGGTTTAAAAATGCTGGTTCAGATGGCTTTTAGTTATGTAACTTTGTCAATAATTAGCGCTTTCTTTAACCATAGGTCCAGGAGATGCCTAGAAAGAATCAAGAATGTACACGCATGGGAGGAGGAGCAAGCACAAGTAAGAAGAGAAAGGCTTCTTTACAGTCCAACTCCAACCGAGAAGGTGAACCAAGTGCAACAATTTCTAGTCTCTGTTGAATTGTTAATTATAAAGGAACTAGTTAAAATATATTACTAATGCTATTAATTGTTCATTACCTGCAGATTCTCCGCCTCCGAGGGATGGTTAGTTTGTTTTGAGGACACCTAGGGATTGGAAGCGTTTGATCGTAGTATTGGATCGTACATCCCTGAAATTATTTCTACCTCTAAACGAAAACATCATGTTTAAACATATGCATCATAAAAAAGTACTAATGAAATGAAAGATTGCTTCCTAGGTTCGTTCAATGTTCAAAGTCTTGTTCGACAGAAACATGTTACTCATGTGCTTATTGTTTTTTTGTTTGGTTGAAACTTGTCCGACCAAAAGCTATTCCTTTTGTTTTGGCATGTGCCAGTTTTATCTTGCATATTGGCTTCAAATGCTAATTGGTACACATTTTCACCTATTGCACCAGACCTTTCACGCATATTACGCAAGAGCCTACTTCCCCGTGGTTATCCTATGCCATCTAAGATTACTGGCAAGTTATTATTTTCCATTTTTCTGATTCTCCCCTCCCATTTTTTTCATGTGTTTCAAGATATTTATTCTAGCCCTCATGGTATGGTATGTTTTTTCGATTAGGGGGCATGCGCTTGGTGAATACATTTGAGCTCTGCTTTGGAAATTTAGATGGCTACAGTGAAGAGCACACCAGCATTAAGTTACTTGCTTTGAGCCTATGTCAGTCCATTGTCTCACTTGCTGCTTTTAAGGGTAACAATGCAATCACTTTGTTATTGGGATTCCAAGTTTTTTAGGTTAATCAGTAACTAAAAATTCGATCCTGTGTAGGTCAAGATAGACGGTTTACATGCACAGGCACAATCATCCAGCACACAGCATCCAGCATGAGCATTCTAACCTCTGCTAGCTTGATTAGATCCTCTGAAGATGAAAGTAAGATACTTGATAAACTGGAGGTTAGTGCTACTAGTCAATTTTCCATCCCATTGGTTTGTTATGATTATGTGCTCATGAGATGAAGATGATACAGTTTGTACTTGCATGCAGATTAAGGTGCGCCTGCCCAATGGCAAGCTCGTTGTAGGAAAACTGTGGAAATATGATTTTTATTATAATATTGCTGTTGTGAACACCAAGGCTTTTCCAGAATTTCATGCAGCATGCTTTCATAATGAAGTGCCAGCTAATGTCAAATTCTCCCAAAGTAAACTGGTAGCTATTGGACGAGTTTTTGAATCTGGAGAACTAATGGCTACAGGTGGGACACTGCTGTACAAAACTTGCAAATTCGATTGCCAGCAACTCATGGCATCTACATGTAAGACCACAAAGGTACTTCCCCTAATCTTTTATCGCTCTGTAGATAGATTAATAAAAAGAAACTGGTAATATGACTAGAGTAGGACTTTTTTGTTCGCATTAGGAAGATATTCATACATACTCCCTCCGTTCCTAAATATAAGACCTTTTAGAGATTCCAACATAGACTACATAGGAGTATAATGAGTGAATCTACACTCTAAAGTATGCCTATATACATCTGTTTGTAGTCCGTATTGAAATCTCTAAAAGGGCTTATATTTAGAAACGGAGGGAGTAATATCTTAGAAATTGTTCATATCGAACAATATTATGTAGCGTACCTAAATATGAAAACATTCTAAACAAAGCATGTTCACAGCCATTGTATTCTGTGCTAGGCTGGAATTGGGGGCCCCATTATTGATGCTGATGGAAAATTCATAGGCATGAGCTTTTATTATAAGGATGGAGCTCCTTTCTTACCAATCACTATCCTCCAGAAATGCTTAAAGCACTTCAATGAATTTGGGTATGTTTTGAAGTTCTTACTTGTATGTGCTTCGGATATATTTAGTTCAGTCGCATGTTGTCAAGATACTAAACAATTTTTTACCACTCTCTTATCATTTGCTTGATTGTGGAGACATTAGGTCAGGACTTTGAGATTAAAATTAGGATATCGTAGCTAACATTTAATGGTTCTTAGATTGATAAGTTTATTGGATGGATACTTGGGAGATGCTAAAATTATGCTGCCACCACCTAGCTGATCAGTGGCAGCCATGATGGCTGCATGATTGGCTCGAGTATTAATTGCTGATAGGAGGGTGGTGATAATCATAGTTGCTAGTCACTTCCTGTTCATCTGAGCCACCAGAAACCAGGTATTTGCTGTAGCCCGTAGCCACTAGCTGTGAGTAAGCAGTTCCAGTCCCCTTAATATGTGCTGGTCACTGTTCTCTGGGTGTTACCAAACTTGCTTTCACTATCCTGGGTTCTGTGTAGCTGATGTTACTTGGCTCAAGTATTTTTTCTGTGTAGTTTTAGGTCATCTATATTGCTAACTGGTAAAGCTGTTGCCTTGTGACCATGAGGTCACGGGTTCGAGTCTCGGAAACAGCCTCTTGCAGAAATGTAGGGAAAGTCTGCGTAGGTCACGGGTTCGAGTCTCGGAAACAGCCTCTTGCAGAAATGTAGGGAAAGGCTGCGTACTATAGACCCAAAGTGGTCTGACCCTTCCCCGGACCCTGCGCAAGCGGGAGCTACGTGCACCGGGCTGCCCTTTTTTTAATATTGCTAACTGGTCTATTGTTAGTAAATATATCGAATGATCAATGATGTGATATGTGTAGGAGAGTTCTGCAGCCATGGCATGGTCTGAGGATTGGATCACTTCAAGCTGAAAAATTGCGTGTCCGTGAAGAAGTACATGACATCTTACCCCATGCACATGGCATTTACGTACAGAAGGTGACTATCCACCTCATGCATTTGATGTAGTCTTTTCTTTCATTGTGTTGCTATGCTGTTTATATGTGTACTAGTAATAGTGCACGTGCAATGCAGGTGGTATCAATTACAAAATAAATAACATGTTTCAGGCGTAAGCAGTTGAATTGAACATCTTAAGAAATACACACTCCCCATTTCATTACTAAGAAAACATAATTTCCTCCCCATTTATGATTTTTCCCCATACATAAACAAACAAATCTGATCAAAGAAAATTATCAAATTGAGCATTGCTAACAACCTATTCCATTTGTTACTTCTTTCCATTGATGAAATTTCCCTGACAGCCATGTATCCAAGCCACCAACCCATCCGGCGATAGGACATGATATATGACTAATTGGAAACACTTACACGGAAGTACGAATAGAAGATCCAAACCGTGCCCCCCTTGAACACAACTTGGTAATTAAGGTCTGTAGCATTGCTTAAACCAAAACTTATCATGTCTTATCATATTTGTTTTTTCTAGAGCTTTGAATAATATCTCCAGCTCATTCAATGCAGCAATAGACCCATCATTCTCCATGAACATGCTACCTTCCTTTCTCAAATCTAGCAGAACTTTGGTGGCCCTCTTGTCTTCACTAAAATGCCAATCTTTTGAGCAGTTTCATCTTGTACACCCTTCTCTACCACCTAAGTCAGCATAATGAGAAATGAGGAATATTACAAATAAATCCACATCAATGTGAGTAGGGCATTTTGGAGACCGAGCTCCATGGAGCCCTTTATTTTGGAAAATTCAAAATTTCAGTTTCAAAAAATTCTGAAAACAAACGCATGTATGCAAGGATGTAATGTGTGAAAAATTTCAGGATGAAATACCTTGAATTGTGAGCTGCACAAAAAAAACCAAATCATAGGCTTTGAGGATGAACAGTACAGATACTAAAAAGCCCCAGATTTGTCTTTTTATTGTAGCTCACATGTAGATTATGTATCTAGGTATAAGTGTATTTATTGTCCGAATTTTTTGAAATTGTAAAGTTTAAATTTTGAAGTTTTCAAATAAAGGCCTCCATGGAGCTCGGTCTCCGTTTGGCATTTTCGCATCAATGTCACTTATAACGTATAAGAGCACACATTTGAAAGAAAACGGAAAAAGGCGTACCAGCCGGAATTAAAACAAGACTATAATCTCGCAGCTAGGTGGAACAACATGGAGCCCCAGTCCCAGAGTAGAATTTGCTTCTGGTATTTTTACAACGGTTGGACCAGAGCAATAGGTCATCTGCAGCCGCCCGAGCAATGTGATGGAGGCTCTGATAGTCATCTCGAAAAACTTTAGCGTTTGACGTCTCCAAATATTCCATAGAAGAGCAATGACCACAGTAGAATGAACTTTGTTGGATAGAGCACCTTGCTATACATCAAGAAGATTGGTGGGCCTGCCATCATGCAAGCTATTGAGTTCGCTCCGGAGTGGCAGGAGGAGAGGACAGCAAAACAATAGATGGTCATTATTCTCACTTCCTCCACAAAGGGGGCAGGCGTTGGAGGTGGCAATAGAATCGTCGGAGCATAATTCTTCCAGATAGCAGTAGCCAGCTAATCAGTTGGTCTGGTGGACCAGATCTCCTTGTAGGCCAGTTTGGTTGTTAGAAGCTTGCCGTCTTGCCTGCAAATTCTTTTGTTCGGGACCTGCAGGTTCAAGTTTACCAAAGTCATAATAGCGCGCAAGTTAGCTAGTTCACATTCAACCGCATGAGATAATCTTGGAGCAAGATCGAGGTGTAGCTCTGGAGAAGCAAGAACCCAGGCAACAAAGGATGCCTGCCTATTTAAGTGGGAGAAAAGAGCCTGGAATTGTTGAGCCAAAGTGGTAGTGGCGTTCGGAAGCCAAAGGTCAGCCCAAAAGGAGGTGATGGCACCATCGCCAAGATTGACCATGGTGATTGAGCAAAAGAAGTCTAAGCCTTCGAAAATGTCATGCCAAACCGGAGTAACAGCATTATCCGGCGTGCCCAGATCATGAATAGGAGACCATCCATATTTTGTTGACGAGGTAGTTCGGTTCAGTCTGGGTGCCTCAATCGTGAAGTTTAGAGAGGTGTTAAGCAGGCATAAATTTTTTGTTGCTTTAAATGGAATGGTGTAATTCCCTTGCACAGTAGTAAACATCTGTGAGGTTTGTTTTCAACTTCATTTCATTATTTGAACAATCGCAATCAGGTATCCAGGCTAGATTCTATGTTTTGCTGTACGCTGTGGTATGCCAATTTTCTTGAGTGAAAGTGAGAACAAGGAAAAGGGACATTAGCAGATTTGGACAAAACTAATCTTTTGAGATTGGATGTGAACATATATTTGGATATTTACATTGTGATGATCACTTATTGCTGTGACTTGCTTGATTTTTTTTTGACAGATCCTTGTTTGCTTCATAGGTTGTGAGTGGATCCCCATCAGCAGATTCTGGAATCAAAGCTGGTGATGTAATTACCAAGCTTGATGACTTTGCGCTATCCAATGCACAAGAGGTTCTGTTCTTCTTTTGTGCCATTCTACTTTTTTTTTTGGTTTCTAAACTGTGCTGTGAAATCAGACCTCCATTTATTTGGTTTGGTTTCCTGCGAATCTGACATTATAGGTTAGTTTGGTTGGTGCCCTGGACACGATGTCTGGAAAGTGATGCTTGCAATGAGCCTGAACAAATAATTTTTTTTGCCTGAACTGCCTGAGATATAGAGTGTTTGGTTGGTGATCTGTCCTGGTAGTCTCAATATGGGTTAGTTTGGTTGGTTCCCTGGACACCATGCCTGCAAAGTGATGCCTGCCTTGAGCCTGAGAAGTAACTGTTCTTTTTGTTTGCCTGGGTAGGCTAGCCTGGGATAGAAGTGTTTGGTAACAACATGCTTTGATTTATAAATACTAAAGTACTCTCCTAATAAAGGCCAACAGAAAACCTTCCTACTTTCTCTCTCTCTCTCTTGGAATCACAGACCCAAATTTTTCTTTTTAGAACTGCGCATAACCCATTGAAAAATCCTAATTAACAGAGAAATCACAAATTCCTGTTCCATTATGTGATTTTTTTGGATCCAATCAATCTACTCACCACCTGGATCGAGTTCTCCTGTCTGTCCTCTGTCTTACCTCCTGCCGAGCTCACGTTGGTGGCCGTAATGCTGCCTGTTTGCCAAGGGCAGCCGTGGCAGCTACTTCATACATCTCCGCCCTGTTTCTTTTATTCTTCTGATTAATGTCTGCCAGTAGTTTCAGGCTGCTGCCAGCATGTATAGGTGCTCAAGATATGACACCAGGGCCGGTCTTACTCTCCAGGATACCAACCAAGCAATGTGCAGGTAGCTTCCTGGGAGGCCCCAGTCCAGTTGCCATGCACCCAAGATGCCAGTTAAACTAACCTAAGCCATTGCATTTTATGTATGATTAAGAATCTCCTGCTTGTGTTTCACCTCATACGTAAGCATCATGTTCCTAGGGACAGATACATCTGCGCCATAGTACTACCACTCTACTAGCATGGTTACATCGTTTCTGCGAGCAACCAATGGAGTAGGAACAACAGCTCGGGAAGCACCATTGGCATCCATGGAAGGTTGAATATCGGCATAGGTAGTAGGAGGAGCATGGGCTCTGGGAGAAGATGAAGGGTGCGTTTGGTTCGTGTCATTGGGTGGAATGTAATGGGTCCGCCCCGCACCCAGGGATGGTTCTCGTGTTTGGTTTGGTCGAGGAATCAGAACCCACTCGTTCTTGGGAAGGCATATTCCCCTTATTTCGGGAATGTGCTCGTACCTCCAAATCGAGCGAACGACCCGGAACACCTCGCATCTCTGCCCCTCTCCCCAAAGACCAGGCCAACCTCCCCTCACCTGTCGTCTCTCCCTCAAGCCGGCGTTGCTCTCCTTCTCTCTCACAGCCACCACTCCCCCATCTGGGCAGCGGACCGGGTAGCAGCCGATGGGGGGCGGAGGTTGCTGGAGGCAATCACACTCTAGACGTCGGCTTGACCTGTGGGTGGCAGCGGCTGGACTTTTGCTGGTGGCGATGATCTGATTGGCCGGAGGGCCGGCGGACGACTACCTGATCCACAGAAGAGGTGGCGGCGACCAGGCCTGCTGGGGGCTACGGATCTGCTAGAGGGCGTCAGCGGCCTGATGTGCCGGAGGGGTGGTGGCGACCTTGCTCGACCTGACCTCAATTGCAAGCAGGAGGACAACGGGGTCTTTCGGTTCTTCCTTAATACAGGATTCGCATCAGCCACTTCCTGTTTCTTCCTCTAATCTGCAACTCCATTCCATGACAACGAGCCAAGTAGTTCATTAGCATTAACCCTTTCTTTAGTGCTAAGAGTTAGCTAGTTACTCTTTTTTATTTGTAAGATATGTTTTGGCGCAAGAGGAGATAGTTGTGTAATCATAACAAGTGTTTGTTTCATCCTCAATTCACTATAGACGTCTGAGAAAATGCAGATTGAAACAAATGTAAATGTCTGAGAAAATGCAGCTATAATTGTTCGTATTGTATATATGCATTTGAGGGGTGAGGACAAACAAACCCATTACATTCTGTCTGCAACCAAACACTGATACATCGCCATTCCATTCCATCTGTCGTCCTCAACCAAACACCGGAACGGAACCGACCCATTCCGATGGAATGTAATCATGACATTCCATTCCACTTCGTTCCCCAACCAAACACACCCGAAATAAATCCAGCTCTAGAAACAATGTAGTAGGCAAGCCAGGACCTTCCATACCGCCTGACTCACCCCCACCTAAGAGAACCCCATTCCTACAAGAAAGTTAGAGTTAGTTATATAAAAAATGATCAGGCAGACATTTATTATTTCCATAGCTGCCATATTTTACTGGGTTGTGCTTTTGAGCAATCACCTTCCACATTTTCCATTCTGTTGGAATAATAATTGGTAAGAACACATCAATTCTACAATGTGAACTCTGCAGTAATGTGGTGAATACTTGAATCATAAATTGTTTTCATCAGGCAAGCTACTTTCTAATTGTGACCAGAGACCAGAACCTGACAAATTAACACCTGCAGTTTGTTGCATGCTCAGTGCAAATTGCATATATCTGTTCAGAAGTACTTTCTGTTGGTAGAGTTATTTAATTTTAGTTGAGCACTTGGATTTTCTCCTTATTTCAATGCTTATATTAATCATGTTTTATTGCCGAAAGTGGTCAAGAAATAAGTAAACAATATGATTTGATTTTGACTTATTCATGGTATATTTACAAAACTTATTGAGATTCCTTCAGCATTCTTAAGGTCAAGCATAATGACTATGTTTGTTAATTTGCATGTTAATTTAATCACGCTGGTATACTTTAATCAGTTCAAAAGTTCCAAATAATGGCTCGCAACATGGCAATATATTTGTTAATTTGCATGTTAGCAACTTAGCATGCTCAAAATAGAGGGTAAACATTTGAATTCATATTTGGAATATAGGAATAGTAATTCAAATTGAGAACTGAGTGGGCTAAGTGTCTTGTTTGCTAGAAGAACATGCATGTAACCTCTTGTTTCATGTTAGAGCTCATTTTGTTGTGATTTTGTTCTTATGGACCCTTGGATTTTCATATTATCAATTAAAAAATATTATATTCTTAAACTATATTATTTCAGTATATTCTCCCCCACTGCTCCTTGTTTCCTGAAAATGAATAAATATACAGGTCATCATGGTTATGTTCTAATTTAAGTAGAGCTATGTTTTTAGCTTGCACAATATTTGCACAATATATGATGTATTGTTAACGAGAAGTGCATTTTGCATGACATCTGATATGGATCGAGAAGCCCTGTATCCCTATTGGAGAGTATGATAGTTTTATTCGTTGTATTAGTACATAACATACATGTTCATGCAAAATCTGCTACTCATATGGATTTTATTTATTCCTACCAGTTCCATGAGCTGATTTTGGACAAGGCAGAGAGTGCTTTTCGACATGGTGAAGGAATGCATCTTACGGTTAGTTGCAGAAGTTTGTATTCTGCATTTGTGCGTCAACATTTATGCTTTAATTGTTCTCCATATTGTGCCATTGCATTGAAAATAGGTATCTTTCCTAAGGCCAAGCAGTGGCTCTGAGTTCTGTGCAACTATCAGTGCTGAAGTTATCGACATGAGCGAACAAAACATGAGCAGTCAAAACAAGAGCAAGCAAAACAGGTTCTTTTTCTGACACAAAATTATTGCTTTTATGTCAATATATTTTGTGAAGTCAATTCTTTCAGTGTTAGATGGCCGGTACCCAAGACGAAGTGGCTATATCCAGATGACGAACGTGATGCTGATATGATGCCCCTTGTTCGAAAGTGTCGTCGACCTGGCTATGTATATGGTGAGGATCTTGCCTCTTATTCTTTCTCTCTCCTATTTGATGGTGATGTTTCAAGCAGTAACCACTACTGTCTTAGTTTCATCCTCTGTTGAGTTTTTTTTTGATCTGTTAAATTTGGTGTCGTTGCTGATGTGTATGTAATTTCATATAGACCCGTGACATTTAGATCTCTGCATTTTTAAAGTTGTATTAGTGTAAAGTTCCTGTTACCACTTTGTAGATGCATTCTATGTGCAATGCTGCATTATCTCTCTGTCTTGGTTAGGTTGTTTCACTTGTAATACTGTTACTTGCTAAGTTTCTCTCATGGACGTGACACCGCTTTTGTTTCAGAGGCCCCCTTGATGACTGACGTATCTAGATACACAAGGGTCTGATGAATAATCAAGTTGAGCAATCTCGTAGGGTTACTAAAGAGGAGCTTGTTAGGGAGCCAGATGTGAACGTTTCGGTTTTCTGATCCATATTTGGCAACTAAACTGCATGTTATCTACCCCTATGCTAAGTTGGCCCGGAGATATTTTGTTTGGTTTGATTGTTTTATTAATGCGTGTATGAAAAATACTAAGACGGGGTCGTGGGATGTAACGAGAAAGCGCTTGTTGTCAGCATGTTGTGGTATATGTAATGCATACCTTATGGGATGGCGAAATGGCCCCAACGAGCTCATTGTCGGGGGTGTCGTGTGACATATGCCAACGGATGACTTATCATGAAGGGGGCTAATAATACGTCGTCGGTGCCAGGAAATGGAATAAGGCGCAAACATGTTCGTTGGCGTATCTTATCCAGGTTTGGGGCTCTTTAGGAGATAACACCCCTATTTCTGCTCTTCGGGGTTTCTGCATGATCACTAAGCAACAATGGTGGCTACAAGCTTGCTCCTTGAGCCGTTTCTCTAGAGGGGGAAGAAGAGCAAGGCTAGCCCTAGCTTACTCTCTCTATATGTGTGTGGGTGTGTTGAGGTCTTAGTGAGGATGAACCCTTTGCATGGGCGCCCTGGGGGTTTATATAGGCCTACCTCAGGGGTACAATGGTAATTCGATCGGGTGTAGGACCTGGCTGTCAGTGTTTGTAGATGCCGGCTTCTCCGTCGACCACTGGGGCCTGCCGCTTGGTGGGTCCTGTCGGCTGTCGCTTGTGAGTGTTGTCGGCTGCTCATTATTGTGGCGATGTTGCTGATGATATGTGCTTTGTCGAGGGAAGCGTGGCTATAGTACCCACCACCCTCCGTCTCTTTTGATTAATGGCGCACAAACTCTAAGGGAAGGGGGAAGGCCGGCTGCTGGGAGTCGGCATCCCATCTGCCGGCTGGCGGATCCCGTCGCCTTCTGGCTTCTCACTGACAGGTAGGGCCTGCCGCCTGGGGTTGTATCGACAGCTCATAGTGGGAGCATGGCCTTCTTTGCCATGGGTGATGTCATGGGAGGCGTGGCAATAGTGATGCGCCGGGCGAGGGATGTTCGCCCAGTACGCCGCACTGTAGCCACGCTCTGCCCTGGATTTGGGGGTGGCAGGCGTCGTTGTAGCCATGCCTCGTCTTGTCGTCATAATGTGGCGCAAACTTTGAGGGCGATTGTGGCTGCCTGCTAGGAGCCAGCCTTTTTTTGGAGGCCGCCTGCTAGGATCGGCAACTCTGAAGGCCGTCTGCTAGGAGCCGGCCCACTGCGGGGCCGCATTCTGAGCCTTGCCGTCTTCTGGTGGCCGGCCGCTTGGACCAATCGACCGTAAAGAGAGCGGCGCTTGGGTCTTTGATTCTTGAGGGGCACAGCCGACCCTGATGTCTTGAAACATCATGGGAGGCAGATGAGGCTATCTGAGGGAGTCCGGGATTAGGGGTCTCCGGACAGCCAGACTATATCCTTTGGCTGGACTGTTGGACTATAAAGATACAAGATTGAAGACTTCGTCCCGTGTCCGGATAGGACTCTACTTGGTGTGGAAGGCAAGCTAGGCAGTACGGATATGGATATCTCCTTTGTAACCGACCTTGTGTAACCCTAACCCTCTCCGGTGTCTATATAAATCGGAGGGTTTTAGTCCGTAGGACAACATACAATCAGACCATAGGCTAGCTTCTAGGGTTTAGCCTCTCCGATCTCGTGGTAGATCAACTCTTGTAATACTTATATCATTAAAAAAAATCAAGCAGGACGTAGGGTTTTACCTCCATCAAGAGGGCCCGAACCTGGGTAAAACATCGTGTCCCCTGCCTCCTGTTACCATCCACCTTAGACGCGCAGTTCGGGACCCCCTACCTGAGATCCGCCGGTTTTGACACCGACACTACCCGTGGTCATTTACTTCGACGATAGTCCCCGAAGCTAGTGGGGCGCCGCTGCTGGGAAGACGAGAAGCCGCAGCAGCTTCCTACTCCGAGTGATGTGGTCGTCTTACTTCGTCCGGCTTCTGAAGCGCCAACTGCGACCGGGAAGACCATCCGGAAAATTTGAAGCGTCATGGGAGGAGCCGGATGGCGCGCCAGCCGGGCACCAGGATGGCCGCCTGCTGCGCGTGCGCCACGCGGCGGCATCATTCTGGGCCTGCCTGCCATCCCATGTGCGCGACGGGACATCGCTGCAGGCTGGGCCCGCCACTACTGGGCCTCGGCACGCGTGCGGCTCCGGTGCGGCCTAGGCAGTCGGTTGCTATTCCAAGGCACAGTAACTATACGTAGTTATTGCACGGTAAACGCGGGGTCGTGGGCGTAGTTAATCCCACGACCCCCACGTTCTTGCCCCCTCGGCTTCGCCGCCTGGGGCTATAGGTAGGGGGAGGAGGGGAGTGGCAGACGCACGCGCACCCTCTCCCTTCTTCCTTTCTCTCCTTGTTGCTGTCGCCGCACCCCTGCCTCTCGCTTGAGTGCTGCAGCAGCCCACCGCCGTCTAGTGCATCCTTCCCACAGCGTCGCTGCTCCGCCGTAGGCTTGCCAACTCGTCGTCGTCGCGTGTCGTCGTCGTGCTCGAATCCTCATGGCGCTAGCCGGGGCTTGGGACGGCTCCAACGTCCATGAGGACCACATCGCGTTCCTTTGCCAGATGCGGCGTCTGCCCGGCAAAGGCTTCGTTGAGGCGCGTCCTCCGCCCGAGACGGAGATCTCGCCGGCGCCGCGGGAAGGCGGGCAGGTCGTCTTCCGCTCGCACTTCATCCGTGGCCTCGGCTTGCCGGCGAGCGATTTCTTCCGCTCCTTCCTTCGCTTCTACCGCCTCCAGCCGCACCACCTGACGCCGAATACGGTGGTGCTGCTGTCGGCATTTGTCACCCTCTGCGAGGGATATCTTGGCATTCCCCCACCATTGAGTTGTGGGGGAAATTCTTCTACACCAAGCTTGGAATCACAGCCAAGAACGAGGCGGCCATCGCCTGGCTTGAGGAGATGACAGAGTCGGAAGGCCTACAGGCCTCGGATCTGCTGACCGCCTTCGTGGCGCGCCGGGTTCTCCCCTTCAAAGCCGGCCTCATCTGATCAGCCGGATGAGCAGGCACCGAGATCCGTGCCGGATGTGCACAAAGGAGATGCCAGACGCGAAGGTGGCCCGTCTGGTCAACTACATTTCAAACTGCAAGCTCTCGGAGGGGGAGTCACAGTTCGGAAAACGACCGTACTCTTGAGCAGACCCTTCGCTTGCTGTAAGTCTTTCTCTTTCTTTCTTCTTCTTTCTCCTCTGCCGGGTTCTGCTTTCGCCGGCTGATCAGCCGGCCACTTGTGTAGATTCTCTCGTCCCAACAGGTGGCCGATGCCCTGGAAGAAGGCCAGGAGTACCTGCTGGAAAGGTCTGAGAGCGACGTGGACGACCCTGATTTGGGAGCGGCCGCCCTGGAGGACGACACCGCAGGCGGCGGCAGTGGAGCAGGCGGGTCTGGAGGAGGCAGCGTCGAGACGTGGCCAGACGACGACGATGTGGAGCCCGAAGCGCGCCGTCCCCGCGGAGCTGACAAGGCGGGCGCGAGCTCGTCAGCTGTGCCAGCCACGCCAGGTGGTGCACAGAAGCTTCGGGCCGTCGTGCCACTTCTCGGCAACCGGCCCAAGAAGCCGAAGAACCCGGCTACTGTGACCAAGAGGCGAGAGGCCGCCATGAAGGCGGCCCAATTTCAAAGGGCCCCGAAGCAGCCCCCAGTGGTGTCCGCGTAAGTGCTCAATCCCCCATCGAGTTTCTTCTTTGTCTCTTTTCTTACAAATTTTCTTCCGAACTTCTTTTTGCAAAACTCCTTCTAAATTCATCTTGCTTGAGCAGAGCCCTGCTCTCTCTTGAGAGGTCGGCCTCCGCCTCCATCGCCAGGGGGACGAAGGGCTCGGCCGAACCCCGCCGCGTGGACCCGCTCGCCGAACTCCAGGCGGCGATGGAGCGAAACGCACAGGAGGCACGTGAGGAGCGGGAGGAGACGGAGCGGTAGAAGGCGGCAGCGGCCGAGGCAACGCGAAAAGAAGCCGATGCGGTCGCTAAGGCCTAGGCTGACGTCGTAGCTAGGGAGCGGGCAGAGGCGATCGCCAAGGCCCGGGCAGAAAAGGCCACGCACAGCCAGGCGCCACAACTTATCATCCCTCTGCGCGCCGCTTTACCGGCACCGAGGTCCAGGTGCCAGCTGGAGGAGCCGACGACGACCAGTCGGCCCATGGGAGCAGAGAAGGCGGCGATGTCATGCTGAGAGCGGAGGCGCCTCAGCCAGCGCCGGCTGCCCCGTCACAAAGCCGCCAGTCGGACGCGCCGCAGGAGTCGCCAGCCGGCGGCGAGCTGGTGGTGGGATCCACCCCCGCGGCCCATACTCCGATGCGCCGACGCGTGGCGAAGGCAACGTCGGTGCCATGGCCGCAGATGATCGAGGCCGCGAGCTCGTCAGCCCTAGAAGCAGAAGCCACCAACGCCGTTCCGCCGGAGTGGACGCTAGGAGGCGGGTCTGGCGTGCTGAACATGGCGTCGCAAGACATCCAGGCCCAGCTCCAAGCCCAGGGTGAAGCTCTTCAGCAGTACACAAAGGCATTCGTGTCGACGCGCGCGACCATCCAGGTACGTCTGCTGACCGCTTGCTTTGACTCTTGTAATCTTCTTTGAAAACCTTCTTTGAAAATCTTTCGTGGGGGCACGCCAGCGTCCCTATTGGGTGTAGCCCCTGAGTTCCGGGTCGACTGCTGAGCAGGCGGCTCAGAACTTAAAAGCAAGTTCTGAGTGCTAACCTTCTTTCTTTTGTGGTCTCCATTGCAGGACTATCACAATATCTGCGCGGCCACCCACAACTCCCAGGTCCGGGAGCTGGCCAGGCGGAATACTGAGCTGTCCGAAAGCCGGAGTAAGTACCTCGTTCCTTATTCACGCGGGGGCGCGCCAGTGCACCCGCGGGATGTAGCTCCAGCAGCTACGCTTTTCCTTTGATGTCTTCTTGACCGTCTTCTCTTCTTTGCCCTCCGCAGGAGCCAACGCCGCCTTGCAGCAGCAGCTGGGCGAAGCTCAGACCGCGCTGCGCGCCAAGGAGGAGGAGCGCAGCAGGGCGGAGCAGGAGCGCTGATGTCTACTACACAACCTTCTTCTTGTAGATGTTGTTGGGCCTCCAAGTAGAGAGGTTTGTAGGACAGTAGCAAATTTCCCTCAAGTGGATGACCTAAGGTTTATCAATCCATGGGAGGCGTAGGATGAAGATGGTCTCTCTCAAACAACCCTGCAACCAAATAACAAAGAGTCTCTTGTGTCCTCAACACACCCAATACAATGATAAATTGTATAGGTGCACTAGTTCGGCGAAGAGATGGTGATACAAGTGTAATATGGATGGTAGATAAAGGTTTTTGTAATATGAAAATATAAAAACAGTAAGGTAACTAATGATAAAAGTAAGCGTAAACGGTATTGCAATGCTTTGAAACAAGGCCTAGGGTTCATACTTTCACTAGTGCAAGTTCTCTCAATAATAATAAAATAATTGGATCATATAACTATCCCTCAACATGCAACAAAGAGTCACTCCAAAGTCACTAATAGCGGAGAACAAACGAAGAGATTATGGTAGGGTACGAAACCATCTCAAAGTTATTCTTTCTGATCGATCTATTCAAGAGTCTAGTAAAATAACACGAAGCTATTCTTTCCGTTCAATCTATCATAGAGTTCATACTAGAATAATACCGTAAGACACAAATCAACAAAAACCCTAATGTCACCTAAATACTCCAATGTCACCTCAAGTATCCGTGGGTATGATTATACGATATGCATCACACAATCTCAGATTCATCTATTCAACCAACACAAAGAACTTCAAAGAGTGCCCCAAAGTTTCTACCAGAGAGTCAAGACGAAAACGTGTGCCAACCCCTATGCATAAGTTCACGGAACTCGCAAGTTGATCACCAAAACATACATCAAGTGGATCACGTGATATCCCATTGTCACCACAGATAAGCACATGCAAGACATACATCAAGTGTTCTCAAATCCTTAAAGACTCAATCCGATAAGATAACTTCGAAGGGAAAACTCAATTCATCACAAGAGAGTAGAGGGGGAGAAACATCATAAGATCCAACTATAATAGCAAAGCTCGCGATACATCAAGATCGTACCACCTCAAGAACACGAGAGAGAGAGAGAGAGATCAAACACATAGCTACTGGTACATACCCTCAGCCCCGAGGGAGAACTACTCCCTCCTTGTCATGGAGAGCGCCGGGATGATGAAGATGGCCACCGGAGAGGGATTCCCCCCTCCGGCAGGGTGTCAGAACGGGTCTAGATTGGTTTTGGGTGGCTACGAAGGCTTCTGGCAGCGGAACTCCCGATCTATTCTGTTCCCTGATGTTTTTATGGTATATAGACATATATAGGCGAAAGAAGTCGGTCAAGGGAGCCACGAGGGGCCCATGAGGGTGGGGGGCACGCCCAGGGGGGCATGCGCGCCTCCCTGCCTCGTGGCCACCTCGAAGCTTCCCTAACGTAAACTCCAAGTCTCCTGGATTGCTTCCGTTCCAAAAATAACTTTCCCGAAGGTTTCATTCCGTTTGGACTCCGTTTGATATTCCTTTTCTTCGAAACACTGAAATAGGCAAGAAAACAACAATTTGGGCTGGGCCTCCGGTTAATAGGTTAGTCCCAAAAATATTATAAAAGTGTATAATAAAGCCCATAAACATCCAAAACAGATAATATAGTAGCACAGAACAATCAAAAAATTAGAGATACGTTGGAGACGTATCAACATCCCCAAGCTTAATTCCTGCTCGTCCTCGAGTAGGTAAATGATAAAAACAGAATTTTTGATGTGGAATGCTACCTAACATATTTATCCATGTAATTCTCTTTATTGTGGCAAGAATATTCAGATCCATAAGATTCAAGACAAAAGTTTAATATTGACATAAAAATAATAATACTTCAAGCATACTAACCAAGCAATTATGTCTTGTCAAAATAACATGGCCAAAGAAAGCTATCCCTACAAAATCATATAGTCTGGCTATGCTCTATCTTCATCGCACAAAATATTTAAATCATGCACAACCCCAATGAGAAGCCAAGCAATTGTTTCATACTTTTGGTGTTCTCAAACTTTTTCAATCTTCACGTATTATATGAGCGTGAGCCATGGATGTAGCACTATGGTGGAATAGAATGGTGGTTGTGGAGAAGACAAAAAGGAAGAAGATAGTCTCACATCAACTAGGCGTATCAACAGGCTATGGAGATGCCCATCAATAGATATCAATGTGAGTGAGTAGGGATTGCCATGCAACGGATGCACTAGAGCTATAACTGTATGAAAGCTCAACAAAAGAAACTAGTGGGTGTGCATCCAACTCGCTTGCTCACGAAAACCTAAGGCATTTTGAGAAAACCCATCATTGGAATATACAAGCCAAGTTCTATAATGAAAAATTCCCACTAGTATATGAAAGTGACAACATAGGAGACTCTTTATCATGAAGATCATGGTGCTACTTTGAAGCACAAGTGTGGTAAAAGGATAGTAGCATTGCCCCTTCTCTCTTTTTCTCTCATTTTTTTTTGTTTTTTAGGCCTTCTCCCTTTTTTTGTGGCCTTTCTCTTTTTTTTCGTCCGGAGTCTCATCCCGACTTGTGGGGGAATCATAGTCTCCATCATCATTTCCTCATTGGGACAATGCTCTAATAATGATGATCATCACACTTTTATTTACTTACAGCTCAAGAATTATAACTCGATACTTAGAACAAAATATGACTCTATATGAATGCCTCCGGCAGTGTACCGGGATGAGCGATGAATCAAGAGTGACATGTATGAAATAATTATGAACGGTGGCTTTGCCACAAATACGATGTCAACTACATGATCATGCAAAGCGATATGACAAAGATGGAGCGTGTCATAATAAACGGAACGGTGGAAAGTTGCATGGCAATATATCTCGGAATGGCTATGGAAATGCCATAATAGGTAGGTATGGTGACTGTTTTGAGGAAGGTATATGGTGGGTGTATGATACCGGCGAAAAGTGCGCGGTATTAGAGAGGCTAGCAATGGTGGAAGGATGAGAGTGCGTATAATCCATGGACTCAACATTAGTCATAAAGAACTCATATACTTATTGCAAAAATCTATTAGTTATCAAAACAAAGTATTACGCGCATGCTCCTAGGGGGACAGATTGGTAGGAAAAGACCATCGCTCGTCCTCGACCGCCACTCATAAGGAAGACAATCAATAAATAAATCATACTCCGACTTCGTCACATAACGGTTCACCATACGTGCACGCTACGGGAATCACATACTTTAACACACATATCTCTCAAATTCACAACTACTCAACTAGCATGACTCTAATATCACCATCTCCATATCTCAAAACAATCATCAAGTATCAAACTTCTCATAGTATTCAATGCACTTATATGAAAGTTTTTATTATATCCCTCTTGGATGCCTATCATATTAGGACTAAATTCATAACCAAAGCAAAGTACCATGCTGTTCTAAAAGACTCCCAAAATAATATAAGTGAAGCATGAGAGTTCAACAATTTCTTCAAAATAAAACCACCGCCGTGCTCTAAAAAGATATAAGTGAAACACTAGAGCAAATAAAAAACTACTCCAAAAGATATAAGTGAAGATCAATGAGTAGTCGAATAATTATGCAACTATGTGAAGACTCACTAACATTTAAGAATTTCAGATCTTGGTATTTTATTCAAACAGCAAGCAAAACAAAATAAAATAAAATGACGCTCCAAGCAAAACACATATCATGTGGCGAATAAAAATATAGCTCCAAGTAAAGTTACCGATGAACGAAGACGAAAGAGGGGATGCCTTCTGGGACATCCCCAAGCTTAGGATCTTGGTTGTCCTTGAATATTACCTTGGGGTGCCTTGGGCATCCCCAAGCTTAGGCTCTTGCCACTCCTTATTCCATAGTCCATCGAATCTTTACCCAAAACTTGAAAACTTCACAACACAAAACTTAACAGAAAACTCGTAAGCTCCGTTAGTCTAAGAAGACAAATCACCACTTACGTACTGTTGTGAACTCATTCTAAATTCATATTGGTGTAATATCTACTGTATTCCAACTTCTCTATGGTTCATACCCTCCGATACTACTAATAGATTCATCAAAATAAGCAAACAACACAATGAAAATAGAATCTGTCAAAAACAGAACAGTCTGTAGTAATTTGTATCATTCGAATACTTCTGTAACTCCAAAAATCCTGAGAAATTAGGAAGTCCTAGTAAATTTGTTTATTAATCTACTGCAAGTGTAATTGGTATTTTATCGCTCTCTGGTAAGAAATGAAAATTATTCTCGTGAGCGCATATTTTCTGTTTTTTACAGCAAGATCAAATAACAATCACCCAAGAAGCTCCTAAAGGCTTTACTTGGCACAAACACTAATTAAAACATAAAACCACTTCTAAACAGAGGCTAGATGAATTATTTAATACTAAACAGGAACAAAAAGCAAGGAACAAAAATAAAATTGGGTTGCCTCCCAACAAGCGCTATCGTTTAACGCCCCTAGCTAGGCATGATGATTTCAATGATGCTCACATAAAAGATAAGAATTGTATCATAAAGAGAGCAACATGAAGAATATGACTAGCACATTTAAGTCTAACCCACTTCCTATGCATAGGGATTTTGCGAGCAAACAACTTGTGGGAACAAGAATCAACTTGCATAGGAAGGTAAAACAAGGATAACTTTAAAACTTTAAGCACATAGAGAGTTAACTTGATATTATTGCAATCCCTACAAGCATATATTCCTCCCTCATAATAATTTTCAGAAGCATCATGAATGAATTCAACAATATAACCATCACATAAAGCATTATTTTCATGATCCCCAAGCATATAAATCTTATTACTCTCCATATAAGCAAACTTCTTCTCATTCGGAATAGTGGGAGTAAACTCAACAAAATAACTATCGTGTGATTGAAAATTGAAATCAAGATGACAAGTTTCATGGATATCATTATTCTTTATAGCATACGTGTCATTGCAATAATCATCATAGATAGGAGGGATGCTTTCATCATAATAAATTTGCTCATCAAATATCATCTTCATCAAACATAGCATCGCCAAGCTTGTGGCTTTGCATATCATTAGCATCATGGGTATTCAAAGAATTAATACTAACAATATTGCAATCATGCTCATCATACAAAGATTTAGTGCCAAACATTCTAATGCATTCTTCTTCTAACAATTTGGCACAATTATCGGAATCCTTATTTTCATGCATTAAAAAGATGAAGCATATGAGGTATTCTTAATTCCATTTTTTGTAGTTTTCTTTTATAAACTAAACTAGTGATAAAACAAGAAACTAAAAGATTCAATTGCAAGATCTAAAGATATACCTTCATGCACTAACCTCCCCGGAAACGGCGCCAGAAAAGAGCTTGATGTCTACTACACAACCTTCTTCTTGTAGATGTTGTTGGGCCTCCAAGTAGAGAGGTTTGTAGGACAGTAGCAAATTTCCCTCAAGTGGATGACCTAAGGTTTATCAATCCGTGGGAGGCGTAGGATGAAGATGGTCTCTCTTAAACAACCCTGCAACCAAATAACAAAGAGTCTCTTGTATCCCCAACACATGCAATACAATGGTAAATTGTATAGGTGCACTAGTTTGGCGAAGAGATGGTGATACAAGTGTAATACGGATGATCGATAAAGGTTTTTGTAATATGAAAATATAAAAACAGCAAGGTAACTAATGACAAAAGTGAGCGTAAACGGTATTGCAATGCTTTGAAACAAGGCCTAGGGTTCATAATTTCACTAGTGCAAGTTCTCTCAACAATAATAACATAATTGGATCATATAACTATCCCTCAACATGCAATAAAGAGTCACTCCAAAGTCACTAATAACGGAGAACAAACAAAGAGATTATGGTAGGGTACGAAACCACCTCAAAGTTATTCTTTCTGATCGATCTATTCAAGAGTCCATAGTAAAATAACACGAAGCTATTCTTTCCGTTCAATCTGTCATAGAGTTCGTACTAGAATAACACCTTAAGACACAAATCAACCAAAAACCCTAATGTCACCTAAATACTCCAATGTCACCTCACGTATCCGTGGGTATGATTATACGATATGCATCACACAATCTCAGATTCATCTATTCAACCAACACAAAGAACTTCAAAGAGTGCCCCAAAGTTTCTACCGGAGAGTCAAGACGAAAACGTGTGCCAACCCCTATGCATAAGTTCACGGAACTCGCAAGTTGATCACCAAAACATACATCAAGTGGATCACGTGATATCCCATTGTCACCACAGATAAGCACATGCAAGACATACATCAAGTGTTCTCAAATCCTTAAAGACTCAATCCGATAAGATAACTTCGAAGGGAAAACTCAATTCATCACAAGAGAGTAGAGGGGGAGAAACATCATAAGATCCAACTATAATAGCAAAGCTCGCGATACATCAAGATCGTACCACCTCAAGAACACGAGAGAGAGAGAGAGAGATCAAACACATAGCTACTGGTACATACCCTCAGTCCCGATGGAGAACTACTCCCTCCTTGTCATGGAGAGCGTCGGGATGATGAAGATGGCCACCGGAGAGGGATTCCCCCCTCCGGCAGGGTGCCAGAACGGGTCTAGATTGGTTTTCGGTGGCTACGGAGGCTTCTGGCGGCGGAACTCCCGATCTATTCTGTTCCTTGATGTTTTTATGATATATGGACATATATAGGCGAAAGAAGTCGGTCAAGGGAGCCACGAGGGGCCCACGAGGGTGGGGGGCGCGCCTCCCTGCCTCGTGGCCACCTCGAAGCTTCCTTGACGTAAACTCCAGGTCCCCTGGATTGTTTTCGTTCCAAAAATAACTTTCCCGAAGGTTTCATTCCGTTTGGACTCCGTTTGATATTCCTTTTCTTCGAAACACTGAAATAGGCAAGAAAACAACAATTTGGGCTGGGCCTCCGGTTAATAGGTTAGTCCCAAAAATATTATAAAAGTGTATAATAAAGCCCATAAACATCCAAAACAGATAATATAGTAGCACAGAACACTGAAATAGGCAAGAAAACATCAATTTGGGCTGGGCCAGCGGTTAATATGTTAGTCTCAAAAATAATATAAAAGTGTATAATTAAGCCCATAAACATCCAAAACAGATAATATAATAGCATGGAACAATCAAAAATTATAGATACGTTGGAGACGTATCAAGCGCGACCGTTTGGCCAAGGAGCTTTCCGATAGGCGGACAAGCACAAGGCGGAGCTCCAAAAGCCCAAGGAGGCAGAGGAGGCCCTTGAGGCCGAATTCGAGACTGAGCGCTCGAAATGGGCGGACAAGGAGAAAGCTCTGACCGACGGGTACGGCGAGATCGAGGACATGCTCGATGGTATGTCGCTCTTTCCTTTCTCCTGTTTGCCGACTTGTCCTACAAGCCGGCTTCTGACTTCATGCTTATTTTTTCTTCTTGCGCAGAGTACTTTCCTGGTGTCACGCCCGGATAATTGGGCTACAGTAATCACTTACTAATGATGCCAAGTCACCATTGTCACTGTTGATTAATCTCGTGTTAGTCCAAAACCGAGTCAAATTCAAATTTCAAATAACAAGCCAAATTATTATTTCTTCAAACTATCAAATAAAAATGTTCGATGGGCGGCAGATATTCACCTAGTAATGAACATGTTGGAACTAACCTCATTTGGTTTCCCAATTTGCCCATGGAATTAATTTAGTGGAACAACAAGATTAAATAAAAGCATTTTAATTCAACTATAAATTTGAACCATTCCAATTGGCCTCAAACTTTTTATGCAACCTTATAGTGTTGGCTAGGAATTATGTGCAAAGTTTCATAGTTAACAAAAATCATTTGGCAGCTAAAATAAATAGAAAACAGTAAAGGAAGAATAAGTAAAAAGGAAGCTAGTAGCCAGAGCACCAAGATCCAAGAATCGGCTCTATCCTCTGAATCTGAAGAAATCCATGAGCCTGTTGTGTAATATGGAGAAGCTGCATGAGGCAGCTCCCATGGTGGCGGATGAAACAAAGACCAGGCGTGGAGGCTCATCCAACACGAGACGGCGCGGCTGACGCCGAGCCATGAAGATCAATGCGTAAGAAAGCAAGTTGAGTAACAAGATTAGGGAGGTGAATGTTAGTTCTAATTTTGTTGTAGGTTTAGTGAGTGGTTTGTTTAGTCGAATCATGCACATGGTGTTACGTTTAGCATGGAAGTAAGTTAGCAAAGTACTAGTGGGCTAGCTGCGCATGGGGATGGACGTGTGCATGTTGGGTCATAGTGCTCAAGTGGAGTCATGCATGCTGAGGTCTGTTTGCATGTAGAGCCTGAGACACGTGCGAGTTCATGTCGAGGCATCTTTTCCTGATGGTTGTTTTGGTCACCCGCCAGACTCGGATTGTGGGATGGCACGATCAGATCGAGCTGCGCTAGGTGGGCTTGTTATGCATGTAACGGTGAGCTTGGCTCCCGAGGAGAATAAGGAGAGAAGAAAGCAAGAAAAGAGGCAAGCAGTTGGGCCTCGAAAATTCCTGTGTTCGTCTTCCTCCCTCCTTCGTTCCTCTCTACTGAGCTCGCGTGTGTAGCCTCGTGTTTGTGTTCCAACATTACTAAGCTCCCAAAAAATGCTACGACGTGAGAAGCTGCAAGTTCCAAGTTTGCTTCTTTTCCCTGTTGGTTCTCTGCGGCACGAAATTTTTTTAGTGTTCGGCTCGGTAAAAGTAGCGTGGCTCAATCGTTCATGACCGGAGTTGTGCGACCTTGCACAATTAGGTGGTATTTGGGGTATAGGCGGCCGCGGAGGGGGTCAAAGGTTCCCCTGAGTTGTTCCCCATGTTTCCGGTTGTTAGAGGGTTTGGCACCGCACGCCGACGCTGGTGGCAGTCCGGTTGTCGAGTTGGATCTTGCATGTCGTCAGCCCGCTCTGCTTCCAAGGCGCTGCCCCCCACCCCTAGCCTTCTGGTTTCCCCTAGCTCCATGCTCACCATGTCAGCGCCTTCTTCTCTTGCCGGCCCAGCAGCAGCGCCTCACTCTTCCACCCTCCGGAGCTGCATGCTCAGGCAATGGAGACGCCGGCTACTCAGGCCGTGCAGTGTCGCTACCTCCGTGTACATCGTTGTCCGGGAGGACTTCCCTCTAGATTTCCTATTTACCATACCCCTGCTCCTTTCGTCTTGTAGCCCTTGCCGATCGATCGCACCTCCCGCCAGACCACTGACGATCTACAACCAGCCACCACAATCAGCCACTCCCTCACAATCAGAAGGAGATGAGCGATTTTTGTCAACTCAAATTGAGTGCACTAGATTTAGATGTACTTTCTTTTTTCACTTCTCAGCACCCATGCATGTCAGCCAATGTATTTGATTTGTACTGTGCTTGTGAGCGGGTTGGGGAAAGAGGTACTTATAGTTCTTCCTACTTATCAGCTACTGTATGTTTTTCTTGTGATTTTTCTTTTTAGGATCTGAATCATATTTGCAAAATAAAAACGCTGTGTGGAGTATCGTTGGAGGAAGAATTGCTTAGAATGATTTCTTATGAATGTTGTTTAGTGAAGCAAAAATGCTGTTCCTTCAATTGAGTGTCTTCAGTATTATTCACCCTTCGAATGTCTTCAGTATTATTCGCCCTTCGAATATTCGAATGTTTCACTTGAGTGTAGAATTTAGAAAGCATTTCTGATGTTGGTAGACCTAATCTAAACCAAAGACATGGATGAACTTTTAAGCCTTCAGCCACGATGTCAATGAAGGTAATCTAATAGTCAATCCACAATGTCTTAAATCACATAATTTTGCATCTAAAGGTGTGCATCACCGTGAGCATTTACTTATGTTCTGTAATACATACTCCCTCCGTTTCAGTTTACAAGTCCTGCGCCTATACCTAAGTTGTCAATTTTATCACTCTAATATAAACTATATAACACAAAAATTATACCGTTTAAAAATAAAACATCTGAAGTTTATATTGGTATATTTTTTTGTAATATACGACTTGTATTAGATTGGTTAAATTGATGACCTAAGGGTACGTGCATGCCCTGTAAACCAAGAGAGAGGGAGTAGCAGGTTAAGTTGGGGGCATCTTGGGAGGCGGCTCTGCTTGCCCCCGTGGTCCCCGTCTTCTGCATTGGTCTCCTCCGGTCTGCCCGGTGGATGGGTGGGTTCGGCGCGGCTTTCAGCTGATAGCCTGCGTCGGTCTGCTCGCCTTCGTGTGCTCCGTCTAAAGGTTTGGATTTCCTTTTCTTTGTTTTTATTTCATGGTTTTCTAATTGGTCTGTTTAATTGTGTGATAGGGTATGGTTGTGGGGGATTAGGGGGTATGATTTTGTGTGGGAGGGGGGAGTGGTTTTTGATTTCGAGCGACGGGGAATGCTTGCTTGAGTGCTTGGTCGATGTGAGTGTGGTTCGTGTGGTTGATCGGGTCATTTGTGTGTGTCGCAGTTCCTTTTGTGGTCAGTTTTGGTGGCACTATTTTGTTTGGGGGCGGGGTTATTCGATTTGGTTGTGTCGTTGATGTTCTTGTGGTGCGGTGAGGACGATGGTAAGGACCTGCGTTGCTTTTCAATTTCTTAGAATGGTTCCAGAGATTAGCTCACCCATAATAATATACGAATATGAAAATGATAATGGTAGCAAGCCAATATGATTTCTCTTTAGATAACAAAATTCTCATTATATTTTTCATGCTATTGACATAATAATTTATAAGAACAATACATATAATATAACAATCATAGGAAAAGATGCTTCATACACAAAAATAAAGAAGAAAACGGCGCGGCAAAGCGTGCGTATGCTTCTAATTTAATCGATGATGCCATTTATTCACGTTTGTCTGTCTGTCAACTCCACAATCGTTCCCTGGCACTATTTACACGAGATGTCGTCAAGGCACCCGGGATACCATTTTTATTCTTCTCGAAATAAAAGAGCAACACAATCTGAACCTCTATTTCATTTTCAGCTCGACACTGATTCATACGCATGCCGACTCAGTTAGGCTATGAGCCAAACTTCATCAACAAACTCGATACGGTCATCGGTCTTTGCATAGATCCCTAGATAAATATTACAGGAAAGCAAAAAACAACTTTTTGCTTACCATCCCCGTGCAATGGAATGATTAGTCCAGCTAGCACGATGCTCGACTCCTCTACTGCTTCGTCCATCATACAGTACGACAGGACCGCCATGTTCTCCTGCTTGGTTACCAGTTTCATAGACAAACGACTTGGTCATGAACTTCATCTGGCTCTGCAATACAAGGTCACACAGGTTTTGTCAGTCCAACTACCAACATACAGTAATTTTTAAATGAAAAAACGACACATCAGGATTTGTAGATACACTTACATCCGATAGGGTCAGAACCTTCCATCCTTTGTACAAACTAGTGGTTGGGGCGCCACCCGGTGGCGCCTCTTGAGGCGGGCTTGTGCGCACTAATCTTGCTGTCGTATTTGTTAACGTGTCTGTCTGACAATAGATTTAGTTTAGTGAGAAGACAGGCAGCACAGATGATACAACAACAAAACCCCGTTACACGCAGTGCACATACATAAAATAGATCAAGCTTAGAAGCTGACATGAGCATCTTGGTGCTGGGAAAATGAATTTATTTGGCTCCATTGCTTACAGGCAATTGTGTTAGACTGCATGTAGATTTTTACATTATTTTATACAGTGGTAATTACAAACAAGATTGGTTAATTCCTGCTTATTTCCAATTTATGAACAAAATCTTAGTTCAAGTTTCAATACTCAAGTTGGGAAAAGTTCCTGGTTAGAAAATACTGTGCATGCTCTACAGTTTTTCATGGTCAACTAAGATCAACCACCGAATCATGTGTAATGCAATAGGTCAGAAGTACAACATGGCCTAGAAACGCCATAAGAATAAGATGACTTCAAGGTTTGATGCGGTAAACAAAGAGATGACAAGCAAATTAAACAGTTTAGTTGCAAGGATCTAATTTGGAAATCAGATAAGAGACCTTCTAAATAATTTTTTATTAACCTGCTGGAAGATAAATTAGTGCCCCCTGTCTGAATAAGTATAGTATATCACAACAGAACCATTTAACAAATTAAGATCCAGAAGAACCAAAACGTTGACAGCTGCACTTTGCCAAGGTGAAGCATTCAACTTATCTTCTTGTTGGTAAGTAGACAATAGAGCATAAACCAGATATGTAGAAGACGAACACCCAGCCATGTCAAAGTAAAAGTTAGATATGACGACTCTACATTTGATGTCTCCTGCAATGAAATACCAAAAAATCACCAATAGAATGGCGAAATTTAAGATTGTCATACTGGAAGGACGTTTATCATTAGAAATAAAGAGAACATAATGAATAATCCAGAATTGGTACACCAATAGAATGGCCTAGCAGCTGAGCTCCTATTTCCCACAATCCTGAAGAAAAAAAACAGTTGCTTGGTGAAAATTTCGGAAAATTATTTGGCAAGATCTTATATGTACTGACCAAAAAAACATGTGTGCATAATGAAAGAAGTTTTAAGTTCATTTGATCATGAAACTCCAAAGGAACTTTTGGATACTCATAATATTATTCTGTTTTCCAAAAAAACATGAATAGTACATAACAAAAAAGGTTTATAAGTTAAATTGATCATGGAAACTCCAAAGGAACTTCTGGATGATCATAACATTATTCTGTTTCGATAAACAAGTACTGCTTTTCTGCGGGTTCACAAAATTGACTGAGCAATAGGACACCGAACCGACTATTAGAGAGAGTATTGAAATAGCTAGGTGCCTTTAAAACAATCTCCCTGAAATTTCTCGGTTTTGCGAAGAAGGATCTCTAAACCCTCTTCCTATAGCCTTCTTAAGAAGTCCGGAGTCAATCATTTTCCGGATGTACCAAGTACCAAAAAATGCGGATTAAACGATGAAGTGTCTTTTTAAAGGTTTGTGATGCAGAAAAATTGGATTGGGCGTTGAGCGGCTGCATCATGTAGTTGCTATTGGTTCGTGCGTGCTTCGCCTACCTTTATAAAGTGAATGGGAACTACATAGGGCTTATAGGACCGATTTTGAATTCAACTACCTAGCCTCCAATATTTCTCAGTGAAAATCAGTAGAAACTAAGTATAGTAAGTAATGATAAGTTTTGTTAAAAAATGCAATTGATAACAGGTTTACTTTAGCATAGCAAGGGAATTTCCTTGGTGAAATGGGCCTGTTCAGATGCAAACAATTTGTAATTGGCAGCAAAATCAAGCTAAATGCTCAAACAGAGGATGCCAAACTTATGGATCAATGGAATAATTGCATAGAAAGTGAATAATGGTGAAGGGGAGATGAATCTTGACCCTAGATTGAACAAAGTAATTAGCTCACCTTGCCACTTAGACGACAAACGACCAACCTGAAGGAAAAAGACGAGGCCGGCAAGCAAGATTTCCGAGGGAAATTACCTGTGAAAAATGCTTTGCACATTTCACCATTGGCTCCATGTATCTCCATACTTTATACTAACCCTATATTGTTCTCAGCAGACAAACTAATCTCAAAGTATTCAGGAGTAAAACTTGAAACAAACTGAAACCAACAAATCCTAAATCTCAACAGCCATGTGCTTCCCAATATTGTTTACACAGCACCATGTTCCCTTGGGGACTCAACACAATACTGAACAAACAAAGACGCTCGCCTCCTCTGCCGGTGAGCTGTCTCTAGTGGAGGAGGGCGGGGGAGAGCTCGCTGTCTTCCTTGCGACTGGCGGGAACAGGGATATAAGCGCACGGACGCGAAAGCCTAGGAGATACGGCGCACCCGCCGTTCAGATCGAACCAAGAGGGCGACGATTTGGCCCCCCTTCTCTTCAATCCACATTTTTTGTGTCCCGGTTAGTCTCAGAAGTTATGCATTGAAATAGGAAGTTCCAAATTGGTTCTGTAACAGTTAATATTATATTTTGCAGAAGTTAAAAAACTGAAAAAGTGTGCTAAAAACCGACATTTACCTAAGAATTTGCAGCAGTTAAACCCTGAATTTGGAGCGATTAAAACCTGAAGCCGTTTTCGTTTTTCCTATGAAGGATCATAAGTTCAGAACTACACTGAATACAACTACTTCATTATTCTTTATGTGTTTTCTGATGCATGTTTGGTAGTGGGAGTGGGATGTGGAGAGGGAGAGAGAGCAGATTCCAAATGGAATGGAAGGGAAGGCCTGCATAACCGGAATCTGGAATCTATTATATTACTAACAGAGTAAATATGATCTTGGGTAACTAAATTTATTAATCAAATCAAATTGATCATTGTTCCCTAGCATGTGGTTTGGCATAAATCCTGATTAAGTTCTTTGCCACGTCACGGTGCTTTGAAGTGACTTGGTACTGCCAATGTGACAAAGGCACACCAAGGAAGCACATGGACAGTGAAATTTGCATACAAACACCTTCATTTATTC
This sequence comes from Triticum urartu, assembly GCF_056163025.1. Taxonomy (NCBI): domain Eukaryota; kingdom Viridiplantae; phylum Streptophyta; class Magnoliopsida; order Poales; family Poaceae; genus Triticum; species Triticum urartu. Next base: position 419,190,382 of record NC_141877.1, on the reverse strand, counting down.
ACCCTTCACGTTTTTCTTTCTTGTTATTATTCACCTCCAAGGTTATTATTCATTCACCTTACCATTGTTCTGTTAGTATCTGTTCGACAAATGAGTGATAAGCATTTCTTTGCCTCTGATTTATGAACTTATATTAGTTGATCTTTGGCTGAATATCTATGAAACATCCAGATGGGTTTCCCTGAACTATGACTCATTGCTCTTATGACATAAGCACGAGCACCTGATGGGCGCTACCTCATGCACACAATAAACCAACCAAACGAACAGGAACAAGAAACCACATCCATAGATGTTCGCGTCAGGAGACATACCTTAACGCGATTGTAACGTCAGGCCTCAACAAAAGAAGACGACCAGGAAGAACCTATCCAGCAACATTGAACAATTGTGTGCTCACTTCACACCCACCTACAAGAACGGGTCACATTATGTCAGAAGGAAGAGGAACAACAAGAAGGTCGCTGAGACAATCACCTCCATTGGCGCCACGAAACCGAGAGCAGACAATCACCTCCATTGCTGGCGGAAGCTCGGCAGTGCCAAGTAGGTAAGCGCCCCTTTCACTTTCTTGTCTGTACTACGTGATGTTATTTTGTCAGATTCAAAAGACAACAATATGAAGCACTGGTACATGCAAGTTCATAGTACTGTTGTGGTTTAATAAGAAGGAATGAGGTAAAACTGAAAAATACTTAGTATCTTGTATGAAGGCACTTGAGTAAAAGGAAACAATACCTGCAGGAAACACAATGGATTCACCACTGATGCAAATAAAAGAAGCTCCAGCACTATAAATGCAACTAAGCTCAATACAAATAAATAGGAGTATCTATATTTGTACACGCCAGGACAAAGATTTCCACCCAGAAAAACCGATACACACTGCCACTACCACAGAAGCTGAATTATTTTCAACTTTAGATGTTTAAATTTTCCAAAATCTACAGGATACTATTTATATAAGATACAACATCCTGCTTAGGTGCATTAATCACTGAAAAAAACAGTACCAAGTAGTACATTCAAAGAATTGAACCTATCAAGCACCAGCTAGTTCATTACATAGCAAACAATAGGATTATGTGAATTCATGGCTGCAGCCAAATAGGTTAGTTTTTTCTTCCAACAAATCTTTAAGTACTACGCTAAAGCTTATTGCCCAAAACCTATACAAGAACTAATGCAGTAAAGTTAAGACTACAACAGTTAAATGCACACCACATGGGAGAACAACTAATCCTTCTGACGATAAGCCATTCACTGCAAGATCCACTGCAAAGGGTTATCAGGATTAGACCCGGGAGCTCACCTTCAAATGAACACACAGGTCCCGGTCCATGGCCTTGGTGGCTGCAAGAATCAAGGGAAAATGCACACATGAGAAACCCACAGATCTGCGGGAATCATCATACGAAACGGCGAAAACAGTGGGACCGGAGAGGACATCGTACCTCAAAATTGGGGGAACCGACGGAGACGTGGAGAGGACGGACGGGAGCTGCGATTATGGCGAGGAGGCGAGTCGTCCCGCCTCCTTCCACGACGTGATGTCGCACGAATCTGCTCTGCCTCGTGCTCCTTCCGGAGCTTCCCGCCGCCAATCTGCTCCGTCCCACGTCCTGCCTTCCCATGTTTCTCGCAGATCCGCTGCCGCCGCCGCTCGTGTGTGCCACGAGGGGTGGGCAAGGAAGCAGAGAGAGGAAGAAGAGGCGGCGGGTGCAAGCCCTCCACAGCAGATCACTAAACCATCCAGTTAACCATATCAAGCAGAGAGCTTCATCCAAACGCCTTGCCGTCTCAGTTGCTTGTTTGGTGTGATGAACAAATCTATGTAAGAATATATAGTGTTAGTTATTCTGTGCATAAGAGATGGCCGGAAGAGAGAAAGCAGATCTGGCAAAAAAACTCAAATGCAACAACAATTCTAAGTCCAAAACCTGGAATATCTTATGGTAAACTATGCATCACTCTGAAATAAAAATGAAAATATGTATTCCAGTAGAACAACTGGGAGTTTGTCTATCCTACCTTCTATCAAGCACGATTGTCAAGTAGTTCTTTCTCAAATTACATTTTCACAAGTCACAGTTGAGATCCATAAGTACATTTAGGTGAAAAGATTTCTTAGGTAACAGAAAACATGGATCTTCTGTGTTACAGCCCCATGTGAAATTTGAGCTGCAATCTTAAGGCCCAAGGACGAGTAAGAAAACAAATGCATTCATAACTTTCAGTGAATGCACTATCTGGTCTACTGATTATACACACATTTTGGATCTTTACGAAAAGGATGATAAGGAAAGACACAAAAAATAGGGACAATCATATTTCTCTCATCCAAGACATGCATCTATCAATATATAGGAAGGCAAGAAATCGACATAAGCAAGCAAATAGCATGTATCTGGCTGTCACCAAGGTGAAAATAATATATAGTCACAGCAAAAAAATGATCTCCACATTTGATCCGAACCAATGAGAGAAGAGGATCATGTGTATTTAAGATAGATTCTGATGTGTGAGAAGAAAACTCACCAATCTGTTTCAGATTCTGCAACCTGAATGCGTAATATCTCAGACCCCGCAACCTGAATGAGCTAATGCAAAGAAATAAAATCATTAGGTCATCCAAATGTGTAGCAATTTTTTTGGAAAAATGAAGTCATCTCTGAAATTTTGCCACTAGCAAACTGACGAGCTAACTGCTGTCCTTTTTAGATGGTACTTCTACATGTAGCATCTTACTCTAATACTAAGTGGTTAACGCGCTTTCTTTCTCCAAATATATGATTGCACTATTACTGGCTGAAATATGTCATTTTCCTGTAACCCTTAAAGACTGAATCGATGATCGGTGCATGCAAATCTTGTCCCGAGCAATACAAAATCATCACTATGGTATGTTCTACATACATATATAGTGAATGCTACTGATATTTATCACAGTGGCTGTACCTATTTCTTTCAAGTAATTTTCCTGTCTTACTAAATCAAACTGCTCACGAGCTTACACATGACTTCACAACTATAACACGTACTGAACCTGAATATACACACATGCGATTAAGCACTAACTTCACTACGAATTTGATTCAGTTCATCATCATGAATGACTTGACAACTGTAACACATACTAAACCTGAATATACATACGCGCAATTCAGCACTAACTTCACTACGAATTTGATTTAGTTTATCATCATGAATGTGGATGCCACCATACGCAGCACCCGGCCGTTCACCAGATACTGAACGTTTCCCCGGCGATGCTGCGGCGGCCAACGGCTTCGGCCGCCGCTCGCTCCAGGAGTGGGAGGCGTACCTCCTGTTCGAGGCGAACATCCCGGCGCCGCCGGACATGCGCTCCGGGCCGACGGGGTGGAGGCTCAGCAACAGGGGCGTCCCCATCCCCCCGGTGTCCAACGTCGACGCACGCCCCGGCATCTTTGCCGCCAAGGTCGACCATGTGCGTTCGTCCCTGACGAAAGTACGCCGCCGACAACCACGCGTCGTGGGTGGAGTACTTCCAGCGCCGACAGGCGCAGCGGCTGGCGTCCACGAACGGGGCGCCGGTGGTGGGCGCATCAAGAACAGCGACGGGCGCTGTGTCTGGTGGGGCGTCCCCGGCCGCACACTCCACGATGTGTTGGTGTACCTTGAGGGCGGCAATGACCCGCCGCTGGCATACCCTGCCGCGGCGGCCGTCCTGCCCACACCCCCCGCCGGAGCACCGGGCCATGGGCGCCCAAGAGGTTCGGTTCTTCCTCGTCTTCCTCCCGCTCCTCCTCCCACTCTTCCGGCTCGCCGGCGCTGTTCGCCGTCAAGGCCGAGCCCGCCACGGAGACGCCGCTCGGCCAGCACACCCGCAGCGCCGGCATCGTCATCAACGATGGCGGCAGGCGCGCCTCCTCCTCGGCTCCTCCGCGCTATGTCAAGCCAAAAACAGAGTAAGGGATCGCCGCCATCAAGACGGAGCCGAGGCTCCCCGTCGTGAAGAGGAGCCCGGGCTCGCCGGCGGCGTCAAGGAGGAGGACCTTGACGACGCGGCAGCCCTTAAATGGGCGCGCGATGACTGGGCACGCACGGAGCTGGAGCGCCAGCGCCTCGCCTTCGAGCGCTTCGAAGCTGGGCGCGTGGCCGGGACGAGGGAGGCGTCCTCGTCCTCGACGACAGCGATGACGACGCGTCGCCGCCATTGGTCCGCCATGGCGACGTCGAGTAGGGGTCCAGCAGGGGCGGCCGCGCCATTAAGAAGGAGAAGGCCGCCGCCGACGACGAGGATGGCAGTGACGTCGGCGACTTTGCCGCGCTCAACGACTTCTTCATCCCTTAGTTGGGTTTTTAAAATAACTTATGTAACGTCGAACATGTCGAATATATGTCAAGTTTGCCGAATTTAGCCGAACGTTTTGTCCAATTTGCCGAACTTTGCCGAATTCAGTTTTTTTAAAACGAAACCCCGCGTCTGGGGGCGTCTGGGGGCAACCCTGGGGCGAGCGGCTGAGAACCCGCTTGCCCCCGCGCCGATTTTAGCACCCGCTCGCCCCCAGGGGGCGCGTAAAATCGCCGTCTGGGGGGCTAATGGCTGGAGATGCTCTAAGTTATCTTCGGTTGTGCACCGCGGCCAAGATGGAGAGGAAAATGAGAGAATTTAATGTTTATTTGCCATTAATATCATTACATGCAACGAACTGACCACTGCATTAACATGTTTGATAGTCTCAAGTCACTAAAAGCATACACGCCTCACATCTTTTATTTCGAAAGGCCATTGGCCGAACTTTATTAGATAGAAAAGAGAGTACAACAAGGACAGTCTAGGAAACTTAGACTGAACCCAGAGTTTACAAACAGCCCTGCCACAGAGGCGCCCCCGCTATAGCAACGAACTCGGACCACCCAGGTGAGGGCCGGTCTTGCAAAACATGAACACCCCCACAACAACTAAGTTGGCAGATCAACGATGCATCCGGCGGCCCTCCACATGGCCACATCTTCTACTACCCGCTCCAGAACGCCGGACGGTGAAGCTGCCACCTGGTCAAAGATCCTAGAGTTTCTCTCTTTCCATATCCTCCAATGCATCAAGATCACCACTGTGTCAAAATTCCTTCGGAGGTGCTTGGGAATGACAGCCCTAGTCTGTAAACACCACTCCCGAGTGGAGGCAAAGGTGTTATCGGGGATAAGGAAATCGGCGCCGGTCCAAGATCTAAAGCGCGCCCAAACTTGTTGTGTAAAACGGCAGTGGAGAAACAAGTGGGTGCAGTCTTCCGGCGCTTGAAGACACAAGGGGCAGACTCCGTTGGAAGGCCAATTCCTTATCTGCAGATTGTCCGCCGTAAGGCAACGACGGTGCACCACGAGCCACATGAAGAATTTGCCGCAGGGGGGGGGGGGGCGCCTTGGATTTCCAAATAGGCTTGTAACAGTCGAAGCGAACATTGCCCAGAAAGAATAGGCGGTATGCACTTTGGACAGAGAACTGCTGATTTCCCGTCAGGAGCCATCGCGGCGTGTCTCTCGCCTCAGGATTTAACACAGTGGCGTGTGCAATATCCCAGACCGAGAGGTACTGAGCAATGGCAGGGAGGGAGAGCCCACCCGCAATGTCATGTACCCAAGCCTGCCCGGTCAGCGCCTCCTTGACAGATCTCCCCCTGTCCTTGACAAAGGAGTAGAGTTGCGGTGCTGTTTGAGCAATTGAGCAGTCGGTATCCAACCACTTATCAGTCCAGAACTTGGCTACCTCTCCTAACCCGAGCGTGATGCGGCAGGCTGCATTGAAGATTGCGTGGACCTCCTTCTCCGTAGTATCAGTCAGACCATGCCACGGCCGCTCCTGCACTCCAACGCAACCAAGGACATCTGCAGCGCAGCGCGAACCCAAACCATTTGATATTCAAAACACCCAATCCTCTGAGCTCCCGCGGCATGCACACCCTGCTCCAAGGCATAAGACAATGGCCACCACTAGTCTCCTCCTCCCCCTTCCAAATAAATCCACGGCAGCAGCGGTTGATAGTCTTGATAGCCCAGGCCGGCAGCGGGAGCGCTGCCATGATGTGCATGGGCAGTGCCATGAGGACTGAAGAGGTGAGCGTGAGCCGGCCTGCAACTGCCAACATCTTCGGTTTCCAGCCCTTCATCTTGTTCGAGAGCTTATCAACCAAGGGCAGCAACTCGTGCCGCTTGAGCCTCTGCAGCCTGCATTATTGGTTGATTCCTTTATTTGTGTCAAAAAAGAAGAAACAACGTGAGGGTTAATGCATCATGCCTATGTGTTTTGGGACTATTTGATTTTTGTAAGGTGACTTATACACCTAGATGAATGGAGTATGTTGCAAACCCCAAGCCTGATGTCCGGGATCACCCTAAAGCATTCTAGCATTCCTCGAAACAGTTTTGCCTCCTCTTTCCACACCAATTGCCACATTGTAATCATATGGTCCACTTCTCGGCCACCCTCACGATCAAAGCACGCCTCGATTTGACTGCCTGTGAGCTAAGACTAGTCACAGCGCGAAGTAACTTAAAGTAGTAACATGCATATATTATTAGTCTATATTACTAACTCCACAGTGGGTAGTAATATATGTGTTGTGTCATGCATCACTTTATTTATTAGGTTATAGATCCATCTTTTCTTGATATGTGTGATGTTATAGTAACTAGCTATGTTATCACATGCCTCTCTTTCTTTATTAATTACATGACACATCATCTATATTGCCTAGATAAATGTGATATTACCACCTATGTTACTCTTATTATGGGTAGTCTGAACTGTGTATGGCAATACTATTTCATGAAAAACACCCACGGCATTTCTATTTAATGTCCATAACCATTTTCACATTTTGTGAATGCACAATCTAATATACTCGTTTTTTCTGTGCCATACCTTAATTTATCAAGGCTAGAGCAGCGCTTCATTTTATCGTCAAACCCCATCACATCACAGCTAATAGATTCATCAGGGTGCAGTCCCATCTTCGCAGGAGTGCTTCTCCTTGAACTCACGCTTTGGGCGGACAAAAACAGGAAGACGCAGAGCCACTTGGTCTGCAATTGTCCACACGGATTTTCTCTTTTTAGTGGTCAGGTAATAAATCCTAGAAAACTAAATACATATTGACAGCACAACACCAGCAGATCTGTTAGGATTTAATTAAGACACTTAATTGAAGGGAAATCTCCCAATGTCCTAACTGTCCCTCCGCAACAACCGCATCCCTCGATGCGCTATTCGGGAACGGACGTGTCCTTCTGTTGCGACCTCTCAAATTGTATATAAGCCTAATCATTAATAAAAGAGATCAAGAGTTCGATTCATTTTGTCTCTCGCTCTAGAAGTCGACTCACAACATGTTATCAGCACGTAGAACTACCAGAGTGAAACAAAGAAACGAGAGAAAGGGAGCGAGCAACTCGCCGACGGTGAGACGATCGGCCGTATTTCCTTACTCCTCCGCCTCATCCGCGAGGGCGCCGTCGTCGCCGCCTCGTTGCTCATCGCCGCCATCGAGTCGGTGGACTCTGTCGCTTCCACTGGCACATGCACGCCAGCCGCCACTTCGGTCGTCGCGCCGCGAGTTATTTACCCAAAACCACCACATTATGGGCTAGGGTAACAACTTGGTACCACATTTGAGTCAGGGCACAAAAAACCACCAACTCTGCGCCTAACCTATAACTCCGAGCACTAATTCTCCGATAAGCTCACGAAAACAGTGAAACTGACGGGTTGGCCCCACTTGTCGGGCTGACGTGGCGAAGACCAAAAACTTTGACCGACTGATGTGGCAAATGAGACTTGGGCCCCACCTGTCAATGACTAGAGGGTCATCTTCTTCACAACATTCTTTCTATCAGGCATTCCATCGAGCACCTTCCGTGCGTTCATCCTCTGGTCACTGACGTAGGCACAGCATGCCATGGCGCGGGGAAGGGGCGCGGTGCTCACCTTCAGCATGTATGCGTGCTCGGACGCGGGGAGGTAGCACTGGAGCAACGTCCTTGTGAGCGGCAGCGGCCGACGAAGCATGGTGAGGCGAGGAAGACGGCTTGGGGACTCGCAGCTTGCCGGTGTTGGCGGCGAAGGCATCAAGAGGACGTGTCGAAGCCTAGGGACTAGTTGCGAGGCGCAGGGATTCACCGGAGCAGGAGATCGGGGCACGTTGGTGGTCGGACGTGAAGAAGACGACCGCGGCGTGGCCAATTTTGGACGTCCGGGTCCAAGAACTCCAGTAGGGGTGCTCAGGGAGGCATTCCGGTGCTCCCAGACAAGGTGGTGGGGCTTGGAGTGGTCTCTCGCCATGAGAATGGTGGCCGGCGGCGACCGCGGATCGGGGAGGAGCTGCTATGGGCTCCGTGGGGGTGTGGACTCCGGCGGCCGATGCGGACGCCGTACGGGTCCTGGGCACCAGATCCATGGAAGCAGGGTTGCGGGCGTCCACATCCGGAGCGAGCGGCGGCCGGCAAGGCAACCGGCCCGAGTGGTGCTACTCGGGGCGAGGCGCGCATCGCCGGAGCGGCCTGGAAGAGAGAAGGAGGTTGATGGCGGGGGACGCGGCGTCTCGTCAGGCGTTGGGCTGCCGGCGGGGACGACCGTGGCGGCCGACCATGGCGGCGGAGGCATGGGTCCAGCCTGAGCATGGCCACTGGCGAGGTCCTCTGTGTTCGCTGGTTGAAGAGAGAAAAAAGACAGAGAGGAGGAAGGAGGAGGTGCGTGAGGATGACAGATGGGACCTACGTCCACCTCAGCAAATTGTCCAGATAGGCGTGCCACATCGTCCCGACATGTGGGCCCTACCTGTCGGTTTCGCTGTTTTCGTGAGTAAATTCGACTATCAGTGCTCGGCGTTACAGATTAGCCTCATTGTTGGTGGTTTTTTGTGCTTTGACTCAAATGTGGTACTCATCTGTTACCCTAGCCCATAATGTGGTGGTTTTGGGTAAATAACTCTCGCGCCGCTGGACATGGCGGTCACCGTGCCGTTTGGAGAAGCACGCATGGCAGTCACCACGCCCCTGGAGGGCGGCGGCTGCACCACCGAGCGCGACCCCCGCGGTACTCGTCGTGCCCCTAGCAACAACCTTGGTGCCGCTGGACACGCACCACCAGTATGCGTGGGGTTCGATCCCTGGCTTGTGGTCGGCCCCTGGTCTCTGCCTCCACCCTCTCCTCCGTCTGAGGATTGGCTTGCGCCGTCGATGCCAAGGCCGCTGGCCCCAGCCGTGGCCCTCCTGGCTACGCGTTGATGTAGATGCGCTCCGTGACAACCGGCTCCTCCGGTGTCCTCCATCTCGTTACGAGGATGGAGGCCGCCGCCGCGCCTGCACTGCTCCCTGGATCCCCGCCTCCACCCCCGCTGGCTGGGTGGTTCGCGACGACGACGTCGACGCCCGCAACTGTTGGCCCAAGCCATGGCCCTCATGGCTACGCGCCCGTCCCGATGTGCGTTGTTGTGGACGAGGAGGCCGCGCTCGGCTTCATCTCGGTACCCACCGGCACCTCCGGTATCAACCGTCTCTTCGGGCGCGCGGTGGCCGCCCTCGACCGCCGCTCCCGGCTCGTGGGCTCTGGCGCGCCTAGGATTTGCCGCCGCCCCGCTGCAGGGAGATCCTCGCGACCCCGTCATCGTCGCCTCTTCGTCGGACGAGGCGATCTCCTAGGTGGTGCACCGGTGACGCGAGATGGGGATGCGACGTCGGCCTCGCCAACGCCGGCGACCTCTCCTTCGTCGCTCCGCTGGGTAGAGGTGGGGATCGAGCGAATGTGGTACGGGTCGGGTCTCTTACCTTACCCCGTAACCGCCCCTCTCCCTCTCTCTCTTATGTGGTGCAGGTTGGGGTGGGCCGGCCAAAGGCCGTGGCGGCCCAGGCCCAGGCACCCGGCTGCCTCCTCCGCCCGGCTATGGGCCGGCCAGGATTTTTTTGTATATTTTTTCTCGGTTTTTATTAACATTAGTACTATTTATTAATATTCACATGTTTTTAGACTCTGTTATTTCTAGTATTTGTCTTAAATACTGATTTCTGCAGAGTACTTTGTATTTCAGAACGTGATGTATGATGACCCACAAGTATAGGGGATCTATCGTAGTCCTTTTGATAAGTAAGAGTGTCGAACCCAACGAGGAGTAGAAGGAAATGATAAGCAGTTTTCAGCAAGGTATTCTCTGCAAGCATTGAAATTATAGGTAATAGATAGTTTTGTGATAAGATAATTTATAACGAGCAACAAGTAACAAAAGTAAATAAAGTGTAGCAAGGTGGCCCAATCATTTTTGTAGCAAAGGACAAGCTTGGACAAACTCTTATATAGAGAAAAGCGCTCCCGAGGACACATGGGAATTATTGTCAAGCTAGTTTTCATCACGTTCATATGATTCGCGTTCGGTACTTTGATAATTTGGTATGTGGGTGGACCGGTGCTTGGATACTGTCCTTACTTGGACAAGCATCCCACTTATGATTAACCTCTATTGCAAGCATCCGCAACTACAACAAAAGTATTAAGGTAAACCTAACCATAGCATGAAACATATGGATCCAAATCAGCCCCTTACGAAGCAACGCATAAACTAGGGTTTAAGCTTCTGTCACTCTAGCAACCCATCATCTACTTATTACTTCCCAATGCCTTCCTCTAGGCCCAAATAATGGTGAAGTGTCATGTAGTCGATGTTCACATAACACCACTAGAGGAGAGACAACATACATCTCATCAAAATATCGAACGAATACCAAATTCACATGACTACTAATAGCAAGACTTCTCCCATGTCCTCAGGAACAAACGTAACTATTCACAAAGCATATTCATGTTCATAATAAGAGGGGTATTAATATGCATATAGGATCTGAACATATGATCTTCCACCAAGTAAACCAACTAGCATCAACTACAAGGAGTAATCAACACTACTAGCAGCCAACATGTACCAATCCCAGACTTAGAGACAAGAATTGGATACAAGAGATGAACTAGGGTTTGAGAGGAGATGGTGCTGGTGAAGATGTTGATGGAGATTGACCCCCTCCCGACGAGAAGATCGTTGGTGATGATTTCCCCCTCCCGGAGGGAAGTTTCCCCGGCAGAACAGCTCCGCCAGAGCCCTAGATTGGTTCCGCCAAGGTTCCGCCTCGTGGCGGCGGAGTCTCGTCCCGAAATCTTTCTTATGATTTTTTCCTCAACGAAAGACTCCATATAGCAGAAGATGGGCATCGGAGGGCCACCAAGGGGCCCACGAGGCAGGGGGCGCGCCCAGAGGGGTAGGGCGCGCCCCCCACCCTCGTGGCTGGTGAGTGGCCCCCTCTCGTACTTCTTGCGCTCAGTATCTTTTATAAGATCCATATGATCTCTTAATTTCTTTTTATTTCTTCTCTTTTATTCTATTCCCTCAAGATCATAGCAAAATAATCAAGCCCTTGACTCAACACTAATCTTTATTATATAAAGCTCACGGACTCGATTACATAGATGGATCATAAAGCAAAACTCACAACTAGATCATACTAAAACTTTATTCTACTAGATCAAGATATTACCAAAAGGATCGAACTAAGAAAAATGATAAAGATAAAAGTGATGGTGATACGATACCAGGGCACTACCCCAAGCTTGGCAGTTGCCAAGGGGAGTGCCCATACCCATGTGTTTATGTTTCCTTCCTCGGAGGTGGTGATGATGGAGTTGTTGATGATGTGGGCTTGTCGTCCATCTTCCAAGGCATATGCTCACCATCATAGAAAGATGATCGAGTCTCCGGGATCCTCAAATCTACAGCCAGAATCATCCTCTTGAATCTATATTCATACTCACAGTTTTGCTTTTGCAGGTCATAGAACTGGGCTTGGAGGTGCTCGATTTTCTTGTGAAGCTTGAAGATGGCCTCCCCAATGTTCTTGTCATCCAGCTTGTGGTTGTTGGTGAACTCCATGATCATTATATTATTAGAGTCGAGTTCACGTTCCACCATCTCCTGGCACTTGAAAACTTGTTGCTCCAATGCCTCGAGCCTTATTTCCACGCTTCCGGTCCTCCTTAGTCCCTCAACATCGCGGATATGCAACAACCCCTCACGCATCTCAATGGTTTGAGGGTGTTGCAGCACCTCCGCGAGGTAGGGGTTGATGACCTTCTCGAAGAACTTGTCCTTGGGGGCACTTGAAGACGCCATGGCGATCTAGATCTGTCAGAAAAACAGCTCGAAACAAAGATAGAAGATATTTGCATGATACGGTGGTCAAAACCTTCGGGAGATTATATAGTGAATTTTTACCGACCAAAAGAAGTATCATGCAAGAAAATGGAGTCCGGAGAGCGCACGAGGTGCCCACGAGGCAGGGGGCGCGCCAGGGGGGTAGGGCACGCCCTCCACCCTCGTGGAAGCCTCGTGTCCTTCCCGGACTGCTTCTTATTTTCCAATTTTCTTAAATATTCCAAAACGGAGAAAATTTGCCATTAGAACTATTTTGGAGTCGGTTTACTTACCGTACTGCGTACCTATTCCTTTTCGTAGTCTGAAACGTTCTGGAAAGTGTCCCTTATGTATTCCTCCGGGGTTACGGTTCAATAACATTAGTTTCAACATTTATGGGGTTACTTGAGATATAATGTTTGATTCTTTGACCGTTCACCACCCTCGGATTTGTTCCTTCGAAGTTGTTGATTTTTATGGCACCGGAACGATAGACCTCCTTGATGACGTAAGGACCTTCCCATTTAGAGAGAAGTTTGCCTACAAAAAAATCTTAAACGAGAGTTGTATAGCAATACATAATCACCTACATTAAACTCACGTTTTTGTATCCTTTTATCATGCCATCTTTTAACTTTTTCTTTAAACAGTTTGGCATTCTCATAGGCCTGGGTTCTCCATTCATCAAGTGAGCTAATGTCAAAAAGCCTCTTCTCACCGGCAAGTTTGAAGTCATAGTTGAGCTCTTTAATAGCCCAATATGCCTTATCTTGTAGTTCAAGAGGTAAGTGACATGCTTTTCCATATACCATTTTATATGGAGACATACCCATAGGATTTTTGTATGCAGTTCTATAGGCCCATAATGCATCATCAAGTTTCTTGGACCGATTCTTTCTAGATCTATTAATAGTATTTTGCAAAATTAATTTAAGCTCTCTATTGCTCAGCTCTACTTGACCACTAGACTGTGGATGATAAGGAGATGCAATTCTATGATTAACATCATACTTAGCAAGCATTTTACGAAAAGCACCATGAATAAAATGTGAACCACCATCAGTCATTAGATATCTAGGGACTCCAAACCACGAAAAAATAACTTTTTTAAGCATCTTAATAGAGGTGTTATGATCAGCACTACTAGTTGGAATAGCTTCTACCCACTTAGTAATGTAATCAACAGCAACTAAAATATGAGTATACCCATTAGAGGAAGGAAACGGTCCCATATAATAAAGCCCCAAACATCAAATGGTTCAATAATAAGTGAATAATTCATAGGCATTTCTTGACGTCTACTAATATTACCAATTCTTTGACATTCATCACAAGACAAAACAAACTTACGGGCATCTTTGAAGAGAGTAGGACAATAAAAACCAGATTGCAATACCTTATGTGCAGTTCTGTCTCCAGAATGGTGTCCTCCATAAGCCTCGGAGTGACACTTGCGTAGGATTTGTTCCTGTTCATGCTTAGGTACACAACGTCTAATAACACCATCTACTCCTTCTTTATAAAGATGTGGGTCATCCCAGAAATAATGTCTTAAATCATAGAAGAACTTTTTCTTTTGCTGGTATGTGAAACTAGGTGGTATAAATTTAGCAACAATGTAATTAGCATAATCAGCATACCATGGAGCAGTACGAGAAGCATTTATGATAGCTAATTGTTCATCAGGAAAGCTACTATCAATAGGTAGTGGGTCATCAAGAACATTTTCTAACCTAGACAAGTTGTCTGCAACGGGGTTCTCAGCTCCCTTTCTATCAATAATATGCAAATCAAATTCTTGTAGTAAGAGAACCCATCTAATAAGTCTAGGTTTAGCATCTTTCTTTTCCATAAGATATTAAATAGCAGCATGATCAGTGTGAACAGTTACTTTAGAATCAATAATGTAAGGTCTGAACTTATAACAAGAAAATACAACAGCTAAAAATTCTTTTTCAGTAGTAGCATAATTTCTTTGAGCACTGTCTAGAGTTTTACTGGCATATTGAATAACATTTAATTTCTTATCAACTCTTTGTCCTAGAACAGCCCCTCCAGCATAATCACTAGCATCACACATAATTTCAAATGGTAAATTCCAATTAGGAGGCTGAATAATAGGTGCAGAAACCAAAGCTTTCTTAAGTATTTAAAATGCTTCTACACAATCATCATCAAAGACAAAAGGGACATCTTTTCGTAAGAGATTAGTCAGAGGCCGAGAAATTTTTAGAGAAGTCCTTAATGAACCTCCAATAAAAACTGGCATGACCAAGGAAACTTCTTATACCTTTAATGTCCTTGGGACACGACATCTTTTCAATAGCATCAACTTTAGCTTTATCAACTTGAATACCTCTTTCAGAAATTTTATGCCCCAAGACAATACCTTCATTAAGCATAAAGTGGCACTTCTCCCGATTCAAGACAATATTAGTTTCTTCACATCTCTGCAAAACTCGATCAAGGTTGCTTAAGCAATCATCAAAAGAAGTCCCATAAACGGAGAAATCATTCATGAATACCTCAACAATCTTTTCACAAAAGTTAGAGAATATAGCAGTCATACATCTTTGAAAAGTAGTAGGTGCATTACATAAACCAAAAGGCATACGTCTATAAGCAAAAGTACCAAAAGGGCAAGTAAAAGTTGTCTTTTCTTGATCCTCTTTTGACATAGGTATTTGAGAGAAACCAGAATAACCATCTAGAAAGCAAAAATGTGTATGCTTGGATAATCTTTCTAGCATTTAATCAATAAAAGGTAAAGTGTAATGATCCTTTTTAGTAGCTTTATTTAATTTGCGGAAATCAATTACCATTCTATAACCTGTAACAATTCTTTGTGGGATCAATTCATGTTTATCATTAGGAACAATAGTAATACCTCCCTTCTTAGGGACACAAGGGACATGACTTACCCACTGACTATCAGCAACGGGATAAATTATACCTACCTCTAGAAGCTTTAGTATTTCTTTTCTTACCACTTCTTTCATCTTAGGATTTAACCTTCGTTGGTGATCAACAACTGGTTTAGCATCTTTCTCCAATTTTATTTTGTGCTGGCATAGAGTGGGACTAATGCCCTTAAGATCATCCAGAGTATATCCAATAGCAGCACAGTGTTTCTTCAGAATTTTCAATAATTTCTTTTCTTCATGCTCTGAAAGGTTAGCACTAATAATAACAGGATATATCTCTTTCTCATCAAGATAAGCATATTTAAGAGTATCAGGTAAAGGCTTAAGCTCAAACACGGGATCAGCCTTAGCTGGAGGAGGATCCCCTAAGATTTCAACAGGCAAGTTGTGTTTCAAAATGGGTCCTTGTTTAAAGAATACTTCATCTATTTCCCTTCTTTCATTCATAAACATATCATTTTCATGGTCTAGCAAATATTGTTCTAAAGGATCACTAGGAGGCACGACAATAGAAGCAAGACCAATAATTTCATCTTTACTAGGCAATTCTTTATCATGGGGCTATCTACGAAATTTAGCAAAATTAAACTCATGAGACATATACCCTAAACCAACAGAAATAATATCCTTATTGCAGTCTATCTTAACATTAATAGTATTCAAGAAGGGTCTACCAAATATAATGGGACAAAAGTCATCTTGTGGGGAACCAAGAACAAGAAAATCAGTAGGATATTTAACTTTCCCACACAAGACTTCAACATCTCTAACAATCCCAACTGGTGAAATAGTATCCCTCTTCAAGAATTCATCTAATTAACCAGTTAACTTGCCGATTAATCCCTACTCATAGGGTCCCCGAGTAGCCGATTACCCGATAAATCATCCAATTAATTGATTAACTTGCCGATTAACTTGCCGATTAGCCTATTAATGCCCTACTCACCAGCCGACCGAGCAGCTACCAGTTAACGATTTCCTCAACAATGAATAGTATCTCTATTGGCAAGCTTAATTATAACATCTATCTCTTCTATCTTAGCAGGTGCAATATCATGCATAATTTCTTTGTATAAGGAATGAGGTATTGCACTTGCACTAGCACACATATCACATAAGCCATGATAGCAATGATCTCCTATTTTAACAAAAATAATAGGCATGCCTACAATAGGTCTATGTTTATTTTTAGTATCACGTCTAGAAATTCTAGTAGATTCATTGCAGAAGTAAATAACATGCCCATCAATATTATCAGCCAAGAGATCTTTAACCATAGCAACACTAGGTTCAACTTTAATTTTCTCAGGGGGTTTGGGTGTCTTAATATTACTTTTGTTAACCACAGTTGAAGCTTCAGCATGATCCTTTATTCTAACAGGGAAAGGTGGTTTCTCAATATAAGCAGTAGGACCAACAGGATCATTAAAAGTGATAGTATTTTCTTCAACTTTAATAGGTGCAACTACTTTTACTTCAATGGGAGGATTATATTTAGACCACTTCTCCTTCGGGAGATCAACATGAGTAGCGAAGGATTCACAGAAAGAAGCTACTATCTCAGAGTCAAGTCCATATTTAGTGCTAAATTCACGGAAAGCATCGGTATCCATAAAAGATTTAACACAATCAAACTTAGGTGTTATAATAGATTTAACACAATCAAACTTACCTTCCTCGAGGTCCCAATCTTCAAAGTTGCATTTAATTATTTCCAATAGATCCCATTTGAATTCAGTAGTGTTCATCATAAAAGATCCAGTACAAGAAGTATCGAGCATGGAGCGATTACTGAGAGAAAGCCGAGCATAAAATTTTTGAATAATCATTTCTTTTGAGAGCTCATGATTGGGGCATGAATATAACATTGACTTAAGCCTCCCCCAAGCTTGAGCGCGATGCTTTCTCCTTCGCGAGGCCAAAAATTATATATATATATATATATACATACATACATAAACACTATTCTGATCATGGGATCAGAATAATATTCTGATCACAACCTGAACTGCCTGAGTAACGCGCCTGAACTTCTCTCTGTACGAACCCGACCATCGGGCTATCTTCGCACCCGTGCCTTCTACCGCGAGTTTTTCTGGTTAGTCGTGTTTCATGTGATGTAAGTGTAATCTTCAAACGATTTTTAGCAACTAAATACTCGTTTTAGATAGGAATCTCGCTCATAGGCGGATTTTGCACTCGGGTCGTGAAGAACTCGTGTTTTTTGCAATTTTACTACCTGAGTTGTTCGACCTGAACTTCCCCCTGTGCTAGGTTGAACTTCCCGCAACATTGCCAAAATAGGGCTTGCTATATACCGTTGGAAAGCTATGGACACGAGTATCATGACCCAAGTTAATTTTTTCGCAAAATGTAAGTGGTTTAAGAGCAGTTTTGAAAACCGTTTTTTCTTCACACAAAAAACGTGAATCGTAATTTCGATCGCATTTCTAAACCGTTTATCGGAATGAGGCAAGTAATATAGCGTTGGAAAACCGCTGCAAAACCGCTCCTTCCACATGTTAAAAGTTTTCTCTAATTCCCTACGGTTAAAGAGTAATTTGAAAAATCGTAAAATTTTACAAATCGAACAGCCGTGTTTGTATTTTCGATGTTATTTCTAAACGGCTAATCCAATTGAGGCAAATGATATGGCGTTGGAAAGCTTATGAAATTGCGCTACTTTTTCAAGTTGAAAGTTTTTTCTAATTTTAAATGGTTTAAAAGTGATTTATAAAATGGTCCAAGTTACAACGAGTGTGTATTTTTGAGCTAATTTTTTAACCGCACGTCCGAATGTAGCAAATGATACGGCATTGGAAAGCTTGAGGAAATGTGAAACTTTTTGGTATATATTTTTTCTCCCAATTCCTTACTGTTTTAAGTCAGTTTTGAAAATGGATAAAAACGTATTTTCGCTGTAATTTTTACAAACTTTATCGGAATGGGGCAAATAATATACCACTGAAAAGCTACGGAAAATTCAAAACTTTTTCGTGTTGATGGTTTTCTCTAATTCCTAGCCGTTTTCAAGTAATTTTGAAAACGGCGAGATCATTCGTTCTGCCTTTATCGCGAAACAGATTCTTCGAAAATGCACCACGTGAAGAACCTGAACTTCTCGGCGCGTGTACCTGAACTTCACTCTGTTTTCACGTGATTTTTTTGCTCGTAGTTCTCCATCCACTGCTCGTAGCTCTCCATCCACTGATCGGAATTGAGCAAGTGATATACCAATGGAAAGCTGTTGTGAACACGCAACTTTCCCGTGTTGATCGTTTTTTCATACTCGCGACGATTTTACAAGTTTTTCATCTGAAATTCATCCACTTTAGTAGTTGAACTTCCTGCTATTTTCAGTTGAACTTCTGTGACGTATTTTCGTTTGTAATTTTCTCATCCGTTCGTCAGTTTTACACAAATGATATTCGTTTTGTACAAATCTCTCTCAGAATAATTTTTTAAACTTTCTTCGACGAAGGACTTGAACTTATAACAACAAACTTTTAGCGTTTGCTTTTTTATTCTTTTTTAATACAAAATGCTCACCGTGTAGTACGTGAACTTCTGTCAGTTATCAACCTGAACTTCTCTCGGTTACGCGAATTTTTTTGAGTTTTTTATAAATTTTTAATCTGATTTTCTTAATCATTTTTTATGAATTTTGAAGCGCTCTATTTTTAATAGTTTAACTTCTTGTTATTTTATTTTTGAAATTCTTGTTTTGATTTTTTTTAATAACGAGGAAAATTTGAGTTTTCTATAATCATCGAACTTCTCCATCTTTTTAATATGGACTTCCTAGTTTTATTTTCTTAATTCTTTTTACGAAATTTTGAAGCGCTCTATTATTAAAAGTTGAACTTCTTGTTATTTAATTTTTGAACTTCTTATTTACATTCTTTAATAACAAAGAAAATTTGAGTTTTCTATAATCATCGAACTTCTCCATCTTTTTAAATTGGACTTCCTGGTTTATTTCTTTTAGTAACGGAAAAAATCTTATATTTTGATAGACATCGAACCGCTCCTTTTTTAAATTTTAACTTCTAGGTTTATTTTAAGAGAGAAAATCTTTGTTATAAAATTGTTTGAGATGCTTTTTTAATGACCTTCTTTGGGTTTGTAACAAGCATTGAGCCAGTTGTGTCGCACCAATGAAATTAAAACTCAGATTTTATTGACGATTTTAAAACTTTTTTATCTGAAATTCATTCAGTGTAGTAGTTGAACTTCCTATTGTTTTCACATTGAACTTCTGTGATGTATTGTCGTTTGCAATTTTCTCATCCATTCGTCAGTGTTACACAAATAATATTCCTTTTGTACAAATCTCTCTCACAATAATTTTTTAACTCTCTCTGACCGGGGACTTGAACTTACACAAATGATATCCGTGTCTCCTTTTTTTCGAGCTTCCCTACCCTCGACTACAAACTTTTTGCAACATATTTATTTCTCCCTCTCTTTTTTTGTCTTAGTTCACAACACATTTCTCCATTTCTTTTTCTTGAGGAAATTTTAAACATGGTCTCTTTATTGTTTTTCGGATGTGGCTTCGTTTCCTCTACACTCACTTATCTGGCATATTGTCTTCGTACTTACCCACTTCCGAAACCTGAACTTCACACGTTCATTTGAATCTTTTTTCCATGTACTAATGAAAATTGTCTCCATGTGTTTTACTTTTTTTGTTTCTCTAATTTCCCATGGTTCTTTTACATACTAACTTCTCGGGTTGCAGTCTGAATATTTCCCAAAATTTTACAAGTGTTGCAGTCTGAATATTTTCCATAATTTTACAAGTGTTCTAGTATAGACTGATCATACAAAAATAAGACATTACAACGCTATACGTCAGTGCTATATCATTGTTGACCAAGAAGTATCGACCTGTAATAACAAATACAATACAATGCCCACATGACCATTTGCACGAACACGTTCCACGAACCAAATGGTGAGAGCATATGAGTTGTGTACATCTCTGCGGCCTCAACGTGGGCAGGTACCATCTTACTGAGAGTGAAGGCCACCTCCATCAGCGTGTCAAGTCCAAGTTGCCGCAAGAACCTGAAGCTGCAATGCGCATGTAGAGGGAGAGAAGAAGTGCAAGCCGCCGCAGTTGGTGTTGAGCGCGTGCGGCAGTGGGAAGAGCAAGCTTGGCCGCCGGAGCTGGATGGGGGTCAGGTGAGGAACTAGGGAGGCAGAGCTGGAGCTGTACATCACCACAACCCTGCCCGCAGCCTGCGCTGCCGCCCCCATCCTACTCCCAACTGAGTTTGGCAGCAGTGTAGGAGCCGTGCAGCGGTTGGGACAGTGGACGCTGCTCAAGCGGGTCGTGGGAGACGAGTCCTCGAGAGGATGAGGAGAGCACAGCGTCGGGCAGCACCTCGTCTCCCGGTGGGCTCGTCGCCGGCGTGCTGAGGAGCCACAGTTGTCGTCGGCGTGCCGAGGAGCTCGCGTGCAGAAGCCACCCGCGATGGGAGGAGAGGATCCAGGGGACTCAACAGGTGCGGCGGGGATGGACTCCGACCATGGAAGGGTGGAAGTGGTCGCTGCTCGGGGTAGTGGCGTCGCACCATGGGCCACAGCTTTGCTCTGAACGGAGCCGGCCAACGCAAGAAGGAACAAGGGCGGAGCAGGTGCTGGACGCCGGATCCGGGGACAACGGAGGCGACGGCCGGATCCGGGTCGTTGGCAGCGCGGTGGCCGGGTACTGCGGCGGGGGAGTGGTCGGCGCTGAGACCGGATCCCGGCGAGTGGGGCGGCACGAGGGCAGGATTCGAGCGAGTGCCGTTTTGGGGGGCGAATCTATGTGTTGGCGGCTCCGGCGGCGGAGGTCGCGCTGTTGCCGGCGATGGGATCAGGAAGTTAGGGATCGGGGAAGGTGGGAGGACGAGCGGTCGGCGGTCGTGGGGTGTTTTTTATTTTTTTTCTTTCTCTGGGTACCGATTCGGTAGTTCAGGAACACCTCCTCGCGCCCTATACAGGGCTGCTGTGATCCAAATAGTTATTCTAATCCCATGATCATAATAGTGCTACTATATATATATATAATTACGATCACGGTGAACAAGATACATAGGATAAAACTTCTGATGAAATTCCAATTTCAATCGTTGGTAGTTCCATGATCCAATATCATCAAATAGCCTAAACCATGTCCATGCATCTCCCTTCAAAGATAAAGGGAAGGCCTTCTTCTTGATAACATCCTCAGGCATACATGCAAGCTTAAATAATTCACAAACTTCATCCACATAGATTAGGTGCAAATCAGGATGTAATGTTCCATCACCTATGAAAGGATTAGCTAGCAGTTTCTCTATCATACCCGAAGGAATTTCAAAGTAAACATTTTTAGTAGGTTCAGTAGGTTGAGGAGCAACTCTTTGCTCTACTGGTCGGGGTGAAGATACCCCGAACAAGCCCCTCAAAGGATTATGTTCCATAGTAACAAGTGCCAGTAAATTTCAGCACACTATATAAATTTTTCCTTACCAAATTCCACCTACCAAAGGCGCTTCACTCCCCGGCAACGGCACCAGAAAAGAGTCTTGATGACCCACAAGTGTAGGGGATCTATCATAGCCTTTTCGATAAGTAAGAGTGTCGAACCCAACGAGGTGCAGAAGGAAATGATAAGCGGTTTTCAGCAAAGTATTTTCTGCAAGCACTGAAAATATCAGTAACAGATAGTTTTGTGATACGGTAATTGGTAACAGGTAACAAATAGTAAAAGTAAATAAGGTGCAGCAAGATGGCCCAATCATTTTTGTAGCAGAGGACAAGCCTGGACAAACTCTTATATATGGTAAAGCGCTCCCGAGGACACATGGGAATTATCGTCAAGCTACTCACAAAGCATATTCATGTTCATAATCAGAGGGGTATTAATATGCATAATGGATCTGAACATATGATCTTCCACCAAGTAAACCAACTAGCATCAACTATAAGGAGTAATCAACACTACTAGCAACCCACAGGTACCAATCTGAGGTTTGGATACAAAGATTGGATACAAGAGATGAACTAGGATTTGAGATGAGATCGTGTTGGTGAATATGTTGATGGAGATTGACCCCCTCACGATGAGAGGATCGTTGGTGATGATTTCCCCCTTCCGGAGGGAAGTTTCCCCGGCAGAACAGCTTCGCCGGAGCCCTAGATTGGTTCCGCCAAGGTTCCGCCTTGTGGTGGCGGAGTTTCGTCCCGTGAGCTTGCTTATGATTTTTTCCTCGACAAATGACTCCATATAGACAAATATGGGCATTAGAGGGCCACCAGGGGGCCCACGAGGCAGGGGGTGCGCCCAGGGGGGTAGGGCGTGCCCCCTACCCTCATGGACGGTGGGTGGCCCCCCTCTGGTACTTCTTTCGCCCAATATTTTTTATATATTCTTAAAATAATTCCTGTGGAGTTTCAGGACTTTTGGAGATGTGCAGAATAGGTCTCTAATATTTGCTCCTTCTCTAGCCTAGAATTCCAGCTGCCGGCATCCCCCTCTTAATGTAAACCTTGTAAAATAAGAGAGAATAGGCATAAGTATTGTGACATAACGTATAATAACAGCCCATAATGCAATAAATATCGATATAAAAGCATGATGCAAAATTGACGTATCAAATAACTCCGGAAAAGAAAAGAAGACTCAGGTAAGATCCTAGAAAGAGACATGTGGGTTAAGGCCCACTCAAAAGATACACCATTGAACGATTTAAAAAAGAGAGAGATTGCGTCGGTTGAATTAAATGACTTGAATGAGATAATAACCTTGAGATAGCTTGAACGCATTAAGAATGAAAATGCGAACCTCTTGAGATATCTTCAATACTTCAAAACAAATGAATGGAGAAGTGGATGATTAGGAGGTGCACCGTCATGAGAAAACATTTGAAATGAGGAAAGGATATGATCAACAAAGCTTGAAGTGAATCCACCGAAAAAAACAAAAAAACGAAGAATGATGAACTTGAAGCTCCATTAGAATCTTCCTGAGAATCACCGGATAAGAACAATGTCGGAAAAGAATGGAGAGACTTACCATCAATAAAAGGATACTTGATTAAGAAATCTGAGTCCTTGAAGAAAAAGGGTTGGAGGGCGGGAAAACAAAGGCAACTTGGTACGGATGGAACAAACACCATTAAGAAAACTTAGAATTGATCTTGCCGATGTTGAAATGATCGGATCCACTTGAAGAGAAGCATGCCGGTTGAAAAAGAATCAACATGGAAACCTCGATGATCAAGAAGGATTAGCACTCCCATAGAAATATGAGAACACCATTTAGGGAAGGTATGGATTAACACTTGACATCGAAGCAACTCGAATACCACAAATAAAACAAAACAAAGGATTGGCTTGTAGAATAAGCCGGAACAAACATATGGTAGGGATTTCGTCCGAAGTTTTCGTGGTGGGGCCCACACGGGCTCGATCATATGACACCATCATGTACAAGGCAGTGCACATGACATACGAAGTGTCCCCAAGTCAGCATAGCCAAGGACTCTTTAAGACACAACGAGACCACTGTAAAACCAACCGTGGATAGGAGGACCACTAGATGTCGAACCCCAATCTCATATCATGCATCTGTCGGAACGATATCCTAGGAGCTACTTGAATTCCCACCTATAAACTCCCGAAACTTTCTGGTTATGCAATATGGTGTTGGGGATACAGGGAGGCACGATATATATCACACAACTAACAAGCCCTACGCTCCAACTGTATCCATCCGTCAACACATAACCAAGAAAACTCCGGAAATCATGTACCTCAACCTTCGAAAAGCATCCGTTATACGAGCTATGGCAATACTCTTGAACTCCTGCCCCAGTACTGGGTAGCATCGAGGTTATCTCACCAACAACTGCATAAAAGAGATTTTTGATGTCAGTGAACTCGGGTATTCCAGAACTGCAACGATAAAATTGTGATGACAACACCTCAGAGCTCAACTCCCCAGGACACTGCCACAACCCCTAAATGTCAGGAGGCACCAAGAACAATGTTCTCTTCACAAGAATATCGAAACGATCCCAAGATACCCGCATGATCCTAAATTTTTTTTAGTGAAATTTGAGGAGAGGAAAGTCAAAACATCTACGTCAGGAGGCCTCACCAGAGCGACGAAGGGACTAAGGAGTAAAAAGAATCCTACTCTCCGATATATATAATCCTAAGACTCAAAACATTTTTGTTCTAGACTCAACAACGTCAGCGATTCAATCAAGAAGGGGGCTCTTAAGTCGGGGGTGGCTCTGATACAACCTTGTAAGGCCCACGATGCGGCTATATCTCCCACATGTCGTGGCACGACTTAGAGGCATAACTGCATGGTAGTTTTGTAGCAAGAGGGGTAATCTTCACACAATCCCATGTACTGAATAAGAAAGGGATAAAGAGTTGGCTTACAATGGCCAATTCACACAAATAACAAGTTAAACATACATCATCCAGAGTACAATCAAGGTCTGACTACGGAACCAAAATAAAAGAAGACAACCCCAAATGCTAGATCCCCGATCGCCCCAACTGGACTCCACCACTGATCATCCGGAAAATACACATAATAACGACTAAGATCTTCACTGAACTCCCACTTGAGCTCGGTTGCGTCACCTGCACTGGTATCATCGGAACCTGTAACTGTTTGTAAGTATCCGTGGGTCACGAGGACTCCGCAATCTCACACCCGCGAGATCAAGATTATTTAAGCTTATGGGTAGGATAAGGTAATGAGGTGGAGCTGCAGCAAGCACTAAGAAAATATGGTGCCTAACATACGCAAATAAGAGTAAGATGAGAAGCTACGCAATGGGGCCTCCGGCGCCGCCGGCCGTCCTGGGGACGATGACGCCCCCAAGCGCACCCGAGGGCGCACGATTGTAGCATGGCCCGTCATGAGGCCCAGGGGCGGCTCGGGAAGGAAGCAGATAGCATAAAGGCGGCGCTCCTGACGCCGCCGCATCTAGCAGCTCAGCGACACGTTCCAGCAATGCGTCGCGTCCGCTCTCCATCAGCCGGCACCGCAGCAACTCCAGCGCCACCATGAGCGCGGCCCGCATGTTCGCCTGCTCCCGTCGGCTGTGTGGTGCCATTGCTGCGGCATGGCTTGCGGCCCTTGCAGCGGCTCGCGTTTGCCGTGGGGTAGGGGTGCATGATGTCTGGCTGCACCGCCCACGCCCTGTAGTGTTAGGCGGCGCCCGCGCCACCTGGGCCGCGGGGTTGAGGTCTTCGTGGGCTGGTGTCACCGCCCAGGCTGGCCAAGCTGCCCAGCATTCGGAGTCAGCCCTTGGGTCGCCGGACATCGGGGCCGCGGAGCGTCGGTGGGTTGATTAGCGAGGAAGAGACTCCGGCGCACCCCTACCTGGCGCGCCAAATGTCGGATCATGGGTTCCGGCGAACCCTTAAGGTTCGAACTCTGGGGTGCGCGCGAAGTTCTTTCCCTCCTACCGACCTACGCCCTAACTCGCTAAGGTCTTGCGGACGAACTCGACGCACTCGCAACACAAAGACACAAGGTTTATACTGGTTTGGGCCACCGTTGTGGTGTAATACCCTACTCCAGTGTGGTGGTGGTGGATTGCCTCTTAGGCTGATGAAGAACAGTACAAGGGGAAGAACAGCCTCCTGAGGTTGAGGTGTTCTTGTGGCTAAGGAGCAGGTGAGATGCCTCTGAATGAGTTGAGATCGGATCCCCACGGTGGTGGCTAGTTCTACTTATATAGGCCCTGGTCCTCTCCCCAAATATTGAGCGGGAAGGGAGCCAACAACGGCGGCCAATTTGAAAGGGGACAGCCAGTACAAGCTATCCTGACAAAAGGTGGTCTTCGTCTGGCAAAGGTTCTGGTGATGACGTCGTCCTGGGCTCCATGGTGACATCCGTCCTGCCGTCCTTCTGGTCTTGGTCTTGTTGCACCGATATGGAAACCTTTTCTCTATGCCTCGGTACTCCGTGTCTGCGCTTGCCCCTTGGCTCCAAAGAGGAAACAAGGACGCTGCGCACGCTAGCGCCCGCCTGGTGTCGATCGTTATGGCTCACGTCACGAGAGCCTCACGAGGTTCACGCCGCCTTGATATCTCCACTCCTCGCGAGGAAGTCTGGTGAGGCCACTCCTGAGGAGGTCTTGCATTGTCCGCCTCGCGAGGCTTGGCCCCTCGCGAGGGTCTTGAATGCCTTGTTGATGATGATGGGCCATACAGACCTGCCAGCACAGCCACGCCATGGGCCGCAGCCAGGCAAGTCTGGGGACCCCCGTTCCCAGAACGCCGACAGTATTCACCTTGCAAACCAACACACACAATAGCCCAAACGACGGGGTTATGTCCAAGAACATGCATTTTCATCTTATGCTTCCAACTAGCAAAATTAGTACCATCAAAGTAAGGACCTCTATGGTGGTAATTTCCCTCGCTAGACGCCATACTCTCCTAGGTTGTGAAACCAAGGCTATGATCACCAAAGCTATGGAAATCAAGGCAAATGGAGACCAAAGCTCTGATACCAATTGTAGGATCGAAAGTAGGTTTAGAGGGGGTGATTAGACTACTTGACCAAATAAAAATATAGCCTTTTCCCAATTTTAAGTGTTGGCAGATTTTAGCAATTAGAACAAGTCAAGTGACCAACCTACACATGCAATTCTAAGAGTGTAGCAGCGAAAGTAAAACATTGCATATGAAGGTAAAGGGAAGCGTTTGGAGAGTGCAAACGCAATGGAGACACAGAGATTTTTGGCATGGTTCCGATAGGTGGTGATATCATACGTCCACATTGATGGAGACTTCTACCCACGAAGGGTAACGGCTGTGCGAGTCCACGGAGGGCTCCACCCACGAAGGGTCCACAAAGAAGCAACCTTGTCTATTCCACCATGGCCACCGCCCACGAAGGACTTGCCTCAACTAGGCACATCTTCATGAAGTAGGCGAACTCCTTGCCCTTACAAACTCTTTGGTTCAACTCCACAATCTTGTCGGAGGCTCCCAAGTGACACCTAACCAATCTAGGAGACACCACTCTCCAAAAGGTAATATATGGTGTGTTGATGATGAACTCCTTGCTCTTGTGCTTCAAGTGATAGTCTCCCCAACACTCAACTCTCTCTCACACAGATTGGGATATGGTGGAAAGATGATTTGAGTGGAAAGCAACTTGGGGAAGGCTAGAGATCAAGATTCTTGTGGTAGGATTAATATATCTTGGTCTCAACACATGAGCAGGTGGTTCTCTCTCACAAAATGAGTAGTGGAAATGTAGGCACATTCTGATGGCTCTCTCACCAATGGAGAAGGGGTGGAGGGGTATATATAGCCTCCACACAAAATCCAACCATTACACACATTTGACCCAACTCGGTCAGACCGAATAGAAGAACTCGGTGAGACCGAACCAGTTCAAAATGTGAATGTTAGGAATCTCGGTGGGACCGACATGATCAACTCAGTGGGACCGATGTGCTAGGGTTAGGGCAAAACCTCATCTCGGTGGCGCCGATTGCATGAACTCGGTGAGACCGATTTCAGCAAAGAGCAATGCAGATAGTTGGTCAAGCAAACTCGGTGGGACCGATCGCTCATTTCGGTGAGACCAAAACGTTACAAAATGGAAACAGAGAGTTTGCAGGCCATCTCGGTGAGACCGAGATCCGTATCAGTGTGACCAAATTGTCAAGGGTTTCTGACAATGCTTATGTCAAATGAACTCGGTGGCGCCGGATGGATCAAATCGGTGGGGCCAAGTTTGACTTAGGGTTTTGGACAAATGTGAATTTGAGAAAGTGGTTGATGGTTTTGGAGCAATATCACTAAGCACTTGAGCAACCAGATCATTAAGCAACACCTCATCCCCTTTTAATAGTATTGGCTTTCCTATAGACTCAATGTGATCTTGGGTCACTAAAATGAAAAAGATGAGTCTTGAGCTTTTCCCAACCTTTGTCCTTAGCATTTTGAGGGGTCCACATCTCTAGTCCATGCCATGCCAATCATTGAACTTCCTGAAATATTTAACTTGAATGGACATTAGTTCAATGAGCTATATGTTGTTATTAATTACCAAAATCACTCGTGGATTAGTTGCACTTTCATTGTTGTTTGTCTCGTGTTAGTAGGTCTTTAGAGCAACTCAAACGGGGTAACCCATTTCGTCTGCCAATGTCTGTTTGGGTCTGCGCGGACAAAAACACCAGCCCAACGTGCCTACCCATTTCCAAAAGCCGTCCACCTCACGTCTGCGCCGACCCATTTCCGGCCCAAAATTGCGCCTGAAATGCGTCGGCGTGGACGTGAAGTGGACGTGTCATGCGTCTCCTTGGTGTCCTGCGCGGTCCCACTTGGCGGCCACCCAACTACCGCCCGTCCTCTAATTTATGACGACCACCGACACCGGGCCCACTAGTCAGCCATTGGAAGCGTCCTTTTTTAACCCACGCGTGCGGTGGGGCCGGCCTCATCCACTTCCGTCCACATCTAGCCCTCCACCACCCCAGTCGTGCTTCCTTGCCGGTGACACACCAAAACCCTAGCCATGGGTCTTTTCGGCGGCAGCTCCGGTAGCAGCAAGGGCAAGGGCACCCCCGGCACCTCATCTTCCCGTGGTCCTCCTCCTCCGCTACTGGCGCGTGACCGCTCGGGTCGGCGGCGTCTGCACATCCCGGTGCACCAAGCGTGGTGGCACTTAGAGTACAGGCAGCCGCTGCCTTACCCCGACATGACGCTGCCGCACCACTGGCACCTGGATCCGTAGTGGATCCCGGTGCCAGCGGTTCACAACGGGCACACTACAAGGAGGTGCGTAGGCGCCGGGCGCAGCTCACGCCGGCGCAACGGCGGATGCCCGAGTGCGCCGCCGACTCTCCCAACTGGGAGGTCTGGTTTTCCCTCGAACACGAGGAGCAACTGCCGTGTGGTGTAGACGCCAACCAGTCGTTCCCATCGCCGCCCCCGCGGGTAGAAACGGAGGAAGAGGAGGCGGAGTACCAAGCTTCCCTTCAGGAGGCCCTACAGTACGCATTGGAGGCGATCCGGCTCGAGGAGGATGCGCACTGGGATGGGCTGGAGCAAGCCCTTGCCTTGTCCGCGGCTGGGGACTCTGTCCACTCGCCCCTTCGTGCCACCACCGCCACCCAAGGCCGAGCCGGAGCCGAAGCCAACACCCACGCGCAAGAAGTCACCCCCCCCAATTAGCCTAAGGAGTCCTACTCGTGGACCGGCGAGTACCGTGAGTGGGTGAGCGCGCCTCCCTGCCACTACGTCGCCATGCCGGAAGAAGAGGCGGCGCACCTTGAGTAGTGGAAGGTGCACTAGCTCGCCGAGGAGGGGTCCGACGCCGAGCGGCAGATGCAACATGAGCAGCTGCTGCGCCGCGACGCCGAGGCTCTACGTCTCGAGGAGGAGGAGGAGGAGGAGTGTGCCCGCCTCGCCGCTATGCTGCAGCCACAGCAGACGCCGGAGGAGGCTGCCCTGGTGGCCTATCAAGCCGCGTTTGGTTGAGCTGGGCCTGCCCCCGTCTTCATTGACCTCATCGGCGGCGAGGGCGAGGGCGATGACGGCAAGGACAAGGGTCCAGCGGTCTAGAGCGGCATGCGTTTCAGTGTTTTTAATTTTCTAGTTATGTTTAAGTGGACTTTGGCTGGCAGTTGACCGGCCATTTATGTATATTATGTTTAATGCATTAGCCTCCCGTTGGGCGCACCTGCTGACCCACATGGAAACCGGACACGCACGTCCGCCTGGCCGACCCAAACGGATGAAAAGCGGACAAAGCGCGCGTCTGTTTGGGTCGCCCCATTGGAGTTGCTGTTATAGGTATTTTTTATATTAACATGTACATTTTTTAGAATCACCGGGGGGTTTCCCCACCTGAATATATTACTCAAAGTGGCCAAAATGCCAGAGTGATGATCCAGTTTATAAGGAAAACCGGATCAAAAACCTTACCAAATTGACCCCATTTTGTAACGCCCATGATGCGGCTATATCTCCCACGTGTCGTGGCACGACTTAGAGGCATAACCGCATGGTGGTTTTGTCGCAAGAGGGGTAATCTTCACACAATCCCATGTACTGAATAAGAAAGGGATAAAGAGTTAGCTTACAATCGCCACTTCACACAAATAACAAGTTAAACATACATCATCCAAAGTACAATCAAGGTACGACTACGGAACCAAAATAAAAGAAGACAACCCCAAATGCTAGATCCCCGATCGCCCCAACTGGGCTCCACTACTGATCATCCGGAAAAGACACATAATAACGACTAAGATCTGCACTGAACTCCCACTTGAGCTCGGTTGCGTCACCTGCACTGGTATCATCGGAACCTGTAACTGTTTGGAAGTATCCGTGAGTCACGAGGACTCGGCAATCTCACACCCGTGAAATCAAGATTATTTAAGCTTATGGGTAGGATAAGGTAATGAGGTGGAGCTGCAGCAAGCACTAAGAAAATATGGTGCCTAACATACGCAAATAAGAGTAAGATGAGAAGCTACGCAATGGTCGAAAAGCTAGAAGTGATCAAGAAGTGATCCTGAAACTACTTACGTTCAAACATAACCCAAACCGTGTTCACTTCTCGGACTCCGCCTAAAAGAGACCATCACGGCCACACACGCAGTTGATTCATTTTAATTAAGTCAAGTGTCAAGTTCTCTACAACTGGATATTAACAAATTCCCATCTGCCACATAACCGCGGGCACGGCTCTCGAAAGTTTATACCCTGCAGGGGTGTCCCAACTTAGCCCATGACAAGCTCACGATCCGCAGAGACAATCCTCCATCGCGGGACATCCGATCAGACTTGGGATCCCGGTGCACAAGACATTTCGGCAATGGTAAAACAAAACCAGCAAGACCGCCTGAATGTGTCGACAAATCTCGATAGGAGCTGCACATATCTCGTTCTCAGGGCACACCGGATGGGCAAGACGTCGGGTTGGCATAGAACCTGGTTGCCCAGGGGGCGCCAGACATCGCCCAGTTCGGACCAACACTTAGAGAAGCACTGGCCCGGGGGGGTTAAAATAAAGATTACCCTCGGGTTTATAACTCCCAAGGGAAAAGTTTAGGTTGTTAGTTAGGAAAATGTTAAAACCAAGGTTGGGCCTTGCTGGAAGAGTTTTATTCAAAGCGAAACGTCAAGAGGGTCCCATACCCCTCATCGTGTTAGGGACGCAAAATCAAGGAACATAACACCGGTATGATGGAAACTAAGGCGACAAGAGTGGAACAAAACACCAGGCATAAGGCCGAACCTTCCACCCTTTACCAAGTATATAGATGCAATAATTAAATAAGAGATATTGTGATATCCCAACATAAACATGATCCAACAAGGAGCAAACTTCAACTTCAGCTGCAACTAACAACGCTATAAGAGGGGCTGAGCAAAAGCGGTAACATAGCCAAACAACAGTTTACTAGGAAGGTGGGTTAGAGGCTTGACATGGCAATATGGGAGGCATGATAACCAAGTGGTAGGTAGAGCGACATAGTGATAGAACAAACAACTAGCAAGCAAAGATAGAAGTGATATCGAGGGTAATGATCATCTTTCCTAAAATCCCGCAAGGAGGAAGAACGAGTCCATGAAGAAGACAAACAGACGTAGTCGAACGAATCCTCACAACTCCGGAACAAGACCGGAGCTAACGAGAGAAGCAAACTGGAAAGAAGCAAGCAACAAGGTAAACAAACAAGCATAAGCATGGCATGACACACAAACAAGTATGATGCATGACCGGTTTAAATATGCATGGCATGGCAAAGTGCACAAACAATACTACAAATTAAGTGGAGCTCAATATGCAACGAGTTGCATATTGACGAAACACCACATCAATTATTTAGTTCTCTCTCGTTTATGCACCCAAAAATATTAAATTTTATTAAACATGGCAAGGGGTGAAGCATAAGTAAACTAACTATCTAGGCAAGTTTAAATGAGGCCGGGACAACAAACAACAATTCCGGAAAATCCTCATATGCAACTTATGGATTTGGTACTGTTCTTCCCTAAACCATATTTTAGAGTTGTTAAACATGCAAAGTAATGCCACCATGTTAAACTATGCATTTTTCTACCCCATTTACATATAAAGTTTATTTAAATCCGAGCTACGGTTAATTAGTTATGAAATAAAACATTTTAACATGGCATTATGCAAAATAAACACAAACAGCATTTTAAACATTTTAAGCATGGATGAAAGTTGCATATTATGAAACTAGACGAAATTCTAAGCATTTTCCATATATAAAACATTTTAAACTGATGCACGGTTTGTGAGCTATTACATGCATGAAGTGCAAGAGATTTTCTGTAAAACATGTTTCTTTGGATTAATGGGTAAAACGTCCAGAACGGAAAAAAAATGATGCGGGCCGAAACTGCTGGCCCAACAGCGAAAAAAAACAGGAGGGCGCTTGGGGGCTGCTCACCCATGGGCCTCGACCCGGCTCACTGGAGAAGGAGGCAGGCCCGCAACCGGTCTTGCAGATCTGGGCCACGGGAAGGCTGCAGCGGGCCGACCCACGAAGGCAAGGCGAGGGCGCGGCCCATGTGCATGAGAAGGAAGCCCTCGTCCTCTGCTCGCATGAGGACGAGGCAGGAGGTCAACGCGTCGGCGACCGGCGATGGGACGGCGCTCCGGTGGAGGGGCTGACCCGTAGATGGCGGGGATGGGTAGATTCGGCGATGGGGATCCCCAATCCGGCCGGAGGAGGGGTTGGTGATGCGGCAACGATGGCGACTACGAGCACGGCGGCGACGTTCATGGCGGCGGTGGCTTGCTGCGAGAGAGGGAGAGCTAGTGAGGCAGGGGAGAAGAAGGGCGGCGAGGTCGGGGCTCACCGTGGCAGCGGTGGTCGTCGGCGGGAGGCTAGGAGGCGGGGACGCGAGGGAGGGGAGATCGGAGCTCTCCCGATCCGAATCAAAGGCGGCGGCACGCGTGCTGGTCGGGCACGATCGGCGGCGGGGTTCGGCCCACGGTGGGTCGGTTGCGGGCTTCGGCGAGTCCGGTGCGGTGGGAGGCGGCTGGGGGACGCGGGGAGACTGAGGGAGTCCTAGACTAAGGGGTCCTCGGGCGTCCGGCTTGTTATCTATGGGCCGGACTGATGGGCTGTGAAGATATGAAGACCGAAGACTACACCCGTGTCTGGATAAGACTCTCCTTGGCGTGGAAGGCAAGCTTGGTGAACAACTATGAAGATTCCATCTTATGTAACCGACTCTATGTAACCCTAGATCCCCCCGGTGTCTATATAAACCGGAGGGTGTAGTTCGGAAAGGATATACTCAATACCTTAGTCATACAGGCTAGACTTCTAGGGTTTAGCCATTACGATCTCGTGGTAGATCAACTCTTGTAATACTCATATTCATCAATATCAATCAAGCAGGACGTAGGGTATTACCTCCATCAAGAGGGCCCGAACCTGGGTAAAACTTCGTGTTCCCTGTCTCCTGTTACCATCAACCTTAAACGCACAGTTTGTGATGCAGAGCATCCTACGATCATCCCCATCTACACTCAAGCATACGCCTTTGGACCTAAGGTGAACTCGCTCCTTTCTGAATCTTCCTTTTCTGCACGTAAGACATGGATGCTACTTCAAGCGCGGACCTTGTGCATACTCAGGTACACCCGACAAGACCATGGAGAGCCCAAGGACCAAGGCCAAGCGTGCACGAAAGTGAAGGAAGGAGAAGGAAGAAGGGCCAGCTACTACAGCGGCCGGACATCCGGCCCTAGCCCAGACATCCGACCCAGCCCGGACATCCGGCCCGACCCTCGGAAATCCGGCATCGGCCATCCAGATAGCACCGCAAAGGCACAGCGCAGCCCGGATATCCGGCCATCACCCCGGACATCCGGCTCCTCCCGAAGCCCCGGACATCCAGCCCCCTTCGCCCAGAAATCCGGCCCCTCCATCACCGAATGCATCTGGAAGACCCAGGCCAGCCCGGACATCCGGCCCCTGCCTGTGCGCAGAGAACGGGCCAAGGGCCCATGTATCCTCTCCCACTTACCCCTTTGTGGCTAAGGCCTATATATACTCCTCCACCTCCTTCTAGTTAGGGTTAGCGTTGTGATAGCTCATTTGAGAGATAGAGCTTCGTTCATCCATATCGGATCTACTCCACGAGAGAGACCACGGCCCCTCTACGGAGAAGATCCACCTTGGATTCAAAACCTCCTCACAGAGAACAATTGGTTACCCTTTGTATCGTCCCTTGTTGATCGTGGATCTTGTATCTCTCTTTGTGTTTCAAGGATCTAGCACATGTGTGATCATTCTTGTTGGTTTTAGTGTTTCTATCGTGTTTCTGTTGGAAATATGCCCTAGAGGCAATAATAAATTGGTTATTATTATATTTCCTTGTTCATGATAATCGTTTATTATCCATGCTATAATTGTATTGATAGGAAACTCAGATACATGTGTGGATACATAGACAACACCATGTCCCTAGTAAGCCTCTAGTTGACTAGCTCGTTGATCAATAGATGGTTACGGTTTCCTAACCATGGACATTGGATGTCGTTGATAACGGGATCACATCATTAGGAGAATGATGTGATGGACAAGACCCAATCCTAAGCCTAGCACAAAGATCGTGTAGTTCGTATGCTAAAGCTTTTCTAATGTCAAGTATCATTTCCTTAGACCATGAGATTGTGCAACTCCCGGATACCGTAGGAATGCTTTGGGTGTATCAAACGTCACAACGTAACTGGGTGATTATAAAGGTGCACTACAGGTATCTCCGAAAGTGTCTGTTGGGTTGGCACGAATCGAGACTGGGATTTGTCACTTCGTGTAAACGGAGAGGTATCTCTGGGCCCACTCGGTAGGACATCATCATATGCGCAATGTGACCAAGGAGTTGATCACGGGATGATGTGTTACGGAATGAGTAAAGAGACTTGCCGGTAACGAGATTGAACAAGGTATCGGGATACCGACGATCGAATCTCGGGCAAGTACAATACCGCTAGACAAAGGGAATTGAATACGGGATTGATTAAGTCCTTGACATCATGGTTCATCCGATGAGATCATCGTGGAACATGTGGGAGCCAACATGGGTATCCAGATCCCGCAGTTGGTTATTGACCGGAGAACGTCTCGGTCATGTCTGCATGTCTCCCGAACCCGTAGGGTCTACACACTTAAGGTTCGATGACGCTAGGGTTATAAAGGAAGCTTGTATGTGGTTACCGAATGTTGTTCGGAGTCCCGGATGAGATCCCGGACGTCACGAGGAGTTCCGGAATGGTCCGGAGGTAAAGATTTATATATAGGAAGTCCTGTTTCGGCCATCGGGACAAGTTTCGGGGTCATCGGTATTGTACCGGGACCACCGGAAGGGTCCCGGGGGCCCACCGGGTGGGGCCACCTGCCCCGGGGGGGCACATGGGCTGTAGGGGGTGCGCCTTGGCCTACATGGGCCAAGGGCACCAGCCCCAAGAGGCCCATGCGCCTGGGGAAACCCTAAAGGAAGAGTCCCAGCAGGGGAAGGCACCTCCTAGGTGCCTTGGGGGGGGGGGAGGACTCCTCCCCTGGCCGCCGCCCCCTTGGAGATTGGATCTCCTAGGGGCTGGCGCACCCCCCCTTGGGATCCCTATATATAGTGAGGGTAGGAGGGCCTCTCAAACACACCTTTTGCCTTTGGTGCAGCCCCTCCCTCTCTCCCAAGTTCTTCTCCTCTTCTGCGGTGCTTGGCGAAGCCCTGCAGGATTGCCACGCTCCTCCATCACCACCACGCCGTTGTGCTGCTGCTGGATGGAGTCTTCCTTAACCTCTCCCTCTCTCCTTGCTGGATCAAGGCGTGGGATACGTCACCGGGCTGTACGTGTGTTGAACGCGGAGGTGCCGTCCGTTCGGCACTAGGATCATCGGTGATCTGAATCACGACGAGTACGACTCCATCAACCCCGTTCACTTGAACGCTTCCGCTTAGCGATCTACAAGGGTATGTAGATGCACTCTCCTTCCCCTCGTTGCTGGTTTCTCCATAGATAGATCTTGGTGACACGTAGGAAAATTTTGAATTTATGCTACGTTCCCCAACAGTGGCATCATGAGCTAGGTCTATTGCGTAGATTCTATGCACGAGTAGAACACAAAGTAGTTGTGGGCGTTGATTTTGTTCAATATGCTTGCCGTTACTAGTCTTATCTTGATTCGGCGGCATCGTGGGATGAAGCGGCCCGGACCGACCTTACACGTACTCTTACGTGAGACTGGTTCCACCGACTGACATGCACTAGTTGCATAAGGTGGCTAGCGGGTGTCTGTCTCTCCCACTTTAGTCGGATCGGATTCGATGAAAAGGGTCCTTATGAAGGGTAAATAGCAATTGGCATATCACATTGTGGTTTTGCGTAGGTAAGAAACGTTCTTGCTAGAAACCCATAGCAGCCACGTAAAACATGCAAACAACAATTAGAGGACGTCTAACTTGTTTTTGCAGGGTATGCTATGTGATGTGATATGGCCAAAAGGATGTGATGAATGATATATGTGATGTATGAGATTGATCATATTCTTGTCAAGGGAATCACGACTTGCATGTCAATGACGAGACAACTTCAAGAAGACACGATGATGGAGATCATGGTGTCATGCCGGTGACAAGATGATCATGGAGCCCCAAGATGGAGATCAAAGGAGCTATATGATATTGGCCATATCATGTCTCTATTATTTGATTGCATGTGATGTTTATCATGTTTATACATCTTATTTGCTTAGAACGACGGTAGTAAATAAGATGATCCCTCATTAAAATTTCAAGAAGTGTTCTCCCCTAACTGTGCACCGTTGCTACAGTTCGTCGTTTCTAAGCACCACGTGTTAATCGGGTGTGATGGATCCTTACGTTCACATACAACGGGTGTAAGACAGTTTTACACATGCAAAAAAACACTTAGGGTTAACTTGACGAGCCTAGCATGTACAGACATGGCATCGGAACACAGAAGACCGAAAGGTCGAGCATGAGTCGTATAGAAGATACGATCAACATGAAGATGTTCACCGACGTTGACTAGTCCGTCTCACGCACAGATCGGACACGGCCTAGTTGACTCGGATCATGTAATCACTTAGATGACTAGAGGGATGTCTATCTGAGTGGGAGTTCATAAGATGAACTTAATTATCTTGAACATAGTCAAAAGGATTTTGCAAATTATGTCGTAGCTCACGCTTTAGTTCTACTGTTTAGTTATGTTCCTAGAGAAAAATTAGTTGAAAGTTGATAGTAGCAATTATGCGGACTAGGTCCGTAAACTGAGGATTGTCCTCATTGCTTCATAGAAGGCTTATGTCCTTAATGCACCGCTCAGTGTGCTGAACCTCGAACGTTGTCTGTGGATGTTGCGAACATCTGACATACACATTTTGATAACTACGTGATAGTTCAGTTAAACGGTTTAGAGTTGAGGCACCAAAGATGTTTTTGAAACATCACGAAACATATGAGATGTTTTGAGGGCTGAAATTGGAATTTCAGGCTCGTGCCCACGTCAAGAGGTATAAGACCTCCGACGATTTTCTTAACCTGCAAACTAAGGAGAAAAGCTCAATTGTTGAGCTTGTGCTCGGATTGTCTGAGTACAACAATCATTTGAATCAAGTGGGAGTTGATCTTCCAGATAAGATAGTGATGTTTCTCCGAAGTCATTACCACCAAGCTGCTAGAGCTTCGTGATGAACTATAATATATCGGGGACATGTATGATGATCCTTGAGATGTTCGTGATGTTTGACACCACAAAAGTAGAAATCAAGAAGGAGCATCAATTGTTGATGGTTGGTGAAACCACTAGTTTCAAGAAGGGCAAGGGCACGAAGGGATACTTCATAAAACGGCAATTCAGCTGCTGCTCTAGTGAAGAAACCCAAGGTTGAACCCAAACCCGAGACTAAGTGCTTCTGTGATAAAGGGAACAGCCACTGGAGCAGAATTACCCTAGATACTTGGTAGATTAGAAGGCTGGCAAGGTCGATAGAAGTATATTGGATATACATTATGTTAATGTGTACTTTACTAGTACTCCTAGTAGCACCAGGGTATTAGATACCGGTTCGGTTGCTAAGTGTTAGTAACTCGAAATAAAAGCTACGGAATAAACGGAGACTAGCTAAAGGTGAGCTGACGATATGTGTTGGAAGTGTTCTCAATGTTGATATGATCAAGCATCGCACGCTCCCTCTACCATCGAGATTGGTGTTTGCGTTGAGCATAGACATGATTGGATTATGTCTATCGCAATACGGTTATTCATTTAAGGAGAATAATGGTTACTCTGTTTATTTGAATAATACCTTCAATGGTCTTACACCTAAAATGAATGGTTTATTGAATCTCGATCGTAGTGATACACATGTTCATGCCAAAAGATAGTAATGATAGTACCACCTACTTGTGGCACTGCCACGTAAGTCATATCGGTATAAAACGCATGAAGAAGCTCCATGTTGATGGATCTTTGGGCTCACTCATTTTTGAAAAGTTTGGGACATACGAACCATGTCTATTGGTATATATGCATGAAGAAACTCCATGCAAATGGACCGTTTTGTACTCGCTTGATTTTGAATCACTTGAGACATGCAAATCATACCACATGGGCAAGATGACTGAAAGCCTCGTTTTCAGTAAAATGGAACTAGAAAGCAACTTGTTGGAAGTAATACATTTTTTATGTGTGCAGTCCAATGAGTGCTGAGGCATGTAGTGGATATCGTTATGTTCTTACTTCATAGATGATTTGAGTAGATGTTGAGTATATTTACTTGATGAATCACGAGTCTGAATTATTGAAAGGTTCAAGTAATTTCAGGGTGAAGTTAAAAGATCATAGTGACAAGAGGATAAAAGATCTATGATATGATCATAGAGATGAATATCTGAATTACGAGTTTGGCACAAAATTGTGGAAATTGTTTCACAACTGATACAGCCTGGAACACCATAGTGTGATGGTGTGTCCGAACATCATAACTGCACCCTATTGGATATGATGCATACCATGATGTCTCTTATCGAATTACCACGATAGTTTATGGGTTAGGCATTAGAGACAACCATGTTCACTTTAAAAAGGGCACCACGTAATTCCGATGAGGTGACATCGTATGAACTATGGTTTAGAGAAACCTAAGCTGTCATTTCTTAAAAGTTTGGGGCAGCGACGCTTATATGAAAAAGTTTCAGGCTGATAAGCTCGAACCCAAAGCGGATAAATGCATCTTCATAGGACACCCAAAATAGTTGGGTATACCTCCTGTCTCAGATCCGAAAGCAATAAGGGATTGTTTCTAGAATCGGGTCCTTTCACGAGGAAAAGTTTCTCTCGAAAGAATTGAGTGGGAGGATGGTGGAGACTTGATGAGGTTATTGAACCGTCTCTCCAACTAGTGTATAGCAGGGCACAAAGAGTTGTTCCTGTGGCACCTACACCAATTGAAGTGGAAGCTTATGATATTGATCATGAGACTTCAGATCAAGTCACTACCAAACATCGTAGGATGACAAGGATGCGTACTACTTCAGAGTGGTACATAACCCTGTCTTGGAAGTCATGTTGCTAGACAACAATGAACCTACGAGCTATGGAGAAGCGGTGGTGGGCCCGGATTCCGATAAATGGCTCGAGGCCATATAATCCGAGAGAGGATCCATGTATGGAAACAAAGTGTAGACTTTGACAGAACTACTTGATGGTCGTAAGGCTGTTGAGTGCAGATGGATTTTAAAAGGAAGACGGACAATGTTGGTAAGTATCACCGTTAAGAAAGCTCGACTTGTCATTAAGATGTTTTTCGACAAGTTCAAGGAATTGACTACGGTGAGACTTTCTCACTCGTAGCGATGCTAAGAGTCTGTTGGAATTATATTAGCGATTACTGCATTATTTATGAAATCTTGCAGATAGGATGTCAAAACATAGTTTCCTCGACTATTTTTCTGAGGAAAGGTTGTATGTGATACAACCGGGAGGTTTTGTCAATCCTGAAATATGCTAATAAGTATGCAAAGCTCCAGCAATCCTTCTAAGGACTGGAGTAAGCATCTCAGAGTTGGAATGTATGCTTTGATGAGATGATCAAAGATTTTGGTGTATACGAAGTTTATGAGAAACTTGTATTTCCAAAGAAGTGAGTGGGAGCACTATAGAATTTCTGATGAGTATATGTTGTTGACACATTGTTGATCAGAAATGATGTAGAATTTCTGGAAAGCATATAGGGTTATTTGGAAAGTGTTTTTCAATGGAAAGCCTGGATTAAGCTACTTGAGCATTGAGCATCAAGATCTATAAGGATAGATCAAAACGCTTAATGGTACTTTCAAATGAGCACATACCTTGACATGATCTTGAAGTTGTTCAAGATGGATCAGT
This sequence comes from Triticum urartu, assembly GCF_056163025.1. NCBI lineage: Eukaryota > Viridiplantae > Streptophyta > Magnoliopsida > Poales > Poaceae > Triticum > Triticum urartu. The sequence continues at coordinate 419,149,802 of NC_141877.1, read as the reverse complement.
CAAAGAAGGAGTTCTTGCCTGAGTTGTAAGGTATGAAGTTAAGACTTAAAGCTCGACCACGGCAGAATAGAGAGAAAGGACGAAGGTCGTCCCCTATGCTTAAAACGTAGGCTCTACAATATGCTATGCTGTGTACCGCACCTGAAGTGTGCCTTGCCATGAGTCAGTCAAGGGGTACAAGAGTGATCCAAGAATGGATCACAGGACAACGGTCAAAGTTATCCTTAGTAACTAGTGGACTAAGGAATTTTCTCGATTATGGAGGTGGTAAAAGAGTTCGTCGTAAAGGGTTACGTCGATGCAAGCTTAACACCTATCCGGATAGCTCCGATAGAGATACCGGATACGTATAATGGAGCAACAATTTAGAATAGCTCCAAGTAGAACAGTTATTTGGAATAGCTCCAAATAGGACGTGGTAGCTGCATCTAGGAGATGACATAAAGATTTGTAAAGCACACACGGATCTGAAAGGTTCAGACCCGTTGACTAAAACCTCTCTCACAAGCAACATGATCAAACCCAGAACTCTTTGGGTGTTAGTCACATGGCGATGTGACCTGTGAGTGTTAATCACATGGCGATGTGAACTAGATTATTGACTCTAGTGCAAGTGGGAGACTGTTGGAAATATGCCCTAGAGGCAATAATAAATTGGTTATTATTATATTTCCTTGTTCATGATAATCGTTTATTATCCATGCTATAATTGTATTGATAGGAAACTCAGATACATGTGTGGATACATAGACAACACCATGTCCCTAGTAAGCCTCTAGTTGACTAGCTCGTTGATCAATAGATGGTTACGATTTCCTAACCATGGACATTGGATGTCGTTGATAACGGGATCACATCATTAGGAGAATGATGTGATGGACAAGACCCAATCCTAAGCCTAGCACAAAGATCGTGTAGTTCGTATGCTAAAGCTTTTCTAATGTCAAGTATCATTTCCTTAGACCATGAGATTGTGCAACTCCCGGATACCGTAGGAATGCTTTGGGTGTATAAAACGTCACAACGTAACTGGGTGATTATAAAGGTGCACTACAGGTATCTCCGAAAGTGTCTGTTGGGTTGGCACGAATCGAGACTGGGATTTGTCACTCCGTGTAAACGGAGAGGTATCTCTGGGCCCACTCGGTAGGACATCATCATATGCGCAATGTGACCAAGGAGTTGATCACGGGATGATGTGTTACGGAATGAGTAAAGAGACTTGCCGGTAACGAGATTGAACAAGGTATCGGGATACCGACGATCGAATCTCGGGCAAGTACAATACCGCTAGACAAAGGGAATTGAATACGGGATTGATTAAGTCCTTGACATCGTGGTTCATCCGATGAGATCATCGTGGAACATGTGGGAGCCAACATGGGTATCCAGATGCCGCTGTTGGTTATTGACCGGAGAACGTCTCGGTCATGTCTGCATGTCTCCCGAACCCGTAGGGTCTACACACTTAAGGTTCGATGACGCTAGGGTTATAAAGGAAGCTTGTATGTGGTTACCGAATGTTGTTCGGAGTCCCGGATGAGATCCCGGACGTCACGAGGAGTTCCGGAATGGTCCGGAGGTAAAGATTTATATATAGGAAGTCCTGTTTCGGCCATCGGGACAAGTTTCGGGGTCATCGGTATTGTACCGGGACCACCGGAAGGGTCCCGGGGGCCCACCGGGTGGGGCCACCTGCCCCGGGGGGCCACATGGGCTGTAGGGGGTGCGCCTTGGCCTACATGGGCCAAGGGCACCAGCCCCAAGAGGCCCATGCGCCTGGGGAAACCCTAAAGGAAGAGTCCCAGCAGGGGAAGGCACCTCCTAGGTGCCTTGGGGGGGGGGAGGAGGACTCCTCCCCTGGCCGCCGCCCCCTTGGAGATTGGATCTCCTAGGGGCTGGCGCACCCCCCCTTTGGGATCCCTATATATAGTGAGGGTAGGAGGGCCTCTCAAACACACCTTTTGCCTTTGGTGCAGCCCCTCCCTCTCTCCCAAGTTCTTCTCCTCTTCTGCGGTGCTTGGCGAAGCCCTGCAGGATTGCCACGCTCCTCCATCACCACCACGCCGTTGTGCTGCTGCTGGATGGAGTCTTCCTTAACCTCTCCCTCTCTCCTTTCTGGATCAAGGCGTGGGAGACGTCACCGGGCTGTACGTGTGTTGAACGCGGAGGTGCCGTCCGTTCGGCACTAGGATCATCGGTGATCTGAATCACGACGAGTACGACTCCATCAACCCCGTTCACTTGGACGCTTCCGCTTAGCGATCTACAAGGGTATGTAGATGCACTCTCCTTCCCCTCGTTGCTGGTTTCTCCATAGATAGATCTTGGTGACACGTAGGAAAATTTTGAATTTATACTACGTTCCCCAACAGTTTCCCCTCATGATTCCCCTCGTTTTCCCCTAGTGTTCTTCATGTTCATCGCGGGATCTGCTCCTTTCGTGAAAGATCGGCCGATTAGGGTTCTACCCTACATCATCTTGGTATCATGAGCCACGTTGATCACGATTTCGGAGCCTCCCTCGTTGTTTTCTAGCCTAATTTTGTTGATTTCGTCCTAAATTCAAAAATTCCCCACAAAATAGCCCCCAATTTTTTTGTGATTTGTTGGTGTGATGATATTTTGTTGATTTTGATCCATGGATTTGCTTGGTTTCGAGTGGATCTAGCATATCCCCAAGTTTCCCCACTTTCCATCCACGAAATCTCCACAATTTTCCCCCTAAAATCATCTATTTCCACCCCCAAATCGAGTTTCGAAGTCCAAATCCCGATCTGGAATCGTCGGGCCGGACATCCGGGCCTCAGGCCGGACATCCGGGCCACCTGGCCGGACATCCGGGGCCCAAGCCGGACATCTGGCTCTTGGAGCACAATTCGCCCGCGGTTCTGGACATCAGGTCCTGAATTTCCGGCCCCGAGCCCGGATGTCCGGCCCCTGTACATTTCAGCTTTCCCGTTTCACCGTTTTGTCCATAACTAATTTATCCGGAGTCCGATTTTCGCGTTCTTTAGCTCGTTGAAAAGCTCTTGACATCCCCCTTCCCACAAAAATACCATCAACATCTTTTGACTCCATCAAATTTTGTGAATTTTGGCATCTTTGCCTAGGGCTTCCACCACATCATCCGCTACACCACCATCGACTTCCGCAACCTAACCAATTTTGTTCCCCATCATCAATTGCATGATCACATACTCATCTTGAGCATCCATTGCCATATTCATGCTATTGATAAACCATCTCTCTATGACATCATTTTGCACCATGGTTGCATTGATCGTATTCACAACACATTTGTGTGTGCAATGAATGTTTTTTCTCCCATGAATGCTTTGCATACCATTCCATATCTTTTGGATAAGCTTCATGCACCTTGTCATGATCAATCTTGTCGCACGGATTCTTTCTTATTTGATGGACACTTTGTGTGCACTGATCATTGTATTTTTGCGTGTCGTTTGTGTTTGCTCCTTTTGCATGTATACCACTCCGGCGACACCTTGGAGTACTTGGATTGCGCAATGTCTTCAACTCCGTCCAACTACAAGTCCATCCACAACAACCGTTTCCATGGTGATAAGGATCATGATTCGAGGTCGGATCTTTCCCAAGGGAGGGGAGATGATGCGGAGCATCCTACGATCATCCCCATGTACACTCAAGCATACGCCTTTGGACCTAAGGTGAACTCGCTCCTTTCCGAATCTTCCTTTTTCGCATGTAAGACATGGATGCTACTTCAAGCGCGGACCTTGTGCATACTCAGGTACACCCAAGGAGACCATGGAGAGCCCAAGGACCAAGGCCAAGCGTGCACGGAAGTGAAGGAAGGAGAAGGAAGAAGGGCCAACTACTACAGCGGCCGGACATCCGGCCCTAGCCCGGACATCCAGCCCGACCCTCGGAAATCCGGCATCGGGCATCCAGAGAGCACCGCAAAGGCCCAGCGCAGCCCGGACATCCGGCCATCACCCCGGACATCCGGCCCCCTTCGCCTGGAAATCCAGCCCCTCCATCACCAAATGCATCTGGAAGACCCAGGCCAGCCCGAACATCCGGCCCCATGCCCCGGACATCCGGCCCATCCCGAATCCCCGGACATCCGACCCCTGCCTGTGCGTAGAGAACAGGCCAAGGGCCCATGTATCCTCTCCCACTTAACCCTTCGTGGCTAAGGCCTATATATACTCCTCCACCTCCTTCTAGTTAGGGTTAGCGTTGTGACAGCTCATTTGAGAGATAGAGCTTCGCTCATCCATATCGGATCTACTCCACAAGAGAGACCGCGACCCCTCTACGGAGAAGATCAACCTTGGATTCAAGACCTCCTCACGGAGAAGGCATCAAGACCTCCTCACGGAGAAGAACCGGTTACCCTTTGTATCATCCCTTGTCGATCGTGGATCTTGTATCTCTCTTTGTGTTTCGAGGATCTAGCACATGTTCGATCATTCTTGTTGGTTTTAGTGTTTCTCTCGTGTTTCCCCTCATGATTCCCCTCGTTTTCCCCTTGTGTTCTTCGTGTTCATCGCGGTATCTGCTCCTTTCGTGAAAGATCGGCCGATCAGGGTTCTACCCTACATCAGTTCGGGACCCCCTACCTGAGATCTGCCGGTTTTGACACCGACATTGGTGCTTTCATTGAGAGTTCCAATGTGCCGTCGTCGCAGAGGTTGATGGCTCAACTTATCGTCAAGGAAAATATCACCTCAGGAGGAGCTTTGTCCTCGGGCCAAACCCTCCGGCTGGGCGGTTTTACCATGATCGCCCGCTCGGCCTCTGAGCCGATGAGGATGACCTCCTGAGTCATCGAAAAATGTATCTGCATTGATTCTGGATACGCCAAACGGATGGATCCGATGGAGTTATCGTCTTTGAACGAACTCTTAGATCGCATCGCCGCCTTGGGAGTCGCTACAGACTACAATCGGATTGGGCTTAAACCCGACCAGAGAGAGATTAACTCTCCACCGATCACCCACCAGATAGAGGTAGTCGAGGAGCAAGATAACCCATCCTCTATGCTGAGTGATACGTCCATTTTGCATCATGCTTTTATATCGATATTTATCGCATTATGGACTGTTATTTTACTTTATGTCACAATACTTATGGCTATTCTCTCTTATTTTACAAGGTTTACATGAGGAGGGAGAATGCCGGCAGCTGGAATTCTGGGCTGGAAAAGGAGCAAATATTAAAGACCTATTCTGTGCAACTCCAAAGGTCCTGAAACTCTACGGAACATCTTAAAACAAATAAAGAAAAATCCTCGCCAAAGATGAAGGCCAGAGGGCCCACACCCTGCTCATGAGGGTGGCACCCCCCCTAGGGCGCGCCCCTACCTCGTGGGCCCCCTGGTGGCTCTCCGACGTCCATCTTCTCCTATATGAAGTCTTTCAATGAGAAAAAAATAAAGAGGAACCTTTCGGGACAAGACTCCGCCGCCACGAGGCAGAACCTTGGCAGAACCAATCTAGAGCTCTGGTAGAGCTGTTCTGCCGGGGATACTTCCCTCTGGGAGGGGGAAGTCATCACCAACGCTCCTCTCATCGGGAGAGGGCAATCTCCATCAACATCTTCACTAGCGCCATCTCATCTCCAAACCCTAGTTCATCTCTTGTATCCAATTCTTGTCTCAAAGTCCGAGATTGGTGCTAGTAGGTCGCTAGTAGTGTTGATTACTCCTTGTAGTTGATGCTAATTGGTTTAATTGGTGGAAGATCATTTGTTTAGATCCTATATGCATATTATTACCCCTCTGATTATGAACATGAATATGCTTTGTGAGTAATTACGTTTGTTCCTGAGGACAAGGGAGAAGTCTTGCTATTAGTAGTCATGTGAATTTGGTATTCGTTTGATATTTTGATAAGATGTATGTTGTCTAGCCTCTAGTGGTCTTATGTGAACGTCGACTACATAACACTTCACCATTATTTGGGCCTAGAGGAAGTCATTGGGAAGTAATAAGTAGATGATGGGTTGCTAGAGTGACAGAAGCTTAAACCCTAGTTTATGCGTTGCTTCGTAAGGGGCTGATTTGGATCCATATGTTTCATGCTATGGTTAGGTTTACCTTAATACTTTTGTTGTAGTTGCGGATGCTTGCAATAGAGGTTAATCATAAGTGGGATGCTTGTTCAAGTAAGAACAGCATCCAAGCACCGGTCCACCCACATATCAAATTATCAAAGTATCGAAAGCGAATCATATGAACGTGATGAAAACTAGCTTGACGATATTCCCATGTGTCCTCGGGAGCGCTTTTCCTATTATAAGAGTTTGTTCTGGCTTGTACTTTGCTACAAAAAGGATTGGGCCACCTTGCTGCACTTTATTTACTTTTGTTACTTGTTGCTCGTTACAATTTATCCTATCACAAAACTATCTGTTACCACTTATTTCAGTACTTGCAGAGAATACCTTGCTGAAAACCGCTTATCATTTCCTTCTGCTCCTCGTTGGGTTCGACACTCTTACTTATCAAAAGGACTACGATAGATACCCTATACTTGTGGGTCATCAAGACTCTTTTCTGGCGCCGTTGCCGGGGAGTGTAGCGCCTTTGGTAGGTGGAATTTGGTAAGGAAAAATTTATATAGTGTGCTGAAATTTACTGTCACTTGTTACTATGGTAAGTAATTCTCTGAGGGGCTTGTTCGGGGTATCTTCACCCCGTCTAGTAGAGCAAAGAGTTGCTCCTCAACCTACTGAACCTATTGAAAATGAAACTCCTTTTGAATTTCCTTCGGGTATGATGGAAAAACTGCTAGATAACCCTTTTACAGGAGATGGAACAAAGCATCCTGATGAGCACTTAATATATGTGGATGAAGTTTGTGGATTATTTAAGCTTGCAGGTATACCCGATGATGTTGCTAAGAAGAAGTTCTTCCCTTTATCTTTGAAGGGAGACGCATTGATATGGTATAGGCTATGTGATGATATGAGATCATGGGACTATAAAAGATTGAAGTTGGAATTTCATCAAAAGTATTACCCTATGCATCTTGTTCATCGTGATCGCAATTATATATATAATTTCTGGCCTCGCGAAGGAGAAAGCATCCCTCAAGCTTGGGGGAGGCTTAAATCAATGTTATATTCATGCCCCAATCATGAGCTCCCGAGAGATATAATTATGCAAAGTTTTTATGCTCGGCTTTCTGATAACAATCGCACCATGCTCGATACTTCTTGTGTTGGCTCTTTTATGATGAAGACTATTGAATTCAGATGGAATTTATTGGATAGAATTAAATGCAACTCTGAAGATTGGGACCTCGACGAAGGTAAGGAGTCAGGTATGACACCTAAGTTTGATTGTGTTAAATCTTTTATGGACACCGATATTTTCCGTAAGTTTAGCACTAAAAATGGACTTGACTCTGAGATAGTAGCTTCTTTCTGTGAATCTTTTGCTACTTATGTTGATCTCCCTAAGGAGAAGTGGTTTAAATATCATCCTCCCATAGAAGTAAAAGTAGCTGCATCTATTAAAGCTGAAGAAAAGACTGTCACTTATAATGATCCTATTGTTCCTACTTCTTATGTTGAGAAACCACCTTTCCCTGTTAGAATAAAGGATCATGCTAAAGCTTCAACTGTTGTTCGTAAAAGCAATATTAGAACTTATACACCTCCTGAGCAAGTTAAAGTAGAACCTAATATTGCTATTGTTAAAGATCTCTTGTCTGATAATATTGATGGGCATGTTATTCAGTTCGAAGGTGAAACTGCTAAAATTGCTAAACCTTGTGCTAAAGATAAACATAGACCTGTGGTAGGCATGCTTGTTATTTCTGTTAAAATAGGAGATCATTGTTATCATGGCTTATGTGATATGGGTGCAAGTGCTAGTGTTATACCGCATACTTTATACGAAGAAATTAAGAATGAAATTGCACCTGCTGAGTTAGAAGGTATTGATGTCACAATTAAACTTGCCAATAGAGATACTATTTCACCAATTGGAATTGTTAGAGATGTTGAAGTCTTGTGTGGGAAAACTAAATATCCTGCTAATTTTCTTGTTCTTACTTCTCCGCAAGATAGCTTTTGTCCCATTATATTTGGTAGACCCTTCTTAAATACTGTCAATGCTACCATAGATTGCACAAAGAATGTTGTTACTGTTGGCTTGGATGATATGGTTCATGAGTTTAATTTCTCTAAATTTAGTAAACAACATCGTGAGGAAGAATTACCTATTAAGGATGAAATTATTGGTCTTGATTCTATTGCCGTACCTCCTAGTGATCCTTTAGAACACTATTTGCTAGACCATGAAAATGATATGTTCATGAATGAAAGAAGGGAAATAGATGAAGTATTCTTTAAATAGGAACCTATTCTGCAACACAATTTGCCTGTTGAAATTTTAGGGGATCCACCTCCACCCAAGGGTGATCCCGTGTTTGAGCTCAAACCGTTGCCTGATAATCTTAAATATGCTTATCTTGACGAAAAGAAGATATATCCTATTATTATTAGTGCTAACCTTTCAGAGCATGAAGAAGAAAGATTATTGAAAACTCTGAAGAAGCATTGTGCTGCTATTGGATATACTCTTGATGATCTTAAGGGCATTAGTCCCACTCTATGTCAACATAAAATAAATTTGGAAGCAGATGCCAAACCAGTTCGTGATCCTCAACGACGTCTGAATCCTAAAATGAAAGAAGTGGTAAGAAAAGAAATACTAAAGCTTCTGGAGGTAGGTATAATCTATCCTGTTGCTGATAGTGAGTGGGTAAGTCCTGTCCATTGTGTCCCTAAGAAGGGAGGTATTACTGTTGTTCTTAATGATAAAGATGAATTGATTCCACAAAGAATTATCATAGGTTATAGGATGGTAATTGATTTCTGCAAATTAAATAAAGCTACTAAGAAAGATCATTACCCCTTAACTTTTATTGATCAAATGCTAGAAATATTATGCAAACATACACACTATTGCTTTCTAGATGGTTATTCTGGTTTCTCTCAAATACATGTGTCGGCTAGAGATCAATCAAAGACTACTTTTACATGCCCTTTTGGTACTTTTGCTTATAGATGTATGCCTTTTGGTTTATGTAATGCACCTGCTACCTTTCAAAGATGCATGATGGCTATATTCTCTGACTTTTGTGAAAAGATTTGTGAGGTTTTCATGGATGACTTTTCCGTCTATGGTTCCTCTTTTGATGATTGCTTGAGCAATCTTGATCGAGTTTTGCAGAGATGTGAAGAAACTAATCTTGTCTTGAATTGGGAAAAGTGCCACTTTATGGTTAATGAAGGTATTGTCTTGGGGCACAAAGTTTCTGAAAGAGGTATTGAAGTTGATAAAGCCAAGGTTGATGCTATTGAAAAGATGCCATGTCCCAACGACATCAAAGGTATAAGAAGTTTCCTTGGCCAGGCTGGATTTTATAGGAGGTTCATTAAGGACTTCTCAAAAATTTCTCAGCCTCTGACTAATTTATTGCAAAAATATATACCATTTGTCTTTGATGATAATTGTGTAGAAGCATTTGAAATACTTAAGAAAGCATTAGTCACTGCACTTGTTGTTCAGCCACCTGATTGGAACCTACCCTTTGAAATTATGTGTGATGCTAGTGATTATGCTGTAGGTGCTGTTCTAGGACAAAGAGTTGATAAGAAATTAAATGTTATTCATTATGCTAGTAAGACTCTAGACAATGCTCAAAGAAATTATGCTACTACTAAAAAGGAGCTTTTAGCAGTTGTATTTTCTTGTGATAAGTTCAGATCTTATATTGTTGATTCTAAAGTAACTATTCAAACTGATCATGCTGCTATTAAATGTCTTATGGAAAAGAAAGATGCTAAACCTAGACTTATTAGATGGGTCTCTTGCTACAAGAATTTGATTTGCATGTTGTTGATAGAAAGGGAGCTGAGAACCCCATTGCAGACAACTTGTTTAGGTTAGAAAATATTCTTGATGACCCACTACCTATTAATGATAGCTTTCCTGATGAACAATTAAATGTTATAAGTACTTCTCGTAGTACTCCATGGTATGCTGATTATGCTAATTATATTGTTGCTAAATTTATACCTCCTAGCTTCACATACCAACAAAAGAAAAAGTTCTTCTATAATTTGAGACATTACTTTTGGGATGACCCACATCTTTATAAAGAAGGAGTAGATGGTGTTATTAGACGTTGTGTACCTAAGCATGAACAGGAACAGATCCTACGCAAGTGTCATTCCGAGTCTTATGGAGGACACCACGCTAGAGATAGAACTGCACATAAGGTATTGCAATCTGGTTTCTATTGGCCTACTCTCTTCAAGGATGCCCGTAAGTTTGTCTTGTCTTGTGATGAATGTCAAAGAATTGGTAATATTAGTAGACGTCAAGAAATGCCTATGAATTATTCACTTGTTATTGAACCGTTTGATGTTTGGGGCTTTGACTATATGGGACCTTTTCCTGCCTCTAATGGATACACACATATTCTAGTTGCTGTTGATTACGTTACTAAGTGGGTAGAAGCTATTCCAACTAGTAGTGCTATAATAACACTTCTATTAAAATGCTTAAAGAAGTTATTTTCCTGAGGTTTGGAGTCCCTAGATATTTAATGACTGATGGTGGTTCACACTTTATTCATGGTGCTTTCCGTAAAATGCTGGCTAAATATGATGTTAATCATAGAATTGCATCTCCTTATCACCCTCAGTCTAGTGGTCAAGTAGAGTTGAGCAATAGAGAGCTCAAATTAATTTTGCAAAAGACTGTTAATAGGTCTAGAAAGAATTGGTCCAAGAAACTTGATGATGCATTATGGGCTTATAGAACTGCATACAAAAATCCTATGGGTATGTCTCCGTATAAAATGGTTTATGGAAAAGCATGTCACTTACCTCTCGAACTAGAACATAAGGCATATTGGGCTATTAAAGAGCTCAACTATGATTTTAAACTTGCCGGTGAGAAGAGGTTATTTGATATTAGCTCACTTGATGAATGGAGAACCCAAGCTTATGAAAATGCCAAGTTGTTTAAAGAAAAAGTTAAAAGATGGCATGACAAAAGGATACAAAAGCGTGAGTTTAATGTAGGTGATTATGTATTGCTATACAACTCTCGTTTAAGATGTTTTGCAGGAAAACTTCTCTCTAAATGGGAAGGCCCCTATGTTATCAAAGAGGTCTATCGTTTCGGTGCCATAAAGATCAACAACTTCGAGGGCACAAATCCGAAAGTGGTAAACGGTCAAAGAATCAAACATTATATCTCAGGTAATCCCATAAATGTTGAAACCAATATTATTGAAACCGTAACCCCGGAGGAATACATAAGAGACACTTTCCGGAACGTTTCAGACTCCGAAAAGGAATAGGTATGTGGTACGGTAAGTAAACCGACTCCAAAACAATTTTTAAGGCAATATTTCTCCGTTTTGGAATATTTAGAAAAATAGAAAAATAAGTAGCAGTCCGGGAAGGACACGAGGGCCCCACGAGGGTGCTGGGCGCGCCCTACCCCTCTAGGCGCGCCACCCTACCACGTGAGCACCTTGTGTGCCTTCCGTACTCTGTTTTCTTGCACGTTACGTATTTTGGTCGGTAAAAATTCATTATATATTCTCCAGAAGGTTTTGACTCCCGTATCACGCAATTATTCTTTGTTCTTGTTTCGAGCTATTTTTCTGACAGATCTAGATTATCATGATGTCCCCAAGTGCTTCCAAGGACAAGTTCTTCGAGAAGGTCATCAACCCTTACCTTGTGGAGGTGCTGCGACACCCTCAAACCATTGAGATGCGTGATGGGTTGTTGCATATCCGCGATGTTGAGGGACCAAAGGGAACCAGAAGCGTGGAGACGAGGCTCGAAGCAATGGAGCAACAAGTTTTCAAGTGCCAGGGGATGGTGGAGCGTGTAATCAACGCTAGCCACACGATTCTCGCAGAGTTCACTAACAACTACAAGACGGATGCCAAGAACACCGAGGAGGCCATCTTTAAGCTATATGAGAAGATTGAGCACCTCCAAGCCCAAATCTATGACCTGCAAAATCAAAACTGTGAGTATGAATATAGATTCAAAAGAATGAGTTTGGCTACAGATTCGAGGATTCCGGAGACTCGATCATCCTTCTATGATGGTGAACCTATGCCTTGGAAGATGGATGACAAGCCCGCATCATCAACAACACCTCCACCTTCTTCACCGACAAAGGAGATATAATCACATGGGTATGGGCACTCCCCTTGGCAACTGCCAAGCTTGGGGGAGGTGCCCCAGTATCGTATCACAATCACAACTCCTATCTTTACCGTTTTTCTTAGTTCGATCCTATTAGTAGTATCTTGATCTAGTAGAATAAAGTTTATGGCATGATCTAGTTTTGAGTTTTGCTTTATGATCTCTCTATGTAATCGAGCCAGTGAGCTATATATAATAAAGATTAGTGTTGAATCAAGGGCTTGATTATTTTGCCATGATCTTGGGTGAATAAAAGAAAAGAGAAAAAGAATAAAAAGAAACAAAAAAGTTCATATTGATCTTATTGAGAGTAATGACTTCACATAGAAAGAGTATGATGATTAAAAGTTGTTGGGAGTTGGCAAGCATAGCTTTGGTCATTGTTGCAATTAATAGGAAGTAATAAGGAAAGAGAGGTTTTCACATATAGATATATTATCATTGACATCTTTTACGATTGGGAGCACTCATTAAAATATGACATGCTAAAGAGTTGATGTTGGACAAGGAAGACAACGTAATGAGTTATGTATTTCTTATATCTGAGATAAAGTATGTTGTCATGGATCCTCTAACTTGTTGAGCTTGCCTTTCCCCCTCATGCTAGCCAAATTCTCAGCACTAAGTAGAAATACTACTTGTGCTTCCAAAATCCCTAAACCAGTTTTGCCATGAGAGTCCACCATATCTACCTATGGATTGAGTAAGATCCTTCAAGTAAGTTGTCATCGGTGCAAAGCAATAAAAATTGCTCTAAATATGTATGATTGATTGGTGTGGGAGAAATAAGCTTTATACGATCTTGTGATGTGGAAGTAATAAAAGCGACGGACTGCATAATAAAGGTTCATATCACAAGGGGCAATATAAAGTGACGTTCTTTCGCATTGAGATTTTATGCATCCAACCATAAAAGCGCATGGCAACCTCTGCTTCCCTCTACGAAGGGCCTATCCTTTATTATTATCTTCTACCTTATGCAAGAGTCATGGTGATCTTCACCTTTTCTTTTTCATTTTATCCTTTGGCAAGCTCAGCATGTTGGAAAGAACATGATATATATATCTAATTGGATGTAGGGGGGCATGAACCATTATTGTTGACATTACCCTTGAGGTAAAAGGTTGTGGGGCAAAACTATAAGCCCCTATATTTCTCTGTGTCCGATTAAAACTCCGTAACCACAAGTATTGCGTGAGTGTTAGCAATTATGGAGGACTAAATGATAGTTGAGTATGTGGACTTGTTTTTTAGCTCTGACATAGACTCTTTCCGATGTTATGATAAATTGCAATTGCTTCAATGACTGAGATTATAGTTTGTCGGAGCCCAATAAGGTTTATGATTTATAATTTTGCATTGTGAATAGATCATCACTTGAACATAAGTAATCATATGACAAAATCTATATATGTTGCTGTTATGAGAATAATCATGATGCCTTCATGTCCGTATTTTATTTTTATTGATGCCTCTACCTCTAAACATGAGGACATATTTATTGTTATCGGCTTTTCGCTTGAGGACAAGCGAGGTCTAAGCTTGGGGGAGTTGATACGTCCATTTTGCATCATGCTTTTATATCGATATTTATCGCATTATGGACTGTTATTTCACTTTATGTCACAATACTTATGGCTATTCTCTCTTATTTTACAAGGTTTACATAAGGAGGGAGAATGCCGGCAGCTGGAATTCTGGGCTGGAAAAGGAGCAAATATTATAGGCCTATTCTGCGCAACTCCAAAGGTCCTGAAACTCCACGGAACATCTTAAAACAAATAAAGAAAAATCCTCACCAAAGATGAAGGCCAGGGGTCCCGCACCCTGCTCACGAGGGTGGGGGCGCCCCCCCTAGGGCGCGCCCCCCTACCTCGTGGGCCCCCTAGTGGCTCTCCGACGTCCATCTTCTCCTATATGAAGTCTTCCGATCAGAAAAAATAAAGAGGAACCTTTCGGGATGAGACTCCGCCGCCACGAGGCAGAACCTTGGCGGAACCAATCTAGAGCTCTGGTAGAGCTGTTCTGCCGGGGATACTTCCCACTGGGAGGGGGAAGTCATCACCAACGCTCCTCTCATCGGGAGAGGGCAATCTCCATCAACATCTTCACCAGCACCATCTCATCTCCAAACCCTAGTTCATCTCTTGTATCCAATTCTTGTCTCAAAGTCCGAGATTGGTGCTAGTAGGTCGCTAGTAGTGTTGATTACTCCTTGTAGTTGATGCTAGTTGGTTTAATTGGTGGAAGATCATTTGTTTAGATCCTATATGCATATTATTGCCCCTCTGATTATGAACATGAATATGCTTTCTGAGTAATTACGTTTGTTCCTGAGGACAAGGGAGAAGTCTTGCTATTAGTAGTCATGTGAATTTGGTATTCGTTTGATATTTTGATAAGATGTATGTTATCTAGCCTCTAGTGGTGTTATGTGAACGTCGACTACATAACACTTCACCATTATTTGGGCCTAGAGGAAGGCATTGGGAAGTAATAAGTAGATGATGGGTTGCTAGAGTGACAGAAGCTTAAACCCTAGTTTATGTGTTGCTTCGTAAGGGGCTGATTTGGATCCATATGTTTCATGCTATGGTTAGGTTTACCTTAATACTTTTGTTGTAGTTGCGGATGCTTGCAATAGAGGTTAATCATAAGTGGTATGCTTGTTCAAGTAAGAACAGCACCCAAGCACCGGTCCACCCACATATCAAATTATCAAAGTATCGAACGTGAATCATATGAACGTGATGAAAACTAGCTTGACGATATTCCCATGTGTCCTCGGGAGCGCTTTTCCTATTATAAGAGTTTGTTCCGGCTTGTCCTTTGCTACAAAAAGGATTGGGCCACCTTGTTGCACTTTATTTACTTTTGTTACTTATTGCTCGTTACAATTTATCCTATCACAAAACTATCTGTTACCACTTATTTCAGTACTTGCCTCTGTTGCAAAAGGCAGTGCCTAGGAGGCACTTAGGCACGCCTAGGCGCTAGGCAATGGCCAAACGCCTCGCCTAGGGCATAAGTAGAAGTCTAGGCAGCGCAAGTAAGAAATTTTCTACCCAAGCGAGAAATCATGCCATATTGCACTGATGTGCCAAAAGGGCCATATTCCAATTGTAGTAGCTGGTAGTTAACATTCTTATATGCCCTAAATCAATAAAGTACACATATAATAACCACATATACACCCTAATAGTAAAAAAATTGCCTAGGCTGTGCCTATGGCACTTAAGCACCGCCTAGGCACTAGGCGAAGGTGAACCGCCTCGCTTACGCCTACCGCTTTTTCCAACCTTGGTACTTGCAGAGAATACCTTGCTGAAAACCGTTTATCATTTCCTTCTGCTCCTCGTTGGGTTCGACACTCTTACTTATCGAAAGGACTACGATAGATCCCCTATACTTGTGGGTCATCACTGAGGACAAATTACATTCGGATCTCCGACCTCGAGAAGCCGGACACCTACCGGCAGAAAGACACGCCTCGTCCTCCGAACTTAGAGTCGGATGGCGGGCTTCAAAAATCAGAAGATACTCCGGAGCCCGGACTGTTCAGTCCAGAAAAACCTCAGACTCCGGATCATCGATCGGGTCAGGGTTCAGATCCAACTCTACCCACCCACCCAGACATAAGTGCTCTGACGAGCATCCAACAGCAGCCCCGGGAAACGGTCCACCATTTTTGTGCCAGATT
Source organism: Triticum urartu (assembly GCF_056163025.1). NCBI lineage: Eukaryota > Viridiplantae > Streptophyta > Magnoliopsida > Poales > Poaceae > Triticum > Triticum urartu. The sequence continues at coordinate 419,133,859 of NC_141877.1, read as the reverse complement.
CCTCCTTGTCAAGGATAAGGTCAAAGATTGCTGCGACGAGGACGCAATATCAGCATTCCGCAACAATTGCATGAATGAAGGACTCCTCAACGCCATTAATCATCGCCGCATACTACACTTCGCTGACTTGGCAACTATTGTACAGAAGTACAGCGCAATGGAGAGCGCCTGGAGAGATCAGACAGTCTGGGGGCTATCGGTCCCACCGGTCCAGGCAAAAAGGGTGCCCCCCCTGTAACGCACCCAGACCAATAGCCAAAAAATGCAAACCCATTACGTGGCATGGAACTGTTCTGGAGGGACGGCTTGATGGCCCATGCAAAATACACACCACACCGGATACCATACCAACCCACAGCCTTAGAGCATGTTGGATACTCCGGCAGGTAGCCAAAAACGGCGAGGACATCCTCACCAAAGACACCTCAGAGCAACACCCTCCAGAAGACGACAAACCCAGAGTCCTGACAGTCTTTGAGACATTCACTTCAAACAATAGGCGCAAAAGAGCACTCTGCGAACTCGCCGAAGTCTGCCAGATCGCAACAGTAAACCCTTGGAACGACAGAGTGATAACCTTTAACGCTAGCGACGAACCAAAACACACGACGGTCCGAACACCAGTCGCCTTGGTCCTCAGCCCAATTGTGGATGGCTTTCGGCTCACCAAGGTTCTCATGGACGGCGGCAGCGGACTAAACCTCATCTATGAGGATACAATATGAAAAATGGAAATAGACAGGAGCCGCATCGAGCAAAGCGGCACAACCTTCTGAGGCATCATTCCCAGTCAAGAGGCATGGTGTGCAGGAAATAATCACGCTCGACATGGTATTCGGCACGCCGGAGAACTATCGGTCCGAAGAGATAACCTTCCAGGTGGCCCCCTTCAACAGTGGATATCACGCCCTCTTAGGGGGAGATGCATTTACGCGCTTTCAAGCAATACCCCTTTACGGGTACATGAAGCTTAAGATGCCCGGGCCCAACGGTATAATCACTCTAGTTAGTGATCCGTACATAGCACTCCGCGCCGAGAATAAAACTGCGTCCCTGGCCCTTGAGGCATTATCTGAGGCCCTCGCGGCCGAAGAGTTAACCATGCTACGCTCCACGGTGGACAAAGATGATGTGGTCCTAGACAAACGACCCAAATCCACCTCATTCAAACCGGCAGAAGAAATAGCCAAATTCTAAGTCCATCCAACGGACCCCAAGAAGATAGCATCCATCGGAGCACAACTAGACCCGATGGTTGACGTCGCTCTACGAGAGTTCCTGCGCGAGTTGGGATATATTCGCCTAGAAGCCTTCCGATATGCCAGGAATCCCACGCGAGTTGGCCGAACATAGCCTCAATATATTGAAGGGACACAAGCCGGTCAAGCAAACACTGCGGCGCTTTTCCGAACCCAAATGCCAAGCTATGCGGGAAGAGCTAGCCAAGTGAATCGAGGTCGGATTCATTAGAGAAATAAAACATCTAGACTGGCTAGCAAATTTGGTGATGGTACCAAAGAAGGACAAATCCTGGCGCCCGTGCGTCGATTTCAAGGACCTCAATAAGGCATGCCCCAAGGATCCCTCCCCCCCCTGCATCGATCAAATCATTGACGCCACCGCAGGACACGAATCACTATGTTTTTTGACGCATATTCCGGATACCATCAAATCAAAATGAAGGAATCCGACCAAGCGGCAACAGCATTCATCACCCCATATGGGCCATTCTGCTTCAACACCATGCCCTTCGGGCTCAAGAACGCTGGCGCCACATACCAACGCATGATTCAAACATGCCTGGAGAAACAGGTCGGCAAAACAGTTGAAGCTTATGTGGACGACGTATCATCAAAACTAGGCACGTCGAAACACTAATAGACGATTTACGTCTCACATTCGACAACCTCCGCGTGTATGACATTAAGCTCAATCCGAAAAATGCATTTTCGGCGTCCTTGCTGGAAAACTGCTGGGCTTCATGGTTTCCAATAGAGCAATTGAAGCAAACCCAGCCAAAATCCGAGCTTTGTTACAATTGGCTAAGCCAACAGACCTTAAACAAGTTCAAAAGCTCGCGGGTTGCGTAGCAGCTCTAAGCCGCTTTATCCCCAGAGTGGGAGAAAAGGCACTGCCACTCTATCGCCTTCTACAGCGAACCAACCACTTCGAGTGGACGGACGCGGCAACAGCCGGACTGGAGGAAATAAAAGCCCTTCCTACGAGCAATCCAATCCTGGTCGCACCAAACGTCGGCGAACCGATGTTATTATACATGTCGGCAACACATCAGGTGGTGAGCGTTGTACTCGTCGTTGAACGAGAACATGACAGGCATAAATTCCCGCTTCAGAAGCCAGTATACTACGTATCTACTGTCCTTACACCATGCAAATCCCGATACCCTCGTTATTAAAAGATAGCATGCGCGGTCTTCATGGCATCCCGAAAGCTCCTTTACTACTTTCAGGAGTGTTCGATCACGGTGGCCTCCGAAGTACCACTCAATGACATTATGAACAACCGCGATGCTATGGGCCGAATTGCCAAATGGGCCGTCGAGCTCCTCCCATTTGACATTACATATAAACCACGTCGAGCTATCAAATCCCAGTTACTGGCCGACTTCGTCGTCGAATGGACAGAGGCCGAACTCCCTGAAGAGTACGGCACATACTCCAATTGGGTCATGTATTTCGATGGCTCCAAAATGCTGGCAGGGTTAGGAGCGGGCATCGTTTTAACGTCCCCTACTGGAGACATCGTTCAGTACATCCTCCAAATACTATACACAGACTCCAATAACATAGCCGAATATGAGGCCTTATTACATGGTCTCTGGATGGCTGTCTCCATGGGCATACAACGCCTAGAGGTGCGTGGGGACTCAAACTTGGCAATATCTCAAATAAATGGAGACTTCGACGCCAAAGATCCGAAGATGGCAGCGTATCGTAACGCAGTCATAAAAATGTCGGCCCGGTTTGAGGGGCTCGAGTTCCATCATGTGGCTCGAGAAAGTAATCAAGCGGCGGATGTTCTTGCTCGTATCGACACTAAATGTGACCCCGTCCCACCTAATATCTTCCTGGAAAGGCTTTTTAAGCCATCCGTGGTGTGGCAGGGGGAAAACGACAATACTAGTCCGGATCCAAACATAACCCCAGATCCCGGAAACACCGACGTCATTGGGGGCTCAGCCACCGAAATAACACCATCGGTGCATCTCATCATGGCAGTCATTGCCCCATGGACCGAACCCTTCCTGGCCTACCTTAACAGGAAGGAACTTCCTGAGGACCAGAATGAGGCCCGCTGCATTGTCCGGCGTTCAAAGGCCTACAAGGTTCATGATGGAGAGCTCTATAAGAAAAGTGCTACCAGAGTCCTTCAACGATGTATATCAGTGGAAGAGGGGCGGCAGCTCTTGGTTGAAATCCATGCCAGACTCGGCGGTCACCACGCCGTAGCTCGGGCCCTTGTTAGCAAGGCCTTCCGTACAGGGTTTTATTGGCCAACGGCCCGAGCAGATGCACAGGACCTTGTCCAACATTGTGTCGTATGCCAACTCTTTGCCAACCAAAGCCATATGCCCCCCACTACCTTACAAACAATCCCCATCATTTGGCCTTTTGTGGTCTGGGGGCTCGATATGGTCGGACCCCTTAAAGGAGGAAGTCATAAGAGAAAGTATCTGCTGGTCATGGTGGATAAATTCACTAAGTGGATAGAGGCCAAACCAGTCAAAACGGCTGAAGCGGGGCCAGTAATAGATTTCAGATCCGACGTGGTACACCGTTACGGTGTCCCGCACAGTATAATCACCGATAATGGCTCAAACTTTACAGCCGATGAGGTGAAAACCTGGTGCACTAATCTAGGCATTAAGCTCGATTACGCCTCTGTCTATCACCCGCAGACAAACGGTCAAGTCGAACGGGCTAATGGTCTCATTATGAGCGGCATCAAACCCATACTAGTGCGGTCTTTGAAGGAATCGGACAAGCACTGGGTGGAGGAACTTGACTCCGTACTTTGGGGGCTGCGGACCACACCCAACCGCACTACCGGATATACACCCTTCTTCATGGTGTACGGTGCGGAAGCAGTGTTACCCTGCGATATTATTCATGACTCACCTCGAGTGCGTATGTATGAAGAGAGAGAAGCCGAGCTAGATTGGCAGGACAGCTTAGATACCTTGGAGGAGGAGCGTGACGTCCCAAAAGCCCGTTCCGCATATAATCAATAGCAGGCTCGCAGGTACCAAAGCAGAGAAGTGCGGGCCAAGACTTATGACGTGGTGAACTCGTTCTACGCTTGCTGGAGAAGAAAAAGGACAAACTCAAGCCCAAGTGGGAGGGTCCCTTCATCATTGACGAAGTTCTCACCGGAGGAGCGTACCGCCTACGTGATGCGTTGGACAATCACCTGGAGCCGAACCCCTGGAACGCGGCCAGACTACGACGAATTTATGCCTAGCGCTGAACTCTCTGTTCGTTTCCTCCCTCCTGTTATTACAGTTATTTTTCTTCCCTCTCCTTTCATCTTTTACCTTTTTTCATTTTTTCTTTAGCCTTACGGCTTTAGTACGGCTAGACCATCCCTACATGATGCGTACATCTCTAAATATGTACGTTCATTATACCTGGGGGCTTCTCGTACAGAAGCTTGCGACTATTATTCGAGCACCAAGCTCAGCACATATGCGGTTTTGCGATATGTACCTTTCCTTCGCCATTATATGCATCGATATGACTTAAGTTTTGGCCAAGCTGGGTTGCCTGGCTCCTGTGCTTATGCCCTACGTTCCCATTAGTTCGGCTAGGACATAAAGGGAGCACCTCTGCAATTGTTACTGTCGGGTCATCCGGATGTGTACCTCGGACTGGGTGAAGCCGAAAGCTAGCATTCTTAAGGGAATATTCGGTCGGTGAATTAAAGGTGTTTCCGCATTCACTCCATTGTGAACCCCAGATGTTACTTACTCTAAGAGTTTTTCAATCACAGTTCGGACATGCACATTAAATGCATGCACACCCAGGGAAAGGAACCCTTAATAGAACTATTCTCTCTGGAAGATGTTTCTTACATAATGTAATATAACATAACTAGCCGGATACACATTGTCTATTCGAGCAAGTATGACCCCTACGCCTGGTTTCCACGCATACCCCGGTATATTCTGCCGCTAGGGTATTCGGAAACACTCCGCACCTTCGGGTCCAGAGGTTGAAGCGAAAAGGTCAGCGATGACAATTGTCTTTATTATCCAGCTAGAAGGAAAGTACATAGTCACTCACAACTCAAACACTTCCTCCTCTATACCGTCTAAAAGGCGGTCTAATTTACAATCATGTTGGAAATATTTGGCGGCCACCTCTACTTGGTCATATACTAAACTAACGGGAATTTCTTCCCCATTCGGCCCTAGCGGTCCGACACGAGCCATGTGATTAGGATCCAGCTTGGTATATCGCGTCTTCACTATGGCCCAGGCCTCTCGCGCACCCTCTCGATAGGCCGATATCTTCCATAGTTGGATACGTCGCCACGCTCCCTTGAACAGCTCTACCATCTTCTCCATACTTCCTGGAGGGGAGTCGGATGGCCATAAGGCCTTGGCTACACTCCGCATCGCCTGCCGAGCTTGCTCGTGCAACTGCGATAGCCCTTGCAGAAGATCACTTGATGATCCGGAAACCTCCTCTTCGGGGCGGTTGGTCAATATACCTGCAATTACAGCTATATCAGCTACGGTTACCTCCAAACTGTTATAAGATAAAAGTGGGCACGTACTGAATATGCCGCCTCGCAGCTTCTTGTTCTCCTTCATAGAGTCCGCTAGCTGAGCTCGCACATCTTTCAGTTCTTCGCCTAGTTTGGTGTTCGAATCCTGGAGTTTCTTTTTCTCTTGAACGACTTTTGTCAATACACGCTCGCCCGCTGCTAGTAGCTTTTTGGCTCCGTGTTCTTTGCTTTGAGCGGAGTCCAGCTGCTCTTGTAATTGGTCTAACAACCCAACACAAAGATAAGCACCCAGATTCACACTATTAGTGTATCATTATGAATTTTCGATAGAGGGAAATATTACTGGGAGATGCCTTGTATTTCTCCAGTTTGGCATTGGCAGCAAGCAGCCGGCGCTGACACTTTTATAGTTCCTGAGCTAACAGGGTGTTCTTCTCCGTAAGCACCTGGTTGTACATTGATCCTTAAATTAGTTGTTTCAACTCCTTTAAGTCTCGGGGGCTACTGGCATATGGTTATCATAGTCAGACAAAACAAATTTATCTGCACATCTTTCAAATGCTGCCTTGTGGCCCTGTTAAGCCCATCTCGAGCAGCTCGGATGTATGCATCGGCCGAGCTGAAGGCGTTAAACGACTCTTCTGAAAAAACCAGGGTCTTGTAAAATGGCCCAGCGGCGTCGATGATTCATGGCACTCTCCACTTCCGAGTTGGTGACGGATACATCATCCGAGTCCTCGGCTGGAGGACAGTCCGGCATCGCCCCCGCATCAGCCCCCGTCTTCACGGCAGGATTTGAATCCTGGCTACGGGAAGTACGGCCGCTCGAACCTCCGGATATAGTCCGGCGCACCTTTTTCCTGACACATGGAAAACGGGAAGGTCATGGTCGGACGTGACTGCCCAGGTGCACATTGGCAAATGTATACCTCTTCGATGAAGGACCGGCCATGTCTTCGTTTGCTTTCCTCTTGGGAGGCTCGCCTGGTGTGGAGGACGCTCTCTTCGGAGATACCCCTGGGGCGGTACGGCGCGCCAAACCCTTCCCCTTTTGAGCACATGATGGTGCGGTGGGTGAGAAGGAAGGAGGGGTCTCTTTTGGATAAGGTGTCTTTGGATTACTTACGTGGGAAGCTGGAAGGAGGCTGGGGTAATCGGCGATAATGGGTACATATGTACCGTCGTAGCTCATCTGATAGAATGTCCCGTCCTCAAGCTCCACGAATGTGTCCGGATCTTCTTCATATCCGGGGTCAAGATCCCGGTTGCGATTCTCCGGCTGAGGGGCAGGGTCATAGATCCCCTCGTCAGCCTTTCACCATTCCTGTTAGGAGCAGATAAGATGCTGCTTGTCAACGAATGATCCAGGGACAGGATAAAATAAGCGGGGCCGAACCTTACCCAGCTAGGAGGATTGTACATGGAAAGTCCGTCTCGATGTTGGAGACGGTTGAACTCCTCCTTCTCCCCTTTATACAGCTCGGCCAGAATCTTGGCTAGAGTAGCGGGGGTCTTCGGGCCCTTTCGGCCATAACGTGAGGCGTCGTCGTCTCCGTTATAATGCCACATGAGCAGTCCTCGGTATTGGAGTGGCTGGACCCCCCTGCGTTATAGAAATCGCCATCACCTCGACTATTGACAATCCGGACTGGGCAAGAGTTTCAATCTTGCCCAGTAGCAAGCTGATCTCCGCGCTATCCTCTTCCTCGAGGCTCCGAGGACGCCAGCTATGGCGCTTCTTTAGCGGAGCGTTTGAAAACTTGGGGAGGCCTATGCGGATGGGGTCGGGTACAGCGACGTCGTCAATGTAGAACCATTCCGAAGGCCACTCTTCCGGAGCATTCTTCGGCGTGCCAGATAGGTATCCGGTCCCGGCAATGCGCCACATTTCGGCTCCTCCCACTTCAAAAATTGATCCACCTTGATTGCGAGGGACGAGGCAGAACAGTCTTCTCCATAAATCAAAATGGGCCTCGCAACCCAGGAATAGTTCGCATAGGGCGACATAACCCGCAATGTGGAGGATGGAGCCGGGGGTAAATTTGTGCAGCTGGAGGCCATAGTACTCCAGCAGCCCTCGGAGGAATGGGTGAATTGGAAACCCCACTCCCCTCAGTAGATAGGGGACGAAGCACACCCGTTCTCTCGCAGACGGATTGGGAAAATCCTCTGCCTGGGTTTTTGTAACACCCCGGATGTAATTTACCCAATATGTACTCCAACTCTTGCCGTTTCCGGCCTTAAGTTATTTTATTTTCTCGGGTTCGGGTTTTTGTCTCCGTGAGTTGTTGTTGTTGTCATGCATCTCATATCATGTCATCATGTGCATTGCATTTGCATACGTGTTCATCTCATCATTCGAGCTTTTTCCCCGTTGTCCGTTTTGCATTCCGGCGCTTCGTTCTCCTCCGGTGGTCATTTCTACCTTTCTTTCGTGTGTGGGGATTAAACATTTCCGGATTGGACCGAGACTTGCCAAGCGGCCTTGGTTTACTACCGGTAGACCGCCTGTCAACTTTCGTATCATTTGGACTTCGTTTGATACTCCAACGGTCAACCGAGGGACCGAAAAGGCCTCGTGTGTGTTGCAGCCCAACACCCCTCCAATTTGGCCCAAAACCCACCAAAACCCTCTCCATCATCTAGAGCGTTCGATCACGATCGTGTGGCCGAAAACCGCACCTCATTTGGACTCTCCTAGCTCCCTCTACCTATAAATATAGCCTCCCCTTCGAAAATCCCGGGTCATTTCGCACCCTAACCTAGCCCACGTCCTCTCCGCGCGCCGGACAACGTCCGGGCCGCGCCGGACAACCGCGCCCAGCCAGCCAGGACGCGACACGTGGCACGCCGGCCACCTCCCACCGCCGCGGCCCGCCGAGCCCGGAACCGGCCCTCGCGGCCCACGTCGCCCGCCGCCAGCTACCGCGCGCCCCGCGCCTCCTCACCGCTCGCGCGCCGCCGCACTTCGCCCCGGCCGGCCGCCGCGTTCCTCGCCGGCCGGAGGAGAGCTCCGACTCCGGCGAGCCCCCCTCGCCGCCTGAGCCGGCGCCGACCTCCACCACGCTCCTCCGTCGTCCTCTCCGCCCGGATCCGGCCACCCCGCCTCTTCCTCGTCAACGCCGGCGCCCCCAAGTCCGACTCCGGCGACTCTCCGGCGAGCACCTCGAAACACGTGCGATCCGGATCTGGATCCCGACGGTTGACTTTCTCCCGAAACCCTAGTTCAAGTGCCCTTGTTCATCGTGCCGTAACTTTGCATCCGTAACTCCGTTTTGCGCATATAGCATATCAAAATGTTCGTCTCAGAGAGTACATCATTTCATCTCATTGCATCATTTTCATTTGAGTTCATCTTGATGCCCTAAATGCTGTTAGAAGAGTGCTACTTGAGATAATTGTCAGATCTGCTGCTCCAATTAGATATTTGTCATTTTTGCCATGATTATTGTGTGCATGATATGCCCATGAGCTCTACATATGTTTTGTTAAGGGTTTTTCCATCTTTCCAGAGGTGCAACCCATGTATTTTTGTGATGTGTGTGGTGACTAGCACAAGCTGGCAAAGTGAGGCACTTGGTAATGCTGATTTCAGGGACTTAGCATTTCCACTAAGTCCTTGACCTGTTTATCTCATTATGCCATATGTTCTTGTTGTTTCCTAGTGATCCGTGCGTCTTTTGAGGATGATCAGTAAGGATGTTTTGTTAATATTGTATTGCTCTATCCATACATGTCTTTGTTTGCAATTATGGAGCACCCTAGTTTGAGTCAATCGAGCTCTACTTTTGCTACTTCGTGAATCCGGGCAGATTGTCTACTTGTTAGCAATTTTGCCGGGGATGTTGTAGTTGATCCGTGCATGCTATGTTATTGTTCTTGCCATGTCTAGCTTGCATTTTGTGTATTCTTGATGGGTGTATGCTTAGCTTATCATGATATGCTCCGTAGTGAGTGCATCGAGCTCGTGAACATGCCTACTTGATATTTGTTTTCAGCATGTTCCAGTTTTCACTAAGTCTGAAAACTGATTATGTTTTGCCATGTTCACATGCTTGTAAATGTGTTTTCTGATCCCTTTTGGCTCAAGGTCACCAAGGGAATTTTGTTAAGCTTTTTGAGTAGCTCCATGCCATGTTTTACTTTGCCATGTTCAGGTCCTGTAGCATGTAGTTTTGTTGCTCCAAAGAGTGCTACCTGATCTGAGATTCCAGACAAGTGTTAATTTCACTAAGTCTGAAATTTGTTTACCATATGCATTTTTGCCATGCTTGTTTGAACCAGTTAATGGATGAATTGGCCGTAGCTCAGTGCTAGACTTTTGTTAAGCTTCTTGAATGCATCCCTTCCATGTATTTTTATGACATGTTTGGGTGCTGTAGCATGTTCATCTTGTTGCATTTAGATGGCTACTTGCTGTAAATCGCAGATCGTGGTCATATTTGAATCGCTTGCCATTTCCAAACCGTGACTCCGATTCCGGCGTTCTTTATATCGTTTTCAAGCGATTTCATCTCATCTTTCCAGTGGCACACTTGGTTTTCCAAGTTGAGGCCAGGTTCATGCATTCCTTGCCAAATCTTGCATATGCATACCGCATCGCATCCAGCATAGCGTACCATCTTTGCATCTTGTTGTTTGAGTTTGCACGTGGTTGATTGTGCTCCGTTTGCTTGTTTGTCTTGTTTGGGTAGATCCGGGAGATGAGTTCGCTAACGAGGAGCCCGTTGAGTTTGCTTTCGAGGATCCAGTCAACTCTGACAACTTTGCAGGCAAGATGATCATACCCTCGAAATCACTACTATCTTTGCTTTGCTAGATGCTCGCTCTTTTGCTATGCCTATGCTATGATGCCTACCACTTGCTTTCAAGCCTCCCATATTGCCATGTCAAACCTCTAACCCACCATGTCCTAGCAAACCATTGATTGGCTATGTTACCGCTTTGCTCAGCCCCTCTTATAGCGTTGCTAGTTGCAGGTGAAGATTGGAGACCGTTCCTTGTTGGAACATTAATTACTTGTTGGGATATCATTATATTGCCATGTTATCTTAATGCATCTATATACTTGGTAAAGGGTGGAAGGCTCGGCCTCTCGCCTAGTGTTTTGTTCCACTCTTGCCGCCCTAGTTTCCGTCATATCGGTGTTATGTTCCCGGATTTTGCGTTCCTTACGCGGTTGGGTTATAATGGGAACCCCTTGATAGTTCGCCTTGATTAAAGCTTTTCCAGTAATGCCCAACCTTGGTTTTACCATTTGCCACCTAGCCTCTTTTTCCCTTGGGTTTCCGGAGCCCGAGGGTCATCTTATTTAAACCCCCCGGGCCAGTGCTCCTATGAGTGTTGGTCCAACTCGTCAGCCGCCGGTGGCTACCAGGGGCAACTCTGGGCTGGCCTACCGGAAGTTTGGACAATCTGAGTGTGCCCTGAGAAAGAGATATGTGCAGCTCCTATCGGGATTTGTCGGCACATTCGCGCGGTGTTGCTGGATTAGTTTTAACCTATCAAAGTGTCTTGAAGAACCGAGGTACCGAGTCTGATCGGAACGTCTCGGGAGGAGGTCTATTCCTTCATTGACTGTGAGAGCTTGTCATGGGCTAAGTTGGGACTCCCCTGCAGGGTTTCGAACTTTCGAAAGCTGTGCCCGCGGTTATGGGCAGATGGGAATTTGTTAATGTCCGGTTGTAGACAACTTGAACCTTAATTTAATTAAAATGAATCAACAGTGTGAGTTACCGTGATGGTCTCTTCTCGGCGGAGTCAGGGAAGTGAACACGGTGTTGGAGTAATGCTTGCGCAGGTTGCCCTCTAATTACTCACTCGCGCTTTGCCTCCTCTTCTCGCTCTCTTTTGCGAACAGGTTAGCCACCATATATGCTAGTCGCTTGCTGCAGCTCCACTTATATTTACCTTGCCTTACCTATTAAGCTTAAATAGTCTTGATCACGAGGGTGCGAGATTGCTGAGTCCCCGTGGCTCACAGATTACTATTAAACCAGATGCAGGGCCTGATGATTCCGCTCCAGGTGACGCGCTTGAGCTCAAGTGGGAGTTCGACGAGGACTCTCAACGATACTATGTTTATTTTCCTGATGATCAGTAGTGGTGCCCAGTTGGGGTGATAGGGACCGTGTCGCATGTTGGGTTGTCTTTTATTTTTGGCGCCGTAGACGGGCCATGAGTGTTTGAATGTTGTAATGCTATTTATGTACTTGATTGACGTGGCGAGTGTAAGCCAACTATGTTATCTCCCCTTTTATTATTTATATTACATGGGATGTTGTGAAGATTGCCTAACTTGCGACATATGCCTTCAATGCGATTATGTCTCTAAGTCGTGCCTCGACACGTGGGAGCTATAGTCGCATCGAGGGTGTTATAAGTTGGTAATCAGAGCCTTCCCCGACCTTAGGAGCCCCATTGCTTGATCGTTTTTAGCAGCCGTTGTTGAGTCTAGAAAAATGTTTTGAGTCATTTAGGAATTATATATCAGAGAGTTTAGGAATTATTTTTACTTCCCAGTCTCCTCATCGCTCTGGTAAGGCATCCTGACGTAGAGTTTTGACTCTTCTCTTCTCAAATTTCACTAAAAAAATTTAGGATCACGCGGGTATCTTGGAATCGTTCCGATGGTTTTGTGACGAGAACATTGTCTTGGTGCCTCCTGTCAGGGGTTTTGTGGAAGTGTCCCGGGGAGTTGAGCTCTGAGGTGTTGTCGTCATAATTTTATCGTTGCAGTTCTGGAATACCTGAGTTTAGTACGCCGACATCGAAAATCTCTTTTATGCAGTTCGTTGGTGAGATAACCTCGACGCCACCCAGTACTGGGGCGGGAGTTCGGGAGTATCGCCATAACTTGTATAACGAATGCTTTTCGAAGGTTGAGGTAGATGGTTTCCGAAGTTTTCTCGGTTATGTGTTGAAGGATGGATACAGCTGGATGTAGGATTTGCTAGATTTGGGTGAGATATTATGCTTCCCCTGTATCCCCAACACCTGATTGCATAACCAGAAAGGTTCGGGAGTTTCATAGGTGGGAATTCTTGTAGCTCTAGTTCTTCTTCCACGGATATTTGGTTTGAGATTGGGATTTCTTACCGAGTATTCGTTCTTGATCCGTACCTTGTTGATTTATTTCTCTACCTTAATTGTACGTGGCTTCTCAATTTATGGATATGTGACCATTTCAAGAGGAATACATTCGTTCATTTTGTTCGGATGTGAAGACTTTATGTTGCAATTTTCATTCCGTTGGATTCAGCTTCATTTATCTGTCTATGTGCTAACGGTGGTCAACCTCTTCAGGATGGCTCCCGCTAAGAGCACCAATCAGAATCAGAATCAGGATCCGCCACCACCTCCACCTCCTCCGGAGGCATGGCAAGCTGTGATGGCCGCAACCAATGCAAACACACAGTTGATCATGCAAATTCTTCAAGAGCGCAATCAAGCGAACCAAGGCAACCAAGGCAACAATCAGAATCACTTTGCTACACTCAACCAGTTCCTTGCTAACGGGCCAAAGACTTTCAGCAATTGTGTTGAGGCAACTGATGCTGACGATTGGCTCGTGGATCTGTGCAAGCATTTCGAGTGCAGTAATGTCAGGCCTGAGGACTTTGTCAAGTTCGCTTCCTTCCAACTCAAAGACCAAGCTGCAGAATGGTTCCAGCAGTACAAGGATTCCAGAGGTGGACGTGTGATTACCTGGGATGAATTCCGTCAAGATTTCAGAGCTCACCATATCCCTTAGAGCGTGGTTGAAAGCAAGCGTGAGGAATTCCGCAACCTCAAGCAAGGCTCTTTGTCTGTCTATGACTACAACAAGTTGTTCCAGAAGCTCGCCTGCTTTGCCAAGCAGGACGTTCCTGATGAGAAGAGCATGATATACCAGTTCAGGGGTGGTCTCAGAGAAGAAATCCAGCTAGCTCTTGTTCTCTTTGAGCCCTTGAGGTACGATGAGTTCTACAACATGGCATTGAAGCAAGAGGCCGCTCAACTGAGGTGTGCTTCCAAGAAGCGAGTCAGAGACACTACTCCTTCTTCCTCTACTCAAGTGGCCAAGCAGCAGAAATATTGGCTTCCTCCTCCTCCGTTCCGTCAGCCGTATCAGAAGAGCAAAGGTGGCAGTGGTTCTTCCCACCCACCCAACCCTGGCTTTCAGAACAAGACTTCGTCTCAAGCTCCAAGATCGAGTGCTCCGTACCACCGTCCGCTTTCAGAGGTCACGTGCAACAAGTGCCAACAGAAGGGTCACTATGCCAACAAGTGTTTCAACCAGAGGCGTCTTCCTCCTCTTCCTCCTGTCAGATCGGCAAGTACAGCTGTGGTCAAGCATAACCCCAAGCACGCCAAGGTTAACTTGATGAACGCAGCTCGGGCAGAGGACTTGTCAGATGTCATCATGGGTAACCTTTCTGTTAACGATGTTCCCGCAAAAGTTCTTTTTGACACTGGTGCATCGCATTGTTTCTTCTCGAAGCCTTTTGCATCTAAGCATGAGTTGGCTTCCCAAGTTATGCATAAACCGTTAGCAGTTGTCTCTCCGGGTAAATGTTTGCTCGCTAACCACGAGATTCCGGATATTTCTATCATGATGGGTGATTTCAAGTTTCTAGCTTCTCCTATGGTTCTTGGTAACTCGGATATTGATCTTATTCTCGGAATGGATTGGCTTTCTAAGCACAAGGCTAAGCTTAATTGTGCAGCCAGACAGATTCAATTGACTCATTCGTCTGAGGATGTAATTGTCTTTGCCACTCGGGATAATACTATCCGTCTGTTTTCTCTCAATGAGAAGGGTGAACTGGATGCTATCTCGCAAATTCCAGTCGTTTGCGAATATCAAGACATCTTTCCAGAAGAGCTTCCAGGAATGCCTCCGCACCGGCCAGTTGAATTCGTCATCGATCTTGAGCCTGGCACGGAACCAGTGTGCAAGCGTCCTTACAAGCTCGGACCTGAAGAGTTGAAGGAGTTGAAGAAGCAACTCGATATTCAAGAGAGAATGGGTCTCATCCGGCCTAGTTCTTCTCCGTGGGGTTGTGGTGTTCTTTTTGTGAAGAAGAAGGATGGAACGGACCGACTTTGTGTTGAGTACCGTCCATTGAACAAGAAGACCATCAAGAACAAATACCCACTTCCCAACATCAATGAGTTGTTCTAACAACTCAAAGGTGCCCAAGTATTCTCCAAGCTTGATCTCCGTATGGGTTATCATCAGATTCGAATCCGTGAGCAAGATATTCCCAAGACGGCTTTCACGACAAGCTATGGGTCATATGAATACACTGTCATGTCTTTTGTCCTCGTCAACGCTCCTCCGACGTTCTCTCGCATGATGAACTTCATCTTCAACGCCTACACCAATGACTTCGTTTTGGTCTATCTCGATGACATTCTGGTTTTCTTGAAGAACAAGGAA
This sequence comes from Triticum urartu, assembly GCF_056163025.1. NCBI lineage: Eukaryota > Viridiplantae > Streptophyta > Magnoliopsida > Poales > Poaceae > Triticum > Triticum urartu. The sequence continues at coordinate 419,118,684 of NC_141877.1, read as the reverse complement.
GATCATGCCAAGCACTTGCGTTTGGTACTCGATAAGCTGAGGGAACACCAGTTCTACGCCAAGTTCTCCAAGTGCAAATTTTGGCTTGATGAGGTTCTTTATCTTGGTCATATCATCTCTGCCAAGGGAATTGCGGTGAATCTTGAGAAGGTGTCTGCAATTGTGAATTGGGAACCCCCTCAGAACGTGAAGCAACTCCGTAGCTTCCTCGGTCTCGCAAGCTATTGTCGAAGATTCGTTGAAAAATTTTCTAAGATCGCGAAGCCTCTCTCAAATCTTCTCCAGAAGCACGTCAAGTACGTTTGGTCTCCGGAGTGTGACATTGCTTTCAACACTTTGAAAGAGAAATTGATCACCGCTCCAGTTCTGACTCCGCCTGATGAATCCAAGCCGTACGAGGTCTTTTGTGATGCCTCTCTCCAAGGTCTTGGTGCAGTGTTGATGCAAGAGAAGAAAGTTGTGGCTTATACCTCTCGCTAGTTGAAGCCCAATGAGAAGAACTACCCCACTCATGATCTCGAGTTGGCGGCAGTTGTGTATGCTCTTTTGACTTGGAGACATCTCTTATTGGGAAGAAAAGTGGACATTTTCACTGATCACAAGAGTCTCAAGTACATCTTCACTCAGCCTAATCTCAACCTCAGGCAGACTCGATGGGTCGAAATGATTCAAGAGTATAATCCAAGTATCGAGTATACTCCAGGCAAGGCCAATGTGATTGCTGACGCATTGAGCAGGAAGGCTTATTGCAACAGTCTGATTCTCAAGCCTTATCAACCCGAGCTTTGTGAACCTTTCCGCAAACTTAATCTGCAAGTTGTTCCTCAAGGTTTCCTCACCAACCTTCAAGTCTCTCCTACCTTGGAAGACCAGATTCGCCAAGCTCAGCTTCTTGATGCTATGGTGAAAAAGGTGAAGATTGGGATTGCCAAGAGTCAACCCAAGTACAAGTGCTATCGCCTTGATGATAAGGATACTCTCTTCTTCCAGGATCGTATTGTTGTGCCCAAAGGTGACCTTCGTAAAGTGATCATGAACGAGGCTCACAATTCTCTCCTCTCCATCCACCCTGGGAGCACGAAGATGTATCAGGACCTCAAGCAGGCTTATTGGTGGACTCGAATGAAGCGCGAGATTGCCAATTCGTGAATGAATGTGATGTCTGCAGAAGAGTGAAGGCAGAACATCAAAGGCCAGCGGGTCTCCTCCAACCTCTTGCCATTCCAGAATGGAAGTTTGACCACATTGAGATGGACTTCGTGACTGGGTTTCCAAAGTCCAAACGTGGCAATGATGCTATATTCGTTGTCATCGACAAACTCACTAAAGTGGCTCACTTTCTGCCTATCAAAGAGTCTATCACTGCAACTCAATTGGCGGAACTCTATACCTCTCAAATTGTCTCTCTGCACGGTATTCCACAAGTGATCTCTTCAGACCGTGGCAGCATCTTTACCTCCAAGTTTTGGGATTCTTTTCAGAAGGGCATGGGCACCAACATCCGCTTCAGCACAACTTTCCATCCTCAAACTAGCGGTCAAGTCGAGCGTGTCAATCAGATTCTTGAAGATATGCTCAGGGCTTGTGTGATCTCCTTCGGCATGAAGTGGGAGGATTGTCTTCCTTATGCTGAATTCTCCTACAACAACAGTTTTCAAGCTAGTTCGGGCAAGGCCCCATTTGAAATTATGTATGGCAGGAAGTGCCGTACCCCTCTCAACTGGTCTGAAACCGGTGAACGTCAACTTTTGGGTAATGACTTAATCACAGAGGCAGAGGAAATGTGCAAAGTCATTCGAGATAACCTCAAAGCAGCCCAATCCCGCCAGAAGAGCTACTATGACAGTAAGCACCATGATTTGGCTTTCGAGATCAGAGATCATGTTTACCTCCGCGTCTCTCCTATGAAAGGTACTCGTCGCTTTGGTATCAAAGGGAAGCTTGCCCCTAGATACGTCGGACCTTTCAAGATTGTCAGCAAGAGAGGCGATCTCGCCTATCAACTCGAGCTTCCTTCAAACTTAGCAAATGTTCATGACGTGTTCCATGTCTCTCAGCTCCGAAAGTGCTTCAAAACTCCTGACCGCACCGTCAACTTTGAGGACATTGAGCTCCAAGAAGATCTCTCCTATCGTGAGCACCCCGTTGCTATTCTTGAAGAGACTGAACGCAAGACTCGCAACAAGTCAATCAAATTCCTCAAAGTCAAGTGGTCACACCATTCCGACCGTGAAGCTACCTGGGAACGCGAGGATCACCTCTGTTCTGAGTACCCGGCGTTCTTTCAGTCCTAGATCTCGGGACGAGATCCTTTCGTAGTGGTGGAGTGTTGTAACACCCCGGATGTAATTTACCCAATATGTACTCCAACTCTTGCCGTTTCCGGCCTTAAGTTATTTTATTTTCTCGGGTTCGGGTTTTTGTCTCTGTGAGTTGTTGTCGTTGTCATGCATCTCATATCATGTCATCATGTGCATTGCATTTGCATACGTGTTCATCTCATGCATTCGAGCTTTTTCCCCGTTGTCCGTTTTGTATTCCGGCGCTTCGTTCTCCTCCGGTGGTCATTTCTACCTTTCTTTCGTGTGTGGGGATTAAACATTTACGGATTTGACCGAGACTTTCCAAGAGGCCTTGGTTTACTACCGGTAGACCGCCTGTCAAGTTTCGTATCATTTGGACTTCGTTTGATACTCCAACGGTTAACCGAGGGACCGAAAAGGCCTCGTGTGTGTTGCAGCCCAACACCCCTCCAATTTGGCCCCAAACCCACCAAAACCCTCTCCATCATCTAGAGCGTTCGATCACGATCGCGTGGCCGAAAACCGCACCTCATTTGGACTCTCCTAGCTCCCTCTACCTATAAATATAGCCTCCCCTCCGAAAATCCCGGATCATTTTGCACCCTAACCTAGCCCCCGTCCTCTCCGCACGCCGGACAACGTCCGGGCCGCGCCGGACAACCGCGCCTAGCCAGCCAGGACGCGACACGTGGCACGCCGGCCACCTCCCACCGCCGAGCCTAGAACCGGCCCCCGCGGCCCACGTCGCCCGCCGCCAGCTACCGCGCGCCCCGCGCCTCCTCACCGCACGCGCGCCGCCGCACTTCGCCCCGGCCGGCCGCCACGTTCCTCACCGGCCGGAGGAGAGCTCCGACTCCGGCGAGCCCCCCTCGCCGCCCGAGCCGGCGCCGACCTCCACCGCGCTCCTCCGTCGTCCTCTCCGCCCGGATCCGGCCACCCCGCCTCTTCCTCATCAACGCCGGCGCCCCCAAGTCTGACTCCGGCGACTCTCTGGCGAGCACCTCGAAACGCGTGCGATCCGGATCTGGATCTGGATCCCGATGGTTGAGTTTCTCCCGAAACCCTAGTTCAAATGCCCTTATTCATCGTGCCGTAACTTTGCATCCGTAACTCCGTTTTGCGCATATAGCATATCAAAATGTTCGTCTCAGAGAGTACATCATTTCATCTCACTGCATCATTTTCATTTGAGTTCATCTTGATGCCCGAAATGCTGTTAGAAGAGTGCTACTTGAGATAATTGTCAGATCTGCTGCTCCAATTAGATATTTGTCATTTTTTCCATGATTATTGTGTGCATGATATGCCCATGAGCTCTACATATGTTTTGTTAAGGGTTTTGCCATCTTTCCAGAGGTGCAACCCATGTATTTTTGTGATGTGTGTGGTGACTAGCACAAGCTGGCAAAGTGAGGCACTTGTTAATGCTGATTTCAGGGACTTAGCATTTCCACCAAGTCCTTGACCTGTTTATCTCATTATGCCATATGTTCTTGTTGTTTCCTAGTGATCCGTGCCTCTTTTGAGGATGATCAGTAAGGATGTTTTGTTAATCTTGTATTGCTCTATCCATCCATGTCTTTGTTTGCAATTATGGAGCACCCTAGCTTGAGTCAATCGAGCTCTACTTTTGCTACTTCGTGAATCCGGGCAGATTGTTTACTTGTTAGCAATTTTGCTGGGGATGTTGTAGTTGATCTGTGCATGCTATGTTATTGTTCTTGCCATGTCTAGCTTGCATTTTGTGTATTCTTGATGGGTGTATGCTTAGCTTATCATGACATGCTCCGTAGTGAGTGCATCGAGCTCGTGAACATGCCTACTTGATATCTGTTTTCAGCATGTTCTAGTTTTCACTAAGTCTGAAAACTGATTATGTTTTGCCATGTTCACATGCTTGTAAATGTGTTTTCTGATCCCTTTTGGCTCAAGGTCACCAAGGGAATTTTGTTAAGCTTTTTGAGTAGCTCCATGCCATGTTTTACTTTGCCATGTTCAGGTCCTGTAGCATGTAGTTTTGTTGCTCCAAAGAGTGCTACCTGATCTGAGATTCCAGACAAGTGTTAATTTCACTAAGTCTGAAATTTGTTTACCATATGCATTTTTGCCATGCTTGTTTGAACCTGTTAATGGATGAATTGGCCGTAGCTCAGTGCTAGACTTTTGTTAAGCTTCTTGAATGCATCCCTGCTATGTATTTTTATGCCATGTTTGGGTGCTGTAGCATGTTCATCTTGTTGCATTTAGATGGCTACTTGCTGTAAATCGCAGATCGTGGTCATATTTGAATCGCTTGCCATTTCCAAACCGTGACTCCGATTCCGGCGTTCTTTATATCGTTTTCAAGCGATTTCATATCATCTTTCCAGTGGCACACTTGGTTTTCCAAGTTGAGGCCAGGTTCATGCATTCCTTGCAAAATCTTGCATATGCATACCGCATCGCATCCCGCATAGCATACCATCTTTGCATCTTGTTGTTTGAGTTTGCACGTGGTTGATTGTGCTCCATTTTCTTGTTTGTCTTGTTTGGGTAGAGCCGGGAGACGAGTTCGCTAACGAGGAGCCCGTTGAGTTTGCTTTCGAGGATCCAGTCAACTCTGACAACTTTGCAGGCAAGATGATCATACCCTCGAAATCACTACTATCTTTGCTTTGCTAGATGCTCGCTCTTTTGCTATGCCTATGCTACGATGCCTACCACTTGCTTTCAAGCCTCCCATATTGCAATGTCAAACCTCTAACCCACCATGTCCTAGCAAACCGTTGATTGGCTATGTTACCGCTTTGCTCAGCCCCTCTTATAGCGTTGCTAGTTGCAGGTGAAGATTGGAGACCGTTCCTTGTTGGAACATTAATTACTTGTTGGGATATCATTATATTGCCATGTTATCTTAATGCATCTATATACTTGGTAAAGGGTGGAAGGCTCGGCCTCTCGCCTAGTGTTTTTTTCCACTCTTGCCGCCCTAGTTTCCGTCATATCAGTGTTATGTTCCCGGATTTTGCGTTCCTTACGCGGTTGGGTTATAATGGGAACCCCTTGATAGTTCGCCTTGATTAAAGCTTTTCCAGCAATGCCCAACCTTGGTTTTACCATTTGCCACCTAGCCTCTTTTTCCCTTGGGTTTCCGGAGCCCGAGGGTCATCTTATTTAAACCCTCCCGGGCCAGTGCTCCTCTGAGTGTTGGTCCAACTCGGCAGCCGCCAGTGGCTACCAGGGGCAACTCTGGGCTGGCCTACCGGAAGTTTGGACAATCTGAGTGTGCCCTAAGAAAGAGATATGTGCAGCTCCTATCGGGATTTGTCGGCACATTCGGACGGTGTTGCTGGATTAGTTTTAACCTGTCGAAGTGTCTTGAAGAACCGAGGTACCGAGTCTGATCGGAACGTCTCGGGAGGAGGTCTATTCCTTCGTTGACTGTGAGAGCTTGTCATGGGCTAAGTTGGGACTCCCCTGCAGGGTTTTGAACTTTCGAAAGCCGTGCCTGCGGTTATGGGCAGATGGGAATTTGTTAATGTCCGGTTGTAGACAACTTGAATCTTAATTTAATTAAAATGAATCAACAGTGTGAGTTACCGTGATGGTCTCTTCTCGGCGGAGTCCGGGAAGTGAACACGGTGTTGGAGTAATGCTTGCGCAGGTTGCCCTCTAGTTACTCGCTCGCGCTTTGCCTCCTCTTCTCGCTCTCTTTTGCGAACAGGTTAGCCACCATATATGCTAGTCGCTTGCTGCAGCTCCACTTATATTTACCTTGCCTTACCTATTAAGCTTAAATAGTCTTGATCGCGAGGGTGCGAGATTCCTGAGTGCCCGTGGCTCACAGATTACTGTTAAACCAGATGCAGGGTCTGATGATTCCGCTCCAGGTGACGCGCTTGAGCTTAAGTGGGAGTTCGACGAGGACTCTCAACGATACTATGTTTCTTTTCCTGATGATCAGTAGTGGTGCCCAGTTGGGGTGATAGGGACCGTGTCGCATGTTGGGTTGTCTTTTATTTTTGGTGCCGTAGACAGGCCATGAGTGTTTGAATGTTGTAATGCTATTTATGTACTTGATTGACGTGGCAAGTGTAAGCCAACTATGTTATCTCCCCTTTTATTATTTATATTACATGGGATGTTGTGAAGATTGCCTAACTTGCGACATATGCCTTCAATGCGATTATGTCTCTAAGTCGTGCCTCGACACGTGGGAGCTATAGTCGCATCGAGGGTGTTATAGTTTTGCCGTTGAAGGAGGCCAACCCTGCTCGAACAGGGACCAGATCTGCTGGAGGAAGAAATCCCTGCGCTTGCAGCTTCGCCAATCGGCTATGGGACATAGAACACCTCTCCCACTCGCCTCTCTCTAGGTTGGAACGGGAAGAGGAGCTGGGATTGTTGGCCATGTTGGAATGGTCTTGCCTGGCAGTCTCTGAGGATTTTCTCCGCTTGGTGCCGAAAGGATCTGAGATCCATTCTCTTTAAATAGATACTCTTCCTTGCAGGATTGGGGTGTTATTTACAAAAAATACCCTGACTGGCCACATTCCCTCGACACGTGGAAAATGAGGACATTAAGCGCGCAGAAGCCAAGGGGAGACATCGAATCTACGGCCGAATACACTACTTGGAAATCATTAAAGGAGGAACCCGCCTTGCAATACCGAAGACAATCTGTGTGGTGAACACCTTGCTATTGAAGACTAGTTCGGGGGCTACTGAGGGAGTCCTGGACTAAGGGGGTCCTCGGGCGTCCGGCCTGTTATCTATGGGCCGGACCGATGGGCTGTGAAGATACGAAGACCGAAGACTACACCCGTGTCCGAATAAGACTCTCCTTGGCATGGAAGGCAAGCTTGGCGAACAACTATGAAGATTCCATCTTATGTAACCGACTCTATGTAACCCTAGATCCCCCCGGTGTCTATATAAACCGGAGGGTGTAGTCCGGAAAGGATATACTCAATACCTTAGTCATACAGGCTAGACTTCTAGGGTTTAGCCATTACGATCTCGTGGTAGATCAACTCTTGTAATACTCATATTCATCAATATCAATCAAGCAGGACGTAGGGTATTACCTCTATCAAGAGGGACCGAACATGGGTAAAACTTCGTGTTCCCTGTCTCCTGTTACCATCAACCTTAGACGCATAGTTCGGGACCCCCTACCCGAGATCCACCGGTTTTGACACTGGCAGAGGCCGCATGGCACATGGGGATTGGCCGCGGGCGGCACTGGGTGGCGGAGGAGCCAATCAGGGCATGCCAAGTGGCGATGGAGGGGTGGATCTCGCCAGAATTTGAGGAGGAGGGGGTTGGCTGTGGTTGGAGGCGGCGGATCCGAGGAGAAGGGGGGTCTAGGGGTAGGGGAAGACTAGGGTAGCCCATTTTGGAAGGGGGTGTCTATATATAGACATGAGCTAGGCTTACAGGGGGTTTGGGGGGCTTTCGGACCCTCCGATCTTGATCGGACGGCACCGTACGCGAGGAGGGGTAGGTTGGAACTTGTGGGTTGTGGAGAAGGCCTCCGGCTAAGAGGAGAGAGAGAGAGAGAGCAGTTTTCGGAGACTGAAAACGTCCGCGTATGACCGACTATAATGCCGCTATATGTTTAACGGTTGGGCTATCAAACGAGCTCTGAATGCGACGAAACTTGGCAGGCACTCTATTGACAACATAACAACACCGCATGCCAACTTTCAAACCATTCCAAGAACCTTTCCCGGCCACCTATAAAATAATATTTTGAAGGTGCCGCGGGCGCGTGCAAGTGTGTCTGGGCTTAGAACGGACAACGGACGAAACTGGGGGAACCCGGACGGATGCAAGTTTTGAAAACATGATGATGCAATGCACATGATGACATGGCAAGATGCAACACGCAAGCGAATGACATGGCAACAACGCGCATAACTGGAAGACACCTGGCGCAACGGTCTCGGGGCGTCACACATTTATAAGGGAAACCGGGCCGAAAACAGTACAAGGCACGATCTAGCTAGCAGACATAAGACCATCACCATGAGAGACACAAGTAGATGTGGGGTGTCGTCGAGAGATCACAATACCAGGACTTTGCAAACAACCGAACGCATCGGCGGGCAAACCGGCCCCAAGGCACAACTCAGGAGCATCCACAATCAACGAGTGTCATCCCAGACACGAACCTTGACTGGGGCTCCGCCATAGAAAAATGGAACAAATAGCAATTTGAGAGGCATCTTGCACCATCCTTGAGCAAAGATGGGTCGAGACAACACCAAGAGCACCAAGCTCGCCGCAACACAACGGTAACCATGAGAGGGTCTTGAGCAACCATTACCAACCTGAGCCGCACGAGAACACCACCACCGTAGGTGAAGAGCTTCAATCAACCGAGACCATCCATGATGCCTCAAGGCTATTGGTGCAGTCGAAAGGCAACGAGCGACCGAGTCCACACCCGGACGAAGAGTCACACGCCGCCGAGTCTACATCGCAACAGCGGCATCGCCGGCGAAGCCGAAGGGCATCAAGGAGCCGAGTCTACACTCGGATCGCTTCTCCGAGCACACCAGTGCAAGCCGGCCGCGCCACCACCACTGTCCAACCCACAGTGAGCAGCCACCACACAATCCACCAAGCTGGTGCCTTCAGGAAGGAATGCGACGCGAAAAGTGCCGCCATCGGCCGTTCCAGACGAACCAGGAACATGGGTATCCCCAAGAGCCTCAAAGGGGAAGTCACCATGACAGCGATGCCTCCAAGGAGGTAAGCGGCACCCGCGGGCCTCGGCATCGCCGGCTCTAGCAGGAGCAGTGGCTTTCGCCCAAGTGAGCAGACCACCTCCGAGGAGCACCGGTAGACTGCGAATTGCTGCTCCCTGCACCATCACAGAGCAAGGGTCACTGCAGCCCGCCGCCGCACGTGACCAAATCCGGTCCACCGCAGGCCAGATCCCGCCTGCCCATGCCGCGCCTCGCCGCAAGGGAGGGCAAGCACCACCACGCGTGCCTCCCAGAGACAGCTCCCCTGCACCTGGACCCACACTAGTCGAGCACGTAGCCACAGCACAACCTCGCCGTCGGCAGACGCCGACGAGCCGAACCCGGCCAGGACGACCAGATCCGGCGACCCCCAGCCACAGCATCGTCGCAGAGGCCACCCAAGGCCGGCAGCAGCCGGCCCGCCTGCGGAGGAGTCACCCAAGGCTGGAAGGGGGGCCGCCACCCCTCCTCGACGCGCCGACAAGAGCGCCGGACCACAGCCCAGGAGCCCGACGACGCTGCCACAACGGCTGCCACCCGCCGTAGACGCAGCCTTGGAGATCCCAGCCACCGTGGCCTCCGTGGAGCGCCTCCCTCCACCGCGCGAACCAGCCAGGACCGCCGCCCAACCGCCGCGCCAGATCCACCCGCGACCGTGGCCGCCGACGGAGCTGTGACACCAGGAGGAAACCGGCTGCCGCCAGAGCAGTCCCATCGCCGCCGGCATCGCACGGCCTTTGCCCGGCGGTGCATGCCGGCGGCGGTAGGGGAGGGGGGGGGAGGTAGGGCGGAGGGTTTCTAGGTTTGGGCGCCCCGGTGCCGCTCAAGAGCGGCACGGGAGCGAGCGGTCATTTCCCTCCATGTACATATTATTATGATTGTTGTTTTGGTTGTTACATGGATAGATGGATAATATGGGTATGGATGGTGTTTGTTACCTATGGATACTTTCATTGGTGCGCAATGTATCACTTCGTTGATGTGGGTATGGATCTAGTTTAGCTCCACCCATCATTGCCATTCCTAGGCTAGGGTGGTTTTCTGTGTGACATGAATGCGAGTGAATGCAAGTGGCTGGAAGATGAACAACGACAGAGTTGTCTACAAAAGTGGGAAACCGAACAGGTGGCAAGATTAACGCGCGAACAGCCGTCGGGAGATCCATTGGAACGAACCAGCCGAAACGCTATGTTGCTATTAGAATTAATTAACCATGTGTTAATTATGGGATTAATCCCTGCTTGTACTAACCGCAGGCAGTTGTAAAACTACCGCGTCGGTTCCTGCCGAACAGGCACCTTCTTTGAACAGACACCTTTTCCAATGGTGTCCTTTCCCTTGTATAAATAGCAGATGCCATCTAGTAAAGAAGGGGGTGGATTTCATTTTCCTCTTAACATGTTAGGGCATCTCCAGCCATTGGCCCCCCAGGAGGGGCAAAAAATCGCCCCCTAGGGGCGCACCGGCGCTAAATCGCGCACTGGGGGCGTGATGCCCCCCAGTCGTGGCCTCCCACGGGTTTTTAAAATGTTCAAATTCGGCGCAAACACAACGCAAACACGGGCGAGTTCGTTCAAATTTAAACATATTTTGCAAAAAAAAAGAAAAAAACTACCGCGGGCTACCCCCGCCGTCTCCCTCGCCGCCCGCCCATGCGGTTCTACATGCCGAGGAGGCTGTAGAACCGCGTGTAGTCACCGATGCCGCCGCCGTCGTCGTCGTCGCCCCCGCCTACGCCTCCGCCGTCCCTGCCGCATCCCTCCCTCGGTTGGCGCGGCGGGTTGGACGGTCCGGGGGCGTCGTCGTCGTCGCTATCGAGGACGACGACACCGTCCTCGTCCTCGCGCCAACGTTTGCGGGCGGCGATCTCCTCCAGGGCCCGGAGCTGCCGGATCATCTCCTCGCGCAGGTAGTCGTCGGCGACCACCGCATGGCGTCCTCGTCGGAGAAGTCGCGCCGGGCTATCTCCTCGTACTCCGGGGGGAGGCTGGACTCCACCTTGGGCTCGACGAGGGCGTTGGAGCTGTGGGTACGCACGCTGACAGGCGTGTCCTGGGGCTCCAGCTTGACGGGGCGGAGGTGGAGGCAGGGAGAGCCGCCGAACGAGGAGGAGGACACCCCGGTCTCCATGCGCCTCGGCGTCCAGGAGCTTCCCCGGCGGCCTCGGCAGTGTGAGAAGGACGGGGGAGCGGGGTACTCGAGGCACGGCATGTTGCCGCCCTCAATGTACTCGAGGACGGACTCCAACGTGCGCCCGGGCACGCCCCACCACCGACGCCGGCCGGCGGCGTTGAACCTGCCGGAGGGCACGACGCCGTTAGTGGCCTCGAGCTGCTCGTCGTGCCGGCGGCGGAAGTACGACTCCCAGATTGGGCTGTCGGGGACGTACCGGGGCCCCTCCCTCGCCGCACGCGGCAGAGACGAGCGGATGCGTGCGATCTCCGCACGCCGCGCCGCGCCCGGGGGCACTAGCACGCCGTCGGCGCTAATCCTCCACGCCCCGGGCACCCGCATGTCCGGTGGGACCGGGTACTCGGCCTCGAAAAGGAGGCGAGCCTCGTCCTCGTGCAGATGACGGTGCCCGAATCCGTTCGCCGCCACGCCATCGCCTGGGAAACGCTTGGCCATGCTTTCAACTGGTGACGACGAGAGGAGGAAAGGGGGAGAAATGAGCGCGTTGTCGGTGGATGATCGGGGTGAGTCTCTCCGGCGCGCTTGCAGTCGGCTTTTATAGGCGGAGACGCCGCGTGGTAGGCTTGGCCGGCGCGTTACGCGTGGCGTGATTGCGTGGCGGCCGAGGGACGCGTCGCCCAGCCTTCACTGCGCCGCCAGTGAGGCATCAATGAAGGCTGACCAGCGCGGCAGCGCGCGGCAGCTTTGGCATTGGTTCGCCGCGGGAAACGAGGCAATGAGGACGACGAAGGGGCGAGAAGAGAGTAGAGTCACTGACGCGGCGGGCCCGTGGCTCTTCGCGCCAAAAACGATTCGCCCGGCGCCCCCGAGCGACCCCCAGCACGCTGGGTTCGGGTTGGGTCCACCGGCGCCAAATTCGGCCCGAGCCGGCGAAAACTGGGCTCTTAGGGGCGCAACTGGGCCGATTTTTTGGCGCCGGCGGACGAAAAAACGCCTGGGGGGCCTTCTTGGGGGCGCGGCTGAAGATACCCTTATCAGCCCTTTGCTCTCCGACGAGAGAAATAGGCCATCCCAGGCATCGGTTATGTACGCCTGAAACGCCTGCCCGTGGAACCCGGTGCCTCCCCGACTACGGCCCTCGAACAACAACGGCGAGCGGCCTTGGCTTGCCCCGGCGGCGTGGCTTTCGAGCGGCCGGCGTCACTACACGATCAGGCTAATTAGCGCTAATCGCTGTGACCTGTGACGGGTCAACCGGCAACCCCCATTCTGCATAGAGAAGGGAATTTGTCAATAGATTGCTTATTTGATCTTCTCTGCTTGTGATTAATCAAAGATTCAATTATTGATTGATTTTCCTAACATCCTTGCACTTACGAGAATTGCTTCATCCGAGCATGTGGGGATGGAATCAGGACAATGTTCGCAACCTTCCATCGGAAAGACATCAACGGAGGAAAAGACGAATGGAAAAGGCACCCTTGATCAATGGATTGAAAATCCAAACAAGAACTGTAAGCGTGCAGGTAGTCTTCTACAATTCAGGATGTTCTTACCCCTTAATGGATCGACGTTGTCGATTTTGAACGGCACGAGCGGCCTACGGCCAGCAAGAAGCACGTCGGCCCTCTCCGTCCATGCTACGGCTGTAGACTGCGTGAGCGCGACTAGCCGTGACGGCGCGGCCGCTTCTCAGCGGATGACGAGGCCCTCGGCCGTTCCTCCATAGCAACGCCCACCTGCATCTGACGCAGCGCCTGCTACCAAGGCCTCACTTGCAGAAGGCATGATGGCGGCCTCTGGCCGGCGCTGGCTGAAGCGCGTGCGCCGCGGTCGCTCCTCCCTCCGGCCATGGCGCAGCCTTCCAGGCCGTCGTTGAGGGTCCCTGTAGCGACTAGACCTCAAACAGTCTGATCTCTGTGCTCCGGTGTCATCTCTGGATCAGTAATGCTGACACCACACAGTACTCGAAGGATTTATAATAGAGTAGCAATCACACACTTATTACATCGAGTGTCTTCATAGAGAGCTTATTACAATAAATATGGCTTAAGGCCATCTAATAACTATAACAGCGGAAGGCTTGGAAGATAAGTGAGTCCATCAACTTCAACGGCATAACTGAGTATAGAACCACGACCTAAAAACCCCTTAATCGTCATCTGAAAAGTCTGCAGCATTAACGTTGCAGTCCGAAACGGGTCAACACATGGAATATGCTGGCAAGGTAACACATAGAGGATAATGTAATGAAACAGCTATACTATATGCATATTTGGCTGGTAGAAAGCTCTATGGTTACAGTTTTGCGTAAAGCCAATTTTTCCCTACTTCAAAGGAATTAATTTAATTACTATCATGGTGGTTGTTAAACATTGAGAATGGTTGACAGCATTCTCAATCCCAATTAAGCATCATCATTAAACAAAACCCAACAAAATTAATTTAGGGTAACATGTTGAGATTCACATGATAATCCTGGTACTAGATACTCAAGATGTCCATAACCGGGGACACGACTAACCATGATTAGTTTATTACACTCTGCAGAGGTTTGCGCACTTTTCCCCACAAGACTCGATCGTCTCCGTTTGGTTTCTCGCACTACATGGTGTTTGAGAAGACGGATGACCGAGACATAGTCTTTCAGAAGCGCTAGCACCTTACGATCGGGTAGACCGTACCACCTACATCCCCTACATCTGCTAGTCTACCACTGTAAGAGTTCGCATGACTTAGTCAACTATGCTAGAGCCCATAATAGCTTGTGGCTGCACACGAAAGTTTCTAGTATGAATAGTCTCATGATCCCTTTGAGCCTGGGTGGCGGTCCAAAAGAATACAGGCAAGTCTTGGAATACCCAGGTGCCTCAATCCACCCAGATGTGTGTTTAAGTTGCCACCTTAGATAAACCATTAATTAACAATCTCACATCTGTCATGGATATCACTCACCCAATCCACGTCTACTAGCATAGCATGGCATAATAAGCAAACGTAGAAGTAACTCCCAAATGTTTGATAATAAACAGGTAATAGGTATTACCTCATCTACTTCCCATCCCACAATTTAATTAGATCCTAATCATGCAATGTTTGAGGATCGATCTAATGCAATAAAACTGGATAGTAAAAAAGATATGATCAAAGTGTTACTTGCCTTGCTGATGATCCGCGAAACCTAGCGATTCGAAGTAACAAGCGGCGCACTCCGGGTACTCTATCGCAAACAAACAAACAAGCATACAATAAGTACTCCTCTAATGCACAGGTAAAACTTAAATAAGAGATCTAACCAGAAGGTTCAACTTAAGAACTCCGGTTTGCAAAAAGAATCAAACCAAACGAAGCAACGAAAGTCAAACGGCGAAAGAAAACAACTTCGTTCTACTAATCTGGATCTAGGGCAAATTTTACAGTAGCAAAAACTTATTTAAGTTGATTAAACGGATAGAGGGTTTCGAGACGAAACTCTAGGCGCTTGAATCGCCTGATTCCGATAAACGAGCGAAAAGTTAAACTAAAAAGAAAATCGGATCAGGAATCGCGATCAGAAAAAACGCGGATTAAATCCGAGAAAAAGAAAAACGACGAACGTTCGCTAGAACGAACGAATAGACAAACGCTCGCTATTTAAATAAACCGGAAAACCGATCTATTTAAAAAACCGACGAAAAACCGACGGAAAAACCGAACGGTTTTTTTTCAAAAAAAATTAATAAAAAAACCGGCGCGGAAATCGAGGCGGCGGCGGACCTCGGGCGGCGGGCGCTAGGGGCGGCGCTAGGGTTCGGCTGGGGTTGGGCCTCTCCCCCCTGGCTTATATATCCTAACGGGCCGGGAGTCCTAGTCGGACACGGCCCTAGGTCGGTTCGTTGTTTTTTTTAAATAATACGCGCAGAAGAAAAATAAAAAGAAATACTAAACGGACTCCAAAAATTCCGAAATAAATTTTCACGGGCTTCTAAAATCAAGCCGCACAAGGTGAACATTTATTTGGGGCCTAAATGCAATTTTGAAAAACGCACATTTTTCCTAAATTCAAATAAAATAATGAAAAACTCTGAAATAAAATCTTATTTGATTTTACTCTTAAATCCTCAATATTTCTTTATTTTGGGAAAGTCATTTTATTCCCTCTCTCATATTTTTTTAATAGAAATAATTGATGATAAAATAAATAAAATCAAATGATCCTATTCTCAAAATTTGAGAAAACTCAAATATGAAAATAATGAATTCCCAACTCTCTCCGTGGGTCCTTGAGTTGCATAGAAATTCTAGGATCAAATCCAAATGCAAATAAAATATGATATGCAATTATGATCTAATGTATAACATTCCAAATTGAAAATTTGGGATGTTACAGTCCCCTTCCCCCGCGCGGCGCTCGCGCCCGTTGTACCCAACGGAAGCTAAGGCACCTCCGGTCGGCGAGCCTGTCTCGAAAGGCTGCTGTGGCATAGAAAAATTCCCCATTGGGATTTCATATCCGCACATGAAAACAAGAGGATAAGGAACCTTATCCCTTCGACATTGTGCATCAAGGTCCTTGCAGTTGCATGAATTTGTAAAACAGGTCGAACAGTGGTCCAGACCGATTGTGCACCGTATCCTATTTCTGGGATTTTGCACATAGGATTCTGTTAACAGTACTATTTACTAGTATTTAACTATTTTAGGCCCTGTTAATTACTGCATTTTTTGTTGAGTTTCAACATTCCAGAAAATATGTGGTTATTATATGTGGCATGTTCAATGTGTTTGCTTTTTAGCAATCCCTATAACATGTCCTATTATTACAACGATATTGTTTTGCGATTGAGATTAAGTTTTCTCGCACAACAATATTGATTTGCGATTGAGAATATTTTTCTCTCGCAAAATAATTTCATAGCGATTGAGATTAATTTTCTCTCGCAAAATATTAATTCACCCTGCTGAATTATCTTGCAACTTGATATAATATCATCTCATTTAATTTGAGGTCTATACAATTCAAGTTTTTCACTTGAATATCAAGTTTGCAACATCATTACTATTCATTATAATAGTGGTGTATTTCTGTTGAGTACGATGTATTTCAGAATGTATGTATCTCCATGTTTGCTACTTGTCGAGATTAATACGTCTATTTGCAATTGAGATTTTGACATTCTTCATGAACATGTCACAACGGTCGAGATTGATTTCTCCCGCACAACAAAACTTGTAAATTTTTGACAATAACATCTACCTCAATATTAGGAAAACACAAGGTAATGATTTGGATTTACTGCCCATGTGCAGAGTAACTCTATTAGTGTGAGATCTGCATGATCTTCAATGTGTTATGTTCCCACAATTGAGGTTGAGCATTTTCAAGTTATACACTTGAGTCAAATTTTTGCATTCTTATTACAAAACCATGATGACTTTTAATTTACTTCTTGTAAATTAATTATCTCTGGTTTGCCCTATAAGTAATCGATGGCTAACAATTTGAGGCACTTGCCCTCAATGGCCACAACTTACTTAAGAGGGTCATGGACATCAAGATCAGTCTTGCATCCCATGGGATAGCGCGTGCAATCCATGCCATGCTACCGGGATGCAAAGGACCTCAAGGGTAATGGTTTGGAACTCATTTCAAACCCTCAATCTGACACCATCAAGCTGTCACGAGACCCTATGAGCATGGAGAGCATGATGGTTGAATATGCATCAACCGACATGTTTGGAGACTATACATTTAGTCCCTTAGTCTCTTTAGTGATCTATTTATTTATGTCCATTTATGATGTTCTAATAAGAACATGATTATTGTTGTCATTATATATTGTATCAGCAATTTGATACAAATTCATTTGTATGTATTCTATATATCCGACATTAATTTTCTTGAGAATCTTCATGTCTATATATAGATTTCTACGGGAGTCATTCCGATGAAAATTGATATGTGCCTTGTGGACATTTGCACCACAAACTCTATACTCAGGGAAGTCCAATGTTTCCACTCTCATTGAAAGGAAGGAGATATTTTAAAATCGCTAGATGCGATGAGGTATTTGTTGGCTCAACTCGAGTCATATTTACTATCCCCGTGGGTACTCGAGTAACGTCGGGATGTTTCATTGCTTCCCAAGTTTAACTCGTACCCTATTAAGCTATAGAGATATTCGTCAAAATGGTTTCCATAGTGAAACCTACGCCAACAACAAAGAGAAATATCTTCTCTTTATCACATGCAACGGATATGGCAAGCACATTCTCTATGTATCATCTGGGTTGTACTACACATATTACAGAACCCGTAGCACATGTTGCATGCGAGATAGTTTTCCAGAGTGTCTTTTGCATGACAAACTTGGCATTCCAGCTTTGGTCATCATTGACATTGGGTTGAAACCGAAACTATCAGCAATTCCAATGGTTTATGATTATTATGATGCTTAATTTTTACAATATTTGGATTTTGTGTGCACTATATGTGACACAGGGAGGCAAATTTTAAGGCTCGCACACCTTAAAGTGTATGCCTAACCACTCAGACTCCTTGAATGCATCAAGTCGAGGTAAATGGCTCTTCCCAACCATTGAGTAGACTATTCAGGTATTCCATGGTTCTAAAAGACATATCTACATGATGGTCTTAAGTGTGTGCTTTATTCACACGAAACCATTGACTTATTATCCTGACAACGATTTCAACCAAATCGAATGGATAACATTGCAGAATTCTCCTTGAGTGCCTTCTCTATGGCCCTCAGATTGAAGTTTAGCAATTTGTCCTAATGTCTAGACTCAAAATGGTTTGGTAGAATCCTATCCAAAGAGTTAAGCTCATTGCATTATCTTTACTTTGTAATTGCAACTTACCAACTTTACGTTGGAGTCATGCAGTTTTACACACTCATGACAGAACTGCATAATATTATTCCCCTCTATCTTTGATATGTGGATATCTACCAAGTATTTCCTATCTGCGGTAATTCGGTTGCATACCGATATCACCACCTGGCGTACATCATTGGCCCCTCAACATATAGTTGGGATCTATGTGAGGAATAACTGTATTACCGTCAATACCTCAGGCCCCTCACATGGTGAGTTATTCAAGGCCAGTATGCTGATTCAATGAGGAACATTTCCAGGCATTAGGGGGAGATTTCAAGTACCATAAAGAATGCCAGGAAATTAGTGGAATGTTCAACACATTTTTGCCTCAAATCCACGTACTCAAAGATCTGAACCATGCGTTCAGAACATTTGCAACACATTGCAAATAACCTGCCAGATTCATTTGCTGACTATAAAGGTGTCACACAATCCTACAATCCTGCAAAATATGCCTGAAAGAGTGAAGGTACCAATAAGAATCACTCCACTCCCCGTTCGAAGCAATAGGGGGAGATGTATGGCAATAGTACATCAGGATTTAGCTTCTTGCAAGCAAGGATATCAAGGCCTGTGAATCAGTAAATGCAAGTCAACTTCACGTTGACAGACACCTAATGGGTAGTATACACCTAGTGGACGGGAAACCTCCACCAACCCAGGTCATAGTGCACACAATGACCGGGACATCAGAATACCCGACTCAATCGCATTAGGAAATCGCGAGCAGTCACCATGGGCAACGATATTTCCATCAACTATATATTGATATATAAATTCTGAAGAAACATATAACCGGAAGTCTACAATTGTCGACATACATTTCTCAACTAGATTGAAAAAACCTTTCAAGTGATTCAGATCCAAAGACCATGGCCATGGCAAAGTGTGAACAACACTCGGACTGAACTCAAGCAAAGGGTATAATCTTGGTAGAAATAATCTTGCTCAATAATGGGAAGGTATTCATAAGCAATACCTACACCAGTTTTCTTCTGAAAACAGAATTGAGAACAACAAGGTGGTGAAATATAGAGCAATTATTGTAGCACAAGGGTTCACGCAGATACCCAACTATTCTCCAGAGGTGGAATCTCTTTCTGATAACTTATATCATTGGCAGCATAAAATCATCTATCTTTGCAGTTGATAGATGTAGTGATTACATATCCATGTGGATCACTAGATTCAGACATATATGATTGATACCCGATGGAATCTCAATTCTGAATCGAAATACAAAATGCAACATACACTGTGTAGAATCAGTAAGTCACCATACGACTTATTGTTGTTGGTACATATGGTACAACCGACGTAGTGGGTTCCTTGTGCACAAGGATTACTCCTACAATGATGATTATCCATATTTGTGTGTCTGCAATTGTGACACATGTAATCATCTAAATGACGGAGTTTAAAATGAAGGATTTGGATAAACCAAAATACCGCTCGTTACTACAACTTGAGCACCTTCATTCATACATTATGATTTACTATGTTGTCTATATCCAAATTATATTGGAGAAATTCATTGTGGACAAATCTTATTCATCCATAACTCTCATGGTAGTTCATTCTCTAGACTAGAGAAAGATCGATTTAGACCAAGAGATGATGGAAATGAGATATTGGGACTCAACGTTCCATAAGCCATTGGATCCACCAAACACAATTGGTTGGTACTTAAGAATATCTTTCAATATCTCCAAGGCATCAAACATTTTGTCCTGGTTTTTCAGTTTCACAGAAATGTGAACACCGATATCATTGGATACATCGATCAGATCCCCACTATGTCAGATCGTAGACAAGCTTAGTGTTCCTACTAGGTGTGGTAGCCCTCTCATGAAGAGTCTTCGAAACAGACATCATGGCTACATCCACCAACCATTATCTCAAAGATAATGTTGCTTGTGTTGCCCGGATGCAAACAGGTTACGTAATAAGCAATATCACTATATTGCATATCTTGTAAGTCAAATCATGTGACTGATTTGTTCACCAAGTCTCTACCAACTTCTACATTCCGAAAATATGTTCATGGAATTGGTATATGATGGCTTCGGAATTTGCAAGAATCATGGGGAGTATCTTCCTGAATTGTTCCTGTTAAAAGCATTATATTATACTCTTTTTCCCTTCATGAATTTACTTTATAGGTTCTCAAGAAGGTTTTTAATGAGGTAATATCAACAAAGACCATATGTCATATTTTCTGTTTTCCCCACCGGAGTTTTTAAGAAAGTATATACGACATATTTATTGTCCTTTAATTCTATGGGTTTTTCTCATATTGAGTTAAACAGACAATAATCATTATATGTTCCGGCATTTTCTTCTTATTTTTCCTATTGGGTTTGAAGGAGTTTTGGCAACATATCAAACACCTCTATCCTCATTTTTCTCACAGGGTTTTGGAGAAAACTTTATCAAGATGATGTCTGCTCACAAGATCAAGCATTGATTAGGGGGAGTGTTAGAATTAATTAACCACGTGTTAATTATGGGATTAATCCCTGCTTGTACTAACCGCAGGCAGTTGTAAAACTGCCGCGTCGGGTTCCTGCCGAACAGGCACCTCCTCTGAACAGACACCTTTTCCAATGATGTCCTTTTCCTTGTATAAATAGCAGATGCCATCTAGTAAAAAAGGGGGTGGATTTCATTTTCCTCTTAACAGTTGCTAAGAAGCAAACGCGCCGGTTCCGACTGAGCAGTCATGGCGCACCGTCATCTCGCGAGGGATTAGCCACATCAAAACATGTTAAAAGGTCATCATGTTTTGCGACTGCTAAAAATTCGATGTGATGCACTTTGGAACGATTCTGTAAAATGATGGTTTTTTGCATTGTGCGACACTTGATGACACCGCCGAGGTGGCTTTGGTTAACAACGCGACATGTCACCATACGTAGTTGGGGCGAGTTTGGATCTAGATGACATGCTTACTACACTTAAAAGAACTTGATGAGAATGACAACTTTTAAAGTTCAAGAAACCATACATTCAGTAAGCTTGTCTTAACTTGATTCGTTCTTTCTCGTACTACTTAGAACAAAACTCTTCAACCTGGGAGCTATTGCCAAATTAGTAGTCAACCGAGCTGTTGCACAGCGATGAAACGAAGTAAAACAACCTACACCTGCTGCTGAAAATCATCAGTCAGAGTCGTCATCAACCCAATCATATATATCCGGGGGGCCCCAGTAATACACTGTTGGCGGGGGCAGTGTCCACCTACAATAGATAACCGATCTCAGCATAAATTTCACCCACATTACATCATGTGAAATAAAAGGAGGAAGTAACGTAAATCATGAGACACAAACGAGAACATGTTTGGGTCCCGAAGTGCATACAAGCGCGACTCTCAGATTGACAGAATACCTGTTGTTCAATAAAGTATCACATTCGCCGGGGGGACGCTCAGCCACTATTAACTTTGCAGCAACCGTTGCCCCGTCCTTGGGTCTCTGTATGAGTGCCTGTTCAGCAACGCACAGATACATTGATGTTAACTTAGTGAATCAACTAAAACACCCCAGGCAGGCGGGTACCTGGACTAACCTTGAGGATGACTGGTCTACGCTCATGCATTGCAACCTCCATTTTGTCCAGGAGCAACGAAGTAAGCTGGGAAATGGGAATGGATGAAAACCATAAGCTCCACACAGTCAAGGGGAACCAATTCAGGGATCGATGAGAACTGATTTGCCGTATACAAAAAGTAGACTACAGGGTTGAACGGACAGCAAGTCAGGTAGAATAGTGGATGTGAAAGGGAAAAGGGAGAGGGGTGGAGGAAGGAAAAGGTTTAGGTAAAGAGGAGCAGGGAAGCAGTAGATACAATATCGCTCACTGAGCGGCCAGACCTCACAGAACCAAATGTGGTTTCATGTCATATAAGTCGTCATTTTATGCTTAATGATGTTTTACTTTATGTAACCTAAATAGGTCAAAATATTCTCTCGACAGACATATGGATATGTAACCCATGAAAAGTACAGACAAAGAGTTGCTGGCATTTGGCTCTCCCATCAAAATTACTTGTCGTTGATCATCAGTTTCTTCAGCTCAATGCAGCTGAGGGACTTAAGTTTTGATAAGGAGATTGCCTACTGCACTAGCGTGCATTACTCTCCTTTTTTTTTTGCGAATGCGTGTGCATTTCTCTCCAGATGGATGATACTATAACGCTTGAAAAGTACATGTAACTCATGAAAAGTACAGACAAAGAGTTGCTGGCATTTGGCTCTCCCATCAAAATTACTTGTCGTTGATCATCAGTTTCTTCAGCTCAATGCAGCTGAGGGACTTAAGTTTTGATAAGGAGATTGCCTACTGCACTAGCGTGCATTACTCTCCTTTTTTTTTCCGAATGCGTGTGCATTTCTCTCCAGATGGATGATACTATAACGCTTGTATGCAGACTGCAATGTTGATACCTTCTTGCTAAGACATACTCTACATAGCATCAGCAAGCAGTTTGAAGCCTAATACTACATCCTAATATTATGAAACATTTCAAGGAAAATCTACTTATATGACATGACATTCATCTATCCAAACTAAATATTTCAATATAGTCCATTAGCAAAAGTTTCAAAGGTTTGCCTACACATATCTCAAAAATGGCACGTATTTCTCACTGGAGGAGTACTTATGAACACACAATTTAAGATCCATCATAAACATCCTAAATTTTAACTAGGTGCAAAGCAATTATAATCACAAAAAACGTATCAAACCGGATTGTATTTATTTGCGTACAATTTCTAAAACCCACAAAATTTATTACGCAATTTCTCTAGGCCTCCCTTCAAAAGTTATGACAACCCAACCCACCAACCCGTAATAGAGACAAAATTAAAATCGGGACTAAAGAAAAAGAGAGTAGGACTGGCAGTGGCAAGAAGGGAAGTGCATTATTTTATGGCAGTATCAATATTGTACACATCCATAGTAGCATAAACATTTCCCATCAAAAAATAATACCTGTGCTATAGAGTGCAAAACAACCCCATCAAGTTGATTAAGGATATCACCAACCTCAACGCCCCCACAATTTGCAGATGATGCTTCAGGAATCTATGAAATATATGTGATCAACAGATTAAGTCAATGCAAACCAAGGACAGAGAAAGAGCAAGCAGAACACAACAACCTGAAATCGTCAGATCATTTACTGAACAGTGTCATCTCATGCTAGTTATCTTGTCAAGTGTCCCAACAAAAGTAATTGCAGTTGATTAAAAGGGAAAGAGTTGAAAAAAGTGGCCTGGGTGTGGGACCGCAGGTTGGAGAATTGGCCGGTGGATAAGTACCATGTCCACAAAAACTCCAGAAGGTGGCTTAGAGAACTTATGGCATATTTCCTCCAGTCTGGCTGATTCCAACAAGTGAAGGGAACGACCCCTTATTCCAAGCCAAGGTTGTTTGACTTCCCTGCACTCACCACAAAATTTCGTTGCATGCATTAATGTTTGGTCATAACAAGTACAGTAAACACCTCACACATAATATGAATTGGACGCCGATAAGTGCCACACGTGTGGGCGTTAGGGAGTCCACCCACACATTTTGTGTGGTGTATAAGAGGAACAGCCCACACACCTATGTGTGGGCAAAACAACTAGCGCCCACACGCCTCTTTTTTTCCCTCCCGATCCCTCTCACACGCGTGCGTGTGGGCGAAGTTGATAACGCACACACGCCCGTATGTCAGGCCTCGTACCTCCTGGTCCCGCACGCCACGCGTGACGGTCACCGCGCGCCCGCAGTTGCCATGGTCCAGACCCTCGTCCATGTTCGTTTAACTGCAGTTGCCATGTCGCTGAACTACGGTTGCCATGTCGGACAACTGCAGTTGCCATGGTTGCTCAACTGCAGTTGCCATGTATGGTCTGATCTAATGTAGTTGCCATGATTTCATAACTTTAGGAGTTGCCACATACTAACACTAGGCAGTTGAATGAGTTGCCATGTGCTCACAAGCATGCTAGGGCAGTTGCCATGTAAAAAGGAAGAGTTGCCATCTGCTTACGTGCACGTTAGGGCAGTTGCCATGTACATGCACGTTAGGGCAGTTGCCATGTACCGTGCAAAAACATATGGCAACTCGGTAAAAGAGAGTTGCCATCTGCTTACGTGCACACTAGGCAGTTGCCGTGTACCCTGCAAAACACATGGCAAACTCGGATAAAAAAAGAGAGTTGCCACCTGCTTATAAAGCACACTAGGGGCAGTTGCCATGTGCACTGCAAAACACATGGCAACTAGCAGCTTGGGTGTGGGAGAGGAGACGGGCGTGTGGGCGAGATGGCAAATGCCCACACACTAGCCCTTGTGTGTGCGTGCAAAGTGGCGTGTGGGCGAACTGCTGAACGCCCACACACCAGCCCCTCCTATGTGGTGAAACGGCCGTGTGGCCGACCGGCTGAACGCCCACACACCAGGCCTGTCCTACGTGGCACTAGAAATATGCCAAGATTCGTGCGCTCACGAACGGACGCAGATCCACGCGTGTGGGCGAGATGCAAACGCCCACACGTGTGGGCGTTAACATTTCCGTATGAATTATGCTAGAAGGTGAAGAAAAAACTGATAAGTTGAACACAATAACTTACCCATATGCTTTGAAGTGTCTCAGGCATCGCCCAACAATCTGAACTGGCAAGAAGGGGGTGGTTCTCTCATCTATGAAATTCATCCCAAGAATCCTTTTCTCTAAATCCACCAGAAGCCCCCCAATAAAAAAATTCTGGAATAGCGATATAAATAATTGAACATGAACAAGTATTCATTAAATGAGATCTATAAGAAACACACCCATAGAAATATGAGCACTTGTGGAGCTTTAGTTTCTATCAACACAAGCAGAACCAGAGCTCCCTAAGAGTAGTATTGAATCTGTTATCCTTTTAAATAAACTTTTACCTGCTCAAATTGGCAAGTGCTGACCATGAGTTCATCGCAATCTAACTCGCAAGCTGCGCGGAGTGTCTCCCCACGTTTCATCTGCAACCTCCCAGACTCAAATTTCCTGGCAACAGCAACCACCAGACCAGGCGTCAAGAAATAGGAGTCTGGGAGGTCGTTGAGCATCGCCGCGGGGAGTTTGGCTCGCGCAATGGAAACAATGGCGACATTATACAGCAAGTCGTACATGAGCAACCGCCCCTTCACAACCTTCTTGTTATGCAGGAGCACCTCGATCTGCAACCCTCACCAATCAATCAGCACATTATGAAGAAACAGAGCAACTGATGGAGGCAGGCAATCTGCTGACCTTGACGGCGTGCGGTTCGTGCACCTCGGTGTCACTTTCGGGCTTCCTGATGAGAGATGCAGATGTTATGATCCAGGTGGCAGAGCCCTCATGAGCGACGACCGTGCCCGTGCAGGCGAAGGTGGACGGAGGATCCCCATCTGCCCAGTTGGAAAGGCCAAGAGACAAATTGCTCGCGTCGCGTGAGAGTTAGGCAGTATAGAATACTACTACTGTAATAAGATACTAGGACATCGCATATCCGCAATAATCCGCAAGGGCAACAAGAAATTACCAGTGGAGGCGGATATGGAGACGACGGACTTGCACACGCTCAGCGCCGCGTCCCTCGCCCTCAAGCCCTCGGCGCTGAAATCGTTGTCGTCGTCCGAGTTGCTCTCGCCGTCGTGGTCGGAGGAGGAGGAGGGGGAGGGAGGGCAAGCGGGCTTCGGCTTCGGCTCCGGCTCCGATTGAGTGCCATGGCCGAACAGCAAGAACACCAGGCGGGCAGCTGCTAGGTCAGAAAGAAAGAATAATTAGTTACTCTGGAAGCACGAGGCAGGTGGGGGCGCGGCGCATCGAAGCCCCCTGTACCTTTGGCTTCTTTTTCCAGGTCTCGTTGTTCCCCTTCTTCCTGATTTCTCTTCTTCTTCGGCGGCATCTCCTCCATTGCCGCCGGCGACCGGGTCAAGTTGGAGAGCGGGTCGGGGTCGGAACTTGGAGGAGAAAGCGGTCACTTAAAGAAATACTAGCAGCCATATTTTTTATTATAACAGAATATAAGAAGACATCGTTTGTCTCCTTCTGACTTCTGAGTTCTGACCCCCCATTGGTAACACGGCCCGTCGAATCTCTGCCCTCCAGATCACGCTCCGGAGCATCTCAACCATCCAAACCCACCTCCTCTCCTCCGCAGGGCCCCGCCCGACTCCACCCTCCCGCGATCCCTACCTTTCCCCTCCCCTCTCGTCTCCTCTCCTCTCTCATGCTCCGACCTGCCCAACCCCGAATCCAACCCAGTGCATCTCTTTGCTAATCCGCCGACTCTGTGCATCCGCCGCTGTGCGCCGCCATCGCCGCCCCCGTTCTACCTCGGTGCGTACCTGCTCTCTCCACCCCGACATCGATTTTTCAGGTATGCGCTCTTAATCCCCACTCCCCAGCTCCCCCGCCCAAAAAAAAAACCAACTTTTTGGCATATCTCTGGTGGATGCAGCCCCTCATAGCCGGCACATGGAGGAGATCATCCCAGTAGGCCGCGAACATGTATCCCCGCAGACCCCACTCACGGAAGTGGTAATCTCTCTCTCTCTCTCTCTCTCTAGCCCAAATAATTACTGTCACGCATAGAGGAGTTGTATAATTTCTTAACGATTCTAATTTCTCGTGCCCAGATATCAACCAGTGAAACCACCTCTGGCGTCGATGAGCTATGTGCAGGAGATTTCTACAATCTTCGCGGCGTTGATGACGACACAAAGGCAAGTAAGAAGCGACAGCTGAGGATGAGAGAGGAACGGATACAAAACAGACGCTTAAAGAAGCAACGTAAAAGAAGGGAGGCTCAAGAAACCGTGGAGAGGGCCCTCAAGCTAAGAGAGGAACTGCGTCAAAACAGGCTCGATTTCGAGGCGTCGGTAAAGGGCAGAGAGGACGAGTTCTACTACACCCCTCGGTGGAGGAGGGCAGTCCCTGTTGGTGGGCAATTCACCCTCTTCCCTCCTACAGTTATTCTTGTCTTCCTTCTTTTAAATACTGTATATACAAGTTGTTCTTCCCTTTGTAATAACTTTGTCGCTATACCAACTTATTGCAGATAAGGTCAAAAAACCATTACCAGGTTATTTGCTTCTCTTGTCATTGTATTTATACCTATATATATATATGAACAAGGAACAAGTTTCGTTTATCCTCTAGTGCTCCGTGTTTAGTGAAGGGTGTTGCTTTTTGATTTTTAAGATTTTGAATGGATTCCGTATGATTCGATGGATGAGTTTGGGAGAGTATCTGAGCTCAAGCATACAAGTTGGAGAGTTGAGGAACTCACATTACAACTGGCTAAGTCTATTGTCGGACTTGAGTCATATTCAGGTGAAACTTTTTATGTCAGCATGTTATTATTTATGTTAAGTAGTATCAATTTTGCTATGCCACAACAAGTTCTATTTCTGTTCCCTGCAGGAAACAAGCATCTTTTCTCTTGCTCCGGAACTATTGTCGAGTATCTCATGGGTACTGGTTATGTGGTAACATCTGCAAGTTTAGTTAAATGGCCACACCAAGATAAGCAGGCTGATCAACTTAAGGTTGCTGCATTCTTTTGCTTTCTTCATTATCGTATTATTATCATCTAAACAATCAACTTACTTTGCTATCTGATATTTTTTCTAGATCGATGTACATTTACCAAGTGGAGAAGTACTCAAGGGCTCAGTCTCAAATGTTGATTTTTCTTACAACATATGTGTGGTTGAAGTCCCTTCAACTTTGCAGCTGCCAACGAAAAGATTCAGTGCTGACACTAGAATTTTCAATTTTTATGAGCGCCATCCAAAAGATGTTGTAGCTGTAGGCCGTCTTTGTAAGCCTTGGAGCTTGAACGCTGCTTTGGGGAAACTGGTTCCAAAAAGAAGCCAGTTTGATTGTGAAGAGCTTCTTGTTTCATCTTGCAGGATTTCAAAGGTAATCCAAACGACTGAAGTCATTATGCAAATTGATATCTGACACAACAATTATATAGTTTACTTAAAAACATATAATGCAGATTTGGTGTGTTTGGTTCCTTATTTGAGCACCATCGGTAGAACTGTAGCAACCTTGATCTTAGGTTTTCGTTGCATATCCATAACTGATATTGGAAGGACATTATAGTATCCCATGCATTAATTATGGCAACATCCCATATGAACTTGTTCAGAAAAACTGATTATATACCAAGTTTTCAAACCTATTAATCATAACCAACTAATTATTTGGGTAAACCATTTCATAAAACCACCTCTGTTCCATTTTATTATTTCGGAAAACCACTCTTTAAAAACTGACAGTTGTATGCCCACCTCTCAGTGACACAAAGAAATTGGGTACTAGTTTTCTGGAACTATGTTGTTCATGGATGGGAGACAACAGCCACTGTCATGTGCTAAACTGGGTAAAGGTCCGGAGACCAGGGATAGAGCACCCACCCTCATTTAGGGCTGTCAGGGCTCAACCCTGAGAGGCTCGGAGGTTTTGTTAGTGTCTTTTTGTTAATGATGGCTTGATTATAAATGAGTACTTCATGTTCCTTTTATATGGAATTCTTGACTTGATGGCTCAGAAACTAATGTCCAACTTAAATGAAATATCTCTAATTGAAAGTAAACTAATCTCATCTCTTATCTATATTTTATTAACTATTTAGGTCTGTATCGTTAACTTTCTAAAGGCAATCCTTATTTCTTTATTTGATTGGATGAGTTTAGGATCTATTGTGCTACAGCTCCACCCGCTACAGTATGTGTGAACACTGACCATACTATTTCCATAATTTGGGCTAGGGGCTGGTTCGCCCATGACTGCCACAATTCTAAAAATCCTGGTTCTCTGAAAGTGTGGAAAAGGTTGTTGTTTTGTGGAACTGCTCATTAGAGTGGCTCCTTATAGTTTGGAAGAAAAGGTGCAATTTAAGAAATTTACTTAATTGTTTTGGTACTACAGTGAAACTGCTCATTAGAGTGGCTCCTTATAGTTTGGAAGAAAAGGTGCAATTTAAGAAATTTACTTAATTGTTTTGATACTACAGTGAAACTGCTCATTAGAATTTTGTTAGCTTGCGCCTCCATAGGTATTAGTGTGATCGTCCCATAGTTCAGCTTCAAGTTATGGTGCCTTTCCACATTTAGAGAGAGCAGTTTGTACCAGTATTTCTTGTATGAAGTTCCAGAAATTTCTTGCAAAAGAAAATGGTGCATCATTCCTATAGCACTATATAATTACCTGTTTCGCAATTCATATTAGCTACGCCCAGCGCATCGGATTCGATGGGGATGCATATCTCCGATTTGCAAATTGTAGAAGGGGTTTGTGAACCCGATGATTCCGATTCGCTAACTCTAGTATGCAGCGTATTTTTCTCTTTATGGAGATGAGCACACTAGGTGGGCCACATATTTTATTATACATCTGATTCATACCTAACAAAAGAACAGCCACCAGGCCCACTAGAGAATGGGAACCTAATCTGCTGGCTTCACATCCAGACTTCCTAGTCCTTGTGATCCCTGGTGGTACACAGGCACACATCTTTGGCTGCATTCGGCGTTGCAATGGATTATGGTAATCCAGCTTTTCCCTATTTTGGTCTTTGTTTAGCCAACTTATCTCTAATTCCTTCCTAAAAAAACACTTATCTCTAGTTCTATGACTATTTTCCCACATCCGATAATAAAATAAGCACAGCATAGTCCAGCAACCGCAAATTGAGCCTTCTCCTACCCCGACGCTGCAGGCACATAACTTTCCTCAGTTCTTCTGCTAGCTCGCCATCTCCTTAATACACATATGCCTCCCTGCCTGCTCTGTCCCATGGTGCTTGTGCTCTGGTGGATGGAGGAGAGGAGCCTCATCCAGGCATCTATCGACGCTGCACGGGAGGTGCTGCGACAGACCAGCAGCCATGTATGCGCTGATGTCGTCACTCGGATAGCCCTGTCAACTCAGGAAAGCTGCAGCGGTGTCTAGCCTGTAATAGCTGCCGCAGTGATTCCATTTTTGCGGTTCACTTGAGATTGACGTATCGTGAGCGAATGTCCACCGATCTGTACCGATTTCGAACACTGGTCTAGATCTATCAATTGATCTAGATCTGGGTTCGAAGCCCATTCCACCGAATCCAGTATCTATGGTTTTATCTTTCTGAATTCAATGGCAATGCAATATTCCTCTGTGAAACAAGTCTGAGAGTCATTGTCAGTTGCCACGTTTGCCGATGAGTTTTGGAGAACTATGATAAGATGTACTGTATTCTACTCCCTCCGTTCCGAATTACTTGTCTTAGATTTGTCTAGATACGAATGTATCTAGCACTAAAATGAGTCTAGATACATCCGTATCTAGACAAATCCAAGACAAGTAATTTAGAACGGAGGGAGTACACGATAGCGGCTTCTCCCTACAATACCCTGGGGTATTGTGTGTGCCCGCACCCTGTCATATAAGGGAATGACTCAGGGTAGACAAAGCAAGTACCCTGCAAGTATCTGGGGTCTAAACCAATCAAGGAGATATTTCCCATAATTCAAGGAGATATTTTCCTTCAGGAGGTACTCTCCATGACTACCACTCAGAGAAGAAGTCGGAAGCCTTGACTGCCAAGACTCATCATCGTCTCCATCATGGGAGATATTCCCCATATATAGAAGACCTCGGAGACCCCAACATAGGGGGATGGTTAAACTCACAAGAGAAGCAACTCAACACCGCAATGCCTAGCTTGTAGATCCAATCTAGTTCTTGTAATCCGTAACCTCGCATCAATGTACACAACTACACATGGCAGAATGTAGGGCTAGTATCCAACATGGGGCCCTGAACCTGGGTATATAATTGTCTCCATCGTCTCCGAAGTCTACGACAGTGTCCCCTCATTGCCTGACTCGACACCTAAATTGTATGTATACCTTCGTGTACAGGATCGGCGGAATTAATCACCAACAACATTCTTCGTTCAGAGATTCTTAGACAAATCTTTGAAAGGACAGCCTGTGGTCTGTGTTTACCACTGTCTATGGTTAGCCTACCTGCTACCGCAGCTTGCCTGCAAGGAATGTTTGTTAATCCAAGACGTATGAGCATTTGCACTGAAGAACTTATCAAAAATTTAATTGGTTACAGTTTCTTATATCACCAACTCTGTTTTGAATGACAATATTTATTAGTTAAGTGTCCATGTTGAAGTTTTTCAGCTGTGCCACGGATATAAATCTGCCGGAATGTTACATGTTAGGAAATTTCTTCATAATTGGTCATCCACGTTTGCCACAGTGATAATTGCATTTCTTGCAGAGAGGTGTTGGGGGTCCTCTGATGGATTTTGATGGAAATATCATCGGCATGAACTTCTATGACAAGAAAGAGACCCCTTTCCTTCCAGGTTTCATTGTGTTGAAGTGTTTGCAGCACTTCAATGATTTCAAGTATGTCTTTTGTTACTTATGTTTTGTTAAAAGGAAGTATCAAGTAGGCTTGCATTTTCTAGCCCATAGTTAGAGTCACAATAGTGATTGTCAAAATATGTTATGTGTAATATTGAAGTGACTAGGCTATTTTTAGATTTCTAGTTTGAAGTTTAGTGTTTCGTATTTCTTAGTAATTTTCCTTGTGGAGATTCTGTCGATGGTTCAAACATTACCAACAGTTGTGTGTTAACTATAGTTAGATTGAGCTACCGACAGAGCATAAAGCAGCAATAGAACTTTGTTTCTTTATGACAAATGTTTTTAGCCATATCTAACTGTATGACCTCCTATACTGCTCTATGTTTTCAGTGCTCTCTAATGGTCAATCTGGGCAAGTTATCTGAAAAGATGAATGCACAGTTTAAACACCCCTCTTGTTATATACTAACTTTGGTTCAACAATGTCAATATTCTCATTTTAATGTGTGGTATGTTGGAAGCTCTTCTTTCTTCGCTAGTACTTCATTGTCCCACGTTTTCATTACTCTAATTAAGCTACACCTTCATTGATATATTGTAGGCAAGTTAGTAAGAAGTGTGGTCTATTATTGCTGCACTTTATAGCGTTGTTTATTAAAATAAACTATGTCATGACACAGGAAGGTCATACGACCATTGCATGGACTGCGAGTTAGAACTCTTCACGAAGATGAACAGCTTACTGCACTTGAAAAGATACATCATGGGTTCCCTGAGGTCCGTGGTGTGATCGTGGAGAAGGTGTGCATTTTTTCTGCTGCGCTTCATTCTTGCATTGATCCACAAAATTGGGAGTTCCATATTTTTCTTAATCTTACGAGTTGTGTTGCAGGTTGAAGTACCTTCAGCTGAACATTCTGAGATAAAGGTCGGGGATATCATCACTCATGTTAATGATGTACCTTTCTCCAGCGCTGCAGAGGTTTGTATCCTTGTAACATTAAGGTTATTATTATGTGCATGAAGAAATTGCTGAAGAAGGCGTTTGGTTGATGGGAAATGGGATGTGGGAATGGGAAAACGACTTCACTCCCTTGTTTGGTTCACAGGATATGAAAAATATAGGTTGGGATTGGAAAAGATGCCATTTTTCCTACTCCTGTAATCCCAGAGGAGGGAATTGTCGGTATGTGATCTAGATCGAGAATTAACTTTCATCTTTCTCAACCCGTGGATGGCCCTTCTTCCTTGACAGTATACTAAATTACTTGCCTTGATGCCCATGGGTCAATCCCCATCATGGCATGTGTCATCGTGTCACTGGTTGCCGGCACCCTTGGACTAGTCACCTGCTCTGGCCATATGTGTCACCCAGGTGCTCGGCATCTTCCTTGTTGCTTGATAGCACCAGCCGATCTCGCCTTACATTGCTGCGCACTCTCCCTAGCAGCACCCAATCACGGTCATCGCATATGGTTGAGTTGAGCCTCCTCCTTTGTTGCCTCCTGGGGTATCGTCTTGACCACCCCTCATGTTATCGAACACAGCTGGTGCATTCCAAGTTCCATTGTCTATCACCCATCAGATGCTGCTGCTCTAGATTCATGTTAGAGGTTACACTACTCAGTCTTCAGCTCCTTTTGGTGCCGGGCTGCTACTCCAATTGGGGTTATGGGAACACTACTTGTGCTAGTTGCTGGAGGTTCCCGCTGCTTGATCTGTATCCTGTGATACTCAGTTTTGATCTAGGACTCGTCGCTAAGAATGAAGCAGCTTGCAAAGTGTGAGGCAACTAGGTTCTTGGAATCACATTTGATCTTTTTAATGTTTTTCTGATATATGAAACCCACCTTTTTTTATTGGGAAATGCTTACCTTCAGCCGGCAGATCGCTCCAGTGCGACCTGCCCCCTCCTCTGTGTGACGTGTGTATGGGTGTCTTTTGCGTCTATCTTTCTGCAACATTATGTGTGTTGCAAAATTGCTTTCCGCAACAACAACCATGTTGCAAAAAATAAAGACGAAAAAAACTACAAATATTTTCTGCAACTTTGTCTGTGTTGCAATTTTTTTCACGCAACAACATCCATGTTGCAAAAATAGTGAAGAAAAAATTTCTGCAACATTACCTATGTTGCAAAAGATTTCTGCAACATAATATTTGTTGCAAAGTATTCTGCAACACTAGCCTTGTTGCAATGATGAGAACAACATTGGACGCTGGATGGTTGTACATCTACGGTTGGCGAGGCGGCGGATCTTTTAGAAAGATCCTAAAAGATCCGCTGGCCGACGCGTAGCGCGGCCCTTTTTTATTTTGTCTTGGTCTCATAAAATTTAATTCCTACCTCAGTATATGCAGTTGTGAGAATATCACTAAGTTGTTGCGCCCCGAAACCCACTTTCATATCCCACCTGATATCCCAATTCCAAACCCATCATGCAACCAAAGCCCAAATGCCACTTCAGAGGCCATGTCCAAGGTCCAAGGAGGCAAGGACTAGTCCTACCAAAACCTGAAAACAAGTATACCAAAATGTTATAGATACAAGTCTTGGCAGTAAACTTATGGCATCTCCGGTCAGCAGCACTGACCCTAGGATGTGCAAGACTCAGGGAGCAAAACCCGAGACACACACGTGGCCATCTAGTAATGGACAAATAAACCTCATATTGCTCTCGGAGAATTAGGGTTTACAAAAGAAGCGTGACCCCCTTCCTCTCTACCCTTGGGCTCCTATTTGTAGGAAGGTGTCTAAAGGGGTGTACTTTGGCCGTTTGCCTTCCTCCATGACTGCGGAGCACATGCTGCAGGATCTCGACCATATGCGGGGGTGTCAGTCCTGCAGGGACATCGGCCATGATGGCATGCATCTGAAAGAAAGGGGGGAGGCGGGTAGGTTCCTTGTTGGTGAAGTGTGGGTTTGGGGTAATGCTGGGACTGTCCCCCGGACACAAATACGAAGATATGTAGTAGCATTAGAAAAGCAGATATGGCATCACTGGTGGCATCATTAGTAGGTTCCATCTGGTTAACACCAGGAACTGTTGTTAATTTGCACAATGTTGTTTGACAACATATATGTTTTCTGCTTGTCAGCTGGGGGGCATACTGCTGGATACGTGCGCTCAGCACATGCTGCAGAGACAGAAATTGGACCCAACAAAAGGCGGAAACCAGATGGAAACAGTGATAAGCCTCAAGGTTTGGTGTAAATATTAGTGCATAAAGTGTTTGCTATGATTCTCACTGACGTGCTGATTGTAGCTTCTTGTGTCCTATTTGTATATCCCATCCAGTTTGATGTGAAAACAGTGAGAGGTCGCAGATCTGAAGCCACAACCAGAACAATCGACGTCAGCAGGTTTAATCCTACTGGTGGATTCAACAGGTAATTTAGTCGTGTATGAACTAAGAAACAGTCTAGTTCGTTAGTATTTTTGTGTTGATATATCGTTTGCTCGCAGGTGGCCGCTTGGGAGACTTTATTTTATTCGGCGGGTTGAGAACGGAACCCTTTTCACCGAAAAGCACCGTGGCTAACAGGGAATCAACTTCATTTTGCCCCTTATGGTTAGAGCTGATTTGTATCCCGCTGGAGTAGTAATTAGGATTAGTGTTCAGTCAGGATTGATACTACTTTGAGCAGACCATTTTCTTTTGCAAGGACAAATTTGGCAAACTTACTCGCAGACTGAAGGAACTACCTTGAATTCTATTTAAGATATACTAGTAATAATCCGGTATTTATTTCTTCCAGGGAAATATTTTTGGAAAATTCTAAGCAGCAAGTAGCAGCTGTCTTCCTATGGTATGTGGCTGCTGTCCAATGGGATTTTGCCTATATAGGAAGAGCACATGCTTGCAGGAAGCTTACACATGTAGATATCGTAACATA
Source organism: Triticum urartu (assembly GCF_056163025.1). NCBI lineage: Eukaryota > Viridiplantae > Streptophyta > Magnoliopsida > Poales > Poaceae > Triticum > Triticum urartu. The sequence continues at coordinate 419,083,330 of NC_141877.1, read as the reverse complement.
ATTGCTAAATCCGAATTTTAAAAATTATTTATCTTGCAAACCATTAATATCATCAGTTTGGCTAAAGCACATCTAGATGTGCTCTAAGTATTGCACATCTAAGTCCTATGTCATTGATTTACTCTAATATTCGTGCAAGCATTTTCTTCTGTCTTTTTTCTTTTTCTTTCTAGTTTGATGTGCAATAACTAGGGCACATCTAGATGTGCTAGACAGAGCCATCATCTCATTAGCGATCCAACTTTACCTATGTGTTTGCCTTACCGGGGGCTATGAAACATGAACCCATGTTGACATGTTTTTGTGAAAAGAAGTTGTTGCTATCAGTTGCCAGATTATGTCATCGCACTTGCCATTTTAAGTTGGAACATTTGTCAAAACTTACTCCATGGATACCCAAGAGAACACATATGGCAGTGACACTTGTTATTTAACATGTTTTCATCTCATATTGGCCATTAAGTATTGAGCATATTGTTGTGTGTTATTTATAGTTGTGATGTACGCAAAACTGTTAATTTGTTTTTTCTATCATGTTATGTGGCCTTTTATAGGTATTTTTTATATTAACATGTAAATATTGTTATGGTTGGTGTTTTTATTGTTACATGGATAGATTTTTTTAGGGGTAAAGCTAAGTTTTATTGATGATAAACCACATAAAATGGTTTAAAAAAAGATCATGGGGATGGATCAACCGTAAATGTCGCCCCTGATCTAGTGTATTAGAGAACTTAGCTAACCTATTTGCATCAGTAAAACCTTGCTCCTTGCTTAACCTCGCTAATGATGCACCCATAGCTACCATTTGTGCCTCTTTCAATATCATTCACCACCTGTTTAGAGTCCGAGGCAACTACAAAATTATGGATCATCAAATCCTTAGCCAGAGACAAAGCTTCTCTGCACGTGATTGCTTTGAGTGTAGCGACATCAATAATCCGTAGAACAACCACAGAAGAACTTCCTAGATATAGTCCCGATTCATCATGGCATACTGCTACCGCTGATCTGAACCTCTCATCCTGGATTTGGCCACACTTGCATCAACATGAATTTTTGCACACCCTTGTGGTGGAGCTCTCGGTCTAGCTGCTGCGATTCTAGCCTCAGCAGGTGCTGACTCCTTTTTGTGATGTTAGTTTGAGGTCCGATACGAATCTCTTAATAAATTCACATATGTCTGAAGGACTGATAAGTTTCCTCGTGTATCACTTGTCTACTTGCCCACCATATTACCCATAAAGTCACTGATAATTTAACAAAGGCGTCATGTGATAATGTTTCTATTGTCGAAAAGAGCCACTTCTTGGCGCTTGGTTCAGATATATCGCCCAACTCACCATCGACAAAGTGCCTAGGCACACCTTGTCATGGTGCATTCAAGCAATGAATGTCTCGAGGAGTCTGCAGCTCCCCATGAAGCACAAGAGCTAGTCGTTGACATTTTTCTGTGAGCCCTCACATCCTCAATGGAAAGCGAATGCTTAGCTAGTCTCTAAAGAAACATGTGAATTTTACTTGGGATTGACGTCTTCCGTAGACCTTTGTTCGAAAATACTTATCATTAAAATGAACAAAAAAGGATGTATCTATAACTAAAATACATCTTCTTTTATTTATTTTGATGATAACTTTTCCGTACAATGTTGCGGGCGACAGACCCAGGGGGCGAAAACCCTGTCGTTCCGGCTTTAACAGGTGCCCAAGAGGGCGGCGATCACGGCAGTTGAGCGTAGATGCGGGCAAGTTGGCATCCCGGCAACCAAAGGACCGCTGCACAGAGAGCTTCAACCTAGGCGCACCTTGCCGCACCGTTGGGGAGGATTACACGCCTGATGGCAAGAGCGCGGGCACATCCAAAGAACAGGTGTGCAGTGTCCTTATCGTCACTGTAAAACGCGCACACCAGGGAGTCGATGATGTGACTATCATGCAACAAGGATGCACAGGGGAGACGTTGTCGGTGACGGAGCAAGAGGAAGATCTTGGACCTGCTTGGGGCGAAGGCTCTCCAGATATGGTGGGGGCGAAATTCTAGTATGTATGACCAGTGTGGAAAGGAGCCAGGGTCCCGCGAAGACCACGGGGCTTCCATGACATGGGACATCTATACTACTATTAAACAATTAGGTTGTGGCAGAAACATTACATCTCAGTCATACATTCACCATCTCTCAATAGACCAGATTGCCTCAATGTTGTATCACATCATTTATCATAATCAATTAGCAATAGTTATCATAATCTACGCCATCATAATTACACAATAATTACCACGATCTCGCTCCAACCTGGGCTTATTTTAATCATATCAATTAGCAAGAATTGCCATGATCTACGCCATCATATTCTTTTTGAAACTCGGCATTGTATACTGCATACATAGAAGGAAAAATATCAATTAGCAATAATTACCATGATCTACATCATCATATTTTTTTTGAAACTTAGCCTTGTGTACTACGTACATAGAAGGAAAAAAGAAGAAGGTCTGGCCCATGTTCGCATGTAGGCAGAGAATAACGTGGAAACCAAAGTGCTCGTTTCCCTGTTTGTTTGGATCAGAGGATCGATCAGACCTTGACCTTAATTTTGCTCGTTCTTGACTTCCGTCACTTCCTTCTTTTTGTTCACCAGTTTGAGTGTTCGTCGTCTTCGACGGCTCGACTCTTAGTTTGACTCTCCCGGTCTTCTCTTCCTGAGGAACGATAGTGACGTGGGCCTGTAGCGCTACGCGGCCAGGACAGGTACGAGCACGTCTCCTATGCCTTCGCATGTACTGTTAATTACTCAAACTTGTCTGGAACTGGGGTTCAGAGATTGACCATCAATTCATCCTGGATCAAATCCATTTTCAAGGAACAAAATTCCTGATCAGCGCCAGGCAAATAATTAAAGCCTGATCCCATCGCAGCTCCATTTAATCGCATGCTCACTGTGGGGAGATTGGACGTACCTCCCGCTAAGTAGTGGATCCACCCGATTGATCCGGGCCAGCGAATTCGTACGCCACACACGTAATCTCCATCCAGTTAAGATGGGAATCCCTTCGCAGCAAGCGAAACAATAGTAATTAAGCTCGGTGCAGCTGGTTCGTACGTGGTATTGTGATACGAGCAGAGCCCCATACTTAGCATATGTCTTTCACTCCTAAATAATATCAATGTTTACCTAAAAAATAAATATGGATTCCATAGTTAATGGCTTGGTAGAACTTTTGCTAAATTACATATAAATATTACAATCTGATCCAATTTTACACAATGCAGATATGAAAGGGAAAATCCAAATTGATGTGATATGGGATTCACACTGATGTTTCATGACCTTTGGTCCTTGTAATACTGGAAGCAATCCAATCGCTTGTTCAGGTGTCAAATAAGATGTGCATGTTTCCAACACTTATCTTAAGGAGTGAAATTATTTTGCCACTGAAAAGGAGCATGTGTCATTTGTCTTCCTTATCATGTAAAAAACATGTTTATTTCCCTTGAATTAGAGTGAAAAACAGGGTAGACTGTTGGTTAATGTGATATTCTATTTTTGTCAGATGGCTTGAAATTTTTTAACATTACTTTTAATGTTAATGTCATGTACCATCATATTTATTTCCAAACTTTGGCGTGAGGTTATATTACCAGTTTATGTCATGTTTGGTTCACAAATATATATTGCCAGTCAATGCCTTTAAGCTTTGTTGGTAGATTCTGTCATTTACAATGCATAAAATCTATTTCTACTTTTAGTGTAAAATTGACTTGTACACAGTTTGACATTTTCAGAGTCATTTACAATGCATAAAATATATTTCTACTTTTAGTGTAAAATTGACTTGTACACAGTTTAACATTTTCAGACATTATGCTTACATGTACTTGCTTTCGCTATATTTACTATAGATAGTGTTTTGACAGATTTTATAAAGTATGTCGATAGTTGGATCATGTATCCTTGACTTGATAGACAAGTTCAAAGATTTACATTCTTCAAAGTGCATAACTGACACGCTAGATGCTAACTTCGACTGTTTGCATAACCAACATTTAGTTCAAGGAAGCTTCAGGTCTTACCTTGGTAATTTCTTTTACCTCTTCCATCCAGCACGGACATGCTTTCCAATTATTGATTACCTATTTTACACACAAAAAAAGTTCCCAATAATCTTTTTTACAATAGTCCAACATAATCAAAGGAGTCACTAAAATTAACCTGGAAATACCAATGGAACCTATAGGCATGGCCGCCGCAATAATCAATCCTCCTCCCTCGACACTTATGCCACCGCTCCCCTTCCCGCGATCCAATTTTCTCTCTATTTCATAACTCTATGATACGTGCGTTGCACGTGCATACTTACTAGTAGCACCAAACGATTGAGATTTGAGACCGTCTATCAGGCACAGAGCTCCGCCCCAACAGCCGATGAGAACATGAGGTGGAGGTGGAGGTGGCCGGAGATCTCGTCGTCGACAGCAGCAACAGAAGCATGGGGGCGCCACAAGTGCGAGAACAGCTCGGGGAAGCAGATGGCCAGGATACTAGTATTGACATCCTCCCAGAAGGCGGTGCTCTCCCCGTCCCTGACCCGACCCGCACCTCGGTATAGCCGCGAAACAATGGGAGGACGCCAAGGAAAGCCTTCCAGACCACCGTGTCAAGGCGGCCAGCATTGCCTAGGCCCATTCCAGAACGTCTGTACCAACCATAGAGGCCAGAGAATCAGCGTTGCCATCAATAATTCTACACTTGCGGAATCCCACAGAAACCTACAGACTCCTGACTACCAATCTCTTTGCTCCCTGATTTTCAGTGCGGGTCCCACTCCCTCCTAATTTCCAATCAAGGTTTCACAACTCGGCCTATAACTTCTTTCGGTAGGAATCAACGCATAAGTGTAGCATTTCTCGTGTTGCCATGCCGTGTCAGGAAATTGTCAAGGTTATCCTTAGTCTCGCATGCCATTGATGTACCGTCACATGTTCCCGCCACGGCAAAGCCCGCGTAATACTCTTTTCGCTAAGAATGATGTAATACTCCATCCGTAAAAGGAAAGTTATCTAACAATGTGCTGCCGAGTCGGCTGCTAAAAATTAGTCGGAGTAATCATGCCATTCACTTGGCCCCCACCAATACTCTTTTGGCGGTGGCAGTCTCCATCTACAATTGAAACCAATCACAACATAAATCACCCATAAAACATGACATGCTCGAGTTTAAGACTGCCTGAGAAATTAGACAACATACCTGTTTTTGAGCAACATATGGCATTCACCATGGGGGCATTCCACTACTTTTAGGTTTGCAACAAATGTTGTACCATCCCTGGGTCTCAAGACAGTCGCCTATTTAACAACCCAAAGGTATACTAACATGGTAAGACAATTATACAACACATAAAGCAGGGTAAAGTAGAGTCCTAGACTAACCTGGAGGACGACTGGCTGCATATTCACTGCAACCTCCATTGTGTCTAGAAGCATTGTTGTAAGCTGGTAATATCATAAAAACGCAAGAATAAGCTCCACTAAGTCGAGGAAACTCGAAACGGGGACACAATCTGATTGCCATATAAAAGCACTAAAACACCATGTCAAGATTTCCAAGAGAGCCAGATGGATGGAAATCCGAAATCCAGGTAAAGATGAAGGAATTAGAACAAGAAAGACTGAAAAGTATCAGTAGAGGAAGTGAAATGAAATTGCCATATTGCTTTCACTTGTCTTTTTTGTGAGCTACTTAAAGATATCCACCCGGCAACCTTTTTTTTTATGGAGCAGCTTCTCATTTCAGATAAGAAGACACATTCCCATCCATGACAAAAAGCCACAAAAGAGCAGAAAGAAAATAGCAGCATTATACAATTTTCGATCACAACTGCAAGTACAAATGTCTCTGAAGTTTGGCTGCATGACATAACATATACTGTGACCGGACTATATGTCAACGCCCAATTTAAGACACGTCCATTTATGTAACAACTCAAATTTAAAACAGTCCAAAAAATCGAAGGGAAAAAATTCGCAAAACCCTTCCAAACATGGTTCCGTTTCATATTTAAATTGTCTAACACCCTAAAGATTTACCTCACATGTTTCCTAGGTCTCCCTCCAAAAGTTATGGATACTCAACGTGACAGCGGTAAAAATGGAAGGTGCGCTTTTAGTTTGGCAGAAATACTATTTCACACATTTGCAGTGGCAAGAACATTTTCTGTCTCTAGAATACCTGTGCTGGAGAGTGCAAAACAACTCCATCAAGTTTATTAATGATATCACCAGCCTCAATGCCTCCACAATTTGCAGATGATACTTCAGGAATCTAGGAAATGCATTTGAAATTTTGAATACAGAGCAAACATTGGACAGAGTAAGAGAAAGCAAAAGTGCAAAACACAAACATCTGAGATAAATAATTCTAAAATCCTCAGATCATGTACTAAATAATGTCATCTCATACTTGTTATCTTGTTTCGTGTCCCAACAAAACTAATTGTAGTAAATAGAGAGGGAGGGAGTTTTGGAAAAGGTGCATGATGAGTGTGGGTTGGAGACTTGAGGTTGGGTAAGTACCTTCTCCACCAGAATTCCAGAAGGTGGCTTATGGTACTTGTGGCATATTTTCTCCAAGTCCTTTAATTCCAACATGTGAAGCCCCCGGCCCCTTATTCCTAGAAATGGTTGTTTGATTCGCCTGCGCTCATGACAAAAAATCATTTTCTCTATATTCTATCACTGTAAAATGGATTACCTTCGATTTCAAAATAAAATAAAATAACGGTTTCATAAAATGGGATACATTCAGCTATATTGTATTCTACAGTACAACAGGTAATCATATTATAGTTTTGGTCTTCAGAAATGAGTGAGCAACCCATGTATTACATGCATCCTGTTAGAAATTCAAGAGCAAAGTAAAAGAAAAACATACCCAAACTTTCTGAAATGTTTCAGGCATCTCCCAACAAGCTGGACAGGCAAAAAGGGAGTTTTATTCTCGTCTATGAAATTCATACCAACAATTCTTCCTTCCAAATCAATCAGAAGACCCCCAATGAAAATCTGAAGAAAATGGTACCAATTTTAACAAGTACTTATTCAATAAGATCGATACAAAGAATGTGAGCGCTTATGGAGTTTAATTTGTATCAATGCAATGCAAGCAGAAGCAGAATTCACCGTCGTAATATACTGAATGCTGTTATCCTTGTTTTGCCTCTGAGGCTCCATTTGACAAGTGCAGACCATAAGTTCATTGCAATCTAACTCGCTAACTGCACGGAATGTCTCCCCACGTTTCAGCTGCAAACTTCCAGACTCAAATTTCCAGGCAACCGAAACGACTGGAGTAGGTGTCAGGAAGTAGGAGCCCGGGAGGTCGGCGAGCACCGCCACGAGGAGATCAGCTTCGCACTCGACGGAAACGATGGCGACATTATAGTGCAAATCGTACATCAGCAACTGCCCCTTGACAACCTTTTTGTTAGGCAGGAGCACCTCAATCTGCAACATACCAATCAGCACATAAAGAAACTCGGTGAAATAATATTGATAACTCTTAGTTTTTTTTTGCCGGGTATTGATAACTCTCAGTTTCAGGTAATCGGGCCGACCTTCACACTGGAAAGTTCATGGACCTCGGTGCCGCTGTCGTGCTTCCTGATCAGAGTTGCAGAGGTCATGATCCAGGCCGCAAGGCCCTCGCGAGCGACCACGGTGCCCGTGCAGGCGAAGGTGGACGAGGGATCTCCATCTGCCGATCAGCAAGGCAGCAACGGATTAATTGCTCAGGCGAGAGGCGAACACACAGCAGATTGCACAATGCCCAATTGGTGAAGCCGCGAAGGTGTTACCGACGGAGGCGGCGAGGGCGACGACGGACTTGGCCACGCTCAGCACCGCGTCCCTCGCCCTCAAGCCCTCCTCCGTGAAATCGTCCTCGGAGCTGTCGCTGGCACCGGAGTCCTCGCCGGACGACGAGGGCGACTCCGGCTCCTGCTCCAACTCCTCGTCGCTGCCGAACAGGCTGCGGCGAAGGCGAATTGCTAGGCAGGTCACGAGACAAACAGAGAGAAAAAAAGGTAAGCGTGCGTGAGGCAAGCAGGCAGGCAGAGGCAGGCAGGCGTCCAAGCGGCGGTTCTACTTGTACTACCTGCGTCTTCGTCCTTGGGTGGCATCTCCGCTCCGGCTCCGGCTCCGGCGGTGGCGTCCGTCGCGGCCGGTGGGGTTGGCGACGCCATCCTAGTCCTCCTAGCCGGCGGTTGGGGGTTAGCCGAGGCGGAACAGAACACATCGACCGGGCCGAGCGACGTCGTTGGACCCGGGCCAGCCCGCAGACCAGTTCCCTTGTCCTGCCGCCTTTGGCACCGGCACGGGTTCGTTTCGTGGCCCTTCTTCTCCGCAAATCTGCATCTCCGGGCAATCACGATCAAACCCTAATCCCAAGTCTCGATGGATGCCGAACCCGAGCACGCGTCCCCTCCGGCTCCGGGCCAAGGCCAACACACCGAAGTGGTAAAACCCCTCTCTTTACCTCTGCCTATCATGGGAAGGACATCGATGTCCCTCTCCCAAATGATCACCGCGCACAGAGAAGTACTGTACGTAGTGCAGTAACTCCACGGCAATTTCAGGCACAGGCATCGACCACCGATTTTTACAACCTTCGCAACGTCGATGATGCCGCAAAGGCACGGAAGAAAGAACAGCGGAGGGCGAGCGAGACACACATCCAAAACAAACGCCTACGCCTCCAAAACAGACGCGTAAGGAAGCAGAGTAAAAGAGAGGAAGCTCAAGAAGTTGTGGACAGGGCCCTCAAGTTAAGAGAAGAGATGCTTCAGGAGAGGCTCGCATTTGAGGCGTCGGCGGAGGGCAAGGAGGAGGCGGAGAAGTACCACAGCACCCCGCCCTGGAGCTGGAGGCCGGCAGTCCCCGTCAGTGAGCATTTGATTCCACCCTCTTTCATTGATTCTTTCGAATAAGTTGTTCTTCCCTTTGTAACTTAATTAGTCCTCACACCAACTTATTGCAGCTGAGGTCACTGAGCAGCCACCAGGTTATTTGCTTCTCTTACCATTTTATTTATTTATATACCTATATGAAGGAAACAAGTTTGGTTTATCCCGTAATGCCTCGCGTTTAGTGAAGGGCGTTGATTTTGAAAATTTTAAGCTTTTGAATGGGTTCCGTACTTTGACGTTGATGAGTTTGGGAGAGAATCTGTGCGTAAGTGCGCAAGTTGGAGCGTCGAGGAATTCACACTGGAACTTGCTCAATGTGTGGTTGGACTTCAGTCATTTATAGGTATATATAACATTATTGCAGCGGGTTATTATTTATGTCAGTATTAACTTGGCTATACCTCAATGAGTTTGATTTCTGTTCCCTGCAGAAGACAGGAATTTTTTCTCTTGCTCTGGAACAATTGTTGAGTTTCTGGAGGGTGTTGGTCATGTGGTAACATCTGCTAGTTTAGTTAAATTGCCACACCAAGATGAGATAGCTGATAAACTCAAGGTTAATGCATTCTTCTTTTCCTTTCTTTATGGTGTTATTATTGTGTTCTTTTAAACAGTGAAGATTAAATTCTGCTATCTGGTATTTTCCTCTAGATCAATGTATTCCTAGCAAGTGGAGAAATATTCGAGGGTTCGGTATCAAATGTGGACTTTTGTTACAATATATGTGTGGTGGAAGTCCGTTCAACTTCAATGCTGGCTACGAAAAAGTTCAGTGCGGACAGTAGAATCTTTAATTTTAACGAGTACCATTCAAGAGATGTTGTAGCGTTAGGCTGCCTTTGTGAGCCGTGGAGCTTGAACGTTGCTTCAGGAAAGCTAATCCCAAGAAGAAGCCAGCTTGATTGTGAAGAACTTCTTGTGTCGTCTTGCAGGATTTCAAAGGTAATTCAAACAGCTGAAGTCATTATGCAAATTGATGGCTGAACCACTAATTATAGAATTACTTAAAATTAATTATTAGTTATTTGCTTCTTTTTGTGCCTTGTTTGGAATGCATTCGTAGAATTGTAGCAACTTTGATCTTAGGTTTAAGGACCTCATTGTATATCCATAACTGGCATTGGAAGTAAACTGTCTTATCCTAATTTGTTAAGTCTGGGAGAGCCAGATGCATGGACACCATGGAGGAAGATTTTTTGTTTCAACTTTCTGTGAATCGAATACAATTTCACAGTAAGAACAAAGCACATCTTCTCATACTATATTTGTATAAGAAACTGAAGGTTTCTTCTTTCTCCAAAGGCGGAAGCCATTTGTGGATCCTTCTACATAATAATCAGCAAAAAAAATATTTTTTGATTATTATCTGGTGTTTGAACTAGATGACCGTCAGTTTGTTCACTCTCTCACTTCAGTATATAGCCAAGTCTCATAACCAACTGGCAGCTTCAATTTTTATATTTTCTAAGGTCTGTTATGTTTTAGTGTAGAAACTAAATTTGTAACTTTACTATGCTGTGAATAACAAGATTCATCACTTAAGTGTCCATGTTGAAGTTTGTCGGCTGCTTAACGGGTATAAATCTGCTAGAACTCGTGCTATATGTTATTTTCTTTTTCATTTGATCTTTGCCACAGTGATGAATGTATTTCTTTCAAATGATCAACTATTTGCAGAGAGGTATTGGGGGTCCTCTGGTGGATTTTGATGGAAATATCATCGGCATGAACTTCTATGACAGGAAAGAAACCCCTTTCATTCCAGGTTTCATTGTGTTGAAGTGTGTGCAGCACTTCAATGATTTCGGGTATGTATTTGTTATTTCTGTTTCATTAAAAGGAACACTAAGTAGGTTTCATTTTCTAGCCCACACATATTTTTAAAGTTAGTCTTCCTATTTCTTTGGTAAATCTCCTTGTGGATATTTCTTCGATTTTTCAGACACGGCCAACAGGTGTGTAAAAATTAATGATTCTGAACCATTAATTCGACGACTGAGCCACCAACTGAGCATAACACGGAAATAGAACTCTGTTTCTTCATTACAGTACACAATGTTTTTAGACATAGCAGGACTATATGACCTCCTTGACTAATTTATATTTTCAAGTCCATAATTTGAGTTTTCAAAGGAATTTCGTTGCCCTTTAATGGTCAATCTGGGCAAATTGAAAAGATTTATCTGCAGGATAAATACCTGTGTCATGGTTGGAAAACATCAGTGTTGTCATTTTATATGTAGTATATTTGATGCGCTTCTTGCTTAACTGTTATTTATCCAATTATTTGGCTACTTCATTTTCCCACCTTCTCATTACTCCAGTTAACCTAGAGCCTTTCGTTGAAATATTGTATGCGAGTTAGTAAGAAATGTTGTTTATTTGTGCTTCGCTTTCTAGCATTCATTAGTAAAACGAATTAACTGATGACGCAGGACGGTCATACGACCGTTGCATGGACTGAGAGTTAAAACTCTCCACGAAGCACAGCTTACTGTACTTGAGAAGATACATCATGATTTCCCTGAGATCTCTGGTGTGATAGTGGAGAAGGTATGAATTTTCTCTGTTGTGCTTCTTTCTAGTATTGATCCGTAAAATTAGGAGTTCTGTATTTTTTCGTGTCTTACGGGTTCTGCTTCAGGTAGAAGTACCTTCACCTGGACACTCCGAGATAAAGGTTGGGGACATCATCACTCATGTTAATGGCATACCTTTCTCCAGTGCTGCAGAGGTTAGTATCCTTGTAATATTAAGTTTCTTTAGGCATGAAGAACTTGCTGAAGAATTATGTGGCATTTGGTTGATGGGAAATGTGAGGTGGAAATGGGAAAGCAGGGTGAGATGACTTTTTTTAATAGAGGAGGGCCCCAAAAAACCCAGGAGCTGATACTAATATTATACTCCCTCTGTCCCATAATATAAAAACGTTTTTGACGCTATACTAATGTAAAAAACATTCTTATATTATGGGACGGAGGGAGTAGTATATGACAACAAGTTACAACATACGAGTAGCTAATAGAGAGATCCCTACTATGAGAAACATTCACTCCCGTGTTTGGTACACAAGATCTGAACAGAGCCAGGATTACCGAAAAAGGCTTTCGCCCCGCTTTATAAATAAAGCAACCACCAAGCACAAGGTACCAAGGTATCACCCGAACAATCCACACACACACAGACAGCGCCACCGCAGGCACGGTCCAACACACACACACAAATAAACACACAAACCCAAGTTCAGCTGTGGGCACAGCACAACAAGCCCAACAAGGGGCACGACAAGACAACACATCCAAGATGGCGGCGGTGGCGACGAGGTGACGACGATCTAATCCGGCTTCGGTGGTGGTGGGGGGAGCGATGGAGCCATCCGGAGAGCCATCGCATGAAACTGGGTGATGATGGAGGTGATGTCGTCTCTCCCTGGGACGGCTAAGCGGCCGCCAAAGCTGCAAGTAACGCACGACGAAGGGAAATACGCTGAATCAAAAGCTTATTCTTAACGGTCCACAGCGTCCAGGCAAGCACCCCAATGGCCAGCCACCTAATGTGGCGAATCGAGGGTGGGATCGCCTGGAGTTCGGCGAAGAGAGCGGGGAAGTTGTTGTGGTCCCAGCTTCCACCCACTATTTCATGGAAACAGCTCCAAAGGAACTGCGCGGACACGCAGGTGAAGAAGATATGGTTCGAGTCCTCTTCAGGCCCGCAAAGCGGGCAACGTCCATCACCGGGACCATTGCGCTTCAGAACCTCCACGCCGGACGGGAGGCGACCTTGAAACCATTGCCACAAGAAGATTCTAATTTTTAGAGGGAGGCGGATCTCCCAGATTGCGGTGAGCGCCTCATGGCCAAGCGAAGGAGCAATTGCCTGGTATAGGGATCTAGTGTAGAATTGTCCAGAAGGCTCTAGACGCCGTCTGGAGCGATCATCTCCAATCGCCAGATCAGGCTCGTGCAATGCAATGCAGTCAAGCAGTTCCTGCCAGTCCGCATTCTCAACCGGGTCAAAAGGTCTCCAGAACACGAGTTGCCCTGTCTCCAGAACACGAGTTGCCCTAAGTCGATGAGGGCTGTCGCGACAGAAATCTGTGGAGCAACCACGATGGAACAGAGCCAGGATTGGAACTGGTTTGCAGGTGGGATTGGGATACGGACTGAAAAATAACCTTCATCTTTCTCGCCATGATGCTAAATAGTTGCTTGGATGCCCGTGCACCGATCCCCATCATGGGACATGTCATTGTTTCATTGTTACTGGCATTCTCAGACTAATGAACACCTGCTCCGGCTCTGGCCATATCATCAGTCACTCGGATGGTCTTCATCTTGTTTTTGGACGGCATCAACCGATCTCACCTTCCATCGCTGCTCACTCTCCCTAGTAGCACATATACTAGATCGGCAACGCGCCTTGGCACGAAGGTGCCGGTCCCAACCTTTTGTCAAGCAGGTAATGCTAAATCATTAAGAAGCACGCCCTGAAGTATGTAATCAATGAGTTCAACACCAAAAGCAATGCAAATCTTTAACCTCATGAATTTTCCAATCAAAGTACATATCACAGAGTACAACTGAGGCACATCAAGCTCGGCACAAAGGAATAAACCAAGTAATGTTTAATAGATCAGGCTTGAGTAGCACATAGGGCAGCAAGATAGTACAAAATATTGAAAGCGAAGCATTTACACAGGGGGCTAGTGACAATCAGATAGCAGTCCTTCGCCAAGAATGGTTGAAGTTCCTCGTCGCTCAAAGAAAAGTTGAGTAACGTTGGCCTGAAAGTGATGAAAAAACCATATTCCTGGAGAGGATATCTCAACATTTTTACAAAAATTGATATCTACAGTGACTAAAAAGGAACTATCAAGAAGGCAAGATTAGTAAACTGACATCAAGCAACTCATGTATGTTTCCTTTAAATTAGTTTGGGGAGTGTGGTAGAAAATGCAGCCGAAACTACCAAGAGAATCAAGATGGTTTAGTACGACATAACACAAGCAGGCCATAGTAGTAGTTTGAGCCAATCTAAGAGCACTATTTTAATATGGCATAGCAATATAAACTTCGTCAAAACATCTTGGCATCTGGATAACTGGTCATCAGGGCTGAAGCAAATGATTACATACGACTGGCCAATGTAAAAAGCGGTCAATAATCAAGAAGTAATGAAACATCGGTCATTTCAATTCACAACCATATGGCATGTCACTAATAGAAATGGAGATAGGTAACTGTTTCAATGCCACCATACCTTCAGATTTCGGAGTTATAGGGAACATCCTACAGGGATAAATATAGCCTCATAAAAAGAACATCCAGTCTTTACTTAGGGTAGATTAATCCCCATTTGTATTGTTAATTGCATGTATTCTTCCTTTGTCTTCCTCTTGTGCTCATTCACAGATAAGCGCATTGATCATGTAGAATTTGTAATGATGTGCAACCTGCCAGCATGCAACAATTATATCAGCATTAGAAAGTCAGGGGCATTGGCAAACAACAAATAGGTTAGGGAGAAAAAAGTTGACACGCAAATTTTCAGTGCAAAAAGAAATTGATCCAACCATGACTTCTACTGGTAATGCTAATATAAAATCTGATATAGCAGAAAGTAGTTTTAGCCTAGAAAGACAAGATAGATCGTAGTAGAAATATTTAAAAGCGGCAAATCCACCTATTATAATGCTCAGATTATATAAACGACTGCATCATACTGACAGCACACTACTCTAGCTACACTCCAATGAATATTTTTTTACAAATCATATCTGCAATGACATTGGCTTGTTGGATATCCCCAACAGCACCACACGTGCAAGCAGTACCAACAAACACATCAATAGGTTGCTTCTAGGACATAGCTAAAGGTACAAAAAATCAGAGAAGGAACAAAAATCACATTTGTATTCCAGAAAAAAAACAAGCAAGGAAGAAAAGGAGGCCACAAAAATACAAGCAAGGAATAATACTCTTGGACTCTATCTAGTCTTCCGACAATAAGAGTACAAGAAACAGGCACACCCATTGACCAGCCTGCACACCAACAGGAACAACAAGCAGACATAGACTGAGTACAACAGCAGGTCCAGACAGGCAAGCTAGGCAAACCACATGGCCGCAAAAACATATGCCTAGGCCTAGAAAGCAGAGAAGAAGAGGAGAAAGGGGCAGTGATTACGAGTCGAACGGCTAGTCTAGACTAGTCGCTCGACTAGTCTACGAGTCGCAGAGTGGATGTCGACTCATTTTCTCGTGTAGACTACAAATACGAGTCGAGCCGTGGATGGACTAGTCGACGACTAGTCTGGACTAGTCGACATATATGAGTCGAGCGACTCAAAAAAGAGAGCTGCCTCAGCTGGGACGAGGCGCCGCCAGCACCCACTGCCCTGCCGCCGCCGCCGCCACCCACCGCAGGGACGGCGGATGGCGCAGCCAGGTGCGGCGGCCGGCCGGAGCTCGTGCTCAGGCGGCGGCCATGGCCGTGACCCGTAGGGGCACGCGGCCTTGAGACGGGAGAGAAGGAAAAGAGAGAGAGAGGAGAGGAAAGGAGGAGCCATGGCGGTGGTCGGCGGGCTCGCCGGCAGCAGCGGCCGGGACCGGCAGAAGGCGGCAGGAGGCGCGGGTCGCGTGCGCGCATGCTCTCGTGCGTGATGGCGCTGGCGTCGGCGATTGGAGAGGTCGGGAGCTAGGGTTCCAGTGGCTGGGGGCTAAGTAGGCTGGCCATTTGGGCCCAAATGGGCCAGCTGGGGGGTGATGCGTGGTGCTGGGCTAATATTTAGACAGTGGCTGGTCCTATTCCATACCCACTTGGGCCCAGAACACTGCATAGCTCAATGATTTAGACAGTGGCTGGTTTTATTGCATACTGTACTGTTAGTAACTTAGTATATACTACATACTACCACTAGGTATTAGTAGCTGAGTACTACAGTACCATGTCGACTAGTCTAGACTAGTCTAGACTAGTCTCGATTAGTCTATGAGTCTCTACCTCGGAACGACTCGTCGACTTGTCGACTCGTAAACCTTGGAAAGGGGTCGACCTGCAAAGCACCGGACGAAGACCCAACAGACTGGCACAGATCGAACGACGAACCGACAAGAACAGCGAGCACGTGCGAACGATGGACGAACCTGCAAGAAAACAAAACTCAAAATTACAGATGAGCTGCAGGTAACCAGAATTTAGACGGACAAAACAAACAAGTACCTACAGAAGAACACATCAACATATCTGGCAAGATCCCAAAATCGGCGGCTGGCCGTGCAACTGCAACTGGGGAGGCAAATAGCAATAACGGAAGTTACTTCGAGTTTGTTCCTTCAGATTAGTGTTAAAGTATGTCAAGATTTAACTGACGCAAAGTAAAATTGTCAATGAAGGTAAAAGTGGCTGAATGAATGAAAGTAGCTAGGTTTTGCAAGCATAAAGTTCCTTGCCAGGAAATTAAACCCACAATACTTGGACATTTGTTGGCACTTATCGAATATTAACAGAAGTTCCTCACAGAGATACTACAATAGTAATCCTAGAACAGTTTCTGCCAAATAAATTCTAAACCTCAGCTAGCAACATATTTGTGAAGCGCAACTGAAAGCTTGTTTAGAAAAATAAATCTATAGCAATATAAAAAGACCCAAAGGGGCAGATCCAATTAATCTCGGCCATCAAATCATGTCAATCCAACGACCTAGACTGCTTCAATGTCGAGCGCTCAACACGTTTAGCGTGTAATTAATTTCATGCCAAATATAATAACACGCAAATAATATCCTACTTAATATCCGCATCCACTTGATATACTTCCAAATTAATGTGCATTGCACGTACACATTGACTAGTTTTTTAAATATGCGATTATCCCTTTTAAAGATGAACTAAATTAATTTTTGAATTAAGTACGCAATCTAGTCCCTAGAAGAATCAACTCGTAGGTGTGCAATTCAAATTTACTACACGTCCACTTTATAATCCAAGCACAGAAAAAATCAAAGCATGGTAATAAATGAAAGGAAGTACTATCTCACAGACTGCATTTTTACAAACCTATAATAACAAGGCATGCAAAATACTAATGAAACAGCCAATTTGGGTGGTGGCTACAAAACATAAAATAAGCTTCTTCATTTCTACAGGAAAATATATAAATCAACAATCAGATGGAGCAAGGCTGGCCTTTTCAAAGTTGCACTCTAGCCACATAATACTAATACAGTCTAGGGGAGTTTTGTTTTTGATAATCTACTAATCTTTAGGATAAGAATGACATTCTTTGCCCCATGAGCATCAGCGACAACAAAGCGGCGTCGCATGATGAAGCGGATGCCGGCACAGGAAGAAGCTCATGTAGGATCTACAAGCCTACAAGGACTCAGACGAATCGAGGCATTGGCCTTCCGCTCCTCCAAGTTCTTCCAGCATGAGGTAAGCTCCTGCCTGGTTCTAAGCATGGTGATTTCTCTATAATGCAGTTAGATCAGACGATCTCAGAGGATGCATTTTCCACGACAGTAAATAGGATCTGAAGATTGGCCTCACTGGAAAAGTGAGTATAATGAGATTCATTGTCATCATAAATTTGTAGATAAAACAGGATGCTACCGATAATATTAAGCAAGTCATGTACCAACTCCAGAGGACCACAACCAATGTCTGCTTCAAGTTCCTTTAACCCTTCCTTCCTTAGCTAGAGCACAAGGAAGAACACAAAATCAGATCGTGAGAACTACAAAAATGTAAGTCATTGATCCTAAGCACTCACCAAAGCTAGCCAGATCCTCCCATGGCAACCAACCTGGCACTCCACAGTAGAACCTCACCTCTGGCATCGTCCACTCCTCGTATGTGTTCCTCGTTACACCTGTATGACGTTGGGCTAGCTGTAGCTGGTGACCTGCAAGGCAAGAGGAGCAACGGTCAGATCTCCGACCATGGCGACCGCGTGACGTAGAGTGGACGATGGCCCATGGAAGCCAAGAGCATGAGCAGACCAAAATCAGAATGGATTAACCAGGAAACCCTAGACAAATCCCTAAAAAACAACAAAGCCCTTGATGAGCACATACACATCACAAAGGGAAAGACAAACAAGGGAGCAAATAATCACCTCAGCCATCTTAGAAGCCCACTCGGTGTGCTCCCTCTCCGGCCGACCCGCAAGACAGCCCCAACGCCATGCCACCGTCCCAACCGTGAAACAGCCAGAGAAGCAAGGAAGATGGTAAGAAACAAGCGAAATAAAAGGTAGTGGTCTCCAATACAAACATTAACCAGCCTAAAGACGCTGTTATTAGAAACATGACACCGTGGTTTCTGCTGGTTTATCAACAAATTAAAACAAGCCATTGAACCGACAACTTGCTTACTCTTAACCAGATGAAATCAAGGACCAACAACAAACAATAAAAGTCAAGAACAACTTATATGCAATAAAGGTATGAGAGAGAAGAAATATTCACATAAGACGGCTATAAACACTGGAGCATAAATAAGCAACACCTTTAAATACAAATAAAAAGGGTTCAGGGTTCAATGCATAGTGGGATCAGATTTGCCTTTCCTCGATCATATAATCTACCCCTGCCATCTCTTGTCACCAGATTAATCTGTTTATACAGTGGAGCTGCCCTGGTTATCACTCAACAAGAATGACCATCCAAGGACAGAACAATAAGTATCACATGATAAAAAAGGATTCTAGAGACAAGAGGGAGGACCCAACTTGATACCCACAGGTGCCTTGATTGCTCAAAGGCACACTTATTTCAGCCACAGCGAATCATCATCGCCCTAGCAAGGATGGCTTCCGACCGGTGGGGCACGTGCGAATAAAAAGGGTTTAGGATTCAATGCATATGGGCTCAGATTTTCCTTTCCTCGATCATATAATCTACCCCCATCATCTCTTATCACCAGATCAATCTGTTTATACAGTGGAGCTGCCCTGGTTATCACTCAATAAGAATGACCATCCAAAGGGCAGAACAATAAGTATCACAGGATCAAAAAGGATTCTAGAGACAAGAGGGAGGACCCAACTTGATACCCACGGCTAATCATCATCGCCCTAGCAAGAATGGCTTCCGACCGATGGGGCACGTGATTCAAACATGGTGGCACGAGATATCTCATTTTGGGAGTAACTATTCATTACTGCAGGAGTTCAGGCTCGATCCAACGGCCGAGATGGCGAGAACAATCCGGAGCGAGATCCGTCGCCCAGAATCGCATCAAGCAAACCGATCCGACGGCCGAGAGTCCCTAATCGCTGTGAGAGCTCGGTGAGACATCCTTCTCTTATTTCTGGATTTCTGGATGGATCACCGGATCAATATGTTCTTACGAGGGTTTACCTGCCCTGGTTATCACTCATTAGAAATGACCATCCAAGGACAGAGCCACTAAAATAAGAACGTGATCAAAACAGCTCAAAGAAACGAGGGAGGATCCAAATTAATACACACAAGTGCCTCGACTGCTTGAGAGCATGCCTATATCAGCCATAACTGATCATCATAGCCCTGTCCATGTCCCATATAGTAGCCGAAGCAGAGCAGGGGAAGATGGAGCTCACAGAGGGAGGTTGTAGCCGAGGCAGTACTCAGAGGGCACCGGGGTTGCGCCTGAACGCCATCCAACCAGTGAGGAACCACGTCGGAGTTGCGCCTTGCACCATCCCGCCGACGAGCACGAAAGCCATGGGCACCGAAGTGGCCAAGGAGATGAGGAGGTGATGTATAGCACATCTAGGAGCACCATCAAAGACGACCGGGGCAACAAGCAGGCAGGGAGAGAGGCGAGGCGGCAGGGAGAGGAAAGGGCGCGACGCGAGTGCAGGCCTGCAGGGAGCGGAGCATCAGCTATTTTTTCTTTAGGAGTATATAGGAACTATCAAACATATCATATAAGTGCAATCATCTTTGATAATATAAGAGAGCATACAAATCACAGAGCTTGTTTAAGATATTTTGTCACATCAAGTAGTTTAGATAAGAAAAGCCTAACCCAGAATTACAAATAATTGGAGCGAGTGATAGATTTATTATTCTGATATAATTCGGTAGTAACTATACATAAATAATTCATTTTCCAACAGTAAAAAATATGTGATGCATTATTTACACAAAACAATATTTTTTGTATAGGGTCAGAAAGATATTTCAGCATTCAAATCAATAAGGCTGAAATAATCTAAGAGTATTATCACTACAGAGCAACAATTTATGAACTCGCTGTCAGTCCAAAGTAATAATACATGGAAATCTATCTTGAAGTGCAAGAGTTCAATTTAGCAGATCTGACACACCAGACATGAATGTGCTTACCTGCTCTCCCAGGCGGGCCTAGTCAGCTCTCTTTTAGCTGCAATCAAAGATAAGATTTGTTAGGACATTCTTGTGGGCAAAATTTATCATCATGCAAGCAATGGGCCTATCTATTGGCTGCTTGTAGTGCCTAAGGTAAAATCGAAAGGCCTTTTACTGCCACCTTGCATGAAGAGTTTCTATTCACACATGTGTACTGCTATATGAAACTGCACATGCTGACTAATTAAACAACAAAAGCTACAGAGGTGAACTGACCTTTCTCTAATCAGACTCTCTGGACAAACTAAGAAGCACAGATAAATACGCTGCTGGGCAGAACACATAATCTAGTACGGTACAACACTGACTAAGCCTAGGTTTGTGAAGAGAGATAAATTATAGAACAGTATGGTAGGCCGGAAGGAGAGACCAGAAAGCTATATAAAGCACACGCCCAAAGAAACTAAAACTGAGCAGAGCATTGACTGAATAGGTAGCAAAGGCACGTATATCCAAATTCCATAAAAAACGAAGGAGGTATAATCACTAAATTAGAAATCTAATTAACTTAGTAAACAAACCTAAATTAAGCAGCCTAACTCAAATGGACAACAGTAAATTGAAGCCTACATGCCTCAATATCACAACAGAGGACGAGCAGGACCAACCGACAAACCAGCAGGCTATTGGTATAAAGCCAAAAATAAATAGTAAACAAAACAAAGAAAAGAACAAAAGCACCCAGAATCATGTGCAAATGAACAAAAAAAACCAGGGCCTAGCACGATCCAGGCAAGGAACAAGAAGCACACACCTATAATCCAGGAATTAAGGAAGATAGGACACCACATAAATCCAACCAGGGAATAATACCCTTTGCCTCTCATTGGCCAGCCTGCACACAATAGACCGAATCTAGCAGCGTACTCATATAGAAAAGACAAGGAATATACACTACTTCACAAATGTAACCCTAGGTCTGGAAAGAAGAGAAGCACAAAGAAGGAGAGGAAAAGCAGTCGACCTGTACATCCCTGGATGAAGACGCAGCAGGCTGGCACAGATCGAGCGACGAACTGACGAGAAGAACGAGCACCTGCAAACGATGGATCAATCCGCAAAAAAATCAGAGACAAAATCACGGTTAAGCTGCAGGGAATGACCAAGAACGGGGGAAAATAAATGCCTACCCACAAATTGATGAACGCACCATCAGATCTAGCGCAACGACGGCAAGAACAAGGAACACCGGCGTCGCACAACGAATCCATCACATTTGACGCAGCAGGCTGGCACAGATCGAGCGACGAACTGACGGCAAGAACGAGGGGGCCATCTTCTTCCTCCCCCATAGCCTCACGTTCCTCTCCCCGTTGCTCCCCCATCGAGCTCGAGCTCGTCCATGGCCGCCGCGGCGGGCGGGGCCGCGGTCATCGGCCATGGCCATGACCATGGCGAGCGGGACGGGCGGGGCAGCCCCTTGCTCCCCAGTCGACCTCGAGCTCGTCCATGGCAGCCACGGCGGGCAGGGCGGGACGGCGGGGCCACGCCCATCGTCCCCGAGGAGGTTGACCCGCGGCGCCCACGCCTCCGGCAACCGCGGCGCGAATCCGCGGAGGCGCGCCCACAACCGGCGGCGCCCTCTGGCGGCGATGCGCGTGGCGGCCGTGGCCAGCGAGGAGTGGCGACTAGGGTTCAATCGGGGGCGGGGCGAGTGGGCGCCTGGGAGAAGACGTGGTGCGGGGTCGCGGGGAGGAGAGGAGGCAGGCGGCGACGCGCGAGAAAGGGAGCGAGGCGGCTAGGGTTTCACCACGGGCGTGGCCCCTTTTATACCCCAAAGAAGCGAAATGACGAAAATGCCCTCGGCGGGGCAACGTAATTACGTGCGGTGGCATGAACGAGACGGTAACTATTCATTCCAGTAGTAACTTTTTTTGATCCGACGGCCGAGGTCTTCCACACGGTCCATCCGACAGCCCAAGATCCATCAAGGGAACCGATCCAACGGCCGAGAGTCGCTGAGCTCTGAGGAGGCTTGTAGGAACATCCTTCTCTTATCTCTTGATGCACTGCCAAGCTCATCGTGTATGGTAGAGCGAACTGCAAAATTACCAACTTAAGTGATGTGGCTAGACCTGGAGGCTGCGAGTTGCCCGACCCACCCCTCCCGTGTCGCCCCCGCAGGCGACGGGGAGGGAACCCTAGCCGCGCCGGTCTCCTCCCCCCTTCCTCCCCCGCCGAGGCCACAGGGCACGCCCAGGCAAAGCCTGGCCGGCGCCGGCGCCGGCAGGCCCTCTCGTCCCCTCGTGTGTGGCGCCGGTGCGGGCCGCTTCCACGGGCCAGGGCGCCGCGGTTGGTGGGTCGCGGCGGGTGCCCTTCCGACGACGACGGCTGATGGCTTCCGCGGTGCGTCAGGCTGCTGGCTGGAGGGGCACGCTTGCTACTCCCGCGCCCGGATCTGGCGCTGGGAGTTGTGGGCGGCATGGGGCCGGCGGCCGCTGCGGGTCCTGGACGGCGGTGGCGGCCGGCCGTGGTAGTCCGGTGAGGTTCGGTGGTGACAGTTGTTGCTGGCGGCTGCTGGATCTCCCGGGGTGGCGCGGCGGGGCGTGCTTGGGGAGGCGGCGATGGACCTTGTGGGATCTGCATCAGGGGCTCGTCTGGCCGCCGTCTCGTGGGCGACGCGGGCCGGTCGTCGCCGGTGGCTTCGGGTGCTGGTGGTGGTGCGGCGTGGTGGTGTGCTCTGTCGGGAGGGTCCGGCGGTATGGCCGATCGGGGTGCGGGTGGAGCGGGTCGATGGGGACGGCGGCGTCTCTAGTGGTCATGCCCCATCGGCAGCGCAGCGTGGCGGATGTGATCTTCCTTCTCCTTGGTCTAGAATGGCTATGATCGGGGGCGCGTGCTCGGGAGGATCTGATCGGGGCCCGAGACGTGTCGGAGTTGCCGCTCCGGGTAGGTGAGATTGGGCTCGATCCGGGATGTAGCCACGGGCGGCGAGTCCCTCCCTCCGTGGGTACGGTGGTCGTTGGTGGTGGTCGGGACTTCATGGTATTGTCAGGCAACACGGAGTCGAGGGCCACGTACATGGCGTTGTCTGAGTCTACTCGGCGATGGCCTTCGGGAATCATGGAGGTGTGTCCCCCCCCCCCCAGTCCACCGGGATTGGCTGGGGACAAAGGGTTGGGGCCCCTACTGTGGTGGCGTCGGCCCAGCCTCCGTGGCTCATGCCGGGCTAGGAGTGAAAGATATGGACTTTCGCTCTTCCTACCGTGGCTGGTACTCTATGGCGTGGGCGGTGGGTGAGGTCTTGGACTTGGATGCCGGAGCGGCGGCTCCGGATGGTGGTTCACATGGTTGGCTCTCCGGCAGGCGCCATGTCGGTGGTGGTGGCTCCCTTCTTGGTTGTGCGGGCGACGAGAGGGGTAGCAGTTGGTGGCTCGGGCGCATCCTCTGCTGGACGTCGCCCAGATCTGGATCTGGGGTCTGGGAACGCCGCGTTTGCCCTAGGGCCTCGGTGACTTATGGTGGGGTGCCAAGCGAAAGCTCCGCGCTTTTGCGCCGGCGACGACGACGCTTGCGGGCGCCGCTCTCTTCTTGAAGACGTCGCCGTGGACCTCCTCGCCGCGTTAGAGTTCCGGGTGAAGACCCTTGCCCGTGGGGCTAGGCAGCGACGACGCTCTGCGCCGTTCTCTCTCTTGGGGGCGTTGTCTAGGAGCTTAGGTGTCCTAGGGTGTTGTGTGATTGCGCTCCATTCTCCTTATGTTCTCCTTCAGCAGCATAGTTGCTGGTCTGCTTCGTGATCCGGGTAGCCTAGGATCTGCTTTGTAAGAGGGTCACCTCACCACCATGTATCGTTTGACCATGTACCTTGTTCGGTTTGTGTCTTTATTTATAAAGGGGGGCGAAAGCCTGTTTCGAGAGTGTGTGGTTGAGCTGCTCCCTTGCCCCTTTAGTGCTTTGTGAAGCATTGTTCTCGATCTGCCCCTCATGTTATCGATCGCAACTGTTGCATCACCCAAACTTGGGAGTCTCCATTACTTGCCAAGATCATGGGATGCTGCTACTCTAGATGCATGAAGAACTTCCACCATGACTCCGGAGCATCGGCCATCCGCTGAACATCGGCCATGATGGCATGATTCGAAAGAAAAGGGAAAGGGATGACATAGGACTTTTCCTCCAACTCAAACACAAATATTAAGATACATATCTCATATTTTTTTACAAAGATACATAGCATAGAAAATCAGATATGGTATCACTGATGACCAGTAGGCCTCATCTGGTCACCACTTGCAGGAACTGGTAATTTGCGCGATGTTGTTTAACAACACACATGTTTTTTTGTTAGTTTGGTGGTATACTGCTTGATATGTGTGGTCAGCATATACTAGAGAGACAGAAATTGGGCCTACCGGAGGACTACAACCAGATGTCAACAGTGATAAACCTAAAGGTTCAGTGCAAATAAATGCATGAAGTTTTTGTAAAATTCACGCTGATATTTTGAGCCTGTTTGGGACTGCTCTGTTCCTTAAAATTCAGCTCCGCTTCAGAAAACACAAGCTAAACGGGGTAGCTCCACGATATGCCAGTCCACAAAAAAACTAGAATCCGGGGCACAACTCCCAGTTTTTTATGAAGCTCTTCAGGAGGTGCTCCAAAAAACTCTAGAAGCTGGATTTGGGTGGAAATTACCCACCACTGCCACCAGTAAGTGGATACCCCTTCGTTTCCCCCCCTCGACCAATCAAATAGATCATTTGCACCAAATTTCTCATTCTTGAAGCTGGAGCTAGATGGAAGCCAAACATTCTCTTTGGTAGCGCTACAACTTCTGGGTGAAACTACTCCAAAGTGAATTTAGTGGAGCGAAACTGATTTTGGTGAAGCGGAGCAGTCCCAAACAAGCCCTTTGATTGTAGCTTATTGTCCTATTTGTACATCCAATTCACTTCGACATGAAAACACAGAGAGGTCACAAATCTGAAAAGACAACCAGAACTATCAACATCGACAAGTTTACTCCTAGTGGAAAGTTAAACAGGTAATTTGTATAGTTGAAGAAACAGTTTAATTCTTCAGTATCTGTGTTCTGATATTGCTTACCCACAGGTGGCCACTTGGGAGAGCTTATCTTCTTCGCCGTATTGAGAATGGAATCCTGTACAGCGAAGAGCGATATGGCTAACATCGAAACTCTTTGTTTCGTCCATATTTGAGTAGAATTAATTTGTATCATGCTAGTATAATTAGAAGAGTTCGAGTTCATGTGTGGTTGGTTGGAGACTACTTACTTTTAGCAAGCATTTTTTGCGGGATAACTTCGGCCAAGTGAGCCACTGCTAGAATGAACTACATTGAGATTGAAGCTAAATCTAATCCAGCATCCTTTTTGCTGGATAAATAATATCTATGCCAAAAGACCATGCTTGCAAAAATCTTGGGGGTATCCCGATTGGATGAGTGTACTCATAGTGGTTAAATGAGCGATGTGGTTTTAGTCAGTTTCTTTTTTTCTTTAAGAACAAATTTCATAAAATCTTGTGTGATTCATAATAGGATCACTAGAGCAGCCTTAGGCTGGCAATCTTCCTTGTCGATGTGATTGAGGACAGCCCTTGGACTAAAGCCGCTGATGTTGACACCATCGACGGGATGATCTCCAAGATCCGCAACTCTGCTATCAACCTGACGCCCCCTACTCCTCCGACGCTGCCATCGGATTAGTCCTTTTGTTCGTCCTAGTGCCTACGGGCGGGCATGTTGGTACCTGCATCTTGGTACTTGGTCATGCGTGCCTTTGAACTACGGTTTATTTGGTACTTTGTTGTATGTCGGTCGACATTGCCGTGAAGATTCTATTTATACAGGCTCAAATTTTTTTTCCTAAAAAGATGAAGTATACATGTTTATCTGGATTGCTGGAATAAATCGAATCTTCGTGAGTTGCGGAGCGGGTAAGGTTTTCCGAAGTTTAACTGAAACAGGGCATCTTGACCTTGAGGATACAGGCAATTTTAGATTTAAGTGTGCATACCTTGAGGATACAAGCAATTTAGATTTAAGTGCGCAAACCGTGTTAACGTCAGGGTTTATTCTACTTGCCCTCTGACCATATCTATCATTGAATCATGATACTCAGTGTTTTATAAGCTCGGTCGTCAACAAAGGACCGCCTCTTGTATGTACCATATTTTATATGTACCGTTACTGGGGTGTAGAATAAGCTATTCTACACTCACGCTTAGTTTAGCATTACTATATATATATATATATATATATATATATATGGATATATGGAGAGTAATTAGCACAAAGGATGTTAGGTTGAGCAATCAACCTGTCCTACTCCAATGAAAGCAACTTGTTACAGATGAAATCTATGGACGGCTGGTCCTTATCCAGCAACAAGTCAACCTAAGCCAGGGTGGATGGCCAGTTCTTTATAAGTTTTTTCTCTCTACTTTGTGTTGTCAGCTAACCACGGACCGATTTGCTTGCCTGTCCTATGACCTGTTCTTGCGCAAAGTTGACTTTCCGTGGAGGTCTATCTATCCACGTACAAGACCGCTACTGGATACCTGGTGAGCAATTATTAGGCGTTAATAATCAATTCGTTCATTGGTGAGCATGGTAACGTTGCCCTTTAAGCGCTGAATGGACAGGCTGCAGGGGCATGTCCGCACGCTGTGGTTGTGGGTTGGAGCGGTCAACGCGGGGAGCAATGGCGGCCCCGTCGTGGCTACTCCTGCTCTGTCTCGCCGGCGGCGTGCTTCATGCCGGTGGCCAGAGAGCGCCCGACACCACGGGTACCGACCGAGCTTATAAGATCGACTTGCGTACACATGCATCCAGGGTTATCATTCATGCGTGCGTGGTTGGGTTGGGCATGCAGGTTTCGTCAGCGTCGACTGCGGCCTCTCGGAGCACAGCGGCTACGTGGACGACGCCACCAAGCTGCCCTACAGCTCGGACGCCGGCCAGAACTACAACGTCTCGGCACAGTACAACGACCAGGCGTTCCTCAGACGGCACTGGCAGCTCCTCACCGTCCGCTACAGGTCTTGGAGGAAACACAGGACCGCCTCTTCTTCCTCGGTGTCAACAAAGCCGAGTATTGGTGGGGAAGCATGGCCAAAGTGGAGAGAGACGTAACAGAAGTATTCCATGTACGCAAACCCTCCCCGTTCCTCAGCCCGCAGGAGAACTACATCTTCTTGAATGCCACCAATCGCACAGCAATCCGGGAAAAACACGGCATCAATTAGTTTAAGATTTTGTTAGCAATTTCTTCGCCAATGGTAGGGGCCTTCGCCAAGGGAATCCTGCTTCCCCTGTTCTTTTTAATTTTGTGGCCGACGCCTTCTCGTGCATGCTTTCCAGGGCGGCTCGTTGTGGGCACATTGCTCCTGTGGTCTCTCATTTACTTCCGGAGGGTGTTTCCCACTTACAATATGCGGATGATACAATTATCTTGGTGGAGCTGGATAACACCTGCATTGCCAATCTTAAATTCATCATGTTGTGTTTCGAAGCTGTTTCGGGTCTTAAGATTAATTTTGCTAAAAGTGAGGTCCTGGTGACGGGTGTGGATGAGGCGGAAGCCTTGCGGGTTGCCAGGCTTCTGAACTGTTCTTTGGGTTCCTTTCCCTTTAAATATCTAGGCCTTCCTATCTCTCCTGGCGTGCTCCATGCTAAAGATTTCGCTCCGGCGGTCGCTAAAGTGGGGAACAGGGTGCTCCCTTGGAGAGGCAGATATAATACCAATGCTGGCAAAGTTGCTCTAATTAACTCCTGCTTATCCTCTCTCCTCATGTTTCTTATGGGCTTCTATCTTCTTATATGGATGGCGTGCATGCTGGCTTCGACAAACATAGGGGAGCCTTCTACTGGAATTCCGCGGATAACAAACGGAAATATAGGCTGGTCAAGTGGCAGCATATGTGTAAGCCTAAAAACCGTGGGGGTTAATACTCGGGTGATGAACATTTGTTTGCTTATCAAGTGGTGGTGGAAAATTTTAACTAGTAGGGCTGACTCGCTTTGGTTCTCGATTCTTAAGGCTAAATACTTCCCACATTCCAACCCGCTGTTTGCCACCGCGAGGCGCGGCTCTCAATTTTGGAAATCCCTTGTCAAAGTCAGACCTATTTTCCTGGAACATGTTAAATTTAATGTTGGTAATGGGATGGCAGTCCGCTTTTGGTTGGACTGGTGGTCGGGGGATGCCCCCCTCGCTGAGAGTTTTCCGGTTTTGTTCTCTTACTGTCCTAATCCGGGTATCTCCATCACGGAGGTGGCGGCTAATAACTGGGATCTGGCCTTTCGTCGGGCCCTGTCTCCTGAAGAGTTGGAAGATTGGTAAAGTCTCGCTGCCCTCTTCCCCGTGCTCTCGGAGTCGGCCGATTCTGTAGTCTGGCCTCATTCGGCCTCAGGTAGATTTACGGTCAAGTCGCTTTATTCTAGACTTATTGGTGGTACTCCTTCGACCAGATTCTCTTGTGTTTGGAAGTCCAAAGTTCCTCCTAAGATTAAAATTTTCCTTTGGCAAGTCTTTCGTGGTCGCCTGACGGCTGCTGACCAGATTAAAAAGCGCAATGGGCCTGGCTCGGATTTCTGTCATCTATGTGGGGCCTTGGAGAACTCTGATCACATTTTTTTCAATTGCGTGCTGGCCAAGCTGGTTTGGTGCTGTGTCAGATCTTGGCTTCAGGTCTCTTGGAACCCCTCCTCTTTCTCCGATATTCGAACCCTAGCCAAAGCTTTGGTTGGGGTCACCAAGAGGGTGTTTTGGGTTGGCCTGGGTGCCTTATGTTGGGCTCTGTGGACCATTAGGAACAAATTTACTATTGAGCATATCTTCACATCTAAGCCTGCTGACGTTCTTTTCAAATCATGTATATTATTGCAGCAGTGGAAATCATTGACTAAGGAGGTTGATCGGGTTGCCCTGGACCTGCTCATCGACAAAATCCGGGCTTCGGCATCTCACATCTCCGGACGGGATCCTGTCGTCTAATCCTGGTGGTGCTGTTTGCGGAGTTTAGGTCTCACTCCTTTCCGGCCTGCGCGCCGTGTATGGTAGTTGCCTGTATCCATCCTTCCTTGGCTACTTTTATATACTTTTCGTTCCGTGCGCTGTGTGCGTTCTCCTCGTTAACTGATCTCTTTACTGTTTGGTCTCGTGACGCTGCCATGTGGCTTTATTTATAAAGTCGGGCTCTGGCCTTTTCTCTAAAAAAAACCACGGCATCAACGCTACGTCTACGATACTACCGCCCTTCATCAACGCTGCTGAGCTTTTCTCCCCAATTTTCACAGCTAGTGTTGGCACCGACACTCAAGATGGTATGCAAATGCGGAATCATAGTTGTATTATAAAGAGTTACTTATAAATGATGGCCCCCTATGAAGGAAATATGCCCTAGAGGCAATAATAAAGTTATTATTTATTTCCTTATATCATGATAAATGTTTATTATTCATGCTAGAATTGTATTAACCGGAAACATAATACATGTGTGAATACATAGACAAACAGCGTGTCACTAGTATGCCTCTACTTGACTAGCTCGTTAATCAAAGATGGTTATGTTTCCTAACCATGGGCAAAGAGTTGTTATTTGACTAACGGGATCATATCATTAGATGAATGATCTGATTGACATGACCCATTCCATTAGCTTAGCACCCGATCGTTTAGTATGTTGCTATTGCTTT
The DNA here is from genome assembly GCF_056163025.1 of Triticum urartu. Lineage (NCBI taxonomy): Eukaryota > Viridiplantae > Streptophyta > Magnoliopsida > Poales > Poaceae > Triticum > Triticum urartu. Next base: position 419,053,330 of record NC_141877.1, on the reverse strand, counting down.
CTTCATGACTTATACATGTTCCTATGACTATGAGATTATGCAACTCCCGTTTGCCGGAGGAACACTTTGTGTGCTACCAAACGTCACAACGTAACTGGGTGATTATAAAGGAGCACTACAGGTGTCTCCAAAGGTAGATGTTGGGTTGGCGTATTTCGAGATTAGGATTTGTCACTCCGATTGTCGGAGAGGTATCTCTAGGCCCTCTCGGTAATGCACATCACATAAGCCTTGCAAGCATTGCAACTAATGAGTTAGTTGCGGGATGATGTATTACAGAACGAGTAAAGAGATTTGCCGGGAACGAGATTGAACTAGGTATTGGATACCGACGATCGAATCTCGGGCAAGTAACATACCGATGACAAAGGGAACAACGTATGTTGTTATGCGGTCTGACCGATAAAGATCTTCGTAGAATATGTAGGAGCCAATATGGGCATCCAGGTCCCGCTATTGGTTATTGACCGGAGATGTGTCTCAGTCATGTCTACATTGTTCTCGAACCGTAGGGTCCGCACGCTTAACGTTATGATGACTGTTGTTATGAGTTTATGCATTTTGATGTATCGAAGTTAGTTCGGAGTCCCGGATGTGATCACGGACATGACGAGGAGTCTCGAAATGGTCGAGACATAAAGATTGATATATTGGAAGCCTATGTTTGGATATCGGAAGTGTTCCGGGTGAAATCGGGATTTTACCGGAGTACCGGGAGGTTACCGGAACCCCCCGGGAACTATATGGGCCTTAGTGGGCTTTAGTGGAAAGGAGAAAGGGGCAGCCCTAGGTGGCCGCGCGCCTCCCCCCTCCCCTAGTCCTATTAGGACTAGGAGAGGTGGCCGGCCCCCCTCTCTCTCTTCCCCCCTCGAGGAATCCTATTCCAACTAGGATTGGGGGGGGGGGAATCCTACTCCCAGAGGGAGTAGGACTCTCCTGGCGCCCTCCTTGGCCGGCCAGCCCCTCCCCCTTGGATCCTTTATATATGGGGGCAGGGGGACACCCTAGGACACACAAGTTGATCATTGAGATCGTTCCTTAGCCGTGTGCGGTGCCCCCTGCCACCATATTCCACCTCGATGATATCGTTGTAGTGCTTAGGCGAAGCCCTGCGTCGGTAGAACATCAAGATCGTCACCACGCCGTCGTGCTGACGGAACTCCTCCCCGAATCTTTGCTGGATCGGAGCCCGGGGATCGTCATCGAGCCGTACGTGTGCTAAGAACTCGGAGGTGCCGGAGTAACGGTGCTTGGATCGGTCGGATCGGGAAGAAGACGTACGACTACTTCCTCTACGTTGTGTCAACGCTTCCGTTGCGATCTACAAGGGTACGTAGATCATACTCTCCCCCTCGTTGCTATGCATCACCATGATCTTGCGTGTGCGTAGGAAATTTTTTGAAATTACTACGTTCCCCAACAGTGGTATCCGAGCCTAGGTTTTATGGTTTGATGTTATATGCACGAGTAGAACACAAGTGAATTGTGGGCGATATAAGTCATACTGCCTACCAGCATGTCATACTTTGGTTCGGCGGTATTGTTGGACGAGACGACCCGGACCGACATTACGCGTACGCTTACGCGAGACCGGTTCTCCCGACGTGCTTTGCACATAGGTGGCTTGCGGGCGACTGTCTCTCCAACTTTAGTTGAACCAAGTGTGGCTATGCCCGGTCCTTGCGAAGGTTAAAACGGAGTCAAATTGACAAACTATCGTTGTGGTTTTGATGCGTAGGTGAGATTGGTCTTACTTAAGCCTGTAGCAGCCACGTAAAACTTGCAACAACAAAGTAGAGGACGTCTAACTTGTTTTTGCAGGGCATGTTGTGATGTGATATGGTCAAGACATGATGCTAAATTTTATTGTATGAGATGATCATGTTTTGTAACCGAGTTATCGGCAACTGGCAGGAGCCATATGGTTGTCGCTTTATTGTATCAATGCAATCGCGATGTAATGCTTTACTTTATCACTAAACGGTAGCGATAGTCGTGGAAGCATAAGATTGGTGAGACGACAACGATGCTACGATGGAGATCAAGGTGTCGCGCCGGTGACGATGGTGATCATGACGGTGCTTTGGAGATGGAGATCACATGCACAAGATGATGATGGCCATATCATATCACTTATATTGATTGCATGTGATGTTTATCTTTTATGCATCTTATCTTGCTTTGATTGACGGTAGCATTATAAGATGATCTCTCACTAAATTATCAAGAAGTGTTCTCCCTGAGTATGCACCGTTGCGAAAGTTCTTCGTGCTGAGACACCACGTGATGATCGGGTGTGATAGGCTCTACGTTCAAATACAACGGGTGCAAAACAGTTGCACACGCGGAATACTCAGGTTATACTTGACGAGCCAAGCATATACAGATATGGCCTCGGAACACGGAGACCGAAAGGTCGAGCGTGAATCATATAGTAGATATGATCAACATAGTGATGTTCACCAATGAAACTACTCCATCTCACGTGATGATCGGACATGGTTTAGTTGATTTGGATCACGTGATCACTTAGAGGATTAGAGGGATGTCTATCTAAGTGGGAGTTCTTAAGTAATATGATTAAATTGAACTTAAATTTATCATGAACTTAGTCCTGGTAGTATTTTGCAAATTATGTTGTAGATCAATAGCTCGAGTTGTTGCTTCCCTGTGTTTATTTTGATATGTTCCTAGAGAAAATTGTGTTGAAAGATGTTAGTAGCAATGATGCGGATTGGATCCGTGATCTGAGGTTTATCCTCATTGCTGCACAGAAGAATTATGTTCTTGATGCACCGCTAGGTGTCAGACCTATTGCAGGAGCAGATGCAGACGTTATGAACGTTTGGCTAGCTCAATATGATGACTACTTGATAGTTTAGTGCACCATGCTTAATGGCTTAGAATCGGGACTTCAAAGACGTTTTGAACGTCATGGACCATATGAGATGTTCCAGGAGTTGAAGTTAATATTTCAAGCAAATACCCGAGTTGAGAGATATGAAGTCTCCAACAAGTTCTATAGCTAAAAGATGGAGGAGAATCGCTCAACTAGTGAGCATGTGCTCAGATTGTCTGGGTACTACAATCGCTTGAATCAAGTGGGAGTTAATCTTCCAGATAAGATAGTGATTGATAGAATTCTCTAGTCACCATCACCAAGTTAGTAGAACTTCGTGATGAACTATAATATGCAAGGGATAACGGAAACAACTCCCAAGCTCTTCGTGATGCTGAAATCAACGAAGGTAGAAATCAAGAAAAACATCAAGTGTTGATGGTTGACAAGACCACTAGTTTCAAGAAAAGGGCAAAGGGAAGAAGGGGAACTTCAAGAAGAATGGCAAGCAAGTTGCTGCTCAAGTGAAGAAGCCCAAGTCTGGTCCTAAGCCTGAGACTAAGTGCTTCTACTGCAAAGGGACTGGTCACTGGAAGCGGAACTACCCCAAGTGATTGGCGGATAAGAAGGATGGCAAAGTGAACATAAGTATATTTGATATACATGTTATTGATGTGTACTTTACTAGTGTTTATAGCAACCCCTAAGTATTTGATACTAGTTCAGTTGCTAAGATTAGTAACTCGAAACGGGAGTTGCAGAATAAACAGAGACTAGTTAAGGGTGAAGTGACGATGTGTGTTGGAAGTGGTTCCAAGATTGATATGATCATCATCGCACACTCCCTATAAATTCGGGATTAGTGTTGAACCTAAATAAGTGTTATTTGGTGTTTGCGTTAAGCATGAATATGATTTGATCATGTTTATTGTAATACGATTATTCATTTAAGTAAGAGAATAAATTGTTGTTCTGTTTACATGAATAAAACCTTACATGGTCATACACCCAATGAAACAAGTTCGTTGGATCTCAATCGTAGTGATACACATATTCATAATATTGAAACCAAAAGATGCAAAGTTAATAATGATAGTGCAACTTATTTGTGGCACTGCCGTTTAAAGTCATATTGGTGTAAAGCGCATGAAGAAACTCCATACTGATGGGCTTTTGGAATCACTTGATTATGAATCACTTGATGCTTGCGAACCATGCCTTATGACTAAAACACCGTTCTGCGGAACAATGAAGCAAGCAACAGATTTGTAGGAAATCATACATACTGATGTATGTGGTCCAATGAATATTAAGGCTTGCAGCAGGTATCATTATTTTCTGACCTTCACAGATGATTTGAGCAGATATGGGGATATCTACTTGATGAAACATAAATCTGAAACATTTGAACAGTCCAAAGAATTTCAGAGTGAAGTGGAAAATCATCGTGACAAGAAAATAAAAAGTTTCTACGATATGATCGCAGAGGTAAAATATTTGAGTTACGAGTTTGGCCTTCAATTAAAACAATGTGAAATAGTTTCACTACTCACGCCACCTAGAACACCATAGTGTAATGGTGTGTCCGAATGTCATAACCGTACTTTATTAGATATAGTGCGATCTATGATGTCTCTTACCGATCTACCACTATCGTTTTGGGGTTATGCATTAGAGACAGCTGCATTCACGTTAAATAGGGCACCATCTAAATCCGTTGAGACGACACCGTGTGAACTATGGTTTGGCAAGAAACCTAAGCTGTCGTTTTTTAAAGTTTGGAGTTGCGATGCTTATGTGAAAAAGTTTCATCTCGATAAGCTCAAACTCAAATCGGAGAAATATGTCTTCATAGGATACCCAAAGGAGACAGTTGGGTACACCTTCTATCACAGATCCGAAGGCAAGCCATTCGTTGCTAAGAATGGATCCTTTCTAGAGAAGGAGTTTCTCTCAAAAGAAGTGAGTGGGAGGAAAGTAGAACTTGACGAGGTAACCGTACCTGCTCCCTTATTGGAAAGTAGTACATCACAGAAAACTGTTTCTGCGACACCTACACCAATTAGTGAGGAAGCTAATGATAATGATCATGAAACTTCGGATCAAGTTACTACCGAATCTCGTAGGTAAACCAGAGTGAGATCCGCACCAGAGTGGTACGGTAATCCTGTTCTGGAGGTTATGTTACTAGACCATGACGGACCTATGAACTATGAAGAAGCGATGGTGAGCCCAGATTCTGCAAAATGGTTTGAGGCCATGAAATCTGAGATGGGATCCATATATGAGAACAAAGTGTGGACTTTGGTTGACTTGCTCGATGACCGGCAAGCCATAGAAAATAAATGGATCTTCAAGAGGAAGACGGACGTTGATAGTAGTGTTACTATCTACAAAGCTAGAATTGTCGCAAAAGGTTTTCGACAAGTTCAAGGTGTTGACTACGATGAGAGTTTCTCTCTCGTATCTATGCTTAAGTCTGTCCGAATCATGTTAGCAATTGCCGCATTTTATGAAATCTGGCAAATGGATAAACAAAACTGCATTCCTTAATGAATTTATTAAAGAAGAGTTGTATATGATGCAACCAGAAGGTTTTGTCAATCCTAAAGGTGCTAACAAAATATGCAAGCTCCAGCGATCCATCTATGGACTGGTGCAAGCATCTCGGAGTTGGAATAAACGCTTTGATAGTGTGATCAAAGCATTTGGTTTTATACAGACTTTCAGAGAAGCCTGTATTTACAAGAAAGTGAGTGGGAGCACTACAACATTTCTGATAAATATCTGTGTATGACATATTGTTGATCGGAAATAATGTAGAATTATTCTGTAAAGCATAAAGGAGTGTTTGAAAGGAGTTTTTTCAAACAAAGACTTCGGTGAAGCTGCTTACATATTGAGCATCAAGATCTATAGAGATAGATCAAGACGCTTGATAAGTTTTTTCAATGAGTACATACCTTGACAAGATTTTGAAGTAGTTCAAAATGGAGCAGTCAAAGAAAGAGTTCTTGGCTGTGTTACAAGGTGTGAAATTGAGTAAGACTCAAAGCCCGACCACGGCAGAAGATAGAAAGAGAATGAAAGTCATTCCCTATGCCTTGGCCATAGGTTCTATAAAGTATGTCATGCTGTGTACCAGATCTATTGTATACCCTGCACTGATTTGGCAAGGGAGTACAATAGTGATGTAGGAGTAGATCACTGGACAGCGGTCAGAATTATCCTTAGTGAAATAAAGGATATGTTTCTCGATTATGGACGTAACAAAAAGGTTCGTCGTAAAGGGTTACGTCGATGCAAGTTTTTTGACACTGATCCAGATGATTCTAAGTCTCAATCTGGATACATATTAAAAGTGGGAGCAATTAGCTAGAGTAGCTCCGTGCAGTGCATTGTAGACATAGAATTTTGCAAAATACATATGGATCTGAATTTGGCAGGCCCGTTGACTAAAATTCTCTCACAAGCAAAACATGATCACACCTTAGTACTCTTTGGGTGTTAATCACATAGCGATGTGAAATAGATTACTGAATCTAGTAAACCCTTTGGGTGTTGGTCACATGGCGATGTGAACTATGGGTGTTAATCACATGATGATGTGAACTATCGATGTTAATCACATGGTGATGTGATCTAGATTATTGACTCTAGTGCAAGTGGGAGACAGAAGGAAATATGCCCTAGAGGCAATAATAAAGTTATTATTTATTTCCTTATATCATGATAAATGTTTATTATTCATGCTAGAATTGTATTAACCGGAAACATAATACATGTGTGAATACATAGACAAACAGAGTGTCACTAGTATGCCTCTACTTGACTAGCTCGTTAATCAAAGATGGTTATGTTTCCTAACCATGGGCAAAGAGTTGTTATTTGATTATTGGGATCACATCATTAGATGAATGATCTGATTGACATGACCCATTCCATTAGCTTAGCACCCGACCGTTTAGTATGTTGCTATTGCTTTCTTCATGACTTATACATGTTCCTATGACTATGAGATTATGCAACTCCCGTTTGCCGGAGGAACACTTTGTGTGCTACCAAACGTCACAACGTAACTGGGTGATTATAAAGGAGCACTACAGGTGTCTCCAAAGGTAGATGTTGGGTTGGCGTATTTCGAGATTAGGATTTGTCACTCCGATTGTCGGAGAGGTATCTCTGGGCCCTCTCGGTAATGCACATCACATAAGCCTTGCAAGCATTGCAACTAATGAGTTAGTTGCGGGATGATGTATTACAAAACGAGTAAAGAGACTTGCTGGGAACGAGATTGAACTAGGTATTGGATACCGACGATCGAATCTCGGGCAAGTAACATACCGATGACAAAGGGAACAACGTATGTTGTTATGCGGTCTGACCGATAAAGATCTTCGTAGAATATGTAGGATCCAATATGGGCATCCAGGTCCCGCTATTGGTTATTGATCGGAGATATGTCTCAATCATGTCTACATTGTTCTCGAACCGTAGGGTCCGCACGCTTAACGTTACGATGGCTGTTGTTATGAGTTTATGCATTTTGATGTACTGAAGTTAGTTCGGAGTCCCGGATGTGATCACGGACATGACGAGGAGTCTCGAAATGGTCGAGACATAAAGATTGATATATTGGAAGCCTATGTTTGGATATCGGAAATGTTCCGGGTGAAATCGGGATTTTACCGGAGTACCGGGAGGTTACCGGAACCCCCCGGGAACTATATGGGCCTTAGTGGGCTTTAGTGGAAAGGAGAAAGGGGCAGCCCTAGGTGGCCGCGCGCCTCCCCCCTCCCCTAGTCCTATTAGGACTAGGAGAGGTGGCCGGCCCCCCTCTCTCTCTTCCCCCCCTCGAGGAATCCTATTCCAACTAGGATTGGGGGGGGGGAATCCTACTCCCAGAGGGAGTAGGACTCTCCTGGCGCGCCCTCCTTGGCCGGCCAGCCCCTCCCCCTTGGATCCTTTATATACGGGGGCAGGGGGACACCCTAGGACACACAAGTTGATCATTGAGATCGTTCCTTAGCCGTGTGCGGTGCCCCCTGCCACCATATTCCACCTCGATCATATCGTTGTAGTGCTTAGGCGAAGCCCTGCGTCGGTAGAACATCAAGATCGTCACCACGCCGTCGTGCTGACGGAACTCCTCCCCGAATCTTTGCTGGATCGGAGCCCGGGGATCGTCATCGAGCCGTACGTGTGCTAAGAACTCGGAGGTGCCGGAGTAACGGTGCTTGGATCGGTCGGATCGGGAAGAAGACGTACGACTACTTCCTCTACGTTGTGTCAACGCTTCCGTTGCGATCTACAAGGGTACGTAGATCATACTCTCCCCCTCGTTGCTATGCATCACCATGATCTTGCGTGTGCGTAGGAATTTTTTTGAAATTACTACGTTCCCCAACACCCTATACATAGGAAAAAACCATATAATTTGGAAAAATAAGCATTCCAATTCAAATGTTATTCATATTTTTGTTCCACACCTCCTTTTTACAAGAAGACATTGGGGTCCTAGACTCCATGAATTACAACATCTTTAGTGTATTGTGCATATATTGGTTCCCCAATTTGATACCCGTGACTGGTCATCAATCTTTGCTCCTTAAACTCCCTTTGTTCTAAAATAAAATAATTTCTAATTAATCCTAAGTCAAACCATCTCGAGTTTGACAAAGCTTATACAATCCGCTCCAAAATAATTGATGTTCTAGTTTTATACCAAGTCAAACTTAATTAACTTCCACCAAATTTATTGAAATTTTTACAAACATCTATACACTGGTAGAAAAAGGGCCTGTTGTCCCGCTTCGTAAGGGCCTTTTGTCCCAGTTCTGGAACCCGGACTAAAGGGTCGGTACCATGTCCCTTTAGTCTCGGTTCAATCCATAACCGGGACAGATGGGCCTCCACGTGGCCTGTGCGCGGAGCCCAGGCAGGAGACCCTTTGGTCCCGGTTGGTGGCACCAACCAGGACCAATAGGCATCCACGCGTCAGCATTTCTGTGGTTGGGGTTTTTGTTTTTTTTTTGAAGGGGTGGAGGGGGGTTGGGGGTTTTGGGGGGTTAATTTAGGTGTTTCATATATTGTGTTAGCTAGCTATAATTAATAGAGAGAAGTGTCCTCTCTTATGTCCGTGCTTGGTCGACGCTACGTACTATACATACGTATAGAGAGGACTAGACACGCTAGCTAGCTAGTAAGCAAACGAAGGAAACAGAAGATCGTCATGAACATATATGCATACAGAGAGAAGTGATATCGACCACCTCTCCTTCTCCGAGAGATTGGTCGAACAATAAGTTCTCATATATCTATCCGACACTACCAGCTACATATATACAATAATTATCTCTTACAAATATAATCATACGGACTCAGGGTCCACATAGTATTCTCCGTCTTCAGGGATCACGTGGTCAAGAAAGAATGCCGCCAATTCCTCTTGAATTGCTCGCATGCGAGCTGGTGCTAGGAGTTCATCCCTCTTCCGAAACATCTAATTTAAAGAAGGGGGTCAATACATATATATGAATGAATGAAACTCAACACAAATGATGGTAATAAAATAAAATTGTGAATGTTGTTATTTACGTACTTCATATTGTTCGTCAGTGTAGCCCCGCTCACAGGTCGTGTGGCGGATGGACTCGCAAACATAGTATCCACAAAAATCATTCCCTTGTTCCTGCCACAACCACTTTACAAGAAATAGAGATCAATCAAACTAATAAGCAAGAATGCCAAATGGTATTGATGAAACTAGCGCTTGAATGACTAGTAGATGTGCGGAACATGCTACTATAGTACTTACTTTCGGGTGTCTAAATTGCAGCTCCTTCGGCAGTCCCGGAGCTTTTCTGGTGAATTTTCTCCAAACCCTGCCGGACAAAGAAAACAATTACTTGATATATCAGGAAATGAACAAAGTTGCTGATATGGTGGATAATGATTGATTTAACTTACTTCTCGAGTACTTGAGTCATGTCTGCATAGTCCTGGGGATCTTTTCGTCTTGAGTCTAAGACGGTTACTAGTCCCTGCTCAAGCTTAATCTCTAGGAGAATATAGTGGAAACTGCACATGCATGCAGAACTCATCAATTACATTACTATAACCTTGACTAATATATAAGGGAAACCGAATACGCACAAGACAGTAACACTCACTTGAAGTTGTAAGGAAAGAGTATTATATCTTTGTTTTCATTTATTACCAACGATCGTAGCAAGTTGGCCTCGGTAGCTGTGGCATGAAATTTAACCTGAGTTGCATCTATGAGATATGTGTTAATGAACCCAATATCATCGACTTGTCTTTTCTTCAATTCGGCGATCTTCAATCTGCATAATATAGTGAGGATGATTATAAATACATGCAATGAAAGAGCTGAGCTATATAGAGAGACTTAATGACATAAGTAGTACTACTTACAGACAGTAGCAGGCGACCGTTGTTTTATCGAGGGCCAATTGATTGAAAAACTGATAGAACTCCTCAAATGGAACAGGCAACAGTTCAATTCCAACAAGGTCATGCTCCTTTTTAACTTTCACATACAAAGTACTCCTCCCCCCAGAGTCTGCAGATTTTCAAGTACCAATCATGCAATCTTCGCATCATCGTTGATAGAGATCTTTCATCTTTGACGAGAGGCTTCCCGTACTCGTATCTTTGTATCTGCACCTCCATGGGTTCATAATGTACATCGTCGGGCAGGTAATCTGCAAGATTTCTATAACCGGGCACCATCCTCGGATCATTAGCGACGTTGTGGCTAGGCACCTTGAGCGGGGGGCACGATTGCTTCGCTTGTTCGCCGAGCTGGGCAATTTGTTTCCCAGCTCATCGTTCTTTCAGCCTTTGATCACTGACAGTACTTCCCGACCACTCTGCTTCGGCAAATTCCTTTCCAATAATGCGCTCATAGTTTCCTTTCGGCGGAGACTTGGGTGGTTTTGTCAGGGCAGCCAGCATGCGCTTCGCTTTCACCGGATCTACCTTCTCCGGAAGTGGATGTCTCTTTGCTTTCAACCCTTGAAACAAGTCATCCACTTCGGTTCGTGCGATCTCGGCGTTCTCCTCCGGGGTCCTCTCATATGGTAACTTATCTGGAGTCTTCAGAGAAGGACCGAATCTGTATGTCCTCCCGCCTCTGGCTGTACTGCTAGACGCCGACCGAGCAGACGGAGCGGTTGTCTTCTTTACTTGCTTACGAGGTGGAGGAGAAGGACTACAACGCGCCGGAGTAGCCGGAGCGGCGGCAGGTCTCTTCCGCCCTTGCTGACGAGGCGGAGAAGGAGGAGGCTGGCTGCTCGGGCGCGTTGGCGCAGGCGGAGAAGGAGGCGGAGTGCCGCCACGCGCTGGAGAAGGAGCCGGTTGAGTGCCCTGATCGTCACTCGCCAGAGGAGGAGGCGGTGGAGGAGGCGGAGTGCCCTGACTCGCCGGAGGAGGAGGCGGTGGAGGAGGCGGAGTGCCCTGACTCGCCAGAGGAGGAGGCGGTGGAGGAGGCGGAGTGCCCTGACTTGCCAGAGGAGGAGGAGGAGGCGGAGGCGTCCAGTTCGGAAGGTTGATGAGCTCCTTCTGCCATAGGCATGGAGTCTTCAGAGCAGACCCCAGCCTAGTCTCCCCTTCACCGGTAGGGTGGTCAAGCTGGAGGTCCTCAAATCCCTCCGTTATTTCATCCACCATCACCCTAGCATATCCTTCTGGAATCGACCGACAGTGAAAAGTTGTGCCGGGTTCAGTAGGATAAACAGAGCCAACAGCCGCCTTAACCTTCAAATTCATCCATTGCGTCATAAGGTGGCAATTTTGAGACTCCGTGATAGCATCCACGGGATAGCTGGCAGGAGCCGTCAAGGCATGCTCCGGCTGAAGCAGCTCGATGGAAGCCACGCTGCTTCTCCGCTGAGATGGCGGGGTAGCTTCGGCAGTACGTTTGCTGCGATTTGCTTCTCGTTCCACTATCGCTTGTACCCTTACTTGCAGCATCGGCATTTGGGTCTGCTGCACTTTTTTCCTCCTCTCATGGGATTTGTAACCGCCTGCATCCGGAAACCCAACCTTCCACGGAATGGAGCCTGGCATGCCTCGTGTCCGTCCAGGGTGCTCAGGATTCCCGAGGGCCATCGTGAGCTCGTCGTTCTCTCTGTCTGGAAAGAACGTCCCTTGCTGCGTTGCTTCGATATAGTGCTGAAGCTTCCTGACTGGTATGTCCATTTGATCGTTCGTCCAAATGCACTTCCCTGTTACAGGGTCCAAGGTTCCGCCAGCCCCGAAGAACCAAGTCCGGCAACGGTCTGGCCAGTTAATTGTCTCTGGTTCGATCCCTTTATCAACCAGATCATTCTCAGTCTTGGCCCACTTAGGCCGGGCTACGAGGTAGCCACCTGACCCCGTGCGATGGTGATGCTTCTTCTTCGCAGCATTTTGCTTGTTTGTCGCCGACATCTTCTTACTCTTTTCCGATGTCTTGTGGGCCACAAATGCGGGCCAGTGATCTCTGATCTTCTCATATCCGCCCTTGAATTCTGGTGTCTCATTATTTTCGACAAACTTATTCAGCTCTTTCTTTCACCTCCTGAATAGTTCTGCCATCCTCTTAAGAGTAAAAGACTTGATTAATTGCTCTTTAACTGGCTTCTCTGGATTATCCTCTGGCGGTATGGTGAAATTTGACTTCAGCTCAGTCCAAAGATCATTTTTCTGCATATCATTGACATAAGACACCTCAGGGTCTTCTGTAGCCGGCTTAAACCATTGCTGGATGCTGATCGGGATCTTGTCCCTAACCAAAACCCCGCACTGAGCAACAAATGCGCTCTTTGTCCGGAGGGGTTCAATCGGTTGGCCGTCGGGCGCGATTGCTATGATCTCAAACTTTTCATTCGAGCTCAACTTTTTCTTCGGGCCTCATCTCTTTACCAAAGTTGTGCTCGATCCGGAGGGCTAGAAAAAAGAACAAAGACTTAATTAATATGTGTACATACCAAAATAATGAATGCATCAATTAGCTAGTCAGCAGAAGCTTAACTAATATATATACCTGGCCGGACTCGGTTCGGTCACCGGAGACGTCATCACGGTCTCCTTCTTGCACCGGCATTGGGTCACCGGAGCCGTCCTCACAGCCTCCTTCTTGCACTGGCATTAGGTCACCGGAGCCATCATAATCAACTGCTTCTAGACCATAGGTCTCGCTGAGAAACAACGAGCAGATGGCATCAGTTCCTCGTGCGATTATGTCCACCAACAACTCTTCTTGTACTTCGTCTCGGGCGGTGTCCATAGTTTCTACAAATATTGACAACATGGCAATTATTATTCAAACATGACAGATGGATATATTAGTGACAAAAACGTAGAACTAATATTAATTAGTGGCCTCGACGCTGCTTCTCTAGGGTTTGGGGTGGCCTCAACGCTGCTTCTCTAGGGTTTGGGGTGGCCTCGACAACACTTCAAGGATAAAAAAAGAAGAGGAAGAAGAAAAAAAAGGAGAAGAAAGAATAGAGGAGTAAGAACTCCTCTATTCTTTCTTCTCCTCTTTTTCTTCTTCTTCTTCCTCTTTTTTTATCGGGAACGAGGGTCGTCGAGGGTCACCGAGCGATAGAGGAAACCCTAAATAGCAAGTATCGTGGGTGTGAGATACATGTGGCCGTCGGTGTCGGACACTACATCCACGTCCCACAAGTGACGTGGGCATCGAAGCCCGCGCCACTTGTGGGACGTGGATGTAGTGTCCGACACCGATGGCCACATGTATCTCACACCGACGATACTTTCTATTTAGGGTTTCCTCTACTATTCGGCGACCCTGACCCTCGACGACCCTCGTTCCTGATAAAATAAAGAGGAAGAAGAAGAAAAAAAAGAGAAGAAGAGAAGAAGAGGGAGCCGCACCTGTTTATAAGGTGCGATGCGCCTTCCCTCTCGAGCTCCTCTCTAAAGCAGGCTTTCGGGCCTAACCGTGCAATCTGTGCCTGTGGGCCTACTGGGCCTCCCGCGGGCCTGAATCCTGGCCCATGGTAGGGTTTCTAGTCGTATTCAGGCCATGGGTGCCCAGTAGGTGGCACTTTTTTTGTTTTTTTGTTTTTTTGTTTCTACTTACAACAAAATACTTATTGTTGCTATATTTAAATTTGTTTCCAGTTTTTTTGTTTTGTTTTCTGCATTATTTATTTTCTTTTTTTTTGCTTTATTTTTTTAATTCTTTTTGCTTTTAGTTTTAAAAAAATTATAAACTTTCTGTTAGTGCCATTAGTTTTCAAATTTGAAAACACTTTTTTTGTTTTTTTTGTTTTCTTTGTTGCTTTATTTATTTTATTTTGTTTCTACTTACAACAAAATACTTATTGTTGCTATTTTTATTTTTTTTCCAGTTTTTTGTTTTGTTTTCTGTATTATTTATTTTCTTTTGTTTTTTGCTTTATTTTTTAATTCTTTTTGCTTTTAGGTCAGCAAAATTATAAACTTTCTGTTGCTTTATTTATTTTATTTTGTTTCTACTTACAACAAAATACTTATTGTTGCTATTTTTTTCCAGTTTTTTTGTTTTGTTTTCTGCATTATTTATTTTCTTTTATTTTTTGCTTTATTTTTTTATTCTTTTTGCTTTTAGTTTTAGAAAAATTATAAACTTTCTATTAGTGCCATTATAAACGTTTTGCTTTTAATTAGAATTCTTTGAAAATTGTTTGAATCACAAGTTTGTGATTAACTTACTAAAAAATGAGAATAGATGCGCTTATAGAGAAAATTCAACCTAAATTCCTAGTAAATTTCTATGAATTTCAGAGAAATTGACTATGAATTTAGGTTAAACTTTTCTCTATTAGGGTATCTATTTTCACTTTGAGAGGAGCTCAACAAGGTAGAGAGGGAAGGGCTTATAAACCGGTGTGAGCCCCCTTCGGTTGGCGAGGTGGGACTAAACTCTGCCCGCAACGAGGACCAACCCTTTAGTCCCGGTTTGTGGCACAAACCGGGACTAATGGTCATGGGCCAGGGGCGAGGAGCAAAATTATAAACTTTCTGTTAGTGCCATTAGTTTTAGAAAGTTGAAATTTGAAAGTTGGCATGGGCCAGGGACTAATGGTCATGGTATTACGAGGGCCGAACCATAAGACATGAAAGCATTTCAAATGAACTCTGAAAAGTTGAAAGTTGGCATGGTATCATAATTTCATCCACATAGCATGTGCATGTACAAAACGGACAATGGTAGCATGTTTGTGTGTTACAAAGTTGGCATGGTATCATCATAATAGTTGCGGGAGAAAGTCTTCACTTTTTCTTCGCCTGTATCATTTGCTTATTGCGCCGTAACCATGGATAATCTTCATTGTTTATCAGGATGCTTGGGTCAGCCTTGGCATTGAAGGGAGGAATTTCATGAAACTTTTCATAATCTTCAGACATGTCTGTCTTGCCGTCCACTCCTAGGATGTCCCTTTTTCCTGAAAGAACTATGTGGCGCTTTGGCTGATCATATGATGTATTCGCTTCCTTATCTTTTCTTTTTCTCGGTTTGATAGACATGTCCTTCACATAGATAACCTGTGCCACATCATTGGCTAGGACGAACGGTTCGTCAGTGTACCTAAGATTTTTCAGATCCACTGTTGTCATTCCGTACTGTGGGTCTACCTGTACCCCGCCGCCTAACAGATTGACCCATTTGCACTTAAACAAAGGGACCTTAAAATCAGGTCCGTAGTCAAGTTCCCATATGTCCACTATGTAACCATAATATGTGTCCTTTCCGCTCTCGGTTGCTGCATCAAAGCGGACACCGCTGTTTTGGTTGGTGCTCTTTTGATCTTGGGCGATCGTGTAAAATGTATTCCCATTTATCTCGTATCCTTTGTAAGTCAATACAGTCAAAGATGGCCCAGGTACACATTCTTCCTGCATTTGTGCAGGTATATACTTTCAGTGTCATCTAAACAGTGCGTGCATGCGTGGTATCCTTTGTTTGTCTGTCCTGAAAGGTTACTGAGAGCGGGCCAATCGTTGATGGTCACGAACAGCAATGCCTTAAGGTTAAATTCCTTCTGTCTGTGCTCATCCCACATACGTACACCGTTTCCATTCCACAGCTGTAAAAGTTCTTCAACTAATGGCCTTAGTTACACATCAATTTCGTTGCCGGGTTGCTTAGGGCCTTGGATGAGAACTGGCATCATAATGAACTTCCGCTTCATGCACATCCAAGGAGGAAGGTTATACATACATAGAGTCACGGGCCAGGTGCTGTGATTGCTGCTCTGCTCCCCGAAAGGATTAATGCCATCCGCGCTTAAAGCAAACCATACATTCCTTGGGTCCTTTGCAAACTCATCCCAGTACTTTCTCTCGATTTTTCTCCACCGCGACCCGTCAGCGGGTGCTCTCAACTTCCCATCTTTCTTTTGGTTCTCACTGTGCCATCGCATCAACTTGGCATGCTCTTCATTTCTGAACAGACGTTTCAACCGTGGTATTATAGGAGCATACCACATCACCTTTGCAGGAACCCTCTTCCTGGGGGGCTCGCCGTCAACATCATCAGGGTCATCTCGTCTGATCTTATACCACAATGCACCGCATACCGGGCATGCGTTCAGATCCTTGTATGCACCGCGGTAGAGGATGCAGTCATTAGGGCATGCATGTATCTTCTCCACCTCCAATCCTAGAGGGCATACGACCTTCTTTGCTGCGTATGTACTGTCGGGCAATTCGTTATCCTTTGGAAGCTTCTTCTTCAATATTTTCAGTAGCTTCTCAAATCCTTTGTCAGCCACAGCATTCTCTGCCTTCCACTACAGCAATTCCAGTACGGTACCGAGCTTTGTGTTGCCATCTTCGCAATTGGGGTATAACCCTTTTTTGTGATCCTCTAACATGCGATCGAACTTTAGCTTCTCCTTTTGACTTTCGCATTGCGTCCTTGCATCGACAATGACGCGGCGGAGATCATCATCATCGGACACATCGTCTGGTTGCTCTTGATCTTCAGCAGCTTCACCCGTTGCAGCATCATTGGGCACATCGTCTGGTTCCTCTTGATCTTCACCAGCTCCCCCCGTTGCAGCATCACCGTATTCAGGGGGCACATAGTTGTCATCGTACTCTTCTTCTTCGCCGTCTTCCATCATAACCCCTATTTCTCCGTGCCTCGTCCAAACAATATAGTGTGGCATGAAACCCTTGTAAAGCAGGTGGGAGTGAAGGATTTTCTGGTTAGAGTAAGACCTCGTATTCCCACATTCAGTGCTTGGAGAACACATAAAACCATTCTGCTTGTTTGCCTCAGCCGCATCGAGAAACTCATGCACGCCCTTAATGTACTCGCGGGTGTGTCTGTCACCGTACATCCATTGCCGGTTCATCTGCGTGCATTATATATAATTAAGTGTCCAAATTAATAGAAGTTCATCATCACATTAAAACCAAAGTGCATACATAGTTCTCATCTAACAACATATAGCTCTCCAGAGCATCTAATTAATTAAACCATACATTGAAACTATGTAAAACATTTCAATGCGAAAACAAATGCGATCATAATCACAACCAAGGTAACAATTGATCCAACGGCATAATGATACCAAGCCTCGGTATGAATGGCATATTTTCTAATCTTTCTAATCTTCAAGCGCATTGCATCCATCTTGATCTTGTGATCATCGACGACATCCGCAACATGCAACTCCAATATCATCTTCTCCTCCTCAATTTTTTTATTTTTTCCTTCAACAAATTGTTTTCTTCTTCAACTAAATTTAACCTCTCAACAATAGAGTCGGTTGGCATTTCCGATTCACATACATCCTACATAAATAAAATCTATGTCACGTTAGTCGGCATAATTTTCATAAACAATAAATGAACCAATAGTTATAAAGATAATATATATACCACATCCGAATCATAGACAGGACGAGGGCCGACGGGGGCGGATACCAAAACCATCGCACTATATAAGATGCAATAATAAAAGTAAGAAAATAATACAAGTATCTATGTAAACATACAAGTAAGAATATTTTTCCTTTCAGAAAGAAGATAAAACAAGAGGCTCACCACGGTGGTGCCGGCGATGAGCTCGGCGCGGGTGATCGACGGCGGTGAAGACGGGGACGGGGCGTGACGGACCGCTAAACCTAGACAAATATTATGGAAAATGGAGCTTGGAGGTTGAGCTTGGAGAGGAGAAAGCTTAAGTAGTGTGGCTCGGGCATTCCATCGAACACCTTGTGTGCATAGGAGGTGAGCTAGAGCACCACCAAGCCCTCTCCCCCCCTCGGCCAGAGAAAAACAGAGCACTGGGGTGCTCTGCTCGCGAGCGAGGGGTATATATAGGCACCTCATTGGTCCCGGTTGGTGACATGAGCCGGGACTAAAGGGGAGCCTTTGGTCCCGGTTCAAGCCACCAACCGGGACCAATGGTGGTGGGCCAGGAGCGAGGTCCATTGGTCCCGGTTCATCCCACCAACTGGGACCAAAAGGTCCAGATGAACCGGGACCAATGGCCCACGTGGCCCGGCCGGCCCCCTGGGCTCACGAACCGGGACCAATGCCCACATTGGTCCCGGTTCTGGACTGAACCGGGACTAATGGGCTGACCCGGCCTGGACCAAAGCCCTGTTTTCTACTAGTGATAACATCACATTAATTTAAGTTAATCCACCATATGATCTATTTTTCATAAAAAAGTTGTTGGCATAGATGTCATTTTTTTTATAAACTTGGTCAAACTTAAATATGTTTGACTTAGAACAAAACTAGAACATCATTTTGGAAAGGAGGGGGGGGGTGGGGGGAGAAAATAATAACAATAGTTATGACATTGATTAGCAACAGTAGAACAATTATGGAACATATCCCCCAAAACAAGAATCATTGTGAAATATATTTTAGAGTGTACTTTTTTGCGGGTTAGAGTGTACTTATTTAATATGGTAGATGTTGATACTCTTCTACATAAACATTTTTTAGATGTTGTTCTATATAAACTTGCTCAAATTTAAGATCTAACTTAGCTAAAACTAGGAATACTTACGTTTTGGAAGAGAGAGTTCTCTTCTTTGAGGCTGGGAGACAAAGGTCCAATGTGTAACGCCCCAGATATAACTTTCCCAATTTGTACTCCAACTCTTGCCGTTTCAGGCGTTAAGTTATATTTATTTCTCGGGTTCGGGTCTTTGTCTCCGTGTGTTGTTTTCGTTGTCATGCATCTCATATCATGTCATCATGTGCATTGCATTCGCATACGTGTTCATCTCATGCATTCGAGCATTTTCCCCGTTGTCCGTTTTGCATTCCGGCGCTTCGTTCTCCTCCGGTGGCCATTTCTAGCTTTCTTTCGTGTGTGGGGATTAAAAATTTCCGGATTGGACCGATACTTGCCAAGCGGCCTTGGTTTACTACCGGTAGACCGCCTGTCAAGTTTCGTATCATTTGGACTTCGTTTGATACTCCAACGGTTAACCGAGGGACCGAAAAGGCCTCATGTGTGTTGCAGCCCAACACCCCTCCAATTTGGTCCAAAACCCACCAAACTCTGCTCCATCATCTAGAGCGTTCGATCACGATCGCATGGCCGAAAACCGCACCTCATTTGGACTCTCCTAGCTCCACTTATGCCTATAAATAGACCCCTCCATTTTCGGATCTCTCTCCCTCTCCGAAACCCTAAAAAAAAAACAGATCTCTCCGCGCCGGACGTGTCCGTCCGCCGCCGGACACGCCGCGCCGCCGCCCGCGCCCAACCACAGGGCGACACGTGGCCTCGTCCCGTCGCCGCCGCTCCAGCCCGGGAGGCCCGGACCGGGCCCCCGCGAGCCCGAGGCCACCGCCGCCCAGCGCCGCGCCTCCCCATGCCTCTTCCCCGACGCCGGTGCCAGATCCGCCTCCGCCGCCCGCCGTCCACCTCGCCGGTCGCCGCCGCGTCGCCGGGCAACCTCGTCGCCGGCCGCCGCCTGAGCCGGCCCCGCTCTCCCCGCCGCCTCCGCCGGAGCCGGGCTCCGCCCCAGCCTCTCCCTCCTCGTCTCCGAGCTCCGGCGAGCCGCCGGCCTCCTCCCCCGTCGATTCCGGCGAACTGCTACAGTAACTCCGGCGTGCTCCGAAATCCGTGCAGATCTGGATCTGAGATCCGCGGGTTGACTTTTTCTCCTCCGAACCCTAATTTTTGTGCATACTTTGACCTGCCATATCTCCGCATCCGTAGCTCCGTTTTGGACATATAGTATATCAAAATGTTCGTCTCGACGAGTACATCATTTCATTCCATTGCATCATTTTCATTTGAGTTCATCTTGATGCCCGAAATGCTGTTAGAAGAGGGCTTCGTGAGTTAATTGTCAGATCTGCTAGTTCATCTTAGACTTTTGTCATTTTTGCCATGATTGTTGTGTGCATGATATGCCTGTGAGTCCTTCTTATGTTTTGTTAGGGATTTTGTTATCTTTCCAGAGGTGCAACCCATGCATTTTTAGGATGTGTGTGGTGACTTGTGCAAGCTTGCAAAGAGAGGCACCCGGTAAACCTGTTTTCAGGGACTTAGTAGTTTTCACTAAGTCTGCGATTGTTTAGTTCATGATGCCATATGTTCATGCTGTTTCCTAGTGATCCGTGCCTCTTTTGAGGATGATCAGTAAAGGAGTTTTGTTAATCTTGTTATGCTCTAGCCATCCATGCCTTTGCTTGCAATTATGGAGCACCCTAGCTTGAGTCAATCGAGCTCTACTTTTGCTTCATGGTGAATCTGGGCAGATCGTCAACTCGTTTGCGATTTTGGCGGTGATGTTGTAGTTGACCCGTGCATGCTATGCCTTTGTTCTTGCCATGTCTAGCTAGAATTTTGTGCCTTCTTAATGGATGTATGATTGCCTTGCCATGACTTGCACCGTAGTGAGTGCATCGAGCTCGTTTACATGCCTTCGTGAGTTATATTTCAGCATGTCTCAGTTTTCACCAAGTCTGAAAACTGATTGTGTTTTAGCTATGTTCGTGTGCTTGTTAGTATATTTTGTGATCCCTTTTGGCCCCAGGTCACTTAGGGTCTTTTGTTAAGCTTGTTGAGTAGCTCCATGCCATGTTCTTCTTTGTCTTAATCAGGTCCTGTAGCATGTTGTTTTGCTGCTCCGAAGAGGGCTTCATGATCTGAAATTTCAGACAAGTGTTAATTTCACTAAGTCTGAAATCTGTTTTGCATTTGCGTTTTTGCCATGCTTGTTTGAACCTCTTAATGGATGAATTGGCCGTGGCTCAGTGCTAGTCGTTTGTTAAGCATCTTGAATGCTTCCCTGCCATGTATTTTGTTGTCATGTTTGGTGGCTGTAGCATGTTCATTTCATTGCATTTAGATGCCTACTTGCTGTAAATCGCAGACCGGTGTCATATTTAAATCGCTTGCCATTTTCAAACCGTAACTCCGATTCCGGCGTTCTTTATATCGTTTTCAAGCGATTTCATCCTCTCTTTCCAGTGGCACACTTGGTTTTCCAAGTTGAGGCCAGGTTCATGCATTTCCTGTCATATCTTGCATTTTGCATCCCGCATCGCATCCCGCATAGCATATCATCATTGCATCGTATTGTTTGAGTTTGCACGTGGTTGATTGTATCCTTGTTGCTTGTTTGTCTTGTTTGGGTAGATCCGGGAGACGAGTTCGCTAACGAGGAGCCTGTTGAGTTTGCTTTTGAGGATCCAGTCAACTCTGACAACTGTGCAGGCAAGATGATCATACCCTCGAAATCACTACTATCTTTGCTATGCTAGTTTTGCTCGCTCTTTTGCTATGCCATTGCTACGATGCCTAACACTTGCTTTAAAGCCTCCCAAATTGCCATGTCAAACCCCTAACCCACCATGTCCTAGCAAACCATTGATTGGCTATGTTACCGCTTTGCTCAGCCCCTCTTATAGCGTTGATAGTTGCAGGTGAAGATCGGAGGCGTTCCTTGTTGGAACATTTATTTACTTGTTGGGGTATCATTATATTGCTATGTTATCTTAATGCATCTATATACTTGGTAAAGGGTGGAAGGCTCAGCCTCTCGCCTAGTGTTTTGTTCCACTCTTGCCACCCTAGTTTCCGTCATATCGGTGTTATGTTCTCGGATTTTGCGTTTCTCACGCGGTTGAGTCATAATGGGAACCCCTTGATAGTTCTCCTTGATTAAAGCTTTTCCAGCAATGCCCAACCTTGGTTTTATCATTTGCCACCTAGCCTTTTTCTTCCCTTGGGTTCTGCAGACTCAAGGGTCATCATTATTTTAACCCCCCCGGGCCAGTGCTCCTCTGAGTGTTGGTCCAAACTGTCAGCCACCGGTGGCTACCAGGGGCAACTCTGGGCTGGCCTACCGGAAGTTTAGAAAATCTGAGTGTGCCCTGAGAAAGAGATATGTGCAGCTCCTATCGGGATTTGTCAGCACATTCGGGCGGTGTTGCTGGTCTTGTTTTAACCTGTCGAAGTGTCTTGTTGTACCGAGGTACCGAGTCTGATCGGAACATCTTGGGTGGAGGTCTATTCCTTCGTTGACCGTGAGAGCTTGGCATGGGCTAAGTTGGGACTCCCCTGCAGGGATTGAACTTTCGAAAGCCGTGCCCGCGGTTATGGGCAGATAGAAACTTAATTAAAATGAATCAACCGTGTGACCGTGATGGCCCCTTCTCGGCGGGGTCCGGGAAGTGGACACGGTGTTGGAGTAATGCTTGCGCAGGTTGTTTCTCTAGATTCTCGCTCGCGCTTTACCTCCTCTTCTCGCTCTCTTTTGCGAATATGTTAGCCACCATATATGCTAGTCGCTTGCTGCAGCTCCACATATATTTGGCTTACCCCTTCCTATAAGCTTAAATAGTCTTGATCGCGAGGGTGCGAGATTGCTGAGTTCCTGTGGGTCACAGATTCCTACTATACCAGATGCAGGTCCAGGTGATTCCGCTCCAGGTGACACGCATGAGCTCATTAGATGAATGATCTGATTGACATGACCCATTCCATTAGCTTAGCACCCGACCGTTTAGTGTGTTGCTATTGCTTTCTTCATGACTTATACATGTTCCTATGACTATGAGATTATGCAACTCCCGTTTGCCGGAGGAACACTTTGTGTGCTACCAAACGTCACAACGTAACTGGGTGATTATAAAGGAGCACTACAGGTGTCTCCAAAGGTAGATGTTGGGTTGGCGTATTTCGAGATTAGGATTTGTCACTCCGATTGTCGGAGAGGTATCTCTGGGCCCTCTCGGTAATGCACATCACATAAGCCTTGCAAGCATTGCAACTAATGAGTTAGTTGCGGGATGATGTATTACAAAACGAGTAAAGAGACTTGCCGGGAACGAGATTGAACTAGGTATTGGATACCGACGATCGAATCTCGGGCAAGTAACATACCGATGACAAAGGGAACAACGTATGTTGTTATGCGGTCTGACCGATAAAGATCTTCGTAGAATATGTAGGATCCAATATGGGCATCCAGGTCCCGCTATTGGTTATTGACCGGAGATGTGTCTCAATCATGTCTACATTGTTCTCGAACCGTAGGGTCCGCACGCTTAACGTTACGATGGCTGTTGTTATGAGTTTATGCATTTTGATGTACTGAAGTTAGTTCGGAGTCCCGGATGTGATCACGGACATGACGAGGAGTCTCGAAATGGTCGAGACATAAAGATTGATATATTGGAAGCCTATGTTTGGATATCGGAAATGTTCCGGCTGAAATCGGGATTTTACCGGAGTACCGGGAGGTTACCGGAACCCCCCGGGAACTATATGGGCCTTAGTGGGCTTTAGTGGAAAGGAGAAAGGGGCAGCCCTAGGTGGCCGCGCGCCTCCCCCCTCCCCTAGTCCTATTAGGACTAGGAGACGTGGCCGGCCCCCCTCTCTCTCTTCCCCCCCTCGAGGAATCCTATTCCAACTAGGATTGGGGGGGGGGGAATCCTACTCCCAGAGGGAGTAGGACTCTCCTGGCGCGCCCTCCTTGGCCGGCCAGCCCCTCCCCCTTGGATCCTTTATATACGGGGGCAGGGGGACACCCTAGGACACACAAGTTGATCATTGAGATCGTTCCTTAGCCGTGTGCGGTGCCCCCTGCCACCATATTCCACCTCGATCATATCGTTGTAGTGCTTAGGCGAAGCCCTGCGTCGGTAGAAAATCAAGATCGTCACCACGCCGTCGTGCTGACGGAACTCCTCCCCGAATCTTTGCTGGATCGGAGCCCGGGGATCGTCATCGAGCCGTACGTGTGCTAAGAACTCGGAGGTGCCGGAGTAACGGTGCTTGGATCGGTCGGATCGGGAAGAAGACGTACGACTACTTCCTCTACGTTGTGTCAACGCTTCCGTTGCGATCTACAAGGGTACGTAGATCATACTCTCCCCCTCGTTGCTATGCATCACCATGATCTTGCGTGTGCGTAGGAATTTTTTTGAAATTACTACGTTCCCCAACACCCTATACATAGGAAAAAACCATATAATTTGGAAAAATAAGCATTCCAATTCAAATGTTATTCATATTTTTGTTCCACACCTCCTTTTTACAAGAAGACATTGGGGTCCTAGACTCCATGAATTACAACATCTTTAGTATATTGTGCATATATTGGTTCCCCAATTTGATACCCGTGACTGGCCATCAATCTTTGCTCCTTAAACTCCCTTTGTTCTAAAATAAAATAATTTCTAATTAATCCTAAGTCAAACCATCTCGAGTTTGACAAAGCTTATACAATCCGCTCCAAAATAATTGATGTTCTAGTTTTATACCAAGTCAAACTTAATTAACTTCCACCAAATTTATTGAAATTTTTACAAACATCTATACACTGGTAGAAAAAGGGCCTGTTGTCCCGCTTCGTAAGGGCCTTTTGTCCCAGTTCTGGAACCCGGACTAAAGGGTCGGTACCATGTCCCTTTAGTCTCGGTTCAATCCATAACCGGGACAGATGGGCCTCCACGTGGCCTGTGCGCGGAGCCCAGGCAGGAGACCCTTTGGTCCCGGTTGGTGGCACCAACCAGGACCAATAGGCATCCACGCGTCAGCATTTCTGTGGTTGGGGTTTTTGTTTTTTTTGAAGGGGTGGAGGGGGGTTGGGGGTTTTGGGGGGTTAATTTTGGTGTTTCATATATTGTGTTAGCTAGCTATAATTAATAGAGAGAAGTGTCCTCTCTTATGTCCGTGCTTGGTCGACGCTACGTACTATACATACGTATAGAGAGGACTAGACACGCTAGCTAGCTAGTAAGCAAACGAAGGAAACAGAAGATCGTCATGAACATATATGCATACAGAGAGAAGTGATATCGACCACCTCTCCTTCTCCGAGAGATTGGTCGAACAATAAGTTCTCATATATCTATCCGACACTACCAGCTACATATATACAATAATTATCTCTTACAAATATAATCATACGGACTCAGGGTCCACATAGTATTCTCCGTCTTCAGGGATCACGTGGTCAAGAAAGAATGCCGCCAATTCCTCTTGAATTGCTCGCATGCGAGCTGGTGCTAGGAGTTCATCCCTCTTCCGAAACATCTAATTTAAAGAAGGGGGTCAATACATATATATGAATGAATGAAACTCAACACAAATGATGGTAATAAAATAAAATTGTGAATGTTGTTATTTACGTACTTCATATTGTTCGTCAGTGTAGCCCCGCTCACAGGTCGTGTGGCGGATGGACTCGCAAACATAGTATCCACAAAAATCATTCCCTTGTTCCTGCCACAACCACTTTACAAGAAATAGAGATCAATCAAACTAATAAGCAAGAATGCCAAATGGTATTGATGAAACTAGCGCTTGAATGACTAGTAGATGTGCGGAACATGCTACTATAGTACTTACTTTCGGGTGTCTAAATTGCAGCTCCTTCGGCAGTCCCGGAGCTTTTCTGGTGAATTTTCTCCAAACCCTGCCGGACAAAGAAAACAATTACTTGATATATCAGGAAATGAACAAAGTTGCTGATATGGTGGATAATGATTGATTTAACTTACTTCTCGAGTACTTGAGTCATGTCTGCATAGTCCTGGGGATCTTTTCGTCTTGAGTCTAAGACGGTTACTAGTCCCTGCTCAAGCTTAATCTCTAGGAGAATATAGTGGAAACTGCACATGCATGCAGAACTCATCAATTACATTACTATAACCTTGACTAATATATAAGGGAAACCGAATACGCACAAGACAGTAACACTCACTTGAAGTTGTAAGGAAAGAGTATTATATCTTTGTTTTCATTTATTACCAACGATCGTAGCAAGTTGGCCTCGGTAGCTGTGGCATGAAATTTAACCTGAGTTGCATCTATGAGATATGTGTTAATGAACCCAATATCATCGACTTGTCTTTTCTTCAATTCGGCGATCTTCAATCTGCATAATATAGTGAGGATGATTATAAATACATGCAATGAAAGAGCTGAGCTATATAGAGAGACTTAATGACATAAGTAGTACTACTTACAGACAGTAGCAGGCGACCGTTGTTTTATCGAGGGCCAATTGATTGAAAAACTGATAGAACTCCTCAAATGGAACAGGCAACAGTTCAATTCCAACAAGGTCATGCTCCTTTTTAACTTTCACATACAAAGTACTCCTCCCCCCAGAGTCTGCAGATTTTCAAGTACCAATCATGCAATCTTCGCATCATCGTTGATAGAGATCTTTCATCTTTGACGAGAGGCTTCCCGTACTCGTATCTTTGTATCTGCACCTCCATGGGTTCATAATGTACATCGTCGGGCAGGTAATCTGCAAGATTTCTATAACCGGGCACCATCCTCGGATCATTAGCGACGTTGTGGCTAGGCACCTTGAGCGGGGGGCACGATTGCTTCGCTTGTTCGCCGAGCTGGGAAATTTGTTTCCCAGCTCATCGTTCTTTCAGCCTTTGATCACTGACAGTACTTCCCGACCACTCCGCTTCGGCAAATTCCTTTCCAATAATGCGCTCATAGTTTCCTTTCGGCGGAGACTTGGGTGGTTTTGTCAGGGCAGCCAGCGTGCGCTTCGCTTTCACCGGATCTACCTTCTCCTCCGGAAGTGGATGTCTCTTTGCTTTCAACCCTTGAAACAAGTCATCCACTTCGGTTCGTGCGATCTCGGCGTTCTCCTCTGGGGTCCTCTCATATGGTAACTTATCTGGAGTCTTCAGAGAAGGACCGAATCTGTATGTCCTCCCGCCTCTGGCTGTACTGCTAGACGCCGACCGAGCAGACGGAGCGGTTGTCTTCTTTACTTGCTTACGAGGTGGAGGAGAAGGACTACAATGCGCCGGAGTAGCCGGAGCGGCGGCAGGTCTCTTCCGCCCTTGCTGACGAGGCGGAGAAGGAGGAGGCTGGCTGCTCGGGCGCGTTGGCGCAGGCGGAGAAGGAGGCGGAGTGCCGCCACGCGCTGGAGAAGGAGCCGGTTGAGTGCCCTGATCGTCACTCGCCAGAGGAGGAGGCGGTGGAGGAGGCAGAGTGCCCTAACTCGCCGGAGGAGGAGGCGGTGGAGGAGGCGGAGTGCCCTGACTCACCAGAGGAGGAGGCGGAGTGCCCTGACTTGCCAGAGGAGGAGGAGGAGGCGGAGGCGTCCAGTTCGGAAGGTTGATGAGCTCCTTCCGCCATAGGCATGGAGTCTTCAGAGCAGACCCCAGCCTAGTCTCCCCTTCACCGGTAGGGTGGTCAAGCTGGAGGTCCTCAAATCCCTCCGTTATTTCATCCACCATCACCCTAGCATATCCTTCTGGAATCGACCGACAGTGAAAAGTTGTGCCGGGTTCAGTAGGATAAACAGAGCCAACAGCCGCCTTAACCTTCAAATTCATCCATTGCGTCATAAGGTGGCAATTTTGAGACTCCGTGATAGCATCCACGGGATAGCTTGCAGGAGCCGTCAAGGCATGCTCCGGCTGAAGCAACTCGATGGAAGCCATGCTGCTTCTCCGCTGAGATGGCGGGGTAGCTTCGGCAGTACGTTTGCTGCGATTTGCTTCTCGTTCCTCTATCGCTTGTACCCTTGCTTGCAGCACCGGCATTTGGGTCTGCTGCACTTTTTTCCTCCTCTCATGGGATTTGTAACCGCCTGCGTCCGGAAACCCAACCTTCCACGGAATGGAGCCTGGCATGCCTCGTGTCCGTCCAGGGTGCTCAGGATTCCCGAGGGCCATCGTGAGCTCGTCGTTCTCTCTGTCTGGAAAGAACGTCCCTTGCTGCGTTGCTTCGATATAGTGCTGAAGCTTCCTGACTGGTATGTCCATTTGATCGTTCGTCCAAATGCACTTCCCTGTTACAGGGTCCAAGGTTCCGCCAGCCCCGAAGAACCAAGTCCGGCAACGGTCTGGCCAGTTAATTGTCTCTGGTTCGATCCCTTTATCAACCAGATCATTCTCAGTCTTGGCCCACTTAGGCCGGGCTACGAGGTAGCCACCTGACCCCGTGCGATGGTGATGCTTCTTCTTCGCAGCATTTTGCTTGTTTGTCGCCGACATCTTCTTACTCTTTTCCGATGTCTTGTGGGCCACAAATGCGGGCCAGTGATCT
Source organism: Triticum urartu (assembly GCF_056163025.1). Lineage (NCBI taxonomy): Eukaryota > Viridiplantae > Streptophyta > Magnoliopsida > Poales > Poaceae > Triticum > Triticum urartu. The sequence continues at coordinate 419,024,939 of NC_141877.1, read as the reverse complement.
CTGATCTTCTCATATCCGCCCTTGAATTCTGGTGTCTCATTATTTTCGACAAACTTATTCAGCTCTTTCTTTCACCTCCTGAATAGTTCTGCCATCCTCTTAAGAGTAAAAGACTTGATTAATTGCTCTTTAACTGGCTTCTCTGGATTATCCTCTGGCGGTAGGGTGAAATTTGACTTCAGCTCAGTCCAAAGATCATTTTTCTGCATATCATTGACATAAGACACCTCAGGGTCTTCTGTAGCCGGCTTAAACCATTGCTGGATGCTGATCGGGATCTTGTCCCTAACCAAAACCCCGCACTGAGCAACAAATGCGCTCTTTGTCCGGAGGGGTTCAATCGGTTGGCCGTCGGGCGCGATTGCTATGATCTCAAACTTTTCATTCGAGCTCAACTTTTTCTTCGGGCCTCGTCTCTTTACCAAAGTTGTGCTCGATCCGGAGGGCTAGAAAAAAGAACAAAGACTTAATTAATATGTGTACATACCAAAATAATGAATGCATCAATTAGCTAGTCAGCAGAAGCTTAACTAATATATATACCTGGCCGGACTCGATTCGGTCACCGGAGACGTCATCACGGTCTCCTTCTTGCACCGGCATTGGGTCACCGGAGCCGTCCTCACGGCCTCCTTCTTGCACTGGCATTAGGTCACTGGAGCCATCATAATCAACTGCTTCTAGACCATAGGTCTCGCTGAGAAACAACGAGCAGATGGCATCAGTTCCTCGTGCGATTATGTCCACCAACAACTCTTCTTGTACTTCGTCTCGGGCGGTGTCCATAGTTTCTACAAATATTGACAACATGGCAATTATTATTCAAACATGACAGATGGATATATTAGTGACAAAAACGTAGAACTAATATTAATTAGTGGCCTCGACGCTGCTTCTCTAGGGTTTGGGGTGGCCTCAACGCTGCTTCTCTAGGGTTTGGGGTGGCCTCGACAACACTTCAAGGATAAAAAAAGAAGAGGAAGAAGAAAAAAAAGGAGAAGAAAGAATAGAGGAGTAAGAACTCCTCTATTCTTTCTTCTCCTCTTTTTTTCTTCTTCTTCCTCTTTTTTTTATCGGGAACGGGGGTCGTCGAGGGTCACCGAGCGATAGAGGAAACCCTAAATAGCAAGTATCGTGGGTGTGAGATACATGTGGCCGTCGGTGTCGGACACTACATCCACGTCCCACAAGTGACGTGGGCATCGAAGCCCGCGCCACTTGTGGGACGTGGATGTAGTGTCCGACACTGATGGCCACATGTATCTCACACCGACGATACTTTCTATTTAGGGTTTCCTCTACTATTCGGCGACCCTGACCCTCGACGACCCTCGTTCCTGATAAAATAAAGAGGAAGAAGAAGAAAAAAAAGAGAAGAAGAGAAGAAGAGGGAGCCGCACCTGTTTATAAGGTGCGATGCGCCTTCCCTCTCGAGCTCCTCTCTAAAGCAGGCTTTCGGGCCTAACCGTGCAATCTGTGCCTGTGGGCCTACTGGGCCTCCCGCGGGCCTGAATCCTGGCCCATGGTAGGGTTTCTAGTCGTATTCAGGCCGTGGGTGCCCAGTAGGTGGCACTTTTTTTGTTTTTTTGTTTTTTGTTTCTACTTACAACAAAATACTTATTGTTGCTATATTTAAATTTTTTTCCATTTTTTTGTTTTGTTTTCTGCATTATTTATTTTCTTTTTTTTGCTTTATTTTTTTAATTCTTTTTGCTTTTAGTTTTAAAAAAATTATAAACTTTCTGTTAGTGCCATTAGTTTTCAAATTTGAAAACACTTTTTTTGTTTTTTTGTTTTCTTTGTTGCTTTATTTATTTTATTTTGTTTCTACTTACAACAAAATACTTATTGTTGCTATTTTTATTTTTTTTCCAGTTTTTTGTTTTGTTTTCTGTATTATTTATTTTCTTTGTTTTTTGCTTTATTTTTTAATTCTTTTTGCTTTTAGGTCAGCAAAATTATAAACTTTCTGTTGCTTTATTTATTTTATTTTGTTTCTACTTACAACAAAATACTTATTGTTGCTATTTTTTTTCCAGTTTTTTTGTTTTGTTTTCTGCATTATTTATTTTCTTTTATTTTTTGCTTTATTTTTTTATTCTTTTTGCTTTTAGTTTTAGAAAAATTATAAACTTTCTATTAGTGCCATTATAAACGTTTTGCTTTTAATTAGAATTCTTTGAAAATTGTTTGAATCACAAGTTTGTGATTAACTTACTAAAAAATGAGAATAGATGCGCTTATAGAGAAAATTCAACCTAAATTCCTAGTAAATTTCTATGAATTTCAGAGAAATTCACTATGAATTTAGGTTAAACTTTTCTCTATTAGGGTATATATTTTCACTTTGAGAGGAGCTCAACAAGGTAGAGAGGGAAGGGCTTATAAACCGGTGTGAGCCCCCTTCGGTTGGCGAGGTGGGACTAAACTCTGCCCGCAACGAGGACCAACCCTTTAGTCCCGGTTTGTGGCACAAACCGGGACTAATGGTCATGGGCCAGGGGCGAGGAGCAAAATTATAAACTTTCTGTTAGTGCCATTAGTTTTAGAAAGTTGAAAGTTGGCATGGGCCAGGGACTAATGGTCATGGTATTACGAGGGCCGAACCATAAGACATGAAAGCATTTCAAATGAACTCTGAAAAGTTGAAAGTTGGCATGGTATCATAATTTCATCCACATAGCATGTGCATGTACAAAACGGACAATGGTAGCATGTTTGTGTGTTACAAAGTTGGCATGGTATCATCATAATAGTTGCGGGAGAAAGTCTTCACTTTTTCTTCGCTTGTGTCATTTGCTTATTGTGCCGTAACCATGGATAATCTTCATTGTTTATCAGGATGCTTGGGTCAGCCTTGGCATTGAAGGGAGGAATTTCATGAAACTTTTCATAATCTTCAGACATGTCTGTCTTGCCGTCCACTCCTAGGATGTCCCTTTTTCCTGAAAGAACTATGTGGCGCTTTGGCTGATCATATGATGTATTCGCTTCCTTATCTTTTATTTTTCTCGGTTTGATAGACATGTCCTTCACATAGATAACCTGTGCCACATCATTGGCTAGGACGAACGGTTCGTCAGTGTACCTAAGATTTTTCAGATCCACTGTTGTCATTCCGTACTGTGGGTCTACCTGTACCCCGCCGCCTAACAGATTGACCCATTTGCACTTAAACAAAGGGACCTTAAAATCAGGTCCGTAGTCAAGTTCCCATATGTCCACTATGTAACCATAATATGTGTCCTTTCCGCTCTCGGTTGCTGCATCAAAGCGGACACCGCTGTTTTGGTTGGTGCTCTTTTGATCTTGGGCGATCGTGTAAAATGTATTCCCATTTATCTCGTATCCTTTGTAAGTCAATACAGTCAAAGATGGTCCCCTGGACAACAAATACAACTCATCACAAACAGTGTTGTCACCTCTGAGACGTGTTTCCAACCAACTGCTGAAAGTCCTGATGTGTTCACATGTAATCCAGTCGTCGCACTGCTCCGGGTGTTTGGAGCGCAGACTATTCTTGTGTTCACCGACATACGGGGTCACCAAGGTAGAGTTCTGTAGAACTGTGTAGTTTGCTTGAGACCAAGAATATCCGTCCCTGCATATTATTGAGTCTCTTCCAAGAGTGCCTTTTCCAGTCAGTCTCCCCTCATACCGCGATTTAGGGAGACCTATCTTCTTAAGGCCAGGAATGAAGTCAACACAAAACCCGATAACATCCTCTGTTTGATGGCCCATGGAGATGCTTCCTTCTGGCCTAGCGCAGTTACAGACATATTTCTTTAGGACTCCCATGAACCTCTCAAAGGGGAACATATTGTGTAGAAATACGGGCCCCAGGATGACAATCTCGTCGACTAGATGAACTAGGACGTGCGTCATGATATTGAAGAAGGATGGTGGGAACACCAGCTCGAAACTGACAAGACATTGCGCCACATCACTCCTTAGCCTTGGTACGATTTCTGGATCGATCACCTTATGAGAGATTGCATTGAGGAATGCACATAGCTTCACAATGGCTAATCGGACGTTTTCCGGTAGAAGCCCCCTCAATGCAACCGGAAGCAGTTGCGTCATAATCACATGGCAGTCATGAGACTTTAGGTTCTGAAACTTTTTCTCTGGCATATTTATTATTCCCTTTATATTCGATGAGAAGCCAGTCGTGACCTTCATACTGAGCAGGCATTCAAAGAAGATTTCTTTCTCTTCTTTTGTAAGAGCGTAGCTGGCAGGACCTTTATACTTTTTCGGAGGCATGCCGTCTTTTTCGTGCAAACGTTGCAGGTCCTCCCGTGCCTCAGGTGTATCTTTTGTCTTCCCATACACGCCCAAGAAGCCTAGCAGGTTCACGCAAAGGTTCTTCATCACGTGCATCACGTCGATTGAGGAGCGGACCTCTAGGTCTTTCCAGTAGGGTAGGTCCCAAAATATAGATTTCTTATTCTACATGGGTGCGTGTCCCTCAGCGTCATTCGGAACAGCTAGTCCACCGGGACCCTTTCCAAAGATTACGTAGTGTAAATCATTGACCATAGCAAGCACGTGATCACCGGTGCGCATGGCGGGCTTCTTCCGGTGATCTGCCTCGCCTTTGAAATGCTTGCCTTTCTTTCGACATTGATGGTTGGTCGGAAGAAATCGACGATGGCCCAGGTACACATTCTTCCTGCATTTGTGCAGGTATATACTTTCAGTGTCATCTAAACAGTGCGTGCATGCGTGGTATCCTTTGTTTGTCTGTCCTGAAAGGTTACTGAGAGCGGGCCAATCGTTGATGGTCACGAACAGCAATGCCTTAAGGTTAAATTCCTTCTGTCTGTGCTCATCCCACATACGTACACCGTTTCCATTCCACAGCTGTAAAAGTTCTTCAACTAATGGCCTTAGTTACACATCAATTTCGTTGCCGGGTTGCTTAGGGCCTTGGATGAGAACTGGCATCATAATGAACTTCCGCTTCATGCACATCCAAGGAGGAAGGTTATACATACATAGAGTCACGGGCCAGGTGCTGTGATTGCTGCTCTGCTCCCCGAAAGGATTAATGCCATCCGCGCTTAAAGCAAACCATACATTCCTTGGGTCCTTTGCAAACTCATCCCAGTACTTTCTCTCGATTTTTCTCCATTGCGACCCGTCAGCGGGTGCTCTCAACTTCCCATCTTTCTTTCGGTTCTCACTGTGCCATCGCATCAACTTGGCATGCTCTTCATTTCTGAACAGACGTTTCAACCGTGGTATTATAGGAGCATACCACATCACCTTTGTAGGAACCCTCTTCCTGGGGGGCTCGCCGTCAACATCATCAGGGTCATCTCGTCTGATCTTATACCACAATGCACCGCATACCGGGCATGCGTTCAGATCCTTATATGCACCGCGGTAGAGGATGCAGTCATTAGGGCATGCATGTATCTTCTCCACCTCCAATCCTAGAGGGCATACGACCTTCTTTGCTGCGTATGTACTGTCGGGCAATTCGTTATCCTTTGGAAGCTTCTTCTTCAATATTTTCAGTAGCTTCTCAAATCCTTTGTCAGCCACAGCATTCTCTGCCTTCCACTGCAGCAATTCCAGTATGGTACCGAGCTTTGTGTTGCCATCTTCGCAATTGGGGTATAACCCTTTTTTGTGATCCTCTAACATGCGATCGAACTTTAGCTTCTCCTTTGACTTTCGCATTGCATCCTTGCATCGACAATGACGCGGCGGAGATCATCATCATCGGACACATCGTCTGGTTGCTCTTGATCTTCAGCAGCTTCACCCGTTGCAGCATCATTGGGCACATCGTCTGGTTCCTCTTGATCTTCACCAGCTCCCCCCGTTGCAGCATCACCGTATTCAGGGGGCACATAGTTGTCATCGTACTCTTCTTCTTCGCCGTCTTCCATCATAACCCCTATTTCTCCGTGCCTCGTCCAAACAATATAGTGTGGCATGAAACCCTTGTAAAGCAGGTGGGAGTGAAGGATTTTCCGGTTAGAGTAAGACCTCGTATTCCCACATTCAGTGCTTGGACAACACATAAAACCATTCTGCTTGTTTGCCTCAGCCGCATCGAGAAACTCATGCACGCCCTTAATGTACTCGCGGGTGTGTCTGTCACCGTACATCCATTGCCGGTTCATCTGCGTGCATTATATATAATTAAGTGTCCAAATTAATAGAAGTTCATCATCACATTAAAACCAAAGTGCATACATAGTTCTCATCTAACAACATATAGCTCTCCAGAGCATCTAATTAATTAAACCATACATTGAAACTATGTAAAACATTTCAATGCGAAAACAAATGCGATCATAATCGCAACCAAGGTAACAATTGATCCAACGGCATAATGATACCAAGCCTCGGTATGAATGGCATATTTTCTAATCTTTCTAATCTTCAAGCGCATTGCATCCATCTTGATCTTGTGATCATCGACGACATCCGCAACATGCAACTCCAATATCATCTTCTCCTCCTCAATTTTTTTATTTTTTCCTTCAATAAATTGTTTTCTTCTTCAACTAAATTTAACCTCTCAACAATAGAGTCGGTTGGCATTTCCGATTCACATACATCCTACATAAATAAAATCTATGTCACGTTAGTCGGCATAATTTTCATAAACAATAAATGAACCAATAGTTATAAAGATAATATATATACCACATCCGAATCATAGACAGGACGAGGGCCGACGGGGGCGGATACCAAAACCATCGCACTATATAAGATGCAATAATAAAAGTAAGAAAATAATACAAGTATCTATGTAAACATACAAGTAAGAATATTTTTCCTTTCAGAAAGAAGATAAAACAAGAGGCTCACCACGGTGGTGCCGGCGATGAGCTCGGCGCGGGTGATCGACGGCGGTGAAGATGGGGACGGGGCGTGACGGACCGCTAAACCTAGACAAATATTATGGAAAATGGAGCTTGAAGGTTGAGCTTGGAGAGGAGAAAGCTTAAGTAGTGTGGCTCGGGCATTCCATCGAACACCTTGTGTGCATAGGAGGTGAGCTAGAGCACCACCAAGCCCTCTCCCCCCCTCGGCCAGAGAAAAACAGAGCACTGGGGTGCTCTGCTCGCGAGCGAGGGGTATATATAGGCACCTCATTGGTCCCGGTTGGTGACATGAGCCGGGACTAAAGGGGAGCCTTTGGTCCCGGTTCAAGCCACCAACCGGGACCAATGGTGGTGGGCCAGGAGCGAGGCCCATTGGTCCCGGTTCATCCCACCAACCGGGACCAAAAGGTCCAGATGAACCGGGACCAATGGCCCACGTGGCCCGGCCGGCCCCCTGGGCTCACGAACCGGGACCAATGCCCACATTGGTCCCGGTTCTGGACTGAACCGGGACTAATGGGCTGACCTGGCCTGGACCAAAGCCCTGTTTTCTACTAGTGATAACATCACATTAATTTAAGTTAATCCACCATATGATCTATTTTTCATAAAAAAGTTGTTGGCATAGATGACATTTTTTTTATAAACTTGGTCAAACTTAAATATGTTTGACTTAGAACAAAACTAGAACATCATTTTGGAAAGGAGGGGGGGGGGGTGGGGGGAGAAAATAATAACAATAGTTATGACATTGATTAGCAACAGTAGAACAATTATGGAACATATCCCCCAAAACAAGAATCATTGTGAAATATATTTTAGAGTGTACTTTTTTGCGGGTTAGAGTGTACTTATTTAATATGGTAGATGTTGATACTCTTCTACATAAACATTTTTTAGATGTTGTTCTATATAAACTTGCTCAAATTTAAGATCTAACTTAGCTAAAACTAGGAATACTTACGTTTTGGAAGAGAGAGTTCTCTTCTTTGAGGCTGGGAGACAAAGGTCCAATGTGTAACGCCCCAGATATAACTTTCCCAATTTGTACTCCAACTCTTGCCGTTTCAGGCGTTAAGTTATATTTATTTCTCGGGTTCGGGTCTTTGTCTCCGTGTGTTGTTTTCGTTGTCATGCATCTCATATCATGTCATCATGTGCATTGCATTCGCATACGTGTTCATCTCATGCATTCGAGCATTTTCCCCGTTGTCCGTTTTGCATTCCGGCGCTTCGTTCTCCTCCGGTGGCCATTTCTAGCTTTCTTTCGTGTGTGGGGATTAAAAATGTCCGGATTGGACCGATACTTGCCAAGCGGCCTTGGTTTACTACCGGTAGACCGCTTGTCAAGTTTCGTATCATTTCGACTTCGTTTGATACTCCAACGGTTAACCGAGGGACCGAAAAGGCCTCATGTGTGTTGCAGCCCAACACCCCTCCAATTTGGTCCAAAACCCACCAAACTCTGCTCCATCATCTAGAGCGTTCGATCACGATCGCGTGGCCGAAAACCGCACCTCATTTGGACTCTCCTAGCTCCACTTATGCCTATAAATAGACCCCTCCATTTTCGGATCTCTCTCCCTCTCCGAAACCCTAAAAAAAAACAGATCTCTCCGCGCCGGACGTGTCCGTCCGCCGCCGGACACGCCGCGCCGCCGCCCGCGCCCAACCACAGGGCGACACGTGGCCTCGTCCCGTCGCCGCCGCTCCAGCCCGGGAGGCCCGGACCGGGCCCCCGCGAGCCCGAGGCCACCGCCGCCCAGCGCCGCGCCTCCCCAGGCCTCTTCCCCGACGCCGGTGCCAGATCCGCCTCCGCCGCCCGCCGTCCACCTCGCCGGTCGCCGCCGCGTCGCCGGGCAACCTCGTCGCCGGCCGCCGCCTGAGCCGGCCCCGCTCTCCCCGCCGCCTCCGCCGGAGCCGGGCTCCGCCCCAGCCTCTCCCTCCTTGTCTCCGAGCTCCGGCGAGCCGCCGGCCTCCTCCCCCGTCGATTCCGGCGAACTGCTACAGTAACTCCGGCGTGCTCCGAAATCCGTGCAGATCTAGATCTGAGATCCGCGGGTTGACTTTTTCTCCTCCGAACCCTAATTTTTGTGCATACTTTGACCTGCCATATCTCCGCATCCGTAGCTCCGTTTTGGACATATAGTATATCAAAATGTTCGTCTCGACGAGTACATCATTTCATTCCATTGCATCATTTTCATTTGAGTTCATCTTGATGCCCGAAATGCTGTTAGAAGAGGGCTTCGTGAGTTAATTGTCAGATCTGCTAGTTCATCTTAGACCTTTGTCATTTTTGCCATGATTATTGTGTGCATGATATGCCTGTGAGTCCTTCTTATGTTTTGTTAAGGATTTTGTTATCTTTGCAGAGGTGCAACCCATGCATTTTTTGGATGTGTGTGGTGACTTGTGCAAGCTTGCAAAGAGAGGCACCCGGTAAACCTGTTTTCAGGGACTTAGTAGTTTTCACTAAGTCTGCGATTGTTTAGTTCATGATGCCATATGTTCATGCTGTTTCCTAGTGATCCGTGCCTCTTTTGAGGATGATCAGTAAAGGAGTTTTGTTAATATTGTTATGCTCTAGCAATCCATGCCTTTTCTTGCAATTATGGAGCACCCTATCTTGAGTCAAACGAGCTCTACTTTTGCTTCGTGGTGAATCTGGGCAGACCGTGAACTCGTTTGCGATTTTGCCGGTGATGTTGTAGTTGACCCGTGCATGCTATGCCTTTGTTCTTGCCATGTCTAGCTAGAATTTTGTGCCTTCTTAATGGATGTATGATTGCCTTGCCATGACTTGCACCGTAGTGAGTGCATCGAGCTCGTTTACATGCCTTCGTGAGTTATATTTCAGCATGTCTCAGTTTTCACCAAGTCTGAAAACTGATTGTGTTTTAGCTATGTTCGTGTGCTTGTTAGTATATTTTGTGATCCCTTTTGGCCCCAGGTCACTTAGGGTCTTTTGTTAAGCTTGTTGAGTAGCTCCATGCCATGTTCTTCTTTGTCTTAATCAGGTCCTGTAGCATGTTGTTTTGCTGCTCCGAAGAGGGCTTCATGATCTGAAATTTCAGACAAGTGTTAATTTCACTAAGTCTGAAATCTGTTTTGCATTTGCGTTTTTGCCATGCTTGTTTGAACCTCTTAATGGATGAATTGGCCGTGGCTCAGTGCTAGTCGTTTGTTAAGCATCTTGAATGCTTCCCTGCCATGTATTTTGTTGTCATGTTTGGTGGCTGTAGCATGTTCATTTCATTGCATTTAGATGCCTACTTGCTGTAAATCGCAGACCGGTGTCATATTTAAATCGCTTGCCATTTTCAAACCGTAACTCCGATTCCGGCGTTCTTTATATCGTTTTCAAGCGATTTCATCCTCTCTTTCCAGTGGCACACTTGGTTTTCCAAGTTGAGGCCAGGTTCATGCATTTCCTGTCATATCTTGCATTTTGCATCCCGCATCGCATCCCGCATAGCATATCATCATTGCATCGTATTGTTTGAGTTTGCACGTGGTTGATTGTATCCTTGTTGCTTGTTTGTCTTGTTTGGGTAGATCCGGGAGACGAGTTCGCTAACGAGGAGCCTGTTGAGTTTGCTTTTGAGGATCCAGTCAACTCTGACAACTGTGCAGGCAAGATGATCATACCCTCGAAATCACTACTATCTTTGCTATGCTAGTTTTGCTCGCTCTTTTGCTATGCCATTGCTACGATGCCTAACACTTGCTTTAAAGCCTCCCAAATTGCCATGTCAAACCCCTAACCCACCATGTCCTAGCAAACCATTGATTGGCTATGTTACCGCTTTGCTCAGCCCCTCTTATAGCGTTGATAGTTGCAGGTGAAGATCGGAGGCGTTCCTTGTTGGAACATTTATTTACTTGTTGGGGTATCATTATATTGCTATGTTATCTTAATGCATCTATATACTTGGTAAAGGGTGGAAGGCTCAGCCTCTCGCCTAGTGTTTTGTTCCACTCTTGCCACCCTAGTTTCCGTCATATCGGTGTTATGTTCTCGGATTTTGCGTTTCTCACGCGGTTGAGTCATAATGGGAACCCCTTGATAGTTCTCCTTGATTAAAGCTTTTCCAGCAATGCCCAACCTTGGTTTTATCATTTGCCACCTAGCCTTTTTCTTCCCTTGGGTTCTGCAGACTCAAGGGTCATCATTATTTTAACCCCCCCGGGCCAGTGCTCCTCTGAGTGTTGGTCCAAACTGTCAGCCACCGGTGGCTACCAGGGGCAACTCTGGGCTGGCCTACCGGAAGTTTAGAAAATCTGAGTGTGCCCTGAGAAAGAGATATGTGCAGCTCCTATCGAGATTTGTCGGCACATTCGGGCGGTGTTGCTGGTCTTGTTTTAACCTGTCGAAGTGTCTTGTTGTACCGAGGTACCGAGTCTGATCGGAACGTCTTGGGTGGAGGTCTATTCCTTCGTTGACCATGAGAGCTTGTCATGGGCTAAGTTGGGACTCCCCTGCAGGGATTAAACTTTCGAAAGCCGTGCCCGCGGTTATGGGCAGATGGGAATTTGTTAATGTCAGGTTGTAGATAACTTAAATATAAACTTAATTAAAATGAATCAACCGTGTGTGTTACCGTGATGGCCCCTTCTCGGCGGGGTCCGGGAAGTGGACACGGTGTTGGAGTAATGCTTGCGCAGGTTGTTCCTCTAGATTCTCGCTCGCGCTTTGCCTCCTCTTCTCGCTCTCTTTTGCGAGTATGTTAGCCACCATATATGCTAGTCGCTTGCTGCAGCTCCACATATATTTGCCTTACCCCTTCCTATAAGTTTAATTAGTCTTGATCGCGAGGGTGCGAGATTGCTGAGTCCCTGTGGCTCACAGATTCCTACTATACCAGATGCAGGTCCAGGTGATTCCGCTCCAGGTGACGCGCATGAGCTCAAGTGGGAGTTCGACGAGGACTCTCAGCGTTACTATGTCTCTTTTCCTGATGATCAGTAGTGGTGCCCAGTTGGGGTTTGATCGGGACCGTGTCGCATGTTGGGTTATTTTCTATTTTGGCGCCGTAGTCGGGCCATGAGTGTTTGGATGATGTATGTTATTTATGTACTTTGATGTGACATGACGAGTGTAAGCCAACTATGTACCTTCCCCTTTTATTATATATATTACATGGGATGTTGTGAAGATTGCCTAACTTGCGACATTGCTTTCAATGCGGTTATGTCTCTAAGTCGTGCCTCGACACGTGGGAGCTATAGCCGCATCGAGGGCGTTACAAGTTGGTAATCAGAGCCTTCCCCGACCTTAGGAGCCCCATTGCTTGATCGTTTTAGAGGCCGAGTTGTGTCTAGAAAAATGTTTTGAGTCTTTTAGGAATTATATATCGGAGAGCTTAGGAATTCTTTTTACTTCCCAGTCTCCTCATCGCTCTGGTAAGGCATCCTGAAGTAGAGTTTTGACTCTTCTCTTCTCAAATTTCACTAATTTCTTTTTTAGGATCACACGAGTATCTTGGAATCGTTCCGATGGCTTATGATGAGAACATTGTCTTGGTGCCTCCTGTCAGGGGTTTAGTGGAAGTGTCCCGGGGAGTTGAGCTCTGAGGTGTTGTCATCATAATTTTATCGTTGCAATTCTGGAATACTTGAGATATTTTCGCCGACATCGAAAAACTCTTTTATGCAGTTCGTTGGTGAGATAACCTCGACGCCACCCAGTACTGGGGCGGGAGTTCGGGAGTATCGCCATAACTTGTATAACGGATGCTTTTCGAAGGTTGAGGTAGATGGTTTCCGAAGGTTTCTTGGTTATGTGTTGAAGGATGGATACAGCTGGATGTAGGAATTGCTAGTTTGGGTGAGATATTATGCTTCCCCTGTATCCCCAACACCTGATTGCATAACCGGAAAGTTTCGGGAGTTTCATAGGTGGGAATTCTCGTAGCTCTAGTTCTTCTTCCACGGATATTGGTTTGAGTTTGGGATTTCTTACCAATTATTCGTTCTTGAGCCATACCTTGTTGATTTAATTCTTCTACCTTCATTCTACGTGACTTCGCAATTTAGGGATATGTGACCACTTCAAGAGAAATGCATTCGTTCATTTTGTTCGGATGTGAAGACGTTATGTTGCAATTTTCATTCCGTTGGTTTCAGCTTCATTTATCTGTCTATGTGCTAACGGTGGTCAACCTCTTCAGGATGGCTCCCGCTAAGAGCACCAGTCAGAACCAGAATCAAGATCCGCCACCACCTCCACCTCCTCCGGAGGCATGGCAAGCTGTGATGGCCGCAACCAATGCAAACACACAGTTGATCATGCAAATCCTCCAAGAGCACAATCAAGGCAGGCAAGGGAATCAAGGCAGCAATCAGAATCATTTTGCTACACTGAACCAGTTCCTTGCTAATGGTCCAAAGACGTTCAGCAATTGTGTTGAGGCTTCCGATGCTGACGATTGGCTTGTGGATCTGGGCAAGCATTTTGAATGCAGCAACGTCAGGCCTGAAGATTTCGTCAAGTTCGCTTCCTTCCAACTCAAAGATCAGGCTGCAGAATGGTTCCAGCAGTACAAGGACTCCAGAGGTGGACGTCTGATCACTTGGGATGATTTCCGTCAAGATTTCCGAGCTCATCACATCCCTCAAAGTGTGGTTGAGAGTAAGCGTCAGGAATTCCGCAATCTGAAGCAAGGCTCTTTGTCTGTCTATGACTACAACAAGTTGTTCCAGAAGCTCGCCCGCTTTGCCAAGCAGGATGTTCCTGATGAGAAGAGCATGATATATCAGTTCAGGGGTGGTCTCAGAGAAGAAATTCAGCTCGCTCTTGTCCTCTTTGAGCCGTTGAGATACGATGAGTTCTACAACATGGCACTGAAGCAAGAGGCTGCTCAGTTGAGGTGTGATGCTTCCAGGAAGCGAGTCAGAGATGCTACTCCTTCTTCCTCTACTCAAGTGGCCAAGCAGCAGAAGTTTTGGCTTCCTCCTCCTCCGTTCCGGCAGCCGTATCAGCAGAAGAGCAAAAGTGGCAGTGGTTCTTCCCACCATTCCAACCCTGGCTTTCAGAACAAGTCTTCGTCTCAACCTCCAAGATCGAGTGCTCCGTACCACCGTCCGCTTTCAGAGGTCACGTGCAACAAGTGCCAAGAAAAGGGTCACTACGCCAACAAGTGTACCAACCAGAGGCGTCTTCCTCCTCCTCCTCCTGTGAGATTGGCAAGTACAGCAGTGGTCAAGCATAACCCCAAGTACGCCAAGGTCAATATGGTGAATGCAGCTCAGGCAGAGGATTCTTCAGATGTCATCATGGGTAACCTTCCTGTTAATGATGTTCCTGCAAAAGTTCTTTTTGACACTGGTGCATCGCATTGTTTTATCTCGATACCTTTTGCTTCTAAGCATGGGTGGTTTTCTCAAGTTATGCATAAGCCTTTAGCAGTTGTCTCTCCGGGTAGATGCTTGCTTGCAAACTATGAAGTTCCGGATATTTCTATCATGATGGATGATTTCAAGTTTCTGGCTTCTCCAATGATCCTTGGTAACTCGGATATTGATCTTATTCTCGGGATGGATTGGCTTTCTAAGCACAAGGATCAGCTTGATTGTGCAGCCAGGCAGATTCAATTGACTCATTCGTCTGAGGATGTAATTGTCTTTGCCGCTCGGGATAATACCATCCGTCTATTTTCTCTCAATGAGAAGGGTGAACTGGATGCTATCTCGCAAATTCCAGTCGTTTGCGAATATCAAGACGTCTTTCCAGAAGAGCTCCCAGGAATGCCTCCGCACCGGCCAGTTGAATTCGTTATTGATCTTGAGCCCGGCACGGAACCTGTGTGCAAACGTCCTTACAAGCTCGGACCTGAAGAGTTGAAGGAGCTGAAGAAGCAACTCGATGAGCAAGAAAGAATGGGTCTCATCCGGCCTAGTTCTTCTCCGTGGGGCTGTGGTGTTCTTTTTGTGAAGAAGAAGGATGGATCGGACCGACTTTGTGTTGATTACCGTCCATTGAACAAGAAGACCATCAAGAACAAATACCCACTTCCCAACATCAATGAGCTGTTCGAACAACTCAAAGGTGCCCAAGTATTCTCCAAGCTTGATCTCCGTATGGGCTATCATCAGATTCGTATCCGTGAGTAAGATATTCCCAAGAAGGCTTTCAGAACAAGCTTTGGTTCTTATGAATACACCGCCATGTCTTTTGGCCTCGTCAATGCTCCTCCGACGTTCTCTCGCATGATGAACTTCATCTTCAACGCCTACACCAATGACTTCGTTTTGGTCTATCTCGACGACATTCTGGTTTTCTCCAAGAACAAGGAAGATCATGCCAAACACTTGCGTTTGGTGCTTGATAAGCTCAGGGAACATCAATTCTACGCCAAGTTCTCCAAGTGTGAATTTTGGCTCGATGAGGTTCTTTATCTTGGTCATATCATCTCTGCCAAGGGCATTGCCGTGAATCCTGAGAAGGTGTCTACAATTGTGAATTGGGAACCTCCTCAGAACGTGAAGCAACTCCGCAGTTTCCTCGGTCTCGCAAGCTATTGCCGAAGATTCGTGGAAAACTTTTCTAAGATCGCGAAGCCTCTCTCAAATCTTCTTCAGAAGCACGTCAAGTACGTTTGGTCTCCGGAGTGTGATATTGCTTTCAACACTTTGAAAGAGAAATTGATCACTGCTCTAGTTTTGACTCCGCCTGATGAATCCAAACCGTACGAGGTCTTTTGTGATGCCTCTCTCCAAGGTCTCGGTGCAGTTTTGATGCAAGAGAAGAAATTTGTTGCTTATACCTCTCGCCAGTTGAAGCCTAATGAGAAGAACTACCCCACTCATGATCTCGAGTTGGCGGCAGTTGTGCATGCTCTTTTGACTTGGAGACATCTTCTATTGGGAAGAAAAGTGGACATTTTCACTAATCACAAGAGTCTCAAGTACATCTTTACTCAGCCTAATCTCAACCTCAGGCAAACTCGATGGGTCGAAATGATTCAAGAGTATAATCCGAGTATTGAGTATACTCCAGGCAAGGCCAATGTGATTGCTGACGCTTTGAGCAGGAAAGCGTATTGCAATAGTCTGATTCTTAAGCCTTATCAACCCGAGCTTTGTGAAGCTTTCCGCAAACTGAACCTGCAAGTTGTTCCTCAAGGTTTCCTCGCCAACCTTCAAGTCTCTCCTACCTTAGAAGACCAGATTCGCCAAGCCCAGCTTCTTGATGCTATGGTGAAAAAGGTGAAGATTGGAATTGCCAAGAGTCAGTCCAAGTACAAGTGCTACCGCCTTGATGACAAGGACACTCTCTTCTTTGAGGATCGAATTGTTGTACCCAAAGGTGACCTCCGTAAAGTGATCATGAACGAGGCTCACAATTCTCTCCTCTCCATCCACCCTGGAAGTACGAAGATGTATCAGGATCTCAAGCAAGCCTATTGGTGGACTCGAATGAAGCGCGAGATCGCTCAATTCGTGAACGAGTGTGATGTCCGCAGAAGAGTGAAGGCAGAACACCAAAGGCCAGAAGGTCTCCTCCAACCTCTTGCCATTCCAGAATGGAAGTTTGACCACATTGAAATGGACTTCGTGACTGGGTTTCCAAAGTCCAAGTGTGGCAATGATTCTATATTCGTTGTCATCGACAAGCTCACCAAAGTGGCTCACTTTCTGCCTATCAAAGAGTCGATCACTGCAGCTCAATTGGCGGAACTCTATACCTCTCGAATTGTCTCTCTGCACGGTATTCCTCAAGTGATATCTTTAGACCGTGGCAGCATCTTTACCTCCAAGTTTTGGGATTCTTTTCAGAAGGCCATGGGCACGAACATCCGCTTCAGCACTGCTTTCCATCCTCAAACAAGCGGTCAAGTCGAGCGTGTCAACCAGATTCTTGAAGATATGCTCAGGGCTTGTGTGATCTCCTTCGGCATGAAGTGGGAAGATTGTCTTCCTTATGCTGAATTCTCCTACAACAACAGTTTTCAAGCAAGTTCGGGCAAGGCCCCATTTGAAATTCTGTATGGCAGGAAGTGCCGTACCCCTCTCAACTGGTCTGAAACTGGTGAACGTCAGCTGCTGGGTAATGACTTAATCACAGAGGCAGAAGAGATGTGCAAAGTCATTCGTGATAACCTCAAAGCAGCCCAATCCCGCCAGAAGAGCTACTATGATAGTAAGCACCGTGATTTGGCTTTCGAGATCGGAGATCATGTTTACCTCCGCGTCTCTCCTATGAAAGTTACTCGTCGCTTCGGTATCAAAGGGAAGCTTGCCCCTAGATACGTGGGACCTTTCAAGATTGTCAGCAAGAGAGGCGACCTCGCCTATCAACTCGAGCTTCCTTCAAACTTTGCAAATGTTCATGATGTGTTCCATGTCTCTCAGCTTCGAAAGTGCTTCAAGACTCCGGACCGCACAGTCAACTTCGAGGACATTGAGCTCCAAGAAGATCTCTCTTATCGTGAGCACCCAGTTGCTATTCTTGAAGAGACTGAACGAAAGACTCGCAACAAGTCAATCAAATTTCTCAAAGTCAAGTGGTCACACCATTCCGACCGTGAAGCTACCTGGGAACGCGAGGGTCACCTCCGTTCTGAGTACCCGGCGTTCTTTCAGTCCTAGATCTCGGGATGAGATCCTTTCGTAGTGGTGGAGTGTTGTAACGCCCCAGATATAACTTTCCCAATTTGTACTCCAACTCTTGCCGTTTCAGGCGTTAAGTTATATTTATTTCTCGGGTTCAGGTCTTTGTCTCCGTGTATTGTTTTCGTTGTCATGCATCTCATATCACGTCATCATGTGCATTGCATTTGCATACGTGTTCATCTCATGCATTCGAGCATTTTCCCCGTTGTCCGTTTTGCATTCCGGCGCTTCGTTCTCCTCCGGTGGCCATTTCTAGCTTTCTTTCGTGTGTGGGGATTAAACATTTCCGGATTGGACCGAGACTTGCCAAGCAGCCTTGGTTTACTACCGGTAGACCGCCTGTCAAGTTTCGTATCATTTGGACTTCGTTTGATACTCCAACGGTTAACCGAGGGACCGAAAAGGCCTCGTGTGTGTTGCAGCCCAACACCCCTCCAATTTGGCCCAAAACCCACCAAACTCTTCTCCATCATCTAGAGCGTTCGATCACGATCGTGTGGCCGAAAACCGCACCTCATTTGGACTCTCCTAGCTCCACTTATGCCTATAAATAGACCCCTCCATTTTCGGATCTCTCTCCCTCTCCGAAACCCTAAAAAAAACAGATCTCTCCGCGCCGGACGTGTCCGTCCGCCGCCGGACACGCCGCGCCGCCGCCCGCGCCCAACCACAGGGCGACACGTGGCCTCGTACCGTCGCCGCCGCTCCGGCCCGGGAGGCCCGGATCGGGCCCCCGCGAGACCGAGGCCACCGCCGCCCAGCGCCGCGCCTCCCCAGGCCTCTTCCCCGACGCCGGTGCCGGATCCGCCTCCGCCGCCCGCCGTCCACCTCGCCGGTCGCCGCCGCGTCGCCGGGCGACCTCGTCGCCGGCCGCCGCCCGAGCCAGCACCGCTCTCCCCGCCGCCTCCGCCGGAGCCGGGCTCCGCCCCGGCCTCTCCCTCCTCGTCTCTGAGCTCCGGCGAGCCTCCGGCCTCCTCCCCCGTCGATTCCGGCGAACTGCTACACTAACTCCGGCGTGCTCCGAAATCCGTGCAGATCTGGATCTGAGATCCGCGGGTTGACTTTTTCTCCTCCGAACCCTAATTTTTGTGCATACTTTGACCTGCCATATCTCCGCATCCGTAGCTCCGTTTTGGACATATAGTATATCAAAATGTTCGTCTCGACGAGTACATCATTTCATTACATTGCATCATTTTCATTTGAGTTCATCTTGATGCCCGAAATGCTGTTAGAAGAGGGCTTCGTGAGTTAATTGTCAGATCTGCTAGTTCATCTTAGACTTTTGTCATTTTTGCCATGATTGTTGTGTGCATGATATGCCTATGAGTCCTTCTTATGTTTTGTTAAGGATTTTGTTATCTTTCCAGAGGTGCAACCCATGCATTTTTAGGATGTGTGTGGTGACTTGTGCAAGCTTGCAAAGAGAGGCACCCGGTAAACCTGTTTTCAGGGACTTAGTAGTTTTCACTAAGTCTGCGATTGTTTAGTTCATGATGCCATATGTTCATGCTGTTTCCTAGTGATCCGTGCCTCTTTTGAGGATGATCAGTAAAGGAGTTTTGTTAATCTTGTTATGCTCTAGCCATCCATGCCTTTGCTTGCAATTATGGAGCACCCTAGCTTGAGTCAATCGAGCTCTACTTTTGCTTCGTGGTGAATCTGGGCAGATTGTCAACTCGTTTGCGATTTTGGCGGTGATGTTGTAGTTGACCCGTGCATGCTATGCCTTTTTTCTTGCCATGTATAGCTAGAATTTTGTGCCTTCTTAATGAATGTATGATTGCCTTGCCATGACTTGCACCGTAGTGAGTGCATCGAGCTCGTTTACATGCCTTCGTGAGTTATATTTCAGCATGTCTCAGTTTTCACTAAGTCTGAAAACTGATTGTGTTTTAGCTATGTTCGTGTGCTTGTTAGTATATTTTGTGATCCCTTTTGGCCCCAGGTCACTTAGGGTCTTTTGTTAAGCTTGTTGAGTAGCTCCATGCCATGTTCTTCTTTATCTTAATCAGGTCCTGTAGCATGTTGTTTTGCTGCTCCGAAGAGGGCTTCATGATTTGAAATTTCAGACAAGTGTTAATTTCACTAAGTCTGAAGTCTGTTTTGCATTTGCGTTTTTGCCATGCTTGTTTGAACCTCTTAATGGATGAATTGGCCGTGGCTCAGTGCTAGTATTTTGTTAAGCATCTTGAATGCTTACCTGCCATGTATTTTGTTGTCATGTTTGGTGGCTGTAGCATGTTCATTTCATTGCATTTAGATGCCTACTTGCTGTAAATCGCAGACCGGTGTCATATTTAAATCGCTTGCCATTTCCAAACCGTAACTCCGATTCCGGCGTTCTTTATATCGTTTTCAAGCAATTTCATCCCCTCTTTCCAGTGGCACACTTGGTTTTCCAAGTTGAGGCCAGGTTCATGCATTTCCTGTCATATCTTGCATTTTGCATCCCGCATAGCATATCATCATTGCATCGTATTGTTTGAGCTTGCACGTGGTTGATTGTATCCTTGTTGCTTGTTTTTCTTGTTTGGGTAGAGCCGAGAGACGAGTTCGCTAATGAGAAGCCCGTTGAGTTTGCTTTTGAGGATCCAGTCAACTCTGACAGCTTTGCAGGCAAGATGATCATACCCTCGAAATCACTACTATCTTTGCTATGCTAGTTTGCTCGCTCTTTTGCTATGCCAATGCTACGATGCCTACCTTTTGCTTGTCAGCCTCCCAATTGCCATGTCAAACCCCTAACCCACCATGTCCTAGCAAACCATTGATTGGCTATGTTACCGCTTTGCTCAGCCCCTCTTATAGCGTTGATAGTTGCAGGTGAAGATCGGAGGTGTTCCTTGTTGGAACATTTATTTACTTGTTGGGATATCATTATATTGCTATGTTATCTTAATGCATCTATATACTTGGTAAATGGTGGAAGGCTCAGCCTCTCGCCTAGTGTTTTGTTCCACTCTTGCCGCCCTAGTTTCCGTCATATCGGTGTTATGTTCCCGGATTTTGCGTTCCTCACGTGGTTGGGTTATAATGGGAACCCCTTGATAGTTCGCCTTGATTAAAGCTTTTCCAGCAATGCCCAACCTTGGTTTTACCATTTGCCACCTAGCCTTTTTCTTCCCTTGGGTTCTGCAGACTCAAGGGTCATCATTATTTTAACCCCCCCGGGCCAGTGCTCCTCTGAGTGTTGGTCCAAACTGTCAGCCGCCGGTGGCTACCAGGGGCAACTCTGGGCTGGCCTATCGGAAGTTTAGACAATCTGAGTGTGCCCTGAGAAAGAGATATGTGCAGCTCCTATCGGGATTTGTCGGCACATTCGGGCGGTGTTGTTGGTCTTGTTTTAACCTGTCGAAGTGTCTTGTTGTACCGAGGTACCGAGTCTGATCGGAACGTCTTGGGTGGAGGTCTATTCCTTCGTTGACCGTGAGATCTTGGCATGGGCTAAGTTGGGACTCCCCTGCAGGGATTGAACTTTCGAAAGCCGTGCCCGCGGTTATGGGCAGATAGAAATTTTGTAATGTCCGGTTGTAGATAACTTAAATATAAACTTAATTAAAATGAATCAACCGTGTGACCGTGATGGCCCCTTCTCGGCGGGGTCCGGGAAGTGGACACGGTGTTGGAGTAATGCTTGCGCAGGTTGTTTCTCTAGATTCTCGCTCGCGCTTTACCTCCTCTTCTCGCTCTCTTTTGCGAATATGTTAGCCACCATATATGCTAGTCGCTTGCTGCAGCTCCACATATATTTGCCTTACCCCTTCCTATAAGCTTAAATAGTCTTGATCGCGAGGGTGCGAGATTGCTGAGTTCCTGTGGGTCACAGATTCCTACTATACCAGATGCAGGTCCAGGTGATTCCGCTCCAGGTGACACGCATGAGCTCAAGTGGGAGTTCGACGAGGACTCTCAGCGTTACTATGTCTCTTTTCCTGATGATCAGTAGTGATGCCCAGTTGGGGTTTGATCGGGACCGTGTCGCATGTTGGGTTATTTTCTATTTTGGCGCCGTAGTCGGGCCATGAGTGTTTGGATGATGTATGTTATTTATGTACTTTGATGTGACGTGGCGAGTGTAAGCCAACTATGTACCTTCCCCTTTTATTATATATATTACATGGGATGTTGTGAAGATTGCCTAACTTGCGACATTGCTTTCAATGCGGTTATGTCTCTAAGTCGTGCCTCGACACGTGGGAGCTATAGCCGCATCGAGGGTGTTACACAATGGCCCCTCATTTCAACTGTCACGTTCATTGTTGTTATCTCTTGAATATTGACCAGATCAATCTCCATTAGATTCTCAACACCCATGGGCTCTATGCATCTAAAGCCTAGATATAAGAGCGAGTACTGAAGTTTGTATTGATAAAACTGTCCCATGACAAGTCTAATTTCCTAAGGTGTTTGGCCCTGCTTCCCTCTATGTGACTCTGCCTATTTCTATCAGAACATCTGGTGCCTTCACTCCTGCTCGCAACGAAGCTTTTTCCCATAGCAGCATAGCCGGAAATCCCACCATATGTTAGGCCTAAACATGTATATAACTCTGCTTACAATTTTTTCAGAGCTTAAAAAAACTGTTAACCAAGAAATGTTATATATAATAGGATACAATCGACATTGTATGTTACTACAACAATATACTCAAACAAATATTGTTAAGATGATAGAAGCACTTTGATTATTGGAGTCACCACAAACTCATAGAACCGCAGGAGTTCAACTTCATTCTAAAGACAACTTATTATAAGAATAACTTGCTTCTCAAACACTCCACCTCTCCTCTAGAGGACATATCATGCGCTCTCACCCTTTATGACATGTGCCACTGCAGCATAAAAAATCAGATAATATTTACACTAGATACATCTAGTATGCCACTAAATTTCATGCCCGAACTCATTAACATGATAACAGATTAGACAATATTTGTGATACATATTTGCTAATTCAGGTTTTGTTGTGCTTAGTCTCTTTTTTTTTGCGGGGATCATAGTCCTTTTTTGTTAGTCGATCCAATGGACTTTGTCATGTGTTGTCGATCAGGATGTCACCAAACCATATGACACATGCCAGAGTTGACAAATGACTGAACTCCCAAATAATTATTCTATTGTAGAAAATTCCTTAAATATCCAATATCAGTTGATGAGTACATCTTTGTTGATACAAATAGATGCACACGAGCTGATAACTTTGTTTTTTGTCTTGTGTTATCGGAAAAAAATAGTATCTGCCATCACTGCAATCAAGGCTAAGTATCGGGTAAAGAATAACTGGGTGGGTGACCCATGTGCCCCAAAGACTCTTGTGTGGGATGGGTTAGCTTGTAGCTATCCCATCTCCAGACCTCAGAGAATCACAAACATGTAAGTTCGAATGTAGTTTCTGGTAGATATAGAGGTTTAATCTGTCCAAATACAAGGACATGCAATTGTGTTGTCTGAACCTTTATGCGTTTATACAGAAACATGTCATTTCACGGTTTGGGTGGCGATATATCATCCTATTTCGCCAATCTCAAAGCTATCCAGTACCTGTGAGTATCATGTTTTAGATCCATTTACACAAGAAATTTTCTTAGTGCAGTTCACATATTTGGTATGACTGTCATGTATCTTAGGGATTTGTCACATAATGAATTGACTGGATCAATTCCTGAAGGACTTTCACAGCTACCCTCACTCATGCTGTTGTAAGTATTTCTTTTCTGGAGGAAACACAAAAGTATTGCTCCTCTTTTCATTGACTGATTGCGAAGTTGTATGTACTTCTCAATCATGTTGTTTTTGTACCAACTTCCTCCGCTTCAAAATAGTAGCATCAAATTTGACCAAGTATATTGAGAAATGAATCGATCTCAAACACCAAATTAGTACCATTAAATCCATTATGAAACATGGTTTGTAATATCTTTAATTGATGACGAAGATATAGGCATATTTTATGAACTTGGGCAAATTTAAAAAGTTGACTTAGAACAAATATATAATGCTGCCATTTTAAAATAGTTAGTCATAAAAAAATATTATGATTAATTTGGATACAACGATATAGCAGAGTATCCCCTTTCTTCCTTTTGGCAAATTGACAACTCTCAGGTGAGTAAATTTTTTGTATACTCACTGCACTGTTCTTTTCACGTCAATATTATTTCGTCCCCTCAGAGATTTGACAGCCAACCAGCTTAATGGGTCAATTCCATTTGGCCTTTTGATGCGGATGCGTGATGGCAACCTAACTCTAAGGTTATTCCATTATATACATATGTTTGTTTTCTAGACAAATCCAAGACAAGTAATTCGGAACGGAGGAAGATATGAGAAGAACCCAAACCTTTGCAGCGACAACAGTTCTTGCCAACCTAAAAGGAGGAAGCAAAACTCTATAAGTGCCGCCCGTACTGCTGTTATAATAGTTGGAGCTGTGGCGATAGGAGGACTAGTAGTTCTATTGTTTTTTGTAATGAAAAAGAAACAAGGTTAGACTGAGAGAAATTTTTTTTTTGAGGAACAGACCGAGAGAATTTTAACATCAACACATCAGTTGTTCTACATGTCTGGTGGCTATGTTTGTTTTGATCTTAATAATTTACCTATGAAGGACCACCAAATCCACCGAATGAGATGAGCGAAGTGCCATCTCGCAACCGTCGGTTCACATACGCAGAACTGGAGGTGATAACCAGCAACTTCCAGCGAGTGCTCGGTGAAGGAGGGTTTGGCATGGTCTTTGACGGCTTCTTGGAGGATGGTACCCAGGTGGCAGTCAAGCTGAGGTCTCAATCTTCCAATCAAGGTGTCAAAGAGTTCTTGACGGAGGTAATGCCTGATCAAGTGTAAATCAGTCGCCTATATTTGCAGCTAACTTTGGAAGGCATGTAACTAATTTGTTTTGTCCTCTGTCAGGCACAAAACTTAACAGGGATTCATCACAGGAATCTAGTCTCCTTGATTGGTTATTGCAAGGATGGAGAGTACATGGCCCTTGTCTATGAGCATATGTCAAATGGAAACCTTGCAGATAAACTCAGAGGTGTAGTGTTGCCACTATCATTTCATCTGTAAGACCATTTTAGGCTTTCATTCTTAAGTTTCGTAATTCTGACACCAAACCATGTTCTGCAGGGCGAGATCGTAATGGCGAATGTTTAACCTGGAAACAGAGGCTCTGTATTGCATCGGAGTCCGCGCAAGGTATATATACAGTTCGGGTTTGGACCTGCTTGTTCTCTATTCCTTGGTATATATAGATGTAAAGGGGTAGCCGCGGCTTATACAACAAATATATAATATGAGATAGAGTTGATCTACAACATATGATAAGTATTGCCATGGGCACGGTACTGTAGCGCGACAAGCCATTGTCACACGCAGCATGAGTCCTGTCCCTTAACACTTTCGATCTATTTTGAAGGCTTACATGCTACAAGATGTGTAATGGCCAATGTCAATGATGTCATGTGCATGCAGGCCTCGAGTACCTGCACAAGGCATGTAGCCCGCCATTCGTGCACCGTGATGTGAAGACGTCAAACATCCTACTAGATTCCAATATGAAGGCCAAGGTTGCTGATTTTGGCTTGATGAAGGCCTTCAATTGCGATGATGATACACATGTATCCACGGCCAGGGTGGTTGGCACACAAGGCTACCTTGCCCCTGAGTATGAACAGTACACCATATTCTCATTGCTTTTAGTTTGTTTCGAATTCAGAGTGCTTAGTATAACACTTAAAGGAGGTATATATATGCATGGCAGGTATGCAACAGCACTGCAGCTCACTGAAAAGAGCGATGTGTACAGCTATGGTGTGG
Source organism: Triticum urartu (assembly GCF_056163025.1). NCBI lineage: Eukaryota > Viridiplantae > Streptophyta > Magnoliopsida > Poales > Poaceae > Triticum > Triticum urartu. The sequence goes on along the minus strand of NC_141877.1, from coordinate 418,999,648 downwards.
TGCTGCTGGATGAGGGAACTTGCAGACGAGATCGAAAAAACACCTCGTCCTCCTCCCTCGTCGTCCCCGCGAGGCGACGGGGAGGAACCCTAGAGCGCCGCCGCCAAAGGGCGTGGCCGGGCGAAGCCTGGCCGCCGGCGGCGGCAACGAGGTCTCCCCGCCCCCTTTCCCAGCGGCCATGGCGCATTTGGATTGGGGGTGTCCCGCTGACCTAGGGCGGGGAGGCACTGTGGCGTGGCGGCGTGGCGGTAGCGCGATGGGCTGGGCTTTAGGGGGGCGTGCTGGTGCAGCAGCTGGCTGCAGGCGGCGGCGGCGGCGGCTGCTCTGCCCACCGGCGGCGCATGGCCGAGGGTGGCTTGGGTCTCGAGCGGCTGTCGCTACATGGGTGGATCCGTCCGGATCTGGCGATGGGGGTCGGCCGGTGGCGCGTGGCAGCGGTGGTGCGTGCCCGGCGGCTCCGATGCTTGGAGCTTGCCGGGCGATGCGGGTAGGGCAGCGGCCGGGCGTGGCCGTTGCTCCGGCCGTGGGCGGCGGCGTGGGGAGGTCCGGCGCATGGTGGTGGCCTCCCGGTGTCGTGGCAGCTTCACGGTGGCGCGTGGATCTGCTTGCGGCAGCGGTCGGCTTCTCCGGCGTCGGCTCGTCTGCGATCGGACCATTTCGACCTTCGTCCCATCTTCTCGTCACCAGGGCGCTACTTCCGTCGAAGGGATGGCCCTCTCCCAGCTGCGTCCCATCGCTTGTCTCGCGCCCGGTGCAGCAGGACTGACCTCCTCCCCCTCATGATGTTGCAGGACCGAACTCGTCTCGTGCTCAGGGCTGCAGGACGGGTCGATAGATGCTAGTGCTGGCCGGCCTATTGGATCTCGACACTGGGGGTCGCCCAGGGGTGCGAAAGGTTGGACCTTTTCGCTCGTCTCTTTGGTTGGGGTAGCGGCGGTCTCGGATGAGGTGGTGTCAAGGTCTTGGATGCCGAGGCGGCGGCCCTGGTGGCGGTAGCGCGGTGCTCTTGGGCAGAGCCCATGGCTTGGTGCTGCCCGGTGGCCATGGCCGTGTGGGTGGCATGGTAGTCGGGGTGTGGCGTTTGGTGGCGGTGAGTGTTGGCCGGGATGAAAGCCCGTTCTATCTTCGGACGGACAGGCGGTGGCGAAGCTTGTTCCCTTCTTGAAGGCGTCGTGCGGCTCCAAGGAAAACTATGATCCTCAGATCGGGCGGTAGCGGCGCTCCAATGTCGTATCCTTCCTGAAGGCACCACCTTGGAGTCCATGGTTCGTCGTATGCGGCTTCATTTCTTCGTGATGGTAGTGCTAGGGGTGGTGTTGTTGTGCCCAACACCTATGTATCCTGCCTTGGGTGTGTGCGGTGGTGGCGTGCGTTTGTACCGGGTGATGTTGATCTTTGCTTTATATATAAAGCGGAGCGGAAGACTTTTTCGGTAAATAAATCTAGATACATCCATTCCTCCGACAAGTATTTCCGGATGAAGGAAGTACATGATAATTTATCTTTTTTGTTTCTCTCAAATTAAACAACATATGGACTTCTTTGCAGATTAAAGAAACTTTAGAACTTCAAATGTGTGAAAAAACTTTCAGATTTTTTGGTCCGACATAAATATACAAAATGATATTTTTTTCATTAAAATTTATTTAAAGCATTTAAAATGCATGAAAAAATCCGAAAGTTCTTTCCCACATTCTTGTTAGAATTTTTTGTTGTCCTACAAAATTTGAAGTTTATATGTTGTTTTGTTTGAGAGAAACAAAAAAGGCAAATGTACCTGCACGGATCTTGATGCTGAAATGGATGGCTAAGATAAGGGGTACCACGTAGCTCGACCTACAGAAAACCACACTTGTCTTTCCACCATGAAAGCTTAATTTATGTCTATGCATTAATCCAATTTGGAGTGTTTAATCTGTTTCTGTTTTCGTTTCTGATTTGGTAATTCTCTTTTGAACAAATTTTAGCACCTTTGTATCCTTTCCCACTGCTCAGAACAATTTGAATATGAGATTTTACTTCTGTCATTTGAAGATGATTCCTATTGTTAGTACGGATATACATAAAAAATATAAATCATGTGGCAACTCATGTGATGCATACAGGAGAGTTGTGCAGCCATGGTTTGGTCTGAGGATTGGATCACTTCAAGCTCAAAAGCTGGGTACCCGTGTAGAACTACACAACAGCTTCCCCGGTGCACATGGAATCTATGTAGAGAGGGTCAGTGTCCACCTCATGCATTTGATATATACACTACTATTTTTTTTCCATCTTTGTGTTGTTATGCCATTCTTTATGCACATTTGCTATCTGCTTTGTATGCTGCCTGTTGGAACCGTTTCCTTATAAGGACAGCCAGTTACAAGTCATCTCACCTAGGAGTTGTTTGCAAGCATTGGTAATATATAATGTTGGACCTGATCTCAGCTAACTTATATTTTTCTTCCATCTCAGTTTAATGCCAACCCATGGATTGGAAAAAAAGGAAACCAAGGAACAAATGGGAAAAAATCGATTATTTCTAGACCTATATAGAAGTAAAAGACATCTTCTCTATAGACACACCTTCTTTTAGAAGACAAGTTTATAAAAGAAAAATCTCAGGTCCATCGGCGCACCTTCTCTTTAGCAAAGGCTTACATAGTACGATGCAATTAAAAGGCTTACATAGTACGATGTCCACATGACACTTGTTACATTCAGAGAACAGCGAAAATAAATGCGAAGCATCTCCATTTGTGCCACAGGCAATCGATGGAGTCCATGTGACCTACTCCTTGTGATCATCATGATAATAGTCTTCATCGCATCACCCTCTTCCCAGTATTATTGTGTAATACAAACATAATTAAACACGCCGATGAATATTGTAACACTATATATCTGACCTATCTGGCAGTGCAATACTCACCAAGATAAAGAAAAACTCTTAAGTTCTGGCAGAACCTCCTTTGTTTATTGGGACATCAATGACATGCAATTTAAGAGTATCATATAATATATTATATACTTTGCATATCCAACCATGTGTGATGCGTCCATGTGCAAAATAATATATTGAGATCAATTACTTTGCAAACAATGATATTTGTGGTAAACCTGCCTTTTCCTTTTCATAAAATTATTTACATTAGGTAAAATACACTGCATATTGACATAAAACCGACATTTCCCTTTTCATGAGAATTATTCGCATTAGGTAAAATGCACTACATTTTGAACCATTTTTTTGTTGTCACAACTGAAAAATTATTAAGTTCACATGCATCTATCTAACAAATTATGAAAAAAAAATCTTTTTACTAGTTTACTATTGACTTCTGGTACTTCGTTTCATTTGTTTGAACGATAACAATTAAGTATCTGTGTTAGCATCTATGCCTTGCCAAAAATTGTTGTATAACAATCTACTTGAGGGCGATAAGAAAAAGAATTATAAGCCATATTGTTGATAATAAATTTAGTAAGTTTGAATATCAGTACATTAGGACTACAATGTTATTCTGTTCAGAACTTTTCATAATGATAAGAAATGTACACCATAAGCTATATTTTAGACCTTATGCCTTTTGAGATTGAATATGAACATGATTAGGATTTCTGTATTGTTTATGTTGAGCTCACGATGATTTGCTTGTAAGTTTTTCATGGATCCTTGATTTGCCTGATAGGTTTTTGATGGATCCCCGGCTGCAAATTCTGGAACCAAAGTTGGCGATGTCATTACCAAGCTTGATGAAGTCCCTTTGTTCAGTGCACAAGAGGTTCCATTTCATAATTTTCTCATGTATTTTTTTCCTAAAACTATGTTGGAAAATCGAACTTTCATTTGCTCTTGTTGTTCGGCTACATCTGACTAATCCATTGCATGTTGTACTAGTTCTTCAGGGAAACCGCTGTTAGTCATTGTTTTTGGTTGTGCTCATTTTTAGTAATAACCTCTAATGTTTTTAGCACGTCAAAACAGCAGTTAAGAGCACGTCAGTCCTCCAACACGAAAATGTATAAATTTAGTGAACAAGTGCAAGGTAACATGTTTTCATGAGGCAAAGTTAAACAGTTTATAATTACAATATTAATATTGTCTCACACAAAAAACACACGAGAATATTAGGCCAAAACAAAATGCACAATTCATTTTGTCACAATTCTTGTTCGGTGCATGTAGCATAATATTTTCACATATTCTCCATTGCAAGCTAGAGTTATGTGATGTTTTGAGAACATGGATTTTGGACATAATTATTTATTGTCTGTAAGCATAACATATGAATGTCCATGATTTAAACAATCTAGTGTCATTCCTGCCAGTTCCATAACCTGGTTTTGGACAAGACGGAGAGTACTATGCAACACTGTGATGTGATGCCGTTTGAGGTTAGTTGTGATGCTTTAGTATGAACTATTTCTCCTCCCACATTATGCATTGATTATTTTTATGCCATGCCATTGCATATGAAAATAGGTATCTGTCCTAAGGCCGGGTAACAGTTTTGACTTCTGTGCAACTATCAACGCTGAAGTGATTGACATGAGCAAACAAAACAGGTTTTTCCTGACACATATAGTTTGGTAAAAAGAAGTGTCGGTACTTGTCATGAAGTTTATTGTTTCAATGATAGATGGCCGGTACCCAAGACCAAGTGGTTATATCCAGATAATAAATATGATGATGAGAGGTCCCTTGTTTGAAAGTGCTCCCGATCTGACTATCGATATCGTGAGGACCTCTCTCCTCTTAATGATATTTGAAGGAATAACTTTAAGTTGTCACTGTTTCATTCTCTGTTGAGTTTTTTCTTTGTGAAATTTTATACCTAAGGCTTACAGCCAGAACAAAGAGGAGAGTCGCATGCCCCCCGCGTCGCCCTCCCCGAGCGAGGCGACCGGGGCGGTTCCCCACCCCTCCCCCTCCCCGCGAGTCCCCGCCCCCCTTCCCCAGCCGGCGGGCGCGGCTGGGCGTTGCCCGCGCGGTGCCCCGTAGTCCGGCGGTGGCGGCCCTCCTTCTTCCCCCGTCGCTGGACCCCAGCTTGGGCGAGCGGTCCTGGCGGCGGTGCCCTTTGGCCGGCGGCATTCCGGCGCGGATCTGGACGGCGGCGGTGCGGAGGCGTTGCCCCTTGGCGGCAGTGACGGCCCATGGCTTGCGGCGGCCGGCTGGCCCAGATCTAGGCCCTACGGGCCCGATATGGGTCGGGGCGGGCCTGCTGGGTGGCCGCAGTGGGCTGTTCTCCGGTGGTTCCGGCGAGCTCCTCGCGACAGGGACGGCGGCTGCTGTGCCGCGACTGCTGCAGCACGGCGGCGAAGCTTTACGGGCCCACGCTGGGCCTGGACGGACAGGGGGTCTGATGTGCCTCTGCTGCTATGCCCGGTCTGCTACCGCCTAAGCCGGTGGAGGTTGTTCCCTCCCTCGTGGCTGCGGTGCTGCCGGTCCTTGTCTTCGGGTGTCTCGTTTGGATCCGGCCGGCCTCGCTTCGTTGGCCGTCGTGAGACGACGACGGTGTCCTCGTGACTGTTGGCGCATGTTGGTGGGCGGCGGGTGTGGTGGAGCCGAAGGTTGGTCCTGGGTGGTGGGCGCGAGAGGTCGGGAGAAATCCATGTCAGGTCTTGCCGGCACCAACGCGGTGACGCCTGCGGGCGCCGCCATCCTTCTTGAAGGGCGTCGGGTGACCCTCTCCCCCCTCTACCCTCCGTATACCGAGACAAATCCTAGGATTCGTCCGGGCAGCAGCATCGTTATCGTCGCATTCCTTCCTGAAGGTGGTGCTTGGTACACGGCAACTCGGTGCTTTGGAGCGTGGTGGTTATCTTCGGTGGGCGCAGCGGTCGCGGTGTGCCGTAGCTTTCGTTGATCCGGCGTTGTTGGCATTTCTTCTCTTATTTTCTCTTGTTATTTCTTTTGGGCGTGCTTGTGCTGTTTGCCCCAGCGTTGATCGGCTTGTTGTATCGGGTGGTTGCTATATCAATATAGCGGGTCGTAAGCCTATTTCGGTAAATTTTATACCTTTGCAAACATATGACATCCATCGGTCCATGTAGCTTCCTATGACATATAGATGCCATCTAACTTTTTTTCAAAATGTGAAAAATGCTAACAAACTGAAGTGCATTAAGTAAATAAATTGCTAATTAAGGTCTGCCAATTTAGGATGAGTGTGAATTAAAAATGGTACAAAATAATAAGATCCTCTTTACATACTCAGTATTCTTTAACATTGATGTTTGGAAGTGATGATCTTGATTTTAGATCACATAATTAACCAACCATAATAAAAAAAAGTCTAGTAATTTAACTCTTGCAGGCTTTGTGTGGGTTGCACTTGCTGTCTAATCCAAAACCATCACCCAGCTACTAATCATGTGTATTTTATGTTGTATACAACACATGCACAATTAAACAATTAGTGTGATGTACCTAGTTAACTTTCGACACAAATGGTCTAATTGCAGGAACCACTAGATGCATTTATATATGTCTAATATTTTTAAACACATTTTGATGTGGATTAACCTAACTTTGATTCACAAGGACATAGCATATTTCTCTTATCTTGGATAACATTCACAGATTTTCAAACGTTACTTGTTGCCTTTGTTTCAGCTTCCCCCAATGAGGACGATTTCACACAAGATTGTGATGAAGAGTGAGGAGTAATCTTGTAGGGTTAGTAAAGACAAGCTGAGATCTTCTTGACAACTGAAATGAAAGTATAAAAAACCCGAAATGAAAGTCTATGTTGCCAGATTTATGTTTGGTACTCCCTTTGTTCCATAATTCCTGTCGTGGTTTTAGTTCAGTTAAACCAATGGCAGGAATTATGGAACGGAGGGAGTGTTAAACAGAATGGTGTAGCTAAGTTTAGCCTGATATACTTTTGACAGTGTTATTTTAGTTAACTTTGCTGATTAGCTAGCTATTAACTTCACTTGATAAGACTGGGGAACAATAGAAATAGAAGACTTTCTGATGTGAGAATGTATTTAGTGGGGAAAATATCATGTGATACCAACACTCACATGATCACATGTTTGGATTTGTCTTTTTTGACCCTCTCTCTTTATATGCATTTTGAATTTGGATGAACATTTAAGGTGGTGTCAAATGGATCGCACACAGGGATGGAAACACTCGTTACTTTCATGCATATGCTAATGGTCGTCGTCATAAGTGTTTCATTCTGTGTTTACAAGCGGAGCAGGGCTCCTGTCACGAAGCATGTTTACGATTTCTAAGTTGGCCTCATGGTGCGTCTCAACGGAGGAGAATGAAGAGCTCATGCGCTTCTTCCCGCCGTTAGAAATTGACGCTGGACATGTTTGGTTCATGACTATCTTTGTCATATGTTGTCACATTATTTTTGTCACACTTGCCTAACTTGGGGTACTTCGGGCCTGTTTGGGTTGCGACTAACTTGTGTTTTGCCACACTTGCCTAACTTGAATTGCTCAAATTTTTAGACGCACTTTGGCTTGCCTAAGGGAATCTTGCTTCACTTTTTGTGAGAATGACATGTGGGACATATTGCTCATAAAATAATCATTTACCTTAGGTGTGGCTAGAACCAAACACCCATCTAACTTAATCAAACTTGCATAACTTGAGGTGTGGCAAGTTATGGCTAGTAACCAAAAAGCCCCACTGCTCTTTTCTCCATGAAACCGAACATGGCTCCTGACCTTGATGGATGGTCAGTGGCCTTCTTTCATAGATTTTGGAGTTTTTTAAAGGGCCTTTGTTCTCGGGCTGATAATATTCATTTATTTCGCCTGATAGTGTTGATTAACATGTCGTTCAAAATCTGCGCCAAAGCCTATGGCTCGCGTTTGTCCTCGGTGGCTCACCGTGTCGTCAAACGACGTCAATCCACCTTCATCATAGGCCGTTACATCCTTGAAGGGCCAGTGGAGTTGCAGGAGATTGTCCATTAGGTTAAACACCGCAAGCAGCATGCTATCCTGCTTAAGTTAGACTTCGAAAAAGCCTACGGTCATGTTAATTGGGAGTTCCTTCGCGAGGTGTTGATACGAAAGGGTTTTGACACTAGATAGGCGTGGGTTGAGGTAGGGACCCAAAGGGGTTCGCAATTGCAATACGCTGGCGACACAATGGTGCTCTTCCAACCGGACTTGTTCTGCATCACCTCGATAAAATTGATTTGAGGCAATGTCTGGTCTAATGGTAAAGTTTCACAAGTGTGAGGTGATTGCCATGGGGAGGGACAGTGGGTTGCTGATCTTCTTAGCTGTAAATTAGGATCCTTCCCTATAACGTATCTTGGGCTTCCGTTTTCGAACAAGAACCTGAAACACGGGTGCTTATTTCATAGAAAACTTCATCATTGTCCGAATAGAGCAGCAGATTATTTGACGAGACATAGCCATATCAAGCGTAGCACGGTTGTATGGCTACACAACAGCCCCATGTGCTGAGAAATACTTGCCTCTAACCCGTAACTCTACAATCATGAAATAAAACACATTAACCTAGAAAAAAATCCGAATGCTCAACGAGACACCGAGCAACACCGGCTAGCCGCTGGAACCTTCCTCCCCTTTGTCCAACTAGCCAGCCCCGCACCGTATGCATGGCCGCCAGCGCTCGGTGCCACGCGGTCTTCGCTCTCCACTGCCACATCCCACATGCCCAGGGCACCCGCCCTCGCCACCAGAATCCCATGCGGGCCTCCTTCCCAGCCACTGTACATGTAGCTCTCGGCTGACGGGGTCGCACCCCCGCAGAGCCGCGACCAGGCCCACGCACCACCGACACAGACCCGTGGGCCTGCCCGACGGTATAGCGACGAATTGCCGGAGCTTTTCGCTCGAAAGGCCCGAGAGCTCTTTCCTTGTCGTCGACGTCCCGTCCTCCCCATTTTCCCAATTCGGCTCTGCCTCTCCCCACCACCGCTTCCCACCCTCCCTCGCTGTAGCCAGCCACCTCCACTCCACCACCAGCTTTCCCCGCAGGCTCTCCGGCTCCGCCGATGCTTCTCCTCCCCGCCATCGCCCCGCTTCCTCGCGGCCAGCAGGAGCGCCGCCCCCGTCACCGCGCCCTTTTTCCTCGTGTTTGTTGGAAATATGCCCTAGAGGCAATAATAAAATGGTTATTATTATATTTCTTTGTTGATGATAATTGTCTATTGTTCATGCTATAATTGTGTTATCCGGAAATCGTAATACATGTGTGAATACATAGACCACAACACGTCCCTAGTGAGCCTCTAGTTGACTAGCTCGTTGATCAAAAGATAGTCATGGTTTCCTGACTATGGACATTAGATGTCATTGATAACGGGATCACATCATTAGGAGAATGATGTGATGGACAAGACCCAATCCTAAGCTTAGCTCAAAGATCGTGTAGTTCGTTTGCTGTAGCTTTTCTGAATGTCAAGTATCATTTCCTTAGACCATGAGATTGTGCAACTCCCGGATACCGTAGGAGTTCCTTGGGTGTGCCAAACGTCACAACGTAACTGGGTGACTATAAAGGTACATTACAGGTATCTTCGAAAGTGTCTGTTGGGTTGGCACGAATCGAGACTGGGATTTGTCACTCCGTATGACGGAGAGGTATCTCTGGGCCCACTCGGTAATGCATCATCATAATGAGCTCAATGTGATCAAGTGGTTGATCACGGGATCATGCATTACGGTATGAGTAAAGTGACTTGCCGGTAACGAGACTGAACAAGGTATTGGGATACCGACGATCGAGTCTCGGGCAAGTAACGTACCGATTGACAAAGGGAATTGTATATGGATTGATTGAATCCTCAACATCGTGGTTCATCCGATGAGATCATCATGGAGCATGTGGGAGCCAACATGGGTATCCAGATCCCGCTGTTGGTTATTGACCAGAGAGTCGTCTCGGTCATGTCTGCATGTCTCCCGAACCCGTAGGGTCTACAAACTTAAGGTTCGGTGACGCTAGGGTTGTTAGGAAGACTTGTATGTGATTACCGAATGTTGTTCGGAGTCCCGGATGAGATCCCGGACGTCACGAGGAGTTCCGGAATGGTCCGGAGGTAAATATATATATATGGGAAGTTGTCATACGGTCGCCGGAAAGGTTCGGGGGCATATCGGTATTGTACCGGGGCCACCGGAGGGGTTCCGGGGGTCCACCGAGAGGGCCCACCTCTTTCGGAGGGCCTTATGGGCTGTATGGAGAAGGGAACCAGCCCAAGTGGGCTGGGGTGCCACACCCCCCTAGGGCCCATGCGCCTAGGGATGGGGGGAAACCCTAAGGGGGGCGCCCCCTTGCTTGGGGGGCAAGCCCCCCTCCCCTTGGCGCCCCCCTCTAGATCTCATCTAGAGGGGGCCGGCCCCCCTTCCCCCTTCCCCTATAAATATATGGGTGAGGGGAGGGCTGCACACAACATCCAAGGCGCAGCCCCTCCCCTCCCCAACACCTCTCCTCCTCCATAAGAGCTTGGCGAAGCCCTGCCGGAGTACTGCAGCTTCACCACCAACACGCCGTCGTGCTGCTGTTGGAGCCCTCTTCCTCAACCTCTCCCTCCTCCTTGCTGGATCAAGGCGCGGGAGACGTCCTCGCTCCATACGTGTGTTGAACACGGAGGTGACGTCCGTTCGGCGCTAGGATCTCCGGTGATTTGGATCATGACGAGTACGACTCCATCAACCCCGTTCTCTTTACGCTTCCGCTCGTGATCGACAAGGGTATGTAGATGCACTCCTCTCTCCCTCGTTGCTAGATGACTCCATAGATTGATCTTGGTGAAGCGTAGAAAATTTTAAAATTCTGCTACGTTCCCCAACAGTGGCATCATGAGCTAGGTCTATGCATAGTCACTATGCACGAGTAGAACACAAAGCAGTTGTGGGCGTCGATATTGTCAATTTGCTTGCCATTACTAGTCTTATCTTGATTCGGCGGCATCATGAGATGAAGCGGCCCGGACCAACCTTACACATACGCTTACGTGAGACCGGTTCCACCGACTGACATGCACTAGTTGCATAAGGTGGCTGGCGGGTGTCTGTCTCTCCCACTTTAGTCGGATCGGATTCGATGAACAGGGTCCTTATGAAGGGTAAATAGAAATTGGCAATTCACGTTGTGGTTTTGGCGTAGGTAAGAAACGTTCTTGCTAGAAACCTATAGCAGCCACGTAAAAACTTGCAACAACAATTAGAGGACGTCTAACTTGTTTTTGCAGCAAGTGTTTTGTGATGTGATATGGCCAAAGGATGTGATGAATGATATATGTGATGTATGAGATGATCATGTTCTTGTAATAGGAATCACGACTTGCATGTCGATGAGTATGACAACCGGCAGGAGCCATAGGAGTTGTCTTTATTTATTTATGACCTGCGTGTCAACATAAACGTCATGTAATTACTTTACTTTATTGCTAAAGCGTTATCCATAGTAGTAGAAGTAATAGATGACGAGACAACTTCAAGAAGACACGATGATGGAGATCATGGTGTCATGCCGGTGACAACGATGATCATGGAGCCCCGAAGATGGAGATCAAAAGGAGCAAATGATATTGGCCATATCATGTCACTATTTGATTGCATGTGATGTTTATCATGTTTTACATCTTATTTGCTTAGAACGACGGTAGCTTAAATAAGATGATCCCTCACAATAATTTCAAGAAAGTGTTCCCCTAACTATGCACCGTTGCGAAGGTTCGTTGTTTCGAAGCACCACGTGATGATCAGGTGTGATAGATTCTAACGCTCGAATACAATGGGTGTAAGCCAGATTTACACACACAATACACTTAGGTTGACTTGATGAGCCTAGCATGTACAGACATGGCCTCGGAACACGGAAGACCGAAAGGTCGAGCATGAGTCGTATAGAAGATACGATCAACATGAAGATGTTCACCGATGTTGGCTAGTCCGTCTCACGTGATGATCGGACACGGCCTAGTTAACTCGGATCATGTTTCACTTAGATGACTGGAGGGATGTCTATCTGAGTGGGAGTTCATTGAGTAATTTGATTAGATGAACTTAATTATCATGAACTTAGTTTAAAATCTTTACAATATGTCTTGTAGATCAAATGGCCCACGTTGTCCTCAACTTCAACGCGTTCCTAGAGAAAACCAAGCTGAAAGACGATGGTAGCAACTATACGGACTGGGTCCAGAACCTGAGGATCATCCTCATAGCTGCCAAGAAAGATTATGTCCTAGAAGCACCGCTAGGTGACGCACCCGTCCCACAGAACCAAGACATTATGAACGCTTGGCAGTCACGTGCTGATGATTACTCCCTCATTCAGTGCGGCATGCTTTACAGCTTAGAACCGGGGCTCCAAAAGCGTTTTGAGAGACACAGAGCATATGAGATGTTCGAAGAGCTGAAAATGGTTTTTCAAGCTCATGCCCGGGTCGAGAGATATGAAGTCTCCGACAAGTTCTTCAGCTGTAAGATGGAGGAAAATAGTTCTGTCAGTGAGCACATACTCAAAATGTCTGGGTTGCAAAACCGCTTGACTCAGCTGGGAGTTAATCTCCCGAATGACGCGGTCATTGACAGAATCCTTCAGTCGCTTCCACCGAGCTACAAGAGCTTTGTGATGAACTTCAATATGCAGGGGATGGAAAAGACCATTCCTGAGGTATATTCAATGCTGAAATCAGCAGAGGTAGAAGTCAAAAAGGAACATCAAGTGTTGAATAAAACCACTAAGTTCAAGAAAGGCAAGGGTAAGAAGAACTTCAAGAAGGACGGCAAGGGAGTTGCCGCGCCCGGTAAGCAAGCTGCCGGGAAGAAGCCAAAGAATGGACCCAAGCCCGAGACTGAGTGTTTTTATTGCAAGGGAAGTGGTCACTGGAAGTGTAACTGCCCCAAATACTTAGCGGACAAGAAGGCCGGCAACACGAAAGGTATATGTGATATACATGTAATTGATGTGTACCTTACCAGTACTCGTAGTAGCTCCTGGGTATTTGATACCGGTGCGGTTGCTCACATTTGTAACTCAAAGCAGGAGCTGTGGAATAAGCGGAGACTGGCGAAGGACGAGGTGACGATGCGCGTCGGGAATGGTTCCAAGGTCGATGTGATCGCCGTCGGCACGCTGCCTCTACATTTACCTACGGGATTAGTTTTAAACCTCAATAATTGTTATTTAGTGCCAGCTTTGAGCATGAACATTGTATCAGGATCTCGTTTAATTCGAGATGGCTACTCATTTAAATCCGAGAATAATGGTTGTTCTATTTATATGAGAGATATGTTTTATGGTCATGCTCTGATGGTGAATGGTTTATTCTTAATGAATCTCGAGCGTAATGCTACACATATTCATAGTGTGAATACCAAAAGATGTAAGGTTGATAATGATAGTCCCACATACTTGTGACACTGCCGCCTTGGTCACATAGGTGTCAAACGCATGAAGAAGCTCTATGCAGATGGAATTTTAGAGTCTCTTGATTACGAATCATTTGACACGTGCGAACCATGCCTCATGGGTGAAATGACCAAGACTCCGTTCTCAGGAACAATGGAGCGAGCAACCAACTTATTGGAAATCATACATACTGATGTGTGCGGTCCAATGAGTGTTGAGGCTCGCGGTGGTTATCGTTATGTTCTCACCCTCACTGATGACTTGAGTAGATATGGGTATGTCTACTTAATGAAACACAAGTCTGAGACCTTTGAAAAGTTCAAGGAATTTCAGAGTGAGGTTGAGAATCAACGTGACAAGAAAATCAAGTTCTTGCGATCAGATCTTGGGGGAGAATACTTGAGTCACGAATTTGGCACACACTTAAGAAAATGTGGAATAGTTTCACAACTCACGCCGCCTGGAACACCTCAGCGTAATGGTGTGTCTGAATGTCGTAATCGCACTCTATTGGATATGGTGCGATCTATGATGTCTCTTACCGATTTACCGCTGTCATTTTGGGGCTATGCTTTAGAGACTGCCGCATTCACTTTAAATAGGGCTCCATCGAAATCCGTTGAGACGACACCGTATGAATTATGGTTTGGGAAGAAACCTAAGCTGTTGTTTCGAAAAGTTTGGGGATGCGATGCTTATGTCAAGAAACTTCAACCTGAAAATCTCGAACCCAAGTCGGAAAAATGCGTCTTCATAGGATACCCTAAAGAAACTATTGGGTATACCTTCTACCTCAGATCCGAAGGCAAGATCTTTGTTGCCAAGAATGGGTCCTTTCTAGAGAAGAGTTTCTCTCGAAATAAATAAGTGGGAGGAAAGTAGAACTTGATGAAGTATTGCCTCTTGAACCGGTAAGTGGCGCAGCTCAAGAAAATGTTCCTGAGGTGCCTGCACCGACTAGAGAGGAAGTTAATGATGATGATCATGAAACTTCAGATCAAGTTACTACTGAACTTCGTAGGTCCACGAGGACACGTTCCGCACTAGAGTGGTACGGCAACCCTGTCTTGGAAATCATGTTGTTAGACAACGGTGAACCTTTCGAACTATGAAGAAGCGATGGCGGGCCCAGATTCCGACAAATGGCTGGAAGCCATGAAATCCGAGATAGGATCCATGTATGAAAACGAAGTATGGACTTTGACTGACTTGCCCGATGATCGGCGAGCCATAGAAAATAAATGGATCTTTAAGAAGAATACAGACACGGATGGTAATGTGACCATCTATAAAGCTCGGCTTGTCGCTAAGGGTTATCGACAAGTTCAAGGGGTTGACTACGATGAGACTTTCTCACCCGTAGCGAAGCTGAAGTCCGTCCGAATCATGTTAGCAATTGCCACATTCTATGATTATGAGATATACCAAATGGACGTCAAAACGGCATTCCTTAATGGTTTCCTAAAGGAAGAACTGTATATGATGCAGCCAGAAGGTTTTGTCGATCCTAAGAATGCTGACAAGGTGTGCAAGCTCCAACGCTCGATTTATGGGCTGGTGCAAGCATCTCGGAGTTGGAACATTCGTTTTGATGAGATGATCAAAACGTTTGGGTTTATGCAGACTTATGGAGAAGTCTGCATTTACAAGAAAGTGAGTGGGAGCTCTGCAGCATTTCTCATATTGTATGTGGATGACATACTGTTGATGGGAAATGATATAGAATTCTTGGAAAGCATAAAGGCCTACTTGAACAAGTGTTTTTCAATGAAGGACCTTGGAGAAGCTCCTTATATATTAGGCATCAAGATCTATAGAGATAGATCGAGACGCCTGATTGGTCTTTCACAGAGTATGTACCTTGACAAGATATTGAAGAAGTTTAAAATGGATCAGTCAAAGAAGGGGTTCTTGCCTGTATTGCAAGGTACGAGATTGAGCACGGCTCAATGCCCGACCACGAGAGAAGATAGAGAAAAGATGAGTGTCGTCCCCTATGCCTCGGCCATAGGGTCTATCATGTATGCTATGCTGTGTACCAGACCTGATGTAAACCTTGCCGTAAGTTTGGTAGGAAGGTACCAAAGTAATCTCGGCATGGAACACTGGACATCGGTCAAGAATATCCTGAAGTACCTGAAAAGGACCAAGGAAATGTTTCTCGTTTATGGAGGTGACGAAGAGCTCGTCGTAAAGGGTTATGTCGATGCTAGCTTCGACACAGATCTGGATGACTCTAAGTCACAAACCGGATATGTGTATATTTTGAATGGTGGGGCAGTAAGCTGGTGCAGTTGCAAGCAAAGCGTTGTGGCGGGATCTACATGTGAGGCGGAGTACATGGCAGCCTCGGAGGCAGCACAAGAATCAGTCTGGGTGAAGGAGTTCATTACCGACCTAGGAGTCATACCCAATGCGTCGGGCCCGATGACTCTCTTCTGTGACAACACTGGAGCTATTGCCCTTGCCAAGGAGCCCAGGTTTCACAAGAAGACCAGGCATATCAAGCGTCGCTTCAACTCCATTCGTGAAAGTGTTCAAAATGGAGACATAGAGATTTGTAAAGTACATAGGGACCTGAATGTAGCAGATCCGTTGACTAAACCTCTCCCTAGAGCAAAACATGATCAACACCAGAACTGCATGGGTGTTCGATTCATCACAATGTAACTAGAATATTGACTCTAGTGCAAGTGGGAGACTGTTGGAAATATGCCCTAGAGGCAATAATAAAATGGTTATTATTATATTTCTTTGTTGATGATAATTGTCTATTGTTCATGCTATAATTGTGTTATCCGGAAATCGTAATACATGTGTGAATACATAGACCACAACACGTCCCTAGTGAGCCTCTAGTTGACTAGCTCGTTGATCAAAAGATAGTCATGGTTTCCTGACTATGGACATTAGATGTCATTGATAACGGGATCACATCATTAGGAGAATGATGTGATGGACAAGACCCAATCCTAAGCTTAGCTCAAAGATCGTGTAGTTCATTTGTTGTAGCTCTTCTGAATGTCAAGTATCATTTCCTTAGACCATGAGATTGTGTAACTCCCGGATACCGTAGGAGTGCCTTGGGTGTGCCAAACGTCACAACATAACTGGGTGACTATAAAGGTACATTACAGGTATCTTCGAAAGTGTCTGTTGGGTTGGCACGAATCGTGACTGGGATTTGTCACTCCGTATGACGGAGAGGTATCTCTTGTTGGGGAACGTAGTAATTTCAAAAAAATTTCCTACGCACACGCAAGATCATGGTGATGTATAGCAACGAGAGGGGAGAGTGTGATCTACGTACCCTTGTAGATCGACAGCAGAAGCGTTAGCACAACGCGGTTGATGTACTCGTACGTCTTCACGGCCCGACCGATCAAGCACCGAAACTACGGCACCTCCGAGTTCTAGCACACGTTCAGCTCGATGAAGATCCCCGGACTCCGATCCAGCAAAGTGTCGGGGAAGAGTTCCGTCAGCACGACGGCGTGGTGACGATCTTGATGTACTACCGTCGCAGGGCTTCGCCTAAGCACCGCTACAATATTATCGAGGACTATGGTGGAAGGGGGCACCGCACACAGCTAAGAATATGATCACGTGGATCAACTTGTGTCTCTAGGGGGTGCCCCTGCCTCCATATATAAAGGCTCAAAGGGGGGGGGGCGGCCGGCCAAGAGGAGGCGTGCCAGGAGGAGTCCTACTCCCTCCGGGAGTAGGACTCCCCCCCTTTCCTAGTTGGAATAGGATTCGTGGAGGGGGGAGAGAGGAGGAAGGGGGGCCGGCCCCCTCTCCTTGTCCTATTCGGACCAAAGGGGGGGAGAGGCGCGCGGCCCATCTCTGGCCACCTCTCCTCTCTTCCACTAAGGCCCACTAAGGCCCATATACCTCCCGGGGGGTTCCAGTAACCTCCCGGTACTCCGGTAAAATCCCGATTTCACCCGGAACACTTCCGATATCCAAACATAGGCTTCCAATATATCAATCTTTATGTCTCGACCATTTCGAGACTCCTCGTCATGTCCGTGATCACATCCGAGACTCCGAACAACCTTCGGTACATCAAAACGCATAAACTCATAATATAACTGTCATCGAAACCTTAAGCGTGCGGACCCTACGGGTTCGAGAACAATGTAGACATGACCGAGACACGTCTCCGGTCAATAACCAATAGCGGGACCTGGATTCCCATATTGGTTCCTACATATTCTACGAAGATCTTTTATCGGTCAGACCGCATAACAACATACGTTGTTCCCTTTGTCATCGGTATGTTACTTGCCCGAGATTTGATCGTCGGTATCCAATACCTAGTTCAATCTCGTTATCGGCAAGTCTCTTTACTCGTTCCGTAATACATCATCCTGCAACTAACTCATTAGTTCCAATGCTTGCAAGGCTTAAGTGATGTGCATTACCGAGAGGGCCCAGAGATACCTCTCCGACAATCGGAGTGACAAATCCCAATCTCGAAATACGCCAACCCAACATGTACCTTTGGAGACACCTGTAGAGCTCCTTTATAATCACCCAGTTACGTTGTGATGTTTGGTAGCACACAAAGTGTTCCTCCGGTAAACGGGAGTTGCATAATCTCATAGTCATAGGAACATGTATAAGTCATGAAGAAAGCAATAGCAACATACTAAACGATCGGGTGCTAATCTAATGGAATGGGTCATGTCAATCAGATCATTCATCTAATGATGTGATCCCGTTAATCAAATAACAACTCTTTGTCCACACGCTGTGGTTGTGGGCTGGAGCGGTCAACGCGGGGAGCAATGGCGGCCCCGTCGTGGCTGCTCCTGCTCTGTCTCGCCGGCGGCGTGCTTCATGCCGGTGGCCAGAGAGCGCCCGACACCACGGGTACCGACCGAGCTTATAAGATCGACTTGCGTACACATGCATCCAGGGTCATCATTCATGCGTGCGTGGTTGGGTTGGGCATGCAGGTTTCGTCAGCGTCGACTGCGGCCTCTCGGAGCACAACGGCTACGTGGACGACGCCACCAAGCTGCCCTACAGCTCGGACGCCGACTTCATCGACGCCAGCCAGAACTACAACATCTCGGCACAGTACAACGACCAGGCGTTCCTCAGACGGCACCGGCAGCTCCTCACCGTCCGCTACAGGTCTTGGAGGAAACACAGGACCGCCTCTTCTTCCTCGGTGTCAACAATGCCGAGTATTGGTGGGGAAGCATGGCCAAAGTGGAGAGAGACGTAATAGAAGTATTCCATGTATGCAAACCCTCCCCGTTCCTCAGCCCGCAGGAGAACTACATCTTCTTGAATGCCACCAATCGCACAGCAATCCGGGAAAACCACGGCATCAATTAGTTTAAGATTTTGTTAGCAATTTCTTCGCCAATGGTAAGGGCCTTCGCCAAGGGAATCCTGCTTCCCCTGTTCTTTTTAATTTTGTGGCCGACGCCTTCTCATGCATGCTTTCCAGGGCGGCCCGTTGTGGGCACATTGCTCCTGTGGTCTCTCATTTACTTCCGGAGGGTGTTTCCCACTTGCAATATGCGGATGATACAATTATCTTGGTGGAGCTGGATAACACCTGCATTGCCAATCTTAAATTCATCCTGTTGTGTTTCGAAGCTGTTTCGGGTCTTAAGATTAATTTCGCTAAAAGTGAGGTCCTGGTGACGGGTGTGGATGAGGCGGAAGCCTTGCGGGTTGCCAGGCTTCTGAACTGTTCTTTGGGTTCCTTTCCCTTTAAATTTCTAGGCCTTCCTATCTCTCCTGGCGTGCTCCATGCTAAAGATTTCGCTCCGGCGGTCGCTAAAGTGGGGAACAGGGTGCTCCCTTGGAGAGGCAGATATAATACCAATGCTGGCAAAGTTGCTCTAATTAACTCCTGCTTATCCTCTCTCCCCATGTTTCTTATGGGCTTCTATCTTCTTATATGGATGGTGTGCATGCTGGCTTCGACAAACATAGGGGAGCCTTCTACTGGAATTCCACGGATAACAAACGGAAATATAGGCTGGTCAAGTGGCAGCATATGTGTAAGCCTAAAAACCATGGGGGGTTAGGTATTATTAATACTCGGGTGATGAACATTTGTTTGCTTATCAAGTGGTGGTGGAAAATTTTAACTAGTGGGGCTGACTCGCTTTGGTTCTCGATTCTTAAGGCTAAATACTTCCCACATTCCAACCCGTTGTTTGCCACCGCGAGGCGCGGCTCTCAATTTTGGAAATCCCTTGTCAAAGTCAGACCTATTTTCCTGGAACATGTTAAATTTAATGTTGGTAATGGGATGGCAGTCCGCTTTTGGTTGGACTGGTGGTCGGGGGATGCCCCCCTCGCTGAGAGTTTTCCGGTTTTGTTCTCTTACTGTCCTAATCCGGGTATCTCCATCGTGGAGGTGGCGGCTAATAACTGGGATCTAGCCTTTCGTCGGGCCCTGTCTCCTGAAGAGTTGGAAGATTGGCAAAGTCTCTCTGCCCTCTTCCCTGTGCTCTCGGAGTCGGCCGATTCTGTAGTCTGGCCTCATTCGGCCTCAGGTAGATTTACGGTCAAGTCGCTTTATTCTAGACTTATTGGTGGTACTCCTTCGACCAGATTCTCTTGTGTTTGGAAGTCCAAAGTTCCTCCTAAGATTAAAATTTTCCTTTGGCAAGCCTTTCATGGTCGCTTGCCGGCTGCTGACCAGATTAAAAAGGGCAATGGGCCTGGCTCGGATTTCTGTCATCTATGTGGGGCCTTGGAGAACTCTGATCACATCTTTTTCAATTGCGTGCTGGCCAAGCTGGTTTGGTGCTGTGTCAGATCTTGGCTTCAGGTCTCTTGGAACCCCTCCTCTTTCTCCGATATTCGAACCCTAGCCAAAGCTTTGGTTGGGGTCACCAAGAGGGTGTTTTGGGTTGGCCTGGGTGCCTTATGTTGGGCTCTGTGGACCATTAGGAACAAATTTACTATTGAGCATATCTTCACATCTAAGCCTGCTGACGTTCTTTTCAAATCATGTATATTATTGCAGCAGTGGAAATCATTGACTAAGGAGGTTGATCGGGTTGCCCTGGACCTGCTCATCGACAAAATCCGGGCTTCGGCATCTCACATCTCCGGACGGGATCCTGTCGTCTAATCCTGGTGGCGCTGTTTGCGGAGTTTAGGTCTCACTCCTTTCCGGCCTGCGCGCCGTGTATGGCAGTTGCCTGTATCCATCCTTCCTTGGCTACTCTTATATACTTTTCGTTCCATGCGCTGTGTGCGTTCTCCTCGTTAACTGGTCTCTTTCCTGTTTGGTCTCGTGACGCTGCCATGTGGCTTTATTTATAAAGTCGGGCTCTGGCCTTTTCTCTAAAAAAAACCACGGCATCAACGCTACGTCTACGATACTACCGCCCTTCATCAACGCTGCTGAGCTTTTCTCCCCAATTTCCACAGCTAGTGTTGGCACCGACGCTCAAGATGGTATGCAAATGCGGAATCATAGTTGTATTATAAAGAGTTACTTATAAATGATGGGCCCCTATACATAGGAAAAAACCATATAATTTGTAAAAATAAGCATTCCAATTCAAATGTTATTCATATTTTTGTTCCACACCTCCTTTTTACAAGAAGACATTGGGGTCCTAGACTCCATGAATTACAACATCTTTAGTATATTGTGCATATATTGGTTCCCCAATTTGATACCCGTGACTGGCCATCAATCTTTGCTCCTTAAACTCCCTTTGTTCTAAAATAAAAGAATTTCTAATTAATCCTAAGTCAAACCATCTCGAGTTTGACAAAGCTTATACAATCCGCTCCAAAATAATTGATGTTCTAGTTTTATACCAAGTCAAACTTAATTAACTTCCACCAAATTTATTGAAATTTTGCAAACATCTATACACTGGTAGAAAAAGGGTCTGTTGTCCCGCTTCGTAAGGGCCTTTTGTCCCGGTTCTGGAACCGGGACTAAAGGGTCGGTACTATGTCCCTTTAGTCTCGGTTCAATCCATAACCGGGACAGATGGGCCTCCACGTGGCCTGTGCGCGGAGCCCAGGCAGGAGACCCTTTGGTCCCGGTTGGTGGCACCAACCAGGACCAATAGGCATCCACGCGTCAGCATTTCTGTGGTTGGGGTTTTTGTTTTTTTTTGAAGGGGTGGAGGGGGGTTGGGGGTTTTGGGGGGTTAATTTAGGTGTTTCATATATTGTGTTAGCTAGCTATAATTAATAGAGAGAAGTGTCCTCTCTTATGTCTGTGCTTGGTCGACGCTACGTACTATACATACGTATAGAGAGGACTAGACACGCTAGCTAGCTAGTAAGCAAACGAAGGAAACAGAAGATCGTCATGAACATATATGCATACAGAGAGAAGTGATATCGACCATCTCTCCTTCTCCGAGAGATTGGTCGAACAATAAGTTCTCATATATCTATCAAACACTACCGGCTACATATATACAATAATTATCTCTTACAAATATAATCATACGGACTCAGGGTCCACATAGTATTCTCCGTCTTCAGGGATCACGTGGTCAAGAAAGAATGCCGCCAATTCCTCTTGAATTGCTCGCATGCGAGCTGGTGCTAGGAGTTCATCCCTCTTCCGAAACATCTAATTTAAAGAAGGGGGTCAATACATATATATGAATGAATGAAACTCAACACAAATGATGGTAATAAAATAAAATTGTGAATGTTGTTATTTACGTACTTCATATTGTTCGTCAGTGTAGCCCCGCTCACAGGTCGTGTGGCGGATGGACTCGCAAACATAGTATCCACAAAAATCATTCCCTTGTTCCTGCCACAACCACTTTACAAGAAATAGAGATCAATCAAACTAATAAGCAAGAATGCCAAATGGTATTGATGAAACTAGCGCTTGAATGACTAGTAGATGCGCGGAACATGCTACTATAGTACTTACTTTCGGGTATCTAAATTGCAGCTCCTTCGGCAGTCCCGGAGCTTTTCTGGTGAATTTTCTCCAAACCCTGCCGGACAAAGAAAACAATTACTTGATATATCAGGAAATGAACAAAGTTGCTGATATGGTGGATAATGATTGATTTAACTTACTTCTCGAGTATTTGAGTCATGTCTGCATAGTCCTGGGGATCTTTTCGTCTTGAGTCTAAGACGGTTACTAGTCCCTGCTCAAGCTTAATCTCTAGGAGAATATAGTGGAAACTGCACATGCATGCAGAACTCATCAATTACATTACTATAACCTTGACTAATATATAAGGGAAACCGAATACGCACAAGACAGTAACACTCACTTGAAGTTGTAAGGAAAGAGTATTATATCTTTGTTTTCATTTATTACCAACGATCGTAGCAAGTTGGCCTCGGTAGCTGTGGCATGAAATTTAACCTGAGTTGCATCTATGAGATATGTGTTAATGAACCCAATATCATCGACTTGTCTTTTCTTCAATTCGGCGATCTTCAATCTGCATAATATAGTGAGGATGATTATAAATACATGCAATGAAAGAGCTGAGCTATACAGAGAGACTTAATGACATAAGTAGTACTACTTACAGACAGTAGCAGGAGACCGTTGTTTTATCGAGGGCCAATTGATTGAAAAACTGATAGAACTCCTCAAATGGAACAGGCAACAGTTCAATTCCAACGAGGTCATGCTCCTTTTTAACTTTCACATACAAAGTACTCCTCCCCCCAGAGTCTCTGCAGATTTTCAAGTACCAATCATGCAATCTTCGCATCATCGTTGATAGAGATCTTTCATCTTTGACGAGAGGCTTCCCGTACTCGTATCTTTGTATCTGCACCTCCATGGGTTCATAATGTACATCATCGGGCAGGTAATCTGCAAGATTTCTATAATCGGGCACCATCCTCGGATCATTAGCGACGTTGTGGCTAGGCACCTTGAGCGGGGGGCACGATTGCTTCGCTTGTTCGCCAAGCTGGGCAATTTGTTTCCCAGCTCATCGTTCTTTCAGCCTTTGATCACTGACAGTACTTCCCGACCACTCCGCTTCGGCAAATTCCTTTCCAATAATGTGCTCATAGTTTCCTTTCGGCGGAGACTTGGGTTGTTTTGTCAGGGCAGCCAGAGTGCGCTTCGCTTTCACCGGATCTACCTTCTCCTCCGGAAGTGGATGTCTCTTTGCTTTCAACCCTTGAAACAAGTCATCCACTTCGGTTCGTGCGATCTCGGCGTTCTCCTCCGGGGTCCTCTCATATGGTAACTTATCTGGAGTCTTCAGAGAAGGACCGAATCTGTATGTCCTCCCGCCTCTGGCTGTACTGCTAGACGCCGGCCGAGCAGACGGAGCGGTTGTCTTCTTTACTTGCTTACGAGGCGGAGGAGAAGGACTACGACGCGCCGGAGCAGCCGGAGCGGCGGCAGGTCTCTTCCGCCCTTGCTGACTAGGCGGAGAAGGAGGAGGCTAGCTGCTCGGGCGCGTCGGCACAGGCAGAGAAGGAGGCGGAGTGCCGCCACGCGTTGAAGAAGGAGACGGTCGAGTGCCCTGATCGTCACTCGCCGGAGGAGGAGGCGGTGGAGGAGGCGGAGTGCCCTGACTCGCCGGAGGAGGAGGCGGTGGAGGAGGCGGAGTGCCCTGACTTGCCAGAGGAGGAGGAGGAGGAGGCGGAGGCGTCCAGTTCGGAAGGTTGATGAGCTCCTTCCGCCATAGGCATGGAGTCTTCAGAGCAGACCCCGGCCTAGTCTCCCCTTCACCGGTAGGGTGGTCAAGCTGGAGGTCCTCAAATCCCTCCGTCATTTCATCCACCATCACCCTAGCATATCCTTCTGGAATCGACCGGCAGTGAAAAGTTGCGCCGGGTTCAGTAGGATAAACAGAGCCAACAGCCGCCTTGACCTTCAAATTCATCCATTGCGTCATAAGGTGGCAATTTTGAGACTCCGTGATAGCATCCACGGGATAGCTGGTAGGATCCGTCAAGGCATGCTCCGGCTGAAGCAGCTCGATGGAAGCCACGCTGCTTCTCCGCTGAGATGGCGGGGTAGCTTCGGCAGTACGTTTGCTGCGATTTGCTTCTCATTCCTCTATCGCTTGTACCCTTGCTTGCAGTGCCTGCATTTGGGTCTGCTGCACTTTTTTCCTCCTCTCATGGGATTTGTAACCGCCTGCGTCCGGAAACCCAACCTTCCACGGAATGGAGCCTGGCGTGCCTCGTGTCCGTCCAGGGTGCTCAGGATTCCCGAGGGCCATTGTGAGCTCGTCGTTCTCTCTGTCTGGAAACAACGTCCCTTGCTGCGCTGCTTCGATATAGTGCTGAAGCTTCCTGACTGGTATGTCCATTTGATCGTTCGTCCAAATGCACTTCCCTGTTACAGGGTCCAAGGTTCCGCTAGCCCCGAAGAACCAAGTCCGGCAACGGTCTGGCCAGTTAATTGTCTCTGGTTCGATCCCTTTATCAACCAGATCATTCTCAGTCTTCGCCCACTTAGGCCGGGCTACGAGGTAGCCACCTGACCCCGTCCGATGGTGATGCTTCTTCTTCGCAGCATTTTGCTTGTTTGTCGCCGACATCTTCTTACTCTTTTCCGACGTCTTGTGGGCCACAAATGCGGGCCAGTGATCTCTGATCTTCTCATATCTGCCCTTGAATTCTGGTGTCTCATTATTTTCGACAAACTTATTCAGCTCTTTCTTCCACCTCCTGAATAGTTCTGCCATCCTCTTAAGAGCAAAAGACTTGATTAATTGCTCTTTAACTGGCTTCTCTGGATTATCCTCTGGCGGTAGGGTGAAATTTGACTTCAGCTCAGTCCAAAGATCATTTTTCTGCATATCATTGACATAAGACACCTCAGGGTCTTCTGTAGCCGGCTTAAACCATTGCTGGATGCTGATCGGGATCTTGTCCCTAACCAAAACCCCGCACTGAGCAACAAATGCGCTCTTTGTCCGGAGGGGTTCAATCGGTTGGCCATCAGGCGCGATTGCTATGATCTCAAACTTTTCATTCGAGCTCAACTTTTTCTTCGGGCCTCGTCTCTTTACCAAAGTTGTGCTCGATCCGGAGGGCTAGAAAAAAGAACAAATACTTAATTAATATGTGTACATACAAAAACAATGAATGCATCAATTAGCTAGTCAGCAGAAGCTTAACTAATATATATACCTGGTCGGACTCGGTTCGGTCACCGGAGACGTCATCACGGTCTCCTTCTTGCACCGGCATTGGGTCACCGGAGCCGTCCTCACGGCCTCCTTCTTGCACTGGCATTAGGTCACCGGAGCCATCATAATCAACTGCTTCCAGACCATCGGTCTCGTTGAGAAACAACGAGCAGATGGCATCAGTTCCTCGTGCGATTATGTCCCCCAACAACTCTTCTTGTACTTCGTCTCGGGCGGTGTCCATAGTTTCTACAAATATTGACAACATGGCAATTATTATTCAAACATGACAGATGGATATATTAGTGACAAAAACGTAGAACTAATATTAATTAGTGGCCTCGACGCTGCTTCTCTAGGGTTTGGGGTGGCCTCGACGCTGCTTCTCTAGGGTTTGGGGTGGCCTCGACAATGCTTTAAGGATAAAAAAAGAAGAGGAACTCCTCTATTCTTTCTTCTCCTATTTTTTTTCTTCTTCTTCCTCTTTTTCTTATCGGGAACGAGGGTCGTCGAGGGTCACCGAGCAATAGAGGAAACCCTAAATAGCAAGTATCGTGGGTGTGAGATACATGTGGCCGTCGGTGTCGGACACTACATCCACGTCCCACAAGTGATGTGGGCATCGAAGCCCGCGCCACTTGTGGGACGTGGATGTAGTGTCCGACACCGACGGACACATGTATCTCACACCGACGATACTTTCTATTTAGGGTTTCCTCTACCGTTCGGCGACCCTGACCCTCGACGACCCTTGTTCCCGATAAAATAAAGAGGAAGAAGAAGAAAAAAAAGAGAAGAGAAGAAGAGGGAGCCGCACCTGTTTATAAGGTGCGATGCGCCTTCCCTCTCGAGCTCCTCTCTAAAGCAGGCTTTCGGGCCTAACCGTGCAATCTGTGCCCGTGGGCCTACTGGGCCTCCCGCGGGCCTGAATCCTGGCCCATGGTAGGGTTTCTAGTCGTATTCAGGCCGTGGGTGCCCAGTAGGTGGCACATTTTTTGTTTTTTTGTTTTTTTGTTTCTACTTACAACAAAATACTTATTGTTGCTATATTTAAATTTTTTTCCAGTTTTTTTGTTTTGTTTTCTGCATTATTTATTTTCTTTTGTTTTTTGCTTTATTTTTTAATTCTTTTTGCTTTTAGTTTTAAAAAAATTATAAACTTTCTGTTAGTGCCATTAGTTTTCAAATTTCAAAACACTTTTTTTGTTTTTTTTGTTTTCTTTGTTGCTTTATTTATTTTATTTTGTTTCTACTTACAACAAAATACTTATTGTTGCTATTTTTATTTTTTTCCAGTTTTTTTGTTTTGTTTTCTGTATTATTTATTTTCTTTTGTTTTTTGCTTTATTTTTTAATTCTTTTTGCATTTAGGTCAGCAAAATTATAAACTTTCTGTTGCTTTATTTATTTTATTTTGTTTCTACTTACAACAAAATACTTATTGTTGCTATTTTTTTTCCAGTTTTTTTGTTTTGTTTTCTACATTATTTATTTTCTTTTATTTTTTGCTTTATTTTTTTTATTCTTTTTGCTTTTAGTTTTAGAAAAATTATAAACTTTCTGTTAGTGCTATTATAAACTTTTTGCTTTTGATCTGAATTCTTTGAAAATTGTTTGAATCACAAGTTTGTGATTAACTTACTAAAAAAAAGAGAATAGATGCGCTTATAGAGAAAATTCAACCTAAATTCCTAGTAAATTTCTATGAATTTCAGAGAAATTCACTATGAATTTAGGTTAAACTTTTCTCTATTAGGGTATCTATTTTCACTTTGAGAGGAGCTCAACGAGGCAGAGAGGGAAGGGCTTATAAACCGGTGTGAGCCCCCTTCGGTTGGCGAGGTGGGACTAAACTCTGCCCGCAACGAGGACCAACCCTTTAGTCCCGGTTTGTGGCACAAACCGGGACTAATGGTCATGGGCCAGGGGCGAGGAGCAAAATTATAAACTTTCTGTTAGTGCCATTAGTTTTAGAAAGTTGAAAGTTGAAAGTTGGCATGGGCCAGGGACTAATGGTCATGGTATTACGAGGGCCGAACCATAAGACATGAAAGCATTTCAAATGAACTCTGAAAAAGTTGAAAGTTGGCATGGTATCATAATTTCACCCACATAGCATGTGCATGTACAAAACGGATAATGGTAGCATGTTCGTGTGTTACAAAGTTGGCATGGTATCATCATAATAGTTGCGGGAGAAAGTCTTCACTTTTTCTTCGCTTGTGTCATTTGCTTAATGCGCCGTAACCATGGATAATCTTCATTGTTTATCAGGATGCTTGGGTCAGCCTTGGCATTGAAGGGAGGAATTTCATGAAACTTTTCATAATCTTCAGACATGTCTGTCTTGCCGTCCACTCCTAGGATGTCCCTTTTTCCTGAAAGAACTATGTGGCGCTTTGGCTCATCGTATGATGTATTCGCTTCCTTATCTTTTCTTTTTCTTGGTTTGATAGGCATGTCCTTCACATAGATAACCCGTGCCACATCATTGGCTAGGACGAACGGTTCGTCAGTGTACCCAAGATTTTTCAGATCCACTGTTGTCATTCCGTACTGTGGGTCTACCTGTACCCCGCCGCCTAACAGATTGACCCATTTGCACTTAAACAAAGGGACCTTAAAATCAGGTCCGTAGTCAAGTTCCCATATGTCCACTATCTAACCATAATATGTGTCCTTTCCGCTCTCGGTTGCTGCATCAAAGCGGACACCGCTGTTTTGGTTGGTGCTCTTTTGATCTTGGGCGATCGTGTAAAATGTATTTCCATTTATCTCGTATCCTTTGTAAGTCAATACAGTCAAAGATGGTCCCCTGGACAACAAGTACAACTCATCACAAACAGTGTTGTCACCTCTGAGACGTGTTTCCAACCAACTGCTGAAAGTCCTGATGTGTTCACATGTAATCCAGTTGTCGCACTGCTCCGGGTGTTTGGAGCGCAGACTATTCTTGTGTTCATCGACATACGGGGTCACCAAGGTAGAGTTCTGTAGAATTGTGTAGTTTGCTTGAGACCAAGAATATCCGTCCCTGCATATTATCGAGTCTCTTCCAAGAGTGCCTTTTCCAGTCAGTCTCCCCTCATACCGCGATTTAGGGAGACCTATCTTCTTAAGGCCAGGAATGAAGTCAACACAAAACCCGATAACATCCTCTGTTTGATGGCCCATGGAGATGCTTCCTTCTGGCCTAGCGCGGTTACAGACATATTTCTTTAGGACTCCCATGAACCTCTCAAAGGGGAACATATTGTGTAGAAATACGGGCCCCAGGATGACAATCTCGTCGACTATATGAACTAGGACGTGCGTCATGATATTGAAGAAGGATGGTGGGAACACCAGCTCGAAACTGACAAGACATTGCGCCACATCACTCCTTAGCCTTGGTACGATTTCTGGATCGATCACCTTCTGAGAGATTGCATTGAAGAATGCACATAGCTTCACAATGGCTAATCAGACGTTTTCCGGTAGAAGCCCCCTCAATGCAACCGGAAGCAGTTGCGTCATAATCACGTGGCAGTCATGAGACTTTAGGTTCTGAAATTTTTTCTCTGGCATATTTATTATTCCCTTTATATTCGACGAGAAGCCAGTCGTGACCTTCATACTGAGCAGGCATCCAAAGAAGATTTATTTCTCTTCTTTTGTAAGAGCGTAGCTGGCAGGACCTTTATACTGCTTCGGAGGCATGCGGTCTTTTTCGTGCAAACGTTGCAGGTCCTCCCATGCCTCAGGTGTATCTTTTGTCTTCCCATACACGCCCAAGAAGTCTAGCAGGTTCACGCAAAGGTTCTTCGTCACGTGCATCACGTCGATTGAGGAGCGGACCTCTAGGTCTTTCCAGTAGGGTAGGTCCCAAAATATAGATTTCTTCTTCTACATGGGTGCGTGTCCCTCAGCGTCATTCGGGACAGCTAGTCCACCGGGACCCTTTCCAAAGATTACGTAGTGTAAATCATTGACCATAACAAGCACGTGATCACCGGTGCGCATGGCGGGATTCTTCCGGTGATCTACCTCGCCTTTGAAATGCTTGCCTTTCTTTCGACATTGATGGTTGGTCGGAAGAAATCGACGATGGCCCAGGTACACATTCTTCCTGCATTTGTGCAGGTATATACTTTCAGTGTCATCTAAACAGTGCGTGCATGCATGGTATCCTTTGTTTGTCTGTCCTGAAAGGTTACTGAGAGCGGGCCAATTGTTGATGGTCACGAACAGCAACGCCTTAAGGTTAAATTCCTTCTGTTTGTGCCCATCCCACGTACGTACACCGTTTCCATTCCACAGCTGTAAAAGTTCTTCAACTAATGGCCTTAGGTACACATCAATTTCGTTGCCGGGTTGCTTAGGGCCTTGGATGAGAACTGGCATCATAATGAACTTCCGCTTCATGCACATCCAAGGAGGAAGGTTATACATACATAGAGTCACGGGCCAGGTGCTGTGATTGCTGCTCTGCTCCCCGAAAGGATTAATGCCATCCGCGCTTAAAGCAAACCATACATTCCTTGGGTCCTTTGCAAACTCATCCCAGTACTTTCTCTCGATTTTTCTCCACTGCGACCCGTCAGCGGGTGCTCTCAACTTCCCATCTTTCTTTCGGTTCTCACTGTGCCATCGCATCAACTTGGCATGCTCTTCGTTTCTGAACAGACGTTTCAACCGTGGTATTATAGGAGCATACCACATCACATTCGCAGGAACCCTCTTCCTGGGGGGCTCGCCGTCAACATCATCAGGGTCATCTCGTCTGATCTTATACCGCAATGCACCACATACCGGGCATGCGTTCAGATCCTTGTATGCACCGCGGTAGAGGATGCAGTCATTAGGGCATGCATGTATCTTCTCCACCTCCAATCCTAGAGGGCATACGACCTTCTTTGCTGCGTATGTACTGTCGGGCAATTCGTTATCCTTTGGAAGCTTCTTCTTCAATATTTTCAGTAGCTTCTCAAATCCTTTGTCAGCCACAGCATTCTCTGCCTTCCACTGCAGCAATTCCAGTACGGTACCGAGCTTTGTGTTGCCATCTTCGCAATTGGGGTATAACCCTTTTTGTGATCCTCTAACATGCGATCGAACTTCAGCTTCTCCTTTTGACTTTCGCATTGCATCCTTGCATCGACAATGACGCGGCGGATATCATCATCATCGGACACATCGTCTGGTTCCTCTTGATCTTCAGCAGCTTCACCCGTTACAGCATCATTGGACACATCGTCTGGTTCCTCTTGATCTTCACCAGCTCCCCCCGTTGCAGCATCACCGTATTCAGGGGGCAAATAGTTGTCATCGTACTCTTCTTCTTCGCCGTCTTCCATCATAACCCCTATTTCTCCGTGCCTCGTCCAAACATTATAGTGTGGCATGAAACCCTTGTAAAGCAGGTGGGAGTGAAGGATTTTCCGGTTAGAGTAAGACATCGTATTCCCACATTCAGTGCTTGGACAACACATAAAACCATTCTGCTTGTTTGCCTCAGCCGCATCGAGAAACTCATGCACGCCCTTAATGTACTCGCGGGTGTGTCTGTCACCGTACATCCATTGTCGGTTCATCTGCGTGCATTATATATAATTAAGTGTCCAAATTAATAGAAGTTCATCATCACATTAAAACCAAAGTGCATACATAGTTCTCATCTAACAACATATAGCTCTCCAGAGCATCTAATTAATTAAACCATACATTGAAACTATGTAAAACATTTCAATGCGAAAACAAATGCGATCATAATCGCAACCAAGGTAACAATTGATCCAACGACATGATGATACCAAGCCTCGGTATGAATGGCATATTTCTAATCTTTCTAATCTTCAAGCGCATTGCATCCATCTTGATCTTGTGATCATCGACGACATCCGCAACATGCAACTCCAATATCATCTTCTCCTCCTCAATTTTTTTATTTTTTCCTTCAACAAATTGTTTTCTTCTTCAACTAAATTTAACCTCTCGACAATAGGGTCGGTTGGCATTTTCGATTCACATACATCCTACATAAATAAAATCTATGTCACGTTAGTCGGCATAATTTTCATAAACAATAAATGAACCAATAGTTATAAAGATAATATATATACCACATCCGAATCATAGACAAGACGAGGGCCGACGGGGGCGGATACCAAAACCATCGCACTATATAAGATGCAATAATAAAAGTAAGAAAATAATACAAGTATCTATGTAAACATACAAGTAAGAATATTTTTCCTTTCAGAAAGAAGATAAAACAAGAGGCTCACCACGGTGGTGCCGGCGATGAGCTCGGCGCGGGTGATCGACGGCGGTGAAGACGGGGACGGGGCGTGACGGACCGCTAAACCTAGACAAATATTATGGAAAATGGAGCTTGGAGGTTGAGCTTGGAGAGGAGAAAGCTTAAGTAGTGTGGCTCGGGCATTCCATCGAACACCTTGTGTGCATAGGAGGTGAGCTAGAGCACCACCAAGCTCTCTCCCCCCCCTCGGCCAGAGAAAAACAGAGCACTGGGGTGCTCTGCTCGCGAGCGAGGGGTATATATAGGCACCTCATTGGTCCCGGTTGGTGACATGAGCCGGGACTAAAGGGGAGCCTTTGGTCCCGGTTCAAGCCACCAACCGGGACCAATGGTGGTGGGCCAGGAGCGAGGCCCATTGGTCCCGGTTCATCCCACCAACCGGGACCAAAAGGTCCAGATGAACCGGGACCAATGGCCCACGTGGCCCGGCCGGCCCCCTGGGCTCACGAACCGGGACCAATGCCCACATTGGTCCCGGTTCTGGACTGAACCGGGACTAATGGGCTGACCCGGCCTGGACCAAAGCCCTGTTTTCTACTAGTGATAACATCACATTAATTTAAGTTAATCCACCATATGATCTATTTTTCATAAAAAAAGTTGTTGGCATAGATGTCAATTTTTTTATAAACTTGGTCAAACTTAAATATGTTTGACTTAGAACAAAACTAGAACGTCATTTTGGAAAGGAGGGGGGGGGGGTGGGGGGGAGAAAATAATAACAATAGTTATGACATTGATTAGCAACAGTAGAACAATTATGGAACATATCCCCCAAAACAAGAATCATTGTGAAATATATTTTAGAGTGTACTTTTTTGCGGGTTAGAGTGTACTTATTTAATATGGTAGATGTTGATACTCTTCTACATAAACATTTTTTAGATGTTGTTCTATATAAACTTGCTCAAATTTAAGATCTAACTTAGCTAAAACTAGGAATACTTACGTTTTGGAAGAGAGAGTTTTCTTCTTTGAGGCTGGGAGACAAAGGTCCAATGGCCCCTCATTTCAACTGTCACGTTCATTGTTGTTATCTCTTGAATATTGACCAGATCAATCTCCATTAGATTCTCAACACCCATGGGCTCTATGCATCTAAAGCCTAGATATAAGTGCGAGTACTGAAGTTTGTATTGATAAAGCTGTCCCATGACAAGTCTAATTTCCTAAGGTGTTTGGCCCTGCTTCCCTCTATGTGACTCTGCCTATTTCTATCAGAACATCTGGTGCCTTCACTCCTGCTCGCAACGAAGCTTTTTCCCATAGCAGCATAGCCGGAAATCCCACCATATGTTAGGCCTAAACATGTATATAACTCTGCTTACAATTTTTTCAGAGCTTAAAAAAACTGTTAACCAAGAAATGTTATATATAATAGGATACAATCGACATTGTATGTTACTACAACAATATACTCAAACAAATATTGTTAAGATGATAGAAGCACTTTGATTATTGGAGTCACCACAAACTCATAGAACCGCAGGAGTTCAACTTCATTCTAAAGACAACTTATTATAAGAATAACTTGCTTCTCAAACACTCCACCTCTCCTCTAGAGGACATATCATGCGCTCTCACCCTTTATGACATGTGCCACTGCAGCATAAAAAATCAGATAATATTTACACTAGATACATCTAGTATGCCACTAAATTTCATGCCCGAACTCATTAACATGATAACAGATTAGACAATATTTGTGATACATATTTGCTAATTCAGGTTTTGTTGTGCTTAGTCTCTTTTTTTTTGCGGGGATCATAGTCCTTTTTTGTTAGTCGATCCAATGGACTTTGTCATGTGTTGTCGATCAGGATGTCACCAAACCATATGACACATGCCAGAGTTGACAAATGACTGAACTCCCAAATAATTATTCTATTGTAGAAAATTCCTTAAATATCCAATATCAGTTGATGAGTACATCTTTGTTGATACAAATAGATGCACACGAGCTGATAACTTTGTTTTTTGTCTTGTGTTATCGGAAAAAAATAGTATCTGCCATCACTGCAATCAAGGCTAAGTATCGGGTAAAGAATAACTGGGTGGGTGACCCATGTGCCCCAAAGACTCTTGTGTGGGATGGGTTAGCTTGTAGCTATCCCATCTCCAGACCTCAGAGAATCACAAACATGTAAGTTCGAATGTAGTTTCTGGTAGATATAGAGGTTTAATCTGTCCAAATACAAGGACATGCAATTGTGTTGTCTGAACCTTTATGCGTTTATACAGAAACATGTCAGTTCACGGTTTGGGTGGCGATATATCATCCTATTTCGCCAATCTCAAAGCTATCCAGTACCTGTGAGTATCATGTTTTAGATCCATTTACACAAGAAATTTTCTTAGTGCAGTTCACATATTTGGTATGACTGTCATGTATCTTAGGGATTTGTCACATAATGAATTGACTGGATCAATTCCTGAAGGACTTTCACAGCTACCCTCACTCATGCTGTTGTAAGTATTTCTTTTCTGGAGGAAACACAAAAGTATTGCTCCTCTTTTCATTGACTGATTGCGAAGTTGTATGTACTTCTCAATCATGTTGTTTTTGTACCAACTTCCTCCGCTTCAAAATAGTAGCATCAAATTTGACCAAGTATATTGAGAAATGAATCGATCTCAAACACCAAATTAGTACCATTAAATCCATTATGAAACATGGTTTGTAATATCTTTAATTGATGACGAAGATATAGGCATATTTTATGAACTTGGGCAAATTTAAAAAGTTGACTTAGAACAAATATATAATGCTGCCATTTTAAAATAGTTAGTCATAAAAAAAATATTATGATTAATTTGGATACAACGATATAGCAGAGTATCCCCTTTCTTCCTTTTGGCAAATTGACAACTCTCAGGTGAGTAAATTTTTTGTATACTCACTGCACTGTTCTTTTCACGTCAATATTATTTCGTCCCCTCAGAGATTTGACAGCCAACCAGCTTAATGGGTCAATTCCATTTGGCCTTTTGATGCGGATGCGTGTTGGCAACCTAACTCTAAGGTTATTCCATTATATACATATGTTTGTTTTCCATACATTGACACTCACCCGGACAGATTTGCTTATCATTTCTCTTTTATACTCCTACCGTTCCAAATTACTTGTCTTAGATTTGTCTAGATACGGAGGTATCTAGTACTAAAATGAGTCTAGATACATACGTATCTAGACAAATCCAAGACAAGTAATTCGGAACGGAGGGAGATATGAGAAGAACCCAAACCTTTGCAGCGACAACAGTTCTTGCCAACCTAAAAGGAGGAAGCAAAACTCTATAAGTGCCGCCCGTACTGCTGTTATAATAGTTGGAGCTGTGGCGATAGGAGGACTAGTAGTTCTATTGTTTTTTGTAATGAAAAAGAAACAAGGTTAGACTGAGAGAAATTTTTTTTTTGAGGAACAGACCGAGAGAATTTTAACATCAACACATCAGTTGTTCTACATGTCTGGTGGCTATGTTTGTTTTGATCTTAATAATTTACCTATGAAGGACCACCAAATCCACCGAATGAGATGAGCGAAGTGCCATCTCGCAACCGTCGGTTCACATACGCAGAACTGGAGGTGATAACCAGCAACTTCCAGCGAGTGCTCGGTGAAGGAGGGTTTGGCATGGTCTTTGACGGCTTCTTGGAGGATGGTACCCAGGTGGCAGTCAAGCTGAGGTCTCAATCTTCCAATCAAGGTGTCAAAGAGTTCTTGACGGAGGTAATGCCTGATCAAGTGTAAATCAGTCGCCTATATTTGCAGCTAACTTTGGAAGGCATGTAACTAATTTGTTTTGTCCTCTGTCAGGCACAAAACTTAACAGGGATTCATCACAGGAATCTAGTCTCCTTGATTGGTTATTGCAAGGATGGAGAGTACATGGCCCTTGTCTATGAGCATATGTCAAATGGAAACCTTGCAGATAAACTCAGAGGTGTAGTGTTGCCACTATCATTTCATCTGTAAGACCATTTTAGGCTTTCATTCTTAAGTTTCGTAATTCTGACACCAAACCATGTTCTGCAGGGCGAGATCGTAATGGCGAATGTTTAACCTGGAAACAGAGGCTCTGTATTGCATCGGAGTCCGCGCAAGGTATATATACAGTTCGGGTTTGGACCTGCTTGTTCTCTATTCCTTGGTATATATAGATGTAAAGGGGTAGCCGCGGCTTATACAACAAATATATAATATGAGATAGAGTTGATCTACAACATATGATAAGTATTGCCATGGGCACGGTACTGTAGCGCGACAAGCCATTGTCACACGCAGCATGAGTCCTGTCCCTTAACACTTTCGATCTATTTTGAAGGCTTACATGCTACAAGATGTGTAATGGCCAATGTCAATGATGTCATGTGCATGCAGGCCTCGAGTACCTGCACAAGGCATGTAGCCCGCCATTCGTGCACCGTGATGTGAAGACGTCAAACATCCTACTAGATTCCAATATGAAGGCCAAGGTTGCTGATTTTGGCTTGATGAAGGCCTTCAATTGCGATGATGATACACATGTATCCACGGCCAGGGTGGTTGGCACACAAGGCTACCTTGCCCCTGAGTATGAA
This sequence comes from Triticum urartu, assembly GCF_056163025.1. Classification (NCBI taxonomy): domain Eukaryota; kingdom Viridiplantae; phylum Streptophyta; class Magnoliopsida; order Poales; family Poaceae; genus Triticum; species Triticum urartu. The sequence goes on along the minus strand of NC_141877.1, from coordinate 418,963,307 downwards.
CAGTACACCATATTCTCATTGCTTTTAGTTTGTTTCGAATTCAGAGTGCTTAGTATAACACTTAAAGGAGGTATATATATGCATGGCAGGTATGCAACAGCACTGCAGCTCACTGAAAAGAGCGATGTGTACAGCTATGGTGTGGTGCTGCTGGATGAGGGAACTTGCAGACGAGATCGAAAAAACACCTCGTCCTCCTCCCTCGTCGTCCCCGCGAGGCGACGGGGAGGAACCCTAGAGCGCCGCCGCCAAAGGGCGTGGCCGGGCGAAGCCTGGCCGCCGGCGGCGGCAACGAGGTCTCCCCGCCCCCTTTCCCAGCGGCCATGGCGCATTTGGATTGGGGGTGTCCCGCTGACCTAGGGCGGGGAGGCACTGTGGCGTGGCGGCGTGGCGGTAGCGCGATGGGCTGGGCTTTAGGGGGGCGTGCTGGTGCAGCAGCTGGCTGCAGGCGGCGGCGGCGGCGGCTGCTCTGCCCACCGGCGGCGCATGGCCGAGGGTGGCTTGGGTCTCGAGCGGCTGTCGCTACATGGGTGGATCCGTCCGGATCTGGCGATGGGGGTTGGCCGGTGGCGCGTGGCAGCGGTGGTGCGTGCCCGGCGGCTCCGATGCTTGGAGCTTGCCGGGCGACGCGGGTAGGGCAGCGGCCGGGTGTGGCCGTTGCTCCGGCCGTGGGCGGCGGCGTGGGGAGGTCCGGCGCATGGTGGTGGCCTCCCGGTGTCGTGGCAGCTTCACGGTGGCGCGTGGATCTGCTTGCGGCGGCGGTCGGCTTCTCCGGCGTCGGCTCGTCTGCGATCGGACCATTTCGACCTTCGTCCCATCTTCTCGTCACCAGGGCGCTACTTCCGTCGAAGGGATGGCCCTCTCCCAGCTGCGTCCCATCGCTTGTCTCGCGCCCGGTGCAGCAGGACTGACCTCCTCCCCCTCATGATGTTGCAGGACCGAACTCGTCTCGTGTTCAGGGCTGCAGGACGGGTCGATAGATGCTAGTGCTGGCCGGCCTATTGGATCTCGACACTAGGGGTCGCCCAGGGGTGCGAAAGGTTGGACCTTTTCGCTCGTCTCTTTGGTTGGGGTAGCGGCGGTCTCGGATGAGGTGGTGTCAAGGTCTTGGATGCCGGGCGGCGGCCCTGGTGGCGGTAGCGCGGTGCTCTTGGGCAAAGCCCATGGCTTGGTGCTGCCCGGTGGCCATGGCCGTGTGGGTGGCATGGTAGTCGGGGTGTGGCGTTTGGTGGCGGTGAGTGTTGGCCGGGATGAAAACCCGTTCTATCTTCGGACGGACAGGCGGTGGCGAAGCTTGTTCCCTTCTTGAAGGCGTCGTGCGGCTCCAAGGAAAACTATGATCCTCGGATCGGGCGGTGGCGGCGCTCCAATGTCGTATCCTTCCTGAAGGCACTGCCTTGGAGTCCATGGTTCGTCGTATGCGGCTTCATTTCTTCGTGGTGGTAGTGCTAGGGGTGGTGTTGTTGTGCCCAACCTATGTATCCTGCCTTGGGTGTGTGCGGTGGTGGCGTGCGTTTGTACCGGGTGATGTTGATCTTTGCTTTATATATAAAGCGGAGCGGAAGCCTTTTTCGGTAAATAAATCTAGATACATCCATTCCTCCGACAAGTATTTCCGGATGAAGGAAGTACATGATAATTTATCTTTTTTGTTTCTCTCAAATTAAACAACATATGGACTTCTTTGCAGATTAAAGAAACTTTAGAACTTCAAATGTGTGAAAAAACTTTCAGATTTTTTGGTCCGACATAAATATACAAAATGATATTTTTTTCATTAAAATTTATTTAAAGCATTTAAAATGCATGAAAAAATCCGAAAGTTCTTTCCCACATTCTTTTTAGAATTTTTTGTTGTCCTACAAAATTTGAAGTTTATATGTTGTTTTGTTTGAGAGAAACAAAAAAGGCAAATGTACCTGCACGGATCTTGATGCTGAAATGGATGGCTAAGATAAGGGGTACCACGTAGCTCGACCTACAGAAAACCACACTTGTCTTTCCACCATGAAAGCTTAATTTATGTCTATGCATTAATCCAATTTGGAGTGTTTAATCTGTTTCTGTTTTCGTTTCTGATTTGGTAATTCTCTTTTGAACAAATTTTAGCACCTTTGTATCCTTTCCCACTGCTCAGAACAATTTGAATATGAGATTTTACTTCTGTCATTTGAAGATGATTCCTATTGTTAGTACGGATATACATAAAAAATATAAATCATGTGGCAACTCATGTGATGCATACAGGAGAGTTGTGCAGCCATGGTTTGGTCTGAGGATTGGATCACTTCAAGCTCAAAAGCTGGGTACCCGTGTAGAACTACACAACAGCTTCCCCGGTGCACATGGAATCTATGTAGAGAGGGTCAGTGTCCACCTCATGCATTTGATATATACACTACTATTTTTTTTCCATCTTTGTGTTGTTATGCCATTCTTTATGCACATTTGCTATCTGCTTTGTATGCTGCCTGTTGGAACCGTTTCCTTATAAGGACAGCCAGTTACAAGTCATCTCACCTAGGAGTTGTTTGCAAGCATTGGTAATATATAATGTTGGACCTGATCTCAGCTAACTTATATTTTTCTTCCATCTCAGTTTAATGCCAACCCATGGATTGGAAAAAAAGGAAACCAAGGAACAAATGGGAAAAAATCGATTATTTCTAGACCTATATAGAAGTAAAAGACATCTTCTCTATAGACACACCTTCTTTTAGAAGACAAGTTTATAAAAGAAAAATCTCAGGTCCATCGGCGCACCTTCTCTTTAGCAAAGGCTTACATAGTACGATGCAATTAAAAGGCTTACATAGTACGATGTCCACATGACACTTGTTACATTCAGAGAACAGCGAAAATAAATGTGAAGCATCTCCATTTGTGCCACAGGCAATCGATGGAGTCCATGTGACCTACTCCTTGTGATCATCATGATAATAGTCTTCATCGCATCACCCTCTTCCCAGTATTATTGTGTAATACAAACATAATTAAACACGCCGATGAATATTGTAACACTATATATCTGACCTATCTGGCAGTGCAATACTCACCAAGATAAAGAAAAACTCTTAAGTTCTGGCAGAACCTCCTTTGTTTATTGGGACATCAATGACATGCAATTTAAGAGTATCATATAATATATTATATACTTTGCATATCCAACCATGTGTGATGCGTCCATGTGCAAAATAATATATTGAGATCAATTACTTTGCAAACAATGATATTTGTGGTAAACCTGCCTTTTCCTTTTCATAAAATTATTTACATTAGGTAAAATACACTGCATATTGACATAAAACCGACATTTCCCTTTTCATGAGAATTATTCGCATTAGGTAAAATGCACTACATTTTGAACCATTTTTTTGTTGTCACAACTGAAAAATTATTAAGTTCACATGCATCTATCTAACAAATTATGAAAAAAAAATCTTTTTACTAGTTTACTATTGACTTCTGGTACTTCGTTTCATTTGTTTGAACGATAACAATTAAGTATCTGTGTTAGCATCTATGCCTTGCCAAAAATTGTTGTATAACAATCTACTTGAGGGCGATAAGAAAAAGAATTATAAGCCATATTGTTGATAATAAATTTAGTAAGTTTGAATATCAGTACATTAGGACTACAATGTTATTCTGTTCAGAACTTTTCATAATGATAAGAAATGTACACCATAAGCTATATTTTAGACCTTATGCCTTTTGAGATTGAATATGAACATGATTAGGATTTCTGTATTGTTTATGTTGAGCTCACGATGATTTGCTTGTAAGTTTTTCATGGATCCTTGATTTGCCTGATAGGTTTTTGATGGATCCCCGGCTGCAAATTCTGGAACCAAAGTTGGCGATGTCATTACCAAGCTTGATGAAGTCCCTTTGTTCAGTGCACAAGAGGTTCCATTTCATAATTTTCTCATGTATTTTTTTCCTAAAACTATGTTGGAAAATCGAACTTTCATTTGCTCTTGTTGTTCGGCTACATCTGACTAATCCATTGCATGTTGTACTAGTTCTTCAGGGAAACCGCTGTTAGTCATTGTTTTTGGTTGTGCTCATTTTTAGTAATAACCTCTAATGTTTTTAGCACGTCAAAACAGCAGTTAAGAGCACGTCAGTCCTCCAACACGAAAATGTATAAATTTAGTGAACAAGTGCAAGGTAACATGTTTTCATGAGGCAAAGTTAAACAGTTTATAATTACAATATTAATATTGTCTCACACAAAAAACACACGAGAATATTAGGCCAAAACAAAATGCACAATTCATTTTGTCACAATTCTTGTTCGGTGCATGTAGCATAATATTTTCACATATTCTCCATTGCAAGCTAGAGTTATGTGATGTTTTGAGAACATGGATTTTGGACATAATTATTTATTGTCTGTAAGCATAACATATGAATGTCCATGATTTAAACAATCTAGTGTCATTCCTGCCAGTTCCATAACCTGGTTTTGGACAAGACGGAGAGTACTATGCAACACTGTGATGTGATGCCGTTTGAGGTTAGTTGTGATGCTTTAGTATGAACTATTTCTCCTCCCACATTATGCATTGATTATTTTTATGCCATGCCATTGCATATGAAAATAGGTATCTGTCCTAAGGCCGGGTAACAGTTTTGACTTCTGTGCAACTATCAACGCTGAAGTGATTGACATGAGCAAACAAAACAGGTTTTTCCTGACACATATAGTTTGGTAAAAAGAAGTGTCGGTACTTGTCATGAAGTTTATTGTTTCAATGATAGATGGCCGGTACCCAAGACCAAGTGGTTATATCCAGATAATAAATATGATGATGAGAGGTCCCTTGTTTGAAAGTGCTCCCGATCTGACTATCGATATCGTGAGGACCTCTCTCCTCTTAATGATATTTGAAGGAATAACTTTAAGTTGTCACTGTTTCATTCTCTGTTGAGTTTTTTCTTTGTGAAATTTTATACCTAAGGCTTACAGCCAGAACAAAGAGGAGAGTCGCGTGCCCCCCGCGTCGCCCTCCCCGAGCGAGGCGACCGGGGCGGTTCCCCACCCCTCCCCCTCCCCGCGAGTCCCCGCCCCCCTTCCCCAGCCGGCGGGCGCGGCTGGGCGTTGCCCGCGCGGTGCCCCGTAGTCCGGCGGTGGCGGCCCTCCTTCTTCCCCCGTCGCTGGACCCCGGCTTGGGCGAGCGGTCCTGGCGGCGGTGCCCTTTGGCCGGCGGCATTCCGGCGCGGATCTGGACGGCGGCGGTGCGGAGGCGTTGCCCCTTGGCGGCAGTGACGGCCCATGGCTTGCGGCGGCCGGCTGGCCCAGATCTAGGCCCTACGGGCCCGATATGGGTCGGGGCGGGCCTGCTGGGTGGCCGCAGTGGGCTGTTCTCCGGTGGTTCCGGCGAGCTCCTCGCGACAGGGACGGCGGCTGCTGTGCCGCGACTGCTGCAGCACGGCGGTGAAGCTTTACGGGCCCACGCTGGGCCTGGACGGACAGGGGGTCTGATGTGCCTCTGCTGCTATGCCCGGTCTGCTACCGCCTAAGCCGGTGGAGGTTGTTCCCTCCCTCGTGGCTGCGGTGCTGCCGGTCCTTGTCTTCGGGTGTCTCGTTTGGATCCGGCCGGCCTCGCTTCGTTGGCCGTCGTGAGACGACGACGGTGTCCTCGTGACTGTTGGCGCATGTTGGTGGGCGGCGGGTGTGGTGGAGCCGAAGGTTGGTCCTGGGTGGTGGGCGCGAGAGGTCGGGAGAAATCCATGTCAGGTCTTGCCGGCACCAACGCGGTGACGCCTGCGGGCGCCGCCATCCTTCTTGAAGGGCGTCGGGTGACCCTCTCCCCCCTCTACCCTCCGTATACCGAGACAAATCCTAGGATTCGTCCGGGCAGCAGCATCGTTATCGTCGCATTCCTTCCTGAAGGTGGTGCTTGGTACACGGCAACTCGGTGCTTTGGAGCGTGGTGGTTATCTTCGGTGGGCGCAGCGGTCGCGGTGTGCCGTAGCTTTCGTTGATCCGGCGTTGTTGGCATTTCTTCTCTTATTTTCTCTTGTTATTTCTTTTGCGCGTGCTTGTGCTGTTTGCCCCAGCGTTGATCGGCTTGTTGTATCGGGTGGTTGCTATATCAATATAGCGGGGCGTAAGCCTATTTCGGTAAATTTTATACCTTTGCAAACATATGACATCCATCGGTCCATGTAGCTTCCTATGACATATAGATGCCATCTAACTTTTTTTCAAAATGTGAAAAATGCTAACAAACTGAAGTGCATTAAGTAAATAAATTGCTAATTAAGGTCTGCCAATTTAGGATGAGTGTGAATTAAAAATGGTACAAAATAATAAGATCCTCTTTACATACTCAGTATTCTTTAGCATTGATGTTTGGAAGTGATGATCTTGATTTTAGATCACATAATTAACCAACCATAATAAAAAAAAGTCTAGTAATTTAACTCTTGCAGGCTTTGTGTGGGTTGCACTTGCTGTCTAATCCAAAACCATCACCCAGCTACTAATCATGTGTATTTTATGTTGTATACAACACATGCACAATTAAACAGTTAGTGTGATGTACCTAGTTAACTTTCGACACAAATGGTCTAATTGCAGGAACCACTAGATGCATTTATATATGTCTAATATTTTTAAACACATTTTGACGTGGATTAACCTAACTTTGATTCACAAGGACATAGCATATTTCTCTTATCTTGGATAACATTCACAGATTTTCAAACGTTACTTGTTGCCTTTGTTTCAGCTTCCCCCGATGAGGACGATTTCACACAAGATTGTGATGAAGAGTGAGGAGTAATCTTGTAGGGTTAGTAAAGACAAGCTGAGATCTTCTTGACAACTGAAATGAAAGTATAAAAAACCCGAAATGAAAGTCTATGTTGCCAGATTTATGTTTGGTACTCCCTTTGTTCCATAATTCCTGTCGTGGTTTTAGTTCAGTTAAACCAATGGCAGGAATTATGGAACGGAGGGAGTGTTAAACAGAATGGTGTAGCTAAGTTTAGCCTGATATACTTTTGACAGTGTTATTTTAGTTAACTTTGCTGATTAGCTAGCTATTAACTTCACTTGATAAGACTGGGGAACAATAGAAATAGAAGACTTTCTGATGTGAGAATGTATTTAGTGGGGAAAATATCATGTGATACCAACACTCACATGATCACATGTTTGGATTTGTCTTTTTTGACCCTCTCTCTTTATATGCATTTTGAATTTGGATGAACATTTAAGGTGGTGTCAAATGGATCGCACACAGGGATGGAAACACTCGTTACTTTCATGCATATGCTAATGGTCGTCGTCATAAGTGTTTCATTCTGTGTTTACAAGCGGAGCAGGGCTCCTGTCACGAAGCATGTTTACGATTTCTAAGTTGGCCTCATGGTGCGTCTCAACGGAGGAGAATGAAGAGCTCATGCGCTTCTTCCCGCCGTTAGAAATTGACGCTGGACATGTTTGGTTCATGACTATCTTTGTCATATGTTGTCACATTATTTTTGTCACACTTGCCTAACTTGGGGTACTTCGGGCCTGTTTGGATTGCGACTAACTTGTGTTTTGCCACACTTGCCTAACTTGAATTGCTCAAATTTTTAGACGCACTTTGGCTTGCTTAAGGGAATCTTGCTCCACTTTTTGTGAGAATGACATGTGGGACATATTGCTCATAAAATAATCATTTACCTTAGGTGTGGCTAGAACCAAACACCCATCTAACTTAATCAAATTTGCATAACTTGAGGTGTGGCAAGTTATGGCTAGTAACCAAAAAGCCCCACTGCTCTTTTCTCCATGAAACCGAACATGGCTCCTGACCTTGATGGATGGTCAGTGGCCTTCTTTCATAGATTTTGGAGTTTTTTAAAGGGCCTTTGTTCTTGGGCTGATAATATTTATTTATTTCGCCTGATAGTGTTGATTAACATGTCGTTCAAAATCTGCGCCAAAGCCTATGGCTCGCGTTTGTCCTCAGTGGCTCACCGTGTCGTCAAACGACGTCAATCCACCTTCATCATAGGCCGTTACATCCTTGAAGGGCCAGTGGAGTTGCAGGAGATTGTCCATTAGGTTAAACACCGCAAGCAGCATGCTATCCTGCTTAAGTTAGACTTCGAAAAAGCCTACGGTCATGTTAATTGGGAGTTCCTTCGCGAGGTGTTGATACGAAAGGGTTTTGACACTAGATAGGCGTGGGTTGAGGTAGGGACCCAAAGGGGTTCGCAATTGCAATACGCTGGCGACACAATGGTGCTCTTCCAACCGGACTTGTTCTGCATCGCCTCGATAAAATTGATTTGAGGCAATGTCTGGTCTAATGGTAAAGTTTCACAAGTGTGAGGTGATTGCCATGGGGAGGGACAGTGGGTTGCTGATCTTCTTAGCTGTAAATTAGGATCCTTCCCTATAACGTATCTTGGGCTTCCTTTCTCGAACAAGAACCTGAAACACGGGTGCTTATTTCATAGAAAACTTCATCATTGTCCGAATAGAGTAGCAGATTATTTGACGAGACATAGCCATATCAAGCGTAGCACGGTTGTATGGCTACACAACGGCCCCATGTGCTGAGAAATACTTGCCTCTAAACCGTAACTCTACAATCATGAAATAAAACACATTAACCTGGAAAAAAAATCCGAATGCTCAACGAGACACCGAGAAACACCGGCTAGCTGCTTGAACCTTCCTCCCCTTTGTCCAACTAGCCAGCCCCGCACCGTATGCATGGCCGCCAGCGCTCGGTGCCACGTGGTCGTCGCTCTCCACTGCCACATCCCACATGCCCGGGGCACCCACCCTCGCCCACCAGAATCCCACGCGGGCCTCCTTCCCAGCCACTGTACATGTAGCTCTCGGCCGACAGGGTCGCACCCCCGCAGAGCCGCGACCAGGCCCACGCACCACCGACACAGACCCGTGGGCCTGCCCGACGGTATAGCGACGAACTGCCGGAGCTTTTCGCTCGAAAGGCCCGAGAGCTCTTTCCTTGTCGTCGACGTCCCGTCCTCCCCATTTTCCCAATTCGGCTCTGCCTCTCCCCACCACCGCTTCCCACCCTCCCTCGCTGTAGCCAGCCACCTTCACTCCACCACCAGCTTTCCCCGCAGGCTCTCCGGCTCCGCCGATGCTTCTCCGCCCCGTCTCCTCCCCGCCATCGCCCCGCTTCCCCGCGGCCAGCAGGAGCGCCGCCCCCGTCACCGCGCCCTTTTTCCTCGTGTTTGTTGGAAATATGCCCTAGAGGCAATAATAAAATGGTTATTATTATATTTCTTTGTTCATGATAATTGTCTATTGTTCATGCTATAATTGTGTTATCCGGAAATTGTAATACATGTGTGAATACATAGACCACAACACGTCCCTAGTGAGCCTCTAGTTGACTAGCTCGTTGATCAAAAGATAGTCATGGTTTCCTGACTGTGGACATTAGATGTCATTGATAACGGGATCACATCATTAGGAGAATGATGTGATGGACAAGACCCAATCCTAAGCTTAGCTCAAAGATTGTGTAGTTCGTTTGTTGTAGCTTTTCTGAATGTCAAGTATCATTTCCTTAGACCATGAGATTGTGCAACTCCCGGATACCGTAGGAGTGCCTTGGGTGTGCCAAACGTCACAACGTAACTGGGTGACTATAAAGGTACATTACAGGTATCTTCGAAAGTGTCTGTTGGGTTGGCACGAATCGAGACTGGGATTTGTCACTCCGTATGACGGAGAGGTATCTCTGGGCCCACTCGGTAATGCATCATCATAATGAGCTCAATGTGATCAAGTGGTTGATCACGGGATCATGCATTACGGTACGAGTAAAGTGACTTGCCGGTAACGAGACTGAACAAGGTATTGGGATACCGACGATCGAGTCTCGGGCAAGTAACGTACCGATTGACAAAGGGAATTGTATATGGATTGATTGAATCCTCAACATCGTGGTTCATCCGATGAGATCATCATCGAGCATGTGGGAGCCAACATGGGTATCCAGATCCCGCTGTTGGTTATTGACCAGAGAGTCGTCTCGGTCATGTATGCATGTCTCCCGAACTCGTAGGGTCTACAAACTTAAGGTTCGGTGACGCTAGGGTTGTTAGGAAGACTTGTATGTGATTACCGAATGTTGTTCGGAGTCCCGGATGAGATCCCGGACGTCACGAGGAGTTCCGGAATGGTCCGGAGGTAAATATTTATATATGGGAAGTTGTCATACGGTCGCCGGAAAGGTTCGGGGGCATATCGGTATTGTACCGGGGCCACCGGAGGGGTTCCGGGGGGTCCACCGGGAGGGCCCACCTCTTCCGGAGGGCCTTATGGGCTGTATGGAGAAGGGAACCAGCCCAAGTGGGCTGGGGTGCCACACCCCCCTAGGGCCCATGCGCCTAGGGATGGGGGGAAACCCTAAGGGGGGCGCCCCCTTGCTTGGGGGGCAAGCCCCCCTCCCCTTGCCCCCCCTCTAGATCTCATCTAGAGGGGGCCGGCCCCCCTTCCCCCTTCCCCTATAAATAGAGGGGTGAGGGGAGGGCTGCACACAACATCCAAGGCGCAGCCCCTCACCTCCCCAACACCTCTCCTCCTCCATAAGAGCTTGGCGAAGCCCTGCCGGAGTATTGCAGCTTCACCACCAACATGCCGTCGTGCTGCTGTTGGAGCCCTCTTCCTCAACCTCTCCCTCCTCCTTGCTGGATCAAGGCGCGGGAGACGTCCTCGCTCCATACGTGTGTTGAACATGGAGGTGCCGTCCGTTCGGCGCTAGGATCTTCGGTGATTTGGATCACGACGAGTACGACTCCATCAACCCCGTTCTCTTTAGCGCTTCCGCTCGTGATCTACAAGGGTATGTAGATGCACTCCTCTCTCCCTCGTTGCTAGATGACTCCATAGATTGATCTTGGTGATGCGTAGAAAATTTTAAAGTTCTGCTACGTTCCCCAACAGTGGCATCATGAGCTAGGTCTATGCGTAGTTACTATGCACGAGTAGAACACAAAGCAGTTGTGGGCGTCGATATTGTCAATTTGCTTGTCGTTACTAGTATTATCTTGATTCGGCGGCATCGCGGGATGAAGCGGCCCGGACCAACCTTACACGTACGCTTACGTGAGACCGGTTCCACCGACTGACATGCACTAGTTGCATAAGGTGGCTGGCGGGTGTCTGTCTCTCCCACTTTAGTCAGATCGGATTCGATGAACAGGGTCCTTATGAAGGGTAAATAGAAATTGGCAATTCACGTTGTGGTTTTGGCGTAGGTAAGAAACGTTCTTGCTAGAAACCTATAGCAGCCACGTAAAAACCTGCAACAACAATTAGAGGACGTCTAACTTGTTTTTGCAGCAAGTGTTTTGTGATGTGATATGGCCAAAGGATGTGATGAATGATATATGTGATGTATGAGATGATCATGTTCTTGTAATAGGAATCACGACTTGCATGTCGATGAGTATGACAACCGGAAGGAGCCATAGGAGTTGTCTTTATTTATTTATGACCTGCGTGTCAACATAAACATCATGTAATTACTTTACTTTATTGCTAAAGCGTTAGCCATAGTAGTAGAAGTAATAGATGACGAGACAACTTCAAGAAGACACGATGATGGAGATCATGATGATGGAGATCATGGTGTCATGCCGGTGACAACGATGATCATGGAGCCCCAAAGATGGAGATCAAAAGGAGCAAATGATATTGGCCATATCATGTCACTATTTGATTGCATGTGATGTTTATCATGTTTTACATCTTATTTTCTTAGAACGACGGTAGCTTAAATAAGATAATCCCTCGCAATAATTTCAAGAAAGTGTTCCCCCTAACTATGCACCGTTGCGAAGGTTCGTTGTTTTGAAGCACCACGTGATGATCGGGTGTGATAGATTCTAACGCTCGAATACAACGGGTGTAAGCCAGATTTAAACACGCAATACACTTAGGTTGACTTGACGAGCCTAGCATGTATAGACATGGCCTCGGAACACGGAAGACCGAAAGGTCGAGCATGAGTCGTATAGAAGATACGATCAACATGAAGATGTTCACCGATGTTGGCTAGTCCGTCTCACGTGATGATCGGACATGGCCTAGTTAACTCGGATCATGTTTCACTTAGATGACTGGAGGGATGTCTATCTGAGTGGGAGTTCATTGAGTAATTTGATTAGATGAACTTAATTATCATGAACTTAGTCTAAAATCTTTACAATATGTCTTGTAGATCAAATGGCCCACGTTGTCCTCAACTTCAACGCGTTCCTAGAGAAAACCAAGCTGAAAGACGATGGCAGCAACTATACGGACTGGGTCCGGAACCTGAGGATCATCCTCATAGCTGCCAAGAAAGATTATGTCCTAGAAGCACCGCTAGGTGACGCACCCGTCCCACAGAACCAAGACATTATGAACGCTTGGCAGTCACGTGCTGATGATTACTCCCTCGTTCAGTGCGGCATGCTTTACAGCTGAGAACCGGGGCTGCAAAAGCGTTTTGAGAGACACGGAGCATATGAGATGTTCGAAGAGCTGAAAATGGTTTTTCAAGCTCATGCCCGGGTCGAGAGATATGAAGTCTCCGACAAGTTCTTCAGCTGTAAGATGGAGGAAAATAGTTCTGTCAGTGAGCACATACTCAAAATGTCTGGGTTGCATAACCGCTTGACTCAGCTGGGAGTTAATCTCCCGGATGACGCGGTCATTGACAGAATCCTTCAGTCGCTTCCACCGAGCTACAAGATCTTTGTGATGAACTTCAATATGCAGGGGATGGAAAAGACCATTCCTGAGGTATATTCAATGCTGAAATCAGTAGAGGTAGATGTCAAAAAGGAACATCAAGTGTTCATGGTGAATAAAACCACTAAGTTCAAGAAAGGCAAGGGTAAGAAGAACTTCAAGAAGGACGGCAAGGGAGTTGCCGCGCCCGGTAAGCAAGCTGCCGGGAAGAAGCCAAAGAATGGACCCAAGCCCGAGACTGAGTGTTTTTATTGCAAGGGAAGTGGTCACTGGAAGCGTAACTGCCCCAAATACTTAGCGGACAAGAAGGCCGGCAACACGAAAGGTATATGTGATATACATGTAATTGATGTGTACCTTACCAGTACTCGTAGTAGCTCCTGGGTATTTGATACCGGTGCGGTTGCTCACATTTGTAACTCAAAGCAGGAGCTGTGAAATAAGCGGAGACTGGCGAAGGACGAGGTGACGATGCGCGTCGGGAATGGTTCCAAGGTCGATGTGATCGCCGTCGGCACGGTGCCTCTACATTTACCTACGGTATTAGTTTTAAATCTCAATAATTGTTATTTAGTGCCAGCTTTGAGCATGAACATTGTATCAGGATCTCATTTAATTTGAGATGGCTACTCATTTAAATCCGAGAATAATGGTTGTTTTATTTATATTAGAGATATGTTTTATGGTCATGCTCCGATGGTGAATGGTTTATTCTTAATGAATCTCGAGCGTAATGCTACACATATTCATAGTGTGAATACCAAAAGATGTAAGGTTGATAATGATAGTCCCACATACTTGTGGCACTGCAGCCTTGGTCACATAGGTGTCAAACGCATGAAGAAGCTCCATGCAGATGGACTTTTGGAGTCTCTTGATTACGAATCATTTGACACGTGCGAACCATGCCTCATGGGTGAAATGACCAAGACTCCGTTCTTAGGAACAATGGAGCGAGCAACCAACTTATTGGAAATCATACATACTGATGTGTGCGGTCCAATGAGTGTTGAGGCTCGCGGTGGCTATCATTATGTTCTCACCCTCACTGATGACTTGAGTAGATATGGGTATGTCTACTTAATGAAACACAAGTCTGAGACCTTTGAAAAGTTCAAGGAATTTCAGAGTGAGGTTGAGAATCAACGTGACAAGAAAATCAAGTTCTTGCGATCAAATCATGGGGGAGAATACTTGAGTCACGAATTTGGCACACACTTAAGAAAATGTGGAATAGTTTCACAACTCACGCCGCCTGGAACACCTCAGCGTAATGGTGTGTCCGAACATCGTAATCGCACTCTATTGGATATGGTGCAATCTATGATGTCTCTTACCGATTTACCGCTGTCATTTTGGGGCTATGCTTTAGAGACTGCCGCATTCACTTTAAATAGGGCTCCGTCGAAATCCGTTGAGACGACACCGTATGAATTATGGTTTGGGAAGAAACCTAAGCTATCATTTCTAAAAGTTTGGGGATGTGATGCTTATGTCAAGAAACTTCAACCTGAAAAGCTCAAACCCATGTCGGAAAATGCGTCTTCATAGGATACCCTAAAGAAACTGTTGGGTATACCTTCTACCTTAGATCCGAAGGCAAGATCTTTGTTGCCAAGAATGGGTCCTTTCTAGAGAAGAGTTTCTCTCGAAAGAAATAAGTGGGAGGAAATTAGAACTTGATGAAGTATTGCCTCTTGAACCGGTAAGTGGCGCAGCTCAAGAAAATGTTCCTGAGGTGCCTGCACCGACTAGAGAGGAAGTTAATGATGATGATCATGAAACTTCAGATCAAGTTACTACTGAACTTCGTAGGTCCACGAGGACACGTTCCGCACCAGAGTGGTACGGCAACCCTGTCTTGGAAATCATGTTGTTAGACAACGGTCAACCTTTGAACTATGAAGAAGCGATGGCGGGCCTGGATTCCGACAAATGGCTGGAAGCCATGAAATCCGAGATAGGATCCATGTATGAAAACGAAGTATGGACTTTGACTGACTTGCCCGATGATCGGCGAGCCATAGAAAATAAATGGATCTTTAAGAAGAAGACAGACGCGGATGGTAATGTGACCATCTATAAAGCTCGGCTTGTCGCTAAGGGTTATCGACAAGTTCAAGGGGTTGACTAGGATGAGACTTTCTCACCCGTAGCGAAGCTGAAGTCCGTCCTAATCATGTTAGCAATTGCCGCATTCTATTATTATGAGATATGGCAAATGGACGTCAAAACGGCATTTCTTAATGGTTTCCTTAAGGAAGAACTGTATATGATGCAGCCGGAAGGTTTTGTCGATCCTAAGAATGCTGACAAGGTGTGCAAGCTCCAACGCTCGATTTATGGGCTGGTGCAAGCATCTCGGATTTGGAACATTCGTTTTGATGAGATGATCAAAACGTTTGGGTTTATGCAGACTTATGGAGAAGCCTGCATTTACAAGAAAGTGAGTGGGAGCTCTGTAGCATTTCTCATATTGTATGTGGATGACATACTGTTGATGGGAAATGATATAGAATTCTTGGAAAGCATAAAGGCCTACTTGAACAAGTGTTTTTCAATGAAGGACCTTGGAGAAGCTCCTTATATATTAGGCATCAAGATCTATAGAGATAGATCGAGACGCCTGATTGGTCTTTCACAGAGTATGTACCTTGACAAGATATTGAAGAAGTTCAAAATGGATCAGTCAAAGAAGGGGTTCTTGCCTGTATTGCAAGGTACGAGATTGAGCACGGCTCAATGCCCGACCACGACAGAAGATAGAGAAAAGATGAGTGCCGTCCCCTATGCCTCGGCCATAGGGTCTATCATGTATGCTATGCTGTGTACCAGACCTGATGTAAACCTTGCCGTAAGTTTGGTAGGAAGGTACCAAAGTAATCTCGGCATGGAATACTGGACAGCGGTCAAGAATATCCTGAAGTACCTGAAAAGGACCAAGGAAACGTTTCTCGTTTATGGAGGTGACGAAGAGCTCGTCGTAAAGGGTTACGTCGATGCTAGCTTTGACACAGATCTGGATGACTCTAAGTCACAAACCGGATACGTGTATAGTTTGAATGGTGGGGCAGTAAGCTGGTGCAGTTGCAAGCAAAGCATTGTGGCGGGATCTACATGTGAAGCGGAGTACATGGCAGCCTCGGAGGCAGCACAAGGAGCAGTCTGGATGACGGAGTTCATTACCGACCTAGGAGTCATACCCAATGCGTCGGGCCCGATGACTCTCTTCTGTGACAACACTGGAGCTATTGCCCTTGCCAAGGAGCCCAGGTTTCACAGGAAGACCAGGCATATCAAGCGTCGCTTCAACTCCATTCGTGAAAGTGTTCAAAATGGAGACATAGAGATTTGCAAAGTACATACGGACCTGAATGTAGCAGATCCGTTGACTAAACCTCTCCCTCGAGCAAAACATGATCAACACCAGAACTGCATGGGTGTTCGATTCATCACAATGTAACTAGAATATTGACTCTAGTGCGAGTGGGAGACTGTTGGAAATATGCCCTAAAGGCAATAATAAAATGGTTATTATTATATTTCTTCGTTCATGATAATTGTCTATTGTTCATGCTATAATTGTGTTATCCGGAAATCGTAATACATGTGTGAATACATAGACCACAACACGTCCCTAGTGAGCCTCTAGTTGACTAGCTCGTTGATCAAAAGATAGTCATGGTTTCCTGACTATGGACATTAGATGTCATTGATAACGGGATCACATCATTAGGAGAATGATGTGATGGACAAGACCCAATCCTAAGCTTAGCTCAAAGATCGTGTAGTTCGTTTGCTGTAGCTTTTCTGAATGTCAAGTATCATTTCCTTAGACCATGAGATTGTGCAACTCCCGGATACCGTAGGAGTGCCTTGGGTGTGCCAAACGTCACAACGTAACTGGGTGACTATAAAGGTACATTACAGGTATCTTCGAAAGTGTCTGTTGGGTTGGCACGAATCGAGACTGGGATTTGTCACTCTGTATGACGGAGAGGTATCTCTGGGCCCACTCGGTAATGCATCATCATAATGAGCTCAATGTGATCAAGTGGTTGATCACGGGATCATGCATTACGGTACGAGTAAAGTGACTTGCCGGTAACGAGACTGAACAAGGTATTGGGATACCGACGATCAAGTCTCGGGCAAGTAACGTACCGATTGACAAAGGGAATTGTATACGGATTGATTGAATCCTCGACATTGTGGTTCATCCGATGAGATCATCGTGGAGCATGTGGGAGCCAACATGGGTATCCAGATTCCGCTGTTGGTTATTGACCGGAGAGTCGTCTCGGTCATGTCTGCATGTCTCCCGAACCCGTAGGGTCTACACACTTAAGGTTCGGTGATGCTAGGGTTGTTAGGAAGACTTGTATGTGATTACCGAATGTTGTTCGGAGTCCCGGATGAGATCCCGGACGTCACGAGGAGTTCCGGAATGGTCCGGAGGTAAATATTTATATATGGGAAGTTGTCATACGGTCGCCGGAAAGGTTCGGGGGCATATCGGTATTGTACCGTGGCCACCGGAGGGGTTCCGGGGGTCCACCGGGAGGGGCCACCTCTTCCGGAGGGCCTTATGGGCTGTATGGAGAAGGGAACCAGCCCAAGTGGGTTGGGGCGCCACACCCCCCTAGGGCCCATGCGCCTATGGTTGGGTGGAAACCCTAAGGGGGGCGCCCCCTTGCTTGGGGGGCAAGCCCCCCTCCCCTTGGCCGCCCCCCTCTAGATCTCATCTAGAGGGGGCCGGCCCCCTTCCCCCTTCCCCTATAGATAGAGGGGTGAGGGGAGGGCTGCACACAACATCCAAGGCGCAGCCCCTCCCCTCCCCAACACCTCTCCTCCTCCATAAGAGCTTGGCGAAGCCCTGCCGGAGTACTCCAGCTTCACCACCACCACGCCGTCGTGCTGCTGTTGGAGCCCTCTTCCTCAACCTCTCCCTCCGTCTTGCTGGATTAAGGCGCAGGAGACGTCCTCGCTCCGTACGTGTGTTGAACACGGAGGTGCCGTCCGTTCGGCGCTAGGATCTTCGGTGATTTGGATCACGACGAGTACGACTCCATCAACCCCGTTCTCTTGAACGCTTCCGCTCGTGATCTACAAGGGTATGTAGATGCACTCCTCTCTCCCTCGTTGCTAGATGACTCCATAGATTGATCTTGGTAATGCGTAGAAAATTTTAAAATTCTGCTACGTTCCCCAACAGTGTTACGGTGCAAGACGTGCATGTACCACTAACTTGGTGCTAGATACATCCATTTGAGGGACAAGTTTTCTCGGACGAGGGAGTATTAGCTAGCCAAGAAATCAATTAAGCTATTTGGCTTCTCTATCGAGTCTTAGCTTTGCACATACGGGTGTGTTTGGTAGCATGTATGGACCTAGCTTAGTTGTTCCTCTCTTATACATGTTGAGTACAGACATGTTGAGTTCATGCAGTTGCTGTTGTTTGGCAGCGATGTATGCGCTAAGACATGCTGAGCTGAGACTTTCTTTGGCAGCCTGCATGTGTTTAAATATGCTGAACGATTTCGAATTCTAATTTTTTTAATGATGGACAAAATTGAAATAACATGAACACAAATTTAAACATATTTTGAAAATTAAAAAAATGAAATTCTAAATATTTTTTCCAAAATTTAAATAAAATTTGAAATTCGTAACATATTTGAAATTCTTAGCTTTTTTGAAAATTTTAAAAAAATTGAATATTTTATAAAAAAGTAAACAAAATTTGAAATTCTTTTTTTTAATTCAAACAAATTTTGATTTTTTTTTAATTCTGGACATTTTTGAATTTTTTTTCAAACATTTATTGAAAACTAAAAAAAATTAAAATCTGAATATTTTTTTAATTTAGACAATTCTGAAATTCTAAACTTTTTCAAAACTTTAAACAATTTTTGAAATTCTGAATATTTTTTTTGGAAATTTGAAGTTATAAATATTTTTTTAAAATATAAACATATCTGGATGTTGTCTAGTGGGTGGGCACGAGGGTCAGGGCCAGCATGGCTGCCTCCATGCACCATGTCTAGGGTGCATGAAATGAGCATGGTTGATGGCCCTTTTATGTATCAGATGGGCATAACCCACGTGAGCCCATGCACCCTACCAAACAAGCAAATTGGGTCGAATTGGAAATTTTTACCCTCATGCACCCTACCAAACACACGGTACGTGTTTGGTTGAGTCTTACCTAGCCAAGAAATCAATCAAAGGCCTTCTATGTACATATGCATGTGTCGTCCAAAGGTCGCGATTACGTACCTAGGTTGATGAGGGGGGGGGGGGGGGGGGGGGGGCTCCATCGTTGTTCTTCGGAGACAATCTTCGACGCCGAAGCTTCGCCGTTGTTCTCCGGAGACAGTCTCCAACGCCGAAGCTTTGTCATTGTTCTTGGGAGACAATCTCCGACGCCTAAGAGGTTGGTTCATTACCTCGAGCGAGCTCGACGGAGCCGTTAACCATGCCATGGCGGCCGTGAATCAGCGCGCGGTGCATGAGGCCGTCATCGTCGCGATGGAGGAGGGCAGGGGCACCATATTCGATACCGTTCTACATGCTATGGAAGAAGGCATGGCTTCCCACGGCGACCCGACAAGGATGAGCAACAGAAGGACCTACTACAGCGGGCAATCGTCCAGGATTTGAGGTACGCTATCGTGTAATACTGTAATGCAACTAAAGAACCATGCCATTCCGTCATTGTTGGTTCTGATTTTCATATGAATGTAGGACGCGGGGAGCCGCCGAGCATGCATGGACCATGGAGGACCGGAGGGGAGGGAGATGAGCTGCGTCGGGAGCGGCCTTCATATCATATACTAAGTAAATAAAGCAAAATTTCACGGCCAATCGTAGTTAGCAAAGTTTGACGGCTTCGAGTTTGGGGAGAGCTGTGGTTTTGGGTCTGATTCAGCCGGAAACCCTTGATACCTTGTCATATCTCATATGTTTGAGTGTATTGGGACTTTGCTGCGAACGCTACTTCTTACTCACGGCGGCGTCGAATGCCTTGTGGATCATCGTTTGTGCATTTTAACCATTCTATGTATATCCTTTGTCAGCAGAATAAACATGACGTATTGTACGCACTATCCCTGTTGGACTGGCTCATTATCCTGAGTGAGTTCCAGCCCACTGACAGAACATCTAGTGCCAATACAGATTTTGTCCGGTCCAGTTTGGATCCACCATCTTGAACAGGTTCCTAATTTAGAGCATCTCCAGCCGTTGGCCCCCCAGGAGGCGCTAAAAATCGCCCCCTAGAAATGCATCGGCGCAAAATGTGCGCTAGAGACGTAATGCCACCCAGTCGCGGCGCCCACGGGATTTTTTTGAACGCCGCAAACACGGCGAGTTCATGCATATTTACGGCGACTTCAAACCAAATTCAACCGAACACGGCGCAAACACGGCGAGTTCATACATATTTAAAATAATTTACAAAAAGAAAAAACACTATTAGGCCTGCCCGTCGTCTCGCTCGCCCCGCCGCTCCTCGCCGGCCGCCGCCCTTGCAGTTCTACATGTCGAGGAGGCTGTATAAACCGCGTGTAGTCGCCGCCGCCGCCGCCGCCACCGTCGTGGCCGCCGTCCCTGCTGCAACCCTCCCCCGGTTGGCGCGGCGGGTTGGACGGTCCGGTGGCGTCCTCGTCGTCATCGCTGTCGCGGATCACGACGCCGTGCTCGTCCTCACGCTCACGCTTGCGGGCGGCGATCTCCTCCAGGGCCCTGGTCTGCCGGGTCATCTCCGTCCGGAGATAGTCGTCGCGCACCCACCGCAGGGCGTCCGCGTCGGAGAAGCCGCACCGGGCTATCTCCTCGTACTCTGGGGGAAGACTGGGCTCCGGCTTGGGCGCGACGAGGACGAGGCGCCCGGAAGCGGGGGTGGAGTCGGCGATGCGGATACTGGAGCTGCGGGCGCGCCGGCTGACAGGCGTGTCCTGGGGCTCCTGGGGCTCCGGCTTGACGGGGCGGAGGCAGGGAGAGCCGGTCGACCGACCGGACGAGGAGGAGGACGCCCCAGGGTCCATGCGCCTCGGCGTCCACGAGCTCCCACGGCAGCGAGAGAAGGACGGCGGGGAGGGGTACTCCAGCCTCGGTGTGTTGCCACCCTCGATGTACTCGAGGACAACCTCCAGCGTGTGGCCGGGCACGCCCCACCATCGGCGCCGCCCCTCGGAGTTGAGCCTGCCGGAGGGCACGACGCCCTTGGTGGCCTCGAGCTGCTCGGCGTGACGGCGGTGGAAGTAGGGCTCCCAGAGATGGCTGTCGGGGACGTAGCGCGGCCCCTCCCTCCTCGCCCGCGGCAGAGAGGCGCGAATACGCGCGATCTCCGCACGACGCGCCGCCCCGGTGGGCGGTGGTGGCACCGGGACCCCGCCGGCGCTGATTCTCCACGCCCCGGGCACCCGGATGCCCGGCGGGACTGGGTACTCGGCCTCGTAGAGGAGCCGAGCTTCGTTTTTGTGAAGGTGACGGCGGCCGAAGCCGTTCGCCGCCGCGCCGTCACCTGGAAATCGTTCGGCCATTTCTACGAACTGGGACGGCGAGTGGAGAGGAAGGAAGGGGAGATAGGGCGCGTCGGCGATGGAGACTCTGTGCGTGCCACCGGCGCGCTGGGGTCGGCTTATATAGGCGAAGGCGGCGCGAGCACGCATGGCGGCCTCGTCTATGTGTGGCATGCGCGGGGACGCGCGTCGTCACGCCTTCACTGCGCCGCCCGTGAGGCATCAGTGGCGGAGGCTGACCGGCGCGGCAGTGCGCGACAGCTTTGGCATTGATTCGTCGCAGGAAACGAGGCGATGAGGACGACGAAGCGGCGAGAAGCGAGACGAGTCGCTGGCAAGGAGGGCCCGCGGCTCTTTCGTGCCAAAAACGATTCGCCCGGCGCCCCCGAACGCCCCCCAGCGCGCCGGGTTCGGGTTGGGTCCGCCGGCACCAATTTCGACCCGAGCCAGCGAAAATTAGGCCCTTGGGGGCGCGACTAGACCGATTTTTTGACGCCGGCGGCAGAAAAGTCGCCTGGGGGGCCTTGTTGGGGGCGCGGCTGAAAATGCTCTTAGGCCGCAAGATGTACCAGTCTTGTATAATCAGAGCATGGGTCGTGCAATTAATCCGCAAGTGCGCCAACATGCCAGTTTTAATAATAATATTGATTCAAAAACCCTGGGTTTTTTTGGGGGCAAAAACCCTGGTTTACATGAACCTGGATTTTCCTATGGCACATAAAAGTGCCAAATTTTATAATTCGTGTACCACACATGGATCGATCTTTTAGTCGATTATTTTTTTATAATAAATGGCTGTAAACATTTTTCTGACGGCAATTTGCTACTTGTTAAGCCCATTTATTATAAATATTTTAGAACAAAAATATACCTTATTCAAAAAAAAATCTGATCTATTGTAACGTGGTTTTTCTCGTGGCACTTGAGCGTGCCAAATTTTGTAAGTCTTGTACCACACACTGTATAATAATTGGTCGTAGATTTTTTTTTATAACCGCATTTTGCCTCGCGTCGCCCATTTGTGATAAATATTTAAAACGAAAATACACCCATGGGCGGAGGCGTGCAACTCCTCGTTTACTACACAGCCACCGACCATGTACTTCCTCACTGTTGCGAGGCAGCCACAGTAAATTCACTTCCACCGAGCAGGAACCCCCGGCGACAGGCATGCACTGTTTAGTGAACTCCATTCGCAGCCATCCACGACCGTAGCATCCGTTTCTCGCTCTATCTCACAGCATCCCAGCCACGCCCTCCATAGACCCTTTTCATGCGTTTTTACTGCGCCGGTGCAAAACTAAAAAGGCTCAGTCACGCTTTCAGAAGCCCGTTTTTCGCCGGCTCGGACCGAAACTGCCGGCGGACGTAGACCGAACCCGGCACCCTGCGGAGCGCCTGGGGCGCCGGCACAAGCGAAAAGAGTGTGTGGGTCCGCCCTGTCGGCGAGTCGAGCGCCTCTTCCCGCCGTTTCATCCCGCTATTCCCCCACTTCCCTCCCATTCTCTCCATTCCTTCCGCTCGCCTCCGCCGCCATGCCACCGAAGAAGTACGTCGTCCCCCGCGCCGCGGCAACCGCGACCGCCTCCGTCGTCCAGCCGAAACAGAGGAAGTCGAGGGCGCCGCCGTCCAAGCCACCGGGCATGACAAACGCCGAGTGGAGGGCGGAAGTTCAGCGACGGAAGGCTGTCACCATCGACCGGCGGAACAGGGCGATCGTCAAGAAGGCCCGTGACAACGCGGTGCGTGCGGCCGCGGCTTCGGCGGACCAAGCCGAGGCCGAGGCGACTCGCGCGGGGATGATGAATCCACCCGGCAGCCACGCTCAGTACGCGCCCTTGGGCCAGCAAGGCGTCGTTTCTCCGTCGCCGCAGCAGCCATGGGGATGCACGCCCTCGCCGGGCTACGCCGACAGGGACGCGCACGGTGGGTTCAACCCCAACGTCACCTTCCCCCATGGACACCCGGCCCAGCGGATGCCCTCGCCCGCCTTCACCGGCGTGCAGTATCCTCCATATAACTACTTGCCGCCCGCGTACCCGTCCTCCCCGACGCCCCCTCTCCGCCGTGGCGCGCTGCCCTTCTCGCACCTAGACGACATCGACGAGACCGAGGCCGACATGGAGGACATCATCGCGACAGGCTCGGCCGCGGCCGCCGCGTCTCCCGGGTTCGTCACCCCGGACGACACGGTGGATATCAGCGGCGGCAAGGACGACGAGCTCGGCTACGTCTATGGCAAGGAGGAGCAGGAGGAACAGGAGGAGGAGGACGAAGAGGAGGAGGAGGAGGAGGAGGAGCCGGCGACTGTTCCGGTGAGGAGGAGCAAGAAGAAGAAGCAGGCGGCCAGGTCCGGCGAGTCGCGCATCAAGTGGGCGCCCAAGGAGGAGGAATGCCTCGCCGAAGCATGGAAAGTCGTCTGCCTCATCCCGACCACCGGCATGAACCAGAGCATCGCGAGACGTACTTGGAGCGCATCAAGGCCGAGTTCGACGAGCGCAAACTCGTCGACCCCTACTTTAAAGGCGTCTACATGCAGCGCGGGGCGAAGGCGATGGCGAACCATTGGGGGCATATCCAGTGGCGTGCAACAAATGGCATGGGATCGTCGAGGAGGTCGCGGCTCGCCCAGAGAGCGACGCCAGTGTTGAGGATCAGGTATGGCACGCCGGTCTCCCACCTCTCTTCGTTGTGTGCGCCCGCCAACTATTTGTTCCTCCGCGCAGTTGTTGTGCATGTTCGCCATGTATCGGTAGGGCAACAGCGATGCCGAATTCAAGTACCTCCACGTTTACAAGCGCATTGACAAGTGCGAGAAGTGGGCGGAAGTTCGGCGCACCCTCGACAAGGCCAAGGAGACCTACAAGCCGGACACGCCGACTCCGGGTGCGTCAGAAGGGCGGCCGGACGGCAACAAATGTGCCATGAAGGGGAAACACGCCGACACGGCCACTTCTTGAGTGCAGGAGTCCATCTGTAACACCCCGTATGTAACTTGCCATATCGGTATTCCAAATCTTGCCATTTCCGGCACTAAGTTATTTTATTTCCACGTTGTAGGGTTTTTGTCTCCGTGTGTTTTTGTCTTTGTCATGCATCTCATATCATGTCATCATGTGCATTGCATTTGCATACGTGTTCGTCTCATGCATCCGAGCTTTTTCCCCGTTGTCCGTTTTGCATTCCGACGCTCCTATGTCCTCCGGTGTCCCTTTCTACTTCTTTTCGTGTGCGGGTATTAAACGTTCTCGGATTGGACCGAGACTTGTCATGCGGCCTTGGTTTACTACCGGTAGACCGTCTGTCAAATTTCGTGCCATTTGGTCTTCATTTGATACTCCAACGGTTAACCGAGGAACCAAAAAGGCCTCGTGTGTGTTGCAGCCCAACACCCCTCCAAAGTGGCCCAAAACCCACCTAAACCTCCTCCATCACCTAGGCCGTTCGATCACGATCGCGTGGACGCAAACCGTGCTCAACTTGGAGCCTCCTAGCTCCCTCTACCTCTATATAAAGGTCCCTCTCCCCCGAAATCTAGATCCCTAACCTAGCTTCCCCCTCCTCGTGCCGCCGGACGAAGTCCGCCAGGCCGGACACGTCCGACCTGCCCCCGCCGCCGCCACGTGTCACGACGCGACTCGCCCATGCCCCGCGCCCACATCGTCGGCCCGGAGAGCCTAGGACGGGCCCTCCCGAGGCCCATCCGGCCGCGCCCCGCGCCGCTCCTCTCCATCGCGCGCGCCGCCACCGAGTCCTCCGCCGCCCTCCGCCACACCTTCGCCGGCCGCCGCGCCTCCCCAACGCCGGCGACCGCCGTCGTCGTCTCCGGCTCGCCGCACGCCGCCCCGCGGACGTCTTCCCCGACGCCGACGCCGCCGCCTCGCCGTCCGGCCTTCTCCTCGCTGCCCCTCAACGCCCTCGCCAAGTCCGGCGACCTCGGGTCTCCTCTCCGGCGAACAGTGCCCCGGCGGCGAACCTCGAAGATTGCGCTCGATCCAGATCTGGGATTCGGATCGGTTGACTTTTTGACCTAATCTCAGGTATTTTTAGCATTTTTCCGCATGTCATAACTCTGCAACCGTTGCTCCGATTCGTGCGTGTAGCATATCGAAATGTTCATCTCGACGAGTACTTCATTTGATCTCATTGCATCATGTTCATTTGAGCTTATCTTGATGCCCTAAATGCTGTTGGAAGAGGGCTATGTGATGTTAGTTTCAGATCCTTATCAGCAAATGCACTTTTGTCATTTTTGCCATGATTAATGTGTGCCTCATATGATCTTGAGCTCTACATGTGATTTGAAGTATGACATGCCATCTTTACAGGGGTGTATGCCATGTATTTTCGTGATCTCTGTGGTGACTAGCACAAGCATGCAAAGTAGTCCTCTCAATGTTGCTGATTTCAGGGACTTAGAAATATTCTAAGTCCTGGCCTGTCATTATTTTTTATGCCTTGTGTTCATGTTGCTACCTAGTGATCCGTGCCTTTTTTGAGCATGATCAGTAAGGATGTTTTGTAGATATTGTGGTGCTCTATCCATCCATATCTTTGTTTGCAATTATGGAGCACCCTAGCTTGACTCAATCGAGCTCTACTTTTGCTATAAAATGTTCCTGGCAGAATGTTTACATGTTAAGCATTTTTGCCGAGCTTGTTGTAGTTGATCCATGCATGCTATGATGTTGCTCTTGCCATGTTTAGCTTCCATGCCATGTCTACTTGCTGGGTATATGCTTAGTTTATCATGCAATGCCTTGTGGTGAGTGCATCGAGCTCGTAAACATGCCTACTTGATATCTGTTTTGCCATGTTCCAGTTTTTCACTAAGTCTGAATCTGTTAACGATAATTGCTATGTTCACATGGTTGCCATTGTATTTTCTGATCCCTTTTGGCTTATGGTCCGTAAGGAACTTTTGTTGTATGCTTTGAGTAGCTTCATGCCATGCCTTGCTTTTCCATGATACGTTCCTGTAGCATGTTGTTATCTTGCTCTAAACATTGCTTCCTGATGTTAATTTCCTGACTTGTTGTTAATTTCACTAAGTCTGAAACCTGTTATCTTTTGCACTTTTGCCATGCTTGTTTGAACCTGCTATTGAGTGAATTAGCCGTAGCTCAGTGTTCATCTTTTTTCAAGCATCTTGAGTGGATCCCTGCCATGTATTTTGTTGCTATGTTAGAGTGCGGTAGCATGTTCATCTTGATGCATTTAGATGGCCTCGTGCTGTTAATCGCAGATCGGTGCCATATTTGTGTTGCTTGCCATTTGCAAACCGTGCATCCGTTTCCGGTGATCTTTATATCGATTTCGACCAAAATCAACTCCTCTTTCCAGTGGCACTCTTGGTTTTCCAAGTTGAGGCCAGGTTCAATCATTCCTTTCCAAATCATGCATATGCATCGCATATCACATCCCGCATTTCATGACATGTTTTGCATCATGTTGTTTGTGCATTACATGTGGTTGATTGTTGTCTCCCTTTGCTTGTTGTTCTTGCTTAGGTAGAGCCGGGAGACGAGTATGTGATCGAGGAGCCCGTTGAGTATGCTTACGAGGATCAAGCTAACATCAACTCGGAGAACTTTGCAGACAAGATGACCATACCCTTGAAATCACTTCTATCTTTGCTTGCTAGATGCTCGCTCTTTTGCTATGCCTATGCTACGATACCGACCACTTGCTTATCATGCCTCCCATATTGCCATGTCAAACCTCTAACCCACCTTGTCCTAGCAAACCGTTATTTGGCTATGTTACCGCTTTGCTCAGCCCCTCTTATAGCATTGCTAGTTGCAGGTGAAGATTGGAGTTTGTTCCTTGTTGGAACATGTTTATTGTTGGGATATCATTATTATATCTTGTCTATTTTAATGCACCTATACACTTGGTAAAGGGTGGAAGGCTCGGCCTTATGCCCGGTGTTTTGTTCCACTCTTGCCGCCCTAGTTTTCCGTCATACCGGTGTTATGTTCCTTGATTTTGCGTTCCTTACACGGTTGGGTTATAATGGGAACCCCTTGACAGTTTGCCTTGAATAAAACTCCTCCAGCAAGGCCCAACCTTGGTTTTACCATTCGCCACCTAGCCTCTTTTCCCTTGGGTTTCCGGAGCCTGAGGGTCATCTTTATTTAACCCCCCCCCCCGGGCCAGTGCTCCTCTGAGTGTTGGTCCAAACTAGAGCTCTTTGCAGCGCCCCTCGGGGAAACTCGAGGTTTGGTTTTAGTTGTACGGAGCACTCATTTGAGTGTGCCCTGAGAACGAGATATGTGCAGCTCCTATCGGGATTTGTCGGCACATTCGGGCAGCTTTGTTGGACTTGTTTTACCATTGTCGAGATGTCTTGTAACCGGGATTCCGAGTCTGATCGGATTTTCTTGGGAGAAGGAATATCCTTAGTTGACTGTGAGAGCTTGTGATGGGCTAAGTTGGGACACCCCTGCAGGGATTTGATCTTTTGAAAGCCGTGCCCGCGGTTATGGGCAGATGGGAATTTGTTGATGTCTGGTTATAGAAAACCTTAAACTTAACTTAATTAAAATGAATCAACTGAGTGTGTGG
Source organism: Triticum urartu (assembly GCF_056163025.1). Taxonomy (NCBI): domain Eukaryota; kingdom Viridiplantae; phylum Streptophyta; class Magnoliopsida; order Poales; family Poaceae; genus Triticum; species Triticum urartu. The sequence goes on along the minus strand of NC_141877.1, from coordinate 418,935,479 downwards.
TCGTGATGGTCCCTTTTCGGCGGAGTCCAGGAAGAGAACACGGTCTCGTGTTATGCTTGATCGTAGGTTGTTCTAGGATCACTTCTTAATCATAGTTGTCCGACCGTGCCTTTGCCTTCTCTTCTCGCTCTCATTTGTGTATGTTAGCCACCAAACATGCTAGTCGCTTGCTGCAGCTCCACCTCATACTTTTACCCTTCCTATAAGCTTAAATAGTCTTGATCGCGAGGGTGTGAGATTGCTGAGTCCCCGTGACTCCAGATTACTTCAACACCAGATGCAGGGACCGATGATACCGCTCCAGGTGATTCGACTGAGCTCAAGTGGGAGTCGATGAGGACTCAGGACGATACTACGTTTCCTTTCCAGATGATCTATAGTGGTGCCTAGTTGGGGCGATCGGGGACTTTGTCGCATTTGGGGTTGTTCTTTATTTTGGTTCCGTAGTCGGACCTTGAGTGTAACTGGATGAATGTAATGATATTTATGTTATTTGTGTGATGTGGCGAGTGTAAGCCAACTATGTATCTCTTTCCCTTATTTATTACATGGGTTGTGTGAAGATTACCTCACTTGCGACATTGCTTTCAATGTGGTTATGCCTCTAAGTCGCGCTTCGACACGTGGGAGATATAGACGCATTGAGGGCGTTACACCATCGAGCACTGCATCGCTGACGCACAGGCCCAGGCCGCCCTTCGTGAAGAGAAGACCGAGGCGCGGTGGTCGGCGTTGATGTCGAGCAGTGCCGTCAAGCTCGACCTACTCCGGACCAACGTCCCCGCGAAGAAGAGGAACACTAACCTGGCTTTCCTGCTGGGCGGGGCAGACATGCTCCAAAGCAATGATGAGGCGGTCAAGGTGTGGTACTTGACGAAGCGTGGCCTCATCCTGAACCAGCTTCCATCGACGCCGCCGCCCATGCCGACGCCCATGGTGACGCCGCCGCCAAGCTTGACTCATGATGCCGCCGAGACTACCCACATCACAGAAGCCACGCCGACGCCGCCCAGCACAGAGACCCCGCCAAGCCCGCGCACACCGACGCCGGAGGCCGACCTCGCCGTCTCATGCGCATGCGCGTCCTTTGTGCTTTTTGTACGCCGAACTTGTGGCCGCTTGATCGTCGGGTTTGTGGCGTCTATTTTGTGAGCGGGAATGAGACCACGTTTGAATTTGCCACGGCTGGGGGCGGCGCCTGGGGCGTGGCTGGGACCTAGGTCGCCCCCAGGGACCAATCTAGCGCCGGTTCGCCCCCAGGCTGCTCTTTTTCGGCGCCCTGGGGGCTGAACGGCTGGAGATGCTCTCACATGCATGCCCGCCAGTGCTCGGTGCCACGCCCACACGGTCGTTGCTCTCCACCGCCACATGCCCACATCCCTCCCTAGGCACTCGCTCCCATCCACCAGAAGCCCACGTGAGCCTCCTTCCCCGTCACTGTAAACGTAGCTCTCGGCCGACGGGGCCGCACGTGCGCCAAGCCGCGGTTAGGCCCCACGCACTAGCGACATGGACCCGCAGGCCTGCCCCGCCGGTATAGCGATGAACTGCCGGAGCTTTTCGCTCGAAAGGCCCAAGAGAAAGAGCTCTTTCCTTGCCATCGACGTCCTGTCCTCCCCTTTTCCCAATCCGGCTCCGCCTCTCCCCACCACCACTTCCTTCCCTCCCTCACCTCCTCCCCACTCCACCACCAGCTTCTTGAACGCTCTCCGCTGATGCTTCTCCGCCCCACTTCCTCGTTGCCGCGACCGTAGGTGCGCCGCCCCCGCCACTGCGCGCCTTCTTCCTCTTGCTGCGGCGCTGTTGCCGCCCCACACCCGCCTCCGCGCCTCCCTCTCCGGCCTCCTCGCCAGCCTCCCGGCCTCGCTCGCGCTCATCGGGCCCGCGGCCGCCGTCGTCTCCTCCATCGCCTCCCCGTCCTCCTACCTTTGGAGCGGCCTCCCGCCTCCTTCTCCCCACAGCTCCCCCGATCACGAGGACGACGGGTAGCATTCTTTTTTCCAGCAAGTATCTTCACCTGGTTATAACAAATGTACATTAAAAAATAGACAATGTTCATTGGCTTTGGCCCATGCCGTCTGATGTGATACCATGTTTGGATATATCTTTTTTGTTCATTGGCTTGTGAACATTCACAAAAAAAAAATATCTTGAACATTTAAATTTGGTTATTGAAACATGGTATCACGTCAATGTTGGTATCACATATATATTCCTGGTATTTAGTGATACAATTTCAAACAATTATCTTTGGGTGTTTTTCTTCGACCCAGACTAGGACAGAATCACATGATGCTAAATTATCCACACATTTTTATTGCTATACTCACCCAAACAAGTTATTTGTCAATAGTTCAATCACATGCATGGTTAGGGGCATATGCTTCCCAAGTATTTGGTCACCCTAGGAGGCCTCTCATGCCATAGGTTTTTTTAGACAACGTCACGAGGCTTTATTAATTCATCACAATGTTTACAGGGACGGAAGGAAGGTTCCCGGGATGGCCTAACCAGACACGGCGGCCACCATCGGGAGATAAAGCATGCCTCGCTAAGTTGTGAGCTTCGTAATTGGAGCTCCTAAATTCATGTTTAAAGTTACACAATCGAAAGCTGAAGAGTGAGCTACTATTTCATGGACAATTGCACCATAGCTCGCAAGATTATCCTTCTGTAAATCTTCCACCACCACTTTGCAATTCGGTGCAACTTCAACCCGCCTCAGATATAGGTCATCTGCCAGGGCCAGAGCTTCTCTAATGGCTAGAGCTTCAAGGGTCGGTGGATCTGCAATTTTGTTGAAGCCAAAAGTTGATGCACCGATGAACATGCCTTCATGATTTTTGCAGATCACTCCAATAGAACCGAATCCCTGCCTAGTCACAGCCACATCAACATTTATGTTGGCATTCCCCGCCGATGAGGGCAGCCACCTCCTTGGGTTCGCGGGTCTCTTCATCGTAGTCAAGTGCAGAAGCGAAATCCGTTGAGCAAGAAGCCACTGATCCCACAACATCAAAGTGATACATATGACATATTGGAAATTAGGCTTAGTTTGTAGCTGTGAATATAGTAATGCACTTATTTATTGATAAATATGTTCTTTCAAGTGGCAGCTGGAGACTTGGCATTGATCACCTTCAGCTCGCCCAAGTAGCTCGATATAAAACTGTCTACCGAGTGGGGAGATTGGAAGATGTTCTCATGGATGGCCTTCCTTCTAACTCCCCATATGGCCCAAAGTGACACCAACAAGCGATCAAAAAGCTCTTTTGTTAATATTTCATGTATAGCAAATAGCCTGTCCTTCGGGTTCTCCTCCGCTCGTTTTATCATGTGTTGCACCAAATCCTCAGGAGCCAGCGCCCATATACTTTCTAACGCCCTCAATGCGGCTATATCTCCTACGTGTCGAAGCACGACTTAGAGGCATAACCGCATTGAAAGCAATGTCGCAAGTGAGGTAATCTTCACAACAACCCATGTAAATAAATAAATGGGAAAAGTACATAGTTGGCTTACACTCGCCATGTCGCACAATTACATAAATAAGTCATTACATTCATCCAATACACTCAGGGTCTGACTACGGTACCAAAATAAAGATCAATCACCAAATGCGACATAGTCCCCGATCGCCCCAACTGGGCACCACTATTGATCATCTGGGAAAGACACGAAGTAACGCCGAGAGTCTTCATCGAACTCCCACTAGAGCTCGGTCATATCATCTGGAGCGGTATCGTCGGTCCCTGCATCTGGTTTGGAAGTAATCTGTGAGTCACGGGGACTCAGCAATCTCGCACCCTCGCGATCAAGACTATTTAAGCTTATAGGTTAGGTAAAGGTATGATGTGGAGCTGCAGCAAGCGACTAGCATATATGGTGGCTAACATACGCAAAAGAGAGCAAGAAGAGAAGGAAAAAGCACGGTCGAACAACTATGATCAAGAAGTGATCCTAGAAAAACCTACGTCAAGCATTACTCCAACACCGTGTTCACTTCCCGGACTCCGCCGAGAAGAGACCATCACGGTTACACACGCGGTTGGTGCATTTTAATTAAGTTAAGTTTCAGGTTATCTACAACCAGACATTAACAAATTCCCATCTGCCCATAAGCGTGGGCACGGCTTTCGAAAGTTCAAATCCCTGCAGGGGAGTCCCAACTTAGCTCATCACAAGCTCTCACGATCAACGAAGGATATTCCTTCTCCCAAGACATTACGATCAGACTTGGCATCCCGGTTACAAGACATCCTCGATAATGGTAAAACAAGTCCAGCAACATCGCCCGAATGTGCTGACAAATCCCGATAGGAGCTGCACATATCTCGTTCTCAGGGCACACTCAGATTGTCCAAACTTCCGTCTAGGCCACCCCAGAGTTGCCCCTGGTGGCCACCGGCGGCTGACAAGGTGGACCAACACTCAGAGGAGCACTGGCCCGAGGGGTTTAATAAAGATGACCCTTGGGCTCCGGAAACCCAAGGGAAAAAGAGGCAAGGTGGCAAATGGTAAAACCAAGGTTGGGCATTGCTGGAGGAGTTTTATTCAAGGCGAACTGTCAAGGGGTTCCCATTATAACCCAACCGTGTAAGGAACGCAAAATCCGGGAATATAACACCGATATGACGGAAACTAGGGCGGCAAGAGTGGAACAAAACACTAGGCATAAGGCCGAGCCTTCCACCCTTTACCAAGTATATAGGTGCATTAAGATAAACAAGATAATATTATGATACCCCAACAATAAACATGTTCCAACAAGGAACGATCTCCAAACTTCACCTGCAACTAGCAACGTAATAAGAGGGGCTGAGCAAAGCTGTAACATATCCAAACAACGATTTGCTAGGACAAGGTGGGTTATAGATTTGACATGGCAAATATGGGAGGCATGATAAGCAAGTGGTAGGTATCGTAGCATAGGCATAGCAAAAGAACGAGCATCTAGCAAGCAAAGATAGAAGTGATTTCAAGGGTATGGTCATCTTGTCTGCAAAGTTCTTAGAGTTGCCTTGATCCTCGAAAGCGTACTCAACGGGCTCCTTGTTCACGTACTCATCTCCCGGCTCTACCCAAGCAAGAACAACAAGCAAAAGGAACACAATCAACCACGTGCAATGCTCAAACAACATGATGCAAACATGGTATGATATGCGGGATGCGGTATGTGATGCATATGCATGGCTTGGAAAGGAAATGATGAACCTGGCCTCAACTTGGAAATCCAAGAGTGCCACTGGAAATAAGAGTTGATTTCGGTTGAAATCGATATAAAGATCACCAGAATCGGATGCACGGTTTGGAAATAGCAAGCAAAACAAATATGGCACTGGTCTGCGATAATCAGCACGAGACCATCTAAATACATCAAGATAAATAAGCTACAACACTCCAACATGATAACAAAATACATGGAAGGGATCCACTCATGATGCTTGACAAAAGATGAGCACTGAGCTATGGCTAATTCACTCATTAACAGGTTCAAACAAGCATTGCAAAAGATAACAGGCTTCAGACTTAGTGAAATTAACAGCATGTCAGGAATTTATCATCAAGAAGCAATGTTTAGAGCACGAAAACTACATGCTACATGAACATATCATGGCAAATCAAGGCAGGGCATGAAGCTACTCAAAGCATATAACAAAAGTCCCTTACTGACCATGAGCCAAAAGGGATCAGAAAATACAATTGCAAGCATGTGAACATAGCAAAAACATAAACAAATTCAGACTTGTAGAAAAACTGGGAGTAAATTGCGAAAAACCACCACAATTGCGTCGCTTGGTGCGAAAAACCACCATTTTCATAAAAGTTTGCAGAAACCACCGTTTTTCAGTAATTTTGTCGCACAGAGCACTAACTGGTCGCTTGACCGCGTTTTGACAGAAAACCTGACGTCCCGGGCCCAGCCGTCAGGCCACGTGGCAAGGGGCAGATGGCGCGCGCATGACGCCCGTTAGCGGCGCTCCGTTGACCTGGTTCGACCGGACCAGCTCAAGCCCGCGCCACCATTCCCCATCCTCTCCCTCGTGACCTAGTTCCCCTCCCCCCCCCCCGCCGCCGCCGCCGTTGCTAGCTGAAATCAGTCGTCGGCGGCGACCGCAGCCATGGTGTCGTGGAATGACGGCGAGACGAGCTCAGATTCGGTGTTGCATCTGGCACATGAGGTCGATGAGGAACCATATGTGAGTATCCCCACTGCTCTCTGGCTAGGGTTAGGGTTTGCGATTTTCGATTTTCAGATGAGAGATTGCATTTGTTTTGATTTTCTCCACTTTGCTCTACTTAGCGCCCAGCAACAATAGAGGACAGGGATTGGTCAGGCATTGATGCCACTGGAAAGCACCTTTGCAAGCATGGGAATGCTCCTGAGAGGCTTGTTGTGTTCGATGGGCTGAACACTGGCCGTAGATTTTATGGTTGCGCCAAGAAGGTCAGTAGCAAATAAGATTTAGATCTAAATATAGCTCTGTTACTTTATTTTGTTGGAATTCTTAGACATAGCTCTGTTTTTTAGATTAGAATTACTTGATTTAGATATAGGTAATGTAATGGCTCTGTTTTAGGAATGATGTAGATACTAACTTTACAGAACTGAGAGATGTTGTTTTATTGTATTGAAATATGTATAAATGATTTACATATAGGTAATGCAATTCAATGCTGTGCTTTTTGTATTAAAGTAACCCAAAAAATTATGCACTTGTTTATAATTCACTTATCTGTTTATTGTATTGTTAACTAAAAGGAAAAAAATTGGTTGCAGAAGGGTAACAATTGTGGTGTTGTGGAATGGGTGGACAATGAATGGCCTTATGCACTAAAGAATTCATTGACAAAACTCTGGGATCTATATAAGGAAGCCAAGGCAGGCAGAATTAGAGATAATTTAGCTAATGAGGAGAAGATCTCCAAGTTAGAAGCAGAAATTAAGATGGTACAGGAAAAGTACAACCAGCACATTCAGCTTACCAAGGACTTTTGTGAATCTGTTCAGAAGTTTGTGCACAAGGAGAATTATAGGAAAATAATGATGGATGTGGATGAGGAGAAGATACCTCTAGATGCAGCTGACAAGATGATCAACTTAGAGAAAGAGAACTTTGATCTGAAAAAGAAGGTTGAAGTGGCTGAAGAGGTTGCTGCTGAGCTCAAAAAGGAGAAGAAGAAACTTGAATATAACTTACATGACCTTTGGAAGGTTGGAGAGGAGAACAAGATGAAGCTAAAGATGATGAAGGCAATCTTGGAGGAGTGAAGATGATGATGGAGTGCTTAAATTATTAAGTATTTTCAGACTATTGTGTCATGTTGTTTGAGGCTATTGTGATGCTACATGTTGATCTATTCTGTCTTGTTGTTTGTGATGCTAGTTGAATTATGAGGTATGTTTGAGACTAAGTTGGGTTGAGCCTATCTTGTCGTGTCATATTGTCGAACCCAAATATAGGGTTGAGCCTATCTTGTCGTGTTGTGTTGTCGAACCCAAACATAGGGTTGAGCCTATCTTGTCGTATTGTGTTGTCGAACCCAAACATAGGGTTGGTGCCTATTTTGTCGTGTCGTGTTGTCGAACCCAAATATAGGGTTGAGCCTATCTTGTCATGTTGTGTTGTCGACGGCACCCAAATATAGGTTGATGCCTACCTTCTCTTGTCGTGTTGTCGATGACACCCCAAACATAGGGTTGATGCCTATTTTGTCGTGCCGTGATGTCGACGGCACCCAAACATAGGGTTGATGCCTATTTTGTCGTGTCATGATGTCGAAGGCACCCAAATATAGGGTTGATGCCTGTTTTGTCGTGTCGTGATGTCGACGGCACCCAAGGGGAAATATCTAGTGCTACGGTCCTTGGCATGATACGCTGCTCCAGGGACGCATGGTACGTCAGATCTGAAATAAAGGGGCAGGATCAAGTCACTAATGCATTTACACCTTTGGTGGGCGAGCCATGGAGTTTGCGCCATGTACACATCCATTGGTGGGCGCACATGAACACCTACATGATAAAATAAAGAATTAGAACCTAAAAAAGCCTTTCGAGAACAACCCAATCTTCTTCACTCTAAGGCCTCATTCGGTTTGGAGGATTTTTATAGGAAAAACATGGGAACAAGGATTCCAGAGGAAAATTTCCTATATATGCATTCGGTTTGTAGGAAATGCGTAAAGGAATACTATTCATTTCCTATGCTTTTGGAGGAAACTACACACCCACTCAAAGCTCATTTTGCGCGTAGGAACGAGGCAAGTCAATTCCTTAGGGTGGCAAGTGCCATCCTATCAAATTCCTATACTACTCTAAATTCCTACGGTTAGATTTCCTCCAAACCGAATGAGCCCTAAACTATTTAAAATAATTGAACCAATTCATTTGTGTACTTATATTGAGAGGTCTCCTGGTGTCCAAATGATGGGCACACACACATGAGTAACCAGGTTTAAGAACTCACCACACCAACCCTGTTTTAAGGATTCGGTACTAACATGTTCCTGTTACCTAGAAATTGACAGAATTAACCGTAGGTTTTATCAACAAATAACCAAACTTCTACAGGTTTTCTGTAATGAGAGGCATATAAGGAGAGTAACAAACCTTAGGTGATTCAGGTCAAGTTAGCCCAAAGTAAGTTTTCCATTTTAGTGATTTCCACTTGCTGTGAAATAATCATCCCACTTGGTAGGCTTCCTCTTCCTCTTCTGTCCATGTGAAGGACCAGCAGCAGCCTGACTTGCAGCAGCTCTTGGAGGAGCATAAGGTGCCCTACCAGCATCTCTTGTAGTGGGTGTTGATCTGCTTGTCCTGGCAGCACTTGATGATTGTCTTTTGTTCTTGGGTGTGGGAGCTGCTTGCCTTGTGTTCCTAGTAGAAGTACTTGTAGATCTTGTGGGCTTTGGAGCAACTGGAGGCTTTGGAGCAGCTGGAGGCTTAGTAGAAGTAGAAGCAGTTTCTTGGTTCTTCCTATTGGGCTGGAAAGAGAGAAGAATGTTAGTATAAACTAGAGATCTGCAATGCAAAATGAAATGAAGGAAGAGGTTGTGTACCTCATGTTTGTTCTTTCTCATTAGAAGTGATGGCTTGAGTGCATGTCCACAGTTTGTGTACCTATGACCCTCTTTACCACAATTGCTGCATGATATTGTGCCAACTCTAGATGTATCTTTGGGCTTGGGCACCTCAAACAGACCCTTTCTTCTCTTGGTCTGCTTTCTTCCCTTCTTCTTCTTGAAAACTGGGGGGTCAATGTCTCTGGTAGGTGTCTTGGTCCAAAGATCAGGCCCAGGAACTGGGAATATAATAGGATTGTATGTTGCCATGTACATTTCTTTCTTGAAAAATGCAGAGACAAAATCCTCTGGATGCTGCTTTGATTTATATATGGCAGACACAGCATGGTGGCAGGGGATTGCTGTCATGTCCCATCTTCTGCACCCACAAGTCATTTGTGCCAAATTTACAGCATAAGTATTTTCCCCACTCTGAACCTGATAAAGATCTGGACCAGCCATTTGTGCCTTGCAGTTCCTAGCCCACTTCTTTGACTCCTCCAACTTCTCTGAGTATGTTGGAGTTATCTCCCACCTAGCATTTTGGCCCCCTATTCTTTTCTCACTGTACTTAACCATCAACTTGGTCCTAATACCCTCACACATTGTCTGGATTGGTTTCCCCCTTACATCCAAGATCATCTTATTGTATACTTCACTTAAATTGTTGACAACCAGGTCTGTCTTACAATTAGTGTCCATTGCCCATCTAGCCCATGTTTTCTCCTCTATCTTACTTAGCCACTCCCAAGCCTCTTGGCTCTCTTGTCTCAAGTTCTCCATGTTAACATCAAACCCATGTCTTGTATAAGAATATGCAGCACCATCTATATACTTTTTAAGTTCCTCCCCTCTAAACCCTGCACTTTGAAAATTAGCATATATGTGTCTTAAACAGTATCTCTGAGGACAATTTGGAAAGACTGCATCTATGGCATTTAGAAGTCCCTGCTCACATGCAAATGCATAGTAAATACTTAACAAACATGTACATAAGAGAGTAGCAAACATGCAAATATTTACATAGACAACAAGCATGAACAATAAAGGAGAGAAGCAATTTTAATTAGAGCTCTAGAACTAACCTTCTGCCTATCAGAGATAATTGTATAGTATCCAAACTGCCCTTTTTCTCCACCAATAGCTATTTTCAATTGTGTGAGGAACCAACTCCAGCTAGGTGTGTCCTCTACTTCAACCACTCCAAAAGCAATAGGATAGATATTGTTATTACCATCCCTTGCAGTGGCAGCTAGAATTTGTTGTCCTGTGCTCAGCTTTACAAAGCACCCATCCAAACCTGAAATAATACACAATTTTAGGACTACAAAGATGATTAAATGTGCAATGTAAATAATTTGAAATTTGAAAACAATGAACATACCTATGAATGGCCTGCATCCTTTCAAAAAACCTTCAATTGATGCTCCAAGACACATGAACAACCTATGAAATCTGGGATTGGTACTTGGGTGCTCTCTCACAACTCTAGTAGTAACTATACATCTAGATCCAGGGTTTGTGTCAAGCACTGTCTGAAGGTAGTCCCTGATTCTTGTGTACTGCCTTTCCTGATCACCCAGGACCACTGCCAAAGCTAGTTTTCTTGCCCTGTATGCCTTGTTCTTGCCTACCTCCACACCAAACTTTTCCTTGGTGTTCTCTATCACAGTATCAACACATGTGCTAGGATCTGTCCTTAAGCTGCTCTCAATTGACTTTGCCACATACTTAATGGGCACTTTGCAGTTCTCACCAAGAACAGGACATGTGTGTTGCAGTTGGAGTTTCTTTATGCAGAAGGTTTTCTCTTTTCCAACTTGTGAGGCAGTCATATGAAAGTTGCAGCCCTCTTGACTGCAGTCAACTATTATCCTGTCCTTGCAATTCCTATGATAGTGGAAATTCCTCCTCTGAGTTACATGCAAGTTCACTAGAGCCCTTCTGAACTGATACACATCCTCAAAACACATCTGCCAACAAATTTGATCTTCAGGTTGTTGCAGTTCCTCATTATACCACTTCCTCACAGCTCTCTTCTTAGCTCTTGATCTCTTGCCAGTATTTGGGACATATCTTATCTCCTCCTCATCTGATAATTCACACTTAACATCTTCCATGTTCTCATCAGAGGAGGGCACATAATCTGGTTCTATTGTTGCTGCAGAACTGCTGTGAGATCTGTCAGTTGGCCCTCTTCTAACTGGTAATTTTTGTGGTGGAGCTTGTTGTACTAAAACCTCATCCTCATCTGAACTATCCTCCTCACAGAAAAAAGATCTTCTGAATCTGTATCACCTTCCATGTGGTATTTAGGATCTTTTTTCTTCCTCTTTAGCTCACAAATCTTTTGCTTCAGTTCTGGATCATCAAGTTCTTCTCCTTCTGAACTATCATCAAATTGTTCTCCTTCTGAACTATCATCTACATTGTCATTTACAATGACAATCTCCTTCTCTTTCTCTTTCTGCAAATTGCAACTCTGCTGAGTTATCAGAGACTCTGCTTGAGAGTCATCTGGCTGCATTGGGGTACACCCATGTGCATTAGCTTCAGAACTGCCTTGTGATTGAAACAGCACACCATCATCATTTATCTCATAAAAAATTGGATTACCAATCTCAGAAATGGGCACTTGATCTTCACATACAGCCCCTTTGTTAAGGTCTTTTAATGCAAACAAGTCAGGTTTGCTAGCACTGATCACAGTTATGTTCACTACTTTTTTCTCTGCATACAAATCAAGCATCTCCTCCACATTGTCATCTGACATAATCAGGTCCATCCCTGCATGCCCAGCACCTACCACCTTTGGATAGTACATTGAATAACTTCCATCATAACCTTGTTCCTCTTTGATAGCTACCAAATGACTGAATGTTATGTCAGACTCCCCTATCTGCCTCTCATAATTGTCTTCTCCAATGAAATTAAACCTGACATCCCAAATTTCATCATCCAAGCTACAAAAGCAAAAGAAAATAACAATGGTTAGGACTACAACCTTTTCCAGTTATAATTTACATCACACATGTACAAATTCTTTAGTTGTACAACCATGTACAACACAATTTTTTTACATCATCTCAGAAGTATTTAAATGCCTAAAACCTATACAGAGCATATAACAGAATTATTTACAACATTTAGAAGTATTTAAATTACTACAAACCTACTCAGAGCATATAAAATAATTATTTACAGGAATTCAGAACTAGGATTTTGCACAACCAAACAATTGCTACATATTTGACAACAATAATTACATCTAACACATTCAACAGCAGTACTAAGTAAACAAGCTAGCTAACCCTAATTCTACATTTCACAGAGGTGGCAGATGCATAGAGGTAGGAGAAGGAAATCTTACTCGACACCGCCAAGACCAGAGGTATAATGGTGGATTTGGCTAGGGTTGGCCTTCCACACCTTAGCCAATGCCGCCGCCGACCTGGCTCCCACGTCGTACGACGCCGACTACTGGCTAGATGCGGCAGGAACTTCACCGCCGCCGCCCGTCATCTTCACCGCGTTGTCGCCCTCCGGCCTCAGGTGCTCCTTCTCTCCTTCGTCCTCTCCATCGCCGCAGCCGCCGCCGCCGCTGCGTGTCGCCATGGAGGGTGCGAGAGAGAACTAGGTCACGAGGGAGAGGATGGGGAATGGTGGCGCGGGCTTGAGCTGGTCCGGTCTAACCAGGTCAATGGAGCGCCGCTAACGGGCGTCATGCGCGCGCCGTCTGCCCCTTGCCATGTGGCCTGACGGCTGGGCCCGGGACGTCAGGTTTTATGTCAAAAAAAGGTCAAGCGACCAGTTAGTGCTCTGTGCAAAAAAATTACTGAAAAACGGTGGTTTCTGCAAACTTTTCTGAAAACGGTGGTTTTTCGCACCAAGCGATGCAATTGTGGTGGTTTTTCGCAATTTACTCAAAAACTGGAGCATGCAAAACAGATTAACAAGTAGGCATGTTTACGAGCTCGATGCACTCACTACGAGGCATTGCATGACAAACTAAGCATACACCCAGCAAATAGACATGGCATAGAAGCTATACATGGAAGAACAACAACATAGCATGCACAGATCAACAACAACAAGCTCGGCAAAATTGCTAAACATGTTAACAATCTGCCAGGAACATTTTATAGCAAAAGTAGAGCTTGATTGACTCAAGCTAGGCTACTCCATAATTTCAAACAAAGACATGGATGGATAGAGCACAACATTATCTACAAAACATCCCTACTAATCATCCTCAAAAGAGGCACGGATCACTAGGAAACAACATGAACAGATGGTATAAAAGTAATGACAGGGCAAGGACTTAGTGAAATTCTAAGGCCCTGAAATCAGCATCATTGAGCAAGCTACTTTGCATGCTTGTGCTAGTCACCACATAGATCACAAAAATACATGGCATAAACCCCTGTAAAGATGGCATGGCATTCTATAAAGCACATATAGATCTCAGGATCATAGCATGCACACATTAATCATGGCAAAAATGACAAAAGGCCATTTGTTGAAACAGATCTGAAATAATCATCACATAGCCCTCTTCCAATAGAATTTCGGGCATCAAGATGAGCTCAAATGAAAATGATGCAATGAGATGTAATGATGTACTCATCGAGACGAACGTTTTGATATGCTACACGCACGAATCGGAGCTACGGATGCAGAGATATGGCATGTCAAAGATAGCAAAAATATTGATATAAAATTGTCCAGCGCGTGGAGAGGGAGGGGACTAGGGTTTGCCCGAAATTTCGGGGGAAGGCCTTTATATAGAGGTAGAGGGAGCTAGGAAGCTCCAAATGAGGTGCGGTTTTCGGCCACGCGATCGTGATCAGACGCTCTAGATGATGGAGGAGGTTTAGGTGGGTTTTGGGCCAATTTGGAAGGGTGTTGGGCTGCAACACACACAAGGCCTTCTCGGTCCCTCGGTTAACCGTTGGGGTATCAAACGAAGTCCAAATGGTACGAAACTTGACAGGTGGTCTACCAGTAGTAAACCAAGGCCGCATGACAAGTATCGGTCCAATCCGGAAACGTTTAGCACCCGCACACGAAAAGAGTAGAAAGGGACACCGGAGGACATAGGAGCGCCGAAATGCAAAACAGACATCGGGGAAAATGCTCAGATGCATGAGACGAACACGTATGCAGATGCAATGCACATGATGACATGATATGAGATGCATGACAAAGACAAAACACACAAAGACAAAAACCCGACAACGAGGAAATAAAATAACTTAGTGCCGGAAACGGCAAGAGTTGGAATATAATTAAGGTAAATTACATCCGGGGTGTTACAACACTCCACCACTTCGAAAGGATCTCGTCCTGAGATCTAGGACTAGAAAAACTCCGGGTACTCAGAACGGAGGTGATCCTCGCGTTCCCAGGTGGCTTCACGGTCGGAATGATGTGACCACTTGACTTTTAGGAATTTGATAGACTTGTTGTGAGTCTTGCTCTCAGTTTCTTCAAGAATAGCAACGGGGTGCTCACGATAAGATAGTTCTTCTTGGAGATCAATGTCTTCAAAGTTGACGGTGCGGTTAGGGGTCTTGAAGCACTTGCGGAGTTGAGACACGTGAAACACGTCGTGCACGTTTGCAAAGTTGGAGGGAAACTCGAGTTGATAGGTGAGATCGCCTCTCTTGCTGACGATCTTGAAAGGACCCACGTATCTAGGGGCAAGCTTCCCTTTGATACCGAAGCGACGAGTACCTTTCATTGGAGAGACGCGGAGGTAGACATGGTCTCCGGTCTCGAAAGCCAAGTCACGATGCTTGCTATCATAGTAACTCTTCTGGCGCGATTGCGCGGCTTTGAGATTATCGCGAATGACTTTGCACATTTCTTCTGCCTCTGTGATCAAGTCATTGCCAAGAAGTTGACGTTCACCAGTCTCTGACTAGTTAAGAGGAGTACGACACTTCCTGCCATAGAGAATTTCAAATGGGGCCTTGCCGGAACTCACTTGGAAGCTGTTGTTGTAGGAGAACTCAGCATATGGAAGACAATCTTCCCACTTCATACCGAAAGAGATGACACAAGACCTCAGCATATCTTCAAGAATTTGATTTACTCGCTCGACTTGGCCACTAGTTTGAGGATGAAAAGCTGTGCTGAAGCAAATGTTGGTGCCCATGGCCTTTTGAAAAGAATCCCATAACTTGGAGGCGAAGATGCTGCCATGATCTGAAGATATCAACTGCGGAATGCCGTGCAAAGAGACAATCCGGGAGGTATATAGCTCTGCCAATTGAGCTGCTGTGATAGATTCTTTGATAGGAAGGAAATGAGCCACTTTAGTGAGTTTGTCGATGACAACGAAGATAGCATCATTGCCATGCTTGGACTTTGGAAATCCAGTCACGAAGTCCATCTCAATGTGGCCAAACTTCCATTCTAGAATGGCAAGAGGTTAGAGGAGACCAACTGGTCGTTGGTGTTCTGCTTTCACTCATCTGCAGACATCACATTCATTAACGAACTGAGCAATCTCACGCTTCATTCGAGTCCAACAATATGACTGCTTGAGGTCATGGTACATCTTTGTACTTCCAGGGTGGATAGAGAGGAGTGAATTGTGAGCCTCGTTCATAATGACTTTACGAAGGTCACCTTTAGGCACAACAATGCGATCCTCGAAGAATAGAGTATCCTTGTCATCAAGATGATAGCACTTGTACTTAGGTTGACTCTTGGCAATCCCAATCTTCACCTTCTTCACCATAGCATCAAGAAGTTGAGCCTCGCGAATCTGATCTTCCAAAGTAAGAGAGACTTGGAGGTTGGTGAGGAAACCTTGAGGAACAACTTGCAGATTGAGTTTGCGGAAAGCTTCACAAAGCTCGGGTTGGTAAGGCTTGAGAATCAAACTATTGCAATAAGCCTTCCTGCTCAATGCGTCAGCAATTACATTGGCCTTGCCCGGAGTATATTCGATACTCGGATTATACTCTTGAATCATTTTGACCCAACGAGTCTGTCTGAGGTTGAGATTAGGCTGAGTGAAGATGTACTTGAGACTCTTGTGGTCAGTGAAGATGTCCACTTTTCTTCCCGATAAGAGATGTCTCCAAGTTAAAAGAGCATGCACAACTGCCGCCAACTCGAGGTCATGAGTGGGGTAGTTCTTTTCATTGGTCTTCAACTGGCGAGAGGTATAGGCCACAACTTTCTTCTCTTGCATCAACACTGCACCAAGACCTTGAAGGGAAGCATCACAGAAGACCTCGAACGGTTTGGATTCATCAGGAGGAGTCAGAACTGGAGCAGTGACTAACTTCTCTTTCAGGGTGTTGAAAGCAATGTCACATTCAGGAGACTAGACGTACTTCACATGCTTCTGGAGAAGGTTGGAAAGAGGCTTCGCGATATTTGAAAAGTTCTCAACGAACCTTTGACAATAGCTTGCGAGACTAAGGAAACTGCGGAGTTGCTTCACGTTCTGAGGTGGTTCCCAATTCACAATTGCAGACACCTTCTCAGGATTCACAGCTATGCCCTTGGCAGAGATGATATGTCCAAGGTAGAGAACCTCATCGAGCCAAAACTCGCACTTAGAAAACTTGGCATAGAACTGATGTTCTCTGAGCTTATCCAAAACCAAACGCAAGTGCTTGGCATGATCCTCCTTGTTCTTGGAAAAGACCAAAATGTCATCAAAGTAGACCAAGACGAAGTCATTTGTGTAGGCGTTGAAGATGAAATTCATCATGCGAGAGAATGTTGGAGGAGCGTTGACGAGGCCGAAAGACATGAAAGTGTATTCATATGAACCATAGCTTGTTCTGAATGCTGTCTTGGGGATATCTTCTTCACGAATGCAAATCTGGTGATAGCCCATACGGAGATCAAGCTTGGAGAATACTTGAGCACCTTTGAGTTGTTCAAACAGCTCGTTGATGTTGGGAAGTGGGTACTTGTTCTTTATGGTCTTCTTGTTCAATGGACGGTAGTCGACACAGAGTCGGTCCGTTCCATCCTTCTTCTTCACAAAAAGAACTCCACAACCCCACGGAGAAGAACTAGGTCGGATGAGACCCATTCGCTCTTGAATATCGAGTTGCTTCTTTAGCTCCTTCAACTCTTCTGGCCCAAGCTTGTAAGGACGTTTGCAAACAGGTTCCGTGCCAGGCTCAAGATCGATGACGAATTCAACTGGCCGGTGCGGAGGCATTCCTGGAAGCTCTTCTGGAAAGTCGTCTTGATATTCGCAAACAACTAGAATTTGAGAGATGGCATCCAGCTCACCCTTCTCATTGAGAGAAAACAGACGGATGGTATTATCCCTTGCGGCAAAGAGAATTACATCCTCAGACGAATGAGTCAATTGAATCTGTCTGGCGGCACAATCAAGCTGAGCCTTGTGCTTAGAAAGCCAGCCCATTCTGAGAATAAGATCAATATCCGAGTTACCAAGGACCATTGGAGAAGCCAGAAACTTGAAATCACCTATCATGATAGAAATATCCGGAACCGCGTAGTTTGCGAGCAAGAATTTACCCGGTGAGACAACTGCTAACGGTTTATGCAAAACTTGAGAAGACAACTCATGCTTAGATGCAAAAGGTCTCGAGATGAAACAATGTGATGCACCAGCGTCAAAGAGAACTTTTGCAGGAACATCGTTAACAAGAAGGTTACCCATGATGACATCTGGCGAGTCCTCTGCCTGAGCTGCGTTCAACAAGTTGACCTTGGCGTGCTTGGGGTTATGCTTGACCACTGCGGTGCTGGCAGATCTCACAGGAGGAGGAGGAAGACGCCTATGATTGAAGCATTTGTTGGCATAGTGACCCTTCTATTGACACTTGTTGCACGTGACTCCGAGAGCGGACGGTGATATGAAGCACTTGATCTTGGAGCTTGAGACGAAGTCTTGTTCTGAAAGCCTGGGTTGGGTGGGTGGGAAGATCCATTGCCACCTTTGCTCTTCTGCTGATAAGGCTGATGGAACGGAGGAGGAGGCGGCCAATACTTTTGCTGCTTAGAAGCCACTTGAGTTGAGGAAGAAGTAGTTGCATCTCTGACTCGCTTCTTGGAAGCATCGCACTTTAGTTGGGCAGCCTCTTGCTTCATTGCCATGTTGTAAAACTCATCGTACTTCTTGGGCTCAAAGAGGACGAGAGCTAGTTGGAGTTCTTCTCTGAGGCCACCTCTGAACTGGTATATCATGCTCTTCTCGTCAGGGGCGTCTTGCTTAGCGAAACGGGCGAGCTTCTGAAACATGATGTTGTACTGGTAAACAGACAAAGTGCCTTGCTTCAGGTTGCGGAATTCCTCACGCTTGCTCTCAACAACACTTTGAGGAATTAGATGAGCTTTGAAATCTTGACAGAATTCATCCCAGGTAATCACACGGCCTCCTCTGAAATCTTTGTATTGCTGAAACCATTCTGTAGCTTGGTCTTTGAGTTGGAACGAGGCAAACTTGACAAATTCCTCAGGCCTGACGTTACTGCACTCGAAATGCTTGCATATATCCACGAGCCAATCATCAGTGTCTGAGGCCTCGACACAGTTGCTGAAGGTCTTTGGCTGATTAGCGAGGAACTGGTTGAGTGTAGCAAACTGATTCTGATTGTTGCCATGGCCTTGGTTGCGCTCTTGCAGAATTTGCATGATCAGCTGCATGTTTGCATTGGTAGCGGCCATCACAGCTTGCCATGCCTCCGGAGGTGGTGGTGGCGGATCTTGATTCAGATTTTGACCCTTAGCAGGAGCCATCCTGAAGAGGGTGACATCAGTTAGCATCTTGACAGACAAAAATTCAAGCTGAATCAAATGGATAGAAATTGCAACTTATAGTCTTCACATCCGAACAAAATGAATGAATGCCTTCCAATTGAAATGGTCACATTTCCATAAATTGAGAAGCCACTTAGATAGAGGTAGAAGAATAAAAACAAGGTACGGACAATAACAAATACTTGGTGAGGATTACCCAATCTCAAATCAAATATCCGCGGAAGAAGAACTAGAGCTACAAGAATTCCCACCTATGAAACTCCCGAACCTTTCCGGTTATGCAATCAGGTGTTGGGGATACAGGGGAAGCATAATATCTCACCCAAAGCTAGCAAATCCTACATCCAGCTGTATCCATCCTTCAACACATAACCGAGAAAACTTCAGAAATCATTTACCTCAACCTTCGAAAAGCATCGGTTATACGAGTTATGGCAATACTCCCGAACTCCCGCCCCAGTACTGGGTGGCGTCGAGGTTATCTCACCAACAACTGCATAAAAGAGATTTTCGATGTCGGCGAAACTCAAGTATTCCAGAATCTCAACAATAAAGTTGTGAGGACAACACCTCGGAGCTCAACTCCCCGGGACACTGCCACAACCCCTAAATGACAGGAGGCACCAAGAATAATGTTCTCATCACAAAACCATCGGAACGATTCCAAGATACCCGAGTGATCCTAAAAAAAATTTAGTGAAATTTGAGAAGAGAAGAGTCAAAACTCTACGTCAGGATGCCTCACCAGAGCGATGAAGGGACTGAGGAGAAAAAAGAATTCCTAACTCTCCGATATATATAATCCTAAATGACTCAAATCATTTTTCTAGACTCAACAACGCCAACGATTCGATCAAGCAGGGGGCTCCTAAGGTCGGGGAAGGCTCTGATTACCAACTTGTAACGCCCTCGATGCGGCTATATCTCCTACGTGTCAAAGCACGACTTAGAGGCATAACCGCATTGAAAGCAATGTCGCAAGTGAGGTAATCTTCACAACAACCCATGTAAATAAATAAAGGGGGAAAGTACATAGTTGGCTTACACTTGCCATGTCACACAATTACATAAATAAGTCATTACATTCATCCAATACCATCAGGGTCCGACTACGGTACCAAAATAAAGATCAACCCCCAAATGCGACATAGTCCCCGATCGCCCCAACTGGGCACCACTACTGATCATCTGGGAAAGACACGTAGTAACGCCAAGAGTCTTCATTGAACTCCCACTTGAGCTCGGTCATATCATCTGGAGCAGTATCGTCGGTCCCTGCATCTGGTTTGGAAGCAATCTGTGAGTCACAGGGACTCAGCAATCTCGCACCCTCGCGATCAAGACTATTTAAGATTATAGGTAAGGTAAAGGTATGATGTGGAGCTGCAGCAAGCGACTAGCATATATGGTGGCTAACATACGCAAAACAGAGCGAGAAGAGAAGGAAAAAGCACGGTCGAACAACTATGATCAAGAAGTGATCCTAGAACAACCTACGTCAAGCATTACTCCAACACCGTGTTCACTTCCCGGACTCCGCCGAGAAGAGACCATCACGGTTACACACACGGTTGGTGCATTTTAGTTAAGTTAAGTTTCAGGTTATCTACAACCGAACATTAACAAATTCCCATCTGCCCACAACCGCGGGCATGGCTTTCGAAAGTTCAAATCCCTGCAGGGGAGTCCCAACTTAGCCCATCACAAGCTCTCATGGTCAATGAAGGATATTCCTTCTCCCAAGACATTCCGATTAGACTCGGCATCCCGGTTACAAGACATCCTCGATAATGGTAAAACAAGTCCAGCAACACCGCCCGAATGTGCCGACAAATCCCGATAGGAGCTGCACATATCTCGTTCTTAGGGCACACTCAGATTGTCCAAACTTCCGTCTAGGCCAGCCCAGAGTTGCCCCTGGTGGCCACCGGCGGCTGACAAGGTGGACCAACACTCAGAGGAGCACTGGCCCGAGGGGTTTAATAAAGATGACCCTTGGGCTCCGGAAACCCAAGGGAAAAAGAGGCAAGGTGGCAAATGGTAAAACCAAGGTTGGGCATTGCTGGAGGAGTTTTATTCAAGGCGAACTATCAAGGGGTTCCCATTAAAACCCAACCGTGTAAGGAACGCAAAATCCGGGAACACAACACCGATATGATGGAAACTAGGGCGGCAAGAGTGGAAAAAAACACTAGGCATAAGGCCGAGCCTTCCACCCTTTACCAAGTATATAGGTGCATTAAGATAAAGAAGATAATATTATGATATCCCAACAATAAACATGTTCCAACAAGGAACGATCTCCAAACTTCACCTGCAACTAGCAACGTAATAAGAGGGGCTGAGCAAAGCGGTAACATATCCAAACAACGATTTGCTAGGACAAGGTGGGTTATAGATTTGACATGGCAAATATGGGAGGCATGATAAGCAAGTGGTAGGTATCGTAGCATAGGCATAGCAAAAGAACGAGAATCTAGCAAGCAAAGATAGAAGTGATTTCAAGGGTATGGTCATCTTGTCTGCCAAGTTCTCAGAGTTGCCTTGATCCTTAGAAGCGTACTCAACGGGCTCCTCGTTCACGTACTCGTCTCCCGGCTCTACCCAAGCAAGAACAACAAGCAAAAGGAACACAATCAACCACGTGCAATGCTCAAACAACATCATGCAAACATGATATGATATGCGGGATGCGGTATGTGATGCATATGCATGACTTGGAAAGGAAATGATGAACCTGGCCTCAACTTGGAAATCCGAGAGTGCCACTGGAAATAAGAGTTGATTTCGGTTGAAATCGATATAAAGATCACCGGAATCGGATGCACGGTTTGGAAATGGCAAGCAGAACAAATATGGCACCGGTCTGCGATAATCAGCACGAGACCATCTAAATGCATCAAGATAAACAAGCTACAACACTCCAACATGACAACAAAATACATGGCAAGGATCCACTCATGATGCTTGACAAAAGATGAGCACTGAGCTACGGCTAATTCACTCATTAACAGGTTCAAACAAGCATGGCAAAAGTGCAAACGATAACAGGTTTCTGACTTAGTGAAATTAACAGCATGTCAGGAATTTATCATCAGGAAGCAATGTTTAGAGCACGAAAACTACATGCTACAGGAACATATCGTGGCAAATCAAGGTGTGGCATGAAGATACTCACAGCATATAACAAAAGTCCCTTAGTGACCATGAGCCAAAAGGGATCAGAAAATACAATTACAAGCATGTGAACATAGCAAAACATAAACAGATTTAAACTGGAGCATGCATAACAGATTAACAAGTAGGCATGTTTACGAGCTCGATGCACTCACTACGAGGCATTGCATAACAAACTAAGCATACACCCAGCAAATAGACATGGCATAGAAGCTATACATGGCAAGAACAACAACATAGCATGCAAAGATCAACAACAACAAGCTCGGCAAAATTGCTAAACATGTTAACAATCTGCCAGGAACATTTTATAGGAAAAGTAGAGCTCGATTGACTCAAGCTAGGGTGCTCCATAATTGCAAACAAAGACATGGATGGATAGAGCGCAACATTATCTACAAAACATCGTTACTAATCATCCTCAAAATAGGCACGGATCACTAGGAAACAACATGAACATATGGCATAAAAGTAATGATAGGGCAAGGACTTAATGAAATTCTAAGTCCCTGAAATCAGCATCATTGAGCATGCTACTTTGCATGCTTGTGCTAGTCACCAAATATATCACAAAAATACATGGCATACACCCATGTAAAGATGGCATGGCATTCTACAAAACACATGTAGAGCTCAAGATCATAGCATGCACACATTAATCATGGCAAAAATGACAAAAGGCCATTTGCTGAAACAGATCTGAAATAATCATCACATAGCCCTTTTCCAACAGCATTTCGGGCATCAAGATGAGCTCAAATGAAAATGATGCAATGAGATGAAATGATGACCTCGTCGAGACGAACATTTTGATATGCTACACGCACGAATCGGAGCTACGGATGCAGAGTTATGGCATGTCAAAGATAGCAAAAATATTAGGGTTTCGGGGATAAAAGTCAACCGAGGCAACTTCAGATCCAGATCGGGATCGAGAGTGAACTTCGAGGTTCGTCGCCGGGGTACTGTAGCTGGCTGGAGAGGAGTCGATGGCGGCCGGAGACAAGGTGGGGGCGCCGGATCTGGGCCGGAACAGTGCGGCGGCGAGCGGCGCCTGCGTCGGAGAAGAAGGGCGGCGCGCGGGCGGAGCAGACGGCGTCGGGGGCGAGGACGGCAGGTGGCGGCGCGACCCGGATGGGCCTCGGGGGCCGGCGATGGGCTTCCCGGGCCCTGGCGGCGCGGCGATCTGGGGACCGGGCGGCGGCGAATAGGGCGGCGACACGTGGTGGCGGCGGTGGATTCGGACGTGTCCGGCCAGACGGAAAATATTCCAGCGGCGCGTGGAGAGGGAGGGGACTAGGGTTTGCCCGAAATTTCGGGGGAAGGCATTTATATAGAGGTAGAGGGAGCTAGGAAGCTCCAAATGAGGTGCGGATTTTGGCCACGCGATCGTGATCGAACGCTCTAGATGATGGAGGAGGTTTAGGTGGGTTTTGGGCCACTTTGGAAGGGTGTTGGGCTGCAACACACACGAGGCCTTCTCGGTCCCTCGGTTAACCGTTGGAGTATCAAACGAAGTCCAAATGGTACGAAACTTGACAGGCAGTCTACCGGTAGTAAACCAAGGCCGCATGACAAGTATCGGTCCAATCCGGAAACATTTAGCACCCACACACGAAAAGAGGTAGAAAGGGACACCGGAGGACATAGGAGCGCCGGAATGCAAAACGGACAACGGGGAAAATGCTCGGATGCATGAGACGAACACGTATGCAGATGCAATGCACATGATGACATGTTTGAGATGCATGACAAAGACAAAACAGACGGAGACAAAAACCCGACAATGAGGAAATAAAATAACTTAGTGCCGGAAACGGCAAGAGTTGGAATACAATTAAGGTAAATTACATTCGGGGTGTTACATACTTGCAGACATAGGACATGTAATCAGTGCATGTTTCCATGTGTCTATGGCTCCACAATATGTTTATGGTTAGCATGTGCAAGATGCGAAAAGAACATCACAATTTGTGAGAGCGCTAGAAGAAAATTTTGTTATTGCAGGTGACCTGAAGGCAGTACTAAAGAAGGATGGATGGAGAAAACCATCTAATGGCTTTTTTCAGCTGAACGTAGATGTCGTCTTTGACTGTGACGCGCTACATGAAGCTATGGGAGCAATCATAAAAGACGACAGAGTTCATTTCATAGTTTTCGTAAACAAACTAATACTCCTATTATGACCCTCTTTTTGTAGAGGCATTGGCTCTTAAATTCGGTTTACAACTCTCTTCCACGGCAGGGTGTAATAGGCTATTCATTAATTCCGACAGTTTGGAACTAATGGAGATTATGAACATGGATGATCAGTATGCGGGCAATGCAGCAACCATCATTGATGAGTGTTACCATTTGGCATGTGAGTTTAGTTCAATTTAGTTAAAATTCTATCCTAGAGAAGCAAACGTTGTTTCTCATGAATTAGCTAGTGTAGCTAGATCTAAATTCTGTAGCGAGTGGATTGAAATTGCTCCTAATGAGCTTCTTCCTCTTTTACTTAAAGATGTAAGTGTTATCACCAATGAATAAAGAGGGTTTTAGTTATCAAAAAAATATAAGCATGAACAACAATATTGATTTGTGTTCCTTGAAATTGTGATTTTTTTCAGGCAGAGTCTATAATGCATGTGTCATTCATATGCCCCAACATTTAAAATGCAGTTTCATGAAAAAGAAAAATGCAATTGCAACTACTAAAAGTTCAACTGCACACAATAATTGTGTGCAATTTCAACAAAAATAAAACAAAAATGCCAAAAAGAGTGAAAGTACGATTACAACAAGGACAAGGTGCAATTGCACAAAAAGAAAAGTGTAATTGCAACAAAAATAGAACTAGCAAAGTAGCAAGAAAATGGTGACTGAAAATTCTGAAAAGGGATTGCAACTCACAAAAGTAAGTGAAATTACCTGTCCTGATGAGATGGTGCTGGTGAAGATGTTGATGGAGATTGACCCCCTCCCGATGAGAGGATCGTTGGTGATGACGATGGTGGTGATTTCCTCCTCCCGGAGGGAAGTGTCCCCGGCAGAACAGCTCTGCCAGAGCCCTAGATTGGTTCCGCCTCATGGCAGCGGAGTCTCGTCCCGAAAGCTTGCTTATGATTTTTTCCTCGACGAAAGGCTTCATATAGCAGAAGATGGGAATCGGAGGGCCACCAGGGGGCCCACGAGGAAGGGGGCGCGCCCAGGGGGGTAGGGCGCGCCCCCTACCCTCGTGGCTGGTGGGTAGCCCCCCTCTGGTACTTCTTGCGCTCAGTATTTTTTACATATTCTGGAAATAACTTCCGTGAAGTTTCAGGACTTTTGGAGCTGTGTAGAATAGGTCTCTAATATTTGCTCCTTTTCCAGCCCAGAATCCCAGCTGCCGGCATTCTCCCTCTTCATGTAAATGAAGGAAATATGCCCTAGAGGCAATAATAAAGTTATTGTTTATTTCCTTATATCATGATAAAAGTTTATTATTCATGCTAGAATTGTATTAACCAAAAACATAATACATGTGTGAATACATAGACAAACAGAGTGTCACTAGTATGCCTCTACTTGACTAGCTCGTTAAATCAAAGATGGTTATGTTTCCTAACCATGGACAAAGAGTTGTCATTTGATTAACGGGATCACATCATTGGTTTAATGATCTGATTGACATGACCCATTCCATTAGCTTAGCACCCGATCGTTTAGTATGTTTCTATTGCTTTCTTCATGACTTATACATGTTCCTATGACTATGAGATTATGTAACTCCCGTGTGCCAGAGGAACAATTTGTGTGCTACCAAACGTCACAACGTAACTGGGTGATTATAAATGTGCTCTACAGGTGTCTCCAAAGGTACATGTTGGGTTGACGTATTTCGAGATTAGGATTTGTCACTCCGATCGTCGGAGAGGTATCTCTAGGCCCTCTCGGTAATGCACATCACTTAAGCCTTGCAAGCATTGCAACTAATGAGTTAGTTGCGGGATGATGTATTACAGAACGAGTAAAGAGACTTGCCGGTAACGAGATTGACCTAGGTATTGGATACCGACGATCGAATCTCGGGCAAGTAACATACCGATGACAAAGGGAACAACGTATGTTGTTATGCGGTCTGACCGATAAAGATCTTCGTAGAATATGTAGGAGCCAATATGGGCATCCAGGTCCCGCTATTTGTTATTGACCGAAGACGTTTCTCGGTCATGTCTACATTGTTCTCGAACCCGTAGGGTCCGCACGCTTAAGGTTTCGATGACAGTTATATTATGAGTTTATACGTTTTGATGTACCGAAGGTTGTTCGGAGTCCCGGATGTGATCACGTACATGACGAGGAGTCTCGAAATGGTCGAGACATAAAGGTTGATATATTGGAAGCCTATGTTTGGATATCGGAAGTGTTCCGGGTGAAAATCGGGATTTTACCAGAGTACCGAGAGGTTACCGGAACCCCCCGGGAGATATATGGGCCTTAGTGGGCCTTAGTGGAAAAGAGAAGAGACAGCCAGAGATGGGCCGTGTGCCCCTCCCCTCCCTTGGTCCGAATAGGACAAGGAGAGGGGGCCGGCCCCCCTTCCTCTTTTCCCCCCTCCGCGAATCCTATTCCAACTAGGATTGGGGGGGGAATCCTACTCCCGGAGGGAGTAGGACTCCTCCTGGCGCGCCTCTCCTAGGTCGGCCGCACCCCCCCCCCCTTGAGCCTTTATATACGGAGGCAGGGACACCCCAGAGGAACACAAGTTGATCCACGTGATCATATTCTTAGCCGTGTGCGGCGCCCCCTGCCACCATAGTCCTCGATAATATTGTAGCGGTGCTTAGGCGAAGCCCTGCGACAATAGTACATCAAGATCGTCACCACGCCGTCGTTCTGATGGAACTCTTCCCCGACACTTTGCTGGATCGGAGTTCGGGGATCGTCATCGAGCTGAACGTGTGCTAGAACTTGGAGGCGCCGTAATTTCGGTGCTTGATCGGTCGGGCCGTGGAGACGTACGACTACATCAACCAAACGCTTCCGTCGTCGATCTACAAGGGTACATAGATCACACTCTCCCCTCTCGTTGCTATGCATCACCATGATCTTGCGTGTGCGTAGGAATTTTTTTGAAATTACTATGTTCCCCAACAGTGGCATCCGAGCCTAGGTTTTATGTGTTGATGTTATATGCACGAGTAGAACACAAGTGAGTTGTGGGCGATATAAGTCATACTGCTTACCAGCATGTCATACTTTGGTTTGGCGGTATTGTTGGACGAAGCGGCCCGGACCGACATTACGCGTACGCTTACGCGAGACCGGTTCTCCCGACGTGCTTTGCACATAGGTGCCTTGCGGGTGACAGTTTCTCCAACTTTAGTTGAATCAAGTGTGGCTACGCCCGGTCCTTGCGAAGGTTAAAACAGCACCAACTTGACAAACTATCGTTGTGGTTTTGATGCATAGGTAAGATTGGTTCTTGCTTAAGCCCGTAGCAGCCATGTAAAACTTGCAACAACAAAGTAGAGGACGTCTAACTTGTTTTTGCAGGGCATGTTGTGATGTGATATGGTCAAGACATGATGCTGAATTTTATTGTATGAGATGATCATGTTTTGTAACCGAGTTATCGTCAACTGGCAGGAGCCATATGGTTGTCGCTTTATTGTATGCAATGCAATCGCGCTGTAATGCTTTACTTTATCACTAAGCGGTAGCGATAGTCGTGGAAGCATAAGATTGGTGAGACGACAACGATGCTACGATGGAGATCAAGGTGTCGCGCCGGTGACGATGGTGATCATGACGGTGCTTCGGAGATGGAGATCACAGGCACAAGAAGATGATGGCCATATCATATCACTTATATTGATTGCATGTGATGTTTATCTTTTATGCATCTTATCTTGCTTTGATTGACGGTAGCATTATAAGATGATCTCTCACTAAAATTATCAAGAAGTGTTCTCCCTGAGTATGCACCGTTGCGAAAGTTCTTCGTGCTGAGACACCACGTGATGATTGGGTGTGATAGGCTCTACGTTCAAATACAACGGGTGCAAAACAGTTGCACACGCGGAATACTCAGGTTATACTTGACGAGCCAAGCATATGAAGATATGGCCTCGGAACACGGAGACCGAAAGGTCGAGCGTGAATCATATAGTAGATATGATCAACATAGTGATGTTCACCAATGAAACTACTCCATCTCACATGATGATCGGACATGGTTTAGTTGATTTGGATCACGTGATCACTTAGAGGATTAGAGGGATGTCTATCTAAGTGGGAGTTCTTTAAGTAATTTGATTAATTGAACTTAAATTTATCATGAACTTAGTACCTGATAGTATCTTGCTTATGTATGTTTGATTGTAGATAGATGGCCCGTGCTGTTGTTCCGTTGAATTTTCATGCGTTCCTTGAGAAAGCAAAGTTGAAAGATGATGGTAGCAATTACACGGACTGGGTCCGTAACTTGAGGATTATCCTCATTGCTGCACAGAAGAATTACGTTCAGGAAGCACCGCTGGGTGCCAGGCCTGCTGCTGGAGCAACACCAGATGTTATGAACGTCTGGCAGAGCAAAGCTGATGACTACCCGATAGTTCAGTGTGCCATGCTTTACGGCTTAGAATCGGGACTTCAACGATGTTTTGAACGTCATGGAGCATATGAGATGTTCCAGGAGTTGAAGTTAATATTTCAAGCAAATGCCCGGATTGAGAGATATGAAGTCTCCAATAAGTTCTATAGCTGCAAGATGGAGGAGAACAGTTCTGTCAGTGAGCATATACTCAAAATGTCTGGGTATAATAATCACTTGATTCAGATGGGAGTTAATCTTCCAGATGATTGCGTCATTGACAGAATTGTCCAATCACTGCCACCAAGCTACAAGAGCTTCGTGATGAACTATAATATGCAAGGGATGAATAAGACTATTCCCGAGCTCTTCGCAATGCTGAAAGCTGCGGAGGTAGAAATCAAAAAGGAGCATCAAGTGTTGATGGTCAACAAGACCACTAGTTTCAAGAAAAAGGGCAAAGGGAAGAAGAAGGGGAACTTCAAGAAGAACAGCAAGCAAGTTGCTGCTCAAGAGAAGAAACCCAAGTCTGGACCTAAGCCTGAAACTGAGTGCTTCTACTGCAAGCAGACTGGTCACTGGAAGCGGAACTGCCCCAAGTATTTGGCGGATAAGAAGGATGGCAAGGTGAACAAAGGTATATGTGATATACATGTTATTGATGTGTACCTTACTAATGCTCGCAGTAGCACCAGGGTATTTGATACTGGTTCTGTTGCTAATATTTGCAACTCGAAACAGGGACTACGGATTAAGCGAAGATTGGCTAAGGACGAGGTGACGATGCGCGTGGGAAACGGTTCCAAAGTCGATGTGATCGCGGTCGGCACGCTACCTCTACATCTACCTTCGGGATTAGTATTAGACCTAAATAATTGTTATTTGGTGCCAGCGTTGAGCATGAACATTATATCTGGATCTTGTTTAATGCGAGACGGTTATTCATTTAAATCAGAGAATAATGGTTGTTCTATTTATATGAGTAATATCTTTTATGGTCATGCACCCTTGAAGAGTGGTCTATTCTTATTGAATCTCGATAGTAGTGACACACATATTCATAATGTTGAAGCCAAAAGATGCAGAGTTGATAATGATGGTGCAACATATTTGTGGCACTGCCGTTTAGGTCATATCGGTGTAAAGCGCATGAAGAAACTCCATACTGATGGACTTTTGGAGCCACTTGATTATGAATCACTTGGTACTTGCGAACCGTGCCTCATGGGCAAGATGACTAAAACACCGTTCTCCGTACTATGGAGAGAGCAACAGATTTGTTGGAAATCATACATACAGATGTATGTGGTCCGATGAATATTGAGGCTCGTGGAGGATATCGTTATTTTCTCACCTTCACAGATGACTTAAGCAGATATGGGTATATCTACTTAATGAAACATAAGTCTGAAACATTTGAAAAGTTCAAAGAATTTTAGAGTGAAGTTGAAAATGATCGTAACAAGAAAATAAGTTTCTACGATCTGATCGTGGAGGAGAATATTTGAGTTATGAGTTTGGTGTACATTTGAAACAATGTGGAATAGTTTCGCAACTCACGCCACCCGGAACACCACAGCGTAATGGTGTGTCCGAACGTCGTAATCGTACTTTACTAGATATGGTGCAATCTATGATGTCTCTTACTGATTTACCACTATCGTTTTGGGGTTATGCTTTAGAGACGGCCGCATTCACGTTAAATAGGGCACCATCAAAATCCGTTGAGACGACGCCTTATGAACTATGGTTTGGCAAGAAACCAAAGTTGTCGTTTCTGAAAGTTTGGGGCTGCGATGCTTATGTGAAAAAGCTTCAACCTGATAAGCTCGAACCCAAATCGGAGAAATGTGTCTTCATAGGATATCCAAAGGAAACTATTGGATACACCTTCTATCACAAATCCGAAGGCAAGACTTTTGTTGCTAAGTTCGGAAACTTTCTGGAGAAGGAGTTTCTCTCGAAAGATGTGAGTGGGAGGAAAGTAGAACTTGATGAGGTAACCGTACCTGCTCCCTTATTGGAAAGTAGTACATCACAGAAAACTGTTTCTGCGACACCTACACCAATTAGTGAGGAAGTTAATGATAATGATCATGAAACTTCAGGACAAGATACTACTGAACCTCGTAGATCAACCAGAGTGAGATCCGCGCTAGAGTGGTACGGTAATCCTATTCTGGAAATCATGCTGCTAGATCATGGTGAACCTACGAACTATGAAGAAGCGATGGTGAGCCCAGATACGGCAAAATGGCTTGAAGCCCTGAAATCTGAGATGGGATCCATGTATGAGAACAAAGTATGGACTTTGGTTGACTTGCCCGATGATCGGCAAGCAACTGAGAATAAATGGATATTCAAGAAGAAGACTGACGCTGACGGTAATATTACTGTCTACAAAGCTCGACTTGTCGCAAAAGGTTTTCGACAAGTTCAAGGGGTTGACTACGATGAGACCTTCTCACCCGTAGCGATGCTTAAGTCTGTCCGAATCATGTTAGCAATTGCCGCATTTTATGATTATGAAATTTGGCAGATGGATGTCAAAACTGCATTCCTGAATGGATTTCTGGAAGAAGAGTTGTATATGATGCAACCGGAAGGTTTTGTCGATCCAAAGGGAGCTAACAAAGTGTGCAAGCTCCAGCGATCCATTTATGGACTGGTGCAAGCCTCTCGGAGTTGGAATAAACGCTTTGATAGTGTGATCAAAGCATTTGGTTTTATACAGACTTTCGGAGAAGCTTGTATTTACAAGAAAGTGAGTGGGAGCTCTATAGCATTTCTGATATTATATGTGGATGACATATTACTGATTGGAAATGATATAGAATTTCTGGATAGCATAAAGGGATACTTGAATAAGAGTTTTTCAATGAAAGACCTCGGTGAAGCTACTTATATATTAGGCATAAAGATCTATAGAGATAGATCAAGACACTTAATTGGACTTTCACAAAGCACATACCTTGACAAGATTTTGAAGAAGTTCAAAATGGATCAAGCAAAGAAAGGGTTCTTGCCTGTGTTGCAAGGTGTGAAGTTGAGTCAGACTCAATGCCCGACCACTGTAGAAGATAGAGAGAAAATGAAAGATGTTGCCTATGCTTCAGCCATAGGCTCTATCATGTATGCAATGCTGTGTACCAGACCTGATGTGTGCCTTGCTATAAGTCTAGCAGGGAGGTACCAAAGTAATCCAGGAGTGGATCACTGGACAGCGGTCAAGAACATCCTGAAGTACCTGAAAAGGACTAAGGATATGTTTCTCGTATATGGAGGTGACAAAGAGCTAATCGTAAACGGTTACGTTGATGCAAGCTTTGACACTGATCCGGACGATTCTAAATCGCAAACCGGATACGTGTTTACATTAAACGGTGGAGCTGTCAGTTGGTGCAGTTCTAAACAAAGCATCGTGGCGGGATCTACATGTGAAGCGGAGTACATAGCTGCTTCGGAAGCAGCAAATGAAGGAGTCTGGATGAAGGAGTTCATATCCGATCTAGGTGTCATACCTAGTGCATCGGGTCCAATGAAAATCTTTTGTGACAATACTGGTGCAATTGCCTTGGCAAAGGAATCCAGATTTCACAAGAGAACCAAACACATCAAGAGACGCTTCAATTCCATCTGGGATCTAGTCCAGGTGGGAGACATAGAGATTTGCAAGATACATACGGAGCTGAATGTAGCAGACCCTTTGACTAAGCCTCTTCCACGAGCAAAACATGATCAGCACCAAAGCTCCATGGGTGTTAGAATCATTACTGTGTAATCTAGATTCTTGACTCTAGTGCAAGTGGGAGACTGAAGGAAATATGCCCTAGAGGCAATAATAAAGTTATTATTTATTTCCTTATATCATGATAAAGGTTTATTATTCATGCTAGAATTGTATTAACCGGAAACATAATACATGTGTGAATACATAGACAAACAGAGTGTCACTAGTATGCCTCTACTTGACTAGCTCGTTAATCAAAGATGGTTATGTTTCCTATCCATGGACAAAGAGTTGTCATTTGATTAACGGGATCACATCATTAGTTGAATGATCTGATTGACATGACCCATTCCATTAGCTTAGCACCCGATCGTTTATATGTTGCTATTGCTTTCTTCATGACTTATACATGTTCCTATGACTATGAGATTATGTAACTCCCGTGTGCCGGAGGAACACTTTGTGTGCTACCAAACGTCACAACGTAACTGGGTGATTATAAAGGTGCTCTACAGGTGTCTCCAAAGGTACATGTTGGGTTAACGTATTTCGAGATTAGGATTTGTCACTCCGATCGTCGGAGAGGTATCTCTGTGCCCTCTCGGTAATGCACATCACTTAAGCCTTGCAAGCATTGCAACTAATGAGTTAGTTGCAGGATGATGTATTACGGAACGAGTAAAGAGACTTGCCGGTAACGAGATTGAACTAGGTATTGGATACCGACGATCGAATCTCGGGCAAGTAACATACCGATGACAAAGGGAACAACGTATGTTGTTATGCGGTCTGACCGATAAAGATCTTCGTAGAATATGTAGGAGCCAATATGGGCATCCAGGTCCCGCTATTGGTTATTGACCGGAGATGTGTCTCGGTCATGTCTACATTGTTCTCGAACCCGTAGGGTACGCACGCTTAAGGTTTCAATGACAGTTATATTATGAGTTTATACGTTTTGATGTACCGAAGGTTGTTCGGAGTCCCGGATGTGATCACGGACATGACGAGGAGTCTCGAAATGGTCGATACATAAAGATTGGTATATTGGAAGCCTATGTTTGGATATCGGAAGTGTTCCGGGTGAAAATCGGGATTTTACCGGAGTACCGAGAGGTTACCAGAACCCCCCGGAAGATATATGGGCCTTGGTGGGCCTTAGTGGAAAAGAGAAGAGACAGCCAGAGATGGGCCGCGCACCCCTCCCCTCCCTTGGTCCGAATAGGACAAGGAGAGGGGGCCGGCCCCCCTTCCTCTTTTCCCCCCTCCACGAATCCTATTCCAACTAGGATTGGGGGGGATCCTACTCCCGGAGGGAGTAGGACTCCTCCTGGCGCGCCTCTCCTAGGCCGGCCGCACCCCCCCCCCTTGAGCCTTTATATAAGGAGGCAGGGACACCCCAGAGGAACACAAGCTGATCCACATGATCATATTCTTAGCCGTGTGCGGCGCCCCCTGCCACCATAGTCCTCGATAATATTGTAGCGGTGCTTAGGCGAAGCCCTGCGACAGCAGTACATCAAGATCGTCACCACGCCGTCGTGCTGACGGAACTCTTCCCCGACACTTTGCTGGATCGGAGTCCGGGGATCGTCATCGAGCTGAACGTGTGCTAGAACTCGGAGGTGTCGTAGTTTCGGTGCTTGATCGGTCGGGCTGTGGAGACGTACGACTACATCAACCAAACGCTTCCGTCGTCGATCTACAAGGGTACGTAGATCACACTCTCCCCTCTCGTTGCTATGCATCACCATGATCTTGCGTGTGCGTAGGAAATTTTTTGAAATTACTACGTTCCCCAACAGTAAAGCTTGTAAAATAAGAGAGAATAGGCATAAGTATTGTGACATAATGTGTAATGACAGCCCATAATGCCATAAATATCGATATAGAAGCATGATGCAAAATGGACGTATCAACAACCACCTTCTATTCCACCTATAGTGCTATGTCCATGGCTCACGCTCATGTATTCCATGAAAGTTGAAAAGGTTTGAGAACATTAAAAGTATGAAACAATTGCTTGGCTTGTCATCGGGGTTGTGCATGATTTGAATATTTTGTGTGATGAAGATGGAGCATAGCCAGACTATATGATTTTATAGGGATAAGTTTCTTTGGCCATGTTATTTTGAGAAGACATAATTATTTTGTTAGTATGCTTGAAGTATTATTGTTTTTTGTCAATATTGAACTTTTGTTTTGAATCATATAGATCTGAACATTCATGCCACAATAAAGAGAATTACATGGATAAATATGTTAGGTAGCATTCCACATCAAAAATTCTGTTTTTATCATTTACCTACTCGAGGACGAGCAGGAATTAAGCTTGGGGATGCCTGATACGCCTCCAACGTTTCTATAATTTTTGATTGTTCATTGCTATTATATTATCTGTTTTGGATGTTTTATATGCATTAATATGCTATTTTATATTATTTTTGGGACTAACCTATTAACCTAGAGTCCGGTGCCAGTTTCTGCTTTTTTCCTTGTTTTAGAGTTTCGCCGAAAAGGAATACCGAACGGAGTCCAAACGGAATGCAACTTTCGCGATGATTTTTCTTGGACCAGAAGACATCCAGGGGACTTGGAGTACACGTCAGGGAAGCCACGAGGCACCCACAAGGATGGAGGGCGCGCCCTCGGGGGTAGGACGCGCCCCCACCCTTGTGGGCCCCTCGTTACTCCACCGACCTATTTCTTCCACCTATATATTCTCAAATATCCTAAAACCTTTCATGGGAGCCACAAAACCACTTTTCCACCGCCGCAACCTTCCGTACCTGTGAGATCCCATCTACGGGCCTTTTCCGTCATCCTGTCGTAGGGGGAGGGCTTCTACATCAGCACCATTGCCTCTCCAATGAAGCGTGAGTAGTTTACCACAGACCTACGGGTCCATAGCTAGTACCTTCTTCTCTCTCTTTGATTCTCAATACCATGTTCTCCTCGATGTTCTTGGAAATCTATTCGATGTAATACTCTTTTGCGGTGTGTTTGCCGAGATCCGATGAATTGTGGATTTATGATCAGCTTATTTATGAATATTATTTGAATCTCTTCTGAATTCTTATATGCATGATTTGATATCTTTGCAAGTCTCTTCTAACTATCGATTTGGTTTGGCCAACTAGATTGATTTTTCTTGCAATGGGAGAAGTGCTTAGCTTTGGGTTCAATCTTGCAGTGTCCTTTCCCA
The DNA here is from genome assembly GCF_056163025.1 of Triticum urartu. NCBI lineage: Eukaryota > Viridiplantae > Streptophyta > Magnoliopsida > Poales > Poaceae > Triticum > Triticum urartu. Next base: position 418,899,974 of record NC_141877.1, on the reverse strand, counting down.
GTGACAGTAAGGGGTAGCAAGGCACGTATTGTATTGTTGCCATCGAAGATAACAAGATGGGTTTTTCATCATATTGCTTGAGCTAATTCCGCTACATCATGTCATCTTACTTAATGTGTTACTCTGTTCTTTATGAACTTAATACTATAGATGCAGGCAGGAGTCGGTCGATGTATGGAGTAATAGTAGTAGATGCAGAATCGTTTCGATCTACTTGACAAGGACGTGATGCCTATATTCATGATCATTGCCTTAGATATCATCATAACTTTACGCTTTCCTATCAATTGCTCGACAGTAATTCGTTCACCCACCGTAATATTTTCTATCTTGAGCGAAGCCTCTAGTGAAACCTATGGCCCCCGGATCTATTTTCCATCATATAAGTTTCTGATCTACAGTTTTAGTTTCCTATTTATTGTTTTGCAATCTTTTACTTTCTGTTCCATAAACCAAAATACCAAAAATATTACTTTACTGTTTATCCATCTATATCAGATCTCAGTTTGCAAATAACCGTGAAGGGATTGACAAAAACAGTATTGCAATGCTTAAAATGAGGCCTAGGGTCCGTACTTTCGCTAGTGCAATCTCTCAACAGTGCTAATATAATTGGATCATATAACCATCTCTCAACATGCAACAAAGAATCACTCCAAAGTTTCTATCTAGCGGAGAGCATAAGAAGAAATCGTTTGTAGGGTACGAAACCACCTCGAAGCTATTCTTTCCGATCGATCTATTGATACGTCTCCGTCGTATCTACTTTTCCAAACACTTTTTCCCTTGTTTTGGACTCTAACTTGTACGATTTGAATGGAACTAACCCCGACTGATGCTGTTTTCAGCAGAATTGCCATGGTGTTGTTTTATGTGCAGAAAACAAATATTCTCGGAATGACCTGAAACTCCACGGAACATCTTAGAAAAAATAATAAAAAATCCTCGCCAAAGATGAAGACTAGGGGGCCCACACCCTTATCATGAGGGTGGGGGGCGCCCCCCCTAGGGCGCGCCCCCCTACCTCGTGGGCCCCTTGGATGCCCTCCGACGCCAACTCCAACTCTATATATTTGCTTTCGGAGAGGAAAAAATAAGAGGGAAGAAATCATCGCATTTTACGATATGGAGCCGCCGCCAAGCCCTAAAACCTCTCGGGAGGGCTGATCTGGAGTCCATTCGGGGCTCCGGAGAGGGGGATTCGTCGCCGTCGTCATCATCAACCATCCTCCATCACCAATTTCATGATGCTCACCGCCGTGCGTGAGTAATTCCATCGTAGGCTTGCTGGACGGTGATGGGTTGGATGAGATTTATCATGTAATCGAGTTAGTTTTGTTAGGGTTTGATCCCTAGTATCCATTATGTTCTGAGATTGATGTTGCTATGACTTTGCAATGCTTAATGCTTGTCATTAGGGCCCGAGTGCCATGATTTCAGATCTGAACCTATTATGTTTTCATGAATATATGTGAGTTATTGATCCTATCTTGCAAGTCTATAGTCACCTACTATGTGTTATGATCCGGCAACTCCAAAGTGACAATAATCGGGACCACTCCCGGTGATGACCATAGTTTGAGGAGTTCATGTATTCACTATGTGCTAATGCTTTGTTCCGGTTCTCTATTAAAAGGAGGCCCTAATATCCCTAATTTTCCAATAGGACCCCGCTCCCATGGGAGGGTAGTAAAATATGTCATGCAAGTTCTTTTCCATAAGCACGTATGACTATATACGGAATACATGCATACATTACATTGATGAATTGGAGATAGTTCTGTGTCACCCTATGTTATGACTGTCACATGATGAACCGCATCCGGAATAATTATCCATCACTGATCCGGTGCCTACAAGTTTTCCATATATTGGTTCTCGCTTATTTACTTTCCCGCTGCTACTGTTACAATCACTACAAAATACCAAAAACATTACTTTTGCTGTCTTTACTTTTGTTGCTGCTACCACCACTATCATATTACTGTGCTACTAAACACTTTGCTGTAGATACTAAGTTTCCAAGTGTGGTTGAATTGACAACTCAGCTGCTAATACTTGAGAATATTCTTTGGCTCCCCTTGTGTCGAATCAATAAATTTGGGTTGAATACTCTACCCTCGAAAGCTGTTGCGATCCCCTATACTTGTGGGTTATCAAGACTAATTTCTGGCGCCGTTGCCGGGGAGCATAGCTCTATTCTTTGAGTCACTTGGGATTTATATCTGCTAGACACTATGAAGAACTTGAGAGATCCAAAAACCAAGATCTATCCCTCAACTACGAGGGGAGGTAAGGAACTGCCATCTAGCTCTACACTTGATTCACCTTCTGTTATGAGTAAGTTTGCGACACCTTGCTACGTCTTGAGCTTGCGTTGGATATCCCCTAAGAGGAAGGGATGATGCAGCAGAGTAGCGTAACTATTTCCCTCAGTTTTTGAGAACCAAGGTATCAATCCAGTAGGAGGCCACGCTCAAGTCCCTCGTACCTGCACAAAACGATAGCTACTCGCAACCAACGCGATTAGGGGTTGTCAATCCCTTCACGGTCACTTACGAGAGTGAGATCTGATAGAAATAATATTTTTGGTATTTTTGGTATAAAGATGCAAAGTGAAAATTAAAAGGCAAAGTAAAAAAGCAAAGCAAGATTAAAGTGATGGAGATTGATATGATGAGAATAGACCCGGGGGCCATAGGTTTCACTAGTGGCTTCTCTCAAGAGCATAAGTATTCTACGGTGGGTGAACAAATTACTGTTGAGCAATTGACAGAATTGAGCATAGTTTTGAGAATATCTAGGCATGATCATGTATATAGGCATCACGTCCGTGACAAGTAGACCGAAACGATTCTGCATCTACTACTATTACTCCACTCATCGACCGCTATCCAGCATGCATCTAGAGTATTAAGTTAAAAATAGAGTAACGCCTTAAGCAAGATGACATGATGTAGAGAGATAAATTCATGCAATATGAAATAAACCCCATCTTGCTATCCTCGATGGAAACGATGCAATACGTGCCTTGCTGCCCCTTCTGTCACTGGGAAAGGACACCGCAAGATCGAATCCAAAGCTAAGCACTTCTCCCATGGCAAGAACTACCAATCTAGTTGGCCAAACCAAACGGATAATTCGAAGAGACTTGCAAAGATAACCAATCATACATAAAAGAATTCAGAGAAGATTCAAATATTATTCATAGATAGACTTGATCATAAACCCACAATTCATCGTTCTCAACAAACACACCGCAAAAAGAAGATTACATCGAATAGATCTCCACAAGAGAGGGGGAGAACTTTGTATTGAGATTCAAAGAGAGAGAAGAAGCCATCTGGCTACTAACTATGGACCCGAAGGTCTGAGGTAAACTACTCACACTTCATCAGAGAGGCTATGATGATGTAGAAGCCCTCCGTGATGACGGCCTCTCCGGCGGAGCTCCGGAATAGGCCCCAAGATGGGATCTCGTGGATACAGAAAGTTGCGGCAATGGAATTAGGTTTTTGGCTCCATATCTGTTCGTTTGGGGGTACGTAGGTATATATAGGAGGAAGGAGTACGTCGGTGTAGCTCCGAGGGGCCCACGAGGCAGGGGGCGCGCCCTAGGGGGGGCGCCCCCCACCCTCGTGACCGCCTCTTTGACTCCTTGGAGTAGGGTCAAGTCTCCTGGATCACGTTCGGTGAGAAAATCACGTTCCCGAAGGTTTTATTCTGTTTGGACTCCGTTTGATATTCTGTTTCTCCGAAACACCGAAATAGGCAAAAAATAGCAATTCTGGGTTGGGCCTCCGGTTAATAGGTTAGTCCCAAAAATAATATAAAAGTGGAAAATAAAGCCCAATATAGTCCAAAACAGTAGATAATATAGCATGGAGTAATCAAAAATTATAGATACGTTGGAGACGTATCAGGCATCCCCAAGCTTAATTCCTGCTCGTCCTCGAGTAGGTAAATGATAAAAAGAGAGTTTTTGATGCGGAGTGCTACTTGGCATAATTTCAATGCAAATCTTCTTAATTGTGATATGAATATTCAGATTCGAAAGATTCAAGACAAAAGTTTATATTGACATAAAAATAATAATACTTCAAGCATACTAACAAAGCAATTATGTCTTCTCAAAATAACATGGCCAAAGAAAGCTATCCCTACAAAATCATATAGTCTGGCTATGCTCTAGCTTCACCACACAAAGTATTTAAATCATGCACAACCCCGATGACAAGCCAAGCAATTGTTTCATACTCTAACTTTTTCAAAACTTTTTCGATCTTCACGCAATACATGAGCGTGAGCCATGGATATAGCACTATAGGTGGAATAGAATGGAGGTTGTGGCGAAGACAAAAAGGAGAAGATAGTCTCACATCAACTAGGCATATCAACGGGCTATGGAGATGCCCATCAATAGATATCAATGTGAGTGAGTAGGGATTGCCATGCAACGGATGCACTAGAGCTATAAGTATATGAAAGCTCAAAAATAAACTAAGTGGGTGTGCATCCAACTTGCTTGCTCATGAAGACCTAGGGCAATTTGAGGAAGCCCATCATTGGAATATACAAGCCAAGTTCTATAATGAAAGATTCCCACTAGTATATGAAAGTGATAACATGAGAGACTCTCTACTATGAAGATCATGGTGCTACTTTGAAGCACAAGTGTGGTAAGAGGATAGTAACATTGTCCCTTCTCTCTTTTTCTCTCATTTTTTTATTTATTTGGGCCTTTTCTCTTTTTTTTATGGCCTCTTTTTATTTGGGCTTCTTTGGCCTCTTTATTTATTTTTCGTCCGGAGTCTCATGCCGACTTGTGGGGGAATCATAGTATCCATCATTCTTTCCTCACTAGGACAATGCTCTAATAATGATGATCATCACACTTTTATTTTTCTTACAACTCAACAATTACAACTCGATACTTAGAACAAAATATGACTCTATATGAATGCCTCTGGTGGTGTACCGGGATATGCAATGAATCAATACTTAGAACAAAATTTGACTCTATATGAATGCCTCCGGCAATGTACCGGGATATGCAATATGACAATGATGAATGTGTCATGATAAACAGAACGGTGGAAAGTTGCATGGCAATATAACTCAGAATGGCTATGGAAATGCCATAATAGGTAGGTATGGTGGCTGTTTTGAGGAAGGTATATGGTAGGTGTATGATACCGGCGAAAAGTGCGCGGTATTAGAGAGGCTAGCAAAGGTGGAAGGGTGAGAGTGCGTATAATCCATGGACTCAACATTAGTCATAAAGAACTCATATACTTATTGCAAAAATCTAGAAGTTATCAAAGCAAAGTATTACGCGCATGCTCCTAGGGGGATAGATTGGTAGGAAAAGACCATCGCTCGTCCCCGACTGCCACTCATAAGGAAGATAATCAATAAATAAATCATGCTCCGACTTCATCACATAACGGTTCACCATACGTGCATGCTACGGGAATCACAAACTTTAACACAATTATTCTTTAAATTCACAACTACTCAACTAGCATGACTTTAATATTATCACCTCCATATCTCAAAACAATTATCATGCTTCAATCTTTTCTTAGTATTCAACACACTCAAAAGAAATTTTCACAAATCTTGAATACCATGCATATTATTATTAAGCAAATTACCATGCTATTAAGAGACTCACAAAATAATTTAAGTGAAGCATGAGAGATCAATAGTTTCTTTAAAAAAATCCACCACCGTGCTCTAAAATATCTAAGTGAAGCACATAGAGCAAAATTATAACGCTCAAAAGATATAAGTGAAACACATAGAGCAAAACTACATAGCTCAAAAGATATAAGTGAAGCACATAGAGTATTCTATCAAATTTTAATTCATGTATGGCTCTCTCAAAAGGTGTGTACAGCAAGGATGATTGTGTCATACTAAAACACAAAGACAAAAATAATACAAGACGCTCCAAGCAAAACACATATCATGTTGGTGAATAAAAATATAGCTCCAACTAAATTACCGATGGAAGTGGACGAAAGAGGGGATGCCTTCCGGGGCATCCCCAAGCTTTGACTTTTTGGTGTCCTTGGATTATCTTGGGGGTTCCATGGGCATCCCCAAGCTTAGGATCTTGCCACTCCTTGTTCCATAATCCATCAAAAGAATTCACCCAAAACTTGAAAACTTCACAACACAAAACTTAAAGTAGAAAACTCGTGAGCTCCGTTAGCGAAAGAAAACAAAATACCACTTCAAGGTACTGTAATGAACTCATTATTTATTTATATTGGTGTTAAACCTACTGTATTACAACTTATCTATGGATTATAAACTATTTTACTAACCATAGATTCATCAAAATAAGCAAACAACGCACGAAAAACAGAATCTGTCAAAAACAGAACAATCTGTAGTAATCTGTAGCTAGTGCAAGATCTGGAACCCCAAAAATTATAAAATAAATTACTGGACGTGAGGAATTTATCTATTAATCATCTTCAAAAAGAATTAACTAAATATAACTCTCCAAATAAAAATGACAGCAGTTCTCGTGAGCGCTAAAGTTTCTGTTTTTTACAGAAAGTTCAACAAGACTTTCCCCAAGTCTTCCCAACGGTTCTACTTGGCATAAACACTAATTAAACACAAAAAACACAACCAAAACAGAGGCTAAATAATTTATTTATTACTAAACAGGAGCAAAAAGCAAGGAATAAAAATAAAATTGGGTTGCCTCCCAACAAGCGCTATCGTTTAATGCCCCTAGCTAGGCATAAAAGCGAGGATAGATCTGGGTATTGCCATCTTTGGTAGGCAATCCTTCGATGAGGCATCTAGTTACCTTAGGAATTTCTTTCTTTCTAGTTATTATCAAACTTTTAGGCACAAGATCGAAAAATTCATTTGTAGCAATTGGTTCCTTAATGATAGCAAAAAGATTGGGATGAATACTTATAGATTTAAGATCCGCAGTTTCCTTACTAGATGATTCACCCTTATTTTTAGGAACATACATAAGCTTGGCAATTTTAGTAGGAGGACTTGGAGTATTCTTTACGGAAGAAAAAGCGGTTCCCAAGTTTGTAATGATACCCTCAAGTTTATCAATTCTAGTAGAATCTAAGTTTATCTTCTCATTAACTATGGGTTCCTTTTCCTTAATATTTTTCAAAGTCATTCCTACCTTAGATCCATATTGAGTAATTTGATTGTGGATCTTTTTATTTAGATTTTCAATTAATTCAATAGTAGAAACTTTATTTTCAATAATTTCAAGTCTTTGCATAACATGCTCCAAAGTTAACATGGTTCCATTAACCAAAAGAGGTGGTGAGCCAAATAAATCTAACATAGCATTATAAGAATCAAAAGTATGGCTACCCAAGAAGTTCCCTCCGGTAATGGTATCGAGGATATATCTATACCAAGGATTAACACCTACATAAAAATTGCGGAGAAGAACTAAGGTAGATTGCTTCATGGTAGATCTATTTTGAGCAATGCAAATTCTATACCAAGCATCTTTTAGATTTTCTCTCTCCCTTTGTTTAAAATTTAAAACTTCACTCTCGGGAGACAACGGAGAAGATATGAGACTAGCCATGACGACAGGCAAACTAGCACACGAGCAAACAGAAAGGCAAGCGGGAGGGAGGAGATAGAGAGAGAGAGGGCGAATAAAACGGCAAGGGTGAAGTGGGGGAGAGGAAAACGAGAGGCAAATGGCAAATAATGTAATGCGAGAGATAGGGATTGTGATGGGTACTTGGTATGTTGACTCTTTGCGTAGACTCCCCGGCAACGGCGCCACAAATGGCTCATTGTCGGGAGTCAAATCTTGACTTGCGTGAACCTCCCCGGCAACGGCGCTAGAAATCCTTCTTGCTACGTCTTGAGCTTGCGTTGGATTTCCCCGAAGAGGAAGGGATGATGCAGCAGAGTAGCGTAAGTATTTCCCTCAGTTTTTGAGAACCAAGGTATCAATCCAGTAGGAGGCCACACTCAAGTCCCTCGTACCTACACAAAACGATAGCTACTCGCAACCAACGAGATTAGGGGTTGTCAATCCCTTCACAGTCACTTACGAGAGTGAGATCTGATAGAAATAATATTTTTGGTATAAAGATGCAAAGTGCAAAGTAAAAGGCAAAGTAAAAAAGCAAAGCAAGATTAAAGTGATGGAGGTTGATATGATGAGAATAGACCCGGGGGCCATAGGTTTCACTAGTGGCTTCTCTCAAAAGCATAAGTATTCTACGGTGGGTGAACAAATTACTGTTGAGAAAAATTGACAGAATTGAGCATAGTTATGAGAATATCTAGGCATGATCATGTATATAGGCATCACGTCCGTGACAAGTAGACCGAAACGATTCTGCATCTACTACTATTACTCCACTCATCGACCGCTATCCAGCATGCATCTAGAGTATTAAGTTAAAAACAGAGTAACGCCTTAAGCAAGATGACATGATGTAGAGAGATAAATTCATGCAATATGAAATAAACCCCATCTTGTTATCCTCGATGGCAACGATGCAATATGTGCCTTGCTGCCCCTTCTGTCGCTGGGAAAGGACACCACAAGATCGAACCCAAAGCTAAGCACTTCTCCCATGGCAAGAACTACCAATCTAGTTGGCCAAACTGAACGGACAATTCGAAGAGACTTGCAAAGATAACCAATCATACATAAAAGAATTCAGAGAAGATTCAAATATTATTCATAGATAGACTTGATCATAAACCCACAATTCATCGGTCTCAACAAACACACCGCAAAAAGAAGATTACATCGAATAGATCTCCACAAGAGAGGGGGAGAACTTTGTATTGAGATTCAAAGAGAGAGAAGACGCCATCTAGCTACTAACTATGGACCCGAAGGTCTGAGGTAAACTACTCACACTTCATCGGAGAGGCTATGATGATGTAGAAGCCCTCCGTGATGACGTCCCTCTCCGGCGGAGCTCCGGAACAAGCCCCAAGATGGGATCTCATGGATAGAGAAAGTTGCGGCGGTGGAATTAGGTTTTTGGCTCCGTATCTGTTCGTTTGGGGGTACGTAGGTATATATAGGAGGAAGGAGTACGTCGGATGAGCTCCGAGGGGCCCACGAGGCTGGGGGCGCGCCCTAGGGGGGGCGCCCCCCACCCTCGTGACCTCCTCTTTGACTCCTTGGAGTAGGGTCCAAGTCTCCTAGATCACGTTCGGTGAGAAAATCATGTTCCTGAAGGTTTTATTCCGTTTGGACTCCGTTTGATATTCTGTTTCTGTGAAACACTGAAATAGGCAAAAAAAATAGCAATTCTGGGCTGGGCCTCCGGTTAATAGGTTAGTCCCAAAAATAATATAAAAGTGGAAAATAGAGCCCAATATAGTCCAAAACAGTAATATAGCATGGAGCAATCAAAAATTATAGATACGTTGGAGACGTATCAGACCTACACCTGCTTCTGCTATTCGTTCTGATATGTCGCATGTTATTGATGATGCCACTTCTGCTATGCGTGATACTTATGATGAAACTTCTTCTATGCCTGATACTACTGTGCCCCTTGGTGAATTTCTTGATGAACAAATTGCTAGGGCTAGAGAAAAAGAAATTATTGAATTTGAATACGATGATGATAGTGATGATGAAAATATGCCTGTTATTCCTGAGGGTTATCTTTTTGATATGGAATCTTCTGCCGCTATTTTAGGTTGCAAAGATAGATATGAGCTTAAGAGGTTATTAATTAAATGGAACAAAGAATCACTTAGAGATAAAATGAAACCCGGCCCTGCTTTTGCTACTTCACCTATATGTGTTCCTGATAAGGATTATGAATTCTCTGTTGATCCTGATATAATTACTTTGGTTGAATTTGATCCGTTTTATGGATATGAATCTGAAACTGTTGTGGCACATCTTACTAAGTTAAATGATATAGCTGTCCTGTTCACTAATGATGAGAGATCGCGATACTTTTATATACTCAAAATATTTCCGTTCTCATTAAAGGGTGATGCTAAGATATGGTTTAATTCTCTTGATCCTGGTTGTGTGCGTAGTCCCCAGGATATGATTTATTTCTTCTCTGCTAAATATTTCCCTGCTCATAAGAAACAAGCTGCTTTGAGGGAAATATACAACTTTGTGCAAATTAAAGAAGAGAGTCTCCCACAAGCTTGGGGGAGGCTTCTCAAGTTACTTAATGCTTTGCCTGATCATCCTATTAAGAAACCTGAAATACTTGATATCTTTTATAATGGACTAACCGATGCTTTCCGAGATTACCTGGATAGTTGTGCTGGTTCTCTTTTCAGGGAAAGAACACCGGATGAAGCTGAAATTCTATTGAATAATATGTTGACAAATGAAAATAATTGGGCACCTCCTGAGCCAGCTCCTTCTCCAATTACTGAGCCTATTCTTAAACCAACTCCGAAGAAGAGAGGTGTTCTATTCCTCAGTCCCGAAGATATGCAAGAGGCAAAGAAATCTATGAAAGAGAAAGGTATTAAAGCTGAAGACGTTAAGAATTTCCCTGCTATTGAAGAAATACATGGTCTTAATATACCGCCTGTTGAAGAAACATATGATCCAAATTCTTTATTTATTGAAGAACCTCCTGATCCCGATATCCCGACACAGGTAGTAAAGGTAAGTTCTCTCTATAGATATGATAAATCTGAAGTTCCTCCTATTAAAATTGCTAGTTAGTGCTTGGATGAGTTTGATAACTTTATGTTTAAGCAAGACAACTTCAATGCTTATTTTGGTAGACAATTAAAAGAAAATGCTTATATGATTAGACGCTTGGGTGATTATATGGCTGATATTAAAGGTGAACTTAAACTTGTTAGCAAACATGCTTCTATGGTTACCACTCAAGTAGAAAAAGTGCTTAAAGCTCAAAAAGAAGTGTTTGATGAAATGAATAGTAAGAAAAAGGATTATGCTGTTAGAGTGGCTACTAGAACCGGTAGAATGACTCAGGAACCTTTGTATCCTGAAGGCCACCCTAAGAGAATCGAGCAAGATTTTTAGAGAAATAATATTGATGCACCTAGTTCTTCTAAAAGGAAGAAAAAGAAAAATGATAGAACTGTGCAAACTTCTAGTGAACCTGTTGCTGAACCACCTGATAATCCAAATGAGATCTCTAGGTCTGATGCTGAAACACAATCTGGTAATGAACATGAACCTAATGAAAATATTAATGATGATGTTCATGATGATGCTCAACCTAGTAATGACAATGATGTAGAAATTGAACCTGCTGTTGATCTTGATAACCCACAATCAAAGAATCAACGTTATGATAAAAGAGACTTTGTTGCTAGGAAACATGGTAAAGAAAGGGAACCTTGGGTTTAGAAACCCATGCCTTTTCCTCCAAAACCGTCCAAGAAAAAGGATGATGAGGATTTTGAGCGCTTTGCTGAAATGATTAGGCCTATCTTTTTGCGTATGCGATTAACTGATGTGCTCAAAACAAATCCTTATGCTAAATATATGAAGGATATCATTACTAATAAAAGAAAGATACCGAAAGCTGAGATTTCCACCATGCTTGCTAATTATACTTTTAAGGGTGGAATACCAAAGAAACTTAAAGATCCTGGAGTACCTACTATACCTTGCTCCATTAAAAGAAATTATATTAAAACTGCTTTATGTGATCTTGGAGCTGGTGTTAGTGTTATGCCGCTCTCTTTATATCGTAGACTTGACTTGAATAAGTTGACACCTACTGAAATATCTTTGCAAATGGCTGATAAATCAACTGCTATACCTGTCGGTATTTGTGAGGATGTGCCTGTTGTGGTTGCAAACGTTACTATTTTAACGGGCTTTGTTATTCTTGATATTCTCGAGGACGATAGTATGTCTATTATTCTTGGAAGACCTTTTCTTAATACTGCAGGGGCTGTTATTGATTGCAACAAAGGCAATGTCACTTTTCATGTTAATGGTAATGAGCATATGATACACTTTCCGAGGAAACAACCTCAAGTTCATAGTATCAACTCCATCGAAAAAAATTCATCGATTATATTTGGGGGTTTTGAATTTCCTCTTCCTACTATCAAGAAGAAATATGATATTCTTATTATTGGGGATGTGCATATCCCCGTTGAGGTAACTAAGTGTTATTCGAAATTTCTCCGGTTTCATGATTATCGGAATGAGTTTGTTAACAAGACTTGATCAACCTTGTTAGTGGATTCTTTTTGATGAGCATGAGATGGATGAAACTAGAAGCACAAACTTCTGTACCCTCTCTATACTTTATGTTAATTAGTAGAAATAAAGTAAAAATAGTATTTTTCTGTCTGTTTCCTGACTTATCCGTGCAATATAAAAATATCCCGAAAATAAAAGTCCTCAGAATGACATGCCAATTTAATAAGATTTTTTCAAGAATATTTGAGGATTTACTGTGCAAAAATTACCGCGGGAGGAGCTGCCACAAGGGTGGTGGGCGCCCCCCCCCTCTAGGGCGCGCCCCCTGCCTCATGGGCCCACGGTGGCCCTCCTCCACTTATCACAGCACCCATATTCTTCCTCTGTCTCACACAAACCCGAAAAACCAACTCAAGCATGAGTTCCAGCCATTTTTGCTGTGATTTTCGATCTCCTTGCTCAAAGCACCTCTCGCAAAACTGCTTGGGGAGATTGTTCCTTGGTATGTGACTCCTCCATTGGTCCAATTAGTTTTTGTTCTAGTGCTTTATTCTTTACAAATTTGTGCTGCATAGGCAACCATGTTCTTGAGCTTGCATGTCAAATTTATATGGTTCCAAGTAGTTCTAATGCTTGATATAGGCTCTAGGAACTTGTAGGAGTAGTTGCTATCAGTTTTACTGAGTTTGGTTTATTTTTATTTTTATTTTGAAGTTACTAAAAATTTCAGAATTTTTCAGAGAAAAACAATGTGCTTAGGAAGATGTTCCAAGGTGGTTCCTCTAAGAAGCAAGGACCCAGGATTGCTATGCGCGATGCTGACAAGGATCCACCAAGAGACGCTCCAGTACGGCCTTGCGAATGGCCGTCGGAAAATTTTATGGACCGTGCGGGAATTAAAGAAGAATTCAAAGCATATTTGCGCAATGCCAGTCTTGAGGATTTTGAGGCTAACAAATGCCCCCAGTATCATGATCTCACAAGTTCATTTGTGAAGAGGTTTGAGTATTCATCTTCGCGTAATTCTCCTTCAGTCATGTTTGATATTTATGACAAATCTTATACCATGGACCTAGAGGATTTCACTCTTGCATGCAAACTTCCATCATGGGGCAGTATTAGGGATCCCCCTAAATCTGAATTTAGAAACTTTCTTGCTAGTATAACTGTAGGGGAATCTAGAGATATAACGCAGGCTACCATAGGGAGCATTCACTTTCCTGCTATATATTATTTTGCTCTCTTCATCGATAGATGCTTAAATGCTAAGGATGAAGCATGTCACATGTGTGTCCCTGATCTTAGAATTCTTAGGAGTGTTGTGTTAGGAGACCAATCTTATCATATGGGAGCCATTGTAGCTCGTAGGTTGCATCATAATAGACATAATGGAGATTTCTTTGGAGGAATTTATGCAACCCGCTTAGCTCATTTTCTTGAGATAGACATTCATGAGGGTGATACGGAGTTGCCTCCTGCATATTTAGATTATAACTCCATGGCTTCGCACCAGTTTGTCGAGAGGCCTGAATCACCTCTCATATATCGTTTAATTTTTGATAAAACGACATGTTTTCCGTATTACTCTCCCTGCTCCTGCCTTCTTTGATTCACCTGTTTATTGTAGAGGGAAGCAGTGAAGATATGTTATTACCAAAAAAGGAGGCAGAAGAGTACGAGAGGAGAGCAGAGGCAGCTCGACTCCACGCTGCAGTTCAGTAGGCGATAACTGCTGCACATCAGTATGATCCCAACTATTCTTCGTCGCAGTACGACCCCAGCTACACCTACGGGTACCCGCCAGGCTATCCCTGGCAATAGACCAACTTAGGACAAAGCCTAAGCTTGGGGAAGTACGTATTTCTCACCGACATTACATTTATGTTCACACACACTCATTGCTAGATGTCGGTGCTCATACTCTTTCACTGTAATATCCATGCTAGTTTATTTTCTTTTTCCTGCTTTCTTCTTGTGTGTTTGTTAAACCTTAAGAAAAAACAAAAAAATTAGTATTAGTTTATTTTTCTGCTGTAGTAGTAATAATTAAAAAGAAAACCAAAAAATATTTCTCGTTCTTCTTTTGCTTGTTGGGAGCTTTCCCATATAAATAGTTTTATTTCTTTTCTTTTCTTTTGGGGGTCAGTAGGAGAAGACCATAATTAAATTGTTGAAGTGGCTCTTATATGCATTATTGTTGATTTAACCAAGAGCCCATATTGCTTTGTCTTCGCCTATTATTGAATGCTCGCAGATTCCAGCTTAAATCCAATGCACGTACACTCTTATTATTATTCACACCATTTGGTCGTGCAAGTGAAAGGCAATTATGATGATATATGATGGACTGACTGAGATGAGAAAAGCTGGTATGAACTCGACCTCTTTTGTTTTTGTAAATATGATGAGTCCCTCGTTCTTGATTCAGCTTATTATGAATAAACATGTTTGCAATGACAATTAGAGATCGTAGTTGCTTGTGCCATGCTTGATTAGCTATGAGTTATAATGGTTTACCTTGTGTGCCAACATGCTATTGAGATGATTATGATGTGGTATGATGGGGTGGTATCCTCCTTTGAATGATTTAAGTGACTTGACTTGGCACATGTTCAGGCATGTAGTTGAAACAAGATCAACATAGCCTTCACGATATTTATGTTCATGGTGGATTATATCCTACTCATGCTTGCATCCAATGTTTATTAATTTTAATGCATGTACATGGCTGTTGTCGCTCTCTAGTTGGTCGCTTCCCAGTCTTTTGCTAGCCTTCACTTGTACTAAGCGGGAATACTGCTTGTGCATCCAATCCCTTAAACCCCAAAGTTATTCCAGATGAGTCCACTATACCTTCCTATATGCGGTATCTACCTGCCGTTCCAAGTAAATTTGTATGTGCCAAACTCTAAACCTTCAAATAAACATTCTGTTTTGTATGCTCGAATAGCTCATGTATCAACCAAGGTTGTCCTTATCTTCCGTGTTAGGCGGGTTATTCTCAAGAGGAGTGGACTCCGCTCCTCACTCACGAGAAAATGGCTGGTCACCGGGATGCCCAGTCCCATGCTTTATGCAAACTAAATCAAAATTAATTGCAAACAAAACTCCCCCTGGGACCTGATGTATGTTGGAGGCACTCGTTGTTTCGAGCAAGCCATGGATTGATGTTTGTTGGTGGAGGGGGAGTATAAAATTTAACATTATGTTTGGGAACCGCCTATAATGTGTGTAGCATGGAAGATATCGCCATCTCTTAGTTGTTATGTTGACAATGAAAGTATACCACTCAAAATACAATTTATCTCTATTGCAAAACCGAGCTCTGGCACCTCTACAAATCCCTGCTTCCCTCTGCGAAGGGCCTATCCATTTACTTTTATGTTGATTCATCACCCTCTTATTAAAAAGCACTAGCTGGAGAGCACAGCTGTCATTTGCATTCATCACTATTAATCTATGTTGGGTGTGACTATGATTGGATCTCTTTTACCATGAATTACAATGTCTAGTCAGTCCTTGATCTTTAAAGGTGCTCTACATTTATGTTTTGCGGTCTCAGAAAGGGCTAGCGAGATACCATCTTGTTATATCATATTATGATTGTTTAGAGAAAGTGTTGTCATCCAAGATTTATTATTATGACTTGCTAGTTGATTATGCTATTGATATGAGTAATTATGAGACCTGAGAATTATTGCAAATGTGGTTAGTTATGATCTATGTTGAAAACTTGAATGCTGGCTTGACATAGTTACAACAACAAGAGCAAACAGAGTTTGTAAAAGTTTTTCTTTCTTTCAGTTTGACAACTGAATTGCTTGAGGACAAGCAAGGGTTTAAGATTGGGGGAGTTGATACGTCTCCATCGTATCCACTTTTCCAAACACTTTTGCCCTTGTTTTGGACTCTAATTTGTACGATTTGAATGGAACTAACCCGGATTGATGCTGTTTTCAGCAGAATTGCCATCGTGTTGTTTTATGTGCAGAAAACAAATATTCTCGGAATGACCTGAAACTCCACGGAACATCTTAGAAAAAATAATAAAATATCCTCGCCAAAGATGAAGACCAGGGGGCCCACACCCTTCTCATGAGGGTGGGCGGCGCCCCCCTCCCCCTAGGGCACGCCCCCTACCCCGTGGGCCCCCTGGATGCCCTCCGACGCCAACTCCAACTCTATATATTTGCTTCGGAGAGGAAAAAATAAGAGGGAAGAAATCATCGCGTTTTACGATACGGAGCCGCCGCCAAGCCCTAAAACCTCTCGGGAGGGCTGATCTGGAGTCCGTTCGGGGCTCCGGAGAGGAGGATTCGTCACCATCGTCATCATCAACCATCCTCCATCACCAATTTCATGATGCTCACCGCGGTGCGTGAGTAATTCCATCGTAAGCTTGCTGGACGGTGATGGGTTGGATGAGATTTATCATGTAATCAAGTTAGTTTTGTTAGGGTTTGATCCCTAGTATCCATTATGTTCTAAGATTGATGTTGCTATGACTTTGCTATGCTTAATGCTTGTCACTAGGGCCCGAGTGCCATGATTTCAGATCTGAACCTATTATCTTTTCATGAATATATGTGAGTTCTTGATCCTATCTTGCAAGTCTATAGTCACCTACTATGTGTTATAATCCGGCAACCCCGAAGTGACAATAATTGGGACCACTCCCGGTGATGACCATAGTTTGAGGAGTTCATGTATTCACTATGTGCTAATGCTTTGTTCCGGTTCTCTATTAAAAGGAGGCCTTAATATCCCTAAATTTCCAATAGGACCCCGCTGCCACGGGAGGATAGGACAAAAGATGTCATGCAAGTTCTTTTCCATAAGCATGTATGACTATATACGGAATACATGCCTACATTACATTGATGAATTGGAGCTAGTTTTGTGTCACCCTATGTTATGACTATCACATGATGAACCGCATCCGGCATAATTATCCATCACTGATCCGGTGCCTACGAGTTTTCCATATACTGGTTCTCACTTATTTACATTCCCGCTGCTACAATATACACAAGCTCGAAAGTAGAGCATTGTTCAAAAGCAGATGATACAATTTACCAAAGGCATTATATACCAATGGAGAGGCTCACAAGGTTATTCAATATGAAGGACACTGTCGGATAAAATCCAACAAAGGAACCGATGGTCCACAAGGGATCTGATGTGAGCATCGGTACTCAACCAGAGGAAGAATGCAAGGAGATCTGATTATAGAAACATCTGACTAATTCAAAGTTCAAATGCAAAAGAATTATGATTTCCAAATCAGGGGATCAGAAACAACTCTTTGATCAAGGATGGATAAGTTGAGTAGGATTAGGGGTACAATCGATGGCAATTTAACTGGTCGAGATCCAACTCATGTTTAAAATGACGTCTGAGCCAAAACGATGAATTCTAGGATCTGATAAAGGATTGCATCATTCGCAACATATTGAACCAAGGGACCCAAGATGATAAAGGCAAAGGACATCCATGAATATTGCTAGTCATTTGGAATTAACCAAAATGCAGGCAGACAAGCATTTCAAGAGCCATAGGCTAATGAGGATTCTCGAAAGATCGGATAGTATTTTGAAGAATTTTGTGAAACACATGAACAACTAGGGATGAGCGGATACTCAGTAAGAGCGAGGAATTATCCGTAGGGGTATTCATGTGGCAAAGAACTGCAAGGCAATAGGCGCAAAGTATTCTTGAAACAATAGAGAGCATTTCGATGTATCTTGTAATAACAAGATCAACTGGGAAGCATTGTATGAATGGCGAGTATACGTGGTTATCCATAGGGGTTTATCGATGGAGGGGAATTGCAAAAGCGACGCCATAAAGTCTCAAGAGAACATCGGAGAGTATCTTCGGATTCTTTTGGTGCAGCAAACGATCATCTGAATAAGGGGCTCTCCAAAAGAAAGTATTATCGAGAACCTAGAGTCAGAGTTAGTAAAATTGTTTAACCCGAATAGAAGAGATGTCAGAGTCCCAGAGTATAGGTCGAGGAATGAAAGATCCTACTGCCACCCAATGGCGACGTGTGCCCGTAAGACACACAGCCATGTTAGTAAAAGTTTTGCAATGTCTAGACTCGACTTTGGCCAAGGAGTTGGAAAGGGGGATTCCTACAGGAAGTCGGCTCTGATACCAACTTGTGACGCCCCCGATTCAATCGTACACTAATCATGCACGCAAAGGTGTACGACCAAGATCAGGAACTCACGGGAAGATATCACAACACAACTCTAGACACAAATTAAAATAATACAAGTTTTATATTACAAGCCAGTGGCCTCGAAGGCTCGAATACAAATGCTCGAAGGCACAAGAGTCAGCGGAAGCAAAAATATCTGAGTACAGACATAAGTTAAACAAGTTTGCCTTAAGAAGGCTAGCACAAACTGGGATACAGATCGAAAGAGGCGCAGGCCTCCTGCCTGGGATCCTCCTAAACTACTCTTGGTCGTCGTCAGCGGGCTGCACGTAGTAGTAGGCATCTCCCGAGTAGTAGTAGTCGTCATCAACGGTGGCGTCTGGCTCCTGGGCTCCAACGTCTGGTCGCAGCAATCGGGTATAGAAAGGGGGAAAGAAGGAGCAAAGCAACCGTGAGTACTCATCCAAAGTACTCGCAAGCAAGGAGCTACACTACATAAGTATGCATTGGTATCAAATGTAATAAGGGTATCATATGTGGACTGAACTGCAGAATGCCGAAATAAGAGGGGGATAGCTAGCCCTTTCGAAGACTACGCTTCTGGTAACCTCCATCTTGCAGCAGGAGAAGAGAGTAGATGGTAAGTTCACCAAGTAACATCACATAGCATAATCCTAACCGATGATCCTCCCCTCGTCGCTCTGTGAGAGAGCGATCACCGGTTGTATCTGGCACTTGGAAGGGTGTGTTTTATTAAGTATCTGATTCTAGTTGTCATAAGGTCAAAGTACAACTCCAAGTCGTCCTGTTACCGAAGATCGCGGCTATTCGAATAGATTAACTTCCCTGCAGGGGTGCACCACATAACCCAACACGCTCGATCCCATTTAGCCGGACACACTTTTCTGGGTCATGCCTGGCCTCGGAAGATCAACACGTCGCAGCCCTACCTAGGCACAACAGAGAGGTCAGCACGCCGGTCTAAATCCTATGGCGCAGGGGTCTGGGCCCATCGCCCATTGCACACCTGCACGTTGCGTACGCGGCCGGTGAGCAGACCTAGCCTCCCTTATACAAGACTAGGCGTTCCAGTCCAACCCGGCGCACGCCGCTTAGTCGCTGACGTCACGAAGTCTTCGGCTGATAACACAACGTCGAGTGCCCATAACTGTCCCCACGTAGATGGTTAGTGCGTATAGGCCAGTGGCCAGACTCAGATCAAATACCAAGATCTCATTAAACATGTTAAGTATCCGCAAACGCCGACCAGGGCCAGGCCCACCTCTCTCCTAGGTGGTCTCAACCTGCCCTGTCGCTCCGCCACAAAGTAACAGTCGGGGGCCATCGGGAACCTAGGCCCACCTCTACCGGGATGGAGCCACCTGCCCCTTCAGCCCCCAACTCCAAACAGTATCACCGGTAATGTAATAGTGTAAAGTATATAGTATATGCCCGTGATCACCTCCCGAAGTGATCACGGCCCAGTAGTATAGCATGGCAGACGGACAAGAGTGTAGGGCCACTGATAGAACACTAGCATCCTATACTGAGCAGTAGGATAGCAGGTAAAGGTAACAACAGTAGTAGCAAGGACAGGCTATGCAGCAGTATAGGATTAACTGAAAGCAGTAACATGTTACACTACTCTAATGCAAGCAGTATAGAGAAGAATAGGTGATATCTGGTGATCAAGGGGGGCTTGCCTGGTTGCTCTGGCAAGAAGGTTCGTCAATACCGTAGTCGTTCTGGGTAGCAGCGGCGTCAGTCTCGGTGTCTAGCGAGAGAAGAGGGGGAAGAAACAATGAATACAATGCAAACAGATGCGTAACGATGCATGACAAAGCAAAGCGTGATGCTAGGCGTGCCCTAACGCGGTATGAGGTGATACCGGTGAAGGGGGGGTACACCCGGGAAAGTATCCCCGGTGTTTCGCGTTTTCGGACAAATGAACTGGAGGGGAAAAGTTGCAAGTTTGATATGTTAGGGGTGTGTGGCGGACGAACGGGCTGCGTATCCGGATTCATCTCGTCGTTCTAAGCAACTTTCATGTACAAAGTTTTCCCATCTAAGCTACGGTTTATTTTATATTAATTTTCTAAGTTATAAACTTTTTTTAAGTCCTGGAATTATTTTTAATCTCGAAAATCTCCAGAAAGGCTAGGTGCACCCGGTGCACTGCACCCAGAGTGCACCAAAGGGGCTAACAGTGGGGCCAGTCAACTGCTGACTCAGAAGTTGACTGGTCAGCGGGTCTAGTGGGACCCGCATGTCATTGACTCAAGGCCAGTTAACATTTTTTTAAACAAAACTTAGCTAATTAGTTAGTGTCCTTGGGCCCACTGTCATAGACTATTAGAGGGGGGGTTAGCACTAAAAGGGGATTACCCCTAATTAAGCTAAGAGGGCCCATGGGGGGATTTGTATGCGCGCGCCCACGGAGGCGTGCCGGCGGCCACGGTGTTCCGCCGGCCGGCCGTGGTAGGCGGAGGCGGGCGCCAGGGCCGGGGCGGCCGGCGCGTGCGGCCCATGGCAGGGCGGCGACGGCGCGGCGAGGCGAGGGAGGACGCAGGCGGGGGAGGTCGGGGGGTGCAGCAGGGAGTAGCAGCGGCGGCGGGCGGCGACGATAGCAAGCAGCGGTAGCATGGGGGTGTGGTCTCGCGCGCAGGGCGTCGAGGAGCGGCGCTCGGCGGCAAGGACGGCAGTGAGCGGCAGCAGCTGCAGCAAGCATCAGCGTAACAGCAATCTGCAGCGGTAGCGGTAGGCGCTAGCAACCGGGTGCAGGCGAAAGCGGACGGGCAACGACGAGCGAGGCGATGGCTGCGGCAATGCGTGAGCGGGCACGCACGGGGGCACGACCAGGGAGTGCCCAGGGCGGCCAGGACGCAACGGGAGCATGGGCAGGGGGCGCGATGAATGCGACCAAAGGGCAAGTGGAGCTCCGGACTCATCGGGGTCGATAACCAACGACATCAGATCGGTGGGGAAGACAAGGGGAACGGGGGAGGAGCTCACCGCGGGGGCACACGGGGGCCCGTTGGTGGCTTAGGAGCTGCTGCGGCGAACAAATCGGTGACGTGCTTGCGGTTGCCGGAGGTAGAAGATGGCTCGATCCCGATCTGTGGTGGTGGAGCGCTCGATTCAAGCCTTGTAGAAGACGTGGTCGACGCCGGTGGTCCTCCAGGACAACCTCTCATGGAACGGGGACAACGAAGAGCGCGTGTGCGACGAACGCTATGGCAAAGGCGGCTCGGTTGCTTGCTGGGGGAAAAGAAGCGGCACGAGGAGTGGGTGGAATGGAGCTAGGGTTTGCCATGGTTGCGAGGAAGGATTAGTAGGCGTCGGCGAGGCAGGGGGGCGCCGCGGGATGCTCTGCACGTGGCCATCAGGCGACGTATGCGGCCATGGCGTGCTCGGCCTTCCCCTGTAGCGGGAGGAGGAAGGAAAGGTCGGCTTATGCGGGCCGGGCTGGTTGGCCCAGCGTAGGGGGCGGGGGGGAAGTTGTATCTTTTCCTTTTCTTTTCTTTTTTCTTCTTTTTTTGTTTTTATTTTACTTTCTTTTAATTTTAGTTTTATAAAATATAAATACAACTCCTAAATTAATGTTATAACTTATTCCACTGCAACAAAAAGTTTGACACCTAAATAAAATAGTCTGCATTATTATAATTTTTAAAAGGCATTTAATTAATTGTCATAGTTACTATTTTAATTACTTTAGAGCCTTTATTTAATGTATAGAGATGTGGATTCTCCACCATGATTACCTATGATTTATTTGACACATTTTGGACATTTTAGTTTTAATGTTTGAAAACTTTTGATGTTTGCCATTAACTCAAATTTGAATTTGAATCGTTTTGAACTAACGCGAGATTAGCAATAGTAACCCTCATGACGTGGCATCATTAACAGAGGTTTACTGTAGCTTAACTACACGGGCGTCACAATTCTCCTCCACTACAAGAAATCTCGTCCCGAGATTTAAGAGGGGAGTAAGGCGGAAAGTTCTGGTTACGATATTCTATCGGATCTTCTCGAATAATTTAATCCCTTTCATTGATGTCTTCAATTCTTTATTCCAATGCATCATGATAAACTTGTCATCATTTCTTCGGGAACTCCACTATACTTACAAAAGGATAAGGGGCAGCTCAGCTACGACGGAATGCTTTTGAGGGAAACAATCTGGGGTTAACCCATGAATGAGCATAAGATTATCTCTCGAGTTGAACATATGAAATACATCGAGAGTAAGGTACGAAGGTACAATAAGATGTTCCAAGCGGATAGATAGTTGCTCGAAGTCTCAACCAGTGTGAGAAAGGGGTTCAGAGTAGCGAGAGTAAGTATTGCGTCTGATACCAGAATAGAGCACTAGGAAGGTGGCCCATGAATTAAATACGAAGCCAAGCATGGAGAATAACCATTAGAAACAGGGTTGTACAGAAGAGTCAGGTTTCGATCCTGTGGAACTGTGGGTTATGGGACCACCATGTGGGTTAAAAGTAGGAAGGGCGCTGACATCTCGCACGGTCAGGGTGGTAAGGCATGTCAAAGGATAGTCTGTCAGTTATGTCGGCAACAACATCGGTACCAAGGGAGAGGAACGAAGAGAACCGTTTTCCTGCTCGTTGAAACGAGGCGGACCAATAGGCAAAGTTCTCGTCCATCGGTGGTTACCGGAATGCTATCAACAATAGTAACAGGGTCTTACTGACAAGGTTGTACACCGAGGTGTTTACATAAGAAGGGAAATATTACTACTTATATCATATAGATCATTGGAAAGATTAAACAAAATAATGGAAAGGAAAATGTGTCTAAACACATATTTCAGGGGCATGTCCTTCCCAAGGACAAGCAGAGCATGATATCCATGACAGGATAGAAAGTATAAAACCATTTAGGTAAGGGGAGAGGAATTTCATGACATTACCCAAACAACGGTGTTTGTATAATTGATAAAGAAAATTTTAGCATTGGGCTTCAAATGTTCTTGTTGAAAATCGGAGTACCTCAGACATGCTTCGGGGTAGCATTGACATGGTCTTCAAGCAAAGATCGGACTTGGATACACAAAGGATCCATCAGGATAAACTTATTAAACAAGGCATTCAATTTCCCCATGGAAAAATGATTAACCTTGTTAAAAAGGAAACTATAACACTAGGTCCTCCAGTCAGGCGTGCATGACATCACCTTACCAGGTCATATGAGGATCAATGTTATAACTCTTGAAAATATGTTCCAACCATCATATCTGATCGAGATTCAGATCTGACTCATACACGGGATTCCTGACAAGAAAAGGTGCAACACAAATTGACGAGATGACATTGTAAGATTCTCGGGAAATGGACTATGGAAGCAAGTTCCGAAACAAGAGTTGAAAGGTGACGAGATGACAAGAAATGGACTATGGAAGCAAGTTCTCGGGAAATGGTAATGTTCCGAGTAAACCAACGAGAGGATGAGGAGGTGGCTGATGGAATCAGCGACAATTCATCGAGATTAACAAAAGATGGATTTCCACAACTATGTGAACAAGGAGATAACATTTGTCAGATCGAACAGTACAAAATAATGAAGTATGTTCGAGGAAAACATACACAATTAAACATGGGTTGAAAGGTGCACCCGAAATATGGGTTGGGTTGCACGACCAACATCAGAATGGTGATTTAGCAACAAGCACACCAAATTGGAATTATTGTCCATTAACTTTGAAGCAATATGGTTGCTAGAGATATTAAATTTGCACCACAGAGTTCACTCAACACGGGGACAAAAAAAGGATGGTGATGGTGAGAAGCATCACTGTCTCACAAATTCTTAAGAGGTGGTGTAATTCTCACAACATTGATGACATAAGAAATGGTAATGTTCCGAGTAAAGAAGAACAATTGCTGGATGGAAGGGAACTGAAGGTATAACACAAAACATGAACTAGTTTTGTGTTGGAGGGAATGCAATACTGTTGTGGATGATAACCCAAATCATCGAGGGCAAAGGATGCTATTTCTCATCAAGAATTCGATAGATATCTTGGAAGACCTCAGAATGTTGATGATGATCATGACACATTTGCCGAGAGGTTTCGAGAAGATGTAACTGATCGGCGATGACATCAAGTCAACGGAATGATGAAGAAAAAAGGTTATTGGAACCATGGGTACGACACAAACTCGAAATCAAGCTTGCTGTTCAAGGACAAACGATATGACGAGGAAGATCGATTGTAAGATTAGCTCATCATCAAAAATTGTGCTATGGGAAGAAGAACCAGGTAGCACAGTTAAAAAGTTGCACGATAATGATATAGCCAATCAGGCTAGGACTGACTTGAAGGGTTATTAAATCATAAGCAATGAAAATTACTTAGAGTTATTGAATCGGAGTGCGGAATTGATTCACTTAACGGTGTTCTCGAGTGACTAATAACTCAGAACCCGAGGGAAATTGGAATTGGCGAGAATAATAGTTGATGAAGAACTCATAAGAAGTTATGTAGTTCCACGGTATTCTTAAGATACCGGAGTGTAATGCTCGATGGTAGATCAAAGGGTTGGACAGGTGCAATGATCTGCAGAAGACAAGTACTTCAACTTGTCCGAGAAATGGTATTTAAAGGAGAACATGGTTGGAACCACGATTGCAAAAGGCCAAATCCCAGATACCAGATGATATTACATCAACGAAATAGTTATTATTACAAGAAGCTTCTATGGTAGGATCTACATCGTGTCCATGGGCATGAACACAAGGTTCAAGGTCGACTCCCACTTCTTCAATGCATAACCTTTCATTCACTTCTCGTCTTGATAAAATTGTAGTGTTGGAATTTTATTTGGTAGAACACCGGAAAAGTATGACTTGTGAAAACTTCTAGGTTCTCACGGATTAGGGGAAGGCATAGGTTCAACCCTTCGGGCATCTTAGTAACATATACCACAAGTTTCGAAAGTAAATACACAAGCTAGAAAGTAGAGCATTGTTCAAAAGCAGATGATACAATTTACCAAAGGCATTATATACCCATGGAGAGGCTCACAAGGTTATTCAATATGGAGGACACTGTCAGATAAAATCCAACAAAGGAACCGATGGTCCACATGGGATCTGATGTGAGCATCAATACTCAACCAGAGAAAGAATGCAAGGAGATCTGATTATAGAAACGTCTGACAAAGTTCAAATGCAAAAGAATTATGATTTCCAAATCAGGGGATCAGAAGCAACGCTCTGATCAAGGATGGATAAGTTGAGTAGGCTTAGGGGTACAATCGATGGCAATTTAACTGGTCGAGATCCAACTCATGTTTAAAACGACGTCTGAGCCAAAAGGATGAATTCTAGGATCTGATAAAGGATTGCATCATTCGCAACATATTGAACCAAGGGACCCAAGATGATAAAGACAAAAGACATCCATGAATATTGCTAGTCATTTGGAATTAACCAAAATGTAGGCAGACAAGCATTTCAAGAGCCATAGGCTAATGAGGATTCTCGAAAGATCGGATAGTATTTTGAAGAATTTTGTGAAACACATGAACAACTAGGGATGAGCGGATACTCGGTAAGAGCGAGGAATTATCCGTAGGGGTATTCATGTGGCAAAGAACTGCAAGGCAATAGGCACAAAGTATTCTTGAAACAATAGAGAGCATTTCGATGTATCTTGTAATAACAAGATCAACTGGGAAGCATTGTATGAATGGCGAGTATACGTGGTTATCCATAGGGGTTTATCGATGGAGGGGAATTGCAAAAGCGACGCCATAAAGTCTCAAGAGAACATCGGAGAGTATCTTCGGATTCTTCTGGTGCAGCAAACGATCATCTGTAATAAGGGGCTCTCCGGAAGAAAGTATTATCGAGAACCTAGAGTCAGAGTTAGTAAAATCGTTTAACCCGAATAGAAGAGATGTCAGAGTCCCAGAGTATAGGTCGAGGAATAAAAGATCCTACTACCACCCAATGGCGACATGTCCCCGTAAGACACACAGCTATGTTAGTAAAAGTTTTGCAATGTCTAGACTCGACTTCGGCCAAGGAGTTGGAAAGGGGGATTCCTATAGGAAGTCGGCTCTGATACCAACTTGTGACGCCCCCGATTCAATCGTACACTAATCATGCACGTAAATGTGTACGACCAAGATCAGGAACTCACGGGAAGATATCACAACACAACTCTAGACACAGATTAAAATAATACAAGCTTTATATTACAAGCCAGGGGCCTCGAAGGCTCGAATACAAATGCTCGAAGGCACAAGAGTTAGCGGAAGCAACCATATCTGAGTACAGACATAAGTTAAACAAGTTTGCCTTAAGAAGGCTAGCACAAACTGGGATACAGATCGAAAGAGGCGCAGGCCTCTTGCCTGGGATCCTCCTAAACTACTCTTGGTCGTCGTCAGCGGGCTGCACGTAGTAGTAGGCATCTCCCGAGTAGTAGTAGTCGTCATCAACGGTGGCTTCTGGCTCCTGGGCTCCAACATCTGGTCGCAGCAATCGGGTATAGAAAGGGGGAAAGAAGGAGCAAAGCAACCGTGAGTACTCATCCAAAGTACTCGCAAGCAAGGAGCTACACTACATAAGTATGCATTGGTATCAAATGGAATAAGGGTATCATATGTGGACTGAACTGCAGAATGCCGGAATAAGAGGGGGATAGCTAGCCCTTTCGAAGACTACGCTTCTGGTAACCTCCATCTTGCAGCAGGAGAAGAGAGTAGATGATAAGTTCATCCTCCCCTCGTCGCCCAGTGAGAGAGCGATCACTGGTTGTATCTGGCACTTGGAAGGGTGTGTTTTATTAAGTATCCGGTTCTAGTTGTCATAAGGTCAAAGTACATCTCCAAGTCATCCTATTACCGAAGATCACGGCTATTCGAATAGATTAACTTCCCTGCAGGGGTGCACCACATAACCCAACACGCTCGATCCCATTTGGCCGGACACACTTTTCTGGGTCATGCCTGGCCTCGGAAGATCAACACGTCGCAGCCCTACCTAGGCACAACAGAGAGGTCAGCACGCCGATCTAAATCCTATGGCGCAGGGGTCTGGGCCCATCGCCCATTGCACACCTGCACACCTGCACGTTGCGTACGCGGCCGGTGAGCAGACCTAGCCTCCCTTATACAAGACTAGGCGTTCCAGTCCAACCTGGCGCGCGCCGCTCAGTCGCTGACGTCACGAAGGCTTCGGCTGATACCACGGCGTCGAGTGCCCATAACTGTCCCCACGTAGATGGTTAGTGCGTATAGGCCAGTGGCCAGACTCAGATCAACTACCAAGATCTCATTAAACGTGTTAAGTATCCGCGAACGCCGACCAGGGCCAGGCCCACCTCTCTCCTAGGTGGTCTCAACCTGCCCTGTCGCTCCGCCACAAAGTAACAGTCGGGGGCCGTCGGGAACCCAGGCCCACCTCTACCGGGATGGAGCCACCTGCCCTTCAGCCCCCAACTCCAAACAGTATCACCGATAATGTAACAGTGTAAAGTATATAGTATATGCCCGTGATCACCTCCCGAAGTGATCACGGCCCAGTAGTATAGCATGGCAGACGGACAAGAGTGTAGGGCCACTGATAGAACACTAGCATCCTATACTGAGCAGTAGGATAGCAGGTAAAGGTAACAACAGTAGTAGCAAGGACAGGCTATGCAGCAGTATAGGATTAACTGAAAGCAGTAACATGCTACACTACTCTAATGCAAGCAGTATAGAGAAGAATAGGCGATATCTGGTGATCAAGGGGGGCTTGCCTGGTTGCTCTGGCAAGAATGTTCGTCAATACCATAGTCGTTCTGGGTAGCAGCGGCGTCAGTCTCGGTGTCTAGCGAGAGAAGAGGGGGAAGAAACAATGAATACAATGCAAACAGATGTGTAACGATGCATGAAAAAGCAAAGCGTGATGCTAGGCGTGCCCTAACGCGGTATGAGGTGATACCGGTGAAGGGGGGGTACATCCGGGAAAGTATCCCCGGTGTTTCGCGTTTTCGGACAGATGAACCGGAGGGGAAAAGTTGCGAGTTTGATATGTTAGGGGTGTGTGGCGGACGAACGGGCTACGTATCCGGATTCGTCTCGTCGCTCTGAGCAACTTTCATGTACAAAGTTTTCCCATCTGAGCTACGGTTTATTTTATATTAATTTTCTAAGTTTTAAACTTTTTTTAAGTCCTGGGAATCTCGAAATCTCTAGAAAGGCTGGGTGCACCCAGTGCACCGCACCCAGAGTGCACCAGAGGGGCTAACAGTGGGGCCAGTCAACTGCTGACTCAGCAGTTGACTGGTCAAAGGTTGACTGGTCAACGGGTCTAGTGGGACCCGCATGTCATTGACTCAGGGCCAGTTAACATTTTTTAAACAAAACTTAGCTAATTAGTTAGTGTCCTTGGGCCCACTGTCATAGACTATTAGGAGGAGGTTAGCACTAAAAGGGGATTACCCCTAATTAAGCTAAGAGGGCCCATGGGGGGATTTGTACGCGCGCGCCCACGGAGGCGTGCCGACGGCCACGGTGTTCGGCCGGCCGACCGCGGTAGGCGGAGGCGGGCGCCAGGGCTGGGGCGGCCGGCGCGTGCAGCCCACGGCGGGGCGGCGATGGCGCAGCGAGGCGAGGGAGGACGCAGACGGGGGAGGCCGGAGGGGTGCAGCAGGGAGTAGCAGCGGCGGCGGGCGGGCAGCGACGATAGCAAGCAGCGGTAGCATGGGAGCGCGGTCTCGCGCGCAGGGCATCGAGGAGCGGCGCTCGGCGGCAAGGACGGCAGTGAGCGGCAGCAGCTGCAGCAAGCATCAGCGCAACATCAATCTACAGCGGCAGCGGTAGGCGCTAGCAATCGGGCACAGGCGAAAGCGGACGGGCAACAACGAGCAAGGCGAGGGCTGCGGCAATGCGCGAGCGGGCACGCACGGGGGCACGACCAGGGAGTGCCCAGGGCGGCCAGGACGCAACGGGAGCACGGGCAGGGGGCGCGATGAACGCGACCAAAGGGCAAGTGGAGCTCCGGACTCATCGGGGTCGATAGCCAACGACATCAGATCGGTGGGGAAGACAAGGGGAACGGGGGAGGAGCTCACCGCGGGGGCACACGGGGGGCCCGTTGGTGGCTTAGGAGCTGCTGCGGCGAACAAATCGGTGACGTGCTCGCGGTTGCCGGAGGTAGAAGATGGCTCGATCCTGATCTGTGGTGGTGGAGCACTCGATTCAAGCCTTATAGAAGACGTGGTCGACGCCGGTGGTCCTCGGGGACAACCTCTCATGGAACGGGGACAACGAAGAGCGCGTGTGCGACGAACGCTATGGCGAAGGTGGCTCGGTTGCTTGCTGGGGGAAAAAGAAGCGGTGCGAGGAGTGGGTGGAATGGAGCTAGGGTTTGCCATGGTTGCGAGGAAGGATTAGTAGGCGTCGGCGAAGCAGGGGGGCGACGCGGGATGCTCTGCACGTGGCCATCAGGCGACGTGTGCGGCCATGGCGTGCTCGGCCTTCCCCTGTAGCAGGAGGAGGAAGGAAAGGCCGGCTTAGGCGGGCCGGGCCAGTTGGCCCAGCATAGGGGGCAGGGGGGAAGTTGTATCTTTTCCTTTTCTTTTCTTTTCTTTTCTTTTTTCTTCTTTTTTTGTTTTTATTTTACTTTCTTTTATTTTTAGTTTTATAAAATATAAATACAACTCCTAAATTAATGTTATAACTTGTTCCACTGCGTCAAAAAGCTTGACACCTAAATAAAATAGTCTGCATTATTATAATTTTTAAAAGGCATTTAATTAATTGTCATAGTTACTGTTTTAATTACTTTAGAGCCTTTATTTAATTTATAGAGATGTGGATTCTCCACCATGATTATCTATGAGTTATTTGACACATTTTGGACATTTTAGTTTTAATGTTTGAAAACTTTTGATGTTTGCCATTAACTCAAATTTGAATTTAAATCATTTTAAACTAACGCGAGATTAGCAACAATAACCATCGTGACGTGGCATCATTAACAGAGGTTTACTGCAGCTTAACTACCCGGGCGTCACAGCCCCAAAATTTCTACCGGGGAAACAAAAGACGAGAATGTGCATGAACCCCTATGCATAGATTACCCCAATGTCAGTGCGGGAATCCGTGAGTTGAATGACAAAACACATATCAGGTGAATCAATATGATGCCCCATTGTCACCACGAGTATTCATATGCAAGACATATATCAAGTGCTCTCAAATCCATAAAAGTATTCAACCCGATAACAACGAAATATCAAAGGGAAAAACTCAATTCATCACAACAAGATAGAGAGGGGAAAACACCATATGATCCGACTATATTAACAAAGCCCGCGATACATCAAGATCGTGACATCTCAAGAGCACGAGAGAGAGATTAAACACACACATAGCTACTGGTACAAACACTCAGCCCCGAGGGTGGACTATTCCCTCATCATCGTGGTGGCCGCCGGAATGATGAAGATGGCCACCGGTGATGATTTCCCCCTCCAACAGAGTGCCAGAACAGGGTTAGATTGATTTTCGGTGGCTACAGAGCCTTGCGATGTCAGAACTTCTGATCTAGGGTTATTTATGATGGTTTCTCTATTTATAGGATTTTTTGGCATCAGTTTCATGCGAAGATGGGCCTCAAGGTGAGCACAACCCACCGGGGCGAGCCAGGCCCACCAGGCGCGCCCTAGTGGGTTGTGCCCTCCTCGTGGCTCTTCTGGCCCTCCCACGAAGCTTTGTGGGTCTCTTTTGTTTCAAAAAAATCGTCAAAAAGTTTCAGCTCATTTGAATAACTTTCGTTTCTGCACAAAAAATAACATCATGGTAGTTCTGCTGAAAACAGCGTCAGTCCGGGTTAGTTCCATGGAAATCATACCAAAATCATATAAAATTGTTGTAAACATGGCATGAATACTTCATAAATTATAGATAAAAGAAATAATTTATGAAGTGTGAATGCTAGCCAAGTGCACAAGTTTGATCAATGATAATTTCAATCACTTTTCCTAGCATCATAACAGCAACTCTTTCTCATAAAACTTATCATGATAAAGTAGCAATTGAAACTAGAATATTTGTTGTGGAAAGCTACCTATCATATTCATCACATATTTTTTTCTTTTGAGCATGGACATTTGGACTTTTATATGGTTCAAAGCAATAATCTAGTTTTGATATAAGGACTTTAATACTCAAGCATACCAACAAGCAACCATGTATTTTAAAATATCAACGCTAAAATAAGTTATCCCTAGCCCATCATGCTCAATCATTGATCCATTCATAAAACACACTCGCATATTAACTACACCCAATGCTCAAGTACGATCATAGTGCCCCCTAGTTGGTGCTTTATAAGAGAAGATGAAGAATCAAATAAAAAATTAAAAATGCATAAAGTAAAAGAAAGGCCCTTCCTGGAGGGAAGTAGGGATTTTTAGAGGTGCCAGAACTCAAAGCAAAAATTGAGAGATGAAAACATTTTGAGAGGCATACTTTTCCACCAACGAAAACGACTTAGAGCTCCCAACACTTTCCATGCTAGATATATCATAGACGGTTCCCAAACAGAAAATAAACTTTATTCCTTTTTTCACCATACTTTCACTTTCCATGGCTAACTGTATCCACAGGTGCCCTCCATACCAACACTTTCCAAGGAATTTATGATTTGACAACATAAAGTAAATTCATTTTTCATTTTGGGACTGGGCATCCCTAATACCTTTGTCTTACTCTCGTGCAATGACAAATGAATAAACACTCATCGTGAGAATAACACATCTAGCATGGAAAATATTGACCACCCCTCACCGCCTCGTGAGCGGTAGGAACACACAAAAGAAAATTTTATTTTGAAAATTAGAGATGGCACATATAAATTTGCTTAGAACGGTAAAAGAATACCGCATATAGGTAGGTATAGTGGACTCATATGGCAAAACTGATTTAAAGGATTTTGAATGCACAAGTAGTGATCATACTTAGTGCAAAATAAAGGCTAGCCAAAGATTGAGAAGATTGCAAGGAACTGATAGATCACTAAGAGTCAGTTTGGTTCGCTTCCTCACGTATTGATGCCTGGCCTAGAGCTTGGAGCTTGCCTGATACTATCCTGGAGATTGTTTGGATGGTGTCATAAGCATTAAAAAGCTTGCCTGGCCTGGAGCATCTGCCATGTTGATTAGCCTGGCAGGAGCACCAAGCACGGTCGTTAGCCTGGTGCAGACGCACAAAACGGATGCCTGGCCATCCAGAAACTTGCCTGGGCACACTACCCAATGCAAATAGCTTTGTCTAAATCTTTTATTAATAGTTTATTCAGTTTTACTATCAACCAATGTGTTATTATATCCGGGCCACCAACCAAACACTTCCTGCCCACGCTAGATTCGCCAGGCAAAAATCAGCACAAGCCAGGTGCTAGTTTTTCCCAGGCACGAAGCCCATGTCATCATCCAAACTATTCCTAAACCTATGCCAAAGTTGCAAAATATTACCCATCAATGCCATCTATAAGTGATAAAGAACGTTTTAGACAAGGGAATGCCCGCCTGGGCCGGCCTATGCAGTAGGGACCTCCTATACTGTGCTTTGCGCGCTAGGAGAAGACGCGACACACCCGTTTGGGCCGGCTCATGTCCCGGCGGTCTTTTTTTTATTTCATTTTTTCCATTTCTTCCCTGTTTTCATTTGTTTCTACTTTAAATAATTTGGGACTTCAAAAAATTTCTGGATTTTTTAAAAACAATTTTGAAATAAAATTTTAATAAATCACAAAATGTTTGTGGATTCAAAAAATGTTCGCAATTTTGTAAAAAAAATGTTTGCTCATTCAAAAAATGTTCCAAATGTTAAAAACAAATGTTTGGGAAATAAAAAGATGTTCACGATTTTTTTACAAGTTAGTGTATTAAAAATGTTAATGAAATTGAACAAAATTTCACCAATTCAAAAAATGTTCACGAATGAAAAAACATCCTAAAATTTTAAAAACTATTCATGAGTTAGAAAATAGTTTATTCATTCATAAAATCTTGGATGATTCAAAAAAATTAAGTTAAATCAGAAACATGTTCGTGAATTTCAAAAATTGTTCCACCAATTTCCAAAAAAACACATGCTGGCCCCCTTAGCTGAACCGACGAGAAATAACTCATTTATACATCATTGACCAAAGTTATATCATGTGAAATTCAAAACAAATAATTCATATGCTATTCTTTAGTGGGGGTGTGTGGACAAATAGCACGCACAGGAAGTTAGGAACAAAACTTAAACTGCCCAAAAAAAAAGCAAACACAAGAAGACAAACAAATTATATTCAACCCCCCTCGCCATGGTCACTAGGTTGGGCTGGATGGCTACCAATTTCTCCCTCATTACCCCGCACAACTGCACTCGAACACCGAGGAGAATCGGTTTTGGACGGGAAGGTGCCTGCTCTTCCTTGAAAATGTGCCTTATTGGCCGTGCGCCGAAATCAGCTCCTCTTCAACACCGAGGAGAATCGGTTTTGGACGGGAAGGTGCCTGCTCTTCCTTGAAAATGTGCCTTATTGGCCGTGCGCCGAAGTCAGCTCCTCTTCCCCCCCCCCCCCCCCCCCCTCTCTCTCTCTCTCTCACTCACACACAGACTCAACAACTCATCCCCTCTAGAAATGACACAACTGAAAAAGGACACCCCCACACGAGTCGGAGTCCAAACAAGGAGTGGGCGGCCCACAACTTGAATAAAAAGTCCAATGACAAATAAACCCGACACGCACTCGCGAGTGACAGATAAATGAGGGACACCTGCGACGCTAAGATTCGTGCATGATTAGACTGACACAAAATTCTAGCTAAAGCCAAATAAAAAAACAGATGACTGATTTTTAGTAAAAATGTATATATTAGCAGAAAAGAACATCAGCGCTGATAAGATTTAAGAAACCATTGGATTAATTTAGGAGACGGGACAAATTCTAACGACAATTACACTTGCTAGATTTTTCATAGCAAGGAAGGATGCATTTCAGATGTTGAATCACATGCTACGATAGTATGCGAAGATTTACTATTCAATTAGGACAGAGTAATTTCTATCTAGACTTCGAAGGCAAACAATACAAAGGAGGTAATTATGGCTCCCTCCACATTTTCGCATCTGGGCTTGAGACCGGCAAAGGCAGTGTTAGGCCACACCAATCAATCATTCAGCAAAGCATACAAGGCACACACACTCAGAGAGTCATGCCACACACAATCATTGCCAAAATGCAACATTCACACTTCTAAGGCAAACAATACAAAGGAGGTAACTGCAGCTCCCTCCACATTTTCGCATCCGGGCTTGGGACCGGCAAAGGCAGTGTTAGGCCACACCAACCAATCATTCAGCAAAGCATACAAGCCACACACACACACAGAGAGAGTCAAGCCACACACAATCACACTCAGTCATTGCCAAAATGCAATATTCAGTCACACACATCACAGTCAAATGCACAATATTCACACAGTCACACACACAGTCAAACACAGAGTCACACACACAGTCACACATCACAGTCAAATGCAATATTCACACACAGTCAAACACACAGTCCCACACACAGACAGTCAAGCCACACACACAAGAGAGTCAAGCCACAAACAGTCAGACAGACACATAATGGAGCACTTGCACATAAGAAACAACAAGAAACAGACATAGATAGGGGCACAAACAGAAAGCAAATACATGCAAGCCCGAAGTAAACTCAGAAAGCTATAAATAAATTCCAGAACCTGAATGACTAAACGATTTCTCTGAGGGGTGAGGGTGATTCAGATCTTCGCTCCTGAAAACAGGAAGCTGGTTAGAGGCTGATTAAGTGATTAGAGGCTGATTAAGCTAGAGAAAGCAAGGCATGTAACATGAGCAACATTCTTATAGAAATTTTGGCTAAGGTAAGCCATTCGTACCTAAAATATATATGTTTCAAGTTGGCAACTGTGGTTGCCTATCATGAGTTACAAGCCGATGGATAGCCTGAAAAATGACATGAGCAACTTAAAATGTGAGTTTCCACAATGTAAATGATGTTTCTAAGAAAAGTAGCTTACGTTACCAGCAGCACCAGCAGTCATATTTACAAAAGAAGATTAAGATGACTTGTGATGTATAAGCATCATATGAGTCAAAAATACTTGGAATCAGTTTATGATCATAACAACATAGGTAATTATTCCCGTGTGTATATCGAAGTTATCAAGATAGGAACTTACCGATTCTGTGTATCTTGCACCTCCAAAAATTCACCTGGTTTGTCATCTTTGACTTTAGCTATAGGTGAGAAGAACTGATAACAAATAGAAGTTACACAAATAGAAGTACCCCATTCCTGCAATGTCCAGATGTCTGATGCACGGTATGATGTTCAGGAAAGAGTGAGGAAGTGGCAGGGGACCAAGGTAGTACCTTCTAGGAAGAAATTTTGCTATTTTTGCCCATTTATTCCCTGGGCATTATACAGTGCATGTTCCTCCTCATAGTCCAAGCATCTCTCTGTATGTTTGGATTCATATGATTATTCCACCTAAGATGTTATGTATGAATTCGAAATCAGCTTCATAACCAATCAGCTCTTTATGTAACCAGTGTGTTTCTGAATTAGCAAACATTCCCCTGTTTGTCTTGCACAAAGGGGAAAATGCATTTAAGCAAATCATGAAAATGAAACAATCAAAAGAATACCTCTCTTGACATTGCTTGGCTATATGTCCAGGTAGTGACCTTGCAATGAGACCAAATTCTTGCTCCATACTGCATTTTGAGCACAAATATCAGGTGCCAATAGGTAGTTACGGATACAACACATCTAAAACAGAAGTACCCAGAAGTAGCACAATTTGGCTAAATAAACATTTTGACATCAGCATCGCAAAATATAAAGAACGTAAATACCTGCGTTTTATGCAAACTCAACCCATCAGTGTCCTTAGCAACACAATAAAGAGCCAATGTGAAATGTCCAGATCCAATGTATGTACCTTAAATACTTAGAAAAGCATTATTCCAGTGACTGGACAATAGTAATACATAAAAAAGAATATGATATCCACATAAGACATAATCACAAAAAAGTTCAGAAAAAAGAATAGTGCTAGGTCTGTTCACATTCAACAATCAACAAAGCAATCAATCGTGAAATATAGAACACAAGTTATACAACCAAACATTCAGCAAAGCATACAAGCCACACAATCAAACAAATGCAATTTTCACAGTCACACACACACACACACAGTCAAGCCAGACACATATTCACCATCAAGCCACACACACTCACACACAGAGTCAAGCCACACACATATTCACAATCAAACCACACAGTCACACACACAGTCAAGCCACACATAGAGAGAGTCAAGCCACACACACAGAGTCAAGTCACACACATAGTCAAGCCACACACAGAGAGAGTCAAGCCACACACACAATCAAGCCACACACACACCATCAAGCCACACACACAGAGTCAAGCCACACACATATTCACCAACAAGTCACACACAGACACACACACACACATAATGAAGCACTTGCACACAAGAAACCGACATAGACAGGGGCACAAAGGGAAACCTAATACATGCAAGATCGAAGTAAACCCAGAAATCTATAAAGAAATTCCAGAACTTGAATGAGTAAACTGATTTCAAGTTGGCAACGGTGGTTGCCTCTCATCAGTTACAATATTGTGCATGTTACAGCAGCACTAAGAGCTTGTTAAAGAGCATTTTCATCAATCTATCAGAGAAAATACAGAAACTATGTTCCATCAAGATCTTTGAGAATAAAATATGGAGGCCATATCAGTTCCAAACACAACTTGCTAATAACCACTGCAATACTTAAACATGAGTATCAAGTAGGGTAATTTGAAGGGTGTAAAATAGAAATTAGGCATCACTAGACCGGCAAGGCAACAAAGAACCATACAAGACAGAACATTAAAAATGAGTAAATTGCAGAAGAGAGAAACAAATCTACAACTGAATAGAGTAAGCCTTACTCATCCCCAATTTGGCGTTGCTCAATTTGAGAGATACCATAGTATCGAAGTGCAGCTTCCAAGAATTTATTCTTTAGATCTAAAATTCTCGCATAGCATACCTACAAGAGATATAAGAAGGGAACTAAATTTTTGTCCTTAGTTGTAGACAGATAGATTATTAAACTGTTTCTGAACCAACAAACCTTGTATTACAAGTTCAGAACTTCCTGGTTGCTGTTTGTGACAAAAAATGAGGCTTTGTTGATAAAAGCTTCAACATTCACTGCATCATCATCCTACAAAATGAAGAAATACATTAGTCCAGCTGAAAATGCAATGACGACAGAGGCTAAAATGGGACTAACCTCCAAATAGTCATGCAATCTGGACGCACTTGGATAATTTGTTTGTCATCAAGCATCCTGGTTTTTAAGAAGATGGTCAGATTTCCCAGACTTAGAATATCCAATGACATGTAAAGAGAGACAAAAGCTTTGCTTCTACCTTATTCCTGAGTCCAAGTCAATGCCACTAAGCATTTGTACTGCTCTCGACCATTGTTGTTCAAATTCATACGGTTCTGCAAGCTTCTCCCTAATCACTACAACCTGCAGATAGCCAGCAAGGTAAATACACCATTTTAAAATAACAGGACGTATGTTTTTCTTGTTCAATTTGTTCATTTATTACGAATAATTTGTTCCAAGAGATCCATTTGGCAAACAAGTTAAGCATGATGTGGCAGAGAACATCAACTACACATAAAATCAAGTGTACCTGATTAGCCAGGCTATGCGGTGGCCTAGACAAACCGTTCAGTGTCCTTAGCAACACAATAAAGAGCAAATGTGAAATGTCCAGATCCACATGTCTGTACCTTAAATACTTAGAAAGGCATTAGACATATCACAAAAAAGTTCAGAAAAAAAGAATAGTCAATTGTCTGCACTAAACAAGTACTGGTCTGTTACCTATGATCAAGTACTGGTCTGTTAGCATAAATGATTATTCGTCAAGACAATCACTCCTGCCATATAAACATGTATCTCAAGGAAAATTTGTAAGAGATGTGGTTAATTACTTGAATAAAACACACCATATCAAGTATACTAACACAGAAGTGATATCAATATTTCCACCTTCCACATCAGATAGTATAGAACACACCATAGCTAGTTAAAAACACACCATGGCCTACACGGTTTGCACCCTAACGCATCCCCATATATGGAAAGACAGACATTGGGAACATAAGCAAAGCATGACAAGAAGAACCCAATTGGAAAGAGCACTAAATAAGCAACCATCAAAACAACCATTATGTGTCACCCCATCTCTGCTTATAAGATGGGTGATTCAAGAACATAAGAACAACCGTAACGAACAACCATAACGACCAGCGAGCCAAACCAGAGTATCACAAGGGCGCATGCGTTTGAGGTCTGGAAATCGAACAACGCAGCGACAGAACCGAGGAACCGATCTGAGCGAACACGATAAACTGACCTTGTTTTGACCTCTCCCCGTCTCCGTAATCCAAATCCAAAACCAGACCGGCAAACACGAAACATAATCGTTCATCGCTCCGCCAATATGAAACACAGGATAGTGAGTGTCTCTCAGATAACCAAAGCACACACAGAAGTTAATGATCCAACAAACTCAGAATCAATATTAACTACTCGATGATCCAGCAAACATTACAACGGAATTTTACGGAATAGGGTGTCAGAAGCTCAATGATCAATGATCGCACTATAAGTTAATTGTCACAAAGTCTAGGCAAAGCAAGAAAAGCATTTCCATTGACTGGCTATAGTAATACAAAGAAAGAATATGATATCCACATAAGACATAACAAAACACACATATCACTAAAAATTTAAGAAAAAGAAGTCAAGTATCGTCATTAATCACAATACCGAGTTGATGCCATAGAATTTAACATGACAAACAATAATTTTTCATGCACACTAACTGGGGATTAACAAATGTCAGAGCATAAGAGTTGGGCTACTCAATTGGATCACCATCATCACAAGAAAACAAGCAGCACATGTCCACGTTATAGGTTCGTTGAAATTGTTGTCCAAAAGGAAAGGGGCATGACACAAGTTACCAGCATTGATAAAAAACATGTGATGAACATGCTTTCACAGATAAATAAATTCTAGAGTTATGCTCACAGCAGAATTATATGCCCAAGTGTGCAATGACAAAATATTGGAGTTATGCCATGCAATCTAGAATGTAATCTAAGGGGAACTAATTAGCAGCAGCTCACCTAGAACTCGTATGAGTACTTCAATGGAAATAGTAACATCGGGAAGAAAAGAAGGAACCTTGTCCAACAGTAGCAGCAGCAGGCCACATGGTTTGCACTCTTGTAAAACTTTTCTGCTCGGAACACACTAGCTAAGCATGATAAAAAGAAACAAATTGGAAAGAACATAAACAGTATACACCATCAGATCAAGCGTAAAGGAATCACCCCATCTCTGAATCTAGGATGAGAGCGCACACGCCTAGCCAGTACAATGAGAACTCAAGAATTAACAGACCCTGGAACTCAAGAACTGACAGAGGGCCAACAAGAACTGACAGAGGGCCAAGAATTGACAGAGTATCACAGGAGAGCACACATTTTGAGTTCTGAAAATCACCAAGAGCAACGTAGGTGACGGAACGGACGAACCAGTCTGAACTAGCACGATAAACAAACACTGCTCCCCGTGTCCGGCCGTAATCCAATTTCGAAACCAGACCTGTTCATTCCTGTAACCGACGTGAACACGAAACCCAGGACTGCTAGTTCGGATAACAGAAGCACGCGCGGACAGAATTGCTACTACGCAAACGAGACGGAGGAGACCGCCGACGAGGCGAGACCGGACCAAGAACACGCGGGCGCGTCGGGACAACGGCGAGGATGAGCGAAATCGAATCAGTCGCGACTCTACACGGACGACGGCGAGGACGAGCGAAATCGAATCGGACGCGACCCTACACGGACGACGGCGGTGAGGACGAGCAAAATCGAACCGGACGCGACCCCAAACGGACGACAGCGAGGACGAACAAAATCGAACCAGACACGACTCTAAACGGACGACGATGAGGACGAGCAGAATCGAACCGGACGCGACCCTACACGGACGACGGTGGCGAGGAGGAGCAAAATCGAACCGGACGCGACCCCAAACGGACGACGGCGAGGACGAGCAAAATCAAACCGGGCGCAATTCCAAACGGACGAATCGAGCACGAGCAGAAACCAAATCACGAGCCTAAACGCGCGACGAATCGAGGAGGAGTGAATCCAAACCAGACGCGAGGAGGCGAGGCGAGAGGCTTCCACGACCCGGGGCCCCGGACGAAGAGAGGAGGAGCAGACTGGCCACGGCCAGGGCGGTGGGGAGGGAGGAAAGGGCCCGCCTGGCCGCGGGCAGGCCGCCGGGGAAGAGGCCTTGTCGCCGGCCGGGTCCTTGCCCGAGGCGGCTTCGGCGGGCGGCGGAAATCAAAGGGAAGTGGAGCTGGTGGTGGTGGGTTGGGGCTGCATCCAGACCGGGTGGGCAGGACAGGAGGGGTCGGTCTCGGTCGGTCGGCAACGCGGCGCGGCACGGAGATATTACCGTTGGGAGCCTCAGATTGGGGTCCGGTGCTCGAGGCGGACCGGGAAATTTCTAGCTAGGTCGGTCGAGGCAGGGGCGGTTGCGTGGGCACACGGGGCTATCCGACCGGCGCACATGAGCGGACCGGCCCATTTGGTCATGTTAGGTTGTGTGTCGTGTTTTATATCTTAGAGAAAAAATGTATTCTCAAAAAAAAGTTCTTCTAAAAAAAGGAAAAAGAAAATATGTTTGTGCAAAGGGACATGCATCGCCAATGTTTTCATTTCGTTAGCATCAACTTAAGGGCGAGCTCTTTCGGAAAACTTTGCCTACAGGTTTAAGGGCGGGTCGTTTTTCCACTCATATTTCTCAGGCTTGTTGTAGGTGTGGTAAACAAGAGGATGAATTTCATTTGTTCTTTTTGTGTGATTTTGCTCGTGCGGCTTGGTTCTCCTCTCATTGGTTCATTAGATCAGATGTTTTAATTCAAGGCCATACTAGTTTGCATTCCTCTATTTCAACCTTTCTTAGCATGTCTCATCCACATGTCTCTATCGAAAATATTCTTAATTTTTTGTGGTGTCTTTGAAAGGCTAGAAATGATTTTCTTTTTGA
Source organism: Triticum urartu (assembly GCF_056163025.1). Lineage (NCBI taxonomy): Eukaryota > Viridiplantae > Streptophyta > Magnoliopsida > Poales > Poaceae > Triticum > Triticum urartu. The sequence continues at coordinate 418,858,390 of NC_141877.1, read as the reverse complement.
TCGGAAAAAAGCCCTCCCTCATCATGTGCACATTGTTGCAAAAGCCTTGTCTTATGATTTATATGATGTTTCTAATCATATGTCTAGCTTGCAGGAGGTGCCTCAAGTTCAAATTTCTCCTGATCAACTTCCTCTGCAGGGAAAGACTCTTAAATCTAATTTGCTCGTTGTCGGTCCTAAAATATACTCTGATGCAGCTTTCAGATGTAAGAAAGTTCCAGGATTGGTGCAAGGTTCGGTTGCTACTGGAGTTGGAGTCTATCTTTCGTGACCTCAAGATCAAATGGAAGTAAATGTGCAAATTCAGGCTTCAGCTCCAGCTACAACTTCTCCAATACAAGCAGAAGCATTTGCACTTTCTTTTGCGGCTCATCTGGCTAACAGGCTTAACATTATTCACCCAACTTTTCTTATGGATTGTCTATCCTTGGCATCATTAGCTGCATCGGGTGAGATTGTGGAAGCCAATACCCCATGGAGCATTCGGAAACTTTTGGGTGATTTCTTCAAGCAAGTGTCAAATTTGCAACCTCAAGTATTTCATATTTCTATGGAAATTAATGGAATCGCTCATAATGCAGCTCATCAGGATCTATGTTCTAATGTTGAACCTGAAATATGTTGCTTTTCTTCAGCTCATAGACATATATCTTGCCCTGTTGTTTCTCTCCTAGATACATTTCAGGTTCAGGGCTTTGTAATTCATGCTGTAAGATGCTACTGAGCTGAATGAATTTGGCGCTTCGTGCGCCTTTTGTTGTTCAAAAAAAAGGGCGAGCTTGTTTCAAATAAAAAAACTTAAGGTCCAACTAATCACTCAGTTAGAATAGCGAGGATACGTGCCCGAATTGACTGCGTTCGAGGCGACTTCCTATGACCGACGGCATGGTGCCGGCTCTTCCCTCCCTCTTGCAATTTGATCTGTCGTCTGTCTCTGTGCTCCAACACTACTCTCCCTCCTCTGTTTTGATCCCTTCTCTCATAATTGGTTTCCCTTCCTCTAGTGTTGTTTCCACTGTCTGAGGCAGGATTTCTCAAGTCCTAGTATTGAGGGAGGAGGGCATCGTAGGAAAAAATCGCTAGTAATTTTGTGTATATACAAGCAAACTCATTATGTTGGGTAGGCTCTTGACTCATGCTAGCCACCCCATGCCTCTGTCACTGGTTGTTTCTCCCTATCAATCCTCTATTCCTTTTCTCTTGATCCTTCTCTCAATCCCTGGCCTCCTTAGCCGCTCTGTATCCCAAGAAGAAACACATTTGGCTCGTGTGTGTTGACTACCTAGTGGTCGGGGCGCACCCATGGTGGCCCTCTTGAGGATGTTCATGTGCGGTGCCAAGTAGGGGTCGCCTTTTTCATTTGATTTTTTACATAATGGGTAGTATATATACATGCCAACTGTTGTTGAAAACGAATTGAAGTCTGAACTCTGATCACAGGGAAAGCAGAGCAATCTAATAATAGTGACTCTAATCATTAAAACCGCGTCACAGTTCAGCTGGAACTGCGCCTACTCCACATTCGCGGCCATGTAGCTCGTAGGGTCCTCCACTTCACATGACGTCTTGCTCGCACGCCTCTGTGTGTGTGCGCACCTCGGCCACCTTGTTGAGCTAAACGCGGGTCTTGGCGAGCAGGAACGACAGGCTTAGCCTTGTGCCGGCCGCTTCCATGGATGATGCTTCGCTGCTTTCCATCCTGCTACATGTATTTAGACAATGCAATGGCGTCGGCGCGACCTTGCTGTTCTTGGTGGCGACCCTCCCTCCATCCGCTGCTTCTTGCCGAGCCTGTCATAGAATGAGGTGTAGTTGTGTAGTTGTGTTAGCATGCGAGATCAATGTCAGAAAATCCATGTCCGTAGCTCACAATAGCATACACCTGAAAGTGAATAAATAGTGCCTTGAACATAGAATGTTGTCTATGTTTCTTTATGAAAAAAATACTGCTACATATTCATTTTCGTTCATCTGTCATTTACGTCATAAGTATAACACACACAAAAATTGATGCTTTGCAACACCAATCATTGGGCAAATAGGCCATTATTAACGACATCACAAATTACATACTCCGTTGCAATAGAGCAGAGTTTTTGATACATACTTCATCGAGCTGACTTGTAGCCCTTGTCCTGCAGCTTACAATGCGGCCAATTGAAGCAAACTCGAGGATTTTAGTAGTATTAGCAAAATTCAAGAATTAAGTCCTAAAGTGCATCTAAACTTTATGGATGAACTAACATTTTTCTATTGATTCAACTAATGTCCACACAGGATACCTTGAACCAATTTTTTTAATTTGTTCAATTAAATGTTCTTCCTTCAGTAATTTCTTGCAATATTTCCTACTATATGGAAGACTAACTATGGTGAAACACTTTTTTGGTTATTTTATTCTGAATATTATCTAATACTCCCTTTGTTCCATAATATAATGTGTATAGATTTTTGGAAAGTATTAGTTTGTAAACTTTGTCCAAGTTTATAAAGAAAATTATTTATATGTATAATATAAAATATATAAAATGTGAAACTACATCTTATGATGTATCTAATGATATATGTTTGACATTCTAGATGTAATTGTTTTTCTCTACAAACTTGGTCAAAGTTTGTGAGGTCTAACTTTTCAAAACATCTATATGAATTACATTATGGAACGAAGGGAGTAGTACAAACTCAAGCTCCTCTGATACCTCACTTGCTTGCAGGAAACAACCATGTCAGTTATTGAGGATTATTCATTCTTTACCTTGAGCATCTTAAAGAGAGGAGTGCACTCTAATCTTGTCTACACACAGCAGAGTGGCTAGTTAGGTTCCTAATTTAAGCTTGGTTATGCATGTTGGGCTTCTATAAACTTCCCAATATCCAAGGTTTCAGGATGGTTAAACCACAAAAAAGAATAAACTACTTGCCTGAATCAAATAAAACAGTGAACTGATAGCTAAGCCACTTAGCAAAAATCTACTTCAACAATACAACTAAACACGAACCAGACATCCAACATTACACTAAACTGCGGTCACGAGTATGAGGTCTAAACAGTCTTACATTAAAGGCCCCTGTAGTATGCCATCTTTCTTGAACATGACCTTCTCGTTAGCGTTTTCAGGTCAGCATGTGTCACCTATACACAGAAAACAAAAGAGCAAGAAATCTAAGCACACACAAGTAAAACTTTAGTGCAAGTATTTCTAACATAGGTTATACATGCCACATAGGTGACATAAACTATCCAGTCAAATTAATTAGGGAGCAAGTACTCTAGAAATACTACGATTCCAGCCTCTACGTCATATCATGTTGGTCCTGCTGGGAGCAGGTGCAACTCTGCCTCCTCTACAGAAAATCAATAATACTACCCTTAGATATGATGATACTCGTTTATAAATAAGAAATAAGGAGACATGAGAGGCCAGTTGATCGAGTTGCAAGTACACACGAGCGTGAAAGATGGAATACAATTTTGCCTATTTTTAATAAGGATGCAGTTTATTACTGTACCTTGACCCTATGCTGAAATTCATAGCTAGTTGAGCAGAATATTTTTCATGACTTCAGTACTATTAAAAATCAAGGTATATCTTATTTACAGAGCAATGATGTTTGAAGGAAATATGCCCTAGAGGCAATAATAAAGTTATTATTTATTTCCTTATATCATGATAAAAGTTTATTATTCATGCTAGAATTGTATTAACCGGAAACATAATACATGTGTGAATACATAGACAAACAGAGTGTCACTAGTATGCCTCTACTTGACTAGCTCGTTAATCAAAGATGGTTATGTATCCTAACCATGGACAAAGAGTTGTCATTTGATTAACGGGATCACATCATTAGTTGAATGATCTGATTGACATGACCCATTCCATTAGCTTAGCACCCGATCGTTTAGTATGTTGCTATTGCTTTCTTCATGACTTATACATGTTCCTATGACTATGAGATTATGTAACTCCCGTGTGCCGGAGGAACACTTTGTGTGCTACCAAACGTCACAACATAACTGGGTGATTATAAAGGTGCTCTATAGGTGTCTCCAAAGGTACATGTTGGGTTGACGTATTTCGAGATTAGGATTTGTCACTCCGATCGTCGGAGAGGTATCTCTGGGCCCTCTCGGTAATGCACATCACTTAAGCCTTGCAAGCATTGCAACTAATGAGTTAGTTGCAGGATGATGTATTATGGAACGAGTAAAGAGACTTGCCGGTAACGAGATTGAACTAGGTATTGGATACCGACGATCGAATCTCGGGCAAGTAACATACCGATGACAAAGGGAACAACGTATGTTGTTATGCGGTCTGACCGATAAAAGATCTTCGTAGAATATGTAGGAACCAATATGGGCATCCAGGTCCCGCTATTGGTTATCGTGGAGGAGAATATTTGAGTTACGAGTTTGGTGTACATTTGAAACAATGCAGAATAGTTTCGCAACTCACGCCACCCGGAACACCACAGCGTAATGGTGTGTCCGAACGTCGTAATCGTACTTTACTAGATATGGTGCGATCTATGATGTCTCTTACTGATTTACCGCTATCGTTTTGGGGTTATGCTTTAGAGACGCCGCATTCACGTTAAATAGGGCACCATCAAAATCCGTTGAGACGACGCCTTATGAACTATGGTTTGGCAAGAAACCAAAGTTGTCGTTTCTAAAAGTTTGGGGCTGCGATGCTTATGTGAAAAAGCTTCAACCTGATAAGCTCGAACCCAAATCGGAGAAATGTGTCTTCATAGGATATCCAAAGGAGACTATTGGATACACCTTCTATCACAGATCCGAAGGCAAGACTTTTGTTGCTAAGTTCGGAAACTTTCTGGAGAAGGAGTTTCTCTCGAAAGATGTGAGTGGGAGGAAAGTAGAACTTGACGAGGTAACTGTACCTGCTCCCTTATTGGAAAGTAGTACATCACATAAACCTGTTTCTGCGACACCTACACCAATTAGTGAGGAAGCTAATGATAATGATCATGAAACTTCAGGACAAGATACTACTGAACCTCGTAGATCAACCAGATTGAGATCCGCGCCAGAGTGGTACGGTAATCCTGTTCTGGAAGTCATGCTGCTAGATCATGATGAACCTACGAACTATGAAGAAGCGATGGTGAGCCCAGATTCCGCAAAATGGCTTGAAGCCATGAAATCTGAGATGGGATCCATGTATGAGAACAAAGTGTGGACTTTGGTTGACTTGCCCGATGATCGGCAAGCAATTGAGAATAAATGGATCTTCAAGAAGAAGACTGACACTCACGGTAATATTACTGTCTACAAAGCTTGACTTGTCGCAAAAGGGATTCGGCAAGTTCAAGGGGTTGACTACGATGAGACCTTCTCACCCGTAGCGATGCTTAAGTCTGTCCGAATCATGTTAGCAATTGCCGCATTTTATGATTATGAAATTTGGCAGATGGATGTCAAAACTGCATTCCTGAATGGATTTCTGGAAGAAGAGTTGTATATGATGCAACCGGAAGGTTTTGTCGATCCAAAGGGAGCTAATAAAGTGTGCAAGCTCCAGCGATCCATTTATGGACTGGTGTAAGCCTCTCGGAGTTGGAATAAACGCTTTGATAGTGTGATCAAAGCATTTGGTTTTATACAGACTTTCGGAGAAGCCTGTATTTGCAAGAAAGTGAGTGGGAGCTCTGTAGCATTTCTGATATTGTATGTGGATGACATATTACTGATTGGAAATGATATAGAATTTCTGGATAGCATAAAGGGATACTTGAATAAGAGTTTTTCAATGAAAGACCTCGGTGAAGCTGCTTACATATTAGGCATAAAGATCTGTAGAGATAGATCAAGACGCTTAATTGGACATTCACAAAGCACATACCTTGACAAGATTTTGAAGAAGTTCAAAATGGATCAAGCAAAGAAAGGGTTCTTGCCTGTGTTACAAGGTGTGAAGTTGAGTCAGACTCAATGCCCGACCACTGCAGAAGATAGAGAGAAAATGAAAGATGTTCCCTATGCTTCAGCCATAGGCTCTATCATGTATGCAATGCTGTGTACCAGACCTGATGTGTGCCTTGCTATAAGTCTAGTAGGGAGGTACCAAAGTAATTCAGGAGTGGATCACTGGACAGTGGTCAAGAACATCCTGAAGTACCTGAAAAGGACTAAGGATATGTTTCTCGTATATGGAGGTGACAAAGAGCTCATCGTAAACGGTTACGTTGATGCAAGCTTTGACACTGATCCGGACGATTCTAAATCGCAAACCGGATACGTGTTTACATTAAATGGTGGAGCTGTCAGTTGGTGCAGTTCTAAACAAAGCGTCGTGGCGGGATCTACATGTGAAGCAGAGTACATAGCTGCTTCGGAAGCAGCAAACGAAGGAGTCTAGATGAAGGAGTTCATATCCGATCTAGGTGTCATACCTAGTGCATCGGGTCCAGTGAAAATCTTTTGTGACAATACTGGTGCAATTGCCTTGGCGAAGGAATCCAGATTTCACAAAAGAACCAAGCACATCAAAAGACGCTTCAATTCCATCCGGGATCTGGTCCAGGTGGGAGACATAGAGATTTGCAAGATACATACGGATCTGAATGTAGCAGACCCGTTGACTAAGCCTCTTCCACGAGCAAAACATGATCAGCACCAAGGCTCCATGGGTGTTAGAATCATTACTGTGTAATCTATATTATTGACTCTAGTGCAAGTGGGAGACTGAAGGAAATATTCCCTAGAGGCAATAGTTATTATTTATTTCCTTATATCATGATAAAAGTTTATTATTCATGCTAGAATTGTATTAACCGAAAACATAATACATGTGTGAATACATAGACAAACAGAGTGTCACTAGTATGCCTCTACTTGACTAGCTCGTTAATCAAAGATGGTTATGTTTCCTAACCATGGACAAAGAGTTGTCATTTGATTAACGGGATCACATCATTAGTTGAATGATCTGATTGACATGACCCATTCCATTAGCTTAGCACCCGATCGTTTAGTATGTTGCTATTGCTTTCTTCATGACTTATACATGTTCCTATGACTATGAGATTATGTAACTCCCGTGTGCCGGAGGAACACTTTGTGTGCTACCAAACGTCACAATGTAACTGGGTGATTATAAAGGTGCTCTACAGGTGTCTCCAAAGGTACATGTTGGGTTGACATGTTTTGAGATTAGGATTTGTCACTCCGATCGTCGGAGAGGTATCTCTGGGCCCTCTCGGTAATGCACATCACTTAAGCCTTGCAAGCATTGCAACTAATGAGTTAGTTGCGGGATGATGTATTACGGAACGAGTAAAGAGACTTGCCGGTAACGAGATTGAACTAGGTATTGGATACCGACGATCGAATCTCGGGCAAGTAACATACCGATGACAAAGGGAACAACGTATGTTGTTATGCGGTCTGACCGATAAAAGATCTTCGTAGAATATGTAGGAACCAATATGGGCATCCAGGTCCCGCTATTGGTTATTGACCGGAAACGTGTCTCAGTCATGTCTACATTGTTCTCGAACTCGTAGGGTCCGCACGCTTAAGGTTTCGATGACAGTTATATTATGAGTTTATGCATTTTGATGTACCGAAGGTTGTTCGGAGTCTCGGATGTGATCACGGACATGACGAGGAGTCTCGAAATGGTCGAGACATAAAGATTGATATATTGGAAACCTGTGTTTGGATATCGGAAGTGTTCCGGGTGAAATCGGGATTTTACCGGAGTACCGGGAGGTTACCGGAACCCCCTGGGAGATATATGGGCCTTAGTGGGCCTTAGTGGAAGAGAGGAGAGGTAGCCAGAGATGGGCCGCGCGCCCCTCCCCTCCCTTGGTCCGAATAGGACAAGGAGAGGGGGCCGGCCCCCCTTCCTCCTCTCTCTCCTCCGCGAATCCTATTCCAACTAGGAAAGGGGGGGAAGTCCTACTCCCGGAGGGAGTAGGACTCCTCCTGGCGCGCCTCCTCTTGGCCGGCCGCCCCCCCTTTGAGCCTTTATATACAGAGGCAGGGGCACCCCCTAGAGACACAAGTTGATCCACGTGATCATATTCTTAGCCGTGTGCGGTGCCCCCTTCCACGATAGTCCTCGATAATATTGTAGCAGTGCTTAGGCGAAGCCCTGCGACATTAGTACATCAAGATCGTCACCACGCCGTCGTGCTGACGGAACTCTTCCCCGACACTTTGCTAGATCGGAGTCCGGGGATCGTCATTGAGCTGAACATGTGCTAGAACTCGGAGGTGTCGTAGTTTCGGTACTTGATAGGTCGGGCCGTGAAGATGTACGACTACATCAACCAAGTTAATGCTTCCGTTGTCGATCTACAAGGGTACGTAGATCACACTCTCCCCTCTCGTTGCTATGCATCACCATGATCTTGCGTGTGCGTAGGAAATTTTTTGAAATTACTACGTTCCCCGAACAATGTTTACCTTCATCATGTGCTTTCTCAACCTCCCGCTTCCCACCTTTCCCCCCACGTCGCCCACCTCCCAGGGCGACCCGGGCGGCGGCGAGACCTACTCCGTCAGGTCCCTCTCACACCTTCTCTTCCCCCTCGCCGCCTGTTGGGGAACGTAGTAATTTCAAAAAAATTCCTACGCACACGCAAGATCATGGTGATGCATGCAATGAGAGGGGAGAGTGTTGTCCACGTACCCTCGTAGACCAAAAGCGGAAGCGTTAGCACAACGCGGTTGATGTAGTCGTACGTCTTCATGGCCCGACCGATCAAGCACCGAAACTACGGCACCTCCGAGTTCTAGCACACGTTCAGCTCGATGACAATCCCAGGACTCCAATCCAGCAGAATGTCGGGGAAGAGTTCCGTCAGCACGATGGCGTGGTGACGATCTTGATGTTCTACTGTCGCAGGGCTTCGCCTAAGCACCACTACAATATTATCGAGGACTATGGTGGAGGGGGGCACCGCACACGGCTAAGAGATCAATGATCAACTATTGTGTCTGGGGTGCCCCCTGCCCCTGTATATAAAGGAGCAAGGGGGAGGAGGTGCGGCCAGGCAAGGGGCGCGCCAGGAGGAGTCCTACTCCTCCTCGGAGTAGGACTCCCCCCTTTCCATGTTGGACTAGGAATTGGGGGGAAAGGAGAGAGAGGGAAAAGGAAAGGGGGGCGCCGACCCCCCTCCTTGTCCAATTCGGACTGGGGGGAAGGGGCGCGTGGCTGCCCCTTGGCCTCCTCTCCACTTCCTCCACTAGGCCCATCAAGGCCCATTAGGTTACCGGGGGGTTCCGGTAACCTCCGGGTACTTCAGTAAAATGCCGATTTCACCCGGAACACTTCCGATGTCCAAACATAGGCTTCCAATATATCAATCTTCATGTCTCGACCATTTAGAGACTCCTCAACATGTCCGTGATCATATCCGAGACTCCGAACAACCTTCGGTACATCAAAATATATAAACTCATAATGAAACTGTCATCGTAACGTTAAGCGTGCGGACCCTACGGGTTCGAGAACAATGTAGACATGACCGAGACATGTCTCTGGTCAATAACCAATAGCGGAACCTAGATGCTCATATTGGCTCCTACATTTTCTACGAAGATCTTTATCGGTCAGACCGCATAACAACATACGTTGTTCCCTTTGTCATCGGTATGTTACTTGCCCGAGATTCGATCGTCGGTATCTCAATACCTAGTTCAATCTCGTTACCGGCAAGTCTCTTTACTCGTTCCGTAATACATCATCCCACAACTAACTCATTAGTTGCAATGTTTGCAAGGCTTAAGTGATGTGCATTACCGAGAGGGCCCAGAGATACCTCTTCGACAGTAGGAGTGACAAATCCTAATCTCGAAATACGCCAACCCAACAAGTACCTTCGGAGACACCTGTAGAGCACCTTTATAATCACCCAGTTACGTTGTGACGTTTGGTACCACACAAAGTGTTCCTCCGGTAAACGGGAGTTGCATATTCTCATAGTCATAGGAACATGTATAAGTTATGAAGAAAGCAATAGCAACAAACTAAACGATCAAGTGCTAAGCTTATGGAATGGGTCAAGTCAATCACATCATTCTCCTAATGATGTGATCCCGTTAACCAAATGACAACTCATGTCTATGGCTAGGAAACATAACCATCTTTGATCAACGAGCTAGTCAAGTAGAGGCATACTAGTGACACTCTGTTTGTCTATGTATTCACACATGTATTATGTTTCCGGTTAATACAATTCTAGCATGAATAATAAACATTTATCATGATATAAGGAAATAAATAATAACTTTATTATTGCCTCTAGGGCATATTTCCTTCAGTCTCCCACTTGCACTAGAGTCAATAATCTAGATTACACAGTAATGATTCTAACACCCATGGAGCCTTGATGCTGATCATGTTTTGCTCGTGGAAGAGGCTTAGTCAGCGGGTCTGCAACATTCAGATCCGTATGTATCTTGCAAATTTCTATGTGTCCCACTTGGACTAAATCCCGAATGGAATTGAAGTGTCTCTTGATGTGCTTGGTTCTCTTGTGAAATCTGGATTCCTTCACCAAGGCAATTGCACCAGTATTGTCACAAAAGATTTTCATTGGACCCGATGCACTAGGTATGACACCTAGATCGGATATGAACTCCTTCATCCAGACTCCTTCATTTGCTGTTTCCGAAGTAGCTATGTACTCCGCTTCACATGTAGATCCCGCCACGATGCTTTGTTTAGAACTACACCAACTGACAGCTCCACCGTTCAATATAAACACGTATCCGGTTTGCGATTTAGAATCGTCCGGATCAGTGTCAAAGCTTGCATCAACGTAACCATTTAGATGAGCTTTTTGTCACCTCCATATACGAGAAACATATCCTTAGTCCTTTTCAGGTACTTTAGGATGTTCTTGACCGCTGCCCAGTGATCCACTCCAGGATTGCTTTGGTACCTCCCTGCTAGACTTATAGCAAGGCACACATCAGGTCTGGTACACAGCATTGCATACATGATAGAGCCTATGGCTGAAGCATAGGGAACATCTTTCATTTTCTCTCTATCTTCTGCGGTAGTCGGACATTGAGTCTTACTCAACTTTACACCTTGTAACACAGGCAAGAACCCTTTCTTTGCCTGATCCATTTTGAACTTTTTCAAAACTTTGTCAAGGTATGTGCTTTGTGAAAGTCCAATTAAGCTTCTTGATCTATCTCTATAGATCTTAATGCCCAATATGTAAGCAGCTTCACCGAGGTCTTTCATTGAAAAACTCTTATTCAAATATCCCTTTATGCTATCCAGAAATTCTATATCATTTCCAATCAATAATATGTCATCCACATATAATATCAGAAATGCTACAGAGCTCCCACTCACTTTCTTGTAAATACAAGCTTCTCCAAAAGTCTGTACAAAACCAAATGCTTTGATCACACTATCAAAGCGTTTATTCCAACTATGAGAGGCTTGCACCAGTCCATAAATGGATCGCTGGAGCTTGCACACTTTGTTAGCTCCCTTTGGATCGACAAAACCTTCTGGCTGTTAGGGATCGTAGCAGAAATTTAAAATTTTCTACGCATCACCAAGATCAATCTATGGAGTCATCTAGCAATGAGAGAGAGGGAGTGCATCTTCATACCCTTGAAGATCGCTAAGCGGAAGCGTTCAAGAGAACGGGGTTGATGGAGTCGTACTCGTCGTGATCCAAATCACCGATGATCCTAGCGCCGAACGGACGGCACCTCCGCGTTCAACACACGTACGGAGCGGAGACGTCTCCTCCTTCTTGATCCAGAAAGGGGGAGGAGAAGTTGATGGAGATCCAGCAGCACGACGGCGTGGTGGTGGAAGTAGCAGGATTCCGGCAGGGCTTCGCCAAGCGCAAGCAGGGAGGAAGAGGTGTCACGGGAGGGAGGGAGGCGCCAAGGCTTGGGGTGCTGCTGCCCTCCCTACCCTCCACTATATATAGGGGCCCTGGGGGGTGCCGGCCCCTAGAGATCCCATCTAATGGGAGGGGCGGCGGCCTAGGGGTTGGCTTGGCCCCTAAGCCAGGTGGAGGCGCCCCCACCCCTTTAGGGTTTCCAACCCTAGGCACAAGGGAGGCCCAAGGGGGGCGCACCAGCCTACCAGGGGCTGGTTCCCACATCACTTCAGCCCATGGGGCCCTTCGGGACAGGTGGCCCCACCCGGTGGACCCCCGGGACCCTTCCGGTGGTCCCGATACAATACCGGTGACCCCTAAACTCTCCCGGTGGCCAAAACTGGACTTCCTATATATATATATTTACCGTCGGACCATTCCGGAACTCCTCGTGACGTCCGGGGTCTCATCCGGGACTCCGAACAACTTTCGGTTAACCACATACTAATATCTCTACAACTCTAGCGTCACCGAACCTTAAGTGTGTAGACCCTACGGGTTCGGGAGACACGTAGACATGACAGAGACAACTCTCAGGACAATAACCAACAGCGGGATCTGGATATCCATGTTGGCTCCCACATGCTCCACGATGATCTCATCGGATGAACCACGATATCGAGGATTCAATCAATCCCGTATACAATTCCCTTTGTCTATCGGTATAGTACTTGCCCGAGATTCGATCGTCGGTATCCCGATACCTTGTTCAATCTCGTTTCTGGCAAGTCTCTTTACTCGTTCCGTAACACATCATCCCGTGATCAACTCCTTGGTCACATTGTGCACATTATGATGATGTCCTACCGAGTGGGCCCAGAGATACCTCTCCGTTTACACGGAGTGACAAATCCCAGTCTTGATTCGTGCCAACCCAACAGACACTTTCGGAGATACCCGTAGTGCACCTTTATAGCCACCCAGTTACGTTGTGATGTTTAGTGCACCCAAAGCATCCCTACGGTATCCGGGAGTTTCACAATCTCATGGTCTAAGGAAATGATACTTGACATTAGAAAAGCTTTAGCAAACGAACTACACGATCTTGTGCTACGCTTAAGATTGGGTCTTGTCCATCACATCATTCTCCTAATGATGTGATCCCGTTATCAATGACATCCAATGTCCATGGTTAGAAAACCATGACCATCTATTGATCAACGAGCTAGTCAACTAGAGGCTTACTAGGGACATGCTGTGGTCTATGTATTCACACATGTATTATGGTTTCCGGTTAATACAATTATAGCATCAACAATAGACAATTATGATGAACAAGGAAATACAACAATAACCATTTTATTATTGCCTCTAGGGCATATTTCCAACAGTCACCCACTTGCACTAGAGTCAATAATCTAGTTCACATCACTATGTGATTGTAATGAATCCAACACCCATGGGGTTTGTTCATATGTCGCTTGTGAGAGAGGTTTATTAGTCAATGAGTCTGAACCTTTCAGATCCATGTGTGCTTTACAAATCTCTATGTCATCTTGTAGATGCAGCTACCACGCGCTACTTGGAGCTATTCCAAATAACTGTTCTACTATACGAATCCGATTCACTACTCAGAGTCATCTGGATTAGTGTCAAAGTTTGCATCGACGTAACCCTTTACGACGAACTCTTTTACCACCTCCATAATCGAGAAAATTCCTTAGTCCACTAGTTACTAAGGATAAGTTTGACTGTTGTCATGTGATCCATTCCTGGATCACTCTTGTACCCCTTGACTAACTCATGGCAAGGCACACTTCAGGTGCGGTATACAGCATAGCATACTGTAGAGCCTACGTCTAAAGCATAGGGGACGACCTTCGTCCTTTCTCTCTCTTCTGCCGTGGTCAGGTCTTGAGTCTTACTCAATACTCACACCTTGTAACACAGCCAAGAACTCCTTCTTTGCTGATCTATTTTGAACTCCTTCAAAATCTTGTCACGGTATGTATTCATTTGGAAGTAATATTAAGCGTTTTTGATCTATCCTTATAGATCTTGATGCTCAATGTTCAAGTAGCTTAATCCAGGTTTTCCATTGAAAAACACTTTTCAAATAACCCTGCATGCTTTCCAGAAATTCTACATCATTTCTGATCAACAATATGTTAACAACATATACTCATCAAAAATTCTATAGTGCTCCCACTCACTTCTTTGGAAATACAAGTTTCTCATAAACTTTGTATAAACCCAAAATCTTTGATCATCTCATCAAAGCATACATTGCAACTCCGAGATGCCTGCTCCAGTCCTTAGAAGGATTGCTGGAGCTTTGCATACTTGTTAGCATCTTTCAGGATTGACAAAACCTTCTGGTTGTATCACATACAACCTTTCCTCAAGAAAAACGTCGAGGAAACAATGTTTTGACATCCTATCTGCAAGATTTCATAAATAATGCAGTAACTGCTAACGTAATTCCAACAGACTCTTAGCATCGCTACGAGTGAAAAAGTCTCATGGTAGTCAACTCCTTGAACTTGTCGGGAAACATCTTAACGACAGGTCGAGCTTTCTTAATGGTGACACTTACCATCATTGTCCGTCTTCCTTTTAAAATCCATCTGCACCCAACAGCCTTACGACCATCAAGTAGTTCTTTCAAAGTCTATACTTTGATTTATACATGGATCCTCTCTTGGATTTAATGGCCTCGAGCCATTCTTCGGAATCTGGGCCCACCATCACTTCTCCATAGCTCGTAGGTTTATTGTTGTCTAGCAACATGACTTCCAAGATAGGATTACGTACTACTCTAAAGTAGTATGCATCCATGTCGACCTATGAGGTTTGGTAGTGACTTGATCCGAAGTTTCATGATCACTATCATAAGCTTCCACTTCAATTGGTGTAGGTGCCACAGGAACAACTTCCTGTGCCCTGCTACACACTAGTTGAAGTGACGGTTCAATAACCTCATCAAGTCTCCACCATCCTCCCACTCAATTCTTTCGAGAGAAACTTTTCCTTGAGAAAGGACCCGTTTCTAGAAACAATCACTTTTGCTTCCGGATCTAAAATAGGAGGTATACCCAATTATTTTTGGGTATTCTATGAAGATGCATTTATCCGCTTTGGGTTCGAGCTTATCAGCCTGAAACTTTTTCACATAAGCATCGCAGCCCCAAACTTTCAAGAAACGACAGCTTAGGTTTCTCTAAACCATAGTTCATACGGTGTCGTCTCAACGGAATTGTGTGGTGCCCTATTTAAAGTGAGTGCGGTTGTCTCTAATGCCTAACCCATAAACGATAGTGGTAATTCGATAAGAGACATCATGGTATGCACCATATCCAATAGGGTGCAGTTGTGATGTTCGGACACACCATCACACTATGGTGGTCCAGGCGGTATTAGTTGTGAAAAAATTTCCACAATGTCTTAATTGTGTGCCAAACTCGTAACTCAGATATTCATCTCTATGATCATATCATAGACATTTTATCATCTTGTCACGACGATCTTCAACTTCACTCTGAAATTACTTAAACCTTTCAATAATTCAGACTTGTGTTTCATCAAGTAAATATACTCAGCATCTACTCAAATCATCTGTGAAGTAAGAACATAACGATATCCACTGCGTGCCTCAGCACTCATTGGACTGCACACATCAAAATGTATTACTTCCAACAAGTTACTTTCTTGCTCCATCTTACTGAAAACAAGGCCTTTCAGTCATCTTGCCCATGTGGTATGATTTGCATGTCTCAAGTGATTCAAAATCAAGTGAGTCCAAACGATCCATATGCATGGAGTTTCTTCATGCATATCTACCAATAGAAATGGTTCGCATGTCTCAATCTTTTCAAAAATGAGTGAGTCCAAAGATCCATCAACATGGAGCTTCTTCATGCGTTTTATACCAACATGACTCAAATGGCAGTGCCACAAGTATGTGGTACTATCATTACTATATTATATCTTTTGGCATGAACATGTGTATCACTACGATCGAGATTCAATAAACCATTCATTTTAGGTGCAAGACCATTGAAGGTATTATTCAAATAAACAGAGTAACCATTATTCTCCTTAAATGAATAACCGTGTGGCGATAAACATAATCCAATCATGTCTATGCTCAACGCAAACACCAAATAACAATTATTTCGGTTTAACACCAATCCCGATGGTAGAGGGAGCGTGCGATGTTTGATCACATCAACCTTGGAAACACTTCCAACACATATCGTCATCTCACCTTTAGCTAGTCTCCGCAGCCTTTTATTTCGAGTTACTAATGCTTAGCAACCGAACCGGTATTTATCTCCCTGGTGCTACTAGAAGTACTAGTAAAGTACACAATAATATAACATATATTCAAAATACTTCTGTCGACCTTGCCAGCCTTCTCATCTACCAAGTATCTAGGGTAGTTCTGCTTCAGTGACCGTTCCCCTCATTACAGAAGCACTTAGTCTCGGGTTTGGGTTCAACCTTGGGTTTCTTCACTAGAGCAGCAACTGATTTGCCGTTTCATGAAGTATCCCTTCTTTCCCATGCCCTTCTTGAAACTAGTGGTTTTACTAACCATCAACAATTGATGCTCCTACTTGATTTCTACTTTCACGGTGTCAAACATCGCGAATTGCTCAAGGATCATCATGTCTATCCCTGATATGTTCTAGTTCATCACTAAGCTCCAATAGCTTGGTGGCAGTGACTATGGAGAACCATCACTATCTCATCTGGAAGATGAACTCCCACTTGATTCAAGCAATTGTAGTACTCAGACAATTTGAGCACATGCTCAACGATTGAGCTTTTCTCCCTTAGTTTGCAGGCTTAAGAAACTTGTCAGAGGTCTCATACCTCTTAACGTGGGCACTAGTCTGAAATTCCAATTTCAGTCTTTGGAACATCTCATATGTTCTGCGACGTTTCAAAAGCGTCTTTGGTGCCACAATTCTAAACCGTTAGTATTACGTAATGAACTATCACGTAGTAATCAAAACGTGTATGTCAGATGTTTCCCAACATCTACAGACGATGCTCGAGGTTCAACACACTGAGCGGTGCATTAAGGACATAACCCTTCTGTGTAGCAATGAGGACAATCCTCAGTTCACTGACCCAGTCCGCATAATTGCTACTGCCAACTCTCAACTAAATTTTCTCTAGGAACATATCTAAAACAGTAGAACCAAAGCGTGAGCTACGACATAATTTGCAAAGACCTTTTGACTATGTTCATGATAATTAAGTTCATCTAATCAAATTATTCAATGAACTCCCACTTAGATAGACATCCCTCTAGTCATCTAAGTGATACATGATCCAAGTCAACTAGGCCGTGTCCGATCATCACGTGAGACGGACTAGTCATCATCAGTGAACATCTTCATGTTGATCGTATCCACTATACGACTCATGTTCGACCTTTAGGTCTTCCGTGTTCTGAGGCCATGTCT
Source organism: Triticum urartu (assembly GCF_056163025.1). NCBI lineage: Eukaryota > Viridiplantae > Streptophyta > Magnoliopsida > Poales > Poaceae > Triticum > Triticum urartu. Next base: position 418,841,078 of record NC_141877.1, on the reverse strand, counting down.
GTATATGCTAGGCTCGTCAAGTTAACCTAAGTGTATTGCGTGTGTAAATCTGGCTTACACCCATTGTATGCGAACGTTAGAACCTATCACACCCGATCATCATGTGGTGCTTCGGAACAACGGACCTTAGCAACGGTGCACAGTTAGGGGGGACACTTTCTTGAAATTATTGCGAGGGGTCATCTTATTTATGCTACCGTCATTCTAAGCAAATAAGATGTAAACATGACAAACATCACATGCAAATCATAAAGTGACATGATATGGCCAATATCATCTTGCGCCTTTGATCTCCATCTTCGAGGCGCGGCATGAACACCATCGTCACCGGCATGACACCATGATCTCCATCATCGTGTCTTCATGAAGTTGCCTCGCCAACTATTACTTCTACTACTATGGCTAACGGTTAGCAATAAAGTAAAGTAATTCCATGGCATTTTCATTGACACGCAGGTCATAAATAAATTAAGACAACTCCTATGGCTCCTGCCTGTTGTCATACTCATCGACATGCAAGTCGTGATTCCTATTACAAGAACATGATCAATCTCATACATCACATATATCATTCATCACATCCTTCTGGCCATATCACATCACATAGCATACCCTGCAAAAACAAGTTAGACGTCCTCTACTTGTTGTTGCATGTTTTACGTGGCTGCTATGGATTTCTAGCAAGAACGTTTCTTACCTACGCAAAACCACAACCGTGATATGCCAATTGCTATTTACCCTTCATAAGGACCCTTTTCATCGAATCCGATCCGACTAAAGTGGGAGAGACAGACACCCGCCAGCCACCTTATGCATCAAGTGCATGTCAGTCGGTGGAACCTGTCTCACGTAAGTGTACGTGTAAGGTCGGTCCGGGCCGCTTCATCCCACAATGCCGCCGAATCAAGATAAGACTAGTAACGGCAAGCAAATTGAACAAATCATCGCCCACAAGTACTTTGTGTTCTACTCGTGCATAGAATCTACGCATAGACCTAGCTCATGATGCCACGGTTAGGGATCGTAGCAGAAATTTAAAACTTTCTACGCATCACCAAGATCAATCTATGGAGTCATCTAGCAACGAGAGAGAGGGAGTGCATCTTCATACCCTTGAAGACCGCTAAGCGGAAGCGTTCAAGAGAACGAGGTTGATGGAGTCGTACTCATCGTGATCCAAATCACCGATGATCCTAGCGCCGAACGAACGGCACCTCCGCGTTCAACATACGTACGGAGCAGAGACATCTCCTCCTTCTTGATCCAGCAAGGGGGAGGAGAAGTTGATGGAGATCCAGCAGCACGACGGCGTGGTGGTGGAAGTAGCGGGATCCCGGCAGGGCTTCGCCAAGCGCAAGCGGGGGGGAAGAGGTGTCACGGGAGGGAGGGAGGCACCAAGGCTTGGGGTGCTGCTGCCCTCCCTCCCCTCCACTATATATAGGGGCCCTGGGGGCGCCGGTGAAGGAAATATGCCCTAGAGGCAATAATAAAGTTATTATTTATTTTCTTATATCATGATAAATGTTTATTATTCATGCTAGAATTGTATTAACCGGAAACATAATACATGTGTGAATACATAGACAAACAGAGTGTCACTAGTATGCCTCTACTTGACTAGCTCGTTAATCAAAGATGGTTATGTTTCCTAACCATGGACAAAAGAGTTGTTATTTGATTAATGAGATCACATCATTGGTTGAATGATCTGATTGACATGACCCATTCCATTAGCTTAGCACCCGATCGTTTAGTATGTTGCTATTGCTTTCTTCATGACTTATACATGTTCCTATGACTATGAGATTATGCAACTCCCGTTTGCCGGAGGAACACTTTGGGTGCTACCAAACGTCACAACGTAACTGGGTGATTATAAAGGAGCACTACAGGTGTCTCCAAAGGTACATGTTGGGTTGGCGTATTTCGAGATTAGGATTTGTCACTCCGATTGTCGGAGAGGTATCTCTGGGCCCTCTCGGTAATGCACATCACATAAGCCTTGCATGCATTGCAACTAATAAGTTAGTTGTGAGATGATGTATTACGGAACGAGTAAAGAGACTTGCCGGTAACGAGAGTGAACTAGGTATTGGATACCGACGATCGAATCTCGGACAAGTAACATACCGATGACAAAGGGAACAACGTATGTTGTTATGCGGTCTGACCGATAAAGATCTTCGTAGAATATGTAGGAGCCAATATGGGCATCCAGGTCCCGCTATTGATTATTGACCGGAGACGTGTCTCAGTCATGTCTACATTGTTCTCGAACCGTAGGGTCCGCACGCTTAAGGTTTCGATGACAGTTATATTATGAGTTTATGAGTTTTGATGTACCGAAGGAGTTCGGAGTCCCGGATGAGATCGGGGACATGACGAGGAGTCTCGAAATGGTCGAGATGTAAAGATCGATATATTGGACGACTATATTCGGACATCGGAAAGGTTCCGAGTGATTCGGGTATTTTTCGGAGTACCGGTTAGTTACGAGAGAAGCAATGGGCCTTGATGGGCTTTAGTGGGAAGAGGAGAAAGGGCCAAGGGGCTGCTGCGCCCCCCCTCCCCTCTAGTCCAAATTGAACTAGGGAAAAGGGGGCCGGCCACCTTTCCTTCTTCTCCACTTCCTTCTCCCTTCCTCCCCTCTTGGTGGACTCCTACTAGGACTTGGAGTCCTAGTAGGACTCCACACCTGGCGCGCCTCTCCTAGGGCTGGCCTCCTCCCCCTTCCTCCTTTATATACGGGGGCAGGGGGGCACCTCTAGACACACAAGTTGATCCTCGTGATCGTTCCTTAGCCGTGTGCGGTGCCCCCTACCACCATATTCCACCTCGGTCATATCGTTGTAGTGCTTAGGCGAAGCCCTGCGTCGGTAGAACATCATCATCGTCACCACGCCGTTGTGCTGACGGAACTCATCCCCGAAGCTTTGCTGGATCGGAGCCCGGGGAGCGTCATCGAGCTGTACGTGTGCCAAGAACTTGGAGGCGCCGGAGTAACGGTGCTTGGATCGGTCGGATCGGGAAGACGTACGACTACTTCCTCTACGTTGTGTCAACGCTTCCGTTGCGATCTACAAGGGTACGTAGATCATACACTCCCCTCTCGTTGCTATGCATCACCATGATCTTGCGTGTGCGTAGGAAATTTTTTGAAATTACTGCGTTCCCCAACAGTGGCATCCAAGCCTAGGTTTTATGGTTTGATGTTATATGCACGAGTAGAACACAAGTGAGTTGTGGGTGATATAAGTCATACTGCCTACCAGCATGTCATACTTTGGTTCGGCGGTATTGTTGGACGAGACGACCCGGACCGACATTACGCGTACGCTTACGCGAGACCGGTTCTCCCGACGTGCTTTGCACATAGGTGGCTTGCGGGCGACAGTCTCTCCAACTTTAGTTGAACCGAGTGTGGCTACGCCCGGTCCTTGCGAAGGTTAAAACAGAGTCAAATTGACAAACTATCGTTGTGGTTTTGATGCGTAGGTGAGATCGGTTCTTACTTAAGCCCGTAGCAGCCACGTAAAACTTGCAACAAGCAAGTAGAGGACGTCTAACTTGTTTTTGCAGGGCATGTTGTGATGTGATATGGTCAAGACATGATGCTAAATTTTATTGTATGAGATGATCATGTTTTGTAACCGAGTTATCGGCAACTAGCAGGAGCCATATGGTTGTTGCTTTATTGTATGCAATGCAATCGCGATGTAATGCTTTACTTTATCACTAAGCAGTAGCGATAGTCGTAGAAGCATAAGATTGGCGAGACGACAACGATGCTACGATGGAGATCAAGGTGTCGCGCCGGTGACGATGGTGATCACGACGGTGCTTCGGAGATGGAGATCACAAGCACAAGATGATGATGGCCATATCATATCACTTATATTGATTGCACGTGATGTTTATCCTTTATGCATCTTATCTTGCTTTGATTGATGGTAGCATTATAAGATGATCTCTCACTAAATTATCAAGAAGTGTTCTCCCTGAGTATGCACCGTTGCCAAAGTTCGTCGTGCCCAGACACCACGTGATGATCGGGTGTGATAAGCTCTACGTCCATCTACAACGGGTGCAAGCCAGTTTTGCACACGCAGAATACTCGGGTTATACTTGACGAGCCTAGCATATGCAGATATGGCCTCGGAACACGGAGACCGAAAGGTCGAGCATGAATCATATAGTAGATATGATCAACATAGTGATGTTCACCAATGAAACTACTCCATCTCACGTGATGATCGGACATGGTTTAGTTGATTTGGATCACGTGATCACTTAGAGGATTAGAGGGATGTCTATCTAAGTGGGAGTTCTTAAGTAATATGATTAATTTGAACTTAAATTTATCATGAACTTAGTCCTGGTAGTATTTTGCAAATTATGTTGTAGATCAATAGCTCGCGTTGTTGCTTCCCTGTGTTTATTTTGATATGTTCCTAGGGAAAATTGTGTTGAAAGATGTTAGTAGCAATGATGCGGATTGGACCCGTGATCTGAGGTTTATCCTCATTGCTGCACAGAAAAATTATGTCCTTGATGCACCGCTAGGTGACAGACCTATTGCAGGAGCAGATGCAGACGTTATGAACGTTTGGCTAGCTCAATATGATGACTACTTGATAGTTTAGTGCACCATGCTTAATGGCTTAGAATCGGGACTTCAAAAACGTTTTGAACGTCATGGACCATATGAGATGTTCCAGGAGTTGAAGTTAATATTTCAAGCAAATACCCGAGTTGAGAGATATGAAGTCTCCAACAAGTTCTATAGCTAAAAGATGCAGGAGAATCGCTCAACTAGTGAGCATGTGCTCAGATTTTCTAGGTACTACAATTGCTTGAATCAAGTGGGAGTTAATCTTCCAGATAAGATAGTGATTGACAGAATTCTCTAGTCACCATCACCAAGTTAGTAGAACTTCGTGATGAACTATAATATGCAAGGGATAACGGAAACAACTCCCAAGCTCTTCGTGATGCTGAAATCAACGAAGGTAGAAATCAAGAAAAACATCAAGTGTTGATGGTTAACAAGACCACTAGTTTCAAGAAAAGGGCAAAGGGAAGAAGGGGAACTTCAAGAAGAACGGCAAGCAAATTGCTGCTCAAGTGAAGAAGCCCAAGTCTGATCCTAAGCCTGAGACTAAGTGCTTCTACTGCAAAGGGACTGGTCACTGGAAACAGAACTACCCCAAGTGATTGGCGGATAAGAAGGATGGCAAAGTGAACATAAGTATATTTAATATACATGTTATTGATGTGTACTTTACAAGTGTTTATAGCAATCCCTCAGTATTTGATACTAGTTCAGTTGCTAAGATTAGTAACTCGAAACGGGAGTTGCAGAATAAACAGAGACTAGTTAAGGGTGAAGTGACGATGTGTGTTGGAAGTGGTTCCAAGATTGATATGATCATCATCGCACACTCCCTATAATTTCGGGATTAGTGTTGAACCTAAATAAGTGTTATTTGGTGTTTGCGTTGAGCATGAATATGATTTGATCATGTTTATTGTAATACGGTTATTCATTTAAGTAAGAGAATAAATTGTTGCTTTGTTTACATGAATAAAACCTTATATGGTTACACACCCAATGAAAATAGTTCGTTGGATCTCGATCATAGTGATACACATAATCATAATATTGAAACCAAAATATGCAAAGTTAATAATGATAGTGAAACTTATTTGTGGCACTGCCGTTTAGGTCATATTGGTGTAAAGCGCATGAAGAAACTCCATGCTGATGGGCTTTTGGAATCACTTGATTATGAATCACTTGATGCTTGCGAACCATGCCTTATGGGCAAGATGACTGAAACGCCGTTCTCCGGAACAATGAAGCAAGCAACAGATTTGTTGAAAATCATACATACTGATGTATGTGGTCCGATGAATATTAAGGCTTACATCAGGTATCATTATTTTCTGACCTTCACAAGATGATTTGAGCAGATGTGGGGATATCTACTTGATGAAACATAAGTCTGAAACATTTGAACAGTTCAAAGAATTTCAGAGTGAAGTGGAAAATCATCGTGACAAGAAAATAAAAGTTTCTACGATATGATCGCAGAGGTAAAATATTTGAGTTACGAGTTTGGTCTTCAGTTAAAACAATGTGAAATAGTTTCACTACTCACGCCACCTGAAACACCACAGCATAATGGTGTGTCCGAACGTCATAACCGTACTTTATTGGATATAGTGCAATCTATGATGTATCTTACCGATCTACCACTATCGTTTTGGGGTTATGCATTAGAGACAGCTGCATTCACGTTAAATAGGGCACCATCAAAATCCGTTGAGACGACGCCTTATGAACTGTGGTTTGGAAAGAAACCAAAGTTGTCATTTCTGAAAGTTTGGGGCTGCGATGCTTATGTGAAAAAGCTTCAACCTGATAAGCTCGAACCCAAATCGGAGAAATGTGTCTTCATAGGATATCCAAAAAGAAACTATTGGATACACCTTCTATCACAAGACCGAAGGCAAGACTTTTGTTGCTAAATTCGGAAACTTTCTAGAGAAGGAGTTTCTCTCGAAAGAAGTGAGTGGGAGGAAAGTAGAACTTGATGAGGTAACTGTACCTCCTCCCTTATTGGAAAGTACTACATCACAGAAACCGGTTTCTGTGACACCTACACCAATTAGTGAGGAAGCTAATCATGATGATCATGAAACTTTAGATCAAGTTACTACCGAATCTCGTAGGTAAACCAGAGTGAGATCCGCACCAGAGTGGTACGGTAATCCTGTTCTGGAAGTCATGTTACTAGACCATGACGAACTTGCGAACTATGAGGAAGCGATGGTGAGCCCAGATTCCGCAAAATGGCTTGAGGCCATGAAATCTGAGATGAGATCCATGTATGAGAACAAAGTATGGACTTTGATTGACTTGCCCAATGATCGGCAAGCCATTGAGATTAAATGGATCTTCAAGAGGAAGACGGACGTTGATAATAGTGTTACTATCTACAAAGCTAGAATTGTCGCAAAAAGGTTTTTCGACAAGTTCAAGGTGTTGACTACGATGAGAGTTTCTCTCTCGTATCTATGCTTAAGTCTGTCCGAATCATGTTAGCAAATTGCCGCATTTTATGAAATCTGGCAAATGGATAAACAAAACTGCATTCCTGAATGGATTTCTGGAAGAAGAGTTGTATATGATGCAACCAGAAGGTTTTGTCGATCCAAAGGGAGATAACAAAGTGTGCAAGCTCCAGCGATCCATTTATGGACTGGTGCAAGCCTCTCGGAGTTGGAATAAACGCTTTGATAGTATGATCAAAGCATGTAGTTTTATACAGACTTGCGGTGAAGCCTGTATTTACAAGAAAGTGAGTGGGAGCACTACAACATTTCTGATGAGTATATGTGAATGACATATTGTTGATCGGAAATAATGTAGAATTATTCTGTAAAGCATAAAGGAGTGTTTGAAAGGAGTTTTTCAAAGAAAGACTTCGGTGAAGCTGCTTACATATTGAGCTTCAAGATCTATAGAGATAGATCAAGACGCTTGATAAGTTTTTCAATGAGTACATACCTTGACAAGATTTTGAAGTAGTTCAAAATGGAACAGTCAAAGAAAAAGTTTCTTGCCTGTGTTACAAGGTGTGAAGTTGAGTAAGACTCAAAGCCCGACCACGGCAGAAGATAGAAAGAGAATGAAAGTCATTCCCTATGCCTTAGTCATAGGTTCTATAAAGTATGCCATGCTGTGTACCAGATCTATTGTATGCCCTACACTAATTGGCATGGGAGTACAATAGTGATCTAGGAGTAGATCACTGGACAGCGGTCAAAATTATCCTTAGTGGAATAAGGATATGTTTCTCGATTATGGAGGTGACAAAAAGGTTCGCCGTAAAGGGTTACGTTGATGCAAGTTTTGACACTGATCTGGATGAATCTAAGTCTCGATCTAGATACATATTGAAAGTGGGAGCAATTAGCTAGAGTAGCTCCGTGCAGAGCATTGTAGACATAGAAAATTGCAAAATACATAACGGATCTGAATGTAAAAGACCGTTGACTAAGATTCTCTCACAAGCAAAACATGATCACACGTTAGTACTCTTTGGGTGTTAATCACATAGCGATGTGAACTAGATTACCGAATCTAGTAAACCCTTTGGGTGTTGGTCACATGGCGATGTGAACTATGGGTGTTAATCACATGATGATGTGAACTATCGATGTTAATAACATGGTGATGTGATCTAGATTATTGACTCTGGTGCAAGTGGGAGACTGAAGGAAATATGCCCTAGAGGCAATAATAAAGTTATTATTTATTTCCTTATATCATGATAAATGTTTATTATTCATGCTAGAATTGTATTAACCGGAAACATAATACATGTGTGAATACATAGACAAACAGAGTGTCACTAGTATGCCTCTACTTGACTAGCTCGTTAATCAAAGATGGTTATGTTTCCTAACCATGGACAAAAGAGTTGTTATTTGATTAACGAGATCACATCATTGGTTGAATGATCTGATTGACATGACCCATTCCATTAGCTTAGCACCCGATCGTTTAGTATGTTGATATTGCTTTCTTCATGACTTATACATGTTCCTATGACTATGAGATTATGCAACTCCCGTTTGCCGGAGGAACACTTTGTGTGCTACCAAATGTCACAATGTAACTGGGTGATTATAAAGGAGCACTACAGGTGTCTCCAAAGGTACATGTTGGGTTGGCGTATTTCGAGATTAGGATTTGTCACTCCAATTGTCGGAGAGGTATCTCTGGGCCCTCTCGGTAATGCACATCACATAAGCCTTGCAAGCATTGCAACTAATAAGTTAGTTGTGAGATGATGTATTACGGAACGAGTAAAGAGACTTGCCGGTAACGAGAGTGAACTAGGTATTGGATACCGACGATCGAATCTCGGACAAGTAACATACCGATGACAAAGGGAACAACGTATGTTGTTATGTGGTCTGACCGATAAAGATCTTCGTAGAATATGTAGGAGCCAATATAGGCATCCAGGTCCTGCTATTGGTTATTGACCGGAGACGTGTCTCGGTCATGTCTACATTGTTCTCGAACCGTAGGGTCCGCACGCTTAAGGTTTTGATGACAGTTATATTATGAGTTTATGAGTTTTGATGTACCGAAGGAGTTCGGAGTCCCGGATGAGATCGGGGACATGACGAGGAGTCTCGAAATGGTTGAGACGTAAAGATCAATATATTGGACGACTATATTCGGACATCGGAAAGGTTCCGAGTGATTCGGGTATTTTTCGGAGTACCGGGTAGTTACGGGAGAAGCAATGGGCCTTGATGGGCTTTAGTGGGAAGAGGAGAAAGGGCCAAGGGGCTGCTGCGCCCCCCCTCCCCTCTAGTCCGAATTGAACTAGGGAAAAGGGGGCCGGCCACCTTTCCTTCTCCTCCACTTCCTTCTCCCTTCCTCCCCTCTTGGTGGACTCCTACTAGGACTTGGAGTCCTAGTAGGACTCCACACCTGGCGCGCCTCTCCTAGGGCCGGCCTCCTCCCCCTTGCTCCTTTATATACGGGGGCAGGGGGGCACCTCTAGACACACAAGTTGATCCTTGTGATCGTTCCTTAGCCGTGTGCGGTGCCCCTACCACCATATTCGACCTCGGTCATATCGTTGTAGTGCTTAGGCGAAGCCCTGCGTCGGTAGAACATCATCATCGTCACCACGCCGTTGTGCTAACGGAACTCAACCCCGAAGCTTTGCTGGATCGGATCCCGGGGAGCGTCATCGAGCTGTATGTGTGCCAAGAACTTGGAGGCGCCGGAGTAACGGTGCTTGGATCGGTCGGATCGGGAAGACGTACGACTACTTCCTCTACGTTGTGTCAACGCTTCCGTTGCGATCTACAAGGGTACGTAGACCATACACTCCCCTCTCGTTGATATGCATCACCATGATCTTGCGTGTGTGTAGGAATTTTTTTGAAATTACTATGTTCCCCAACAGCCGGCCCCTAGAGATCCCATCTAATGGGAGGGGCGGCGGCCTAGGGGTTGGCTTGGCCCCAAAGCCAGGTGGAGGCGCCCCCACCCCTTTAGGGTTTCCAACCCTAGGCACAAGGGAGGCCCAAGGGGAGCGCACCAGCCTACCAGGGGCTGGTTCCCACATCACTTCAGCCCATGGGGCCCTCCGGGACAGGTGGCCCCACCCGGTGGACCCCCGGGACCCTTCCGGTGGTCCCGGTACAATACCGGTGACCCCAAAACTCTCCCAGTAGCCCAAACTGGACTTCCTATATATATATCTTTACCTTCGGACCATTTCGGAACTCCTCGTGATGTCCGGGGTCTCATCCGGGACTCCGAACAACTTTCAGTTAACCGCATACTAATATCTCTACAACTCTAGCGTCACCGAACCTTAAGTGTGTAGGACCTACGGGTTCGGGAGACACGTAGACATGACAGAGACAACTTTCAGGCCAATAACCAACAGCGGGATCTGGATATCCATGTTGGCTCCCACATGCTCCACGATGATCTCATTGGATGAACCACGATGTCGAGGATTCAACAAATCCCGTATACAATTCCCTTTGTCTACCGGTATAGTACTTGCCCGAGATTCGATCGTCGGTATCCCGATACCTTGTTCAATCTCATTTCCGGCAAGTCTCTTTACTCGTTCCGTAACACATCATCCCGTGATCAACTCCTTGGTTACATTGTGCACATTATGATGATGTCCTACCGAGTGGGTCCAGAAATACCTCTCCGTTTACACGGAGTGACAAATCCCAATTTCGATTCGTGCCAACCCAATAGACACTTTCGAAGATACACGTAGTGCACCTTTATAGCCACCCAGTTACGTTGTGACGTTTGGTGCACCCAAAGCATCCCTACGGTATCCGGGAGTTGCACAATCTCATGGTCGAAGGAAATGATACTTGACATTAGAAAAGCTTTAGCAAACGAACTACACGATCTTGTGCTACGCTTAAGATTGGGTCTTGTCCATCACATCATTCTCCTAATGATGTGATCCTATTATCAATGACATCCAATGTCCATGATCAGAAAACCATGACCATCTATTGATCAACGAGCTAGTCAACTAGAGGCTTACTAGGGACATGTTGTGGTCTATGTATTCACACATGTATTATGGTTTCCGGTTAATACAATTATAGCATGAACAATAGACAATTATCACGAACAAGGAAATACAACAATAACCATTTTATTATTGCCTCTAGGGCATATTTCCAACACTGGCTGCATCATATAGAACTCTTCTTCCAGAAATCCATTCAGGAATGCAGTTTTAACATCCATTTGCCAAATTTCATAATCATAAAATGCGGCAATTGCAAACATGATTCGGACAGACTTAAGCATTGCTACGTGTGAGAAGGTCTCATCGTAGTCAATCCCTTGAACTTGTCGAAAACCTTTTGCAACAAGTCGAGCTTTGTAGATAGTAACATTACCGTCAGCGTCGGTGTTCTTCTTGAAGATTCATTTATTCTCAATTGCTTGCTGATCAACGGGCAAGTCAACCAAAGTCCATACTTTGTTCTCATACATGGATCCCATCTCATATTTCATGGCTTCTAGCCATTTTGCGGAATCTGGGCTCACCATCGCTTCTTCATAGTTCGTAGGTTCATCATGATCTAGTAGCATGACTTCCAGAACAGGATTACTGTACCACTCTGGTGCGGATCTTATTCTGGTTCATCTACGAGGTTCGGTAGTAACTTGATCTGAAGTTTCATGATCATTATCATTAGCTTCCTCACTAATTGGTGTAGGTGTCACAGAAACCGGTTTCTGTGATGTACTACTTTCCAACAAGGGAGCAGGTACAGTTACCTCATCAAGTTCTACTTTCCTCCCACTCACTTCTTTCGAGAGAAACTCCTTCTCTAGAAAGGATCCATTCTTAGCAACGAAAGTCTTGCCTTCGGATCTGTGATAGAAGGTGTACCCAACAGTTTCCTTTGGGTATCCTATGAAGACACATTTCTCCAATTTGGGTTCGAGCTTATCAGGTTGAAGCTTTTTCACATAAGCATCGCAGCCCCAAACTTTCAGAAACGACAACTTTGGTTTCTTGCCAAACCACAGTTCGTAAGGCGTCGTCTCAACGGATTTCGATGCTGCCCTATTTAACGTGAATGCAGTTGTCTCTAAAGCATAACCCCAAAATGATAGCTGTAAATCTGTAAGAGACATCATAGATTGCACTATATCTAGTAAAGTACGATTACGACGTTCGGACACACCATTACGCTGTGGGGTTCCGGGTGGCGTGAGTTGCGAAACTATTCCGCATTGTTTCAAATGTAGACCAAACTCGTAACTCAAATATTCTCCTCCACGATCAGATCGTAGAAATTTTATTTTCTTGTTACGATGATTTTCAACTTCACTCTGAAATTCTTTGAACTTTTCAAATGTTTCAGACTTATGTTTCATTAAGTAGATATACCCATATCTGCTTAAATCATCTGTGAAGGTGAGAAAATAACGATATCCGCCACGAGCCTCAATATTCATCGGACCACATACATCTGTATGTATGATTTCCAACAAATCTGTTGCTCTCTCCATAGTACCGGAGAACGGCATTTTTGGTCATCTTGCCCATGAGGCATGGTTCGCAAGTACCAAGTGATTCATAATCAAGTGATTCCAAAAGTCCATCAGTATGGAGTTTCTTCATGCGCTTTATACCGATATGACCTAAATGGCAGTGCCACAAATAAGTTGCACTATCATTATCAACTCTGCACCTTTTGGCTTCAACATTATGAATATGTGTATCACTACTATCGAGATTCATCAAAAATAGACCACTCTTCAAGGGTGCATGACCATAAAAGATATTACTCATATAAATAGAACAACCATTATTCTCTGATTTAAATGAATAACCGTCTTGCATCAAACAAGATCCAGATATAATGTTCATGCTCAAGGCTGGCACCAAATAACAATTATTTAGGTCTAAAACTAATCCCGAAGGTAGATGTAGAGGTAGCGTGCCGACCGCGATCACATCGACTTTGGAACCATTTCCCACGCGCATCGTCACCTCGTCCTTTGCCAGTGTTCGCTTAATCCGTAGTCCCTGTTTTGAGTTACAAATGTTAGCAACAGAACCAGTATCAAATACCCAGGTGCTACTGCGAGCTCTAGTAAGGTACACATCAATAACATGTATATCACATATACCTTTGTTCACCTTGCCATCCTTCTTATCCACCAAATACTTGGGGCAGTTCCGCTTCCAGTGTCCAGTCTGCTTGCAGTAGAAGCACCCAGTTTCAGGCTTAGGTCCAGATTTGGGTTTCTTCTCCTGAGCAGTAACTTGCTTACTATTCTTCTTGAAGTTCCCCTTCTTCTTCCCTTTGCCCTTTTTCTTGAAACTGGCGGTCTTGTTGACCATCAACACTTGATGCTCCTTCTTGATTTCTACCTTCGCAGCCTTTAGCATTGCGAAGAGCTCGGGAATTGTCTTATCCATCCCTTGCATGTTATAGTTCATCACGAAGCTCTTGTAGCTTGGTGGCAGTGATTGAAGAACTCTGTCAATGACACTATCAACAGGAAGATTAACTCCCAGTTGAGTCAAGTGATTATGATACCCAGACATTTTGAGTATATGTTCACTGACAGAACTATTCTCCTCCATCTTGCAGCTATAGAATTTATTGGAGACTTCATATCTCTCAATCCGGGCATTTGCTTGAAATATTAACTTCAACTCCTGGAACATCTCATATGCTCCATGACGTTCAAAACGTCGTTGAAGTCCCGATTCTAAGCCGTAAAGCATGGCACACTAAACTATCGAGTAGTCATCAGCTTTGCTCTGCCAGACGTTCATAACATCTGGTGTTGCTCTAGCAGCAGGCCTGGCACCTAGCGGTGCTTCGAGGACGTAATTCTTCTGTGCAGCAATGAGGATAATCCTCAAGTTACGGACCCAGTCCATGTAATTGCTACCATCATCTTTCAACTTTGCTTTCTCAAGGAACGCATTAAAATTCAACAGAACAACAACACGGGCCATCTATCTACAATTAAACATAGACAAACAAGATACTATCAGGTACTAAGTTCATGATAAATTTAAGTTTAATTAATCATATTACTTAATAACTCCCACTTAGAAAGACATCCCTCTAATCTCCTAAGTGATCATGTGATCCAAATCAACTAAAACATAACCGATCATCACGTGAAATGGAGTAGCTTTCAATGGTGAACATCAATATGTTGATCATATCTACTATATGATTCACGCTCGACCTTTCGGTCTCAGTGTTCCGAGGCCATATCTGCATATGCTAGGCTCGTCAAGTTTAACCTGAGTATTCTGCGTGTGCAAAACTGGCTTGCACCCATTGTAGATGGACGTAGAGCTTATCACACCCGAACATCACGTGGTGTCTGGGCACGACGAACTTTGGCAACGGTGCATACTCAGGGAGAACACTTTTATCTTGAAATTTAGTGAGAGATCATCTTATAATGCTACCGTCAATCAAAGCAAGATAAGATGCATAAAAGATAAACATCACATGCAATCAATATAAGTGATATGATATGGCCATCATCATCGTGTGCTTGTGATCTCCATCTCCGAAGCACCGTCATGATCACCATCGTCACCGGCGCGACACCTTGATCACCATCGTAGCATCATTGTCGTCTCGCCAATCTTATGCTTCCACGACTATCGCTACCGTTTAGTGATAAAGTAAAGCATTACAGTGCAATTGCATTGCATACAATAAAGCGACAACCATATGGCTCCTGCCAGTTGCCGATAACTCGGTTACAAAAACATGATCATCTCATACAATAAAATTTAGCATCATGTATTGACCATATCACATCACAACATGCCCTGCAAAAACAAGTTAGATGTCCTCTACTTTGTTGTTGCAAGTTTTACGTGGCTGCTATGGGCTTAAGCAAGAACCATTCTTACCTACGCATCAAAACCACAACGATATTTTGTCAAGTTGGTGTTGTTTTAACCTTCGCAAGGACCGGGCGTAGCCACACTTGGTTCAACTAAATTGGAGAAACTGACACCCGCCAGCCACCTGTGTGCAAAGCACGTCGGTAGAACCAGTCTCGCGTAAGCGTACGCGTAATGTCGGTCTGGGCCGCTTCATCCAACAATACCGCCGAACCAAAGTATGACATGCTGGTAAGCAGTATGACTTATATTGCCCACAACTCACTTGTGTTCTACTCGTGCACAACATCAACGCATAAAACCTAGGCTCGGATGCCACTGTTGGGGAACGTAGTAATTTCAAAAAAATTCCTACGCACACGCAAGATCATGGTGATGCATAGCAACGAGAGGGGAGAGTGTTGTCCACGTACCCTCGTAGACCAAAAGCGGAAGCGTTAGCACAACGCGGTTGATGTAGTCGACTAGTCGTACGTCTTCACGGCCCGACCGATCAAGCACCGAAACTACGGTACCTCCGAGTTCTAGCACACGTTCAGCTCGATGACAATCCCCAGACTCCGATCCAGCAGAATGTCGGGGAAGAGTTCCGTCAGCACGACGGCGTGGTGACGATCTTGATGTTCTACTGTCGCAGGGCTTCGCCTAAGCACCACTACAATATTATCGAGGACTATGGTGGAGGGGGGCACCGCACACGGCTAAGAGATCAATGATCAACTGTTGTCTCTGGGGTGCCCCCCTTCCCCTGTATATAAAGGAGCAAGGGGGAGGAGGTGCGGCCAGGCAAGGGGCGTGCCAAGAGGAGTCCTACTCCTCCTGGGAGTAGGACTCCCCCCTTTCCATGTTGGACTAGGACTTGGGGGGAAAGGAGAGAGAGGGAAAAGGAAAGGGGGGGCGACCCCCCTCCTTGTCCAATTCGGACTGGGGAGGGAAGGGGCGCGCGGCTGCCCCTTGGCCTCCTCTCCACTTCCTCCACTAGGCCCATTAGGTTACCGGGGGGTTCCAGTAACCTCCCGGTACTCCGGTAAAATGCCGATTTCACCCGGAACACTTCCAATGTCCAAACATAGGCTTCCAATATATCAATCTTCATGTCTCGACCATTTCGAGACTCCTCAACATGTCCGTGATCATATCCGGAACTCCGAACAACCTTCGGTACATCAAAATATATAAACTCATAATGAAACTGTCATCGTAACGTTAAGTGTGCGGACCCTACGGGTTCGAGAACAATGTAGACATGAACGAGACATGTCTCTGTTCAATAACCAATAGCGGAACCTGGATGCTTATATTGGCTCCTACATTTTCTACAAAGATCTTTATCGGTCAGACCGCATAACAACATACGTTGTTCCCTTTGTCATTGGTATGTTACTTGCCCGAGATTCGATCGTCGGTATCTCAATACCTAGTTCAATCTCATTACCGGCAAGTCTCTTTACTCGTTCCGTAATATATCATCCCGCAACTAACTCATTAGTTGCAATGCTTGCAAGGCTTAAGTGATGTGCATTACCGAGAGGGCCCAGAGATACCTATTCGACAGTCGGAGTGACAAATCCTAATCTCGAAATACGCCAACCCAACAAGTACCTTCGGAGACACCTGTAGAGCACCTTTATAATCACCCAGTTACGTTGTGACATTTGGTAGCACACAAAGTGTTTCTCCGGTAAACGGGAGTTGCATAATCTCATAGTCATAGGAACATGTATAAGTTATGAAGAAAGCAATAGCAGCAAACTAAACGATCAAGTGCTAAGCTTATGGAATGGGTCAAGTCAATCACATCATTCTCCTAATGATGTGGTCTCGTTAATCAAATGACAACTCATGTCTATGGCTAGGAAACATAACCATCTTTGATCAACGAGCTAGTCAAGTAGAGGCATACTAGTGACACTCTGTTTGTCTATGTATTCACACATGTATTATGTTTCTGGTTAATAAAATTCTAGCATGAATAATAAACATTTATCATGATATAAGGAAATAGATAATAACTTTATTATTACCTCTAGCGCATATTTCCTTCACCGCCGCCCTATGGAATCGGCCGGTCTAAGCCCGTGCGGATCCGGCGGCGGCGGGGCCCCTGGCACCCTGGTGTGGCCTGTCCTCGGGCGGGAGGCTCGAGCGATGGGTGGATGGCGCGACGCTCCTCCACCCGCGTCGCTAGGCCCGGTGGTGGTGGGAGGACAGCGGTGGTCACGGCTGTGCGCCCATGTCACCGCAACCCTCGTTGGGATCCTACCCAGATCCATGGAGGAGGCATGGTGGCCGCGGCGCGGGCGCACGCGCGCAGATGGCGTCCAATCTGGCAGCAGGATCAACCATGATGGTGGCGGCGGCTACCTCCGGTGGTCGGTTGTCCTTCACGTTGATCTTGTCCGGTGGGCGGCTTGGTGAAAGAACATGTGGTGCCCCATGTTTGGTTTTGGCAATTGATGACAATCTCTATGGACTAATGGTTGCCTTGAGTTATATTTAAAGGTTTTGTCCATAGGCTTTTTTGGGAGTACATGTGTTGGTTTCAAGGAGAGTTTGTGTCGACCAAGGTGCCATTCAAGGAATTATCCAAAGATTGGTCATGTGAGTGTCGAGCTTATTGCAAGCATGTCTTGAAGAAGAAGATTGTGCGACCATTCATGTCTACCTTCGAGACATCATCCAAATGAAGAGAATTGGAAAGATTCAAGGTTGATCAAGATTAAGTCAAGAATGAATCAAGTTGATCAACTCACAAAGTGCAGAAGATGTACCGAGAGGGATCAAGTGATCCCATGGTATGGTAAGCATTGTCAATTTCGCTTTCTGTACTAACCCATGGTCTTCGTGAGAGTTCTTTGTGGGGTTAGGTTACGGTGTGCAAGTTCAAGTGGGGCATCATGAAGAGATCAAATGCTTGAAGCTTTCCGTCCATTGTGGTGACAATGGACATGTGAAGATGTGCGGAAGAGTGGCTCACCCATAGTGGAGTATGGGGGAGCAATCAACTAGTCTTCATCGAGCCAACACAATCAAGAAAGGTGGTCCAACTTGAGGAAGTCAAGATCGTCATCATCTAGCTCAAGTGGATCATGTGCAAGGCAAAGGTTTGCCCTCGAGAGGTTTTCTACTTTACCGGTCTCATGATGGTAGTTGGGAGACCGGGTTATAGGATCGATTGCCATACTATCAAGGGGGCTCTCGATGAGTAGCTTGATCGTGTCGTTCGTTGAGAGCTCAAACCATTGCATCCTTGCATCATCTTTCTTGGTTCTTGTTTGGTTCTCTTTGTGAGTCTTAGAGCTTATGGCCATCTTGATGACAAGCTTGAGTTCATCGAAAATGGAGTTCACATGCATCTTCTATGATGTTTTTGATGTTGGAGGTTTTGTCGGTTCTTCTCGGTTGGAGGTTTCACTCCTCTTTTTGTTAGGCATACCTCCCCTGCCTCTTCTTACTATAACCAATCGTTGTTTTGATGCTACTCGTCGTCTTGTTTCCAACAAGCTTGAGTTTGCTCAATTCGGAGCTCATATGCAGAAGTTATGGCAGTTCTTGTCTTCTTGAGAGTGGCTTTTGTCTGGTCCCAGCGGTAGTACCGCGAGCCCAAGCGGTAGTACCACTTGGAGCTCTCAGCCGTAGTACCGCTGCAGTGCCGCTCTTCTACCGCCTCGATTTTGGGTCCTGCTCTTTTCGTGTCGGGTTTAGCAGTAGTTGCATGGCAGTAAGGCACGGTAGTTCCGCCTAAGCGGTAGTACCGCTCCGGTCGGGCGATAGTACCGCTACTGCATTACTGCTGTCGTACTCTGCTCTGCCCTGCCTCTTTTGGTCCAGTGTTCTGCTCCTCCAGCGGTAGTACCACTGGGGTGAGCGGTAGTACCGCTGGGGTGAGCGGTAGTACCTCTCATATGCGGTACTACCACCACAAGGTTCATGTTGTGTTGCTCCTTTTTCCCTGCTTCTTCCGCCCGAGCGGTAGTACCGCTCGTGGAGCGGTAGTACCGCTCGTGTGCGGGCTGAGCACATAACGGTTGGATTTCCCCCTCCTTTTAAAGAGGGTCTTCTTTCCCGTTGAACCTTATCCTTTGAGCTCGTGTTCTTCCCCCAGTTGACCTTCTTCGAGCTTGCTAACTCTCAATCCCTCCATGGATTCTTGCTAGTTTTTGAGGGAAAAGAGAGAGGAGATCTAGATCCACATTTACACCAATCACTTTCTCCTCTATGTGAGGGGAACCCCTTGGATCTAGATCTTGGAGTTCTTAGTGTTCTCCTTCTTGTTCTTCCTCTCATTTTCCTCCCTAGCATTAGTTGCTTCAGTGGGATTTGAGAGAGAAGGACTTGGGCATTCCGTGTGCCCTTGCCATTGCATTTGGTGCATCGGTTTGAGTTCTCCACGGTGATACGTGGAAGTTACAAGTTGAGAAGCTTATTACTCTTGGGTGCTTGGTACCCTTGAGCTTGTTCCTCTTGGGTGCTTGGGCGCCCTAGACGGTTGGTGGTGTTTGGAGCTCAATCATTGTGGTGTAAAGCTCCGGGCAAGCGTCGGGGTCTCCAATTAGGTTGTGGAGATCGCCCTGAGCAATTTGACGGGTTCCGGTGACCGCCCCCAAGGGTTGCCAAAGTGTACGGGTTCGGTGACCGCCCCCAAGGGTTGCCATTTGTATGGGTTCAGTGACCGCCCTCGAGGGTCCCTTAGTGGAATCACGGCATCTTGCATTGTGCGAGGGCGTGAGGAGATTACGGTGGCCCTAGTGGCTTCTTGGGGAGCATTGTGCCTCCACACCGCTCCAAACGGAGATTAGCATCCGCAAGGGTGTGAACTTCGGGATACATCGTCGTCTCTGCGTGCCTCGGTTATCTCTTACCCGAGCCCTTTACTTATGCACTTTACTTTGTGATAGCCATATTGTTCTTTGTCATATATCTTGCTATCACATAGTTGCTTATCTTGTTTAGCATAAGTTGTTGGTGCACATAGGTGAGCCTAGTTGTTTTAGGTTTTGTGCTTGGCAAATTAACCGCTAGGTTTATTCCGCATTTGCTCAAGCCTAAACCGTAATTATTTTAAAGCGCCTATTCACCCCCACCCCCTCTAGGCGACATCCACGATCTTTCACTTGGCGGCGCCTCCGGTCAGATGCGATCTGGCTGGTGCAGCCGGCAATGGTAGCCATCTCCTCTGCCGGAGGTGGTCGGCCTGAGGCTGGATGGTCAGATCTCGAGATCCGTCATCTAGTTCCGGCTGCGAGTCGAGATGACATAGTTGCTGGTGAAAACCGAGCCGATGGCAGGCGATGGTGACGTTATGCATCGTTACCTTGATGAAGGCATCATCATGCAACAACTGTCAACCCACTCGTGCTGCTCCGAGGGAAACCCTAGGATCTAGTGTTCTAGATTGGACGATGGCGGTATTGCGGTGTCGTTTCTCTCTTGGGAGCATCGTTTGTGGAGCAGCGCTGGAAGACAGAGGCAGGAGGTGGAGCGGCTTTGTCTTGCACGAAACTTCGGTGGAGATGTCAAGTCACGCCTGGTCTCCATGTGCTATGCTGTGTCATGCCTAGTTGACAGGTGCTACGCATGATAGATCTTCCAGAATCTTCGCGTCTGGACGGACGAGCACGGGACAGTGGCGCCGTTGGGCACCGTGGTGGCGTTGACGGATGGACGGGCTGACAAGGATGATGCGGATCTCTCTCGTGAAGATGGGTCAGCGGTCCGATGATGATGGCGGCGTCTAAAACGTGTCCATGTGTGATGTACACTTTAGGTCTGCTGCACCAGCTGTTCGTTCTGATACATTATGTGGGTGGATCGTCAACGACATCGGTTCAGATATGGGGAGTCAGAGCACTCCACATAATCGAGTTTTGTAGATGTGAGTGGTGGCTTCCGATGGTTTGATGTATGTTCTTGTTATACCTTGGTGAAATAATAAATAAAGATGGCCGCATGCATCGCTTTATGCAGAGGCCGGGGGTGTAAACCTCCTTTTCCAAAAAAGTGCTTTCTCAAGGAAAGCAATCCAGCTTTAGAATATGCCGCAAACACAATCGCCCAATCTTAGAAAATTCAGCGGACGATAAGGAGACTGGATTGGATGGACTCGTTGATCGGACGGAAGCAGACCAAACATGCCTGAAACCGTCCTCTTCAACACATCCACAATGTCAGGGTGGACATCTCTCCGGACTACACAATCAAGTTTCAAAGTGAAGATTTGTGAGCAGTACCAGTACATCGACTCGACATGATTTAAGATGCTAATCCTATTTTAGATAAATTTTCCTGTGGAAATTCATAAGGATCTATTTTTTTGTCAGTGGAATTTAGATAACTTCCTCACACCTGTCTGGAGACACTCATCGGGCCTGCGGCCGCCGTCGTCTCCTCCATCGCCTCCCCGTCCTCCTACCTTTGGAGCGGCCTCCCGCCTCCTTCTCCCCACAGCTCCCCCGATCACGAGGACGACCGGTAGCATTCTTTTTTCCAGCAAGTATCTTCACCTGGTTATAACAAATGTACATTAAAAAATAGGTGATGTTCATTGGCTTTGGCCCATGTCGTCTGATGTGATACCATGTTTGGATTTATCTTTTTTGTTCATTGGCTTGTGAACATTCACACAAAAAACAATATCTTGAACATTTAAATTTGGTTTTTGAAACATGGTATCACGTGAATGTTGGTATCACATATATATTCCTGGTATTTAGTGATACAATTTCAAACAATTATCTTTGGGTGTTTTTCTTCGAACCAGACTAGGACATAATCACATCATGCTAAATTATCCACACATTTTTATTGCTATACTCACCCAAACAAGTTATTTGTCAATAGTTCGATCACATGCATGGTTAGGGGCATATGCTTCCCAAATATTTGGTCACCCTAGGAGGCCTCTCATGCCATAGGTTTTTTTTGAGACAACGTCACGAGGCTTTATTAATTCATCATAATGTTTACAGGGACGGAAGGAAGGTTCCCGGGATGGCCTAACCAGACACGGCAGCCACCATCGAGAGATAAAGCATGCCTCGCTAAGTTGTGAGCTTCGTAATTGGAGCTCCTAAATTCATGTTTAAAGTTACAAAATTGAAAGCTGAAGAGTGAGCTACTATTTCATGGACAATTGCACCATAGCTCGCAAGATTATCCTTCTGTAAATCTTCCACCACCACTTTGCAATCCGGTGCAACTTCAACCCACCTCAGATATAGGTCATCTGCCAGGGCCAGAGCTTCTCTAATGGCTAGAGCTTCAAGGGTCGGTGGATCTGCAATATTGTTGAAGCCAAAAGTTGATGCGCCGATGAACATGCCTTCATGATTTCTGCAGATCACTCCAATAGAACCGAATCCCTGCCTAGACACAGCCGCGTCAACATTTATCTTGGCATTCCCCGCCGACGAGGGCAGCCACCTCCTTGGGTTCGTGGGTCTCTGCATCGTAGTCAAGTGCAGAAGCGAAATGCGTTGAGCAAGAAGCCAGTGATCCCACAACATCAAAGTGATACATATGACATATTGGAAATTAGGCTTAGTTTGTAGCTATGAATATAGTAATGCACTTATTTATTGATAAATATGTTCTTTCAAGTGGCAGCTGGAGACTTGGCATTGATCACCTTCAGCTCGCCCAAGTAGCTAGATATAAAACTGTCTACCGAGTGGGGAGATTGGAAGATGTTCTCATGGATGGCCTACCTTCTAACTCCCCATATGGCCCAAAGTGACACTACCAAGCGATCAAAAAGCTCTTTTGTTAATATTTCATGTATAGCATATAGCCAGTCCTTCGGGTTCTCCTCCGCTCGTTCTATCATGTGTTGCACCAAATCCTCAGGAGCCAGCGCCCATATACTTGCAGACATAGGACATGTAATCAGTGCATGTTTCCATGTGTCTACGGCTCCACAAAGTAAGCAAGTATTTTCAGTTGACATATGACGATGATTCAACACAGTCCCAGTTGGCATAGACTGTCGGGCTAGTCGCCATAGAAACATCCTGGGTTTGGAGAGTACTTGGATATGCCAAATCATGGACCAGTTGTTGGTATCGCTGAATTCATATGAGGTGCCTCCCTCCTCATGCAACCATGCTTCCATGTCATGCTTTGTCTTGAGAATCATGTGATAGGCAGACTGAACACTAAATCTTCCCCTAGGATCATGATGCCAAGCCCAGAAGTCCTCAACACGGCGCGTGCACAGTTGGATCTTGAGAATTGCCTCGGCGTCGAAGTGAGTAAAAATCGTTCGGACCAGCCCCTCGTTCCAGCAAGCCGATGTGACATCGATGAGTTGTGATACTCTGTCAGGAGGATTTTGGACGAGAGCTGTTATAGGGCGCTTGAAACTATCTTGCGGTATCTAGTTGTGTTGCCAAATGGCAGTGGTTGCACCATCTCCTATTCTGCGCACCAAACCTTGTGCTAGTATATCACGCCCGTCTAGTATCACCCTCCATATCTATGATGGGTGGGCTCCTAGTTCGTCCTGAAGTAGAGAACAATCCGGAAAATACACTGCCTTGAGGATCCGAGCGCTGAGAGATGTACTATCTATGAGTGTACGGCATGCCTGCCTTGCTAACAATGCCAGGTTGAAAATTTCCAAGTCTCGAAACCCCAAACCTCCTAAGTGCTTCGGCAAGGTCATGGTATCCCATGCTACCCAGCTCGGCTTCCTCTTCCCTTGCTTAGAGCCTCACCAGAACTGACGAATGATCGATGTGATACTATCGCAAAGGCCTCTTGGCAATCCAAAACATGCCATCGAGTAGACCGGGATCGCTTGTGCTACCGATTTAATCAAAATTTCCTTGCCAGCAGCAGACAACAACTTCTCCATCCATTCTTTGATCTTTTCCCAGGCATGAGAGGTCCTCTGCTGCAATCAAGAACAAGTAGGGGGAGATCGGGTCTCCCTGCCGGATACCTCGTGTAGACTTGAACGATTCTAGCCTTTCTCCATTGAAGCAAACCAAAAATGAAACTGAGGAAACCATGCGCATGACAATATCTATCCAGTGACTGTCAAAACCCAATTTTTTCATGATACCTCGCAAATAGTCCCACTCTAATCTGTCGTACGCCTTCATCATATCCAATTCTAGAGCACAGAAGTTGTTGGCCTTTGACCTGGACCTCTTCATGAAGTGTAAACATTCATATGCAGAGATGATATTATCTGCGGTAAGCCTTCCATGGACAAAAGCATATTGTTCCTCCGATATTATGTCAGGTAAGATCACTTTCAATCTATTGGCTATCACTTTTGAGGCTATTTTATACAAAACATTGCACAGGCTTGTAGGAGGAAATTGAGCAAACACAAGCATGGTGTCATTGATGGATTCTGGG
Source organism: Triticum urartu (assembly GCF_056163025.1). Lineage (NCBI taxonomy): Eukaryota > Viridiplantae > Streptophyta > Magnoliopsida > Poales > Poaceae > Triticum > Triticum urartu. The sequence continues at coordinate 418,816,716 of NC_141877.1, read as the reverse complement.
CTCTCCTCACCTCTTACAATTTTCAGCACTATACTTGTTACCTCATCTCCACACACGTCCCAATGCCGCTGATAGAAGTGGGCAGGAAATCCATCAGGCCCTGACGCTTTTGTTGGGAACATTTGAAACAGAGCTATCTTGACTTCCTTCTTGGTGTATGGTGCACATAGCTCCGTGTTCATTGCTGCTGTAACCTTGGGTGGCATGTGATTTAGTACAACTTTCATGTTTTGCACCCCTTCAGAGAGAAGGACCGATAAAAATCGTGAGCCAACGCCTTAAGCTCCCCAGGATCGGAAATCTCCACTCCCAACGAATTCTGGAGCGTCTTGATCATATTTTTCTTCCTCCTAAGACTGGCTCGAAGGTGATTTTTTTTGTTTTTGTCTCCCGCTGAAAGCCACTCAACTCTTGCTCTCTGATGCCACATAATTTCTTCTCTGTGATACATCTCTATCAACCTCTCGTTGATCTTGAGCTCTGCATGTGATGGGCCTGTCCTCAAGGGATCATTTTTAGTTCACCCAAAGATTTCTTCAAAGATTTTATCTCTTTTCTCACACTTCCAAACGTATCACGACTCCACCTTCCCAAGTCGCTTGCAAGGTTCTGTAGTTTCTGCCGCATCTCATGCCATAGGTTTCTGAATGGTAGACCATGTGCTCTAGACATCATGGTCTTTGAACGCTATTTTTGTTACACATGGGCTCCAACTTGGGCCACATGTCATATGGGCAACTGCTCGACAATTTTTTGTCCACTTAATTGGGCCTTACGGGGTATCATCTGGGAGACAAAATGCTCCTACATTGGGGCCATGTATGGGGAATCCTATTCCCTGCGTATCACGGGGGATATGGAGCAATCGCCTGCAATGGGCTGGCGCATTCCAACGTTGCCCCCAACAACTGATATTTATTCTTTGTCCAATTATCTGACGGTTTTATTTTGGTTTTTAAAATCATTTTTCTTTATCTTTTTCATTTTCTTTTTCTTTTTTTGAATTTGTAAATTTTTTGAAACTCATGAAATTTTCTAAAAATCACCAAAAATCGAATACATGATTGTTTAAAAAATTAACAAACAATTTTTAAATTCATGAATTGTTTTTACAGTTTTTGCGATAAAATTTCCACATTCGGGAACAATTTCTGAAATCTGGGGGATGATTTGCAATTTTGTGAATATTTTGTTAAATATAGGGAATAATTTTCCAATTAATGCACTTTTTGAAATTTGGAACATTTCAAAAATTCGTTATATTTCTTAAATCCAAGAACACTTTCACAAATTCGTGATCCTCTTTTGAAATAGGAACACTTATCCTAAATTCAGGACCATTTTTTTAATTTGAAATATTTTTAAATTCATGAATATTTTTAGAAAATTGGCACATTTTCCAAATTCATGAACATTTTTTGAAATCTGAGAACATTTTTGAAATTCATGATTTTTTTAATCTGAGAACATTTTTAAAATAAAATTTGAAATATTTTTCCAATTTTGTGAAGATTTTTCAAATTCGTGTTTTTAAATGAATTATTTTAATTTGGGTACATTTTTGAAAAATCCAGTACATTTGAAATCCAAAATTTCCAAATTCTTTGGTGGCGTGCATCCGACCGATCGCCAACCAACGGATGGACTCCGCCGCCGGCTCCAGACACACCTCCTCGTAGACTACATCAACCAGTGACCTCAATGCCTAGCTGCCTCATCATCTCCTCAAGATCACCATCCATCATCCCTGAATCAGCTGCCTCTGTCATCATGGGAACCTTAGAAGCGTCGGTTAGAAGATATCTCCAGCCACCCAACTCCCTGAGAAAACTACTCCCTCCATTCCAAATTACTTATCGTGGTTTTAGTTTAAATTTGTATTAAAACCACGACGAGTAATTTGGAACGGAGGAAGTAGTAGCCAAGGCCCGGCAGCGCTTTGAGGGCTCCCCTTTGTTAGCACGTCGCATGTAAAGCTTCACTGAGCCCTTGGTTATAGTAATTCTGTTTTGTATGTAAAGCTCCGTATGTTTAGATTTATACCATGTTCGGCAATCCTCCATTCCTTCACTACAGAGCGGAGCGCCGTTCTAGCCGCTTTTCAAATTATAACTGCATGTCACTTTGCTCCGGAGCGGGAGGGAGTCCACGCATGCCCTTAATATCTTGCATCATAGGTAACTAAAAGAAGCTTCACCGGGAGCTTCAACTCTTACCGCTGAGATTAATGCACACGCCGCGAACGCTCACAGACAGTCCGGCTGACAGTGCGTGTGCCGTGATGAGCTACACGTATAAATAGATAACAACATACACATGTGTACATTTTCTTACATTGGCGGATGATGACGGTTCTAGAAATAAGTAGTGTCTTGCGAGTCAACCTATGATTGAGATGGTTAAGTGGACAGTGGTATCCCCAACCCATCAGGGTTTAAAATCCTGATGCTCGCATTATTCCTGAATTTATTTCAGAATTTCCGACGATGTGCTTTCAGTGGGAGGAGACGTTCCCGTCGACGACGAGGTACCTACGGTGACTTCGTAAATCTCAAGATAATGTGCCGGCTCAGTCTTTCAGAGGTGCTCATAGGGTAGGGTATGCATGTGTGCGTTTATAGGGATGAGCGTATGTGCGTGTATATGAGCGCTGTGTCTGTACTGATGTAAAAAAATTAGTGCCTTCGTTGCGGCTATTGTAGCTTTTTTTTTTAACATGCGGCTATTGTAGCTGCGAGTGAATCCCACCGTTTTGACCCTATAAAAATTAAAAGTTTATAAAACACATTCACTGTATAAAATGCACGGGAGGGACCAAAGACGCGCCGAGAAACCCCGGCTAGCCGCTCGAACGTTCCTCCCGTCTGTCCAGCCAGTCAGCCCCGCACGCACGGCACCGCATGCATGCCCGCCAGCGCTCGGCGCCACGCCCACGCGGTCGTTGCTCTCCACCGCCACATCCCTCCCCGCTCCCGCCCACGCCCACCAGAAGCCGCTCCTCGTGGCCCACGCAAGCCTCCTTCCCCGCCACCGTACGCGTAGCTCTCGGCCGACGGGGCCGCGCGCGCGCCAAGCCGCGACTAGGCCCCACGCACCAGCGACACGGACCCGTGGGCCCGCCCGCCCGCCGGTATAACGACGAACTGCCGGAGCTTTCCGCTCGAAAGGCCCAGGAGCCCTTTGCTTCCCGTCGACGTCCCGTCCTCCCCTTTTTTTCCCAATCCGGCTCCGCCTCTCCCCACCACCGCTTCCCTCGCCGCCCCCACTCCACCACCAGCTTCCCCCGCAGGCTCTGCGCTGATGCTTCTCCGCCCGGCCCCCTCCCCGCCGCCGCCCCGCTTCCCCGCGGCCAGCAGGAGCGCCGCCCCCGCCACCGCGCCCTTCTTCCTCGTGCTGCGGCGCCGGCAGCGCCGGCGCCGCCACCGCCCGCACGCCCGCCTCCGCGCCTCCCTCTCCGACCTCCTCGCCAGCCTCCCGGCCTCGCTCGCGCTCGTCGGCCCCGCGGCTGCGGCCGCCGCGGCCGCCGTCGTATCCTCCATCGCCCCCCCGTCCTCCTACCTCCGGAGCGGCCTCCCTCCCCCCAGCTCCCCCGATCACGAGTCCGACGACGCCGCCGCCGCCGGCGAGTGGATCCTCTTCACCAGCCCGACGCCCTTCAACCGCTGCGTGCTGCTGCGGTGCCCGTCCGTGTCCTTCGAGGACGGGGGTGTGCTGCTCGACGGCATCAACGAGCGCCTGCTCACCCAGGACCGCCACTACGTCAACCTCAGCCGGGGCAGCATCCCCGCCGCGCCCGCCGGGCAGGGCACCGGCGAGGTGTCCTACCAGCGGCTCTGCATCCCCCTGGAGGACGGCGGGGTGATCGCGCTTGACTGGCCCGCTAATCTGGATCTGGACAAGGAGCATGGGCTCGATTCCACGGTGCTCCTCGTGCCCGGCACCCCCGAGGGCAGCATGGACAGGGGCATCGAGATGTTCGTGCTGGATGCGCTCAAGAATGGCTACTTCCCCATTGTCATGAACCCCAGAGGCTGCGGCGGATCACCGCTTACTACGCCAAGGTGAAGTTACTCACTATACCTCTTTCACAGTCTGCGATTCCGCACATTTAGCACGCATAGCATATCATTGTTGGAGTAAATTACTAGGCGTCAGAAGCAGTTCTCTATGCCCAATTTCCGGGCTATTATATCGCGGTGACAGAAACAGTGATTAAGAGTGAACTGTATGTATCTGGAAATTGCTATATTATTTGTTGCTTGGATCATATTTACAAACTTGAGTACTAAATTGACCAACATATATTCTAACAGGAAATAGCATATGCTTGCTGTCTGTACATAATTTTGAATTTTGGTACTCCCTTCTCCGAGACCCATAATATAAGATGTTACTACATCCAATATGTGAGTATATTGAATGATTGCTTACGGCTCTAGAAAACTTAAGTTTATGAGAGCCAAAACAGATCAGTAAGTGCAGCTTCAAAGCTGTAGGAAGTACTCCCTCCGTCCCATAATATAAGATGTTAATTACTACATCCAATATGTGAGTATATTGAATGTAATAAGATCTTATATTATGGGATGGAGGGAGTATTTTGTTATTGCAACGTGATATTGTCAAGTAAAGTTCAGCCAGTGTAGTGAAGCATAGTATTACTGTACTAGTTTCTTACCTGTTACTGCTGTTACTGTTATTTTATCGAGCCGTAAGCAATCATTTGTGATACTGAGAATTCTTGTAATCCGGAAACATCAGGGACCTCTAGTGATTGCTATGCCGTTGACTTAATTCACCCCTTCTATAGAGGAACATCATTGCAACACTGTACTCTGTTGATGGTTATACACAAGTTTTGATGCGTTGCAATCAGTGGCGGAGCTATGTTGGGGCAGGGGGGGGGGCAGCCTTGGATGAATTTCTGAAGAATTTTTTTTAGGAAGTCTTAGATTAGAATGTTTTTAACATTTGCCCCCCCCCCCCCCAAACACTGATGATTTGCGTTTCGACCCCCATTGATTTTCGGCTAGCTCCGCCACTGGTTGCAATGACATATATCTTGCCCAAAATTGTAGCTCTTCTAAACAAACTTCTTCTGTAGGTTATTTACAGCAGCTGACAGTGATGACATCTGCACAACGATCCGCTTTATAAACAGCAAAAGGCCATGGACGACAATAATGGGTGTTGGGTGGGGTTATGGTGCCAATATGCTGACAAAGTACCTTGTGGAAGCTGGAGAGTCTACTCCTCTTACGGCTGCTGTTTGTATTGACAATCCTTTTGACCTACAGGAAGCAACAAGAACATTTCCTCATAATATCGCTCTTGATCAAAAGCTCACAGCTGGCTTGGTTGATATTCTGCGTGCGAATAAGGTTGTGACCCCACACTAGTAGTGTCTCCTTTCCACATCTTGTAAACAGAGCAATAGCGTAAGCTGTGCATGTTAAATAACTTGACCAACCAGCTGCCCCTGAGATGGCCTGCATTTGCAAGCAGTCTTTCTTCTCCAGAGTAGGACATTTAGTCTGTTTTATTGTTTCAGGAACTCTTTCAAGGAAAGGATAAAGACTTTGATGTCCAAAAGGCTTTATCGGCGAACTGTTTGCGTGACTTTGATGGAGCAATATCCATGGTTTCACATGGGTTTGCTAATGTTGATGACTTCTATTCGGAAAATAGCGTGAGGCCTTCAGTTGCCAGTTTGAAAATACCTGTTCTCTTTATACAGGTATAAGCCTAATGTTCTTTTTAATCAGTCTAATGTTCTTTCGAATCAGTCTAATGTTCTTTTTGAAATTTTTATATCAATCCAATGTTAGGATATGTGAATGTATTAACTCCCAGATTATGCTAAAATCCAGCTACATGCTCTGTCAATACTGCCTTTCTGGTTATCTAACTTCGAAGCCATATCTTGCAGAGTGATGATGGGACTGTGCCACTTATGTCAGTACCGCGTAGTTCAATATCAGAAAATCCTTTTACCAGCCTTCTCCTTTGTTCTTGTGTACACTCAACTGGATTCACCTTTGAGAGATACACTGAATTATGGTGCCAGAATCTTACCCTAGAGGTAAACATTGCCATTTTTTATTTTGACTCCAATAGAGACATTTTTGTACCACCTCAAAGAAGAGTATATTTTATCTTCAACGTGATCTCTAATCCAGCTCCCTGCTGTTGAAGGTTTCCACATAAAAAACAACAAAACGTGTGTGCTTTGTGTGTGGGCACGCACACGTGCATGCTTACTCATAATGTGTTAGCTGACTCTCTTGAGACTGCTTTATCCCTTTTCTTTGGTCTACTAGTGTTTATTTAACTTCTTATTTAGATGCATGAGTTGATCCATTTTAAGTGATGGCACCAAACTCTTTTGCTTGCAGTCCCCATGGTATTTAGCATTCTTATGGATCGCTTCTGCAATTACTTACTTCATGTTGTCATGTTGCTCATTTCAGCTGTCACGTTAAATTGGTCTTTGGGTTTATGCAGTGGTTGTCAGCAGTGGAGTTTGCTCTTCTTAAGGGTCGTCATCCGCTTATCAAAGATGTGGATATCACCGTTAACCCATCCAAAGGTCTAGCATTCACCGTACCTCAACCGAATGATAATAAGGTCCCCAAAGAGGACAATTTTCATGAGCAAGCTCAGTTTTTTCTCTCTAATAATTTTCCCCATGGAATAAATGGGCTGCTCAATGATTCTGCAAATGGATATTCTGGTGCTCAAAATAGCAAAAATGGCCTGTTAAAAGATAATGGTGATATAGGCAGAATAATCAAAGAGGCTGATGAACAGGAGCCAGAAGAGATTCCTGAAGATATTGAAAAAGGTCATGTATCTGGTGCTCAAAATAGCAAAAATGGGCTGTTAAAAGATAATGGTGATGTAGGCAGGATAATCAAAGAGGCTGATGAAGAGGAGCCAGAAGAGATTCCTGAAGATGTTGAAAAAGGTCATGTACTACAATCAGCAGGTCTTGTGATGAATATGCTGGATGCTACAATGCCTGGCACTCTGGATGATGATCAAAAGAACAAGGTATAGTAGATCTAGATAATATTCTCTGTTGAGTCAAATTTCTCCATGCCTTATAGTATTCCATTTCCAAGGTCATAGGCCAATCATGGGAGGTTATTTTCTGTTCATCGTGTAATTTATGATGCTTATGGAAGCACTGAGTTTTAAATAGGAAAACTCAAATTTTCTTGCTGTAGTCTTGTGAGAAATGCGTCAAGCTGCTTACATGTTTCTTTCTTGCCATAAGGTTCTGGTGGCAGTAGAACAAGGTGAATCTCTTGTAAAAGCTCTAGAAGAAGCTGTACCTGAAGATGTGCGTGAAAAGCTTACGTCGTCTGTGACTGAAATTTTACAATCTAAACGACACAATTTCAATTTGGATGCATTGAAGCGCGGCTGGACCAATGCAAGATCAACCACCAAGACTGTTGTCCAAGAAAAGGTCAAAGAGTCAGACCATGAGAGTGGAGCTAAGGATGCCAAAATTCTTGACCAGAACAGGAGTGTTACATCCATTGGTGAGGGAGACCAAAAAGAGACTAATCTGACCTCAAACGACAACAATTCTGCTGATGGTATCGATTTATCACAAGCAAAGCCTGTAGGAACTGGAATCGAAATGGGAAGTGAACAGACTCAACTCGATAAATCTGAGAAAGATAACTCTGGAGTGAATGAAAGCAGTGAAGAGAAGCAAGAGGCCGATCAGGGCAGTGTAACAGAACCAAAGCATCTTTCCAATGATCCATCAACAGCCAACTCAAAAGGAACTCCCAGGGAGCAAGTGCAGTCGGCAGATGTTACAGCAGAGCAGAATCCACAGTCCAATATGGTAGACAAGGAAGTTGATGTAGTTCATGCCAATGAAGATACGGTTGCACTTAATGTTGTTGATCAGAGCACACAAATCTCTAAAACAGAAGAATCTAAACATCCGTCAGTTAATAATGTGAGACAGGCATTGGATGCCTTAACTGATTTTGATGACTCGACTCAAATGGCTGTCAATAGTGTGTTCGGAGTTATTGAAAATATGATTGACCAGTTTCAAAAGCACAAGGACTCTGAGGACAGGGAGAATTCTGCTGGAGCCACCGATAAACCTCCTGTTGATGAGACAAAGTCTGATGTGATGGTGGATGTGGACAATGAGTTAAGTGGAAAGGACAAAAATCCATCATCATCTGGTGAATCACAACATAATACTTCTGTTAAAGCTCGTTCAATCATGTCTGAAGATCATAATTTTAGTGAGAAAAAATCTGATTTGAACACTGTCCCACCTTCGAAAGGAAAAATCAGAAATTCTCAAAGAAATATACCTGGAAATGATGTTGATGGTGATGTTGCAAAGATAGTGAGTGGCTCACCTGATTACTTGTTGGACGTAGCTGCCAGTTCTTATTTGAAGGTGCAGTATGCTTTGTACCTTCATGAATATCTTACAAGGCAACTGCAACTTGAGTCACCAGATTTGAACTCGGCAACTGATCTTTTCCTTGATCCGCAAGAGGGTAAATGGAAACTAGCAGATCAAATGGACAATGTGCAAGGTGACATTTCTATATCTGGAAAATATAGCTTCGTTAATGAAGGGATCAAGCATGCAGATTCCTCCCAAGCTCCACCTAGGACAGGCAATGTTATTTTGCCACCATACTCAGCTCTGCGAAATTTTGCAGACTCTGAAACCAAAAGGAAGGTAATTGAGAAGTTGCCTGGTAATGCTTTGAGACAGACACTCACATACTTTATTAGTGATGAGTTAACAAATACTCTCAAAACTGAAGTTGGTCGCAGACTGGGGATAACAAAAGCTGAGAAACTTCAAAGAAGTCTTGCACATGATGTAGAACGACTCGCTACTCAAGTTTCTAGAACTATTGTCCATGACTCTGAGTTATACAGAGCAACATCTGTGCAGAGGAATCCAACGACTGTGAAATTTGGTGTGGTCCATGGCGAAAATGTTGTTGAAGCTGTATCAACTGCAGTTCTGCAATCTCATGATCTGAGGAAGGTTCTTCCAGTGGGTGTGATAGTTGGCGTAACTTTAGCGTCCTTGAGAAACTACTTCCATGTTGGTGTCTCTAAGCATGACAACCTTACAAAAGCTGCGGTCAAGTCAGGAATTTTGGATGAGGATCTTATTGTTCAGGATGCTGACGAAGGAAATATGGATAATCTTTCCACACAGAAAGAGGCAAATGCTGATCTTTGCACACAAAAAGAAGCAAATACAGATTATTATATCGAAAAACCCGGTGAGCACAAGCAACAGGAGATAACAAAGTCAGATGGTAAAGGCATGATGGTTGGGGCTGTAACGGCTGCCCTAGGTGCTTCTGCATTCGTAGCACATCATCAAGTAAGCAAATAATGCCATGTTGTTTCATTTTTGTTCATAATTAAGCTGGATGGAAATAAAACACATGGATACTGGAGTCCGGCTCAGCCTTTTGTTTGAACATAGTCCAAATATCTGTAGTATTAGGTACTAGTTCTCATTGATCAGTTGTCACAAGTTCAAGAGTGCACAAAGGTTGTTCCTTATAGTGCGTTCCATGTTGCATATTTGAGTTATTCTTGATTCCTAATTATTATTGTTGAAATATTCTGTTAATTATTCATTCTAACAATACAGATTTTTTTATATCTCAGCAAAAGAATGCTGAAGAGCATGATAGCAGCACACAGCATAATCTTGACGACACTGAACTGGAAAAGAGCCAGAACAACTTAGTGAGAAGCTTTGCTGAGAAAGCCATGTCTGTTGCAGCTCCGGTGGTACCCAAGAAGGGTGGTGGTGAACTTGATCACGATAGGTCTGTTTAATGTTGCCATTGCATTTATCATCTTTATTCTCTCTTTGTTGTCTTGTGAATACCCTTACCATGTCTGTCTTTTGGCAACAGGCTCGTTGCTGTTCTAGCTGAACTAGGGCAAAGAGGTGGAATTTTGAAATTTGTGGGGAAACTTGCTCTGCTCTGGGGAGGTATTCGTGGTGCTTTGAGCTTGACTGACAGGCTCATCTTGTTCTTACGTATCAGTGAACGTAACTTATTTCAGAGGTTAGTTCTTCCAACTTATAATTTTCTCCAGAAATATATGCAGATAGAGAAGAAACATAAATTCAAATGTCATATATCATCAATAGATTATGTTAGCAGGATATGGAAGTTTTAAAATGGCTGGCAGGATGCCCCTGGGTCGCATTGAATTTTGAATCAGCAAACCATAAGTTCCGATCATTTTTTAGTTTCCTACACTACATCAATCACCTTGTAGAACTAGTTGCAAGTTTGCGACATGATAACACCATAAGTTTCATATATCAGCATAGCCTTATTTTGTAAGCATCACGAGTGTTATCAATGAATGGCTCGTTCTGTACTGTAGCGGTTAGATGAACAATGGTTTGTGTGCGACTTGCGGTAAACGTCTTGCCTTTCCTGGCAGACGTGTTGCGTGTTATATAGCGGGGTTGCGAGCCCAAATACGCGTACAAGTTGGTTAGGAGATTACATCTTGGAAAGGAAGAAAAGCTAGAGATAAAGAAGATAAAGATTACAAGATACTTATCTAACTAACTACTCCTGGTGAACTTCTCCTTGTACACGCAAGGCATGTGCAATATTATCATCATGTTTGACACCCTCCCTTAATCACAACTTCATTAGGTTGAGATTATGCTTGAAGTCTTCAAAACTTCTTGTAGGCAAAGCTTTGGTAAAGCCATCAGCAACTTGGTCTTGAGAATGAATAAACCGAATATCCAAAAGCTTATTTGCAACTCTTTCTCGAACAAAGTGAAAATCTATTTCAATGTGCTTGGTCCTAGCATGAAAGACTGGATTTGCTGACAAATAGGTGGCACCTAAATTATCACACCACAGACATGGAGCTCTAGTGCTTTTTATACCTAGTTCCTTTAAAATTGATTGCACCCATATGATCTCTGCTGTTGCATTAGCCAATGCTTTGTATTCTGCCTCTGTACTGGACCTTGAAACTGTGGCTTGCTTTCTTGCACTCCAAGATATCAAATTTGGTCCGAGGAATACCGCAAAACCACCAGTTGAGCGTCTATCATCTAAACACCCAGCCCAGTCTGAGTCAGAAAAGGCACTGACAAGTGCAGAGGATGACTTGCTGAAGTTTAGGCCAATGTTCAATGTGTTTTTCACATATCTTACTATACGTTTTGCAGCAGTCATGTGAACAGTGGTAGGTGCATGAAGAAACTGACATACTTTATTGACAGCAAAAGAAATATCTGGTCTAGTCAATGTTAAGTATTGAAGTGCACCTACCAGGCTCCTGTATTTTGTACTATTTTCTGAATTCAGATGCTCTCCTTCAACAAGAGACAATTTTTCTGTTCTAGACAAAGGAGTAGGTGCAGACTTACAACTTTGCAATTTTTACCAAGTCTGTTGCATACTTTTCTTGAGAGAGGTGAAGACCATTCTTGTGTTGTTTGACCTCAATACCAAGAAAGTAGTGTAGATCTCCTAGATCCTTTAGAGCAAACTCTGCACTTAAATCCTTCGACAATGCTGTTATTGCTTCATCAGATGAACTTGTTACAATTATATCATCAACATAAATGAGAACAAATATGGATATTCTTGACTTGTTATAGATAAATAACAAAGTGTCAGACTTTGAAGGAACAAAACCAAGTGTTTGCATCTTTTTACTGAGGCGAGAATACCATGCTCTTGGAGCCTGTTTCAACCCATACAAGGCCTTGTCAAGTTTGCACACATGAAGTGGTGCCTGTGCATTTACAAACCCAGGAGGTTGTTTCATGTAAACCTCTTCTTCCAGAACACCATGGAGGAACGCGTTCTGAACATCTAGCTGTCGTAGACTCCATCCCCTAGACACAACAATGGACAAGACAAGGCGTATGGTAGCAGCTTTAACAACCGGACTAAATGTGTCCTCATAGTCAATACCATACCTTTGTTTGAACCCCTTTGCAACGAGTCTAGCTTTGTAATGATCAATGGTTCCATCAGCTTTTCTTTTTATCCTAAAGACCCACTTACAGTCAATAAGATTTTTACCTTTTCTTGAAGGGGCCAAGTGCCATGTTTTATTTTTCCTTAGTGCCACAATTTCATCATGCATTGCCTTTCTCCAATTAGCATCTCCAAGTGCTTCTTCAAGAGTGTTGGGTTCTCCTGGTTCACCTGTTGAACAAATCATTCCATGTTTTGTAATATGTTTATAATCAATAGGTTTAATTTTGCCTTGCTGTAGCCGTGTGCGACGTGGAGCAGTAGCAGGAGCCGCTACAGAGAGCCCCGGCACAGAGGATCCCACGCCTGGATCAGCCTGATCCCCCCCCCCCCCCCGATCCCAAGGAGGATCCGGACGCAGCTCGAGAACTGGTGGTGTCGGCAGCGTCAGGTTGATCGGGATCTTCTGCGGTCGTCTGCTGCGGCGCAAGCGGCAAACCAGCCACAGAAGATCTGGGCCGAGCCGCATCATCATTGCCTCGTGATTGCCCGGGCCCGGCCTCGTCAGGATCTGTCCCCGCCTCAGCCCGGCGAGTCGCTGCCCGCCGCTTGTAGACGACTGGTTGGGCCTCAGGCCGCACGCGGCCCAGGCCAGCGCCAGCCTGCCATCTGCTGGACGGTGATTGGTGCGGACGAGGGGAGTCACCGTGGCCATCCGATTCAGCGCGCCCACCTGCGGCTGTCGCAGCAGATTCGCTGCAAGGCACCGATCCCGAGGGGGATTCGCTGCACGGCAGCACCTGGGCAGATCCCGAGGGAGATTTGCTCCCCAGCTCAGGGCACATAAAATATGGATCTGCTGCCGTATTTTCTTCACCATTTGCGACGATTTCTTCACGAATTTTTGCTGCATCACCACAAGACTCATAAAGGCTATTAGTAGTAGGGTTAGTCATATGATCATCACAATTATTAATGCCCCCTTGATCATAGCCAGAGAGGTGAGGTGGTAAAAGCAAGATTTCCTTGCGTAAGAGAGCTCCGGCATTGGGATGTAGATGAGCGAAAGGAAATTTGGTCTCATCGAACACGACATCACGTGAGATGTAAACCCGTCCGGTGGAGATGTCAAGGCACTTGACACCTTTGTGCTGGGCACTATAGCCAAGAAACGCACATTGTTTGGACCTATACATGAGCTTGCGGTTATTGTACGGACGGAGATTTGGCCAACAGGCACATCCAAAAACACGAAGAGATGTGTAGTCTGGTTTGACATGGAGGAGGCGTTCCATAGGTGTTTCATTATTGATGACACGGCTAGGAAGCATGTTGATGATATGGACAGCTGTAAGAAACGCCTCGTCCCAAAATTTGAGGGGCATGGACGCCCCTGCTAGAAGAGCTAAACCGACCTCAACTATGTGCCTATGCTTGCGTTCGGCCGACCCGTTTTGTTGATGAGTGTGTGGGCATGACACATGGTGGGATATGCCTATATTTTGGAAGAAGGAATTGAGTTTCTCGTATTCCCCTCCCCAATCGGATTGGACAGCTATAATTTTGCTGTCAAACTTCCTTTCAACAAGTGCTTGGAAGTTTTTAAACACTTGAAACACATCGGACCTTTTTTTAAGGAGATAGATCCATGAGAACTTGCTGTAGTCATCGATGAAACTCACATAGTAGGCAGAGGAGGGAGCAGGCCCCCACACATCAGAGAAAATCAGTTGCAAAGGCTTAGTGGAGACACTAGTAGATATGGGATATGGTAATTGATGACTTTTGGCACACTGACATGAATCACAAATAGTTTCAATATTTCGCTCACCAACAAACGGGAGCTTATTTTTCCTAAGTAACTTTTCAACTAAGGAAAAAGAGGCATGTCCTAGACGATCGTGCCACCGTGTGGACGAAAGCTTGATAGCACCACAAGCTTGTTTATTGGATCTTCTGAACTCCGGAATCAACGGGTAGAGCCCTCGAACGCATCTACCTCGATAAAGAACTTTCCTCGTGGCCTGATCCTTGATCAAAAAGAAATAAGGATGAAACTCGAGAAAAACATGATTGTCAATGGCGATTCTATGAACAGACAGAAGATTTTTGTGGGCACTAGGAACATGCAAGATTCTTTTGAGATGTATTTTGCGACTAGGGGTATTAATAATTGAATGACCAATGTGACGAATACCCATACCTTCACCACTGGCCGTATGGATTTGATCCTTGCCACGATATTTTTCCTTCATGGTGACTTTCTCAAGCTCGTTGGTGATGTGGTTTGTGGCACCACTGTCAACATACCAGTTTGTGTCGATCCCATAGGAGCCATCGGCAGCCGCAGCCACCTTTTCTTCGTCTTGTGAGGAGTCACCATCATCCTCTTCGTAGCGGTACCAACAATCCTTCGCTGTGTGACCGGGCTTGCCACAAATTTGGCAGCAAGGTAAGTCCGGACGGGATCTGTTGGAGCTGCCGCCACGACGCCCTTTTGCGCTGCCGGAGCGCCCGCCGCCACGAGCGTTGTTGGAGTAGCCGTCACTGCCGCCGGATCCGAACCTCCCCTTGCCACGAGAGGAGGCACGAGAGCGAGAGCCACCGCTGCGGCCTCTGGAGGCGGAGTTTGCCGACGACTTGAAGCCGCCGCCGGAGCCGTTGTACTGCGCCATGCGTTGATCAAAATTACTGAGCATGGAAAAGAGTTCATCAAGTGTTACCGGAGTGACGCGGGCGTCCAGGGCAGAAATGAGGGGCTGGTAGTCCTGGTCTAGCCCATGGATGATGTAGGACATGAGTTCATCGTCCTGGATGGGTTTGCCCGCTGCGGCGAGCTCATCGGCGAGGCCCCTCATGGCGGCGAAGTAGGCGGCCACCGATTGGTTGCCCTTCTGCGCATTGATCAGCGCTGTACGGATGTTGTTGACGCGGCTGAGTGACTGCGACGAGAACATGCTCTCCAGCGCCACCCAGAGTTCCCTCGCCGTGGTGATCGCGGTCACCGTGACGAGCACCTCCTTTGAGAGGTTTTGGAGCAGGTATCCCAGGACCTGCTGGTCCTCCCTCACCCAAATTGGATGAAGAGGATTTGGCCCCTCGGTTTCCTTCCCAGCAGCATCTTTGGTGATGTGGGTTTTGGCCGGCTCGGTGGACGTGCCGTCGACGTAGTGGAAGACGCCGGCGCCCCGCAGTTGCGGCGTGATCTGTGTCCGCCATAGGATGTAGTTGGTGCGGGAGAGTTTCTCCGTTACTCCACCGCTGAGCGACTACTGGGAGGAGGAGGAGGAGGAAGACATGGCTGCGCACGGAGATGGGATAGCTAGGGTTTAGTGGAAGAAGATTGCTCTGTATACCATGTGCGACTTGCGGTAAACGTCTTGCCTTTCCTGGCAGACGTGTTGCGTGTTATATAGCAGGGTTGCGAGCCCAAATACGCGTACAAGTTGGTTAGGAGATTACATCTTGGAAAGGAAGAAAAGCTAGAGATAAAGAAGATAAAGATTACAAGATACTTATCTAACTAACTACTCCTGGTGAACTTCTCCTTGTACACGCAAGGCATGCGCAATATTATCATCATGTTTGACAGTTTCATTAATTTTTTTCTTACTGCAAGTGTACTATGAAATCAGGAATACTGAACCCACCCCTTCATATATTATGGTGGTGGATTTTCTGCTGATTAGACATGTTAGTTACCCCCTCTATTATCTGCTGATCAGGAATACAGAGGGAGTGTACATTTTCATGGTAATGTCTTATTATCATGCTGTGCTTAACTCGCCCTTATCAAATTCATAGGATCATGGGATTTTCCTTCATGGTACTTGTTCTATGGTCTCCTGTTGTGATTCCTTTACTGCCAACTCTTGTTCAAAGCTGGACAATAAGCGCTTCAACAGGAATTGTTGGGGATGCTTGCATTGTTGGTCTGTATGTCTCTATAATGATACTTGTAATGCTATGGGGAAAAAGAATACGTGGCTATGAGAATCCAGTTGAGCAATATGGGATGAATCTTGCATCTTCATCAAGGGTATGATCATTGCTTAGTCTCGTGTGCAAATATCTGTCAAATGTTCCTGGCACATTAACATGACAACTAAACCTTTGATTGCAGCTGCAAGAATTTTTCCAAGGTCTTGTCGGAGGCGTGTCTGTCGTTTGGCTGGTGCATTCGATAAGCATTTTACTTGGCTTTGCAACTTTTCGAGAAGGGACGCCTTCGTTCTTACCATTTGATCTTCTCAAATCTTCAAGAAATGTATTGTTGCCAGCTCTTAGAGGGTTTATCACAGCAACTAGCATTTCTGTGGTGGAAGAAGTGGTTTTCAGATCATGGCTTCCAGAAGAAGTTGCAGTTGATCTTGGTTACTACAATGCTATTCTGATGTCTGGAGTTGCTTTTTCTCTGATTCACCGGTAATATCCAGTCGAGCCACCATCCCTTCTGTTATTTCACTACTTAATTTTTCAGCACATGGTTCATGTTACTACTGGTAGTTCTCATGGCGATCGTAATTAAATTTGGGATCTAAAACCCATGAGCAGCTGAGCGTGATTTGGGGGGCAATCATTAAAACCCGTGAGCAACTGAGCGGCGTGGTTCCGCAGACGTTACTGTAGTGGGGTGGGTGTGGGAACTGGGTGAAGGACACAAGCAGGGGAGGGGAGTGGCAGAAAATGGGATGGATTGAGTACAGTTTTTTTTAAAGAAATTGGTCTATGGTTAGTCGAACATAGAAGTGCCTAGCAATCCTACAAAATAAAGCTTGCTACAGATTAGGACCTTTCTGTAGCAACCTTGAAAAATGTTTATAATATAAAGTGATTTAAGGTGCAACAGTTGTGTGGGTTGATTTATATTATTTTTTTGCACCAAGCATGATCTGTTGTGAGACCAAGTAATAAAAGGTGTTAACATTTTTACAAATGAATGGCAGGTCTCTACCTTCAGTACCAGGCTTCGTGCTACTTTCCCTGGTGCTTTTTGGGCTTAAGCAAAGAACGCAAGGGAATCTCGCTGCACCAATTGGCCTGCGATCTGGAATTATGACTGCTAGTTATCTCACACAAACCACTCGCATTATTGCATTCAAACCTGAAACTCCATTCTGGATGATTAGTACCTATCATCTTCATCCGTTTGATGGTGCGGTTGGCTTAAGTATTTGTGCGTTACTTGCGATCCTTTTCTTCCCTCAAAGACCTGTTCAGAAGGATACATCTGTGTCATGAGAATTGGGAGGACCCACAAAAGTACTCTTTGAGGCCAGTTTCAACAAGATATCACGGCTGCACAAAACGTGAGCACCGAAGGGCTGCTCCAGTGTATACTATGTTAGCTCACACTAACGCACTGTAACGTGCTCGAAAAAGAGCACCCAGCTAGCTGCTTGATTACACCGAGGGGTGCTGCCGATGGATTGGAGCTGTGGGGGTTTCATACCCTTACCAAATTTGTATACTAGTTTCTGGACTCTTGACGGATGAACTCTGTTATCGGTCGTGGTAACAACAAAAACTCCGAGCAGGAATGATTTGTTTCGTTCATCATTATAAGGTATGTATGTTTTAACTGCAATTATACTTTGTTTCCTGTCTGCTAAATTATTAACTCGGCTCTGTTCAATGTCATTGCGAATGCAGGTGGGGCAGTGTCGTATAAACTACCCAGGAAGCTGGATATATCTTGGAGAGAAACTAGCAGATATCATAATGTGAAGTCAATACTTGCGCCATTTGGTGGATTATGTGTGCTGACTGCCTTAACTTCTTTTAGAGATACTTCATGCTGACTAATAGGTGTATAGGTTTGTTCTTAGATCTAATTAAGCCTCCTTTTGATATTTCGGAACACAAGCATGTCCAAGTTTTGGGGTAGAAAATTTTGACAGCATATACTGTATGTAGAAGATAGTCACATGCCAGAGTTAGCTGATACAGTACATCATACACAGTTGTGTATCTTCCTCGATGACAGAATCTCACTGACTGTAAGGTTCAGTGCAAGTATAATGTTGCCTATATGTATAGAAGAATCCGTTGAGACCCACAAAGAGAAACAGCCATTTTGTACTATGTGTGATATTTGCATAATAATGTAATACTTTGCCTCGACTTCTCACATAGGCTCCAACGCACGTCGCACGGGTCGATTCCTCGGGGCTTGGAGCAAGAACCTTTTGTAAAAGCTTCAGCTTCACATGGCTTCAAGGCCATTCTTCATTTTGACCCGGCAATGAGACACTTCCTACTATCACCGGAAGAGAGACATTCGGACACTTTGAGGGAGATGCTAGCACAAGATTTTACCGTACAAATGCAAGAAGGCGGAAGAACTTCATCCATGGATTGAGGCGTCATAATGGTTGGTGACATCGCACAACGGTGATGGAGAGATCAAGGAAGAAGCAGCGTCCTTGTATTAATAACCTTCATCTAGGGAGATTTTCCACATCCACAGCGATCAAGAAAGAAGCAGCGTCCTTGTATTAATAACCTTCACCTAGGGAGATTTTCCCCCATCCACGCAAATGCAAGAAGGCGGAAGTACTTCATCCATGGACTGTCGATTGTGGCATGAAAATGGTCGATGACATTGCACAAGGAAAAGGGAACCATGAAAGCAATCATGGGGAGGGTTATCTCTCACTGGACTAATTTCAATTGGAAGGTTCTAAACATCATGGGTATCCTTGATGGCATTGACAACCTTTTAACGAATTCTTGCGGCATAAGCAATTACCCTCTCATAAGGCATTGAGTTAGATGGCTTCATTGTGGAGTTCCTTAAATCTTGTAAGGACATCATCAAAGTTGTAATGATGCACATCATTAACCATTTCTCAGACCTCCATGTGGTTCATTTCTAGTGGTTTACTACCTGAGCGGCCTCAGAATCTTCCACCTAGCGAAGTCTACTTCATGCTCTATGTTTGAGAAGGTCACGGCTTGAGTGAACCACTCGGCATGAAAAAAACCCTTGCAATGACGAGAACAGTGGCAGAGCTAGCTTGGGATGATTGGGGAAGGGATAAAAGTTTGCTTTTTTTTGGGGGGGGGGGGGGGGGGGGCAATGGCCCCATGGCCTGAACATAGCACAACAATTCTTGGATAAAACATCTTGACGTAATCACCTATCGTCGATTTCCACTGAAGAAACTGCGACATAGTTGTACAACATGAGTTTTTTTTACAGAGATTAGGACTAGGGTTAACGGGATTCATGATGGTAAAAGAAGAATTATTGATTCTTGGGCGAAGGGATGACCAGCGCGGGAGGAGGCAGGCATACTAAAATGGATACATGCATGGGACGGTGATGCCATGTATTCCCTCCGTTCCTAAATATTTGTCCTTTTAGATATTTCAAATGGTCACCACATACGGATGTATATAGACATATTTTACAGTATAGATTCATTCATTTTGATCCGTATGTAGTCACCATTTGAAACCTCTAAAAAAACAAATATTTAAGAATGGAGGGAGTACAATGCAATGTGGTTAGAGACGTGCTTACAGAAATATATCTTTTTCACTTAAGCATTGGTATAATTGTAAAGGGCAGAGGCATATGCCTAGCTAGGGACCTCTGCTATAAAAATAAGTAGCGGTGCTAAACAAAAACTGATTTATATTCTGCAAGCATGCATCCAAAGTTCCAAACACCTTGTATTGTACATGATCCGACATCAATGAGAGCGAGGGGATGTGACCATTGATCAGTAGTCGCCGCTAGCTGGTGTACATACTTGGATGTAAAATTTATTTATAATATTTTTTGTATTACCTTAACAGTTGATAAATAAGAAGTAATATCAGTGAAGCGGGCAAGAGAGGGGAGATCGGAGCCCATTGGACCTTGATTCATCAACGATTCAAAAATTCAGGAACTGAAAAGCGGCCGCCGGCCTAGCATTTCAGTTCCACTATCTAAAGTGTCTCAAAAAAAAAGGTCCACTGTCTAAAAAAACTGCTGTTGAATCAGGCGGCGCTTGCGAGCCCACGTGGCACTGCTTCCTCAATCCTCACAGCAGAAAGTCTCCGGCTGCGCCGTCGGCCTCGTGGCAAAACCACCAGCCGTTGTTTGTCCCCACATCCTGCTCCGCTTCATCCCCATGGCTGCGACGACGGCGGCGGCGGCGGCTGCTGCTGCGGCTCACCTGCTCACCTCCCCACCTGTCGCGTCTCCGCGGCCCGTACCTCGCCGTCACCGCCGCACCGGGGCCGCCAGGCGCCTCTCCTGCCGCGCGTCGCTGGGCCCCGACGCCCCCCTACCCGCGCTCGCCGTCCCCAGGCCGTCGCCCGCTCGGGGGAGGACGTACCTGCGGGAGCACTCCTGCCTCCTCTTCCCACCCCCGCGCGGCGCCCGCCCGCTCGCCGTCGTCAAGTTCCTCGGCGGCGCCTTCATCGGCGCCGCCCCCGAGGCCACCTACGGGTAGGCGGAGGTCCATCCGACCTCGCGGTAATCCGCGATTTCTTCGGCGGGAGGGGAGAGCTTCGCAGTACTGATTCGCGCTTGGGCGCCGTGGTTTGTTGCAGCTACCTGCTGGAGCTCCTGGCGCAGGAGGGGTTCCTCGTGGTGTGCGTCCCGTACAACGTCACCTTCGACCACGCGGCCGCCGCGCGGGAGGTCTTCGAGAGGTTCCACGGCTGCTACGACGCGCTCCGAGCGTCGGGCCTGCCGGAGGCCGGGCTAGGCGCTCTGGACATCGCGGGCCTCCCGCTCTACTCCGTTGGTCACAGGTGCCCGCCCGCCCGCCCGCCCGCCACCTGTTCGATGCTTTACCACAGAAGATGTTTGAAGCCTTGTTTTACTGACGGTATTCTTCAACGAATTGCAGTAACGGCGCGCTGCTTCAGCTGCTGGTTGGGAGCTACTTCTCAGAAAAGATACCAAAGGTTCGCTTGGTATTTAGTTTTTTTTTGGAACACCGAGCCTCCTCGTCGATTTCCATTAAAGAAGCTGCCACATAGTTCTACGACATGAGTAGGAAGAGCGAAAGAAACACAAACAACTCAGCATCTACACCTACATCCACAGGCTATCACAAAAGCATATTGTTCTGTGGCAACGAAACATTCAACAGCCACACAGAAATCATATCCAAGCACCACACATCAAGATCAAACTGCCGTTATTCGTTTCATCACCGGCGCCCAGCCATGACACCTGCAGTAAACTTCAGCCATCACCATCTTCAAATGCTGCACTCCTTCAATTCTTCTTCGGCCTTGGGATTTCTGCAGTAAAGCCCACGAAGATAGGTGATTACCTAATTGGAATATAACATCAGCAGGGTCATCAGGAAAATTCTGTCGAATGCACACATCATTCCTAGTTTTCCATAGCATCCAGCAGATTGCTGCCCCTCCACTAATTACCAGCTTGTGTTGCAGGGAAGGATGAAAGCCATGTAGCAAACAAATCCACAGTGCTATCAAACGGTCTATTAAGACCAAAAGCACATAGGACAATCTGCAATATCAGTTTGGCTAGCACAAACTGGAAGAGCAGATGACCTACAGTCTCCTTTGCACTGCAGAAATAAGATTGTTCATTCCCATTCCAGCCCCATTTCAACATGTTGTCCTTGGTTAAGATAATATTTTTCAGAGGGATTTTTTATTTTCAGAGGGATCTTCAGCTTCCAGACAAAGCTGAATCCAATCAGACTCCCATATCTCAGATGCAAATAAGTTGCTCTGACAGATAAATCTGCTTTATCACCCACTTTCCATTTCACTCTGTTTTGCTCGTTAGCAAAAAAAGACCTTTGACACCATATCCTGCAAGTTCACTGCCTTAGCAGTATCATCAAGCAAAGTTCTCCATAATTGGATGGTATCGAAACGACCCTCCAGAACTGTTTGTACTGTTACATTTTTGCTGAAGGTTATGTGGTAAAGCGTCGGGAATTGCACTGCCAATGGTGAATTATTTACCCAGCTATCTTCCGAGAATAAAGTTTTACCACCACCACCAATTATCCTTTCTGACAACTTCTGGAAAATATTGTTGACACCCATCAGACTCTCCCAGAAATAGGAGCCTCCACTCCCAGGTTGCCATCGAGAGGGAACATGTTTCTGTAGATATTTGCTTTTGTGGTCCACCGCTCATGACCACTTGGCAGCGAACCCGATACCTGTTTCTGCAGATATTTGCTCTTCAGCATAGTCTGCCAAATCCCATCAGTGTTTTCCAACTTCCGCAACCATTTGCAAAGCAGGCTTTGATTCATAGTCTTCAGGTGCAGAACGCAAAGACTTCCAGAATCTTTTGGCAAATAGACTGCCAGCTCACCAGATGACATTTTCCTGTCATCAGACTCCTGCCACAACATCCTAGCTCTGTGATAATCCCATCTCTTCAGAACTCCTTTAGGTGCCTCTAGAAAGGAGAGCATATATAGAGGGATACTGCTCAAACAAGTACTTGTCAGTATTGCTTGGTATTTGGTTAATACTAGCAGCAAAACCACAAAATTCTGTTTTCTTTAATGGAGATTGCAGAGGAAAGTTTGAGTTTCTAATTTTGTTTGTATAATTCCTTGGTAACAGTGCTTATTGTTTAATTTTCTTTTGTTGGGCTCTGATCATTTTAGGCTAATGCGATTGTCTCATTCAACAATAGGCCCGCTTCAGAGGCTGTTCCTTACTTTGAGCAGGTATTTTGGTCCATGCTTTCTCGCACATTGCATTGTAGTGACCTTCTGTTTAACTATTTTCAGCCCAAGCACTTGATTTACTGGCAACTGGTGTAGTGATGTGTGACAATGTAGTATATGTTAGTATGTTTGCGTTGGCATAGGTTTATGAACAGAAAAACAATTGGCACTTAGTTTTGTCGAAATGGCTAGCTGATTCTCTGTTTCCTACATTGGGACCTATGCTGCTTAGTTTTTTTTGCTATAGGTAACTGTGTATCTGCATCCTGCACAACAATATCACATCTTTGTACCACTAAGTAGTTTATGCTTATGTCTATAAGCTGATCCACTGATTGAATTATTGAAGCCAAGGAACATTGAGTCTATGCGCAAAACAATATTTCCTGCAGAAACACTTAAAGATAAAGTGGTGCCTTTTTAAATATCTTGTTTTATTAGTCTTTCGAAGATACCTGCATTCTTGTAAGTTCATAATTCCCAGATTCCAGACACATGCAAGAATTTGTCCAGCATCACCGTTTGAGATTCTGAACTTTAGAGTCATCAAGCGGTCGTTGTGGTTCAGATCAGGGATCTGCAGATTGCAGACTGACTTGATATTGAACCATGTTTAGAAACAATTCAACATGGTTATAGGCCAATAACTCCCCTACCCACGCAATAAAACACACCAGGTTTCTGGCCCTGAACTATGCACATGTATACAATACCTGCAGTTCCGTCCAAACCCACACAATCCCCCCACTTTATTTACTTTTCGTCATGTAAAAACGCACATGTTCCTGATGTTGCACTGATCTATTAGTTATTACTAGCTTGTGTTTGGTTCTCCCCAGTTTTATGGTTAGGGGATGAGCTGAGTTCCATGCTGTATGTATGTTGAACTACAGCTACCAGCTCCATATTTTGAAGTACAGAGCGCCAAAACTTCAGGATCAGTAAACAATTTATGGTTTAGATGTTGGACTAACAAATTCAGCCATAAAATAATTAACATTTTTTCAGTTGTAAACTTGTAATCAATTAAACCATCAGGGCAGTGCAAAAGTTCGAACCCACCGACCCCCCAAAAAAATTGTGACTTACAAGAATTAAACTATTAGCAAAGAGTTTGAGAAACATGTAACAATGCTATTTGATTCTTCATTTCCAACGTAGAACTTTGTGTAAACAACTGGTATAGGTACTGACACGTTGCATTCTTAGTTTGTTACCTTGTGCTCTCTCCATTTTTTGTTTGTTTGTTATTTTATCCTTGATAAATTTTTGTTTTATGCAGATAGGCCCCCTCATTAGTCAACTAACACCTATGATGGAGACATCACCTGTATACTCTGCGGCAAGAGATGCATCAGGTGATTATTCACTGCATTTATCAGTTATTATTTAACTTCCATGAAATATTTGTGGCTTGCTGGTTGCCACTAACCTTCCATGTTAATTGTTAGTTTGTAGCTTTCGAGGTTCCTGTGCTTCATGTTATTGTATCATTGTTGCGATACCACATGGTCTTCTGTTACTTCCGACGCTAGCATATGCGTACGTGCAACACACGTTGATATTAGGGAGGAAATTAATTGCATGTTGATATTAGGTAGGATATAATGATATAACACATTAATTATGTGATTAGCACAAACGTTGATATTTGGTATGATATTAATTGCACGCTAAACATGTTGAGCGCTCACCATTGGAGCAATCTAGATTGTTGGATTGTCATGGTTTGATGGCCGAGATTAATTGGATCTGCCCCTTTGGGTCTTTTTATATTGGTATAAATATAAATGTTACAAATGCCTAGTGTCAAAACGTTAGTATGATGCAAGAGTTAGAATAGAAATATGTACATTGACAAAAAAGTGGTCATGAGACTGTTTTCATAGTAACGGTGTGGTGTAACTTTGTAGGGAATGCGTGGAAGGCCCTATTTGATTTAGCTGGAGGTTTGATACGGGAGTACGATCGAGAAGCTATGGTATCCGTAAGCAAATTTGTCGATCAGTTACCATCAGTAATGAATCAGGTATTATATTTATATGAATCTAACTTATATTTCATTAGTGAAATGTGCTCTGACAACATGTTTGTCCATAGATATCTTTTTAATCCTGAACATACATTCTTCCCATGTTATTTACAGGTTACAGAAGGTGTATCTGAATTCAAACCAACACCACCTGAGAACCGTGAATTCTGCAAGAATTCTTACAGTGTAGCTAATACATTATTGGTACTGTTGAGAAACTTGCACTTAAGCAAACCTCTTTCCGTTCTAATTTACCAATCGCTAATGGTCCGTGTACGTATTGTAGGTCAAATTCAGCGTTGATGCTATTGATGATACAGACATAATTGAGGACATCTTGAGACCTCGGGTAGACTCAATTGGTGGACAAATAAAGAAGGTCGTACTGTCAGGAACACATCTAACTCCGTGTATACAGGTACAGCTAGTTATTTTTTTCACCTTCAAATTGTATGGTGCATCAAATGCAGTTATATAGAAATAGAACTCTGTAAAATTCGTGTAGAACTTGTTTGATTACTGTGATTCACCACCAATAGTATCTACCTGGTGCTATCACTAGAAAACAAAAGGATATTTTTAGTTTAGTCGGGTTGGAATTCTCAGTCACTGGATCATATCTTAGACCAGTGCTCTGTTAATATGTAATACCATTTATGTATAAAACATTAATATTAATGTCTGCCAGTGCCAGGCACTAACTATAGCTATACTACAGGATGTTAAATGGCAGGTTGGTTCAGAATACACTCCAGCGGATGCTCTGGCGCAGGGCTTAAAATCATTGGCTCTCAATGAGACCAGGGTCCTCTCAAGAACTATCGCTGACTACTTCAGATCCCTTTAGAAGCCTAGATTATAATTTATTCTATGTCCATTGAAGTTCAGAATGCTGCTTATGAAGGTATGTGACACTACTGAATCTTTGTGTAACTTCTGTGGTGTAAAAACCTAGGACCATGGCTTGCATTAATCATACATTTATTTACCACATTGGAGATGCTTTTACACACATCAGAGCCAGAAGGGCAGAAATATGTATCTGTAGAATCTATAGTGCTATACAGTCTTCATTCAGTTTCATCACAAACATTTTGCTGGTTGCCGCTTTCCTGATGCAGTTGGCTGGGGTGTGGGGGGGTTGCCATTACAAGGACACACCGGAGTAAATATTATAGCACCTAGGACTCGAAGAGCGATGTATGTGGACCGAGTTGAGTACGTTGGCACCGGCAGGCCGTACATCTACTATATGATCTGATCAAGATTTGGAGGTTGGGACCAAGTTGTTGGACTCTAGTCAGGCTATGCACTGCATTTAACCCGAAATCCAAGAGAACAACGATCCATTCTCAGGTATGGCACCAGCGACGCTGAGTTGGCCGTATACACCTTGCAGCAGGCAGGCAGGCAAGCCTGTCCATGCCTTCTTCTGGTTGTCATTTTACGTGTACTACGACAATATATACTTATACATCATGTGTAGATTGCCATGTTATATGTACTGTAGAGTAACATATGGGACAGTATTGTGCACATGTTGTAGAATGTTACAAGTGCAGCAGTTGTGATTTGGTCATGAATTTCACCGGTTGGGTAAAAGCCCGGTAAGAACTACCGTGCCTAGTTCTAGAGTAAATTAGCCAGTTCAGAGCAACTCCAATGGGGCGACCCATTTCGTCCGCCGTTGTCCGTTTGGGTCGGCGTGGACATAAAACGCAGTCCAACGTGCTGACCCAAACGGACGTGTGTCTGCTTTTCGTTCGCGGGCGACCCATTACCAGCCCATTTTTAAGCCGGATTTGCGTCGGTGCGGACACGCGACGGACGCGCGCATGCTCGTCTTCTCCTCTCTCCGGGCCCGCTGGTCGGTGGCACATTGGCCTTCCCTCTCACCCCCCAGCGAATAGCAACCCTCGCCCGTCTTTTTCGTCGCCGACGCCCTCGTCCATTTTTACTGGCGACTCTGCTAGCTGCCGCCGCCTCCACATTGCCCAGCAACGCCGCCCACTCCCCCGCTGTCTTGCCACCGGGGAGCAGACTGCTTCCCCACCCCCCGCTCCCCCACCGCACAGTCATCCGTGACCAAGAAGCCGCCTCGCCGCCCCGGCTAGATCCTCACCGGCACGCTCTTCGGACGCTGGCAGGGCAGCGAGCTGATCCGTGCGCGCCGCGACTCCCCTCGCTGGCCATCTCCTTCGTCGACGCCCGCAAACTATTCGACAATTTGCCAAGGTACAAAATGGACCGCCGACGATTTCTTTTTCCACAATTTTCTTTGTGACTCCGACGATTCGTCGTCCGACGAGAAGGAGAAGATATTGGCTGCCGTGTTGGTCCATCACCACCTCAACAGCCAGCGGCCCTTGTTCCATGGCTCCATTTCGGGCCACCTTCCGGCGTTGAATCGCAACCAAAAGAGCGGGCATTTTTTTCTTTGAAAGGACTACTTTGATATAACAAACCCGTTGTTCAAACATCAAAAATTCTGCCGCCATTTCCGTATGATTAGGCATCTTGTTGGCAACCAATAAATGTATCTTCTTTTATTCGTTTGCAAAACTATGTGAAACATTTCTATTTGTATTCGGCTTGTAAAACTATAATATTTTATTCGGTTTAAAACTATGTTATTTGTGACAATATGTTTGAATGCAATCATCAATGTAAAATTAGGCAGCCAGCCGGCCACGCCGGCACATATGGGTCGACGCGTTGGGCACGTTGCTGACCCATATAAAAAACAGGACGGTCGTCGGGCGGACGACCAATCCAAATAGATAAAAAGCGAACGAAATCGTCATCCGTTTGAATCACCCCATTGAAGTTGCTCTCTGATGATAGCCAATGTTCCTTTTCTTGTGGCTTGAATGGCGGGTGAAAAAGAGCAGCCGCCGCATGGATCGACGTCAGTCCATGTCCACTCGTCCGGCCTGAAAGAAAAATATCCATGGGGTACGGACGCACTGGGTGAACCCAGTTGACCGTTGTCTGCGCACCGCAACTTGTACGCGGTGCGGACGGCCGGACGACGCTAGCCTCCGGCGATCGTTGGCGTACGTTACGTATATCGCGTGACAGCACAGCTCAGGCAGCTGGATGCTTTCTGCGACCAAATCTCATGCTGGATCGCGATGGCGCGGCTCTAGCAAGCC
Source organism: Triticum urartu (assembly GCF_056163025.1). NCBI lineage: Eukaryota > Viridiplantae > Streptophyta > Magnoliopsida > Poales > Poaceae > Triticum > Triticum urartu. The sequence goes on along the minus strand of NC_141877.1, from coordinate 418,788,848 downwards.
ACTGTCAGAGCCAGACCAAGGCCTGGACCCTGGACGTACGCGTCCGTGCATGCAGCCGCGTCGAGTTAATTGCAAAGTATCATAATTGGGGCATCACATGCAGATTGGTACCACGATTATTAATTTTTACGTGTCAGTACCAACATTGATTCAAGTTTTTGCAAAAAAAGCTAAACGCTGATTTATATGTATTGACGTTGTATCCGACAGCTCGGGCCCACCCGTCAGGTGCCACGCTGGCCAATCGGCGCGTGCCCGCGCGCTGACTAGGATGAGCCGCTCTCCAACCCGGTCCGGTCGCACCGGTTTGCCCCCACCGCACCATTCCCCTCCCCTCCTCCTCCTCCTCCTCCTCGACTCGAACCCTAGTCCATGGCGTCGGCGACTCCGGCAGGCGGCGGCGAGGGCGTCGGCGGCGGCGGTGACCTACCGTTTTGGCCGCCTAGCGGCCCGGCTGGCGTCGACGGCGACGGAGGCGACGACTCCAGCTCCGCTTACTCAAGCGACGACGAGGAGGAGTCACTGTTACTCTCCATGGAGCAGCGGCTGCGGTTGGCGCAGCTGTGGGTGGCGAACCCTAGCAGCAGCCATGAGTTGACGCATGGACTCGGCGGCGTGTTGTACGTATCCTTCTCCCCCTCCTCCTCTGATTTATCCAATTGTGGATTTTTAGGATTAGTTCATCGCCAGTTGGGGATTAGGGTTTGTTCATCTTCTGTGAGCACCGTAGGACAATTACAGTAACCTAGTAACCTAGTGTAGAAAGTAGTTCAATTACAGTATCAAATTGGGATTAGAGTTTGACTAATTGAAGTATTTTGTCCTTATCTTTTTCATTGAATATGCTATTGTGCTCAAATGGTCGAAGCTACATTGATTCATGATCTGTCTTATAGGAAAGTTAATTCAAATTTTTTCCTGTAGTGTGTTGTTGCTCTCCAAATTTAGAGTTATGATAATGAATAAATGAAAATGAATTTGTTCTGTAGTTTGGATGAAGACATTTGGCAAGTAAGGATCCATTTTGATGCAAGAGAACCATTGGAGATGAAGCTTTGTAGTTCAGATATTACTTATCTGAATTTGGTTGCAGTGATGAAAACCCAAGGATTTAATGCATATGATTGTTTGTTTCACATTGAAAATCCATCTTTAAGAGAGAAAGGGCTGGATTTGGTAGGCAGTCATGCAGAATTACAGATGATAAAGAGGAAGCTGCAGGACAAATTGGAGATTAATTTGCTAGTTAGGGCTTGTGCACCCCCTGATAGAGATTTTGAGTTGCAGCAATGTGAAAGGCCAGATTTGTCCACTGTTGTGTACCAAGATCCTGTTGTTTATTATCTGAGTTAGCCTCCTGTCTTAGTTGTTGATCAGCACGGAGTAGTTTTTGAGAGTCAATGTAGCAGCTCTAGCACACCCCATCCTTCTGGTGTTTGCACACAAGAAAGCAAGAATGCAAATGCTAAGTTGAAAGCTGTTTTGGAAGAAGAAGAAGATGGATATCAATGATATGAGGTATATGAGGACAGTGATGCTTCTGCCTCTGATGAGGATGGTCAAATTGGAAGTGAGCCTAATTATATGTGTGATGATGAAGATGTAGAGGTGGAAGAGGGGAAGAGACAGAGAGAGTTAGAAGTAGAAGAGGAAGAATCAGATGATGAGCTATCAGAGGAGGAACCGGTTCTACATTATGAGGGTGACATTGAAGTTGAGGACCCATTTGAGGTAGAGAAAGATAGGACTTTTGAAGAAGAAGAAGCAAATACAGTTGTACCTGTAAAGAAGCAGAAGCTGCCAGTTAGAAGAGGACCAACTACTAGGTCACATTGCAGTAAGCTACCAGAGGTTGAGCCTGATTTCAGACCATCATCAGATGAAGAAGAGAAGGGGTTGTTGAGGGAGAGTGAGGATGATGGTTTTTAGCCACTATCATTTGTCCTACCAAAGAAAATGAAGAGTAGGGCAAAGAAAAGGCCTGCTAGGAAGTGGTACAATGAGAAAATGGAGCAATCACATGAACAACTATGTCTAAAGTTGTGTTTTAAGGATCAGCATCAATTCAGAGATGCTTTGTTGAATTTGCATATCACTCAGGCCAGGAATTTCAAGTATCACAGGAATTCAGATCAGAGGATAATTGTTGAGTGTAGAGATAAACAATGCCAGTTCTTTATGGTGGCAGCAGTTATAAAAGGGGAGAAAACCTTTGTAATTAAGAAGATGATACTAGAGCACACTTGCCCTAATACTACTGAGACCACAAGGGTTAGTGCTAAGTGGCTAGCATAGAAATATGAGCATCTCTTCAGATCTGATATAACTACTGGTATTCAGACTATAATTGATGCATGCATGGAAAAATATGGTGTAGATGTGCCCAAGTGCATGGCATATAGGGCAAAGAACATAGCTATTGATGCTGTGTTGGGAGATCACAAGAAGTAATATCCTAAGCTTAAAGACTATGCTCAGACTGTCATGGACACAAACCCTCGGACCAGATTAATAGTCACTACTGTTACTCCAGTACCAACTGCAAGAATACCCCACCCAGGCTCAAGATTCCATGCCATGTTCTTTTGCATGAATGGAGCAAGGGAGGGATTTCTCAATGGGTGTAGGCCATTCATTGGTTAGTTCCTGAACCTTGTGCACCATTTACATATTGTAGAGTACTACATATTGTTTCTCACTTGAATGTATTTAATGTTTGAAAATGTTGATTATGCAGGTGTTGATGGATGCTTCATTAAGCTCACTACAGGTGCTCAACTCCTTGCTGCCACTGGTAGAGATGGCAACAACAACATATATCCACTGACATTTGGCATAGTTGGACAGGAGGACACACCTAGTTGGTGTTGGTTTCTACACCAACTGAAAATTTGCCTAGGGGGAGAAGTGGGCAAGTTTGGACCTTATACTATAATGTCAGATAGACAAAAGGTATGTGTTTTGCACAAGTGTTTACAATAGCTTAGAGTTTCATTCTGTTTTGCACGAGTGTTTACAGTAGATTAGAATGCATATTTCATTCATTGGTGCATATTTTTTTAGCTTTACCTGATGTAGAACACATCAATAAAAGGACCTTTCCGATGTCTGAATATAGTCGTCCAATATATCGATCTTCACGTCTCGACCATTTCAAGACTCCTCGTCATGTCCCCGATCTCATCCGGGACTCCAAACTCCTTCGGTACATCAAAACATATAAACTCATAATGAAACTGTCATCGAAACCTTAAGCGTGCGGACCCTACGGGTTCAAGAACAATGTAGACATGACCGAGACACGTCTCCGGTCAATAACCAATAGCGGAACCTGGATGCTCATATTGGCTCCCACATATTCTACGAAGATCTTTATCGGTCAGACCGCATAACAACCTACGTTGTTCCTTTTGTCATCGGTATGTTACTTGCCCGAGATTCGATCGTCGGTATCTTAATACCTAGTTCAATCTCGTTACCGGCAAGTCTCTTTACTCGTTTCGTAATACATCATCTCGCAACTAACTCATTAGTTGCAATGCTTGCAAGGCTTATGTGATGTGCATTACCGAGAGGGCCCAAAGATACCTCTCCGACAATCGGAGTGACAAATCCTAATCTCGAAATACGCCAACCCAACATGTACCTTTGGAGACACCTGTAGAGCTCCTTTATAATCACCCAGTTACGTTGTGACGTTTGGTAGCACACAAAGTGTTCCTCCGGCAAACGGAGTTGCATAACCTCATAGTCATAGGAACATGTATACGTCATGAAGAAAGCAATAGCAACATACTAAACGATCGGGTGCTAAGCTAATGGAATGGGTCATGTCAATCACATCATTCTCCTAATGATGTGATCCCGTTAATCAAATGACAACACATGTCTATGGTTAGGAAACATAACCATCTTTGATTAACGAGCTAGTCAAGTAGAGGCATACTAGTGACACTTTGTTTGTCTATGTATTCACACATGTATTATGTTTCCGGTTAATACAATTCTAGCATGAATAATAAACATTTATCATGAAATAAGGAAATAAATAATAACTTTATTATTGCCTCTAGGGCATATTTCCTTCAGGGGGAGGAGGAGCGCTCGCCGGTGCGCTACCGCGAGAACCCAATGGCGTACGAGCCTCCAGTGATGTGCCACTGCTCAACTCCGAGGAAGGCGCCAAGATGGATCTCCTGAAGCAGGTTGAACCCTGGTAGAAGGTACTACAGTTGCGTGGATGCTCTGGTGAGTGTGGTTTTCTGCCTAATTTTCCTCCTTTTTTTCTGTGCAATAGTATGTGAAATGATATATATTTGGACCTTATGTTTGTGCATCTTAATAGCACGGTGGCTGTGGATTTGTGCAATGGCATGATGATCCATTGCCCAAATTTTGGAGTGAGCTCATTGGGGATTTGCGTGATGAAGTCTGGAGGCTTAAAGGTGCAACTGTTACTCGATCTGAAGATCAATTTCCAATGGTAACTCCCAATGAAGATGATGGCACAAGGGAGGCCATGGTTCTGTCTCTGCAAGCTCGAGAGAATAATGCAGAGATTGCTGGGATTACGGCCAAATTTCACAATGTGCTATTTCTTTTCACTATATTTGTGCTTGGCTTAGTTGCAGGCAAGATCTGAAGTTAGTTAGTTAGTTGGTTTATAGCAACTAAATGCAATGTACTGTCCTCAAGTTGAAGCCAAGTTGCTCTTGTTTAGTTAGTTAGTTGGTCTAGTTAGTTGGTTTAGTTGCTCTAGTTTAAGACAAGTTGTCATTTGTACTGTTGCTTTAGTTGCTCTAAATGCAATGTACTGTTGGTTTAGTTGCTCTTGCTTAATATGTAATGGATCAATGAGGCTATCTTTTGATGCAATGAGATTGAGTCAGTCTTGATCTCTTTTATTTTGTATGACATGAGTGGTTTGCTGCAACATTGTCATAATGTATGATTATCAACATATCCATCTACATAATGAGCACTACAAAATAAGAAACTGATCCATGTCTACCAATCATACCACACATTAAATTCTGGAGTTCAACTCATTATAGCCATACATAATCATTTGTTCACAATACATAGAGGAGTTCAACTTCAAATGCATAGTTCATCCTTTTCTCACAAAAGGATGAATAGCATAACTACTACATACATACATAGCCATAGTTTACAATTAGTACAAGCATACAGTACACAACCTTAGTTCCTAGATGCTAGGTCATTACACAACCATCATTCCCAAAAGGTCAGCAATGCCACTGATCTCATTTTCATCTTCTTCACTTCTCCAAAATGGGCTGAATCCCCTTGAACTTCTCCTCCAGCTTTTCATTTCCCATCATGAGCTCAGCATTCTGAAACTCTAACTGCCACTTCTCTTGAATATGCTTTTCCTTTCCCTTAAGCAGATCAGCAACCTGAAGCTTCAACTCTAGTTTCTCTTGGGTGAGCTTCTCCTGACACTTTGTTAGCTCTGAATTCTTCAGCTCCAAATTCATCCTAGCTTCAGTAAGAACTTGCTTCTCTTTCATTTTGTTCAACTTCAAGTTCTGAATGACTGTTGCTTGAGCTCTTGTCAAGTTGACCAGCAGCTCATACTTCTGACTAAGTTTCTGGGTCTCTGCATCTTTCTTTGCCATCTCAGTTGCCATCTGTGCCTTCATATCATCAATCAGTTCTTTTTTTACCTCCTGCTGATATGTAATGGCAGACTGCAGATGTCTGAAATCCACCACCCTATCCTCCTGGAAGTTCATAAGCTGATGCACATCTTAGACTAGCTTGTCATAGTTGGCCTCCAACTTGTTCTTCTCTTCTGTCAGATGGTGGATAGTGAAAGAACTTTCAAGATTGTCATTCACCCTAGCACTCTTGGCATCTTCAACCATTGCCCATAGCTTTAACAATGCATTTTGCATTGTTGGGGGCCACTGGTGATCAACCCATTCAACAAAGCCACAATTGCTACCTTCCTGCAAAAACAACAACAACACCAACAGAGTTCATACAACAAGTAATTACACAAGATCACTGAAATTGCCAACAAGAATATCTAAATTTAACAAGAGGAGCAGCCACTTGAGTAGCTGACTGACTAGGTTAGACACTCTAGTGTTCATATCAAGGTGTGTTCAACCATTTTTAAACATATGGTCAGTTAAAAAAATTTCACAGCAAGCAGAGTACTCCAGCAAGCAAAATATGCTCATGCTTGACCTAAATAAGCTACTCTAGTACCACTATGAACCAAAATTACTATGCCATTGTACTCCAGCAAACAAAATATACTCATGCTTGACCTACATAAGCTACTCTAGTACCACGATGAACCAAAATTACTATGCCATTGTACTCCAGCAAAATATACTAATGCTTGACCTAAATAAGCTACTGTACTACCACTATGAACCAAAATGTTCACAACAAGCAGATTACTCTAGCAAGCAGAGTTCAATATGGCACTAACAAACTAAGAAAAAAATCACTATGCCTACAATCCATACCGGCTGTGCACATGCTAAAAACCTCCTGCCTGTGTCAGTTCCTTCAAAGGCAACAAGCTTCTCAGATGGTTTGCCGTGCTTCTCACATGAGGACATCACATCCAGCTCAAGCCCCTTGTAATCTAGATCTTTAAGGCTGAAAGGGACCTGCAGAAGCTCGCACAAAGACAATGGCCAAATCAAAACCTACCTAAATCAACCAAATCAAGTAATCCCAAATCTGAAACCCTAACCCTAAACTCACTGTCCTGACCTGGTTGAGCCCGTCGGTGGAGGAGGAAGACTGCATGTACGGGAGGCTAGACTGGTCGTCCCTGCTTTCGTCCTCCAAAACCATGGCGTCGGCGGGGCGGTGCGGCGGCCGACAGTCGGGACGCGGGCGGCGGCGACGGAGGGAATGAGTCGAGGAGGAGGAGGAGGAGGGGAGGGGAATGGTGTGGTGGGGGCGAACCGGTGCGACCGGACCGGATTGAAGAGCGGCTCGTCCTAGTCAGCGCGCTGGCACGCGCCGATTGACCAGCGTGGCACTTGACGGGTGGGCCCGAGCTGTCGGATACATCGTCAATACGTATAAATCAGCGTTTTAGCCTTTTTTGCAAAAACTTGAATCAATGTTGATACTGACACGTAAAAAATAGCAATCGTGATACCAATCTGCATGTGATGCCTCAATTATGATACTTCTATGCGATTAACTCAGCCGCGTCCGTCCCTTGCGTTCAGACAGGTTGGCTCGTAGAGATATCCATGCTCGATCTGTCACTGACGAGAGAGAGATGGGCGAGGCGCCCATGCTGCATGCCCATAGCTACCCGCTACCCGGCACGCAGAAACCGTCACGCCCGCCCGCAGAACCAACGGCGGCTAGTGCTCTCGGGATGCGCGCCGCGGCAAGTGGAAGCAAAATGGCCGACGGACGTGCATGGTGGCTAGCTGCGTTGCCCGGGGCATGGGGCCGGCCGGTAGTTTCCTGTTGATTCCTACGGCCTGCTTCGCCTTGGCGGCTGGAGAACTACTGGCAGGAGTACCTCCCTGCTCGATGGAAATGGAATCCATGTGTTTGTGCCTTGTGACTTTGATGCCATGCTCGACATTCAGTTGCGTCCTCAACTTCGATCACGTAACCGAGGTGCTGTCTACGTGCATGTGTTCCACTCGTTTTGCATGGGGGGTGTCCGCCGTCTGCGTGTTTCAATCGTGCTACCAGGTACTACCTCGACGGATGAAGATCAATGCTCGATCGACACGGCGACAATAGCTGACCCAACTTCGTGCTTCTTGCCAACCAACAAGTTCGTGATGGAAAATCTAAGACGTCGACTACATTGCCTCTATGTATGCATGCATGTGCGCGCGTTTGCATAGGACATACTGTAGGAGACGTAGGACACAAACGACGAGCTTTGCTACATCTACGTAAAAAGTTTTACGTAACCTACGTAAAAGATGAGCTGGCCTGATTTGGTTGGAGGAGAAATAGGCCGAGGTCCACCCCATGAAAATCAGGAGGGCGATTAGTTTAGCGTTAAAGAAAGAACGTAGCTCTACGTAGCTGGTTTCGTAAGTCTAGCATTTTTGCACAAACGACATACCCCGGCGCCGATGGATCGCTTCGCCTATAGGCTACAGTGTGCATGAACAATGCCGTGCGCGATCGTTGTCTACTTGGCCACACATTAACTTCACGTGCATCGTGCATGCTACTACAACATAATTTGGGGTTAATACACTTTGATATTTATTTTAGAGTAAAGTGCATTGTAGTAGGTCCCTGACTAGAGCCGACGGCGGTTTGCGGTCTCGGGATCCGCGCCGCCCGCAAGTGGAACCGAGTGATCGTCGGACGTGCATGGTGGCGGCGTTGCCCGGTGCATGGGCCCGGTAGTTTCCTGTTAATTCCTACGGCGTGGTTCGCTTTGGTGGCCGGAGAATTGATACCTTCGTACGCAATCGAATCCATGTGCTTTTTTGCCTCGCTGTTAGCCGGAACGGGTGAAAATCGATGAAACTAGTCTTTTTTCTGAAACTTCAACATAAAAATGATCCTAATCTAAAAATATTTCACAAACTGGCTCCTTTTTGCATGACGTCCGGGGATAGGGCGCCATGGTAGTGTAGCATAACGTCACGGGCTAGGGCGTCATACAAAAAGGTCAATTTCAAAAATATTTTTAGATTGAGGCCATTTTGTGTTGAAGTTTCGAAAAAGGGCTAGTTTCGTCGTGTTGCGCCGGCAACGGAGTACTAGAAATCCGACGCGAGATTTGTAAGTATGGCAAATTCAACATCTTTGAGGAAATTTATGTCGGCATAAGGTTGGAAATTTTAATTTGCAAGCATGGCAATTTTATGGGGAAAAATAAACTAAGATGGATTTGCCATGCTTGCTAAGTAAACTTGCCATCCTCGGCAAATGTAATTTGCCATGATAAAAAGTCTGATGTCAAATTTGTAGTCGGGGTCAGGTCCTTTTTATTTCATTGCATGTGGATTATATTTTTGTTTTGCTTCTTATTCCATTGTGTATTTGATAGTGGAACCGATCCATTCGCATGAATGAAAAAGAAAAAAAGAAACATCTTTTCTGCATCGTGATTTTGTGCCATGGTCGACGGACATTCAGTTGTGTCGCGTCGTCGACTTTCAGATGACACATGATTCGTTTGGATTCGATCACATAACCGATGCGCTATCTACGTGTGTTTCGCATGTTTCTTTGTGGGAGGGAGTCCGCCGTGTACGTGTTTCGAACATGCCACCAGGTACTACTTGTAGCGACCAGACCTCAAACAGTCTGATCTCTGTGCTCCGGTGTCATCCCTGGATCAGTAATGCTGACACCACACAGTACTCGGAGGATTTATAGCAGAGTAGCAATCACACACTTATTACATCGAGTGTCTCAAAAGAGAACTTATTACAATAAATATGGCTTAAGGCCATCTAATAACTATAACAGCGGAAGGCTTAGAAGATAAGTGAGTCCATCAACTCCAACGGCATCACTGAGTATAGAACCACGACCTAAAACTCCTTAATCGTCGTCTGAAAAGTCTGCAACATTAACGTTGCAGCCCGAAACGGGTCAGCACATGGAATATGCTGGTAAGGTAACACATAGAGAGTAATGAAATGAAACAGCTATACTATATGCATATTTGGCTGGTGGAAAGCTCTATGGTTACAGTTTTGCGTAAAGCCAATTTTTCCCTACTTCAAAGAAATAAATTTATTTAACTATCATGGTAATTGTTAAACATTGAGAATGGTTGACAGCATTCTCAATCCCAATTAAGCATCATCATTAAACATAACCCAACAAAATTAAATTTAGAGTAACATGTTGAGATTCACATGATAATCCAGGTACTAGATACTCAAGATGTCCATAACCGGGGACACGGCTAACCATGATTAGTTTATTACACTCTGCAGAGGTTTGTGCACTTTTCCCACAAGACTCGATCGCCTCCGTTTGGTTTCTCGCACTACATGGTGTTTGAGAAGACGGATGACCGAGACATAGTCTTTCAGAAGCGCTAGCACCTTACGATCGGGTAGACCGTACCACCTACATCCCCTACATCTGCTAGTCTACCACGGTAAGAGTTCGCACGACTTAGTCAACTATGCTAGAGCCCATAATAGCTTGTGGCTGCACACGGAAGTTTCTAGTATGAATAGTCTCATGATCCCTTTGAGCCTGGGTGGCGGTTCAAAAGAAAAAGGCAAGTCCTGAAATATCTAGGTGCCTCAATCCACCCAGATGTGTGTTTAAGTTGCCACCTTAGATAAACCATTAATTAACAAAACTCACATCTGTCATGGATATCACTCACTCAATTCACGTCTACTAGCATAGCATGACATAATAAGCAAACGTAGAAGTAACTCCCAAAGGTTTGATAATAAACAGGTAATAAGTTCTACCTCATCTACTTTCCATCCCACAATTTAATTGGATCCTAACCATGCAATGTGTGAGGATTAATCTAATGCAATAAAACTGGGTAGTAGGAAAGGTATGATCAAAATGTTACCTGCCTTGCTGATGATCCGCGAAACCTAGAGATTCGAAGTAACAGGCGGCGCACTCTGGGTATTCTATCGCAGACAAACAAACAAGCATACAATAAGTACTCATCTAATGCACGGGTAAAACTCAAATAAGAGATCTAACTAGAAGGTTCAACTTAAGAACTCCGGTTGGCAAAAGGAATCAAATCGAACGAAGCAACGAAAGTCAAACGGCGAAAGAAAACAACTTTGTTCTAACAACGAAAGTCAAACTCAAATAAGTTTTACAGTAGAAAAATCTTGTTTAAGTTGGTTAAACGGATAGAGGGTTTCGAGACGAAACTCCAGGTGCTTGAATCGCCTGATTCCGATAAACGAGCGAAAAGTTACACTAAAACGAAAATCGGACCAGGAATCGCGATCAGAAAAATTACGAATTTAATCCGAGAAAAAAAAACGACGAACGCTCGCTAAATTAAATAAACCGGAAAACCGATCTATTTAAAAAAAAACTAAAAAAACGACGAAAAAACCGAACGGTTTTTCGGAAAAAAATTAAAAAAACCGGGCACGGATTTCGAGGCGGCGGCGTGCGGCGGCGGCGGGGCTGGGGCGGCGCTAGGGTTCGGCTGGGGCTGGGGCTGGGCCTCTCCCCGGCTTATAAAGGCTATCCGGGCCGGAGTACTAGTCGGACACGGCCCGTAGGTCGGTTTGATTTTTTTTAATAATTACGTGCAGAAGAAAAAAAAACTAAACAGACTCCAAAAATTTTGAAATAAATTTTCACGGGTTTCTAAAATCAAGCCGTACAAGGTGAACATTTATTTGGGACCTAAATGAAATTTTGAAAAACGCACATTTTTCCTAAATTCAAATAAAACACCGAAAAACTCCGAAATAAAATCTTATTTGATTTTATTATTAAATCCTTAATATTTCTTTATTTTGGGAAAGTCATTTTATTCCCTCTCTAATATTTTTGTAATAGAAATAATTGATGATAAAAAAATTTAAATTAAATGATCCTATTCTCAAAATTTGAGAAAACTCAAATATGAAAATAACGAAATCTCCAACTATCTCCTGGGTCATTGAGTTGCGTAAAATTTTTTAGGATCAACCAAAATGCAAAATAAAATATGATATGCAATAATAATCTAATGTATAACATTTCAAATTAAAAATTTGGAATGTTACACTACTTCGCCGAAGGATTAATGCCCGATCGACACGCATTGCGATGGCTAGCCCAACTTCGCGCTTCTTGTGACCCAACAAGTTGATGTTGGAAAGGGAAGACGTCGACTACATTGCCTGTACACATGCATGTGCGCACGTGTACGTAGGAGATAGTGTCCCAAACGATATACCTACCCCCGTGCCGATGGATTACTTTTCCTAGAGTGTGCATGAACAACTTCACGTGCATCGACGACGACGGTGTGCTAGCACAACACAATTTGGAGAGGGACTAAATAAACATGGACTTGATCATCAGATAGTTATTTCTACAGACTAATGAAGGAACCGAGACGGTATCGTGCCGTGTGGTGTCCCCTTGATTTTGCATACAGTGGCCAGCACCGCTGGTAAATCGGGCAACGCGACCACAGTTCAGTCTCCGTCGCGTCACACCAGAGACCAGTACTCACGCCAGTGTATGCAAGATCATTCCGCAGAGAACTTTGTTGTCTTCTAGGCACCATGCTGTGCCTGCCAAATGATGTATGGCCGCAACATCGCGCCGTTTTGGATGGGTTTTAATTGGCCGATGACAAATGCACCGTGTTAGGATACGCCGGGAACAAAGATCCAAATTACACGCCGCGGCTAGCCAAGCATCTTCGTACATGCGTGCATGTTCGTTCAACAGTGAGCTAGCTAATGACCGAATAATTTCGTAGGTTGCACATAGGCCACTGTTGCACATTTATTATACTTATCGTCAGGTCCAGGAAGGAAACAGATCCACGCTCGTATACGTCCATACGTGCGCATGCACATCGTGCATGGACGGACCGGCGCGTTCGGCTCGTCGCGGTTCCCGACGTAGCATAGTGAATCGCTGCTCTTGCTTGGTCTCGCTTCGGCCAGGCAGGCGCGCCAGTGTGCCGTGATAGTATATGCATGCTATCCCTCTCCCGCCACATGCCCCAACTGCCTGCCGATCGGTCGATCTCTATGTGCCACCTCTCTGTAGCACGTGCGGCCTACGCTGGCTAGCGGCAGCTAGGATAAGTCACATCAGTTTTTCTTATCCGTTAAATAAATGTACTCCTACTTGTTATCTCTTTCAGCCGATGGAGTCATGCTATGGTTTCGTTTTATTTTACAATACACCAAAACCAACTCAGCTACGTGGTGCTAATACACATGGACATGGACATGGATGTACGTAGTACATGCACGTGTGGGCGCGCCAACGAGCTGAGAGAGAGAGACGGGCCGGATCCGGCGGCCACCTGGCTGATTCCACCAATTTAGGCGTGATTACATATACATATTACATACATGCATGCACCTGGGACACCATCCAGTAAGCACGTCACATGCAGATGCAACGCCGTATCTATCTAGCCTTAATGATCTTGTAATGATCGGCTTTATCCAGGACCGGCGGAGGATCGCGCTCACGCTCCGGCCGATCAAGAAGCTCCGGCCTGGTCTTGGTCTTGGATGCCCTCCTTGACCGTGTCTGTTATCCTCGTGCCCGCGGGCGCCGGACCGGCGCCTTGTCCCAAACAAGCGGCGATCTCGGCTATACTCGCCGGTTGTTTTCATCTGCACGTGCTGCGCTCACCTATCCTGTCATTGCATGCATCCATGCAGCACCGATGCGCGCCCTGTGCATGTGTGTTTGTTAGCCACAAGTTTTTTCTCTTTAGGGTGTGGTTAGATATACAGTAGCAAGTTGGTACGTGCATGCGTGGACAGTGGACGCCCAAGTTGCATGCGCCCGGCCCGGTGCGCGGCCGCGCGCGCACCCGAATGCTCGGCGGGTGTGTGCAGTGCACGCATGCAGACATGCAGCACGATGCAAGTGGACGCGGCGCCCACGTAGTACGTAGGCCGTGCGTGTCTGCCCCCGGCTGCCGGCTGCCGCCTGCCGCCTGCCGCGGCGCGGCATTGATGACGCCGCCCGGACATGCACACAGCACGACCGCGACCCGTACGTGCCTGAAATCAAAGCGTACGCGCACGGGGCAGAATCTCCCCGCCAACGCGCGCGCGCCGTGCCGACGGCCGTGAGTTCACGGCACACACCGGCGTGAGCTTGTCACAGCGCACAACCGAAGACGTACGTGCTCAGTACGAGCAAACGGAGACTCTCAGACCGCCGCTTCCGGGGTCCAAAACACCAGCGACCAACAAAGAGCTCGTCTTTGAGCTGAGCCCTTTTTCTAATATATTTTTTCTTCAAATGATCCATCATATCAAACAATCATGCATGTAGGGGAAAAAGGGCGCGAAGAACCGGAGAAACGTTGCTGTCGTCGGCCCATCGCCGGCTAACATTGAATTGACGAGGCGCTTAAAATACTCGAGCAGTAGTAACTTTTTGCTCGCCTGGCACTTCGGTGTCTGTGTGCACACCACCCACCGTGGGGGGTCTGGGGGAGCAGCACTGCACGCTTAATTTAAAATTCTCTCTTTTAGAGTTGGAACTTAATCTAATTAGCTCATTTTATACATTAATAAAAAGCCGCTAAGGACATGAAAGCATGTCTTCGTCGTTTCCCTCGCCACTTTGCTGCCCCCCTCGAACGATCTCATTAAACTCACAGTCCTAATTAATCTAGTCGTCGATCACCGATAAGCTTCACTAACTTAATCGCCGGTTTTCCTCATACGCTGCCACGTCCCATATTCTCTCGGCGCCGGCCCTTGGTGCACGAATATTTATATCTTTATTGCATGTAGTGATATAGTACATCAAACAAGACGATAGGGAGAGCAGGTCGATCGCTTGGTGTTCTCCCTATGATTGATCGCAATGGTTCATGCATGCATGTCATGCTTTGGCGGGAATCAAATCCTACTAGCTGACAAGCGGCAACATCATTTTTAGATTTGACGATCGAGCAAGCCTCCAACCACTCGTCTAGTGCTAGACATCTCGTCCTTGGAGGTTAAGAGAGAATCTCAAGGACGGACCCCCTAGATGCCTTTGTCAAATCACCGAATGGCTTCCTGCGGAGAAGACTAATGGCGCAAAATAGGACAGACGGTCTCCTGCTGTTGATTTGTTTGGACATTCTTGCGGTTGGCATTGGAATTGGACTCCCTATTTAATCATCATTTTAGAGAAAAGAAAAGAAAAGGTTAGGTGCCAACCGTTTGCAGTTTGTCAATATCTACCGTATGAACTGATCCTGCCACGTCGAGGGTGACGCATCAGCGGATCCACGGTATATATGATTCCCTCGCGTCACAAAACATGTCGCTTGAAATCCATATCAGACAGATTTTTGACGGTTTTGTGAGAAGTTAGTAGTGGTGGACAACGATAACTGCCAATCGATGTCAATTTCCGTGCAAAATTTTGCCTTTTTAGAATTCTTACAACAAATACTATGTTTGTGTGCACTGTATGAACAAATTCTCACAAAGTATAGTGAACATTTTTTAGATCTATATAGTACATGACAAAAACTGCAACGTCAATTGAAAACTAAGATTTTCTTAGTCGATTGAGACAGTGCTACATATTTTTTTGCTCCGTATGATAAAACCATGGCGAACATTGCTTTTTTTCTTTTCCTTCTTTATAAGCAAATCTGCAGAATAAGCTAATAAATAAGACTTCTGTTGGAAGATTAGGAAAATTCATGATTAATTTCAGACTTTCAGTAAATAATTCATAACTAGAACAGAAATTGCATGCACAACATCATCACACATATAACAACAACTACAAATAGACATGAACAGATCACGATGAACGTACTGTTCGTTAGCTGCTGCAGGAGCGACGTTGTTGATGCAATGTTGGCGGCGGTCTTTTGTTGATGGCATTGGAGACGATGATGAACAGCCCCGCTTGACTTGGACGGAAGATGACCCGTGATGACGAACTTGAGCAGTTGCGCAGAGTGCTTCACAAAATACTAATTCGTCATCTTTCGGTGCAGGATCGTAAGGACGAACGATTCCGCAGACCTGCTCTCCCGCATGCCGACAACTTGTCTGCCAAGAAATCAAAAATAAACGACAAAAGGAAGTTGTGCCTCTGCAAGACAATGGACCGGGTTTCCGTGGACCATTCACGCGCAACCTTTTGGATTTCGGCAGATCATTTACGCGCAGCCTCGACCCGAGCCCATGCCTGGCCAGGCTAGGTGAGCGAGCACGCGTGTGTGGTTTTTCATTTCTCTTCTCAACACATCACTTAGTGTGGTGGAGAGAACCCACTATATAAAGAGGCCAAACACTTCCTCTACTAGCGGTATGAGAATAAACTTTAGCACCACCACTTGCCCTTTTTACATGGGCCTCTTTGAGATTTCATAAATTGTACATGGGTTATGCCCGCTATTTCTAACAATCCCCCGCTAGATCTCAAATACCCATTTAGAGATTTGTCTTTTCTCGCTACTTGTTTAATATACTAGTGTTTCAGCAGATACTCTTAAGTTGAACTTCTACCTAGAGTTTTAAGCTACATCCATTCAGAACTTGACAATGGACTATGCCTTGAATTGCAAGTTTGTGCAAGCAGAGTTCACTCAAAGTCTTAACCAGTATCTGGCTGCCAGTAGGCTACCCCGCGGTTTGAAGCATACACCGTACTCCTCGGTCTCTTCGTGAGCTTAATTACTAGAAATCATACAAGTCTCATACACCGCGATGTTTACAGTCGGGGCTCATATAGGTGCGTTCTTTCAAGACTACTCCGTAGGACAACATCTTTAATAATCATAACTAATAGAACCGCATTAAGGCATGTTGTCTACCTGCCTTACCGCTCTGAGCATTACAACTATGAGAGTTATGCATCTTCATATAGAGTGGGTTATATGTTACTATGGTATGTTAACCAATAGCTTGTTCTTCTGAGGTCCTAATTCACGGGATCTCCGATCACAAAGGTTGTGTTACTAATATGGTGCAACATCTATGGGTCTCATACCCATCTCCCTCGATGCATTATATATCACATTTTGTGATAGTCCCTTTGTAAAGGGATCTTCCAGGTTTGTCTGTTTGAATATACGTAACATTTATTACTCCGGGGTTTCTCAATTTCTTGACAGACTTCAAACGTCTCTTCACATGTCTTGATGACTTCACATTATCCTTAGAATTGTTCAGTTTAGCTATAACCATTTGGTTGTCACAATTCATAAGAACAGCCAGTGTAGGTTTTTCAACCACATGCAAGTCTATCAAGAGCTCACGCGGTCATTGTGCTTCAACAGTGGTTGTGTCTAAAGCAGTAAGTTCTGCTTTCATGGTTGACCTCGTCCATACGGTCTGTTGACTGGATCTACATGACACTGCGCCACCCCCATAAGTAGATACATACCCACCTGTGGCGTAGAGCACATCAACATCAGAAATTTAGTTTGAATGACTATATCCTTCAAGCACAGCTGGGTGCCCTGAATAGTGAGTTTCGTAACTCATAGTACCTCTCACATAGAATAAGACCCTTTCTAGTGCATGTCAATGATCATCATTCGGGTTGGACATGAACCTACTCAGTTTGCTCACAGCAAAAAAGATATCCGGTATTGTTGAGCTAGCTATAAGTACATGAGTGACCGAGAATTTGAGAGTACCTTAATTGATCTCTTGTTTCATTCTCGTTCTTTCTAAGTGTCACACCAGGATCATAAGGTGTTGGAAAAGGCTTGCCATCCATAATGCCGAACCGGCTCAAGATCTTCTCAACATAGGTAGATTGCGTTAAAGTTATCCCACTCTCATCCTTAATCAGTGTGATGTTTAGAATTACACTAACTTCTCCCATATCTTTCATGTTAAAACTTTTTGATAGAAAAGACTTGACCTCATTGATCACATCAATGTTTGTACCAAAGGTCAGCATGTCATCCACATACAAATACAATATAACACCATCGCCCCACCATAGCGATAGTAAACACACCTATCAACATCATTAATGACAAAGCCTCCAGAAGTCAGAGTCCTGTCAAACTTCTCATGCCATTACTTAGGGCATCTCCAAAGGCGACCCACAAATTTCCTCCCGCATCCGTCCGCGGACACGGATGCAGAAGGCCGCCATCCAACCGTAGCCACCGATTGCTTGTATCTGCGTTGGTATTTCCCCGAAGAGGAGAGGTTGATGCAGCACAATAACGCTAAGTATTTACCCCAGTTTTTTTCGACAAAGGGTGGATTTTATTGACTCAAAATGGAGCATCAAGAAGATACATAACACAGTGAGCACACACTCGACCTCTGCACAGCTAGGATGCACACAGCTAACACCATTTCACACACGCGCGAAAAATGCCGGCAACTAGCAAAGTCATATAAGACCAAAGCTATGTGTAGGTAAGGAAAAAAAGACCTCAAAGTGATCAGATCTGTGATCGGCAAACTATGACAATGACCATATCCGCACCAACAATTTCATTACACCACATGGACGATGAGATTCTTCAACAACAACGCCTTCAGGAAGGGAGGAGCAACAATCAAGGGTCGCCGTCACCGGATCCTACCGCAAGGTCAGAATCTAGGTTTTCACCCTGAAGAATCAGTCTGAGCATATTTGAGCAATGCCTTCAACAAGGTAGCGACGTAAGAAAAAACATCGCCATTGCCAGGTATAACCACTCGGGTCTGACCTAGGCTTTCGCCCCGAAGCTCAAGACCAGGTGCTTGAGTAACACCACCATCGAAATCACTCATGTGTTGTCGTCGCCACTTTTCCGCGATCCCAGCAGCTACATGCCATGCGACCGTCGTCACCCCACAACCATCCCCTTGCGCCAAGCCATCGTCCATAATTTGTATCTCACCGCCGAAGTCACCACGGGATCAGGAGAGGTGATTCATCCCAAAAACCATTCGATGACCACCGCCGTCGTGAAGCCATAGATAGTCGCCGCAATAGATTTTAGTCACTACCATCTAGCCAATCAAATCTAGATCACCACCACCAATTCATGGACCGTAGCGCCGTCGGCTGGCCACCGTACGAGCAGAAGGCCAGCACCCAGTGGTTCCACGGCTCCACATCTACACCACCACACGAAGCCCTCCATGGATGCACCTGAAGATCATGCACACAAGAAACAGATCGTTGTCTCCTGCTGTGCACAGAACTGATCCTGAGGCTGTGCTACCTCTTGAGCACTGCGTTGGTTTTCCCCGAAGAGGAAGGGATGATGCAGCAAAGTAGCGTAAGTATTTCCCTCAGTTTTTGAGAACCAAGGTATCAATCCAGTAGGAGGCTACGCGCGAGTCCCTCGTACCTGCACAAAACAAATAAATCCTGGCAACCAACGCGATAAGGGGTTGTCAATCCCTACACGACCACTTACG
Organism: Triticum urartu; assembly: GCF_056163025.1. NCBI lineage: Eukaryota > Viridiplantae > Streptophyta > Magnoliopsida > Poales > Poaceae > Triticum > Triticum urartu. Next base: position 418,769,805 of record NC_141877.1, on the reverse strand, counting down.
AGAGTGAGACCTTACAGATATGATAAGATAATATTTTTGGTATTTTTATGATAAAGATGCAAAGTAAAATAAAAGCAAAGGAAATAACTAAGTAATGTAAGATTAATATGACGAAGATAGACCCGGGGGGCATAGGTTTCACTAGTGGCTTCTCTCAAGAGCATAAGTATTCTACGGTGGGTGAACGAATTACTGTTGAGCAATTGACAGAATTGAGCATAGTTATGAGAATATCTAGGTATGATCATGTATATAGGCATCACGTCCGAGACAAGTAGACCGACTCCTGCCTGCATCTACTACTATTACTCCACTCACCGACCGCTATCCAGCATGCATCTAGAGTATTAAGTAAGTTAATGAAAACAGAGTAACGCATTAAGCAAGATGACATGATGTAGAGGGATAAACTCATGCAATATGATGAAAACCCCATCTTGTTATTCTCGATGGCAACAATACAATACGTGCCTTGCTGCCCCTACTGTCACTGGGAAAGGACACCGCAAGATTGAACCCAAAGCTAAGCACTTCTCCCATTGCAAGAAAGATCAATCTAGTAGGCCAAACCAAACTGATAATTCGAAGAGACTTGCAAAGATAACCAATCATACATAAAAGAATTCAGAGAAGATTCAAATATTATTCATAGATAGACTTGATCATAAACCCACAATTCATCGATCTCAACAAACACACCGCAAAAAGAAGATTACATCGAATAGATCTCCACAAGAGAGGGGGAGAACATTGTATTGAGATCCAAAAAGAGAGAAGAAGCCATCTAGCTAATAACTATGGACCCGTAGGTCTAAGGTGAACTACTCACACTTCATTGGAGGGGCTATGGTGATGATGTAGAAGCCCTACGTGATCGATGCCCCCTCCGGCGGAGCTCCGGAACAGGCCCCAAGATGGGATCTCGTGGATACAGAAAGTTGCGGCGGTGGAATTAGGGTTTTGGCTCCATATCTGATCGTTTGGGGGTACGTAGGTATATATAGGAGGAGGGAGTACGTCGGTGGAGCAACAAGGGGCCCACGAGGGTGGAGGGCGCGCCTGGGGGTAGGCGCGCCCCCCTACCTCGTGGCCTCCTCTCTTGTGTCTTGACGTAGGGTCCAAGTCTCCTGGGTCTTGTTCGTTGAGAAAATCAGTTCCCGAAGGTTTCATTCCGTTTGGACTCCGTTTGATATTCCTTTTCTTCGAAACCCTAAAATAGGCAAAAAAAACAGCAATTCTGGGTTGGGCCTCCAGTTAATAGGTTAGTCCTAAAAATAATATAAAAGTGGATAATAAAGCCCAATAATGTCCAAAGCAGTAGATAATATAGCATGGAGCAATCAAAAATTATAGATACGTTGGAGACGTATCAGGCTGCCACGCACACGCGGCAGACAACTGGACGCCGGATCTGGCGCCCCAGCCAAGGGCCATAGCCTGGAGGGCGCGCGCGTGTGTCACATTAGGCAACAATAGGAGGTCAATGGATGATGAGGAATGGTGGGGGTTGGAGGAGAGGCGGGAGTAAGGGATAGAGGGAGCACCAGGGGAGCCCCACCGCCGCCGTCCGCCGAGATCAGCATCCTCTAGCGGCGGCGGGGGGTTTGCTGGCTTGGCTGGGGGACTTTTGGTGGCAGCGGCTGTGCCTCCGGAGTCGCCCGAGAGCGACCCGGGAGGCTCGCTCGGGATTGAACAGAAATGAATGAGTATTTTCCCTAGTTATGAAACCAAGTTTATCAATCCAGTAGGAGAACCAAGCAACACTATATAAACGGTACCTGCACACAAAGAACAAATACTTGCAACCCAACGCGTAAGAGGGGTTGTCAATCCCTCCTCGGTATTGAGATATATTAAATTGTATGAGATTGGATTGATAGATCTAGCGAAAATGCGAAATAAAATAAATAAATAAAAAGTGTAGCAAGGTATTTTTGGGTTTTTGGATAAATAGCTTTGAAAACAATATGATACTCCCTCTGTAAACTAATATAAGAGCGTTTAGATCCAGAGGGAGTAGAAAATAGACCCGGGGGCCTAGATTTCACTAGTGGCTTCTCTTGAGAAAATAGCATATTGTGGGTAAACAATTTACTGTTGGGCAATTGATAGAAGAGCAAATAATTATGACGATATCCAAGGCAATGATCATGTATATAGGCATCACATCCAAGATTAGTAGACCGACTCCTGCCTGCATCTACTACTATTACTCCACACATCGATCGCTATCCAGCATGCATCTAGTGTATTAAGGTTATGGAGAAACGGAGTAAGGCAATAATAACGATGACATGATGTAGACAAGATATATTCATGTAGGAATAGACCCCATCCTTTTATCCTTAATAGCAACGATACATGCGTGTCATGTCTCCTTCTGTCACTGAGATTGAGCACCGCAAGATCGAACCCATCACAAATCACTTCTTCCCATTGCAAGAAAAATCAATCTAGTTGGCCAAACCAAACCAATTTTTTTGAGATGAAATACAAGGCTATAATAATCATGCATATAAGAGATCAAAGAAGACTCAAATAATATTCATAGATAGAACTGATCATAAACTCGCAATTCATCAGATCCCAACAAACACATCGCAAAAAACTCATTACATCAAATAGATCTCCAAGAACATCGAGGAGAACATTGTATTGAGAATCAAAAAGAGAGAAGAAGCCATCTAGCTACTGCCTACGGACCTGTAGGTCTGTGATAAACTTCTCACGCATCATCGGAGGAACACCAATGAGGATGATGAGCCCCTCCGTGATCGTGTTCCCCTCCGGCAAGGTGCCGAAAACCTCCATGGGCCCCACCAACCATCAGGGCGCGCCCAGGTGGGTGATGGGCCCCACGGGCCTTCCCTCACATTTCCTTGGCTCCCAGTTTTTGTGGAATGGACAACTGTTGTGCCGCTCTCGCCAGTTTCTCTCCCCGACGCAGATGTTGTTGTCGCCACCTGAGCAACAACAGCGGTCGTTTGTGCTGCCTTGGTCGCCCGGTTGCAGATTGCGGCCACGCTAACGCGACTTGTTACCATGCGCATGGCGGCTGCGGTTGCGCTCTCATCAGAGTGGGCCACCGAAGTGGCCCTAAAGACGCGGGTCCACGTCCCATCTTTCACCGGCGATGATTGAACAGTGAAATGATATTTGGGGAGCGAGCTAGTGTCCTTGACGCGTCGGCTATGGACTATAGCAGGCGAACCTTCTCGCGTAAGCCATATACGTACTACTCCGACGGTGCTCCAAGATATTTTGTACTGCATCTCACACGGTTGGTGATAATAAACTGTGTGCGGTCTACTTGATTTTTTGTCTTGATTTGAAATGCATAATTGGGTCACAACGGCAAAGGAGGATGTTTGAATTGCTAGAACTTTTATCTTCAGTGAACATGCAACTATAGGTGTATCGTCAAAAAAATGGAATTATTCAGGGTTCGTTTGGACATTTTTATACATTAACTTGGTTTTCTAGGCATTTCAGGTGCATAATTTAAAATTAAACTACATGCACATGCTCCGATGCACCAAAATGGGTTGTAAAATCATATATGTGTCCATGGGTCGATGCTTATGTCCCATGGAAGAAATGGTGATGAATTTCAAACACCTCGGCACTGTGGCTCACCGGCAAACGTTGATATACTTGGTTTTGAAATTCTAGTAAATCCAAAACTCGTCTGTAATTCATGAACCTTGGCATGCTATCATGCAATGGCATCAACATATGAAAGCACAAGTTCTCCATGGGTGATTTTGGTAATTAATGTCAACATATCTCTTGTTGGACTAATGCTTTTATCTAGTGATTTTCAGACAAGTTCAACAATGGCGTGGTAAGGACAATAGGATGTCGAACCCCTTCAAAATGCTAAGGACACATGTTGGCAAAAACTCAAGACTCTTCATTTCTATTTTAGTGATCCAAGATCACATTGAGTCCATAGGAAAGCTAATACTATTAAAATGGGATGAGGTGTTGCTTAATAGTCTACTTGCTCAAAATGCTTAGTGATATTGCTCCAAAGCCCTCAAACACTTTCTCATTCCAAAAATGTCCAAAACCCATAGTCAAACTCAGCCCCATCAAAATTTACTATCTGGCGCCACCGAGTTCATTTGACATAGCCACTGCCAGAAACCCTAACAGTCCGGTCACACCGCTACGGATCTCGGTCTCACCGAGATGGCCTTGCAAACGCTCTGTGACTTGTTGCATTATTTTGGTCTCACCGAATCATGCAATCGGTCCCACCGAGTTTGCTTGACATTCGCTCTATTGCCTTATTGCTTCACTTCGGTCTAACCGAGTTGATGCAATCTATACCACCGAGTTGATCTTTGCCCTAAGCCCTAGCACATCGGTCCCACCGAGTTGTTCCAGCCGGTCCCATCGAGATTCCTAACGTTCACATTTTGAACTAAGTCAGACTCACCGAGTTCTTCCATTCGGTCTGACCGAGTTGGGTCAAATGTGTGTAACGGTTGGATTTTGTGTGGAGGATATATGTACCCCTCCACCCCTTCTCCATATGTGAGAGAGCCATCAGAACGTGCCTACACTTCCATCTTACATTTTCTGAGAGAGAATGATGACCCACAAGTATAGGGGATTGCACAGTTTTCGAGGGTAGAGTATTCAACCCACATTTATAGATTCGACACAAGGGCAGCCAAAGAATATTTGAAGGTATTAGCAGCTGAGTTGTCAATTCAACCACACCTAGAGATTAATTATCTGCAGCAAGGTGATCAGTAGCAAAGTAGTTTGATAGTTTTGATAGTAGTGACAGCAGCAATAGTAACAGTAATAGTGATGGCCGTAATTTTGTAGCAAGCGTAACAGTGATGATACCAGTAGTAACTTAGCAGAAACAATATAAGATAAAATCGTAGGCATTGGATCGGTGACTTTTTGGATGATATTCATCATGTAACAGTTATAACCTAGGGCTATTCGGCACTAGCTCCAGTTCATCGATATAATGTAGGCATGTATTCCATAAATAGTCATACATGCTTTATTAAAAGAACTTGCATGGCATCTTTTGTCCTATCCTCATGTGGCAGCAGGGTCCATATTGGAAACTAAAGGGTATCAAGGCCCCCTTTTAATAGAGAACTGGAACAAAGCATTAACACATAGTGAACACATGAACTCCTCAAACTACGGTAATCACGGAAGAAGTCCCGGTTATTGTCACTCTGGGGTTACCGGATCATAACACGTAGTAGGTGACTATAACTTGCAAGATCAGATCTAAAACATGGATATAATATGATAACATGAACGGTTCAGATCTGAAATCATGGCACCCGGGCCCAAAGTGACAAGCATTATGGCAAAGTCATAGCAACATCAATCTAAGAACATAGAGGATACTAGGGATCACGCCCTAACAAAACTAACTCGATTACATGATGAATCTCATCCAACTCCTCACCGACCAGCGAGCCTATGAAGGATTACTCACTCTCGGTGGGGAGCATCATGGAATTAGCAATGGAGAAGGGTTGGTGATAAGGAAGAACGAAGATCCCCTCTCCGGAGCCCCAAACGGACTCCAGATCTGCCCTCCCGAGGAAGAACAAGGCTTGGCGGCGGCTCCATCTCGTGGATCCCAATAATTCTTTCTCCTTCATTTTTTTCTCCGAAAATAAGCGTTGGTTTCAGGGTCAATGGGGCCACCAGGTGGGGACAACCCACCTAGGCGTGCCAGAAGAGGGGAGCGCGCCCTGGTGGGTTGTGCCCACCCAGGTGCCCCTCTCCGGTAGGTCTTGGCTCCAGAAATTCTTATTATTGATATAAAAAATCCTCACAAAGTTTAATTCCATTCCGAGAACTTTTTTTCTGCACGAAAACAACACCATGGTAGTTTTGCTGAAAACAGCGTCAGTTCGGGGTTAGTTTTATTCAAATCATGCAAATTAGAGTCCAAAACAAGAGGAAAAGCGTTAATAAAAGTAGATACGTTGGAGACGTATCAACTCCCCCAAGCTTAAACCTTTGCTTGTCCTCAAGCAATTCAGTTGATAAACTGAAAGTGAAAAAGAAAAACTTTTACGAACTCTTTTGCTCTTGTTTGCATAAATAAGCTTAAACAACACCCAGGTTTTCAGCCAACATTATAACTAACCATGTCGACAATAACTTTTAAAGATTATAATGACTCATATCAATGACATAATCAACTAGCGAGCAATAATAAGATATCTCAAACAGCAACACGTTGCCAAAACAACCATGATATAATATAACAATAGTGGTATCTCGCTAGCCCTTTCTGAGATCGCAAAACATAAATGCAAAGCACCTCCAAATTTCAAGCAATGACTAAACATTGTAATTCATGATAGAAAATATCCAGTCATGAAGCACCCAGCATTAGCTACACACAATGCATAAACCATGACAATTGTGCTCTTCTCAGTTTATGGCGCTTGTTTTAGAAGGTGATGACACAACATAAAAGTAAATAGATAGTCCCTTCGCAGAGGGGAGCAGTGATTTGCAGAGGTGCGAGAGCTCGATTTTTAAAACAGAGGTAAATGATATTTTGAGGCATGCACCCTTCTTATTTACTTCACGACCATCAGTTATCAATATCTCTCATGCTAAATAGGCTAGTGGCGGTTCCCAAGCGATAAAAGTAATGGTTTTGACTCCATTGGGAGTTTTTGTTTGATTATTCGAGCGATTAACTCTTTTTGTATTTTGCAGTTTGGGACTGGGCATCCCTAATATTGCCCTTTCCTCGTGCGATGGCGAGTGAATAAACACTCGACTTGAGAATAACCGCTTAGCATGGAAGATACCGACTACTTCCTGTCGTTCCATGAACGATCCAGACACACAAAACAGATATTTTTAGAAGTTTTTAGAGGTGGCACATGCAAATTTACTTAGGACGGCATGGTAATACCGTATATAGGTAGGTATGGTGGACTCATCTGGAATAACTTTGGGTTCAAGGTCTTTGATGTACAATCAGAGTTCCCATTTTGTACGTGCGAAGGCTAGCAATTTAGATTGAGAAGCGGCCAGCTAGAGAGCAACAACGATCATAAACATGCATTATGTATAAGTAACATTGGACACTAGCATGAGTAGGATATGAACATCATGAACATAAATATCATAGAGGATATGTTGGTTTTGATTCAACTACATGCATGAACATGTACCAAGTCAAGCCACTCGAACATTCAGAGGAGGATACCATTTCATCATACTACATCACATTCATTTTAACGCTATGTTGATATCCAAAATAAATCATTATCAACTCCCAGCTACTTATGCATGGCATGAGAAACTACAATCTCTAATTGTCATTGCAAACATGTTTAATCATAATGGGCTGAATCATGGATACTAGGTTAAACATATTTACACAAACAAAGCAAGTCGAGTCCATACCAGTTTCTCTCTGCCACGGCCAGTTCATCGGATATCGTCATTATTGCTTTTCACTCGAACGATGTAAAAATAATAATAATGCAAGAGTGTCATGGACTAAGCTGGAATCTGTAAACATTTTATTCAACAGGAGAAGACAAGGTAAAATGTGTTCTTTATTAGTTCAATAATTATTCATATGAGAGCCACTCAACATTTTTATTGTGGTCTTCTCCTTGGTACAACTCGAATAAAAAGAAAAGAAATTCAGAGAAACACACTGAAATATTTTGGAGTTTTTGGTTTTCCTGAACAAGCAAATAAAGGGAAAATCAAAAACGAGAAAAACTATTTACACAGGAAAGCTCCCAACAAGCAAAAGAAGAACGGGTAAATCTTTTTGGGTTTTCTTTTTAATAATACTACTAAGCATGCGTAGAAAGTAAATTAACTATAACTAATTTTTTTGGTTTTTCTAAAGTTTTTCAAACACACAAGAAGAAAACAAGAAAAATAAATGTAAGCATGGATGATACAATGAAAAAGTGTGAGCACCGACAAATGGAATAAGTGAACATGAATGTAAAGTCTGTGGAAACACGTACTCCCCCAAGTTTAGGCTTTTGGCCTAACTTGGTAGTCGATCAGTAGCCTGGAGGGTAGTAGGGGTGTTGAGGAGCGGCATCCACTCGTCCCACTATTGGGGCTCCTGTTGTGCCGCTTCTGCAACAGCTTGAGCGTTCTGGTAGGCGATGATGTCCCAAGGCATAATCCTATATCCTCCCCTGGCAGCAGAATCAAACAAAGCAGGTGCATGTAGTGGAATAATATCATGAGTTTTAATGCTAAAAACTAGGTTATAAAGAATGGGGATGTCAGGATAATCTCATGCAAGAAAATGATGGTGTTACATGGGGATGTCAAAGGGTAGTCATGAGGGCGTATCTCGACCTCAAAATGAGCCGCCAAACGGGTAGCAAAAATCCCACCATGTATTTCACCCTAAGATTTATTAAGATGGAGGCGATGGGCCACAATAGCTCCCAAGCTATGGGTGTTGTCGCCCTCTAGTGCTCGGCGTAAAACAACAAAGTCCGGTGCACTGAGCGCACCTACTTTCTTTCTAGCAAGCAAGCACTTAGCAACAAATAAAGCAAAATAATGTACGGCAGAAAAGTGTATGCTAGCACCGTGGTGGCTGACACCCCTCTCTCATTTCCCACTATCAAAGTGCGATAAAAGTCCTCAAACCCAGACGGCCTAGGCTCCGCTAAGCTCCCATCAGAAGGGATCAAGCATATATCACAAAATTTAGTAAGTGGTATCTGATGGTTTTCAGCATATAAATTGAAACTCACTTCAGGGGGATTATTCCTAGGCAGGAAAGTAAAACTCTAAACAAAGATATTTGTGAGGATTTGCTGCTGGTCACACTCATCTGCGATGAAGCCGGTGAGGTGATACGTCTCCAACGTATCTATAATTTTTGATTGTTCAATGCTATTATATATTCTGTTTTGGATGTTTAATGGCTTATGTATACACTTTTATATTATTTTTGGGACTAACCTATTAACCGGAAGCCCAGCCCAAATTGCTGTTTTTTTGCCTATTTCAGTGTTTCGCAGAAAAAAGAATATCAAACGGAGTCCAAACGGAATGAAACCTTCGGGAGCGTGATTTTTGGAACAAACGTGATCCAGAGGACTTTGAGTGGACGTAAAGCAATCAACGAGGAAGCCATGAGGCAGGGGGCGCGCCTACCCCCTGGGCGTGCCCTCCACCCTCATGGGCCCCTCGTGGCTCCACCGACCTACTTCTTCTTGCTATATATACCTACGTACCTTGAAAACATCAGAGGGCACCACGAAAACCTAATTCCACCGCCGCAACCTTCTGTACCCGTGAGATCCCATCTTGGGGCCTTTTCCGGTGCTCCGCCGGAGGGGGCATTGATCACAGAGGGCTTCTACATCAACACCATAGCCTCTCCGATGATGTGTGAGTAGTTTACCTCAGACCTTCGGGTCCATAGTTATTAGCTAGATGGCTTCTTCTCTCTCTTTGGATCTTAATACAAAGTTCTCCTCGATTCTCTTGAGATCTATTCAATGTAATCTTCTTTTGCGGTGTGTTTGTCGAGATCCAATGAATTGGGTTTATGATCAAGATTAACTAGGAACAATATTTGAATCTTCTCTGAATTCTTTTTTGTATGATTGGTTATCTTTCCAAGTCTCTTCGAATTATCAGTTTGGTTTGGCCTACTAGATTGATCTTACTTGTAATGGGAGAAGTGCTTAGCTTTGGGTTCAATCTTGCAGTGCTCGATCCTAGTGACAGTAGGGGAAACAACACATATTGTATTGTTGCCATCGAGGATAAAAAGATGGGGTTTATATCATATTGCATGAGTTTATCCCTCTACATCATGTCATCTTGCTTAAAGCGTTACTCCGTTCTTATGAACTTAATACTCTAGATCCATGCTAGAAAGCGGTCGATGTGTGGAGTAATAGTAGTAGATGCAGGCAGGAGTCGGTCTACTTGTCATGGACGTGATGCCTATATACATGATCATACCTAGATATTCTCATAACTATGCTCAATTCTATCAATTGCTCGACGGTAATTTGTTCACCCACCGTAATACTTATGTTATCTTGAGAGAAGCCACTAGTGAAACCTATGGCCCCTGGGTCTATTTTCCATCATACAAGTTTCCAATCTATTTTATTTTGCAACCTTTACTTTCAATTTATATCATAAAAATAGCAAAAATATTTATCTTATTATTATTGTCTCTATCAGATCTCACTCTTGCAAGTGGCCGTGAAGGGATCGACAACCCCTTTATCACGTTGGTTGCGAGGTTCTTATTTGTTTGTGTAGGTACGAGGTGACTCACGTGTGGTATCCTACTGGATTGATAGCTTGGTTCTCAAAACTGAGGGAAATACTTACGCCGCTTTGCTGCATCACCCTTTCATCTTCAAGGGAAAACCAACGCATGCTTAAGAGGTATCATGAGGTTGCCATTTGCAACGTATTGTATGAACTCCTGAAGAATTCCAGCCTCTTCCAGGAACGGGGTGTGCGGCCATTCGCATGGCCGTACCTCCGCCAACCTCCGAGGGTGGAGATCGCTGTCAGAAGACTCCCCAATAACACCCTTGGAGTTCTTCTTAGAGCCAAACTTCCTGAAGATATTCATGTCCGCGTACAATTTTCTGAAAATAAAAATTTTGGGGTGACAAAAATTTGTCAACAAAACTTTATGAAATTGATAGCAACTGCTCATAGGGATACATAGAAGCCATAGCAAGCATTCAAACTACTTAGAACACTAAGAATTTAACATGCAAGCACATCTGCAGCAACACCAAGAGTAGCTAATTATTCAAAATATAAACCACTAAAGCAAAAACTAATTGGACAAACGGTGGATCATGGACCAAGCAACAATCCCCCGAAACAGTTTCGGAAACGGAGCTTCGAGCAAAGAAATCGAAATCCGCAGGTTTGAGCTCAAGAACACGGGAGAGAGAGGAATGGAGATTTTTTCTGGAGGTAAGTGATGATGTGGGATGAAGAGGTAAGTGAGGGAGCCCACGTGGGGCCCACAACCCACCAGGGCGCACCTGGGGGTCCTGGCGCACCCAGGTGGGTTGTGCCCACCTGGTGCACCTCCCTCTGGTATTATTTGTACCAGAAATTCAGAAATATCCGGAAAAAATCGTGTAAAATTTTCAGGGCATTCTGAGAACTTTTATTTCTGGATCATTTTTTATTGCACTGGAAATTCAGAAAACAGACAAAACATGGCATTTTATTTTATTGAACTAATAAAACCAGAAAACAAAAGGTAAGGACAGAAGTTAGTGCTTACTAAATTCATCAACTTCATACCGTTCAAAAATGATCCATTAATAAGGTTGATCAAGTCTTATTAACAACCAGTTTCGATTAGCATGAAACCGAAGAACTTTGGTAAATCACTAAGTTACCTCAATGGGGATATGCATTTCCCCAACTATAAGCATTTCATATTTCTTTTTGATAGTAGGTATAGGTATTTGAAAACTTCCAATAGTGATTGTCGGAGATTTTTCAATAACATTAATACCATTCACTTGGAATTATTTCTTAGGAAAGTGCACCGTATGCTGATTGCCATTAATATGAAAAGTGATCTTACTTTTATTGCAATCAATAACAGTCCCTGCAGTATTCAAGAATGGTCTAACATGGATAATCGACATGTTGTCATCGTCGGACATCTCAAGTATAACAAAGTCAGTCAAAATAGTAACATTAGCAACAACAACGGGCACATCCTCACAGATACTGATAGGTATGACAGTTGATTTGTCAGTCATTTGCAAAGATATTTCAGTAGGTGTGAGTTTATTCAAATCAAGTCTTTTATATAAAGAGAAAGGCATAACACTAACACCAGCTCCTAAGTCACACAAAGCAGTTTTAACATAATTCTTTTTGATACAGCAAGGTATAGTTGGTATTCCCGGATCTCCAAGTGTTTTAGGTACTCCATCTTTAAAAGTGTAATTAGCAAGCATAGTGGAGATTTTAGCTTCCGGTATTTTTCTCTTATTTATGATGATGCCTTTCATATACTTTGCATATGGATGCATTTTCAAGATATCAGTCAAGCGAGTACGCAAAAAGACTGGCCTCAGCATCTCAGTAAAGCGTTCAAATTCTTCATCATCTTTCCTTTTAGTTGACTTGGGTGGAAAAGGCATAGGTTTTTGAACCCACGGTTCTCTTTCTTCCCCGTGTTTTCTAGCAACAAAGTCTCTTTTGTCATATCTTTTATTTTTAGGTTGTGGGTTATCAAGATCAATAGGTGGTTCTATCTCAACATCATTGTCTGGTTCTTTATCATTGGTTTGTTGAGAGTATTCATGAACCTCATCATTATCTTTTTCATTATCACTAGGTGAGTGTTCATTACCAGATTGAGTTTCAACATCTGAGATAGACACTTCATTATCATTGTCAGGAGGTTTTTCTATTCCAGGTTCACTAGGAGCATGTAAAGTCCTATCATTCTTTTTTTATTTTTATTTCTAGAAGAACTAGGTACACTAGTGTTAGCTCTATGAATCTTGTTCAATTCTTTTAGGGTGTCCCTCAGGATAAAGTGGTTCCTGAGTCATTTTACCTCCTCTAGTTGCAACTCTAACAACAAAGTCATGCATATTATTATTCATTTCATCAAGCAATTCTCTTTGAGATTTAGCAACTTGTTCTATTTGAGTTTGAACCATAGAAGCATGTTTTCCCACACCTCTAACATCATTTGATATTCTAAATTACAAGTCACTGAAGCGAGCAATCATATCAGAATTGTATTTCAATTGTTTCATAACATTTGCATTGAAGTGGTCTTGTTTTCTAATGTAGTTTTCAAACTCATAAAGGCATTGACTAGGATGCATATTGTGAGGATTATCACTATTGTTAAACATCATAAGAGAATTTACCTCTACCACCTTAGGCAATGGTGGTGTATTAAGCCCATGTATTTCTTTAATAGGAGGTAAATTTTTAACATCCTCAGCTTTAATACATTTTTTCCTTCATAGATTTCTTTGCCTCTTGCATATCTTCAGGACTGAGATAAAATATACCCCTCTTCTTCGGAGTGGGTTTAGGCGGTGGTTCAGGAATAGTCCAATCATCATAATTTTTCAATATGTTATTCAATAATTCCTCAGCTTGTCCAACAGTTTGTTCCTTTAAAACACAACCAGCACAACTATCTAGGAAGTCCCTAGAAGCATCAGTTAGTCCATTATAGAATATATCAAGTTTTTCATTTTTCTTAAGAGGATGATCAGGCAAAGCATTAAGTAACTGGCAAAGCCTCCCCCATGCTTGTGGGAGACTCTCTTCTTTAGTTTGAGCAAACTTAAATATTTCTTCCAAGGCAGCTTGTTTCTTATGAGCAGGGAAATATTTTTCAGAGAAGTAATAAATCATATCCTGGGGACTACGCACACAACCGGGAGCAAGAGTATTGTACCAAGCTTTAGCATCACCCTTTAATGAGAAAGGAAATAATTTGAGAATAAAGTAGTAGCGGGTTTTCTCATCATGAGTAAAAAGGGTGGCTATATCATTCAACTTAGTAAGATGTGCCAAAACAGTTTTAGTTTCATAACCATGGAAAGGATCGGATTCAACCAAAGTAATTAACTCTGGGTCGACAGAGAATTCATAATCCTTATCATCAATAAAGATAGGTGAAGTAGCAAACTTAGGATCACATTTCAATCTAGCACTCGGAGATTTTTCTTTATACTTGTGTAATAATTTCTCTAGATCATTTCTATCATTGCAAGCAAGAATATCTCTAGTTGTTTCTTCACTCATAACATAACCTTCCGGTACCTTAGGCAATTCATATCTAGGAAGGCTAGTTCTAGTAGGTGTTTCAGGAGATTCAGTTTCAAGCTCATCATCAGATTCAACAACATCATGTTGTATTACTCTAGCAATTTGTTCATCAAGAATTTCACCAAGTGGCACATCATCATTATCAAGCAAGGTACTAGCATCATCATAAGCATCAGTCATAGTGGAAATAGTATCATCAATAACTTGCAGCACATCAGAATTAATAGCATGTGGTGGTGTTGCAAGTTTACTCATAACAGAAGGTGAATCTAAAGCAGAACTGGATGGCAGTTTCTTACCTCCCCTCATACTTGAGGGAAATATCTTAGTCTTAGGATCCTTCAGATTCTTCATAGTGATAAATTGATAATAATCCCAAGTAACTCAACAAATATAGCTATGCTCCCCGGCAACGGCGCCAGAAAAAAGTCTTGATAACCCACAAGTATAGGGGATCGCAACAGTTTTCAAGGGTATAGTATTCAACCAAATTTATAGATTCGACACAACGGGATCCAAAGAATATTTGAAGGTATTAGCAGCTGAGTTGTCAATTCAACCACACCTAGAGATTAATTATCTGCAGCAAAGTGATCAGTAGCAAAGTAGTTTGATAGTTTTGATAGTAGTGACAACAGCAATAGTAACAATAACAGTGATGGCCGTAATTTTGTAGCAAGCGTAACAGTGATGATAGCAGTAGTAACTTAGCAAAAACAATATAAGATAAATTCATCATGTAACAATTATAACCTAGGGCTATTCAGCACTAGCTCCAGTTCATCGATATAATGTAGGCATGTATTCCGTAAATAGTCATGCGTGCTTTATTAAAAGAACTTGCATGGCATCTTTTGTCCTACCCTCCCATGGCAGCGGGGTCCATATTTGAAACTAAGGGATGTTAAGGCCTCCTTTTAATAGAGAACCGGAACACAACATTAACACCTAGTGAATACATGAACTCCTCAAACTACGGTAATCACCGGAAGAAGTCCCGGTTATTATCACTCCGTGGTTACCGGATCATAACACGTAGTAGGTGACTATAACTTGCAAGATCGGATCTAGAACATGGATATAATGATGATAACATAAACGGTTCAGATCTGAAATCATGGCACCCGGGCCCAAAATGACAAGCATTAAGCATGGCAAAGTCATAGCAACATCAATCTGAGAACATAGTGGATACTACTGATCAAGCCCTAACAAAATTAACTCGATTACATGATGGATCTCATCCAAATCCTCACCGACCAGCGAGCATACGAAGGAATTACTCACTCCCGGTGGGGAGCATCATGGAATTGGCAATGGAGAAGGGTTGGTGATGACGAAGAACGAAGATCCCCCTCTACGGAGCCCCAAACAGACTCCAGATTTGCCCTCCCGAGGAAGAACAGGGCTTGGCGGCGGCTCCGTCTCGTGGATCGTGTTAATTCTTTCTCTCTCATTTTTTTCTCCGAAAATAGGATTTTATAGCGTTGGTTTCAGGGTTAGCGGGGCCACCAGGTGGGGACAACCCACCTGGGCGCGCCAGGAGATGGGGGCGTGCCCTGGTGGGTTGTGCTTACCCAGGTGCCCCTGTTCGGCAGGTCTTGGCTCCAGAAATTCTTATTATTGATATAAAAAATTGTCGCAAAGTTTTGTTCCATTCCGAGAACTTTTATTTCTGCACAAAAATAACACCATGGTAGTTCTGCTGAAAACAACGTCAATCCGGGGTTAGTTTCATTCAAATCATGCAAATTAGAGTCCAAACCAAGTGGAAAAGCGTTAGGAAAAGTAGATACGTTGGACACGTATCGGAGAACCACCTACTCATGTGTTGAGAACAAGACATTCCAATCCTACCACAACATTCTTGATTTCTGGCCTTCCCCAAGTTGCTTTCCACTCAAATCATCTTTTCACCATATCCAAATCAGTGAGAGAGAGTTGAGTGTTGGGGAGACTATCATTTGAAGCACAAGAGCAAGGAGTTCATCATCAACACAGGCCTTCCCCAAGTTGCTTTCCACTCAAATCATCTTTTCACCATATCCAAATCAGTGAGAGAGAGTTGAGTGTTGGGGAGACTATCATTTGAAGCACAAGAGCAAGGAGTTCATCATCAACACAACATCTATTACCTTTTGGAGAGTGGTGTCTCCTAGATTGGTTAAGTGTCGCTTGGGAGCCTTCCGACAAGATTGTGGAGTTGAACCAAGAATTTTGTAAGGGCAAGAGATCGCCTACTTCGTTAAGATCTAACCGAGTGAGGCAAGTCCTTCGTGGGCGATGGACATGGTGGGATAGACAAGGTTGCTTCTTCATGGACCCTTCGTGGATGGAGCCCTCCGTGGACTCGCGCAACTGTTACCTTTCGTGGGTTGAAGTCTCCATCAACGTTGACGTACGATAGCACCACCTATCAGAACCACGCCAAAAATCTCCATGTCTTCATTGTGTTTGCACACTTCAATCCCACCCCTTTACTTTCTTGCAATTAGCATGCTTTACTCTTTCCGCTGCTCATACTCTTGCCATACTTGCTTGAAATGTATTATGAATGCTTAAACTTGTGCTAAAACTCCACCTTAACTTGAGGAACTTAAAAATTGCCACTTTTAGTTGTTGAGGGTCTAATCACCCCCACTCTAGACCCCTCTTCTCGTTCCTTTCAACATGCTGTGGTAAAAAGATTGTCCCATTTGGGGCAAGTTTTGGTATAAGCTTCTCACAAACCAGAGCTTCTCACAACAAGCCTAATGGTTCCGGTAGGGAACGTGTCACCTTTGTGGACAAAACAATATTCGTTGCCTCCTCTTGCTTTCAAATTTTTTCTAGTGTCAACATAGAACAACAAGAGTGTCAATTGTGGAATTTTTTGGGGTTCGTTTGGACATTTTTATACATTAACTGAGTTTGTTAGGCATTTATGTGCGTAATTCAATTTTGAACTACATGCACATGCTCAAGTGCATAAAAATGGGTTGAAAAATCAAATGTGTGCCCTTGACTGGGTCCCATGCAAGAAATGGGAATGAATCTCAAACACCTCAGCACCGTCGCTTGGCCGCAAACATTGAGATACTGATAACCCACAAGTATAGGGGATCGCAACAGTTTTCGAGGGTAGAGTATTCAACCCAAATTTATTGATTCGACACAAGGGGAGCCAAAGAATATTCTCAAGTATTAGCTGCTGAGTTGTCAATTCAACCATACCTGGAAACTTAGTATCTGCAGCAAAGTATTTAGTAGCAAAGTAATATGATAGTAGTGGTAACGGTAGCAAAAGGTAACAGTAGTAAAAGTAATGTTTTTGGAAACTAAGGGATATTAATGCCTCCTTTTAATAGAGAACCGGAACAAAGCATTAGCACATAGTGAATACATGAACTCCTCAAACTACGGTCATCACCGGTAAGTATCCCGATTATTGTCACTTCGGGGTTAATGGATCATAACACATAATAGGTGACTATAGACTTGCAAGATAGGGTCAAGAACTCTCATATATTGATGAAAACATAATAGGTTCAGATCTGAAATCATGGCACTCGGGCCCTAGTGACAAGCATTAAGCATAGCAAAGTCATAGCAACATCAATCTCAGAACATAGTGGATACTAGGGATCAAACCCTAACAAAACTAACTCGATTACATGATAGATCTCATCCAATCCATCATCGTCCAGCAAGCCTACGATGGAATTACTCACGCATGGTGTGAGCATCATGAAATTGGTGATGGAGGATGATTGATGATGATGATGGCGACGGATTCCCCTCTCTGGAGCCGAACGGACTCCAGATCAGCCCTCCCGAGAGGTTTTAGGGCTTGGCGGCGGCTCCGTATCGTAAAACGTGATGAATTCTTCTCTCTGGTTTTTTTCTCCCCGAAACACAATATATAGAGTTGGAGTTGGAGTCAGAGGAGCTCCAGGGGGCCCACGAGGTAGGGGGCGTGCCCTAGGGGGGAGGCACGCCCCCCACCCTCGTGGACAGGTGGTGGGCCCCCTGACCTTCATCTTTTGCAGGTATTTTTTATATTTTCCAAAAAGTTGCTCCGTGAAATTTCAGGTCATTCCGAGAACTTTTGTTTCTGCACATAAATAACACCATGGTAATTCTGTTGAAAACAACGTCAGTCCGGGTTAGTTCCATTCAAATCATGCAAGTTAGAGTCCAAAACAAGGGCAAAAGTGTTTGGAAAAGTAGATACGACGGAGACGTATCAACTCCCCCAAGCTTAAACCTTTGCTTGTCCTCAAGCAATTCAGTTGATAAACTAAAAGTGATAAAGAAAAACTTTTACAAACTCTGTTTGCTCTTGTTGTTGTAAATATGTAAAGCCAGCATTCAAGTTTTCAGCAAAGATCATGAACTAACCACATTCACAATAACGCATAGGTCTCATGTTTACTCATATCAATGGCATAATCAACTAGCAAGCAATAATAATAAATCTCGAATGACAACACTTTCTCAAAACAATCATAATATGATATAACAAGATGGTATCTCGCTAGCCCTTTCTGAGACCGCAAAACATAAATGCAGAGCACCTTTACAGATCAAGGACTGACTAGACATTGTAATTCATGGTAAAAGAGATCCAGTCAAGTCATACTCAATGTAAACTAACAGTAATGAATGGAAATGATAGCGGTGCTCTCCAACTGGTGCTTTTTAATAAGAGGATGATGACTCAGCATAAAAGTAAATAGATAGGCCCTTCACAGAGGGAAGCAAGAATTTGTAGAGGTGCCAGAGCTCGATTTTGAAATAGAGGTGAATAATATTTTGAGGGGTATACTTTCATTGTCAACATAACAACCAAGAGATGGCGATATCTTCCATGCTACACACATTATAGGCGGTTCCCAAACAGAATGGTAAAGTTTATACTCCCCCTTCCACCAACAAGCATCAATCCATGGCTTGCTCGAAACAACGAGTGCCTCCAACTAACAAGAGTCCCAGGGGGAGTTTTGTTTGCAATTATTTTGATTTAGTTTGCATAAAGCATGGGACTGGGCATCCCGGTGACCAGCCACTTTCTCGTGAGTGAGGAGCGGAGTCCACTCCTCTTGAGAATAACCCGCCTAACATGGAAGATACAGACAACCCTAGTTGATACATGAGCTATTCGAGCATACAAAACAGGATATTTATTTGAAGGTTTAGAGTTTGGCACATACAAATTTACTTGGAACGGCAGGTAGATACCGTATATAGGTAGGTATAGTGGACTCATGTGGAATAACTTTGGGGTTTATGGAGTTTGGATGCACAAGCAGTATTCCCGCTTAGTACAGGTGAAGGCTAGCAAAAGACTGGGAAGCGACCAGCTAGAGAGCAACAACAGTCATGAACATGCATTAAAATTAATCAACACCGAATGCAAGCATGAGTAGGATATAATCCACCATGAACATAAATATCGTGAAGGCTATGTTGATTTTGTTTCAACTACATGCATGAACATGCGCCAAGTCAAGTCACTTAAATCATTCAGAGGAGGATACCACTCTATCATACCACATCTCAACCATTTTAATAGCATGTTGGCATGCAAGGTAAACCATTATAACTCATAGCTAATCAAGCATGGCACAAGAAATTATGATCTCTAGTTGTCATTGCAAACATGTTTATTCATAATAGGCTAAATCAGGAATGATGAACTAATCATATTTACAAAAACAAAAGAGGTTGAGTTCATACCAGCTTTTCTCATCTCAGTCAGTCCATCATATATCGTCATAATTGTCTTTCACTTGCACGACCGAACGATGTGAATAATAATAATAATAGTGCACGTGCATTGGACTAAGCTAGAATCTGCAAGCATTCAATAAATAGGAGAAGACAAGGCAATATGGGCTCTTTTGGAGATCAACAATTATGCATGCAAGAGCCACTTCAATAATTTAATTATGGTCTTATCCTATCGACCCCCAAAGAAAAGAAAAGAAATAAAACTATTTACACGGGAGAGCTCCCAACAAGTAAAAGAAGAACAGGAAATCTTTTTGGGTTTTCTTTTTAATTACTACTACAAGCATGGAAAGTAAACTAATTAAAAGCTACAACTATTTTTTTTGGTTTTTCTTAAGGTTTATCAAACACACAAGAAGAAAGCATAAAAAGGAAATAAAGTAGCATGGATGATACAATGAAAAAGTATGAGCACCGACATCTACCAATGAGTGTGTGAACATAAATGTAATGTCGGTGGGAAATACGTACTCCCCCAAGCTTAGGCTTTTGGCCTAAGTTGGTCTATGGCCACAGCTGGCCTGGCGGATATCCATAATAGTAGTCGGGGTCGTACTGAGATGCAGCGGCTATCGCCTCCTGAGCTGCAGCGTGGCGACGAGCGGCCTCCGCTCTCCTCTCATACTCATGTGCCTCCTCTCTGGTAATAACATATCTTCCTTTTGCCTGATGATCAAAGAAGGCAGGAGCAGGGAGAGTAATATGGACAACACGGCGTCTATCAAAGATTAGTCGATACTGGAGAGGCGATTCATTCCTCTCGACAAACTGGTGGTGAACCATAGCATTAAAGTCTAGGTAAGCGGGGGGTAATTCAATATCATCTTCGCGTATGGCTATACCAAGAAAATTAGCTATGCGGGTTGCATAAATTCCTCCAAATAAATCTCCATTAAATCTATTAAGATGCAACCTACATGCAACAATGGCTCCCAAATTATAATATTTATCTCCTAACACAGCACTCCTAAGAATACTGAGGTCAGGGACACACATGTGACATGCCTCATCTTTACCATTAATGCATCTACCTATGAAGAGAGCAAAATAATGTACATCAGGAAAGTGAATGCTCCCTATGGTAGCTTGTGTTATATCTCTAGATTCTCCCACAGTTATGCTAGCAAGAAAATCTCTAAATTCATATTTGCGAGGATCCCTTATACTACCCCATTGTGGAAGTTTGCAAACAATAGATCAACGCAACCAATGCGCTTAGGGGTTGTCAATCCCTTCACGCTCACTTACGAAAGTGAGATCTGATAGAGATGATAAATAATATTTTTGGTATAGAGATGCAAAGTAAAAAACTAAAAGCAAAGTAAAAGCAAAGCAATAATTGTTGGGGATCGTAGCAGAAATTTAAAATTTTCTACGCATCACCAAGATCAATCTATGGAGTAATCTAGCAACGAGGGGAAGGGGAGTGCATCTACATACCCTTGTAGATCGATAAGCGGAAGCGTTCAAGTGAACGGGGTTGATGAAGTCGTACTCGTCGTGATCCAAATCACCGTTGATCCTAGCGCCGAACGGACGGCACCTCCACGTTCAACACACGTACGGAACGGAGACGTCTCCCACGCCTTGATCCAGCAAGGAGGAGGGAGAGGTTGAGGAAGAGAGTCCAACAGCAGCACGACGGCGTGGTGGTGATGGAGTGGCAGTTCTCCGGCAGGGCTTCGCCAAGCTCACGCGGAGGAGGAGAGGTATTGGAGGGGAGGGGCTGCGCCAGGTTCAAGGGTGTGGCCGCCCTCCCACCCCTCCACTATTTATAGGTGGGGAGAGAGGGGGCCGGTGTAACGCCCTCGATGCGGCTATATCTCCCACGTGTCGAAGCACGACTTAGAGGCATAACCGCATTGAAAGCAATGTCGCAAATGAGGTAATCTTCACACAACCCATGTAATACATAAGGGAAAAGATACATAGTTGGCTTACAATCGCCACTTCACACAATTACATGAATAAAGCATTACATCATCCAGATACAATCAAGGTCCGACTACGGAACCAAAATAAAAGAAGACTACCCCAAAAGCTACACAGATCCCCGATCGTCCCGACTGGGCTCCACTACTGATCAACTGGAGAACGAAACAACACGATGGACAAGATCTTCATCGAGCTCCTCCTTGAGCTTGGATGCGTCCTCTGCTCGGTAACATCGGCACCTGCAAACTGGTTTTGGAAGTATCTGTGAGCCACGGGGACTTAGCAATCTCGCACCCTCATGATCAAGACTATTTAAGCTTATGGGTAAGGTAAAGGTATGAGGTGGAGCTGCAGCAAGCGACTAGCTTATATGGTGGCTAACATACGCAAATGAGAGTGAGAAGAGAAGTCAAAGCATGGTCGATAAAAGTATGATCAAGAAGTGATCCTAGAACGACCTACGTCAAGCATAACTCCAACACCGTGTTCACTTCCCGGACTCCGCCGGAAAGAGACCATCACGGTTACACACGCGGTTGATGCATTTTAATTAAGGTCAACTTCAGGTTTTCTACAACCGGACGTTAACAAATTCCCATCTGCCCATAACCGCGGGCACGGCTTTCGAAAGTTCAAATCCCTGCAGGGGTGTCCCAACTTAGCCCATCACAAGCTCTCACGGTCAATGAAGGATATTCCTTCTAGCGGGAAGACCCGATCAGACTCGGAATCCCGGTTACAAGACATTTCGACAATGGTAAAACAAGACCAGCAAAGCCACCCAGATGTGCCAACAAATCCCGATAGGAGCTGCACATATCTCATTCTCAGGGCACATCGGATGAGCCAGACATCGGGTGGGCCAGCCCAGAGTTGCCCCTGCTAGCTCCGGACATCGCTCAGTTTGGACCAACACTCAGAGGAGCACTGGCCCGGGGGTTTGAAATAAAGATGACCCTTGAGTCTGCAGAACCCAAGGGAAAAAGAGGCTAGGGTGGCGAATGGTAAAACCAATGTTGGGCATTGCTGGAGGATTTTAATTCAAGGCGAACTGTCAAGGGGTTCCCATTATTACCCAACCGCGTAAGGAACGCAAAATCCGGGAACATAACACCGATATGACGGAAACTAGGGCGGCAAGAGTGGAACAAAACACTAGGCAAAAGGCCGAGCCTTCCACCCTTTACCAAGTATATAGATGCATTAATTAAATAAGAGATATTGTGATATCCCAACAAGTAAACATGTTCCAACAAGGAACAACATCTCCATGTTCCAACAAGGAACAAACTGCAATCTTCACCTGCAACTAACAACGCTATAAGAGGGGCTGAGCAAAGCGGTAACATAGCCAATCAATGGTTTGCTAGGACAAGGTGGGTTAGAGGCTTGGTTCAACAATATAGGAGGCATGATAAGCAAGTGGTAGGTATCGCAGCATAGGCATAGCAAAAGAGCGTGCATCTAGCAAGCGAAGATAGAAGTGATTTCGAGGGTATGATCATCTTGCCTGAAATCCCGCAAGGAAGAAGAACGAGTCCATGAAGAAGACAAACGGACGTAGACGAACGGGTCCTCACAAACGCGACGTTACCGGAACCAACCCGAAGAAGCAAACACTGGAAAGAAGCACACAACATAGTAAACAACCAACACATGAACATGGTATGATATGCGGGATGCGGTATGCGATGCATATGCATGATTTGCAAAGGAATGATGGAACCTGGCATCAACATAGAAATCCAAGAGTGCCAATGGAAAGGTGAGGTGATTTCGGTTGAAATCGATATAAAGATCACCGGAATCGGATGCACGGTTTGGAAATGGCAAGCAAAACAAATATGGCACCGGTCTGCGATAAACAGCAAATAGCCATCTAAAAGCATCAAGATAATTATGCTACAACACTCAAACATGGCAACAAAATACATGGTAGGGATCCATTCATGGAGATTAACAAAATATGAACACTGAGCTACGGCCAATTCATCTATTAACGGGTTCAAACAAGCATGGCAAAAGTGCAAATGGTAAACAGATTTCAGACTTAGTGAAATTAACACAAGCCTGGAATTTCAGATCAGGTAGCACACTTTGAAGCATGAAAACTATATGCTACTGGAACTTAACATGGCAAAGCAAGGCATGGCATGGAGCTACTCAAAGAGCTTAACAAAAGTCCCTTAGTGACCTTGAGCCAAAAGGGATCAGAAAATACAATTACAAGCATGTGAACATGGCAAAAACATAATCAGATCTCAGACTTAGTGAAAAACTGGAACATGCAAATCTGTTAACGATTAGGCATGTTTACGAGCTCGATGCACTCACTACAGAGCATGTCATGACAATCTAAGCATACACCCATCAAGAATACACATTATACAAGCTAGACATGGCAAGAAAAATAACATAGCATGCACGGATCAACTACAACATCCTCGGCAAAATCGCTAACAAGTAGACAATCTGCCCAGATTCACGAAATAGCAAAAATAGAGCTCGATTGACTCAAGCTAGGTTGCTCCATAATGCAAACAAAGACATGGATGGATAGAGCACTACAAGATTAACAAAACATCCTTACTGATCATCCTCAAAAGAGGCACGGATCACTAGGAAACAAGAAGAACATATGGCATATTGATAAAAACAGATCAAGGACTTAGTGGAATTGCTAAGTCCCTGAAATCAGCATTAACGAATGCACTACTTTGCAAGCTTGTGCTAGTCACCACACATATCACAAAAATACATGGATAGCACCTCTAGAAAGATGGCATGGCATATAACAAAACACATGTAGAGCTCATGAGCATATCATGCACACATTAATCATGGCAAAAATGACAAATAGCTATTTGGTGCAGCAGATCTGACACTTAACTCAAATAGCACTCTTCCTACAGCATTTCGGGCATCAATATGAACTCAAATGAAAATGATGCAATGAGATGAAATGATGTGCTCTCTGAGACGAACATTTTGATATGCTACACGCCCAAAATGGATCTACGGATGCAAAGTTATGACATGATGAACATGGGCATATGAATCTGGGAATTTCGGGGAAAAGTCAACGGGCGGACGAGGTGGTGCGGGATGGCGAGATCCGGGACGCGGGATGACGCCGTTTGGTTCATCTCCCGGTGGATCTCATCCACCGGGGCAGATCTGGCCGGGACGGGCTCCGGCGAGCTCGAACGCCGGCGACGAAGGGGAGGCGGCGCGGGAGGCCGTAGGTGGCCGGACGGCGGCGGAGATGGCGGGCGGCGACCGGGCGAAGGCGGCGGCGCACGCGGCGGGGCCGGCGACGCGCGGCGGCGGCGAACGGCAAGACGTGCGGCGGGAGGCGGCAGGGATGGCGGCCGGCGAGAGGTGGTGCCCGCGAAGCTCGCCGGCCGGAGGCGGCGAAGACGGCGGCGAGGGCGGAGCGGGCAGCGGAGCGCGGGGCGCGGCTCGGGCCCAGCGCGGTTGCGGGCGGGCCGGCCGTGGGCCTCGCGGGCCGCGGCGGCGGAGGGACTGGCGGCGCCACTTGTCGTGCGCAGGTTGGCTGGACGCGGCGGCGGGACGAAATGGACATGTCCGTCGGCGGAGAAGAAGTGTCCGGCGGCGCGAGGTAGAGGAAGGTTAGGGTTAGCCCGCGAATTTGGAAGGGTTGCACATATATATATGTAGAAGGAGCTAGGAGAGTCCAAATGAGGTGCGGTTTTCGGCCACGCGATAGTGATCGAACGATCGAGATGATGGAGGAGGTTTAGGTGGGTTTTGGGCCACTTTGGAGAGGTGTTGGGCTGCAACACACACGAGGCCTTCTCGGTCCCTCGGTTAACCGTTGGAGTATCAAACGAAGTCCAAATGGTACGAAACTTGACAGGCGGTCTACCGGTAGTAAACCAAGACCGCATGGCAAGTCTCGGTCCAATCCGTAAATGTTTACCCCCACACACGAAAGAAAGGTAGAAAGGACCACCGAAGGAGATAGGAGCGCCGGATTGCAAAATGGACAACGGGAAAAATGCTCGAATGCATGAGACGAACATGTATGCAAATGAAATGCACATGATGACATGACATGCAAAGCATGACACGCAAGCAATGACAAGGCAACAACAGCGAATAACTGGACGACACATGGCACATCGGTCTCGGGGCGTTACAGCCGGCCCCCTTTAGATCCCATCTAGGGTTGGGGGCGGCGGGCAAGGGGGGAGGAGTGCCTCCCAAGTCAAGTGGAGGCCCTCCCCTTTAGGGTTTCCCCTCTCCCATGCGCATGGGCCTTGGGGGGGGCTGGTGCCCTTGGCCCATTAAGGTTAGGGCGCCACCTACAGCCCATGCTGCTGTATTGGACGTGGTGGAACATTTTCCGGACCTCCGGACCCCTCCGAAATCCTCCGGAAGCTTCCCGGTACAATACCGGAAAAAACTGAACTTTTCCCGGAACACGAACAACAACTTTCCATATATAAATCTTTACCTCCGGACCATTCCGGAACTCCTCGTGACGTCCGGGATCTCATCCGGGACTCTGAACAACATTCGGTAATCACATACAAGTCTTCCGAATAACCCTAGCGTCATCGAACCTTAAGTGTGTAGACCCTACGGGTTCGGGAACCATGCAGACATGACCGAGACAACTCTCCGGCCAATAACCAATAGCGGGATCTGGATACCCATGTTGGCTCCCACATGTTCCACGATGATCTCATCAGATGAACCACGATGTCGAGGATTCAATCAATCCCGTATTCAATTCCCTTTGTCCAGCGGTATTGTACTTGCCCGAGATTCGATCGTCGGTATCCCGATACCTTGTTCAATCTCGTTACCGGCAAGTCTCTTTACTCGTTCTGTAACACATCATCCCGTGATCAACTCCTTGGTCACATTGTGCACATTATGATGATGTCCTACCGAGTGGGCCCAGAGATACCTCTCCGTTTACACGGAGTGACAAATCCCAGTCTCGATTCGTGCTAACCCAACAGACACTTTCGGAGATACCTGTAGTGAACCTTTATAGCCACCCAGTTACGTTGTGACGTTTGGCACACCCAAAGCACTCCTACGGTATCCGGGAGTTGCACAATCTCATGGTCTAAGGAAATGATACTTGACATTAGAAAAGCTTTAGCATACGAACTACACGATCTTTGTGCTAGGCTTAGGATTGGGTCTTGTCCATCACATCATTCTCCTAATGATGTGATCCCGTTATCAACGACATCCAATGTCCATGGTCAAGAAACCATAACC
Organism: Triticum urartu; assembly: GCF_056163025.1. NCBI lineage: Eukaryota > Viridiplantae > Streptophyta > Magnoliopsida > Poales > Poaceae > Triticum > Triticum urartu. Next base: position 418,743,003 of record NC_141877.1, on the reverse strand, counting down.
ATCTATTGATCAACGAGCTAGTCAACTAGAGGCTTACTAGGGACATGGTGTTGTCTATGTATCCCCACATGTATCTGAGTTTCCTATCAATACAATTCTAGCATGGATAATAAACGATTATCATGAACAAGGAAATATAATAATAACCAATTTATTATTGCCTCTAGGGCATATTTCCAACAATAATAAAGTGATGGAGATTGATATGATGAGAAAGAGACCTGGGGGCCATAGGTTTCACTAGTGGCTTCTCTCAAGAGCATAAGTATTCTACGGTGGGTGAACAAATTACTGTTGAGCAATTGACAGAATTGAGCATAGTTATGAGAATATCTAGGTATGATCATGTATATAGGCATCACATCCGAGACAAGTAGACCGACTCCTGCCTGCATCTACTACTATTACTCCACTCATCGACCGCTATCCAGCATGCATCTAGAGTATTAAGTTAAAAACAGAGTAACGCCTTAAGCAAGATGACATGATGTAGAGGGATAGTTTCATGCAATATGATAAAAAAACCATCTTGTTATCCTCGATGGCAACAATAAAATACGTGCCTTGTTGCCCCTTCTGTCACTGGGAAAGGACACCACAAGATCGAACCCAAAGCTAAGCACTTCTCCCATGGCAAGAAAAACCAATCTAGTAGGCCAAACCAAACTGATAATTCGAAGAGACTTGCAAAGATAACCAATCATACATAAAAGAATTCAGAGAAGATTCAAATATTATTCATAGATAGACTTGATCATAAACCCACAATTCATTGGTCTCAACAAACACACCGCAAAAAGAAGATTACATCGAATAGATCTCCACAAGAGAGGGGGAGAACATTGTATTGAGATCCAAAAAGAGAGAAAAAGCTTCTAGCTACTAACTATGGACCCGTAGGTCTGAAGTAAAATAGTCACACTTCATCGGAGGGGCTTGGATGATGATGTAGAAGCCCTTCATGATCGATGCCCCCTCCGGCGGAGCTCCGGAACAGGCCCCAAGATGGGATCTCGTGGATACAGAAAGTTGCGGCGGTGGAATTAGGTTTTTGGCTCCATCCCCGATCGTTTGGGGGGTACGTAGGTATATATAGGAGGAAGAAGTACGTCGATGGAGCTTCGAGGGGCCCACGAGGCAGGGGGCGCGCCCTCCACCCTCGTGGCCGCCTCGTGGCTTTCTTGACGGAGGGTCCAAGTCTCGTGGATCTTATCTGATGAGAAAATCACGTTTCTGAAGGTTTCATTCCGTTTGGACTCCGTTTGATATTCTGTTTCTCCGAAACACTGAAATAGGCAAAAACATCAATTCTGGGCTAGGCCTCCGGTTAATAGGTTAGTCCCAAAAATAATATAAAAGTGGAAAATAAAGCCCAATATAGTCCAAAACAGTAGATAATATAGCATGGAGCAATCAAAAATTATAGATACGTTGGAGACGTATCTAGCATCCCCAAGCTTAATTCCTGCTCGTCCTCGAGTAGGTAAATGATAAAAACAGAACTTTTTGATGTGGAGTGCTACTTGGCATAATTTTAATGTAATTCTTCTTAATTGTGGTATGAATATTCAGATCTGAAAGATTCAAGAAAAAAGTTCATATTGACATAAAAATGATAATACTTCAAGCATACTAACTAAGCAATTATGTCTTCTCAAAATAACATGGACAAAGAAAGTTCATCCCTACAAAATCATATAGTTTAGTCATGTTTTATTTTCGTCACACAAGAATGCTCTCATCATGCACAACCCCGATGACAAGTCAAGCAATTGTTTCATACTTTAGTAATCTCAAACCTATAAACTTTCACGCAATATATGAGTGTGAGCCATGGACATAGCACTATGGGTGGAATAGAATATAATGAGGGGGTTATGTGGAGAAGACAAAAAAGGAGAAAGTCTCACATCAACGAGGCTAATCAATGGGCTATGGAGATGCCCACCGATTGATGTTAATGCAAGGAGTAGGGATTGCCATGCAACGGATGCACTAGAGCTATAAATGTATGGAAGCTCAACAAAAGAAACTAGTGGGTGTGCATCCAACTTGCTTGCTCATGAAGACCTAGGGCACTTGAGGAGGCCCATTGTTGGAATATACAAGCCAAGTTTTATAATGAAAAATTCCCACTAGTATATGAAAGTGATAATATGAGAGACTCTCTACCATGAAGATCATGGTGCTACTTTGAAGCACAAGTGTGGTAAAAGGATAGTAACATTGTCCCTTCTCTCTTTTTCTCTCATTTTTTGGGGCATTTTTCTTTTTTTTGGGTCTTATCCTTTTTATGGCATTTCTCTTTTTTTTATTCCTCACTTGGGACAATGCTCTAATGATGATCATCACACTTCTATTTATTTACAACTCAATGATTACAACTCGATACTAGAATAAAGATGACTCTATATGAATGCCTCCGGTGGTGTACTGGGATATGCAATGAACCAAGAGTGACATGTATGAAAGAATTAAGAATGGTGGCTTTGCCACAAATACTATGTCAACTACATGATTATGCTAAGCAATATTACAATGATGAATGTGTCATGATGAATGGAATGATGGAAAGTTGCATGGCAATATATATCAGAATGGCTATGGAAATGTCATAATAGGTAGGTATGGTGGCTGTTTTGAGGAACATATAAGGAGGTTTATGTGTGAAAGAGCGTATCATATCACGGGGTTTGTATGCACCGGCGAAGTTTGCGCCAACTCTCAATGTGAGAAAGGGCAATGCACGGTACCGAAGAGGCTAGCAAGGATGAAAGGGTGAGAGTGCGTATAATCCATGGACTCAACATTAGTCATAAAGAACTCACATACTTATTGCAAAAATCTACAAGTCATCAAAAACCTCGGCACTACACGCATGCTCCTAGGGGGATAGATTGGTAGGAAAAGACCATCGCTCGTCCCCGACCGCCACTCATAAGGTAGACAATCAAATAACACCTCATGTTTCAAATTTGTTGCATAACGTTTACCATACGTGCATGCTACGGTACTTGCAAACTTCAACACAAGTATTTATCAATTTCACAACTACTCAACTAGCATGACTTTGATATTATTACCTCCATATCTCAAAACAATCATCAAGCATCAAACTTTTCTTAGTATTCAACACACTCATATGAAAGTTTTATTATTAATCTTGCATACCAAGCATATTAGGATTGTAAGAAAATTACCATGCTATTAAGACTCTCAAAATAATCTAAGTGAAGCATGAGAGATCAATAGTTTCTATAAAACTAATCCACCACCGTGCTCTAAAAGATATAAGTGAAGCACTAGGGCAAAACTATAAAGCTCAAAAGATATAAGTGAAGCACATAGAGTATTCTATCAAATTTCAAATCATGTATGGCTCTCTCAAAAGGTGTGTACATCAAGGATGATTGTGGTAGACTTACAAGCAAAGACTCAAATCATAAAAGACGCTCCAAGCAAAACACATATCATGTGGTGAATAAAAATATAGCTCCAAGTAAAGTTACCGATAGAAGTAGACGAAAGAGGGGATGCCTTCCGGGGCATCCCCAATCTTTGGCTTTTAGGTGTCCTTAGATTATCTTGGGGGTGCCATGGTCATCCCCAAGCTTAGGCTCTTGCCACTCCTTGTTCCATAATCCATCAAATCTTTACCCAAAACTTGAAAACTTCACAACACAAAACTTAAAGTAGAAAATCTCGTGAGCTCCGTTAGCGAAAGAAAACAAAAGACCACTTCAAGGTACTGTAATGAACTCATTATTTTTTTATATTGGTGTTAAACCTACTGTATTCCAACTTCTCTATGGATTATAAACTATTTTACTAGCCATAGATTCATCAAAATAAGCAAACAACACGCGAAAAACAGAATCTGTCAAAAACAGAACAGTTTGTAGTAATCTGTAGCTAGCGCAAGATTTGGAACCCCAAAAATTCTAAAATAAATTGCTGGACATGAGGAATTTATCTAGTAATCATATGCAAAAATAATTAACTAAATAGCGCTTTCCAAATAAAAATGACAGCAGTTCTTGTGAGTGCTAAAGTTTCTGTTTTTTACAGCAAGTTCAACAAGACTTTCCCCAAGTCTTCCCAACGGTTCTACTTGGCACAAACACTAATTAAACGCAAAAAACACAACCAAAACAGAGGCTAGATAATTTATTTATTACTAAACAGGAGCAAAAAGCAAGGAATAAAAATAAAATTGGGTTGCCTCCCAACAAGCACTATCGTTTAATGCCCCTAGCTAGACATAACAAGCAAGAATAGATCTAGGTATTGCCATAATAGTAAGATAGATTATTAAAACTCATTTCATATTCTCTACGTTCGGCCGAAAATTTTCTTTGAGGCAAGAAAAAGTAATCAAAAGGACTAAATTTAACGGGACAAAAGTCCCCAAGATCAACCTTGGGAGGTATAGGTTCCTCCTTTGGTCCTTCATAATGCACAACCAATTCATCATTATAAGCATTCTTTTGACAGAACTTTGTGAGCCTATATTCAAGAGAATATCCTAGTTCATTATTTTTAATAGCCAAATCATCATTAAGTTCAGAAATTATATCAACTAAAACATTGGTAGGAACCCTTTTTCTAAGATTTTCATTGAAAGCAACATAGTCTAGAGATTGAAAACGCATTATTTCTTCTTGATCAAAGAGGATAGCCTCTATGGGAGCACGGCAAGCGTCCGCCCTATAATGCACAAAGATTTCTTTGGCTTCTTTTATTATGAATCTAAACTCATGAAAAAAAAGTTAGTAGCGTCACGCTTAACAGAAGAATGCTCAATATTAGAAAATTCTAGAAAAATCCTTTGTATGGAAGGATGCATGTGCATGAATTGTCTTTCAAGTTCAACTACAAGCATGGCAATAGCGTCTGCAAGACTACTAGTTCTGTGAAGTATAGAACTACCCATAGAAGGTAAAGCACCGACACAAGTAAAGAAATCTTGAATAACTCCTTTTCCAATAATATTACCACTACCAACACGGAATTTTTTGTATGAAAGATGGTAGGTTCTTTAGGAGGAGCATCAGAATTTTTCATGATATTATTATTGTTCATATCGACAATAATTTCCCCAATTTCAGACATAGCGGCAGAAGGTAAAGGACTTGACATAATGACAAGCTAGCAAACTAACACACAAGCAAACAAAAAGCAAACGGGCAAAAGAGGCAAATAGAGAGGGAGGATAGAGAGAGAGAGGGCGAATAAAACGGCAAGGGTGTCGTGGTTTTGTCACGACAGATGTCCTAGAGAAAGGACTTAGTCGTGGAGCCATCGCGACGGGTTAGCTTGAAGGGGTTAAAGCGGACACAGGGACGCAAGAGAGTTTATACTAGTTCGGCCCCTTCGATGAAGGTAAAAGCCTACGTCTAGTTGTGATGGAATTGATGGGGTTTCGATGACTAGGGAGCAAACAAGCTTCGCCTAAGTCTCGAGTTGTTGTCTGTTGTCCTTAAACCGCCGCCGGGTCGTCCCCTTATATCCACGGGTGACGCTCGTCGGTTCACAAAGTCCCAACACCGGTCCATATTCGTATCCGGGTTGGTCTCTCCTTATTCCTAACTTACAATACAAGTTTATATACAAATACTGGTTTATAGCTACAAGTCTTAAACCGACTACGGGCCTTAGGCCCTCATCTGTCTTCTTGGGCTTTAGCACTCTTGAACTACTGATGAAGTTGACCCGGCCCAGATAGGCCGGTTTACGCCCAGCGGTAATATCCCAACAGTAGGCCCCAGATTGATTTGAACGGGTTCATGTCAATCCTTTAACAAAAACTTCATCTTCAACATCTTCTCTTAAATTGGTAAACCGCCATGATTTCATCTCCTCTGATTGCTGTAAACCGGAGTGACGTCACTTGTCATAACGAAGCTATCCATTATGCTTCCTTTTTTAGTAGATCTGCGGAAATCGAGGCGACAGCTCCGTTTCGTGGCCCCTTGATTGTCGCACCTGACACATGTCCTTTTGCCTTATAAATAGGACCGAAGGGTCATTTCTTTTCTCCCCTTCGTGCCTTTCTTCTTCGTCTTCCTCGCGTCGCCAGCCTCGGAGCTCCGACGCCGCCATCAACTTCTGCACCAACCTTGGCCGCTGCATCAACCTAAACGCACCAGAGCACCGCGGCAACCTTCCGCGTCTTCCTCAACTCTGGTAAGCCTCCTGCTCTTCTAAACACAGATCTATTCTAGGGTTTCATGTTCTTGCAGTGTTCATCACCTGTTCCTGTTCATATACTAGCTCCTGGATGCATCTGTGAACCCCTGCTCTGTGTAGCGGTAGCTTTTTAGTATCCGCCTTTAGTTTCATGCCCAAGACCATAGATCTCACATATATTTCTGCCCATTGATTCAATACTGTTCTGCTTTGAGCTTTTGAACATTTTTCTTATTTTCTGAACTTGCTTCAGATCCAACGCTGCAGAGAAATCTTGTGAAATCTGTTTCTGCATACTTATCCATCCGCAATCTCAGCTATTTCAATGCTTAGATCAGGCGGTTTAACCTTATAGAAAAAATTGCCAAACCAGTATATACCATTAGTCCCCTTGTTGAACCGCCAGATGTTGTTGCTTCATAAAACTCCGGTTTAGATAGATCTGTCTCCGGTTTAACATTGCACATACCAATGTACCTTGATCAATGCATTTTTGAACCGGGATCTTCTACCTTGTAGATTTCATCATGGCCAAGCAAGTATATGAGTGCAATTGGGTTCCTTCTCGCATCACAGAGGCTCAACTGGACGATTTAGTCCTGATCGGCGCTTTAGGCAGCAAAGATACCATCCATTGGAGGGCTCCTGGCAAAGAATGCCCTCCTACACCTCAAGAAGGAGAGGTCGTTGTTTTCGTAGATCACTTAGCCCGGGGCTTTAAGCCGCCCGGTTCTAAATTTTACCGGGATGTATTAGACGATTTCCAACTCCATCCACAAGACACTTGCCCCAACTCTGTCACAAATATGTGTCACTTCCAAGTGCTGTGAGGCGTTCTCTCAAGAGGAGCCCACAGTGGAATTGTTCAGAGACCTTTTCCATCTAAACCGCCGTATTGAGTTCACTGACGGCTCCAATACGGAGTTGGGTGGCGTGGCGATTCAGAAAAGGAAAGAGGTCACATACCCTCACGCCAAACTGCACAGCCACCCCAAAGAGTGGAATCAGACATGGTTCTATTGCAAATACACCTCCCCTGCTGGTGAGAATCCCTTGCCTGGCTTTCGTCCGGAGCGGCTCAGCAATACACACCCCTTTCCGCAAAGGTTGACTGCCCAGGAGAGAAGCAAATATGCTCCTCAACTATCGAAGCTCAGAGCCAACGGTTTAACAAGGGTTGATCTCGCTCGCTGTTGGATATCATGGAGCATACTGCCTCTTAGTCAGCGCTCCGGTTTGATGTGCGAGTATATTGGCAGTGTTGATGACCCATTGCGACATTCCTACATCCAGCTCACCGATGAACAAATCACAGAGGCTGTGAATAAGATGATGAATGAACTGGAACACATCTGTGCTAAAAACGGCCTGCTTCCCTTCTGTGCCACCAACAAACCGCCAGTTGTAAGAATTTGATTTTTCCTTTTGCTGAATCTGTTATTGATATATCTGGTCATTGTTTAATATCAGTGTCTGTGTAATCAGGGCAATGATCCATTTTGGAGCAAGAAACTGCCGCAGGAGAAACCAGAAAAACCAGACAAACCGGAAAGAGCAACCCGGCAAAAGACTAAAGCTGTGAAGAAGACTGCCCACAGAAAAAGAACCACTGCATCCTCTAATCCGGCCCCTGATGATGATGTGGATAATCCGGACCTTGAGGTAGGGCGTGACTCACTTGGCTTATTTTACATGCGTCTTATTGATGATGATATTTGTCAGGATGATGCCGAAGCCAGCCATGCTGATGCTGCAGAGGTAATTATTCTCTCTTCCGATTCAAAACCTTTGCCTTCACTAAAAATCCGCCAGGCAAACCGGAAAGTTAAATTTTCTCATCCTCTTGCTTATTTGGATCCCAAATTTCTTATGAAGACCCAACAGCACGAAGCTCGTCGCACCACTCGGCACAGCGGCCAGGTAGTTACCTCCGCCGGTTTACCGAACAGTCCGGTTCGGAAATGCCGCTCAGAGGTCTCTAATTTTCTTGTCAGTGCTTGTCCTAAAGCGGGCTGCTTTCGTCAACCTCTTAATCCATCTGACTCCGATTACCAGGTTACTTCCCACTCATCCTCTGGCGAGTCATCGGCTACTCAGCTGCCACCGCTCAAAACGGTGCTTGGGTAAGCTATACTTATCATAATATTTGCAGCACATCACCTTGGAAAATATGCTGTATTTGATTTTGGTATTCCTTTCAGGGCCAAGCCTAGGCCAAGAAGAAGGCTCGCCTGGACAAAGCGGCCGAAGAGGATGCCGTCCTTGAACCGGGCAAAACACTAGATCTTGAAGCGGCTATTCCTGAGAATATACCCAATGATCCACCGCAGCAAGACGACGATCTTATTGCTGAAGATAGGCCTATTGATACCTCAAATCCTGTCAATCAGCCCACAAGCTCCATCCGGATTGAGAAATCCACCGGTCCAGCAAAGCCTACTGACAAGCCAACAGCCCCAGTGCAAACCGGCGATACCAAGGATGATGAGGTTGTCATTACTGGCATTGGCCATACAGAGCCAAGCAATCCTGTCGCTTTGTCCAAACATTCTGCCAAGGAAGAATTTGCTGCCTTTGGCAAAGGCAAGTGGAATGCTGATCTGGCGACTTACGCTGCTCTGAACGCCCAAGATATCCATTCCGGCCACCTGAACCGGCTGTATACCAGTCGTGACTATGAAGCCGGTCTGGTTAACATGATGAAAGATAAATATGAGGTAACTTCCATATGCTCTTTCCTGCTTGTATGCTTCAATTCTTGCTGACTCTCCTAGCCCCCAAGGGCCGGTTTGTAATCTTCTTTCAAACCGGGACTTACTAATATAAATCTTAATGCTTTGAAATTCGCTGATGTAGCCCCCAAGGGCCGGTTCAACTTAGCGTAGTTAAACCGTGACTTTAAGTAATTGAGATTGCCGCATCCGAATATATACGAGCAAATAGCCATTAGCCCCCAAGTGCCAAGTTGAATACTTGTATTGATCTTGGGACTTTGTAAGCAATTGAAAGATGAAGATCGGATATGCATTAGCCGCCAAGTGCCAAGTGCATAACTTGTTATGTGGTTGGTACTTCAATCCTTGTACCGCTTTGCTGAATCATATAACTGTCTGCATGCAGGCTGAGCTGAAGACAAAAGAAAGCCAAGTCGCCGATCTCCAAGATAATCTGAAATCCCAACAAGCTGAGACCTCCAAAGCAAAAGAGGAATTAACCAGCGCTTTAAGCGCCATGGAACAGCTTAAGGAGAACTTCAAGAAGAACCGGGCAGATTGGGCCACTGAAAAATCCGCTTTAATCAAACGAGCAGAAGATGCGGAGGCTGCACTAAAACCGGTGGCGGATGAACTGACCAGCATAAAGAGACACGTGCATGCCATGACCACTGCTATCTTTGGTAAGCCGGTTTGACTTCTGAACTGATTCTGTCGTCTTACAGAGCTGCCGGTTTGTTAACCCTTTATGATATTTCAGGGACACGCATTGGTCACTTGGGGTCAGATGTGCGGAAGAAATTGAAAGCCGCATATATGTTGGTCGAACAACTATACACTGGTGCACAATGGATCATCTGTACTGCATCCCACAACAAGCCGACACCCACCTTGATTCAGGACACTCTGATGAAACTGTCGGTGCTTCCTGCCCGGGTTGAAGAGCTGAAGAAATCTGCTGCTCGAACCGGTGCGATCAATGCCTTAATCCGGGCAAAAGCTTGGGTGCCGGATTTTGATCCTATTGAAGCGGCTCAGGGCTATCCCGGCTTGAAGGAAGACGGGTCATAGTTTGGTGAAGTGGATCTGTGAGCAATAAACCGGGAGGTGCGTCCGCTAGCTTGTCAATTGGCTGAAGAAGCAGACTTGTCTCATTATCAAGCCCAATATGACAATCAAAACAAGCGAATAGCTGCACCAATTCATGAAGCGGAAAATCTAATCCCTCCAATCCGTAAGCATACTTACGCTCCCGATATTGACCCGTCGTTGTTGATCCATGATGAAGCTGTTTTTCAAGCATTAATGGGAATCGACTGGACAACTGTTGATTTCCAACCGCTGGGTAGAGAAACTGAAGCTGAAGCGGCGCGGGATGACCCACAACCATCAGGCCAGGCTATTGACTAAGCTTGAATCAGAAGCCGGTTTAAAACTGCTTCTCCTTTGCGAAAAACAATGATCTTATTGTGGGCATTGTGTTGCCTTGTAATAGGCCAGCTGATACTTTTGATGTTGATATGCCTTCATGCATAATCGCTGCCAGTTGCTCTTCCTTTGGGTGATGAACTTTCCAAAGTACTTTCTGCAATAAAAAATCTTCAAGTGCCACCGCGGTTGTACCGTCAGGCAGAATATGATGTCTGCATACATGAAATCAAAACATTCGAATTTTTTTAAGTATATGACCAACTTTTTGAGATACATAATACCTGCCACTGTTGAGCGTGAAGTTGGCTTGGCCAATTTTGAAGCGGAGTTTTATAAACCCACACTGTTGGAGGAGATAGCAGCTCCCATATATATATGACGCCGGTTTACCATGTAAACCGTGCCGGGTTATAATAAACACCGTGTTACTCCATAAGAGGATGTTAACAAAAAAGATCAAACTGGGCAAATAGTCTCCGGATTGAAATGAACCGTGTTCCGTCAATTGACAGTGTGAACTGATTGAAAACTTTGTCGGTTTAAAAAACGCAATAAAAAGAAAGAAATATCTTTCAAAGAAAAGTGTGAAGCAAAGGCAACGACAAAACCGTTTGCAAAAAAGGCTTATTTGAGCTGATCAAATGGCGTTACCATGGCCGAACACGACCAAGCTCCCGATAGGTGTAACTATGGTTCTAGTCAGCCAGGTCCCCAAATGAAACCGTGGCATTTATGCCGATCAAGTGGCATGGCAATGGTTCGGGTTCGACCAAGCCCCCAAGTGATTCTGTGGCCTTAGGCCGATCAAGAGGCATGACTGGTTCAGACGTGACCAAGTCCCCAAGTGATCTGGTGGCTCTCGCCTATCAAGAGGTATTGTATTGGTTCGGACACGACCAAACCCCCAAGTGATATAACATGATGCTTTTTTAAAAAGCTAACTCAAGGGGTAAACCGGAGGCCGCTTTAGAACAACTCTGTGTAACCACACATGATGTAAAAGAATAGATACCCCGCTTTAGCTGAGGTTCCGGTTTATTATATTTAATCATAATATATACATCGTCGTAATTTGTACATAAGTAGAGCCAATGGCTCAGGTATAGTAAGGCCGAAGATGAGCTATGTTCCACGGCCTGTTGGTCTCCTCCTCTGATGTACGTGAGTCCTTATGCTCTCGAATATCAATCAGATAGTATGACCCGTTGTGCAGATTCTTGCTGACCACGAAAGGCCCCTCCCAAGGTGGGGATAGCTTATGCAGATCAGTCTGATCTTGGATGAGCCGAAGCACCAAATCTCCTTCCTGAAAGGTTCTGGTTCTGACTCGGTGACTGTGATAACGACGAAGATCCTGTTGGTAAATCGCCGAGCGGGCAGCTGCTATGTCACGTTCTTCATCCAACAGGTCCAAAGCGTCTTGCCGTGCTGTCTCATTGTCCGCTTCAACATAAGCCGCCACACGGGGTCAATCATGACGGATATCACTGGGGAGAACCGCCTCCGCTCCGTAAACCATGAAGAACGGTGTGTATCATGTTGATCTGTTGGGTGTAGTATTGATGCTCCATAACACAGATGGTAACTCTTCTACCCAACAACCCGGTGTTCTCTGCAAAGGAACCATAAGCCGGGGCTTGATGCCTCTCAAGATCTCTTGATTATCCCTTTCTGCTTGACCATTGGACTGTGGATGTGCCACCGATGAAACGATGAGCCGGATGTGCTCCCGTTCGCAGAACTCCTTCATGGCACCTTTGACAAATTGGTACCATTATCTATGATGATACTGTGTGGAAAGCCAAACCGGAAAATCACCTTTTTGATGAACTGAACCATCGTGGCCGCATCACACTTGCTAACAGGTTCTGCCTCCACCCACTTTGTAAACTTGTCAACCGCCACCAGGAGGTGGGTCTTCTTATCTTTGGACCTTTTGAAAGGCCCAACCATATCCAGCCCCCAAGTCGCAAACGGCAAAGTAATTGGAATCATTCTCAATTCTTGAGCCGGCACATGAGCACGTCTTGAAAACCTTTGGCAACCATCACATCATCTGACCAAATCCTCCGCATCAGCATGGGCAGTTAACCAATAGAAGCCATGACGAAACGCTTTAGCCACCAGAGATTTCGAACCGGCATGGTGACCACAATCTCCTTCGTGGATCTCACGCAAAATTTCACGGCCTTCTTCAGGAGACACACAACGTTGAAACGCCCCTGACACACTGCAATGATGCAACTCGCCGTTGATAATAGTCATGGACTTGGATCGCCGGATTATCTGTCGGGCCAGAGTCTCATCCTCTGGTAACTCGCCCCGGTTCTTGTACGCCAGGTAAGGAAGCGTCCAATCCGGAATAACATGAAGAGCTGCCACCAATTGAGCCTCCGGATCAGGAATAGCCAAATCCGCTTCACCAGGGATCTTGACCGACGGGTTGTGCAGCACATCCAGAAAAACATTGGGCGGGACCGGTTTGCGCTGAGAGCCCAGCCGGCTTAAGGCGTCCACCGCTTTATTTTTCCGTTGGTCCACGTGGTCCACCTGATAGCCTTTAAAATGACCTGCAACAATATCCACCTCACGGCGATATGCTGCCATGAGTGGGTCCTTGGAGTCCCAAGTGCCAGACACTTGCTAAGCCACAAGGTCCGAGTCACCGAAGCACTTAACTCGACTTAGATTCATCTCCTTAGCCATCTGGAGACCATGGAGCAAGGCTTCATACTCAGCTGCATTGTTAGTACAAGGGAACATTAAGCAGAGAACGTAACAAAACTTATCACCTCGTGGGGAAGTTAATACGATTCCAGCCCCCGAGCCTTCTGTTGGGGATATTACTGCTGGGCGTAAACCGGCCTATCTGGGCCGGGTCAACTTCATCAGTAGTTCAAGAGTGCTTAAGCCCAAGAAGGCAGATGAGGGCCTAAGGCCCGTAGTCGGTTCAAGACTTGTAGCTGCAAACCGGTATTTGTATATAAGCTTGTATTGTAAGTTAGGAATAAGGAGAGACCAACCCGGATATGAATATCGACCGGTGTTGGGACTCTGTGAACCGACGGGCGTCACCCGTGTATGTAAGGGGACGACCCGGCGGTGGTTCAAGGACGACAGACAACAACTCGACACATAGGCGAAGCTTGTTTGCTCCCTAGTCATCGAAACCCCATCAATTCCATCACAACTAGACGTAGGCTTTTACCTTCATCAAAGGGGCCAAACTAGTATAAACTCTCTTGCGTCCATGTGTCCACTTTAACCCCTTCAAGCTAATCAGTCGCGATGGCTCCACGACTAAGTCCTTTCTCTAGGACATCTGCCGTGACAAAACCACGACAGTTGGCGCCCACCGTGGGGCTATCGCACGATGGTTTCAGGTTCTTGGAGGGCCGCTTTGAAGGACTCGAGGGCTACGCTATAGGCCGGATGACTAAAAGTCGTCGCGGCAAGCTCTACATCGACGACGCGGGCTGGGGCACCGAGGCCGGCTCAGTTGAGTACGGGTACCGGTCCCCTTTGGTGGCATTCACGTTTTCATTGGCAAGATCGGTGAACCGGGCCCTGAGCCGGACATCTGCACCGACCTCGTCGAGACGGCTCAGCGTGCGCGATCCGCCCGGGTTAAACCGGCCATGAAGCGTGCCTTCGTGGGAGTCATCCATGGAGGAAGTTGTGAGGATGGATCGGAATCTCGCAGCGAGACCGTCGTTTGTTCCGATGACGAGTCATCGACCAGAGAAACCGAATCTCTTTATCAGCTACAAGACGGCCGGATTGGGGGCTGTTCCGATGGCGGCAGTATTCTGGACCCCTCTGATCTGCCCAACCGGGTTGGAATATTCATGGCCGGCACACAAGCGGCGCTTCATTCTTCGACCGTTGCGGCAACAACCTCCGGTTCAGCATCGGCGACGGCTGCCGGGGCAGGAGGCCCTGTGCGCCCGCCGGCTCAAGTTCTATCAGAGCTATTTAATGCATTGGCTGTGCTTATGGCGGAAGCTAATCCGGCGGATCAGGACGTCCACAACGCGGAGATTGCAAAGATAAAGGAACAGATCACCCAGGCCAAGGCGGATCTGGCAGCTGAGGACACCAGGATGGCCACAGAGCGGGCCGCTTTAGACGCACAGGCCTACAGGCTCATGTTGGACCAGAGCGCGTCGCAGGAAGTCATGAGGAGGAAGCATCGATCCCGTTTGCCTCCAGTTTTCGAGGCCACAGACCTTTTCAACACTCCAGGAGCAAGAACCAGCAATCCGCTGGAGGGAAACCGGGTGGAAGCTCCTGGACCGGTGCACCGGTTCAGCCTCGTCAGATGGACCCACCTCGTTAAAACACCGTTATACCTCAGGCTGTTTTAACACCTCCGGGTCACTACTCCAACCCGATGGACAATCTCGTTGCCGCAGCTGCACGGCTGGAGGCCATTCCAATTGAAGGTGACTCGCCGCAGGCAATAGAGACGCGACGGGTCAAGGAGCTTCTGAGGACAGCTTTGGTCCAACAGGAAGCGTACTCGTACAGCCGCGACCGGATCCACTCGACCCTCCGTCCAAGCCGGAGCTATAGCAGACATATGGATGAACTGGCAGTGTCGAGTAATGAACGACGTGGAGCACCCCGTGGCAACAACCCGGCGGGTGGTGCTGATAACGCTCAGGAAGTGGTAGACCGGGCCCGAGCGCGCAGGCAGGCCGAGTTAGCCGCACAGCATCAGGCTCGGTAGCTCACGCCGGTTCGTCCAACTATCTCGATCGAACCTGGTGTTACTTCTAGTTCTTTGGGGGTGCCTTGCCTTATCCCCGCTTTATGCAATGTGCGTCTGCCCAAGGATTTCAAAGGCCCGCGCAAGGTACCAAATTACACGGCGGATCAACCTCCAGAGACATGGGTGGAGAGCTATGAGATGGCCATGGAGATGCTTGATGTGGATGACGCGGCGTGTGCGAAATACTTCACCATGATGCTTGAAGGAACGGCCCGTACTTGGTTAAAAAGCTTGCCGGCTAATTCTATCAGTTCATGGGCCCAATTACGAGCCCGGTTTATTAGCAATTTTAAGGATACATGTAAACAGCCTATGTCGATAGTGGACTTAGCGGCCTACGTCCAGGAGGAAGGAGAATCAACGACTCATTGGGTGCGTCGGGTTTCACAAGTATTGCACTCATCAGACCGCATCAACGCCGACACCATAGTATTAACCCTAGAAGGCAACTGCCGGTTTGGGCCCCTAAAGCTAAAGTTGGGACGGATGAAGCGTCATTGCACTGTCATGGGGACCCTCATGGCCGCTTTGGTGAAATATGCTGATTCTGATAGTACCAAGGATCCCGAATCTGATGATGACAAGACAGGGAAGGGAAAGAGGAACAGCAACTCCAAAGCTCAGCAGCATCACTGGACAGGCAATGGTGGTGGAGGCAAGCGTAAAGCAGATGGTAACATGGACTTTGTGGCTAATACCAACACGCATGACAATGGCCAGCGACGCAAGGGTAAACCAAAAAATCGCAATGGGGCACCCAACCTAACCCGGACCGCCTAAACTATCTGCTAAGCCAGCCCTGTCCAAGACATGGGACGAAGGAGGCGCCAGCAAACCACCTTTGGAAGGATTGTTTCATTATGCAGGAGTTCAAGAATTCTAATGCTTTCTGGTATGATCATGGCTCCGGCGGTGGCTCAGGATCCGGGCCGGGTTACGGTGGAGGAAATTCCGGTTCAGGACTTGATGGTAATCCGGGCGGACATAATGGTCAAAATAGTCAGAACAACCAGGGTGGTTACAACCAACAGTAGCAACAGTCAGGCTACCAAAGCAACCCAAAGCAGTTGAGTAGTGGGCAGTACCATGTCTTCACCACTAGCTTGGACAAGTGAGACCGGAAGGTTCGAAGGCGGGCGGTCAACTCTGTTGAACCGGCCATACCCCGTTATCTACGTTGGTCTGAACAGCCAATCATATGGAGCAAAGAGGATCACCCTCCCCAGGTTGATAATCCGAGTCAGTTGGCTCTCGTGGTGGCGCCTCAGGTGGGAGGTTACAAGTTCACCAAGGTGCTCATGGATGGAGGGAGCAGCATTAATATCTTGTACTATGAGACCTTCCGTCGTATGGGACTAACAGATAAAAATCTCAAACCGTCTAATACGGTGTTCCACGGTGTAGTACCTGGCAGATCAGCATATCCTGTGGGTAAGATAGCTCTGGAAGTGCCCTTTGGGGATGATCATGATTCCAGGTTGGAGACATTGACGTTTGAAGTGGTGAAAATCCAAAGTCCATATCACGCCCTGTTTGGGCGACCGGCCTACGCCAAGTTTATGGCACGGCCCTGTTATGTGTATTTGCAGCTTAAAATGCCGGGTCACAAGGGGACAATAACTGTTCATGGAAGCCGCAAAATCGCTTTGGAGTGCGAGGAAGGAGATGCGGCCTATGCAGAGTCCGTTTGTGCCACCGAGGAGCTGAAGTATTATAAGGACAATGTTGATCCAGCGGACATGACTCCATTAAAGAAGCCAACTATGGAGCATGATCCGGCCCTGAAGTTCAAATCGGCAGCAGAAACTAAGCTTGTTGACTTTGTACCTGGCGATTCGTCCAAGCAGTTCAGCATCAGTGCTAATTTGGATCCGAAATAGGAAAGTGCGCTCATCGAGTTCATCTGTGAGAATCGGGACATTTTTGCATGGAAGCCCTCTGACATGCCAGGTGTACCGAGGCAACTCGCTGAG
The DNA here is from genome assembly GCF_056163025.1 of Triticum urartu. Taxonomy (NCBI): domain Eukaryota; kingdom Viridiplantae; phylum Streptophyta; class Magnoliopsida; order Poales; family Poaceae; genus Triticum; species Triticum urartu. Next base: position 418,725,922 of record NC_141877.1, on the reverse strand, counting down.
CACACCCTTAATGTGGATCCTAAATACAAACCGGTGAAGCAGTTCCTCCGCCGGTTTAACGAAGAAAGACGCAAGGCAATTGGAGAAGAGGTAGCCAGGCTCTTAGCAGCTGGCTTTATTGTTGAAGTTTTTCACCCTGAGTGGCTTGCCAATCCGGTGCTGGTCCTTAAGAAAAACGGCACCTGGCGCATGTGTGTGGATTACACAGATCTTAATAAAGCTTGTCCAGCAGATCCTTTTGCCCTCCCCCGTATTGATCAAATTATTGATGCTACGGCGGGTTGTGAGCGTTTATGTTTTTTGGATGCATATTCTGGCTATCATCGGATCAAAATGGCAGTTAAGGACCAGGAGAAGACGGCATTCATAACTCCCTTTGGAGCTTTCTGCTATGTGTCTATGCCCTTTGGGCTCAAGAGTGCCCAGGCAACTTATCAACGTTGTGTGCAAAATTTTCTACACAAACAGATTGGCCGTAATGTACATGCTTACGTGGATGATATCGTGGTTAAATCCAGGGAGAAGGAGACTCTGATTGGTGATTTGAAGGAAACCTTTGATAACCTGAGGACGTACAAGATGATGCTTAATCCGGACAAGTGCGTCTTTGGTGTACCGGCGGGCAAGTTATTGGGCTTTCTGGTGTCCAATAGGGGAATTGAGGCTAATCCGTAGAAGATCACAGTCATCACCTCCCTGGCTAAACCGAAGTGTATCAATGATGTTCAATGCCTGGCAGGCCGGATTGCCGCGTTAAGCCGGTTTATCAGTCGTCTTGGTGAGAAGGCAATCCCTTTGTATCAGATTTTGAAGAAGACGGATCAGTTTGTCTGGAGTTCTGCTGCTGATGAAGCATTTGAGGACTTAAAGCGGCAATTGGCCAATCCGCCAGTGCTCGCCGCTCCCATTGACAAGGAGCCGTTACTGCTATATGTTGCTGCTAATGCTCGGGCGGTCAGCGTGGCTATTGTGGTGGAGCGAAAGGAGGCAGGTAAGGAGCATCCGGTTCAACGTCCGGTCTAGTATATCAGCGAGGTACTCATTGAGTCCAAGCAAAGGTATCCGCATTGGCAGAAGCTAGTGTATGGAGTTTTTATGGCAAGCCGGAAGCTTAAACAATACTTCCAAGGGCATCCAATTACGGTGGTCAGTTCTGCTCCTTTGGGGGATATCATCCAGAACCGGGAAGCAACTGGCCGGATTGCCAAGTGGGCTATAGAGCTTGGGCCGCACGATTTGAAGTATGTGGCTCGGACGGCGGTTAAGTCCCAAGCACTTGTTGATTTTATCAATGATTGGACGAAAATGCAAGCACCTGAAGAAAAGCCGGATCACACATATTGGACCATCCATTTTGACAGATCCAGGCAATTGGAAGGCTCGGGGGTTGGAGTCATATTAACTTCCCCACGAGGTGATAAGTTTTGTTACGTTCTCCGTTTAATGTTCCCTTGTACTAACAATGCAGCTGAGTATGAAGCCTTGCTCCATGGTCTCCGGATGGCTAAGGAGATGAATCTAAGTCGAGTTAAGTGTTTCGGTGACTCGGACCTCGTGGCTCAGCAAGTGTCCGGCACTTGGGACTCCAAGGACCCACTCATGGCAGCATATCGTCGTGAGGTGGATATTGTTGCAGCTCATTTTAAAGGCTATCAGGTGGACCACGTGGACCGGCGGAAAAATGAAGCGGCAGACGCTTTAAGCCGGCTGGGCTATCAGCGCAAAACGGTCCTGCCCAATGTTTTTCTGGATGTGCTGCACAACCCGTCGGTCAAGATCCCTGGTGAAGCGGATTTGGCTATTCCTGATCCGGAGGCTCAATTGGTGGCAGCTCTTCATGTTATTCCAGATTGGACGCTTCCTTACCTGGCGTACAAGAACCGGGGCGAGTTACCAGAGGATGAGACTCTGGCCCGACAAATAATCCGGCGATCCAAGTCCATGACTATTATCAACGGCGAGTTGCATCATTGCAGTGTGTCAAGAGCATTTCAACATTGTGTGTCTCCTGAAGAAGGCCGTGAAATTCTGCGTGAGATCCACGAAGGAGATTGTGGTCACCACGCCAGTTAAAAGTCTCTAGTGGCTAAAGCGTTTCGCCACGGCTTCTATTGGTTAACTGCTTATGCTGATGCGGAGGATCTGGTCAGACGATGTGATGGTTGCCAGAGGTTTTCAAGACGTGCTCTTGTACCGGCTCAAGAATTGAGAATGATTCCAATTACTTGGCCATTTGCGACTTGGGGGCTGGATATGGTTGGGCCTTTCAAAAGGTCCAAAGATAAGAAGACCCACCTCCTGGTGGCGGTTGACAAGTTTACAAAGTGGGTGGAGGCAGAACCTGTTAGTAAGTGTGATGCGGCCACGGCGGTTCAGTTCATCAAAAAAGTGATTTTCCAGTTTGGCTTTCCACACAATATCATCACAGATAATGGTACCAATTTGTCCAAAGGTATCATGAAGGAGTTCTGCGAACGGGAGCATATCCGGCTCGATGTTTCATCAGTGGCACACCCACAGTCCAATGGTCAAGCAGAAAGGGCTAATCAAGAGATCTTGAGAGGCATCAAGCCCTGGCTCATGGTTCCTATGCAGAGAACGCCGGGTTGTTGGGTAGAAGAATTACCATCTGTATTATGGAGCATCAATACAACACCCAACAGATCAATAGGATACACACCGTTCTTCATGGTTTATGGAGCGGAGGCGGTTCTCCCCAGTGATATCCGTCATGATTCACCTCGTGTGACAGCTTATATTGAAGCGGACAACGAGACAGCACGGCAAGATGCTTTGGACCGGTTGGATGAAGAGCGTGACATAGCAGCCGCCCGATCGGTGATTTACCAACAGGATCTTCGTCGTTATCATAGTCGCTGAGTCAGAACCAGAACCTTTCAGGAAGGAGATTTGGTGCTTCGGCTCATCCAAGATCAGACCGATATGCATAAGCTATCCCCACCTTGGGAGGGGCCTTTCGTGGTCAGCAAGAATCTGCACAACAGGTCATACTATCTGATCGATATTCGAGAGCATAAGGACTCACGTACATCAGAGGAGGAGACCAACAGGCCGTGGAACATAGCTCATCTTCGGCCTTACTATACCTAAGCCATTGGCTCTACTTATGTACATATTATGACGAAGTATATATTATGATTAAATATAATAAACCGGAACCTCAGCTAAAGCGGGGTATCTGTTCTTTTACATCATGTGTTGTTACACGGAGTTGTTCTAAAGCGGCCCCCGGTTTACCCCTTGAGTTAGCTTTTTAAAAAGCATCATGTTATATCACTTGGGGGTTTGGTCGTGTCCGAACCAATACAATACCTCTTGATAGGCGAGAGCCACCAGATCACTTGGGGACTTGGTCACGTCTGAACCAGTCATGCCTCTTGATCGGCCTAAGGCCACAGAATCACTTGGGGGCTTGGTCGAACCCGAACCATTTCCATGCCACTTGATCGGCATAAATGCCACGGTTTCATTTGGGGACCTGGCTGACTAGAACCATAGTTACACCTATCGGGAGCTTGGTCGTGTTCGGCCATGGTAACGCCATTTGATCAGCTCAAATAAGCCTTTTTTGCAAATGGTTTTGTCGTTGCCTTTGCTTCACACTTTTCTTTGCAAGATACTTCTTTCTTTTTATTGTGTTCTTTAAACCGACAAAGTTTTCAACCGGTTCATACTGTCAATTGACGGAACACGGTTCACTTCAATCCGGAGACTATTTGCCCGGTTTGATCTTTTTTGCTAACATCCTCTTATGGAGTAACACGGTGTTTATTATAACCCGGTACAGTTCACATGGTAAACCGGCGTCATATATATATGGGAGCTGCTATCTCCTCCAACAGTGTGGGTTTATAAAACTCCTCTTCAAGATTGGCCGAGCCAACTTCACGCTCAACAATGGCAGGTATTATGTATCTTAAAAATTTGGTCATATACTTAAAAAATTTCGAATGTTTTGATTTCATGTATGCAGACATCATATTCCGCCTGACGGTACAACCGCGGCGGCACTTGAAGATTTTTTATTGCAGAAAGTACTTTGGCAAGTTCATCACCCAAAGGAAGAGCAAATTATGCACGAAGGCATATCAACATCAAAAGTATCAGCTAGTCTATTACAAGGCAACACGGTGCCCACAATAAGATCATTGTTTTTTGCAAAGGAGAAGCAGTTTTAAACCGGCTTCCGGTTCAAGCTTGGTCACCAGCCTGGCCTGATGGTTGTGGGTCATCCTGCGCCGCTTCAGCTTCAGTTTCTCTACCCAGTGGCTGGAAATCAACAGTTGTCCAGTCGATTCCCATTAATGCTTGAAAAACAGCTTCATCATGGATCAGCAATGACGGGTCAATATCAGGAGCGTAAGTATGCTTACGGATTGGAGGGATAAGATTTTCCGATTCATGAATTGGTGCAGCTATTCGCTTGTTCTGATTGTCATATTGGGCTCGATAATGAGACAAGTCTGCTTCTTCAGCCAATTGACAAGCTAGCGGACGCACCTCCCGGTTTATTGCTCGCAGATCCGCTTCACCAAACTCTGACCCGCCTTCCTTCAAGCTGGGATAGCCCTGAGCCGCTTCAATAGGATCAAAATCCGGCACCCAGGCTTTTGCCCGGATCAAGGCATTGATCGCACCGGTTCGAGCAGCAGATTTCTTCAGCTCTTCAACCCGGGCAGGAAGCACCGACAGTTTCATCAGAGTGTCCTGAATCAAAGTGGGTGCCGGTTTGTTGTGGGATGCGGTACAGATGATCCGTTGTGCGCCAGTGTATAGTTGTTCGACCAACGTATATGCGGCTTTCAATTTCTTCCGCACATCTGACCCCAAGTGACCAATGCGTGTCCCTGAAATATCATAAAGGGTTAACAAACCGGCAGCTCTGTAAGACGACAGAATCAGTTCAGAAGTCAAACCGGCTTACCAAAGATAGCAGTGGTCATGGCATGCACATGCCGCTTTATGCTGGTCAGTTCATCCACCACCGGTTTTAGTGCAGCCTCGGCATCCTCTGCTCGTTTGATTAGAGCGGACTTTTCAGTGGACCAATCCGCCTGCTTCTTCTTGAAGCTCTCCTTAAGTTGTTCCATGGCGCTTAAAGCGCTGGCTAATTCCTCTTTTGCTTCGGAGGTTTCAGCTTGTTGTGTTTTCAGGTTTTCTTGGAGATCGGCGACTTGGCTTTCTTTCGTTTTCAGCTCAGCCTGCATGCAGACAGTTATATGCTTCAGCAAAAACGGTACAAGGATTGAAGTACCAACTACATAACAAGTTATGCACTTGGCACTTGGGGGCTAATGCATATTCGATCTTCATCTTTCAATTGCTTACAAATTCCCAAGATCAATGCAAGTATTCAACTTGGCACTTGGGGGCTAATGGCTATTTGCTCGTATATATTCTGATGCGGCAATCTCAGTTACTTAAAGTACCGGTTTAACCACGCTAAGTTGAACCGGCCCTTGGGGGCTACATCAGCGAATTTCAAAGCGTTAAGATTTATATTAGTAAGTCCCGGTTTGAAAGAAGATTACAAACCGGCCCTTGGGGGCTAGGAGAGTTAGCAAGAATTGAAGCATACAAGCAGGAAAGAGCATATGGAAGTTACCTCATATTTATCTTTCATCATGTTAACCAGACCGGCTTCATAGTCACGACTGGTATACAGCCGGTTCAGGTAGCCGGAATGGATATCTTGGGCGTTCAGAGCAGCATAAGTCGCCAGATCAGCATTCCAATTGCCTTTGCCAAAGGCAGCAAATTCCAATTGCCTGGATTCGTCAAAATGGATGGTCCAATATGTGTGATCCGGCTTTTCTTCAGGTGCTTGCATTTCCGTCCAATCATTGATGAAATCAACAAGTGCTTGAGACTTAACCACCATCCGAGGCACATACTTCAAACCGTGCGGCCCAAGCTCTGTAGCCCACTTGGCAATCCGGCTAGTTGCTTCTCGGTTCTGGATGATATCCCCCAAAGGAGCAGAACTGACCACCGTAATTGGGTGCCCTTGGAAGTATTGTTTAAGCTTCTGGCTTGCCATAAAAACTCCATACACCAGCTTCTGCCAATGCGGATACCTTTGCTTGGACTCAATGAGTACCTCGCTGATATAATAGACTGGACGTTGAACCGGATGCTCCTTACCTGCCTCCTTTCGCTCCACCACAATAGCACGCTGACCGCCCGAGCATTAGTAGCAACATATAGCAGTAACGGCTCCTTGTCAATGGGAGCGGCGAGCACAGGCGGATTGCCAATTGCTGCTTTAAGTCCTCAAATGCTTCATCAGCAGCAGAACTCCAGACAAACTGATCCGTCTTCTTCAACATCTGATACAAAGGGATTGCTTTCTCACCAAGACGACTGATAAACCGGCTTAACGCGGCAATCCGGCCTGCCAGGTGTTGAACATCATTGATACACTTTGGTTTAGCCAGGGAGGTGATGGCTGTGATCCTCTCCGGATTAGCCTCAATTCCCCTATTGGACACCAGAAAACCCAATAACTTGCCCGCCGGTACACCAAAGACGCACTTGTCCGGATTAAGCATCATCTTATATGTCCTCAAGTTATCAAAGGTTTCCTTCAAATCATCAATCTGAGTCTCCTTCTCCCTGGATTTAACCACGATATCATCCACGTAAGCATGTACATTACGGACAATCTGTTTGTGAAGACAATTTTGCACACACCGTTGGTAAGTTGCCTAGGCACTCTTGAGACCAAAGGGCATAGACACATAGAAGAAGGCTCCAAAGGGAGTTATGAATGCCATCTTCTCCTGGTCCTTAACTGCCATTTTGATCCGATGATAGCCAGAATATGCATCCAAAAAACTTAAACGCTCACAACCTGCCGTAGCATCAATAATTTGATCGATACAGGGGAGGGCAAAAGGATCTGCTGGACAAGCCTTATTAAGATCTGTGTAATCCACACACATGCGCCAGGTGCCGTTTTTCTTAAGGACCAGCACCGGATTGGCAAGCCACTCAGGGTGAAAAACTTCAACAATAAAGCCAGCTGCTAAGAGCCTGGCTACCTCTTCTCCAATCGCCTTGCGTCTTTCTTCGTTAAACCGACGGAGGAACTGTTTCACCGGTTTGTATTTAGGATCCACATTAAGGGTGTGCTCAGTGAGTTGCCTCGGTACACCTAGCATGTCAGAGGGCTTCCATGCAAAAATGTCCCGATTCTCACGGATGAACTCGATGAGCGCGCTTTCCTATTTCGGATCCAAGTTGGCACTGATGCTGAACTGCTTGGATGAATCGCCAGGTACGAAGTCAACAAGCTTAGTTTCTGCTGCCGATTTGAACTTTAGGGCCGGATCATGCTCCGTAGTTGGCTTCTTTAATGGAGTCATGTCTGTCGGATCAACATGGTCCTTATAATACTTTAGTTCCTCGGTGGCACAAACCGACTCTGCATAGGCCGCATCTCCTTCCTCACACTCCAAAGCGATTTTGCGGCTTCTGTGAACCGTTATTGTCCCCTTGTGACCCGGCATCTTGAGCTGCAAATACACATAACAGGGCCGTGCCATAAACTTGGCGTAGGCCGGTCGCCCAAACAGGGCGTGATATGGACTTTGGATTTTCACCACTTCAAACGTCAATGTCTCCGACCTGGAATCATGGTCATCCCCAAAGGCCACTTCCAAAGCTACCTTACCAACAGGATATGCTGATTTGCCAGGTACTACACTGTGGAACACTGTATTGGACGGTTTGAGATTTTTATCTATTAGTCCCATACGATGGAAGGTCTCATAGTATAAGATATTAATGCTGCTCCCTCTATCCATGAGCACCTTGGTGAACTTGTAACCTCCCACCTGAGGCGCCACCACCAGAGCCAACTGACTCGGATTATCAACCTGGGGAGGGTGATCCTCTCTGCTCCATATGATTGGCTGTTCAGACCAGCGTAGATAACGGGGTATGGCCGGTTCAACAGAGTTGACCGCCCGCCTCTGAACCTTACGGTCTCGCTTGTCCAAGCTAGTGGTGAAGACATGGTACTGCCCACTGCTCAACTACTTTGGGTTGCTCTGGTAACCTGACTGTTGCTGCTGTTGGTTGTAACCACCCTGGTTGTTCTGACTATTTTGATTATTATGTCCGCCCGGATTACCAATAAATCCTGAACCGGAATTTCCTCCACCGTAACCCGGCCCGGACCCTGAGCCACCACCGGAGCCGTGATCATACCGGAAAGCATTAGAATTCTTGAACTCCTGCATAATGAAGCAATCCTTCCAAAGGTGGTTTGCTGGCGCCTCCTTCGTCCCATGCCTTGGACAGGGCTGGCTCAGTAGATAGTTTAGGCGGTCTGGGTTAGGGTTGGGTGCCCCATTGCGATTTTTCGGTTTACCCTTGCGTTGATGGCCATTGTCCTGCGTGTTGGTATTAGCCACAAAGTCCATGTTACCATCCGCTTTACGCTTGCCTCCACCACCATTGCCTGCCCAGTGATGCTGCTGACCTTTGGAGTTGCTGTTCCTCTTTCCCTTCCCTGCCTTGTCATCATCAGATTCGGGATCCTTGGTACTATCAGAATCAGCATACTTTACCAAAGTAGCCATGAGGGTTCCCATGTCAGTGCAATGACGCTTCATCCGTCCCAACTTCAGCTTTAGGGGCCCAAACCGGCAGTTGCCTTCTAGGGTTAATACAGCGGTGTCAGCGTTGATGCGGTCTGATGAATGCAACACTTGTGAAACCCGGCGCACCCAATGAGTCGTCAATTCTCCTTCCTCCTGGACACAGGCAGCGAAGTCCACTATCGACATAGGCTGTTTACATGTATCCTTGAAATTGCTGATAAACCGGGCTCGTAATTGGGCCCATGAACTGATAGAATTAGCCGGCAAGCTTTTTAACCAAGTACGGGCCGTTACTTCAAGCATCATGGTGAAGTATTTCGCACACGCCGCGTCATCCACATCAAGCATCTCCATGGCCATCTCATAGCTCTCCACCCATATCTCTAGAGGTTGATCCGCCGTGTAATTTGGTACTTTGCGCGGGCCTTTGAAATCCTTAGGCAGGCGCACATTGCGAAAGCGGGGACAAGGCAAGGCACCCCCAAAGAACTAGAAGTAACACCAGGTTCGATCGAGATAGTTGGGCGAACCGGTGTGAGCTGCCGAGCCTGATGCTGTGCGGCTAACTCGGCCTCCCTGCGCGCTCGGGCCCGGTCCACCACTACCTGAGCGTTATCAGCACCACCCACCGGGTTGTTGCCATGGGGTGCTCCACGTCGTTCATTACTCGACACTGCCGGTTCATCCATACGTCTGCTATAGCTCCGGCTTGGACGGGGGTCAAGTGGATCCGATCGCGGCTGTACGAGTATGCTTCCTGTTGGACCAAAGCTGTCCTCAGAAGCTCCTTGACCCGTCGCGTTTCTACTACCTGCGGCGAGTCACCTTCAATTGGAATGGCCTTCAGCCGTGCAGCAGCGGCGACGAGATTGTCCATTGGGTTGGAGTAGTGACCCGGAGGTGTTAAAACAGCCTGAGGTATAACGGCGTTTTGGCGAGGCGGGTCCATCTGACGAGGCTGAACCGGTGCACCGATCCCAGGAGCTTCCGCCCAGTTTCCCTCCAACGGATTGCTGGTTCCTCCTCCTGGGGTGTTGAAAAGGTCTCTGGCCTCGAAAACCGGAGGCAAACGGGATCGGTACTTCCTCCTCATGACTTCCTGCGACGCGCTCTGGTCCAACATGAGCCTGTAGGCTTGTGCGTCTAAAGCGGCCCGCTCTGTGGCCATCCTGGTGTCCTCAGCTGCCAGATCCGCCTTGGCCTGGGTGATCTGTTCCTTTATCTTTGCAATCTCCGTGTTGTGGACGTCCTGATCCGCCGGATTAGCTTCCGCCATAAGCGCAGCCAATGCATCAAATAGCTCTGATAGAACTTGAGCCGGCAGGTGCACAGGGCCTCCTGCCCCGGCAGCCGTCGCCGCTGCTGAACCGGAGGTTGTTGCCGCAACGGTCGAAGAATGAAGTACTGCTTGTGTGCCGGCCATGAATATTCCAACTCGGTTGGGCAGATCAGAGGGGTCCGGAATACTGTCGCCATCGGAACAGCCCCCAATCCGGCCATCTTGTAGCTGATAAAGAGATTCGGTTTCCCCGATCGATGACTCGTCATCGGAACAAACGACGGTCTCGCCGCGAGATTCTGATCCATCCTCATAACTTCCTCCATGGATGACTCCCATGAAGGCACGCTTCATGGCCGGTTTAACCCGGGCGAATCGCGCACGCTGAGCCGTCTCGATGAGGTCGGTGCAGATGTCCGGCTCAGGGCCCGGTTCACCGATCTTGCCAATGAAAATGTGAATGCCACCAAAGGGGACCCGGTACCCGTACTCAACTGAGCCAGCCTCGGGGCCCCAGCCTGCATCATCGATGTAGAGCTTGCCGCGACGACTCTTAGTCATCCGGCCTACGGCGTAGCCCTCGAGTCCTTCAAAGCGGCCCTCCAAGAACTTGAAACCATCGCGCGATAGCCCCACGGTGGGCGCCAACTGTCGTGGTTTTGTCACGGCAGATGTCCTAGAGAAAGGACTTAGTCGTGGAGCCATCGCGACTGATTAGCTTGAAGGGGTTAAAGTGGACACATGGACGCAAGAGAGTTTATACTAGTTTGGCCCCTTTGATGAAGGTAAAAGCCTACGTCTAGTTGTGATGGAATTGATGGGGTTTCGATGACTAGGGAGCAAACAAGCTTCGCCTATGGTTACCACTACCTCTTGAGCACTGCGTTGGATTTCCCCGAAGAGGAGAGGATGATGCAGCAAAGTAGCGTAAGTATTTCCCTCAGTTTTTGAGAACCAAGGTATCAATCCAGTAGGAGGATACGCGCGAGTCCCTCGTACCTACACAAAAACAATAGCTCAACGCAACCAATGCGCTTAGGGGTTGTCAATCCCTTCACGGTCACTTACGAAAGTGAGATCTGATAGAGATGATAAATAATATTTTTGGTATAGAGATGCAAAGTAAAAAGTAAAAGCAAATCAATAATAAAGTGATGGAGATTGATATGATGAGAAAGAGACCTGGGGGCCATAGGTTTCACTAGTGGCTTCTCTCAAGAGCATAAGTATTCTACGGTGGGTGAACAAATTACTGTTGAGCAATTGACAGAATTGAGCATAGTTATGAGAATATCTAGGTATGATCATGTATATAGGCATCACGTCCGAGACAAGTAGACTGACTCCTGCCTGCATCTACTACTATTACTCCACTCATCGACCGCTATCCAGCATGCATCTAGAGTATTAAGTTATAAACAGAGTAACGCCTTAAGCAAGATGACATGATGTAGAGGGATAGTTTCATGCAATATGATAAAAAAACCCCATCTTGTTATCCTCGATGGCAACAATACAATACGTGCCTTGCTGCCCCTTCTGTCACTGGGAAAGGACACCGCAAGATCGAACCCAAAGCTAAGCACTTCTCCCATGGCAAGAAAAACCAATCTAGTAGGCCAAACCAAACTGATAATTCGAAGAGACTTGCAAAGATAACCAATCATACATAAAAGAATTCAGAGAAGATTCAAATATTATTCATAGATAGACTTGATCATAAACCCACAATTCATCGGTCTCAACAAACACACCGCAAAAACAAGATTACATCGAATAGATCTCCACAAGAGAGGGGGAGAATATTGTATTGAGATCCAAAAAGAGAGAAGAAGCCATCTAGCTACTAACTATGGACCCGTAGGTCTTAAGTAAACTACTCACACTTCATCGGAGGGGCTTGGATGATGATGTGGAATCCCTCCATGATCGATGCCCCCTCCGACGGAGCTCCGGAACAGGCCCCAAGATGGGATCTCGTGGATACAGAAAGTTGCGGCGGTGGAATTAGGTTTTTGGCTCCGTCCTCGATCGTTTGGGGGTACATAGGTATATATAGAAGGAAGAAGTACGTCGGTGGAGCTTCGAGGGGCCCACGAGGTAGGGGGCGCGCCCTAGGGGGGCCTCCACCCTCGTGGCCACCTCGTGGCTTTCTTGACGGAGGGTCCAAGTCTCCTGGATCTTATCTGATGAGAAAATCATGTTTCCGAAGGTTTCATTCCGTTTGGACTCCATTTGATATTATGTTTCTCCGAAACACTAAAATAGGCAAAAAACAGCAATTCTGGGCTGGGCCTCCGGTTAATAGGTTAGTCCCAAAAATAATATAAAAGTGGAAAATAAAGCCCAATATAGTCCAAAACAGTAGATAATATAGCATGGAGCAATCAAAAATTATAGATACGTTGGAGACGTATCACATGCTCAAGAACATGGTCACCTAAGCAGCACAAATTTGCAATGAATAAAGCATTAGAACAAAAACTAATTGGACCAATGGAAGAGTCACATACCAAGGAACAATCTCCCCAAGTAGTTTTGTGAGAGGTGCTTTGAGCAAGGAGATCGAAAGTGGCAGCAAAATGAGCTTGGACTCGGGTTTGAGCTGGATATTCGTGTTTGGGGAGGAATAAGGAGTGTGTGGGTGAAAGGATAAGTGAAGGAGGGCCACTTTGGGCCCACGAGCCAGGAGGGCGCGCCCAGGGGGGTAGGGCGCGCCCTCCACCCTCGTGGGCAGGTGGTTGACCCCCTTGATGTGTTCTTAGTGCCAAATATTCTCAAATATTCCAGAAAAAATCATATTTATATTTCAGGGCATTTGGAGAACTTTTATTTTCGGGGTATTTTTATATTGCACGGATAATCAGATAACAGACAGAAAAATACTGTTTTTATTTTATTTAATATAAATAACAGAAAGTAAAAGGAGGGTATAGAAGGTTGTGCCTTCTAGTTTCATCCATCTCATGATCATCAAACGGAATCCATTAACAAGGTTGATCAGGTCTTGTTAACAAACTCATTCCGAATAACATGGAACCGGAGAAATATCGAATAACACTATGTTACCTCAATGGGGATATGAACATCCCCAATAATAAGAATATCATATTTCTTCTTGACAGTAGGAAGAGGAAATTCAAAACTTCTAAATATAATCGATGGAATTTTTCCAATAGAGTTGATACTATGAACTTGAGGTTGTTTCCTCGGAAAGTGTACCGTGTGCTCATTACCATTAACATGAAAAGTGACATTGCCTTTAGTGCAGTCAATAACAGGCCCTGCAGTATTCAAAAAGGATCTTCCAAGAATAATAGACATACTATCATCCTCGGGAATATCAAGAATAACAAAGCCCGTTAAAATAGTAACGTTTGCAACTACAACAGGCACATCCTCACAAATACCGACATGTATAGCAGTTGATTTATCAGCCATTTGCAAAGATATTTCAGTAGGTGTCAACTTATTCAAATCAAGTCTACGATATAAAGAGAGAGGCATAACACTAACACTGGCTCCAAGATCACATAAAGCAGTTTTAACATAGTTTCCTTTAATGGAGCATGGTATAGTTGGTACACCGGGATCTCCAAGATCCTTTGGTATTCCACCCTTAAAAGTATAATTAGCAAGCATGGTGGAAATTTCAGCTCCCGGTATCTTTCTTTTATTTGTAACAATATCTTTCATATACTTAGCATAAGGATTCATTTTGAGCATATCAGTTAATCGCATACGCAAAAAGATAGGTCTAATCATTTCAGCAAAGCGCTCAAAATCCTCATCATCCTTTTTCTTGGATGGTTTGGGAGGAAAAGGCATAGGTTTCTGAACCCATGGTTCTCTTTCTTTACTGTGTTTCCTAGCAACAAAGTCTTTCTTATCATAACATTGATTCTTTGATTGTGGGTTATCAAGATCAACAACAGGTTCAATTTCTATATCATTATCATTACTAGGTTGAGCATCATCATGAACATTATCATTAACATTATTACTAGTTTCAGGTTCATTACCAGATTGTGTTTCAGCATCAGAGATAGAAATATCATTTGGATTCTCAGGTGTCTCAGTAATAGGTTCACTAGAAGCATGCAAAGTCCTCATTTTTCTTTTTCTTCCTTTTAGAAGGACTAGGTGCATCTATATTATTTCTCTGAGAATCTTGCTCAATTCTCTTAGGGTGGCCTTTAGGATACAAAGGTTCCTGAGTCATTTTACCACCTCTAGTCATAACTCTAACAGCATTATCATTATTCTTACTATTCAATTCATTTAGCAAATCATTTTGAGCTTTAAGTACTTGTTCTACTTGAGTGGTAACCATAGAAGCATGTTTACTGATAAGTTTAAGTTCACCTTTGACATTAGCCATATAATCACCCAAGTGTTCAAGCATATTTGAATTTTATTTCAATTGTCTACCAAAATAAGCATTAAAGTCTTCTTGCTTAGCCATAAATTTATCAAACTCATCTAAGCATGGGCTAGCAAACTTAGTAAATGGGATTTTAGCTTTATCATATCTATAGAGAGAATTTACCTTTACTACCTGTGTCGGGTTATCAAGACCATGAGTTTCTTCAATAGGTAAAGGATTAAGATCATATGTTTCTTCAATAGGCGGTAAATTAAGACCATGTATTTCTTCAATAGGAGGTAATTTCTTAACATCTTCAGCTTTAATACCCTTTTCTTTCATAGATTTCTTTGCCTCTTGCATATCTTCAGGACTGAGAAATAGAATACCCCTCTTCTTCGGAGTTGGTTTAGGAATAGGCTCAGGAATTGGCTCCGGAGGTGTCCAATTATTTTCATTTGTCAACATATTATTCAATAGAATTTCAGCTTCATATGGTGTTCTTTCCCTGAAAACAGAACCAACACAACTATCCAGGTAATCTCTGGAGGCATCGGTTAGTCCATTATAAAAGATATCAAGTATTTAATTTTTCTTAAGAGGATGATCAGGCAAAGCATTAAGTAATTGGAGAAGCCTCCCTCAAGCTTGTGGGAGACTCTCTTCTTCAATTTGCGCAAAATTATATATATATCCCTTAAAGCAGCTTGTTTCTTATAAGTAGGGAAATATTTAGCAGAGAAGTAATAAATCATATCCTGGGGACTACGCACACAACCAGGATCAAGAGAATTAAACCATATCTTAGCATCACCCTTTAATGAGAACGAAAATATTTTAAGGATATAAAAGTAGCGAGTTCTCTCATCATTAGTGAACAGGGTAGCTATATCATTTAATTTAGTAAGATGTGCCACAACAGTTTAAGATTCATAGCCATGAAAAGGATCAGATTCAACCAAAGTAATTATATCAGGATCAACAGAGAATTCATAATCCTTATCGGTAACACAGATAGGTGAAGTAGCAAAAGCAGGGTCAGGTTTCATTCTAGCATTTAGAGATTGCTGATTCCATTTAGCTAATAACCTCTTGAGTTCGTATCTATCTTTGCAAGCTAAAATAGCTAAAGAAGCTTCTTTATCAAAAACATAACCCTCGGGAATAAGAGGCAAGTCTTCATCATCAATTTCATCAGTATTATCAGATTCAATATTTTCAATCTCTCTAGCCCTAGCAAGTTGTTCGTCAAGAAATTCTCCAAGTGGCATAGTAGTATCAAGCATAGAAGTAGTTTCATCATAAGTATCATGTATAGCAGAAGTAGCATCATCAATAACATGCGACATATTAGAACGAATAGCAGAAGTAGGTTTAGGTGTCGCAAGCTTACTCAAAACAGAAGGTGAATCAAGTGTAGAGCTAGATGGCAGTTCCTTACCTCCCCCCGTAGTTGAGGGGTAAATCTTGGTTCTTGGATCTTTCAAGTTCTTCATAATGATAAGCAGATATAAATCCCAAGTGACTCAAAGAATAGAGCTATGCTCCCCGGCAATGGCGCCAGAAAATAGTCTTGATAACCCACAAGTATAGGGGATCGCAACAGTTTTCGAGGGTAGACTATTCAACCCAAATTTATTGATTCGACACAAGGGGAGCCAAAGAATATTCTCAAGTATTAGCAGCTAAGTTGTCAATTCAACCACACCTGGAAACTTAGTATCTGTAGCAAAGTATTTAGTAGCAAAGTAATATGATAGTAGTGGTAACGGTAGCAAAAGGTAACAGTAGTAAAAGTAATGTTTTTGGTATTTTGTAGTGATGATTGTTGGGTTTCGTAGTAATTTCAAAAAAATTCCTACGCACACGCAAGATCATGTGATGCATAGCAACGAGGGGGAGAGTGTTGTCTACGTACCCAACGCAGACCGACTGCGGAAGCGCTGACACGACGTAGAGGAAGTAGTCGTACGTCTTCACGATCCAACCGATCAAGCACCGAAACTACGGCACCTCCGAGTTCGAGCACACGTTCAGCTCGATGACGATCCCCGGACTCCGATCCAGCAAAGTGTCGGGGAAGAGTTCCATCAGCACGACGGCGTGGTGACGATCTTGATGTACTACTGCAGGAGGGCTTCGCCTAAACTCCGCTACAGTATTATCGAGGTATATGGTGGCAGGGGGCACCACACACAGCTAAGGAATAGATCACGTGGATCAACTTGTGTGTCAAGAGGTGTCCCCTGCCTCCGTATATAAAGGAGCCAAGGGGGAGGGCTGGCCGGCCAAGGAGGAGGGCGCAGGAGAGTCCTACTCCCTCTGGGAGTAGGATTCCCCCTCCAATCCTAGTCCAACTAGGATTCCTCGGAGGGGAAAAGAGGAGGAGGGGGCCGGCCACCTCTCCTAGTCCTAATAGGACTAGGGGAAGGGGGAGGCGCGCAGCCCATCTAGGGCAGCCCCTTCTCTTTTCCACTAAGGCCCACTATGGCCCATATAGCTCCCGGGGGGTTCCGGTAACCCTCCCGGTACTCCGGTAAAATCCCGATTTCACCCGGAACACTTCCGATGTCCAAACATAGGCTTCCAATATATCAATCTTTACGTCTCGACCATTTCGAGACTCCTCGTCATGTCCGTGATCACATCCGGGACTCCGAACAACCTTCGGTACATCAAAATGCATAAACTCATAATATAACTGTCATCGTAACCTTAAGCGTGCGGACCCTACGGGTTCGAGAACAATGTAGACATGACCGAGACATGTCTCCGGTCAATAACCAATAGCGGTACCTGGATGCCCATATTGGCTCCTACATATTCTACGAAGATCTTTATCAGTCAGACCGCATAACAACATACGTTGTTCCCTTTGTCATCGGTATGTTACTTGCCCAAGATTCGATCGTCGGTATCCAATACCTAGTTCAATCTCGTTACTGGCAAGTCTCTTTACTCGTTCAGTAATACATCATCTCACAACTAACTCATTAGTTGCAATGCTTGCAAGGCTTATGTGATGTGCATTACCGAGAGGGCCCGGAGATACCTCTCCGACAATCGGAGTGACAAATCCTAATCTCGAAATACGCCAACCCAACATCTACCTTTGGAGACACCTGTAATGCTCCTTTATAATCACCCAGTTACGTTGTGACGTTTGGTAGCACCCAAAGTGTTCCTCCGGCAAACGGGAGTTGCATAATCTCATAGTCATAGGAACATGTATAAGTCATGAAGGAAAAGCAATAGCAACATACTAAACGATCGGGTGCTAAGCTAATGGAATGGGTCATGTCAATCAGATCATTCAACTAATGATGTGACCTCGTTAATCAAATAACAACTCATTGTTCATGGTTAGGAAACATAACCATCTTTGATTAACGAGCTAGTCAAGTAGAGGCATACTAGTGACACTTTGTTTGTCTATGTATTCACACATGTATTATGTTTCCGGTAAATACAATTCTAGCATGAATAATAAACATTTATCATGATTATAAGGAAATAAATAATAACTTTATTATTGCCTCTAGGGCATATTTCCTTCAGTCTCCCACTTGCACTAGAGTCAATAATCTAGATTACACTGTAATGATTCTAACACCCATGGAGCTTTGGTGTTGATCATGTTTTGCTCGTGGAAGAGGCTTAGTCAACGGGTCTGCAACATTCAGATCCGTATGTATCTTGCAAATCTCTATGTCTCCCACCTGGACTAGATCCCGGATGGAATTGAAGCGTCTCTTGATGTGTTTGGTCCTTTTGTGAAATCTGGATTCCTTTGCCAAGGCAATTGCACCAGTATTGTCACAAAAGATTTTCATTGGACCCGATGCACTAGGTATGACACCTAGATCGGATATGAACTCCTTCATCCAGACTCCTTCGTTTGCTGCTTCCGAAGCAGCTATGTACTCCGCTTCACATGTAGATCCCGCTATGACGCTTTGTTTAGAACTGCACCAACTGACAGCTCCACCGTTTAATGTAAACACGTATCCGGTTTGCGATTTAGAATCGTCCGTATCAGTGTCAAAGCTTGCATCAACGTAACCTTTTACGGTGAGCTCTTTGTCACCTCCATATACGAGAAACATATCCTTAGTCCTTTTCAGGTATTTCAGGATGTTCTTGACCGCTGTCCAGTGATCCACTCCTGGATTACTTTGGTACCTCCCTGCTAAACTTATAGCAAGGCACACATCAGGTCTGGTACACAGCATTGCATACATGATAGAGCCTATGGCTGATGCATAGGGAACATCTTTCATATTCTCTCTATCTTCTGCAGTGGTCGGGCATTGATTCTTACTCAACTTCACACCTTGTAACACAGGCAAGAATCCTTTCTTTGCTTGATCCATTTTGAATTTCTTCAAAATCTTGTCAAGGTATGTGCTTTGTGAAAGTCCAATTAAGCGTTTTGATCTATCTCTATAGATCTTAATGCCTAATATGTAAGCAGCTTCACCGAGGTCTTTCATCGAAAAACTTTTATTCAAGTATCCCTTTATGCTATCCAGAAATTCTATATCATTTCCAATCAGCAATATGTCATCCACATATAATATCAGAAATGCTACGGAGCTGCCACTCACTTTCTTGTAAATACAGGCTTCTCCGAAAGTCTTTATAAAACCAAATGCTTTGATCACACTATCAAAACGTTTATTCCAACTCCGAGAGGCTTGCACCAGTCCATAAATGGATCGCTGGAGCTTGCACACTTTGTTAGCTCCCTTTGGATCAATAAAACCTTCCGATTGCATCATATACAACTCTTCTTCCAGAAATCCATTCAGGAATGCAGTTTTGACATCCATCTGCCAAATTTCATAATCATAAAATGCGGCAATCGCTAACATGATTCGGACGGACTTAAGCATCGCTATGGGTGAGAAGGTCTCATTGTAGTCAATCCCTTGAACTTGCCGAAAACCTTTTGCGACAAGTCGAGCTTTGTAGACAGTAACATTACCATCAGCGTCAGTCTTCTTCTTAAAGATCCATTTATTTTCAATTGCTTGCCGATCATCGGGCAAGTCAACCAAAGTCCATACTTTGTTCTCATACATGGATCCCATCTCAGATTTCATGGCTTCAAGCCACTTTGCGGAATCTGGGCTCACCATTGCTTCTTCATAGTTCGTAGGTTCATCATGATCTAGTAGCATGACTTCCAGAACAGGATTATCGTACCACTCTGGTGCGGATCTTACTCTGGTTGATCTACGAGGTTCAGTAGTATCTTGATCTGAAGTTTCATGATCATTATCATTGGCTTCCTCACTAACTGGTGTAGGTGTCACTGAAACATTTTTCTGTGATGAACTATTTTCCAGTAAGGGAGCAGGTACAGTTACCTCGTCAAGTTCTACTTTCCTCCCACTCACTTCTTTCGAGAGAAACTCCTTCTCAAGAAAGTTTCCGAATTTAGCAACAAAAGTCTTGCCTTCGGATCTGTGATAGAAGGTGTATCCAATAGTTTCCTTTGGATATCCTATGAAGACACATTTCTCCGATTTGGGTTCGAGCTTATCAGGTTGAAGCTTTTTCACATAAGCATCGCAGCCCCAAACTTTCAGAAACGACAACTTTGGTTTCTTGCCAAACCATAGTTCATAAGGCGTCGTCTCAACGGATTTTGATGGTGCCCTGTTTAACGTGAATGCGGCCGTCTCTAGAGCGTATCCCCAAAATGATAGCGGTAAATCAGTAAGAGACATCATAGATCGCACCATATCTAGTAAAGTACGATTACGACGTTCGGACACACCATTACGCTGTGGTGTTCCGGATGGCGTGAGTTGTGAAACTATTCCACAATTATTCAAATGTACACCAAACTCGTAACTCAAATATTCTCCTCCACGATCAGATCGTAGAAACTTTATTTTCTTGTTACGATGATTTTCCACTTCACTCTGAAATTCTTTAAACTTTTCAAATGTTTCAGATTTATGTTTCATCAAGTAGATATAACCATATCTGCTTAAATCATCTGTGAAGGTGAGAAAATAACGATATCCGCCACGAGCCTCAATATTCATTGGACCACATACATCTGTATGTATGATTTCCAAAAAAATTTTTGCTCTCTCCATAGTACCGGAGAACGGTGTTTTAGTCATCTTGCCCATGAGGCACGGTTCGCAAGTACCAAGCGATTCATAATCAAGTGGTTCCAAAAGTCCATCAGTATGGAGTTTCTTCATGCGCATTACACCGATATGACCTAAACGGCAGTGCCACAAATAAGTTGCACCATCATTATCAACTCTGCATCTTTTGGCTTCAACATTATGAATATGTGTATCACTACTCTCGAGATTTAATAAGAATAGACCACTCTTCAAGGGTGCGTGATCATAAAAGATATTACTCATATAAATAGAACAACCATTATTCTCTGATTTAAATGAATAACCGTCTCGCATCAAACAAGATCCAGATATAATGTTCATGCTTAACGCTGGCACCAAATAACAATTATTTAGGTCTAATATTAATCCCGAAGGTAGATGTAGAGGTAGCGTGCCGACCGCGATCACATCGACTTTGGAACCGTTTCCCACGCGCATCGTCACCTCGTCCTTAGCCAATCTTCGCTTAATCCGTAGCCCCTGTTTCGAGTTGCAAATATTAGCAACAGAACCAGTATCAAATACCCAGGTGCTACTGCGAGCATTAGTAAGGTACACATCAACAACATGTATATCACATATACCTTTGTTCACCTTGCCATCCTTCTTATCCGCCAAATACTTGGGGCAGTTCCGCTTCCAGTGACCAGTCTGCTTGCAGTAGAAGCACTCAGTTTCAGGCTTAGGTCCAGACTTGGGTTTCTTCTCTTGAGCAGCAACTGGCTTGCCGTTCTTCTTGAAGTTCCCCTTCTTCTTTCCTTTGCCCTTTTTCTTGAAACTAGTGGTCTTGTTGACCATCAACACTTGATGCTCTTTCTTGATTTCTACCTCCGCAGCTTTCAGCATTGCGAAGAGCTCGGGAATAGTCTTGTTCATCCCTTGCATATTATAGTTCATCACGAAGCTCTTGTAGCTTGGTGGCAGTGATTGGAGAATTCTGTCAATGACGCAATCATCTGGAAGATTAACTCCCAATTGAATCAAGTGATTATTATACCCAGACATTTTGAGTATATGCTCACTGACAGAACTGTTCTCTTCCATCTTGCAGCTATATAGAACTTATTGGAGACTTCATATCTCTCAATCCGGGCATTTGCTTGAAATATTAACTTCAACTCCTGGAACATCTCATATGCTCCATGGCGTTCAAAACGTCGTTGAAGTCCCGATTCTAAGCCGTAAAGCATGGCACACTGAACTATCGAGTAGTCATCAGCTTTGCTCTGCCAGACGTTCATAACATCTGGTGTTGCTCCAGCAGCAGGCCTGGCACCCAGCGGTGCTTCTAGGACGTAATTCTTCTGTGCAGCAATGAGGATAATCCTCAAGTTACGGACCCAGTCCGTGTAATTGCTACCATCATCTTTCAACTTTGCTTTCTCAAGGAACGCATTAAAATTCAACGGAACAACAGCACGAGCCATCTATCTACAATCAACATAAACAAGCAAGATACTATCAGATACTAAGTTCATGATAAATTTAAGTTCAATTAATCATATTACTTAAGAACTCCCACTTAGATAGACATCCCTCTAATCCTCTAAGTGATCACGTGATCCAAATCAACTAAACCATGTCCGATCATCACGTGAGATGGAGTAGTTTCATCGGTGAACATCATTATGTTGATCATATCTACTATATGATTCACGCTCGACCTTTCGGTCTCCGTGTTCCGAGGCCATATCTGTATATGCTTGGCTCGTCAAGTATAACCTGAGTATTCCGCGTGTGCAACTGTTTTGCACCTGTTGTATTTGAACATAGAGCCTATCACACCCGATCATCACGTGGTGTCTCAGCACGAAGAACTTTCGCAACGGTGCATACTCAGGGAGAACACTTCTTGATAATTTAGTGAGAGATCATCTTATAATGCTACCGTCAATCAAAGCAAGATAAGATGCATAAAAAGATAAACATCACATGCAATCAATATAAGTGATATGATATGGCCATCATCATCTTGTGCCTGTGATCTCCATCTCCGAAGCACCGTCATGACCACCATCGTCACCAGCACGACACCTTGATCTCCATCGTAGCATCGTTGTCGTCTCACCAATCTTATGCTTCCACGACTATTACTACCGTTTAGTAATAAAGTAAAGCATTACATCGCGATTGCATTGCATACAATAAAGCGACAACCATATGGCTCCTGCCAGTTGCCGATAACTTGGTTACAAAACATGATCATCTCATACAATAAAATTCAGCATCATGTCTTGACCATATCACATCACAACATGCCCTGCAAAAACAAGTTAGACGTCCTCTACTTTGTTGTTGCAAGTTTTACGTGGTTGCTATGGGCTTTAAGAAAGAACCAATCTCACCTACGCATCAAAACCACAACGATAGTTTGTCAAATAGACTCCATTTTAACCTTCGCAAGGACCGGGCGTAGCCATACTTGGTTCAACTAAAGTTGGAGAGACAGTCGCCCGCAAGCCATCTATGTGCAAAGCACGTCGAGGGAACCGGTCTCGCGTAAGCGTACACGTAAGGTTGGTCCGGGTCGTCTCGTCCAACAATACCGCCGAACCAAAGTATGACATGCTGGTAGGCAGTATGACTTGTATCGTCCACAACTCACTTGTGTTCTACTCGTGCATATAACATCAACATAAATAACCTAGGCTCTGATACCACTGTTGGGTTTCGTAGTAATTTCAAAAAAATTCCTACGCACACGCAAGATCATGTGATGCATAGCAACGAGGGGGAGAGTGTTGTCTACGTACCCAACACAGACCGACTGCGGAAGCGCTGACACGACGTAGAGGAAGTAGTCGTACGTCTTCACGATCCAACCGATCAAGCACCGAAACTACGACACCTCCGAGTTCGAGCACACGTTCAGCTCGATGACGATCCCCGGACTCCGATCCAGCAAAGTGTCGGGGAAGAGTTCCGTCAGCACGACGGCGTGGTGACGATCTTGATGTACTACTGCAGCAGGGCTTCGCCTAAACTCCGCTACAGTATTATCGAGGTATATGGTGGCAGGGGGCACCGCACACGGCTAAGGAATAGATCACGTGGATCAACTTGTGTGTCAAGAGGTGTCCCCTGCCTCCGTATATAAAGGAGCCAAGGGGGAGGGCTGGCCGGCCAAGGAGGAGGGCGCAGGAGAGTCCTACTCCCTCTGGGAGTAGGATTCCCCCTCCAATCCTAGTCCAACTAGGATTCCTCGGAGGGGAAAAGAGGAGGAGGGGGCCGGCCACCTCTCCTAGTCCTAATAGGACTAGGGGAAGGGGGAGGCGCGCAGCCCATCTAGGGCAGCCCCTTCTCTTTTCCACTAAGGCCCACTATGGCCCATATAGCTCCCGGGGGGTTCCGGTAACCCTCCCGGTACTCCGGTAAAATCCCGATTTCACCCGGAACACTTCCGATGTCCAAACATAGGCTTCCAATATATCAATCTTTACGTCTCGACCATTTCGAGACTCCTCGTCATGTCCGTGATCACATCCGGGACTCCGAAAAACCTTCGGTACATCAAAATGCATAAACTCATAATATAACTGTCATCGTAACCTTAAGCGTGCGGACCCTACGGGTTCGAGAACAATGTAGACATGACCGAGACATGTCTCCGGTCAATAACCAATAGCGGGACCTAGATGCCCATATTGGCTCCTACATATTCTACGAAGATCTTTATCGGTCAGACCGCATAACAACATACGTTGTTCCCTTTGTCATCGGTATGTTACTTGCCCGAGATTCGATCGTCGGTATCCAATACCTAGTTCAATCTCGTTACTGGCAAGTCTCTTTACTCGTTCCGTAATACATCATCTCGCAACTAACTCATTAGGTACAATGCTTGCAAGGCTTATGTGATGTGCATTACCGAGAGGGCCGAGAGATACCTCTCCGACAATCGGAGTGACAAATCCTAATCTCGAAATACGCCAACCCAACATCTACCTTTGGAGACACCTGTAATGCTCCTTTATAATCACCCAGTTACGTTGTGACGTTTGGTAGCACCCAAAGTGTTCCTCCGGCAAACGGGAGTTGCATAATCTCATAGTTATAGGAACATGTATAAGTCATGAAGAAAGCAATAGCAACATACTAAACGATCGGGTGCTAAGCTAATGGAATGGGTCATGTCAATCAGATCATTCAACTAATGATGTGACCTCGTTAATCAAATAACAACTCATTGTTCATGGTTAGGAAACATAACCATCTTTGATTAACGAGCTAGTCAAGTAGAGGCATACTAGTGACACTTTGTTTGTCTATGTATTCACACATGTATTATGTTTCCGGTAAATACAATTCTAGCATGAATAATAAACATTTATCATGATTATAAGGAAATAAATAATAACTTTATTATTGCCTCTAGGGCATATTTCCTTCAATGATAGCAATAGCAACGGAAAAGTAAATAAGCGAAGAACAATATATGGAAAGCTCGTAGGCAATGGATCAGTGATGGAGAATTATGCCGGATGCGGTTCGTCATGTAATAGTCATAACCTAGGGTGACACAGAACTAGCTCCAGTTCATCAATGTAATGTAGGCATGTATTCCGAATATAGTCATACGTGCTTATGGAAAAGAACTTGCATGACATCTTTTGTCCTACCCTCCCGTGGCAGCGGGGTCCTTACGGAAACTAAGGGATATTAAGGCCTCCTTTTAATAGAGTACCGGAACAAAGCATTAACACATAGTGAATACATGAACTCCTCAAACTATGGTCATCACAGGTAAGTATCCCGATTATTGTCACTTCGGGGTTAACGGATCATAACACATAATAGGTGACTATAGAATTGCAAGATAGGATCAAGAACTCTCATATATTGATGAAAACATAATAGGTTCAGATCTGAAATCATGGCACTCGGGCCCTAGTGACAAGCATTAAGCATAGCAAAGTCATAACAACATCAATCTCAGAACATAGTGGATACTAGGGATCAAACCCTAACAAAACTAACTCGATTACATGATAGATCTCATCCAACCCATCACCGTCTAGCAAGCCTACGATGGAATTACTCACGCACGGCGGTGAGCATCATGAAATTGGTGATGGAGGATGGTTGATGATGACGATGGCGACGAATTCCCCTCTCCGGAGCCCCGAACGGACTCCAGATCAGCCCTCCCGAGAGGTTTTAGGGCTTGGCGGTGGCTCCGTATCGTAAAACGCGATGAATTCTTCTCTCTAGTTTTTTTCTCCCTGAAACACAATATATAGAGTTGGAGTTGGAGTCGGTGGAGCTCCAGGGGGCCCACGAGGTAGGGGGCGCGCCCCCACCCTCGTGGACAGGTGGTGGGCCCCCTGGCCTTCATCTTTTGCAGGTATTTTTTTATATTTTCCGAAAAGTTGCTCCATGAAGTTTCAGGTCATTTCGAGAACTTTTTTTTCTGCACATAAATAACACCATGGTAATTCTGCTGAAAACAGCGTCAGTCCGGGTTAGTTCCATTCAAATCATGCAAGTTAGAGTCCAAAACAAGGGCAAAAGTGTTTGGAAAAGTAGATACGACGGAGACGTATCAGATACATGGTTTAAAAATTCTAGTAAATCCAAAACGTGTATGATTCATGAAACTTGCATGCTATCATGGAACGACATCAACATGTCGTGGTGAAAAAAATTTCCCATTTGGAGCAGGTTTGGGTATAAGTTTCTCACAAACTAGAGCTTCTCACAACAGGCATCATGGTTTCGGTAGGGAACGTGTCACCTTTGTGGACGAAACGATATTCGTTGCCTCTTCTTGCTTTCAAATTTTTTCTGGTGTCAACATAGAACAACAAGAGAGTCGTGCTAAATTTTGGAATTTTTTGGGGTTCGTTTTGATATTTTTATTAACTGGGTTTTTTATGCATTTTTGTGCCTAATTCAAATTTGAAGTACATGCACATGCTCCAGTGCAGAAAAATGGATTGAAAAATCAAATGTGTGTCCTTGGTTGCATGGTTAGGTCCATGCAAGAAATGAGAATGAATATCAAACACCTCAGCATCGTCGCTTGGCCGCAAACATTGAGATACATGGTTTTAAAATTCTAGTAAATCCAAAACTCATATATAATTCATGAAACTTGACATGCTATCATGGAACGACATCAACATGTTGTGGTGAAAAAATTGTCCCATTTGGGGCAGGCTTGGGCATAAGCTTCTCACAACAAGCCTCATGGTTCTGGTAGGGAATGTGTCACCTTTGTGGATGAAACGATATTCGTTGCCTCTTCTTGCTTTCAATGTTTTTTCTAGTGTCAACATAGAACAACAGGAGTGTTGTGTTAAATTTTCCAGGGTTCGTTTGGACATTTTTATACATTAACGGAGTTTTCTATGCATTTATGTGCATAATTCAAATTTGAACTGTAGGCACATGCTCCAGTGCATATAAATGGGTTAAAAAAATCAAATGTGTGTCCTTGGTTGGATGCTTAGGTCCCATGCAAGAAATTGGAATGAACTTCAAACACCGAGGCATTGTCGCTTGGTGACAAACATGAGATAAATGGTTTTACAATTCTAGTAAATCTGAAACTCGTCTGAAGTTCATGAAACTTTGCATGCTATCATGGAACGGCATCAACATGATGTGGTAAAATATTGTCCCATTTAGGGCAGGTTTGGGTATAAGCTTCTCACAAACCAGAGTTTGTCACAACAACCCGCATGGTTCCGGTAGGGAATGTGTCACCTTTGTGGACGAAACAATATTCATTGCCTCTTCTTGCTTTCAATTTTTTTCGCAGGCCTTATTTCTCACCACGCCTATGCATGTCGGCGTTGGGGATGAAGTAGATTATGGTGGTGGCAAGTTGCAAGATGAGGCAAAACCCTAGATGTTTTTGGTGTGTCTTTGGCCGCAGTTGGTAGCAATATATGTAATAGGACAAGAGTGGTATCGTGTCGCGTTCACAATCTCAAACTGACTTGGTTTCTAAGTCGTATACTTACCAGACAGGTAATAATTAACTTGGCTGCCATGACATAAAATAAAATAAAATGGCAAAACGAAGTTGTATCCCTGCAAGGTAATTGACCAAATTTTGGCAGACCATTAACGTGCATGTCACACACGCGATGCCCCGGCCTCGGCCCGTGTATGAGCCCGACCAGGTGAGGTGAGCGAGTGCGCATGTGTGTTATTCTATTTCTCTCCTCTACAAGTATTAGTTGCATGCTTAGCCTATTTCAATTCTGCAAGTATTACTTCAATACCACCTACCTTGCCAATTCTTCAAAGAAATAGCCTCGTTCAAAGAATTTGATAAAATTTTCCATTCACACCCTCTGGTCAATTAACCGCTTCACCTCCATAGTTTACTTCACCATTTGTCTTACTATTTACTTTATGTTCTAGTTCACCTAGCAACTAATACAATAGACTATTTTTTAGTTTACAGTTTGAGTTGAAACGTAGTTGTGTACGTCACAACGTAGTTGTTGGGCTGATAGTTGCCTTCCTTTGGCTTCTTTGGGTTTGACATGTAAACTGAGTTACAATAGTTCTCAGAAATCGTTCTTATAAACTAGCCACGTGCACTTGCAAGACATCAATGGAGCGCGCCAGCCAAGGGACACCATGTCATCCACACAGTTGGAGTGTCGCAACTGTATGTGCCTTGTAAAACGTAGGTTTTGGGGGAACTGGCTCAACCCTCTATGGGGTGGCCTATCACATATATATAATGGTGACATACAAGTCCTATACCAATATGGTATGGATTACATAGTGGGGCTACAATACGAAATCTAACACCCTCCCTCAATCTCAACTCACTCCTGAAGCATCTAGGAGGTTGAGATTGCGCCTACAGACCTCAAACATGGGAGAAGGTAGAGGCTTGGTGAAGATGTCTGCAAGTTGATCTTTTAAGGAGATAAACCTAACTTGTAGTCGCTTCTGTGCAACATGATCCCTCACAAAATGATAGTCAATCTCAATGTGTTTAGTCCGTGCATGGAACACCGGGTTTGATGACAGAAACGTAGTACCGATGTTGTCACACCAAAGGACCGAAGGATGTGGCTGAGAAACTCCTAGATCTCGAAGTAGGGACTAAATCCATATAAGTTCGGCAGTCGCATTTGCAACTGACTTGTACTCAGCTTCTGTGCTATTGCGAAAAACAGTGGCTTGCTTGCGTGCACTCCAGGCGATCAGATTAGGACCCAAGAACACGGCATGTCGCCCCCCCCCCCCCCCCGTAGATTGCCTGTCATCTGGACACCCAGCCCAATCAGCATCAAAGAATGCAGAAAGAACTCCGGAGGAACTGGGGCTCAGGTGAAGACCAAAGGAGACAGTCAGACGCACATAGCGCAGTATGCGCTTCACAACAGACCAGTGCACATCAGTAGGTGCATGAAGATACTGGCACACCATGTTAACCACAAAGGAGAGATCAGGACGTGTGATCGTCAGATACTTCAAGCCACCAACAATACTCCTGTACTCGGTAGCATCCTCAGGAGATAGAAGAGCACCATCAGCAGCTGAAAGTTTGTCAGTGGAGGACATGGGCGTAGGCGATGTCTTGCACTTGACCATACCAGCACGGCGCAAGAGATCAAGAGAGTACTTCTTCTGGGTGAGAGCCAAACTGCCACGAGACTGATGAGCGACTTCAATACCCAGGAAGAAATGAAGTTGTCCCAAATCCTTAACTGAAAAATCACAACCAAGTGCAGTCACAAGAGCATCAGCAGCCGTCGGAGAGGAGCTCACCAGGACAATATCATCCATGTACACAAGGAGGTAAATGGTCACACTCGGTCGCTGAAACAAGAACAGTGAAGTATCAGTCGTCGAAGGAATGGATCCATGTGTGCGTAGAGCTGAAGCCAGGCGAGCATGCCAGGCACGAGGCACCTGCTTCGGTCCATATATAGCCTTCGTCAAACGACAGAGGTGATAAGGGTGAGTGTGATCGACAAATCCAGGTGGTTGCCTCATGAAAACCTCTTCTTCAAGCAATCCGTGAAGAAAAGCATTCTACACGTCAAGCTGGCGGAGAGATCATCCGTGAGAAAGTGCCAAAGACAGAAGAAGTCGAATAGTGGTAGGCTTGACAACTAGGCTGAATGTATCCTCGTAGTCCAGTCCCTGGCGCTGTTTAAATCCCTTAGCCACACGACGCGCTTTGTAGCACTCAAAGGAACCATCTGTATGTTTCTTCACCTTGAAAACCCACTTCGAATCAATGATGTTAACGCGAGACGGAGGGGGATCAAGTGTCCAGGTCTTATTCTGCATAAGAGCTTGATATTCTTGTTCCGTAGGAGCCCTCCAGTGTGGAATACTCATAGCAGCTTGATAAATGTGTGGTTCGGCAGTTGGATCGTCTACAACATGAGCCAGGCAAGCATCAAGATATGTGATCGTGCCATCGGTGCGCTCCTTGGGACGAACGATGCCACTGCGGTTGCATGTGTGTGGACGCCGCGGAGTAGTGAACACCGGGGCCGACGGGATGTCCGGAGCAGGCGAGGCCGGTCCAGGGGACTCCGGCGAAGAAGGACCGGGTGACGGCATTCCGGGCGATGGCGGACCGGGCGACAGCGGGCTGGGCGACGTAGGCCCCGGTGTCGTTTGAGCCGCTGCAGACCCGGGCGAAGTAGGCGGCAGGGACGCTCGCATAGATGGCGGGGGCGACGACGGAGGGGAGGCCAGGCGAGGAGGTGGCGACATAGGCTGCTCAGAGGAGGCCGTCGCGGGCTCCGGCTCAGTCGTAGTAGCCAACACGGGCTCCGTCCCAGTTGTAGTAGGAGATGAGGCTCCTGGGGCGGGGTCGAGGGCGGGAGGCGGTGCATGCACATGCATCGGCCGATCGTCGTGCGCCACGGGCGACGTAGTGGGTCCGTCAGGGAGGAGTTCCAGGCGAGCTCCACGTCCAGTTCCTGCACCATGATTAGGTAACAACACAGGCAAATATGCAACATCTTCAAATTGGCCAGGCATAAGAGGAGATGAATGCATAGATGGTGCTGTGATGGATGACTGAGGCATGGCAGAAAAAGGGAAGATGTTCTCATCAAAAACAACATCCCGAGATATGTAGACTCGATTGGTTGGGACATGGAGACACTTGTAGCCTTTATGGAGAGAACTATACCCCAAGAACACACACTTTTGGGAGCGAAACTCAAGTTTGCGATCATTATAAGGACGAAGATGAGGCCAGCAGGCACACCCGAACACTTTGAAAAAGGTATAGTCAGGAGTTTCATCCAAGGGAAGTTTAATAGGAGTTTTCATATTAAGAACACGCAAGGTAATCTGTTAATGAGAAAACACGTGGTGGCAAAAGCATCACTCCAAAAACGAAAAGGTGCAGAGGCATGAGCAAGAAGTGTGAGGCCAGTCTCAACTATATGGCGATGTTTGCGCTCAACAACACCATTCTGCTGATGTGTATGTGGGCATGATAAACGATGAGAGATCCCAAGCTTATTAAAGAAAGTGTTGAGGTTGTGATATTCGCCTCCCCAATCTGACTGGACATGGATAATTTTATGCTTGAGTGGACGTTCAACATGCAATTGAAACTGAATGAATATCAAACACGTCAGAGTTGCGCTTAAGAAGATAAAGCCATGTGAAGCGACTATAGGCATCAACAAAACTGACATAGTAGTTGTGACCACTAAAAGATGTTTGTGTTGGACCCCACAGATCAGAAAACACAATTTCAAGAGGATTCTTTACTTCTCTGTAGATGAAACAAAAGGTAGCTGATGACTTTTGCCTTGTTGACAGGCATCACACATAGACATCTCTTTATTGCCAGACTCTAACGGCAGCTCATGACGGTGGAGTATGTGGCGAACGATGGGTGTGGCGGTGTGACCAAAGCGAGAGTGCCACTGGGAAGGCAACACACAAACAGCTGAAGACGCATGGGGCGGATGGATCCTCCAAACGGTACAAGCCTTGGCTCAACCAGCCACTAAGCAGAACGTCCCGGGTTGCTTGGTCCTTAACAAAAGCATTAAAAGGGTGACATTCACGTAGGACATGATTATCAAGGGTGAGCTTAGGGACAGATAAAAGATTACGAGTCACCGAGGGTACCCATAAAACATTACGAAGATGGAGCTGCCTAGAGAGATGACTAGTTAAAAGAGATGCTTGGCCAATGTGAGAGATGGGCATACCTACACCATTGGCGGTCTGAACCTGATTGTGCTCGTAGTAGGGATGGTAGGTGGAGAGTTTGTTGAGCTCGTTCGTCATGTGATCCGTGGCGCCGGTGCCCATGTACCAGGCTGGATCAACATGGTAGGATGGTGTGTATCCCTGCTCGACGTGCGGGTCCTTGCCCTTGGCGGCGATGTGGGCAGCCGGGGCAGCGGCGGGGGGGGGGGGGGGCAAAGTCTGCCATGGCAAATTGGCGCTTGTTGCCCTTGCCGTCGTTGCCGATGCCAAGAAAGCTCCTTTGAAAATGGCGGTGACACTTGGAAGCGACATGGCATTCACGACCACATAGCTGGCACACCACCCTAGTGTTAGGGCCCCCACCCAGGGTCGATGCAGGGGCGGGGCGGCCTTGCCAGGTGACCGGGCAGGGGGCGCTGGCCGCAAGAAGCCTAGAAGGCCGCCGGCTGGGCGGTGATGGTGGCGGAGGAGCGACGAGCCTCGATGCGTTGCTCGGTGAAGAGGAGGCGTGAGTAGAGACCGGCTGCGTAGCAGCGGTAGGACCTTGGCGCGCCAGAACAAGTAGTTGTCCGGCGTGAATCTAATGGTGATCAAGTTGTCGAAGTGGAACGGCCCGGTGGGCGTGATGGTGCCAGTAGCAGGGACGGTGGGCGGCAGAGCCGCGACTGGAGCCACGACCGATGCCGCGGATGGCGCCGCGGGAAGGGACGGGATCGCGGCTGCAGGCAGGGTCGCGAGCGACGCCACGGGTGGCACCACGGGCGGAACCTCCCCCGAGGCCGTCGGGAGGACGGCAAGTGTCGAGAAAGAGGCCCCGGGTGGTGCCGCGGGCAGGATTGCCGTCGTGGCGATGAAGGTTGCAGGCGACGGTGGCGGAATCAGAGCTGAGAACATGGAGCCTACAGCGGTGGTGCCCAAGAACTGGGGCACCAACAGAGCCAGGGGGCGAGGTGGGAGGTTGAGGAGGGCGGCAAGCGACGCGAGGATGGACCCGAAGCTGGCGGCGCCCGAAACGGAAGCGGTCATGGCCCCGGCGCCGGCGGCCCTAGGGTTTAGGGTTTTTGGCGCGGCAGCGGCGGCGGGTGGGGTGTAGGAGCTAGGTTAGACTCGATACCATGTAAAAGGTAGGTTTTGGAGGAACTGGCTCAACCCTCTATGGGATACCCTATCACATATATATAATGGTGACATACAAGTCCTATATCAATACGGTATGGATTACACAGTGGGGCTACAATACAAAGTCTAACATGCCTTGGTTGCAGCCATCCCAAAAGACAACAACCAAACACAACTATTTTCATTGGAAAGAAGACCTCGCCTCTCTATTGATGAGGGACCACCACCACCTCGACTGGTGGTGGCAGTGACAAGGCAGAATTAAACCACATATGGCATGGGCGAGGATGGAGTCCCCGCAACCTCCTTGGGAAGGGGGCATATGGGAGGCTAGGGTGGGGGTGAGACGACCGGAGGGTTAGTGGTGATTGACGTCTAGGTTGTGTCATTGTGTGTGAGGGAGAGAAAGAGAGCGCATTTACGTGGTGTTTTGTTTCTTTTTCAATATTAAAAAACTATATGATACACATATTCTCATGGATGATGTTGATGGCAAAGAATTGCAGTGATTCACTTTTTGCTTAATGGAGAACTAAACACTAATATGTGGTAGATGACTGACCATAGAACGTGCAAAAGCGCCCTGAAAGAAAAGGTGTTTAATTTTCTTATGATGGTACATGATAAGTAAAGTAAATGAACAACATAATTAGCTCTAAGTTGCAATAGTCCCGTCTTAATTACCTACAAACTTTCCTTTCCATTTATCGATTAATGCGAATTGTTTATCTGGTGCTAAAACAGGTGGTTGGCTCACATATATACAGAGAACGGGCTAAAACAGGTGGTTGGTTCAGACCCTAACTAACCAATGCCCTTTGCTAAGTGTGACACGTACGTATGGCGGTGAGGTGCTTTTGCGCAGCTGGGCTGCAAAAGCAGCAAGCGCAATCTGTGGCCAATGCCACGTCTGTCTGACTCGACAAGAGAGCAACTGAAGGAAAAGAGTGGTAGTATTACATTACGGACGAGGAACGGAGATGGTTGAGGTAGCTTTGTGTTCTGCTGAGACCAGGTTTTATGAACTAGCATGTGACACTCATTCTGATGGATGATACGTGTCATTTATAAATCGCAAAGTATCTACCTTATCCTTACTTGAAATCAGGGGAAGGAGAGATTAGATACTTTATGATTTATGAATGCCACGTGTCATCCATCAGGGTAAGTCTCACCTGCTAACCCATGAGATCTGGTCTCATATAATTTTTTTTCGGCACATACCTGCTAAGGAATAGGGGCATAGTAAATATTAAGGTTCAGTTGTTGAAGCTTACGATTTTTCATCTGAAACTTGCAATTTTGTGTTTGTTTTTATCAAATTTCATAGATATTAAGACATTTTTTTTTGTTCGATCATAGGCATCAAAATCTTGATTTATCGGTCGCACGTATTAAGTTTTGAGAGTTGAATTTTCTTTTTGAACACCACGTTACATTAATTAAACATCTCGAAACTTACAATCGTTCGATACAGAATTCACCATACAGGGCGGTACATCATTAACAAGAATACCATCGGATCTATTGTCAAAACTAAACTTAGCTATTAAATGAGCCACCACATTGGCGGTCCGACTTATCTTAGCCATTTGAAAGTTATTTATCAACTTGGATAAGCTCAAAGCTTCCTTCTTCAAATCAACCAACGTTGATCTATCAAGGTTTTCTGTTGCAAGGGACGCCACAACAAATGCACAATCAGTCTCTAAAATAATAGGATTGTGAAGAGGGATACCTATATATAGACCAGCAATGCACGCCCTTAGCTCTGCTTCCTCCACACTCTGACACGACCCAATGAAGTCCCAAGAAGAGATAATGACTTCCCCAGCCGCATTCCTAACCACCACACCCACACTTGCTTCTCTACTGCTCTCCGCAAAGCTTGCATCAACATTAACTTTTAAAAAACCAGTGGGTGGGGGAGTCCAATCTGTCTTAGCTCCCGCAATATTAGGCGCCCATCTTAATTCATCCATTGGACACTTTCCTTTATTTTTTGAGTCCACCGGAGGCATGGAGTGACATGCGGCAAAAGACGCCCAATAATTCCCCACAAAGCTAGCAGAAGCTGAAACTGATTCCTTTCCTTTACCAAATATCAAATCATTTCTTAAGTGCCAGACTCTCCAGAAGATGAAAATGATTTGGTCGCGCATGACCGGCTTCAATTGACTTAGAAGCACAATAAACCAATCATAGCCTGTATATCTGAAGACGTTCTCCGTAGGTAACTCCCAAATGTCCCTCATGGTCATCCGCAACGCAACCGCCTTCGGGCACATAACAAGCGCATGAAAAGTACTTTCATCCTCCATTCCACAAATAGTGCACATCCGAACAGTAGTTTGGTGATGCACCACTCTATTAACCTGGACAGCCAAGCTATTTGTTGCAACTCTCCAAGCAAAAATGCGAATCTTCTGTGGGACATTAGCCTTTCAGATGACAACCAGATTTTTCTCTCCCCCAACACAGCCTCACTACATTGACCCTCATCCTTATTTTTATCCTTCAAAGTAAGCGCAAGCTTGTACGCACTTTTAACCGAGAACATCCCTGTTTTTTCAAAATGCCAAGCAACAAAATCACCCTCCCCATTTGACTGCATACGCAACCTCAAAATCTCCTCCGCATCATATGGATAAAACAGATGCCTAACCAAATTTTCATCCCACCTCCTAGGGCCACTCAACATCAAGTCTGAAACCCATTTGACTCTTGTCCTATTCTTTCTGGCAGTAATTTTTAGTCCAGAAGATCTTGGGAGCCAGTTATCTCTCCAGATATTAATATTAGTCCCATCACACACTCTCCAAATGACTCCGGATTTAAGCAGATCCAAACCATGCAGAATACCTTGCCAAGTAAGAGATGCTGACTGCGGGAAAACCGTATCAAGGATATGTCCCTGGGGATAATATTTGCCTTAATCACTTTGGCACAAAGAGAATCAGTATTAACTACTAACCTCCAGGCCTGTTTAGCTAATAGAGCCTGGTTAAATAATCTGAGGTCCCGGAATCCCATACCACCCTCACCTTTAGGCCTAGTCATCTTATCCCAAGCCAGCCAATGAGTCTTTCTCCTATTCTCCTCATCACCCCACCAGAAATTCCTTATGATCTGAGACAACTCCTCACATAGCGATGCCGGAAATTTAAAAATACCCATTGCATACATCGGAAGAGCCTGCAGGACAGATTTAATCAAAGTTTCCTTCGCCCCACATGAGGCATATTTTTCTATCCAGTCCGATAAAATTTTGAGGGCTTTTTCCTTTGTGGATTGAAATTTACCAGCCTTCATTCTCCCTTGTGGCACCGGGAGCCCAAGGTATTTATCCTCAAAACCCTCCGAAGTGATGCAAAGAATTACCATAATAGCCACCTGGACCTCCATACTGCAATTCTTGCCGAACAATATAAAGCATTTATCTGGGCTCAGCAATTGACCCGTCCCCTTCTCATAAGTCGTAATAATATTTTTGATTGCCAAAGCTTGCTCAATGGAACCCTTGAAAAATAAAAGACAATCATCGGCAAACAAGAGATGTGAAATACCCGGGGCCTGTCTATTAACCTTGAACTCCAGAAGTGATCCACTAGTACACGCATTCTGTAGCAATAAGGAAAGAGCTTCAGCCACAAATAAAAATAAGTATGGTGAGAGAGGATCCCCTTGCCTAATACCACATGACGGGGAGAAGGACTCCAAGAGCTGGCCATTGAAGCGCACTGAAAATTTTACTGAAGTAACACATGCCATAATCCACTTTATCCACTCTGGTGCGAACCCCACTGCGCTCAACATGCACTTCAAAAAATTCCAATCCACTCTATCATAAGCCTTGGCAAGATCCAATTTATAAGCACAGAATTCACCCCGCCCATCCTTCAGAGTACTTAAGGAATGCATACACTCAAACGCAATAAGAGCATTATCAGAAATAAGTCTCCCTGGAATAAAGGCACTTTGGGTTGGAGAAATCATACCATCAAGATGCGGTCTCAGTCTGTTCACAAGGCACTTTGATATGATTTTATAAATAACATTACACAGACTGATAGGACGGAAGTCTTTGATTGATTGAGGATTTTTCACCTTAGGAATAAGAACAATCACCGTATCGTTTACGCCCTCCGGCATTGTCCCCGTATGAAAAAACTTTTTAACCGCATGAATAATATCCTCCTTCAGCACTCCCCAATTCCTTTGAAAGAATCTTGCTGGAAAACCATCTGGACCCGGAGCCTTAAGTGGGCCAATTTGAAAGAGAGCGTCACTAATCTCTTGGTCCGTTAACGGTTTACAAATATCAACATTCATATCCTCACTCACAAGCGGCTTGACGAGGGGAATGATCAGAGAAGGATCAACCGTACCATCACATGTGTATAGATCCTTGAAGAAAGAGTTAGTGATATTATGGATCTTTGCCACATTCTTTGTAACCGTGCCATCATTCCTTCTCAAGCTCGAAATATTATTTTTCTTAGATCTCCACGTAGCCTTAGATCTGAAGAATTTTGTGTTCCTATCCCCCCATTTAATTTTATCAATCCGTGATCTTTGCTTCCATAAAATTTCTTCTTTATAAAGGAGCTCATCCATTTCTTTAAGAATCGCCTTCCTCTCAACCAAGGCTGCAGTATCATTTCTATTGTAAAGACTATTTAGTCTTTTCCTCGCCAAATCAAGTTTCCTGGGTAGATATCCAATATAAGTGCTACTCCACTCATGCAATTTTCCAAGCATTCTCTTCAGATTCATGGTCACATCCTTCAAATCCTCATTATGTGTGCCGTCATTCCAACAAGATTTAATTTGCTCCTCTAGAACCACCCCTTCCCTCTCCCAATAAGCCTCGTATCTGAGCTGTTTAACAATTTTGCCAACACGGGGAGACCCCAATAATTGAATGAGCAGAGGACAATGATCAGACCTTGAACTAATAATATGAGACACCTTGCAATCTGGAAACAAAACAGACCATTGGGGACACGCAACAGCCCGGTCTAGTCTCACTTTGACATTTTTTTGCCCTCTTGCTTGTTATTATAGGTCCAAGGAACACCATGAAATCCCAAGTCAAAGAGGTTACAATCAGAAAGAACACTCCTAAAATTAGCCATCATGGAAGACGACCTCTTATGGCGAGAAAAATGTTCATTCTGCCACATCGCTTCATTGAAATCCCCAACCAAAAACCACGGTCCCGAACCAAGGGGTTTAATTCTACGCAAAAGATCCCACATTACATACCTTTGACTTGCCTTGGCTTCTCCATAGACAAAAGTGCTTCTCCATTTTGCACCATTGCTAGAACAAATATACATATCAATGAAATGCTCCCCAAACTTATTCAACTCCAGATTATAAGAATCATCCCAGAACACAGCAAGGCCTCCACCTTTCCCTTGAGCTGAAAAGGAGAACACATTTTTCATACCCAACCGATAACGCAAACCTTCAACATATTCTTTATTTTTTCTAGTCTCTGAAAGGAAGGTAACATTGGGTTGGTGCGTCTTAGAGAGACACACAAGCTCTTGAACTGTGCGGGGTTGACCCAGCCCCCGACAGTTCCAACTCAGGATTTTCATGGCTCCTGACGGGCGCTCGCATCCGCGCCCGTCAGTTGACCGACAGCCCCATGGTCGGTAGCTTCCTTAGCAGCCTCACCAATAGCTCTCCCCTCACCTACAGATTCTCTTTTTTTTCCTGATACACTTCCTCTCCCCCATCCACTTCCTTAGTAACATGAGTGACTACCCCATCTACACCTATCACAGCCTCAACTCTCTCAACACAAGCTCTCTTACAAGAAGAAAATTCTACACTCTCAGAACTACTGCTATTCATGTTGATGATGAAGTCTTGGTCATCCGGGCACCGCCTCTTAGACATCACCGTATTCTCGAGGATGCCGACGAACGCGGCCTTGCGGCTGGAGAGCTCGATGCCACTGTTCGGTGGGGTAGGCACGCCGAACATGGCATGCTTTACACCGGCGTACTGCACCACAGCATGCTCCTCGCGCTCCTCTCTGTGGACGCGCTTCCAGCGACCCCAAATGGTCTCCACGCCCTTTGCGTCGACGCAAAGATGCTGTCCTCCATGGGCCGCCAGCATTGAACCCACCACCGGCCCCCCGGCAGCAGCCCAGAAGGTGCAGAAAGGTTGGAGTCACCGGTCTGCACCTCTCCTGGAACCTTGACTTGATCATCCATAGACGGCGCAGCTGCAACAGAATCAGCCGGGGCCTTCGCACCCGGCAACACCACCTCGGTAGGAGCTTCAACTAGCCCCTCCTTGGACGCCCAGGGTGCACCTGGCATGATGTAGGAATGCACCCCAAGCCCGCTACCAGCGGTAGCCACCGCAGGCGGCGCCCCTGGAGTTCCCGTGTTGATGAAGAGGGATGCACCTTGGGCAAGCTGGTCGTCCAAAACGGCCCCCCAGCCAAAGCAGAGGCATCCCCAAAGACAAGTGCCTGCTCGGGCACCACCTGCTGAAGCTGGCCATTGGACCCAGAACCAGCAAGCACCGGCCTCCCCTCCTGGGATATGCCAAGCACACGCAGCCCCGGGTCAACGACCGTTGTGGAACCCGCCGCCTTCCCGAAAGGAGCCGCAGACACCGCTGGAGCAGCAGCCACAGACAGGTTCTTGACCGCCGTAGCAACCACAGAGATCATCTTGTCCGGTAGCTTGGCCTTCTCCGTGTCCTCTTCATCTTCCCGGGCACCCGGAAGGCCCCAGAAGTCAATGTGCCGCCGAAACGGCCCACCCCATGACGGCGCTTTGAGCTCGATGGAATAGATCGCCTTGCGAAGCTCGGCCGGAATGCTGCAGTTTTTGGCCGTCATGTGACCCACCATACCACAGCACAAGCAAAAATTAGACAACTTCTCATATTTTACATTGAAGCTTATTTCCTCATATTTACCAAAGGGAGTGAACTCGACGGTCTTCCTTAGCGGCTCAGCCACCTTATGGAGGATACGAACCCGAAGATGCTCAGCCACCTTAGAGTTGAAATTTAGAACATGTTTAAAACAAATATTATTTGAAAGTCCCGGCCAGGATAAACACAAATATAAAAACGTAATTTAATTTGAACTCTTGTTCAAAAGGTTGAAAGTCTGAAAATCAAAAACCGAAAGAAAAAACACGTGCGACGGACTCGGTGCCCCCGCCCTTGCGTGGCCCAAATCCGTTTCTGCTTTTCACTGGCAGATGCACTTCTACTTATTCACGGACAAGTTCTGCAGCCATTTTTGTGGCCTCGTGCAAGTGGCCGGCGATGAGCATATATAGCTTAATAAATCTAAAAAAAAGTGCGACGGATATCAGCTCGGCGTACTACCTGACGATGGACATGTCACGGTCCTCGCGAATTCACAGTCGGGTCTGCGCTGCCGTGCTGCATGCCAACCGGAGAGAAAGAGACGGACGGACGGACAGATACCGCGCACCGTCACATACGGAGTACCACCACTTCCCGACGGGGCGGCGGCCAGTTGCCTCCCCACTGTTCCCCTCTCCTCTCCTCCTCCAGGTTCGGTTTTACCATCATCACCGTGGCCGCGCCATGCACCGTCCCCGACACCTTGACCCTCGCCCTCCCACCGGTCTCCATCCCGCCAGTCCACAGCCGGCCTCCCCTCCGCCCCCTATATATACCCTCTCGCCACCTCCCCGACCCTGCAAGTCATCCCTACGCCTCCTCTCTCTTTCCGACTGAACTCCAAGAACATCTTCTCATTTTCTCTGCTTCCAATGGCGAAGGGCGGGCTGAGCAGCAAGCTCAAGTGCATGATCAGGCGGTGGCACTCGTCGAGCCGGATCTCGCGCACGCCCTCGGCGGCGTCGCACGGCGGCGGCGGCGGCGAGGAGGAGGACCCGTGGGGCCGCGGCGTCGGCGGCGGCGCGGCGTCGTTCCACGGCGCCGACAGCGTGCCCCCGGGCCTCCACCCGGTCTACGTCGGCAAGTCGCGCCGCCGCTACCTCATCGCCGCCGACCTCGTCTGCCACCCGCTGTTCCAGAACCTCGTGGACCGCTCGGGCGGCGGCGTGGGCGGCGACGGCGCCGGCGGCACCATCATCGGCTGCGAGGTGGTGCTGTTCGAGCACCTCCTGTGGATGCTGGAGAACGCGGACCCGCAGCCCGAGTCGCTGGACGAGCTCGTCGAGTACTACGCGTGTTGACCGGCGGACCGGCCGGCCGGCCAACCGCCCACATCATCCGCAGCTGGCGCCAAGCTCGCCAGAGTTGGTGGCCTGGCCTCTATAGGGGGCAATTTGGTAATTCTTTCTTTACGCTAGGGGTAGAGTTGTAATATAAACGCTTATCGAGCGGCGAAGTGAGTAATTAAGCTGTGTGTGTGTGTGGAGATTTATTTAACCTTGAGGCGTTCGTGGTAATTCGGGGACTAGCTTTGCGATTACCGCGCGCCCAAGAACGATGCTGTTTTGGGGCTATTAATCAATTTCCCTAATGATTGGTGTGGTAGCTTCTTTTATTCTTCTTATTAATCATTTCCCCTTTTCCTCTCCTCTTTCAATAAGATATGTATAAGATGTAGGGATCAATGCATCCACGTACATTCCCATCTGTGTATATATAAAGTGCATGCAAGCCCATTTCCTTCTGGGATCCATACATTCTTTTTAAATCTATTTCCTGAGATTTCTGGAAATGTCATCTAGTAGATATTATTATTCTTGGCCGGTAGTTGAAGGCATTTTCACCAGCCGACAGAACTGCTACAGATAAGATGTCATTTTTCTTTTGCGGGAAACAGATCAGATGTCAAAACAGACTTGATGTGTAGGCATAGTTGCATCGCTTCCTGGGCCATAGGTACCAAAATCATCAAGAATGCTTAAGGCTGGCGTTGGCGGGACAATAATCTCGTGCGGTTTACAAAATCCCACGAAGACAAGACAGCCGTGGGTCGTTCAAAAACAAGCCAAAAAAGGCAACCTTGGGTCAAACTTTCTCCAAACTTGGCCATCAATTAGGCATCATGCGCATGCACAAAGCAACACGTACAGCCTAGTAAGTACTCCAACGCACCAAGACTCATCAAAGACTTGTCGCCATGCATGCATATTCTAATCCGATCACAGGGTTTTAAGTAAGTGGAAGTTCGGTGCAGAGTCAGATGATGGGCACGTACGTACGCGCGTCCAATTCCTGGCTGTCATGGTATACTTCTTTTTCTCTTCCCTTTGCATTGTTCGTATTTGCATGCATGCACGCATGCTTAATAACGGGCCTGAGCTTAATCCGTTTGAGTAATATAGTCTGGAGAGGATGATGACAACTTTGGACAACTTTTGGGCATGTATTTGGACGTACTAACCAGGGCCATTTAAGTTGGTTGGTGAGGGAAAGCATTTGGTCCCCTGAACATCGTTGGGATTGGACCACGCATCCATACCCAACCGAGCTACAGTAAACTAACTAAATTCTTCTTTGCAAAGTTCTGTAGCAGCAGCTGGTTGATTAGCACGTAGTACTACAACTTTCTTAAACCTCGGCAACCGATCGATCAATAGATGACATATATTACCCCAGTGATGGATGCATATGTTTGAGCGACAACTAATTAATATGGACAGAGGGAGTAGCATGTTTGAGCGACAACTAATATGAAACAGAAGGTGCGGTATATAGTACACCATTTGGCAACTAAATTGTTGAGATTTGCAGTACATATTCAACATTACTGAATAACGCATGATTCTTGCCTTACTAGGAATAGATTGTATCACATGCTGGGCGCCGCTCATCATACTTTGTATCTGCTTGATGCTACATTATGAATTAATAAAAATGTCCTTAATTGAAAGGACTGCAGGAAATAGATATAGCAAAGTCAAGAAGATCGAATTAATCGTTACATAGAACTAACTACATGAAAGCAACTCTCTCTCAAAAAAAAACTACATGAAAGCAGAAACCCTATGGGAGTCGCTCTTATGGCATTTTCCACGCACCCCCAACCGGCCCTCTGATCCATTGACCGGTCGTGTATTAGTAACACAAATCATTAGTAGCAGATCATGTGGTTTATTTAATACAAAGTGCTGGTACCAACTGATGATTGATGGATGGTGGCGGGAGTGGGACTCGACTCCGGAGCTGATTAAGCTAGGGCTAAAGCTACACTTTGCATAAAATAATACGCGTCGGGGACAAGCTGAACGCCCTCACTGTTGGACTAAAAGCGCGCGCGGTAGGCCAGTCATCCGCTGTTACGTACTCCCAAAATTTAAAGAAGCCCCGCCCCTGATAACTAATTAAACTACGCACGGGCGCACTCATGGTACTGTAGCATGTTAATCTACTAACAATTTTCCGTTTTAAAGCTAGCTGCGATTGAATCGGCACTGTGCAGCTCATGACAACTGACAACTAGAGCTGCATGCCTCTTTAAAGGATCGGATAATCGGATTGCTAGCAGTGCCAGTGCTACCACTATACTTCACCGAACATTGGAGCTGCCCTAACTGATCGTGCCGATCGACCGTGCAAGTAGATTGCCCTAGCTGCGTACTAGAGAAAGTAATCATGGAATCTGAGAATGAACGTCCAATCTGGTTGAAGTCGTGCATGTGCGAATATTGAAGCGGTCGATCCCAGAAAAGGCTGGTTTCAACGGTTGGTTTTTCTACGTGCATGTACCCATGCTAGCTACCTAGGGTAGGGTAAGGTTCGGTACGTACAGTCGTGCTAGCCATGGATGCGCTAGCTATAGAGCTATAGCCGGCCGGCCGGCCGGCCGGCGCGATCGATCGATCACGTTAGTTGGCTGCTGCTAGCAGCTCCAGGTAGGTCGCCGGTCCATTTCCTTAACCGATGCGCGCGTCCCTAACACTGTCCTTAACTGACACGATCCACGGACGGGGCTATGAGAGCATTGTGGCAGTCGTACTAGCTGGAGGTCATGGCACTCTAATTAATCCTGGATGTGTAAGCCTCTCATTAGGTTTGTTAATTGCGCATGCGTGCTGGCAGTTCGCTAGCAAGCTCGACCGTACAGTATGGTGGGAGGCTAATTAATCGTGTGTTAAATCAACTAATCAAGTGTCAACTAGGCCTCGTAGTCTTCATCAGTTCATGATCACCACGCCGGCGCCTAGCCCATTGATAGATAACAAATACGGAGGGCCGGGGCCGGCCGCAACTGAAATACTGTTGCACGTACGTACGTTCGTACGCGGCTGGTTACAGTCGGGCGTCCTGCGCCGCTAAAGCAGAGAAGAAACGAACGATCGCACAGTGCTGGCTTAGTATTCTCCTGACGACCAATAAGCAAGCAGACAATCGTACGTGTGGCGTGCGCGCTAGCTAGACGCTAACCCTGCGTGCGCGCGCGGCGTGACAAGCTGGTTTGCCGGTGCGGATCTCCGGGATGGCGACGCCGCAGTGGCGCCAACCTAACTATGCGTCTCTCTCGACCAGCTAAGAACGTGAATAATGCCGGGGAGAGGTAGGGGGCGATGAGCGCTCTGACGCGGCGGTGCACCGCCTTCTCGACTTGATCGTACTACCATCTTCTCTGCGTGCAGCTGGAAATACTGGGCCATCAATGCATGGCACGTGAAGAATATGAAGGTGAAGACGACTGGAAACGATATGACGTACGTGCACGATCGAAGTGGCTTAATTGGAGTGTTGCTGATTACGTACTAGTTAGCGAACTCGACCAGGTAGGACAAACTAATTGGGAGTGTGCCTGTCATGAATAAATGGAGTTGTCTGCGGTATCTGTATGTGGCGCTGAGAGCCGAGGCCGAGAGAGGCAAACTAAACGCAGCCGGGCGGGCGTTGATGGGTCAACTCGAGCAACTAACCGACTGATAAAAGCGTATCCATAGAGATGCCGCCGGCCTGGCCCGCGACGGACGGAGTGCGCTAGCTCGCGTGCGTGGTTGCATGGATGAGCATGCTTGGAGCTGGCAGCCTGCACCGAGGGCGACGCCCTGGCAAACCGGAGTACTACCGGATATAGCCAGCGCTGGAACTCACACGGAAGCAAAGGCGATGTTTGGTTTCAAGAGTTAGTTTGCGTTAGTTTGGACTCAACTAATTTAAAATGGAAATACTAACACACACGTGTG
Organism: Triticum urartu; assembly: GCF_056163025.1. Classification (NCBI taxonomy): domain Eukaryota; kingdom Viridiplantae; phylum Streptophyta; class Magnoliopsida; order Poales; family Poaceae; genus Triticum; species Triticum urartu. The sequence goes on along the minus strand of NC_141877.1, from coordinate 418,681,064 downwards.
GGCATTTGCATCTGGTCCACACGCATGGATCAACGTCTGTTTGTGTTTGCACGAATCTTGGCATATTTTGTCAGATTTTTTATGCCACGTAGGATTGAGCTGGTGTGTGGGCGTTCATCCGGTCGCCCACACGTCTGTTTTGACCACGCGGAGGAGCTGGTGTGTGGGCGTTTAGCAGTTCGCCCACACGTCAGTTTTCACGCACGCGTAGGGCTGGTGTGTGGGCATTTAGCAGTTCGCCCACACGCCCGTCTCCTCTCTCACACTCAAAGCTGTCAGTTGTCATGTGTTTTGCAGGGTACATGGCAACTGCCCTAGCGTGCTTGTAAGCAGATAGCAACTCTCTCTTTTACCCGAGTTACCATGTGTTTTTGCAGGGTACATGTCAACTGCCCTAGCGTGCTTGTAAGCAAATGGCAACTCTCTCTTTACCCGAACATTTTTTTGCCATGCCTTTTTGTAGTGCTACATGGCAACTGCCTAGTGTTAGTAGGTGGCAACTTCTAAAGTTTTCAAATCATGGCAACTGTAGTAGACCAGACCTTATATGGCAACAACTGCAGTTGTCCAAAAAATGGCATCTGGCACTTGACCTGAGATGGCAACTGTAGTTATCAGACATGCCAACTGTAGTTCAGCAACATGGCAGTTGTTATTAAACAGACATGGAAGAGGGTCCGAATCATGGCAACTGCGGGGACGCGTGATGACTGTCACGCGAAGCATGCGGAACCATGAGTATGGGCGTGTGGGCATTATCCAGTTTGCCCACACTTAGGCATGTGAGAGGGACCACGAGTCAAAAGACCGGACGTGTGGTCGTTACTTGTTTTGCCCACACGTAGATGTGTGGGCTGATTCTTTACATACCACACATAGACGTGTGGCCAGACCCCTTAACATCCACACATGTGGGTGTTATCGGGACCCATCCAAAAATATCTAAACAGGAGGGTTAGTTTGGGTTAGATGCATCTAACCCATCTAAAAAATCTTACCCATCCAAAGAGATGCTTATTTGGGTTAGTTCTCCTAGGGACCACTAAAAAATACATTTTTCTCTCGCTCTTCCCGCAGCAGATCCCTCCCCACTTCCTCGAAGTTTCTCGTCCTCTCCCTCCCTCTCGCACCGCCCGTGAAGGCGCCTCGCCGTATCTACGCTTCCGTCCGCCGCCGGTAAGCAGCCCCGCCCTATCCTCCCGTTCCAACCCCCTCGTCTTCCCGCGGCCCGTCCGCCCGCTGGTAAGCAGTCGCGGCTCCTTGCGCGGCCCGTTCCCGTCGGCCTCGGATAGGGCTCATTCCGCCAAATCCGGCAGGTAATATGCTCCAAAGTAGCCAAATGATTGAGAAAGAGCATTTATTGTCAATCTAACACTGCCATCCAAACACCTCTTTGGTTAGAGTTAGTTCATGGTTGGTTTAGAGTTAGAATCTAAGAGCATCTCCAACAGCCGCGCCAAACTAGCGCCGCGCCGCAAAATTGCCCATTTTAGCGCGCGCGCAACCGGTATAGTGGCTCCAGCGGGCGCGCAAAAACCGCGCGCGCGGCATATCTTGTTCAGCGTGCGGGCCGAAACTGCATCGCGCGCCGTTTATTTGCTGCGCCCGCTCCCGCGCGCTGTACTCTCGTGCGCTCGCTCGCAACTCACCCCCCCTCTCTAGTCGCGGCGCCGCCGCCGCCCTCGCCATCCTCCTCCTCTGCCCCCCTCTAGTCACCGCCGCCCCTCGCGCGCGTCCATCCCCCGACGAACAGCGCCCAGGCGCTCGCTGCCGCTCGGCGCCCGCAAGGTGTTCGACAAAACGCCTGCAAGGTATGTATTGCTCAAACTTCATGAATTCGGTGCATGTTAATTGTAGTTTTTATAGCATAGTATTGAACATTGTAGTGAAGGAAATATGCCCTAGAGGCAATAATAAAGTTATTATTTATTTCCTTATAATCATGATAAATGTTTATTATTCATGCTAGAATTGTATTAACCGGAAACATAATACATGTGTGAATACATAGACAAACAAAGTGTCACTAGTATGCCTCTACTCGACTAGCTCATTAATCAAAGATGGTTATGTTTCCTAACCATGAACAATGAGTTGTTATTTGATTAACGAGGTCACATCATTAGTTGAATGATCTGATTGACATGACTCATTCCATTAGCTTAGCACCCGATCGTTTAGTATGTTGCTATTGCTTTTCTTCATGACTTATACATGTTCCTATGACTATGAGATTATGCAACTCCCGTTTACCGGAGGAACACTTTGGGTGCTACCAAACGTCACAACGTAACTGGGTGATTATAAAGGAGCATTACAGGTGTCTCCAAAGGTAGATGTTGGGTTGGCGTATTTCGAGATTAGGATTTGTCACTCCGATTATCGGAGAGGTATCTCTGGGCCCTCTCGGTAATACACATCACATAAAGCCTTGCAAGCATTACAACTAATATGTTAGTCGTGAGATGATGTATTACAGAACGAGTAAAGAGACTTGCCGGTAACGAGATTGAACTAGGTATTAGATACCGACGATCGAATCTCGGGAAAGTAACATACCGATGACAAAGGGAACAACGTATGTTGTTATGCGGTCTGACCGATAAAGATCTTCGTAGAATATGTAGGAGCCAATATGGGCATCCAGGTCCCGCTATTGGTTATTGACCGGAGACGTGTCTCGGTCATGTCTACATTATTCTCGAACCCGTAGGGTCCGCACGCTTAAGGTTACGATGACAGTTACATTATGAGTTTATGCATTTTGATGTACCGAAGGTTGTTCGGAGTCCCGGATGTGATCACGGACATGACGAGGAGTCTCGAAATGGTCGAGACGTAAAGATTGATATATTGGAAGCCTATGTTTAGATATCGGAAGTGTTCCGGGTGAAATCGGGATTTTACCGGGTTACCGGGAGGTTACCGGAACCCCCCGGGAGCCATATGGGCCTTCATGGGCCTTAGTGGAAAGGAGAAAGGGGCAGCCCAAGGTGGCTGCGCCACTTCCCCCTCCCCTAGTCCTATTAGGACTAGGAGAAGGTGGCCGGCCCCCCTCTCTCTCTTTCCCCCCTTGGGGAATCCTAGTTGGAATAGGATTGGGGGGGAGTCCTACTCCCGGAAGGAGTAGGACTCCTCCTGCGCCTCTCTCCCTGGCCGGCGCCCCCCTCCCCCCTTGGATCCTTTATATACTGAGGTAGAGGCACCCTAGAACACACAAGTTGATCCACGTGATCTATTCCTTAGCCGTGTGCGGTGCCCCCTGCCACCATATACCTCGATAATACTGTATCGGAGTTTAGGAGAAGCCCTGCTGCTGTAGTACATCAAGATTGTCACCACGCCGTCGTGCTGACGGAACTCTTCCCCGACACTTTGCTGGATCGGAGTCCGGGGATCGTCATCGAGCTGAACGTGTGCTCGAACTCGGAGGTGCCGTAGTTTCGGTGCTTGATCGGTTGGATCGTGAAGACGTACGACTACTTCCTCTACGGCGTATCATCGCTTCCGCAGTCAGTCTGCGTTGGGTACGTAGACAACACTCTCCCCCTCGTTGCTATGCATCACATGATCTTGCGTGTGCGTAGGAAATTTTTTTAAATTACTACGTTCCCCAACAGTGGCATCCGAGCCTAGGTTATTTATGTTGATGTTATATGCACGAGTAGAACACAAGTGAGTTGTGGACGATACAAGTCATACTGCCTACCAGCATGTCATACTTTGGTTCGGCGGTATTGTTGGACGAGACGACCCGGACCAACCTTACGCGTACGCTTACGCGAGACCGGTTCCCTCGACGTGCTTTGCACAGAGATGGCTTGCGGGCGACTGTCTCTCCAACTTTAGTTGAACCAAGTATGGCTACGCCCGGTCCTTGCGAAGGTTAAAACGGAGTCTATTTGACAAACTATCGTTGTGGTTTTGATGCGTAGGTGAGATTGGTTCTTACTTAAGCCCGTAGCAGCCACGTAAAACTTGCAACAACAAAATAGAGGACGTCTAACTTGTTTTTGCAGGGCATGTTGTGATGTGATATGGTCAAGGCATGATGCTGAATTTTATTGTATGAGATGATCATGTTTTGTAACCGAGTTATCGGCAACTGGCAGGAGCCATATGGTTGTCGCTTTATTGTATGCAATGCAATCGCGATGTAATGCTTTACTTTATTACTGAACGGTAGTGATAGTCGTGGAAGCATAAGATTGGCGAGACGACAACGATGCTACGATGGAGATCAAGGTGTCACGCCGGTGACGATGGTGATCATGACGGTGCTTCGGAGATGGAGATCACAAGCACAAGATGATGATGGCCATATCATATCACTTATATTGATTGCATGTGATGTTTATCTTTTATGCATCTTATCTTGCTTTGATTGACGGTAGCATTATAAGATGATCTCTCACTAAATTATCAAGAAGTGTTCTCCCTGAGTATGCACCGTTGCGAAAGTTCTTCGTGCTGAGACACCACGTGATGATCGGGTGTGATAGGCTCTACGTTCAAATACAACGGGTGCAAAACAGTTGCGCACGCGGAATACTCAGGTTATACTTGACGAGCCAAGCATATACAGATATGGCCTCGGAACACGGAGACCGAAAGGTCGAGCGTGAATCATATAGTAGATATGATCAACATAAACGATGTTCACCATTGAAAGCTACTCCATCTCACGTGATGATCGGTTATGGTTTAGTTGATTTGGATCACGTAATCACTTAGAAGATTAGAGGGATGTCTATCTAAGTGGGAGTTCTTAAGTAATATGATTAATTGAACTTAAATTTATCATGAACTTAGTACCTGATAGTATCTTGCTTGTTTATGTTGATTGTAGATAGATGGCTCGTGCTGTTGTTCCGTTGAATTTTAATGCGTTCCTTGAGAAAGCAAAGATGAAAGATGATGGTAGCAATTACACGGACTGGGTCTGTAACTTGAGGATTATCCTCATTGCTGCACAGAAGAATTACGTCCTGGAAGCACCGCTGGGTGCCAGGCCTGCTGCTGGATCAACACCAGATGTTATGAACGTATGGCAGAGCAAAGCTGATGACTACTCGATAGTTCAGTGTGCCATGCTTTACGGCTTAGAATCGGGACTTCAACAACGTTTTGAACGTCATGGAGCATATGAGATGTTCCAGGAGTTGAAGTTGATATTTCAAGCAAATGCCCGGATTGAGAGATATGAAGTCTCCAATAAGTTCTATAGCTGCAAGATGGAGGAGAACAGTTCTGTCAGTGAGCATATACTCAAGATGTCTGGGTATAATAATCACTTGATTCAATTGGGAGTTAATCTTCCAGATGATTGCGTCATTGACAGAATTCTCCAATCACTGCCACCAAGCTACAAGAGCTTCGTGATGAACTATAATATGCAAGGGATGAACAAGACTATTCCCGAGCTCTTCGCGATGCTGAAAGCTGCGGAGGTAGAAATCAAGAAAGAGCATCAAGTGTTGATGGTCAACAAGACCACTAGTTTCAAGAAAAAGGGCAAAGGAAAGAAGAAGGGGAACTTCAAGAAGAACGGCAAGCCAGTTGCTGCTCAAGAGAAGAAACCCAAGTCTGGACCTAAGCCTGAAACTGAGTGCTTCTACTGCAAGCAGACTGGTCACTGGAAGCGGAACTGCCCCAAATATTTGGCGGATAAGAAGGATGGCAAAGTGAACAAAGGTATATATGATATACATGTTATTGATGTGTACCTTACTAATGCTCGCAGTAGCACCTGGGTATTTGATACTGGTTCTGTTGCTAATATTTGCAACTCGAAACAGGGGCTACGGATTAAGCGAAGATTGGCTAAGGACGAGGTGACGATGCGCGTGGGAAACGGTTCCAAAGTCGATGTGATCGCGGTCGGCACGCTACCTCTACATCTACCTTCGGGATTAATATTAGACCTAAATAATTGTTATTTGGTGCCAGCGTTGAGCATGAACATTATATCTGGATCTTGTTTAATGCGAGACGGTTATTCATTTAAATCAGAGAATAATGGTTGTTCTATTTATATGAGTAATATCTTTTATGGTCATGCACCCTTGAAGAGTGGTCTATTCTTATTGAATATCGATAGTAGTAATACACATATTCATAATGTTGAAGCCAAAAGATGCAGAGTTGATAATGAAAGTGCAACTTATTTGTGGCACTGTCGTTTAGGTCATATCGGTATAAAGCGCATGAAGAAACTCCATACTGATGGACTTTTGGAACCACTTGATTATGAATCACTTGATACTTGCGAACCGTGCCTCATGGGCAAGATGACTAAAACACCGTTCTCCGGTACTATGAAGAGAGCAACAGACTTGTTGGAAATCATACATACCGATGTATGTGGTCCGATGAATATTGAGGCTCGTGGCGGATATCGTTATTTTCTCACCTTCACAGATGATTTAAGCAGATATGGGTATATCTACTTAATGAAACATAAGTCTGAAACATTTGAAAAGTTCAAAGAATTTCAGAGTGAAGTTGAAAATCATCGTAACAAGAAAATAAAGTTTCTACGATCTGATCGTGGAGGAGAATATTTGAGTTACGAGTTTGGTGTACATTTGAAAAATTGTGGAATAGTTTCACAACTCACGCCACCTGGAACACCACAGCGTAATGGTGTGTCCGAACGTCGTAATCGTACTTTACTGGATAAGGTGCGATCTATGATGTCTCTTACTGATTTACCGCTATCGTTTTGGGGTTATGCTCTAGAGACGGCCGCATTCACGTTAAATAGGGCACCATCAAAATCCGTTGAGACGACGCCTTATGAACTGTGGTTTGGCAAGAAACCAAAGTTGTCGTTTCTGAAAGTTTGGGGCTGCGATGCTTATGTGAAAAAGCTTCAACCTGACAAGCTCGAACCCAAATCGGAGAAATGTGTCTTCATAGGATATCCAAAGGAAACTATTGGATACACCTTCTATCACAGATCCGAAGGCAAGACTTTTGTTGCTAAATTCGGAAACTTTCTTGAGAAGGAGTTTCTCTCGAAAGAAGTGAGTCGGAGGAAAGTAGAACTTGACGAGGTAACTGTACCTGCTCCCTTGTTGGAAAGTAGTACATCACAGAAAACTGTTTCAGCAACACCTACACCAATAAGTGAGGAAGTTAATGATAATGATCATGAAACTTCAGAACAAGATACTACTGAACCTCGTAGATCAACCAGAATAAGATCCGCACCAGAGTGGTACGGTAATCCAGTTCTGGAAGTCATGCTACTAGATCATGATGAACCTACGAACTATGAAGAAGCGATGGTGAGCCCAGATTCCGCAAAGTGGCTTGAAGCCATGAAATCTGAGATGGGATCCATGTATGAGAACAAAGTATGGACTTTGGTTGACTTGCCAGATGATCGGCAAGCAATAGAGAATAAATGGATCTTCAAGAAGAAGACTGACGCTGATGGTAATATTACTGTCTACAAAGCTCGACTTGTCGCGAAAGGTTTTCGACAAGTTCAAGGGGTTGACTACGATGAGACTTTCTCACCCGTAGCGATGCTTAAGTCTGTCCGAATCATGTTAGCGATTGCCGCATTTTATGATTATGAAATTTGGCAGATGGATGTCAAAACTGCATTCCTGAATGGATTTCTGGAAGAAGAGTTGTATATGATGCAACCGGAAGGTTTTGTCAATCCAAAGGGAGCTAACAAAGTGTGCAAGCTCCAGCGATCCATTTATGGACTGGTGCAAACTTCTCGGAGTTGGAATAAACGCTTTGATAGTGTGATCAAAGCATTTGGTTTTATACAGACTTTCGGAGAAGTCTGTATTTACAAGAAAGTGAGTGGGAGCTCTGTAGCATTTCTAATATTATATGTGGATGACATATTGTTGATTGGAAATGATATAGAATTTCTGAATAGCATAAAGGGATACTTGAATAAAAGTTTTTCAATGAAAGACCTCGGTGAAGCTGCTTACATATTAGGCATTAAGATCTATAGAGATAGATCAAGACGCTTAATTGGACTTTCACAAAGCACATACCTTGACAAGATTTTGAAGAAATTCAAAATGGATCAAGCAAAGAAAGGATTCTTGCCTGTGTTACAAGGTGTGAAGTTGAGTAAGACTCAATGCCCGACCACTGCAGAAGATAGAGAGAATATGAAAGATGTTCCCTATGCATCAGCCATAGACTCTATCATGTATGCAATGCTGTGTACCAGACCTGATGTGTGCCTTGCTATAAGTTTAGCAGGGAGGTACCAAAGTAATCCAGGAGTGGATCACTGGACAGCGGTCAAGAACATCCTGAAATACCTGAAAAGGACTAAGGATATGTTTCTCGTATATGGAGGTGACAAAGAGCTCACCGTAAAAGGTTACGTTGATGCAAGCTTTGACACTGATACGGACGATTCTAAATCGCAAACCGGATACGTGTTTACATTAAACGGTGGAGCTGTCAGTTGGTGCAGTTCTAAACGAAGCGTCGTAGCGGGATCTACATGTGAAGCGGAGTACATAGCTGCTTCGGAAGCAGCAAACGAAGGAGTCTGGATGAAGGAGTTCATATCCGATCTAGGTGTCATACCTAGTGCATCGGGTCCAATGAAAATCTTTTGTGACAATACTGGTGCAATTGCCTTGGCAAAGGAATCCAGATTTCACAAAAGGACCAAACACATCAAGAGACGCTTCAATTCCATCCGGGATCTAGTCCAGGTGGGAGACATAGAGATTTGCAAGATACATACTGATCTGAATGTTGCAGACCCGTTGACTAAGCCTCTTCCACGAGCAAAACATGATCAGCACCAAAGCTCCATGGGTGTTAGAATCATTACAGTGTAATCTAGATTATTGACTCTAGTGCAAGTGGGAGACTGAAGGAAATATGCCCTAGAGGCAATAATAAAGTTATTATTTATTTCCTTATAATCATGATAAATGTTTATTATTCATGCTAGAATTGTATTTACCGGAAACATAATACATGTGTGAATACATAGACAAATAAAGTGTCACTAGTATGCCTCTACTTGACTAGCTCGTTAATCAAAGATGGTTATGTTTCCTAACCATGAACAATGAGTTGTTATTTGATTAACGAGGTCACATCATTAGTTGAATGATCTGATTGACATGACCCATTCCATTAGCTTAGCACCCGATTGTTTAGTATGTTGCTATTGCTTTTCCTTCATGACTTATACATGTTCCTATGACTATGAGATTATGCAACTCCCGTTTGCCGGAGGAACACTTTGGGTGCTACCAAACGTCACAACGTAACTGGGTGATTATAAAGGAGCATTAAAGGTGTCTCCAAAGGTAGATGTTGGGTTGGCGTATTTCGAGATTAGGATTTGTCACTCCGATTGTCGGAGAGGTATCTCTGGGCCCTCTCGGTAATGCACATCACATAAGCCTTGCAAGCATTGCAACTAATGAGTTAGTTGTGAGATGATGTATTACGGAACGAGTAAAGAGACTTGCCAGTAACGAGATTGAACTAGGTATTGGATACCGACGATCGAATCTCGGGCAAGTAACATACCGATGACAAAGGGAACAACGTATGTTGTTATGCGGTCTGACCGATAAAGATCTTCGTAGAATATGTAGGAGCCAATATGGGCATCCAGGTCCCGCTATTGGTTATTGACCGGAGACATGTCTCGGTCATGTCTACATTGTTCTCGAACCCGTAGGGTCCGCATGCTTAAGGTTACGATGACAATTATATTATGAGTTTATGCATTTTGATGTACCGAAGGTTGTTCGGAGTCCCGGATGTGATCACGGACATGACGAGGAGTCTCGAAATGGTTGAGACGTAAAGATTGATATATTGGAAGCCTATGTTTGGACATCGGAAGTGTTCCGGGTGAAATCGGGATTTTACCGGAGTACCGGGAGGGTTACCGGAACCCCCCGGGAGCTATATGGGCCATAGTGGGCCTTAGTGGAAAAGAGAAGGGGCTGCCCTAGATGGGCTGCGCGCCTCCCCCTTCCCCTAGTCCTATTAGGACTAGGAGAGGTGGCCGGCCCCCCTCTCTCTCTTTCCCCCCTTGGGGAATCCTAGTTGAAATAGGATTGGGGGGGAGTCCTACTCCCGGAAGGAGTAGGACTCCTCCTGCGCCTCTCTCCCTGGCCGGCGCCCCCCTCCCCCCTTGGCTCCTTTATATACTGAGGTAGAGGCACCCTAGAACACACAAGTTGATCCAGGTGATCTATTCCTTAGCCGTGTGCGGTGCCCCCTGCCACCATATACCTCGATAATACTGTAGCGGAGTTTAGGCGAAGCCCTGCTGCTGTAGTACATCAAGATCGTCACCACGCCGTCGTGCTGACGGAACTCTTCCCCGAAACTTTGCTGGATCGGAGTTCGGGGATCGTCATCGAGCTGAACGTGTGCTCGAACTCGGAGGTGCCGTAGTTTCGGTGCTTGATCGGTTGGATCGTGAAGACGTACGACTACTTCCTCTACGTCGTATCATCGGTTCCGCAGTCGGTCTGCGTTGGGTACGTAGACAACACTCTCCCCCTCGTTGCTATGCATCACATGATCTTGCGTGTGCGTAGGAAAAATTTTGAAATTACTACGTTCCCCAACATGTAGATGAGTTCGTTATATGATTCTTCGGAAGAAGAATTTGATATGAAAAAGGAGGAGGATCTTGCAATGATCCTAGCTATGCACATCAATAAAAAACCGAAGCACGATTGTTCGGTTATGGGTCGACAGAAAATTTGGAGGGATAGGATTGATGCCCATAACAGATTGATGAGGCACTATTTCGTGGAGAATCCCACATACCCGGAGTCGTACTTTCGTCGCCGGTTTAGGATGAGCACCGAGTTGTTCAGGCGCATTGCAGAGGAACGAGCGAGCCATGACCGATTTTTTCCAGCAAAGGAGGAATGCCGCCAGAGAGTTTGGGCATAGCACCTTTCAAAAGGTGACAGCCGCTTTGCGTATGTTGGCATACGGTATCCCGGTTGATTTAGTTGATGATCACTTGACTATGGGTGAGAGCCAAGCCATCATGTGTGTCAAGCGCTTCGCAGTCGGAATTGTGCAAGTGTTTGGCAAGGAGTATTTGAGATCTCCCAATGCTAAAGACGCTGCAAGGCTATTGGAGATGAACAAAGCTCGCGGCTTTTCTGGTATGCTTGGCTCAATAGATTGCATGCATTGGAGTTGAAAGAATTGTCCAAAGACATGGCATGGGCAATTCCACGACCAAAAAAAAAAGGTTCCACTGTAATCCTTGAAGCGGTGGCCGATCAAGAGACTTAGATTTGGCATGCATTCTTTGAAATGCCTGGATCTTTGAATGACATCAATGTTGTCAACCGGTCACCAATGATGAATAAGATTGCAAATGGTGATTTGCCACCGGTGCAGTTTGTAGCAAATGGCCGTACATACGACTATGACTATTACCTAGCGGATGTCATCTATCCAAAGTGGCAAACCTTTGTGCAGCCATTGAAAAAGTCGGAAGGTAAGAAAAATCTTGATTTCCACAATGCTTAGGCGGCGGCTAGAAAAGATGTGGAGAGAGCTTTTGGGATTTTGCAAGTCCAATTTGCTATTGTGAGAGGACCGGCTAGATTTGGGGATCAAAAAATGCTTTGGTACATCATGCACGCTTGTAGGATCAATGAATGCTTTGGGACATCCCGTGCAAGTGCGACGGATGGCTGAAAGGGTGGCCCGTTTTGTTGCCTCGTATCATGTCATTCGACGTCCCGCAGCGCATGATGATTTTCAGAAGGATCTCATTGAGGAGTGGTGGGCATGGAATGAACGACAAAGATCATCATGATTTGTGCGTTTGATATTGTATTGTTGGACTATTTGTTGTATTGTTGAACTATTTGCTATATTGAACGATAAACTGTTCGTTTGAGTTGTAATAACGAAATTAAACTATTTATTTTGATTTATTTTGTTTGTGTTTGATTTTTTTGCTTCTGTTCTGAAATGTATATGTTGTTTGTGCGACAGTCGCGCGTGCTGCATTTTAGCGCGGCTGCTGGAACCAGCGCTGCCCGCCGCGTCAAACCAGAAGATGGACATGCGGCAAAATAGTTTTTAGCACACGACATGTTCGGCGGCTGTTGAAAATGCTCTAATTTTAATCTCTAACTGAGTTAGAATATCCAAAACAGGACCAAAACGGCCTGGGGGCAGGAGGATCGCAGCCCCGGATCTCCACACACGCGAGTGTCGTCTACGGTTGAACGGTCGCCGTAGTGTAGCGGTGCGGAGGGCGTATGGCGACGGGCCATGTGCGCGCGGCGAGGAACACGGGCGCCGGGCGCCTCGTGGGCGCGGACGGCCACAGTGCCGCGTGGGTGGTGCGTACGACGTAGTACCCGTATGCAGCCGTCGTGACCACGGCCGGATCGCATTTACGCCAGCTTCCCGCCCCGCGGTAGGTCGCGCCCGCCTTTCGGGCCCCGTGTGCCGCGGCGTGCTCGTGTCGGGGCTGCGCGCGAGAGACGCCCTACGTCACCGACGACCGACCGAGAGCGGGCGAGTCGGTCGACCGGGGTGGACACGGAGAAGAGTGGGCCTGCAGTTCCATGAATCCGGGCCACGAAGCAAGGGTAGATGATAGGATGTGGAAGATGTTCAAAGCATCACAACACAGCATCATCCACATAGTAAGAGAGTCAGAGACCCTCCTCCTCCTCCCTCCCAACCCTAGCCGCCCCCTCCTCCTCCTCCCTAGCCGCCCCTCCTTCGCTTTCCTTCCTCGCCGCCGCCTGAGGCAGCTGTCGGGCAAGCCCGGGGCGCCAAGGATGGTGTCGGCGAGGCCTCGGTTGCCCTGCATCTGTGTGGGAAACCCCGGATCTGGAGCGGCGGCTCCATTGGCAAGGCACGACCGGCTAGCAGCCATACGGGCGGTGGATCTGGCGTCCCGGCCGCGCGGGCGGCGGGATCCAGCGATCGTTGGCGGCCGGCGGCGGTTTCTGCGGTGACCGTTGCGCGCGATCTGGCGCCTCCCCTTCTCCCCTGTTTGGCGTGCGGGCCAGCCTCGTCGGGCCGAGCTTCCTTGGGTCGCCGGTGGTCTAGTTGGGGCGAAATCCCTGGTCGGCCATGGCCGGCTGCGTCGACGGGGACGCCTGAGGGCGCCGTTCCTCTCTTTGGAGGCGTCGGTATGGACTGATCCCCTCACTTCCCTTCCCCTAGATCTCCCGGGCGAAAGCCCTAACTTTGTTGGACGGCGACGACGACACATGTGAGTGCGTCGGACCAGATTATGACCTTGACTCGGTATGTGGCTCGGTCAGGGCCTCCAGCTTTAGATGTTGGGTTTAGGTGAGAGGTTCGGATATTTGACCCAGTTTGTACACCTTTATCATATAAATTGGAGTAGCGGCATATATTGTCAAGATGATGGATTCAGGCATATTGTTGTACTACTTTATAAGGTTCTCAAAATAATCAGTAAGATGGCCGCATGCATCTCATAGATGCAGAGGCTGGGGTCATCCTACTTTTTAAAAAAATTGAATCCGGGCCACGTACTGTTCATTCGACTTACTGCTGCGACGTGGTAGCGAGCGATTATTGCTGTGCGTGACCACAACGTCTATCTATCTATCTATCTATGTGGTCACCTGCGCAACTAATTCGAGCGTCCTGCCACGGTACACAGGTAGGAGCGCCACAGTGACCTGACGACTCCTACTTAGCCGCTCCCTGCTCTCGACTGTGCCGGCGGTACGGCGCCCGGGATAGACACACGGTACCGCGTCGGCGTCGCACATGCGGATCCACGTTCGACGATGGATGAGCGGGCGAGCGAGCGAACATGGCGCGCGCAGCGATGGGGCAGGGGAGGATGGCGCCGGTAGATCTCGCGTCCGGCCGGCATACGGAAGAGCAGGTGCACGGCGCTGTCGCGCGGCTCTGGGCGTATGGGCGCATGGGCTTTCACTCCGGATCTGCATGCGCCATGGGCCATCAGCTCCCCACGAGGGTGAGGATGCAGCGCCACCACCATCACTGCTTGCATTGTAGGTTTCATCTTTCTACTCTACTCTGGAGTCCGTGCCAAGGAATGCATCGGGCAAACTTTAGGTGCATATATACGTACGCAATTAAGGCCTTCTTGGTTTGGTTTGGAGGAATTTCATAAAAATTCTAGAGGATAGGATTCTTACAGGATTTTTTTTCTTTAGAACCCTTTGGTTCATAGGAATGGGTTCCTATTCCTACATAGGATTGGTTCCCATCCTTCACATTTCATAGGAAAATAAAAATGAGCCTAGACTTAATGAAAAAATTCTTTTGGTGTCAACCAAATGACATCTCGTTTTCTATTCCTACTCATAGAATTTAAGATACATGTCATCTCATTTCCTACAAAATTCCTATTCCTACGATAATCCTATCCTATGAACCAAAAGAGGCCTAAACCGAAAATGCTGAATGGAGCTCGGCCTCCATGGAGGCCGAATGAATTTGAAACGGTCGTAATTCAAATTTTTATGTTTCAGTTTTTTTTAAAATAATACACATATACTTGATGCATAGGTGTGTGAACTTTCAGGACGAAATATGTTAAAATGAATGCTACACAAAACAATACAAATTTGTAGCTTTTTAGTGCAGATACTATTCATCCTCAAAGTCCATGATTTTGTTTTTTGTTTGCGCAGCTCGCATTTCAAGGTACTTCATCCTGAAATTTTACACATTCACATGCTTGTATACTTGTATTCCCCTTTCTTTTATTTATTCCGCGTATTAGTTTTGACCTAAGTCAAATTTTATAAAATTTGATGAAATTTATAGAAAACAATTTAAACATTCACAGTAAAAATATATGTGGTATCAAAAAAATATTGAATGATGATTCTAATGTATTGATTTGGTATTGTGGATGTTACATTTTCTGTGTATAAACTTTGTCTAAGTTTAGAAAATTTGACCCGAGATAAAGCTAATATGCAAAGTAAATAAAAATGGAGGGGCACTATTTTTTTAGATTTTTTGAAACTAATAGGTTTGATTTTTGAAAAATTCTGCCTCCATATAGGCAAAGCTCCAAAACCCCTACTCCAATTAAATAAATAAATGAATGTATATCATTCAAGAGCACGCGGGGGGGGGGGGGGGGGGGGGGGGGGCTATACCTTGCTACCGGCGAGAGGTACAGAACGCTCGCCTACAATGCAACTCATACGTGTCAAGGAACATCACATCATACTCATACGGGGTTGGGCCCATGTTAATACAATGTAAAAAAATCACGTAATATAAAAGGGCTTTCTTTCCATTAAAAAATGTTTCAATCTGTATTTGCAAAATTTAACATTTATTCAGCAACAATGTTCAAACATGTATTTTAAAAATATTTGTCATGCATTTGAAAAATGTTAAACGTGTATGAAAAAAATTGACATGCGTTTAGAAAAATAAAAATATAAAATATAAAAAAACCAATACAAAAATATGGAGAAACAAAAGAAGAAGAAAAACCAGTCAGAAGGTTCTAAAACTGGTCTGAACCGTTCTATAGAATCTTCCCAATGCCAAAAGTGTGAGCTACAGTGTTGGACCCGCCTGTTTAGTGGAGCGCCAAAGGTGGGGGGGGGGGCTCTGTCTTGTAATAAGCGAGATATAGCCCTCGTGTATACCTGGCCATACCTCGGGCCGGGTCGGGCTTCGGGCCGGGCCTATCCAAGCCCGACGCAAAAAACTCAGGCCCGAGCCCGGCCCGGCCCGGCCGTCGGGCCTGTTTTCTAGGCCCGAGCCCGGCCCGAATCCATAAAAGCCCGTCGGGCTTCGGGCCGGCCCGGCCTGTCCTTCAGGAAAACGCGAAAACGATGGGTCTGGGCCCGGCCTGGCCCGGCCTTCGGGCTCAAAATCTAGGCCCGAGCCCGGCCCGGGAGCGGCGTCAGGCCGGGCCGGGTCAGGCTTTTTCGGGCCGGGCTGTTCGGACCGGGCTGTCCATGGCCAGGACTACCCCCGCGTAGGAGTACACATAGTTTAGTTACAGAAAACCCTATTCGACGCACCCTGCATCAAACTGTCGACCAATCGCACAGGCATGGTGACCTAGCGAGCCACTTGGGCCGGCCCGTCTGTAAAGTGCGTAAACCTCCCAGATTCAAAATTCGAACAGTTTAAAATTTCATAAAAAGTTCGCATTTCTTAGTATTGTTCACAAATTCAAAAAATGTTCACGGATTTCAGAAAATGTTCCTACTTTCTAAAATTGTTCTCAAATTCAAAAAATGTCTGCGTTTCCAAAATTTGTTCACAAATTCAGAAAATGTTAGATAAATTTCCTAAAATGTTCTTGAATTGTAAAAAATGCTCACTTTTTTAGAAAAATGTTCGCACTTTTACATAAAATCTTCCGATTTTCGAAATTTATTCATAAATTAAAAATATCCACTTTTTCGTAATTTGTTCTCAAATTGAAAAAATATTTGCGGGAATTTTATTAAAACATTCGTGTTTTGAAAAAACAATTGATAATTTCAGAAACTGTGCATTTTTTGAATTTTGTTCCTGTTTTTAGAAAATGTTTGCATTTTGAAAAGGTTGTTCGTAATTTTGAAAAATGTTCTCGCTTTCAATTTCGTTGCTTTTTTACAAAAAAAAGTTTCAGATTCTCAAAAAATGTTCGAGTCTTTAAAAGATTGTTAGCAAATTTTGAAAATGTTCGGATTTCTAAATATATTTACTTTTGCCAAAAATAAACCACGTTCAAAATTTCAAAGAACTTCATTTTCTTTTGCCGCCTATAGTTTATATTAACCAAGCTACCATTTTTGGATAAGCAGGTAGATGAACACAGTGGCTAGTGCTGTGGTCCACTCACTTGAGGTCGTGTGTTCAGAACCCCACATGCACGTTTTTGGGAATATTTTGCGACAGTTGTTTAAATTTTGTCGTAGTCGTTCTCTTCTTTAATGGTCACGTTACTAATCTTTCACTAGAGTTGGTTTGTCGCGTTGGCTAGATGCGAGGTCCTGTTAACCGCTTATCACGAGTACAAATCATACCTAGGGGCCGTTTTTGTTGTTGATGCGCTATCCTAAATGTGCCAGCCCAGGTCAGCAACTTTCTTTGCAAACCATCAACTGTTTGGCGCAGTAAGCAGCCTATAGGAGGTCCCTTTAGTTACGACCCAGTCTGGGGATCATGAAACATGATGATGTGTTAGAGTCAGGCCCAGTCCCAGTGGTACATAACAAAACAGCTCATGTGGAAATCCAGGACCACGGAGCCCACGTCCTCCCATGGGCAGGCTGAACCCAAAGCGAGACCTCCTCGTCAGCGCTCTATGCGCCCGATCCCGTTGCTGGCGCCTACACGCACGAGAAATTGGGCCGGCCCATTAAAAAAGCGCAGCATCCTTCGCAACTCGCTCGGAAAAGAAAAGACCGCTCTCCATCGCGCACAGCTACGTTCGCTTTTTTCTAAATAAAAGGTACGTTCGCTCTCGATCGAACTCCCGCAAAAAAGTTTTTCTTTGTGAAATCCCTATAAAAAGAATATCAATTTTGAAGAAAAATCACAAAAATGAAAATAGTTCATTGATTTTGAAAGAAAAGATCATCGATCTGAAAAAGAGTTCATTGATTTTGAAAAAAAGTTCATCGATTTTGAAAAAGTTCAACGAGTTTGAAAAAAGTTCATCAAGTTTGAATAAAAGTTCATAGACTTTGGAAAAAAAGTTCATCAAATTGAAAAAAAAGTTTATCGATTTTTTAAAAAGTTCATCAATTTTGAAAAAAGTCCATCAATTTTGAGAAAAGTTCATCGAATTTGAAAAACCGATATTGCAAAAATTTGGTCGCTTTGAAAAAGTTCACGCCGTTTAAGAAAGAGGAAAAAGATAGAAAAAAGGAAAAGAAACAGGGAAAACAGCTTCCTTTTTTGCATGTTATAAAGAGAAGAAAAAGAATGAGTGGTATTGCGCATGTGGTCATCTAGTTCAACTGGTTTGTGCGGTAGCTACGTGAATGAACGAGTGGGCTTCGAGTCGCGGTGGACGCTCATCTTTTGGGGGTTTTTATAAGAAAAGTAAAGTAGGATGGGCCGGCCCGCTATAAGACTGTGTACGAGGGGGGGGGGGTGCGGACGAGACTTGCCTGCTCCCCGCTCGTGTGCCCATCCGTGCTCCCGCATACGTGGCTTGATTTAATTGGAATAAAATAAGACCCGGCCCCACCCCCTTAAAATCAGGGGGGAGATGATTAGATTAGAAAGGAAAAAGAAAAATAGACAACCGTAGGATGAAGCGGGAGCACAGATGGGAGCATGAGGAGGGAGCAGGCAAGCCGGATCCGGGGGGTGCGCCCTGTACGGATTGGCCTATATTCGGCGTTTAAGGCGCCGAATAGGATTTGGCACCCAAAGCTAGTCAGTTTCTTTGCTTATTCTTTTCTAGCGGGCTGGCCCGCACATTCAGCGTGGCTAAAGCATTACTTGTTAAAATTTTTGAAATAGCATTACGCCATTTTGAATGTGTATTGTTTTTGTAATAAACATTTTTATGCAGTGCAGTATTAATATTAGAAGCATAATATGTGCATACTTGTTTATGTGAATATATCTTAAATTTAGCTCAAGCTCTTAAGGATATCAATACTGAAGTTGCTTGGCTTAACGATCGAGGCTATTTACTTTGTTGTTAATTATAAAGTTGGACAATCTAGTTTTCAGAAACTCATTATATGGGAAAATCTTCATGTGACATCGATGTTTACAACTTCAGTGGTACTTCTGGTTTTCACCTTGATACAATTTATCCAATATTTTGGAAAACATAGTTGACCTTGTGGTGCCACATCAGCTCTTACACGTGGGTCAAGCCTATCATAATAAGGGTTAATTTGGCCAAACCGGTAACTAGCGCGAGGTGGTAGTTTTCTGCTAAAAACTTAGACTCTAAGTTGTAGTTTCTTGTAACCCTTAAAAATGTGGTTGTTTTTGGAACCCTAACAACAAGGTCCGTCAATTGTCTCTCCAAGGCAGTGATTCTAAACATGCAAAGGATGCGGAGAATATGAACCTGTCTCATGTTTGGTCACTGGCCATGTTTGGGAATTTAAACAACCAGTTAACTTCCCATTCGTTCATGTTTGGAATTGTGCATGTCTTGGATCTTGAAGGTTGTACAGGTTTCAAACACCACCATACAAAAGAGATATGCAAAATGCTTCTTCTGAAGTTTCTCAGCCTCCGGAGAACTGACACCAAAGAGCTTCCAAAAAAGATTGATAGGCTTGTGAACCTAGAGACTTTGGACATAAGAGAGACAAATGTTGTTGAGTTGCCTAAAACCATATGACAGCTTGAACGGCTAGTTAACATAATTGGTGGGAATAAAAAAACACGGATGGCATTGAAACTTCCGAAAGAGATGAGTAAGAAAAAGGAAATGAAGGCCTTGCGCATACTATCAGGTATTGAGATTGTTGGGGAATTCGTGGACTTTCACCATTTGACCGAGTTGAGGAAACTTGCCATCTACAAGCTCAAAACAATGGGAGGTGGTGCAAGTTTGAAGAATTAAGATCCTCCATCGAGTACCTTCGTGGATATTCTCTACACACACTCATAATTGTTGATGAATCATCTGAGTTCCTAAAATCATTGGATGCTCTATCTACGCCTCCAAAATTTCTGACTGCCCTTGAGTTATCTGGAAATATGGTTAAGCTCCTTGGTTGGATAAATCAACTCAATACTCTCAGCAAGCTAACCCTTGCAGTGACAGCTCTTCAGAAAGATAACTTGGAGAACCTCAGCAAACTAGAGGCGTTGTTTTCTCTCACCTTTTTTAGGTCAGAAAAGCTAGATCCAGAAACTTTGATAACTCTTGTTGAAAATAAGTTGCACTCTGATGGGGAGATTAGAATTCCAGATGGAGGTTTTAAGAGTCTGAAGCTTCTTCGCTTCTCAGCTCCTCTCTGGCCATTACTGAGCTTTTCAGTAAATGCAATGCCAGAACTAGAAAGGCTTGAGCTAAATTTTAAAATGTTGGAGGGACTTTTTGGTGTAGAAAATATTTCCAAACTCAAAGTGGTTCACTTGACATTAGATGGAAAAGATGGTGAAGATATTACCAAGCGGATACATACCGAGATGAAGACCGCTGTGGAGAAGAACCCCAAGAAACCGAAGATAGTCCTTGATATAACTGATTGAACAAAGGCAAGTCGTCGTGCTTACTAAGTCCTTGCATGTTTGGATCCATCATATTTGGATGAACCTCCATATGAGTATATCATGAGATTATTGCATGTTTTGTTTCTTGTCTTTATGTGTGAATGAAGTATGATGAAGAACATCATGATCTCCTAAAGTTCATGTGAGAATATGTGTGTATTTAATGTGTTTACTAGCTAATTAAAGTGGCCTTGACAAGCTTTGTTGCCAAGCTATATGTTGTGCTAAGTTTATTTTACCTTTAGTGAAAAAATACTTATGGTGGTGATGTAATTAATCGTCTATATTTTATGTGTTTACTTGATAAGTGACTGACGCGTCTGAAATGCATCATGTTTTATAGCCCACTTGGTGCATATCCCCATACTAAACTTACTCATATCATGTTTCACTGAGCCACTTCTATGTATGCTTTGCAACTTATTTCTGTACATGTTAACATGGGCACCACATAATCCTTCATTTTTCTAGGTTTTACAACTTTTTATGTTCTACTATGTATATGTGAGTAGGCACTCCCACACACTTAGCACGATGATTGGATCCATGTTGTAATTAGTCTGGATAAGTCGTAAGCACTAGATACAAGGCCTTGGAGAGTTTGACAAATGGAGGTTCCGCAATATACCAAAATTGAATGTATAATACCTAAAGATTGCGGGCCTCTGGTGCCTTTATGCACATCTTTTCTTGTAGACTTTGTTAGGCTTCCAAGCGCGGAGGTTTGTAGGAAAGCAGCAACTTCCCTCAAGTGGAACACGTAAGATTTATAAATCCGTGTGAGGCATAGGTTGAATATATTCTTCTCTCAAGCAACCGTGTAATCGCGATACAAGTAGTTCTTGTGTACCCAACACACCTAACAAAATTGTAAATTGCTTCGGCGCACTGGTTTGACAAAGAGATTGATGATTTGCATGATAAGTTGATATTTGGATGCTGGAAATATTGTTTTATTTTCGTAATAAATAAAAACAACAAAGTAACATGTTGCAAAAGTGACTGAAATGGATTTTCAATGGTTGGAAACCAGGCCTAGGGTTTATTGCTTCCTAATTGGCAACCCTCAACATTATTAAATCCACTAAAATACATGATACAACCTCAAAAGGTGTGGTAAAGCATCACACTGAAGTCCCTTTTTTATTAGATGAAAGTAGGATGAGATATCATAGGTAAGGTAAAACATCACACATTATCTATTATCTTTCTAAGACATAGAGCACGCCCCAATATCACCTCAGGTAGCCCCAAAAATTAAACTAGACAATCATGTTATATTCCTTATCTTTCTATTATTAATCCATAGAGTCACCCAAATGACACAACAATGTCTCTGAAAGTTATACTAGACATGCATCATATGACCTTATGATTCCCAAAAGTTCAATACACAACATGAATAAGATTCAATCCAACATAAAGAAACTCATAATATGAGATACATCGAATAGTTCAACTCCATAACAATACCTTTTCGCGAATACGGAAAGTTTGCGCGTCTTTCATTGGTAGAGGAGTCGAACAAGAATATAAGGTCTCTGTCTCCAACACACAATGTGAGGCCGAGAGAGGGGGGCTAGGGTTACAGACTACCACATGCGGATTATTGTGTAATAATGTTGGCCAAGCCAAAAGCGCCAATGCCCAAAGCTGAGCTCCGTCCTTGATGAGCTGAAGGAGATTGCTCAAGGAGGGTTGTAGTCCATCAAAGACGCAGTCGTTCCGATGCTTCCATATAAGCCAGGTCGTAGGAGGAGGAGGAGGAGGAGGGATGAGAGCCCTTTTCGGCAGGAGGATGGGAATATGGCTAGGGTATCATGCACCACTCCAGGAAGTGGGGTTTGGGGTGGGGTGGAGGATTCGATGAATGACACCATGTGAGCAACTCGTGCCAGAGTTATCGGGAGAAGGATTAGCTCACCAAAGAGGTGATGAATGCTCTTCGGTTCTTGGTTGCAAACGAGGCATCTATACTCATGAGCTAAACCATGGCGTGTGAGTCTTTCCGCAGTCCAGCATCAGCTTTGGGAGACTAGCCACATGAAGATCTTGATGCGAAGAGGAGCCCAAGTTTTCCAAGTGAGCCACCAATGTGGATCTGGCAGTGGGTCAACGAACATGGCGGACTAGCAGGTGGCAGTGGAGTAGACTCCAGAACTAGTCCGGTGCTAGAAAAGCTTGTCTGGAGTGCTAAGGAGAGAGGTATGTTGAAGAAAACGCTGGTAAATGTACTGGACCATGACAGCAGGGCCTAGAGGACTCTGGATCTCTTGGACCCATGCCCGAAGAAGCAGTCCATCATGGATAGTGCGCAACTTGCGGCGACGACGAGGGACCATCGTGTAGATGAGAAGAGCCAGCTCAGGAATGTAATGGCCGGACACCCAATGGTCTTTCGAGAAAAGACAAGATGGGCCATCGCCAAGCTGCCATGAAGTACACGCCTGGACAAGGCCCTGGACCTCCGGGCTGCGAGGAAGGGGGAGGTGGCTCAAGGGGCAGTTTGGGTCGGTGCATTGGATCCAAATCCATCATGCCCGCAGGGCCATACCAGCTCGGTGGAGATCCCAAACGCCGAGGCCTCCAAGACCCAAGGTTGACAAATGCGAGGCCAATTAATCTTGCATTGACCGTTGCGTACATACTTGTCTCCCGCCCAGAGGAAGCCACGGATCGCCCGGTGGACGCACGCGAGGATTGATTTGTTGAGCGTGATGGCAATGACGAAGTAGTTAGGAATAGCACATAGGACATGCCTCACTACGGCCAACCGATTGCCAAGAGAGAGCATAGCGGCACACCACGTGGGGATCTTGCCTTTGATCTTCTCGGGCAGGGGATGTAGGGGCACCGTGGGCACCTTGCCAAGAGTCACTGCGAGAGCAAGATATTGCACCGGAAAGGTGGAAATCGGGCAAGCAAGGTTGCTCTGGATCGTGTCTTGGTGCTCCTCGGAGCACCCAATCGGTGTGGCAAAGCATTTGGCAAGGTTGGTGCTAGGGCCGGACGCAATGCCAAAGACATGCAGGAACACTTTGATGGTCGCGATGTCATGTGCGTCAAGGATGGCAAAAGGTGACTATGTCATCAGCATAAAGGGAGATGCTTGATGTCGCGTGCCAGGGAGTGAGCCGGCGGAGCAATCCCTTGCCAGCCGCCCGCTGGATCAAAGCATTTAGGACGTCGATGTCGTGAGTGAACAACATCTGGAGAGCATATCGCTTTGGCATAAGCCTCTGGCGTGGGAAATGGGGTGCCCGGGCACGCCATTAACATGTAAATGTGTTGATGCCGTGGAGAGGAGGATGGAGATCCACTCGCGCCAGTTAGGCCAAAACCAAGGTGGCTGAGAATATGAAGAAGGAATAGCCATGAGATTGAGTCAAATGCCCAGGCAATGTTAATCTTGAGCATCATGCGTGAGACTTTCAGGATATGAATGAGACGTGCGGTGTGTTTCAGGAGCTGAAAGTTGTCATGTATGATACGTCCGGCGATGTACACGCTTTGGTTCGCCGACACCATGTCACCAAGCCGAGGGGCAAGCCAAAGGGAGAGGTTTATTTTTATTTTTTAAGGAAAGGGAGAGGGTTTTGGAGAGAGAAAAAACTTCGCGACAAGATGGATGGGGCTGATCGAACGGTAGTCAAACAAAGATTCAGAATCGGCACTCTTGGGCAGCAAGGTGATGAACGCTCGACCTGATGAACCACTGCAGGGCAGGACATTTTTCTGTTCCAAAACAAAGCTAGGGGCATTTTATCAGGGATCAAACGGGCAGTGACCAAATGCGCATCATTTCTGTATGAAAATTCAGAAGGAGGGGGACGGGATGGCGAGACGCTGGCTGACAAGCAACAGGAGACATGCTTGAGGCTTGACACATTAAATAAGTGACAGCAGGAGACATTAAATAAGTGACAGCAGGAGACATGCGTATCTGTTTTCCATGTTTTCCCGTCAGTCATAGCCAGAGACATGTTAATGAACCGGGGGATAAATCAAAAGAGGAAGCCAGAACACATGGAGAAGGTTGCCAAAGCCCATCAAATGGAGGCCGCAGATCGAGCGAAATGCGCTCTAGCTGCCTCCATAGCTCACGCGCTGGGTGCCTGACGAACAGATCGAGCGAGCCCAGCAAAGCCAGAACAATTACCATTACAAACTGTACTAACATACTTAGATCACAACCAGTTACACCCAAACTACTTTGACGGATCAATTTAATTCTTGATCCTATATTTAGGTCTTTCCTTAGAAAAAGAGACAGAAATTACATCATTACACACACTATCTACGAAACATGATGAACTGACGACGCTGGCTCTAGCACACTGCGCAGGTTCCCTTCTGAAAATTAAATGCAAACGAACATAATTCAGAACACTGTTACAGATGAATCCATCACACGGTTAAACGATCCATCCTGTGCTAGTACAGTATGCGAACGACTCGGGGGCTAGTCGATGACGGGCAACATACCGTCGACGTCGACGTCGTCGGCGTCGAGGCCCTTGTCGTGGCGCTCGACGCACTGGAGGATGTACTTGAAGGCCTCGGTGTCGCAGGGGATGGCCAGCGCGCCCTCGTGCCGGAACCCGAACTCCTCCTCGGCCTTCTCCAGGAGGAGCCGGAACACGGGGTGCCCCAGGTAGCCGGTCGGGATCACGAACCGCCGCTGCTCCGGCCCCACGTACACAGGGCAGTAACCCCTCGGCACGTCCGGCGCCGCCTCCGGGCTGTGGCAGCCCTCGTCGTCCGAGTCCACCGTCACCGTCCTCGTCAGCCGCCGCAGCACGAACGGCGGGATCGACGGCGGCGCACCTCCCGCTCCCGCTCCCGCCCCCGCCGCCGGCGCGTGCGTCTCCTCCCCCTCCCCCTCCTCGCCGTCGTCGGCGTCGCCCCTGGCGCCGAGGGCCCACTTGTGCAGCAGCTCCCGCAGCCGCACGATCGTCGTGGTGGCCGCCTTGGCGCCGTCGTCGCCCATCACGTACGTACCTACTTACTACACACACACGGCACCGTACGCCGCTAGTGCGGGACTTCTTGGATCTCGAGAGGCTGGGAATGGATGCTGGCCGGGAGCTGGAAGAATAAACGAGGGGGTGGCATGCACCGATTATATAATCAACTCGCAGCCCTACCGCCGGACGCGCAGGAGGTAACATGGCGCCATGGCGATTATTATTAAAAAGCTCTTGCTTAGCGAGATATCTAGCGGGAATACGGTGTGTTTGCTTTGATCCAGCCATTAGGCCAGCTTGCTCGGACTTCTTTTCTTTGGTGGCAACGGCAGGGGAAGCTTGTGGTGGGCTTGCAAGCTAAGCAGGAATATTAAATCAGCTTAGATGGTGTGCCAAGTAAACCAAGTAGTGAGGAAATGGGATTTTTGGTTCTGGTTTTGTACGCGAGATACTCTTTTCTTCTGCATTGTGCGTAGCAAATGCGCGCTGGCCAGGTGCTCGATATTTTTAAATAAATATCAGGGCTGAATTTCTGAAAGAGAAAAAATAAGAGTCAACTGCCGATTATTTTGATCTTTGGTCTACAGGTAATCAACAAAGGAAGCTAACCACCTCACCTATGACACTCATTGTCGAACAAGCTAAGGGAAATACTGTTTTTTGACATGTTTTTGCCTTTAATATGTTAGCACTGAAAACCTTTTGTTTCAAGCATCATGGTAACTTTGATCATTGGGAATAAATTTGTTGAACCCGTCCCTCGGTAATTTTTGTAAATAGCACGATAACATTCACGCCATAGACCTGATAATTTAGATACAAACAACGCGGTAACTTTAACCATTGGGGAAGACAAATGTGAAAAGATATCTGATAATTTATGTGTAAATAGATGGTAATATACGGAGCGCATATCTGATAACTGAGGTAGAAACACCATGGTAACTTTGACCATAGGGATTTTTTTTAAGATACTCCGGTATCTTCTATGTAAATAGCACGGTAGTATACCTCCCTCCCTTGGCATTTTTATGTGTATATAGTATGAAAACATATGCACTGTGATAACTAAACACTATGTTAAGTTTTTGAAAGGGGGGGGGGATTTGTTGCTGAAACATCCCCGTGATAAATTTTGTGTAAATAGCATGATATTTTAAGCACTACGGACTTGATAGGTTACCTAGAATCACCATGATAGCTTTTTTGTTTCAGGAAAAAGTTGTTCAAAACATCCCCAATAATTTTTTTGTAAATAACATGATAATATAAGCACCGCATAACCGATAACTTGCAATATAAATATGATGGTAACTCTTTTACCAAAGGAAAATAAGTTGTTAAAAACATACACTCGTGTAGCGCGTGGGCCTCTTGGATGAACACAATACATGGCGTGCCACGGGAAAGTCACATAATGTTTAGTGTCACGAGGGGCACACGTGCTATAGGCATGATAAGTTACGCAAAAACATCATGGTAATTTTGGACCTATGGAAAAAGCTACCGAAATACACCCAGGTTTCTAGGTGCAAGTACCATGAAATATACGAACCGTAGACACGGTAACTCATGTACAATCCCCCATGATAACTTTGACCGGGGGGAGGTTGATGTACATATACCCTGATAACTTATGTGTAAGTACCACGGTATTTTACACATCGAAGACCTTATAACTTGTGTACAAAACACAGTGGTAACTTTGAAGGGATATAGTTGTTGAAGCATAGTACCTGGTACATTCTATGTAAATAGCATGGTAAGTTATGCAACACAGGCCTGATAATTTGCATACGAATACCATGGTAACTTTGTCCTGAGGAGAAATCATGTGGTAGACGTGAAGAAGTGACAGTTTTCTCGAGGGTGGGCGCCCGAGATGTGCGGGAGAAGCAGGTTTCTCGGGCGAGCCTGCGGGGTCGTTTGGGAGGAGGCGAGTGAAGGAAATATGCCCTAGAGGCAATAATAAAGTTATTATTTATTTCCTTATATCATGATAAATGTTTATTATTCATGCTAGAATTGTATTAACCGGAAACATAATACATGTGTGAATAGATAGACAAACAGAGTGTCACTAGTATGCCTCTACTAGACTAGCTTGTTAATCAAAGATGGTTATGTTTTCTAACCATGGACAAAGAGTTGTCATTTGATTAACAGGATCACATCATTAGTTGAATGATCTGATTGACATGATCCATTCCATTAGCTTAGCATCCGATCGTTTAGTATGTTGCTATTGCTTTCTTCATGACTTATACATCACTGGTAGAAAAAGGGCCTATAGTCCCGGTTCGTAAGGGCCTTTAGTCCCGGTTTAGGAACCGGGACTAAAGTGTCGGTACTAATACCTCCACCCTTTAGTCCCGGTTCAATCCAGAACCGGGACTAAAGGCCCTCCACGTGGGCAGTGCGCAGAGCCCAGTCAGGAGACCCTTTGGTCCCGGTTGGTGGCACCAACTGGGACCAATAGGCATCCACGCGTCAGCACTTCTGTGGCTGGGGTTTTTGTTTTTTTTTGAAAGGGGGGGGTGTTGGGGGTTTTAGGGGGTTAATTTAGGTGTTTCATATATTGTGTTAGCTAGTTATAATTAATAGAGAGAAGTGTCCTCTGTTATGTCTGTGCTTGGTCGACGCTACGTACTATACATACGTATATAGAGAGGACTAGACACGCTAGCTAGCTAGTAAGCAAACGAAGGAAACAGAAGATCGTCATGAACATATATGCATATATACAGAGAGAAGTGATATCGACCACCTCTCCTTCTCCGAGAGATTGGTCGAACAACAAGTTCTCGTATATCTATCTGACACTACCGGCTACATATATACAGTAATTATCTCTTACAAATATAATCATACGGACTCAGGGTTAACATAGAATTCTCCGTCTTCAGGGATCACGTGGTCAAGAAAGAATGCCGCCAATTCCTCTTGAATTCCTCACATGCGAGCTGGTGCTAGGAGTTCATCCCGCTTCCGAAACACCTAATTTAAAGAAGGGGGTCAATACATATATATGAATGAATGAAACTCAACACAAATGATGGTAATAAAATAAAATTGTGAATGTTGTTATTTACGTACTTCATATTGTTCGTCAGTGTAGCCCCGCTCACAGGTCGTGTGGCGGATGGACTCGCAAACATAGTAACCACAGAAATCATTCCCTTGTTGCTGCCACAACCACTTTACAAGAAATAGAGGTTAATCAAACTGATAAGCAAGAATGCCAAATGGTATTGATGAAACTAGCGCTTGAATGACTAGTAGATGCGCTTAAAATGCTACTATAGCTAGTACTTACTTTCGGGTGTCTAAATTGCAGCTCCTTCGGTAGTCCCGGAGCTTTTCTGGTGAATTTTCTCCAAACCCTGCCGGACAAAGAAAACAATTACTTGATATATCAGGAAATGAACAAAGTTGCTGATATGGTGGATAATGATCGAGTTAACTTACTTCTCGAGTATTTGAGTCATGTCTGCATAGTCCTTTGGATCTTTTCGTCTTGAGTCTAAAACGGTTACTAGTCCCTGCTCAAGCTTAATATATAGGAGAATATAGTGGAAACTGCACACGCATGCATAACTCATCAATTACATTACTAATCTTTTTTTTCTTCCTCTTCTATTTTATCCTCTTCTTCCTCTACCGCTCGGCGACCCTCGACGACCCTCATTCCTGATAAAAAAAGAGGAAGAAGAAGAAAAAAAAGAGGAGAAGAAAGAATAGAGGAGATCTTCTCCTCTATTCTTTCTTCTCCTCTTTTTTCTTTTCTTATTCCTCTTCTTTTTTATCCTCTTCCTCCTCTCATGTTCGACGACCCTCGACCCCTCGGCGACCCTAGACTCCCTCTCGACCCCCTCTTCTAAAGAACTATTTTTTCTAAAGAACTATTTTTTGCATATATACATGAACATAGATATATACACAGAGAACATATATATACATATATATAAAAAACAAGCATATATATGAAAAAAAATCTATGAGCAGAAAAAAATCCTAATTTTTCTAAAAAACTATTTTTTTGCATATATACATGAAAAAAAGCATATAACAGAAAAAAAGCATATAACAGAAAAAAGCATATAACAAAAAAAAAGCATATAGCTAGGGCGCCGCGGCCGGACCAGAGGAGGACCGCGGAGTCCGGCGACGGCGACGGCGACGGCGACGATGGGGGCGGGCGGGCGACGGCGACGGCGACGCGGGCGACGGCAACGGCGACGATGGGGGCGGGCGGGCGACGGCGACGGCGACGATGGGGGCGGGCGGGCGACGGCGACGGCGACGGCGGGGCGGCGCGCGGCGCGGGCGACGGCGACGATGGGGGCGGGCGGCGTCGGATCAGGGCGACGAGGGCGACGGCGACGGGGGCGGGCCGGGGCGGCACGCGGCGCGGGCGACGGCGACGATGGGGGCGGGCGGCGTCGGGGCAGGGACGAGGGCGACGGCGACGGGGGCGGCGCGCGGCGCGGGCGACGGCGACAATGGGCGCGGGCGACGACGACGATGGGGGCGGGCGGCGTCGGGGCAACTGCAAGATGAGAATGAAAAATTCCAAAGTGTGCCTTATATAGCAGAGGCTTTAGTCTCGGTTCGTGGCAGCAACCGGGACTAAAGGTAGGCATTAGTCCCGGTTGGTGCCACGAACCGAGACCAATGGCCTCTTTTCGGCAGGCCAAAGGGCGGGAAGCGAAGCGCATTGGTCCCGGTTGGTGGCACCAACCGGGACTAAAGGGGGGCAATGGTCACGGTTGGTGCCACGAACCATGACCAATGCCCCCTTTAGTCCCGGTTGGTGCCACCAACCGGGACCAATGCCCTTGTGCTGCCCGCGCCCATAAGTTTAGTCCCACATCGCTAGTTGAGAGCGCCCGGCACTGGTTTATAAGCTTTGCTGCCTCCTTCCTCTCGAACTTCTCTGAATAGCAGGCCTATGGGCCTAATTTGACACTGCTTTGCCTATGGGCCTATTGGGCCTTCTGCGGGCCTGAATCCTGGCCCATGTAGGGTTTCTAGTCGTATTCAGGCCGTGGAGGCCCAGTTGGTGGCATTTTTTTTGGTTTTTTCTTTTTTATTTCTATATTTTTTTGGTTTTTTATTTTTTTATTTCTACTTAAAACTAAATACTTACAGTTTTTTAGTGATTTGTTTTTGCTTTTAGGTCACAAAAATTATAAACTTTCTGTTAGTGCCATTAGTTTTAAATTTTAAATAGTTTAAATTTGAATTTTTAAAAATTTGTGTGAATCACTAGTTTATGAATAACTTTACTATAAAATTAGAATTTTTTTTTCTTTGCTATTTATTTTTTATTTATACTTACAATTAAATACTTATAGTTTGATTTTAGGTCACACAAATTATATTCTTTTTGCTATTGAAGAATATTATAGTTTTATTTTAGTTGATCATAACATAATATTTTAATTGATTGTTTTTATTTTCATAAAAGTTTTGTAGTTCATTCTGTTTGCTATTAATTCATTCTTTGAGCTAAATGACTCTGAAATTGGAAAGCATTTCAAAATGAACTCTGAAAAGGTTGAAAGTTGGCATGGTATCATCATTTCACCCACATAGCATGTTCCAAAAAGTAGAGAGGGTTACGACAAAAACTTGATGCACTTCGTGTACAAAATGGACAATCACTTTCGAAGTATCAAAGTTTCGAACCATAAGACATGAAAGAATTTCAAATGAACTCTGAAAAAGTTGAAAGTTGGGATGGTATCATAATTTCACCCACATAGCATTTGCTTATTGCGGGAGAAAGTCTTCACTTTTTCTTTGCTTGTGTCATTTGCTTATTGCGCCGTAACCATGGATAATCTTCATTGTTTATCAGGATGCTTGGATCAGCCTTGACATTGAAGGGAGGAATTTCATGAAACTTTTCATAATCTTCAGACATGTCTGTCTTGCCGTCCACTCTCAGGATGTCCCTTTTTCCTGAAAGAACTATGTGGCGCTTTGGCTCATCGTATGATGTATTCGCTTCCTTATCTTTTCTTTTTCTCGGTTTGGTAGACATGTCCTTCACATAGATAACCTGTGCCACATCATTGGCTAGGACGAACGGTTCGTCAGTGTACCCAAGATTTTTCAGATCCACTGTTGTCATTCCATACTATGGGTCTACTTGTACCCCGCCGCCTAACAGATTGACCCATTTGCACTTAAACAAAGGGACCTTAAAATCAGGTCCGTAGTCAAGTTCCCATATGTCCACTATGTAACCATAATATGTGTCCTTTCCGCTCTCGGTTGCTGCATCAAAGCGGACACCGCTGTTTTGGTTGGTTCTCTTTTGATCTTGGGCGATCGTGTAAAATGTATTCCCATTTATCTCGTATCCTTTGTAAGTCAATACAGTCAAAGATGGTCCCCTGGACAACAAGTACAACTCATCACAAACAGTGTTGTCACCTCTGAGACGTGTTTCCAACCAACTGCTGAAAGTCCTGATGTGTTCACATGTAATCCAGTCGTCGCACTGCTCCGGGTGTTTGGAGCGCAGACTGTTCTTGTGTTCATCGACATACGGGGTCACCAAGGTAGAGTTCTGTAGAACTGTGTAGTGTGCTTGAGACCAAGAATATCCGTCCCTGCATATTATTGAGTCTCTTCCCAGAGTGCCTTTTCCAGTCAGTCTCCCCTCATACCGCGATTTAGGGAGACCTATCTTGTTAAGGCCAGGAATGAAGTCAACACAAAACCCGATGACATCCTCTGTTTGATGGCCCATGGAGATGCTTCCTTCTGGCCTAGCGCGGTTACAGACATATTTCTTTAGGACTCCCATGAACCTCTCAAAGGGGAACATATTGTGTAGAAATACGGGCCCCAGGATGACAATCTCGTCGACTAGATGAACTAGGACATGCGTCATGATATTGAAGAAGGATGGTGGGAACACCAGCTCGAAACTGACAAGACATTGCGCCACATCACTCCTTAGCCTTGGTACGATTTCTGGATCGATCACCTTCTGAGAGATTGCATTGAGGAATGCACATAGCTTCACAATGGCTAATCGGACGTTTCCGGTAGAAGCCCCCTCAATGCAACCGGAAGCAATTGCGTCATAATCACGTGGCAGTCATGAGACTTTAGGTTCTGAAACTTTTTCTCTGGCATATTTATTATTCCCTTTATATTCGACGAGAAGCCAGTCGTGACCTTCATACTGAGCAGGCATTCAAAGAAGATTTCTTTCTCTTCTTTCGTAAGAGCGTAGCTGGCAGGACCTTTATACTGCTTCGGAGGCATGCCGTCTCTTTCGTGCAAACGTTGCAGGTCCTCTCGTGCCTCAGGTGTATCTTTTGTCTTCCCATACACGCCCAAGAAGCCTAGCAGGTTCACGCAAAGGTTCTTCGTCACGTGCATCACGTCGATTGAGGAGCGGACCTCTAGGTCTTTCCAGTAGGGTAGGTCCCAAAATATAGATTTCTTCTTCCACATGGGTGCGTGTCCCTCAGCGTCATTCGGAACAGCTAGTCCACCAGGACCCTTTCCAAAGATTACGTAGTGTAAATCATTGACCATAGCAAGCACGTGATCACCGGTGCGCATGGCGGGCTTCTTCCGGTGATCTGCCTCGCCTTTGAAATGCTTGCCTTTCTTTCGACATTGATGGTTGGTCGGAAGAAATCGACGATGGCCCAGGTACACATTCTTCCTGCATTTGTCCAGGTATATACTTTCAGTGTCATCTAAACAGTGCGTGCATGCGTGGTATCCTTTGTTTGTCTGTCCTGAAAGGTTACTCAGAGCGGGCCAATCGTTGATGGTCACGAACAGCAACGCCTTAAGGTTAAATTCCTCCTGTCCGTGCTCATCCCACGTACGTACACCGTTTCCATTCCACAGCTGTAAAAGTTCTTCAACTAATGGCCTTAGGTACACATCAATTTCGTTGCCGGGTTGCTTAGGGCCTTGGATGAGAACTGGCATCATAATGAACTTCCGCTTCATGCACATCCAAGGAGGAAGGTTATACATACATAGAGTCACGGGCCAGGTGCTGTGATTGCTGCTCTGCTCCCCGAAAGGATTAATGCCATCCGCGCTTAAAGCAAACCATACATTCCTTGGGTCCTTTGCAAACTCATCCCAGTACTTTCTCTCGATTTTTCTCCACTGCGACCCGTCAGCGGGTGCTCTCAACTTCCCATCTTTCTTTCGGTTCTCACTGTGCCATCGCATCAACTTGGCATGCTCTTCGTTTCTGAACAGACGTTTCAACCGTGGTATTATAGGAGCATACCACATCACCTTCGCAGGAACCCTCTTCCTGAGGGGCTCGCCGTCAACATCACCAGGGTCATCTCGTCTGATCTTATACCGCAACGCACCGCATACCGGGCATTCGTTCAGATCCTTGTAGGCACCGCGGTAGAGGATGCAGTCATTAGGGCATGCATGTATCTTCTCCACCTCCAATCCTAGAGGGCATACGACCTTCTTTGCTGCGTATGTACTGTCGGGCAATTCGTTATCGTTTGGAAGCTTCTTCTTCAATATTTTCAGTAGCTTCTCAAATCCTTTGTCAGCCACAGCATTCTCTGTCTTCCACTGCAGCAATTCCAGTACGGTACCGAGCTTTGTGTTGCCATCTTCGCAATTGGGGTATAACCCTTTTTTGTGATCCTCTAACATGCGATCGAACTTCAGCTTCTCCTTTTGACTAATGCATTGCGTCCTTGCATCGACAATGACCCGGCGGAGATCATCATCATCGGGCACATCGTCTGGTTCCTCTTTATCTTCAGCAGCTTCACCCATGGCAGCATCATTGGGCACATCGTCTGGTTCCTCTTGATCTTCACCAGCTCCCCCCGTTGCAGCATCACCGTATTCAGGGGGCACATAGTTGTCATCGTACTCTTCTTCTTCGCCGTCTTCCATCATAACCCCTATTTCTCCGTGCCTCGTCCAAACATTATAGTGTGGCATGAAACCCTTGTAAAGCAGGTGGGAGTGAAGGATTTTCCGGTTAGAGTAAGACCTCGTATTCCCACATTCAGTGCATGGACAACACATAAAACCATTCTGCTTGTTTGCCTCAGCCGCATTGAGAAACTCATGCACGCCCTTAATGTACTCGCGGGTGTGTCTGTCACCGTACATCCATTGCAGGTTCATCTGCGTGCATTATATATAATTAAGTGTCCAAATTAATAGAAGTTCATCATCACATTAAAACCAAAGTGCATACATAGTTCTCATCTAACAACATATAGCTCTCCAGAGCATCTAATTAATTAAACCATACATTGAAACTATGTAAAACATTTCAATGCGAAAACAAATGCGATCATAATTGCAACCAAGGTAGCAATTGATCCAACGACATAATGATACCAAGCCTCGGTATGAATGGCATATTTTCTAATCTTTCTAATCTTCAAGCGCATTGCATCCATCTTGATCTTGTGATCATCGACGACATCCGCAACATGCAACTCCAATATCATCTTCTCCTCCTCAATTTTTTTTATTTTTTCCTTCAGCAAATTGTTTTCTTCTTCAACTAAATTTAACCTCTCGACAATAGGGTCGGTTGGCATTTCCGATTCACATAAATCCTAGATAAATAAAATCTATGTCACGTTGGTCGGCATAATTTTCATAAACAATAAATGAACCAATAGTTATGAAGATAATATACATACCAAATCCGAATCATAGACAGGACGAGGGCCGACGGGGGCGGATACCAAAACCATCGCACTATATAAGATGCAATAATAAATGTAAGAGAATGATACAAGTATCTATCTAAACAGACAAGTAAGAATATTTTTCCTTTCAGAAAGAAGATAAGAACAAGAGGCTCACCACGGTGGTGTCGGTGATGAGATCAGCGCGGGTGATCGACGGCGGTGAAGACGGGGACGGGGCATGACGGACCGCTAAATCTAGACAAATCTCGAGGAAAATGGAGCTTGGAGGTCGAGCTTCGAGAGGAGAAAGTTTAAGTGGTGTGGCTCGGGCATTCCATCGAACACCTCATGTGCATAGGAGGTGAGCTAGAGCACCACAAACCCCTCCCCTCGCCGGCCAGAGAAAAACAGAGCATTGGAGTGCTCTGCTTGCGGGCGAGGGTATATGTAGGCACCTCATTGGTCCCGGTTTGTGGCAAGAACCGGGACTAAAGGGGAGCCTTTGGTCCCGGTTCAGGCCACCAACCGGGACCAATGGTGGTGGGCCAGGAGCGAGGCCCATTGGTCCCGGTTCGTCCCACCAACCGGGACCAAAAGGTCCAGACGAACCGGGACCAATGGCCCACGTGGTACGGCCGGCCCCCTGGGCTCACGAACCGGGACCAATGCCCACATTAGTCCCGGTTCTACACTGAACCAGGACTAATGGGCTGAGCCGGCCTGGACCATAGCCCTGTTTTCTACTAGTGCATGTTCCTATGACTATGAGATTATGCAACTCCCTTTTGCCAGAGGAACACTTTGTGTGCTACCAAACGTCACAACGTAACTGGGTGATTATAAAGGAGCTCTAAAGGTGTCTCCAAAGGTACATGTTGGGTTGGCGTATTTCGAGATTAGGATTTGTCACTCCGATTGTCGGAGAGGTATCTCTGGGCCCTCTCGGTAATGCACATCACTTAAGCCTTGCAAGCATTACAACTAATGAGTTAGTTGCAGGATGATGTATTACAGAACGAGTAAAGAGACTTGCCGGTAACGAGATTGAACTAGGTATGGGATACCGACGATCGAATCTCGGGCAAGTAACATACCGATGACAAAGGGAACAACGTATGTTGTTATGCAGTCTGACCAATAAAAGATCTTCGTAGAATATGTAGGAGCCAATATGAGCATCCAGGTTCCGCTATTGGTTATTGACCGGAGACGTGTCTCGGTCATGTCTACATTGTTCTCAAACCCGTAGGGTCCGCACGCTTAAGGTTACGATGACAGTTATATTATGAGTTTATGCATTTTGATGTACCGAAGGTTGTTCGGAGTCCCGGATGTGATCACGGACATGACGAGGAGTCTCGAAATGGTCGAGACATAAAGATTGATATATTGGAAGCCTATGTTTGTGATGGGTTTCGTGGTAATTTCAAAAAAAATCCTACACACACGCAAGATCATGGTGATGCATAGCAACGAGAGGGGGAGTATGATCTACATACCTAGTAGATCAACAACGGAAGCGTTTGGTTGATGTAGTCGTACGTCTTCACGATCCGACCGATCAAGCACCGAAACTACGGCACCTCCGAGTTCTAGCACACGTTCAGCTCGATGACGATCCCCGGACTCCGATCCAGCAAAGTGTCGGGGAAGAGTTCTGTCAGCACAACGGTGTGGTGACGATCTTGATGCACTACATCAGCAGGGCTTCGCCTAAACTCCGCTACAGTATTATCGAGGACTATGGTGGCTGGGGGCACCGCACACGGATAAGGAATAGATCACGTGGATCAACTTGTGTGTTCTAGGGTGCCTCTGCCTCAGTATATAAAGGACCAAAAGGGGGGAGGCTGGCCAGCCAAGGGGGGCGCGCCAGGAGAGTCCTACTCCCTCTGGGAGTAGGATTCCCCCCCCCCCCAATCCTAGTTGGAATAGGATTCGCGGAGGGGAAAGGAGAGAGGGGGGCCGGCCACCTCTCCTTGTCCTAATAGGACTAGGGGAGGGGGAGGCGCGCGGCCCATCTTGGGCTGCCCCTTCTCTTTTCCACTAAAGCCCACTAAGGCCCATATAGCTCCCGGGGGTTCCGGTAACCTCCCGGTACTCCGGTAAAATCCCGATTTCACCCGGAACACTTCCGATATCCAAACATAGGCTTCCAATATATCAATCTTTATGTCTCGACCATTTCGAGACTCCTCGTCATGTCCGTGATCACATCCGGGACTCCGAACAACCTTAGGTACATCAAAATGCATAAACTCATTATATAACTGTCATCGTAACCTTAAGCGTGCGGACCCTACGGGTTCGAGAACAATGTAGACATGACCGAGACACGTCTCCGGCCAATAACCAATAGCGGGACCTGGATGCCCATATTGGCTCCTACATATTCTACGAAGATCTTTATCGGTCAGACCGCATAACAACATACGTTGTTCCCTTTGTCATCGGTATCTTACTTGCCCGAGATTCGATCGTCGGTATTCCAATACCTAGTTCAATCTCGTTGCCGGCAAGTCTCTTTACTCGTTCTGTAATACATCATCCCGCAACTAACTCATCTAGTTGCAATGCTTGCAAGACTTAAGTGATGTGCATTACCGAGAGGGCCCAGAGATACCTCTCCGACAATCGGAGTGACAAAACCTAATCTCGAAATACGCCAACCCAACATGTACCTTTGGAGACACCTGTAGTACTCCTTTATAATCACCCAGTTACGTTGTGACGTTTGGTAGTACCCAAAGTGTTCCTCCGCTAAACGGGAGTTGCATAATCTCATAGTTATAGGAACATGTATAAGTCATGAAGAAAGCAATAGCAACATACTAAACGATCGGGTGCTAAGCTAATGGAATGGGTCATGTCAATCAGATCATTCTCTCAATGATGTGATCCCGTTAATCAAATAACAACTCATTGTTCATGGTTAGGAAACATAACCATCTTTGATTAACGAGCTAGTCAAGTAGAGGCATACTAGTGACACTTTGTCTATGTATTCACACATGTATTATGTTTCCGGTTAATACAATTCTAGCATGAATAATAAACATTTATCATGATTATAAGGAAATAAATAATAACTTTATTATTGCCTCTAGGGCATATTTCCTTCACTCTCCCACTTGCACTAGAGTCAATAATCTAGATTACACAGTAATGATTCTAACACCCATGGAGCCTTGGTGCTGATCATGTTTTGCTCGTGGAAGAGGCTTAGTCAATGGGTCTGCAATATTTAGATCCGTATGTATCTTGCAAATCTCTATGTCTCCCACCTGGACTAGATCCCGGATGGAATTGAAGCGTCTCTTGATGTGCTTGGTTCTCTTGTGAAATCTGGATTCCTTTGCCAAGGCAATTGCACCAGTATTGTCACAAAAGATTTTCATTGGACCCGATGCACTAGGTATGACACCTATATCGGATATGAATTCCTTCATCCAGACTCCTTCATTTGCTGCTTCCGAAGCAGCTATGTACTCCGCTTCACATGTAGATCCCGCTACAGCGCTTTGTTTAGAACTGCACCAACTTACAGCCCCACCGTTTAATGTAAACACGTATCCGGTTTGCGATTTAGAATCGTCCGGATCAGTGTCAAAGCTTGCATCAACGTAACCTTTTACGATGAGTTCTTTGTCACCTCCATATATGTGAAACATATCCTTAGTCCTTTTCAGGTATTTCAGGATGTTCTTGACCGCTGTCCAGTGATCCACTCCTGGATTACTTTGGTACCTCCCTGCTAGACTTATAGCAAGGCACACATCAGGTCTGGTACACAGCATTGCATACATGATAGATCCTATGGCTGATGCATAGGGAACATCTTTCATATTCTCTCTATCTTCTGCAGTGGTCGGGCATTGAGTCTTACTCAACTTCACACCTTGTAACACAGGCAAGAACCCTTTCTTTGCTTGATCCATTTTGAACTTCTTCAAAATTTTGTCAAGGTATGTGGTTTGTGAAAGTCCAATTAAGCGTTTTGATCTATCTCTATAGATCTTAATGCCTAATATGTAAGCAGCTTCACCGAGGTCTTTCATTGAAAAACTCTTATTCAAGTATCCCTTTATGCTATCCAGAAATTCTATATCATTTCCAATTAGTAATATGTCATCCACATATAATATCAGAAATGCTACAGAGCTCCCACTCACTTTCTTGTAAATACAGGCTTCTCCAAAAGTCTATATAAAACCAAATGCTTTGATCACACTATCAAAACGTTTATTCCAACTCCGAGAGGCTTGCACCAGTCCATAAATGGATCGCTGGAGCTTGCACACTTTGTTAGCTCCCTTTGGATCGACAAAACCTTCTGGTTGCATCATATACAACTCTTCTTCCAGAAATCCATTCAGGAATGCAGTTTTGACATCCATCTGCCAAATTTCATAATCATAAAATGCGGCAATTGCTAACATGATTCGGACAGACTTAAGCATCACTACGGGTGAGAAGGTCTCATCGTAGTCAATCCCTTGAACTTGCCGAAAACCTTTTGCGACAAGTCGAGCTTTGTAGATAGTAATATTACCGTCAGCGTCAGTCTTCTTCTTGAAGATCCATTTATTCTCAATTGCTTGCCGATCATCGGGCAAGTCAACCAAAGTCCATACTTTGTTCTCATACATGGATCCCATCTCAGATTTCATGGCTTCAAGCCACTTTGCGGAATCTGGGCTCACCATCGCTTCTTCATAGTTCGTAGGTTCATCATGATCTAGTAGCATGACTTCCAGAACAGGATTACCGTACCACTCTGGTGCGGATCTTACTCTGGTTGATCTACGAGGTTCAGTAGTATCTTGTTCTGAAGTTTCATGATCATCATCATTAGCTTCCTCGCTAACTGGTGTAGGTGTCGCAGAAACAGTTTTCTGTGATATACTACTTTCCAATAAGGGAGTAGGTACAGTTACCTCGTCAAGTTCTACTTTCCTCCCACTCACTTCTTTCGAGAGAAACTCCTTCTCCAGAAAGTTTCCGAATTTAGCAACAAAAGTCTTGCCTTCGGATCTGTGATAGAAGGTGTATCCAATAGTTTCCTTTGGATATCCTATGAAGACATATTTCTCCGATTTGGGTTCGAGCTTATCAAGTTGAAGCTTTTTCACATAAGCATCGCAGCCCCAAACTTTCAGAAATGAC
Organism: Triticum urartu; assembly: GCF_056163025.1. NCBI lineage: Eukaryota > Viridiplantae > Streptophyta > Magnoliopsida > Poales > Poaceae > Triticum > Triticum urartu. Next base: position 418,641,043 of record NC_141877.1, on the reverse strand, counting down.
AACTTTGGTTTCTTGCCAAACCACAGTTCATAAGGCGTCGTCTCAACGGATTTTGATGGTGCCCTATTTAACGTGAATGCGGCCGTCTCTAGAGCGTATCCCCAAAACGATAGCGGTAAATCAGTAAGAGACATCATAGATCGCACCATATCTAGTAAAGTACGATTACGACGTTCGGACACACCATTAAGCTGTGGTGTTCCGGGTGGCGTGAGCTGCGAAACTATTCCGCATTGTTTCAAATGTACACCAAACTCGTAACTCAAATATTCTCCTCCACGATCAGATCATAGAAACTTTATTTTCTTGTTACGATGATTTTCCACTTCACTCTGAAATTCTTTGAACTTTTCAAATGTTTCAGACTTATGTTTCATTAAGTAGATATACCCGTATCTGCTTAAATCATCTGTGAAGGTGAGAAAATAACGATATCCGCCACGAGCTTCAATATTCATCGGACCACATACATCTGTATGTATGATTTCCAACAAATCTGTTGCTCTCTCCATAGTACCGGAGAACGGTGTTTTAGTCATCTTGCCCATGAGGCACGGTTCGCAAGTACCAAGCGATTCATAATCAAGTGGTTCCAAAAGCCCATCAGTGTGGAGTTTCTTCATGCGCTTTACACCGATATGACCTAAACGGTAGTGCCACAAATAAGTTGCACTATCATTATCAACTCTGCATCTTTTGGCTTCAACATTATGAATATGTGTATCACTACTCTCGAGATTCAATAAGAATAGACCACTCTTCAAGGGTGCATGACCATAAAAGATATTACTCATATAAATAGAACAACCATTATTCTCTGATTTAAATGAATAACTGTCTCGCATTAAACAAGATCCAGATATAACGTTCATGCTTAACGCTGGCACCAAATAACAATTATTTAGGTCTAATACTAATCCCGAAGGTAGATGTAGAGGTAGCGTGCCGACTGCGATCACATCGACTTTGGAACCGTTTCCCACGCGCATCGTCACCTCGTCCTTAGCCAATCTTCGCTTAATCCGTAGTCCCTGTTTCGAGTTGCAAATATTAGCAAGAGAACCAGTATCAAATACCCAGGTGCTACTGCGAGCATTGGTAAGGTACACATCAATAACATGTATATCACATATACCTTTGTTCACGTTGCCATTCTTCTTATCCGCCAAATACTTGGGGCAGTTCCGCTTCCAGTGACCAGTCTTCTTGCAATAGAAGCACTCAGTTTCAGGCTTAGGTCCAGGTTTAGGTTTCTTCTCTTGAGTAGCAACTTGCTTGCCGTTCTTTTTGAAGTTCCCCTTCTTCTTCCCTTTGCCCTTTTTCTTGAAACTAGTGGTCTTGTTGACCATCAACACTTGATGCTCCTTCTTGATTTCTACCTCCGCAGCTTTTAGCATCGCGAAGAGCTCGGGAATAGTCTTGTTCATCCCTTGCATATTATAGTTCATCACGAAGCTCTTGTAGCTTGGTGGCAGTGATTGGAGAATTTTGTCAATGACGCAATCATCTGGAAGATTAACTCCCAATTGAATCAAGTGATTGTTATACCCAGACATTTTGAGTATATGCTCACTGACAGAACTGTTCTCCTCCATCTTGCAGCTATAGAACTTATTGGAGACTTCATATCTCTCAATCCGGGCATTTGCTTGAAATATTAACTTCAACTCTTGGAACATCTCATACGCTCCATGACGTTCAAAACATCGTTGAAGTCCCGATTCTAAGCCGTAAAGCATGGCACACTCAACTATCAAGTAGTCATCAGCTTTGCTCTGCCAGACGTTCATAACATCTGGTGTTGCTCCAGCAGCAGGCCTGGCACCCAACGGTGCTTCCAGGACGTAATTCTTCTGTGCAGCAATGAGGATGATCCTCAAGTTACGGACCCAGTCCGTGTAATTGCTACCATCATCTTTCAACTTTGCTTTCTCAAGGAACGCATTAAAATTCAACAGAACAACAACACGAGCCATCTATCTACAACCATCATAAACAAGCAAGATACTATCAGGGACTAAGTTCATGATAAATTTAAGTTCAATTAATCATATTACTTAAGAACTCCCACTTAGATAGACATCTCTCTAATCCTCTAAGTGATCACGTGATCCAAATCAACTAAACCATGTCCGATCATCACGTGAGATGGAGTAGTTTCATTGGTGAACATCATTATGTTGATCATATCTACTATATGATTCACGCTCGACCTTTCGGTTTCCATGTTCCGAGGCCATATCTGTATTTGCTTGGCTCGTCAAGTATAACCTGAGTATTCCGCGTGTGCAACTATTTTGCACCCGTTGTATTTGAACATAGAACCCATCACACCCGATCATCACGTGGTGTCTCAGCACGAAGAACTTTCGCAACGGTGCATACTCAGGGAGAACACTTCTTGATAATTTAGTGAGAGATCATCTTATAATGCTACCGTCAATCAAAGCAAGATAAGATGCATAAAAGATAAACATCACATGCAATCAATATAAGTGATATGATATGGCCATCATCATCTTGTGCTTGTGATCTCCATCTCCGAAGCACCGTCGTGATCACCATCGTCACCGGCGTGACACCTTGATCTCCATCGTAGCATCGTTGTCGTCTCGCCAAGCTTGTGCTTCTATGACTATCGCTACTGTTTAGTGATAAAGTAAAGCATTACATCGCGATTGCATTGCATACAATAAAGCGACAACCATATGGCTCCTGCCGGTTGCCGATAACTCGGTTACAAAACATGATCATCTCATACAATAAAATTCAGCATCATGTCTTGACCATATCACATCACAACATGCCTTGCAAAAACAAGTTAGACGTCCTCTACTTTGTTGTTGCAAGTTTTACGTGGCTGCTACGGGCTTAAGTAAGAACCAATCTCACCTACGCATCAAAACCACAACGATAGTTTGTCAATTTGACTCTGTTTTAACCTTTGCAAGGACCGGGCGTAGCCACACTTGGTTCAACTAAAGTTGGAGAAACTGTCACCCACAAGCCACCTCTGTGCAAAGCACGTCGGGAGAACCGGTCTCGCGTAAGCGTACGCGTAATGTTGGTCTGGGCCGCTTCATCCAACAATACCGCCGAACCAAAGTATGACATGCTGGTAGGCAGTATGACTTATATCGCCCACAACTCACTTGTGTTCTACTCGTGCATATAACATCAACATATAAAACCTAGGCTCGGATGCCACTGATGGGTTTCGTGGTAATTTCAAAAAAATTCCTATGCACACGCAAGATCATGGTGATGCATAGCAACGAGAGGGGGAGTATGATCTACATACCTAGTAGATCGACAACGGAAGCGTTTGGTTGATGTAGTCGTACGTCTTCACGATCCGACCGATCAAGCACCGAAACTACGGCACCTCCGAGTTCTAGCACACGTTCAGCTCGATGACGATCCCCGGACTCCGATCCAGCAAAGTGTCGGGGAAGAGTTCCGTCAGCACGACGGTGTGGTGACGATCTTGATGCACTACAGCAGCAGGGCTTCGCCTAAACTCCGCTACAGTATTATCGAGGACTATGATGGCTGGGGGCACCGCACACGGCTAAGGAATAGATCACGTGGATCAACTTGTGTGTTCTAGGGTGCCTCTGCCTCAGTATATAAAGGACCAAAAGGGGGGAGGCTGGCCGGCCAAGGGGGGCGCGCCAGGAGAGTCCTACTCCCTCTGGGAGTAGGATTCCCCCCCCCCCAATCCTAGTTGGAATAGGATTCGCGGAGGGGGAAAGAGAGAGGGGGGGCTGGCCACCTCTCCTTGTCCTAATAGGACTAGGGGAGGGGGGAGGTGCGCGGCCCATCTTGGGCTGCCCCTTCTCTTTTCCACTAAAGCCCACTAAGGCCCATATAGCTCCCGGGGGTTCCGGTAACCTCCCGGTACTCCGGTAAAATTCCGATTTCACCCGGAACACTTCCGATATCCAAACATAGGCTTCCAATATATCAATCTTTATGTCTCGACCATTTCGAGACTCCTCGTCATGTCCGTGATCATATCCGGGACTCCGAACAACCTCCGGTACATCAAAATGCATAAACTCATAATATAACTGTCATCGTAACCTTAAGCGTGCGGACCCTACGGGTTCGAGAACAACGTAGACATGACCGAGACACGTCTCTGGTCAATAACCAATAGCGGGACCTGGATGCCCATATTGGCTCCTACATATTCTACGAAGATCTTTATCGGTCAGACCGCATAACAACATACGTTGTTCCCTTTGTCATCGGTATGTTACTTGCCCGAGATTCGATCGTCGGTATTCCAATACCTAGTTCAATCTCGTTGCCGGCAAGTCTCTTTACTCGTTCTATAATACATCATCCCGCAACTAACTCATTTAGTTGCAATGCTTGCAAGGCTTAAGTGATGTGCATTACCGAGAGGGCCCAGAGATACCTCTCCGACAATCGGAGTGACAAAACCTAATCTCGAAATACGCCAACCCAACATGTACCTTTGGAGACACCTGTAGTACTCCTTTATAATCACCCAGTTACGTTGTGATGTTTGGTAGTACCCAAAGTGTTCCTCCGGTAAACGGGAGTTGCATAATCTCATAGTTATAGGAACATGTATAAGTCATGAAGAAAGCAATAGCAACATACTAAACGATCGGGTGCTAAGCTAATGGAATGGGTCATGTCAATCAGATCATTCTCTCAATGATGTGATCCCGTTAATCAAATAACAACTCATTGTTCATGGTTAGGAAACATAACCATCTTTGATTAACGAGCTAGTCAAGTAGAGGCATACTAGTGACACTTTGTTTGTCTATGTATTCACACATGTATTATGTTTCCGGTTAATACAATTCTAGCATGAATAATAAACATTTATCATGATTATAAGGAAATAAATAATAACTTTATTATTGCCTCTAGGGCATATTTCCTTCTATTTGGATATCGGAAGTGTTCCGGGTGAAATCGGGATTTTACCGGAGTACCGGGAGGTTACCGGAACCCCCCGGGAGGTATATGGGCCTTAGTGGGCCTTAGTGGAAGAAGAGAAGAGGCAGCCAGCGCCCCTCACCCCTAGTCCGAATAGGACAAGGAGAGAGGGGGCCAGCGCCCCCCTCCTTCTCTCTCTCTCTTTTCCCACCTCACGAATCCTATTCCAACTAGGAAAGGGGGGAGTCCTACTCCCAGAGGGAGTAGGACTCCTCCTGGCGTGACTCTCCTGGCCGGCCGGCCCCCTCCCTTGAACCTTTATATACGGAGGCAGGGGCACCCCCTAGAGACACAAGTTGATCCACGTGATCATACTCTTAGCCGTGTGCGGTGCCCCCTTCCACCATAGTCCTCGATAATATTGTAGCGGTGCTTAGGCGAAGCCCTGCGACGGTAGTACATCAAGATCGTCACCACGCCGTCGTGCTGACGGAACTCTTCCCCGACACTTTGCTGGATCGGAGTCCGGGGATCGTCATCGAGCTGAACGTGTGCTAGAACTCGGAGGTGTCGTAGTTTCGGTGCTTGATCGGTCGGGCCGTGGAGACGTACGACTACATCAACCAAACGCTTCCGTTGTCGATCTACCAGGGTACGTAGATCATACTCTCCCCTCTCGTTGCTATGCATCACCATGATCTTGCGTGATCGTAGGAAAATTTTGAAATTACTACGAAACCCAACAGTGGCATCCGAGCCTAGGTTTTATATGTTGATGTTATATGCACGAGTAGAACACAAGTGAGTTGTGGGCGATATAAGTCATACTGCTTACCAGCATGTCATACTTTGGTTCGGCGGTATTGTTGGATGAAGCGGCCCGGACCGACATTACGCGTACGCTTACGCGAGACCGGTTCTCCCGACGTGCTTTGCACATAGGTGGCTTGTGGGTGACAGTTTCTCCAACTTTAGTTGAACCGAGTGTGGCTACGCCCGGTCCTTGCGAAGGTTAAAACAGCACCAACTTGACAAACTGTTGTTGTGGTTTTGATGCGTAGGTAAGATTGGTTCTTGCTTAAGCCCGTAGCAGCCACGTAAAACATGCAACAACAAAGTAGAGGACGTCTAACTTGTTTTTGCAGGGCATGTTGTGATGTGATATGGTCAAGACATGATGCTTTACTTTATCACTAAGCGGTAGCGATAGTCGTGGAAGCATAAGATTGGCGAGACGACAACGATGCTACGATGGAGATCAAGGTGTCGCGCCAGTGACGATGGTGATCATGACGGTGCTTCGGAGATGGAGATCACAAGCACAAGATGATGATGGCCATATCATATCACTTATATTGATTGCATGTGATGTTTATCTTTTATGCATCTTATCTTGCTTTGATTAACGGTAGCATTATAAGATGATCTCTCACTAAATTATCAAGAAGTGTTCTCCCTGAGTATGCGCCGTTGCGAAAGTTCTTCGTGCTGAGACACCACATGATGATCGGGTGTGATAGGCTCTACGTTCAAATACAACGGGTGCAAAACAGTTGCACACGCGGAATACTCAGGTTATACTTGACGAGCCAAGCATATACAGATATGGCCTCGGAACACGGAGACCGAAAGGTCGAGCGTGAATCATATAGTAGATATGATCAACATGGTGATGTTCACCAATGAAACTACTCCATCTCACGTGATGATCGGACATGGTTTAGTTGATTTGGATCACGTAATCACTTAGAGGATTAGAGGGATGTCTATCTAAGTGGGAGTTCTTTAAGTAATATGATTAATTGAACTTAAAATTATCATGAACTTAGTACCTGATAGTATCTTGCTTGATTATGTATGATTGTAGATAAATGGCCCGTGTTGTTGTTCCATTGAATTTTAATGCGTTCCTAGAGAAAGCAAAGTTGAAAGATGATGGTAGAAATTACACGGACTGGGTCCGTAACTTGAGGATTATCCTCATTGCTGCACAGAAGAATTACGTCCTGGAAGCACCGCTGGGTGCCAGGCCTGCTGCTGGAGCAACACCAGATGTTGTGAACGTCTGACAAAGCAAAGCTGATGACTACTCGATAGTTCAGTGTGCCATGCTTTACGGCTTAGAACCGGGACTTCAACGACGTTTTGAACGTCATGGAGCATATGAGATGTTCCAGGAGTTGAAGTTAATATTTCAAGCAAATGCCCGGATTGAGAGATATGAAGTCTCCAATAAGTTCTATAGCTGCAAGATGGAGGAGAACAGTTCTGTCAGTGAGCATATACTCAAAATGTCTGGGTATAATAATCACTTGATTCAAATGGGAGTTAATCTTCCAGATGATTGCGTCATTGACAGAATTCTCCAATCACTGCCACCAAGCTACAAGAGCTTTGTGATGAACTAAAATATGCAAGGGATGAATAAGACTATTCCCGAGCTCTTCGCAATGCTGAAAGCTGCGGAGCTAGAAATCAAAAAGGAGCATCAAGTGTTGATGGTCAACAAGACCACTAGTTTCAAGAAAAGGGGAAAAGGGAAGAAGAAGGGGAACTTCAAGAAGAACATCAAGCAAGTTGATGCTAAAGAGAAGAAACCCAAGTCTGGACCAAAGCCTGAAACTGAGTGCTTCTACTGCAAGCAGACTGGTCACTGGAAGCGGAACTGCCCCAAGTATTTGGCGGATAAGAAGGATGGCAAGGTGAACAAAGGTATATGTGATATACATGTTATTGATGTGTACCTTACTAATGCTCGCAGTAGCACCTGGGTATTTGATACTGGTTCTGTTGCAAATATTTGAACTCGAAACAGGGACTACGGATTAAGCGAAGATTGGCTAAGGACGAGGTGACGATGCGCGTGGGAAACGGTTCCAAAGTCGATGTGATCGCAGTCGGCACGCTACCTCTACATCTACCTTCGGGATTAATATTAGACCTAAATAATTGTTATTTGGTGCCAGCGTTAAGCATGAACATTATATCAAGATCTTGTTTGATGCGAGACGGTTATTCATTTAAATCAGAGAATAATGGTTGTTCTATTTATATGAGTAATATCTTTTATGGTCATGCACCCTTGAAGAGTGGTCTATTCTTATTGAATCTCGATAGTAGTAACACACATATTCATAATGTTGAAGCTAAAAGATGCAGAGTTGATAATGATAGTGCAACTTATTTTTGGCACTGCCGTTTAGGTCATATCGGTGTAAAGCGCATGAAGAAACTCCATACTGATGGACTTGTGGAACCACTTGATTATGAATCACTTGGTACTTGCGAACCGTGCCTCATGGGCAAGATGACTAAAACGCCGTTCTCCGGTACTATGGAGAGAGCAACAGATTTGTTGGAAATCATACATACAGATGTATGTGGTCCGATGAATATTGAGGCTCGTGGCGGATATCGTTATTTTCTCACCTTCACAGATGACTTAAGCAGATATGGGTATATCTAATTAATGAAACATAAGTCTGAGACATTTGAAAAGTTCAAAGAATTTCAGAGTGAAGTTGAAAATCATCGTAACAAGAAAATAAAGTTTCTACGATCTGATCGTGGAGGAGAATATTTGAATTACGAGTTTGGTGTACATTTGAAACAATGTGGAATAGTTTCGCAACTCACGCCACCCGGAACACCACAGCGTAATGGTGTGTCCGAACGTCGTAATCGTACTTTACTAGATATGGTGTGATCTATGATGTCTCTTACTGATTTACCGCTATCGTTTTGGGGTTATGCTTTGGAGACGGCCGCATTCACGTTAAATAGGGCACCATCAAAATCCGTTGAGACGACGCCTTATGAACTATGGTTTGGCAAGAAACCAAAGTTGTCGTTTCTGAAAGTTTGGGGCTGCGATGCTTATGTGAAAAAGCTTCAACCTGATAAGCTCGAACCCAAATTGGAGAAATGTGTCTTCATAGGATATCCAAAGGAGACTATTGGATACACCTTCTATCACAGATCTGAAGGCAAGACTTTTGTTGCTAAGTTCGGAAACTTTCTAGAGAAGGAGTTTCTCTCGAAAGAAGTGAGTGGGAGGAAAGTAGAACTTGACAAGGTAACTGTACCTTCTCCCTTTTTGGAAAGTAGTGCATCACAGAAAACTGTTTCTGTGACACCTACACCAATTAGTGAGGATGCTAATGATAATGATCATGAAACTTCAGAACAAGATACTACTGAACCTCGTAGATCAACCAGAGTAAGATCCGCACCAGAGTGGTACGGTAATCCTATTCTGGAAGTCATGCTACTAGATCATGATGGACCTACAAACTATGAAGAAGCGATGGTGAGCCCAGATTCCGCAAAATGGCTTGAAGCCATGAAATCTGAGATGGGATCCATGTATGAGAACAAAGTGTGGACTTTGGTTGACTTGCCCAATGATCGGCAAGCAATTGAGAATAAATGGATCTTCAAGAAGAAGACTGACGCCGACGGTAATATTACTGTCTACAAAGCTCGACTTGTCGCAAAAGGGTTTCGGCAAGTTCAAAGGATTGACTACGATTAGACCTTCTCACCCGTAGCTATGATTAAGTCTGTCCGAATCATGTTAGCAATTGCCGCATTTTATGATTATGAAATTTGGCAGATGGATGTCAAAACTGCATTCCTGAATGGATTTCTGGAAGAAGAGTTGTATATGATGCAACCGGAAGGTTTTGTCGATCCAAAGGGAGCTAACAAAGTGTGCAAGCTCCAGCAATCCATTTATGGACTGGTGCAAGCCTCTCGGAGTTGGAATAAACGCTTTGATAGTGTGATCAAAGCATTTGGTTTTATACAGACTTTTGGAGAAGCCTGTATTTACAAGAAAGTGAGTGGGAGCTCTGTAGCATTTCTGATATTATATGTGGATGACATATTACTGATCGGAAATGATATAGAATTTCTGGATAGCATAAAGGGATACTTGAATAAGAGTTTTTCAATGAAAGACCTCGGTGAAGCTGCCTACATATTAGGCATAAAGATCTATAGAGATAGATCAAGACGTTTAATTGGATTTTCACAAAGCACATACCTTGACAAGATTTTGAAGAAGTTCAAAATGGATCAAGCAAAGAAAGGGTTCTTGCCTGTGTTACAAGGTGTGAAGTTGAGTTAGACTCAATGCCCGACCACTTCAGAAGATAGAGAGAAAATGAAAGATGTTCCCTATGCTTCAGCCATAGGCTCTATCATGTATGCAATGCTGTGTACCAGACCTGATGTGTGCCTTGCTATAAGTCTAGCAGGGAGGTACCAAAGTAATCCAGGAGTGGATCACTGGACAGCGGTCAAGAACATCCTGAAGTACCTGAAAAGGACTAAGGATATGTTTCTCGTATATGGAGGTGACAAAGAGCTCATCATAAACGGTTACGTTGATGCAAGCTTTGACACTGATCCGGACGATTCTAAATCGCAAATCGGATACGTGTTTACATTAAACGGTGGGGCTGTCAGTTGGTGCAGTTCTAAACAAAGCGTCGTGGCGGGATCTACGTGTGAAGCGGAATACACAGCTGCTTCGGAAGCAGCAAATGAAGGAGTCTAGATGAAGGAGTTCATATCCGATCTAGGTGTCGTACCTAGTGCATCGGGTCCAATGAAAATCTTTTGTGACAATACTGGTGCAATTGCCTTGGCAAAGGAATCAAGATTTCACAAGAGAACCAAGCACATCAAGAGATGCTTCAATTCCATCCGGGATCTAGTCCAGGTGGGAGACATAGAGATTTGCAAGATACATACGGATCTGAATGTTGCAGACCCGTTGACTAAGCCTCTTCCACGAGCAAAACATGATCAGCACCAAGGCTCCATGGGTGTTAGAATCATTACTGTGTAATCTAGATTATTGACTCTAGTGCAAGTGGGAGACTGAAGGAAATATGCCCTAGAGGCAATAATAAAGTTATTATTTATTTCCTTATATCATGATAAAAGTTTATTATTCATGCTAGAATTGTATTAACCGGAAACATAATACATGTGTGAATACATAGACAAACAGAGTGTCACTAGTATGCCTCTACTAGACTAGCTTGTTAATCAAAGATGGTTATGTTTCCTAACCATGGACAAAGATTTGTCATTTGATTAACAGGATCACATCATTAGTTGAATGATCTGATTGACATGACCCAGTCCATTAGCTTAGCATCCGATCGTTTAGTATGTTGCTATTGCTTTCTTCATGACTTATACATGTTCCTATGACTATGAGATTATGCAACTCCCGTTTGCCAGAGGAACACTTTGTGTGCTACCAAACGTCACAACGTAACTGGGTGATTATAAAGGAGCTCTACAGGTGTCTCCAAAGGTACATGTTGGGTTGGCGTATTTCGAGATTAGGATTTGTCACTCCGATTGTCGGAGAGGTATCTCTGGGCCCTCTCGGTAATGCACATCACTTAAGCCTTGCAAGCATTGCAACTAATGAGTTAGTTGCGGGATGATGTATTACAGAACGAGTAAAGAGACTTGCCGGTAACGAGATTGAACTAGGTATGGGATACCGACGATTGAATCTCGGGCAAGTAACATACCGATGACAAAGGGAACAACGTATGTTGTTATGCGGTCTGACCGATAAAAGATCTTCGTAGAATATGTAGGAGCCAATATGAGCATCCAGGCTCCGCTATTGGTTATTGACCGGAGACGTGTCTCGGTCATGTCTACATTGTTCTCGAACCCGTAGGGTCCGCACGCTTAAGGTTACGATGACAGTTATATTATGAGTTTATGCATTTTGATGTACCGAAGGTTGTTCGGAGTCCCGGATGTGATCACGGACATGACGAGGAGTCTCGAAATGGTCGAGACATAAAGATTGATATATTGGAAGCCTATGTTTGGATATCGGAAGTGTTCCGGGTGAAATCGGGATTTTACCGGAGTACCGGGAGGTTACCGGAACCCCCCGGGAGGTATATGGGCCTTAGTGGGCCTTAGTGGAAGAAGAGAAGAGGCAGCCAGGGCTGGGCCGCGCCCCCCTCACCCCTAGTTCGAATAGGACAAGGAGAGAGGGGGCCGGCGCCCCCTCCTTCTCTCTCTCTCTCTTTTCCCACCTCACGAATCCTATTCCAACTAGGAAAGGGGGGAGTCCTACTCCCAGAGGGAGTAGGACTCCTCCTGGCGCGCCTCTCCTGGCTGGCCGGCCCCCCTCCCTTGAACCTTTATATACGGAGGCAGGGGCACCCCCTAGAGACACAAGTTGATCCACGTGATCATACTCTTAGCCGTGTGCGGTGCCCCCTTCCACCATAGTCCTCGATAATATTGTAGCGGTGCTTAGGCGAAGCCCTGCGATGGTAGTACATCAAGATCGTCACCACGCCGTCGTGCTGACGGAACTCTTCCCCGACACTTTGCTGGACCGGAGTCCGGGGATCGTCATTGAGCTGAACGTGTGCTAGAACTCGGAGGTGCCGTAGTTTCGGTGTTTGATCGGTCGGGCCGTGGAGACGTACGACTACATCAACCAAACGCTTCCGTTGTCGATCTACCAGGGTACGTAGATCATACTCTCCCCTCTGTTGCTATGCATCACCATGATCTTGCGTGATCGTAGGAAATTTTTTGAAATTACTACGAAACCCAACAGCGAGGTCAAAGGACGAGAGATCATGTGGTACTTTAAAATGAAAAAAATAGAGGTGTGGCAGTTTTGTTTATATGGCACACGTGTGCCAAATATCACAGTCGTTTATTTAAAGGTCTTTCTTAGCGAAGCGAGGCATACCGCGCAAGAATACAATACGTTGTGTTTGATCCATCGATTTGGCCAGCGAGTAGGGCAAATAAACTTGCGTTGGTTTGCCGGCTGAGCATGAAACTGAAACCTAGCTTAGCCGAAGTAGTACCAAAGTTGGATTATTCCTCTTCCTCGACTACTCCGCTACCCCTCCGTGGCTCGCGCAAACTCTCCCCTTCAAACTTTGTCGGTGAGTCCATGGATTCTCCTTCCCTCCGTCTGTCGCCTAGGCAGCCAATGGTGGGGAGGGGAATCCCACGCTTGGGTTAGTAGTTTAGGTTACGGTTGTTCAGTCGTAGAAGGTGCGGCGCTCAGTCAGATGACAACATTTCTTCTTTGAGTTTATCTTTCGGGTTTCGATCCTTTCGAGTTCATCTTTCTACACATACTCGACGAAGCTCCGGCGTAGATTCAAGTCGTCTCCTTGGGGCGGCGAGATAGAGTACTCATCATGTGACGAGATTTGATGTCAGATACTTCAGATCTATTCAGGGGTTCAACAGCGACGACCGCGGCTCCACGGCGATGGTCCTTAGGGGCACATGCACAAAGACTTGCTAGATGTAATCGACAAGGTCAAGCCGGCTCCAATAGGGGAGCAGTGGCGACGGCGGCTCGTTCTCGTGATGGTAGTGGTCGGTTCGGTGGTTTCAGAATCTCAATGTAATTTTCATTATGTTTTGATGTGTTTTGTACTTTCGGTGAATTTTAATAATAGATCTAGATCATTTCGCCAAAAAAATACCAAGTTGGATTAATTTATTTATTTTGAAAAGGAGGTTTACCCTACCTTTGACCTCTAAATTTGCTTTTAACAGGGATCGAACTAGAATTCGAGTTCCAATTAATGTACTTTACGCTTTATTTTACATTGGGGGTAACAAATGACAGTTGCGTGTAGTAATACCAGTCCAGACTATCTATGATTTTTAGAGAAAAGGCATAAAAATCGACTTCAAATTACTGAAGCCATCAACCGCTAGGGGATACAATGGTGTTGCATACAGGATACAAACTTGACACAAGAAAGAAATGAAGGCAGCTAGAACAAAGATGCTAACTAGAGAAGGCCACACACGGTTGCTGTCGGTGTCAAAATCGGCGAATCTCGGGTAGGGGGTCCCGAACTGTGCGTCTAGGCCGGATGGTAACAGGAGGCAAGGGACACGAAGTTTTACCCAGGTTCGGGCCCTCTCGATGGAGGTAAAACCGTACATCCTGCTTGATTAATATTGATGATATGGGTAATACAAGAGTAGATCTACCACGAGATCAGAGAGGCTAAACCCTAGAAGCTAGCCTATGGTATGATTGTTGATTGGTATGTTGTCCTATGGACTAAAACCCTCCAGTTTATATAGACACCGGATAGGGTTAGGGTTACATAGAGTCGGTTATAATGGTAGGAGATCTGAACATCCGTATCGCCAAGCTTGCCTTCCACGCCAAGGAAAGTCCCTTCCGGACACGGGACGGAGTCTTCAATCTTGTATCTTCATAGTCCTGGAGTCCGGCCGAAGGTATAGTCCGGCCATCCGGACACCCCCTAATCCAGGACTCCCTCAGTAGCCCCCGAACCAGGCTTCAATGACGATGAGTCCGATGCGCAGATTGTCTTCGGCATTACAAGGCGGGTTCTCCTCCAAATTCCATGTACCTGTTGAATAAAGTCCGGTTTATTGTAGATGTTGCGCTCCTTGGCTTCTGCGCCCAATAATGGCTGCTCCCCACGTGTCAAACGAATATGAAAGGTCTGAGTGTTTTTACATTCACACCCCTAGCCGCGTAAACAAGCTGACCTATTTAAGGAGACGAGGATTTAGATCCAAACCACACCTTCCCCCTTCGCGAGTGTTCATCAGAGCGCATTCGACAAAGATCCATTCCACCATGGCCAGCCGTCGCGACTCCTCCTCCCGCCCTTCCAGCCCTAAGCCTGGATATTGGGAAAGATGCTCCATCCCGCATAGCGAGTTAGTGACGCTCCAGACCAAGGGATTTCTCCCCCCGGCCTATATGATCCTGGTTCGAGCCGGTCTTGCTGTCTATAACGGCGGAGAGCAAGCGGAGAGCGCCCCTAATCCCTCCAAAGAAGAGCGGGTGTGCCTCGTCCCTTATTTAATAAGGGGGCTCGGATTTCCAATCCATCCATTTCTCCGAGGGCTGCTGGAGTTCTACGGCCTCCAGCTACATCATCTCACGCCTGCCTCAGTATTGCATATCGCGGGCTTTGTAGCCCTCTGCGAGCTGTTCTTGGGTGTTGAAGCTCATTTCGGACTGTGGAGGGAGCTATTTTGCCTCGTGCCCCGTTCCAAGAAGGGGTCTATATATCAAGTGGGTGGAGCCGAAGTATGGCGCATCGCCGGGACCGGCTATCTGTCCGGAACCCCAAAGAAGGCGTCCGAAGACTGGCCCTCGGAATGGTTTTACATAGAAGACGTCCCGCTGCCGGACCCTGTCCGAATCGGCCTCCCTGAATCCAACAATGCTTCCTTAAAGAAGCGCCTAAGCTGGCGCCCATGGAACCCTCAGAGGGAAAGTGACAGGGACGTTGTTTACCTGATGGGCCGGATAAGACTGTTAGCTCATTCCGGACTAACCATGATCGGGGTCATGGCCGCATGCATCATGCGAGGGGTGCAACCGCTACAGTATAGAGGCCACCCCATGTGGGATTTCAACGGGGAGGACGACACCACCCGCTACGGCCGTAAGGGGCCGGATTCGGCTGCGGCTCTAATAAAGACCTTGTCCGCTTTGTACAAGGGAGAAGAGGAGGATTTTCTTCGCGTCGACCCAAAGGGTGGATTTTCCATGTACAATCCTCCAAGTTGGGTGAGTGATCACATCTTGCCCATCCGTTTTATATCCCCATTGTTAAGTATTTAATCTTAGTGATTTCGACGCAGGAACTGCGCCAGGCTGTTAAAGAAATAAACAACCCTCCTCCACAACCCGAGGACCCAGGATGGTCCCTCGACCCGGACTCGCAAGAGGATCCGGAGCTTTTGGTGGATCTGATTGATGGAGTGTTCCATCAATTGAGCAAGGACAACGCCCTGGTGGCCATTACGGCCGATTATCCAGGGCTAATCCCGGCCTCCCAGAAACGGGAGGCCGAACCTGCGGCGACAAGCCAACGAGGGGCCGTAGGGCCCCGCGGGCAGAAAAAAGGTGCAGTACGGACCGGGGCGTCAGCGCAAAGGTATGGCGCACCCCCTTATCCCAGGTGTCGTACCTTCAGGGCATATTAACACTTGTGCCCTCTTCAGGACAAAGAGACCTCACCGAACTATATTCGAAGAGACCGCCAATCGCGCCTCCACCAGCCAGGCTCCAAAGCCTAGCCCGGAAGCGGGGCCGAACACAAGGCGCGCACCGGATGCTCCTCCGACGGAGGATGTGGACAGGTTGTCTTCCACCAACTCTGAGGTGGAGAGTGCCATGAACCACAGGCGTCACCGGACAATTCTTCGCGACGCTTGTTTCTCCCAAGAGGCGTTAGATGCCTTTAAGTCGGGAGATGCGTACCTTCATGCCGCTCAAAATGGTCTAACCAGAGCCACGGAGCAATATGTAAAGGACATACGGGTAAGAAAATTTTGGTAATTATATATATACCAGTAGCCCCCGAGACATGAAACAGTTAAAATAACTGATTTAAGGATCATTTGTTATGCAGGTTCTTACAGAAAAGAATTCCCTACTGTCCAAGGAGCTGGAAGAGTGCAAAGCCCAACTTGAGGCCGCACTAGCCGCGGCAGGGGAGCCTAAGGAGGCCCCCTCTGGTAATATACACTTCGAAAGATAAGTATTTTGCGAAGCACGGCTTTGGTGCGGATCTGACAAATGAAATTGCAGATGGCGTCGGATTGGATCCGGAAAGGCAACACCTCCTACGCCAGCTAAAGGCTGGTGAGAGGGTGTTGTTAAAGGTGATGGGGGAGAAGAACGATCTCCGAGATGCCAACACCAAGCTGGGCGTCGAGCTGAAAGATGTTCGTGCCCAGCTGTCAGACTCCGTGAAGGAGAATCAGCGGCTTCGACGCGGCATATTTAGTAAGTGCTTGAACGAACCTTTTGAAAGAAAGTTCAGCGGGGAAGTCGATTAACAGAGCAATGTCTGTAGGTGTGCTGACAGGCCATCCTGCAAAGGAGATGCCCGGTTCTACGGGTGACCTTCTTCCCGAGCTCTCGCAACTGCTCGATCGAGTTCGGCAGGCGATGCGAGGCGTCGCCCAGGCCCTATGGCCATCCGTCTCCATGCCCGAAGGTCTTGGAGAGCTTGCGGAGAAGCTAAAAGTAGCACGGCGGCGCTTCCGATTGTGGAAGATATCAGCCTGCCGTCAAGGCGCTAGGGAGGCCTGGGCCATGGTGAAGACGCGGTACGCAAAGGCTGACCCCAACCACATGGCCGAGGTCGGTCCTATAGGGCCCGATGGGAAGGAGATCCCTGTAAGCTTAGTATACGGCCAAGTAGAGTTGGCCGCAAAGTATTCCCAGCAGGACTGTAAATTAGACAGCCTGTTAGATGGTATTGAAGAGGAATACGATCAGTCAAAATGACTATGTAATTTAAATGACATTTATAATGCCTTCTAGCCAGATTGTAGATCATTTGTCATGGCCGACCTTTTCGCTTCAGCCTTGGGACCTGACGGTCCGGAGTGTCTCCGAATTCCCATGCGGTTATATAGGAACCGGGGAATGCATGGAGACCAGGCGTAAGGGTCATTAGTGCGTGAACAGACAAGTGCCCGACTAGTTATGTTATATTACATGGTTAGTAAGAAACATCTTCCAGGGAGAATAGTTCCGTTAGGGGTTCCTTTCCCTGGGAGGCATGCCCTAAGGTGCATGTCCATGCTGCGAAAAGAAACGCAAGAAAATCATCTGGGGGCGTATAGATAAAAATAAAAAAGATCATCTTTAGTTCACCGACCAAATATTCCCTTAAAAACGCTAGCTTTCGGCTTCACCCAGTCTGAGGTACACGTCTGGCTGACCCGGCAGTAACAATCGCAGAGGTGCTCCCTTTACCACCTAGCCGAACAATCGGAAACGTAGGGGTAAGCATAGGAGCCAGGCAACCCAGCTTGGCCAAAACTTAAGTCATATCGATGCATATAATGGTGAATAAAAGGTACATGCGGAAGTGTGACGCATGTGTTGGGCATGAAGCCCGTATGAATAAGCTTCTGTTTAAAGAAGCCCCCAGGTTTAATGAGCGCGGATGGCACGTCACTTTATGAGCCTTTAAGGGCTATAAGAGAGAGAGAAGAAGAAGAGAAATGCAAGACAGAAAATATATAAAAAATGGACAGAGGAAGGAGACGAACATAGAGTCCGGCGCTAGGCATAGAATCTTCGGAGACGGGCTGCGTTCCATGGGTTTGGCTCGAGTCGGTTATCCGATGCATCTCGCAGGCGGTACGCTCCACCAGTCAGGACTTGGTCAATTATGAAGGGACCTTCCCACTTGGGCTTGAGTTTGTCCTTTTTCTTGTCCGGTAGTCGTAGAACTAATTCACCAACGTTATAACTTTTGGCCCGTACTTCTCTGCTTTGGTATCTTCGAGCCTGTTGTTGATAGAATGCGGAACGAGCTTTTGCCACGTCACGCTCCTCCTCCAATGCGTCTAAGTTGTCCTGCCGATCGAGCTCGGCTTCTCGTTCTTCGTACATGCGCACTCGAGGTGAGTCATGAATTATGTCGCAGGGCAAAACTGCCTCTGCACCGTACACCATAAAGAATGGTGTGTATCCAGTGGTGCGATTTGGCGTGGTCCGCAGCCCCCAGAGTACGGAGTCGAGCTCCTCTACCCAATGCGTGTTAGATTCCTTGAGGGACCGCACTAATCTGGGTTTAATGCCGCTCATGATAAGACCATTTGCACGTTCGACCTGGCCGTTAGTTTGTGGGTGATAGACGAAAGCATAGTCGAGCTTGATGCCCATGTTTTTGCACCAGAGTTTTACCTCGTCGGCCGTGAAGTTCGTGCCATTATCAGTGATGATGCTGTGGGAAACGTCGTAACGGTGTACGACCCCAGATATAAAGTCTATCACTGGTCCGGATTCAGCCGTCTTAACAGGCTTGGCTTCTATCCATTTGGTGAATTTATCCACCATGACCAGTAAGTATTTTTGCTTGTGAGTTCTGCCTTTAAGGGGTCCAACCATGTCAAGCCCCCAGACCGCGAAGGGCCAAGTAATGGGGATAGTTCGGAGGGCGGTGGGTGGCATATGGCTTTGGTTTGCAAAGAGCTGGCAACCGGTGCATCGTTGGACTAAGTCCTGAGCGTCTACCCGGGCCGTCGGCCAATAAAAGCATGTACGGAAGGCCTTGCTTACAAGGGACCGAGCTGCAGCGTGATGACCGCCCAGTCCGGCATGAATTTCAGCCAGGAGGTTCCTGTAGGGTTTCGTAGTAATTTCAAAAAAATTCCTACGCACACGCAAGATCATGGTGATGCATAGCAACGAGAGGGGGAGTATGATCTACATACCTAGTAGATCGACAACGGAAGCGTTTGGTTGATGTAGTCGTACGTCTTCACGATCCGACCGATCAAGCACCGAAACTACGGCACCTCCGAGTTCTAGCACACGTTCAGCTCGATGACGATCCCCGGACTCCGATCCAGCAAAGTGTCGGGGAAGAGTTCCGTCAGCACGACGGCATGGTGATGATCTTGATGCACTACAGCAGCAGGGCTTCACCTAAACTCCGCTACAGTATTATCGAGGACTATGGTGGCTGGGGGCACCGCACACGGCTAAGGAATAGATCACGTGGATCAACTTGTGTGTTCTAGGGTGCCTCTGCCTCAGTATATAAAGGACCAAAAGGGGGGAAGGCTGGCCGGCCAAGGGGGGCGCGCCAGGAGAGTCCTACTCCCTCTGGGAGTAGGATTCCCCCCCCCCCAATCCTAGTTGGAATAGGATTCGCGGAGGGGGAAAAGAGAGAGGGGGGGCCGGCCACCTCTCCTTGTCCTAATAGGACTAGGGGAGGGGGGAGGAGCGCGGCCCATCTTGGGCTGCCCCTTCTCTTTTCCACTAAAGCCCACTAAGGCCCATATAGCTCCCGGGGGGTTCCGGTAACCTCCCGGTACTCCGGTAAAATCCCGATTTCACCCAGAACACTTCCGATATCCAAACATAGGCTTCCAATATATCAATCGTTATGTCTCGACCATTTCGAGACTCCTCGTCATGTCCGTGATCACATCCGGGACTCCGAACAACCTTCGGTACATCAAAATGCATAAACTCATAATATAACTGTCATCGTAACCTTAAGCGTGCGGACCCTACGGGTTCGAGAACAATGTAGACATGACCGAGACACGTCTTCGGTCAATAACCAATAGCGGGACCTGGATGCCCATATTGGCTCTTACATATTCTACGAAGATCTTTATCGGTCAGACCACATAACAACATACGTTGTTCCCTTTGTCATCGGTATGTTACTTGCCCGAGATTCGATCGTCGGTATTCCAATACCTAGTTCAATCTCGTTGCCGGCAAGTCTCTTTACTCGTTCTATAATACATCATCCTGCAACTAACTCATTTAGTTGCAATGCTTGCAAGGCTTAAGTGATGTGCATTACCGAGAGGGCCCAGAGATACCTCTCCGACAATCGGAGTGACAAAACCTAATCTCGAAAT
This sequence comes from Triticum urartu, assembly GCF_056163025.1. NCBI lineage: Eukaryota > Viridiplantae > Streptophyta > Magnoliopsida > Poales > Poaceae > Triticum > Triticum urartu. The sequence continues at coordinate 418,620,673 of NC_141877.1, read as the reverse complement.
ACGCCAACCCAACATGTACCTTTGGAGACACCTGTAGTACTCCTTTATAATCACCCAGTTACGTTGTGACGTTTGGTAGTACCCAAAGTGTTCCTCCGGTAAATGGGAGTTGCATAATCTCATAGTTATAGGAACATGTATAAGTCATGAAGAAAGCAATAGCAACATACTAAACGATCGGGTGCTAAGCTAATGGAATGGGTCATGTCAATCAGATCATTCTCTCAATGATGTGATCCCGTTAATCGAATAACAACTCATTGTTCATGGTTAGGAAACATAACCATCTTTGATTAACGAGCTAGTCAAGTAGAGGCATACTAGTGACACTTTGTTTGTCTATGTATTCACACATGTATTATGTTTCCGGTTAATACAATTCTAGCATGAATAATAAACATTTATCATGATTATAAGGAAATAAATAATAACATTATTATTGCCTCTAGGGCATATTTCCTTCACTCTCCCACTTGCACTAGAGTCAATAATCTAGATTACACAGTAATGATTCTAACACCCATGGAGCCTTGGTGCTGATCATGTTTTGCTCGTGGAAGAGGCTTAGTCAACGGGTCTGCAATATTCAGATCCGTATGTATCTTGCAAATCTCTATGTCTCCCACCTGGACTAGATCCCGGATGGAATTGAAGCGTCTCTTGATGTGCTTGGTTCTCTTGTGAAATCTGGATTCCTTTGCTAAGGCAATTGCACCAGTATTGTCACAAAAGATTTTCATTAGACCCGATGCACTAGGTATGACACCTAGATCGGATATGAACTCCTTCATCCAGACTCCTTCATTTGCTGCTTCCGAAGCAGCTATGTACTCCGCTTCACATGTAGATCCCGCTACAACGCTTTGTTTAGAACTGCACCAACTTACAGCCCCACCGTTTAATGTAAACACGTATCCGGTCTGCGATTTAGAATCGTCCAGATCGGTGTCAAAGCTTGCATCAACATAACCTTTTACGATGAGTTCTTTGTCACCTCCATATATGAGAAACATATCCATAGTCCTTTTCAGGTATTTCAGGATGTTCTTGACCGCTGTCCAGTGATCCACTCCTGGATTACTTTGGTACCTCCCTGCTAGACTTATAGCAAGGCACACATCATGTCTGGTACACAGCATTGCATACATGATAGATCCTATGGCTGATGCATAGGGAACATCTTTCATATTCTCTCTATCTTCTACAGTGGTCGGGCATTGAGTCTTACTCAACTTCACACCTTGTAACACAGGCAAGAACCTTTTCTTTGCTTGATCCATTTTGAACTTCTTCAAAATTTTGTCAAGGTATGTGGTTTGTGAAAGTCCAATTAAGCGTTTTGATCTATCTCTATAGATCTTAATGCCTAATATGTAAGCAGCTTCACCGAGGTCTTTCATTGAAAAACTCTTATTCAAGTATCCCTTTATGCTATCCAGAAATTCTATATCATTTCCAATTAGTAATATGTCATCCACATATAATATCAGAAATGCTACAGAGCTCCCACTCACTTTCTTGTAAATACAGGCTTCTCCAAAAGTCTATATAAAACCAAATGCTTTGATCACACTATCAAAACGTTTATTCCAACTCCGAGAGGCTTGCACCAGTCCATAAATGGATCGCTGGAGCTTGCACACTTTGTTAGCTCCCTTTGGATCGACAAAACCTTCTGGTTGCATCATATACAACTCTTCTTCCATAAATCCATTCAGGAATGCAGTTTTGACATCCATCTGCCAAATTTCATAATCATAAAATGCGGCAATTGCTAACATGATTCGGACAGACTTAAGCATCGCTACGGGTGAGAAGGTCTCATCGTAGTCAATCCCTTGAACTTGCCGAAAACCTTTTGCGACAAGTCGAGCTTTGTAGACAGTAATATTACCGTCAGCGTCAGTCTTCTTCTTGAAGATCCATTTATTCTCAATTGCTTGCCGATCATCGGGCAAGTCAACCAAAGTCCATACTTTGTTCTCATACATGGATCCCATCTCAGATTTCATGGCTTCAAGCCACTTTGCGGAATCTGGGCTCACCATCGCTTCTTCATAGTTTGTAGGTTCATCATGATCTAGTAGCATGACTTCCAGAACAGGATTACCGTACCACTCTGGCGCGGATCTTACTCTGGTTGATCTACGAGGTTCAGTAGTATCTTGTTCTGAAGTTTCATGATCATCATCATTAGCTTCCTCGCTAACTGGTGTAGGTGTCGCAGAAACAGTTTTCTGTGATATACTACTTTCCAATAAGGGAGTAGGTACAGTTACCTCGTCAAGTTCTACTTTCCTCCCACTCACTTCTTTCGAGAGAAACTCCTTCTCCAGAAAGTTTCCGAATTTAGCAACAAAAGTCTTGCCTTCGGATCTGTGATAGAAGGTGTATCCAATAGTTTCCTTTGGATATCCTATGAAGACATATTTCTCCGATTTGGGTTCGAGCTTATCAAGTTGAAGCTTTTTCACATAAGCATCGCAGCCCCAAACTTTCAGAAATGACAACTTTGGTTTCTTGCCAAACCACAGTTCATAAGGCGTCGTCTCAACGGATTTTGATGGTGCCCTATTTAACGTGAATGCGGCCGTCTCTAGAGCGTATCCCCAAAACGATAGCGGTAAATCAGTAAGAGACATCATAGATCGCACCATATCTAGTAAAGTACGATTACGACGTTCGGACACACCATTACGCTGTGGTGTTCCGGGTGGCGTGAGCTGCAAAACTATTCCGCATTGTTTCAAATGTACACCAAACTCATAACTCAAATATTCTCCTCCACGATCAGATCGTAGAAACTTTATTTTCTTGTTACGATGATTTTCCACTTCACTCTGAAATTCTTTGAACTTTTCAAATGTTTCAGACTTATGTTTCATTAAGTAGATATACCCGTATCTGCTTAAATCATCTGTGAAGGTGAGAAAATAACGATATCCGCCACGAGCTTCAATATTCATCGGACCACATACATCTGTATGTATGATTTCCAACAAATCTGTTGCTCTCTCCATAGTACCGGAGAACGGTGTTTTAGTCATCTTGCCCATGAGGCACGGTTCGCAAGTACCAAGCGATTCATAATCAAGTGGTTCCAAAAGCCCATCAGTATGGAGTTTCTTCATGCGCTTTACACCGATATGACCTAAACGGAAGTGCCACAAATAAGTTGCACTATCATTATCAACTCTGCATCTTTTGGCTTCAACATTATGAATATGTGTATCACTACTCTCGAGATTCAATAAGAATAGACCACTCTTCAAGGGTGCATGACCATAAAAGATATTACTCATATAAATAGAACAACCATTATTCTCTGATTTAAATGAATAACCGTCTCGCATTAAACAAGATCCAGATATAATGTTCATGCTTAACGCTGGCACCAAATAACAATTATTTAGGTCTAATACTAATCCCGAAGGTAGATGTAGAGGTAGCGTGCCGACCGCGATCACATCGACTTTGGAACCGTTTCCCACGCGCATCGTCACCTCGTCCTTAGCCAATCTTCGCTTAATCCGTAGTCCCTGTTTCGAGTTGCAAATATTAGCAACAGAACCAGTATCAAATACCCAGGTGCTACTGCGAGCATTGGTAAGGTACACATCAATAACATGTATATCACATATACCTTTATTCACCTTGCCATCCTTCTTATCCGCCAAATACTTGGGGCAGTTCCGCTTCCAGTGACCAGTCTGCTTGCAATAGAAGCACTCAGTTTCAGGGTTAGGTCCAGGTTTGGGTTTCTTCTCTTGAGTAGCAACTTTCTTGCCGTTCTTTTTGAAGTTCCCCTTCTTCTTCCCTTTGCCCTTTTTCTTGAAACTAGTGGTCTTGTTGACCATCAACACTTGATGCTCCTTCTTGATTTCTACCTCCGCGGCTTTTAGCATCGCGAAGAGCTCGGGAATAGTCTTGTTCATCCCTTGCATATTGTAGTTCATCATGAAGCTCTTGTAGCTTGGTGGCGGTGATTGGAGAATTCTGTCAATGACGCAATCATCTGGAAGATTAACTCCCAATTGAATCAAGTGATTATTATACCCAGACATTTTGAATATATGCTCACTGACAGAACTGTTCTCCTCCATCTTGCAGCTATAGAACTTATTGGAGACTTCATATCTCTCAATCCGTGCATTTGCTTGAAATATTAACTTCAACTCTTGGAACATCTCATATGCTCCATGACGTTCAAAACGTCGTTGAAGTCCCGATTCTAAGCCGTAAAGCATGGCACACTGAACTATCGAGTAGTCATCAGCTTTGCTCTACCAGACGTTCATAACATCTGGTGTTGCTCCAGCAGCAGGCCTGGCACCCAGCGGTGCTTCCAGGACGTAATTCTTCTGTGCAGCAATGAGGATAATCCTCAAGTTACGGACCCAGTCCGTGTAATTGCTACCATCATCTTTCAACTTTGCTTTCTCAAGGAACGCATTAAAATTCAACGGAGCAACAGCACGAGCCATCTATCTACAACCATCATAAACAAGCAAGATACTATCAGGGACTAAGTTCATGATAAATTTAAGTTCAATTAATCATATTACTTAAGAACTCCCACTTAGATAGACATCTCTCTAATCCTCTAAGTGATCACGTGATCCAAATCAACTAAACCATGTCCGATCATCACGTGAGATGGAGTAGTTTCATTGGTGAACATCATTATGTTGATCATATCTACTATATGATTCACGCTCGACCTTTCGGTCTCCGTGTTCCGAGGCCATATCTGTATATGCTTGGCTCGTCAAGTATAACCTGAGTATTCCGCGTGTGCAACTGTTTTGCACCCGTTGTATTTGAACGTAGAACCTATCACACCCAATCATCACGTGGTGTCTTAGCACGAAGAACTTTCGCAATGGTGCATACTCAGGGAGAACACTTCTTGATAATTTAGTGAGAGATCATCTTATAATGCTACCGTCAATCAAAGAAAGATAAGATGCATAAAAGATAAACATCACATGCAATCAATATAAGTGATATGATATGGCCATCATCATCTTGTGCTTGTGATCTCCATCTCCGAAGCACCGTCGTGATCACCATCGTCACCGGCGTGACACCTTGATCTCCATCGTAGCATCGTTGTCGTCTCGCCAAGCTTGTGCTTCTATGACTATCGCTACTGTTTAGTGATAAAGTAAAGCATTACATCGCGATTGCATTGCATACAATAAAGCGACAACCATATGGCTCCTGCCGGTTGCCGATAACTCGGTTACAAAACATGATCATCTCATACAATAAAATTCAGCATCATGTCTTGACCATATCACATCACAACATGCCTTGCAAAAACAAGTTAGACGTCCTCTACTTTGTTGTTGCAAGTTTTACGTGGCTGCTACGGGCTTAAGTAAGAACCAATCTCACCTACGCATCAAAACCACAACGATAGTTTGTCAATTTGACTCCGTTTTAACCTTTGCAAGGACCGGGCGTAGCCACACTTCGTTCAACTAAAGTTGGAGAAACTGTCACCCACAAGCCACCTCTGTGCAAAGCACGTCGGGAGAACCGGTCTCGCGTAAGCGTACGCGTAATGTTGGTCTGGGCCGCTTCATCCAACAATACCGCCGAACCAAAGTATGACATGCTGGTAGGCAGTATGACTTATATCGCCCACAACTCACTTGTGTTCTACTCGTGCATATAACATCAACATATAAAACCTAGGCTCGGATGCCACTGATGGGTTTCGTGGTAATTTCAAAAAAATTCCTACGCACACGCAAGATCATGGTGATGCATAGCAACGAGAGGGGGAGTATGATCTACATACCTAGTAGATCGACAGCGGAAGCGTTTGGTTGATGTAGTCGTACGTCTTCACGATCCGACCGATCAAGCACCGAAACTACGGCACCTCCGAGTTCTAGCACACGTTCAGCTCGATGACGATCCCCGGACTCCGATCCAGCAAAGTGTCAGGGAAGAGTTCCGTCAGCACGACGGCGTGGTGACGATCTTGATGCACTACAGCAGCAGGGCTTCGCCTAAACTCCGCTACAGTATTATCGAGGACTATGGTGGCTGGGGGCACCGCACACGGCTAAGAAATAGATCACGTGGATCAACTTGTGTGTTCTAGGGTGCCTCTGCCTCAGTATATAAAGGACCAAAAGGGGGGAAGGCTGGCCGGCCAAGGGGGGCGCGCCAGGAGAGTCCTACTCCCTCTGGGAGTAGGATTCCTCCCCCCCCCCAATCCTAGTTGGAATAGGATTCGCGGAGGGGGAAAAGAGAGAGGGGGGGGCGGCCACCTCTCCTTGTCCTAATAGGACTAGGGGAGGGGGGAGGCGCGCGGCCCATCTTGGGCTGCCCCTTCTCTTTTCCACTAAAGCCCACTAAGGCCCATATAGCTCCCGGGGGGTTCCGGTAACCTCCCGGTACTCGGGTAAAATCCCGATTTCACCCAGAACACTTCCGATATCCAAACATAGGCTTCCAATATATCAATCTTTATGTCTCGACCATTTCGAGACTCCTCGTCATGTCCGTGATCACATCCGGGACTCCGAACAACCTTCGGTACATCAGAATGCATAAACTCATAATATAATTGTCATCGTAACCTTAAGCGTGCGGACCCTACGGGTTCGAGAACAATGTAGACATGACCGAGACACGTCTCCGGTCAATAACCAATAGCAGGACCTGGATGCCCATATTGGCTCCTACATATTCTATGAAGATCTTTATCGGTCAGACCGCATAACAACATACGTTGTTCCCTTTGTCATCGGTATGTTACTTGCCCGAGATTCGATCGTCGGTATTCCAATACCTAGTTCAATCTCGTTGCCGGCAAGTCTCTTTACTCGTTCTATAATACATCATCCTGCAACTAACTCATTTAGTTGCAATGCTTGCAAGGCTTAAGTGATGTGCATTACCGAGAGGGCCCAGAGATACCTCTCCGACAATCGGAGTGACAAAACCTAATCTCGAAATACGCCAACCCAACATGTACCTTTGGAGACACCTGTAGTACTCCTTTATAATCACCCAGTTACGTTGTGATGTTTGGTAGTACCCAAAGTGTTCCTCCGGTAAACGGGACTTGCATAATCTCATAGTTATAGGAACATGTATGAGTCATGAAGAAAGCAATAGCAACATACTAAACGATCGGGTGCTAAGCTAATGGAATGGGTCATGTCAATCAGATCATTCTCTCAATGATGTGATCCCGTTAATCAAATAACAACTCATTGTTCATGGTTAGGAAACATAACCATCTTTGATTAACGAGCTAGTCAAGTAGAGGCATACTAGTGACACTTTGTTTGTCTATGTATTCACACATGTATTATGTTTCCGGTTAATACAATTCTAGCATGAATAATAAACATTTATCATGATTATAAGGAAATAAATAATAACTTTATTATTTCCTCTAGGGCATATTTCCTTCAGTTCCGCCCCTCCTCTTCGGAGATGCACCTTTGAAGGACTCCGGTAGTGCTTTTCTTATAAAGCTCTCCCTCATGGACTCTGTAGGCTTTGGATCGCCGCACTATGCAGCGTGCCTCATTTTGGTCCTCGGGGAGTTCCTGCCTAGTGAGGTAGGCGAGGAATGGTTCTGTCCACGGGGCGATGACGACCATTATTACGTGGGCTGAAGGTGTTATTTCATTGGCAGAGCCTCTAATTGTGTCAGAATGTTCGGTGTCGGGCAGTGCGGTTGGGTCCGGGGTGTTATTGTTCGGCTCCCCTTCCCATACTACGGATGGCTTGAACAGTCTTTCCAAGAAGATGTTGGGGGGACTACATCGCGTTTTGCGCCGATGCGTGCCAGGACATCTGCCGCCTGATTATTTTCCCGGGCTATATGGTGAAATTCAAGCCCCTCGAACCGAGCTGACATTTTTAGGACGGCGTTGCGGTAAGCTGCCATTTTTGGATCCTTGGCATCGAAGTCTCCATTTATTTGGGATATTGCGAGGTTCGAGTCCCCGCGCACCTCTAGGCATTGAATGCCCATGGATACTGCCATCCGGAGACCATGTAAAAGGGCCTCATATTCGGCTGCGTTGTTGGAGTCCGTGTACATAATCTGGAGTACGTATTGAACTGTGTCTCCTGTGGGGGGCGTCAAAACAACGCCAGCCCCCAGTCCGGCCAACATCTTGGAGCCGTCGAAAAGCATGATTCAATTTGAATATGTGTCGTACTCTTTAGGGAGTTCGGCCTCCGTCCATTCTGCGACGAAGTCGGCCAAGACTTGCGACTTGATGGCTCGCCGTGGCTTATAAGTTATGTCGAACGGGAGGAGCTCAATGGCCCATTTTGCAATCCGGCCCGTTGCGTCACGGTTGTTTATAATATCGTTAAGTAGTACTTCCGAGGCTACTGTTATTGAACACTCTTGAAAGTAGTGTCGTAGCTTCCGGGATGCCATGAATACCGCGTACGCGATCTTTTGATAATGTGGGTACCGTGATTTGCAAGGAGTGAGGACAGTGGACACATAATAGACCGGCTTTTGAAGGGGTAATCTATGTCCGTCCGCTTCTCGTTCGACGACGAGCATTGCGCTTACAACCTGATGTGTTGCTACAATGTATAATAGCATTGGTTCGCCAATATTTGGCGCGGCCAGGACTGGGTTTGTTGCGAGTATGGCTTTTATCTCCTCGAGTCCAGCCGTGGCTGCATCCGTCCATTCAAAGTGTTCGGTGCGCCGAAGGAGGCGGTAAAGGGGTAGGGCCTTTTCTCCCAAGCGGGAGATAAAGCGGCTTAAAGCCGCCACGCATCCGGTTAAATTTTGTATTTGTTTGAGGTCCTTTGGGATATCCAGTTGCGACAGAGCTCGGATCTTGGCTGGATTTGCTTCGATTCCTCTACCGGATACAATGAAGCCCAAGAGCTTTCCGGCTGGAACGCCGAAAATGCATTTTTCCGGGTTGAGCTTGATGTCGTATGTTCGGAGGTTATCAAATGTGAGCCTCAAGTCGTCTACTAGAGATTTCGACATGTTTTGTTTTGACGCCCACATCATCTACGTATGCCTCCACTGTTTTGCCGATCTGGCTTGCCAGACATGTCTGAATCATGCGCTGATATATTGCGTCGGCGTTTTTGAGCTCGAAGGGCATTGTGTTGAAGCAGAATGGGCCGTATGGTGTGATAAATGCCGTTGCGGATTGGTCAGATTCTGCCATCTTGATTTGATGGTAGCCGGAATATGCGTCGAGGAAACACAACGAATCGTGTCCTGTGGTAGCGTCGATAATTTGGTCGATGCGGGGGAGGGGGAAGGGATCCTTTGGGCAAGCCTTGTTAAGGTCTTTAAAATCAACGCACAGGCGTCAGGATTTGTCCTTCTTTGGTACCATCACCAGGTTTGCTAGTCAGTCCGGATGTTTTATATCTCTGATGAATCCGGCCTCCAATAGCTTTGCTAGCTCCTCTCCCATAGCTTGTCTCTTAGGTTCGGAAAAACGCCGAAGAGCCTATTTGACAGGTTTGAATCCTGTATGGATATTTAAGCTGTGCTCGGCCAGCCTGCGTGGGATTCCTGGCATGTATGAAGGGTGCCAGGCGAAAATGTCCCAGTTTTCTCGTAGGAACTCTCGCAGTGCGGCGTCTACATCAGGGTTTAACTGTGCCCCGATGGAAGCTGTTTTATTTGGGTCCGTTGGATGGACTTGGAATTTGACTATTTCGTCCGCCGGTTTAAAGGAGATGGACTTGGATCTTTTGTCGAGTACCACATCGTCCCTATTCACCGTAGAGCGCAGCGCAGTCAGTTCCTCAGCCGCTAGGGCTTCGGATAGTGCCTCGAGGGCCAGTGCGGCTGTCTTGTTTTTGGCGCGGAGTGCTATGTCCGGATCACTAGCGAGAGTGATGATCCCGTTAGGCCCGGGCATTTTGAGCTTCATGTACCCGTAATGGGGTATTGCTTGGAAGATTGTAAACGCTTCCCGCCCTAGCAGAGCATGATAACCGCTGCTGAACGGAGCCACATGGAACGTGATCTCTTCGGACCTGCAATTATCCGGCGTGTCGAACACCACATCTAGTGTGATTTTTCCTGTACAGCGCGCTTCCCGACTGGGGATTATTCCTCTAAAGGTTGTGCTGCTTCGCTCAATGCGGTTCCAGTCTATTTCCATTTTTTGAAGGGTTTCCTCGTAAATGAGGTTCAATCCGCTGCCGCCGTCCATGAGTACCTCGGTAAGACAAAAGTCGTCCACTATTGGGCTGAGGACCAATGCGGCTGGTGCTCGGGCTGTTCGGAATTTAGGTTCGTCACTTGCGTTGAAGGTAATAGCCGTGTCACTCCATGGGTTTATTGTTGCTACTTGGTAGACTTTGGCAAGGCTGCGGAGTGTCCTTTTTCGCATATTATTTGATGCGAAAGTCTCGAAGACTGTTAATACCGTATGGGTGTCGCTGGGGTGGCTTTCTGTGGCCTCTGGATTTAGGAGGTTTTCGCCAATTTTGGCCACCTGCCGGAGTATCCAACATGCTCTAAGACTGTGAGTTGATGTGGCGTCCTCTGTACTGTGAATTTTACAGGGTCCGTTAAGCCATCCTTCCAGTATGGTTCCATGCCCTATAGAGGGTTTTTGCTTTTTGGTATTTGACCTGGGTGTCTGGTTATGCTGCACCCTTTTATTTCGGACTGGGTTTGTATTTAGGGCCGGATTGTCCCAAAATTTTATTTTGGTTTTCCAGGCGCTTTCCATCGCACAATACTTTTGTACAATGGACGCCAAGTCAGCGAAGCGTGTGATATCACGGCGACTTATGGCGTTGAGTATTCCCTTGTCCGTGCAATTATTGCAGAAGATTAAGATTGCGTCTTCCTCGCGGCAGTCCCTTAGCCTGTTCTTAACCAGGAGGAATCTAGCCCAGTAATGATGTACTGTTTCGTCGGGCTCTTGCCTGATTTTGGATAGATCGCTTATGTTGGGGTGGGTGGGTGGAGTTAAATCCGAAGCCTCACCCCGTCTGAGGCTCAGAGGCCGAGGAATTTCTGAACTCGAAAATTTGGATCCCTGGGTGTTGTCCAATGAATCCAGCCCGTCGCCTGACTCTAAGTTCAGGTCTTGAGTGATATCCTCCCCTCCGCGGGTATCCGGCTTGGAGGGGTCGGGAATCCGGACGTAGCGAGTCCTTAAGATAGACGAAGGGTCGCCGCACTGTCCCTCTACCACGGCAACGTGATGGGTGACTTGGGGAGAGTTAATCTCTCTCAGATCGGTTTTAGGCCCAATCTGGTCGTAATCCGTAGCGACTCCCAGGGCGGCGAAGCGATCCAAGAGCTCGTTTATGGAGGAAAGCTCCATTGGGTCTAACTGCTTGGCGAGTTCCGAACTGACATGAAGATTGTTTTCGATGGCTCGAGAGGTCATCGTCGGCGCAGAAGCCGAACAGGCGGTCATAAGAAAACCACCTAGCCGGAGGGTTTGGCCGACAGCCAAAGCTCCCTTAGCAACGGTGCCGTCTTTAAAGACGGGGCGAGGCATCCTTCCTGATGGCGACGACACAGAGGAACTCTCAATGAAAGCACCAATGTCGGTGTCAAAACCGGCGGATCTCGGGTAGGGGGTCCCGAACTGTGTGTCTAGACCGGATGGTAACAGGAGGCAAGGGACACGAAGTTTTACCCAGATTCGGGCCCTCTCGATGGAGGTAAAACCCTACGTCCTGCTTGATTAATATTGATGATATGGGTAATACAAGAGTAGATCTACCACGAGATGAGAGAGGCTAAACCCTAGAAGCTAGCCTATGGTATGATTGTTGATGTGTATGTTGTCCTACGGACTAAAACCCTCCGGTTTATATAGACACCGGATAGGGTTAGGGTTACATAGAGTCAGTTATAATGGTAGGAGATCTGGACATCCGTATCGCCAAGCTTGCCTTCCACGCCAAGGAAAGTCCCTTCCGAACACGGGACGGAGTCTTCAATCTTGTATCTTCATAGTCCTGGAGTCCGGCCGAAGGTATAGTCCGGCCATCCGGACACCCCCTAATCCAGGACTCCCTCAGTTGCCACCAAAGAAAACAACACGATCAAGTCGAAGATGAACTCCATGTTGAAGAGGATCAGCACGCGCAGAAGTCGTAGAGATGCACCAGGCGGAGGGTAACAAGATCACCGCCGCATGAATGAGCACCATTGCAAAAGCCAGGCTAGCCAAGTCAAGGACAGAGGAGAGACCGCCATCTCTCCTCACACTTTGCCGCAGGGGAGACCTTATCTCCACTTGCACCAACACTGGAGCACCATCACCGGCCAGCAAGCCCACATCGTCGCTGGACAGCGAACCACAACAACGGGAGTGGGAAGGCGTCCTTAAACCCACCACCCTTGGCATCCTGCATGAAACACTACTCGAAGCACATCCACAGCCCTCCCCCATCCCAAGGTGGCGTCTTCAATAATATCATGACGCTGGAGCGCCGTTGTCGTCCGGCCGCACGTGGCCAAGGTTTTCACCTGGGATAAGGAGATGCGGGACGTGGGGGAAAGGGGGGGTCGAACACCCCCACAGGAGGGAAACCTGGGTCGGGGCCATCGTCGGCATCGTGGTCAATGGGAGGTCGACTAGGGGTTTCCCTCCTCCTAGGTCATCCCCAACCACACCCACATGCCGGACCAAACATGGGACTCGGAGACGGCTGGATCCGCAGCCGGCAAGGACAGATGAAGCCGAGACAACGTGCCAGGATCCAGATCTGGCACCAAAAATGCTACACACATGGCTGTTACGGGCTTTTCAACTACTACTCTTCAGCCCCCCTGATTTTCACCCGGGGTGGGGCCCCATCCTACTCCTTAATCCTATCAAAAACTGGCAAGTCACTATCACCCCGCAAACGCCCAGTAAACGTCTGTTGATGTAGCAAAGCCGATCTGGCACAACCACTAGAGCAGACCACGCCGCGAAGAGCCACTACTGGCCACGCGACTGGGAGGGCCAACCAACACACGCAACACCACTCGCCGGACGAGCTCAACACCACCTTCGCACCCAGGGCCGCCACCCTGGAGTACCAGAGCTCCCCAGCAAGACGTAGGACAGCAGAGACCCCGCCGCCACCTTCATCGGCAGCCTCGCGGGGACGCCGGCATCCTCGTGTGGCGGCGGGGAGCGTAAGGAGGCAGGTAAAGGGTCTACAGGGGCTAGGGTTTGTCGCCCGCGAGGGCCGGGGCGACCCGAGACGGGGGAGCGTAAGGAGGCAGGTAAAGGGCCTGCAGGGGTTAGGGTTTGTCGCCCGCGAGGGCCGGGGCGACCCGAGACGGGGGAGCGTAAGGAGGCAGGTAAAGGGCCTGCAGGGGCTAGGGTTTGTCGCCCGCGAGGGCCGGGGCGACCCGAGACGGGGGAGGGTGAGGGGGGACTATCTATTATTTACAGGAGAACATGCCTACACTGCATGATTGCTCGCTGGATGCCAGGTTAGATCATGATTACAGATTACGCCGGTGCATCTCTGATCTGTCCCGGGGAGAAAGTAGAGTAAAATACACCGAGCATGTACATACGCCCATTTTCTCTGTGATCGAGCTCCCCTTTCCTGTGAGCCGACACGCCGAAACAGGGCGCCGGAAAACACTGAGTACTGCACCCCTGCACCGCACAGACATCTCGATCAGGACAATTCTTAAGCGCTAAACAATAACTAATGACCCGGTGGCAGAGCGGTACCTTTGCGTACGTGTCCAAACTTTTCATGCATGCACTGCATCTGAACGAGGGAAAATGTAGTCTACTCCAGATTGTTTAACGAACCACACAACCGTTAACACATCCCCGTTCTCAACCTTTAAATATGCAGCTACCCTCGTGGTCACGTAACAAAATGAAACTTACTCCATGCCACTTTGCTTGATCCGATTTAATTACTATATACGACTCGCATACGTGGCCTGGACTTGTGTACGTACTGTACGTTAGCACAGATCAATCATGCTAGAGGATGGATTCTGAGATAAGGCCAGCCAGCCAGGGCATCGATCGCTTGGAAAGCCGGTCTCGGCAACGTGCAGGCACATGACCACTGAGTACCGACGGGCCAACCCACCCCACACGGGAAGCGTACGCAAAAGCGCGCGGCGCGCTTCCGGCTTCTCCAAGGTACCGCACCGCACAAGACGAGACCTCGACATGTTGCATGCATGCAGTGACGCGCAAAGCTCACCTTGCAAACTAAATTAGGGTACGGGAAAAGCCGTGGTGCCATGTGACCTGCACTGCACAGGTCGGTGGCAGCTCCCTCTTAACTGCCGGCGGTCAAAAAATTTCTCTATTCATGCTTCGTTCGTGTCGTGGTGAATGGTTCGCCGGCGCGGTTCGTTCGGCCGGCCGGAGGCGTTTAGCGTGTTCCCGTGTTTCGTCCGGGATGGGCGCCGGGCCTGTGGCATTAAACCTCTGCTGTTTTTGTAGGGCGTGTGTGTGTGTGTCCCCCATAGGCCATAGCCATATGATTGCACGGCACAGGGATTGGATTCCGGCAGCTGGATGCATGTAATTACTACTCCCTTCGTTCCAGCTAACTTTAATACAAAATTGGGTTATCTATTTTGAAATGGAGGGAGGATATATGATGGTCTTTTGGTTAGTCTGGTATCGTATCTTCTAGGCTAGGCTACCTTGTTTGAAAGCTAGCCGTGTGGTACTACGTCGAAAAGAAAACAGATCACCTAAGCTAGTTCGGGTGCTTCCAATTCCATCATGACTTTGAGGCTGGAATAATGTTGCCTCCAGTTTAGTCATGCGCCCATACTGGAGTGGCCGGTCCTACATGTGTACAGCTGTACCTACGAATTTCTTGAAGGATTGATGCCCTCTTTATAATAAATAATAATAGTTTTTTTGCAAAGCTCTTTCTTTTTACCAGAAAGAATAATCTTAAGAGTTTTTCCCCCGCAAAGACAACTCTTAAGAATTGAAGGGGTAAAATTTAATATAGGTTGGGCCATGAAGAACTTTCTTTGAGGATCTGAAAACTTTCTAGACGCTAAACCGGCCCAAATAAAGCCTGTTGGTTCTATTCATTAGGCCTGGCCCAATATGCAGTTCTCAAAGTTCGCGACGTTCCGTGTAGTCTGGAGCATCGGGAGAAAATCCGTGTGGGCCATGCAAGCATAACTGTCACCGCCTGCGCGTGAATACAAACGTTTTCACTAATGTAAGAAATAAAAAAACGCGTGGATACAAAACTCCGGTGCAGCTTACGGATCAGCAAAACGCGCGTTGCTGATTCGAAACTAAGAAACGGAGGAGACAACCGCACATCGCTCAACCATAAATTCATGGCCACCTCCCAGTCATTCTATTTGCAGCACATCAGTCACAGCTCGCAAGAACCTGAATCAAACATGTCCCGGCCATTCCCTCCACTGTTCGTCACACTGGTCCTGCTGCTGCTAACGTCGACCTCGTCGCCGGCCACCGCCGCGGCAGAGATCGCGGAGGCGCCGTCCGCCGTTGGCTGCAGCGGGAGCGCGGAGGCGGCGTCGCGGGTGGTGGCGGAGAGCTGCACGGACGACATCGTCAGGTCCTTCTTCGGCGTGCGCGGCAGCGACCTCTGCTGCCGCGCGCTGGAGACGGCCGGCGCCGGGTGCTACCGCGCGGCGTTCTCCGGCTCCCCGTTCGCCGATATCTACCCGACCATCCTCGGTAACGTCTGCGGCCTCGCCGTGGCTCCCAGCCCCGGGGAGCGGTCGTACTACTAGCCTAATCTCCGGTTGTCACCGAAGTTGAGAAAACGAGATGTAATTATAAGATCATCTGAAATAAAATCGGCTACGTGGTACAAAGTTCAATTCGGTTCCTTTAAAAAGTTCAATCGGAGCACGTATGCAAGACGTATAAAATGGACATCTCCTCCATCGCACGAGTCGCGGTCGCTGACTCACTGCGGGCGTACTTTTCTCTACGTGAAAATGACAGGGTTATCGTCACGGAGAAAAAGAACGGGAAGACGCAGCGCCAGCGCAAAAGCGTGGCAAAGACACATCCACTTCAGATCGGCCACGGCCTGCTCTTAAAGGGAAGGGCGCAGTTTACATCGACAAAAAGAAAGGAAAAGAAAAGAAAATCCTCCTAGCTGAGGTTGAAGGTGAAATATATGATCTAGAGTAAATCCTTAGTTACTGCTATGAAACTGACCAGTGGATAATGGATCCAGGAATATAAAGAAACGGGGTGAAAAGCAGTGTCCCTGAATCCTAAGCTGTCGGTACATGGTCGAATTCAGTATTTCTCTTTTCCCGAGTTTTTTGGACAATGCTGACTTTGCCGGAACTTAACCTGATCCGAACGCGATTGATGTTACTTCCTCCAGTGGAGCAAATGGTAACTCAGTGGAGCCGAGGTTTTCTTTTTAATCTCACAAAAAAAAAACTCAGCGGGGAACATCGAGTCTCCACTTAGAACACACGTAGATTCAGAGATCTGCTCGTGACTGTCTATTTTTCAATACTATAACCGTACCCTTTTCCTCTCTTTTCTGATTCCGGCAGTGGAAATTAATAAGTCGATCTAAATCTCTCGGCTCCGATTTGCCCTTTCTTTGCAGTCATGGCCATGAGCATTAATCAATCAATTAACGCCATGAGCATTGATCGGAGTAGGTTCCATTACCAAAACATTTTCAAACGTTTTTTTTTACTTCTTTTGTTATGGTTTAGCACGCTCGACAGAAAGTACGAGACCATCGTGAATCATCCACTTACTAGTGCAAAGGTTTCCGAACAAGGATTGACATGGCCATAGAGCTAGAGCACCACGCATGGCGATAAGCAACAGCGATCGGGAGTATGAGGGCGCGTTTTGTCCGCATAAGACCTAACCAGGGCCGAGTGAGAAGTTTTCCTTTGCAGTAGAGCAAAGGAGGTTTGGACAAGGCTGGGGATGGATGATATCATTGATAAAGCTTGCAAGGTTGACCTTGCTAGAGAGACGGTGCTGGAATACCTATTACTTCTGCCAGACCAAGATTTGAGGATAATGGGTCATCCCAATGTGCGTGAAATGATTGTTGTTTCAGCATGGTATCTATGATGGGAAAGACGGAAGTTAGTGCACAAGGAGACAACTCAGAATGCACTTCAGATTTCGATGGAGATTCTAGCCCTTACGTCAAACTTCGTAAATGCATCATCCCCCAAGGCTACTATGAAAAAGGGGGTTGGTCATGTCCTCCTAGGGGTTTTGTGAAACTTAACGTTGACGCTTCTTTTGACCATGACCTACTTAGGGGCATGATGGGGACGGTTTTGAGAGATGAAAAAGGTAGGTTTATCGCGGGAGGAAACGGGAAGATTGACTATTGCGAAGATGTGTTGATGGCGGAAGCCTCGGCTCTTAAATTTGGTATAACATTGGCGCAAAGGGCGGGATGTAATCGCCTTATTATTAACTCGGACAACCTGGAGGTGATTGATACCATGAAGAACGGAGGACAGTCGGCGGGAGCGGCGGCGGCAATTTTCGACGACTGTTTTCATTATGCTTGTGGCTTCGTTGCTACTAGATTCGAACACTGTAACAGAGAAGCAAATAAAGTAGCTCATAATGTTGCGAGTTTAGTTAGATTTTCGTTGATTTCTGATTGGTTTGAGGAACCTGTAAATGAAATTGTAATGACCCTCACAAACGATGTACTTGCTATCTCTAATGAATAAAGTTTTTGTTTATCTCAAAAAAAAGGCCCGAGTGAGGAGAGTTTGAGCTTTTTGGTTGGCC
This sequence comes from Triticum urartu, assembly GCF_056163025.1. Taxonomy (NCBI): domain Eukaryota; kingdom Viridiplantae; phylum Streptophyta; class Magnoliopsida; order Poales; family Poaceae; genus Triticum; species Triticum urartu. The sequence goes on along the minus strand of NC_141877.1, from coordinate 418,602,935 downwards.
TGAATACACTGCTTAGCCTGCATCGCACGAACTTTGAAGCATCCTCAAACTAGGCCCGCGAGCTACGCTCGAATCAACAGTTTCTCGCGAGCCAGGCCCGAGCCAGGCACGTGGGCGACGGGGGCTGCACGCGAGGAGCCACCCTCGAGAAGTCGCGTTGCTTCCCGAAGCGCCGCAGTTATTATCCTCACCTTCCCTCACCTCTCGCTCTCCCCTCTCCCCACTCTCACCGACGGCAGCGTGCAGCAGATCAAAGAACAACAAGTAGACCACCAGCCACCTTCACCGGCATCCGCAATAGCACTTCGGCAATGGTGGTAAGTTATCCCCCCAACCCTTCTTGCCTACTACATCGCATTCGATTCGAGTTTCGATTCGATCCGTGTTAGGGAAACGGGGAATCAGGGTAAACACCATAAAAGCGACCATAACATCGACATGACTACCGGTACATATGTGAAGTTTCAGATCCGGATTGAGTACAATAGTAATGGGGATTAGGGTTCATCTTACATAGTACGCACAGATCTTAGCATCGGGCACCCTGGAGGCGATTGGAGCGGCGGGTGGCCTTGGTCTTGGTCTTCTCTTGCACCACCGTCTCTTCTTCCTCGCTGGATTCCACCTCGATTGGTATTCTTCGGTTTCCTGGCTCCGGCGCCCTCACAATCATTGCCACCGCATCCTCTTCTTCCTCTTCCGTAGGCACAATTTTTGTGGTGAAGTACACGTCGGCACGATGGTCATGAGGACGCCGGTACTGTATGTACTTGGCCCACTTTGCTCTCTGTCCAGCGTCGCTGTTTTCAGTCCGATTCATGGCCTAGCGAAGTATGTCGACTGACATACGTCCTTTTTTTAATGAAATATGTCTGAATTGTAATGAATGTGTTTCAGTTTATTTGAAAATCAGCCAATTTGCATGAATTACCTCAGGTATGTTTAAATCCGCTTTGAGTTGTACATAGGTAATCTTGGATGGCCGCCTTTCACATTCGTGTTCATGAACTGATCACTTATCTCCGAACGAATGCATGAGTAAAAAAAGGTAATTTTCAGATGGGCGTTCCGCGTTCAAGATGCCCTTAAAGAGCAACAGAGGAATAGTAATTCATTTTCATGCAGGATTCTTGTCACTTCGCAGTCCCATGCAGAGACCAAACAAATTTCTAGAAGTCTCGGGCTTCATGGGCTTAATTAACTAACTATCTACTCCTTTCGTTTCATAATATAAGAGCATTTTTGATACTATGTAGAAAATATTCTTATATTAGAGTACCTCGCTTTCTACTTAGAATTTTCCACGCCCATGTGCCCAGCGTAGAAAATTCTCACTTTAGCCCCATCTCATCAGACCCCTGGCTCGTCCGCATCCAAAGATTGATGAAAAGCGCCATTAGATTGTCCGTAATCTGACCCGCAAAAAAAAAGATTGTCCATAATCTAATCTGAAACTGCGCTCGCAACAACACGTAGGCCCCACTACGTGGCGTGCCGGGGTTGGCTTTTACGCACTGGATCTTATCGGCTCCGTGGAAGCAGACGCCGTAGTCGGTCCCACTTGCGGTGGGCCCGCCGGATCGAACGGCTTCGGCCCCACACTCTTTTTACCGGCGCGTCTGCGGGCGGCTCGTTGCATCAGGGATCGCAAGCCGATCGTGGCTCGGCTTTGCTACGGCTCGGGTGACCACTCATCGGTGAGGAAGCTCTCGTTTTCTTGGCAATGGAAGGAAGAAACCCCAGAAAATGCTACCGCGTGTTGTTGCATGCGCTTCGCATCGTCTGTAGGCGATAGGGGTCACACACACCAAGGGCTCCGTCTCGGACTGTGGGACGAACCCTGGACGGCTGGGCTCAAGGGGCTGGTCGGCGGAATGGCCTAACCTAAAATTCAATGCACAGTACAAACGCAGAGTATGCACAATATTTGTTATCATCGTTTTTCCATTTTTTTTTCACAAGGGTAAAGAGTTTTATTCCATAAGAACATGGTTACAATCGAGAGGCAAAAGTTTCTCTATGCACGGTGGTCCACGATGTAACCATACTGCAGTCACACTTTGTCGATATAGTATGATTTGACAGAACATGACTGGGCATAAATGTATGGTGCTACTATCACTTTTTCAACATGGAAATATATTTTTTACCTCGTCATATTAATTAAAAACAATACCCACAAAAAAATAGTTAAAAAGAAGTTTCGGTTGATTTTTTTACAAACGGCGAGCCCAAACTGACCACTCTCGCCGTATTAAAGATCTCAAGTGCTTCGGTCGGGTAGACCCAATGAAGACCTAAGATCTCCAGCTCGAGCTTCCCAAGATTATTGTTGGCGTGATGGGGATGTTAAGAAAAAAGGAATATTTTGCTTGTTCGAATTCCCAAAGCACAAGTATGAACGAAGAATGCAGGCGTTCTACGACTAAACACATGCGCTTAGCTTCAAACTATCTAGCCAAACAATCTAGTTTGCTTCAACCCTTTAACTACAAAATAGTTCAAAGCAACAAGATAGTTTGCTTCAGTCCTTTAATTTTAAAACTATCTACCGGTAAGGGCATCTAGTGTCCCCTTGTGAATTTTGAATGATTAACTACAAAAGGGATCTTGTGTGTCCGATTGAGAATTTTGAATGATTAACTACAAAAGGGATCTTGTTTCGTTTTTAGGTCTGTTTTTTGGGTTCATTTAGGGTTTTGACTTGCTCGGGAAGATGAGGTGGTGGCGGCTGTCGGAAGATAGAATAAATCCTCCGGCCTAGCATCCGTTCTGGTGACGTGTTTTGTGACCACGAAGGGCGTGTGAAGGTGTGTCTCCGGTGGATCTCGCGTGATTTGGTCGATGCTAACCTTCCTTGGATCTGTTTGGATCCAGTCTTTGTTCTTCTTCGTCTGTATGTCTATAGGCTGGATCCTTTTGATCTATATTTCTCTTCATCGAGGACGGTTTTGTTCTAGTACGCAGATCCTGTGGGGCCTTAAAATGATGACTTTCCCATTGTCTACTACAACATGTTTAGGCCGACTCTGGTGAGGGAGGAGCGACGGTAGCGATGCGGCTTCAACTAGTTCCAATGCTTGTAGTCGTCGCTATCTGGTCTACGAACATGGATGCATTTTTTGTTATTTCTGTGTTCTCTGTATTATCATAGCATGACGAATAAACCGGAAGTTTTCTAGAAAAGAATACAAAACAGTATAAAAATAATAATATGTTTGTAAGTATACACTTGTGAAAATGACCCTCGGGATTTGGGGTGATGACCCTTAAAAATATTGTGAGAGCATTGAAGTCTTCGGAACGCCCATTGAAAAATTGAAAGTTGTTTTATAGACTTTTCGTTCTAGTTTCCTTATTCCTCATTTGAGTGGCAAGACAAACTGTACTATTAAGGAGAGTCTAAGTGAAAGCAAGAATGAAGTCTTCGCGTCTCGTGTGTGCTTAGTCAAACCTAATTCTTATGTGGGCGAAGACTTGAAAATCTCCTTCGAAGTGAGTTATTTAGCTTCACTGTCGAAGTTAATTCTTCGGGACACACAAGTTGATTGTTTTTTTGAGGTAGCTAGGTTTAAATTCCTCGCTGATGAATTTTATATGATTTCAAAACAAATGATAAAATAACCATGTGATTAGAGGAGAATACATAAGATAAAAACATAGATTGTTCACAAAATAGACTAACTCTTATAAAATTTATAATACTTACCCCAAAATCTTGAACTTTGTACCACCCAAACAAATTCCGGCGACCATTGAATCTTTTCTACTTCAAGAAAATTCTACAGCTTGCTTTAACACCTATAATGACAAATATGAATTAAAACCATCATTTCTCATGTAATAATATTACTTTTGCATTATCTTTAGCTATTTAAGGCTAAACAATGAAAGAATATATGTATGTTGTCCAAAATTAATTGGAATTGGCATTAAGTCATAATATTGGTAAAATATCTTATAATAAAAATCTTATAAAATACACCTATACAAGGTAAATAATGACTGATCACCAAGTGAACTATCTCCGATAATATCTAAAGTATGCACACACACTTTTGAAGTACTCACTTGAGCTCATTTTCACTATAAATTCTATGCACTGCTTGGTTTAATATTTGCAATGATAAATGCAAATTAAAATCATAAATTATATGTAATAATCTATATTTAGCATTTCCCCAACTTTTCTAGAAAAAAAATAAATAATAAAAACAAAAGGTGTGAAAAGAAATCACAATATATCCTAATATTAGTACATGAGTTTTTCATTAATAAGCATACAATTTCTCCAAAGTTGAAAACCCCACTTGCTTAAAAATGACCATTTTTGGCCTACATATAGCCATTTTTTTCAACCAATGAGCAAATCTAGCTTTTCTAAAAAAGTCAAGTAATTCTACATACATGTATTGTACAAATTGGTAAAGTTTTTAGCTCAATTGGCCCATTGTTTTTTATCCTTGGCCAATTCATTGATTAAGGAAAATTTTGATATTGTTCTTAATTAATTAAAGATAAATGCATGTCACATACATTTAACATGTTTCAATTACATTGTTCATCAGAAGTAAACACAATACACTGGGTCTAATACATTGTTAAAAAATATTACATTGCCACAACTACAAATTCGGCTTCTTGTCCCTCCTTATGTTTTTGGAGACCCAAGAATCATCGAGTGGTATGGATGCCTTCTTGGTGCTCCTTATGTGTTCGGAGATTATGTTTTCGGAGGCCAGAGAATGGTCAACTAGAGAATAATAGAATAATGAAAGTGGCATGGATGCCTTCGTACTGCCTACAACACTTTCAGCCATTTTATCAAATTCATGACATTGAGAGAATTGATCAAATCCAACATCTTGCTGCTGCTATTAATCAAGTTGGTCGAATCCATCATATTAGTGTTGATATTTATCATGTTGGTGAAATTGATCATCTTGGTGCTAACATTATTCATATTGGCAAAGTCACCATCTTGGTGCTTAAGTTCACCAACAACAAACCACTCTTGCTCTCTTTCTCCATAGGATAAGGATCATCTCCATTCACCTAAGCATCTTCCTCAGCGGGAGCATCTTCCTCAACCAGAGGTTCATTTGCATTCACCTCAATGGGTACTTCATCACCTTCGAGGTCCCATGTGACATCCTTTTTTCAAACCCTCTTGACATGGCCAAGTCCCCCAGAATGCTTTTGCATTTGTTTCTCCTTGCTCCTAATTAACACATAAACCTTTTCATGCGAGGTTTTGATGCTTTGCTTCATAGGCCTTCCAGGTGTCTTCCTAAGTATTGGATGTTCAGTTCTGAACCCTAGACCTACAACTTCCTCATCTTTAAAAATTCCATACCACATGTGCTTGTAATCCATCTACAAATAACACTTGTTGGTATTTGATGACCAACAAATTTCCTTGAATAAACAATTCTTCTGAAGGCTATGTTCCCCATTATGCTCTGGGAGAGGTTGAGACGTTTTAGCAAGGGATGTTTATTCCCCATCTTAATGTTGTGTAAAAATTTCATACCAAGATCATGTTCCAGTAAAAAAGAATAAATTCCTACACTGGGCGCAAAAGTTTCTGCTTTTGCACAGAATCAATTCTACTACCATACAAATCATCCCAAAGGCTTTACTTGGCACAAACACTAATTAAAAGATAAAAACGCAATCATTATATTAGCAATAATCATGTCATCACACCAAAATGGAAATTGAAAATTGCAAATAAGATAAACATTGGGTTGCCTCCCTATTGGGAAATGTTGAAGGAAATATGCCCTAGAGGCAATAATAAAGTTGTTATTTATATTTCCTTATATCATGATAAATGTTTATTATTCATGCTAGAATTGTATTAACCAGAAACTTAGTACACGTGTGAATACATAGACAAACAGAGTGTCCCTAGTACGCCTCTACTTGACTAGCTCGTTAATCAAAGATGGTTAAGTTTCCCAGCCATGGACATGTGTTGTCATTTGATGAACGAGATCACATAATTAGAGAATGATGTGATGGACAAGACCCATCCGTTAGCTTAGCATAATGATCTTTTAGTTTTATTGCTACTGCTTTCTTCCTGACTTATACATGTTCCTCTGACTATGAGATTATGCAACCCCCGAATACCGGAGGAATACCTTGTGTGCTATCAAACGTCACAACGTAACTGGATGATTATAAAGATGCTCTAAAGCTGTCTCCAATGATGTTTGTTGAGTTGGCATAGATCAAGATTAGGATTTGTCACTCCGCCTATCGGAGAGGTATCTCTGGGCCCTCTCGGTAATGCACATCACTATAAACCTTGCAAGCAATGTGACTAATGAGTTAGTTGCGGGGTGATGCATTACGAAACGAGTAAAGAGACTTGCCAGTAACGAGATTGAACTAGGTATTGAGATACCGACGATCGAATCTCGGGCAAGTAACATACCGATGACAAAGGGAACAACGTATGTTGTTATGCAGTTTGACCGATAAAGATCTTCGTAGAATATGTAGGAACCAATATGAGCATCCAGGTTCCGCTATTGGTTATTGACCGGAGATGAGTCTCAGTCATGTCTACATAGTTCTCGAACCTGTAGGGTCCGCACGCTTAACGTTTTGTGACGATTTGTATTATGAGTTATGTGATTTGATGACCGAAGTTTGTTCAGAGTCCCGGATGAGATCGGGAACATGACGAGGAGTGTCGAAATGGTCGAGACATAAATATCGATATATTGGAAGGCTATATTCAGACATCGGAAAGGTTCCGAGTGATTCAGGTATTTTTCGGAGTACCGGAGAGTTACGAGAATTCGTATTGGGCCTTAATGGGCCATACGGGAAAGGAGAGAAAGGCCTCAAGGGTGGCCGCCCCCCTTCCCCGTGGACTGGTCCAAATTGGACTATGGAAAGGGGGTGTCCCCTTCCTTCCTTCTCCTTCTCCCTTCCCTTTTTCTTATTCCATGTGGGAGGTGGAATCCTACTAGGACTAGGGAGTCCTAGTAGGACTCCACACTTTGGGCGCGCCCTATGAGGGCCGGCCTCCTCCTCCCTCCATCCTTTATATACGTGGCCAGGGGGCACCCCATAGACACACAAGTTGATCATTGATCACTTATCCATGTGTGGTGCCCCCCCTCCACCGTAATCCACCTCAGTCATATCGTCGTAGCGCTTAGGCGAAGCCCTGTGCCAGTAGCTTCATCATCACCGTCATCACGCCGTCGTGCTGACAAAGCTCTCGCTCGACAGTCAGCTGGATCGAGAGTTCATGGGACGTCACCGAGCTGAACGTGTGCAGATCGCGGAGGTGTTGTGTCGTGGTTCTAACTCTGACAGTGATGTAGGGGGGTATGTATGGAGAGGCTAGATCTCAGCTATTGGGAAGTTGTAAACACACCAAGATATACGAGTTCAGGCCCTTCACGGAGGAAGTAACAGCCCTACGTCTCGGTGCCCGGAGGCGGTCGATTGGATTACTGGCGTGTGAATAACAGGGGTCCGAACCCCTCATACTAAGGAGGGGGGTGGCTTATATAGAGTTCGCCGGCCCCCTCCTGCCCTCAGTAATGCAGGGGTTAAGGTACATTTAAGGTCGGGCGTTACTGGTAACGCCCCTAATAAAGTGCTATAATGACCATAAAGACTACTTAACAGCTGACCGTTTGCCTGCGGAGTGACTACAGGCCTCCTGGCGGTCGAGTGGTTGGCTTCATGGTCGAGTGATAGCTTTCTGGTCGAGTGTCTTGAATCCCTCGAGTGGGATACCTTCAAGTCGATTGAAAGGCGACTTCTCCTAGGGATGCCCTAGGGTAGGGCTCCTTTGGACAGGTCCGTGCCCCTACCCTAGGTACATAGCTTCATCATTAGCCCCCGAATGGATCGAGGTTAGAGTGGGGAAAGAGTTGGAGATCTTTCCGACTGGTTCTTCGGGCTACGTGAGCGCCTCGTTTTTGGGTCAATCGTCACGGATGACGTTGCCAACCTTTTTCAGTCGCCTTGATCCTTTCCAGGCCTTTCGTCGAGTGAATTTCTTTGCTTGTGACGTACTGAGCGCCGGCGCGATCGGGGTCTTCTGTTTTGACAAGTAGTTCTGTGGCCCGCGGATGTCGCAGTATTCGGATTTTGGGAAGCGCGCGGGGCGGGAGCGGCCGCAGTAATCAGAAGCGATAAAGCGGAAGCTCCTCGATCCCCGCGTCGCCTTTTTCGCCACGTACTGCGCGCGCGTCTGCTGCGGGATTTGACCGGATAGCCTGGGCCTACCAGTCAGCCACTCGGAAGCGGTCCCTTATAAATTGCCAGCTCGGGGTTTCCAAGCAGTGCGCTCTCTTCTCCTCCTTTCTTCCGCCTCTCTCACTTCGCAAGTTCCTCCGCCACCTCCGTTCCCGCCCCAGCGCAGCAGGCCCGTGCGAGACTTCGCCGGCGACGATGACGAAGAGCAAGACCTCCGCTCTGGAGCGCGCGAAGAAGGCGGCGGCGGCGGGGAAAGGGAAGAGGTCAGCTCGGGGCGGATCCTCCTCCAGGACCGCTCTGCCCAAAGGTCGGATTCAGGGCGACTGGATGCCGTCGGTGCTCCGTCAAGAGGATCTCGACGACATGGTCGAGGGGGGAGTCATCCCCCACCAAGCCGCGCGTCTTCCGGGGGGAGAGATCAAACCTCAACTCCGTGACGGTGAGTGCGTGCTCCTAGCCACCCACATCGACCGAGGGTTTTCTCTGCTGCCCCATCCCTCTTTCCGGAGTTTCCTGAATTTCTTCGGAGCGCAGCTCCATCACTTCACTCCCAACTCCATCGTATACCTTGCCGCTTTCATTTCCATGTGCGAGGCCTTCTTGGGTTGCCGCCCCCACTGGGGACTCTTCAAGCACATCTTTACCTGTCGCTCTCAGTCAGTCAAGAAGGCCAAGTCGAGTGACGAGAGGATGCAGGTGGTCCAGTTGTGCCGGGGCTTGGCGATCTAGACGAGGGGGAAGAGTTGTTTCCCTTCCATCACTTTCCCGGAGTCGGTCCGCGGTTGGCAGGCAACCTGGTTCTACTGTCAAGACCAGGTGACCCCAGGGCAGTCGACTGGACTTCCTCCATTCTCCCTCGACCGAGCTGAAAAGCCTGCTTCTCTGAAAGTGTCGCCGGAGGAAAGGGCCCAGGTCAAAGTGTTGGTGGGTCGAGTGGTTGAGCTCGTCCGTGAGGGTGTGACTGGTATGGACCTGCTGGAGGTCTTCCTCCGGAGGCGTATTCAACCGCTCCAGGCCCGTGACCACCCGATGTGGCTGTACGCGGGCCTTGAGGACACCACTCGGGTCCACCCGGAGGAGGTCACCGACGAGATGCTGGAGGGGTGGCTGTCGAGCATTACGGGGAACAAAGACAACCCCCGAGGAGCCAGGAGGGTGGTTCCACTCGACAATTCGTATGAGGTGGATCAAGTATGTCTTTATGCTCCCGACTGAAATCTTGTTTTCTGCATTGGTCTTCTTTGAATTGGTCGATTGACTTTCGTCTTGTCTGTTGTTTTCCAGGCGACCACCGAGATGTACTCGACGCCCAACGGGGCTCAGGGGCCAACTGAGGAAGGGGAGGCGAGCGGAGGTGAGAGCGGGGACGACCAAGGCGAATGGGAGTCCGACGGTGAAGGAGAGGGAGACGACAATGTCTACTCCAGCGAAGAGGAGGAGGAGGAGGAGGTCGAACCCCCTCGCCCAGAGGGGCGGTCCAAGCACACACACGACCCAGCGCGGGAACATGGCAAGGCGACTGCTTCTGTTGGGCAGTCGTCGAAACGCCCTCGGACCTCTTCTCCTACGCCGACTGGGAAGGCCCCCAAGCTCCCACGCACGACGCTGTCCAAGCCGCCCAAGGCTCTTCCCAAGATGAAGATAGCTGTCCCTACCATTTCTGGGTAATAATAAAACTTGTTTTCCTTCTCGACCATGGACAGATCCTTGGTCGATTCATTGAGCCAACCGACTGACTTTCGAGTTTTGCAGTGCTGCTACTTCTGAGGTCTCCACCAAGGACAACGACCAAGAGCTGGAGGATGCTGTTACCTCCAACCCAGGTACGATTACTGACGTTCTGTCTTGAGTCGACTGATCATTTATTGCAGTGCTGGTCGATTGAATGTTTCCTTTGTAGCCCCTCCTCATGTTGTCGACCTCCCGGATGACGATGACGATGGTCCGTTGAGGGTGAGGAGGCATAAGAAGGCGCCGGCTGACCAGGCCCCCCACTCCGCTCCGGCATCCGAGGCCGTAGGTCGGGATGGTGGTGACACCGCTCGGGCTTCTGTGACCTTCGCCGTTCCTCTGGCGAGTGCGCGGCCCTCATCGTCGACTGCGGATCCGTCTTCGCTTTTTGCCGCATACCCCGTCCCTGAGGACCAAGCGGCTGCTGCCAAGGAGGCTATACGCCAGGCGGGGATCATGATGGAGCAAGTGAAGATGGCTCGGGAGGCCAGCCAAGCAGCCTATGACGCGAGTTCGGCTCTTCAGAGAAACGTCCAGGTCAGTCGACTTCAACACTTGTTCTGTTATGATATGCTGTTCGAAGAGTCTCTTTTCCGAAGATATTTTGTATCTGTATCTGTACACCCACTGGGTGTGTCTGCCTATCCTTGGACGAGTGGGGGCACGCTGAGTGCACCCACTGGGTGTAGTCCCCGAGACTACGGTGGACTGCTGGCAGTCGACTGTAGTCTTTACATTGTGTTGCTGTAGCTGTATTTCTTCACTCGGTTTGGTCGGGCCAGGTCGAGTGGAACTTTTTCTCTTTTTTTTGGTTGAACTAGAGGGGGCACGCTGAGTGCACCCACTGGGTGTAGTCCCCGAGACTACTGTCGAATGTTTTTTGATTCGGCTGTGGTCTTAGAAATGTCATCATTGTCTCTTAGTTACTCGAAAGCAACTTATCTTGGACGTCTGTCGACTGATTTTTTCTTTTTGCAGAAATCTTGCGAACTTGTAGCTCGCTATACTGAGTTGGAGAATCAGCAGATCCAGCTCAACCTTAGCTTGAAGCTTGCTCAGGAGAACTTGAAGAAGGCGCAAGAAGAAGCAAAAGGTATGGCTGGTGAGGTTCTCCATTCTTAACGGGTGACTTTTCTTTCTTGTCCATCCTTGATGTTGGTTCCACTTGATGCGCCGCAGATAAACTGGAGGAAGCTCTAAAGAAGAAGGACCAAGATCTTGCAGAGGCACAGAAGGAGGCCTCGAGCAAAACGAAGCTCGCAGAAGAGAAACTGGCTTCGGTCGGAGCTCTTGAACAGGAGAACTCCAGACTGAAGACTGCTCTCGAGGCAGCTAATCGAGATGCCAGTCGACTGAAGAAAGAGAAGATGGCGCTGCACGACAAGGCGGGTGAGCTGTCGGGGAAGGTCAAAGATCTGGAGGCTTATCTCGGTGGACTCGCCAAGAAGCTGTTTGTCATGCTTGAAGGTAATTATTCCAACCCGGCTGTCTTGTAGTTGTCGAGCCTGTGTACGGCCACCGTCTTACCCTTGAATCGTGTTTGCAGAATTCTGCCAGAACTTTGAAGAGGAGACCAGTCGAGTGGAACCAGGTTTGGACCCTGTTAACTCTCTCGTGAAGGACGAGGCTGCAATGAACGTGCTCCGTCTGGAGTCTCGTACTGCCAGCGTCGTTGACTATCTGGCTCGGCTGAAAGTTGCGATGTTGCGGATCGACGCATCACTCTGGCCTGGGACGACGCTTCAAAACGACCTCGAGTCTCTGATGGCTCGACTTAACGAAGTCCCAGGTCGAGTGGCGGAATGGAAGAAACCTTCTGCTAGATGTGGTGCTGATGTCGCTCTGTCCCTGGTCCGCGTCCATTGCAAGGAGGTGCGAGAAGAGAAGCTGGCGGCCATCCAAGTTGCCAATACCAGGAAGCACAGCTTTCAAGACTTCATGGAGACCTTCATCGCTGCTGCCACCCATATTGCCGACGGGATCGACTTGGATGAGTTCGTCGCCCCTTCCAGTCCTCCTCCTGAGGAGTGAAAACTTTAAATTTACCTCAGAATGCCGAGTGGATTTGTAACCGTTATACTTTGCCGAGCCGAGGGCTCGAGTACTTTGAGGTCTGGGACCTTTTAGGCTTTATCTGAAATTGATTTCTCGTTGGACATCTTCATGGTTTGATTCGTCGAGTGGAAGTTGATCTTCACTCGGAATGACCTTGTATTTGCGGCGCAATACCGAAGGGGGAGTTAGCAGTCGACCCGCGGATTGGGTTGAGTCTTGTACTTAGGCGAGCACTGGGCTGTAGCTAAGCCTCCGAGTGGGAGGTTTGCTCTCCACTCGGTAGGGTTTTTAAACACTTAGGCGAGCACTAGGCTGCAGCTAAGCCTCCGAGTGGGAGGTTTGCTCTCCACTCGGTAGGATTTTTTCAAACTTAGGCGAGTACTTGACTGCAGCTAAGTCTCTAGGTGAGATAACTTAGGCGAGTGCTGGACTGCAGCTAAGCCCCCGAGTGGGAGGATCGCTCTCCACTCGGTAGGATTTTTCAAACTTAGGCGAGTGACGGACTGCAGCTAAGTCTCTAGGTGAGAGAAATTAGGCGAGTGCTGGACTGCCGCTAAGCCCCCGAGTGGGAGGATCGCTCTCCACTCGGTAGGATTTTTTCAAACTTAGGCGAGTGTCGGACTGCAGCTAAGTCTTTAGGTGGGAGAACTTAGGCGAGTGCTAGACTGCAGCTAAGCCCCCGAGTGGGAGGATCGCTCTCCACTCGGTAGGATTTTTTCAAACTTAGGCGAGTGCCGGACTGCAGCTAAGTCTCCAGGTGAGAGAACTTAGGCGAGTGCTGGACTGCAGCTAAGCCCCCGAGTGGGAGGATCGCTCTCCACTCGGTAGGATTTTTTCAAACTTAGGCGAGTGCCGGACTGCAGCTAAGTCTCTAGGTGAGAGAACTTAGGCGAGTGCTGGACTGCAGCTAAGCCCCCGAGTGGGAGGATCGCTCTCCACTCGGTAGGATTTTTTCAAACTTAGGCGAGTGCCGGACTGCAGCTAAGTCTCTAGGTGAGAGAACTTAGGCGAGTGCTAGACTGCAGCTAAGCCCCGAGTGGGAGGATCGCTCTCCACTCGGTAGGATTTTTTCAAACTTAGGCGAGTGCCGGACTGCAGCTAAGTCTCTAGGTGAGAGAACTTAGGCGAGTGCTGGACTGCAGCTAAGCCCCCGAGTGGGAGGATCGCTCTCCACTCGGTAGGATTTCTTCAAACTTAGGCGAAACGGATTCGCAGCTAAGTCACCCACTGGGGGATTTCGTAAGCAAACAGGAGTGACAGCAATTATTGAAACACTCTTGCCTTTGATAAAAATAAACTCCAGCAATTTTTCTTATTACATCTCGTCCAAGGGAGAGCTCAAGTGTAAAAGGGGCGGAGTAGTTCTGCATTCCAAGCTCGTGGTTCGTCGATCTAGGGATCAACATTGTAGAGGTGATACGCTCCATTGTGGAGGACTCTGGTGATGATGAAGGGGCCTTCCCAAGTAGGAGCAAGCTTGTGTGGTTTCTGTTGATCCACTCGGAGGACCAAATCTCCTTCTTGGAAGGCTCGACTCTTCACATTCCGGGCGTGGAATCGACGCAAGTCTTGCTGATAAATGGTCGATCTGATCATGGCCATCTCCCTCTCTTCTTCTAGGAGGTCGACTGCGTCTTGCCGGTCCTGTTCTGCTTCATCTTCGGTGTAAAGCTCGACTCGGGGCGCGTTGTGAAGAAGATCACTTGGCAGAACCGCTTCGGCTCCATAAACCAGAAAGAATGGAGTTCTTCCAGTCGATCGGTTAGGGGTGGTCCTCAATCCCCACAGAACTGACGGAAGCTCGTCGACCCAAGCGCCTGCCGCGTGCTTGAGATCACGCATCAGTCGAGGCTTTAGTCCTTTGAGAATCAGACCATTTGCTCTTTCAGCTTGTCCATTTGACTGGGGATGGGCGACCGATGCGTAGTCGACTCGAGTGCCTTGAGAGGCGCAAAAAGCTCTGAACTTGTCTGAATCGAAGTTTGACCCATTGTCAGTGATGATACTACGCGGGACTCCATATCTGAATGTTAGCCCTCTGACGAAACTGATAGTAGTGCAGGCATCAAGATTCTTGATAGGCTTAGCTTCAATCCATTTGGTAAACTTGTCGACTGCCACAAGCACATGAGTGAAACCACTTCTGCCTGTTCTCAGTGGACCAACCATGTCTAGTCCCCAAACAGCAAAGGGCTAGATGAGTGGAATAGTCTTTAGGGCTGATGCAGGCTTGTGTGACATGTTGGAGTAGAACTGGCACCCTCCACACTTGTCGACCATCTCTTTTGCCATCTCATTTGCTCTAGGCCAGTAAAATCCCGCTCGGTATGCTTTAGCCACAATGGTCCGAGAGGACGCATGGTGACCACAGGTCCCCGAGTGGATATCATCAAGGATTATCTGACCTTCTTCTGGTGTTATGCACTTCTGACCGATTCTAGTCGCGCTTTCTCTGTACAACTGCCCCTTTATGACTGTGAAGGCCTTGGATCGGCGGACGATCTGTCGAGCCTCTTCCTCGTCCTCTGGGAGCTCTTTCCTTAGGATATACGCGATGTACGGTATCGTCCAGTCGGGAGTGATTGCCAAGACTTCCATGATTAGGTCGACCACAGCAGGAACTTCGACTTCAGTCGGATCTGTGGCACTTTTCGGTTGTGGGGCTTCTTCTGTGAAAGGATCCTCCTGGACTGACGGCGAGCGGATGTGCTCCAAAAACACATTGCTGGGAATGGCTTCTCTCTTGGAGCCTATCTTTGCCAGATCATTAGCTGCTTGATTTTTCAGTCGGGGGATGTGATGAAGCTCTAACCCCTCGAATTTCTTTTCTAGCTTTCTCACTGCGTTGCAATAACCAGTCATAGCCGGACTTCTGACGTCCCACTCCTTCATCACCTGATTAACCACCAAATCTGAGTCGCCATAGACCATGAGGCAACGAACGTCGAGTGAAATGGCCATGCGCAACCCATACAAAAGTGCTTCATGCTCTGCTTCATTATTGGAGGAATCGAAGTGAATCTGGAGAACGTATCTGAGCTTATCTCCTCGGGGGGAGACTAGAACTACCCCAGCACCAGAACCATTCAGCATCTTAGATCCATCGAAGAACATGGTCCAGTGCTCCGAGTGAACTTGAGTCGGAAGTTGCTGTTCAATCCACTCGGCGACGAAATCTGCAATTGCTTGGGACTTGATAGCCTTCTTTGCTTCAAACTTGATATCTAAGGGAAGGAGTTCAATCGCCCACTTGGCCACTCGACCAGTTGCATCTCTGTTATGCAGAATCTTTGACAATGGGGCGTCGCTGACGACTGTAATGGAGTGGTCAGAGAAGTAATGTGCAACCTTCTTCGTGGTCATGTAAATCCCACATACAAGCTTCTGGTAGTGAGGGTATCTTTGTTTTGAAGGGGTCAAAACTTCAGACAGATAATAGACTGGGCGCTGAACTCTGAAGGCCTTTCCTTCTTCTTCCCGCTCGACCGTAAGTACTGTACTGACAACTTGTCCTATGGCTGCAATGTAAAGCAGCAGAGGCTCTTTGCTGATTGGGGCAGCGAGCACCGGCTGGGTGGTGAGCAGAGCTTTGAGCTCTGCAAATGCTGCGTCAGCTTCTGGAGTCCACTCGAACTTGTCAGACTTCTTCATCAGTCGGTAAAGAGGCAACGCCTTTTCACCGAGATGAGAAATGAATCGACTTAGAGCGGCCAAGCAGCCTGTAAGCTTTTGGACATCGTGCACGCGTACAGGACGCTTCATCCGGAGTATGGTGCCAACCTTTTCAGGATTGGCATCGATCCCCTGTTCGGAAATGAGAAAACCGAGTAACTTTCCACCTGGAACTCCGAACATGCACTTTGATGGGTTGAGCTTGATATCATACCTCCTAAGGTTGGCAAAGGTTTCAGCAAGGTCAGCCCGCAGGTCGGAACCTTTCCGTGACTTGACCACAATATCATCCATGTATGCCTCCACATTCCGACTGATTTGAGTGAGTAGACACTTCTGAATCATTCTCATGAACGTGGCTCCGGCGTTCTTGAGGCCGAACGGCATGGTGACGTAACAGAAGCATCCGAATGGAGTGATGAAAGCTGTTTTGATCTCGTCGGGTCCATACAGACGGATCTGATGGTACCCGGAATAGGCATCTAGAAAAGACAATCTCTCGCATCCCGCAGTCGAGTCGACTACTTGGTCGATGCGAGGGAGGGGAAAATGATCTTTCGGGCAGGCCTGATTGATATGTTTGAAATCAATGCACATGCGAAGTGACTTGTCCTTCTTGGGAACCATGACAACATTGGCGAGCCACTCGGAATGGTAAATCTCTCGGATGAACTCCGCAGCTAAGAGCCGAGCCACCTCCTCGCCAATAGCCTTCCTTTTCTGGACGGCGGACCGTCGAAGATGTTCTTTCACGGGCTTGAACTTCGGGTCGACTCGTAAATGGTGCTCAGCCAACCCCCTGGGAACTCCAGGCATGTCAGAAGGCTTCCATGCGAAGACGTCCCAGTTCTCACGGAGGAACTGGATGAGCGCTTCTTCCTATTTGGAGTCGAGCGTCGTCGAGATGTGAGTTGGAGCAGCGTCGGGGTCGGTCGGGTGAATGTGAACTGTCTTAGTTTCACCGGATGACTAAAAAGCAGATTCTGAAGCAGGCTTCTTGGCTCGTAGTAATTCACTCGGATCAGCAGTCTTCTGGTACTCTTGCAGCTCAACAACTGCCATCTGAGCATCAGCGATCTTTGAGCCCTTCTGAAAACACTCTTCTGCTTTCTTTCGGTTGCCTGTAACAGTGATTACGCCTTTGGGGCCAGGCATCTTCAGTTTGAGGTACACGTAACATGGTCGAGCCATGAAGCGTGCGTAAGCTGGCCTGCCCAGAATGGCATGATATGCACTTTGGAAGTCAACAACCTCGAATGTCAACTTTTCCTTGCGGTAATTCTTTGAATCACCGAAAACCACATCGAGAGCAATCTGTCCGAGTGACACGGCCTTCTTCCCAGGAATGACTCCGTGGAAGCTCATGTTACTGGTACCGAGTCTGGACATCGGAATGCCCATCCCTTTCAATGTTTCAGCATATAGTATGTTCAAGCCACTGCCACCATCCATCAGGACTTTGGTCAGTCGAGTGCCTTCGACAACTGGGTCGACCACCAAAGCTTGCCTCCCAGGGGTAGCAATGTGCGTAGGGTGATCGGACTGGTCGAATGTGATGGCAGTCTGCGACCATCTCAGATAACTGGGTGTCGCCGGAGCAACCATGTTCACCTCACGGTTAATGACTCTCTGTCGACTTTTGCTTTCGACATCAGCAAAAATCATCAGGGTGGAATTGATTTGGGGGTATCCATCGTCGCTATCTTCCTTGTCTTCGACTCTGTCCAACTCTTTTTCCTTATCTTTGGGCTGTTTGCCCTGAAACTGCAGGATCAGGAGCCGGCACTGTCGAGTGGTATGCTTTGGGTAAATAAAATTACCCTCTTCATCTTTCTTGGTGTGGATGTGACATGGTAGATCCAAAACATCGTTTCCATCCTGATCCTTGACTTTCTTGGGCTTCCAGGTGCCCTTGGGTTTTCCCTTGAAGTTTCCCTGGGCTACGGCCAGGGCCTCCCCAGGAGCGGCTGGCTCGGCCTTCCGCTTCTGTTTCCGACTGGAGTTCCCTCCGGTTTCTTGGGCGACTGCCTTGTGCTTGCCACTCCGGAGTCGGTCCTCGTCTTCACCATTAGCGTACTTGGTGGCAATCTCCATCATCTGATTCAGAGACATCTCTCCGGTTCGACCGAACTTCAGATTCAACTCTCTGTATTTAACGCCTTCCTTGAAGGCACAAACTGCTTGATGGTCTGGCACATTCTCGACCGAGTGATGCAGTGTGATCCACCTCTGGATGTATTCCCTCAGAGTTTCATTCGGCTTCTGCACGCAAGACCGCAACTCCGTAAGGCCTGCAGGTCGCTTGCATGTTCCTTCAAAGATTGTGATAAACACTCGGGAGAGGTCCTCCCAAGTGTAGATGCTGCTGGGTGCCAACTGATTCAGCCACGCTCTGGCTGAGGCCTCTAACATGAGAGGCAGATGCTTCATGGCCACCTCATCATTGCCACCGCTGATCTGTACAGCCACTCGGTAATCTTCGAGCCAAGTGTCAGGCTTAGATTCGCCGGTGAACTTGCTGACCCCAGTCGCCAGTCTGAAGTTGGGAGGAATCACTGCGGCTCTGATGGCTCGACTGAAACACTCTGGCCCTGAAGCACGTGCTCTGCTGCTGGCCGGCGCATCTCTGTTGTGGCCCTCTCGATGAGCTCTGTTCCTGTCAACCAAACCTTGAACGAGGATGGATCTCGCATCAAAGCCTAGGTCTCTGGGGTCGACTAGAATCCTCTGCCCAACACTATGAGGGCGTCTGTCATCTTGCCGTCGAGGCGCATATGACCCACTCCTCGGGGGAGGGGTTGGCACTCGACGTCGATCATCACAGTCGAATCGGTGATCATACTGCTCATTCCTCCTGTACTGATCATGCCGGTCGCCACGTCCCTCACGCCTTGGGGGCGATCTCGGGCTGTGAGCCGACTCGACTGTATCCGTTGCGACGGATCGACTGTGGATCCTGTTCCGCGACTGAGAGACAGCAGAATTCTGGTTTCCCGCCGCCCGGAGCAGCGCTCTGATCTGCAACAAGCCTCTGCCCGCCTCTGGCTGGGAGGGCTGAATTGATTCTGCTATACGGGCCGCAGCGGCCAAATTTTGAACCGGGGTTCGGTATACCTGCGGCGGCGGGAAGAGCTGACGCCGACTGGACTCGGGAGCTTGCTGACGTCGACTGGACTCGGGAGCCCGCTGACGCGCTTGCTCATCGAGTATCCGCTGGAGATTCTCCAGTTGAGTGCGCTCGGCCAGGTTAGCCAAGCGCGCGTCCTCCAAGGCCCGGGCCTCGGGGGTTTCTCCGACAATAGGAGTGTGGAGCGCGTCCATGTTCCGACGGCGAAGATCCTCTCGCTGCAATGACGTGAGAGGTTCGGGGAGATACTCATCGTGGGGATGCGACGGGTCGCCCCCACCCGCGCCTCCACCAGCGCGAGGAAAACCAGGAGGACTGTACGTCCCATCGACCGCCAGAACCTCAGCCGCTGGGTCGCTGCTGTCGCACTCGGATGCGGTCTCCGCGGAGCCAGTTGACAGGTCGAACAGGCCGCAGAGGGATTCGTCGGGCTCGATCGCCGCGACTTGCGGGGTGGCCGACTGGCGAGCCACGGCATGGCTCACCCACCTCTGAAGTCTCGACCGACCGGAGCGCTTACGCCGGTGGGAGACAGAGCGAGGGGACGATATGGGGGCCGACCGATACTGGGTCGACGGCTGCCGCAGGAGGACGCCAGGAACGCATGCGCGGAAATGCCTCGCGCCGCGGACGGGGAGCGCGTCGATGTCGAGTGGTGCCTCCTGGAGCCAGGCGGAGTCGTCGGCGATGAACGTGAGCGCGCCGAGACGGATCTCGCGGCCCTTCACCAAAACTCCGCACGAAACCATGATCAAAGGGATCGAAAAAAATCGCAACTTCTCCAATTAGGCGCTAAGATTCCTGCCCCACGGTGGGCGCCAACTGTCGTGGTTCTAACTCTGACAGTGATGTAGGGGGGTATGTATGGAGAGGCTAGATCTCAGCTATTGGGAAGTTGTAAACACACCAAGATGTACGAGTTCAGGCCCTTCGCGGAGGAAGTAACAGCCCTACGTCTCGGTGCCCGGAGGCGGTCGATTGGATTACTGGCGTGTGAATAACAGGGGTGCGAACCCCTCATACTGAGGAGGGGGTGGCTTATGTAGAGTTCGCCGGCCCCCTCGTGCCCTCAGTAATGCAGGGGTTAAGGTACATTTAAGGTCGGGCGTTACTGGTAATGCCCCTAATAAAGTGCTATAATGACCATAAAGACTACTTAACAGCTGACTGTTTGCCTGCGGAGTGACTACAGGCCTCCTGGCGGTCGAGTGGTTCGCTTCATGGTCGAGTGATAGCTTTCTGGTCGAGTGTCTTGAATCCGTCGAGTGGGATACCTTCAAGTCGATTGAAAGGCGACTTCTCCTAGGGATGCCCTAGGGTAGGGCTCCTTTGGACAGGTCCGTGCCCCTACCCTAGGTACATAGCTTCATCATGTTGTACTTTCGGTACTAGGATCGGTCAGATCATGAAGACGTACGACAACATCAACCGCGTTGTCATAACGCTTCCTCTTACAGTCTATGAGGGCATGTGGACAACACTCTTCCCCTCTCGTTGCTATGCATCACCATGATAGATCTTGCATGTGCGTAGAATTTTTTTGAAATTACTGCGTTCCCCAACAGTGGCATCAGAGCCAGGTCTATGCGTAGATGTTATATGCACGAGTAGAACACAAAGGAGTTGTGGGCGTGGGTATATACATATTGCTTGCCATCACTAGTTGATTCTTGATTCAGCGGTATTCTTGGATGAAGCGGCTCAGACCGACATTACGCGTACGCTTACGCGAGACTGGTTCTACCGACGTGCTTCACACACAGGTGGCTGGTGGGTGTCAGTTTCTCCAATTTTAGTTGAATCGGATTCAATGAACAGGGTTCTTTCTGAAGATCAAAAAGCAATCACTATACTACGTTGTGGTTTTTGATGCGTAGGTAAGAACTGTTCTTCCTAGAAGCCCGTAGCAGCCACGTAAAACTTGCAACAACAAAGTAGAGGACGTCTAACTTATTTTTGCAGGGCATGTTATGATATGATATGGTCAAAACATGATGCTAAATTTTATTGTATGAGATGATCATGTTTTGTTGAAGTTATCGGCAACAGGCAGGAGCCTTATGATTGTCTCTTTATTGCATAAGATGCAAGCGCCATATAATTGCTTTACTTTATCGCTATGCGACAGCGATAGTTGCAAAAGAAATAGTTGGTGAGATGACCATGTGAAGACACGTTGATAGAGATCAAGATGATGGAGATCATGGTGTCATGCCGATAACGATAGAGATCATGACGGTGTTTTGGAGATGGAGATCAAAGACACAAGATGATGATGACCATATCTTGTCACATATTTTGATTGCATGTGACGTTTATCCTTTATGCATCTTATTTTGCTTAGTTCGGCGGTAGCATTATAAGATGATATCTCACTAAATTTCAATGTATAAGTGTTCTCCCTGAGTATGCATCATTGCGACAGTTCGTCGTGCCGAGACACCACGTGATGATTGGGTGTGATAAGCTATACGTTCACATACAACGGGTGCAAGCCAGTTTTGCACACGCGGAATATTCGGGTTAAACTTGACGAGCCTAGCATATGCAGGTATGGCCTCGGAACACTAGAGACCGAGAAAGGTCGAGCGTGAATCATATAGTAGATATGATCAACATAGTGATGTTCACCATTGAAAACTACTCCATCTCACGTGATGATCGGACATGGTTTAGTTGATTTGGATCACGTGATCATTTAGATGACTAGAGGGATGTCTATCTAAGTGGGAGTTCTTAAGTAATATGATTAATTGAACTTTAATTTATCATGAACTTAGTCCTGATAGTATTTTCATAACTATGTTGTAGATCAATAGCTCGTGATGTAGCTCCCCATTTATTTTTATATGTTCCTAGAGAAAAACTATGTTGAAAGATGATAGTAGCAATGATGCGGACTAGGTTCGTGATTTGAGGATTATCCTCATTGCTGCATAGAAGAATTATGTCCTTGATGCACCGTAGGTGACGGACCTATTGCAGGAGCAGATACAGACGTTATGAACGTTTGGTAAAGCTTGGTATGATAACTACTTGATAGTTTAGTGCACCATGCTTTACGGCTTAGAACCGGGACTTCAAAAATGCTTTGAATGCCACGGAGCATATAAGATGTTCCAATAGCTGAAATTGGTATTTCAGACTCATGCCCGAGTCGATAGGTATGAGACCTCTGTCAAGTACTTTGCCTACAAGATGGAGGAGAATAGCTCAACCAGTGAGCATGTGCTCAGATTGTCTGAGTACTACAATCGCTTGAATCAAGTGGGATTTAATCTTCCAGCTAAAAAGTGATTGACATAGTTCTCTAGTCACTATCACCAAGTTTCCGGAACTTCGTGATGAACTATAATATGCAAGGGATGACGAAAATGATTCTCGAGCTCTTCATGATGCTGAAATTGACGAAGGTAGAAATCAAGAAAAGCATCAAATGTTGATGGTTGACAAAACTACTAGTTTCAAGTAAAAGGGCAAGGGAAAGAAAGGGAACTTCAAGAAGAATGGCAAGCAAGTTGCCACTCCCATGAAGAAGCCCAAAGATAGACCCAAACCAGAAACTGAGTGCTTCTACTTCAAAGGAAATGGTCACTGGAAGTGGAACTGCCTTAGATACTTGGCGGATAAGAAGGATGGCAAAGTGAACAAGGGTATATTTGATATACATGTTATTGATGCGTACTTTACTAGTGTTTATAGCAACCCATCAGTGTTTAATACTGGTTCAGTTGCTAAGAGTAGTAACTCGAAATGGGAGTTGCAAAATAAACACAGACTAGTTAAGGGCGAGGTGATGATGAGAGTTGGAAGTGATTCCAAGGTTGATAAGATCACCATCGCACACTCCCTTTACCTTCGGGATTAGTGTTGAACCTAAAATAAATGTTATTTGGTGTTTGCATTGAGCATAAATATGATTGGATCATGTTTATTGCAATACGGTTATTCATTTAAGTCAAAGAATGATTGTTGTTCTATCTACATGAATAAAACCTTCTATGGTCATACACTCAATATAAATGGTTTATTGAATCTCAGACGTAGTAATACACATATTCATAATATTTAAGCCAAAAGACGCAAAGTTAATAATGATAGTGCAACTTATATGTGGCACTGCCGTTTAGGTCATATTGGTGTAAAGCGCATGAAGAAACTCCATGTTGATGGACTTTTGGAATCACTTGATGCTTGCGAACCATGCCTCATGGGCAAGATGACTAAGACTCCATTCTCCGGACCAATTGAGCGAGCAACTGACTTATTGGAAATAATACATACTGATGTATGCGATCCGATAAGTGTTGAGGCTCGCGGCGGGTATCGTTATTTTCTGACCTTCACAGATGATTTGAGCAGATATGGGTATATCTACTTAATGAAACATAAGTCTGAAACATTTGAAAAGTTCAAAGAATTTTAGAGTGAAGTGGAAAATCATCGTAACAAGAAAATAAAGTTTCTACGATCTGATCGCAGAGGCGAATATTTGAGTTATGAGTTTGGTCTTCATTTGAAACAATGTGGAATAGTTTCGCATCTCACGCCACCTGGAACACCATAGCATAATGGTGTGTCCGAACGTTGTAATCATACTTTATTGGATATGGTGCGATCTATGATGTCTCTTACCGATTTACCAGTATCATTTTGGGGTTATGCATTAGAGACAACTGCATTCACGTTAAATAGGGCACCATCTAAATCTGTTGAGATGACACCATATGAACTATGGTTTGGCAAGAAACCAAACTGTTGTTTCTTAAAGTTTGGGGTTGCGATGCTTATGTGAAAAAGTTTCAAACTAATAAGCTCGAACCCAAATCGGAGTAGTGCGTCTTCATAGGACACCCAAAAGAAACTGTTTGGTACACCTTCTATCACGGATCCGAAGGCAAGATATTTTGTTGCTAAGAATGGATCCTTTCTGGAGTAGAAGTTTCTCTCGAAAGAAGTGAGTGGGAGGAAAGTAGAACTTGAAGAGGTAATTGTACCTTCTCCCGAATTGGAAAGTAGTTCATCACAGAAATCAGTTCCAGTGATTCCTACACCAATTAGTGAGGAAGCTAATGATGATGATCATGAAATATCAGATCAAGTTACTACCAAACCTCGTAGGTCAACCAGAGTACGGTCCGCACTAGAGTGGTACGGTAATCCTATTCTGGAAGTCATGTTACTAGACCATGACGAACCTATGAACTATGAGGAAGCGATGATGAGCCCAGATTCCACAAAATGGCTTGAGGCCATGAAATCTGAGATGGGATCCATGTATGTGAACAAAGTATGGACTTTGATTGACTTGCCCGATGATCGGTGAGTCATTGAGAATAAATGGATCTTCAAGAGGAAGATGGGCGCTGATAGTAGTGTTACTATCTACAAAGCTCAAATTGTCGCAAAATGTTTTTGACAAGTTCAAGGTGTTGACTACGATGAGATTTTCTCACTCGTATCGATGCTTAAAAGTCTGTCCGGATCATGTTAGTTGTTGCCACATTTTATGAAATCTGGCAAATGGATGTCAAAACTGCATTCCTTAATGGATTTATTAAAGAAGAGTTATATATGATGCAACCAGAAGGTTTTGTCGATCCTAAAGGTGCTAACAAAGTGAGCAAGCTCCAGCTATCCATCTATGGACTGGTGCAAGCATCTCAGAGTTCGAATATATGCTTTGATAAAGAGATCAAAGCATATGGTTTTATACAGACTTGCGGTGAAGCCTGTATTTACAAGAAAGTGAGTGGGAGAACTACAACATTTCTAATAAGTGTATGTGAATGACATATTGTTGATCGGAAATAATGTAGAATTTTCTGAAAAGCATAAAGGAGTGTTTGAAAGGAGTTTTTCAAAGAAAGACCTCGGTGAAGCTACTTACATATTGAGCATCAAGATCTATTTAGATAGATCAAGACGCTTGATATATTTTCAATGAGTACATATCTTCACAAGATTTTGAAGTAGTTCAAAATGGAACAGTCAAAGAAGGATTTCTTGCCTATGTTGCAAGGTGTGAAGTTGAGTAAAGACTCAATACCCGACCACGGCAGAAAATAGAAAGATAATGAAAAGTCATTCCCTATGCCTCAGTCATAAGTTCTACAAAGTAAGCTATGCTGTGTACCAGACCTATTGTGTACCTCACCACAAGTTTGGCAAAAGGATACAATAGTGATCCAGGAGTGGATCACTGGACAGCGGTAAAAAATATCCTTAGTGGAATAAAGAAATGTTTCTCGGTTATGGAGGTTACAAACAGTTCGTCGTAAAGAGTTACGTCGATGCAAGCTTTGACACCGATCTGGATGAATCTAAGTCTCGATCTTGATACATATTGAAAGTGGGAGCAATTAGCTAGAGTAGCTCCGTGCAAAGTATTGTAGACATAGAAAATTTGCAAAATACATACGGCTCTGAATGTGGCAGACCCGTTGACTAAATTTCTCTCACAAGCCAAACATGATCACTCTTTGGGTGTTAATCACATAGCGATGTGAACTAGATTATTGACTCTAGTAAACCCTTTGGGTGTTAGTCACATGGAGATGTGAACTAATAACATAAAGATGTGAACTATTGGTGTTAAATCACATGACGATGTGAACTAGATTATTGACTCTAGTGCAAGTGGGAGACTGAAGGAAATATGCCCTAGAGGCAATAATAAAGTTGTTATTTATATTTCCTTGTATCATGATAAATGGTTATTATTCATGCTAGAATTGTATTAATCGGAAACTTAGTACATGTGTGAATACATAGACAAATAGAGTGTCCCTAGTATGCCTCTACTTGACTAGCTCACTAATCAAAGATGGGTAAGTTTCCTAGCCATGGAGATGTGTTGTCATTTGATGAACGGGATCACATCATACGGGTCACATCATTAGAGAATGATGTGATGGACAAGACCCATCCATTAGCTTAGCATAATGATCTTTAAGTTTTATTGCTACTGCTTTCATCATGACTTATACATGTTCCTCTGACTATGAGATTATGCAACCCCCGAATACTGGAGGAACACCTTGTGTGCTATCAAACGTCACAAAGTAAATGGGTGATTATAAAGATGCTCTACAGGTGTCTCCAGTGGTGTTTGTTGAGTTGGCATAGATCAAGATTAGGATTTGTCACTCTGTCTATCGGAGAGGTGTCTCTGGGCCCTCTCGGTAATGCACATCACTATAAGCCTTGCAAGCAATGTGACTAATGAGTTAGTTGCGGGATGATGCATTACAGAACGAGTAAAGAGACTTGCCGGTAACGAGATTGAACTAGGTATTGAGATACCGACGATCGAATCTCGGGTAAGTAACATACCGATGACAAAGGGAACAACCTATGTTGTTATGCGGTTTGACCGATAAAGATCTTCGTAGAATATGTAGGAACCAATATGAACATCTAGGTTCCGCTATTGGTTATTGACCGGAGATGAGTCTCGGTCATGTCTACATAGTTCTCGAACCCGTCGGGTCCGCACGCTTAACATTCTGTGACAATTTGTATTATGAGTTATGTGATTTGATGATCGAAGTTTGTTCGGAGTCCCGGATGAGATCAGGGACATGACGAGAAGTCTCGGAATTATCGAGATGTAAAGATCGATATATTCGAAGGCTATATTCGGACATCGGAAAGGTTCCGAGTGATTCGGGTATTTTTCAGAGTACCGGAGAGTTACGGGAATTCGTATTGGGCCTTAATGGGCCATACGGGAAAGGAGAGAAAGGCCTCAAGGGTGGCCGCGCCCCTTCCCCATGGACTGGTCCGAATTGGACTAGGGAAAGGGGGCGCCTCCTTCCTTCCTTCTCCTTCTCCCTTCCCTTTTTCCTATTCCATGTGGGAGGGGGAATCCTACTAGGACTAGGGAGTCCTAGTAGGACTCCACACTTTGGGCGCGCCCTATTAGGGCCGGCCTCCTCCTCCATCCATCCTTTATATACGTGGCCAGGGGGCACTCCATAGACACACAAGTTGATCATTGATACCTTAGCCGTGTGTGGTGCCCCCTCCACCATAATCCACCTCGGTCATTTCGTCGTAGCGCTTAGGCGAAGCCCTGCGCCGATAGCTTCATCATCACCGTTGTCGGTGTTAAAACCGGCGGATCTCGGGTAGGGGGTCCCGAACTGTGCGTCTAGGCCAGATGGTAACAGGAGGCAGGGGACACGATGTTTTACCCAGGTTCGGGCCCTCTTGATGGAGGTAAAACCCTACGTCCTGCTTGATTAATATTGATGATATGGGTAGTACAAGAGTAGATCTTCCACGAGATCGGAGAGGCTATACCCTAGAGGCTAGCCTATGGTATGATTGTATGTTGTGGTTGTTGTCCTACGAACTAAAACCCTTCGGTTTATATAGACACCGGAGAGGGTTAGGTTTACACAAGGTCGGTTACAAAGGAGGAGATATCCATATCCGTATTGCCTAGCTTGCCTTCCACGCCAAGTAGAGTCCCATCCGGACACGAGACGAAGTCTTCAATCTTGTATCTTCATAGTCCAACAGTCCGGCCAAAGGATATAGTCCGGCTGTCCGGAGACCCCCTAATCCAGGACTCCCTCAGTAGCCCCCGAACCAGGCTTCAATGACGATGAGTCCGACGCGCAGTATTGTCTTCGGCATTGCAGGGCGAGTTCCTCTCCAAATTCCGTGTACCTGTCGAAATAGTGTCGGACCTCTTGTGAATGTTGCACTCCTTGGCTTCCACGCCCAATAATGGCCACTTTCCACGTGTCGAGCGAATGTGAAGAGCCAGGGTGTTTTTACATTTACCCCCCTAGCTGTGTGAATGAGCTGCCTATTAAAAAGACGAGGATTCAGATCCAAATCACACCATCCTCCCTTGGCGAGCCTTCATCGGAGCGCACTCGACAGAGATCCATTCCATCATGGCCGGTCGACGCAGCTCCTCCTCTTGCTCCCCTAGCCCCAATCCTGGAGATTGGGAGAGATGTTCCGTCCCGCACAGCAAATTAGTGATGCTTCAGACCAAGGGATTTCTTCCCCCAGCGTACATGGTCCCGGTTCGAGCCGGGCTTGCCACCTATAATGGCGGAGAGCAAGCGGAGAGCCTTCCCAATCCCTCCAAGGGAGAGCGGGTATGCCTTGTCCCTTATTTGGTAAGAGGGCTCGGATTTCCAATTCATCCGTTTCTCCGGGGGCTCCTGGAGTTCTACGGCCTCCAGTTGCATAACCTTACGCCTGCCTCCATGCTGCATATCACGAGATTCGTAGCCCTTTGCGAGTTGTTTTTGGGCTGTGAGGCTCATTTCGCTCTGTGGAAGAAGTTGTTCTGCCTTGTGCCCCGTTCCCAGAAGGGGTCAATATATCAAGTGAGCGGAGCCGAAGTGTGGCGTATTGCCGGGACCGGATACCTGTCCGGAACCCCAAAGAAGACGTCCGAAGACTGGCCTTCAGAATGGTTTTATATAGAAGAAGTCCCCCTCCCGGATCCTATTAGAATCAACCTTCCTGAGTTTGACAACGCCCCTTTGAAGAAGCGCCGGAGCTGGCGTCCATGGAGCTCCCTGGAGGAAGATGACAGGGACGTTCTTTACCTAATGAGCCGGATAAGTTTTTTAGCTCGATCCGGATTGACCATGATCGAGGTCATGGCCATATGTATTATGCGGGGGGTGTAGCCGCTTCAATATAGAGGCCACCCCATGTGGGATTTCAACGGGGAGGATGACGCCACCCACCACGGCCGCAAAGGGCCGGGATCGGTTGCTGATCTAATAAAGATCTTATCCACTTTGTACAAGGGAGAAGAGGAGGAATTCCTTCATGTCAACCCGCAGGGCGGATTTTCTATGTACAATCCTCCGAGCAGGGTAAGCGGAGACTTTTTCTCGCCCATCTGTTTCGTATTCCCGTAGTTAAGTATTCAGTCTAGCGATTTCATCGCAGGAGCTGCGCCAGGCTGTAAAGGAGATAAACAGCCCCCCTCCACAACCCGAGGACCCTGGACGGTCCCTTGACCCGGCTTCCCAGGAGGATCCGGACATATCTGTGGAGCTGATCAATGGGGTATTTTACCAAATGAGTAACGGCAACGCTTTGGTGGCCATTACGGCCGATTACCCTGGGCTACTTCCAGCCTCACAGGTGACTGAGACCGAAGTCCCAGCACTTCAAAAGGGGATCTGTCCCTGCGTGTTTTTGATTGCCATATAACATCCGTGTTTTGTAGGGGAGGTCCTCGAGGCGGAAGGCCGAGCCTGCGGCGACTAGCCAACAAGGGGTCGTGAGGCCAGGCAGGCTGAAAAGACCCGCAGTCCGGATTGAGAAACCGGCACAGTGGTACGGCGCGCCGTCTTTATTGCAAGACATTATTCTCAGAGGCATATTAACGCCCATGCCTTCTTTTCAGGAAAAAGAGCGCTCGCCGAACTATACTCGTAGAGGCTACTAATCACGCCTCCACCAGCCAGGCTCCAAGGCCGGATACGAAGGCGGGAACGAATACGAGGCGTGCACCGGGCGCTCCTCCGATAGAGGATGCGGATAAACTATCTACCACCAATTCCGAGGTGGAAAGTGCCATGAACCACAGGCGTTGCCGGACTGTTCTTCGTGACGCTTGTTTCTCCCAAGAGGCATTGGATGCCTTCAACTCGGGAGATGCGTACCTCTGTGCCACTCAAAATGGTCTAGCCAGAGCCATAGAGCAGTATGTAAAAGACATACGGGTGATAAAATTTGGTGATTATATATATCAGTAGCCCCTGAGACTTGAAACAGTTAGAATAACTGATTTAAGGATCATTTGTTATGCAGGTTCTTACTGAAAAGAATACTCAACTGTCCCAGGAGCTGGAAGAGTGCAGAGCCCAACTTCAGGCCGCACTGGCCGCGGCGGGGGAGCCCAAAGAGACCCCCTCTAGTAATATATCGTTCGAATGATAAGTGTCATATAGGATGTGGTGTATATGCAGATCTGACGATAAAATTGCAGATGACGCTGGAGTAAATCTGGATAAGCAACAGCTCCTACGCCAGCTGAAGGCTGGTGAGAGCGTGCTTACGAGGGTGAGGCAGGAGAAGAATGATCTCCTAGATGCCAACACCAAGCTGGGCGTGGAACTAAAAGATGTTCGTGCCCAACTGTCGGACTCTGTTAAGGAGAATCGGCGGCTTCGACGCGGCATATTTAGTAAGTGCTTGAACGAACTTTGAAAAAGAGTTCGGCGAGGAAGCTGGCTGACAGAGTTATGTCTGTAGGTATGCTAACAGGTCGTCCTGCCGAGGAAATGCCCGGTTCAATGGGTGACCTTCTTCCCGAGCTCTCACAGCTGCATGAACGAGTTCGGCAGGTGATGTAGGGCGTCGCCCAGGCCTTGTGGCCATCCGTCTCCATACCCGAAGGCCTTGGAGAGCTTGCAGAAAAGCTGAAGGGAGCGCGGCAGCACTTCCGATTATGGAAGATATCGGCCTGCCGTCAGGGCGCCAGGGAAGCCTGGGCAATGGTGAAGACACGGTACACGAAGGCTGACCCGAACCACATGGCCGAAGTCGGACCTGTGGGGCCCGATGGGAAGGAGATCCTTGTGAGCTTAGTGTACGGCCAAGTAGAATTGGTCGCAAAGTATTCCCAACAGGACTGTAGACTAGATAGCCTATTGGATGGTATTGAAGAGGAATTCAACCAGTCAAATTGACTATGTAATTTAAAGTGACATGTATAATGCCTTCTAGCCGGATTGTAGATCGTTTGTCGTGGCGGACCTTTTCGCTTCAACCTCGAGACCCGACGGTCCAGAGTGTATCCGAATACCCTCTCGGTTATGTAAGAACCGGGGCATGCGTGGAGACCAGGCGTAGGGGTCATTAGTGCTTTATCAGACAAGTGCCCAACTAGTTATGTTATATTACATGGGTAGTAAGAAACATCTTCCAGGGAGAATAGTTCCGTTAAGGGTTCCTTTTCCTGGGTAAGCATGCCCTAAAGTGCATGTCCGGACTGCGATAAGAAGCGCAGAAAAAGAATCTGGGGGCATATATGGAAAATAAATAAAAGTCATATTTTGTTCACCGACCGAATATTCCCTTAAGAACGCTAGCTTTCGGCTTCACCCAGTCTGAGGTACACATCCGGCTGACCCGGCGGTAACAATCCTAGAGGTGCTCCCCTTATGCCCTAGCCGAATTAACGGGAACGTAGGGCATAAATACAAGAGCCAGGCAACCCAGCTTGGCCAAAACTTAAGTCATATCGATGCATATAATGGTGAAAAAAGGTACATGCGGAAGTATAACACATGTGTTGGGCGTGAGGCCCAGGTAAATAATTAAGCTTCTGTGAAAGAAGCCCCCAGGTATGAATAGTGCGGCTAGCGCATCTGTAATGTACGAGTGAGGCACAAGGTGACCCTTGAAGGCTTAGAGAAATAAAAGAAAGAAAGGGAAACAAGACAGATGATGCATATGCAAAAAATGGACAAAGGGAGGGGACTAACATAGAGTCCGGTGCTAGGCGTAGAATCTTCGAAGCCTGGCTGTGTTCCATGGGTGCGGCTCGAGTCGACTTGTCGATGCATCCCGCAGTCGGTACACTCCACCGGTCAGAACTTGGTCGATAATGAAGAGACCTTCCCATTTCGGCTCGAGCTTGTTCTTTTTCTTATCTGGCAGTCGTAGAACTAGTTCGCCAATGTTATAAGTTTTGGCCCGTACTTCTCTGCTTTGGTATCTGCGAGCCTGTTGCTGGTAAAATGCGGAATGGGCTTTGGCTACATCGCGCTCTTCCTCCAAGGTGTCCAGACTATCCTGCCGATCGAGCTCGGCTTCTCTTTCTTCATACATGTGCACTCGAGGTGAGTCATGAATTATGTCACATGGCAAGACTGCCTCTGCGCCATACACCATAAAAAACGGTGTATATCCGGTACTACGATTCGGCATGGTCCGCAGCCCCCAGAGTACGGAGTCGAGCTCCTCTACCCAGTGCGTGTCAGACTCTGTTAAGGAACGCACTAATCTAGGTTTAATGCCGCTCATTATAAGACCGTTTGCTCATTCGACTTGACCGTTGGTTTGTGGGTGATAGACTGAAGCATAATCGAGCTTGATGCCCATTTTGCTGCACCAGAGTTTTACCTCGTCGGCCGTGAAGTTCGTGCCATTATCAGTGATGATGCTGTGGGGGACACCGTAACGGTGTACAACCCTGGATATGAAATCTATCACCGGTCCGGATTCGGCTGTTTTAACAGGTTTAGCCTCTATCCATTTGGTGAATTTATCCACCATGACCAGTAAGTATTTTTTCTTGTGGGTTCCCCCTTTAAGGGGTCCAACCATGTCAAGCCCCCAGACCGCGAAGGGCCATGTAATGGGGATTGTTTGGAGGGCGGTGGGTGGCATGTGGTTTTGATTTGCAAAGACCTGGCAACCGGCGCAATGTTGGACCAAGTCTTGTGCATCTGCCCGGGCCGTTGGCCAATAGAATCATGTACGGAAGGCCTTGCTTACAAGAGCCTGGGCTGCGGCGTGATGACCGCCGAGTCCGGCGTGAATTTCTGCCAAAAGGTTCCGCCCTTCCTCTTCGGAGATGCACCTTTGAAGGACTCCGGTAGTGCTTTTCTTGTACAATTCTCCCTCATGGACCCTGCAGGCCTTGGATCGCCGCACTATGCAGCGTGCCTCATTTTGGTCTTCCGGAAGTTCCTGTCTAGTTAGGTAGGCCAGGAATGGTTCTGTCCACGGGGCAATAGTGGCCATTATTTCGTGGGCTGAATGTGTTATTTCGGTGGCGGAGCCTCCGATTGTGTCAGAGAGTTCGGTATCGGGTATTTTGGCCGGGTCCGGACTATTGTTAGCGGTGTCCCCTTCCCATGCTACAGATGGCTTGAAGAGCCTTTCCAGAAATATGTTGGGAGGGACCGCATCGCGTTTTGCACCGATGCGGGCGAGGATATCCGCCGCCTGATTGTTTTCCTGAGCCACATGGTGAAATTCGAGCCCCTCGAACCGAGATGACATTTTTAGGACGGCATTGTGATAAGCTGCCATATTCGGATCCTTGGCATCAAAGTCTCCATTTATTTGGGATATCACGAGGTTCAAATCCCCGCGCACCTCTAGGCGTTGAATGCCCATGGATACTGCCATCCGGAGACCATGCAGAAGGGCCTCATATTCGGCTGCATTGTTGGAGTCCGTATACATTATCTGTAGTACGTATTGAATGGTATCTCCTGTTGGGGACGTCAAAACGACGCTAGCCCCCAGACCAGCCAACATTTTGGAGCTGTCGAAGTGCACGATCCAGTTTGAATATGTGCCGTACTCCTTAGGGAGTTCGGCTTCCGTCCACTCGGCGATGAAGTCATCCAAAACTTGCGACTTAATAGCTCGCCGTGGCTTGAAGTTATGTCGAACAGGAGGAGCTCAATGGCCCATTTGGCAATCCGGACCGTCGCGTCGCCGTTGTTTATAATATCGTTAAGTGGTACTTCCGAGGCTACCATTATCGAACACTCATGAAAGTAGTGTCGCAGCTTCCGGGATGCCATAAATACCGCGTACGCTATCTTTTGATAATGCGGGTACCGTGATTTGCATGGAGTAAGGACAGTGGACACATAGTAAACCGGCTTTTGAAGGGGGAATTTGTGTCCGTCCACTTCTCGCTCGACGACGAGCACTGCACTTACTACTTGATGAGTTGCTGCAATGTATAATAGCATTGGTTCGCCAATGTTTGGCGCCTCCAGGACTGGGTTTGTTGCCAATATGGCTTTTATTTCGTTGAGTCCGGCCGTGGCGGCATCCGTCCACTCGAAGTGTTCGGTGCGCCGGAGGAGGCGATAAAGGGGTAATGCCTTTTCTCCCAAGCGGGAGATAAAGCGGCTTAGAGGCGCCACGCATCCGGTCAATTTTTGTATATGTTTGAGGTCTGTTGGGGTAGCCAACTGTGACAACGCTCAGATTTTGGCCGGATTAGCTTCAATACCTCTACTGGAGACAATGAATCCCAGGAGCTTTCCGGCTGGTACGCCGAAAACGCATTTTTCCGGATTGAGCTTGATGTCATATGTTCGGAGGTTATCGAATGTGAGACTCAAGTCGTCTACTAGAGATTTGACATGCTTGGTTTTGACGACCACGTCATCTACGTATGCCTCCACTGTTTTGCCGATCTGGTTTGCCAGACATGTCTGAATCATGCGCTGATATGTTGCGCCGGCGTTTTTGAGCCCGAAGGGCATTGTGTTGAAGCAGAATGGGACGTATGGTGTGATGAATGCCGTTGCGGCTTGGTCTGGCTCTGCCATTTTAATTTGATGGTAGCCGGAGTATGCGTCGAGGAAACACAATGAATCGTGTCCTGCGGTAGCATTGATGATTTGATCGATGCGGGGGAGGGGGAAGGGGTCCTTTGGGCAGGCCTTGTTAAGGTCCTTAAAATCGACGCACAAGCGCCAGGATTTGTCCTTCTTTGGTACCATCACCAGGTTTGCTAGCCAGTCCGGATGTTTTATGTCTCTGATGAATCCGGCCTCCAATAGCTTGGCTAGTTCCTCTCCCATGGCTTGTCTCTTAGGTTCGGAGAAACGCCGAAGAGCCTGCTTGACTGGCTTGAATCCTTTTAGGATATTTAAGCTTTGCTCGGCCAGCGTGCGTGGGATTCCTGGCATGTCTGAAGGGTGCCAGGAAAAAGTGTCTCAGTTCTCGTGTAGGAACTCTCGCAGTGCGGCGTCGACATCAGGGTTTAATTGTTCCCCGATGGAAGCTATTTTTGTAGGGTCCGTTGGATGGACTTGGAATTTGACTATTTCGTCCACCGGTTTAAAGGAGGTGGACTTGGATCTTTTATCGAGTATCACGTCGTCCCTGTTCACCATGGAGCGCAGCGCAGTTAGTCCCTCGGCCGCTAGGGCTTCGGATAGTGCCTCGAGGGCCGGTGCGGCTGTCTTATTTTCGGCGCGGAGTGCTATGTCCGGATCACTAGCAAGAGTGATGATTCCATTGGGCCCGGGCATTTTGAGCTTCATGTACCCGTAATGGGGTATGGCTTGGAAGATTGTAAACGCCTCCCACCCTAATAGAGCGTGGTATCCGCTGCTGAACGGGGCCACTCGGAATGTAATTTCTTCGAACCTGTAATTATCCGGCGTGCCGAATACCACATCTAGTGTGATTTTCCCAGCACAGCGTGCTTCCCGACTGGGGATGATTCCTCTAAAGGTTGTGCTACTTTGCTCAATGCGTCTCCAGTCTATTTCCATATTTTGAAGAGTTTCCTCATAGATGAGGTTTAATCCGTTGCCGCCGTCCATGAGTACCTTGGTGAGTCGAAAGCCGTCCACGATTGGACTGAGGACCAATGCGGCTGGTGCTCGGGCTGTTCGGAATTTAGGTTCGTCACTGGCATTGAAGGTAATAGCCGTGTCACTCCAAGGATTTATTTCTACTATGTGGCAGATTTCGGCCCTGCCGCGGAGTGTTCGCTTGCTCCTATTATTTGACGCGAAGGTCTCAAAGACCGTTAACACCGTATTGTTGTCCACGGGATGGTGCTCTGTGGTATTTGGGAGGAGTAGATCTTCACCACTTTTGGCCACCTGCCGGAGTATCCAACATGCTCTAAGGCTGTGCGTTGGTATTGCATACGTCGTGCTAACAAAGCTCTCCCTCGACACTCAGCTGGATCAAGAGTTCGTGGGACGTCACCGAGCCGAACGTGTGCAGATCACGGAGGTGCTGTACTTTCGGTAGTAGGATCGGTCGGATCGTGAAGACGTATGACTACATCAACCATGTTATCATAACGCTTCCACTTACGGTTTACGAGGGTACGTGGACAACACTCTTCCCCTCTCGTTGCTATGCATCACCATGATAGATCTTGCGTGTGCGTAGGAAATTTTTTGAAATTACTGCGTTCCCCAACAAATGTTGCATGGAAAACAAAAAAAATCTATGCACACGCAATGATCTATCCGTCGATAAGCATAGCAACGAGGGGGAGAGTGTGCTTGTAGACAGTAAGTGGAAGCGTTTAACAACGCGATTGATGTAGTCGAACTTCTTCGCGCTCCAACCGATCAACTACCAAAGGCACGACACCTCTGCGTTCTGCACACGTTCAGCTCGGTGGCGTCCTCTGCCTTATTGATCCAGGAAGATGGTGAGGTAGTAGCTAGATGAGTTTTGGCAGCACGACGGCGTGGTGACAGTGATGGTGAAGTGATCTCCGTAGGGCTTCTCCTAAACACTACGAAAATATGGCTGGGGATGTAAACGGTGGAGGGGGGCGTCGCACACGGCTAGGCAATTGTCTAATTTGTGCTAGGCACCCCTTCTCACATATATTTAGGTGGGAAGGAGGGAGGAAGAGCCAAAGGGGGCGCCCAAGTAGGAGGAATCCTACTTGGGGTCTCTCCCAAGCCGCGCCCCTGCCTTGTATAAGTGCGGGGGAAGGCAGGGGAGGGTTCCCCCGCTTTCCTTTCTCATTTGAGGAGGGAAAGGAAGGAGGGGCCACCCCTCCCCTTTCCTTCCCCCAGGGCTTGCTATCCAAGGAAGGGGTGCACCAAGGGCTGGTTTGTCCCCCCCCTTTGGCCCATTAGGCCCATACACTTACCGGGGGTGTCTGGAACCCCTTCCGGTGACCCGATGACTACTCGGTGCACTCCGAAACTCTTCCGGTGTCCGAATACCATCGTGCTATATATAAATCTTTACCTCTCAACCATTTTGAGACTCTTAGTCATGTCCGTGATCTCATCCGGGACTCCAAACAACATTCAGTCACCAAATCATATAACTCATATAACACTATATCGTCAACGAATGTTAAGCGTGCGGACCCTACGGGTTCGAGAACTATGTAGACATGACCGAGACACCTCTCCGGTCAATAACCAATAGCGGAACCTAGATGCCCATATTAGCTCCTACATATTCTACGAAGATCTTTATCGGTCGATCCGTTATGACAACATACGTAATTCCCTTTGTCAATCGGTATGTTACTTGCCCGAGATTCGATCGTCGGTATCTTTAT
This sequence comes from Triticum urartu, assembly GCF_056163025.1. Classification (NCBI taxonomy): domain Eukaryota; kingdom Viridiplantae; phylum Streptophyta; class Magnoliopsida; order Poales; family Poaceae; genus Triticum; species Triticum urartu. The sequence goes on along the minus strand of NC_141877.1, from coordinate 418,566,081 downwards.
ACCTAGTTCAATCTCGTTACCGGGAAGTCTCTTTACTCATTTCGTAATACATTGCTACCTCTTGAGCACTGCGTTGGTTTTCCCCGAAGAGGAAGGGATGATGCAGCAAAGTAGCGTAAGTATTTCCCTCAGTTTTTGAGAACCAATGTATCAATCCAGTAGGAGGCTACGGGCGAGTCCCTCGCACCTGCACAAAACAAATAAATCCTTGCAAATAACGCAAATAGGGGTTGTCAATCCCTACAGGGCCACTTACGAGAGTGAGATCTGATAGGTATGATAAGACAAAATTTTTGGTATTTTTATGATAAAGATGCAAAGTAAAATAAAGGCAAAGTAAATAGCAAAGGAAATAACTAAGTAGTAGGAGATCAATATGATAAAGATAGACCCGGGGGCCATAGGTTTCACTAGTGGCTTCTCTCAAGAGCATAAGTATTCTACGGTGGGTGAACAAATTACTGTTGAGCAATTGACAGAATTGAGCATAGTTATGAGAATATCTAGGTATGATCATGTATATAGGCATCACGTCCGAGACAAGTAGACCGACTCCTGCCTGCATCTACTACTATTACTCCACTCATCGACCGCTATCCAGCATGCATCTAGAGTATTAAGTTAAAAACAGAGTAACACCTTAAGCAAGATGACATGATTTAGGGATATACTCATGCAATATGAAGAAAACCCCATCTTGTTATCCTCGATGGCAACAATACAATACGTGCCTTGCCGCCCTTATTGTCACTGGGAAAGGACACCGCAAGATTGAACCCAAAGCTAAGCACTTCTCCCATTGCAAGAAAGATCAATCTAGTAGGCCAAACCAAACTGATAATTCGAAGAGACTTGCAAAGATAACCAGTCATACATAAAAGAGTTCAGAGAAGATTCAAATATTATTCATAGATAGACTTGATCATAAACCCACAATTCATCGGTCTCAACAAACACACCGCAAAAATAAGATTATATCGAATAGATCTCCACAAGAGAGGGGGAGAACTTTGTATTGAGATCCAAAAAGAGAGAAGAAGCCATCTAGCTACTAACTATGGACCCGTAGGTCTGAGGTAACTACTCACACTTCATCGGAGGGGCTATGGTGTTGATGTAGAAGCCCTCCGTGATCGATGCCCCCTCCGGCGGAGCTCCGGAATAGGCCCCAAGATGGGATCTCGTGGATACAGAAAGTTACGGCGATGGAATTAGGGTTTTGGCTCCGTATCTGATCGTTTGGGGGTACGTGGATATATATAGGAGGAAGGAGTTCGTCGGTAGAGCAACAGGGGGCCCATGAGGGTGGAGGGCGCGCCTGGTGGGGGTGGGCGCGCCCCCCTACCTCGTGGCCTCCTGTTTCCTTTCTTGACATAGGGTCCAAGTCTCCCTGGTCTTGTTCGTTGAGAAAATCACATTCCCGTAGGTTTCATTTTGTTTGGACTCCGTTTGATATTCCTTTTCTTCGAAACCCTAAAACAGGCAAAAAACATCAATTCTGGGCTGGGCCTCCAGTTAATAGGTTAGTCCCAAAAATAATATAAAATTGGATAATAAATCCCAATAATGTCCAAAACAATAGATAATATATCATGGAGCAATCAAAAATTATAGATACGTTGGAGACGTATCATACAACACCTCGTGACTAAACTCCTTAGTCATTTTCTTGCAAGCTTATGATGTGTATTAACGAGAGGCCCAAATATACCTCTCCAATACTCAGAGTGACAAATCCTAATCTCGATCTATGCCAACTCAACAAACACCTTTGGAGATACCTGTAAAGCATCTATATGATCACCCAATTACATTGTGACGTTTGATAGCACACAAGGCATGATTTATAGAACCTATGACTGAGGCATAGGGATTGACTTTCATTCTCTCTATATATTCTGTCGTGGTCGGGTTTTGAGTTGTACTCAACTTCACACCTTGTAACACAGGTAAGAACCCTTTCTTTGACCGATCCATTTTGAACTTCTTCGAAACTTTATTAAGGTATGTGCTTTGTGAAAGTCCTATCAAGCGTCTTGATCTATCTCTATAGATCTTGATGCCTAATATATAAGCATCTTCACCGAGGTCTTTCATTGAAAAATTCTTGTTCAAGTATCCTTATATAATATCAGAAATGCTACAGAGCTCCCACTCACTTTCTTGTAAATACATGCTTCACCATAAGTCCGTATAAAACCATATGCTTTGATCACCTCATCAAAGCGTATATTCTAACTCCGAGATGCTTGCACCAGTCCATAGATGGATTGCTGGAGTTTGCACACTCTGTTAGCACATTTAGGATGAACAAAACCTTATGGTTGCATCATATACAATTCTTGTTTAAGAAATCCACTAAGGAAGGCAATTTTGACATCCATTTGCTAGATTTCATAATTATAAAATGCGGCAATTACTAACATGATTCAGACAGACTTAAGCATCGCTACGGGTGAGAAAGTCTCATCGTAGTCAACTCCTTGAACTTGTCGAAAACCTTTCGCAACAAGTCGAGCTTTGTAGATAGAGATATTACCATCAACATCTGTCTTCCTCTAGAATATCCATTTATTCTCAATGGCCTGCTGACCTTCGGGCAAGTCCACCAAAGTCCACACTTTGTTCTCATACATGGATCCTATCTCAGATTTCATGGCCTCAAGCCATTTATCAGAATCTGGGCTCATAGCTTCTTCATAGTTCGAAGGTTCGCCGTTGTCTAACAACATGACTTCCAGAACAGAATTACCATACCACTCTGGTGCGGATCGTTCTGTGGTTGACCTACGAGGTACAGTAGCAACTTGATCTGAAGTTTCATGGTCATTATCATTTGCTTCCTCTCTAGTTGGTGTAGGCATCAGTGGAACAGTTTCATGTGATGTGCTACTTTCCGATTCGAGAGAAGGTACAATTACCTCATCAAGTTCTGCTTTCCTCCTACTCACTTCTTTCGAGAGAAACTCATCCTCTAGAAATGTTCCATTCGTGGCAACAAATATCTTGCCTTCGGATCTGTGGTAGAAGGTGTACCTGTAAGTGCATCTAGTGCCACCCCTAGTTGGTTTTGGAGTATTGACGACAAACCTGGTTGAGGGACTAATGTGTTTGTGAGAATTGCAGGATAACACAGGTAGAAGTCCCTCATTGATTCGGTTTTCCTACCAGAGATGACCCCTAAAAATGTATGAAGACATTGAAGTCAAAGGTGGTATGTGAAGACATTCACATTGAAGACTATGACAAGAGAAGACATCGCGTGAAGACTATGGAGCGCGAAGACTTAGCAGTTTCGTCGTTCTGTGTTTTTCCTTGTTGAGTCATAGGAACCACCGTACTGTTAAGTGGGGTCCAAGAGAACCAGTCAGAATGACTGAAGTGATGCTTAACCAAAATCCTATGTCTTCGAGTGAAGACTATGAGAGCAAATCTTGTCCAGAGTTGGATAAGTCAGCTTTGCTTGTAGCTCAAGTAAAGTTGCCGTGTGTGTTTGAAATCTGACCGTTGGAACACGTGTCAGTTCCTTAGTGACCAAGGGTCATTTCGGACAAATCAGGTCGAGTTGCCTAGTGGATATAAATAGCCCACCCCGTACAACCATAAACGGTTGGCTGCTCAGTGTTAGTGCATGGCTTTTGTCGTTTGAGAGCAACCCACCTCAAAGCCTTTGAGAGAGAATTCCTTGCGAGGATAAAGCCCTAAACACCCAGAGCCAAAGAGTGTTAAGCATCACTTAAGTCTTCCTGTCTGTGTGATCTGAAGACTTATTACACTTGAGGACTGTGAATCCTCCAGCCGGTTAGGCGTTGCATCCTGAGCATCCAAGAGTCATTGTGGATCGCCGGTGAACGAAGTCTGTGAAGGTTTGGATGTCTACCTTGAAGACTTACCAGAGTGATTGTGCGAGGACTGGGTGTCCTTAGCTCAAGGGGAATAAGGTGAAGACAAGGTCTTCTGAGTTGAATCTCAGCCTCCCTAACCAGACGTACAGTTGTCACAGCAACTGGAACTGGTCCAACAAATCATTGTCTTCAACGAGTCACTGGTTTCATCCTTCCCTTCCCTTTACTTACTGTTGGTCCTTGTGAAGTCATTGTATGATTGCTTTATCTTTTGTATTCACTGAGTGACTGCTTGTTCTGATTGGCTTCACAATATCTTCCTACCTGATCTTTACTGCCTAGCTGCTATTAGTCATTGTGCTTTCACTCCATTGAATACTTGACTATGGTTTGCCTAGTGTAGTCTACCTTCCGCTGCATGGTAATAGGTTTATTTCTATTGTTTGTTTTCGAAACTTCCATGTTTTGAAGACTTTCATAAAAATCGCCTATTCACCCCCCTCTAGTCAATCACTAGCACTTTCAATTGGTATCAGAGCAAGGTACTCCCTTGTTTTGTGTGATTCGGTTTAACCACCTGGAGTTTTAGCTATGTCGACTGCATGGATAATCAAAGCCTCTGCTGCGTGCCCAGTCTTTGATGGAACTGAATATCCCTACTGGAAGAATAAGATGCGCATGCATCTTGAAGCCATTGATGTCGACCTATGGTATGTCGTCAAGAATGGCGTTCCCAAGGCTGGTGAAGGTGTCACCGTTGCTGATGTCAAGAAGTTCGTTCAACTGGACTCCACTACCAAGAACATCATCTGTGGTCATCTGACCAAAGGATAGTATGGCCGTGTGAGTGCTGTGGAAACATCTAAGCTAGTCTAGGACTGGCTCTCCAAGGTCAACGAAGGCGTCTCAACCCAGAGAGATCAGAGAATCAGTGTCCTTCGCAACCTCTTCAACTGCTTCAAGAGAAATGACAATGAGAATGTTCAGCTCACGTTTGATCGACTCACTGACATCACAAATGAGCTTCAAGCCCTCGGCGCCACTGAGATCATCAAGCATGAAGTTGTCAAGACACTCCTGAGATCACTTGACAGCTCGTTTGACACCCTAGCCCTGATGATTCAAGAACGTCCTGACTTCAAAACACTCGATCCGTCTGACATACTTGAGAGGCTCAACACACACGAGTTTCAGCTTTCTGAGAAAAGAGACATCTACGGTCCCAACTATGGGCGAACTCGTGCCTTGAAGGCAAAAGTTGTCTCTTCATCTGAATAAGAGTCTGATAGCAGTTCTGATGATCCTGAAGACATTGGAAAGGAGCTTGCTATGCTTGTGAAGAAGTTCCAAAAATTCACCAAGAAGAAAGGCTTCAGAAAGTCCTCACGATCAAGCTCAAGGAATGATGAAGCTTTTGCTCATGACTACAAGAAGAGAACATGCCACAAGTGCAGGAAACCCGGCCACTACATCTCTGAGTGTCCACAGTGGGACAATGAGAACAAGAAGAAAAAGAAAAGCAAGGAGTATGATTCTGACGACAAGAATAAGAAGAAATACTCAAAGTCTTCTTCCAAGTCCTCAAAGTCTTCATCACACAAGAAGAGCTCATCTGGCAAGGCACGTGCGTTTGTTGGCAAGGAAATGGATTCAGAGGAGGAGTCCGCTTCTGAGGAGGCGGAGGTGGAGTCTGAGGAGGAGTCCGATTCTGGAGTTGCGAGTCTGGCTACAGCATACGTTGCCAAGTCCATCTTCAACACTGAAGACAATGACTCCTTCACCGACACCGATGCAAATGACAAGGACTACTCCGCTCCTACCTACTGCTTCATGGCACGCGGTGCCAAGGTAAACACACGCACTACTCACTATCAAACTTCCAGTGAAGATGACTCTGATTGTGGTTCCAAACCCAGCTACAAAACACTTGCTAAAATTGCAACTGAACAACAGAAAGCTATGGAACATATTCAAAAACTGTTAGACAAAAGCGATGACCTGTTAGACGCTGAAATGACTCGATCTCAGTCCTTAATTGAAGACATAAAAAATCTTCACATTAAGTATGAGGAACTTGAAAGTCGTCATGAAACGCTCTCAACAACTCATGAAAAGCTTTCCTATGATTATCTTCAAAGGAAGCAAGATCTTGAGAAATTGAGAGCGGCTCATGAAGATCTTCAAAAGGAAAACGAGTCACTTTGCGCCAAACAGATCAGTTTAGCTCAGGAAGGATTTGAACCACCATGTATTAAATGTATTGAGCATGACAACGCTACTTATGTTGCTGGTTGTTCTACTGCTGCTACTATCGCAATATCTTCAACTGCTGATGTGCCAACTAACCCCTCTGCTGAGGATGCCACTGCTATTGCTGATGAGAATGCTAGGTTGAAGACATTGCCTGAAACAGGGATGTTCAAAATCCTCAAAGGGCATCAGACACTATGTGATGTCCTCAAAAGGCAGATCCTGAACCGAAACCCTAGGAAAGAGGGTGTTGGGTTCGAAAGGAAAATGAATCCTGATGGCTCTTACTGGAAACCTGAGCAGTACCGCAAAACCACATGGGTTGCTGCAAAGGGAACTTTAGTGGATCCATCCACCCTATCTGGCTTCACTTGTGCTAATCCCATTGTTAGTGATGAATCCTTTGATGCAAACTATAAACTGTTTAAGAATTAGAAGGGTAAAGTGTTTGCCAGGTATATTGGTACTAACTGCAGGAATGGACCGCCTATGAAGAAGGTCTGGGTGCCGAAAAGGTGTTTGGAGAATCTTCGTATGAATGTCATCATGACACCACAGGTGAAGAAGATAAACCCCAGACCACAGGTTTCATATGATCCAAAGGCTTCATATAGACAGAGGAATCACCTGAGTTGCACTGACGCAAATGTTTTGCAGGGAAGCCATACTCAGGCCTGTGAATATGAGCGCGTTTCATCAAACTGCCATGTTCATAAGACCAAGAACTATTCTGCTTATTCTTATGAGTACTATTGTCCACCTGCAAGACTTTTTGCTAGGGCTCCAAAGCCAAAGTTCTCAGATGCTACACTTAGACTCATTGCTTCGAAGCCACCCTTGAAGATGTGGGTGGCTAAGAAAGCTTAACTCTCTTTTGCAGGGAAAGGTCTCCAGCCGATAACCAAAATCGTCTGAAGCTATTGCTGGGGACCTTAAACATCTTGTAGGGCGCAAGATCAAATGCCCAAATGGTCTTATTATGTACTTTGTTCCTGAGTCGCTTGCTACTTGCCCTATCAGTCCTAATCTCGATCTAAGCTTTCATAATCCACTGGCTCGTCAAATGTTTTTGCTTCACAATTATCTTCGTAAAGCCTATCCCCCTAACTGCAATGTAGGGTACGAAACCAGCTGCTTCAGAATGGATTATTGATAGTGGGTGTACCAATCACATGACTGGCAAGCGAAGCCTTCTTATGGACTCAACCTTACGTCCATCTGACAAAAGTCACATCACATTTGCTGACACTGGTAAAAGTAAGGTATTGGGTCTAGGTAGAGTTGCAATCTCAAAGGATCAACACATGGATAAAGTCATGCTTGTTGAACCCCTTGGCTTCAACTTAATGTCTGTCTCAATGCTTTGCGATTTAAACATGATTGTGATGTTTGGAAAATATCGTTGCCTTGTTCTAATGGAATCTGACAAGTCTCTAGTGTTTGAAGGGTATCGAAAAGATGATTTGTACGTGGTAGATTTCTCAGCAGGACCACAACTTGTCGTATGTCTTCTAGCAAAAGCTTCAGAATGCTGGCTCTGGCATCAGAGGCTAGGGCATGCTGGCATGAGGAACTTGCACACTCTTGCAAGAAAGAAGCATGTCATAGGCATCGAGGGCGTCAAGTTCAATAAGGATCACTTATGTGGTGCCTGTGAAGCAGGAAAGATGACGAGGGCTAAGCTTCTCTCGAAGACAATCATGACAACGACTCAACCCTTCAAATTGCCCCACATGGATCTTTTCGGTCCCACTCATTACTCAACTCTTACTACTACTTCTTGTCTCTATGGCTTTGTCATTGTTGATGATTATTCAAGGTATACTTGGGTGCATATAATCCTCTACATGACTGAAGTGCAGGATGTCTCCAGACGCTTCGCCAATCGAGCAATGAACAACTATGGCATCAAGATAAAGCACATCAGAAGTGACAATGGCGCTGAATTCAAGAACACTGGCCTAGATACATATCTTGATACTTTGGGCATCACACATGAATTCTCAGCTCCGTACACGCCACAGTAGAATGGTGTCGTCGAACGCAAGAACAGAACACTTATTGAGATGGCTCGGACGATGCTTGATGAATACAAGACTCCAAGAAAATTCTGGCCTGAAGCCATTGATACTGCATGCCATATCATCAACCGTGTTTATCTTCACAAGCTTCTGAACAAGACATCCTATGAGCTCCTTACTGGCAAGAAGCCAACTGTCAGTTACTTCAGAGTATTGGTGCCAGGTGCTGGATCAAGGATCCACATCACACTTCAAAATTTGCACCAAAAGCACATGAAGGTTTTATGCTTGGATATGGAAAGGATTCGCACTCCTACAGAGTCTTCAACCTCTTTCACTATAAAGTGGTTGAAACTATGGATGTGCGGTTCGATGAGGCTAACGGCTCGCAAAGAGAGGACCTGCCAAATGTGCTAGATGAAGTTCCATCCAGAGAATCAATCAAACTTATGGGAGCTGGAGAAATCATACCTTCTGAAGCTCAGCCTGAAGAGTAACTTATCATCTCCGCACCTGATCAACCTGAAGACAATGATCAACCTGAAGACAATGCTCAGCCTAAAGACAATCCTTCTAACGATGACAATGATCAGCAAGAGCAAAATCTTCGTCCTATACATCCTCGTGTTGCAAATGAAGTATATATTGAGAGAATAATTGATAGCATCAATGCACCAGGTCCAGTCACTCGTTCAAGGGCAACACAGCTAGCAAATTTCTGTGGGCACTTCGCATTTGTCTCAACATCTGAACCCAAGAAAGTTGATGAAGCCTTCATGGAACCTGAATGGATTCAAGCTATGCAAGAAGAGCTTCAACAGTTTGAGCTGAATAATGTATGGGAACTGGTTAAGCGTCCTGATCCTCACAAGCACAATATATTAGGCACCAAATGGATATATCGCAACAAGCAAGATGAGCATGGTCAAGTTGTCAGAAACAAAGCTCGTCTCGTTGCTCAAGGATATACTCAAGTTGAAGGGATTGACTCCGATGAGACATTTGCTCCTGTGGCTAGACTTGAAGCCATACGCATACTACTGGCCTATGCAAATCATCATAACATTCTTCTGCATCAAATGGATGTGAAGAGCGCTTTTCTCAATGGAAAGTTTGACGAAGAAGTGTATGTTGCACAACCGCCTGGCTTTGAAGATCCAAAACATCTTGATATGGTGTACAAGCTCAACAAGGCACTGTATGGCCTCAAACAAGCCCCTAGGGCTTGGTATGACACACTCAAAGACTTCCTGAAGAGCAAAGGCTTCAAACCTGGTTCCCTCGACCCCACTCTCTTCACGAAGACATATGATGGTGAACTGTTTGTGTGCCAAATATATGTGGATGACATTATCTTCGGCTGCACCAATCAAAAATACACTGACGAATTTGGATATATGATGCAAGAGCAATATCAGATGTCCATGATGGGTGAGCTGAAGTTCTTCCTTGGTCTTCAAATACGTCAGCAACGCAACGACATCTTTATATCTCAAGAGAAATACCTCAAAAATTGCCTAAAGAAATTTGGAATGCAAGATTGCAAAGGCTACACGACGCCAATGCCAGCCAAACATCATCTGGGTCCCGACGACAATGGTAAAGAGTTCGATCAAAAGGTATACCGCTCCATGATTGGTTCCTTACTTTATTTATGTGCATCTAGGCCAGATATCATGCTTAGTGTTTGCATGTGTGCCCGGTTCCAAGCGGCACAAAAGGAATCGCATCACTTAGCTGTGAAGCGAATTCTCGGATATTTGGCTCACACCCCAACACTAGGATTATGGTATCCAAAGGGCTCAGAGTTTGATCTAGTTGGATTCTCGGATGCTGATTATGCTGGTGACAAGGTGGATCACAAGTCTACATCAGGCACATGTCATTTTCTGGGACGATCACTTGTATGTTGGTCTTCAAAGAAGCAGAACTGTGTATCTCTCTCCACTGCTGAATCTGAATACATTGTTGCTGGATCTTGCTGCACTCAGCTTCTATGGATGAAGCAAACACTCAAAGACTATGGCATTCACCTGAAGCAAGTACCACTCTACTACGACAACGAAAGCGCCATCAAGATTGCCAACAACCCAGTTCAGCACTCGAAGACAAAGCACATTGAAATTCGTCATCACTTTCTTAGAGATCATGTTGTGAAGGAAGATATTGATATCATACACGTCAACACTGAAGAGCAATTGGCAGATATCTTCACCAAGCCCTTGGATGAGAAGAGGTTTTGCAAGTTACGGTGTGATCTAAATATCTTGGAATCCTCAAATGTCCTGTGATCAGGCACACATCCTAACACTTATGCACGTTGATGACTTAGATGTGCAACACACGAAGTAAAGTATATCTTCAATCAATGAAGATTTACATTCTGAGTGTGAATACATTAACGCGGAATTTGACTTCGGAGCGCCACGATAATTGTGCACCGTGTCTGGGTCTAATACTTCCTATACGGTGGGTAATGCCACCACCAAATTCTTCTGTTTGAAGTGTTTTACACATGGCGTTACATTTGCTATGTCTTCACATTTGGTTTGTCTTCAATTTCAACTTGTCTTCATGATTATCTTCACTATATTGACTTGATTGTCTTTTGATATATACATACTAGTGTTCTGTCCTCTATAGCATTCACTTATAGCTACGTCTTCCTTGTTGAATCATTTGAACTAAGTGAATGTGATCGGACCCTAATCTCTCTATGCTTTCTATCTCAAACTCTATCTGTCCAAATCATATGCATTCTATTGAAACTGTCGAATGTCTTCTCTGCGTCCTTGTCAGCAGAAGATACAAAGACAAACATTAAGTCCGTTTTCAATGCTAATTCCTTCACCAGAAACTCGGAGAAGTGGGAACGACCACCCGACAATCCAGGCGTGCGTGGGAACATGGAACAACCTCCGATATGTTTGTAAGTGCATCTAGTGCCACCCCTAGTTGGTCTTGGAGTATTGACGACAAACCTAGTTGAGGGACTAATGTGTTTGTGAGAATTGCAGGATAACACAGGTAGAAGTCCCTCATTGATTCGGTTTTCTTACCAGAGATGACCCTTAAAAATGTATGAAGACATTGATGTCAAAGGTGGTATATGAAAATATTCACATTGAAGACTATGACAAGAGAAGACATCGCATGAAGCCTATGGAGCTCGAAGACTTAGATATTTCATAGCTCTTTTTCCTCTTCCTTGTTGAGTCATAGGAACCACCGTACTGTTAAGTGGGGTCCAAGAGAACCATTCAGAATGACTGAAGTGATGCTTAAAGAAAACCTATGTGTTCGAGTGAAGACTATGAGAGCGAATCTTGTCCAGAGTCGGACAAGTCAGCTTTGCTTGTAGCCCAAGTAAAGTTGCCGTGTGAGTTTCAAATCTGACCGTTGGAACACGTGTCAGTTCCTTAGTGACCCATGGTCATTTCAAACAAATCAGGTCGGGTTGCCTAGTGGCTATAAATAGCCCACCCCCTACAACCATAAACGGTTGGCTGCTCAGAGTTAGTGTACGGCTTTTGTCGTTTGAGAGCAACCCACCTCGAAGCCTTTGAGAGAGAATTCCTTGCGAGGATAAAGCCCTAACCACCCAGAGCCAAAGAGAATTAGGCATCACTTAAGTCTTCGTGTCTGTGTGATCTGAAGACTTATTATACTTGAGGACTGTGCATCCTCCAGTCGGTTAAGCGTCGCGTTCTGAGCATCCAAGAGACATTGTGGATCGCCGGTGAACGAAGTCTGTGAAGGTTTTGGAGTCTACCTTGAATACTTACCAGAGTGATTGGGCGAGGTCTATGTGACCTTAGCTCAAGGGGAATACGGTGAGGACTGGGTGTCCTGAGCTGCGTGTTCAGTACTGGGTGTCCGGGACTGTGTGTCCTCAGGTTTAAATACCTAGCCGCCCTAACCAGACGTACAGTTGTCACAGCAACTGGAACTGGTCCAATAAATCATTGTCTTCAACGAGTCACTGGTTTCATCCTTCACATCCCTCTACTTAATGCTACTCCTTGTGAAGTCATTGTATGATTGCACTATCTTTTGTCTTCACTAAGTGACTGCGTGTTCTGTTTGGCTTCATAATATCTTCCTACCTGATCCTTACTGCATTGCTGCTATTAGTCATCGTGCTCTAACTTGAATACTTGACTATGGCTTGCCTAGTGTAGTCTACCTTCCGCTGCATGGTAATAGGTTTATTTCTATCGTTTGTCTTTGAAACTTCCATGTTTTGAAGACTTTCATAAAAATCGCCTATTCACCCCCCTCTAGTCGATATAACGCACTTTCAATTGTATCAGAGCAAGGTACTCCCTTGTTCTGTGTGATTCGGTTTAACCACCTGGAGTTTTAGCTATGTCGACTGCAGGGATAATCAAAGTCTCCGCTGCGTGCCCCGTCTTCGATGGAACTGAATATCCCTACTGGAAGAATAAGATGCGCATGCATCTTGAAGCCATTGACGTCGACCTATGGTATGTCGTCAAGAACGGCGTTCCCAAGGCTGGAGAAGGTGTCACTGCTGCTGATGACAAGAAGTTCGTTCAACTAGACTCTACCACCAAGAATATCATCTGTGGTCATCTGACCAAAGGATAGTATGGCCGTGTGAGTGCTTTGGAAACATCTAAGCTGGTCTGGGATTGGCTCTCCAAGGTCAACGAAGGCGTCTCAACCCAGAGAGATCAGAGAATTAGTGTCCTTCGCAACCTCTTCAACCGCTTCAAGCGAAATGACAATGAGAATGTCCAGCTCACGTTTGATCGACTGACTGACATCACAAATGAGCTTCAAGCCCTCGGCGCTACTCAGATCACCAAGCATGAAGTCGTCAAGACACTACTGAGATCACTTGATAGTTCGTTTGACACCCTAGCCCTGATGATTCAAGAACGACCTGATTTCAAGACACTCGATCCGTCCGACATACTTGAGAGGCTCAACACACATGAGTTTCACCTTTCTGAGAAAAGAGATATCTACGATCCAAACTATGGGCGAACTCGTGCCTTGAAGGCAAAAGCTGTCTCCTCATCTGAAGAAGAATCTGACAGCAGTTCTGATGATCCTGAAGACATTGGAAAGGAACTTGCTATGCTTGTGAAGAAGTTCCAAAAATTCACCAAGAAGAAAGGCTTCAGAAAGTCTTCACGATCAAGCTCAAGGAATGATGAAGCTTCTGCTCATGACTACAAGAAGAAAACATGCCACAAGTGCAAGAAAACTGGCCACTTCATCTCTGAGTGTCCGCAGTGGGACAATGAGAACAGAAAGAAGAAGAAGAGCAAGGAATATGACTCTGACGACAAGAAGAAGAAGAAATACTCAAAGTCTTCTTCCAAGTCTTCCTCAAAGTCTTCATCACACAAGAAGAGCTCATCTGGCAAGGCATGTGCGTTTGTTGGCAAGGAAATGGATTCAGAGGAGGAGTCCGCTTCTGAGGAGGCAGAGGTGGAGTCTGAGGAGGAGTCCGATTCTGGCGTTGCAAGTCTGGCTACAGCATACGTTGCCAAGTCCATCTTCAACACTGAAGACAATGACTTCACCACCAACACCGATGCAAATGACAAGGACTACTCTGCTCCTACCTACTGCTTCATGGCACACGGTGCCAAGGTAAACTCACGCACTACTCACTATCAAACATCAAGTGATGATGACTCTGATTGTGGTTCAAAACCCAGCTACAAAACACTTGCTAAAATTGCAACTGAACAACAGAAAGCCATGGAACATATTCCAAAACTGTTAGACAAAAGCGATGATCTGTTGGGCGCTGAAATGACTCGATCTGAGTCCTTAATTGAAGACATAAAAAATCTTCACATTAAGTATGAGGAACTTGAAAGTCGTCATGAAATGCTCTCAACAACTCATGAAAAGCTTTCCTATGATTATCTTCAAAGGAAGCAAGATCTTGAGAAATTGAGAGCGGCTCATGAAGATCTTCAAAAAGAAAATGAGTCACTTCGCGCCAAACAGATCAGTTCCGCTCAGGAAGGATTTGAACCACCATGTCTTAAATGCATTGAGCGTGAAAATGCTACTTCTGCTGCTGAATGTTCTACTGCTGCTACTGTTGCAATATCTTCAACTGTTGATGTGGGAACTAACCCCTCTACTGAGGATACCACTGCTATTGCTGATGAGAATGCTAGGTTGAAGACATTGTTTGAAACAGGGATGTACAAAAGTCTCAAAGGGCATCAGACACTATGTGATGTCCTCAAAAGACAGATCCTGAACCGAAACCCTAGGAAAGAGGGTGTTGGGTTCGTAAGGAAAATGAATGCTGATGGCTCTTACTGGAAACCTGAGCAGTACCCCAAAACCACATGGGTTGCTGCAAAGGAACCTTCAGCAGATCCATCCAATCTATCTGGATTCACTTGTGCTAACCCCGTTGTCATTGATGAATCCTTTGATGCAAACTATAAACTGTTTAAGAATCAGAATGGTGAAGTGTTCGCCAGGTACATTGGTACTAACTGCAGGAATGGACCGCCTATGAAGAAGATCTGGGTTCCGAAAAAGTGTCTGGAGAATCTTCCTGTGAATGTCAATATGACACCACACATGAAGAAGACAAACCTCAGACCACAGGCTTCATACGGTCCAAAGGCTTCATACAGACAGAGGACTCACTTGAGTCGCACTAACGCAAATGTTTTGCAGGGAAACCATACTCAGGCCTATGAATATGAGCGCGGTTCATCAAACCGCCATGTTCATAAGTCCAAGAACTATTCTGCGTATTCTTATGAGTACTATTGTCCGCCTGCAAGACTTTTTGCTAGGGCTCCAAAGCCAAAATTCTCAGACGCTACACTTATACTTATTGCTTCTAAGCCACCCTTGAAGATGTGGGTGGCTAAGAAAGCTTAACTCTCTTTTGCAGGGAAAGGTCTCCAGCAGAAAACCAAAATCATCTGACGCTATTGCTGGGGACCTTAAACATCTTGTAGGGCGCAAGATCAAATGCCCGAATGGTCTTACTATGTACTTCGTTCCTGAATCGCTTGCTACTCTCCCTATCAGTCCTAATCTGGATCTAAGCTTTCATAACCCACTGGTTCGTCAAATGTTTTTGCTTCACAATTCTCTTCGTGAAGCCTATCCCTAACTGCACTGTAGGGTACGACACCAGCGTCTTCAGAATGGATTATTGATAGTGGGTGTACCAATCACATGACTGGCAAAAGAAGCCTTCTTATGGACTCAACCTTACGTCCATCTGACAAGAGTCACATCACATTTGCTGACACTGGTAAAAGTAAGGTATTGGGTCTAGGTAGAGTTGCAATCTCAAAGGATCAACACATGGATAAAGTCATGCTTGTTGAATCCCTTGGCTTCAACTTAATGTGTGTCTCAATGCTTTGCGATTCGAGCATGATCGTAATATTTGGAAAATATCGCTGCCTTGTTCTAATGGAATCTGACAAGTCTCTAGTGTTTGAAGGGTATCGCAAAGATGACTTGTACGTGGTAGATTTCTCAGCAGGACCACAACTTGCCGTATGTCTTCTAGCAAAGGCTTCAGAATGCTGGCTCTGGCATCAGAGGCTAGGGCATGCCGGCATGAGGAACCTCCACACCCTTGCAAAGAAGAAGCATGTCATAGGCATCGAGGGCGTCAAGTTCAAGAAAGATCACTTATGCGGTGCCTGTAAAGCAGGGAAGATGACGAGGGCCAAACATCCCTCGAAGACAATCATGACAACCACTCGACCCTTCGAACTGCTCCACATGGATCTTTTCGGTCCCACTCATTACTCAACTCTTACTACTACTACTTGCCTCTATGACTTTGTTATTGTTGATGATTATTCTAGATATACTTGGGTGCACATAATCCTCTACAAGACTGAAGTGAGGATGTCTTCAGACGCTTCGCCAATCGAGCAATGAACAATTATGGCGCCAAGATAAAGCACATCAGAAGTGACAATGGCACTGAATTCAAGAACACTGGCCTTGATACATATCTTGATACCTTGGGCATCACACATGAATTCTCAGCCCCGTACACACCACAGCAGAATGGCGTCGTCGAACGCAAGAACAGAACACTCATTGAGATGGCCAGAACGATGCTTGATGAATACAAGACTCCAAGAAAATTCTGGCCTAAAGCCATTGATACTGCATGCCATATCATCAACCGTGTTTATCTTCACAAGCTTCTAAACAAGACATCCTATGAGCTCCTTACTGGCAAGAAGCCAAATGTCAGCTACTTCAGAGTATTTGGCGCCAGGTGCTGGATCAAGGATCCACATCACACTTCAAAATTTGCACCAAAAGCACATGAGGGTTTTATGCTTGGATATGGAAAGGATTCGCACTCCTACAGAGTCTTCAATCTCTTTCATTATAAAGTGGTTGAAACAGTGGATGTGCGATTTGATGAGACTAACGGTTCACAAAGAGAACACCTGCCAAATGTGCTAGATGAAGTTCCATCCAGCGAATCAATCAAGCTGATGGGAACTGGAGAAATCATGCCCTCTGAAGCTCAACCTGAAGAGGAACTCATCATCTCCGCACCTGATCAACCTGAAGACAATGCTCAGCCTGAAGACAATCCCTCTAACAACGACAATGATCAGCAAGAGCAAAATCTTCGTCCTGTAGATCCTCGCGTTGCTAGTGAAGTGCAGATTGAGAGAATAATTGATAGCATCAATGCACAAGGTCCACTCACTCGATCAAGGGCAACTCAGCTAGCAAATTTTTGTGGTCACGTCGCATTCGTCTCAATAACAGAACCCAAGAAAGTTGAAGAAGCCTTCATGGAACCTGAATGGATTCAAGCTATGCAAGAAGAGCTTCAACAGTTTGAGCTGAACAATGTATGGGAACTGGTTAAGCGTCCTGATCCTCGGAAGCACAACATAATAGGCACCAAATGGATATACCACAACAAGCAAGATGAGCATGGTCAAGTTGTCAGAAACAAAGCTCGTCTCGTTGCTCAAGGATATACTCAAGTGGAAGGCATTGACTTCGATGAAACATTTGCTCCTGTGGCTAGACTTGAAGCCATACGCATACTGCTGGCCTATGCAAATCATCATAACATACTTCTATATCAAATGGATGTGAAGAGCGCCTTTCTCAATGGCAAAATTGGAGAAGAGGTGTATGTTGCACAACCGCCTGGCTTTGAAGATCCAAAACATCTTGACATGGTATACAAGCGCAACAAGGCACTGTATGGCCTCAAACAAGCCCCTCGGGCCTGGTATGACACACTCAAATACTTCCTGAAGAGCAAAGGCTTCATACCTGGTTCCCTAGACCCCACTCTCTTCACGAAGACATATGATGGTGAACTGTTTGTGTGCCAAATATATGTGGATTACATTATCTTCGGCTGCACCAATCAGAAGTACAGTGAAGAGTTTGGATATATGATGCAAGAGCAATATCAGATGTCCATGATGGGAGAGCTAAAGTTCTTCCTCGGTCTTCAAATACGACAGCAACGCAACGGCATCTTCATATCTCAAGAAAAGTATCTCAAAGATTGCCTGAAGAAGTTTGGTATGCAAGACTGCAAAGGCTTCACGACGCCAATGCCAGCCAAGCATCATCTGGGTCCTGATGACAATGGTAAAGAGTTCGATCAAAAGGTATACCGCTCCATGATTGGTTCTTTGCTTTATCTATGTGCATCTAGGCCAGATATTCTGCTTAGTGTTTGCATGTGTGCTCGATTTCAAGCGGCACCAAAGGAGTCGCATCACTTAGCTGTGAAGCGAATTCTTTGATATTTGGCTCACACCCCAACTCTAGGATTATGGTACCCAAAGGGCTCAGAGTTTGATCTGGTTGGATTCTCGGATGTTGATTATGTTGGTGACAAGGTGGATCGCAAGTCTACATCAGGCACATGTCATTTTATGGGACGATCACTTGTATGTTGGTCTTCAAAGAAGCAGAACTGTGTATCTCTCTCTACTGCTGAATCTGAATACATTGCTACTGGATCTTGCTGCGCTCAGCTTCTGTGGATGAAGCAAACACTCAAGGACTATGGCATTCATCTGAAGCAAGTGCCACTCTACTACGACAACAAAAGCGCCATCAAGAATGCCAGCAACCCAGTTCAGCACTCGAAGACAAAGCACATTGAAATTCGTCATCACTTTCTCAGAGATCATGTTGTGGAGGAAGATATTGATATCATACACGTCAACACTAAAGAGTAATTGGCAGATATCTTCACCAAGCCCTTGTATGAGAAGAGATTTTGCAAGTTACGGTGTGAGCTAAATATCTTGGAATCCTCAAATGTCCTGTGATTAGGCACATATCCTAACACTTATGCATATTGATGACTTAGATGTGCAACACATGAAGAAAAGTATATCTTCAATCAATGAAGACATACATTCTAAGTGTGAATACATTAATGTGGAATTTGACTTAGGAGCGCCACGATAATTGTGCGCCGTGTCTGGGTCTAATACTTCCTATACGGTGGGTAACGCCACCACCAAACTTTCTGTTTGAAGTGCTCCACTCATGGTGTTACATTAGCTATGTCTTCACATTTGGTTTGGCTTCAATCTCAACATGTCTTCATGATTATCTTCACTATGTTGATTATATATATATATATATACTAGTGTTCTGTCCTCTACAACATTCACTTATAACTATGTCTTCTTGTTGAATCTTTTGAAGAAAGTGAATGTGATCGGACCCTAACCTCTCTATGCTTTCTATCTCAAACTCTATCTCTCCAAATCATATGCATTCTATTGAAACTGTCGAATGTGTTCTCTGCGTCCTTGTCAGCAGAAGATACAGAGACAAACATTAAGTCCGTTTTCAATGCTCATTCCTTCACCTGAAACCCGGAGAAGTGGGAACGACCACCCGACAATCCAGGCGTGCGTGGGATGTGGAACAACCCCCGATAGGCTGCATGACGGCCACATGCCCATCAGATGTGAATCGCCAGGGGCACCTGTGTAATAACGTAGTGCCGCCCCTGTACCTATAAATACATGCCTCACCACAGTCATTATCTCTTCTTCCACTCTCGCACGAACCCTAGCACCACCGCTAGCCCTCGACGACGCCGGCGATGAAGCGCTTCGCTGCCGCAACCTCTCCGACGCCGTCTTCACGCCGACCGCGGACATCGTCCTCTCCGCCATCGCCGTAGGTGCCCTCCGTCACCAAGTTAGCGCACGGAAGATCGAACTGCTCGGCCTCCTCTTCCACTCCGTCTAGCAGTTCTTCGTGTGGTAAATAAAACTTCCTTTTTACGGCCCCGTTGATCCTATAGCTTTGTCACTTTCTACCACAAGCAGTTTCTATTCACACAAGTTCGATCTCTTTCATACTGCATCTCATAACATGCCTAGTATATTCACTTATGCTTCACAAAGTAGTTAGATTCCTTACTTGTACTGATCTCTGGATTCGTACAAATCTGGAACCAACTCCTTATCTATGAGTGAATGTCTTCGCACGATGAGGTCAATGTCTTCTAAACTGATTTATCTTCAAAATCTTCTGAGAATGCATATGACCTCTTCCCCTTCCCTTGCACCTTAATGCTGTCACATGTACATGTCCGTGGGAGAATTCCTTGGTTCTCATAGTCTGCATTCATTTGCAGAATTCTTACAGCATCATATAAATTCTCCTGAAGCCAGTTCCTGTTTGTCCAGCAAGCGAAAACCTTTGAAGCCTTTGAACGTATTGAAGCCTTTCGTTTAAAATTCATGGCTTCAGAGAAATCTGCAAGGAAGGGTGGCAGAAAGCGTCGAGGAGAAACATCAAGAGATCTGCCTGATGACCTCTCAGAGCTGTACAAGACAGATCCTGAAGAGGATTACAATCAGCGCAAGACACGAATCCAATGGATTCGACGCTATTGGGCAGAACAGTGGTTCAAGTACAGATTTGTGACCAAGGAATGTGCTGAAAAGAATGCCATCAAGCGACCATGGGGAGACATCCTCTACAAAAATCTTCAACCCAGGACCAGAGATGAAGCCATTGAACATGGCTTCTATCCCTGCATGGTCCGTGGACCACAGCCTGCGGATGCTGACCCATCGTCACTACTATGGTGTCGTGACGACATTCTGTTCAAGCGCAACTTCCAGTTTGCCCAGAACTCAGCAAAGCAGAACAAGAAGACATTGGGACTAGACTTCAACCCTGGTCCTTCTGCTCCAAGGGCTGACGGCACACGTGATGCAGAACCCAATGTCGTCGGTCCTTTCTACAACCTTGAAGGTCTCATCACTCATATCTTGGTTCAAGGGACAACTGTAAATGAGCCTGCAGATGACGCTGAATCAGATGAAGCGCCTGCAGCGCCGAAGCCAAAGAAGCTGAAGCAGCCAAAAGCTTCAATGCCCGCCTCTACACCAAAAATCTCACGGGCGAAGCCACTGGCAACTGCACCTCCTGAAGACAGTGTGCAGTCTGAAGATTTGTCACGCATCTCCAAGCCCCAAAAAGTCAAGATACCTCTACCACACACCGGCCAAGAGCTAACAGCTGTGGCCATTCTGCGCAATGATGCCATTGATCTGTCAAGTGATGAAGATCTTGAAGATGACGCTCTTGAGCAACTCATCAAGAGCAAAGAAGAAGCAGAAATCTTCAATAATCTGCCTCTCTTTGACGTGGCCATCATCCACAACTTCATTGCTGAATGGTTTGACACGCCCAACATCAGCTTCGACGATCTGCAACTTCCCATTGGCCTCAGTGTCGCCTTCCATGGCGCCATTGCTTCAGAGTTAGCTATCGCCCAGCGCGTTGTTGAACTGAAGCAGAAGATTGACTTTGAGAAATCTCAGTTCAAGAAGCATATGGCCAAGCTCAGCGTGCAAGAAGTGAAGAACTTCAAGATCATGCTGCACGAGCTCAAGGAAGCCTTTCTCACGAAACGTGCAGAAGCTCAGGGTTCTCGTGAGCGCATGAAGATTCTGGCTGACAGGTGTGTACAAGCCTACAATGAGGCTGAGAAGCGCAAGGCCCTTGGGCGTCCTGGCATCGACGCCAGGATGGCTGCAAAGAAGAAGAAGAAGCCCGCTATGGCTGAACTCGACGCACGAAGGCAGGAAGCAGATCCCATTGTCTTCTCAACCAGCATGACTGGCTCGAAGCCAAAAGCCCGGTCAACCGCTTCAGAGCTGAAGAAGACAAGGACTGCTGAGGCTGTAGCCGGGAAGAGGAAACATCCTGAAGCCTCTCCTACTGCCCCCTCCAAGAAGAAGAGGAAGACCAAGAAAGAACGGGCTGCTCCCACAGAGCCTTTGATTGTTGAACCCATTTCCATGGTTCATCTTGACGCTGAACGCCAACTGACAATCCATGAGCCTGCTTTCACAGATGCTCATGAAGCTGAAGACTTTCCAGCAGCTGATCCCATCGCTGCTGAAGATATTGGTCACCATGACCATGTAGAAGATGGTGCAGTCCTTCCTCAGCTCGAGCACAGCGAGCTCATTAGCATTGGTCGTCCTCTGACGCCAATTGCTCAGGATGCTTCATGGGCTGATCATCCACAAGAGGAAGAAGACTTTGAGGCCCAGCCAACACCAACTCCACAGGCGTCGTTAGCGTTACGCAGGCTTCCCAAAGGACCAAGGCCTCCAGTCTCTGAGTCTGAAGCTAAAGCTGCTGAAGACATTCCGGCTGCATCAGCCGATGAAGAAGAAACCCCAGAAGCTCCTACTCCCCCGTCCCACCAAGAAGCTGTTCTCGAGGAGAACGTGATTGTGACTGACCCTCCAGCTCGTCAAGTGGAGGTTGAAAATCTTGAGGCTGCCACCACCAACACCATTGAAGCCACTGACGCAGTCGTGGCTGAAGCTAATGTGGAGCCCTCACCCACAAAAGCACCAGAAGTCAGTAAAGCCACTGATCCCACTGCTTCTGTTCCTGCACCTGCTGCCGGTCCCCAGTTCGACTATCATGTTGAGCACAGGCCTCAGGTACAGAAGCCAATCCCAAGATTGCCCAGGTTCCCAGGTCCTGCATCAGCACCTGGATCCTTAAATATCAATGGCTTCAGAGTAGACAACACATTCTTCAATAGCTCCAGGAACCCCTACTCAAGGGAAAGAATATCATCTGATCGGTTCTGGAGCTATCTGCAGCGAAGCTATTACTCCTGCATTCTATACAATCAAGGTCGCATCTTCCCACACAAGCGTCTTGACATTGAATCAATAACTGGTCTGCCCTGTCTGGAAGAAGCTATGGATTGCTTCAAAGAAGTTGGATTGCTGTCATTCGTCACTGACCAAGATCATTAGAATGAAGAGTTGCTGCTCCAATTCTATGCCACACTTCACATCCGCGGGTATAACAGAGATCCGAAGACTTGGGTCCTGGAGTGGATGACAGGAAACGTTCATCACAAAGCCAAAGCCTTTGACATCATTGAGCTCACTGGTCTGCCCACTCCTGGCGATCTCTACGAATTTGGCTGTCAACTTCACAATGAAGCTGTGGAGAGCATCTTTCAGAGGCCTGAACCTAACATGAGTCAGATGCTCAGTATGATGAAGCCATTACCCCTAGATGCTGCATATCCCAAAGAGTTCTTTGTTGAAGACCTAGAGTATCTGCCAAGAACTATTTATCACATCATAAGGCGAACTCTCAGGCCCATCAAAGGGCACTCTCCACATGCCAAGCTGGAAGGTGCAATGAAGACTTTGGTCTTCTATATTCTTCATGGAAAATGCTTCAATGCACATGACTTCTTCATTTGCCAACTTGCTGCATCAGGCTCTGATCTGTTTGGCTTGAAGTTCTACGCCCCATGGATCATGCGGCTAATCAAACTTCACTCCACTATCTCATATCAGCCATCTTCTCGCAATCATCGGATTTTTCTGCCTGATGTGGATATGTCTATTGAAGCCATCTATCCTGAGTCTGCCAAGCAACCTCTAAGTCTTCAGAATGCGGAGCATCACAGTTTTTCTCAGAACATTGAAGGAGTTGAAGCAGTCGCTCGTGTGTATCCTTTGGCAGGCACTACACGTGCACCGCATCCTGCTCTCACTGAAGCCACTGACAGTACAACTGCTCCACGACCCAAGAAGCGCACTCGTGTTCTCAATGACCGAGAGCTTCTTGTGGCTCTTCATCAGAAACAGGATAGGCATCATGACTGGCTGAAGCGTCAAATGCAAAGCCTCTAGGTGGATGTTAATCGCATTCACAATCTTGCCACCAAGAATGCTTTTGTTGCCCATGAAACCTCTCGCCGCACATGGAAAGGGCTGACGCTGATGTGTTCTGAAGATGATCTTCAAGAGGATGGCTTCTCTGAGCGCTTGTAGGATCTAGAAGTAGATGTGTCTAGAGGGGGGGGGTGATTAGACACTTAGTGCTAAAGTTGCAATTTTTAGGCCTTTTTGGTTTGAGTGGAGTTTTAGGCACAATTTCAACATACACAATACATATCAAGCAAGCATGCAAAGAGTATATGAGCAGTGGAATGTAAAGCATGCAACTTGCAAGAATGTAAGGGGAAGGGTTTGGAGAATTCAAACGCAATTGGAGACACGGATGTTTTTCCCGTGGTTCGGATAGGTGGTGCTATCCTACATCCACGTTGATGGAGACTTCAACCCACGAAGGGTAACGGTTGCGCGAGTCCACGGAGGGCTCCACCCACGAATGGTAATGGTTGCGCGAGTCCACAGAGGGCTCCACCCACGAAGAAGCAACCACCCACGAAGGGTCCACGAAGAAGCAACCTTGTCTATCCCACCATGGCCATCGCCCATGAAGGACTTGCCTCACTAGCGGTAGATCTTCACGAAGTAGGCGATCTCCTTGCCCTTACAAACTCCTTGGTTCAACTCCACAATCTTGTCGGAGGCTCCCAAGTAACACCTAGCCAATCTAGGAGACACCACTCTCCAAGAAGTAACAAATGGTGTGTAGGTAATGAACTCCTTGCTCTTGTGCTTCAAATGATAGTCTCCCCAACACTCAACTCTCTCTCATAGGATTTGGATCTGGTGGAAAGAAGGTTTGAGTGGAAAGCAACTTGGGGAAAGCTAGAGATCAAGATTCATATGTTAGGAATGGAATATCTTGGCCTCAACACATGAGTAGGTAGTTCTCTCTCAGAAATAGGATGCTGGAAGTGTAGGCTTAGTCTGATGGCTCTCTCCATGAATGAAGAGGAGGTGGAGGGGTATATATAGCCTCCACACAAAATCCAACTGTTACACACAGTTTTCCAATCTCGGTGGGACCGAATCAACAAACTCGGTCGGACCGAAAAGGTAAACCTAGTGACCGTTAGAGATTTTCGGTGGGACTGACATGCAACTCGGTAGGACCGATATGGTTAGGGTTTGGGCATAACGTAATCACGGTGAGACCGATTACACAAACTCGGTGAGACCGAGTTTGGTAATAAGCTAACCAGAGAGTTGGTCAGGCAAACTCGGTGGGACCGATTTGCTCTTTCGGTGAGACCGAAAAGTTACAAAAGGGAAACAAAGAGTTTACATTGCAATCTCGGTGGGACCGATTCGCTCTTTCGGTGAGACCGAAAAGTTACGAAAGGGAAACAGAGAGTTTGCAATCCCATCTCGGTGAGACCGAGATCCCTATCGGTAGAACCGAATTGCTAGGGTTTGGCAGTGGCTTATGACAAGTGAAACTCGGTGGCGCCGGATAGAAAGAATCGGTATGACCGAGTTTGGCTTAGGGTTTAGGTCATTTGTGGAAGTGGGAAAGTAGATGAGGATTTTGGAGCATATCATTAAGCACATGAAGCAAGAGGCTCATTAAGCAACACCTCATCCCTCCTTGATAGTATTGGCTTTTCCTATGGACTCAATGTGATCTTGGATCACTAAAATGTAAAATGAAGAGTCTTGAGCTTGAAGCTTTAGCCAATCCTTTGTCCTTAGCATCTTGAAGGAGTTCCCACAACCTTTAGTCCATGCCACTCCATTGTTGAACTTATCTGAAACATGCTAGATAGAAATGTTAGTCCAACAAGAGATATGTTGTCATCAATTATCAAAACCACCTAGGGAGCACTTGTGCTTTCAGCGCTTCAAGTTTGACTCCACACCTCCTCGAAGGGCAGTGCTGTGACGAATTCCATCTCTTGAAGACTCTGAGTTCTCTTCCTCTGCTGCAACTGTGAATGCCAGAGTGATCGAGGATGAAGACGATGCTACTTCACCGCCACCTCCTTCAGCACGCTTCGACTCTGCTCCAAGCTCTTCTCCACCGCCAAACACCACCAACGACCCTGCTACTTCACCTACTCTTCATGGGAACGAGTAGATGCTCTATGTCTTCAAAACTTTTTGGTCCTTACTGACAAAAGAGGGAGAAGCATATGAGTTTGATAGTCTTCAAGCGGGTCTATATGGGCGGGTGCTTTATATTTTGCTTCGTGTTTACAACTCTCGTTTTGATACATTTGGTTCTTTGAGTTGTAACACTTAAACTCGATGGTCGTCTGCTACCTATTTGCCATTTTGTGATGCAATGATAAATTCCGCATGTGCGACGATAAATTCTGCACTTAGATCATTTTGCAGACATCCATTTTCCATTATGCATGTCATTATCTTCACATATCTTCACATGCATAGTGGATTGTCATCATAAGTTGAAGAGGATCTCCACAAGCACAACCTGCCATGTGCATTTGCATTCCAAAAGCAAATTACTTATATGCACATCTTCAGGGGGAGCCCTTGCAACTTATGAAGACAATTCCTTATCCTTTACAATTTCACATATTATATTCCCCGTTGAAAACTTCAACTAGTTTGTCATCAATCACCAAAAAGGGGGAGATTGTAAGTGCATCTAGTGCCACCCCTAGTTGGTTTTGGAGTATTGACGACAAACCTAGTTGAGGGACTAATGTGTTTGTGAGAATTGCAGGATAACACAGGTAGAAGTCCCTCATTGATTCGGTTTTCTTACCAGAGATGACCCCTAAAAATGTATGAAGACATTGATGTCAAAGGTGGTATATGAAGATATTCACATTGAAGACTATGACAAGAGAAGACATCGCATGAAGCCTATGGAGCTCGAAGACTTAGATCTTTCGTAGCTCTTTTTCCTCTTCCTTGTTGAGTCATAGGAACCACCGTACTGTTAAGTGGGGTCCAAGAGAACCATTCAGAATGACTGAAGTGATGCTTAAACAAAACCTATGTCTTCGAGTGAAGACTATGAGAGCGAATCTTGTCCAGAGTCGGACAAGTCAGCTTTGCTTGTAGCCCAAGTAAAGTTGCCGTGTGAGTTTGAAATCTGACCGTTGGAACACGTGTCAGTTCCTTAGTGACCCAGGGTCATTTCGGACAAATCAGGTCAGGTTGCCTAGTGGCTATAAATAGCCCACCCCCTACAACCATAAACGGTTGGCTGCTCAGAGTTAGTGTACGGCTTTTGTCGTTTGAGAGCAACCCACCTCGAAGCCTTTGAGAGAGAATTCCTTGCGAGGATAAAGCCCTAACCACCCAGAGCCAAAGAGAATTAGGCATCACTTAAGTCTTCGTGTCTGTGTGATCTGAAGACTTATTACACTTGAGGACTGTGCATCCTCCAACCGGTTAGGCGTCGCGTTCTGAGCATCCAAGAGACATTGTGGATCGCCGGTGAACGAAGTCTGTGAAGGTTTGGGAGTCTACCTTGAAGACTTACCAGAGTGATTGGGCGAGGTCTGTGTGACCTTAGCTCAAGGGGAATACGGTGAGGACTGGGTGTCCTGAGCTGCGTGTTCAGGACTGGGTGTCCGGGACTGTGTGTCCTCAGGTTTAAATACCTAGCCGCCCTAACCAGACGTACAGTTGTCACAACAACTGGAACTGGTCCAACAAATCATTGTCTTCAACGAGTCACTGGTTTCATCCTTCACATCCCTCTACTTACTGTTACTCCTTGTGAAGTCATTGTATGATTGGACTATCTTTTGTCTTCACTAGGTGACTGTGTGTTCTGTTTGGCTTCATAATATCTTCCTACCTGATCCTTACTGCATTGCTGCTATTAGTCATCGTGCTCTCACTTGAATACTTGACTATGGCTTGCCTAGTGTAGTCTACCTTCCGCTGCATGGTAATAGGTTTATTTCTATCATTTGTCTTCGAAACTTCCACGTTTTGAAGACTTACATAAAAATCGCATATTCACCCCCCCTCTAGTCGATATAACGCACTTTCAATGTTGCATGATGGCCACGTGTCCTTCAGATGTGAATCGCCAGGGGCACCTGTGTAATAACACTGTGCCGTCCCTGTCCCTATAAATACACGCCTCACCACAGTCATTATCCTTTCTTCCACTCTTGCACAAACCCTAGCGCCACCGCTAGCCCTCGACGACCCCGGCGACGAAGCGCTTAGCTTCTGCGACCTCACCGACGCCGTCTTCACGCTGGCCGCGGACATCGTCTTCTCCGCCATCGCCGTAGGTGTCCTCCGTCGCCAAGTTAGGGCATGGACGATCGAACTGCTTGGCCTCCTCTCCCACTCCGTCTAACAGTTCTTCGTGTGGTAAATAAAACTTCCTTTTTACGGCCCCTTTGATCCTATAGATTCATCACTTTCTACCACAAGCAGTTTCTGTTCACACAAGTTGGATCTATTTCATACTGCATCTCATAATATGCTTAGTATGTTCACTTATACTTCACAACGTAGTTAGATTCCTCACTTGTACTTATTCGTGGATTCATACAAATGTGGAACCAACTCTCTATCTATGAGTGAATGTCTTTGCACTATGAGGTCAATGTCTTCTAAACTGATTTATCTTCAAAATCTTCTGAGAATGCATATGACCTCTTCCCCTTCCCTCGCACCTTAATGCTGTCATAGGTACATGTCCGTGGGAGAATCCCTTGGTTCTCATAGTCTGCATTTGTTTGCAGAATTCTTACAACATCACATTAACTCTCCCGAAGCCAGTTCCTGTTTGACCAGAAAGCGGAAGCCTTTGAAGCCTTTAAACATGTTGAAGCCCTTCAGTTTAAGCTTCATGGCACCAGAAAAACCTACAAGAAAGGGTGGCAGACAGCGTCGTGGCAACACCTCAAGAGATTTGCCTCCTGACCTCTATGAGCTGTACAAGACAGATCCAGAGGAGGACTACAATCAGCGAAAAACTCAAATCCAATGGATTCGAAGATATTGGGCAGAACAGTGGTTCAAGTACAGGTTCGTGACCCAGGAGTATGCTGAGAACAATGCCATCAAACGACCATGGGGAGACATTCTATACAGAAATCTTCAACCCATGTCCAGAGCTGAAGCCATTGAATAAGGCTTCTATCCTTGCATGGTCCGTGGACCGCAGCCTGCGGATGCAGACCCATCTTCATTACTGTGGTGCCGCGATGATAATCTGTTCAAGCACAACCTTCAGTTTGCCAGGAACTCGGCCAAAGAGAACAAGAAGTCACGAGGCTTAGACTTTAATCCAGGCCCCTCTGCTCCTCGTGTTGATGGCACACGCGAAGCTTAACCCAATCTTGTTGGGCCCTTCTACAACCTGGATGGTCTCATCACTCATATCATGGTTCAAGGGACAACCGTGGATGAGCCTGCAGATGACGCTGAATCTGATGAAGCTCCTGCACCGCCGAAGCCAAAGAAACTGAAGAAGCCTAAAGTTTCAAAGCCTGCTCTTGCACCAAAGGTCTTACAGGCGAAGCCTCTGGCCACTGCATCTCCTGAACACAGTGTGCAGTCTGAAGATTTGTCATGCATATCCAAGCCATCGAGAGTAAAGATGCCCTTGCAACCCACCAACCAAGAACTAACTGATGCTGCTATTCTGCGCAACGACGCCATTGATCTGTCCAGCGATGAAGATCTTGCAGATGACGCTCTTGAGAAACTGATCAAGAGCAAAGAAGAAGCAGAAACCTTCAATGAGTTGCCTCTCTTTGACGTAGCAATCCTTCACAACTTCATTGATGAGTGGTTTGAAACCCCCAATCTTAGCTTTGATGATCTGCAGCTTCCAATTGGCCTCAGCGTCGCTTTCACTGGAGCCATTGCTTCTGAGCTAGCTCTAGCTCAACGCATTGTTGAACTGAAGCAAAAGATCGACTATGAGAAAGCTCAGTTCAAGAAGCACATGGCAAAGCTCGACGTGCAAGATGTCAAGAACTTCAAGACTATGCTGCATGAGCTCAAGGAAGCCTTTCTCGAGAAACACGAAGAAGCTAAAGGTTCTCGTGAGTGCATGAAGAGTCTGGCTGACAAGTGCGTGCAAGCCTACAATGAAGCTGAAAAGCGCAAGGCTCTTGGGCGTCTTGGCATCGATCCCAGGATGGCTGCAAAGAAGAAGAAGAAGCCAGATGTGGCCGAACCCGAAGCAACAAGGTAGGAAGCACATCCCATTGTCTTCCCAGCCAGTATGACAGGCTCGAAGCCTAAGGTCCCCACAGTGGCTTCAAAATTAAAGAAGACAAGGGTTGCCGAGGCTGAAGCCAGAAAGAGGAAACATCCTGAAGCTTCTGATGTCGCTCCCTCCAAGAAGAAGCGCAAAACCAAGAAAGATCGGGCTGCTCCCACATAGCCCCTTATTGTTGAGCCCATCTCGGTTGCTCGTCTTGCCTCTTCGCATCAAGAACGACGAATGGTAATTCATGAGCCTGCTTCCACAGAGGCTCCTGAAGCTGAAGACATTCCAGCAGTTGACCCCACCGCTGCTGAAGACATTGGTCACCATGACAATGTTGAAGATGATGAAGTCCTTCCTCAGATCGAGCACCAATTGGTATCATCGCTTGTGCTTACGCACATCGAACTCATCAGCATTGGTCGTTGAGGGAGTCCTGGATTAGGGGGTGTTCTGATAGCCGAACTATACCTTCAGCCGGACTCCTGGACTATGAATATACAAGATTGAAGACTCCGTCCCGTGTCCGGAAGGGACTTTCCTTGGCGTGGAATGCAAGCTTGGCGATGCGGATGTTCAGATCTCCTACCATTGTAACCGACTCTATGTAACCCTAACCCTCTCCGGTGTCTATATAAACCGGAGGGTTTTAGTCCGTAGGACAACATACACATCAACAATCATACCATATGCTAGCTTCTAGGGTTTAGCCTCTCTGATCTCGTGGTAGATCTACTCTTGTACTACCCATATCATCAATATTAATCAAGCAGGACGTAGGGTTTTACCTCCATCGAGAGGGCCCGAACCTGGGTAAAACTTCGTGTCCCTTGCCTCCTGTTACCATCCGGCCTAGACGCACAGTTCGGGACCCCCTACCCGAGATCCGCCGGTTTTGACACCGACATTGGTGCTTTCATTGAGAGTTCCTCTGTGCCGTCGCCGTCAGGCCCGATGGCTCCTACGATCATTAATGGCGATGCAGTCCAGGGTGAGACCTTCCTCCCTGGACAGATCTTCATCTTTGGCGGCTTCGCACTGCGGGCCAATTCACTTGGCCATCTAGAGCAGATCGAAAGCTACGCCCCTGGCCGTCAGGTCAGATTCGGAAGTTTAAACTACACGGCTGACATCCGCGGGGACTTGATCTTCGACGGATTCGAACCACTGCCGAGCATGCCGCACTGTCATGACGAGCATGATCTAACTCTGCCACCGAACGGTGCCCTGGAGGCCGCACCCGCACCGGCTCTGACCCTTAGTTCGAAGTCAACTGCGCCGATCGAGGATGGGCGGTTGGACGCCACCTCGGGGGCTGCGATCCAAACGGCGATCGAGCCGAACACCAGCCCCGTACTTTGCGAGGCTCATGACTCCAAGGAGCCGAACTCCTCTCCGGACTCCGAACCCTCCGCGCCCCTGCCAGTCGAATCCGATTGGGTGCCGATCATGGAGTTCACTGCCGCAGACATCTTTCAGCACTCGCCTTTCGGCGATATCTTGAAGTCACTGAAGTCTCTCTCTTTATCAGGAGAGCCCTGGACGGACTACGGTCAGCAAGGTTGGGGTACGGACGATGAAGAAATTCAAAACCCACCCACCACCCACTTTGTAGCCACTGTCGACGACTTAACAGACATGCTCGACTTCGACTCCGAAGACATCGACGGTATGGACGCCGATGAAGGAGATGATGAAGAACCAGCGCCTACTAGGCCCTGGAAAGCCACCTCGTCATATGACGTATACATGGTGGACACCGCAAAAGAGGGAGAGGGCGATGGAACGGTGGAGGATGACCCCTCCAAGAAACAGCCCAAGCGTCGGCATCAGCGGCGCCGCTCAAAATCCCGCCAACACAAAAACGGTGATTCCAGCACGGGAGATAATAATACGCTGGAGAGTGCCGAAGAAAACCCTCTCCAGCAAGGTTTAGCATAGGAGGATGGAGAAACCAGCCCTCATGAGAGAGCGGCAGACAGAGAGGTCAAGGACGATAATTATATGCCTCCCTCCGAAGACGAGGCAAGCCTCGACGACGACGAATTCATCATGCTAGAGGATCCCGTTGAGCAAAAGCGTTTCCAATGCAGGCTTATGGTCACGGCAAGAAGCCTCAAGAAAAAAACAGCAACAACTCAGAGTTGATCAAGATTTGCTGGTTGACAGATGGACTGAAGTCCTTGCCGCCGAAGAGCATAAACTCGAACGCCCCTCCAAGAGTTACCCAAAGCGCAAGTTGCTACCCCGATTAGAGGAGGAAGCACTTGATGCGGCCGAACGGCCACCTCGTGGCCGCGACAAAGAGGCCTCCCGGCCCTCCACTCAAGCCGCACCCCGTACCAAGGCACGGGAATATGCGCCGGACTTACGAGACATGTTGGAGGACAAGGCAAGGCAAACACGATCGATCTATGGATCGCGTGGGCACCCCATGGCTCGAGACGGTAACCGCCACGCCGGCCACAAATTCGGCAGGGCCGAACACAGTAGACAAAGCTCATTGGAGCTACGTCATGATATCGCCCAGTACAGAGGCGCCGCACACCCACTGTGCTTTATAGACGAAATAATGGACCATCAAATCCCCGAGGGTTTCAAACCCATAAACATCGAATCATATGATGGCACAACAGACCCTGCAGTATGGATCGAGGATTATCTCCTTCATATCCACATGGCCCGCGGCGACGATTTTCACGCCATCAAATACCTCCCACTCAAGCTTAAAGGACCAGCTCAGCGTTGTCTCAACAGCTTGCCAACAGGATCAATCAGTTGTTGGGAGGACCTGGAAGCCGCATTCCTCGACAATTTCCAGGGCACTTATGTGCGACCCCCAGACGCCGATGACCTAAGTCACGTAATCCAGCAGCCAGAGGAATCGGCCAGACAATTCTGGACATGGTTCCTAACAAATAAAAATCAAATAGTCGACTGTCCGGACGCTGAGGCCCTAGCAGCCTTCGAGCACAATATCCGTGACGAGTGGCTGGCCCGGCACCTCGGACAGGAAAAGCCGAAATCTATGGCAGCACTCACGACACTCATGACCTGCTTTTGCATGGGAGAAGACAGCTGGCTCGCTCGTAGCAACAATATGACCAAGAACCCTGGTAGTTCGGGCACCAGGGACATTAGTGGTAGGTCGCGTCGCAACAAGCAGAAGCGCCGCATTAACGGCGACAATGCTGAGGATACGGCAGTTAATGCCGGATTCAGAGGCTCTAAATCCGGTCAGCGGAAGAAGCCATTCAAAAGGAATCCTAGGGGCCCGTCTAGCTTGGACCAAATACTCGACCGCTTGTGCCAAATACATGGCACCCCCGAAAAGCCGGACGATCACACCAACAGGGATTGTTGGGTGTTCAAGCAGGCAGGCAAGCTAAGCGCCAACAATGAAGACAAGGGGCTGCATAGCGATGACGACGAGGAGCCCCGGCCGCCGAACAACAATGGACAGAAGGGTTTTCCCCCACAAGTGCGGACGGTGAACATGATATACGCCACCCACGTCCCCAAAAGGGAGCGGAAGCGCGCGTTAAGGGACGTATATGCGGTAGAGCCAGTCGCCCCAAAGTTCAACCCATAGTCCTCCTGCCCGATCACCTTTGATCGAAGAGACCATCCTACTAGCATCCGTCATGGCGAATTTGCCGCATTGGTTCTAGACCCAATTATTGACGGATTTCATCTCACTAGAGTCCTCATGGACGGCGGCAGCAGCCTGAACCTACTTTACCAGGATAAAGTGCGAAAAATGGGCATCGACCCTCGAGGATTAAGCCCACCAAAATGACCTTTAAAGGCGTAATACCAGGTGTAGAGGCCAACTGTACAGGCTCAGTCACACTTGAAGTGCTCTTCGGATCCCCGGATAATTTCCGAAGCGAGGAATTGATCTTCGACATAGTCCCATTCCGCAGTGGCTATCATGCACTGCTCGGATGAACCGCATTCGCCAAATTCAATGCGGTGCCGCACTATGCATACCTTAAGCTCAAGATGCCAGGCCCTCGTGGAGTAATTACGGTCAATGGAAACACCGAACGCTCCCTCCGAACGGAGGAGCACACGGTGGCCCTTGCAGCGGAAGTACAAAGCAGCCTCTCCAGGCAGTTCTCCAGTCCGGCCATTAAACGTCTAGACACCGTCAAGCGCGCCCGGAGTAACCTACAACAAGACCGCCTGGCACGTTCCGAGCAGGCGTAGCAATGCGGCACCAACCCCAACCCTCGCAAAAAGGCGACGCCAGTACTTCGCGTCCATAACTACGCTCTGGAAATACCATGGGCATAGGGGGAGGGGCACCATCACGGCATGCCCAAAACACGGCTTAAACCGCACCAGGGGCTGCCAATTCTTTACTTTTCTCTTACTTCCAGGACTCTACTCTTCGGAAGGCCTGTTCGGTAGTTCAATTGCCGCACAAACGATGCAAGGACCAGGGAAGCAGACAAGCCATGCCGCATTACAGAAATCCCAGGTGGTCTCTATCACGAGCAGTATACCTGTTTCAAATACTATTTCGCAGCTTGCCCCTGTAGCAGACATGTTAAATAGTCCAACTTTTCGTTTATCGCATTACTTGTATCGTTCTGCTTTGATCGCAGCTATTTTTAATAAACAATGCATAGCTTTTGTCTATTTTTTGCATTATCTTTTTATAAATAAATGTTCCTTAACGACATGTTGCACCCGTACAACTTGGTACGGCCAAAATACGCCAGGGGCTTTTAGCACCCCTCAATATGGTGTGAGAAGTCCGAACACTTTCACAAGTGCGGCACCCCGAACTTATAGCACTATATACATCGGCTCCGAATCATGTCTTGGGTCAATAGTTGGGTTTGCCCGGCTCCTATGTTTTGGTGCCTTACGTTCCGCTATATCGGCTAAGGTAGCACTAGGAGAACCACTGCGATTGTGCCCCAGTTGAGCTGGGCCGAGCACCTCAGTGGAGAAAGCTAAAACTGACTGTCATGATGAAGCGAGAGCTGGTCGCTGTTCGAGAGGTTTTTTCGAGTCCCTAAAGACTTATGCCGCTTAGGGCGAAGAGTCGGCTCTGTCCGGCCAAGGCGTGGATAGCGCCCCGAACTCGGTCTTCCGAATACTAGGGGCTTCGCCGAAATTTAAAATTATAGAATTCTATGGCTAAGTGAGAGTGTTCACGCATTATAGTCAAATTGCCTCGTTCGTTGGGCTGAGCGCCTCCCTCGAAGGACCCAAATATGGGAAAAAGAGCGCCCAGGTTTATCCCCGAACACCCCAGCACTAGCGGCAAGGGGGCAGAAGCCGACGACTCGCCATGTCTCAGTATTGATAAACAGCCGCATAGAAGGTAATATTTTAAATTCAAGCAGCATTGCTCAACGCATATGAACAAGTTTTCAGCGCACAGGACAAACACAAGCGAGTTTTACTCAAAAATTACATCCCTAGTACATTCATCCGCCACAAGGCGGGCACCCTTCAGAACATCCTTATAGTAATTTTCGGGCTTGCGATGCTCTTTCCCCGCTGGTGGCCCGTCCTTCACAAGCTTCTCCGCATCCAGCCTGCCCCAGTGCACCTTAGCACGGGCAAAGGCCCTACGGGCACCTTCAATACAAACGGAGCGCTTGATGACTTCGAGCCATAGACAAGCCTCCACCAGCCGCCGCACCAGCCCGAAATAGCTCCCAGGCAGAGCCTCTCTAGGCCACAGCCGAACTAGGAGGCCCTTCATGGCCTGTTCGACCGCCTTGTGGAGCTCGACCAGTTGCTTCAGCTGGTCGCTCAAGGGCACGGGGTGTCCGGCCTCAGCATACTGAGACCAGAACACCTTCTCCGTCGAGCTGCCCTCCTCGTCTCGATAGAATGCAGCGGCATCGGATACACTCCGGGGAAGATCTGCAAATGCCCCTGGAGAGCTCCGGATTCGGGTAAGTATCAAGTAACTCACGTTTACGTGTTTACTTTGCATAAAGAATGCCTTACCCGCCGCTATCTTCTTCACCTCATCCAACTCCTGGAGGGTCTTCTGGGATTCGGTCTTGGCAGACTTGGCATTTTCAATAGCCGCCGCGAGCTCAGACGCTCGCGTCTTCGAGTCAAGCTCCAAACTCTCATGTTTCTTCATGAGAACCTGGAGCTCTTGCCGCACCTTGCCAACCTCGGCCTCATACCTCTCCCGCTCGGTGCGCTCTGCGGCCGCACTCTTCTCGGCCTCGAGCAGCGCTTGCTTAAGGGTCGCCACCTCAGATGTGGCCCCTACAATAGCCATGTTAATCCTGTCATTTCTTGCAATTGCACCTTTTATATATATATACATATTCAACCAAGGTATTTCTTACCTTCATTGTCCTCGAGCTGCATCTTGGCACGCTCGAGCTCTTGCTCGGACCTTTCGAGGTCCTGCTTTAGCGTGTCCACTTCCGCTGTCAGTGCGACGGACGCAAGCAGAGTAGCCTACACATGCATATGGACTCATTTTTGTTAGACTCCTGCGAATTCTGTTTGATCCTCTATTCGGCTTTTCTTCCCGAACGCCAAACAGAGCATCAGGGGCTACTGTCTATGCGGTACTATTATTTACACTTTGTTTACTTACCCCGAAGCCTGTCAAAAGGCTAGTACAAGCTTCAGTCAGTCCGTTTTTTGCGGACTGAACCTTCTGGACCACCGCGCTCATAATAGCGCGGTGCTCCTCATTGATGGAGGCGCCTTGGAGCGCCTCCAGCATATTGTCTGGCGCCTCCGGTTGGACGGAGGCCGCCGGCACGGTGGACTTGCTCCTCTTGGAAGGAGGTCCCCCGCCGGACTCCGGAACCTTTGAAGGTTCCGGAGCGGTGTCCGGCCTATAGCCGGACTTGGAGCCCTGGGGGGTTTCATCCCCCTTACTCCTGGAGTCCGGGAGGTCTCCTCGCGGCGCCTCTAAGACCACCTCCTCCCGGATTGGAACCTGTTGGGACAACACTTCGGTGTCGTCCGTAGGGCGGGGGGAGGAGGCCGTCGGAAGTGAGTTCACTATCGACGAGTCCAGTGGGCCGCTCGACGACGTGTCGAGACGGTCTTTGGGTGGGCTGCATAAACACATTCGACATAAGGGAAAGTTGCGCAATAAATGAATACTATGAATTACTCCGGTATCCGGATACTTACGATTTTGCCAGGGGCTTGGCCCTGGGCTGCCACTCGTCTCCGCCGTCGTCGGCGTCGGCGGAGTAGTCCGGAGGAAGGGTTTTCCCCTTCTTGGACCCTCCGGCCTCCTCAGAGAGGGCGGCCTTCTTTTTCTTCTCTCCTCCCGCTGGAGGGGGAGAGGTTTCTTCTTCTTCCTCCTCGTCTTCGCGAGAGGAAGGCGCTTCGGGACCGTCGGATGATGAATCCGACACCTCCTGGTGCCGGGGGCTCTTTCGAGTCCCCGTGGCCCCTTTCGTGGCCTTCTTCTCCGGCAGCACATAGGGCGCCGGAACCAGCAGCCTCGCCAGGCCTTCGGGAAAAGGGGTCGGACAGTTGATCTGTCCGGACGTCACCTGCCAATCCTGTTAGAGGAAAGGGAGCTTAGATCCCGCATAGAGTCAAACTATGGAAAACTGATACCCTGTAAATGGAAATAACAGCTTACCGCGAGCGCCTGACGTTGCGCGCTGAATCCGCGATCCTCGGTAGCGGATGTAGGAGCCTCGGCGCCCTAGAAAAGCATCCTCCAGGCATCTTCGTACGTCGTGGCGAAGAGCCTGTTTAGAGTTTGATGCTGCGTCGGGTCGAATTCCCACAGATTGAAGGCCCGTTGTTGACACGGGAGGATCAGGCGGATGAGCATAACCTGGACTACGTTGACAAGCTTGAGCTTCTTGTACACCAGGGTTTGGATGCATGTTTGGAGTCCGGTCAGCTCTCCTTTTTTACCCCAAGACAGGCTTGTCTCCTTCCAGGAGGTGAGCCGCGTAGGGGGGCCGGATCAAAACTCAGGGGTGCGACCCATTCGGCGTCGCGCGACTCGGTGACATAAAACCACCATGATTGCCACCCCTTCAGGGTCTCCACAAAGGAGCCCTCGAGCCACAGGACGTTGGCCATCTTGCCAACCATTGCACCGCCGCACTCCGCCTGGCTGCTGCGCACCACCTTTGGCTTGACGTTGAAAGTCTTAAGCCATAGGCCGAAATGGGGGCGGATGCGGAGGAACGCCTCACACACGACGATGAATGCCGAGATGTTGAGGATGAAGTTCGGGGCCAGATCATGGAAATCCAGGCCGTAGTAGAACATGAGCCCCCGGACAAATGGATGCAGAGGGAAGCCCAGTCCGCGGAGGAAATGGGGGAGGAATACCACCCTCTCATGGGGCCCAGGAGTGGGGATGAGCTGCCCCTTTTCAGGAAGCCGATGCGCGATGTCGCTAGCCAGATATCCGGCCTTCCTCAGCTTTTTGATGTGTCCCTCCGTGACAGAGGAGACCATCCACTTGCCTCCCGCTCCGGACATGACTGGAGAAGGTTGAGGTGGTAGTGCGGACTTGGGCGCTAGAGCTCGAGTGCGCAAGAATGGATAGGCAAAGGAGGAAGAAGGCGTGGGTGAAAAGGTGGATCCTTATCCCCTTATATGGGTGGACGCAACTACGTGTCCCCACCAGCCTGGTAAAACTCGCTTATCTCCAAGCGCCGTAATCAATGGCGCGGTTGGGTTACCCACGCCTGTATTGATGAGAATCCCAGAATAAGGGGACACGATCTCTGCTTTAACAAGACGTGCCAAGGAAACCGCCTCGCATAACGCGCTAAGATGGGACAGTAAAACGGTTCAAATAAAAGCTTGGCCGTGGTGTGATGTCACACTATGGAGTACGTCAGCAGATTAGATTTGTGTAAATATTATTCTCTCTATGGCAATATGTGGAAACTTATTTTGCAGAGCCGGACACTATCTTTGTGTTCAAAATCTTCTATGAAGTACTTGGAGGAGGAACCCGCCTTGCAATGCCGAAGACAATCTGCGTGCCGGACTCATCGTCATTGAAGCCTGGTTCAGGGGCTACTGAGGGAGTCCTGGATTAGCGGGTGTTCGGATAGCCGAACTATACCTTCAGCCGGACTCTTGGACTATGAATATACAAGATTGAAGACTCCGTCCCGTGTCCGGAAGGGACTTTCCTTGGCGTGGAAGGCAAGCTTGGCGATACGGATGTTCAGATCTCCTACCATTGTAACCGACTCTATGTAACCCTAACCCTCTCCAGTGTCTATATAAACCGGAGGGTTTTAGTCCGTAGGACAACATACACATCAACAATCATACCATAGGCTAGCCTCTAGGGTTTAACCTCTCTGATCTCGTGGTAGACCTACTCTTGTACTACCCATATCATCAATATTAATCAAGCAGGACGTAGGGTTTTACCTCCATCGAGAGGGCCCGAACCTGGGTAAAACTTCGTGTCCCTTGCCTCCTATTACCATCCGGCCTAGACGCACAGTTCGGGACCCCCTACCCGAGATCCGCCGGTTTTGACACTGACAGTCATCCTCTGACGCCAACTGCTCAGGATGCATCGTGGGCTGATCACCCACAGAGACAAGACACTCCAAGCTCTCCCCAACCGCAAGCAATCCCATCAATGCAAGAAGAGGATGACTTTGAGGCCCAGCCAACTCCATCTTCACAGGCGTCGCCAGCGTTACGCAGGCTTCGCAAAGGACCAAGGCCCCAAGTCCCTCTTTCGAGCATTTCAGAAGGAGAAGTGCACCACCAATCTGTTGCACGTCAGGTGTTCCCCGAAGCCACTCCTACTGTGAACGTTTCTGAGTCTGAAGCTAAAGTTGTTGAAGACAATCCGGCTACATCAGCCGAAGAAAAACAAGCAGAAGAACGTGTCCCTACTTTCCTCATCACTGAAGAAGTTGTTCCTGAAGTGAACGTGTCAGTGCCCGACCCTCCAGCTTCTCAAGTGGAGGTTGAGAATCCTGAGGCTGCCACCACTAACACCACTGAAGCCAATGACGTGGTCATGGCTGAAGACACTGTGGAGCCTGCACCTAACACTGTGCCAGAGGCCAATGAAGCCAATGATGCACCTGCAATAGATGTGCAGCCTCACGCCTCTATTGATGCCACTGCTCCTGTTCCGCCACCAAGGCCACATACTATTGAGCAAGCATACAACTATGGTCAACTCATCACTGTCAAATGGCCTCTTCTTGTTCCTCCACCTGCTGCTGGTCCCCAATTTGACTATCACGTCGAGCGCAGGCCTCAGGTTCAGAAGCCAATGCCAAGGCTGCCTAGGTTTCCAGGCACTGCATTTGCACCCGGATCGTTCAATATCAATGGCTTCAAAGCACACAACACCTTCTTCAATAGCGCCAAGAACCCCTACTCAAAGGCAAGAATATCTTCTGATCGGTTCTGGAGCTATCAGCAACGCAGTTATTACTCATGCATCTTGTACAATCAAGGTCGCATTTTTCCCCATATGCGTCTTGACACTAAAGCCATAACTGGTCTGCCCTGTTTGGAAGAAGCGCTGGATTGCTTCAGAGAATCTGGTTTGTTGCAGTTCGTCACTGACAAGGAGCACTGGAACGAAGAATTGCTGCTCCAATTCTATGGCACTCTTCATATTCGTGGCTACAACAGGGATCCGAAGACTTGGGTCCTTGAGTGGATGACAGGCAATGTTCATCACGAAGCCAAAGCCTTTGATATCATTGAGCTCACTGGCCTGCCCACTCTAGGAGATCTTTATGAACCTGGATGTCAGCTTCACAGTGCTGCTATGGAAAGCATTTTTCACAAGCCTGAACCCAACATGAGTCAGATGCTTAGCATGATGAAGCCTTTGCCTCCAGATGCTGAATATCCTAAGGAGTTCTTTGTTGAAGACCTGGAGTATCTGCCAGGCACTATCTATCACATCATAAGGCGAACTCTCTGGCCCATCAAAGGACATTCTCCACATGCAATGCTGGAAGGTGCAATGAAGACTTTGGTCTTCCATATTCTTCACGGCAAAAGCTTCAATGCACAAGACTTCTTCATCCGCCAACTTGCTGCATCCGGATCTGATCTCTTTGGCTTGAAATTTTACACCCCATGGATTATGCGTCTGATCAAACTACACTCGGCTGTCACCTATCAGCCCTCTGCTCGCAATCATCGGATTTTTCTGCTTGACATCGACATGTCAGTTGAAGCCATCTATCCAGAGCCTGCCAAGGAGCCCCTTAGTCTTCAGAATGCTGATAAGAAAAGTTTATCTCAACACATTGAAGGCGACCCAGCAGTCACTCGTGTTTATCCTCTGGCTGGTACTACCCGTGCACATCATCGTGCCCTCACTGAAGCCACTGAAAGCACCATTGCACAATGGCCCAAGAAGCGATCCCATGTTCTCAATGACCGAGAGCTTCTGGTTGCCCTTCATCAGAAACAGGATAAGCATCATGACTGGCTGAAGCGCCAAATGGAAAGCCTCTTGGTGGACCTAAACAGGATTCGCAACCTTGCCACCAAGAATGCCTTTGTCGCCCATGAAACTTGTCGGCGTACATGGAAAGGGCTGACGCTTATGTGTTCTGAAGATGATCTTCAAGAGGATGGTTTCTCTGAACGCTTCAAGTTTGACTCAACACCTCCAAGAAGGACCTTGCTGTGGCGTACTCCGTCTCTTGAAGACTCTGAGTTCTCCTCCTCTGCTGCAACAGTGAGTGCACGTGTCATCGATGATGAAGACGATGCTACTTCACCACCTTCGGCGCGAATCACCACTGCACCGAGTTCGTCTGCACCGCCAACCAACTCCGACGACCCTGCTGCTTCACCAACTCCTCATGGGAACGAGTAGGTGCTCTATGTCTTCAAACCTTTTAGATCCTTACTGACAAAAGGGGGAGAAGCATATGAGTTTTATAGTCTTCAAGCGGGTCCATATGGGCGGTGGTTTTATATTTTGCCAAGTGCTTATAACTCTCATTTTCGATACATTTGGTTCTTTGAGCTGTAACACTTAAACTCGATGGTCGTCTGCTACTTATTTGCTATTCTGTGATGCGATGATAAATTCCGCATGTGTGATGATAAATTCTGCACTTAGATCATTTTGCATACGTCCATTTTTCATTATGCATGTCATTATCTTCACATACTTTTCTTGCATGATGAATTGTCATCATAAGTTGAAGAGGATCTCCACAAGTACAACCTGCCATGTGCATTTGCATACCGAAAGCAAATTACTTATATGCACATCTTCAGGGGGAGCCTTTGCCACTTATGATGACAATTCCCTATCCTTTACAATTTCACATATTTTATTCCCCGTTGAAAACTTCAACCAATTTGTCATCAATCACCAAAAGGGGGAGATTGTAAGTGCATTTAGTGCCACCCCTAGTTGGTTGTGGAGTATTGACGACAAACCTGGTTGAGGGACTAATGTGTTTGTAAGAATTGGAGGGTAACATAGGTAGAAGTCCCTCATTGATTTGGTTTTCCTACCAGAGATGACCCCTAAAAATGTATGAAGACATTGAAGTCAAAGGTGGTATGTGAAGACATTCACATTGAAGACTATGACAAGAGAAGACATCGCGTGAAGACTATGGAGCGCGAAGACTTAGCAGTTTCGTCGTTCTGTGTTTTTCCTTGTTGAGTCATAGGAACCACCGTACTGTTAAGTGGGGTCCAAGAGAACCAGTCAGAATGACCGAAGTGATGCTTAACCAAAATCATATGTCTTCGAGTGAAGACTATGAGAGCAAATCTTGTCTAGAGTTGGATAAGTCAGCTTTGCTTGTAGCTCAAGTAAAGTTGCCGTGTGTGTTTGAAATCTGACCGTTGGAACACGTGTCAGTTCCTTAGTGACCAAGGGTCATTTCGGACAAATCAGGTCGGGTTTCCTAGTGGCTATAAATAGCCCACCCCCTACAACCATAAACGGTTGGCTGCTCAGAGTTAGTACACGGTGACTGCTTTATCTTTTGTCTTCACTGAGTGATTGCTTGTTCTGATTGGCTTCACAATATCTTCCTACTTGATCTTTACTGCCTAGCTGCTATTAGTCATTGTGCTTTCACTCCATTGAATACTTGACTATGGTTTGCCTAGTGTAGTCTACCTTCCGCTGCATGGTAATAGGTTTATTTCTATCGTTTGTCTTCGAAACTTCCATGTTTTGAAGACTTCCATAAAAATCGCCTATTCACCCCCCCCCTCTAGTCGATCACTAGCTCTTTCAGTACCCAATTGTTTCGTTAGGGTATCCTATGAAGATGCACTTCTCCGATTTGGGTTTGAGCTTATCAGGCTCAAGCCTTTTGACATAATTATCGCAACCCCAAACTTTAAGAAATGACAGCTTCGGTTTCTTGCCAAACCAAAGTTCATACGGTGTCGTATGAACGGATTTAGATGGTGCCCTATTGAACGTGAATGCAGTTGTCTCTAATGCATAACCCCAAGATGATAGTGGTAAATTGGTAAGAGACACCATAGATCACACCATATCTAATAAAGTGCGGTTACGACGTTCGGACACACCATTACGCTGTGGTGTTCCTGGTGGCATGAGTTGTGAAACAATTCCACATTGTTTTAAATGAAAGCCAAACTCGTAACTCAAATATTCGCATCCACGATCAGATCGTAGAAACTTTATTTTCTTGTTACGATGATTCTCTCTTGATTCTGAAATTCTTTGAACTTTTCAAAGTTTCATACTTGTGTTTCATTAAGTAGATATACCCATACTTACTCAAATCATCTATGAAGGTCAAAAAACAACGATACCCGCCGTGTGCTTCAGCACTCATCGGACCGCAGACATCGGTATGTATTATTTCCAACAAGTTATTAGATCGCTCCATTGTTGTGAAGAACGAAGTTTTTAGTCATCTTGCCCATGAGGCATGGTTCGCAAGTATCAAATGATTCATAATCAAGTGATTCCAAAAGTCCATCCACATGGAGTTTCTTCATGCGCTTTACACCAATATGACCTGAGGGAGTCCTGGATTAGGGGGTCTCCGGACAGCCGGACTATATCCTTTGGCCGGACTGTTGGACTATGAAGATACAAGATTGAAGACTTCGTCTCGTGTCCGGATAGGACTCTACTTGGCGTGGAAGGCAAGCCAGGCAATTCGGATATGTATATCTCCTCCTTTGTAACCGACCTTGTGTAACCCTAGCCCTTTCCGGTGTCTATATAAACCAGAGGGTTTTAGTCCGTAGGACAACATACAATCATACCATAGGCTAGCTTCTAGGGTTTAGCCTCTCCGATCTCGTGGTAGATCAACTATCGTAATACTCATATCATCAAGAATAAATCAAGGAGGATGTAGGGTTTTACCTCCATCAAGAGGGCCCAAACCTGGGTAAAACATCGTGTCCCTTGCCTCCTGTTACCATCCGCCTTAGACGCACAGTTCGGGACCCCCTACCCGAGATCCGCCGGTTTTGACACCGACATTGGTGCTTTCATCGAGAGTTCCTCTATGTCGTCGACATTAGGCTTGATGGCTCCTACGATCATTGATAGCGATGCAGTCCACGGTGAGACTTTTCTCCCCGGACAGATCTTTGTCTTCGGCGGCTTCGCACTGCGGGCCAACTCGGTTGGCCATCTGGAGCAGATCGAAAGTTACGCCCCTACCCACCAGGTCAGGTTTGGAAGCTTAAACTACACGGCTAATATTCGCGGAGACTTGATCTTCGACGGATTCGAGCCCCTGCCTTGTGCGCCACGTGGTCACGATGAGTACGATTTAGCTCTACCATCGGACCGTATTCAGGAGATCGCACCGGCAGCCGCTCTGACCCTCAATTCGGAGCCAGTTTCGCCATCCGTGGACGGGTGGATAGACCCCGTCACGAAGGCCGTACCCTCTGCGGCGATCGAGTCGAATATCGACCTTACCCTTCACTAGAGCCGTGTTGCCAAATTGCCGGATCCTTCTCCGGCCACGGACTCCAAACCGCCTGCGCCCGTTCCTATCAAGTCCGATTGGGCGCCGATCATGGAGTTTACCTCCGCGGATATTTTTCAGCACTCGCCCTTCGGCGACATACTGAACTCGTTAAAGTCTCTTTCCTTGTCAGAAGGATCCTGCCCGAACTACGCCCGACAGGATTGGGATGCGGATGACGAAGAAATTCGCCGCCCACCCACCACCCAC
The DNA here is from genome assembly GCF_056163025.1 of Triticum urartu. Classification (NCBI taxonomy): domain Eukaryota; kingdom Viridiplantae; phylum Streptophyta; class Magnoliopsida; order Poales; family Poaceae; genus Triticum; species Triticum urartu. The sequence continues at coordinate 418,521,390 of NC_141877.1, read as the reverse complement.
TTAGTAGCCACTGTCGACGACTTAACCGACATGCTTGACTTCAACTCCGAAGACATCGACGGTATGGACGACGATGCGGGAGTCGAAGAGGAACCACTGCCCACAGGACACTGGACAGCCACCTCATCACATGACATACATGGTGGACACACCCAAAGAAAATAACGATGAGGAACGGAAGGACGCAGCGAAGGGTGGTTCCCTCGAGCAGCCGTCAAAGCGGTGGCGTAAACGCCGCTCCAAATCCCGCCTCGACAGAAATAATGATCACATAGACCCAGCGTTAGAACAGGGTGAACCATTGCCCGACCACGGCAACACGGAAAATCAAGCCGAACAACCCAACCCCGTCGAAGATAACAGTCCGGACGACATCACACCGGACATGCGCCAGGAGCAACATAATGCCCACCAAAGGCTTGTTGCCATGGCGAGGAGTCTGAAAAAAACAGAAGCAAAGGATCAAGGCTGCACAAGACACACTCAAAATCAAATGGAGTGAAGTACTCAACACAACAGCGAAGTACGGCAGTAATCGCCACACCAAGAGCTCTCCGAAGCGAAAGTTGCTACCTGAATTCGATGAGGAGGCCTTAGATCCTCCACAATTAAAAAAACGGCCATCCGGTCGGATAGACGACCTCATAACCAACATAAAGCGGCAATCGACGCCGAACATAAACCAGTACGCGATCCACGTAAGGGCTCGCATCAAAAGGACGGCGCAACCAGATCCACCTATGGACCACACAGGCACGCTCCAACATACAACGCGACACAACAAACATCGGAATACCACGGTACACCCAAATACAGGGGTGCCACACACCCTCTATGTTTCACCGATGAGGTGCTGGATCATGAATTTCTAGAGGGATTCAAACCCATAAACATAGAGGCGTACGACGGAACAACAGACCTTGGGGTCTGGATTGAGTATTACATCCTCCATATCCATATGGCTCGAGGAGATGACCTCCACGCCATTAAGTACTTACCCCTCAAGCTCAAAGGGCCAGCTCGGCACTGGCTTAAAAGCCTCCCCGAAAACTCCACCGGAAGCTGGGAAGAGCTCGAAGACGCCTTTCGGGCAAATTTTCAAGGGACATATGTTCGACCACCAGATGCAGACGATTTAAGTCATATAACTCAATAGCCCGGTGAGTCAGTCCGAAAGGTTTGGAACAGGTTCCTCACTAAAAAGAACCAAATAGTCGACTGTCCGGACGCCGAAGCCTTAGCAGCTTTTAAACATAGCGTCCGAGACGAATGGCTTGCCAGACACCTCGGTCAAGAAAAGCCGAGAACAATGGCAGCATTAACAAGCCTCATGACCCGCTTTTGCGCGGGCGAGGACAGCTGGTTAGCCAGATCCAGCACCAGCGACCCAAGTACATCCGAAGTCAGGGATGGAAACGGGAAATCACGACGCAGAAAGAACAAGCGCCGGAATAAGGAAGACAGCCCGAAGAGCACGGCGGTAAACGCCGGATTTAGAAGCTCTCGGCCAGACCAGCAAAAGCCGCCCTCCAAAGGCAACAAACATGAACTGTCTGGCCTAAACAAAATTCTGGATCAAATATGTCAGATCCATAGCACCCCGGATAAACCTGCAAATCACACCCACAGAGAATGTTGGGTCTTCAAACAGTTCGGCAAGCTCAACGCCGAACACAAGGGGCAGAATACACTAAGTGAAGACGAGGATGAGCCTCGCAATCAAAGCACAGGGGAATAGAAAAAATTCCCACCAGAAGTCAAAATAGTCAACGTGTTATACGTGATAAAAGGGAGAAACAAAGCGGCACCCTTAGAGGAACATGCCCCAGGGCCTATCACCGCGGAGCTCCGCCACTGGTCGTCCCAACCGATCACCTTCGACCATTGGGATTACTCGGCAAGTATCCGGCGTGCAGGATGGGCTGCCTTGGTATTAGATCCAATAATTGACGGATACCACTTCACCCGAGTCCTGATGGACGGCGGCAGTAGTTTAAATCTGATATATCAGGACACAGTCCGCAAAATGGGGATAGACCAAACAAAAATTTTCCGCAGCAATGCTACCTTTAAAGGAGTAACGCCAGGCCCGGAGGCTCATTGCAGGGGCTCCCTGCTACTAGAGGTTATATTCGGCTCCCCCGACAACTTCCGCAGCGAAAATTTAACCTTCCACGTCGCTCCGTTCCAAAGTGGCTATCAAGCACTACTCGGATGCGAAGCTTTCGCTCGCTTTAACGCAATACCGCATTACGCTTCCCTCAAGCTCAAAATGCCTGGTCCACGTGGCATCATTACAGTGAATGGAAATATTGAGCGCTCCTTGCGCGCCGAAGACGGTGCAGCCGCCTTGGCCGCTGCACACTAAACAGCCTCACCAACTCAAGCATTTGACAGGTCGTTAAGACCACGGACACGGCTAGACGAGTCCGGCTCAGCTATATGTAATTAATACAGGTTTGATGGCTATACCCCTATTACAATACAAGGGGCTCAATGCACACGCAAAAGTGGCAATAAGGCTCACCTTCACTCATTTTCAACTGTATATTGTTTATTTAGTATAACTGAACTTTTGCATGGCAACTTTTCAATTAAGTTCCTCTCTTTTTCAGATGACCATCGTGCTACACCCGTCCAGAATACGGCACAACGGAGACACAGGCGCAGACGTGCAGCAGGGACCCGTTCCAAGGATTCTTTGTAGATTAAGACCCTGCGTCAACCTTTTTTACTGTCTCCTGTTGATTTACATCCCTCGGATTCTCAGTACAACCGAGAAGGATGCTGACGTCTTGGCATGTGGCCACGCCAGAATAATGCACGTACCTGGACACCAGGGGCTTATTACAAAGGGTACTGTTTAGACCCAGTTTACACCATAAAGACCGAATCCCTTAGGGAGTGTTCGGCGTCGCGAGTTTGGCCTTATATGCATCAGCTCCGAATCATGTCTTTGGTCAAATGTTGGGTTTGCCCGGCTCCTGTGTTTTGCTGCCTTACGTTCCGCTCTATCGGCTAAGGCGGCACCAGGAGAACTATTGCGATTGTGCCCTAGTTCATCCGGACGAGCACCTCAGTAGAGAAAGCCAAAAACTGACTGTCATGATATAGCGTGAGACTGGTCAACCACTCGATGACCTATCGGAATCTTCGGGATTCCTCCGCATTAATGAAGGGTCGTTTCCCGGCCAGGCATGTACACACCCCGAATCCGGGCGAGTGCGGAGCCACCAGGGGCTATATAGTAGCCCCACTGTCAAACTCCTATGGCTAAGTGAAAGTGTTAAAGCATTATAGTCCGGTTGCCTAGTTCGCTGCGCTATCACCTCCTTACTAGGACCAAGACGTTGGATTAAGTGTGAATACGCGTCCTCTGCGAACACCCCCGCATTGTATGCGTGGGGGCTGAAGCCGACGACTGCAATCTTTCAGGTTATATACATATATACATAAACGGTCGCACATGAGGCATCACAATACTTTCGAGCAAAAGTATAAACACAGCCTTGATAAATTTAATAAAACATTGTTTTTACAATGGGAATACATGTCACTCAAACATAATATTCTTCGAGCACTGGGCCTCTATCAAACGAGCACCCTCAAGAACTTCTTCGAAATAGTGCTCGGCAGCCACTCGGCCTATGGCCAAACCCTGCGTCGCGACAGTGGTAGCATCCATCTCCGCCCAGTATGCTTTGACATGGGCAAGGGCCATCGGCGAGCCTTCTATGCACGCCGACCTCTTCATCGCATTGATGCGCGGCACCACACCAAGGAACTGCTGCACGAGGCTAAAATAACTGTTTAGCTTTGGCCTTTCTGGCCACAGCTGATCCACGATAGACCTCATGGCGAGTCCGGACAACCTATTGAGTTCGGCCCATTCGGCTAGCTGATCGGTCAATGGAAGCGGACGCTCTGGAACGTTAAACTGCGACCAGAACAGTTTGTCCACTTCATGATCTGTTTGATCTCGGAAGTATTCGGCCGCATCGACAGCGCTCGCCGCCAAGTCCAGATATGCGTCTGTCGAACTCCACAGCCGATCCAGAGGGGCATACCGCGGATCCCCGAACTTCCTCCACAGCAAAAAGGGCTTCCCAGCCACAATGTCACATGCTTCACGAAGCTCCTCCTTCTTCGCTCTCATGGCAGAACGTGTGTCTTTGGTCGCCATCATGGCCTTTTCAAGGTCCGTCGCCTTCGCTCAGTTTTCTTCCTCAAGGAACTGGCAACGGTCGGCAGTGTCTTTCAACTTTACAGCCATCTTGGCCTTTTTCTCTTTGCTCTTGCAATGCGCGGCCTTCTCGGCTCTTAACTCCTCGGCCGCCTTCAAAGCAGCCGCATTACTACTCCTTGCTTGTTCTTTGGCCCGGGCAAGTTCCGCCCGAAGGGTCTCCACAGTGGTAGCTCCATCTGCAGTCACAACATATAAAAGATACTAGCATCACGCTGCTCTTACTATGTGACATTCACCAGAAAATATCACTTACCCTGTGCCTCGTCAAGCCGCTTGTTAACAAGCTCGATGTCGGCATCCGCCGCATCCAGTTGCCACTTTAGTTCGGCAAACTCATGAATCTGGCTAGCCACCAGAGCTTCCACTACCTACACAAAAAGGCGGTATGGTTATTACCTGGGACTACGATCCTCTGTTTGCCGCTGTTCTCGGTGACAACTAGAGTCTCAGGGGCTACTATCTACACAGGGCACACCTAAAAATGTGCAGTACTATCACAAAGGTATATCATTTTACGTACCTCAAAGCCCGTTAGTAGACTCATAAAGGCGTCATTTAACCCGCTTTCGGCAGACGAATTCCTTTCCATCACCGTACCCATCAACGTACGGTGTTCTTCCGAGATGGTCACTCGCTTCAGCACATCCCTCAGTGCGTCCGACCGCATACCAGACTGCGCCGGACTCTTTTGTTTGCCCTCTTCAAAAGCCGGACGCTGGGGACTTCGGGTGACTATAGGATTATCTTCTGGCCTCACTGGATCCGGAGAGGCCCTCTGTGACGACACTTCAAGGTCGCCCGCTTCTTGAGCGGAGGAGTCCGGGGGAGGCGTTTCGCTCTCCATCATCTCCGGAAGAAGGTCCCCTGAAGACGAGCTCTGTTGAGAAGGGCTAAGATCCGAACTGCAAGATAAACGCTTTGGTTATTTTCCTCGAAAGTAAGGTAGAATATCTCTACTATTAAGTAGATTTTGATCACTTACAACTCGTTAGAGGGCTGATCCCCGCGCGGTCTTTGTGCGGCAAGAGCACCTTCCAGGGCAGGACCCTCTGCTAGAGACTTCTTCTCCCGTTTGGAAGCCTTAGTTTCCGGATCTTCAGAGGCAGTCCTCTTCCTTCCCAGAAGCGAGAGAAGGTCAGATTCTTCCCCTTGGTTATCCTCCCTCACGGAGGCGCTCATTCCCTCGGTTGGAATTGGTAGCGATGGGGGCCCTCTTTCGTCCTCATTATTCCCCCTTTATCTTCCTTTTAGGGCTCCGGGCAAGGTGCTAGCTCGAGCATCTTCTCCAGTACCGGATTGTCCAAACCCTCAGGAAGGGGGTCCGAACACCGAATCATCTTCGCCTTTGTTAGCCAGTCCTGGTCAGAGAGCGATTTCTCAGAATGACGTCATGATAAACAAAAGACGGTGTGTTCGGCTAGAGGATTACTTACTTGGTCGGCAGTGCGGTTGCTGCTCAGACCCACATCCTCGGTGGTATTCGGACACTCTGTTTGGGGTCCGAAGAATGATTTGTACATCTCCTCGTGCGTCAGGCCGAGGAAATTCTGAATAGCACGCGGTCCTTCTGTGTTGAATTCCCAAAAACGGAGGGGCCGGCGTTTGCAAGGCTGGACTTGACGAACCAGCATGACTTGCACTACCATAACCAAGCTAAAATCTCCCTCGAAGAGATCCCGGATGTGGCTCTGCAGTATGGGCACATCCTTGGCTGGACCCCAGCTCAGCCCCCTGCGGATCCATGACATCAGTTGTGGTGGAGGGCCCGAGCGAAAGGCGGGGGAAGCTACCCACTTGGCACTTCTGGGAGCAGTGATGTAGAACCACTCCCGTTGCCATAATCCGGACACCTCTGGAAAGAAACCTTTTGGCCACGGAGCTCCAACAATCTTGCTTACTAATGCTCCCCCGCATGCTGCATACTGCCCCTCAACCGTCTTCGACTTCACATCAAAGGTCTTGAGCCACAGGCCGAAGTGAGGGGTAATGCGGAGGAAGGCCTCACATACGACAATAATGCCAAGATGTGGAGAAAGGAATCCGGGGCTAGATCGTGGAAATCAAGCCCGTAATAGAACATCAAACCCCTTACGAAGGGATCCAGAGTGAGGCCTAGTCCTCGGAGGAAGTGGGAGATGAACACGACGTCTTCATGGGGTTCAGGAGTAGGGACAACCTTCCCTCGGGCGGGCAGCCGATGTGAGACTTCGGCGGTCAGGTATCTTGCCTCCCTCAACTTCTTGATATCCTCTTCCATAACGGAGGAGGGCATCCACCGGCCCTGGAGGCTGGATCTGGACATGATTGAAGATCCGAAGCACCTGACCTAGGCTTTGAGTGTTAGAACTCGAGGCGGGGGAGGGATTCAATTGAGCACGGGAGGAAAAGAGTAGAAGCCTTGACCCTTTATAAAGAGGGTGAATATCAAGCGTCCTCCTCGTGGTCGTTCGGGACTTGCCTAAAATCTAGGAGTCCTAGGCATGGTCGGGTTACCCACGCCCGTATTGATGAGAATCCCGTAATAAGGGGAACACGATCTCTGCTTTGACAAGACGTGTCAAGAAACTGCCTCGTGTTATGTGTGGGGCTAGTTAAAGGAAACGGTTCGAATAATCACCGGGCCATGGCATAATGTCATGTTGCCAAAACAAGTCAGCAGATTAGATTTGTGGAAATATTATTCTCTCTATGGTGGTATGTGGAACTTATTTTGTAGGGTCGGACACTATCCTTGTATTCAAATTCTTCCGTGGTGTATTCGGAGGAGGAACCCGCCTTGCAATGCCGAAGACAATACTGAGCGCCGGACTCGTCGTCATTGAAGCCTGGTTTAGGGGCTACTGAGGGAGTCCTGGATTAGGGGGTTTCTGGACAGCCGGACTCTATCCTTTGGCCGGATTGTTGGACTATGAAGATACAAGATTAAAGACTTCGTCTCGTGTCCGGATGGGACTCTACTTGGCGTGGAAGGCAATCTAGGCAATACGAATATGTATATATCCTCCTTTGTAACCGACCTTGTGTAACCCTAGCCCCCTCCGGTGTCTATATAAACCGGAGGGTTTTAGTCCGTAGGACAACATACAATCATACCATAGGCTAGCTTCTAGGGTTTAGCCTCTCCGATCTCGTGGTAGATCAACTCTTGTAATACTCATATCATCAAGAATTAATCAAGCAGGACGTAGGGTTTTACCTCCATCAAGAGGGCCCGAACCTGGGTAAAATATGGTGTCCCCTGCCTCCTGCTACCATCCGCCTTAAACGCACAGTTCGGGACCCCCTACCCGAGATCCGCCGGTTTGGAATCACTCAAATCATCTATGAAGGTCAAAAAACAACGATACCCGCCGCGTGCTTCAGCACTCATCAGACCGCATACATCGGTATGTATTATTTCGAACAAGTTATTAGCTCGCTCCATTGTTGTGAAGAACAGAGTTTTTAGTCATCTTGCCCATGAGGCATGGTTCGCAAGTATCAAATGATTCATAATCAAGTGATTCCAAAAGTCCATCCACGTGGAGTTTCTTCATGCGCTTTACACCAATATGACCTAAATGGCAGTGCCACAAGTATGCTGCACTATCATTGTCAACCTTGCATCTTTTGGCATCAATATTATGAATATGTGTATCACTACAATTGAGATTCAATAAACCATTCACATTGGGTGTGTGACCATAGAAGGTTTTATTCATGTAAACAAAATAACAATTATTCTCTGAATTAAATGAATAAATGTATTGCAATAAACATGATCCAGACATATTCATGCTCAATGCAAAGACCAAATAACATTTATTTAGGTTTCAACACTAATCTCGAAGGTAAAGGGAGTGTGCGATGGTGATCGTATCAACCTTGGAATCATTTCCAACACACATTGTCACCTCGTCCTTACCTAGTCTCTGTTTATTCTACAACTCATGTTTCGAGTTACTAATCTTAGTAACTGAACCAATATCGAATACCCAGGGGCTACTGAGAACACTAGTAAGGTACACATCAATAATCAAATATACTTTTGTTCACTCCGCCATCCTTCTTATCCGCCAAGTATTTGGGGCAGTTCCACTTCCACTGACCATTTCCTTTGCAGTAGAATGATAACCCACAAGTATAGGGGATCGCAACAGTTTTCGAGGGTAGAGTATTCAACCCAAATTTATTGATTCAACACAAGGGGAGCCAAAGAATATTCTCAAGTATTAGCAGCTGAGTTGTCAATTCAACCACACCTGGAAACTTAATATCTGCAGCAAAGTGTTTAGTAGCAAAGTAATATGATAGTGGCAGTAACGGTAGTAAAAGGTAACGGTAGCAAAAGTAATATTTTTGGTGTTTTATAGTGATGATAACAATAGCAACGGAAAAGTAAATAAGCGAAGAACAATATATGGAAAGCTCGTAGGCAATGGATCGGTGATAGAGAATTATGCCGGATGTGGTTCATCATGTAACAGTCATAACCTAGGGTGACACAGAACTAGCTCCAATTCATCAATGTAATGTAGGCATGTATTCCGAATATAGTCATACGTGCTTATGGAAAAGAACTTGCATGACATATTTTGTCCTACCCTCCCGTGGCAGCGGGGTCCTAGCTGAAACTAAGGGATATTAAGGCCTCCTTTTAATAGAGTACCGGACCAAAGCATTAACACATAGTGAATACATGAACTCCTCAAACTACGGTCATCACCGGGAGTGGTCCCGATTATTGTCACTTCGGGGTTGCCGGATCATAACACATAGTAGGTGACTATAGACTTGCAAGATAGGATCAAGAGCTCACATATATTCATGAAAACATAATAGGTTCAGATCTGAAATCATGGCACTCGAGCCCTAGTGACAAGCATTAAGCATAGCAAAGTCATAGCAACAACAATCTCAGAACATAGTGGACACTAGGGATCAAACCCTAACAAAACTAACTCAATTACATGATAAATCTCATCCAACCCATCACCGTCCAGCAAGCCTACGATGGAATTACTCACGCACAGCGGTGAGCATCATGAAATTGGTGATGGAGGATGGTTGATGATGACGGTGGCGATGGATTCCCCTCTCCGGAGCACCGAACGGACTCCAGATCAGCCCTCCCGAGAGAGTTGGGCTTGGCGGCGGCTCCGTATCGTAAAACGCGTTGAATCATTCTCTCTAGTTTTTGTCTCTCCGAACACGAATATATAGAGTTGGACTTGAGGTCGGAGGAGCTCCAGGGGGCCCACGAGGTAGGGGGCGCCCCCCCCCCACCCTCGTGGCTAGGGTGTGGGCCCCCATGTCTTGATCTTTTGCTAGTATTTTTTATTATTTCCAAAAATACGTTCCGTGAAGTTTCAGGTCATTCCGATAACTTTTGTTTCTGCACATAAATAACACCATGGCAATTCTGCTGAAAACAACGTTAGTCCGGGTTAGTTCCATTCAAATCATGCAAGTTCGAGTCCAAACAAGGGAAAAACTGTTTGGAAAAGTAGATACGACGGAGACGTATCAACTCCCCCAAGCTTAAACCTTTGCTTGTCCTCAAGCAATTCAGTTGACAAACTGAAAGTGATAAAGAAAAACTTTTACAAACTCTGTTTGCTCTTGTTGTTGTAAATATGTAAAGCCAGCATTCAAGTTTTCAGCAAATATTATAAACTAACCATATTCACAATAACGCTCAGGTCTCATGTTTACTCATAGCAATGGCATAGTCAACTAGCGAGCAATAATAATAAATCTCGGGTGACAACACTTTCTCAAAACTATCATAATATGATATAACAAGATGGTATCTCGCTAGCCCTTTCTGAGACCGCAAAACATAAATGCAGAGCACCTTTAAAGATCAATGACTGACTAGACATTGTAATTCATGGTAAAAGAGATCCAGTCAAGTCATACACGATGTAAACTAATCAGTAATGAATGCAAATGACAGAGGTGCTCTCTAGCGGGTGCTTTTTAATAAGAGGAGGATGACTCAGCATAAAAGTAAATAGATAGGCCCTTCGCAGAGGGAAGCAGGGATTTGTAGAGGTGCCAGAGCTCGGTTTTGAAATAGAGATGAATAATATTTTGAGCGGTATACTTTCATTGTCAACATAACAACCAAGAGATGGCGATATCTTCCATGCTACACGCATTATTGGCGGTTCTCAAACAGAATGGTAAAGTTTATACTCCCCCTCCACCAACAAGCATCAATCCATGGCTTGCTTGAAGCAACGAGTACCTCCAACTAACAAGACTCCCAGGGGGAGTTTTGTTTGCAATTATTTTGATTTGATTTGGATAAAGCATGGGACTGGGCATCCCGGTGACCAGCCATTTTCTCGTGAGTGAGGAGCGGAGTCCACTCCTCTTGAGAATAACCCGCCTAACATGGAAGATACGGACAACCCTAGTTGATACATGAGCTATTCGAGCATACAAAACGGGATATTTATTTGAAGGTTTAGAGTTTGGCACATACAAATTTACTTGGAACGGCAGCTAGATATCGCATATAGGTAGGTATGATGGACTCATATGGAACAACTTTGGGGTTTATGGAATTGGATGCACAAGCAGTATTCCCGCTTAGTACAAGTGAAGGCTAGCAAAAGACTGGGAAGCGACCAACTAGAGAGCGACAACAGTCATGAACATGCATTAAAGTTAGTGAACATTGAGTGCAAGCATGAGTAGGATATAATCCACCATGAACATAAATATCGTGAAGGCTATGTTGATTTTCTTTCAACTATATGCATGAACATGTGCCAAGTCAAGTCACTTAAATCATTCAGAGGAGGATACCACCCTATCATACCACATCACAACCATTTTAATAGCATATTGGCACGCAAGGTAAACCATTATAAGCTCCTAGCTAATTAAGCACGGCATAAGAAACTATGATCTCTAATTGTCACCGCAAACATGTTTATTCATAATAGGCTAAATCAGGAATGATGAACTAATCATATTTACAAAAACAAGGGAGGTCGAGTTCATACCAGCTTCTCCCATCTCAATCAGTTCGTCATATATCGTCATAATTGCCTTTCACTTGCACGACCGAACGATGTGGATAATAATAATAGTGCACGTGCATTGGACTAAGCTGGAATATGCAAGCATTCAATAAACAGGAGAAGACAAGGCAATTTGGGCTCTTTTGTTAGAACAACAATAATGCATATAAGAGCCACTTCAACAATTTAATCATGATCTTCTCCTATCGACCCCCAAAGAAAAGAAAATAAATAAAACTATATACATGGGAAAGATCCCAACGAGCAAAAGAAGAACAAGAAATCTTTTTGGGTTTTCTTTTTCATTACTACTACAGGCATGGAAAGTAAACTAATTAAAATCTACAACTAAATTTTTGTTTTGTTTTTATTAAGGTTTATTAAACACACAAGAAGAAAGCAATAAAAGGAAATAAACTAGCATGGATAATACAGTGAAAAAGTATGAGCACCGACATCTAGCAATGAGTGTGTGAACATGAATGTAATGTCGGTGAGAAATACGTACTCCCCCGAGCTTAGGCTTTTGGCCTAAGTTGGTCTATGGCCACGGCTGGCCTGGCGGATATCCAAAGTTGTAACTGGGTTCGTACTGTGATGCGGCAGTCATTGTATCGTGGGCTGCAGCTTGGAGGCGAGCTATCTCAGCTCTCCTCTTATACTCTTCCGCCTCCTCTCTGGTTATAAAATATCTCCCTTTTGCCTGAAAGTCAAAGAAAGTAGAAGCAGGGAGAGCGAGGTGATAGGTGTGTCATCTGTCAAAGATTAGTCGGTACTGGAGGAACTGATCGTTTCTCTCAACAAACTGATGACGAACCATAGCCTCATAATCCAAATAAGCAGGAGGCAACTCAATGTCATCCTCACGTATGGTTATACCAAGAAAATTAGCTATGCGGGTTGCATAAATTCCACCAAAGAAATCTCCATTAAATCTATTAAGATGCAACCTACGTGCAACAATGGCTCCCAAATTATAAGATTTATCTCCAGAACACTCCTAAGAATACTGAGGTCAGGGACACACATGTGACATGCTTCATCTTTACCATTAATGCATCTACCTATGAAGAGAGCAAAATAATGTATAACAGGAAAGTGAATGCTCCCTATGGTAGCTTGTGTTATATCTCTGGACTCTCCCACAATTATACTAGGAAGAAAATCTCTAAACTCAAATTTGTGGGGTTCATTAGTACTACCCCATTGTGGAAGTTTGCAGGCAGTGGTAAAATCCTCTGACTCCATAGTATAAGAATTTTCATAAAGATCAAACAGGACAGTTTGAGAATTGCGTGAAGATGAAAATTCAAACCTCCTCACAAAGGAACTAGTGAGGTAGTGGTACTGATGGCACTTTTCTGCCTCGAAGCCCACAAGATCAGCATTACGCAAATATGCGTTAAATTCTTCCTTAATTCCTGCTCGATCCATGAAGTCCTCTGAAGGCCATTCGCAAGGCCGCACTGGAGCGTCCCTTGGTGGCTCATCATCAGCATCACGCATTGCAAGCATGGGTCCTTGTTTCCTTGAAGAACCACCTTGGTACATTTTTCCTAAACATATTTCTTCCTCTGAAAAATTTCTGAAATTTTTAGTAACTTCAAAATAAGAGTAAACCAAACTCAACAAAATTGATAGCAACTACTCCTACAAGTGCCTAGAGCCTATATCCTGCATTAGAACTACTTGGAACCATATAAATTTGACATGTGATACGTCTCCAACGTATCTATAATTTTTGATTGTTCCATTCTATATTATATTTTGTTTTGGACATTATTGGGCTTTATTATACACTTTTATATTATTTTTGGGACTAACCTATTAACCGGAGGCCCAGCCCAGAATTGCTGTTTTTTTTGCCTATTTTAGGGTTTCGTAGAAAAATAATATCAAACAGAGTCCAAATGGAATGAAACCTTCGGGAACGTGATTTTCGGAACGAACATGATCCAGAGGACTTGGACCCTACATCAAGACATCAATCAGGAAGCCACGAGGTAGGGGGCGCGCCCTCCACCCTTGTGGGCCCCCTGTTGCTCCACCGACGTACTCCTTCCTCTTATATATACCTACGTACCCCCAAACTACCAGATACGGAGCAAAAACCCTAATTCCACCGCCGTAACTTTTTGTATCCACGAGATCCCATCTTGGGGCCTGTTCTGGAGCTTTGCCGGAGGGGGCATCGATCACGGAGGGCTTCTACATCAACACCATAGCCTCTCCGATGAAGTGTGAGTAGTTTACTGATAACCCACAAGTATAGGGGATCACAACAGCTTTCGAGGGTAGAGTATTCAACCCAAATTTATTGATTCGACACAAAGGGAGCCAAAGAATATTCTCAAGTATTAGCAGCTGAGTTGTCAATTCAACCACACCTGGAAACTTAGTATCTGCAGCAAAGTGTTTAGTAGCAAAGTAATATGATAGTGATGGTAACGGTAACAAAAGAGTAATGAAAGCAAAGTAATGTTTTTGGTATTTTGTAGTGATTGTAACAATAGCAATAGGAAAGTAAATAAGCGTAAACCAGTATATGGAAAGCTCGTAGGCATCGGACCAATGATGGATAATTATGCCGGATGCGGTTCATCATGTAACAGTCATAACATAGGGTGACACAGAACTAGCTCCAATTCATCAATGTAATGTAGGCATGTATTCCGAATATAGTCATACGTGCTTATGGAAAAGAACTTGCATGACATCTTTTGTCCTACCCTCCCTTGGCAGCGGGGTCCTAATGGAAACTAAGGATATTAAGGCCTCCTTTTAATAGAGAACCGGAACAAAGCATTAGCACATAGTGAATACATGAACACCACAAACTACGGCCATCACCGGTAAGTATCCCGATTATTGTCACTTCGGGGTTAACGGATCATAACACATAATAGGTGACTATAGACTTGCAAGATAGGATCTAGAACTCTCATATATTAATGAAAACATAATAGGTTCAGATCTGAAATCATGGCACTCGGGCCCTAGTGACAAGCATTAAGCATAGCAAAGTCATAGCAACATCAATCTCAGAACATAGTGGATACTAGGGATCAAACCCTAACAAAACTAACTCGATTACATGGTGAATCTCATCCAACCCATCACCGTCTAGCAAGCCTACGATGGAATTACTCACGCACGGCGGTGAGCATCATGAAATTGGTGATGGAGGATGGTTGATGATGACGACGGCGACGAATCCCCCTCTCCGGAGCCCCGAACGGACTCCAGATCAGCCCTCCCGAGAGGTTTTAGGGCTTGGCGGCGGCTCCGTATCATAAAATGCGATGATTTCTTCTCTCCTATTTTTTCTCCCCGAAAGCAGTTATATAGAGTTGGAGTTGGAGTCGAGGGGTCTCCAGGGGGCCCATGAGGTAGGGGGCGCGCCATAGGGGGGCGCCATAGGGGGGGCGCCCCCCACCCTCGTGAGAAGGGTGTGGGCCCCCTGGTCTTCATCTTGGCGAGGATGTTTTATTATTTATTGTAAGATATCCCGTGGAGTTTCAGGTCATTCCGAGAACTTTTGTTTTCTGCACATAAAACAACATCGCGGCAATTCTGCTGAAAACAGCGTCAGTCCGGGTTAGTTCCATTCAAATCATACAAGTTAGAGTCCAAAACAAGGGCAAAAGTGTTTGGAAAAGTAGATACGTTGGAGATGTATGAACTCCCCCAAGCTTAAACCCTTGCTTGTCCTCAAGCAATTCAGTTGACATACTGAAAGAAATAAACAAAAACTTTTACAAACTCTGTTTGCTCTTGTTGTTGTAAATATGTCAAGCTAGCATTCAAGTTTTTAGCAAAGATTATAACTAACCACATTTGCAATAATTCTCAGGTCTCGTGATTACCCATATCAATAGCATAATCAACTAGCAAGCCATAATAATAAATCTCGGATGACAACACTTTCTCAAAACAATCATAATATGATATAACAAGATGGTATCTTGCTAGCCCTTTCTGAGACCGCAAAACATAAATGCAGAGCACCTTTAAAGATCAAGGACTGACTGGACATTGTAATTCATGGTAAAAGAGATCCAATCATAGTCACACCCAATATAAACTAACAGTAATGAATGCAAATGACAGATGCGCTCTCCAGCTAGTGCTTTTTAATAAGAGGGTGATGACTCAACATAAAAGTAAATAGATAGGCCCTTCGCAGAGGGAAGCAGGGATTTGTAGAGGTGCCAGAGCTCGGTTTTGAAATAGAGGTGAATAACATTTTGAGCGGTATACTTTCATTGTCAACATAACAATCGAGAGATGGAGATATATTCCATGCTACACACATTATAGGCGGTTCCCAAACAGAATGGTAAAGTTTATACTCCCCCTCCACCAACAAACATCAATCCATGGCTTGCTCGAAACAACGAGTGCCTCCAACATACATCAGGTCCCAGGGGGAGTTTTGTTTGCAATTATTTTGATTCAGTTTGCATAAAGCATGGGACTGGGCATCCCGGTGACCAGCCATTTATCTCGTGAGTGAGGAGCGGAGTCCACTCCTCTTGAGAATAACCCGCCTAACATGGAAGATACAGACAACCCTAGTTGATACATGAGCTATTCGAGCATACAAAACAGGATGATTATTTAAAGTTTTAGAGTTTGGCACATACAAATTTACTTGGAACGGCAGGTAGATACCGCATATAGGAAGGTATAGTGGACTCATGTGAAATAACTTTGGGGTTTAAGGAGTTTGGATGCACAAGCAGTATTTCCGCTTAGTACAGGTGAAGGCTAGCAAAAGACTGGGAAGAGACCAACTAGAGAGCGACAATAGCCATGTACATGCATTAAAATTAATAAACATTGGATGCAAGCATGAGTAGGATATAATCCACCATGAACCTAAATATCATGAAGGCTATGTTGATTTGTTTCAACTACATGCGTGAACATGTGCCAAGTCAAGTCACTTAAATCATTCAGAGGAGGATACCACCCTATCATACCACATCATAACCATTTTAATAACATGTTGGCACGCAAGGTAAATCATTATAACTCATAGCTAATCAAGCATGGCACAAGCAACTATGATCTCTAATTGTCATTGCAAACATGTTTATTCATAACAAGCTGAATCAAGAACGATGAACTCATCATATTTACAAAAACAAAAGAGGTCGAGTTCATACCAGCTTTTCTCATCTCAGTCAGTCCATCATATATCATCATAATTGCCTTTCACTTGCACGACCGAACAATGTGAATAATAATAAGAGTGCACTGATACGTCTCCAACATATCTATAATTTTTGATTGCTCCATGCTATATTATCTACTGTTTTGGGCAATATTGGGCTTTATTTTCCACTTTTATATCAATTTTGGGACTAACCTATTAACCGGAGGCCCATCCCAGATTTGTTGTTTTATGCCTATTTCAGTGTTTTGAAGAAAAGGAATATCAGACGGAGTCGAAAAGGAACGAAATCAACTAGAGAAGTTATTTTTGCAAGGAAACACACCTGATGGGCTTGGACCCCACGTCAAGGAAGGAACGAGGTGCTCACGAGGGTGGGAGGCGCCCCCCCCTAGGGCGCGCCCCCTGTCTCGTGGGGCCCTCGTGGCTCCCCTGACGTACCTCCTGCACCCATATATACCTACTTGACCTAAAACTTCCAGAACGCACAATAGATCGGGAGTTCCGCTGCCAGAAGCCTCCGTAGACACCAAAAGTCAATCGGGACCCTGTTCCGGCACCCTACTGGAGGGGGGAACCCTCATCGATGGCCATCTTCATCATCCCGGTGCTCTCCATGACGAGGAGGGAGTAGTTCTCCCTCGGGGCGGAGGGTATGTACCAGTAGCTATGTGTTTGATCTCTCTCTCTCTCTCGTGTTCTTGAGATGATACGATCTTGATGTATCGCGAGCTTTGCTATTATATTTGGATCCTATGATGTTTCTTCCCCCCTCTTCTCTCTTGTAATGAATTGAGTTTCCCCTTTGAAGTAATCTTATCGGATTGAGTCTTTAAAGATTTGAGAACACTTGATGTATGTCTTGCCGTGGATATCTGTGGTGACAATGGGATACCACGTGCCACTTGATGTATGTCTTGGTGATCAACTTGCGGGTTTCATGACATTGGGAACCTATGCATAGGGGTTGGCACACGTTTTCGTCGTGATTCTCCGGTAGAACTTTGGGGCACTTTTTGAGGTCCTTTGTGTTGGTTGAATAGATGAATCTAAGATTGTGTGATGCATATCGTATAATCATACCCACGGATACTTGAGGTGACATTGGAGTATCTAGGTGACATTAGGGTTTTGGTTGATTTGTATCTTAAGGTGTTATTCTAGTACGAACTCTAGGGCTGTTTGACACTTATAGGAATAGCCCAACGGATTGATTTGAAAGAATAACTTTGAGGTGGTTTCGTACCCTACCATAATCTCTTTATTCGTTTTCCGCTATTAGTGACTTTGGAGTGACTCTTTGTTGCATGTTGAGGGATAGTTATGTGATCCAATTATGTTAGTATTGTTGAGGGAACTTACACTAGCGAAAGTATGAACCCTATGCCTTATTTCCTAGCATTGCAATACCGTTTACGCTCACTTTTATCACTTGCTACCTTGCTGTTTTTATATTTTCAGATTACAAATACCTTTATCTACTATCCATATTGCACTTGTATCACCATCTCTTCGCCGAACTAGTGCACCTATACAATTTACCATTGTATTGGGTGTGTTGGGGACACAAGAGACTCTCTGTTATTTGGTTGCAGGGTTGCTTGAGAGAGACCATCTTCATCCTACGCCTCCTACGGATTGATAAACCTTAGGTCATCCACTTGAGGGAAATTTGCTATTGTCCTACAAACCTCTGCACTTGGAGGCCCAACAACGTCTACAAGAAGAAGGTTGTGTCTCTTAAGTTCCTTACCTCCCCTCCACTCAAAACAGAAGATGAATCAAGTGCAGAGCTAGATGGCAGTTCCTTACCTCCCCTCATAGTTGAGGGATAGATCTTAGTTTTTGGATCTCTTAAGTTCTTCATAGTGTCCAGCAGATATAAATCCCAAGTGACTCAAATAATAGAGCTATGCTCCCCGGCAACGGCGCCAGAAATTAGTCTTGATAACCCACAAGTATAGGGGATCGCAACAGCTTTCGAGGGTAGAGTATTCAACCCAAATTTATTGATTCGACACAAGGGGAGCCAAAGAATATTCTCAAGTATTAGTAGCAGAGTTGTCAATTCAACCACACCTGGAAACTTAGTATCTACAGCAAAGTGTTTAGTAGCAAAGTAATATGATAGTGATGGTAACGGTAACAAAAGAGTAATGAAAGCAAAGTAATATTTTTGGTATTTTGTATTGATTGTAACAATAGCAACGGGAAAGTAAATAAGAGTAAACCAGTATATGGAAAGCTCGTAGGCATCGGATCAATGATGGATAATTATGCCGGATGCGGTTCATCATGTAACAGTCATAACATAGGGTGACACAGAACTAGCTCCAATTCATCAATGTAATGTAGGCATGTATTCCGAATATAGTCATACGTGCTTATGGAAAAGAACTTGCATGACATCTTTTGTCCTACCCTCCGGTGGCAGCGGGGTCCTAATGGAAACTAAGGGATATTAAGGCCTCCTTTTAATAGAGATCCGGAACAAAGCATTAGCACATAGTGAATATATGAACTCCTCAAACTACGGTCATCACCGGTAAGTATCCCGATTATTGTCACTTCAGGGTTAACGGATCATAACACATAATAGGTGACTATAGACTTGCAAGATAGGATCTAGAACTCTCATATATTAATGAAAACATAATAGGTTCAGATCTGAAATCATGGCACTCGAGCCCTAGTGACAAGCATTAAGCACAACAAAGTCGTAGCAACATCAATCTCAGAACATAGTGGATACTAGGGATCAAACCCTAACAAAACTAACTCGATTACATGGTGAATCTCATCCAACCCATCACCGTCCAGCAAGCCTACGATGGAATTACTCACGCATGGCGATGAGCATCATGAAATTGGTGATGGAGGATGGTTGATGATGACGACGGCGACGAATCCCCCTCTCCGGAGCCCCGAACGGACTCCAGATCAGCCCTCCCGAGAGGTTTTAGGGCTTGGCGGCGGCTCCGTATCATAAAACGCAATGATTTCTTCTCTCCTATTTTTTATCCCCGAAAGAAGTTATATAGAGTTGGAGTTGGAGTCAGGGGGTCTCCATGGGGCCCATGAGGTAGGGGGCGCGCCCTAGGGGGCGCCCTAGGGGGGCGCCCCCACCCTCGTGAGAAGGGTGTGGGCCCCTGGTCTTCATCTTTGGCGAGGCTTTTTACTATTTATTATAACATATCCCGTGGAGTTTCAGGTCATTCCGAGAACTTTTGTTTTCTGCACATAAAACAACATCATGGCAATTCTGCTGAAAACAGCGTCAGTCCGGGTTAGTTCCATTCAAATCATACAAGTTAGAGTCCAAAACAAGGGAAAAAGTGTTTGGAAAAGTAGATACGTTGGAGACGTATCATTTACCTCAGACCTTTGGGTCCATAGTTATTAGATAGATGGCTTCTTCTCTCTTTTTGGATCTCGATACAAAGTTCTCCCCCTCTCTTGTGGAGATCTATTCGATGTAATCTTATTTTGCGGTGTGTTTGTTGAGAACGATGAATTGTGGGTTTATGATCAAGTTTATCTATGAACAATATTTGAATCTTCTCTGAATTCTTTTATGTATGATTGGTTATCTTTGCAAGTCTCCTCGAATTATCAGTTTGGTTTGGCCTACTAGATTGATCTTTCTTACAATGGGAGAAGTGCATAGCTTTGGGTTCAATCTTGCGGTGTCCTTTCCCAGTGACAGTAGGGGAAGCAAGGCATGTATTGTATTG
Source organism: Triticum urartu (assembly GCF_056163025.1). Classification (NCBI taxonomy): domain Eukaryota; kingdom Viridiplantae; phylum Streptophyta; class Magnoliopsida; order Poales; family Poaceae; genus Triticum; species Triticum urartu. The sequence continues at coordinate 418,501,215 of NC_141877.1, read as the reverse complement.
TTGCCATCGAGGATAACAAGATGGGGTTTACATCATATTGCATGAGTTTATCCCTCTACATCATGTCATCTTCCTTAAAGCGTTACTCTGTTCTCTTGAACTTATTACTCTAGATGCATGCTGGATAGCGGTCGATGTGTGGAGTAATAGTAGTAGATGCAGGCAGGAGTCGGTCTACTAGTCTCGGACATGATGCCTATATACATGATCATACCTAGATATTCTCATAACTATGCTCAATTCTGTCAATTGCTCAACAGTAATTTGTTCACCCACCGTAAATACTTATGCTCTTGAGAGAAGCCACTAGTGAAACCTATGGCCCCCGGGTCTATCTTCCATCATATTAATCTTCCAATACTTAGGTATTTCCTTTGCCATTTATTTTACTTTGCATATTTATCATGAAAATACCAAAAATATTATCTTATCATATCTATCAGATCTCACTCTCGTAAGTGACCGTGTAGGGATTGACAACCCCTTATCGCGTTGGTTGCGAGGATTTATTTGTTTGTGTAGGTGCGAGGGACTCGTGCGTGGCCTCCTACTGGATTGATACCTTGGTTCTCAAAAACTGAAGGAAATACTTACGCTACTTTGCTGCATCACCCTTTCCTCTTCAAGGGAAAACCAACGCAAGTGCTCCAGAGGTAGCAACATGCAAGCTCAAGAACATGGTCACCTAGGCAGCACAAATTTGCAATGAATAAAGCACTAGAACAAAAACTAATTGGACCACTGGAGGAGTCACATACCAAGGAACAATCCCCCAAAGCAGTTTTGTGAGAGGTGCTTTGAGCAAGGAGATCAAAAATCGCAGCAACATGAGCTAGAACTCGTGCTTGAGCTGGATAATGGTGTTTGTGGGAGGAAGAAGGAGTGTGTGCGTGCAGGAATAAGTGGAGCAGGGCCATCGTGGGCCCATGAGGCAGGGGGCGTGCCCTCCACCCTCGTGGCCAGGTGGATGACCCCTGTTGTGTTCTTGATAACCCACAAGTATAGGGGATCGCAACAGTTTTCGAGGGTACATTATTCAACCCAAATTTATTGATTTGACACAAGGGGAGCCAAAGAATATTCTCAAGTATTAGCAGCTGAGTTGTCAATTCAACCACACCTGGAAACTTAATATCTGCAGCAAAGTATTTAGTAGCAAAGTAGTATGATAGTAGTGGTAACGATAGCAAAAGTAATGTTTTTGGTATTTTGTAGTGATTGTAACAATAGCAACGGAAAAGTAAATAAGCGAAGAACAATATATGGAAAGCTCGTAGGCAATGGATCGGTGATAGAGAATTATGCCGAATGTGGCTCATCATGTAAGAGTCATAACCTAGGGTGACACAGAACTAGCTCCAATTCATCAATGTAATGTAGGCATGTATTCCGAATATAGTCATACGTGCTTATGGAAAAGAACTTGCATGACATCTTTTGTCCTACCCTCCTGTGGCAGCGGGGTCCTAGCGAAAACTAAGGGATATTAAGGCATCCTTTTAATAGAGTACTGGACCAAAGCATTAACACATAGTGAATACATGAACTCCTCAAACTACGGTCATCACCAGGAGTGGTCCCGATTATTGTCACTTCGGGGTTGCCGGATCATAACACATAGTAGGTGACTATAGACTTGCAAGATAGGATCAAGAACTCACATATATTCATGAAAACATAATAGGTTCAGATCTGAAATCATGGCACTCGGGCCCTAGTGACAAGCATTAAGCATAGCAAAGTCATAGCAACATCAATCTCAGAACATAGTGGATACTAGGGATCAAACCCTAACAAAACTAACTCGATTACATGATAAATCTCATCCAACCCATCACCGTCCAGCAGGCCTACGATGGAATTACTCACGCACGGCGGTGAGTATCATGAAATTGGTGATGGAGGAAGGTTGATGATGATGATGGCGACGGATTTCCCTCTCCGGAGCCCCGAACGGACTCCAGATCAGCCCTCCCGAGAGGTTTTAGGGCTTGGCGGCGGCTCCGTATCGTAAAACGCGATGAATCCTTCTCTCTGATTTTTCCCTCCGAAAGCAAATACATAGAGTTGGAGTTGAGGTCAGAGGAGCTCTAGGGGGCCCACGAGGTAGGGGGCGCCCCCCCCCCACCCTCGTGGCTAGGGTGTGGGCCCCCTGGTCTTCATCTTTTGCAAGGATTTTTTATTATTTCCAAAAAGACGTTCCGTGAAGTTTCAGGTCATTCCGAGAACTTTTTTTTCTGCACATAAATAACACCATGGCAATTCTGCTGAAAACAGCGTCAGTCCGGGTTAGTTCCATTCAAATCATGCAAGTTAGAGTCCAAAACAAGGGCAAAAGTGTTTGGAAAAGTAGATACGATAGAGACGTATCATAGAAGCACTCAGTTTTAGGCTTGGGTCCAACTTTGCTCTATCTTGATTTCTACCTTCGCTTATTTCTGTTGGAAAATGTAGCATGCAATTCCAAAAAATTCCCTACGCTCACGCAAGATCTATCAAGGAGATGCATAGCAACAAGAGGGGGAGAGTGTGTCCACGTACCCTCATAGACCAAAAGCGGAAGCGTTTGACAACGCGGTTGATGTAGTTGAACTTATTCTCGTTCCGACCGATCAAGTACCGAACGTACGGCACCTCCGAGTTCTACACACGTTCAGCTCGATGACGTCCCTCGAACTCTTAATCCAGCAAAGTGTCGAGGGAGAGTTTCGTCAGCACGACGACGTGGTGACAGTGATGGTGAAGTGATCCGCGAAGGGCTTTGCCTAAGCACTACGACAATATGACCGAAGGCGTAAACTGTGGAGGGGGGCATCGCACACGGTTAGGAATCAATGTTGTGTGTTCTAGCGGTGCCCTCCACATATATATAGGTGGGAGAGGGAGAGGGGCAGCAAGGGGCGCCCCAAGTAGGAGTAATCCTACTTGGGCACTGAAGGAAATATGCCCTAGAGGCAATAATAAAGTTGTTATTTATATTTTCTTATATCATGATAAATGTTTATTATTCATGCTAGAATTGTATTAACCGGAAACTTAGTACATGTGTGAATACATAGACAAAACAGAGTGTCCCTAGTATGCTTCTACTTGACTAGCTCGTTAATCAAAAGATGGTTAAGTTCCCTGACCAAAGACATGTGTTGTCATTTGATGAATGGGATCACATCATTAGGACAATGATGTGATGGACAAGACCCATCCGTTAGCTTAGCATAATGATCGTTTAGTTTTATTGCTATTGCTTTCTTCATGACATATACATGTTCCTCTAACTATGAGATTATGCAACTCCCGAATACCGGAGGAACACCTTGTGTGCTATCAAACGTCACAACGTAACTGGTGATTATAAAGATGCTCTACAGGTGCCTCCGATGGTGTTTGTTGAGTTGGTATAGATCGAGATTAGGATTTGTCACTCCGTGTATCGGAGAGGTATCTCTGGGCCCTCTCGGTAATGCTCATCACTATAAGCCTTGCAAGCAATGTCACTAATGAGTTCGTTGTGGGATGATGCATTACGGAATGAGTAAAGAGACTTTCCAGTAACGAGATTGAACTAGGTATAATGATACTAACGATCGAATCATGGGCAAGTAACATACCGATGACAAAGGGAATAACGTATGTTGTTATGTTGTTTGACCGATAAAGATCTTCGTAGAATATGTAGGAACCAATATGAGCATCTAGATTCCGCTATTGGTTATTTGCCGGAGATGTGTCTCAGTCATCTCTACATAGTTCTCAAACCCGTAGGGTCTTCACACTTAACGTTCGATGACGATTTGTATTATGAGTTATGTGATTTGATGAACCGAAGTTTGTTTGGAGTCCTGGATGAGATCACGTACATGACGAGGAGTTTCGAAATGGTCGAGAGGTAAAGATTCATATATTGGAAGGTGGCATTCGGACACCGGAATGGTTTGGGTCGTATCGGAGGAGTTTCGGAGTACCGGGGGTTACCGGACCCCTCCCCCCCGGGAAGTTAGTGGGCCATACATGGGCCTTAGTGGAGGAGATAGGGCCGGCCAGGGAGGTGGCGCACGCCCCCTTGCCCAATCCGAATTGGAGAAGGGGTGTGGGTGGCGCTGTTGGATTTCGGGTTCCGGCAAAACCCTTAAGGTTCGAACTCTGGGGTGCGCACGAAGATCTGTCCTTCCCCCTAGCTCACTCACTCACCACGATCACAAAGCTCAGCGCGTCGAACTCGCCGAACAAGGGACACAAGAGTTTATACTGGTTCGGGCCACCGATGCGGTGTAATACCCTACTCTAGTGTGGTGTGGTGGATTGCATTGTAGGCTGAGGATGAACAAGTACAAGGGGAGAACTACCTCCTAAGGAGAGGTGTTCTTGAGCTCAGTGAGCTTGTGTGGTTGAGGATGATCTGAATGATCCCCCCTCCTATGGTGGTGGCTAGTCCTATTTATAGAGGCCCTCGTCCTCTTCCTAGATATTAGGCGGGAAGGGATCCCACAACGGCCAATTTGAAGGGGGGCAGCTAGTACAAGCTATCCTGACAAAAGGTGGTCTTCGCATGCCAAAGGCTCTGGCGATGACGCCATCGTGGGCTCCGCGATGACCTCCGTCCTGCCGTCCTGCTGGTCTTGGTCTTGTTGCACCGATATGGAAACCTTTGCCTGACTACTCAGGACTCCTCGCATGTGCCTTCTTCTTTAGCACCAAAGAGGAAACCGGTACTCTGCGCCCGCCTGGCCTTGGTCGTCATAGCTTACGTCACAGAAACCTCATGAGGTGCCCCTCGCCTTGATCTCTCCGCTCCTCGCGAGCCAGCCTAGCGAGGTTGCCCCGGAGGAGGTCTTGTGTCATCCGCCTCGCGAGGGTCTTGAGTGTTTGCTGGTGAAGATGGGTCATACCAGGCTGCTAGAGGAGCCACGCCGTGGGCTGCAGGTAGGCAAGTCTGGGGACCCCCATTCCCAGAACGCCGACAGTAGCCCCCGGGCCCAAGGCGCGCTCGGACTTGGCTTTGAGACGAAGCCAAGGGGCAAGTGTGGAGGGACGCGGGCCCCAACCGCCTGCGGCCTTGATTGACGTGTGGCGACTGACGGGACGTGGGCGTCTCCGCTTCCCCACGCTGCCTCAGCAACTGCCCGACTTGACGATTCCCTGGTGCATGCAGAAAGGCCATCATTATCTGCGATCGTGGGGGTCGCCGATTGGCCTTCTCTCGCTATAAATGGCGAGGGGGTGGATCCCCTATCGCCCATCTATTCCCGTTCTGCTTGCTTCTTCTTCCTTGCTTCACTGCTAGCAGCGACATCCATGGCGCCGATGAAGAGGTTCTCTACCGCGGAGAAGGGAAAGGCTCGCTGTCGGGGATATACCCCGCGGTGTAAACCGGACGGAACTTAACTCGGCCGGACTTGGCGGTTTATCTGAAGACCCTGCTGACACTTGGCGAGTTACTAGCGACCCGCCCTGACCTGGCGGTTTACAAGCAACCCACCTGGTCATTATGACTCACTAGTGATCCGGCGTGCGGGACAGACGAATGACAAGGCCCAAGGCCCAGAAGGCCGGTTCATGTTTAACGGTGGGCCGGTTTAAGAGGAAAGGCATGAGGAATATTTGTCCTACAAGGAGTTAAGACCTGGACTTATATCCGGTTTGTATTAGAGACAGACTAGTCCTAATCCTAATAGGACTCCACATGTAAACCACCCCTTCAACATATATAAGGAGGGGCAGGGCTCCCCAAAAGGGGACAAGATTCACAAGTTCCACGAGTTTGACAAGTTAGGTTTAGACAATAGCTCTCAAGATAGAGCACTCTTGTAACCGTGATCATCATCATCATCAATATCAATGAAGCAGGACGTAGGCTTTTACCTCCACCGTGAGGGGCCGAACCTGGGTAAAACCACGCGTCTCTCGTCCCGCTCAACCCCTCTCAAGCTACCACATAGATGCGTTGGCCTCGCGACTAAGTCCTGACACTAAGGACATCTGCCGTGACAATTCCACGACACTCGCCAAGAGGGGCCTGGCTCTCCTCCGCCCAAGAGGGGGCATGGTCTCCCTCGCAAGCACGCCTCTACCCCCGCTGTGGCTCCCCGTGGTCGAGGACGGATCTCTTCGGGGTCCGGTGCCGCTCCGGGCGTCCAAGGCGGCGTTTCTCCTCCCGATGGAAGTCACTTGGGGTGTGGCGGTCCCGTCGACGAGGGGAGGCGCGCCGTGGTCTCCAGGCCTCCCCGACTATGCTTGCACTCAGTGGTGGTGCTGCCGGAGTTCGTTGTGGTCGGAGAACCCGACCGGCACCTGGCTCCAGCTTCCGTGCTTCTTTACCGAAGAGCTGGCGACTTCGGGTCCCGGCGGCCTCTGGCTGCAGGCGGACGACTGCTGTAGCAAGGCCTCGTGGGTCACGGTGGAGATCTTCGTCGCAGGCAACGTAGCCCTAGCCCATGGCTGGCAGACGTTTGCCCGCGCGCGCGGCCTGGACAGGCGATGCGCCCTCCACTTCAAGTACGACGGCGTTGTGACCCTCTTCGTGAGGGTGTTCGGTGTAGATGGTCGCCGTGATGGGTGCTGCCCTGAAGACAGCGACGGCGATGAAGTGCTTGGCCTTGGCGATGGCCGCGACGAGGATGAGGGCGAGCTCGCCCTCGGTGATGGCTGCGACTCATCCAGCACTGGTGGCTCCTCCTCCAGCGAAAGCTCCAGCAGCGGCTACGACAAGCCGCCCCATCGTCAGGCTCATTTTGAGGACGATGGCGGGTCGTCCCGCCACCGCGCCGTAGTGAAGCGCGAGGAGGGCTCCGGCTGAGCTTGGGGAAGCGTTGGGAGCTGGTTCTCGGGAGTAGTCACGAGCGTAGGAGCTGCTTTTGCCTGTTCTTCCTCTCTTTTCTCCCTGCATCACAAGAAACAAGTATGGGGCCCCGCGGGGGCATATAATGAACCGTAACGTCTTTCCCGCCTTTTGCTATGTTTATCACTTCTGAGTTGTACTGTGGTATCAGTGCTTTACGTAGGCATGTAAGGATAACTTAGCTCGATGCGTTTGAAGCAGCCTCCATCTTGTGAGGCGCGCATATCCTGGCACCTGATGAGACCTCCCTGCCGAGGATTTGGGAGGTGTCGAGATACTGCAAAAAATCATTTAAGAAACCCTTATCCTACCTTGCTTAGGGCCCCAGGCGTGGCCGGGCATGGCCTGGTGCACCACGTCACGGTACCCGTGGGGTACGGACTTAAAAAAGGGGTTCACCAGTCGCGAGCTCGAATGAGGGTGCTTCATGAAGACCAAGGGAAGCGCTTATCCATGCACCTGTCCAGCCCCTTGCGAGGCATGCGAGGGAGAGTGTCGGGTAAAACAGGAAAATGAGGGAAGAAACGAAGAGAAGGGAATCAAACCAAGTCAGCGAGAAACACCAGAATTCAAATTTTCCATTAAAGAAAGGCAAGCCAACTACGGAAAGCAAATGAACAGCTGCGTCCGGCACCTAGTCTAGTCTTCTCACCAGTGCGGAGCTAAGTGCTGCCACTAGGACGTGGGAGGGAGCCCCCGAGGCCCAAGGGCGGCACTCTTGAGACTCCGGGGCGTGTGGAGGGTGGACTAACGAGCAACTCGGCTCGTTAAGATCGTACTTGTTAAGCTCGCGCTCGTTAAGGCTCGGCCCGTTAAGCTTGTTAAGATTAACGAGCGGAAAAACCTGCTCGGCTTGGCTCGTTTGAAGCTTGTTAAGCTCGGGAGCGCTCACGAGCTCGTTAAGGGAGGGAGCGATGCCTGACCTCGTGAGGGAGAACCGCTTCTACTCCGTAGACGAGGAAGAACGGGGTCTTGCCTGTTGGCTTGGTGGCGGTGGTGCAGATGGACCACAGCACAGACTAGAGCTCGTCGTGCCAGCCCCTGCCGTAGGCCTCGAGCTTCTTCTTGAAGGTCCTGGTCTTGAGGCCTCTCAGGACCTCCGCGTTGGCGCGTTCGGCTTGGCCATTGCTCCTGGGGTGTGCCACCGAAGCATAGCAGATCTGCGTTCCAAGGTTGGCACAATATGTCTTGAAGAGATTGCTAGTGAACTACGAATCGTTGTTGGTGACGATGCAGTTAGGGACCCTGAACCGGCTCACGAGGACTTTGATGAACATAACTGCGGACCTGGCCGGGATGGTGCGGACGGCCTCCACCTCTGCCCATTTGGTGAACTTGTCGATGGCGATGTAGAGGTAGCGGTGGCCCCCCAAGCGCTCGAGGGAACGTGCCTAGGATATCCAGCCCCTAGACCGTGAATGGCCACGAGAGCGGCATGGTCTAGAGGCCCTAAGCTGGCTGGTGGATCTGCTTGGCGCGGAATTGGCAGGCCTCGCGGGACCTCACTAGCTCGGTCGCGTCATTGAGTGCCGTGGGCCAGTAGAACCCGTTGCGGAACGCCTTGCCGACCCGGGTACGTGACGACGAGTGGTTCCCGCAGTCTCCGTCGTGTATGTCAGCCATCAACTTTTTCCCCTGCTCCCTGGAGATGCATCACAAGGAACCATCATTCGGCCATTTTCTGTAAAGCTCACCATCTTGGATGCAGTATGTCGTGGCTTGTCGGGCCACACGCTCTGCACCCTCCTCCTTCTCCGGTAGCATCCCCTGCCCTAGGTACGCCTTGAACTCCTCGGTCCAGCACCCCTCCTGAGGCTCGAGCGCCAGGAGCAGACGTGCTCCTGAGGTCGGACCGCAAGCGGGGGCTCCCGAGGTCGGTGGTTGGGGGAGTTCCTCTCGAGAATGCGCTGCATCCATGGCCGCGAGGGGCGCTGAAGGCTTGAAGAGTCACTCCTTGAAGACACCGGGTTCTTGGGGCTGGCGCTTTGACGCCCTCTTGGCGATCTCATCAGCCTCCTTGTTGGTGCCGCATGGGACGTGCTGCAGTTCTAGGCCCAAGAATTGCTTCTCCATCTTACGCACCTCCACGAGGTACGCTTCCATGTGCTCGTCCCTTGGTTCGTACACCTTATTGGAGAAGTTGACGAGGAGCTGGGAATCGCCCTTGATGGTGATACGCTTCACTCCCAAGGCCGCCGTTGCCTTGAGACCGGCGATCAACCCCTCATACTCCGCAATGCTGTTGCAGACCTCCTCACCCCGCTGGAAGCAGAGCTGCACGATGTAGTAGAGCTTATCTTGGGTGGGCAAGATGAGCATGGCTCCAGCCCCCGCGCCTTGGCGCGCGAAGGCGCCGTCGAAGTACATGACCCAACCATCTGGTGCTTCACTTCCTGGCGAGAGAGATGGGCTCCTGCCATCTTCAGGTTCCGGGACGTCGGTCCATTCGGCCACGAAGACGGCTAGGGCGGCCCCCTTGATGACCCTGGTTGTGCTGAACTCGAGCTGAAATGCCTGAAGTTCGATATTCCACTTAGCGACCCTTCCCGCGGCATTAGGGCTCCGGAGCACCCTCTCTAGTGGGTAAGCCGAGACAAATTTGATCGGGTGGCCTTGGAAGTAATGCCGCAGCTTACGTGAGGCCACCAGGAGCGCGAGAAGAAGTTTCTTTGGCATGGGGTACTGCGCCCTTGCATCCCGCAGCACCATGCTGACGAAGTACACTGGGTGCTCGACGAGGGCGGGAGCATCGATGGAGCCTGCGTTTGCCGGAGGTCGGGGCATCTCCTAGGGTGATGGGACCTCAGGATCTTGGTCATCCATTGGGGCCTCTGCAGGCTCGAGGACGCCGCCGTGCCGGGCCTGATCATATGTTGATGTTGTCGCGGCCTCTATGGTACCCTCCTGGTGCCGTATCGCCTCGGCTGGAGGTGCAGCACGGCGTAGCGGGCCCTTGGCCTGGCGCTCCTCCCAGACCGCCACTAGCACTGCGCTGGCGGAGTAGGGAGTTGCAGCAAGTTAAAGCACCAGGGGCTCGAGGGGACGAGGCGCCACCATCACTGGAGGGCTGGTCAGGTATCTCTTGAGGTCTTGAAATGCCAGGTCGGTCTCCGGGGTCCACTCGAACGGGCCCTTCTTCTTCATCAGCTTGAAGAACGACAAGGCGCGCTCCCCTAGCTTGGAGATGAAGCGCCCTAGCGAGGTCACGCAGCCCGCAAGCTTATGCATTTCCTTGAGAGTTTGCGGTGGGCTCATGTCTTCTATCGCCTTGACCTTCTCCGGGTTAGCCTCGATCCCCCTGTGGGACACGAGGAAGCCCAATAGTTCGCCGGAGGGTACACCGAACACGCACTTCTCCGGGTTGAGCTGCAGGTCCGCCTGGCGCAGGCTTGCGAAGGTCTGCTCCAGATCCTGAATAGGAGTTCTTGCCTCCCTAGATTTTACCATGATATCGTCGACGTAGGCTTCAACGTTTCTCCCGAGTTGCTGACCTAGGGTGATGTGCATCAGCCGTTGGAAGGTCGCACCTGCGTTGCGCAGCCCGGACGGCATGCAAGTGTAGCAGTACACCCCGCATGGGGTCAGGAAGGCCGTCTTATCTACATCCTCCATTGCCATCTTAATCTGGTGGTAGCCCGAGAATGCGTCCAGGAAACACAGCAGGTCGCACTCGGCGGTGGAGTCAACAATATGGTCGATGCGTGGAAGCGAGAACGGGTCTTGGGGGCAGGCCTTGTTGAGGTTGGTGAATTCGACACACATGCGCTCCTTTACGCCTTTCTTTGGCATGACGACGGGGTTCGCCAGCCACTCCGGGTACCGGACCTCGCAAATGACGCATGCTGCTTCCAGTTCACGCGTCTCCTGGACGATGAAGGACTGCTTCTTCGTGGACTGCCGATGTGCCTTCTGCTTCACATGGCGCACATTGGGGCACACCCTTAGGTGATGCTCGATCACCCCCCTCGGGACCCCTACCAGCTGCTTGGGTTCCCAGGCGAATACCTCCTTGTTCGCGCATAGGAACCTCACCAATGCCTCCTCTTGATCCGGGTCGAGGTTGGCGCCTATGGTGAAGGTGGCTCCTGAGGGTCCACCTTCCTCGACCGGTACTTGCTTCGTCTCGGCCTGATCTTGAGTGAACAACTGCTTCTTCTTTGCTGGCGCGGCCTCCTTGGCTCTGGGAGTGGCCTCGTTGGTCGGGTGTGCTGCCACGGCGGACCTGAAGGCAAGCTTGAGTGCCGTCAGAGCTTCCTTGGTGTCTCCAGCCACAGTGAGGATGCCATTGCTCCCTGACATCTTCATGAGGTTATAAGCAGGATGGGTAGCCACCATGAACTGGGCCAAGGCCAGGTACCCGAGGATGGCATTGTACGGGAGGCCGATGTAGGCGATGTCGAAGTTGATAAGCTCGGTGTAGTAGTTGTTGTGGGTGCCGAAGGTCACAGGAAGGCGGATCTGCCCTAGGGGGCTGGCGGAGCTGCCGCCGACCCCGGAGAAGGACTTGGTGGGGAAAAGCCGTTCATGCGGCACATGAAGCAAGACGAAAGTTTCCACTGAGAGCACATTAAGGCCGGCCCTGCCGTCCATGAGGGTCTTGGTGACGGCTACGTTGCAGATGGTGGGCGTGTAGAGCATTGGGAGCACGCCCGAGCTAGTGGTGGCGACGGGGTGATCCCTTGAGTCGAAGGTGAGGTCGGCCTTGGGCGCCGCCCAACCTGGGGGAGCTCCTTGCTGCATGGAGGCGGCGCCGATCTGGCGGAAGAACTGCTTGGTGTGGCGGTCCGAGGGTGGTGCTTGTGAGCCAGCAAGGAGGGTTGCGACTGCGATGGGCGCTGGTGCCGCAAAGCGTGCGACGAAGAGGCCGCGCAGCTCCTCCCAAGACGCCACCGAGGATTCTGGGAGGGTGAGCAGCCAGGCGCGCGACACGCCAGTGAGGGCCATGGGGAACCAGTTGGCCATGACCTTGTCGTCGCCTCCAGCTTACAGGACGGCCTCCTCGTATGTCAGCAGGAAGGCCGACGGATCCACCGTGCCGTCGTAGCGAGGCGGCATCTCTGGCTTGAACTTGCATGGCCACTGCACTCACCGTAAGGCGGGGGTGAAAGCTCTGAGCCCCCTAGCACCGTTGTGGGTGCCCGTTGCCCTAGCCGGAGGAGCAACGCCTGCCATGGGGACAAAGCATGGAGGCGGTGAGCATGGATCGATAGAAGGAAAGCTTCGGCGCACCCCCTACCTGGCGTGCCAAATGTCGGATTTCGGGTTCCGGCAAAACCATTAAGGTTCGAACTCTGGGGTGCGCATGAAGATCTCTCCTTCCCCCTAGCTCACTCACTTACCACGATCTCAAAGCTCAGTGCGTCGAACTCGCTGAACAAGGGACACAAGAATTTATACTGGTTCGAGCCACCAATGCAGTGTAATACCCTACTCCAGTGTGGTGTGGTGGATTGCATTGTAGGCTGAGGATGAATAAGTACAAGGGGAGAACTACCTCCTGAGGAGAGGTGTTCTTGAGCTCGGTGAGCTTGTGTGGTTGAGAATGGTCTGAATGATCCACCCCTCCTATTGTGGTGGCTGGTCCTATTTATAGAGGCCCTGGTCCTCTTCCCAGATATTAGGCAGGAAGGGATCCCACAACGGCCAATTTGAAGAGGGACAACTAGTACAAGCTATCCTGATAAAAGGTGGTCTTCACCTGCCAAAGGCTCTGGAGGTGACGGCGTCATGGGCTCCACGATGACCTCCGTCCCGCCGTCCTGCTGGTCTTAGTCTTATTGCATCGATATGGAAACCTTTGCCTGATGCCTCGGGACTCCTCGCATGTGCCTGCTCCTTTAGCACCAAAGAGGAAACCAGTACTCTGCGCCCACTGGCGCCCGCCTGGCCTTGGTCGTCATGTCTTACATCACGGAAACCTCATGAGGTGCCCCTCGCCTTGATCTCTCCGCTCCTCGCGAGCCAGCCTAGCGAGGCTGCCCCTGAGGAGGTCTTGTGTCGTCCACCTCGCGAGGCTTGGCCCCTCGCGAGGGTCTTGAGTGTTTGCTGGTGAAGATGGGACGTACCAGGCCACTAGAGGAGCCACACCGTGGGCCGCATGCAGGCAAGTCTGGGGACCCCCCCATTCCTAGAACACCGACAGGCGCCCCCCTTTCCCTCTCCTACTTCTCCCCTCTTTCCCTCTTTGCTATTCAGAAAAAGGAAAAAGGAGAGGGGAATCCTACTTGGACTAGGGAGTCCTAGTAGGACTCCCCACACCTGGTGCACCCCCCTTGGGCCGGCCACCTCTCCTCCCCCCTTTATATACGTGGGAGGGGGCACCCCAAAGGCACACCAAGTCTTCTCTTAGCCATGTGCGGTGCCCCCTCCACAGTTACACACCTCGGTCATATCGTCGTAGTGCTTAGGCGAAGCCCTGCGCTGGTAACTTCATCATCATCGTCACCACGCCGTCGTGCTGACGGAACTCTCCCTCGTCCTCAACTGGATCAAGAGATAGAGGGACGTCATCGAGCTAAACGTGTGCTGAACACGGAGGTGCCGTACGTTCGGTGCTTGGATCGGTTGGATCGCGAAGACGTTCGACTACATCAACCGCGTTACTAAACATTTCTGCTTTAGGTCTATGAGGGTACGTGGACACACTCTCCCCACTCATTGCTATGCATCTCCTAGATAGATCTTGCGTGATCGTAGGTAAAATTTTGTAATACTGTGTTCCCCAACAGTGGCATCCGAGCCATGTCTATGCGTAGATGTTATATGCACGAGTAGAAAACAATGAGTTGTGGGCGATAATAGTCATACTGCTTACCTGCAACGTCTTACTTTGATTCGGTGATATTGTTGGATGAAGCGGCCCGGACCGACATTACATGACCGCGTTCATGAGCCACTGGTGTGCATCGGTCCTAAACAAACGGTTTAAAACCCCTTTCCACGACGGCATTTGGAACCGTCGCCAAGTGAGTGTGGGCGATAGGGGGGTCCTTCCCACACGACCCAGGAACCGTCGGGGATAGGGCCCCTCCAGTACTCCTCCTCGTTTCTGCTCGCATTGCCATCGCAGTCGGTATTATGTGGTGCTACATTTACGATGCGCGGCCCATCACAAATGGTTCACCATTAAGAAGATTAGCTAATCGTCGTACGAGTGTCGGACAGGATTACGAAACGTCGGACCGTCGTAACATCGTCGTACATGACAACTATCACACACGCTATTCTGTGGTGCAACATTTACGATGCATACTTCATCAGAAACAGTTCATGGTTGCGAATCGTGTACGATAAGGCACCTAACACAAACGTTTAGTTTACCCGCACCATTTGTAATATTGTCTGACATCGCACATGCTTTGCAAACGGCAACTGTGTGCATGCTTGCACACGTTTCCTCTCTGTGAACCGTCTCAGATTATGGTGCATATCGCAAACGTTTGTGTTTTACCAACCGTGTGTGCCGTAACAACCTGCGGAGCGCAATTTCACCGTAATTTAATTGCTGCTTTTCCAAATTGTATCGGATTTGGATTTGAATTTGAATGTATGCTACAACTTTATTCATATCCATCAGGTTCAAACAACCAATGCATTATTCAATTCATAGGTACATATGTTCAAGAATTACATAATGACCAAATAAAGAATGATGAACCACAGTTGTATACTTGTACTATGAAAGACGGTAAATAAAGAGGCGAAATATATTCTGGTTGCTGAACTAGGTGAAGCGGAATGCCCATATTGTGCCCTCCTCCATGCAGAGGGCACGCACGACTTTAGTCCAACCCCTTGTGATGGCCGACCGCCCATCCTTCACGGTCTTCATGAAAACATCTAGATAATCATCGTGTTCTGGTAGAAATACTTTAACATTTGCATGCCCACCAATCATGTAGTTTGAGAGGTAATCTTGAGTAAACTGCTTTGGCAACCACTTCAAAGGAATAAGATTTCAAACATTGTCATCTAACACAAATCATTATGGGCATTAAAAAGAAGGTTGCTGATACGTCTGCAACGTATCTATAATTTTTGATTGTTCCATGCTATTATATTATCTGTTTTGGATGTTTATGAGCTTTATTATACACTTTTATATTATTTTTGGGACTAACCTATTAACCCAGAGCCCAGTGCCAGTTTCTGTTTTTTCCTTGTTTTAGAGTATCACAGAAAAGGAAAATCAAACAGAGTCCAATTGACCTGAAACTTCACGGAACTTATTTTTGGACCAGAAGAAGCCCACATAGTATTGGAGATGGACCAGGAGAGTCTCGGGCTGCCCACAAGGGGGTGGGTGTTTTTGGACCAGAAGAAGACCATGGAGTATCGGAGATGGACTAGGAGAGTCCCAGGCTGCCCACGAGGGTGGGGGCGCGCCCACCCCCTGGGCGCGCCCCCCTGCCTCGTGGACAGCCCGGAGATCCACCGACGTACTTCTTCCTCCTATATATACCAATGTACCCTAAAAACTTCGGGGAGCAGAATATATCGGGAGTTCCGCCGCCAGAAGCCTCCGTAGCCACAAAAAACCAACCGGGACCCTGTTCCGGCACCCTGCCGGAGGGGGGAACCCTCACCGGTGGCCATCTTCATCATCACGGCGCTCTCCATGACGAGGAGGGAGTAGTTCTCCCTCGGGGCTGAGGGTATGTGCCAGTAGCTATGTGTTTGATCTCTCTCTCTCTCTCGTGTTCTTGAGGTGGTACGATCTTGATGTATCGCGAGCTTTGCTATTATAGTTGGATCTTATGATGTTTCTCCCCCTCTACTCTCTTGTAATGGATTGAGTTTTCCCTTTGAAGTTATCTTATCGGATTGAGTCTTTAAGGATTTGAGAACACTTGATGTATGTCTTGCGTGGGATACCCGTGATGACAATGGGGTATTCTATTGATCCACTTGATGTATGTTTTGGTGATCAACTTGCGGGTTCCGCCCATGAACCTATGCATAGGGGTTGGCACATGTTTTCGTCTTGACTCTGCGGTAGAATCTTTGGGGCACTCTTTGAAGTACTTTGTGTTGGTTTGAATAGATGAATCTGAGATTGTGTAATGCATATTGTATAATCATACCCACGGATACTTGAGGTGACATTGGAGTATCTAGGTGACATTAGGGTTTTGTTTGATTTGTGTCTTAAGGTGTTATTCTAGTACGAACTCTATGATAGATTGAACGGAAAGAATAGCTTCATGTTATTTTACTACGGACTCTTGAATAGATAGATCAGAAAGGATAACTTTGAGGTGGTTTCGTACCCTACCATAATCTCTTCGTTTGTTCTCCTCTATTAGTGACTTTGGACTGACTCTTTGTTGCATGTCGAGGGAAAGTTATATGATCCAATTATGTTATTATTGTTGAGAGAACTTGCACTAGTGAAAGTATGAACCCTAGGCCTTGTTTCAGCGCATTGCAATACCGTTTGTGCTCACTTTTATCATTAGTTACCTTGCTGTTTTTATATTTTCAGATTACAAAAACCTATATCTACTATCCACATTGCACTTGTATCACCATCTCTTCGCCGAACTAGTGCACCTATACAATTTACCATTGTATTGGGTGTGTTGGGGACACAACAGACTCTTTGTTATTTGGTTGTAGGGTTACTTGAGAGAGACCATCTTCATCCTACGCCTCCCACGGATTGATAAACCTTAGGTCATCCACCTGGGGGAAAATTGCTACTGTCCTACAAACCTCTGCACTTGGAGGCCCAACAACGTCTACAAGAAGAAGGTTGTATAGTAGACATCAAGCTCTTTTCCGGCGCCGTTGCCGAGGAGGTTAGCGCTTGAAGGTATATATTTAGATCTTGCAATCAAATCTTTTTGTTTCTTGTTTTAGCACTAATTTAGTTTATAAAAGAAAACTACAAAAAATGGAATTGAGTTTGTCTCATACGCTTCATCTTTTTAATATCTTTCGTGAGTATGATGGAAAGGAAAATTGTGCCAAAGTGTTAGAAGAAGAATGCATTAAAATGTTTGGCACTAAATCTTTGAATGATGAGCATGATTGCAATGTTGTTAGTATGAATTCCTTGAATATCCATGATGCTAATGATATGCAAAGCCACAAGCTTGGGGATGCTATGTTTGATGAAGATGGTATTTTTTGTCCCCCAAGTTTTGATGAGAAAATCTATTATGATGAAAGCATGGCTCCTATTTATAATGATTATATTGATGAAAGTGGATTTGGAGAGGTCATGACTTTATTTTGTGATGAATCCACTATTTCGGAAGAGGTTCCAATTGATTATGAGAACAAATTTGCTATCTATGATGATTATTATGATGACTTGTATTCTATAAAGAATAATGATATCCATGAAACTTGTCATCATGATTTTAGTTTTCAATTGGATTATGCCTCACATGATAATTATTTTGTTGAGTTTGCTCCCACTATTATTCATGAGAATAAATTTGCTTGTGTGGAGAGTAATAAAATTTCTACGCTTGTAGATCACGAAAAGAACGCTTTAGGTGTTGGTTATATTGTTGAATTCATTCATGATGCTACTGAAAAGTATTATGAGGGAAGAATATATACTTGTAGGAATTGCAATAATATCAAGTTTTCTCCCTATGTGCTTAAAGTTTTGAAGTTATGCTTGTTTTGCCCTCCTATGCTAGTTGATTATTGTTCTCATAAGTTGTTTAATCACAAAATCCCTATGCATAGGAAGTGGGTTAGACTTAAATGTGCTAGTCATATTTTTCATGATGCTCTCTTTATGTTTCAATTCTTATCTTTTATGTGAGCATCATTGAAATCATCATGCCTAGCTAGGGGCGTTAAACGATAGCGCTTGTTAGGAGGCAACCCAATTTTATTTTAGTTCCTTGCTTTTTGTTCCTGTTTAGTAATAAATAATTCATATAGCCTCCGTTTAGATGTGGTTTTATGCTTTTAATTAGTGTTTGTGCCAAGTAGAACCGTTGGGAAGACTTGGGAAAAGTCTTGTTGATCTTGCTGTAAAAAAACAGAAACTTTAGCGCTCATGAGAATTGCTGCCATTTTTTATTGGAGAGTGCTATTTAGTTAATTCGTTTTGCAGATGATTAATAGATAAATTCCTCACGTACAGCAATTTATTTTAGAATTTTTGGGGTTCCAGAAGTTTGAGTTGGTTACAGATTACTACAGAATGTTCTGTTTTTGACAGATTCTGTTTTTCGTGTGTTGTTTGCTTATTTTAATGAATCTATGGCTAGTAAAAGAGTTTATAAACCATAGAGAAGTTGAAATACAGTAGGTTTAACACCAATATAAATAACGAATGAGTTCATTACAATAACTTGAAGTGGTGTTTTGTTTTCTTTCGCTAACGGAGCTTACGAGTTTTCTGTTAAGTTTTGTGTTGTGAAGTTTTTAAGTTTTGGGTAAAGATTTGATGGATTATCAAATAAGGAGTGACAAGAGGCTAAGCTTGGGGATGCCCAAGGCACCCCAAGGTAATATTCAAGGACAACCAAAAGCCTAAGCTTGGGGATGCCCCAGAAGGCATCCCCTCTTTTGTCTTCGTTCATCGGTAACTTTACTTGGAGCTATATTTTTATTTACCACATGATATGTGTTTTGCTTGGAGCATCATTTTATTTTATTTTAGTTTTGCTTGCTGTTTGAATAAAATGCCAAGATATGAAATTATTAAATGTTTGAGAGTCTTCACATAGTTGCATAATTATTTGACTACTCATTGATCTTTACTTATATCTTTCGGAGTAGTTTGTTGTTGCTCTAGTGCTTCACTTATATCTTTTAGAGCACGGTGGTGGTTTTATTTTATAAAAATAGATGAACTCTCGTGCTTCACTTATATTATTTTGAGATTCTTTAGAACAACATGGTAGTTTTCTTTGGTTATGAATTTAGTCCTAATATGATGGGCATCCAAGATGGGTATAATAAAAACTTTCATATAGAGTGCTTTGAATACTATGAGAAGTTTGATACTTGATGATTGTTTTGAGATATGAGGATGGTAATATTAGAGTCATGCTTGTTGAGTAGTTGTGAATTTGAGAAATACTTGTGTTGAAGTCTGTCGGGGATATACCCCGCGGCGTAACCCGGCCGGAAGTATAACCCGGCCGGACTTGGCGCTTCATCGATAACCCGCCGGAGGACTGACGGCTCACTGGTCTGGCGATTCACTGGTCTGCTGAATCATTGGTGACCCGATGGGTGTGTTAGATGGATGACAAGGCCTAAGGCCCAGAAGGCCGGTTCATGCTATGGTGGGCCAGTTTACGAGGAAAGGCATAAGGAATATTCCCTTACAAAGGAAGCAAGACTAGGACTCCACTTGTAATAGAGTAATCATAATCCTACTAGGACTAGTCATGTAACCCGCCCTTCAACATATATAAGGAGGGGCAGGGCTCCCAAAAAGGGGAGAGGCAACAAGAAACAATCGCTAAGGCTAGATAAAAAGAGCCGGTTTACCGGCGACCCCCCGATGATCATAATGAGACCTAGCCACAAACATTATGTAGGTTATTACCGGTTGATGTTTCTCGGGGCCCGAAGCTGTCTAAACCCTTGTCTTGTGTTGTGTCTCTCGATTCCGTTCAACCCCTCTCAAGCTACCACATAGATGCGCTGGCCTCGCGCCTAAGTCCTCATACTAAGGACATCTGTCGTGACAATTCCACGACAGTTGGCGCCCATCATGAGGCTCGCGCACGGCGGTGTTAAGTTGTTGAAGGAAGCTTTTTCAAGAGATAGAGAAGCTCGTGATCGGCTGGATCGAGAAAAACCAGTTTGAAAGTATATCAACTGCGAGTTCTTCAATGAAGTTTCAGCGGCAGTATAATCGGATCAGAGTTAGAAAAAAGTAGCTTCGGTGGCTGCCTGGACGATAAATACAAGTTTGAAAACGAGAGGATTAAAGATTGTGGTCTGTTCCGCCGCCGCCGTCTTGAAAAGTCGTCGACACCATTGGGGTTTCAATCGCATGCGGCAAAGCGTCAGGGGAAAGGTCTACAGGAAGATGCACTAGCTCGTTTACCAAAACAATACTGGTACTACTTGTGTCAAGAATCAAATCGGACTCTTAGTACTACGACAAGCGCTTCGCTAGTATAGTACTCCATAACGCTGGTTGAAGACTACTACTCCACGTGAGATCCCAAGTACCACTAAGACCGATGTCTAATTGATCTGGAGTTCAACTAGCACTACCATGTGCATGCACGTGAAGCCAGCAAATTAGTCGGTAGGGGGCCACGACCTGAAAGGACACGGACTTGGATTCGTCAAACACACAACAACCCGGAGTGGGACGTGGGCGCAGACTCGGGCCTTGCTGGAATCACTTCGCCTCTGCACCATAGCTCACCTCGCGCCGCCTCAAGCCACGACGGCTCGGCCTCGCTCTGAGCCGCCCTCGCGGCCCGTGCCTCTGTGGCCTCACCTGCACCCGCTCCTCAAGCCGGCCCTGCCTCGTGGCCGTCCTGGCGGCGGCGCCAGGTTGTAGAGGGTGGGTATTCATTTTGAAAAAGGGTATTTATTTTGTCTAAATTATCATTGTTTTACAAAAAAAATCGCTTGTTTTATATAAAATTTCAATGGTTTTTCAAAATCTTGGAAGAATACCAAGAAGACCCCTGGCGCCGCCCTGTCCTCCGCCGTGGCCTTAAGTCGCCACCTCCGCCCTGACTCGCACCGCCGCGCCTCAAGCCGCCCGGCCTCATGGCTGTCTCCGTCAAGGCTTCAAGCCGGCCGCGCCGCTACGCGCCTCTGCGGCCGCGCCTCTTGTCCGAGCCGCCGCGGTTTCCGCTGGAATACGCCTCCATAAGCCGCTGTGGCCTCCGCTGAGTCACTAAGCCGGCCCTCCACTCCTCCGCTGCCGTTCCGCGCTGAGTCGCCGGACCGGTGCTCCGCTCCTCCGCTGTCGTCCCGCTTTGAGTCGCCGTTTCCAGGCTCCATTACAGACATACTTCAAGGTTCAAACCGCCGCTGTGATCTCTCATCGGCGTTTTCCTTCGCTGTCGAGGCCTCCGCTTGACCCGCCTGCCTCCGTCACCGCTGCAGCGTGGTTTGATCTGAGCTGCCCTCCCCGTCGTGCATTGAGCCGCTGCAGGGTTGACCCGCTGTCCCCACTGCGCTGACCTCTGTTGGCTTGCCCTATCTGACTGCTGGCTCGCCGCGCCTGATTCTTTTTGGATGCGTCCCTGCGCGTGCGTTGACTGGCCAAAAGGCTCCTGCGGTAGTGAGGGATAGTGGCAGCCTCGTTTTCTGGATTGTGTTCATGTGGTGTAAAAGATGTTGAACAATATACACACTGTTACACAAAGCGCACCTGAAGGCATACTGCACAGAATTGGTGTTACAAATGTATTGCTACTGCCTACTAATACTACTTATACGAGGAGACCAGAAGCTACTATTGTTTCTTCATCACATGAAGACAAAGAAAAAGAGAGACAAAGGAGGAGAGGTCACCTCGAGCTGCGTCCGGTATTATTAAGAATCAGCATTCACCGTTCCTCTCACAAAAAATATTAATGCATGTTAATTCATCCGACAACAATTACTTTGGCCTGTAATATTTTTACGCAGGGCAACTATTAAAAGAAAAATGGGTGGTGTTATACCACGGATGCACGTTCGGCTGTGTCACGCGGTTTCACGGACAGGCGTGTCGCGGGCCGGTTTACGTCAACGTGTCGGCCGACTCGTCCGTCCGCACCGCCTTACAACGCCACGGATGACTCGTCCGTCCGCCCTCGCGGCCTGTTCACGCACCGGCTTACAACGTGGAGGACAACTTGCTCGGCCGCACCGGCTTACAACGCCAGGCCGACTCATATGTCTGCTTCCGCGGTCGACTCGACCGTCATTAATTTCAGCGTCATCATGGTGATCCTCAACTCCGCGGTGAATAATTTCTGACTTAACATATCAGGTGAAATCCATCCAGTATATTTTATATTATATATTGTTTTCTTTAAAAAAATAACAAATTACTCCGGCTTGCGATATTATTTTTGCAGGAGCAATTGTTCATCGCAAAAGCTATGGCCGTGTCATGGATGTATAGCTCGCGCCACCATTATAATGTGCTAGCATCTGACCATACCATCAAGCTTGATGAATATATGTGCAAGTTGTCATTCTGCAGACCAGTTTACGTCAACATGATGTGGCTAACTCGTCCGTCCACGCCGGCTTATAACACCGCGACCGACTCAGCTGTCTGTGCTGCCTCTGAAGCCGCGGTTGTTTTTGTTGTACGTCTCTTGCTGCCTGGTCTACATCAACACACCGGGACGCACCTGTCTACATGAACTGTTTATCGAGTATAAAGCCAGTCACTTCTCAGGTAGCCCTATTTTCTTTCAAATTGGAGGCAAATTATTATCAACCACCGTCTGCACTGGGTAGTTCGATGCGCAAGTGCACAAGTCACCGCCACTACAGTTTGGTTAAACTTCAAACAGCCAGTTAGAAGGAACCATTGGCCGAGTTGCTGACACGGCTCATACAGGATCATTTATAGCCCGCCGCAGTCACCTCAACCTTCTGTGGATTCACATTACGTTATCAAACGCCAAGGATATGCAATGAGTGTTGCGAAGATCATTAACTCACCACCTTGCTTCCAGCTTCAACATATGACAGCAGTCCGTTGTTCAGTTATATGCCGGTTTATATCAGGGCCAAGTATGAAGAATCTCAAGCCAACTCCTCGAGTCATCTTGAGACTCGGGGGCTACGATGACATGACTCAGTAAAATTTTGTCAGCAAATTCAAGAACTCTGGATCATTGGAGGGAAAATAACCCGGTCTTATTAGTACTGCCTCATTGGTGAATATTTAAAGGCTGTCAAAAAAATTTCCGGCTTAAAAAGAAGGATTCCGGTTCAAGAGACATCTCTCTCCCACAAAGCGTTGAAGCTCTCAAATATCCGGTTTAAAATCCGGCTCAAGGGAAGTCAGTCTCACTAAAGCTCTCAAATGTCTGGTTTACAATCCGGTTCAAGAGAAATCTATTCTCCCACAAAGCTTTGAAGCTCTCAATATCCGGTTTAACATCCGGTTCAAGAAGAAGTTATCTCTTGCAAAAAATTAAAGATTGCCAAAGAGAACTTGCTGCCATGATGCGCGGTTCAAACATGGGCATCATGCCTTATTGGTTTATCATATTATTGATCATTTGGGGGTTTCCTGCTTGTTGATCACAGCTGTGACTACCCTATTAATACGGCTATCAAGCCAATATTATCATAAGAGCACAACTCTTGTTACTTCGGCAATCCGGTTATCAAGCCAATATTATCATAAGGGGCCAAAGAGAGTCTGCTGCACAACACAACTCAAACATGGGTACCCCTTATGCACAGCTCACAAAATCACTTGGGGGCTTGGTCGTATTCGAACCATAGCTACACCTCTTGATCGGCGTAAGACCACCAGGGAAATCACTTGGGGGCCAAAGAGAGTGTTGCAAAAGCACAACTCAACACATAGACACCCACTGAGCACAGCTCAAAATATTGCTCGGGGGCTCTTTGCTTCTCAAAGAACAAAGAGTCTACACCCTTGTAATAGGCCATCAAGCCAGGCTTGGAAGCCATGTGTGTTCAACTAAAACCCCGGGTTATCCTTCCTTTTTTAAGTAAGCCACTCCGTCCAGGTAAACCTGGTATGACCCGCCGAACGTTTGACAAGTCAATCTCATAGACCCTGAACTTGTCAAAGTTAAAACGACGATTGGTTAATGATTGAGGTCCATCTTAAAAGGCTTCGAAAAATGGTTTAACTCAGTGGCCTGGCAGCCCATGAAAAGCCTCGATTCAGGGCCTGGCAGCCCATGAAAAGCCTTGCATGTTCTTTTTATGCTTTTATTTGCCAAGTTTTTTCTCCTTTGATGAGGTTTATAATATTTTATGATAAACTAGCATTTATTGACCAGGCTTGGCTTTCAACTACAAGTTGTCAATACATGATCAGTTATAATCCGTCGCTTATTGACCCGGTCTGGTTTCAACTACAAGTCGCCAGTATTATATATGGATAATCCAGTGTTTATTATAACCCGGTACGGTTTTATCATGAACCGGTAAAATATGGAAGGAGTTATCAGTACTCAAGATTGGGGATATCACCCTTACTACAAAAAGTTGATAAACCAACTATGTGATTCACCCTTACTGAAACAGGTTGAACAAAGCATGATTATAAATCACCGGTGTTTATTAACCCGGCCTGGCTTTCGACTATCAGTCGCCGATGTGATGATAAATTATCCAGTGTTTATTAAACCGGACTGACTTGGGATTATAAGTTGCCAGTATATATTTGGTTTGCGCCATTGGAATCATGCGCTCATAAATCATTGGATTATATTATTCAAATCTTCAAATAGCCGACATGGCTGGATTTTATTATGGTTATCAGTAACCAGTATTATGATTAAGGTTTTCAAAGTCGCTTTAGCGCAATGGCTATTATATTATCAATGGATATGATTTATTCTACAATTGAAGGAATAGTCCCGAGTCGCTGCAGGCTTACGGCCGGCACTTGGGGGCTACATTATTTAAGTTGAGATTATATCAAATATGCAAGTCTCGTGTCGCTGCAAGCATGCACCATGACACTTGGGGGCTAATGCAAAGTCATTTTTTGGCCTTAATGAAGACTCGACTCATCACATCATAATGAGTCGGCCCTTGGGGGCTACAAATTGCTCCTATCAATGATTCAAGGTACGCAACTCTTAATCATATTCAGGGATCCACTGCTCAGTTGGTAAAGCACAAAGCTCTTAACCCTGTGGACGTGGGTTCAAGACCCATGGTGGAGTTACATCATATGATGTTATTTTCAAATAAAGCATGATTATATTTATAAAGTCCCTGCTCATTATTGCATAATGACCCGGCCCTTGGGGGCTACACTGGTTGAAGTTTTTTGAGCATCAGCCAATTACAAGTCCCAGGTTGCTGCAAGCATGACAACCCGACACTTGGGGGCTACATAATATGGAGTATTCAGTTTTTACTAAGTGACTGGGATGAACAACATGGATTTCTTCTTAAGTGGCAGTATTTATATTGAAGCAAGTCTTAAGCCATCACTTTGTTCTGCTCAAGACTTGGGGGCTACAGATAATATGGATATAAGGGAGAAAAATCTTCGAAATCTCAGTTTTGAATAAACCAGATTGACCCGGTGTCTGCAACAATCATAACCCGGCATCATCATCATAAACCGGTGTTGGCAACAATCATGAACCGGCGTTGGCAACAATCATGACCCGGAATTATTAGTTTTTATAACCCAACAATTTTGGCAATGATAAACCGGCAAGTTCTACATTTTCAAACCGGCTGAATAATAGTTGAATATTTAAGACCGATATTTTTGTCAAATCAGAGCATCGAAGGCCAATTCAAATGGATTCTTTATTTACAAAATATCTTCTGCACGTAAATTGATTATAAAGCTGGTCTATTGACTCGGATTTTGTAGAAGGAAGAAATGACAAGGACTTAAGGATGATCAAGTGTCGGTTTACAAAAATTCTTAACCCGGAGCACAACCTGTCAGATTTGTTCTTGTGTTTATATTGCAGATCAGTTTAACATGGATAAATCCAAATTAAACTGGGGGATAATGTCGGGGATATGCCCCGCGGCGTAACCCGGCCGGAAGTATAACCCGGCCGGACTTGGCGCTTCATCGATAACCCGCCGGAGGACTGACGGCTCACTGGTCTAGCGGTTCACTGGTCTGCCGAATCATTGGTGACCCGATGGGTGTGTTAGATGGATGACAAGGCCCAAGGCCCAGAAGGCCGGTTCATGCTATGGTGGGCCGGTTTAGGAGGAAAGGCATAAGGAATATTCCCTTACAAAGGAAGCAAGACTAGGACTCCACTTGTAATAGAGTAATCCTAATCCTACTAGGACTAGTCATGTAACCCACCCCTTCAACATATATAAGGAGGGGCAGGGCTCCCCAAAAAGGGGAGAGGCAACAAGAAACAATCGCTAGGGCTAGATACAAAGAGACGGTTTACCGGCGACCCCCTGATGATCATAATAAGACCTAGCCACAAATAGCATGTAGGGTTATTACCGGATGATGTTTCCCGGGGCCCGAAGCTGACTAAACCCTTGTCTTGTGTTGCGTCTCTCGATTCCGCTCAAACCCTCTCAAGCTACCACATAGATGCGCTGGCCTCGCGACTAAGTCCTCATACTAAGGACATCTGTCGTGACAATTCCATGACAAAGTCTGTGATTCCCGTAGCATGCACGTATGGTGAACCGTTATGTGACGAAGTCGGAGCATGATTTATTTATTGATTTTCTTCCTTATGAGTGGCGGTCGGGGACGAGTGATGGTCTTTTCCTACGAATCTATCCCCCTAGGAGCATGCGCGTAGTACTTTGTTTCGATAACTAATAGATTTTTGCAATAAGTATGTGAGTTCTTTGTGACTAATGTTGAGTCCATGGATTATACGCGCTCTCACCCTTCCATCATTGCTAGCCTCTCTAGTACCGCGCAACTTTCGCCAGTACCATAAACCCACCATTTACCTTCCTCAGAACAGCCACCATACCTACCTATCATGGCATTTCCATAGCCATTCCGAGATATATTGCCATGCAACTCTCCACCGTTCCGTTTATTATTACACGCTCCATCATTGTCATATTGCTATGCATGATCATGTAGTTGACATTGTATTTGTGGCGAAGCCACCGTTCATAATTATTTCAAACATGTAGCTCTTGATTCATTGCACATCTCGGTACACCGCCGGAGGCATTCATATAGAGTCATACTTTGTTCTAGTATCGAGTTGTAATCATTGAGTTGTAAATAAATAGAAGTGTGATGATCATCATTCATAGAGTATTGTCCCCAAAAAAGGCCAAATAAAAAAAGGAAGGCCCAAATATATATATAAAGGGACAATACTACTATCCTTTTTCCACACGTGTGGTTCAAACTAGCACCATGATCTTCATGATAGAGAGTCTCCTATGTTATCACTTTCATATACTAGTGGGAATTTTTCATTATAGAACTTGGCTTGTATATTCCAATAATATGCTTCCTCAAAATGCCCTAGGTCTTCGTAAGCAAGCGAGTTGGATGCACACCCACTTAGTTCTTTTTGTTGAGCTTTCATATACTTATAGCTCTAGTGCATCCGTTGCATGGCAATCCCTACTCACTCACATTGATATCTATTAATGGGCATCTCCATAGCCCGTTGATACGCCTAGTTGATGTGAGACTATCTTCTCCCTTTTTGTCTTCTTCACAACCACCATTCTATTCTACATATAGTGCTATGTCCATGGCTCACGCTCATGTATTGTGTGAAGATTGAAAAAGTTTGAGAACATCAAAAGTATGAAACAATTGCTTGGCTTGTCATCGGGGTTGTGCATGATTTAATACATTGTGTGGTGAAGATGGAGCATAGCCAGACTATATGATTTTGTAGGGATAGCTTTCTTTGACCATGTTATTTTGAGAAGACATGATTGCTTGGTTAGTATGCTTGAAGTATTATTTTTTATGTCAATATTAAACTTTTGTCTTGAATCTTATGGATCTGAATATTCTTGCCACAATAAAGAATTACATAGAGAAATATGTTAGGTAGCATTCCACATCAAAAGTTCTATTTTTATCATTTACCTACTCGAGGACGAGCAGGAATTAAGCTTGGGGATGGTGATACGTCTCCAACGTATCTATAATTTTTGATTGTTCCATGCTATTATATTATCTGTTTTGGATGTTTACGGGCTTTATTATACACTTTTATATTATTTTTGGGACTAACCTATTAACCCAGAGCCCAGTGCCAGTTTCTGTTTTTTCCTTGTTTTAGAGTATCGCAGAAAAGGAAAATCAAACGGAGTCCAATTGACCTGAAACTTCATGGAACTTATTTTTGGACCAGAAGAAGCCCACGAGTATCGAAGATGGACCAGGAGAGTCCCAGGCTGTCCACGAGGGTGGGGGGTTGAAAGTGCGTTATATCGACTAGAGGGGGGTGAATAGGCGATTTTTATGAAAGTCTTCAAAACGTGGAAGTTATGAAGACAAACGATAGAAATAAACCTATTACCATGCAGCGGAAGGTAGACTACACTAGGCAAACCATAGTCAAGTATTCAATGGAGTGAAAGCAGAATGACTAATAGCAGCAATTATGAAGCCAAACAGAACACGCAGTCACTCAGTGAACATAAAAGATAGTGCAATCATACAATGACTTCACAAGGACCAACAGTAAGTAAAGGGAAGGAAAGGATGAAACCAGTGACACGTTGAAGACAATGATTTGTTGGACCAGTTCCAGTTGCTGTGACAACTGTACGTATGGTTAGGGCGGCTAGGTATTTAAACCTGAGGACACACAGTCCCGGACACCCAGTCCTGAACACGCAGCTCAGGACACCCAGTCCTCACCGTATTCCCCTTGAGCTAAGGTCACACAGACCTCGCCCAATCACTCTAGTAAGTCTTCAAGGTAGACTCCCAAACCTTCACAGACTTTGTTCACCGGCGATCCACAATGTCTCTTGGATGCTCAGAACGCGACGCCTAACCGGCTGGAGGATTCACAGTCCTCAAGTGTAATAAGTCTTCAGATCACACAGACAAGAAGACTTAAGTGATGCCTAATTCTCTTTGGCTCTGGGTGGTTAGGGCTTTATCCTCGCAAGGAATTCTCTCTCAGAGGCTTCGAGATGGGTTGCTCTCAAATGACAAAAGCCGTATACTAACTCTGAGCAGCCAGCCATTTATGGTTGTAGGGGGTGGGCTATTTATAGCCACTAGGCAACCCGACCTGATTTGTCCGAAATGACCCTGGGTCACTAAGGAACTGACACGTGTTCCAACGGTCAGATTTCAAACTCACACGGCAACTTTACTTGGGCTACAAGCAAAGCTGACTTGTCCGACTCTGGACAAGATTCGCTCTCATAGTCTTCACTCGAAGACTTAGGTTTTGGTTAAGCATCACTTCAGTCATTCTGACTGGTTCTCTTGGACCCCACTTAACAGTACGGTGGTTCCTATGACTCAACAAAGAATAAAAAGAACTACGAAAGATCTAAGTCTTCGAGCTCCATAGGCTTCATGCGATGTCTTCTCTTGTCATAGTCTTCAATGTGAATATCTTCATATACCACCTTTGACATCAATCTCTTCATACATTTTTAGGGGTCATCTCTGGTAGGAAAACCGAATCAATGAGGGACTTCTACCTGTGTTATCCTGCAATTCTCACAAACACATTAGTCCCTCAACTAGGTTTGTCGTCAATACGCCAAAACCAACTAGGGGTGGCACTAGATGCACTTACAATCTCCCCCTTTTTGGTGATTGATGACAAACTAGTTGAAGTTTTCAACGGGGAATATAATATGTGAAATTGTAAAGGATAAGGAATTGTCTTCATAAGTTGCAAGGGCTCCCCCTGAAGATGTGCATATAAGTAATTTGCTTTTCGAATGCAAATGCACATGGCAGGTTGTGCTTGTGGAGATCCTCTTCAACTTATGATGATAATCCACTATGCATGTGAAGGTATGTGAAGATAATGACATGCATAATGGAAAATGGACGTCTGCAAAATGATCTAAGTGCGGAATTTATCGTCGTACATGCGGAATTTATCATCGCATCACAAAGTGGCAAATAAGTAGTAGACGACCATCGAGTTTAAGTGTTACAACTCAAAGAACCAAATGTATCAAAAACGAGAGTTGTAAACACGAAGCAAAATATGAAGCACCCGCCCATATGGACCCGCTTGAAGACTATCAAACTCATATGCTTCTCCCCCTTTTGTCAGTAAGGACCAAAAAGGTTTGAAGACATAGAGCCTCTACTCGTTCCCATGAAGAGTAGGTGAAGCAGCACGGTCGTCGGTGGTGTTCGGCGGTGCAGAAGAACTTGGAGAAGTGTCGAAGCGAGCTGAAGGAGGTGGCGGTGAAGTAGCATCGTCTTCATCCTCGATCACTCTGGCATTCACAGTTGCAGCAGAGGAAGAGAACTCAGAGTCTTCAAGACATGGAGTTCGTCGCAGCACTGCCCTTCGAGGAGGTGTGGAGTCAAACTTGAAGCGCTCAGAGAAGCCATCCTCATGAAGATCATCTTCAGAACACATCAGCGTCAGCCCTTTCCATGTGCGTCAAGAGGTTTTATGGGCAACAAAGGCATTCTTGGTGGCAAGATTGCGAATGCGATTAACATACACCAAGAGGCTTTGCATTTGACGCTTCAGCCAGTCATGATGCCTATCCTGTTTCTGATGAAGAGCCACAAGAAGATCTCGGTCATTGAGAACACGAGTGCGCTTCTTGGGTCGTTGGGCAATGGTGCTATCAGTAGCTTCAGTGAGCGCAGGATGCGGTGCACGTGTAGTGCCAGCCAAAGGATACACACGAGTGACTGCTTCAACTCCTTCAATGTTCTGAGAAAAATGATGCTCTGTATTCTGAAAACTTAGAGGTTCCTTGGCAGGCTCAGGATAGATGGCTTCAATAGACAAATACACATCAGGCAGAAAAATCCGATGATTGCGAGCAGATGGCTGATATGAGATAGCGGAGTGAAGTTTGATCAGTCGCATTACCCATGGGGCGTAGAACTTCAAGCCAAACAGATCAGAGCCTGATGCAGCAAGTTGGCGAATGAAGAAGTCCTGTGCATTGAAGCATTTGCCATGAAGAATATAGAAGACCAAAGTCTTCATTGCACCTTCCAGCTTGGCATGTGGAGAGTGCCCTTTGATGGGCTAGAGAGTTTGCCTTATGATGTGATAAATAGTCCTTGGCAGATACTCTAGGTCTTCAACAAAGAACTCTTTGGGATATGCAGCATCTTGGGGCAATGGCTTCATCATACTGAGCATCTGACTCATGTTAGGTTCAGGCTTCTGAAAGATGCTCTCCACAGCTTCACTGTGAAGTTAACAGCCAGATTCGTAGAGATCGCCAGGAGTGGGTAGACCAGTGAGCTCAATGATGTCAAAGGCTTTGGCTTCGTGATGAACATTTCCTGTCATCCACTCCAGGACCCAAGTCTTCGGATCTCTGTTATACCCGCGGATGTGAAGTGTGGCGTAGAATTGGAGCAGCAACTCTTCATTCCAATGCTCTTGGTCAGTGACGAACGGCAGCAATCCAACCTCTTTGAAGCAATCCAGAGCTTCTTCCAGACAGGGCAGACCAGCTATTGCTTCAATGTCAAGACGCTTGTGTGGGAAGATGCGACCTTGATTGTATAGAATGTAGGAGTAATAGCTTCGCTGTGGATAGCTCCAGAAGCGATCAGATGATATTCTTTCCCTTGAGTAGGGGTTCCTGAAGCTATTGAAGAAAGTGTTGTCTGCTTTGAAGCCATTGATATTGAAGGATCCAAGTGCTGATGTAGGACCTGGGAGCCTGGGCAATCTTGGGATTGGATTCTGTACCTGAGGCATGTGCTCAACATGATAGTCGAACTGAGGACCAGCAGCAGGCGCAGGAACAGAAGCAGTGGGATCAGTGGCTTCACTGACTTCTGGTGCTTTTGTTGGTGAGGGCTCCACATTAGCTTCAGCCATGACAACGTCAGTGGCTTCATTGGTGTTGGTGGTGGCAGCCTCAAGATTTTCAACCTCCACTTGACGAGCTGGAGGGTCAGTCACAGTCACGTTCTCCTCGAGAACCGCTTCTTGGTGGGACAGGGGAGTAGCAGCTTGTGGGGCTTCTTCTTCATCGGCTGATGCAGCCGGAATGTCTTCAGCAGCTTTAGCTTCAGACCCAGAGACTGGAGGCCTTGGTCCTTTGTGAAGCCTGCGCAACGCTGGCGACGCCTGTGTAGTTGGAGTTGGCTGGGCCTCAAAGTCTTCTTCCTCTTGTGGGCGATCAGCCCATGAAGCATCCTGAGCAATTGGCGTCAGAGGACGACCAATGCTAATGAGCTCGCTGTGCTCGAGCTGAGGAAGGACTGCATCATCTTCAACATGGTCATGGTGACCAATGTCTTCAGCAGCGATGGGATCAGCTGCTGGAAAGTATTCAGCTTCATGAGCCTCTGTGAAAGCAGGCTCATGGATAGTCAGTTAACGTTCTTGCGGTTCAGCGTCAGGACGAACCATGGAAATGGGTTCAACAAACAAAGGCTCTGTGGGAGCAGCCCGTTCTTTCTTGGTCTTCCTCTTCTTCTTGGAGGGGGCAGTAGGAGAGGCTTCAGGATGTTTCCTCTTCCTGGCTTCAGCCTCAGCAGTCCTCGTCTTCTTCAGCTCTGAAGCGGTTGACCGGGCTTTTGGCTTTGAGCCAGTCATGCTGGTTGGGAAGACAATGGGATCTGCTTCCTGCCTTGGTGCGAGAGATTCGGCCACAATGGGCTTCTTCTTCTGCTTAGCAGCCATTCTGGGATCAATGCCCGGACGCCCAAGGGCCTTGCGCTTCTCAGCCTCGTTGTAGCCTTGCACACACTTGTCAGCCAGGCTCTTCATGCGCTCTCGAGAACCCTGAGCTTCTGCGCGTTTCTTGAGAAAGGCTTCTTTGAGCTCGTGCAACATAATCTTGAAGTTTTTCACCTCTTGCACGCTGAGCTTGGTCATATGCTTCTTGAACTGAGCCTTTTCATAGTCAATCTTTTGCTTCAGTTCGACGATGCGCTGAGCGAGAGCTAGCTCTGAAGTAATGGCGCCGTGGAAGGCGACACTGAGGCCAATGGGTAGTTGCAGATCTTCGAAGCTGATGTTTGGCATGTCAAACCACTAATCAATGAAGTTGTGGATGATTGTCACGTCAAAGAGAGGCAGATCATTGAAGATTTCTGCTTCTTCTTTGCTCTTGATGAGTTGCTCAAGAGCGTCATCTGCAAGATCTTCATCACTGGACAGATCAATGGCATCGTTGCGCAGAATGGCAGCAGCTGTCAGCTCTTAGCCGGTGTGTGGCAGAGGCATCTTGACCTTCTGGGGCTTGGAGATGCGTGACAAATCTTCAGACTGCACACTGTCTTCAGGAGGTGCAGTTGCCAGTGGCTTCGCCCGTGAGATTTTTGGTGCAGAGGCCGGCTTTGAAGCTTTTGGCTGCTTCAGCTTCTTTGGCTTCGGCACTGCAGGCGCTTCATCTGATTCAGCGTCATCTGCAGGCTCATTTACGGCAGTCCCTTGAACCACTATGTGGGTGATGAGACCTTCAAGGTTGTAGAAGGGCCCAAGAAGATTGGGTTCAGCTTCACGAGTTCCATCGGCGCGGGGAGCAGAGGGACCAGGGTTGAAATCTAATCCCAAAGACTTCTTGTTCTGCTTCGCTGAGTTCTGGGCAAACTGGAAGTTGCGCTTAAACAGATTGTCGTCACGACACCATAGCAGGGATGATGGGTCAGCATCCGCAGGCTGTGGTCCACGGACCATGCAGGGATAGAAGCCTTGTTCAATGGCTTCATCTCTGGTCCTGGTTTGAAGATTTTTGTAGAGGATGTCTCCCCATGGTCGCTTGATGGCATTCTTTTCAGCATATTCCTTGGTCACAAATATGTACTTGAACCACTGTTCTGCCCAATAGCATCGAATCCATTGGATTCGTGTCTTGCGCTGATTGTAATCCTCTTCAGGATCTGTCTTGTACAGCTCTGAGAGGTCATCGGGCAGATCTCTTGATGTTTCTCCTCGACGCTTTCTTCCACCCTTCCTTGCTGATTTCTCTGAAGCCATGAACTTTAAACTGAAAGGCTTCAATACGTTCAAAGGCTTCAAAGGTTTTCGCTTGCTGGACAAACAGGAACTGGCTTCGAGAGAATTTATGTGATGCTGTAAGAATTCTGCAAATGAATGCAGACTATGAGAACCAAGGGATTCTCCCACGGACATGTACCTGTGACAGCATTAAGGTGCGAGGGAAGGGGAAGAGGTCATATGCATTCTCAGAAGATTTTGAAGATAAATCAGTTTAGAAGACATTGACCTCATCGTGCGAAGACATTCACTCATAGATAAGGAGTTGGTTCCAGATTTGTACGAATCCAGAGATCAGTACAAGTAAGGAATCTAACTACTTTGTGAAGCATAAGTGAATATACTAGGCATGTTATGAGATGCAGTATGAAAGAGATTGAACTTGTGTGAATAGAAACTGCTTGTGGTAGAAAGTGACAAAGCTATAGGATCAACGGGGCTGTAAAAAGGAAGTTTTATTTACCACACGAAGAACTGCTAGACGGAGTGGAAGAGGAGGCCGAGCAGTTCGATCTTCCGTGCGCTAACTTGGTGACGGAGGGCACCTACGGCGACGGCGGAGAGGACGATGTCCGCGGTCGGCGTGAAGACGGCGTCAGAGAGGTTGCGGCAGCGAAGCGCTTCGTCGCGGCGTCGTCGAGGGCTAGCGGTGGCGTTAGGGTTCGTGCGAGAGTGGAAGAAGAGATAATGACTGTGGTGAGGCATGTATTTATAGGTACAGGGGCGGCACTGCGTTATTACACAGGTGCCCCTGGCGATTCACATCTGATGGGCATGTGGCCGTCATGCAGCCTATCGGGGGTTGTTCCACGTCCCACGCACGCCTGGATTGTCGGGTGGTCGTTCCCACTTCTCCGGGTTTCAGGTGAAGGAATGAGCATTGAAAACGGACTTAATATTTGTCTCTGTATCTTCTGCTGACAAGGACGCAGAGAAGACATTCGACAGTTTCAATAGAATGCATATGACTTGGAGAGATGGAGTTTGAGATAGAGAACATAGAGAGGTTAGGGTCCGATCACATTCACTTAGTTCAAAAGACTCAACATGAAGACATAGCTATAAGTGAATGCTGTAGAGGACAGAACACTAGTATATATATATTCAACATAGAGAAGATAATCATGAAGACATGTTGAAATTGAAGCCAAACCAAATGTGAAGACATAGCAAATGTAACGCCATGAGTGAAACACTTCAAACAGAACATTTTGGTGGTGGCGTTACCCACCGTATAGGAAGTATTAGACCCAGACACGGCACACAATTATCGTGGCGCTCCGAAGTCAAATTCCATATTAATGTATTCACACTTAGAATGCATGTCTTCATTGATTGAATATATACTTTACTTCGTGTGTTGCACATCTAAGTCATCAATATGCATAAGTGTTAGGATGTGTGCCTGGTCACAGGACATTTGAGGATTCCAAGATATTTAGCTCACACCGTAACTTGCAAAATCTCTTCTCATCCAAGGGCTTGGTGAAGATATCTGCCAATTGCTCTTCGGTGTTGACGTGTATGATATCAATATCTTCCTTCACAACATGATCTCTGAGAAAGTGATGACGAATTTCAATGTGCTTTGTCTTCGAGTGCTGAACTGGGTTGTTAGAAATCTTGATGGCGCTTTCGTTGTCGCAGTAGAGTGGCACTAGCTTCAGATGAATGCCATAGTCCTTGAGTGTTTGCTTCATCCACAGAAGCTGAGCGCAGCAAGATCCAGCAGCAATGTATTCAGATTCAGCAGTGGAGAGAGATACACAGTTCTACTTCTTCGAAGACCAACATACAAGTGATCGTCCCAGAAAGTGACATGTGCCTGATGTAGACTTGCGATCCACTTTGTCACCAGCATAATCAGCATCCGAGAATCCAACCAGATCAAACTCTGAGCCCTTTGGATACCATAATCCTAGAGTTGGGGTGTGAGCCAAATATCGAAGAATTTGCTTCACAGCTAAGTGATGCGACTCCTTTGGTGCCGCTTGAAATCGAGCACACATGCAAACACTAAGCATAATATCTGGCCTAGATGCACATAGATAAAGCAAAGAACCAATCATGGAGCGGTATACCTTTTGGTCGAACTCTTTACCATTGTCGTCAGGACCCAGATGATGCTTGGCTGGCATTGGCGTCGTGAAGCCTTTGCAGTCTTGCATACCGAACTTCTTCAGGCAATCTTTGAGATACTTCTCTTGAGATATGACGATGCCGTTGCGTTGCTGTCGTATTTGAAGACCGAGGAAGAACTTCAGCTCTCCCATCATGGACATCTGATATTGCTCTTGCATCATATATCCAAACTCTTCACTGTACTTCTGATTGGTGCAACCGAAGATAATGTCATCCACATATATTTGGCACACAAACAGTTCACCATCATATGTCTTCGTGAAGAGAGTGGGGTCTAGGGAACCAGGTATGAAGCCTTTGCTCTTCAGGAAGTATTTGAGTGTGTCATACCAGGCCCGAGGGGCTTGTTTGAGGCCATACAGTGCCTTGTTGAGCTTGTATACCATGTCAGGATGTTTTGGATCTTCAAAGCCAGGCGGTTGTGCAACATACACTTCTTCTTCAATCTTGCCATTTAGAAAGGCGCTCTTCACATCCATTTGATATAGAAGTATGTTGTGATGATTTGCATAGGCCAGCAGTATGCGTATGGCTTCAAGTCTAGCCACAGGAGCAAATGTTTCATCGAAGTCAATGCCTTCCACTTGAGTATATCCTTGAGCACCGAGACGAGCTTTATTTCTGACAACTTGACCATGCTCATCTTGCTTGTTGCGGTATATCCATTTGGTGCCTATTATGTTGTGCTTCCGAGGATCAGGACGCTTAACCAGTTCCCATACATTATTCAGCTCAAACTGTTGAAGCTCTTCTTGCATAGCTTGAATCCATTCAAGTTCCATGAAGTCTTCTTCAACTTTCTTGGGTTCTGTAATTGAGACGAATGCGAAGTGCGCACAGAAATTTTCTAGCTGAGTTGCCCTTGATCGAGTGAGCGGACCGGGTGCATTGATGCTGTCAATTATTCTCTCAATCTGCACTTCATTGGCAACACGAGGATGTACCGGGCGAAGGTTTTGCTCTTGCTGATCATTGTCATTGTTAGTGGGATTGTCTTAAGACTGAGCATTATCTTCAGGTTGATCAGGTGCGGAGATGATAAGTTCCTCTTCAGGTTGAGCTTCAGAGGGTATGATTTCTCCGGTTCCCATAAGCTTGATTGATTCGCTGGATGGAACTTCATCTAGCACATTTGGGAGGTGCTCTCTTTGTGAACCGTTAGTCTCATCAAACCACACATCCACTGTTTCAACCACTTTGTAATGAAAGAGATTGAAGACTCTGTAGGAGTGCGAACCCTTTCCGTATCCAAGCATAAAACCCTCATGTGCCTTTGGTTCAAATTTTGAAGTGTGATGTGGATCCTTGATCCAGCACTTGGCGCCAAATACTCTGAAGTAACTAACATTTGGCTTCTTGCCAGTAAGGAGCTCATAAGATGTCTTGTTCAGAAGCTTGTGAAGATAAACACGGTTGATTGTATGGCATGCAGTATCAATGGCTTCAGGCCAGAATTTTCTTGGAGTCTTGTATTCATCAAGCATCGTTCGGGCCATCTCAATGAGTGTTCTGTTCTTGCGTTCGACGACGCCATTCTGCTGTGGCGTGTACGGGGCTGAGAATTCATGTGTGATGCCCAAGGTATCAAGATATGTATCAAGGCCGGTGTTCTTGAATTCAGTGCCATTGTCACTTCTGATGTGCTTTATCTTGGTGTCATAGTTGTTCATTGCTCGATTGGCGAAGCGTCTGAAGACATCCTGCACTTCAGTCTTGTAGAGGATTATGTGCACCCAAGTATATCTAGAATAATCATCAACAATGACAAAGCCATAGAGACAAGCAGTAGTAGTAAGAGTTGAGTAATGAGTGGGACCGAAAAGGTCCATGTGGAGCAGTTCGAAGGGTCGAGTAGTTGTCATGATTGTCTTCGAGGGATGTTTGGCCCTCGTCATCTTTCCTGCTTCACAGGCACCGCATAAGTGATCTTTCTTGAACTTGACGCCCTCGATGCCTATGACATGCTTCTTCTTTGCAAGGGTGTGGAGGTTCCTCATGCCAGCATGCCCTAGCCTCCGATGCCAGAGCCAGCATTCTGAAGCTTTTGCTAGAAGACATACGGCAAGCTGTGGTCCTGCCGAGAAATCTACCACGTACAAATAATCTTTCCGATACCGTTCAAACACTAGAGACTTGTCAGATTCCATTAGTACAAGGCAGCGATATTTTCCAAATATTACGATCATGTTCAAATCGCAAAGCATTGAGACAGAAATTAAGTTGAAGCCAAGGGATTCAACAAACATGACTTTATCCATGTGTTGATCCTTTGAGATTGCAACTCTACCTAGGCCCAATACCTTATTTTTACCAGTGTCAGCAAATGTGATGTGACTCTTGTCAGATGGACGTAAGGTTGAGTCCATAAGAAGGCTTCTTTTGCCAGTCATGTGATTGGTACACCCACTATCAATAATCCATTCTGAAGACGCTCGTGTCGTACCCTACAGTGCAGTTAGGGGGATAGGCTTCACGAAGAGAATTGTGAAGCAAAAACATTTGACGAACCAGTGGGTTATGAAAGCTTAGATCCAGATTAGGACTAATGGGGAGAGTAGCAAGCGATTCAGGAACGAAGTACATAGTAAGACCATTCGGGCATTTGATCTTGCGCCCTACAAGATGTTTAAGGTCCCCAGCAATAGCGTCAGACGATTTTGGTTTTCTGCTGGAGACCTTTCCCTGCAAAAGAGAGTTAAGCTTTCTTATCCACCCACATCTTCAAGGGTGGCTTAGAAGCAATAAGTCTGAGTGCAGCGTCTGAGAACTTTGGCTTTGGAGCCCTAGCAAAAAGTCTTGCAGGCGGACAATAGTACTCATAAGAATAAGCAGAATAGTTCTTGGTCTTATGAACATGGCGGTTTGATGAACCGCGCTCATATTCATAGGCCTGAGTATGGTTTCCCTGCAAAACATTTGCGTTAGTGCGACTCAGGTGAGTCCTCTGTCTGTATGAAGCCTTTGGACCGTATGAAGCCTGTGGTCTGAGGTTTGTCTTCTTCACGTGTGGTGTCATGATGACATTCACAGGAAGATTCTCCAGACACTTTTTCGGAACCCAGATCTTCTTCATAGGCGGTCCATTCCTGCAGTTAGTACCAATGTACCTGGCGAACACTTCACCATTCTGATTCTTAAACAGTTTATAGTTTGCATCAAAGGATTCATCAATGACAATGGGGTTTGCACAAGTGAAGCCAGATAGATTGGATAGATCTGCTGAAGATTCCTTTGCAGCAACCCATGTGGTTTTGGGGTACTGCTCAGGTTTCCAGTAAGAGCCATCAACATTCATTTTCCTTACGAACCCAACACCCTCTTTCCTCGGGTTTCGGTTCAAGATCTGCTTTTTGAGGACATCACATAGTGTCTGATGCCCTTTAAGACTCTTGTACATCCCTATTTCAAGAAATGTCTTCAACCTAGCATTCTCATCAGCAATAGCAGTGGAATCCTCAGCAGAGGGGTTAGTTCCCACATCAACAGTTGAAGATATTGCAACAGTAGCAGCAGTAGAACATTCAGCAACAGTAGTAGCATTATCACACTCAATGCACTTAAGACATGGTGGTTCAAATCCTTCCTGAGCGGAACTGGTCTGTTTGGAGCAAAGTGACTCATTTTCCTTTTGAAGATCTTCATGAGCCGCTCTCAATTTCTCAAGATCTTGCTTCCTTTGAAGATAATCATAGGAAAGCTTTTCATGAGTTGTTGAGAGCGTTTCATGACGACTTTCAAGTTCCTCATACTTAACGTGAAGATTTTTTATGTCTTCAATTAAGGACTCAGAACGAGTCATTTCAGCGCCTAACAGATCATCGCTTTTGTCTAACAATTTTTGAATATGTTCCATGGCTTTTTGTTGTTCAGTTGCAATTTTAGCAAGTGTTTTGTAGTTGGGTTTTGAACCACAATCAGAGTCATCGTCACTAGATGTTTGATAGTGAGTAGTGCATGTGTTTACCTTGGCACCGCGTGCCTTGAAGCAGTAGGTAGGAGCGGAGTGGTCCTTGTCATTTGCATCGGTGTCGGTGATGAAGTCATTGTCTTCAGTGTTGAAGATGGACTTGGCAACATATGCTGTAGCCAGACTTGCAACGCCAGAATCGGACTCCTCCTCAGACTCCACCTCCGCCTCCTCAGAAGCAGACTCCTCCTCTGAATCCATTTCCTTGCCAACAAACGCACGTGCCTTGCCAGATGAGCTCTTCTTGTGTGATGAAGACTTTGAAGAAGACTTTGAGTATTTCTTCTTCTTCTTGTCGTCAGAGTCATATTCCTT
Organism: Triticum urartu; assembly: GCF_056163025.1. NCBI lineage: Eukaryota > Viridiplantae > Streptophyta > Magnoliopsida > Poales > Poaceae > Triticum > Triticum urartu. Next base: position 418,461,197 of record NC_141877.1, on the reverse strand, counting down.
GCTCTTCTTCTTCTTTTTGTTCTCATTGTCCCACTGCGGACACTCAGAGATGAAGTGGCCAGGTTTCTTGCACTTGTGACATGTTTTCTTCTTGTAGTCATGAGCAGAAACTTCATCATTCCTTGAGCTTGATCGGGAAGACTTTCTGAAGCCTTTCTTCTTGGTGAATTTTTGGAACTTCTTCACAAGCATAGCAAGTTCCCTTCCAATGTCTTCAGGATCATCAGAACTGCTTTCAGATTCTTCTTCAGATGAGGAGACAGCTTTTGCCTTCAAGGCACGAGTTCGCCCATAGTTTGGACCGTAGATATCTCTTTTCTCAGAAAGTTGAAACTCATGTGTGTTGAGCCTCTCAAGTATGTCAGACGGATCGAGTGTCTTGAAATCAGGATGTTCTTGAATCATCAGGGCTAGGGTGTCAAACGAACTGTCAAGTGATCTCAGTAGTGTCTTGACGACTTCATGCTTGGTGATCTCAGTAGCGCCAAGGGCTTGAAGCTCATTCGTGATGTCAGTGAGTCGATCAAACATGAGCTGGACATTCTCATTGTCATTTCTCTTGAAGTAGTTGAAGAGGTTGCGAAGGACACTGATTCTCTGATCTCTCTGGGTTAAGACGCCTTCATTGACCTTGGAGAGCCAGTCCCAGACTAGCTTAGATGTTTCCAAAGCACTCACGCGGCCATACTGTCCTTTGGTCAGATGACCACAGATGATATTCTTGGCAGTAGAGTCCAGTTGAACGAACTTCTTGACATCAGCAGCAGTGACACCTTCTCCAGCCTTGGGAACACCGTTCTTGACGACATACCATAGGTCGACGTCAATGGCTTCAAGATGCATGCGCATCTTATTCTTCCAGTAGGGATATTCAGTTCCATCGAAGACGGGGCACGGAGCGGAGACTTCAATTATCCCTGTAGTCGACATAGCTAAAACTCCAGGTGGTTAAACCGAATTACACAGAACAAGGGAGTACCTTGCTCTGATACCAATTGAAAATGCGTTATATCGACTAGAGGGGGGGTGAATAGGCGATTTTTATGAAAGTCTTCAAAACATGGAAGTTATGAAGACAAACGATAGAAATAAACCTATTACCATGCAGCGGAAGGTAGACTACACTAGGCAAACCATAGTCAAGTATTCAATGGAGTGAAAGCAGAATGACTAATAGCAACAATGTAGTAAGGATCAGGTAGGAAGATATTATGAAGCCAAACAGAACACGCAGTCACTCAGTGAAGATAAAAGATAGTGCAATCATACAATGACTTCACAAGGACCAACAGTAAGTAAAGGGAAGGAAAGGATGAAACCAGTGACACGTTGAAGACAATGATTTGTTGGACCAGTTCCAGTTGCTGTGACAACTGTACGTCTGGTTAGGGCGGCTAGGTATTTAAACCTGAGGACACACAGTCCCGGACACCCAGTCCTGAACACGCAGCTCAGGACACCCAGTCCTCACCGTATTCCCCTTGAGCTAAGGTCACACAAACCTCGCCCAATCACTCTGGTAAGTCTTCAAGGTAGACTCCCAAACCTTCACAGACTTCATTCACCGGCGATCCACAATGTCTCTTGGATGCTCAGAACGTGACGCCTAACCGGCTGGAGGATTCATAGTCCTCAAGTGTAATAAGTCTTCAGATCACACAGACAAGAATACTTAAGTGATGCCTAATTCTCTTTGGCTCTGGGTGGTTAGGGATTTATCCTCGCAAGGAATTCTCTCTCAAAGGCTTCGAGGTGGGTTGCTCTCAAACGACAAAAGCCGTATACTAACTCTGAGCAGCCAGCCATTTATGGTTGTAGGGGGTGGCCTATTTATAGCCACTAGGCAACCCGACCTAATTTGTCCGAAATGACCCTGGGTCACTAAGGAACTGACACGTGTTCCAACGGTCAGATTTCAAACTCACACGGCAACTTTACTTGGGCTACAAGCAAAGCTGACTTGTCCGACTCTGGACAAGATTCGCTCTCATAGTCTTCACTCGAAGACTTAGGTTTTGGTTAAGCATCACTTCAGTCATTCTGACTGGTTCTCTTGGACCCCACTTAACAGTACGGTGGTTCCTATGACTCAACAAAGAAGAAAAAGAACTACGAAAGATCTAAGTCTTCGAGCTCCATAGGCTTCATGCGATGTCTTCTCTTGTCATAGTCTTCAATGTGAATATCTTCATATACCACCTTTGACATCAATGTCTTCATACATTTTTAGGGGTCATCTCTAGTAGGAAAACCGAATCAATGAGGGACTTGTACCTGTGTTATCCTGCAACTAGGTTTGTCGTCAATACTCCAAAACCAACTAGGGGTGGCACTAGATGCACTTACAGGGGCGCGCCCACCCCCCCTGGCCGCGCCCCCTGCCTCGTGGACAGCTCGAAGATCCACCGACGTACTTCTTCCTCCTATATATACCCATATACCCAAAAAACTTCAGGGAGCAGAATAGATCGGGAGTTCCGCCGCCAAAAGCCTCCGTAGCCACCAAAAACCAATCGGGACCCAGTTCCGGCACCCTGCCGGAGGGGGGACCCTCACTGGTGGCCATCTTCATCATCCCGAGGCTCTCCATGATGAGGAGGGAGTAGTTCTCCCTCGGGGCTGAGGGTATGTGCCAGTAGCTATGTGTTTGATCTCTCTCTCCTATTCTTGAGGTGGTACGATCTTGATGTATCGCGAGCTTTGTTATTATAGTTGGATCTTATGATGTTTCTCCCCCTCTACTCTCTTGTAATGGATTGAGTTTTTCCTTTGAAGTTATCTTATCGGATTGAGTCTTTAAGGATTTGAGAACACTTGATGTATGTCTTGCGTGGGATACCTGTGGTGACAATCGGGTATTGTATTGATCCGCTTGATGTATGTTTTGATGATCAACTTGCGGGTTCCGCCCATGAACCTATGCATAGGGGTTGGCACATGTTTTCGTCTTGACTCTCCGGTAGAATCTTTGGGTCACTCTTTGAAGTACTTTGTGTTGGTTTGAATAGATGAATCTGAGATTGTGTGATGCATATCATATAATCATACCCACAGATAGTTGAGGTGACATTGGAGTATCTAGGTGACATTAGGGTTTTGTTTGATTTGTGTCTTAAGGTGTTATTCTAGTACAAACTCTATGATAGATTGAATGGAAAGAATAGCTTCATGTTATTTTACTACGGACTCTTGAATAGATCGATCAAAAAGGATAATTCTGAAGTGGTTTCGTACCCTACCATAATCTCTTCGTTTGTTCTCCGCTATTAGTGACTTTGAAGTGACTCTTTGTTGCATGTCGAGGGAAAGTTATATGATCCAATTATGTTATTATTGTTGAGAGAACTTGCACTAGTGAAAGTATGAACCCTAGGCCTTGTTTCAACGCATTGCAATACCGTTTGTGCTCACTTTTATCATTAGTTACCTTGCTGTTTTTATATTTTCAGATTACAAAAACCTATATCTACAATCCACATTGCACTTGTATCACCATCTCTTCGCCGAACTAGTGCACCTATACAATTTACCATTGTATTGGGTGTGTTGGGGACACAAGAGACTATTTGTTATTTAGTTGCAGGGTTGCTTGAGAGAGACCATCTTCATCCTACGCCTCCCACGGATTGATAAACCTTAGGTCATCCACTTGAGGGAAATTTGCTACTGTCCTACAAACCTCTGCACTTGGAGGCCCAACAACGTCTACAAGAAGAATGTTGTGTAGTAGACATCAGCTGCATAGTTCTTACTTACCATCCCGCAGTTCACTGTTGTCTTGGATAAAGTGTAAACAAATAGTTTAATTTTCATCTTTGGATCCATTACTAACAATCTTTATCAACTTCCTCACTTGATGCTAGTTCATCGATATCTCATTGCCCCAAGAGTGTGGTAGTGCTTGAGTCCGTAGTCAGTGTCAATGTTTGGAGTCGAACGTTAGGCTGTGCACTGCCTCCAATTTTTAGAACACATCAAAGATACTCACCACAAAGTCTACGATGGTGGCTGTGAGCGCGGGGATCGGGTTGCCCACGGAGCTATGGACCACCACCACCTTGCTGCCTCCAGCGGAGAGGCAGTGCCCAGGGGCTCATCACGATGGAAACATTGTCTGGATGAGTAGCATGCCGCGCCCAACGCCTGAAGGAACATACACAAAAATCTTGCTGCTACTGAAGAATTGTATTCCCTCTGTTCCTAAATATAAGTCTTTTTAGATATTCTAATGCGGACTACATATGGAGCAAAATGAGTGAATCTACACTCTAAAATATGTTTATATACATCCGTATGTAGTTCCTATTGAAATCTCTAAAAAGACTTATATTTAGGAACGGAGGAAGTATGAATCAAGCTACATGTTTATAAGACCTATCCCACACACACAAAAAGACCGAGCCTTCACGCCAAAAACATTGCGAAGTGAGTAGATTTCAGAAAAATAAGAGAAACCAGGTCAAATAGGGAGGCAGCGGACAGAAAGTGCATCGATGAACCCGGGTACATAGGAACTCACTTTAAAAAACATATTTATAAATGCTAAAAAAGTCTGAAGAAGGTTGCACGGATGCGTCTTCATGTTTTATGTGCGTGCATAAAGTTTCATGAAAAATTAACTTTTTTTGTGGCCTGTGCAAAAAAGACAAAAAATTATGTCGTAAAACTCTATTTAGAAGCACTGCAAATTTTCCTTTTTACGAAGACACAATGAAAAGACATTTTTTTCACAAAACTTTGTGCCGCGCACACACATTTGTCAACATGCATGCGTGGAATTTGCTTTTGAATTTTGTTAACATTTTAAAATGTGTTTAAAATGCATTTTTCAAAAAGTGAGTACATATGCCCATGGGTTCATGAGGTGCCGACTCGGCAGCAGACAAGGAGCAATCGATCTGACCTTGCCCTGCTGCACCTTCTTTTGTTCTGCAGCGGAATCCCTTTTAATTAGAAGGCGTGTGGTATTACACTTAGAACTCCTTCCTTATTTTTTTGCAGGTGAACTCCTTCCTTATTTGGGCTAATTTCCCTCCTTATTTTCAAGACTGAATTTCAATGCTTCTTTATGTAGCTTTCCTTCTGTCGGAGTATTTTCTTTCCTTATTTTTTTAGAGGAAAAGGGCTCAAAGCCCCGGTTCCAATTGGATTGCCAAAATAAACCAAAACAAGGTCCAAAACATTTACAAGTACGCGGGGGGAATAAAATAGCACACGCGCCGCCCCGGCAAAATGAACATACCGTGCCCACAGGGCCTCAGTCACCAGTCTATGAAAATATTAAGCAAAGTTTACAAGGGGAGCTGCAGCCAACACATATGGATCAATAGAAATCACTCGCTCGCAGCCCCTGTTGAGCACTTCTTCAGTCCTAGCCAGGATCTGGCCATAGCAGGAGGGGTGGGGATCTTGCCATCTGTTCCAGCTTCCGCACCATGTGTAGCACTTTTCCTTTGACACGGTCTGAGCAACAGACTGCCTAGCTGTCTAAGGTAGCAGCAATCTTCCTCCACAAAACCTGCATCCCAGACCAGGGGGTATGATTGAAACACATGTCGTTACGATATTTCCATAATGCCCATAAGGCAGCAGAGTGTAAAAGGCAATCTGCTGGGTGATTCTTGTTAAAGGACCACCATTCTAATATGTCAGTCATAGACATCCCAGAATGGTTGTTTGAAATGTCCCCAATCACTCTCCATAGCTCTATCGAAACAACACAGCCAAAAAAAATGCTCAACTGTTTCAGGATCACTACATAAAAGGCAGGAAGCATCCTCTATTGTTTGCCTTTTCTATAGATTATCCCTAGTCAACAATTTGTTATTAGACATGAGCCAAAGAAATATATGGATGCGAAGTGGAACTCTGATATTCCAGATGGATATACTGTCCCCAGGGAGGACCCCTCTAAAATTAATAATGTTGTAAAAGGACTTGGCAGTGTATACACCTTTAGAGTCATAATCCCAACAAACAGTGTCTCCCCTGTCCACCAGCACAGCATTCTTGATAGAGCTGAATAGATCATTCCATTCAGCTACCATATCAAGAGAAAAACATCTTCTAAAGGAGATTTTAAGGTTGGTGCCATCCCAGGCATCACACACAGTGATGTTCTATTCATTGGCAATACTATATAGGTTCCAATATTTAGTAGTTAGGGTGGTATGACCAATCCAACGGTCTTCCCAAAACCTGATACTTTTACCATCCCCTATTATCCAGGAATATCCTATGTTTGCAGCTTTAGCAGCCCATAGAATCCATTTCCAAAAGGGGGAGCACCAAGATTAGAACAAGCAAAAAATTTAGGATTATGAGTGTTGTATTTGGCATCGATGACTTGCTTCCAAATCTTACCCTGATCTAAAAAATATCTCTTAATCCAGGAAGCTAACAAACATAAGTTCATATCTGCAATGTTAGGGATACCAAGCCCCCATGATGTTTTTGTTGAGTCACACACCCCCAGGCTGCCAGGTGATATTTATGGTGACCCTCATAATTATCCGAGAAGCAGTGAGCCAGCTGAGAATTAATCAACTTAATGTCCCACTTGGGAAATTTGAAAATACCCATAAGGTAACTAGGTATAGTGGCCAAGCAGGTTTTCACTAATGTGAGCCTCTTGCCAGAGGACAGTAGTCTGCCTCTCCACCCAGCCCCTTTTTTAATAATCTTATCCATAGTAGGCTGCAATTCACACTTCTTCAGCTTTTTGTGATGTAGAGGGGATCCTAAATATTTAATTGGAAAATCACTAAGTTTACAACCAAGGATTTGAGCAAATATGTTTGCTTCATCCCTATTTACATTGATAGGAATCAGATCACATTTATGGAAGTTAATGCGCATCCCAGAAATTTGCTCAAAGCAGGATAGCAGCCATTTAAGGTTCCTGGCTTGAGTAGAGTTATTACTCAAAAATAATAAAGTGTCATCAGCATATTGCATGCTAATGATGCCAGCTGGATTGGAGCTAGGGAATAGTCCTTCCAGGATGTTATTATTAGCAGCTTTAATAAGAATTCTGGTAAAGATATCAGCTACTAAATTAAATAGTATGGGGAATATGGGTCCCCCTGCCTGACTCCCTTACCAGTGATAAAGAAATCACTGTTGGAATTATTGATATTGACCCCAACAGACCCTTTATGAAGTAGAGAAGAAACCTTCTTCATCCACTTAGGGCTAAAACCTCTCTTACTCATCATGTCAAGCAGGAAATCTCTGTTGATCATGTCATAAGCTTTTTCATAATCTAGTTTAAATACAAAACCAGATTGTTTACTGGAGTACACAGAGTGAATAATTTCATGTGCTATGATTATACTCTCAGCAATATATCTGCCTTTTATGAAGGTTGTCTGGTTCAAAGAAATTAAATCTCTACAAATGGGGCCAAACTTATTAGTGGCACATTTGGCAAAGATTTTGAAGCTGCAATTAATCATAGCAAGAGGTCTAAATTTCTCTATCTTGCTAGCATCGGCCTCTTTAGGAACTAGAGTTAATAGAGAGAAGTTAAGTCTATATAAATCTAGCTCATCTTTCTCCCAATCACGAAATAGAGCAAACAGGTCACCTTTAATAAGGTCCCAGAATTGTTGGTAAAATAAAAATGAAAATCCATCCGGCCCAGGAGCTCCTTCTGCATAAGAGCCGAAGACAGCCTCTTTAATCTCTTTTTCAGAGAAGGGGGTATCCAGGATGTTGTTATGAACATTAGTCACTTTCTCACCATCTCCCCAAAAGTCATTTTTTAGGTTGATGTTGATTTTCTCTTGGAAGCCAAACAACTTTTTGTAATAATTGACAGCAACTTTCATAATATCTTCATGTTCAGTCACATTACCTGTATCTCCTTCCAGCATCAAAATCTGCTTCCTGCTTCTCTTTTGATTTGCTATAGCTTTAAAGTATCCGGCATTCAGATCTCCTTCAAGTATATCTCTCTCTGGATCTCTGCCTGGCCTTGATTTCTTCCTTCCTCCAAATATCCTCTAGATCACCTGCAATTTTTTTAATCCTGCTATTAGTGTTGGGGGAAGGAGGGTTAGTTTCAGAGAGAATATCTAGGCAGTTATATTCAGCCACCAAAGCTTGTTTCTGCCTGTTTTGCATAGCCTCATAATTGGCCATCCAGCCTTTAATGGCTTTTCCGGAATTCCTACTTTTGAACTGCCAAATGTCTATAACCTTAGTAAAAGGGCATTTAGCAGTCCAGGCTTTAGTAACAACCTCCCTAAAGCCCTCAATTTCCAGACACCATTTTTTAAATCTAAATTGTTTACTTTTGGGAATGGGGAAGGCACAGGTGTTAAGAACCAGGGGGGTGTGATCACTCCCCAATCTAGGAAGGGCTCTGAGATGAACTCCATGGAATTCAGCGGCCCAATCAGTGGACATGAACACTCTGTCAATAGTATCCATCATTAGATTGTCCTAGTTGTTACCCCAAGTAAACTTCCTCCCATTAATTTTTAGCTCAATCAAACCAAATTTGTTAATCCAATCATTAAAGAGGTCAGCCCAGTGTTGATTAATAGCACCAATGCTTTTCTCACTAGCCTCTCTAATTAGATTGAAATCACCCCCTACCAGAGTGGGTCCTGCCCAGCCAGTTAAAATGGAATGAAACTCATTAATGAAGTCCATCTTAAACTGGTCATAGGCAGAGCCATAAACAGAAATAATTCTCCAAGTAGAGCAATCCTGTTTGTTCCAAATTAAACAAGAAATACAATAGTTATGTAGATCACATTGAACAATGTCAAATGTATCTAGCTTGCTACCCAACAAGATCCCTCCTGCAGTATTTATAGCAGGGAGCCATTTCCAGTGGAAATTGGATCTGGGGTCAAAAGCTTCAATTTGAAGAATAGTGAAATCTTCTTTTTTGGTCTCAGAAATACAAATGAAGTCAGGACTGTTGGCTCTAATGAGCTCTTTTAATTTGTCTACCTTAGTAGGATTATTAAGCCCTCTAATATTCCAGAAAATACCTATCATTTACAATCAAAATTAATTTTTCTTCTCCCTTTAGAAGAAGAGTTTTTATGAACCTCCATCCAAGGGGAGTCTGAAGTAGGGAGCTCAGTACTCTGATCCCCCACTTCTGCCTCACTACTATCCCCAGGAACAGGCTCAGCACACATGAATTCATCACCAGTAATATCTATACTGGGAGGCAAAAAAATATCAGGATTATCAGAATTAAACTTAGTAATTCTATCTATTTCTACATGCTTGATAATGCAAATATTTTCCTTAATGTTATTACTGCTGGTGCCCAGGCTAATCCCTGAACATTCTGCAGTTTTTATCAGAAAATCATCATCAAGACATGCAAAGGAGTTTTGAGTACCTTTTCTCAACATAGGTTTTTCCAGGTTTTTGATTTTCTTCAATTCTTGAGCTTTTTGGATAGCAGGTCTGTCATCCTTCTTGTTCCTGGTACTAACCCTGGAGGCCACCACAGGACCCCATTTCTGCTGAGTGCTTGTTTTCTTCTGAATCTTAGGAATAGATCCAACAGCAGCAGCTTCAAATCTCTCCAGAAGGGGGCCACCCAAGTTAACATTTTGGTTCTTCTTCACCACCTCCAAGTAGCTTTTGGTCATGGGGGCACCTAGTAGCTTGGAGGAGACCATATCAGAGTCATTGGCAATAGAGGCAGGGGTGGAACACTTATGAACAGTGCCACTATGACCAACAGTATTAGTTTTGTCCTTGGCAGCTTGATTGCTATTGCCAGTGTCCATATCCTCTCCAAGCAAATCATCTTCACTAGTATCAAATCATCTTTCCTTATTTTTCTGTCACATAGACTCAAATTCCTTTTATTTCCTTATATCTTTGCATGTCGATTGAAATACTCTTATTTCTTGTCAAGTCCCCCTTGATACACAGAAAGATCAACGACGTATATAAATTGGGATGATATCGTGTAAGCGGGCGAGGTGGTACTATTTAATAGTTGAAGCAACCTAATTTCTTTGAAACTTTGAGCTAGTCCAATTGGCTGAGGCAATGTATAGTCTATGGGGAGGTCCTGTGTTCAATTCCCAAAACCAGCAAAAAAATTTTGTTGGCCTGGTCTTATGTGGGCCAGTTTAATTAGGCCATAGGGCAGGTCAGCAATTGTTTCGCCCTCTTAGATGGGCCGCCTTACTTCTTTGTGTGAGGCGATAGTATATTGATTAAAGGTGAAACGTAAAACCCTCTTGTTTTACGTCAGGGAGCGCTAGCTCAATTGGTCATGCCCTTTGGTAGGAGCACTCGAGGCTCTGTGTTCGATCTTCACAACAGCAAATATATTTCTTGGTTGAACTTTTTTTCTATAAAAAAATAGTACCGTGGGTTGAATAAAAGAACCACATGGGTTTTTATGCAAAATTACGTGATGATGAACTCGACGGAAGCAATGCGTGCTTTATTAGTAGGTAAAGATATATGATGAAAGATAGTATAAGAAAAATCATCTCTTAACTAAAAGGCAGTACGAAGGCATTTCGCCGCCTGTTTTGGTTACAACGCGATATCAAACGATGACAATGTCTGCTCGTTTTTGCCTCAAAAGTTACATCTTCTCATAAGCTGCCATGCTTATCTGAAGAAAATGCAATGCGTCTCTGGAGAAACTGCAAGCAAAAATGTTGCCAACTATTGGGTCATTAAAAAAAGACAATATTTTTCTAGGTTTTCTGAGTATGCCACATTTAGTAGCTGACACCATTGTACATGTCCTTGACACCTCAAGATCCATTTTCCACGTTGAGCCGATTCAGTACTCCGACACTAGCGGGAATCCGCATCCCAAACTGCTTTTATCCGATATAACAACCCTATCCGGTTTGTTTGACTCATCACCCGCGATTACCGACGAAGATCCCGAAAATAACACCACACCACCCATTTTATCCACTTCCACCCTATCCGTTTCCTAATTTCGGACGGCTAAAAACTGCGTCGGCTACGCTGGGCCGCAGGAGCCGAGCCGACCGCGCAAGGCGGAGCCCGGAAACAGAAAGAGTTGCGTACGCCCCCCAAATATCTCGCCTACGTCCGCTCCCCACCACCCCTCGGCCTCATCTATAAAACTCCACCCGCTCCCTCCCTCCAAAAAAGAAGGAACGATCCACTGCGCCTCGCCTGCGGCACACACACCCCTCGACACCCAAGGTAATAACCAGCTCCATCCCCTCCCCCTCTCTCCCTCTCTCGGCCAAGAACACGCGAGGCAAGAACAGATTCACCGGAGGAGGAGATGATGATGATGATTGTATGAACGTGGCTCCTGATCTACCACGTACGCGCAGGTTTGGTTGGATCGTCGTGCTCCATGGGGCTTCTTGACCAGCTGTGGGACGACACAGTGGCCGGGCCGCGGCCGGACCACGGCCTCGGCAGGCTCCGCAAGTACGCCTCCTTCTCCCCGTCCTCCGCGGCGGCCGGTACGACCGCCGCTGCCGTGCCGTCGGCCGACGTGGCGGCGCCGGCGGTGACGCGGAGCATCACCATCCTCCGCCCGCCGGCCCTGTCCGTGACGTCGCCGCGCAGCGAGTCTGGCTCCGGCTCCGCGCCCTCGTCCCCGGCCAGCGTCCCCGACTCCCCCTTCGGCACAGGTATCTTATCTACCTACACCTTTGCCTCCTATTTTTTTTCTTAACTTTACATTCGAGGCCGGCGTGATGTGTTGTGGCTGACATGCTTGCTTGCTTGCGACTGCAGCAACGACGCCCAGGGGAGAGAGTGGCTGGAGCAAGCTGCGCCGCAAAGGCAGGATGGCCGCCGACGGCATAGAGGCTAGCCCGGGCACCCCCAGGAGCCCCACCGTCTACGACTGGTGCGTTGGCTTCAAAGTTCAAACCGAATATCCCCTCCTGTTTTAAAGTGCACCACATCATGAACCCAAATGCTAGATCCAACCACCATGACTCTATCCAGTACAGTAGCCATAGATCTGATGCCTCTGAACCGTGTATCTGGCAGGGTGGTGATCAGTTCGCTGGACCGCTAACCGTGAAAACAGAAGCGGATCCACCAAGACGGAGAAGCGCACGAGCACAAGGAGAGTAGCTGCAAACTATGACCGGAAGATCATGGAACCCTGCCCCAGTATATGTTACTGTATCAGTTATATGTACTACTACTAGTACTACTTCCGTTGTAAACATCCACTCCACGTGAGATGGTGCTAGTTTTCGTAGCCAAGGATGTGCCACCGTGTAGATGGATCTAAGTCGTAGCTCAAGGAAAACTTGGTAGTAGGCAACCGGCGACGTGCAACGACCTGAGGCGAATGAGACCGGTGTGAAGCGTGTGTGTAAATCCTACCAGTAGGTGTAGATGAGAGGGGATCCCCTGCTGCTTGCTCTGTACAAGGCCCGCGGGCAGCATGTGCTAATGCATGCAGTGTAAAATATGTCTGCAATAATGCATGGCGAAGTGAGCCTCCACTTCTTTGATTATTGTCAGGCATCCTCCCTAGTTGGTTTAGCTAGTTCAAGAAATCGGCACCAATAATTTGATTCGAGTTCGAGGGTGGTGTCAGATCGATGTGAAGGTTATCTGTGCTCGGTCTTCTCTGTACGGCTAGGGTCAAAAGGACGGGCCTCTTGACGTTTGACAGATCGGAGGGGGTACTTGCCCGTGATACTGACGGCACGGCATGGCGCACCTCATTTGCCGACGAGAGCTAGGATATTTATGGATCGTTGAGCGCTTTGGTGAAGGTTTTCAAGGAAGGCCGGTCATGACGGAGCCTGACGAGTTTAATGCATGGCTAATAAGGCCTAGTTCAGCAGCATGGTCTTTCTAAACAGTTTGTCTAGTTCACGTTCAAATGTTTTTTTAAGGATGTCGCATTTAAGCTCCCACAAATATATAATACAGCAATAAGAAAAGAAAAAAAGACCACATGTAAAGTGGACATCAGTTTAGATGTGACATAATTATGTCACATCTAAATGTGTTCTAAACAGATCCTGTTGGAAAAATAAGCAAATTACTACGAGATTTAATCCGAATAAATAGAAAATAGATCGTGACAGCAATAGCAGAGATTAAACTAATCATGCGAACTAGCATAGTAGATGAACAGATCACATCTAGGGCATATACTAGAAACATTAATTCTACCGCGATCTTGAACAAGAAGGATAGAATAACATACGGTGCAGCGGGTGCAGCACCGCCGGCGTTGACGTTGTCGCCCATATCGTCGAGGATGAGGTTGCCGAGGTCGGGGAAGAAGTCGTCGTTCGCGAAGTCGTGGCTGCCAGCAGTCGCGCGAGTGCGCTCCCCAAAAACCTGATCGCCCCTCTCCCATACAGGATCACGAGAGGCGGGGTTCCGGAGGCCTGCTGTCCCTTCTCCCGGTGCACGCCGAAAGGAGGGACGGAGAAGACTTGCTTGACGGCGCAATGATTTGAAACGGTGGTGAGAAACCATACAAAGCGGCGGCGGCTAGGGTAGACGTCTGCCTGACTATATAGTGCGGGCCGGATAGGTCGTGGGAGTAAACCCCACGTCCGAGTCGTCACGATCCAAAAGAATCGGAAACGATTCAGTAATTAACACGCTCATTAATTATTAATTAATGACTCATTAATTTTTTCCGAGCAGCAAAAATATAGACAACGTGCATAGCTCTGTCCTCGGCTCGGCTCAATCCCGCGGCGCGGCGCGGCGTGGCGAGGCGAGCGAGGAGGAGGAGCGCGCGTGTAGGTCTCCTCTTTTCATGCTCATACAAGTGGTAGATGAGCTCACCTTATAAAAAGGTGCAACTCTCTCTCAACTTCCGGGGTGGGACTAAACTTTAGTCTCACTCACTCCACTCACATGTGTGCATAAATGGGCCAAGAGAATTTCAGAATTTTAGTTGGGCTTTGGGCCAAAGGCCTACTAGCAAAATTCCAACAATCCCCCACAAAGTCTCATTGGCACATCTCATTATTTAGTTCCAAAACATTGTTTATATACCGTTGCTTAGTGGAGACTGTGAAGTTGAACTTCCACTTAGAAATTTATGCTACACTAGATCACAACTTGAATAGTGGACTATGCCTTGAACTACAAGTTTTCTGCGAGACTAGTTTCACACAAATTCTTCACCGATACTGGGCTGCCGCAAGGCTTCCCCGCGGGTGGAGCGTATACGTCATACTCCAGAGCCTTTTCATGAATTTATTAGAGAACACCCAATTCTCACAAACTGCAACGTTAACAGTCAAATTCATATAGGTGTGTTCCTCAGAAGATGTTCTGCAGGACAACATCTCTGCTTACCCGAATAAGCCACTTGGAACACATTAAGATAAGTATCAACCTGCCATGCAGATCAGGAGAGTATTGCATCTTCATGGAGTGGGATAGGTAATATAGGGATCCTCTCCTCCCAGCTAACCAACAGCTTGTCTCCCACTTCTACTTCACGGGGATCTCTGATCACATAGAGTGGGTTACCACTATGGACAACTCATGCGGTGGGTCTCAGACCCATCTCCATCGATGCATTATCTATCACATTACGTGATAGACCATTTGTGAAGGGATCTGCCAAAATTTTTTGACGTTTGGATATAATCCAATGTAATAACTCCGGAGTTCCTCAATTTTCTTACAGATTTCAGTCTCCTCTTCACATGCCTTGAGGACTTCATATTGTCCTTAGAAGTGTTTATCTTGATGATCACAGTTTGATTATCACAGTTCATCAGGACACTACTAGGGAAAACCTTATACACAGAAATTTAGCAACAGCGCGGGTTAAAAAAGGGCGCTAGTGCTAGATAGCAGTAGCGGTTCAGAATAAACCGCGTTGCAGATACGATCCTAGCAGTAGCGCGTGTGCCCGTAAAAGCGCTACTATTAATATTCGCATTGTTGGAACGATGGGCTATGCATAGCAGTAGCGGCCTTGCAGGAAGCGCGCTACCGCTAGGGCATGAATAGCAGCGCGTTTCCCTGTAACAGCGCTACTGCTAATGGAAATAAAATAAAATGAAAAACAAATAGAAAAGTAAATGAAAGAAACAGAAAAAGGAGAAAGAAAAAAATAAAATGTAAAGCAAAATAAATGAAAAAGCGAAAAAACAGAGAAAGGCTTAGCTATAGCGTGTGTTAGTAAGAGGTGCTGTAGCTAACGCAGCTGCAGCGCGTTTCCAGGACCCCCGCTATAGAAACAGAAAAGGAAATAAAAAAGAGAGAAAATTACATATGTATAGCAGTAGCGCGTTTTGGAAAAAGCGCTATAGCTACCTTAGCTATAGCGCGTTCTGCGAAACACGCTACCGCTAGTTTTGACTTAACCAAAAAACCGCCCCCCCGGCCACCACTTGCCCCCCAAATCTCTCGACCCACCCCGCCGCCGTCTCCCCGATTCGCCGTCGTCCCACTTCGCCACCGTCTCCTACCGACGTCGACGCCCCCGGAGCCACCAGAGCCATGCGCCGTCGACGCCACCGGAGCCGCCCCCAACGCCACGGAACCGCGCGGCCTCATCAATGCCACCGGAGCCGCCGTCGACGCCACCGGATCCTCCCTCGCCACAACTGCCTCCCTCACCGTCACCGGAGACGCCCCTGCCTCCCTCGCCACCACTGCCTCCCTCGCCACCACCGGAGCCATCCTCTGTAAGCCCCCACCCCTCCTCTCTCTCATACATAGGTTAGCTAGTTTAATTATGTTAATTATCTAGGTTAGGGCAAAAATTTAGTTAGGGCTTTGACAGAGAAGTAGTTAGGTTAACTAGTTTAATTACCTAGGTTAGTGCAAAAATTTAGTTAGGGCTTTGACAGAGAACTAGTCAGGTTAACTAGTTTAATTAGGTTAATTATCTAGGTTATTTAGGCAAGTTTTATTTTAAAGATGATCCCTTCCTATACTTTTATTGTTGATTATATCTTTTCATTGAAGTGGTCATGTTGTTTGTGCCCAAGTGGCTTTGTTGTTTGAATGAAGCTGAGTGGCCTATATATGTTTTGCCGGAATGTTGATTCATTAACGTTCTGGCAAATTTCAGGTTCTCGATTTGTCCACTTTTTAGCAAAGGTCATGCCAAAAAATTTCGTGAATTTCGGCATGACTTGTGCTACAAACTAGGACATATCGAGTGCCCGGGATTTGCCGCACCAGGAAGGAGTCAACGTTCCTACAAAACATAGGCCTTTTGTATGTCATCATTTATTTTATTAGGTCTAGAATTAATTTACTAGATCTAATCATAGGAAACATGGCTAGCAACGATGAAGGACAGGGTTATGGTGATTGCGACGACGTCTACTGGGCGGCAGACGAATTTTTTAGCCTTGCCGACGATCAACCGGTGGCATCGGGGACTGAGACTGACACGCAGACCGGTGCTGAGACTGAGACCGGCGCTGAGACTCGGACCGGCATCAAGACCGGCGCTAAGACTGAGACCGGCGCTGCCTTGGGGAGCGGAGCCGGTGTAGAACAGAAAGCAAAGAGGTAACGGCTTCCTAACAAACTCAAGACTACTAGACTGGTGGTCACGGAGGTGTACGACGGCAATTTTGAGCCAAAGGCGCCCGAGGAAGCGCGTCGATGCTACGGCAATCAAATAGGCTGCATCGTACGAATAACCGCCACCATCAACGATGAGAAACTACCGAAGATAGAAAATATGAGGAGCTCCCTCCTAAAGAAGTTTCACCAGATATTCTTGTTCCCGGGCCGGAATGAGAAGGATTATGAAGATCCAGATGAGGACCCGGCAATGAAGAAGATAAACAAACACGCCATGACCAAGTTTACGCGTTGGCCGCCTGGAAAAATCGAGTGAAAGCAAAGATCATCGTTAAGAAGGAACCCTACTCCGAGATTGTAAAGGATAATCCGACAATCACGGAAGAGTAGTTTCAAATATTCAAGGAGGCTTGCGAGGCCGAAGCTGCCAAAAACAAAAGTCTCAGTACATGAAGGGGCTTCAAGAGAGGAACATTGGGAGCCACCACCTCGGAAGCCGTGGTTACGGCGGAAAGAGGTCCAAATGGGCCAAGGAGGACGTGGAAGCCGCGAGTCTTGGCATCCTAGACCCCTTGGCGGATTTCACCGTCCCGCAGGAGCGTGACGTCCTCAGGGCCCGGCACCGTTGGGACCCAGTGAACAAGGTTTACAAGACAACACCGGTCATTACAGAGTTCATGAGACTGTTGGTAATTTTAGTTTCTGATCAATTCGACTGCACACGTTAGTCATATTTGTAAACGATCCTTGTGCCTTTTGCAGAGAGAGCAGCACCGGATTGCGCCGAAAGCGACGCGCCGTCTGAGGCATTAGCGAGGCCCAAGTGAGACACTCCATTCAACCGGGCGTTGAACATATTGAAACGATAACCGGTGGATACTCGACCGTCGTATGGACGCGTGCACGGTGTCGGAGACGGCGCCACGTGGAAGAAGTACTACCGTGAGACCACGGAGGAGAGAAAGGAAAGACGGAGGTTAACTGAAGAAAACATCGACAAGAATGTTGAGATTGCAGTTGAGAAGAAATCATCTCAAACAGTCGCAACAGCGGTAGCTGCCGCAAAACAGGTGGTTGCAGATTTGTCTACTTCCTTGGTGACGGGCGTTATCACTTGGACAAGGCAAAATCCAGAAAAAAATGCAGAGGACTTTCCCCTTGCCGACTTCTAGGGGAGCAGCTCGACTAGCGTTGCACCAGCACCTGCTCCCGCACCGGCTCCCACACCTGCTCCCGCACCGGCTCCCGCACCGGACGTGCTCGGTGGTGCTTCATCTTTGGCTGAGCTCGACGCCCTCACGGTATCTGTCACACCGGCCCCCTTCAATATAAATGTATAATATCCCGTTTTCGTTGCCTTTCGGATGTCTCACGTCGCAGACTTTTCTTTGCAGGCCGACGAAACCCCGTGCACCATATTGTACACCATCGGCGACCAGAAGGTGGACATGGGGAAGGCGACGATAATGAAGCCGAAGGAACCATTGTTCCACAGCCGGCCGATCCCCCCGAACGTCTTCAAGGTTTCCGTGGCCAGTGTCAAACTGGGCCACGAGAATTTGCCTCCTCCAATACTAGCGGGGGATGACGACGAGACACCGCGACGGCTTGGTGATTGTTGCAATGGGTGGGTGCTGTTGTGGCCAAAGAGTTTGCTTCGTCTGGAGGCGGCCGGGAGCACACCCACGAGCACGCAGCCTCAGCAAGGTATGAACATCAACACCCCACCTACACAATTAGCGTCGGGTGTCGGGTTGGGTGATAGCGGACGGGGTAAGGAGGAGGCTCCATTAGTCGTTGATGACGTCGCCATTAATGAGGATGAGGACGACGATGGCGCTGAACAGTATGTTTATACTGGCGCCTCCTCAGGGTTTGAGCGTCATGAGTCGGTGCCTGAATTGCCGTCTCAACGTATTATGGACGACCTTCCGGTACTAAAGAAGTCTAGGAAGAGAGCGAGGAAAGGCAAAAAAGATGATTCTATGATCCAGCCGCCTCAGCAGCCTCGGCTTCAGGACCGTATAGGTATCCCTGATGCGGATAAATGGCATATCCCCGGTCAACCAATCCTACCTGCAACAGCGCTACGGGCCAGATTCGACGATCTAAGGAGACTTCATGATGATGTGCTGCGGGTAGAGAAAGGCCTCATCGCCTCGAAAGATCCAGGATACCCACTCTACGTGGTTAACGTTCCGCGGCAAATGTCGTACGTCGACAGCTTCCCCGCGGATAAGTTCTTCCTCCGATTTGATTACATATTCGACATGTTTCACGTGAAGAAGCTGGATTTTACGTTTGTCCGCCTTTATGCCTTGCACATGAACTACATCATCGGGGTTGAGCAGATATCTAATATCCGTGTCGCTGACCCGTACTACATGCACGAGGGCTTCTTGGGAGTCTGCGCAAAGCACCGTGAATACGCGAGGGATTACATCGTCACTTTCATGCTCGCCAATAAGGACAAGGAGGCGATTCTCGTGCCTTATCATCCCGTGTAAGTCATCCGCGCTGCTATCCTTCCTTCGATTTCAATCATTCATTTGCACGGTGGAGGCTAATTAATTTGAGGTGTACTTATTTTGCACAGCGGCGGGCGCGCCGTCCTCATCATCCTCTACCCCCGATTCTCCCACGCTCTTTACTTGGACTCGTCGAAGAACATTCACAAAAAGGATTACACCCACATCAAGGATGTTCTCGACAGTGCTATGTTTTACTACCAAGCAAGGGGTGGAGAGGTCAGGGACAAGAAGACAAGGGGTAGCAGGGCCGCCTTCAGCCATAAGACCGACTTCTGCTGCATCCAGCAACCGAACGATTCTCTTAATGATGGATTCTATGTCCTACACCACATGCTGGAGTACAGACGGGATCACCAGAACCTTCGCATGTCACCTAGATCCAGCGATGCCCATATTCTGCAATGGGCAAAGGACATAGGAGATATCGAGGATTATCGACTTCGAGCTGAGTTCTATAACATCCAACGCGAACTTGCCCAAATCATCATGAAGGAGGTCGTCGGAAAAACAGGGATGTTCTACAGAGAAGGACAAATGTCGCGGGAAGACGTCCGAACATGGATAGCCTCTCAGCGTCTCGACATGAAGCCCTTCACTAAGCTCAAGGACTATCTCCCTGACTTGGATGGATGGAACGACATGTTAGAGTGATTGTCGATATATGACAATGTGTCCGTTTAGTCCATACTTTCTATATGACAAAACTTTGAGTTATGCACGGTGAAACTTTATTTGTGATGTAATTAAACCGTCCTCCTCCTCGACTAGCGAAAATCACTCTAGTTAGGGCATTTTGGGGTACGATGAACTTTGTTATTTATGCTTATGATACATTGTTTCTATTTTTTGCCAAGTCTGTCTCTTTCTGTTTGTCAACTATATATGTTGCATATCATCGACTCATGTGACGATGCAGGTGCATAGATCATAGATGGCGAAGAAGTGCTACGCCAGGAGTATATATACGACAAGTGGCCGGTGTGTCAGGCCCAGGTGTACCGGTTTCCGGTTTCCGAGTGACAAGCAGTAGTTAGTTTAGGTTCACGCTAATGCGAGAGAGGGATACGAATTCATGTACTCAAAGTGATAGCTCTTCTCACGTATATCATTGTTTAGATGGATGACGATGTATTTGCAAGTAATCGAGACTTGTATCGCTATTTTTGAGATGATGACGAGAGACCACTTTGTGTTGGATGATGATTATGATGAGACTATTTGTATGTATATGCTATGATTACATCTGTGCTCTCGCAGGCATTTGTATGTGTATCATGATGACATTTGTATGTGCTAAAGATTCTTCTATAAAGCCTGTTCAAATACAAAACAAATATGCCGAAAAAAAACAAAAAACTACTAAAATTAGCAGTAGCGAGTGAAGAAAAGTTAGCAGCAGCGCGGTAGTAGCAGTAGCGCGCACGGAAGAAGCGCGCTATAGCTATTAGCAGTAGCGAGCTTCCACTAAGCGCGTTGCTGCTACACTTGTGTAGCAGTAGCGCTGGTGAGCACGCGCTACTGCTATGTGTTAGCTGTAGCGCCTTATTAGTAGCGCCGGTCCGCACGCTACTGATACACCTAAAACCCGCGCTGCTGCTAGCCTTTTCCCTAGTAGTGGGATAGGGGGTATTGATTTTTCAACCGTAGGTAAGTCCATCAAGATCTCACGAAGCCACTCCGCTTCAACAGTGGCAGTGTCTAATGATGTGAGTTCTGCTTCCATAGTTGATCTCGTTAAGATGGTCTGCTTGCAAGACTTCCAAGAAACAGCGCCATCACCAAGTGTAAAAACATAACCACTTGTGGCCGTAATCTCATCAGCATCAGATATCCAGTTTGAGTCACTATAACCCTCCAGTACCATTGGATACCCGGTGTAGTGAATCCCATAGCTCGCGGTGCCTTTCAAATAGCGCATAACTCTCTCAAGCGCATGCCAATGATCATCTCCCGGTTTTGACACAAACCGACTCAGCTTGCTAATAGCAAACGAGATGTCAGGCCTCGTGGCACTCGCCAAATACATAAGCGAGCCAATAATATGAGAATACCTCAGTTGATCTCTAGCAATCCGTCGATTCTTTCGAAGCAACACGCTAGCATCATATGGAGTTGGAGAAGGTGTGCAGTCGCTATACCCAAAATGACTCAAGACCTTTTCCACATAGTGAGACTGAAGCAGTGTGATCCCACCATTCTCATCTCTCAACAGCTTGATGTTTAAGATAACATCAGCTACTCCTAGATCCTTCATCTCAAAACAGCGAGATAAGAAATCCTTAACCTCCTTGAATTAAATCAAGTTTGGTTCCAAAGATCAATATGTCGTTGACATACAGATAAAGAATAACTCCTTCGCCCCCACCATAGTGATAGTACACACACTTGTCACCATCGTTTACTACAAAGCCGACAGCAGTTAATGTTCTTTTGAACTTCTCATGCCACTCTTTTAGGAGCTTGTTTAAGGCCATATAAAGACTTTAATAACTTGCACACCTTTCCTTCCTGACCAGATACTACAAAACCATCTGGCTGATCCATATAAATTTCCTCCTTCAACTCTCCATTGAGGAAAGCTGTCTTAACATCCATTTGATGAACGAGAAGACTATGTGAGGCAGCCAGTGATAGTAGCACCCGAATTGTGGTTAGTCTAGCCACGGGTGAGTAAGTATCAAAGAAGTCTTCACCTTCTTTCTGGGTATAACCCTTGGCCACAAGCCGTGCCTTGTACTTTTCAATCGTACCATCAGGTCTAAGCTTCTTCTTGAACACCCACTTACATCCTACAGGTTTGCACCCATAAGGACAGTTAGTGATCTCCCAGGTACCGTTACCTAAGATGGAATCCATCTCGCTATGTACAGCTTCCTTCCAGTAGTCAGCATCAGGAGATGCATATGCTTCTGAAATAGTCTTGGGTGTGTCATCCACGAGGTACACAATGAAATCATCACCAAAGGACTTTGCAGTCCTCTGTCTCTTACTCATCACAAGAGTTCCATTGTCACCCTCAACACTCAACGTGTTCCATCGCAATGGTGGGTTCAGGAATTACAGTGAATTCCTCACTAGATGGAGTAGGTATCTCCTGATTTGATGAACTCGACATATCCTTCACAGGAAATATGTCCTCAAAGAAATTTGCATCATTCGGCTCCATAATCGTACCAACATGCATGTAGGATACCTCAGATTTTATTATCAAAAATCTATAGCCGATGCTATGAAAAGCATAGCCCAGAAGAACACAATCCACGGTTTTTGGTCCAAGCCTGCGCTTCTTGGGAATTGGTATATTGACTTTCGCCAAACAACCCCAAGTACGTAGTGCAAATATCTGACAAAGACAAGTGGAACAAGCCTCCGCTCTCATAGTCTTTTCCAACAAATTGTCCATACTTAGAAATTACAACTTTATTGGATTCGAAAACCAACTTAAAACCATCTCGACATAAACGGGAACCGCTAACGAGATTTTTATTGATGGACGGCACATGATGAACGTTCTTCAGACGCACTGTCTTCCCCAAAGTAAACTTCAGATCGACCGTACCAACACCTCGAATGATGGCATGTGACCCGTTCCCCATCAGCACGGGAGAAGTCCCAGTGGCCTGGTAAGAAGAAAACATGGAGGCGTCAGCACAAACATGTATATTGGCACCGGTGTCAATTAACCAATCAGGGGTTTGGAATACTGAAAGGATGGTAGGAAAAATACCGTACCCTGATTCCTTCATATCAGTATCACCGATGACAACATTAGCGGACTTGCCGCTTTTCTCATGATCGCGCTCCTCAAAGCGGTTAGGACACTTCGGAGCCCAGTGATTAGGATCACCGCAGACATGGCAAAGTCCGTTCCCCTTCTTATGAGAATTCTTCTTGAAGTTGGTAGAATGTGATGGCTTGTTCTTTGTATCAAACTTGCCTTTGCCCTGAGTTTTGTTCTTATTCTTGTTGGGCTGGGAGTTCTTCTTCTGTACCATGTGGGTACTAGAAGCTCCCTCAGCAACTCGAGCACGTGTGTCCTTTGCTCTCGCCTTCTCTTCAACATCAAGAGTACCAATGAGATCCGCAACGGAAAACTCATGTCTCTTGTGTTTCAGGGAAGTAGCAAAAT
Organism: Triticum urartu; assembly: GCF_056163025.1. Taxonomy (NCBI): domain Eukaryota; kingdom Viridiplantae; phylum Streptophyta; class Magnoliopsida; order Poales; family Poaceae; genus Triticum; species Triticum urartu. Next base: position 418,438,040 of record NC_141877.1, on the reverse strand, counting down.
TGTTCCACGAAGGTGGAAGTTTGGCAATGATGCCTCCGGCAACAAATTTGTCCGGCAACACACACTTGAAGTACTCAAGTTCTTTTGCGAGCGACTGTATCTCATGAGTCTGCTGTACAACAGAACACTCATCAGTCATCTTGTAGTCATAGAATTGCTCCATGACGTACAACTCGCTGCCGGCGTCCGAGGCACCAAACTTGGCCTCGAGCGCAGCCCACATGTCCTTGCCATTTTCAAACGACATATATGAATCCACAATGGAATCATCCAGAACACTCAGAAGAGCGCCTTTCAAGAGAGTATCGATCTTCTCAAAAGCTTCCAGTTGTGCTGGATTAAGATCGCCCTCAGGCTTGCCCTTGGTGGCGTCATAGCAGCCCATGGTCTGAAACCAGTAGACTGCTCTCGTGCGCCACCTCTTATATTGCGCCCCCTTCAAGGCGGGCGGCTTCAGATGCGCAACAAAACCACTCGGAGTAAATTGCCTATAATCAGGTTTTTGGATTGTTGGAAAAATGAGCAAATTACTATGAGATTTAATCCGAATAAATAGGAAATAGATCATGACAGCAATAGCAGAGATTAAACTAATCATGCGAATTAGCATAGTAGATGAACAGATCACATCTAGGGCACATACTAGAAACATGAATTCTACCACGATCTCGTACAAGAATGATAGAATAACATACGGTGCAGCGGGTGCAGCACCGCCGGCGTTGAGGTTGTCGCCCATGTCGTCGAGGATGAGGTTGCCGAGGTCGGGGAAGAAGTCGTCGTTCGCGAAGTCGTCGCTGCCAGCAGTCGAACGAGTGCGCTCCCCAAAAACCTGATGGCCCCTCTACCGTACAGGATCACGAGAGGCGGGGTTCCAGAGGCCTGCTGTCCCTTCTCCCGGTGCACGCCGAAAGGAGGGATGGAGAAGACTTGCTTGACGGCGCAATGATCTGGAACGGTGGTGAGAAACCATACGAAGCGGCGGCGGCTAGGGTAGACGTCTGCCTGACTATATAGTGCGGGCCGGGTAGGTCGTGGGAGTAAACCCAACGTCCGAGTCGTCATGATCCAAAAGAATCGGAAACGGTTCAGTAATTAACGCGTCCATTAATTATTAATTAATGACTCATTAATTTTTCCCGAGCAGCAAAAATATAGACAACGTGCATAGCTCTGTCCTTGGTTCAATCCCGCAACCCGTGGCGCATCGTGACGAGGCGAGGCGAGCGAGGAGGAGCGCGCGTGTAGGTCTCCTCTTCTCATGCTCATACAAGTGGTAGAAGAGCTCACCTTATAAAGAGGTGCAACTCTCTCTCAACTTTCGGGGTGGGACTAAACTTTAGGGCGTGTTCGGGAGCTCTCCGTGGTAGGAAAATCTTTAACTCCAGCGCCACAAATCCCGCTCCAGGTTCTCACGATCGATCCCGGAGTCAGCGGTCCGTTCGGCGTCACGGCATCTCGCTCGCATGAGGGAGCGAGCCCGAAGCCCATAAAATCACCCCTTTGTGGCCCATCAGGAGCAGGCTGATAGTCCAAAACGTTTGGAAATGATGGGCTGGGCCATAGGCCTGGTCGGGGAAAGACTGCTGGCGGCAAGAGAGAGGACCTGGGAGCGAATCGGTACGTGATGATCGAGCAAGCGAGTCACTTGGCGGTGGCAGGGCAATGTAATTTTCTTCAACTCCCGCTTCCTAGTTTTGGTGGAGCTCAGTTTTCCCAACTCCTCCGATTCTGCAGATTTGCACTACGCCAATCGCCAGCTCCTGTCTCGTATAACCAGGAGTTGACCCATTCGGGTGCGCTCCAGTCCTGGAGCCAAGGATTTGAGAAGCCAGAGAGATGCCGAACACGCCCTTAGTCTCACTCACTCCATTCATATGTGTGCATAAATGAGCCAAGAGAATTTCAGAATTTTAGTTGGGCTTTGGGCCAAAGGCCTACTAGCAAAATTCCAACAGATCCTTTTCTAAAACCTAAGTGAATCTCTAGTTTTTATTTTTTGAGAGAGAAAAACGTGAATCTCTAGTGAGACAATCTGATAGATTATTGTGAGGTATCCATCCTCTTCAAGCTTAGGGCTGGTTCAGGCCAACTCCACCGCGCGACCCTATCCTGTCCGGTCCCGTCCGTTTGGGGTAAAACGGACAAAGGAGGCGGCCCAGCGCACGACGGCCCGGACCCATCTTGTCCGTTTTGTGTCCAGGCTGACCCATTTCGAACGCAAACTTGCGCCGGATTTGGGTCGCGACGGACACCAAACGGCGCCTCGTCCGCGTCTGGGCCGCATGGCAGGCGGCCACCTACCTCCCATCCGCCCACATCAATGCACACGAGCGGGTGGCCCCACCTGTTATCCGCACGTCGAACGGTCGCCGTCCTTCTTTAAGTGGGAAGCGTGGATGGATCGTCGTCCACACTGCCCCACGCCAACCCGTGGCCTCCTCGAAACCCGACAGCCCCAGTCCCAAACCCTAGCCAACACCTCGCCGGCCGGCCGCCCGCCGCAATGGGCCTCTGGAAGTCCGGCCGCAAAGGCAAGCACGACCGCGAGGCTGGTTCCTCGTCGGGACACCATCGCCACCACGCCGGGCCCCCGCGCCGCCCACCTTCTCCATCGCGCCCACGTCCGCCGGCGACCGCGACCGGCATTACATCCGCTCGTCGGTGTGCCGCCGTTATTGGGAGACGAGGATGCCGCTCCCCTGGAGCGACGTCCATCTCCCCAATAACTAGCATCTCTCCGCCGACCGGGTCCCGATCCCGCCGGTCCAGACGAGCGGCCGTGCGCGCGAGAAGGAGATCGAGCGCCGCCGTCGCCTCCTCCCCGACGACCTCTTCTATGACCCTAGGTACGCCCCCGACTCCGGGCTCTGGGACACCTGGTTTCGTGACGAGCATGACACCAGGCGCACGACCTTCTTCGCCGGCACCTCGACGGGGCCGCGGCGGCCACGACAGGAGCGCGCAGCGCCTGCTCCCCAGGAGCGCGGGCGTAGGCGGGTGCGCGGCGTCACGCCCACGCCGTCGCCTTCGCCGTCTCCATCGCCACCACCACCTCCTCGCATGACAGACGAGGAGGAGGCCCGTCTCATGGCACGTGTCATGGAGGACTCCATGTACACGCACGATGAGCGGCAATGGGAGGGCTTGGAGGAGATGACGGCCCGCTTCGCTGCCGGCGAGGTAGCCATTCCCGAGGAGGAGGAGCCGGTGGCCGCGTTCCAGCAGCTGCTGGGCCAGGGGTGGGGCTGGTCCTGCACTGCTCCGGAGATGGCCGCCGGCGTGGGAGTGAATTGGTGCCTCACCCCGCCGCGGTCACCGGAGCGGGAGGCGTCGCCACGGGAGGAGGTGGTGCAGGCACCTCCGGCCGTCCAGCCCGTCCCCGTCTACCACGCACCGCCGGCCCACCTGTGGACGCCGCCGGCCTACGTCGACCTCGTCAGCGACGACGACGACATCGGCGGTCAGTGAAGACGGCGACGGCCACGGCACCGACGGGCGCGGCAGGAGCGCGCGGGAGGCATTTTTTTATTTTGTTTTTATATGTTAATTATGAAACTGGGCCTTTGAAGTGACCGTGGAAACTAGGCCGTTTTGTGGCCGACCCTTATATATGTTTTATGTTTTTTTAAAATGCGTTTTTTTATTTTTTTAGTTATTTCATTCTAGTTTTTTAATTTTTTTTATTCACGTCCATCCCGGACACGATTTGGTGTGCGGCCGTGCGGTGGGCGCACGCATGACCCATCGGACAAAGCCGGACACGGACGAACCCATCAACACTCCAAAAAAACAAAATCCGGTCAATCCGGACGTCCGTTTAAAATCGCGCGGTGGAGTTGGCCTCGGAGAAACCGGCACGGCACCAATAATTTGCTTCGACGGGTTCCTGGTGTCAGATCGACGGGCCGGGAGAGAGACTTGTCTGAATTTCCCAATGTCGCCGTCCTCCTCTGCGTAGCGTCAAACCGATGGGGGCTGGCTGTTGATGCCTGACAGGTCATCAATGTGTGTGGCGATCGACGTTGACGACGCCGTGGCGCGACTCTTCGTCAAGGCTGGGATATTTATCTTCCGTCGCACACGCGGGTGAAATCTCTGAAGGAGGGACGGCGACGGTGGATCTGCGCGCGGTGCACCATGATCTGCCGCGCCCTCTCGTGGCATGCCAACGGCGCGTTTGCGTTTACTGTTTCCGTGCGCAATAAATGTTGGTGCGACGGGGGTTGGCTGGCTCATCCGCTGTCCCCTGGACCAGGTGCACGGCTGTCTTGTGCTGCGCGGATGGATGGCTCAACCGCCAGCCACGGCCGCGCCTCCGATCGGCGTTTCTCGAACCTGTCTCCTGCCTGCCACAGAGGGGCACGTCGTGTCCGCCTCCGGGGCCCGGCAGCCTCGCCTTCCCTGCTGCCCTGCATGTGAGGGAATGGCACCGGGCGATCTGTCCGGGCGATTTAATTAGTCAGAAACGGAAATGGACGGGTGCTGCTCTGCTCTGCTGCTGATGGAGTGATGGGTGTTTTGCTTTAGTCTCAGGACCAAAGCTCGATCTAACCGTAGCAATTGATGATCACGCGACGCTGGCCCTACAGGGCGCTGGTAGAACTGTCTAGAAAAGTTCGAGGAACAGCTGCGTGAGGGAAGGGGAAATACTCCATGCAGGACAGCAGGAGGAGCCTTTGCGGGGGTGGGAAGAAACAGGTGCTCTGCGAACCAGAGATAGAGATGGCATTGGTCGAATCCACGGTCATATTTATCTTCCTCCTTGCCTACACTTTTGTTTTACCACACGCTCTTTTTCTGCACGAGTTATCAGGTGTTGCTCCTTTGAAGATGGCTAATTTCTGCAGCAGTCGAAATGAAACATAATCTTTCAGTCGTTAGGTCTCGCATTCGTCATCTCGGGGACGTAGCTCATATGGTAGAGCGCTCGCTTCGCATGCGAGAGGCACGGGGTTCGATTCCCCGCGTCTCCATGTTTTTTCTGTGTGCCTTTTGTCATTATTTTTTCCTGAAATTAGATCGACGTATTTCAGGATCAGTTTCAGATTCCGGCGTGGCTTTTTTTTATCAAGAGTAATATGTATGGGTCGATAAGCTGGAGAAATGGCCCAACTATAAGATTCGCGACCGTATCTTTATAGTTGGGCTACCCTCGCGGCCCAGTTTCTCGGCCCGCGTCCTCTACTTCCTTGTCAAGCGAAGCCGAACTCCTCTTCCTCCTCCGCTGATCCTCCCAAGTCCCAAACCCGCGCCCCGAATCTGCTGCCGCCGCTGCGTCCGTGTCGGCTTTGCCCCGCCGGTGAAGATGTTGTCGAGGATCTCCCGCCTTGGCGTCCACGCCCTGAACCGGGCGAGGCTAGGTGAGCTTCTCCTCCCACCTCCACCGTCGCCCCTCGGCTTCGCGATTTCATTTGCCTCCGCTGCGGCGTTGTTTTATTTGGAGGATGTCTCGGTTAGGATTAGAGGGCTTCGAGTGCGTGATTCTGATTCCTGAGTTGCTCACGGAATACTCCGTGGGTTTTCCTGGTGGTCACCTGGGGCGCCCTGTCAAATTTGTGCTCAGCTCACCGTGCTACTTGCCCCGGGTGTTAATTCCAGGTCATTCGGATGCAATGACGTGGCTAGTTTCGAGTTTGTGGATGTGGGCAGGCTGATGATTAGTTGATTGACATCTGGGAGCAAATGCTAGGTGATTTGATGAAGTAGCAGCAGCATCGAGGGGATATACCTGTTGGTTGTGGCCACACTGATTTCCTGCTATTTGGTCACTCAGAGTTAATCCTATATCTGGTACGGAGTAGTTGGCAAGGAGGCACTAGTTAGTGGGTTTTTGTATTTCCTGTGGATTGGTGTCTGTTTTAAGGAATGTGGGCAATATCTGCTGTAAGAGTGCTTTCTAGCTCTTTGTCAAGACAACTGATGCGGTGTCTTTGCTCACCCTGATTATGGGGTATACAAGTATGCAAGTTGGATTGGCCTGCTCAGTTTTCCATAATAACATGTAATGTTTGTTTATGTGTTTTTTAAGGTGAACCATACTATTCAAGATGTTCCCCTTTTATGTTTAGATATACACTAGTACAAATGCCCGTGCGTTGCACCGGGCGAAAAAAACGCAAATCCTGCTCCACGTGCCACTACGAGCCACTTCTTATATCCAATTCTGACAAACGTTGGAAACAATGTTATCCTCATTCTCTATAAGGTGAACATGCCTTTGTGTTGCCACTGGTTGAATTATCGCTTTTCGAGAGAAAGATACATTGTGATTGTTGCATATACATACTCTTTGAGAGTTTAATAATTTATGTAACTAAATTACCATGAAATCAAATTTCATAAGATCTATATGTTCATACAAATTTAGTATTTTCTTTTATTTTGAGAAATGTAACTAAATTTGTAATAGTAACAAAAATAGTTAAAAATCTACGCATATACTATCAAACCTTTAAAGAAGAAAAAAAACTCAAAGCAGTAGTAGATAAGCACAAATGGTCACAAATTTACTTTTTCTTGGTGCACTAAAATAAACGTAGAATAAGTTTAAAAACATGAATGAAATGTTTGCAAAGTTTGGATATGAAAAGAGAAGTCTGCAAGGTTTGTGGTTGCAAGGCTGCTTGTGCTTCACGATATGTCCGTGAGTATCAGCTAGTTAAGTAAAGAAGATTCTACATACTCCTGCGGTTAGACTTTTAGTTGGAGAACTGCAGATAGAAAGCATGGCCTGCCACCGTCGGTACTGTGATCGGTAAAGAAAGTTATATAATCCTTATAGCATCTTATGTAAGACACCTGCACAGCAAATTAAATGCATGAAGAAGAAAAAATAATACTAAACTCAAACCAGAAAGAGAAACTAAGATAACTTAATGGATTCCTAATCCCAGTGTATATGCATTTTGCATTCTTTCAGGCTAAAAAGTTCTAGCAAACTAAAAGCATCACCAAGTAACCACGATTCTAATCGAACATCATGCATGTCAAGCTGCTATCTCTGCCTCCCCAATTAATGCCCGCCACTGTCAATGGCACATTAGAATCACAATTCTTTCCTTCCATCCCCGTCCACAGACTATGCAGATTTGTTTTTTGAACTTCTGAAAGTTCGAATTCTTAATCCAGTGACTCTTGTTCTATCTTTGTATGCATGAGGTAAAAAAAGTTACTGAGCAGTACCTCAGGAAAACCAGAAGGTTATGCAATGTTGAACTAAAACCACGACAAGAATTATGTAACGGAAGGAGTACAGAGTGATGTCCGTACGTGATGATTATTTCCTGGACATAATGTATACTGAGTGTAGGTTTCAGATGACAAACAGTATAAGCACAGATTCAAAATAGAAAGATGTCTAAACTAAGCCTAACGACCACACCGACTGAACAAATCTACTGGGAGATCAGAGAAGTTGTGCAACAATAAAAGCAAGACCAGGATAGAATAGTACACAAGGTTGTCACACTTACATCAGAATTAATTGTGCTCCTATCATCAACCCTCACTGTCATAGAATTCACCTCAGCTTTTTCAGCAACGGAAGAAATGTAGTTACCTCCCTGCAAAAAAGTTGAGTTACCAATTGCAGGAAACAAATTGCACCACAAGGTAACATATTTATTGCCATGAAACATAATCAAAAGGACCAAATACTATTTACTTGGATTGTTAGTGTAATCCTACCATATGCTTAAAGCCTAAAGAAATTGGCTGTGAACCACAATAACCAAACAACAATAAAAAATGAATCATTCCTATGCAAGCTTACAGATATATTTTAGTGGCTGTTGCTGAGTTAAATGGGTTGTACAGAGAATTACATAGTAGACTATATATGCTGAAGAACCATGAGCATGGAGATGTACTAAATTTTTGACTATCAAGTAGAAGGGAAAGAAGTAGAGATAGCACAGTAGAAGAGGAAGGGGCAGCTCCAATATATCTACTGGGAAGCCTTAAAAAAATAAGAATCCTACTGTACTAAGCTCACAAAATTGGCTCGGAAGATTGTATGATTAGAATAACCAATAGGATTTTACCTGGTTGAAGCACACAACAAAAGACTCCATACATTTTCTTCAAGAAATTCATTGAACGTTCGGTGTGCGACAACAATGGAACCATAACTGGATTAGTAATGCCATAAAAATGTAATCGTATGTCAATATCTGCATGTCACCTATTTTATGTTTGATTCCCTCTATAGTGGCAGATAAGTTTGCTCTTATCTTTCAGACTGAATTGTACAATAAAAATGTTTTGTCAGATTTAAAAATCTTATTTATGTTGGATGCCCTCTATAATGAACAAGAACTGATTTTTATCTATCCTGAGAACAACTGGATCGGCATTGATCAGTTGCAAGTGCAAGCAGGCTCGGATAACCTGTAATTGAATGCACGTGCACAAAATTTTCTGGTACAACAGTAGTTACTTCACAGAACAATAAGCTAAACTGTTGTTACAATTTCTGTTCTAATAAGTTGAAGGTTTTGTTAGCATGACCAACTTCAGTTTAGGTGTCACAAAAAACATTAGTTCAAGATTTTGAAACAGTTAGTCAGCTTAACCGACAGACTAAAGCCATACTTCACTCACCACGGGCATCCAAGCATCCAGCTTATTTGCATATTGAATTGCAAATGTAATCAAAGGGGTGTAGGGATGGAGGTGCAAGTTAGCCCTGACAGGCATAAAATTCTGGATCACACCCACATATCCTGGTCCAATTTTCCAAGAGGGGTCTTCTTTATCACCCAGATGTCTGGTGTTAAGAAGTTCTCTTGGAGAGTGTCCTCATTCCACCACCTACTGTCAGCAGAAAACAGTTCACCCAGCTTCCTCACCCTTGAAATTCCCTGGGACATTAGGTATTCAAGGTCAACCCAAATATGTTTGGTCGTGCCATCTCAAATTCTCTTCACTAAGCCTATTTCAAGTGCTCTCCTCCTTTTCAGGATTGCCTCCCAAGTTGTGCGAACTATTGAGCTTAGATCTCACATTAATAAAAAATCACTATTAGAAGTACAATGTGCAGCCAATTGGTGTGCTAAAAAAACCAGAGCACCTTGTAACAACAAACCGGTTAACTGCTCCCCTATAGAATGTTTTGCCACCAAATCTGCACTTCTATTTTGATCTCACTTAACTAATTGACAATGTGTGCCACAGTAGAGCAATCTGAATCCCTGCTTTAAACTGAACTAATCCTATGTATATGATTATGACAAGAGTTGCAAAGCACATGATTTTACAGTTAGCTTTCTACTAATCGCTAGACTATCACAAATCACGGTTCCATCTGTACCAGAATCTCGGTCAAGAAACCAATATAAAGTTGCCAAGCCAGAGTCAGTGTATTAATCCTCTATCTCTTCTATTTATTTAGCATTCACATTAGTAAAAAAGTACAGGCAGGTAAAAAAGTACAGGCAGGTAATATAGCTTGATGTCACAGATGTGCTTACAGCTAGGTGTGGTCAGCTTGAGGGTGCGGAAGCAAATGTCACAGAGCGCCTTGTTGTCCAGCACCATGCACTCGTCGGCGTTCTCCACCAGCTGGTGAACCGAGAGAGTGACGTTGTAGGGCTCGACCACCGTGTCAGAGACCTTTGGAGATGGGAACACGGAGAAGGTGAGCATCATCCGGCCCGGGTACTCCTCCCTGATCTTGGAACCGGTGCCCCCGCCGAGGGAGTGGCACACCTGGAAGCCTCACGACAAGCACATGAACAAAAGTCAGAATCGCTGGCCAGAATCTGTGGAACGGAGTAACTGGAGCGACTCCTCAAGAAAGGGGAAAGTACCTTGGAGGCAGCGCAGTTCTCGGCCTCCTCGCGGACGACGTCGAGGACGGAGTCGATGAGCTCCCCGCCCTCGGTGTAGTGGCCCTTGGCCCAGTTGTTGCCGGCGCCGGACTGGCCGAAGACAAAGTTGTCGGGGCGGAAGATCTGGCCGTAGGGCCCCGTGTGCACGGAGCCCATGGTGTCGGGCTCGAGATCCATGAGCACGCACCGAGGGAGTTGGGAACGCGCGCTCCTGGTCGCCGCTGGCATACATGAGATGGTGGAGGCGCCGGTCGGCGTGCGGGATGGAGCCGGCGGGGACGGCAGCCACGGTGCCACCGCTGGCTTCCGAGTCTCCGCGGAGGAGGGGGGCGAGGCGGGCCTTGATGTGCTCCACACCGGCTGCGGCAACATCCTCGTCCCGCAGGTAGACGAGGCAGGCGAGGCGGCCGCGATGCGACCACGCCCTGGCATCGACGACGCTGCAGCTCATGTCGTCTAGCACGTCGAACACCTCGGAGATGAGCCCTGTGCGGTCGGCGCCCGTCAGCTCAAGCATGGTGGCCGAGGCCGCCGCCGGCGACGCCGTTTGTTCGCACGGAGAGGCGAGGTCGAGGAGGAGGCCGGGGTTGCGGGGGACGGTGGCGCGGCGTTCCTGGGGCTTCGGGGTGGCGCGCGGAGAGGTGTGCGACGGTCGCTGCTTGTGGTCGCCGGCGACGGCGCGTGGCGAGTGAGGCCGCCGGAGCGGTGCAAGGAGGCGCGAGGCGCGGGCACAGGAGCTCAGGCGCGAGCGCGCCTCTCCGCGCCGTCCATCCTCCCGGCGAGCGCACTCCATCCTCCGGTGCGAGGCACGGCGGCCGCCGGCGCACAACGGAATGGGCGTAGCCGCCGGCGTAGAGTGGATAAGAGGAAGGAAAGGACTGCAGACTGAATTGAAATGCCTATAGGGTTTTGTTTGTAGAAGTGAAACGTTTTTTCTGGGTGCCACTAAAACAGGGACTGCGGGTTGATTTCCTGTAAATCGAGGGGCTTTTTTGCAAAACAACCACGACGGACGACCAGAAGCAATAGCTGGTTTATTAGTAGGTAAAGATTTTGGAAGAAATGTATGTTTAGTTATTCTTGGTATGTGAGCCTAGGGTCTGTTTAGTTTTTTTTACTAGCGCTTTAAGTAAATTTTAAGAGAACACGTTCTTTTGACTGGCATGCTTGTCTGTTTGTTATGACCATCTTTCGTTTCTCTATGTCCACTGAATTATTCTGACATTTATCAGGTCAAAAGTCAGTAACTTCAAGGAATCAGGAAGAACCCATCAGAGCCTGTATGAACTATGTGGTCAGCTCTCTCTCTCTCTCTCTCTCTCTCTCTCAAATGTTGCATTGTTAACTTGCCTACATTTACTGCCAACATATACAAAGGAGTTTCCCTGGTTGCTGGAACTGTCCATTTGCTAGGCCTTCAAGCAATTTTTTTTGCGGGGAATTTCTTCGAGCAATCCTAACTGTACCATTAACCTGCAGAACTTGTTAATGCTTCAGCACACCCCCCTTAAAAGTTTGCACAAATCTTAAAGTTACTTAAAAAGGCTATCATCATATTAGTTTCATAGTTTGCAGATCTAACGTATTGAATAGATTGATTTGGATACGAAAGACTATATTATCCTTTTTCATATAAAGGGCACCTTCTAGTCTCCACCTTTAATCTGCATCGAAATCCATAAATTTTCTAGGGGGGTGTACCGAAGCAAAGTTGACTCTATATAGTTTTCATACTTATCAGATATTGATGTTTGAAAAGATGCGCAGACATACAGATCTCGTGTCTGTGCTTAACTTTTTTAAAATTTATTTAAAATGAAAAATATAATGTAGAGAAATTGGAATAACTTAGTTCAAAGATGGAATAACAAATGGAACTCTTTTCAGGGTAATCATTCTCTATGTTCCGCCACGGAAGCTAAAGTCAGTGACAGGAGCGAACAGCCGAAAGCTAAGTAAGTCTTTTTACTGTTGATGCCTAGCCAGTCAGCTTTTACTTATTACTGTTGGGCGTAGCATAAATACTAAAATGTTTTCATGTATGCTCAATATTTTCAAATCTGCAGTACAGACTGTCCCACTAATATTAATATTTACTGATCTATCTCTGCGTCAGTAAGGATTCAGAATAATAACCAAAGCTCATGGAAGCAACCCTATGGTCCTTGGATGAATTTCTTAGCTGTTTATAAAAGCTTCTAATGGCTCATTGGCTCTGTAAGACCAACACAATAAACCTTACTTACCAATTTTGACGACTAACTAAATACAGCCAGTTCAACAATGATACAGTTAGACTGTAACTGTTGGAGCACTAGGACGGGCTAGGATTACATGAATATAAGTACGCCCACCAAAATAGATGGGCATAAGGAGTCTAATTAAAAAAGATTACCAATTTAAGCTATGCATGGAAAACTATTATTTTGTAAAGGATTAGAGAGAGCACATTAGGTTGGTGAATTAAGCCTTCATAGTGATGTTTGCCCTTGCTGCTAAACCATTTGATGGTTGAAACTATTGGCAAATAATTTGGCAACGGATTTCTGTCATCATTTCACTTTGTGGCAGGTTGACGTGGACTCATGCTGTTATCCCTTTGGAGGCATGACATTTATATATTTTCTGAAATAGAACGTTCAGATGTTATAAAAATGTTTCTTTACTTATGCCCCTTTTGCACTTGGGTAGTCATAGTCTCTGCGAGACAGCTGATTAGAGAAGCAAATAAAGCCAGTGAAATGCCCCCGTATCGCTAGGGAAGTAATAATAATAAAATAAATTGAATCATGTAAAACTAGCTAAATGCGCCAGTATTGCAACAGAATAATGTCAAATCATATCATATGTGGCACATCAATCTCCATAGAGATACCCTACTTGTCTGGAGGGAAAGTGGGATGGCAGGCGGGCCATCATCACCAACTCCAAAATGTGTAGGAGTAAGGTAAAGATAGATATGGCAGGTCTTCCAAACTGCTCCATTTCAAGTAAAACATACAGCAGAATATAGGGAGGAAAACACGATGTACATGATGCAACAGGCAACATGTCCGGCACACAGGCTGACTACAAGATGGAGCAAAAAAGGGAAACGGTAGATCCACACATTTGAATTATTATGAATAGTAAAGAGGCCTTTAAGTTCTATTCCTGTTCCAAAAATGATTTTGGAAATTCCTGGAAGTACTTAACTGGTGTAACATTTGTCCACCTAGAAGCCATCCACCTGACTTAACATGGTTTTTGGGCCCCTCTCTAGCTGTTGCTGTTGTGTTCCACTATTCTTAAAAGCAGCATTCCTACAAGCTGGAGTATGTCCATTCCTGTATTCCATAGCTTGTACTATGTGGGTGTAACTGATCGTCGCTAAAGAACACAAGCTGCTCTACGTGCCACGGGGAGGGGAGGGGGGGGGGGGGTGCTCGGTGGCAGGATTAGAGCGAAGATTATAGTCGTGGAATGTTGGAGGATGTGCCCCTGCATTTTGTGGCATAAGCACACTTGTGAAGGAACTGTCAGATTGGTAAGAAAAGGTCCAGACTTTATGTAGCCTGCTTAAAACACCACCCTTTAAGGGACTAGTATGTGCCCCTAGCCACTGCTTACAATTGTGGGAGAGGTAATTGGGATAAGTTCTTGTTTGATTGGTACGAAATGAGCTAGGATTATACAGCTCGCTTACAAACCCAAGTATGGAAAGTAACAACCTTGGGAACCGTTAAGAGGTTTGAATCCAAACTTAAAGATAGCTGGGTAATCCAAATTCAAAGATAACTGAGATCCTTATCCGTTAATTAGGCAATCATTAGAGGTAATTGGGAGAATATCTTGCTTGGTTAGTAAGAATAGGGCTAGGCATTATAGAGTCGGCTTACAAACCTAAGGATGGAAAGTGACAACCTTGGTACTCTTAAGAATTCAATATCCCAACTTACAGATATCTGGGACACTCATCCCTTAGTTAGGAATAGCTCCACCTGTAGGGCAAGTGCTCCTTCCTCCTCGGATACCCTCCTGTTGTGGCCAACTGGCCATAGTTCAGGCCCAAGTATGCCTTGTGAGTAATATTTTGTCCTTTGGTTTTTAACACAATCAGGCCTCATGCAGGTGTCTATTTCATATTTTATCCATGTGGAATCTATGTAGCATTTAGGGCATGAAATTAATTTAGCAATAAACGGCGATATCCAGACATGCGAGAACTTGTGTCAATTTTACCAGTTCTGCCTCTATTTTGATGCGTAGGGTCTTTATGAGGTCTATCTGCTTCACTTTACAGCTTATTTAAAGTTCTTTATTTTCTCGAACACACCTGGGAGCGTGTCCTTTTTCAATAGTTTTTGTATTTTAAAGCCTTTTCTTCTGTCATTTTCTGGTTTTGTGTGTTGAATATGTTACATGTTCCATTGACTAATTAGGAACTTAATTTTGAAATTAGGATTCCATCACCTTTTCTTTTAGCTGATTTGTTGCTTAATATCTGATGGGCCGCGCATGCTTTTGGTTCTTAAATTTTTACCATTTTGTCCTACCCTTGGCAATCAGTATCAATGACTGGAATTTTCTTTGCAGGATATCTGTGACATTTGTTGATAAGGATGGCGATGAAACGGTTATCAATGTTCCTATTGGGATGTCAATGCTGGAAGCTGCTCATGAGAATGACATAGAACTTGAAGGTCCTCTGCAGTACTCCTTTTTACTAATTTTGGTTTGAATCTTGAACATCCTGCAGTAATACCACGCCTGTACTTGACTTCATGTGCTTCCTTGGACTTAATATCACCTTTATTTTTATTAGCTAAAGGAGCTTACATTGATATGTAAGTTCAAAATTAAGTATAGATATATCATGATACCTTTCTGTCATTGTACGCCTCATTTGATTCTGCATCGGTTAGAATTTTCGTTTAAATTTGTTGCATGTTGAATTACAGTACTCCCTAACCTTTTTTGCCATATATATCTGAATTGCTTGTTCTGCCATGATCACCAGGAGCATGTGAGGGCTCTCTTGCATGTTCTACCTGTCATGTGATTGTAACGGTACGAAGTTCTACATACACTCTTTCTAAGTTTTCAGTGTGTTGAGACAGTTCAAAGTGCAGTTTGATGAGAAAGTTCTTTTCAGGACGTAGACTACTATAACAAATTGGAAGATCCTGAAGATGAGGAAAACGATATGCTGGACCTTGCTTTTGGGCTTACAGAAACGTATGCTTTTTGTGTGTGTGTGAATTGTACAAAATGTATTACTCCAGTTCAACTAACTTGGTCCCATTGTTTTAGATCTCGCCTTGGTTGCCAAGTAATTGCAAGCCCTGAACTTGATGGCATAAGATTAGCACTGCCAGCAGCTACCAGAAATTTTGCTGTTGATGGGCATGTCCCGAAACCACACTGACTAAGCACTGGGTATGTTGTATACCTGCTCAGTTTTGCAGAATATGAGATATAGTTACTTCTATTTTTCATCTTGTTGTATCTGTATCCTCAACATTTAAATTCTGTAGTCCTTGGCAAGATAGCGATTAATGTCAACTTGCTTCGTCAAATAACACTTGTAAAATTCATTGGAAAACGCATTGTCATTGCAATGATAGCAACCTTGCACTTGGAAAATCTACCATCAGTTTGTCCATCACTCCATGTTTATTTTTTGGCTATATACTGCTATACTGTAGATCTTCCTTGTAAGCTGATGCTTGTCTGTATCAAAGTGGTATCAGCTGTTATATTTACCTAACGTTCTGAACTTATTTTTGTCGCATTCTCCTTTTTTTCCTTTTGTTACCTTGTAGTTGTAGTTATGTTTTGTATATCATAGGGCAGATATGCTGTAATACTGTAGTTATCAATCATACTTAGCAATGCTACCGCATACTCTTAAGTACTATGAAGCCCGGAAAAACTATAAATTTTGCAGTCTACTTTCATACTCCATTTTTCTAACATTTAGAAAACATTGCACAAAAACAATGAAAATATCGCTTGCACATAACAGAGCCACACATAACCGAACTTTAAATCCAAGCAACTATAACAATGATGAGCTACCGTAGGCTCACTAAAGGCATCACAACAGAGTTTAATCTTGCTAGCGATCTATTAGTTAACTGATAAAATCCTTAATATACTTAACTTCTATGACTGACCAATTTACTAATCACGGTAGGATAGAGCTTCTAACTTATCGTCAATGACAAAGTTCCAAGAAAATTGATATGTGAGATATTGTATGAACCGGCGAAGATGAGGGTGTTACTACTCCCTTTATCTTCAGCATGTTGTCCTTGGAGTTACCTAAACACATCGAAGTAACAAAAGGTGAGTATAAAAACTTAGCAAGTATGCATAAACCACAACACTGAATATTTATAAATAGTGTCTTATCACCAACACAAATAATGATGATCATATGTGTCCACATGCTCACTGCATCTGACTGCATTTCGTATACCGGTATCGCTTGAGTAGACATCCATCGGCATCTACTTGTTGAGCATTGAAAGTTCAAGGTGCCGAGAAAAGTAGCTCTTCGTATCTTTGTCACTATGGTGATGTGGAAAATATGAAGTGTGAGTAGAGTGTTTGCAGCATTGACATATAATTATGACCATGGCAAATATCATGAACATAAAGAACAAGTACTAAGAAATAAATTTTATGCAAAAATAGCCAGAAAAAGGTTATTATCCCATCATGGACTTGTCTTGACCCTTACGAGCAACTGAAGAAATATCCATTGCATTGGAACTCCTCAGACCTGTGGAGCAAACCTCACTTAAGAAACTATTTGAAGATCATCACACAAGCATATTCTACTATCTCCATACTCGACAACAACAACAACAAAGCATTCAGTCCCAAATAAGTCGGGGTAGGCTAGAGCTGAAACCCATGAGATCTCGCAGCCAACTCATGGTTCTGGCACATGGATAGCTAGCTTCCACGCACCCCTGTCCATGGCCAATTCTTCGGTGTTATTCCAGTCCTTCAGATCTCTCTTTACGGACTCCTCCCATGTCAAGTTTGGTATACCCCGACCTCTCTTGGCATTATCAACACACTTTAGCCATCCGCTATGCACTGGAGCTTCTGGAGGCCTGCGCTGAATATGCCCAAACCATCTCAGACGATGTTGGACAAGCATATTCTACTATCTCCACGACGCTCGACAAAATTTGTAAAACCCAACTTTGCTCCTTACATCAAAACGCGGTTTAATTCTCTATTTCCATGCTATTTTCTCCTTAATTATTAGCATGTTTATGCAAACAGTGCAAAAGATACCAGCTTAGATATCTACAACTTCATGTTACCTTAATAGTGATAACATCTGAAATAAAAAATTGTTTCAGTTAAAAACCGGCTCAGGAGCATGGTTTTTACTCAAGTTTTCAAACCTTTAGAAAGACAAGTACAAACTTCTCCTTTTCTGACTAGCTTCATACTGTAAAGGATTTGATCTCAGTTTTCGAATTAGGATCCCAGATCAGCAATTCAACTATCAACATCTTGAGCCCCTTGTGAGAGGGTCGCTCCATGTCATTGTTTCTGACAGAAGATTTCGGATTAAATCATCTCTTCCATGAGTGCGCTGTTTACTTTCCTGGTGCTGACATCTAAAGTTCTCACCTACCCTCTGTAATCTTGTTCGTGATGCCAATTTGTTGTTGTCATGTTTTGCATCTCTAGTGGCTGCTATGGGAGCCTCCTTTTGATCGTTCAGATACGTCACATGGTCAAAGTTTCAATTACTGGCATACGCAAGATTTCACCATTCTATGTGAATGTTGGTCATAGTGGTATGGCCACTACTACTGCAATTGTGGATGGAGATGCTTGCTTTTATTTGTGTGTACGAGTTAAGTTCAGTGATGCCTTGTTTTGTTACTTCCAGAGTTTTTTATTCATTGTTGGCTTGACCAGCTTTATTCTGACAGTCCATGCCAATCTCATCTAGAAGATTCCTTTGTCTGGTCTTTGCCTGCATGTTACAGAATTAGTTACAAATAAATAGGTCTGGCCCCTAGTAAGTTGCAAGGTTTTCATGAAAATTTGTCAGTGTTCCAGTGTGATGATTATTTCTTTTAAAACTGGAGATATTTCGAACTATATTAAACAATTTTGCTGCTGTTACAGCTCAGGTGCCGGTGTTACAGTTCAGGTGTGCACAGTGCCAACAGCTTGGTTTCTTGCTAGTTTTGTTCTTTCATTTCAAACAGCTAAAATTTTGGGGGTTTCTTGCGTTTCTTGTATTTGCATATGATCCATCTGCTTCTTCTCGTACTCTCCCCTTTAGTTGGTTTCATGACCCCTGTTTCATCGAGTGTTAAAAGTTGGGTAGGGACAGGAGAACCACCGCTGCATACTTTTTTTGCGACCGTAATGTCAGCTCACCATAATGTAATTTGAGGAGGAATACCATCCGTGAGCGTTCTGTCATTACCAACTGGTGGAGAGTTACCATCAGTCTGGTTTGCCTATTTATGGTGGCTGCATGATATGCTAGCGCACCATCAGTGATGTGCCGAAAGGGTAAGACCAGAAAATTGGGTTTTCTGTTTTGTAAATGAAAGAGCAGAGTATTCCCTTCCTTCCATGTTATAAGCGGCTCTTCGTACAAGACTTGAGACGTGGTTTTGAGTTTTCTTCACCTAGGTCTTCTTATATAGACCGAATCCCTCTGGTATTTGAACTCCCTAGTACTACATTCGGAATTTTTTGTTTCACTGGAATGAATTTGCTTGCTATTATTCATCTATACATGAAGATCCATTTATTTGTGTCAACGTGATGGGCGTTATTGGAATCGTAGTTCGCGGTTTGACCCCATTGTGTTGTGCACTCGCTTCTCCCCTGGTCCGAGCCTCCAGAATTTGACGGCATCTTGCCTAAATGCTCGTGAATATGTTACTTCCTCAGCATTACTGTAACGATTGTTTGTTGTATTAATTTCAGGTTGGTGGCAGTACTGCATTCTTCTCTCACAAGTACTCCCTCCGTTCCGAATTACTTGTCTTGGATTTGTTTAGATACGGATGTATCTAGACTCATTTTAGTGCTAGATACCTCCGTATCTAGATAAATCCAAGACAAGTAATTCGGAACGGAGGAAGTAGTTGATTTTTCTCGTTGACATTTCCGATGTTTACAGATGCTGAAACGTTGTTTTTGTCCCCCACTGCATTTGAGAAGGAACGAAAGTGACCGATGAATCTCACCGGTTAAAATGCATCGGTTGAAGCTGCTAGATTAATTGCTACGTAATCGGCGGTTGGTAAACCTTCAATTCGTCGCGGCATAGTTTACATCGTTACGACGCCCGTTCGCTGCCGGGCAGATGAACCGATCAGCTCCGCCGCCCAAGTCGCATTCGGATCGTGATCGTACCACTTGTGAAGCTGATTAAACGTCGACGCCACGTGACTACAGTAGGTCGTATGTATCAATGTATGTCGTCAGACGCCGTGCTCCCACGACCGTAACGTGTCTGCCTCCTGTGGCGCATGTCGGGATGGAAAGGCTCGTTCAGGCGATGATGCCGCCGCACTGTATCGCGTACCGCCGGCCCCCCATCTGTCGCCGGCCTGTGGCTGCCGCCCTGATGCCATCACAGATTTCCGCTGTTGCTAGGCAGTGCTACGGAGTACCATCTTTTTGGCTGTGTGCGACACCCGTCTTGGTTCATCTGATTACGTTTTTGCTCTCATCTTCTGCCACTGTAGAGCAACCAATCGTAGCACACGGCCGGCGCACGCCCGACCAATATTGCTTTTAAAACATAATAACATCTACTTTAAAATGCGATCGGCAATGGCCATGGATCAACACATTGGAGAGTTTGCTTTAGGCTGATTTGAACCTTAGCATATTCTATCGCCCGGGATGATTCAGCAACGAACTGCTTTGCAACCGCCCCGGTGCTCCGTCACCGGATGGCTTTGACCGGTGTTGCCTCCCGAGAAAAAAATACTGCGGATGGCGATCTTCAAAAGGAAAGACAAAAAGAAGAGAGCGACAGGCCTCCTTCGTGGGGGGCAAAGGCAGGCTCATGATCGTCGCCCTACCAAGTCCCCGGATGGTGTGGGAATCCCCAAAGCAGACACGCACTTATCTTTCCGTTGCTCAAGTAAAGATGAACAAAGGGAGGGAGAAAAGCACCAGATTCTGCCACTCACACACCAACAATGGGCATATCACAGATTAACCAAAAGATGTTTGGCACTAACGGTGTGCAGGAAAAAGAATAGTTTTCAAAAAAGAGTTTGGTGTTAACTCACTCGTACCGAAGATCGTAAACTAGATGCGTCTTCTATTGATATAGGGCAGGTGTTCTTTTACTTAAATGTGTATATGAGGTGAATCCTAACTTGGCATATATGCCCTAACATGCTTTAGTACTGAACATTCTTGGCAGAGTTTTATGAAGTGCACAACTACTCGAACGCCGGATGATTGAATGCCTATAAACCTAGCTGGATTCACCGAATTCATGTCTACCATCTTATTTCTCTCTTGTTCCCAAGGCATTGTTGCCATGATCATTTCTCTCTAGCTAAGTATTCTTTCTGAACGGAACTAATCTCTAGTGCACTATTTTCTCCTATTCCTGCAAGTGGGAGGAGGTGCAGGTAGAAGATGCTGACCGCTGGTGCTAATTAACCAGGCTTGACAGCAACAAATCAAAGGCTAGCATCTCACGGTCATGGGGGCTGTCTAGGTCACAGGAGGTCATAACGAAAATCAAGCTGTTGGTGTTTCCCTTTCAGTCCATTTTCCTCATAAGATTACACTGCCCAACTATCATAGACCCTGCCCTGTATTGACTGCAATTTTTGTGTACTTTCTGGTATCTAGTTGAAGCTTTTGAGCTAAAAAAACGGAGAGAAGGCAATAATTACTCCCGGTCCAAGAAGGGATTCCCGGTATTTATTTCAAGCTTGAGCTAAATACCGGAGAGCAGACCAAAATTGCCATCAATCCAAGCAGAGCCTAAGTATGTTGAAAACGAAATAAATCATGTGTGCTGTATATATCACTCTTGGTTGTTACTAGTTGCTAGTACAATTTAGTTGGCCAGTAATAAGACAACAAAAGTACAGAAGTCTAGCTAGGTGAACCTGTAATAGGAGTTCTTGCTTTCTAACTAGCCTGATAGATGACCTAGCTTGACATGACATGCAAGGATCAGCAGTAGCGATCTTTTCAGATAGAGATTCAGATACCGGCCTTCAACTAGCTTGATGAAACACTGTCCTTTCTTGTCCTAATAAAACCATTGGTAGTGATATTACGGGACAGGGATGGATTATGGCGGAGTATGCTTGCTCGCGTGTGGTTGCTGCGTATGCTGTCCAACTACCCATTTGGCTTGTGTGTGTATATACAATCTAAGTGCTTCCTGCAAGAAGCAACACATGGTAATGACAGTTATGCAGTTTAATGCTTCTGGTACACAAGGACATCCTAATAGTTTGTTTTCTCTAAGACAGTTTTGTAGTAGTAGATTTTTGTACCCTTTTTGGGGGGGAGGGGGGGGTAGATTTTTGTGCCTAGAGACGTATAGATGAACACAGATTGACCAAGGAAATATCCATCATTTTGGTTTCGGATACCAGTGTCCTGTTTTCTCGGGGGCATTTAGGACCACACCACTTCTCAATCTTTTCCAAACTCTTACAAAAAAAATAATGATACAGAGCAAGGACAAATATGGACAATCCCTTTCGAGCTGGTGCTCAAGCTAGATACAGGTCCTATTAGAAATGAAAATGTTAACTAAAGAATGGAAAGCAATCCAAGAGATGAGCGTTTATCTAAGAAGTCCTACACGCATGAGTTCACCTACTGCCACTGGCTTGTAGCACTCCACTATGCATGTACGTGGCTCGGCCTCAGCTACCTACCACCTTCGTACCGAACCGAAGACATTAGCCTACGCATAAACTACGGGTGCGTTGGGTAGTACATACAAAAACAAAAAGGGAAGGTTCATGGCCATGGATTGATGCATAGTATATGGTGCTTAGGCTTTCTTCATACGCTATGCCATGGGCGTTTCTTCCTGGCCAAGGAAGAACCTCGTCTACCTCTCGCCCTCTGCGTCTGGTGCGTGCACACATGGATGATTTTGTTTAGAAGCAAGTTGAACTGATGCAGATCGGATCGTCTTAATGGCAAGAGGGAAGCAAAACCGAGGAGAAACCGGTGGCATCTCCCCATCTTGGATATCACGCTCCAATTCGATATGTCTCCAAGGGCATCTGGAAGAGGCCTGTCGATTTGTCACTCTCAGTTTGCAGTTGATGTCGCGCATTATTTCTCTGTAGCTCACAGTCTTACCACGTTTGTTAATTGGTAGCCGCTTCAGTGCGAGAGCGGCTAATCTGAGCCCAGGCTCGTCTACACCTGCATGTGAACAGAAAACCTATAAAACAATTGAAAAAAGTCTGATTTTTTGGGAAAGGTACCTGTAAATTTCGTGGTGTTAGGGTATTTGAGGAGGTCGTGGCAAAAAAAAAATCTGGTTTTCAAAGAGAATTTGAAACACTACACCGTTTAGACCTGTTTTTTTTTTTGCATGAGCTCCTCAAATGTCAATCGAGTACAAAATTTTGCACTTTTCTCGAAAACTGGAGCATCTTGGATGTCAATTTTTTTTTATACAATTTTAACAATTTGGCTGCAATTATTTTTTCAAATTTATTGTTCATTGAGAGCTTATGAGCCTGGACACCGTTGCGAATTACTGGTTCAGTGCTCACTTGTAGTTTTGGGACCACGCCATCACCTGTAATAAGATTACTACTTTCTTCCTGACCTTTATCCCCGCCG
Source organism: Triticum urartu (assembly GCF_056163025.1). NCBI lineage: Eukaryota > Viridiplantae > Streptophyta > Magnoliopsida > Poales > Poaceae > Triticum > Triticum urartu. Next base: position 418,415,364 of record NC_141877.1, on the reverse strand, counting down.
ATTTGGCACAGTGCCACCTTGTTTACGTCTGGAAAATGGCAGATCACGCCCTGAACGATTTGGTAGAGCGATTTCCTCCGTCGCAGGTCATTGCACGATGACTACTCATGCACTGAACGAGCGAAGACGTAATTAAAAAGGACGAGCCTTTGCCCTCTAAAGCTCGCGCTGCATTTTAGGCTACGAGATGCGCGTGACTTTTATTTAAATCGGACCGCGCCTTTGGATAGTATAATCATGCGATAGTAATGTAATGTAAAGGCGATGAAAGGAGGGCAACGGCAAATGCAGTTAGACATCGTCGTCCATCGGTCATTCCGTTTGCCCAATGAAAAGAGACCATTTGGGCTTTGATGCCGTCCAAGCTTTTCGGCCGTCCTCCACCGGCCACCCAACACACGTATGCCATGTACGTAGTAGTGAGGTATAGCCGTAGAGAGAACACCAAGAGTTTTTTTTAACACAATACAAACGCAAGCGCTTATACATATGCATATACATTCACCTCTATGAACGCACACACGTACACCCTATCTCTATGAGCACCTTCGAGAGACTGAGCCGACATATCATCTCTAGATTTACGAAGTTACCGTAGACGCCTCGTCGTCGACGGGAACGTCTCCTTCCACTGAGAGCGTATCGCCGGAAATTCTGAAATAAATCCAGGAATAATGCAAGCATCAGGACTTGAACCCTGATTGACTGGGATACCACTGTCCCTCTAACCATCTAACTGTAGGTTAGTTCGCGGGAACACTAGGAGTTGCAAGCTGAGTTTTAGGCTATCTTTTTTTCTGGAATACGTGCGAATATGCGTATCATTCATTAATAGAGGAGAGGGAAAAGAATCCCAATGTCCATAGAGTTACATAGCGGTCCATCCACACGTCGGATAAACCGTCCACAAGCACCTAAAATATATAGCGACTACTCCCGAACTACCTGCCTCGAGAAGCCCGCAAAGAATCCCTCGAGGTCTCCTTTGAGCAATCCGGCATCCCGCCAAACTCGCCCCTCGGTGTTGATCCGCTCAATTACTGTCAGTGTTGACGGCGTGACCCCATCAAAGACGATGCCATTGTGGTGCTCCCACAGCTCCCACAGGATTAGCAAAGCTAATGGCGCGAGTGGTTCTCCTATGGTCTTGTACTTGCTCTTGCTAGACGCACCAACTCTATAGAGTCTCACTATCCGTGGGAACCACGGTCTGCCTGCAGGCAGTGGTGAGTACAGGCCGCGCTGGGCAAGCATGTCTGACATCCAACAACGGTTCCTAATCGCTAGCTAGTTGAAGAAGCGGCACTGCAGTGGGGCTCTTGATTTCCACGTAAACGATGCTATTAGAGACACCTCCAGACCTACAAATTTGGTCGCGTACGCCGAGCGTGCCGAGAAGGCGCCGTCTTTCTCCCAAGACCAGTTGATGGAGTCCTCTACGATGGGGTCGAGCTGAACTTCTGGCACTCTTGGCCACAAGCTCATGAACTGATGTATCTCATCGGTCATGAGATCCGGGCCAACATCAAGTGCCCAGGAGTCATGCAGCAACGCCTCTGCAACTGTCCTCGCCGACTTGGCCCGCGTCGCCATCTTACCATATACGAGGGGTGCCAACACGCAAACACGGAACTCATTGATCCATCTATCCTCCCAAAATAGAGTTTTACGTCCATTGCCAACTGTAGCCCTTGCCGCTGCATTGAAAATTGCCCTAGAATTGGACGGAACCAAGATTTCGAACTCAAACCACGGCTTCGATCTGTCTGCTCTCTGTAACCATGGACAACGCGCTTGCAGTGCCGAATTTAACCAACGAAGATCAGGAACGCCCAATCCTCCTTCCCACTTCGGCTTGCAGACCGTGTCCCAGGCAACCGCACTGACATGATCAATATAGTTGACTAGAGGAGGGTGAATAGGCAACTAACATTTTTTAGGTTTTCTTTACCAATTTAAACTTTGCATCAAAGTAGGTTGTCTAGATATGCAACTAGGTGAGCAACCTATATGATGCAGCAACAATAACAACAAGCAAGCAAGGGATATGACACAAATAAGCTTGCACAAGTAAAGATACAAGATAACCAAGAGTGGAGCCGGCGAAGACAAGGATGTGTTACCGAAGTTCCTTCCTTTTGAAGGGAAGTACATCTCCGTTGGAGCGGTGTGGAGGCACAATTCTTCCCAAGAAGCCACTAGGGCCACCGTATTCTCCTCACGCCCTCACACAATGCGAGATGCCGTGATTCCACTATTGGTGTCCTTGAAGGCGGCGACCGGACCTTTACAAACAAGGTTGGGTCTCTCTCCACAACTGAATTGGAGGCTCCCAACGAAACCACGGAGCTTCACCACAATGGAATATGCTCCAAGGTGACCTCAACCGTCTAGGGTGCTCAAACACCCAAGAGTAACGAAATCCACACGAGAAAGTATGGGAGAAGCAAATATCCTTTGGTGAAAGTGTAGATCTAGGTCTCCTCTTTCAATCCCTAGCAAATCAACAAGTTTGAGTGGCTAGAGAGAGATCGGGCAAGAGAGCTTGAGTGGCATTAATGGTGGAGCGAGAGAGGTAAGAGGTAAATGTGGTAGGTGGAAGAACCACCCTTATATAGCAACCCTAAAAATCCAACTGTTATTGTGTATTCTGTACTGCAGAGGTACAACCGGTCCTCGCCCCGATACAACCGGGCCTCGCAGTTTACCACCAGAACCCTACCTGGCGGTACAACCGGGCGAGCAGATGGTATTATCGGTCAAAGAGAACAACCGGAACAACCGCGCATCCACTGCTTAACCACCGCATTGAAACAGAAGGGAGTCACCCCAGAGTGCGGTAGTCGAGCGGTACACGACCGGTGCAACCGCCTGGCCATGGGCGCTTGAGCGGCTAAGTCCCAAGCGGTAGAACCGCTCGGGGCACCGGTAGTACCGGTGTGCGGGGCACAACCGGGCCACTACTGCCCAAGTACCGCATCACAACAGAGGCAAGACCGGTTGTTGAGCGGTACTTGGCCGGAACAACCGCCGTAGTCATTGAGGAGCAAGGTGGCGATACCACCGCCCGGAGGCAGCGGTACAACCGCTCGAACAAGACTGGGTAAGCGCCAAAGTTCCAGCGGTACAACCGCTCGAGCGAGCGGTACAACCGCTAGGAAGGCACAGCAAGAGGCAGGAGAGAAGGAAAGCTCTCTCTCAGCAAAAGGAAGGCAAGAGAGGGGTGAGGCAAGAGTGTACGTGAGAAAAATCCCCAATACCTCCTAATGTGGATTCTCTCTTGATAGTACGGGTTCCCTACGACCAAAGAGATAAAAAACGTAGAAAACTCCGTCTTTGATCTTTTCCTTCCAGAGAGAATAGCTAACCGACGTACGCCTAAACACCGAGTACCTGAAGCACTTAGCACACGATTAGACCAACAAAGGGTCATCATCATCATCCAAAACACAAAGTAGGGAAATGCCCTTACAATCTCCCCCTTTTTGGTGGATGATGACAACAACACGATTTGCAAGAGAGAAGTCTAGAAAATATAGACGAGACTCCCCCTAGATGTGTGCCCCAATTTGAGAATGCTATTGGAGTGCAAGAACACACATTAAGGGCGAGACTCCCCCTAGATTTTATAGACTCGCCACTCCTACTAGACAAGCGAAGATAAGAAATAAGCACATAAAAGGAAGGTAAGGACTATAACGGATAAAACAACAACATTAATGACAGTAATGATAGATAGATAAGCGCATGTCTTACACCATGCAAGTCTTGAGATAAGCAACGAGGTCCACAAACTGAAGTCCCACACGAAAAAACCACAAGAACACAAACACACGCAAAGCAAATCAAAACCAATGCAAATCCCGAGACCTAATAGAACTCTCTCCCCCTTTGGCATCAAGACACCAAAAAGGAAAAGAGCGAAGCTAGCGCCCCAGAGCTCAGTCGTCCTCCTCTGACTCCTCGGTAGAATCTAGATCCTCCTCATCATCAGACTCTTCATCGTCGTCCCGATCTTCGTCCTCCATGATGTCATCAGCAGCAGCAAAGGAGGTGGAGGGCTGGCGAGGAGCCTCATCATCAAACCACGTGCTGTGCGTAGAGATCCATCGCTCCTCCCGTGTGATGCTCTTCTGAGAACCACTCTGAACAGGCATGTTGAGGTGCTTCATCATTGCAATCTGACGACACCGGGAATGCTTCTCATTGACATGGGCCTCATACATCCTCTTCTGAATGTCAGTCTGGAGGCAGAACGTCTTCTTCACCTTGTTCGTGAGCTTGGTCACCCAAGAGGGATTGGCCCCTGGCTCCATCTCAAAGTCCCCATCATCAGAAGTGGCATAGACATCCTCAGGAGCATTAACAGGAAAGCGAGGCTCGACATGTTTCTTTTTCTTGAGAACCTTGACCTCATGAACAGTGAATTTATTTGGAGATGTAAGAAGCTCTCCAGGACGGCGAACATCCCAAACTGAGTTCAGAAAGCACATGACAAACGGGGCATAAATAGGGACCTTTCTGTAAATGACCATGTTGTACATCTCGTGACACAGCCAGTTGGACACATCAAACATTTCACTAGAGCCCACCTTGGTCTTCATAGCAACCATCAAGTCAACAAGATAGCCATGAATCTCATCTTGATTGCCCACCTTGCGCAGAAGCACATTGCGGAACACACAATGCATGATGTCAAAGACCTTCTCAAGATCCTTGGACTCTCCAATAATACCACGGCCCCGAATGTACAGAGGGGCAAGTTTCTCCCTAGGCATGGACTCAGGATGGTCGTGAGGACGAATGCCACCATTGCCCTCAAGGCATGTGTCGTCATATCCAAGAGCATTGGAGAAAGCTCTCCATGGAACTTGAAAGAGCTCATCACGGCACATGAATGTGAGAGTGCGAGCATCATCTTCTCCAAAATGAACAGTGGCATAGAACTGATGGATAAGCTGAACATCAAAGTCACAGTTCACCGACATGAGCTTGACCAAATCAAATTCCTCACAGAGAGCCAAAGCCTCACCGAAATACTCCAAGTTGTTCCTCCAATGGTCAAGATCAATGGTCCACTGCTTGGCATACCTGTTCTTGTTGTGCTCAAAGAGTTCATGAACAATCCGCACTTGCATCTCATTCTGAAACTGAACGGTGGTCCACGGAGGTGCAATGGGAACCTCATAAGGATTCTTTGAGCGGAAGGCTTCCCAATCCTTGGCTTTCCAATGGTGCAAGGGCAAAACCACACGTTGCTTGGCAGCGGCAGACTTCTCACAGCGAGTGGGCTTGGTGGGAATCACAACCTCTTCTTCTTCATCAGACACAACCGGGCGCAAGGTTCTCCTTGGTCTTGCGAGGAGCAGAGCGAGAACTAGAGCCACATGTACACACGCACGAGGAGAACACAAGAAACCCATCAAAGATGAGAGGATTGCACACACAAGCAGAGGAAAAGATAGATTGCACAAACATAGAAGACAGAACAGGGCTACATGGTGCAGATATCTCGGTTGTACCAGGTCTCCTACCGGTAGTACGGCTCCAATGGTTGTACCGCCTGTAGGGGCGGTAGAACCGCTGAACAGTGGCACTACCAGTAGGAAATAGATCTAACCGTGGAAAATGAATCACACTAGCCATATTCTAACTTCTAAGAAATGCAATCTAAGTAGGAGGCAAATATAGATCTCTTCCACCCAATAGTTTAACAATAAACGCAGAATGTCAAGTAATGCCCTAGGAGTAGGGAAAGAACCCTAGAACAAAGAACAAAGGACATGGGGCATTACCGGCATCCATGGGAAGAGATCGGGAAGGAGGAGGCCTCCTTGGAGAGGATCCACGGAGACCCCACGGATCCGAAGCGCGAGAAGCACTCCGGGGTAGGGGCAATGGCGACCGGCGGCTAGGGCACAAGATGGGAAGGACAGGGGATGAGGGCAAAAAGAAACTCCCTTCAGCCCCGTCGGCTATATATAGGCCCATAGATGCGCGGCGGTTGTACCGCTTGAGAGAGCGGTTGTACCGCTACCTGATACGAGCTGGTGGTTGCGGGCGGTACTTCCGTCGCCAAGAAGGCAGCGGTAGTACCGACTGTAACCAACCGGTAGTACCGGCTAGATGGGCACCCGAGTGGTTGAGCGGTGGAACCGCTCAAGCACCGCTGGGAGTCCTCCTGGGGCGGGACAACCGAGTGTACCAGCGGTAGAACCGCCCGTAACACCGGTTGTACCGCTCGGTCACCATCACCCGAACCACGATCAAATGTGTGCAATTGGATTAGAAGGTTTAAAGGGGTTGGAGATAGGCTTGGGATAGAGCACGAAACTGGAATAGGGTGTGAGGAACTCCAAGAGATCAAAAAGACCAACGCGAAGAAAAAAACTTGGAGACCACAACACCTAAGGCCTAGAGCATGACAAAGGCAAACACAACACGGACAAAACGCGAAACACAACCACTCCCAAGAGAGGGCGGTGGCCGGAGCCACCTATGTTTGAGTCAATTGGTATGACACCGCGAAGAATTATCCTTGGTCCCATGACCAAAACTCGTCTTTGAATCACAGGTACCATCAAAATGGTTAATGTGAAAGAGTGGATCAATTTATGCATAATGGGGGGAGGAAGAGTTCATCGAGAGAACAACACTCCCCCTATGTCCATGCCTACACCTAAACAAGATAGCAAGTTGAGTATGGTGAGATGTGCAAGGGTTCAAGCAACATTGCTCGAATCAATGATATTTAGCTCATGCCTTAACTCGCAAAATCTTGCTTCATCCAAAGGCTTCGTGAAGATATCTGCAAGGTTATCATGAGTGTTGACATAGTTGAGCTCGATCTCTCCTCGCCTAATATGATCCGGGATGAAGTGATACCATATCTTAATATGCTTCGTCTTGAAGTGTTGAATCGGGTTGAGAGAAATCTTGATTGCACTTTCATTGTCACACCAAAGAGGCACTTTATCACAAATAACAATGTAATCCTTTAAAGTTTGCCTCATCCAAAGAAGTTGTGCACAACAACTACCGACAGCCACATACTCCGCTTCCGTGGACGAGAGAGACACACAACTTTGCTTCTTGGAAGACCAACTCACCAAAGAGCAACCATGAAATTGGCACCCTCCGGAAGTGTACTTCCTATCCACTTTGTGAAGGAAATATGCCCTAGAGGCAATAATAAAGTTATTATTTATTTCCTTATATCATGATAAATTTTTATTATTCATGCTAGAATTGTATTAGCCGGAAACATAATACTGTTGGAAATATGCCCTAGAGGCAATAATAAAATGGTTATTATTATATTTCTTTGTTCATGATAATTGTCTACTGTTCATGCTATAATTGTGTTATCCGGAAATCGTAATACATGTGTGAATACATAGACCACAACACGTCCCTAGTGAGCCTCTAGTTGACTGGCTCGTTATCAAAAGATAGTCATGGTTTCCTGACTATGGACATTGGATGTCATTGATAACGGGATCACATCATTAGGAGAATGATGTGATGGACAAGACCCAATCCTAAGCATAGCTCAAAGATCGTGTAGTTCGTTTGCTATAGCTTTTCCGAATGTCAAGTATCATTTCCTTAGACCATGAGATTGTGCAACTCCCGGATACCGTAGGTGTGCTTTGGGTGTGCCAAACGTCACAATGTAACTGGGTGACTATAAAGGTACACTACGGGTATCTCCGAAAGTGTCTGTTGGGTTGGCACGAATCGAGACTGGGATTTGTCACTCCGTATGACGGAGAGGTATCTCTGGGCCCACTCGGTAATGCATCATCATAATGAGCTCAATGTGACCAAGTGGTTGATCACGGGATCATGCATTACGGTACGAGTAAAGTGACTTGCCGGTAACGAGATTGAATGAGGTATTGGGATACCGACGATCGAGTCTCGGGCAAGTAACGTACCGATTGACAAAGGGAATTGTATACGGGATTGATTGAATCCTCGATATCGTGGTTCATCCGATGAGATCATCGAGGAGCATGTGGGAGCCAACATGGGTATCCAGATCCCGCTGTTGGTTATTGACCGGAGAGTCGTCTCGGTCATGTCTACGTGTCTCCCAAACCCGTAGGGTCTACACACTTAAGGTTCGGTGACGCTAGGGTTGTTGAGATATTAGTGTACGGTAACCCGAAAGTTATTCGGAGTCCCGTATGAGAACCCGGACGTCACGAGGAGTTCCGAAATGGTCCGGAGGTGAAGATTTATATATAGGAAGTCAAGTTTCGGCCATTGGGAAAGTTTCGGGGGTAATCGGTATTGTACCGGGACCACCGGAAGGGTCCCGGGGGTCCACCGGGTGGGGCCACCTATCTCGGAGGGCCCCATGGGCTGAAGTGGGAGGGGAACCAGCCCCTAGTGGGCTGGTGCGCCCTCCTTGGGCCTCCCCCTGCGCCTAGGGTTGGAAACCCTAGGGGTGGGGGCGCCCCACTTGGCTTGGGGGGCACTCCACCCCCCTTGGCCGCCGTCCCCCCTTGGAGATTGCATCTCCTAGGGCCGGCGCTCCCCTGGGGTCCTATATATAGTGGGGGGGGGAGGGCAGCCGCAACCTAGCCCCTGGCGCCTCCCTCTCCCTCCCGTGACACTCCTTCCTCTCCCTGAGCTTGGCGAAGCCCTGCCGAGATCACCGTTGCTTCCACCACCACGCCGTCGTGCTGCTGGATCTTCATCAACTTCTCCTTCCCCCTTGCTGGATCAAGTTGGAGGAGACGTTTTCCCAACCGTATGTGTGTTGAACGCAGAGGTGCCGTCCGTTCGGCGCTAGGTCATCGGTGATTTGGATCACGACGAGTACGACTCCATCAACCCCGTTCTCTTGAACGCTTCCGCGCGCGATCTACAAGGGTATGTAGATGCACTACCCTCTCCCTCGTTGCTAGATGACTCCATAGATTGATCTTGGTGATGCGTAGAAAATTTTAAAATTCTGCTACGTTCCCCAACAGTGGCATCAAGAGCTAGGTCTGTGCGTAGTTTCTATGCACGAGTAGAACACAAAGCAGTTGTGGGCGTGAATATTGTCAATTTGCTTGCCGTTACTAGTCTTATCTTGATTCGGCGGCATCGTGGGATGAAGCGGCCCGGACCGACCTTACACGTACGCTTACGTGAGACTGGTTCCACCGATTGACATGCACTAGTTGCATAAGGTGGCTGGCGGGTGTCTGTCTCTCCCACTTTAGTCGGATCGGATTCGATGAAAAGGGTCCTTATGAAGGGTAAATAGAAATTGGCATATCACATTATGGTGTTGGCGTAGGTAAGAAACGTTCTTGCTAGAAACCTATAGCAGCCACGTAAAAACTTGCAACAACAATTAGAGGACATCTAACTTGTTTTTGCAGCATGTGCCGTGTGATGTGATATGGCCAAAAGGATGTGATGAATGATATATGTGATGCATGAGATTGATCATGTTCTTGTAATAGGAATCATGACTTGCATGTCGATGAGTATGACAACCGGCAGGAGCCATATGAGTTGTCTTTATTTATTTATGACTTGCATGTCAACATAAACGTCATGTAATTACTTTACTTTATTGCTAAAGTGTTAGCCATAGTAGTAGAAGTAATAGATGTCGAGACAACTTCAAGAAGACACGATGATGGAGATCATGGTGTCATGCCGGTGACAACGATGATCATGGAGCCCCGAAGATGGAGATCAAAAGGAGCAAATGATATTGGCTATATCATGTCACTATTTGATTGCATGTGATGTTTATCATGTTTTACATCTTATTTGCTTAGAACGACGGTAGCTTAAATAAGATGATCCCTCGTAATAATTTCAAGAAAGTGTTCCCCCTAACTGTGCACCGTTGCGAAGGTTCGTTGTTTCGAAGCACCACGTGATGATCGAGTGTGATAGATTCTAACATTCGAATACAACGGGTGTAAGCCAGATTTACACACGCAATACACTTAGGTTGACTTGACGAGCCTAGCATGTACAGACATGGACTCGGAACACGGAAGACCGAAAGGTTGAGCATGAGTCGTATAGAAGATACGATCAACATAAAGATGTTCACCGATGTTGACTAGTCCGTCTCACGTGATGATCGGACACGGCCTAGTTAACTCGGATCATGTTTCACTTAGATGACTAGAGGGATGTCTATCTGAGTGGGAGTTCATTGAATAATTTGATTAGATGAACTTAATTATCATGAACTTAGTCTAAAATCTTTACACTATGTCTTGTAGATCAAATGGCCCAAGCTAATATTGCCCTCAACTTCAACGCGTTCCTAGAGAAAACCAAGCTGAAAGATGATGGTAGCAACTATACGGACTGGGTCCGGAACCTGAGGATCATCCTCATAGTTGCCAAGAAAGATTATGTCCTAGAAGCACCGCTAGGTGACGCACCTATCCCAGAGAACCAAGACGTTATGAACGCTTGGCAGTCACGTGCTGATGATTACTCCCTCGTTCAGTGCGGCATGCTTTACAGCTTAGAACCGGGGCTCCAAAAGCGTTTTGAGAGACACGGAGCATATGAGATGTTCGAAGAGATGAAAATGGTTTTCCAAGCTCATGCCCGGGTCGAGAGATATGAAGTCTCCGACAAGTTCTTCAGTTGTAAGATGGAGGAAAATAGTTCTGTCAGTGAGCACATACTCAAAATGTCTTGGTTTCATAACCGCTTGACTCAGCTGGGAGTTAATCTCCCGGATGACGCGGTCATTGACAGAATCCTTCAGTCGCTTCCACCGAGCTACAAGAGCTTTGTGGTGAACTTCAATATGCAGGGGATGGAAAAGACCATTCCTGAGGTATATTCAATGCTGAAATCAGCGGAGGTGGAAATCAAAAAGGAACATCAAGTGTTGATGGTGAATAAAACCACTAAGTTCAAGAAAGGCAAGGGTAAAAATAACTTCAGGAAGGACGGCAAGGGAGTTGCCGCGCCCGGTAAGCAAGCTGCCGGGAAGAAGTCAAAGAATGGACCCAAGCCTGAGACTGAGTGTTTTTATTGCAAGGGAAGTGGTCACTGGAAGCGGAACTGCCCCAAATACTTAGCGGACAAGAAGGCTGGCAACACTAAAGGTATATGTGATATACATGTAATTGATGTGTACCTTACCAGTACTCGTAGTAGCTCCTGGGTATTTGATACCGGTGCGGTTGCTCACATTTGTAACTCAAAGCAGGAGCTGCGGAATAAGCGGAGACTGGCGAAGGACGAGGTGACGATGCGCGCCGGGAATGGTTCCAAGGTCGATGTGATCGCCGTCGGCACGCTACCTCTACATTTACCTACGGGATTAGTTTTAAACCTCAATAATTGTTATTTAGTGCCAGCTTTGAGCATGAACATTGTATCAGGATCTCGTTTTATTCGAGATGGCTACTCATTTAAATCCGAGAATAATGGTTGTTCTATTTATATGAGAGATATGTTTTATGGTCATGCTCCGCTGGTGAATGGTTTATTCTTAATGAATCTCGAGTGTAATGTTACACATATTCATAGTGTGAATACCAAAAGATGCAAGGTTGATAATGATAGTCCCACATACTTGTGGCACTGTCGCCTTGGTCACATAGGTGTCAAACGCATGAAGAAGCTCCATGCAGATGGACTTTTGGAGTCTCTTGATTACGAATCATTTGACACATGCGAACCATGCCTCATGGGTAAAATGACCAAGACTCCGTTCTCAGGAACAATGGAGCGAGCAACCAACTTATTGGAAATCATACATACTAATGTGTGCGGTCCAATGAGTGTTGAGGCTCGCGGTGGCTATCGTTATGTTCTCACCCTCACTGATGACTTGAGTAGATATGGGTATGTCTACTTAATGAAACACAAGTCTGAGACCTTTGAAAAGTTCAAGGAATTTCAGAGTGAGGTTGAGAATCAACGTGACAGGAAAATCAAGTTCTTGCGATCAGATCGTGGGGGAGAATACTTGAGTCACGAATTTGGCACACACTTAAGAAAATGTGGAATAGTTTCACAACTCACGCCGCCTGGAACACCTCAGCGTAATGGTGTGTCCGAACGTCGTAATCGCACTCTATTAGATATGGTGCGATCTATGATGTCTCTTACCGATTTACCGCTATCATTTTGGGGCTATGCTTTAGAGACTGCCGCATTCACTTTAAATAGGGCTCCATCAAAATCCTTTGAGACGACACCGTATGAATTATGGTTTGGGAAGAAACCTAAGCTGTCATTTCTAAAAGTTTGGGGATGCGATGCTTATGTCAAGAAACTTCAACCTGAAAAGCTCGAACCCAAATCAGAAAAATGCGTCTTCATAGGATACCCTAAAGAAACTGTTGGGTATACCTTCTACCTCAGATCCGAAGGCAAGATCTTCGTTGCCAAGAATGGGTCCTTTCTAGAGAAAGAGTTTCTCTCGAAAGAAATAAGTGGGAGGAAGGTAGAACTTGATGAAGTATTACCTCTTGAACCGGTAAGTGGCGCAGCTCAAGAAAATGTTCCTGAGGTGCCTGCACCGACTAGAGAGGAAGTTGATGATGATGATCATGAAACTTCAGATCAAGTTGCTACTGAACTTCGTAGGTCCACAAGGACACGTTCCGCACCAGAGTGGTACGGCAAGCCTGTCTTGGAAATCATGTTGTTAGACAACGGTGAACCTTCGAACTATGAAGAAGCGATGGCGGGCCCGGATTCCGACAAATGGCTGGAAGCCATGAAATCCGAGATAGGATCCATGAATGAAAACGAAGTATGGACATTGACTGACTTGCCCGATGATCGGCGAGCCATAGAAAATAAATGGATCTTTAAGAAGAAGACAGACGCGGATGGTATGTAACCATCTATAAAGCTCGGTTTGTCGCTAAGGGTTATCGACAAGTTCAAGGGGTTGACTACGATGAGACTTTCTCACCCGTAGCGAAGCTGAAGTCCGTCCGAATCATGTTAGCAATTGCCGCATTCTATGATTATGAGATATGGTTTCTTAAGGAAGAATTGTATATGATGCAGCCAGAAGGTTTTTTCGATCCTAAGAATGCTGACAAGGTGTGCAAGCTCCAACGCTCGATCTATGGGCTGGTGCAAGCATCTCGGAGTTGAAACATTCGTTTTGATGAGATGATCAAAGCATTTGGGTTTATGCAGACTTATGGAGAAGCCTGCATTTACAAGAAAGTGAGTGGGAGCTTTGTAGCATTTCTCATATTGTATGTGGATGACATACTGTTGATGGGAAATGATATAGAATTCTTGGAAAGCATAAAGGCCTACTTGAACAAGTGTTTTTCAATGAAGGATCTTGGAGAAGCTGCTTACATATTAGACATCAAGATCTGTAGAGATAGATCGAGACGCCTCATTGGTCTTTCACAGAGTACGTACCTTGACAAGATATTGAAAAAGTTCAATATGGATCAGTCAAAGAAGGGGTTCTTGCCTGTATTGCAAGGTACGAGATTGAGCGCGGCTCAATGCCCGACCACGGGAGAAGATAGAGAAAAGATGAGTGGCGTCCCCTATGCCTCGGCCATAGGGTCTATCATGTATGCTATGCTGTGTACCAGACCTGATGTAAACCTTGCCGTAAGTTTGGTAGGAAGGTACCAAAGTAATCCCGGCATGGAACACTGGACAACGGTCAAGAATATCCTGAAGTACCTGAAGAGGACTAAGGATATGTTTCTCGTTTATGGAGGTGACGAAGAGCTCGTCGTAAAGGGTTACGTCGATGCTAGCTTCGACACAGATCTGGATGACTCTAAGTCACAAACCGGATACGTGTATATTTTGAATGGTGGGGCAGTAAGCTGGTGCAGTTGCAAGCAAAGCGTTGTGACGGGATCTACATGTGAAGCGGAGTACATGGCAGCCTCGGAGGCAGCACAAGAGGCAATCTGGGTGAAGGAGTTCATTACCGACCTAGGAGTCATACCCAATGCGTCGGGCCCGATGACTCTCTTCTGTGACAACACTGGAGCTATTGCCCTTGCCAAGGTGCCCAGGTTTCACAGGAAGACCAGGCATATCAAGCGTCACTTCGACTCCATTCGTGAAAGTGTTCAAAATGGAGACATAGATATTTGTAAAGTACATATGGACCTGAATGTGGCAGATCCGTTGACTAAACCTCTCCCTAGAGCAAAACATGATCATCACCAGAACTGCATGGGTGTTCGATTCATCACAATGTAACTAGACTATTGACTCTAGTGCAAGTGGGGGACTATTGGAAATATGCCCTAAAAGCAATAATAAAATGGTTATTATTATATTTCTTTGTTCATGATAATTGTCTATTGTTCATGCTATAATTGTGTTATCCGGAAATCGTAATACATGTGTGAATACATAGACCACAACACGTCCCTAGTGAGCCTCTAGTTGACTGGCTCGTTGATCAAAAGATAGTCATGGTTTCCTGACTATGGACATTGGATGTCATTGATAACGGGATCACATCATTAGGAGAATGATGTGATGGACAAGACCCAATCCTAAGCATAGCTCAAAGATCGTGTAGTTCGTTTGCTATAGCTTTTCCGAATGTCAAGTATCATTTCCTTAGACCATGAGATTGTGCAACTCCCGGATACCATAGGAGTGCTTTGGGTGTGCCAAACGTCACAACGTAACTGGGTGACTATAAAGGTACACTATGGGTATCTCCGAAAGTGTCTGTTGGGTTGGCACGAATCGAGACTGGGATTTGTCACTCCGTATGACGGAGAGGTATCTCTGGGCCCACTCAGTAATGCATAATCATAATGAGATCAATGTGACCGAGTGGTTGATCACGGGATCATGCATTACGGTACGAGTAAAGTGACTTGCCGGTAACGAGATTGAACGAGGTATTGGGATACCGACGATCGAGTCTCGGGCAAGTAACGTACCGATTGACAAAGGGCATTGTATACGGGATTGATTGAATCCTCGATATCGTGGTTCATCCGATGAGATCATTGAGGAGCATGTGGGAGCCAACATGGGTATCCAGATCCTGCTGTTGGTTATTGACCGGAGAGTCGTCTCGGTCATGTCTACGTGTCTCCCAAACCCGTAGGGTCTACACACTTAAGGTTCGGTGACGCTAGGGTTGTTGAGATATTAGTGTACGGTAACCCGAAAGTTGTTCGGAGTCCCGTATGAGATCCCGGACGTCACGAGGAGTTCCGAAATGGTCCGGAGGTGAAGATTTATATATAGGAAGTCAAGTTTCGGCCATTGGGAAAGTTTCGGGGGTAATCGGTATTGTACCGGGACCACCGGAAGGGTCCCGGGGGTCCACCGGGTGGGGCCACCTATCCCGGAGGGCCCAATGGGCTTAAGTGGGAGGGGAACCAGCCCCTAGTGGGCTGGTGTGCCCCCCTTGGGCCTCCCCCTGCGCCTAGGGTTGGAAACTCTCGGGGTGGGGGCGCCCCACTTGGCTTGGGGCGGGGGGCACTCCACCCTCCTTGGCCGTCCCCCCTTGGAGATTGCATCTCCTAGGGCCGGTGCCCCCCTGGGGTCCTATATATAGTGGGGGGAGGGAGGGCAGCCGCACGCTAGCCCTTGGCGCCTCCCTCTCCCTCCCGTGACACTCCTCCCTCTCCCTGAGCTTGGCGAAGCCCTGCCGAGATCACCGTTGCTTCCACCACCACGCCGTCGTGCTGCTGGATCTTCATCAACTTCTCCTTCCCCCTTGCTGGATCAAGTTGGAGGAGACTTCTTCCCAACCATACGTGTGTTGAACGCGGAGGTGCCGTCCGTTCGGCGCTAGGTCATCGGTGATTTGGATCACGACGAGTACGACTCCATCAACCCCGTTCTCTTGAACGCTTCCGCGCGTGATCTACAAGGGTATGTAGATGCACTACCCTCTCCCTCGTTGCTAGATGACTCCATAGATTGATCTTGGTGATGCGTAGAAAATTTTAAAATTCTGTTACGTTCCCCAACAAATACATGTGTGAATACATAGACAAACAGAGTGTCACTAGTATGCCTCTACTTGACTAGCTCGTTGATCAAATATGGTTAAGTTTCCTAGCCATTGACATGGGTTGTCATTTGATTAACATGATCGCATCATTAGGAGAATGATGTGATTGACTTGACCCATTCCGTTAGCTTAGCACCCGGTCGTTTAGTATGTTGCTATTGCTTTATTCATGACTTATACATGTTCCTATGACTATGAGATTATGCAACTCCCGTTTACCGGAGGAACACTTTGTGTGCTACCAAACGTCACAACGTAACTGGGTGATTATAAAGGTGCTCTACAGGTGTCTCCGAAGGTACTTGTTGGGTTGGTGTATTTCGAGATTAGGATTTGTCACTCCGATTGTCGGAGAGGTATCTCTGGGCCCTCTCGGTAATGCACATCACTTAAGCCTTGCAAGCATTGCAACTAATAAGTTAGTTGCGGGATGATGTATTGCGGAACGAGTAAAGAGACTTGGCGATAACGAGATTGAACTAGGTATTGAGAAACTGATGATCGAATCTCGGGCAAGTAACATACCGATGACAAAGGGAACAACGTATGTTGTTATTCGGTCTAACCGATAAAGATCTTCGTAGAATATGTGGGAGCCAATATGAGCATCCAGGTTCCGCTATTGGTTATTGACCGGAGACGTGTCTTGGTCATGTCTACATAGTTCTCGAACCCGTAGGGTCCGCACGCTTAACGTTTCGATGACAGTTATATTATGAGTTTATATGTTTTGATGTAAGGAAGGTTGTTCGGAGTCCCGGATGTGATCACGGACATGACGAGGAATCTCGAAATGGTCGAGACATGAAGAATGATATATTGGAAGCCTATGTTTGGATATCGGAAGTGTTCCGGGTGAAATCGGGATTTTACCGGAGTACCGGGAGGTTACCGGAACCCCTCGGGAAGTTAATGGGCCATAGTGGGCCTTAGTGGAAGAGAGGAGAGGCGGATACATGTTATTGATGTGTACCATACTAATGCTCGCAGTAGCACCTGGGTATTTGATACTGGTCCTGTTGCTAATATTTGCAACTCTAAACAGGGGCTGCGGATTAAGCGAAGATTGGCTAAGGACGAGGTGACGATGCGCGTGGGAAATGGTTCCAAAGTCGATGTGATCGCAGTAGGCACGCTACCTCTACATCTATCTTCGGGATTAGTATTAGACCTAAATAATTGTTATTTGGTGCCAGCGTTGAGCATGAACATTATATCTGGATCTTGTTTGATGCGACACGGTTATTCATTTAAATTAGAGAATAATGGTTGTTCTATTTATATGAGTAATATCTTTTATGGTCATGCACCCTTGAAGAGTGGTCTATTTTTGTTGAATCTCGATAGTAGTGATAAAGATGCAGAGTTGATAATGATAGTGCAACTTATTTGTGGCACTACCGTTTAGGTCATATCGGTGTAAAGCGCATGAAGAAACTCCATACTGATGGACTTTTGGAACCACTTGATTATGAATCACTTGGTACTTGCGAACCGTGCCTCATGGGTAAGATGACTAAAACGCCGTTGTCCGGTACTATGGAGAGAGCAACAGATTTGTTGGAGATCATACATACAGATGTATGTGGTCCGATGAATGTTGAGGCTCGTGGCGGATATTGTTATTTTCTCACCTTCACAGATGATTTAAGCAGATATGGGTGTATCTACTTAATGAAACATAAGTCTAAAACATTTGAAAAGTTCGAAGAAATTTAGAGTGAAGTTGAAAATCATCGTAACAAGAAAATAAAGTTTCTATGATCTGATCATGGAGGAGAATATTTGAGTTATGAGTTTGGTCTTCATTTGAAACAATGCGGAATAGTTTCGCAACTCATGCCACCTGGAACACCACAGCGTAATGGTGTGTCCGAACGTCGTAATCATACTTTACTAGATATGGTGCGATCTATGATGTCTCTTACTGATTTACCGCTATCATTTTAGGGTTATGCTTTAGAGACGGCCGCATTCACGTTAAATAGGGCACCATCGAAATCCGTTGAGACGACGCCTTATGAATTGTGGTTTGGCAAGAAACCAAAGTTGTCGTTTCTGAAAGTTTGGGGCTGCGATGCTTATGTGAAAAAGCTTCAACCTGATAAGCTCGAACCCAAATCGGAGAAATGTGCCTTCATAGGATACCCAAAGGAGACTGTTGGGTACACCTTCTATCACAGATCCGAAGGCAAGACTTTTGTTGCTATGTTGGGTACACCTTCTATCACAGATCCGAAGGCAAGACTTTTGTTGCTGAATTCGGAGTTTTTCTAGAGAAGGAGTTTCTCTCGAAAGAAGTGAGTGGGAGGAAAGTAGAACTTGATGAGGTAACTGTACCTGCTCCCTTATTGGAAAGTAGTTCATCGCAGAAACCGGTTTCTGCGACACCTACACCAATTAGTGAGGAAGTTAATGATGATGATCATGAAACTTCAGATCAAGTTGTTACTGAACCTCGTAGGTCAACCGGAGAAAGATCCGCACCAGAGTGGTACGGTAATCTTGTTCTGGAAGTTATGTTACTAGACCATGACGAACCTATGAATTATGAAGAAGCGATGGTGAGCCCAGATTCCGCAAAATGGCTTGAGGCCATGAAATCTGAGATGGGATCCATGTATGAGAACAAAGTGTGGACTTTGGTTGACTTGCCCGGTGATCGGCAAGCAATTGAGAACAAATGGATCTTCAAGAAGAAGACTGACGCTGACGGTAATGTTACTGTCTATAAAGCTCGACTTGTTGCAAAAGGTTTTCGAAAAGTTCAAGGGATTGACTACGATGAGACCTTCTCACCCGTAGCGATGCTTAAGTCTGTCCGAATCATGTTAGCAATTGCCGCATTTTATGGTTATGAAATTTGGCAAATGGATGTCAAAACTGCATTCCTGAGTGGATTTATGGAAGAAGAGTTGTATATGACGTAACCGGAAGGTTTTGTCGATCCAAAGGGAGCTAACAAAGTGTGCAAGCTCCAGCGATCCATTTATGGACTGGTGCAAGCCTCTCGGAGTTTGAATAAACGCTTTGATAGTGTGATCAAAGCATTTGGTTTTGTACAGACTTTCGGAGAAGCCTGTATTTACAAGAAAGTGAGTGGGAGCTCTGTAGCATTTCTAATATTATATGTGGATGACATATTATTGATTGGAAATGATATATAATTTCTGGATAGCATAAAGGGATACTTGAATAAGAGTTTTTCGATGAAGGACCTCGGTGAAGCTGCTTATATATTGGGCATCAAGATCTATAGAGATAGATCTAGACGCTTAATTGGACTTTCACAAAGCACATACCTTGACAAAGTTTTGAAGAAGTTCAAAATGGATCAAGCAAAGAAAGGGTTCTTGCCTGTGTTACAAGGGGTGAAGTTGAGTAAGACTCAATGCCCGACCACTGCAGAAGATAGAGAGAAAATGAAAGATGTTCCCTATGCTTCAGCCATAGGCTCTATCATGTATGCAATGCTGTGTACCAGACCTGATGTATGCCTTGTTATAAGTCTAGCAGGGAGGTACCAAAGTAATCCAGGAGTGGATCACTAGACAGCAGTCAAGAACATCCTGAAATACCTGAAAAGGACTAAGGATATGTTTCTCGTTTATGGAGGTGATAAAGAGCTCATCGTAAACGGTTACGTTGATGCAAGCTTTGACACTGATCCGGACGATTCTAAATCGCAAACCGGATACATATTAACATTGAACGGTGGAGCTATCAGTTGGTGCAGTTCTAAACAAAGCGTCATGGCGGGATCTACGTGTGAAGCGGAGTACATAGCTGCTCCGGAAGCAGCAAATGAAGGAGTCTAGATGAAGGAGTTCATATCCAATCTAGGTGTCATACCTAGTGCATCGGGTCCAATGAAAATCTTTTGTGACAATACTGGTGAAATTGCCTTGGCAAAGGAATCCAGATTTCACAAGAGAACCAAACACATCAAGAGATGCTTCAATTCCATCCAGGATTTAGTCCAGGTGGGAGACATAGAAATTTGCAAGATACATACGGATCTGAATGTTGCAGACCCGTTAACTAAGCCTCTTCCACGAGCAAAACATGATCAGCACCAAGGCTCCATGGGTGTTAGAATCATTACTGTGTAATCTAGATTATTGACTCTAGTGCAAGTGGGAGACTGAAGGAAATATGCCCTAGAGGCAATAATAAAGTTATTATTTATTTCCTTATATCATGATAAATGTTTATTATTCATGCTAGAATTGTATTAACCGGAAACATAATACATGTGTGAATACATAGACAAACAAAGTGTCACTAGTATGCCTCTACTTGACTAGCTCGTTGATCAAAGATGGTTAAGTTTCCTAGCCATTGACATGGGTTGTCATTTGATTAACGGGATCACATCATTAGGAGAATGATGTGATTGACTTGACCCATTCCGTTAGCTTAGCACCCGATCGTTTAGTATGTTGATATTGCTTTCTTCATGACTTATACATGTTCCTATGACTATGAGATTATGCAACTCCCGTTTACCGGAGGAACACTTTGTGTGCTATCAAACGTCACAACATAACTAGGTGATTATAAAGGTGCTCTACAGGTGTCTCCGAAGGTACTTGTTGGGTTGGCGTATTTCGAGATTAGGATTTGTCACTCTGATTGTCGGAGAGGTATCTCTGGGCCCTCTCGGTAATGCACATCACTTAAGCCTTGCAAGCATTGCAACTAATAAGTTAGTTGCGGGATGATGTATTACGGAACGAGTAAAGAGACTTGCCGATAACAAGATTGAACTAGGTATTGAGATACCGACGATCGAATCTCGGGCAAGTAACATACCGATGACAAAGGGAACAATGTATGTTGTTATGCGGTCTGACCGATAAAGATCTTCATAGAATATGTGGGAGCCAATATGAGCATCAGGTTCTGCTATTGGTTATTGACCGGAGACGTGTCTCGGTCATGTCTACATAGTTCTCGAACCCGTAGGGTCCGCACGCTTAACGTTTCGATGACAGTTATATTATGAGTTTATATGTTTTGATGTACCGAAGGTTGTTCGGAGTCCCAGATGTGATCACGGACATGACGAGGAATCTCGAAATGGTCGAGACATGAAGATTGATATATTGGAAGCCTATGGTTGGATATCAGAAGTGTTCCGGGTGAAATCGGGATTTTACCGGAGTACCGGGAGGTTACCGGAACCCCCCGGAAATTTAATGGGCCATAGTGGGCCTTAGTGGAAGAGAGGAGAGGCGGCCAGTGTCGGATTTCGGGTTCCGGCAGACCCTTAAGGTTTGAACTCTGGGGTGCACACGGAGATCTTTCCCCTACCGACTCGCGCTTCTATGGCTCGCAAGAAATCTAGGCTGGAAAGAAGAACACACAAAGGACATAAGATTTATACTGGTTCGGGCCACCGATGTGGTGTAATACCCTACTCCAGTGTGTGGTGTGGTGGATTGCCTCAGGGGCTGATGATGAACAATACAGGGGGAAGAACGGCCTCGCGAGAGGTGTTCTTGAGCTGGTGCGGTGTGTTCTACCCGGTCTGGATCTCCCTCCCTCCATGGTGGCTAGTCCTACTTATAGAGGCCCTGGTCCCCTTGCCAAAATGTGAGCGGGAAGGGCGCCAACAATTGGCCATTTTGAAGGGGAACATCTAGTACAAGTTATCCTAACCAAAGGTGGTCTTCGGCTGCCAAAAGCATCGGTGATGACGCCGTCTTGGGCTCGACGGTGACCTCCGTCCTGCCGCTCTGCTAGTCTTGGTCTCGTTGCACCGGAATGGTAACCTTTGCCCGATGCCTTGGACTATGCTTGTTCCCTTTGCACCGAAGGGGAAACAAGGACACTGCACAGGCCGGCGCCCGCCTGGCGCCCGCCTGATCTCGATCGTCATGGCTTGCGTCACAGGCTCCTCGCGAGGTGCCCCTCCTTGATTTCTTCGCCTCCTCGCGAGCCTGCCTGATGAGGCTGCTCCTGAGGAAGCTTCCTATCGTTCGCCCCGCAAGGCTTGGCCCCTCGCGAGGGTCTTGAGTTTGATCTGATGAAGCTGGGCCGCACTGGGTTGATGTAGTCGTATGTCTTCACGGCCCGACCGATCAAGCACCGAAACTACGGCACCTCCGAGTTCTAGCACACGTTCAGCTCGATGACGATCCCCGGACTCCGATCCAGCAAAGTATCGGGGAAGAGTTCCGTCAGCACGATGGCGTGGTGACGATCTTGATGTTCTACTGTCGCAGGGCTTTGCCTAAGCACCACTACAATATTATCGAGGACTATGGTGGAGGGGGGCACCGCACACGGCTAAGAGAACGATCTTGAAGATCAACTTGTGTGTCTAGAGGTGCCCCCTGCCCCCGTATATAAAGGAGCAAGGGGGGATGTAACACCCTCGATGCGACTATATCTCCCACGTGTCGAGGCACGACTTAGAGGCATAATCGCATTGAAGGCATATGTCGCTAGTTAGGCAATCTTCACAACATCCCATGTAATATAAATAATAAAAGGGGAGATAACATAGTTGGCTTACACTCGCCACGTCAACCAAGTACATAAATAACATTACATCAACCAAACACTCATGGCCCGACTACGGCGCCAAAATAAAAGATAACCCAACATGCGACACGGTCCGAATCACCCCAACTGAGCACCACTACTGATCATCAGGAAAGGAAACATAGTAACGTTGAGAGTCTTCGTCGAACTCCCACTTGAGCTCATACGCGTCTGCTGGAGCGGAATCATCAGGCCCTGCATCTGGTGTAATAGTAATCTGTGAGCCACGGGGACTCAGCAATCTCGCACCCTCGCGATCAAGACTATTTAAGCTTATAGGTAAGGCAAGGTAAAAATATGTGGAGCTGCAGCAAGCGACTAGCAAGTATGGTGGCTAACTTATTCGCAAAAGAGAGCGAGAAGAGGAGGCAAAGCGCGAGCGAGAAACTAGAGAGCAACCTGCGCAAACATTACTCCAACACCGTGTCCACTTCCCGGACTCCGCCGAGAAGAGGCCATCACGGTAACACACTCAGTTGATTCATTTTAATTAAGTTAAGGTTCAAGTTATCTACAACCGGACATTAACAAATTCCCATCTGCCCATAACCGCGGGCACGACTTTCGAAAGTTCAAATCCCTGCAGGGGAGTCCCAACTTAGCCCATGACAAGCTCTCACGGTCAACGAAGGAATAGACCTCCTCCCAAGACGTTCCAATCAGACTCAGTATCTCGGTAATTCAAGACACTTCGACAGGTTAAAACAAGACCAGCAACACCGCCCGAATGTGCCGACAAATCCCGATAGGAGCTGCACATATCTCGTTCTCAGGGCACACTCAGATGAGACTATCTACGAGTAAAACCAACCCTCAAGTTTCCCCGAGGTGGCCCCGCAGGCAGCTCAGTTCGGACCAACACTCAGAGGAGCACTGGCCCCGGGGGGGGGGGGGGGTTAAATAAGATGACCCTCGGGCTCCGGAAACCCAAGGGAAAAGAGGCTAGGTGGCAAATGGTAAAACCAAGGTATTGCTGGAAAAGCTTTAATCAAGGCGAACTATCAAGGGGTTCCCATTATAACCCAACCGCGTAAGGAACACAAAATCCGGGAACATAACACCGATATGACGGAAACTAGGGCGGCAAGAGTGGAACAAAACATTAGGCGAGAGGCCGAGCCTTCCACCCTTACCAAGTATATAGATGCATTAAGATAACATGGCAATATAATGATATCCCAACAAATAAATAAAGGTTCCAACAAGGAACGGCCTCCAATCTTCACCTGCAACTAGCAACGCTATAAGAGGGGCTGAGCAAAGCGGTAACATAGCCAATCAATGGTTTGCTAGGACATGGTGGGTTAGAGGTTTGACATGGCAATTTAGGAGGCTTGAAAGCAAGTGGTAGGCATCGTAGCAATGGCATAGCAAAAGAGCGAGCAAAACTAGCATAGCAACAAAACTACATGCTACAGGAGCTGAACATGGCAAAGTAAAGCATGGCATGGAGCTACTCAAAGAGCTTAACAAAAGTCCCTTAGTGACCTTGAGCCAAAAGGGATCAGAAAACACAATTGCAAGCATGTGAACATGGCAAAAACATAATCAGATCACAGACTTAGCTAAAACTGGCACATGCTGAAACATATCTCAAGTAGGCATGTTTACGAGCTCGATGCACTCACCACGGAGCAAGTCATGACAAGACAAGCATACACCCATCAAGAAGGCACAAAATGCAAGCTAGACATGGCAAGAACAATAGCATAGCATGCACGGATCAACTACAACATCATCGGCAAAATTGCAAACAAGTTGACAATCTGCCCAGATCCACAAAGTAGCAAAAGTAGAGCTCGATTGACTCAAGCTAGGGTGCTCCATAATTGCAAACAAAGACATGGATGGATATAGCACTACAATATTAACAAAACATCCTTACTGATCATCCTCAAAAGAGGCACGGATCACTAGGAAACAGCATGAACAAATGGCATCATGAGATAAACAGATCAAGGACTTAGTGGAAATGCTAAGTCCCTGAAATCAGAATTACTGAGTGCACCACTTTGCAAGCTTGTGCTAGTCACCACACTCATCACAAAAATACATGGGTTGCACCTCTGGAAAGATGACAAAACCCTTAACAAAACATATGTAGAGCATCAGGGCATATCATGCACACAAAAATCATGGCAAAAATGACAAAAAGCTAAATGGAGTAGCAGATCTGACAATTATCTCAAGTAGCCCTCTTCTAACAGCATTTCGGGCATCAAGATGAACTCAAATGAAAATGATGCAATGGAATGAAATGATGTACTCTCTGAGATGAACATTTTGATATGCTATATGCATGAATTGGAGCTACGTATGCAAAGTTACGGGGCCATGAACATGGGCACTTGGATCTGGGATATTTGGGACTTAGAAGAATTTGACCTCCGGATCTAGGGTTTCCAGATCTACACGCTTCCCGAGGCGTTCGCCGGATACTCGCCGGAACGGCGCCGTGCGGTGGCTGGAGATGGTGAGGAAGAGGCTGGGGCGAGGGGAGGAAGAGGCCGGGGCGGCTCCGGTGGTTGGGCGCGGCGGCGGCGCGGCGGGCGAGGCGGCGGCAGCCCGGCGACGGCGACCCAGGCGTCCGGCGTCAAAGGGAGGCGAGGTGGCGGCGCCGGCGTCGAGCTTCCGGGGCGGCGGGGCAAAGATCCAGGCGGCGGGGCGGAGGAAGACGCTGCCCCGGGCGGCGGCGGTGGGACCCGGGCCGCGGGGGCCGGATCTGGGCCCTCCGGGCCGCGGCGGCGTGCGGGTTGGCGGCGGTGACGTGGCAGGCGTGGAGTGACTGGCGGCGGCATGTCCGACATGGTGCGGACAATGTCCGGCCACGCAGAGGCGATATTTTAGGGTTAGGGACGAGGGGATCCAGATTTAGAATGGGGGAGGTATATATAGGCATAGAGGGAGCTAGGAGAGTCCAAAAGAGGTGCGGTTTTCGGCCACGCGATCGTAATCGAACGCTCTAGATGATGGATAGGGTTTAGGTGGGTTTTGGGCCAAATTGGAGGGGTGTTGGGCTGCAACACACACGAGGCCTTTTCGGTCCCTCGGTTAACCGTTAGAGTATCAGACGAAGTCCAAATGGTATGAAATTTGATAGGCGGTCTACCGGTAGTAAACCAAGGCCGCTAGGCAAGTCTCGGTCCAATCCAGAAATGTTTAATCCCCACTCACGAAAGAAAGCTAGAAATGACCATCGGAGGAGAACGAAGCGCCGGAATGCAAAACGGACAACGGGGAAAATGCTCGAATGCATGAGATGAACACGTATGCAAATGCAATGCACATGATGACATGATATGAGATGCATGACAACGACAACAACACACGGAGACAAAGACCCGAACCCGAGAAGATAAAATAACTTAACTCCAGAAACGACAAGAGTTGGAGTACAAATTGGGAAAGTTACATCCGGGGTGTTACAACACTCCACCACTACGAAAGGATCTCGTCCCAAGATCTAGGACTGAAAGAACGCCGGGTACTCAGAACGGAGGTGATCCTCGCGTTCCCAGGTAGCTTCACGGTCGGAATGGTGTGACCACTTGACTTTGAGGAATTTGATTGACTTGTTGCGAGTCTTGCGTTCAGTCTTTTCAAGAATAGCAACTGGGTGCTCACGATAGGAGAGATCTTCTTGGAGCTCAATATCCTCGAAGTTGACGGTGCGGTCAGGAGTCTTGAAGCACTTTCGAAGCTGAGAGACATGGAACACGTCATGAACATTTGCAAAGTTTGAAGGAAGCTCGAGTTGATAGGCAAGGTCGCCTCTCTTGCTGACAATCTTGAAAGGTCCCACGTATCTGGGGGCAAGCTTCCCTTTGATACCGAAGCGACGAGTACCTTTCATAGGAGAGACGCGGAGGTAAACATGATCTCCGATCTCGAAAGCCAAATCGCGGTGCTTACTATCATAGTAGCTCTTCTGACGGGATTGGGCTGCTTTGAGGTTATCTCGAATGACTTTGCACATTTCCCCTGCCTCTGTGATTAAGTCATTACCCAAAAGTTGACGTTCACCGGTTTCAGACCAGTTTAGAGGGGTACGACACTTCCTGCCATACAGAATTTCAAATGGGGCCTTGCCCGAACTTACTTGAAAACTGTTGTTGTAGGAGAATTCAGCATAAGGAAGACAATCCTCCCACTTCATGCCGAAGGAGATCACACAAGCCCTGAGCATATCTCCAAGAATCTGGTTGACACGCTCGACTTGACCGCTAGTTTGAGGATGGAAAGCTGTGCTGAAGCGGATGTTGGTGCCCATGGCCTTCTGAAAAGAATCCCAAAACTTCGATGTAAAGATGCTACCACAGTCTGAAGAGATCACTTGTGGAATACCGTGGAGAGAGACAATCCGAGAGGTATAGAGTTCCGCCAATTGAGCTGCAGTGATCGACTCTTTGATAGGGAGAAAATGAGCCACTTTGGTGAGTTTGTCGATGACAACGAATATAGCATCATTGCCACGCTTGGACTTTGGAAACCCAGTCACGAAGTCCATTTCAATGTGGTCAAACTTCCATTCTAGAATGGCAAGAGGTTGGAGGAGACCCGCTGGCCTTTGGTGTTCTGCCTTCACTCTTCTGCAGACATCACATTCATACACAAATTAAGCAATCTCGCGCTTCATTCGAGTCCACCAATAAGCTTGCTTAAGGTCCTGATACATCTTCGTGCTCCCAGGGTGGATGGAGAGGAGAGAATTGTGAGCCTCGTTCATGATCACTTAACGAAGTTCACCTTTGGGTACAACAATACGATCCTCGAAGAAGAGAGTGTCCTTGTCATCAAGGCGGTAGCACTTGTACTTGGGTTGACTCTTGGCAATCCCAATCTTCACCTTTTTCACCATAGCATCGAGAAGCTGCGCTTGGCGAATCTGGTCTTCCAAGGTAGGAGAGATTTGAAGGTTGGCGAGGAAACCTTGAGGAACAACTTGCAGATTAAGTTTGCGGAAAGCTTCACAAAGCTCGGGTTGATAAGGCTTGAGAATCAGACTGTTGCAATAAGCTTTTCTGCTCAATGCGTCAGCAATCACATTGGCCTTGCCTGGAGTATACTCGATACTCGGATTATACTCTTGAATCATTTCGACCCATCGAGTTTGCCTGAGGTTGAGATTAGGCTGAGTGAAGATGTACTTGAGACTCTTGTGATCAGTGAAAATATTCACTTTTCTTCCCAATAGAAGATGTCTCCAAGTCAAAAGAGCATGCACAACTGCTGCCAACTCGAGATCATGAGTGGGGTAGTTCTTCTCATTAGGCTTCAACTGGCGAGAGGTATAAGCAACAACTTTCTTCTCTTGCATCAATACTGCGCCAAGACCTTGGAGAGAGGCATCACAAAAGACCTTGTACGGCTTGGATTCATCAGGCGGAGTCAGAACTAGAGCAGTGATCAATTTCTCTTTCAAAGTGTTGAAAGCAATGTCACACTCCGGAGACCAAACGTACTTGACGTGCTTCTGAAGAAGATTAGAGAGAGGCTTCGCGATCTTAGAAAAGTTTTCAATGAATCTTCGGCAATAGCTTGCGAGACCGAGGAAGCTACGGAGTTGCTTCACGTTCTGAGGAGGTTCCCAATTCACAATTGCAGACACCTTCTCAGGATTCACGGCAATGCCCTTGGAAGAGATGATATGACCAAGATAAAGAACCACATCGAGCCAAAATTCACACTTGGAGAACTTGGCGTAGAACTGATGTTCCCTGAGCTTATCGAGTACCAAACGCAAGTGCTTGGCATGATCTTCTTTGTTCTTCGAGAAAACCAGAATGTCGTCGAGATAGAACAAAACGAAGTCATTGGTGTAGGTGTTGAAGATGAAGTTCATCATGCGAGAGAACATCGGAGGAGCGTTGACGAGGCCAAAAGACATGACAGTGTATTCATATGAACGTTGTCCTGAAAGCCGTCTTGGGAATATCTTGCTCACGGATTCGAATCTGATGATAACCCATACGGAGATCAAGCTTGGAGAATACTTGGGCACCTTTGAGTTGTTCGAACAGCTCATTGATGTTGGGAAGTGGGTATTTGTTCTTGATGGTCTTCTTGTTCACTGGACGGTAATCAACACAAAGTCGGTCCGTTCCATCCTTCTTCTTCACAAAAAGAACACCACAACCCCACGGAGAAGAACTAGGCCGGATGAGACCCATTCTTTCTTGAATATCGAGTTGCTTCTTTAGCTCCTTCAACTCTTCAGGTCCGAGCTTGTAAGGACATTTGCACACAGGTTCCGTGCCAGGTTCAAGATCAATAACGAATTCAACTGGCCGGTGCGGAGGCATTCCTGGAAGCTCTTCTGGAAAGACGTCTTGATATTCGCAAACAACTGGAATTTGCGAGATAGCGTCCAATTCACCCTTCTCACTGAGAGAAAACAAACGAATGGTATTATCCTGAGCGGCAAATACAATTACATCCTCAGACTAATGAGTCAATTGAATCTGCCTGGCTGCACAATCAAGTTGAGCCTTGTGCTTAGAGAGCCAATCCATTCCGAGAATAAGATCAATATCCGAGTTACCAAGAACCATTGGAGAAGCCAGAAACTTGAAATCGCCCATCATGATAGAAATATCCGGAACCATCATACTAGAACTCAGACACTTAGCCGGAGAGACGACTTGCATAGCTCTAGGTAAAGCCTTAGTACTAAAATTGTTCTCCGATGCAAATGGGAATGACATGAAGGAATGCGATGCACCAGAGTCAAAAAGTACTTTAGCTGGAATATCATTAACAGGAAGGTTACCCGTGATCACATCTGGTGAGTCCTCTGCCTGAGCTGCATTCAGCAAGTTGACCTTGGCGGACTTGGGGTTATGCTTGACCACAGCTGTACTTGCCGATCTCACAGGAGGAGGAGGAAGACGCCTCTGGTTGAAACACTTGTTGGCATAGTGACCCTTCTGTTGGCACTTGTTGCACGTGACCTCTGAAAGCGGACGGTGATATGGGGCGTGTACAGCCCCACTCATTACGTGAGAGTGTCATGGGCAGCGAGCTTCACAAGCATTGGCCATCTTCACAGGCACCGGGCCTTTCCGAAAACGCAACAGCTTCACAGGCATTGGCCTTCTTCACAGGCACCGGGCCTTTCCCAAAATGCGGTAGCTTCACAGGCATTGGCCTTCTTCACAGGCACCGGGCCTTTCCCAAAATGCAGCAGCTTCACAGGCATTGGCCTTCTTCAAAGGCACCGGGCTTTTCCATAGGCGCTAGGCCTCGCTCAGGGATAGAACCTTCGGAGATGTTGAATATTCCATGTGTTCTGGACAGGTACCCCCTCCGGGGTCTCCAAGCGCGTGGAGCCAGGCCCGGAAACATGAACAACCTTGAGTGGGCCCTCCCACATGGGAGAGAGCTTGTGCAGCCCCTCCCTGGAGAGAACCCGTCTGAGCACGAGGTCCCCTACCTCAAGAGTTCCGGGGCGGATGTTGCGGCAGTGGTATCACCGCAACGCCTGTTGATACCTTGCCGCTCGTAGCGCGGCTTCTCGATGGCGTTCCTCCCCCAGCACGAGATCCGTCCCCCGCATGGCGTCCTGCTGCGTCTCGTCGAACGCCAGGACCCGTGCGGAGCGACGCCTGACCTCGTGAGGGAGGACAGCCTCTGCTCCGTAGACGAGGAAGAACGGGGTCTCGCCAGTCGGCTTGGCTGCGGTTGTGCGGATAGACCACAGCATGGACTGGAGCTTGTCATACCAGCCCCTGCCGCAAGCCTCCAGCTTCTTATTGATGGTCCTGGCTTTGAGGCCCATCAGGACCTCCGCGTTGGCTCGCTCGGCCTGGCCGTTGCTCCGGGGGTGTGCCACCGAGGCGTAGCATATCTGCGTTCCAAGGTTACCACAGTACGTTTTGAAGAGATTACTGGTGAATTGCGAACCGTTGTTGGTGATGATGCGGTTAGGCACCCCAAACCGGCTCACGAGACCCTTGATGAACTTGACTGTGGAGCCTGCTGGGATGGTGCGGACAACTCAACCTTGGCCCACTTGGTGAACTTGTCCACAGCGACGTAGAGGTAGCGATAGCCCCCTGGCGCCCGAGGGAACGGGCCCAGAATGTCTAGCCCGCAAACTGGGAACGGCCACGAGAGGGGTATAGTCTATAGACCCCCCCCCCCCGCCGGCTGATGGATCTGCCTAGCGTGGAACTGGCAGGCCTCGTAAGCCTTCACCAGCTCAACGGCGTCGCTGAGTGCTGTGGGCCAGTAGAATCCACTGCGGAATGCCTTGCCGACGAGGGTTCGCGATGATGAGTGGTGCCCATAGTCTCTGCCGTGTATGTCCGCCAGCAGCTCCTTCCCTTGCTCTCTGGAGATGCAACATAGGGACACGTCATTCGGTCGCTTCCGGTAGAGCTCCCCATCCTTGATGTAGTAAGTCGTGGCCTGCCGCGCTACACGCTCTGCCTCCTCCTAGCTCTCCGGCAGGGTCCCTTGCATCAAGTAGTTCTTGAGATCTGCGATCCAACACCCTTCCCGAGGCTCTAACGCCAGGAGCTGGCGTGCCCCTGAAGCCGGGCCGCAGGCCGGAGCTCCTGAGGTAGGAGGCTGAGGGACCTCCTCCCTTGGTTGCGCCGTGCTCAATACTGACGGTGCCGCCAAGGGTTTGAAGAGCCGATCCTCGAAGACGCCAGGCTCCTGAGGCAGCCGCCTGGATGCCCTCTTGGAAATGTCATCAGCCTCTTGATTGGTACCACGAGGCACATGCTGCAACTCCAGCCCCCAGAACTGCTTCTCCATCTTGCGAACCTCAGCGAGGTCGGCTTCCATGTGCTCATCC
Source organism: Triticum urartu (assembly GCF_056163025.1). Taxonomy (NCBI): domain Eukaryota; kingdom Viridiplantae; phylum Streptophyta; class Magnoliopsida; order Poales; family Poaceae; genus Triticum; species Triticum urartu. The sequence continues at coordinate 418,384,018 of NC_141877.1, read as the reverse complement.
TTTGGTTCGTATATCTTGTTGGAGAAGTTGACGAGGAGCTGCGAATCGCCCTTGATGATGAGGCGCTTTAACCCTAAGGCGATTGTGGCTTTCAAGCCTGCTATCAGGCCTTCGTACTCTGCTATGTTGTTGGAGACCTTTTCTCCGTGCTGGAAACAGAGTTGCACGGCGTAGTAGAGTTTGTCCTGGGTAGGGGATACGAGCACTGCGCCAGCTCCCGCGCCGTGTCGGGAGATTGCCCCATCGAAGTACATGACCCAGCCGTCTGGTGCCTCACTTCCCGTGGAAAGTGATCGGTCCTCGCCTGCCTCAAGACCCGGTGCTTCTGCCCATTCTGCCATGAAATCCGCAAGTGCGGCTCCCTTGATGACTCTGGTCGTACTGAATTCTAGCTGAAATGCCTGTAGTTCGATGTTCCATTCAGCGAATCTTCCAGCTGAGTTGGCGCTCCTGAGTACCCTTTCCAAGGGGTATGCTGAGACGACTTTGATGGGATGGCCTTGGAAATAGTGCCGCAGCTTGCGTGAGGCCACTAATAGCACGAGGAGTTTTTGAGGCATGGGGTACCGCGCCCTTGCGTCCCGTAGCACCGTGCTGATGAAGTACACGGGATGTTCGACGAGGTTGAGGGTGCTGGCGCAGCTTGCATCATCCAGAGGTCGAGGCGTCTCCTGAAATGGTGGAGCCCCCGGTGCGTGGTCGCTTCGAGAGGCCTCTCCTGCCCCAGGTGCGTTCTCCTGCTGCGGCTGTTCCCCTCCGGCTGCGGTCATGGTCCTCGTGAGGCCCTCTTGGCTTTGCTTTGCTTCAGCCCGGACGGTCGTTGCGGCCTTGGTCCGGCGCTCCTCCCTGACCGCCACCAGGGCTGCGCTAGCGGAGTAGGGGCTGGCCGCAAGGTAGAGCACCAGGGGCTCCCATGGACGCGGAGCTACCATCACTGGTGGGCTGGTAAGGTACCTCTTGAGATCTTGGAATGCCTTGTCGGCCTCTTCAGTCCATTCGAAGGGGCCCTTCTTCTTCATCAGCTTGAAGAAGGGCAGTGCTCGTTCCCCCAGCTTGGAGATGAATCGCCCTAGTGCGGTTACACGCCCGGTGAGCTTCTGCATCTCTCTGAGGGTCCTTGGCGGGCTCATGTCTTCGACTGCTTTGACCTTCTCCGGGTTGGCCTCGATGCCCCTGTGGGACACGAGGAAACCTAGGAGCTTGCCCGAGGGGACCCCAAACACACACTTCTTTGGGTTGAGCCGTAGGTCCACTTCGTTGAGGCTCGCAAAGGTTTCTTCCAGGTCTTGTATCAGGGTTTTTGCCTCCCGGGACTTCACCACAATGTCGTCGACGTAACCTTCAGCGTTCCTCCCGAGCTGCCGGCCTAAGGCGATGTGCATCGGCCACTGAAAGGTTGCACCTGCGTTGCGTAACCCGAATGGCATGCACGTATAGCAGTACACTCCACATGGGGTCAGGAAAGCCGTTTTTTCCACGTCTTCTACCGCCATCTTGATCTGGTCATAGCCCGAGAAGGCATCTAGGAAGCACAATAGGTCACACTCTGCAGTAGAGTCGACTATCTCGTCAATGCGGGGGAGCGGAAATGGATCCTGTGGGCAGGCTTTGTTGAGGTTGGTGAAGTCGACACACATGCGTTCCTTTCCTCCCTTTTTCGGCACAACGACCGGATTAACCAGCCAATCAGGGTAGTGGACCTCGCGGATAACTCCTACCGCTTCTAGCTTCCGGGTCTCTTGAACTATGAAAGCTTGTTTCTCAGTGGACTGTTGCCTCGCCTTCTGCTTCACGGGGCGCACGTTGGGGCACACGTTGAGGTGATGCTCAATCACACCCCTTGGGACCCCTGCTAACTGATCAGGTTCCCATGCGAACACCTTCTTGTTCGCACGTAGGAACCTCACCAGGGCCTTCTCCTGCTCGGGCTCGAGGTTGGCTCCTATGGTGAAGATAGTGTCAGTGGACCCGTCCTCGTCGACCGATACCTGCTTGGTTTCCGCCTTGTCTTGGGTGAACAGCTGCTTCTTTTTAGCCGGCGCAGCCCCCTTGGGCTCAAGGGCGTCGGTGCTGGTGGGCTGCGCCACCGCAGCCGCCCTGAAAGCAAGCTTGAGCACCTGCAGCGCATCCCTTGTGTCTCCTGACACAGTAAGGACGACGCCGCTCCCGGGCATCTTCATGAGGTTGTACGTCGGGTGAGTTGCTGCCATGAACCGGGCCAAGGCCGGATAGCCGAGGATGGCGTTGTAGGGGCGGCCGATGGGGGCGATGTCGAAGTCGATCAGCTCTGTGCGGAAGTTGTCGTGGGTGCCGAAGGTCACTGGGAGGCGGATCTGTCCCAAGGAGGCGGTGGAAACGACTCCGACACCCGAGAAAGGCCTGCTAGGCAGAAGCCGGTCTAGTGGCACGTGGACGAGGCTAAAGGCCTCCACCGAGAGCATGTTGAGGCCGGCACCGCCGTCGATGAGGGTCCTGGTGACGGCCACCTGGCAGATGGTGGGGGTGCACAGCATCGGGAGCGCGCCCGAACTGATGGGGTTGAAGGGGTGATCATCCGAGTCGAAGGTTAGATCGGCCTTGGGGGCCACCCAGCCCGGGGGGCTTCTCGACGCTTGGAGGCGGTGCTGATCCGGCAGGTGAACGGCTTGACATGGTGGCTCGAGGGTGGTGCCCGTGAGCCACCCAGGAGAGCTGCGACGACGAGCGGCACTGGTGCGGCATAACGGGCGAGGAAGAGGTCGTGCAGCTCCTCCCAGGAGGTCACAGAAGCCGTCGGTAGGTGGAGGAGCCACGCGCGCAGGTCACCGGAGAGGGCCATGGGAAACCAGTTGGCCATCACCCGGTCGTCGCCCCCGGTTTTGAGGACGGCCTCCTCATACACCAGCAGGAAAACCAGCGGATCCGTCGCGCCATTATAGCGCGGCGGCATCTCAGGCTTGAACTTGTGCGGCCACTGCACCTGTCGCAAGGTGGGGGCCAAGACTCGGAGCCCCCCGGCCCCAGTGCTGGCACCGGTTGCCGGAGCGGGCGGCGCGTTGTCCGCCATGAGGGCGAAACGCGATGTTGGTGGAGAGCGGGTCGTCGAGAGGGAGAACTCCGGCGCACCCCTACCTGGCGCGCCAACTATCGGATTTCGGGTTCCGGCAGACCCTTAAGGTTCGAACTCTGGGATGCGCACGGAGATCTTTCCCCTACCGACTCGCGCTTCTATGGCTCGCAAGAAATCTAGGCTGGAAAGAAGAACACACAAAGGACACGAGGTTTATACTGGTTCAGGCCACCGATGTGGTGTAATACCCTACTCCAGTGTGTGGTGTGGTGGATTGCCTCAGGGGCTGATGATGAACAATCCACGGGGAAGAACGGCCTCGCGAGAGGTGTTCTTGAGCTGGTGCGGTGTGTTCTACCCGGTCTGGATCTCCCTCCCTCCATGGTGGCTAGTCCTACTTATAGAGGCCAAAATGTGAGCGGGAAGGGCGCCAAAAATTGGCCATTTTGAAGGGGAACATCTAGTACAAGTTATCCTAACCAAAGGTGGTCTTCAGCTGCCAAAAGCACCGGTGATGACGCCGTCTTGGGCTCCACAGTGACCTCCGTCCTGCTGCTCTGCTGGTCTTGGTATCGTTGCACCGGAATGGTAACCTTTGCCCGATGCCTTGGATTGTGCTTGTTCCGTTTGCACAGAAGGGGAAATAAGGACACTGCACAGGCCGGCACCCGCCTGATCTCGATCGTCATGGCTTGTGTCACGGGCTCCTCGCGAGGTGCCCCTGCCTTGATTTCTCCGCCTCCTCGTGAGCCTGCCTGATGAGGCTGTTCCTGAGGAAGCTTCCTGTCGTCCGCCCCGCAAGGCTTGGCCCCTCGCGAGGGTCTTGAGTTTGAGCTGATGAAGCTGGGCTGCACTGGGCCCCCACTCGAGCCACGCCGCAGGCTGGCAAGTCTGGGGACCCTCGTTCCCAGAACACCGACAACTAGGGCAAGGGCCGCGCGCCCCTCCCCCTAGTCCGAATAGGAGAAGGAGAGGGGGCGGCGCCCCCTCTTTCCTTCTTCTCCTCCACTTTCCCCCCAAGTCCTAATCAACTAGGAAAAAGGGAGGGAGTCCTACTCCCGGTGGGAGTAGGACTTCTCCTGGCGCGCCCCTCTCCTGGCCGGCCGCACCCCCCTTGCTCCTTTATATACGGGGGCAGGGGGCACCCTAGAGACACAATGATTGATCAATTGATCTTTTAGCCGTGTGCGGTGCCCCCCTCCACCATAGTCCACCTCGATAATACTGTAGCGGTGCTTAGGCGAAGCCCTGCATCGGTAGAACATCATCATCGTCACCACGCCGTCGTGCTGACGAAACTCTCCCTCAACACTCGGCTGGATCGGAGTTCGAGGGACGTCATCAGGCTGAATGCGTGCTGAACTCGAAGGTACCGTGCGTTCGGTACTTGATCGGTCGGATCGTGATGACATACGAATACATCAACCATGTTGTGCTAACGCTTCCGCTTTCGGTCTACGAGGGTACGTGGACAACACTCTCCCCTCTCGTTGCTATGCATCACCATGATCTTGTGTGTGCGTAGGATAATTTTTGAAATTACTACATTCCCCAATAGTGGTATCAGAGCTAGGTTTTATGCGTAGATGTCATATGCACGAGTAGAACACAAGTGAGTTATGGGCGATATAAGTCATACTGCTTACCAGCATGTCATACTTTGGTTCGGCGGTATTGTTGGATGAAGCGGCCCGGACCGACATTACGCGTACGCTTATGCGAGACTAGTTCTACTGACATGCTTTGCACACAGGTGGCTGGCGGGTGTCAGTTTCTCAAACTTTAGTTGAACTGAGTGTGGCTACGCCCGGTCCTTGCGAAGGTTAAAGCAGCACCAAAACTATCGTTGCGGTTTTCATGCGTAGGTAAGAACGGTTCTTGCTAAGCCCGTAGCAGCCGCGTAAAATTTGCAACAACAAAGTAGAGGACGTCTAACTTGTTTTTGTAGGGCATGTTGTGATGTGATATGCTCAAGACATGATGCTAAATTTTATTGTATGAGATGATCATGTTTTGTAACCGAGTTATCGGCAACTGGCAGGAGCCATATGGTTGTCGCTTTATTGTATGCAATGCAATCGCCCTATAATGCTTTACTTTATCACTAAGCGGTAGCGATAGTCGTAGAAGCATACGATTGGCGAGACGACCACAATGCTACGATGGAGATCAAGGTGTCGCGCCGGTGATGATGGTGATCATGACGGTGCTTCGGAGATGGAGATCACAGGCACAAGATGATGATGGCCATATCATATCACTTATATTGATTGCATGTGATGTTTATCTTTTATGCATCTTATCTTGCTTTGATTGACGGTAGCATTATAAGATGATCCCTCACTAAATTATCAAAGTATAAGTGTTCTGCCTGAGTATGCACTGTTGCGAAAGTTCTTCGTGCTGAGACACCACGTGATGATCGGGTGTGATAGGCTCTACGTTCAAATACAACGGGTGCAAAACAGTTGCACATGCGGAATACTCAGGTTAAATTTGACGAGCCTAGCATATAACAGATATGGCCTCGGAACACGGAGACCGAAAGGTCAAGCATGAATCATATAGTAGATATGATCAACATAGTGATGTTCACCGTTGGAACTACTCCATCTCACGTGATGATCGTACATGGTTTAGTTGATATGGATCATGTGATCACTTAGAGGATTAGAGGGGTGTCTATCTAAGTGGGAGTTCTTAAGTAATATGATTAATTGAACTTAAATTTATCATGAACTTAGTACTTGATAGTATCTTGCTTGTCTATGTTGATTGTAGATAGATGGCCCGTGCTGTTGTTACGCTGAATTTTAATGCGTTTCTCGAGAAAGCAAAGTTGAAAGATGATGGTAGCAATTACACGGTCCAGGTCCGTAACTTGAGGATTATCCTCATTGCTGCATAGAAAAGTTACGTCCTGGAAGCACCGCTAGGTGTACCACCTGTGCCAGCAACTGCAGACATTGCGAATGCCTGGCAGTCACGTGTTGATGACTACTCGATAGTTCAGTGTGCCATGCTTTACGGCTTAGGACCAGGACTTCAACGACGTTTTGAACGTCATGGAGCATATGAGATGTTCCAGGAGTTGAAGTTGATATTTCAAAAGAATGCCCGGATTGAGAGATATGAAGTCTCCAAAAAGTTCTACAGCTGCAAGATGGAGGAGAATAGTTCTGTCAGTGAGCATATACTCAAGATGTCTGGGTACTGCAATCACTTGATTCAACTGGGAGTTAATCTTCCGGATGATAGCGTCATTGACATAATTCTTCAATCACTGCCACCAAGCTACAAGAGCTTCGTGATGAACTATAACATGCAAGGGATGGATAAGACAATTCCCGAGCTCTTCGCAATGCTAAAGGCTGCGGAGGTAGAAATCAAAAAGGAGCATCAAGTGTTGATGGTCAATAAGACCACCAGTTTCAAGAAAAAGGGCAAAGGGAAGAAGAAGGGGAACTTCAAGAAGAATAGCAAGCAAGTTTCTGCTCAGGAGCAGAAACCCAAGTCTGGACCTAAGCCTGAGACTGAGTGCTTCTACTACAAGCAGACTGGTCACTGGAAGCGGAACTGCCCCAAGTATTTGGCGGATAAGAAGGATGGCAAGGTGAACAAAGGTATATGTGATATACATGTTATTGATGTGTACCTTACTAATGCTCGTAGCAGCACCTGGGTATTTGATACTGGTTCTGTTGCTAATATTTGCAACTCGGAATAGGGGCTACGGATTAAGCGAAGATTGGCTAAGGACGAGGTGACGATGCGCGTGGGAAATGGTTCCAACGTCGATGTGATCGCAGTCGGCACGCTACCTCTACATCTACCTTCGGGATTAGTATTAGACCTAAATAATTATTATTTGGTGCCAGTGTTGAGCATGAACATTATATCTGGATCTTGTTTGATGTGAGACTGTTATTCATTTAAATCAGAGAATAATGGTTGTTCTATTTTTATGAGTAATATCTTTTATGGTCATGCACCCTTGAAGAGTGGTCTATTTTTGTTGAATCTCGATAGTAGTGATACACATATTCATAATATTGAGGCCAAAAGATGCAGAGTTGATAATGATAGTGCAACTTATTTGTGGCACAGCCGTTTAGGTCATATCGGTGTAAAGCGCATGAAGAAACTCCATACTGATGGACTTTTGGAACCACTTGATTATGAATCACTTGGTACTTGTGAACCATGCCTCATGGGAAAGATGACTAAAACGCCATTCTCCGGTACTATGGAGGGAGTAACCGATTTGTTGGAGATCATACATACAGATGTATGTGGTCCGATGAATGTTGAGGCTCGTGGCAGATATCGTTATTTTCTCACCTTCCTAGATGATTTAAGCAGATATGGGTATATCTACTTAATGAAACATAAGTCTAAAATGTTTGAAAAGTTCAAAGAAATTTAGAGTGAAGTTGAAAATCATCATAACAAGAAAATAAAGTTTCTACGATCTGATCGTGGAGGAGAATATTTGAGTTATGAGTTTGGTCTTCATTTCTAACAATGCTGAATAGTTTCGCAACTCACGCCACCCGGAACACCACAACGTAATGGTGTGTCCGAACATCGTAATCGTACTTTACTAGATATGGTGCGATCTATGATGTCTCTTACTGATTTACCGCTATCATTTTGGGGTTATGCTTTAGAGACGGCCGCATTCACGTTAAATAGGGCACCATCGAAATCCGTTGAGATGATGCCTTATGAACTGTGGTTTGGCAAGAAACCAAAGTTGTCGTTTCTGAAAGTTTGGGGCTGCGATCCTTATGAGAAAAAGCTTCAACCTGATAAGCTCGAACCCAAATCAGAGAAATGTGTCTTCATAGGATACCCAAAGGAGACTATTGGGTACACCTTCTATCACAGATCCTAAGGCAAGACTTTTGTTGCTAAATTCGGAATTTTTCTAGAGAAGGGGTTTCTCTCGAAAGAAGTGAGTGGGAGGAAAGTAGAACTTGATGAGGTAACTGTACCTGCTCCCTTATTGGAAAGTAGTTCATCGCAGAAACCGGTTTCTGCGACACCTACACCATTTAGTGAGGAAGTTAATGGTGATGATCATGAAACTTCGGATCAAGTTGTTACATAACCTCGTAGGTCAACCAGAGTAAGATCCGCACCAGAGTGGTACGGTAATCCTATTCTGGAAGTTATGTTACTAGACCATGACGAACCTACGAATTATGAAGAAGCGATGGTGAGCCCAGATTCCGCAAAATGGCTTGAGGCCATCAAACCTGAGATGGGATCCATGTATGAGAACAAAGTGTGGACTTTGGTTGACTTGCCCGGTGATCGGCAGGCAATTGAGAATAAATGGATCTTCAAGAAGAAGACTGACGCTGATGGTAAGGCTACCGTCTATAAAGCTCGACTTGTTGCAAAAGGTTTTCGACAAGTTCTAGGGATTGACTACGATGAGACCTTCTCACCCGTAGCGATGCTTAAGTCTGTCCGAATCATGTTAGCAATTCCGCATTTTATGATTATGAAATTTGGCAAATGGATGTCAAAACTGCATTCCTGAATGGATTTCAGGAAGAAGAGTTGTATATGACGCAACCGGAAGGTTTTGTCGATCCAAAGGGAGCTAATAAAGTGTGCAAGCTCCAGCGATCCATTTTTGGACTGGTGCAAGCCTCTCGGAGTTGGAATAAACGCTTTGATAGTGTGATCAAAGCATTTGGTTTTGTACAGACTTTTGGAGAAGCCTGTATTTACAAGAAAGTGAGTGGGAGCTCTGTAGCATTTCTAATATTATATGTGGATGACATATTGTTGATTGGAAATGATATAGAATTTCTGGATAGCATAAAGGGATACTTGAATAAGAGTTTTTCAATGAAAGACCTCGGTGAAGCTCCTTATATATTGGGTATCAAGATCTATAGAGATAGATGAAGACGCTTAATTAGACTTTCACAAAGCACATACCCTGACAAAGTTTTGAAGAAGTTCAAAATGGATCAAGCAAAGAAAGGGTTCTTGCCTGTGTTACAAGGTGTGAAGTAGAGTAAGACTCAATGCCCGACCACTGCAGAAGATAGAGAGAAAATGAAAGATGTTCCCTATGCTTCAGCCATAGGCTCTATCATGTATGCAATGCTCTGTACCAGACCTGATGTATGCCTTGCTATAAGTCTAGCAGGGAGGTACCAAAGTAATCCAGGAGTGGATCACTGGACAGCGGTCAAGAACATCCTGAAATACCTGAAAAGGACTAAGGATATGTTTCTCATTTATGGAGGTGACAAAGATCTCATCGTAAACAGTTACATTGATGCAAGCTTTGACACTGATCCGGACGATTCTAAATCGCAAACCGGATACATATTTACATTGAACGGTGGAGCTGTCAGTTGGTGCAGTTCTAAACAAAGTGTCGTGGCGGGATCTACGTGTGAAGTGGAGTACATAGCTGCTCCAGAAGCAGCAAATGAAGGAGTCTGGATGAAGGAGTTCATATCCGATCTAGGTGTCATACCTAGTGCATCGGGTCAAATGAAAATCTTTTGTGACAATACTGGTGAAATTGCCTTGGCAAAGGAATCCAGATTTCATAAGAGAACCAAACACATCAAGAGACGCTTCAATTCCATCCGGGATTTAGTCCAGGTGGGAGACATAGAAATTTGCAAGATACATACGGATCTGAATGTTGTAGACCCATTGACTAAGCCTCTTCCACGAGAAAAACATGATCAACACCAAGGCTCCATGGGTGTTAGAATCATTACTGTGTAATCTAGATTATTGACTCTAGTGCAAGTGGGAGACTGAAGGAAATATGCCCTAGAGGCAATAATAAAGTTATTATTTATTTCCTTATATCATGATAAATGTTTATTATTCATGCTAGAATTGTATTAACCGGAAACATAATACATGTGTGAATACATAGACAAACAGAGTGTCACTAGTATGCCTCTACTTGACTAGCTCGTTGATCAAATATGGTTAAGTTTCCTAGCAATTGACATGGGTTGTCATTTGATTAACGGGATCACATCATTAGGAGAATGATGTGATTGACTTGACCCATTCCGTTAGCTTAGCACCCGATCGTTTAGTATGTTGCTATTGCTTTCTTCATGACTTATACATGTTCCTATGACTATGAGATTATGCAACTCCCATTTACCGGAGGAACACTTTGTGTGCTACCAAACGTCACAACGTAACTAGGTGATTATAAAGGTGCTCTACAGGTGTCTCCGAAGGTACTTGTTGGGTTGGCGTATTTCGAGATTAGGATTTGTCACTCTGATTGTCGGAGAGGTATCTCTGGGCCCTCTCGGTAATGCACATCACTTAAGCCTTGCAAGCATTGCAACTAATAAGTTAGTTGCGGGATGATGTATTACGGAACGAGTAAAGTGACTTGCCGATAATGAGATTAAACTAGGTATTGAGATACCAATGATCGAATCTTGGGCAAGTAACATACCGATGACAAAGGGAACAACGTATGTTGTTTTGCGGTCTGACCGATAAAGATCTTCATAGAATATGTGGGAGCCAATATGAGCATCCAGGTTCCGCTATTGGTTATTGACCGGAGACGTGTCTCGGTCATGTCTACATAGTTCTCGAACCCGTAGGGTCCGCACGCTTAATGTTTCGGTGTCAGTTATATTATGAGTTTATATGTTTTGATGTACAGAAGGTTGTTCGGAGTCCCGGATGTGGTCACGGACATGACGAGTAATCTCAAAATGGTCGAGAAATGAATATTGATATATTGGAAGCCTATGTTTGGATATCGGAAGTGTTCCGGGTGAAATCGAGATTTTACTGAACGTGTGCTGAAATTACTACGTTCCCCAACACTTTGTCTCCCGCCCAATCGGAGTCCGAATAGCCCACAAGGTTTAAGTTAGATCCTCTTGGATACCATAAGCCAAAGTTTTGGGTATGAGCCAAATATCAAAAGATTTGCTTGACCACCACATAGTGATTTTCCTTAGGTGCGGCTTGAAACCATGCACAAATTCCCACACTCAACATGATATCCGGTCTAGATGCACAAAGTTAAAGCAAAGAGCCAATTATGGAGCGGTATACCTTTTGATCCACCGCTTTACCATTGGGATCTAGGTCAAGTTGGCATTTGACGGGCATTGCAGTGGAAGCCGGCTTGACATCATTTAGCTTGAATCTCTTGAGCAGGTCTTGAGTGTATTTGGCTTGGTTGGTGAAGGTTCCTCCTCTTTGTTGCTTGACTTCGAACTCGAGAAAGAACTTCAACTCTCCCATCATGGACATCTTGAACTTGGAGGTCATGAGTGCGGCAAATTCCTCATTGAAAGCTTTGTTAGGGGAACCAAAGATAATATCATCAACATATAGTTGGCAAACAAACAACTCCCCTTTGACCTTCTTAGTAAAAAGAGTGGGGTCGATTTTCCCAATTTCAACACCACGATCTTGCAACAACTCAGTAAGGTGGTCATACCACGCACGTGGGGCTTGCTTAAGGCCATAGAGTGTCTTATCGAGTTGATACACATGATCGGAAAAATTGGGATCCTCGAACCCGGGGGATTTCTTGACATATACCAACTCATTAATAGGACCATTCAGAAAAGCACTCTTCACATCCATTTGTTGCAACTTAAAGTTATGATAAGAAGCATAAGCAATCAACATGCGAATGAATTCAAGGCGAGCAACGGGAGTAAAGGTTTCACCATAGTCGATACCCTCGACTTGGGAGTAGCCTTGTGCTACCAAACGAGCCTTGTTGCGAATAATAATTCCATGGGCATCTTGCTTGTTCTTGAATATCCACTTGGTTCCAATGACATTATGGTTCCCTATTGGCCTTGGCACCAATCTCCACACCTTGTTGTGCTCGAAGTTGTTGAGTTCTTCATGCATGGCATTAAGCCAATCCGGATCCTCGAGCGCCTCATAGACCTTTTGGGGTTCAACACAAGAGACAAACGCGTGATGTTCACAATAGTTTGCTAATTGTCTACGAGTGGTTACCCCCTTTCTTAAGCTTCCAAGCACATTTGTCATGAGATGATCTTTGGTGGATAGCTTGGATGCGATCTTGGCGGCACGACGCTCTAATTCCTCATCCGGAGTGAGTTGAGGAGCGGTCACTTGATCATCTTGAGCGTCGTCTTGATGTTGAGCTCGCTCTTGATCTTGAGCTTGCTCAGATGAGAGAACTTGACCTTGGGCATCACTTGGTGATCCAACACCATCTTTAGGTAGATCTTGCCCTTGATCTCGTTCATGAGGTTGAGGGCCTTCACTTTGTTCTTCGGAAGCATGTGGGCCTTGGGTTGGTGATGGCTCCACATGAGTGGAGCATTGTTGAGGGAGTCTGGGATTAGGGGGTCTCCGGACAGCCGGACTATATCCTTCGGCCGGACTATTGGACTATGAAGATACTAAATTGAAGACTTCGTCTCGTGTCCGGATGGGACTCTACTTGGTGTGGAAGGCAAGCTAGGCAATACGGATATGGATATTTCCTCCTTTGTAACCGACCTTGTGTAACCCTAACCCTCTCCGGTGTCTATATAAACCGGAGGGTCCGTAGGACAACAACAATCATACCATAGGCTAGCTTCTAGGGTTTAGCCTCTCCGATCTCGTGGTAGATCAACTCTTGCAATACCCATATCATCAAGAATAAATCAAGCAGGACGTAGGGTTTTACCTCCATCAAGAGGGCCCAAACTTGGGTAAAACATCACGTCCCGTGCCTCCTATTACCATCCGCCTAGACGCATAGTTCGGGACCCCCTACCCGAGATCTGCCGGTTTTGACACCGACATTGGTGCTTTCATTGAGAGTTCCTCTGTGTCGTCATCATCAGACCTGATGGCTCCTTCGATCATCGTTAGCGATGCAGTCCAGGGTGAGACTTTTCTGCTCGGACAGATTTTTGTATTCGGCGGCTTTGCACTGCGGGCCAATTCGCTTGGCCATCTGGAGCAGATTGAAAGCTACGCCCCTGGCCATCAGGTCAGGTTTGGAAGCTTAAACTACACGACCGATATCCGTGGAGACTTGATCTTCGACGGATTCAAGCCCCTGCCGAGTGCGCCGCACTATCACGATGGGCATGATTTAGCTCTGCCGCTGAACAGTTCCCTGGAGGCCTCACCCGCATCCACTCCGACCTTTAATTCGGAGCCAACTGCACCGACCGAGGGCGGGTGGCTAGACCCCGCCGCGGAGGCTGCAGCCTCAACGGCGATCGAGCCGAACACCAACCTTATCCTTCGCGAGGCCCGTGACTCCACATTGCCGGACTCTCCTCTGAACTCTGAACCATCCGCGCTCCTGCCAATCGAATCCGATTGGGCGCCGATCATGGAGTTCACTCCCGCGGATATCTTTCAGCACTCGCCCTTCGCCGACATACTTAATTCACTAAGGTCTCTCTCTTTGTCTGGAGAGTCCTAGTCGGATTATGACCGGCAGGATTGGGATGCGGATGACGAAGAAATTCGACGCCCACCCACCACCCACTTCATAGCCACTGTCGATGATTTGACCGACATGCTCGACTTCGACTCCGAAGACATCGACGGTATGGACGACGACGCGGGAGACGAACAGGAACCAGCGCCTATAGGGCACTGGAAAGCCACCTCGTCATATGATATATATATATGGTGGACACACCCAAAGAGGGAAATGGCGACAAAACAGCGGAGGATGACCCCTCCAAGAAGCAACCCAAGCGCCGACGTTAGCGGCGCCGCTCTAAGTCCCGCCAAACCAAAAGTGGTGATACTGGCACAGGAGATAATAGCACTCCGGATAGTGCCGAAGATGGCAACAATCCCCTCCAGCAAGATTTAGGGCAGGAGGATGGAGAGGCCAGCCCTCCTGAGAGAGCGGCAGATGAAGAGGAGGAGGATGACAATTACATGCCTCCCTCCGAAGACGAGGCAAGCCTCGACAATGACGAATTCGTCGTGCCAGAGGATCCCGTCGAACAAGAGCGCTTCAAGCAACGGCTTATAGCCACAGCAAATAGCCTTAAGAAGAAGCAGCAGCAGCTTCAAGCTGATCAAGATCTACTAGCTGACAGATGGACTGAAGTCCTAGCGGCCGAGGAATATAAACTCGAACGCCCCTCCAAGAGTTACCCAAAATGCATGTTGCTACCCCGACTGGAGGAAGAAGCGTATGACGCGGCTGACCGGCCACCTCGTGGCCGCGACAGAGAGGCATTCCAGCCAAAAGCTCAGCCCGCACCCCGACGCCATTCAAATAAAAAGGCATGGGGAAATACGCCAGACCTGCAAGACGTATTGTAGGACAAAGCAAAACATGCAAGATCGATCTACGGATCACGAGGGCGTGCCACTACGCGAGACGATAATCGTCACGCCGGATACAGTAAAAGTAAATCCGGCCGGGCCGAGCACAACAGGCAAGACTCATTGGAGCTGCGTCGTGATATAGCCCAGTACAGAGGTGCCGCACACCCCTTATGCTTCACAGACGAAGTAATGGATCATCAAATCCCAGAAGGTTTCAAACCCGTAAATATAGAATCATACGACGGTACAACAGATCCTGCGGTATGGATCAAGGATTTCCTCCTGCATATCCACATGGCACAAGGTGATGATCTACACGCCATTAAATACCTCCCACTCAAACTCAAAGGACCAGCTCGGCATTGGCTCAATAGCTTGCCAGCAGAGTCCATTGGCTGTTGGGAAGATCTGGAAGCCGCATTCCTCGACAACTTTCAGGGCACTTATGTGCGACCACCAGATGTCGATGACTTGAGCCACATAATTCAGCAGCCAGAGGAATCGGCCAGGCAATTCTAGACACGGTTCCTAACAAAGAAAAATCAAATCGTCGATTGTCCAGATGGAGAGGCCCTAGCGGCTTTCAAGCACAACATCCGCGACGATTGGCTAGTCCGGCACCTGGGTCAGGAAAAGCCGAAATCTATGGCAGCCCTCACGACACTCATGACCCGCTTTTGTGCGGGAGAAGACAGCTGGCTGGCTCGCAGTAATAACATATCGAAGAACCATGGTACTTCAAATACCAAGGACGGCACTAGAAGATCACGTCGCAACAAACATAAGCGCCGCATTAACAACGACAATACCGAGGATACGACAGTCAATGCCAGATTCAAAGGCTCTAAACCCGGTCAGCGGAAAAAGCAATTCAAAAGAAGCACCCCGGGCCCGTCCAGTTTGGACCGCATACTCGATCGCTCGTGTCAAATACACGGCACACCCGCCAAGCCAGCCAACCACACCAACAGGGATTGTTGGGTGTTCAAGCAGGCCGGCAAATTAACTGCCGAAAAAAAGATAAGGGGCCACATAGCGATGACAAGGAGGAGCCCCGGCAGCCGAATACCAGAGGACAAAAGAGGTTCCCCCCACAAGTGCGGATGGTGAACATGATATACGCAACCCACATCCCCAAGAGGGAGCGGAAGCGTGCGCTCCGGGACGTATATGCGTTGGAGCCCGTCGCCCCAAAGTTCAACCCATGGTCCTCCTGTCCGGTCACCTTCGATCGCAGGGACCACCCCACTAGTACCCGTCATGGCGGATTCACCGCACTGGTCCTAGACCCAATCATTGACGAATTTCACCTCACTCGAGTCCTTATGGATGGCGGCAGCAGCCTGAACCTGCTTTACCAGGACACAGTGCGCAAAATGGGTATAGACCCCTCAAGGATCAAACCCACAAAAACGACCTTTAAAGGCGTCATACCAGGTATAGAGGCCCATTACACAGGCTCAGTCACACTGGAAATGGTCTTCGGATCCCCGGATAACCTCTGAAGCGAAGAGTTAATCTTTGATATAGTCCCGTTCCGAAGTGGCTATCATGCACTGCTTGGGTGAACCGCATTTGCGAGATTCAATGCGGTACCGCATTATGCATACCACAAGCTCAAGATGCCAGGACCTCGGGGGGTCATTACAGTTAATGGAAACACAGAGCGCTCTCTCCGAATGGAGGAGCACACTGCCGCCCTCGCAGCAAAAGCACAAAGCAGCCTCTTAAGGCAACCCACTAGTTCGGCGATTAATGACCCGGACAACTTCAAGCGCGCACGGAGTAATCGACAACTAGACCGCCTGGCACATTCCAAGCTCGCATAGCAATGCGGCCCCCAGCCCGGTCCCCGCCAAACGGCGAAACACGTGCCACGCGTACAAAATTACGCATTAAAAATACCACGCGTCGCCACGCACCCCAGGACCTCTCTCACTCTCTCCCGCGCTCCTCCCCTCCTCTGATTTCTCTTCCCCGCAGCGCCACCGAGTGCAGCCGACGCCAGCGCTCACCGTTGCCGCGGCCACCGCCTCCCTCTCGCCTCCCCGACGTGCCCCAGGGATTCGCCTCGTCGCCTTCGTCCTCATCGTCGAGCCACACATCACCGGGAGCTCTGCTTCGCCATCAATTCCGTCATCTTCAACCTCTCGGCCGCCGAGATCGCCGGCGCCCGACCGTCGTCTCTGACTCGTCCCCGAGCCCGCTGACCATGCCTTCGCCTCCGCTGTGAGTTTATGCGTCTGTTCCCCCTCTTCCCGAGCTCGTTTACGCCCCGCAGCCGTCGCCCCCTTGTCGACCGAACCGCGCCGCCGCCCGAGCTCGTCGGCGGCAACGCTCCGGTGACCATTTGGTCCTAGACGCGTGTCCACCGAGCTTGCTGCCCCGCGCTGAGCTTCGCTAGCGCCTCCCCTTGCCCGATTGCACCCTGCAACGCTAACCCCGCGCGCACCCGAGCTCCGGTCGCCGCACTCGTCGTTGCCGGCGCCACTCCGGCCGCTCCCCGGCCGCGCCACCACCACGGCTGGATGCGGACGAGCGTCCGCATCCCCTAGCTGCACTCCGCGCGCCAAATGGCTCCCTGTAGGCCAAACCCGTAGCGCACCGCCGACCTTTGACCGGCGTGGGTTGACCCCACAACCCAGTTTGACCTCCCCCCTCTCTCTCACTAACTTGCGGGCCCCGCCGGACTAATTACGATAGTTAGCACTAATTAACTAACTAGGTTAGCTACTACAGTCACTGACTAGTGGGCCCTGCCCAGTTAGTTAGGACTAACTAACTTAGTTAGTTGACTGGGTCACTGACCAGTGGGACCCACTGGTCAGGTTTGACCTGGTCAGCCCCGTTGACTCGCTTACATCAAGCTGTCGTAGAGCTGACGCAATATTTGATTTCTGGAATTATTTTAACTCAGGAAATTCTAGAATATTGCTTAAACTTCTAAAATTCATAGAAATTCAACCGTAGCTCAGAATGAAATAAATTATATATGAAAAATTATCAGAAAAATGCAAGGAATCCATTTATGCCAGTTACATGCATGAAAACCCAACTTATACATGCTGTATAAGTGAAAACATGATATGGGCATTTTAAATGCTTCATTTTGAATTGCATTTGAATCTTTGATTCAAATGGGCTTCAACCAACTTGGTAGCATCTTGCATTAGCCCAAACACTAGCATTTGCACATGTCATGTTCATGCATCATTTTGTTGCATTTGTTTTTGTGTTGATCGCCGGCACCGTTTCTTCTCGATAGGTTCCACTCCGGAAGGTGTTCCCGAGTACCTATCAGAGGAGCCGTACCCCTTCGTTGTTCTATCAGGCAAGCAACCCCCCCCCCTTGAGTATTTCGATAAATCCCACTCTCTCGCTCCTGCTCCTTATAATGCATTAGGACAACAATGATTCAAACTACTACTTTCTGCTGCGGTACTTGAACCCATTCCTCTGCATGACTTGTCATTGCCACAGTAAATAGTTGAAACCCACTAGCATGAGTAGGATTTGCTTGAGCCTTGATGTGCCTACTCATCCATGCTTGTTTTCTTTATGCCAGCTATGCTTAGAGTTGTGTCAGGTCTGATTCATTGGGAATGAATCGGAGTGGTGAACATGTCCTACCGATAAAGGCTAAGTGTGTGAACGCGTTTTGGTAAAGGTAGCGATGAGAGACCATTTAGGAGTACATGGTGGGTTGTCTCATTGGAACCGTCCCTAAGCACTGAGTTCTGTGTATGTTATCCAAGTCTAGTTACTACCACACATTGTGTTCCGGTTATCCGGCCCCTCTCGGCTTATTAATCCACTTGATCTCTGTCCAGGAGTCGCAACTAGTTTGTAGCGTTTGTAGGTAGTGCTACTTGTCTACCATGTGGTGTCCGACGGGACGGGCTTGGGATAGACTAGGCACCGTGGCACGGTGTACCAAGTGGCACCCGGATGGTGGCCTTGGGAACCCTGCACACATTGTTTGGGGCCATACTGGAGACTTCGGCCGGAACTCCTTGCGGATGGAACTCGAATAGGCGATAAACCTGGATGAGAGACTTGTGTGGTTAGTCAGGTCGTGGCCGACACCCTCGCCCGGCTTCCGCTTTTAGGTTGCCGAGGTACATGACGTGTATAGGGCGATAAGTGGTGAGAGCGTGTGTGAAGAGGTACACCCCTGCAGGGTTAACATTATCTATTCGAATAGCCGTTTTCCTCGGATATGGAAACTTGGAGGACTTATGTAGTACATAGACAACTTGAAGTGGATACTCTAAAATCAGCAAGATAAGCGTGAGTGCTATCGATGGCCCTCTCGTAGGGAGACGGGAACGGATCCATAGTGGAGTATTGATATGGTGAATATGTGGACTCGTGTGCGTCTTCTCACCTCAAAGAAGTTTCTGATACTCGTAGTATAGGTTAGCCACTGAGTCAAAGTTGGCTTGCTGCTGTAAACTCCACCACCCCCTTGTTGATAATGTCGCATATGTAGATAATTCTGATGTAAGACTTGTTGAGTACCTTCGTACTCACGTTTGCTTATTTATGTTTTGCAGTTGGTTACAGTAGTGACTTCGACTAGTAGCTTGTATCCCGGCTACGATCTTGTGCCCTTGGGAGGGTCGTGTTTAGTCAGGATTCTTAGTCTTTTCCTTTTGTGGTTGTCTGTACTCAGACATGTAATGCTTCCATTGCTTGTATGCTCTGAATGATGGGTCATGAGACCCCTGTTTGTATTGAATGCTATGTGGATCTTCTGGGCCTTTATCTATATGAGTTTGAGTTATGTTGTGATGCCATGTTGTACAGCACATACTTGCATGTTATGCGTACGTGTAACGTGTATTGCTATGTGTGGGGTCCGACAACCTAGTTGTTTATCCCTGGTAGCCTCTCTTATGGGGAAATGCAGTCTTGTGCTTCCATGAGCCATAGTAGTCCGCTACAGCCCGGTTCACCGGAGTCCTGCTAGCCCAGCACTACTGCTCCGGAACACTTGACTGGCCGGCATGTGATTCACTTCGTTCCTGTGTCTGTCCCTTCGGGGAAATGTCACGCGGTGACATCTGGAGTCCTGCCTAGCCTGCTACAGCCCAGGTTCCCGGAGTCCTGTTAGCCCAGTGCTACAGGCCGGATTCACACGCTGCTGACCGACATGCTTGATGTTGATTCATGTATGCCTGTCCCCGTAAGTTGGTGCCACCTTGGATTTACGACTAGTCATGTCAGCCCGGGTTCTCTGTCATATGGATGCTAGCGACACTATCATATACGTGAGCCAAAAGGTGCAAACGGTCCCGGGCCAGGTAAGGTGGTACCCGTGGGAATACCGTGCGTGAGGCCGCAAAGTGATATGATGTGTTACATGCTAGATCGGTGTGACTTAGGATCGGGGTCCCGACAGTGTTGGTATCAGAGCCTGACTGACTATAGGATTACCAAGCCAAACTGGTCGAAGTTGAGTCTAGAAATGCTTTAGTTATATAAGGGAATTGATTGTGGAAGGGAACGTAAGGCTCTTTTTACTCCTTTACCTCATGTCATTCTTTCTGAGTCAGCCTCTTCTTTTCTATGAGGGTTAAGGCCTAGGCTTCTCCTCTATCTCTCAGGATGACGTGTTACTAAATCGTAAAGTCTTAGGATTGTTGGGTTGTGTCTTCGTACAGTTCTACTACTTCCATGTGTCCTCAGTTTGACCCAGAACCTTGATTTTATGATGCTGAGTGATTATGCTATTCCTTTGATGAATGTCTCAAAATCTTTTTGAGCATTTACAGCCGTTATGCTGCCGAAATTGTCTTAGGATTTCAATAGTTTCCAATGCTTTTGCATTACATTTCGCATCCTTATGTCGATGCTAATTCCACCCTTGTTTCCTTGGTTTCTGTGCCACGATGTCGTCTGCTAACCGAGGTTCAGTTGCTCATAGCAAGAACCATGGAGATGGTAGGGACGAGGATCCTCCTGACCAGCCTTTGATGGCAGAGTTCTTGTTAGCATCTGAGAGGAACAAGCGTGAGACTAACCGCTTGCTAGCACAGATTGAGCAGAACACCGCACATCAGCGTAAGAAGTTGGTTTCCATCACTGACTTCATTGGTCTAAAACCACCCACCTTCCATCATTCCATTGAGCCACTCGATGCAGATGACTGGCTCCGGAGCATCACTCACAAGTTGCATTCTGCGAACGTAGCTGAAGGTGACAAGGTCACCTATGCTACCTATATCACCTGGAAGGTCCTGCTAGTATTTGGTGGCAGAGCTATGAGGCTATGCTACCAGCTGGCCAGATTCCTACCTAGAGGGATTTCACCGAGGCTTTTCGTGAGCACCACATTCCTCAGGCTCTCATTGACCGCAAGAGGGAAGAGTTCTGTAGTTTTACCCAGGGTAAGCTGCCTGTTGGTGCTTACAGTAGAGAGTTTGGAAACCTCGCCCGCTATGCTACAGAAGAAGTGTCCACGGACGCTAAGAAGCAGGCTAGGTTCCGGAAGGGTCTCAACCCTAAGTTACGTCGTGATCTCCACCTGCATCATTGTGATACTTTCCAGGCTCTTGTGAACAAGGCCATTAATGCTGAGAAAGCTCAGCTCACTTACGAGGAG
The DNA here is from genome assembly GCF_056163025.1 of Triticum urartu. Taxonomy (NCBI): domain Eukaryota; kingdom Viridiplantae; phylum Streptophyta; class Magnoliopsida; order Poales; family Poaceae; genus Triticum; species Triticum urartu. Next base: position 418,363,040 of record NC_141877.1, on the reverse strand, counting down.
TCTCGTAAGCACAACCGTGATCTGGGTTCTTCCTCCCGCTTTGGCTCTCAGAAGCGATGGATTTGGATCCCGAACTCAGCTCTTCCACCTGGATATGCACCGAGGCCATCCGATGTGGCGCCTCACCCAGCTCAGCAACGTGCTCCACCCAGGCCTATTAGTCGACCACTTGCCAATGTAGGACCACGTCCTACGTTAGGAATTTGCTTCACCTGCGGAGAACCAGGACACTAGGCACGTGACTGCCCTCAGTCCAGTTATATTCCACCCTAGTCTGAGAGGTCTGTTGACCGTGAGAAGCCATCAGGCAAGATGATCGGTACCAAGCCAGCCACCACTGAACGAGCATGTGTGCACCACATCTCGGCTATAGAAGCCCAACATGATCCCGACGTCGTATTGGGAACGCTTCTTGTCAATTGTCACCCAGCTTCAGTTCTGTTCGATACTGGAGCATCTCACTCCTTCATATCCGAAGGTTATGCTCGGTTGCACGACATGTCATTTTGTGATATGCCGACTCCACTAATAATCCAGACTCCTGGTTCCAAATGGCAAACCTCCAAGGTAAGCCATGGTAATGAAATCCTTGTTGACAGACTGGTATTCCTTGCTTCTTTGATATCTCTCAAGTCTTCAGATATTAACATCATCTTGGGCATGGACTGGATGACAGCTCATCATGCCAAGATCGATTGTTGCACCAGATCTGTTCAACTTACACATCCATCTGGCAAAATAGTCACTGTCTCCACTAGAGTTGCAAGGCGTCAACTCTATTCTCTTAATGCCAGCCCTCTTCCAGACCTTGAAGATATTCCGGTAGTCTGTGACTTCTCGGATGTCTTTCCAGAAGAACTGCCAGGTGCCCCACCTGACAGAGATGTAGAGTTTGTCATAGAACTTATCCCAGGAACTGTTCCAATCTCTAGGAGACCATACAAGATGGCACCTTTGGAGTTAGCCGAGCTTAAGAAACAACTTGATGAGTCCTTGCAAAAGGGTTTCATCTGTCCCAGTTCTTCTCCTTGGGCTTGTCCTGTCCTCTTCGTCAAGAAGAAGGATGGTACGGATCGGATGGTTGTAGATTATCACCCCGTTAACGTGGTCACGATAAAGAACAAGTATCCACTCCCCAGGATCAACGACCTATATGATCAACTCGCTGGATCCTCAGTCTTTTCCAAGATGGATCTGAGGTTAGGCTACCACCAAATCAAAATCTGAAATGGGGGCATCCCCAAAACGGCCTTTGTCACTCGTTATGGTCAATACGAGTACACCGTGATGTCTTTCGGCCTAACCAATGCTCCAGCTACTTTCTCCTGCTTGATGAACTTGATCTTTATGGAGTACTTAGATAAGTTCGTCGTGGTTTATCTCGATGATATTCTTATTTACTCGAAGAACGAGGAAGAGCATGCCACACATCTTAGACTTGTGTTAGAAAAACTCAGAGAGCACCGCCTTTATGCCAAGTTCTCCAAGTGTGAATTTTGGTTGCCAGAAGTGACCTATTTGGGCCACGTGATCTCTGGTAAGGGCATTTCTGTCAATCCCGAGAGAGTTAAAGCCGTTCTCGATTGGACTCCACGCGAAACGGTCAAACAAGTTAGGAGTTTCCTTGGTCTAGCCAGTTATTGTCGCCGCTTCGTTGAAAACTTCTCCAAAGTGGCCAAACCCCTCACGGAACTTCTAAAGAAAGATAAAAGGTTTGAGTGGACCCCATAGTGTGAGCATAGTTTTTAGGAACTGAAAAGACGCCTGACTTCTGCGCCCATACTCATGCCACCGGATTTCACTAAAGACTTTGTTATCTATTGCGACGCTTCGCGTCAAGGACTAGGTTGCATTCTTATGCAGGATCGTCATGTGATTGCCTATGCCTCTCGATAGTTGCATCCACATGAGGAAAATTATCCTACACATGATCTGGAGCTTTCAGCCGTAGTCTATGCACTTAAGACCTGGCGACATTACCTTCTTGGTAACCGTTGCGAAATCTACACTGACCATCAGAGTCTCAAGTATATCTTCACCCAACCGGATCTGAATCTCAGACAGAGACGTTGGTTGGAGTTGATCTCGGATTACGACTTAGGAATCACCTACACCCTAGGCAAAGCCAATGCCATGGCTGATGCTTTAAGTCGTAAATCCTATTGCAACAACCTCATGTTGCAACAATGTCAACCAGCCCTCCATGAGGAATTCTGTAAGCTTAACCTTCACATAGCTCCTCATGGTTCCCTTTATACCTTGGTGGCGAAACCTACCCTTACGGATCAGATCATAGAGGCTCAGAAGCATGATACGGGAATCTTCCGGATCAAGAAAAATATTTCCAAGGGAGTTGCCGACTGTTTCTCTATGGATGAACGAGGTGTTGTTTACTTTGGAAACCGTTTGGTGGTTCCCAAATGTCAACAGATGCAACAACTGATCCTTAAGGAGGCCCATGAATCCCCTCTCACGATTCATCCCGGTAGTACAAAGATGTATCAAGACCTACGCCACAGGTTCTGGTGGACTAGGATGAAGAGAGAAATCGCTCAGTATATTGCCAACTGTGACGTTTGTCGTCGCGTTAAGGCAGAGCATCAAAGACCTGCTGGCACCCTTCAACCTTTAGCTATTCCTGAGTGGAAATGGGACAAAGTTGGTATGGACTTCATCACCGGCTTTCCCAGGACCAAGAAAGGAAATAATGCTATCTTCGTAGTCATTGATCGTCTCTCCAAAGTGGCTCACTTTCTACCTGTTCGAGAGAGTATCACTGCTAGTCAGCTCGCTGACTTATATATCTCCTGAATAGTGTCACTCAATGGTGTTCCACTAGAGATCAATTTAGACCGCGGCGGTCTTTTCACCTCTCATTTCTGGGAAAGCTTCCAGAATGCCATGGGAACTCATCTTTCTTTCAGTACCGCTTTCCACCCTCAGTCAAGTGGTCAGGTGGAAAGGGTCAACCAAATTCTTGAAGACATGCTTAGAGATTGCGTTATCTCATTCGGTATGGATTGGGAGAAATGTCTTCCCTTTGCCGAGTTTGCTTATAACAATAGCTACCAATCCAGTCTTAAGAAAGCACCCTTCGAGATTCTGTATGAACGAAGATGTCGAACACCTTTGAACTGGTTAGAAACCGGTGAAAGACAATTCTTTGGACCGGATATGATCCAGGAGGTAGAAGAGCAAGTCCGTATCATTCATGAGAATTTGAAAATAGCCCAAACTCGTCAAAAGATCCAGTATGACCATCGTCATAAGGAAGTGGCTTATGAAGTTGGCGACAAGGCTTACCTTCGGGTTACTCCTTTGAAGGGTACCCATCGTTTCGGTATCAAGGTCAAGTTGGCTCCTCGTTACATCAGTCCTTTTTGCATTCTCGCTAAACGAGGAGAGGTTGCCTACCAGTTGGAACTACCCCCACATCTTTCTCGAGTTCATGATGTCTTCCACGTCTCTCAACTCAGGCGTTGCTTCTCGGATCCCATCCGCGGAGTGGACCACGAAACGCTTGATCTCCAAGATAACCTCACTTATCGAGAGTACCCCGTTCGCATTCTGGATCAAGCAGAGCGTGTCACTCGACGTCATAACATCAAGTTTCTCAAGGTTCAGTGGTCTCATCATTCTGAGAGAGAAGCTACTTGGGAGCGAGAAGATCGTCTTCGACTTGAGTACCCCGCTTTCTTTCCGCCAACTCCTGAATCTCGGGACGAGATTTTTCCGAGTGGGGGCGAGTTGTCACATCCCTAATTCTGGTATGATCCTAGGCTTGCTTTGTGCATCATGTTTAAATTTCAAATAAAGTTGAAATGGGGATGCTTCAAACCCTAGCACCAAAGCAAATTCAAATAGGTTCAAATTAAAATTGGAATTTCAATAAACCCAAAATGCTCTTCAAAAATGTTCATGGTCTTTGGAAAATGTTGCAAACAACAACCAGAGGTGATGCACATTTTTGCTAAAATTTTTGGATTTTTTGAATGAACCCATATGTATTTGAATTGGAGCTGTTTAAAATAATATAAATATTTTAGAGGCTCCAAAAATGTTGGAATTTGGTGAGGGCCTCTGGTATATTATAACTAGTGGTCACAAGGAATCTCAACATTTTTATATTTGTGCTGGTATTTATTTTTAAGTCAAAAACAAATGTCAGAAATAGAAAATAAAACAAAAAAGGAAAATCTTACCTGAGGCCTGGCACTGTTACAGCCCAGCTGGCCAACCCACCTGGCGGCCCAGCCCACCAGGGGCAGCCCCGTCTTCTACCTCTTGCCAGTAGGCAAAGGAGAAGCTGGGCACGACGCACGCGCGCGGCCACCGCGTGCCACCTCCACCCTGCCTGGCTGTCCTCCCGTCGCCTGGACCTCCCTCGCGTCGCCACGCACCCCTGGACCTCTCTCACTCTCTCCCGCGCTCCTCCCCTCCTCTGATTTCTCTTCCCCGCAGCGCCACCGAGCGCAGCCGACGCCACCGCTCGCCGTTGCCGCGGCCACCGCCTCCCTCTCGCCTCCCCGACGTGCCCCAGGGATTCACCTTGTCGCCTTCGTCCTCATCGTCGAGCCACACATCACCGGGAGCTCTGCTTCGCCATCAATTCCGTCGTCTTCAACCTGTCAGCCGCCGAGATCACCGGCGCCCGACCATCGTCTCTGACTCGTCCCCGAGCCCGCTGACCATGCCTTCGCCTCCGCTGTGAGTTTATGCGTCTGTTCCCCCTCTTCCCGAGCTCGTTTACGCCCCGTAGCCGTCGCCCCCTTGTCGACCGAACCGCGCCGCCGCCCGAGCTCGTCGGCGGCAACGCTCCGGTGACCATTTGGTCCTAGACGCGTGTCCACCAAGCTTGCTGCCCCACGCTGAGCTTCGCTAGCGCCTCCCCTTGCCCGATTGCACCCTGCAACGCTAACCCCGCGCGCACCCGAGCTCCGGTCGCCGCACTCGTCGTTGCCGGCGCCACTCCGGCCGCTCCCCGGCCGCGCCACCACCACGGCTGGATGCGGACGAGCGTCCGCATCCCGTAGCTGCACTCCGCGCGCCAAATGGCTCCCTGTAGGCCAAACCCGTAGCGCACCGTCGTGTCTGGACTCGCCTGCGGCTAAACGCCAGCGACCGCTGACCTTTGACCGGCGTGGGTTGACCCCACAACCTAGTTTGACCTCCCCCCTCTCTCTCACTAACTTGCGGGACCCGCCCGACTAATTACTATAGTTAGCATTAATTAACTATCTAGGTTAGCTACTACAGTCACTGACTAGTGGGCCCTGCCCAGTTAGTTAGGACTAACTAACTTAGTTAGTTGACTGGGTCACTGACCAGTGGGACCCACTGGTCAGGTTTGACCTGGTCAGCCCCGTTGACTCGCTTACATCAAGCTGACGTAGAGCTGACGCAATATTTGATTTCTGGAATTATTTTAACTCAGGAAATTCCAGAATATTGCTTAAACTTCTAAAATTCATAGAAATTCAACCGTAGCTCAGAATGAAATAAATTATATATGAAAAATTATCAGAAAAATGCAAGGAATCCATTTATGCCAGTTACATGCATGAAAACCCAACTTATACATGCTGTATAAGTGAAAACATGATATGGGCATTTTAAATGCTTCATTTTGAATTGCATTTGAATCTTTGATTCAAATGGGCTTCAACCAACTTGGTAGCATCTTGCATTAGCCCAAACACTAGCATTTGCACATGTAATGTTCATGCATCATTTTGTTGCATTTGTTTGTGTGTTGATTGCCGGCACCGTTTCTTCTCGATAGGTTCCACTCCGTAAGGTGTTCCCGAGTACCTGTCAGAGGAGCCGTACCCCTTCGTTGTTCTATCAGGCAAGCAACCCCCCCCCCCCTTGAGCATTTCGATAAATCTCACTCTCTCTCTCTTGCTCCTTATACTTCATTAGGACAACAACGATTCAAACTGCTACTTTCTGCTGCAGTAGTTGAACCCATTCCTCTGCATGACCTGTCATTGCCACAGTAAATAGTTGAAACCCACTAGCATGAGTAGGAGTTGCTTGAGCCTTGATGTGCCTACTCATCCATGCTTGTTTTCTTTATGCCAGCTATGCTTAGAGTTGTGTCAGGTCTGATTCATTGGGAATGAATCGGAGTGGTGAACATGTCCTACCGATAAAGGCTAAGTGTGTGAACACGTTTTGGTAAAGGTAGCAATGAGAGGCCATGTAGAAGTACATGGTGGGTTGTCTCATTGGAATCGTCCGTAAGCACTGAGTTCTGTGTATGTTATCCAAGTCCAGTTACTACCACACATTGGGTTCCGGTTATCCGGCCCCTCTCGGCTTATTAATCCACTTGATCTCTGTCCAGGAGTCGCAACTAGTTTCTGGCGTTTGTAGGTAGTGCTACTTGTCTACCATGTGGTGTCCGACGGGACGGGCTTGGGATAGACTAGGCACCGTGGCACGGTGTACCAAGTGGCACCCGGATGGTGGGCTTGGGAACCCTGCACACATTGTTTGGGGCCATACTGGAGACTTTGGCCGGAACTCCTTGCGGATGGAACTCGAATAGGCGATAAACCTGGATGAGAGACTTGTGTGGTTAGTCAGGTCGTGGCCGACACCCTCGCCTGGCTTCCGCTTGAAGGTTGCCGAGGTACATGACGTGTACAGGGCAATAAGCGGCGAGAGCGTGTGTGAAGAAGTACACCCCTGCAGGGTTAACATTATCTATTCGAATAGCCGTTTTCCTCGGATGTGGAAACTTGGAGGACTTATGTAGTACATAGACAACTTGAAGTGGATACTCTAAAATCTGCAAGATAAGCGTGAGTGCTATGGATGGCCTTCTCGTAGGGAGACGGGAACAGATCCATAGTGGAGTATTGATATGGTGAATATGTGGACTCGTGTGCGTCTTCTCACCTCAAAGAAGATTCTGATACTCGTAGTATAGGTTAGCCACTGAGTCAAAGCTGGCTTGCTGCTGTAAACTCCACCACCCCCTTGTTGATAATGTTGCATATGTAGATAGTTCTGATGTAAGACTTGCTGAGTACCTTCGTACTCATGTTTGCTTATTTATGTTTTGCAGTTGGTTACACTAGTGACTTCGACGAGTAGCTTGTATCCCAGCTACGATCTTGTACCCTTGGGAGGGTCGTGTTTAGTCAGGCTTCTTAGTCTTTTCCTTTTGTAGTTGTCTGTACTCAGACATGTAATGCTTCCGTTGCTTGTATGCTCTGAATGATGGGTCATGAGACCCCTGTTTGTATTGAATGCTATGTGGCTCTTCTAGGCCTTTATCTATATGAGTTTGAGTTATGTTGTGATGCCATGTTGTATAGCACATACTTGCATGTTATGCGTACGTGTAACGTGTATTGCTATGTGTGGGGTCCGACAACCCAGTTGTTTATCCCTGATAGCCTCTCTTATGGGGAAATGTAGTCTTGTGCTTCCATGAGCCATAGTAGTCCGCTACAGCCCGGTTCACCAGAGTCCTGCTAGCCCAGCACTACTGCTCTGGAACACTTGACTGGCCGGCATGTGATTCACTTCGTTCCTGTGTCTGTCCCTTCGGGGAAATGTCACGCGGTGACATCCGGAGTCCTGCCTAGCCTGCTACAGCCCGGGTTCCCAGAGTCCTGTTAGCCCAGTGCTACAACCCGGATTCACACGCTGCTGACCGACATGCTCGATGTTGATTCATGTATGCCTGTCCCCGTAAGTTGGTGCCACCTTGGGTTCATGACTAGTCATGTCGGCCCGGGTTCTCTGTCATATGGATGCTAGCGACACTATCATATACGTGAGCCAATAGGCGTAAACGGTCCCGGGCCAGGTAAGGTGGCACCCGTGGGAATACCGTGCATGAGGCCGCAAAGTGATATGATGTGTTACATGCTAGATCGGTGTGACTTAGGATCGGGGTCCCTACAGCCCGGCTCCGATGCTTTGGTACCTTACGTTCCGCTATATCGGCTAAGGTAGCACTGGGAGAACTACTGCGATTGTGCCCCGGTTCTGCTGGGCTAAGCACCTCAGTAGAGAAAGCTAAAACCGACTGTCATGATAAGGCGAGAGACTGGTCGCTGTTCGAGAGGTTTTCGAGTCCTTAAAGACTTATGCCGCTTAGAGCGAGGAGTCGACCCTATCCGGCTTAAGGCGTGTATCGCGCCCCAAATCCGGCCTTCCGATTACTAGGGGCTTCACCGAAATTTAAAATTATAGAATTCTATGGCTAAGTGAGAGTGATAACGCATTATAGTCTGATTGCCTTGTTCGTTGTGCTGAGCACCTCCCTCGAAGGACCCAAAAATGGGAACAAGAGTGCTCAAGTTTATCCCGAACACCCTAGCACTCGTGGCATGGGGCAGAAGCCGACGACTAGCCATCTCTCAGATCTGATAAACAGCCGAATAGAAGGTAATATTTTAAATTCAAACAAGCGTTGCATAGCGCATATGAACAAGTTTTCATGAATACAGGATTACACGAGCGAGTTCACTCAAATATTATATATATCATACACTTGTCCGCTACGAGACGGGCACCCTTCAGGACACCCTCATAGTACATCTCGGGGTGGCGATGCTCCTTGCCCTCCGGCGGCCCTTCCTTGATCAGCTTCACGGTGTCCAGCTTGGCCCATTGTACCTTCACACGGGCGAAAGACCGGCGTGCACCTTCGATGCAAATAGACCGCTTGATAACTTCCAGCCGTGGGCAGGCATCCACAAGCCACCTCACCAAGACGAAGTAGCTGTTGGGAAGGGCATCGTCAGGTCACATCCAGACTATCAAGCCCTTCATGGCCTGTTCGGCCGCCTTGTGTAGCTCGACCAGCTGCTTTAGCTGGTCGCTCATAGGTACTGGGTGTTCGGTCCCAGTATACTGGGCCCAGAACAACTTCTCCGTCGAGCTTCCCTCCTCGGCCCAGTAAAATTTTGCGGCATCCGACATGCTGCGGGGCAAATCTGCGAATGCTCCTGGAGAGCTCCGGATTCGGGTAAGTAACAAGTAATTTACTTTCACAGGCTTACTTTGCATATAGATGCCTTACCCGCTGCTATCTTCTTCATCGCATCAATCTCCTGGAGGGCCTTTTGGGCTTCGGCTTTGGCACTCTTTGCACCCTCAAGGGCTGTGGCAAGCTCGGACTCTCGCGTCTTCAAGTCAAGCTCCAGCGCCTCGTGCTTCGTCACAAGAGCGTGGAGCTCTTGCTACACCTCGCCCACCTGTGCCTCATGCCTCTCCCGCTCGGCGTGCTCCTTGGCCGCTTTGTTTTCGGCCTCGGACAACGCTTGCTTCAGGGTCGCCACCTCGGTTGTGGCCCCTGGCAAATTTACGATAATCCTGTCATTTTGGAATCGCTTTCCTTTTATATAGATCCATAGACTAGGTACTACTTACCTTTGTTCTCCTTAAGCTGCCTCTTGGCAAGGCCGAGCTCTTCCTTGGACCCTTTAAGGTCCTGCTTCAGTGCGGCGACCTCCGCAGTCAGTGCGGTAGAGGCCAGCAGTGAAGCCTGCATACGCATATAGACATACTTATATTAGACTCCTGCGATATTGTTTGATCCTCTGTTCGGCTTTTCTTTGTGAACACCGAAAAGAGCATCAGGGGCTACTGTCTATGCGGTAATATTTCTCCTATATTTCAAAAACTTACCTCAAAGCCTGTTAGAAGGCTGGCACAGGCTTCAGTCAGTCCGCTCTTGGCGGACTGAACCTTCTGGACCACCGCACTCATAATAGTGCGGTGCTCTTCGTCAATGGAAGCACTGCGAAGCGCTCCCAGCAGATTGTACAATGCCTCTGGATGAGTAGAGGTCACCGGCACAGGCGTCTTGCCCCTCTTGGAAGGAGGCCACCTCCCCGAGTCCGGAACCACTGGAGGTTCCGGCGCGGTGTTCGGGTGAGGGCTGAACTCGGAGCCCTCAGGGGCTTTGCCCCCCTGCTCACGGAGTCCGGAAGGTTGCTTTGAGGCGCCTCCGGGACTGTCTCCCCTCGACCCAGTGCCTCTTGAGACAACACCTCAGCGTTGTCCGTAGGGAAAGGGGAGGTGGCGGTTGGAAGTGGATCGCTATCCATATCCGACGAGCCCAGGGAGCCGTCCGACGAGGATACGTCGATACGGGTTTGGGGCGGTCTGCACAATCATAATTCGGCGTTAGGAGAAGCAGTGCGACAAAGGAATGCTATGAGTTACTCTGGTATCCGAATACTTACGACTTCGCCAGGGCTTGGCCCTAAGTAGCCACTCGTCTTTGCCTTCGACGGCGGTGGTGGAGTAGTCCGGAAGGAGAGTCCTTCCCTTCTTGGACCCTTCGGCCACCCCCAGTAGGGGCAGCCTTCCTTTTCTTGTCTCCCCCGACTGGAGGGGGAACATCTTCATCTTCCTCCTCGTCTTCGGGGGAGGAGTGCGTCGCGGAGTTATCGGACGATGAGTCTGATAACACCTGGCGTCGGGAGCTCTTTCGGGTTCCCTTGGCCTTCTTGGTCTTCTCCGGCACCTTGTAAGGAGCCGGAGTCAGCATCTCCGTTAGGAGAGTGTCCGCAGTGTCTTCGGGCAGAGGGGCCGGACAGTTAATCTGCCCCAACGTCTCCACCCAGTCCTGTCAAAGGCATGGTGATCAGACCCCGCACATGGTTAAGCTAGGGGAAATAAATATCCTACCGGATGTATAGAACTCATCGAATGCGCTCGGCGCTTCGCGCTTAGCCCGCGGTCCTCGGTGAGAGAGGGAGGGACCTCGGCGCCCTTGAACAGCACCTTCCAGACGTCCTTGTGCGTCATGTCGAAGAGCTCGCTCAGAGTCTGGTGATGGGCCGGGTCGAACTCCCACAAGTTGAAGTCCCGTTATTGGCACGGGAGGATCCGGCGGATGAGCATGACCTGGACTATGTTGACAAGCTTGAGCTTCTTGCTTGTCATGTTCAGGATACATTTCTGGAGTCCGTCCAGCTCCACCGATGAACCCCACGACAAGCCCTTCTCTTTCCAGGAAGTGAGCCGTGTAGGGAATCCGGATCGAAACTTGGGGGCAGCCACCCATTTGGTGTCGCGCGGCTCGGTGATGTAGAACCACGCCGATTGCCACCCCTTTATGGTCTCCACGAAGGAGCCTTCAAGCCATATAACGTTGGGCATCTTGCCCACCATGGCTCCGCCGCATTCTGCTTGTTGGCCGACCACCACCTTCGACTTGATATTGAAGGTCTTTAGCCATAGGCCGAAGTGGGGGCGGATGCGGAGGAAAGCCTCACAGACGATGATGAACGCCGAAATGTTGAGGATGAAGTTCGGGGCTAGATCATGGAAGTCCAGCCCATAGTAGAACATGAGACCGCGGACGAATGGATGAAGGGGAAACCCCAGTCCGCGGAGGAAGTGGTGGAGGAAAACTACCCTCTCATGGGGTTCTGGGGTAGGGACGATCTGCCCCGCAGCGGGCAGCCGATGCGTGATATTTGCGGCTAAGTATCCGGCTATGCGCAGCTTTTTGATATGTTCCTCCGTAATGGAGGAAGCCATCCACTTGCCTCCCGCTCCGGACATGTTTGGAGGAGGTTGAGGAGAAATATGTGGACTTGGGCGTTGGGGCTCAAGTGCGCAAGAATGGATGGGCAAGGAGGAAGAAGGAGTGGGTAGAGAAAGGTTAAACCTTATCCCTTTATAAGGGCGGCCAAAACTATGCGCCCCCAATAGCCTAGTAAAACTCGCTTACCCCCCAAGCGCCGTAATCGATGGTGTGGTTTGGTTACCCACGCCCGTATTGATGAAAATCCCGTAATAAGGGGAACACGATCTCTGCTTTGACAAGACGTGTCAAGAAACTGCCTCGCGTTATGAGCGGGGCTAGTCAAAGGAAATGGTTCGAATAATCACCGGGCTATGGCATAATGTTATGTTGCCAAAACGCGTCGGCAGATTAGATTTGTAGAAATATTATTCTCTCTATGGTGGTATGTGGAAATTATTTTGCAGGGTCGGACACTATCCTTGTATTCAAATTCTTCCATGATGTATTCGGAGGAGGAACCCGCCTTGCAATGCCGAAGACAATACTGCGCGCCGGACTCATCGTCATTGAAGCCTGGTTCAGGGGCTACTGAGGGAGTCCGGGATTAGGGGGTCTCCGGACAGCCGGACTCTATCCTTCGGCCGGACTATTGGACTATGAAGATACTAAATTGAAGACTTTGTCTCGTGTCCGGATGGGACTCTACTTGGCGTGGAAGGCAAGCTAGGCAATACGGATATGGATATTTCCTCCTTTGTAACCGACCTTGTGTAACCCTAACCCTCTCCGGTGTCTATATAAACCGGAGGGTTTTAGTCCGTAGGACAACAACAATCATACCATAGGCTAGCTTCTAGGGTTTACCCTCTCCGATCTCGTGGTAGATCAACTCTTGTAATACCCATATCATCAAGAATAAATCAAGCAGGACGTAGGGTTTTACCTCCATCAAGAGGGCCCGAACCTAGGTAAAACATCGTGTCCCCTGCCTCCTGTTACCATCCGCCTAGACACACAGTTCGGACCCCCTACCCGAGATCCGCCGGTTTTGACACCGACAATTGTCCTTCTCCTTCGGCCACAAGGGGTTCCTCAATGGGTAGGATAAAACCAACACCCATTCTTCTTATGGCTTGGGGAGAAATTTCATCACCTACATCACAAGTGCCACTTTGCTCCACTTGGGAGCCGTTATTCTCATCAAACTCCATGTTACATGTCTCCTCAATAAGTCTCGTGGACTTATTGAGGACACGGTAAGCATGGGAGTTTGTAGCATGGCCAACAAATATGCCCTCATGAGCTCTAGCCTCAAATTTAGACAAACGAACACCTTTCTTGAGAATAAAACACTTACACCCGAACACCCGGAAGTACTTGAGGTTGGGCTTGTTACCAGTGAGTATCTCATATGGAGTCTTGTTCAAGCCTTTGCGGAGGTAGAGCCGATTGGATGCATGACACGTGGTGTTGTTGGCTTCGGCCCAAAAGTTGTATGGAGACTTGAACTCCGCCATCATGGTCCTTGCCGCATCCATCAACGTCCGGTTCTTCCTCTCCGCTACACCATTTTGTTGAGGGGTGTAAGGTGCGGAATATTGATGCTTGATCCCCTCATCACTAAGAAACTCATCCAAGGTGTAGTTCTTGAACTCGGTGTCGTTGTCGCTTCTTATTGTCAGGATCTTTGCATTGTGTTGACGTTGAGCTTCATTTGCAAAGTCAATGACGGTTTGTTGGGTCTCACTCTTCCTGTTGAAGAAATATACCCAAGTGTATCTTGAATAATCATCCACAATCACCAAGCAATACTTCCTACCCCCAAGACTATCAAAATATGGAGGCCCAAAGAGATCCATGTGCAGGAGCTCCAAAGGCCTCTTCGAGTAAATGATAGTCATGGGAGGGTGAGCCTTTTCATGTAGCTTTCCTTCGATACAAGCACTGCAAGCATGATCTTTAGCAAAACTAACATTTGTTAGTCCACGGACATGGTCCCCCTTGAGAAGAGTTTGCAAAGATCTCATGTTGACATGGGCTAAACGGCAATGCCAAAGCCATCCCATGTCAACTTTAGCCATTAGGCATGTCGCAGTCTTAGTGAGTCGCTCCGAAAAGTTAATCACATAGAGACCGTTTTAGACATTCCCAACAAAGGCTACTTTAAGAGTCTTGCTCCACAAGAGGGCCACTGTATCAACATCAAAGAAAGTGGCAAAGCCCATGAGTGCAAGTTGACGAACGGAAAGTAGATTGTATGCAAGGGATTCAACAAGCATGACCTTCTCGGTCGTGAGATCATGAGAAATGACAACCTTCTCGAGTCCCAATACCTTAGAGGACGAGGCATCACCCCACTCGGCGTTGGTGGGCATAGATGGAATCTTTTGCACGTCCACCACCAAGGCCTTGCTTCTGGTCATATGATTAGTAGCTCCACTATCGAGCAATCATGATCCCCCTCCAGAAGAAAACACCTACAAGAGATCAATGCTTGGTTTTAGGTACCCATTTTGTGATGGGTCCTTTGATGTTAGTAACAAGGGTCTTAGGAACCCAAATAGACCATTCAATGTACTCATAATAAGAACCAACAAATTTGGCATAAACATGTCCATCACTAGCACGGCATAACACATAAGAAGGGTTAAAGTCGCCGACTTTGTTGGGAGGAGTAGCATTGCCCTTCTTGGCATCACTACCCTTCACATTGTTCTTCTTCTTCTTAGAGGCACCCTCTCCCTCTTTGACAAAAGTTTGCATGAGAGGAGGAGGTCATTTGGTCTTGTCATTCTTCTTCTTGTTCTTGGACTTGGGTGCAAACCCAATCCCTTCCTTGGCCACAACTTCCTTTTGATTGCTCGAAAGGTCTTTGAGGTTCTTCTCGCCTTGTATGCACGGCAAAAGGCCTTTCTCAAGTTGCTCCTTCAACTTAGAATTCTCCTAAAAAAGATGCACATGCTCACAACACGGGTTAGTAGCATTTGCATTATAAATTAAGACCATATGAGGAAATGTGGCTTTCTCCTTGGTTAGCTTTACTTGGAGTTGATCATGAGACTCTTTGAGGCTAGTATGAGCACCCTTCAAGACCTTGTGAGCCTTTTCAAGTAAGTCAAACTCCTCTTTGAGTCTAGCAAGATCAACTCCAAGCTTGGCCTTCTCGGAGTTTAGCACACGAGAAACAACAAGAGCATGATCAAGATCTTTCTTTAGTTTATCATGGGCATTGTTGTGTGACTCCTCAAGTGCCAAGCGATGACCATGCTCTTCCTCAAGAGCATTAGAGAGATCCGATATCTCATCGGCATAGTCACGACTATGCCCCTCCATCTTAGAGATGGTGTCCTCATGAGCCTCGATCATGTCATTGGCTTCACCAAGTTGTTCCAAGAGAGCAACGAAGTGTTTCTTGGATTTACCCTTAAGCTTACTCATAAAAGACTCAAACTCATTTTCCTCCACATTAGACCCCTCATGTTCATCAATGCAATCCGTCGAAGAGGGATTATTAATGATGGTAGTTTTGATGTTGGGGGTTACCTTGTTGGTGGCTTTAGCCATGAGGCACTTGTCGGTGATGTTCTCATTGGGTGAGTCGAAGAGAGACACCCGTGGAGTTGTCGCAATGGCAACGGAGGCCATGGCAATCGGCTCACCGTCATCATCATCATCATCATCATCCTCATTGTACTCTTCTTGTGCCACCAACCCCTTGGGAGGAGTCTTCTTGGTGAAGTTGCTCTTGTTGGGGAAAGACTTGGCGTTGTCCTTTCGGATGAGCTTGCCACCATTGTCTTCCCTCTTCTCATAAGGACATTCCGCAACAAAGTGGCTCACATTTCCATAATTATAGCACGTCCTCACTCGTTGCTTGACCTTCGCGCCACTTGAGTGGTTTTTGTTGAAGTTGGGCCTTGTGTTCTTCTTGCTCCAAAATTGCCTTGAAGCAAGAGCCATGTGTTCATGATAGGCATACTTTGTATCTTCGGGGTTGCTCTCCTCTTCTTCCTCTTCGTCCTCTTCTTCCACACTAACCTTGGCCTTCAATGCAAGGTTGGGCTTCTTTGCTCTTTGAGAACGTAACACCGCATTGTCGGCGGTCTTGTCCAAGATGCTCATAGCGACAAACTCATCCAACACTTCACTTGAGGACAAGGTGTGGAAGTCCGGCCTTTGACGAATGACGGAGGACATTGCCTTGTGATAAGGCATCATGGCCTTGAGGAATTTGCGCTTGATCCAATTTTCATCAGTATCCTTGCTCCCATGATCTCGGAGTGAGACCGCAAGTTTTATTAATCTCCAATAAAGCTCACGTGGTTCTTCATCTTCTTTCATTGCAAACTCATTGGCTTCATCTTGCACCACTTCATAGTTGGAGCATTGAATGCTTGCGCTTCCCCTGTAAAGGGAAACAACATGGTGCCATGCATCCTTGGCCATGGTGAAGGGCCGGAGATGAGCAAGATCTTCGGGCAAAATTGCACCTTGTATGATGAAGAGAGCATTCTCATTGAATTGATTATCCGCGGCTTCTCTAGGGGTGAAGTTGCTTCGGTCATGCGGATAGAAACCTTCTTCAGTGATTCTTCAAATATTAGTATTCACATGATTTAAATGATGCTTAAAGTGATAAACCCAAGAATCAAAGTCCTCATTTTTCACAATCTTAGGGGGAGGACCGGCATGATTCAAATGAGTGGAGGGAATCGGTCCACCATAAGTAAGCGGAAGTTCCACATGGGCAAAGATGTCGTTGCCAATTTTACCACTAGAAGAAGGAGCCTTTCCACTAGTAGCTTCCCCCTTGTCGGAGTTAGCATCCGTCACCTTGTTAGTGGGATCACCCACTTTCATTGGTGCGGTGGATAGTTTAAGCCCTTCTATGAATTTGTTAAACATGCTTTCAACCTCGGTCGTCATGGAGGTTTTCAATGTGTCCAAAGCTACATTGAATTCCTCAAGAGAGATCGTGGTTCCCCCATCGGCCGTAGACGAGATTGGATTCACACCGAAGTGCTGCTCCACACCGTCTACGGTGTCAACCATACTCTTTGGACGACAAAGTCCTTAATAAAGAGACGAGGCTCTGATACCAACTGACAGGATCGATATAGTTGAGTAGAAGGGGGGTGAATAGGCAACTAACAATTTTTAGCTTTTCTTTACCAATTTGAACTTTGCATCAAAGTAGGTTGTTTAGATATGCAACTAGGTGAGCAACCTATATGATCCAACAACAATAACAACAAGCAAGCAAGGGATATGACACAAATAAGCTTGCACAAGTAAAGGTACAAGATAACCAAGAGTGGAGCCAGCGAAGACAAGGATGTTGCTACCTCTTGAGCACTTGCGTTGGCTTTTCCTTGAAGAGGAAAGGGTGATGCAACAGAGTAGCGTAAGTATTTCCCTCCGTTTTTGAGAACCAAGGTATCAATGCAGTAGTAGGCCACACACGAGTCCCTCGTACCTACACAAACAAATAAATCCTCGCAACCAACGTGATAATTGTTGGAAATATGCCCTAGAGGCAATAATAAATTAGTTATTATTATATTATATTTCATTGTTCATGATAATCATTTATTATCCATGCTAGAATTGTATTGATAGGAAACTCAGATACATGTGTGGATACATAGACAACACCATGTCCCTAGTAAGCCTCTAGTTGACTAGCTCGTTGATCAATAGATGGTTACGGTTTCCTGACCATGGGCATTGGATGTCATTGATAACGGGATCACATCATTAGGAGAATGATGTGATGGACAAGACCCAATCCTAAGCCTAGCACAAGATCGTGTAGTTCGTTTGCTAAAGCTTTTCTAATGTCAAGTATCATTTCCTTAGACCATGAGATTGTGCAACTCCCGGATACCGTAGGAGTGCTTTGGGTGTGCCAAACGTCACAACGTAACTGGGTGGCTATAAAGGTACACTACAGGTATCTTCGAAAGTGTCTGTTGGGTTGGCACGAATCGAGACTGAGATTTGTCACTCCGTGTAAACGGAGAGGTATCTCTGGGCCCACTCGGTAGGACATCATCATAATGTGCACAATGTGACCAAGGAGTTGATCACGGGATGATGTGTTACGGAACGAGTAAAGAGACTTGTCGGTAACGAGATTGAACAAGGTATCGGGATACCGACGATTGAATCTCGGGCAAGTACAGTACCGATGGACAAAGGGAATTGTATACGGGATTGATTAAATCCTTGACATCGTGGTTCATCCGATGAGATCATCGTGGAGCATGTGGGAGCCAACATGGGTATCCAGATCCCGCTGTTGGTTATTGACCAGAGAGTTGTCTCGGCCAAGTCTGCATGACTCCCGAACCCGTAGGGTCTACACACTTAAGGTTCGATGACGCTAGGGTTATAGGGAAAGTATGTACACGGTTACCAAATGTTGTTCGGAGTCCCGGATGAGATCCCGGACATCATGAGGAGTTCTGGAATGGTCCGGAGGTAAAGATTGATATATAGAAGTATGGTTTTGGCCACCGGAAGTGTTCCGGGCATCACCGGTAGTGTACCGGGACCACCAGAGGGGTCCGGGGGTCCATCGGGAGGGGCCACGGGCCCCGAAGGCATACATGGGCCAAGTGTGAGAAGGGACCAGCCCCTAGGTGGGCTGGGGCGCCTCCCCACCAAGGCCCATGTGCCTAGGGAGAAGAGGGGGAAAACCCTAAGGGCAGGTGGGCCCTAAGGCCCATGCCTGGTGCACCTCCCTCTCCCCCCCACTTGGCCGCCACCCCAGATGGGGATTGGAGCTGCCGCCACCCCTAGGGTGGAAACCCTAGGTGGGGGCGTAGCCCTCCCTCTCCCCCTATATATAGTGGAGGCAAAGGGGCAGCCCAACACATGAAGTTCCTCCCCTGTTGGCGCAGCCCTACCCCTCTCCCTCCTCGTCTCTCGTAGTGCTTTGCGAAGCCCTGCTGGAGTCCCGCGCTCCTCCACCACCACCACGCCGTCGTGCTGCTGCTGGATGGAGTCTTCACCAACCTCTCCTTCTCCCCTTGCTGGATCAAGGCGTAGGAGACGTCACCGGGCTGTACGTGTGTTGAACGCGGAGGTGTCGTCCGTTCGGCACTAGGATCATCGGTGATTTGGATCACAACGAGTACGACTCCATCAACCCCGTTCACTTGAACGCTTCTGCTTAGCGATCTACAAGGGTATGTAGATGCACTCTCCTTCCCCTCGTTGCTAGATTACTCCATAGATTGATCTTGGTGATGCGTAGAAAATTTTAAATTTCTGCTACGTTCCCCAACAGTGGCATCATGAGCTAGGTCTATGCGTAGTTTCTATGCACAAGTAGAACACAAAACAGTTGTGGGCGTCGATATTGTCAATTTACTTGTCGTTACTAGTCTTATCTTGATTCGGCGGCATCGTGGGATGAAGCGGCCCGGACCAACCTTACACGTACTCTTACGTGAGACTGGTTCCACCGACTGACATGCACTAGTTGCATAAGGTGGCTAGCGGGTGTCTGTCTCTCCCACTTTAGTCGGATCGGATTCGATGAAAAGGGTCCTTATGAAGGGTAAATAGAAGTTGGCATATCATGTTGTGGTTTTCACGTAGGTAAGAAACGTTCTTGCTAGAAACCTATAGCAGCCACGTAAAAACTTGCAACAACAATTAGAGGACGTCTAACTTGTTTTTGCAGCATATGTCGTGTGATGTGATATGGCCAAAAGGATGTGATGAATGATATATGTGATGTATCAGGTTGATCATGTTCTTGTAATAGGAATCACAACTTGCATGTCGATGAGTATGACAACCGGCAGGAGCCATAGGAGTTGTCTTAATTTATTTATGACCTGCGTGTCAACATAAACATCATGTAATTACTTTACTTTATTGCTAAAGTGTTAGCCATAGTAGTAGAAGTAATAGATGACGAGACAACTTCAAGAAGACACGATGATGGAGATCATGATGATGGAGATCATGGTGTCATGCCGGTGACAACGATGATCATGGAGCCCCGAAGATGGAGATCAAAAGGAGCAAAATGATATTGGCCATATCATGTCACTATTTGATTGCATGTGATGTTTATCATGTTTTACATCTTATTTGCTTAGAACGGCGGTAGCTTAAATAAGATGATCCCTCACTAAAATTTCAAGAAAAGTGTTCCCCCTAACTGTGCACCGTTGCGAAGGTTCGTCGTTTCGAAGCACCACGTGATGATCGGGTGTGATAGATTCTAACGTTCGAATACAACGGGTGTAAGCCAGATTTACACACGCAATACAGTTAGGTTGACTTGACGAGCCTAGCATGTACAGACATGGCCTCGGAACACGTAAGACCAAAAGGTCAAGCATGAGTCATATAGAAGATACGATCAACATGAAGATGTTCACCGATGTTGACTAGTCCGTCTCACGTGATGATCGGACACGGCCTAGTTGACTCGGATCATGTTTCACTTAGATGACTAGAGAGATGTCTATCTGAGTGGGAGTTCATTAAATAATTTGATTAGATGAACTCAATTATCATGAACATAGTCTAAATTGTCTTTGCAAATATGTTGTAGATAAATTGCTCACGTTGTAGCTCCTTGTTTCAATACGTTCCTAGAGAAAGATTAAGTTGAAAGATATTGTAAGCAATGATGCGGACTAGGTTCGTAGTCCGAGGAGTGTCCTCACTGCTACACAGAAGGCTTACGTCTTTGATGCACCGCTCGATGTGCAAACCCCTACAACGTCGTCTGTGGATGTTGTGAACACCTGACAGACACGTCCTGATGACTACTTGATAGTTTAGTGCACCATACTTTGCGGCTTAGAATCGGGATTCCAATGACGTTTTAAACGCCATAGAACATATGAGATATTCCAAGAGCTAAAATTGGGATTTCAGGCTCATGCCCGTGTTGAGAGGTGTGAGACCTCTGACAAGTTCTTTAGCCAACAAGATGGAGGAGAATAGCTCAACTAGTGAGCATGTGCTCAGAATTTCTGGATGCTACAATCACTTAAATCAAGTGGGAGTTAAACTTCAGATAAGATAGTGATTGATAGAGTTCTCTAGCCACTATCACTAAGCTACTAGATCTTCGTGATGAACTATGACATGCAAGGGATGGAGTTGATCCCGGAGCTGTTCGCAGTGCTTAAGACCGCAAAAGGTAGAAATTAAGAAGGAGCATCAAGTGTTGATGGTTTAACAAGACCACTGGTTTCAAGAAGGGCAAGGGCTAGAAGGGAAACTTCACGGATGGCAAACCAGTTGCCGCTCCAGTGAAGGAACCCAAGGTTGAACCCAAACCCGAGACTAGGTGCTTCTATTGGAAGGGGAACGGTCACTGGTAGCGGAATTACCCCAAATGCATGGTAGATAAGAAGGCTGGCAACTTCAACAAAGTATATACGTGTTATTAATGTGTACCTCACTAGTACTCCTGGTAGCACCTGGGTATTGGATACCGGTTCAGTTACTATTATTGGTGACTTGAAGCAAAAGCTACAGACTAAACGGAGACTGGCTGAGGGCGAGGTGACGATGTGTGTTGGAAGTGTTTCCAAAGTTGATGAAATCACCATCGCACGCTCCATCTGCCTTCGAGATTAGTATTGAACCTAGATAAATGCTATCAGGTGTCTGCGTTGAGCATGAATATGATTAGATCATGTTCATTGCAATACAGTTATTCATTTAAGTTAGAGAATAATGGTTATTCTGTTTACATGAATGATACCTTTCATGGTCATGCACCCTATGTGAATGGTTCATTGAATCTCGGTTGTGGTGATACACATGTTCACGCCAAAAGATGTAGAGTTAATAATGATAATACCACTTTCTTGTGGCACTGCCGCTTAGGTCATATTGGCGTAAGATGCATGAAGAAACTGAAGGAAATATGCCCTAGAGGCAATAATAAAGTTATTATTTATTTCCTTATATCATGATAAATGTTTATTATTCATGCTAGAATTGTATTAACCGGAAACATAATACATGTGTGAATACATAGACAAACAGAGTGTCACTAGTATGCCTCTACTAGACTAGCTCGTTAATCAAAGATGGTTATGTTTCCTAACCATGGACAAAGAGTTGTTATTTGATTAACGGGATCACATCATTAGGTGAATGATCTGATTGACATGACCCATTCCATTAGCTTAGCACCCGATCGTTTAGTATGTTGCTATAGCTTTCTTCATGACTTATACATGTTCCTATGACTATGAGATTATGCAACTCCCGTTTGCCGGAGGAACACTTTGTGTGCTACCAAACGTCACAACGTAACTGGGTGATTATAAAGGTGCTCTACAGGTGTCTCCAAAGGTACATGTTGGGTTGGCATATTTCGAGATTAGGATTTGTCACTCCGATTGTCGGAGAGGTATCTCTGGGCCCTCTCGGTAATACACATCACATAAGCCTTGCAAGCATTGCAACTAATGAGTTAGTTGTGAGATGATGTATTACGGAATGAGTAAAGAGACTTGCCGGTAACGAGATTGAACTAGGTATTAAGATACCGATGATCGAATCTCGGGCAAGTAACATACCGATGACAAAGGGAACAATGTATGTTGTTATGCGGTCTGACCGATAAAGATCTTCATAGAATATGTAGGAGCCAATATGAGCATCCAGGTTCCGCTATTGGTTATTGACTGGAGACGTGTCTCGGTCATGTCTACATTGTTCTCGAACCCGTAGGGTCCGCACGCTTAAGGTTTCGATGACAGTTATATTATGAGTTTATGAGTTTTGATGTACCAAAGGAGTTTTGAGTCCCGAATAGGATCGGGGACATGACGAGGAGTCTCGAAATGGTCGAGACATAAAGATTGATATATTGGAAACCTATATTTGGATATCGGAAGTGTTCCGGGTGAAATCGGGATTTTACCGGAGTACCGGGAGGTTATCAGAACCCCCCAGGAGGTATATGGGCCTTAGTGGGCCTTAGTGGAAGAGAGGAGAGGTGGCCAGGGCTGGGCCGCGCGCCCCTCCCCCCTAGTCCGAATAGGACAAGGAGAGGGGGGCGGCGCCCCCCCCCCTTTTCTTCTCTCTCTTCTTTTCCCCCTCCCGAATCCTATTCCAACTAGGGAAGGGGGGGAATCCTACTCCCGAAGGGAGTAGGACTCCTCCTGGCGCGCCCTCTCCTGGCCGGCCATACCCCCCCCCCTTTGATCCTTTATATAAGGAGGCAGGGGCACCCCTACGGACACAAGTTGATCCACATGATCATATTCTTAGCTGTGTGCGGTGCCCCCTTCCACCATAGTCCTCAATAATATTGTAGCGGTGCTTAGGCGAAGCCCTGCGACGGTAGTACATCAAGATCGTCACCACGTCGTCGTGCTGACGGAACTCTTCCCCGGCACTTTGCTAGATCAGAGTCCGGGGATCGTCATCGAGCTGAACGTGTGCTAGAACTCGGAGGTGTCGTAGTTTCGGTGCTTGATCGGTCGGGCCTGAAGACGTATGACTACATCAACCACGTTGTGCTAACACTTCCGTTGTCGATCTACAAGGGTACGTAGATCACACTCTCCCCTCTCGTTGCTATGCATCACCATGATCTTGCGTGTGCGTAGGAAATTTTTTGAAATTACTACATAACCCAACAGTGGCATCCGAGCCTAGGTTTTATGTGTTGATGTTATTTGCACGAATAGAACACAAGTGAGTTGTGGGCGATATAAGTCATACTGCTTACCAGGATGTCATACTTTGGTTTGGCAGTATTGTTGGACGAAGCGGCCCGGACCGACATTATGCGTACGCTTACGCGAGACCGGTTCTCCCTACGTGCTTTGCACAAAGGTGGCTAGCGGGTGACAGTTTCTCCAACTTTAGTTGAACCGAGTGTGGCTACGCCCGGTCCTTGCGAAGGTTAAAACAGCACCAACTTGACAAACTATCGTTGTGGTTTTGATGCGTAGGTAAGATTGGTTCTAACTTAAGCCCGTAGCAGCCACGTAAAACTTGCAACAACAAAGTAGAGGACGTCTAACTTGTTTTTGCAGGGCATGTTGTGATGTGATATGGTCAAGACATGATGCTAAATTTTACTGTATGAGATGATCATGTTTTTTAACCGAGTTATCGGCAACTGGCAGGAGCCATATGGTTGTCGCTTTATTGTATGCAATGCAATCGCGCTGTTATGCTTTACTTTATCTCTAAGCGGTAGCGATAGTCGTGGAAGCATAAGATTGGCGAGACGACAACGATGCTACGATGGAGATCAAGGTGTCGTGCCAGTGATGATGGTGATCATGACGGTGCTTCGAAGATGGAGATCACAAGCACAAGATGATGATGGCCATATCATATCACTTATATGGATTGCATGTGATGTTTATCTTTTATGCATCTTATCTTGCTTTGGTTGACGGTAGCATTATAAGATGATCTCTCACTAATTATCAAGAAGTGTTCTCCCTGAGTATGCACCGTTGCAAAAGTTCTTCGTGCTGAGACACCACGTGATGATCGGGTGTGATAGGCTCTACGTTCAAATACAACGGGTGCAAAACAGTTGCACACGCGGAATACTCAGGTTATACTTGACGAGCCAAGCATATACAGATATGGCCTCGGAACAAGGAGACCGAAAGGTCGAGCGTGAATCATATAGTAGATATGATCAACATAAAGATGTTCACCGATGAAACTACTCCATCTCACGTGATGATCGGACATGGTTTAGTTGATTTGGATCACGTGATCACTTAGAGGATTAGAGGGATGTCTATCTAAGTGGGAGTTCTTAAGTAATATGATTAATTGAACTTAAATTTATCATGAACTTAGTCCCTGATAGTATCTTGCTTATTCATGTTTGATTGTAGATAGATGGCCCGTGCTGTTGTTCCGTTGAATTTTAATGCGTTCCTTGAGAAAGCAAAGTTGAAAGATGGTGGTAGCAATTACACGGACTGGGTCCGTAACTTGAGGATTATCCTCATTGCTGCACAGAAGAATTACGTCCTGGAAGCACCGCTGGGTGCCAGGCCTGCTGCTGGAGCAACACCAGATGTTATGAACGTCTGGCAGAGCAAAGCTGATGACTACTCGATAGTTCAGTGTGCCATGCTTTACGGCTTAGAATTGGGACTTCAACGATGTTTTGAACGTCATGGAGCATATGAGATGTTCCAGGAGTTGAAGTTAATATTACAAGCAAATGCCCGGATTGAGAGATATGAAGTCTCCAATAAATTCTATAGCTGCAAGATGGAGGAGAACAGTTCTGTCAGTGAGCATATACTCAAAATGTCTGGGTATAATAATCACTTGATTCAATTGGGAGTTAATCTTCCAGATGATTGCGTCATTGACAGAATTCTCCAATCACTGCCACCAAGCTACAAGAGCTTCGTGATGAACTATAATATGCAAGGGATGAATAAGACTATTCCCGAGCTCTTCGCAATGCTGAAAGCTGCGGAGGTAGAAATCAAGAAGGAGCATCAACTGTTGATGGTCAATAAGACCACTAGTTTCAAGAAAAAGGGCAAAGGGAAGAAGAAGGGGAACTTCAAAAAGAACAGCAAGCAAGTTGCTGCTCAAGAGAAGAAACCCAAACCTGGACCTAAGCCTGAAACTGAGTGCTTCTACTGCAAGCAGACTGGTCACTGGAAGCGGAACTGCCTCAAGTATTTGGCGGATAAGAAGGATGGCAAGGTGAACAAAGGTATATGTGATATACATGTTATTGATGTGTACCTTACTAATGCTCACAGTAGCACCTGGGTATTTGATACTGGTTCTGTTGCTAATATTTGCAAGTCGAAACAGGGACTACGGATTAAGCAAAGATTGGCTAAGGACGAGGTGACGATGCGCGTGGGAAATGGTTCCAAAGTCGATATGATCGCAGTCGGCACGCTACCTCTACATCTACCTTCGGGATTAATATTATACCTAAATAATTGTTATTTGGTGCCAGCGTTAAGCATGAACATTATATCTGGATCTTGTTTGATGCGAGACGGTTATTCATTTAAATCAGAGAATAATGGTTGTTCTACTTACATGAGTAATATCTTTTATGGTCATGCACCCTCAAAGAGTGGTCTATTCTTATTAAATCTCGATAGTAGTGACACACATATTCATAGTGTTGAAACCAAAAGATGCAGAGTTGATAATGATAGTGCAACTTATTTGTGGCACTGCCGTTTAGGTCATATCGGTATAAAGCGCATGAAGAAACTCCATACTGATGGACTTTTGGAACCACTTGATTATGAATCACTTGGTACTTGCGAACTGTGCCTTATGGGTAAGATGACAAAAACACCGTTCTCTGGTACTATGGAGAGAGCAACAGATTTGTTAGAAATCATACATACAGATGTATGTGGTCCGATGAGTGTTGAGGTTCGTGGCGGATATCGTTATTTTCTCACCTTCACAGATGACTTAAGCAGATATGGGTATATCTACTTAATGAAACACAAGTCTGAAACGTTTGAAAAGTTCAAAGAATTTCAGAGTGAAGTTGAAAATCATCGTAACAAGAAAATAAAATTCCTACGATCTGATCGTGGAGGAGAATATTTGAGTTACGAGTTTGGTGTACATTTGAAACAATGTGGAATAGTTTCGCAACTCACGCCACCCGGAACACCATAGCGTAATGGTGTGTCCGAATGTCGTAATCGTACTTTACTAGATATGGTACGATCTATGATGTCTCTTACTGATTTACCGCTATTTTTTTGGGGATACGCTCTAGAGACGGCCGCATTCACGTTAAATAGGGCACCATCAAAATCCGTTGAGACGACGCCTTATGAACTGTGGTTTGGCAAGAAACCAAAGTTGTCATTTCTGAAAGTTTGGGGCTGCGATGCTTATGTGAAAAAGCTTCAACCTGATAAGCTCGAACCCAAATCGGAAAAATGTGTCTTCATAGGATATCCAAAGGAAACTATTGGATACACCTTCTATCACAGATCCGAAGGCAAGACTTTTGTTGCTAAATTCGGAAACTTTTTGGAGAAGGAGTTTCTCTCGAAAGAAGTGAGTGGGAGGAAAGTAGAACTTGACGAGGTAACTGTACCTACTCCCTTATTGGAAAGTAGTACATCACAGAAACATGTTTCTGTGACACCTACACCAATTAGTGAGGAAGCTAATGATAATGATCATGAAACTTCAGAACAAGATACTACTGAACCTCGTAGATCAACCAGAGTGAGATCCGCGCCAGAGTGGTACGGTAATCATGTTCTGGAAGTCATGCTACTAGATCATGATGAACCTACGAACTATGAAGAAGCGATGGTGAGCCCAGATTCCTCAAAATGGCTTGAAGCCATGAAATCTGAGATGGGATCCATGTATGAGAACAAAGTATGGACTTTGGTTGACTTGCCCAATGATCAGCAAGCAATTGAGAATAAATGGATCTTCAAGAAGAAGACGGATGCTGACGGTAATATTACTGTCTACAAAGCTCGACTTGTCGCAAAAGGTTTTCGGCAAGTTCAAGGAATTGACTACGATGAGACCTTCTCACCCGTAGCGATGCTTAAGTCTGTCCGAATCATGTTAGCAATTGCCGCATTTTATGATTATGAAATTTGGCAGATGGATGTCAAAACGGCATTCCTGAATGGATTTCTGGAAGAAGAGTTGTATATGATGCAACCAGAAGGTTTTGTCGATCCAAAGGGAGCTAACAAAGTGTGCAAGCTCCAGCGATCCATTTATGGACCGGTGCAAGCCTCTCGGAGTTGGAATAAACGCTTTAATAGTGTGATCAAAGCATTTGGTTTTATACAGACTTTTGGAGAAGCCTATATTTACAAGAAAGTGAGTGGGAGCTCTGTAGCATTTCTGATATTATATGTGGATGACATATTACTAATTGGAAATGATATAGAATTTCTGGATAGCATAAAGGGATACTTGAATAAGAGTTTTTCAATGAAAGACCTCGGTGAAGCTGCTTACATATTAGGCACTAAGATCTATAGAGATAGATCAAGACGCTTAATTGGACTTTCGCAAAGCACATACCTTGACAAAGTTTTGAAGAAGTTCAAAATGGATCAAGCAAAGAAAGGGTTCTTGCCTGTGTTACAAGGTGTGAAGTTGAGTCAGACTCAATGCCCGACCACTTCAGAAGATAGAGAGAAAATGAAAGATGTTCCCTATGCTTCAGCCATAGGCTCTATCATGTATGCAATGCTGTGTACCAGACCTGATGTGTGCGTTGCTATAAGTCTAGCAGGGAGGTACCAAAGTAATCCAGGAGTGGATCACTGGACAGCGGTTAAGAACATCCTGAAATACCTGAAAAGGACTAAGGATATGTTTCTCGTTTATGGAGGTGACAAAGAGCTAATCGTAAATGGTTACGTCGATGCGAGCTTTGACACTGATCCGGACGATTCTAAATCGCAAACTGGATACGTATTTACATTAAACGGTGGAGCTGTCAGTTGGTGTAGTTCTAAATAAAGCGTCGTGGCGGGATCTACATGTGAAGCAGAATACATAGCTGCTTCGGAAGCAGCAAATGAAGGAGTCTGGATGAAGGAGTTCATATCCGATCTAGGTGTCATACCTAGTGCATCGGGTCCAGTGAAAATCTTTTGTGACAATACTGGTGCAATTGCCTTGGCAAAGGAATCCAGATTTCACAAGAGAACCAAGCACATCAAGAGACGCTTCAATTCCATCCGGGATCTAGTCCAGGTGGGAGACATAGAGATTTGCAAGATACATACAGATCTGAATGTAGCAGACCCGTTGACTAAGCCTCTTCCACGAGCAAAACATGATCAGCACCAAGGCTCCATGGGTGTTAGAATCATTGTTGTATAATCTAGACTATTGACTCTAGTGCAAGTGGGAGACTGAAGGAAATATGCCCTAGAGGCAATAATAAAGTTATTATTTATTTCCTTATATCATGATAAATGTTTATTATTCATGCTAGAATTGTATTAACCGGAAACATAATACATGTGTGAATACATAGACAAACAGAGTGTCACTAGTATGCCTCTACTAGACTAGCTCGTTAATCAAAGATGGTTATGTTTCCTAACCATGGACAAAGAGTTGTTATTTGATTAACGGGATCACATCATTAGGTGAATGATCTGATTGACATGACCCATTCCATTAGCTTAGCACCTGATCGTTTAGTATGTTGCTATTGCTTTCTTCATGACTTATACATGTTCCTATGACTATGAGATTATGCAACTCCCGTTTGCCGGAGGAACACTTTGTGTGCTACCAAACGTCACAACGTAACTGGGTGATTATAAAGGTGCTCTACAGGTGTCTCCAAAGGTACATGTTGGGTTGGCGTATTTCGAGATTAGGATTTGTCACTCCGATTGTCAGAGAGGTATCTCTGGGCCCTCTCGGTAATACACATCACATAAGCCTTGCAAGCATTGCAACTAATGAGTTAGTTGTGAGATGATGTATTACGGAACGAGTAAAGAGACTTGCCGGTAATGAGATTGAACTAGGTATTAAGATACCGACGATCGAATCTCGGGCAAGTAACATACCGATGACAAAGGGAACAATGTATGTTGTTATGCGGTCTGACCGATAAAGATCTTCGTAGAATATGTAGGAGCCAATATGAGCATCCAGGTTCCGCTATTGGTTATTGACCGGAGACGTGTCTCGGTCATGTCTACATTGTTCTCGAACCCGTAGGGTCCGCACGCTTAAGGTTTCAATGACAGTTATATTATGAGTTTATGAGTTTTGATGTACCGAAGGAGTTCGGAGTCCCGGATAGGATCGGGGACATGACGAGGAGTCTTGAAATGGTCGAGACATAAAGATTGATATATTGGAAGCCTATATTTGGATATCGGAAGTGTTCCGGGTGAAATCGGGATTTTACCGGAGTACCGGGAGGTTACCGGAACCCCCCCGGGAGGTATATGGGCCTTAGTGGGCCTTAGTGGAAGAGAGGAGAGGTGGCCAGGGCTGGGCCGCGCGCCCCTCCCCCCCCCTAGTCCGAATAGGACAAGGAGAGGGGGGCGGCGCCCCCCCCTTTCTTCTCTCTCTTCTTTTCCCCCTCCCGAATCCTATTCCAACTAGGAAAGGGGGGGAATCCTACTCCCGGAGGGAGTAGGACTCCTCCTGGCGCGCCCTCTCCTAGCCGGCCACACCCCCCCCCCCCCTTGATCCTTTATATACGGAGGCAGGGGGCACCCCTACAGACACAAGTTGATCCACGTGATCATATTCTTAGCCGTGTGCGGTGCCCCCTTCCACCATAGTCCTCGACAATATTGTAGCGGTGCTTAGGCGAAGCCCTGCGACGGTAGTACATCAAGATCGTCACCACGCCGTCGTGCTGACGGAACTCTTCCCCGACACTTTGCTGGATCGGAGTCCGGGGATCGTCATCGAGCTGAACGTGTGCTAGAACTCGGAGGTGCCGTAGTTTCAGTGCTTGATCGGTCGGGCCGTGAAGACGTACGACTACATCAACCACGTTGTGCTAACGCTTCCGTTGTCGATCTACAAGGGTACGTAGATCACACTCT
Source organism: Triticum urartu (assembly GCF_056163025.1). Taxonomy (NCBI): domain Eukaryota; kingdom Viridiplantae; phylum Streptophyta; class Magnoliopsida; order Poales; family Poaceae; genus Triticum; species Triticum urartu. The sequence continues at coordinate 418,332,968 of NC_141877.1, read as the reverse complement.
CCCCTCTCGTTGCTATGCATCACCATGATCTCGCGTGTGCGTAGGAATTTTTTTGAAATTACTACATAACCCAACAGAAACTCCATATCGATGGATATTTGGAGTCACTTGATTTTGAATCACTTGACACATGCGAGCCATGCCTCATGGGCAGGATGACTAAGACCCTGTTTTCAGGTACAATGAAATGGGCAAGTGACTTGTTGGAAATCATGCATGCTGATGCGTGTGATCCAATGAGAATTAAAGCGTGCGGTGGATATCGCTATTTTCTCATCTTCACTGACGATTTGGGTTGATATAGGTATATCTACTTAATGAAGCACAAGTCTGAAACGTTTGAAAAGTTCAAGCGATTTCAGAGTGAAGTTAAGAATCATCATAATAAGAAGATCAAATTCCTACGATCTGATCAATGAGAATATCTGAGTTATGAGTTTGGCAAACACTTAAGACATTGTGGAATTGTTTCACAGTTGAAGTCACCTGGAACACCACTAGGTTATGGTGTGTCCGGACGTCGTAATCGAACCTTATGAGATATGGTGCGATCTATGATGTCTCTTACCAATCTACCGTTTTCATTTTGAGGTTATGCGTTAGAGACAGCTGCATTCACTTTAGATAGGACACCATCTAAGTCCGTTGAGACGACGTCATAAGAACATTGGTTTGGCAAGAAACCAAAGTTGTCGTTTCTTAACGTTTGGGGATGCGATGGTTGGGGCTTCAGCCGGAGAAGCTCGAACCCAAAGCGGACAAACACATCTTCATAGGATACCCAAGGGTGACAGTTGGGTATACCTTCTATCTCAGATCCGAGGGCAAATTGTTTGTCGCTAAGAACGGGTCCTTTCTCGAGAAGGAGTTTCTCTCGAAAGAATTGAGTGGGAGGAAGATAGAACTTGATGAGGTTGTCGAACCTTTACTTCAACCAGAGAGTGATGCAACACAGAAAGATGTTTTCTGTGCCGCCTACGTCTGTTGAATAGGAAGTTAATGATAGTGATCATGAAGCTTCGGATCAAGTTGCTATCGAACCTCGTAGGTCGACAAGGATATGTACTACTCCTAAGTGGTACGGTAATCCTGTCTTAGATATCATGTTGTTAGACAACAATGAACCTACGAGCTATGGAGAAGCGATGGTGGGCCCATGTTCCGACAAATGGTTAGAAGCCATGAAATCCGAGATAGGATCCATATATCAGAACAAAGTATGGACTTTGGTGGACTTGCCCGTTGATCGGCAAGCCATTGAGATAAATGGATCTTTAAGAAGAAGACGGACGTGGGCGGTAATGTTACCGTCTATGAAGCTCGACTTGTGGGAAAGAGTCTTTTCACAAGTTCAAGGAGTTGACTACGATGAGAATTTCTCACCCGTAGCGATGCTTAAGTCCGTCGGAATCATGTTAGCATTAGCTGTATTTTTCGATTATGAAATCTTACAGATGGATGTCAAAACAAGTTTTCTTACCAAGTTTTCGTAAGAAAAGTTGTATGTGATACAATCAAAGTTTTGTCGATCCTAAGGATGCTAAAAGGTATGCTGGCTCCAGCGATCCTTCTATGGACTAGAGCAAGCATCTCGGAGTCAGAATATATGCTTTGATGGAGTGATCAAAGCTTTTAGGTTTATACAATGTTTGCTAGAAACTTGTATTTACAAGAAAGTGAGTGAGAGCATTACAACATTTCTGATAAGTATATGTGGATGACATATTGTTGATTCGAAATGATGTAGAATTTCTGGAAAGCATAAACGGTTGTTTGAAGAGTGATTTTCAAAGGAAGACCTAGATAAAGCTGCTTACATATTGGGCATCAGGATCTATAGAAATAGATCAAGACGCTTGATGATACTTTCAAAGAACGCACACTTTGACATGTTTTTGAAGGAGTTCAAATTAGATCAGTCAAAGAAGGGGTTCTTGCCTGAGTTGTAAGGTGTGAAGTTGAGTAAGACTCAAAGCTTGACCACGGCAGAAGAAAGAGGAAGGACGAAGGTCGTCCCCTATGCTTTTGTCATAGGCTCTATACGGTATGCCATGCTGAAGTACCGTACCTGATGCGTACCTTGCCACATGTCTGGCAAGAGGGTACAAAGGTGATCTAGGAGTGGATCACCAGATAGCGGTCAAAATTATCCTTAGAGGAATAAGGAAATGTTTCTCGGATATGGAGGTGATGAAGAGTTCGACATAAAGAGTTCCGTGATGCAAGCTTAACACCTATCCAGATAGCTCTGAGTAGAGATACCGGATATGTATAATGGAGCAACAATTTGGAATAGCTCCAAGTGGAACGTGGTAGCAGCATCTACGATATGACATAAAGTTTTGCGAAATACATAGGGATCTGAATATGGCAAGACCCGTTGACTACAACCTCTCTCACAAGCATAACATGATCAAACCCAGAACTCTTTGAGTGTTTATCACATAGTGATGTGAACTAGATCATTGAGTCTAGTAGACTCTTGGATGTTGGTCACATGGCGATGTGACCTATGAGTGTTAATCACATGGCGATGTGAACTAGATTATTGACTCTAGTGCAAGTGGGAGACTGTTGGAAATATGCCCTAGAGGCAATAATAAATTAGTTATTATTATATTATATTTCATTGTTCATGATAATCGTTTATTATCCATGCTAGAATTGTATTGATAGGAAACTCAGATACATGTGTGGATACATAGACAACACCATGTCCCTAGTAAGCCTCTAGTTGACTAGCTCGTTGATCAATAGATGGTTACGGTTTCCTGACCATGGGCATTGGATGTCGTTGATAACGGGATCACATCATTAGGAGAATGATGTGATGGACAACACCCAATCCTAAGCCTAGCACAAGATCGTGTAGTTCGTTTGCTAAAGCTTTTCTAATGTCAAGTATCATTTCCTTAGACCATGAGATTGTGCAACTCCCGGATACCATAGGAGTGCTTTGGGTGTGCCAAACGTCACAACGTAACTGGGTGGCTATAAAGGTACACTACAGGTATCTCCGAAAGTGTCTGTTGGGTTGGCACGAATCGAGACTGGGATTTGTCACTCCGTGTAAACGGAGAGGTATCTCTGGGCCCACTCGGTAGGACATCATCATAATGTGCACAATGTGACCAAGGAGTTGATCACGGGATGATGTGTTACGGAACGAGTAAAGAGACTTGCCGGTAACGAGATTGAACAAGGTATCGGGATACCGACGATCGAATCTCGGGCAAGTACAGTACCGATGGACAAAGGGAATTGTATACGGGATTGATTAAATCCTTGACATCATGGTTCATCCGATGAGATCATCATGGAGCATGTGGGAGCCAACATGGGTATCCAGATCCCGCTGTTGGTTATTGACCAGAGAGTTGTCTCGGCCATGTCTGCATGACTCCCGAACCCGTAGGGTTTACACACTTAAGGTTCGATGACGCTAGGGTTATAGGGAAAGTATGTACGCGGTTACCGAATGTTGTTCGGAGTCCCGGATGAGACCCCGGACGTCACGAGGAGTTCCGGAATGGTCCGGAGGTAAAGATTGATATATAGGAAGTATGGTTTTGGCCACCGGAAGTGTTTCGGGCATCACCGGTAGTGTACCGGGACCATCGGAGGGGTCCGGGGGTCCACCGGGAGGGGCCACGGGCCCCGGAGGCATACATGGGCCAAGTGTGAGAAGGGACCAGCCCCTAGGTGGGCTGGGGCGCCTCCCCACCAAGGCCCATGCGCCTAGGGAGAAGAGGGGGCAAACCCTAAGGGCAGATGGGCCCTAAGGCCCATGCCTGGTGCGCCTCCCTCTCCCCCCCCCCACTTGGCCGCCACCCCAGATGGGGATTGGAGCTGCCGCCACCCCTAGGGTGGAAACCCTAGGTGGGGGCGCAGCCCTCCCTCTCCCCCTATATATAGTGGAGGCAAAGGGGCAGCCCAACACATGAAGTTCCTCCCCTGTTGGCGCAGCCCTACCCCTCTCCCTCCTCGTCTCTCGTAGTGCTTGGCGAAGCCCTGCTAGAGTCCCGCGCTCCTCCACCACCACCACGTCGTCGTGCTGCTGCTGGATGGAGTATTCCCCAACCTCTCCTTCTCGCCTTGCTGGATCAAGGCGTAGGAGACGTCACCGGGCTGTACGTGTGTTGAACGCGGAGGTGCCGTCCGTTCGGCACTAGGATCATCGGTGATTTGGATCACGACGAGTACGACTCCATCAACCCCGTTCACTTGAACGCTTCCGCTTAGCGATCTACAAGGGTATGTAGATGCACTCTCCTTCCCCTCGTTGCTAGATTACTCCATAGATTGATCTTGGTGATGCGTAGAAAGTTTTAAATTTCTGCTATGTTCCCCAACAATAATGGGTTGTCAATCCCTTCACGGTCACTTACAAGAGTGAGATCTGATAGATATGATAAGATAATATTTTTGGTATTTTTATGATAAAGATGCAAAGTAAAATAAAAGGCAAAGGAAATAACTAAGTATTGGAAGATTAATATGATGGAAGATAGACCCGGGGGCCATAGGTTTCACTAGTGGCTTCTCTCGAGAGCATAAGTATTCCCGACGGGTAAACAAATTACTATTGAGCAATTGACAGAATTGAGCATAGTTATGAGAATATCTAGGTATGATCATGTATATAGGCATCACGTCCGAGACAAGTAGACCGACTCCTACCTGCATCTACTACTATTACTCCACACATCGACCGCTATCCAGCATGCATCTAGAGTATTAAGTTCAAGAGAACAGAGTAACGCTTTAAGCAAGATGACATGATGTAGATGGATAAACTCGTGCAATATGAAATAAACCCCATCTTGTTATCCTCGATGGTAACAATACAATATGTGCCTTGCTGCCCCTACTGTCACTGGGAAAGGACACCGCAAGATTGAACCCAAAGCTAAGAATTTCTCCCATTGCAAGAAAGATCAATCTAGTAGGCCAAACCAAACTGATAATTCGAAGAGACTTGCAAAGATAACCAATCATACATAAAAGAGTTCAGAGAAGATTCAAATATTGTTCATAGATAAACTTGATCATAAACCCACAATTCATCGGTCTCAACAAACACACCTCAAAAGAAGATTACATCGAATATATCTCCACAAGAGAGGGGAGAACTTTGTATTGAGATCCAAAAAGAGAAGAAGCCATCTAGCTAATAACTATGGACCTGTAGGTCTGAGGTAAACTACTCACACTTCATCGGAAGGGCTATGGTTGATGTAGAAGCCCTCCGTGATCGATGCCCCCTCCAGCGGAGCTCCGGAATAGGCCCCAAGATGGGATCTCGTGGATACAGAAAGTTAAGGCGGTGGAATTAGGGTTTTGGCTCCGTATCTAGTAGGTTGGGGGTACGTAGGTATATATAGGAGGAAGGAGTACGTCGGTGGAGCAACAGGGGGCCCACGAGGGTGGAGGGCGTGCCCAGGGGGGTAGGCGTGCCCCCTACCTCGTGGCCTCCTGGTTGATGTCTTGAAGTAGGGTCCAAGTCCTCTGGATCATGTTCGTTCCAAAAATCACGTTCCCGAAGGTTTCATTCCGTTTGGACTCCGTTAGATATTCTTTTTCTGCGAAACCCTAAAATAAGCAAAAAAAAGACAGCAATTCTGGGCTGGGCCTCCGGTTAATAGGTTAGTCCCAAAAATAATATAAAAGTGTATAATAAAGCCCAATAATGTCCAAAACAGAATATAATATAGCATGGAACAATCAAAAATTATAGATACGTTGGAGACGTATCAGATGTGTCACTGAAGTTCCTTCCTTTTGAAGGGAAGTACGTCTCCGTTGGAGCGGTGTGGAGGCACAATGCTCCCCAAGAAGCCACTAGGGCCACCGTATTCTCCTCACGCCCTCACACAATGCGAGATGTCGTGATTCCACTATTGGTGCCCTTGAAGGCGGCGACCGGACCTTTACAAACAAGGTTGGGGCTCTCTCCACAACTAAATTGGAGGCTCCCAACGAAACCATGGAGCTTCACCACAATGGAATATGGCTCTAAGGTGAACTCAACCGTCTAGGATGCTCAAACACCCAAGAGTAACGAAATCCACACGAGAAAGTGGTACGTCTCCAACGTATCTATAATTTTTGATTGCTCCATGCTATTATATTATCTATTTTGGATGTTAATGGGCTTATTTTACAATTTTATATTATTTTTGGGACTAACCTATTAACCGGAGGCCCAGCCCAAATTGTTGTTTTTTGCCTAGAAAAGGAATATCAAACGGCGTCCAAACGGAATGAAACCTTCGGGAATGTGATTTTTGGAACAAACGTGATCCAGGAGACTTGGAGTGGACGTCAAGAATCAATCGAGGAGGCCACGAGGCAGGGAGCGCGTCCTCCACCCTCGTGGGCCCCTCGTTGCTCCACCGACATACTTCTTCCTCCTATATATATCCATATACCCCGCAAACATCCAGGAGCACCACGAAAACCTAATTCCACCGCCGCAACCTTCTGTACCCAAGAGATCCCATCTTGGGGCCTTTTCCGGAGCTCTGCTGGAGGGGGCATCGATCATGGAGGTCCTCTACATCAACTCCATGGCCCCTCTGATGATGTGTGAGTAGTTTACCTCAGACCTTTGGGTCCATAGCTAGTACCTAGATGGCTTCTTCTATCTCTTTGGATCTCAATACAAAGTTCTCCTCAATTCTCTTGGAGATCTATTCGATGTAATCTTCTTTTGCGGTGTGTTTGTCGAGATCCGATGAATTGTGGGTTTATGATCAAGTTTATCTATGAACAATATTTGAATCTTCTCTGGATTCTTTTATGTATGATTGGTTTATCTTTGCAAGTCTCTTCGAATTATCAGTTTGGTTTGGCCTACTAGATTGATCTTTCTTGCAATGGGAGAAGTGCTTAGCTTTGGGTTCAATCTTGCGGTGCTCGATCCCAGTGACAGAAAGGGAACCGACACGTATTGTATTGTTGCCATCGAGGATAAAAAGATGGGGTTTACATCATATTGCATGAGTTTATCCCTCTACATCATGTCATCTTGCTTAAGGCGTTACGCTGTTCTTATGAACTTAATACTCTAGATGCATGCTGGATAGCGGTCGATGTGTGGAGTAATAGTAGTAGATGCAGAATCGTTTCGGTCTACTTGTCACGGACGTGATGCCTATATACATGATCATGCCTAGATATTCTCATAATTATTCGCTTTTCTATCAATTGCTCGACAGTAATTTGTTCACCCACCGTAATACTTATGCTATCTTGAGAGAAGCCACTAGTGAAACCTATGGCCCCCGGGTCTATTTTCCATCATACAAGTTTCCAATCTATTTTATTTTGCAATCTTTACTTTCAATCTATATCATAAAAATACCAAAAATATTTATCTTATTATTATTATCTCTATCAGATCTCACTCTTGCAAGTGGCCGTGAAGGGATTGACAACCCCTTTATCGCGTTGGTTGCGAGGTTCTTATTTGTTTGTGTAGGTACGAGGTGACTCGCACGTAGTCTCCTACTGGATTGATACCTTTGTTCTCAAAAACTGAGAGAAATACTTACGCTGCTTTACTGCATCACCCTTTCCTCTTCAAGGGAAAACCAATGCAGTGTTCAAGAGGTAGAAGAAACTATGGGGGAAGCAAATATCCTTTGGTGGAAGTGTAGATCTAGGTCTCCTTCTTCAATCCCTAGCAAATCAACAAGTTTGAGTGGCTAGAGAGAGAGATCGGGCAAGAGAGCTTGAGTGGCATTAATGGTCGAGTGAGAGAGGTAAGAGGTAAATGTGGTAGGTGGAAGAACCACCCTTATATAGCAACCCTAAAAATCCAACCGTTACTGTGTATTCTGTACTGCAGCGGTACAACCGGTCCTCGCCCCGGTACAACCGGGCCTCGCAGTTTACCAACAGAACCCTACCTGGCAGTACAACCGTGCGAGCAGGCAGTATTACCGGTCAAAGAGAACAACCGGAACAACTGCCCAGCCACCTCTTAACTACCGCATTGAAACAGAAGGGAGTCACCCTAGAGTGCGATAGTCGAGCAGTACACGACCGGTGCAACCGCCTGGCCATGGGCGCTTGACCGGCTAAGTCCCAAGCGGTAGAACCGCTCGGGGCACCGGTAGTACCGGTGTGCGGGGCACAACCGGACCAACCAGGCCACTACCGCCCAAGTACCGCATCACAACAGAGGCAAGACCGGTTGTTGAGCGGTACTTGGTCAGAACAACCGCTGCAGTCATTGAGGAGCAAGGTGGCGGTACCACCGCCGGAGGCAGCGGTACAACCGCTCGAACAAGACTGGGTAAGCGCCAAAGTTCCAGCGGTACAACCGCTCAAGCGAGCGGTACAACCGCTGGGAAGGCACAGCAAGAGGCGGGAGAGAAGGGAAGCTCTCTCTCTCTCAGCAAAAGGAAGGCAAGAGAGGGGTGAGGCAAGAGTGTACGTGAGAAAAATCCCCAACACCTCCTAATGTGGATTCCCTCTTGATAGTACGGGTTCCCTACGACCAAAGAGATAAAAAACGTAGAAAACTATGTCTTCGATCTTTTCCTTCCAGAGAGAATAGCTAACCGATGTACGCCTAAACACTGAGTACCTGAAGCACTTAGCACACGATTATACCAACAAAGGGTTGTAATCATCATCCAAAACACAAAGTAGGGAAATACCCTTACACGCACAATTACTACCGCTCGCCTCTGATGTGCTGCATCACAAGAACCCACGGCAGATTTTGATCACGGCCTTTAGGGTCTTCGCAGGTATGTCCATAGCCATCATTGCATGTATCAGAAATGCGCATAGGACTGGCGTTATGAGTATGAGAAGGCCACTCTTCGGAAGCAGGGCCGCCCTCTAGTCCACTAGCCCCTGCAATTGTGTGGCCATTTGCTTGCCGAGAGTCAACGGTAAGCCCAGATACTTGCACGAAAAGGATGAGCTCACACATTCGAGTGAGGAACAAACCAGCGCGACGTCCTCCCGGGAACACCTGATTGGTACATCCACGCTCTTCATCATATTCACCGAGAGCCCTAAGAAATGGCCGAAGGCTTGCAGGATCGTTCCACACACATTTACCTCTATCTTGCTGGGCCAGAAGAATACCATAATGTCATCCGCAAACATGGATACCCTTTGATGTATACTAGAGTGAGCTAGAGGTGCAAGCAGCCCTCTTTGGGCGGCTAGATTGAAAAGTCCTTGCAGCGGCTCCATGCAAAGTATAAAATCATCGGAGATAGCGGGCATCCTTGCCTCATTCCTTGACAGTTGAGGATAGGCCACCCAGGTATGCAATTTACCATGATTCATGTGGAGTAAGTTGCTAATAGACCACATATCCATGCTATCCACCTCGTACCAAATCCCATCCGCCTGAGCACCTCAAGCAGAAAAGGCCACTTTACCAAATTCGAAAGCCTTTGAGATGTCGAGCTTTAGCATTATCATAGGCTCTTTAAGTGCGTGTAGCAGTCGCGCCGTGTATTGCACCAACATGAAGTTGTTGTGTAGGGATCATCCACGAATGAAGGCACTCTGGTGGTGGCCCACTAGTGTGCGTAGGTCCTCGGCCAAGCACATTGCGAGCGCTTTGTCAAAAACCAATAGCGGAACCTGGATGCCCATATTGGTTCCTACATATTCTATGAAGATCTTTATCGGTCGAACCTTATGACAACATACGTAATTCCCTTTGTCTATCGGTATGTTACTATCTCGTTACCGGCAAGTCTCTTTACTCGTTCCATAATACAACATCTCGTAACTAACTCCTTAGTAACTTTGCTTGCAAGCTTCTTGTGATGTGTATTACCGAGAGGGCCCAAAGATACCTCTCCGATACTCGAAGTGACAAATCCTAATCTCGATCCATGCCAACTCAACAGACACCTTTCGAGATACATGTAGAGCATCTTTATGATCACCCAGTTACGTTGTGACGTTTGATAGCACACAAGGTATTCCTCCTGTATCCGGGAGTTGCACGATCTCATAGTCGAAGGAATATGTGTTTGACATTAAGAAAGCAATATCAATAAACTTAACCATGTTTGATCAACGAGCTAGTCTAGTGGAGGCTCACTAGGGACACGGTATTTGTTTATGGATCCACACATGTATCTAAGTTTCCTATCAATACAATTCTAGCATGAATAATAAACCTTTATCATGAATAAGGAAATATAATAATAACAACTTTATTATTGCCTCTAGGGCATATTTCCATCAGGACAACCCTCTCCTTGCACATGATGGGCTTTTCCCCCTCATGCAGTCCAGTGCTTACTCGTTGGGCAGCCGTGGCGATAGTGTTACCCGGCTATGGCCCCCCTCCGGCCAGCCGAGTGATGGGACCTGAGGGTTGGAGGGGACGTATTTGCCTCCCCTCTGGGCGATGGCGGTCGCGTGTTATAGTGCTAGCGGGAAGTTCAAATTGAGATGCCGAGGCAGCCGCCTCGAGTGGCGGTCTACTCAATGGGCTCTCCGGCAGTTCTCCGTAGTGATCATGGCGGTGCCTCTTAGTCGTGTGGACGGCAAGAGGCATTGTGGTGGGTGCACTTGGCGCCTTGTTGTGGTAGGGGAAGGGCCCAAAGCTGGTTCTGGAGGTCCCTGTTTCCTCGCGGCGGCCGATTGTGTGCATGTGGCTCCTTCATTGTATGGGGAAGCAACCAGGTGAAAGCTCTGCACTCTGGCACGAACAATGTTGACGCCCGGTGGTGCCGCTTTCCCCTTGAGGATGGTGTCGTGGTTTTGCTTCCACGTCACGGTTTTAGGTGAAAACCTTTGTCCACTTCCCCGGACGCTGCGACGACGACGCTTTGTGTCGTTTCCCTCTCGAGGGCGTGGCCATGAAACTCAAGTGGTGTTGGTCGTGTTGTGTTGTAGTCTTTAGTTCCTCCTATTTTCTTGCTCAGTGATGTCGTCATTCTGCCAATGTATGTTGTCTGTTTTTTCTTCTAATTTTTGCTTCTTTGAGGGCTTCTTCATCATCAGGTAGTAGTCCTTCGGGCGTGTATTTGTGCTTTATCTATATAGCGGGATGAAAATCTTTTTCGTGTGTTCCAACAAAAATGTATTGTTCAACTCATGGTCTGGTGTTGATATATGAATCAAAAGAGCCTGCACCAAGCCGTTTTTCGTTGATCTGGTGTCACGCAAAAGGGTGTGCGAGAACAAAATTCAGTTAACGGCATGCTTTGGTGGGCTCCAAACTAACTAGTGCGTGCACCACCATCCAGCAAAGCTAGACACGGCTAGACTTGACTCCAAGGCAAGCATGAGCAGACCAGACCAGGATGCCACTACCCTAAACCGGCCCTGAAAAGGCCATGGCGCCGGTTTCCGCCTTTCCGGCCCCGAATTTTTGTGCTCCGGTCGGCCTGTCGCCGCCGTGCCAACCACGGCGTTGACGCGAAACAGCAACGGTACGTATACAACGTACGACCCTCGCTTTCACTTACCACTCTGTACTCACTCCCCTAATCTCTACTGCCCAACTAATGTACCGCCCCCGACTGTTCCCGATTCATTGACGATCTTTAATTAATCAAACCCCCTGTCCTCGACGGTACCGCACAACGGCACAAGATCTGATCTTCCGTGCCAGTGGTGCAACAAGCCAAAGCTCTGCAGTTTTAGCTTGCAAGTGAAGACCAGCTGCTGCTGCTGCTGCTGCATGAGCCTTCTAGATAACGTACTGTGCGCTGTGGAATCGCGTGAACAACCGCGGCCAATTAAATCGACCGGCGGTTGCGAGGCAAGTTTTGCATGGAGAGGAGGCCATCTGTCTATGAACTTTTGACAGAATGTGATCTACGTTGGCAGCCGTGTTTTACACGGCGCATTCAGTTGAGTGGCCAACTTTTCACCGGCTACCAACCCTGGCCCTCACGGCGCCTGCTTTACCTTTCCTTAATTCTTACTGTCCTTTTCCGGTACAAACAAAAACATTTACCCACCTACCTCCGTATGGATTCTGATCAAAACGATGCCATTCCACGCTGCAAGCGACCAAATGACATCCATTTGCATGACGAAACGAAGGATCAGACAGAGTGATCACTCATCAGTCTGAGTCAGCTTCATATCATAATCATAGTAGTATAAGGGAAAGAGGGCCCCTCTTACTGCTGACAGTGACACTGGAGACTCGGAACCGCGCTGCAAGCTGCCGGCCCGCGCTAGGCGCTCAAATGGTTCCTCCTGTCCACGTGGTTTCTTGTTAATTATTGGTCACAATGTTCACGCTATAATTCAGATTTTTCGAGTCAACATTATGAGGAGCCTAACCTGAGAGTTCCTGAGCCTCTGGTCTGGGCGTCCGTACATTACCCCGCCCACATTCAGCGCTTTGCTAGTTATTACGTCTTTTGTAAACTAACATGAGAGCGTTTATATTAGTCTACGGAGGGAGTACTATCCTTCATCAATCAATAATTGATGCACGTAAGTAGTACGTGAGTGAAGAGTTTTATTTTCGAACCGGGCTACTAGCTTCTTTTCCATTGCATTTTCTACGAAAACAACAGCAGTAATTGACACAACAACAATATATTCTTGGAGACATTTCCGGCTACGTACGCAAGACGAAGTAGTAGTACAGTAGTAGTACCACAACTTCATTGCAACAGCCGGCAGCTCCGGTAGTTGACCTGTATTTATTAAAAATAAATCAGTACTCCCATTTTCCCTCGAGAGCAACAGCATAATCTTAATCCGGCATTTAACCCGGCAAGGTTTGACATATGCTCCCAAACAAGAGGTGAACTTCTCATCTTGCGGTTGCTGCTCGTACGTTGGCTAGGTGTATTCACAAGCTTTATTTGTGCCTACCTAAACGTCTATACAATGAACACTGTATGAGGAATATTGTTCTTTGAAATGGCGGCTCCTATCATCACAGGAGGATGCAGGAAAATGGATGAGGATGCAGGGGAGGCCACCGAATACGGAGAAGGACAGTGGCGTCGACGACGTATGATCAGCTTACCGGAGGAGAAGTTGGCCAGAGGACAAAAAAATCAATGCGTCTGCTGATAGGGGGCGATGTCTATCTCAATCCCAGAGAAACAAATGACGCCATCATTAAAACTCCAATAGCTGACACCTTCAGTACATGATTTAGACATCTTCCCTCGAGCAACCGCCGAATCCACGGTAACGAAAAATATTTACATAGTTCTCAATAAAAATGGCAGGGGTTGTTAGGGCCCTTTTTTTCTTCAATGCTAGCTTTGTTACTTTATAAGCAACACTTACATCGTTCGCGAGTTTTCCGAGTAAGCAAGTATATGGGGGATGATCGTCCAGATACAAGAAAGATTATTTCGACCACTAAAGCTAGCAAGTCCATGAGCAACGCCTTTAGTTTCTCCAGGACAATGTTTGTATCCAACAGTCCCAATTAGCACCGCCGTGTCCACCCAATCCGCATAAATTGCCGTTTTCCGAGTCCCACCTTTGTGATTGGCCTTTAGAGAAAGTGATCGCTTCATAGAGTCGGATTCCGCCTGCAACCTATTGATCCCAAGGGAGTATGCAAGGTAGACCCCATCCTTCATGGTTAGTGCTTCCATAGTCGCCGCGTCTAGTGGATATGCATAGAATGTGCACTTTGCCGCAACAAAGAATCTGTTCACATCTCTCAAGATCGATGCCGGTGCTCTCCTGCGCAAATCAACATAGAATGTGCAATATATTTCAATAAGATGTTGCACCGGGAATATGTTGCAATATGTATCAATATATTTGATTGTATGAAACATTTGGATTAATAATATATATAACTAAAAACAAATATAATATATTGTATTGGATTATTGTGAAGTTAAAAAATATTTATCGAGTATAGGTTGTAATATAATAGTTTTTCTTCATGCATGTTGGGTGGACCTTCGATAAGATGACATGTGTGCATTTGAAATAAATAGAATTGGTGGGGATCAACTAATAATGAAATATAATTGCCGTGCATGTGATGGTGGAACTTTGATGACGCGTCATGTGTGCATATTCAGATTATAGAAGTAGTGGGAATGGACTATTTCGGTATATAGGATAGACATATGTGTTTTTTCTTTCCATCACTAATCCTTTCCGGAATTCGATACAAAAAGAATTTAGAGCAATCACTCCCATCAACTCCGACTGAAGCGGGTAGAGCCAAATAACGATCAGAAAGTGCTTTCGTGTCAATATGAAATTGTATATCTCAGGGGTATTTCAACATTACTTGTATCCCAACTTCATATTCAGAAGAAAAGAAAAATTGTATTGTGACTGAAAATATACTGGACTTTTCTCTACTCGCCCATTTGCAACAGTACGTGTGAAATCTGAATCCATGGCAAAAAGAAACACCAAACTATTCATAGTTTTTTCTTGGACGAACTATTCAAAGTTGCAGCAACTAGAGTCTCCCTCCGAATCAACGGTCCCCTATCTTCTCCCGTTTAACCCACACGGCGACAGTCGACGGTCGCCAGGCGCTCCCTCCCGCCAGTCCACTTCATTTTTACCCATTTGGAAGCATCTGAGATTCCGGGGCCGAACGCGGTCCGGTCCACGTTCCACAGCCCCACCCCACCCCACCCCACACCGACCGGCCAGCCGCGCGTACGCAGGTTGCCGCCGCACCGAGCACCGCAGCGCTCGCCCCAGGCCAAACCCGTGGCACCCGCAGCTCGTTTCTGGGCCTCGGAGACGAGCGGCGATATCGACTTGGTATAAAGATAAAGCGTCCGCGAGAGGCAGCAGCAAACCCGAGCACCGCACCGCACCGCGAAGCCCAGCGAAACCGCGAGCGCGTGCATGCGCGCCGCCGAGGAATAGAAGGAGATAGAGGTGGTCACCGCGCCGGGTGAGGTGGTCACCGCGGCGGGCGCGCGGGCGTACGACAAGCCGAGCCAGCCCACGGGGCGCGACGGGAAGAGATAGCAAGCGAGCTGAGCGCGTATCATAATACAAGCGGCCGCACCGCAACTACCATTGCAGCCCCCACCGAGAGCAGAGCCCCGGGTTATTTTTATTCTGCTTCTTCTTCCTCTTGCACGTCTCGCGGGCGGGGGCGCGGGGAGCGGCCATGTGGACGCCGTCGCGCGGGAGCAACGCGCGGCGGACGGGCCACCGGCGCATCGCGGAGTGCCTGGCGGACGACCAGACCACCAACACCGACACCTCCGACAACGAGTCCTTCACCACCGCCTATGGGGACGAGTTCTTCGCCGCGGCCGCCGGGGGGAGCGGCGGCGGGGGCATGCTCCCGGCATTCCTCGCCGACCAGGAGGACCTGGTGGAGGTCATGCTGGAGCTGGACGAGGAGTCCATGGTGGTGCGCAGCGTCACGCCCACCAGGGCCGCGCTCTACAGCGCCGCCGCGATGCCGCACACGCCGGAGGCGCCGGGAGGAGGCGGCGGCCCCCTCAGCCGCTGCTCGTCCACGTCCTCGCGGATACGGAAGAAGTTCGCGTGGCTGCGGTCGCCGTCCCCCGCGCCGTCGCCCTCCCCGCGCGTGCCCACGCCCGCCGAGCTGCAGCGGGAGGCGGCCATGGCGGCCCGCGAGCGGCGCCGCATCCAGGCGCGGGTCAACCGGTCGCGCGCCGGCGCCAAGCGCGCGCTCAAGGGCCTCCGCTTCATCAGCCGCACCACCGGCTCCCTGGAGGCCGCGGAGCTGTGGCGCCGCGTGGAGGAGCGCTTCAATGCCCTCGCCCACGACGGCCTCCTCTCCCGCGACAACTTCGGCGAGTGCATCGGTACACCATCCCGCTCCCCCACTCTGTTTCTCTCTCGGCAACAACCGCACTCTGCACTCCTCCCATCCCATTGCGCAACCATTAACGGCGATGATGTTCTTGGCCGTGCCTGTCGATCGATGATCAGGAATGGTGGACTCGAAGGAGTTCGCGGAGGGCATCTTCGACGCGCTGGCGCGGCGGCGGCGGCAGAGCCTGGAGCGGATCACCAAGGAGGAGCTCTACGACTTCTGGCTCCAGATCTCCGACCAGAGCTTCGACGCGCGGCTCCAGATCTTCTTCGACATGTAAGCACCACCACCGGAACCGAATTCCCCACCCATACTACATTTTCCTTCACCGGATCCCAAGCAACCGCTTTTAGCCGGCCATTCCCGGCTTCCGATGCAAGCTCCCGCGTCCCGGATTCTCGATGCTCATTCTTCCTCTTGTTTTGCCCCAAATTCAACTCAGGGTGGACACCAACGTGGACGGGAGGATCACGAGGGAGGAAGTACAGGAGGTGATCTTCGTTTCTCCATTGCCATAGCGTTTAAGAAGCTTCTTCTCCAATTACAGTCACGCTTGCTGTTACTGTTACTAGTTAGTTAGTTAATTACCGCTGCGGTAACTGTCACGGCTTTGCTGTTACTTTCACGTGCGCCGCTGCTTCTGCTTCACTCGTCGAGTCCAAAGTAGTAAAAAATTCTCGCTGAAGAAACTTTGATCTTTGTTTTGTCCGAGCAGCTGATCGTGCTGAGCGCGTCGGCGAACAAGCTGGCGAAGCTCAAGGAGCAGGCGGAGGAGTACGCGGCGCTCATCATGGAGGAGCTCGACCCGGAGAACCTCGGCTACATTGAGGTGCGTACAATACGTGTACTCGTGTGGACTTAATTGTACACAGTACGTACGCAGCTACGTGGACGACTGGATGACACGTGTGATGGCTTTTTGTCCA
The DNA here is from genome assembly GCF_056163025.1 of Triticum urartu. Classification (NCBI taxonomy): domain Eukaryota; kingdom Viridiplantae; phylum Streptophyta; class Magnoliopsida; order Poales; family Poaceae; genus Triticum; species Triticum urartu. Next base: position 418,316,276 of record NC_141877.1, on the reverse strand, counting down.
GCTGTGGCAGCTGGAGACGCTGCTGCTCCAGCGCGACACGTACATGAACTACAGCCGGCCGCTGAGCACGGCGAGCGGCGCGCAGTGGAGCCAGAACCTCGGCGTGGGCGCCGGCGGGGCCGTGCCACCCGCCGCCAAGGGGGAGGAGGACGGCAGCGGCCCGCAGACGTGGGGGGAAGGGATGAGGGAGCGGCGGCGCGGGTGGGGCCGCGGCGTGGCCAGGGCGGCGTCGCACGTGCGGGTGGCGGCGGAGGAGAACTGGCGGCGCGCGTGGGTGCTGGCGCTGTGGGTCGCGGCCATGGCGGCGCTGTTCGTGTGGAAGTTCGTGCAGTACCGGCGCACGGATGCGTTCCAGGTGATGGGCTACTGCCTGCCGACGGCCAAGGGCGCCGCCGAGACGCTCAAGCTCAACATGGCGCTCGTCCTCCTCCCCGTCTGCCGCAACACGCTCACCTGGCTCCGCTCCTCCTGGGCCCGCTTCTTCGTCCCCTTCGACGACAACATCACCTTCCACAAGGTAGTACCTTCCCTTCTTTCCAGTGGTTATTAGTAACTGAGGTAGACTGGCGGTGGCTACCGTCACCGGGACTCTGACGAGCCGGGCGGGTGGTTCGGCCGTCGCCGTCGGCGACGCGGCGCGGTGGTGCGTCGTGTAGCCGGGGGGAGCGTGGCGCGCAATGATTGGCGCGTAACGTGGAACGCCGGCGCCCCTGGATCATGCGTGCCGCCCATGTGGTCGCTCGAGTCCTCTTATCACTCCACCCAGTGCTGCCATGGCATGGAGCTAGTGATCCTACTGGAGTGTAGCTGACCGAATGTGGCGAGCAACGTGCACCAGACGCGGGTCAGGTTCAGGTGGTAACAAGGAATGCTTGTCCGTTTCAGATGATCGCGACGGCGATCGTGGTGGGGATCACGCTGCACGCGGGGAACCATCTGGCGTGCGACTTCCCGCGGGTGATCGCGTCGGGGCCGGAGGAGTACCGGCTGGTGGCGGGCGCGTTCGGGGCGTCCAAGCCGACGTACGGGCGGCTCATCTCCGGGGTGGAGGGCGTGACGGGCATCGCCATGGTGGTGCTCATGACCGTCTCCTTCACCCTGGCCACCCACCCGTTCCGCAAGGGCGAGAAGGAGGCCTCCGCGTCGCGGCTGCCGGCGCCCCTCCACCGCCTCGCCGGCTTCAACGCCTTCTGGTACTCCCACCACCTCCTCGGCTTCGTCTACCTCCTCCTCCTCGCCCACGGCTACTTCCTCTTCCTCGTCCGCCGCTGGTACGAGAAAACGGTACGCGCCCACCCGCCCACGTTTTTTGTTTTTCATTCGTTCGAGCACACGTATCTCTCGCGAGGCCGACGGTGCTCTGGTCCGCGCTCGGTCGCTTTATTCGCGGACGCCGTTGTGGAGCGGTTTGGTTCTGTTCTCTTCGGCCTAGTATAGTGGTGGTGCTTTACGTTGCCATCTTCGCTTTACATTTCTGATGATGAAGAGGGAACGTGTTGCCGTCTTCTAGAAAACGGATCGATCCATCATGTCACGCTCTCTCCCCGCGCCCATCAGGCCCGGAACGGCCCTTGCCGACTTGCCGTTACCCGTGACAGGAACCGGGCGCCAAGAAAAGAAATAAGAATGTTGAGAGGAGGATCGTGCCTCTTCCTCGAAAAAGTCCGGCCATGTGATGTGACCCCGACAGTAAATAGAAGGCGAAGCCGAGATATTATTATATAAGAAATTTTAAGGAGAATACTGTACACTCGTTAGTCTGAAAACATGGTAGTAGTAGCTGCCTGCATGTGCTAGACGATTTAAGTATTGATGTCGGTGGCGACGGGGTCAAACCGGAGGTGAGCCGTGCAATGCATGACAGCCCAGCTATTCCGTGCTCCGCCCTGTACTCCTACGGGGTATGGGGTCGGCATGGTGGTCAGTCTGTCCGGTTAGGATCATAAATGTGGGCCGCGTTCGACGACTTGGCGCGAGGTAGGCAGAGGAAGATCGAGACAGTAGCCGTGTATCACCCGCACTAGGCGTGTGGTAGCTGCTGACGCGCGACGCCACGGCCCACGGATGTGTGTCGGTAGGAGTCTGAGGCTCTCGATCCACGACGAACGGATCCCACTGTGCTGCGGACTGCCGAGCCATTCCGGTCTGCGCCCGTCTCCTTGTTCCACTCACCACTAGGTCGTGTTGCCAGCTCCGCAATGTTGACGTCGCCGGAGCACCGTCTGGACGCTTGCCATCTCATCGTGGAGACTGAACTCTTGCCATTTGCGCGCATGTGTGCCACCATGATAAACATGGTTAGGAAACGCAGATAAGATAAGAGTCTCGGTGATCATGGTCCTATGTTTGCTTGCTGGTGGATCTAGCCACGATGACTTTACAGCGGGCAGGGCGTTTCGTTTTGTATTGGGTGCTGAAATGGGTGACCATCGCTAACGCTAATCATCAAGATAGATAGAGTAGGAGTGTAGATTAGATTAGATCTGTCTATTAATGCCATGAATAGCCGTAAGCTGCTTTACAGAAGGCAGCACTGTTGTCAGTACTGGAGTGGAGTGGAGTGGAGTGGTAGCACTCTCCACGAAATAAATCTCCCATCCATAATCCGTTCATTCATCACCGAATAACATGGGCTGATCCATCACCAATAAATGGACAACCAGGCGTCATCCTAAAGCCCAACGACTTTACTGCCCCACCCTGCACGAGCGAGCGAGCGAGAGGCGGTCACAAACCCATCTTAGTAATTACCACCGCCCCACATAATGATCCAGCACCCCAAATCTGCAAGGAATTTTTCCATTGAGTCTAGGTTCTTTTTTATTTTCCTATGAAATGTGGAGGATAGGAACCAATCCTGTGTAGGAATAGGAATCTATTCCTATGAACCAAAGGGCTCTAAAGGAAAAATTCCTATAAAAATCCTATCCTATGAAATTCCTGCAAACCAAAGGATTAGCCTTTAAGCTTACGATGATGAACTCTGCCTTGGTCTTGGCTCCAAGCACTGACAAGGAGTAGTATGGCACTGCTGCTTTTCCTTATTTTCTTCCTTTCCGGGTTCCTCCATATATATCTGGAGTGCCACATTGTCAAAGGAGCCACTGGCTTTGACCCCAGGTCACATGGCGTTCGAAGATAGTATATTCCGGCCCACCTACTGCCCCCGGCCGCGAGCCCGCGACGAACGGCACCGACCGGCAGCTTTCCTCCCCCCACATTTGCCACGAACTCCTCACTCCCGTCCATGGACATGTGGACGCTGCCGCCTCGGACCTTTCCCCCGTTACGCACGCCACTAATTTTGGCTTGCTCGGTGCCCATTACCATCTCACCCAACTCTGAATTATGGTAGCCAGGATAAGATTAAGTGCTTTTTTCCCTGGTGGCTTCGCTTTGTAAATGGGTGTGCTTGTACTACGTGACCAGTGACCCCCACTCGAGAACAATGTTAAGGTGACAATGGCCTCATTGTACGTACTCACATGCTGTGCGGTTGCGGCAGCGTCTCAAAATTAAAATTATTGCCGTGCCTCCGGGGCCAAGGGTAGGGGCTGAGTTCCTTCCAAAAAAAAAGGGTAGGGGCTGAGTTGTAAAGGCAGAGGCAGGGGACGGATGGTCATGGGGTGGGGTGGGGGTGGCATCTCTCTAGGGATCGGATCCGATTAAAGAGGCTGTCTAGCAGCTAGTGAAAGGCAAAAGAGGAAGGAAGAGAGAGAGGGGCCTCGAATCGCGTGATGGTGAAACTTCCCGTGCAATCCATCATCCATGGGAGGGAGTGTGCGCTTTGGGGTTTCACCGCTTTTCCTTTTTTTTTTCTTCCCTTTCCGCCGGGCATTTCTGTAGTGGGATCCATGCGCTGCTGCCCGCTGCGTTCTCTGATGCGCTTTGCGATCTCCAAATGCTTTTGCTTCTCTGAAATTTTCTCTGCTGGATAGAGATAGAGATTCAGTGGCAAGTTAAACCATTTTGAGACGCATCATGGGGGTAGGATCTTAATGCATTTTACTGCGGGCAGGTAAGCGCCATTTGCACACTAATGATTCAGTAGTAAGAAGGTTCGGGTGTCAGAGAGGAATCCCATGTTCAGCACGTTCTTGGTGGTTGTGCTCGCAACAGTACAAGCCTACTTAACATGCTTGCTAAGCTCAACTCTACCAATATTATATCCACCCCGGGGGTTTTTAAACTCGGCCTGTCGCGCCGTTCTAGAAGCACCAAGTAATCTGACAGCTGCCAACTCGAGTGGCTTCATTTTTCTTCTAGATAATGTCTTGGGGCACATATTGTCTACGAAGTCTCGTTTGGAGCATTAGTGCATTACCATGTGCAAATTTCTACTCGGAACAGTATCATGTGGAAACAGCGGTGTTTGTAGTCCGCCATGACTTCTGCACTACGCTCAATCATTGCAAACGGCTGGCCCTTGTTTGGAGCATTCGGTGCTGCATTGATGATCACCGCAGCAGCCCGCTGACATGGTGTGATTGATTTCTTCTCTTGGTGTTTTTTCAGACATGGATGTACATTTCGGTCCCTCTGGTGCTCTATGTCGGCGAGAGGATGCTGCGAGCCTTGCGGTCCAATGCTCATACTGTCAAAATCATCAAGGTAAGTTGGTAACAGAATCAGGGTAAAAAAAGTAGGTAACAGAACTAGATTCCTGATGATTATAAGTGGGTGGATTTCTTAGATGCAAGTATCCAGCACTAGCTTCCATCGATAAAAAAAAAACGATCGAAAGAAGATGCACCACTAATATGATAATTGTGTACTGCTACTAAACTTTTGCACAAATGAGCCTGGTCTTCAGGCACCAAGTGCCTTCACACACACAGCACTAGTATTAATGGATTGGTTGGTGTGTGATAAGACTAAAACAGTTCCATCAACATCTGGAGGCAATTTCTAAAAATGGTCAATGCTGTGTTGGTCTTGTGGGATACAAATGATATTGCCACTATAAAACATCCGCAGTGGAATATAGTCTCTACTCGCGCATTTCTGTCCTTTTCAAATTGGCTGTCCCTTTATATCAGCCTCCTTATACAAAAGTTCCACGATTTCAGGTTGATTATTCATTATTTATTCTTCACTGAGGGCTCCTCTGCCTGTTGTAGTATCAATTTTTTTTTGTCTCTGAATCAATAGGTTCAATCATTAGGATTGGCATGAATAAGAACACAGTGGTTTTTTATTACTCCCTCCTTCCATCTATATAGGGCCTAATGCGTTTTTCAAGACCGCCTTTGACTATTGATAAAATTAATACTACATGACATGCATAATGTGAAAATTATATTATTGAAAGCTCCTTTCACATACGAATTTGATGATGTGCTTTGTGTAAGTTGCATGTCATATATTATTGCTCTAACATTTGGTCAAAGTTAGCCTCGAAAAACGCATTAGGCCCTATATAGATGGAAGGAGGGACTATATTAGTCAACCTGTTTAATGAGTTTCAGATTTTTTTTACTATATCATTTTAGGGGGTTAAATGTTATTCTGAAATTTATATATGAAATAATGTACACGCAATATTCATCCATTTACCAGAATATGTTCACATGCATGGAACTAGGTAACCAAGTGCATGTTCTTATAGAAACTTGATTCACTCAGGTGATGCTTCTACCTGGAAGTGTACTGACAATACAAATGTCAAAGCCCTACGGATTTCGATATAGGAGTGGACAGTATATCTTTCTTCAGTGTCCGACGATCTCTCCATTTGAATGGTGTGTACAGCCTTCTTGCTTCTCTACTTGGCCTAGTCTTTAGCACAGCAATTCACCTTGCTTCTGCTCTATTTTTCTTCTTCAGGCATCCTTTCTCCATCACCTCAGCTCCTGGAGATGACTACCTCGCTGTTCACATTCGCACAAATGGAGACTGGACGCAAGAGCTCAAGCGCATATTTGCCGAGAACCACTACTCGCTGCACATGAACAGAAGAACTTCATTCAGCGAGTTAGGCGCGGCAGAACCTAGAACCACTGTCCCACCAAAATTGCTTGTAGATGGTCCATATGGTGCCCCTGCACAGGATTTCAGAAACTACGATGTTCTGCTTCTAGTCGGCCTTGGAATTGGAGCAACACCGTTCATAAGCATTCTAAAGGACCTACTTAACAATATTAAGCTTGCTGATGAGCTGATGGTATTTGCTTCAACCTATTTTGTTTGCATTTTGACAGTTTCCTGAGATAGCTTACATGATTTTCGGTAACTATCAGGACTTGGCAATGGAGACTACTCAAACTAGTAGGTCTGAGGACAGTGCCAACAGCTTCAGTGTCTCAACAGCTAGCAGCAACAGGAAGAGATCATATAGAACAAGCCGCGCACATTTTTACTGGGTTACTCGCGAGCCCATGTCGTTTGAATGGTTCAAAGGAGTGATGAATGAGGTTGCCGAAATGGACAAGAAGGTAGGAGTGCATGCCTTCCTTTTACAGATAACCCTGCAATGTTTTTTACTTCACTGATGAATGAACTACTCGTCATGCAATCTTAACCAGGGTGTCATAGAGTTGCACAATTATCTTACGAGCGTGTATGAGGAGCGTGATGCACGAACAACTCTGCTGTCGATGGTCCAAGCTCTGAACCATGCTAAACATGGTCTCGACATCGTCTCGGGCACCAGGGTAAACTTTCTTTCTTTCAGTTATTAATGGATCACAATATTCACCATATAAGCACGTCTTCAAGTATCCACAAACTATCTGATGATTAGTTTGTGTTTTCATGTCTGCCTCCCTGCAACTGAAACATTTGCTGTGCACTTGACAGGTGAGGACACACTTTGCCAGGCCAAACTGGAGGGAAGTCTTCACCAAAATCGCCGCCAAGCAGCCGAATTCAACAGTTGGTATGATCTCTCGCTCAGACATTCTATCCACTAGCATCAGTTGATATCAGCAACAACATTACATTCCTAAAATCAAGTGACGTCCATAGATCAACTCCACACATTCACTTGCTCACCAAGGATCATTCTGGTTCGTGCAGGAGTGTTCTACTGCGGCGCGCCGACGCTGGCCAAAGAACTGAAGAAACTGTCTCACGAGATGAGCCACAAGACGTCGACGCGCTTCCATTTCCACAAGGAGTACTTCTGATGGGAAGAAGCATTGATTCTTCTGATCTGCAAAATAGCGTTAGGCACCGGTAAAGAAGGAGGAAATTTTTTGCACAGAAGCAAAGCAAACTGACCTCTCTCTCTTCCTGATCTGGAACTGTACATAGTATAAAGAAGAACAGCCTGTTAGGGGAGGGTAGTTAGTGCCATTTATAATATATATTATTAACAAAAAAGAAAGTAAAGGGAGGCTGATGTATCCAAAAGGAGAAGGAAAGAGGCAGGGTAAAGAGTTGGGTTAAATTTCAGATATACTAATATACATGTACACAGTATAGTTGTAGGTAGTTACGTATGAAATGCTAGCTAAAGCATATGTACAAGGGCCGGAGGCTGCCATTCTGAATGTAAATCTTCCGGGCATTCATTCATGTGTGCATCTGTGCCTATCGGCTGCTGGTAATAAACTCAGGTGTATTGACACTTTCTTCCTTGGGAATGCGATCTTCTATGGAGTACCGGAAATGAGAAGAAAGATGGGAAGTGTTAACCGGGAACGTTCCCCGGGGAGGTCTCGGGGGACACCCACACAGTTATTGGATCCAGATCACGCGGATGGCAACAACAACAAAATCGCTAGCATTTTCTTGCATTACATGGCAGTTTTCTCTTTTGATCATGGCAAGTCACGTAAAGTTGTAAAGTTGCCATGGCAACTTTAGTTAAAACTGCACGACAATTTGAGAGTTTGTAGGGAAAAAACGCTCCCGCCAGATATTGGTGTCTAGAAAGATAGAGCAGAAAAGTGGGAGCGAGCAATATGGAACAACTGGCCGAGTGAGTCAGTGATCTTCTTTACGCCATGCGAGCCCGTGCCTGAAGGCCAACGGTCTCACGGTGGTGGCCTTGTCGGGCGTGGCGCAACGCAACGGTGACTCTCACCCGATGTTGAACTCTCGTCGTGGGAAAACCCAAATCGGTCTGTTTTAGTTAGCTGGTTTGCATTTGTCGCACGGGGTGTTCCTGTCTATATGGAGGCGGCCGTTATTTTCAAAAAGAAAATGGGGGCGATGGTTAAAGGAAAAGGTTTAGTCCTTGGTCTCTGCTAGAGGGGGACGTGGGCGTGGGAGTACGGTTCTTCTAGGGTCTGCGTAGATGGCTGCTGGAGGAAGTGGTTCAAAGGGCCAGGGAAAGGAGGTGGAGGATGTAGATGAGCTGCTGAAGCGTCTCGATCTGCACGAGGATGATGGTGATGATTTTGTATGGGAGGGACGAAGTGGAGGAAGTGGACGTGCGGGCAAAGTGGCTGGCGATCGTTCGTGTACACACAAATAAGGGTTTTAGTCCCTCTGCGTTGTACGCGGATATGAGATCTGCCTGGAATCCGGCTAAGGAGGTGAGATGGAGAATGATTGAAGAGAACTTGTTTATGGTCCAGTTTGCGTGCCTAGGAGATTGGAATACGGCTATGATTAACGGACCATGGCTCTTCCGAAACCAAGCTGTCATCATGGAGGAGTATGGCGGTTTTACAAACCCCAGGAAGGTGAAGTTAAATAGTATCGCAGTTTGGGCGAGGGTGTTGAAGCTCCCGGATAATTATCTGAATGAGATGGTGATAAAGGGCATGTGTAGGAAGATGGGGAAGATCCTTGAGGTCCAAATACAACTTCCAGCAGGCTATGTGGGATCATATGTACGGGTGAAGGCTAATTTGGACGTGGATAAAAAACTGGAAAGATTTGTCTCGATCACAAAAGGAGGGAAGAAGGATTGGTACCAGATCAAGTATGAGAAGTTACCCATATTTTGCGATAACTGTGGATTACTAGGTCATTGGTATGAAGAATGCGGAACGGGAGAACACGACAAATCTAAGTTTGAATGGGGTGATTTTATCTTAGTAGATGGAGGGAGGAACCGGAACAATTATGGTGGTGGTAGAGGAGGAGGAAACGAAAGGGGTGTTGGCCGCGGCAGAGGAGGCCCATCATTTGGTCGTGGGTTTGGAAGGCGATGGGAGGAAGGCGCGAATGGAAATAATGGTACTGAGAAGGCTTATGATGGAAGTGAAAGTTGGCGTTGGAATGCCCTGTATGCTCATAAGGAGGCTACTGATAAAACTCAGAACACTTCAGAGGAAAGGCAGGACAAAATTAATAGTCTGAAGGATACAATAATGACGGAAGTTATTCCACCACCTAGAAAACGGCTCGCTCTAAACTCTGTAACAGGACCTGAAGTTGTTGTGAACCCAGAGGGAGCTCTTGTGCTAGTAGATGGCATCTCCAAGGGGGCACATATGGTGGATGTTTCTGATGGCTCTAGCTCGGACATGCTGAATACATCACAGGAAATCGGAAACAATAAAAAGCAGAAAGGATCTGATGGAGCTGCTGTTAGTAATGATGGGATTCTAGAAATACTAAATGGATCGGCGGCACCCCTAGAGGGTGACCGCCGGGAGCAATGAGGATCCTAGCGTGGAACTGTCGGGGGTTGGGCAATGACCCGGCAGTTCGCGCGCTTCTGGATATTCAGAAGCAATATTGTCCCGAGGTGCTATTTTTGTCGGAAACGCACCTTGACGAGTATCCGGCTGATTGCTTGCGAAAGAGGCTGAAGATGGATTTAAAAATTGTAAACCCAAGCGATGGTAGGAAAGGGGGTGTACTGATGATGTGGAGAAAGGAATTGAAAATAAGTCAACTTTATTCTCACCCAAACTATATCGATGTGAAGGTGGATGAGGGTGATAATAAAGTCTGGAGATTAACGGGAATGTATGGGGAATTCTGGTGGGATAAAAAGCACAAAACTTGGGAGAGATTTCAAAGGCTCCAGAGTCAGCATAATTTGCCTTGGGTTGTGATTGGTGACATAAATGAAATACTGTACAACCATGAAAAAGAAGGGGGTAACCCAAGACCCCATTCTTATATGGATGCATTCCGTAATACTCTTAATGCTTGTGATCTGCATGACATTGGTTATGAAGGCGAAGTATTTACATGGCAGAGAGGGAAAACCCGAGAACGGCTTGACAGAGCTCTTGCTAATTCCCTATGGATGAATATGATGAGTGAAGCCTCTCTAAAAAATTTGCCGTTCAACAATTACTCGGATCACAGACCACTACTGTTAGTGACTGACCATGCTAGCAAGCTGAAACATAATGTAAAACCACTAAAAAGATTTGAAGCACAGTGGCTTGCTGAGGAGAACTTTGAATCAATAGTGCGTGATGCATGGCAGGATGCAGCTGTGCATGCACCTGCGAGCGATGTGAACTCCCGGTTGATTTATATGCATGCAAAGCTCCATGATTGGGACAAGAATGTTTTAAAGAAACCAAGAAAGCGGCTGCGGAAGGCTCAGCGCGACTTGGATCGCGTGATGTCGGGACCCATGACAGACGACAGCGACGCGCAGCGCAGGAATCTAGCTTGTCTCATTGAGCAGTTGCTGGAGCAGGAGGAAACATATTGGGCGCAGAGATCTACAGTTTCATGGCTGTGTAAAGGAGACAGGAACACCTCGTTCTTCCATGGTTATGCGTCAGCCCGACGCAAACGTAATTATATTAAAAGACTGAAGAATCAAGGAGGTGATTGGGTGGAAGGTACTGATGGCTTAAACCCCTTGGTCTTAGAATATTTTGCTAATCTCTTTTCTTCTGAGGTTAACCAAACAGATCCAGGTTTATTAGAGAAAATTAATCCAAAGGTGTCCCAAGCTATGAATGACATGCTTACAGCACCATTTTCACCAGAAGATATCAAAAAGGCAGTCTTTAGCATTGGAGATTTGAAGGCCCCAGGCCCGGACGGTTTGCATGCTTTGTTCTATAAAATTTTTTGGCATCTTATAGGCGATGATATTATTGCTGAGGTATTACATGCGGTGAATAATGGCTATATCCCAGAGAGGTGGAATGAAACAACAATAGTGTTAATCCCGAAAGTGGATACGCCGGAATTGATTACCCAATTTAGGCCTATTAGTCTCTGTAATGTAATTTACAAGATTATATCAAAGATGTTGGCCTCCAGGTTGAAACAAGTGTTGCCTGATATTATCTCACCAACCCAAAGTGCTTTTGTTCCGGGTCGCTTGATAACAGATAATGTCCTAGTGGCATATGAGTGCATCCATGCAATAAAAAACAAAAAAGTGGGTAAAAGTGGATTATGCGCTGTGAAGCTCGATATGCACAAAGCTTATGATAGAGTAGAATGGCTTTTTCTGAATATGATGTTGAAGCTTGGGTTCCATGAAAGATGGGTTGATATGGTGATGGCTTGTGTTTCTTCAGTCAACTATTCCATACGTTATAATTCACAAGAGACAGATAAGTTTACTCCTACAAGAGGCATCCGTCAAGGGGACCCTCTCTCTCCTTATTTGTTCCTGTTGTGTGCAAAGGCACTATCAAGTTTGTTGTTGTTTGAAGAAGAAGTTGGTGGCATGGATGGGATTAAGGTGTGCAGGAATGCACCGTCAGTATCACACTTTTTATTTGCTGATGACTCCCTTATTCTCATGAAAGCAGATATGACAATGCAACTTCCCTACAACAAGCCCTTGATGTGTACTGCAGCAATTCTGGTCAATTGGTGAGTGTGGCAAAATCGAGTGTATTTTTTAGTCCTAATACAGATCCTGGCTTAAAAACCGATATTTGTGTATGCCTCAATATTGATACGGAAGCCCTATCTGATAAGTATCTCGGTTTACCAGCTCTGGTTGGGGCAGATAGGAGTGACTGTTTTAATCACTTTGTTGAGAGAGTTTGTTCACGCACTCATGGATGGAATGAAAAACAATTGTCCACGGAAGGTAAAGAAATATTACTCAAAGCCGTAGCTCAGGCTATTCCTGTTTATGCTATGTCTGTTTTTAAAATCCCAAAAGGTGTATGCAAAGATATCACAGATGCTATTGCTAGGTTTTGGTGGGGAGATGATGAAAACACCAATCGAATGCATTGGTGGGCTTGGTGGAAATTGTGCTTTCCAAAGAAAGAAGGGGATGGGCTTCCATGACCTCCATTCTTTCAATTTGGCGATGTTGGCGAAGCAATGTTAGAGGCTACTTGATGATCCAGAATCTTTATGTGCTAGGATCCTCCGAGCAAAGTACTACCCTTCAGGTGACCTTCTCTCAGCTGGACCAAAAAAAGGTTCTTCCTTTACATGGCAGAGTATCTTTGCAGGCATTCAAACATTTAAACGTGGCCATATATGGAGGATTGGAAATGGTGAAAAGGTAAATGTTTGGAATGATCACTGGATACCCACTAGTCCGTCGAGGAAAGTTATTACACCAAGGAATGGAGTATTGATCACCAAAGTAAGCGAGTTAATTGACCCTACGACTGAAACATGGGATGTAGAGCTTATACGGGATATATTTAACCCAGTCGATGTTAACCATATCCTGCAAATTCCTTTGAGCTACAACTCTTTTGAGGATTTTGTAGCCTGGAATGGGACAAGATCAGGGTATTTTTCAGTCAGGTCAGCGTACCATTGTGAGTGGAAACACCAATATCAAAATAGTGGCATTGTTCCTGCAGGTCCCGCTACACCAAAACCAGTTTGGTTCATCTTGTGGAAGTTGCAGATTCCAGGTAAAATAAAGATATTCTGCTGGAGGGCAATGCATGGCATACTGCCGCTGAAAAGTATATTAGTGAATAGACATGTTGGGACGAGTGGACATTGTCCTATTTGCTCACAAGGTTACTAGGGATCTCACAAACAATCTCTGAATGTATACAGGAGGACATGTCTGGGTCGGTAGTTCTTGAGCACTTGATGCGTCTTCCTGAAACTAGTATGCCCAACATGATAACAGTCGGCCTCAAAGAGGGAATTGCAGCAACTTGCTGGTATTTGTGGTGGATGCGTCGCCAGCAAACGCATCATAACCAAATGTCCCCAGTAACACGGTGTGCAACGGCTGTTCGGGCCATCTGTTTAAACTATCAAAAATCCCTGAAGTTCAGAAATGGACCTGTGAGTCGTCTGAGTATCAAGTGGGCTAAAGCATCTCCTGGAACGGTGAAAGTAAATGTGGACGCATCTTTTATTGCTAACGAATTGAATGGATCTGTGGGTGTGATTATTAGAGATGAACATGGGGTGTTTCTTGCTGCTTCAGGATCACTAATTACCCACATCTCGGATGCACATACAGCAGAAACTTTGGCAGTGAAGCATGGGTTTATGTTAGCCCATGAGTTGGGCTTTCATTCCATCCAATTAGAATCGGATTCGATTGAGGTGATTAATGCTTGTTCAGGACAAGACAGAATTTGGAGTGGAGCCTCGGCAGTTTATGCAGAATGTTTCATCATGGCGGGTATGATAGGTTCAGTTCAATTTTTGCATTGTAACCGGGAAGCGAACGAGGTAGCGCACACTCTAGCTAAGTTTGCTTATGATAGAAATGAATCTTGTACGTGGGTCGATGAACCCCCAGGGTTCCTGATTAATGCTCTGGTTAATGATGTAACTATTTTGCCAAATTAATAAAATGCGCCATGATGGCATTCCCTAAAAAAAGGTTTATGGGCTGACATGTATGTTTTCTTTCTCTGTTTGCAAACATAATATAATCCGTCATGAAGGGTTTCCATTTAAATTACCTTTTTATACTCAAACTTCAAATAAATAATATACTTTATAATAATTTTACAAATCAGTTTTAAAAAAGAGGGAAAATATGAGTTATGAATGAGCAAATGCTGAAGTGTAACAAAAATAATTATGCTGAAAAAGAAATGTTCATGCACTAGGAAAAATATGTTCCTATGCGTTAAAAACTGTTCATATAAATAAAAATAACATGTTCATGGTATGGGATTGTGTTATAAAGTAAAGTTCATGTGAATGAAAAAAATCTTCATGCATATAAAAAATGTTCTTGTATTTCTTAAAAATTCAGGTGGCATAAAATAAAAAGAATTATAATGAAACACAAGGAAAATAAAAAAAAAGGAATAAAAGTGGAAAGGCCAAAAATAAAAAATTAAACAACAACAACAACAACAACAACAACAACAACAACAAAAAACGCAGTTGAGGCACCCTTATTGGGCATTGTTGTAGGCAACGCTGCCTTAACGACTACTGCGGTCAGCGTATAGAATTGCTATGTCACAAAATGACTGAACGTATGGGAAAACATGGCATTTTGCTTATTGAGAGCACAAAGGAGGGCAAATAACGGGAGCGAGAGCTACTTCTTGCCCGTGCCGAGCCCTAATTCGCTCTTGTCTCTGGTTCGGCACTACTAGGCCGGCCTAGTACTGTACCTTACGCGCGAGTTTTTTCTCCATGGTTTGCTTATCCGGTTTTCACTGTCCGCAACGGTGTTTTCTGGTTTTCTTCAGTTTCTTTTTTCTTAAATTTTTATTTATTTATTGGTTACCTTTTGTTTTTTTCTCTTTTCTCGTCCTTTTTAACATATTATACATTTTTCATACACATTGTATATTTTTATATGCCTCGGGAATATTATTTTTATACACATTTAAAAATTTAAATACATGATTAACTTTAAAAAAATATATATGTGTTGATGTCTACTTTTTCATACACATTTTACATTTTCCTATACATCAGTAACAATTTTTATACATTTTTATCATATTTTAAATACATGATTATTGTTTTTTCTTCAAATATATATCTTGATGTCTATTTTTTCGTACACATTGTAATTTTTTTGTATACATCAGAAACATTTTTATACATGTTTAATATTTTTAAAATACATGATTAATATTTTTCAAATATGTATTTTGATGTCTACATTTTTCATGCATGTTGTACATTTTCCACATACATCAGTAACATTGTTTAATACATGTTTAATATATATTCTAAACACGATTAACATTTTCTGTAATGTCACATACTTTTCTTGAAATGCGTGAACATTGTTTTAACGTTACAATCTTTTTTAACGCTATCTACATTTTTTTCAATGCTAAAAAAGTTCTACACTGCGTTAAAATTTGAAAATTCATTTTTAACAATTTTAACAAGTTAAGCTTTGGAATATTTTTGAAAATTTAAATATTTGGGCGTGACAATGAACACATCTATTTTTTCAGTTTTTTTAACATTTGCAAAATATATTTTTAGCGAGCAGGAGCGTATGCTCCGTGGAGCCATGTGTGCATGTGATCTTGCCTCGTTTGGAACCATGAGTTGCCGTGAGGATGGGAATTTCCTTAACCATGCTAAAAACATTAATGTTTTATTTGTAGCGAAATCTAATTTTATTAGCCTATGTAATTTTGTATTTGATGATAGCAAGACACGTCCAACGTGGCCGCTTGGAGAGATGCGCCACAATTGATTTCCTGGTCGATCAACACGTGGGTGGTGCGCTAGATGAGTCATCGGCGAAAAAAGAAAGAACCGGATGCTTGAGCCTATTTTACAGTGTGGGACAAAATGATCAGTGTAGAGGCCAATTTTTAGCGCATGTTTGTTACGGGAGCGTGTAGCATTGGAACATATAGCCATCAAGTGGTCTTTCAATTTTATGATATATTTTTATTTCCCTTAGCGCCTCTTTAAGCGTTTTGCATTGAAGATGACCTTAGTTTGTATATGCAGTAGGGGAGCACAAAAAAGCAGTGGTGGATCTAGGGTTCAAGCTCGGGGCATGAGGCCAAATCCTTTATATCATGTAGCAATTGCTACAGTACATGAAGGCGGCCCGGGGCGGCCTGCTGGGCTGGATCTGCCCCTGCAAAGAAGAGACGGGGTGGCATGAATTTCATGTGCGTTGATTTTTATTTGCCTTGTGCCATTATGTATGATGTGAATCTCAAAGATGCTTGCAGCTTCACTGGAGTACCAAAGGGGATGGGATTGAATAATCATTAGGTGGAAATTAACCCACCTACCAAAGTATATGTCCAAGCATATTCCCATGGTATATTCACTCATAGTGCAGATATATTCCAGGCAACAAAAGAAATGCAGATCTACAAAAAGTTAAACATAAACATCTCATTCATAATCCAGACAAGGATTTAAGTCTGTATAATCACCAAATAATGATTCAATGCTACTATTGATTACTTTGTTATTTAGACAGTGGTATTGATTGTAAAGCAACACATGGTGTTGTTTTCTCCACCACCGCCAAAAGGTCCCAAACCAAGAGTTTTATGTGGCTTCAGAAGTAGTGACAAACTGGCATGACATCGAACAAAATAATATTAGTACAACAATGAATTAGAAAAAAGACAAGGAGTACTGCTTGCCACTACATGATATTGAAAGATGGTTCACTGTATTCAATTGGGAAAAGCGGTGAATCATTTAGCGGCAACTTTATCACTCGAGCAATTAATAAGACGGTTTTGTCTTCACATCACTATGATTACATAGCGTTGTCTGCAACATCATGTATGGAAAACAAAAGTCCTTGCCTAAGAAAATTGTTGTGTATTAATAGTATAATACTATTACAAATACCAGGCTCTAAGGGCAACTCCAATGCAGATCACCAAGTCGTTCCTGAATGTCTGGACCAGATGGTTCATGCATTTTTGACCATCCAATGGAAGTCACTAAATGTCCGCGGCTCAATCCAGACAACCCAAATCCCTCAAACTGGAACCGAAAATTGGGGAAAAGTTGGACAAGTCCAGACATTCGGCTGGCCCTCTTATTACTTGGTCTTTTTCTCTTGGTCCGCCTCACCGCTATAAGTCACTAGCCCATTGTCTAGATTTGATAACTATGGTTGGATGGCCGGTTTCCCTACCGTTGTCCATGGACACATCCGAACATTTTCTCGGACATTTGGTGTTGTCAATTTGGTGACAGTGTTGGAATTGCCCTAATGTGGGAACTAGAAACACAAAATTTGAGCGTTCGGTTGTGCACGCATCTCATATTGAATGAAGAAAAAACTGGAAATTTTCTAAGTTTGTGTAGAAAAAAACATGGACATTGGGCATGATATCCAATATTCCAATATGTAATTAAACATGCAAAATTCCATCAAAAATATGACAATTTATGCACCACATAAAGTATGCAAGAACCAAGAGATATTCCTTGATTAAAAAATTTGCAAGTTCACATCGGCAACATTCTTGATTTTTTCTTGCAATTTTGAGAAAGATATCTCATCCAAGGGAGGATTGAATCTAAATTTTCATTTGTCCTGAGAGCTGAAACGAATGCTGATCATTTTTCAGCCTCGGCCCTCTTCTTTTTTTTAACATGTCAACGGGGAGGGGGGGGGGGGGAGGGTCTCTATTCAAAGAAAATGAGCCGGTTTATGAGAAAAACCAGGTCGAAAACCGTGATCCGGTTTATAAGGAAGACCAAATCAAAAACCTTCATCTAGTCTATATGAAAAACCGGACTCGAATACCATACAACCCTACGCGCAAACAATACCCCTTGCATATTTACAACACATCACAAGAGCCATCTACACCCCACAGGTTATGCCGAACCATCTACAAGACCGCAGTAGCATGACAATGATAGCAGTTCCAATAAACCTAACCACATTATAATCTTCGATGATACACATACAAATGACATGCCTAAATTGAAGGACAAAATTGTCATACCCCCTAATAAAAATTCAATAAACCTAACCACGTTATAGACACATTAGGATCTCGTCCTCTGTAGTGACAAGTGCAGCTCCAATCCTGCCCTCCCCCGTCGCCCCCTCCATGACGCAACTGCTGACAGCCTTACAACGGTGCTATCGAGCACTGCGATGTCATGGTGGCGATACCAACCCAAATCTTCCCAACCAAAGAGCTTTAAAGATTTTTTTTTCTAGAAAAATCTTATTCTCTAGAGTTCATACAAAATTACTGTAAACCAAAGGAGGCCTTATGCTCTGAAATGCGGTTACATTGGACATCCCTATGAAATCATGCATTCAGCGACTTTGGCATTGGACAACCGAAAAACGGATACTATCAGATCCGCCGAACTGTTTCCTGGCACTCCGCTGCAGTGCGGAAGGCGCGACATATATTGAGACAATGAATCTTGAAAAAACAGACCCCAAAAGAAAAAAGAACTCGTAAGGTTCCGAGGCTCTGAGCGAAACGAAAAAACTGCCGTCCCGAAAGGCGATTGACGTAGCAAAAGAGTGGATGTATGCTGCCCTTGAGAGGGCCGGAGAAAAATCGCTGCGAAATGAGACCACACGTTAGCTCCCGGCCAAGCAGCTCCACCGGCAACGAGACGGCACAGAAGCATACGGCCAACGCATCAGCAGCGAGCAACGCAACGAGACCGCACGGCCACAGCCCACAGGACACCGACGCCCCTCCAGAATCCGGACGTACGCAACGCCGCCACAGTCCACACCGGCCGCTGCCGCACGCACGCACAGCTTCCTCAACTTGACGTCGTCCACCAGTGCCTGAGAACCGAAAGCTACGCCGCGATAAAACTCCGCCACTCCTTCGCCGCTGCGCAGCCGGTTGCTTGGGATGCGGACACAAGCGGCATTGATGCCTTTGATGGGCTTGACGGGTGCGTGTGATCTTGCCTTGTTTGGAGCCATTCCGGGGCATGGTTAGGTTCACCTGACGTCCAGGGAGAACGTATCCTATGCAACGCTCAACTCATGCACCAATTGCGCCAATGGCCCATGAGCCGTCGGATTAAAATGAAGGGACAAGACCTATCTACTATGTGGGCTGCTGGAACATTGCAGAAAGGGCCTTGTAGTGTCTCTAAATGATTCCGACTTCCGAGTAATCTGGACCGATAGTATCTTGTTTTCTTCTCGCCCTCTTGTGTACTGCTGGAACTTTGGGTTAGAAAATTTTACCCAAACCTAGTCGTATTCTCTTTCTCTCTGGATTGTACTGATAATCTCTGCCTATTGGATCTCGATCAGCTGTCGTACCATCTGAATCGGCCATGCACACTCGAGTTCTTTTTACAGTCGGCCGGCGGCGGCTCATTGAGAGTGTTTCAGTGTGGTCCATATGCAGGAGCTCTAAGAATCGAGGCGTGTTCTCTTCTTCGTTTATCAATGTTATGGACATATTTTCTTTCATACTTCTGTCATCCTTTGTTTTCCGTTTTGTTTTACTGATAGATAAGTATGACCAATGCTCCTCCAAATTTAACGATGTGCACAGTTAAGGCCTATGGTCCAGCGCTCTCTCTATCGATGTGTAGTCTGGATATTGTAACATATTTTTGCAGCTCTTGCATCCCAACCTTAAAAGCAGAATGTAACTTGTATCCCCCATAAAAATAGTTCGAATAGAAATAAACAAAGGGATCTGCTCTCTGATCCTTGATTTGTAAACAAATGTAAATGGAAAGTGTCAAACTGAACTTTGTGAAATCCAAACTAGTTGTACATTGTAGCGATCCTCTAAATTAATACCCTTGTTGGGTCCTGGGTGCTGCTTGTTCTTAGCTTAGTCATTTTGGTGCCTGCAGCTCAAGAAAACTCATCATGAGGACATGATGTTTGAACAACAGTGCTTAATTATGTCCCTGGCAGCTGTATTAAATCCGTAGAGATGTACTAGTTGTATATGTGAAATTTCATAGGACCAACACTCTATTTGATTTTATGCTTCTTCACCTGAACCACACAATTTTGTTAGGTACATAACATTTTCAGGTTACTGAAGAGGAATTTGAGGTTAGGATTCTTTCCTTTGTGGTTTGCATTTCCTGTAACATATATATCAGCTTACAAAGAATTAACAGAAAAGGAACAATAAAAGCTTTAACCTGTTCCCGCAAGTGAGAACAGATTCTTCTAATCGACACTCAAACATGATTTTAGTAGTAAGAACCATGATCTGGTACAGAAATCCGGACCAAATAGTACTGAATTTTCGGCACTATAAAGATAAATGTTATCCAATCAGATCACTTTTGTTTTATCCTTTTCTTTTGAATGTACATCAGAAAATAGGTGTTGTTTGTGTTTTTCAGGTCCTCTCCAAATGTTCACTTGCAAGCTCATCTTTAAACAAAAAATGTTTGCTCTTCAAGGTAATGTTCGACTTGCATCCATTTTCTCCTTTTTAGCATTTTAAGATATCTATTTCAACTTACTAGGAGTTGCATGGTGATCAATCTATCTGTGAATGCTTCTGTAAAAAAGATGTAGTGTATGTGTAGATAAACAGTTGCAGATACAAATGACGATGTTAAACTAGAGAGCAAGAGCACATTAGATCTTTGTTTTAGGAGATGATAATTATGTAATGTAAAACTAGGTTCTCCTTGTGATTTTATTACCTTGTACATAATTTCTTACTCCATTTGTGTATACGAGTATAATGTACAAAGATATAGATATACATGCAGCACAACGAGCAACCTTTGGACGATTCCGGCTGTGGCAGCCGCTTGCATGTGTTGTTGCTTCAATGCCAATGACGGTCACCCAGGAGAGAAAAGGAGAGAGACAAAGAGAAAAAGTGTGATAGGAAGGTATGTGTCGACTAGTACAGGAGAGCTCGAGAGGGAGACTGAGATGAGAACATACATTCAGAGGAAACATGGAAACCCAAACGTGTGCCGTTGGATTGGATGCGTACGCTGTGAGATGGAAAGAGGTACAATTTGCAAATTGAACCCCGAAAGAATCCTGTAACTTAGGTACAGAAACATCCCATGGCGGCTGAGCCGTCCCGTGCCTTTCCCCATGGAGGTATCATCCCGATTCGAAAGGAAAAATCATCCAGATTCGAAATTCTTTCGCTAGGGTTAGGAGACCTGTTGGGAGATGATGCTTCCCTCTGGCAGGATCCCCTCGTTCCGTACTGGGCTGGCGAGCGGCGAGCGGCGCGGTTAATTCCTCTCCGGCGGTTGTGTCCGGCCAAGCGTGCGAGTCTCCGAGCGTTTCGGGCAGGGCCGGCGAGTGGCGT
The DNA here is from genome assembly GCF_056163025.1 of Triticum urartu. Taxonomy (NCBI): domain Eukaryota; kingdom Viridiplantae; phylum Streptophyta; class Magnoliopsida; order Poales; family Poaceae; genus Triticum; species Triticum urartu. Next base: position 418,295,265 of record NC_141877.1, on the reverse strand, counting down.
TCCGGGCAGGGCCAGCGAGCGGCGCTTCTGATTCGTCTCCGGCCAACAGTGCCAGTCCTCCGAGCATTCCCCATCGATGTCATACTAGATCTAATCCCAAGGTATGAGCATCTGTAGTGTTCGTCTTCTGTGCTTTGGCCCGGTGCTTCGAGCATTCCCCATCGATGTCATACTGTCCAGATTTTGGTCTTGTAGAAATTGCGAGGTATAATTCATTTGCTCATAATTATTGTGTGGTACTGTTATAGCACACATCTATGACTATTCATGTGTTGTTGGCTTGCTGCCTGGCGTGTGTGCTCTGTGTAACCATGGCATGCTCTACTGTCTATGAAAATTGTTATTTATCTATAAACTGCTACCCCTACTGTCTAGATGGAATTTAGATGATGATACGTATCTGAATTGAAAATTGTGTCTAGATGGAAGTTATCAAAGAGAAAACTCGAGCTGTGTGTAGGGCTTGTATGCGCTGCTGCAAATTTTGTAGATTAATTATTGTGTGTGTGGTGCTAGTAGTGTGAGTGACAGTGAGAGAAAAATCCTTGATTAATGTATGTGTTTGCCATTGCTACTAGATTAATTATTGGAGGACCATATTTTAAATAATTTTAAAATCACATTTAAAGTTCTTAAAAAACTCGAAAACAATTATACGTGATCATATGGATGTATATTGCAGTTGTGTAAAGTTTGGTGACGAAATTAATAAACATGTGAGCTATAGAAAAATGACAAAATGGTGATTTTCAAATAGTGAATAATGCACGCTCAGTTCATCTTTCCAAAAAAAAAACGATTTTGTCATTTTTGTGTAACTCACATGGTTACTTATTTCAGTATCAAAATTTACACATGTGTAATATACATCCATATAACCATGTTGATTTGTTTTCAGAACATTTTGAAACTTCAAAATAGAATTTTGACACTATTCCAAATATCGGGCTTCAATGCACCCGTCCTCCAAATTGACTTTTTGTTGTATGCATAATTATTTGTGTAGTACGACGGGAAATAAGAAATGAGCTGGTTTGGAAAATAATTCTGTTCTTTTTTTGCTAATAAAGATGACATGCACTACTGTATCTATTTGCATAGATTGTTGTTAAACTCGTTTTAATGTATTATGTATAAAAAAAGTTCAACTCTTATTTTTCAGGTTTTCTGGTGGCAGTAAAGATATATGCAGATTTCAACAACAAAAAAGACTGTTGTTTGGAGTCGTAGTAGTGCACTGATACGTCCTTCTGCGTGTGTACTCGAGTTGTGTGCTCAATGTTTGATGTATAAGTGTGAGATTTACTATGGCTGTTCAGTTAGTGATGTGTCTATCTTGTAACAAAATTCCCTAGCATAATGCGGTTGGAACATTTGCCTTAACTAATGTATGTGTTGTTGAAGCGATGCATGCATTACTGCAAGTGAATTCTGATACTAGTAGACTATATTAAAATTAGCTTCCTTCAGTTTTCTGTTGTCTGGTCTGGGGCATTGACTGTCTGTTCTTTTGGTTTCCCAAATGTGATTTTGTTGGTACAGTTTTGGTATCCATTGAGCTAGTTTTTCAATTTAAATCCAAACGTACATGGCACGCATGTGTGGTGAAGTATAGGCACAGCGCATGGCTTACAAATCCTACTTGGCTGACAAAAAAGTGGAAATAAGGGGCAAGGATGTACGCTGTAATTACTTGTTAGACCTGAGGGTGTATACATAAAATAGCATCCCTGGTTGCGGGCGTTTTTGTGCAAATAGGGCATAGCAGTTATGATTCTATCTGGTCCATACAAATAGCATCCAACGGGCTAGGCTGAGGTTTTCAAGATTCCATTAAATACGTGGTTTCCACTTGATATTGTCTCGACTGAGATAGGCGCTTCCTGGTTCAGCAGTAAAAGGGAGGTCAAAGGGAGAACATGACTGACTCTGGAAACGTGTTTTGTATGATTCAGCAGCACTACAAGGTCTAATTTGTAAATGTCCAGCAGCCCACATCGTAGATGGATTCTGTCCCTTCATTTTTAATCCGACGGCTGGTTGGCCATTGGCGCACCTGGTGCATGAGTTGGGGCGTTGCACAGGATACATTCTCGACGTCCAGGTCTCCAACTACTATCGCGCTAACTTTTTCTATGCGGCCAGCAAGACTTTCGGTCTCAATCAATCCTTGCATCGAAATTTTATTTAGCCTAAGTAGTTTCGCATTTGTTGTGATTGGTGTTATAAATCCATTGGGAACTATTGAAATATACTACTCCCTCCGTTTCAAAATAAGTCTCTTAACCTTAGTATAATTTTGTATTAAACCTAGCATAATATTGAGACACTTATTTTGAGACGGAGGGGGTATTGGTCTCTTTCCATGAGTTCTGACTTTTGAAATAAGTGACTGAAACATGAATCTATAAGAACCGCAAAGAAGAGAAGGGGATGGCATGAACGTGCATTGGATCTAAATTTCCCTTGTGTGCCATTCTGTATAATTCTTTTTGAACCGGGCTAACCCCTTTTCATTAATCACAAGTCATAACGGAAATAACCATTCTGTATGATATGATCATGCCCATTGGATCTCAAGGATGCTTGTAGCTCGAGGGATGAGCGCAACTGAATTAAAACAATCATTATGTGGAAATTAAACCACCTACCAAGTAGTATATGTCCAAGCATATTCTTATGGTATCACCATTCATGATGCAGATCTGTCAACACGCACGTCGCATTCATAATCCAGACAAGGATTTAAGTCCGTCATAATCGCCTAATTATGATTCCATGCTACTATTGATTACACTGTAATTTAGACACTGACATCGATTGGAAAGCAACACATGGTGTTGTTTTCTCCACCGCCACCAAGAGGTTCAAAACCATGAGTTTTATGTGGCTTCAGAAGTGGTGACAATGATGTGTATACTCCTACTGAAATATTTGGCTGGAAACTGTGGCAGAGATCAAGCAAATCAGTTTAGTACATAGCCATGAATTGGGACCAGAAAAATCAAGGAGTGCTGCCTGCCACTACACGATATTCAGGGTGGTTCACTGAATTCGTTTGGGAAAAGCAGCGAATCATTTAGCAACTTTATTAAATAAATGTGCAATTGATAAGCCGGCATCATCTTCACATCACTGTGATTACTATATAGCATTACTGTCTGCGACAATGCCGCATGGGTCACTTAACTAATAGGCATTGGTTATATACTTGTAGTTGGCTAAAAAAAATCCTCATTTCATATGAAATGCGGAAACATAAGAAACATAGGATTAGAAAACCACAGGAATTTGGATCAAATAGCGTTTAATGTCATAGAAAAAACAAAAAATAATTATACAAAAAGGTTTGAGTGGATGAAAATTCTCCTCCAAAATAGTGTGCAAAGTGGTCCTAAATTCCTAAGGATCCAAATCCTCTACAAATCATATGGAACTCTTTTAAAACCCAGGAGCCCATTGTGATTTGTGAGAACTGAGAACACAAGTTTTCTGCATTCGGTTGAGCCTGCATCTCATATTGAGTTAAGGCATATGAATTTTTCCAAGTTTGTGAAAAATTAAATCATGGATGCTGGGAATGACCTGCAAAACTCCATAAATAAAGATATAAAAATTGTGCACCAGATAAAGTATACAAGAGAGTATTTCTTAGTACAATTTTTGCAAGGGCAGGGCGGCAACATTCTTGATTTTTTTCTTTTAGAATTGTTATTACAAAGACAACTCATCCACCGGAGAACTGAAGCTAAGCATGAATTTATTTTGAAAGCGGTGTTCGTCAGATAAATAAACCGAGAGAACAAAAGGGTCAGAAGGATGTAATGGAGAGCAGTGCAAGCCATGGAAATGGAAGCAGGGAAGGGAACTGAGCAAGAATACTCTGCCATTATTTGCCAAATTTTCGTTTCTCCTGAGAGCTGAGACGAAGGCTGTTCATTTTTCAGCCTCGGCCCTCTTCCATGATACACATCACATACATATGACATGCCCAAATTGAAGGACAAAACTGTCATACCCACCTAATCACAGTCCAACAATCCTAACCACATTATACACATCAGGATCTCCATCTCTATAGTGACAGGTGCAGTTCCAATCCTGCCCTCCCCCGCCGCGCCCTCGGCGACGCCACCGCCGCGGTGACCTCGCCGTCCCACAGCCTTACGACGGTGCCGTCGAGCACCGCCATGTCAAGGTGGCGGTACCAGCCCAGATCCCCCCGCCTCCTCACGGCCATCTCCCTCTCCTCCCAGCAGGGCACCGCCGTCGAGGCCGCCGACCTGATCCTCATCGACGCCGTCCGTCTCGGCAGCGTCTCGCTCTGGTCGTCGACGAAGGGCACGCCGTTGTCGTCCTCGTCCCCGTCGGCGCATTTCCTGACGCCAACTACTCCGTCGTCGCCGGCGTCAGCTCCGGCCCCGCCGTAGTACGCCGTGAACCGGACCTTGGACGGCGAGCTCGGCTCGCTAATCGGGGAAGCCGGCTCCACCGGCTCGGCGAGTCTGGGCCGTGGCTCGTCAGCGGCAGGCGACGAAACGGCCTGCGTCTGCTGCTTGCCGTCCACGAGGGTGCTGCCGTGGGCGCGGGCGCCGGCGACGGGTAGTTTGTTGGAGGAGCCGACCGCGCGGATGCGCCAGAGGCCAACGGCGGCGGCGAGGGCGGCGACGAGCCAGGCGAAGAGCGAGGCGACGGTGTTGGCCGCCGCGGGGAGGGAGTAGAGGGGGAAGGCCATGGCGTCCGCCGGCACCACGTTGAGCAGCTCCATTTGCGGCGACGGCGACGGGGAGGCCTCCCGGCGGTTGTTCAAGATAGGAAGGAGGAGGCTTGGTCTGTGAGTTTGTTGTGAATGATGAGGATAGTGAGGAGGGTGGGCTTGGGTGGGAAGTGTATATATAGGTGGCGGAATGCAAATGATGGAGTTTGCAGTTTAGTACCGAGAGCTTTTGCAATTTCTATATATATTTAGTGGATGTTGGATTAGGTAAACAAGTGCACTGATACACAACTTTTTTTGCAAAACTGATGCATGCAGAATGTGCTAGGCGGAACACAATCCAGTTGCTACTGAAAAAAAAAAGCCTTGAATATTTATTATTTAACCTTTCGGCTTAAAACTTTAAAGCTGCCGAGGCATTTGTCGTCCACTTTCTTGAAAAGTGTATTGTCTCCCAAAATAAAGAAATCCTTGGACCTGTAAACAGAAAACCGGCAAAAGTCGAGGTGCGTGCGTGCAAAAGAGGCAATCTTCAGTTAATGGGAGCTGTCAAACGTAATAGTGCGGGCAAAGATGCCCGGAACTGGCATCGGCGGGGATCTGCGAGGGAGATGCTCGGAATCGAGCCCGGGAGATGCTGCGAGATATCCCATTTCCGCAGCCTGAGCCAGCGTCAGCATGCGTGCGCGCGGTTTGCAACCGGCGGTCGAGATGGCAAGTTGACGGAACCGGCTGCATGTGGGCCTGCCTGAGATATGCTGGTACTACTTCGTGGCTCCTGTAGGCCGAGAGATACATCGGTCGAGAATTATTTTCTTGTTAGGTATCGTGATATGTGATGTGCCGCGTTTGTGCTCCAATTTTTGGGAAACCGTTTCGCTCTTCTTCGGTCCGTAACCACAATTTCTTCCAACTTCGGCGTACCGGCCGAGGGCTGTGTTTGTGTTTGGTTTGAGAAAGGAAACCACCAGAGATACGGAGTATATCGGTTTGGCATGACACGAGCATCTCGTGTGATCAACGTGCTGCCCCACGTCTGAACGTTCTATCCAATCGATCACGGTTTGATCTAGGGCTAGGTGAATGGATCCTTTTCTGTTGATCGTCCTATTCCGAATGTTCGATGGATCACACCCGAGACCGGACGATTGGAGCTGCGGCCTTGTGGTTGTGGGCATCTGTGTCTGCGATCCAGGTACCGGTACAGCAACAACACTTAGTCCATACCCCCGAAATCATTACATAAAAAAAAGAACACTCCACTTTTTCAGGTCACGACAAATGACGCACATGCAGCGCGCCACTTGTCGCAATCTGGGAGTTTTCCCTTTTTTCGTAGATTCGCTTATTCCAAACGCTTTATCTTTTAAACCGTGCGTCCAAATCTTGAATCGTTTTCACCATTGGATTTCTCGCGTCGAGATCTTCAAAACTAGATCCCATGTTGATAGGTTTTGACAAATTTTTTTTCATGAAAAAAACTGGACGAAAAAAACCGGGCGAAAAAACCGAACCGGGAGCACGGTTTTTTCCCTTTCCGAAAGAGGCACACCCGTGCCTCTCGCGAAATCACACCCTGCCTCTCGTGGAAGCAAAACCATGACTCTCGTGGAAGGAAAAAAACAGAAAACACGTTTTTTTCCATCTCCGAGAGGCACGGCCGTGTTTCTCGTGAAAGCACAACCATGCCTCTCGTGGAAGCAAAACCATGACTCTCATGGAAGGAAAAAAACAAAAAACACGTTTTTTTCCATTTCCGAGAGGCACGGCCGTGTTTCTCGTGAAAGCACAACCATGCCTCTCGCGGAAGCAAAACCGTGACTCACGAAAGAAAAAAAATAAAAAAAACACGTATTTTTTCCCTTTCTGAGAGGCACAACCGTGACTCTCGCGAAAGCACAATCGTGCCTCTCGCGAAAGCAAAACCGTGACTCTCGCGAAAGAAGAAAAAACAGAAAACGCATTTTATTTTTCCCTTTCCGAGAGGCACGGCCGTGACTCTCGTGAAAGTACAATCGTGCCTCTCGCGGAAGCAAAATCATGACTCTCGCGAAAGAAAAAAAAACAGAAAACGCGTTTTTTTCTGTTTCCAAAAGGCTTTCCGTTTCCGAAGGGCACAGCCGTGACTCTCACTAAAGCACAAGCGTGCCTCTCGTGAAAAAAACCGTGACTTTCGCGAAAGAAAAAAGAACGCGTTTTTTCGCGCAAAAACTTTTTTCCCAAATTTTTTTTGATTGAAAAGCTAAGGTAGACCGGGGGAAACCCAAAACATCGAAAAAACCTGGAAAAAAACCGTTTAAAAAGCCGAAAACGCATGCGGAAAAATAAAAAAAATCCGAAGGGAGCGTCCAGAGCGCGACACGTGACGAATGGCTGAGAGCGTGCCAAGTGGCGCTGATCGTTGCGAGGCTCCCGAAGGAGCGCTCGTTAACTAGTTGCTCCCCCATACCCCGCAGTCCCGCACGGCAGACCATCTATGTTAAGACTAAACCATGGGCTACTGCAGGAGACGACCCAACCGAAGAAGCCCAGGAGGTGGTTCGGCTCGACAAGCGACTGAGACAGCCCAGCCCAGCGATATGCATCAGACGAGTGGGTCAAGTGAACTTTATATCGACGTGTCCCAGCTAACGTGTCATTTGGGCCATTGGTTGAATGGCTTTGCCGCCAGCTTGTAAGAGGAGAAACCTGTAACTAGCTACTGCAATTCGAATATTGAAGCAATTCCCCTCTCGACCCCCTTTCCTCCATGGCAATTCCTTGAGATTCGTAGCTAGTTGCTAACAATTGGTACTCAGAGCCAAAAATTCCCCACCCACGCTGGAGAATACTCACGACACGCGGCTGGCGGCAGCGGCGGCGCGCCAGCGGCAAGAACTCATGGATCACCTAACGCCTGAGGGCAAGGCGATTTATGGGACGATTACTCACGCAAGCGAGGCGGCTCATCTCCGCCACCAGAAGGAGCTCGACGCGCTTATTGTGAAGACCGTGGGGAGCGCGGTGGAGGCGGCGGTGTCACGCTCGATTGGAGCGGCGGTTGATAAGGCCGTCGAGGCGGCGATGGAGACCGTTGTCAACGACCTCCAGACGTACACCGATGGCGCCGAGGCGAAGCTGCTCAAGTAGATCCAAGACATGCGCATCGCCAAGGGCACCTCCTTCCGCGCTGGAGAGATGGATGGGTGTGAGCGCTCGCTGAAGGGGCCACCAGATGCAGGCGTCGCGGGGCTCTGTGCATCTATGCAAGTTCGGGGTACAGACATGTCTGCACCGTACATTCAACCTCCAGCTCAGGTACAGCAGAATTACCCCGCCCAACATCTTCCTTCTCCGGTTTACTGAATCGCGAGCGTCGGAGTGGTTCATCGTCTTCGTGAGGCCATTCCGGGCATGGGAAACTACCATCTGTCGATTTTCCGAGGTTTGGTGGAGAAAATCCAAAGTTGTGGCAGACTCGGTGGGAGGATTATTTTGATATGTTTGACACTGATTCGGACTTGTGGATTGCGGTGGCTGCGATGCAGTTTGAAGGCCCGACAGCACGTTGGTTATCTTCAGTTCAACACAAGTTTGTTCGATCATCTTAGGAAGATTTTTGCGCTGCTGTGATCAACCGTTTTGGCCGCAATCAGCACCAATCCCTAGTGCGCAAGCTGTATCGTCTGCTTCAGACCGGCTCTATGGAGGAGTACATAACTCAATTCTCTTAACTTATGGACCAGTTGACTGCATATGAGCCTGAACCTAGTATGCTACATTATACCACCCAGTTTGTGGATGGACTGAAGCACAACGTCAGAATGACAGTAGCTATCCAACGTCATGTTGATTTGGACATGGCCTACTCAATTGCTTTGGTGCAAGAGGAAGTTCGTGACAGTGAGCGAGACTGCAACAAGCGCTCTTATTCTTCTGCTTCATCTAGACAGTACAGACAACAACCTGATAATAAGGTACAAACATATGCTAGAATTGGGGATTCTCACAAAGGAACAACTGCTTCAGAGGATAAGTTAGCGACTCTCAAAGCACATCGCAGAGCCAAGGGTCCGTGTTACATATGTGGTGAAAAATGGGGCAGAGAACATAGGTGCAATACTACAGTGAAATTACATGTAGTGCAGGAATTGTTGGAATTTTGTGCACCAGAATCGCCTGATTCTGATGAGAGTGATATGGATCCAATGGTGTTATCTGCAGAAACACAATCAGCTAGTCGAACTAACAGTGCTATTCGACTCACTTGTCAAGTTTCAGGACATGAAGTAGTCTTCTTATTGGATTCTGGTAGCTCACATTAATTTCTCAGTGACAGGCAGGTCATTTAGTGGGTCAGCAACCTTTGAGCAAGGTGCAGAAAGTCAGGATCGCTGGAGGAGGACAACTAGAATGCTCTGCTTGGATTCCTAACTGTGGATGGTCAGTGGGGGGACATCAGTTTGTTACTAATTTCAAAATCCCGCCTCTGCAACATTATGATGGGATTATTGGGATGGATTGGCTCTCGGCTCAGGGAACTATGAGTGTTAATTGGTTACAAAAATGGCTATCCTTTGATTACAAGGGCACAAAAGTGGTTCTACAAGGAGATCTGCCATCTGAGTGTGAATTCATTGTGGTAGAACTATAACTTATCCTAGACACATAAGAAACAAAGTGACTGTGATGGATGATGTACCTGAAGAAATTCAACAAGTCATTGCTTCCTTTGCTGATATTTTTGAGGAACCTACTGGTCTTCCTCCTTGTCGCTCTTGTGATCACAAAATACCACTGGTGGAGGGAGCTTTTCCTGTTAACATTAGACCATACATGTATTCCCCTGAGCAAAAGGCATAAATAGAACGACAAGTGAAAGAAATGCTAGCCTCCGGTGTAATTTTGCCTAACACTAGTTCTTTTGCCTCCCCAATCATTTTGGTTAAAAAAAGGATGGCACATGGCGACTCTGTGTTGATTACAGACAACTGAACATGTTGACATGACACTGAAGACTAAATATCCTCTGCCCGTGATAGATGAATTGCTTGATGAATTATCAGGCGCCTCATGGTTTTCCAAATTGGACCTTCATGCTGGGTATGATCAGATCCGTTTGGCTCCCGGGGAAGAATACAAGACAACCTTTCATACACACAATGGTCACTATGAGTTTAATGTGGTATCATTTGGGCTGACGGGAGGGCCATCTACATTCCAAGGAGAGATGAATGTTACTCTAGCGCCCGTGGATCATGACTGTGTAGTCGTATTCTTTGATCATATACTGGTGTTCAGTGCTACCTTAGAGGAACATGTGCAGCACCTCAAGCAAGTTTTGCAACTACTTAGGCAGCATCAGTGGAGAGTTAAAGAGTCAAAGTGTGCATTCGCCCAGTGTAGCATATCCTATCTGGGTTTGTGGTCAGTGGGAACAGAGTGTCAATAGACCCAACTAAGGTGCAAGCGGTCCTTGAGTGGCCATTGCCCCAATCTGTTAAGGAGCTTCGAGGGTTTCTTGGACTTTTAGGGTACTATAGGAAATTTGTGCGCAATTATGGTGTTATCAGCCAGCCCTTAACTCATCTCCTATGCAAGAATGTGCCCTTTGTATGGTCTACAACAACACGGACTGCTTTTGAAGTGTTGTAAAAGGCTCTAACATCAGCACCTGTATTTGCTTTGCCAGATTTCTAGGTTCAGTTTGTTGTTGAAAATGATGCTAGTGACACTAGGGTAGGTGCAGTGTTTATACAAAAGGGACATCCAATAGCATTTGTGAGTAAGGGGCTGGGACCAAAGAATCGTGGATTGTCCACTTATGAGAAGGAATACATGTCGATTTTATTGGTTGTTGAACAATGCGCACATATTTGCAACATTCTGAGTTTTTGATTTTTACTGATCACCTCAGTTTGGCCCATCTGGTAGACCATCGCTTACATACTCCCTGGTAGCAGAAAGTGTTCACTAAGTTGCTAGGTTTGCAGTTCAAGATCAAATACAAAAAAGGGTCTGAGAATCAGGTTGCTGATGCTTTATCTCGCAGACCACATCCCGAGTCTGAATTGTTAGCGATCACTTGTCAGCACCCAGCTTAGTTGCGGGATGTGTGTGACACCTACCAACATGATCAAGAAGCGCAAGAATTGCTTACGAGATTGGCTATTCGCTCTGACTCTAAAGATGATTTTTATCTGCAAAATGGACTGATCAGGTACAAGCAGCGATTGTGGTTGCCTAATGGCTTGCCCATGACAGTGAAAATTATTGAGGCTTTCCATGCTAGTCCCCTGGGAGGACATTCAGGTGTGCCAGTCACCTTGCGCAAGCTCAAGAAATTATTCTATTGGAAGGGCATGAGTAATCAGGTGCATAAGATGGTGCAAGAATGCTTGATCTGTCAATGTGGGCTACTACAGGAGACGGCCCAACCGAAGAAGCCCAGGAGGTGGTTCGGCTCGACAAGCAACTGAGACAACCAGCCCAACGATATGCATCAGACAAGTGGGTCAAGTGAACTATATATCAACGTGTCCCAGCTACCGTGTCATTTGGGCCATTGGTTGAATGGCTCTGCCATCAACTTGTAAGAGGAGAAACCTGTAACTAGCTACTGCAATTCGAATATTGAAGCAATTCCCCTCTCGATCCCCTTTCCTCCATGGCAATTCCTTGAGATTCGTAGCTAGTTGCTAACAATCTAGTGACGACTACAAGAACTAAAGCGAGCCGAAGGCGCGCCGATGTTATAGCCCCTCGCTCACCGGAATCGGGCACAACTTGTTGTAGTAGACAGTCGGGAAGTCGTCGTGCTAAGACCCATAGGACCAGTGCACTGCTACCTCTTAAGCACTGCGTTGGATTTCTCCGAAGAGGATAGGATGATGCAGCAAAGTAGCGTAAGTATTTCCCTCAGTTTTTGAGAACCAAGGTATCAATCGAGTAGGAGGCCACGCACAAGTCCCTCGTACCTACACAAAAACAATAGCTCAACGCAACCAACGCGCTTAGGGGTTGTCAATCCCTTCACGGTCACTTACGAAAGTGAGATCTGATAGAGATGATAAATAATATTTTTGGTATTTTTGGTATAGAGATGCAAAGTAAAAAGTAAAAGCAAAGTAAAAGCAAAGCAATAATAAAGTGATGGAGATTAATATGATGAGAAAGAGACCCGGGGCCATAGGTTTCACTAGTGGCTTCTCTCAAGAGCATAAGTATTCTACGGTGGGTGAACAAATTACTGTTGAGCAATTGACAGAATTGAGCATAGTTATGAGAATATCTAGGTATGATCATGTATATAGGCATCACGTCCGAGACAAGTAGACCGACTCCTGCCTGCATCTACTACTATCACTCCACTCATCGACCGCTATCCAGCATGCATCTAGAGTATTAAGTTAAAAATAGAGTAACGCGGGATAGTTTCATGCAATATGATAAAACCCCCATCTTGTTATCCTCGATGGCAACGATACAATACGTGCCTTGCTACCCCTTCTGTCACTTGGAAAGGACACCGCAAGATCGAACCCAAAGCTAAGCACTTCTCCCATGGCAAGAACAACCAATCTAGTAGGCCAAACCAAACTGATAATTCGAAGAGACTTGCAAAGATAATCAATCATACATAAAAGAATTCAGAGAAGATTCAAATATTATTCATAGATAGACTTGATCATAAACCCACAATTCATCGGTCTCAACAAACACACCGCAAAAAGAAGATTACATCGAATAGATCTCCACGAGAGAGGGGGAGAACATTGTATTGAGATCCAAAAAGAGAGAAGAAGCCATCTAGCTACTAACTATGGACCCGTAGGTCTGAAGTAAACTACACACACTTCATCAGAGAGGCTTGGATGATGATGTAGAAGCCCTCCGTGATCGATGCCCCCTCCGACGGAGCTCCGGAATAGGCCCCAAGATGGGATCTCATGGATACAGAAAGTTGCGTTAGTGGAATTAGGTTTTTGGCTCCGTCTCTGATCGTTTGAGGGTACGTGGGTATATATAGAAGGAAGAAGTACGTCGGTGGAGCTTCGAGGGGCCCATGAGGCAGGGGGCGCGCCCTAGGGGGGGGGGCGCCCTCCACCCTCGTGACCGCCTCGTGACTTTCTTAACGGAGGGTCCAAGTCTCGTGGATCTTATCTGATGAGAAAATCATGTTTCCGAAGGTTTCATTCCGTTTGGACTCCGTTTGATATTCCTTTTCTTCGAAACCCTAAAACAGGCAAAAAACAGCAATTCTGGGCTGGGCCTCCAGTTAATAGGTTAGTCCCAAAAATAATATAAAAGTGGATAATAAAGCCCAATGATGTCTAAAACAGTAGATAATATAGCATGGAGCAATCAAAAATTATAGATACGTTGGAGACGTATCATGCACCAAAACAACAACCGTCGCCGATGAAGAATAACGTAGATCGAATCACCCGTCCCTCGCCAGAGTCGGGCATAACTTGTTGTAGTAAACAGTCAGGAAGTCATCGTGCTAAGGCCCATAGGACCAACGCACTAGAACAACAACCGTCGCCGATAAAGAATAACATAGATCGAATCGCACCTCCCTCACTGGAGTCGGACACAACTTGTTTAGATAGTCGGGAAGTCATCGTGCTAAGGCCCATAGGACCAGCTGTAACGCCCTCGATGCGGCTATATCTCCTACGTGTCGAAGCATGACTTAGAGGCATAACTGCATTGAAAGCAATGTCGCAAGTAAGGTAATCTTCACAACAACCCATGTAATATATAAAAGGGGAAAGGATACATAGTTGGCTTACACTCACCACATTACACAAATACATGAATAACATTACAATCATCCAATACACTCATGGTCCGACTACGGTACCAAAATAAAGATCAACCCCCACATGCGACAAAGTCCCCGATCGCCCCAACTGGGCACCACTACTGATCATCTGGGAAAGACACATAATAACGACGAGAGTCTTCATCGAACTCCCACTTGAGCTCAAGCGCATCGTCTGGAATGGTATCATCGGTCCCTGCATCTGGTTTGGAAGTAATCTGTGAGTCACGGGGACTCAGCAATCTCACACCCTCGCGATCAAGACTATTTAAGCTTATAGGTAAGGCAAGGTAATATGTGGAGTTGCAGCAAGCGACTAGCATATATGGTGGCTAACCTGTTCGCAAAAGAGAGCGAGAAGAGAAGGCAAAGCACGAACGAAGAACTATGATCAAGAAGTGATCCTAGAACAACCTACGCCAAGCATTACTCCAACACCGTGTTCACTTCCCAGACTCCGCCGAGAATAGACCATCACGGTTACACACGCGGTTGATTCATTTTAATTAAGTTAAGTTTCATGTTATCTACAACCGGACATTAACAAATTCCCATCTGCCCATAACCGCGGGCACGGCTTTCGAAAGTTCAAATCCCTGCAGGGGAGTCCCAACTTAGCCCATCACAAGCTCTCACGGTCAACGAAGGATATTCCTTCTCCCGAGACATTCCGATCAGGCTCGGCATCCCGGTTTTACAAGACATCCTCGACAATGGTAAAACTAAACCAGCAACACCACCCAGATGTGCCAACAAATCCCGATAGGAGCTGCACATATCTCGTTCTCAGCGCACACCGTATGAGCAAGACGTCGGGTAGGCCATCCCAGAGTTGCCCCTGGTAGCCCCGGACATCGCTCAGTTGGACCAACACTTAGAGAAGCACTGGCCCGGGGGGGGGTGTTAAAATAAAGATGACCCTTGAGTCCGCGAAACCCAAGGGAAAAAGGCTAGGTGGCGAATGGTAAAACCAATGTTGGGCATTGCTGGAAGATTTTTATTCAAGGCAAACTGTCAAGGGGTTCCCATTATAACCCAACCGCGTAAGGAACGCAAAATCCGGGAACATAACACCGATATGACGGAAACTAGGGCGGCAAGAGTGGAACAAAACACTAGGCAAAAGACCGAGCCTTCCACCCTTTACCAAGTATATAGATGCATTAAGATAATCAAGATAATATAGTGATATCCCAACAATAAACAATGTTCCAACAAGGAACGATCTCCAATCTTCACCTGCAACTAGCAACGCTATAAGAGGGCTAAGCAAAGCGATAACATAGCCAATCAACGGTTTGCTAGGACATGGTGGGTTAGAGGTTTGACAAGGCAATTTGGGAGGCATGATAAGCAAGTGGTAGGTATGGTAGCATAGGCATAGCAAAAGAGCGAGCATCTAGCAAGCAAAGATAGAAGTGATTTCGAGGGTATGGTCATCTTGCCTGCAAAGTTGTCAGAGTTGACTTGATCCTCGTAAGCGAACTCAACGGGATGCTCGTTCACGAACTCGTAAAATAACAACAAGCAAACGGAACACAATCAACCACGTGAAATGCTCAAGCAACATGATGCAAACATGGTATGATATGCGGGATGCGGTATGTGATGTATATGCAAGATTTGACAAGGAATGATTGAACATGGACTCAACTTGGAAATCCAAGAGTGCCACTGGAAAGGTGAGGTGATTTCGGTTGAAATCGATATAAAGATCACCGGAATCGGATGCACGGTTTGGAAATGGCAAGCAAAACAAATATGTCACCGGTCTGCGATACTCAGCAAGTAGCCACCTAAATGCATCAAGATAATTATGCTACAACACTCAAACATGACAACAAAATACATGGCAGGATTTACGCATGATGCTTGACAAAAGATGAACACTGATCTACGGCTAATTCATCCATTATCAGGTTCAAACAAGCATGGCAAAAGTGCAAATGATAACAGGTTTCAGACTTAGTGAAATTAACACAAGTCTGGAATTTATCATCAGGAAGCACACTTTAGAGCATGAAAAGTACATGATCCAGGAACTTAACATGGCAAAGTAAGGCATGGCATGAAGCTAATCAAAGCACTTAATAAAAGTCCCTTAGTGACCTTGAGCCAAAAGGGATCAGAAAATACAATTGCAAGCATGTGAACATGGCAAAAACATAAACAGAACTCAGACTTAGTGAAAAACTGGAGCATGCAAATCAGTTAACGAGTAGGCATGTTCACGAGCTCGATGCACTCACTACAGAGCATGGCATGACAAACTAAGCATACACCCATCAAGAATACATGACATAGAAGCTAGACAAGCCAAGAACAACAACATAGCATGCACGGATCAATAGCAACATCCTCGGCAAAATCGCTAATCATGTCAACAATCTGCCAGGATTCACGATATAGCAAAAGTAGAGCTCGATTGACTCAAGCTAAGATGCTCCATAAATACAAACAAAGACATGGATGGATAGAGCACCACAATGTTAACAAATCATCCTTACTGATCATCCTCAAAAGAGGCACGGATCACTAGGAAACAACATGAACATATGGCATAACGACAAAATCAGGACAATGACTTAGAGAAATTCTAAGTCCCTGAAATCAGCATTACCGATTACGCTACTTTGCAAGCTTGTGCTAGTCACCAGAGATATCACAAAAATACATGGTAAGCACCTATGTAAAGATGGCATGGCATATAACAAAACTCATGTAGAGCTCAGGAGCATAGCATGCACACATTACTCATGGCAAAAATGACAAATAGCTATTTGACGAAACAGATCTGACCAATTCACCACATAGCCCTCTTCCAACAGCATTTCGGGCATCAAGATGAGCTCGAATGAAAATGATGCAATGAGATGAAATGATGTACTCGTCGAGGGAACATTTTGATATGCTACACGCACAAATCGGATCTACGATGAGAGAGTTACGACATGATGAAAAAGCCTAAAAAATTAGGGTTATGGGATAAAAGTCAACCAAGAGTTTTTCTCAGATCCAGATCCAGCGCGCGGATTACAAAGTCCTGTTCGCCGGAGACGAAGAACTCGCCGGAGAGAGCCGTCGGCGTCGAGGAAGGAGGCCGGAGCTCAGGGACGGGGTGGAGGAGCTCGCCGGCGTCGACAGCCGGAGTAGGCGCCTGGCGCGGGCGGTGGCCGGGTCGCCGGCGACGAGCGGGCTGGGCAGCGCGGTGGCGGCGCCGGTCGCCGGAGGGTTGGAAGAAGGCAGCGCGGGCTGTCCGGGCGGCGGCGGTGTGGTCCCGGGCCGGGAGGGCTCGCTGCGGGCCTCCCGGGCCGGCGGTGCGCGGAGTGTGGTGGCGACAGGTGTCGGCGGAGGCAATTTCATCCGCTAGGAGGCGAACATGTCCGGCGGCGGAGAGTGGATTTTTGCTAGGGTTAGGGTAGAATGACCCGAAAATTTCGGGGAGGGTCTTTAAATAGGGGTAGAGAGAGCTAGGAAGCTCCAAATGGAGTGCGGTTTGCGGCCACGCGATCGTGATCGAACGCTCTAGATGATGGAAGGGTTTTTGGTGGGTTTTGGGCCAAATTGGAAGGGTGTTGGGCTGCAACACAAATGAGGCCTTCTCGGTCCCTCGGTTAACCGTTGGAGTATCAATCGAAGTCCAAATGGCACGAAACTTGACAAGCGGTCTACCGGTTGTAAACCAAGGCCGCATGGCAAGTCTCGGTCCAATCCGAAAACGTTTAACCCCCACACACGGAAAGAGGTAGAAAGGACCACCGGAGGAGATAGGAGCGCCGGAATGCAAAACGGACAACGGGGAAAAGCTCGGATGCATGAGACGAACACGTATGCAAATGCAATGCACATGATGACATGATATGAGATGCATGACAAAGACAACAACACACAGAGACAAAAACCCGACAACGGAGAAAAATAAAATAACTTAGGCCGGAAACGGCAAGAGTTGGGATACATATAAGGTAAATTTCATCCGAGGTGTTACACCAGCGCACCAGAACAACAACAGTCGCCGATGAAGAATAACGTAGATCGAAAGGATCCAATCCGAAGACACATGAACGTAGACGAACAACAACCAGATTGATGCGAAGCATCCCAAGGTCATACCCATGGACCTACCTACGTCTCCCACGACACCACTTGGACCAATGACAAGAGCACGAGCCAAGGCTATCGAAGATAAGGTGAACTCGCTCCTCTCTGAACTACCACTTTCTATGCATGAGACATGGCTACTACCTCAAAGCGGAAACCCTATGTGTGATGAGGTACTTGGAGAAAAGCCACGGATCAGCTACACCCAACGGACAAGATGGCAAGGACACCAAGCTCAATGGACAAGAAGAAGGAGTGCTCGAAACGCCCAGTCACCGGACGACCGGCGACCCTCGGACGTTCGACGAACTCCAGGCACTGGACGACCGGCGCTACCACACCTGACCCAAAACACCGGACTTCCGAAGACTACCGGACGACCGACGCCCCGGACATCCGCCCCCGACCGGACGTCCAACCCCAGCCCATCCGAGCCGAATCTACGGACGCCCGACAAGCACCGGACGTCCGGACCCTCGCGAGCCTCCGGACGACCGGTAACCACCAGACGTCCGACGCCTGTGTGCTGATTTCGTGTTGGGCCGAAGCCCATGTACCCCTTCGACCTCTAAGACTATATATAGACCTCCTCCTCCTCTTTTCTAGGGTTAGCGTTGTGATAGCTCATATTAGAGATATAGCCTCGCTCATCCACATCGGATCTACTCCTTGAGAGAGACCGCGGCCCCTCTACGGAGAAGATCCCCTTGGATTCAAGACCCCCTTTTGGGTGGCCCCATCAAGACCTCCTTTGGAGAAGAACCGATTACCGTGTATCGTCCCTTGTTGATCGTGGATCGTGTGAACTCTTTTGTGTTCGAGAATCTAGCATATGTGTGATCATTCTTGTTGGTTTTAGTGTTTCTCTCGTGTTTCCCCTTGTGTTTTCCCTCGTGTTTCCCTTCGTGTTCTTCGTGTTCATCATAGGATCCGCTCCTTTCATGAAAGATCGACCACCTCGGGTTCCACCCTACAACATCTTGGTATCTAGAGCCACGTTGATCACGATTTCGGAGCCTTCCCGTTGTGTTTTCTAGCCTTGTTTTGTTGATTTTGTCCCTAATTCAAAAATTCCCCACAAAATAGCCCCAATTTTTTTTGTGATTTGTTGGTGTGATGAAATTTTGTTGGATTTGATTCGAGGATTTGCTTTGCCTTGAGTGGATCTAGCTTTCCCCCATCATCCCCACCTTTTCCATCCACAAAATCGCCCAGATTCAACAGATTTTGACCTCTCCACCATGAACCCTAGTCGCTCATCCCGTGCCCGAAATTCACCCAGGCATCGGACGTCTGACGACCGGATGACCGAAAAACCCCGGACGTCCGTAAAACCCTGACGACACTGAATCCCCCCCCCGCCCCCCGAAAAATTTCATCCACCGCCCCACTTCCACATACGCATACCAATACTTCCACCACTTCCGCATACATCCACCATTGCTTACTCACCTCACACTCTGATACGTTTTTACCGCATTGTGCTTTGGGAATTTGAGTTGCGGTTCTGTGTCCTATTGTGTTTCGGCTATTTAGGTACGGTTCGACGCCAACATCACCGCCGCTCATCTTCGCCACGGACTCATCATCAACAACGACCTTCTCGGTAACCTCATCTTGGTTTCGTGACACCCTCAACCGTAAGCAAGGACGGTAACTTCGACGACATCTTTGTCCACTCCTTGCCATTACATTGATAACCACCATAGCCTTACTTTTGCGTCGCTTACCCATCGAGACTAGCCTTTGAGTATTGCCGGCAACATCACTTGTGCACATTAGTGATCATACTTCCCATAGCATACATACATACCATTGGTGCATATCTTGGTATTACCTCTTGTGTCACAAAGTTGTCATCGCATACACAATTGCTACCTTGGTTAGTGAAGCATTGCATGAGAAAAGAGCTCAAACACAAAGACCCAAACAAGCTTTTAAGCAAAAAGAGGAAAGATAAGCAAAGAGCTTTTAAGCAAGAACCATAGCATCATACAACATTAAGATTGTCATACTAGATCATCTTGGATCATATCATCGGAACACCATACATAGAGCATACTTGGGAGAGAAACCATTGCATTTTTGCTTAGTAGGTTGTGCACAAGTATTCGTATCCGCCTATTGTGCAATCGTGCTAGCGTCTCTCTATTGTTGTGCAACAAGAGCATTTTCGTGGATCCCACATTTTGGCTCCTCCTTGGTTGCACGACCCCATTCATCTCTTTGCGTGTGTGTTTCCGTGTACCATATTTTGCTATTGGTCTACTTGTTGCATTACAAACTTGCGAATCTTTTCCAACATTATTGAAGCTCACTAACAATTGCATCAAATTTTGTGCCACCATCCTAACCGAGCTCCACCATAAGCTTTCACTTGTGTAGGTGTGAGAAATCGACAAGAATTGGTACCAATTGTGCTATTTTCTTGTTCCACATTGAGTGATCATTGATCCACCTTCAACATTGGTCAAGGTACATTTGGTATAAGTTCTTCTCCTTCTCCCACTCACATATTTGTTTGGAATGATGGATAGGCAAAGTACTTCTACCAACCCACTCTACATCGAACAAGACGACGACATGAACTCCTACGTCACAAAGAGTCACCTCTTTGGTGCACAACGTGCTTTGCATCAAGAGCAACAAGCAATGAGTGAATGCACCGACAACCTCGCCACCGACTTGTGACTCTCCGAGCAACGCACAAGAGACTATTTCGACCACAAGCTCGACGACCACAAGCAAGAGAATGATGCGAGAATGGACGAGATCCGTGCTTTTTTGCTCAACCGCTCTTCTTCCACTTCGTCCTCATCAAGACAGAGCCGCTCAAATCGACACTCCGACTACACCATCTCCGGCTCAAGTACACCGACATCCAATACTCTTTGACGTGCCTCGCGCCAAGATCGTCAAGAAAACCGCAACCCTCTACATGACAACAACTCTCAAGAACAACAACATCGTCAAAACCAAGCTACTTTTGTGCAAGCACGAGAACGGAAATGCCAACTCCAACACGAAGAGGAAGAGCAAGCGCGCCTACACCAAGATGCACAAGATGCCGAAGCACAACGTCAAGAGCAACAATTGCGAGAAGCTCAAGCACTTGAGGCACAACAAGCCCTCCGAGAATCAAGTCGAGCCGTAGCCAACTGAGGCCGACAAGCTCATGAGCATCAAGAAGCGCTCCGTGATGAAGTCCATGAACGAATATACCAAGCTCGCGTGCATCGTCAAGCTCGACAAGTTCCTCCACAATCTCGCCAAGAACATCAAGTTCAACAAGAGCAAGAAGACATTGGGAATCCTCCACGACAAGAGCAAGTTGTGAGAGACGATCCTCCTTGTCAAGGACGTCAACATCCCCAACCCGAACACAATGAAGAGCAACACTATGGCAAGTTAAAGTTCACCATGCCCAAGTTCAATGGAAGCAATGATCCCGAAGAGTACCTTTCATGGGCATTGAAGGTCGACAAAATATTCTGTTTGCACAACTATGAAGAAGAGAAGAAGATCACGATGGCATCCCTTGAGTTCCAAGACTATGTCATCATTTGGTGGGAACAAGTCATTGAGCGTCGAGAGGAAAGAGGTGAACCACCCATCACTACTTGGGCGCAAATGAAGGATGTCATGCGAGCATGCTTCATGCCAACCTACTACAATCACGACCTCTTCAAGAAACTCCAACTTCTCAAGCAAGGAACCATGAGAGTTGAAGAATACTACAAGGAAATGGAGATTGCAATGATAAGAGCCAATGTCACGGAAGATGACGAGCAAACTATGGCACATTTCTTGAATGGACTCAATCACCCTATAAAGAAGATCGCCGACTTCCAACCATACTCGAACCTCATCGAGCTAGTGCATCAAGATACCAAAGCGGAACGTCAAGTGCAAGATGACTTCAAGTATGCCAAGTTCTCATCCAAGTCCTATGGTTTCTCCAACACCCAAGCTTCAACGACTCCAACACCTTCTTCATCAACCAAGCCTTCTACAAGCAACATCGACAAGTCAAGTTACAAGAAAGCTTCGACAACCTCAAGTCATCCTCCTACAACGAGCAACTTCAAGCCGAGAGCTTCATCATCATCTACCCCAACCGATGAGATCGTAAAGACAAGTTCCTTCAAATGCTTCACATGCGGAGGCCGCGGCCACAAGTCCTTTGAGTGTACCAACAAGCTAACCATGATCCTCAATGACGATGGTACATATGACTCCATGAGTCAAGGAGCAACAGAAGCACTTGAGCAAGTCGCCATGCACCGGCAAGTGAACGGTGAAGAGGAACACATCTTTTGTGACGAAGATTCAAGTCCCGCTCTCGTTGTCTCCAAGGTCTTGACTCTTCATCATCAACAAGAAGAAGACCAAAGATGCCATATCTTTCATACCAAGGCCGGCATCAATGGAAGGTCCGTCAAGGTCATCATCGATGGAGGGAGTTGTCATAACTTAGCAAGTGAAGAACTTTGCTCCAAGATCCAATTGCCCAAGACGAAGCACCCACATCCCTACAAATTTCAATGGCTAAGCGACTCCGGCACTATTCAAGTCAATCACAGATTGCAAGTCTCCTTCCAAATCGGAGCTTACGAAAACACTTTGGAGTGTGATGTCGTTCCAATGACTGTTTGCCACCTTCTTCTCGGATGACCATGGCAATTTGATAGAGGTGTCACCCACAACGGTCGAATGAACCACTACATCTTCAAGATGAAAGGAAAGGAGTACGTACTTCGCCCTATGTCTCCAAGCAAAGTGATCGCCAACAAGCAAATCACCCATCATGGAGAGAATAGTGAGAGAGCGAACCACCAAAAAAAGAGTGAGCGCCACAAGCCCAAATCGAGTGCCTCCACGATGAGCGAAAAGAAGAACTTAGTTCTATTTACCACCAAAAGTGAGATAAGAGAAGTGTGTGAGAACCCATCAAGTGTCCTACACTATGTCCTTTTGTGCAAGGAAGAGGCACCAAAAGGTAACACCTCTCACACTCTACCTTTAGTGTTGTCTTCTCTTTTGCAGGAATTTCAAGATGTTTTCCCCGACGAACTACCTCTGGGACTACCTCCACTACGAGGCATCGAACACCGCATCAAACTTATCCCTGGAGCACCACTTCCGAAAAAAGCCCCCTACCGCGTCAACCCCGAAGAAACCAAAGAAATACAAAGGCAAGTAAAACATCTCATAGACCATGGACATGTGCGTGAAAGTTTGAGTCCTTGTGTCGTTCCGGTCATTCTTGTGCCAAAACGAGACGGTAGCTTTCGCATGTGTTCCAGTTGTAGACCCATCAATGCTATCACCGTTCACTATAGGTACCCCATTCCACGCCTTGATGATATGCTTGATGAACTTAGCGGTGCCACTACTTTTTCCAAAATTGATCTCAAAAGTGGTTACTATCAAATCCTCATACAAGAGGGTGATGAAAGGAAAACCGCTTTCACAACAAAGTTTGGTTTGTATGAGTGGTTAGTCATGCCTATGGGTTTATCGGAAGCACCGAGTACTTTCATGCGTCTTATGCATTATGTGTTTCGCCCTTACATTGGTGAGTTTGTTGTGGTCTACTTCGACGCTATCCTTGTTTATAGCAAATCTCTCAAAGATCATGTCACCCATGTTCAAACCGTTTTGCAAACTCTTCGAAAAGAGTGTCTCTATGCTAACATGGAAAAATGCCTTTTTGGCGTTGATAAGCTCGTTTTCTTGGGTTATGTTGTGTCCTCTAAGGGTGTTCATGTTGATGACTCTAAGAGCAATGCTATTAAAACTTGGCCACAACCAACCAACTTGCAACAAGTGCGTAGCTTCCTTGGTTTAGCCGGTTTCTACTATAGATTTGTGAAGGACTTTAGCACCATTGCTTCACCTTTGCATGCTTTGAGCAAGAAAAATGTGCCTTTTGTTTGGGGACCATCCCAAGATACCGCATTCAATGAGCTTAAGAATTTGCTTACCCATGCTCACGTGCTTGCATTACCCAACTTTGACAAACCCTTTGAGATTCATTGCGATGCTAGTGGTAATGGCATAGGAGGTGTGTTAACGCCAGAGAAGCGCCCCATAGCTTACTTAGTGAGAAACTTTCTGGAGCGCAACTTGATACGTCTCCAACGTATCTATAATTTTTGATTGTTCCATGCTATTATATTATCCATCTTGGACATTATTGGGCTTTACTATACACTTTTATATTACTTTTGGGACTAACCTATTGACCCAGAGCCCAGTGCCAGTTCGTGTTTTTTCCCTTGTTTCAGTATTTCGAAGAAAAGGAATATCAAAGGGAGTCGAAACGGAATGAAACCTTCTAGAGAAGTTATTTTTGGAAGGAAAGCTACCCGATAGACTTTGAGTGCACGTCAGGAAATAAACGAGGGAGCCATGAGGCAGGGGGCGCGCCCACCCCCCTAGGGCGCGCCTAGGGGTGGAAATTGGTAGCGGATAATCCGAAATATCCGATATTCGTATTCGAGAAAATGCCTATTCGTATCCGAAACATCCGCATCCGAACCAAAATGAAAATGGAAATTATCCGTATCCGAATTTATTAAAAAAATAAAAAATAAAATATGGTAGGAGATTTTGAGACAAATATGGATATGGAAGTGGATATATCCGTATCCGAATAAGATTATGGGAGGTAATTTTAAAAATTCTAGACCCAATATTCCAATTATCCAACATAAAAGCCAAATAAGTGGTCAAATTTTAATCTTTATATGATTAAACTTATAAATTATTATGCATTACAATAGTATTTATTAATAAACCTATTTATCATTGACTTATTGTATGTCACAAGTTGATTATTTCAGGTCACATAGGTATCAACTAATTTACTTAAGCAATATGTTGATATTATTCGTATCCGTTCTGAATCAAGAAAATATCCGATACGTATCCGTATTCGAATAATATCCGAGCCGCATCCGTATCCGATAACATCCGTATCCGGATTCGTATTCGTTTTGAAAATATGAAAATGGAAGTGGCAAAAGCACTATCCGATCCGCATCCGATCCGTTTCCACCCCTAGGCGCGCCCTCCACCCTCGTGGGCCCCTCGTGGCTCCCCTAACGTATTTCTTCCACCTATATATATCCATATACCCTAAAACGATCAGAGAGCACAATAGATCAGGAGTTCCACCGCCAGAAGCCTCTATAGCCACCGAAAACCAATCTAGACCCGTTCCGGCACCCTGCCGGAGGGGGAATCCCTCTCCGGTGGCTATCATCATCATCCCGGCGCTCTCCATGACAGGAGGGCGTAGTTCTCCCTCGGGGCTGAGGGTGTGTACCAGTAGCTATGAGTTTGATCTCTCTCTCTCTCTCTCGTGTTCTTGAGGTGACACGATCTTAATGTATCGCGAGCTTTGCTGTTATAGTTGGATCTTATGATGTTTCCCCCCTCTACTCTCTTGTAATGGGTTGAGTTTTTCCTTTGAAGTTATCTTATCAGATTGAGTCTTTAAGGATTTGAGAACACTTGATGTATGTCTTGCGTGGGATAGCCATGGTGACAATGGGGTATTCTATTGATTCACTTGATGTATGTTTTGGTGATCAACTTGCGAGTTCCGACCGTGAACCTATGCATAGGGGTTGGCACACGTTTTCGTCTTGACTCTCTGGTAGAAACTTTGGGGCACTCTTTGAAGTACTTTGTGTTGGTTTGAATAGATGAATCTGAGATTGTGTGATGCATATCGTATAATCATACCCACGGATACTTGAGGTGACATTGGAGTATCTAGGCAACATTAGGGTATTTGTTGATTTGTGTCTTAAGGTGTTATTCTAGTATGAACTCTAGGGCTGTTTGTGACACTTATAGAAATAGCCCAACGGATTGATTGGAAAGAATAACTTTGAGGGAACTCGCCTACCATAATCTCTTCGTTTGTTCTCCGCTATTAGTGACTTTGGAGTGACTCTTTGTTGCATGTTGAGGGATAGTTATGTGATCCAATTATGTTATTATTGTTGAGGGAACTTGCACTAGCGAAAGTATGAACCCTAGGCCTTATTTCCTAGCATTGCAATACCGTTTACGCTCACTTTTACCATTATTTACCTTAATGTTTTTATAATTTCAGATTACAAATACCTTTATATACCATCCATATTGCACTTGTATCACCATCTCTTCGCCGAACTAGTGCACCTATACAATTTACCATTGTATTGGGTGTGTTGGGGACACAAGAGACTCTTTGTTATTTGGTTGCAGGGTTGCTTGAGAGAGACCATCTTCATCCTACGCCTCCTACGGATTGATAAACCTTAGGTCATCCACTTGAGGGAAATTTGCTACTGTCCTACAAACCTCTGCACTTGGAGGCCCAACAACGTCTACAAGAAGAAGGTTGTGTAGTAGACATCAAGCTCTTTTCTGGCGCCGTTGCCGGGGAGGTGAGTGCTTGAAGGTATATCTTTAGATCTTGCAATCGAGCCTTTTATTTTCTTGTTTTATCACTAGTTTAGTTAAAAAGAAAACTACAAAAATAATATGGAATTGAGTTTGCCTCATACGCTTCATCTTTTTAATATCTTTCGTGAGTATGATGGAAAGGAAAATTGTGCCAAAGTGTTAGAAGAAGAATGCATTAAAATGTTTGGCACTAAGTCTTTGAATGATGAGCATGATTGCAATTTTGTTAGTATGAATTCCTTGAATATCCATGATGCTAATGATATGCAAAGCCACAAGCTTGGGGAAGGTATGTTTAATGAAGATGGTATTTTTTGTCCCCCAAGTTTTGATGAGAAAATTTATTATGATGATAGCATGCTTCCTATTTATGATGATTATATTGATGAAAGTGGATTTGGAGAGGTCATGACTTTATTTAGTAATGATTCCACTATTCCGGAAGAGGTTCCAATTGATTATGAGAACAAAGTTGCTATCTATGATGATTATTGTGATGACTTGTATGCTATTAAGAATAATGATAACCATGAAACTTGTCATCATGATTTTAGTTTTCAATTGGATTATGCCTCACATGGTAATTATTATGTTGAGTTTGCTCCCACTATTATTCATGAGAAGAATTTTGCTTATGTGGAGAGTAGTAAATTTTCTATGCTTGTAGATCATGAAAATAATGATTTAGGTGCTGGTTATATTGTTGAATTCATTCATGATGCTACTGACAATTATTATGAGGGAGGAATATATGCTTGTAGGAATTGCAATAATATCAAGTTTCCTCTCTATGTGCTTAAAGTTTTAAAGTTATGCTTGTTTTGCCTTCCTATGCTAGTTGATTATTGTTCCCATAAGTTGTTTGCTCACAAAATCCTTATGCATAGGAATTGGGTTAGACTTAAATGTGTTAGTCATATTCTTCATGATGCACTCTTTATGTTTCAATCCTTATCTTCTATACGAGCATCATTGAAATCATCATGCCTAGCTAGGGGCGTTAAACGATAGCGCTTGTTGGGAGGCAACCCAACTTTATTTTTGTTCCTTGATTTTTTCTCCTGTTTAGTAATAAATATTTTATCTAGCCTCTGTTTAGATTTGGTTTTATGCTTTAATTAGTGTTTTTGCCAAGTAGAACCGTTGGGAAGACTTGGGGAAGTCTTGATATGTTGCTGTAAAAAACAGAAACTTTAGTGCCCACGAGAACTGCTGCAATTTTTATTTGGAAAGTGCTATTTAGTTAATTCTTTTTGAAGATGATTAATAGATAAATTCCTCACGTCCAGCAATTTATTTTATAATTTTTGGGGTTCCAGATCTTGCGCTAGATACAGATTACTACAGACTGTTCTGTTTTTGACAGATTCTGTTTTTCGTGTGTTGTTTGCTTATTTTGATGAATCTATAGCTAGTAAAATAGTTTATAAACCATAGAGAAGTTGGAATACAGTAGGTTTAACACCAATATAAATAAATAATGAGTTCATTACAGTACCTTGAAGTGGTCTTTTGTTTTCTTTCGCTAACGGAGCTCACGAGATTTTCTACTTTAAGTTTTGTGTTGTGAAGTTTTCATGTTTTGGGTAAAGATTTGATGGATTATGGAACGAGGAGTGGCAAGAGCCTAAGATTGGGGATGCCCATGGCACCCCCAAGATAATCTAAGGACACCTAAAAGCCAAAGCTTGGGGATGCCCCGGAAGGCATCCCCTCTTTCGTCTACTTCCATCGGTAACTTTACTTGGAGCTATATTTTTATTCACCACATGATATGTGTTTTGCTTGGAGCGTCTTTTATGATTTGAGTCTTTGCTTTTTAGATTATCACAATCATCCTTGCTTTACACACCTTTTGAGAGAGCCATACATGATTTGGAATTTGTTAAAATACTCTATGTGCTTCACTTATATCTTTTAGAGCACGGTGGTGGATTTGTTTTATAGAAACTATTGATCTCTCATGCTTCACTTAGATTATGTTGAGAGTCTTAAATAGCATGGTAATTTTCTTAAATAATCCTAATATGCTAGGTATTCAAGAGTAAAAAAATTCTTATGAGTGTTTTGAATACTAAGAGAAGTTTGATGCTTGATGATTGTTTTGAGATATGGAGGTAATAATATCAAAGTCGTGCTAGTTGTGAATTTGAGAAATGCTTGTGTTGAAGTTTGCAAGTCCCGTAGCATGCACCTATGGTAAACGTTGTGTAACAAATTTTAAACATGAGGTGTTATTTGATTGTCTTCCTTATGAGTGGCGGTCGGGGACGAGCGATGATCTTTTCCTACCAATCTATCCCCCTAGGAGCATGCGCGTAATACTTGGTTTTTGATGACTTGTAGATTTTTGCAATAAGTATGTGAGTTCTTTATGACTAATGTTGAGTCCATGGATTATACGCACTCTTACCCTTCCATCATTGCTAGCCTCTTCGGTACCGTGCATTGCCCTTTCTCACCTCGAGAGTTGGTGCAAACTTCGCCGGTGCATCCAAATCCCGTGATATGATATGCTCTGTCACACATAAACCTCCTTATATCTTCCTCAAAACAGCCACCATACCTACCTATTATGGCATTTCCATAGCCATTCCGAGATATATTGCAATGCAACTTTCCACCGTTCTGTTTATTATGACACGCATCATCATTGTCATATTGCTTTGCATGATCATGTATTTGACATCGTATTTGTGGCAAAGCCACCGTTCATAATTTTTCATACATGTCACTCTTGATTCATCGCAATCCCGGTACACCGCCGGAGGCATTCATATAGAGTCATACTTTGTTCTAGTATCGATTTGTAATCATTGAGTTGTAAATAAATAGAAGTGTGATGATCATCATTTTATAGAGCATTGTCCCAAGTGAGGAATAAAGAGAGAGAGAGAGAGAGAGAGGACATAAAAAGAGAAGGCCCAAAAAAATGAGAGAAAAAGAGAGAAGGGGCAATGCTGCTATCCTTTGCCACACTTGTTCTTCAAAGTAGCTCCATAATCTTCATGATAGAGAGTATCTTGTTTTGTCAATTTCATATACTAGTGGGTATTTTTCATTATAGAACTTGGCTTGTATATTCCAACAATGGGCCTCCTCAAGTGCCCTAGGTCTTCGTGAGCAAGCAAGTTGGATGCACACCCACTTAGTTCTTCTGTTGAGCTTTCATACATTTATATCTCTAGTGCATCCGTTGCATGGCAATCCCTACTCCTTGCATTGACATCAATTGATGGTCATCTCCCTAGCCCATTGATTAGCTGCGTCGATGTGAGACTTTCTCCTTTTTTGTCTTCTCCACATAACCCCCTCATTATATTCTATTCCACCCATAGTGCTATGTCCATGGCTCGCGCTCATATATTGCGTGAAAGTTTATAGGTTTGAGATTACTAAAGTATGAAACAATTGCTTAGCTTGTCATCGGGGTTGTGCATGATGAGAGCATTCTTGTGTGACGAAAATGGAGCATGACCAAACTATATGATTTTGTAGGGATGAACTTTCTTTGGCCATGTTATTATGAGAAGACATAATTGCTTAGTTAGTATGCTTGAAGTATTATTATTTTTATGTCAATATTAAACTTTTGTCTTGAATCTTATGGATTTGAATATTGTTGCTACAATAAAGAGAAATACATGATGAATATGTTAGGTAGCATTCCACATCAAAAATTCTGTTTTTATCATTTACCTACTCGAGGACGAGCAGGAATTAAGCTTGGGGATGCTGATACATCTCCAATGTATCTATAATTTTTGATTGTTCCATGCTATTATATTATCCATCTTGGACATTATTGGGCTTTATTATACACTTTTATATTACTTTTGGGACTAACCTATTGACCCAGAGCCTAGTGCCAGTTCCTATTTTTCCCCTTGTTTCAGTGTTTCGAAGAAAAGGAATATCAAACGGAGTCGAAACGGAATGAAACCTTCTGGAGAAGTTATTTTTGGAAGGAAAGCTACCCGATAGACTTGAAGTGCACGTCAGGAAAGAAACGAGGGAGCCACGAGGTAGGGGGCGCGCCCTCCACCCTCGTGGGCCCCTCATGGCTCCCCTAACGTATTTATTCCGCCTATATATATATACCCTAAAACGATCGGAGAGCACAATAGATCGGGAGTTCCGCCGCCAGAAGCCTTCGTAGCCACCGAAAACCAATCTAGACCCGTTCCGGCACCCTAGCGGAAGGGGAATCCCTCTCCGGTGGCTATCTTCATCATCCCGGCGCTCTCCATGACGAGGAGGGAGTAGTTCTCCCTCGGGGCTGAGGGTATGTACCAGTTGCTATGAGTTTAACCTCTCTCTCTCTCTCTCGTGTTCTTGAGGTGACACGATCTTGATGTATCGCGAGCTTTGCTATTATAGTTGGATCTTATGATGTTTCCCCCCTCTACTCTCTTGTAATGGATTGAGTTTTTTCTTTGAAGTTATCTTATCGGATTGAGTCTTTAAGGATTTGTGAACACTTGATGTATGTCTTGCGTGGGATACCCATGGTGACAATGTGGTATTCTATTGATTCACATGATGTATGTTTTGGTGATAAACTTGCGGGTTCCGCCCATGAACCTATGCATAGGGGTTGGCACACGTTTTCGTCTTGACTCTCCGGTAGAAACTTTGCGGCACTCTTTGAAGTACTTTGTGTTGGTTTGAATAGATGAATCTGAGATTGTGTGATGCATATCGTATAATCATACCCACGGATACTTGAGGTGACATTGGAGTATCTAGGTAACATTAGGGTATTGGTTGATTTGTGTCTTAAGGTGTTATTCTAGTACGAACTCTAGGGCTATTTGTGACACTTATAGGAATAGCCATACGGATTGATTGGAGAGAATAACTTTGAGGTGGTTTCGTACCCTACCATAATCTCTTCGTTTGTTCTCCGCTATTAGTGACTTGGGAGTGACTCTTTGTTGCATGTTGAGGGATAGTTATGTGATCCAATTATGTTATTATTGTTGAGGGAACTTGCACTAGCGAAAGTATGAACCCTAGGCCTTATTTCCTAGCATTGCAATACCGTTTGCGCTCACTTTTACCATTAGTTACCTTGCTGTTTTTATAATTTCAGATTACAAATACCTTTATCTACCATCCATATTGCACTTGTATCACCATCTCTTCGCCGAACTAGTGCACCTATACAATTTACCATTGTATTAGGTGTGTTGGGGACACAAGAGACTCTTTGTTATTTGGTTGCAGGGTTGCTTGAGAGAGACCATCTTCATCCTACACCTCCTACGGATTGATAAACCTTAGGTCATCCACTTGAGGGAAATTTGCTACTGTCCTACAAACCTTTGCACTTGGAGGCCCAACAACGTCTACAAGAAGAAGGTTGTGTAGTAGACATCACAACTCAATTACCCCATCTATGACAAAGAGTCATATGCTTTAGTGCGAGTTTTGCATGAATGGGAACATTATCTTCGCCCTCATGAATTTGTCATTCATACTGATCATGAAACGCTTAAATACCTCAAGGGTCAAACTAAGTTGAACAAGCGTCATGCTAAATGGAGTGAATTCATTGAGTCATTTCCTTATATCATCAAGTACATCAAAGGTAAGTAAAATGTTGTAGCGGACGCTCTTTCCCACATATGCATGCTTGTTACTCAACTTGAATTGGATGTCATTGGCTTTGAGCACATAAAAGACTTATATGCGCATGATCCTACTTTTACTATTCCTTATGCCAAGTGTTTGACGCATACCTCTTGGGATTGCTATTATATCAAAGATGGTTATCTTATGAGAGCTAACAAACTATGCATCCCCGAGTCTTCTCTTCGTTTGTTGCTTTTGCAAGAATCTCATGGAGGAGGACTAATGGGACATTTTGGACGTGACAAGACTTTTGCTACGCTCTCCAAGAACTATTATTGGCCCAAGATGTTTTGCGACGTCAGCCGCTTCACCAACCGATTCTCTACATGTCGCAAAGCTAAGTCTAACGCGCAATCCCATGGTCTCTATTTGCCTCTTCCAATTCCGTATCAACCATGGGAAGATATTAGCATGGATTTTGTGCTTGGCTTGCCTAGAACTCGAAATGGAAAGGATTCGGTATTTGTTGTTGTGGACCGATTCTCTAAGATGGCACATTTCCTTCCTTGCAACAAGATAGACGATGTGTTGGGGATATAACTATTAGGTATGACCCGCCCAGGAGGGGCCTGGTTATACCTATGGTGATTCATGAAGCCCAAGATAGCTTTTGAAGATGGCGGTTCAGTTAAGGGCCCAAGACCCGAAGGCGGCTCAAGGCCCGTAGAGATAAACCACCATATGTGCATAACTTGTATTGTAAGGCAGGAATAGTTAGAGACCGAGCCGGCCGGGATTCTATGAGCCGACGGGGGCAGCCTCTGTATATAAAGGTCCTGTTCAAGAATTCATCCGATTAACGAGTTAACTTGCCGATTAATCCCTACTCATAGGGTCACCGAGTAGCCGATAAACCAAAAAATCGCCCGATTAATTGATTAAATGGCCGATTAACTTGCCGATTAGCCGATTAATCCCCTACTCGCTAGCCAACCGAGCAGCTACCAGTTAACGATTTCCTCAACAATGTATAAAGGGACGACCCGGCGGTGGTTGAGGGCAAGTAAGATCAGATCGAAAGCTAGGTCAAGCGGATTCGCTCCCTAGTAATCGAAACATAAGCAATACCACCTCAAACTGGACTGGGCTTTTACCTTCACCGCAAGGGGCCGAACCAGTATAACCCTCGTGTCCTTTGTCCCGTTTTAACCCCTTTAAGCTTCCTAGTTGCGATGGTTCCATGATTAAGTCCTTCCACTAGGACATCTGTCGTGACAATTCCACAACAGTTGGCGCGCACCGTGGGGCCTGCACACGGTGGATTTGAGTTCTTGAAGGGCAGCTTCGAAGGGCTCAAGGGATACGTTGTGGGCCGGATGACCAAGAGTCATCGCGGCAAGCTCTACATCAATGACGCAGGCTGGGGCCCCGATGCCGGCTCAATTGAGTACGGGTACCGGGTCCCCTTCGGCGGAATCCATGTCTTGATCGGCCAGATCGGCGAGCCGGGCCCTGAGCCAGACATCTGCACCGACATCATCGAGACGTCTCAGCGTGCGAGACCCGCCCGGACTCAGCCCGCCATGAAGCGTGCCTTCATGGGATGCATCCATGGAGGAGAATTTTCTGAAGGATCTGTGTCTGGCGGTGAGACGGCCATCTACTCTGACGGTGGGTCGTCCACAAGTGAGACGGATTCATTGTATCAATTACAAGACAATGGGCTTGGGGGTTGTTCCGATGGCAGCAGTATTCCGGACCCCTTTGAGCCGCCAAGCAGGGCAGGGATCTTCATGACTGGCACGCAACCCATTCAAAACTCTACGGCTGCGGCAGCGATAACCTCCAGGTCAGTGGCAGCCGGGGCAGGAGGCCCTGCGCGCCCACCGGCTCAGGTACTGATGGATCTCATGGATAGGATGAAAGCCCTGTTAACTGTCGTGGTTAACCCGACGGATCAGGCTCAACATGATGCATAAGTGGCACGGTTACATGAGGAGGTACTACAAGCCAAGGAAAACCTAGTAGCAGAGGACATTAGGATGGCCGCAGAGCGGGCGGCTTTGGATGCTCGAGCTCAGCAGATTCAATCAGAGGCTTTCCAGCTTACGATGGATCTGAACGCATCAAATAAGGTCATGAGGAGAAGACACCATAAGGCTCAATCCCGTCTGCCTCTGACTTATGATCCTAGAAACCTCTTCCGCACACCCGGTGCAGGCCCCAGTAACCCGCCGGAGGTAAACCGGGTTG
The DNA here is from genome assembly GCF_056163025.1 of Triticum urartu. Lineage (NCBI taxonomy): Eukaryota > Viridiplantae > Streptophyta > Magnoliopsida > Poales > Poaceae > Triticum > Triticum urartu. The sequence goes on along the minus strand of NC_141877.1, from coordinate 418,261,342 downwards.
CAACGCCCGGGGCTGGGGCGCCAGTTCAACCACGGGTGATGGAACCTCCTCGTATGAATACTACTCCACCTCCTTATGTACCAATGCCACCGGGTCATTATTCTAACCCTTTGGAGAACATGATCGCTGCTGCGGCGCGATTGGTGGCTCTCCCAGTAGAGGGTGATTCTCCGACGGCGATTGAAACCCGAAGAGGTCAGAGAACTACTTCAGACGGCTCTGGCGCAGCAGGGTGCATATTCTTATAGTCGAGATAGGGTTCATTCGACCCCTCGCCCAAGCCGGAGCCCGAGTTATAGCAGGCACATAGATTCAACAGCCGTTTCAAGCAACGCCCGGCGCCGTGACCAGCCGTGCAGGCATGACCCGACGCGTGATGGAGCTCCTAACTTGGTTGACCAGGACAGGATTTGCCAAGACGTTGAGCGGGCGGCTCAACGGGAAGCTGAGCAGGCAGCTCAGCGGGCGGCTCACCAGTCTTTTCCGGTTCATCCGACGACCTCTATTGAGGCAGGCGTGGCCACAAGGACTGGAGGTGTCCCTTGCTTGGTACCGGCTCTGCGTAATGAGCGTTTGCCCAAGGATTTTAAGGGGCCTCGAAAGGTGCCTAATTACACGGCCAATTTACAACCAGGGGCATGGATTGAAAGCTATGAGATGGCCATGGAGCTACTAGAGGTCAGTGATGCGGCAATGGCCAAGTACTTCACCATGATGTTGGATGGAACGACCCGCACTTGGTTGAAGGGGCTACCACCCAATTCCATTGGTTCATGGGCAGAATTAAAAGCCCGGTTTATTCAGAATTTTAAAGACACATGCAAGTAGCCCATGTCAATTGTGGATTTGACTAATTGTAAGCAAGAGGAAGGTGAGTCCACGACCCATTGGGTGCGCCGGGTCAAAGCCATAATACATTCATCTGATAAGATGGATGTCGGCTCTGCAATTTAATGTTGGAGAAAAATTGCCGTTTTACGCCTCTGAAACAGAAGCTGGGACGGCTCAAGCACGATTGTAATGACATGGGCCAGTTAATGGCGGCTCTAGTCAAGTGCGCCGACGCAGATAGTACCAAGGATCCCGAGTCTGACATGAGAAGACAGGGAAGGGGAAGAAGAACGACAATGCCAAGGGTCATCAGCATAATCCGACGAATCAAGGAGGCAATAATAAGCGTAAGGCTGATGGTAGCTCGGAGTTTGTGGCTAACACCAATGCACAGGGCAACAATCAGTGACGTAAGGGGAGACCACCTCCTCGGTCCGGCGGGTCAGGTCCTACTCTTGAGCAGCTGTTAAATGAGCTCTGTCCAAGGCACGGTACTCAGCAGAAACCGGCCACTCACCTATGGAAGGACTGTACGATCATGAAGGCTTTCAAGAACTCTAACATGTTCAATAGCAATCATGGGTCGAGCAGCAGCTCAGGTGGCGGCGATTTTCATGGCCCGGGCGGCGGTTCAAATTCCAACTTTCAAGGCTCTCAAGGAAATCAAGGTGGCTATAATCAGCAGTCTGGCTAGGGAGGTCAGCAGCAGCAACAATCTGGATATCAGAGCAATCCAAAGTAGTTGAATAGTGGACAGTATCATGTGTTTGAAGGAAATATGCCCTAGAGGCAATAATAAAGTTATTATTTATTTCCTTATGATCATGATAAATGTTTATTATTCATGCTAGAATTGTATTAACCGGAAACATAATACATGTGTGAATACATAGACAAACAAAGTGTCACTAGTATGCCTCTACTTGACTAGCTCGTTAATCAAAGATGGTTATGTTTCCTAACCATGAACAATGAGTTGTTATTTGATTAACGGGATCACATCATTAAGAGAATGATCTGATTGACATGACCCATTCCATTAGCTTAGCACCCGATCGTTTAGTATGTTGCTATTGCTTTCTTCATGACTTATACATGTTCCTATAACTATGAGATTATGCAACTCCCGTTTACCGGAGGAACACTTTGGGTACTACCAAACGTCACAACGTAACTGGGTGATTATAAAGGAGTACTACAGGTGTCTCCAAAGGTACATGTTGGGTTGGCGTATTTCGAGATTAGGTTTTGTCACTCCGATTGTCGGAGAGGTATCTCTGGGCCCTCTCAGTAATGCACATCATTTAAGCCTTGCAAGCATTGCAACTAAATGAGTTAGTTGCGGGATGATGTATTACAGAACGAGTAAAGAGACTTGCCGGTAACGAGATTGAACTAGGTATTGGATACCGACGATCGAATCTCGGGCAAGTAACATACCGATGACAAAGGGAACAACGTATGTTGTTATGCGGTCTGACCGATAAAGATCTTCGTAGAATATGTAGGAGCCAATATGGGCATCCAGGTCCCGCTATTGGTTATTGACCGGAGACGTGTCTAGGTCATGTCTACATTGTTCTCGAACCCGTAGGGTCCGCACGCTTAAGGTTACGATGACAATTATATTATGAGTTTACATGTTTTGATGTACCGAAGGAGTTCGGAGTCCCGGATGAGATCGGGGACATGACGAGGAGTCTCGAAATGGTCGAGACGTAAAGATTCATATATTGGATGATATGGTTAGGCCAAGGGGTCAAGCCCATGAGGCTTTAGGTCGGTGCAAAAGGAGTTTTGCGGAGGCCAGGGGGCCAAACGCCGAAGACCCTGGCGTTTGGCCCTGGGCCAGACGCCGAGGCCCATGGCGTCTGGGCCAGACGCCGAGGATTGTGGCGTTTGGTCCTGGAGTCCGAGTGAGACTCTTGCCTTTCGGTCAAAACCGACTTTGAGGAGGCTTTTGCTCCAAGTTTCGACCCCCGGGCTCAACATATAAATAGAGGGGCAGGGCTAGCACCAAAGACACAACAAGTTGATCCACGTGATCTATTCTTTAGCCGTGTGCGGTGCCCCAACCACCATATTCCTCAATAATACTGTAGCGGAGTTTAGGCAAAGCCCTGCTGCTGTAGTGCATCAAGATCGTCACCACGCCGTCATGTTGACGGAACTCTTCCCCGACACTTTGCTGGATCGGAGTCCGGGGATCGTCATCGAGCTGAACGTGTGCTCGAACTCGGAGGTGCCGTAGTTTCGGTACTTGATCGGTTGGATCGTGAAGACATACGACTACTTCCTCTACGTTGCGTCAACGCTTCCGCAGTCGGTCTGCGTGGGTACGTAGACAACACTCTCCCCTCTCGTTGCTATGCATCACATGATCTTGCGTGTGCGTAGGAAATTTTTTGAAATTACTACGAAACCCTTCAGTGGAATCAGAGCCTAGGTTATTTATGTTGATGTTATATGCACAAGTAGAACACAAGTGAGTTATGGGCGATATAAGTCATACTGCCTACCAGCATGTCATACTTTGGTTCGGCGGCATTGTTGGACGAGACGACCCGGACCAACATTATGCGTACGCTTACGCGAGACCGGTTCCCCCGACGTGCTTTGCACATAGGTGGCTTGCGGGCGACAGTCTGTCCAACTTTAGTTGAACCGAGTATGGCTACGCCCGGTCCTTGCGAAGGTTAAAACGGAGTCTATTTGACAAACTATCATTGTGGTTTTGATGCGTAGGTGAGATTGGTTCTTACTTAAGCCCGTAGCAGCCACGTAAAACTTGCAACAACAAAGTAGAGGACGTCTAACTTGTTTTTGCAGGGCATGTTGTGATGTGATATGGTCAAGACATGATGCTAAATTTTATTGTATGAGATGATCATGTTTTGTAACCGAGTTATCGGCAACTGGCATGAGCCATATGGTTGTCGCTTTATTGTATGCAATGCAATCGCGATGTAATGCTTTACTTTATTACTAAGCGGTAGTGATAGTCGTGGAAGCATAAGATTGGCGAGACGACAACGATGCTACGATGGAGATCAAGGTGTCACGCCGGTGACGATGGTGATCACGACGGTGCTTCAGAGATGGAGATCACAAGCACAAGATGATGATGGCCATATCATATCACTTATATCGATTGCATGTGATGTTTATCCTTTTAAGCATCTTATCTTGCTTTGATTGACGGTAGCATTATAAGATGATCTATCACTAAATTATCAAGAAGTGTTCTCCCTGAGTATGCACCGTTGCGAAAGTTCTTCGTGCTGAGACACCACGTGATGATCGGGTGTGATAGGTTCTACGTTCAAATACAACGGGTGCAAAACAGTTGCACACGCGGAATACTCAGGTTATACTTGACGAGCCAAGCATATACAGATATGGCCTCGGAACACGGAGACCGAAAGGTCGAGCGTGAATCATATAGTAGATATGATCAACATAACGATGTTCACCATTGAAAACTACTCAATCTCACGTGATGATCGGTTATGGTTTAGTTGATTTGGATCACGTAATCACTTAGAGGATTAGAGGGATATCTATCTAAGTGGGAGTTCTTAAGTAATATGATTACTTGAACTTAAATTTATCATGAACTTAGTCCTGGTAGTATTTTGCAAATTATGTTGTAGATCAATAGCTCGCGTTGTTGCTTCCCTGTGTTTATTTTGATATGTTCCTAGAGAAAATTGTGTTGAAAGATGTTAGTAGCAACGATGCGGATTGGATCTGTGATCTGAGGTTTATCCTCATTGCTGCACAGAAGAATTATGTCCTTGATGCACCGCTAGGTGACGGACCTATTGCAGGAGCAGATGCAGGCGTTATGAATGTTTGGCTAGCTCAATATAATGACTACTTGATAGTTTAGTGCACCATGCTTAATGGCTTAGAATCGGGACTTCAAAGACGTTTTGAACGTCATGGACCATATGAGATGTTCCAGGAGTTGAAGTTAATATTTCAAGCAAATACCCGAGTTGAGAGATATGTAGTCTCCAACAAGTTCTATAGCTAAAAGATGGAGGAGAACCGCTCAACTAGTGAGCATGTGCCCAGATTGTCTGAGTACAACAATCACTTGAATCAAGTGGGAGTTAATCTTCCAAATAAAATAGTGATTGACAGAATTCTCTAGTCACCATCACCAAGTTAATAGAACTTCGTGATGAACTATGATATGCAAGGGATATCGGAAACGATTCCCAAGCTCTTCGTAATGCGGAAATTGACGAAGGTAGAAATCGAGAAAAACATCAAGTGTTGATGGTAGACAAGATCACTAGTTTCAAGAAAAGGGCAGAGGGAAGAAGGGGAACTTCAAGAAGAACAGCAAGCAAGTTGCTGCTCAAGTGAAGAAGCCCAAGTCTGGTCCTAAGCCTGAGACTAAGTGTTTGTACTGCAAAGGGACTGGTCACTGGAAGCGGAACTACCCCAAGTGATTGGCAGATAAGAAGGATGGCAAAGTGAACATAAGTATATTTGATATACATGTTATTGATGTGTACTTTACTAGTGTTTATAGCAACCCCTCAGTATTTGATACTAGTTGATTTGCTAAGATTAGTAACTCGAAACGGGAGTTGAAGAATAAACAGAGACTAGTTAAGGGTGAAGTGACGATGTGTGTTGGAAGTGGTTCCAAGATTGATATGATCAGCATTGCACACTCCCTATAAATTCGGGATTAGTGTTGAACCTAAATAAGTGTTATTTGGTGTTTACGTTGAGCATGAATATGATTTGATCATGTTTATTGTAATATGGTTATTCATTTAAGTAAGAGAATAAATTGTTGTTCTGTTTACATGAATAAAACCTTATATGGTTACACACCCAATGAAAATAGTTCGTTGGATCTCGATCGTAGTGATACACATAATCATAATATTGAAACCAAAAGATGCAAAGTTAATAATGATAGTGCAACTTATTTGTAGCACTACCGTTTAGGTCATATTGGTGTAAAGCGCATGAAGAAACTCCATGCTGATGGGATTTTGGAATCACTTGATTATGAATCACTTGATGCTTGCGAACCATGCCTCATGGGCAAGATGACTAAGACTCCGTTCTCCGGAGCGAGCAACTGACTTATTGGAAATAATACATACTGATGTATGCGGTCCGATGAGTTTTAAGGCTCATGGCAAGTATCGTTATTTTCTGAACTTCATAGATGATTTGAGCAGATATGGGTATATCTACTTGATGAAACATAAGTCTGAAACATTTGAAAAGTTCAAAGAATTTCAGAGTGAAGTGGAAAATCATCGTGACAAGAAAATAAAGTTTCTACGATCTGATCGCGGAGACAAATATTTGAGTTACAAGTTTGGTCTTCAATTAAAACAATGTGGAATAGTTTCACAAACTCATTCCACATGGAACACCACAGCATAATGGTGTGTCCGAACGTCATAACCATACTTTATTGGATATAGTGCAATCTATGATGTCTCTTACCGATCTACCACTATCGTTTTGGGGTTATGCATTAGAGACAGCTGCATTCACGTTAAATAGGGCACCATCTAAGTCCGTTGAGATGACACAATCTGAACTATGGTTTGGCAAGAAACCAAAGTTGTCGTTTCTTAAAGTTTGGGGTTGTGATGCTTATATGAAAAAGTTTCATCCTAATAAGCTCAAACCCAAATCGGAGAAATATGTCTTCATAGGATACCCAAAGGAGACTGTTGGGTACACCTTCTATCACAAATCCGAAGGCAAGACTTTTGTTGCTAAATTCGGAGTTTTTCTAGAGAAGGAGTTTCTCTCGAAAGAAGTGAGTGGGAGGAAAGTAGAACTTGATGAGGTAACTGTACCTGCTCCCTTATTGGAAAGTAGTTCATCACAGAAATCTGTTCCTGTGACTACTACACCAATTAGTGAGGAAGCTAATGATGATGATCATGTAACTTCAGATCAAGATACTACCGAATCTCGTAGGTAAACCAGAGTGAGATCCGCACCAGAGTGGTACAGTAATCCTGTTCTGGAAGTCATGTTACTAGACCATGACGAACTTGCGAACTATGAGGAAGCGATGATGAGCCCAGATTCCGTGAAATGGTTTAAGGCCATGAAATCTGAGATATGATCCATGTATGAGAACAATGTATGGACTTTGATGGATTTGCCCGATGATCGGCAAGCCATAGAAAATAAATGGATCTTCAAGAGGAAGACGAACGCTGATAATAGTGTTACTATCTACAAACCTAGAATTGTCACAAAAGGTTTTCGACAAAGTTCAAGGTGTTGACTACGATGAGAGTTTCTCACTCGTATCTATGCTTAAGTCTGTCCGAATCATGTTAGTAATTGCCGCATTTTATGAAATCTGGCAAATGGATAAACAAAACTGCATTCCTTAATAGATTTATAAAAGAAGAGTTGTATATGATACAACCAGAAGGTTTTGTCAATCCTAAAGGTGCTAACAAAATATGCAAACTCCAGCAATCCATGTATGGACTGGTGCAAGCATCTCGGAGTTGGAATATACGCTTTGATAAGTTGATCAAAGCATATAAGTTTTATACAGACTTGCGGTGAAGCCTGTATTTACAAGAAAGTGAGTGGGAGCACTACATCATTTCTGATAAGTATATGTGTATGACATATTGTTGATCGGAAATAATGTAGAATTATTCTGCAAAGCATAAAGGAGTGTTTGAAAGGAGTTTTTTCAAAGAAAGACCTCAGTAAAGCTGCTTACATATTGAGTTTTTCAATGAGTACATACCTTGACAAGATTTTGAAGTAGTTCAAAATGGAACAGTCAAAGAAAAAGTTTCTTGCCTGTGTTACAAGGTGTGAAGTTGAGTAAGACTCAAAGCCCGACCACGGCGGAAGATAGAAAGAGAATGAAAGTCATTCCCTATGCCTCAGCCATAGGTTCTATAAAGTATGCCATGCTGTGTACCAGATCTATTGTATACCCTACACTGTGTTAAGCAAGGGAGTACAATAGTGATCTAAGAGTAGATCACCGGACAGCGGTCAAAATTATCCTTAGTGGAATAAGGAAATATTTCTCAATTATGGAGGTGACAAAAAGGTTCGTCGTAAAAAGTTACGTCGATGCAAGTTTTGACACAGATCTGGATGACTCTAAGTCTCGATCTAGATACATATTGAAAGTGGGAGCAATAAGCTAGAGTAGCTCCGTGCAGAGCATTGTTGACATAGAAATTCGCAAAATACTTACGGATCTGAATGTGACAGACCCGTTGACTAAAATTATCTCACAAGCAAAACATAATCACACCTTAGTACTCTTTGGGTGTTAATCACATAGCGATGTGAACTAGATTATTGACTCTAGTAAACCCTTTGGGTGTTTGTCACATATCGATGTGAACTATGGGTGTTAATCACATGGTGATGTGAACTATTGCTGTTAAATCACATGGCGATGTGAACTAGATTATTGACTCTAGTGCAAGTGGGAGACTGAAGGAAATATTCCCTAGAGGCAATAATAAAGTTATTATTTATTTCCTTATGATCATGATAAATGTTTATTATTCATGCTAGAATTGTATTAACCGGAAACATAATACATGTGTGAATACATAGACAAACAAAGTGTCACTAGTATGCCTCTACTTGACTAGCTCGTTAATCAAAGATGGTTATGTTTCCTAACCATGAACAATGAGTTGTTATTTGATTAACGGGATCACATCATTAAGAGAATGATCTGATTGACATGACCCATTCCATTAGCTTAGCACCCGATCGTTTAGTATGTTGCTATTGCTTTCTTCATGACTTATACATGTTCCTATAACTATGAGATTATGCAACTCCCGTTTATCGGAGGAACACTTTGGGTACTACCAAACGTCACAACGTAACTGGGTGATTATAAAGGAGTACTACAGGTGTCTCCAAAGGTACATGTTGGGTTGGCGTATTTCGAGATTAGGTTTTGTCACTCCGATTGTCGGAGAGGTATCTCTGGGCCCTCTCGGTAATGCACATCATTTAAGCCTTGCAAGCCTTGCAGCTAAATGAGTTAGTTGTGGGATGATGTATTACAGAACGAGTAAAGAGACTTGCCGGTAACGAGATTGAACTAGGTATTGGATACCGACGATCGAATCTCGGGCAAGTAACATACCGATGACAAAGGGAACAACGTATGTTGTTATGCGGTCTGACCGATAAAGATCTTCGTAGAATATGTAGGAGCCAATATGGGCATCCAGGTCCCGCTATTGGTTATTGACCAGAGACGTGTCTAGGTCATGTCTACATTGTTCTCGAACCCGTAGGGTCCGCACGCTTAAGGTTACGATGACAGTTATATTATGAGTTTACATGTTTTGATGTACCGAAGGAGTTCGGAGTCCGGAATGAGATCGGGGACATGACGAGGAGTCTTGAAATGGTCGAGACGTAAAGATTCATATATTGGATGATATGGTTAGGCCAAGGGGTCAAGCCCATGAGGCTTTAGGTCGGTGCAAAAGGAGTTTTGCGGAGGCCAGGGGGCCAAACTCCGGAGACCCTGGCGTTTGGCCCTGGGCCAGACGCCGAGGCCCATGGCGTTTGGGCCAGACGCCGAGGATTGTGGCGTTTGGTCCTGGAGTCCGAGTGGGACTCTTGCCTTTCGGGCAAAACCGACTTTGAGGAGGCTTTTGCTCCAAGTTTCGACCCCGGGGCTCAACATATAAATAGAGGGGCAGGGCTAGCACCAAAGACACAACAAGTTGATCCACGTGATCTATTCCTTAGCCGTGTGCGGTGCCCCAGCCACCATATTCCTTGATAATACTGTAGCGGAGTTTAGGCGAAGCCCTGCTGCTGTAGTGCATCAAGATCGTCACCACGCCGTCGTGCTGACGGAACTCTTCACCGACACTTTGCTGGATCGGAGTCCGGGGATCGTCATCGAGCTGAACGTGTGCTCGAACTCGGAGGTGCCGTAGTTTCGGTACTTGATCGGTTGGATCGTGAAGACGTACGACTACTTCCTCTACGTTGCGTCAACGCTTCCGCAGTCAGTCTGCGTGGGTACGTAGACAACACTCTCCCCTCTCGTTGCTATGCATCACATGATCTTGCGTGTGCGTAGGAAATTTTTTGAAATTACTACGAAACCCTTCAGTGTTCGCCACCAGTTTGTGCAGACGGGGCCAGAAACTTCATAAGAGGGTTGTGAATGCTGTTGCCGGCAGTCCCTCGTTATTTGAGATGGTGTGAGCAGCCTATTCTATGGAGTAGGGAAGATCACCCTCCCCGGGTTGACAATCCGGGTCACCTGGCTTTGGTGGTGGCACCTCAGGTTGGTGGACATAAATTCACTCAAGTACTCATGGACAGAGGCAGTAGCATCAACATCCTCTATTATGAGACTTTCCATCGCATGGGGTTGACTGACAAAAATCTTAAGACGTCCAACATTGTTTTCCATGGAGTGGTGCCTGGTAAGTCGGCGTACCCAGTGGGTAAGATTGAACTGGAAGTGGCCTTTGGAGATGAGCATGATTCTAGGGCCGAGAAGTTAACTTTTGAGGTGGTCAAAATCAAGAGCCCGTATCACGCCCTGTTTGGACGACCGGCTTATGCCTAGTTTATGGCACGGCCGTGTTATGTTTATTTGCAGCTTAAAATGCCGGGTCATAAGGGCACCATCACAGTGCATGGGAGTCGGAAGATAGCCTTGGAATGTGAGGAAGGCGATGCTGCTTACGCTGAATCTGTTTGTGCAACAGAAGAGTTGAAGTTCTACAAGGACAATGTTTACCCGGCGGACATGACGTCTTTGAAAAAACTGACTACAGAACATGAGCCAGTGCTGAAGTTTAAATCGGCTGATGACACCAAGCTTGTCGATTTTGTTCCAGGTGATTCATCTAAGCAGTTTAGTATCAGTGCTAATCTGGATCCCAAATAGGAAAGCGCGCTCATCAAGTTCGTCCATGAGAACCGGGACATCTTTGCATGGAAACCTTTTGACATGTCGGGTGTACTGAGAGAACTCGCCGAGCACACTCTCAATATTGACCCAAAATTTAAGTTGGTCAAGCAGTTTCTTCGGTGAATCAATGAGGAGAGGCGCAAGGCCATTGGTGAGGAAGTGGCCCGGCTATTGGCGGACAGGTTCATTATTGAAGTTTTTCATCCATAGTGGTTGGCTAACCCGGTGCTCGTGCTTAAAAAGAACGGCACCTAGCATATGTGTGTGCATTACACGGACTTAAACAAGGCTTGTCCGGCTGATCCTTTTGCTCTCCCTCGTATTGATCAAATAATAGATGCTACGGCGGGTTGTGAGCGTTTGAGCTTTTTGGATGCTTACTCTTGTTATCATCAGATCAAGATGGCAGTTAAGGACCAGGAGAAGACGGCTTTTATTACTCCATTTGGAGCCTTCTGCTATGTGTCTATGCCTTTTGGGCTTAAGAGTGCCCAGGTGACTTATCAGCGATGTGTGCAGAACTGTCTTCACAATCAGATTGGGCGCAATGTTCATGCTTATGTGGACGATATTGCGGTGAAGTCCAGAGAAAAGGAGACCTTGATAGATGATCTGAAGGAAACCTTTGATAACCTCCGGGACTACAAGATGATGCTTAACCTGGCCAAGTGCATTTTTGGAGTACCAGCAGGCAAACTTTTGGGTTTTCTGGTTTCTAACAGAGGCATCGAGGCTAACCCGGAGAAGATCAAAGCAATCACTTCTTTGGCTAAGCCACGTGCATCAATGATGTTCAGCGTTTGGCGGGTCATATTTCTGCTTTAAGCCGGTTCATAAGCTGGTTAGGTGAGAAGGCCATACTGCTGTATCAAATGGTGAAGAAGACAGAAAATTTTCTCTGGAGTGATGCTGCTAACGCCGCCTTTGAAGATCTGAAGAGACAGCTCGCCGAGCCGCAGGTCCTTGCTGCTCCTATTGATAAGGAGCCATTATTGCTATATGTGGCTGCTAACACACGTGCAGTCAGTGTGGCCATTTTAGTAGAGCGCAAAGACGCTGGCAAGGAATATCTGGTTCAACGGCCGGTTTACTATGTCAGTGAGGTGCTTATTGAGTCCAAACAGAGATATCCACATCGGCAGAAACTTGTTTATGGGGTGTTCATGGCGAGCTGGAAGCTTAAGAAATATTTTCAGGGTCATCCCATCATTGTGGTTAGTTCTGCTCCTTTAGGAGATATCATTCAAAATAGAGAAGCCACAGGACGAGTCGCCAAGTGGGCCATTGAGCTTGGGCCTCATGGCTTAAAGTATGTGCCACACACTACTATCAAGTTTCAAGCACTGGTGGATTTCATCAACGATTGGACAGAGCTGCAGATGCCTGAAGAGAAGCCGGTCAACACATATTGGACTATTCATTTTGATGGGTCCAGGCAATTAGAGGGCTCGGGGCTGGAGTTGTTTTAGCTTCCCCTCGAGGTGACAAATTTTGTTATGTGCTACGGTTGATATTTCCCTGTACTAACAATGCAGATGAGTATGAGGCCTTGCTCCATGGTCTTCGGATGGCTAAGGAGATGAGTTTGAGCCGGGTAAGGTGCTTTGGCAACTCAGATTTGGTGGCTCAACAAGCATCAGGCAAGTGGGATTCCAAAGATCCTCTCATGGCGGCTTATCGCCGTGAAGTTGATGCCATTGCTCGACACTTCAAGGGTTACCAAGTGGAACACATTGATCGCAGAAATAATGAAGCGGCTGATGCTTTAAGCCGGCTGGGGTCTCAGCGTAAGCCGGTGCCACCTAACACTTTCTTAGATGTTCTGCATAACCCTTCTGTCAAGTTGCCTACGGAGGAAGACTTGGCTGTTCCAGACCCGGAAGCACAATTGGTGGCGGCTCTTCACGTCATCCCAGATTGGACAGTGCCATATTTGGCTATATGACCCGGGGCGAGTTTCCTAAGGATGAAACCTTGGCTAGACAGATAACTCGGCGGACTAAATCAATGACAATTGCCAATGGTGAGTTGCACCATCGCAGTGTCACAGGGGCATTTCAACGTTGTGTCTCTCCAGAGGAAGGTCAAGAAATTCTTCATGAAATCCATGAAGGAGATTGTGGCCATCATGCCGGTTCAAAGTCCCTTGTAGCCAAAGCCTTCCGACATGGCTTTTACTGGCTGACGGCTCATGCTGATCCGGAGGATCTAGTCAGTAAATGTGATGGTTGCCAGAAATTCTCACGACGGGCACACGTGCCGGCTCAAGAATTACGAATGATTCCAATTACTTGGCCATTTGCAGTCTGGGGGCTCGACATGGTTGGACCTTTCAAAACATCCAAAGATAAAAATACACACCTTTTGATGGCAGTTGGCAAGTTCACAAAGTGGGTTGAGGCAGAGCCGGTTAGTAAGTGTGATGCAACCAAAGTGGTTCAATTCATGAAAAAGGTGATCTTTCGTCTTGGCTTTCCACACAACATTATAACGGACAATGGTACTAATCTGTCCAAGGGTGCTATGGAGGAATTCTGCCAACGTGAGCATATCCGGCTTGATGTTTCATCAGTACCTCACCCCCAATCCAATGGTCAAGCTGAAAGAGCCAATCAGGAAATCTTGAAAGGTCTCAAGCCCCGGCTTATGGTTCCTTTACAATGGATGCTGGGTTGTTGGGTGGAGGAGTTACCCTCCGTGATATGGAGCATCAATACTACCCCTAACAGGTCTACGAGTTATACGCCTTTCTTCATGGTTTACGGAGCAGAGGCAGTCCTGCCTAGTGACATCCGTCATGACTCGCCCCGCGTGGCGGCTTACATTGAAACGGATAACGAACAAGCCCGTCAGGATGCACTTGACCTGTTAGATGAAGAGCGTGACTTAGCAGCATCCCGTTCGGTGATATACCAACATGACTTGCGTTGTTATCACAGCCGCCGAGTTAAGTCCAGAACCTTTCAGGAAGGTGACTTGGTGCTCCGGCTCATCCAGGATCAAACTGATGCACACAAGTTATCCCCACCTTGGGAAGGACCTTTTTTGGTTAGCAGGAACTTGAACAACGGGTCATACTACCTCATCGATGTCCGAGAGCACAAAGACTCACATAAGTCGGAGGAAGAGACCCGCCGGCCGTGGAATATCGCTCATCTTCGGCCTTACTATACTTGAGCCACCGTCTCTCATGATGTACATACTTTGATGTTGTATATATTATGATAAGTAATAAAGCAGGACCACTGTCCTTTTCATCCTCAATAATCACATGTCTTCATCATTATAATTTCAAAATGACCAATTGGGGGCTGATTGTATTCAAATCTAGCTTAACCCTTTGGTCTGGCTCATGATCATATTCGAATCTAGCCGTTATATGATCACTAGGGGGCTTCCTGTTCAAACATAGGTCATATTCGAACCAAAGAGAACATAGCTGTCGGTACCCTCTTGATCGGCGCAATGCCAAACTCACTAGGGGGCTTCTTGATCGTATTCGAATCATAGCTTAACCCCTTTTGGGTCCGACTTTGATCGTATTCGAATCAGAGTCATTAAAAAATTCTCAAGGTCATTTGGGGGCTTCCTGTTCAAACATAGGTCGTATTCGAACCAAAGAGAACATAGCTATCGGTACCCTCTTGATCGGCGCAACGCCAAAGCCACTGAGGGCTACATGATCGTATTCGAATCCTAGCTTAACCCCTTTGGTCCGGTTTACTGGTCATATTCGAATCAGAAGCCTCCAAATTTTTCTTTTTATTTGACTTACGTTTTTGAAAGACAATCTTTGTTTTTTTATTCTGCGGCTTTTCGTCTAGATCTAAGTATAAGTATGGTTTCAATTTAACCCGGCTTGGTTTTTGACGTTAAGTCGCCAGTGCATGACAATTATCATACATGTGGAAGTGTTGGCTTCTAAAAGATTGGGTTATCACCCTTACTGTTCGGATCACATGAACCGGCAGTGCAAATTCAAAATCACAGGTATGATATTGCCGTTGTGTTTCAAAGTTAAAATTCATAACAGGCTTATATGTGTCTCTTCTTTCAATATTAATGGTCGTATTTAAGATATTATGACCCACCCTGTGGTAAGACACCAATATAATTCAATATCATAGGAATGATATATTTCATGTTGATTATTCTTGCATCCAGCCTTGGTTATACAACTATGTTGGTTTCCATGGCGTTATGACCCGTCCGGCGATAAACCGCCAGGACAGTTTTTATATATTGCATGCAACAATAGATTCAACACTACTGATATTGTAAGGGATGTAAAGCATATCTTCACATGACGGACAAAAGTGTTGTACGCAGCACAATATGCACGATGGCATAAGAAGAACATGAAGTTTTAAGTTAGCCTATTACAAGGCGCTTGTAGCCCAAAAGGATAAATACTGTTTTTATTCTCGCACATAGCAGATGATAAGCTGGAGACGGTTCATGAATCCTGGCCGGGTTGACTGGATGGTTGCGACTCATCGCTTGCCGGTTCGTCCTCCTCCGCCATTTGGAAATTAGGTTTGGACCAATCAAAGCCATGAAGGGCGACGAACTCAGCCTCGTCGTCAATCAGACCAGACGGGTCAATTTCAGGGGCGAAAGTGTGCTGCCGAACCGGCAGGATTAAGTCCGTCACTTTATAGGAAGGAGTGGCCATCTTCTTATTTTCTGCATCAAAACCCGGCTGATACTTGGTGAGATTGGTTTCTTCAGAAATAATGGTGGCATGAGGACGAATCTCTTTCACACAGGTAGCAAAGTCTTCTTGATTGAAGGGACTTCCATCTTCCTTAAAGCTGGGGTACCCCCTGGCTACGTCTGCCGGGTCTAACTCCGGCACCCAGGCTTTGGAGCGGCTCAAAGCACTTACGGCTCCGGCTCTCGCACAAGAACGCTTGACTTCGTGAAACCTGGCGGGTAAGATGGACAGCTTCTTCAAGACATCACTTAATAAGTTTGGTCCTTGGTTCGCTGGGGAGATAGTGGCAAGAGCCCGCTGAGCTCCAGTATATAATTGCTCCACCAGAGTGTAAACCGCCTTGAGCTTTATCAGACTATCTTGACTCAGATTGCTGCTCCGGGGGCCTGCGAAGTATTTCCAATGAGTTAAGTAAGCGGCTTACATTATGGTGACAAATATAGACTTTGAGTAAGTAATAAAGTAATTTATCGAAGATTGCAGAAACCATCTGAGACACACGGTTCTTTAAACCGGTGAGTTTAGCGGTAACTTCTTTTAGAGCCTCGGCCATTTCAGCATGCTGCGTCAGGGCAGTCTTCTCATCGGCCCAAGCCTTTTTCTCTGCACTAAAACTGGTCTTCAGTTTCTCTGCTTCAGATACACTCAATTGGAGTTTGGATTCAGTTTTCTTTGTTACAGTCTCCTGAGTCGACAGCCGGGTCTTGGCTTCAGACAATTGGGATTCCAGTTCTGCAGTTGCAGCCTGTATATAGAATAATGTTGTTAGTTTCATGGCGTATTATAAAAGCAAGTCCCAAGTGCTTTTGCAAGCAATAACACTTGGCACTTGGGGGCTAATGTCTGTCAGCGCAATTTTATTGTCAAAGGAATTGGATTTTTTCCAGAAGTCCCAAGTGCTTTGCAAGCAAGATCACTTGGCACTTGGGGGCTAATGCATTTTGCTGTTTTTCCTACCAAAGGTAAGCTGGATATGTTATTAATAGCCTCAGCCGGCTCATAAGGATATCTGGTCAAAGTATTTGTCTCTTCCATATTGGCTACAAGGATCGGCTCATTCATACTGATTAAACCAGCCCTTGGGGACTACACATGCAAATTGAAAAAACTATCAGCATCTGGTTTGGTTGTAAACCAGGAATCGAAAGGAGTCTAAGGCAAAAGCTTATAAGTCTATTAAAAGTCTACAAACCATTCACTCTTATCATACTCCGCAGACTTGGGGGCTACTAGGGTACATAACTTATATAAACCAGAGAACATACCTCATATTTTTGGTACATCTGTTTGACCATTCCAATCTTTGAGTCACGGCTAGAGTTGACTTGGCTAAGATAGCCAGATAGTACTTCACCAATACTCAGATGGGTGTAGTGGGAGACATCAAACCTCACTTTCTGCCTCTCTATGACTTCTTGCTTTGCGGAGTGTCTCGCCAGCACAGTTGGATTGCCCGGTTCAACGAATCTAGTACTAGGGATTAAAACATCATTGTCGTAAGTCTCTGGCGGGTTAGCTAAGCTTGACGGTTCAGCAGTGGGTGGATTAAGAACGGTTTCGTCAACAGACGGCTCATGAAGATTTGATTGAACGTTGATAGCAGGGTCTTCCGGTGCTTCAGTTTGTTCCAGGGCAAGAGTCGGCTACGCCGGTTCAGCGGCTTTTGGATCCTCAGCCGGTTTTGCCACTTTTTCTTTCTTGGGCTTTGCTTGACCACTAAGAATAATTTGATGAGTCAGTATAACAATACGGGTATAAAGGTGCAAAAGAAGGATAATTATCTTTACCCGGGGCGGTCTTAAAAGCCGGCAGCTGAGTTTGTGAAGAATCACCACAGGAGGAACGAGCAATCTCCTACAAAGTGGAATTATAGTTAAGTAACTTATAAAAGTGACTCGTTCATCAGAGTTAAGATTTAAAAGAACCTCATTTTGGCATTTCCGAGGGGTTTTCGGTAAGCCGGAGGGTAACTCATCGTCTCCACTGTTCCGCGTCTGACGGCGGCTCTCATGTTGTTGTTGTTTCAAAAGAAAATGAGGACCCAAATAAGCCAAGGGGTGTGAAAACCTTACTTTCCGGGTTACCCGCCGAAGTTTCTGCCTTGGTAAAGGTTCTGAGTCGGAGGAAATAATAGTTACCTCTTCTTCAACTGCCTGGCTGGCCCCCGTGTCCTCCTGATAATAGTCAGTGTCAATAAGGTTGTTAAAAAGAAGGCCAAGAGAGTCAAGGGCTACCTCCGACTCAGAGAGTCATCCAACTTGAGTAAGTCAGAAGCAGTTGTTTTCTTCCTAGATTTTCCGGCGGTTTTCTTGGCGGCTACTGCAGCGGCTCTAGCTTTCTTGGCAGCCTCATGATCATATTTGGCCTTCCAAAAGTCAGATTTAGCCTATAGAAAAATAGCATGTTGAAACTCATGCAAATACTTAACTGCTGAGGAAAAAGGAGTCAAGAGGATTTACCTCTGGTGCCGGGTTAAGCTTGTAGAAAGGATTCAACCCTACTTTGTTGCAGTCTTCATATTTGCTATTGACGAGGGTGGTCGCCATTTCAACAATGGCTTCTTCGGTCAGACGTAGGGAGCTATGACGTAATGGACCATCTGTTCCTCCGGTATAGTTGTACGTCAAGTCAGATCGGTGGCTCGGAGGGATGATCCGCCATGCGATCCAACAGCGGATCAAGTCAACTCCAGTTAAGCCATTTCCCAGCAAGGCTTGAACCCTTTTGATTGTTGGGATAAGTTTCTTGCGTTCAGCAGTAGAAAGTTTATCAGGGAGTAAATATTTAGCGTTAAGACGCTCAGCGCGATAACCCGACATTGGTTTATCATCAGCCGACGGCGTATCTTTGCAATAGAACCAGGTTTGGTTCCAGTCCTTGGGATGGCTTGGCAAGACTACTAGAGGAAAGAGAGCATCCCGTCCGCGCTAAATCGAAATTCCGCCAAGTTCCAAGATGGGGCCGTTGGTGTACTCATTCTAGCGGTTCAAATAGAAGTATTCTTTGAAGAGTTCAACAGTAGGTTCTTCTTGAAGATAAACCTCGCAGAAAACTTGGAAGTTACAGATGTTTGATATGGAATTGGGTCCAATGTCTTGTGGATGAAGCTTGAAAAAATGCAGAACATCTCTAAAGAATTTTGAGCCGGGTGATGACCCACAAGTATAAGGGATCTATCGTAGTCCTTTCGATAAGTAAGAGTGTCGAACCCAACGAGGAGCAGAAGGAAATGATAAGCGGTTTTCAGCAAGGTATTCTCTGCAAGTACTGAAATAAGTGGTAACAGATAGTTTTGTGATATGATAAATTGTAACGAGCAACAAGTAACAAAAGTAAATAAAGTGCGCAAGGTGGCCCAATCCTTTTTGTAGCAAAGGACAAGCCGGAACAAACTCTTATAATAGGAAAAGCACTCCCGAGGACACATGGGAATATCGTCAAGCTAGTTTTCATCACGTTCATATGATTCGCGTTCGATACTTTGATAATTTGATATCTGGGTGGACCGGTGCTTGGGTGCTGTTCTTACTTGAACAAGCATCCCACTTATGATTAACCTCTATTGCAATCATCCACAACTACAACAAAAGTATTAAGGTAAACCTAACCATAGCATGAAACATATGGATCCAAATCAGCCCCTTACGAATCAACACATAAACTAGGGTTTAAGCTTCTGTCACTCTAGCAACCCATCATCTACTTATTACTTCCCAATGCCTTCCTCTAGGCCCAAATAATGGTGAAGTGTTATGTAGTCGACGTTCACATAACACCACTAGAGGCTAGACAACATACATCTTATCAAAATATCAAACGAATACCAAATTCACATGACTACTAATAGCAAGACTTCTCCCTTGTCCTCAGGAACAAACGTAATTACTCACAAAGCATATTCATGTTCATAATCAGAGGGGTAATAATATGCATATAGGATCTGAACATATGATCTTTCACCAAATAAACCAACTAGCATCAACTACAAGGAGTAATCAACACTACTAGCAACCTACTAGCACCAATCCCGGACTTTGAGACAAGAATTGGATACAAGAGATGAACTAGGGTTTGGAGATGAGATGGTGCTGGTGAAGATGTTGATGGATATTGCCCTCTCCCAATGAGAGGAGCATTGGTGATGACGATGGTGATGATTTCCCCCTCCCGGAGGGAAGTATCCCCGGCAGAACAGCTCTGCTGGAGCTCTAGATTGGTTCCGCCAAGGTTCCGCCTCGTGGCGGCGGAGTCTCGTCCCGAAAAGTTCCTCTCTATATTTTTCTCACCGAAAGACTTCATATAGGAGAAGATGGATGTCGGAGAGCCACCAGGGGGCCCACGAGGTAGGGGGGCGCGCCCTAGGGGGGGCGCCCCCCACCCTCGTGAGCAGGGTGTGGGCCCCCTGGCCTTCATCTTTGGCGAGGATTTTTCTTTATTTGTTTTAAGATGTTCCGTGGAGTTTCAGGACTTTTGGAGTTGCGCAGAATAGGTCTCTAATATTTGCTCCTTTTCCAGCCCAGAATTCCAGCTGCCGGCATTCTCCCTCCTTATGTAAATCTTGTAAAATAAGAGAGAATAGCCATAAGTATTGTGACATAAAGTGAAATAACACTCCATAATGCGATAAATATCGATATAAAAGCATGATGCAAAATGGACGTATCAACTCCCCCAAGCTTAGACCTCGCTTGTCCTCAAGCGAAAAGCCGATAACAATAAATATGTCCTCATGTTTAGAGGTAGAGGCGTCGATAAAAATAAAATACGGACATGAAGGCATCATGATTATTCTCATAACAGCAACATATATAGATTTTGTCATATGATTACTTATGTTCAAGTGATGATCTATTCACAATGCAAAAGTATAAATCATAAACCTTATTGAGCTCCGACAAACTATAATCTCAGTCATTGAAGCAATTGCAATTTATCATAACATCGGAAAGAGTCTATGTCAGAGCTAAAAACCAAGTCCACATACTCAACTATCATTTAATCCTCCATAATTGCTAACACTCACGCAATACTTGTGGTTACGGAGTTTTAATCGGACACAGAGAAAGATAGGGGCTTATAGTTTTGCCCCACAACCTTTTACCTCAAGGGTAATGTCAACAATAATGGTTCATGCTCCCCTACATCCAATTAGATATATATATATATATATCATGTTCTTTCCAACATGCTGAGCTTGCCAAAGGATAAAATGAAAAATAAAAGGTGAAGATCACCATGACTCTTGCATAAGGTAGAAGATAATAATAAAAGATAGGCCCTTCGCAGAGGGAAGCAGAGGTTGCCATGCGCTTTTATGGTTAGATGCATAAAATCTCAATGCGAAAGAACGTCACTTTATATTGCCCCTTGTGATATGAACCTTTATTATGCAGTCCATCGCTTTTATTACTTCCACATCACAAGATCGTATAAATCTTATTTCTCCCACACCAATAAATCATACATATTTAGAGAAATTTTTATTCCTTTGCACCGATGACAACTTACTTGAAGGATCTTACTCAATCCATAGGTAGATATGGTGGACTCTCATGGCAAAACTGGTTTAAGGGTATTTGGAAGCACAAGTAGTATTTCTACTTGGTGCTGAGAATTTGGCTAGCATGAGGGGGAAAGGCAAGCTCAACAAGTTAGAGGATCCATGACAACATACTTTATCTCAGATATAAGAAAGACATAACTCATTACGTTGTCTTCCTTGTCCAACATCAACTCTTTAGCATGCCATATTTTAATGAGTGCTCCCAATCATAAAAGATGTCAATGATAATATATCTATATGTGAAAACCTCTCTTTCCTTATTACTTCCTATTAATTGCAACAATGACCAAAGTTATGTTTGCCAACTCCCAACAACTTTTAATCATCATACTCTTTCTATGTGAAGTCATTACTCTCAATAAGATCAATATGAACTTTTTGTTTCTTTTTATTCTTTTCTTCTTTCTTTTATTCACCCAAGATCATGGCAAAATAATCAAGCCCTTGACTCAACACTAATCTTTATTATATATAGCTCACGGACTCGATTACAAAGAGAAATCATAAAGCAAACTCAAAACTAGATCATGCCATAAACTTTATTCTACTAGATCAAGATACTACCAATAGGATCAAACTAAGAAAAACGGTAAAGATAAGAGTTGTGATTGTGATACGATACCGGGGCATCTCCGCCAAGCTTGGCAGTTGCCAAGGGGAGTGCCCATACCCATGTGATTATATCTCCTTGGTTGGTGAAGAAGGTGGAGGTGTTGTTGATGATGCAGGCTTGTCATCCATCTTCCAAGGCATAGGTTCACCATCATAGAAGGATGATCGAGTCTCCGGAATCCTCGAATCTGTAGCCAAACTCATTCTTTTGAATCTATATTCATACTCACAGTTTTGGTTTTGCAGGTCATAGATTTGGGCTTGGAGGTGCTCGATCTTCTCATATAGCTTGAAGATGGCCTCCTCGATGTTCTTGGCATCCGACTTGTAGTTGTTAGTGAACTCCGCGAGCATCGTGTGGCTAGTATTGATTCCACGCTCCACCATCCCTTGGCACTTGAAAACTTGCTGCTCCACTGCTTCGAGCCTCGTCTCCATGCTTCCGGTCCCCTTTGGTCCCTCTTCATTGCGGATGTGCAACAACCCATCACGCAACTCAATGGTTTGAGGGTGTCGCAGCACCTCCGCGAGGTAAGGGTTGATGACCTTCTCAAAGAACTTGTCCTTGGGGGCGCTTGGGGCCGTCATGATAGCCTAGATCTGTCAGAAAAACAGCTCGAAACAAGAACAGAGGAGGTTTGCGTGATACGGGAGTCAAAACCTTCGGGAGGTTATATAATGAATTTTTACCGACCAAAATACGTATCGTGCAAGAAAACGGAGTCCGGAAGGCACACGAGGTGCTCACGAGGTAGGGGGCGCACCCAGGGGGTAGGGCGCGCCCACCACCCTCGTGGGGCCCTCGTGTCCTTCCTAGACTGCTACTTATTTTTCTATTTTTGTAAATATTCCAAAACGGAGAAATATTGCCTTAAAAATTGTTTTGGAGTCGGTTTACTTACCGTACCACATACCTATTCCTTTTCGGAGTCTGAAACGTTCCGGAAAGTGTCCCTTATGTATTCCTCCGGGGTTACGGTTTCAATAATATTGGTTTCAACATTTATGGTATTACCTGAGATATAATGTTTAATTCTTTGACCGTTTACCACCTTCGGATTTGTGCCCTCGAAGTTGTTGATCTTTATGGCACCGGAATGATAGACCTCTTCGATAACATAGGGGCCTTCCCATTTAGAGAGAAGTTTTCCTGCAAAAAATCTTAAACGAGAGTTGTATAGCAATACATAATCACCTACATTGAACTCACGCTTTTGTATCCTTTTGTCATGCCATCTTTTAACTTTTTCTTCAAACAACTTGGCATTTTCATAAGCTTGGGCTCTCCATTCATCAAGTGAGCTAATATCAAATAACCTCTTCTCACCGGCAAGTTTAAAATCATAGTTAAGCTCTTTAATAGCCCAATATGCCTTATGTTCTAGTTCGAGAGGTAAGTGACATGCTTTTCCATAAACCATTTTATACGGAGACATACCCATAGGATTTTTGTATGCAGTTCTATAAGCCCATAATGCATCATCAAGTTTCTTGGACCAATTCTTTCTAGACCTATTAACAGTCTTTTGCAAAATTAATTTGAGCTCTCTATTGCTCAACTCTACTTGACCACTAGACTGTGGGTGATAAGGAGATGCAATTCTATGATTAACATCATATTTAGCAAGCATTTTACGGAAAGCACCATGAATAAAGTGTGAACCACCATCAGTCATTAAATATCTAGGGACTCCAAACCTCGGAAAAATAACTTCCTTAAGCATTTTAATAGAAGTGTCATGATCAGCACTACTAGTTGGAATAGCTTCTACCCACTTAGTAATGTAATCAACAGCAACTAAAATATGTGTGTATCCATTAGAGGCAGGAAAAGGTCCCATATAATCAAAGCCCCAAACATCAAACGGTTCAACAACAAGAGAATAATTCATAGGCATTTCTTGACGTCTACTAATATTACCAATTCTTTGACATTCATCACAAGACAAGACAAACTTACGGGCATCCTTGAAGAGAGTAGGCCAATAAAAACCAGATTGCAATACCTTATGTGCAGTTCTATCTCCAGCGTGGTGTCCTCCATAAGCCTCGGAATGACACTTGCGTAGGATCTGTTCCTGTTCATGCTCAGGTACACAATGTCTAATAACACCATCTACTCCTTCTTTATAAAGACGTGGGTCATCCCAAAAGTAATGTCTTAAATCATAGAAAACCTTTTTCTTTTGCTGGTATGTGAAGCTAGGTGGTATAAATTTAGCAACAATATAATTAGCATAATCAGCATACCATGGAGTACTACGAGAAGTACTTATAACATTTAATTGTTCATCAGGAAAGCTATCATTAATAGGTAGTGGGTCATCAAGAATATTTTCTAACCTAGACAAGTTGTCTGCAACGGGGTTCTCAGCTCCCTTTCTATCAACAATATGCAAATCAAATTCCTGTAGCAAGAGAACCCATCTAATAAGTCTAGGTTTAGCATCTTTCTTTTCCATAAGATATTTAATAGCAGCATGATCAGTTTGAATAGTTACTTTAGAATCAACAATATAAGATCTGAACTTATCACAAGCAAATACAACTGCTAAAAGCTCTTTTTCAGTAGTAGCATAATTTCTTTGAGCATTGTATAGAGTCTTACTAGCATAATGAATAACATTTAATTTCTTATCAACTCTTTGCCCTAGAACAGCACCTACAGCATAATCACTAGCATCACACATAATTTCAAAGGGTAGGTTCCAATCAGGTGGCTGAACAACAGGTGCAGTGACTAATGCTTTCTTAAGTATTTCAAATGATTCTACACAATCATCATCAAAGACAAATGGTATATCTTTTTGCAATAAATTAGTCAGAGGCCGAGAAATTTTTGAGAAGTCCTTAATGAACCTCCTGTAAAATCCGGCGTGACCAAGGAAACTTTGTATACCTTTGATGTCCTTGGGACATGGCATCTTTTCAATAGCATCAACCTTGGCTTTATCAACTTCAATACCTCTTTTAGAAACTTTATGCCCCAAGACAATACCTTCATTAACCATAAAGTGGCACTTTTCCCAATTCAAGACAAGATTAGTTTCTTCACATCTCTGCAAAACTTGATCAAGATTGCTCAAGCAATCATCAAAAGAGGAACCATAGACGGAAAAATCATCCATGAAAACCTCACAAATCTTTTCACAAAAGTCAGAGAATATAGCCATCATGCATATTTGAAAGGTAGCAGGTGCATTACATAAACCAAAAGGCATACGTCTATAAGCAAAAGTACCAAAAGGGCATGTAAAAGTAGTCTTTGATTGATCTCTAGCCGACACAGGTATTTGAGAGAAACCAGAATAACCATCTAGAAAGCAATAGTGTGTATGTTTGCATAATCTTTCTAGCATTTGATCAATAAAAGGTAAGGGGTAATGATCTTTTTAGTAGCTTTATTTAATTTGCGGAAATCAATTACCATACTATAACCTGTGATAATTCTTTGTGGAATCAGTTCATCTTTATCATTAGGAACAACAGTAATACCTCCCTTCTTAGGGACACAATGGACAGGACTTACCCACTCACTATCATCAACGGGATAGATTATACCTGCCTCCAGAAGCTTGAGTATTTCTTTTCTTACCACTTCTTTCATTTTAGGATTCAGACGTCGTTGAGGATCACGAACTGGTTTGGCATCTGCTTCCAAATTTATTTTATGTTGACATAGAGTGGGACTAATGCCCTTAAGATCATCAAGAGTATATCCAATAGCAGCACGATGCTTCTTCAGAGTTTTCAATAATCTTTCTTCTTCATGCTCTGAAAGGTTAGCACTAATAATAACATGATATATCTTCTTTTCATCGAGATAAGCATATTTAAGATTATCAGGCAAAGGTTTAAGCTCAAACACGGGATCACCTTGGGTGGAGGAGGATCCCCTAAGATTTCAACAGGCAAATTGTGTTGCAAAAGAGGTTCCTTTTTAAAGAACACTTCATCTATTTCCCTTCTTTCATTCATGAACATATCATTTTCATGGTCTAGCAAATAGTGTTCTAAAGGATCACTAGGAGGTACGGCAATAGAAGCAAGACCAATAATTTCATCCTTACTAGGTAATTCTTCCTCACGATGTTGTTTACTAAATTTAGAGAAATTAAACTCATGAACCATATCATCCAAGCCAATAGTAATAACATTCTTTTTGCAATCTATCCTAGCATTAACAGTGTTCAAGAAGGGTCAACCAAATATAATGGGACAAAAGCTATCTTGCGGAGAAGTAAGAACAAGAAAATCAGCAGGATATTTAGTTTTCCCACACAAGACTTCAACATCTCTAACAATTCCAATTGGTGAAATAGTATCTCTATTAGCAAGTTTAATTGTGACATCAATACCTTCTAACTCAGCAGGTGCAATTTCATTCTTAATTTCTTCGTATAATAACAGGCACGCCTACCACGGGTCTATGTTTATCTTTATCACAAGGTTTAGCAATTCTAGCAGTTTCACCTTCGAACTGAATAACATGCCCATCAATATTATCAGACAAGAGATCTTTAACCATAGCAATATTAGGTTCTACTTTAACTTGCTCAGGAGGTGTATAAGTTCTAATATTGCTTTTACGGACAATAGTTGAAGCTTTAGCATGATCCTTTACTCTAACAGGGAAAGGTGGTTTCTCAACATAAGACGTAGGAACAATAGGATCATTATAAGTGACAGTCTTTTCTTCAACTTTAATAGGTGCAACTACTTTCACTTCTATGGGAGGATGATATTTAAACCACTTCTCCTTAGGGAGATCAACATAAGTAGCAAAAGATTCACAGAAAGAAGCTACTATCTCAGAGTCAAGTCCATATTTAGTGCTAAACTTACGGAAAATATCGGTATCCATAAAAGATTTAACACAATCAAAGTTAGGTGTCATACCTGACTCCTTACCTTCGTCGAGGTCCCAATCTTCAAAGTTGCGTTTAATTCTATCCAATAAATTCCATCTGAATTCAATAGTCTTCATCATAAAAGAGCCAGCACAAGAAGTATCGCGCATGGTGCGATTGTTATCAGAAAGCCAGCATATAAATTTTGAATAATCATTTCTCTTGAGAGCTCATGATTGGGGCATGAATATAACATTGATTTAAGCCTCCCCCAAGCTTGAGAAATGCTTTCTCCTTCGCGAGGCCAGAAATTATATATATAATTGCGATCACGATGAACAAGATCCATAGGGTAATACTTTTGACGAAATTCCAACTTCAATCTTTTATAGTTCCAGGATCTCATATCACATAGCCTATACCATATCAATGCGTCTCCCTTCAAATATAAAGGGAAGACCTTCTTCTTAGCAACATCATCGGGTATACCTGCAAGCTTAAATAATCCACGAACTTCATCCACATATATTAAGTGCTCATCAGGATGCTTTGTTCCATCTCCTGTAAAAGGGTTAGCTAGCAGTTTTTCCATCATACCCGAAGGAAAATTCAAAGGAGTTTCATTTTCAATAGGTTCAGTAGGTTGAGGAGCAACTCTTTGCTCTACTGGACGGGGTGAAGATACCCCGAACAAGCCCCTCAGAGAATTACTTTCTATAGTAACAAGTGACAGTAAATTTCAGCACACTATATAAATTTTTCCTTACCAAATTCCACCTACCAAAAGCGCTACACTCCCCGGCAATGGCGCCAGAAAAGAGTCTTGATGACCCACAAGTATAGGGGATCTATCGTAGTCCTTCCGATAAGTAAGAGTGTCGAACCCAATGAGGAGCAGAAGGAAATGATAAGCGGTTTTCGGCAAGGTATTCTCTGCAAGTACTGAAATAAGTGGTAACAGATAGTTTTGTGATATGATAAATTGTAACGAGCCACAAGTAACAAAAGTAAATAAAGTGCAGCAAGGTGGCCCAATCCTTTTTGTAGCAAAGGGCAAGCCGGAACAAACTCTTATAATAGGAAAAGCGCTCCCGAGGACATACGGGAATATCGTCAAGCTAGTTTTCATCATGTTCATATGATTCGCGTTCGATACTTTGATAATTTGATATGTGGGTGGACCGGTGCTTGGGTGTTGTTCTTACTTGAACAATCATCCCACTTATGATTAACCTCTATTGCAAGCATCCGCAACTACAACAAAAGTATTAAGGTAAACCTAACCATAGCATGAAACATATGGATCCAAATCAGCCCCTTACGAAGCAACGCATAAACTAGGGTTTAAGCTTCTGTCACTCTAGAAACCCATCATCTACTTATTACTTCCCAATGCCTTCCTCTAGGCCCAAATAATGGTGAAGTGTTATGTAGTCGACTTCACATAACACCACTAGAGGCTAGACAACATACATCTTATCAATATATCAAACGAATACCAAATTCACATGACTACTAATAGCAAGACTTCTCCCTTGTCCTCAGGAACAAACGTAATTACTCACAGAGTATATTCATGTTCATAATCAGAGGGGTAATAATATGCATATAGGATCTGAACATATGATCTTTCACCAAATAAACCAACTAGCATCAACTACAAGGAGTAATCAACACTACTACCAACCTACTAGCACCAATCCCGGACTTTGAGACAAGAATTGGATACAAGAGATGAACTAGGGTTTGGAGATGAGATGGTGCTGGTGAAGATGTTGATGGAGATTGCCCTCTCCCGATGAGAGGAGCATTGGTGATGACGATGGTGATGATTTCCCCCTCCCGGAGGGAAGTATCCCCGGCAGAACAGCTCTGCCGGAGCTCTAGATTGGTTCCGCCAAGGTTCCGCCTCGTGGCGGCGGAGTCTCGTCCCGAAAAGTTCCTCTCTATTTTTTCTCATCGAAAGACTTCATATAGGAGAAGATGGACGTCGGAGAGCCACCAGGGGGCACACGAGGTAGGGGGCGCGCTCCCCACCCTCGTGAGCAGGGTGTGGGCCCCCTGGCCTTCATCTTTGGCGAGGATTTTTCTTTATTTGTTTTAAGATGTTCCGTGGAGTTTCAGGACTTTTGGAGTTGCGCAGAATAGGTCTCTAATATTTCTTTTCCAGCCCAGAATTCCAGCTGCCGGCATTCTCCCTCCTTATGTAAACCTTGTAAAATAAGAGAGAATAGCCATAAGTATTGTGACATAAAGTGAAATAACAGTCCATAATGCGATAAATATCGATATAAAAGCATGATGCAAAATGGACGTATCACCGGGCGGCGAAAAGCCCCGGTTCATATGATCAGTGAAGACGATGATTTCACCATCCTTTGGCTGAGGTATCTCTTCGGCCGGGTCAGGGGTGCGAGAATACATAACACTCTTCTCTGGTAAGTACCCGACAGTGACAAAATCCTTTAGAGTATCTTCAGTGACTGTAGAAGTGACCCAGTTGCAAATTGTCGTGGTCTTCGGCGGCATGGCGAAAAGACAATCTAAAAGGAAGTAATTTGCCAGCTCAAATTAATTGGTGGAGTTACAAGCTAATCACTGCAGTACAGATGTATAATGGCAGCTTAAATAAGGGCTAATGGTATATGAAGGAAAAAATAAGCAGGCATGGTAAGCCGCCATGAATAAAGATACTCAAGAGTTGCCAGCAACGAAAAATTGGCTAAGTACTAAGATAAATCTAGACCTAAAAATCAGTACAGATGATTTCATGAGCTTGCACAAGATTTCTTCTTCCAGAAAAGGGGATCTACTGATATCAAAGGTAGAAATAAAACGAGTATTGCATTGGTCTAGCGCCATTTTCAGATCAAAGAAGCTCGCAGTGCAGCCTGAAGGATGAACTACGACGAACTACGAAGAACACAAAGAAGCTCGCAAACCCTAGTGCAGATCTAAGGTATGAGAAGGCAGAAACTTACAGCTGCAGATCTGCTACGGAGGGTCGCCGCCGTTATCTCGATCGACTCAGGTTGATGCAGCGGCCAAGGTTGATGAAGACGAGGTGCTCTGCGACGGCGGTGGAGCTCGAGCGGCAGAAGGGTTGCGAGAGAAAGAAGGAAGAAGGAGAAAAATGGGAGATGGTTATCGGATCCTATTTATAAGGAGACAGGGAACAGGCAGGTGCGAAATACGAGGAAGCTGAAAATATGGTCATCCAGCTACCAGGACGCCTCGATTCTCAGGATAATCATTAGGATAAAGATCCGTTGAGATATGTTGGATGAAGTGTGAAGTAATGGCAGATAACATCATGGCGGGTTATCACAAAATCCTGGAGATGATGTCATGGCGGGTTACAAATTTTCACGCAATAAAGAGTAGAAGATTTCCTATAAGTGTTGAAGATTGACATGAACCAGTTCAAATCAATCTGGGGCCTAATGTTGGGGATATAACTATTAGGTATGACCCGTCCAGGAGGGGTCGGGTTATACCTATGGCGATTCATGAAGCCCAAGACAGCTCTGGAAGATGGCGGTTCAGTTAAGGGCCCAAGACCCGAAGGCGGCTCAAGGCCCGTAGAGATAAACCGCCATATGTGCATAACTTGTATTGTAAGGCAGGAATAGTTGGAGACCGAGCCAGACACTGTTCATGAGCCGGCCGGATTCTATGAGCCGCCGGGGGCAGCCTCTGTACATAAAGGGACGACCCAGCGGCGGTTCAGGGCAAGTAAGATAAGATCGAAAGCTAGGTCAAGGGGATTCGCTCCCTAGTAATCGAAACATAAGCAATACCACCTCAAACTGGACTAGGCTTTTACCTTCACCGCAAGGGGGCGAACCAGTATAACCCTCGTGTCCTTTTCTCATTTTAACCCCTTTAAGCTTCCTAGTTGCGATGGATCCACGATTAAGTCCTTCCACTAGGACATCTACCGTGACAATTCCACGACACGATGCTTCACATGTTGCCAATCTCTTTTGTAGGGAAATCTTACGACTACATGGAGTGCCAAAGACGATAGTCTCGGACCGCAACGTCAAGTTCCTAAGCTACTTTTGGAAAAACCTTATCCGCCAAGCTCGGAATCAAGCTACTTTTCTCCATGGCTTACCATCCTCAAACCGACGGCCAAACGGAGGTGACCAACCGCACACTCTCCACTCTACTTAGCGTGCTAATCAAGAAGAACATCAAGGAGTGGGAGGAGTGTCTACCTATCGCCGAGTTCGCCTACAACCGCGCAAGACACTCAACTACCGGCAAGTCCCCTTTTGAGGTCGTCTACGGATTCAACCCATTGTCCCCATGGGACATTCTCCCTCTACCACTACAAGAGCGCATCAATATGGACACAAGTGCAAGTGTGAACCATCTCAAGAAGGTGCATGAAGATACAAGGCACACCATCGAGCGCCAAGTACAACGACTTGCGACCAAGCTCAACATCAACAAGCAACCCATGGTATTCAACATTGGTGATCTTGTGTGGCTACACCTTCGCAAGGACCGCTTCCCCACCGAACGCAAATCCAAACTCCTACCACGAGTGGATGGACCCTTCAAGGTGCTTGCATGCTACAACAACAACGCTTACAAGATCGACCTCCCGCATGACAAGTACAACATGAGCGACGTCTTCAACGTCAAGGATCTCTCGCCCTACCATGGTGATGAAGAATTCGATCCGAGGTCGGATCTTTCTCGAGGGAGGGGAGATGCTGCGGAGCATCCCAAGGTCATCCCCATGGACCTACCTACGTATCCCACGACACCACTTGGACCAATGACAAGAGCACGAGCCAAGGCTATCGAAGATAAGGTGAACTCGCTCCTCTCCGAACTACCACTTCCTATGCATGAGACATGGCTACTACCTCAAGCGGAAACCCTATGTGTGATCAGGTACTTGGAGGAAAGCCATGGATCAGCTACACCCAACGGACAAGACGGCGAGGACACCAAGCTCAATGGACAAGAAGAAGGACTGCTCGAAACGCCTAGTCACCGGACGACCGGTGACCCTCGGACGTTCGATGAACTCCAGGCACCGGACGACCGACCCCCTCCGGACGACCGACGCTACCACACCCGAGCCAAAACGCCAGACTTCCGAAGACTACCGGACGACCGACGCCCCGGACATCCGCCCCCGACCGGACGTCCGACCCGAGCCCATCCGAGCCGAATCTACGGACGCCCGACAAGCATCAGACGTCCGGACCCTCATGAGCCTCCGGACGACAGGTAACCACTGTACGTCCGACACCTGTGTGCTGATTTCGTGTTGGGACGTAGCCCATGTACCCCCTTCGACCTCTAAGACTATATATAGACCTCCTCCTCTTTTCTAGGGTTAGCGTTGTGATAGCTCATATTAGAGATAGAGCCTCGCTCATCCACATCGGATCTACTCCTTGAGAGAGACCGCAGCCCCTCTACGGAGAAGATCCCCTTCGATTCAAGACCCCCTTTTGGGTGGCCCCATCAAGACCTCCTTTGGAGAAGAACCGGTTACCGTGTATCATACCTTGTTGATCGTGGATCGTGTGAACTCTTTTGTGTTCGAGAATCTAGCATATGTGTGATCATTCTTGTTGGTTTTAGTGTTTCTCTCATGTTTCCCCACGTGTTTCCCTTCGTGTTCTTCGTGTTCATTGCGGGATCCGCTCCTTTCGTGAAAGATTGACCATCTAGGGTTCCATCCTACATCACAGATCCAAGCAAATCCAATGAGGATAGATCCGCCAGAGACACACCTTCACACACCCACTAACGATGCTAGACGCATCACTGGAACGGGGGCCAGGCGGAGACCTTTATTCCATCTTCAAGGAGACGTTGTCATCTCGCCTTCCTGAGCAGGACACAAATCCTAACAAAAATCAAAGAAACGACTAATAACGGAGCCCTCTCGCCGGGCCTTGCTAGGATCCACCGTGCCTGCATGGCCCCTAGGGCCAGTGGAGACAAGGCGGACCTGTGGTGGTGCCGGCAAGAGGCACAAACCCTAGCTTTTTTGGAAGTGGAGGAGGCGGCGATTATGTGACCTTGATTTGATGTAATACTATTAAGGAACCCTCCTTCCTCGAGGAATCCAAAGTTGTATATCAACCATTTCTTTGAAAAGACCCCCCCCCCCTCGTAAAAAAACTCCAAGTCCCTGTTACGTCGTAACCGCTACATTTTCAGTTGTTCCAGGTATAAGTTTTCGTCGCCGGAGGCTGAGAAGATAGTGTTTTTCTTACGCAAGAAGGTAGTCTTTTTAGTGAATTGGCTTTCTTTTTTAGCAGATTTTAGTGAATTGGCTAACAAGATAATTAAGCCTAGTCTTTTTTAATGAATTGGCTAACAAGACAATTAAGCCTAGTTATTAGATTAAAATGGCTCATTAGCCCAGCCAGGCCAATGAGGCCAGATCATATTCCCTGGGTAGGCCCGGGAATAGCAGAAAAATCATTAGTTAAGGGTTACTCCTTGCCAAGTTCACTTTCCATCTTCTTTCATGTTGATGTGGCGCATTGCATGTATATTACTTGTCGCAACCTTGGAGCTTTCCATATATTTTTTCATAGATTTATTTTTTCATAATGGTTTATCTTTTGAGTCGTTCGTTCAAATACCAAATCATTCTCACTGTTGTATTTCTCGTTACGAGATCTTCGAAATTAGATCCCATGTTAATAGGTTTCGATGAACTTTTTATCACGAAGAACGAACCCCAAAAACCGTAAAAAATGAAAACCGGAAGAAAAAATTGAAGCCCAAAAGCACAACCGCATTTTTCATTTTTTTTGGGAAGCGCAAACCGTGTTTTTATCTTTTTCAGGGTTTGTACTTCTTGCATAATAAAATTCGTGCTTCTTGCGGAAGGAGTGCTTCCCGTAAAAGCACACGCTATGCTTTCCCCTTTTTTTAGAGGGAAGCACAACATGTGGTCTCGCAGAAGCACATAAGCATAGACTGTGTTTTTTTACTTTTATGGTGGAAGCAAATCAACACTTTTCTCTTTTCGGAAGCACGGTAGAACTAGAGTTGAGTTGTGCTTCCCATGGAAGAAATGTTGTGCTTCTCCCGGTTATGTTTTTTTCCCTTTTTTGGAAGTACAATTGTGCTTCTTGCAGAAGCACATGTTGTGTTTTTCGCAGAAAAATATTGCTTCCCGAAAGAAGAAGAAATTTGCACCAAAACCTAGGGAAAACCAAGCAAAAATCAAAAGACCGAAAAAACAAAAATTAATGATCCAAAAAGGTGTGCAGAAAGAAAACAAAGATCCCAAGGATAGGCTAGAGGATGACACATGGTGGCATCTGGACGCATCACTTTGCACGCTTTGACCTCCAAGGCGACGAAAATGACCCTTGCGGTTGGCCCCAAAAGGGTAACCGTGAGCTATTCGCTCCTGAATAGCGGGAAAAAGATATAGCCCGGTGTATGGGCCGACCCATTCCTGTTTCCTCCCCACCGGTTCTGGGAAGGTTGATTCTATAGCATTCCTTGAAGATATTGATTTTTTTTCTCCAGACACTTTTCTATTGTTTTTTTGGGTTTTCTTGTTTCGGTTTCCTTCTATTTATGCCTTTTTTTTCATTTCGTGAACATTTTCAGAAAACATTGGAACAATCAGAAAATTGTTTGGAATCTAATAATATTTGAAATTCATGTGCATTTTTGGAATCTGAAACATTTTTGAAATATGTAACATTTTTCAAATTGATGATTTTTGTTAAAACCAAGTTTTTCAAATATGTGAATATTTTTTAAAATTTGGAACACTTATTTTGTATAAATACATTTCAAATTCATGAACATTTTCTGAACTTCAAGATTGTTTTTGAACTTCAAAGCATTTTCAAATTTGTGAACACTGCTTGAAATTTGAAACATTTTTAAATCCTAGACCATTTTTCATATTCATAAACATTGTTTAAAAGCTAGGAACATTTTCCAAATTCAATAAATTTTCGAAAATTTGGAAACATTTTCCAAATTCATTAAATTTTTATTAATTCAAAATATTTTTGAAATACTGAGCATTTTAAAGAAAAACAGAAAAGAAAACAAGATGGAAAAAATTAAATAGGCGCGACCGCCCGGCACATGGGTCGGCCCAAAGCACGGGGGTGCGGGGTGCACATTTGGTGGTTATTCCCTGACCCACGCGCGTTATAGGAGGTCTCGCCTTTGGGGGCGTGTCTTTTGCACCTGGACTATATCTCGTTTTAAGTGAGCCCTAAGCTAGCATCGCCTGAACATTTGCCCTCATGTAGTTTACTGCCCCTCGTTTTCTTTCTTGCTGCTGGTTTTCTTTCTTGCTCACTCGCTGGTTAGGCTTCTGTCGTTCGTTTTTGCCCAGCAATTTGTCTCAGTTCGCTCTCACGCTGCACAGCTTCTGTCCGTTTCTTTCTTTTTTTTCTTTTTTTCCTTTTTCTTTTTTTCCTTTTCTTTTTTTCTTTATTGTTTTCTTTGGTTTTCTATTTTTCTATTTTTTATCGGTTTTCTTAAATTTCACAGTTCTTGACGGTTCCTTTTGCTTATTCACTGTTTCTTTGGGTTTTTGTTTTTTATCAGTTTTTTTGTTTATTTCTTGGGTTCACCGAGTTTTTTATTTCCTTTTTCTTTATTTTTTGTTTCTTTCTTCATTTTCTTAGGTTTTTCTTGTTTCTTTTGTTGCACTGGTTTTCTCCGGTTTTTGTGCTTTTTCTTTGCTTTCTCATGGATTTTCATGCTTGTCTTCGGTTTTTTTCATTTTCTTTGTTTCTAAGGTGTATCTTTTGTTTCTTTCTTACTTTCTTCGGTTTTCTCCGCTTTTCTTTGTTGTTTTTCTCTTTGTTCTCAACACATGTCTACATTTTTTCAGACAGATTTGTACATTTCATGTATATATCAAAACAGCTTATTATACTTTTTAACATTTTTCATATACATGATTACCAATTTTAATTAGATGATTACATATAAAAAAATGTTTGACTACTACTTTTCTCATAGACATTGTACATTTTCTCTATGTACCATGGACATTTTTAATATTTTTAAATATTGTACAAAAAAGTAGAAAAAGGGAAAACAATTTAAAAAGAAACAAGGCTGTGCCTCCCGCGAGCTGGGGCGTCCATCTGGCACTCGCGTTCACACGAGGGTTCCTACATTTTGCTTTGAGCGGGACATAGAGGAGCCCCAACTTTTGTCTCGCTTATTATAGCGAGACCAGCAGGTGCATCTGCTACAACGTCAGCCTCAATAGGCCAGGTTGAACAGCGAGACGTGCATCACGAGCTGGACATTAAATCTTCAAGCATCTTTCCGTTTTATTGATTGTGAGGCGTACATTTTTTATTTTCCTTAATTTTATTAATTTACTAAAACGTTTTAAATACGTATATGAAATTTATTACATAATTTAAAATTTTGAAAGTGTTCATCTTAAAATTGTTCATGCAATGTAAAAAGTTTGTTCACGTAATATTTAAAAATTCCATTACAGTTTTAGAATTTTTTTATGATATTCAAAGTATGTTCACGCATTTAAAAAAATATCTACATTTTTTAAATTGTTTCTAAATGTTTAAAAGGTTCACGTAATTTAAAAACCTTTGACCACTCATAAAAAAGATTTTGTATTTTTTTTAAATGTTCACCTATTTCAAGAAATGTAGTGTTTATACAATGTAAAACAACTTTAATTTAGTTCAATAAACGTTTTGTATCATTCAAAAAAATGTTTATGATATTTTAAAATGTACTAACTCTGAAAAAAATGTTTTGCATGCTTATGTGAAAATGTTCATGTTCATGAAAAATGTCCAATGTGTGTTACAAAATGTTCACCGTGTATTAAAGAAAATCTTCAATGTGCATTTTTAAATGTTCAATGTGTAATTTCAAAAAATGTTCAGTGTGTTTCTAAATAATGTTCAACCTGTATACGAAAAATGTTTGACGTGTGTTTGGAAAAGCTGAAGTACTTGAAAAATGTAAAGCGAAACAATGAATAGAAAAACAGATAGAAAACTAAAAGAAAATTGATAAGAACCAGTAGAGGCACACGGAATACTTTTTTTGTGAAAGAGGCACACAGAATACTTTTTTTTTGCGAAAGAGGCACACGGAAAACAATTAAGAAAAAAACAAAGAAGACGTAGAAAAAGCAAAAAAGGGAGTGGGGATGCAAGAATGTTCTAACACAGGTCCGTACCAGTATGTAGAATCTTCCAAACCGCTCTAATGTGTGAGGCCACTAAGGCAAGGAAACGCACCAAGCATCAAAGGCGAGACGAGTGTATGTCTTGCAGTAAGCGAGACATAGCCCTGTTGGGCCTTTGATTCAAGTTAAAATGCGGCCTAGCTTCAAGTCAGCTAGGCCTTTGAGTCAAGTCAAATTGCAACTCAGCTATAGCCTAGCACGAGACTTGTATCTCCTTATAAAAAGGTTGGTCATAGTGAATCCATCATCGGTCTTGTCATAATCAAAGCTTTCGATTTTGGCAACAAGAGCCTTGCGACCACCATTGTAAGGGCATTTCCTGCTTTAGAGTTTTGGTGATGATGACAACACACGTGTGGACTAATTATGCGCCATAGTTTTCTCAGGTACACATTGAGTGGCGCAAGATGTTTAGGCCTTCCCTCTATGCGGAAAAGATCGAAGACGAAGTGTCCGACGTTTCTATTCCTTTGGTCGTAGGATATTCGTACTATTAAGAGGGAATCCATGTCGGAAGGTATTGGTTGAATCTCGTCACGTACACATTCTCTGCACCCACCAAATACCCTCCATTTGAGGAGAGAGAGGTTTCCCTTTGTCCTCTGTCCTGTGCAGTTCTGACCATGGCGGTAGTACCGCTCCATTGAGCGGTTGTACCGCTGGCCGGTAGTTCCGGTCCTACCAGCGCTCTAAGTACCGCTCAAGGGTAACTCCCTTCTGTACTGGGTACGGTGGTAGACCGGTGGTGGAACGGAAGTTTTGGTTTGTCTTGACAAACCGGTACTACCGGTGTTCAGGGCGGTAGTACCGCCTCGGACTCCACCATCCAGGGACTGCTGGCCCAGCGGTAGCTCCGGCGTAACCACCGCTCTATCTACCGGCTTGAGGTGTAAACCTTCTGGATGAGATGCGGTAGTCGAGTAGTGGTGGAGCGGTAGTTCCGATTTATTCCGATAAACTGGTACTACCGGGTGCGCCACCGGAAGTACCGCCCTGGTGCCCTAGCACGGGTTTCCCACATTCACCGGTTGTACCGGTGTCTATTGCGGAAGTACCGCTCCTATGCATTTCTGCACATAACGGTTGGATCTGAGGGGACCCTATTTAAGAAGCAGCTTCTCCTACCTCCCACCTACCTTTTTCCTCTTACTCTCCTCCATTACTGTCATTAAAGCCCTCTTGCCCGATCTCTCTCTCTAGCCACTCAAACTTGTTGATTTGCTAGGGATTGAAGGAGGAGACCTAGATCTACACTTCCACCAAAGGATATTTGATTCCCCCATACTTTCTTGTGTGGATTTTGTTACTTCAACCTTGTAGGCTATTCGGACTCCGATTGGGTCGAAGAAAAAGTGGATAGGAAGTCAACTTCCGGAGGGTGCCAATTCCTTGGTTGCTCTTTGGTGAGTTGGTCTTCTAAGAAGCAAAGTCGTGTGTCTCTCTCGTCCACCGAAGCATAGTATGTGGCCGCCGGTAGTTGTTGTGCACAACTTCTATGGATGAGGTAAATTTTAAAGGATTACGGTGTCATTTGTGAAAAAGTGCCTCTTTGGTGTGACAATGAAACTGCCATCAAGATTTCTCTCAACCCGGTGCAACACTTCAAGACGAAGCATATTGAGATTCGTTATCACTTCATCCGGGATCATATTAGGCGAGGGGAGATCGAGCTGAACTATGTCAACACTCATGATAACCTTTGCAGACATATTCACGAAGCCTTTGGATGAAGCAAGATTTCATGAGTTAAGGCGTGAGCTAAATATCATTGATTCGAGCAATGTGGCTTGAACCTTTGCACACCCCACCATACTCATCATGATGTCTTGTTCTAGGTGTAAGCATGGACATAGGGGGAGTATTGTTCTCTCATTGAACTCTTCCTCCCCCCCATTATCCATAAGTTGATCAACTCTTTCACATTAGTCATTTTTGATGGTACGTGTGCTTCAAAGACGAGTTTTGGTCATGGGCCCAAGGATAATTCTTCACGGTGCCATACCTGTTGACTCAAACATAGGTGGCTTCGGCCACTGCCCTTGTGAAAATAGTGTTTTCCTTGTTGTATGTTTTCGTTTGCCTTGCTCTTTTGGTTTTCTTAGATGTTTGAATTCTCTAAAGAGTGGCTTTTATTGTTTGCTTCTTGCACTCTTGAGAGACTTAATCATCATAATTCAGTGTCGTGCTTCCATCCTAAGCCTTCTCCTCCCAAGCCATCTTTTCCAAATGTACACAAGTTTGATCTCTTTGTGCATGGGCTGATGCAACTTGGCGGTACAACCGGTGGTTAGAGCGGTTCTACCGGTCTTCCACTACGTTGTGTAGTCCCAGCGGTACTTCCGGTCTTGCACGAGCGGTTCTACCGCTCCTGCCTGCACCTGTGCCACTGGCCTGTACTATCGGTATTTGGAAGCGGTACTACCGCTGCTTCTGGAGCAGAAGTACCGCTCTCAAACATCAGGTAGCTACAGGACCGGTACTACCGCTCCTCGAAGCGGTACTACCGGCTGACATCTAGGGCTTATATAAGGGGCATGGGCTGAAGAGGTTTTCTTTTTTCCCTTTGCGCTCGTCCCTCCTCTAATCCCTAGCCGTCGGTTGCTCCGCCCATCGCCCCGGAGCGCCCTCAGGCCCTCCGGATCGGTCGGCCCTTTATCGGATCCGCTCCATTGAGGTCGCCTCCTCTTCGATCTACTCCCATGGATGCCGGTAATGCCCTGTTTCTTCTCGTTCTTCGGGTTCCTCTTGTTGAATCCTTTCTCTAGGGCATTGCTTGTACTCCCGCATTTTTGGCCAAATTTTTGGTGGGAGAGATCCGTATAAACCCCTTAAGTTTCCTGTGCGTAGGTAGAAGTAGGAATATTGCATCTAGATTCGAGATAGGGTGGTTCCCATTCTTCCACTTGGCAGATCCACTCTCAGTGGTACTACCGCTCCTTGTGAGAGGTACTACCGCTCGGGTGGTTCTACTGGTGGAACAACCGGAACAACCGGCTTCTCTGAACCTATATGCACTGTTCTTCTTATACTTACATACATGAGATGTATTCCTCTGCTCTTGTGTACATTCTTCTCGTCTATATTGGGGTTTCTGTGTGCTCTCTGTGTGCGTTTGCAAGTGGCTCTAGCTCTCGTGCTGCTCGGAAGCCTCAGAACACCAAGAAGAGGGCCCGCAGGGGCAAACCTTCGGATGACAATGAGGATACTCACGAGGTGGTGATCCCTACCAAGGCCACTCGTCGGGAGAAGTCTACTGCTGCCAAGCAACGTGTTGTGTTGCCAATGCACAATGGAAGATGCCGGAGTGGCAAAAGTTTTGTTTCCAGGATCCCTACACTACAGCACCAAATCCTCGTTGGAACAACCCTCAGTCTGGAATGAGTTACAGATGAGGATTGTGTCAGAGATTTCCGAGCGTCACAAGAACAAGTTCACCCGGATGTGATCCATTGAAATCGATCATTCGAGGAACAACCTTGACTACTTTGGAGAAGCTCTGGAGATCTGTGAGGAGTTTGATTTGATCAAGCTCATGACTGTGAATTGTGACTTCGATGTGCAGCTCATCTATCCGTTCTATGCTACAGTCCACTTCGGCTCTGATGATGAGCGCCACCTCTCCTTTATGTGCCGTGATGAGTTCTTTCATGTCCCATGGAGAGCCTTCTGCAATGCACTTGGCTATGAGAATACCGGGGTGGAGGGCCAAGGAGGCCTCCGTCCTCATGACCGAGATCACCCTATGGATAAGGTGAAGCTTGCCCCTCTGTACATTCCTGGACATGGTATTGTGGGTAAGTTCAGTGATCTTCTGCCCGTCTATGACATTTTGCATTGTGTGTTCCGCTGTGTGCTGCTTCCCAAGGTTGGGAATAAAGATGATATCTATGGTTATCTGGTGGATTTACTTGTGGCTATGAAGAACAATAGGGGATCCGGTGCCATGTTTGATGTCTCCAAGTGGATGTGGGAGGAGATGTACAATGTGGTGTGGTAATGCAAGGTACCGATCTATGCTCCTTTTGTGATGCAATTTCTGAACACCGTTTGGGCAGTCCGTAGGCCTGGAGAGCCTCTCACCACTCCTTCCAACCTCACTGAGCATCAGGTTAAGGTGCCGAGGAAGAAGAAGCATAAGACTCCTTGTTTTTGTTCGGGAGGATGTGTTTACTACCTCGGACGATGAGGACTTTGAGCTGGAGCCTGGGGCCCAGCCCACATGGGTTGAGAAGCTGACTTCCAACATCAAGAAGACCTTTTTCTTATAGACTCATATTCAGAAGAAGCTCTACAAGGCCCATGTTGCTGAGAAGATGGCGCGTTGCAGGCAGATTTAGCTGATGAGGCACCTCAACGTGCCAGATGTGAAGAGTGGCTCCGAGAAGACCATCACTCCTGAGGATACATGGTGCTTAGAGAACTGTCAGTGGTCTGATGAAGCGCCTGCTACCTCTTCTGTCTGTGGTCCTGTGGCGGCTCCTGCGGGGTCTGAGGAGTCTGAGGAGGCTGACGATGATGTTGATGATGATGCTTCTGACAGCTCTGCGGCAGCTGGCGAGGAGATCTTCTGATCCCGGGGCGCTAGCTTCGCTCTTTTCCTTTTTGGTGTCTTGATGCCAAAGGGGGAGATAGCTTCATTACGTCACGGGAGTTGCATGGAGGGTTTATCTTGTGAGTTCATTTGCAACTGCTCTTTCTAGTGTCTTGTGAACTTATCCCGTGTTGTGTCTTTGGGCATGGTGTAAGACATGCTTATTGTGTCTTTGGGCATGGTGTAAGACATGTGTTCCCTATCTACTTATCTATGCACTTGTCTCTCAGTAGAGTTTGCGTGTTGTTGGTGCCCTTTTCCTTAAACTCTATTGCTTTATGTATGGTATTATGTTGTTCTGTCACTGGTTGGTCTATAAAATCTAGGGAGAGTATTGATCCTAGTGTGATCACTTTGCATTCCAAAAGAAAACACTAAATAGTGCTCACACTCAGGGGGAGCCCCGTCTATATTTTCTAGAACTCCCGTGCTTTTCGTGTGGTTGTCATCATCCACCAAAAAGGGGGAGATTGTAAGGGCATTTCCTACCTTAGAGTTTTGGTGATGATGACAACACACGCGTGGAGTAATTATGCGCCATAGTTTTCTCAGGTACACATTGAGTGGCGCAAGACATTTAGGCCTTCCCTCTATGCGGAAAACATCGAAGACGAAGTGTCCGACATTTTTATTCCTTTGGTCATAGGATATCCATACTATTAAGAGGGAATCCATGTCGGAAGGTATTGGGTGAATCTCGTCATGTACACATTCTCTGCACCCACCAAATATCCTCCATTCGAGGAGAGATAGGTTTCCCTTTGTCCTCTGTCCTGTGCAGTTCTGACCATGGCGGTAGTACTGCTCCATTGAGCGGTTGTACCGCTGGCCGATAGTTCCGGTCCTAACATCGCTCTAAGTGCCGCTCAGGGGTGACTCCCTTCTGTATTGGTTACGGTGGTAGACCGGTGGTGGAACAGAAGTTTCGTTTTGTCTTCACAAACCGGTACTACCGGTGTTCAGGGCGGTGGTACCACCTCGGACTCCACCATCCAGGGACTGCTGGCCCAGCGGTAGCTCCGGCCTAACAACCGCTCTATCTACCGTCCTGAGGTGTAAACCTTCTGGATGAGATGCGGTAGTCGAGCGGTGGTGGAGCGGTAGTTCCGGTTTATTCTGATAAACCGGTACTACCCGGTGCGCCACCGGAAGTACCGCCCTGGTGCCCTAGCAGGGGTTTCTCGTATTCACTGGTTGTACCGGTGTCTATTGCGGAAGTACCGCTCCTATGCATTTATGCACATAATGGTTGGATCTGAGGGGACCCTATTTAAGGAGGTGCTTCTCCTACCTCCCACCTACCTTTTTCCTCTTACTCTCCCCCATTACTGCCATTACTGCCCTCTTGCCTGATCTCTCTCTCTAGCCACTCAAACTCATTGATTTGCTAGGGATTGAAGGAGGAGACCTAGATCTACACTTCCACCAAAGGATATTTGATTCCCCCATACTTTCTTGTGTGGATTTTGTTACTCTTGGGTGCTTGGGCGCCCTAGACAGAAGAGGTCACTTCGGAGCCGCACTCCATTGTGGTGAAGCTCCGGGGTTTCGTTGGGAGCCTCCAATTAAGTTGTGGAGAGAGCCCCAACCTTGTTTGTAAAGGTCCAGTTGCCTCCTTCAAGGGCACCAATAGTGAAATCATGGCATCTCGCATTGTGTGACAGCGTGAGGAGAATACGGTGGCCATAGTGGCTTCTTGGGGAGCATTGTGCCTCCACACCGGTCCAACGGAGACGTACTTCCTCTCAAAGGGAAGGAACTTCGGTAACACATCCCCGTCTTCACCGGCTCCACTCTTGGTTATCTCATGCCTTTACTCGTGCAAGCTTATCTTGTGTTACATCCCTTGCTTGCTTGTGTACTTATTGGTGTTGCATCATATAGGTTGCTCACCTAGTTGCATATCTAGACAACCTACTTTGATGCAAAGTTTAAATTGGTAAAGAAAAGCTAAAAATTGTTTGTTGCCTATTCACCCCCCTCTAGTCAACTATATCAATCCTTTCAATTGGTATCAGAGCCTCGTCTCTTTATTAAGGACTTTGC
Source organism: Triticum urartu (assembly GCF_056163025.1). Classification (NCBI taxonomy): domain Eukaryota; kingdom Viridiplantae; phylum Streptophyta; class Magnoliopsida; order Poales; family Poaceae; genus Triticum; species Triticum urartu. Next base: position 418,217,961 of record NC_141877.1, on the reverse strand, counting down.
CGTCCGAAGAGTATGGTTGACATCGTAGATAGTGAGGAGGAGCACCCTGGTGTTATTCCTTCCTTGTCTATGGCCGATGGGGGAACCTCGGTCTCATGTGAGGAGCTCAATGTGGCCTTGGACACATTTAAAACCTCCATGACGGCCGAGGTCAAAGGCGTGCTCAAGGATTTTCTTGATGGTCTTAAATTGTCCACCGCACCATTGGAAGTGGTTGATCCCACTAACAAGGTGACGGTTGCTAACTCCGACAAGGGGGAAGCTTCTAGTGATAAAGTTCCTTTGTCTAGTGGTAAAAGTGGAAATGGCATCTTTGCCCATGTGGAACCGCCACTTACCTATGGAGGACCGATTCCCTCCACTCATTTAAATTATGCCGGTTCTCCTCCTAATATAGTGAAAAATGAGGATTTTGACGCTTGGGTCTATTGCTTTAAACGTTATTTAAATCATGTTAACACTAACCTTTGGAGAATCATTGAGCAAGGTTTCTATCTGCATGACCCAAGCAACTTCTCCCCAAGAGAAGCCGTGAATCATCAATTCAACGAGAATGATCTCTTCATCATCCAAGATGCAATCCCTCCCGAAGATATTGCACATCCCCGACCATTCACCGTGGCAAAGGAAGCATGGAACCATGTTGTTTCCCTTTACAAGGGAAGCGCAAGTATTCAACGCTCCAACTATGAAGTGGTGCAAGATGAAGCCAATGAATTTGCTATGAATGAAGGTGAAGAACCTCGTGATCTCTACCGGAGACTAACCACACTCGCGGTCTCACTCCGAGATCATGGGAGAAAGGATACAAATGACAATTGGATCAAGCGGAAATTTCTGAAAGCCATGATGCCTTACCACAAGGCCATGTCCTCCGTCATCCATCAGAGGCCGGACTTCCACACCTTGTCCTCAAGTGAAGTGTTGGATGAGTTCGTGGCAATGAGTATCTTGGACAAGATCGCCGACATTGCGGTGTTGCGTTCTCAAAGAGCAAAGAAGCCCAACCTTGCTTTGAAAGCCAAGGCTAGTGTGGAAGAAGAGGAGGAAGAGGAAGAAGAGGAGAGCAACCCCGAGGATACAAAATATGATTATTATGAGCACATGGCTCTCGCTTCAAAACAATTTTGGAGCAAGAAGAACTCAAGGCCCAACTTTAACAAGAGCAACTCAAGTGGCGCCAAGGGCAAGCAACATGTGAGGACGTTCTACAATTGTGGCAATGTGAGCCACTTTGTTGCGGAGTGCCCCTATGAGAAGAAGGAAGACAATGGTGGCAAGCTCATCCGGAAGGACAAGGCCAAGTCTTTCCCCAACAAGAACAACTTCACCAAGAAGGCTCCTCCCAAGGGATTGGTGGCACAAGAAGAGTACAATGCAGATGATGATGATGATGAAGACGGTGAGACGGTTGTCATGTCCTCCGTGGCCATTGCGATAACCCCACGGGCGTCCCTCTTCGACTCACCCAATGAGAACATGACCGCCAAGTGCCTCATGGCTAAAGCCACCAACAAGGTAACCCCCAACATCAAAACTACCATCATTACTCATCCTTCTTTGACGGATTGCATTGATGAAAGTGGGGGTTGTAACGCCCTCGATACGGCTATATCTCCCACGTGTCGAAGCACGACTTAGAGGCATAACCGCATTGAAAGCAATGTCGCAAGTGAGGTAATCTTCACAAAAACCCATGTAATAAATAAGGTAAAAGATACATAGTTGGCTTACACTCGCCACATCACACAAATAGCATAAATATCATTACACTCATCCAGTTACACTCAAGGTCTGACTACGGAACCAAAATGAAGATAAACCCCAAAAGCAACAATGTCCCCGATCGCCCCAACTGGGCACCACTACTGATCATCTGGGAAAGACACGTAGTATCGTCCTGAGTCCTCATCGAACTCCCACTTGAGCTCAGTCGAATCACCTGGAGCGGTATCATCGGTCCCTGCATCTGGTTTTGAAAGAATCTGTGAGTCACGGGGACTCAACAATCTCACACCCTCGCGATCAATACTATTTAAGCTTATAGGAAGGGTAAAAGTATGATGTGGAGCTGCAGCAAGCGACTAGCATATATGGTGGCTAACATACGCAAAAGAGAGCGAGAATAGAAGGCAAAGGCACGATCGATGAACTATGATCAAGAAGTGATCCTAGAACAACCTACGTTCAATCATAACACGAGACCGTGTTCTCTTCCCGGACTCCGCCGAAAAGAGAACATCACGGCCACACACTCTATTGATTCATCTTAACTAATTTTAGTTTAAGGTTATCTACAACCGGACATTAACAAATTCCCATCTGCCCATAACCACGGGCATGTCTTTCGAAAGATCAAATCCCTGCAGGGGTGTCCCAACTTAGCCCATCACAAGCTCTCACGGTCAACGAAGGATATTCCTTCTCCCAAGACAATCCGATCAGACTCGGCATCCCGGTTACAAGACATCTCGACAATGGTAAAACAAGTCCAGCAAGACCACCCGCTGTGCCGACAAATCCCGATAGGAGCTGCACATATCTCGTTCTCAGGGCACACCGGATGAACACTACGTACAACTAAAACCAACCCTCAAGTTTCCCCGAGGTGGCGCTGCAAGTGGCTCTGTTTTGGACCAACACTCAGAGGAGCACTGGCCCGGGGGGTTTAATAAAGATGACCCTCGGGCTCCAGAAACCCAAGGGAAAAAGAGGCTAGGTGGCGAATTATAAAAAGGTTGGGCCTTGCTGGAGGAGTTTTATTCAAGGCGAACTGTCAAGGGGTTCCCATTATAACCCAACAGTGTAAGGAACGCAAAATCAAGGAACATAACACCGGTATAACGGAAACTAGGGCGGCAAGAGTGGAACAAAACACCAGGCATAAGGCCGAGCCTTCCACCCTTTACCAAGTGTATAGGTGCATTAAAATAGACAAGATATAATAATGATATCCCAACAATAACAATGTTCCAACAAGGAACAAATTCCAATTTTCACCTACAACTAGCAACGCTATAAGAGGGGCTGAGCAAAGCGGTAACATAGCCAAACAACGGTTTGCTAGGACAAGGTGGGTTAGAGGTTTGACATGGCAATATGGGAGGCATGATAAGCAAGTGGTAGGTATCGTAGCATAGGCATAGCAAAAGAGCGAGCATCTAGCAAGCAAAGATAGAAGTGATTTCGAGGGTATGGTCATCTTGCCTGCAAAGTTCTCCGAGTTGACGTTAGCTTGGTCCTCGTAAACATACTCAACGGGCTCCTCGATCACGTACTCGTCTCCCGGCTCTACCCAAGCAAGAACAACAAGCAAAGGGAGACACAATCAACCACGTGCAATGCACAAACAACATGATGCAAAACATGTCATGATATGCGGGATGCGGTATGCGATGCATATGCATGATTTGGAAAGGAATTATTGAACCTGGCCTCAACTTGGAAAACCAAGAGTGCCACTGGAAAGGTGAGTTGATTTCGGTCGAAATCGATATAAAGATCACCGGAAACGGATGCACGGTTTGCAAATGGCAAGGAAAACAAATATGGCACCGGTCTGCGATTAACAGCACGAGACCATCTAAATGCATCAAGAACAACATGCTACAGCACTCTAACATAGCAACAAAATACATGGCAGGGATCCACTCATTATGCTTGACAAAAGATGAACACTGAGCTACGGCTAATTCACTCAATAGCAGGCTCAAACAAGCATGGCAAAAGTGCAAAAGATTACAGGGTTCAGACTTAGTGAAAAACACAACATGCCAGGAATTTAACATCGGGAAGCAATGTTTAGAGCATGATATCAACATGTTACAGGAACATATCATGGCAAAGCAAGGCATGGCATGAAGCTACTCAAAGCATACAACAAAAGTCCCTTACTGACCATAAGCCAAAAGGGATCAGAAAATACAATGGCATGCATGTGAACATAGCAATTATCGTTAACAGATTCAGACTTGGTGAAAAACTGGAACATGGCAAAACAGATATCAAGTAGGCAAGTTTACGAGCTTGATGCACTCACCACAAGGCATTGCATGACAAACTAAGCATACACCCAGCAAGTAGACATGGCATAGAAACTAAACATGGCAAGAACAACAACATAGCATGAATGGATCAACTACAACAACCTCGGCAAAAATGCTTAACATGTAAACATTCTGCTAGGAACATTTTATAGCAAAAGTAGAGCTCGATTGACTCAAGCTAGGGTGATCCATAATTGCAAACAAAGACATGGATGGATAGAGCACAACAATATCTACAAAACATCCTTACTGATCATGCTCAAAAGAGGCATAGATCACTCGGTAGCAACAAGAACACATGGCATAAAAAATATTGACAGGACAAAGACAGAATATTTCTAAGTCCCTGAAATCAGCAACAATACTAGAGCTACTTTGCATGCTTGTTTCACCCAACAAAGTGCACAAAGATACATGACATAAATACTAGCATGTAGTAGGCATGAAAAAGAGCACGTTCATGTGCAAAACTACTCCATAGCATATTTGCATAAATATACCCATAAAAGACAAAACAGCAACATGATGTAAAATTCCATGTTCATGAACTTGCTCAAATGCAAAAAGTAATGCCACCAGTGGATTGGTGGGATTTTTCTACCCCAAAAACATATATAATATGTTGGGGTTGCTGTAGAAAAATCCCCACAAATGCTCTAAGATGCAAACTACCTAAAAAGGAAATAGATAGAAAAGGAAAATGCCTAAAAACAGAAACGTCCCGATTTGGACTTACCAGATAAGGAAAAGGCCCGAATCAGAAAGACCCCAAAACGGCAAGCTGCCCGATTGGGTTTAAAATAGGGCTATGCAGATGACATGTGGGCCCGTGGGTCCCATGTGTCATGTGAGAGAAGGCGTGTGCGAGTGTGTGGCTGGCCGGTGGGCCTGACGAGACGTGAGGCTGGCATGTGGGTCCGGCTTGGGCCCACAAGGCGATGAGGCAGGCGCGCGGGAGCAGGGGAAAACAGAGGAGGGAGTCGGCGGCGACCGAGCGTGGCGGGGCCTCACCGGAGTTGCTTCGTTGGCCCTACGGCAGGCGGAGAGGTTCAACAGGATCGTGGGAAGATCCCGCGCCTGCGAGTGCTGCTAGGTGCACCGAGAGACGACGGAGTCGACGCCGGCGATGAGCTAAAGAGGCGGCGACGGCGCGGACGCACGCGGCTAAACGGACAACTACGCGAGCATCTAAGGGCGTTGATCGAACCTATTTTAAGTGGAGAACACGACGGACAGACGCACAGGGGCAACGGGGAATGGAGCACTCATCGGAGACGAGGTCCGACGACGGCGACTCGGGCGGACGGCGCAGGAGAAGCTAAGGCATGCAAAAGAGGGGGCGAAAGGTACGGGACTGCGCAGGGGCTTACCATGATCACGATCGTGTGCTCGGTTGGCCGGGAGATGGACGGAGACGAGCACGACGGCGACCAAACACCTACGGGTGCCGCGGGGAAGAAGAGGAAGGAGACAGCTCCGTCTTGGCGTCCCGAGGGGAAGTAGTGGACGTCGGTGACGTAGTCGACGTAGGGGAGGAAGACGGACACGATCACCGGGGTGGAGTGTAACATCCCAAATTTTCAATTTGGAATGTTATACACTAGATCATCATGCATATCATATTTTCTTGCATTTTGGTTGATCCTAGAAATTTCACGCAACTCAAGGACCTTCGGAGAGAGTTGGAGATTTCGTTATTTTCATATTTGAGAGTTTTATCGAATTTGAAAAGAGGATCATTTGATTTATTTATTTCATCTTCAATAATTTTTCCGATATCAAAAAAAGAGAGAGGGAATAATATGACTTTCCCAAATTGAGGAAAAATGAAGATTTAATAAATAGATCAAATTTTGGTTTTTGCCGGAGTTTTATTTGCATTTTATTTGGATAGGGAAAAATGCGTGTTTTCGAAAATTGCATTTTAGGCCCGGAGTAAAGTTCATTTTGTTCGACTCATTTTTAGGAGTCGGGGAAAATTTACTTTAGATTTTTCGGAGTTCGTTTAATTTCTTTTTCTTTTGTTTTCTGCGCACAAAAAACCAGTTAAAAAAAAGGAGCCTCCCGCCAGGCCAGCCGGGCCAAAGGCCCAGCCAGCCGGCCACCGCCCCAGCAGCGCTGCGCGCGTGCGCCAGGCGCAGGCCGCCGCCTCGCCTCGCCCTAGCCGAGTCCGGTTGGACTCTAGGCTAGCCCTCTTTCCTTTGTTTCGTTTTCCTTTTCCCTCTATTTCTTGTCCCCTACCCCAAGTAATCCCCCCCACCTATATAAATACCCCCACACCCCCCCTCCAAAACATCACATCACATCAAAAACCCCAAGCCTCTCTCCTCCTAAGCCACAGCAGCAGCGCGCAGCCCCAAGCAGCCACCGCCTCTAGCCGCGCCGCCCCGCGCCTAAGCCGCCGCCGCCGCCCTTAGCCGCCGCCCGGAGCCCGCCTCCCGAGGTAGCCGCGCCTCTCTTTTTCCTCGCCACGGTCCGGTTTTTCCTAAAAGAACCATTCCGTTTTCTCTCCATTTCTTTTCTTTTTCTTCCGGTTTTTGTTTCGGTTTTCTTCCGAAACCCTAGATCGGTTTTCGTTCTTATTTCGGACCGTTCGTCTCAACGAACGTGATCACCGATTCTTTCCCGGTTAACGACGTCCGTTCGTTTAACCGTTCGTCTCTTTCTTTTCGTCGGATTTATTCCGCGATCGCGATCTCGGATCCGATCTTCGTTCTAGTCTTTCTTCTCGCTCGTTAATCGGAATCAGATGATTCAAGCGCCTGGAATTTCGTTTCGAAACCGCCGTTCCGTCTAATCAACTTAAACAAGTTTTGCCTCGGTAAAATTTGACCTAGTTTCAACTTGCTAGAACTGAGTTGTTTTCTTCCGCCGTTTGTTTTCCGTTTCTTTGTTCGGTTCGTTCTTTCTTTGCAACCGGAGTTCTTAAGTTGAACTATCTGGTTCGTTCTCTTGTTCGAGTTTTGCCTGTGCATTAGATGAGTACTTATTGTATGCTTGTTGTTTGTCTGCGATAGATCACCCGGATTGCGCCGCTTGTTACTTCGATTCCCTAGGTCTCGCGGATCATCAGCAAGGCAAGTAACACTTTGATCATACCTTTTCTACAACCCATGTTTTATTGCATTAGATCAATCCTCTCACATTGCACGATTAGGATTTAATTAAATTGTGGGATGGGAAGTAGATCAGGTAGTACCTATCACCTGTATTATTATGAAACCTTTGGGAGTTACTTCTACGTTTGCTTATTATGCCATGCTATGCTAGTAGACGTGGATTGGGTGAGTGATATCCATGACAGATGTGAGTTGATAATTTTAATGGTTTATCTAAGGTGGCAACTTAAACAAACATCTGGGTGGATTGAGGCACCTGATGTCTATCAGGACTTGCCTGTTTTTTTTCGGACCGCCACCCGGGCTCAAAGGGATCATAAGATCTTTCATGCTAGAAACTTCCGTGTGCAGCCACAAGCCATTATGGGCTCTGGCATAGTGGACTAAGTCGTGCGAACTCTTATGGGTAGACTAGCAGATGTAGGGGAAAGTAGGTGTACCGGTCTACCCACACGTAAGGTGCTAGCGCTTCTGAAAAACTATGTCTCGGTCATCCGTTTCTCAAACACCGTGTAGTGCGAGAAACCAAACGGAGGCGATCGAGTCTTGTAGGGAAAAGTGCGCAAACCTCTGCAGAGTGTACAAACTAATCATGATTAGCCGTGTCCCCGGTTATGGACAACTTGAGTATCTAGTACTTGAATATCATGTGAATCTCATCATGTTACTCTAATTAATATTGTTGGGTTTTAATTGTTCACTTAATTGGGATCGGAATGCTGTCAACCATTCTCGATGTTTCACAACTACCATGATAGTTAAATAAATTTATTCCTTTGCAGTAGGGAAAAACTGGCTTTACGCAAAACAGTAACCATAGAGCTTTCCACCAGCCATATATGCATGTAGTATAGCTGTTTCATTCCATTACTCTCTATGTGTTACATTGCCAGCATATTCCATGTGCTGACCCGTTTTCGGGCTGCAACTTCTCATGTTGCAGACTTTTCAGACGACGAGTAAGGTGCTTTTAGGTCGTGGTTCTATACTCAGTGATGCTGCTGGAGTTGATGGACCCATTTATCTTCCAAGTCTTCCGCTGTTATCAACACTAGATGGCCTTAAGCCATATTTATTGTAATAAGTTCTCTTTGAGACAACGATGTAATAAGTGTGTGATTGCCACTCTGCTATAAATCCTTCAATGTACTGTGTGGTGTCAGCATTACTGATCCAGGGATGACACCCGAGCACAGTAGACTTGATCCATTCGGGTCGGGTCGCCACAGAGATGGTATCAGAGCACACGCTGACTGTAGGACACGACCACTAAGTTAAAGCCATAGGTCACCATTCTCTTCTCATTTTCTAAACTCCTCATCTTTTCTACTCTTCTAGGATGACGCACGCGAAGATTAAGTACGCCCAACCGGATGAAGGCACACCATTTGGATTTCCCTGAAGGAAGTCACCAAACATTGGATTACCAAGCTTCACGGGAACCTTCAACGCCACTCTGCCTGAAGAGGAGCGCTGGAAGATTCAAGCTCACGTTCCGGGAAGGACATTCGCGCCAATCACGAAGCCCATAGATAGTGTTTTCAATGCACCAACCTGGAGTCTGGGAAGGAGCGTGGCAGCTCATATCACCATAGGACGCATTGGAGAAGTTTACCAAGAAGACCTCAAGGACACTATCTACCAGATTTGCGGACGCCGAGATGAACAATGGGAGTTAGTCAGCACCAAGAAGGATAGATCCATTGCATCATTCATCCAGGAGTTAAACCAGCACATTCGACGCCACGAGAACCAGATGTGCAATGATATGATAGAGTTGAAGAATGCGAAGGCAAGGATCATCGAGCTAGAAGGAGAACTGAAGTCTACACGCAAGGACTACATGGACGAGATCGTAGCTCTAGCAAGACACAATAACGATCTTAAGCAGGAGATTGAAGAACTCAAGAGTAAGTTAGCATCAACGGAGGAAGACGAGTACGTCGCCTGTCCGGACAACTACATCATCATCGACGACACCGATTCGGATCCAAGTGAACCCGACCTTGAAGACGAAGCTGGAGCGGATATCATGGAGTCTTCCACCGGTTCAAATTTCTAGATGACCACCAGATAGTAGTAGTATTCCCCCATGTAAACACAATAGTTCGAGCACTTTTGCGATAGTTTTAGACTGATTGTAAGCCCTTGTTTGATTGAATGAAGTGATTTTGTGTGCATTTGCTCATGTGCATTGGGGTAGTGTTTTCTCTTTAGACCTCATTCTATTCTCAATTCGCGCCTTTTCTAAACCCTCAGATGCCTCCAACCCAAGCTCTTAGGACACCATGTTAGTAACCTCGCCAGGAGCAGAGTATGTGGCAAGTTTATGGTGTGATCGGTTACCATTAAGGATTGGTAACTATGTGTTTCCCTCAGACCTAATAGTATTGGAATCTCAAGGACTGGATGTGATATTAGGCATGGATTGGTTATCAAAGTATAAAGGGAATATCGATTGCGCCAGTAAGACAATTTTGCTTACCACACCAGAAGGAAGAAGGATCAAGTATGTATCCCGGCATGTGCCAAACAGGACACAAGTAAATTCCTTAACAGGAGTTGTGCAGGAGGAAGTACCAGTGGTAAAGGATTTTCCTGATGTATTTCCTGAGGAATTACCAGGCATGCCACCGGATAGAGACATTGAGTTTTTGATTGAGTTATTGCCAGGTACAGGCCCAATATCGAAGCGACCGTACCGGATGCCAGCAAAGGATTTGGTAGAAATTAAGAATCAGATTAAGGATTTATTGGATAAAGGTTACATTCTCCCAAGTTCTTCGCCTTGGGGATCACCCGTACTTCTAGTGGAAAAGAAGGATGGATCATTAAGGATGGTTGTAGATTATCAGGGATTGAATGAAGTAACCATCAAGAACAAGTACCCACTGCCAATGATCAATGATCTGTTTGATCGATTGCAAGGAGCTAAAGTGTTATCCAAGATCGATTTGCGATCAGGGTACCATCAATTGAAGATTCGGGAGCAGGACATACCTAAGACAACATTCACCACGAGATATGGACTGTATGAGTATACCGTTATGTCATTTGGATTGACTAACGCACCTGCCTATTTTATGAACCTGATGAACAAAGTGTTTATGGAATTTTTGGATAAGTTTGTCATAGTGTTCATTGATGACATCCTAGTTTATTCAAAGAATGAAGAGGAGCATAAGGAACATTTGCGTTTGGTTTTGGAGAAACTAAGGGAACATCAGTTATACGCCAAATTCAGCAAATGTGAGTTTTGGTTGAAGGAAGTTGGATTCCTCGGACACGTTATATCCGGAGAAGGTATAGCAGTTGACCCCACTAAGGTTGAGACCGTAACCGAATGGGAGGCACCAACGACAGTTGGAGAGATCCGGAGTTTTCTTGGACTCGCAGGATACTACCGGAGATTCATTGAGAACTTTTCAAAGATTGCGAAGCCTATGACTGAATTGTTGAAGAAGGATACTAAGTTCAAATGGACTGAGGAGTGTGAGGCTAGTTTCCAGGAGTTGAAGAAACGTTTGGTTACCTCACCAGTGTTGATTTTGCCAGATCAAACCAAGGATTATGAGGTGTATTGCGACGCTTCATGTCGAGGACTTGGAGCAGTGCTTATGCAGGAAGGAAGAGTTGTTTCGTATGCTTCACGGCAACTGAAGCCTCATGAGTTGAATTATGCCACGCATGATTTGGAGTTAGCAGCCGTAGTGCATGCATTGAAGACGTGGAGACATTTTCTCATTGGAAATCATTGTGAGGTGTACACGGATCACAAGAGCTTGAAGTACATTTTCACGCAGAAGGAGTTGAACCCCCGACAAAGGAGATGGTTGGAGCTCATCAAGGATTATGACATGAGATTACATTACCATCCCGGAAAAGCTAATGTAGTAGCTGACGCATTGAGCCGTAAGAGCCATGTCAATACTCTAATGACGTGGAAAATACCCAAGGAGTTAGCAGAAAACCTTCATGAGCTATGTTTGGAAATAGTTCCGAGAGGCTATGTAGCAGCATTGGAGATTCAGTCAACATTGATGGATAAAATCAGAGAAGCTCAGAAATCTGACAAGGAGATTACTGCTATAAAAGAGAAATTGAGCAAAGGAAAAACAAAGGGATTTCGTGAGGATGAGCACGACACCCTATGGTTTGAAGACCGTGTTTATGTGCCCAATGACCCGGAGATCAGGAAGTTGATTTTGCAAGAGGCACATGATTCACCGTATTCGATTCACCCGGGGAATACCAAGATGTATTTGGATTTGAAGGAAACATTCTGGTGGACCGGAATGAAGAAGGATATTGCAGCATATGTAGCAGTTTGTGACGTATGTCAGAGAGTAAAGGCAGAGCATCAGAAGCCAGCAGGATTGTTACAACCATTGCCGATACCCGAACGGAAGTGGGATAAGGTAGGCATGGATTTTATCACAGGACTACCCAGGACGAAAGCAGGCTATGACTCGATATGGGTAGTAGTTGATCGTTTGACGAAGGTAGCACATTTTATTCCAGTTAAGACCACTTACACCAGTGCTAAGTTGGCAAAGATATACATGACTAGGATCATTTGTTTGCATGGAGTTCCGAGGAGTATCGTATCAGATAGAGGAACCCAATTTACCTCAAAGTTTTGGAATCAGTTGCATGAAACGTTAGGAACCAGGCTGGAGTTCAGCACAGCTTTCCACCCACAGACGGATGGACAGACCGAGAGAGTCAATCAGATTTTGGAAGATATGCTGAGAGCTTGTGCACTAGATTATGGATCTAGCTGGGACGATAACTTGCCGTATGCGGAGTTTTCCTACAACAATAGCTATCAAACCAGTTTGAAGATGGCACCTTTCGAAGCTTTATACGGAAGGAGGTGCAGGACACTGTTGTCATGGGACGAAGTTGGAGACCGTCAATTCTTTGGACCAGATTTGATTAAGGAGTCTGAACGGAAAGTTAAGTTGATTCGCGATAGGCTCAAGATAGCCCAGTCCAGGCAGAAGAGCTACGTAGATTCTAAACGCAAGGAGACAGTTTACGAAACCGGAGACAGAGTTTATCTCCGAGTATCCCCACTTCGAGGAGTTAAATGCTTTGGAGTTAAGGGAAAGTTAGCACCGCGTTTCGTTGGACCGTATAAGATCTTGCAACGTATGGGAGAAGTCGCTTATAAGTTGGAATTACCAGAGGGACTGTCAAGAGTTCATGATGTATTCTATGTTTCTCAGCTGAAGAAATGTCACGCCGAGATGGCGGAGGTACCGCTAAGAGATACAGTACCGCTTGAAGCGATTCAGTTAAAGGATGACCTAACATATGAGGAGAAGCCAGTCAAGATTCTTGATTATGCCAGTAGAGTTACCCGCAACAAGGTTATCAAGTTTTGCAAAGTTCAGTGGAACCACCACTCAGAGGATGAAGCCACCTGGGAAAGAGAAGAAGATTTGCTCAAGGACCACCCTCACCTATTTTCTAGCCAACCCGAATCTCGAGGGCGAGATTCATCTTAAGGGGGGTAGGTTTGTAACATCCCAAATTTTCAATTTGGAATGTTATACACTAGATCATCATGCATATCATATTTTATTGCATTTTGGTTGATCCTAGAAATTTCACGCAACTCAAGGACCTTCGGAGAGAGTTGGAGATTTCGTTATTTTCATATTTGAGAGTTTTCTCGAATTTGAAAATAGGATCATTTGATTTATTTATTTCATCTTCAATAATTTTTCCGATATAAAAAAAAGAGAGAGGGAATAATATGACTTTCCCAAATTGAGGAAAAATGAAGATTTAATAAATAGATCAAATTTTGGTTTTTGCCAGAGTTTTATTTGCATTTTATTTGGATAGGGAAAAATGCGTGTTTTCAAAAATTGCATTTTAGGCCCGGAGTAAAGTTCTTTTTGTTCGACTCATTTTTAGGAGTCGGGGAAAATTTACTTTAGATTTTTCGGAGTTCGTTTAGTTTCTTTTTCTTTTGTTTTCTGCACGCGAAAAACCAGTTAAAAAAAAGGAGCCTCCCGCCAGGCCAGCCGGGCCAAAGGCCCAGCCAGCTGGCCACCGCCCCAGCAGCGCTGCACGCGTGCGCCAGGCACAGGCCGCCGCCTCGCCTCGCCCTAGCCGAGTCCGGTTGGACTCTAGGCTAGCCCTCTTTCCTTTGTTTCGTTTTCCTTTTCCCTCTATTTCTTGTCCCCTAGCCCAAGTAATCCCCCCCCACATATATAAATACCCCCACACCCCCCCTCCAAAACATCACATCAAAAACCCCAAGCCTCTCTCCTCCTAAGCCGCAGCAGCAGCGCGCAGCCCCAAGCAGCCGCCGCCTCTAGCCGCGCCGCCCCGCGCCTAAGCCGCCGCCGCCGCCCTTAGCCGCCGCCCGGAGCCCACCTCCCGAGGTAGCTGCGCCTCTCTTTTTCCACGCCACGGTCCGGTTTTTCCTAAAAGAACCGTTCCGTTTTCTCTCCGTTTCTTTTCTTTTTCTTCCGGTTTTTGTTTCGGTTTTCTTCCGAAACCCTAGATCGGTTTTCGTTCTTCTTTCGGACCGTTTGTCTCAATGAACGTGACCACCGATTCTTTCCCGGTTAACGACGTCCGTTCGTTTAACCGTTCGTCTCTTTCTTTTCGTCGGATTTAATCCGCGATCGCGATCTCGGATCCGATCTTCGTTCTAGTCTTTCTTCTCGCTCGTTAATCGGAATCAGGTGATTCAAGCGCCTGGGATTTCGTTTCGAAACCGCCGTTCCGTCTAATCAACTTAAACAAGTTTTGCCCCGGTAAAATTTGACCTAGTTTCAACTTGCTAGAACCGAGTTGTTTTCTTCCGCCATTTGTTTTCCGTTTCTTTGTTCGGTTCGTTCTTTCTTTGCAACCGGAGTTCTTAAGTTGAACTATCTGGTTCGTTCTCTTGTTCGAGTTCTGCCTGTGCATTAGATGAGTACTTATTGTATGCTTGTTGTTTGTCTGCGATAGATCACCCGGATTGGGCCGCTTGTTACTTCGATTCCCTAGGTCTCGCGGATCATCAGCAAGGCAAGTAACACTTTGATCATACCTTTTCTACAACCCATGTTTTATTGCATTAGATCAATCCTCTCACATTGCATGATTAGGATTTAATTAAATTGTGGGATGGGAAGTAGATGAGGTAGTACCTATCACCTGTATTATTATGAAACCTTTGGGAGTTACTTCTACGTTTGCTTATTATGCCATGCTATGCTAGTAGACGTGGATTGGGTGAGTGATATCCATGACAGATATGAGTTGATAATTTTAATGGTTTATCTAAGGTGGCAACTTAAACACACATCTGGGTGGATTGAGGCACCTGATGTCTATCAGGACTTGCCTGTTTTTTTTCGGACCGCCACCCAGGCTCAAAGGGATCATAAGATCTTTCATGCTAGAAACTTCCGTGTGCAGCCACAAGCCATTATGGGCTCTGGCATAGTGGACTAAGTCGTGCGGACTCTTACGGGTAGACTAGCAGATGTAGGGGAAAGTAGGTGTACCGGTCTACCCACACGTAAGGTGCTAGCGCTTCTGAAAAACTATGTCTCGGTCATCCATTTCTCAAACACCGTGTAGTGCGAGAAACCAAACGGAGGCGATCGAGTCTTGTAGGGAAAAGTGTGCAAACCTCTACAGAGTGTACAAACTAATCATGATTAGCCGTGTCCCCGGTTATGGACAACTTGAGTATCTAGTACTTGAATATCATGTGAATCTCATCATGTTACTCTAATTAATATTGTTGGGTTTTAATTGTTCACTTAATTGGGATTGGAATGCTGTCAACCATTCTTGATGTTTCACAACTACCATGATAGTTAAATAAATTTATTCCTTTGCAGTAGGGAAAAACTGGCTTTACGCAAAACAGTAACCATAGAGCTTTCCACCAGCCATATATGCATGTAGTATAGCTGTTTCATTCCGTTACTCTCTATGTGTTACATTGCCAGCATATTCCATGTGCTGACCCGTTTTCGGGCTGCAACTTCTCATGTTGCAGACTTTTCAGACGACGAGTAAGGTGCTTTTAGGTCGTGGTTCTATACTCAGTGATGCCGCTGGAGTTGATGGACCCATTTATCTTCCAAGTCTTCCGCTGTTATCAACACTAGATGGCCTTAAACCATATTTATTGTAATAAGTTCTCTTTGAGACAACGATGTAATAAGTGTGTGATTGCCACTCTGCTATAAATCCTTCGATGTACTGTGTGGTGTCAGCATTACTGATCCAGGGATGACACCCGAGCACAGTAGACTTGATCCATTCGGGTCGGGTCGCCACATGGAGGTGGTTGAAGATCACGCCGGCGACGAGCTCACGCTCCCAGATGCGCTCGGGACATGGCCAAAACGACAAATTTGGTGGCTAAACCTACCAATCGACGGCGGCGGCGGAGGAAGGAAACCCTAGGAGAGGCATGGGACAAGGAGTGGGGGCTTAAGAGGGGCTAGGGTGAGCGGCGCGAGCTCACGCGCTCTCGGGCTCGGGGTACCCATGGCGACGGCGAGAGGAGAGGGAAAAGGTGGGTTCGATCTACAGGGAGGCACCGACAGGTGGGGCTAAGGCGACCACGTGGCAAGAGGCTAGCGGGGGTGCGGGCGCGCGCGGGTGAGAAAAAGAGGGAGAGGGGGGCCGAGCGGGCTGGCTGGCGCGCTGGGCGCACTGGCGCGGGGCTAGCTGGGCCTGCCTGGGAGGCCAAGGCCCAGTTGGGTGTTGATGTTGTTGTTGCCCTGCTGCGCTTTCTTTTTCTATTTTTCTTCATACAGAAAAAGAAAAGGAAAAGCACAGGGGAAAAGAAGAGGAGTTGAGTAATATAAAAATATCCTCATGATCCTGAAATTGTGTAGTATTAAATAAAATTGCTTTGGTAATTTTTAAAGGTAGAAAAATATTCCAAGTTTGAATTATATTTCAAACTTGATGCATTTTTGAACCCAACCAAAACAGTTCTAAAAGAGGTGAAATTTGACAGAGAGGCTAGGTATATGGTGTTAGGAAAATGGTGAAAAGATGAACATTTATGGTGGAGGCAAAGTGGCACTTGCAAAGAATGGAAGAAAAGGGAAGGAAGGAGAAGTGATGGTGCAATGGTTTGAGAGGGTGACAAGGGTAATGCACATGATGCTCATGGCAACAACATGAATGACCAAATGCAACATGGCAAGCACAAAGCTATACTAGATATGACCAAGATGCAACATAAGATGGCATAGAGGAAAATGACAAGCAAAGAAAAGACAAAGCAAAGGGAAACAAAGCAAACCCAAAATGAAACCCACAAAGAGGAAAACCACATGGTATTGAACATGACAAGGCTGGATACATTGCCAAATTTGGAAGTTTTACATCTGGGGTGTTACAGGGGTCCAACTTGGAGGAAAATGAGTTTGAGTCTTTTATGAGTAAGCTTAAGGGTAAATCCAAGAAGCACTTCGTTGCTCTCTTGGAACAACTTGGTGAAGCCAATGACATGATCGAGGCTCACGAAGACAACATCTCTAAGATGGAGGGGCATAGTCGTGACTATGCCGATGAGATATAGGATCTCTCTAATGCTCTTGAGAAAGAGCATGGTCATCGCTTGGCTCTTGTGGAGTCACACGACAATGACCATGCTAAATTCAGGAAAGATCTTGATCATGCTCTTGTTGTGTCTCGTGTGCTAAATTCCGAGAAGGCCAAACTTGATGTTGATCTTGCTAGACTCAAGGAGGAGTTTGACATACTCGACAAGGCTCACAAGGCCTTGAATAATACTCATGCTAGTCTTAAAGAGTCTCATGATCAACTCCAAGTGAGGCTAACCAAGGAGAAAGCCACTTTTCCTCATATGGTTTTAATTGATAATGCAAATGCTACTAACCCTTGTTGTGAGCATGTGCATCTTGTTGAGGAGAATGCAAAGTTGAAGGAGAAACTTGAGAAAGGCCTTGTGTCGTGCATACAAGGTGAAAAGAACCTCAACGATCTTTTGAGCAATCAAAAGGAAGTTGTGGCCAAGGAAGGGATTGGGTTCGCACCCAAGTCCAAGAACAAGAAGAAGAATGACAAGGCCAAACGACCTCCTCCTCTCATGCAAACTTTTGTCAAAGAGGGAGAGGGTGCCTCTAAGGAGAAGACGAACAATGTGAAGGGTGGTGGTGTCAAGAAGGGCAATGCTACCCCTTCCAACAAAGCCGGTGACTTTAACCCTTCCTATCTATTATGTCATGCTAGTGATGGGCATGTTTATGCTAAATTTGTTGGTTCTCCTTTTGAGTACATTGAATGGTCTATTTGGGTTCCTAAGACCCTTGTCACTAACATCAAAGGACCCATTGCAAAATGGGTACCTAAAACCAAGCATTGATCTCTTGTAGGTGTTTGCTTCCGGTGGGGGATCATGGTTGCTCGATAGTGGAGCCACCAATCATATGACCGGAAGCAAGGATTTGGTGGTGGACGTGCAAAAGATCCCATCTATGCCCACCAATGTCGAGTGGGGTGATGCCTCATCCTCTAAGGTATTGGGGCTTGGCAAGGTTGTCATCTCTCATGATCTCACGATCGAGAAGGTCATGCTTGTTGAGTCCCTTGCATACAATTTACTTTCCATTCGTCAACTTGCAATCATGGGCTTTGCCACTATCTTTGATATTGATACCATGGCCCTCTTGTGGATCAAGACTCTTAAAGTAGCCTTTGTTGGGCATGTCGAGAACGATCTCTATGTGATTAACTTTTCGGAGTGACCCACTAAGACCGCGACATGCCTAATGGCTAAAGTTGACGTGGGATGGCTTTGGCATCGCCGTTTAGCCCATGTCAATATGAGATCTTTGCAAAGTATTCTCAAGGGGGACCATGTACGTGGACTAACAAATGTTAATTTTGCTAAAGATCGTGCTTGCATTTAAGGAAAGCTACATGAGAAGGCTCACCCTCCCACAACTATCATTTACTCAAAGAGGCCTTTGGAGCTCCTTCACTTGGATCTCTTTGGGCCTCCATCCTTTGATAGTCTTGGGGGTAGAAAGTATTGCTTGGTGATTGTGGATGACTATTCAAGATACACTTGGGTGTATTTCTTCAAGAGGAAGAGTGATACCCAACAAACCGTCATTGACTTTGCAAATGAAGCTCAATGTCAACACAATGCAAAAATCTTGACAACAAGAAGTGACAATGGCACCGAGTTCAAGAACTACACCTTGGATGAGTTTCTTAGTGATGAGGGGATCAAGCATCAATATTCCACACCTTACACCCCTCAACAAAATGGCGTAGCGAAGAGGAAGACCCGAACGTTGATGGATGCGGCAAGGACCATGATGGCGGAGTTCAAGTATCCATACAACTTTTGGGCCGAAGCCATCAACACTACGTGTCATGCATCCAATCGTCTCTATCTCCGCAAAGGCTTGAACAAGACGCCATATGAGATACTCAGCGGTAACAAGCCCAACCTCAAGTAATTCCGGGTGTTCGGGTGTAAGTGTTTCATTCTCAAGAAAGGTGTTCGCTTGTCTAAATTCGAGGCTAGAGCTTACGAGGGTATATTTGTTGGGTATGCTACAAACTCTCATGCTTACCGTGTCCTCAATATGTCCACGGGACTTATTGAGGAGACATGTAACATGGAGTTTGATGAGAATAACAGCTCCTAAGTGGAGCAAAGTGGTACTTGTGATGTAGGTTATGAAATTCCTCCCCAAGCCATAAGAAGAATGGGTGTTGGTTTTATCCTACCCATTGAGGAACCCCTTGTGGCCGAAGGAGAAGGACAATGTTCCACTCAAGTGGAACCATCACCAACCCAAGACCCACACGCTTCCGAAGAACAAAGTGAAGGCCCTCAACCTCATGAACAAGACCAAGGGCAAGATCAACCTCAAGATTGCGTTGTACCACCAAGTGATGCCCAAGGTCAAGTTCTCTCCTCCGAGCAAGTTCAAGATCAAGAGCAAGCTCAAGATCAAGAACAAGCTCAAGACGACGCTCAAGATGATCAAGCAACCGCTCCTCAACTCACTCCTGAGGAGGAATTGGAGCATCGTGCCGTCAAGATTGCATCCAAGCTATCTACCAAGGGTCATCTCATGACAAATGTGCTTGGAAGAATATGAAAGGGGGTAAGAACTCATAGACAATTGGAAAACTATTGTGAACATCACATGTTTGTCTCTTGTGTTGAACCCCAAAAGGTCTATGAGGCGCTCGAAGATCCGGATTGGCTTAATGCCATGCATGAAGAACTCAACAACTTCGAGCACAACAAGGTGTGGAGATTGGTGCCAAGGCCAACGGGGAACCATAATTTCATTGGAACCAAGTGGATATTCAACAACAAGCAAGATGCTCATGGAATTATTGTCCGCAACAAGGCTCGCTTGGTAGCTCAAGGCTACTACTAAGTCGAGGGTATCGACTACGGTGAAACCTTTGCTCCTGTTGCTCGCCTTGAATATATTCGTTTGTTGATTGCTTATACTTTTCATCATAACTTTAAGTTGCAACAAATGGATGTGAAGAGTGCTTTTCTTAATGGTCCTATTAATGAGTTGGTGTATGCCAAACAAACCCCAAGTTCGAGGATCCCTATTTCCCCGATGATGTGTACCAACTCGATAAGGCACTCTATGGCCTTAAACAAGACCCACGTGCGTGGTATGACCACCTTACCGAGTTGTTGCAAGATCATGGGTTTGAAATTGGGAAAATCAACCCCACTCTTTTTACTAAGAAGGTCAAAGGGGAGTTGTTTGTGTGCCAACTATATGTTGATGACATTATCTTTGGTTCTCCTAACAAAGCTTTCAATCAGGAATTTGTTGCTCTCATGACCTCGAAGTTTAAGATGTCCATGATGGGAGAGTTGAAGTTCTTTCTTGGGTTCGAAATCAAGCAACAAAGAGAAGGAACCTTCATCAACCAAGCCAAATACACTCAAGACATGCTCAAGAGATTCAAGCTAAGTGATGTCAAGCCAGCTTCCACTCCAATGCCCATCAAATGCCAACTTGACTTAGATCCCAATGGTAAAGCAGTGGATCAAAAGGTATATCGCTCCATGATTGGCTCCTTGCTTTACCTTTGTGCATCTAGACCGGATATCATGTTGAGTGTGGGAATTTATGCATGGTTTCAAGCCGCACCTAAGGAAAGCCACTTTGTGGTGGCAAGCAAATCTTTTGATATTTGGCTCATACCCCAAACTTTGGCTTATGGTACCCAAGAGGAGCGAGCTTCAACCTTGTAGGCTATTCGGACTCCAATTGGGTTGGAGACAAAGTGGATAGGAAGTCAACTTCCGGAGGGTGCCAATTCCTTGGTTGCTCTTTGGTGAGTTGGTCTTCTAAGAAGCAAAGTTGTGTGTCTCTCTCGGCCACCGAAGCATAGTATGTGGCTGCCGGTAGTTTTTGTGCACAACTTCTATGGATGAGGCAAACTTTAAAGGATTACGGTGTCATTTGTGACAAAGTGCCTCTTTGGTGTGACAATGAAAGTGCCATCAAGATTTCTCGCAACCCGGTGCAACACTTCAAGACGAAGCATATTGCGATTCGGTATCACTTCATCCGGGATCATATTAGGCAAGGGGAGATCGAGCTCAACTATGTCAACACTCATGATAACCTTGCAGACATATTCACGAAGCCTTTGGATGAAGCAAGATTTCGTGAGTTAAGGCATGAGCTAAATATCATTGATTCGAGCAATGTGCCTTGAACCTTTGCATACCCCACCCTACTCATCATGACGTCTTGTTCTAGGTGTAAGCATGGACATAGGGGGAGTATTGTTATCTCAATGAACTCTTCCTCCCCCCATTATGCATAAGTTGATCAACTCTTTCACATTAGCCATTTTTGATGGTACATGTGCTTTAAAGGCAAGTTTTGGTCATGGGCCCAAGGATAATTCTTCGCGGCGCCATACCTGTTGACTCAAACATAGGTGGCTTCGGCCACTGCCCTTGTGCAAATAGTGTTTTCATTGTTGTATGTTTTCTTTTGCCTTGCTCTTTTGGTTTTCTTAGATGTTTGAATTCTCTAAAGAGTGGTTTTGTTTGCTTCTTGCACTCTTGAGAGACTTCATCATCATAATTCAGTGTCGTGTTTCCATCCTAAGCCTTCTCCTCCCAAGCCATCTTTTCCAAATGTACACAAGTTTGATCTCTTTGTGCATGGGCTGATGCAACTTGGCAATACAACCGGTGGTCAGAGCGGTTCTACCGGTCTTCCACTACGTTGTGTAGTCCCAGCCGTACTTCTGGTCTTGCACTAGCGGTTCTACCGTGTGATAGTCTGGCTTATTAGGGATGATAGACTACTCATATCAATAAGGAATCCTTCTTTTCCGGGAGCCCATTAGGAAAAAACTCCAAAGTTAAGCGTGCTCAGCTTGGAGTAGTTTCAGGATGGGTGACCGACCGGGAAGTTGCTCCCGGGTGCGCACGAGTGAGGACAAAGTGCGCAGAAAAGACTAGTATTGATATGTGGGGCCAGTCTAGATCCCGCCAGGAGTAACGACCACCGGCGGGTGTGTCCGGGGCGTTACAAGCTGGTATCAGAGCCGACCCTCGCGGTTACACGGATGTTTGCGGACAGGTGCGTGGTCATGTTGTTCATGACGTTTGTGACCCGTCGTGGCACACGACATGGCACATGTACCGGACTATATGCATAGACGTATGTGCCAAGAGGGAACGTTCATGTGGCCCGACGAGGACGTCGATTCCTTTGAGTGGGGGTGTATGTGATAGCCTGGCTTATTAGGGATGATAGACTACTCATATCAATAAGGAATTCCTTCTTTTCCGGGAGCCCATTAGGAAAGAACTCCAAAGTTAAGCGTGCTCATCTTGGAGTAGTTTCAGGATGGGTGACTGACTGGGAAGTTGCTCCCAGGTGCGCGCGAGTGAGGACAAAGTGCGCAGAAAAGACTAGTATTGATCTGGGGGCCAGTCTTGATCCCGCCAGGAGTAACGACCACCGGCGGGTGTGTTCGGGGCGTTACATACTGCTCCTGCCTGCACCTGTGCCACGGGCCGGTACTACCGGTATTTGGAAGCGGTACAACCGCTGTTTCTGGAGCAGAAGTACCGCTCTCAAACATCGGGTAGCTACAGGACCGGTACTACCGCTCCTCGGAGCGGTACTACCGGCTAACATCTAGGGCTTATATAAGGGGCACAGGCTAAAGGGGTTTCATTTTTCCCTTCGCGCTCGTCCCTCCTCTAATCCCTAGCCGCCGGTTGCTCCGCCATCGCCCCGGAGCGCCCTCAGGCCCTCCGGATCGGTCGGCCTTTTATCGGATCTGCTCCGTTGAGGTCGCCTCCTCTTCGATCTACTCCCATGGATACCGGTAATGCCATGTTTCTTCTCGTTCTTCGGGTTCCTCTTGTTGATTCCTTTCTCTAGGGCATTGCTTGTACTCCTGCATTTTTGGCCAAATGTTTGGTGGGAGAGATCCGTATAAACTCCTTCAGTTTCCTGTGCGTAGGTAGAAGTAGGAATATTTCATCTAGATTCGAGATAGGGTGGTTCCTGTTCTTCCACTCGGCAGATCCGCTCTCAGCGGTACTACCGCTCCTTGCGAGCGGTACTACCGCTCGGGCGGGTTCTACCGGTGGAACAACCGGCTTCTCTGAACCTATATGCATTGTTCTTCTTATACTTACATACAGGAGATGTATTCCTCTGCTCTTGTGTACATTCTTCTCATCATTGTTGGGGTTTCTGTGTGCTGTCTGTGTGTGTTTGCAGGTGGCTCTAGCTCTCATGCTGCTCGGAAGCCTCAGAACACCAAGAAGAGGGCCCGTAGGGGCAAAGCTTCAGATGACAATGATGATACTCATGAGGTAGTGATCCCTACCAAGGCCACTCGTCGGGAGAAGTCTACCACTGCCAAGCAACGTGTTGCGTTGCCAATGCACAAATGGAAGATGTCAGAGTGGCAAAAGTTTTGTTTCCAGGATCCCTACACTGCAGCACTGAATCCTTGTTGGAACAACACTCAGTTCCGGAATGAGTTACAGATGAGGATTGTGTCAGAGATTTTCGAGCGTCACAAGAACAAGTTCACCCGGATGTGGTCCATTGACATCGATCATTGGAGGAACAACCTTGACTACTTTGGAGAAGTTTTGGAGATCTATGAGGAGTTTGATTTGATCAAGCTCATGACCATGAATTGTGACTTCGATGTGCAACTCATCCATCAGTTCTATGCTACAGTCCACTTCGGCTCTGATGATGAGCACCACCTCTCCTTTATGTGCCGTGATGAGTTCTTTCATGTCCCATGGAGAGCCTTCTGTAATGCTCTCGGCTATGAGGATACAGGGGTGGAGGGCCAAGGAGGCCTCCGTCCTCACGACCGAGCTCACCCCATGGATAAGGTGAAGCTTGCCCCTTTGTACATTCCTGGACATGGCATTGTGGGTAAGTCTAGTGATCTTCTGCCCGTCTATGACATTTTGCATCATGTGTTCCGTTGTGTGCTGCTTCCCAAGGTTGGGAATCAAGATGAGGAGAATGTGGGTTGAGAAGCTGACTTCCAAGATGAAGAAGACCTTTTGCTTGTAGACTCATATTCAGAAGAAGCTCTACAAGGCCCATGTTGCCCACGTGGGTTGAGAAGCTGACTTCCAAGATCAAGAAGACCTTTTGCTTGCAGACTCATATTCAGAAGAAGCTCTACAAGGCCCATGTTGCTGAGAAGATGGCGCGTCGCAGGCAGATTTAGCTGATGAGGCACCTCAACGTGCCAGATGTGAAGAGTGGCCCTGAGAAGACCATCACTCCTGAGGATACATGGTGATTGGAGAACTGTCAGTGGTCTGATGAAGCGCCTGCTACCTCTTCTGTCTGTGGTCCTGTGGCGGCTCCTGCGGGGTCTGAGGAGTCTGAGGAGTCTGAGGAGCCTGACGATGATGTTGATGATGATGCTTCTGGCAGCTCTGCGGCAGCTGGCGAGGAGATCTTCTGAGCCCCGAGGCGCTAGCTTAGCTCTTTTCCTTTTTGGTGTCTTGATGCCACAAGGGGAGAGAGCTTCATTAGGTCACGGGAGTTGCATGGGGGGTTTATCTTGTGAGTTCATTTGCAGTTGCTCTTTCTAGTGTCTTGTGAACTTATCATGTGTTGTGTCTTTGGGCATGGTGTAAGACATGCTTATTGTGTCTTTGGGCATGGTGTAAGACATGTGTTCCCTATCTACTTATCTATGCACTTGTCTCTCAGTGGAGTTTGCGTTTTGTTGGTGCCCTTTTCCTTAAACTCTACTGATTTATGTATGGTATTATGTTGTTCTGTCACTGGTTGGTCTATAAAAATCTAGGGGGGGGGGTATTGATCCTAGTGTGAGCACTTTGCATTCCAAAAGCAAACACTAAATAGTGCTCACACTTAGGGGGAGCCCTGTCTATATTATCTGGAACTCCCGTGCTTTTCGTGTGGTTGTCATCATCCACCAAAAAGGGGGAGATTGTAAGGGCATTTCCTGCCTTAGAGTTTTGGTGATGATGACAACACACGTGTGGACTAATTATGCGCCATAGTTTTCTCAGGTACACATTGAGTGGCGCAAGACGTTTAGGCCTTCCCTCTATGCGGAAAAGGTCGAAGACAGAGTGTCCGACATTTTTATTCCTTTGGTCGGAGGATATCCGTACTATTAAGAGGGAATCCACGTCGAAAGGTATTCGGTGAATCTTGTCATGTACACATTCTCTCCACCCACCAAATACCATCCATTCGAATAGAGAGAGGTTTCCCTTTGTCCTCTGTCCTATGCAGTTCTGACCATGGCGGTAGTACCGCTCCATTGAGCGGTTGTACCACTGGCCAGTAGTTCCGGTCCTACCACCGCTCTAAGTACCGCTCAGGGGTGACTCCCTTCTGTACTGGGTACGGTGGTAGATCGGTGGTGGAACAGAAGTTCTAGTTTGTCTTGACAAACCGGTACTATCGGTGTTTAGGGCGGTAGTACCGCCTCAGACTCCACGATCCAGGGACTGCTGGCCCAGCGGTAGCTCCGGCCTAACCACCGCTCTATCTACCGTCTTGAGGTGTAAACCTTCTAGATGAGATGCGGTAGTCGAGTGGTGGAGCGGTAGTTCCGGTTTATTCCGATAAACCGGTACTACCAGGTGCGCCACCAGAAGTACCGCCCTGGTGCCCTAGCAGGGGTTTCCCGCATTCACCGGTTGTACCGGTGTCTATTGCGGAAGTACCGCTCCTATGCATTTCTGCACATAACGGTTGGATCTGAGGGGACCCTATTTAAGGAGGTGCTTCTCCTACCTCCCACCTACCTTTTTCCTCTTACTCTCCTCCATTACTGTCATTAAAGCCCTCTTGCCTGATCTCTCTCTCTAGCCACTCAAACTTGTTGATTTGCTAGGGATTGAAGGAGGAGACCTAGATCTACACTTCCACCAAAGGATATTTGATTCCCCCATACTTTCTTGTGTGGATTTTGTTACTCTTGGGTGCTTGGGCGCCCTAGACGGAAGAGGTCACTTCGGAGCCACATTCCATTGTGGTGAAGCTCCGGGGTTTCGTTGGGAGCCTCCAATTAAGTTGTGGAGATAGCCCCAACCTTTTTTGTAAAGGTCTGGTTGCCGCCTTCAAGGGCACCAATAGTGGAATCACGACATCTCGCATTGTGTGAGGGCGTGAGGAGAATACGGTGGCCCTAGTGGCTTCTTGGGGAGCATTGTGCCTCCACACCGCTCCAACGGAGACGTACTTCCTCTCAAAGGGAAGGAACTTCGGTAACACATCCTCGTCTTCACCGGCTCCACTCTTGGTTATCTCATCCCTTTACTCGTGCAAGCTTATCTTGTGTTACATCCCTTGCTTGCTTGTGTACTTATTGTTGTTGCATCATATAGGTTGCTCACCTAGTTGCATATCTAGACAACCTACTTTGATGCAATGTTTAAATTGGTAAAGAAAAGCTAAAAATTGTTAGTTGCCTATTCACCCCCCCTCTAGTCAACTATATCGATCCTTTCAACCATGAAGCTCGTGAGGTGTCTCATTCTTATCCAACACAAAGTAGCAGATCTCACTCTTGGCCATTTCATATCTTGATAGTTGAAGAGTGGAGGTACCCGTCTTTGTCAACACAATGGTATCACACACTTGCTTGGCGATGTTAATATGAAGGTAAGGTTGCTTCTCGGTTATGAAAAAACCCTTCCTTATGATCATGCATGTGGAAATATTGAGTTGTTTAGTGTAAGCTTCTTGTGGAGTTAGATCACTAGGGTTGACGGGATTGAATCTTCTTCCACAACATCCCACGTATATTGGAAGATGCTCTTGATTTGATCTTGCATCTCAATTCTCCATGCTTAGAACTTCCCATTTGTGTCATACAAAGGGAGGTTACCTTGATAGTTTAATATGGGTTCTCTAGGTGGTATTTTTTGGTAAGTCCAACCAAATTCAACTGGATTGATACCTGAAGGTGTGGTGGTGGGATGAAGAGCATCAGGCTTGACCCCCTGATAATGCAACCACCGCTTCATCAGCGATAGAGGCACCACCAAGGTTTATGGATGTATCCGCCACTACACGATTAATCATAGCTTGGATATTGATGGATTGTGAAGCTAACAATTTCTCTAAATTCTTGGAGCTATAATTCTTCTCATCTTTCAATGAGGTATCCACCTCTGGATCACCCTACTATGTGGGGTTATGTAGAACGCTCTCCCTGTCATGGGACATCTCGCTATAGGGAGGTTAAGCCACAAGATAGAGCGCGAGGTTTTGATACCAATTGAAATGACCAAGATGGACCTAGAGGGGGGTGAATAGGTACAATTACAAATTTTAATTTATTATTAGTATGCTTAGGCATCACGGAATATAAAGTGAGCCCAAGCAATTACCATTGTGAGATAAGTAATGCAATGTATTGTGTTCAACAACTTATAGTGAAGCAAGGTCAAGTGACCAAAGTAACAAAAAGGGAGCTAGGGTTATGGATAACCGATGACATGAAGACGAGAATGTATCCTGATGTTCATTTCCTTAGAGGGAAGCTAATCATTAGTGAAGGAATGAATGCTACCATGATGGCACACCAACAACATTACAGACCCATCCTATTCTCCATGAGATATCATAACAAATTCGATTCTAAACCACTCACTATTATATAATCGGGTTTGCAGATGGTTTTCGTAGATGGGACGATTGCGGTTGTGAGATCTGGCTCAAAGCCTGCGTCGATAATACTTGGAACAACATAGGTGGTTTTTGAAGTTGCATGCGCTGAATCACCACTATAGGCAGTTTATGTACACAAACCGCCCGCGATGCTTTTGTCCATACAACTGCCCCCGTTTCAATTTTTTGGGTTACATGTTTGTTTCTTTTTTTGTAACTGGACCTGCAAATGAAATTGATATACAAACACGATCTGCAAGCATACAACATTCATTGGCACCATACCTTTAGTTTTCACAACACCCATGCATATAATTGGGGTTTCAAGCCAACATGTATAGTTACACACTTTACACCGACATATGGACGTATTTCTAAAACATACAAAGTCTATTATTTCCTTAGAGATTATTTTAGTCATGCTTCTTCGATAAATTTGCTTTTATTAGAAGAAATTTTAAAATCTCCTATGCACCCCCTCTAGTCGATTTTTGATCCCACGCGGATAGGCTGGCTTGCAGTTTGGACAGTCTGACTAATACCAGATGAACTGATCCCTGGCAAACTGTCCGATGAAGCATTTGACTTGGTATTTTGCTCTTCGATGTTTTTGGGGCACCAAGACGTACAGTCCTACTAGCACCCCGGATAGTCCAACCGTTAGCCTGACAGTCCGACAAGTATGCCAGATAGTCCGACCAGATAATGAATACAACAATACGACTTTGTAGGTTTTTTGGATTTGGGCATATGCGTATGATTTGAGTGGAATTGTGTATAAAACCATATTGAGTTGGATGCGGTGGTGGCGAGAACTGGATCCGATGGAGCCACCCCAAGAGGAGCGACGTAGAGCTGTCTATGTTTCCCAACATTTGGTGCATAAACGATGACAACATTGGGAACTTAATTTGTTGCACGAGGACAAATCCTTTTGACTCCTTCGTCCCCACGCTCTTCTTTAGCATGGTAGTTGTTAAGGTGAGTTTTTTCCTGAGTTTGTTAGGGTTGTTTGTAAGTGTGCTAGCTGGACTTACAATTGAGATCCCAAACATGCCAAGCTCGGTACATTCCCTCGATAGATGTGTTCAGAATGTTCTTTTTAAAGTCCTAAGCCATGTATTAAGAATCATAGGTCCTTACAAACACACCCATATAGGAAAAAATTACATTCAAATTCTTGATGGTACCGAAGTCTTCTTCCTCCTGCATCGACCAATGGTGCACCATGACCATAGCCAGATGCCACCTCTCGCCCCTGCCTCGGGGGAGCAAACTATTTTAAACCTAGGAGCTTGTAGAAGCGGCGACCGAGAAGTCATTGATGAAGACAAGGAGATGTCGACGATTATGGTCTGCAAAGAAAATCGCTGCTTCAGAGAAGAAAATGTTGATAAGAACGTGTAAAAACTTTAAAGACCACAAATGCCGGCTAAATCCAGAAGGATCCACCGGAAACCAAAACCAACCAGATCCCGTAAGATCCACTAGAGACACGACTCCACACGCCCTCCGCGAGCGATAAAAACACCAACATATTGGGGAAAGAGCGGAGAAAACACTATTCCTACACTAGAACAACATTGCCGCCTTGCTGCCCCAAACCAAACTGGAAGACTCCCTAAAGAAAACCTGGAAAAAGAATCACCCATGATGTTGCATGACATGTCTGGATCCGATGTCGAGATCGCCGTAGTCCAGGACCATGCACCCACTCCCTCTTCTCTGATGACCTAGCCAGGTCGGGCCGCCGTTGAAGATTGCAGCGCTAGATGACCAACGCCGATGTGGAGCACCGCCTCATGAAGATCACCACTTGAACACACATCTCCTTCGCCATCCTGCAGCAGCCCTTCAACTCGTCCACAAGTAGGCCGCCCCCGATCAGGACCTCCCAGCCGCCATCTGTGCTGCACGGGCTTTGCCCGACGACACGGCCCAACAGAGGCAAGATGGGGGGGGGGGTAGATGGGGCGATGGCTAGGCCTTCGTTCATCTTTGGTCTCACAAATTTTTCTCGATCGATATTGTTATTTTTCTTTAATTTTTACACCAACTAACTGAAGGTGATGATGCAAATTGTCATATTTGACTAGCGATATATTGTATTTTATATGGCCCTGCTTTCCTAATGATTAACATTACATATTTTCCACTAAGCATCATGCATTAGTCTAAGTTGATGCCATACATTGAATTGTTTTTAGTACTCGGTGGTTATCGGAATTGCCATGTGTTGGTCACTTGTGGCGGTCCCATAGGTATAGTTACACTAGAATGATGCGAGCAACAGTTTCAAGAGTGGAGTTGACGTTGGGGGAAGAAGGAACAACAACCGGGAACTTGGTAAAATTTTCGTAAAATCCAACTGCCAAGTGTTGGTAAAACCTACTCCCTCCTTCCATCTATATAGGGCATAATGCGTTTTTCGAGGCTAACTTTGACCAAATGTTAAAGCAATAATATATGACATGCAACTTACACAAAGCATACCATCAAATTCGTATGTGAAAGGAGCTTCCAATGATGTAATTTTCACATTATACGTCTCATGTACTATTAATCTTGTCAATAGTCAAAGGCGGTCTTAAAAAATGTATTAGGCCCTATATAGATGGAAGGAGGGAGTACATTCTTTTGTTCCTTCTACAAGCAAGTCCCACATTAGGGTTTTCCCGCCTCCCGCTGGCGCTGCCATCGACCTGCCTCGTCTCCTGCGACCTTAGGCCGATGGAGACGCGTTGGATTTCGCCCCATGTAGGTGGAAGAGCTCCTGCTTCATTTTTAGGTGTTTTTCTAGGGTTTATGTCATGATCAAGAAGACGAGGTGACGACGGCTCCCTAAAGATGGAATGAGGTTCTCGCAGCCTAGCCCATGTCCCGATGGTGTGATTAGCATTGTCAGAGGGCATGTGAAGGTGTATCTCTGACGAATCTTGTGGGATCCTATCAGTGCTTGTCTTTGGTAGATCTGCTTGGATCCGGTCTTCGTTCGTGTGTCTATAGATTGGATCTTTCCGAACTACGCTTCTCTTCATTGACGATGGTTGTCGTTTTGGTGCGCTGGTCTCTTGGGGCCTTACCATGATGACTTTCCGACTGTATACTACAACAAGTTTTGCCCGGCTCCAGTGAGGAAGGGGCGATGATGGCGACGCACCTTCGGCTCACTCCAGTATTTGTAGTCGTCGCTAGGTGATCTACGAACATGGATGTAATTTCTATTGTTTCTTGTGTTCTTTGTAATGACATGATGTTTGATGAATAGATCGATAATTTTTTCTTGCAAAAAGATGTCAGTAAAACCCAACAGAAACATTATGGTTTGATATGCAAAGGAGGACGGTGTAGTTTTTGTTGCAAAAGGGCATAAGGCCATATATTAAGCATCACAGATCCTTACAAACACACTCATACAACAAAAGTACATTCAAATCTTTAGGGGGCCAAAATATTCTTCCTCCTGCATCCACTGGTGGCGCACCATGAGCATAGCTTGATGCTGCCTTTGGGCTCCGCCTCGACAGAGCAAACTTTTTTTAAACCCAGGAGCTTGTAGAAGCAGCAACCGAGAAATCGTTGATGCACGCTAAGAGATGCTAGTGACCGCGATCTGTGAGCATCGTCACCCTAGAGAATAAAATGCCGATAAGGCCCTGTAGAAACTTCAAAGACAATGAAAGCCGACACCATATGATCCAACGGAAAAGCAAACTGAATGAATCCCGGAAGATTCGTCGGAGACATGGCTCCACACCCCCTCCCCGACAATAAGTACACCAACAGAACGGGGAAAGGATGGGGAGAACATTATTCCTATTCTGGAACAACAATGATATCTTGCCGCCCCAAACTGAACTCGAAGACCTTCTGAAGAAAATCTAAAAAAATTATACCTCCATGCTGTTGCACAATAGGTCCGAGTCAGATGTCGATCTCGTGGCTATCGAGGACCATGCACCAACTTGCTCTTCTATGATGACCTAGCCAGGCCAGGACGCTGTTGAAGATCACCACATTGGATCACTAACGCCGTTGTGGAGCACCGCCTGACGAAGGCTGCTACTCGAGCACACATCTCCTTCGCCTCCAGCCCTCCAAGACTTCCCGGCTGGTGCCTACCGCACATGCTTTGCCCGGTGACGCGCCCTGGCAGCGGCGAGAGGAATAGATGAGGCGTTGCCTAGGGTTTTGCTCGTGCGCGTGCTCCTTTTTTTCCACGAAAATTCACCACGCTGTCAAACAATTAATTTGGAACACGGAGGATGGTACGCTGCCAACTAGCTTGATAGGAGATGTCGACCACACAACGGGGTGTGTAATTCCATATGGGCATCGGGTTGGAGGTTGCATGATGGGTGGTCTCCACACTAATGTTTTTTTTTATCGAGATTTCAGCTATGAGGGAATGTCTGTATGGTGACCAAAATCCAATGCGGCACCATTTGTTTGGCCATGGCAAGAAAAAGTAATATTTGTTTAGTTGATTCTGTTTTTTCTTGTGTTGCCAGTTCATCTTAGTCTCGCCAGTGTCGACCAACTCATCACGAGTAAGCAGAAGTTTGACCACAATTTTGGTTAGCAAATTATCTGTTAGAACACACTTTAGCTAAAACAAAAATATATAACTAGTTTAGATGATAAAATGGCGTGTTGCTTACCGGAACCATGACGAGCAGAGAAAGGGACCAACACCACACCACAGCTGAGCATCGGAAACCATGGGCTGGTTGGCAGTATCTCGGATCACCCACCAGTCAGGAAGATGGTCGTGTGGGCCCAAAGTGCAGGGTCAAGAAAGCAGAAAGAAAGAAAGAAAGAAAGGACGGAGAAAAAGACTGACCCTCCACGTTCTTATCTGCAGCCGGTTTGCCCCAGCTTTCGCTCCGCCCGCCGGCTGGCAGCAAACCGCATCCGGTACTGGCAGTACTCTCCGGCGCTAATCGCAATGATTTTCACGGCAGAGGTCTTGCTTCTTCCGCTGATCCTCATCTACAATGCCTGGCTATTTAGGGCCGCGGCAGCGGGGTGGGGGGAACGAACACAACAGACGCCGTCCTCCTGCCACTTCACCTCTCCCACCTTTCCCCACTCTTCTCCAACCCCCGGACGCAGGTAAAGAACCCCAAAAACCCTCATTCCCCCCCCTCCTTCTTCCTCTTCAATCGTGTGAGATCCGGGCAGTTCTTCGCTGTGACTCCTCTGCTCCCGGATCCTGCTTTGCTTGCTGGTAGTGGTAGGGATGGCGCGATCTTGACGACCCGAGCACATCGATCTTCCCCTCTGTTTTTTGTGTTTTTGTTTTTCGTTTTCCGTTCTGTGTTCTTGTTTTCCCTCTCTGCTTCTGCCTTACTCTGCTTCTTCGTTTGATGTAGTTCTAGTCTAGCGCCGAGTCTTTGCGCGTCGTCGAGGTCCTCAACCCGCACCACCTCTCGCGCAATTTCCCCTTGGTTCTTTCTTCTTGTTCCGTTGCCTTTGCCCTCTCTGTGTTTTCTTTTTGTTTTATTTGAAAAAAAAACCTAATGTCGAGGATGGATTTCCCCCTGTTTTTTCTCCACATGCTGTCTCTTTCTTGATGTCTGGCGCGACGACTCCTAAGTCTGGTCGTCCTCGATCTCTATCCACTGCAATTTCCTCGTAATTATATATAAAACTAAAAAGGATTGGAAGTTACTGCAGTTTAGTCGTTTGGACGAGAACTGTTGGTGCTTGTGCTAGTTGCTCTCAGATATCTTTTCCCTCGTTGGAGTGTAGCACCAAATCTTACCCGGGTGTCTTTTCCCCTAGTTTTCTCCGTGGATAATCAAATTAACTACTTTTTCATGGGTGCTTGCTGCCGAAATTGCTCAACTTTTTGTGTGGTATGAGTAGGATCATAGAATTTTCTGCCGATTGCCTGTCAAATCAAATTATAATGATAGCAAGAAACACTGTTGCAGTCTTTACTATCCTGTCAATGTCCAACTAACTGTTCCTGTACGCTATTGTCTGCTGATTTGCAAAGACCTTATTTTTTTAGAGGATCAGGTTGCAAAGACCCTATAACCATTATACATCCCTGAAAGTGTTTAATACTCAAACATGCAAGTGGGGCATTAGTCAATGCTTAGGCTCATGTAGGAACTCCCTGATTGGTTCTGGTTTACGTCTGTACAACGGGATAATTGAGGATGATGGCGGCTGTAGCACGCCCTTGCTTATATATACCACCTCTTTCCTGCCTCATTAATCACCCCACCTTGTCATTTGAACCTATCCTGGTACGAGCCAAGCATTCTTTCTTGTCTTGGATACTTGCATACTTCTATTGTCTGCTTTGCAGTAAACATGTTATTGAGAATTACTTTAAGATTCGATATGTTCTATATGATGGGGTTAATATTGTTACATACGTAGTTCTTTTGGCTTTCTTGTTTTCCAGAGTTTTAGCCAAAGCTCCTGTAGTTGTTGTATTATGTATGCTAGTCATCTCTGAAGCCTTGTAATGATTATAAACAAATAATTGCTATTTTTCGTGTGTGGTGGGAGTGGGACCATATAGTTGTCACCAATTGCAATTAATCCATTAGAATCAATAATGATTGCTTGCAGGAAGCACAGTTGCAGTCTTTAGCATCTTATCATTGTCTAATCTACCTGTTCTGTACGCAGTTGTCTCCTTTACAAATAGCCTAAGCCATTGAAAGTGATTCATATGTTCTTAAGTTAGCTCGAATGCCCAAGTGGGCGATTAGTGAATTGCTTAGGATGCGTATATGCTTGCTGATTGGTCTCATTGGTCTCCATCCAAGTGGATACAGATAACAATGGGATAATTGAACAGGCTGTGGACCTGTAGTGCGCTCTTGCTTATAAGGCGCATTGCAGATGCCTGCCTTCCTTGTAAAGGTCCACCCTGTTTCTAATTTGGCCCTATCCTTTTACCAGCTGAGCATTTCACTTTTGCCTTGCCAATTTAAATTTCGACTCAGGCATGTTCAGATGTTCTCTTGCATTCTTCCATTGACTGTTAGTATTGTTTTCAAGAATTGTTAGTTCTTTTGCTGTTCTGTTCTTGTGGTGTTCTACAGAAAGCTCTTATAGTTATGTATGTTTATCTCTGCAGCCTTGTAATTTGTACAAACAAATTAAATCATTTTGCTCAAGTAAGTTGGAGATCTCAGTTTTGTTCACTGAGAAAATGAAAATTAATCATCAGTAAAGCTGGATTTAGAGTAAATAGCTTTCTTTGGGTATATCTCTAGGTGTTTAGAGGCACAACTGTTTGTTTTGTTGGTTGATATGAGCATCATGCGGCTCCTGAATGAGTGTAGGGATACTTGTTGATTTAATAATGTGTGAAAATTTATTTTTGGAAAAAAGAGTTAATGGTATTATGCATATCATCACTATAGACATATTTCATTACTTTGTTGATCTTATGATATATGAAATATCCAGGTACTACCAGAAGTGATCGGAAGCCTGCAGTATGGGCAATCTGTGCTGCTGTGTTCAAGTTGACCAGTCTACCGTGGCCATCAGAGAGCAGTTTGGGAAGTTTGACAGTGTGCTTGAGCCAGGATGCCACTGCCTGCCTTGGATCTTTGGGAAACGTGTAGTTGGCCATCTCACACTCAGGTTGCAGCAGCTGGATGTGCGCTGTGAAACCAAGACAAAGGTTTATCACTTTATCTTAACACCCAGTTACGAAATGGATGCTTAGATGTCTTTTATTTCCAAAGAAAATGTGCCATCGTTTTTGTCCTAACAGAAATTTCAAAGCTTAATGTTGCATCTTATAGTAGGTCTTTGTGGGCTGTAAATCACATGAATCCCTGTTTGAAGAAAACTTGCTTTTCCTGTTAACTTCTTCTATATAAAATGAACGGCACTGAAAGTATATAAAATTATATTGGTAGTTAGTTACTCCCTGCAACTTCTAAATTTTAGCATTTTGGTTTGCCATCTGCATATAATCCTAAATTGACTGCCACATGATATTAAGAAACGTTCTCGTATAACTATACTTACTAATTATTAATCCTTTAGTGACCTAATCAAGTATCCAAAAGGTCACATTGCCATTGATACTGTGTTCTGTATTTTCTTCTGCTATTAAGAATTATCGTGATGTTGCTGACATGTGAAGTTCTGTAGGACAATGTGTTTGTCACTGTTGTTGCATCGATTCAGTACCGACCTCTGGCTGGCAAAGAAAGTGACGCATACTACAAACTGACCAACACAAGATCCCAGATTCAAGCCTATGTCTTTGATGGTAGGATTTCTTGGTATACGTGAAGATTTCTATATGGTGTTTCAGTAGCTTAGTATATTCATATCATCACTGATACAGCTGAATGTAATTTGTTCAACATATCCCACT
Source organism: Triticum urartu (assembly GCF_056163025.1). Classification (NCBI taxonomy): domain Eukaryota; kingdom Viridiplantae; phylum Streptophyta; class Magnoliopsida; order Poales; family Poaceae; genus Triticum; species Triticum urartu. The sequence continues at coordinate 418,182,239 of NC_141877.1, read as the reverse complement.
ATTCCTGTATCCACTAATTTGGGGCACTGCTTGATATCTGCAGTGATCAGGGCAAGTGTTCCAAAGCTCAACCTGGATGATGCTTTCGTGCAGAAGAACGATATAGCAAAGGCTGTGGAGGATGAACTTGAGAAGGCTATGTCCGCATATGGCTTTGAGATCGTGCAGACCCTCATTGTCGACATCGAGCCGGATGCGCATGTCAAGCAGGCGATGAATGAGATCAATGCAGGTTATTTGCTAAAGCCCTGACGTGATGAAAGTTGGACACTTGTACTTAAATCTGGCCTCCATCATATCACTGACATGATACTTGTCCCTTTTGCAGCTGCAAGGATGAGGGTGGCTGCAAACGAGAAGGCGGAGGCTGAGAAGATTGTCCAGATCAAGCGTGCCGAGGGTGAAGCAGAGGCCAAGTACCTGTCTGGCCTCGGTATCGCCCGCCAGCGCCAGGCCATTGTGGATGGCCTGAGGGACAGCGTCCTGGGCTTCTCAGTCAACGTGCCTGGCACCACTGCAAAGGATGTGATGGACATGGTGCTGATCACCCAGTACTTTGATACTATGAAAGAGATCGGCGCATCCTCCAAGTCCTCGGCGGTGTTCATCCCCCATGGCCCTGGTGCGGTGCGCGACATCGCCACGCAGATCCGCGATGGTCTTCTTCAAGGCCAGTCTGCCTCTGACAACTAGCAGTTGGCTTTGCCGGCATGAACTTTGAAGCTGGTGGTGGTTTGTGGTTTGCTAGCTATTGCTTAGAGTACTGTCTAATATGATGCATGCCGTATTATTATGAACTTATATGGAACCATATGTGGATCGTGGCGTGCCATGCCTTAGGTTGATGTGCGGTAACAAAACCTTTAACCTTGTGGGAATGCAGGATGATATAAGTGTGTTATGAAATGTTGGTGATGAAGTTGATCTAATGCTTTTGCCTCGTTTATTTTGCCTTATAGTATTGTGGTTACACAGTTTTCATGGGGGATTTCTTCTGAGATGTCTTTACTGTTTTGCAAGAGATGTTTTTTTTCTTGAGATTACACTTATGTGTACCATATGTTTATAGAAGAGGAGATCTATGATTACAATTGACGCCAGAACAATCAGAAGCTGATTGTTAGGGCCATCACCACACCATAGATACAAAGGCCACCCTCTCACAATACTAACACCTCTTCCAAGAACCACATGCACAGCTTAAAATCAGCAACAAGCTTGCTGACCAACATAGCCTCATAAACCTGTTAGGGGAAATTGGAGAATACACGAGCATTTCTTTACTTCCAGAGCTCCCAACAGATGATCATGAACAGAGAGTCAAAATCTCGCCGAGTGGCCGTTGGGCATAGGCCCCGGACATGTATCCACCAATCATGAAGCCTATTGAGTTTACTGGGCATGCCAACCATTGGAAAGAGCTCAGAAAAACATGCCCACCACACGTACCTGGCGTAGACACATTTGATGAGCAGATGGTAGCCGTGTATTGGTCTTGTAGGCATAGGTGGCAAGGCATCATATATCTTTTTTGACGGGAAACGGCAGGAGCTCTGCCTTTTTTTCATTTAAGCAAGGGGAAAATACTGTACAAGTACTGGAAGTCCAGTTACAAAGAGAAAAGAAAATAGATGCCAAAAGAATTCATGGGACTACTCGCATAGAATTGGACCTACAGTGTGCAGATCGTCTTGGATCAAAGACGCTACAGTTTCAGCATTTGCCTTTTCCCCCTCGAAAATCCTCCTATTTCTCTTCTTCTGTAGATGCCAAACCGTGTAGACTGCCATGGTAATCATCAAACGAGCTTCTTTCTTCTTGATATTTCTCGAAATCTTTCTCCACCAACCAGTAATAGAGGTGCAGCGAAGGGCCAAGTCTGATGCGACCGTGTCTACTACGGTGGCAGTGGATATTTTGAAGGCTGGACAGGGAAGAAATGAGAAATATATGCTGCCTGCTTTGCGTCAGAAAAGAAAGGAATTTGTCGTTGTTCATGACATCAATCAAACAGTTCACCACGTGAGTAAGTTCTATCATGACAACAGGGTGGCATGTACTTTTGTTGTAGAAGTTCCCATTCAAATTGCACCAACGGATGAAGTTGAGCCGAAGATCAGGACTCCATGCAAAAGTCTGATCAACAGTGTGAGTCGTTTGAGTCGTACGTGATTAACACAAGGAAAGTAGTACTATTTTGGAATTTTGTGAACGGTTGCCGGATTTTTATATTAGCTTAATAGTGATTAGTTAGTTAAAATAGGAGAGAGTGTTTTTTTCTTCCTGGTCACTAATATACTATACGTGCATGTATCAGTATGTGTCTAACTAGATTTTATGTCCAATTTACCCGCAAAAAAAAGATTTTATGTCCAATTAGTTTTCAAGTCGTAATAGGAGTCTAGGTTGGTGCAACCTTGTGCCTGCGTGCACTACATATAAGGCCATCTGGCCGTGTATCGAGGGACGGGTTTTTTTTACGTAAGTTAAACCAGAAAAATCGCTACATGATGACAGCCAAGATCTGTGCGCGATTGAGTTGAAGAACCGATTTGGTTCCGTTTTCTTTTGGCTAGAAGATTGGAGGTGAGGCCTCTAGTTTGCTGCTGGTTCTTTCACAATCGTCCACGTACTTCCAATGAGGGTGTGCATGTTGTTTAATTAGGTTTGCAGCTAGTAAACATATAGTTTTGGTGTTGTTCATTACTATTTTGCTGCTTGGCTGTTTGGGAAATTAGACAATGAAAGTTTGCATATGAGATCAGTGTACCGTGAAAGATTGAGAAAGCATACACGCCATCAATTTTTCGTCGACGGTTGCACCAAGTGGTATTCAGAGCAAGGTTGATCATGGTACAATTTTTTCCTGCTATTTGATTCAATTGTTTGAAAGATGGTGAACTCGCATCATGAGAAATCTGATCATGAGGAGGACGATGAACTTTCGGTGGATCTGGAGATAAGTGATGATTTGCGTATCCATCTGATGTCGATCAAGGGAGCCAACAGAAAGCTTGGGACAAGGGTTGAGGAATTGTCTACAAATATTGTAGGTGTCGAGAACAGGTTGAACGAGCGTTTAACTGTCAGCGACCGACAACGCACTGATAGTCTACAGGTGGTGACCGAGAGTCTTAATCAGCTCACTACTGCAGTTCAGCGCCTTTAGGCAAGGGATGTGGCACCCCGACAGTCCCGCTCACCACGATGACGTTGTGACCGCGACAACGACGATGACGATGATATTTTTGAGGATTCTAATGCCCGTGGAGGCTTACCTCACCGAGCACGGCATGATGTTGGGGCTCACCTCCATGCTGGGCGGCGCCGTGACTATGGCGGCAATGGTGGCCACGAGGATGATGGTTTGGGTCGAATCAAGATAACCACACCTGAATTCTCGGGACGTTGTGTTGACCTGGAGAAATATTTAGAGTGGGAGACGCGCGTAAATCAGATTTTTGATGGTCACAACTACTCCGAAGAGAAGAAGGATCGTGTTGCATGAATGGAATTTATAGAGTATGCTCTTGTATGGTGGGATAATAAGAACCATACTCACGAGCGACCAGCGATATGGACTGGCATGAAGCGAATCATGAGGGAACATTTTATGTCTGCTTATTACACTCGCCAACTTCATAGTAGACTACATTGTCTAGTGCAAGGTTAAAAATCAGTTGATGAGTACTACAAAGAGATGCTCCAACAACAAAAACAACATAGAAGAAGCATATATGACCTCCGTTTTTGATGAACTCGAGCTTGTCATGAAGATGACCATAAGCTCTAAAACTCACAAAGAGAAACACCAAACAAGAACCAAGAAAGATGATACAAGGATGCAATGGTTTGAGCTCTCGACGAACGATACAATCAAGCTACTCACTTGAGAGCCCCCCTTGATAGTACGGCAATCGATCCTACAACCCGGTCTCCCAACTACCACCATGAAACCGGTAAAATAAAAAACCTATCAAGGGCAAACCTTTGTCTTGCACATAGTCCAGTTGAGCTAGATGATGACGATCTTGACTTCCTCAAGTTGGATCACCTTACTTGATGGTGTTGGCTTGATGAAAACTAGTAGATTGCTCCCCCCATACTCCACTATGGGTGAGCCACTCTTCGAAAAATCTTCACAAGTCCATTGTCACCACAATGGATGGCAAGCTTCAAGGACGTGATCTCTTCGTGATGCTCCACTTGAACTCGCACACCACAATCTTGATGACGATCACCACTTGATGTCATCCTCCATGGGTTGTATGAGGTCTTCGTCTTGATGCAAACCCATGGAAACATACATAACCCCACATAGAACTCTCAGCAGACCATGGGTTAGTACACAAAGTGTAATGGACAATGCTTACCATACCATCGGATCACTTGATCCCTCTCGATACATCTTGTACGCTTTGTGCGTTTATCAACTTGATTCACTCTTTGACTTAGTCTTGATCAACCTCTCACATGACCAATCTTTCGATAATTCCTTGAATAACACCTTGGTCATAACATACTATCCTTGAAACCAACAAATAGACTTCAAGAAAAAACCTATGGATAAACCCTTCAAATATAACTCAAGGCAACCATTAGTTCATAGAGATTGTCATCAATTGCCAAAACCAAGCATGGTGGCGCCGCATGATCTTTCAGAGTCCAGCATCCATCTCAGACATCCTTTGGAAAATCCAACCGTTCATCGGCTATGAAATACCTATATCGATGACCCCTCAAAATTTTAGCTCGATCCGACATTTGAAACTCCGAAAAATGCCTGATGAGTGCATCCATTTTCGGTCTTGTTTTCTGCACGAAAACGAATCTGACCCCAGTTCATATTTTTGATGAATCGGTTATTGGACGTCCTTTTTGAAGGATTTTTTCTAGAATACTGTGTTTTGTTCATGAAATACATGCCCACAAATTTTGATCCTTTTCCTAGGCGATCTTCACCATCACGCCGGTGTCATACTAGCCCGACAACGATGCTCCACGCATGCCAATCTATGCTAGACAAGTCATCGCTTTGTTGAGCCAAGGTCAACCTCATCGGATCATCACCCTGGCGAGCTGACCAAGAGTTCGGCATTGCTAAGGCTAAATCATCACCAACATCGTCGCACATGGATTACACGGGGTGGGCACACCATCATCGCCATGCAGTCACTTCATCAAGCCGGCATCGACCACGTCACAAATTTTGACCTGCGTCGGCACTACCGTGCCACCTCTTCCTCAAGCCGACATCCAACAAGCTGACCTGCCTTAATACTTTGATTGACATGAAGGCTCTGGTGTCTCTTCGCTAACATGCTCCGTCACCTCGGCTGGACTAGAGGTTTCGTCATCTCTTCATCAACCTACTCCGGGGACTTCGGCGTCACCAGCCGACCAGCCTCATCAGATTAGCTGGACCGGAGGCTTTGCCCCGCCACAAGCCCCGACCACGTCATCAACGCCGAGCACATTAATGAGCTAAGTCACTTTCATGCTCAACTTTTTGTAAAATAATAATTTATGTTCGGCTCGACTAAGCATTTTATTGTTGTTAAACAAAAAAGCTTTTTGTTAAAAACTTTGTTTCTTAAAAACAACTTCCTTTACCCATCTTAACCAGGGGCTCTTAAATTCAGATGTGTCATTTTACAATAAATGTTTTCTTCATAGTCATTGCTAAGTTTTTTCCTACCACTCCTTTTTTGACTTGAGTGTACGGTCAATAGCTGGATAGCCTGGTGATACGTCTCCAACGTATCTATAATTTTTGATTGTTCCATGCTATTATGTTATCAACTTTGGATGTTCATGGGCTTTATTATGCACTTTTATATTATTTTTGGGACTAACCTATTAACCCAGAGCCCAGTGCTAGTTTCTGTTTTCCTTGTTTTAGAGTATCACAGAAAAGGAAAATCAAACGGAGTCCAATTGACCTGAAACTTCACGAAACTTATTTTTGGACCAGAAGAAGCCCATGGAGTATCGGAGATGGATCAGGACAGTCCCGGGCTGCCCACGAGGGTGGGGGGCGCGCCCAACCCCCTAGGCGCGCCCCTGCCTCGTGGACAATCCGGAGGTCCACCGACGTACTTCTTCCTTCCATATATACCCATATACCCTAAAAACTTCGGGGAGGACAATAGATCAGGAGTTCCGCCGCCAGAAGCCTCCGTAGCCACCGAAAACCAATCTAGACCTGTTCCGGCACCCTTCCGGAGGGGGGAATCCCTCTCCGGTGGCCATCTTCATCATCCCGGTGCTCTCCATGACGAGGAGGGAGTAGTTCTCCCTCGGGGCTGAGGGTATGTACTAGTAGCTATGTGTTTGATCTCTCTCTCTCTCTCTCGTGTTCTTGAGGTGATACGATCTTGATGTATCGCGAGCTTTGCTATTATAGTTGGATCTTATGATGTTTCTCCCCCTCTACTCTCTTGTAATGGATTGAGTTTTCCCTTTGAAGTTATCTTATCGGATTGAGTCTTTAAGGATTTGAGAACACTTGATGTATGTCTTGCATGGGATACCCGTGGTGACAATGGGGTATTCTATTGATCCACTTGATGTATGTTTTGGTGATCAACTTGCGGGTTCCGCCCATGAACCTATGCATAGGGGTTGGCACATGTTTTCATCTTGACTCTCCAGTAGAAACTTTGGGGCACTCTTTGAAGTTCTTTGTGTTGGTTGAATAGATGAATCTGAGATTGTGTGATGCATATCGTATAATCATACCCACGGATACTTGAGGTGACATTGGAGTATCTAGGTGACATTAGGGTTTTGGTTGATTTGTATCTTAAGGTGTTATTCTAGTACGAACTCTATGATAGATCGAACGGAAAGAATAGCTTCATGTTATTTTACTACGGACTCTTGAATAGATCGATCAGAAAGGATAACTTTGAGGTGGTTTCGTACCCTACAATAATCTCTTCGTTTGTTCTCCGCTATTAGTGACTTTGGAGTGACTCTTTGTTGCATGTTGAGGGATAGTTATATGATCCAATTATGTTATTATTGTTGAGGAAACTTGCACTAGTGAAAGTATGAACCCTAGGCCTTGTTTCAACGCATTTCAATACCGTTTGTGCTCACTTTTATCATTAGTTACCTTGTTGTTTTTATATTTTAAGATTAAAAAACCTTTATCTACCATCCATATACCACTTGTATCACCATCTCTTCGCCGAACTAGTGCACCTATACAATTTACCATTGTATTGGGTGTGTTGGGACACAAGAGACTCTTTGTTATTTGGTTGTAGGGTTGCTTGAGAGAGACCATCTTCATCCTACGCCTCCTACGGATTGATAAACCTTAGGTCATCCACTTGAGGGAAATTTGCTACTGTCCTACAAACCTCTGCACTTGGAGGCCCAACAATGTCTACAAGAAGAAGGTTGTGTAGTAGACATCAAGCTCTTTTCTGGCGCCGTTGCCAGGGAGGTTAGCGCTTCAAGGTATATCTTTAGATCTTGCAATCGAATCTTTTAGTTTCTTGTTTTATCACTAGTTTAGTTTATAAAAGAAAATTACAAAAAAATGGAGTTAAGTTTGCCTCATACGCTTCATGTTTTTAATATCTTTCGTGAGTATGATGGAAAGGAAAATTGTGCCAAAGTGTTAGAAGAAGATTGCATTAAAATGTTTGACACTAAATATTTGAATGATGAGCATGATTGCAATGTTGTTAGTATGAATTCCTTGAATATCCATGATGCTAATGATATGCAAAGCCACAAGCTTGGGGAAGCTATGTTTGATGAAGATGATATTTTTTGTCCCCCAAGCTTTGATGAGCAAATTTATTATGATGAAAGCATGCCTCCTATTTATGATGATTATATTGATGAAAGTGGATTTTTAGAGGTCATGACTTTATTTAGAGATGAATCCACTATTTCGGAAGAGGTTCCAATTGATTATGAGAACAAAGTTGCTATCTATGATGATTATTGTGATGACTTGTATGCTATAAAGAATAATGATATCTATGAAACTTGTCATCATAATTTTAGTTTTCAATTATATTATGCCTCACATGATAATTATTTTGTTGAGTTCACTCCCACTATTATTCATGAGAAGAATTTTGCTTATGTGGAGAGTAGTAAATTTTCTATGCTTGTAGATCATGATAAGAATGCTCTATGTGATTGTTATATTATTGAATTCATTCATGATGCTACTGAAAATTATTATGAGGGAGGAATATATGCTTGTAGGAATTGCAATAATATCAAGTTTCCTCTCTATGTGCTTCAAGTTATGAAGTTATGCTTGTTTTACCTTCCTATGCAAGTTGATTCTTGTTCCCATAAGTTGTTTGCTCACAAAATCCCTATGCATAGGAAGTGGGTTAGGCTTAAATGTGTAGTCATATTCTTCATGATGCCCTATTTATGTTACAATTCTTATCTTTTATGTGAGCATCATTGAAATCATCATGCCTAGCTAGGGGCGTTAAATGATAGCGCTTGTTGGGAGGCAACCCAACTTTATTTTTGTTCCTTGCTTTTTGTTCCTGTTTAGTAATAAATAATTTATATATACTCTGTTATGGTTGTGTTTTTTGTGTTTAATTAGTGTTTGTGCCAAGTAGAACCTTTGGGAAGACTTGGGGAAAGTCTTTACGATCATGCTGTAAAAACAGAAACTTTAGCGCTCACGAGAATTGCTGCCAGTTTCTATTGAAGAGTGCTATTGAGTTAATTCTTTTTTCAGATTATTAATAGATAAATTCCTCACGCCCAGCAATTTATTTTAGAATGTTTGGGGTTCCATAAGTATACATTTGATCCAGATTACTATAGACTGTTCTGTTTTTGACAGATTCTGTTTTGTATGTGTTGTTTGCTTATTTTGATGAATCTATGAGTAGTATCGGAGGGTATGAACCATAGAGAATTTGGAGTACAGTATATATTACACCAATATGAATTTATAATGAGTTCACAACAGTACCTAAGTGGTGATTTATTTTCTTATGCTAACGGAACTTAGGAGTTTTCTGTTAAGTTTTGTGTTGTGAAGTTTTCAAGTTTTGGGTAAAGATTCGATGGGCTATGGAATAAGGAGTGGAAAGAATCTAAGCTTGGGGATCCCAAAGGAACCCCAAGGTAATATTCAAGGACAACCAAAAGCCTAAGTTTGGGGATGCCCCAGAAGTCATCCCCTCTTTCGTCTTCGTTCATCGGTAACTTTACTTGGAGCTATATTTTTATTTACCAGATGATATGTGTTTTGCTTGGAGCGTCATTTTATTTTATTTAGTTTTGCTTGCTGCTTGAATAAAATACCAAGATCTGAAATTCTTAAATGTTAGAGAGTCTTCATATAGTTGCATAATTATTCGACTACTCATTGATCTTCACTTATATCTTTCGGAGTAGTTTGTTGTTGCTCTAGTGCTTCACTTATATCTTTTTAGAGCACGGTGGTGGTTTTATTTTATAGAAATTAATGAACTCTCATGCTTCACTTATATCATTTTGAGATTATTTAGAACAGCATGGTAGTTTGCTTTGGTTATGACACTAGTCCTAATATGATGGGCATCCAAGAGGGATATAATAAAAACTTTCATATAAAGTGCATTGAATACTATGAGAATTTTGATACTTGATGATTGTTTTGAGATATGAGGATGGTAATATTAGAGTCATGCTAGTGAGTAGTTGTGAATTTGAAAGATACTTGTGTTAAAGTTTGTGATTCACGTAGCATGCACGTATGGTGAACCGTTATGTGATGAAGTCGGAGCATAATTTATTTATTGATTGTCTTACTTATGAGTGGCGGTCGGGGACGAACGATGGTCTTTTTCCTAACAATCTATCCCCCTAGGAGCATGCGCGTAGTACTTTGTTTCGATAACTAATAGATTTTTGCAATAAGTATGTGAGTTCTTTATGACTAATGTTGAGTCCATGGATTATACGCACTCTCACCCTTCCACCATTGCTAGCCTCTCTAGTACCGCGCAACTTTCGCCAGTACCTTAAACCCAACATATACCTTCCTCAAAACAGCCACCAGACCTACCTATTATGGCGTTTCCATAGCCATTCCGAGATATATTGCCATGCAACTTTCCACTGTTCCGTTTACTATGACACGCTCCATCATTGTCATATTGCTTTGCATGATCATGTAGTTGACATTGTATTTGTGGCAAAGCCACCATTCATAATTCTTTCATACATGTCACTCATGAATCATTGCACATCCCGGTACACCGCTGGAGGCATTCATATAGAGTCATATCTTATTCTAAGTATCGAGTTGTAAGTAAATAAAAGTGTGATGATCATCATTATTAGAGCATTGTCCCGGTGAGGAAAGGATGATGGAGACTATGATTCCCCCACAAGTCGGGATGAGACTCCGGACGAAAATAAATAAATAAAAGAGGCCAAAGAAGCCCAAATAAAAAAAGAGAAAAGAGGCCATAAAAAAGAGAAGGCCCAAATAAAAAAAATAAAAAATGAGAGAAAAAGAGAGAAGGGGCAATGCTACTATCCTTTTACCACACTTGTGCTTCAAAGTAGCACCATGATCTTCATGATAGAGAGTCTCCTATGTTGTCACTTTCATATACTAGTGGGAATTTTACATTATAGAACTTGGCTTGTATATTTCAATGATGGGCTTCCTCAAAATGCCCTAGATCTTCATGAACAAGAAAGTTGGATGCACACCCACTTAGTTTCTTTTTGAGCTTTCATACACTTATAGCTCTAGTGCATCCGTCGCATGGCAATCCCTACTCACTCACATTGATATCTATTGATGGGCATCTCCATAGCCCGTTGATACGCCTAGTTGATGTGAGACTATCTTCTCCTTTTTGTCTTCTCCACAACCACCATTCTATTCCACCTATAGTGCTATGTCCATGGTTCACGCTCATGTATTGCGTGAAGATTGAAAAAGTTTGAGAATATCAAAAGTATGAAACAATTGCTTGGCTTGTCATCGGGGTTGTGCATGATTTAAATATATTGTGTGGTGAAGATGGAGCATAGCCAGACTATATGATTTTGTAGGGATAGCTTTCTTTGGCCATGTTATTTTGAGAAGACATCATTGCTTTGTTAGTATGCTTGAAGTATTATTATTTTTATGTCAATATTAAACTTTTGTCTTGAATCTTATGTATCTGAATATTCTTGCCACAATAAAGAGAACTACATGGATAAATATGTTAGGTAGCATTCCACATCAAAAATTCTGTTTTTATCATTTACCTACTCGAGGACGAGCAGGAATTAAGCTTGGGGATGCTGATACGTCTCCAACATATCTATAGTTTTTTATTGTTCCATGCTATTATATTATCAACTTTGGATGTTTATGGGCTTTATTATGCACTTTTATATTATTTTTGGGACTAACCTATTAACCCAGAGCCCAGTGCCAGTTTCTGTTTCTGTTTTTTCGTTGTTTTAGAGTATCACAGAAAAGGAAAATCAAATGGAGTCCAATTGACCTAAAACTTCACGGAACTTATTTTTGGACCAGAAGAAGCCCACGGAGTATCGGAGATGGATCAGGAGAGTCCCGGGCTGCCCACGAGGGTGGGGGGCGCGCCCACCCCCCTGGGCGCGTCCCCCTGCCTCGTGGACAGCCCGGAGTTCCACCGACGTACTTCTTCCTCCCATATATACCCATATACCCTAAAAACTTCGGGGAGGACAATAGATCGGGAGTTCCGCCGCCAGAAGCCTCCGTAGCCACCGAAAACCAACCTAGACCCGTTCCGGCACCCTGCTGGAGGGGGGAATCCCTCTCCGGTGGCCATCTTCATCATCCCGGTGCTCTCCATGACGAGGAGGGAGTAGTTCTCCCTCGGGGCTGAGGGTATGTACCAGTAGCTATGTGTTTGATCTCTCTCGCTCTCATGTTCTCGAGGTGATACGATCTTGATGTATCGCGAGCTTTGCTAGTATAGTTGGATCTTATGATGTTTCTCCCCCTCTACTCTCTTTTAATGGATTGAGTTTTCCCTTTGAAGTTATCTTATCGGATTGAGTCTTTAAGGATTTGAGAACACTTGATGTATGCCTTGCATGGGATACCCGTGGTGACAATGGGGTATTCTATTGATCCACTTGATGTATGTTTTGGTGATCAACTTGCGGGTTCCGCCCATGAACCTATGCATAGGGGTTGGCACATGTTTTCATCTTGACTCTCCAGTAGAAACTTTGAGGCACTCTTTGAAGTTCTTTGTGTTGGTTGAATAGATGAATCTGAGATTGTGTGATGCATATCGTATAATCATACCCACAGATACTTGAGGTGACATTGGAGTATCTAGGTGACATTAGGGTTTTGGTTGATTTGTATCTTAAGGTGTTATTCTAGTACGAACTCTATGATAGATCGAACGGAAAGAATAGCTTCATGTTATTTTACTATGGACTCTTGAATAGATCGATCAGAAATGATAACTTTGAGGTGGTTTCGTACCCTACAATAATCTCTTCGTTTGTTCTCCGCTATTAGTGACTTTTGAGTGACTCTTTGTTGCATGTTGAGGGATAGTTATATGATCCAATTATGTTATTATTGTTGAGGGAACTTGCACTAGTGAAAGTATGAACCCTAGGCCTTGTTTCAACGCATTGCAATACCGTTTGTGCTCACTTTTATCATTAGTTACCTTGTTGTTTTTATATTTTCAGATTAAAAAACCTTTATCTACCATCCATATACCACTTGTATCACCATCTCTTCGCCAAACTAGTGCACCTATACAATTTACCATTGTATTGGGTGTGTTGGGGACACAAGAGACTCTTTGTTATTTGGTTGCAGGGTTGCTTGAGAGAGACCATCTTCATCCTACGCCTCCTACGGATTGATAAACCTTAGGTCATCCACTTGAGGGAAATTTACTACTGTCCTACAAACCTCTGCACTTGGAGGCCCAACAACGTCTACAAGAAGAAGGTTGTGTAGTAGACATCACCTGGTTTCTCTGTAAAGCCACTCGAGTTTAGTTCGTTAAATTGGCCTTTGATAAGCACTCCTCCTTCGGGAAAAGGAGGTTGAAGCTGAAGGCTGGCCTACTTAAAGTCTAAACATCGGATGTGTCATGTTAAAGCACGACGGAAGCACACATTAATTTTAAGACCAATTTCGAATTGGTACAAAAAACTTGATTTAATTCAGACGTAAAGTTTTTACATAGTTTGTTGGTTATTCGAGTTTACGACACTTTTAACATGTTTGTATGTTTTTCTCTCACGAGGTGGGACATCCTCTTAATTGAGGTGCCATGCGTAATAATTCAGCTTGAGAAATCTTTTCTGACCTGTAGCTCGGCATGTTTCCTGCCGACCTGCACCTCAACATTGGCGAGACACACACGACATCTGGACTAGTTCTCGAGGAGATACGATCATAGGGCCGGCCATGTTACCCGACCCAAGTTACGGGGGCTACTGCATTGACGATTCAATGCAATAAATCTAAAAGTGCAATATAGTTTTCGAGGAGATTACGATCCTCAGGTTGGTCGGCCGCACCCAACCCGAGTCTCGGGGGCTACCGCACACCGTGTTTTTGTTCCTAAAGTATGTTGCCAAGCAGGGACTTCATCCTCAGGCCGTTTTCGTGAATCGACCTGAGTCTTATTGGCTACTGGGATCAGCAGTTTTCTACTATCCTTTAGGTGCATACCAGACTTTTGAGCTAACACGCACCTTGAGGGTTGCTAGCTAGACATCTCGGCAGAGAATAAATTGTGCTAATCAAAGAAATCCGCAAAAAATCAGCCCAAGGCCGAGGTGGTGCACCAACTCAGAAACTGTCAGAGTAAATGACCATGGGTAGCCTAGCCGGCTTCCCCTGGTACTTCAGAAAAATTACAGGCTGAACAAGCCTCCAAGCTTCCAAGACATGGGGCCGTCTTCCCCCAGCCGGCTACCTCTCAAGCCGGCTGCGCAAAGGCAGCCCAGCCCAGAAATCCTTGAGAAATAAGACCACGAGAAGGCCGACTTCCAGAAGCCGGCCGTAAAAGGGCCAACTCCCAGGAGCCGGCCCCTCAGCAGGCGGCTAAGATCTTGCCCTTAGAGTCTGCACCCACATAACGGTGACAAGACGGGGCGTGGCTATAGTAAAGCCTGCCACCCCCGAATCCCGGCGCACGCATGGCCACAGTGCACCGTACGGGGTGGCCATCCCCGTCCAGCGCGACACTGTTGCCACGACGATCATGACGTCACCCACGGCGAGGGGTCAGTACGACTCGTGGGTGGCGGCCCCCCTCAGTCAGGGAGATCCCGAAGGCGGCCAAGCTTCCTACAGTCGGCCAAGGGTATGGCCGGCTTCCAACAGCCGGCCGGCTCTCTCCCTCCAAGGAGGTGCTTCATTAAGGAGACAAGAGAAGGTAAGGCTACAGTGATGAGCCGCCTCGTGGCGGCACTGTAGCCATGCTTACCACGACAAAGCCATCATCACCAGGGGCAAGGTAATAGTAACCAGCCCCCGAAAAGACCCTCAAGCGGTGGGGCCGGCTTGTCGGACAAAGGGTCGGCAGCCGGCGGGCATACCAGTCGGCGGAGAAGCCGGCAGGCGTAGACACAGACGGCTGGGGCCCACGCCCAGCCTGATTACCATTGTACCCCTGGGGGGTAGGCCTATATAAATCTCCCAGGGTTCCCATGCAGGGGAGATCACTCTTTGGATAGATTTTAGACACCACAAGGAGAAGAGGAGCGGGCTAGCCTGGCCCTCCCTCATCCTTTCACCGAACAGCTCAAGGAGCATTCTGTAGCAACCCACCGAGCTAGTGATCATGCGGAGACCCCGCAGAGCAGCATTAGGGGTGTTATCTCCACGGAGAGCCCTGAAGCTGGGTAAGATTCGCCGGCGTGCATGTCTTCGCCTTATCCCGTTTCCAGGCACCGGCGATGTTTTATTGGCTCCCACAATGATAAGCCATCCATTGGCAAATGTCGCACCAACCACTTGACATTTGGCGCCCACCGTGGGGCCAGGTGCAACATCGTCCGGAGACCTGCTCTGGACAAGAACCCTCTTCCTTCCCAACGTGCGTAGCCAGCCTGGCTCGCCCGATGGTGCTTGCCCCGACGCGCTGCAAGACGTCACTGATGCCTGCGTGGCGAGCTGCCTTACTGGTCTTCTTGGCGAGGCTCGCATCTCTGACGAGCCCGCATCCGACGCGGGCACAGACTGCCCCGAGAGCCACCTCGTCAGCCTCCTCGATCAACTCCACGTCTCCGGCGAGCTTGCCGCGGACTTGGAGTTGGTTGGCTCCACCGACCCGATGCTTGTCTACTCCGACACGGCATCCCTTGACGCCTTCCCCACCAACGTGGTGGTCATCAACGACCCTCTTCCTCAAGCCGACAGGAGCGGCAGTGCCATTACTGAGGTGCTGGTTATCAGCCACGGCGCCTCCTCAGGCGAAAACGCCCACGACGCTCTGCAGGCGGTGCTGCACGACTTGTCCGTCCCCGTCCCGGCCGATGTGGACGCCAAGACATTGGAGGCGCGCCGCCTCGCCCTCGTTGCGGAGGGCCAAAGGCTCGCCACCATGAGATGCCTCACCGAGGCTCACCAGCGCGAGGTCGACCGAGCCGCCTTCGGCACGCCGCCTCCCGACGGGCCGAGCCACGTCGGTATCGTCAAGAAACACGGCGTGGCTATCACCGACATGCTGGGAGCAGACCGCCCAGTCTATGCCATGCCTCTCAAGAATTTGCGCGCCACCCAGGCAGCCGCAGACGAGTTGAATGGGCTGGGGCCTGATGAGCTCCCCTACATGACCAAACGCATCCAGCAACATATCGACGCGGCCACAGAGCGGCATGAGGCCGGCGTCCGCGCCGAGAGTCCTCCCCCGCGCCGAGAGCACGGCGCGATGTCCCGAACACCAACCGCGGGCAACACCCGTGCGAGAAAAGAAAAGGAGCCGGCTGCCAGTCGCAACCGGACTCGAATCTCCATCGAGCGTGGCGCCGAGGGCCACTCTCGAGCCGTGGAGTGGCGGGGCAACCCTCCTCCTCATCAGCCTCGTGGGGAGAGATACCCTACCCCGCCGCCTGTCATGCACCCGACTCTCAGCGGCCGGCTGGGTCGCCGCGAAGGAGTCGGCGAGAATGATGCCCGCCACCGGATCGACCGCCTTGCGCGATCCTTGGCCCTGGAAGAAGAAGATGATGTCGGCCCGTCTTGCTTCGGCCCCCGCATCCGCAACGAGCCCTTCCCCAAAGGGTTCTCGCTCCCAAGAGACACGCCCAAATACAACGGCTCCGTGAAGTCAGAAGATTGGTTGATTGACTACTCCACCGCGGTTAGCATCGCAAACGACAACAAGCGTGTTGCCGTAAAATATGTACCCCTCATGCTCCAAGGCACGACGCGCACCTGGCTTAACAGCCTCAAGCCTTACAGTGTCAACAGCTGGCTAGACTTCACTGAAGCCTTCATACGCAACTTCATCAGCACCTACAAGCGGGCTCCTAAGCCCCGACAGCTCTCCTTATGCGTCCAAGGGCCCAACGAATCGACTCGCGACTACCTCACGCGGTGGGCCGAGCTCTGCAACTCCTGCGAGGGAGTGCATGAGGTCCAAGCTATAGAGTACTTCACCGCCGGGTGCCGAGAAGGCACCCTCCTCAAGCACCGACTCCTCTGCGACGAGCCGACTATGCTTGACGAGCTACTGGTCATAGCTGATAAATACGCCACGGCCGATTCCTTAATGAAGACCGAGCTCCGAGTAGACGCCTCCGGGAAGGTGCTCGCTCCGAGTCCCAAGACGCCGGCTGGAGAATCCAGCCGACGCCCGCACCAGAACGACCACAAGCGCAAGGCTCCCCTGCCGCCTTCCACCAGTCGGCAGGTGGCCACAGTCGAAGACGAACAACCCGAAGGACGGCCCACACCCAAGAAGCAGAAGGGCGGCAGGCCGGCTTGGTAGCCGGCTTTCTCCTACGAGCAAGCACTTGATGCCCCCTGCAAGTTTCACAGTGGCACAAAGCCTTCAAACCACACGACCAAAAAATGCCATTGGCTCACTCGAATCTCCAAGGGTGAGGGGATGGCGCCGCCTCCGCCTACTGGTCAGCCGCCTCCGGCTCCTCCGCCGCCGGCCGCTCGACCAGCGGTCGGGGCAGTTCAAGATGAGTACCCCAATGAGCATGCCGCCTACGTCGTCTTCACCAGCCAGCCAGAAGATCAGCGTAGCCGGCGCCGACAACACTAAGAAGTCAACGCAGTCGCCTCCAACAATCCAGAATTCATGCACTGGTCAGAAAGGCCTATTAGCTGGAGCCGGACAGATCACCCAGAGGTGATGCCGTCTCCCGGCTCCTACGCATTGGTTCTAGAGGCCACCCTCGCTACGGAAAGGCGAGCCGCCCGTTTCTCCCGTGTGCTGATAGATGGTGGGAGCAGCATCAATATCCTATATCGCGACACAATACAGAAGCTGAGCATCAAGACAAAGCAGCTCATGCCCAGTCGGACTGTGTTCCATGGCATCGTACCCGGCTTGTCCTGCTCCCCAATCGGCAAGATCAAGATAGATGTCCTCTTCGGGGACAAGGATCATTTCCGCCGAGATGCGGTGTGGTTTGAAGTGGTGGATCTAGAGAGCCCTTACCACGCATTGCTTGGCCGACCTGCCCTAGCCAAGTTCATGGCTGTACCCCATTACGCCTACCTCAAAATGAAGATACCAAGTTCCAAGGGCATCATCACCATAGCCAGAGACTACAAGAAATCCTCCGAGTGCGCGGCTACCAGCAGCCGGCTGGCCGAGTCCCTTGTGATTGCTGAAGAGAAGAAGATACTGGACCGAGTCGTGGCCATGACCGGCAAGCAGCCGGCCCTGTCCCCCGACCCTAAGGAGTGTGGTGCCCAAGGTTCCTTTCAGCTGACCAAAGAAACAAAGAGGGTACCTCTTGACCCAGATCACCCAGAAAGGTTTGCCACCATCGGGGCAAACCTGGACAGCAAATAGGAAGGCGAGCTCGCCGATTTCCTCCATGAGAATCGGGACATTTTCACATGGTCCCCCAAGGACATGCCGGGTGTGCCGAAGGAATTCGCCAAGCACAAGCTACATGTCCGAGAAGGTGCGGAACCAGTCAAACAGCCTCTCCGCCGACTATCGGAGGAGAAGAGAAGGATTGTGGGAGAAGAGATAGCCCGGCTTCTGGCAGCCGGCTTCAGTATGGAAGTTTTCTTCCCAGAATGGCTCGCCAACCCGGTCCTCGTACTGAAGAAAAACAACAAGTGGCGCATGTGTATAGACTACACTAGCCTCAACAAGGCTTGCCCCAAAGATCCCTTTGCCTTGCCAAGGATTGATCAAGTAATAGACTCCACAGCCGGATGCGAGCTGTTGAGCTTCTTGGATGCTTACTCAGGCTACCACCAGATAAAGCTGGATCCAGCTGACCGCCTGAAAACCGCCTTCATCACACCATTCAGAGCCTTCTGCTACCTGACTATGACATTCGGCTTGAGAAATGCCAGTGCCACTTTTTAGCGTTGCATGCAGAAATGCCTCCTCAAGCAGCTCAGCAGAAATGCCCATGTCTATGTAGATGATATTGTGGTGAAGACGGAGAAGTGCGGCACCTTGCTGGAAGACCTCGGAGAAAAATTTGAAAACTTGCGCCGATTCCAAATCAAGCTCAACCCCGAGAAATGCGTGTTCGGAGTACCAGCCGGCCAGCTCCTAGGCTTCCTGGTCTCCGAACGCGGCATCGAGTGGAACCCAATAAAGATCAAGGCCATAGAGAGAAGGGAGATTCCCACCAAGCTGCGGGATGTCCAGAAATTCACCGGATGCTTGGCTTCCCTGAACCGCTTCATCAGACGGCTCGGAGAGAAGGCCCTCCCCCTCTACCGACTCATGAAGAAGTCCACTCATCTCGAGTGGAACGACCAGGCGGACCAAGCCTTCCACGAGCTAAAGAAGATGATGACCACACCGCCTGTCTTGGCGGCACCGGCTGAAAAGGAGCCCTTGCTCCTTTACATTGCCGCTACTAGCCGGGTGGTCAACACTGTCATCGTAGTCCAACGCCCTGAAGAAGGCCGGGCTCAGCCGGTTCAGAGGCCGGTGTATTATTTAAGCGAAGTCTTATCTACCTCGAAGCAGAACTACCCACACTACCAGAAGATGTGCTATGGTGTGTACTTCGCTGCCAAGAAGCTCAAGCCCTATTTTCAAGAGCACCCCATTACGGTCGTATGTACTGCCCCGCTTGCCGAGATCATAGGCAGCCGGGATGCATCCGGACGAGTGGCCAAATGGGCCATTGAGCTGGCCCCCTATGCGATCTTCTACCAGCCCCGCACCGCCATTAAGTCCCAGGCACTGGCCGACTTCCTCGTCGATTGGGCCGAAACCCAATACCTGCCACCGGCTCCCGACTCCACTCACTGGCAGATGCACTTCGATGGGTCCAAGATGCACACCGGCTTGGGAGCCGGCATCGTCCTCACCTCTCCCAAGGGCGACAAGCTCAAGTATACATTGCAAATTCATTTTGCCGCCTCCAACAATGTGGCCGAGTACGAGGTGCTCATACACGGGCTCCGGCTAGCCAAAGAACTCGGCATCCGCTGGATCTTGTGTTATGGCGACTCGGATTTGGTGGTCCAACAGTCATCCGGTGATTGGGACGCCAAAGACGCAAACATGGTGAGCTATCGTTTCCTCGTCCAGCAAATCAGTGGATATTTTGAGGGATGTGAGTTCCTTCATGTACCACGTGCCGACAACATGCAAGCGGATGCCCTGGCACGAGTAGGATCCACCCGGGAAGCCATACCAGCCGGCGATTCTCTCCACCGACTCCTCAAGCCGTCTCCAGAATCTGACTCCATCTTCGTGCCGCTTGACCCCAACGCAGTCGGGTCCGACTTGGGAAACCAAGCAGGCAGCGCGGGGACTCCAACAGGCGGCCCGGGGACTGCCGTAGTCGCACCTGGCCCGGGGAATTCGGAACTTGGCCCGGGGACTACTGCAGCCGGCCCGGGGACTACATCAACACAACAGGCGATGGCCGACTCCGACACCAACTCTTCACTACCCAGCCCACCCGCCCCTATCACAGTGGCAGTCCTGACAATAGAAGAAGCCACAGCTCCATCCTGGGCCCAGCCCATCCTCAACTTCTTAGTAAACAGAGCTGTAACGCCCTCGATGCGGCTATATCTCCCACGTGTCGAAACACGACTTAGAGGCATAACCGCATTGAAAGCAATGTCGCAAGTGAGGTAATCTTCACACAACCCATGTAATACATAAGGGAAAGAGATACATAGTTGGCTTACAATCGCCACTTCACACAATTACATGAATAAAGCATTACATCATCCAGATACAAACAAGGTCCGACTATGGAACCAAAATAAAAGAAGACTACCCCAAATGCTACACAGATCCCCGATCGACCTGATAGAGGCGAGGGTGTCCCGATCTTTCGATGAGATGATAACTATCGATTTGGTGGAGACGACTTTGACGATCCGACTACAAACGTGCACAACGTTGCGCCTTAGCAATCGCTAAACCAATCTCCTGAGGTTACTGACGATGCCGGAAGCACGGTCAGCCTGACCACGAAGGTCTATTCCTGCAAGCAATCGAAGAACGAGCAAGAATATGATAAAGCAATCTGAATATTGCAAATATATATGAGGTATTGATAATGGTGGGGATCCGTAAGCGGTCTTGGTCTGGTCGTTGGACACAAACGAAGTACACGAAGTTGCAATGGCTAACTTTTAACTAAACAAATCCCAAGGAAAAAGCTACTAGATGGATCTACTTATATGGGAGCAAGGGGTGGCGGCCAAGGAGGTGGGAGGACGTCCCAAGGCAGCCTAAAACTAACCCTAGGTCATACAAGGCTCATGTGCCCAAGTGGAGGTGATGCAACACCTTTGGGCTTGTAGTTTGACTCGGATTCTGCTGCAACGTCAAATTGTTTCGTCCGTAACTCAACGCTCCGGACGAATTTGAAGGTGAATCCAATTGGGTTGGAAATAGCACGAAATCTAGTTTCCAACAAAAAAAGAATCACCCAATTCGGAGTCCGTATGAAAAAGTTGTTGGCGTTTTGAGTCAGGTATGTCTGTGCAGTCCGAATCTGAATCCAGAACGTGAAAGACTTGGACTCTATCTTCTCTTGGCCCAAAAGTGACGTGAGAGGACTTTTTGAACACAACATAAACTTCTCCTTTTCCCTTATCTTCATATGTGTATTGTACAAATGTCCCATACACCTGCAATTAGACAAAACAAAAAAGTGTGTGAAGTATTTTTGTTCTGGATAACATAAATAGATTATTGAATAGTTTGCATTAGAAATCACCTGACAAATATGCATGTATGCAATATTTTTGGTCGTATCCAAGGTAGTCATGTCCTCATCATCCTCCCTTTTTTGAAAACAAAGCCGTCCTCGGCGTTGCTTAATCTGAAATGTGGCTAACAAAAGAGACAAGGTGTACATGTTGTATATGTATATGTCATCCAGTTTAACTTCCCTTGATTTTTGCACGTATGACACATGTATACATGAGTAACTTTCATAGTTCATAAAAACTAAATCCAAAAAATTATCACAAGAAGTAGAAGGCATGGAAATATTAGAACTCAGTTTGCACATATAAGTGAAGCTCTTATTCATTTCAAAAGATTCGCAATGTTCATCATTAAACCATCCCAACTTTGGTGAATAAAACTTACTTGCATCAAATTTACATGCTACAACATGCTTAAATAATCAAACATGCAATAAGTCATTGGACACAGAATCATCACCAAGATTGGAGGCCATATCAAAATGATTAAACATTAGTTCTTTTGCATCAACAGTTAATTCAATGGGTGCACTCAAAATTGTTGATATTTCAGTTGTTTGATCACATGACGCATTCATGACAGTAATAAGATTCTCTAAAATAGGTGGTGTGCTCAAATCAACAGGTAACTCAATACATGACGCATTCAAGTTAACTAGGCATGCATCATTCTCATGTGAAGTTATATCATCAATACCTTTACTGTTACCTTGTGGCAAAGATGTAGCTGATGCAGGTACGGACGTTGACAATGTACCATACCCTTGAGATGATGCCGCGCTCATAATCCGAGGTGCAATGATGGAGTAACCCACCGGCGGTGGTGAGCATGAACTGGAATAGTAGTTGTTGTAGTCACCTAATGCATCCTCCTGTATCTGTCTCTCAAAGGTACAAGCACGGACATACATACCAGTAATGCAACGAGGAATATACTGAAATCTTGCCTGAATATCATGGTTCAAACCACCAAAAAATCTATTCATTGTATCATTCTCAGATTCTTCTATGTCACAATGATGCATATAAGATTTGAACTCTTGGTAGTAAGCATGAACAGTGTTGTTGCCTTGTTTAAATTGTTCAAATTTGCGAAGCAATTCACGACAATAATAAGGAGGGAAAAATTGTTGTCTCATTACAGCTTTCAAAACTTTCCAAGTTGTGGGTTGGTTATCAATGTTTTTCTTACAATGTACACTCCACCAAACAGAAGCAAAATTAGTAAATGCTCTAGTGGCTGGTCGCACTCGCTCAAGTTCAGAAAAGTCATGGTGACTAAAAACTTGTTCTACTTTAAGCTCCCAAGCTAGATAAGTAGTAGGATTAAATCTACCCTCAAATGACGGTAAAAAGATAACCTGACCATGTGCTTGTGTGTGTTGTCCCAACTCTCGTGATGGTGAAGATGTGTCCGTCGTCCAAGAACTTCTATCTTTGGATCCTGTCATGATTAGTAGAAACAAGAAACAAAATTCAAGAATAATGTTCCTATGAACTACTAGGGTGTGGTGGTAAAGCGCTCACAGTAAAGCAAATATCAATATCTTACAAGTTCTTACCAAGCAGTAGGTGGTGACAGGCAACTAGCAGGGTCAAATAACTCTGAAGATTGTGTAAAGCGATTGCCAGGGGAACGTACGTATACACGGTGTAGAAATATGTGGAGCTGGGTTGGCTATATAAGGTAGCAAAAGATTAGCAATAATCAATTCAGAGATGCAATGTTGAATAAACGCTCAACGACGGTATTGTGCTGGTCCTAAGCTAGACCGAACTAGAGACGCGAGCCTAGAACACTAATGAGGTCACGTCGTAGCACAACTAGCATCAATGAAGGATACTAAATAGCTCTGGACAGCAAGATATAAGTGAAGATCACAACGGCAGTAAAGATAATGATGTGAAACAACAGCCAAGCAGGATATATCAACAACTTTGTCTCCAACTTTCCTCTGAAAAAGTTTGTGCCGATTTTTTTGATTTTTTTTCTCTGACTTTTTTTCTCGTTTTTTCTCTCTCTTTTTTTCTCCCTCTTTCCAAAACAAACTAGATAAGACGCAGATTGGATCAAGCGAAGATGTGAACGATCTCAAATATTATTATGACAATGAATGGTGGGTAGCACGTGGTGGAAATTGATGGATGGGTGGTGGACAGCGAAAGAGATAATGATGCAGCGGTGGCGTGACTAATGTGAACAGAACTCGAAACTCTAAACGAACTAGACACTAAGACCAGCAACTCGACACGACGATGCAACCGATAATTCAACTATGAAAGCAATGAAAAGAAAATTGCAAAGGCTCAGACTGGCTTGGACCAAGGATGAATAGATCTAACTCTTTTTTGTGGCTTTCTTTTGGACAGTAGGTAAGAAAATAAATCTAATCTAGGAAAACTGGAAATTCTCACCGAGCAACCTGAAAACTGATACCACTTGATAGAGGCGAGGGTGTCCCGATCTTTCGATGAGATGATAACTATCAATTTGGTGGAGACGACTTTGACGATCCGACTACAAACGTGCACAACGTTGCGCCTTAGCAATCGCTAAACCAATCTCCTGAGGTTACTGACGATGCCGGAAGCACGGTCAGCCTGACCACGAAGGTCTATTCCTGCAAGCAATCGAAGAACGAGCAAGAATATGATAAAGCAATCTGAATATTGCAAATATATATGAGGTATTGATAATGGTGGGGATCCGTAAGCGGTCTTGGTCTGGTCGTTGGACACAAACGAAGTACACGAAGTTGCAATGGCTAACTTTTAACTAAACAAATCCCAAGGAAAAAGCTACTAGATGGATCTACTTATATGGGAGCAAGGGGTGGCGGCCAAGGAGGTGGGAGGACGTCCCAAGGCAGCCTAAAACTAACCCTAGGTCGTACAAGGCTCATGGGCCCAAGTGGAGGTGATGCAACACCTTTGGGCTTGTAGTTTGACTCAGATTCTGCTGCAATGTCAAATTGTTTCGTCCGTAACTCAACGCTCCGGACGAATTTGAAGGTGAATCCAATTGGGTTGGAAAGAGCACGAAATCTAGTTTCCAACAAAAAAAGAATCACCCAATTCAGAGTCCGTATGAAAAAGTTGTTGGCGTTTTGAGTCAGGTATGTCTGTGCAGTCCGAATCTGAATCCAGAACGTGAAAGACTTGGACTCTATCTTCTCTTGGCCCAAAAGTGACGTGAGAGGAATTTTTGAACACAACATAAACTTCTCCTTTCCCCTTATCTTCATATGTGTATTGTACAAATGTCCCATACACCTGCAATTAGACAAAACACAAAAGTGTGTGAAGTATTTTTGTTCTGGATAACATAAATAGATTATTGAATAGTTTGCATTATAAATCACCTGACAAATATGCATGTATGCAATATTTTTGGTCGTATCCAAGGTAGTCATGTCCTCATCATCAACTGGGCTCCACTACTGATCAACTAGAATGAAACAACACCAAGGACAAGATCTTCATCGAGCTCCTCCTTGAGCTTGGTTGCGTCATCTACACGGTTCAACGGCACCTGCAAGCTGGTTTTGGAAGTATCTGTGAGTCACGGGGACTCAGCAATCTCACACCCTTGCGATCAAGACTAATTAAGCTTATGGGTAAGGTAAAAAGGTATGAGGTGGAGCTGCAGCAAGCGACTAGCATATATGGTGGCTAACATACGCAAATGAGAGCGAGAAGAGAAGGCAAAGCACGGTCGATAAAAGTATGATCAAGAAGTGATCCTAGAACAACCTACGTCAAGTATAACTCCAACACCGTGTTCACTTCCCGGACTCCGCCGAGAATAGACCATCATGGTTACACACGCGGTTGATGCATTTTAATTAAGGTTAACTTCAGGTTTTCTACAACCAGACGTTAACAAATTCCCATCTGCCCATAACCGTGGGCACGGCTTTCGAAAGTTCAAATCCCTGCAGGGGTGTCCCAACTTAGCCGATCACAAGCTCTCACGGTTAACGAAGGATATTCCTTTTAGCGGGAAGACCCGATCAGGCTCAGAATCCCGGTTACAAGACATTTCGACAATGGTAAAACAAGACCAGCAAGACCACCCGCTGTGCCGACAAATCCCGATAGGAGCTACACATATCTCGTTCTCAGGGCACACCGAATAAGCTAAGCGTACGGGAGCCAACGTAACCCAAGTTGCCAAGGGACGGCCCCGCACGGTGCTCTGGGTTGGACCAACACTCAGAGGAGCACTGGCCCAGGGGTTTAAATAAAGATGACCCTTGAGTCTACAGAACCCAAGGGAAAGAAAAGGCTAGGTGGCGAATGGTAAAACCAATGTTGGGCCTTGCTGGAGGAGTTTTATTCAAGGCGAACTGTCAAGGGGTTCCCATTATAACCCAACCGCGTAAGGAACGCAAAATCCGGGAACATAACACCAATAAGACGGAAACTAGGGCGGCAAGAGTGGAACAAAACACCAGGCATAAGGCCGAGCCTTCCACCCTTTACCAAGTATATAGATGCATTAATTAAATAAGAGATATTGTGATATCCCAACAAGTAAACATGTTCCAACAAGGAACAACATCTCCATGTTCCAACAAGGAACAAACTTCAATCTTCACCTGCAACTAACAACGCTATAAGAGGGGCTGAGCAAAGCGGTAACATAGCCAAACAACGGTTTGCTAGGACAAGGTGGGTTAGAGGCTTGGTTCAACAATATGGGAGGCATGATAAGCAAGTGGTAGGTATCGCAGCATAGGCATAGCAAAAGAGCGAGCAACTAAGCAAGCAAAGATAGAAGTGATTTCGAGGGTATGGTCATCTTGCCTGAAATCCCGCAAGGAAGAAGAACGAGTCCATGAGGAAGACAAACGGACGTAGACGAATGGATCCTCACAAACGCGACGTTACCGGATCCAACCCGAAGAAGCAACACCGGAAAGAAGCACACAACATAGTAAACAACCACGACATAAGCATGGCATGATGCACAACCAAGTATGATGCATGTCCGGTTTAAAGATACATGGCATGAAAAAATGCACAAACAATCCTACAAATTAAGTGGAGCTTGTTGCATATTGACGAAACACCACGTGACTTATTTAGTTCTCTCTCGTTTAGGTACTCAACAATATTAAATGTTGATTAACATGGCAAGGGGTGAAGCACAACAAAACTACCTAGCTAGTCAAGGTTAAATGAGGCCGGAAGCAACGAACAACAATTCCAGTAAATCCCCATATGCATATATTAGGTTTGGTACTGTTCTGCCCTAAAAACAATTTTAGATTTGTCAAACATGCAAAATGATGCCACCATGTTAAACTAGGCATTTTTCCACCCCATTTACATATAAAGTTTATTAAAATCGGAGCTACGGTTATTTAGATATGAATTAAATCATTTTTAACATGGCATGGGAGCAAATTTAAACAAACAGCATTTTAAACATTTTAAACATAGATGAAAGTGGAAAATTATTAATCTACACAAAATTCTAAGCAAGTTTCATACTTAAAGTTTTTACATATGATGCACCGTTTGTGAGATATGATATGCATGATGTATGAGGGCTGATCTGCAAAAGTGCAATGCCCTGGAAATTGATAAAATCGCAGCTAAGGAAAAAAAACCTAATGGGCTGAAACTAAGCAGAGGCCCAACAGAGAATAAAGAAAGAGAAGAAAGAACAAAAAAATACACAGGAGGCGCTGGGCCTCACCATGGGCTTCGGCCTAGATCTGGAGAGGAACCGCTGGGCTGAGGAAGAAGCGGCGCGGGGCTGGGCCTTCCTGGCGCTGGGCGATGGAGGGCGAGCTGGGCCTGGGGCGAGGCCGACCCAGTCACAGTCAACGGGCGCAGAGGCCACGCGTGGGCATTGACGAGAGGACAAAATAGATCGGGCGCTTCTCGTCCTCCTGCTCGAAGCAGAGGAGGAGGCGGTGGTTGACGACGCCGGGGACACAGACGAGCACAGCAGCGGCAACCGCGGCTACAAAGGGCCGGCGGGGGTGCGAAAGACAGTGAGGATGCAGCTACAGGATGGGCGCGTTCAGCGGCTCGACCTCGAGCTCGGGCTCGACTCAGGCATGGCACGGCGGCTTCAGGCGACGCAGGGCGGCAGTGTTCGAGGCCAAGGCGCCAGGGCAGGGGCGTGTGCAGGGACTTGGCAAAGCAGTAGACCACGACAGCGGCGGTTACTAGCATGGTGGCGGAGGGATGGGCGTGCTCGGGTCGATGAAGCAAGCAGCAGGCATGGCGGCGCAAGAACTTGGAGCTCGGGGAGGATCCGGGCGGCGGTAGCTTGCAGCCAGGACGGGAGGTGAGGCGGATGAGCAGCTCCGGCCGGATCCAATCCATGGCGGCAGCGCAGGCGAAGGAGAGGTTCGGGACGACGGCCATGGAGTCAAGCGGAGCTCCTGGTCGAGGTCGGCGCTGCGAAGCTCGGCTGCCAGGGTTCCTGCTGATTGCTGCAAGAGGAGAGAGACGGGAAGGTAGATCAGCATAGGAGGGAGGGAAGAGACACAAGGGAGAAAGCAAGGGAACGGTGCAGAGTCCCTAGACGAGGCGCTTGGCATGGTGGGCTTCAGGAGCTCGCCATCGAGCCTCCTGCTCGATCTGGAGGTGGGAGCTTGAGGGTGATGGGAGCACAAGCGCTGCTGGTAGGTGGATCAAGAGGAGTGACTGGTTGGTTTGGTGCCAAAATCGAGGAGGAGAAAGTGATGGTTGCTGATTTGGAGCGAGGGAGATCCCGAGGAAGAGGGGAGTTGGTCGGGTGGCGGCGGATGGGAAGGATGGATGGGACATCTCCCCTAGAAACTAGGGTTAGGCTGTTTATATAGTGAGTGGGTCTATATGCAGACTAAGGGAAGCCCTTCGATCTAAATCGGACGGCTGGGAAAATATAGGTTAGGAAGTCCAATTAACAAAACGGAGACGTTTTGTAGATGTTTGGGGATGATCCGGATCCAACGGTGACGACTGTCCGGGTCGCATCCGGGGAAGTTTCGGACACGCACGCGAGGGGTCGGTTGGAACTTGTGGGCTGTGCAGAAGGGATCGAGCTGAGAGAAGAGAAGAGAGAGGCCCGGCGACTGTTTCCGGAGACCGAAAACGTCCGACGTTAGACCGGCTATACTTCCGCTATAGTTAATCGGTTAGGCTATCAAATGAACTCCGAACGCGATGAAATTTGACAGGCGGTCTACCTACACTAAAATAAGACCACACGCCAACTTTCAAACCATTCCGAGAACATTTTCTGGCCACTTATAAAATAAAATTTCGGACATGCTGCGGGCGCGTGCAAGTGTGTCTGGACTCAGAACGAACAACGGAAGGAACGGGGAGACCGGGACGGATGCAAGTTTTTAAAACATGATGATGCAATGCACATGATGACATGATAAGATGCAACATGCAAGCAAATGACATGGCAACGACAGCGAATAACTGGAAGACACCTGGCACATCGGTGTCGGGGAGTTACAACACTCCACCACTTCGAGAGGATCTTGTCCCGAGATCTAGAATGGCACCGGAGGGAAAAACGGAAGAGAAAGAGAAGAGGTAAGACTAAGTTGCTTCTTTGACAAACGAGTGAAACCAAAGAACCTTGCGAGGTTGAACAAATTGAAAGAAAAGAATACAATGAAGATGAACGAAGTGAAAAACACTCCGTTAGGAAAGAGGAACAAGGAACATTGTGAAAAACCTTGAGGTTGAAGGGCAAGATATATATTGAAACCACTCTGGTTTAAACCAGATAGAGAAGGATTAGGAATGAAATAATTTGGACAGCACTCCGTAATCAAACAAGAACTTGACAAGATGAGAGTAAGCTTGATGAAATCAACAACACACTGCCTCCGGAACTATAGAAAGAATGGCACAAAGGGTAAGAATGATTTTAGATGGCACTCCGGTTGAGAAGGGAGCCAAAACTTGACAGAATGGGACGAACTTGAAAAGAGGGCATGACACTCCAGTTAAATGGATAAGCACGAAAAGAACACGATCCTGACAAAACAAGAAGATGTGTTGAAAAGAGCAACATCACAAAGCCTCCGGAAGAAAAGAGAGAATGGAATGGAATGAACGGGGGAGAAAAACAAGATCTTGAGAGAGCATGCTTTCAACAAAAACTGGGATGGAGTTGTTGGAAAACCAACAACGAAAAGAATAAACTTGATATGGTCTTATGGAATACATCTCCAATTATGAGGTGACACCCAGCCACTCACGGGAAAAGAATTGGATTGATAAGAACAAGGAGACAAGAAAGTATTTCGTCGGGAGGATAAAGAAGAACTTGGGTCCTTTATAAGCACCATAGATATCAACAGTCCTTAGGGAAGGCTTTAGGTGAAATATAACCCAAGATAACTCCAAAGAAGAGATTGATGGATTTAAAATACCTCATTCTTAACAACATGTGAATCATGAAACATGAACCCAAATTATCAAGAATGATGTAAAACCACCTTCAATGATACGGTAGAAAGAAATGCACTCCGGATAGCAAGATGAAGAAAGCTTGAGCTCCTTTGAAAAGAATCTCAATGAACACTTTGAGAAGGAATTAAATCCTTGATCAACCATTATGTATAGCCTTCATGAAGAAACTCCGGTAACAAAAGAATAGAAGAAAGAGGAATTGAAAACACAAGGTGAATCCTTGCAATGATTTAGATGAATCTCCATGGTGATATAATTGAAATAACTTGGAGCTCCAGAAAAGAAAGATGAACAAAAGAAGTCAAGAATTTTGATGAACCTCCGGACTAAGGAATTGAATTTACTCGATGAAGCAAGAATAAGAATTACATTATGCTTATCCTTCACCAATTAAATTGATGACAAACGATGGATTTGGCACACTACTTATTCTCGTAGAAAGGATTAAGATAGATATAGCACAAACTTGAGAAGGTCTTCAACGAACCACCGTTAGGGTTGAAACAACGAATGAATTGATATGATAAACGAAGGAAGAGAACTCTTGAATGCACCACCGTAAGAATTAAAAACGAACGAAGAAAAGATAAGGAAACACTGGGAAGAATTAGAAAATGATCGAAGATACTTGAGACCATCTAGATGCAAGTGGATGAAAATATCACGAGCTGACTACAGGATATTTGAATGATGCACCGGTAAGATTTGGAGAACCATAGCTGAAAGCTGAGAATGAATAAATCTTAGATGATGGGCTTTGGAGAAACAAACTGAAAAGAATCTTGAATTGCTCCGGATGGGTGAAAATAATTCTCATGATCAAAACAATTATGAGAGGATGGCATCAAGCTAGAACCACGAGTCTCTGAGAGAACGGATAAGATATGGAGGAAAAACTCTTCTTCGGTCTTCAAATGTTGAGAATGACGACGAGAAACACCACCAAGAATTATTTAGACACTCCGGAAGAATCAAAACGAAGAGGTTGAGCCAACGATGAAAAGAATTCGACAGATCTTGGAGAAAAGCATTTGACTGATGATAAATCATTCTTACGTCAAACTTCAAAAGAAATTTGAGGATAGCTCCGGGAAAATAAGAAGAGTCAGGTAAGATCCTGGGAAAAGACCTATGGGTTAGGGCCCACTCGAAAGAAAACACCGTTGAATGATTTGAAAGAGAGGTTGCACCGGTTGAATTAAATGACTTGAATGAGATAACTACCTCGAAAGATCTTGAATGAATGCAGAGTGGAAAACATGAATCTTTGAGATATCTTGAGCACTCCGGAACAATTAAATAGCGAGAAGTGAATGAATATGAGGTGCACCGGCATGAGAAGGTATTTGAAACAAGGAAAAAGGATATGATCAACACCAAAGCTTGATTTGAATCCACCAGAGAAGAAAAGAATGACGAATGACGAACTTGAAGCTTTGTTAGCATATTCCTGAGAATCAACGGAAAAGAACATTGACGGAAAAGAATGGAGAGACTTCTCATCCATAAAAGGATACTTGAATAAGAAATCTGAGTCCTTGAAGAAAACAAAGGGAGGGAGAGTGGGAAAAACAAAGGCACCTTGGGAAGGATGAAACAAACACCGTTGAGAGAGCTTGAGTTGATCTTGCGGATGTTGAAATGATTAGATCCACTTGAAGAGAAACACGCCGGTGAAAAGGATTAACAAGACAATCTTGATGATCAAGAAGGATTGGTATCCACATCGGAGTATGAGAACACCGTTTAGAAAAGGTATGGAATCAACATTTGACATCGAAGCAACTCGAATACCACAACTCAAAACAAAACAAAGTATTGGCTTGCATTATAAGCCGAAACAAACATATGATAGAAATTTCGTCCGAAGTTTTCGTGGTGGGGCCTACACGGGCTCGATCGTACAGCACCATCATGTGCAAGGCAGTGCACATGACATACGAAGCGTCCCCGAGTCGGCATAGCCAAGGACTCTTTAAGACACAACGAGATCACTGTAAAACCAACCGTGAATAGGCGGACCACTAGATGTCGAACCCCAATTTCATATCATACATCCGTCGGAAAGATATCCTAAGAGCTACTTGAATTCCCACTTATAAACTCCCGAAACTTTCCGGTTATGCAATCAGGTGTTGGGGATACAGGGGAAGCATAATATCTCACCCAAAACTAGCAAATCCTACATCCAGCTATATCCATCCTTCAACACATAACCAAGAAACCTTCGGAAATCGTCTACCTCAACCTTCGAAAAGCATCCGTTATACAAGTTATGGCAATACTCCCGAACTCCCGCCCCGGTACTGGGTGGCGTCGAGGTTATCTCACCAACAACTGCATAAAAGAGATTTTCGATGTCGGCGAAACTAAACTCAGGTATTCCAGAACTGCAACGATAAAATTATGACGACAACACCTCGAAGCTCAACTCCCCGAGACACTGCCACAACCCCTAAATGTCAGCAGGCACCAAGAACAATGTTCTCGTCACAAAACCATCGGAACGATTCCAAGATACCCGCGTGATCCTAATTTTTTTAGTGAAATTTGAGAAGAGAAAAGTCAAAACTCTACGTCAGGATGCCTTACCAGAGCGATGAAGGGACTGGGGAGTAAAAAGAATTCCTAAACTCTCCGATATATAATTCCAAAATGACTCAAAACATTTTTCTAGACTCAACTCGACAGCTAATTCGATCAAGCAGGGGGGCTCCTAAGGTCGGGGAAGGCTCTGATTACCAACTTGTAACGCCCTCGATGCGGCTATATCTCCCACATGTCGAAACACGACTTAGACGCATAACCGCATTGAAAGCAATGTCGCAAGTGAGGTAATCTTCACACAACCCATGTAATACATAAGGGAAAGAGATACATAGTTGGCTTACAATCGCCACTTCACACAATTACATGAATAAAGCATTACATCATCCAGATACAAACAAGGTCCGACTACGGAACCAAAATAAAAGAAGACTACGCCAAATGCTACACAGATCCCCGATCGACCCCAACTAGGCTCCACTACTGATCAACTAGAACGAAACAACACCAAGGACAAGATCTTCATCGAGCTCCTCCTTGAGCTTGGTTGCGTCATCTGCATGGTTCAACGGCACCTGCAAGCTGGTTCTGGAAGTATCTGTGAGTCATGGGGACTCAGCAATCTCACACCCTCGCGATCAAGACTAATTAAGCTTATGGGTAAGGTAAAAGGTATAAGGTGGAGCTGCAGCAAGCGACTAGCATATATGGTGGCTAACATACGCAAATGAGAGCGAGAAGAGAAGGCAAAGCACGGTCGATAAAAGTATGATCAAGAAGTGATCCTAGAACAACCTACGTCAAGTATAACTCCAACACCGTGTTCACTTCCCGGACTCCGCCGAGAAGAGACCATCACGGTTACACACGCGGTTGATGCATTTTAATTAAGGTTAACTTCAGGTTTTCTACAACCAGACGTTAGCAAATTCCCATCTGCCCATAACCGCGGGCACGGCTTTTGAAAGTTCAAATCCCTGCAGGGGTGTCCCAACTTAGCCCATCACAAGCTCTCACAGTCAACGAAGGATATTCCTTCTAGCGGGAAGACCCGATCAGGCTCGGAATCCCGGTTACAAGACATTTCGACAATGGTAAAACAAGACCAGCAAGACCACCCGCTGTGCCGACAAATCCCGATAGGAGCTGCACATATCTCGTTCTGAGGGCACACCGAATAAGCTAAGCGTACGGGAGCCAACGTAACCCAAGTTGCCAAGGGATGGCCCCGCACGGTGCTCTGGGTTGGACCAACACTCAGAGGAGCACTGGCCCGGGGGTTTAAATAAAGATGACCCTTGAGTCCGCAGAACCCAAGGGAAAGAAAAGGCTAGGTGGCGAATGGTAAAACCAATGTTGGGCCTTGCTGGAGGAGTTTTATTCAAGGCGAACTGTCAAGGGGTTCCCATTATAACCCAACCGCGTAAGGAACGCAAAATCCGGGAACATAACACCGATAAGACGGAAACTAGGGCGGCAAGAGTGGAACAAAACACCAGGCATAAGGCCGAGCCTTCCACCCTTTACCAAGTATATAGATGCATTAATTAAATAAGAGATATTGTGATATCCCAACAAGTAAACATGTTCCAACAAGGAACAACATCTCCATGTTCCAA
Source organism: Triticum urartu (assembly GCF_056163025.1). Classification (NCBI taxonomy): domain Eukaryota; kingdom Viridiplantae; phylum Streptophyta; class Magnoliopsida; order Poales; family Poaceae; genus Triticum; species Triticum urartu. The sequence goes on along the minus strand of NC_141877.1, from coordinate 418,148,255 downwards.
CAAGGAACAAACTTCAATCTTCACCTGCAACTAACAACGCTATAAGAGGGGCTGAGCAAAGCGGTAACATAGCCAAACAACGGTTTGCTAGGACAAGGTGGGTTAGAGGCTTGGTTCAACAATATGGGAGGCATGATAAGCAAGTGGTAGGTATCGCAGCATAGGCATAGCAAAAGAGCGAGCAACTAAGCAAGCAAAGATAGAAGTGATTTCGAGGGTATGGTCATCTTGCCTGAAATCCCGCAAGGAAGAAGAACGAGTCCATGAGGAAGACAAACGGACGTAGACGAATGGATCCTCACAAACGCGACGTTACCGGATCCAACCCGAAGAAGCAACACCGGAAAGAAGCACACAACATAGTAAACAACCACGACATAAGCATGGCATGATGCACAACCAAGTATGATGCATGTCCGGTTTAAAGATACATGGCATGGCAAAATGCACAAACAATCCTACAAATTAAGTGGCGCTCAATATGCAACGAGTTGCATATTGACGAAACACCACGTGACTTATTTAGTTCTCTCTCGTTTAGGTACTCAACAATATTAAATGTTGATTAACATGGCAAGGGGTGAAGCACAACAAAACTACCTAGCTAGTCAAGGTTAAATGAGGCCGGAAGCAACGAACAACAATTCCGGTAAATCCCCATATGCATATATTAGGTTTGGTACTGTTCTGCCCTAAACACAATTTTAGAGTTGTCAAACATGCAAAATGATGCCACCATGTTAAACTAGGCATTTTTCACCCCATTTACATATAAAGTTTATTAAAATCGGAGCTACGGTTATTTAGATATGAATTATATCATTTTTAACACGGCATAGGAGCAAATTTAAACAAACAGCATTTTAAACATTTTAAACATAGATGAAAGTGGAAAATTATTAATCTACACAAAATTCTAAGCAAGTTTCATACTTAAAGTTTTTACATATGATGCACCGTTTGTGAGATATGATATGCATGATGTATGAGGGCTGATCTGCAAAAGTGCAATGCCCTGGAAATTGATAAAATCGCAGCTAAGGAAAAAAACCTAACGGGCTGAAACTAAGCAGAGGCCCAACAGAGAATAAAGAAAGAGAAGAAAGAACAAAAAAAAATACACAGGAGGCGCTGGGCCTCACCATGGGCTTCGGCCTAGATCTGGAGAGGAACCGCTGGGCTGAGGAAGAAGCGGCGCGGGGCTGGCCTTCCTGGCGCTGGGCGATGGAGGGCGAGCTGGGCCTGGGGCGAGGCCGACCCAGTCGCAGTCAACGGGCGCAGAGGCCACGCGTGGGCATTGACGAGAGGACAAAATAGATCGGGCGCTTCTCGTCCTCCTGCTCGAAGCAGAGGAGGAGGCGGTGGTTGACGACGCCGGGGACACAGACGAGCACAGCAGCGGCAACCGCGGCTGCAAAGGGCCGGCGGGGGTGCGGAAGACAGTGAGGATGCAGCTACAGGATGGGCGCGTTCAGCGGCTCGACCTCGAGCTCGCGCTCGACTCAGGCATGGCACGACGGCTTCAGGCGACGCAGGGCGGCAGTGTTCGAGGCCAAGGCGCCAGGGCAGGGGCGTGTGCAGGGACTTGGCAAAGCAGTAGACCACGGCAGCGGCGGTTACTAGCATGGTGGCGGAGGGACGGGCGTGCTCGGGTCGATGAAGCAAGCAGCAGGCATGGCGGCGCAAGAACTTGGAGCTCGGGGAGGATCCGGGCGGCGGTAGCTTGCAGCCAGGACGGGAGGTGAGGCGGATGAGCAGCTCCGGCCGGATCCAATCCATGGCGGAAGCGCAGGCGAAGGAGAGGTTCGGGACGACGGCCATGGAGTCAGGCGGAGCTCCTGGTCGAGGTCGGCGCTGCGAAGCTCGGCTGCCAGGGTTCCTGCTGATTGCTGCAAGAGGAGAGAGACGGGAAGGTAGATCAGCATAGGAGGGAGGGAAGAGACACAAGGGAGAAAGCAAGGGAACGGTGCAGAGTCCCTAGACGAGGCGCTTGGCATGGTGGGCTTCAGGAGCTCGCCATCGAGTCTCCTGCTCGATCTGGAGGTGGGAGCTTGAGGGTGATGGGAGCACAAGCGCTGCTGGTAGGTGGATCAAGAGGAGTGACTGGTTGGTTTGGTGCCAAAATCGAGGAGGAGAAAGTGATGGTTGCTGATTTGGAGCGAGGGAGATCCCGAGGAAGAGGGGAGTTGGTCGGGTGGCGGCGGATGGGAAGGATGGATGGGACATCTCCCCTAGAAACTAGGGTTAGGCTGTTTATATAGTGAATGGGTCTATATGCAGACTAAGGGAAGCCCTTCGATCTAAATCGGACGGCTGAGAAAATACAGGTTAGGAAGTCCAATTTACAAAACGGAGACGTTTTGTAGATGTTTGGGGATGATCCGGATCCAACGGTGACGACTGTCCGGGTCGCGTACGGGGAAGTTTCGGACACGCACGCGAGGGGTCGGTTGGAACTTGTGGGCTGTGCAGAAGGGCTCGAACTGAGAGAAGAGAAGAGAGAGGCCCAGCGACTGTTTCCGGAGACCGAAAACGTCCGACGTTAGACTGGCTATACTGCCGCTATAGTTAATCGGTTAGGCTATCAAACGAACTCCGAACGCGATGAAATTTGACAGGTGGTCTACCTACACTAAAATAAGACCGCACGCCAACTTTCAAACCATTCCGAGAACATTTTCCGGCCACTTATAAAATAAAATTTCGGACATGCCGCGGGCGCGTGCAAGTGTGTCTGGACTCAGAACAAACAACGGAAGGAACGGGGAGACCGGGACGGATGCAAGTTTTTAAAACATGATGATGCAATGCACATGATGACATGATAAGATGCAACACGCAAGCAAATGACATGGCAACGACAGCGAATAACTGGAAGACACCTGGCACATCGGTGTCGGGGCGTTACAAGAGAGCTGCCGACCGACGAGATCTCGGCAAGACAAGTTCAACGCCGAGCCGGAGCCTACACAATCGTCAACAGAGAGTTTGTTAGGCGCAGAGTCACTGGAGTGTTCCAGCGCTGTGTCGAACCAGAGAAGGGCACATCAATCCTCAGGGACATCCACCAAGGCGAATGCGGCCACCACGCAGCCTCAAGATCACTCGTCGCCAAGGCTTTTCGCCACGGATATTTCTAGCCGACTGCCTTGGAAGACGCCAAGGAATTAGTCAAAAACTGCAAAGGGTGCCAAGTTTTCAGCTGCAAGCAACACCTGCCGGCTTCTGCACTCAAGACCATCCCCCTCACCTGGCCCTCTGCCGTTTGGGGGCTGGACATGGTGGGCCCGTTCAAGACGGCACGCGGTGGCATGACACATCTGCTCGTCGCTGTGGACAAATTTACCAAGTGGATTGAGGCGAAGCCGATCAAAAAGCTGAATGGGCCGACTGCCGTCACATTCATCGCAGATATTATAACCCGGTATGGCCTACCGCATAGCATCATCACCGACAACGGCACAAACTTTGCAAAGGGAGCACTGGCACGTTTCTGCGCAACACGCGGCATCCGGCTGGACCTAGCGTCCATTGCCCACCCGCAGTCAAACAGCCAGGTCGAGCGAGCAAACGGCCTCATCCTCTCCGGCCTCAAGCCGCGACTGGTCGTGCCACTGGAGCGTTCGGCCGGCTGCTGGCTCGACGAGCTGCCGGCCGTCCTCTAGAGTTTGCGCACTACCCCAAACAGATCGACCGGCTTCACCCCTTTTTTCCTTGTATATGGTGCCGAGGCCATCATCCCAACTGACATCGAGTTCGACTCGCCTCGGGTCACCATGCACACGGAGGCGGAAGCCAAGGAAGCACGAGAAGACGGCGTCGGCCTGCTGGAAGAGGGTCGGCTGTTAGCTCTCAGTCGGTCCGCCATCTATCAGCAGGGTCTGCGCCGCTACCACAGCCGGAAGGTCAAGCCAAGATCTTTCCAAGAGGGCGACCTTGTGCTCCGGCTGATCCAGCGAACAGCCACCCAGCACAAGCTCTCGGCCCCTTGGGAGGGCCCCTTCATCATCAGCAGAGCTTTAGGAAACGACTCCTACTACCTAATCGATGCGCAGAAGCCGAAGGCACGCAAGAGAGACGATTTCGGAGAGGAGTCGGACCGACCGTGGAACGCCAATCTCCTCCGAAGATTTTACAGTTAAAAAGCAGTACGTAGCACGCTACCTTTTGTACTAAGTACGAGACAAGGGGTGCCCCAAGGAGTACTCGGGGACTACCCTCTTTTATCTATGAAAGATGAGTATCACGCATACGATTATGTTGCTACACTTTCTTTCTTCGTCCGGCACCGGGTTCGACCAGTCGGCCCGGGGACTCGCCACCTCAAGTTATATCTGAAGTTCCACCTACAGCCAGACAAGTAGTGCGCCGGCACCCAAGCCCCCTCTTGCCAAAAGTCGCAGCTCGAAGAAACGACTGTCCGACTGGCAAGAGCCAAGGGCAGGAAAGGATGCCCACGCGAAAAAAAGGCTAAGGACTAACAAACTTATATAACACGAGCCGGCCTCCCACCCCGCCAGCCGACTACTAGAGCAGTCGGCTGGCCGGCTTCCTGCTCACCTTGCTGCAATCTGAGAAAGCTCAAGTACTTGCCTTCCCAAAAACGACCAAGTCCTTCTCCGGCCACAGACTGCAGAGCAGCTGTCCGGCTGGGAAGGTGGCGACCAAGGGAAGGCGGCAAAGGAAAAAAGCCAAAGGATAAAAAGCAAACATAAGCGAAAGCCAAACACATGCATAATATTTACACAGAAGACCTTCGAAAGGCCAGCATTCAACATAGTCTGAATACACCCCAGTGGTTGGAACTGTGCAAATTTAAAGATTGTTCAAAGAAGTAACAAGCAGGAAAGCTAGGATGGCGGATCAAGCCAGGGGAGCAACAGGCGAGTGGGGCAGGTTGGCGGAGTCGGCGGTGCCGGCTAGAGGAGTGACCGACTGGAGAGTCTCGGCATCGTTGCTAGAAGCACGATCGGGCTGAGGCGGGCTGGTTGCTTCACCATCCGGCGCAGCGTCTTCGTCATCCTCTCCCTCTTCCTCTTCGCCCTCATCACTGGAGGCAATCTCCTCCGCCGAGTCCTCACCTTCGGCCGGGTTCAGCCTGAACCACTCCTCCGGCTGAGCAACGCCGGTGTCATCCACCTCAGGAGCAAAGGCGCTGGTATCGGTATACTTGGCGATCACCGAGGCACGCTGGATGATAGCCGGACGCACCGCCTCCAGCTCCTCGTCAGCCTCCTGCCGCCAGGTGCTCAGCTGGTCCAAGTTCAGCCCAGGATACCAAGCCCAGACGAACTCCAGAGCCCGCCCGGCGCCGGAGCGAGCCGCTAACGCCTTCCAAGCCTCGAAGCGGCCGACTGCGACCTCCAGCCAGTTGACGGTCCGACTTGGGGTGCGCGGAATCACCTCTCCAGGCCAGAGGGCGGCCAGCACTTGCGCTCCGGCGCGCTGAAGATGGCGGAGCATGCGATGGGCCGGCTGCAGGCGGGCTTGAAGCCCCAGAAGCTGCTCCTCAAGTGACCGGCTGGCATTCGGCGCAATCTCGGCCCCCGCCTGCCGTCGCGTGTCGCGGTAGGCCTCGATGGCTTGGGTGGCGGCGGCTGAGTAGCCGGGGAAGTAATCTGCGCAAAGGGGAAAGCAGCGACATAGAATCAAAAAATGAATCAGATAGTAGAAGGCAAGCAAGGAAGCAAAGAAGAAGGCGGCCTACCGTCAATCAAGTCTTCCACTCGGCTATAGCCTTGGCTCAGCGCCTGCCTCATCTTGGCCCAGTTTGTCGCCTCGGTCTCATACTCGGCTTTGAGGGCGGCCTCGCTGTCCTGCGCCGCCTTCAGGGCCGCCCTGTGGCTCTCCTCCTGGTCGGCCAACCTCTTGGCCAGGTGGTCACGCTCTTGAGTCAGGACGGTGCACTCGGCCTCCTTGGCACGAAGGGCGGTCTGGGCTCCGCTCAGCTGGCTCCTCAAGTCGGCATTGGCCCCTGCAATATAAAGAAAGAAGTCATCAGGAAAAGATCAGACCCGACTACTCGGTAGTCGGCCCGAATCTCGGGGACTACACCCAGTGGGTGCGCTGACGCGCCCCCACTTAAAAGAAAAAACGGAGCGCTTATTCCGGCTCTCAGTCAGATCAGTGGCTTTCTGATTCAACTCCTGGGCCTGGGAGTTGAAGGCGGCTGCGTGGAGGTTGTGGTACTCCTGTAGAGAAGACAAGGGACGTGAGTAAGAACAAGATGGTAATCAAGCTTTCCAATAAGTTCCAAGCCGCCTGCTCAGCAGCCGGCTCAGAACTCGGGGACTACACCCAGTGGGTGCGCTGACAAGCACCGACGGAAGAAATTAAAAGCAATCAAAGGAGCAGGAGGACTCACCCGAATAATCGACCGCGTCGTGAGAAACTCCTGGGTGTACTGCTTCAGTGCGGTGGCTTGGGCCTGAAGCCGGCTCCGGACGTCATGCGCCGCCACATTCAGCATGGCTGTCCCGCCGCCCGCGTCCACCCGGACGAGCTGTCGTTGGCCGCTTCTAGGTCCTGGGCAGACGAGCCAGCGTCCACGGTCTTCTGCGTGTCCGGCGCTGAAGTCGCCTTCCCCGCGCGCCGGTGAAGCGGTGACGAGATCACAAGATCCCCTCCCACGGTCGGCTCGCCCTCAGCCGGCCGCGCTGGCGACACTTCAGGCCAGCCTCCTCGGCTCGCCACAGTCGGCGGCGATGGCACCGTCTCCCTCTCCATCTCCGGCTGGCTGCGGCCGGCTTCCTCCAACGGGGGCACAGGGGTGTTATGAGCCGCGGCACGGAGGGGAATGAAGAACTGCGGAGGCTGGTTCTGCAGGGCCTCCGCCTCCCTCTCCGCGTCTGCGGCCTCCGCCTGGGCCTTGGCGGCTGCGACGGCTCGTGCCTCCGCCGACTTCTGCTCCGCCTCCCGAGCCGCCCTCCGCTCCTCCGCCTCCTGCTCCTCTCGCGCTTCCCGCGCGTTCCGCTCCGTCGCCTCTAGGAGGTCGGCGCGGGGATCTACCCGGCGCGAGGTTGAAGACCCTCCTACGGCTCCGAATATGGAGGCGGCCGGGACTCGCCCAAGGGAAAAAGGGGCCCTGTTTGATAAATTGAGAAAAAGGGTCTGGAAAAACATCAACCGAAGAAGAAGAAAAAAGAAAGGCATAAGAACAGCGACACTTACGCTGAGACCGCCTGCGGCTGCTTCACCACCTTGCGGAAGCGGGCTGCCTTCGTGGCCGCCTCGTCCCGCTTGCTCGCCGCTGCGGTACTCTTGGGCTTCTTCGGACGACTGCCGAAGTGGTTCAACGCGGCCCGACGCTTCTGCGCGCCGCCCTGGGCAGTCGGCCCGGCGGATGGGCCCGCACCATGGTGCTCGAGCGCCGGTCAGCGGCGCGCGATGACTTCGGCCTCGTCGTCATCTTGCTAGTCCTTGAAGCCGGCCCCGAGCCCGGACCCGCCTGCGTCACCGCCTTCCCTCGCGACCTCGTCCTCCATGGCGGCCGCCCCCAGGTCTGTGTCGTCTACATCGTCCATCGTACGATCGGGGAGGAACTGGCGTTCCACCCCTGTGTCCCCGGCTGCTGGCGGAAGCATGGGGTTCTGCCAAAGAAAGGCCGGCTGGTCAGGAGTCGGCCACCATGAACTCGGCAACAAGAAAAGAGGAAGAGAAACTTACCACCGGTGGAGGATTGGCGCGAGAGTATGGCACCTTGCCATACTGCCACTCCTCGGTGAGCTTGCAGTTGGAGATGTAGTTCACCATGTAAGACACCTCGGCGTGAGGCATCTCCTTGGTGCTTAGCCGGCACGGGTCGAAGCGGCCGCTCATCTGGCAAATCATATGAGGTCGGCCCTGGAGTGGGAGCACCCGGCGCTCCACGAAGGCGGCCACCAGGTCGGCCCCAGACAGACCCTCCGACTGGATCATCACCCGGAGCCGGGCAACGGAGGCGGACCTGCCCGCAGACAGCGACCTGGACCGGAAGGACCATGAAGGCTGCCTCCCAGCCGGCGGGCCGGCTATGTAAGTCGGCAAGTTGACGAAGTCACCTTGCGGAGCAATATTCTTCACGTAGAAGTAGGACTTCTGCCAGAGCTTCACCGACTGGATCAGCGGGATGAGCGGAAACGGGTTGTTGTCGCTCGCCCTCCGCATAGCGATGAAGGCACCACATGGGGCGGGCATGCCCGCGACGATGGTGCCGAGCTTGCACTGAAATAACTCTCCCCACAGTTCAAGAGTGGGGAGGACACCAAGAAAACCCTCGCATAGGGTGACGAAGGCTGACAGCAGCATCACCGCGTTGGGAGTGAGGTGATGCAGCTGGAGATGGTAAAATTCAAGGAACGAGCGGAGGAACCCGCTCGCCGGTAGGCCGAAGCCGTGCAGGCAGTGCGAGCGGAAGATCACCCGCTCATCCTCTTCTGGCGCCGGCGAGATCTCCCTCTCCGGCGCGAGGCAGACCCGTACGAGATCCGCGCCCGACAACCGCCGCGTCTGATGGAGGAAGTCGACGTGGTCCTCATGGACGTTGGAGCCGTCCCAGGAGCTCGACAACGCCATGGGGACGACGCGGCGACAAGGAAGGTACGACGAAAGGAGGGCGCACGACCCAGCTGCGAACGAAGCGATGACGAGCCAAGAATATTGGCAGGAAGGCCGAGCGGCAGCAGGTGGCTGTCGTGACGAGAGGAGGAAGAAGAAGGAGGGGGCGGAGCAACGGAGAGCGCGCGAGCGTTTTGGCGCTCCCCTCCTCTACCCCTACTTATAGCCTCGTGCGGCGAAGCCGAGGAGGCAAGACGTGGGGGGGCGTGGGATTAACTGCACCCACTCCCCCCACGCCCCGCGATTATTGCGCCATTACGGCATGGGGAAACCGCCACTGGGGCGCGCGCGGTCCGTCCAGGCCGCAAAAGATCCACGCGTGGGCCGAGGCCCTGTACTGGCGGGCCCTAGAACTATGGCGGCGTCCCATCGCGCGCGTGGGCTGGCAGGTCCCTCCATCCGGAGGATGCCACGTGGCACGCTGCTGACGAGCCGTCAGTTCACAGCCGGACTCGCGCGCCGACTGGCACCCGCCTTCAAACTTCGAGATCTTTAAGAGACGGCGCGCCTAGTCGAAACCGGCTTCTGGTTCCCGGCTCCTCAAGATAGGAAGCTGACTGGGCTCCTTGACTTTTTTCTGCCTCGAAGCCCAACCAGCTTCGGGGACTACTGTCGGAGTAAATGACCACGGGTAGCCCAGCCGGCTTCCCCTGGTACTTCAGAAAAATTACAGGCCGAACAAGCCTCCAAGCTTCCAAGACGTGGGGCCGTCTTCCCCCCAGCCGGCTACCTCTCAAGCCGGCTGCACAAAGGAAGCCCAGCCCTGAAATCCTTGAGAAACAAGACCACGAGAAGGCCGACTTCCAGAAGCCGACCGTAAAAGGGCCAACTCCCAGGAGCCGGCCCCTCAGCAGGCGGCTAAGATCTTGCCCTCAGAGTCTGCACCCACATAACGGCGACAAGACGGGGCGTGGCTACAGTAAAGCCTGCCACCCCCGAATCCCGGTGCACACATGTCCACAGTGCACCGTACGGGGTGGCCATCCCCGTCCGGTGCGTCACTGTTGCCATGACGATCGTGACATCACCCACGGCGAGGGGTCAGTACGACCCGTGGGTGGCGGGCCCCCTTAGTCAGGGAGATCCCGAAGGCAGCCAAGCTTCCTACAGTCGGCCAAGGGTATGGCCGGCTTCCAACAGCCGGCCGGCTCTCTCCCTCCAAGGAGGTGCTTCATTAAGGAGACAAGAGAAGGTAAGGCTACAGTGATGAGCCGCCTCGCGGCGGCACTGTAGCCATCCTTACCACGACAAAGCCATCGTCACCAAGGGCAAGGTAACAGTAACCAGCCCCCGACAAGACCCCCGAGCGGTGGGGCCAGCCTGTCGGCTAAAGGGTCGGCAGTCGGCGGGCCTACCAGTCGGCGGAGAAGCCGGCGGGCGTAGACACAGACGGCTGGGGCCCACACCCAGCCGGATTACCATTGTACCCCTGGGGGGTAGGCCTATATAAACCCCCAGGGTTCCCATGCAGGGAAGATCACTCTTTGGATAGATTTTAGACACCACAAGGAGAAGAGGAGCGGGCTAGCCTGGCCCTCCCTCATCCTTTCACCGAACAGCTCAAGGAGCATTCTGTAGCAACCCACCGAGCTAGTGATCATGCAGAGACCCCGTAGAGCAGCATTAGGGGTGTTATCTCCATGGAGAGCCCTGAAGTTGGGTAAGATTCGCCGGCATGCATGTCTTTGCCTTATCCCGTTTCCAGGCACCGGCGATGTTTTATTGGCTCCCACAATGATAAGCCATCCATTGGCATATGTCGCAGCAACCACCCGACAGAAACAGTCTGGCATAAAGCACAAATGCGAGTGGTTGGCTCCCTAGAGGGCTTTCTCGGCATTAAGCTTGGATGAACTTCTTCAACTTTTTCAAAGACCGAGGTAATCTATAACACCTCGGATACCAATGGGCGTTGGATCTAGTCTATAAAAAGACACCTCGGATGCAGTCTGACATTAGAGCTCGATTGCAAGAGGACACCGCCGCACGGGAAAAAACTTTGAACCTGATGTGTGGCAATAATAAGGCATTGATAAAGGTTGAGAACTTAAAAGCGGCCCTCGGATGCCCGACGTGTGAACTCCTAGGATACCCGACATGTGAACTCTTCGGATACACCTCAGCGATCCTCAAGATCAGAGATGGGAAGAATTGTTGAACCAGCTTTCAAGCCCAATGACCTAAGAATTGTTAAACCAGCTTTCAAGGCTGATGGAGTCCTAAACTAGGGGATACCGATGACCCACAAGTGTAGGGGATCTATCGTAGCCTTTTCAATAAGTAAGAGTGCCGAACCCAATGAGGAGCAGAAGGAAATGATAAGCAGTTTTCAGTAAGGTATTCTCTGCAAGCACTGAAATTATCAGTAACAGATAGTTTTGTGATAAGGTAATTTGTAACGAGTAGCAAGTAATAAAAGTAAATAAAGTGCAGCAAGATGGCCCAATCCTTTTCATAGCAAAGGACAAGCCTGGAAAAACTCTTATATAAAGTAAAGCGCTCCCGAGGACACATGGGAATTATCGTCAAGCTAGTTTTCATCACGCTCATATGATTCGCGTTCGGTACTTTGATAATTTGATATGTGGGTGGACCAGTGCTTGGGTACTGTCCTTCCTTGGACAAGCATCCCACTTATGATTAACCCCTATTACAAGCATCTGCAACTACAACAGAAGTATTAAGATAAACCTAACCATAGCATGAAACAAGTGGATCCAAATCAGCCCCTTACGAAGCAACGCATAAACTAGGGTTTAAGCTTCTGTCACTCTAGCAACCCATCATCCACTTATTACTTCCCAATGCCTTCCTCTAGGCCCAAAAAATGGTAAAGTGCCATGTAGTCGACGTTCACATGACACCACTAGAGAAAAGACAACATACATCTCATCAAAATATCGAACGAATACCAAATTCACATGACTACTTATAACAAGACTTCTCCCATGTCCTCAGGAACAAATGTAACTACTCACAAATCATATTCATGTTCATAATCAGAGGGGTATTAATATGCATAATGGATCTGAACATATGATCTTCCACCAAGTAAACCAACTAGCATCAACTACAAAGAGTAATCAACACTACTAGCAACCCACGGGTACCAATATGAGGTTTGGATACAAAGATTGGATACAAGAGATGAACTAGGGTTTCAGATGAGATGGTGCTGGTGAAGATGTTGATGGAGATTGACCCCCTCCCGATGAGAGGATCGTTGGTGATGACGCTGGTGATGATTTCCCCCTCCCGGAGGGAAGTTTCCCCGGCAGAACAGCTCCGCCGGAGCCCTAGATTGGTTCCGCCAAGGTTCCGCCTTGTGGCGGCGGAGTTTCATCCCGTGAGCTTGCTTATGATTTTTTCCTCAACGAAAGACTCCATATAGCCAAAGATGGGCATCAGAGGGCCACCAGGGGGCCCACGAGGTAGGGAGGCGCGCCTAGGGGGGTAGGGCGCGCCCCCACCCTCGTGGACGGTGTGTGGCCCCCCTCTGGTACTTCTTTCGCCCAATATTTTTTATATATTCTGAAATGTGCTCCCGTGAAGTTTCAGGAATTTTGGAGATGTGCAGAATAGGTCTCTAATATTTGCTCCTTTTCCAGCCCAGAATTCCAGCTGCCGGCATTCCCCCTCTTCATGTAAACCTTGTAAAATAAGAGAGAATAGGCATAATTATTGTGACATAATGTGTAATAACATCCCATAATGCAATAAATATCGATATAAAAGCATGATGCAAAATGGACGTATCAACTCCCCCAAGCTTAGACCTCGCTTGTCCTCAAGCGAAAGCCGATATCGAAAAATATGTCCACATGTTTAGGATAGAGGTGTCGATAAAATAAAATACGGACCTGAGGGCATCATGATCATTCTTAGAACAACATATATATATATTCTCATATGATCTCTTATGCTAAAGTAACAATTCATTCACATACTCAAGTATGAATCAGAAACTTCACTGAAAACTAACAAACTATAATATCAGTCATTGAAACAATTGTAATTTATCATAACATAGGAAAGAGTCAATATAAGAGCTTCTCAGCAAGTCCACATACTCAACCATCATTTAGTCTTTCACAATTGCTAACACTCATGCGATATTTATGGGTATGAAGTTTTAGTCAGACACAAAGAAAGATAGGGGCTTATAGTTTTGCCTCCCAACATTTTACCTCAAGGGTAATGTCAACAATAATAGTTCATGAAAACTCACATCCAATTAGCTATATATATCAAGATCTTTCCAACACATTGTGCTTGCAAAAGGATAAAATGTAAAAAGGAAAGGTGAAGATCACCGTGACTCTTGTATGAAGTATAAGATAAGAATAAAAGATAGGCCCTTCGCAGAGGGAAGCAGAGGTTGTCATGTGCTTTTATGGTTGGATGCACAAAATCTTAATGCGAAAGAATGTCACTTTATATTGCCACTTGTGATATGGACCTTTATTATGCAGTCCGTCGCTTTTATTTCTTCCACATCACAAGATCGTATAAAGATTATTTTCTCCACACTAATAAATCATACATATTTAGAGAGCAATTTTTATTGCTTGCAATGATGAAAACTTACTTGAAGGATCTTACTCAATCCATAGGTAGATATGGTGGACTCTCATGGCTAAACTGGGTTTAAGGATATTTGGAAGCACACGTAGTATCTCTACTTGGTGCAAAGAATTTGGCTAGCATGAGAGGGAAAGGCAAGCTCAACATGTTGGATGATCCATGACAACATAATTTATTTCAGATGTAAGAAAGCATAACCCATTACGTTGTCTTCCTTGTCCAACGTCAACCCTTTAGCATGTCATATTTTAATGAGTGCTCATGATACGTCTCCGTCGTATCTACTTTTCCAAACACTTTTGCCTTGTTTTGGAGTCTAAATTGCATGATTTGCATGGAACTAACCCGGACTGACACTGTTTTCAGCAGAATTGCCGTGGTGTTATTTTTGTGCAGAAATAAAAGTTCTTGGAATGACCTGAAAATCAACGGAGAATTATTTTGGAATATATAAAAAATACTGGAAGGAAGATCCACGTCAGGGGGGCCTCCACCTGTCCACGAGGGTGGGAGCGCCCCCTGCCTCATGGGCCCCCTGACGCTCCACCGACCTCAACCCTGACTCCATATATTCACTTTCGGGGAGAAAAAAACCAGGGAGAAGGATTCATTGTGTTTTACGATACGGAGCCGCCGCCAAGCCCTAAACTCTCTCGGGAGGGCTGATCTGGAGTCCATTCGGGGCTTCGGAGAGGGGAATCTGTCGCCATCGTCATCATCAACCATCCTCCATCACCAATTTCATGACGCTCACTGCCGTGCGTGAGTAATTCCATCGTAGGCTTGCTGGACGGTGATGGGTTGGATGAGATTTATCATGTAATCGAGTTAGTTTTGTTAGGGTTTGATCCCTAGTATCCACTGTGTTCCGAGATTGATGTTGCTATGACTTTTCTATGCTTAATGCTTGTCACTAGGGCTCGAGTGCCATGATTTAAGATCTGAACCTATTATGTTTTCATCAATATATGAGAGTTCTTGATCCTATCTTGCAAGTCTATAGTCACCTACTATGTGTTATGATCCGGCAACCCCGAAGTGACAATAATCCGGACCACTCCCGGTGATGACCGTAGTTTGAGGAGTTCATGTATTCACTATGTGTTAATGCTTTGGTCTGGTACTCTATTAAAAGGAGGCCTTAATATCCCTTAGTTTCCAATAGGACCACGCTGCCACGGGAGGGTAGGACAAAAGATGTCATGCAAGTTCTTTTCCATAAGCACGTATGACTATATTCGGAATACATGCCTACATTACATTGATGAACTGGAGCTAGTTCTGTGTCACCCTAGGTTATGACTGTTACATGATCGATCGCATCCGGCATAATTCTCTATCACCGATCCATTGCCTACGACCTTTCCATATATTGTTCTTCGCTTATTTACTTTTCTGTTGCTATTGTTATCATCACTATAAAACACCAAAAATATTACTTTTGCTACCATTACCTTTTACTACCGTTACCACTACTATCATATTACTTTGCTACTAAACACTTTGCTGCAGATATTAAGTTTCCAGGTGTGGTTGAATTGACAACTCAGCTGCTAATACTTGAGAATATTCTTTGGCTCCCCTTGCGTCGAATCAATAAATTTGGGTTGAATACTCTACCCTCGAAAACTATTGCGATCCCCTATACTTGTGGGTTATCAAGACTATTTTCTGGTGCCATTGCCGGGGAGCATAGCTCTATTCTTTGAGTCACTTGGGATTTATATTTCTTATCATTATGAAGAACTTGAAAGATCCAAGAACCAAGATCTATCCCTCAACTACGAGGGGAGGTAAGGAACTGCCATCTAGCTCTGCACTTGATTCACCTTCTGTTTTGAGTAAGCTTGCGACACCTAAACCCGCTTCTGCTATTAATTCTGATATGTCGCATGTTATTGATGATGCCACTTCTGCTATGCATGATACTTATGATGAAACTACTTCTATGCTTGATACTACTGTGCCACTTGGTGAATTTCTTGATGAACAACTTGCTAGGGCTAGAGAGAATGAAATTATTGAAACTGATAATATTGATGAAAGTGATGATGAAGATTCTCCCCCTAGATATGAATTACTTGTTGTGCCTGAGGGCTATGTTATGGAAGAAGAAACTGCTAGAGATTTTCTTGCTTGCAATGATAGGAGTGATCTTAAGAAATTATTAGCTAAGCTGAAACAAAAAACTCTGAATGCTAGAATGAAATATGATCCTGCTTATGCTACTTCACCTATCTTAGTTACTGATAAGGATTATGATTTCTCTGTTGATCCTGAGATAATTACTTTAGTTGAATCTGATCCTTTCTATGGTTATGAATCTGAAACTGTTGTGGCACATCTTACTAAATTAAATGATATAGCTACCCTGTTCACTGATGATGAGAAAACTCGCTATTATTATATCCTTAAATTATTTCCGTTCTCATTAAAGGGTGATGCTAAGATATGGTTTAATTCTTGATCCTGGTTGTGTGCATAGTCCCTAGGATATGATTTTATTACTTCTCTGTTAAATATTTCCTCACTCATAAGAAACAAGCTGCTTTAAGGGAAATATATAATTTTGTGCAAATTGAAGAAGAGAGTCTCCCACAAGCTTGGGGGAGGCTTCTCCAATTACTTAATGCTTTGCCTGATCATCCTCTTAAGAAAAATTAAATACTTGATATTTTTTATAATGGACTAACCGATGCTTCCAGAGACCACCTGGATAGTTGTGCTGGTTGTGTTTTCAGGGAAAGAACACCAGATGAAGCTGAAATTCTATTGAATAATATGTTGACTAATGAAAATAATTGGACACTTCTTGATCCAATCCCTGATTCAATTCCTGAACCAACTCCTGAGCCAACTCCGAAGAAGAGGGGTATTCTATTTCTCAGTCCTGAAGATATGCAAGAGGCAAAGAAATCTATGAAAGAAAAAGGTATTAAAGTTGAAGATGTTAAGAATTTACCTCCTATTGAAGAAATACGTGGTCTTAATTTACCGCCTGTTCAAGAAATACATGGTCTTGATAACCCGACACAGGTAGTAAAGGTAAATTCTCTCTATAGATATGATAAAGCTGAAATCCCATTTACTAAGTTTGCTAGCCCATGCTTGGATGAGTTTGATGACTTTATGGTCAAACAAGAAAACTTCAATGCTTATTTTGGTGGAGAATTAAAACACAATGTTGATATGCTTGAACACTTGGGTGATTATATGGCTAATATTAAAGGTGAACTTAAACTTATTAGTAAACATGCTTCTATGGTTACCACTCAAGTAGAACAAGTACTTAAAGCTCAAAATGATTTGCTCAATGAATTGAATAGTAAGAATAATGATAATGTTGTTAGAGTTATGGCTAGAGGTGGTAAAATGACTCAGGAACCTTTGTATCCCGAGGGCCATCCTAAGAGAATTGAACAAGATTATCAGAGAACTAATATTGATGCACCTAGTCCTTCTAAGAAGAAGAAAAAGAAAAATGATAGGACTTTGCATGCTTCTAGTGAACCTGTTACACATGAGAATCCTAATGATATTTCTATTTTTGATGTTGAAACACAATCTGGTAATGAGCATGAACCTAGTGATAATGTTAATAATGATGTTCATGTTGATGCTCAACCTAGTAATGACAATGAAGTAGAGACTGAACCTGTTGTTGATCTTGATAACCCACAACCAAAGAATCAACGTTATGATAAGAGAGACTTTGCTGCTAGGAAGCACGGTAAAGAAAGAGAACCATGGGTTCAGAAACCCATGCCTTTTCCTCCTAAACCATCCAAGAAAAAGGATGATTTGGATTTTGAGCACTTTGCTGAAATGATTAGACCTATCTTTTTGCGTATGCGTTTGATTGATATGCTTAAAATGAGTCCTTATGCTAAGTTCATGAAAGATATTGTTACTAATAAAAGAAAGATATCGGAAGCTTAAATTTCCACCATGCTTGCTAATTATACTTTTAAGGGTGGAATACCTATGAAACTAGGAGATCCCGGAGTACCAACTATACCATGCTCCATTAAAAGAAACTATGTTAAAACTGCTTTATGTGATCTTGGAGCCGGTGTTAGTGTTATGCCTCTCTCTTTATATCATAGACTTGATTTAAATAAGTTGACACCTACTGAAATATCTTTGCAAATGGCTGATAAATCAACTGCTATACCCGTCGGTATTTGTGAGGATGTGCCTGTTGTGGTTGCAAACGTTACTATTTTAACGGACTTTGTAATCCTTGATATTCCCGAGGACAATAGTATGTCTATTATTCTTGGAAGACCCTTTTTGAATACTGCAGGGGCTGTTACTGATGATTGCACCAAAGGCAATGTTACTTTTCATGTTGATGGCAATGAGCATACGATACACTTTCCGAGGAAACAACCTCAAGTTCATAGTATAAACTCTATTGGAAAAATCCCATCGATTATTTTTGGAGGTTTTGAATTTCCTCTTCCTACTGTCAAGAAGAAATATGATATTCTTATTGTTGGGGATGTGCATATCCCCTGGTAACCTAGTGTTATTCGAAAATTCTCCGGTTCCATGTTATTTGGAATGAGTTTGTTAACAAGACCTGATCAACCTTGTTAGTGGATTCCTTTTCATGAGCATGAGATGGATGAATTTAGAAAACACAACTCTTTGTACCCTCTTTTTACTTTCTGTTATTTAGTTGAAATAAAGCAAAAATAATATTTTTCTGTCTGTTTTCTGAATTATCAATGCAATAAAAAATACCCCGAAAATAAAAGTTCTCCAAATGCCTTGAAATTTAAATGTGATTTTTTCTGGAATATTTGAGAATATCTGGCACTGAGAACACAGCAGGGGGAGCAAGCACCTGGCCACGAGGGTGGAGGGCGCGCCCTACCCCCCTGGGCGCACCCCCTGCCTCGTGGGCCCACGGTGGATCCCCTCCACTTATTCCAGCTACCACACACTCCTTCCTCTCACAAACATCACTAGCCAGCTCAAACCCGAGGCCAAGCTCAGTTTGCTGCCATTTTAGATCTCCTTGCTCAAAGCTCCATTCAAAAAACTGCTTTGGGGGATTGTTCCTTGGTATGTGACTCCTCCAATGGTCCAATTAGTTTTTATTCTAGTGCTTTATTCATTGCATATTTTTGCTGCTTAGGTGACCCTGTTCTTGAGCTTGCATGTCAAATTTATATGGTCAAAAGTAGTTTTGATGCATGATATTGCCTCTAGGCACTTGTAGGAGTAGTTGCTATCAATTTTGTTGAGTTTGGTTCACTTTTATTTTGAAAGCTACTAAAAATTTCAGAAATTTTCAGAAAAAGATGAAGAGATTTTTGAGGGGCTCGTCGACCCGAAGCTCGAAGGATAAGCAAAGTGAGGAGGATAAGAGGCCCAAATATAATCTTCCTCGCACTGCGGAGGTTTGGCCATGTGAATGGCCTTGTGATGATTTCTTGAGAGCGGCCGGGATTTATGATGATTTCTATGAATTGGCCGAGAATGCAGGCCCCACCGCCTTCCTCCACGACCAACGCGAACAGTATCTCTTACTCACCAATATCTTTGTGCAAAACTTTCATTTCCATGCCAGGAGCTCACCACCTACGGTGGAATTTTATTTATATGATGAGCATAAGGAGATGTCACTTCATGATTTTTGTCGGGTTTGTTTGATCCCTTTCGAGGGCAGCATAGAGGAACCACATCATGATGATGTGGATGGGTTTATTGATACCATTACTGTAGGGGAAACGAGGAAGGTTTCCGACACACGAATTACTAGCATACACTTTCCTGTTCTACATTACTTTGCTATATTTGCTAGTAGATGCTTAATTGGGCGCCGAAACTGTGGAAACCTGAGTGCCCCTGATATTGTCATTTTGTGCCATGCCTTATTTCGTGATGACACATTCAGTATGGGAACTATTATTGCAAAGCGGTTAAATCTTAACCGTACTAAGGGCCCCGTCCTTGGAGGCATCTTCGCCTCACGCCTCGCTGCACACTTTAACATACCTATTAGGCATTATGAGAAGGAAGAGAAGTTGCTGCCTCCTGTTTATTTAGATTATAAGAGTATGGGAGAACATGATTTTATTGTTAAGAATAGGGAAAAGGCGCTTAAGTACAAATTAATATTTGGTAAAAATCATCCTGAGACTATTACCATGCCTGCTCCGTGATACGTCTCCAACGTATCTATAATTTTTGATTTCTCAATGCTATATTATCTATTGTTTTGGACATTATTGGGCTTTATTATCCACTTTTATATTATTTTTGGGACTAACCTATTAACCGGAGGCCCAGCCCAGAATTGTTGTTTTTTGCCTGTTTTAGGGTTTCAAAGAAAAGGAATATCAAACGGAGTCCAAATGGAATGAAACCTTCGGGAACATGATTTTCTCACCGAATACAACTCAGGAGACTTGGACCCTACGTCAAGGCACGTAACAGGAGGCCACGAGGTAGGGGGGCGCGCCCTACCCTACCAGGCACGCCCCCACCCTCGTGGCCCCCCTGTTGCTCCACCGACGTACTTCTTCTTCCTATATATATATCCACGTACCCCCAAATGATCAGATACGGAGCCAAAAACCTAATTCCACCGCCGCAACTTTCTGTATCCACGAGATCCCATCTTTGGGCCTATTCCGGAGCTCCGCCGGAGGGGGGATCGATCACAGAGGGCTTCTACATCATCATCCAAGCCCCTCCGATGAAGTGTGAGTAGTTTACTTCAGACCTACGGGTCCATAGTTAGTAGCGAGATGGCTTCTTCTCTCTTTTTGGATCTCAATACAATGTTCTCCCCCTCTCTCGTGGAGATCTATTTGATGTAATCTTCTTTTTGCGGTGTGTTTGTTGAGATCGATGAATTGTGGGTTTATGGTCAAGTCTATCTATGAATAATATTTGAATCTTCTCTGAATTCTCTTATGTATGATTGGTTATCTTTGCAAGTCTCTTTGAATTATCAGTTTGGTTTGGCCTACTAGATTGGTTGTTCTTGCCATGGGAGAAGTGCTTAGCTTTGGGTTCGATCTTGCGGTGTCCTTTCCCAGTGACAGAAGGGGCAACAAGGCACGTATTGTATCGTTGCCATCGAGGATAACAAGATGGGGTTTTATCATATTGCATGAAACTATCCCTCTACATCATGTCATCTTGCTTAAGGCGTTACTCTGTTTTTAACTTAATACTCTAGATGCATGCTGGATAGCGGTCGATGAGTGGAGTAATAGTAGTAGATGTAGGCAGGAGTCGGTCTACTTGTCTCGGACGTGATGCCTATATACATGATCATACCTAGATATTCTCATAACTATGCTCAATTCTGTCAATTGCTCAACAGTAATTTGTCTGTCAATTGCTCAACAGTAATTTGTTCACCCACCGTAGAATACTTATGCTCTTGAGAGAAGCCACTAGTGAAACCTATGGCCCCCGGGTCTCTTTCTCATCATATTAATCTCCATCACTTTATTATTGCTTTGCTTTTACTTTGCTTTTACTTATTACTTTGCATCTCTAATACCAAAAATATTATTTATCATCTCTATTAGATCTCACTTTCGTAAGTGACCGTGAAGGGATTGACAACCCCTAAGCGCGTTGGTTGCATTGAGCTATTGTTTTTGTGTAGGTACGAGGGACTCGCGAGTAGGCTCCTACTGGATTGATACCTTGGTTCTCAAAAACTGAGGGAAATACTTACGCTACTTTGCTGCATCATCCTCTCCTCTTCGGGGAAATCCAACACAGTGCTCAAGAGGTAGCAAGAAGAATTTCTGGCGCCGTTGCCGGGGAGTCTGCGCAAAAGTCAACATACCAAGTACCCATCACAATCCCTATCTCCCACATTACATTATTTGCCATTTGCCTCTCGTTTTCCTCTCCCCCCAATTCACCCTTGCCATTTTATTCGCCCTCTCTCTCTCTTTCCTCCCTCTCTTTCTCTATTTGCCTCTTTTTGCCTGTTTGCTTTTTGTTTGCTTGTGTGTTAGTTTGCTTGTTTGTCGCGATGGCTCAAGATAATACTAAATTGTGTGACTTCACCAATACCAACAATAATGATTTCCCTAGCACTCTGATTGCTCCTCTTACCAATGCTGAATCTTGTGAAATTAATGCTGCTTTGCTGAATCTTGTCATGAAAGATCCGTTCTCCGGCCTTCCTAGTGAATATGCCGCTACCCATCTTAATAGCTTCGTTGATTTGTATGACATGCAAAAGAAGAAAGATGTTGATAATGATATTGTTAAATTGAAGCTATTTCCTTTTTCGCTTTGAGATCGTGCTAAAGCTTGGTTTTCATCTTTGCCTAAAAATAGTATTGATTCATGGAACAAGTGCAAAGATGCTTTTATCTCTAAGTATTTTCCTCCCACTAAGATCATCTCTCTTAGAAATGATATTATGAATTTTAAACAAATTGATCATGAACATGTTGCAAAAGCTTGGGAGAGAATGAAATTAATGATACGTAATTGCCCTACTCATGGTTTAAATTTGTGAATGATTATACAAAATTTTTATGCCAGATTGAATTTTGCTTCTAGAAATCTTTTAGATTCGGCCGCGGGAGTGTAACACCCCATATGTAACCTGCCATATTTGTATTCCAACTCTTGCCATTTCCGGCACTAAGTTATGATATTTCCTCGTTGTCGGGTTTTTGTCTTTGTCATGCATCTCATATGATGTCATCATGTGCATCGCATTCGCATACGTGTTCGTCTCATGCATCCGAGCTTTTCCCCGTTGTCCGTTTTGCATTCCGGCGCTCCTATGTCCTCCGGTGTCCCTTTCTACCTCTTTTCGTGTGCGGGTGTTAAACGTTTTCGGATTGGACCGAGACTTGCCAAGCGGCCTTGGTTTACTACCGGTAGACCGCCTGTCAAGTTTCGTGCCATTTGGACTTCGTTTGTTACTCCAACGGTTAATCGAGGAACCGAAAAGGCCTCGTGTGTGTTGCAGACCAACACCTCTTCAAAGTGGCCCAAAACCCACCAAAACCCCTTCCATCATCTAGGTCGTTCGATCACGATCGCGTGGCTGAAAACCGTGCTCAATTTGGAGCCTCCTAGCTCCTCCTACCTATAAAAAGGCCTCTCCCCCGAAATTTCCGGATCCATATCACCCTAACCCTACTCCCCCTCCTCCTCCGCGTGCCGGACACGCCTCGCCGCCGCCACTCGCCGCCTGCCACGTGGCGCCCCGCCACCCGCCGCCTTCGAGGCCCGTCGAAGCCCGCGTCTGGCCCTCCCGGCCCGTTCGTGCTCCGCCGCCTGCGCCCGCTCGCGCCGCCGCCTCCCTCGTCGCCGCCCGCCCGCGTCCGCTCGCCAGCTCGCCGCGGCCGCCGCGCAGCTCGTCGCAGTTCCTCGCTGCCATCCGCCTCCTCACGCCAGCGACCACCTCGCTGCCCTCATCGCCCACGTCGTCCTCGCCGGCACCATCGCCTCTCCGGCCGCCGCCCTCCACCTCCCGGCCGGCCACCGCGTCCCTGCAGCTCCCGCGAGCCTCCTCATCTCCTCCGGCAAGACTCCGTCGGAGGTTCGGCGAGATCCGCCGCCACCTCGATCCGCGTGCAAACCCTAGATCTGGATCGGTTGACTTTTTCCCTCTCTCTCAGTAATTTTGTGCATTGTTCATCATGCCATATCTCTGCATCCATGGCTCCGTTTTGGGCGTGTAGCATATCAAATTGTTTGTCTCGACGAGTACTTCATTTCATTCCATTGCACCATGTTCATTTGAGCTCATCTTGATGCCCTAAATGCTGTTGCAAGAGTGCTAGTTTATATTAGTTTCAGATTCTTATCAGAGATTGGACTTTTGTCATTTTTGCCATGATTGATGTGTGCCTCCTATGAACTTGAGCCCTACATGAGTTTTTAAGTATGCCATGCCATCTTTACAGGGGTGTATGCCATGTATTTTTGTGATCTCTGTGGTGACTAGCACAAGCATGCAAAGTAGCTCTCGTAATGTTGCTGATTTCAAGGACTTAGAAATCTTCTAAGTCTTTGCCCTGGTAATATTTTTTATGCCATGTTTCCTTGTTGCTACAGAGTGATCCATGCCTCTTTTGAGCATGATCAGTAAGGATGTTTTGTAGATATTGTGGTGCTCTATCCATCCATTTCTTTGTTTGCATTTATGGAGCACCCTAGCTTGACTCAATCGAGCTCTACTTTTGCTATAAAATGTTCCTGGCAGATTGTTTACATGTTAAGCAATTTTGCCGAGGTTGTTGTAGTTGATCCATGCATGCTATGTTGTTGTTCTTGCCATGTTTAGCTTCTATGCCATGTCTACTTGCTGGGTGTATGCTTAGTTTGTCATGCAATGCCTTGTGGTGAGTGCATCGAGCTCGTAAACATGCCTACTTAATATCTGTTTTGCCATGTTCCAGTTTTCTACTAAGTCTGAATCTGTTAACGATAATCGCTATGTTCACATGGTTGCCATTGTATTTTCTGATCCCTTTTGGCTTATGGTCAGTAAGGGACTTTTGTTGTATGCTTTGAGTAGCTTCATGCCATGCTTTGCTTTGCCATGATATGTTCTTGTAGCATGTTGTTATCGTGCTCTTAACATTGCTTCCTGATGTTAAATTCCTGGCATGTTGTTATTTTCACTAAGTCTGTAACCTGATATCTTTTGCACTTTTGCCATGCTTGTTTGAACCTGCTATTAAGTGAATTAGCCGTAGCTCAGTGTTCATATTTTTTCAAGCATCTTGAGTGGATCCCTGCCATGTATTTTGTTGCTATGTTAGAGTACAGTAGCTTGTTGTTCTTGATGCATTTAGATGGCCTCGTGCTGTTAATCGCAGACCGATGCCATATTTGTTTTGCTTGCCATTTGCAAACCGTGCATCCGATTCCGGTGATCTTTATATCAATTTCGACCGAAATCAACTCATCTTTCCAGCGGCACTCTTGGTTTTCCAAGTTGAGGCCAGGTTCAACCTTTCCTTTCCGAAACATGCATATCCATCGCATATCACGTCCCACATATCATGCCATGTTTTGCATCATGTTATTTGTGCATTGCACGTGGTTGATTGTGTCTTCCTTTGCTTGTGTTCTTGCTTTGGGTAGAGCCGGGAGACGAGTATGTGAACGAGGAACCCATTGAGTATGCTTACGAGGATCAAGCTTACGTCAACTCGGAGAACTTTGTAGGCAAGATGACCATACCATCGAAATCACTTCTATCTTTGCTTGCTAGATGCTTGCTCTTTTGCTATGCCTATGCTATGATACCTACCACTTGCTTATCATGCCTCCCATATTTCCATGTCAAACCTCTAACCCACCTTGTCCTAGCAAACCGTTGTTTGGCTATGTTACCGCTTTGCTCAGCCCCTCTTATAGCATTGTTAGTTGCAGGTGAAGATGGAGTTTGTTCCATGTTGGAACATGGATTTGTTGGGATATCACAATATCTCTTATTTAATTAATGCATCTATATACTTGGTAAAGGGTGGAAGGCTCGGCCTTATGCCTGGTGTTTTGTTCCACTCTTGCCGCCCTAGTTTCCGTCATACCGGTGTTATGTTCCTTGATTTTGCGTTCCTTACACGGTTGGGTTATAATGGGAACCCCTTGACAGTTCGCCTTGAATAAAAACTCTTCCAGCAATGCCCAACATTGGTTTTACCATTCGCCACCTAGCCTTTTCCCTTGGGTTTCGCGGACTCAAGGGTCATCTTTATTTTAAACCCCCGGGCCAGTGCTCCTCTGAGTGTTGGTCCAAACTGAGCTGCCTGCGGGGCCACCTCGGGGAAACTTGAGGGTTGGTTTTACTCGTAGCTAGTCTCATCCGTTGTGCCCTGAGAACGAGATATGTGCAGCTCCTATCAGGTTTTGTCGGCACATTCGGGTGGCTTTGATGGTTTAGTTTTACCATTGTCGAGATGTCTTGTAGCCGGGATTCCGAGTCTGATCGGATTGTCTTGGGAGAAGGAATATCCTTCGTTGACCATGAGAGCTTGTGATGGTCTAAGTTGGGACACCCCTGCAGGGATTTGAACTTTCGAAAGTCGTGCCCGCGATTATGGGCAGATGGGAATTTGTTAATGTCCAGTTGTAGAAAACCTTAAACTTAACTTAATTAAATTGGATCAACAGAGTGTGTGGCCGTGATGGTCTCTTTTCGGCGGAGTCCGGGAAGAAAACACGGTCTCGTGTTATGCTTGAACGCAGGTTGTTCTAGGATCACTTCTTGATCATAGTTTATCGATTGTGCCTTTGCATTCTCTTCTCGCTCTCATTTGCGTATGTTAGCCACCATATATGTTAGTGCTTGCTGTAGCTCCACCTCATACTTTTTACCCTACCTATAAGCTTTAATAGTCTTGATCACGAGGGTGTGAGATTGTTGAGTCCCCGTGACTCACAGATTACTTCCAAAACCAGATGCAGGGACCGATGATACCATTCCAGAAGATGCGACTGAGCTCAAGTGGGAGTTCGATGAGGACTCACGACGTTACTACGTTTCCTTTCCAGACGATCAGTAGTGGAGCCCAATTGGGGCGATCGGGGACTTTGTTGCATTTGGGGTTATCTTTATTTTGGTTCCGTAGTCGGACCTTGATTGTATCTGGATGAATGTAATGTTATTTATGCTATTGTGTGATGTGGCAATTGTAAGCCAACTATGTATCTCTTTCCTTTATTCAGTACATGGGTTTTGTGAAGATTACACCACTTGCGACATTCCCTTCAATGCGGTTATGCCTCTAAGTCGTGCTCCGACACGTGGGAGATATAGCCGCATCGAGGGTGTTACAGGGAGGCACTTTTATGGAAATCACTTTAGGAGAAGCTACTAAACTCCTAGATAATATTATGGTTAATTATTCTCAATGGCATACTGAAAGATCTACTAATAAAAAGGTGCATGCGATAGAAGAAATTAATGTTTTGAGTGGAAAGATGGATGAACTTATGAAATTATTTGCTAATAAGAGTGTTTCTTCTTATCCTAATGATGTGCCCTTGTCTACTTTGATTGAGAATAATAATGAATCTATGGATGTGAATTTTGTTGGTAGGAACAATTTTGGTAACAACGCGTATAGAGGAAATTTCAATCCTAGGCCTTATCCTAGTAATCCCTCTAATAATTATGGTAATTCCTACAACAATTCTTATGGGAATTATAATAAGATGCCCTCTGATTTTGAATCTAATATTAAAGAATTTATTTCTTCGCAAAAGAATTTTAATGCTATGATTGAAGAAAAAATGCTTAAGATTGATGATTTGGCTAGGAACGTTGATAGAATTGCTCTTGATGTTGATTCTTTGAAACTTAGATCTATTCCACCTAAGCATGATATCAATGAGTCTCTCAAATCCATGAGAATTTCCATTGACGAGTGCAAAGAAAGAACCGCTAGGATGCGTGCTAAGAAAGATGCCTTTATAAAAGCGTGTTCTTCTAGTTCCTATGAAAATAATGATGAAGATCTAAAAGTTATTGATGTGTCCCCTATTAAATCTTTGTTTTGCAATATGAATCTTGATAATTATGGGACTGAATATGATCCACCTTTACCTAGAAGGTGTTCTAAGAATTCTGAATCTTTTGATCTTGATGCTAAATTTGATAAAAGTGGGATTGAAGAAATTAAAACCCTAGATGTTGCTAAACCCACTATATTGGATTTCAAGGAATTTAATTATTAAAATTGCTCTTTAATTGATTGTATTTCCTTGTTGCAAGCCGTGCTAAATTCTCCTCACGCTTATAGTCAAAATAAAGCATTTACTAAACATATCGTTGATGCCTTGATGCAATCTTATGAAGAAAAACTTGAATTGGAAGTTTCTATCCCTAGAAAACTTTATGATGAGTGGGAAACAAATATTAAAATTAAAATTAAATATCATGAGTTTTATTCTTTGTGTGATTTGGGTGCTAGTGTCTCTACTATTCCCAAAACTTTGTGTGATTTGCTAGATTTCCGTGATTTTGATGATTGCTCTCTAAACTTGCATCTTGCGGATTCCACTATTAAGAAACCTATGGGAAGAATTAATGATGTTCTTACTTTTGCAAATAGGAAATATGTGCCCGTAGATTTTATCGTTCTTGATATAGATTGCAATCCTTCTTGCCCTATTATTCTTGGTAGACCTTTCCTTAGAACGGTTGGTGCGATTATTGATATGAAGAAAGGGAATATTAGATTTCAATTTCCATTAAAAAAGGGCATGGAACACTTCCCTAGAAAGAAAATAAAATTACCATACGAATCTATCATGAGAGCCACTTATGAATTGCCTACCAAAGATGGCAATACCTAGATCTATTCTTGCTTGTTATGCCTAGCTAGGGGCGTGAAACGATAGCGCTTGTTGGGAGGCAACCCAATTTTATTTTTATTCCTTGATTTTTGCTCCTGTTTAGTAATAAATAAATTATTTAGCCTCTTTTTTGGTTGTGTTTTTGTGTTTAATTAGTGCTTGTGCCAAGTAGAACCGTTGGGAAGACTTGGGGAAAGTCTTGTTGAACTTGCTGTAAAAAACAGAAACTTTAGCGCTAACGAGAACTGCTGTCATGTTTATTTGGAGAGTTCTATTTAGTTAATTATTTTTGCAGATGATTAATAGATAAATTCCTCACGTGCAGAAATTTATTTTAGAATTTTTGGGGTTCCAGATCTTGCGCTAACTACATATTACTACAGACTATTCTGTTTTTGACAGATTCTGTTTTTCATGTGCTGTTTGCTTATTTTGATGAATCTATGGCTAGTAAAATAGTTTATAATCCATAGAGAAGTTGGAATACAGTAGGTATAACACCCATATAAATAAATAATGAGTTCATTACATTACCTTGAAGTGGTCTTTTGTTTTCTTTCGCTAACGGAGCTCACGAGTTTTCTACTTTAAGTTTTGTGTTGTGAAGTTTTCAAGTTTTGGGTAAAGATTCGATGGATTATGGAACAAGGAGTGGCAAGAGCCTAAGCTTGGGGATGCCCATGGCACCCCCAAGATAAACTAAGGACACCTAAAAGCCAAAGCTTGGGGATGCCCCGGAAGGCATCCCCTCTTTCGTCTACTTCTATCGGTAACTTTACTTGGAGCTATATTTTTATTCACGACATGATATGTGTTTTTCTTGGAGCGTCTTTTATAATTTGAGTCTTTTCTTGTTAGTCTACCACAATCATCCTTGCTGTAGACACCTTTTGAGAGAGCCATACATAATTTGGAATTTTATAGAATACTCTATGTGCTTCACTTATATCTTTTGAGTTATATAATTTTGCTCTAGTGCTTCACTTATATCTTTTAGAGCACGGTGGTGGATTTGTTTTATAGAAACTATTGATCTCTCATGCTTCACTTAGATTATTTTGGGAGTCTTAATAGCATGGTAATTTGCTTAATAATAATATGCTTGGTATTCAAGATTTGTAGAACTTTCTTTTGAGTGCGTTGAATACTAAGAAAAATTGATGCTTGATAATTGTTTTGAGATATGAGGATGGTGATATTAGAGTCATGCTAGTTGAGTAGTTGTGAATTTGAGAAATGCTTGTGTTAAAGTTTGTGATTCCCGTAGCATGCACGTATGGTCAACCGTTATGTGATGAAGTCGGAGCGTGATTTATTTATTGATTGCCTTCCTTATGAGTGGCGGTCGGGGACGAGCGATGGTCTTTTCCTACCAATCTATCCCCCTAGGAGAATGTGCGTAATACTTTGATTTGATAACTTCTAGATTTTTGCAATAAGTATATGAGTTCTTTATGACTAATGTTGAGTCCATGGATTATACGCACTTTCCTTCCTTCCACCATTGCCAGCCTCTCTAATACCGCGCGCTTTTCGCCGGTATCATACAACCAAATACCTTCCTCAAAACAGCCACCATACCTACCTATCATGGCATTTCCATAGCCATTCCGAGATATATTTCCATGCAACTTTCCACTGTTCCGTTCATTATGACACGATCCATCATTGTCATATTGCTAGCATGATCATGTAGTTGACATCGTATTTGTGGCAAAGCCAACGTTCATAATTCTTTCATACATGTCACTCTTGATTCATTGCATATCCCGGTACACCGCCGGAGGCATTCATATAGAGTCATATTTTGTTCTAAGTATTGAGTTGTAATTGTTGAATTGTAAGAAAAAAGAAGTGTGATGATCATCATTTTTAGAGCATTGTCCCAAGTGAGAAAAGGATGATGGAGACTATGATTCCCCCACAAGTCGGGATGAGACTCCAGACGAAAAAAAGAGGGCATAAAAAAAGAGAAGGCCCAAACAAAAAAAATGAGAGAAAAAAGAGAGAAGGGACAATGTTACTATCCTTTTACCACACTTGTGCTTCAAAGTAGCACCCTGATCTTCATGATAGAGAGTCTCTCATTATGTCACTTTCATATACTAGTGGGAATTTTTCATTATAGAACTTGGCTTGTATATTCCAATGATGGGCTTTCTCAAAATGCCCTAGGTCTTCGTGAGCAAGCGAGTTGGATGCACACCCACTTAGTTTCTTTTGTTGAGCTTTCATATACTTATAACTCTAGTGCATCCGTTGCATGGCAATCCCTACTCACTCACATTGATATCTATTGATGGGCATCTCCATAGCTTGTTGATACGCCTAGTTGATGTGAGACTATCTTCCCCTCTTTTTGTCTTCTCCACAACCACCATTCTATTCCACATATAGTGCTATATCCATGGCTCACGCTCATGTATTGTGTGAAGATTGAGAAAGTTTTGAAAATGCCAAAAGTATGAAACAATTGCTTGGCTTGTCATCGGGGTTGTGCATGATTTAAATACTTTGTGTGGTGAAGATAGAGCATAGCCAGACTATATGATTTAGTAGGGATAGCTTTCTTTGGCCATGTTATTTTGAGAAGACATAATTGCTTTGTTAGTATGCTTCAAGTATTATTATTTTTATGTCAATATGAACTTTTGTCTTGAATCTTTTGAATATGAATATTCATACCACAATTAAGAAGAATTACATTGAAATTATGCCAAGCAGCACTCCGCATCAAAAATTCTGTTTTTATCATTTACCTACTCGAGGACGAGCAGGAATTAAGCTTGGGGATGCTTGATACGTCTTCAACGTATCTATAATTTTTGATTGCCCCATGCTATATTATCTACTGTTTTGGACATTATTGGGCTTTATTATCCACTTTTATATTATTTTTGGGACTAACCTATTAACCGGAGGCCCAGCCCAGAATTGCTGTTTTTTTGCCTGTTTTAGGGTTTCGAAGAAAAGGAATATCAAACGGAGTCCAAACGGAATGAAACCTTTGGGAACGTAATTTTCTCACTGAATACAACTCAGGAGACTTAGACCCTATGTCAAGGCACGTAACAGGAGGCCACGAGGTAGGGGCGCACCCTACCCTACCAGGCGTGCCCCCCACCCTCGTGGGCCCCTTGTTGCTCCACCGACGTACTTCTTCCTCCTATATATATATCCACGTACCCCCAAACGATCAGATACGGAGCCAAAAACCTAATTCCACCACCGCAACTTTCTATATCCACGAGATCCCATCTTGGGGCCTGTTCCGGAGCTCTGCCGGAGGAGGCATCGATCATGGAGGGCGTCTACATCATCATCCAAGCCCCTCCGATGAAGTGTGAGTAGTTCACTTCAGACCTACGGGTCCATAGTTAGTATCTAGATGGCTTCTTTTCTCTTTTTGGATCTCAACACAATGTTCTCCCCCTCTCTCGTGGAGATCTATTTGATGTAATCTTCTTTTTACGGTGTGTTTGTTGAGACCGATGAATTGTGGGTTTATGATCAAGTCTATCTATGAATAATATTCGAATCTTCTCTAAATTCTCTTATGTATGATTGGTTATCTTTGCAAGTCTCTTCGAATTATCAGTTTGGTTTGGCCTACTAGATTGGTTATTCTTGTTGGGGAACGTAGTAATTTCAAAAAAATTCCTACGCACACGCAAGATCATGGTGATGCATAGCAACGAGAGGGGAGAGTGTTGTCCACGTACCCTCGTAGACCGAAAGCAGAAGCGTTAGCACAACGTGGTTGATGTAGTCGTACGTCTTCACGATCCGACCGATCCAAGTACCGAACGCACGGCATCTCCGAGTTCAGCACACGTTCAGCTCGATGACGTCCCGCGAACTCCGATCCAGCAGAGCTTCACGGGAGAGTTCCGTCAGCACAACGGCGTGGTGACGGTGATGATGTTGCTACCGACGCAGGGCTTCGCCTAAGCACCGCTACGATATGACCGAGGTGGAATATGGTGGAGGGGGGCACCGCACACGGCTGGGAGAGATCAACTGATCAACTTGTGTGTCTAGAGGTGCCCCCCT
Organism: Triticum urartu; assembly: GCF_056163025.1. Classification (NCBI taxonomy): domain Eukaryota; kingdom Viridiplantae; phylum Streptophyta; class Magnoliopsida; order Poales; family Poaceae; genus Triticum; species Triticum urartu. Next base: position 418,116,701 of record NC_141877.1, on the reverse strand, counting down.
ACCCCTGTATATAAAGGAGCAAGGGGGGAGGCCGGCCGGCCCTCTATGGGCGCGCCAGGAGGAGTCCTCCTCGTAGTAGGAGTTGGACTCCCCTTTCCTACTCCTACTAGGAGGAAAGGAAGGAGGAGAAGGAGAAGGAAGGAGAAGGAGGAGAAAGAGGAAAGGGGGGCCACCCCCTAGTCCAATTCAGTTTGGGCTAGGGGGGGCCGCGCGCCCTGCCTCCTCTCTTCCACCACTTGGCCCATGAGGCCCATTACTTCTTCCTCGTATTCCCGTAACTCCCCGGTACCCCTGAAAATACTCGAATCACTCAGAACCTTTCCGATGTCCGAATATAGTCGTCCAATATATCGATCTTTACGTCTCGACCATTTCGAGACTCCTCGTCATGTCCCCGATCTCATCCGAGACTCCGAACTACCTTCGGTACATCAAATCACATAAACTCATAATACAATCATCACCGAAACTTTAAGCGTGCGGACCCTACGGGTTCGAGAACTATGTAGACATGACCGAGACATGTCTCCGGTCAATAACCAATAGCAGAACCTGGATGCTCATATTGGCTCCCACATATTCTACGAAGACCTTTATTGGTCAGACCGCATAACAACATACGTTGTTCCCTTTGTCATCGGTATGTTACTTGGCCGAGATTCGATCGTCGGTATCTCAATACCTAGTTCAATCTCGTTACCAGCAAGTCTCTTTACTCGTTTCGTAATACATCATCCCGCAACTAACTCATTAGTTGCAATGCTTGCAAGGCTTATAGTGATGTGCATTACCGAGTGGGCCCAGAGATACCTCTCCGACAATCGGTGTGACAAATCCTAATCTCGAAATACGCCAACCCAACAAGTACCTTTAGAGACACCTGTAGAGCACCTTTATAATCACCCAGTTACGCTGTGACGTTTGGTAGCACACAAAGTGTTCCTCTGGTAAACGGGAGTTGCATAATCTCGTAGTCATAGGAACATGTATAAGTTATGAAGAAAGCAATAGCAACAAACTAAACGATCAAGTGCTAAGCTAATGGAATGGGTCAAGTCAATGACATCATTCTCCTAATGATGTGATCCCGTTAATCAAATGACAACTCTTGTCTATGGCTAGGAAACATAACCATCTTCGATTAACGAGCTAGTCAAGTAGAGGCATACTAGTGACACTCTGTTTGTCTATGTATTCACACATGTATTATGTTTCCGGTTAATACAATTCTAGCATGAATAATAAACATTTATCATGATATAAGGAAATAAATAATAACTTTATTATTGCCACTATGGCATATTTCCTTCAGTCTCCCACTTGCACTAGAGTCAATCATCTAGTTCACATCGCCATGTGATTTAACACCAATAGTTCACATCACCATGTGATTAACACCCATAGTTCACATCTTCATGTGACCAACACCCAAAGGGTTTACTAGAGTCAATAATCTAGTTCACATCGCTATGTGATTAACACCCAAAGAGTACTAAGGTGTGATCATGTTTTGCTTGTGAGAGAAGTTTAGTCAACGGGTCTGTCACATTCAGATCCATAAGTATTTTGCAAATTTCTATGTCAACAATGCTCTGCACGGAGCTAATTGCTCCCACTTTCAATATGTATCCAGATTCAGATTTAGAGTCATCTGGACCAGTGTCAAAATTTGCATCGATGTAACCCTTTACGACGAACCTTGTTGTCACCTCCATAATCGAGAAACATATCCTTATTCCACTAAGGATAATTTGACCGCTGTCCAGTGATCTACTCCTAGATCACTATTGTACTCCCTTGCCAAAAACAGTGTAGGGTATACAACAGATCTGGTACACAGCATGGCATATTTTATAGAACCTATGGCCAAGGCATAGGGAATGACTTTCATTCTCTCTCTATCTTCTGCCGTGGTCGGGTTTTGAGTCTTACTCAACTTCACACCTTGTAACATAGGCAAGAACTCTTTCTTTGACTGTTCCATTTTGAACTACTTCAAAATCTTGTCAAGGTATGTACTCATTGAAAAAACTTATCAAGCGTCTTGATCTATCTCTATAGATCTTGATGCTCAATATGTAAGCAGCTTCACCGAGGTCTTTCATTGAAAAACTCTTATTCAAGTATCCCTTTATGCTATCCAGAAATTCTATATCATTTCCTATCAATAATATGTCATCCACATATAAAATCAGAAATGCTACAGAGCTCCCACTCACTTTCTTGTAAATACAGGCTTCTCCAAAAGTCTGTACAAAACCAAATGCTTTGATCACTCTATCAAAGCGCTTATTCCAACTCCGAGAGGCTTGCACCTGTCCATAAATGGATCGCTGGAGCTTGCACACTTTGTTAGCTCCCTTTGGATCGACAAAACCTTCTGGTTGCATCATATACAACTCTTCTTTAATAAATCCATTAAGGAATGCAGTTTTGTTTATCCATTTGCCAGATTTCATAAAATGCGGCAATTGCTAACATGATTTGGACAGACTTAAACATAGATACGAGTGAGAAACTCTCATCGTAGTCAACACCTTGAACTTGTCGAAAACCTTTTTGCGACAATTCTAGCTTTGTAGATAGTAACACTACTATCAGCGTCCGTCTTCCTCTTGAAGATCCATTTAATCTTAATGGCTCACCGATCAATGGGCAAGTCAATCAAAGTCCATACTTTGTTCTCATACATGGATCTCATCTCAGATTTCATGGCCTCAAGCCATTTCGCGGAATCTGGGCTCATCATCGCTTCCTCATAGTTTGTAGGCTCGTCATGTTCAAGTAACATGACCTCCAGAACAGGATTACCGTACCACTCTGTTGCAGATCTCACTCTGGTTTACCTATGAGGTTCAGTAGCAACTTGATCTGAAGTTACATGATCATCATCATTAGCTTCCTCATTAATTGGTGTAGTAGTCACAGGAACATATTTCTGTGATGAACTACTTTCCAATAAGGGAGCAGGTACAATTACCTCATCAAGTTCTACTTTCCTCCCACTCACTTCTTTCGAGAGAAACTCCTTCTCTAGAAAGGATCCATTCTCAGCAACGAATATCTTGCCTTCGGATCTGTGATAGAAGGTGTACCCAACATTTTCTTTTGGGTATCCTATGAAGACGCACTTCTCCGATTTGGGTTTGAGCTTATCAGGTTGAAACTTTTTCACATAAGCATTGCAACCTCAAACTTTAAGAAACAACAGCTTAGGTTTCTTGCCAAACCATAGTTCATACGGTGTCGTCTCAACGGATTTAGTGGTGCCCTATTTAACGTGAATGTAGATGTCTCTAATGCATAACCCCAAAACGATAGCGGTAAATCAGTAAGAGACGTCATAGATCGCACCATATCTAATAAAGCACGCTTACGACATTCGGACACACCATTACGCTGTGGTGTTCCAGGTGGCGTGAGTAGTGAAACTATTTCACATTTGTTTTAACTGAAGGCCAAACTCGTAACTCAAATATTTTACTTCTGCGATCATATGTAGAAACTTTTATTTTGTTACGATGATTCTCCACTTCACTCTGAAATTCTTTGAACTTTTCAAATGTTTCAGACTTGTGTTTCATCAAGTAGATATACTCATATCTGCTCAAATCATCTGTGAAGATCAGAAAATAATGATACCTGCCGTGAGCTTCAATATTCATCGGACCACATACATCAGTATACATGATTTCCAACAAATCTGTTGCTTGCTGCATTGTTCCACAGAACGGAGTCTTAGTCATCTTGCCCATGAGGCATGGTTCGCAAGCATCAACTGATTCATAATCAAGTGATTCCAAAAGTCCATCAGCATGGAGTTTCTTCATGCGCTTTACACCAATATGACCTAAACGGCAGTGCCACAAATAAGTTGCACTATCATTATTAACTTTGCATCTTTTGGTTTCAATATTATGAATATGTGTATCACTACGATCGAGATCCAATGAACCATTTTCATTGGGTGTGTAACCATATATGTAAACAGAACAACAATTTATTCTCTTACTTAAATGAATAACTGTATTGCAATAAACATGATCAAATCATATTCATGCTCAATGCAAACACCAAATAACACTTATTTAGGTTCAACACTAATCCCAAAAGTATAGGGAGTGTGCGATGATGACCATATCAATCTTGGAACCACTTCCAACACACATCGTCACTTCTCCCTTAACTAGTCTCTGTTCATTCAACAACTCCCATTTCAAGTTACTACTCTTAGCAACTGAATCAGTATCAAATACCAGGGGGTTGCTACGAACACTAGTAAAATACACATCAATAATCCGTATATCAAATATACCTTTGTTCACTTTGCCATCCTTCTTATCCGCCAAATACTTGGGGCAGTTCCGCTTCCAGTGACCAGTCCCTTTGTAGTAGACGCACTTAGTCTCAGGCTTAGGACCAGACTTGGGCTTCTTCACTTGAGTAGCAACTTGCTTGTCGTTCTTCTTGAAGTTCCCCTTCTTCCCTTTTCCCTTTTCTTGAAACTAGTGGTCTTGTCTACCATAAACACTTGATATTTTTCTTGATTTCTACCTTCGTTGATTTCAGCATTACGAAGAGCTTGGGAATCGTTTCCGTTATTCCTTGCATATCATAGTTCATCACGAAGTTCTACTAACTTGGTGATGGTGACTAGAGAATTCTGTCAATCACTATCTTATCTGGAAGATTAACTCCCACTTGATTCAAGTGATTGTAGTACCCAGACAATCTGAGCACATACTCACTCCTTGAGCTACTCTCCTCCATCTTTTAGCTATAGAACTTGTTGGACACTTCATATCTCTCAACTCGGGTATTTGCTTGAAATATTAACTTCAACTCCTAGAACATCTCATATGGTCCATGACGTTCAAAACGTCTTTGAAGTCCCGATTCTAAGCTGTTTAAGCATGGTGCACTAAACTATCAAGTAGTCATCATATTGAGCTAGCCAAACGTTCATAACGTTTGCATCTGCTCCTGCAATAGGTCTGTCACCTAGCGGTGCATTAAGGACGTAATTCTTCTGTGCAGCAATGAGTATAATCCTCAGATCACGGATCCAATCCGCATCATTGCTACTAACATCTTTCAACTTAATTTTCTCTAGGAACATATCAAAAATAAAACAGGGGAGCTAAACGCGAGCTATTGATCTACAACATAGATATGCTAATACTACCAGGACTAAGTTCATGATAAATTTAAGTTCAATTAATCATATTACTTAAGAACTCCCACTTAGAAAGACATCCCTCTAATCTTCTAAGTGATCACGTGATCCAAATCAACTAAACCATAACCGATCATCACGTGAAATGGAGTAGCTTTCAATGGTGAACATCAATATGTTGATCATATCTACTATATGATTCACGCTCGACCTTTCGGTCTCAGTGTTCCGAGGCCATATCAGCATATGCTAGGCTCGTCAAGTTTAACCTGAGTATTCTGCGTGTGCAAAACTGGCTTGCACCCGTTGTAGATGGACATAGAGCTTATCACACCCGATCATCACGTGGTGTCTGGGCACGACGAACTTTGGCAACATTGCATACTCAGGGAGAACACTTTTATCTTGAAATTTAGTGAGAGATCATCTTATAATGCTACCCTCAATCAAAGCAAGATAAGATGCATAAAAGATAAACATCACATGCAATCAATATAAGTGATATGATATGGCCATCATCATCTTGTGCTTGTGATCTCCATCTCCGAAGCACCGTCATGATCACCATCGTCACCGGCGCGACACCTTGATCACCATCATAGCATGGTTGTCGTCTCGCCAATCTTATGCTTCCACGACTATCGTTACTTCTTAGTGATAAAGTAAAGCATTACAGCGCAATTGCATTGCACACAATAAAGCGACAACCATATGGCTCCTGCCAGTTGCCGATAACTCGGTTACAAAACATGATCATCTCATACAATAAAATTTAGCATCATGTCTTGACCATATCACATCACAACATGCCCTGCAAAAACAAGTTAGACGTCCTCTACTTTGTTGTTGCAAGTTTTACGTGGCTGCTACGGGCTTAGCAAGAACCGTTCTTACCTATGCATCAAAACCACAACGATAGTTTGTCAAGTTGGTGCTGTTTTAACCTTCGCAAGGACCGGGCGTAGCCACACTTGGTTCAACTAAAGTTGGAGAAACTGACACCCGCCAGCCACCTATGTGCAAAGCACGTCGGTTGAACCAGTCTCGCGTAAGCGTACGCATAATGTCGGTCCGGGCCGCTTCATCCAACAATACCGCCGAACCAAAGAATGACATGCTGGTAAGCAGTATGACTTATATCTCCCACAACTCACTTGTGTTCTACTCATGCATATTACATCAACGCATAAAACCTAGGCTCGGATGCCACTATTGGGTAACGTAGTAATTTCAAAAAAATTCCTACGCACACGCAAGATCATGGTGATGCATAGCAACGAGAGGGGAGAGTGTTGTCCACGTACCCTCGTAGATCGAAAGCGGAAGCGTTAGCACAACGCGGTTGATGTAGTCGTACGTCTTCCCGATCCAACCGATCCAAGTACTGAACGCACGGCACCTCCGAGTTCAGCACACGTTCAGCTCGATGACGTCCCGCGAACTCCGATCCAGCAGAGCTTCACGAGAGAGTTCCGTTAGCACAACGGCGTGGTGACGGTGATGATGTTGCTACCGACGCAGGGCTTCGCCTAAGCATCGCTACGATATGACCGAGGTGGAATATGGTGGAGGGGGGCACCGCACACGGCTGGGAGAGATCAACTGATCAACTTGCGTGTCTAGAGGTGCCCCCTGCCCTTGTATATAAAGGAGCAAGGGGGGAGGCCGGCCGACCCTCTATGGGCGCGCCAGGAGGAGGAGTCCTCCTCCTAGTAGGAGTAGGACTCCCCTTTCCTACTCCTACTAGGTGGAGGAAAGGAAGGAGGAGAAGGAGAAGGAAGGAGAAGGAGGAGAAAGAGGAAAGGGGGGCCGTCCCCCTAGTCCAATTCGGTTTGGGCTAGGGGGGCGCCCTGCCTCCTGTCTTCCACCACTTGGCCCATGAGGCCCATTACTTCTTCCTCGTATTCCCGTAACTCCCCGGTACCCCCGAAAATACCCGAATCACTCGGAACCATTCCGATGTCCGAATATAGTCGTCCAATATATCGATCTTTACGTCTCGACCATTTCAAAACTCCTCGTCATGTCCCCGATCTCATCCGGGACTCTGAACTACCTTCGGTACATCAAATCACATAAACTCATAATACAATCGTCACCGAAACTTTAAGCGTGCGGACCCTACGGGTTCGAGAACTATGTAGACATGACCGAGACATGTCTCCGGTCAATAACCAATAGCAGAACCTGGATGCTCATATTGGCTCCCACATATTCTACGAAGACCTTTATTGGTCAGATCGCATAACAACATACGTTGTTCCCTTTGTCATCGGTATGTTACTTGGCCGAGATTCGATCGTCGGTATCTCAATACCTAGTTCAATCTCGTTACCGGCAAGTCTCTTTACTTGTTCCGTAATACATCATCCCGCAACTAACTCATTAGTTGCAATGCTTGCAAGGCTTATAGTGATGTGCATTACCGAGTGGGCCCAAACATACCTCTCCGACAATCGGTGTGACAAATCCTAATCTCGAAATACGCCAACCCAAAAAGTACCTTCGGAGACACCTGTAGAGCACATTTATAATCACCCAGTTATGTTGTGACGTTTGGTAGCACACAAAGTGCTCCTCTGGTAAACGGGAGTTGCATAATCTCATAGTCTTAGGAACATGTATAAGTTATGAAGAAAGCAATAGCAACAAACTAAACGATCAAGTGCTAAGCTAATGGAATGGGTCAAGTCAATCACATCATTCTCCTAATGATGTGATCCCGTTAATCAAATGAAAACTCATGTCTATGGCTAGGAAACATAACCATCTTCGATTAACGAGCTAGTCAAGTAGAGGCATACTAGTGACACTCTGTTTGTCTATGTATTCACACATGTATTATGTTTCTGGTTAATACAATTCTAGCATGAATAATAAACATTTATCATGATATAAGGAAATAAATAATAACTTTATTATTGCCTCTAGGGCATATTTCCTTCAGTTCTTGCCATGGGACAAGTGCTTAGCTTTGGGTTCGATCTTGTGGTGTCCTTTCCCAATGATAGAAGGGGCAGCAAGGCACGTATTGTATCATTGCCATCGAGGATAACAAGATGGTTTTTTTTTATCATATTGCATGAAACTATCCCTCTACATTATGTCATCTTGCTTAAGGCGTTACTCTGTTTTTAACTTAATACTCTAGATGCATGCTGGATTGCGGTCGATGAGTGGAAGAATAGTAGTAGATGCAGGTAGGAGTCGGTCTACTTGTCTCGGACGTGATGCCTATATACATGATCATACCTAGATATTCTCATAACTATGCTCAATTCTGTCAATTGCTCAACAGTAATTTGTTCACCCACCGTAGAATACTTATGCTCTTGAGAGAAGCCACTAGTGAAACCTATGGCCCCCGGGTCTCTTTCTCATCATATCAATCTCCATCACTTTATTATTGCTTTGTTTTTACTTTGCTTTTACTTATTACTTTGCATCTCTAATACCAAAAATACCAAAAATATTATTTATCATCTCTATTAGATCTCACTTTCGTAAGTGATCGTGAAGGGATTGACAACCCCTAAGCGCGTTGGTTGCATTGAGCTATTGTTTTTGTGTAGGTACGAGGGACTCACGCGTAGCCTCCTACTGGATTGATACCTTGGTTCTCAAAAACTGAGGGAAATACTTACGCTACTTTGCTGCATCATCCTCTCCTCTTCAGGGAAATCTAACACAGTGCTCAAGAGGTAGCACTCCTTCCTTGTTTGATTTATCTGTAGGCAAGTACCTTGTTCCATTGGAGGCCATTCACGCCTACCGAAACCCTACATCAGCTACAGAGTCAGAGCCAGAACCACAATTTGATCCTCCACGACAGTCTGATTACCAGTGGGATCCAGAGGTGATTGCCAACCAGTGGCAATCCGAGGCTTCTTCACAGTACGACCACAACTATTACTTTGGATATCCGCCAGGCCAGCCGTGGCCATAGACCAACTTAGGCCAAAAGCCTAAGCTTGGGGGAGTACGTATTTCTCACCGACATTACATTCATGTTCACACACTCATTGCTAGTTGTCAGTGCTTATACTTTTCATTGTATCATCCATGCTAGTTTATTTTCCTTTTTTATGCTTTCTTCTTGTGTGTTTAATAAACCTCAAGAAAAACAAAAAAATTGGTTGTAGCTTTTAATTAGTTTACTTTCCATGCTTGTAGTAGTAATTAAAAAGAAAACCCAAAAAGATTTCTCATTCTTCTTTTGCTTGTTCGGAGCTTTCCCGTGTAAATAGTTTTATTTCTTTTCTTTCCTTTGGGGGTCGAGAGGTGAAGACCATAATTAAAATGTTAAAGTGGCTCTTATATGCATTATTGTTGATCTAACAAAGAGCCCATATTACCTTGTCTTCTCTCTTGAATTGAATGCTTGCAGATTCCATCTTAGTCCAATGCACGTGCACTATTATTATTATCCACACTATTCAGTCGTGCAAGTGAAAGGCAATAATGATGATTATATGATGAACTTATTGAGATGACAAAATCTGGTATGAACTCGACCTCTCTTGTTTTTGTAAATATGATTAGTCCATCGTTCCTGATTCAGCCTATTATGAATAAACATGTTTGCAATGACAATTAGAGATTATAGTTGCTTATGCCATGCTTAATTAGCTAGGAGCTTATAATGGTTTACCTTGTGTGCCAACATGCTATTAAAATGGTTGTGATGTGGTATGATAGGGTGGTATCCTCTTTTGAACGATTCAAGTGGCTTGACTTGGCACATGTTCACGCATGTAGTTGAAACAAAATCAACATAGCCTCTACGATATTTATGTTCATGGTGCATTATATCCTACTCATGCTTGCATTCGGTGTTGATTAATTTTAATGCATGTTCATGACTGTTGTCGCTCTCTAGCTAGTCGCTTCCCAATCTTTTTTAGCCTTCACCTGTACTAAGCGGGAATACTGCTTGTGCATCCAATTCCATAAACCCCAAAGTTGTTCCATATGAGTCCACCATACCTACCTATATACGGTATTTACCTGCCATTCCAAGTAAATTTGTATGTGCCAAACGCTAAACCTTCAAATAAACATTCTGTTTTGTATGCTCGAATAGCTCATGTATCAACTAGGGTTGTCCGTATCTTCCATGTTAGGCGGGTTATTCTCAAGAGGAGTGGACTCCGCTCCTCACTCACGAGAAAATGGCTGGTCACCGGGATGCCCAGTCCCATGCTTTATGAAAATCAAATCAAAATAATTGCAGACAAAACTCCCCCGGGACTGTTGTTAGTTGGAGGCACTCGTTGTTTCAAGCAAGCCATGGATTGATGCTTGTTGGTGGAGGGGGAGTATAAACTTACCATTCTGTTTGGGAACAGCCTATAATGTGTGTAGCATGGAACATATTAGCGTCTCTTGGTTGTTATGTTGACAATGAAAGTATACCGCTCAAAATATTATTCATATCTATTTCAAAACCGAGCTTTGGCACCTCTACAAATCCCTGCTTCCCTCTGCGAATGGCCTATCTATTTACTTTTATGTTGAGTCATCATCCTCTTATTAAAAAGCACCAATTGGAGAGCACCGCTGTCATTTGCATCCATTACTGTTAGTTTACATTGAGTATGACTTGACTGGATCTCTTTTACCATGAATTACAATATCTAGTCAGTCCTTGATCTTTAAAGGTGCTCTGCATTTATGTTTTGCGGTCTCGGAAAGGGCTAGCGAGATACCATCCTGTTATATCATATCATGATTGTTTTGAGAAAGTGTTGTCATCCGAGATTTATTATTATTGCTCGCTAGTTGATTATGTCATTGATATGAGTAAACATGAGACCTAAATGTTATTGTGAATATAGTTAGTTCATAATCTTTGCTGAAAACTTGAATGCTGGCTTTACATATTTACAACAACAAGAGCAAACAAAGTTTGTAAAAGTTTTTCTTTATCACTTTCAGTTTATCAACTGAATTGCTTGAGGACAAGCAAAGGTTTAAGCTTGGGGGAGTTGATACGTCTCTGTCGTATCTACTTTTCCAAACACTTTTGCCCTTGTTTTGGACTCTAACTTGCATCATTTGAATGGAACTAACCCGGACTGACGCTGTTTTCAACAGAATTGCCATGGTGTTATTTTTGTGCAGAAATAAAAGTTCTCGGAATGACCTGAAAATCAACGGAGAATTATTTTGGAATATATAAAAAATACTGGAAGGAAGATCCACGTCAGGGGGCCTCCACCTATCCACGAGGGTGGGGGCGCGCCCTACCCCCTGGGCGCGCCCCCTGCCTCGTGGCCCCCCTGACGCTCCACCGACCTCAACCATGACTCCATATATTCACTTTCGGGGAGAAAAAACTAGGGAGAAGGATTCATCGCGTTTGACGATATGGAGCCACTGCCAAGCCCTAAACTCTCTCGGGAGGGCTGATCTGGAGTCCGTTCGGGGCTTCGGAGAGGGGAATCCGTCGCCATCGTCATCATCAGCCATCCTCCATCACCAATTTCATGATGCTCACTGTCGTGCGTGAGTAATTCCATCGTAGGCTTGCTGGACGGTGATGGGTTGGATGAGACTTATCATGTAATCGAGTTAGTTTTGTTAGGGTTTGATCCCTAGTATCCACTATGTTCTGAGATTGATGTTGCTATGACTTTTCTATGCTTAATGCTTGTCACTAGGGCCCGAGTGCCATGATTTAAGATCTGAACCTATTATGTTTTCATCAATATATGAGAGTTCTTGATCCTATCTTGCAAGTCTATAGTCACCTACTATGTGTTATGATCCGGTAACCCCGAAGTGACAATAATCGGGACCACTCCCGGTGATGACCGTAGTTTGAGGAGTTCATGAAATTCACTATGTGTTAATGCTTTGGTCTGGTACTCTATTAAAAGGAGGCCTTAATATCCCCTAGTTTCCAATAGGACCCCACTGCCACGGGAGGGTAGGACAAAAGATGTCATGCAAGTTCTTTTCCATAAGCACGTATGACTATATTCGGAATACATGCCTACATTACATTGATGAACTGGAGCTAGTTCAGTGTCACCCTAGGTTATGACTGTTACATGATCGATCGCATCCGGCATAATTCTCTATCACCGATCCATTGCCTACGAGCTTTCCATATATTGTTCTTCGCTTATTTACTTTTCTATTGCTATTGTTATCATCACTATAAAACACCAAAAATATTACTTTTGTTACCATTACCTTTTACTACCGTTACCACTACTATCATATTACTTTGCTACTAAACACTTTGTTGCAGATATTAAGTTTTCAGGTGTGGTTGAATTGACAACTCAGCTGCTAATACTTGAGAATATTCTTTGGCTCTCCTTGTGTCGAATCAATAAATTTGGGTTGAATACTCTACCCTCGAAAACTGTTGCGATCCCCTATACTTGTCGGTTATCAGCTCACAATCATAAAAGATGTCCAAGATAGTATATTTATATGTGAAAACCTCTCTTTCTTAATTACTTCCTATTATTGCAACGATGACCAAAGCTATCTTTGTCAAATCTCAACAACTTTTATTCATCATACTCTTTATATGTGAATTCATTACTCTCCATAAGATCCATATGATCTCTTTATTTCTTTTTATTTCTTCTCTTTTATTCTATTCCCTCAAGATCATAGCAAGATAATCAAGCCCTTGACTCAACACTAATCTTTATTATATATAGCTCACGGACTCGATTACATAGAAGGATCATAAAGCAAAACTCAAAACTAGATCATACTAAAACTTTATTCTACTAGATCAAGATATTATCAAAAGGATCGAACTAAGAAAACGGTAAAGATAAAAGTGATGGTGATACGATACCGGGGCACTCCCCCAAGCTTGGCAGTTGCCAAGGGGAGTGCCCATACACGATACTCAGTTCTTCTTTGTTGGTGAAGAAGGTGTTGGTGATGATGGATAGTCGCACATCGAGTGTAGGAGATCCTCCAATTTGCGGATAATGCCCTTGAGTGCAATGATATGTTCCTTCAACAAAATATTTTCACTTGTGAGATACTTGTTTTGAATACGAGCTAACTCAATCATCTTGAAAGCCTCAATCTCCGTTGGGGTAAAGAGATTGTGGTGAGGTTGAAGGATGTCTTCTTCTGCTACTGCCGGAACTTGGTCCCCCATGGCCTTCTTGATCCCATCATCCTTGTTGATCTCTCCGGGCTCTTCTCTCTTCAGCTCTATCTTCATTAGCCAAGCATTGTTGCCCTCATTGTTGGAGGAGGAGAGAGACGACATGGTGCCTGGCCTTGACAACCCTGGCAGAAAATAGCTCGAAACAAAAACAGGAGATATTTGCGTGATACGGTGGTCAAAACCTTCGGGAGATTATATGATGAATTTTTACCGACCAAAAGAAGTATCGTGCAAGAAAACAGAGTCCAGGGAGCACACGAGGTGCCCACGAGGCAGGGGGCGCGCCCTCCACCCTCGTGGAAGCCCCGTGTCCTTTCCGGACTACTTCTTATTTTCCTATTTTCTTAAATTTTCCAAAACGGAGAAAATTTGCCATTAGAACTGTTTTGGAGTCGGTTTACTTACCGTACCACGTACCTATTCCTTTTCGGAGTCTGAAATGTTCTGGAAAGTGTCCCTTATGTATTCCTCCGGGGTTACGGTTTCAATAATATTAGTTTCAGTATTTATGGGATTACCTGAGATATAATGTTTGATTCTTTGACCGTTCACCATCCTCGGATTTGTGCCTTCGAAGTTGTTGATTTTTATGGCACCAGAACGATAGACATCCTCGATTATGTAAGGACCTTCCCATTTAGAGAGAAGTTTGCCTGCAAAAAATCTTAAACGAGAGTTGTATAATAATACATAATCGCCTACATTAAACTCACGCTTTTGTATCCTTTTATCATGCCATCTTTTAACTTTTTCTTTAAACAGTATGTCATTCTCATAAGCCTGGGTTCTCCATTCATCAAGTGAGCTAATGTCAAAAAGCCTCTTCTCACTGGCAAGTTTGAAATCATAATTGAGCTCCATAATGGCCCAATATGCCTTATGTTCTAGTTCAAGAGGTAAGTGACATGCTTTACCATAAACCATTTTATACGGAGACATACCCATAGGATTTTTATATGCAGTTCTATAGGCCCATAATGCATCATCAAGTTTCTTGGACCAATTCTTCCTAGATCTATTAACAGTCATTTACAAAATTAATTTAAGCTCTCTATTACTCAATTCTAATTGACCACTAGACTGTGGGTGATAAGGAGATGCAATTCTATGATTAACATCATACTTAGCAAGCATTTTACGAAAGGCACCATGAATAAAATATGAACCACCATCGGTCATTAAATATCTAGGGACTCCAAACCTCAGAAAATAACTTCTTTAAGCATCTTAATAGAGGTGTTATGATCAACACTACTAGTTGGAATAGCTTCTACCCACTTAGTAACGTAATCAACAACAACTAAAATATGGGTATACCCATTAGAGGAAGGAAACGGTCCCATATAATCAAAGCCCCAGACATCAAATGGTTCAATAACAAGTGAATAATTCATAGGCATTTCTTGACGTCTACTAATATTACCAATTCTTTGACATTCATCACAAGACAAAACAAACTTACGGACATCCTTGAAGAGAGTAGGCCAATAAAAACCGGATTGCAATACCTTATGTGCAGTTATATCTCTAGCATCGTGTCCTCCATAAGCCTCAGAGTGACACTTGCGTAGGATCTACTCCTGTTCATGCTCAGGTACACAACGTCTAATAACACCATCTACTCCTTCTTTATGAAGATGTGGATCATCCCAGAAGTAATGTCTTAAATCATAGAAGAACTTTTTCTTTTGCTGGTATGTGAAACTAGGTGGTATAAACTTAGCAACAATATAATTAGCATAATCAGCATACCATGGAGTAGTATGAGAAGCATTTATGATAGCTAATTGTTCATCAGGAAAGCTATCATCAATAGGTAGTGGATCATCAAGAACATTCTCTAACCTAGACAAGTTGTCTGCAACGGGGTTCTCAGCTCCCTTTGTATCAATAATACGCAAATCAAATTCTTGAAGCAAGAGAACCCATCTAATAAGTCTAGGCTTAGCATCTTTCTTTTCCATAAGATATTTAATAGCAGCATGATCAGTGTGAACAGTTACTTTAGAATCAATAATGTAAGGTCTGAACTTATCACAAGCAAACACAACTGCTAAAAATTCTTTTTCAGTAGTAGCATAATTTATTTGAGCACTGCCTAGAGTCTTACTAGCATATTGGATAACATTTAATTTCTTATCAACTCTTTGTCCTAGAACAGCCCCTACAGCATAATCACTAGCATCACACATAATTTCAAATGGTAAATTCCAATCAGGAGGCTGAACAATAGGTGCAGAAACCAAAGCTTTCTTAAGTATTTCAAATGCTTCTACGCAATCATCATCAAAGACAAAAGGAACATCTTTTTGTAAGAGATTAGTCAGAGGCTGATAAATTTTAGAGAAGTCCTTAATGAACCTCCTATAAAAACCGGCATGACCAAGGAAGCTTCTTATACTTTTAATGTCCTTAGGACACGACATCTTTTCAATAGCATCAACTTTAGCTTTATCAACTTCAATACCTCTTTCAGAAAATTTATGCCCCAAGATAATACCTTCATTAACCATAAAGTGGCACTTCTCCCAATTCAAAACAAGATTAGTTTCTTCACATCTCTGCAAAACTCGGTCAAAGTTGCTTAAGCAATCATCAAAAGAAGTTCCGTATACGAAGAAATCATCCATGAAAACCTCAACAATCTTTTCACAAAAGTCAGAGAATATAGCAGTCATACATCTTTGAAAGGTAGCAGGTGCATTACATAAACCAAAAGGCATACGTCTATAAGCAAAGGTACCGAAAGGGCAAGTAAAAGTTGTCTTTTCTTGATCCTCTTTTGACACAGGTATTTGAGAGAAACCAGAATAACCATCTAGAAAGCAAAAATGTGTATGTTTGGATAATCTTTCTAGCATTTGATCAATAAAAGGTAAAGGGTAATGATACTTTTTAGTAGCTTTATTTAATTTGCGGAAATCAATTACCATTCTATAACCTGTAACAATTCTTTGTGGGATCAATTCATCTTTAAAATTAGGAACTACAGTAATACCTCTCTTCTTAGGGACACAATGGACAGGACTTACCCACTGACTATCAGCAACGGGATAAATTATACCTGCCTCCAGAAGCTTTAGTATTTCTTTTCTTACCACTTCTTTCATCTTAGGATTTAACCGTCGTTGGTGATCAACAACCGGTTTAGCATCTTTCTCCAGTTTTTTTTGTGCTGGCATAGAGTGGGACTAATGCCCTTAAGATCATCAAGAGTATATCCAATAGCAGCACGGTGCTTCTTCAGAGTTTTCAATAATTTCTTTTCTTCATACTCTGAAAGGTTAGCAATAATAATAACAGGATATATCTCTTTCTCATCAAGATAAGCATATTTTAGAGTATCAGGTAAAGGCTTAAGCTCAAACACGGGATCACCCTTAGGTGGAGGAGGATCCCCTAAGATTTCAACAGGCAAGCTGTGCTTCAAAATAGGTCCCTGTTTAAAGAATACTTCATCTATTTCCCTTCTTTCATTCATAAACATATCATTTTCATGGTCTAGCAAATATTGTTCTAAAGGATCACTAGGAGGCACGGCAATAGAAGCAAGACCAATAATTTCATCTTTACTAGGCAATTCTTTATCATGGGGTTGTCTATGAAATTTAGCAAAATTAAATTCATGAGACATATCCCCTAAACCAACAGAAACAATATCTTTATTGCAGTCTACCTTAGCATTAACAATATTCAACAAGGGTCTACCAAATATAATGGGACAAAAGTTATCTTGTGGGGAACCAAGAACAAGAAAATCAGCAGGGTATTTAACTTCCCCACACAAGACTTCAACATATCTAACAATCCCAACTGGTGAAATAGTATCTCTATTAGCAAGCTTAATTGTAACATCAATCTCTTCTATCTCAGCAGGTGCAATATCATGCATAATTTATTTGTATAAGGAATGAGGTATTGCACTTGCACTAGCACCCATATCACATAAGACATGATAGCAATGATCTCCTATTTTAACAGAAATAACATGCATTCCTACAACAGGTCTATGTTTATTTTTAGTATCAGGTCTAGCAATTCTAGCAGCTTCATCATAGAAGTAAATAACATGCCCATCAATATTATTGGCCAAGAGATCTTTAACCATAGCAACACTAGGTTCAACTTTAATTTTCTCAGGGGGTTTGGGTGTCTTAATATTGCTTTTGTTGACCACAGTTGAAGCTTTAGCATGATCCTTTATTCTAACAGGGAAAGGTGGTTTCTCAATATAAGCAGTAGGAACAACAATATCATTATAAGTGATAGTCTTTTCTTCAACTTTAATAGGTGCAACTACTTTTACTTCAATGGGAGGATTATATTTAAACCACTTCTCCTTAGGGAGATCAACATGAGTAGCAAAGGATTCACAGAAAGAAGCTACTATCTCAGAGTCAAGTCCATATTTAGTGCTAAATTCATGAAAAGCATTGGTACCCATAAAATATTTAACACAATCAAACTTAGGTCTTATACCTGACTCCTTACCTTCGTCGAGATCCCATTCTTCAGAGTTGCGTTTAATTCTCTCTAATAAATCCCATTTGAATTCAATAGTCTTCATCATAAAAGATCCAGTACAAGAAGTATCGAGCATGGAGCGATTACTGAGAGAAAGCTGATCATAAATTTTTTGAATAATCATTTCTTTTGAGAGCTCATGATTGGGGCATGAATATAACATTGACTTAAGCCTCCCCCAAGCTTGAGTGATGCTTTCTCCTTCGCGAGGCCAAAAATTATATATATAATTATGATCATGATGAACAAGATGCATAGGATAAAACTTCTGATGAAATTCCAATTTCAATCGGTTGTAGTTCCATGATCCCATATCATCACATAGCCTAAACCATGTCAATGCCTCTCCCTTCAAAGATAAAGGGAAGACCTTCTTCTTGATAACATCCTCGAGCATACCTGCAAGCTTAAATAATCCACAAACTTCATCCACATAGATTAGGTGCAAATCCGGATGTAATGTTCCGTCACTTGTGAAAGGATTAGCTAGCAGTTTCTCTATCATACCCGAAGGAATTTCAAAGTAAACATTTTTAGTAGGTTCAGTAGGTTGAGGAGCAACTCTTTGCTCTACTGGTCGGGGTGAAGATACCCCGAACAAGCCCCTCAAAGGATTATGTTCCATAGTAACAAGTGACAGTAAATTTCAGCACACTATATAAATTTTTCCTTACCAAATTCCACCTACCAAAGGCGCTTCACTCCCCGGCAACGACGCCATAAAAGAGTCTTGATGACCCACGAGTGTAGGGATCTATCGTAGACTTTTCGATAAGTAAGAGTGTCGAACCCAACGAGGAGCAGAAGGAAATGATAAGCAGTTTTCAGTAAGGTATTCTCTGCAAGCACTGAAATTATCGGTAACAGATAGTTTTGTGATAAGGTAATTTGTAACGAGTAGCAAGTAATAAAAGTAAATAAAGTGCAGCAAGATGGCCCAATCCTTTTTGTAGCAAAGGACAAGCCTGGACAAACTCTTATATAAAGTAAAGCGCTCCCGAGGACACATGGGAATTATCGTCAAGCTAGTTTTCATCACGCTCATACGATTCACGTTTGGTACTTTGATAATTTGATATGTGGGTGGACCGGTGCTTGGGTACTGTCCTTCCTTGGACAAGCATCCCACTTATGATTAACCCCTATTGCAAGCATCCGCAACTACAACACAAGTATTAAGGTAAACCTAACCATAGCATGAAACAAGTGGATCCAAATCAGCCCCTTACGAAGCAACACATAAACTAGGGTTTAACCTTCTGTCACTCTAGCAACCCATCATCTACTTATTACTTCCCAATGCCTTCCTCTAGGCCCAAACAATGGTAAAGTGTCATGTAGTCGACGTTCACATGACACCACTAGAGGAAAGACAACATACATCTCATCAAAATATCGAACGAATACCAAATTCACATGACTACTTATAGCAAGACTTCTCCCATGTCCTCAGGAACAAACGTAACTACTCACAAATCATATTCATGTTCATAATCAGAGGGGTATTAATATGCATAATGGATCTGAACATATGATCTTCCACCAAGTAAACCAACTAGCATCAACTACAAAGAGTAATCAACACTACTAGCAACCCACGGGTACCAATCTGAGGTTTGGATACAAGAGATGAACTAGGGTTTGAGATGAGATGGTGCTGGTGAAGATGTTGATGGAGATTGACCCCCTCCCGATGAGAGGATCGTTGGTGATGACGATGGTGATGATTTCCCCCTCCCGGAGGGAAGTTTCCCCGGCAGAACAGCTCCGCCGGAGCCCTAGATTGGTTCCGCCAAGGTTCCGCCTTGTGGCGGCGGAGTTTCGTCCCATGAGCTTGCTTATGATTTTTTCCTCAACGAAAGACTCCATATAGCCAAAGATGGGCATCAGAGGGCCACCAGGGGGCCCACGAGGCAGGGGTGCATGCCCAGGGGGGTAGGGCGCGCCCCCACCATTGTGGACGGTGGGTGGCCCCCCTCTGGTACTTCTTTCGCCCAATATTTTTTTATATATTCTGAAACATGCTTCCGTGAAGTTTTAGGACTTTTGAAAATGTGCAGAATAGGTATCTAATATTTGCTCCTTTTCTAGCCCAGATTTCCAGCTGCCGGCATTCCCCCTCTTCATGTAAACCTTATAAAATGAGAGAGAATAGGCATAAGTATTATGACATAATGTGTAATACCAACCCATAATGCAATAAATATCGATATAAAAGCATGATGCAAAATGGACGTATCAGATACTCACCACGTCATCTCCCGACCAGGTGGGTCGGGCCGAGGACCCCAATGGCGGTTCACTAATGGGCCACTTCGGGCAACCCATGACATATACAAGGAAGATTCCACAAAACTTGGTGATCAAGATAAGGACTTCTCTCCACCGACGTAGCCGACTAAGACTCCTATTATCCTAGGCCTCCGGTACATTATATAAGCCGATGCCAGGTTAGTCGATAGAGGATCGAATCTCATATTCATTAGAACAATCTTGTGGTAGATACCTATACTCTGTATCATACCCCATATCAATACAATGAAAAGCAATACTTAGGGTGTTATCTCTTCGAGAGAGCCCAAACCTGGGCAGATTCCGTGTCCATGTTACCATCGGTCCAAGACGCTTAGCTTAGGATCCCTACCTCAAATATGTCGGTTTAGCACCGACAAGGTGCAAGCCGAGGGAGAAGAGGGAGAGGGTGGCGAGGAGGAGTACGGCGAGGATGACAAACCTCTACCCACTCAACCAACTCAAGCAAAAAGGGGGAAACAACCAAAAAAGTAATGGATGAGTCCATCCCCGTTTTAGCGTCCTCGTCGCGCTACAACAACGCAAGAGACTCGCTTAAAGAGAAACGAGGAGCGTATTGCCAAGAGGGGGAGGAAGACTAAGTGATAGAACTATTTGCTTTGTGTTGAGCCGCGAACGAGAACTTGTTGGCTATGTTGAACTACTTGCTATCACCGATTTTCTAAACTATTTGCTACGTTGGACATGTAAAACTATTTGCTATGTTGGATATGTTGAACTATCCTTTATTTTGATGTGCGGTGCAAATTATGATGTGTGAGATCCTAATTTTGATTTGCAAACTATATTACACTGCATGATGAAAATTTTGAATTGAATGATCAAATTTTGCTCAATGAAAATCAAAATTTAAATGGGAAAGGGACCTACCGCCATAGTCCCCCGTGGTAGGGTTGTACACCCTACTGCAAAAAATACTCCCTCCATTCCATAATGTTGTGCGTATTTTTTCTAAAAAAAGTCAAATTTGATCAAGTTTATAGAAAAAAAACTATTTATATCTACAATGCCCAACCTATAACGTATGATACTATATCTTATGGTGAATGTAACGATATATGTTTGACATTCTAGATTTAAATATTGTTTTTTCATAAACTTGGTCAAAGTTTTATGAAGTTTGACTTTTTAAAAAAAATCTGTATGCATTACATTATGGAACAAAGGGAGTATGAAGTTTTGGATACAGTATCTATACCCCCCTATCGCCGAGATCAACGGTGGTAGGGTTGCACCGCCCACCGCCAGGCTTGTTGATGGTAGGGTTGCACTGCCTACCGCATATTTTTTTCCTCCCTAGCAACGGTACGGGTTTTCTTTTTGGGGCACGGGGAGGGGGGAGGGGGTCAACCGTACCGTCGGACTCGTTGGTGATAGAATTTACAAGCTACCGCCAGGCTCACTGGCGGTAGGCCGTTAAGCCACGTCAGCCTCATCCAACGGCGCCGTCGACTGCCGTTAACCCTACCATCAAGGCCCTGACCGTAGGCAGTTATACCCTACCGCCATCGACCCGATGGTAGAAAAAGAGTCATATCCATTTTTGTTCAAACCAGAGTCAAATCGTGCTTAACTTTTCCAAAAGAATCACCAGCAAAAAAAAAAACTTTTCCAAAAGAATCAAAACACTGAAATTGGCGCCGGCTGACAGCAAACAGAATCCGTTAGTACTCTCTGTCTCCGGCGCTAATCGCAATGATTTTCACACCATGGTCTTGGCCCCTTCCGCTGATCCTCATCTACAATGCCGACTATTTAGGGCCGCGGCAGCACGGTGGGGAAACACAACAGACGCCGTCCTTGCCCCTAGCAACTCACTCGCAAGCCCACCTTTCCCCACTCTTCTCCAAGCCCCGGAGGTAAAGAACTGTGGCGACCCAAAAACCCTCATTTTTCTCTCCCTCCTTCCTCCTCATTAAGCACCGCTTTCTATCGTGTGAGTGAGATCCGGGCATTTCGTTGTGGTTCCCCTGCTCCCGGAGTCTGCTCTGCTTCTTGGTAGGGAGGGTGCGATCTTGACGACCCAAGCGCATCGATCTCCTCTGTTTTTTTCTTTTTCCCGTTTTCCGTTTTGTGTTCTTGTTCTCCTTCTCTGCTTCTTCGTTTGATGTAGTAGTCTCTAGTGCCGAGTATTTGCGCGTCGTCGAGGTTCTCAACCCACACCGCCTCCCTCGCGCAATTTACCCTCTCTTCTTGCTCCGTTGCATTTACCCTCTCTGTCTTTTTTTGTTTGTTTGAAAAAACCCTAATGTCGAGGATGGATTTCCCCCTGCTTTTCTCCACACGCTGTCTCTTTCTTATGTCTGGTGCGACGCTCCAGAGTCTAGTCGTCCTCGATCTCTATCCGCTGCAATTATATATAAAACTAAAAAGAATTGGAAGTTACTGCAGTTTAGTCGTTTGGACGAGAACTGTAGGTGCTTGTGCCCTACTCTGCTTCTGCCTTACTCTGCTTCTTCGTCTGATCTAGTCTCTAGTGTGCCGAGTCTTTGCGCACCACCTCTCTCGCGCAATTCCCCCCCTTGGTTCTTTCTTCTTGTTCGGTTGCCTTTACCCTCTCTGTTTTTTCTTTTTGTTTTGTTTGAAAAAACCCTAATGTCGAGGATGGATTTCCCCCTGTTTTTCTCCACACGCTGTCTCTTTCTTGATGTCTGGTGCGGCGACTCCGAAGAAGTCTAGTCGTCCTGGATCTTTATCCACTGCAATTTCCTCACAGTTTTTATATATAAAACTAAAAAGAATTCAAGTTACTGCAGTTTAGTCGTTTGGACGAGAACTGTAGGTGCTTGTGCTAGTTGCTCTCAGATATCCTTTCCCTCGTTGGAGTGTAGCACCAAATCTTACCCGGGTGTCTTTTTCCCTAGTTTTCCCGTACACAATCAAGTTAAGTACTTTTTCATGGGTGCTTGCTGCCGAAATTGCTGAACTTTTTGTATGGTATGAGTAGGATCATATAATTTTCTGCTGATTGCCTGTCAAATCAAATTATAATTATAGCAAGAAACACTGTTGCAGTCTTTACTATCTTGTCAATGTCCAACAAACTGTTCCTGTCCGCTATGGTCTGCTGATTTGCAAAGAGCTTATAACCATTATACATCCCAGAAAGTGTTTAATACTCAAACATGCAAGTGGGGCATTAGTCAATGCTTAGGCTTATGTAGGCACTCCCTGATTGGTTCTGGTTTATGTCTGTACAACGGATAATTGAGCATGATGCCGGCTGTAGCACGTCCTTACTTATATATACCTCTTTCCTGCCTCATTAATCACCCCACCTTGTCAATTTGAACCTATCCTGGTACGAGCCAAGCATTCTTTCTTGTCTTGCATACTTGCATACTTCTATTGTTTGCTTTGCAGTAAACATGTTATCAAGAATTACTTTAAGATTCGATATTGTTCTATATGATGGGGTTAATATTGTTACATACTCCCTCCGTCCGAAAATACTTGTCATCAAAATGGATAAAAGGGGATGTATCTAGAACTAAAATACATCTAGATACATCCCTTTTATTCATTTTGATGACAAGTATTTCCGGATGGAGGGAGTAGTTCTTTTGGCTTTCTTTTTTTCCAGAGTTCTAGCCAAAGCTCTTATATTTGTTGTATTATGTATGCTAGTCAGCTCTGAAGCCTTGTAATGCTTATGAACGAGTAGTTGCTATTTTTTGTGTGTGATGGGAGTGGGACCATATAATTGTCACCAATTGCACATTAATCCATTGGAATCAATAATGATTGCAAGAAGCACAGTTGCAGTCTTTAGCATCTTACCATTGTCTAATATACCTGTTCTGTACGCAGTTGTCTCCTTTAAAAATAGCCTAAGCCATTGAAAGTGATTCATATGTTTTTAAGTTAGCTCAAATGCCCAAGTGGGCGATTAGTGAATTGCTTAGGATGTGTATACGCTTGCTGATTGGTCTCGTTGGTTTCCATCCAAGTGGATACAGGTAACAATGGGATAATTGAACAGGCTGTAGACCTGCAGTGCGCCCTTGCTTATAAGGCACATTGCAGATGCTGCCTTCCTTGTAAAGATCCAGCCTGTTTCTAATTTGGCCCTATCCTTTTATCAGCTGAGCATTTCACTTTTGCCTTGCCAATTTAAATTTCGACTCAGGCATGTTCTGTTGCATTCTTCCATTGATTGTTAGTATTGTTTTCAAGAATTGTTAGTTCTTTTGGTGTCCTGTTCTTGTGGCGTTATCTACAGAAAGCTCTTATTGTTATGTTTGTTCATCTCTGCAGCCTTGTAATTTTGTACAAACGAATTAAATCATTTTGCTCAAGTTGGAGATCTCAATTTTGTTCACTGAGAAAATGAAAATCAAGCATCAGTAAAGCTGGATTTTAGAGTAAATAGCTTTCTTTGGGTCTGTCTCCAGGTGTTTACAGGCACGACTGTTTATTTTGTTGGTCTATATGAGCATCATGCAACTTCTGAATGAGTTTCTAAGGTGTTTGCTTTCTGCCTATCTTGAGTCTAGGGATACTTGTTGATTTAATAATGCGTGAAAATTTTGATGGAAGCATTTATTGTCATGTAGTTGCTATTGGTGATTTAATTTTGGAAAAAAGAGTTAATGGCATTATGCATATCATCATTGTAGACATCTTTCTTATTACTTTTTTGATCTTATGATATATGAATTATCCAGGTGCTACCGGAAGTGATCGAAGGCCTGCAGTATGGGCAATCTGTGCTGCTGTGTTCAAGTTGACCAGTCTACCGTGGCCATCAGGGAGCAGTTTGGGAAGTTTGACAGTGTGCTTGAGCCAGGATGCCACTGCCTGCCTTGGATCTTTGGGAAGCGTGTAGTTGGCCATCTCACACTGAGGTTGCAGCAGCTGGATGTGCGGTGTGAAACTAAGACAAAGGTTTCTCACTTTATCCTAACACCCAGTTACAAAATGGATGCATAGATGTCTTTTATTTCTAAAGAAAATGGTGCCATCGTTTTTGTCCCAACAGAAATTTCAAAGCTTAATGTTGCATCTTATAGTAGGTCTTTGTGGGCTGTAAATCACATGAATCCCTGTTTGAAGAAACATTGCTTTTCCTATTAAATTCTATGTAAAATGAACGGCACCGGAAGTTGAATATAAAATTATATTGGTAGTTAATTACTCCCTGCAACTTCTAAATTTTAGCATTTTGGTTTGCCATCTGGATATAATCCTAAAGCGACTGCCACATGAGATTAAGAAACGTTCTCGTATAACAATACTTACTAATTATTAATCCTTTACTGACCTAATTAAGTATCCAAGGTCACATTGCCATTGATACTGTGTTCTGTATTTTCTTCTGCTATTAAGAATTATCGTGATGTTGCTGACATGTGAAGTTCTATAGGACAATGTGTTTGTCACTGTTGTTGCATCGATTCAGTACCGACCTCTGGCTGGCAAAGAAAGTGATGCATACTACAAACTAACCAACACAAGATCCCAGATTCAAGCCTATGTCTTTGATGGTAGGATTTCATGGAATACAGAAGATTTCTATATGTTGTTTCAGTAGCTTAATACATTCATATCATCACTGATACAGCTGAATGTAATTTGTTCAACAAATCCCATTATTGCTGTATCCACTAATTTGGGGCACTGATTGATATCTGCAGTGATCAGGGCAAGTGTTCCAAAGCTCAACCTGGATGATGCTTTCGTGCAGAAGAACGATATAGCAATGGCTGTGGAGGATGAACTTGAAAAGGCTATGTCGGCATATGGCTTTGAGATCGTGCAGACCCTCATTGTCGACATCGAGCCAGATGCGCATGTCAAGCAGGCGATGAATGAGATCAATGCAGGTTATTTGCTAAAGCCCTGACGTGATGAAAGTTGGACACTTGTACTTAAATCTGGCCTCCATCATATCACTGACATGATACTTGTCCCTTTTGCAGCTGCAAGGATGAGGGTGGCTGCAAACGAGAAGGCGGAGGCTGAGAAGATTGTCCAGATCAAGCGTGCCGAGGGTGAAGCAGAGGCCAAGTACCTGTCTGGCCTCGGTATCGCCCGCCAGCGCCAGGCCATTGTGGATGGCCTGAGGGACAGCGTCCTGGGCTTCTCAGTCAATGTGCCTGGCACCACTGCAAAGGACGTGATGGACATGGTGCTGATCACCCAGTACTTTGATACAATGAAAGAGGTCGGCGCGTCCTCCAAGTCCTCGGCGGTGTTCATCCCCCATGGCCCTGGTGCGGTGCGTGACATCGCCACGCAGATCCGCGACGGTCTTCTTCAGGGCCAGTCTGCCTCTGACAACTAAGCAGTTTGCTTCGCCGGCATGAACTTTGAAGCTGGTGGTGGTTTGTGGTTTGCTAGCTATTGCCTATAGTACTGTCTAATATGATGCGTGCCGTATGATTATGACTTATATGGAACCATATGTGGATCTTGGCTTAGGTCGATGTGCGGTAACAAAACTTTTAACCTATTGGGAATGCAGGACGATATAAGTGTGTTATGAAATGCTGGTGATGAACTTGATCTAATGCTTTTGCCTGCCTTTTAGTGCTGTCAGTTTCATGTAAAATGCTGGTTTAAGGTTACATATTTCTCATGGGCGATTTCTTCTGAGATGCCTTTCCTGTTTTGCGAGGGAGTGTAAGGATGAATGTTCATTCATGATTTACTGGAATGCAGTGTGAAGATGGAGTGTCGGGAGCTGTAGCATATAGCAAGATAATGATGAACTAGAAACATGTAGCATGGTAAATTTCAAAATGTTCAGCCTTGAGCTGAATCAAATACTTAGATAATTTTCTTCCAAATAGTTGAGCTTCGAGTCCATGTTGCGGAAGGACAACACGCTGTAGCTTCGAGTCCATGTTTCGTTGACGAACACCCAGATGTCAACCTGTGCGTGCTCTGGGATGATAGATACAGGACAGGGCAGTGCCGCAATGGGCACCAGCGTCTGAGACAAAGAGAAGCAGAGGAAGCAGAGCAAAGTGTAACTGACGAAACTGAAGATGTAGTCATCCAACAGAAGTCGGGAAAGGGACTGGCGCCATCGGTGCATCCCCACCAGCGCAGTACCCTTATCACCAGCCCGAGCAACATTTAGCTTCATCTCCAAGCTGGCATAACTCACAGGTAAGGTACATACATGCACATTCCAGGAGACAAATGCACTATTGTCAAATACAAACACGTTTTAAGAGATGAACAACAATTATTGAGTCCAAATGAATAGTCTGCAAATGGTTGGGAATTAAGGAGGTTTGCAATTACAAATGGTTGGGAACCTGCGATTGTATGAAGCACTCATACAACTTGGATGATACTGCACAGCTGCAGCAATCAGGGAGTGATAAATATTAAAACTAGGTTGAGCTACTCCGCAACTTCTTCGATCTCCTTGGTCCCGCTGCAGCTAGCAGTAGCACTATCATGGATGCTCTGATGAAGGAATCCCTCTTGTGGCCGCCATGGCAAGCTTGCCAGTGATAGTAGTACGATGGCCCTCCTTGATCCAGCGTAAGGGCCTATTGTCAGTGTCAAACACGATCATTGTTGCTGTCCTGCTCAAGTGCATGATGTGGTCGCCAATACAGGCTATCCTAGAGAATGACAGGCTATCCCAACCTAACCAATTTGTAGCCAATTTTTTGGTACCAAACCAAGCAGGGTGACCATCTCACAAGAGGTGTTCCGTTGACGACAAAAATTAATGTTCATGAAACTTTTAAATCTGGATATTTTATGGGAGCCACGGGTGTTGTTGCTCGTAACATGAAGGAGGGATGTTGCTACTGTTAGCACATACTATCACTTAACGAATATCGTCGAAAAATCTGGAATAAATTCAGAAAAATGCAAACAGGCATGTCAAGTCTAGAACTTGAGCCCAAGCGGGTAGGTTCCACCACAAGAAACCTAGCTATCTAAGCTATGCTCAGTCCGCAGGTGCTCGTTAAACTTTGAGATGAATGAAACTTTCAACGTTTTCAAGTGGTGGCCATCTTAGCTGGCATCAAGGAACTTAGCAAGAATTCTATTTGTTTTAACTTCAGCTTTGTACATACATGTGTCAATGGTGCCGCTGATTTCTGTGCAAAGTAGTCTGTGGATCATGGACAAAATGAGCGGAAACACAATGCACTCGGGATACTCCATAATTGCCTATAATCTGAAGTAATCCTACTGCTATGGAATGAGAATGCTCATTTAATTGCAAAAAAGGTAGAGTATCTCAGTGCCATTGAAAGTCTTCCTGTGCAACACCCCATATTACGTTTCTAATTCAGTAGGAGCACGGTAAGAGTAGAAGATAACCACATCATGGTTCAGATGGATAGGCTTGAGGCGGGCCCAACTTTAAGAGTACAACTGTACAAGATAACCATATCACGGTTGGTACACGGCCATAGAGCCGGGTATGGAAGTAGATCAATGGCACACCCTCACATGAGCTCTCGACGTAAAACATGCTCTCACACTCGCCATGATCAAGTGCTGACAATGTTACTGAATCATAAAAGTTGGTATGCATGATGTGCATCGAGATTGAGCACCTGGAGCTTTAAATGAGCGGAGTACCAGAAAAAGAAGATTTTGGACACTCTGGCCACGAAAAAATAGTAGCATTTGAAACTGGAAAGATTTACTTTGGATAGTAAACCCTCAAGGAAGGGATATAATCCAAACAAAGGAACTAGTGGATAGTTTGAATTTCAACGACTAGGGAGGGGAATGAAACACTTATCTTTCACAATCAATTCTTTTTTTATGTTTAGGACACGCGAAGTGAGAGCGAAGCTCGCTATGAGGAGAATAATCGGGAAGAGAGGTTTAAAAAAGAGGAACTGCCCTCTAGTAGGCCTCCAGCCCGACCTCCAGAAAGCCTCATTCAACGTCCCACCAATAGAATAAGAGGGGTGTGGGAGCGGGGGCGAGCGTAGTCTTGGATCAAACAAACTATCGTCTATAACGTTGTGACAACACTTTGAGATAAGTTGACTGCGAAGCACGCCAATGACCGAGAGGCGTCGACGGATATCGTTGACGAGGCCATCGGGGAGTTATAGTGTGATGCTCTGTTGGCCACCACGTGGGATGGCAGTTACGGTTACCTGTGATTATCATGGAATGGAGATGAGAGGTTTGTTTTCTTTGGATTTGGGACTTAGACAGAATGCTTGAACTCAGTCAAAGACATCATCGGTGCGACATGGTCTGCTAGACCGACTTGAAAGGCTATGTGGCGTAGGCTGAGGCACGAGGCCTATATGGATTCGAACCGTAGACCTTCTCGGTAAAAAAGATCAAACGGATTATTATCGAAATGATTCGAACTGTTTCAAAGACCCAACATGCATGTTTTTGCATTGGGCTCTTTCATAAACTGATTCAAAGATCAGTTACAGTTTTTCTTTACAGAAAGGTAATGAGATGGTTGCCTGTGTGTTGTGATTGTTTTTTGTATTATGATCTATCTAGGAGCAATACCAAAGTGTTTCAAAGGAAGGTTACCGGTCTAAACATTGGAGAAAATAAAACTAATAAATTTCATACCAGACTATTATACATAATTAAAAAATTGTAACATACTCCAGTATTAAATCATACAATCTTAATGAACACAATTTTCTATAATTAACAACCATTGCTAACCAGATAACAATGTTGTTAGAAATAGTTGTAGTTTTCTTGTTACATGGTTCATCTGTATCCCTATAATTTTATTGTGCTAATTTAAACTATATGTTGTAACAAAAGTTCTCTACGAATTAAATTTTAATACTTACATAAATTATATAACATACACATATATATTTGTACATATGCGCATATGTTCATGTATATTATAATATCATTAAATATCATGACAGAAATTTTGAAAGCGTATACTTTAACAACTATCTTAATAGTAGTTTCTAGTGTATTATTAGTTAAGATATTTATAGGAAGCTCTAGAGTATGACAAATGTAAGTTGATAACATGCGCATGTTTTGTACTTGTTTTTAAAATAGCATCATTATTGTAATCAAGGTTTTCATCTTGTTATGCATGTGCATTATTCTTCGTGAGCACATCTATTTTAGGCATATCAAATATGCTAAATCTAGATTAATTTATCTCTAATCCAAGTGCCTAGG
This sequence comes from Triticum urartu, assembly GCF_056163025.1. Classification (NCBI taxonomy): domain Eukaryota; kingdom Viridiplantae; phylum Streptophyta; class Magnoliopsida; order Poales; family Poaceae; genus Triticum; species Triticum urartu. The sequence goes on along the minus strand of NC_141877.1, from coordinate 418,086,414 downwards.
TTATCCAACCTAGAATTATATTTTGTCATATCATCTAATCAAGAAAGAGATCACATTTGCATCACATGTTTATCGATCATGATAAATCCCACGTGACACCAAAGAGTTTGACTTGTAAATCTATTAACCCCTTTATCAAGACCATTGCACATATTACGTTCTAGCTAAATCCTAGTTATTTCACAAAATTAATTTTCTGTACCAAGATCACCATCAATTTCACTTCAGATTTGGACCACAACTAGATATTACAATACTATACACTAAGGCATTGTACAATGCAAGGTACTTAGTAAAATAAACCAAGTTTTTCCTAATCAAGTGTCCACCCTCGACAAATAAGCACTGGTGCTTAAAAACAGGTTTATTTATCTAAGCACCTTGCACTGTACAAAGCCTAATACACCTTTATGTTCATCTTGTTATGTAACCATTTGTACTTTTGTTAATTTTCTTTAATTTTCAAGTAAAGGTGCCATGTGCAAAGCCTTTCAACAACATTTTCCTAAAATGATCCAATTTTTTTTTTTGCTACATGCAACATAGTACAATGCGTTGTTCTTCTCAAATTTAGGAATTTTTCTGAATTAAGCTATATGCAAGTATTAATGAATTTCTAGGTATTTATTGTTGATAATCCAAATTTGAACTACATGTATCTTAAAAAAATGTCTAGGAATGGAAACTTATACCATGTTGAAGTACTTATGTACCAATATAGCCCCTATTCATAAAATATATGCAAACATCAAACAATTACTTGGGAAAATACGAACATTTGCTTGCATGTTAATGGTTTTCTATTTTTTAAATTTAAAGAAAATTAAAAATATGAAAATTGACATGGGGTCATGTTATAACCTCATACCATGTGGCTAAAATTTCATAAAAGTTGGAATATACATGATTTGTAACTGAAGCATCTCCCAGAAATATTCATAGCATTTAAAAACTAAGTACAAGGTTTTGGTGAGGATATTTGATGTTGGGCAAGCCGTGTAGGTGGCCCGATCTTCAGACTGGAGTGGGATTTGAGGAGGATTCATGCAGAACACAGAGCAAATCCACATGAAAACACACTGCTACAGAATCAAACATCACTGCCCAACCAATTTGTATCATCAAATATGAGTTTTTGGCCTATCAATGTCTCGGGGTCAATGAGGACATGTTTATTAGTTACCGGTTGAAAATCGGTTAGCTTATTTTTTTTCAGTTGAGACTTGGGGTTGAACATGGGCCCATGGCTTTTTTTAGTACTCCCTCCGTTTGAAAAAGTTTGTCTCTCAAATGGATGTATGTAGCATCAAGTTAATGCTAGATACATTCATTTGAGAAACAAGTTTGGGACAAGTTTTTTTGGAGGGAGTAAAACTTATTACATGCCCATGGATTATTTTTGAAAAATAAAGGCCTAATACATATGTTTCTGAAAACTTACGATGTTCTTCTAAAATTTGGCAAATATCGTACAATGATGTAGGAGTTTTAGTTGTCTAAATTTGCCATGATGACAAACTTCATGGCTACTCTTTTCTTTGGGTGGAAGTGCTGGCAAAAATAGTTTGTCGTGCTTGGCAAATCTAGGGTTTCTTGGAAGGCAACTTAGGTTCATTACAACATAGCTAATTTTTTATTTCTTAAGTTATGGAAAAACTTAGTTTCTCATGCATGGCATTTTTTACAAACAATTGCCATGGCAAGTTTTACAGGCAATTGCCATGATGTGTATTTTTAGAGTATAATGGCACATACCGTGTCCGCATCATTTAAATTTTCATACACATTTGTGATGCTCTGTTTTATCAACATCCATGGCAAGTAGTTGTTCAACGTCTAAATAGTTACCATGGCCAAAACTAAAGATCTTTTTTGTCAATCCACCTTAAATTTTCTCATACATTTATAAGTCATGTCACGACAAACTTTCTATAGTCACTTCTGTGAAGGCATCTTAATTTATATTCGCTCCATGTTCAATTTGTTTGGGAACGTAGCATGCAACTTAAAAAAAATTTCCTATGCTCACGCAAGATCTATCTAGGAGATGCATAGCAAAGAGAGGGGGAGAGTGTGTCCACGTACCCTCGTAGACCGAAAGCGGAAGTGTTTGACAACGTGGTTGATGTAGTCGAACTTCTTCTCGTTCCGACCAATCAAGCACTGAACGTACGGCACCTCCGAGTTCTGCACACGTTCAACTCGATGACGTCCCTCGAACTCTTGATCTAGCAAAGTGTTGAGGGAGAGTTTCATCAATACGGCGGCGTGGTGACGGTGATGGTGAAGTGATCCGCGCAGGGCATCGACTAAGCACTACGACAATATGACCGGAGGCGTAAACTGTGGAGGGGGGGCGCCGCACACGGCTAGGAATCAATGTTGTGTGTTCTAGCGGTGCCCCCCACATATATATAGGTGGGAGAGGGAGATGGGCTGCAAGGGCACCCTGATACGTCTCCAACGTATCAATAATTTTTTATTGTTCCATGCTGTTATATTATCAATCTTGGATGTTTTATAATCATTTTATGTCATTTTATATCATTGTTTGGTACTAACCTATTGACATAGTGCCAAGTGCCAGTTGCTGTTTTTTTGCATATTTTTTACATCGCAGAAAATCAATACCAAACGAAGTCCAAATGCAACGAAACTTTACGGAGATTTTTTATGGACCAGAAGACACCTAATGGGCCAAGGCAGCGCCTGGGAGTGCTCCGAGGAGAGCACAACCCACCAGGGCACGCCAGGAGGCCCAGGCGCGCCTTGGTGGGTTGTTCCCACCTTGGGTGCCCCCCGGACCACCTCTTTGCTCTATAAATACCCCAACATTCCAGAAACCCTAGGGGAGTCGACGAAAATCAATTCCAGCCGTCGTAGAGTCCAGAACCACCAGATCCAATCTAGACACCATCACAGAGGGGTTCACCACTTCCTTTGGTGCCTCTATGATGATGCATGAGTAGTTCTTTGTAGACCTTCGGGTCTGTATTTACTAGCTAGATGACTTCTTCTCTCTTGTTTGATTCTCAGTATAATGGTCTCTTGGAGATCCATATGATGTAACTCTTTTGCAGTGTGTTTGTTGGGATCGAATGAACTTTGAGTTTATGATCAGATCTATCTTTTTTATATCCATGAAATTTATTTGAGTTTCTTTGATCTCTTATATGCATGATTGCTTATAGCCTCGTATTTCTTCTCCGATATTTAGGTTTTGTTTGGCCAACTTGATCTATTTATCTTGCAATTTATTTTATTTGGCGTTCAATCTATCAATATTTACAACTTTCTCCTATCCACGAGCCAATTTCTGGCGCCGTTATCCGAAAGGGATTGACAACCCCTTTTACACGTCAGGTTGCGAGTATTTGTTATTTATGTGCAGGTGTTGTTTTCGTTGTGTTGCTTGGTTCTCCTACTGGTTCGATAACCTTGTTTTCATATTTGAGGGAAATATCTACCCCCGCTGTGTTGCATCATCCCTTCCTCTTTGGGGAAATACCGACGTAGCTTCAAGCGACATCACGCCCCAAGTAGGAGTAATCCTACTTGGGTGCCTCCTCCAAGTCGGCCTCCCCCCTTCCATATCCATCGGAGGGGGAAGGAAAGAGAGGCGGGAGGGGAAGGAAAGGGGAGGCCGAATCCTCCCATGTCCTTCTCCCTTCCCTTCCTTTCCTTCTCCTCCTATTCGGCCTATAGGGGGCGCACCAACCCCTTTTGGGGCTGGTCTGTCCATCTCTTGGCCCATTAGGCCCATATAGCTTGCCGGGGGTTGTCCGGAACCCCTTCCAGTGACCCGATACGTACCTAGTACCCCTGGAACTCTTCCAGTGTCCAAATACTATCGTCCTATATATGAATCTTTACCTCTCGACCATTTTGAGACTCCTCGTCATGTCCGTGATCTCATCTAGGACTCCGAACAACATTCGGTCATCAAATCACATAACTCATATAATACAAAATCGTCATCGAACATTAAGCGTGCGGACCCTACGGGTTCGAGAACTATGTAGACATGACCGAGACACCTCTTCGGTTAATAACCAATAGCGGAACCTGGATGCTCATATTGGTTCCCACATATTCTACGAAGATCTTTATTGGTCGTACCGTAATGACAACATACATTATTCCCTTTGTCATCGGTATGTTACTTACCCGAGATTCGATCATCGGTATCTTCATACCTAGTTCAATCTCGTTACCGGCAAGTCTCTTTACTCGTTCTATAATGCATCATCCCGCAACTAACTCATTAGTCACTTTGCTTGCAAGGCTTATCATGATGTGCATTACCGAGAGGGCCCAGAGATACCTCTTCGATACTCGGAGTGACAAATCCTAATCTCGATCTATGCCAACCTAACAAACACCTTCGGAGATACCTGTAGAGCATCTTTATAATCATCTAGTTACGTTGTGACGTTTGGTAGAATAGAAGGTATTCCTCCGGTATCCGGAAGTTGCATAATCTCATAGTCAAAGGAATATGTATATGACATGAAGAAAGCAATAGCAATAAAACTTAACGATCATAATGATAAGCTAACGGACGGGTCTTATCCATCACATCATTCTCCTAATGATGTGATCCCATTAATCAAATGACAACACATGTCCATGGTTAGGAAACTTAACCATCTTTGATTAACGAGCTAGTCTAGTAGAGGCTTACTAGGGACACGGTGTTTTGTCTATGTATCCACACATGTATCAAGTTTCCGTTTAATACAATTCTAGCCTGAATAATAAACATTTATCATGATATAAGGAAATATAAAATAACAACTTTATTTTTTTGATAGAAAGATTGTAAGGGAACCCCCTACAGTATAATTGGTGCAACAACCCAAATTGCAAGTACCATGCCTTGAACCCGGGTGGGTGGGAAGGCCTCAGCCCCTTCACACCACTAGGCTATGCCTTAGTCTGCAAAGAACAACTTTATTATTGCCTCTAGGGCATATTTCCTTCAGTCTCCCACTTGCACTAGAGTCAATAATTTAGTTCACATCGCCATGTGATTTAACACCAATAGTTCACATCGTCATGTGATTAACACCCATAGTTCACATTGCCATGTGACCAACACCCAAAGGGTTTACTAGAGTCAATAATCTAGTTCACATCGCCATGTGATTAACACCCAAAGAGTACTAAGGTGTGATCATGTTTTGCCTGCGAGAGAAGTTTACTCAATAGGTCTGTCACATTCAGATCCATATGTATTTTGCAAATTTATATGTCTATAATGCTCTGCATGGAGCTACTCTAGCTAATTGCTCCCACCTTCAATATGTATCCAGATCGAGACTCAGAGTCATCTAGATCGGTGTCAAAGCTTGCATCGACGTAACTCTTTATCACCTCCATAACCGATAAACATTTCCTTAGTCCTCTTTAGGTACCTAAGGATAATTTTGACTGCTGTCTAGTGATCTACTCCTAGATCATTATTGTACCCCCTTGCCAAACTCATGGAAAGGTATACAATAGGTCTGGTACACAGCATGGCATACTTTATAGAACCTATCGCTGAGGCATAGGGAATGACTTTCATTCTCTCTCTATCTTCTGCTGCGGTCGGGTTTTGAGTCTTACTCAACTTCACACCTTGCAACACAGACAACAACCCTTTCTTTGACTGATCTATTTTGAACTTCTTCAAAAAAACTGCCAAGGTATGTACTTTGTGAAAGTCCTATTAAGCGTCTCGATCTATCCCTATAGATCTTGATGCCCAATATTGAAGTAGCCTCACTGAGGTCTTTCATTGAAAAATTCTTATTCAAGTATCATTTTATGCTATCCAGAAATTCTATATCATTTCCAATCAGCAATATGTCATCCACATATAATATCGTAAATGCCACAGAGCTCCCACTCACTTTCTTGTAAATACAGGCTTCACCATAAGTCTGTATAAAACCATATGCTTTGATCACCTCATCAAAGCGTATATTCCAACTCCGAGATGCTTGCACCAATCCATAGATGGATCGCTAGAGTTTGCACACATTGTTAGCACCTTTAGGATCGACAAAACCTTCTGGTTGCATCATATACAACTCTACTTTAAGAAATCCATTAAGGAATGTAGTTTTGACATCCATTTTCCAGATTTCATAAAATGCGGCAATTGCTAACATGATTCAGACAGACTTAAGCATCGCTATGAGTGACAAAATCTCATCATTGTCAACACCTTGAACATGTCGAAAAACCTTTTGCGACAAGTCGAGCTTTGTAGATAGTAACACTACCATCAGCGTATGTCTTCCTCTTGAAGATCCATTTATTCTCAATGGCTTGCTGATACGTCTATAACGTATCTATAATTTTTGATTGTTCCATGCTGTTATATTATCAATATTGGATGTTAATCATTTATATCATTTTTTGGTACTAACCTATTGACATAGTGCCAAGTGCCAGTTGCTGTTTTTTCCATGTTTTTACATCGTAGAAAATCAATATCAAACGGAGTCCAAATGCCACGAAACTTTATGGAGAATTTTTATGGGCCAAAAGGAACACAACGGGCCCTGGCTGCGCCAGCGGGGGTGCCCCGAGGGAGGCACAACCTACTAGGGCGCGCTAGGAGGCCCAGGCGCGCCCTGGTGGGTTGTGCCCAGCTCGGGTGCCCCCGGACCGCCTCTTTGCTCTATAAATAGCCAAATATTCCCAAAACCCTAGGGGAGTCGACGAAATATTGATCCAGCCACCGCAGAGTCCAGAACCACTAGATCCAATCTAGACACCATCTCGGATGGGGTTCACCACCTCCATTGGTGCCTCTCCGATGATGTGTGAGTAGTTCTTTGTAGACCTTCGAGTCCGTAGTTATTAGCTAGATGGCTTCATCTCTCTCTTGATTCTCAATACAATGGTCTCTTGGAGATCCATATGATGTAACTCTTTTGCGATATGTTTGTTGGGATCGATGAACTTTGAGTTTATGATCAGATCTATGTTTTTATATCCATGGAAGTATTTGAGTTTCTTTGATCTCTTTTATGCATGATCTCTTATAGCCTCGTATTTCTTCTCCGATATTTGGGTTTTGTTTTGCCAAATTGATCTATTTATCTTGCAATGGGAAGAGGTGCTTTGTAGTGGGTTCGATCTTGCGGAGCTTGATCCCAGTGACAGAAAGGGAACCGATACGTATGTATCGTTGCTACTAAGGATAAAACGATGGGGTCTATCTCTACATAGATAGATCTTGTCTACATCATGTCATTTTTCTTATTGCATTACTCCATTTCTCCATGAACTTAATACAATAAATGCATGCTGGATAGCGGTCGACGTGTGGAGTAATAGTAGCAGATGCAGGTAGGAGTTAGTCTACTAATCTTGGACGTGATGCCTATATAATGATCATTGCCTCGATATCGTCATTAGTATTTTAAATTCTATCAATTGCCCAACATTAATTTGTTCACCCACCGCTTTGCTATTTTTCTCGAGAGAAGCTACTAGTGAAACCTACGGCCACCGGGTCTCTTTCTCATATTATTTGCCTTTGCGATCTACTTTTATTTACATTTATTTTCAGATCTATTAATCCAAAAATCCAAAAATACTTTGCTGCACTTTATTTTATTTGCGATCTATTTATCCAATCTATTACGAACTTTTTACCTTCACGCACCAATTTCTGGCACCGTTACCCGAAAGGGATTGACAACCCCTTTAACACGTCGGGTTGCAAGGATTTGTTATCTATGTGCAGGGGCTGTTTATGTTGTGTTGCTTGGTTTTCCTACTGGTTCGATAACCTTGGTTTCATATCTGAGGGAAATACCTACCGCCGCTGTGCTACATCATCCATTCCTCTTTGGGGAAGTACCGACGTAGCTTCAAGAGACATCAAAAGGAATTTCTAGCGCCGTTGCCGGGGAGGATCTTCAACATATACCAGGTTCCTAATCACAATCTCATCTCCTCGCAATTTACATTATTTGCCATTTGCCTCTCGTTTTCCTCTCCCCCACTTCACAAAATTTTGCTGTTTTATTCGCCCCTCTTTTTCGTTCGCCTTTTTCTTGCCGGATCTGTTTTTGAGTGCAATCTCGTTGTGTGGTCATCATGACTCAAGAGAACACCAAGTTATGTGATTTCTCAAATGCCAACAACAATGATTTTATCGGCACTCCGCTTGCTCCTCCCGCCACTAGTGCGGGGACTTGTGATATTAATACTGCTTTGCTGAATCTTGTTATGAAAGACCAATTTTCCAGTACTCCTAATGAGGATGTCGCGTCCCATCTTAATACTTTCGTGGAATTATGCGATATGCAAAAGAAAAAAGAAGTGGACAATGATGTGATCAAGATGAAATTATTTCCGTTTTCTTTGCGTGATTCTGCAAAAAACTGGTTCTCTTCTTTGCCGCGTAATAGTATCGATTCTTGGAATAAGTGCAAAGATGCCTTTATCACTAAGTATTTTCTGCCCGCAATAATTATTTCCCTTAGAACCCAGATCATGAATTTCAAGCAACTTGAACATGAGCATGTTGCACAATCTTAGGAAAGGATGAAAATGATGCTAAGGAATTGCCCAACTCAAGGGTTAAATCTTTGGATGATCATACAAAACTTTTATGCGGGGTTGAATTTTGTTTCTCGTAATCTTTTAGATCCTGCCGCGAGTGGTACTTTTATGGAAATTACTTTGGTTGAAGCCACCAAATTTCTTGATAATATTATGGCAAATTATTCGCAATGGCATACCGAAAGAGCTCCTACAGGTAAAAAAGTTATTTCAGTTGAAGAAATATCTTCTTTGAGTGAAAAAGTTGATGCTCTTGTGAAATTGTTTGCTAGTAGAAGTGCTCCTATTGAATTAAATGATATGCCTTTGTCTACTTTGAGTGAGCAAAATAGTGATGCCATAGATGTGAATTTTATCTATCGAAATAATTTCAACAACAATGCTTGTAGAGGTAATTTTAATCCTAGGCCTTTCCCTAGTAATTCCTCTAATAATTACGGTAATTCCTATGGAAATCAATCTTATAATAATAATAGGAACACCTCTGATCTTGAGAACAATATTAAAGAATTATCAATACACAAAAAGTTTTTAACACTTCCATAGAAAAAAGTTGAGTAAGATTGATGATTTGTCTAGAAGTGTTGATAAAATTGCTCATGATGTGGAAAATCTCAAGATGGAAATTTTTTGTGCCTGAAGTAGATGAATCAACTAAAGATCTTTATGTTTCTATGGATGAAAGTAAGAAAAGAACCGCTATGCTTAGAGCTAAAAGAGAATTTTTAGAAAAAATGTTTTCTAGTGATTTCTTTCGCAAAAGTGATGAAGATCATAAAATGATTGGTGTTTCTTCTATTGATTCCTTGGTTAGTAAAGTTAATATTGAGAAAATGGGACTGGAGAAGAGTCAACTTTAGGTACAAGGCATCCCAATATTTCGAAGGGTGAAAATTTTTGTTGAGAAAATTGATAAAAGTGGGTTTGAAGAGGTCAAAACTTTAGCTAGTGATGTACCGATACATCTCCAACGTATATATAATTTTTGATTGTTCCATGCTGTTGTATTATCAATATTGCATGTTTTATAATCATTTTATAGTCATTTTATATCATTTTTTGGTACTAACCTATTGACATAGTGCCAAGTACCAGTTGCTATTTTTTCCATGTTTTTTACATCGCAGAAAATCAATATCAAACGGAGTCCAAATGCCACGAAACTTTACGGAGAATTTTTATGGGCCAAAAGGAACACAACGGGCCCTGGCTGCGCCTGGGGGGTGCCCCGAGGGAGGCACAACCCACCAGGGCGCGCCAGGAGGCCCAGGCGCGCCCTGGTGGGTTGTGCCCACCTCGGGTGCACCACGGACCGCCTCTTTGCTCTATAAATACCCCAATATTCCCAAAACCCTAGGGGAGTCGACAAAATATTGATCCAGTGGCTGCAGAGTCTAGAACCACCAGATCAAATCTAGACACCATCTCATATAGTGAAACCTACGGCCCTCGGGTCTCTTTCTCATATTATTTGCCTTGGCGATCTACTTTTATTTGCATTTATTTTCAGATCTATTAATCCAAAAATCCAAAAATACTTTGATGCACTTTATTTTATTTGTGATCTATTTATCCAATCTATTACAACCTTTTTATCGTCACGCACCAATTTCTGGCACCATTACCCGAAAGGGATTGACAACCCCTTTAACACATCGGGTTGCGACGATTTGTTATCTGTGTGCAGGGGTTGTTTACATTGTGTTGCTTGGTTCTCCTACTGGTTCGACAACCTTGCTTTGATATCTGAGGGAAATACCCACCGCCGGTGTGCTGCATCATCCCTTCCTCTTTGGGGAAATACGGACATAGCTTCAAGCGACATCACTTGCCGATCATCGGGCAAGTCCACCAAAGTCCACACTTTGTTCTCATACATGGATCATATCTCAGATTTCATGGCCTCAAGCCATTTGTCGGAGTCTGGGCTCATCATAGCTTCTTCATAGTTCGTAGGTTCACCATGGTCTAATAACATGACCTCCAGGACATGATTACCATACCACTCTGGTGTGGAACGTGCTCTGCTCGAGCTACGAGGTCCAGTAGTAACTTGATCCGAAGTTTCATGATCATCATCATTAGGTTCTTCTCTTGTTGGTGTAGGCATCACGGGAACGGATTTCTCTGATGTGCTACTTTCCAATTCGAGAGAAGGTACAGTTACCTCATCAAGTTTTACTTTCCTCCCACTCACTTCTTTCGAGAGAAACTCCTTCTCTAGAGATGATCCATTCTTAACAACAAAGATCTTGCCTTTGGATCAGTGGTAGAAGGTGTACCCAACAGTTTCTTTTGGGTATCCTATGAAGACGCACTTCTCCGATTTGGGTTCGAGCTTATCATGCTGAAACGACAGCTTAGGTTTCTTGCCAAACCACAGTTCATACGGTGTCGTCTCAATGGATTTAGACGGTGCCCTATTTAATGTGAATGCAGTTGTCTCTAATGCATAACCCCAAAATGATAGTGGTAAATTGGAAAGAGACATCATATATCACACCATATTTAATAAAGTACGGTTATGACGTTCGAACACACCATTACGCTGTAGTGTTCCAGGTGGCGTGAGTTGTGAAACTATTCCACATTGCTTTAAATGAAGGCCAAACTCGTAACTCAAATATTCACCTCCACGATCAGATAGTAGAAACTTTATTTTCTTGTTACGAAGATTCTCCACTTCACTCTGAAATTCTTTGAACTTTTCAAATGTTTCAAACTTGTGTTTCATTAAGTAGATATACCCATATCTACTCAAATCATCTATGAAGGTCAGAAAATAACGATACCCGCCGCGTGCCCCAACACTCCTCGGACCGCATACATCGGTATGTATTATTTCCAATAACTCATTGGCTCACTCCATTGTTCCGGAGAATGGAGTTTTAGTCATGTTGCCCATGAGGCATGGTTCGCAAGTATCAACTAATTCATAATCAAGTGATTCCAAAAGCCCATCTGCATGGAGTTTCTTCATGCGCTTTACACCAATATGACCTAAACGGCAGTGCCACAAGTATGTTGCATTATCATTATCAACTTTGCATCTTTTGGCATCAATATTATGAATATGTGTATTACTACGATCGAGATTCAGTCAACCATTTAGATTGGGTGTATGACCATAGAAGGTTTTATTCATGTAAACAGAACAACAATTAGTCTATGATTTAAATGAATAACCGTATTGCAATAAACATGATCCAATCATATTCATGCTCAACGCAAACACCAAATAACATTTATTTAGGTTCAACACTAATCCCGAAGGTAGAGGGAGTATGCGATGATGATCTTATCAACCTTGGAATCTCTTCCAACACACATTGTCACTTTTCCCTCAACTAGTCTCTGTTCATTTTGTAATTCCTGTTTCGAGTTACTAACTTAGCAGCTGAACTTGTATCAAATACGTAGGGGCTACTAGGAACACTAGTAAGGTACACATCAATAATCTGTATATCAAATATACCTTTGTTCACTTTGCCATCCTTCTTATCCGCCAAATGTTTGGGGCAGTTCCACTTCCAGTGATCATTTCCTTTGAAGTAGAAGCACCCAGTTTCAGGCTTAGGTCTAGCTTTGGGATTCTTCACGGGAGTGGCAACTTGCTTGTCATTCTTCTTGAAGTTCCCTTTCTTTTCCTTTGCCCTTTACCTTGAAACTAGTGGTTTTTGTTAACCATCAACACTTGATGCTTTTTCTTGATTTCTACCTTCACTGATTTCAACATCGCGAAGAGCTCGGGAATCATTTTAATCATCCCTTGCATATTATAGTTCATCACGAAGTTCTAGTAGCTTGGTGATAGTGACTAGAGAACTCAGTCAATCACTATCTTATCTGGAAGATTAACTCCCACTTGATTCAAGTGATTGTAGTACCCAAACATTCTGAGCACATGCTCACTAGTTGAGCTATTCTCCTCCATCTTGTAGGCAAAGTACTTTTCAGAGCTTTCATACCTCCCGACACGGGCATGAGTCTGAAATACCAATTTTAGCTCTTGGAACATCTCATATGTTCTGTGGCATTTCAAAAACGTTTTGTAGCCCCGATTCTAAGTCGTAAAGCATGGCGTGATGCGGCTTGAAGCTACGTCGGTATTTCCCAAAAGAGGAAGGGATGATGCAACACAACAATGGTAGGTATTTCCCTCAGATGTGAAATCGAGGTTATCAAAAAAGTAGGAGAACCAAGCAATGCTACCTCTTGAGCACTGCGTTGGTTTTCCCTGAAGAGGAATGGATGATGTAGCAAGTAGTGTAAGTATTTCCCTCAGTTTTTGAGAACCAAGGTATCAATCCAGTAGGAGGCTACGCGCGAATCCCTCGTACCTGCACAAAACAAATAAATCCTCACAACCAACACAATAAGGGGTTGTCAATCCCTACACGGCCACTTACGAGAGTGAGATCTGATAGATATGAGAAGATAATATTTTTGGTATTTTTATGATAAAGATTCAAAGTAAAATAAAAGCAAAGTAGAAAGCAAAAGAAATAACTAAGTATTGGAAGATTAATATGATGAAGATAGACCCGGGGGCCATAGGTTTCACTAGTGGCTTCTCTCAAGAGCATAAGTATTCTACGGTGGGTGAACAAATTACTGTTGAGCAATTGACAGAATTGAGCATAGTTATGAGAATATCTAGGTATGATCATGTATATAGGCATCACGTCCGAGACAAGTAGACCGACTCCTGCCTGCATCTACTACTATTACTCCACTCATCGACCGCTATCCAGCATGCATCTAGAGTATTAAGTTAATGAAAACAGAGTAACACCTTAAGCAAGATGACATGATGTAGAGGGATAAACTCATGCAATATGATGAAAACCCCATCTTGTTATCCTCGATGGGAACAATACAATACGTGCCTTGGTGCCCCTACTGTCACTGGGAAAGGACACCGCAAGATTGAACCCAAAGCTAAGCACTTCTCCCATTGCAAGAAAGATCAATCTAGTAGGCCAAACCAAACTGATAATTCAAAGAGACTTGCAAAGATAACCAATCATACATAAAAGAATTTAGAGAAGATTCAAATACTGTTCATAGATAGACTTGATCATAAACCCACAATTCATCGGTCTCAACAAACACACTGCAACAAGAAGATTACATCGAATAGTTCTCCACAAGAGAGGGGGAGAACATTGTATTGAGATCCAAAAAGAGAGAAGAAGCCATCTACCTAATAACTATGGACCCATAGGTCTGAGGTAAACTACTCACACTTCATCGGAGGGGCTATGGTGATGATGTAGAAGCCCTCCATGATCGATGCCCCCTCCTGCGGAGCTCCGAAACAGGCCCCAAGATGGGATCTCGTGGATACAGAAAGTTGCGGCGGTGGAATTAGGGTTTTGGCTCCGTATCTGATCGTTTGGGGGTATGTAGGTATATATAGGAGGAAGGAGTATGTCGGTGGAGCAACAGGGGGGCCACGAGGGTGGAGGGCGCGCCTTGGGGGGGTAGGCGCGCCCCCTACCTTGTGGCCTTCTCTTTTGTTTTTTGACGTAGGTTCCAAGTCTCCCGGGTCTTGTTCGTTAAGAAAATCACGTTCCCGAAGGTTTCATTCCGTTTGGACTCCGTTTGATATTCCTTTTCTTCGAAACCCTAAAATAGGCAAAAGACAGTAATTCTGGGCTGGGCCTCTGGTTAGTAGGTTAGTCCCAAAAATAATATAAAAGTGGATAATAAAGCCCAATAATGCCCAAAACAGTAGATAATATAGCATGGAGCAATCAAAAATTATAGATACGTTGGAGACGTATCAAGCATCCCCAAGCTTAATTCCTGCTCGTCCTCGAGTAGGTAAATGATACAAATAGAATTTTTGATGCGGAGTGCTACTTGGCATAATTTTAATGTAATTCTTCTTAATTGTGGTATGAATATTCAGATCTGAAAGATTCAAGACAAAAGTTCATATTGACATAAAAATAATAATACTTCGAGCATACTAACTAAGCAATTATGTCTTCTCAAAATAACATGGCCAAAGAAAGTTCATTCCTACAAAATCATATAGTTTAGTCATGCTCCATTCTCGTCACACAAGAATGCTCTCATCATGCACAACCCCGATGACAAGCCAAGCAATTGTTTCATACTTTAGTAATCTCAAACCTATAAACTTTCACGCAATACATGAGCGGGAGCCATGGATATAGCACTATGGGTGGAATAGAATATGATGAGGGGGTTATGTAGAGAAGACAAAACGGGAGAAAGTCTCGCATCAATGAGGCTAATCAATGGGCTATGGAGATGCCCATCGATTGATGTTAATGCAAGGAGTAGGGATTGCCATGCAACAGATGCACTAGAGCTATAAATGTATGAAAGCTCAACAAAAGAAACTAAGTGGGTGTGCATCCAACTTGCTTGCTCACAAAGACCTAGGGCACTTGAGGAGGCCCATTGTTGGAATATACAAGCCAAGTTCTATAATGAAAAATTCCCACTAGTATATGAAAGTGACAAGACAAAAGACTCTCTATCATGAAGATTATGGTGCTACTTTGAAGCAAAAGTGTGGAAAAAGGATAGTAGCATTGTTCCTTCTTTTTATATTATTTTTTATTTTTTTATTTGGCCTTTCTTTTTTTGGCCTTTCCCCTTTTTTTATTTGGGACAATGCTCTATGAATGATGATCATCACACTTTTATTTATTTACAACTCAATGATTACAACTCGATACTTAGAACAAGATATGACTCTATATGAATGCCTCCGGCGGTGTACCGGGATATGCAATGAACCAAGAGTGGCATGTATGAAAGAATTATGAATGGTGGCTTTGCCACAAATACTATGTCAACTACATGATCATGCTAAGCAATATGACAATGATGAATGTGTCATGATGAACGGAATGGTGGAAAGTTGCATGGCAATATATCTCGGAATGGCTATGGAAATGCCATAATAGGTAGGTATGGTGGCTGTTTTGAGGAAGATATAAGGCGGTTTATGTGTGAAAGAACGTATCATATCATGGGGTTTGGATGCACCGGAGAAGTTTGCACCAACTCTCAATGTGAGAAAGGGCAATGCACGGTACCGAAGAGGCTAGCAATGATGGAATGGTGAGAGTGTGTATAATCCATGGACTCAACATTAGTCATAAAGAACTCACATACTTATTGCAAAAATCTACAAGTCATCAAAAACCTCGGCACTACGCGCATGCTCCTATGGGATAGATTGGTAGGAAAACACCATCGCTCGTCCCCGACGCCACTCATAAGGAAGACAATCAAATAACACCTCATGTTTCAAATTTGTTACACAATGTTTACCATACGTGCATGCTACAGGACTTGCAAACTTCAACACAAGCATTTATCAAATTCACAACTACTCAACTAGCATGACTTTGATATTATTACCTCCATATCTCAAAACAATCATCAAGCATCAAACTTCTCTTAGTATTCAAAACACTCATAAGAAAAAAAAATTATTCATCTTGAACACCTAGCATATTAGGATTATTTAAGAAAATTACCATGCCATTTAAGACTCTCAAAATAATCTAAGTGAAGCATGAGAGATCAATAGTTTCTATAAAACAAATCCACCACCGTGCTCTAAAAGATATAAGTGAAGTACTAGAGCAAAACTATATAACTCAAAAGATATAGGCGAAGCACATAGAGTATTCTAACAAATTTCAAATCATGTATGGCTCCCTCAAAAGATGTGTACAACAAGGATGATTGTGGTAAACTAACAAATAAAGACTCAAATAATACAAGACGCTCCAAGCAAAACACATATCATGTGGTGAATAAAAATATAGCTCCAAGTAAAGTTACCGATATAAGTAGACGAAAAGAGGGGATGCCTTCCGGGGCATCCCCAAGCTTTGGCTTTTAGGTGTCCTTAGATTATCTTGGGGGTGCCATGGGAATCCCCAAGCTTAGGATCTTGCCACTCCTTGTTCCATAATCCATCAAATCTTTACCCAAAACTTGAAAACTTCACAACACAAAACTCAAAGTAGAAAATCTCGTGAGCTCCGTTAGCGAAAGAAAACAAAAGAGCACTTCAAGGTACTGTAATGAACTCATTCTTTATTTATATTGGTGTTAAACCTACTGTATTCCAACTTATCTATGGTTAATAAACTATTTTACTAGCCATAGATTCATCAAAATAAGCAAACAACACACGAAAAACAGAATCTGTCAAAAACAGAACAGTCTGTAGTAATATGTAGCTAGCGCAAGATCTGGAACCCAAAAAATTCTAAAATAAATTTCTGGACGTGAGTAATTTATCTATTAATCATATGCAAAAATAATTAACTAAATAGCACTTTCCAAATAAAAATGGCAGCAGTTCTCGTGAGAGCTAAAGTTTCTGTTTTTTACAGCAAGATTAACAAGACTTTCCCCAAGTCTTCCCAACGGTTCTACTTGGCACAAACACTAATTAAACACAAAAAACACAATCTAAACAGACGCTAAATAAATTATTTATTACTAAACAGGAGCAAAAATCAAGGAATAAAAATAAAATTGGGTTGCCTCCCAACAAGCGCTATCTTTAACGCCCCTAGTTAGGCGTAACAAGCAAGGATAGATCTAGGTATTGCCATCTTTGGTTTTCAACTTTTTAGCAGAATCAAGCTCGAATCCGGGAGGTTCTTTACGTTTCCCTTCATATTCTGAATTTTTTAGATCTAACGAATCCAACCACTTATTGCACAGGGTAATCAACATATTCATGCGGTGGAGATTCCCGCTAACGCTTTTAAGAGGTTCAAGAGACTTTTGTAAAATCTTGGTTACTTCGCAAATTTTCTTAAAAACTTGCGTTTCCTCTTGGGTATGATGAGTCCCCTTTTGTTGAGGTAGAGTTCCTACTATACCTTCTATAATTTCATGCGCAATACTGGGATCAAGTTCAATAAAATCGCCTTTGGCAACGCAATCCAAAAGTTGTCTATGAGACATATTTAATCCAACATAGAAGTTGCGAAGCAAAATTCTAAAATTCACCTCTAGGGTACAATTATGATAAGATTCCATCATTCTAAACCAAGAATCTTTTAAATTTTCTCCTTGCCTTTGTTTGAAGTGAAGAACCTCAAATTCAGGAGACAAAGGAGCAGATAAGGGACTAGCCATAACGACAGGCAAACGGGAAAGAGGCGAACGGAAAAAGAGAGGGAGGATAGAGAGAGAGAGAGGGCGAATAAAATGGCAAGGGTGAAGTGGGGGAGAGTAAAATGAGAGGCAAATGGCAAATAATGTAATGCGGAAGATAGGGATTGTGATGGGTACTTGGTATATTGACTTTTGCGTAGACTCCCCGGCAACGGCGCCAGAAATCCTTCTTGCTACCTCTTGAGCACTGCGTTGGTTTTCCCCGAAGAGGAAGGGATGATGCAACAAGTAGCGTAAGTATTTCTCTCAGTTTTTGAGAACCAAGTATTAATCCAGTACGAGGCTACGCGCGAGTCCCTCGTACCTGCACAAAACAAATAAATCCTCGCAACCAATGCGATAAGGGGTTGTCAATCCCTACACGGCCACTTACGAGAGTGAGATATGATAGATATGATAAGATAATATTTTTGGTATTTTTGTGATAAAGATGCAAAGTAAAATAAAAGCAAAGTAGAAAGCAAAAGAAATAACTAAGTATTGGAAGATTAATATGATGAAGATAGACCCGGGGGCCATAGGTTTCACTAGTGGCTTCTCTCAAGAGCATAAGTATTCTACGGTGGGTGAACAAATTACTGTTGAGCATAGTTATGAGAATATCTAGGTATGATCATGTATATAAGCATCACATACGAGACAAGTAGACCGACTCCTTCCTGCATCTACTACTATTACTCCACTCATCGACCGCTATCCAACATGCATCTAGAGTATTAAGTTAATGAAAAGAGAGTAATGCCTTAAGTAAGATGACATGATGTAGAGGGATAAACTCATGCAATATGATGAAAACCCCATCTTGTTATCCTCGATGGCAACAATACAATACGTGCCTTGCTGCCCCTACTGTCACTAGGAAAGGACACCGCAAGATTGAACCCAAAGCTAAGCACTTCTCCCATTGCAAGAAAGATCAATCTAGTAGGCCAAACCAAACTGATAATTCGAAGAGACTTGCAAAGATAACCAATCATACATAAAAGAATCCAGAGAAGATTCAAATATTGTTCATAGATAGACTTGATCATAAACCCCCAATTCATCGGTCTCAACAAACACACCGCAAAAAGAAGATTACATCTAATAGTTCTCCACAAGAGAGGGGGAGAACATTGTATTGAGATCCAAAAAGAGAGAAGAAGCCATCTAGCTAATAACTATGGACCCGTAGGTCTGAGGTAAACTACTCACACTTCATCGGAGGGGCTATGGTGATGATGTAGAAGCCCTCCGTGATCGATGCCCCCTCCGGCGGAGCTCCGGAACAGGCCCCAAGATGGGATCTCGTGGATATAGAAAGTTGCGGCGGTGGAATTAGTGTTTTGGCTCCGTATCTGATCGTTTGGGGGTACGTAGGTATATATAGGAGGAAGGAGTACGTCGGTGGAGCAACAGGGGGACCACGAGGGTGGAGGGCGCGCCTGGGAGGGGGGGGTAGGCGCGCCCCCTACCTCGTGGCCTCCTCTTTTGTTTCTTGGCGTAGGCTCCAAGTCTCCCGGGTCTTGTTCGTTGAGAAAATCACGTTCCCGAAGGTTTCATTCCGTTTGGACTCCGTTTGATATTCCTTTTCTTCGAAACCCTAAAATAGGCAAAAAACAACAATTCTGGGCTGGGCCTCCTGTTAGTAGGTTAGTCCCAAAAATAATATAAAAGTGGATAATAAAGCCCAATAATGTCCAAAACAGTAGATAATATAGCGTGCAGCAATCAAAAATTATAGATACCTTTGAGACGTATCAAGCAACACAACGTAAATAGCACCTGCACACAGATAACAAATCCTCGCAACCCGACGTGTTAAAGGGGTTGTCAATCCCTTCTGGGTACGACGCCTCAAGATAGGCAAACGGACGTGAGATAAATTGTACTAGATTGATAGATCGAACGCCAAATAAAATGAATAAGAATAAATTGCAGCAAGGTATTTTTGTGTTTTTAGTTTAATAGATCTGGAAATAAAAGCAAAGGAAAAGAGATCGCAAAGGTAAATAGTATGAGAAAGAGACCCGGGTCGTAGGTTTCACTAGTGGCTTCTCTCGAGAAAAATAGCAAACGGTGGGTGAACAAATTACTATTGGGCAATTGATAGAACTTCAAATAATCATGACGATATCCACGCAATGATCATTACATAGGCATCACGTCCAAGATTAGTAGACCGACTCCTACCTGCATCTCCTACTATTACTCCACACATCGACCGCTATCCAGCATGCATCTAGTGTATTAAGTTCATGGAGAAACAGAGTATTGCAATAAGAACGATGACATGATGTAGACAAGATATATCTATGTAGAGATAGACCCTGTCGTTTTATCCTTAGTAGCAACAATACATACGTGTCGGTTCCCTTTCTATCACCGGGATCAAGCACCGTAAGATCGAACCCACTACAAAGAACCTCTTCCCATTGCAAGATAAATAGATCAAGTTGGCCAAACAAAACCCAAATATCGGAGAAGAAATACAAGGCTATAAGAGATCATGCATAAAAGAGATCAAAGAAACTCAAATACTTTCATGGATATAAAAACATAGATCTGATCATAAACTCAAAGTTCATCGATCCGAACAAACACACCGCAAAAGAGTTACATCATATGTATCCCCAAGAGACCATTGTATTGAGAATTCATAGAGAGAGAGGAAGCCATCTACCTACTAACTACGAAACCGAAGGTCTGCAAAGAACTACTCACGCATTATCGGAGAGGCACCAATGGAGGTGGTGAACCCCATCCGAAATGGTGTCTAGATTGGATCTGATGGTTCTGGACTCTACGGCAGCTGGATGAATATTTCGTCGACTCCCCTACGGTTTTGGGAATATTGGGGTATTTATAGAGCAAAGAGGCGGTCCGGGGGCACCCGAGGTGGGCACAACCCACCAGGGGACGCTTGGGCCTCCTAGCGCGTCCTAGTGGGTTGTGCTCTCCTTGGAGCACCCCCAGGCGCAGCCAGGGCCCATTACGTGTCTTCTGATCCATAAAAAATCTCCGTAAAGTTTTGTGGCATTTGGACTCCGTTTGGTATTGATTTTCTGTGATGTAAAAAATGTGGAAAAAACAACAACTGGCACTTGGCACTATGTCAATAGGTTAGTACCAAAAATGATATAAAATGACTATAAAATGATTATAAAACATCCAAGATTGATAATATAACAACATGGAACAATAAAAAATTATAGATACGTTGGAGACGTATCAGCATCCCCAAGCTTAACTCCTAGTCGTCCTCGAGTAGGTAAGTGATAAAAACAGAATTTTTGATGTGGAATGCTGCCTAACATGTCATATCATATTCTTTTCTTTGTAGCATGGACATTTGGACTTTTATATTGTTCAAAGCAACAGTCTAGTTTTGACATGATAATTTAAATACTCAAGCATATCAACAAGCAACCATGTCTTTCAAAATATCAATGCTAAAATAAGTTATCCCTAGCCCATTGTGCTCAATCATTGATCCATTAGTGAAACACACTTGCATATTAACTACACCCAATACTCAAATACGATCATATCGCCTCCTAGTTGGTGCTTTTATAAGAGAAGATGGAGACTCAAATTCAAAATAAAAATTGCATAAAGTAAAAGAAAGACCCTTCGTAGAGGGAAGTAGGGATTTGTAGAGGTGCCAGAATTCAAAGCAAAAAATTAGAGATAAAAACATTTTGGGAGGTGTATCTTTCCCACCAACGAAAACGACTTAGAGTTCCCAACACTTTCCATGCTAGATATATCATAGGCGGTTCCCAAATAGAAAATAAAGTTTATTCCTTTTTCAACCATACTTTCACTTTCCATGGCTAGCCGTATCCATGGTTGCCCTCCATACCAACACTTTCCAAGAATTTATTATTTGAGAACATAAAGTAAATTCAATTTTCATTTCAGGACTGGGCATCCCTAATACCTTTGCCTTACTCTCGTGCAATGACAAGTGAATAAACACTCATCTTGAGAATAACACATCTAGCATGTAAAATATTAGCCACCCCTCACCTCTCCGCGAGTGAAACAAACACACAAAAGAGAAGTTTATTTAAAAAAAATTAGAGATGGCACACGCAAATTTTCTTAGAACGGCAAAAGAATACCGCATTTAGGTAGATATAGTGGACTCCTGTGGCAAAACTGCTTTAAAGGTTTTTGGATGCACAAGTAGTGATCATACTTAGTGCAAAATGAAGGCTAGCAAAAGATTGAGAAGCGACCAACCAAGAAACAAATAATCTCATAAGCGAGCATTAAGCATAATTAACACCGAATAATTCACCACAAGTAGGATATAACTTCATTGCATAATTATTGACTTTCTTGCTTGCATAGGGAATCACAAACCTTAACACCAATATTCTTACTAAAGCATAATTACTCATCAACATAACTCACATATCACATCATCATATCTCAAAACTATTACTAAGAATCAAGTTTATTTTGTCCAATGATCTTCATGAAAGTTTTTATTATATCCTTCTTGGATATCTATCAATTTGGAACTAATTTTCATGTGTTGCTTTTGACAACCTCAAACAAATATAAGAGAAGATCATCAGCATAATTTTTCTTTCTCTCAAAGTAATTTAAGTGAAGCAAGAGAGAATTTCTTTAAATTTTTTACTAACTCTCAAATAAATCTAAGTGAAGCAAGAGAGAATTTCTTCAAAAAAATTACTAACTCTCAAATAAATCTAAGTGAAGCAAGAGAGCATTTCTTCAAAAATACTAAATCATGCCGTGCTCAAAAAGATATAAGTGAAGCACTAGAGCAAGTCCATAGCTCATAAAAATTTAAGTGAAGCATAGAGAGCGATTCTAACAAGTCATGACATAATTTTGGCTCTCTCAAATAGGTTTGTCCAGCAAGGGATCAAGATTTAAAACACAAAATAAAACAATCAAAGACTCATATCATACAAGACGCTCCAAGCAAAACACATAGTATGTGACAACTAAAAATATAGTTTCGAATGATATAAGGAAGTATGTTCACGGAAAACATACACAATTAAACATTGGTTGAAAGGTGTGCCCAAAATATGGGTTGGGGTTGCACGACCAATGTCAGAATGGTGATTCAATAATCAATAGTCTAAGAACGAACGGCCGACCATTAACTTCAAAGCAATAGGGTTGCTAGAAGGGCAGAATCCAAACAGCACCGTTCACCTGTTGGTATCCCGGTTAGATACAACACGGGGACCAAGAAAGAATGGTGATGGTGATAAGTATTACCTGTATCAAGAATTCTTAGGAGGTGGTGAAATTCTCACGACATTCTTGACATAAAAGATGGTAATACTCCAAGGTATCGAAGAATAATTGCTGGATAGCACGGGTCTCCAGGTATAACACAAAACACGAACAAGTTTGTGTTGGAGGGAAAGCAATAATGTTGTCGGTGATAACACAAATCATCGAGGGACAAGGATGGTTACATGTCATCATACATTTGGTTGATATTCTAGAAGGAATCAAAATGTTGTTTGATGACCACGAAAAATTTAGTCGAGAGGCTCCACGAAGATGTAATCGATCGGCGATGACATCAACTGAAAGGAATGATGAAGCGAATGGTTATTGGAACCATGGGTATGACACAAACTCGAAATCAAGTTTGCTGTTCAGGGAGAAATGATATGATGAGGAAAATCGACGTAAGCTTAGCTCATCGTCGAGAATTGTGCTCCGTGAAGGACCAGGTAGCACAGTTAAAATTTAGCACAATGATGATATAGCCAATCAGGCTAGGAATGACTTAAATGAATATTAACTCGTAAGCAACAACATTTACTTAAGAGTTATTGAATCAGAGTGCGGACTCGATTCACTATTCGATGTTCTCGGTTGACGACAACCCAGAACCTAGGAACAATTGGATCCGGCGAGTGATAATAGTTTATGAAGAACCCATAAGAAGTTATGATGTCCCATGATATTCCCGAGATACCAGGGTGTAATACTCGACGGTAGATCAAAGTAAAGGTTGGACTGGTGTATTGGCCCACACAAGACAAGTGCTTAAACTTGCCCGAGAAATGGGGTCAAAGAAGAACATATGGTCGGAACCACGATTGCAAGGATCAATTCACAGATACCAAATGATATTATACCAAGGAGGATAGTTATTATTGCAAGAAGCTTCCATGATAGGATATACATCGTGTCCATGGGCATGAACACAAGTTCAAGGTCGACTCCCACTTCTTCAATGCATAACCTTTCATTCACTGCTCTAGATAAAACTGATTTCAGTGTCAAAACCTACCTGGTGAATTATCAGAGGAGTATGACCCGTGAAAACTTTTGGGTTCACACAGATTAAGAAAGGCATAGGTTCAACCCGTCAGGGTATCGTGGAAACATATACCACAAGCTTCAATCGTAAATATCACCAGCTCGAAAACAGAGCATGGTTGAGAAAACAGAGGATACAATTTACCGAAAGCATTATGTATTAGAGGAAAGGATCACGAGGTTATTGAATAAGGAGGACACTGTCGAATAATAATCCAATAAAGGATCTGACGGTCCATAGCGGAGCTGATGTGAGCATCGGCACACAATCAGTTGAAGAAAGGATGCAAGGGGATCAGATTATAGAAACAACTGACTAACTCAAAGCTCAAATGCAAAAGAATTATGATTTCTGATCAAGGGATCAAAAGCAAACGCTCTGATTAAGGATGGATAAGTTGAATAGCCCTAGGGGTACAATCGACGGCAATTGGATTTGTCGAGAACCAGCTCGTGTTTAAAATGACGTCTGAGCCGGAAAGATAATTTAAAAGGATCAACTGATGATTGCGTGCATTCGCACTCATGTTGAATCAATAGGACCAAAAAGACGATGCCTAAGGATACTGATGAATATTGCCAGACATATGGAAAGCATCCATAATGCAAGCAGCCAAGTATTGCAGAGCAATAAGCTACTAAGGATTTTTGGAGGATCGAATAGTATGTCGATGACCATTGTGAAACACATGAACAACTGGGGGATGAGCGGATACTCAATAAGTGCGAGAATTATCCGTAGGGGTATTCAGGTGACAAAGAACAACAAGGCAGTAAGCTCAAGGGATTATCGAAACAACGACGAGTATTTCAGGGTATCTTGTAATAACAAGACCAACTAGGGATGAATGTAAGAATAACAACTGCAAGTAGTTATCCATAAGGGTTGATGGTGGAAGGGCAATTGCAAACGCGATGAACACAAGTTCTTGGGTTAACAGTGGAGTGTATCCTCAGGATCTTCTCGTGCAGCAGACGATCATCAGTAATAAGGGGCTCTCCGGGTGAAAGTGATAACGAGATCCTAATGTTAGATTTAGCAAAATCCATTTAACCCGAATAGAAGAGAGATCAGTCCCAGAGTATAGACAAGGAGTAAAAGATCCTAATACCACCCAATGGCGACATGGGCCCATAAGCCACACAGCCATGTTAGTAAATGATTTTCAATGACTAAACTCGACTTCGGCCATGGAGTTTGGAAGGGGGATTCCTACAGGCAGTCGGCTCTGATACCAACTTGTGACGCCCTCGATTTGACCGTACACTAATCATACACGCAAACGTGTACGATCAAGATCAGGGACTCACGGGAAGATATCACAACACAACTCTACAAATAAAGTAAGTCATACAAGCATCATATTACAAGCCAGGGGCCTCGAGGGCTCGAATACAAGAGCTCGATCATAGACGAGTCAGCGGAAGCAACAATATCTGAGTACAGACATAAGTTAAACAAGTTTGCCTTAAGAAGGCTAGTACAAACTGGGATACAGATCGAAAGAGGCGCAGGCCTCCTGCCTGGGATCCTCCTAAACTACTCCTGGTCGTCGTCAGCGGGCAGCACGTAGTAGTAGGCACCTCTGGTGTAGTAGGAGTCATCGTCGACGGTGGCGTCTGGATCCTGGGCTCCAACATCTGGTTGCGACAACCAGGTAGAAGGGATAGGGGGAAAAAGAGGGAGAAAGCAACCGTGAGTACTCATCCAAAGTACTCGCAAGCAAGGAACTACACTACATATGCATGGGTAAAAGTGTAAAGGGCTATATCGATGGACTGAACTGCAGAAAGCCAGAATAAGAGGGGGATAGCTAATCTTGTCGAAGACTACGCTTCTGGCCACCTCCATCTTGCAGCATGTAGAAGAGAGTAGACTGAAGTCCTCCAAGTAGCATCGCATAGCATAAACCTAACCGATGATCCTCCCCTCGTCGCCCTGTGAGAGAGCGATCACCGGCTGTATCTGGCACTTGGAAGGGTGTGTTTTATTAAGTATCCGGTGCTAGTTGTCATAAGGTCAAGGTACAACTCCAAGTCGTCCTGTTACCGAAGATCACGGCTATTCGAATAGATTAACTTCCCTACAGGGGTGCACCACATTCCCCAACACGCTTGATCCCATTTGGCCGGACACACTTTCCTGGGTTATGCCCGGCCGCGGAAGATCAACACGTCGCAGCCCCACCTAGGCACAACAGAGAGGTCAGCACGCCGGTCTAAACCTAAGCGCACCGGGGTCTGGGCCCATCGCCCATAGCACACCTGCACGTTGCGAACGCGGCCGGAAGCAGAACTAGCCCCCTTAATACAAGAGCAGGCTTACCTTCCAATCCGGCGCGCGCCGCTCAGTCACTAACGTCACGAAGGCTTCGGCTGATAACACGACGCCGGGATACCCATAACTACTCCCGCGTAGATGGTTAGTGCGTATAGACCAGTAGCCAGACTCAGATCAAATACCAAGATCTCGTTAAACGTGTTAAGTATCTGCGAACGCCGACCAGGGCCGGGCCCACCTCTCTCCTAGGTGGTCTCAACCTGCCCTGTCGCTCCGCCTCAAAGTAACAGTCGGGGGCCGTCGGGAACCCAGGCCCACCACTACCTGGATGGAGCCACCTGCCCCTTCAGCCCCCATCTCCGAACAGTATCACAGGTAAGGTAACTGTGTAAAGTATATTGTATATGCCCGTGATCACCTCCCGAAGTGATCACGGCCCAGTAGTATAGCATGGCAGACGGATAAGAGTGTAGGGCCACTGATGTAACACTAGCATCCTATACTAAGCAGTAGGATAGCAGGTAATGGTAACAACAGTAGTAGCAAGGACAGGATATGCATCAGGATAGGATTAACGGAAAGCAATAACATGCTACACTACTCTAATGCAAGCAGTATAGAGAAGAGTAGGCGATATCTGGTGATCAAGGGGGGAGCTTGCCTGGTTGCTCTGGCAAGAGAGAGGGGTCGTCAACACCGTAGTCGTACTGGGTAGCAGCGGCGTCGGTCTTAGTGTCTAGCGAGAGAAGAGGGGGAAGAAACAATAAATATTTAAGCAAGCAGATGCATAGCGATGCATGACATGACAAGTATCGGTGCTAGAGGTGCTCTAACGCGGTATGAGGTGATACCGGTGAAGGGGGAAACATCCGGGAAAGTATCCCGGTGTTTTGCGTTTTCGGGCAGAGGAGCTGGAGGGGGAAAGTTGCGAGTTTTCTATGCTAGGGATGCGTGGCGGACGAACGGGCTGCGTATCCGGGTTCGTCTCGTCGTTCTGAGCAACTTTCATGTAGAAAGTATTTTCATCTGAGCTACGGTTTATTTTATATGATTTTCTAAAGTTTTAATCATTTTTAGAATTTATTTAATTATTTAATTCTAACCTTATCCAGAATAGTGCATGCTGACGTCATCATGACATCACCAGTCAACAGGGAGTTGACTGGTCAACTGACGTGTGGGTCCCGTTCGTCATTGTCCGAGATTAACTAAAACAGATTAATTAGTTTAATTAGTAATTAGGTTAATCTAATCAGGATTAGTTAAGTTAATTAATTTAATTAACCAATTAATTAATTAATATTTTTATTATTTTATTTTAATCTTTTTTTATAAACGTTCCAGGGGCTAGGCCCCACATGTCATTGGGTCAGGGGGCCTTAGCGGGCGCCGGCGCTAGCGGCAGCAGGTGTGGTGCCTGTGCCCGAGGCCGTAGCCTGCCCGAGCGATGGGGGGGAGCCGGGTACGGGCTCCGGCGGCCAAGGACCGCGATGGCGCTGGCCGGAACATGGCGGCAGGGCGGAGGCGGGACGGCGCCTGGGGTGAGCAGCATCGGCTGGAGCGGCTGAGCGCGGTCGTCCGGCGCGGCGCAGGAGCAGAGCGCCGGCATAGGAGGGAGGCAGCAGCAGCGCGAACGCAGGCGGGGCGAGGTTGCGTCGTGCGGGTGCGTACGGGAGCTGCGGTGGCCGCCGCGGGCAGCACCGACGCAGGTTGCAGGGGAGCGCTGCTGGCGCGGCCGTGGGCGCGAACGACACGGGCGGGCGCCGAGCGCGGCAAGGACGTCGACTGCGGGGGCGCGACGCGACGGAGCTCGTCGGGGCAGTCGGGGGCGGCGAGCAGCGGAGGGAACGAGCATGGGGCGAGGGGAAGAGAGGAGGGGCGCGGCTCACATTGGGTGGGGTAGGGCACTGGCAGTGGGTGCGGGGAGGCTCGTGGTGGCCGGAGTCGGTGGCGGCGTGCGGCGGCCCGAGGTGGAAGCCGAGCACGGGGCGGCGTCGTTGGGGCGTCCCCCTCCCGATCCAGCGGAATCGGGCAGAGGAGGGCGGAGGAGCGCGGCGTCTGGGACGGCGGCTGATGACGGGGCTCGAGGCGGCGGTGGCGTCCGGCGAGGAGGGGAATTCCGAACGGCGACGGTTGGCGAAGAGGAGCCGGCGCCCGATCCAGATCGGGATCGGGAGGAGACGAGGGAGAGAGGGGAACGTGGGGGGAGGAGTGGGGTAGTGGGCTAGGGTTTCGGTGTCCCCAGGGGTTAGTAGGTGAGGTGGGGGTGGGCCGGTCCAACCAGGCCGACTGGAGTGGCCAGCTGGGCTGAGGCCCAGCGTGCGGGGGGAGGGGGGTTAGGTAGTGGGGTGGCTCGGTCCAAGTGGGACGGCCAGTTGGGCCGAGGCCCAGGTGGGCCAAGGGGGACTTGTATTCTTTTTTTGTTTTGTTTTGTTTTCTCTTTTGTATTTTCTTTTTCTTTTATTTCTTTTCCTTTCTGTTTTAATTCAATTTAAAATATTTATGCATTTTATAAAACTGTATCTTCTACACCATAATTATCTATGTAATATTTAGTACAAACCGAACATTTTTATTTTAATGTTTGAAAACTTTTATTGTTTTCCTGTAATTAAATTTTGAACTTGTTTCGGTTTTGAATTATCTAGGGTTTATCAACAGTAACCGAGGTGACGTGGCATCATTAGCGGGGGATCACTGTAGCTTAATTATCCGGGCGTCACAATTCTCCTCCACTACAAGAAATCTCGTCCCGAGATTTAGGAGGGGAGTAAGGGGCAGAGATTGGTTAGGAAATTCTAACGGATCTTCTCGGTGTTGGTTGCTCTTCTCGAAGAGGTCAATCCAATATATTGATGCCTTCATACTTCTGCTTCAGGTCAAAATGATGAAGTCGTCATCCTGTCTTCGGGAACTTCATCGTACTTACGAAAAGGTAAGGGGTAGCTCGGCTACGACAGAATGCTTAAGGGGTAATCG
This sequence comes from Triticum urartu, assembly GCF_056163025.1. Lineage (NCBI taxonomy): Eukaryota > Viridiplantae > Streptophyta > Magnoliopsida > Poales > Poaceae > Triticum > Triticum urartu. The sequence continues at coordinate 418,057,079 of NC_141877.1, read as the reverse complement.
TCTGGGGTTTTCCCGTGAATGAACAGATGAGTATCTCTCGAGTTTAACAAATCGAGAGTAAGGAAAGAAGGTACAATAAGGAGTTTGAAGCGGATAGACAATCGTCGTTCCCTGAAACGATGTGTTGAAGGGGTTTAGTGCAATGTGAATAAGCAGTGCATCTGATCCCAGAATAGATCAACAGACAGGTGGCACGTGAATTACATATGAAGTCAAGCGCGAGGAATACCTTTGGCAATAGGTTGTACAGGAGAGTCAGGTTTCGATCCTGTGGAACTATGGGTTATGGGCCCACCATGTGGGTTAAAAGTATGAAGGGCGAGGACATCTTGCACGATCATGTGAGCAAGGCATGTCAGAGGATAGTCCATTGGTTAAGTCGGCAACAACATCGGTACCAAGGGCGAGGGACGAAGAGAACCATTCTCCTGCTCGTTGAAACGAGGCGGACCAATAGGCAAAGTTCTCGTCCATCGGTGGTTATCGAATGTCATCAACAATCGCGACAGGGTCTTGCAGACAGAGAGGTACAACGAGGTGTTTACATAAGCAGGGAAATATTACTGCTTATATATTATAGATCACAAGGAGTTTTAAACAAACCAACGGAAGGAAAATGTGATCATCAGATCAAACAGAACAGTGGAAAGGATAATGTGTTTGTCACATATACCAGGGGTATACCCTTCCCAAGGACAAGCAGAGTATGATATCCATGACAGGATATAATGTAGAAAACTCTTTAGGTAAGGGGAGAGAAATTTCATGACATTACCCATACAACGGTGTTTGGAGAATTGAGCAGGAAACATTTAGCATTGGGCTTTAAATGTTCTCGTTGAAAATCGGAGTACCATAGACATGCTTCGAGATAGCATTGACATAGTCTTCAAGCAAAGGTCGTACTTTGGATACACCAAGGATCCATCAGGAACAACTTATAGAATAAGTCTTGCAATTTCCTCATGGAAGAATGGATAACCTTGCTAATAAGAAAATTATAACAGTAGGTCCTCCGGCCAGGTGTGCTGGCATGACATCACCTTACCAGGTCATATGAGGATCAATGTTATAACTCTTGAAAGTATGTTCCAACCATCATATCTGACCGAGATTCAGATCTGATCGGTGTTAGGAAACCTCAGACTCAAGATGCCTGAGAAGAAAAGGTGCAAGAAAAATTGACGAGACGACATTGTAAGATTCTCGGGAATTGAACTATGGAAGCAAGTTCCGAATCATGAGTTCATTATTAAATCAAGGATAGAATGAGGAGGTGGCTGATGGAATCAGCGACAATTCATCGAGATTAACAAAAGATGGATTCCCACAATTAAGTGAACAAGGAGATAACATTTGTCAGATCAAATGATATAAGGAAGTATGCTCACGGAAAACATACACAATTAAACATTGGTTGAAAGGTGCGCCCAAAATATGGGTTGGGATTGCACGACCAATGTCAGAATGGTGATTCAATAATCAATAGTCTAAGAACGAACGGCCGACCATTAACTTCAAAGCAATAGGGTTGCTAGAAGGGCAGAATCCAAACAACACCGTTCACCTGTTTGTATCCCGGTTAGATACAACACGGGGACCAAGAAAGAATGGTGATGGTGATAAGTATTACCTGTATCAAGAATTCTTAGGAGGTGGTGAAATTCTCACAACATTCTTGACATAAAAGATGGTAATACTCCAAGGTATCAAAGAATAATTGCTGGATAGCACGGGTCTCCAGGTATAACACAAAACACGAACAAGTTTGTGTTGGAGGGAAAGCAATAATGTTGTCGGTGATAACACAAATCATCGAGGGACAAGGATGGTTACATGTCATCATACATTTGGTTGATATTCTAGAAGGAATCAAAATGTTGTTTGATGACCACGACAAATTTAGTCGAGAGGCTCCACGAAGATGTAATCGATCGGCGATGACATCAACTGAAAGGAATGATGAAGCGAATGGTTATTGGAACCATGGGTATGACACAAACTCGAAATCAAGTTTGCTGTTCAGGGAGAAATGATATGATGAGGAAAATCGACGTAAGCTTAGCTCATCGTCGAGAATTGTGCTCCGTGAAGGACCAGATAGCACAGTTAAAATTTAGCACAATGATGATATAGCCGATCAGGCTAGGAATGACTTAAATGAATATTAACTCGTAAGCAACAACATTTACTTAAGAGTTATTGAATCAGAGTGCGGACTCGATTCACTATTCGATGTTCTCGGTTGACGACAACCCAGAACCTAGGAACAATTGGATCCGGCGAGTGATAATAGTTTATGAAGAACCCATAAGAAGTTATGATGTCCCATGATATTCCCGAGATACCAGGGTGTAATACTCGACGGTAGATCAAAGTAAAGGTTGGACTGGTGTATTGGCCCACACAAGACAAGTGCTTAAACTTGCCCGAGAAATGGGGTCAAAGAAGAACATATGGTCGGAACCACGATTGCAAGGATCAATTCACAGATACCAAATGATATTATACCAAGGAGGATAGTTATTATTGCAAGAAGCTTCCATGATAGGATATACATCGTGTCCATGGGCATGAACACAAGTTCAAGGTCGACTCCCACTTCTTCAATGCATAACCTTTCATTCACTACTCTAGATAAAACTGATTTTAGTGTCAAAACCTACCTGGTGAATTATCAGAGGAGTATGACCCGTGAAAACTTTTGGGTTCACACAGATTAAGAAAGGCATAGGTTCAACCCGTCAGGGTATCATGGAAACATATACCACAAGCTTCAATCGTAAATATCACCAGCTCGAAAACAGAGCATGGTTGAGAAAACAAAGGATACAATTTACCAAAAGCATTATGTATTAGAGGAAAGGATCACCAGGTTAGTGAATAAGGAGGACACTGTAGAATAATAATCCAATAAAGGATCTGACGGTCCATAGCGGAGCTGATGTGAGCATCGGCACACAATCAGTTGAAGAAAGGATGCAAGGGGATCAGATTATAGAAACAACTGACTAACTCAAAGCTCAAATGCAAAAGAATTATGATTTCTGATCAAGGGATCAAAAGCAAACGCTCTGATTAAGGATGGATAAGTTGAATAGCCCTAGGGGTACAATCGATGGCAATTGGATTTGTCGAGAACCAGCTCGTGTTTAAAATGACGTCTGAGCCGGAAAGATAATTTAAAAGGATCAACTGATGATTGCGTGTATTCGCACTCATGTTGAATCAATAGGACCAAAAAGACGATGCCTAAGGATACTGATGAATATTGCCAGACATATGGAAAGCATCCATAATGCAAGCAGCCAAGTATTGCAGAGCAATAAGCTACTAAGGATTTTTGGAGGATCGAATAGTATGTCGATGACCATTGTGAAACACATGAACAACTGGGGGATGAGCGTATACTCAATAAGTGCGAGAATTATCCGTAGGGGTATTCAGGTGACAAAGAACAACAAGGCAGTAAGCTCAAGGGATTATCGAAACAACGACGAGTATTTCAGGGTATCTTGTAATAACAAGACCAACTGGGGATGAATGTAAGAATAACAACTGCAAGTAGTTATCCATAAGGGTTGACGGTGGAAGGGCAATTGCAAACGCGATGAACACATGTTCTCCGGTTAACAGCGGAGTGTATCCTCAGGATCTTCTCGTGCAGCAGACGATCATCAGTAATAAGGGGCTCTCCGGGTGAAAGTGATAACGAGATCCTAATGTTAGATTTAGCAAAATCCATTTAACCCGAATAGAAGAGAGATCAGAGTCCCAGAGTATAGACAAGGAGTAAAAGATCCTAATACCACCCAATGGCGACATGGGCCTGTAAGCCACACAGTCATGTTAGTAAATGATTTTCAATGACTAAAATCGACTTCGGCCATGGAGTTTGGAAGGGGGATTCCTACAGGCAGTCGGCTCTGATACCAACTTGTGACGCCCCCGATTTGACCGTACACTAATCATACACGCAAACGTGTACGATCAAGATCAGGGACTCACGGGAAGATATCACAACACAACTCTACAAATAAAGTAAGCCATACAAGCATCATATTACAAGCCAGGGGCCTCGAGGGCTCGAATACAAGAGCTCGATCATAGACGAGTCAGCGGAAGCAACAATATTTGAGTACAGACATAAGTTAAACAAGTTTGCCTTAAGAAGGCTAGCACAAACTGGGATACAGATCGAAAGAGGCGCAGGCCTCCTGCCTGGGATCCTCCTAAACTACTCCTGGTCGTCGTCAACGGGCAACACGTAGTAGTAGGCACCTCCGGTGTAGTAGGAGTCGTCGTCGACGGTGGCGTCTGGATCCTGGGCTCCAACATCTGGTTGTGACAACCAGGTAGAAGGGATAGGGGGAAAAAGAGGGAGAAAGCAACCATGAGTACTCATCCAAAGTACTCGCAAGCAAGGAGCTACACTACATATGCATGGGTAAAAGTGTAAAGGGCCATATCGATGGACTGAACTGCAGAAAGCCAGAATAAGAGGGGGATAGCTAATCCTGTCGAAGACTACGGTTCTGGCCACCTCCATCTTGCAGCATGTAGAAGAGAGTAGACTGAAGTCCTCCAAGTAGCATCGCATAGCATAAACCTAACCAATGATCCTCCCCTCGTCGCCCTGTGAGAGAGCGATCACCGGTTGTATCTAGCACTTGGAAGGGTGTGTTTTATTAAGTATCCGGTGCTAGTTGTCATAAGGTCAAGGTACAACTCCAAGTCGTCCTATTACCGAAGATCACGGCTATTCGAATAGATTAACTTCCCTGCAGGGGTGCACCACATTCCCCAACACGCTTGATCCCATTTGGCCGGACACACTTTCCTGGGTCATGCCCGGCTGCGGAAGATCAACACGTCGCAGCCCCACCTAGGCACAACAGAGAGGTCAGCATGCCGGTCTAAACCTAAGCGCACAGGGGTCTGGGCCCATGGCCCATAGCACACCTGCACGTTGCGAACGCGGCCGGAAGCAGAACTAGTCCCCTTAATACAAGAGCAGGATTACGTTCCAATTCGGCGCGCGCCGCTCAGTCGCTGACGTCACGAAGGCTTCGGCTGATACCACGACGTCGGGATACCCATAACTACTCCCGCGTAGATGGTTAGTGCGTATAGACCAGTAGCCAGACTCAGATCAAATACCAAGATCTCGTTAAATGTGTTAAGTATCTGTGAACGCCGACCAGGGCCGGGCCCACCTCTCTCCTAGGTGGTCTCAACCTGCCCTGTCGCTCCGCCTCAAAGTAACAGTCGGGGGCCGTCGGGAACCCAGGCCCACCACTACCTGGATGGAGCCACCTGCCCCTTCAGCCCCCATCTCCGAACAGTATCACAGGTAAGGTAACTGTGTAAAGTATATTGTATATGCCCGTGATCACCTCCCGAAGTGATCACGGCCCAGTAGTATAGCATGGCAGACGGACAAGAGTGTAGGGCCACTGATGTAACACTAGCATCCTATACTAAGCAGTAGGATAGCTGGTAATGGTAACAACAGTAGTAGCAAGGACAGGATATGCATCAGGATAGGATTAACGGAAAGCAATAACATGCTACACTACTCTAATGCAAGCAGTATAGAGAAGAGTAGGTGATATCTGGTGATCAAGGGGGGAGCTTGCCTGGTTGCTCTGGCAAGAGAGAGGGGTCGTCAACACCGTAGTCATACTGGGTAGCAGCGGCGTCAGTCTCAGTGTGTAGCGAGAGAAGAGGGGGAAGAAACAATAAATATTTAAGCAAGCAGATGCATAGCGATGCATGACATGACAAGTATCGGTGCTAGAGGTGCTCTAACGCGGTATGAGGTGATACCGGTGAAGGGGGGAAACATCCGGGAAACTATCCCGGTGTTTTGCGTTTTCGGGCAGAGGAGCCAGAGGGGGAAAGTTGCGAGTTTGCTATGCTAGGGATGCGTGGCGGACGAACGGGCTGCGTATCCGGGTTCGTCTCGTCGTTTTGAGCAACTTTCATGTAGAAAGTATTTTCATCTGAGCTACGGTTTATTTTATATGATTTTCTAAAGTTTTAATCATTTTTAGAATTTATTTAATTATTTAATTCTAACCTTATCCAGAATAGTGCATGCTGACGTCATCATGACATCACCAGTCAACAGGGAGTTGACTGGTCAACTGACGTGTGGGTCCCGTTCGTCATTGTCCGAGATTAACTAAAACAGATTAATTAGTTTAATTAGTAATTAGGTTAATCTAATCAAGATTAGTTAAGTTAATTAATTTAATTAACCAATTAATTAATTAATATTTTTATTATTTTATTTTAATCTTTTTTTATAAACGTTCCAGGGGCTAGGCCCCACATGTCATTGGGTCAGGGGGCCTTAGCGGGCGGCGGCGCTAGCGGCAGCGGGTGTGGTGCCCGTGCCCGAGGCCGTAGCCTTCCCGAGCGATGGGGGGGAGCCGGGTACGGGCTCCGGCGGCCAAGGACCGCGATGGCGCTGGCCGAAACAGGGCGGCAGGGCGGAGGCGGGACGGCGCCTGGGGTGAGCAGCATCGGCTGGAGCGGCTGAGCGCGGTCGTCCGGCGAGGCGCAGGAGCAGAGCGCCGGTGTAGGAGGGAGGCAGCAGCAGCGCGAACGCAGGCGGGGCGAGGTTGCGTCGTGCGGGTGCGTACGGGAGCTGCGGTGGCCGCCGCGGGCAGCACCGATGCAGGTTGCAGGGGAGCGCTGCTGGCGCGGCCGTGGGCGCGAACAACACGGGCGGGCGCCGAGCGCGGCAAGGACGTCGACTGCGGGGGCGCGACGCGACGGAGCTCGTCGGGGCAGTCGGGAGCGGCGAGCAGCGGAGGGGACGAGCATGGGGCGAGGGGAAGAGAGGAGGGGCGCGGCTCACATCGGGTGGGGTAGGGCACTGGCAGTGGGTGCGGGGAGGCTCGTGGTGGCCGGAGTCGGTGGCGGCGTGCGACGGCCCGAGGTGGAAGCCGAGCACGGGGCGGCGTCGTTGGGGCGGCCCCCTCCCGATCCAGCGGAATCGGGTAGAGGAGGGTGGAGGAGCGCGGCGTCTGGGACGGCGGCCGATGACGGGGCTCGAGGCGGCGGTGGCGTCCGGCGAGGAGGGGAATTCCGAACGGCGACGGTTGGCGAAGAGGAGCCGGCGCCCGATCCAGATCGGGATCGGGAGGAGATGAGGGAGAGAGGGGAACGTGGGGGGAGGAGTGGGGTAGTGGGCTAGGGTTTCGGTGTCCCCAGGGGTTAGTAGGTGAGGTGGGGGTGGGCCGGTCCAACCAGGCCGACTGGAGTGGCCAGCTGGGCTGAGGCCCAGCGCGCGGGGGGAGGGGGGTTAGGTAGTGGGGTGGCTCGGTCCGAGTGGGCCGGCCAGTTGGGCCGAGGCCCAGGTGGGCCAAGGGGGACTTGTATTCTTTTTTTGTTTTGTTTTGTTTTCTCTTTTGTATTTTCTTTTTCTTTTATTTCTTTTCCTTTCTGTTTTAATTCAATTTAAAATATTTATGCATTTTATAAAACTGTATCTTCTACACCATAATTATCTATGTAATATTTAGTACAAACCGAACATTTTTATTTTAATGTTTGAAAACTTTTATTGTTTTCTTGTAATTAAATTTTGAACTTGTTTCAGTTTTGAATTATCTAGGGTTTATCAACAGTAACCGAGGTGACGTGGCATCATTAGCGGGGGATCACTGTAGCTTAATTATCCGGGCGTCACAGATATCTAGGCAATGATCATTACATAGGCATCACGTCCAAGATTAGTAGACCGACTCCTGCCTGCATCTACTACTATTACTCCAGACATTGACCGCTATCCAACATGCATCTAATGTATTAAGTTCATGGAGAATCAGAGTAATGCAATAAGAAAGATGACATGATGTAGACAACATCTATCTATGTAGAGATAGAACCCATCATTTTTATCCTTAGTAGCAACGATAAATACGTGGCGGTTCCCTTTCTGTCATTGGGATCAAGTGTTGGGGAACGTAGTAATTTCAAAAAAATTCCTACGCACACGCAAGATCATGGTGATGCATAGCAACGAGAGGGGAGAGTGTCGTACACGTACCCTCATAGACCATAAGCGGAAGCATTATGACAACGCGGTTGATGTAGTCGTACGTCTTCACGATCGACCGATCCTAGTACCGAACGTACGGCACCTCCGCGATCTGCACATGTTCAGCTCGATGATGTCCCATGAACTCACGATCCAGTAGAGCTTCGAGGGAGAGTTCCGTCAGCACGACGGCGTGATGACAGTGTTGATGAAGCTACCGACGCCGGGCTTCGCCTAAGCACCGCTATGATATGACCGAGGTGGATTATGGTGGAGGGGGGCACCGCACACGGCTAAAAGATCAATGATCAACTTGTGTGTCCATGGGGTGCCCCCTGCCCCCGTATATAAAGGAGCAAGGAGGGGCGGCCAGCCGGCCCTAGGAGGGCGCGCCAATAGGAGGAGTCCTCCTCCTAGTGGGGGTAGGACTCCCCTTTCCTAGTCCCAATAGAAGGGAGGAGGAAGGAGTGGGAGAGGGGAAAGGCAAGGGGGGCGCCGCCCCCTTTCTTGTCCTATTCAGACTCAAGGGGAGGGGGGCGCAGCCTGCCCTAGCTGGCCCCTCTCTCTCTCTCTCCACTAGGGCCCATCAAGGCCCATTAGCCTCCCCCCCCCGGGGGGGGGGGGTTCCGGTAACCCCTCCGGCACTCTGGTTTTCTCCGAGATCACCCGAAACCCTTCTGGTGTCCGAATATAGTCGTTCAATATATCAATCTTTATGTCTCGACCATTTCGAGACTCCTCGTCATGTCCGTGATCACATCCGGGACTCCGAACTACCTTCTTTACATCAAAACACATAAACTCATAATACCGATCGTCACCGAACGTTAAGCATGCGGACCCTACGGGTTTGAGAACTATGTAGACATGACCGATACTCATCTCCGGTCAATAACCAATAGCGGAACCTGGATGCTCATATTGGTTCCTACATATTCTACGAAGATCTCTATCGGTCAAACCGCATAACAACATATGTTGTTCCCTTTGTCATCGGTATGTTACTTGCCCAAGATTCGTCGGTATCTCAATACCTATTTCAATCTCGTTACCGGCAAGTCTCTTTACTCGTTCTATAATACATCATCCCGTAACTAACTCATTAGTTGCATTTCTTGCAAGGCTTATAGTGATGTGCATTACTGAGAGGGCCCAGAGATACCTCTCCGACAATCGGAGTGACAAATCCTAATCTCGATATATGCCAACCCAACAAGTACCATCGAGACACCTGTAGAGCACCTTTATAATCACCCAGTTACGTTGTGACGTTTGGTAGCACACAAAGTGTTCCTCCAGTATTCAGGAGTTGCATAATCTCATAGTCATAGGAACATGTATAAGTCATGAAGAAAGCAATAGCAATATACTAAACGATCAAATGCTAAGCTAACGGAATGGCTCAAGTCAATCACATCATTAGAGAATGATGTGATCCTGTTAATCAAATGACAACTCATGTCTATGGTTCAACGAGCTAGTCAAGTAGAGGCATAGTAGTGACACTTTGTTTGTCTATGTGTTCACACATGTACTAAGTTTACTGTTAATACAATTCTAGCATGAATAATAAACATTTATCATGATATAAGGAAATACAAATAACAACTTTATTATTGCCTCTAGGGCATATTTCCTTCATCAAGCACCGTAAGATCGAACCCACTATAAAGCACCTCTTCCCATTGCAGGATAAATAGATCAAGTTAGCCAAACAAAACCCAAATATCAAGAAGAAATACGAGGCTATAAGAGATCATGCATAAAAGAGATCAAAGAAACTCAAATACTTTCATGGATATAAAAAGATAGATCTGATCATAAACTCAAAGTTCATCGATCCCAACAAGCACACCGCCAAAGAGTTACATCATATGGATCTCCAAGAGACCATTGTATTGATAATTCAGAGAGAGAGGAAGCCATCTTGCTACTAACTACGGACCCGAAGGTCTACAAAGAACTATTCACGCATCATCGGAGAGGCACCAATGGAGGTGGTGAACCCCATCCGAGATGGTGTCTAGATTGGATCTGGTGGTTTTGGACTTTGCAGCAGCTGGATGAATATTTCTCCAAATCCCCTAGGGTTTTGGGAATATTGGGGTATTTATAGAGCAAAGAGGCGGTCCGGGCGGCACCCGAGGTGGGCACAACCACCAAGGCGCGCCAGGGCCTCCTGGTCCGCCCTGCTGGGTTATGCTCTCCTTGGAGCACCCCCAGGTGCATCCAGGGCCCATTACGTGTCTTCTGGTCCATAAAAAATCTCCGTAAAGTTTCATGGCATTTGGACTCCGTTTGGTATTGATTATCTGCGATGTAAAAAACATGGAAAAAACATTAACTGGCACTTGGCACTATGTCAATAGGTGTAACGCCCGGATAATCTTGCTACAGTAATCCCACACTAATCATGCCATGTCATCCCGATTACTGTTGCTAAACGTCCGTTAGTTCAAACCGCGTCAAATTCAAATTTGAAATTAAAATTAATGTCGGCAATAAAAGTTTTCAAAAATTGAAACAAAAATGTTTGGTGGTTGCCAAATATTACAAAGGTAATTATGGTGCAGCAAACACATTTTTATAAAATGTCTAAATAATTTAAAAGGTTTAAAAGCAGAAATGCAAATAGATAAAAACAAAAAAAAGGCAAAGCAACCCCCCCTCTCACTGGGCCAAGTGGCCCAGCTGGCCTCAGCCGCCCGAACGGGCCGGCCCACCCTTGGCCCAGCCGGCCCCCCCACACTCCCTTAACCCCCCACCCGACCGAAACCCTAGCCGTCGCCCCACTTCCCCCCCACTCCCCACGACCGCAGCCACTCCCCCCACACTCCCTCGTCTCTCCCTCTCACCCGATCCAGATCGGATCGGGCCGTCCCCGTTGGCGGCGCCGCCGTTCACCATCGCCGCCACCGCCCGCCTCCTCAACCCTCCTTCCCGGTGCCCCACACTCTAGATCGGGGAGGGGCCCGATCCCGCGCCGCCCTGCACACCCGATCCCGTCGCCCGTCACCGCGACGACCTCGCCATCCCGTGCCAGGACGCCGCGCCCGGAGCCCGCGCCTCCTCGCCGGCCTACACCTCGTCTCCGCCACACACGTCGTCGTCGTCGTCCTCCCCAACCCCCACTGCCCCGTTCCCTACGCCCCAATGTGAGCTTGCTGCTGCGCTCGTCTCCGCGCTCCTCTCTCGCGCGCCTCTGCTCACCGGCCCCACAGTCGCCGTCCACGCCATGCTCGTGTCGTCCGCTATCCCGCTCCGCCCCTGCCCCTTGCCCTGGCCGGCGCCCTCCTCCGCCCTAGCCAGCGCCAGGGACCAGTCGGGGTGCGCGCGCCCTATCGCCACTGTGGCCTCACCCTGCTGCGCCGCATGGAGGCCCCCGCGCCCTGCCTAGCTCGCCGTGGCCACCGGCCTCTCCCTGCTCCGGCGCCCTGCCGGGCTTGCCCGCCCGCTCGGGCTGCGCCCCACGCCCGTGCCCACTAAGGCCACAGGGGCCTTTTCACAGCCGGGCCCCAAACCACCTCTGTGTCTATGACGAAGGGGGCCCCCACCCCCCAGAATGTTTAATAAAAAGAAAAGGATTTTTTAAATTTTTTTAAAACTAAATAAAAATAAAAATATTAATTAATTAATTAACTTAATCCTAATTAGATTAGCCTAATTAACTAGTTTCACCTAATTAACTTTGATTAATTAACATAACTAATATGATTAACTAAACTAATTAACCTGGTTAATTAGATAACAGACAATGACATGTGGGTCCCACTGGACCCACCTGTCTGTTTGACTGGTCAACCGACCAGTTGACCTGCTGACATCACCCTGATGTCATGCTTGCGTCATCATTCACTGTTCTGGATAATGTTGGTTTTAAATAAATAATTAAAATCAGAAAATGATTTAAATATTTAGAAAATCATATCTTTTAATCCGTAATTCGGATGAAAATACTTTATACACGAAAGTTGCTCAGAACAACGAGACGAATTTGAATACGCAGCCCATTTATCCGCCACGCATCCCTAGCATAGAGAACACGCAACTTTCCCCCTCCGGTTCGTCTGTCCAAAAACGCGAAACACCGGGGATAATTTCCCGGATGTTTCCCCCCTTCACCGGTACCACCTCGTACCGCGTTAGGGCACACCTAGCATCACGCTTTGTCATGTCATGCATCATCATGCATTTGTTTGCATTATATTTATTGTTTCTTCCCCCTCTTCTCCCGCTAGACACCGAGACCGACGCCGCTGCTACCCAGTACGACTACGGTGTTGACGACCACTCTCTCTTGCCAAAGCAACCAGGCAAGCCCCCCCCCTTGATCACCAGATATCGCCTACTCTCCTCTATACTGCTTGCATTAGAGTAGTGTAGCATGTTACTCCTTTCAGTTAATCCTATACTACTACATAGCCTGTCCTTGCTACTACTTTTGTTACCTTTACCTGCTATCCTACTGCTTAGTATAGGATGCTAGATTATCATCAGTGGCCCTACACTCTTGTCCGTCTGCCATGCTATACTACTGGGCCGTGATCACTACGGGAGGTGATCACGGGCATATACTATATACTTTACATTGTTACATTACCGGAGAAACTGTTTGGAGATGGGGGCTGAAGGGGCAGGTGGTTCCATCCCGGTAGAGGTGGGCCTGGGTTCCCGACGGCCCCCGGCTGTTACTTTGTGGCGGAGCGACAGGGCAGGTTGAGACCACCTAGGAGAGAGGTGGGCCTGGCCCTAGTCGGCGTTCGCGAATACTTAACACGTTTAACGAGATCTTGGTATTTGATCTGAGTCTGGCTACTGGCCTATACGCACTAACCATCTACGCGGGGACAGTTATGGGCACCCGACGTCGTGGTATCAGCCGAAGCCTTCGTGACGTCAGCGACTGAGTGGCGGGCGCCGGGTTGGACCGTAAGCCTGCTCTTGTATTAAGGGGGCTAGTTCTGCTTCCGGCCGCGTACGCAACGTGCAGGTGTGCAATGGGCGATGGGCCCAGACCCCTGCGCCATAGGATTTAGACTGGCGTGCTGACCTCTCTGTTGTGCCTAGGTAGGGCTGCGACGTGTTGATCTTCCGAGGCCGGGCATGACCCAGGAAAGTGTGTCCGGCCAAATGGGATCGAGCGTGTTGGGTTATGTGGTGCACCCCTGCAGGGAAGTTAATCTATTCGAATAGCCGTGATCTTCGGTAACAGGACGACTTGGAGTTGTACCTTGACCTTATGACAACTAGAACCGGATACTTAATAAAACACACCCTTCCAAGTGCCAGATACAACCGGTGATCGCTCTCTCACAGGGCAACGAGGGGAGGATCATCGGTTAGGATTATGCTACGTGATGCTAATGGAGGACTTCAGTCTACTCTCTTCTACATGCTGCAAGACGGAGGCTGCCAGAAGCGTAGTCTTCGAAAGGACTAGCTATCCCCCTCTTATTCCGGCATTCTGCAGTTCAGTCCACATATGATAGCCTTATTCTAGTTGATACCAATGCATACATATGTAGTGTAGCTCCTTGCTTGCGAGTACTTTGGATGAGTACTCACGGTTGCTTTCTCCCTCTTTTCCCCCTATCCCTTCTACTTGGTTGTCGCAACCAGATGTTGGAGCCCAGGAGCCAGACGCCACCTTCGACGATGACTCCTACTACACCAGAGGTGCCTACTACTACGTGATGCCCGCTGACGACGACCAGGAGTAGTTAGGAGGATCCCAGGTAGGAGGCCTGCGCCTCTTTCGATCTGTATCCCAGTTTATGCTAGCCTTCTTAAGGGAAACTTGTTTAACTTATGTCTGTACTCAGATATTGTTGCTTCCGCTGACTCGTCTATGATCGAGCTCTTGTATTCGAGCCCTTGAGGCCCCTGGCTTGTAATATGATGCTCGTATGACTTATTTTATTTGTAGAGTTGTGTTGTGATATCTTCCCGTGAGTCCCTGATCTTGATCATACACGTTTGCGTGTATGATTAGTGTACGATTAAATCGGGGGCGTCACAAGTTGGTATCAGAGCCGACTGCCTGTAGGAATCCCCCTTCCACACTCCTTGGCCGAAGTTGAGTCTAGACATTACAAAAACTTTTACTAACATGGCTGTGTGCCTTACGGGCCCACATCGCCATCTGGGTGGTATTAGGCTCTTTTACTCCTCGATCCTTACTCTCGGACACTGAACTCTCTCCTACTCGGGTTAAACGATTTTACTAACTCTAACACTAGGATCCCGTGACCACGTTCACCCCAAAGTTGGATAAGCCCTAGTTATTCTTTAGAGTAGTATTTGAACATTATCCACATTGTCATTTGACTCCTGTGAAAACATCTTTGTTTTCAGATGGAACCCCCGAGGCAGGTCGTGCGCCACACGACGGCCATTGGTGCCTCAGGATCACCTGCTGTGTTGGTTGAGATGATGACCTATCTGGGTTATCGCTGGCACCCTGAGTACACCGTCTATGAGGAGTATCAGGACTTCAACCAAGAGCAGTACCGTGCCATCGTCCACCTCTACTCTCGGGAGTATGACTCCACTACTGTGCTGCACACTGCTCATGGTGTTGGAGTGACTATCGATATGGCGGTCCACGATGCTGCTTATGCTGCTCTGACACGTCTTCGTGGAGAGTATCAGGAGTTGGACACCTCCCCCTTCAGGCACATTGCTATCGCATCCGATGTTGGTGCGGAGGGATACTACACTGCTGCCTACTCCACTGTCACCCGAGAGCCCTTCTACCATCAGAGCCTGGTTATGCATGCTGATGGGCTGGATAGAGCTAACCGAGCTCTTCGCCACGAGTTGTACACCACCTGTCAGCACCTGTATCGTGCTCTGACGCTGTTGCACCCCTCTGTCCGCTCTGGTGATCTGTCGCGTTCTGCGATCTACCCTGCCTGGACCGTGATGCCCCAGGGCGTCGGCTGGCCAGATGTGGGAGGCTACTCTCCTGCATTGGGCCCTCTCCTGCCACCTGCGCATCGGGTTCCTCACCAGAGTATCCGCGAACCCAGGCTACTCGCATGGAGGTCTTCCCTTCGCGTCACTACCAACTGTCGGGCTACACCTACCTCCGCAGTACCGCATGGGACTGACGTAGACTTGCTTATTGGTGTTAGATGCATTCGCCGCGAGCCTGCGTGCCGCCTATGATGTCTTAGCCTATGTACTAAACACTGTGTAACGAACTCTATGCATGATCTCTTTTGTAAGGTATGCCGACTACTATGTAGTATCTATCGTGCTGCTTTCGTTGTGCATGTTTCATCATGAATGATTCTTGTTTTTTGCAAATTTCTCAATGCTGAACTACCCCTGTTAAATATTAGCAGGATGGTTAGACCAGGTGGTCATGGTCGTGGTGGCAACGCCCGACCACCGCCTGAGTACATGGCTGGGATGATGCAACAGTTTGAGCTGAATCGTCAGTTCATGGAGAATATAATGGCTCAGTTTCCTCGCCCCAATATAAACCAGCAGCCAGCCCAAGTGACTCTGCAGGATTTCATGCGCCTCAACCCAACCGTGTACCACAGCTCGACTCAGCCTCTGGATGCTGATGACTGGCTCCGTGACATCACCTATGAGATGGAGTCTGCTGATGTAGCCCCTGCCAGCTATGTCACCTTTGCTTCCTTCTTCCTGAAAGGACCCGCAGCTCAATGGTGGGACAGCCACAGGCGTACTCTGCCAGCTGGAACAATCATCACCTGGCCAGACTTCCAAGTTGCCTTCCGTGCTCGCTTCATTCCTCAGGGAGTCATGGACCGGAAGAAACGTGAGTTCCGCAACCTCACCCAAGGCAACAAAACTGTGGAAGCTTACCAGCGGGAGTTTCTTGACTTGTCCCGCTATGCTGAAGAGGACATTGCAACTGATGCACGCTGACAGGAGAAGTTCCGTGATGGCCTTCAAGCTGACATCAAGCTCGCACTTCTAGTGCATGACTTTGCTGATTTCGCCACTCTGGTGAACAAGGCCATCAATGTTGAAACTGGTCTGCAGGAATACCAGAGCTCTCACAGGCGCAACCGTGACACGGGCTCATCTTCGGGCCCGTCTTCACAGAAGCGCAAGATATGGATTCCCAACAGCATGTACCAGCCGAATGCACCTGCCCCAAGGCAGAACTATGCTGCACCTCGTCTGCCTGCTCCTCCAACTAGGCAGCCAATACTTCCAGCTCCAACACCACAAGCTCCTGTTCCCACTCCCAATAATGGTCTCTGCTACAAGTGTGGTCAGCCAGGTCACCGTGCTAGGGATTGCAATCAGAACCAGAATCAACTGGCCCTCCCCACAGCTGGCCGTGGAAGCAACCAGCCTCGCAACAACAATGCCAAGTCTTATGGACGTGTTCATGCCAACCACGTTGATCTCAATGAAGTTCTAGACCAGCCTGCTACCGTGATGGCTACACTCCTCGTAAACTCAGTACCTGCATCTGTTTTATTCGATTCAGGACCATCGCATTCATTCATGTCAGAAGATTTTGCATACAAGCATGACGTTAAATGTGAGGAGATGAACACTTCGGTATTGGTAAAAACCCCCGTGGGACAATGTCAAACCTCACTGGTTGGCATCGATGTCCCCGTGGAAATCAAAGGGCTGGAATTCTATGCCTCTCCCATTATCCTGAAGTCGTCTAACATCGACCTCATTCTGGGAATGGATTGGTTGAAAGCGCATACTGCTTCTATAGTTTGCGCCACTAAGGTCGTCCATCTGCTACACCCTTCTGACGAAATAATAGCTTACCAAGCTCATCTAGTTCAGAACGCCGAGGCACGACTTTATGCCTTGAATGCGTTGAACGCTGCACCACTTGAGGGCATTGAAAACATTCCCGTCGTTCGTGAATTCCAAGACGTCTTCCCAGAAGAACTTCCAGGGATTCCCCCTGCTAGAGCTGTCGAGTTCATCATCGACTTGAAACCCGGCACCACCCCTATAGCTAAACAACCCTATAAGATGCCGCCGCATGAACTCATTGAGCTTAAGGAGGAAATCGACAAATCTCTTGTCAAAGGTTTCATTCGCCCAAGTTGCTCTCCTTGGGGAGCACCTTCTCTCTTTGTTAAGAAAAAGGATGGGACAAACCGATTAGTCCAAGACTACCGTCCTATAAACCAAGCTACCATTCAGAATAAATATCCTCTTCCTCGGATCAATGATCTTTATGATCAACTGGCTGGCTCATGAGTGTTCTCCAAACTCGATTTGAGGCTAGGTTACCACCAGATCCGTGTTCGTGAAGAGGATATCCCAAAAACTACCTTCGTGACTCGGTATGGATCATACGAGTACACCGTCATGTCATTCGGCTTAACGAATGCTCCCGCCACCTTCTCTCGTTTGATGAACTATATATTCATGGATTACCTCGACAAGTTTGTCATGGTTTATTTGGACGATATCCTTGTATTTTCCAAGAACAAGGAAGAACATGCTGAACATCTTCGTCTTGTGCTGGAAAAGCTTCGGGAGCATCAGCTGTATGCTAAGTATTCCAAGTGTAAATTCTGGCTCCCTGAAGTAACCTATCTTGGGCATGTCATCTCCAAGGATGGTATTTCCGTCAACCCTAAACGAGTTCAGGCCATTCTCGATTGGACTCCTCCGAAGAATGTGAAGCAAGTCCGAAGTTTCCTCGGTCTCGCCAGATATTGCCGTCGATTCGTCGAGAACTTCTCCAAGATTGCCAGGCCTCTGACTAATCTGTTGCATAAGGGTGTCAAGTTCGAATGGACAGACAGGTGTCAGGAAAGTTTTCAGGCGCTCAAAGACAAGTTGACCTCTGCCCCGTACTTGCTCCACCTGATACTAAGAAGGACTTCGTCATTTGCTGTGATGCTTCCCGTCAAGGATTAGGCTGTGTCCTAATGCAAGAGCGCAGAGTGATTGCTTATGCCTCTCGTCAACTGCGCCCTCACGAAGAAAACTACCCAGTTCACGACCTCGAGCTTGCTGCTGTCATTCATGCACTAAAGCAGTGGCGACATTACCTTCTCGATAATCGTTGCGAGATCTTCACCGACCACCAAAGTCTGAAGTATCTGTTTACTCAGCCAGATCTGAACCTTCGCCAGCAGAGATGGATGGAGACTGTTGCAGACTTTGACATGGGTATATCATATACCCCCGGAAAGGCTAATGTAATGGCTGATGCCTTGAGCCGCAAGTCTTACTGCAACCACCTCCAGGTTCACAAAGTTCAGCCCTCGCTTGTCGAAGAATTTAGAAAGCTGAACCTCCATATTGTTCCTCCTGGAGCACTCGCTCCCCCTCCCCAGAGTTCCGCAAGATGAATCTTCTTGTTGTTACTAAGGGTTCTCTAAATACCCTGGCTGTCGTACCAGATCTCATAGCTGGTATAAAGACTATTCAAGGTTATGACTCTGAAGTCCATAAGATTAAACGCCATCTAGCAGAAGGAAAGCCCTCATTCTTCACTATCGCCGATGATGGCGCCTTGTATTTCAAAGGCCACCTAGTGGTACCATGTTCGAAGAAAAACCTGGATAAGACTAAAAGGGTTATGCAAGAAGCTCATGATACGCCTCTGTCCATCCATCCTGGTAGTACAAAGATGTATCAGGATATTCGCCAAAGATTCTGGTGGTCTAATATGAAGCAGGACATTGCTCGTTATGTTGCGGAGTGTGATGTTTGCCGTCGTATCAAAGCTGAGCATCAAAGGCCTGCTGGAACTCTGCAACCTATCTCTATTCCTGAATGGAAATGGGACCATGTTGAGATGGACTTCGTCACTGGATTTCCCAAGTCGCAGAAAGGTAATGATGCTATTCTTGTCGTCATTGACCGGCTTTCTAAAGTTGCACATTTTCTGGCGGTCAAAGAGACAATCACTGCTAGTCAGCTTGCTACTCTCTACATGGGCAGAATTGTTTCACTTCACGGTATTCCACTGGTTATCAGTTCAGACCGTGGCAGCTTATTCACTTCAAGGTTTTGGGCGAGTTTCCAAGAAGCTATGGGAACTCATCTATCATTCAGTACTGCGTTTCATCCTCAGTCGCAAGGACAGGTTGAACGTGTCAACCAAATTCTCGAAGACATGCTTCGAGCTTGTGTAATATCATTCGGCAAGAAATGGGAGGAATCTCTTCCATATGCCGAGTTCTCTTATAATACTAGCTATCAAGCTAGTCTGAAGATGTCCCCCTTCGAAGTGCTATATGGACGAAAGTGTCGAACCCCTCTGAACTGGTCAGAAACTGGGGAACGTCCACTCTTTGGTCCGGATATTATCCAACAGGCCGAAGAACAAGTTCGCATTATTCGCGAGAATCTCAAGACTGCTCAGTCATGTCAGAAAAGTCAGTATGACCGTCATCACCAAGACATGGTCTATCAACCTGGCGAAAAGGCTTATCTTTGAGTTACACCAATGAAGGGTGCACACTGCTTCGGGATCAAAGGAAATCTAGCTCCCCGCTATATTGGTCCTTTCACTATTCTCGAAAGGCGTGGAAAGGTGGCATATCAACTGGAGCTTCCGCCGAACCTTTCTCAGGTTCACGATGTGTTCCACGTGTCACAACTCCGACGCTGCTTCAAGGACCCAATCCGAGCAGTGGATCATGAAGTGCTTGAATTGCAACAAGACCTCTCATATAAAGAGCATCCGGTCCGCATTCTCGACCAAGCTGAACGCCGCACACGTCAGAAGGCGATCAAGTTCCTCAAGGTCCAGTGGTCGAATCACTCTGAAGACGAAGCCACCTGGGAACGCGAGGATCGTCTTCGTGATGAATACCCCGCACTGTTTCCTTCTACCTCCTAAATCCCGGGACGAGATTTCTTGTAGTGGAGGAGATTTGTAACGCCCGGATAATCTTGCTACAGTAATCCCACACTAATCATGCCATGTCATCCCGATTACTGTTGCTAAACGTCCGTTAGTTCAAACCGCGTCAAATTCAAATTTGAAATTAAAATTAATGTCGGCAATAAAAGTTTTCAAAAATTGAAACAAAAATGTTCGGTGGTTGCCAAATATTACAAAGGTAATTATGGTGCAGCAAACACATTTTTATAAAATGTCTGAATAATTTAAAAGGTTTAAAAGCAGAAATGCAAATAGATAAAAACAAAACAAAAAAGGCAAAGCAACCCCCCCTCTCACTGGGCCAAGTGGCCCAGCTGGCCTCAGCTGCCCGAACGGGCCGGCCCAGCCGGCCCCCCCACACACTCCCTTAACCCCCCACCCGACCGAAACCCTAGCCGTCGCCCCACTTCCCCCCACTCCCCACGACCGCAGCCACTCCCCCCACACTCCCTCGTCTCTCCCTCTCACCCGATCCAGATCGGATTGGGCCGTCCCCGTTGGCGGCGCCGCCGTTCACCATCGCCGCCACCGCCCAGCGCCCGCCTCCTCAACCCTCCTTCCCGGTGCCCCCACACTCTAGATCGGGGAGGGGCCCGATCCCGCGCCGCCCTGCACACCCGATCCTGTCGCCCGTCGCGGCGACGACCTCGCCATCCCATGCCAGGACGCCGCGCCCGGAGCCCGCGCCTCCTCGCCGGCCTACACCTCGTCTCCGCCACGCACGTCGTCGTCGTCGTCCTCCCCAACCCCCACTGTCCCGTTCCCTACGCCCCAATGTGAGCTTGCTGCCGCGCTCGTCTCCGCGCTCCTCTCTCTCGCGCCTCTGCTCGCCGGCCCCGCAGTCGCCGTCCACGCCATGCTCGCGTCGTCCGCCGTCCCGCTCCGCCCCTGCCCCTTGCCCTGGCCAGCGCCCTCCTCCGCCCTAGCCAGCGCCAGGGACCAGTCGGGCTGCGCGCGCCCTATCGCCACTGTGGCCCCGCCCTGCTGCGCCGCACAGAGGCCCCCGCGCCCTGCCTAGCTCGCCGTGGCCACCGGCCTCTCCCTGCTCCGGCGCCCTGCCGGGCTTGCCCGCCCGCTCGGGCTGCGCTCCACGCCCGTGCCCACTAAGGCCATAGGGGCCTTTTGACAGCCGGGCCCCAAACCCCCTCTGTGTCTATGACGAAGGGGGCCCCCACCCCCCAGAACGTTTAATAAAAAGAAAAGGACTTTTTTTAAAAAAATTTAAAACTAAATAAAAATAAAAATATTAATTAAGTAATTAATTAATTAACTTAATCAATCCTAATTAGATTAGCCTAATTAACTAGTTTCACCTAATTAACTTTGATTAATTAACATAACTAATCTGATTAATTAAACTAATTAACCTGGTTAATTAGATAACAGACAATGACATGTGGGTCCCACTGGACCCACCTGTCTGTTTGACTGGTCAACCGACCAGTTGACTTGCTGACATCACCCTGATGTCATGCTTGCGTCATCATTCACTGTTCTGGATAATGTTGGGTTTAAATAAATAATTAAAATCAGAAAATGATTTAAATCTTTAGAAAATCATATCTTTTAATCCGTAATTCGGATGAAAATACTTTATACATGAAAGTTGCTCAGAACGATGAGACAAATTTGAATACGCAGCCCGTTTATCCGCCACGCATCCCTAGCATAGCGAACACGCAACTTTCCCCCTCCGGTTCGTCTGTCCGAAAACGCGAAACACCGGGGATAATTTCCCGGATGTTTCCCCCCTTCACCGGTACCACCTCGTACCGTGTTAGGGCACACCTAGCATCACGCTTTGTCATGTCATGCATCGTCATGCATTTGTTTGCATTATATTTATTGTTTCTTCCCCCTCTTCTCTCGCTAGACACCGAGATCGACGCTGCTGCTACCCAGTACGGCTACGGTGTTGACGACCACTCTCTCTTGCCAGAGCAACCAGGCAGGCCCCCCCCCTTGATCACCAGATATCGCCTACTCTCCTCTATACGGCTTGCATTAGAGTAGTGTAGCATGTTACTGCTTTCAGTTAATCCTATACTACTACATAGCCTGTCCTTGCTACTACCGTTGTTACCTTTACCTGCTATCCTACTGCTTAGTATAGGATGCTAGATTATCATCAGTGGCCCTACACTCTTGTCCGTCTGCCATGCTATACTACTGGGCCGTGATCACTACGGGAGGTGATCATGGGCATATACTATATACTTTACATTGTTACATTACCGGAGAAACTGTTTGGAGATGGGGGCTGAAGGGGCAGGTGGTTCCATCCCGATAGAGGTGGGCCTGGGTTCCTAACGGCCCCCGACTGTTACTTTGTGGCGGAGCGACAGGGCAGGTTGAGACCACCTAGGAGAGAGGTGGGCCTGGCCCTAGTCGGCGTTCGCGAATAGTTAACACGTTTAACGAGATCTTGGTATTTGATCTGAGTCTGGCTACTGGCCTATACGCACTAACCATCTATGCGGGGACAGTTATGGGCACTCGACGTCGTGGTATCAGCCGAAGCCTTCATGACGTCAGCGACTGAGTGGCGCGCGCCGGATTGGACCGTAAGCCTGCTCTTGTATTAAGGGGGCTAGTTCTGCTTCCGGCCGCGTACGCAACGTGCAGGTGTGCAATGGGCGATGGGCCCAGACCCCTGCGCCATAGGATTTAGACCGGCGTGCTGACCTCTCTGTTGTGCCTAGGTAGGGCTGCGACGTGTTGATCTTCCGAGGCCGGGCATGACCCAGGAAAGTGTGTCCGGCCAAATGGGATCGAGCGTGTTGGGTTATGTGGTGCACCCCTGCAGGGAAGTTAATCTATTCAAATAGCCGTGATCTTCGGTAACAGGACGACTTGGAGTTGTACCTTGACCTTATGACAACTAGAACCGGATACTTAATAAAACACACCCTTCCAAGTGCCAGATACAACCGGTGATCGCTCTCTCACAGGGCGACGAGGGGAGGATCATCGGTTAGGATTATGCTACGTGATGATACTTGGAGGACTTCAGTCTACTCTCTTCTACATGCTGCAAGACGGAGGCTGCCAGAAGCGTAGTCTTCGAAAGGACTAGCTATCCCCCTCTTATTCCGGCATTCTGCAGTTTAGTCCACATATGATAGCCTTATTCCAGTTGATACCAATGCATACATATGTAGTGTAGCTCCTTGCTTGCGAGTACTTTGGATGAGTACTCACGGTTGCTTTCTCCCTATTTTCCCCCTATCCCTTCTACCTGGTTGTTGCAACCAGATGTTGGAGCCCAGGAGCCAGACGCCACCTTCGACGACGACTCCTACTACACCGGAGGTGCCTACTACTACGTGATGCCCGCTGACGACGACCAGGAGTTGTTAGGAGGATCCCAGGCAGGAGGCCTGCGCCTCTTTCGATCTGTATCCCAGTTTGTGCTAGCCTTCTTAAGGCAAACTTGTTTAACTTATGTCTGTACTCAGATATTGTTGCTTCCGCTGACTCGTCTATGATCGAGCTCTTGTATTCGAGCCCTCGAGGCCCCTGGCTTGTAATATGATGCTCGTATGACTTATTTTATTTGTAGAGTTGTGTTGTGATATCTTCCCGTGAGTCCCTGATCTTGATCGTACACGTTTGCATGTATGATTAGTGTACGATTAAATCGGGGGCGTCACAATAGGTTAGTACAAAAAATGATATAAAATGACTATAAAATGATTATAAAATATCCAAGATTGATAATATAACAACATGGAACAATCAAAAATTAATGATACGTTGGAGACGTATCATGGCGCACTAAACTATCAAGCAGTCATCATACTGAGCTTGCCAAACGTTCGTAACGTCTGCATCCGCTCCTGCAATAGGTTTGTCACCTAGCGGTGCATCAAGGACATAATTCTTTTGTGCAACAATGAGGATAATCCTCAGATCACGGACCCAGTCTGCATCATTGCAACTATCATCTTTCAACTTAGTTTTCTCTAGGAACATATCAAAAACATAGGGGAGCTACAGCGTGAGCTATTGATCTACAACATAATTTGCAAATATTATCAAGACTAAGTTCATGATAAATTAAGTTCAATTAATCAAATTACTTAAGAACTCCCACTTAAATAGACATCCCTCAAGTCATCTAAGTGACACGTGATCCAAATCAACTAAACCATGTCCGACCATCACGTGAGATGGAGTAGTCATCAATGGTGAACATCTCTATGTTATCTACTATATGATTCATATTCGACCTTTCGGTCTCTAGTGTTCTGAGGCCATGTTTGTACATGCTAGGCTCGTCAAGTTTAACCCGAGTATTCCGCATGTGCAAAACTGTCTTGCACCTGTTGTATGTGAATGTAGACCCAATCACACCCGATCATCACGTGGTGTCTCAGCACGACGAACTGTCGCAACGGTGCATACTCAGGGAGAACACTTATACGTTGAAATTTTAGTAAGGGATCATCTTATAATGCTACCACCGTACTAAGCATAATAAGAAGCATAAAAGATAAACATCACATGCAATCAAAATATGTGACATGATATGGCCATCATCATCTTGTGCCTTTGATCTCCATCTCCAAAGCACCATTATGATCTCCATCGTCACCAGCTTGACACCGTGATCTCCATTGTAGCATCGTGGTCGTCTTGCCAACTGTTGCTTCTACAACTATCGCTAAGGGATAGTGATAAAGTAAAGCAATTACATGGCGTTTGCATTTCATACAATAAAGTGACAACCATAAGGCTCCTGCCAGTCGCCGATAACTTTTACAAAACATGATCAGCTCATACAATAACGTATATCACATCATGTATTGACCATATCACATCACAACATGCCCTGCAAAAACAAGTTAGACGTCCTCTACTTTGTTGTTGTAAGATATACGTGGCTACTACGGGCTTCTAGCAAGAACCGTTCTTACCTACACATCAAAACCACAACGGTGATTTATCAAGTTTGCTGTTTTAGCCTTCAACAAGGACCGTCCGCGGTCAAATTCGATTCAACTAAAGTTGGAGAAACAGACACCCGCCAGCCACCTTTATGCAAAACTAGTTGCATGTCTGTCGGTGGAACCGGTCTTATGAACGTGGTCATGTAAGGTTGGTCTGGGCCGCTTCATCCAACAATACCGCCGAATCAAAATAAGACATTGGTGGTAAGCAGTATGATGATCACCTCCCATAACACTTTGTATTCTACTCGTGCATATCATCTACGCATAGACCTGGCTTGGATGCCACTGTTTGGGAACGTAGCATGCAATTTCAAAAAAATTCCTACGCTCACGCAAGATCTATCTAGGATATGCATAGCAAAGAGAGGGGGAAAGTGTGTCCACGTACCCTCGTGGACCGAAAGCGGAAGCGTTTGACAATGCAGTTGATGTAGTTGAACTTCTTCTAGTTTCGACCGATCAACCACCGAACGTACGACACCTCCGAGTTCTGCACACGTTCAGCTCGATGACGTCCCTCGAACTCTTGATCCAGCAAAGTGTTGAGGGAGAGTTTCGTCAGCACTGCGGTGTGGTGACGGTGATGGTGAAGTGATTCGCACAGGGCTTCGGCTTAGCACTACGACAATATGACCGGAGGCGTAAACTGTGGAGGGGGGCGCCGCACACGGCTAGGAATCAATGTTGTGTGTTCTAATGGTGCCCCCCACATATATATTGGTGGGAGAGGGAGAGGGGCTTCAAGGGCGCCCCAAGTAGGAGTAATCCTACTTGGGCGCCTCCTCCAAGTCGGCCTCCCCCCTTCCATATCCATCAGAGGGGGGAGGAAAGAGAGGGCGGAGGGGAAGGAAAGGGGGAGGCCGAATCCTCCCCCTTCCTTCTCCCTTCCCTTCCTTTCCTTCTCCTCCTATTCAGCCTATAGGGGGGAGCACCAGCCCCTTTTGGGGCTGTTCTGTCCCTCTCTTGTCCCATTAGGCCCATATAGCTTGTCAGGGGGTGCCCGAAACCCCTTCCGGTGACCCGATACGTACCTAGTTCCCCCAGAACACTTCCGGTGTCCAAATACCATCATCCTATATATATGAATATTTACCTCTCGACCATTTCGAGACTCTTCGTCATGTCCGTGATCTCTTCCGGGACTCCGAACAACATTCGGTCACCAAATCACATAACTCATATAATACAAAATCGTCATCAAACGTTAAGCGTGCGGACCCTACGGGTTTGAGAACTATGTAGACATGACCGAGGCACCTCTCCGGTCCATAACCAATAGCGGAACCTGGTTGCTCATATTGGTTCCCACATATTCTATGAAGATCTTTATTGGTCGTACCGTAATGACAACATACGTTATTCCCTTTGTCATCGGTATGTTACTTGCCTGAGATTCGATCGTCGGTATCTTCATACCTAGTTCAATATCATTACCGGCAAGTCCCTTTACTCGTTCCATAATGCATCATCCGACAACTAACTCATTAGTCACTTTGCTTGCAAGGCTTATCATGATGTGCATTATCGAGAGGGCCCAGAGATACCTCTCCGATACTCGGAGTGAAAAATCCTAATCTCGATCTATCCAACCCAACAAACACCTTCGGAGATACCTGTATGGCATCTTTATAATCACCCAGTTACGTTGTGACATTTGATAGCACACAAGGTATTCCTCCGGTATCCGGGAGTTGCATAATCTCATAGTCAAAGGAATATGTGTATGACATGAAGAAAGGAATAGCAACAAAACTTAACGATCATAATGCTTAGCTAACAGATGGGTCTTGTCCATCAAATCATTCTCCTAATGATGTGATCATGTTCATCGAATGACAACACATGTCCATGGTTGGGAAACTTAGCCATCTTTGATTAGTGAGCTAGTCTAGTAGAGGCTTACTAGGGACACGATGTTTTGTCTATGTATCCACACTTGCATCAAGTTTCCGTTTAATACAATTCTAGCATGAATAATAAACATTTATCATGATATAAGGAAATATAAAATAACAACTTTATTATTGCCTCTAGGGCATATTTCCTTCACAATTACATGGCAACTTTACTTTGCTTTTTTAGCTACAAAGTAGCGATGGCAAAAAATTTGATGTTTCTGATTTGGCCACTTTAAGTTTCATACTACATATTCTCATGGCAAAATTATTGTATTGACCATGGAAAAATCAATGCATTGACTATGGCATTTTATTATTTAAACAATGGCAATTTTATTAATTAGACCATGGTAGTTTTAGTGTAGGTAGCATGTCATTTTTATTTTTTAGGGGATGACATTTTTGTTCTTTAAACGATGTTTTTTTTTCTTAATGGCATTTCCTTATTTAGAGCATAGAAAATCATTAGGTAGAAACAATATGCTCTTCTTTTTGAAAACTGCCATGCTTTTTGTTAATATTTGTCAATGCCATTTAATGACCATCACCATTCAAATTGGAATACTAATTTGGTTCTAATGGTAATTTTTGCACTGATCTTTTTCTTCCAAAATGTTATCTAACACATGGCAATTTGTCTAATATGCTTATCTAGTGATCAATGGCATTCATGAACAAATTGGGTTTCTCCATAACATGGAAGTTTGATTTTTTGGGTAATGGTCACATGGGAATTCAGAACTTTATGTTTCCACGACAATTCTATGAACTATACTTTCAAATTCTTGAAATAAAAGTATATTTGTCTCATGGGAAGTTCTTTTAAACAGTTTTTGATTTCTAAATCATGGCAATTCTTGAAGAAAAAATATACTGACATGGCACCTTATCATATATGGCCACATTCATATAGAGCATCATGGCGAGTATTTTAAATGCATCATGCACAAATCTACATAAATTAGGACCTTTCTTTGTTTCTTCTTGGGCACATTCCATGGCAATTTTTACTGAACATGCATGCCATGGAAAAATTGTTGAACTTACCATGGCATTTATTTTCAATTTTTAGAAGCATGCAAATTTTATTATCTAGATCATGGCAATTTTTGTTTTAGTCGCATGGCAATTTTATTAGTTCGACAGTGATAAGTTTGTATGCACGATATTTTATGCTATGACAAATAAAGTATAAAACATGGCAAATTTATTATCTTGGTAAATATAGTTTTAGTGTCATGGCATTTTTATTTATTTTCAATCACGACAATTTGTTTGTGTGATTGTTATGTTATGACAACAGAAAAATAGAGGATGACCATTCTGTTATTTAGAGCACGACTCTTTCTTTGAATTAGCATAGCAATTTTTATTTTCTCGACCATGCCAATTTTTTATTTGATACATTTTCGTCGAAAACCAGATTTTTATTCCGTTTTTAGACGATAGCAAGTTTATTAATTATATTTTGTGCATTTTTAAGAGCAAGGTCTTTTATATTATCTAGATCATGTGAATTTTGTTTTTAATGGCATGGCAATTTTTATTTCAGTCTGCTAAATCTCAGTCGACTAAGACTTGGTTAAGTTTCAGTCGGCGCTATACTCATGAGATCTTACATTGAGAACTATGTCAAACTTTCTTTTTAGTTCTTTTCTTTCTTTCTTACATGTTATATCACTTGACTCTTCGGTAAGTCTCACTACACCCTTTTTATTTATGTCCAACCATGGCACTTTTCTATGTGCGCTTTTTTTATGTTATGACAAAGAAAACATAGAGCATGGAAATTTATTTATATTAAGATCATGACAAATTAAATCTAAAAAAAGATCATGGCAAATTACATTCTAGATTTTGGTAATTTTTCTGCATGGCAATTTTAATATATTTTAAACTAGAAATATTCAGTGTGTGATTTTTATGTTATGATAGCAAAAAATATAGAGCATGGTAATTATTAAGAGCGTAGCATTTTTAGTTTTTTGCAGTGGAAGGAAAATTTTATTGTTTCGATACACACATTTGCCATGATTTGGTCTAGAGCATCATGGCCGCGAGCTGTGAACTTTTTTCTTGGATATACATATTAATTTGTTGCTCAACTTTGTGTTTTTTCCCTTCTTTTTGAATATCACGGGTAACTCAATTTTTTTAGTCCGCAGAATGTCACGGGTAACTCAATAGTGGTAATGTTATGGCCCCAAATATACTTTAGACTCTTGTATGCATTGGCACTGCTAATGCAGAGACTGAGGATAATAAAAGGTTGCACTTTCTTGGATTTGTTATAATAACTGGACGCTAGCCCGCCGAGTATAAAGCCATTGAGTTATACCATGAGTTTCAGAAGTACAGCATGCAACAATAGCTAGTCTCTGTAGTTAGTCGCTGCTGAAAATTACTGTCAATTTGCCTCGGGTCGTTTCAGTTCTCTCCCCCCTCTAAAAACAACTCGTCTTGGTTTCAAAAAAAAAAATCGTCTCAAATCAATTGTCTAAAGCTAACTTTTATTGATTCCTTCTAAAACATGGTATTAACATGTTCGTGAACCGTGGAACTCTTTACGACACCTGTAACGGTTTTATTCCGGGCTCCTCTCTAATACTAGTTATTAGCATTCAGTATGGGCGGATCGGCGTAAGGACCGGAGAGCCACCCTTTGGCGACGTGGCGGTACGTGGCCTCCGTGAAGTGAGTCCCGTCCCAGCTCACAAACGCCGAGGGATTCTTGCAGGCGGCCACCCCCGGTTGGCTGCACACGGCGCTGATGTTCCAGTTGTA
This sequence comes from Triticum urartu, assembly GCF_056163025.1. Lineage (NCBI taxonomy): Eukaryota > Viridiplantae > Streptophyta > Magnoliopsida > Poales > Poaceae > Triticum > Triticum urartu. Next base: position 418,027,517 of record NC_141877.1, on the reverse strand, counting down.
CTTCCCGCCACCTCCGCAGCAAGCCCGCAGAACGTCGCCGCCGGCCACTCCTGCATGCAGATCGGTCACAAAATCTCAGATAACTCAGTGGCCATGCACATGCAACCCATGCACGCAGAACTTCTTTTTCTTACGTACCGAACCGGCCAGGGTTTCGGAGGATGTCGATGATCGGGTTGTAGAAGTCAGCCTTGATGACCTTGGCATGCGTGTACTTGCGCCTCAGACCGTCGATCGCATCACGGAGCTGGGTGTTGTGGTACTTGGTCACGCGGTCGACGTCGCTTAGGCAGCCGAGCTGGTCGAACTCCTTCGCCTTGTTGAGCTTCACGCGGGTCGCCAGCAGGGACGGCGAGCACCCGATCGGCGGGATCCCCGGCAGGACCACGTAAGTTGCACCTCCTTTGATGAGCACCTGTTGCACCAAGGTAATTAAGTTGACTAGTTTAGCGCCGTGTCACAAAAATGGTGTGTTGTGTACCAAAAAACTGAAGCATAACTAAAGAAATTGCAAAATGTATTACATACATCGACGGCATTGGCAATATTTTGCACAACTTGAGGTACATAAGCCCTCACTTCGCCTTCAGACTTCCCCGCAGCCCATGCCAGGTTGTAGTCGTTCACTCCAAACTCCCCGACGACGAAGAGGGTTTTCTTGAAGCATTCACTTGGTCCTACGTATCAAGCAGTTTCTCGGTATGTGTGTAACAGCCAAGAATTAAGCACTGTAACGGCTAGACAAGGGAGCGTGTCGCAGACCTGCCGTCTTGCAAAACGATGGCTTGAGTTTCTCGAACCAGTCCAGCTGCACGTTCAGAGAACTGTTTAGAAGCTTGAAATTAACATATTTGTTCCTCTCGAAGAAGTCGGCGTTGAGCGACGTCGCGCCGCCGACAGCGAAGTTGACGCCCTTGGAGACGTCAGGGCTCTTTTGCAGGGAGGGTCGAAGAAGAGGGAGACCAAACTCCTCGGCTGGTACCAAACCAAAAGAACAAGGTACATGATCAGTTATTCAAATTCCATCTAATCAAATTTTGAGCAAAGTGTTCACTTGACTCAACGAATTATCTGATAGTTCAACTTACCGATGAAATCGATGGTGACTCTCCCGTCGCTGAAGCGGCCATTGGGGTGGCCAAAGAAGGACTTGCCGTAAGGAGGCTTGTTATTGAACACAGGCACATCCGGAGTAGCCAAGATAAGCAGGTTGCCGGTGTCGATGTTGGAGTCGCCGAGGGCAAACAAGGAGGTGAACTTAACCCTGTCGGCGCTCACGCCTTGGAGACAGAAGAGGGCGAGAAGTGAGAATACGAGGGTAAGCTCCATGGCTGCAAAAACGTGGATTGCTGAAGAAAATCAGAGGCGCCCGAGGGCTAATTATAGTAGACGCTGCCCTCTGCTGATATGGAGTTACCATGCGTTATTTTAGGAAACAGTCAATGGAGTTACCATGTTTTTCTTTTGGGAAACCAATGGAGTTACCATGTTAATTAAGGTGGGAGCTCCTAAACTGATACGGGCCAGGAGGTACTAATTGAATAAGATTGAGCAACGATTTTGCACTTATACTATACAAAGACAGTATAATTGCTGGCACAATATTTTGCACGCAATCACCGTGATTACATGACAAATATGGATTTTAGCTGCCAAATGAATCAGCACTTACTCTCTTTTTTTTGCACTACTACAAACACAATATAATTGCTGGCACAATATTTTGTACGCAATCGCCGTGATTACATGACAAATATGGAATTTAGCTGCCAAATGAATCAATACTTCCTCCGTTTTTATTTACTCTGCATATTAGAGTTGACTGAAGTCAAACTTTGTAAAATTTGACCAAATTTTTAGAAAAAAGTACAAACATTTTCTATAAAAAATCTATATGATGTGAAAGTACATTCAATAATAAATCTAATGGTATATGTTTGTTATTGTATATGTTAATATTTTTGTTTATAAATTTGGTCAAAGTTTACAAAGCTTGACTTTGACTAAAGCTAATACGCGGACTAAATAAAAACGAAGGGAGTACTTACTTAATAAAACAAAAATTATTGATTTACCAAAGATGACACTAGTCAATGTGTACGTGCAATGCACGTTAATTTGAAAATATATTAAGTGCATGCGGATATTAAGTAGAATATTATTTGTGTGTTATTATGTAATTAGCACTATAATTGGTATGAAATTAACTGCACGCTAAACGTATTGAGTGCTCGACATTGAAGCAGTCTAGGTCGTTGGATTGCCATGATTTAATGGGCGAGATTAATTGGATCTGCCTCTTTATGTCTTTATATTGGTATAGATGATTTCATTTGCTAAACCAGCAAGACGTGTGTGGTTTTCAATGAAAACCGGTGAAAGAAAACCAAAGGCGGGAGAAAAAAAGTTAAAACAGAGAGGACATACATAGTGTGGGTTGGACACTCTAGGTTACTATCAACCTAATAGCAACCTTTTCTGTTTGTAAGTATTGCACCAGGGCACATTTTACTTCTAATAGGTCATGAATTATAGATAAATAAAAGAATCATTCTGAGCGAGTACATAATAGTTGTCCATTTTTTTTAATCGGCTTTAGGGAAAGACCAAAGATCTTTCGCCAGAAAAATTCCGAAAGAGAAAGAACTCTCATTGATATCTTCATGCTCGGTCCGATTTTGTAGTATGTTTTGGCCAAAGAAAACCCCACTTCATGGCACGATTGCCAGAATCTTTTAAGAAATGTTGTTTTAGGGCATCTTTAAAGCAGACTCTCAAACCTCCCGCAAGTGTCCGGACAACCATTCAACGACGTCCCATATTAGTCCGCGGACCAATCCGGAAGTCGGTTTTTTGGCAAACCGGAAGCAACCCAAGGGACTTTGCGGGAGTCTGGACAACTAGCCACCACTAGTGCAGGCAGGTCCTATACAAACTGTTTGGTCCTATACAAACTGTTTTTACCCCCTGTTGGTGTCCTGAATTAGTGGGTGCTTGTCACGTTGGCCCTATGGAGATGGGTCAGGCCGAAGACTAACCGAAGATAGACAAGTGGACCATGCTAGCCCTCGCCTACACTTAAAGCATATTTTGAATAGTTTGCATGTTTATCCCTACATTGTAACCAACCATGTGTAAATCCTAGGTACCCCCGACGTCTATATAAGACGCGGGGTTTAGTCCATAGAGGCACGCATTCTCATTCGCAAGGTGTACAAAGCTTAGACACTCATACAATCTCGAGGTAGATCAATTTGTACTATATACCCCATCACAATCAATATATAAGAAGAAGGATGCAGGGTTTTACCTCATCAACAGGGCCCGAATCTGGGTAAAACATCGTGTCCCTACTTTCCTTGTTACCATCTATCTCTGATCATCAAGCTTCAGACCCCCTACCCAAGATCTGCCGGTTTTAGCACTGACATTGGTGGCCCATACAGGTCCCGTCAGGTGATCACGAGAGCTCGGTGGTAGGTCTTCGGATCGATGACAACATCGGCTGTGGGGATATCTTTTGTCCCCGACCCACTCTTTGCTTTAGGAAGCGGCGTACTATGCGCTGACCCCGTTGGCACCTCGGCCAGGTGGAGAGTCTCGCCCAAGCCAAGCCCTTCGATTTGGCAATCTGGAATATGCCGCGGATGCCCGTGGCAAGCTCGTCTTCTCGGGTTGGGTTTCTGATCAGCTCGAGGATTCTTCGCATGTCATTGCCCACGAACCAGATTCGATCTTGGAGCAGGCCCATGACGAGATCCACTCCCCGGACTTGGCCTCAAGGATCTGAACATTACCTCGCCAGCTTAGACATCAAGCCCCTCCGGTGAGGCTTCTGAGGCAGCGTTACACCGCACCCCAGCTGATCTACAGGTAAGCTCCCCCTACCGTTAAGAGATGGGCGAGGCCAAACTCTCTGTTGTAAACAAGATGTTAAGCAGAATCCAGAACCTTACGACGCGTTTGGTTTGCGCTCAGGTAACGTATTCGACTTGGGTATCGGGAAGCTTCGTCTTCAGACTATTTTTACCGAATACGAGATATGTTTGTTTCGAGCGTTCGGCTCCTGATTTTCTAATCACCTTCGGTCCCGCCGTTTTCCGCTTCGCGAGCGCATGTATCGGAAGACGCCGCTACCTAATACATCGTGGGCCTACCAAACGCCGGATTCTGTTTCAGAAAGCGCTGTAATCGGAAGTCGTGACATTTCCGTTGAACCAAACGCGTTGTTAGACTCTCGAACGACCAGACTTCGGTCTACGACAAGATCAAAGGAGAGTCCAAAGACACGAGAAAATTCATCGCACCCGCCACCCACGAAGTCGTTACTGTCAAATATAGAACTGACATATCGGACCACGCCTATGAAAACACACCAATTCAAACGAAGTTGCCAGCAATCCATCACAGGACGTGCTCCCGATCACCGCCGAGGAGACTCAAAGTCGAGCAGTTCCCTCCACCCAAGACGTTTGTATCTTGGACAATACAAGTGATGAGGAGGAACCCAATGATTATGATTATTATCCGGAGACCAAGGATGATTTAACCCTCAGATCCGATGACTTCGATGTCCCCGAGGAGCCGTTCACCGACCTTCGGCTACAGGCTTTCCACCGGCGGTTTATTAGTACCGCCAGAAGAATGAAACAGAAGTCCGAATAGCTTCAAGGTGAGCAGGATAGACTAAATGACAAATGGACCGAGGTCCTTATCGCTGAGCAGGAGTTCAAACAAAGGGGGATTTGCTCTCCTTAGTTAGCAGATTCTTCTTAGTTAGATTCGCAAAATACTTTATTAGGATCAGCTACTAGTTCTCGTCAATGAGCACCGCCAAGCGGTCTTCACTGGCGTGCTTCTCCTTGACCGTGGAGTCGACCTTAACGGAAGTTGCATCATCGGAGGAAGGCATAACCACGAAATCGATCGGTGCTAACACCTTTCATCACACAATGAAAAATAAGATAAGAATTAACAACAAAGATTAATTCTAAGCAAATTTACCAAGGTTGTTGTATATATGGTGGACACTCTCTCAAGGTATCACGTGATGAACTGGCCCAGATCAACCGTCAATGTCAAAAGTCAACTTTTTTCTCCAAGAAGAACTGTTACAAATCTCATCTCTCTTGTGGTTGTATATATGGTGGACACTCTCCTGTGTATTTTGACTTCAGTGATGGTCAAGTTGGGTGAGTCCATCGTGCATTGCATAGGTATTTCATAGGACAAACTCGCCCAGATTGACCGTCATCATCAAAACTTGATTTCTTTCCTCCAAGAACAAATCTCACCGACTTTCATGATGGTCGCTCTTTCTCTCCTCTTTCTGCTTTACCAAGATCTCAGAGAAAGAGCGACCCCCTACGAAAACTGAAGGAAATATGCCCTAGAAGCAATAATAAAGTTGTTATTTATATTTCCTTATATCATGATAAATGTTTATTATTCATGCTAGAATTGTATTAACTGAAAACTTAGTACATGTGTGGATACATAGACAAATATAGTGTTCCTAGTATGCATCTACTTGGCTAGCTCGTTAATCAAAGATGGTTAAGTTTCATAGCCATGGACATGTGTTGTCATTTGATGAACGGAATCACATCATTAGAGAATGATGTGATGGACAAGACCCATCCTTTAGCTTAGCATAATGATCGTTTAGTTTTTCTGCTATTGCTTTCTTCATGACTTATACATGTTCCTCAGACTATGAGACATTAGAGAATGATGTGATGGACAAGACCCATCCGTTAGCTTAGCATAATGATCGTTTAGTTTTTCTGCTATTGCTTTCTTCATGACTTATACATGTGTAACGCCCCGAGACCGTTGCGCCAGGTGTCTTCCAGTTATTCGCTGTTGTTGCCTTGTCATTCGTTTGCGTGTTGCATCCTTGTCATGTCATCTGCATTGCATCATCATGTTTTCAAAACTTGCATCCGTCCGGGTTCCCCAATTCCGTCCGTTGTCCGTTCTGAGCCCAGACACACTCGCACGCGCCCGCGGCACGTCCGAAATAGTATTTTATAAGTGGCCAGGAAATGTTCTCGGAATGGGTTGAAAGTTGGCATGTGGTGTTGTTATGTTGTAGGTAGGTCGCCTTCCAAGTTTCATCGCATTCGGAGTTAGTTTGATAGCCCAACGGATAAATATGGCGACATTATAGTCGGTCTAACGTCGGATGTTTTCGGTCTCCGAAAACAGTCGCCGGGCCTCTCCTCTTCTCTCTTCTCAGCCCATTGCCTTCTGCACTACCTCTCACCTCCAGGCCCTACCTAACATCTCTCATCAACCCGCGACCCTCCTCGCGCGCGCACCCGAAAGCTGTCCCGGAACCGACCCGGGCAGTCGTCACCGTTGGATCCGGATCATCCCCAAACATCTACAAAATATCTCCGTTTTATTATTTGATCTCCCTAGCCTATTTATCCGGGACCATCCGATTAAGATCGGAGGGACCAAATGCCCTTAAACTTAGCCTTTTTGCTATATATAGATCAAACTCTATCCAAACCCTAAAATCTAGGAAGTTTGTCCTGCTGCCGCCGCCGCACTCATCTCCCAAATCCCCATCGGGATCCACCCCGATCCATCCCATCGCACCGCCGCAACCCCACCAAACTTCACTTGGCTTTCGTGCCCAGCCAATCCAGATCGAGAGGGGTTCGATCCCCAGCCTTCCCGTCCTCCTCCTTACCTCGTCGCTGGTGAGCGTCGTCGTCGGACCAAAACGGCCAGGCCAGTACCCCGCCGATGCCCCTCTAATCCCCTTCTCTCTTTGTTCCTCTCTCACATGTTCTCGTTTCTTGCTGCGAGGAGGAATCTCCATGGCCAACCGGAGCTGCGTCGCCGCGCCCGAGCTCTTCCGTCCACGCCAAGCCGTCGCCGTTCTTTCTCCGGTGCCCCATTCCCGTCGGATTTGCTCGAGCCCGCCACCACTGCGCCTCAAGCCTCTCCCGCCGGAGCCCCGCAGTCCTGCGCCGTCGCCTCCTCTGCATCGAGCGGGAGGACGACAAGCAGTGCTTTCCCTACAGCCGAGCTCCCCGTGACCTGAGGCTGTCGTCTTCGCCCGCGCTGCCACCATTGATTGGATCCGGCCGGAGCTGCTCATCCGCCTCACCTCCTGTCCTGGCTGCAAGCCACCGTCGCCCAGATCCTCCCCGAGCTCCAAGTTCTAGCGCCGCTGACACTACTGCATCTCCGCTGCAACCACCGTGGCGCTCGAACTCATGCAGCTTCGGGGCCAGCGCCGTCGCCTAGAGTTTCTCCGCCCGTAGTCCCCTTCGTCTCGTCCGCGTCGCTGGCGCCCCGCCAAGTCCTTCAAGCCACCGCCAAGTTCGCCGTCGTAGCTCTCCTGCATCGCCGCTGAACCTGCCACTGCTTCGCTCGAACAGGGAGGAGAACGCGTCTTCCTCTCCTGGCTCGGTTCGGCTGCACGTTGACCGGCCCAGCAACCGGCCTCTCTCCCGACTGGGCCTCAGCCCAAAGTGAGCAGCACCCTTTGTTTTTTTTTCCTCCTGTTGGGTCCAGCCAGTTTCGGCCCATGCTGTATTTTTTTCCCTGAACGATTTTCCTTTTTTTTCCAGAGAACCCAGTTTTACAGGAAACCCCCTAAACTTCATGCATTTAATAACTCTCAAAACGTGCATCCAAATTAAACAAACTTAATATGAAAGTTGCTTAGAATTTTGTGTAGTTTCATAATATGTCTTTTTCATCCATGTCTAAAATGTTTAAAATGATGTTTGTTTAAATTTGCTTAAATAACTTATTAAAATGATTTAATTCATAACTTAATAACCGTAGCTCGGTTTTTAATAAACTTTATATGTAAATGGGGTAGAAAAATGCCTAGTTTAACATGGTGTACTTGCTTTGCATGTTTAACAACTCTAAAATTGTGTTTAGGTCAGAACAGTACCAAACCTAATATTTGCATATGGGGTTTTGCCGGAGTTGTTGTTCGTTGTTTCCGGCCTCATTTGAACTTGCCTAGATAGGTAGTTTTGTTGTGCTTCACCCTTGCCATGTTAATCAACATTTAATATTGTTGGGTACATAAGCGAGATCAAACTAAATAACTTGAATGTGGTGTTTCATCAATATGCAACTCGTTGCATATTGAGCTCCACTTGATTTGTAGGATTGCTTGTGCACTTTGCCATGCCATGTATCATTAAACCGGTCATGCATCATACTTGGTTGTGCATCATGCCATGTCTATGTGGTGGTTGTTTACTATGTTGTTTGCTCCTTTCCGCTTGTGCTTCTTCGGGTTAGTTTCGATAACGTCGCGTTTGTGAGGATTCGTTTGACTTCGTCCGTTTGTCTTCTTCATGGACTCGTTCTTCTTCCTTGCGGGATTTCAGGCAAGATGACCATACCCTCGAAATCACTTCTATCTCTGCTTGCTAGATGCTCGCTCTTTTGCTATGCCTATGCTACGATACCTACCACTTGCTTATCATGCCTCCCATATTGCCATATCAAGCCTCTAACCCACCTTGTCCTAGCAAACAGTTGTTTGGCTATATTACCGCTTTGCTCAGGCCCTCTTATAGCGTTGTTAGTTGCAAGTGAAGATTGGAGTTTGTTCCATGTTGGAACATGGATATTTTGTTGGGATATCACAATATCTCTTATTTAACTAATGCATCTATATACTTGGTAAAGGGTGGAAGGCTGGGCCTTATGCCTGGTGTTTTGTTCCACTCTTGCCGCCCTAGTTTCCATCATACCGGTGTTATGTTCCTTGATTTTGCGTTCCTTACACGGTTGGGTTATAATGGGAACCCCTTGATAGTTCGCCTTGAATAAAACTCCTCCAGCAATGCCCAACATTGGTTTTACCATTTTCCACCTAGCCTCTTTTTCCCTTGGGTTCCGCGGATTCAAGGGTCATTTTTATTTAAACCCCCCGGGCCAGTGCTCCTCTGAGTGTTGGTCCAAACTAGAGCCCTGTGCAGCGCCCCCTCGGGGAAACTCGAGGTTTGGTTTTAGTTGTATGGAGCGCTCATCTAAGTGTGCCTTGAGAACGAGATATGTGCAGCTCCTATTGGGATTTGTCGGCATATTCGGGCAGTGTTGCTGGACTTGTTTTACCATTGTCGAGGATGTCTTGTAACCGGGATGCCGAGTCTGATTGGATTGTCTTGGGAGAAGGAATATCCTTCGTTGACCGTGAGAGCTTGTGATGGGCTAAGTTGGGACACCCCTGCAGGGATTTGAACTTTCGAAAGCCGTGCCCGCGGTTATGGGCAGATGGAAATTTGTTAATGTCCGGTTGTAGAAAACCTGAAACTTATCTTAATTAAAATGCATCAATCGCGTGTGTAACCATGATGGTCTCTTCTCGGCGGGGTCCGGGAGGTGAACACGGTGTTGGAGTAATGCTTGAACGTAGGTTGTTCTAGGATCACTTCTTGATCATACTTTCTCGACCGTGCTTTGCCTTCTCTTCTCGCTCTCATTTGCGTATGTTAGTCACCTAATATGCTACTCGCTTGCTGCAGCTCCCCCTCATACCTTTTACCCTACCTATAAGCTTAAATAGTCTTGATCACGAGGGTGTAAGATTGCTGAGTCCCCGTGACTCGCAGATTACTTCCAAAACTAGCTTGCAGGTGCCGATGATACCGTGCAGGTGACGCAGCCGAGCTCAAGGAGAAGCTCGATGAAGATCTCGTTCATTGTGTTGTTTTGTTTCAGTTGATCAGTAGTGGAGCCCAGTTGGGACGATCGGGGATCTGTGTAGCATTTGGGGTAGTCTTATTTTATTTTGGTTCCGTAGTCGGATCTTGTTTGTTTTCTGGATGTTGTAATGTTATATTCATGTATTGTGTGAAGTGGCGATTGTAAGCCAACTATGTATCTCCTTTCGTATTCATTACATGGGTTGTGTGAATATTACCTCACTTGCGACATTGCTTACAATGCGGTTATGCCTCTAAGTCATGCTTCGACACGTGGGAGATATAGCCGCATCATGGGTGTGACAACATGTTCCTCAGACTATGAGATTATGCGACTCCCAAATACCGGAGAAACACCTTGTGTGCTATCAAACGTCACAACGTAACTGGGTGATTATAAAGATGCTCCACAGGTGTCTCTGATGGTGTTTGTTGAGTTGGCATAGATCGAGATTAGGATTTGTCACTCCGAATGTCGGAGAGGTATCTCTGGGCCCTCTCGGTAAGGCTCATCACTATAAGACATGCAAGCAATGTGCCTAATGAGTTAGTTACGGGATGATGCATTATGGAACGAGTAAAGAGACTTGCCGATAACGAGATTGAACTAGGTATGATGATACCGATGATCGAATCTCAGGCAAGTAACATATCTATGACAAAGGGAACAATGTATGTTGTTATGTGGTTTGACCGATAAAGATCATCGTAGAATATGTAGGAGCCAATATGAGCATCCAGGTTCTGCTAATTGACCGGAGATATGTCTCAGTCATCTCTACATAGTTCTCGAACCCGTAGGGTCCGCACACTTAATGTTCGATGACGATTTGTATTATGAGTTTATGTGATTTGATGACCGAAGGTTGTTCGGAGTCCCGGATGAGATCACGGACATGACGAGGAGTCTCGAAATGGTCAAGACATAAAGATTGATATATTGGAATGCTATATTCGGACATCGGAATGGTTCTGAAGAAGTTCAGGTATTTTCCGGAGTACCAAGAGGTTACCGGAACCCCCCGGGGAGTTGATGGACCTTAGTGGGCCTTAGTGGGAAGGAGAGGCGGCAGCCAGGAGGTGGCGTGCGCCCTCCACCCCCAAGCCCAGTCGGAATTGGACAAGGGGTTGGGGGCACGGCCACCCTCTCCCTTGCTTCCCTCTTCTCCTTTACGTGGAAACCTACTAGGACTTGGAGTCCTAGTAGGATTCCCCTTCTCTCGGCGCGCCCTAGCCTGGCCGGCCGGGCTCCCCCTCCCTCCTTTATATACCCGGGCAGGGGGCACCCTAGAACACACAAGTTGATCTTTTAGCCATGTGCGGTGCCGCCCTCCACAGTTACACACCTCGATCATATTGTTGTAGTGCGTAGGCGAAGCCCTGTGTCGATAACTTTGCCGTACCTTCGGTACTTGGATCGGTTGGATCGCGAAGACGTTCGACTACATCAACCGTGTTACTAAATGCTTCCACTTTCGGTCTATGAGGGTACGTAGACACACTCTCCCCTCTCGTTGCTATGCATCTCCTAGATAGATCTTGTGTGATCGTAGGTAAATTTTTTGTAATACTGCGTTCCCCAACAGTAGCATCCGAGCCAGGTCTATGCGTAGATGTTATATGCACGAGTAGAACACAATGAGTTGTGGGCGATAATAGTCATACTGCTTACCAGCATGTCTTACTTTGATTCAGCGGTATTATTGGATGAAGCGGCCCAGACCGACATTACATGACCGTGTTCATGAGACTGGTTCTACCGACGTGCTTCGCACACAGGTGGCTAGTGGGTGTCTGTTTCTCCAGCTTTCGTTGAATTGAGTTTGACTACACCTGGTCTTTGTTGAAGGTTAAAATAGCACACTTGACGACAAATCGTTGTGGTTTTGATGCGTATGTAAGAACGGTTCTTGCTAGAAGCCCGTAGTAGCCACGTAAAACTTGCAACAACAAAGTAGATGACGTCTAACTTGTTTTTGCAGGGCATGTTGTGATGTGATATGGTCAAGACGTGATGATATAAATTGTTATATGAGATGATCATGTTTTGTAACAGTTATCGGCAACTGGCAGGAGCCATATGGTTGTCGCTTTACTGTATGAAATGCAATCGCCATGTAATTTCTTTACTTTATCACTAAGCGGTAGCGATAGTCGTAGAAGCAATAGTTGGCGAGACGGCAAACGATGCTACGATGGAGATCAAGGTGTCAAGCCGGTGACGATGGTGATCATGGCAGTGCTTTGGAGATGGAGATCAAAGGCACAAGATGATGATGGCCATATCATATCACTTATTTTGATTGCATGTGAGGTTTATCCTTTATGCACCTTATTTTGCTTAGTACGGCGGTAGCATTATAAGATGATCTCTCACTGAATTTCAAGATATGAGTGTTCTCCCTAAGTATGCACCGTTGCTATAGTTCGTCCTGCCGAGACACCACGTGATCATCGGGTGTGATAAGCTCTACGTTCACATACAACGGGTGCAAACCAGTTTTGCACACGCAGAATACTCGGGTTAAACTTGACGAGCCTAGCATATGCAGATATGGCCTCGGAACACTGAGACCGAAAGGTCGAGCGTGAATCATATAGTAGATATGATCAACATAGTGATGTTCACCATTGAAAACTACTCCATCTCACATGATGATCGGACATGGTTTAGTTGATATGGATGACGTGATCACTTAGATGATTACAGGGATGTCTATATAAGTGGGAGTTATTAAGTAATATGATTAATTGAACTTTAATTTATCATGAACTTAGTACCTGATAGTATTATGCATATCTATGCTGTTGTAGATAAATGGCCTGTGTTACTGTTCCATTAAATTTTAATGTGTTCCTAGAGAAAGCTAAGTTGAAAGATGATGGTAGAAACTACACGGACTGGGTCCATAACTTGAGGATTATCCTCATTACTGCACAACAAAATTACATCCTGGAAGCACCGCTAGGTGCTAGGCCTGCTGCTGATGACTACTCGATAGTTCAGTGTGCCATGCTTTATGGCTTAGAATTGGGACTTCAAGGACGTTTTGAATGTCATGGATCATATGAGATGTTCCAGGAGTTGAAGTTAATATTTCAAACAAATGCCCGGATTGAGAGATATGAAGTCTCCAATAAGTTCTACAGCTGCAAAATGGAGGAGAATAGTTCTGTCAGTGAACATATACTCAGAATGTCTAGGTACCACGACCACTTGACTCAACTAGGAGTTAATATTCCTGATGATAGTGTCATTGAAAGAGTTCTTCAATCACTGCCACCAAGCTATAAGAGCTTCGTGATGAACTATAATATGCAAGGGATGGATAAGGCAATTCCTGAGCTCTTGGCAATGCTAAAGGCTGCAGAGGTAGAAATCAAGAAGGAGCATCAAGTGTTGATGGTTAACAAGACCATTAGTTTCAAGAAGAATGGCAAAGGGAAGAAGGGGAACTTCAAGAAGAATGGCAAGCAAGTTGCTGCTCAAGTGAAGAAGCCCAAGTCTGGACCTAAGCCTGAGACTAAGTGCTTCTACTGCAAAGGGACTGGTCACTGGAAGCGGAACTGCCTGAAGTATTTGGCAGATAAGAAGGATGGCAAAGTGAAAGATATATTTGATATACATGTTATTAATGTGTACCTTACTAATGCTCGCAGTAGCGCCTTGGTATTTGATACTAGTTATGTTGCTCATATTTGCAACTTTAAACAAGGGCTATGGATTAAGCGAAGATTGGATGCGCATGGGAAATGGTTCCAAAGTCGATGTGATCGCGGTCGGCACGCTACCTCTACATCTACCTTCGGGATTAGTTTTAGACCTGAATAATTGTTATTTGGTGTTAGCGTTAAGCATGAACATTATATCTGGATCTTGTTTGATGCGAGACGGTTATTCATTTAAATCAGAGAATAATTGTTGTTCTATTTATATGAGTAATATCTTTTATGGTCATGCACCCTTTATGAGTGGTCTATTTTTATTGAATCTCGATAGTAGTGATACACATATTCATAGTATTGAAGCCAAAAGATATAAGTTTAATAATGATAGTGCAACTTATTTGTGGCACTGCTGTTTAGGTCATATTGGTGTAAAGCGCATGAAGAAACTCCATGCTGATGGGCTTTTGGAATCACTTGATTATGAATCACTTGATGCTTGTGAACCATGCCTCATGGGCAAGATGACTAAGACTCTGTTCTCGGAACAATGGAGCGAGCAATAGACTTATTTGAAATAATACATACTAATGTATGCGGTTCGATGAGTGTTGATGCTTGCGGCGGGTATCATTATTTTCTAACCTTCACAGATGATTTGAGCAGATATGGGTATATCTACTTGATGAAACATAAGTTTGAAACATTTGAAAAGTTCAAAGAATTTCAGAGTGAAGTGGAAAATCATTGTAACAAGAAAATTAAGTTTGTATGATCTGATCGTGGAGGTGAATATTTGAGTTATGAGTTTGGTCTTCATTTGAAACAATGTGGAATAGTTTCACAGCTTATGCCACCTGGAACACCACAGCGTAATGGCGTGTCTGAACGTCGTAATCGTACTTTATTAGATATGGTATGATCTATGATGTCTCTTACTGATTTACCGCTATCATTTTGGGGTTATGCTTTAGAGACGGCTGCATTCACGTTAAATAGGGCACCATCGAAATCCGTTGAGACGACACCATATGAACTGTGGTTTGGCAAGAAAGCCAAGTTGTCGTTTCTTAAAGTTTGGGGCTGTGATGTTTATGTGAAAAAGATTTAACCTGATAAGCTCGAACCCAAATCGGCGAAATGTGTCTTCATAGGATACCCAAAGGAGACTGCTGGGTACACCTTCTATCACATATCCGAAGGCAAGATATTCGTTGCTAAGAATGGATCCTTTCTAGAGAAGGAGTTTCTCTCGAAAGAAGTGAGTGGGAGGAAAGTAGAACTTGATGAGGTAATTGTACCTTGTCCCTTATTGGAAAGTAGTTCATCATAGAAATCAGTTCCAGTGATTCCTACACCAATAGTGAGGAAGCTAATGATGATGATCATGAAACTTCTGATCAAGTTACTACCAAACAACGTAGGTCAACTAGAGCAAGATCCGCACCAGAGTGGTACGGTAATCCTGTTCTAGAGGTCATGTTATTTGACCATGACGAACCTACGAACTATGAGGAAGCGATGATGAGCCCAGATTCCACAAAATGGCTTGAGGCCATGAAATCTGAGATGGGATCCATGTATGAGAACAAAGTGTGGACTTTGGTTGACTTGCCCGATGATCGGCAAGCCATAAAGAATAAATGGATCTTCAAGAAGAAGACTGACCCTGACGGTAATGTTACTGTCTACATAGCTCGACTTGTTGCGAAAGGTTTTTGACAAGTTCAAGGAGTTGACTACGATGAGACCTTCTCACCCGTAGCGATGCGTAAGTCTGTCTAAATCATGTTAGCAATTGCCGCATTTTATGATTATGAAATTTGGCAAATGGATGTAAAAACTTCATTCCTTAATGGATATCTTAAAGAAGAGTTGTATATGATGCAACCAAAAGGTATTGTCGATCCAAAAGGTGCTAACAAAGTGTGCAAGCTCCAGCGACCCATTTATGGACTGGTGCAAGCCTCTCGGAGTTGGGATATACGCTTTGATAGTGTGATCAAAGCATATGGTTTTATACAGACTTTTGGAGAAGCCTGTATTTACAAGAAAGTGAGTGGGAGCTCTGTAGCATTTCTGATATTATGAAATTTGGCAAATGGATGACATATTGTTGATTGGAAATGACACTGAATTTCTGAATAGCATAAAAGGATACTTGAATAAGAATTTTGCAACCAAAGACCTCGGTGAAGTTGCTTATATATTGGGCATCAAGATCTTTAGAGATAGATCAAGATGCTTAATTGGACTTTCACAAATCACATACCTTGATAAAGTTTTGAAGAAGTTCAAAATGGATTAGTCAAAGAAAGGGTTCTTGCTTGTGTTGCAAGGTGTGAAGTTGAGTCAAACTCAATGCCCGACCGCTGCAGAAGATAGAGAGGAAATGAAAGTCATTCCCTATGCCTCAGCCATAGGTTCTATCATGTATGCAATGCTGTGTACCAGACCTAATGTGTGCCTTGCTATTAGTTTAGCAGGGGGGTACCAAAGTAATCCAGGAGTGGATCATTGGACAGTGGTCAAGAAATTCCTGAAATACCTGAAAAAGACTAAGGATACTTTTATCATTTATGGAGGTGATAAAGAGCTCGTCGTAAATGGTTACGTCGATGCAAGCTTTGACACTGATCCGGATGACTCTAAGTCACAAACCGGATATGTATTTTTATTGAATGGTGGAGCTGTCAGTTGGTGCAGTTGTAAGCACAGCGTCATGGCGGGATCTACGTGTGAAGCGGAGTACATAGCTGCTACCTCTTGAGCATGCGTTGGTTTTCCATTGAAGAGGAAAGGTTGATGCAACAAAGTAGCGTAAGTATTTCCCTCAGTTTTTTAGAACCAAGGTATCTATCCAGTAGGAGACAACGCACAAGTCACCTATGTGATAGCCTGGCTTATTAGGGATGATAGACTACTCATATCAATAAGGAATTCCTTCTTTTCCGGGAGCCCATTTGGACAGAACTCCAAATTTAAGCGTGCTCAGCCTGGAGTAGTGTCGGGATGGGTGACCGACCGGGAAGTTGCTCCCGGGTGCGCATGAGTGAGGACAAAGTGCGCAGAAAAGACTAGTATTGATCTGTGGGGCCAGTCTAGATCCCGCCAGGAGTAACGACCACCGGCGGGTGTGTCCGGGGCGTTACAAGTTGGTATCAGTGCTGACCCTCACGGTTACACGGATGGTTGCGGACAGGTGTGTGGTCATGTTGTTCATGATGTTTGTGACCCGTCGTGGCACACGGCATGGCACATGTACTGGACTGGAAGCACAGACGTATGTGCCAAGAGGGAACGTTCCTGTGGCCCAACGAGGACATCAATTCCTCTGAGTGGGGATGTATGTGATAGCCTGGCTTATTAGGGATGATAGACTACTCATATCAATAAGGAATTCCTTCTTTTCCGGGAGCCCATTCGGACAGAACTCCAAAGTTAAGCGTGCTCAGCTTGGAGTAGTGTCGGGATGGGTGACCGACCGGGAAGTTGCTCCCGGGTGCGCATGAGTGAGGACAAAGTGCGCAGAAAAGACTAGTATTGATCTGTGAGGCCAGTCTAGATCCCGCCAGGAGTAACGACCACCGGCGGATGTGTCCAGGGCGTTACAACCTAGTACCTGCACAAACAATCAGGAACCTTGCAACCAACGCGATAAAGGGGTTGTCAATCCTTTCATGGTCACTCGCAAAAGTGAGATCTGATAAAGATAGTAAAGTAAATATTTTTGGTATTTTTGTTGTATAGATTGGAAAGTAAAGATTGCAAAATAGTAAACGAGATGCGATGTAAATAAAAGAGATGCAATATAATAAGAAAGAGACCCGGGGGCCATAGGTTTCACTAGTGGCTTCTCTCAAGATAGCATGTATTACGGTGGGTGAACAAATTATTGCCGAGCAATTGATAGAAAAGCGCATAGTTATGAGAATATCTAGGGAATGATCATGAATATAGGCATCATGTCCATGTCAAGTAGATCGAAATGATTCTGCATCTACTACTGTTACTCCACACATTGACCGCTATCCAGCATGCATCTAGAGTACTCCCTCCATTTTTGTATACAAGGCCACTATCTCAGATTACATGTACCTAGGTAGAATTTAATGTGTGCTTTGCCATCCAACTCTTCTTTTCGTTTACCGTGAACATTAACACCCCGCATGCAATCCTTCAGGTGGCGAACAACAATTTTTAATCCCGCGCACAACTCTCTCTCTCTCTCTCTCCCGCCGCTTTCACTCGTTGCATGCAGCCATGCAGAGCATGCATTGGACGTCCGAAAAACGGGCTGCAAATACTTGCCCGCGCCATCTTTTGCTCGTCCGCGCCATTTTTTTGCATATTCTCGCCCGCGCCATCTTTTTCTCGTCCGCGCCATCTTTTCCAAAGGTTCGCGGGCGCCAAACACTGACCTGTTTTACCATTCAGATTCAACTTTTTTGTACTCCATTATCACACTTAGTCGTCACACTTAAACAAGAGTAGCAATGTTCATAAATCCACAAGACTAAAACATGACTCATAACTTGAACAACGCAAGATTAAAGGAAGAGTAGCACAGTTCATAATCCAACAATGGAATCATACTTCAAACTTGACAACACAATGATCGAAGACATGAAAGAGGAGACTACTTCTCATCTAGGAGCTCAATATCAATGGAATCCGGCACTACCGTATCCGGGTCAAATGTATCAGGTGCATACTCACCTCGCCGGTCTTAGTTTTCGGAGTCCGGAATATGTACCACTTGGGGTGGATACATCTCTGTTACGTCGTCAACGAAGACACCTTCTTCCTCCTCATAGTTATCAAGGTCGTCTTCCATGCCAACGAGGTCTCCGGCCAGCAGAACCTGTGCATGTTCGGTCCCCTTCTCTACGTCAAGCCACCTTCCTAATGCACTCAGAGATCGCATGCTCCATGGTGGCATCTTCTCCGACAACTGTACATCGACGGCGCCTAGCTGCTGGTCTTCTGTCTCTGCGTCAGAGTCGATAAGGCCGGTGATGAAGTCAAACTCGTCGTGGTGGACGGCGGCTATGGCTGCCATGTCATTGCCTGCAGCCCGGCCGTCTCCGACGCTTGAAACAAAGCTGCGACTGCCGCTTGCAGCCCAGCCGTCGACCCCGCTTGAAATGTAGCCGCCGTCGCCTGCAGCTTCCTGTCCTCCGCCGCTTGAAACAGAGCCGCCGTGGCCTGCAGCCCAGTGCCCGCTGCTGCTTGAAACCGAGCGGCAGCCTGCGTGTGACTTGCTGCCATCGCCACTTGTAGCCCAGCCTCCGCTGCCACTGCCTCCACTAGCCATAGGAGAAGAGAAGAAGATGGAATGGACGAGGAAGGAAGAAGGAGAAGAGCGGATGCAAGCAATGAATAGGAGATGAGCGAACGTCTAGCAGAAAGTAGCTAGTGTCATTATCACAGCATGCATGCACGCATTAAACTGGTTTGCTTATATGAGGAAGGATCATTAATTCTTGCCTCGTTTTGTGTTGGTGGCCTTGTATAGATGCAATATGTATTTTTGATAGTGGCCTTGTACACAAAAATGGAGGGAGTATTAAGTTCATAAGAACAGAGTAACGCTTTAAACAAGATGACATGATGTAGAGGGATAAACTCAAGCAATATGATATAAACCCCATCTTTTTATCCTCGATGGGAACAATACAATACGTGCCTTGCTGCCCCTACTGTCACTGGGAAAGGACACCGCAAAATTGAACCCAAAGCTAAGCACTTCTCCCATTGCAAGAAAGATCAATCTAGTAGGCCAAACTAAACCGATAATTCGAAGAGATTTGCAAAGACATCAAATCATGCATATAAGAATTCAGAGAAGAACCAAATAATATTCATAGATAATATTGTTCATAAACTCACAATTCATTGGATCTCGGCAAACACACCGCAAAAGAGTATTACATTGAATAGATCTCCAAGAACATTAAGGAGAACTTTGTATTGAGAATCAAAGAGAGAGAAGAAGCCATCTAGCTAATAACTATGGACCTAGAGGTCTGTGGTAAACTACTCACGCTTCATTAGAGAGGCTATGGTGTTGATGTAGAAGCCCTCCATGATCGATTGCCCCTCCGGCAGATCACCGGAAAAGGCCCCAAGATGGGATCTCACGGGTACAGAAGGTTGCGGTAGTGGAAAAGTGGTTTTGTGGCTCTCTGCGATCGATCTAGGGTATAAGAGTATATATAGGTGGAAGAAGTACGTTGGTGGAGCAACAAGGGGCCCACGAGGGTGGGGAGTGTGCCCTCCTGCCTCGTGGCCGCCTCGTGGTGTTCGAGACATCAACTCCAAGTCTTCTGGTTTGCTTTCGGTCCAAAAAAGATCACGCGAAGGTTTCATTCCGTTTGGATTCCGTTTGGTATTCCTTTTCTCCGAAACTCTAAAATAGGCAAAAAAACAGAAACTGGCACTGGGCCTTCGGTTAAAAGGTTAGTCCCAAAATAATATAAAAGAGCATATTAAAGCCCATTAAACATACAAAACAGATAATATAATAGCATGGAACAATAAAAAATTATAGATATGTTGAAGACGTATCAAGCATCCCAAGCTTAATTCCTCCTCGTCCTCGAGTAGGTAAATAATAAAAACATAATTTTTGATGTGGAATGCTATCTACATAATTATCGATGTAATTTTTCTTTATTGTGGCATGAATGTTCAGATCCGAAAGGTTCAAAATAAAAGTTTATATTGACATAAAAATAATAATACCTCAAGCATACTAATAAAGCAATCATGTCTTCTCAAAATAACATGGCCAAAGAAAGCTATCCCTATAAAATCATATAGTCTGGCTATGCTTATCTCCATCACTGAAAATATTTAAATCATGCACAACCCTGATGACAAGCCAAGCAAAATTTTCATACTTTTGATGTTCTCAAACTTTTTTAATCTTCACACAATACATGAGCGTGAGCCATGGACATAGCACTAAAGGTGGAATAGAATGGTGGTTGTGGATATGACAAAAAGGAGAAGATAGTCTCACATCAACTAGGCGCATCAACGGGCTATGGTGATGCCCATCAATAGATATCAATGTGAGTGAGTAGGGTTGCTATGCAACGGATGCACTAGAGCTTGTTTGACACGAGAAAAATCTCTAAGGACTCCGCGAGAAGGGAAGGGGAGTGTATTTCTCTCTTGCGCCGGGAAAGGGAAATGTAAATATGCGGGCATGCCAGTGTACCGTAGTACACAAAGAAAACAATACGGCAAACGAGTATTTCATTAATCTCATTGGAGAAACAAAATTATGAGATCCCGTAAAGAAAACAAATGCGCTCTGTGGCCTACTAGCACGGCTAGCCTGACTGTGGCGAGTGCGGTCTCCTGGTTCCCGGGGCCTCGGAAGGTTCCCGATTAATTACTCCTGCGGTTGCTCCGCGGCATACCTCCGATTGAGCTATGTGGTCGTCTTCGTCGTCTTTGCTTCGCGTCCTCCATGCATGATGATGGTGATGTGTGTGTGGGCGGCGGCACAGCCCGTGTCCTTGTCGATACACGCGCTGCATGTAGCGTGGCCTTAGCGATGGCCGCACCCGCCCTCGCTGTCGTGCCTCGTCGGTCTTGATGGTGTTGGAGTAGTTGGTGTTGGGGTAGCATGGGTCACACTTGGCTTAGATTTCTCGACGGCCGGTTACTTCATCGGGGTGTGCAAGGGCCTACACCTTGCGGGAGTAATGGTTTGGGGAGATTGCTGTTAGTGTAAAAACGAACACGCGCTTAGATGGGCGTGGCCGAGGTGGTTGGCACCTCGTCTCGGCTAGACGCCGAGTATTCGGCGGTCTACCAAGACAAAGGGGGACGCCTTACAAGGCCGTGGAAAGGTGGCATTGTAGAGTCCGCGTCGCCTTGGACTGGTGCTATGCCAGATGGTGACCTGTACGCCGGCGACACCATGGACCTGTACGCCAAGGACCTGTTCGCCACGATAGGTGCACCTCTCGAAGGAGGGACCGATCTTGTACTGTGTCGCTGCAAACTTTGATTTGACAAAAGATCTGTACGCAATGAAGGGGGAAGCGAGTCCCGGGCCACGTCATCACCGAGCTCCGGCTCCGCCCCGCCGTCTCATCCGGGAAGCAAGACACCAAACCTGTGCATCGTGATCGGAACGCCATGGACCTGTGCACCGGTGGGCCCGTTCGTTGTGACCTGTGCGTCGTGACCTGTTCCCTGGTGACATGTAGACTGCCATGATAGAGCACTGGGGCTAGCGGTTGGGCTGCGTCTTTGCGAGCTCCGGCTGCTCCCAAGTCATCTTCAGCCAAAAATATAACACCTAAAAGAGAAAGACTTCGTGTAGACTAACTCCGACGGTACCAATGTAGTTTTCTGTTCCGGTGAAGTCGTCTCCGGAGGCGGCGATGGGATCACACGAGCATCATCTCAGGTGACCGACACGTATCCTCGGCGTGGTGCATGCATGCTGCATGTGAAGGAGAGAGACAAGAGAAAAGTTAGACGATCATCTCACCATCCGGAAAAGTGAACTTGATGTTCATGTCGATGACGCGGAGGTCCCTTGTGTGTAGATGGATGAACGCCGGCCTCCTCTCCGTGCACGCCGGTGTAGATTTATGAACGCCGGCCTCCTCTCCGTGCACACCGGCATCGTCTCACGTGGTGTCAGGTACTGTGTTTTCTGTGTGATTGATGTGTGCATGCGTGAGTCCTTCCTCTCTGATCGTGCATGGATGTGAAGGGCGGTGGCGTCTACGCGTGCGTGCCTCCGTGCCTCGTCCTCATGTCGTGGAGTTCTGCCTTTATATAGGCAAGGAGCTAGGGCTGGATGATGCGGTGGTGCAGCGTAGGCCGCCGCCAGTTTTCTGTTAGATGAACGCATCGCTCGCAAGATACACGGAGGTGATGATAATCCATTCAAACCGTGAGCTTAAGGTGCATTCTTATCCAATTGCTACCAACCAGACGTACTCGATTTATCATGTATTTTGCTGGCTGTTAGACAGGCCCAAGCAAGACGCATGCATGTGGCTTCAAAAGATAAGCAACCGAGTTGTCAACACACTTTAAACAACGTGTCAGGCAGATTAGAGGGCTGGATGGAATATTTAAATAATATATTTGTGATTGAGAAAGCTAATTAGCATGCAACGCATGCATGCATCAGGCTCAAGTTCACATGCATGAACTATGGCCACCGAACGTGGAGAAAGTTTTTATTTGTACGTGTGCATATCAAATACTACCAAAGTCATTCTTCCTTTGATTCTATGAAAAAACACTATGATATATACTCGTGCTCATAGATACTTTGGCGCCACAAATTCTCGTCGAACAAATGCCCCCTCGCCAAGTTGAGTTCGAGCGCGAAGCGATCAAACTTGACTTGCTAAAAATGTTCGACCGCTGGGCGCAATTTACTTGCAGCCTTGGTGTTTTTTTATTTAAAGATAACGCGGGTAGATCCTTCCGCTTTCTGAGACAACTTGTTGGGCCATGTAGCTGCTATGGCGCCTATCAACGAAGCGATCTCAGCTTACCTCCATTCTGCAGTGCAACACCATGCCACATTTTGGAGAAGTTTTATCGACCTAGTCGCGACCGCCTAGCTGTTGCGGTGTCAGCCGACTAGATCGAAGGGTTTCACAGATTCATGCTAGCCGCACTGGCGCATTGCACTACTCCCGTGATCTTCCAGTGATGATGTAGGTGAGGCGTCGGTAGGCCATCGACAACTCACTTACACCTTGGATAGTGTGTTGCCATGGCATGGCGGGGCAATTTTGATGGTATGCCGGGACGCCATCGGCCTTATGGATGATCAAGGGGTGATGTTGCCCCCAAGCTTCATTGTTGTTGGAGACGGGGTACCGGAGTGACATCGGCACCACCCTTAGGAGCATGCAAGTGTCGCCTTCCGGTGCTCACCATTCATGTTGGTGTAGGTGATTGGTCGTCGGGATGTCATCGGCGCCGCCATGCACGCATGGGTATTTCTGCCACCATGCGAACATGGTGTAGGTCGGTGTAGAGGTTTGAAGTCGGGATATCGTCGACGTTCATGGCGTACGGGTTGGTTGCCCCGGACGCCCTGCGATGTTGGTTGGTGTAGAGTACTCGACGTTAGGTTGTCATCGGCAACACCGAGAAGTACCTCTTCATTGGCTGCAAAAGACGTTGGGGGAGTGCAACAACTAGAAACACCCAACAAAACAAAGTGAACCAAGAGAAAAAGGGAGGTTTGGTTGTTTTTTTTAATGTTGGCTTTCCCGTTATACACCAGCTATAGGTGTGACATCCGAGAAGGCTACCAAAGGACTTGTCATCGAGAGTCGTCGAAATACCATGAAGATTACAACTCAACAACTGCATAAGCCTCGGTGTATGTGTATGAAGACGCCATGTTTCGGGATGCTTCCGAGAGGCAACAGAAATTCATATTCTAGCCCATCATCATGCGGAGGGGCCCCACAGCCCACCATGCCCACTACGCATGCCTCATGAACCCAGAGACTTGGGTATGGTAGGTTCAGGGTAGATGGTTTTGGGAGAACAGCTTGGCGATTTTTCTTCATGCCTTATTGAGGGGTGGTGAACATCTACCTTCCGCCTTCGTTCTAGTGAGTCCCGTATTGCTTGGGACAACTTGACTACTTCTTGGACTCTTGGTGATTTTTTGATTGCTTCTTGGAGATTTAGGATTTTTTTGTGTGCGGATTGATTGATTGGCCATAGACTTTGTGAACTTGCTTGCACTTTTGTGGATTTTGCTTGCACTTCTTGAGGATTCTTCTTCCATGACTTTTCGAAGACCCACCTTAAGAACTTGGAAGGCACGTGTTCACCTCTGTGGACTAAGAAAACCCTCTGGCATTTTATCTGGAGCTTTTGGTGGCGTACCCCAAGGTTGTCATGTGGCTATGCACCGAACCAACCTGCATTGGGCCAGGTAGCACCATGATCTTTTCCTATAGCCTCCCCTAGGATGCGAGCCTCTATGAACACGAAGCATGACAGGAAACATGAAGGACACGGAGTCTCAGCACTCAGAAGTGCCCAAGTAATCATCTCCACAGCCTCTGGAAGCATATGCCTGATACTTGTCGTGCATTGTGGGTGTAGGAGCCGCTCTGCCTGCAACTTGACACATTGTGCCACCCTCTGACAAGTCCTAGGGTAGCCAAAACTTCAATCAACAGAATGACATGGTAGGTGAAAGCTAGTTTTTGTTGTTGTTGGACTGAGTCCATTAAAACTAAGGAGACCAAGAAAATATCCACAACATGTAATGAAGAGTGCATCATGGATCCGATAACCCACTGAAAAGGGTCTCCCCAACGTAAAAAAGGCAACATTTTAAGAAAATATTTTTTAAGGAACCTTCTGTTGATTGGAGGCATAGGCCGGGCTCCCTGGGAATCAACCAGCTAGTATGCACCCCTGTCATAGACTTTCTCGACGACATATGGTCCTTCCCATTTTGGCTCGAACTTCCCCTTCGTCTTGTGCGTGATGACAATGGGTCGACGGAGCACGAGGACCAACCCGCCCTTCCAGAATACGCGCTGCTTGACGAACTTGTCATAGGCTCTCACCATGTTCTGGCGGTAGAGCTCCAGGTTTTGCAGGGCATGAAGTCGCTCCTCTTCAAGGGCGTCGAGCTCCTGGAAACGAAGTTGTACCTGTTCATCTTGGTTGAGTCCTTCCTGGAGAGACACCCGTAAAGAGGGTAGCTGGAGTTCCAGTTACAGTACGGCTTCACTCCCATAAACGAGAGAGAATGGAGTAGCCTGTGTCGGGGTACGGACTGTAATGCGGTACGCCCATAAGGACTCGAAGAGACGATCATGCCAGTCTCTCTTGTGTTTTTGTCACCGTCTTCTTGAGTATCTTGCTGAGCGTCTTGTTGAAGGCTTCGATCGCCCCGTTGGCTTGAGGGTAGTAGCCGGTGGAGTAGTTCCACTTGATCTTGTACTTCTCCATGAACGTGTACATCTTGTTGGACTTGAATGCCTTGGCATTGTCAGAGGTGATGCGGTGTGGAATCCCAAAGGATATATGATATTTTGCTCTAGGAACTTGATGACGTTGTCGCTCTTCACCTCCCGTAGTGGAACGGCTTCCACCCATTTGGAGAAGTAGTCCATCACGACGAGGATGAAACGATGCCCCTGGATGATGAAGGGTCAATGAGGCCGATGACGTCGATTCCCCAAGCATCAAATGGCCAAGAGGGAACTGTAGGATGAAGCGGGACCGGCGGCTGGTGCTTGAAGTCGCCAAGTACTTAACAATTGTGGCATGACCTGGCGACTCGAAGGCAGTCCTCCATGACGCCGGGCCAATAGTATCCTGCAAGACGTATGCTATGATACATCTTTGCTCCTCCTTGGTGCCCGCCGCAGACTCCATGGTGCATCTCCTAGAGGATCTTCTCGGCTTCACCTCGACTGATGCACCGAAGTAGGACCTCCTGTCTATGAGACCGCTTGTATATAAGGACACTTGCTTCGTAAAGATAAAAGGGAAGTCGTCCTTGTAGTTGGCGTCTCGCGACGGGGTCGTCGGGGAGACTGCCATGCTTGAAGTAGTTGAGGAAGGGTTGCAGCCACTCGTCTTCCTCCATGGCGTTCGTCATGATGGAGTTGACTTTGTACTCCGCCGGGATAAGCTCTAGAACAACTGGGAGGAGCCACCTTTCTTCAACATTTACCTGCATGGTTTTATTATCCGGGAGCACCAATGCTGCCGCTAGTTTTGCCAAGGCATCAGCACGTGCATTTTTGCTTCACGGGACATGGAGCACTTCCACATGTTGAAAATTTTCCATGAGGTTCCAGGCCGCAGTGTAGTACGACACCGGTTCAGGCTTGCGAACTTCATAGATGTCGTTGACCTGACGAACAATGAGCTCGGAGTCACCAAAGGCCCGAAAGGAACGGACTTCCATGGAAAGTGCCAAGAGAAGGCCAAAGATGAGCGCCTCATACTCTACTTCATGATTTGAGCATTCCTCTTTGAGGAGGGAAAATGAGTGATACATCACCCCTCCTTGCGGCGTCTTGAACACCAAACCTGCACCTGCCCTTCGTCTTGGGGCTCCGTCAGCATCAGCGTCAATGCGGGAGGCGCCGTCGAAGTAGAGCTCCCACGATGTGTTGAGGTCGACGGTGAAGACCTCCTTGTCAGGAAGGTTGGTGATGAGAGGAGAATCATCTGGCACTGGGTGTGCCACGAGGAATTCCGCCAGGGCTTGCCCTTTGATCGCCTTCTGAGGGACAAAGGTGATATCGAACTCCATCATGAGAAGCGCCCATTTTCCCAGTCGCCCCATGAGTGCGGGCTGACTTAGCACGTACCTTGCGGGGTCCACTCTTGCGACGAGCTGGATTTGGTGCTTCATTGTGTAGTGCCTCAACTTCTTCAACGTGAAGATTAGGGCCAGGCATAATTTCTCTATTGCAGAGTAATTTCGCTCGGCCCCAACCATGGTGCGGCTCAAGTAGTAGTAGGCCACTTCCTTCCCTTCGTCATAGTTTTGGGCGAACAAAGCACCTACCGAAGTAGGCTGTGCTGCAATGTATAGAATGAGTGGGCGCCCCTTTACAGGAGCTGCCAAGACAGGTGGATTAAGGAGGTACCTTTTGATATCATCAAAGCCACGTTGGTATCCCTCATCCCACACGAACGGAGCTCCTTTCTTCATGAGGCTCGAGAAGGGTTGGATGCGTCCGGAGAGGTTGGAGATGAAGCATCGGATGTACGCTAGCTTCCCCTGCAATGACCTCAACTCCTTGAGATCTTGGGGTGGTGGCATGTAGATGATGGCCTTGATCTTCTTAGGCTCGATCTCTATGCCTCGATGACGAATGACAAAGCCGAGGAAGAGGCCCGACTGAACACCAAAGGCACACTTCAACGGGTTCATCTTGAGTTGGTGTTGTCGTAGCCGCTCAAAAACCACTCAAAGATATCTAGATGATGCTCGCGTTCTTTGGTCTTGACCGCCATGTCGTCGATGTAGCACTCCCTCGGATGATGGATTAAATCACCAAGAATGCATGTCATGGCACGCTGGTACATTGCGCCGGCATTCTTCAATCCGAACAGCATGACGATGTAGTAGAAGTTGCCCTTCGTGGTCCTAAAAGTGGTGTTGATGGCGTCATCTGGATCCGGTTGTAGCCTGATGAACCATCCATGAAGGATAGTGCGTCGTGTCCTGTGGTGGAGTCGACGACTATCTCCGGGATCGGCAAGGGAAAGTCATCTTTGGGGCAGGCTCGATTCAAGTCATGGAAGTCCTGGCAAATTCATATCTACCCATTCTTCTTCTCCACCAGGACGATGTTGGCGAGCCATCGTGGATACTTGACCTATTTGATGAAACCTGCAGCGATTAGTTTGTCTACCTCAGTGATGACATTACCTTTGAGTTCCGGACACAAGCGTCACGGTTGCTACTTGACAGGACGAAATTGTGGGTCAATCGCCAGCTTGTGGGTGGTGACATGAGGGTCCAACCCCGGCATCTCCTTGTAGTTCCAGGAGAAGCAATCTCGGTACTCCATCAAGAAGCTTCGGTACTCTTCCCGCTCCTCTTTCGTTAGTGTGGCGCTAAAAAAAGTGGGTGTGGATCATCTTCAGTCCCGAGGTTGACCTGGACAAGCTCGTCGATGGTCGGCTGCCCCCCATCTTCGAGTTCTTGGGGTGCTGGTGTGGAGATGAACTCCTCATCAGCACTTGGCTCGCTGTTGACAGGGTGTTGTTGATGAGGAACGATGGGCGAAGTGTCGAAGTCATCACTCGACGAGACCGACATGGCATGGCAGTTGACTCGTGCTCCTCCGTCGGGCTCCTCCCCTTCATCTGTAGAGACATCATAGGTGTAGCATTTCATTGCAGGGAGAGTCAGATCGCCAAGGACACATGTCATGGCATGCTGGTATGTTGCACCAGCATTCTTCAACCCGAAAGGCATGCTGGTGTTGTAGAAGTCTCCTTCTAGCATCGACCGCCCTTCGTCTTCTGGTTCTTGTGGTGTTGGCGTGGGGTCAAGCTTCCCTTCATCGCTAGGGGCGTCGAGATCGGTGTAGCCAAGCCCAAACTTTGGTTGGGCCTTTCCTTTTTGCTTGACGAGGGCTTCCGCTTGTCTCCACCATTCCTCACATAAAGCCGGCGGTGGAGGCATCCTATTGTTTTGACAAAGAGTGATCCCGGCCTTCTCCAGCAAGCGAACCATCTTGGGCTCAGCCTTCATCGTGTGTAGCACCTCCTATTGGTCACTGCCATCCATTGCTTGACTCTTGACTAGGTTGCACTCCTAGCGTGCCGCACAGAGCAAGGTTCTTCTCACCTGGTTCATTTGCTTTGTCTGCCTCATGATGAAGCTTGTTAGCCTCCCCATCTTGGTCCAACCTGCTATCAGAGGGGACAAGAGGAGGATTCATGGGAACTGTTGCGTCTGGTTGGAGAGCGGCCTTGGATGTAGCCTCAGGAACCGCTTCGTTGTTCATGGAGGTCGTAGGCTTGGTTACTTCAATGTCGTTCATCGGCGTGGCCGACGGGAGCGGTGTCTTCGGGTCCTCCAATGGGGGTGGTGTCATGGCCGCATTCACCTATTCTCCATTTTTGGGGGGAAGGGATGAAGAAGGCATCTCCTTGCTCCTTTGCTATGCGTTGCTTGTGGAGGACTTGCGCGGTTTCGGCGCCAAACGACTGAGCAGGTAGTTATACCGCTCGTGTCGCTCTAAGTCGAGGGAGATGCGGAACCTGATTCTGTCATTTTCTTGAATGACCGCGCCATCGGGTCGTAGACATACCTGGGTGTGTCGAAGGACTAAGTCCTCGAGTTTATTATATAGAACTTGGCGGTTTCTCCAGCGCCTCTCGCGCTTGCGTTGGTTATCCGTCGGAATGCCGCCAGCCCTTAGTGGCACTGGTGGCGTGGGGAGAAGTGGTTGTGCAGGTCGTCGCACATATGAGGAAGTCCTGTCCATCAGTGCATGTAGTTGTGGACAATCTCCCCGCCTGGGAGGAGAAGATGGCCGTGGTGGAAGCGTTGGTCGCGGAGGGTCCCGTGGTCGCTGTTGAATGGGTCGTGTGTTCCTTTCTTCATCTTGGTGTCTTGACCACCGGTTCCAACATGGGGGCATGTTGGGATGCCTCCGTTGTTGAAAGTGTCGGGTTGGTGACGGTGGTCGTCGAGGTGCCAACGTGTGGCGCTCATGTTGAGGGCGATGACTCTGGGCTTGACGCCCGGTCCCACCTACACCTTGTGTTGGTGATGTGCTTGGTGCCGTTGGATCAAGTAGCCGCCTCTGGATTTTGTTCATCTCCTCTTGGAGTTGGCGAAATTCTCGCTACAGGTCTTCGTCACGTGGCGCTGGTGCTTCATGGCGAAGGACAGAAAACCTATTGTCGTTGGTGAGAGATCGTCCGTCGACCGCAGAAGTGTGGAGGCATGGCGCCCATGCCCCCCGTCGAGTATCTTCAAGGTTGATGGAGACTGTAGGGCCCGATAGAATAGGCTCCTTGTGTGAACGCCACTTCCAGAACTCCTTCATAATGGCCTAACTCACCAGCCGCTTGATCTTGGTTGGCTCGTACGCCCAGTCATCAAGGAACAAGTCGTACGGAGGGGCCTGGGTGCTCTGGTAAGTGAACACCTTGTCCGCCAAGTCCCTTGCTCCGAGGGACCAATCCTCCTTCGGCACCATGCTCTGAGAAAGGCGTGAGGTAATCTGCTGGTGGAGTCACTATACCTTGCGATACTTGCTACTGTAGTTCCGAAGAGGGTGCGGGCTTTCCGACAAATGTGCGTTCGCCATGAGTTTCCGCAAGTTCTGGGCGATGGCCTCCAAACCTTCAAGCAGCTCGACCTCGGTGCGTCGGGGTGCTGTTCGTGAAGGCTCCGAGTGCGGAAATGGTGTAGGGGCGTGATGTGACGCCGCTCTTGCCTGCCTGTTGGCGGCCTTAGCGCGAAGGCGTTGAGCCGCCTCCACATCTCCTTTTATATCCGCCCTTGTTGACTCCTTCAACATGACACGTGCCTCGAGAATTAGCTTGCGATGCTCCTTCTTTGCCTTGGCGGCCTCCCACCTTTGCGCCTTCTTTGATTGCATAGTTTGGAAGTTCGCACGATCTTGAGCTTCGTGCATGTAGACCTTGTCAACGAGCTCGATGACGCTCATGGATGGCATTGATCCAAACTCAAGCACCAATGGCTCCGAGTTGCCTCCATGCGAGAGTCCACATATAGGAAAAGGGATCTCGATCAACGGAAGTCCTCGCCGATGCCTTGTCATGTAGGATGCTATGAGGAATGGGAGACGGGCAAAGACGATTCCGACGACCACAATGAAGCAAAGATGGGAGGAGAACCAGGTCCCACTAGGCATGCCAATTTGTTTGACATGAGAAAAATCTCTAAGGACTCTGCGAGAAGGGAAGTGGAGCGTATTTCTCTCTTGCACCGGGAAAGGGAAATGTAAATATGCAGGCGTGCCAGTGTACCGTAGTACACAAAGAAAAAGATACGGAAACACGTATTTCATTAATCTCATTGGAGAAACAAAATTACCAGATCCTGTAAAGAAAACAAATGCACTCCGTGGCCTACTAGCGCGGCCAGCCTGACTGTGGCGATTGCGGTCTCCTGGTTCCCGGGGCCTCGAAAGGCTCCCGGCTAATTACTCCCGCAGGTTGCTCTGCGGGATACCGCCGATTGAGCTATGTGGTCATCTTCATCATCTTCGCTTCGCGTCCTCCATGCATGAAGCTGGTGATGTGTGTGTGGGCGGCGACAGAGCCCGTGTCCTCGTCGGTACACGCGCCGCATGTAGAATGTCCTTAGCGATGGCCGCTCCCACCCTCGCCGTCGTGCCTCATCGGTCTTGACGGTGTTGGAGTAGTTGGTGTTCGGGTAGCATAGGTCGCGCTCGGCTTAGATTTCTCGACGGTCGGTTACTTCATCGGGGCGTGCAAGGGGCTACACCTTGCGGGAGTAATGGTTTGGAGAGATCGGCGTCAGTGTAAAAACTAACGCACGCTCACATGGGCGTGGCCGAGGTGGTTGGCACCACGTCTCGGCTAGACGCCGAGTATTCGACGGTCCGCCAAGGCAAAGGGGGCCGCCTCACGAGGCCGTGGAAAGGTGGCGTTGTAGAGGCCGCATTGCCTTGGACTGGTGCTACGCCGAAGGGTGACCCGTAAGTCAGCGACGTCGTGGACCTATACGCCAAGGACCTGTTCGGCACGGTAGGTGCACCTCTCGAAGGAGGGACCGGTCTTGTACTATGTCGCTGCAAACTTTGGTTTGACCAAAGATCTGTACCCCATGAAGGGGGAAGCGAGTCCCGGGCCGCGTCATGAACGAGCTCCGGCTCCGCCCTGCCGTCTCATCCGGGAAGCAAGACACCAAACCTGTGCACTACGATTGGAATGCCAGGGACCTGTGCGCCGGTGGCTTGTTCGTTGTGACCTGTGCGCCGTGACCTGTTCACCGATGACATGTAGACTGCCATGGTAGAGTGATACGTCTCCAATGTATCTATAATTTTTTATTGCTCCATGCTATATCATCTACTGTTTTGGACTATATTGGGCTTTATTTTCCACTTTTATATTATTTTTGGGACTAACCTATTAACTGGAGGCCCAGCCCAGAATTGCTGTTTTTTTGCCTATTTCATTGTTTCGAAGAAACGGAATATCAAACGGAGTCCAAACGGAATAAAATCTTCGGGAACGTGATTTTCTCACCGAACGTGATCTAGGAGACTTGGACCCTGCTCCAAGGAACAAAAAAGGCGGTCACAAGGGTGGGGGGAGCCCCCCTAGGGCGCGCCCCCTGCCTCATGGCCTCCTCGTTGCTCCTCCGGCGTACTTCTTCCTCCTATATATACACACATACCCCCAAACAATCAGAAAAGGAGCCAAAAACCTAATTCCACCGCCGCAACTTTCTGTATCCACGAGATCCCATCTTGGGGCCTGTTCCGGAGCTCCGTCAGAAGAGGGCCGTCATCACGGAGGGCTTCTACATCATCATAGCCCCTCCGATGAAGTGTGAGTAGTTTACCTCATACCTTCGGGTCCATAGTTAGTAGCTAAATGGCTTCTTCTCTCTCTTTGAATCTCAATACAAAGTTCCCCCCTCTCTTGTGGAGATCTATTCGATGTAATCTTCTTTTTGCGGTGTGTTTGTTGAGACCGGTGAATTGTGGGTTTATGATCAAGTCTATCTATGAATAATATTTGAATCCTCTCTGAATTCTTTTATGTATGATTGGTTATCTTTGCAAGTCTCTTCGAATTATCCATTTGGTTTGGCCAACTAGATTGGTAGTTCTTGCCATGGGAGAAGTGCTTAGCTTTGGGTTCGATCTTGTGATGTCCTTACCCAGTGAAAGAAGGGGCAGCAAGGCACGTATTGTATCGTTGCCATCGAGGATAAGAAGATGGGGTTTATTTCATATTGCATGAATTTATCTCTCTACATCATGTCGTCTTGCTTAAGGCGTTACTCTGTTTTTAACTTAATACTCTAGATGCATGCTGGATAGCGGTCGATGAGTGGAGTAATAGTAGTAGATGCAGAATCGTTTCAATCTACTTGTCACGAACGTGATGCCTATATACATGATCATGCCTAGATATTCTCATAACTATGCTCAATTCTGTCAATTGCTCAACAGTAATTTGTTCACCCACCGTAGAATACTTATGCTCTTGAGAGAAGCCACTGGTGAAACCTATGCCCCCCCGGGTCTATTCTCATCATATCAATCTCCATCACTTTAATCTTGCTTTGCTTTTTTACTTTGCTTTTACTTTTTACTTTGCATCTTTATACCAAAAATACCAAAAATATTATATCTATCAGTTCTCACTCTCGTAAGTGACCGCAAAGGGCTTGACAACCCCTAATCGCGTTGGTTGCGAGTAGCTATCGCTTTGTGCAGGTACGAGGGACTTGAGCGTGGGCTCCTACTGTATTGATACATTGGTTCTCAAAAACTGAGGGAAATACTTACGCTACTCTGCTGCATCATCCCTTCCTCTTCGGGGAAAACCAACGCAAGCTCAAGACGTAGCATAGAGCACCAGGGTTGGCGATTGGGCTGCGTCTTTAGCGAGCTCCAGCTGCTCCCAACTCATCTCCAGCCAAGAATATATAACACCTAAAAGAGAAAGACTTCACGTAGACAAACTCCAACGGTGCCGTTGCAGTTTTCTGTTCCGGTGAAGTCGTCTCCGGCGGCGGCGATGGGATCACACGAGCGTCATCTCCGGTGATCGGCAGTACCCTCGGTATGGTGCATGCATCCTGGACCTGAAGGAGAGAGATAAGAGAAAAGTTAGACGATCATCTCACCATCCAGAAAAGTGAACTTGGTGTTCATGTCGATGCCGCTGAGGTCCCTTGTGTGTTGATGGATGAACACCGACCTCCTCTCTGTACATGTCGGTGTAGATTTATGAACGCCAGCCTCCTCTCCGTGCACACCGCGTCGTCTCGCCTGGCGTCAGGTACTGTGTTTCTGCGTGATTGATGTGTGCGTGCGTGAGTCCTTCCTCTCTCTGATCATGCTTGGATGTGAAGGGCGGCGGCCTCTACACGTGCGTGCTTCCGTGCCTCGTCCTCATGTGTGTGGAGTTCTACCTTTATATAGGCAAGGAGCTAGGGTTGGATGATGCGGTGGTGCAGCGTAGGCCGCCGCCAGTTTTCTATTAGATGAATGCGTCGCTCTCAAGATACGTAGAGGTGATGATAATCCATCCAAACCGTGAGCTTAAGGTGCATGCTTATCCAGTTGCTACCAACCAGATGTACTCGATTTATCATGTATTTTTCTGGCTATTAGACGGGCCCAAGCAAGACGCATGCATGTGGCTTCAAAATATAAGCAACCGAGTTGTCAACACACTTTAAACAACGTGTCAGGCAGGTTAGAGGGCTGGCCGGAATATTTAAATAATATATTCGTGATTGAGAAAGCTAATTAGCATGTAACGCATGGATGCATCAGTCTCAAGTTCACATGCATGAACTATGGTCACCGAACGTGGAGAAAGCTTTTCTTTGTACGTGGCATATCAAATACTACCAAAGTCATTCTTCCTTTGATTCTATGAAAAAACACTATGATATATCCTCGTGCTCATAGATACTTTGGCGCGACAAATTCTCGTGGAACGGAGCTATAAGTGCATGAAAGCTCAAAAACAAACTAAGTGGGTGTGCATCCAACTCGCTTGCTCACGAAGACCTAGGGCATTTTGAGGTAGCCCATCATTGGAATATACAAGCCAAGTTCTATAATGAAAAGTTCCCACTATTATATGAAAGTGACAAAAGAGGAGACTCTCTATCATGAAGATCATGTTGCTACTTTGAAGCACAAGTATGGGAAAAGGATAATAGCATTGCCCCTTCTCTCTTTTTCTCTCATTTTTTATTTGGGCCTTTCTCTTTTTTATGGCCTCTTTTTTTCTCTTCTCTTTTTGTTTCATCTGGAGTCTCATCCCGACTTATGGGGGAATCATAGTCTCCATCATCCTTTCCTCACATGGGACAATGCTCTAATAATGATGATCATCACACTTTTATTTACTTACAACTCAAGAATTACAATTCGATACTTAGAAGAAAATATGACTCTATGTGAATGCCTCCGG
Organism: Triticum urartu; assembly: GCF_056163025.1. Classification (NCBI taxonomy): domain Eukaryota; kingdom Viridiplantae; phylum Streptophyta; class Magnoliopsida; order Poales; family Poaceae; genus Triticum; species Triticum urartu. The sequence continues at coordinate 417,992,466 of NC_141877.1, read as the reverse complement.
CGGTGTACTGGTATGTGCAATGAATCAAGAGTGACATGTATGAAAAATTATGAATGGTGGCTTTTCCACAAATACGATGTCAGATACATGATCATGCAAAGCAATATGACAATGATGGAGCGTCTCATAATAAACGGAACGGTGGAAAGTTGCATGGCAATATATCTCGGAATGGTTATCGAAATTCCATAATAAGTAGCTATGGTGGCTGTTTTGAGGAAGGTAAATGGTGGGTTTATGGTATCGGTGAAAGTTGCGCGGTACTAGAGAGGCTAGAAACGGTGGAAGGGTGAGAGTGCATATAATCCATGGACTCAACATTAGTCATAAAGAACTCACATACTTATTGCAAAAATCAATTAGTTATCGAAACAAAGTATTACACGCATGCTCCTAGGGGGATATATTGGTTGGAAAATACCATCGCTCATCCCCGACCGCCACTCATAAGGAAGACAATCAAAAAATGAATCATGCTCCGACTTCATCACATAACGGTTCACCATACGTGCATGCTACGGGAATCACAAACTTTAACACAAGTATCTCTCAAATTCACAACTACTCAACTAGCATGACTATAATATCACCATCTTCATATCTCAAAACAATCATAAGGAATCAAACTTCTCATAGTATTCAATGCACATTATATGAAAGCTTTTATTATACCCATCTTGGATGCCGATCATATTAGGACTAAGTTTATAGCCAAAGCAAATTACCATGCTGTTCTAAAAGACTCTCAAAATAATATAAGTGAATCATGAGAGATCAATAATTTCTATAAAATAAAACCACCACCGTGCTCTCAGAAGATATAAGTGAAGAACTAGAGCAAAATTATCTAGCTCAAAAGATATAAGTGAAGCACATAGAGTATTCTAATAAATTCTGATTCATGTGTGTCTCTCCCGAAAGGTGTGTACATCAAGGATGATTTTGGTCAACTAAAAAGCAAAGACTCAAATCATACAAGATGCTCCAAGCAAAACACATATCCTGTGGTGAATAAAAATATAGCCTCAAGTAAAGTTACCGATAGACGAAGACGAAAGAGGGGATGCCTTCCGGGGCATCCCCAAGCTTAGGATTTTCGTTGTCCTTGAATTTTACCTTGGGGTGCCTTGGGCGTCCCCAAGCTTAGGCTCTTGCCACTCCTTATTCCAAAATCCATTAAATCTTTACCCAAAAACTTGAAAACTTCACAACACAAAACTTCAACAGAAAATCTCATGAGCTCCGTTAGTATAAGAAAATAGACCACCACTTTAAGGTACTATAATGAACTGATTATTTATTTATATTGGTGTTAAACCTACTGTATTCCAACTTCTCTATGGTTCATACCCCCCGATACTAGCCATAGATGCATCAAAATAAGAAAACAACACGCGACAAACAGAATATGTCAAAAACAGAACAGTCTGTAGAAATCTGGAGGTTTTGAATACTTTTGTAACTCCAAAAATTCTAAAAAATTAGGAAGAACAGGATAATTTTTATATTGATCTAACTGCTGTTGGAATTGGTATTTTATCGCTCTCTGGTAAAAAGCTAAAATTATTTTTATGAGTGCATACTTTCTGTTTTTATCAGCAAGATCAAACAACAATCACCCAAGAAGATCCTAAAGGCTTTACTTGGCACAAACACTAATTAAAACATAAAAACACAATAATAAAAAAGGCTAGATGAATTATTTATTACTAAATAGGAACAAACAGTAAAGAACAAAAATAAAATTGGGTTGCCTCCCAACAAGCGCTATCGTTTAACGCCCCTAGCTACGCATAAAAACAAGAATAGATCTATGTATTGTCATCTTTGGTATGCAATCCATAAGGTGGCCCTCATAATAGATTCATAAGGCAATTTAATTTTCTTCCTAGGAAAGTGTTCCATGCCTTTCCTTAAGGAAATTGGAATCTAATATTTCCTTCTTTCATGTCAATAATTGCACCAATTGTTCTAAGGAAAGGTCTACCAAGAATAATAGGACATGTAGGATTGCAATCTATATCAAGAACAATGAAATCTACGGGCACATAATTCCTATTTGCAACAATAAGAACATCATTAACCCTTCCCATAGGTTTCTGAATGGTGGAATCCGCAAGATGCAAATTTAAAGAACAACCATCAAATTCACGGAAACCTAACACATCACACAAAGTTTTTGAAATCGTGGAAACACTAGCACCCAAATCACATAAAGCATAACATTCATAATCTTTAATCTTAATTTTAATAGTAGGTTCCCACTCATCATAAAGTTTTCTAGGGATAGAAACTTCTAGTTCAAGTTTTTCTTCATGGGATTGCATTAAAGCATCAACAATATGTTTAGTAAAAGCTTTATTTTGATTATAAGCATGAGGAGAATTTAACACGGATTGGAACAAGGAAATAAAATCTATGAAAGAGCAATTATCATAATTAAATTCCTTGAAATGCAAAATAGTGGGTTCATTGCTATGTAAAGTTTTGACCTCTTCAATCCCACTTTTATTAATTTTTGCATCAAGATCTAAAAAGTCCAAATCATTGGGACGCCTTTTAACTGAAGTTGACTCATATCTAGTCCCATCTTTATCAAGATTCCTATTGGAAAACAAAGATTTAATAGGAGTCACATCAATCACTTTTATATCTTCATCATTATTATCTAGAAGAGCACGCTTTCACAAAGCAATCTTTTTTAGCACGCATCCTAGCGGTTCTTTCTTTGCATTCATCAATGGAAATTCTCATGGCTTTGAGAGACTCATTGATGTCATGCTTAGGTGTAATTGATCTAAGTTTCAAAGAATCAACATCAAGAGAAATTGTATCCACGTTCCTAGCCAACTCATCAATCTTAAGCAATTTTTCTTCAACCAAAGCATTGAAATCCTTTTGCGAACTCATAAATTCTTTAACACTAATCTAAAAATCAGAGGGCATCTTATTAAAATTTCCATAAGAGTTGTTGTAGGAATTATCATAATTATTAGAGGAATTACTAGGAAACGACCTAGAATTAAAATTTCCTGTATACGCGTTGTTATCAAAATTGTTCCTACCAAAAAAATTCACATCCATAGATTCATTATTATTCTCAATCAAAGTAGACAAAGGCATATCATTAGGATTGGAAGAAACACTTTTATTAGCAAACAATTTCATAAGTTCATCCATCTTTCCACTCAAAACATTAATCTCTTCAATCGCATGACCTTTTTTACTAGTAGATCTTTCGGTGTGCCATTGAGAATAATTAACCATAATATTGTCTAGGAGTTTAGTAGCTTCTCCTAAAGTGATTTCCATAAAAGTGCCTCCCGCGGCCAAATCTAAAAGATTTCTAAAAGCAAAATTCAATCCGGCATAAAAAAATGTATAATCATCCACAAATTCAAACCATGCGTAGGGCAAATACGAATCATTAATTTCATGATCTCCCAAGCTTGTGCAACATGCTCATGATCAAGTTGCTTAAAATTCATAATATCGTTCCTAAGAGAGATGATCTTAGCGGGAGGAAAATACTTAGAGATAAAAGCATCTTTGCACTTATTAATCAATACTATTTTTAGGCAAAGAAGAGAACCAAGTTTTAGCACGACCTCGAAGCGAAAACGGAAATAGCTTCAATTTAAGAATATCATTATCCACATCTTTCTTCTTTTGCATATCACACAAATAAACAAAGTTGTTTAGATGGGTAGCGGCATCTTCACTAGGAAGGCCAGAAAATTGATCTTTCGTAACAAGATTCAACAAGGCGGTATTAATTTCACAAGATTCAGCATTGGTAGTAGGAGCAATCGGAGTGCTAATAATATCATTGTTGTTGGTATTGGAAAAGTCACACAATTTAGTATTATCTTGAGCCATCGTGACAAATAATCAGTCCAACACACAAGCACACAAGAGGCAAGCGAAAAGAGACGAACGGAAGAAGGACGAAGAAAAGGCAAAAGTTTTCAAAAATCATTTTAGAAATGGGGGAGAGGAAAACGAGAGGCGAATGGAAAATAATGTAATGCGAGGGAGAAGAGTTTATGATGGGTACTTGGTATGTCTTGACTTGGCGTAGATCTCCCCGGCAACGGCGCCAGAAATCCTTCTTGCTACCTCTTGAGAATGCGTTGGTTTTTCCTTGAAGAGGAAAGGGTGATGCAGCAAAGTAGCATAAGTATTTCCCTCAGTTTTTGAGAACCAAGGTATCAATCCAGTAGGAGACAACACACAAGTCACCTAGTACCTACACAAACAATCAAGAACCTTGCAACCAACGCGATAAAGGGGTTGTCACGGACGTGATGCCTAGATATTCTCATAACTATGCTCAATTCTGTCAATTGCTCAACAGTAATTTGTTCACCCACCGTAGAATACTTATGCTCTTGAGAGAAGCCACTAGTGAAACCTATGGCCTTAGGGTCTATTCTCATCATATCAATCTCCATCACTTTAATCTTGCTTTGCTTTTTTACTTTGCCTTTACTTTTTACTTTGCATCTTTATACCAAAAATACCAAAAATATTATATCTATCAGATCTCACTCTCGTAAGTGACCGTGAAGGGCTTGACAACCCCTAATCGCGTTGGTTGCGAGTAGCTATCGCTTTGTGCAGGTACGAGGGACTTGAGCGTGGGCTCCTACTGGATTGATACCTTGGTTCTCAAAAACTGAGGGAAATACTTACGCTACTCTGCTGCATCATCCCTTCCTCTTTGGGGAAAACCAACGCAATCTCAACACGTAGCAAGAAGGATTTCTGGCGCCGTTGCCGGGGAGTCTACGCAAAAAGTCAACATAGCAAGTACCCATCACAATCCCTATCTCTCGCATTACATTATTTGCCATTTGCCTCTCTTTTTCCTCTCCCCCCAATTCACCCTTGCCGTTTTATTCGCTCTCTCCCTATCCTCCCTCTCTATTTGCCTCTTTTTGCCCGTTTGCTTTTGTTTGCTCGTGTGTTAGATTGCTTGCTTGTCGCGATGGCTCAAGATACTACTAAATTGTGTGACTTCACCAATACCAACAATAATGATTTCCTTAGCACTCCGATTGCTCCTCTTACTGATGCTGAATCTTGTGAAATTAATACTGCTTTGTTGAATCTTGTTATGAAAGATCAATTCACCGGCCTTCCTAGTGAAGATGCCGCTAGTCATTTGAATAGCTTTGTTGATTTATGTGATATGCAAAAGAAAAAAGATGTCAATAATGATGTCATTAAATTGAAGCTATTTCCTTTTTCGCTTAGAGATCGTGCTAAAGCTTGGTTTTCGTCTTTGCCTAAGAATAGTATTGATTCATGGAACAAGTGCAAAGATGCTTTTATCTCTAAGTATTTTCCTCCTGCTAAGATCATCTCTCTTAGAAACGATATTATGAACTTTAAACAACTTGATCATGAACATGTTGCACAAGCTTGGGAGAGAATGAAATTAATGATATGTAATTGCCCTACTCATGGTTTGAATTTGTGGATGATTATACAAAAATTTTATGCCGGATTGAATTTTGCTTCTAGAAATCTTTTAGATTCAGCCGCGGGAGGCACTTTTATGGAAATCACTTTAGGAGATGCTACTAAACTCCTAGATAATATTATGGTTAATTATTCTCAATGGCATACTGAAAGATCTTCTAATAAAAAAGTGCATGCGATAGAAGAAATTAATGTGTTGAGTGGAAAGATGGATGAACTTATGAAATTATTTGCACTAAGAGTATTTCTTCTGATCCTAATGATATGCCTTTGTCTACTTTGATTGAGAATAACAATGAATCTATGGATGTGAATTTTGTTGGTAGGAATAATTTTGGTAACAACGCTTATAGAGGGAATTTTAATCCTAGGCCATATCATAGTAATCCTTCTAATAATTATGGGAATTCCTACAACAACTCTTATGGAAATTATAATAAGATGCCCTCTGAATTTGAGAATAGTGTTAAAGAGTTTATGAATTCACAAAAGAATTTTAATGCTTTGCTTGAGGATAAATTGCTTAAAGTTGATGATTTGTCTAGAAACGTTGATAGAATTTCTCTTGAGGTTGATTCTTTAAAGCTTAGATCTATTCCTCCTAAGCATGATATCAATGAGTCTCTCAAAGCCATGAGAATTTCCATTGATGAGTGCAAGGAAAGAACCGCTAGGATGCGTGCCTCCAAAGATGCCTTTATTAAAGCGTGTTCTTCCAATACCTATGAAAATCAAGATGAAGATCTAAAAGTTATTGATGTGTCCCCTATTAAATCTTTATTTTTCAATATGAATCTTGATGAAACTGAATATGATCTTCCTTTACCTAGAAGGCGTTCTAAAAATTCGGAGTATTTAGATCTTAATGATGAAATTGATGAAAGTGGGATTGAAAGAAATAAAAATCTAGATGTTGCTAAACCCACTATATTGGATTTCAAGGAATTTAATTATGAAAGTTGCTCTTTAATTGATTGTATTTCCTTGTTGCAGTCCGTGCTAAATTCTCCACATGCTTATAGTCAAAATAAAGCCTTCACCAAACATATTGTTGATGCCTTAATGCAATCTTATGAAGAAAAACTTGAGTTGAAAGTTTCTATCCCTAGAAAACTCTATGATGAGTGGGAACCAACTATTAAAATTAAAATTAAATATCAAGAGTTTTATGCTTTGTGTGATTTGGGTGCTAGTGTCTTTACTATTCCCAAGACTTTGTGTGATTTACTAGATTTCCGTAATTTTGATGATTGCTCTCTAAACTTGCATCTTGCGGATTACACTATTAAGAAACCTATGGGAAGGATTAATGATGTTCTTATTGTTGCAAATAGGAATTATGTGCCCGTATATTTCATTGTTCTTGATATAGATTGCAATCCTTCTTGCCCTATTATTCTTGGTAGACCTTTCCTTAGAACGGTTGGTGCGATTATTGATATGAAGAAAGGGAATATTAGATTTCAATTTCCATTAAAAAAGGGCATGGAACACTTTCATAGAAAGAAAATAAAATTACCATATGAAACTACCATGAGAGCCACTTATGGATTGCCTACCAAAGATGGCAATACCTAGATCTATCCTTGCTTTTACGCCTAGCTAGGGGCGTTAAACGATAGCGCTTGTTGGGAGGCAACCCAATTTTATTTTTATTCCTTGCTTCTTGATCCTTTTTAGTAATAAATAAATTATTTAGCCTTTGTTTTGGTTGTGTTTTTTTGTGTTTAATTAGTGTTTGTGCCAAGTAGAACCGTTGGGAAGACTTGGGGAAAGTCTTGTTGAACTTGCTGTAAAAAACAGAAACTTTAGCGCTCACGAGAACTACTGTCATTTTTATTTGAAAAGTGATATTTAGTTAATTATTTTTGCATATGATTAATAGATAAATTCCTCACGTCCACCAATTTATTTTAGAATTTTTGGAGTTCCACATCTTGCGCTAGATACAGATTACTACAGACTGTTCTGTTTTTGACAGATTCTGTTTTTTGTGTGTTGTTTGCTTATTTTGATGAATCTATGGCTAGTAAAATAGTTTATAATCCATATAGAAGTTGGAATACAGTAGGTTTAACACCAATATAAATAAAGAATGAGTTCATTACAGTACCTTGAAGTGGTCTTTTGTTTTCTTTCGCTAACGGAGCTCACGAGTTTTCTATTTTGAGTTTTGTGTTGTGAAGTTTTCAAGTTTTCGGTGAATTCTTTTGATGGATCATGGAACAAGGCGTAGCAAGAGCCTAAGCTTGGGGATGCCCATGGCACCCCCAAGATAATCCAAGGACACCAAAAAGTCAAAGCTTGGGGATGCCCCGGAAGGCATCTCCTCTTTTTTCCACTTCCATCGGTAATTTACTTGGAGCTATATTTTTATTCACCAACATGATATGTGTTTTGCTTGGAGCGTCTTGTATTATTTGTGTCTTTGTGTCTTAGTATGCCACAATCATACTTTTTGTACACACCTTTTGAGAGAGCCATACATGAATTAAAATTTGATAGAATACTCTATGTGCTTCACTTATATCTTTTGAGCTAAGTAATTTTGCTCTATGTGCTTCACTTATATCTTTTGAGCTAAGTAGTTTTGCTCTATGTGCTTCACTTATATCTTTTGAGCTAAGTAGTTTTGCTCTATGTGCTTCACTTAGATCTTTTAGAGCACGGTAGTGGATTTGTTTTAAAGAAACTATTGATCTCTCATGCTTCACTTAAATTATTTTGAGTGTCTCTTAATAGCATGGTAATTTGCTTAATAATAATATGCTTGGTATTCAAGATTTGTGAAACTTTCTTTTGAATGTGTTGAATACTAAGAAAAGATTGAAGCATGATAATTGTTTTGAGATATGGAGGTGATAATATTAAAGTCATGCTAGTTGAGTAGTTGTGAATTTAAAGAATACTTGTGTTAAAGTTTGTGATTTCCGTAGCATGCACGTATGGTGAACCATTATGTAACAAAGTCGGAGCATGATTTGTTTATTGATTGTCTTCCTTATGAGTGGCGGTCGGGGACGAGCGATGGTATTTTCCTACCAATCTATCCCCCTAGGAGCATGCGCGTAATACTTTGCTTTGATAACTTCTAGATTTTTGCAATAAGTATATGAGTTCTTTATGACTAATGTTGAGTCCATGGATTATACGCACTCTCACCCTTCCACCTTTGCTAGCCTCTCTAATACCGCGCACCTTTCGTCGGTATCATACACCTACCATATACCTTCCTCAAAACAGCCACCATACCTACCTATTATGGCATTTCCATAGCCATTCCGAGATATATTGCCATGCAACTTTCCACCATCTAGTCCATCATGACATATTCATCATTGTCATATTTCTTAGCATGATCATGTAGTTGACATAAGTATTTGTGGCAAAGCCACCATTCATAATTTCTTCATACTTGTCACTCTTGATTCATTGCATATCCCGGTACACTGCCGAAGGCATCCATATAGAGTCATACTTTGTTTTAGAATCGAGTTGTAATCATTGAGTAGTAAATAAATAAAAGTGTGATGATCATCATTCAATAGAGAATTTTCCCAGTAAAAAAAGGAGAAAGGCCAAAGAAAAAAAAGAAGGCCCAAAAAAGAGAAAATAAATAAAAAGGGGCAATGCTACTATCCTTTTACCACACTTGTGCTTCAAAGCAGCACCATGATATAGTGAGTCTCAAATATTGTGCTTCAAAGTAGCACCATGTCCTTCATATAGAGAGTCTCATATGTTGTCACTTTCATATACTAGTGGGAATTTTACATTATAGAACTTGGCTTGTATATTCCGATAACGGGCTTCCTCAAATTGCCCTAGGTCTTCGTGAGCAAGCAAGTTGGATGCACACCCACTAGTTTCTTTTGTTGAGCTTTCATACATTTGTAGCTCTAGTGCATCCGTTGCATGGCAATCCCTACTCACTCACATTGATATCTATTGATGGGCATCTCCATAGCCCGTTGATACGCCTAGTTGATGTGAGACTATCTTATCCTTTTTGTCTTCTCCACAACCACCATTCTATTCCACCTCTAGTGCTATATCCATGGCTCACGCTCATGTATTGCGTGAAGATTGAAAAAGTTTTGAAAAAGTTAGGGTATGAAACAATTGCTTGGCTTGTCATCGGGGTTGTGCATGATTTAAATACTTTGTGTGATGAAGATGGAGCATAGCCAGACTATATGATTTTGTAGGGATAACTTTCTTTGGCCATGTTATTTTGAGAAGACATAATTGCTTTATTAGTATGCTTGAAGTATTATTATTTTTTATGTCAATATAAACTTTTGTCTTGAATCTTTCTAATATGAATATTCATACCACAATTAAGAAGATTTGCATTGAAATTATGCCAAGTAGCACTCCGCATCAAAAATTCTCTTTTTATCATTTACCTACTCGAGGACGAGCAGGAATTAAGCTTGGGGATGCCTGATACGTATCCAACGTATCTATAATTTTGATTGCTCCATGCTATATTATCTACTGTTTTGGACTATATTGGGCTTTATTTTCCACTTCTATATTATTTTTGGGACTAACCTATTAACCGGAGGCCCAACCCAGAATTGTTGTTTTTTTTGCCTATTTCCGTGTTTCGAAGAAACGGAATATCAAACGGGGTCCAAACAGAATAAAATCTTTGGGTACATGATTTTCTCACCGAACGTGATCCAGGAGACTTGGACCCTGCTCCAAGGAACAAAAGAGGCGGTCATGAGGGTGGGGGGCGCGCCCCCTGCCTCGTGGGCCCCTCGTTGCTCCTCCAGCGTACTTCTTCCTCCTATATATACACAGTTAGTAGCTGGATGGCTTCTTCTCTCTCTTTGAATCTCAATACAAAGTTCCCCCCTCTCTTGTGGAGATCTATTCGATGTAATCTTCTTTTTGCGGTGTGTTTGTTGAGATCGATGAATTGTGGGTTTATGATCAAGTCTATCTATGAATAATATTTGAATCCTCTCTGAATTCTTTTATGTATGATTGGTTATCTTTGCAAGTCTCTTCGAATTATCCGTTTGGTTTGGCCAACTAGATTGGTAGTTCTTGCCATGGGAGAAGTGCTTAGCTTTGGGTTCGATCTTGCGGTGTCCTTACCCAGTGACAGAAGGGGCAGCAAGGCACGTATTGTATCGTTGCCATCGCGGATAAGAATATGGGGTTTATTTCATATTGCATGAATTTATCTCTCTACATCATGTCATCTTGCTTAAGGTGTTACTCTGTTTTTAACTTAATACTCTAGATGCATGCTGGATAGCGGTCGATGAGTGGAGTAATAGTAGTAGATGCAGAATCGTTTCGATCTACTTGTCACGGACGTGATGCCTATATACATTATCATGCCTAGATATTCTCATAACTATGCTCAATTCTGTCAATTGCTCAACAGTAATTTGTTCACCCACCGTAGAATACTTATGCTCTTGAGAGAAGCCACTAGTGAAACCTATGCCCCCCCAGGTCTATTCTCATCATATCAATCTCCATCACTTTAATCTTGCTTTGCTTTTTTACTTTGCCTTTACTTTTTACTTTGCATCTTTATACCAAAAATACCAAAAATATTATATCTATCAGATCTCACTCTCGTAAGTGACCGCAAAGGGCTTGACAACCCCTAATCGCGTTGGTTGCGAGTAGCTATCGCTTTGTGCAGGTACGAGGGACTTGAGCGTGGGCTCCTACTGTATTGATACATTGGTTCTCAAAAACTGAGGGAAATACTTACGCTACTCTGCTGCATCATCCCTTCCTCTTCGGGGAAAACCAACGCAAGCTCAAGACGTAGCATAGAGCACCAGGGTTGGCGATTGGGCTGCGTCTTTAGCGAGCTCCAGCTGCTCCCAACTCATCTCCAGCCAAGAATATATAACACCTAAAAGAGAAAGACTTCACGTAGACAAACTCCAACGGTGCCGTTGCAGTTTTCTGTTCCGGTGAAGTCGTCTCCGGCGGCGGCGATGGGATCACACGAGCGTCATCTCCGGTGATCGGCACGTACCCTCGGTATGGTGCATGCATCCTGGACCTGAAGGAGAGAGATAAGAGAAAAGTTAGACGATCATCTCACCATCCAGAAAAGTGAACTTGGTGTTCATGTCGATGCCGCTGAGGTCCCTTGTGTGTTGATGGATGAACACCGACCTCCTCTCTGTACATGTCGGTGTAGATTTATGAACGCCAGCCTCCTCTCCGCGCACACCGCGTCGTCTCGCCTGGCGTCAGGTACTGTGTTTCTGCGTGATTGATGTGTGCGTGCGTGAGTCCTTCCTCTCTCTGATCATGCTTGGATGTGAAGGGCGGCGGCCTCTACACGTGCGTGCTTCCGTGCCTCGTCCTCATGTGTGTGGAGTTCTACCTTTATATAGGCAAGGAGCTAGGGTTGGATGATGCGGTGGTGCAGCGTAGGCCGCCGCCAGTTTTCTATTAGATGAATGCGTCGCTCTCAAGATACGTAGAGGTGATGATAATCCATCCAAACCGTGAGCTTAAGGTGCATGCTTATCCAATTGCTACCAACCAGATGTACTCGATTTATCATGTATTTTTCTGGCTATTACACGGGCCCAAGCAAGACGCATGCATGTGGCTTCAAAATATAAGCAATCGAGTTGTCAACACACTTTAAACAACGTGTCAGGCAGGTTAGAGGGCTGGCCGGAATATTTAAATAATATATTCGTGATTGAGAAAGCTAATTAGCATGTAACGCATGCATGCATCAGTCTCAAGTTCACATGCATGAACTATGGTCACCGAACGTGGAGAAAGCTTTTCTTTGTACGTGGCATATCAAATACTACCAAAGTCATTCTTCCTTTGATTCTATGAAAAAACACTATGATATATACTTGTGCTCATAGATACTTTGGCACGACAAATTCTCGTGGAACGGAGCTATAAGTGCATGAAAGCTCAAAAACAAACTAAGTGGGTGTGCATCCAACTCGCTTGCTCACGAAGACCTAGGGCATTTTGAGGTAGCCCATCATTGGAATATACAAGCCAAGTTCTATAATGAAAAGTTCCCACTATTATATGAAAGTGACAAAAGAGGAGACTCTCTATCATGAAGATCATGTTGCTACTTTGAAGCACAAGTATGGGAAAAGGATAATAGCATTGCCCCTTCTCTCTTTTTCTCTCATTTTTTATTTGGGCCTTTCTCTTTTTTATGGCCTCTTTTTTTCTCTTCTCTTTTTGTTTCATCTGGAGTCTCATCCCGACTTATGGGGGAATCATAGTCTCCATCATCCTTTCCTCACATGGGACAATGCTCTAATAATGATGATCATCACACTTTTATTTACTTACAACTCAAGAATTACAATTCGATACTTAGAAGAAAATATGACTCTATGTGAATGCCTCCGGCGGTGTACTGGTATGTGCAATGAATCAAGAGTGACATGTATGAAAAATTATGAATGGTGGCTTTTCCACAAATACGATGTCAGATACATGATCATGCAAAGCAATATGACAATGATGGAGCGTCTCATAATAAACGGAACGGTGGAAAGTTGCATGGCAATATATCTCGGAATGGTTATCGAAATTCCATAATAGGTAGCTATGGTGGCTGTTTTGAGGAAGGTAAATGGTGGGTTTATGGTATCGGTGAAAGTTGCGCGGTACTAGAGAGGCTAGAAACGGTGGAAGGGTGAGAGTGCATATAATCCATGGACTCAACATTATTCATAAAGAACTCACATACTTATTGCAAAAATCAATTAGTTATCGAAACAAAGTATTACACGCATGCTCCTAGGGGGATATATTGGTTGGAAAATACCATCGCTCATCCCCGACCGCCACTCATAAGGAAGACAATCAAAAAATGAATCATGCTCCGACTTCATCACATAACGGTTCACCATACGTGCATGCTACGGGAATCACAAACTTTAACACAAGTATCTCTCAAATTCACAACTACTCAACTAGCATGACTATAATATCACCATCTTCATATCTCAAAACAATCATAAGGAATCAAACTTCTCATAGTATTCAATGCACATTATATGAAAGCTTTTATTATACCCATCTTGGATGCCGATCATATTAGGACTAAGTTTATAGCCAAAGCAAATTACCATGCTGTTCTAAAAGACTCTCAAAATAATATAAGTGAATCATGAGAGATCAATAATTTCTATAAAATAAAACCACCACCGTGCTCTCAAAAGATATAAGTGAAGAACTAGAGCAAAATTATCTAGCTCAAAAGATATAAGTGAAGCACATAGAGTATTCTAATAAATTCTGATTCATGTGTGTCTCTCCCGAAAGGTGTGTACATCAAGGATGATTTTGGTCAACTAAAAAGCAAAGACTCAAATCATACAAGATGCTCCAAGCAAAACACATATCCTGTGGTGAATAAAAATATAGCCTCAAGTAAAGTTACCGATAGACGAAGACGAAAGAGGGGATGCCTTCCGGGGCATCCCCAAGCTTAGGATTTTCGTTGTCCTTGAATTTTACCTTGGGGTGCCTTGGGCGTCCCCAAGCTTAGGCTCTTGCCACTCCTTATTCCAAAATCCATTAAATCTTTACCCAAAAACTTGAAAACTTCACAACACAAAACTTCAACAGAAAATCTCATGAGCTCCGTTAGTATAAGAAAATAGACCACCACTTTAAGGTACTATAATGAACTGATTATTTATTTATATTGGTGTTAAACCTACTATATTCCAACTTCTCTATGGTTCATACCCCCCGATACTAGCCATAGATGCATCAAAATAAGAAAACAACATGCGACAAACAGAATATGTCAAAAACAGAACAGTCTGTAGAAATCTGGAGGTTTTGAATACTTTTGTAACTCCAAAAATTCTGAAAAATTAGGACGAACAGGATAATTTTTATATTGATCTAACTGCTGTTGGAATTGGTATTTTAATAAGAGAATGGTGACTCAACATGAAAGTAAATAGATAGGCCCTTCGCAAAGGGAAGCAGGGATTTGTAGAGGTGCTAGAGCTCGGTTTTGAAATAGAGGTCAATAATATTTTGAGCGGTATACTTTCATTGTCAACATAACAACCAAGAGATGGCGATATCTTCCATGCTACACACATTATAGGCAGTTCCCAAACAGAATGGTAAAGTTTATACTCCCCCTTCCACCAACAAGCATCAATCCATGGCTTTCTCGAAACAACGAGTGCCTCCAACTAACAAGAGTCCCAGGGGGAGTTTTGTTGGCAATTATTTTGATTTAGTTTGCATAAAGCATGTGAATGGGCATCCCGGTGACCAGCCACTTTCTCGTGAGTGAGGAGCAGAGTCCACTCCTCTTGAGAATAACCCGCCTAACATGGAATATACGGACATCCCTAGTTGATACATGAGCTATTCGAGCATACAAAACAGGATATTTATTTGAAGGTTTGGAGTTTGGCACATACAAATTTACTTGGAACGGCAGGTAGATACCGTATATAGATAGGTATGGTGGACTCATATGGAATAACTTTGGGGTTTATGGAGTTGGATGCACAAGCAGTATTCCCGCTTAGTACAGGTGAAGGCTAGCAAAAGACTGGGAAGCAACCAGCTAAAGAGAGACAACAGTCATGAACATGCATTAAAGTTAATCAACACTGAATGCAAGCATGAGTAGATTATAATCCACCATGAACATAAATATCGTGAAGGCTATGTTGATTTTGTTTCACCTACATGCGTGAACATGCGCCAAGTCAAGTCACTTAAATCATTAAGAGGAGGATACCACCCTATCATAGCACATCACAACCATTTTAATAGCATGTTGGCACGCAAGGTAAACCATTATAAGCTCCTAGCTAATCAAGCATGGCACAAGAACTATGATCTCTAGTTGTCATTGCAAACATGTTTATTCATAATAGGCTGAATCATGAATGATGAACTAATCATATTTACAAAAACAAGAGAGGTCGAGTTCATACCAGCTTTTCTCATCTCAATAAGTTCATCATATAATCATCATTATTGCCTTTCACTTGCGCGACCGAACGATGTGGATAATAATAATAGTGCACGTGCATTGGACTAAGCTGGAATCTGCAAGCATTCAATAGACAGGAGAAGACAAGGCAATATGGGCTCTTTTGTCAGATCAACAATAATGCATATAAGAGCCACTTCAACAATTTAATTATGGTCTTCTCCTATCGACCCCCAAAGAAAAGAAATAAAACTATTTACACGGGAGAGCTCCCAACAAGCAAAAGAAGAACATGCAATCTTTTTGGGTTTTCTTTTTAATTACTACTACAAGCATGGAAAGTAAACAAATTAAAAGCTACCACTTTTTTTGTTTTTCTTAAGGTTTATCAAACACACAAGAAGAAAGCATAAAAAGGGAAATAAACTAGCATGGATACAATGAAAAAGTATGAGCACCGACATCTAGCAATGAGTGTGTGAACATGAATATAATGTCGGTGAGAAATACGTACTCCCCCAAGCTTAGGCTTTTGGCCTAAGTTGGTCTATGGCCACGGTTGTCCAGGCAGATATCCATAATAATAGTTGTGGTCGTACTGCGAAGAAGAAGACTCCGATTGCCACTGGTTGGCAATCATCTCCGGATCCCACTGGTAATTAGACTGCCGTGAAGGATCAACTTGTGGTTCCAGCTCTGGCTCCGTGGCTGATGTAGTGTTCCGATAGGCGTGAATAGCCTCTAACGGAACAAGGTACTGGCCTGCAGATAAATCAAACAAGGAAGGAGCAAGCAGGGTAATAGTCTCAGGATGATGTTTATCAAAGAACAATTTGTATTTAAGCTCTCCTTCCCTATTCTTAACAATAAAATCATGTGCCACCATACTCTTATAATCTAAGTAAACATGAGGCAACAATTTTTCTTCCTTCTCGTAATGCCTAGTAGGTATGTTAAAATGTGCAGCTAGGCGTGAAGCATAGATGCCTCCAAAGATGGGGCCCTTTGTACGGTTCAGACTTAATCGTTTAGCAATAATGCCACCCATACTAACAGAGTTATCACTGAATAAACCGTGAAACAAAATAATAATATCAGGAACACTAAGGTTTCCACAGTTTCCGCGACCAATTAAGCAACGACTAGCAAATATTGCAAAATAGCGTAAAACAGGAAAATGTATGCTAGTGATTCGTGCATCGGAAACCTTCCTCGTTTCCCCTACAGTGATGGTATCAATAAACCCATCCACATCGCTGCGATGTGGTTCCTCTATCATGCCCTCTAAAGGGACCAAACAAACCCGACAAAAATCATAAAGTGACATCTCCTTATGCTCATCATATAAATAAAAGTCCACCGTAGGTGGTGAGCTCCTAGAATGGAAATGAAATTTTTGCACAAAGATATTTGTGAGTAAGAGATACTAATCACGTTGGTCGTGGTGGAAAGCGGTGAGGCATGCATTCTCAGCCAATTCATAAAAGCTTCATAAATCCCAGCTGCTCTCAAGAAATCATCGGAAGGCCATTCACATGACCGAACCTCCGCGGTGCGAGGAAGATTATATCTGGGCTTCTGTGCCTTTTCCTTCGAGCTTCAGCTCGATGAGCCCCTCAAAAGTCTCTTCATTGTTTTCTGAAAAATTCTGAATTTTTTAGTAACTTCAACATAAAAGTAAACCAAACTCAATAATATTGATAGCAACTACTCCTACAAGTTCCTAGAGCCTATATCATGCATCAAAACTACTTTGAACCTTATAAATTTGACATGCAAGCTCAAGAACAGGGTCACCTAAGCAGCAAAAATTTGCAATGAATAAAGCACTAGAACAAAAACTAATTAGACCAATGGAGGAGTCACATAGCAAGGAACAATCTCCCCAAGCAGTTTTGTGAGAGGTGCTTTGAGCAAGGAGATCGAAAATGGCAGCAAAATGAGCTTGGACTCGGGTTTGAGCTGGACATTCATGTTTGGGGGAGGAAGAAGGAGTGTGTGGGTGAAAGGATAAGTGGAGGAGGGCCACCGTGGGCCCACGAGGCAGGGAGCGTGCCCAGGGGGGTAGGGCGCGCCCTCCAACCTCGTGGCCAGGTGGATGACCCCCCCTATTGTGTTCTGAGTGACAAATATTCTCAAATATTCCAGAAAAATCATATTTAAATTTCAAGGCATTTGGAGAACTTTTATTTTCAGGGTATTTTTATATTGCACGGATAATCAGATAACAAACAGAAAAAATACTATTTTTATTTTATTTAATATAAATAATAGAAAGTAAGAGGAGGGTACAACAGGTTGGGCCTTCTAGTTTCATCCATCTCATGCTCATCAAAAGGAATCCACTAACAAGGTTGATCAAGTCTTGTTAACGAACTCATTCCGAATAACATGGAACCGGAGAAATTTCGAATAACACTATGTTACCTCAACGGGGATATGCACATCCCCAATAATAAGAATATCATATTTCTTCTTGACAGTAGGAAGAGGAAATTCAAAACCTCCAAATATAATCGATGGGATTTTTCCAATAGAGTTGATACTATGAACTTGATGTTGTTTCCTCGGAAAGTGTACCGTATGCTCATTACCATTAACATGAAAAGTGACATTGCCTTTAGTGCAATAAATAAAAACCCCCGCAGTATTCAAAAAGGGTCTTCCAAGAATAATAGACATACTATCGTCCTCGGGAATATCAAGAATAACAAAGTCCGTTAAAATAGTAACGTTTGCAACTACAACATGCACATCCTCACAAATACCGACAGTTATAGCAGTTGATTTATCAGCCATTTGCAAAGATATTTCAGTAGGTGTCAACTTATTCAAATCAAGTCTACAATATAAAGAGAGAGGCATAACACTAACACCGGCTCCAAGATCACATAAAGCAGTTTTAACATAGTTTCTTTTAATGGAGCAAGGTATAGTGTCGTCCTCCTGGATCCCCTAGTTTCTTAGGTATTCCACCCTTAAAAGTATAATTAGCAAGCATGGTGGAAATTTCAGCTTACGGTATCTTTCTTTTATTTGTGACAATTTCTTTCATATACTTAGCATAAGGATACATTTTGAGCATATCAGTTAATCGCATACGCAAAAAGATAGGTCTAATCATTTCAGCAAAGCGCTCAAAATCCTCATCATCCTTTTTCTTGGATGATTTGGGAGGAAAAGGCATGGGTTTCTGAACCCAAGGCTCTCTTTCCTTACCGTGTTTCCTAGGAACAAAGTCTTTCTTATCATAACGTTGATTCTTTGATTGTGGGTTATCAAGATCAACAATAGATTCAATTTCTATATCATTATCATTACTAGGTTGAGCATCATCATGAACATTATCATTAGTTTCAGGTTCATTACCAGATTGAGTTTCAACATCAGAGATATAAATATCGTTTGGATTCTCAAGTGTTTCAATAACAGGTTCACTAGAAGCCTGCAAAGTCCTATCATTTTTCTTTTTCTTCCTATTAGAGGGACTAGGTGCATCCACATTATTTCTCTGAGAATCTTGCTCAATTCTATTAGGATGGCCTTCAGGATACAAAGGTTCCTGAGTCATTTTACCACCTCTAGTCATAACTCTAACAGCGTTATCATTATTCTTACTATTCAATGCATTTTGCAAATCATTTCCAGCTTTAAGTACTTGTTCTACTTGAGTGGTAACCATAGAAGCATGTTTACTAATAAGTTTAAGTTCACCTTTAACATTAGCTATATAATCACCCAAGTGTTCAAGCATATTTGAATTGTATTTCAATTGTCTACCAAAATAAACATTAAAGTTTTCTTGTTTAACAATGAAATTGTCAAACTCATCTAAGCATTGTCTAGCAGACTTATAACGAGGGATATCACCTTCATCAAATCTATAGAGAGAATTTACCTTTACTACCTGTGTCGGGTTATCAAGACCATGTACTTCTTTAATAGGTAATGGATTAAGATCATATATTCTTCAACAGGCGGTAAATTAAGACCGTGTATTTCTTCAATAGGAGGTAAATTCTTAACATCTTCAGCTTTAATACCTTTTTCCTTTATAGATTTCTTTGCCTCTTGCATATCTTCAGGACTGAGAAATAGAATACCCCTCTTCTTCGGAGTTGGTATAGGAATAGGTTCAGGAGTTGGTACAGGAACTGGTTCAGGAAGTGTCCAATTTTTTTCATTTGTCAACATATTATTCAATAGAATTTCAGCTTCATCCGGTGTTCTTTCCCTGAAAACAAAACCAGCACAACTATCCAGGTAATCTCTGGAGGCATCGGTTAGTCCATTATAAAAGATATCAAGTATTTCATTTTTCTTAAGAGGATGATCAGGCAAAGCATTAAGTAACTTGAGAAGCCTCCCCCAAGCTTGTGGGAGACTCTCTTCTTCAATTTGCACAAAATTATATATATCCCTTAAAGCAGCTTGTTTCTTATGAGCAGGGAAATATTTAGCAGAGAAGTAATAAATTATATCCTGGGGACTACGCACACAACCAGGATCAAGAGAATTAAACCATATCTTAGCATCACCCTTTAATGAGAACGGAAATATTTTAAGGATATAAAAGTACGAGTTCTCTCATCAGTAGTGAACAGGGTGGCTATATCATTTAATTTAGTAAGATGTGCCACAACAGTTTCAGATTCATAGCCATGAAAAGGATCAGATTCAACCAAAGTAATTATATCAGGATCAACAGAGAATTCATAATCCTTATCAGTAACAAAGATAGGTGAAGTAGCAAAAGCAGGGTCAGGTTTCATTCTAGCATTAATAGATTGTTGCTTCCATTTAGCTAATAACCTCTTGAGTTCGTATCTATCTTTGCAAGCTAAAATAGCTAAAGAAGCTTCTTTATCAAAAACATAACCCTCACACTACAAAAAATACACTTCCGTGATGATACGTGTTTGTCACAGTAGGTCGCGTTTTTTGTCATGCATGTACATCCATGACAAATTTATGACAGAATCAAGATAGTCATACCTGTGCTGTCGTAGAAGTGTTCCATGACATTACCAAAATTATCATCACGGAAGTGTCCACTTCCATGACGATAAATCGCGCGCCACAGAAGTGCTTTCATCAAGGGTGACCGACACGTGGCATCCCCCGTAACGGAACGCCGTTAAGCTATCGGATCGGGTTTTGGATCCGATAACCCGTTAACAGCCCCGACCAATGGGAAATTTCCACGTGTAAAATTCTTATTGGCCGGATGAAACACGTGTCAGCTCGTCAGTGGGTCAGATAGGCGCCTATGATACGTCGACACATGGCGCGGCCCAACAGAGGCCCATTCCTGTGAAAAGGCCGGCCCATGGAAAGCCTGTTAACGGCCTGTTCGCATATAGCCCATTTACAGCCCGCTAACCCAAGGCCCATTACGCCCTATCCGAATTAGGCCCAGTAGCGTCATTTGGGCCATCCAATATGATTCCAGCCTGTTTTCACTTCTGGCCCATGTATGGCCCATGACGTCTTTCGGCCCATATGAGGCCCTATGTAACTCTTGGCCTATTAACAGCCCGTGGTGAAACTGGCCCGTAATGAACAGTGTATCACTTTACACCCATTAACAGCCCGTGGTGAAACTGGCCCGTAATGAACAGTGTATCACTTTATACCCATTAATGGCCCGTTATTCCATTGGGCCGTTTCCAGCCCATGTTATCTTTCGGCCTTCTCAGTGCCCATTTATTCTTGGGCTCATTTCCAGCATTCGTTTACTTACGACTTGTTACTGTCATTTTCTTCTTGTGGGCCAAATTCAGCCCGTGGTTATAGTCGGCCCGTTTGTGGTCCGTTAATACGTTGGGCCGTTTACATAGCGTCATCAAATACGGCCTATTAACGATGGCCCATTACGGTCGGCCCATGAATGGACGATTCCAACTCTAGCCCATTTACGGCCATAATGCGGCCTGTTATTGGCCCATGTTTGGCCAATCGATCATACGGCCCGTATAAGGCCCATCGATGATACGGCCTATAGAAGGCCCATTGTTTCTACGGCCCGTAGAAGGCCTACTATTTCTATGGCCCGTCGGAGGCCCAGTGTCACTACAGTAAATATTAGCCCATGGTTATTGTGGCCTAGTTTAAAAAAATAGGTTATTGCAGCCACTAGTTAACTGCGGAAAAAGAACTGCAATGACTACAAGCAAACAAATAAACAAGACAACAAGGAAATAAATAAGCAAGCAACTAACGCTAGGCTATCACGGCTATTACACATATTACATCCACTGGGCATCAAAGTTCGCCACCAGTGCAAATATAGGGAACAAGGCAGCATATCATATACACTGGCCATCAAAATTGGCCACCAGTGCAAATAAACGCGGCAGCAAAACAAGAGCATAACTGAAACAACTTCAGAAGAGCTCAAGAAACATTATCCTGGGTATCCATCATGCTGGCAATAAGCTTAGCAAGCTGATTAGCTTTGTCCTGTTTGGCGCTAAAATCCTCCAACGCTTGCTGTTGCACCAGAAAGTATGCATATGAATGCTCCTGGGACTTCCGCAGTCCTTCCGCTTCTTGTCGCAGCACAGCTGGTCGATGTCTTTCAGCTTGTAGTTGAGACTCTAGAAACCGAACTGATTCAGACACTGAGTTTGAATAGCTTGTGCAAGCGGTAGTGGCCAGTAACTCCAACACTAAACCAAGACAGGATGTGTCACTATCCTGAACCTTATCTGCATTACTTCCTTTACCGTTGCTTAATAAGGCACTCTTCCCCAATATTCTGTCAGCATTCTAAAAGAAGAAACAAGCAGACACATAACAAGTTTAGCATGTACTAGTATATGAAACTCATTTCGGTGAACCAGTTCATTAGTAAGGTGGACAGGATTAAACTACCAGGTCTTCTATTGCCAAGTACTAGTACATAATAAAAGCATCAAACAAACATATATCTATGTCCTATGGTAGCAATGGAATCTTAAATTAGAACAGTTGTTCTTTAGATTTAGGCACTTGTTCTACATGAACAGATTATAGTAAGACACAAGAATATAATACTTAAAAATAGAAAATGAGCTCATAGACCTTACCACATTCTTGGTTCAGGAACAGTACAGAACAAGGCATTCCCAGTCATCGTCCAGTAAATGTGTCTCAGGAGAACGTAAGGGAATTTGATGAGTTTCTTTGCCGGTGAAGTACGTTTTCTTCAGTTAATTCCGATACTGCCACCAAGCATTCTTGAAGATAGCAGAGGTATTAGCACAGGTTACCTCATCCTGAGTTTCCAAATCGGTCCTTCTCTATAGAGAAAAATGGGAAAATTTGCTGTATTATAACCATCATGGAGGTAGGATGTATGGGACGAAGCAAAGTAATTGCCATGAATAACATTACTTACACATAACTCCTTGACAAACACCTGCAACTGGCATTTTCCTTCATCTTCAGTATAATATTTCCAAGATGGGAAGATACGCACATACGATTTAACAACATCAAATGCGATAGATGCTAAACTACGACTAGCTGGTTGTGCTTCCTCCACAGGAATAGGCGTACTAACTAGTGGAGTTGGGGTTTGCCATGATAGTACTGGCCCTTTGGGCACTGGAGCTGCCTTACTAACTGCTCTTGTTTGGGAGCTCTGTGGTGGAGATGGTGTTGTGTCAACAAGAACTGGGTTACTATCGGCTGGGGTTGGGGTTAGATTGGGTGAAGCTGGTTCTCTGTCCATCGTAGTAGGGGTACAATATGTGAGAGTTTGGGTTATGTGTGGTAGGGCTGGTTCTTGTGCATGTACAACCGGGGTGCTATCTCCACCAAGAGGTAGCACTGTTTTATTTGAAGACCGTGTTTTTAGTCTGCTAGATACTGGCATCACCCACTCTAATTCAAATGGCTGATAAACAGGAAACATAGTTGAATGTACAGACATTGTATGAGAGACAGATGAAATAGATAGTATGGAAAAAAGGGCATGAAATAGTTGACATGTATATTGTTTAACTAAAACGGATAGCCTGACATAATTTCACATATATGATGTCTATCTAAACTGGATAGCATAGCATAACATAATTCAAAGATATGATGAATAACTAAACAGGATCGCATGACATAATTCACCTACATGTTATCTAAGTAATCAGGATCGCATCATTTAATTCACATATGTGATTTATATGCTAAACAGAGGGCATTCGATATGATGTCCGAACTAAGAACATGGTGTTGAATATTGTGTATA
Source organism: Triticum urartu (assembly GCF_056163025.1). NCBI lineage: Eukaryota > Viridiplantae > Streptophyta > Magnoliopsida > Poales > Poaceae > Triticum > Triticum urartu. The sequence goes on along the minus strand of NC_141877.1, from coordinate 417,968,785 downwards.
TGATGTCTAAACTATGCAATGCAAGACATCGTATGCATGATACGAGCAGTATAACCGTGCCAAGAGAGCATACACCTCAGTGGGGGAATAGGACTGGTCATCTGTCTCTGAATCCATCTCTGAGGAGCTATCGGGACCAAACAAGAGATCTGCTTCGACAGGTAGCACTGTCTGCTCTGAAGGCCTTGTTTTCACTCCAGATTTTTCCATCTCCCACCTAAATGGCTGATTCACAGGAAGAGTAGTTTAATGTACAAACATTGTCGACAAATGGAAATGTAATGAAGAAAAGGATGGGCAAGATATCATTCAAATATATGATGCCTGGTTAAACAGGATGGCATTGCACATTTCACATATATTATGGCTGGCTAAAAGACATGAGACTGCATAATTCACATACATGATATAGAAACTAAACAGGTGGCATTACAGAACATGTCTAAACTAAGCAGATGACATATATGATGTCAAAAGTAGGCACTGCAAGGCAACATATGCATGATATGACTAACATCATCATGCCAAGGTAGAGCAAACACCTTGGGGGGTAAATAGGAGTGGTCAGCGGCGTCCAAATCGGCCTCAGAACAGATATCTTCCTCTGGATTACAATCTGGAGAGGGGTGGGGAGGGTTTGCCATTGAACCCACCATGGAGCGATGTCTGCATGACATTGTATTGCCGCGCAAAACTCTTCTCTTTTTCTCTACATGTTCAGCATGACTGTGTACAATATCTGACATGTATATGAAAAAAATATGGTGAGATTATGTAAGGAGAGCATGCAGAAATTTAGAGTGATGGTAACAACCAGTGGATCGATGTTTTTCCGTTGAACCAAAATAGCCCTAATGGATCGACGTGAATGTATACTAATAAGTGATGCAACAAGTGTACAACCTCTTTGCCGTCGCCGTGTCGACCTCAGCATCATTGGGTTGGTCGCTGAAGTAGTTGAGGCAGAGGTGGCTGTCGGAGGTGTGGAGGAAGATCTAAGGAATCTGTAGACGGCGTCCAGGGCACTACTCTGTTGTGATGGATCGTTCTGTCATTGGAGCAGCTCCGGTGAGCCGTAAGACGTCAAGGCTGAAGCAGCACAAGACAGACATCGTCAATCTCAAGTGGGATTCTAATAGCATCTCCAATAGATGATGTAAAATGGATGTAAAATTAACATCACCAAAAACCACCTGACTACAACAGATGAGGTAAAAACTGTTGACTCTGAACTTAACTATCGAAACTGAAATTTACTGTGGAGTCTGAATGCTACTGTCGAAACTGAACGCAATGGTAGCAGAGAGGCACTTGACATGTAGTTTAGGGAGGGCCTGCAGTTCATCTTCAACCTGCACCCGCCTGAGCCGCCAGCCACCACCGGCCGAACCACCGGCCCCAGCGCCACCTCGCCGCCCCGGCCAGCCCTCTAGGCCCCCCGCCCCCACCCTAAACCCTAAGATAGATAGTGGGGTACCTCTCCGGCGAGCCCCCGTCCCTGCTGCGGGTGGTTCTTCCTTAACTCCGGCGAGCCCCCCAACCCCTGAAAATCGACTAACCCAAAAGTCGATTCAGTCGACTGAAGTGTGGCTTAATCGGAGCAGAGCAGCAGCACGAGCGAGGGGGAGAGCAGCAGCAGCAGCAGCTGGGCGAGCGAGCAATCGAGCAAGAGACGGAGCAGCAGCAGCAGATCCGGCTGGTATGGCTGCCGCCGCCGAAGGGGCCTCGCACTGGGGGAGAGCCGCCGTGGAGATGTCGCCCGCGGCGCCGGCTTCAAGGTAGCTGCTCCATGGGGTTGCGGGATGGAGCACCGTCGGTGTCGGGAGGTCGAGTTGAGGAGAAGGTGTGATGCGATGAGTGTACAACCTCTTTGGTGGCGCCGAGTAGGCCTCGGCTTCGTTCGAGGAGTCGGTGAGGATGCTGCGGTTCCGGTGGAGCAGGTTAAGGCGGCGCTGTGGGGATGGAGCAGCCGCGATAGACGAGTCGATCGTCGGAGCAGCTCCTTGGAGGTGGAGGACACGGCGGCTGAACCGGCAGGACGGCTAGCTGGACGAAGGATCCTCATTCGGGGAGGTGGACGAGGGACGTCGAGCTGTTGCGGTGGACGACATCGTCGGGGAAGAGGCTCCGGCTGGGCTGCGGTGACGTGGCGGACGGAGGAGCGTGGGGTTTCGCGGCTGGAGCGGAGAGGTTATGGCGGCCTGGGATTTCGAATGGCGAAAAGGGGGCGACGGGAGGGGGTGAAGCATGACTTAGGAACGCGCTTGTCCAAAATGTAGGGTGTGTTACAAAAGTACCCCCCCCCCCCACAGATTTGAACTAGCGGCCCTTTCGGCTTAGGGTTAGAAGGGGGATTTCGCGTGTCAGGATTTGGCAGCTGGAGGGAGTTTTCGCGCGCGTTGTAATTTCGGGATAGCAAGGCGCGGGTTGTGAAGGCGCCACTTTTGGGAGCACGATATCTGAATTTTCGGGATATAACAAGACGCGGGTTGAATTTTAGGGACAAGCCTAACATGTAGTAATATTGTACTTGTACGTACCAAATCAATTCGCACTTCCCTCTACCAAAAAGAAAACAAAAAAAAAATAAAACTATTCACACCACAAAAAGAGAGAGTCTTGCCCCGTTTTACTATAAAAATGCTATTCAAAGCTACTCCCTCCTTCCATCTATATAGGGTCTAATGCATTTTTCGATGCTAACTTTGACCAAATATTAGAGCAATGATATATGACATGCAACTTACACAAAGCACACCGTTAAATTCGTCTGTGAAAGGTTCTTTCAATGATATAATTTTCACATTGTGCATGTAATGTACTATTAATCTTGTCAATAGTCAAAGGCGGTCTTAAAAATCTCATTACGCCCTATATAGATGGAAGGAGGGAGTATAAATCCATGTTATGTCCGATTAAATTTTTTTGCTTGCTGCATAATGCATGTAACCTACTCATACCAACATATTAGTGCATTCCAAATGTCTATACTACCGCTGCAATTCGAACTAAATTTGAATTCGTTTCTCTATTTCAATAAGAATCTACAATCATGATTGTTGCCAACTTCAACCATCATAGTTTCCTTGCTATCCACCAGATATAAATCAGACGACCTATAATGCAGGATGGCAGGGACACCGTCATCAACAACTCCATTTTTTATAAGAGTAGAGATAAACTATATTAAATGTAGTATACCATGTTCATAACCACACAATGTGTATCACCGTTATATATATTCACACATCCATCGGTTTGAAACACTATGATAAATTCTTCAAATATCCGAATTCGCTTTTTATAATGAAGTATATATGATCACTATTTGTCTTTTACACCCACACAACCCTCTTATCTTTGTAGCTAGTGCTAACTTTCTCTTGTGCATGCACACGCCCGCATCCCTCTCACCCTCCCTCAGCATTCTCTAGCTCCATCGGGCAAATTCATCTTTTCACTTTAGGTCGTTCACCCACGGTGTGTGTAGGCCCCCAGCTCCTTCTTTACGGCACACATCGATCGATATGCCTCTCTAGCCAGGTGTGCCTAGCACAAACACAAGCTTCCCCTCTTCTCTTGTCACCGTCCATGCCTCACTCCCACCACTCTTTTCATCGTTCTCGTACTCGCACACTCCTCCCCCTCGATATAGTATGCCTCTCGTACCACCTCCTACATGCATCCCTCTCTCTCTATCCTTCTCCTCGTGCCTCATTTGCTTCTAACACACACAAGCATGTATACCGATCGATCTCCCAACATATACCTAGATCGACTTTAACTACCCCCCATCGATCGACGTACCTCACAAGTTATGTCTCTCCTTTCTCTTACAAAGGGTGATTGATCTTCCTATGTAGTTACGTCTGCTTACCACAGCCACATCGTCCCCCCTCATCATTCATGCATGCCTCCTGACCCGTCTCTCACACGCACGTGCATAGACAACAAGCAGCCATCTCCTCTCTTTTTGATATTGCGGCCGTGCCCTCCGTTTGTCTAGCAAGCCTATCCCACCATTTGTTAGAAGCAACTCCACTACCACCCCCTCAAACACTCTAGCTCTGTCTCTCTCCCAACCTTATTCATCTCCTGCACATATGCATGGATGCCGATCGTTCTCCCTTAATACATGAGGCAGATCGATCTCCTTAATACATGAGGTAGGCCTCTCTCCTCCTCCACAGATATACCAACCATTGTACCTCTATAGTTAATTGGGCCTCCCTCTTCCCCCACCACACACCGATAGTCGAGCACTGCAGGTAGGTATCCATGCCACAGAGACAAACTGCACATGTCCCATCTCATGTTCCAGTAGGCCAGCCACTCTATATCTTTGACATGGGCACACACAAATTCGATGGCACTCTTTATCGATCGCGCGCGTACACACACACACATCATCCCTCTCTTCGATTCTATGGACACCTCAAGCCGATGATACCTCCACTCTCTCCTCGTGGATCGCCCCCTCTATATATATGTTATATCCAGGACTCTATTTCACACACATTGCATATGTTAAATTTTTTGATTGACCCCCCCCCCCCGAAAAAAACTCTCAAGAACCCACACACTATATCTTTGTAGGTTTGTTTCTCTCTCACACAACCCCACGTAGGTGGTGTATGTATACAAGAAGAGAATAGGTGCACCGTGCACGTACTCACGTTTCGTGCCCAGCCACACCCGCGCGGGTACACGGTGGAGCTCATTTTGACTTGTCAGGGCGGTGGATTTTAGTTTGTACGATAATGTTGCATCCACCTAAAGTAACGAAAGTTCTTACGTAAACTTCCTAGTAATTCCCTCTTCGTAGGTGCAGCATTACTCCTAACATTTGTAATATCAGTTTGAAACTTGTAATATTGCCGTGTCCTATTCCTGGGTTTTCAAAATCCTGCGAATCAAACAGGTCCTGAGTTGGTGATGATGTTGTGCCTCCCATCTTTCACCAATAGCCGTCGGATCTAGATCTGACGCATACAAACCAAGCTTCTCCATTTTTGCAAAAAGATGCCCGCACTTGTTCCCTATTTACAAACAACTCCTTGTCTCTCACAATCAGCCTCATCTCCTCCCCATCACATCTAGGAGTAGAAGGCCGTGGAAAAATCTGGTGCAATGGCCGCTGCCGGAGCCGTCCACCCCCAATCTTGGTGTTCCGTGCAATGCACGGGCATCTACGCACGGGAAATTATGTCGAACAGGGCTAGTTGTAAGCAGGCTAGCTCTACAACCATGATGATAGTGACTGCAGACGGTGAGGCTGACTATGGTATGCCGAAGACGGCGCCTATACTCAGGTGTCATCTCCGGCGCAGGGTCTTGTCACTTCACTGTGAGGAGCAGTACGTAATAATTTGACCAACGGGTAGTATAGTGCTAGTACTCCTACTACTACATTGGTAGTACTACTACTAGTACTAGTAGCACCACCGTCTGGATTTAGGAGTACTACCACATCCATCTGGATTTTAGTATTTGACTAGCAATATCTAGTAATGCATGTCACCAAAAATGTACAACTCCCTCTGTAAATAAATACATGGTGTTTTATTCCTATCGGCGAGAGAACTTAATGTTTTTTTGCTACTCCTAACTAGAGTACTAATAGGATTACATGCAATGAACTAAACACTGCATGTCATGTTTGGTAGTCTCAAGTCATTGAAAGCATGCACGGCCCACATCTCTCATTGGTTGATATATCATGAAATAAGAAACAAGGAGGGAGTTAATGCACCGTGCCTAAGTATTTTGGGATTATTTGGTTTTCGTAAGGTGACTTACACAACATTTTTGTTTACATGCATTAACATTTTATTAGTTAAATCAAAGGTCAAAACTTGGCGCAAAATGCAAAGGGGACCAATAAACCAGTAAACATCAAACTTCTCTCGTTTGGCCCCAACTAGAGGTCTGGTGAGATGACTATATTGCACCGGCACGGAGGGGGACGCAGCTTCATTGACTTACGACAACTGCCTTTGGGTGAATGACACGTGGCCCCAGGGGGTGGCTAGCCCACCTATCATACAACCAAAGGCAGGTGCAGTAGAGGGCCGAGGAGTAGTACGAAAGCCTACGCACCTACGCACACTAACCAAGGGCTGAGTGATCACTCGAATGGAAAGATTAGTTGACTAGAAGCTATGCTAGACCCATGGAGGCGATGAGCGCGAGCATCAGCCGGCTGTGCCAGATGGTCCACGACGCCGGCCTGCGGCCCGGCACCGAGGAAAGTCTCCAGGTAGTATTGCTTGAGGCCGCCAGGGCGAGGGGACGCTTGGATGACAGTTTCGTCTCCTTGTTCGACGAGGTCCTCGTCGGTTTCCTCGACAAGTTCACCGTCGTCAAGAAGCTTGCGGACGACTTTGACGTAAGCCTCCAGCCGACGCTCCCAGGCTCTGCGATGCCCGCCACCCTCAACGGCCACTATGGTAACAACCTCTTCGACACACTGGTGGCCCTGCGACTGCCCGCCGTCGCGCCGGAGAATGTCCACCTCGAGGTCGCGCTCACCGCGCAACGCCTGGCGCAGCAAGAGACCATCGACATAATCACCCACGTCTACATGCAAATCGTCCACAAGGACTACTACATGCAAGAGGAGGACTATAGGACGTTGGTCTTCTTGGAGCGCAGGGCAACCTTGGACGGCACTGTTTAGAAGCACGTTGAGCTCGCCGCCAACCCGCTGCTCCCCACACGTCGGTTGGTGACCCAGCGCACTAGGGCGTGAGGATGTCATTGAACGTTGATGGATCAGTATGTATTTTTATCTTTCCATCAAATCCATGTAGTAGTATATGATACTATAGTAATTATCTTACCTTTCACATCAACTTCATAATTTTCGTACGTACTCCATGCATGAACGGCGCCAGAACCAAACTTCTCATTATTCTAGGCAAACTCGTTATTTTCTATCTATCGGTCGCGCCATGGAGCAGAACCAAATTTTACAAGTTACGAGTTTAAAAGGAAAAGCCTGCCGTGTTCGTGTCGCACCCCCACACGGTTGGTCCGGCACGCCGCTCAAGCGGGAATGCGTGCGGTGTTGCATTTTCACTTACAAGTGGGACCGCAGTTGAGCAAACTGACTATCGGCAAACCCCCACCCCGCCCACCGCGCGATGGCTGAGAAAACAGGAGGGAGAAGAGATGGCTGTAGCACGGACTCCAAGAAAATTGGTGTCGGATGGGACTCGTGTGGGTGGCGTGTGCTGTACTGCTAGACGTGAATGCTAGTTATGGCCCATGCCACCCCACTATATCGAGCATATATCGAGGTACGTAGAACAAATTTCCTGTAGTCCGTGCTCAGCCCTCCTCTATCTCTCTTCTCAGCCAGCCAGCGGACGCGTGGAGCCCATCGTCTATTTGATCACATGCGGCCCCACATGTCAGTGAAAACGCAAGAGGACCCACTGAACCTGCACATCTTTCACCTCGACGTGCTGGTGATGAAAAACAAATCCAATAAAGATCTTCGGTGGCCGCTTTTGGAGTTACTCAAGAGTAGTAAGATTCTATTTACAGTTTAACCCAAGATGCACATCTCGTGGCTTCAAGTACCACTCTATTTTCTTTCATGACACGACCTGGATGCTGGATGTCCCACGTGTCGGCAAAAGGAGGAAGAATCCGAACAAATCTTCGGTTCTGCTCTCGGATTAGACTAGTTGTGCTAACTTAAAAAAATTATTGTGTACTCCCTCCATTCCAAAATACTTGACTTCCATTTGTCCAAAAATGGATGTACCTATATACTAAGACATGTCTAGATACATATATATTTTGACAAATAGAAGGCATGTATTGTGCAACGGAGGGAGTAGAATGGATGCAAGTTTTTGTATTGGGGAGAAGAGTACATCCATATATTGATTGAGCGCAGTTTAGTAGATGTTCTATCACTTTTAGCTAGCACAGATGCAAGATCGAGCCTTCGCAGATCAACAATGAATGCATCGAGAAGGCACTAATCCAACTTACAGGAGTAGTAAAATGTATTCTTGCGGTTCTTGTTTTCTTTGGTCTTGCTTTTCTAGTCAAAATTATCGTTGGAGTTTGTGCAAAACGGAGGTGCGTTTGGGGTCGTGCGTTGGAGTTGTCCTTACAAGTGGGACCGCAATTAAGAAAACCGACTATCGGCAAACCCCCACCTCGCCCGCTGTGCGATGGCTGAAGTTAGAGAAACGATGAGGTTGAAGAGATTGCTCTAGCACGGACTCCAAGAAATAATATGGTGTCAGATCGATGTCGTGGTGGTGGCGTGTGCCGTACTCCTGGACGTGAATGCTTGTTCTGGCCCATGCCACCCTACTACTCCTACTACTTACTCCAACTGTATAGTACTAGTATCGAGGATTCGAGGTGCTGGTTACGTACAGTGAACACATTAACATATGGCTACAGTAAAAACACCCGCCCGACGCGCAAAGCATGTGAAGCTAGTACAAATTTAGAGAAGCGACTCGAATGCCATTCATAAATTTAGTAAGTTTATCACACGCATATCATTTTATTACATACAACAGGTCATCAACCCACATCGACAACGAGGATACATTATAAATACTAAAGTTTTCACCACACAACAAATAACAAGCAATGAAATGAACTTCAACTCAACCATTCCTCGGCGTTGGAAACGCTTGCTTTGAACCACAAGTGATTCTCTAGGACGGGCCATCGATTGTCGATCTGGAAACCAACGCAGGACTGATCATCCAGGCTGAAGTGGCCTACTATATCAGTACTAGGGTAGGGAACCACCCAAATGTCCAAGGTATAGACACAGTTGCTTCTCATAAATGGTACTATTAACGTTGTGTCAACAGCAGTTGGATCGCCTTTCACCATCATCGGATAGTTTTGTCCAAGGAAGAGCGAGTTTTCTCCAAGACTATCAATTCTGTACCAGGGAGAAGGAGTTGGCGCTAGCACACTAGTATCCATCCCGAATACCATGCAACGGGTGCTGGAATAGGTCCAGAGAGTGCGACCATGGGAGACTACACCTGCTTCCTTAGCAGTAACATCATCAGTGGGCTATATACACACAAGAAGAGGTGAATCATCAGAATTAGTTGCCAGGCGCCACAGAGTATATGGGCACTGCTCGTCCTCATGCTCGTGATCATCACCATCGTCATCTCCCCCTTGGTTATAAATTTTTTCAAGTATAGGTGGTGGGATGTTCACAGGACCTTGGAAACACAAGAAGAAGGTTAATTAGTAAATGGAAACTTGCTAACCCGCATGCATGTGGATGAAACAATTATAATTAGAGTGGAAGACAAACGTACCGAAACTATGAGGATCCCATGCAAAAACAGTGCCACTAGTGGTGGCAACAAACACAAGGCCCTCATATTGAATTGCATTACAGTACTCATCCGTGTACAGAAACTGATTTTTGAGCAACGTCCATCGAGTCGAACCACAAAGGACGGCAAAAAGCTTGTTGAAGATAGCAACAACTTGATAGTTGTTGTAATTCCAAGAGCGGTTGGTAACTCGACAAATTGCTATCTTCCGTAGAAGACAGTCACAATGATCGTATTTGAATGTGCGTACAATACCGGTGTGCTCAACCTCTGGGCAGTGTGCTGAGATTTTTGGAAGTGGAACCCGGTCACGAGTGTAGACATTCACAAGTTCCCACTCGCAGTTGGACCCAATGTAAACAAACCAATCTCCATTTGCGCCCGCCCAAGCCTTGCCCTCAAGTGATGGCATCTTAACATCATACGTATCATTATCAAGCGGCATCAACTGGCACAGGGCGAGGCCTCCGTCGTGCCGGCGCCAGTCATCAGGGTCACGGCGAAGAAGATAGGGGAGATCAAACCGCTCCTTGACTCTTGGGTTCTTTGTAATGATGTTATGTGACGCCCCGAGACCATTGCGCCAGGTGTCCTCCAGTTATTCGCTGTCGTTGCCATGTCATTTGCTTGCGTGTTGCATTTTATCATGTCATCATATGCATTGCATCATCATGTTTTCAAAACTTGCATCCCTCCGGGTTCCCCCACTTCTGTCCGTTGTCCGTTCTGAGCCCAAACACACTTGCACGCGCCCGCGACACGTCCGAAATATTATTTTATAAGTGGCCGAAAAATGTTCTCAGAATGGGTTGAAAGTTGGCATGCGGTGTTGTTATGTTGTAGGTAGGCCGCCTGCCAAGTTTCATCGCCTTCGGAGCTCGTTTGATAGCCCAACCGTTAAACTATAGCGGCAATATAGCCGGTCTAACGTCGGACGTTTTCGGTCTCCGGAGACAGTTGCCGGGCTGCCTTCTCTTCTCTCCTCTCAGCTCATCGCACTTTGCCCAGCCCACCTGCAGCCCATCTAGTCCCCCTCTGCCCGGAGCCACACGATCGTGATCCGAGGGTCCGAAAACGGCCTCAAACCCAACAAACCCTAACCCCTACCCTATTTAAATAGTCCCCTTGCCATTTTTGGGCATCCCTAGCCCTCCACCTACCTCTAGCCCCCCCCTCAATTTCCACGCCGCTCCAGCCCCTCCTCACCACTTGGCGCCGCCCCACTGGGCCGGCCGCCACCTGCGCCGCTGCTCAGGGCCGCTCCCACGCCTCCACGTCGCCCATGGTCTCTCCGCACCGCCGTGAAGCCCACGGGCCCACCAGAACCCGGATCGGGGCCCTGGAAGCCCATCTTCGCCCGAAGCGCACCACTGCTCCTCCCGTAGTGCTCGATCCAATCTAGGCCACCTCGCTTCTGCGCCGCACCCCGTCAGCGTCGCCGGCGGCCACCGGAGATCCCGTTGCCGTCAAGCTCCACCGGAGGACCTCCTAGGCCGATCCAGCTCCCTCTCCTCTTCTCATTTTTCCTCTCTGCTCTCTGTCCCTCATTAACTCTCTCTATCATCTTCACAGGAGGAGCCCCATCCGCGCCATGGATGCCCTGCCTCGTCGGATCCGAGGTGGATCCATCCTTTCCTGCTGTTCCACGCCCGGATCCGCGCCCCAGATCCTCCTCTGCGCCTCCCCGTCGGTGAGCCGCCGTCATCCGCCGCCATGACTGCCGTTCCTCCTCCTTGCTTGCGCGGGGGCACGAGGACGAAGGGCAGGAGCTGCTCGCTCCGCTCGTAGGCCCCGCCGTGGCCCAAAGCTGCCAGGCCCAGCACCACCTCTCTCTAGCGGCCTGCTCCAGCGCCCCCTGGGCCGCCTCCACCGACCTGGGCTGAGCCCAGCTAGGTGAGCTGCAAGCTGCCAAGTGGGCTGTTTCAGATGTGGCTCGAGACATGTTTTTTTCCACAGATCGTTTTGATATTAATCCTGAGACTGCAGTTTTCACAGAAAGGCCCCAAAACTTCATGCATATAATAACTTAATAACCGTGCATCGGATTAAAACAAACTTAATATGAAAGTTGCTTAGAATTTTGTGTAGTTTCATATTATGTCTTTTTCATCCATGTTTAAAATGCTTAAGATGCTGTTTTTTTAAATTTGCTTAAATAACTTGCTAAAATGTTTTATTTCATCACTAAATAACCGTAGCTCCAAACCTAACAAACTTTATATGTAAATGGGGAAGAATTTTGTCTAGTTTAACATGGTGGCATCACTTTGCATGTTTAACAACTCTAAAATTGTGTTTAGGGCAGAACGGGACCAAACCTAATATATGCATATGGGGTTTTAGCGGAATTGTTGTTCGTTGTTTCCGGCCTCATTTAAACTTGCCTAGATAGGTAGTTTTGTTGTGCTTCACCCCTTGCCATGTTAATCAACATTTAATATTGTTGGGTACATAAACGAGATCGAACTAAATAACTTGTCGTGGTGTTTCGTCAATATGCACCGTTGCATATTGAGCTCCACTTAATTTATAGGATTGCTTGTGCACTTTGCCATGCCATGCTTCATTAAATCGGACAAGCATCATACTTGGTTGTGCATCATGCCATGCTTATGCCGTGGTTGTTTACTATGTTGTGTGCTTATTTCCGGTGTTGCTTCTTCGGGTTGGTTCCGATAACGTCGTGTTTGTGAGGAACCGTTCGACTACGCCCGTTTGTCTCCTTCATGGACTCGTTCTTCATCCTTGCGGGATCTCAAGAAAGATGACCATACCCTCGAAATCACTTCTATCTTTGCTTGCTAGTTGCTCGCTCTTTTGCTATGCCTATGCTGCGATACCTACCACTTGCTTATCATGCCTCCCATATTGTTAAACCAAGCCTCTAACCACCTTGTCCTAGCAAACCGTTGTTTGGCTATGTTACCGCTTTGCTCAGCCCCTCTTATAGCGTTGTTAGTTGCAGGTGAAGATTGGAGCTTGTTCCATGTTTGGAACATGGATATTTTGTTGGGATATCACAATATGTCTTATTTAATTAATGCATCTATATACTTGGTAAAGGTGGAAGGCTCGGCCTTTTGCCTAGTGTTTTGTTCCACTCTTGCCGCCCTAGTTTCCGTCATATCGGTGTTATGTTCCCGGATTTTGCGTTCCTTACGCGGTTGGGTTATAATGGGAACCCCTTGACAGTTCGCCTTGAATAAAACTCCTCCAGCAATGCCCAACATTGGTTTTACCATTCGCCACCTAGCCTCTTTTTCCCTTGGGAGTCACGCTCCTGAGGGTCATCATTATTTTAACCCCCCGGGCCAGTGCTCCTCTGAGTGTTGGTCCGAACTGGGAAGCCTGCGGGGCCACCTCGGGGCAACTTGAGGGTTGGTTTTACTCGTAGCTTGACCTATCTGAGTGTGCCCTGAGAACGAGATATGTGCAGCTCCTATCGGGATTTGTCGGCACATTCGGGCGGTGTTGCTGGACTTGTTTTACCATTGTCAAGGACGTCTTGTAACCGGGATTCTGAGCCTGATCGGGTCTTCCCGCTAGAAGGAATATCCTTCGTTGACCGTGAGAGCTTGTGATGGGCTAAGTTGGGACACCCCTGCAGGGATTTGAACTTTCGAAAGCCATGCTCGCGGTTATGGGAAGATGGGAATTTGTTAATGTCCGGTTGTAGAAAACCTGAAGTTGATCTTAAATTAAAATACATCAACCGCGTGTGTAACAGTGATGGTCTCTTCTCGGCGGAGTTCGGGAAGTGAACACGGTGTCGGAGTTATGTTTGACATAGGTTGTTCTAGGATCACTTCTTGATCATAATTGTTCGACCGTGCTTTTGCCTTCTCTTCTCGCTCTCATTTGCATATGTTAGCCACCATATATGCTAGTCGCTTGCTGCAGCTCCACCTCATACCTTTTACCCTACCTATAAGCTTAAATAGTCTTGATCGCGAGGGTGTGAGATTGCTGAGTCCCCGTGACTCACAAATACTTCCAAAACCAGTTTGCAGGTGTCGATGAAACCGTGCAGGTGACGCAGCTGAGCTCAGGAGGAGCTCGATGAAGGTCTTGTCCTTTGTGTTGTTTCGTTCTAGTTGATCAGTAGTGGAGCCCAGTTGGGGTCGATCGGGGATCTGTGTATCTTTTGGGGTAGTCTTCTTTTATTTTGGTTCCATAGTTGGACCTTGATTGTATCTGGATGATGTAATGCTTTATTCATGTAATTGTGTGAAGTGGCGATTGTAAGCCAACTATGTATCTTTTTCCCTTATGTATTACATGGGTTGTGTGAAGATTACCTCACTTGCGACATTGCTTTCAATGCGGTTATGCCTCTAAGTCGTGCTTCGACACGTGGGAGATATAGCCGCATCGAGGGCGTTACATGTTATTAGTTGAGTCGAGAATGGGCTTGAACGAACCTGCCATGCTAGCCGAGGTGATGATGTCGCACCAATCAATGAGTTCCTCCACCATGTCATCTTTCAGATCGGGGCAAGAATAACGGGGTCGTTTCCGGCCTGTTCCCTCCATGGAGAAGACGATCGAACAATGGCAGAAGAAAGGGTGAAGGGCTGAAGGAAAATGGAGGAGGGAGAGGAAGAGCGTGCGACAGCAGTTCCAAATCGAGAGGGAAAGGCGAAGAGTCGGTGGACGGTTGCGAGTTTGCCACGGTTCACGAAGAGGCGCCCCGCCCTACACGTCCGTTCGGAAATACTCCTACCACTCGCCATCGTCTCACTAATATGTTGGAACGGGACCACATGTCAACGAAACATGGTGTGTAATTTCTCGTGCAAAATGCGATCTGGCCGCGTTGGCCTGAGGTGCTGCATTTGTTATCGACCTTTATTTTTTTTAATGGCGTGCCGATCAGTTTTGAAGCACGACTAACTGGTACTGTACGTGGAGAGGATGATAGCAGGGACGCGCCAAGGTCATGGCAGTATGCAAGCAAGTGCCTCCTTATTTCAAGCCAATAAAAAATGGCTCCTCCTAGTGGATTTCTGACATCTGGGTCCCATGCCATTGTCAACGTAGACAATAAACGAGAGAATTGCACAATGAGCGGCTGACACCAGGGACCCAGCAGCTCGCCCAGTTATTTTTGTTTTCGGTTAATTTGATAAATGCCACTCCAAATCTGGTGTATCCGAGAAATGCCACTGCAATTTCCAAACTTGGAAAAATGCCATTTCTAGTGGCATTTTTCGAAGTCTGGAGTGGCGTTTTTCAAAGTTTGCAAACTGCAATGGCGTTTTTCAAAGTTTCCAAAAATTGAAGTGGCATTTTTCAAAGTTTGGAAATTGCAGTGGCATGTTTATGAATCGCCATAATTGGAGTGGCATTTATCTAATTTGTTTTTGAGATGGAAGCAGGGTGTCAGCTGGGCTGTGCGGGACACTCTGGCCTGTCTAGACAGCCTTTTCTTTTATGTTTACCACAGACCAGCCGAGTAGTTTTTTTTCTTTCTGAAAATGGCTAGCCTAGTTCTTTTGTGATTTGTCAAGTAAGTCGCTTTATCAGGCCTGTTGAGCTACGAATCTTTCAAGACGAGGAGAGCCTCATTCGGCTGGTCGAGAAAATGGCCTATCAGTAATGAGAAATGGGCTGTACATTTTTAAAACACATCAAACCGGCAATTATTTTCAAATATCTTTTTTTCATTTCGAGATTTTAAATTGCATTGATTTTTATGCGTGGAAAATTTATTGGATTTTATATTGATATACATTTATTTTTAAAATCAGTCTGAATGTGACTCGAAATTTCGGGATTAAAAACAGTTCAGACCGCACCGACATATGCAAAATTTCATATAATTTTTTAACCGTGGCCACAATATGGGTTGTAATGCTAACATAAAGAATATGGGCTCCAAAAAACCCCGTAAGAATTAGCGAATGGGCTGTAAATTATTTGAAATAATGGCAGATGGGTTGTATGCTGTTTTCCACAGATTTGAGGCTTTCCACAGATGGCCTGTATACTGTTGGATGTCCATCCAACGGCCGTCGTGCTTCTTCAATCTCTGCTCTTCCTGCTCCAGCCGCTCAAACAAGCGTCGGTGGGACTGCCTGCTCCCTCCTCCCCGCGGTCGGCTGTGCTGCCGCGCAGGCCTCACCGCCCCACCGTACTCCCATCGCTGGCCTAGCCATGCCTTTACTCACCCACACCTGCTGTTATTCTCCGGTGACGGCAGACGAACCAGTAAACCCTCATACAGTCGTACTCCCCTCCGCATGGGAAACAAAAGCAACGGTCGGGTCTTCCCTGCCTCCGTGTCATTACCTTCCTAGGCCTCGCCGTCGTCCACCGCCCTGGTGCTCTCGGCATGGCGTGGTCAGCGTGGTCAACGACCAACATGCATCTGAAGTGGATTGTACGTGGAGAGGCTGACAGCTGGGTCCACGGCCGCACGCAAGGAAATGCCTCCTTATTACGTGCAAAATAATGATTTCCTCCACCTGACATCTGGGACCCACCGAAACGGCCTCTGTATTTCGCGAAAAAAACGTTACCGCCGCTGACAGCTCGGACCCACCAGCTATATCTTCGCACGCAAGGAAGTGCCTCCTTATTACGCACAAAAAAATGAATACTCCCCCTGCTAGCTGGGACCCAGTATAGTGGGCCTACTAAGTTGACGGGGACGAAGGGCTTTCTCAACTTAGTCAATATGCACGATTCTAGCTCGACTGACCATACGATGTCCATCCAACGGTTGTAGTGCTTCTTCAACCTCTGGTCTTCTTGCTCCAGCCGCCCAAAGCAGCACCGGTCATGCCGCCTGCTCCTGCCTCCCGTAGCCGGCTGTGCTGCCGCGGAGGCCTCACTGCCCCCATACTACTCCCACCGCTGGCCAGGCCATCCCTTCACTCCACTCACCCACACCCCCTGTTATTCTGCCGCGATGGCAACGCAGCCGAACCAGTGAACCCTCGTACTCCTCTCCGCGTGCGCATCCACTGCCGTGTCTTCCCCGGCTCCGCGTCGTCCCCTTCCTAGGCCTCGCCGTCGTCCACCACCGTAGTGCTATCGGTGCGGCGTGGTCAATGTGGTCAACAACCAAATTCCATCGGAAGAATACTGTACGTGGAGAGGCTGACAGCTGGGTCCACGGCAGCCGCAAGGAAGTGCCTCCTTATTAGGAGGAAAATAATCATTCCTCCACCTGATAGCAGGGACCCACCAGACGCCCACCAGTATATCATGAAAAAAACGTTTGCCCCTGATTGACGGGACCCACCCGACGGGCCACCGTATTTCGCGAAAAAAACGTTCCCCCTGCTGTCAGCTCGGACCCACCGGAAGTGCCTCCTTATTATGCACAAAAAATGAATACCCCTGCTAGCTGGGACCCACCTTGGTGGGAGGCTGACTTGTGGGCCTACTAAGTTGATGGGGACGGAGGGCTTTATCAACTTAGTCAATATGCACGATTCTAGCTCCAGTGACCGTACGATGTCCATCCAACGGCCGTAGTGCTTCTTCAACCTCTGGTCTTCTTGCTCCAGCCGCCCAAACCAGCGCCGGTCGTGCCTCGTGCTCCTGCCTCCCGTGGCCGGCTGCGATGCGGCGGAGGCCTCACCGCCCCCTACTACTCCCACCGCTGGCCAGGCCATCCCTCTACTCACCCACAACCCCTGTTATTCTGCGGCGACGGCAGCCTCACACCGCAGCGAACCAGTGAAGCCTCGTACTCCTCTACGCGTGGGCATCCACTGCCGCGTCTTCCCCGGCTCCGCGCCGTCCCCTTCCTAGGCCTCGCCGTCGTCCACCGCCCTGGTGCTCTTGGCGCGGCATGGTCAACGTGGTCAAGGAACGGCTTCCGACGTGGACTGTACGTGGAGAGGCTGACAGATGGGTCCACGGCCGCAACAAGCAAGTGCCTCCTTATTACGTGCAAAATAATTATTCCTCCACCTGACAGCAGGGACCCACCGGACGGGCCACCGTATTTCGCGAAAAAAACATTTGCCCCTGACTGCTGGGACCCACCAGCTACACCTTTGCACGCAAGGAAGTGCCTGACAGTCGGGACCCACCTGGTCGAAGCGTATGTAGCGTTGTCATTCTGGTCGCGAACGTGTACGTACATATATACTGGTGGATGTAGAGGCGTGCACGTGTCGTAGTAGAGGCACGCACGTAGCATGTACACGTACGTACAACAGCCAGGGTGCAGGAAATAAAATACGGCCACGTATGTGTACATACGGGCGGGGTCTCGAACGCCTACTCGCGCAAACGTACGGCCAGGGCTCGTGTACATGGCTTGGTCGGAACGGAGAAACAGCATCGTCGTCGTGTTCATGGGGAGGCAACGGAATGCGTCATGTTCATGGGGAGGCAACGGAATGCGTCGTGTTCATCGGGAGGGCTTGGACGGAACATGCGATGGAAATGAGGCCTGGCGTACCGCAGAATGGAGGAAACAGCCTCGTGTTCGACCGGCCACGTTCGAAACGGGATCCTGTTGATCGGGAGGGGTCTGGCGTACCGCAAAACGGAGGAAACGGACCTCCTACGGTCGTAACGGGGGTCCTGTTCATCGGGAGGGGTGTGGCATACCGCAAAACGGAGGAAACAGACTTGTGTTGGAGCGCTACGGTCGAAAGGGGGGTCCTGTTCATCGGGAGGGGTGTGGCGTACCGCAAAACGGGACTCCACGGGATACTGTCCATCTCCACCGTCGACTCCCTCCAGCCTCCACGAGCTACTGTTCATCCACCGTCGACCTCCTCCAGCCTCCACCTGCGACTATTCATCCACGGGCTCCTGTTCATCCAGCCTCCACCGCGCGCTACTCCACCGGCTACTGTTCAACCAACCCTCTCCACGGGCTCCTATTCAACCACCCCTCCACGGGCTACTGTTCATCCTGCCCTCCATCGTCTACTGTTCATCCTGCCCTCCACGGGGTGGTCCTGTTCATCCAGCCCTCCACGGGGTCCTGTTCATCCAGCCCCAACCGGCTCGATCGATCGGGGTCCTGTTCATCCAGAGGCAACATCACGGGGTCCCGTTCATCTACCCCCCCCCCCCCCAACGCTCACTGTTCATCCAGAGGCAGCATCGATCGGCTTCAGTTAGCAGCAGTAGCGAAGGAATCGCTCGATCGGGTTCAGTTAACAGCCATCGATCGATCGCTCGGGTTCAGTTAGAGCCCAACGCCTCGCTCGGGTTCAGTTAGAGCAAACGCCTCGCACACACACGCGTACGTGTACGAGAGAAGCGCGCATCGCTCGGCCCCCGACCTCCCACCGTAACCGGGAACTCCCCGAAAATTTCATCCCCCTCGCTTCTACCACGGTTTTTTCCGTCATGGACGGCCCAAAGAAAGTCATGCAGCTGTGTCTCCGGCCCGCCCAGGACGAAAAGCCCATTTTCTATCATGATTTTTTGTCATAGAAGTAGGAGCCCACCACATCTATGATGATACCGGGTTTTGTCACAATTATCGTCATAGAAGTGTCATATGTATGACAGAAACAATTTTCGTTCGGCCCAAAATGTCACGGATGTGTCTTTTTTTTTGTAGTGTTAGGAATAACAGGTGAGTCTTCATCATCACTTTCATCAATATTATCAGATTCAATACTTTCATTCTCTCTAGCCCTAACAAGTTGTTCATTAAGAAATTCACCAAGTGGCACAGTAGTATCAAGCATAGAAGTAGTTTCATCATAAGTACCATGTATAGCAGAAGTGGCATCATCAATAACATGTGACATATCAAAACGAATAGCAGAAGCGGGTTTAGGTGTCGCAAGCTTACTCAAAACAGAAGGTGAATCAAGTGCAGAGCTAGATGGCAGTTCCTTACCTCCCCTCGTAGTTGAGGGATAAATCTTGGTTCTTGGATCTTTCAAGTTCTTCATAATGATAAGAAGATATAAATCCAAAGTGACTCAAAGAATAGAGCTATGCTCCCCGGCAACGGCGCCATAAAATAGTCTTGATAACCCACAAGTATAGGGGATCGCAACAGTTTTCGAGGGTAGAGTATTCAACCCAAATTTATTGATTCGACACAAGGGGAGCCAAAGAATATTCTCAAGTATTAGCGGCTCAGTTGTCAATTCAACCACACCTGGAAACTTAATATCTGCAGCAAAGTATTTAGTAGCAAAGTAATATGGTAGTAGTGGTAACGATAGCAAAAGGTAACAGTAGTGTTTTTGGTATTTTGTAGTGATGATAGCAATAGCAACGGTAAAGTAAATAAGCGAAGAACAATATATGGAAAGCTCGTAGGAAATGGATCAGTGATGGAGAGAATTATGCCGGATGCGGTTCATCATGTAACAATCATAACATAGGGTGACACAGAACTAGCTCCAGTTCATCAATGTAATGTAGGCATGTATTCCGAATATAGTCATACGTGCTTATGGAAAAGAACTTGCATGACATCTTTTGTCCTACCCTCCTGTGGCAGGGGGTCCTAACGGAAACTAAGGGATATTAAGGCCTCCTTTTAATAGAGTACCAGACCAAAGCATTAACACATAGTGAATACATGAACTCCTCAAACTACGGTCATCACCGGTAAGTATCCCGATTATTGTCACTTCGGGGTTAACGGATCATAACACATAATAGGTGACTATAGACTTGCAAGATAGGATCAAGAACTCTCATATATTGATGAAAACATAATAGGTTCAGATCTGAAATCATGGCACTCGGGCTCTACTGACAAGCATTAAGCATAGCAAAGTCATAGCAACATCAATCTCAGAACATAGTGGATACTAGGGATCAAACCCTAACAAAACTAACTCGATTACATGATAGATCCCATCCAACCCATCACTGTCCAGCAAGCCTACAATGGAATTACTCACGCACGGCGATGAGCATTATGTCGGATGCGATTCCTCATGCAACAGTTATAACATAGGGTGACACAGAACTAGCTCCAGTTTATCAATGTAATGTAGGCATGTATTCCGAATATAGTCATACGTGCTTATGGAAAAGAACTTGCATGACATCTTTTGTCCTACCCTCCTATGGCAGCGGGGTCCTAACAGAAACTAAGGGATATTAAGGCATCCTTTTAATAGAGTACCGGACCAAAGCATTAACACATAGTGAATACATGAACTCCTCAAACTACGGTCATCACCGGTAAGCTTTGTTGGAAAAGGCAGTGCCTAGGAGGTGCTTAGGCACTCCTAGGCGCTAGGCAGTGGCCAAACGCCTCGCCTAGGGTATAAATGGAGGTCTAGGTAGGGCAAGCAAGGAATTATCTACCCAAGTAAGAAATCATGCCACATACTGCACTAATATGCCAAACGGGTTATATTCCAATGGCAGTAGATGGTAATTAACTTATTTATATGCCCTAAAGTAATATCAACACCCATATAATAATCACAAAGACACTACGAGTAAAATTATATTACCGCCTAGGCCACGCCAAGGGCGCTTAGGCACTGCCTAGGCACTAGGCGAAGGCCAACCGCCTCGCTTATGCCTACCGCTTTTTCCAACCTTGCTGGCAAGTATCCCGATTATTGTCACTTCGGGGTTAACGAATCATAACACATAATAGGTGACTATAGACTTGCAAGATAGGATCAAGAACTCTCATATATAGATGAAAACATAATAGGTTCAGATCTGAAATCATGGCACTCGGGCCCTAGTGACAAGCATTAAGCATAGCAAAGTCATAGCAACATCAAGCTCAGAACATAGTGGATACTAAGGATCAAACCCTAACAAACTAACTCGATTACATGATAGATCCCATCCAACCCATCACCGTCCAGCAAGCCTACGATGGAATTACTCACGCACGGCGGTGAGCATCCTGAAATTGGTGATGGAGGATGGTTGATGATGATGATGGCGACGGATTCCCCTCTCTGGAGCCCCGAGCAGACTCCAGATCAGCCCTCCCGAGAGGTTTTAGGGCTTGGCGGCGGCTCCATATCATAAAACGCGATGAATCCTTCTCTCTGATTTTTTTCTCCCCGAAACCAAATATATAGAGTTGGAGTTGAGGTCAGAGGAGCTCCAGGGGGCCCACGAGGTAGGGGGTGCGCCCTAGGGCCCCTGGTGATGGGCCCCCTGGTCTTCATCTTTTGCAAGGATTTTTATTATTTCCAAATAGACGTTCCGTGAAGTTTCAGGTCATTCTGAGAAACTTTTGTTTCTGCACATAAATAACACCATGGCAATTCTGCTGAAAACAGCGTTAGTCCGGGTTAGTTCCATTCAAATCATGCAAGTTAGAGTCCAAAACAAGGGCAAAAGTGTTTGGAAAAGTAGATACGACGGAGGCGTATCACCCCCCTCTCCCTTCCTTCCCTCTTCTCCATTAGGTGGAAACCTACTAGGACTTGGAGTCCTAGTAGGATTCCCCTTCTCCCGGCACGCCCTAGCCTAGCCGGCCGGCCTCCCCTCCATCCTTTATATACGGGGGCAGGGGGCACCCTAGAACACACAAGTTGATCTTTTAGCCGTGTGCGGTGCCCCCCTCCATAGTTACACACCTCGATCATATCGTTGTAGTGCTTAGGCGAAGCCCTGCGTCGGTAACTTCATCATCACTGCCACCACACCGTCGTGCTGACAGAACTCTCCATCAGCCTCAACTAGATTAAGAGTTTAAGGGACATTATCAAGCTGAACGTGTTCTGATCATGGAGGTGTCGTGCCTTCGGTACTTGGATCGGTTGGATCGCGAAGGCGTTCGACTACATCAACCACGTTACTAAATGCTTCCGCTTTCGGTCTACGAGGGTATGTAGACACACTCTCCCCTCTCGTTGCTATGCATCTCCTAGATAGATCTTGTGTGATCGTAGGTAAATTTTTTGAAATACTGCGTTCCCCCAAAAAAACAGTCGGTAACATCTTGCATCTGTCAAATATGGTGGCACTGGTACAGTGACGTGCTATACAAACAATTTTTAACCTCTTTCCGCGACAGTGTTTGGAAGACTCGCCAAGTGAGTGTGGGCGATAGCGGGTCCTTCCTAGATGACCCAGAAATCGTCGGGGATAGGCCCTCCCGGGACACCAAATGAGCTCGTTTGCGATCGGGCGAGGCATCGAAACCCAATCATTTCCGTAGGTATGTACATCCCACACGGTGAATCCCAGAAAATCATTTCCGTTCGTATGTATATCACACATAGTTCTTTGTGTGGAAACGTTTGTGCAAGGTGGCCTAACGCGAAGAGTTCACTGCCAGAAGCCGTGTGTGATTGTTGTTGATCGAACATGCCTACTTTCTAGAAACCGTGTGGGTTGTTTGAGTTCATCGCCCATGGTGATGTCTGAGTAACCGTCTGCAATAGAAAACCCCAATAAGCAGGGTAATTAGCCTATTATTAATAGGCCATGTACTAATGAAATTGATATTTCTTATAAAACATGCCAGATATTTCATATCTATATAAAAGCAACCAGGATTTCATAATCGAATTACATTAGATAGCTTCGGCACTTAGTTACGCCATTACACAATAGCACCAAGTTTCACATGCAACATCAAAAACCTTTGGAAACTAGCATCATACACGGTAAATAGACAGATGAATCTCATCTGGGAAACTGCAGAAGCGGAAGGCAAATATTGGGCCTTCAGTGATATTGAATGTCCTTGCAACTTTTGGACAGTGGCTATGGATAACTACCCGCCCAACCTTCGTCCTCTTCAGCAAGACTTCAATATTGTACCATGGGTGTTGAATGAATACCTTCCTTGCCTCTTGACCATGCTGGTGGTTTGAGAGGTAATCATCGGTGAACTGCTTTGTAAAGACTGAAAACAAAGATATGCATAAATTGTTGTTATAAATTTTGAAATGGCGCAAGGGGTAAAAACAAGGTAAAAGAGTTAGTACCATCCTATAGTTGACTAATGTCTTCTTCCTTGTGCAAACAAAGATCTTGCTGTTATTCGTCACAAGTTTCTTCATCCTAACAATCTTTTTGAGTTTCTTGACATGATTGATATTCATGTACACCTCATTTCCCCATATGCAAAATGGGTCGCACAGTGGGTCTAAGCCTCTGACAGCAGGACCTACATGTGCAAGACCAAATTGTAAGAAACCTAAATATTAGAATGATTCCTGCAACAGCAAAAATAATGTGCTATTAGCCAAAGGACCATGCTTGAACAAACCTCGATGGTAAATCACAGTGTCTCCCATTGTTTCCCTACAACACATGAGGAAGAACTTGATCAGGTTAACTGAGAGTTGCCATACTATCAGCAGAATATGTATTGAGTACATCCAAATTCGATTGGTGTCACACGCATAACAATACAAAATTGAACCCATAGCAAATGAAAATCAAATTGCAGAACTGAACAAACAGTTAAATGGACAGCAGACCAAATGAACCAAAATAGTTAACTGAGCACGACATTGCAGAATAGAAACATGTACTAGAAGATAAAACAGTTAACAAAACAAAGAATGCTTGAGAATAGTACTATGAAATGTAGCAATTGTTGGACCAAAGTGTTAACTGAACATTACATTTCGGAGGACCAAACTGTTAACTGAACATCAGATTGCATATTAACATTACAGAGGGAAAATCGCTAGAAGGCACTTGCGGTGGCCTTGAGAAAACAGCACGAACTGTATTTTAAAGTAGACAACTGCGTGGCGGTGTCGACGGTGGCCTCAAAGACAAGGTGCTCCTCCAAGATCTGGCGGTCAGCACGCATGACAGCCATAGAAACCCCGTGCACGCGTGCGGCCGCATGCGACTAAGCTCCATGATATACTGCGTGCAAAATGGCTGTGGGCGGTGCTTAATTGGAGGAGGGGGACAGTGATTTCGGCGGAAGGTGTAGTGCCGTCGGTCGAGGCATGTGGGACGGGAAAGGAGGAGGATGGTGTGGGTGGAGTGTGGATTACTTGACCATATCGACGAGGCCACGTAGCAAGAAGAAGGGTCGGCGGCGAGGAGGCAGTGTTGCAAGAAGAAGGTTCGCCGATGAGGAGGCGGCGCTGCAAGAAGAAGGGTCGCCGGCGAGGAGGCTAAGCTACAAGAAGTAGGGTCGCCGACAAGGAGGCTGAGCTGTCAGTAAGCAACAATGAAGGTTTGAACTTGGAAAGCAAGGAGGAACAGTGGAAATGTGTCTTTTGGTGGGAGGGAGGGAGGGGGCGGGGAGACAGATATTTTCGCCGTGCCAAAAAAAATTCGCTCTATGCCGCGAGGAACTGGCGCGCAAGTGTGGTTCAAGCGGGGGCGGTGGACTGTAGATGACGAAGCTTCCTGCGTAAGCCAGAGAACACGGTGCGCCAAGATATTTTATATCGCATCCCA
The DNA here is from genome assembly GCF_056163025.1 of Triticum urartu. Lineage (NCBI taxonomy): Eukaryota > Viridiplantae > Streptophyta > Magnoliopsida > Poales > Poaceae > Triticum > Triticum urartu. The sequence continues at coordinate 417,944,126 of NC_141877.1, read as the reverse complement.
CACGATTCTTTCTAGTAAACTATTTGTGGTATACCTATTTTTTCATTATGTTTTGAAAGACAAAATGGTGTTATGGAGGGAAAGGATAGTGTCTGAATTGCTAGAAATTTTACGTACAGTGAACATGCAACTAGTACATGAGTGTCATGTTTAAATTTAGAATTATTCTGGGTTCGTTTGGCACTTTTATGCATTAATTGAGTTTTTGGGCATTTAATGTGCATAATTCAATTTGAACTACAAGCACATGCTCCAGTGCACCAAAGTTTGTTGAAAAATCACATGTGTGTCTTTGGGTGAATTTATAGGTGCCATGCAAGAAATGGGAATGAAATTCAAACATCTGGGCGTTGTGGCCCAGCCGGGAAGATTGAGAAACTTGGTTTTCTTAATTCCGGTAAATCCAAAACACGCCTGAAAATCATAAAACTTGGCATGGTGTCATGACATGGCACCAATATGCTGCAGTAAATTTTTTGGCCGAATTGGGACAAGCTTTGGTGTAAGCTTCTTGCAAACCGGAGTTTCCCTCACGAAGGCTCATGGTTCCGAGAGGGAACATTTCACCTCCGTGTGTGAAACGACATACGTACACTGCCTTCTCCCGCTTTAATTTTTTTACAGAGGCAGATTAGACCAAATAGAAGTATCATGCTAAATTTTGGAATTATTCCGGATCCGTTTGGCATTTTTATGCATTAATTAAGTTTCTGGGCATTTAATGTGCATAATTCAAATTTGAAGTACAAGCACATGCTCCAGTGCACCAAAGTTTGTTGAAAAATCGCATGTGTGTCCTTGGGTGAATTTATAGGTCCCATGGAAGAAATGGGAATGAAATTCAAACATCTGGGCGTCGTGGCTCGACCGTAATGATTGAGAAACTTGGTTTTTAATTCCTGTAAATCCCAAACATGCCTAAAAATCATGAAACTTGGCATGGTGTCATGACATGGCACCAACATGTTGCGGTAATTTTTTTGGCCGAATTGGGACAAGCTTTGGTGTAAGCTTCTTGTAAACCGGAGCTTCCCTCAAAAAGGCTCGTGGTTCTGATAGGGAACGTGTCACCTCCGTGTGCGAAATGACATACGTACACTGCCTTCTCCCGCCTTAATTTTTTTACACAGGCATATTAGACCAAATAGAATTATCATGCTAAATTTTGGAATTATTCCAAGTTTGTTTGACCCTTTTATACATTAATTGAGTTTCTGGGAATTTAATGTGCATAATTCAAATTTGAAATACAAGCACATGCTCCAGTGCACCAAAGCTGCTTGAAAAATCACATGTGTGTCCTTGGGTGAATTTCTAGGTCCTATGCAAGAAATGGGAATGAAATTCAAACATCTGAGCGTCGTGGCTCGGACGTAAAGATTGAGAAACTTGGTTTTTTAATTCGTGTAAATCCAAAACACACCTGAAAATTATGAAACTTGGCATGGTGTCATGACATGGCACCAACATGTTGCGGTATTTTTTTGGCCGAATTGGAACAAGCTTTGGTGTAAGCTTCTTGCAAACCGGAGATTCCCTCAAGAAGGCTCATGGTTCCGAGAGGGAACGTGTCACCTCCGTGTGTGAAAAGACATACGTGCACTGCCTTCTCCCACCTTAATTGTTTTAAATAGGCATATTAGATCAAATAGAAGTATCATGCTAAATTTTGGAGTTATTCCGGGTTCATTTGGCCTTTTTTATACATTAATTGAGTTTCGGGGCATTTAATGTGCATAATTCAAATTTGAACTACAAGCACATGCTCTAGTGCACCAAAGTTGGTTGAAAAATAACATGTGTGTCCTTGGGTGAATTTCTAGGTCCCATGCAAGAAATGAGAATGAACTTTAAACACCTGGGCATCGTGGCTCGGCCATAAAGATTGAGAAACTTGGTTTTTTAATTCCTATAAATCCAAAACACGCCTGAAAATCATGAAACTTGGCATGGTGTCATGACATGGCACCAACATGCTGTGGTAATTTTTCTATCCGATTTGCAAAGGCGCACACATTAACAAGCAACAAAGTCATTTTGAAAGAAGTGTTGTCATGTTACAAATTGGAAACACAAGTATTATTGAAACCGTGGACGTTCTACTTACCAATTACGTGTCACCACGCGTCTCCTTTTTTATTGGCTAGGAGGTGCCGTGCGGGTAGCTATTTAAGTACGGGAGGCGTGCGATCAGACCCTTGCATGTGCTCATCGGGAGGAGAGCCCTTTGACCTCTACCCGCTGCGCACCTTCCTCCCAACATCTCCATTAATAGAGCCCGAGCCCTTGTTCTAGGGTGTGACTATATGTCTCACTGACTGAGATTTCAGAGAGAAAAATGAAAATCTGAAAAGAAAGTTTTGCACGGATCTTGATGTAAGATCCGACGATCCTATATAGCATCGACTACGACTTATAGCAAGCATGATGAATATTCAGGACGATGACAGTGGATAATAATTGTCTTACACATTTAGGAACATAATTAAAAAAAGCCACATGTGGCAACGCCCAAAATACACAAGGGCAAAAGAAGAAGGAAAAGAACGATCTGGCTCGCTGATCTCTACTTTCTTGATGCATTGTTGTAGGCCACTGGAACTAGTCTCCACGGCGAGCGGCGATGAGCTCTTTCTTGTCCTCAAGATGCTGCTTGAGAGCATAAACGGATTCCTCCACCAGCCATCTGCGCTCGATGCGCAACATGGCATTCTCGTCCATAAGTTTCTCGATGATGACGCTGGTCCTCTTCAACAAGGCAACGGTCTCCTTGTGACGCCCCCGATTCAATCAGACACTAATCATACATGCAAACGTGCACGATCAAGATCAGGGACTCGCGGGAAGATATCACAACACAACTCTACAAATAAAATAAGTCATACAAGCATCATATTACAAGCAAGGGGCCTCGAGAGCTCGAATACAAGAGCTCGATCATAGACGAGTCAGCGGGAGTAACAATATCTGAGTACAGACATAAGTTAAGCAAGTTTCCATAAGATGGCTAGCACAAACTGGGATACCGATCAAAAGAGGCGCATGCCTCCTGCATGGGATCCTCCTAAACTACTCCTGGTCGTCGTCAGCGGCCTTCACGTAGTAGTAGGCACCTCCAGTGTAGTAGGAGTCGTCGTCGACAGTGGCATCTGGCTCTTGGGCTCCAACGTCTGGTCGCATCAACCAAGTATAGAAAGGGGAAAAAGGGGGAGCAAAGCAACCGTGAGTACTCATCCAAAATACCCTCAAGCAAGGAGCTACACTACATATGCATTGGTATCAATGAAAGGGGTAGTATATGTGGACTGAACTATAGAATGCCAGAATAAGAGGGGGATAGCTAGTCCTATCGAAGACTACGCTTATGGCAGCCTCCATCTTGAAGCGGTAGAACAGAGTAGATGGTAAGTTAATCAAGTATGACCGCATAGCATAATCCTACCCGGCGATCCTTCCCTTGTCTCCGTGTGATAGAGCGATCACCGGGTTGTATCTGGCACTAGGAAGGGTGTATTTTATTAAGTATTCGGTTCTAGTTGTCATAAGGTCAAGGCACAACTCCGGGTCATCCTTTTACGGAGGGACACGGCTATTCGAATAGATAAACTTCCCTGGAGGGGTGCACCACATTTCCCAACACGCTCTATCCCCTTTGGTCGGACACACTTTCCTAGGTCATGCCCGGCCTCAAAAGATCAACACGTCGCAGCCCAACCTAGGCACAATAGAGAGGTCAGCACGCCGGTCTAAATCCTATGGCGCAGGGGTCTGGGCCCATTGCACATCTGCACGTTGCATATGCGGCCGGAAGCAGACCTAGTGTCGGTGTCAAAACCGGCGGATCTCGGGTAGGGGATCCCGAACTGTGCGTCTCAGCCGGATGGTAACAGGAGGCAGGGGACATGATGTTTACCCAGGTTCGGGCCCTCTTGATGGAGGTAATACCCTACGTCATGCTTGATTGTTCTTGATGATATGAGTATTAAAAGAGTTGATCTACCACGAGATCAGAGAGGCTAAACCCTAGAAGCTAGCCTATGGTATGATTGTATGTTTTCCTACGGACTAAAACCCTCCGGTTTATATAGACACCGGAGGGGGCTAGTGTTACAGAAGGTCGGTTACAAAGGAGGAGATATACATATCCGTATTTCCTAGCTTGCCTTCCATGCCAAGTAGAGTCCCATCCGGACACGGGACGAAGTCTTTAATCTCGTATCTTCATAGTCCAACAGTCTGGCCAAAGGATATAGTCCGGCTGTCTGGAGACCCCCTAATCCAGGACTCCCTTAGTAGCCCCTAAACCAGGCTTCAATGACGATGAGTCCTGCGCGCAGTATTGTGTTCGGCACTGCAAGGCGGGTTCCTCCTCCGCATACACCATGGAAGAGTTTTGAATACAAGGATAGTGTCCGCCCCTGCAAAATAAGTTCCACATACCACTGTAGAGAGAATAATATTTCCATAAATCTAATCTGCTGACACGTTTTGATAGCATGACATCACGCCATGGCACGATCATTATTCGAACCGTTTTTCTCAACCAGCTCCGCACATAACGCGAGGCGGTTTTCTTGACACGTCTTGTCAAACAGAGATCGTGTCCCCCTTATCACGGGATTCTCATCAATACATACGTGGGTAACCCAACCATGCCTGTTGGAATGACTCCTAGATCTTAGGTAAGTCCCAAACGGCCACGAGGAGGACGCTCGATATTCACCCTCTTTATAAAGGGGACGAGGCTTTTTCTTTTTTCCCTCCCGTGCTCAATCGAATCCTTCCCCCGCCTTGAGTTCTAACACCCAAAGCTCAGGTCAGGTGCTTCGGACCTTCAACTATGTTCGGATCCAACCTTCAAGGTCGGTGGATGCCTTCCTCCGTCACAGAGGAGGACATCAAGAAGTTGAGAGAGGCCAGATATCTGACCGCCAAAATTTCGCATAGGCTGCCTGCCCGAGGGTAGGTCGTCCCTACTCCCGAACCCAACGAGGGCGTCGTGTTCATCTCTCACTTCCTCCGAGGACTAGGCCTCACTCTGGATCCCTTTGTTAGGGGTCTTATGTTCTATTATGGGCTAGATTTTCACGATCTGACCCCGGATTCCCTTCTTCACATCTCGTCATTTATTGTCGTATATGAGGCCTTCCTCCACATTGCCCTCACTTCGGCCTATGGCTCAAGACCTTTGATGTGAAGACGAAGATGATCGAGGGGCGGCACGCAGCGTACGGAGGTGCTTTAATAAGCAAAATCGCTGACACTCCATGGCCAGAGGGTTCCTTCCCAGAGGTGTCTGGATTGTGGCAGCGGGAGTGGTTTTACATCACAGCTCCCCGAAGTGCCAAGTGGGTAGCTGCCCCCACCTTTCGCTCGGGCCCCCCACCGCAACGGATGTCATGGATCAGCAGGGGGCTGAGCTGGGGTCCAGCAAAGGACGTGCCAATACTACAAAGCCGTATCCGAGATCTCTTTGAGAGAGATTTCGGTCTGGTTATGGTAATGCAAGTTATGCTAGTTCGTTGAGTCCAACCTTGAAAATGCCAGCCCCTCCACATGTGGGAATTCAACATGGAAGGACGGCGAGCTATTCAACATTTCCTCGGCATGACGCTCGAAGAGATGTACAAATCATTCTTCAGACCCCAAATAGAGTGTTCGGACACCACCGAGGACGTGGGTCTGATCTGCAACCTCCCCGCTGTCCACGTAAGTAATCCCATGCCGAACCTACTGTCCTTTTGTTTATCATGGCATCATTCTAAAGAGCCGCTCTTTGACCAGGACTAGATAACAAAGGCGATGATGATCAGGTGTTCGGCCCCCCTTCCTGAGGGCTTGGACAATCCGGTACTGGACAAGATGCTCAAGCCGGCGCCTTATCCAGTGCCCTCAAAGGAAGATGATGGGGGGGTAGAGAGGGCGAAAGCGGGCCTCACTCGCTACTTAGTCCAGCCGGGGGAATGAGCGCCTCCGCGAGGGAGGACAACCAAAGCGAAGAATCTGACATTCTCTCTCCCCGGGGAAGGAAGAGGACTACCTCTGAAGATCTGGAAACTAAGGTTTCCAAACGGGAGAAGAAATCTTCATCAGAGGGTCCTACCTCAGAGGGTATTCTTGCCGCACAATGTCCACGCGGGGATCAGCCCTCTACCGAGATGTAAGTAATCGAAAAGTACTTAATAGTGAAAACATCCTACCTTAAAAGTGCTTATAAATTGTAGTCCGGATCGTAGCCCTTCTCGACAAAGTTCATCTTCGGAGGGATCTTCTTCCGGAGATGATGGAGAGCGAAACGCCTCCCCCGGACACCCCGCCTCATGAAGTGAGCGACCTTGAAGTGTCGTCGCAAAGGGTATCTCCGGATCCACTAAGGCTAGAGGATAACCCTTTGGCTACCCGGAATCCCCAGTATCCGGCTCCTAAGGAGAGCGACAGCAAGGGTCCGTACAGTGTGCGGTCGGACGCGCTGAAGGATCTTCTGGGGCAAGCGGCCGTCTCGGAAGCGCATCGTACGCTAATGGGTACGGTAATTGAAAGGATTTCATCCACTGAAAGTGGTTTGCATGAAGCCTTTATGAGTCTACTGAAAGGCTTTGAGGTACGTGAAGTAGTGTATGTTTTTGACAGTACCGCACACGTTAGGTGTGCCCTATGCAGATAGTAGCCCCTGAGACTCTAGTTGTCGTCAAAACGGCGGCAAACAGAGGATCATAGTCCTAGGTAATAACCAGACCGCCTTTATGTGCAGGTGGCTGAAGCTCCGGTGGCTAGCCGGACTGATGGGTTTGCCGAGCTAAAGCAACAACTTGATGCGGCAGATGCTGACATCCTGCTTGTCAACAAGCGGCTTGACGAGGCACAGGGTGAGTGATTTCTCTGGTGATCGTCACATAATAAGAGTAGCATGATGCCAGTGTCTTTAATAGGTTGTGACTGCAGATGGAGCTACCACCGTGGAGACCCTTCGGGCGGAGCTTGCCCGGGCCAAGGAGCAAGCAAGGAGTAGCAATGCAGCCGCTCTAAAGGCGGTCGAAGAGTTAAGGGCCGAACATGCCGCGCATTGCGAGAGCAAGGAAAAAATAGCCAAGATGGCTGTAGAGTTAAAAGATGCCGCTGACCGTTACCAGCTTCTTGAAGAAGAAGACCGGGCAAAGGCGACGGACCTAGAGAAGGCCCTGGTGTCTGCCAAGGAAGCCCGCTCCAAAATTAGAGCGGCGAAGGCGTAGCTGAATCAATCTGCAGATATCGTGTCTGGGAAACCCTTCTTGTTGCAGACTAAGTTCGAAGATCCGAAGTATGCTCCTCTGGACTGGCTATGGAGTTCTGCGGAAGCCTACATGGATTTGGCTACAAGTGCTGCTGATGCGGCCGAGTACTTCAAGGATCAGAAAGGTCCCGGAGTGGAAAAGCTGCTCTGGTCACAGTTTCACGCTCCAGTCCATCCGCTGCTGTTGAATGAGCGATTGGCCGAGTGGTCCGAGCTCCATAGGTTGTCCGGACTTGCCATGAGGTCCGTTGTGGATCACCTGTGGCCGGCAGGGCCAAGGCCGAATAGCTACTTTAGTTTAGTGCAACGATTCCTTGGTGTCGTGCCACGCATCAATGCTGTAAAGAGATCGGCGTGCATAGAGGGTGCGCGGATGGCCTTTGCCCTTGTCAAGACATACTGGGCGGAGATGGAGGCCAGCACTGTTGCGACACAAGGTTCGGCCGTAGGCCGAGTGGCTGCCGAGCACTACTTTGAAGAAGTTCTTGAAGGCGCTCGTTCGATAGAGGCTCAGTGCTCGAAGAATATTATGTTCTAGTGACATGTATTCCCATTGTAAAAACAATGTTTTATTGAATTATCAAGGCTGTATTTATATTTTTTCCCAAAAGTACTATGATGCCTCATGTGCGGCCGTTTATGTATATATGTACATAACCTGAAAGTTTGCAGTCGTCGGCTTCCGCCCCACGCATATAATGCGGGGGTGTTCGCAGAAAATGCATATCCACACTTGATCCAACGTCTTGGTCCGTTAAGGAGGTGATAGTACAGCGAACGAGGCAATCGGACTATATTGCTTTAACACTTTCACTTAGCCATAGGAGTTTGACGGTGGGACTACTATATAGCCCCTGGTACTTCTACGCTCGTCCGAATACGGGGCACGTACGTACATGACCGGGAAACGGCCCTTCATTAATGCGGAGGAATCCCGAAGATTCTGATGAGTCATCGAGTGGTTGACCAGTCTCTCGCTATATCATGACAGTCAGTTTTCGGCTTTCTCTACTGAGGTGCTCATCCGAATGAACCAGGGCACAATCGCAGTAGTTCTCCCAGTGCTACCTTAGCCGATATAACGGAACATAAGGTACCAAAACATGGGAGCCGGGCAAACCCAACATGTGACCAAAGACATGATTCGGAGCTGATGCATATAGGGCCAAACTCGTGACACAGAACACTCCCTAAGGTGTTCGGTCTTTATAACATATACCGGGCTAAAAAATGCCCTTGATAAGAAACCCCATGTGTCCAGATACGTGCAAAATCCTGACGTGGCCACATGCCAATAACGCCAGCATCCTTCTCGGTTGTGTGGAGTATCCGGAGGATGTGAGCAACAAGAGACAGTAAAAAAGGTTTACGCAGGGTCTTAATCTAAAAAGAAACCTTTGGGCGGGTCCCTGCTGCACGTCTGCGCCTGTGTCTCCGTTGTGCCGTGTCATGTACGGGTGTAGCACGATTGTCATCTGCAAAAGGAAAGAACTTAGGTGAAAGTTGCCGTGCCAAAAAGAAGAATTGGTTATTATCAATGAACTATCAAAATTCAAGAGAAGCCAAGCGGACCCAGGCTGGCCCTGATTACACGCGGGAAGCCCCTTGTATCGTTTATGAGGGTTTGATCATCAAACCAATCTCATGTATATATGATGGAATGCCTGATTCGTTTAACCGTGTCCGTGGTCTTGACGACCTGCCATTTTTTCTGGTTGGTGAGGCCGTCTAGTTTGCGGCTGCTAGAGCCGCCGCGTCCTCTTTCGTACGGAAGAAACGTTCGGTATTTCCGCTAACTGAGATGATGCCACGTGGACCGGGCATCTTAAGCTTGAGAAAAGCATAATGCGGTATTGCGTTAAAACGAGCGAAAGCCGTTCTTCCGAGTAGTGCTTGATAGCCACTTCGGAATGGGGCGATGTGAAAAGTTAACCTTTCGCTCTGGAAGTTATCGGGAGAACCAAATACCACCTCTAGTAGTAGACAGCTCGTACAGTGGGCCTCTTGGCCTGGTATTACTCCCTTGAAGGTAATATTAATGTGGCTTATTTGTGTCGGGTCTATCCGCAATCTGCGGATTGTGTCCTAATATATCAGATTTAGATCACTGTCGCCGTCCATGAGGACTCGTGTGAAATGGTACCCATTTATTATTGGGTCTAACACCAAGGCCGTCAGTCCTTCGTGCCGGATATTTGTCTCGTGATCTCTATGATCAAAAGTGATCGGGCAGGCCAACCAGGGGTTGAACCTAGGGGTGACGGGATCTATGGCGCGTGTGCCTCAGAGTGCATGCTTGCTTCTCCTCTTTGTCACATGGATCACGTTTACTGTTTTAACCTTTGGTGGTAACTTTTTCTGTCCTCCGGCGCTTTGCTGGCGAGGTTCATCCTCGTCTTCGCTTGGTGTCTCTTCCCCTTTGTGTTTGGCGTTTAGCTTACCGGCCTACTTGAAGACCCAACATTCTCTGTGGGTATGATTTGAAGGTTTGTCTAGGGTGTCGTGAATCTGACAGAGTTTGTCAAGAATTCTCTTTAGGCCAGATTGTCCATCTCTGCTGCCTTTGAAAGGCTTTTTCCGCTGACCTGGTCGGGAGCCCCTGAATCCGGCGTTTACCGCCGTGTTATCTGGGCTACCTTATTTATTTCGACGCTTGTTTTTGTTGCATCATGGTTTACCATTGACATCCCTGACTTCGGATGAGCTTGGGTCGCTGGTGCTGCTACGGGCCAACCAGCTGTCCTCGCCCACACAAAAGCGGGTCATGAGGCTTGTTAGGGCTGCCATTGTTCTCAGTTTTTCTTGGCCGAGGTGTCCGGCGAGCCATTCTTCTTGGACGCTATGTTTTAAAGCTGCTAAGGCTTCAGCGTCCGAACAGTCTACGATTTGGTTCTTCTTGGTGAGGAACCTGTTCCAAAGCTGTCGAGCGGACTCTCCAGACTGTTGGATTATATGACTTAAATAGTCTGCATCCGGAGGTCGGACATAAGTCCCTTGAAAATTGGCCCGAAAAGCGTCCTCGAGCTCCTCCCAACTTCCAATTGAGTTTTCGAGGAGGCATTTCAGCCAGTGCCGAGCTAGCCCTTTAAGCCTGAGGGGCAAGTATTTAATGGCATGGAGATCGTCTCCACGAGCCATACGAATATGGAGGATGAAGTCCTCTATCCAGACTCCAGGGTCCATGGTCCCGTCGTACGCCTCTATGTTCACTGGTTTGAATCCCTTTAGGAATTCATGATCCAGCACCTCATCAGTGAAACATAAGGGGTGTGTGGCACCCCTGTATTGGGATGCGCCATAGTGTTCGGACGGTTGTAGTATTCGGTGTTGGTTTTGTACCGTAGCGCACTTCCTAGATCCATTGATGGATCTGGTCGCGCCGGATTTTTGACGCAAGTTCTCACGTAGATCGTGTGTTGACTTACGCGCGACTTTGTTAGCCGCTCTATCGCGTTCACAAGGTGGTGGATCCGGCCGGTTGGCCGTATCACTCTTTGGCTGTATGGGCTCTAAGGCCTCATCGTCGAATTCCGGTAATAGCTTGCACTTTGGATAGCTATTTTTATGGTAACTTCCACCATACTTTGTTACTTTGTTCCACTTGTTGTTGAGTGTATCTTGTATGACCTTGAGCCTTTGCTTCTGTTTCTTCAGGCTCCTTGCTGTGGCAATAAGCCTTCTGTGGAGGTTCACTTGCTCCAAGTGCGTTTCCAGGATGATGTGTGCATCTTTGTCCGGACTGTTTTCTTCCCCAGACGGGGTTTGATGAGGCTTATCCTTGGCGTCGTCATGTTCGGACATCGGATCCATACTATGTTTGCAGTTTGCATCTTGATCGTGCTCTGCCATCGGGGTGGTGCAGTCGTCGTTTCTTCTGGAGTCGACTGGACTATTATTTCCTCTTGCGTTGTTATCACTGTTTTTGCTATGGCCGGACTTAGAGCGGCGCCGCTGACTCGGCGCTTGGGTTGCTTGGAGGGGGCATCCTCCACTGTCTCTTTGCCATTGCCCTCTCCGGGTGTATCCACCATGTATACGTCATGTGATGAAGTGGCGGTCCAGCGCCCTGTGGGCGGTGGTTCCTGTTCGCCTCTTGCATCGTCGTCCATACCGTCGATGTCTTCGGAGTCAAAGTCGAGCATGTCGGTTAAGTCGTCGACAGTGGCTACTAAGTGGGTGGTGGGTGGGCAGCGAATTTCTTCGTCGTCCGCATCCCATTCGAGCCGGACATAGTTCAGCCAAGGTTCTCCTGACAAGGAGAGAGACCTTAATGAATTTAGCACATCTTCGAAAGGTGAGTGCTGGAAGATATCCACGGAGGTGAACTCCATGATCGATGCCCCGTCGGATTCGACAGGCACGGATGTAAGCGGCCCGGAGTTCGTGGCTGGAGGTAAATCCAGTGGTTCGGCGGTGCAGCTCTCGAAAGGGGTGAAGTCAGTATCTGGCTCTATCGCCACTGAGAGTGCGGCCTCCATGGCGGGGTCTATCCCTCTGCTCTCGGATGGCGCGATTTGCTTCGGATTAACGGCCGGAGTAGTTGCGGATGCGATCTCCCGAATACTGTCCGACGGCAGAGTTACGTCATGCTCATCGCGACTGTGCGGCGCGTCCGATATGGGCTCTAATCCGTCGAAGATCAAGTCTCCGTGGCTGTCGGCCGTGTAGTTCAAGTTTCCAAATCTGACCTGAAGGCCAGGGGTGTAGCTCTCGATATGCTCTAGATGGCCAAGCGAATTGGCCCGCAGTGCGAAGCCGCCGAATACGAAGATCTGTCGGGGGAGGAAAGCCTCACCCTGGACCGCATCGCTAGCGATGATCGAAGGAGCCATCATGCCTTATGGTGAAGACACAGTGGAACTCTCAATGAAAGCACCAATGTCGGTGTCAAAACTGGCGGATCTCGGGTAGGGGGTCCCGAACTGTGCGTCTAAGGCGGATGGTAGCAGGAGGCAGGGGACACGATGTTTACCCAGGTTCGGGCCCTCTTGATGGAGGTAATACCCTACGTCCTGCTTGATTGTTCTTGATGATATGAGTATTACAAGAGTTGATCTACCACGAGATCAGAGAGGCTAAACCCTAGAAGCTAGCCTATGGTATGATTGTATGTTGTCCTACGGACTAAAACCCTCTGGTTTATATAGACACCGGAGGGGGCTAGGGTTACACAAGGTCAGTTACAAAGGAGGAGATATACATATCTGTATTGCCTAGCTTGCCTTCCACGCCAAGTAGAGTCCCATCCGGACACGGGACGAAGTCTTCAATCTCGTATCTTCATAGTCCAACAGTCCGGCCAAAGGATATAGTCCGGCTGTCCGGAGACCCCCTAATCCAAGACTCCCTCACCTAGCCCCCTTAATACAAGCACAGGCTTACGGTCCAATCCGGCGCGCGCTGCTCAGTCGCTGACATCACGATGGCTTCAGCTGATACCATGACGTTGGGTGCTCATAACTGTTCCCGCGTAGTTGGTTAGTGCGTATAGGCCGGTGGCCAGAATTAGATCAAATACCTAGATCTCGTTAAGCGTGTTATTTTGAAGTAATCGCGGACACCGACCAGGGCCAGGCCCACCTCTCTCCTAGGTGGTGTCATCCTGCCCTGTCGCTCTGCCATAAAGGTCCACTCAGAGGGCCGTCGGGACAAACGTCCTTCCGGTCCCAATCTGTGAATCACTCGCGGGTACTCTATGAGCCGACTCGACTTTAGTCACCACATATATCATGTATTAGGTATATAAGTATATATCCGTGATCACCTAACGAGTGATCACGACCCGATAGTATAGCATGGCAGACGGACAAGAATGTAGGGCCACCGATGGAATACCAACATCCTATACTAAGCATTTAGGATTGCAGGTAAATGTAACAACAGTAGTAGCAAGGACAGGCTATGCATTCGTATAGGATTAACGGAAAGCAGTAACATGCTACACTACTCTAATGCAAGCAATAGAGAGAAGAATAGGCGATATCTGGTGATCAAGGGGGGGGGGCTTGCCTGATTGCTCTGGCAAGGAGGGATCGTCAACACCATAGTCGAACTGGGGTTCGTCGGCAGTCTCAAGGTCTACTGGAAAGAAGTAAGGGAGGGGAACATAATAAATAACAGAACAATCAAAGTATCACAAAGCATAACAAGGCAATACGCGGTGCTAGGGTGACCTAACGCGGTAGTAGGTGATACTGGCGAAGGGGGTAAACATCCAGGAAAGTATTCCTAGTGTTGACGTTTTCGGGCAGATGAAATGGAGGGGGAATGTTGCATGTTCGCTATGCTAGGGATGTGTGTGTGACGAACAGACTGCATATCTGGATTCGTCTCGTCGTTCTGAGCAACTTTCATGTAGAAAGTATTTTCATCCGAGTTATGGTTTTATTTTCTATGATTTATCAAAGTTTTATGTTTTTTTGAAATTTATTTAATTATTTAAATAAAACATTATCCAGAACAGTGAAAGGTGATGTCAGCATGATGTCAGGGTGATGTCAGCAGTCAACAGGTCAGTTGACTTAGTCAAACTGACGTGTGGGACCCATTGTTATAGGCTATTCACTAATTAATAGTTAACAGTTTAATTAGTGCATTAATTAAGTTGAATTAATTAATCAAAATTAATTAAGTTAATTAATTGATTAATTAATTAATAATTTCTCTTTTTATAATTTTTTTGGGGGGGAGGCTGGACCCCACTTGTCGTAGACACATGGGGCAGGGCCCAGCTGTCAAAGGCCCCTGTGGCCTTAGCCGGTCGGGCGGGTACGGGCAAGGCCCGAACGGGCGCTGCGGGCATTGCGGGCACCCGACAGAGTGCTGCGGGGCACCGGCAGCCGGAGCGGCGCACGGGAGGAGCGGTCGAGAATGCCCTGCGGGTGGCTGGGCGCGGTGGTGTGACAGATGGAGCAGGCGGCGGTGACTTGGAGGGCAGCAACAGTAGTGGAGGAAGGGCGCGGGACACGGCCGTCACGGGCGGTGCTTGTGTTGGCCTACGGGAAGAAGCAACACGACGGGCGCGGGCGGTGGTAGCGGGGGGGGAGCTAGCGGGAGCGGCGGCAGTGGGAGCGGGATGAGCGCGGCCACAGCACCAGCGACTGCGATCCGGCATGGCTGAGCACGAGGTTGAGGCAAGCTGCGGCAGGAGAGCAGCACAGCTGCAGCGGGAGAGGCGGGACGGAGCGGGAGGCGAGTGGAGTCACGGGGCGCGGCCTCGCGGAAAACGGCGCTAGGGATGGCCAAACGAGCAAGGGGAGGGGGAAAACGGACGGCGGCTCACATTGGAGCTGTAGGGATGGCAGCGGGCTAGTGGTGGTGCTTGAGGCAGCGAGACCAGGGCGAAAATGATGATGGTGACACGAATCCTGACGAGGTCCGGAAGGCGGCTGCAGCAAGCTTCAGGACGGAGCTCTAGGCGGCGGCTTGGTTCTCCTCGGGCAACGAGGCAGCACAGGAGGACGAACTTGGCGCCGGTGACAGCGTGGGTGCGGTCGGATCCGTCCGGGAACGAGAAGGGGCGTCGGAGGCCGGCCGGACTTGCTCGTTGGTGCGGTGGAGGTCGGGGCCGAAGGACGTGGAGGCGCGAATCCGGCCAAGTCCTGGGCGGGGACGGTGGCGCAAGGACGGGGGGGAGTAGTTGTGGGGCAGAGGCGACGGTTCCTCGAGGGCGGGCGCACCGGCGAGGGTGGGGCTCCGACGCAGGGAGCGTGGCAGCACTGGAGAAACGAGGGGGAGTGGGGAGGGGATCTTGCGGGAGGAGTGGGGGTTGGTTAGGGTTCTAGGGGTGGGGAGGGCCATATAGGCCAGGGCGACTGGGTCAGCCAGCTGGGCCATCTGACCCAGTGGAGGGGGGCTTTTCAATCCTTTTTTGTTTACTGTTTTGCCTTTCTTTTTATTTATTGTTATTTTCTATATTATTAAATTTTAGATTTTATAAAATACAAAGTTGTACCTAAAAGACCATTTATAATTATGCCCCTACCACAGTTAGCTTTGCACCTAAAACAAAATAGTTTGTAACTGTTTATTATTTTTAAATCATTTAAATAATTGTTTTGCTATTTTTTTCTTTATTTTAGTGCATTTAAACATTTTATAAAGGTGTGGTTTCTCCACCATAATTACCTATGCAATATTTGGTTCACTCCGAACATTTTAGTTTTGATATTTGAAAACTTTTATTGTTTGCTTGATTTTGAATTTGAATTTGAATCGGTTTCGAACTAACGCAAGATTAGCAACAATAATCGAAGTGATGAGGCATCATTAGCAAAGGGTTGTTGTAGCTTAATTATCCGGGCGTCACACTCCTCCTGCTGCTCCGCACTTCCAACGATCTTTGCCCTCAGCAGGTCGCGCTGGGCCAGAAGCTTCGCATTGCTCTCATTTTGTTGCCGGATGACGTCGGTAGCCTGTTCAAAAGAGACTTTCATGTCGTCCTGCAACCTCGCCTAGCCAGAGATCTGATCCATCTGGCTATAGACGATCGCATGGATGCGCCTGTAAGAGTCCTCGCCTGCTCGTGAGACATTTTCGCAGGCCGTCGTGGCGCGGGAGGACATCTCTGCTGCATTCGCGGCGGGGCAGGACATCTCTTATGCTTCCACGGTGCGGCCGGACCAGTCTGCTGCATTGACGGCATGGTGGGACCTCCGTGCTGATTCGGCGGCATGGCGTGACTTCTGTGCTGCTACGGCCACGCAACGGGACATGCCGGCTGCATTCGCGGCGAGGCGGGACATCTCTCGTGCTTCCGCTTCCATGCTCGCATCTCCCTGATGGCAATCTCTTGACCCAGAACTCACGCTGGCCATGGCAGACGCAAGGGAACGATGATGAATGACTTGTTTATTTTTGTGGATGAGGAGTTGAGGAGGAATGTGCAGTCATCTTGGAGTAGTAGTATTTATAACCGAATACTAATACACTCCTAAGTGGGAAACCGTTTAGGTTTTGATCGGTGTGAACAAGTTTGGAATTTGAATTGTGACGGGACGCATGCTCAAAATTTATTGATGGTTATAAGTGTGGCACTATTCCTGAAAGGCGTAACATGCGCTCGCCTTCTCGGTCGCGTACGTGGTGTTTGCACCATAGGGTGCACCACAATAGGCAATGTCAGCACACGTCTTGTTCCAACAACCGTGTCCGCTCGTTATTACCATCGTGCATGCTTCTTTTAATTATAATGTATGTGCCCGTCTAGCACACACACGTTGATCTATCTAACTGTTTCCGTTTCTTGTGGCTAATCGCAAACAGTTCATCCGTGTAAAGTGTTTGCCATCAATTGCAGACACTTTGATCTGGCTGGCCCGTTTCTGCCCTGTTCCCTAATCACAAATAGTTAATCCTTCTGAAGCGTATGCCCTCAATCGCAGACACCTTTATCTAGCCGCCCATTTCTATTGTTCCTCCTCATCACAAACAGTTCATCTAAGTGAACCATATGCCATATATCGCACACGCCTTCATCTGGCTGCCTATTTCTTTTGTTTCGCCTCATCGTAAACAGTTAATTAAACTGAACCGTATGCCCTGCATCACACACGCAACTAAAATCTGAACCATGTTTGATGGCTCCGCCATCGCAAACATTTTGCACCTTTTTACGGTTCTTTTACACCACCGTTTGCAATTATTGCATCGCACACAGTTTCGTCGAAGGATCTCTGATCGTAGTGTCGCGTTAGCAGCATCCTGCAGTAGTGTGGGCACACTCTCTGGTGGTTGTATATATGGTGGACACCTTCTCTGATGGTTTTATATATGGGGAACACTCGCTCAAGACACATATCACATAGCACTATAATGCATAACTATTACAAAACTAACACTATTACAAAACTAAAACTACTACAAAAACTACTAAATAAAAACTACCAGATTGACCCTCATCGTTAAAAGTCGATTTCTTTCCTCCAAGAACTGTTGGGAAACATAGCATTCAATTTGAAAAAATTTCCTACGCTCACGCAAGATCTATCGAGGAGATGCATAGCAACGAGAGGGGAGAGTGTGTCTATGTACCCTCGTAGACCAAAAGCGGAAGCGTTTGACAACGCCGTTGATGTAGTCGAACTTCTTCTCGTTCTGGCCGATCCAGCACGGAACGTACGACACCTCCGAGTTTTGCACACGTTCAGCTCGATGATGTCCCATGAAATCTTGATCCAACAAAGTGTCGAGGGAGATGAGTTCCGTCAGCACGATGGCGTGGTGACTGTGATGATGAAGTGATCCACGTAGAGCTTTGCCTAAGCACTACGGAGATATGTCCGAGGGTGTAATCTGTGGAGAGAGGCGCAGCACACGGCTAACAGAAGTTGTTATGTGTTCTAGGCGCCCCCCTCATATATATAGGTTGGAGGGAGAGGGAGCAGCTAAGGGGGGCGCCCCAAGTAGGCCGAATTCTACTTGGGTTCCCCCCGAATTCGCCCCCTTCCTTATTCATTAGAGGGGAAAGGAAAGAGAGGGGGAGGGGAGGAAGGGGAGGCCGAATCCTCCCCTTTCCTTCTCCCTTCCCCTCTTTCCTTCTCCTCCTATTTCGGCCTATTGAAGGAAATATGCCCTAGAGGCAATCATAAAGTTGTTATTTATATTTCCTTATATCATGATACATGTTTATTATTCATGCTAGAATTGTATTAAAAGGAAACTTAGTGCATGTGTGAATACTTAGACAAACAGAGTGTCCCTAGTATGCCGCTACTTGACTAGCTCATCAATCAAAGATGGTTAAGTTTCCTAGCCATAGACATGTGTTGTCATTTGATGAATGGGATCACATCATTAGAGAATGATGAGATGGACTAGACCCATCCGTTAGCTTAGCACAATGATCATTTAGTTTATTGCTATTGCTTTCTTCATAACTTATACATGTTCCTATGACTATGAGATTATGCAACTCCCGAATACCAGAGGAACACTTAGTGTGCTATCAAACGTCACAACGTAACTGGGTGATTGTCGGTGTCAAAACCGGCGGATCTCGGGTAGGGGGTCCCGAACTATGCGTCTAAGGCGGATGGTAACAGGAGGTAGGGGACACGATGTTTTACCCAAGTTCGGGCCCTCTTGATGGAGGTAAAACCCTACGTCCTGCTTGATTTATTCTTGATGATATGAGTATTACAAGAGTTGATCTACCACAAGATCGGAGAGGCTAAACCCTAGAAGCTAGCCTATGGTATGATTGTATGTTGTCCTACGGACTAAAAATCCCCAGTTTATATAGACACCGGAAAGGGCTAGGGTTACACAAGGTCGGTTACAAAGGAGGAGATATACATATCCGTATTGCCTAGCTTGCCTTCCACGCCAAGTAGAGTCCCATCTGGACACGAGACGAAGTCTTCAATCTTGTATCTTCATAGTCCAACAGTCCGGCCAAAGGATATAGTCCGGCTGTCCGGAGACCCCCTAATCCAGGACTCCCTCAGTAGCCCCTGAACCAGGGTTCAATGACGATGAGTCCGACGCGCAGCATTGTCTTTGCCATTGCAATGCGGATTCCTCCTCCGAATACACCACGGAAGAATTTGTATACAAGGATAGTGTCCGACCCTGCAAAATAAGTTCCACATAGCACCGGAGAGAGAATAATATATCCACATATCTAATCTGCTGACTTGTTTTGGTAACATGACATTATGCCATGGCCCGGTGATTATTTGAACCATTTCCTTCAACTAGCCCCGCACATAACGCGAGGCAGTTTTTTGACACGTCTTGTCAAAGCAGAGATCGTGTCCCCCTTATTACGGGATTCTCATCAATACGGGCGTGGGTATCCCAACCACGCCTAGGACTCCTAGATTTTAGGCAAGTCCCAAACGGCCACAAGGAGGACGCTTGATATTCACCCTCTTTATAAAGGGTCATGGTTTTTACTTCCCCCCCCCCCCCCGTGCTCAATCGAATCCTTCCCCCGCCTCAAGTTTCAACACCCAAAGCCTAGGTCAGGTGCTTCGGACCTTCAATCATGTCCGGATCCAGCCTCCAGGGCAGGTGCATGCCCTCCTCCGTCACGGAAGAGGATATCAAGAAGTTGAGGGAGGCAAGATACTTGACCGCCGAAGTCTTGCATCGGCTGTCCGCCCGAGGGCAGGTCGTCCCTACTCCCGATGTCACATCCCTAGCTTCTGGTCCTGCCTAGTGTTTGCATCTTGCTTGCATCATGTTTAAATTTCTGAAAGTTGAATTGGGGAAAGCTGAAAGCCTCAGAAATCATTTTAATAAAGGGGCAAGAACCCTAAAATTGTAATCAGTGAATCCAAAATACCCTAGAAATAGTTCTAAGAATTTTGGAAAGAGTTATAAATCAAACCAAAATTTTGGAACATTTCTAAGGAATTATTTGGGCTCTGATTTTAAATCAATATTTTATTTGGATTTGGATTTATATTCTTAACATATGGAATATAATTTCAAATAACTCTGAATGAGTTTATGTGCTTTTGGATAACTCCACTTAGCAACATATAAATATTCAGGGGATTTTTGTCACTGGTTTTGGATTTGTTTTATTTGAAAACAGTGGCAAAAGAGATTAAATAAAACAAAAAACAGAAGGAAAATAAAACAGAACACAACTTACCTGGCGCTCTAGCCCACCTAGCGGCCCATCTGAGCTGGCCGGCCCAGCCCACCTCCTCCACTCTGTCGTCTTCCTCCCCCTCGCCCCGAAGCAGCTCGGTGGCGAGCACCGACGCCGCCCTGGCCACCTCCTGCTTGCCACCGAGGCGCCCCCGACGCGTTTGGAGACGCCCCGCAGCCCCCTCTATCTCTCCCCTCGCTCTCTGCTCTCTGTCAACCTCTTTCCCCTCCTCTGCTTCCTCTTCTGAGCGCGCCCGAGAGCGCCGCCATGGACCACCGCAGCCACCGCCTCTCCCTCCACCCCTTGAGCAGTCCAGGAGCTCCGAATCATCGCCGTAGCCCTCTCCGTCGACTCAGGCAACCGGAGGATCCCCGACGCATCGTCCTCGACCTCATCTTCTTCCTCGGCCATGGGAGATCGCAGCCGGGATTCCGACGCCATCAAGCCTTCCTCGAGCACGCTGACCCTCTCCCCGTCCTCCCTGTGAGCTACTGCGTCTTCCCCCCTCTCTTCTCTCTTTGCTTTTGCGCCCCAGCTAGCTTCACCGCCGTGCCCGAACCTCGCCGCGGCCAGAGCTACCTCCGTCCGCTTTTGAGCATGTCGCCGTTCTCACCGTGCTCTCAGGAGCCGAACGCACGCACCAGTTCCTTCTCCTGTACACCGCAGCACCGTCCTCACCGACGCCGAACTCCGGCCGCCGCCTTGCTCGCCGCCGGCGCTCCTCCCGGCCACCCTACGGCCTCTCGTACGGTCCTTTGGATGCGGACGAGCAAGAGCTACTCCCCGGTGCCCTTAGCTCGCCAAACCACCACCCGTAGCTCAAATCCGAGCCGAGCCGCCGTCGTTTTGGTCGCCGCCGGCAAGGCTCCGGCGGCTGCCGACGTGGCCGTCATTAGCGGCTAATCGCGCCTCTAATTAACCTCCAGTGAAACAGACATCCGGGCCCCACCGCCTAACTGACCGGCTAACTAAATAAGATTAAGTTTAATCTAATTCTAGTGGGCCCACATATCAGTTTTGACTATGCTGATGTGGCCGTTGACCCGACCCCACATGTCTGTGACTCTAGCCAGCGCTGTGTCACTGACCTACGGGTCCCACCGGTCAGGTTTGACCCAGGCAGCCCTGTTGACCCTGCTGACATCACCCTGACGCATTGCTGATGCAATAAGTCATTTCTGGGTTAAAAATAATTCAGAAAATTCCAGAAAATAGTATAAACTTCAGAAAATCATAGAAAATAATTTATAACTCCAAATGAAATAATTTATATATGAAAAATGATCAGCAAAATCCAAAGAATCTGAATATGGCATTTTCATGCATGTTTGAACAAGTTAACATCATTGAATAGGACAATTCATGATTATGGAATAAATGGTAATTAGTTTTGGAGTTGGAATTTGCTATAGGTTTGAATTCCACTTGAATGAACATGACTAACTGTTGCATTAGGTCAATTTAGTACTTTAATATGACATATCATTCATATGATTGTGCATTGCATTGATTGTGGTTCCTTTTGTGTTTGCCGGTGGTTGCTCCCCCCTCAGTAGACGTATGTTTCGGCGATATGATCGATGACACCGATGAAGAGTTATACTATCTTCTGAAGTGCCAGGTAAGCAAAACCCCCTTGTTCATTCCGATACAATCCCACTCTCTCGCTCCTGCTCTCTTTTACTGCATTAGGGCAACACCAATTCAACTGTTACATGCTGTGGTAGCTGAACCTTTTCATCTACATGACATGTCATTGCCATAGTAAATAGTTGAAACCCACTAGCATGAGTAGGAGTTGTTTGAGCCCTGATGTGCCTACTCATTCATGCTTGTTTGTCATGCCTACTACTGCTTAGAGTTGAGTCAGGTCTGATTCATCGGGGATGAATTGGAATGTGGTGAACATGTCCTACTATGTGTGAGCGAAGTGTGTGAACACGATTTGGTAAAGGTAGCGGTGAGAGGCCATGTAGGAGTACATGGTGGGTTGTCTCATTGCAGCCGTCCTCAGGAACTGAGTTCTGTGTTTGTGATCCATGAACAGTTACTACCACACATTGGGTTCCAGTAACTCGGCCCCTCTCAACTTATTAATCAACTCGATCTCTGTCCAGGAGTTGCAACTAGTTTCTAGTGTTTGTAGGTAGTGTTAGTAGTCTACCAAGTGGCACCCGGTACAGGTGGGCTTGGGACAGACTAGGCACAGTGGCACGGTGTACCAAGTGGCACCCGGAAGGTGGGCTTGGGAACCCTGCACACATCGTTTGGGGCCGTGAGCGACACCCCGGCCGGATCTCCTTGCGGATGGAACCCGAATAGGCGATAAACCTGGACTAGAGACTTATTGGTTAGTCAGGTCGTGGCCGACTCCCTCGCCCGGTTTCCGCTTGAAGGTTGCCAAGGTACATGACGTGTACAGGGCGATAAGTGGCGAGAGCGTGTGTGAAGAAGTACACCCCTGCAGGGTTATCATTATCTATTCGAATAGCCGGATTCCTCGGATATGGAAACTTGGACCCCTTGCATAGTTCATAGACAAGCGAAAGTGGATACTTTAAAATGCGCAAGATAAGTGTGAGTGCTATGGATGGTGTTCTCGCAGGGAGACGGGAGCGGATCCATAGTGGTGTATTGGTATGGTGAATTTGTGGACTCATGTGCGCCACCTCAAAGAGTTACTTGCAGTTGTAGTTCAGGATAGCCACCGAGTCAAAGCTGGCCTGCTGCAGTTAAACTCCACCACCCCCTTTGTTGATACCGATGCATATGTAGTTAGTTCTGATGTAAGTCTTGCTGGGTACATTTGTACTCACGTTTGCTTAATTTATGTTTTGCAGAGAGACTTCAGTCCCGCTAGTAGTTCCGCTTGGACTTCGACGTTTAGCTCGTTACCTCAGCTACGATCTTGTACCTTGGGAGGGTCTTGTAGATAGTCAGGCTTCTCAGCCTCTTTCATTTGTAGATGTCTGTACTCAGACATGTTAAGCTTCCGCACGTGCTTTGACTTGTATGCTCTGAATGTTGGGTCGTGAGACCCATGTTTGTAATATCTCGCTCCTCAGAGCCTAATAAATAAATACTTGAGTCGTAGAGTTATGTTATGATGCCATGTTGTATTTACACATATCGAGCATATTGTGTGTATGATTGAAATGCTTGGTATGTGTGGGATCCGACAACCTAGTTGTTTATCCTTGGTAGCCTCTCTTATGGGGAAATGTAGTCTTGTGCTTCCATGAGCCATAGTAGTCCGCTACAGCCCGGTTCACCGGAGTCCTGCTAGCCCAGCACTACTGCTCCGGAACACTTGACTGGCCGGCATGTGATTCACTTTGTTCCTGTGTCTGTCCCTTCGGGGAAATGTCACGCAGTGACATCCGGAGTCCTGCCTAGCCTGCTACAGCCCGGGTTCCCGGAGTCCTGTTAGCCTAGTGCTACAGCCCGGATTCGCACGCTACTGACCGACATGCTCGATGTTGATTCATGTATGCCTGTCCCCATAAGTTAGTGCCACCTTGGGTTCACGACTAGTCATGTCGGCCCGGGTTCTCTGTCATATGGATGCTAGCGACACTATCATATACGTGAGCCAAAAGGCGCAAACGGTCCCGGGCCATGGTAAGGCGACACCCGTGGGAATACAGTGCGTGAGGACGCAAAGTGATATGAGGTGTTACAGGCTAGATCGGTGTGACTTAGAATCGGGGTCCTGACAGCTTTAGTATCAGAGCCTGACTGCCTGTAGGATTACCAAGCCATTCTGGTCGAAGTCGTGTCTAGAAATGCTTTAGTTATATTAGGGAATTGATTGCGGATGGGAACGTAAGGCTCTTTTTACTCCTTATCCTCATGACCTTCTGATCTGAGTCATCCTCTTCTCTTCTACAGGGATTAAGAACTAGGCCTTCTCATCTATCTATCAGGATGACGAGTTACTATGATAGAGACTTATAGGATTGATGGATTCAAGACTTAGTTCAGTTTCTACTACTTCCATGTGTTCATAATTGGTCTCAGAACCTTGATATTGTGACGTTGAGTGGTTATGCCACTATTTTGCAAGATGTCTCAACTATTTTTGAGCAATTACAGCCGTTATGCTGTCCGAGTGATCCCAGGTTTCTAAATAGCCCGATGCATTTGCAAATCCCTTCTTTCTGTTCTCGATGTTCCTTTGGGCCAGATTAAGCACACTAATCGGTCTGTTGAGGTACTCCGTTGCCTTGATATGTATGTTGGAGTTAGTATTATGGCCCTAGGTGTCTCAGAAGATTACCTAGTAATCTAGCTATGTTTTGTGTTCCCCGTGTGATGATTCTGGCCATCATTCTTGAAAGCATCCTGTGATGCCATTTAGTAGTAGGTATTCTACTCCTGTGTTCTTGACCCAAGAATCACTCTGTTCACTTCGTGTTGATATTGCTGCTAGTTCCTTTAGGATATTAGTAACCTTTGCGATAGTCCTCGAGGTCCATGGTATTTCCTTCTTCCAAATACCATGAACCATTAAGGCAGAAGTTCTTTGAACCAAAAGATCACCATCAGAGCACTCCTGAGGAGTTCTCCATTCATAATTGTGACTCTGCCAGTCCTACCTCTTAGCATGGGTTATCCGGAAGAAATATGTTGAACTTGTTCGACATACTAACCTATGCATCCACAACTCAGAAAGTTAATATATTCCTTGAGTTGTCCCCCTTTAGTTGTATTCCGACCTTAGCCTATCAGTTGATAGTCAAGAGTATGTGTGCATTCGTGTTTATCGGTGCCTTTTACTCTTGTGGTCCGTCAAGCCATTCTATTCCAGAATGACTAGGAGAAACAAACTCCAGTACCTCATCCATTTCTAAGATTGGGTCAAAGCAGTTGTATTCCGCAGATCAAATGCAATCAAGCTTTTGAGTCTATTCTACCCTGAAGTATTACCCACTTTATGTCAAGAATATCATGAGAATTGCACCATCTCTTATGAATTCTTGATGCAGTGATACTTCTTGCCATCATTTTTCATTCCTCGGTCCCGTGTTGTCGCAACCGGAATGCCGGCAAGTGAACTATGATGTGTGAAATAAATACTCCTAGCAACTCCGCTGCTTAGTAGTTAATGGACATTAATATCATTCTTAGTGTGCTGATTATTGAATCATCACCCTAAGGTTGATCGTGCTACCTAGTCCTTATTTCTGGTGCACTCTTCGATCAATGAGTTAGGATTTTCAACCCCTTTCTTATTGGATCATATCATCTTGCCTTAAAAGCAAGATTGTTCTCGAGCATAGTAACATATCGGTGGTTTGTGATGTTCCGAATATCTTCTCGGAAGTATTACCAGGTTGACACCTGACCGCTATGTTGAGTTCGTGATCATGCTGGTTTTCCTCCAAACCACCCATTCTCCAAGAATTTGTGTTGGATACCCCTGAGCTAGTTGATTAAGCTAAACAACAACTTGGAGAGTTGGAGGATAAAAGCTTGTCCGACTTAGTTCGTGTCACGGGATATCTTTTGTGTGTGTGTTGAAGGAAGATGATATCTCCATCGATTGGTCCTCGTGATCAGTTGTTGGATCTATTGCCTTGTCAAAACTTTGATTTGAGTATGGGCTATCGTCAAGTCAAATCAGAACCAACGATGTGTGTAATGTTGTCTTACTCGTGGTTGGTTCCTCGAGCATACACCATTACATCCTTTGGGTCTGATCAATGCTATCGCCGTGTTCACATGATGGTGGAAGTCAAGTGATACGGAAATTCCGATGAGTTGCTGTTGAACCCATCAGCAACATTTTGTCTCCCCCATGATTCATGTTGAACATCAACCTAGCATTGGAAACTTTGTAAGCAATGCCTTCGTGTTCCGTTCATGAAGCTTATGCTTGGATGGAAGAAGTGACTTCCTCAAATTCATGTGCATTTGGAGAAAGTTGCCGCCATAAGTTCGAGAAAGACTGTTTTGTTTCCTCTGGTACCATCCCAAGTTAGTTATGCATATGTGCGAAGTATTCTATGGTTTGGTAGATTAATTACCTCCAGTCCATATGTGTCCCTAGCACACCAAGCCACTGACTGATTTGTTCTAGGAGAAGGAGTTAAGTGCTAATCCATGGTAATGCACAAGACCTCGATATCCTCGATGATGGTTCCCTACCTGAACTCGGTAGTGTTTCATTATAAGACTACTACGTGGTCATGCTTGTCTGGGATAGTGCGTTCACATGTTTGTAGCAGAACCAGCTCATGTTTTGGAGCTTACCACCATAGTCCATTTCCCGAGAATCCTGCAACGTCATCTCGTCGACTTGTGTTGCAAACTTTCTTTTTTCTCTCTAGACTTGATGAGTCTGGAATATCCTGACACCAACCAGATCTGAATCTCAGGCAGATATGATGGTTGGAGCATTTTCCAAGAACTATAATATTGGTCTCTTGATAACCGGTAAAGTGGATGTCGTGGCCAACACATCCAGCCGAAAGACCTATTATTGTAGTATCTCGATTGAAGAAAGTTGGCCACCTCCCCATGAGGATTTCGTAGGATTTACCTCCATAGTTAATCCTTAC
This sequence comes from Triticum urartu, assembly GCF_056163025.1. NCBI lineage: Eukaryota > Viridiplantae > Streptophyta > Magnoliopsida > Poales > Poaceae > Triticum > Triticum urartu. The sequence goes on along the minus strand of NC_141877.1, from coordinate 417,917,689 downwards.
GGATTCTTGTGCTCCCGAAGTCTCACCTTTTACTTGATGTTCTATATATCAAACCATATCTATGAATGGGATACACTAGCACATCAAGGAGAACAATAGAAGCGGAGTGCTATATGTCTCTCGGTCGATCATCCAGATTTTGTTCCCTTGGCCTCGCTAAGGTGAAATCTAAGGAAGTGTTATCTTCCTTTGCATCTGCATCATCCATCACCATTCATCATGGTGGTATGTTGTGTTGCCAGGATCCTTGACACGGATATTGGTAAAACCTTGATGAATATGGAGATGCTCAAGTTCTTGAGAGCACGCGCTAGCACTAGGTTTTACCGTTGGCATTAACTGGGATTTGCTTCCAGTTTCCTCGGTTATGTTATAACCTTTTCAAACAATGGACTCACTCTCGACTGTTGAGTTCTTCCCCAGTTACCAGAATCATTCCCAACATTTGCATTTTGTTCCCAGCTTGCACCTCAGTAGTTGTTGTTCAGGATCATCTTCAAAAGTGGACTTACCATGGGTCCCTTCCATTTCCGGTGATAAGCAAAAATCATCCATTGCGTTGTCTTCATCAAGGTAGTCCACATCATCCATTCTACTCTCGGTATGCCATCCCTACTTACTTCGCCAAACGATTGCTCGAGATTTCCCTAGGCTGGTATAGAGAATTTTATTGATCTATGTACCAAAAGTAATTCTTTTTGCCACTTAAGGGAATAATTCCATGAGTCACCTTTCCTGAGGTGCCCCGTTATGGAATCATGGCAATTTTTCCTCGCTACTTTGAAACCCTCGTCAAATTGTTTCTTCCGTCCCTCCTGATGCTTGTTTTGCCTCTCAGCTCCAGAGATGTTTCTATGTCCCATTCAATGAGTTGATCTTGTGATCATTAAGATGATCCTAAGTTGCTCAAACCTCAGGAAGGTCGATTCTTCTTAAATTCTCCCTTTCTACTCGTTGTCATGTTGGATGTAGTTCTCAAAGCAAGACGTCGAGATCAAGGTGATGCAATGAATCAACATCCTCGAGAAAGACATCTGGATCATGAAGATTGTGTTAGCTTGTGTCCCTTTGTCTTCTTACCTCACGACTTGAATCTCGGGACGAGATTCTTGTTTAGTAGGGGTGAGCTATCACATCCCTAGCTTCTGGTGCTGCCTAGTGTTTGCATCTTGCTTGCATCATGTTTAAATTTCTGAAAGTTGAATTGGGGAAAGCTGAAAGCCTCAGAAATCATTTTAATAAAGGGGCAAGAACCCTAAAATTGTAATCAGTGAATCCAAAATATCCTAGAAATAGTTCTAAGAATTTTGGAAAGAGTTATAAATCAAACCAAAATTTTGGAACATTTCTAAGGAATTATTTGGGCTCTGATTTTAAATCAATATTTTATTTGGATTTGGATTTATATTCTTAACATATGGAATATAATTTCAAATAACTCTGAATGAGTTTATGTGCTTTTGGATAACTCCACTGTGCAACATATAAATATTCAGGGGATTTTTGTCACTGGTTTTGGATTTGTTTTATTTGAAAACAGTGGCAAAAGAGATTAAATAAAACAAAAAACAGAAGGAAAATAAAACAGAACACAACTTACCTGGCGCTCTAGCCCACATAGCGGCCCATCTGAGCTGGCCGGCCCAGCCCACCTCCTCCACTCTGTCGTCTTCCTCCCCCTCGCCCCGAAGCAGCTCGGTGGCGAGCACCGACGCCGCCCTGGCCACCTCCTGCTTGCCACCGAGGCACCCCCGACGCGTTTAGAGACGCCCCGCAGCCCCCTCTGTCTCTCCCCTCGCTCTCTGCTCTCTGTCAACCTCTTTCCCCTCCTCTGCTTCCTCTTCTGAGCGCGCCCGAGAGCGCCGCCATGGACCACCGCAGCCACCGCCTCTCCCTCCACCCCTTGAGCAGTCCAGGAGCTCCGAATCATCGCCGTAGCCCTCTCCGTCGACTCAGGCAACCGGAGGATCCCCGACGCGTCGTCCTCGACCTCATCTTCTTCCTCGGCCATGGGAGATCGCAGCCGGGATTCCGACGCCATCAAGCCTTCCTCGAGCACGCTGACCCTCTCCCCGTCCTCCCTGTGAGCTACTGCGTCTTCCCCCCTCTCTTCTCTCTCTGCTTTTGCGCCCCAGCTAGCTTCACCGCCGTGCCCGAACCTCGCCGCCGCCGTGCCATGTCGCTGCCGCGGCCAGAGCTACCTCCGTCCGCTTTTGAGCATGTCGCCGTTCTCACCGTGCTCTCAGGAGCCGAACGCACGCACCAGTTCCTTCTCCTGTGCACCGCAGCATCGTCCTCACCGACGCCGAACTCCGGCCGCCGCCTTGCTCGCCGCCGGCGCTGCTCCTGGCCACCCTACGGCCTCTCGTACGGTCCTTTGGATGCGGACGAGCAAGAGCTACTCCCCGGTGCCCTTAGCTCGCCAAACCACCACCCGTAGCTCAAATCCGAGCCGAGCCACCGTCGTTTTGGTCGCCGCCGGCAAGGCTCCGGCGACTGCCGACGTGGCCGTCATTAGCGGCTAATCGCGCCTCTAATTAACCTCCAGTGAAACAGACATCCGGGCCCCACCGCCTAACTGACCGGCTAACTAAATAAGATTAAGTTTAATCTAATTCTAGTGGGCCCACATATCAGTTTTGACTATGCTGATGTGGCCGTTGACCCGACCCCACATGTCTGTGACTCTAGCTAGCGTTGTGTCACTGACCTACGGGTCCCACCGGTCAGGTTTGACCCGGGCAGCCCTGTTGACCTTGCTGACATCACCCTGACGCATTGCTGATGCAATAAGTCATTTCTGGGTTAAAAATAATTCAGAAAATTCCAGAAAATAGTATAAACTTCAGAAAATCATAGAAAATAATCTATAACTCCAAATGAAATAATTTATATATGAAAAATGATCAGAAAAATCCAAAGAATCTGAATATGGCATTTTCATGCATGTTTGACCAAGTTAACATCACTGAATAGGACAATTCATGATTATGGAATAAATGGTAATTAGTTTTGGAGTTGGAATTTGCTATAGGTTTGAATTCCACTTCAATGAACATGACTAACTATTGCATTAGGTCAATTCAGTACTTTAATATGACATATCATTCATATGATTGTGCATTGCATTGATTGTGGTTCCTTTTGTGTTTGCTGGTGGTTGCTCCTCCCTCAGTAGACGTATGTTTCGGCGATATGATCGATGACACCGATGAAGAGTTATACTATCTTCTGAAGTGCCAGGCAAGCAAAAACCCCTTGTTCATTCCGATACAATCCGACTCTCTTGCTCCTGCTCTCTTTTACTGCATTAGGGCAACACCAATTCAACTGTTACAAGCTGCGGTAGCTGAACCTTTTCCTCTGCATGACCTGTCATTGCCACAGTAAATAGTTGAAACCCACTAGCATGAGTAAGAGTTGTTTGAGCCCTGATGTGCCTACTCATTCATGCTTGTTTGTCATGCCTACTACTGCTTAGAGTTGAGTCAGGTCTGATTCATCTGGGATGAATTGGAATGTGGTGAACATGTCCTACTGTGTGTGAGCTAAGTGTGTGAACACAATTTGGTAAAGGTAGCGGTGAGAGGCCATGTAGGAGTACATGGTGGGTTGTCTCATTGCAGTCGTCCTCAGGAACTGAGTTCTGTGTTTGTGATCCATGAACAGTTACTACCACACATTGGGTTCCGGTAACTCGGCTCCTCTCAGCTTATTAATCAACTCGATCTCTGTCCAGGAGTTGCAACTAGTTTCTGGTGTTTGTAGGTAGTGTTAGTAGTCTACCAAGTGGCACCCGGTACAGGTGGGCTTGGGACAGAATAGGCACAGTGGCACGATGTACCAAGTGGCACTCGGATGGTGGGCTTGGGAACCCTGCACACATCGTTTGGGGCCGTGAGCGACACCCCGGCCGGATCTCCTTGCGCATGGAACCCGAATAGGCGATAAACCTGGACTAGAGACTTGTTGGTTAGTCAGGTCGTGGCCGACTCCCTCGCCCGGTTTCCGCTTGAAGGTTGCCGAGGGACATGACGTGTACAGGGCAATAAGTGGCGAGAGCGTGTGTGAAGAAGTACACCCCTGCAGGGTTATCATTATCTATTCGAATAGCCGGATTCCTCGGATATGGAAACTTGGACCCCTTGCATAGTTCATAGACAAGCGAAAGTGGATACTTTAAAATGCGCAAGATAAGTGTGAGTGCTATGGATGGCGTTCTCGCAGGGAGACGGGAGCGGATCCATAGTGGTGTATTGGTATGGTGAATTTGTGGACTTGTGTGCGCCACCTCAAAGAGTTACTTGCAGTCGTAGTTCAGGATAGCCACCGAGTCAAAGCTGGCCTGCTGCAGTTAAACTCCACCACCCCTTTGTTGATACCGATGCATATGTAGTTAGTTCTGATGTAAGTCTTGCTGGGTACATTTGTACTCATGTTTGCTTAATTTATGTTTTGTAGAGAGACTTCAGTCCCGCCAGTAGTTCCGCTTGGACTTCGACGTTTAGCTCGTTACCTCAGCTACGATCTTGTACCTTGGGATGGTCTTGTAGATAGTCAGGCTTCTCAGCCTTTTTCATTTGTAGATGTCTGTACTCAGACATGTTAAGCTTCCGCATGTTCTTTGACTTGTATGCTCTGAATGTTGGGTCGTGAGACCCATGTTTGTAATATCTCGCTCCTCGGAGCCTAATGAATAAATACTTGAGTCGTAGAGTTATGTTATGATGCCATGTTGTATTTACACATAACGAGCATATTGTGTGTATGATTGAAATGCTTGGTATGTGTGGGATCCGACAACCTAGTTGTTTATCCTTGGTAGCCTCTCTTATGGGGAAATGTAGTCTTGTGCTTCCATGAGCCATAGTAGTCCGCTACAGCCTGGTTCACCGGAGTCCTGCTAGCCCAGCACTGCTGCTCCGGAACACTTGACTGGCCGGCATGTGATTCACTTTGTTCCTGTGTCTGTCCCTTCGGGGAAATGTCATGCGGTGACATCCGGAGTCCTGCCTAGCCTGCTACAGCCCGGGTTCCCGGAGTCCTGTTAGCCTAGTGCTACAGCCCGGATTCGCACGCTACTGACTGACATGCTCGATGTTGATTCATGTATGCCTGTCCCCGTAAGTTAGTGCCACCGTGGGTTCACGACTAGTCATGTCGGCCCGGGTTCTCTGTCATATGGATGCTAGCGACACTATCATATACGTGAGCCAAAAGGCGCAAACGGTCCCGGGCCATGGTAAGGCGACACCCGTGGGAATATCGTGCGTGAGGACGCAAAGTGATATGAGGTGTTACAGGCTAGATCGGTGTGACTTAGAATCGGGGTCCTGACACCCGAACCCAAATAAGACATCGTGTTCATCTCCCACTTCCTCCGAGGACTAGGCCTCACTCTGGATCCCTTCGTAAGGGGTTGATGTTCTATTACAGGCTTGATTTCCACGATCTAGCCTCGGATTCCCTTCTCCACATCTCGGCATTTATTGTCGTATGTGAGGCCTTCCTCCGCATTGCCCCTCACTTCGGCCTGTGGCTCAAGACCTTTGATGTGAAGCCGAAGACGGTCGAGGGGCAGTATGCAGCGTGCGGAGGTATATTAATAAGCAAGATTGCTGGAGCTCCGTGGCCAAAAGGTTCCTTTCCAGAGGTGTCCAGATTATGGCAAAGGGAGTGGTTCTACATCATCGCTCCTAGAAGTGCCAAGTGGGTAGCTCCCCCCACCTTTTGCTCGGGCCCTCCACCACAACTGATGTCATGGATCAGCAGGGGGCTAAGATGGGGTCCAGCCAAGGACATGCCCATACTGTAGCGCCACATCTGGGATCTCTTCGAGGGAGATTTTAGTTTGGTTATGGTAGTGCAAGTCATGCTGGTTCGTCAAGTCCAGCCTTGCAAACGTCGGCCCCTCCGTTTATGGGAATTCAACCCAGAAGGACTGCGCGCTATTCAGAATTTCCTTGGCCTGACGCACGAGGAGATGTACAAGTCGTTCTTAGGACCCCAGATAGAGTGTGCGGACACCTCCGAGGACGTGGGCCTGAGCAGCAACCGCACCGCGAACCAAGTAATTAACCCTCTAGCCAAACACACCGTCTTTCTATTATCATGACATCATCCTGAAGGATCTCTCTTTGACCAGGACTGGATAGCAAAGGCGAAGATGATCCGGTGTTCGGCCCCCCTTCCCGAATGCCTAGACAATCCGGTGCTGGAAAAGATGCTCGAGCCAGCACCTTGCTTGGTTCCCGCAAAGGAAGATGAAGGGGGAGTAAAGAGGGCCAAAGCGGGCCTCCACCGCTATCTGTTCCCACCAAGGGAACGAGCTCCTTCGTGAGGGAGGATAGCCAAGAGAAGGAGTCTGACATTCCTTCGCCCCAGGGGAGGAAGATGACTACCTCTCATGATCCGGAAACCAAGGTTTCCAAACGGGAGAAGAAAATTCCACTAGAGGGTCCCGTCTCGGAGGGTGCTTTTGCCGCACAAAGTTCGTGCGGGGATCAGTCCTCTAACGAGTCGTAAGTGATCAAAATTTACTTAATAGTAGAGATACTCTACTTACTTCTGATGAAAATAACCGAAGCGTTTATCTTGCAGTTCGGATCTTAGCCCTTCTCAACAGAACTCTTCTTCAGGGGACCTTCTCCTGGAGATGATGGAGAGTAAAATGCCTCCCCGGACTCCCCCACTCAAGAAGCAGGCGACCTTGAAGTGTCTTCATGGAGGGCCTCTCCGGATCCGGTGAGGCCAGAAGATAATCCCATAGTCACCCAAAATCCCCAGCATCCAGATCTTGAAGAGGGCAGACAAAAGAGTCCGGCGCCGTCTGGTATGCGGTTGGACATACTGAGGGATCTGCTGAAGCGAACGACCATCTCGGAAGAACACCGTGCGCTGATGGGTACGGTGATGGAAAGGATTTCGTACACCGAAAGCGGGTTGCATAACGCCTTTATGAGTCTACTAACGGGTTTTGAGGTACGTAAAATGAAATACCTTTGTGATGGTACCGCACATTTTTAGGTGTGCCCGGTGTAGATAGTAGCCCATGAGACTCTGGTTGTCACCGAGAACGGTGGCAAATAGAGGATCGTAGTCCTAGGTAATAACCATACCGCCTTTATGTGCAGGTGGTGGAAGCTCCGGTGGCTAGCCGGACTCATGAGTTTGCCGAACTAAAGCGGCAACTGGATGCGGCGGATGCCGACGTCGAGCTTGTTAACAAGCGGCTTGACGAGGCACAGGGTAAGTGATATTTTATGGTGAATGTCACATAGTAAGAGCAGCATGATGCCAGTATCTTTAATATGTTGTGACTGCAGATGGAGCTGCGACCGTGGAGACCCTTCGGGCGGAACTTGCCCGAGCCAAAGAACAAGCAAGGAGTAGTAATGCGGCTGCTTTGAAGGTGGCCTAAGAGTTAAGAGCCGAGAAGGCCGCGCATTGCGATATTAAAGAGAAAATGGCCAAGATGGCTATAGAGTTAAAAGATACTGCCGACCGTTGTCAGGTCCTTGAAGAAGAAAACCGAACGAAGGCGACGGACCTCGAAAAGGCCATGATGGTGCCAAAGACACCCGCTCTGCCATGAGAGCGAAGAAGGAGGAGCTGCGTGAAGCCAGTGATATTGTGGCTGGGAAGCCCTTTTTGCTGCGGAGGAAGTTCGGAGATCCGCGGTACACCCCTCTGGATCGGCTGTGGAGTTCGGCAGATGCATATCTGGATTTGACGGCGAGTGCTGTCGATGTGGCCGAATACTTCCGAGATCAAACAGATCGTGAAGTGGACAAGCTATTTTGGTCGCAGTTTAACGTTCCAGAGCGTCCGCTTCCACTAACTGATCAGCTTGCCGAATGGGCCGAACTCAATAGATTGTCTGGACTTTCCATGAGGTCCGTCGTAGATCATCTGTGGCCGGAAAAACCGAAGCCGAACAACTATTTCAGCTTAGTGCAGCAGTTCCCTGGTGCGGTGCCGCGCATCAATGCGATGAAGAGGTCGGCGTGCATAGAAGGCTCGCGAATGGCCCTTGCCCGTGTCAAAGCATACTGGGCGGAAATGGATGCTACCACTGTTGCGGCGTAGGGTTTGGCCATAGGCCGAGTGGCTGCCGAGCACTATTTTGAAGAAGTTCTTGAGGGTGCTCGTTTGATAGAGGCCTAGTGCTCGAAGAATATTATGTTTGAGTGACATGTATTCCCATTGTAAAAACAATGTTTTATTAATTTTATCAAGGCTGTATTTATACTTTTGCCCAAAAGTATTGTGATGCCTCCTGTGCGACCGTTTTATGTATACATGTATTTAACCTGAAAGATTGCAGTCGTCGGCTTCAGCCCCCACGCATATAATGCGGGGGTGTTCACAGAAGACGCGTATTCACACTTAATCCAACATCTTGGTCCTACTAAGGAGGTGAGAGTGCAGCAAACTAGGCAACCGGACTATAATGCTTTAACACTTTCACTTAGCCATAGGAGTTTGACAGTGGGGCTACTATATAGCCCCTGGTGGCGCCGCACTCACCCGAGTTCGGGGTGCGTACATGCCCGGCCGGGAAACGGCCCTTCGTTAAGGCGGAAGAATTCTAGGATTCCGATAGGTCATCGAGTGGTTGACCAGTCTCGCACTATATCATGACAGTCACTTTTCAGCTTTCTCTACTGAGGTGCTCGTCCGGATGAACCAGGGCACAATCGCAGTAGTTCTCCTGGTGCCGCCTTAGCCAATAGAGTGGAACGTAAGGCAGCAAAACACAGGAGCCGGGCAAACCCAACATTTGACCCAAGACATGATTCGGAGCTGATGCATATAAGGCCAAACTCGCGATGTCGAACACTCCCTAAGGTATTCGGTCTTTATGGTGTAAACCAGGCCCAAACAGTGCCCTTTGTAAGAAGCCCTTAATGTCCAGGTACGTGCATTGTTCTGACGTGGCCACATGCCAAGACGTCAGCATCCTTCTCAATTGTACTGAGAATCCGAGGGATGTGTATCAACAAGAGATAGTAAAAAAGGTTGATGCAGGGTCTTAATCTAAAAAGAATCCTTGGAACGGGTCCCTGCTGCATGTCTGTGCCTGTGTCTCCGTTGTGCCATATCCTGGACGGGTGTAGCACGATTGTCATCTGTAAAAGAGAGGAACTTAGGTGAAAAGTTGTCATGCAAAAAGGTGGGTTTAAAGAAACCATCTACAGTTCAAGATGAGTAAAAATTGCCACTTGTCTGCGTGCGTTGAGCCCCTTGTATTTGTAATAGGGATGTGGCCATCAAACCTGTATGAATTTCATATAGCTGCGCCGGACTCGTCTAACCGTGTCCGTGGTCTTGACGACCTATCGAATGCTTTAGTTGGTGAGGCCATTTTAGTGTGCGGTTGCCAAGGCAGCCGCACTCTCTTCGGCACGCAGGGATCGCTCAATATTTCCATTTACTTTAATGATGCCACGTGGACTGGGCATCTTAAGTGTGAGGGAAGAGTAATGCGGTATTGCATTAAATCAAGCGAAAGCTTTGCGTCCAAGTAGTGCTTCATAGCCACCTTGGAACAGAGCAATGTGGAAGGTTAAATTTTCGCTACGGAAGTTATCGGGGGAGCCGAATACAACCTCTAGTAGCAGGGAGCCCGTGCAATGAGCCCCTCAGCCTGGCGTTACTCCTCTAAAGGTACTATTGTTGTGGCGAATTTTCGTTGGGTCTATCCCCATTTTGCGGATTGTGTCCTGATATATCAGGTTTAAGCTGCTGCCGCCGTCCATCAGGACTCGTGTGAAGTGGTATCCGTCAATTATTGGATCTAATACCAAGGCAGCCCACCCTGCATTCCGGATACTTGCTGAGTAATCCTGATGGTCGAATGTGATCGGTTGAGACGGCCAGTGGCAGAACTCCGCGGTGATAGGCCCTTGGGCATGTTTGTCTGGGAGTGCGGCTTTGCTTCTCCCCTTTATCACGTGTAACACATTTACTGTTTTGACTTTTGGTGGAAATTTCTTCTGTTCCCTAGTGTTTTGCTTGTGAGGCTCATCCTCGTCTTCGCTTGGTGTATCCTGCCCCTTATGTTCGGCGTTGAGCTTGCCGGACTGCTTGAAGACCCAACATTCTCTGTGGGTATGATTTGCAGGTTTATCGGGGGTGCTATGGATCTGACATATTTGGTCCAGAATTTCGTTTAAGCTGGACAGTTCATCTCTAGCATCTTTAGAGGGCAGATTTTGTTGACCTGGCTGAGAGCTTTTGAACCCGGTGTTTACCGCCGTGCTCTTCGGGCTGTCTTCCTTATTCCGGCGCTTATTATTTTTGCTGCGTCGTGATTTCCCGTTTCCATCTCTAACTTCGGATGTACTTGGGTCGCTGGTGCTGCATCGGGCTAGCCAGCTGTCCTCGCCCGCGAAAAAGCGGGTCATGAGGCTTGTTAATGCTGCCATTGTTCTCGGCTTTTCTTGGCCGAGGTGCCTGGCAAGCCATTCGTCTCGGACGCTGTGCTTAAAGGCTGCCAAGGCCTCGGCGTCCGGACAATCAACTATTTGGTTCTTTTTAGTAAGAAACCTGTTCCAAACCTTTTGGGCTGACTCTCTGGGCTGTTGAGTTATATGACTTAGATCGTCTGCATCCGGTGGTCGGACATATGTCCCTTGAAAATTTGCCCGAAAGGCGTCTTCGAGCTCTTCCCAGCTTCCAATGGAGCTTTCGGGGAGGCTTTTAAGCCAGTGCCGAGTTGGCCCTTTGAGCTGGAGGGGTAAGTACTTGATGGCGTGGAGATCATCCCCTCGAGCCATATGGATATGGAGGATATAGTCCTCAATCCAGACCCCAGGGTATGTTGTTCCGTCGTATGCCTCTATGTTTACGGGTTTGAATCCCTCTGGAAATTCATGGTCCAGCACTTCATCGGTGAAACATAGGGGGTGTGCGGCACCCCTGTATCTGGGTGTACCGTGGTGTTCGGATGTTGTTGTATTGCATCGTATGCTGGAGCGCGCTTGCGTGGTCCATAAATGGATCTGGTTGCGCCGTCCTTTTGATGCGAGCCCTCGCGTGGGTCGCGCATTGGCTTATGTGAGGCGTTGTTCGCCGCTTTATGTTGGTCGTGAGGTCGTCTATCTAGCTGGATGGCCATTTTAATTTTTGGTTGCGGGGGATCTAAGGCCTCCTCATCGAATTTAGGTAGCAAATTCCGCTTCGGGTAGCTCTTGGTGTGGCGATTACTGCCGTACTTCGCTGCTGTGTTGAGTACTTCACTCCATTTTATCTTGAGTGTGTCTTGTGCAGCCTTGAGCCTTTGCTTCTGTTTTTTCAGACTCCTCGCCGTGACAACAAGCCTTTGGTGGGCATTACGTTGCTCCTGGCGCCTGTCCGGTGTGATGTCGTCCGGACTGTTATCTTCGACGGGGTTGGGTTGTTCGGCTTGATTTTCCATGTTACCGTGGTCGGGAAATGGTTCACCCTGCTCTAACGCTGGGTCTATGTGATCGTTATTTCTGCCGGGGCAGGATTTGGGGCGGCGTTTACGCCGCCGCTTTGACTGCTTCTCGAGGGAACCACCCGTCGCTGCGTCCTTCCGTTCCTCGTCGTTATTTTCTTTGGGTGTGTCCACCATGTATACGTCATGTGGTGAAGTGGGCGTCCAGTGCCCTGTGAGCAGTGGTTCCTCTTCGACTCCTGCATCATCGTCCATACCTTCGATGTCTTCAGAGTCGAAGTCGAGCGTGTCGGTTAAGTCATCGACAGTGGCTACTAAGTGGGTGGTGGGTGGGCGGCGAATTTCTTCGTCATCTGCATCCCAATCCTGCCGGACGTAGTTCGGCCAGGATTCTCCTGACAAGGAGAGAGACCTTAATGAGTTCAGTATGTCGCCGAAGGGCAAGTGCTGGAAAATATCCACGGAGGTAAACTCCATGATCGGCACCCAATCGGATTCGATAGGCACGGGCGCAGGCGGTTCGGAGTCCGTGGCCGGAGAAGGATCCGGCAGTTTGGCAACACGGCTCTCATGAAGGGTAAGGTCGATCTTCGGCTCGATCGCCGATGAGGGTACGGCCTCCATGACGGGGTCCATCCACCCGTCCATGGATGGCGCAACTGGCTCCGAATTGAGGCTCGGGGCGGCTGCAGGTGCGATCTCCTGAATACGGTCCGATGATAGAGCTAAGTCGTACTCATCATGACCGCGCGTCGCACAAGGTAGGGGCTCGTATTCGTCGAAGATCAAGTCTCCGCGGATGTCGGTCGTGTAATTTAAGCTTCCAAACCTGACCTGGTGGCCAGGGGCGTAACTTTCGGTCTGCTCCAGATGGCCAAGCGAGTTGGCCCGCAGTGCGAAGCCGCCGAACACAAAGATCTGTCCGGGGAGAAAAGTCTCACCCTGGACTGCATCACTATCGATGATCGTAGGAGCCATCAGGCCTAATGGCGACGACACAGAGGAACTCTCAATGAAAGCACCAACGTCAGTGTCAAAACCAGCGGATCTCGGGTAGGGGGTCCCGAACTGTGCGTCTAAGGCGGATGGTAACAGGAGGCAGGGGACACGATGTTTTACCCAGGTTCGGGCCCTCTTGATGGAGGTAAAACCCTACGTCCTGCTTGATTTATTCTTGATGATATGAGTATTACAAGAGTTGATCTACCACAAGATCGGAGAGGCTAAACCCTAGAAGCTAGCCTATGGTATGATTGTATGTTGTCCTACGGACTAAAACTCCCCGGGTTATATAGACACCGGAAAGGGCTAGGGTTACACAAGGTCGGTTCCAAAGGAGGAGATATACATATCCGTATTGCCTAGATTGCCTTCCACGCCAAGTAGAGTCCCATCCGGACACGACACGAAGTCTTAAATCTTGTATCTTCATAGTCCAATAGTCCGGCCAAAGGATATGGTCCGGCTGTCCGGAGACCCCCTAATCCAGGACTCCCTCAGTGATTATAAAGATGCTCTACAAGTGTCTCCGATGGTATTTGTTGAGTTGGCATAGATCGAGATTAGGATTTGTCAATCATTGTTAGAGAGGTATCCCTGGGCCCTCTCGGTAATGCACATCACTATAAGCCTTGCAAGCAATGTGACTAATGAGTTAGTTGTGGGATGATGCATTACGGAAAGAGTAAAGATACTTGCCGGTAACGATATTGAACTAGGTATGATGATACCGACGGTCGAATCTCGGGCAAGTAACATACCGATGACAAAGGGAACAACGTATGTTGTTGTGCGGTTTGACCAATAAATATCTTCGTAGAATATGTAGGAACCAATATGAGCATCCAGGTTCCGTTGTTGGTTATTGATCGGAGAAGTGTCTCGGTCATGTCTACATAGTTCTCGAACTATAGGGTCCGCACGCTTAATGTTCGATGACGATTGGTATTATGAGTTTATGTGATTTGATGTACCAAAGGTTGTTCGTAGTCCCGGATGAGATCACGGACATGATGAGGAGTCTCAAAATGGTCGAGAGATAAAGATTGATATATTGGACCATGTTGTTCGGACACCGGAAGTGTTCCAGAGGAATTTCGGATAAAACCGGAGTGTGGGAGGGTTACCGGAACCCCCCCCCCCTCCTCGGGGAGTTATTGGGCCACCATGGGCCCTAGAGGACAGAGGGCCGGCCTGGAGGTGGCGCGCGCCCCCAGTCCGAATTGGACAAGGGTAGGGGGCGCCCCCCTCCTTCCTTCTCTCCCCTTCCTCTTTCATTCCCCTCCTTGTTGGACTATGAAAGGGGGGAACCTACTCCTAGTAGGAGTAGGATTCCCCCCCCCCTTGTGGCGTGCCCCTTGAGGCCGGCTGGCCCCCTCCTCCCCTCCTTTATATACGGGGGAGGGGCACCCCATAGACACACAGGTTGATTTCTTAGCTATGTGCGGTGCCCCCCGCCACAGTTTTTCCACCTCGGTCGTATTGTCGTAGTGCTTAGGCGAATCCCTATGTCGGTAACTTCATCATCACCCTCAACACGCCGTCGTGCTGACGAAACTCTCCATCGGCCTCATCTCGATCTAGAGTTCGAGGGACGTCACCGAGCTGAACGTGTGCAGAGCGCGGAGGTGTCGTGCATTCGGTACTAGATCAGTTGGATCGTGAAGACGTTCGACTACATCAACCGCGTTACTCAACGCTTCCGCTTTCGGTCTACGAGGGTACGTAGACAGACTCTCCCCTCTCATTGATATGCATCTCCTAGATAGATCTTGCATGTTCGTAGGAATTTTTTTGAAATACTGCGTTCCCCAACAGTGGTATCAAAGCCAGGTTTATGTGTATATGTTATATGCACGAGTAGAACACAAAGAGTTGTGGGCGATAATAGTCATACTGCTTACCAGCATGTCATTCTTTGATTCGGCGGTATTGTTGGATGAAGCGGCCCAGACCGACATTACATGACCGCGTTCATGAGACTGGTTCTATCGCTGCACTTCGCACATAGGTGTCTAGTGGGTGTCCGTTTCTCCAGCTTTAGTTGAATCGAGTGTGACTATGCCCGGTCCTTGTTGAAGGTTAAAACAGCACACTTGATGAAAAAACGTTGTGGTTTTTGATGCGTGATACGTCCATTTTGCATCATGCTTTTATATCGATATTTATTGCATTATGTGCTGTTATTACACATTATGTCACAATACTTATACCTATTCTCTCTTATTTTACAAGGTTTATATGAAGAGGGAGAATACCGGCAGCTGGGATTCTGGGCTGGAAAAGGAGCAAATATTAGAGACCTATTCTGCACAGCTCCAAAAGTCATGAAACTTAACGGAAGTCCTTTTTGGAATTAATAAAAAAACTAAGCGGAGAAAGTTCCAGAGGGGGGCCGCACCCTGGCCACGAGGGTGGGGGGGCGCCCTACCCCATGGGCGCGCCCCCTGTCTCGTGGGCCCCTGGTGGTCCTCCGATGCCCATCTTCTTCTATATGAGGTCTTTCATTGAGGAAAAAATCATAAGCAAGCTGTAGGGAAGAAACTCCGCCGCCACGAGGCGGAACCTTGGCGAAACCAATCTAAGGCTCCGGCAGAGCTGTTCTGCCGGGGAAATTTCCCTCTGGGAGGGGGAAATCATCACCATCATCATCACCAACGATCCTCTCATCGGGAGGGGGTCAATCTCCATCAACATATTCACCACCACCATCTCATCTCAAACCCTAGTTCATCTCTTGTATCCAATCTTTTTATCCAAACCTTAGATTGGTACCTGTGGGTTGCTAGTAGTGTTGATTACTCCTTGTAGTTGAAGCTAGTTGGTTTACTTGGTGGAAGATCATATGTTCAGATACATTATGCATATTAATACCCCTCTGATTATGAACATGAATATGCTTTGTGAGTAGTTACATTTGTTCTTGAGGACATGGGAGAAGTCTTGCTATTAGTAGTCATGTGAATTTGGTATTCGTTCGATATTTTGATGAGATGTATGTTGTCATCCCTCTAGTGGTGTCATGTGAACGTCGACTACATGACACTCACCATTGTTTGGGCCTAGAGGGAGGCATTGGGAAGTAATAAGTAGATGATGGGTTGCTAGAGTGACATAAGCTTAAACCCTAGTTTATGCGTTGCTTCGCAAGGGGCTGATTTGGATCCATATGTTTCATGCTATGGTTAGGTTTACCTTATTACTTCTATTGTAGTTGTGGATGCTTGCAATGGGGGTTAATCATAAGTGGGATGTTTGTCCAAGTAAGGACATTACCCAAGCACCGGTCCACCCACATATCATATTATCAAAGTACCGAACGCGAATCATATGAACGCGATGAAAACTAGCTTGACGATAATTCCCATGTGTCCTCAGGAGCGCTTTACTTCATATAAGAGTTTGTCCAGGCTTGTCCTTTGCTACAAAAAGGATTGGGCCATCTTGTTGCGCCTTATTTACTTTTATTACTTGCTACTCGTTACAAATTACCTTATCACAAAACTATCTGTTATTGATAATTTCAGTGCTTGCAGAGAATACCTTGCTGAAAACCGCTTATCATTTCCTTCTGCTCCTCGTTGGGTTCGACACTCTTACT
The DNA here is from genome assembly GCF_056163025.1 of Triticum urartu. Lineage (NCBI taxonomy): Eukaryota > Viridiplantae > Streptophyta > Magnoliopsida > Poales > Poaceae > Triticum > Triticum urartu. Next base: position 417,901,664 of record NC_141877.1, on the reverse strand, counting down.
TATCGAAAGGACTACAATAGATCCCCTATACTTGTGGGTCATCAATGCGTAGGTAAGAACAGTTCTTGCTAAGCCCGTAGCAGCCACGTAAAACTTGCAACAACAAAGTAGAGGACGTCTAACTTGTTTTTGCAGGGCATGTTGTGATGTGATATGGTCAAGACATGATTATATAAATTGTTGTATGAGATGATCATGTTTTGTAACACAGTTATTGGCACTGGCAGGAGCCATATGGTTGTTGCTTTATTGTATGAAATGCAATCATCGTGTAATTGCTTTACTTTATCACTAAGCGGTAGCGATAGTCATGGAAGCAATAGTTGGCGAGACAGCAATGATGTTGCGATGGAGACCAAGGTGTCAAGCCGGTGACGATGGTGATCATGATGATGCTTTGGAGATGGAGATTGTCAGTGTCAAAACCAGCAGATCTCGTAGTAGGGGTCCTAAGCTAGGCATCTTGGAGAGATGGTAACATGGACACAGAATTTTACCCATGTTCAGGCTCTCTCAAGGAGATAATACCCTACGTCCTGCTTTTGATTATATTGATATGAGCATAGTACATAATATAGGTATCTACCACGAGGTTGTAGTAATCAATATGAGATTGTCTATTCACTAGCGTGGCCTTGGTTTATATATGCACCGTAGGCCTAGGGTTTAGGAGAGTCCTTGGCTTGGGTGCCAAGTCTTGTAGAAACCTCGTTGTATCCGGTATGGGCTGCCCGAAGTGGCACATACATGAACCATCATGGGGGTCCTCGGCCCGATCCAGCTGGTCGGGAGACAACGTGGTAAGTACCCCCTAGTCCAAGACACCGTCAGTAGCCCCCTGAACTGGTCTTCAAGTTGGGGACGCTCCTCGATTCTTCCGAACTGTTCTTCATCTTCAGTTGTCCGTCTTGAAAACTGGTTCAACAAATATTCTCATCTTTAATCTTGAGGATCGCTGAAGTGAATCCGAAGAGTTTACACGTCGGGTATCTGAGGAGCCACTTTAAGTCTTCGGCCTTTAACAATGCCTTATTATTTTTATGCCACACCTCGGGTTTGAAGTTGTTCTCGTGCGGCGGTGTCCTCTTGCATCCGAGCCCCAACACCGGACTGCATTCGAGGTATCCTTTGTAGCCGAGCACCAATGCTGGACTGTATCCGAGCTCCAACGCCAGACTGTATCCGAGCTCCAACGCCGGACTGTATCCGAGCTCCAACGCCGGACTGTATCCAAGCTCCAACGCAGGAGAGTACCCGAGCTCCAACGCCGGGCTATATCCGAGGTGTCATAGATCATCTTGGCTCAAAAAAGTCGAGGGAGTTTAGCCGAGCTTAATGCCAGAAATGCCCTCTATGGAGCCAGCCACTGGCGCCCGAGCTTTATACCAGAATACTTCTGAGGTGGTGCACCACCCCGACCGCAGGCCGATTTTTTGTCAATATTTTCGATTGTTGCCATTTATTCTCTGCCGAGATATATAGCCAGTAGCCCTCAAGGTGTGTATCAGTCTAAAACCCGAGATGCATGAGAAGGATGACATAAGACCGCTGATCCCAGTAGCCCCTAATACTCAGGTTGATTCGCAAAATCGGCCTGAGGATCAACTTCTGGCTCGGCCGAATACTTCGGGACACAAAAAGCAGTGTGCAAAGTCCTCGAGACTCAGGTTGGTTGCGGCCGACCAACCTGAGGATCATAATCTCCTGGAAAACTATATTGCGCTTTATATTTTCTGCATTGGATTGTCAATGCAATAGCCCCCGAGAATTGGGTTGGGCAAAATGGCCGACCCTAGGATCGTACCTCCTCGGGAACAAGTTCAACTGTCATGTATGTTTGGACAATACCGATGTGGAGTTCAGCAGGAAAGATGTCGAACTGTAGTTTTAGAAAAGAGTTTCACGCTGAACACCTCAACCAAGAGAATGTCCCGCTTCCTGAAACATAAAATAGGTAAAATATGTTATAAGCTCGAAAAAAAGTCCAACAAACATGCGTAAAAAACTTTACATCTAGATTGAATCAAGATGTTTTGGTGCCAATATGAAATTGGTCTTAAAATTGTACTTTCGTCTTGCTTTTACATGACACATCTGATCTCTAGACTTCAAGTGGGTCAGCCTTCGGCTTCAACCTCCCTATCCCGAAGGCGGAGTGTTTCTCAGGCCAGTTTAGCGAACAAAACGCGAGCGGATTTAGAGAGAAACCAGGCTACCCGGCTATTGATCATACACCTGAGTCGAGAAAGGAGTGGTAGAAGAAGATTGTGCAGTGACTAACAAAAACGGCTCATACTAATTTAAGAGCCCCCAAGTGACTTGGGTAAAAGAATTTTATGTATAATGATTGTATGCACCGAAGTACTTATATCATATATGTGTTCACCCGAACTTTAAACGCGTCTTAACCGACCGTCAGCTTCTCCCTCTTCGGTCAAGGGCCGAAAAGTGTTATGCACTCCACCTATCGAGAATATCGACGGTGTTTACGATAACCAGGCAATCAGGCCATAAGGCTGTAACAGACAAAGCGCGCTCAGGGAACTTACGCTATATTACTGACGAAGTGTAAGAAGCATCTTTGAAGAAAACAGTACCCCCACCGATACCTTTCTTCGGTTGCTCATTGTTACTATGAGACTTGTGCAATATATTTTTTGTACTCATGAGTTCCGTTGTGTGCCGAACATGATTGAAAACAATAAGAGTGCTAGCTTTCGGCTTCACCCAGTCTGAGATCCGAGCTCGGATGACCTGATCGTGACAATCGCAGAGGTGCTCCCTTTACTCCCTAGCCAAACAATCAGGAATGTAGGGGTAAACACAGGAGCAAGGCAACCCAGCTTGCGGAACACTTAAGTCAACATGGTGCATACTGTGGCATAATACATGAACAAGGAACGAAGCCATACAAGTATAATCATATGCAAGAGGAAAGACTTCATAAAGGAAGCCCCTAAGTAAACGGGGTATTTGAATTTGTGTGTCACAAACAAAGTTTTGACAAGGAAGTTTTTCACAAACAACTTTTTTCCAAAAAAGTATAATGCTTGGTCGAACTGAATAAAATTTAGAATTGAAAGTTTTTAAGCATGAAAGCGACTTAGCTGGTTAATATGCTCGGTGTTGATGACGCGATTCGGGCTTGTGGCGGGATGAAGATGCCCATTGATCTGTGACAGATCCGACAAGGTTCGCAGTCCTCGGCATGGCCGAAGTCCCAGCCCCCAAGCCCGAGGTGTCCGAGAAAGGAGTTCGGCACTCCGGAATAGTGACACGGCTCGACCGATGTGGTAAGGCGAAACCCCCAGTCTAGCCGAGCTGGCGGAGTTGGTCGGCAAGGTGACAATGAAGCCCCCACGCCAGTCGACCTGTTCGGCATGGTGGACGTCAGTTTGATGAAGCGATGACGCTGCGCGGCCGATGTGGCGAGATGAAGTTCTCGGTCCAGCTAACGTGGCGAAGCTGTGATCGGCGGATGCCGAAGTCTCATGCAGGTCGGCAGGTGATGCCGAAGTGACCGCGCAACACAGTCAAAATTGATTGCCTGCACACATAAAATAGTGCAAGCAAAAAACAATAATAATTGAAAGAAAAAATTGCATAATTAAGATATGCGAAGCGAATCATGAGGTAAGTTTGGCCTGTGCACCGGGGTTGGTTCGACGGAGTGGCAGCGCGAACCCGTCGATGCAGGTCAGCATGCGCGGGGTGACAACATCGGTCTGTTATGATCCAAACTCATTGTGCGGAGGTGTTGGTCGATGCGGTGGCTATTGGCCTAATCCGCATGTAGCAATTGTTGTGAAAGAGACGCCCCCAAAGTACTCATGCAACTTCATGTGGAAGGTACCACGTAAGCTGCTTGTCGCATCAATCCAATCTCGATGGACGCGAAGTAACTGGTAGTGCTAATTGCATCAGGGAAACACATGAAAGTGAAACCATTAGTGAAAGTGTAGACGGCCTCCAAACTTAATTAAATAATGGAGAAAAGAAAGATCAAATCTCCCGGTGACTGCGCTGAGATTGGTCAGACCCGACGCCATGTACGAGGGTCGGTAAATTTTCTCTGCAAAAATAATGCAGCACAAAGGAACATAAAATATTCTCTTGTATAATAATTTACGTGATAAACAAATAGCTAAGAAAAATAAACATGGACGGCGATGATCGTGGAGGACCATAACAAATAAAGAAACATCGGTCAAACTTTGATCATTGCCCAAAGTAATGCTAGTTGGACTGCTAGCAAGCATCAATACAAGAAGTAGTGTTTGTAGATTAGATCACAAGGACCATGCTTGCAAAACAAGTATTCAATTAGGTTAGAAATACTCTAGGTCTATGCATTTTTCAAAAAGGATTATCAGGAACTGCCAGCGGCCGACGAAGAGCTGAATTAAAAAGGGAAAATTTAAATCTCCCTGTTTGTGTGCTGCCATGGAACCAAGTCCCTGTTAGGGTACTGTTTCCGCACTATCTTTTCGGCTGGATCGCCCATTGGTCAGATTGAGTCCGGATTTGATGTATCCGGATCGAATATATCGCCAAGCAGCGGACGCGAACATAGGCCGTACTGCAATTTGGTCAGCGTAGGCGGGATGACGACGTCGGCACGCCGAGGCGACCGTGTGACACAGTCAAAGTAGATTGCCTGCACATATAAAATAATGCAAGCCAAATAATGATAATAAAAAAATCCTTTGTAAAGTTAATTTACGCAAATTAAAATATGGCCCGTGTGCCGAAGATCCGACGAGTTGGACCTCTTTGGGAAATTCGATCGGGCGATGCCGATGCCCTCGCGGCGACTGATGTGACGAACAAATTGCCATGAAAATTGGACCAAGGCGATGATGCAAGCCAATAGACACCGGATGGTGGTCCTAGCATGATCGCTATTAATTTTCCTGCATACATAAAGTAGCGCGGGAGGAAAATAAAATAAACAATCCTTTGTATAATTTGTTTATGCAAAATAAATAATTTTAAAAAATATGGCCTAGAGCGCCGAGGTTGGCATGACGAAGTGGCAGCGTGGAGAGGCTGGCGCAAGGACACGCGCCGAAGTGATGACGCGACTTGGTCGGCATGGGCGAGACGACGATGTTGGCTCGCCAAGGTGGCAGTGTGGCGCAGTCGAGGTCGATTCAACGCGGACCATTGGCGCGGGACAATGAAGGCATGACGAAGCTAGTCCCAACTCGCATAGCAGTACAGATTCCAAACGCGGTATTCATCATACCACGAACAGAAAATAGGTTGGACCATCACGTTGGCCGTACTGCGACCTGCGTATACAAAAGATAGTATAAACAACACGGAATATACTGGCACAAGTAATTTGCATAGTACAGATTGAGCAATAGGAACAATATCACCTATTTTTATTTTGGCGTGTGCGTAGCTTGGTCTTCACTATTAGTAAAGTAGTACTCCCTCCGTAAACTAATATAAGAGTGTTTAAATCACTACTTTAGTGATCTAAACACTCTTATATTAGTTTACAGAGGGAGTAGTACGGCTTCTGGTATTCATCAATAACGTGGAATAGTTAGTACTACTAGTTTTGATCAACTAAATCTTGAAGACCATGCTGCAAAACTGATCATTGACCAGGTTAGTACTTCGAAGTATGAAAGCAGCAAAAATTACTGCCGGTGGACGACAGCACCCACCAATGCATAGAATTAAAGAAAGGGAAAAACATATGGAAGGAAAAAGGAAAAACGGAAGAAATTCCCAGGATGGCCGCTGCCCGATCGGGAGAGTCCTTGACTCAATGGTACTATCTGTCCTCGGCTTGCACTCCTCTGGACCGGCGCCGAGTACGATGCTCGCAGCTAGCGCCCAAACAATCTCGGATGTGCTCATCATTACGATCGGCCGCCGCCTACTGATCTCTAGACTGCAGTAAAACGCCATATGCTGCATACGAGCACGACGCCATAGCAAATTCTTTGGACCTTGATCTCACCTAAATCTGTGAACCAAGTTTGCAAACCAGAAATAAAAAATTCCCACAAAAACTTGTATAGATCAGCTTTGATTGAAAAAATATCACCTGATCATTGATTTCAACTTCCGTCGAACCATGACGATCACCTACCAGGCTCTCAATGAAAGCACCATTGTCGGTGTCAAAATTGGTAGATCTCGTAGTAGGGGTATTAAGCTAAAACCGATAGATCTCGTAGTAGGGGTACTAAGCTAGGCATTTTGGAGCGATGGTAACATGGACACAGGATTTTATCCAGATTCAGGCTCTCTCAAGGAGATAATACCCTACATCCTGCACCTTTAGTACCGGTTCGTGCCACGAACCGGTACTAAAGGTCGTCCTATGTAAACCCTTCGTCCACCAGCACTCTGTTCTTCCCCCTTTCCCCTCTCCCTCTCCTCTGTTCTTTCCTTCTTCCTTTCGAGTTCATCACAAAATTTTCCCCAAATTTGTCAAGATTTGCAGGCCCCCATCCATTCAAATGATCAGAAAGGTTAGCAACTTTGTCCTTTCATCTCTCATTGCTAGATTAGCTCTTGCATTGGTTTATATAGTGATTAATTGTGGGTTTTAGTAATTTGGGAGGAATTATATGTGGTAGTATTTGATTTATATGCAAATTGAGGCCAAAATAACACTTAGTTTGCATATGTAGGTGTGGTTTACTTAGTGCCTTCTAAATCTCCGTCGTAACCACCGTCGATCGTCCGCACCGTCCCGTCGCCGGCACCACCTTGTGGTGAGCCTCTTGTTCATGAAATTTTATAGTATAAAAAATTAATGTTTGTGTGATTTGGATATATAGTTACTTGTATAATTATCTTACCCGTACGTTGTTTGTTATACATATTGCCATGATTTTGATATCCGTCCCCGTCGGCCCTCGTCCTTGTTATGATTCGGATGTGGTATATTCTCTTTTAAAACTATTTGTTGCATTTCGTGTTTATGACAAATTATGCCCATCAAGCTGACATAGATATTTGTATGTAGGAGGTAGTTGAACCGGAAATTTCAACCGACCCTATTGTCGAGAGGTTAACTTTAGTTGAAATAGAAAACGAGGATTTGAAAGAAAAATTGAAAAGAATTGAGGGGGAGAAGATGGAATTGGAGTTGCATGTTGTCGATGTTGTCGATGATCACAAGATTAAGATGAAGAAAATGCGCTTGAAGATTAGAAAGATTAGAAAATATGCCATTCATAGTGAGGCTTGGTATCATTATGCTGTTGGATCAATTGTTATCTTAGTTGCGATCTTGATGGCATTTCTTGTTGCATTTAAATTCTTTAGCTAGAGAGTTATTTTTTTGTTGCATTTAAGTGTTGTATGAACTTTATGTATTGTATTAATTTGGTGTTTTCGGTGTTGTGTATTGAAGATGAGCCGACAATGGATGTACGATGACCGATGCTCTCCCGAGTTCATTAATGATGTGCATATTTTTCTACTTGCGGCTGAGGCAAACAAGCGGGCAGATGGTTTTATGCCTTGTCCATGTGCTGGCTGTAAGAATAGTCACAATTACTCTACGTCAAGAACCATTCACGTCCACATAGCATGTGCAAAAAAGTAGAGAGGGTTACGGCAAAAACAGGATGCACTTCGTGTACAAAATGGACAATCTCTTTCGAAGTATCAGGGTTTCGGACGAAAACTCATCTGTTACAAAGGCATTTCATTTTTTAAATAACCTAAGGATTACCAAATTGAATATAATGATAGAACACACTAATATTAAACATAATAAAAAAGAATCACTGAAAAATGTATTTTTAAAGTTAAGTTATTCACAAACTAGTGATTCACACAAATTTCAAATAATTCAAAATTTAAACTATTCAAATTTAAAAACTACCGGCACTAACAAAAAGTTTCTAATTTTTTGTACCTAAAGTAAAAATATTCACAAAGAAACTATAAATACAACAAAAAACATCTAAAAATAAATAAAACAAAATAAATAAAGCAGAAAAAAAGAACTAAATGAAAAAAAGCCCACCTACTGGGCCATAGCGGCCTGCATTCGATTAGAAACCCAAATTCTAATTGGGCCAGGATGCAGGGCCGCTAGCCCAATAGGCCCATCAAGGCATAGCAGCAGACGTAGGCCCGGAAGGCCTGCTTATGAGAGGAGCTCGAGAGAGCTACCGCACTGGGCCTTATAAACCAGTGCGGGCGCCCCTCGGCTAGCGAGGTGAGACTAAACTTGCCGCACCGCACCTGCGCCACCTCACCACCTTTAGTACCGGTTGGTGGCTGGAACCGGTATTAAAGACCCTTTAGTACCGGTTCCAGCCACCACCCGGTACTAAAGGTGTGCTCTTCCCGCCGCTTGGCCTGTCCAAAACAGGCCTTTAGTACCGGGTGGTGGCACCAACCGGTACTAAAGGTGTCCCCTATATAACAAACACTTCGAAAATTTTCTGTTTCTCATCTCCCACTTCTCTCTGCCGCCGCCCCGTCCCGCGCTGTCGCCTCCCTTGTTGCGCCGTCCCCGTCGACTCCGCGACGCCCCCGTCCTCGTCGCATCGTCCCGTTGACTCTGCGCCGCCCCCGTCGCCGGCCCGTCCCCGTGGCCGCACCGGCCCGTCGCCGTCCCCTCACCTCGCCGTCGTCGTCGCCTTGGATCGACCTCGCCTCACCGTCGCCGTCGCCTCGACCTCGCCCGCGCGCGCTGTGAGCCCCTCCCCTGCCCCTCTCCTCCCTCCAATCGATCAAAGCCACCGTGCCGGCGGCGCCGGCCGTAGCTACTGCACACACACACACACGCATGCGCACACACACACAATTTTTCTGTTTTTAGTTTTTAGTTTTTTCTGTTTTTCTGTTTTTCATACAAAGTTTTAGATGAATTAATTAATTAGATTAGATTAATGTCAAATAGTATATAGAAATGTTAGTTATAATATATATATATATAATGTCAAAGGTTTTTTCTGATTTTTATACAAATGTTATAGAAATGTTAGTTATATAGAAATGTCAGAATTTTTGGAAATGTTAGTTTTAGCTAGATTAATTTCAAATTGGTAGACGATGATCGATGTTTTTTAGTTTCTTATATTATTAGTTATAAAATTTAGAATTTGCATATATGAAATCACAATCCATCATTTAAAAATGTTACTTTACTTTTGCGCATATAGTATTTGTTGTCGACGATGCCCGGCCTGCATCCTCGTCGCCGACCCGTTCGCGACGACGTCCTGCTTCAGAGGACCCATGTCCGGGACTGGGCTCCGCCGGGCTAGCACTGGGAGGTGCTACCTTCAGGGGCGCGACGCTTGGTGAGGAACCCGGCCCCGGGTCCCATCGTCGACCCTGATCTCCTTTGGTGGTGTTCGCGTGGACCACTTTCGGTGCGGAGGGAGCCGGCCCCGCCGGAGGTGGTACGTCGCCGTGTCAGGGAGGAGGACGAGCACGCCCATCGCTACATGGCTGCTATGGACGTCAGGTTCTCCAATACCTGGCAGGTTCTTTGGGGAGATCACCCGAGCTATGATCCAGTGATGGTTCCTTCACTTTGGTTGTCCACCGCCCGCACCACAGGAACCGCGAGTGGCCTAGATTACTCTTTAGTATTCGATCTTTATTAGCTAGCTAGCTAGTGATGTATTCGATATATATTATTCGAGATGATGTATTCGAGATTATATCTATTATTCAAGACAATGTATTCGATGATGCTTATTATGTACTATGATTGATTCAGTTTTTCCTTATTAATTGAATGCATCCATGCATTGTAATTTGAATACTAAATTGTTTTATATTTCTTTTGGATTAGTTAAATAAAAGCTATGGCTGACAATACCGGCAGAGAGGGAGAAGAGACCCTGTTCGATATCATACGCCATCCTCGCGGGCCAGATGATGATCAGAATGAAGAAGATTATACCGGCTCCGGATATCTAAACAACACCGGGGATGGTGATATGATATTTGTCGGGGATATACCCCGCGGCATAAACCGGCCGGAAGTTAACCCGGCCGGACTTGGCGGATTATCTGAAGACCCGCTGACACTTGGCGAGTTACTGGCGACCCGCCTTGACCTGGCGGTTTACCAGCAACCCATCTGGTCATTATGACTCACTGGTGATCCGGCGTGCGGGACAGACAGATGACAAGGCCCAAGACCCAGAAGGCCGGTTCACGTTTAATGGTGGGCCGGTTTAAGAGGAAAGGCAGGAGGAATATTATCTTACAAGGAGCGAAGACCTGGACTTGTATCCAGTTTGTATTAGAGATAGACTAGTCCTAATCTTAATAGGACTCTACATGTAACCCGCCCCTCCAACATATATAAGGAGGGGCAGGGCTCCCCAAAAGGGACAAGATTCACAAGTTCCACAAGTTGGACAAGTTAGGTTTAGACAATAGCTCTCGAGATAGAGCACTCTTGTAACCGTGATCATCATCATCAATATCAATGAAGCAGGATGTAGGCTTTTACCTCCACCGTGAGGGGCTGAACCTGGGTAAAACATCGCGTCTCTCGTCCCGTTTGTAACGCCCTCGATGCGGCTATATTTCCCACGTGTCGAAGCACGACTTAGAGGCATAACCGCATTCAAAGCAATGTCGCAAGTGAGGTAATCTTCACACAAACCATGTAATACATAAGGGAAAAAGATACATAATTGTCTTACACTCGCCACTTCACACAATTACATGAATAAAGCATTACATCATCCAAATACACTCAAGGTCCAACTACGGAACCAAAATAAAAGAAGACTACCCCAAATGCTACATAGATCCCCGATTGTCCCGACTGGGCTCCACTACTGATCAACTAGAACGAAACAACACAAAGGACAAGATCTTCATCAAGCTCCTCCTGAGCTTGGTTGCGTCATCTGCACGGACTCATCGGCACCTGCAAGCTGGTTTTGGAAGTATCTGTGAGCCACGGGGACTCAGCAATCTCGCACCCTTGCGATCAAGACTATTTAAGCTTATGGGTAAGGTAAAAGGTATGAGGTGGACCTGCAGCAAGCGACTAGCATGTATGGTGGCTAACATACGCAAATGAGGGCGAGAAGAGAAGGCAAAGCATGGTCGAGAAACTATGGTCGAGAAACTATGATCAAGAAGTGATCCTAGAACAACCTACGTCAAGCATAACTCCAACACCATGTTCACTTCCCGGACTCCGCCGGAAAGAGACCATCACGGTAACACACGCTGTTGATGTATTTTAATTAAGGTCAACTTCAGGTTTTCTACAACCGGACGTTAACAAATTCCCATCTGCCCATAACCGCGGGCACGGCTTTCGAAAGTTCAAATCCCTACAGGGGTGTCCCAACTTAGCCCATGACAAGCTCTCACGGTCAACGAAGGATATTCCTTCTAGCGGGAAGACCCGATCAGACTCGGAATCCCGGTTACAAGACATTTCGACAAGGTAAAACTAAACCGGCAACACCGCCCGAATGTGCCGACAAATCCCGATAGGAGCTGCACATATCTCTTTCTCAGGGCACACTCAGATTGTCTTAGGTATGGGTAGGCCAGCCCAGAGTTGCCCCTGGTGGCCACCGGCAGCTGACAGGTTGGACCAACACTCAGAGGAGCACTAGCCCGGGGGGGGGGGTTAAAATAATGATGACCCTTGAGTCTGCAGAACCCAAGGGAAAGAAAAGGCTAGGTGGCAAATGGTAAAACCAAGGTTGGGCATTGATGGAGGAGTTTTATTCAAGGCGAACTGTCAAGGGGGTTCCCATTATTACCCAACCGCGTAAGGAACGCAAAATCTAGGAACATAACACCGATATGATAGAAACGAGGGCGGCAAGAGTGGAACAAAACACCAGGCATAAGGCCGAGCCTTCCACCCTTTACCAAGTATATAGATGCATTAATTAAATAAGAGATATTGTGATATCCCAACAAGTAAACATGTTCCAACAAGGAACGATCTCCATGTTCCAACAAGGAACAAACTTCAATCTTCACCTGCAACTAACAACGCTATAAGGGGTGCTGAGCAAAGCGGTAACATAGCCAAACAACGGTTTGCTAGGACAAGGTGGGTTAGAGGCTTGGTTCAACATTATGGGAGGCATGATAAGCAAGTGGTAGGTATCGCAGCATAGGCATAGCAAAAGAGCGAGCAACTAGCAAGCAAAGATAGAAGTGATTTCGAGGGTATGGTCATCTTGCCTGAAATCCCGCAAGGAAGAAGAATGAGTCCATGAAGAAGACAAACGGACGTAGTCGAACGGATCCTCACAACTCAGGAATGAAACCGAAGCTAACGCGAGAAGCAAATCTGGAAAGAAGCAAACAACATAGTAAACAAACCACACATGACATGGCATGATGCACAGTCAAGTATGATGCATGTCCGGTTTAAAGAGGGCATGGCATGGTAAAGTGCACAAGCAATCCTACAAATTAAGTGGAGCTCAATATGCAACTCCGTTGCATATTGACGAAACACCGCGTGACTTATTTAGTTCTCTCTCGTTTATGTACCCAACAAGATTAAATGTTGTTAGCATGGCAAGAGGTGAACATGATGAAACTATCTAATCTAGGCAAGTTTAAATGAGGCCGGAACAACAAAACAACAAGTCCGGAAAATCCCCATATGCATATATTGGTTTGGTACTGATCTGCCCTAAACACAATTTTAGAGTTATTAAACATGCAAAGTAAAGTCACCATGTTAAACTAGGCATTTTTCTACCCCATTTACATATAAAGATTATTAAATTCTGAGTTACGGTTATTTAGTTATGAATTAAATCATTTTAGCATGACATAGGAGCAAATTTAAACAAACATCATTTTAAACATAGATGAAAAAGGCATATTATGAAACTACACAAAATTCTAAGCAACTTACATATTAAGTTTGTTTTAATCCGATGTACGGTTATTAAGTTATTATATGCATGAAGATGGAGGGGTTTTCTACAAAACTGGAAACTCTGGAATAAATAGACAAATTCGCAGAACAGGAAAAAAACTATACTGGGCGGAAACTACTGGCGCAGGGCCTCAGCAGTGGCAGAATTGAGCCAAGCCCAAGGGAACAGAGGGGAGGCGATGGGGATCTGCTCACCATGGGCTTCGGCCCGGCTGGATGGAGCAGTGGCTGACTGGTGCGCTGGGCCTTGGCATCGAATGCGGCCCAGGCACGCAGGAGGCACGCGGTCTGGAGCTGGGCTGGATCTACGGCAGGCGAGGCCGGCCCGTGCGAGCGAAGCAGGGGAGCGATGCGGTCAACGGATGCGAGCGGGTTGCACTCTGCTCGTTCTGAAGACAGAAGCAGCAGCACACCCATGGCGATGTAGAGGACGACGGCAGGAGTTCCGGCGACGGGGTCGATGGAAAACGGCGGGAACAGGCGGATCGAGTTGTGGGGGAGTCAGATCCGAACGTGGGGAGCCCGTTTTTGGTGGCAGAGGAGCTCGGCGGCATCGGCATCGGGGTCCATGCTTCGGGTGCCCCTGGCGGCTTGCTGGTTCGTGTCCCTGAAGACAGAGAGGGAGAGAGGTGAGGTGAGGGAGAGAACGAGAGGAAGAAGGAGATGGCAGGGCGTGAAGGTTGACTTGCAGGTCATCGGAGTGGCTAGGCGAGGAGGAGGTCCTGCGGGGTAGCTCCATGGGGCAGAAGACTTGCTCCCGGCGAGGACGGAGCTTGAGAACTTGGCGTCCTAGGGCGGCGACGCGGTCTACGCAGGGGCGGCGCGGGCTTCTGCACCGGGCCCTCCATGGCAGGAACTGGCTGGGCGACGGGATCTTGGAGGCTTCGGTGGTGCGGGGAGGCACGGGAGGATGCAGGGGGTGCTTGGCGCTGCAGGATCGGGACTCCCCTGCTCGAGCTCCTCGGGCGTGTGCTCGCGCACGGGAGCGAGAGGAGGCTGGGCCTCGGGTGTCGGGCAGTGGAGCCTGAGGATTGGGCGTCGACGGAAAACAAGGAAAGTGGTCAGGAAGATTGGATCGGGAGGAGATCCCGAGGAGAAGCGAGAGAGTGGCGGCGGCGGCTGCGGGAATGGATGGGACATGCGCCTAAAAACTAGGGTTAGACCGAATATATAGCCAGTTGAAATAGGTTAGGGGCTATCTGGAGCCTCCGATCAAAATGGAACGGTCAAGAAAACAAAACATCCCCGTTTTCAACTGTCGTCGAACCGGCACCGGGTCTCCGCTTCTGCTCGCCTGACGCCTCTGAGCCGCTGAAGTGGACACATCAGCTGTAGAATTGATTCCGTGTCTGAAACGTTCTCCTCACGGATCGCCGAGCCATACAAGCTGGAGCTGCCGCGCGCCACTACTGCTGCTACATGTTTTCTACGGCTGCAAGCCATCATCTCTCCGCGCTACCTCAGGTTCGCTTGCGCCTCCAAGTCACCGTGATCACTGGGCGGCTTACAGCAGGCCTCCGTGGTCGCTCCGGGTTGGACTCTGCCTTTCCGTCCGAGTCATCATTGTACCTCGTCCCTTGTCCGATTGGCTGTCGTGCCTCGTCTCCACGTGCCGCATCAATATATCGCCGCGTCTCCGGACTGGGTCCTGCCGTTGCCGCTGCTGCACTTCTGAACCGCCGCTGCACTGGGTCATCTTCTACCACTCGTCCATCTGCCCTCACGGCAGTTCACGCGTTGGCACCCGTTCACGCGTCCGCACCGGCTTACAATGCCACGGCTGACTCATCTGTTGTCTGGGCGAATCAGGTGATATCCATCCAAATTTGATTTATTAGCACATGTTGTTTTTGTCAAAAAAACAAGTTTATCTTTGCCTTGGTCTGCAATATTGTTTATGTAGGGCGACAAAAGGTGATATTATACCGCGGAGATGAAGGCACGCCAACATCTTTTGGCCCAGGTGGTCGTCGTTATTCAACAAACAACCGCACCGGCTTACAGCGTCATGGCCGTCTCTCGCGACCGCACCAGTTTACAACGCCGCAGCCGATTCTCCCATCCACACCGGTTTCAAACGCCGCAGCCGAAATATCTGTCAGCACCCGCGGCCGACTCGGTCGTGATTGTTTTTAGTTTCACCATGGTGATCATCAACTCCACGGTGGATAACCCCTGGCATGATATATCAGGTGAAACCCATCCAATATATTTTATATTGCTTTCTTTAAAAGAGCAATTACTCCGGTTTGCAAAGTTGTTTAATGCAGGACCCTAAACCGCCATATTGGTGCAAATTTAAAGGCCGTTGAAAAATTTCCGGCTTAAAAAGAAGGATTCCGGTTTAATATCCGGCTCAAGGGGAAGATGTCTCCCACAAAGCTTTGAAGCTCTCAATATCCGGTTTAAGAAATCCCGGTTCAAGAAGAATTTTTCTCTTGCAAAAAGTTAAAGGGTGCCAAAGAGGACCTGCTTCCATGATGCGCGGTTCAAACATGGGTATCCTGCCTTATTGGCTTATCATATTATTGATCACTTGGGGGCTTGGTCGTATCCGAACCATAGAAACACCTTTTGATAGGCGTAAAGCCACATCATCACTTGGAGACTTGTGGTCACGTCTGAACCATAGTCACGCCTCTTGATGGGCGAGAGCCACCAGATCACTTGGGGACTTGGTCACGTCTGAACCAATCATGCCTCTTGATCGTCCTAAGGCCACATAATCACTTGGGGCTTGGTCGAACCCAAACCATTTCCATGCCACTTGATCGGCATAAATGCCACGGTTTCATTTGGGGACCTGGCTGACTTGAACCATAGCTACACCTATCGGGAGCTTGGTCGTGTCCGACCATGGTAACGCCATCTGATCAGCTCAAATAAGCCTTTTTTTGCAAACGGTTTTATCATTGCCTTTGCTTCACAATTTTCTTTGATAGATATTTCCTTCTTTTTGTTGTGTTTTTAAACCGACAATTCTTAAACCGGTTCGACTATCAAATTACAAATCGACGGAACACGGTCAAATATTAATCCGGAGGCTATCTGCCTGGTTTGATTTTCTGTTACCATCCTATTATGGAGTAAACCGGTGTTTATCAACCCGGCTTGGCTTTCAACTACAAGTTGTCAATACATGATCAAGTTATCCGGAGACTATCAGCCCGGTCTGGGTTGACTACAAGTCACCAGTATTATATATGGTTAATCCGGTGTTTATCACAAACCCGGTACGGTTTTATCATAAACCGGCACAATATGGAAAGAGTTATCAGTACTCGAGATTGGGGTTATCACTCTTACTACAAAAAGTTGGTAAACCAACGATGTGATTCAATGTCACAGGTATGATATGTTTCATATTTTTTTAAGTGCAGCCTTGGTTATAAACCCAGGTTATATGTTGGGCATTATGACCCGTCGGGCGGTAAACCGCCAGGACACTTTAAACTTGTTGTATGCAGAAACAGGTTGAATAAAGTATGATGATAAATGCCGGTGTTTGTTAAACCGTCCTAGCTTTTGACTATAAGTCGCTAGTATGATGATAAATTATCCGGTGTTTATTAAACTGGCCTGGCTCTAAGAAAATAAGTCGCCAGTATATGATGAGAAATTATCCGGTGTTTGTTAAACCGGCCTGGCTTTTGACAATAAGTCGCCAGTATATATTTGGATTGCGTCATTTGAATCATGCGCTCATAAATCATTGGATTATATTATTCAAATCTTCAAATAGCTAAACATGGCTGGATTTTTATGGTTATTAATAACCAGTATTATTAAGTTTTCAAAGTCGCTTTAGCGCAGTGGCTATTATTTTATCAAAGGATATGATTTATTCTACAATGAAAGGAATAGTACCGAGTCGTTGCAGGCTTACAACCCGGCACTTGGGGGCTACATTATTCAAATTGAGATTACATGCAAGTCTCATGTCGCTGCAAGCATGCACCATGATACTTGGGGGCTAATGCAAAGTCATTTTTACTAGTCTTATTGAAGACCCTACTCATCATATTATAATGAGCCGGCCCTTGGAGGCTACCAATTGCTCCTGTCAACAATTCAAGGTACACAAGTTTTCGTCCATGATATTGAAGAATCCATTGCTCAGTTGGTAAAGCACAAAGCTCTTAACCTTGTGGACGTGGGTTCAAGCCCTACGATGGAAGCTACATTATAATATGTTATTTTCATTAAAGTATATATATCAAGTCCCGGTTCAGTATTATCTTACTAAGCCGGCCCTTGGGGGCTACACTGGTTGTAGTTTTTATGAGCATCAAGCAATTACAAGTCCCAGGTTGCTGCAAGAATGACAACACGGCACTTGGGGGCTACATATATGGAGTATTCAGTTTTGAGATGAACAAACCGGATTTCTTCAAGGCTGAAACACTTATTGGAGCAAGTCTTAAGTTATCACTATGTTCTCCTCTTAAGATTTGGGGGCTACAGGTATTATGCATATAAAGGAGGAACATCTTCATTTTATCAGTTTTGAGCAAATCAGGAAGATCAATTACATGACCCGGTGTCGACAACAATTACGACCATTTTGCTAGGTGGAAGCCCATTTTGCACCGAAACCGCCACCGCCGCCAAGGGAGAAAGTGCCTGAGGAAAAGATTGACCACTTCATTAGTATGGCTAGACCACCAGCTTCCAAGCCTATTGACACAGACTATGAGCGCGACCTCATGAAGTTAAATTGAGCACGTCTACAGAAAGAGGCGAGCTCGAGCTCGAGCAAATCAGCTGGCAAAAAAATGCGGTAAAACTGTACCCCAGTTGGGAGAACAGGTGGCGCAATCAATCCCCACGCTTGTTGTGCCAACAACACATAAGAGTAGGCGCGCCCAATATTATTGTGGGCAAACCGTTTACGTTCCCGAGCTGGGCGATGTGGTAATAACCGAGGAGCATATAAGGCAGGCTGAAATGCTCAAGATCACTGTTGGACAACTCCTCGATATCGAGCACATGTCTCTGCTTAGAGAGGAGGAAATAAAATGGAAATATGTCCAGGGCCAACCTTTGGTCGAGCCAGACGAGGTCAAGAAGCTCCCAACGAGAATGTATGAATTGCATCAATGGTACATGAACATTACCAAGATTTCCAATCGAGAGTCCCTCATGGTGAATGTCAAGAAGGATCATTACTTCCATGAGAAAGCTGTGTCCGTTGAGTATTCAGAACTATTTCAGTTATACAATCAAGACGCACTTGACAAATCTATCGTCGGTTGCTATTGTTTGTAAGTGATTTCTTTCTGTAATTTAAGTCTCAAGCTAGCTATAGTGATCATTTTGATCAATCATTACCTGTAATTATCCTCACTATATTCTTTTATGTGGTATTATGCAGGATGAAGATGTATGAAATGAAAAAAGGTGGACGCTATGGCATTGGGTTCATTGACCCAAATACCATTAATGAATACACATGGAAATTAGATGCATATTATGAAAAAAGTGTAGAGGAAAGCATGCTAGAGTTCTTCAAGCGCCTCAATACCAATGAAGATATACTAGTTCCTTACAACTTCAAGTGAGTCACACTGTCTTGTACTATAAATTCTGTTTTGGCCTACTAGCTAGCTACATGTTTTTGCTTACATATGCTCGCTTAATTAAGACATGCAAACGTGTGTGCATGCAGATAACACTGGATCTTGTTAATCATTAAAGTTGATGAAGGAACAATTGAAATACTGGACTCACTACTTAAAAAAGAAAGTGACTACACCATCTTGTTTGGGATAGTCAATAGGTAATTTCAATCATTATTATATATATCTCGGCCTATTTAGTTCGTCATTTCCTGATATGACCTATTTAATAACCCCTTTATTCATTTTCTTTGTCGGTACGCAGGGCTTGGGCAAAGTTCATCAGCGTCACTCCAGGCCAATGGAAACGGAAGCTGAAATGGTATCGACCCAAGGTAAGTAATTAAGTAGTACTAGCTAGCTAGCTGCCATCTCTTTAATTATCATGCTTGATTAATTATTATCTGATCAAATTCCATTCTCGTAAAGGCCCTGAAGCGGGCGTCGGGGAATAATCTATGTGCATACTACATTTGCGAGAACATTCGCATGATGGCGTCCAAAAGGAGCAGATCTCAAAGACAGGACTGGGTACGTTTGTCAGAACACTATTCACAATTTTGACACCATTATCGATATCTAGTCACACAACTAATACACATGCATATTGATCTCCTTCTTAACAGTTCAGAGAGGTGCGGGAGCAACTCCTAGCAGAGGAGTGCATAGAAGCAATTCAAGAGGAAATAGCGGGATTTTTGCTCGACCAGGTCATAGATCCCAAAGGAGAATACTATTACCCGCTACCGCCCCCATGAACCACTTCCAATTGTCAACCAATTAGGCTAATGCCACTGGCTCCGAAGGCACCAATTAGGAGAAATTGTATATAGCTAGCTAATTGTATATATATACATGTGTGTATATATGTGTGAATTAATGGTGGTTGTGAGACATTCGATGATATATATATATATGATCGGTTCTACTAGAAATTCTATTTATATATATATGCATAACGTGTGCAATATGTAGTATCGTAAAATACCAGCAAACAAAAAAAAATTAAATGGGAAACACAAAATTAAATGAAAAAGAAATCATAAACCAAAACCCCCCAACCTTTTAATACCGGTTGGTGTCACCAACCGGTACTAAAGGGCTCCCTGCCCCCGGAGCTGGCTCGTGCCACGTGGTTGCCCTTTAGCACCGGTTCGTGCTGAACCGGTACTAAAGGGGGGGGCTTTAGTGCCCACACTTTAGTGCCGGTTACCAAACCGGCACTAAAGGGCCTTACGAACCGGTGCTATTGCCCGGTTCTGCACTAGTGGTGGCCCATGAGTGAACCTTCATGGGGGTCCTCGGCCCGATCCAGTTGGCCGGGAGACGACATGGTGAGTACCCCCTAGTCCAAGACACCATCAGAGATCAAAGGCATAAGATGATGATGACCATATCATATCACTTATATTGATTGCATGTGATGTTTATCCTTTATGCATCTTATTTTGCTTAGTACGACGGTAGCATTATAAGATGATCTGTCACTAAATTTCAAGGTATAAGTGTTCTCCCTGAGTATGCACCATTGCTACAGTTCATTGTGTCGAGACACCACGTGATGATCGGGTGTGATAAGCTCTACGTTCACATACAACGGGTGCAAGCCAGTTTTGCACAAGCAGAATACTCGGGTTAAACTTGACGAGCCTAGCATATGCAGATATGGCCTCGGAACACTAAGGCCGAAATGTCGAGCGTGAATCATATAGTAGATATGATCAACATAGTGATGTTCACCATTGAAAACTACTCCATCTCACATGATGATCGGACATGGCTTAGTTGAAATGGATCACGTGATCATTTAGATGACTAGAGGGATGTCTATCTAAGTGGGAGTTTTTAAGTAATATGATTAAATTGAACTTTAATTTATCATGAACTTAGTACCTGGTAGTATTTTGCATGTCTATGTTGTTGTAGTTAAATGGCACGTGTTGTTGTTCCGTTGAATTTTAATGTGTTCCTAAAGAAAGCTAAGTTGAAAGATGATGGTAGCAACTACACAGACTGGGTCCATCACTTGAGGATTATCCTCATTGCTGCACAGAAGAATTATGTCCTGGAAGCACCGCTAGGTGCCAAACCCGCTGCAGGAGCAACTCCAGATGTTATGAACACCTGACAGAACAAAGTTGATGACTACTTGATAGTTTAGTGTGCCTGGCTGCACAGAAGAACCGGGACTTCAACGACGTTTTGAACATCTGGAGCATATGAGATGTTCCAGGAGTTGAAGTTAATATTTCAAGCAAATGCCCGAATTGAGAGATGAAGTCTCCAATAAGTTCTATAGCTGCAAGATGGAGGAGAATAGTTCTGTCAGTGAACATATACTCAGAATGTCTAGGGACCATAACCACTTCACTCAACTGGGAGTTAACTTCCTGATGATAGTGTCATTGACAGAGTTCTTCAATCACTGCCACCAAGCTACAAAAGCTTCATGATGTACTATAATATGCAAGGGATGGATAAGACAATTCCCGAGCTTTTCACAATGCTAAAGGCTGCGGAGGTAGAAATCAAGAAGGAGCATCAAGTGTTGATGGTCAACAAGACCACTAGTTTCAATAAGGGCAAAGGGAAGAAGGGGAAATTCAAAAAGAATGGCAAGCAAGTTGCTGCTCAAGTGAAGAAGCCCAAGTCTGGACCTAAGCCTGAGACTGAGTGCTTCTACAGCAAAGGGACTAGTCACTGGAAGCGGGACTGCCCCAAGTATTTGGCGGATAAGAAGGATGGCAAAGTGAAAGGTATATTTGATATACATGTTATTGATGTCTACCTTACTAATGCTCGCAGTAGTGCCTGGGTATTTGATACGGGTTCTGTTGCTAATATTAGCAATTCGAAACAGGGGCTATAGACTAAGCGAAGATTGGCTAAGGACGAGGTGATGATGCGCGTGGGAAATGGTTCCAAAGTCGATGTGACCGCGGACGGCACGCTACCTCTACATCTACCTTCGGGATTAGTATTAGACCTGAATAATTGTTATTTGGTGCCAGCGTTAAGCATGAACATTATGTCTGGATCATGTTTGATGCGAGACGGTTATTCATTTAAATCAGAGAATAATGGTTGTTCTATTTATATGAGTAATATCTTTTATGGTCATGCACCCTTGATGAGTGGTCTATTTTTATTGAATCTCGATAGTAGTGATACACATATTCATACTATTAAATCCAAAAGATATATGTTTAATAATGATAGTGCAACTTATTTGTGGCACTGCCATTTAGGTCATGTTGGTATAAAGCGCATGAAGAAACTCCATGCTGATGGGCTTTTGGAATCACTTGATTATGAATCACTTGATGCTTGCGAACCATGCTGAAGGAAATATGCCCTAGAGGCAATAATAAAGTTGTTATTTATATTTCCTTATATCATGATAAATTTTTATTGTTCATGCTAGAATTGTATTAACCGGAAACTTAGTACATGTGTGAATACATAGACAAATAGAGTGTCACTAGTTTGCCTCTACTTGACTAGCTCGTTGAATCAATGATGGTATGTTTCCTAACCATAGACATGAGTTGTCATTTGATTAACGGGATCACATCATTAGAGAATGATGTGATTGACTTGACCCATCCGTTAGCTTAGCACGATGATTGTTTAGTTTGTTGCTATTGCTTTCTTCATGACTTATACATGTTCCAATGACTATGATATTATGCAACTCCCGAATACTGGAGGAACACTTTGTGTGCTACCAAACATCACAACGTAACTGGGTGATTATAAAGGTGCCCTACAGGTGTCTCCGATGGTACCTATTGAGTTGGCATAGATCAAGATTGGGATTTGTCACTCCGATTGTCGGAGAGGTATCTCTCGGCCCTCTCGATAATGCACATCACTATAAGCCTTGCAAGCAATGTAACTAATGAGTTAGTTGTGGAATGATGTATTACAGAAAAAGTAAAAAGACATACCGATGATCGAACTAGGTATTAAGATACCGATGATCGAATCTCGGGCAAGTAACATACCGATGACAAAGGGAACAACGTATGTTGTTATGTAGTTTGACCGATAAAGATCTTCGTATGTAGGAAACAATATGAGCATCCAGGTTCCGCTATTGGTTATTGATCGGAAGTGAGTCTCGGTCATGTCTACATAGTTCTCGAACCCGTAGGGTCCGCACGCTTAACGTTCGGTATTATGAGTTTATGTATTTTGACGAACTGAAGGTTGTTCGGAGCCCTGGATGTGATCACGGGCATGACGAGTAGTCTTGAAATGGTCGAGACATAAAGATCGATATATTGGAAGCCTATGTTTGGACATCGGAATGGTTCCGAGTGGTCCGGGCATTTTTTCTGGAGTACCGGGAGGTTACCGGAACCCCCCGGGAGAAGTTATGGGCCTTATGGGCCATAAGAAGGAAGCACACCAGCCCACAAGGGGCTGGTGCGCCCCCTTGGGCAGGAGGCCGAATTGGAATAGGTTTGGGGGGCGGCCCCCCTTTCCTTCTCTCGTACTCCTCCTTCCCTTCCTCTCCTACTCCAACTAGGGAAGGGGGGAATCCTACTCCCGGTGGGAGTAGGACTCCCCTAGGGCGCACCATAGAGAGGGCCGGCCCCTCCCCTCCTCCACTCCTTTATATACGGGGGAAGGGGGCACCCCATGGACACACAAGTTGATCAGTTGATCTTTTAGCCGTGTGCGGTGCCCCCTCCACCATAATCCACCTCGGTCATATCGTAGCGGTGCTTAGGTGAAGCCCTGCGTCGGTAGCATCATCATCACGCCCTCGTGCTGAAGGAATTCTCCCTCGAAGCTCTGCTGGATCGGAGTTCGTAGGACGTCACCGAGCTGAACGTGTGCTGAACTCGGAGGTGTCATACGTTCAGTACTTGGATCGGTCAGATCGTGAAGACGTACGACTACATCAATCGCGTTGTCATAACGCTTCCGCTTACGGTCTACGAGGGTACGTAGATGACACTCTCCCCTCACGTTGCTATGCATCACCATGATCTTGCGTGTGCATAGGAATTTTTTTGAAATTATTGCGTTCCCCAACAGTGGCATCCGAGCCAGGTTTATGCGTAGATGTTATATTCACGAGTAGAACACAAAGGAGTTGTGGGCGTGGGTATATACATATTGCTTGCCGTCACTAGTTGATTCTTTATTCGGCGGTATTGTTGGATGAAGCAGCCCAGACCGACATTACGCGTACGCTTATGCAAGACTGGTTCTACCTGAAGGAAATATGCCCTAGAGGCAATAAGAAAGTTATTATTTATTTCCTTATATCATGATAAATGTTTATTATTCATGCTAGAATTGTATTAACCGGAAACAAAATACATGTGTGAATACATAGACAAACAGAGTGTCACTAGTATGCCTCTACTTGACTAGCTCGTTGATCAAAGATGGTTATGTTTCCTAACCATAGACATGAGTTGTCATTTCATTAACGGGATCACATCATTAGGAGAATGATGTGATTGACTTGACCCATTCCGTTAGCTTAGCACCCGATCGTTTAGTATGTTGCTATTGCTTTCTTCATGACTTATACATGTTCCTATGACTATGAGATTATGCAACTCCCGTTTACCGGAGGAACACTTTGTGTGCTACCAAACGTCACAACGTAACTGGGTGATTATAAAGGTGCTCTATAGGTGTCTCCAAAGGTACTTGTTGGGTTGGCGTATTTCGAGATTAGGATTTGTCACTCCGATTGTCGGAGAGGTATCTCTGGGCCCACTCGGTAATGCACATCACTATAAGCCTTGCAAGCATTGCAACTAATGAGTTAGTTGCGGGATGATGTGTTACGGAACGAGTAAATAGACTTGCCGGTAACAAGATTGAACTAGGTATTGAGATACCGACGATCGAATCTCGGGCAAGTAACATATCGATGACAAAGGGAACAATGTATGTTGTTATGCGGTTTGACCGATAAAGATCTTCGTAGAATATGTAGGAGACAATATGAGCATCCAGGTTCTGCTATTGGTTATTAACCGGAGACGTGTCTCGGTCATGTCTACATAGTTCTCGAACTCGTAGGGTCCGCATGCTTGAAGTTCAATGACGGTTATATTATGAGTTTATGTGTTTTGATGTACTGAAGGTAGTTCAGAGTCCCGGATGAGATCGGGGACATGACGAGGAGTCTCAAAATGGTCGAGACATAAAGATTGATATATTGGATGACTATATTTGGACATCGGAAAGGTTCCGAGTGATTCGGGTATTTATCGGAGTACCGGGGAGTTACGGGTATTTGTCGGGGAGTGTATGGGCCTTATTGGGCTTTAGGGGAAAGAGAGAGAGGCAGGCCACGCGCCCCCACGGCCTAGTCCGAATTGGACTAGGGGGAAGGGCTGCGCCCCCTCCTTCCTTCTCTTCTCTTTTCCCTTTCCTTCTCTCCTACTCCTACTACTTGGAAGGGCTCCTAGTTCTACTAGGAAAAGGGGAATCCTACTCCCGGTGGGAGTAGGACTCCCCTAGGGCGCGCCATAGAGAGGGCCGGCCCCTCCCCTCCTCCACTCCTTTATATACGTGGCCAGGGGCCACCCCATAGACACAACAATTGATCAAGTTGATCTTTTAGCCGTGTGCGGTGGCCCCCTCCACCATAGTCCACCTCGACAATACTATAGCAGTGCTTAGGCGAAGCCCTGCGTCGGTAGAACATCAACATCGTCACCACGCCGTCGTGCTGACGAAACTCTCCCTCAACACTCGGCTGGATCGGAGTTCGAGGGACGTTGTCAGTGTCAAAACCGGCGGATCTCGGGTAGGGGGTCCCGAACTATGCGCCTAGGATCGATGGTAACAGGAGGCAGGGGACACGATGTTTTACCCAGGTTCGGGCCCTCTTGATGGAGGTAAAACCCTACATCCTGCTTCATTAATATTGATGATATGGGTAGTACAAGAGTAGATCTACCACGAGATCAAGGAAGCTAAACCCTAGAAGCTAGCCTATGGTATGATTGTATGTATATTATCTATCGACTAGCCTGGCCTCGGCTTATATAATGCACCAGGGGCCTAGGATAACAAGAGTCCTAGCTGAATACGCCGGTGGGGAGAAGTCCTTGTCTTGATCGCCAAGTCTTGTGGAATCTTCCTTGTATGTGGCAGCTGTCCGAACTGGCCCATGAGTATACGGCCATGGGGGTCCTCGGCCCAATCTAATAGATCGGGAGATGACGTGGTGAGTACCCCCTAGTCCAGGACACCGTCAGTAGCCCCCTGAACCGGTCTTCAAGTTAGGGACGCTCCTCGATTCTTCCAAACTGTTCTTCATCTTCGGTCGTCGGTCTTGAAAACTGGTTCAACAAATCTTCTCATCTTCGATCTTGAGGATCGCCGAAATGCATTCGACGAGTTTATACGCCGGGTATCTGAGGAGCCCCTTTAAGTTTTCGGCCTTTATCAATGCCTTGTTTATTTTTATGCCACACCTTGGGTTTGAAGTTGTTCCCAGGAGGCAGTGTCCTCTTGCGTCCGAGCTCCAACGCCAGACTGCATTCGTGGTATCTTTTGCAGCCGAGTATCAATGCCGGACCGCTTCCCAGCTCTAATGCCAGAATGTATCCGAGCTCCAACGCCGGACTATGTATCCGAGCTCCAACGCCGGACTGTATATCCGAGCTCCAACGCCGGACTATATCCGAGGTGTCGTAAATCACCTTGGTTCAAAGAAGTTTGAAGGAGTTTAGCTGAGCTTAATGCCGGAAATGCCCTCTATGGAGCCAGCCACTAGCGCCCGAGCTTTATGCCGGACTGCTTCCGAGGTGGTGCACCACCCCGACTGTGGGCCGATTTTTTGTCAATATTTATTATTATTGCAATTTATTCTCTGCTGAGATATATAGCCAGTAGCCCTCAAGGTGTGTATCGGTCTAAAACCCGAGATGCACCTGAAGGATGACGTAAGACCGCTGATCCTAGTAGCCGCTGAGACTCAGGTTGATTTGCAAAATCGGCTTGAGGATCAAGTCCAAGCTTGGTAGAATACTTCGGGACACTAGAAGCGGCATGCTCAGTCCTCGAGACTCAGGTTGGGTGCGGCCTACCAACCTGAGGATCAAAATCTCCTCGGAAACTATATAGCACATAAAATTTTCTGCATTGGACAAGCAATGTAGTAGCCCCCGAGACACTGGTCGGGTGGTAACACCAAATCAGGGGATCAATGTGCCCCTTTAATATTTGTAAATAATAAGCCCGAAGGCCAGTAGCCCCCGAGCCTTAATACGGACACGAGTGGCCAAATTAAGGATCAATATCCATAGTAAAATCACAAATTATGTGTAATGACTCTATGTATCCAAGTACTTTACGTCATTAATGCCCGAATCCGCATTGTACAAAACTTTGTTGACCGACCATCGGCTTCCACCTCCTCGGCCAGTAGCCGAGGAGTGTTTGTCCTACTTTATAAAGCCTTTATGAGGGCAAAGATTTACAACAAACAAGGCAATCTGGCCATACGGTTTTATAAACAAAGGTACGCAGAGAGTTATATCACTGTTTAACAGAAGAAATGTCTTCCAAAGAAAATAGTCCCGCTATCGGTTCCTTTCTTTGGGTTGTCATGCTAAGCATGATCATTAAACCTCAGCTCTAATGTAAGAGCAAAATATTGAGGATTTAGTTTGGGAGGCCAGTTAATAGCCCCCGGTAGTGTTCGGCGACAGTCGGGGTCAAGCCGTAAACACTTCAGCCAATGTTATGAACGGCCCATCATTTAACACAGTCATCGGATCGCTGACCAATTTACGCTTATTGTGAAAGTCAGTTTTCAGCTTTCTCCACTGAGGTGCTTAACCATGTGAGCTGGAAGCACAACCACAGTGGTTCTCCCTTTGCACGCCTAGCCGAACAAAACGGAACATAGGAAGCAAGTGCAGGAGCCGGGCAACCCAACTATTGACCGAAGACACAATTCGAAACCGATGCATATATAGCAATATCTGAGAATGTTTTTGCCGAATCCCTAAAGGTGTCCGGCGTTGCACTGCGACACTAATGCTGGAGAAGCACAAATAGTTTAAAAGTGCCAAAAAGCTTGGAAAACCAAGAAACGTCAGTAAAAACACGACGTCCGAACAATATCATGTGTTCGGTGCCAATCCGAAAGTTGGTCTTAGAAAAAAGAAGTGCTTCTGTCGTGCTTTAACATGAAACATCCTATCTCAAGACTTCGAGCGGGTCAGCCTACGGCTTCAACCTCCTATCCCGAGGATGGAGTACTTCTCATCAGGCCAGTTTAGCAAACTAAACTCTAGCGGCTTTGAGAGAGAAATTAGGCTCCCCGGCTAGTGACCGCACACTCGTGTCGAAAAAGGAGTGATAAATAATAATAAAACTTTGCAACGACTAAGAAGAAGAACACTTATTATAAAACGGCTCAAATAAACTTAAGAGCCCCCAAGTGACTTGGGTAGAAGAATGATTGCATGTACCGAAGTACTTATATCATATCTATGTTCAACCGAACTTTAAACGCGTCTTAACCGACCGTCAGCTTCTCCCTCTTCGGTCAAGGACTGAAAAGTGTTATGTACTCCATCGGTCGAGAATATCGACGGTGTTTCCAATAACCAGGCAATCAGGCCATAAGGCTGTAACAGACAAAGCATGCTCAGGGAACTTATGCTATATTACCGTGAAGTGTAAGAAGCATCTTCGAAGAAAATAGTACCCCCACCGATACCTTTCTTCGGTGCTCATTGTTATTATGAGACTTGTGCAATAGATTTTTTGTACTCATGAGTTCCGTTGTGTACCGACCTTCATTGAAAACTATAAGAGCGCTAGCTTTCGGCTTCACCCAGTCTGAGGTCCGGCTCGGTTGACCCGATCGTGACAATCGCAGAGGTGCTCCCTTTACTCCCTAGCCGAACAATCGGGAACGTAGGGGTAAACACAGGAGCGAGGCAACCCAGCTTGCAAATCGCTTAAGTCAATATGGTGCATATTGTGGCGTAATACACGAACAAGGAACGAAGCCGTACAAGTATAATCATATGCAACAGGAAAAGCTTCATAAAGGAAGCCCCCAAGTAAACGGGCTATTTGAATTTATGCGTCACAAACAAAGTTTGGACAAGGAAATTTTTTACAAGCAACTTTTTTCCAAAAAAGTATAATGCTTGGTCGAACCGAGCACAAGTTAGAAATTAAAGCTTTGAGCATGAAAGCGACTTAGCTGGTTAATGTGTTCGGTATTGATGACGCGGTCCGAGCTTGATTCGGGGTAAGGTTCCATCCCCCAAGCTGGTCCTGAGGTGGCGGAGCGGAGAGCTCAACACGCCGAAGTGATGACATAGCACGGTCAATGCAGACCGGCAGAGTGACGCCGAAGTCCCCGAATCATTTTCCTGTGCACGAAATAGTGCAAACCGGAGATAATAGTAATAATGATAATTTAAAAAATGTTGCATAATAAATAATTTATGCAAAGTGAGGAATAGAAGAAATATGGCCTGGCACCGAAGTCAATGTCGATGCAGGTCGTCGGCGTGATGTAGTAAAGGCGTGGCAAAGCCTGAATTCACAGGTCGGTCTGAGCTCCGGATGCGGCGTTCGCTGGACTATGTATGAAAATTGATCGAACCACCACGCGGCCGTCGTTAATGCGGTCACCATTTGATAGACCTGTGTACATATCATGGAAAACCAGAGTAATAATTCCTTGGGAAAAATGAACCCAAACAAGCAAAAAAAACTGGGATTAATAGCACCTGATTTATTTGTTGTAGAAATCCGAAGGAAGATGATTCCCAAAATTGGGACTCGCTCCGCCCACCCATTGCCTGATGGGCGATAAAACAACGGCATGGCAATGCTGGTAAAGGTTGACTCACCGAGACAAAGCCCTCGGCCCAGCTAACGTGACGGAGCTGGTCGGCTAGTGACGCCGAAGTATCCGGAGTAGGTTGATGAAGAGATGGCGAAGCCCCCGGTCCAGCCGAGATGTCGAAGCCTCGACATCAGCCGATGAGTCGAACTAGGTCGGCGTGATGGACACCAGCTTGAAGAAGCAATAGTGCGGTCCTGTCGATGCAGGTCGTGACGTTGTCGATGCGGCTTGATGAAGCGACCGTGCGGCGATGCCGGTATGCCCGCTCCATGTAATCCGTGGGGCGGCTATGTTGATGATGATTTATCCTTCGCGATGCCAGACTCTTGTTCGGCTTGCCGAGATGATGATCCGAAGAAGTTGAGCTCGGCTAAAGTGACGACGTGTCTAGCGCAGGTCGGCCACCGTGGAGTAATATTGCCGGACTGGTTTGACACCACCATGATGTTGAAGATCATGTTCAAAAGATCTTAAAGTTAGTGGGATGTGTTCGGGAACAAAACACAATACCCCATACAAAACTTCCTTCAAAAGGGATGTCCGAAATCCCGTTCATAAAAAAGATGAACTCGGGTCGGATTCGTTTCCGCGCAGAAAACAGATCCGAAAAGTGATGCACTAATCGGAAGGTTCCTAGAGTTTGGACGGTCGGATCGAGCTGAAATTTTGAGAGGTGGTAGATATAGGAATTCCGCAGCCGATCAACGGTTGGATCTTCAAAAGGACGTCCGAGCTAGAACCTGGACACCACGCCCTAAACTCATCCAAATTCCCATCCAGATTTGACACGGCTCCGGTATATCGTGGATTGCCAGAGATGCCTCCATCGGAACTCGACGAAATTTTCCAGGGTTGTTGCAGATTCAATTCCGCACAATTCCACCAAAGCGATCGTCAAAGCGATACTCGAGGATGTGGTGGTGGCAGATACGAGTTCGCTGTCCAGAAAAACAGCACGGTCGCTTGAGGGCAATGTTGACGTTGAACCCCCGAGCTCCATGGATGATTCCTCCATGATCTTAATAGGGATCAAAGTTGATGTTTGATGAAGGCCCTCGTCCGAACATGGTGATCCGAACACGGGGCACAATTCTTGGTCGAACCAAGGTGACCAGTCGAGCTGGTGACGAAGATGCCGAAGTCGCAGTTGATCTGCAGGCGAGCCATCGAACCTTTTGTCGATCACACAGCGGAACTCTCAATGAAAGCACCAATGTCGGTGTCAAAACCGGCGGATCTCGGGTAGGGGGTCCCGAACTATGCGCCTAGGATCGATGGTAACAGGAGGCAGGGGACACGATGTTTTACCCAGGTTCGGGCCCTCTTGATGGAGGTAAAACCCTACGTCCTGCTTCATTAATATTGATGATATGGGTAGTACAAGAGTAGATCTACCACGAGATCAAGGAGGCTAAACCCTAGAAGCTAGCCTATGGTATGATTGTATGTATATTATCTATCGACTAGCCTGGCCTCGGCTTATATAATGCACCCGAGGCCTAGGATAACAATAGTCCTAACCGAATACGCCGGTGGGGAGAAGTCCTTGTCTTGATCGCCAAGTCTTGTGGAATCTTCCTTGTATGCGGCAGCTGTCCGAACTGGCCCATGAGTATACGGCCATGGGGGTCCTCGGCCCAATCTAATAGATCGGGAGATGACGTGGTGCGTACCCCCTAGTCCAGGACACCGTCAGACGTCATCGGGCTGAACGCGTGCTGAACTCGGAGGTGACGTGTGTTCGGTATTTGATCGGTCAGATCGTGAAGACGTACGACTACATCAACCGCGTTGTGCTAACGCTTCCGCTTTCGATCTACGAGGGTACGTAGACAACACTCTCCCCTCTCGTTGCTATGCATCACCATGATCTTGAGTGTGCGTAGGAATTTTTTTGAAATTACTACGTTCCCCAACAGTGGTATCAGAGCCAGGTTTTATGCGTAGATGTCATATGCACAAGTAGAACACAAGTGAGTTGTGGGCGGTATAAGTCATACTGCTTACCAACATGTCATACTTTGGTTCGGTGGTATTGTTGGATGAAGCGGCCCGGACCGACATTACGCGTACGCTTGCGCGAGACTAGTTTTATCGCCGTGCTATGCACACACGTGACTAGCGAGTGTCAGTTTTTCCAACTTTAATTGAACCGAGTGTGGCTACGCCCGGTCCTTGAGAAGATTAAAACAGCACTAACTTGACAAACTATCATTGTGGTTTTGATGCGTAGGTAAGAGCGGTTCTTGCTCAGCCCATAGCAACCACGTAAAACTTGCAACAACAAATTAGAGGACGTCTAACTTGTTTTTGTAGGGCATGTTGTGATGTGATATGGTCAAGACGTGATGAGATATAAGTTGTTGTATAAGATGATCATGTTTTGTTGAAGTTATCGGCAACTGGCAGAAGCCTTATGGTTGTCTCTTTATTGCATAAGATGCAAGCACCAAATAATTGCTTTACTTTATCGCTATGCGATAGCAATAGTTGCAAGAGCAATAGTTGGCGAGACGACTATGTGATGACACATTGATATAGATCAAGATGATGGAGATCATGGTGTCATGCCGTTGATGATGGAAATCATGACGATGCTTTGGAGATGGAGATCAAAGGCACAAGATGATGATGGCCATATCATGTCACATATTTTGATTGCATGTGATGTTTATCTTTCATACATCTTATTTTGCTTAGTTCGACGATAGCTTTATAACATGATCTCTCACTAATTATCAAGGTACAAGTGTTCTCCCTGAGTATGCACCGTTGCGAAAGTTCTTCATGCTGAGACACCACGTGATGATCGGGTGTGATAGGATCTACGTTCAAATACAATGGGTGCAAAACAGTTGCACACGCGGAATACTCAAGTTAAACTTGACGAGCCTAGCATATAACAGATATGGCCTCGGAACACTGAGACCGAAAGGTCGAGCGCGAATCATATAGTAGATATGATCAACATAGTGATGTTCACCATTGAAACGACTCCATCTCACGTGATGATCGGACATGGTTTAGTTGATATGGATCACGTGATCACTTAGAGGATTAGAGGGATGTCTATCTAAGTGGGAGTTCTTAAGTAATATGATTAATTGAACTTAAATTTATCATGAACTTAGTCCTGGTAGTATTAGCATATCTATGTTGTAGATCAATAGCTCGCGTTTAGCTCCCCTATTTTATTTTTGATATGTTCCTAGAGAAAACTAAGTTGAAAGATATTAGTAGCAATGATGTGGATTGGATCCGTGATATGAGGTTTATCCTCATTGCTGCACAGAAGAATTATGTCCTTGATGCACCGCTAGGTGACAAACCTATTGCAGGAGCAGATGCAGATGTTATAAACGTTTGGCTAGCTCAATATGATGACTACTTGATAGTTTAGTGCACCATACTCAAACGGCTTAGAATCGGGACTTCAAAGACGTTTTGAACGTCATGGACCATATGAGATGTTCCAGGAGTTGAAGTTAATATTTCAAGCAAATACCCGAGTTGAGAGATATGAAGTCTCCAACAAGTTCTATAGCTAAAATATGGAGGAGAATAGCTCAAGCAGTGAGCATGTGCTCAGGTTGTCTGGGTACTACAATCGCTTGAATCAAGTGGGAGTTAATCTTCCAGATAAAATAGTGATTGACAGAATTCTCTAGTCACCATCACCAAGTTAGTAGAACTTCGTGATGAACTATAATATGCAAGGGATAACAGAAACGATTCCCAAGCTCTTCGTGATGCTGAAATCAACGAAGGTAGAAATCAAGAAAAGCATCAAGTGTTCATGGTAAACAAAACCACTAGTTTCAAGTAAAGGGACAAATGGAAGAAAGGGGAACTTCATGAAGAACGGCAAACAAGTTGCTACTCAAGTGGAAAAACCCAAGTCTGGACCTAAGCCTGAAACTGAGTGCTTCTACTGCAAAGGGACTGGTCATTGGAAGCGGAACTACCCCAAGTAATTGGCGGAGAAGAAGGTTGGCAAAGTGAGCATAGGTATACTTGATATACATGTTATTGATGTGTACTTTACTAATGTTTATAGAAACCCCTTAGTATTTGATACAAGTTCAGTTGCTAAGAATAGTAACTCGAAACGGGAGTTGCAGAATGAACAGTGACGATGTGTATTGGAAATGGTTCCAAGATTGATATGATCATCATCGCACACTCCCTATACTTTCGGGATTAGTGTTAAACCTAAAATAAATGTTATTCAGTGTTTTGAGCATGAATATGATTGGATCATGTTTATTGCAATACGGTTATTCATGTAAGTTAGAGAATAATTGTTGTTCTGTTTACATGAATAAAACCTTCTATGATCATACACCCAATGAAAATGGTTTGTTGGATCTCGATCGTGGTGATACACATTTTTATAATATTGAAGCCAAAAGATGGAAAGTTAATAATGATACTGCAACTTATTTGTGGCACTACCGTTTAGGTCATATTGGTGTAAAGCGCATGAAGAAAATCCATGTTGATGGGCTTTTGGAATCACTTGATTATGAATCAGTTGATGCTTGCGAACCATGCCTCATGGGCAACATGACCAAGACTCCGTTCTCCGGAACAATGGAGCGAGCAACAGGAAATCATACATACTGATGTATGTGGTCCGATGAATATTGAGGCTCGCGGCAAGTATCATTATTTTCTGATCTTCACAGATGATTTGAGCAGATATGAGTATATCTACTTGATGAAACACAAGTCTGAAACATTTGAAAAGTTCAAAGAATTTCAGAGTGAAGTGGAGAATCATCGTAAGAAAAATAAAAGTTTCTACGATATGATCGTAGAAGTAAAATATTTGAGTTACGAGTTTGGCCTTCAGTTAAAACAATGTGAAATAGTTTCACTACTCACGCCACCTGGAACACCAAAGTGTAATGGTGTGTCCGAACATCGTAACCGTACTTTATTATATATGGTGCGATCTATGATGTCTCTTACCGATTTACCACTATCGTTTTGGGGTTATGCATTAGAGACCGCTACATTCACGTTAAATAGGGCACCATCTTAATCCGTTGAGATGACACCGTATGAACTGTGGTTTAGCAAGAAACCTAAGCTGTTGTTTCTTCAAGTTTGAGGTTGCAATGCTTATGTGAAACAGTTTCAACCTGATAAGCTCAAACCCAAATCGGAGAAGTGCATCCTCATAGGATACCCAAAATAAAATGTTGGGTACACCTTCTATCATAGATCCGAAGGCAAGATATTCATTGCTGAGAATGGATCCTTTCTAGAGAAGGAGTTTCTCTCAAAAGAAGTGAGTAGGAGGAAAGTAGAACTTGATGAGGTAACTGTACCTGCTCCCTTATTGGAAAGTAGTTCATCACAGAAATTTGTTCCTGTGACTACTGCACCAATTAGTGAGGAAGCTAATGATGATGATCATGTAACTTCAGATCAAGTTACTACCGAACCTCGTAGGTAAACCAGAGTGAGATCCGCACCAGAGTGGTACGGTAATCCTGTACTGGAGGTCATGTTACTTGACCATGACGAGCCTACGAACTATGAGGAAGCGATGATGAGCCCAGATTCCGCAAAATGGCTTGAGACCATGAAGTCCGAGATGGGATCCATGTATAAGAACAAAGTATGGACTTTGATTGACTTGCCCAGAGATCGGCGAGCCATTGAGATTAAATGGATCTTCAAGAGGAAGACGGACGCTGATAGTAGTGTTACTATCTACAAAGCTAGAATTGTCGCAAAAGGTTTTTGACAAGTTCAAGGTGTTGACTACAATGAGAGTTTCTCACTCGTATCTATGCTTAAGTCTGTCCGAATCATGTTAGCAATTGCCGCATTTTATGAAATCTGGCAAATGGATAAACAAAACTGCATTCCTTAATGGATTTATCAAAGAAGAGTTGTATATGATGCAACTAGAAGGTTTTGACAATCCTAAAGGTACTAACAAAATATGCAAGCTCCAGGATCCATCTATGGACTGGTGCAAGCATCTTGGAGTTGGAATATACGCTTTGATAAGTTGATCAAAGCATATAGTTTTATACAGACTTGCGGTGAAGCTTGTATTTACAAGAAAGTGAGTGGGAGCACTATAACATTTCTGATAAGTATATGTGAATGACATATTGTTGATCGGAGATAATGTAGAATTATTTTGCAAAGCATAAAGGAGTGTTTGAAAGGAGTTTTTCAAAGAAAGACCTCGGTGAAGCTTCTTACATATTGAGCATCAAGATCTATAGAGATAGATCAAGACGCTTGATAAGTTTTTCAATGAGTACATACCTTGACAAGATTTTGAAGTAGTTCAAAATGGAACAGTCAAAGAAAGAGTTCTTGCCTGTGTTACAAGGTGTGAAACTGAGTAAGACTCAAAGCCCGACCACGGCAGAAGATAGAAAGAGAATGAAAGTCATTTCCTATGCCTTGGCCATAGGTTTTATAAAATATGCCATGATGTGTACCAGATCTATTGTATACCCTACCCTTCGGGTGTTGGTCACATGATAATGTGAACTATGGGTGTTAATCACATGGTAATGTGAACTATTGATGTTAAATCACATGGCGATGTGAACTAGATTATTGACTCTAGTGCAAGTGGGCGACTGAAGGAAATATGCCCTAGAGGCAATAATAAAGTTATTATTTATTTCCTTATATCATGATAAATGTTTATTGTTCATGCTAGAATTGTATTAACCAGAAACATAATACATGTGTGAATACATAGACAACCAGAGTGTCACTAGTATGCCTCTACTTGACTAGCTCGTTGATCAAAGATGGTTATGTTTCCTAACCATAGACATGAGTTGCCATTTGATTAACAGGATCACATCATAGGAGAATGATGTGATTGACTTGACCCATTCGGTCAGCTTAGCACCCGATCGTTTAGTATGTTGCTATTGCTTTCTTGATGACTTATACATGTTCCTATGACTATGAGATTATGCAACTCCCGTTTATCGGATGAACACTTTGTGTGCTACCAGACGTCACAATGTAACTGGGTGATTATAAAGGTGCTCTATAGGTGTCTCCAAAGGTACTTGTTGGGTTGGCGTATTTCGAGATTAGGATTTGTCACTCCGATTGTAGGAGAGGTATCTCTGGGTCCACTCAGTAATGCACATCACTATAAGACTTGCAAGCTTTGCAACTAATGAGTTAGTTGTGGGATGATGTGTTACGGAACGAGTAAAGAGACTTGCCGGTAACGAGATTGAACTAGGTATTGAGATACCGATGATTGAATCTCGGGCAAGTAACATACCGATGACAAAGGGAACAACGTATGTTGTTATGCGGTTTGACTGATAAAGATCTTCGTAGAATATGTAGGAGCCAATATGAGCATCCAGGTTCTGCTATTGGTTATTGACTGGAGACGTGTCTCGGTCATGTCTACATAGTTTTCGAACCCATAGGGTCCGCACGCTTAAAGTTCGATGACGGCTATATTATGAGTTTATGTGTTTTGATGTACCAAAGGTAGTTCGGAGTCTCGGATGAGATCGGGGACATGACGAGGAGTCTCGAAATGGTCGAGATGTAAAGATCGATATATTGGACGACTATATTCGGACATCGTAAAGGTTCCGAGTGATTCGGGTATTTATCGGAGTACTGGGGAGTTACGGGAATTCCCCGGGGAGTGTATGGGCCTTATTGGGCTTTAGGGGTGAGGGAGTCCTGGATTAGGGGGTCTCCGGACAGCCGAACTATATCCTTTGGCCGAACTATTGGACTATGAAGATACAAGATTGAAGACTTCGTCTCGTGTCCGGATGGGACTCTACTTGGCGTGGAAGGCAAGCTAGGCAATACGGATATGTATATCTCCTCCTTTGTAACCGACCTTGTGTAACCCTAGCCCCCTCCGGTGTCTATATAAATCAGAGGGTTTTAGTCCATAGGACAACATACAATCAAACCATAGGCTAGCTTCTAGGGTTTAGCCACTCCGATCTCGTGGTAGATCAACTCTTGTAATACTCATATCATCAAGAATAAATCAAGCAGGACGTAGGGTTTTACCTCCATCAAGAGGGCCCGAACCTGGGTAAAACATCGTGTCCCCTGACTCCTATTACCATCCACCTTAGACGCATAGTTCGGGACCCCCTACCCGAGATCCGCCGGTTTTGACACCGACATTGGTGTTTTCATTGAGAGTTCCTCTGTGTCGGCGCTGTTAGGCTTGATGGCTCCTACGATCATCGATAGCGATGCAGTCCAGGGTGAGACTTTTCTCCCCGGACAGATCTTTGTGTTTGGCGGTTTCGCACTGCGGGCCAACTCGCTTGGCCATCTGGAGCAGATCGAAAGTTACGTCCCTGGCCACCAGGTCAGGTTTGGAAGCTTAAACTACACGGCCGATATCCGCGGAGAGTTGATCTTCGACAGATTCGAGCCCCTGCCTTGTGCGCCGTGCGGTCATGATGAGTACGATTTAGCTCTACCATCGGACCGCATTCAGGAGATCGTACCGGCAGCCGCTCCGAGCCTCAATTCGGAGCCAGTTGCGCCATCCATGGACGGGTGGATGGACCCCGTCACAGAGGTCGTATCCTCAGCGGCGATTGAGCCGAATATCGACCTTACCCTTCACGAGAGCCGTGTTGCCAAACTGCCGGATCCTTCTCCGGCCACGGACTCCAAACCGCCTACGCCCGTTCCTGTCGAATCCGATTGGGCGCCGATCATGGAGTTTACCTCCGTGGAAATTTTTCAGCACTTGCCCTTTGGCGACATACTGAGCTCATTAAGGTCTCTCTCCTTGTCAGGAGAGTCCTGGCCGATTGGGATGCGGATGACGAGGAAATTCGCCGCCCAGCCACCACCCACTTAGTAGCCACTGTCGATGACTTAACCGACATGCTCGACTTCGACTCCGAAGACATCGATGGTATGGACGACGATGCGGGAGGCGAAGAGGAACCACTGCCCACAGGGCACTGGACGCCCACTTCATCACATGACGTATACATGGTGGACACACCTAAAGAAAACAACGACGAGGAACGGAAGGACGCAGCGAAGGGTGGTTCCCTCGAGCAGCAGTCAAAGCGGCAGCGTAAACGCCGCTCCAAATCCCGCCTCAGCGGAAATAACGATCACATTGACCCATCGTTAGAGCAGGGTGAACCATTTCCCGACCACGGCAACACGGAAAAATCAAGCCGAACAACCCAACCACGTCGAAGATAACAGTCCGGACGACATCACACCGGTCAGGCACCAGGAGCAACATAATGCCCACCAAAGGCTTGTTGCCACGGCGAGGAGTCTGAAAAAACAGAAGCAAAGGCTCAAGGCTGCACGAGACACACTCAAAATCAAATGGAGTGAAGTACTCAACACGGCAGTGAAATACAGCAGTAATCGCCACACCCAGAGCTATCCGAAGCGAAAGTTGCTACCTGAATTTGATGAGGAGGCCTTAGATCCTCCACAATTAAAAAATAAAACGGCCATCCGGTCGGATAGACGACCTCATAGCCAACATAAAGCGGCAATCGATGCTGCACATAAACCAGTACGCAATCCGCGTAAGGGCTTGTATCAAAAGGACGGCGCAACCAGATCCATCTACGGACCACGCAGGCGCGCTCCAACATACAATACAACACAACAAACATCTGAATACTACGGTACACCCAAATACAGGGGTGCCGCACACCCTCTATGTTTCACCGACAAGGCGCTGGATCATGAATTTCCAAAGGGATTCAAACCCGTAAACATAGAGGCGTATGACGGAACAACAGACCCTGGGGTCTGGATTGAGGACTACATCCTCCATATCCATATGGCTCGAGGAGATGATCTCCACGCCATCAAGTACTTACCCCTCAAGCTCAAAGGGCCGGCTCGGCATTGGCTTAAAAGCCTCCCCGAAAACTCCATCGGAAGCTGGGAAGGGCTTGAAGACGCCTTTTGGGCAAATTTTCAAGGGACATATGTCCGACCACCGGATGCAGACGATTTAAGTCATATAACTCAATAGCCCGGTGAGTCAGCCCGAAAACTTTGGAACAGGTTCCTCCCTAAAAAGAACCAAATAGTTGACTGTCCGGACGCCGAAGCCTTAGCATCCTTCAAGCATAGTGTTCGAGACGAATGGCTTGCCAGACACCTCGGTCAAGAAAATCCGAGAACAATGCCAGCATTAACAAGCCTCATGACCCGTTTTTGTGCGGGCGAGGACAGGTGGTTAGCCCGATGCAGCACCAGCGACCCAAGTACATCCGAAGTCAGGGATGGAAACGGGAAATCACGACGCAGCAAGAATAAGCGCCGGAATAAAGAAGACACCCCGAAGAGCACGGCGGTAAACGCCGGATTTACAAGCTCTCGGCCAGGTCAGCAGAAGCCGCCCTTCAAAGGCAACAGAGATGAATTGTCCAGCCTAAACAAAATTCTGGACCAAATATGTCAGATCCATAGCACCCCTGATAAACCTACAAATCACAACCATAGAGAATGTTGGGTCTTCAAACAGTCCAGCAAGCTCAACGCCGAACACAAGGGGCAGGATACAGCAATTGAAGACGAGGACGAACCTCGCAAGCAAAGCACGGGGGAGCAGAAGAAATTCCCACCAAAAGTCAAAACAGTCAACGTGTTACACGTGATAAAAGGGAGAAACAAAGCGGCACCTTTAGAGGAACATGCCCCAGGGCCTATCACCGTGGAGCTCCGTCACTGGTCGTCCCAACCGATCACCTTCGACCATCGGGATTACTCGGCAAGTATCCGGCGTGCAGGATGGGCTGCCTTGGTATTAGATCCAATAATTGATGGATACCACTTCACCCAAGTCCTGACGGACGGTGGCAGCAGTTTAAATCTGATATACTTGCACACAGTCCGCAAAATGGGGATAGACCCAACAAAAATTTGCCGTAGCAATGCTACCTTTAAAGGAGTAATGACAGGCCCGGAGGCTCACTGCAGGGGCTCCCTGCTACTAGAGGTTATATTCGGCTTCCCCGATAACTTCCGCAGCGAAAATTTAACTTTCCACGTCGCTCCATTCCAAAGTGGCTATCAAGCACTACTCGACGCGAAGCTTTTGCTCGCTTTAATGCAATACTGCATTACGCTTCCCTCAAGCTCAAGATGCTCGGTCCACGCGGCATCATTACAGTAAATGGAAATATTGAGCATTTTTTGCGTGCCGAAGACGGTGCGGCCGCCTTGGCCGCCGCACACTAAACGGCCTCACCAACTCAAGAATTTGACAGGTCATTAAGACCACGGACACGGCTAGACGAGTCCGGCTCAGCTATATGTAATTAATACTGGTTTGATGGCTATACCCCTATTACAACGCGCGGGCAAAAGTGGCAATAAGGCTCACCTTTACTAATTTTCAAATTTAGTATAACTAAACTTTTGCATGGCAACTTTTCAATTAAGTTCCTCTGTTTTTCAGATGACCATCGTGCTACACCCGTCCAAGATACGGCACAACGGAGACACAGGCGCAGACGTGCACCAGGGACCCGTTCCAAGGATTCTTTGTAGATTAAGACCCTGTGTAAACCTTTTTTACTGTCTCTTGTTGATTTACATCCCTCGGATTTTCAGTACAACCGAGAAGGATGCTGACGTCTTGGCATGTGGCCACGCCAGAATAATGCACGTACCTGGACACCAGGGGCTTATTACAAAGGGTACTGTTTAGACCCGGTTTACACCATAAAGACTGAATACCTTAGGGAGTGTTCGGCGTCGCGAGTTTGGCCTTATATGCATCAGCTCCGAATCATGTCTTTGGTCAAATGTTGGGTTTGGCCGGCTCTTGTGTTTTGCTGCCTTACGTTCCGCTCTGTCGGCTAAGGCGGCACCAGGAGAACTATTGCGATTGTGCCCTGGTTCATCCGGACGAGCACCTCAGTAGAGAAAGCCGAAAACTGACTGTCATGATATAGCGTGAGACTGGTCAACCACTCGATGATCTATTGGAATCTTCGGGATTCCTCCGCATTAACGAAGGGCAGTTTCCCGGCCAGGCATGTACGCACCCCGAATCCGGACGAGTGCGGAGCCACCAGGGGTTATATAGTAGCCCCACTGTCAAACTCCTATGGCTAAGTGAAAGTGTTAAAGCATTATAGTCCGGTTGCCTAGTTCGCTGCGCTATCACCTCCTTATTAGGACCAAGACGTTGGGTTAAGTGTGAATACGCGTCTTCTGCGAACACCCCCGCATTGTATGCGTGGGGGCTGAAGCCGACGACTGCAATCTTCCAGGTTATATACATGTATACATAAATGGCCGCACAGGAGGCATCACAATACTTTCGGGCAAAAGTATAAATACAGCCTTGATAAATTTAATACAGCGTTGTTTTTACAATGGGAATACATGCCATTCAAACATAACATTCTTCAAGAACTGGGCCTCTATCGTACGGGCGCCCTCAAGAACTTCTTCAAAATAGTGCTCGGCAGCCACTCAGCCTATGGCCGAACCCTGCGCCACGACAGTGGTGGCATCCATCTCCACCCAGTATGTTTTGACATGGGCAAGGGCCATCCGCGAGCCTTCTATGCACGCTGACCTCTTCATCGCATTGATGCGTGGCACCGCACCAAGGAACTGCTGCACCAAGCTAAAATAGCTGTTCGGCTTCGGCCTTTCCGGCCACAGATGATCCACGAAAAACCTCATGGCAAGTCCGGATAATCTATTGAGTTCGGCCCATTCAGCAAGCTGATCAGTCAATGGAAGCGGATGCTCTGGAACATTAAATTGTGACCAGAACAGGTTGTCCACTTCACGGTCTGTCTGGTCTCGGAAGTATTCGGCCACATCGACAGCGCTCGCCGCTAAGTCCAGATATCCGTCGGCCGAACTCCACAGCCAATCCAAAGGGGTATACCATGGATCTCCGAACTTCCTCCACAACATAAAGGGCTTCCCAGCCACAATATCCCCGGCTTGACGCAGTTCCTCCTTCTTCGCTCTCATTCTAGAGCGGGTGTCTCTGGTCACCATTATGGCCTTTTCAAGGTCTGTAGCCTTTGCCCGATTTTCTTCTTCAAGAAATTGGCAGCGGTCGGCAGTGTCTTTTAACTTCTCAGCCATTTTGGCCATTCTATCTTTGCTCTTGCTATGAGCGGCCTTCTCGGCTTTCAACTCTTCGGCCGCCTTCAAAGCAGCCGCATTACTACTCCTTGCTTGCTCCTTGGATCGGGCAAGCTCCGCCTGCAGGGCCTCCATGGTGCCAGCTCCATCTGCAGTCACAACATATTAAAGATATTGGCATTACGCTGCTCTTACTATGTGACATTCACTATAAATATCACCTACCATGTGCCTCGTCAAGCCGCTTGTTAACAAGCTCAATGTCGGCATCCGCCGCATCCAGTCGTCGTTCTAGTTCGGCAACCCCATCAGTCCGGCTAGCCACCGGAGCTTCAGACACCTGCACATAACGGCAGTCTGGTTATTACCTGGGACTACGATCCTCTGTTCGCCGCCGTTCTCAACGACAACCAGAGTCTCAGGGGCTACTATCTACATAGGGCGCACCTAAAAATGTGCGGATGCATATCATTTCACATACCTCAAAGCCTGTCAGTAGACTCATAAAGGCTTCATGCAACCCGCTTTCGGCGGACGAAATCCTTTCCATCACCGTACCCATCAATGTACGGTGCTCTTCTGAGATAGTGGCTCGCCCTAGCAGATCCCTCAGTGCGTCCGACCGCACACCGGACGGTGCCAGATTCTTTTGGTTGCTCTCTTCAAGAGCCGGATACTGAGAGCTTCGGATGACCATGGGATTACCTTCTGGCCTTGCAGGATCCGGAGAAACTCTCCCTGATGACACTTCAAGGTCGCCCGCTTCTTGAGCCGGGGAGTCCGGGGGAGGCGTTTCGCTCTCCATCATCTCCAGAAGAAGATCCCCCGAAGACGAGCTCTGCTGAGAAGGGCTCAGATCCGAACTGCAACATAGATGCTTCGGTTATCTTCCTCGGAAGTAAGGTAGGATATCTTCACTAGTAAGTACTTTTTGATTAATTATAGCTCGTTAGAGGGCTGATCCCCGCACGGACATTGTGCGGCAAGAGCACCCTCCTAGGCGGGACCCTCTGGTGGAGTTTTCTTCTCCCGTTTGGAAACCTTGGTTTCCGGATCATCAGAGGTAGTCCTCTTCCTCCCTCGGGGCGAGGGAATGTCAGATTCCTTCCCTTGGCTATCCTCCCTCATGGAGGAGCTCGTTCCCTCAGTTGGAACAGGTAGCGGTGGAGGCTCGCTTTGGCCCTCTCTATTCCCCCCTTCATATTCCTTTGAGGGCACCGGGCAAGGTGCTGACTCGAGCATCTTTTCCAGCACCGGATTGTCCAAGCCTTCGGGAAGGGGAGACGAACACCGGATCATCTTCGCCTTTGTTATCCAGTCCTGGTCAAAGAGTGATCCTTCAGAATGATGTCATGATAAAAGAAAGACAGTGTGTTTGGCTAGAGGATTACCTACTTGGTCGGTGGTGCGGTTACTACTCAGGCCCACGTCCTCGGTAGTGTCCGGACACTCTATTTGAGGTCCGAAGAATGATTTATACATCTCCTCGTGTGTTAGGCCGAGGAAATTCTGAAT
Source organism: Triticum urartu (assembly GCF_056163025.1). Lineage (NCBI taxonomy): Eukaryota > Viridiplantae > Streptophyta > Magnoliopsida > Poales > Poaceae > Triticum > Triticum urartu. Next base: position 417,857,659 of record NC_141877.1, on the reverse strand, counting down.
AGTGTGCGGTCCTTCTGGGTTGAATTTCCACAAACGGAGGGGCCGGCGTTTGCAAGGCTGGACTTGACGAACCAGCATGACTTGCACTACCATAACCAAACTAAAATCTCCCTCGAAGAGATCCTGGATGCGGCTCTGTAGTATGGGCACATCCTTGGCTGGACCCCAGCTCAGCCCCCTACTGATCCATGACATCAGTTGTGGTGGAGGGTCCGAGCGAAAGGCGGGGGAAGCTACCCACTTGGCACTTCTGGGAGTGGTGATGTAGAACCACTCCCGTTGCCATAATCCAGACACCTCTAGAAAGGAACCTTTTGGCCACGGAGCTCCAGCAATCTTGCTTATTAATGCACCCCCGCACGCTGCATACTGCCCCTCGATCGTCTTCAGCTTCACATCAAAGGTCCTGAGCCACAGGCCGAAGTGAGGGGTAATGCGGAGGAAGGCCTCACATACGACAATAAATGCCGAGATGTGGAGAAAGGAATCCGGGCTAGGTTGTGGAAATCAAGCCCGTAATAGAACATCTAACCCCTAACGAAGGGATCCAGAGTGAGGCCTAGTCCTCGGAGGAAGTGGGAGATGAACACGATGTCTTCGTTGGATTCTGGAGTAGGGACGACCTACCCTCGGGCGGGCAGCCGATGCGAGACTTCGGCGGTCAAGTATCTTGCCTCCCTCAACTTCTTGATATCCTCTTCCATGATGGAGAAGGGCATCCACCGGCCCTGGAGGCTGGATCCGGACATGATTGAAGGTCCGAAGCACCTGACCTGGGCTTTGGGTGTTAGAACTCGAGGCGGGGGAAGGATTCGATTGAGCACGGGAGGAAAAAAGTAAAAACCTTGACCCTTTATAAAGAGGGTGAATATCAAGCGTCCTCCTCGTGGCCGTTTGGGACTTGCCTAAAATCTAGGAGTCTTAAGCACGGTTGGGTTACCCACACCTGTATTGATGAGAATCCCGTGATAAGGGGGACACGATCTCTGCTTTGACAAGACATGTCAAGAAACTGCCTCGCGTTATGTGCGGGGCTAGTCAAAGGAAACGGTTCGAATAATCACCGGGCCATGGCATAATGTCGTGTTGCCAAAACGTGTCAGCAGATTAGATTTTTGGAAATATTATTCTCTCTACGGTGGTATGTGGAACTTATTTTGCAAGGTCGGACACTATCCTTGTATTCAAATTCTTCCATGGTGTATTCGGAGGAGGAACCCGCCTTGCAATGCCGAAGACAATACTGCGCCCCGGACTCATCATCATTGAAGCCTGGTTCAGGGGCTACTGAGGGAGTCCTGGATTAGGGGGTCTCCGGACAGCTGGACTATATCCTTTGGCCGGACTGTTGGACTATGAAGATACAAGATTGAAGACTTCGCCTCGTGTCCGGATGGGACTCTACTTGGCGTGGAAGGCAAGCTAGGCAATACGGATATGTATATCTCCTCCTTTGTAACCGACCTTGTGTAACCCTAGCCCCCTCCGGTGTCTATATAAACTGGAGGGTTTTAGTCCGTAGGACAACATACAATCATACCATAGGCTAGCTTCTAGGGTTTAGCCTCTCCGATCTCGTGGTAGATCAACTCTTGTAATACTCATATCATCAAGAATAAATCAAGCAGGACATAGGGTTTTACCTCCATCAAGAGGGCCCGAACCTGGGTAAAACATCGTGTCCCCTGCCTCCTGTTACCATCCGCCTTAGATGCATAGTTTGGGACCCCCTACCCGAGATCCGCCGGTTATGACACCGACAAGGGGAAACAGAGAGAGGCAGGCCAAGCGCCCCCCCTAAGGCCTAGTCCGAATTGGACTAGGGGGAAGGGTTGCACCCCCTCCTTCCTTCTCTTCTCTTTTCCCTTTCCTTCTCTCCTACTCCTACTACTTGGAAGGGCTCCTAGTTCTAGTAGGAAAAGGGGAATCCTACTCCCGGTGGGAGTAGGACTCCCCTAGGGCGCGCCATAGAGAGGGTCGGCCCCTCCCCTCCTCCACTCCTTTTTATACGTGGCCAGGGGGCACCCCATAGACACAACAATTGATCAAGTTGATCTTTTAGCCGTGTGCGGTGCCCCCCTCCACCATAGTCCACCTCGACAATACTATAGCAGTGCTTAGGTGAAGCCCTGCGTTGGTAGAACATCAACATCGTCACCACGCCGTCGTGCTGACGAAACTCTCCCTCAACACTCGGCTGGATCGGAGTTCGAGGGACGTCATCGGGCTGAATGTGTGCTAAACTCGGAGGTGTCGTGCGTTCGGTACTTGATCAGTCGGATCGTGAAGACGTACGACTACATCAACCGCGTTGTGCTAACACTTCCGCTTTCGGTCTATGAGGGTACGTAGACAACACTCTCCCCTCTCGTTGCTATGCATCACCATGATCTTGTGTGTGCGTAGGAATTTTTTTGAAATTACTACATTCCCCAACACTACCGACGTGCTTCGCACACAGGTGGATGGTGGGTGTCAGTTTCTCCAACTTTAGTTGAATCGGATTCAATGAACAGGGTTCTTTCCGAAGATCAAAAAGCAATCACTATACCGCGTTGTGGTTTTTGATGCGTAGGTAAGAACGGTTATTGCTCAGCCCGTAGCAGCCACGTAAAACTTGCAACAACAAAGTAGACGATGTCTAACTTGTTTTTGCAGGGCTTGTTGTGATGTGATATGGTCAAGATGTGATGAGATATAAGTTTTTGTATGAGATGATCATGTTTTGTTGAAGTTATCTGTCGGCGTTCTGGGAACGGGGGTCCCCAGACTTGCCTGCCTGCGGCCTGCGACATGGCTCAAAGGGGGGCCCAGCACAGCCCATCTTCACCAACACAGACCCAAGACCCTTGCGAGGGGCCAAGCCTAGCGGGGCGGACGACGCGGAGCTTCCTCAGGCACGGCCTCATCAGGCTGGCTCGCGAGGAGGCGGAGATATCAAGGCGGGGTACCTCACGAGGTGCCCGTGACGCAAGCCATGACGAACAAGGGCGCCAGGCGGGTGCCTGCCCGCGCAGTGTCCTCCTTTCCCCTTTGGTGCAAAGGGGGAAAGCGCAGCTGCGGAGTACCGAGGCATCAGGCAAAGGTTGCCATTTCGGTGCAACAAGACCAAGACCAGGAGGACTGCAAGACGGAGGTCATCGTGGAGCCCAAGACGGTGTCACCACCAGAACTTTGTGCAGGCGAAGACTACTTTTGTCAGGATAACTGGTACTAGCTGTCCCCTTTCAAATTAGCCCGCCATTGTTGGCTCCCTTCCCGCTCGATATTTGGGAAGAGGACCAGGGCCTCTATAAATAGGACCAGCCACCCGCAAGGCAGCAAGGCAGCTAGGCAGCTAAGCAGCTAGGCAGCTAGGTGAGAGGTTGGAGATCAACAACCGGAGAGAGAGAGAAGGGTGACTGGACTCCTCCCAGCAGTTCATCGCCCCAGCCAAGAACAGACCCTCGCGAGGCTGTTCTTCCTTGTATTGTTCATCATCCTCAGCCCAAGTGGCAATCCACCACACCACACACTGGAGTAGGGTATTACACCACAACGGTGGCCCGAACTAGTATAAACCCTGTGTCTCTTGTGTTGTTCTTTCCATAGCTTAGATCTTAGTGAGGCAGAGGGGTGCAGGTAGGTAGGAGGTGAAATCTCCGCGCGCACCCCAGTGTTCGAACCTCAAGGGTCTGCCGGAACCCGAAATCCGACATTTGGCGCGCCAGGTAGGGGTGCGCCAGAATCCACCTTCTACCGCTTCGTGCCCTGTCGCGTCGTCATCACCATGTCCGGCGACCAGGCGGGCAACCTAGATTCATGGGCGGCGTGGCCCACCCGCGCAGAGCCGCTCGCCTCGGGCGACCTCGTGCCCCAGGCAGCTCGCGGTCCACAGGGCGCTGCGGGCCGCGGGCGACGTGGACAGGCTTCGATAGCTCTCACACCGCGGCAGGCGCGGTCGGCAGCAAGGGCCTCCAATCACGCCGTGACCACGACACCGTACACCCGCCGGGAGCAGGCGAACTCGAGGGCCGCGCTCACGGTGGCCCGAGAGCTGCTGCAGTGCAGACTGCTGGAGGGCGGCCGCGACATGCTGCTGGAGCGGGTGGCAGAGCTCCTGGGCTTCGCCACCTCGGGGGCTCACCCCTTATGCTCCCAGCTCCCATCTCAAGCCCAGGGCGGCCCGCGCGGGGGCTCCGCGCGTGCCCGCACGCTCCAAGGCTACTCCAACGCCAGCGAAGCTGTCAGCACCGGACCGGCGGCGGCGCTGCCCCCGCTCCCGGTCCGCGAAGAAGAAGGACTCGACGCGACCCGCGGCCCCAGTGGACAGCCGCGCTGCCACCCCACGGTGGGCACGTCGGGCAGGACCGTGTGGCATGCGGAGCACTACGGCGTGGCCTTCGGGATGACGGCGCCAGAGGAATACGTGCCCCTCATGATGGACCAAGGACACTCACACGAGAGCGAACAAGGCTCGCTCCACAGCTCAAGCTGGGGGGACGAGGCGCAAGAAGCTGAGCCTTTCCAGGAGCCCCGGGACGGTCCCACTGGCCACGCTGGAGGCAACGATTATCGGGTACCGCTAACTCTTCAGGAGCAGGCATACGCTAACCATGGATCGCAGGAGGTGCAGGTCGCCACAGCGAGCAGCTGCCCCGCTCCCACAGTCTCCTACCCCTCGGGAGGAGGGCGCAGGGGGCTGCAGGAGAGGGGCCGGGATCCGACATCACCACCGCGGCGTTCGGAGCAAGGTGTCCTCAGGAGGTAGGCCCTCCGCTGGGGAGGTGCCTCAGGGCCTGCCCCCGGCGGAGGACCCGTGGTCGTCGGGGGAACCGCTGGCGACCGCTCTACCCCATCGGCGGCGTCCTGGTTTCCGGTCATCGTTGATAGCACTAGAGTGTGGCGCAAGGCGGGGCCCTCATCTGGCATATGAAGCAAGGCTGGTACCTGTGAAGAAGGCCCAGTGCCTGTGAAGCTCGCCGCCCCGTGACACTCTCACGTAATAATGAGTAGGGATGTACACGCCCCGGAGTCTTAGGGGTGCCGGCGTCAGGCCCTGGGGCTCCCTCCCACGCCCAGTGGTAGCACTTAGCTCCGCGCTGGTGAGAAGACGTCCAAGACTAGATTAGGTGTCGGACGCGGCCTTTTGTCTGCTTTCGTTGCTTTTCCCTTTGGTTGTCGCTTTCCTCCGCTGGATTCAAGTTGGATTCGAATTTGAGATTTGCGTGTGTTCGGGGAAGGGGTGCTTAGTCTCGTTCGAGCAATTTCTCGCGTTTTGGTTACCACTTCGCCTCAGCTGCCTCCCCTCGTGAGCCCCTCGCGAGCCGGGTCAGGCCTAGCTTGCGCGCAGCCCAGACTGCCGCCGCCGCGTCCTCTCAAGAGGGTGTTTTACTGCAGATCCAACAGATTCAATTAGGGAACACTTAGGACACCACAGCCTCCCACGGGCTACCTCAGGGCCAGCACGGGACAAAGGTAAACTAGCCGACCAGCGCGTCGCTTAAGCCAACCACTTGGCGCGGGCGCATGGGCAATGTAGTGTCTACTAACACGATCAACACAAGTTTTTACATAAGGGGCTCCCCCTCCAAAATGCTCTCACCGCCATCAGGCCAAAACCTGAGTTCTATTCATGCAGGGTAAGGAAGTGGGAACGATGCACAATCAGTCAGATAAATCCCCCAATGCGTCCTCAGGAGCACCACCCGAGCCGTTGCTGGCGTCGCTGAGCTCACCATCACTGTCCGCGTCATCGCCAGCGGCGTCAGGGCCGTTCACCATGCCGCCCTCGTCGGCAGCCACGATCACGCCGTCGTCGTCTGAAGCGAAGGCCCTGATAAGAGCATCCACATTGTCTTCCACCCAGTGCGCCAGATCGTCTCGGACGGCCTGGGGGACTGGGGCGATGGTGGCGTCGAAATCGAAGTGGGGATCCATGTTCCGGAGATGGCTGAAGACGCGAGAAAAGGCGTGCCCAAGCAGGGCGCGGCTCCTCTCCTCCACCAACCTGTCAGCCTTGACTGATCGCGTCTCCAGCTGCGTCACCATGTTAGTGAAGAACTGAAGATTGCCGGCGTAGTTGACTGCGTGCGGCTCGCCAACAGCCGCCTCGCAGATGTTGCCCAAGGCTGCGTTGGCTCTCTCCCGGAGCGTGGTGAGCATGGGTCCGTGCTCATGCTCCAGGATCCGCCACTGACGTATCTCGTCCGCATTCTGGCACGCGACGACCTCAGCCTCCTCCACCCGGTGGCGGAGAAGGAGCACCTCGGCCTGGGAGGTGGTTAACTCAACTTGCGCCACCTCAAGGGCGGCCAGGAAAGCATCGGCCCGCCGCATCGCCTCCTCCAGCTTGGCCCTCAAGGCGGCAGTCCTGCCTTCAGCTTCGGCCCGGATCAACCCCAGCTTCTCTTCGAACTCGTGCTCGAGGTTTAAATGCGCCATCGCCACCCGACGTCCGACCTCCTCCAAGACACGGGCTTCCTGTGCAGCGACATCATCCTCCGCCTGCGTCACCAAGCGCTCCCTCGTCTCCAGACGCTCGTACTCACGGGTACGTTCGGTGGCTTCCAGCGTCAGCACCTCCTCACGCTTCTAGAGCTCTGCTAAGTCGCCAGAGGCCACCTTCATCGACGTGAGGGCTGCCTCGCGCAGCTCCACCTGCTCCTCCAATGAGTGGCACCAGGCCAGGAGCTCCCGAGCCCGCTCCTCCGCCGCCTTTCGCCGTCGGTCGGCTTCCCGGGCCTCCTCAGCGGCCCAAGATCGGGCCTCCCGAGAGGCCACCAGCGACGCCTTGGCCTCTGCGTCACCAAGATCGCGCTGACGGCGCGCAAGGGCGATGGCGCCCTCCAGCTCGCGCCTCTCTGCAGCCAGGCGCAGGCCCTCGGCCTCAAGGCGCGCGTCTTCATTGGCAAGCTCCTCACTAAGCAGGCTCACCGCGTCAGCCGCCCTTCGAAGGAATCCTTGGCGGAGAGCGCGACGCTCCCGAGCGCGCTCAAGCACGTCTTCCACACCATCATCTGCCCCAAGAAAGCGTCGGGGGCCATGAATCAGCACTCCCCCTCCGGGCAGGGGGCTGGGGGCTGGCACCCTCGCGACGGCCGGGCACGCCGCGCCAGAAGCCCGGCCTGGAGCCCGCCCGTCCCCAGGTGAAGGGCGCAGGGAGCGCCTCAGCCAATCGCAGTCCACGACCAGGCGAGAAGCCCACGCCAGGCTGGCTATGCCGCGAGAAGGCCCGCGAAAGAGGATCATGAGGTGCGTAGGGCCACGATGCGCCTCGGGACGGTTCGCCTCTTCGATCGCCCTCACCACAAGGGCTCCGCTGCTCGGAGCGCTTGAGGACGGTGGAGGGGGTGAAGCCAAGGGGGACGGCTCCTCAGCCGTCTCTGCAAGCTCGGCTAGAAGGGGCCTGCGGAGCAAGGGTCAGTAAAAGTAACAGAAGGATCGGAAGCTGGGAAAGGAGAAGGCTTACTCATTAGTGGCGAAGTACTTCCTACGCTTCAGCAGGCGAGAAGGGTAATCGTCGCCCAAGGCCTCCTTCTCTTGCGGAGGGCCTCAAAGTCCACGCGGAAGCGGCCCAAGAGTTGGGCGCAGGGATCAACCTGCGACGAAGACGGAGCGTCAAGGCGATCTGCGTTAGGGGCGCTTGCCTGATGTGCGCTTCCAATCACCTCGCCGAGAGAAGCGGCCGGAGCCTCAGGGGCCTCAGTCGCAGGTGCTGAGAGCAGCTGCTTGTCACCCTCAGCCCCAGCGGCGCGGGCCCCAAGAACTGCTCCCTCATGAGCATCGCCCGGCGCTGTCACCCCGCCAGGAGCCCCCTCGGCCTCTGGCGCCTCATGCCTCCCTGCTCCGCCGCTTGAGGAAGAGTCACCTTGGCCGACTGGAAGGGCAGTCACCATCACTGGGTTCTTGCGAGGCCCCTGGAGGCCGGCGGGGCGCGACCCCTACTCATCAAAGATAGGCATCTGCTTCACAAAATCGCTCCTGCTCTGGCAGAGGTACAGCAAGGCCCCTCCCTGCTGGATGCTGCCAGGGTTGGGGTCCCCAGTCAGGGTCAAGAGCGCTGTCCTCAGCACTTCAGGAGTCAAGTCCTCTTCCTGGAGCCTCACATGATCATCGCGCCCGCTGAAGGCCCACATCCGGCGGGAGTGGCGTTGGAGAGGAGCAACGCGGCGTAGCAGGAACTCCTTCACCACCTTGGGCGCTGTCACGCCAAGCGACCTCAAGAACGCGAAGCGGTGCCAGACGAAAACGAGCCGGGGGCTCTCAAGCGTCTCCTGGCCCCAGCCCGAATTGGGGACAGCAGGCGAAGTTGGCTCCGATAGCAGGGGGCTAGGCACCCCTGCGTCCGCATACAGCCACCGCTCGCAGAACCCAGCCGCGAGCAGGGGGAGCTTGAAGTCAATCCCAGAGGCCGCTATCTCAGACGCGGCAACGAAGCTCACGCACGCCCAGCATTGGGTAGGGTCGACAAGGCGCAGCGAGAAGAAGTGGCGCAACCAGGCAACCGAAGGAAGGATGCCCACCATAGCCTCGCAAACAAAGGCGATGACCGAAAGGAGGGCGTGGGGGAACAGTGCCACCCACGTCCAATCAACCGCCACGCGGCGCCCAAGGCCGCAGGCTGTTAGGGCCCGCGGTGCTTCGCTCTTGCCCTTCCGCCTCCCTGCACGGCCAAGTCCGGGCGCGCCTTGGGCCCGGGGGCTACTGTTGGCGTTCTGGGAACGGGGGTCCCCAGACTTGCCTGCCTGCGGCCTGCGGCATGGCTCAAAGGGGGGCCCAGCACGGGCCATCTTCACCAACACAGACCCAAGACCCTCGCGAGGGGCCAAGCCTCGCGGGGCGGACGACGCGCAGCTTCCTCAGGCACGGCCTCATCAGGCTGGCTCGCGAGGAGGCGGAGAGATCAAGGCGGGGTACCTCACGAGGTGCCCGTGACGCAAGCCATGACGACCAAGGGCGCCAGGCGGGTGCCAGCCCGCGCAGTGTCCTCCTTTCCCCTTTGGTGCAAAGGGGGCAAGTGCAGCCGCGGAGTACCGAGGCATCAGGCAAAGGTTGCCATTTCGGTGCAACAAGACCAAGACCAGGAGGACTGCAAGACGGAGGTCATCGTGGAGCCCAAGACGGCGTCACCACCAGAGCTTTGTGCAGGCGAAGACTACTTTTGTCAGGATAACTGGTACTAGCTGTCCCCTTTCAAATTAGCCCGCCATTGTTGGCTCCCTTCCCGCTCGATATTTGGGAAGAGGACCAGGGCCTCTATAAATAGGACCAGCCACCCGCAAGGCAGCAAGGCAGCTAGGCAGCTAGGTGAGAGGTTGGAGGTCAACAACCGGAGAGAGAGAGAGAGAGAGAGAAGGGTGACTGGACTCCTCCCAGCAGTTCATCGCCCCAGACAAGAACAGACCCTCGCGAGGCTGTTCTTCCTTGTATTGTTCATCATCCTCAGCCCAAGAGGCAATCCACCACACCACACACTGGAGTAGGGTATTACACCACAACGGTGGCCTGAACCAGTATAAACCCTGTGTCTCTTGTGTTGTTCTTTCCATAGCTTAGATCTTAGCGAGGCGGAGGGGTGCAGGTAGGTAGGAGGCGAAATCTCCGTGCGCACCCCAGTGTTTGAACCTCAAGGGTCTGCCGGAACCTGAAATGTGACATTATCGGCAACTGGCAGAAGCCTTATGGTTGTCTCTTTATTGCATAAGATGCATGCGCCAAACAATTTCTTTACTTTATCGCTATGCGATAGCAATAGTTGCAAGAGAAATAGTTGGCAAGACGACCATGTGACGACACATTGATAGAGATCAAGATGATGGAGATCATGGTGTCATGCCGGTGATGATAGAGATCATGACGGTACTTTGGAGACGAAGATCAAAGGCGCAAGATGATCATGGACATATCATGTCACATATTTTGAATGCATGTGATGTTTATCCTTTATGCATCTTATTTTGCTTAGTTCGGCGGTAGCATTATAAGATGATCTCTCACTAAATTTCAAGGTATAAGTGTTCTCCCTGAGTCTACACCATTGCGACAGTTCGTCGTGCCGAGACACCACGTGATGATCGGGTGTGATAAGCTCTACGTTCACATACAACGGGTGCAAGCCAGTTTTGCACACGCGGAATACTCGGGTTAAACTTGATGAGCCTATCATATGCAGATATGGCCTCAGAACACTGGAGACGAAAAGGTCGAGTGTGAATCATATAGTAGATATGATCAACATAGTGATGTTCACCATTGAAAACTACTCCATCTCACGTGATGATCAGACATGGTTTAGTTGATTTGGATCACGTGATCATTTAGATGACTAGAGGGATGTCTATCTAAGTGGGAGTTCTTTAGTAATTTGATTAATTGAACTTTAATTTATCATGAACTTAGTCCTGAAAGTATTTGCATAACTATGTTGTAGATCAATAGCTCGCGATGTAGCTCCTCGTTTATTTATGATATGTTCCTAGAGAAAACTATGTTGAAACATGTTAGTAGCAATGATGCGGACTAGCTCCGTGATCTGAGGATTATCCTTATTGAGGGAGTCCTGGATTAGGGGGTGTTCGGATAGCCGAACTATACCTTCAGCCGGACTCCTGGACTATGAAGATACAAGATTGAAGATTCTGTCCCGTGTCCGGAAGGGACTTTCCTTGGCGTGGAAGGCAAGCTTGGTGATACGGATGTTCAGATCTCCTACCATTGTAACCGACTCTACGTAACCCTAACCCTCTCCGGTGTCTATATAAACCGGAGGGTTTTAGTCCATAGGCTAGCTTCTAGGGTTTAGCCTGTCTGATCTCGTGGTAGATCTACTATTGTACTACCCATATCATCAATATTAATCAAGCAGGACGTAGGGTTTTACCTCCATCGAGAGGGCCCGAACCTGGGTAAAACTTCGTGTCCCTTGCCTCCTGTTACCATCCGGCCTAGACGCACAGTTCGGGACCCCCTACCCGAGATCCGCCGGTTTTGACACCGACATTGGTGCTTTCATTGAGAGTTCCTCTGTGCCGTCGCCGTCAGGCCCGATGGCTCCTACGATCATCAATGGCGATGCAGTCCAGGGTGAGACCTTCCTCCCCGGACAGATCTTCGTCTTTGGCGGCTTCGCACTGCGGGCCAATTCACTTGGCCATCTAGAGCAGATCGAAAGCTACGCACCTGGCCATCAGGTCAGATTCGGAAGTTTAAACTACACGGCTGACATCCACGGAGATTTGATCTTCGACGGATTCGAACGACTGCTGAGCGCGCCGCACTGTAACGACGAGCATGATCTAGCTCTGCCGCCGAATAGTGCCCTGGAGGCCACACCCGTATCGGCTCTGACCCTTAGTTCGGAGCCAACCACGCTGATCGAGGATGGGCGATTGGACGCCACCTCGGGGGCTGTAATCCCAATGGCGGTTGAGCCGAACACCAGCCCTGTACTTTGCAAGACTCATGACTCCATGGAGCCGGATTCTTATCCGGACTCCGAACCCTCCGCGCCCCTGCCGATCGAATCCGATTGGGCGCCGATCATGGAGTTCACAGCCGCGGACGTCTTTCAGCACTCGCCTTTCGGCGATATCCTGAAGTCACTGAAGTCTCTCTCTTTATCAGGAGAGCCCTGGCCGGACTACGGTCAGCAAGGTTGGGGTACGGACGATGAAGAAATTCAAAACCCACCCACCACCCACTTCGTAGCCACTGTCGACAACTTAACCGACATGCTCGACTTCGATTCCGACGACATTGATGGTATGGACACCGATGAAGGAGACGATGAAGAGCCAGCGCCTATTGAGCCCTGGAACGCCACCTCGTCATACGACGTATACATGGTGGACGCACCAAAAGATGACGACGAAGAGCGGAAGGACGCACCGAAGGATTGTTCCCTCGAAAAGCAGTCAAAGCGGCGACGCAAGCGCCGCCCCAAATCCCGCCTCGACAGAAATAGTCATCACACAGACCCAGCGCTGGAGCAGGGCGAACCGCTGCCGGACAATAGCAATCCGGATAATCAAACCGAACAAAAAAACCCTATCAAGGATAATGGTCCGGACAACATAACGCCGGACAGGCACCCGGAGCAGCAGAACGCCCGTAAAAGGCTTGTTGCCACCGCGAGGAGCCTTAAAAAGCAGAAGTGAAGGCTCAAGGCTACGCAAGACACACTCCAATTCAGATGGAGCAAAATACTCAACACTACAGCAAGGTACAGCGACAATCGCCCCTCCAAGAGCTACCCAAAGCGGAAGCTGCTACCCGAATTCGATGAGGAGGCTGCAGACCCCCCACAACCAAATATCAAAGCAGCCACCTGGTCGGATAGACGACCCCTCTACCAACACAGAGCGGCATACAACGCCGCTCACAATACAACACGCGACCCAGGCGAGGGTTTGCACCCAAAGGACGGCGCAACAAGATCCATCTATGGACCACGCAAGCGCCCCCCAGCATACAATGCAACACAACAAATATACGAACAACGCGGTACACCCAGCTACAGGGGTGCTGCACACCCTCTATGTTTCACCGACGAGGTGCTGGACCATGAATTTCCAAAGGGATTCAAACCCGTAAACATAGAGGCATACGATGGAACAACAGACCCCGGGGTTTGGATTGAGGACTATATCCTTCATATCCATATGGCTCGAGGAGATGATCTCCACGCCATCAAATACTTACCCCTCAAGCTCAAAGGGCCAGCTCGTCACTGGCTCAAAGGCCTCCCCGAAAGCTCCATTGGAAGTTGGGAAGAGCTCGAAGACGCCTTTCAGGAAAATTTTCAAGGGACTTATGTCCGACCTCCGGATGTGGATGATCTGAGTCATATAACTCAGCAGCCCGGAGAGTCAGCCCGAAAGCTTTGGAATAGGTTTCTTACTAAAAAGAACCAGATTGTCGACTGTCCGGACGCCGAAGCCTTAGTGGCTTTCAAGCATAGCGTCCGTGACGAATGGCTCGCCAGACACCTCGGCCAAAATAAGCCGAGAATGATGGCCGCATTAACAAACCTCATGACCCGCTTTTGCGCGGGTGAGGACAGCTGGCTAGCCAGATGCAGCACCAGCGACCCTAGTACATCAGAAGTTAGAGATGGAAATGGGAAATCACGGCGCAACAGCAATAACAAACGCCGGAATAAAGAAGACAGCACGAAGGGCACGACAGTAAATGCCGGATTCAAAAGCTCTCGGCCAGGTCAAAAGCCGCCCACTAAAGGCACCAGGGATGAACTATCCAGCCTCAACAAAATTCTGGACCAAGTATGTCAGATCCACAGTACCCCGGGTAAACCTGCTAATCATACCCACAGAGAATGTTGGGTCTTCAAACAGTCCGGCAAGCTCAACACCGTACACAAGGGGGAGGACACACCAAGTGAAGACGAGGACGAGCCCCCCAAGCAAGACACGGGGGAACAAAAGAATTTCCCACCAGAAGTCAAAACAGTTAACATACTACACATGATCAAGGGAAAAAACAATGCGGCACCCCCAGGAAAATATACCCAAGTGCCTGTCACCTCGAAGTCCTGCCAATGGTCATCTCAACCGATCACTTTCGACCATCGTGATTACTCAGGAAGTATCCAACACGCAGGATGGGCTCCCTTGGTATTAGACCCAGTAATTGGCGGATATCACTTCACACGAGTCTTGATGGACGGCGGCGCAGCCTAAACCTAATATATCACGATACAATCCGCGGGATGGGGTTAGAGCCAACACAAATTCGCCATAGCAATACTACCTTTAAAGGAGTAACGCCAGGCCCAGGGGCTCGTTGTACGGGCTCCCTCCTACTACAAGTTATATTCGGCTCCCCCGATAACTTCCATAGCGAGCATTTAACCTTCCACATCGCTCCGTTTCAAAGTGACTATCAAGCACTGCTCGGGCGCGAAGCTTTCGCTTGCTTTAATGCAATACCACACTACGCTTCCCTCACACTCAAGATGCCCGGTCCACGCGGCATCATTTCAGTGCACGGAAATATCAAGCGATCTCTGCGCGCCGAAGAGAGTGAGGCTGCCTTGGCAGCCACACACTAAAGGCGCCTGGACAAGCCAAGGCGCCCCATAGGTCGTCAAGACCTCAGACACAACTAATCAAGTCTGGCACCGCTACTTATACCGAATAAATGGTCACACCCCTATTTACAAGGGGCTCAACGCGCGCAGACATGTGGCCATTCCTCCTCATCTTGAATTATGCATAATTTCTTCAATTATCTTTTTGCACGACAACCTTTTTCACCTAAATCCCTCTCTTTTACAGACGATCATCGTGCCACACCCGTCCAGGATACGGCACAACACACAGGCACAGACGTGCAGCAGGGACCCGCTCCAAGGATTCTTTTTAGATTAAGACCCTGCGTAAACCTTTTTTACTGTCTCTTGTTGATACATATCCACCGTTGAGAAGGATGCTGACGTCTTGGCATGTGGCCACGCCAGACCAATGCACGTACCTGGACATAAGGGGCTTCTTACGAAGGCCATTATTTAGGCCGGGTTTATACCACAAAGACCGAATACCTTAGGGAGTGTTCGGCGTCGCGACTTTGGCCCTATATGCCTCAGCTCTGAATCATTGTCTTTGGTCAAATGTTGGGTTTGCCCGGCTCCTGTGTTTTGGTGCCTTACGTTCCGCTTTACCGGCTAAGGTAGCACCAGGAGAACTACTGTGATTGTGCCCCGGTTCATCCGGACGAGCACCTCAGTAGAGAAAGCCGAAAACTGATTGTCATGATCTAGCGCGAGACTGGTCAACCACTCGATGACCCATGGGAATGTTAGAATTCCTCCGCCTTAACGAAGGGCCGCTTTCCGGCCAGGCATATACGCACCCCGGGATCGGGAGAGTGCGGAGCCACCAGGGTCTATATAGTAGCCCCACTGTCAAACTCCTATGGCTAAGTGAAAGTGTTAAAGCATTATAGTCCGGTTGCCTCGCTCGCTCTGCTATCACCTCCTTAATAGGACCAAGACGTTGGGCTAAGTGTGAACGCGTGTTTCTGCGAACACCTTCGCATTATATGCGTGGGGGTTGAAGCCGACGACTGCAATCTTTCAGGTTATACACATGTATACATAAACGGCCGCCCAGGAGGCATCACATTACTTTCAGGCAAAAGTTTAAAAGTAGCCTTATGAGAATTTATAAAAGCATTTCGCTTACAATGAGATTACATGTCACTCAAACATAATATTTTTTGAGCACTGGGTCTCTATCAAACGAGCACCCTCAAGAACTTCCTCAAAGTAGTGCTCAGCAGCCCTTTGACCTATGGCCGAATCCTGCACTGCAACAGTGGTAGCATCCATCTCTGCCCAGTATGCTTTAGCACGGGCAAAGGCCATTCGTGCGCCTTCTATGCACGCCGACCTCTTCATCGCATTTATGCGCGGCACCACGTCAAGGAACTGCTGCACCAAGCTGAAACAGCTGTACGGTTTCGACCTTCCCGGCCATAGCTGATCCACAATAGACCTCATGGAGAGTCCGGACAACCTATTTAGTTCGGCCCATTCGGCTAATTGGTCCGTCAATGAAACCGGACACTCGGGAGAAAGGAACTATTTCCAAAACAGCTGGTCTACTTCACGGTCCGTCTGACTCTGGAAGTATTTGGCCGCATCGGCAACGCTCGCCGCCAAATCCATATACACATCATCCGAACTCCATAGCCGATCCAGAGGGGCATACCGTGGATCTCCGAACTTCCTCTGCAGCATAAAGGATTTGCCGGCCACAATATCCCCGGCTTCCCGTAGCACCTCCTTCTTTGCCCTCATAGCAGAACGGAGGTCTTTTCCCGTTGCAGCAGCCTTCTCAAGGTCCGATGCCTTCGCCTGATTTTCCTTTTCAAGAGCCCCGCAACGGTCGACGGCGGCTTTTAATTCTACGGCCATATTAGCCATCTTATCCCGGCTCTCGCCATGCGCGGCCTTCTCGGCTCGCAACTCTTCGGCCGCCTTCAAAGCAGCCACATTACCCAATCTCGCTTGTTCCTTGGCTCGGGCAAGTTCCGCCCACAAGGCTTCAATAGTGGCAGCTCCATCTGCAGTAATAACATGTTAAATATACTGGCTTCATGCTGCTCTTACTATGCGGCGTTTACCAGATAATAACACGTACCCTGCGCCTCGTCAAGCCTTTTGTTAACAAGCTCGATGTCGGCGTCTGCCGCATCCAACTGCCGTTCTAAATGGGCAAACTCGCGAGCCCGGCTAGCCACCAGAGCTTCCATCACCTGCACATAAAGGCAGTATGGTTATTACCTGGGAATATGATCCCCTGTTCATCGTCGTTTCCGACGACGACCAGAGTCTCAGGGGCTACTATCTACACAGGGCACACCTAGTATGTGTAGGACTATCATACATTATTTTACGTACCTCAAAGCCTGTCAGTAGACTCATAAAAGCTTTATGCAATCCGCTTTCGGCGGACGAGATTCTCTCCATCACCGTATTCATCAGCACATGGTGTTCATCTAAGATGGCCGCTCGCCCCACCAACTCCCTCAGAACATCCGACCGCACACTAGACGGTGCCGGACTCGTTTGTCTGCTCTCTTCGGGAGCCGGACACTGGGAACTTCGGGGGTCGACAGGATTATCTTCTGGCCTCGCCGGACTCGGAGAGGCCCTCCGCGACGACACTTCAGGGTCGCCCGCTTCCGGAGCGGAGGAGTCCGGAGGAGGCGATTCGCTTTCCATCATCTCTGGAAGAAGATCCCCCGAAGACGAGCTCATTTGAGAGGGGCTAAGGCCCGAACTGCAAAGATACATGAAGTGGTTATCTTCTCAGAAGAAAAGACGACATATCTGTACTATTAAAGTATTTTGGGTCACTTACGACTCGTGGGAGAATTGATCCCCCCGCAGACTTTGTGCGGCAACCGCACCCCCCGGGGTAGGACCCTCTGTGGGAGACTTCTTCTCCCGTTTGGAAGCTTCGGCTTCCGAATCCCCGGACGCAATCCTTTTCCTCTTCTGGTCGACTTCCTTCATGGAGACGCTCGCTCCCTCGGCTAGAGCGGCCAGCGTTTGGGGCCCGCGACCGCCCGCATTTTCCTTCAAGGGCTCCGGGCAAGGTGTGGCCTGGAGCATCTTTTCCAATATCGGATTTTCCAAACCCTCAGGGAGGGGGGCCGAGCACCGAATCAACTTCGCCTTCGTTAGCCAGTCCTGGTCAAAAAGCGGACTCTCAGAAATAACTTCGCATCAAAGGAGAGGTAGTATGCTCGGTCGGAAGATGCCTTACCTGTTCGGCGGCGCGGTTGCTACTCAGGCCCGCATCCTCGGTGATTTTCGGACACTCCACTTGAGGTCCGAAGAACGACTTGTACATCTCCTCGTGCGTCAAGCCGAGGAAATTTTGAATGTCGCGCAGTCCCTCGGGATTAAACTCCCACAAGCGAAGTTGCCGGCGTTTGCAAGGCTGGACTTGGCAAACTAGCATAACTTGTGCTACCACAACCAAACTGAAATCTCCATTAAATAGATCTTGAATGCGGCTTTGCAGTATAGGCACGTCCTTGGCCGGACCCCAGCTCAATCCTCTGCTAATCCATGACATCAGTTGTGGTGGAGGGCCCGGGCGGAAGATAGGGTCGGCCGCCCACTTGGCACTTCTAGGAGCCGTGATGTAGAACCACTCCTGTTGCCACAATTCAGACACCTCTGGAATGGAACCTTTGGGCCATGCAGCTCCCGTCATCTTGCATATTGAGGCACCTCCACACTCCGCATGTTGCCCCTCAGTCATCTTCGGTTTTACTTCAAAGGTCTTGAGCCATAGGCCAAAGTGAGGGGTAACCCGGAGGAAGGCCTCGCACACAACAATAAATGTCGTGATATGAAGAAAGGAGTCCGGAGCTAGATCATGGAAATCTAGCCCGTAGTAAAACATCAAGCCCCTGACAAAAGGATCCAATGCAAGGCCTAGACCTCGGAGGAAGTGGGAGACGAACACGACGCTCTCGTTGGGTTCAGGGGAGGGGACGGCCTGCCCCCGGGGAGGCAGCCGATGCAGAATCTCGGCGATCAGATATCTGGCCTCCCTCAACTTTTTGACGCCTTCTTCCGTCACCCATCGGCCTTGAAGGCTAGATCCGGACATGACTGAAGGTTCGGAGCACCTGACCTGAACCTTGGGCGTTTGAGCTTGAGGTGGGGGAAGGATTCGATTGAGCACGGGAGGGAAAAATAAAAGGCCTCGTCCCTTTATAAAGAGGGTGGATATCAAGCGTCCTCCCCGTGTCCGTTTGGACTTGCCTATGATCTAGGAGTCCTAGAAGTGGTTGGGTTACCCACGCCCGTATTGATGAGAATCCCGGAATAAGGGGACACGATCTCTGCTTTAACAAGACATGCCAAGGAAACCGCCTCGCATAACGCGCTAAGATGGGATAGTAAAACGGTTCGAATAAAAGTTTGGCCGTGGTGTGATGTCACACTATGGAGTACGTCAGCAGATTAGATTTGTGTAAATATTATTCTCTCTATGGCAATATGTGGAAACTTATTTTGCAGGGCTGGACACTATCTTTGTGTTCAAAATCTTCTATGAAGTACTTGGAGGAGGCACCCGCCTTGCAATGCCGAAGACAATCTGCGCGCCGGACTCGTCGTCATTGAAGCCTGGTTCAGGGGCTACTGAGGGAGTCCTGGATTAGGGGGTGTTTGGATAGCCGAACTATACCTTCAGCCGGACTCCTGGACTATGAAGATACAAGATTGAAGACTCCATCCCGTGTCCGGAAGGGACTTTCCTTGGCGTGGAAGGCAAGCTTGGTGATACGGATGTTCAGATCTCCTACCATTGTAACCGACTCTACATAACCCTAACCCTCTCTCTAGTGTCTATATAAACCAGAGGGTTTTAGTCCGTAGGACAACATACACATCAACAATCATACCATAGGCTAGCTTCTAGGGTTTAGCCTCTCTAATCTCGTGGTAGATCTACTCTTGTACTACCCATATCATCAATATTAATCAAGCAGGACGTAGGGTTTTACCTCCATCGAGAGGGCCCAAACCTGGGTAAAACTTCGTGTCCCTTGCCTCCTGTTACCATCTGGCCTAGACGCACAGTTCGGGACCCCCTACCCGAGATCCGCCGGTTTTGACACCGACACTTATCCTCATTGATGTACAGAAGAATTATGTCCTTGATGCACCGCTAGGTGACGGACCTATTGCAGGAGCAGATGCACATGTTATGAACGTTTAACAAAAAGCTCGGTATGATGACTACTTAATAGTTTAGTGCACCATGCTTTATGGCTGAGAACCGGGACTTCAAAAACGTCTTGAATGCCACAGAACATATAAGATGTTCTAAGAGTTGAAATTGGTATTTCATACTCATGCCCGTGTCGAGAGGTATGAGACCTTCGATAGTACTTTTCCTACAAGGTGGAGGAGAATAGCTCAACCAGTGAGCATGTGCTCAGATTGTCTGGGTACTACAATTGCTTGAATCAAGTGGGAGTTAATCTTCCAGATAAGATAGTAATTGATAAAGTTCTCTAGTCACTATCACCAAGTTACTAGAATTTAGTGATGAACTATAATATGCAAGGGATGACAAAAGTAATTCCCAAGCTCTTCGCGATGCTGGAATCGATGAAGGTAGAAATCAAGAAATAGCATCAAGTGTTGATGGTTAACAAGACCACTAGTTTCAAGAAAAGGGCAAAGGGAAAGAAAGAGGAACTTCAAAGAAGAAAGGCAAGCAAGTTGCCACTCCCATGAAGAATCTCAAAGCTAGACCCAAGCCTGGAACTGAGTGCTTCTACTACAAAGGAAATGGTCACTGGAAGTGGAACTTCCCTAGATACTTGGCGGATAAGAAGGATGGCAAAGTGAACAAAAGTATATATTTTATATACATGTTATTGATGTGTACTTTACTAGTGTTTATAACAACACCTCAGTATTTGATACTGGTTCAGTTACTAAGAGTAATAACTCGAAACGGGAGTTGCAAAATAAACAGAGACTAGTTAAGGGCGAGGTGATGATGTGAGTTGGAAGTGATTCCAAGGTTGATAAGATCACCATCGCACACTCCCTTTACCTTCGGGACTAGTGTTAAACCTAAAATCAATGTTATTTGGTGTTTGCGTTGAGCATAATATGATTGGATCATGTTTATTGCAATACGGTTATTCATTTAAGTCAAAGAATAATTGTTATTCTGTTTACATGAATAAAACCTTCTGAGGTCATACACCCAAGGTGAATGTTTTATTGAATCTCGATCATAGTGATACAAATATTCATAATATTGAAGCCAAAGGATGCAAAGTTAATAATGATAGTGCAACTTATTTGTGGCACTGCCGTTTAGGTCATATTGGTGTAAAACACATAAAGAAAATCCATGTTGATGGGCTTTTGGAATCACTTGATTATGAATCAGTTGATGCTTGCGAACCATGCCTCATGGGCAAGATGACTAAGACTTCATTCTCCGGAACAATGGAGCGAGCAACTGACTTATTGGATATAATACATACTGATGTATGCAGTTCGATGAGTGTTGAGGCTCGCGGCAGGTATCGTTATTTTCTGACCTTCACAAATGATTTGAGCAGATATGGGTATATCTACTTGATGAAACATAAATATGAAACATTTGAAAAGTTCAAATAATTTTGGAGTGAAGTTGAAAATCATCGTAACAAGAAAAAAAGTTTCTATGATCTGATCGTGGAGGAGAATATTTGAGTTACGAGTTTGGTCTTTATTTGAAACAATGCAGAATAGTTTCGCAACACACGCCACCTCGAACACCACAGCGTAATGGTGTGTCCGAACGTCATAATCGTACTTTATTAGATATGGTGCAATCTACAATGTATCTTACCGATTTATCACTATCGTTTTGGGGTTATGCATTAGAGACAGCTGCATTCACATTAAATAGGGCACCATCTAAATCCGTTGAGACGACACCATGTGAATTGTGGTTTGGCAAGAAACCAAAGTTGTCGTTTCCTAAAGTTTGGGGTTGCGATGCTTATGTGAAAAAGTTTCATCCTGATAAGATCAAACCCAAATCAGAGAAATGTGTCTTCATAGGATACCCAAAGGAGACAGTTGGGTATACCTTCTATCACAGATCCAAAAGGCAATATCTTTGTTGCTAAGAGTGGATCCTTTCTGGAGAAGAAGTTTCTCTCGAAAGAAGTGAGTGGGAGGAATGTAGAACTTGATGAGGTAATTGTACCTTCTCCCGAATTGGAAAGTAGTTCATCACAGAAATCAGTTCTAGTGATCTCTACACCAATTAGTGAGGAAGCTAATGATGATGATCATGAAACTTCAGATCAAGTTACTACTGAACCTCGTAGGACAACCAGAGTATGGTCCGCAGCAGAGTAGTACGGTAATCCTTTATGGAAGTCATGTTACTAGACCATGACGAACCTACAAACTATGAGGAAGCGATGATGAGCCCAAATTCCGCGAAATGGCTTGAGGCCATGAAATCTGAGATGGGATCCATGTATGAGAAAAAAGTATGGACTTTGATTGACTTGCCTGATGATTCGTGAGTCATTAAGAATAAATGGATTTTCAATAGGAAGACGGACATGATAGTAGTGTTACTATATACAAAGCTCAAATTGTCGCAAAAGGTTTTCGACAAGTTAAAGATGTTGACTACGATGAGATTTTCTCACTCGTAGCGATGCTTAAGTCTGTCCGAATCATGTTTGCAATTACCACATTTTATGAAATCTGGCAAATGGATGTCAAAATAGCATTCCTTAATGGATTTCTTAAAGAAGAGTTGTATATGATGCAACAAGAAGGTTTTGTCAATCCTAAAGGTGCTAACAAAGTGAGCAAGCTCCAGTGATCCATCTATGGACTGGTACAAGCATCTCGGAGTTGGAATATATGATTTGATAAAGTGATCAAAGCATATGGTTTTATACATACTTAAAGTGAAGCCTGTATTTACAAGAAAGTAAGTGGGAGCACTGCAGCATTTCTGATAAGTATATGTGAATGACATATTGTTGATCAGAAATAATGTAAATTTTTCTGGAAAGCATAAAGCAGTGTTTGAAAAGAGTTTTTCAAAGAAATACATCGATGAAGCTGCTTACACATTGAGCATCAAGATCTATAGAAATAGATCAAGACGCTTGATAAGTTTTTTCAAAGAGTACATACCTTGACAAGATTTTGAAGTAGTTCGAAATGGAACAGTCAAAGAAGGAGTTCTTGCCTGTGTTGCAAGGTGTGAAGTTGAGTAAAGACTCAAAACCGGATCACAGCAGAAAATAGAAAGAGAATGGAAGTCATTCCCAATGCCTCAGCCATAGGTTCTATAAAGTATGATATGTTGTTTACCAGTCCTATTGTATACCTTAGCATGATTCTGGCAAGGGATTACAATAGTGATCTAGGAGTAGATCACTGGACAGCGGTCAAAATTATCCTTAGAGGACTAAGGAAATATTTCTCGGTTATGGAGGTGATAAAAGAGTTCGTCGTAAAGAGTTACGTTGATGCAAGCTTTTTACATCGATCTAGATGACTCTAAGTCTCGATCTGGATACATATTGAAAGTGGGAGCAATTAGCTAGAGTAGCTCCATGCAGGGCATTGTAGACATAGAAATTTGCGAAATTCATATGGATTTGAATGTTGCAGACCCGTTGACTAAATTTCTCTAAAAAGCAAAACATGATCACTCTTTGGGTGTTAATCACATAGCGATGTGAACTAGATTACTGACTCTAGTAAACCCTTTGGGTGTTAGTCACATGGAGATGTGAACTATTGGTGTTAAATCACATGACGATGTGAACTAGATTATTGACTCTAGTGCAAGTGGGAGACTGGAGGAAATATGCCCTAGAGGCAATAATAAAGTTGTTATTTATATTTCCTTATATCATGGTAAATGTTTATTATTCATGCTAGAATTGTATTAACCGGAAACTTAGTACATGTGTGAATACATAGACAAACAGAGTGTCACTAGTTTGCCTCTACTTGACTAGCTCATTGAATCAATGATGGTTATGTTTCCTAACCATAGACATGAGTTGTCATTTGATTAATGGGATCACATCATTAGAGAATAATGTGATTGACTTGACCCATCCGTTAGCTTAGCATGATGATCGTTTAGTTTGTTGCTATTGCTTTCTTCATGACTTATACATGTTCCTATGACTATGAGATTATGCAACTCCCGAATACCGGAGGAACACTTTGTGTGCTACCAAATGTCACAACGTAACTGGGTGATTATAAAGGTGCTCTACAGGTGTCTCCGATGGTACTTGTTGAGTTGGCATAGATCAAGATTAGGATTTGTCACTCCAATTGTCGGGGAGGTATCTCTGGGCCCTCTCGGTAATCCACATCACTATAAGCCTTGCAAGCAATGTAACTAATGAGTTAGTTGTGGGATGATGTATTACAGAATGAGTAAAGAGACTTGCCAGTAACGAGATTGAACTAGGTATTGAGATACCGACGATCGAATCTCGGGCAAGTAACATACCGATGACAAAGGGAACAATGTATGTTGTTATGCGGTTTGCTCGACAAAGATCTTCGTAGAATATGTAGGAACCAATATGAGCATCCAGGTTCCTCTGTTGGTTATTGAATGGAATTGAGTCTCGGTCATGTCTACATAGTTCTCGAACCCGTAGGGTCCGCATGCTTAACGTTCGGTGACGATCGGTATTATGAGTTTATGTGTTTTGATGAACCGAAGGTTGTTCAGAGTCCCGGATGTGATCACGGGCATGAAGAGCAGTCTCGAAATGGTCGAGACATAAAGATCGATATATTGGAAGCCTATGTTTGGACATCGGAATGGTTCTGAGTGGTTCGGGCATTTTTTCTGTAGTACCGGGAGGTTACCGGAACCCCCCGGGAGAAGTTATGGGCCTTAAGAAGGAAGCACACCAGCCCACAAGGGGCTGGTGCGCCCCCCTTGGGCAGGAGGCCGAATTGGAGTAGGTTTAGGGGGCGGCCCCCCTTTCCTTCTCTCCTACTCCTCCTTCCCTTCATCTCCTACTCCAACTAGGGAAGGGGGAATCCTACTCCCGGTGGGAGTAGGACTCCCCTAGGGCGCACCATAGATAGGGCCGCCCCCTCTCCTCCTCCACTCCTTTATATGCGGGGGAAGGGGGCACCCCATGGACACACAAGTTGATCAGTTGATCTTTTAGCCGTGTGCGGTGCCCCCCTCCACCATAATCCACCTCAGTCATATCGTAGAGGTGCTTAGGCGAAGCCCTGCATCGGTAGCATCATCATCACCGTCATCACGTCGTCGTGCTGACAGAACTTTCCCTCGAAGCTCTGCTGGATCGGAGTTTGTGGGATGCCACCGAGATGAACGTGTGCTGAACTCGGAGGTGTCGTATGTTCGGTACTTGGATCAGTTAGATCGTGAAGACGTACGACTACATCAACCGCGTTGTCATAACGCTTCTGCTTACGGTCTACGAGGCTACGTAGACGACACTCCCCCCTCTCATTGCTATGCATCACCATGATCTTGCGTGTGCGTAGAATTTTTTTTTGAAATTACTGTGTTCCCCAACACATGCCACATGGGCAAGATGACTAAGACTCCTTTCTCTGGAACAATGGACGAGCAATAGACTTATTGGAAATAATACATATTGATGGATGCGGTCCTATGAGTGTTGATGCTCGTGGAGGGTATCATTATTTTCTGACCTTCACAGATGATTTGAGCAGATATGGGTATATCTACTTGATGAAACATAAGTCTGAAACATTTGAAAAGTTCAAAGAATTTCAGAGTGAAGTAGAAAATCATCGTAACAACAAAATTAAGTTTCTACGATATGATCGTGGAGGTGAATATTTGAGTTATGAGTTTGTTCTTCATTTGAAACAATGCGGAATAGTTTCGCAACGCACGCCACCTGGAACACCACAACGTAATGGTGTGTCCAAACATCGTAACCGCACTTTATTAGATATGGTGCGATCTATGATGTCTCTTACTAATTTACCGCTATTGTTTTGGGGTTATTGTTTAGAGACGGTTGCATTCACGTTAAATAGGGCACACCATCGAAATCCGTTGAGACGACACCATATGAACTGTGGTTTGGC
This sequence comes from Triticum urartu, assembly GCF_056163025.1. Lineage (NCBI taxonomy): Eukaryota > Viridiplantae > Streptophyta > Magnoliopsida > Poales > Poaceae > Triticum > Triticum urartu. Next base: position 417,832,506 of record NC_141877.1, on the reverse strand, counting down.
AAGAAACCCAAGTTGTCGTTTCTTAAAGTTTGGGGCTGAGATGCTTATGTGAAAAAGCTTCAACCTGATAAGCTCGAACCCAAATTGGAGAAATGTGTCTTCATAGGATACCCAAAGGAGACTGTTGGGTACACCTTCTATCATAGATCCGAAGGCAAGATACTTGTTGCTAAGAATGGATCCTTTCTAGAGAAGGAGTTTCTCTCGAAAGAAGTGAGTGGGAGGAAAGTAGAACTTGATGAGGTAATTGTACCTTCTCCCTTATTGGAAAGTAGTTCATTACAGAAATCAGTTCAAGTGATTCCTACACCAATTAGTGAGGAAGCTAATGATGATGATCATGAAACTTCTAATCAAGTTACTACCAAACCTCGTAGGTCAACCAGAATAAGATCCGAACCAGAGCGGCACGGTAATCATGTTCTGGAAGTCATGTTACTTGACCATGACGAACCTACGAACTATGAGGAAGCGATGATGAGCCCAGATTCCGCAAAATGGCTTGAGGCCATGAAATCTGAGATGGGATCCATGTATGAGAACAAAGTATGGACTTTGGTTGACTTGCCCGATGATCGACAAGCCGTAGAGAATAAATGGATCTTCAAGAAGAAGACTGACGCTGACGGTAATGTTACTGTCTACAAAGATCGACTTGTTGCGAAAGGTTTCCGACAAGTTCAAGGAGTTGACTACGATGAGACCTTCTCACCCGTAGTGATTCTTAAGTCCGTTCAAATCATGTTAGCAATTGCCGCATTTTATGATTATGAAATTTGGATATCTTAAAGAAGAGTTGTATATGATGCAACCGGAAGGTTTTGTCTATCCAAAAGGTGCTAACAAAGTGTGTAAGCTCCAGTGATCCATTTATGGACTGGTGCAAGCATCTCGGACTTGGAATATACGCTTCGATAGTGTGATCAAAGCATATGGTTTTATATAGACTTTTGGAGAAGCCTGTATTTATAAGAAAGTGAGTAGGAGCTCTGTAGCATTTCTGATATTATATGTGGATGACATATTATTGATCGGAAATGATACTGTATTTCTGAATAGCATAAAAGGATACTTGAATAAGAATTTTTCAATGAAAGACCTCGGTGAAGCTGCTTATATATTGGGCATCAAGATCTATAGAGAGAGATCAAGACGCTTAATTGGACTTTCACAAAGCACATACCTTGATAAAGTTTTGAAGAAGTTCAAAATGGATCAAGCAAAGAAAGGGTTATTGCCTGTGTTACAAGGTGTGAAGTTGAGTCAGACTCAATGCCCGACCACTACAGAAGATAGAGAGAAAATCAAAATGCCTCAGCCATAGGTTATATAATGTATGCAATGCTGTGTACCAGACCTGATGTGTGCCTTGCTATTAGTTTAGCAGGGAGGTACCAAAGTTATCCAGGAGTGGACCACTCGATAGCGGTCAAGAACATCCTAAAATACCTGAAAGGGACTAAGGATATGTTTCTCGTTTATGGATGTGATAAAGATCTCGTCGTAAACGGTTACATCGATGCAAGATTTGACACTGATCTGGATGACTCTAAGTCACAAACCGGATACGTATTTTTATTGAATGGTGGAGATGTCAGTTGGTGCAGTTCTAAACAGAGCATTGTGGCGGGATCTACGTGTGAAGTGCAATACATAGCTGCTTCGGCAGCAGCAAATGAAGGAGTCTGGATGAAGGAGTTCATATCCGATTTGGGTGTATAACCTAGTGCATGGGGTCCAATGAAAATCTTTTGTGACAATATTGGGGCAATTGCCTTGGCAAAGGAATCCAGATTTCACAAGAGAACCAAGCACATCAAGAGACGCTTCAATTCCATCTGTGATCAAGTCAAGGAGGGAGACATAGAGATTTGCAAGATACATACGGATCTGAATGTTGCAAACTTGTTGACTAAGCCTCTCTCAAGAGCAAAACATGATCAACACCAAGACTCCATGGGTGTTAGAATCATTATTGTGCAATCTAGATTATTGACTCTAGTGCAAGTGGGAGAGTGAAGGAAATATGCCCTAGAGGCAATAATAAAGTTGTTATTTATATTTCCTTATACCATGATAAATGTTTATTATTTATGCTAGAATTGTATTAACCGGAAACTTAGTACATGTGTGAATACATAGACAAACAGAGTGTCCCTAGTATGCCTCCACTTGACTAGCTCGTTAATCAAAGATGTTTAAGTTTCCTAGCCATAGACATGTGTTGTCATTTGATGAACGGGATCACATCATTAGAGAATGATGTGATGGACAAGACCCATCCGCTATTGCTTTCTTCATGACTTATACATGTTCCTATGACTATGAGATTATGCAACTCCCGAATACCGGAGGAACACCTTATGTGCTATCAAGCGTCACAACGTAACTGGGTGATTATAAAGATGCTCTACAGGTGTCTCCGATGGTGTTTGTTGAGTTGGCATAGGTCAAGATTAGGATTTGTCACTCCGTGTATCGGAGAGGTATCTCTGGGCCCTCTCGGTAATGCACATCAAAATGAGCCTCGCAGGCAATGTGACTAATGAGTTAGTCACGGGATGGTGCATTACGGAGCGATTAAAGAGACTTGCCGGTAACGAGATTGAACTAGGTATAATGATACCGACGATCGAATCTCGGGCATGTAAACATACTGATGACAAAGGGAACAATGTATGTTGTTGTGCGGTTTGACCAATAAAGATCTTCGTAGAATGTGTAGGAACCAATATGAGCATCCAGGTTCCGCTATTCTTTATTGACCGGAGAAGTGTCTCGGTCATGTCTACATAGTTCTCGAACCCGTAGGGTCCCCACGCTTAACGTTCCATGGCGATTGGTATTATGAGTTTATGTGATTTGATGTACCAAAGGTTGTTCGGAGTCCCGGATGAGATCACGGACATGACGAGGAGTCTTGAAATGGTCGAGACATAAAGATTGATATATTGGACCATGTTGCTCGGACACCGGAAGTGTTCCGGAGAATTTTGGATAAAACCAGAGTGCCGGAGGGTTACCGGACCCCCCCCCCCCGGAAGTTATTGGGCCACCATGGGTCTTAGAGGAGAGAGGGTCGGCCAGGAGGTGGCGCCCCCCCCCCCAGTCCGAATTGGACAAGGGGAGGGGGCGGCGCCCCCCTCCTTCCTTCTCTCCCCATCATCCTTCGTTTCCCTCCTTTTTGGACTAGGAAAGGGGGGAACCTACTCCTAGTAGGAGTAGGATTCCCCCCTCCCCTTGGGGCGCGCCCCTTGAGGCCGGCCGGCCACCTCCTCCCCTCCTTTATATACGGGGGAGGGGGGCACCCCATAGACACACAAGTTGATTTCTTAGCCGTGTGCGGTGCCCCCCCTCCACAGTTTTTCTACCTTGGTCATATTGTCGTATTTCTTAGGCGAAGCCCTGTGTCAGTAACTTCATCATCACCGTCAACACGCCATCGTGCTGACGAAACTCTCCCTCGGCCTCAGCTGGATCTAGAGTTCGAGGGACGTCACCGAGCTGAACGTGTGCAGATCGCGGAGGTGTTGTGCGTTCGGTACTTGATCGGTTGGATCGCGAAGACGTTCGACTACATCAACCGCGTTACTCAACGCTTCCGCTTTCGGTTTACGAGGGTACGTAGACACACTCTCTCCTCTCGTTGCTATGCATCTCCTAGATAGATCTTGCGTGTTCGTAGGAATTTTTTTTTGAAATACTACATTCCCCAACACCTATATGGGGGTGCACCAGCCCCTTAGGGGCTGGTCTGTCCCCCTCTTGGCCCATTAGGCCCATATAGTTACCCGGGGGGTGCCCGAAACCCCTTCTGGTGACCCGATATGTACCCAGTACCCCTAGAACATTTCCGGTGTCCGAATATCATCGTCCTATATATGAATCTTTACCTCTCAACCATTTTGAGACTCCTTGTCATGTCTGTGATCTCATCCGAGACTCCGAACAACATTTGGTAACCAAATCACATAACTCATATAATACAAAATCATCATCGAACGTTAAGCGTGCGGACCCTACGGGTTCGAGAACTATGTAGACATGACCGAGACACATCTCCGATCAATAACCAACAGCGGAACCTGGATGCTCATATTGGTTCCTACATATTCTACGAATATCTTTATTGGTCGTACCGTAATGACAACATGCGTTATTCCCTTTGTCATCGGTATGTTACTTGCCCGAGATTCGATCGTGGTATCTTCATACCTAGTTCAATCTCGTTACCGGCAAGTCTCTTTACTCGTTCTGTAATACATCATCGTGCAACTAACTCATTAGTTACATTGCTTACAAGGCTTCTTATGATGTGCATTACCGAGAGGGCCCAGAGATACCTCTCTAATACTCGGAGTGACAAATCCTAATCTTGATCTATGCCAACCCAACAAACACCTTTGGAGATACTTGTAGAGCATCTTTACAATCACTTAGTTACGTTCTGACGTTTGATAGCACACAAGGCATTCTTCCGGTATTCGGGAGTTGCGTAATCTCATAGTCAAAAGAATATGTATATGACATGAAGAAAGCAATAAAACTGAACGATCAATATGTTAAGCTAATGGATGGGTCTTGTCCATCACATCATTCTCCTAATGATGTGATCCTGTTTATCAAATTACAACACATGTCTATGGTTAGAAAACTTAACCATCTTTGATTAACGAGCTAGTCTAGTAAAGGCTTACTAGGGACACGGTGTTTTGTCTATGTATCCACACATGTATCAAGTTTCCGGTTAATACAATTCTAGCATGAATAATAAACATTTATCATGATATAAGGAAATATAAAATAACAATTTTATTATTGCCTCTAGGGCATATTTCTTTCGGTCTCCCACTTGCACTAGAGTCAATAATCTAGATTACATTATAATGATTATAACACCCATGGAGTCTTGGTGTTGATCATGTTTTGCTTGTGAAAAAGGCTTAGTCAACGGGACTGCCAACGGTTCTTAACGTCGCTACTCTATTGGGAGGATCGCGCTTGATGACACGGTCTTGAGGTCACATGTTGCTCTACTTCCGGTGCTCATCGTTGTCCAAGGTGATCGTCAGTGGCGCTATGTACGTCATCGCCGGCGAGTCCAAGACGGTGGCTTTAGTGGACTGACCAAGTCTCGCCATCTACTTGCCACCTCCTTTTCAGCATCAAGGGTGGAAGGTGACGCTCGTTGTTCGTAACAAATTGTAGTCTTTTTGTATTTGAAATTCTCTCTTTCTATAAAAATATGGTACGCATTCGTGTACTCTCGTAAAAAAAGTTGGTATAGTAGTGAGAACCGACGTTTGGCTCTCGGCCTCCATGGAATGTTTTTTTTAGAAAAATTCAAAATTCAAACTTTCGGTTTCAAAAAAATCTGAAAATTTGTGTGCAAATAAACAAGGATGTTATGTGTCTATATGTAAAATTTTAGGATGAAATATGTTGAAATGCGACCTGTACAAGGATGAATAGTATCATGTGTTAAAAAGTTTCAGATTTTTCTTTTTTGCACAACCCTCATTTCAACATATTTTGCCCTGAAAATTTACACGCATGTGCGTTATGCCTCCATGGAATCTGTATTTTTTTCAGAATTTTTTGAAACGTAAAAAAATATGAATTTTGAATATTTCAAAACCGAGCTCCATGTCAAATAATTGAGTTAGTGAGTATCAACTACTCCTATTTAGGTACTGTAGGATCTGTTGTTGACTAGATGCTCCCTGGCTGATTCCGTGACTCCTCCCAGGCCAATCGCCGTGAAGAAGTTTGATGGCGAATCTTGTATTCTTGGCCGAGTCAGTGGGGAAGAGGGCATCCCGGACCACCGGGTCGTCGTCGATCATCCTCCGCCGGACCAGCCATATCCCGAGCCGCTCCAGCAGCTCCTGGAAGAGCACCTTGAGGAACATGCGCGATGAAGACGTGGTGTCCTCCTCCGTCAACCTGACACGGCCGGCAAGCACGCCGCGCCACGAGACGGCGTTCGTCGCCAGCAGGTGCGCGTAGAGCCTGGCGGGGCCACGCACCTCGTCGGTGTCCATGCGGTGCACCGCCGTGTAGAGCCGCGCGAAGCAGGCTTCGAAGCCGGCCTGGTACGCCCGGTCGTCGCCGAGGGCGCAGAGCCGCTGCGCGAGCTGCCCATGGTAACGGGTATACGCCCTCTCCTGCCGGCAGCACTCGATGATCTCGGTCTCCTGGCCGGGCCTCACCACCGACGATAGCCTGTGCCCGGCTTCCTCGATGTCCACGGTTGACATTATTATGTGGCATATTGTCCTCCGGAGGTCGATCAGATCGGCCGCAGTCTCGTCCCTGATCATCATCGCCTCTGTGTGTTCTTTGATGTGTGCTTCACCTTTAGAAGAAGAGAGTTCGTCGAAGTCGTTTCCAAGCATGATTTTTTTTCAGGTGCCCTTAGGTAGCGCTTGGGTTGAATACGTCGAGCTGGCTATCAGGGTCGAGACCATGGCCGGAGATCTCAACCGGCGTGTGAATACGTTTGCCGCAAGGATCCGTGTGCGGCAAGGAGAGGACAAAGTTCAAACTGTAACGGACACGATCCTAATCGTAAATTCGTAACAATCGTGGTCGTGACGGTTAGCAATCTGTTGTGAACGTCAAACCTGAATTGTATATGTGTTAGCATAACTATAGCAAATTCGCTCACAAAAAATGCAAGGTGCTTTTTTTTGGAAATGTTATCTGGCGACTGTTCCCTGGGAGACCAAGTCTGTCGATTCTTGGCGAACGCTTCTTCTTTTTTTTCTCAGAAGAAGCCTAGCCACGTTGGGGGAGGTTTTGAACTCGCAACCTTGCGAGGGGTTTTTGGCCAATGGGCGGGAGAGGGGATTGTTAACATTCATGGTAAAACTGATATTTATATGTAACGTTGGCATTTTGAAGCTTTTTTGTTTTTAAATTCATCCAAAAATCCTGTTTTCTTTTTTACTTTCTCACAGAGCAGCTTTACTAGAAGAGGGTGGCATTTTATTGTAAGAGGGTGGCATTTTGTGTTATAAGAATATGGCTTTCTTATTATTGTGAGGATGACATTTTTATTATTTAATATGATGGCATTTTTATTATTTAAGAGGGTGGCATTTATATTATAAGATGAGAGGATGGTATTTTCATTATTACAGGATGGCAGTTTTATTTACAAGAGCATGTAATTTTTTTATTTTACAATAGGATGGGCATTTTTATTATCGCGATGATGGCATTTTTATTATTTAAGAGAATGGCATTTTTAATATTGAGAGGTGACATTTTTTACTTCCACTTTTCTTTTGCACAAAAGTTTTTGGATGATGACTAGGAACATGGCAAATTCTGTGACATTTTTTTCATTTTCTGATATTTGTTCCATCGCATTTTGTAAAAAAAGACTATTTAGTGGGCCTTTGGGCTAATTAGGGGTCGCCATGGCCCCTCCCCGCTGGCGAATGGGGGGACGTTCGCTGGAGGACCTCCTGGCCCCTCCCCCCGCGATGAGCAAATTCGTTCGATGGGAGGCTCCTCCTGGCGACTGGACGCCGGGTCCTTTTTTTGCTTGGGAAAAGCAACATGCTTTCCCTAAAAAAACTTTACACATTCGTCATATGGGAGATCGACATATGGGTTATAGAGTGCGCTTCTTATCGATATGCAGGCCATGGCGGCTGTGCGCACTTCATATTACAGTCTCCATATCTTTTCATTTATTTGATCTTTTTTATCATTTTTCTAAAAAAATGCAAGGGCAAATTAAGCTCTAACAAATTACATTACTAGAAACTATAGAAGGGGTCAAAATCCGCCGCATTACATATCATAAAACTAGAATAGGGGCCAAAAATTGTCATGGTATTATAGTTAGCGACTACAAAAGTCTTTTGATGACATTTTCAACATATACTATCTACACTACAAGGTGGTCAACGTCGTCTAGTCGTCACCATCATCATCGTCGTCCTCCTCCTCGTTGTTCTCCTCCTCGCCATCGTCGATGTCGTTCTCATCCTCCTCTATCTAAGAGATATCCTCATCCAGGATTGGGGCCAGACTCACAAGCGGCAGCCGCGAGCTGTCGCGTGACCTCCTCGTCGATGCGCGTCGGGTCATACTCATGGATGATTCACACCTCGTTGCGAGCCTGGATGGCTGTAACGAGGATGCCGGTATAATGAACATGAGAATGACTCAGGAGGATACCGATATATCTCAGCTCGGGTTTTATAAAGTATCACGAAGCAAAAGCAATAGCGTATGATAACCAAAGGTTCACTCGGATATCATTCGTGTGGATATAGGGGTCAACATGGATTTCCATGGTTCCTTTGTTAATCATTGAATGAAAAGAAGTTTTGTTCATGTCTATATTTCACCAAACCTACAGGTTCACACACTTAAGGGAATTATTATATGTTTGTTGGAAATATGCCCTAGAGGCAATAATAAATTGGTTATTATCATATTTCTCTGTTCATGATAATGGTTTATTATCCATAGAATTGTATTGATCGAAAACTCAGATACATGTGAGGATACATAAACAACACTGTGTCCCTAGTGAGCCTCTACTAGACTAGCTCGTTGATCAAAGATGGTTAAGGTTTCCTAACCATAGACATGAGTTGTCATTTGATAACGGGATCACATCATTAGAAGAATGATGTGATGGACAAGACCCAACCATAAGCATAGCATTTGATCGTATTAGTTTATTGCTACTGCTTTCTTCATGTCAAGTATCTGTTCCTAAGACCATGAGATCATGCAACTCCCTGACACCGTAGGAATGCCTTGTGTGTATCAAATGTCACTTCATAACTGGGTGATCATAAAGGTACTCTACAGGTATCTCTGAGGGTGTCTGTTGGGTTGGCATGGATCGAGAATGGGTTTTGTCACTCCGTATGACGGAGAGGTATCTCTGGGCCCTCTTGGTAATACAACATTACAAGAAGCTTACAAGCAATGTGACTAAGGAGTTAGTCGTGGGATCGTGTATTACGGAACAAGTAAAGAGACTTGCCGGTAATGAGATCGAACTAGGTATGGAGATACCGACAATCGAATCTCGGGCAAGTAACATACCGCTAGACAAAGGGAACTGCATACGGGATTGATTGAATCCTTGGCATCGTGGTTCGACCGATAAAGATCTTCGTGGAATATGTGAGAACCAATATGGGCATCTAGGTCCCGGTATTGGTTATTAACCGGAGAGGCGTCTCGGTCATGTCCACATGATTCTCTAACCCGTAGGGTCCGCACGCTTAACGTTCGGTGACACTAGAGAAGTATTGGGATATTCACGTTGGTGACCGAATATTGTTCGGAGCCCCGGATGAGATCCTGGACATCATGAGAAGCTCCGGAATGGTCCGGAGGTAAAGATTTATATATGGGAAGTCATATTTTGGCTACCGGAAAAGTTTCGGGTTTTACCGGTACTGTACCGGGAGGTTCTAGAAGGTTCCGGAAGAGTCCGGAAGGATCCCTCCAGCACCTAGGGCGTGCATGGGCTATAGGGGTCGTCCTAGACTTATTGGGCCAGGCGCACCAGCCCCCTAAGGCCCATCCGGCTAGGGGAAAGGAAACCCTAAGGGAGAGGGCCCTCCACTTGGCTTGGAGGGCACTCCTCCCCCTTTGGCCGCCTCCCCTCCTTGGAGGAGGCTCAAAGGCTGGCAACAACAATTCCCATGCCCTGCGGCCTCCCCTCTCTCTCGTTCTTCCTTGTTCATAGTTCCGGAGGCGCTTGGCGAAGCCTTGCTATGATTGCTCCATGATACGTCCATTTTACATCATGCTTTTAGATCAATATTTATTGCATTATGGGTTGTTATTACACATTATATCACAATCCTTATGCCTTTTCTCTTATTTTATAAGGTTTACATGAAGAGGGAGAATGCCGGCAGATGGAATTCTGGACTGGAAAAGGAGCACATATTAGAGACCTATTCTGCACAACTCCAAAAGTCCTAAAACTTCACGGAGAATATATTTGGAATATATAAAAAATATTGGGCGAAGAAAGCACTAGAGGGGGGCACCAGCCAGCCACAAGGGTGGAGGGCGCGTCCTACCCCGTGGGCCTAGGACGCGCCCCCCGTCCTTGTGGGCACCCCTGGCAGGCCTCCGACGCCCATCTTCTGCTAAATGGTGTGTTTTGACCTGGAAAAAATCAGAAGGAAGCTTTCGGGACGAAGCGTCACCGTCTCGAGGCGGAACTTGGGCAGAACCCATCTAGGGCTCCCGTGGAGCTGTTCTGCCGGGGAAACTTTCCTCGGGGAGAGGGAAATCGAAGCCATCGTCATCACCAACGATCCTCTCGTCGAGAGGGAGTCAATCTCCATCAACATCTTCACCAGCACTGTCTCCTCTCAAACCCTAGTTCATCTCTTGTATCCCATCTTTGTCTCAAAACCTCAGATTGGTACATGTGGGTTGCTAGTAGTGTTGAATACTCCTTGTAGTTGATGCTAGTTGGTTTATCCGGTGGAAGATTATATTTTCAGATCCTTAATGATAATTAATACTCCTTTGATCTTGATCATGAATATGCTTTGTGAGTAGTTACGTTTGTTCCTGAGGACATGGGAGAAGACTTGTTATAAGTAATCATGTGAATTTGGTATTCGTTCGATATTTTGATGAGATGTATGTTGTCTTTCCTCTAGTGGTGGTATGTGAACGTCGACTACATGACACTTCACCATGATTTGGGCCTAGGGAAGGCATTGGGAAGTAAATAAGTAGATGATGGGTTGCTAGAGTGACAAAAGCTTAAACCCTAGTTTATTCTTTGCTTCGTAAGGGGCTGATTTGGATCCATATGTTTCATGCTATGGTTAGGTTTACCTTAATTCTTCTTTTGTAGTTGCGGATGCTTGCGAGATGTGTTAATCATAAGTGGGAGGCTTGTCCAAGGAAGGGAAGCACCCAAGCACCGGTCCACCCACATATCAAATTATCAAAGTAACGAACGTGAATCATATGAGCATGATGAAAACTAGCTTGACAACAGTTACCATGTGTCCTCGGGAGCGCTTTGCTTAATATAAGAGTTTGTCCAGGCTTGTCCTTTGCTATAAAAAGGATTGGTCCACCTTGCTTCACCTTGTTTACTTTTGTTACTTGTTACCCGTTACGAATTATCTTATCACACAACTATCTGTTACCGATAATTTCAGTGCTTGCAGAGAATACCTTGTTGAAAACCGCTTGTCATTTCCTTCTGCTCCTCGTTGGGTTCGACACTCTTACTTATCGAAAGGACTACGATAGATCCCCTATACTTGTGGTTCATCACTCCACCACCATCTCCACCATGTCGTTGTGTTGGTTGAGATCCCATCTACTTCTCCCCCCTCTCTTGCTGGATCAAGAAGGAGGAGACGTCATCGAGCCGCACGTGTGCTGAACGCGGAAGTGTCGTCTGATTGGCGCTAGATCGGATTGGATCATGATTGGATCGTGAAGAGTACGACTACATCAGCCACGTTGCTTAACGCTTCCGCTTAGCGATCTACAAGGGTATGTAGATCCAATCTCTCCTCCCGTATATGGTCATCTCCTAGATTGATCTTGGTGAGCGTAGGAAAATTTTTGTTTCCCATGCAATGTTCCCCAATAATGTTGTGTTCAAGTGGAGTGAGGAATATGAGGAAATATCACTGGAATAGTTTTAGTGATAAAATATAGTTTCAAGAGAAACTGGAAACATTTCGGGGTTACCAAAAGAGCTTCGGGGAATACCCGGTAAAGATATATAGGTGGAAAATGTTTCCAAGGACCTAATATAAATAAGAGAGGGCTCCCATATTTATTCGGGAGTCTCTAAGATTTATTTAGGGGCTATGGGCTAAAAGAAATTGCTAAAGGCCTATTAGTGAAGAGTTATTGGGCCTAGAAGGCTTAATAAGGGGGAGGCACTCTCTAGAGCTTGTTGGACAAGCTAGGGGAGCAAACCAATTGGAGGAGTACTCCTCCATGGTGGTGCGCCAAGGGGAGGGAATCCTGATGGAAATATGCCCTAGAAGCAATAATAAAATGGTTATTATTATATTTCTTTAATCATGATAAAGGCTTATTTATTTGTGCTAGAATTGTATTGACCGGAAACTTAAATACATGTGTGGATACATAAACAAATATTGTGTCCCTAGTGAGCCTCTGCTAGACTAGCTCGTTGATCAAAGATGGTTAAGGTTTCCTAACCATAGATATGAGTTGTCATTTGATAACGGGATCACATCATTAGGAGAATGATGTGATGGACAAGACCCATCCGTTAGCTTAGCATATTGATCGTTCGGTTTATTGCTATTGCTTTCTTCATGTCAAATACATATTCCTTCGACTATGAGATTACGCAGCTCCCGGATACCTGATACGTCTACAACGTATCTATAATTTTTGATTGTTCCATGTTGTTATATTATCAATCTTGGATGTTTTATAATCGTTTTATAGTCCTTTTATATCATTTTTGGTACTAACCTATTGACATAGTGCCAAGTGCCAGTTGCTATTTTTTGCATGTTTTTTACATCGGACAAAATCAATACCAAACGGAATTCAAATGCAAGGAAACTTTACAGAGATTTTTTTGAATCAGAAGACACCTAATGGGCCAAGGCTGCTCCTGGGGGTGCTCCGAGGAGACCACAACCCACCAGGGGGCTCCAGGAGGCCCATGCACGCCCTGGTGAGTTGTGCCCACCTCAGGTGCCCCCCTGACCGCCTCTTTGCTCTATAAATACCCCAATATTCCATAAACCCTAGGGGAGTCAATGAAAATCAATTCCAGCCGCCGCAGAGTCCAGAACCACCAGATCCAATATAGACACCATCACAGATGGGGTTCACCACCTCCATTGGTGCCTCTCCAATGATGCGTGAGTAGTTCTTTGTAGACCTTCGGGTCCGTAGTTAGTAGCTAGATGGCTTCCTCTCTCTCGTTTGATTCTCAATACAATGGTCTCTTGGAGATCCATATGATGTAACTCTTTTTATGGTGTGTTTGTTGGGATTGCATGAACTTTGAGTTTATGATCAGATCTATCTTTTTATATCCATGAAAGTATTTGAGTTTCTTTGATCTCTTTTATGCATGATTGCTTATAGCCTCATATTTCTTCTCCGATATTTGGGTTTGTTTGGCCTACTTGATATATTTACCTTGCAATGGGAAGAGGTGCTTTGTAGTGGGTTCGATCTTACGGTGCTTGATACCAGTGACAGAAGGCGAACCGACACATATGTATCGTTGCTACTAAGGATAAAACGATGGGATTTATCTCTAAATAGATAGATCTTGTATACTGATGTCTACTACACAACCTTCTTCTTGTAGACGTTGTTGGGCCTCCAAATGCAGAGGTTTGTAGGACAGTAGCAAATTTCCCTCAAGTGGATGACCTGAGGTTTATCAATCCGTAGGAGGCGTAGGATGAAGATGGTCTCTCTCAAGCAACCCTGCAACCAAATAACAAAGAGTCTCTTGTGTCCCCAACACACCCAATACAATGGTAAATTGTATAGGTGCACTAGTTCGGCGAAGAGATGGTGATACAAGTGGTATATGGATAGTAGATAATAGTTTTTGTAATCTGAAAATATAAAAAAAGCAAGGTAACTAATGATAAAAGTGAGCGTAAACGGTATTGCAATGCGTGGAAATAAGGCCTAGGGTTCATACTTTCGCTAGTGTAAGTTCCGTCAACAATACTAACATAATTGGATCATAAAACTATCCCTCAACATGCAACAAAGAGTCACTCCAAAGTCACTAATAGCGGAGAACGAACGAAGAGATTATGGTAGGGTACGAAACCACCTCAAAGTTATTATTTCCAATCAATCCGTTGGATTATTCCTATAAGTGTCACAAACAGCCCTAGAGTTCGTACTAGAATAACACCTTAAGACACAAATCAACCAAAACCCTAATGTCACCTAGATACTCCAATGTCACCTCAAGTATCCGTGGGTATGATTATACGATATGCATCACACAATCTCATATTCATCTATTCAACCAACAGAAAGGACCTCAAAGAGTGCCCCAAAGATCTACCGGAGAATCACGACGAAAACGTGTGCCAACCCCTATGCATAGGTTCATGAACCCGCAAGTTGGTCACCTTAACATACATCAAGTGGCACGCGGTATCCCATTGTCACCACAGATATCCACGGCAAGACATACATCAAGTGTTCTCAAATCTTTAAAGACTCAATCCGATAAGATTACTTCAAAGGGGAAACTCGATTCATTACAAGAGAGAAGAGGGGGGAAGAAAAATCATAGGATCCAAATATAATAGCAAAGCTCGCGATACATCAAGATCGTATCATCTCAAGAACACGAGAGAGAGAGATCAAACAAATAGCTACTGGTACATACCCTCAGCCCCGAGGGAGAAGTACTCCCTCCTCGTCATGGAGAGCACCGGGATGATGAAGATGGCCACTGGAGGAGGATTGCCCCCTCCGGCAGGGTGCCGGAACGGGTCTAGATTGGTTTTTGGTGGCTACGGAGCCTTCTGGCAGCGAAACTCCCGATCTATCTTGCATTTTGGAAGTTTTAGGTCACGTGGGTATATATGGGTGCAGGGAGGACGTCGGAGGAGCCACGGGGGTCCCACGAGACAGGGGGGCGCCCCCCCCACCCTCATGAGCACCTCGTGTCTCCCCTGGCGTGGGGTCCAAGTTCATCAGGTGTGTTTCCTTCCAAAAATAACTTCTCCAGTTGACTTCGTTCCGTTTCGACTCCGTCTGATATTCCTTTTCTTCGAAACACTGAAATAGGCATAAAACAGCAAATCTGGGTTGAGCCTCCGGTTAATAGGTTAGTCCCAAAAGTAATATAAAAGTGGATAATAAAGCCCAATATTGCCTAAAACAGTAGATAATATAGCATGGAGCAATAAAAAATTATAGATACGTAGGAGACGTATCAAGCATCCCCAAGCTTAATTCCTGCTCGTCCTCGAGTAAGTAAATGATAAAAAAGAATTTTTGATGTGGAATGCTAGTTGGCATAATTTCAATGTAATTCTTCTTACTTGTGATATGAATATTCAGATCCGAAAGATTCAAGACAAAAGTTCATATTGACATAAAAATAATAATACTTCAAGCATACTAACAAAGCAATCATGTCCTCTCAAAATAACATGGCCAAAGAGAGCTATCCCTACAAAATCATATAGTCTGGCTATGCTCCATCTTCACCACACAAAATATTTAAATCATGCACAACACCGATGACAAGCCAATCAATTGTTTCATACTTTTGATGTTCTCAAACTTTTTCAATCTTCACGCAATACATGAGTGTGAGCCATGGACATAGCACTATAGGTGGAATAGAATGGTGGTTGTGGAGAAGACAAAAAGGAAGAAGATAGTCTCACATCGACTAGGCGTATCAACGGGCTATGGAGATGCCCATCAATAGATATCAATGTGAGTGAGTAGGGATTGCCATGCAACGGATGCAATAGAGCTATAAATGTATGAAAGCTCAACAAAAGAAACTAGTGGGTGTGCATCCAACTCGCTTGCTCACGAAGACCTAGGGAATTTTGAGGAAGCCCATCATTGGAATATACAAGCCAAGTTCTATAATGAAATATTCCCACTAGTATATGAAAGTGACAACATATGAGACTCTCTATATGAAGAACATGGTGCTACTTTGAAGCACAACATATGAGACTCGCTATATCATGGTGCTACTTTGAAGCACAAGTGTGGAAAAAAGGATAGTAGCATTGCCCCTTTTCATTTATTTATTTTATTTGGCCTTTCCTTTTTTTATTTGGCCTTTCTCTTTTTTTGGGACAATGCTCTATTGAATGGTGATCATCACACTTCTATTTATTTCAACTCAAGAATTACAACTTGATACTAGAACAAAGATGACTCTATATGAATGCCTCCGGCGGTGTACCGGGATATGCAATGAATCAAGAGTGACATGTATGAAAGAATTATGAATGGTGGCTTTGCCACAAATACAATGTCAACTACATGATCATGCTAAGCAATATGACAATGATGAATGTGTCATGATAAATGGAACGGTGGGAAGTTGCATGGAAATATATCTCGGAATGGCTATGGAAATGCCATAATAGGTAGGTATGGTGGCTGTTTTGAGGAAGGTATATGGTGGGTTTATGGAACCGGCGAAAGTTGCGCGGTACTAGAGAGGCTAGCAAAGGTGGAAGGGTGAGAGTGCGTATAATCCATGGACTCAACATTAGTCATAAAGAACTCACATACTTATTGCAAAAATCTATTAGTTATCGAAACAAAGTACTACGCGCATGCTCCTAGGGGGATAGATTGGTAGGAAAAGACCACCGCTCATCCCCGACCGCCACTCATAAGGAAGACAATCAATAAACACCTCATGCTCCGACTTCGTTACATAATGGTTCACCATATGTGCATGCTACGGGAATCACAAACTTCAACACAAGTATCTCTCAAATTCACAACCACTCAACTAGCATGACTCTAATATCACCATCTCCATATCTCAAAACAATCATCAAGCATCAAACTTTTCTTAGTATTCAACACACTCATAAAAGTCCTTACAAATATTTTATGCTTAGCATATTAGGATTTTAAGCAAATTACCATGCTATTTAAGACTCTCAAAATAATATAAGTGAAGCATGAGAGTTCATCTATTTCTTAAAAATACAACTACCACCATGCTCTAAAAGATATAAGTGAAGCACTAGAGCAAACAACAAACTACTCCGAAAGATATAAGTGAAGGTCAATGAGTAGTCGAATAATTATGCAACTATGTGAAGACTCTCTAACATTTAATAATTTCAGATCTTGGTATTTTATTCAAACAGCAAGCAAAGAAAAATAAAATGACATTCTAAGAATGGCAAACATCATGTGAAGAAACAAAAACTTAGGATCAACGATACTAACCGATAGTTATTGAAGAAGAAAGGTGGGATGCCAACCGGGGCATCCCCAAGCTTAGACACTTGAGACTTATTGAAATATTATATTGGGGTGCCTTGGGCATCCCCAAGCTTGAGCTTTTGTGTCTCCTCAATTCCTCTCATATCACGGTCTCCCTAAATCTCAAAAGCTTCATCCACACAAAACTCAACAAGGACTCGTGAGATAAGTTAGTATAAAGCATTGCCAAAACCTTATCATACTCTACTGTAGCAAATCACTAAAATTATTATTCAACATTGCATACTAAATGCCTCTGCATATTTAACAGTCCTATCCTCAAATAGAATCATTAAAGAAGCAAACATATGCAAACAATGCAAACATAACAGCAATCTGCCTAAACAGGATAGTCTGTAAAGAATGCAGCAACATCCATACTTCCCTAGCTCCAAAAATTATGAAATAAAATTTCCACTGTATTAAATTTATCAGAGATTAATATGCAAAAGGTTTCAACATTTTATCACATTCTGACTTTTCTAGGGAATTATTGCAACAGCGGTAAACTTTCTGTTTTCAAACAGCAACATGTATACTTGTAACATAGGCATAGTAAAGGCTATCAATGCCACTTTTATTGAAATAACAGATGCAAAAAATTATTCTAAATAACAGAAAGAAAATCCTAACAAAATAAATTGACACTCCAAGCAAAACACATATCATGTGGCGAATAAAAATATAGCTCCAAGTAAAGTTACCGATGAACGAAGACGAAAGAGGGGATGCCTTCTGGGGCATCCCCAAGCTTAGGCTCTTGGTTGTCCTTGAATATTACCTTGGGGTGCCTTGGGAATCCCCAATATTAGGCTATTGCCACTCCTTATTCCATAGTCCATCGAATCCTTACCCAAAACTTGAAAACTTCACAACACAAAACTTAACAGAAAACTCGTAAGCTCCGTTAGTATAAGAAAATAAATCACCACTTCAAGGTACTTTAATGAACTCATTCTTTATTTATATTGGTGTTAAACCTACTGTATTCCAACTTATCTATGGTTTATGAACTATTTTACTAGCCATGGATTCATCAAAATAAGCAAACACCACAATGAAAACAGAATCTGTCAAAAACAGAACAGTCTGTAGTAATCTGGATCAAACGTATACTTCTGGAACTCATAAAATTCTCAAATAAATTGCTGGACCTGAGGAATTTATCTATTAATCATCTTCAAAAATAATTAACTAAATATCACTCTCCAAATAAAAATAGCAGCAGTTCTCGTGAGCGCTAAAGTTTCTGTTTTTTACAGCATGATCAACAAGACTTTCCCCAAGTCTTCCCAAAGGTTCTACTTGGCACAAACACTAATTAAAAGCATAAAACCTCATCTAAACAGAGGCTAGATGAATTATATATTACTAAACAGGAACAAAAAGCAAGGAAAAAAATAAAATTGGGTTGCCTCCCAACAAGCGCTATCGTTTAACGCCCCTAGCTAGGCATGATGATTTCAACGATGCTCATATAGAAGATAAGCATTGTAGCATAAAGAGAGCATCATGAAGAATATGACTAGCACACTTAAGTCTAACATGCTTCCTATGCATAGGGATTTTGTGAGCAAACAACTTGTGGGAACAAGAATCAACTTGCATAGGAAGGTAAAACAAGCATAACTTCAAAATTTTAAGCACATAGAGAGGAAACTTGATATTATTGCAATTCCTACAAGCATATATTCCTCCCTCATAATAATTTTCAGTAGCATCATGAAGGAATTGAACAATATAACCAGCACCTAAAGCATTCTTTTCATGATCTATAAGCATAGAAATTTTATTACTCTCCACATAAGCAAAATTCTTCTCATGAATAATAGTGGGAGCAAACTCAACAAAGTAACTATCATGGGATTGAAAATTGAAATCAAGATGACAAGTTTCATTGTTATTATTATTCTTTAAAGCATACGTGTCATCACAATAATCATGATAGATAGGAGGCATGCTTTCATCATAATAAATTTGCTCATCAAAACTTGGGGGACAAAAAATATCATCTTCATCAAACATAGCTTCCCCAAGCTTGTGGCTTTGCATATCATTAGCATCGTGGATATTCAAGGAATTCATACTAACAACATTGCAATCATGCTCATCATTCAAATATTTAGTGCCAAACATTTTATAGATTTCTTCTTCTAGCACTTGAGCACAATTATCCTTTCCATCATACTCACGAAAGATATTAAAAAGATGAAGCGTATGAGACAAACTCAATTCCATTTTTTTATAGTTTTCTTTTATAAACTAAACTAGTGATAAAACAAGAAACTAAAAGACTCGATTGCAAGATCTAAAGATATACCTTCAAGCACTCACCTCCCCGGCAACGGCGCCAGAAAAGAGCTTGATGTCTACTACACAACCTTCTTCTTGTAGACGTTGTTGGGCCTCCAAGTGCAGAGGTTTGTAGGACAGTAGCAAATTTCCCTCAAGTGGATGACCTAAGGTTTATCAATCCGTAGGAGGCGTAGGATGAAGATGGTCTCTCTCAAGCAACCCTGCAACCAAATAACAAAGAGTCTCTTGTGTCCCCAACACACCCAATATAATGGTAAATTGTATAGGTGCACTAGTTCGGCGAAGAGATGGTGATACAAGTGGTATATGGATAGTAGATAATAGTTTTTGTAATCTGAAAATATAAAAACAGCAAGGTAACTAATGATAAAAGTGAGCGTAAATGGTATTGCAATGTGTGGAAATAAGGCCTAGGGTTCATACTTTCGCTAGTGTAAGTTCCCTCAACAATACTAACATAATTGGATCATAAAACTATCCCTCAACATGCAACAAAGAGTCACTCCAAAGTCACTAATAGCGGAGAATGAACGAAGAGATTGTGGTATGGTACGAAACCACCTCAAAGTTATTCTTTCCAATCAATCCGTTGGGCTATTCCTATAAGTGTCACAAACAGCCCTAGAGTTCGTACTAGAATAACACCTTAAGACACAAATCAACCAAAACCCTAATGTCACCTAGATACTCCAATGTCACCTCAAGTATCCGTGGGTATGATTATACGATATGCATCACACAATCTCAGATTCATCTATTCAACCAACAGAAAGGACCTCAAAGAGTGCCCCAAAGATCTACCGGAGAATCACGACGAAAACGTGTGCCAACCCCTATGCATAGGTTCATGAACCTGCAAGTTGGTCACCTTAACATACATCAAGTGGCACGCGGTATCCCATTGTCACCACATATATCCACGGCAAGGCATACATCAAGTGTTCTCAAATCTTTAAAGACTCAATCCGATAAGATTACTTCAAAGGGGAAACTCGATTCATTACAAGAGAGAAGAGGGGGGAAGAAACATCATAGGATCCAAATATAATAGCAAAGCTCGCGATACATCAAGATCGTATCATCTCAAGAACACAAGAGAGAGAGAGATCAAACAAATAGCTACTGGTACATACCCTCAGCCCCGAGGGAGAACTACTCCCTCCTCGTCATGGAGAGCACCGGGATGATGAAGATGGCCACCGGAGAAGGATTGCCCCCTCCGGCAGGGTGCCGGAACGGGTCTAGATTGGTTTTTGGTGGCTACGGAGCCTTCTAGCGGCGGAACTCCCGATCTATCTTGCGTCCTGGAAGTTTTAGGTCATGTGGGTATATATGGGTGCAGGGAGGACGTCAGAGGAGCCACGGGGGTCCACGAGACAGGGGGGCGCGCCCCCACCCTCGTGAGCACCTCGTGTCTCCCTTGACGTGGGGTCCAAGTTCATGAGGTGTGTTTCTTTCCAAAAATAACTTCTCCAGTTGATTTCGTTCCGTTTTGACTCTGTCTGATATTCCTTTTCTTCGAAACACTAAATAGGCATAAAACATCAAATCTAGGCTAGGCCTCCGGTTAATAGGTTAGTCCCAAAAGTAATATAAAAGTAGATAATAAAGCCCAATATTGCCTAAAACGGTAGATAATATAGCATGGAGCAATCAAAAATTATACATACGTTGGAGACGTATCATCTACATCATGTCATCATTCTTATTGCATTACTCCATTTCTCCATGAACTTAATACACTAGATGCATGCTAGATAGCGGTCGATGTGTGGGGTAATAGTAGTAGATGCAGGCAGGAGTCGGTCTACTAATCTTGGACGTGATGCCTATGTAATGATCATTGCCTGGATATCGTCATGAGTATTTGAAGTTCTATCAATTTCCCAATAGTAATTTGTTTACCCATCGTTTGCTATTTTTCTCGAGAGAAGCCACTAGTGAAACCTACGGCCCCCGGGTCTCTTTCTCATATTAATTTCCTTCGCGGTCTACTTTTATTTGCCTTTTATTTTCTGATCTATTAAACCAAAAATACAAAAATACCTTGCTGCAATTTATTTTATTTGGCGTTCGATCTATCAATATTTACAACTCTCTCATGTTCGTTTGCCAATTTCTGGCGCCGTTATCCGAAAGGGATTGACAACCCCTTTAATACGTCGGGTTGCGAGTAGTTGTTATTTGTGTGCAGGTGTTGTTTACGTTCTGTTGCTTGGTTCTCCTACTGGTTTGATAACCTTGGTTTCATATCTGAGGGAAATACCTACTGTCGTTGTGCTGCATCATCCCTTCCTCTTTGGGGAAATACCGACGTAGCTTCAAGCGACATAAAAGGAATTTCTGGCACCGTTGCCGGGGAGGAACTTCAACATATACCAGGTTCCTAATCACAAATCTCATTTTCCTCTCCCCCACTTCACAAAAATTTGCCATTTTATTCGCCCTCTTTTCCGTTCGCCTTTTTCTCGTTGGATCTATTGTTTGCTTGTGTTGCAATATGTCTTCTATTTGCTTGCATCTTTGCTTGCTAAAAATTTATTGATATGGATCCTCATCCACTTGCTAATATTTTTAAGAGATCCAATTATGATGAACCAACTACTAGTGAGTTGAGTGCACTAGATTATCTTTATGAAGTTTTGCTTGAGATTCGTGAATCTGAAAATTGCGACGAAGAAATTTACGAAGTGATTCATGATAGCTCCTTGAATGAAAAGCATGATTTCAATGATTTTACTATAAATTCTATTAATGTCAATTGTGCTAATAATATGCAAAACCCCAATCTTGGGAATGCTAATTTTGCTATGAAAACTATTTTTTGCAATGATCATGATTGGGGTGATTCTTCTTATGATCTTGAAAATTTATTTAAGCCTCATGATGACTATGTTATTTGCAATAATTTTGAAAGTGGGTTTGGAAGAGTGTCAAGTTTAGGTAAAAATAATCCCACATATTTGGAGAGTGTTCAATATTATGAATTTTTTTATGAAAGTGGGTTTGGAGAGGTCATGACTTTAGTTGATGTTAACCCCACTATCTTGGAAGATCATAAAACGTTTATGCATGTGGGTCGCGAAGAGAATTTTATATGATAGCTATATTATTGAATTTGATTATGATCCTACCTATAATTATTATGAGAGAGGAAAATATGTTTGTAGAAATTTTCATGTTATTAAATTTCCTCTTATTATGTTGAGATTGTCAATGTTTTATTCCTCTCCTTTGCGTATGCTAGATATTTCTTGTCTTGACAATTTGTTTTCCTATAAAATTCCTATGCAAAGTAAGTATGTTAGGATTAAATGTGTTTGTAACATGTTTCATGATGCTCTCTTTGTGTTTCAATTATTATCTTTCGTGTGAGCATCGTTGAAATCTTATGCCTAGCTAGGGGGTGTGAAACAATAGCGCTTGTTGGGAGGCAGCCCAATGAATAAATTTTATTTTTTCTTTCTGTTCTTGAGTGTTAGCACAATTATGATACTGTTATAATTGTGTTTTTTGTGTTTTAATTAGTGTTTTTGCCAACTAAAGCCTTTAGGATCTTCTTGGGTGATAGTTGTTTGCTCTTGCTGAAAAAATTTAAACTTTTACGCTCGCGAAAATAATTTTCGTTTTTAACCAGAGAGCGATAAAATACCAATTCATTTTGCAATAGATTAATATAAAAATTTCCCAGGTATTCCTAATTTTTCAAAGTTTTTGGAGTTACAAAAGTACTCGAAATAGTCAGATTGCTACAAATTGTTCTGTTTTTGATAGATTCTGTTTTCTTTATGTTGTGTGCTTGTTTTGATGGCTCTATGGTTTTCTTTGATGAGTTTTTGCCATAGAAAAGTTGTCATATAGTAGATATAATGCAAGAATAAAATATGAATTGGTTTGATACAATACTTATAGTAGTGATTTGCTTTCTTATACTAACGGATCTCACGAAGGCTTTTGTTGAGTTTTGTGTGATTGAAGTTTTCAAGTTTTGGGTTATCTTACGATGGATGAAGGAATAAGGAGTAAGAAGATACTAAGCTTGGGGATGCCCCGGTATCCCAAGCTATTATCCAAAAGAGAGCAAGCAACTAAGCTTGGGGATGCCCTCGAGTGGCATCCCTTCTTTCTTCTAACGACTATCGGTATTTTACTCGAAGCTATATTTTTATTCGTCACATACTATGTGTTTTGCTTGGAGCGTCTTGTATGATATGAGTCTTTCCTTGTTTTATTTTGTGTTTTTAGTCTTGATTCCTTGCTGAACACACCTATTTGAGAGAGCCATAATTATGTCATGACTTGTTAGAATTGCTCTCTATGCTTCACTTAAATTTTTTATGAGCTATGACTTGCTCTAGTGCTTCACTTATATCTTTTTTAGCACGGTGTGCTTTAGTATTTTTGAAGAAATGCTCTCTTGCTTCACTTAGATTTATTTGAGAGTTAGTAAAATTTTCAATAAAGTCTCTCTTGCTTCACTTAAATTAATTTGGGAGAAAGAAAAATTATGCTCATGATCTTCACTTATATTTGTTTGGGCTTGTCAAAAGCAACACATGAAAATTACTTCCAAAGTGATAGATGTCCAAGAAGGATATAATAAAACCTTTCATGAAGATCATTCGAGAAAATAAACTTGATTCTTAGTAATAGTTTTGAGATATGATGATGTGATATGTGAGTCATCTTGATGAGTAATTATGCTTTAGTAAAAATATTGGTGTCAAGGTTTGTCATTCCCTATGCAAGCACGAAAGTCAATAATTATGCAATGAAATTATATCCTACTTGTGGTGCATTATTCGGTGTTAATTATGCTTAACGCTTGCTTATGAGATTATTCGTTTCTTGGTTGGTCGCTTCTCAATCTTTTGCTAGTCTTCATTTTGCACTAAGTATGATCACTACTTGTGCATCCAAAAACCTTTAAACCAGTTTTGCCACATGAGTCCACTATATCTACCTATATGCGGTATTATTTTGCCATTCTAAGCAAATTTGCATGTGCCATCTCTAATATTCAAAATAAACTTCTCTTTTGTGTGTTCGTTTCGCTCGCTGAGCGGTGAGGGTGGCTAATATTTTCCATGCTAGATGTGTTATTCTCACGATGATTGTTTATTCACTTGTCAATGCACGAGAGTAAGACAAAGGTATTAGGGATGCCTAGTCCTGAAATGAAAAATGAATTTACTTTATATTGTAAAATAATAAATTCCTTGGAAAGTGTTGGTGTGGAGGGCAACCATGGATATGGCTAGCCATGGAAAGTGAAAGTATCGTTGAAATAGGAATAAACTTTAATTTCCGTTTGGGAACCGCCTATGATATATCTAGCATGGAAAGTGTTGGGAACTCTCAGTCGTTTTCGTTGGTGGGAAGGACACGCCTCCCAAAATGCTTTATCTCTAAATTTTTCGCTTTGAGCTCTAGCACCTCTATAAATCCCTACTTCCCTCTGCGAAGGGCCATTCTTTTACTTTATGAAATTTTTATTTTTAATTTGACTCTCCATCTTCTCTTACCAAAGCACCAACTAGGAGGCACTATCATCGTACTTGAGCATTGGGTGTAGTTAATATGAGAGTGTGTTTCCTGAATGAATCAATGATTGAGCAAGATGGGCTAGGGATAGCTTATTTTAGCGTTGATATTTTGAAAGACATGGTTGCTTGTTGATATGCTTGAGTATTTAAGTTATCATGTCAAAACTAGACTATTGCTTTGAATCACATAAAAGTCCAAATGTCCATGCTATAAAGAAAAGAAATATGATATGACATGTTAGGTAACATTCCACATCAAAAATTCTGTTTTTATCACATACCTACTCGAGGACGAGTAGGAGTTAAGCTTGGGGATGCTGATACGTCTCCAACATATCTATAATTTTGTATTGTTCCATGCAGTTATATTATCAATCTTGGATGTTTTATAATCATTTTATAGTCATTTTATATCTTTTTTTGGTACTAACCTATTGACATAGTGCCAAGTGTCAGTTGCTGTTTTTGCATGTTTTTTACATCGCAGAAAATCAATACCAAAGGGAGTCCAAATGCAATGAAACTTTACGGAGATTTTTTTGGACCAGAAGACACCTAATGGGCCACTGCTGCGTGCTACCTCTTTTAGCACTGCATTGGTTTTCCCCGAAGAGGAAGGGATGATGCAGCAAAGTAGCGTAAGTATTTCCCTCAGTTTTTGAGAACCAAGGTATCAATCCAGTAGGAGGCTACGCGCAAGTCCCTCGTACCTGCACAAAACAAATAAATTCTTGCAACCAATGCAAATAGGGGTTGTCAATCCCTATAGGGCCACTTACGAGAGTGAGATCTGATAGATATGATAAAGATAATATTTTTGGTATTTTTATGATAAAGATGCAAAGTAAAATAAAGGAAAAATAAATAGCAAAGTAAATAACTAAGTAGTAGGAGATTGATATGATAAAGATAGACCCGGGGGCCATAGGTTTCACTAGTGGCTTCTCTCGAGAGCATAAGTATTCTACGGTGGGTGAACAAATTACTGTTGAGCAATTGACAGAATTGAGCATAGTTATGAGAATATCTAGGTATGATCATGTATATAGGCATAACGTCTGAGACAAGTAGACCGACTACTGCCTGCATCTACTACTATTACTCCACTCATCGACCGCTATCTAGCATGCATCTAGAGTATTAAGTTAAAAACAGAGTAACGCCTTAAGCAAGATGGCATGATGTAGAGGGATAGACTCATGCAATATGAAGAAAACCCCATCTTGTTATCCTCGATGGCAACAATACAATACGTGCCTTGCTGCCCTTACTGTCACCGGGAAAGGACACCGCAAGATTGAACCCAAAGCTAAGCACTTCTCCCATTGCAAGAAAGATCAATCTAGTAGGCCAACCCAAACTGATAATTCGAAGAGACTTGCAAAGATAACCAATCATACATAAAACAATTCAGAGAAGATTCAAATATTATTCATAGATAGACTTGATCATAAACCCACAATTCATCAGTCTCAACAAACACACCACAAAAAGAAGATTACATCGAATAGATCTCCACAAGAGAGGGGGAGAACATTGTATTGAGATCCAAAAAGAGAGAAGAAGCCATCTAGCTACTAACTATGGACCCGTAGGTCTGAAGTAAAATACTCACACTTCATCGGAGAGGCTATGGTGTTGATGTAGAAGCCCTCCGTGATCGATGCCCCCTCCGGCGGAGCTCCGGAACAGGCCCCAAGATGGGATCTCGTGGATACAGAAAGTTACGGCGGTGGAATTAGGGTTTTGGCTCAGTTTCTGATCGTTTGGGGGTACGTAGGTATGTATAGGAGGAAGAAGTACGTCGGTGGAGCAACAGGGGGCCACGAGGGTGGAGGGCGTGCCTGGAGGGGTAGGCGCGCCCCCCTACCTCGTGGCCTCCCTGTTGGTTCCTTGACGTAGGGTCCAAGTCTCCTGGATCTTGTTCGTTCCAAAAATCACGTTTCCGAAGGTTTCATTCCGTTTGGACTCCGTTTGATATTCCTTTTCTTCAAAACCCTAAAACAGGCAAAAAAAGCAATTCTGGTCTGGGCCTCCGGTTAATAGGTTAGTCCCAAAAATAATATAAAAGTGGATAATAAAGCCCAACAATGTCCAAAACAGTAGATAATATAGCATGGAGCAATCAAAAATTGTAGATACGTTGGAGACGTATCAAGCATCCCCAAGCTTAATTCCTGCTCGTCCTCGAGTAGGTAAATGATAAAAACAGAATTTTTGATGCGGAGTGCTACTTGGAATAATTTTAATGTAATTCTTCTTAATTGTGGTATGAATATTCAGATTCGAAAGATTCAAGACAAAATTTCATATTGACATAGAAAATAATAATACTTCAAGCATACTAACAAAGCAATTATTTCTTCTCAAAATAACATGGCTAAAGAAAGTTATCCCTACAAAATCATATAGTCTGGCTATGCTCTATCTTCACCACACAAAATATTTAAATCATGCACAACCCCGATGACAAGCCAAGCAATTGTTTCATACTTTTGACATTCTCAAAACTTTTTCAATCTTCACGTAATACATGAGTGTGAGCCATGGACATAGCACTATAGGTGGAATAGAGTGGTGGTTGTGGAGAAGAAAAAGAGGGGAAGATAGTCTCACATCAACTAGGCGTATCAACGGGCTATGGAGATGCCCATCAATAGATATCAATGTGAGTGAGTAGGGATTGCCATGCAACGGATGCACTAGAGCTATAAGTATATGAAAGCTCAAAAAGAAACTAAGTGGGTGTGCATCCAACTTGCTTGCTCATGAAGACCTAGGGCAATTTTGAGGAAGCCCATTATTGGAATATACAAGCCAAGTTCTATAATGAAAAATTCCCACTAGTATATGAAAGTGATAACATGAGAGACTCTCTACTATGAAGATCATGGTGCTACTTTGAAGCACAAGTGTGGTAAAAGGATAGTAACATTGTCCCTTCTCTCTTTTTCTCTCATTTTTTCTCTTTTGTTTTCTTTGGGCCTTTTCTCCTTTTTTTATTTTTCGTCCGGAGTCTCATCCCGACTTGTGGGGGAATCATAGTCTCCATCATCCTTTCCTCACTTGGGACAATGCTCTAATATTGATGATCATCACACTTTTATTTTTCTTACAACTCAACAATTACAACTCGATACTTAGAACAAGATATGACTCTATATGAATGCCTCCGGCGGTGTACCGGGATATGCAATGATGCATGAGTGACAAGTATGAAAGAATTATGAATGGTGGCTTTGCCACAAATACTATGTCAACTACATGATCATGTTAAGCAATATGACAATGGTGGAGTGTGTCATAAACGAAACGGTGGAAAGTTGCATGGCAATATATCTCGGAATGGCTATGGAAATGCCATAATAGGTAGGTATGGTGGCTGTTTTGAGGAAGGTATATGGTGGGTGTATGATACCGGCGAAAGGTGCACGGTATTAGAGAGGCTAGCAAAGGTGGAAGGGTGAGAGTGCATATAATCCATGGACTCAACATTAGTCATAAAGAACTCATTTATTATTGCAAAAATCTACAAGTTATCAAAGCAAAGTATTACTCGCATGCTCCTAGGGGGATATATTGGTAGGAAAAGACCATCGCTTGTCCCCGACCGCCACTCATAAGGAAGACAATCAATAAATAAATCATGCTCCAACTTCATCACATAACGGTTCACCATACGTGCATGCTACGGGAATCACAAGCTTCAACACAAGTATTTCTCAAATTCACAACTACTCAACTAGTATGACTTTAATATCACCATCTCTATATCTCAAAACAATTATCAAGTATCAAACTTATCATAGTATTCAACACACTCATCAGAGAGCTTTATTATTAATCTTGCATACCAAGCATATTAGGATTTTAAGCAAATTACCATGGTATTTAAGATTCTCAAAATAATCTAAGTGAAGCATGAGAGATCAATAGTTTCTATAAAACAAATCCACCACCGTGCTCTAAAAGATATAAGTGAAGCACTAGAGCAAAATTATATAACTCGAAAGATATAAGCGAAGCACATAGAGTATTCTAACAAATTCCAAATCATGTATGGCTCTCTCAAAAGGTGTGTACAGAAAGTATGATTGTGGTAAACTAATAAGAAAAGACTCAAATCATACAAGACGCTCCAAGCAAAACACATATCATGTGGTAAATAAAAATATAGCTCCAAGTAAAGTTACCGATAGAAGCAGACGAAAGAGGGGATGCCTTCCGGGGCATCCCCAAGCTTTGGATTTTAGGTGTCCTTAGATTATCTTGGGGGTGCCATGGGCATCCCCAAGGTTAGGCTCTTGCCACTCCTTGTTCCATAATCCATCAAATCTTTACCCAAAACTTGAAAACTTCACAACACAAAACTTAAAGTAGAAAATCTTGTGTGCTCCGTTAGCGAAAGAAAACAAAAGACCACTTCAAGGTAGTGTAATTAACTCATTATTTATTTATATGGGTGTTATACCTACTGTATTCCAACTTCTCTATGGTTCATAAACTATTTTACTAGCCATAGATTCATCAAAATAAGCAAACAACACACGCAAAACAGAATCTGTCAAAAACAGAACAGTCCGTAGTAATCTGTAGCTAGCTCAAGATCTGGAGCACCAAAAATTCTAAAATAAATTTATGGACGTGAGGAATTTATCTATTAATCATCTTCAAAAAGAATTAACTAAGTAGCACTTTCCAAATAAAAATGACAGCAGTTCTCATGAGCGCTAAAGTTTCTGTTTTCTACAGCAAGTTCAACAAGACTTTCCCCAAGTCTTCCCAACGGTTCTACTTGGCACAAACACTAATTAAACATAAAAAACACAACCAAACAGAGGCTAAATAAATTATTTATTGAATAACAGCAAGGATAAATGTTGGGTTGTCTCCCAACAAGCGTTTTTTTAAAGCCTTATAGCTAGGCATAATATTTCAATGATGCTCACATGAAAGACAAGGATTGAAGCACAAAGAGAGCATCATAAAACATGTGAAAAACACATATTAGTCTAACATACTTCCTATGCATAGGCATCTTATAGGCAAACAACTTATCAAGGCAAGCAACAACTAGCATATGCAAGGAAGCGGAAACAAACAATAGCAATCTCAACATAACGAGAGGTAATTTAGTAACATGAAAATTTCTACCACCATATTTTCCTCTCATAATAATTATTTGTGGGATCATAAGAAAATTCAACAAAGTAGCTATCACATAAAATATTTTCAACACGATCCTCATACATGCAAAGTTGACACTCTTCCAAAATAGTGGGATTAACATTAACTAAAGTCATGACTTCTCCAAACCCACTTTTATCAAAAATTTCATAAGATTGGACGTTCTCCAAATATGTGGGATCTAAAGTTGACATTCTTCCAAACCCACTTCCAATAATATTTCAAACACTATTATCAATCTCATATTCATCATGGGGCTTAAATAAATTTTCAAGATCATAAGAAGAATCACCCCAATCATGATCATTGCAACAAGTAGAGGACAAAGCAAAACTAGCATCCCCAAGCTTAGGGTTTTGCATATTATAAGCACAATTGACATTAATAGAATTTATAATAGAATCATTGCAATCATGCTTTCTATTCATAGATCTATCGTGAATCGCTTCATAAGGTAATTCATCACACTTTTCAGATTCACGAATTTCAAGCAAAACTTCATAAAGATAATCTAGTGCACAAAACTCACTAGCAATTGGTTTATCATAATTGGACCTCTTAAAAATATTAGCAAGTGGATGAGGATCCATAGATCTTAGGTTCTCTGTTTAGTAATAAATAAACAACTATTCTAACCATACGAGCAAACAAGAAGCAAGCGAAAAAGAGGCAAATAGAGAAAGAGAGGGAGGATAGAGAGAGAGGGCGAATAAAACGGCAAGGGTGAATTGGGGGGAGAGGAAAACGAGAGGCAAATGGCAAATAATGTAATGCGGGAGATAAGGTTATGTGATGGGTACTTGGTATGTTGACTTTTGCGTAGACCTCCCTGGCAACGGCGCCAGAAATCCTTCTTGCTACCTCTTTTAGCACTGCGTTGGTTTTCCCCGAAGAGGAAGGGATGATGCAGCAAAGTAGCGTAAGTATTTTCCTCAGTTTTTGAGAACCAAGGTATCAATCTAGTAGGAGGCTATGTGCAAGTCCCTCGTACCTGCACAAAACAAATAAATCCTCGCAACCAACGCAAATAGGGGTTGTCAATCCCTATAGGGCCACTTACGAGAGTGAGATCTGATAGATATGATAAAGATAATATTTTTGGTATTTTTATGATAAAGATGAAAAGTAAAATAAAGGCAAAATAAATAGCAAAGTAAATAACTAAGTAGTAGGAGATTGATATGATAAAGATAGACCCGGGGGCCATAGGTTTCACTAGTGGCTTCTCTCGAGAGCATAAGTATTCTACGGTGGGTGAACAAATTACTCTTGAGCAATTGACAGAATTGAGCATAGTTATGAGAATATCTAGGTATGATCATGTATATAGGCATCACGTTCGAGACAAGTAGACCGACCCTGCCTTCATCTACTACTATTACTCCACTCATCGACCGCTATCCAGCATGCATCTAGAGTATTAAGTTAAAAATAGAGTAACGCCTTAAGAAAGATGACATGATGTAGAGGGATAGACTCATGCAATATGAAGAAAAACCCATCTTGTTATCCTCGATGGCAACAATACAATACGTGCCTTGATGCCCTTACTGTCACCGGGAAAGGACACCGCAAGATTGAACCCAAAGCTACGCACTTCTCCCATTGCAAGAAAGATCAATCTAGTAGGCCAAACCAAACTGATAATTCGAAGAGACTTGCAAAGATAACCAATCATACATAAAAGAATTTAGAGAAGATTCAAATATTATTCATAGATAGACTTGATCATAAACCCACAATTCATCGGTCTCAACAAACACACCTCAAAAAGAAGATTACGTCGAATAGATCTCCACAAGAGAGGGGGAGAACATTGTATTGAGATCCAAAAAGAGAGAAGAAGCCATCTAGCTACTAACTATGGACCCGTAGGTCTGAAGTAAACTACTCACACTTCATCGGAGAGGCTATGGTGTTGATGTAGAAGCCCTCCGTGATCGATGCCCCCTCCGACGGAGCTCAGGAACAGGCCCCAAGATGGGATCTCGTGGATACAGAAAGTTACGGTGGTGGAATTAGGGTTTTGGCTCCGTTTCTGATCATTTGGGGGTACGTAGGTATAGATAGGAGGAAGAAGTACGTCGGTGGAGCAACCGGGGGGGCACGAGGGTGGAGGGCGCGCCTGGGGGGTAGGCGCGCCCCCCTGCCTCGTGGCCTCCCTGTTGGTTGCTTGACGTAAGGTCCAAGTGTCCTCGATCTTGTTCGTTCCAAAAATCACGTTCCCGAAGGTTTCATTTCGTTTGGACTCCGTTTGATATTCCTTTTCTTCGAAACCCTAAAACAGGCAAAAACAGCAATTCTGGGCTGGGCCTCCGGTTAATAGGTTAGTCCCAAAAATAATATAAAAGTGGATAATAAAGCCCAATAATGTCCAAAACAGTAGATAATATAGCATGGAGCAATCAAAAATTATAAATACGTTGGAGACGTATCACTGCGCATGGGGGGGTGCTCCGAGGAGAGCACAACCCACCAGGGCGCGCCAGGAGGCCCAGGCGCGCCCTATTGGGTTGTGCCCACCTCGGGTGCCTCCCGGGCCGCCTCTTTGCTCTATAAATACCCCAATATTCCAGAAACCCTAGGGGAGTCAACGAAAATCAATTCCAGCCACCGTAGAGTCCAGAACCACCAGATCCAATCTAGACACCATCACGGATGAGGTTCACCACCTCCATTGGTGCCTCTCCGATGATGCCTGAGTAGTTCTTTGTAGACCTTCGGGTCCGTAGTTAGTAGCTAGATGGCTTCCTCTCTCTCATTTGATTCTCAATACAATGGTCTCTTGTAGATCCATATGATGTAACTCTTTTTGCAATGTGTTTGTTGGGATCGGATGTACTTTGAGTTTATGATCAGATCTATCTTTTTATATCCATGAAAGTATTTGAGTTTCTTTGATCTCTTTTATGCATGATTGCTTATAGCCTCGTATTTCTTCTCTGATATTTGGATTTTGTTTGGACAACTTGATCTATTTATCTTGCAATGGGAAGAGGTGCTTTGTAGTGGGTTCGATTTTATGGTGCTTGATCCCAGTGACAGAAGGGGAACCGACACGTATGTATCGTTGCTACTAAGGATAAAACAATGGGGTCTATCTCTAAATAGATAGATCTTGTCTACATCATGTCATCGTTCTTATTGTATTACTCTGTTTCTCCATGAACTTAATACACTAGATGCATGCTGGATAGCGGTCGATGTGTGGAGTAATAGTAGTAGATGCAGGCAGGAGTCGGTCTAATAATCTTGGACGTGATGCCTATGTAATGATCATTGCCTGGATATCGTCATGAGTATTTGAAGTTCTATCAATTTCCCAACAGTAATTTGTTTACCCACCGTTTGCTATTTTTCTCGAGAGAAGCCACTAGTGAAACCTACGGCCCCTGGGTCTCTTTCTCATATTATTTGCATTTCTCATATTATTTGCCTTCGCAATCACTTTTATTTGCCTTTTATTTTCAGATCTATTAAACTGAAAATACAAAAATACCTTGCTGCAATTTATTTTATTTGGCGTTCGATCTATCAGTATTTACAACTCTCTCACATCCATTTGCCAATTTGTGGTGCTGTTACCCAAAAGGGATTGACAACCCCTTTAACACATCGGGTTGCAAATAGTTGTTATTTGTTTGCAGGTGTTGTTTACGTTGTGTTGCTTGGTTCTCCTATTGGTTTGATAACCTTGGTTTCATATATGAGGGAATTACCTACCACCATTGTGCTGCATCATCCCTTCCTCCTTGGGGAAATACCGACGTAGCTTCAAGCGACATCAATACCGGAGGAATGCCTTGTGTACTATCAAACGTCCCAACGTAACTGGGTGATTATAAAGATGCTCTACATGTATCTCCGAAGGTGTTAGTTGAGTTGGCATAGATCGAGATTAGGATTTGTCACTCCGAGTATCGGAGAGGTATCTCTGGGCCCTCTTGGTAATACACATCATAATCTTGTAAGCAAACGACTAAGGAGTTAGTAACAAGGTGATGTACTACGGAACGAGTAAAGAGACTTGCCAGTAACGAGATTGAACTAGGTATGAATATACCGATGATCGAATCTCGGGCAAGTAACATACCGATGGACGAAGGGAATTACGTATGTTGTCATTACGGTTCGACCGATAAAGGTCTTCGTAGAATACATAGGAACCAATATGGGCATCCAGCCAATAAGGGCATCCAGGTTCGACTGATAAATGTCTTTGTAGAATAAGTGCGTCTTCATAGGATACCCTAAGGAAACAATTAGGTGCACTTTCTAGCATAGATCCGAAGGCAAGATCTTTGTTGCCAAGAATGGAACATTTCTAGAGAAGGAGTTTCTCTCGAAAGAAGTGAGTGGGAGGAAAGTAGAACTTGATGACGTAATTGTACCTTATCTCATTTTGCAAAGTAGCACATTAGAGAAATCCGTTCCCGTGATGCCTACACCAACTAGAGAGGAAGCTAATGACGATGATCATGAAACTTCAGATCAAGTTACTACTAGACCTCGTAGGTCGAACAGAGCAGATTCCGCACCAGAGTGGTACGGTAATCCTGTCCTGGAAGTCATATTACTAGACCATGGCGAACCTACGAACTATGAAGAAACTATGATGAGCCCAGATTCCGATAGATGGCTTGAGGCCATGAAATCTGAGATAGGATCCATCTATGAGAATAAAGTGTGGACTTTGGTGGACTTGCCCTATGATCGGCAAGCCATTGTGAATAAATGGATCTTGAAGAAGATGACAGACGTTGATGGTAATGTCACCATCTACAAAGCTCTACTTGTCGCGAAAGGTTTTTGACAAGTTCAATGGGTTGACTACGATGAGACCTTCTCACCCATAGTGATGCTTAAGTCAGTCTGAATCATGTTAGCAATTGCCGCATTTTATAATTATGAAATTTGGCAAATGAACGTCAAAACTGCATTCCTTAATGGATTTCTTAAAGAAGAGTTGTATATGATGCAACCAAAAGGTTTTGTCGATCCTAAAGGTGCTAACAAAGTATGCAAGCTCCAGCGATCCATCTATGGACTGGTGCAAGCATCTTGGAGTTGGAATATATGCTTTGATGAGGTGATCAAAGCATATGGTTTTATACAGACTTATGATGAAGCCTGTATTTACAAGAAAGTGAGTGGGAGCTCTATAGCATTTCTCATATTATATGTGGATGACAAATTATCGATTGGAAATGATATAGAATTTCTGGATAGTATAAAAGGATACTTGAATAAGAATTTTTCAATGGAAGACCTCGGTGAAGCTACTTATATATTGGGCATCAAGATCTATAGGATAGATCGAGACGCTTAATAGGACTTTCACAAAGCACATACCTTGACAAGATTTTGAAGAAATAGAAAATGGATCAGTCAAAGAAAGGGTTCTTGCATCTGTTGCAAGGTTTGAAGTTGAGTAAGACTCAAAGCCCGACCCTGGCGGAAGATAGAGAAAGAATGAAAGTCATTCCCTATGCCTCAGCCATAGGTTCTATTAAGTATGTCATGCTGTGTACTAGACCTATTGTGTGCCTTACCATGAGTTTGGCAAGGGGTACAATGGTGATCCAGGAGTAGATCACTGGACAGCGGTCCAAATTATCCTTAGAGAACTAAGGAATTTTTTTCTCGGTTATGGAGGTGATAAAGAGTTCATCGTAAAGAGTTACGTCGATGCAAGCTCTGACACTGGTTCGGATGACTATGAGTATCAATCTGGATACATATTGAAAGTGGGAGCAATTAGATAAGAATAGCTCCATGCAGAGCATTGTAGACGTAGAAATTTGCAAAATACATACGGATCTGAATGTGTCAGACCCAATGACTAAACTTCTCTCACAAGCAAAACATGATCACACCTTAGTGCTCTTTGGGTGTTAATCACATGGCGGTGTGAACTAGATTATTGACTCTAGTAAAATCTTTGGGTGTTAATCACATGGCGATGTGAACTAGATTATTGACTCTAGTAAACTCTTTGGGTGTTGGTCACATGGCGATGTGAACTATGGGTGTTAAATCACATGGTGATGTGAACTAGATTATTGACTCTAGTGCAAGTGGGAGACTGATGGAAATATGCCCTATAGGCAATAATAAAATGGTTATTACTATATTTCATTAATCATGATAAAGGTTTATTATTCATGCTAGAATTGTATTGACCGGAAACTTAAATACATGTGTGGATACATAAACAAATACCGTGTCCCTAGTGAGCCTCTACTAGACTAGCTCGTTTATCAAAGATGGTTAAGGTTTCCTAACCATATACATGAGTTGTCATTTGATAATGGGATCACATCATTAGGAGAATGATGTGATGGACAAGACCCATCTGTTAGCTTAGCATATTGTCGGTCAGTTTATTGCTATTGCTTTCTTCATGTCAAATACATATTCCTTTGACTATGAGATTATGCAACTCCCGGATACCGGAGGAATGCCTTGTGTGCTATCAAACGTCACAACATAACTGGGTGATTATAAAGATGCTCTACAGGTATCTCCGAAGGTGTTTTTTGAGTTGGCATAGATCGAGATTAGGATTGTCACTCCAAGTATCGGAGAGGTCTCTGGGCCCTCTCGGTAATACACATCATAAGCTTGCAAGCAAACGAATAAGGAGTTAGTAATGAGGTGATGTATTACAGAACGAGTTAAGAGACTTGCCGGTAACAAGATTGAACTAGGTATGAAGACACTGACGATTGAATCTCGGGCAAGTAACATACCGATGGACAAAGGGAATTATGTATGTTGTCATTACGGTTCGACTGATAAAGGTCTTCGCAGAATATTTAGGAGCCAATATGGGCATCCAGGTTC
The DNA here is from genome assembly GCF_056163025.1 of Triticum urartu. Taxonomy (NCBI): domain Eukaryota; kingdom Viridiplantae; phylum Streptophyta; class Magnoliopsida; order Poales; family Poaceae; genus Triticum; species Triticum urartu. The sequence goes on along the minus strand of NC_141877.1, from coordinate 417,795,613 downwards.
CGCTATTGGTTATTTATCGGAGAGGTGTCTCGGTCATGTCTACATAGTTCTCGAACCTGTAGGGTCCGCACACTTAACGTTCGATGACGATATAGTATTATATGAGTTATGTGATTTGGTAACCGAATGTTGTTCGGAGTCCCGGATGAGATCAGGGGCATGACGAGGAGTCTCGAAATGGTCGAGAGGTAAAGATTGATATATAGGACGAGGGTATTCGGACACCAGAAGTGTTTCGGGGGCTATCAGGTACTTATCGGATCACCGGATGGGGTTCCGGGCACATCCGGCAAAAGCTATGGGCATTATGGGCCAAAAGGGGAAACGCACCAGCCACAAGGGGCTGGTGCACCCCCATATGGGCCGATCAAAGGAGGGGAGGGAAAGGGGAGAAGGGAAAGGAAAGTGTGGATTAGGATTCCCACTTCCTTCCCTCCCCCCCCCCTCTTTCCTTCTCCCTCGGTTAAATATGGCAGGGGCGCTGATACGTCTCTAACGTATCTATAATTTTTGATTGCTCCATTCTATTATATTATCTATTTTCGATGTTAATGGGCTTTATTTTACACTTTTATATCATTTTTGGGACTAACCTACTAACCGGAGGCCCAGCCCAAATTGTTGTTTTTTGCCTATTTTAGGGTTTCGAAGAAAAGGAATATCAAACGGAGTCCAAACGGAATGAAACCTTTGGGAACGTGATTTTCTCAACAAACGTGATCCAGGAGACTTGGAGTGGCCATCAAGAAACAAGGGAGGAAGGCACGAGGCAGGGGGACGCGCCTACCCCCCTGGGCGCGCCCTCCACCCTCATGGGCCCTCCGTTGCTCCACCGACGTACTTCTTCATCCTATATATATCCACGTACCCCCCAAACATCCAGGAGCACCATGAAAACCTAATTCCGCCGCCGCAACCTTCTGTACTCGAGAGATCCCATCTCAGGGCCTTTTCCGGAGCTCCGCCGGAGGGGGCATTGATCACGGAGGGCCTCTACATCAACTCCATGGCCTCTCCGGTGATGTGTGAGTAGTTTACTTCAGACCTACGGGTCCATAGTTATTAGCTAGATGGCTTCTTCTCTCTCTTTGGATCTCAATACAAAGTTCTCCTCAATTTTCTTGGAGATCTATTCGATGTAATCTTCTTTTGCGGTGTGTTTGTCGAGATCCGATGAATTGTGGGTTTATGATCCAGATTATCTATGAACAATATTTGATTCTCCTCTGATTTCTTTTATGTATGATTGGGTTATCTTTGCAAGTCTCTTCGAATTATCTGTTTGGTTTGGCCTACTACATTGATCTTTCTTGCAAAGGGATAAGTGCTTAGCTTTGGGTTCAATCTTGCGGTGTTCGATCCCAGTGACAGAAAGGGAACCGATACATATTGTATTGTTGCCATCGAGGATAAAAAGATGGGGTTTATATCATATTGCATGAGTTTATCCCTCTACATCATGTCATCTTCCTTAAAGCATTACTCTGTTCTCTTGAACTTAATACTCTAGATGCATGCTGGATAGAGGTCGATGTGTGGAGTAATAGTAGTAGATGCAGAATCGTTTCGGTCTACTTGTCTCGTTCGTGATGCCTATATACATGATCATACCTAGATATTCTAATAACTATGCTCAATTCTATCAATTGCTCGACAGTAATTCGTTAACCACCGTAATACTTATGCTCTTGAGAGAAGCCACTAGTGAAACCTATGGCCCCCGGGTCTATCTTCTATCATATTAATCTTCCAATACTTAGTTATTTCCTTTGCCGTTTATTTTACTTTGCATCTTTATTTATCTTTATCATAAAAATACCAAAAATATTATCTTATCATATCTATCAGATCTCACTCTCGCAAGTGACCGAGAAGGGCTTGACAACCCCTTTATCGCGTTGGTTGCGAGGTTCTTATTTGTTTGTGTAGGTGTGTGGGACTTGAGCGTGATCTCCTACTGGATTGATACCTTGGTTCTCAAAAACTGAGGGAAATACTTACGCTGCTTTACTGCATCACCCTTTCCTCTTCAACAGAAAACTAACGCAGTGCTCAAGAGGTAGCAAGAAGGATTTCTGACGCCGTTGCCGGGGAGATTTGCGCCAAGTCTAGTCAAGATTTGACTCCCACAACGAGTCATTTCTGGCTCCATTACCAAGTCAAAATATACCAAGTACCCATCACACACTCTTATCTCTCGCATTATATTATTTGCCATTTTCCTCTCGTTTTCCTCTACCCCACTTCACCCTTGTCGTTTTATTCACCCTCTTTGTCTCTCTCCCTCTCTCTGTCCGTTCCCCTTCTCTTTTTCTATTTGCCCTTTTTGCCTGTTTCTTGTTTGCTTGTGTGTTGGATTGCTTGCTTTTCGCTTTGGCTCTACCTAGATTTGGTGATCTTCACCTTAAAAGGTTAGAAGAGATCGAAAGAAATATCAGGAGTTTTATGGTTTTACAATTTGAGCATAATAATTTCTTTAGGAACGAGCTTAAGGAACAAAAGATCTTTATGGGTTATATGAATAAAGAGCTCGATGATATGTATAAAGAGTTTTATGGTTTGAAATCTCAGATTGCTCATCTTGAAAAATTAATCGCTGAAGTCTCGGATAAGCAGGCCACCTTAGTTAATAAGATGTCCGCTAAGCCAGAAAATTTTCATGATAATAAGGATGAAGATCTAAAATTTATTGATGTGTCTCCTACTAAATCTTTGTTTTGCAATATGAATCTTGATAATGATGGAGCTGAAGATGAGCCACCTTTACCTAGAAGGCGTTCCAAAAATTCGGAGTCTTTAGATCTTGATGCTAAAATTGTTAAAAGTGGGATTGAAGAGGTCAAAACTTTAAATATCAATGAACCCACTATTTTGGATTTCAAGGAATTTAATTATGATAATTTCTCTTTGATAGATTGTATTTCCTTGTTGCAATCCGTGCTAAATTCTCCTCATGCTTATAGTCAAAATAAAGCTTTTACTAAACATATCGTTGATGCTTTGATGCAATCTTATGAAGAAAAACTTGAGTTGGAAGTTTTTATTCCTAGAAAACTTTATGATGAGTGGGAACCTATTATTAAAATTAAATTAAAGATCGTGAGTGTTATGCTTTGTGTAATTTGGGTGCTAGTGTTTCCACGATTCCAAAAATTTTGTGTGATTTGCTAGGTTTCCGTGATTTTGATGATTGTTCTTTAAACTTGCACCTTGCGGATTCCACTAGTAAGAAACCTATGGGAAGAATTAATGATGTTCTTATTGATGCAAATAGGAACTATGTGCCCGTAGATTTCATTGTTCTTGATATAGATTGCAATCCTTCATGTCCTATTATTCTTGGTAGACCTTTCCTTAGAACGATTGGTGCAATTATTGATATGAAGGAAGGGAATATTAAATTCCAATTTTCATTAAGGAAAGGCATGGAACACTTCCCTAGAAAGAAAATTAAATTACCATATGAATCTATTATGAGAGCCACTTATGGATTGCCTACCAAAGATGGCAATACCTAGATCTATTTTCGCTTTTATGCCTAGCTAGGGGCGTTAAACGATAGCGCTTGTTGGGAGGCAACCCAATTTTACTTTTATTCCTTGATTTTTGCTCCTGTTTAGTAATAAATAATTTACCTAGCCTCTGTTTTGGTTGTGTTTTTTGTGTTTAATTAGTGTGTGTGCCAAGTAGAACCGTTGGGAAGACTTGGGGAAAGTCTTTTTGATCTTGCTGTAAAAAACAGAAACTTTAGCGCTCACGAGAATTGCTGCCATTTTTATTTGGAAAGTGATATTTAGTTAATTCTTTTTGAAGATGATTAATAGATAAATTACTCACATCCAGCAATTTATTTTAGAATTTTTGGGGTTCCGGAACTTGCGTTAGCTACAGATTACTACAGACTGTTCTGTTTTTGACAGATTCTGTTTTTCATGTGTTGTTTGCTTATTTTGATGAATCTATGGCTATTAAAGAGTTTATGAACCATAGAGAAGTTGGAATACAGTAGTTTTAACACCAATATAAATCAAGAATGAGTTCATTACAGTACCTTGAAGTGGTGTTTTGTTTTATTTCGCTAACGGAGCTCACGGGATTTTCTATTTTGAGTTTTGTGTTGTGAAGTTTTCAAGTTTTAGGTAAAGATTTGATGGATTATGGAACAAGGAGTGGCAAGAGCCTAAGCTTGGGGATGTACATGGCACCCCAAGGTAAAACTCAAGGACACCAAAAATCCTAAGCTTGGGGATGCCCCGGAAGGCATCCCCTCTTTCGTCTTCGTCTATCGGTAACTTTACTTGGAGCTATATGTTTATTCACCATGTGATATGTGTTTTCCTTGGAGTGTCTTGTATGATTTGAGTATTTGCTTTTTAGTTTACCACAATAATACTTGCTGTACACACCTTTTGAGAGAGACTCACATGATTTGAAATTTATTAGAATACTCTATGTGCTTCATTTATATCTTTTGAGCTATATAGTTTCTGCTCTAGTGTTTAACTTATATCTTTTAGAGCACGGTGGTGGATTTGTTTTATAGAAACTATTGTTCTCTCATGCTTCACTTATATTGTTTTGAGAGTCCTTTAGAACAACATGGCAATAATAAAAACTTTCATATAGGTGCATTGAATACTATGAGAAGTTTGATACTTGATAATTGTTTTGAGATATGGCAATGGTGATATTAGAATCATGCTAGTTGAGTAGTTGTGAATTTGAGAAATACTTGTGTTGAAGTTTGTGATTCCCGTAGCATGCACGTATGGTGAACCGTTATGTGATGAAGTCGGAGCATGATTTATTTATTGATTGTCTTCCTTATGAGTGGCGGTCGGGGATGAGCGATGGTCTTTTCCTACCAATCTATCCCCCTAGGAGCATGCGCGTAATACTTTGTTTTGATAACTAATTTATTTTTGCAATAAGTATGTGAGTTCTTTATGACTAATGTTGAGTCCATGGATTATACGCACTCTCACCCTTCCATCATTGCTAGCCTCTCTAGTATCGCGCAATTTTCGCCGGTACCATAAACCCACCATATACCTTCCTCAAAACAGCCACCATACCTACCTATTATGGCATTTCCATAGCCATTCCGAGATATATTGCCATGCAACTTTCCATCGTTCCGTTATTATGACACGTTTCATCATTGTCATATTGCTTGCATGATCATGTAGTTGACATCGTATTTGTGGCAAAGCCACCGTTCATAATTTTCATACATGTCACTCATGCATCATTGCACATCCCGGTACACCGCCGGATGCATTCACATAGAGTCATATTATGTTCTAAGTATTGATTTGTAATTCTTGAGTTGTAAGTAAATGAAGTGTGATGATCATCACTATTAGAGCATTGTCCCAAGTGAGGAAAGGATGATGGAGACTATGATTCCCCCACAGGTCGGGATGAGACTCGGGATGAAAAAAAAAGAAAAAAAGAGGCCAAAAAAAGAAGGCCCAAATAAAAAAATGAGAGAAAAAGAGAGAAGGGACAATGCTACTATCCTTTTTCCACACTTGAGCTTCAAAGTAGCACCATGTTCTTCATGTAGAGAGTCTCCTATGATATCATTTTCATATACTAGTGGGAATTTTTCATTATAGAACTTGGCTTGTATATTCCAATGATGGGCTTCCTCAAAATGCCCTAGGTCTTCGTGAGCAAGCAAGTTGGATGCACACCCACTTAGTTACTTTTGTTGAGCTTTCATATACTTATAGCTCTAGTGCATCCGTTGCATGGCAATCCCTACTCACTCACATTGATATATATTAATGGGCATCTCCATAGCCCGTTGATACGCCTAGTTGATGTGAGACTATCTTCTCCCTTTTTGTCTTCTCCACAACCACCATTCTATTCCACCATAGTGATATATCCATGGCTCATGCTCATATATTGCGTGAAGATTGAAAAAGTTTGAGAACATCAAAAGTATGAAACAATTGCTTGGCTTGTCATCGGGGTTGTGCATGATTTAAATATTTTGTGTGGTGAAGATGGAGCATAGCTAGACTATATGATTTTGTAGGGATAACTTTCTTTGGCCATGTTATTTTGAGGAGACATGATTGCTTAGTTAGTATGCTTGAAGTATTATTATTTTTATGTCAATATTAAACTTTTATCTTGAATCTTATGGATCTGAACATTCATGCCACATTAAAGAAAAATTACATTGAGAAATATGTTAGAAAGCATTCCACATCAAAAATTCTTCTTTTATCATTTACCTACTCGAGGACGAGCAGGAATTAAGCTTGGGGATGCTTGATACGTCTCCAACGTATCTATAAATTTTTGATTGCTCCATGCTATTATATTATCTATTTTGGATGTTAATGGGCTTTATTTTACACTTTTATATCATTTTTGGGACTAACCTACTAACCGAAGGCCCAGCCCAAATTGTTGTTGTTTTTGCCTATTTTAGGGTTTCGAAGAAAAGGAATATCAAACGGAGTCCAAACGGAATGAAACCTTCAGGAATGTGATTTTCTCAACAAACGTGATCCAGGAGACTTGGAGTGGCCGTCAAGAAATAAGGGAGGACAGCACGAGGCAGGGGGCGCACCCTCCACCCTCATGGGCCCTCCGTTGCTCCACCGACATACTTCTTCCTCCTATATATATCCACGTACCCCCAAACATCCAAGAGCACCACGAAAACCTAATTCCACCGCCACAACCTTCTATACTCGAGAGATCCCATCTCGGGGCCTTTTTCGAAGCTCCGCCGAAGGGGGCATTGATCACGGAGGGCCTCTACATCAACTCCATGGCCTCTCCGGTGATGTGTGAGTAGTTTACTTCAGACCTACGGGTCCATAGTTATTAGCTAGATGGCTTCTTCTCTCTCTTTGGATCTCAATACAAAGTTCTCCTCAATTTTCTTGGAGATCTATTTGATGTAATCTTCTTTTGCGGTGTGTTTGTCAAGATCCGATGAACTGTGAGTCTATGATCCAGATTATCTATGAAAAATATTTGATTCTCCTCTGAATTCTTTTATGTATGATTGGTTTATCTTTGCAAGTCTCTTTGAATTATCAGTTTGGTTTGGCCTACTAGATTGATCTTTCTTGCAATGGGAGAAGTGCTTAGCTTTGGGTTCAATCTTGCGGTGTTCGATCCCAGTGACAGAAAGGGAACCGATACGTATTGTATTTTTGCCATCGAGGATAAAAAGATGGGGTTTATATCATATTGCATGAGTTTATCCCTCTACATCATGTCATCTTCCTTAAAGCATTACTCTGTTCTCTTGAACTTAATACTCTAGATGCATGCTGGATAGCGGTCGATGTCTGGAGTAATAGTAGTAGATGCAGAATCGTTTCGGTCTACTTGTCTCGGACGTGATGCCTATATACATGATCATACCTAGATATTCTGATAACTATGCTCAATTCTATCAATTGCTCGACAGTAATTCGTTTACCCACCGTAATACTTATGCTCTTGAGAGAAGCCACTAGTGAAACCTATGGCCCCCGGGTCTATCTTATATCATATTAATCTTCCAATACTTAGTTATTTCCTTTGTAGTTTATTTTACTTTGCATCTTTATTTCTCTTTATCATAAAAATACCAAAAATATTATCTTATCATATCTATCAGATCTCACTCTCGTAAGTGACCGAGAAGGGCTTGACAACCCCTTTATCGCGTTGGTTGCGAGGTTCTTATTTGTTTGTTTAGGTGCGTGGGACTTGAGCGTGATCTCCTACTGGATTAATACCTTGGTTCTCAAAAATTGAGGAAAATACTTACGCTCCTTTACTGCATCACCCTTTCCTCTTCAAGGGAAAACCAACGCAGTGCTCTAGAGGTAGCTGGCGCCACTTGGGGAGGACCCCAAGTAGGATTCGACCTACTTGGGGTGCCTCCTGGAAGCCTCCCCTCTCCCTCCCTCCTATATATATATGTGGGGGCGCCTAGCACACACCAGATCAATTGTTAGCTGTGTGTGGCGCCCCCTCCACCATTTACACCCCCGATCATTTTTCGTAGTGCTTAGGTGAAGCCCTGCGGAGATCACTTCATCATCATCGTCACCACGTCGTCGTGTTGACGGAACTCATCTACTACCTCGACGTCTTGCTGGATCAAGAAGGCGAGGAACGTCACCGAGCTGAACGTGTGCAGAATGCGGAGGTGTCGTGCGTTCGGTACGTGATCGGTTGAAGCACGAAGAAGTTCGACTACATCAACCGCGTTGTGAAACACTTCCTCTTACGGTCTACGAGGGTACGTAGACACACTCTTCCCCTTGTTGCTATGCATCTCCATGGATAGATCGTTGCGTGTGCGTATACTTTTTTTGTTTTCCATGCAACGATTCTCAACAAATCCACCTCCCCAATTTGGATGCCCCCTCCCTCCACCTATATACACACACACACACACACACATCTGGGCTATTCTGTTACGTGTAACAGAATATTATTCTGTTACCCTTCGTGAACTGATGTGGTGTATAGGTTGGACTGACGAGGTTTTCTACTTGAACCGATCTTCCTGTGTGTACGACGGCGGAGACAGGGGATGCAACGTGGAGCTTCCTCATCGTCGTGCGTTCATCCCTGTCGCCGTGCGCTGCTCGTCGTTGTCACCTAATCGGCCCCGCCCCGTCGCACGTCGTCCTCGTCCCCGACCTCCGTCATCCTCCTCGAACCGCCAACCGCAGTCGTTGACTCTGGCCGTCTCAAGTCGTCCCCGGGCCTTCTCTCCAACGGCAGTGATCCCCGCATCCTCCCTCTCTCCCCGTGCTCTCCTTTGGTAGTTGTAGATCGTCGCCAACGTGATCGTGCGCTGGCCACGCCCGATGACCCAGATCGCCCCGTTCCCCGCTCTCACTGCACTGTGCCCGCGCTCCTCTGGTCGTGCCCTGCGCGCACACTCGCAGCCGCCCCGTCCAGCCCACGCCCTCTACCCATCTCGTGTCGCCCCATCGTGCCTGCTCCGACCACACCCGCCTACGCATGCGTGCAAACCCATGCCTTCTGCTGCTGTGCGCGCCTGTGGCCGCCGCTGCCGTGGCCCCTATTGCTTCCGCTGCTACTGCCAGTGCCACAGCCGCTGTTGTTAGACAAAGAATCCTGCTACTTCCTTTTTCAGTTAAGCTAAGTGTCAATTTATTTAGTTTCGTCAGAATAAGAATGCACCAGGAGTCGTTCTTGTACATGCTCATAGTCTATGTTTTTCTGCATGCAGTACCTAGTGTTGCAGTGTTCGTTCCCGTGTAATGGCATGGCCGTTAGCTCAAACGTGGACGGTAGACTAGGAATTGGTCGTTGGCGGAGGTGGTGTTTGGTGGCTGACTGAAGGCTATGATTTCTTGTAATCTGGTCAAATTGCGTAATTAAGTTGTGTGTTTTCTGTGTTGTTTTGAATTACTGCCGCCGTATGTGTAGTTGGACTGCTCCATGTCAAAGCTTGTAATTATTGTGAGTTGACATTGGAGCAAGTTTCTTGTACTGGCTGCCTACCCCCCATACCCTCTGCACTTTGAGTATAAAGGCCGAGCCCTCTGTCACTTTCGTTCCACCAGCTGCAACCAAAAGAAAAGCCAGAATGGATCCTGAGTTGGGAGAGGTCAAAGAGGAGGAGGGGGAAGCCGTCGATGCGAGGGCTGCAGCAGTGGAGCAGAGGAGGAGGAGGAGGAGGCGCAGGCAGATGGCACAACATGCTGCCGAGGAGGAAGTGGATGTAAAGTTCAACAGACACCTTGCGCGCAAGGTGATGGATACCTGCAACTCCAATGAACTGGAGCTTCTTTTCCCAGAGGGCAGGGGAAGGAACCATGTTCAGATCATCAGTTGGGCTAGGGCTAGAGCAGCCACGGCTCCACATCCATCCACTAGGGCTAAACGGCGTCGTTTCTTTGATCGTTATGATTGAAGTAGTGAATGTTATGTTTTTAAGATTTGTGTTGTGAGGGAGCAGATGTTTGAAATGAATAAATGAATTCAACTGTCTCCCCTCTGAATGTGTTGTTTTATCTGCATATGTTTTTGACATGTGCAGTTTTTGAACTGATGTTTTATCTTAAGTTGAACTGATTTGTGTTCAAAAGCTGCATGGCTTGTATAATTTTTCCTATCTGTTTTTGCTCAAGAATAACTGATTTATTTAAAAGCTGCATGGGCATCCTTTGTTTTGGCTGGTATATATTTCATGTACATAGCTCGGAGAAGGAACTATACGCTGATGATGTTTGTAGAACCCCTTTTTTTGGTTTCGAGATTGCTGAACTTACATTCTGTTAATCGTAGTACTGAACTATTTTAGGATGTCAATTATCAATCAAATTTGTTTGTTGTATAACATTTTTTTCTATATTTTTTAGATGAATTTTGGATCACATTTTTTTAACAGTTAAATAATGATATTTCTAGTATTTTTTAGAATTAAAAGATTTTCATCTTTTGCTGCATAGTATTTTTTTACTTGAACCTTATGAATTGTAGTAGTTGAACTTTTTATAATTTTGCTTCTGAAATTTTTATTTACAAATTTCTACGTTTAATTTTCCAAAAAAAACATATGTATTTCTATTTTTTTAGTTCTTACAGTTAAGATGTGTTTGAAATTTTTACATTATTTGTTTTTGAACTCATTTCTTGTGAGGTTTTTTTAAATATCTGCATTTTTCTTTTTTGTCGTGTGTGATCGGTTGGAATTTTGTAATGGGGCGAAGTACTGTGTTGGGCCATCTGGCTGAGTCGTTGTTTTCGGCCCAGATAGCTCGTCCACGCAGCTGTGCAGCGCGGCGTGCGCGTGCGCTATGGGTTCAGTCCCACCTCGCTAGTCGAGGGGGTTGTAGACCAGTTTATAAGCGCGGGCAAGGCACACCAGTCGAACTCCTCTAAAAACTTACCAGAGTGCTTATACACGGCGCTCGCTCTCTCTCTCTTTGACCTGCGGGCCCTGATCGGTGGGCCCTGCGTTGTGCGGACTACTAGGGATTCGCCTATGGGCTCGAGTTCAAGTTATCTAGCAGCGTCAGGGCCTGGGCCAGTCCTTGGGCAGTCAATTTTTTTTATTTTTTGTTGTTTTGTTCGAATGTAGTACTTGACTCCACCAGTAAATTGTACTGATACTTTTTATGATCCTTGGGGCATCAATTTTTTTGTTTGAATCTAGTACTTGACTCCACCAGTAAATTGGACTGATACTTTTTTGTTCTAGTTCTTGTGAGTTTTGTTCTAGGAATGAGCCGTAACATGACTTGCCCCCGCACCGCACTGCCCCTCGGTGCATAGTTGTACTGACACATCTTCCTTGTATGGACTTGCCCCCATTATCTATCTTTAGGGGGGGTGTGGGTGCATGTGGGGGGGGACAGAATAACCACACTGCGCCTGTCAAACGAGCACACTGTCGCGTTAGCGCGAGGCCGAGCCAGGAACGAGCCGTAGCAGGCGACGACGCAGCGTGCCGCGGCGTCGCATGCGGAGGCGAGTCCGTAACATGACTTGCCCCCATTATCTATCTTAGGGGTGTGTGGGTGCGTGTGTGGGGGGGGGGACAGAATAACCGCACTGCCCCTCGGTGCATAGTTGTAATGACACATCTTCCTTGTATGGACTTGCCCCCATTATCTATCTTTAGGGGGGGTGTGGGTGCGTGTGGGGGGGAAACAGAATAACCGCACTGCGCCTGTCAAACGAGCGCACTGCTGCGATAGCGTGAGGCCGAACCGGGGGGAGGGGGTCGGGACCCCCCTCCCCCATCCCGGCGAGGCCGAGCCAGGAACGAGCCGTAGCAGGCGACGACGCGGCGTGCCGCGGCGTCGCATGCGGAGGCGAGTCCGTAACATGACTTGCCTCCATTATCTATCTTAGGGGTGTGTGGGTGCGTGTGGGGGGGAACAGAATAACCGCACTGCCCCTCGGTGCATAGTTGTACTGACACATCTTCCTTGTATGGACTTGCCCTCATTATCTATCTTTAGGGGGTGTGTGGCTGCGTGTGGGGGGGGGAACAGAATAACCGCATTGCGCCTGTCAAACGAGCGCACTGCCGCGTTAGCGCGAGGCCGAGCCGGGGGGGTCGGGACCCCCCCCCCCCTCCCCCAACCTGGCGAGGCCGAGCCAGGAACGAGCCGTAGCAGGCGACGACGCGACGTGTCACAGCGTCGCATGCGGAGGCGAGTCCATAACATGACTTGCCCCCATTATCTATCTTAGGGGTGTGTGGGTGCATGTGGGGGGGGGGGGAACAGAATAACCGCACTGCCCCTCGGTGCATAGTTGTACTGACACATCTTCCTTGTATGGACTTGCCCCCATTATGTATCTTTAGGGGGTGTGTGGGTGCGTGTGGGGGGGAAACAGAATAACTGCACTGCGCCTATCAAAAGAGCGCACTGCCGCGTTAGCGCGAGGCCGAGCCGGGGGGAGGGGGTCAGGACCCCCCTCCCCCATCCCAGCGAGGCCGAGCCAGGAACTAGCCGTAGCAGGCGACGACGCGGCATGCCGCGGCGTCGCATGCGGAGGTGAGTCCGTAACATGACTTGCCCCCATTATCTACCTTAGGGGTGTGTGGGTGCGTGTGGGGAGGGGCAGAATAACCGCACTGCCCCTCGGTGCATAGTTGTACTGACACATCTTCCTTGTATGGACTTGCCCCCTTTATCTATCTTTAGGGGGGGTGTGGGTGCGTGTGGGGGGAACAGAATAACCACACTGCGCCTGTCAAACAAGCGCACTGCCGCATTAGCGCGAGGCCGAGCCGGGAGGAGGGGGGTCGGGACCCCCCTCCCCCATCCTGGCGAGGCCGAGCCAGGAACGAGCCGTAGCAGGCGACGACGCGGCGTGCCGCGGCGTCGCATGCGGAGGCGAGTCCGTAACATGACTTGCCCCCGCACCGTATCGCACAGAGGGGCATAGTTGTACTGACGAATCATCCTTGTATGGACTTGCTCGCGCATCGCAGTGCACCGAGGGACATAGTATTTGCCCCCGTTATCTTATCTTTATTTTGTTGCCTTGCCCTCTGGTTTGTTTAACTGGCTTTATTTGGTGTGGTGTTTGTAAATGATTCAGGCTATTGGGTCGTTTTCCGGCCTAGATAGCCCGTCCGCGCGGTTGTGCAGTGTGGCATGCGCATGCGCTCTGGGTTTAGTCCCACCTCGCTAGTCGAGGGGGCTCCGAACCTGTTTATAAGCGCAGCCGAGGCTCACTGGTCGAACTCCTCGGAATACTTACCTGAGCGCTTATACACGGCGCTCGCTCTCTCTCTCTCTCTTGACCTATGGGCCCTGATCGGTGGGCCCTGCATTGTGCGGATTACTAGGGATTCACCTATGGGCTCGAGTTCAAGTATGTAGCAGCGTCAGGGCCTGCGCCTGACCTTGGGCGGTCAGTTTTTTCTTTTTTTGTTTGTTTGAATCTAGTACTTGACTCCAGTAGTAACTTGGACTGAAACTTTTTGTTCTAGTTCTTGTCAGTTTTGTGTAAGTGTAATTTTAAGATGTACTTGCATTTAGATTAAGTTGTACTGATAGTCCATTCATAGTAGCGCTTACGGACTGATGCTTCTATGTACTTTTTATTGTAGTATGTACTGTCCGATCAAGTGTACTAGTACTGTGATTCTTAATCTGCAAGCGACCAACATAAGTGTGTGCTGATGCTTTCTTAACTTTTTCTGTTTTGTAGTACTTGTTAATTATCTAGCAGCTACATATGAATGAGAACACTAGATGGAGTACTAAGAATTTTTGCTTCAACTTTTGAAGCATTGTTAAGCAACTCAAATTGTGCTGGTTGTTCTCAACGTTATGTTTTATATACAATACTGAATCGAAACTAGACATAGAGCAACGTTGTGTGATTAGTTGCATCATAACTAGTACTTTAGAGCAGCTACAAAGTTCTATTCAGAAGCTACTTTTTGAATTTGAAATGATGGATTAACAACATACGAAGCTACCAAACTTATATAATGAGATAAGCAAAACATTGTACTTGATGACATAAATAAACTAGTTCAACAATGACAAGCACGACATAATCATACTGGTTCAACCCAACAAGAGCAAACTACTAATTTGAAACAACAAGATAAAAGGCAAGCACAAGCGAAAGTAAAACGAAGGCAGGCTCTGATGTATCTTCATCCCGCATAGGGGCAATAGGGTTGGTCATAGTAATTCGCAGCCTCCCGCTCTTTTGCAATTTCTGAACCATCTGTGATGTAGTCGATCATGCTCCATGCCTTGTACATGGCGTATGCATCCACTCCTGCGTACTCGATGAGGTTGTCTGGCAGCGGGCTGGTCCCCCACAGTTTGTAGTCTTCCTGCGTGTTGATGTTCTTCTTTGTGCCTTTGTAGAATGGGTGGATGACGCTGGCTGCAACATCAGTCAAGGAGTCGTACTCTTTTCCGATGTATGGTACTCTCCACTTGCACTGAATGTCGATGAACATGTCGGGCTTGATCTCCACACCAGACAACTTCAGCTTCTCTTTGTCGCTTTCAATGCTGAAACCGGCAAATGTGAACAACTTCTTATGCTGCAGCAACTCGTTCAGGCGCTTGGGCCTGCAAGGGGAGAGACATTTTTGAAAATCAGCATTACTTTTGATGTTTGAATTATTCATTTTTGTTTTGTCTTACAAGCAATGAATCCATTTAAGTATATGTTTATGTAGCATAAATAATGGATGAATGTACTTCATAAACTAGTAAACAAAGTTCTGAAATTAAATTAAGTACACCATGTTATTCTTCTTTTTTGGATTATACATAGTTTCAGTCAATGTTGTATGTTTTGCTTTGGTACTTGTTTAGTTCACTTTTGTTGAATAGGATAACACATAAACAGTGCTTCACCAAGTCCTTAATTTTTTTCTTATGAGAATAACATTAGATCAAATTCAGAAAATACTTCACTACATCAAGTTCAGAAACATCTTTTTAATACATTGAGTACATAAACTACACTATTGGATCAAGTTCAGAAACTAGACTAGTCAGTCAACTTCAGAAATTAATCTTCCGCAAGATTTTCCAAATAGTAATCCAGTGCATCAGGTTCAAAAATACATTTTATAGTGTATCTACTTGAGAAAATGTAGTAGTGCATCCACTTTTCACAAGCCACACTAGTACATCTAGTTGGGAAACAAGTCTGATGAAATTTTCAGGATACAATACTAAATAAAACAGATAAACCAAACATGGAAAATGAGTAGGATGGCTCACCATTTTGTGTCCGCTGCGATGTGGTACACCAAGCAGAGGTTGTCAATGCACAACTGCAGGACTGCTGCCATCTGGGGAGGTTCACCTCCATTGGTGTAGTGCACACCAACACCGACGATCCTACGAACCATGCCGCCAGCCTTCCTCCAGTGCCTGGAGATCACCTCGTCGGCCTTGTCTGGTTCACTGGTGCAGACGATCTCCAGCATCTCCTTGCCGTGGAGCTCAACCTCTCTGAGGGTTTTGGTGTGCTCGCGCTTCTCGTCGGGGACGTGAACGTCGATGAGGTTGCTGCTCTTGTCCGACGGCTCATCTTGATGACGCTTGGTGGACGGTTCCTCCGCCATCGCCCTCCTCCGGCGGCTGTGGGCTTGTGAGAGAGAAGTTTGTGGTTTGTGTGCAGGGGAGATGGAAGGGCAATGGTTGTTTGTGGGGATGATGGAGAGATGGAAGAGAATGGGGTTTTTTGCAGTGCGTCGACGGGGATTTGTGGGAGGCGGTTCGTCGGGGGCGTGGGTGTAGTGGGTGTAGTGGCGTGGGGTCACCGTTTGCAGTCCGTTGTGGCAACCGCTCAATGGGTGGCACGGGTGGTGGCCTGGAAGAAGTAACCGTCCAAGTCCAATGATTTTTACTGCTGCACTTACTAGTCTTTTCAAGCTGTACTCATGACCTGCTAAATCCCACTTGCACGTCTCAAGGGTGGTGATGACGGCATTTTACTGTCACACTAATTTGTCTTGTCAAGATGTACTTATCGGCTGCTCATCCCACTTGCATATGTCAGGGTTGGTGATGATGGAGGTCTGTACTCCTCTACTGTGGTACTTGGACTGGTGATTGAAGTGTAATTGAACTTACCAAATACCAATGATACTATGTGTGATGCAAATGTTTTTTAAAAACATTTTTTGTATTTTTTAAAGGATTGTTTATATCAAGATAATCTCTGAGTATTTTTTACAGATAAATTAGATTTTTCATCAGTACAGAATGTATTATATTCGCATTTTTGTTTGAGGTAATTATTTTTATGTACTAATGGTCTTTCTGAATTGGGACTGGCAGAAGCAGACATAGCTTTGTTTTTTTCAAAACGATGTTTTTTAGGTGTTCACGGGTGTGTTTGTTTTACTCTGCCTTTGTACTAACGACTGGTCGGCAGTAGTGTTTTTCGTTAGTACAAATGTATTTTGTGACTGCATTCAAAAGGATTATCAAATGTTTTACGTAATAATGTGACTACTCCAGCGGGCACAAATCACAAATTATATCAGTACTGATGTGTACTCTGTCTTTGTATTGACGACTGAGAACTATCAGTACTGATGTACTATAGGAGTTTAAATTTTCCTTGACATTTTTTTGATGCTGAGTTACTGGTCAACAGTAGCGTTTGCGTCAGGTAAATCCAGATAAGTTTTTTCAAATGTATTTCTGACTGCATTCAAAAGGATCATCAATTGGTTTACATAATAATGTCACTGGTTCAACGGGCACAAATCACAAATTATATCTTAACTATAGTACTGATCGAGAAATCAACGATAAAGCTAAATAAGTTTTGGTAACGATAGTGTTTCTGAAATGTTTCCTCATTGTGTGCCGAGGCAACTGAGACCACTATGTATTGTTCAGTTGTTCAGCCTTCAGCTTCTCCTAACTGGCCCCGAATGTTGTGCCTTGCCGGCGCCCTTTCCTGGTTGAGCCTTTGGCAACTTCATCGTCAGTTTCAGCTTCCTCGTCCCCGACAGTGTCTTCTTCATTGTCTTCGTCTGATTGGTCGTCATTCTCGTCAAACTCTTATTCTTCATCGTCTTCATTTGATTTTTTAGAACTCTTCACCTTGCCCTGTGTTTGTTCAGTGCCAATGACCTCCTTGCCCACTCTGCACGTGCGGGCATTATGCCCGTCAGTTCCCCCACACTTGCGGCAAGTGTAGCTGTTACGTGTGTTGTCTCCATTGGTAGAAACCTGGGTGGCTCCAAACTGCCTGTGCTTGTTGGCAGTGCCATCTGTGCGGAGTGGGCATGTGCGGTAGTTATGGTTGCTCATGACGTTACAGAATTCGCATGCCCTTATCCCGAGAGGTTTGCCATCCGGGCCAAATTCCACACGCTTGATGGGGCGTGGCGGCTTTTTGGTTGGTGCTTTCGTTGCCTGCATCTTGCTCTTCCTCCCCTTTGTGTTTGAGAATATGGGTGGTTTAATCACTCTTTCTTGGTGCTGCTGGTAGGATGTGCTATTGTCATGTCGTTCGCCTACAGCACCATCAAGCTCATGATCTCGCATGTGAGCTTGTTGGTGATCTTGAGTGTGCACATGGGCAAGCTCTGGTTGCTGCTGCTCCTCTTCCTCGTTGTCGAACGGGTCAACAACTCCCATATGATTCATCTCGGATAACATTGTAGCAATATCCTTCTCAATGGCATCATTGTCCGCCACACCTCCATTTTCAGCAGAATGCATGGCGTTGAGTTCTTGTTCAAGTTTGTCCATGATGACCCGCGACCTCGCCATTTGCTCTTGGCTTCTCAAACTTTTTCTGTGCACCCTCATGTTGAGCGTCAGCAGTGAGATTTCAATGCAGTATTGGGATGCCTTGTTTGACGCTACTGTCCTCAAGTCATTTCTGTCGAATGTTGGCTAGATGTTCGGGCGTTTGGTGTATCTCCTGAGGATATATTTCTCTGGAACGTTGGGAACCTTAATTGTCTGTATCATGCACAGGACATGCACGCAGAGAAGACCTGTATTTTGTTTTTGGAAGAGGTGCATGTATTTTGTCATTTCATTCGAACAAAAACTTTGCAAATAAAGTAGTATAGTATGTAACATCTTTTTTTGCAGTCCTCACCTATGTGGTCCCATAGCCTGCACTCGCACTCATATGTTTCTCCCACAGGGTCTGCAACCACCTGGAACGCGTGCTGAGACCATGCAGACAGTTTTTGCGGGTTGTTGTAGCGCACGAGGTACTTTGTGGGCTCTTCTGTCTCTGTCGTCGTGAAGAGTGTGCTCAGTTTTAGCCTTTCTCTGATCTTGCTGTACACAGCTCGCGAGTAAACCTTTGCCATCTGGGTGTCAAACCCATAGAAGGTCAGCGTGTTTTGTTCCTTCTGCACATGCAAGAATGATGACCAAATTGTTAGTTTTCTCGTAGCAAAAACTTGTCTAACTAATAAAGTTTTACTTTAGAAAGCATGTTTTTGTCTCACGACAGGTGATAGAGCTATACCATGTTACCCATTATCTCTTGGTTCTCTGTCTGCCTCCTGGTTTTGACGCAAGAGTTTACCTGGCTGACAAACCGGTGTAGGTTTTGTCTCTCGCTTGCAAAGTTCTTCTTAAGCACATAGTTCATGCTCTCACTTCGCTGTGTGGATGTAATTTTGGCGCAGAAAATTTCTTTGAAGTAGGCCGATATCCATTTCTCACGCTCGTTCCACATGGCCAGCATCGTGGCATCATCATGGAGGTTGTACCTATCGATGAGTCCTTTCCAGGCATCCTCAAACTTAGTTGGCATGAGGGGCCAGTTGAGGATTGATGTGAATTCTTCTTTGAAGTCTTCGTGCAGGTAGTACAGGTATGCGAGGTGTTCCCTGTACTTCTTCATAATGTGCCAACGGCACAGCTTGTGTACTGTGTTCTTGAAAACTTTTGGTATCGCCAAAGCCATTGCCGGGCACTGGTCTGGTAATGAGAAAAGAGATGTGGAGTGGTCAGCATATGTTGGTGCATATATACAAATAGAACTGACACAAACATTTTTAACGTGTTATTTTCCTTTTAGTTTTTTTGGGGGAAGGGGGTGGTTGGGGGTGGTTTTCGCAGTTGTACCTGTGAGGATGCATGTAGGAGCCTTCCCTCTCATGCACCTTACAAACGTCTTGAACAGCCATCTGAATGATTCTGCATCCTCATCTCTTATCAGGGCGAAACCAAAGAATGTAGTCTGGAAGTGGTTGTTAGTACCGACAAACACCCCAAGTGGCATATGGTACTTGTTGGTCTTATATGTGGTGTCAAATGTTACACAGTCACCGAAGTCCTGATAGGCCCCTCGGCAGCTTGCATTCGCCCAGAATATGTTCTTAACTCTGTCAGACTCATCGAGTTACATGTCATAGAAGAATTCCCTGTTTATAGCTTTCATCTCCCTAAAGAAGTTGACAGTCTTTAGGACATCATCCACATCATCCATCCTTGGATTTTTTGCTTTCCTGGATATTAAAAGTGAACAGTCATTCAAAAATGCATGTTGAACTAGCGTCAGGTCATGCGTTGCGTAATATGTTTGTACTGACAGAGGAAAAAAGACATAGGCGGTTTATGGAGGAGAACAAGTTTGTACTTACAGGTTAATCGGGTCTTTGGCATTCATTTAGAAGAAGTAGCTACCAGGGTCATCACCGCCCAGTATGCTCATGATTTGCGCGTGTTCAATGCCTTTGAACTGCAGGTACTTGACGTACTCCAAGATTGTTTTGTCAAAGTTTTTGTGGGAGTGCAAGAAGACAAGCATTTGCGGAGTGAGCTGTACCATGTGGTTGTGTTCCCAGACTATCTCTTTTATGACAAGTGTTCCATCCTTTTCAATCTTCAGCCTCATTTTAGCCCCGCAGTTAGTCCTGGCTGTCGTTTTGTTCCACTGTCTATTTGCTTCAGACACCTTCGAATGATAGACTCCATAGCACGTGCAATAAAGGTAGGCTCTGGTCTTAAACTTGGAGCCTTCCCTGATAGCAAAACCCGCGTGCTTCGCATAGAGGTTGTAGAAGTTCTTTGTTTCTTCAAAAGTTTCAAAGCACATCTCTAGCCTTGGCAGAACATAAGCTTCAATGTTAGGTGGCTGCATGCAAGAGTGAGCAAACAAAAATGCAGTTATGAAAATGTTTAGATGGGGTGGTCACAGTACCATGGTATGGACTGTGCTTGTATGGTTTTTTTTCTATATGGATACTTACATGTGTATAGCTCTGTGCTGCCTCCGGTGTTTGCTGTTCACCCTGATGTATGGGCGCGGGTGGTGTCACCCTTGGCACATGCAGCAATGCATCTCATGGAGGGAGCAATGTTGACGAAGATCTCCGTCTCTCATTGTACGGTCGTCTCCCCTCAGATTCGTTGTGAGGTTGCTCCTGTCTATATGGCTCATATCTTGTACTTTGGAACCTGCTAGAGCAGCCAAATTTTCTGTCTCTTTGACTTGGTCTTCCCGTCGCAACCGCTTTTGCAGCACGGATGATTGATGTTAACGGAGCGACTGGTGGAAGCCTTTTTGCAACCCATCCACGGCTTCCTGTCCTTGGCTTTCTGCATGCGCTAGGGAAGGAAAACATTTGTTGTTGGGGATATTGTTGGCCTTGTTGCAACCCACGAGTGACAAAGCTTGTATTCCCAGATATTGGTGTTTTCTGCATAGAAGAACTTGTCCATGCTTCTGATGATTCCGGTGTACTGCCTGTATTGTTGAAGTATCCAGGTGGTATTTCTGGTGTTACCCAACCAGGTGGTGCCCCATATCTGCTTGGCTCATCAAACGCTCGCTGCGTGCGCCGCCTTGCTCGCTTCTGCAATCACATTCAACAGTTTTGGGATTAATCTTTTCTGCATTTTTCTCGTATACATGCTATGGGTAACATGTCATGCACTGAAGGCATTGTACAAGTTGAACTTGCATCGATGGTTGTTGAACTTCAGAGATGTATGGATATGCATATATATAAAACTGATGCATGTCTTCTCTTTTGTTCATCTATAACTTATGCAAGTACACTAGAAGTACTCCTAGTTTATGTATCATTGAACTTACTGTGTAGACATTACCTCCAGTTGACTGACTTATTCTTCTTCTTCCTCTCGTGGTCGGCGTACAGGCATGTTCTTGGGAGGCGGCGCCATTGATGTAGCTCCTGCTTGTGGTGGACGTCTGGCGAAGAGGTCTGGGGAGGCAGCGTATTTCGGGGATCACTGCCCCAGAGAAGGAGCCCCGGCAATGGAGGGAGGCAGGAGGCGGCGGATCACGGCCCTGTCAGGCGGGGATGGCGGTGCGCGGCGGTAGAGGAAGGATGGGACGGCGCGCTGATACGTCTCCGTCGTATCTATAATTTTTGATTGTTCCATGCCAATATTATTCAACGTTCATATACTTTTTGGCAACTTTTTATATTATTTTTGGGACTAACATATTGATCCAGTGCCCAGTGCCAGTTCCTGTCCGTTGCATGTTTTTGGTTTCGCAGAATATCCATATCAAACGGAGTCCAAACGGGATAAAAACGGACGGAGCTTATTTTTGGAAAATATGGAAAATTCGGAAGGAAAATCAACGCGAACCAGTGCCCGAGGTGGTCACGAGGCAGGGGGCGCCCCCCCCTAGGGGGCGCCCCTACCCTCGCGAGCCCACTGTAAGGCGGTTGATGCTCTTCTTTTGCCGCAAGAAAGCTAATATTCGGAAAAAAATCACGGCGAAGGTTTCAGGCCAATCGGAGTTACGGATCTCCATATATATACGAAACGGTGAAACAGAGCCAGAAGAGAACGCAGAACTAGAGAGAAACAGAGAGATGGATCCAATCTCGGAGGGGCTCTCGCCCCTCCCATGCCATGGAGGCCAAGGACCAGAGGGGGAACCCTTCTCCCATCTAGGGAGGAGGTCAAGGAAGAAGAGGAAGAAGGGGGCCCCTCTCCCCCTCTCCTCCGGTGGCACCGGAACGCCGCTGTGGCCATCATCATTATCACCGCGATCTTCACCAACACCTCCGCCATCTTCACCAACATCTCCATCACCTTCCCCGCTCTATCTACAGCGGTCCACTCTCCCGCAACCCGCTGTACCCTCTACTTGAACATGGTGCTTTATGCTTCATATTATTATCCAATGATGTGTTGCCTGATACGTCTCCAACGTATCTATAATTTTTGATTGCTCCATGCTATATTATCTACTGTTTTGGGCAATATTGAGCTTTATTATCCACTTTTATATTACTTTTGGGACCAACCTATTAACCGGAGGCCCAGCCCAGATTTGTTGTTTTATGCCTATTTCAGTTTTTTGAAGAAAAGGAATATCAGACGGAGTCAAAACGGAACAAAATCAACTAGAGAAGTTATTTTTGGAACGAAAACCACCCTAGGGCGCGCCCCCTGTCTCGTGGGGCCCTCGTGGCTCCCCTGACGTACTTCTTCCGCCTATATAATTCCACGTACCCTAAAACTTCCAAAACGCAACATAGATCGGGAGTTCCGCCGCTAGAAGCCTCCATAGCCACCAAAAACCAATCGGGACCCGGTTCCGGCACCCTTCCGGAGGGGGGAACCCTCACCGGTGGCCATCTTCATCATCCCGGTGCTCTCCATGACGAGGAGGGAGTAGTTCTCCCTCGGGGCTGAGGGTATGTACCAATAGCTATGTGTTTGATCTCTCTCTCTCTCTCTCGTGTTCTTGAGATGATACGATCTTGATGTATCGCGAGCTTTGCTATTATATTTGGATCCTATGATGTTTCTTCCCCCCTCTTCTCTCTTGTAATGAATTGATTTTCCCCTTTGAAGTAATCTTATTGGATTGAGTCTTTAAAGACTTGAGAACACTTGATGTATGTCTTGTCGTGGATATCTGTGGTGACAATAGGATACCACGTGCCACTTGATGTATGTTAAGGTGACCAACTTGCGGGTTTCGTGACATTGGGAACCTATGCATAGGGGTTGGCACACATTTTCGTCGTGATTCTCTGGTAGAACTTTGGGGCACTCTTTGAGGTCCTTTGTGTTGGTTGAATAGATGAATCTGGGATTGTGTGACGCATATCGTATAATCATACCCACGGATACTTGAGGTGACATTGGAGTATCTAGGTGACATTAGGGTTTTGGTTGATTTGTATCTTAAGGTGTTATTCTAGTACGAACTCTAGGGTTGTTTGTGACACTTATAGTAATAGCCCAACGGATTGATTGGAAAGAATAACTTTGAGGTGGTTTCGTACCCTACCATAATCTCTTCATTTGTTCTCCGCTATTAGTGACTTTGGAGTGACTCTTTGTTGCATGTTGAGGGATAGTTTTATGATCCAATTATGTTAGTATTGTTGAGGGAACTTACACTAGCGAAAGTATGAACCCTAGGCCTTATTTCTACGCATTGCAATACCGTTTATGCTCACTTTTATCATTAGTTACCTTGCTGTTTTTATAATTTCAGATTACAAATACCTTTATCTACTATCCATATACCACTTGTATCACCATCTCTTCGCCGAACTAGTGCACCTATACAATTTAACATTGTATTGGGTGTGTTGGGGACACAAGAGACTCTTTGTTATTTGGTTGCAGGGTTGCTTGAGAGAGACCATATTCATCCTACGCCTCCTACGGATTGATAAACTTTAGGTCATCCACTTGAGGGAAATTTGCTACTGTCGTACAAACCTCTGCACTTGGAGGCCCAACAACGTCTACAAGAAGAAGGTTGTGTAGTAGACATCAAGCCCTTTTCTGGCGCCGTTGCCGGGGAGGTGAGTGCTTTAAGGTATATCTTTAGATCTTGCAATCGAGTCTTTTAGTTTCTTGTTTTATCACTAGTTTAGTTTATAAAAGAAAACTATAAAAAATGGAATTGAGTTTGTCTCATACGCTTCACCTTTTTAATATCTTTCGTGAGTATGATGGAAAGGATAATTGTGCTCAAGTGCTAGAAGAAGAAATCTATAAAATGTTTGGCACTAAATATTTGAATGATGAGCATGATTGCAATGTTGTTAGTACGAATTCTTTGAATATCCATGATGCTAATGATGATTGCACTAGTTATGATGAAAATACCTCCTATAAACATGTCAATTTTTGTGGAGTAGACTGGGTTTGCAAGTACACACCAAATAGGGAAGATAGATATTGCAAGAGGCATAAGTACTTAGAAACTAAATTGTTGCAAGAAAGTCTAGATGAATGTGCTGAAATATTTTTCGTGCCCCTTGTGAACTTTGCAATGAACATGGTCATTTAAAGCTCCAATGTTATTTGTTTCATGATCAAGTCGTGTCCAAACATTGTGATAATTTGATTACCCTTGAGCATCATAAAGAGCTTAGCCTTCTTTTGGGTTATGAAGAAATGAAACGTATAACTAAGGTTATTCCAAAGTTTAATCTTGATAGAGTTCTTGATTTTGATCTAGAGAAAAAATATATGTATTGTGCGGTGAATTGCATTGAAAATCCCTATATTGCCAATTACATAAAGAAAAGAAAACAAATAGAGGATGAAGAGAATACTAATGAAAGGGAAGAGACTTCCCAATACCCTTGAGGGAGTCCTAGATTAGGGGGTCTCCGGACAGCCGGACTATCTCCATTGGCCGGACTGTTAGACTATGAAGATACAAGATTGAAGACTTCGTATCGTGTCCGGATGGGACTCTACTTGGCGTGGAAGGCAAGCTAGGCAATACGGATATGGATATCTCCTCCTTTGTAACCGACCTTGTGTAACCCTAACCCTCTCCGGTGTCTATATAAACCGAAGGGTTTTAGTCCGTAGGACAACAACCACAACATACAATCATACCATAGGCTAGCTTCTAGGGTTTAGCCTCTCTGATCTCGTGGTAGATCTACTCTTGTACTACCCATATCATCAATATCAATCAAGCAGGATGTAGGGTTTTACCTCCATCAAGAGGGCCCGAACCTAGGTAAAACATCGTGTCCCCTGCCTCCTGTTACCATCCGTCCTAGACGCACAGTTCGGGACCCCCTACCCGAGATCCGTCGGTTTTGACACCGACATTGGTGCTTTCATTGAGAGTTCCTCTGTGTCGTCGCCGTTAGGCTTGATGGCTCCTACTATCATCGATAGCGATGTGGTCCAGGGTGAGACTTTTCTCCCCGGACAGATCTTTGTATTCGGCAGCTTTGCACTACGGGCTAATTCGCTTGGCCATCTGGAGCAGATTGAAAGCTACGCCCCTGGCCATCAGGTCAGATTTGGAAGTTTGAACTACACGGCCAACATCCGCAGAGACTTGATCTTCGACGGATTCGAGCCACAGCCGGGCGCGCCGCACTATCGCGATGGGTATGACCTAGCTCTGCCGCCGAACAATTTCCCAGAGGCTGCGCCCGCATCAGCTCCGACCCTTAGCTCGGAGCCAACTGCGCCAGTCGAGGACGGGTGGTTAGACACCGCCTCAGGGGCTGCAGTCTCAACGGCGATCGAGCCGAACACTAGCCTAACCCTCTGCGTAGCCCGTGACTCCAAGGTGCCGGACTCTTTTCCGAACTCCGAACCATCCGCGCCCCTGCCAATCGAATCCGATCGGGCACCGATCATGGAATTCACCGCCATGGATATCTTTCAGCACTCGCCCTTCGGCGACATTCTGAATTCACTAAGGTCTCTCTCTTTGTCAGGAGAGCCCTGGCCGGATTATGGCCAACGGGATTGGGATGCGGACGATGAAGAAATTCGACGCCCACCCACCACCCACTTCGTAGCCACTGTCGATGATTTAACCGACATGCTCGACTTTGACTCCGAAGACATCGACAGTATGGACGACGATGTAGGAGACGAACATGAACCAGCACCTATAGGGCACTGGAAAGCCACCTCGTCATATGACATATACATGGTGGATACACCCAAAGAAGGCAATGGCGACGGGATAGCAGAGGATGACCCCTCCAAGAAGCAACCCAAACGCCGACGTCAGCGGCGCCGCTCTAAGTCCCGCTAAAGCAAACATGGTGATACCAGCATAGGAGATAATAACACTCCGGATAGTGCCGAAGAAAACAACAAACCCCTCCAGCAAGATTTAGAGCAGGAGGATGGAGGAGCCAACTCTCCTAAGAGAGCGGCAGACGGAGAGGAGGAGGATGACAATCACATGCCCCCCCTCCGAAGACGAGGCAAGCCTCGGCGACGATGAATTCGTCGTACTAGAGGATGCCGTCGAACAAGAGCGCTTCAAGCGCCGGCTTATGGCCACGGCAAATAGCCTGAAGGAAAAGCAGCAGCAGCTTCAAACTGATCAAGATCTGCTAGCTGACAGATGGACTGAAGTCCTCGCGGCCGAGGAATATAAACTCAAGTGCCCCTCCAAGAATTACCCAAAGTACAGGTTACTACCCCGACTGGAGGAAGAAGCGTATGATACGGCTGATCGGCCACCTCGCGGCCGCGATAGAGAGGCATTCCAGCCAAAAGCTCAGCCTCCACCCCGACGCCATTCAAATAAAGAGGCATGGGGAGATACGCCAGACCTGCGAGACATATTGGAGGACAAAGCAAAGCATGCAAGATCGATCTACGGATCACGACGGTGCACCACTCTGCGAGACGATAAACATCACGCCGGATATAGTAAAAGCAAATCTGGCCGGGCTGAACATAGCGGGCAAGACCCATTCGAGCTGCGTCGCGATATAGCCCAATACAGAGGCGCCGCACACCCCTTATGCTTCCCAGATGAAGTAATGGAACATCAATTCCCAGAAGGTTTCAAACCTGTAAATATTGAATCATACGATGGCACAACAGATCCCGCAGTATGGATTGAGGACTTCCTCCTCCACATCCACATGGCCCGCGGCGATGACTTACACGCCATCAAATACCTCCCACTAAAGCTCAAAGGACCAGCGCGGCATTGGCTTAACAGCTTGCCAGCGGACTCCATTAGCTGTTGGGAAGATCTGGAAGCCGCATTCCTCGACAACTTTCAGGGCACTTATGTGCGACCACCAGACGATGATGATTTGAGCCACATAATTCAGCAGCCAGAAGAATCGGCCAGGCAATTCTGGACTCGGTTCCTTACAAAGAAAAATCAAATCGTCGACTGTCCGGATGCGGAGGCCTTAGCGGCTTTCAAGCACAACATCCGAGACGAGTGGCTAGCCCGGCACCTTGGTCAGGAAAAGCCGAAATCTATGGTAGCTCTCACGACGCTCATAACCCGCTTTTGTGCGGGATAAGACAGCTGGCTGGCTCGCAGTAATAACATATCAAAGAACCATGGTACCTCAGATACCAAGGACGGCAATAGCAGGTCACGTCGCAACAAGCATAAGCGCCGCATTAACAGTGAAAATAGTGAGGATACGGCAGTCAATGCCGGATTCAAAGGCTCTAAACCCGGTCAGCGGAAAAAGCCATTCAAACAAAGTACGTCGGGTCCGTCCAGCTTGGACCGTATACTCAATCGCTCGTGTCAAATACACGGCACCCTAGACAAGCCAGCCAATCACACCAACAGGGATTGTTGGGTGTTCAAGCAGGCCGGCAAGTTAATTGCCGAAAACAAGGACAAGGGGCCGCATAGCGATGACGAGGGGGAGCCCCGGCAGCCGCACACTGGAGGACAGAAGAGGTTTCCCCCGCAAGTGCGGACGGTGAACATGATATACGCAACCCACATCCCCAAGAGGGAGCAGAAGCATGCGCTCAGGGACGTATATGCGTTGGAGCCAGTCGCCCCAAAGTTCAACCCTTAGTCCTCCTGTCCGATCACCTTCGATCGCAGGGACCACCCCACTAGTATCCGTCATGGCGGATTCGCCGCACTGGTCCTAGACCCAATCATCGACGGATTTCACCTCACTCGAGTCCTTATGGACGGCGACAACAGCCTGAACCTGCTTTATCAGGACACAGTGCGCAAAATGGGTATAGACCCCTCAAGGATCAAACCCACAAAAACGACCTTTAAGGGCGTCATTCCAGGTGTAGAGGCCCATTGCACAGGCTCAGTTACACTGGAAGTGGTCTTCGGATCCCCGGATAATTTCCGAAGCGAAGAGTTAATCTTCGATATAGTCCCGTTCCGCAGTGGTTATCACGCACTGCTCGGGCGAACCGCATTCGCTAGATTCAATGCGGTACCGCATTATGCATACCTCAAGCTCAAGATGCCAGGACCTCGCGGAGTTATTACAGTCAATGGAAACACAGAGAACTCTCTCCGAACAGAGGAGCACACCGCGGCCCTCGCAGCAGAAGCGCAAAGCACCCTCTCAAGGCAATCAACCAGTTCGGCGCTTCAAAGCCCGGACACCATCAAGCGTGCTCGGGGCAATTGGCAAATAGACTGCCTGGCGCGATCTGAGCTCGCGTAGCAATACGGCGGCGACCCCAATCCCAGCCCAACGGCGAAATTCGTGCCGCGCGTACATAATTACGCATTAAAAATACCATGGGCACAGGTGGGGAGGGGGGCACAACTGCGGCACGCCCCAAAACACGGCCTAAACCGCACTAGGGGCTTCCTGTTTGGTTATTTTTCTTTTTTCTTTCAGGACCTTAATCTCTGGAAACACGGTCCGGCAGCACTATTGCCAAACACATGATGCAGCAACCAAGGAGGCAGACAACTACGTCATACCACGGAATTCCCAGGTTGATTACAGTAACGAGTGAAATATTCAATTTAATATCATTCCTCAGCTTGCCCTTGGAAGGTACATAGTCCTACTCTTTGCTTATTGCACTATCTGTATCACTCTGCTTTAACGCAATTTTTTAATAAACAATGCATGACATTATGACTATTATTGCATTCTTGTTATATATATATATATATGTGTGTGTGTGTGTGTGTGTGTGTGTGTTCATTAATGACGCCTTGAAACCGTACAATCTGGTACGGCCAATACACCAGGGGCTTACGTACCCCACAATACGGTGTGAAAAGTCCGAACACTTTCACAAGTGCGGCACCCCGAACTTATAGCATTATATGCATCAGCTCCGAATCATGTCTTTGGTCAAATGTTGGGTTTGCCCGGCTCCTATGTTTTGGTACCTTACGTTCCGCTCTATCGGCTAAGGTGGCGCTAGGAGAACTACTACGATTGTGCCCCAGTTCTGCCGGGCTTAGCACCTCAGTAGAGAAAGCTAAAACTGACTGTCATGATAAGGCGAGAGACTGGTCGCTGTTCGGCGAGGTTTTTCGAGTCCCTAAAGACTTATGCCGCTTAGGGCGAGGGGCCGGCCCTGTCCGGCTTACAGGCGTGTATCGTGCCCCGAATTCGGCCTTCTGAATACCAGGGGCTTCGCCGAAATTTAAAATTATAGAATTCTATGGCTAAGTGAGGGTGATAAAGCATTATTAGTCCGGTTGCCTTGTTCGTTGTGCTGAGCACCTCCCTCGAAGGACCCAAATATGGGAACAAGAGTGCTCAGGTTTATCCCGAACACCCCAGCACTCGTGGCATGGGGGCAGAAGCCGAGGACTAGCCATCTCTCAGATTGGATAAACGGTCAAACAGAAGGTAATATTTTAAATTCACACAAGCGTTGCATAGCGCATATGAAACAAGTTTTCATCATACAGGATCACACGAGCAAGTTTACTCAAATATTACATCCTTTGAACATTCGTCCGCTACAAGACGGGCACCCTTCAGGACACCCTCATAATAAATTTCGGGGGTACGATGCTCCTTGCCCTGTGGCGGCCCTTCCTTGATCAGCTTCACGGCGTCTAGCTTGACCCATTGCAATTTCCCACGGGCGAAAGCCCGGCGTGCACCTTCAATGCAGACAGATCGTTTGACGACCTCCAGCCGTGGGCAGGCATCCACAAGCCGCCTCACCAGGCCAAAGAAGCTGTTCGGAAGGGCGTCGCCAGGCCACAGCCGGACTATAATGCTCTTCATGGCCTGATTGACCGCCTTATGTAGCTCGACCATCTGCTTCAGCTGGTCGCTCATTGGCACCGGATGTTCGGCCTCAGCATACTGAGACCAGAACAGCTTCTCCGTCGAGCTTCCATCCTCTGCCTGGTAAAATTGTGCGGCATCGGACACACTGCAGGGCAAATCTGCGAATGCTCCTGAAGAGCTCCGGATCTGGGTAAGTAATCGGTAATTTACTTTTACATGCTTGATTTGCATATAGAAAGCCTTACCCGCCGCTATCTTGTTCATCGCGTCAATCTCTTGGAGGGCCTTTTGGGCTTCGGCCTTGGCACTTTTTACACTCTCGAGGGTCGCGGCAAGCTCAAACTCCCGTGTCTTGGAGTTAAGCTCCAACGCATCGTGCTTCGCCACAAGAGCCTGGAGCTCTTGCTGCACCTCGCCCACCCGAGCCTCGTGCTTCTCTCGCTCGGTGCGCTCCTTGGCCACTTTCTTTTCGGCCTTGGTTAGCGCTTGCTTCAGGGTCGCCACCTCGGTCGTGGCCCCTAGCAAACATATGATGATCCTGTCATTTTGCAATCGCGTCCTCTTTTATATATACATAAGACATGGTATTACTTACCCTTGTTCTCCTCGAGCTGCCTCTTGGCAAGGCCGAGCTCTTTCCTGGACCCCTCGAGGTCCTGCTTCAGTACGGCGACCTCTGCAGTTAGTGCGGCGGACGCCAGCAGCGAAGCCTGCATATGCATATTGACATACTTATATTAGACTCCTGCGATATTATTTGATCCTCTGTCTGGCTTTTCTTTGTGAACACCGAACAAAGCATCAGGGGCTACTGTCTATGCGGTAATATTTCTACTACATTTTAAAACACTTACCTCGAAGCCTGTTAGAAGGCTGGCACAGGCTTCAGTCAATCCGCTCTTGGCGGACTGAACCTGCTGGATCACCACACTCATGATAGTGCGGTGCTCCTCGTCGATGGAAGCGCTGCGAAGCGCTTCCAGCAGATTGTCCGGCGCCTCTGGATGGACAGAGGTCACCGGCACATGCGTCTTGCCCCTCTTAGAAGGAGACCGCCTGCCCGAGCCTGGAACCGCTGGAGGTTCCTGCGCGGTGTTCGGCTGAGGGCCGAACTCGGAGCTCTCAGGGGCCCCGTCCCCTCGGCTCCCGGAGTCCTGAAGGTCGCCTTGAGGCGCCTCCGGGACTGTCTCCCTCGATCCGGTGCCTCTTGAGACAACACCTCGGCGTCGTCGGCAGGATGAGGGGAGGTGGCGGTTGGGACTGGATCGCTATCCATGTCCGACAAGCCCAAGGAGCCGTCCGATGATACATCGATACTGGCTCATGGCGGCCTGCATAATTGCGTTTGGCGTTAGGGAAAACAGTGCGACAAAGGAATCCTATGAGTTACTCTGGTATCCGAATACTTACGATCTCCCCAGGGGCTTGACCCTGGGCAACCACTCGTCTTCGCCTTCGTCGGCAGCGGTGGAACCGTCCGGAAGGAGATTCCTTCCCTTCTTGGACCCTCCGGCCTCCCCGGTTGGGGCGGCCTTCCTTTTCTTGTCTCCCCCAGTCGATGGGGGAGCATCTTCTTCTTCTTCCTCGTCTTCGGGGGAAGAGTGCGCCGCAGAGTCATCGGACAGTGAGTCCGACGACGCCTGGCGTCGGGAACTCTTTCGGGTTCCCTTGGCCTTCTTGGTCTTCTCCGGCACCGTATAAGGGGCCGGAGTCAACATCTTCGCCAGAAGAGCGTCTACGGGGCCTTCGGGCAAAGGAACCGGACAGTCAATATGTCCGGCCATCTTCTGCCAGTCCTGCCAAAGGTATGGGAGTTTAGATCCCGCATAGAGTCAATCTATATGAAAATAATAATTATCCTGTGAAAGGTAAAGCAGCTTACCGCACTGGCTTGGCGCTTCACGCTGAATCCGCGATCCTTAGTAATAGGGGGGACCTCAGCACTTTTGAACAGCACCCTACAGGCGTCTTCATGAGTCGTGTCAAAGAGCCTGTTCGGAGTTCGGTGCTGCGCCGGGTTGAACTCCCACAAGTTGACCTCCCGTTGTTGGCACGGGAGTATCCGGCGGATGAGCATAACTTGGACTATGTTGACAAGCTTGAGCTTCTTGTGCACCATGTTTTGAATACATGTTTGGAGTCCGGTCAGCTCTTTCGAACTACCCCAGGACAGGCCCTTCTCTTTCTAGGAGGTGAGCCGCGTGGGGATGCCAGATCGGAACTCGGGGGGCCGCTGCCCTTGCAGGGTCGCGCGGCTCGGTGATATAGAACCACCCCGATTGCCACCCCTTTATGGTTTCCACAAAGGAGCCCTCGAGCCATGTTACGTTGGGCATCTTGCCCACCATGGCGCCTCCGCACTCCGCCTGGCGGCCGCCCACCACCTTCGGCTTGACATTGAAGTCTTCAGCCATAAGCCGAAGTGGGGCTTGATGCGGAGGAAGGCCTCGCACACGACGATAAACACCGAGATGTTGAGGATGAAGTTCGGGGCCAGATCATGGAAATCCAGGCCATAATAAAACATGAGCCCCCGGACGAAGGGATGGAGAGGGAATCCCAGTCCGCGGAGGAAATGGGTGAGGAATACTACCCTCTCATGGGGCCTGGGGGTGGGGATGAGTTGCCCCTCATCTGGGAGCCGGTGCGCGATGTCGTCGGGCAGGTATCCGGCTCTCCTCAGTTTCTTGATGTCTCCCTCCATGACGGAGGAGACCATCCACCTGCCTCCCGCTCTGGACATGGTTGGAGAAGGTTGAGGTGGGAAGTGCGGACTTGGGCGCTAGAGCTCGAGTGTGCGAAAACGGATGGGTAAGGGAGGAAGAAGGCGTGGATAGAAAGGTGAATCCTTATCCCTTTATATGGGCGGACGAAACTAAGCGTCCCCACTTGCCTGGTAAAACTCGCTTATCCCCCAAGCACCGCAATTGATGGCGCGGTTGGGTTACCCACGCCCGTATTGATGAGAATCCCGTAATAAGGGGACACGATCTCTGCTTTGACAAGACGTGTCGAAAAACTGCCTCGCGTTATGTGCGGGGCTAGTTAAAAGAAACGGTTCGAATAATCACCGGGCCATGACGTAACGTCATGCTGCCAAAACAAGCCAACAAATTAGATCTGCGAAAATATTATTCTCTCTACGGTGGAATGTGGAACTTATTTTGCAGGGTCAGACACTATCCTCGTATTCAAATTCTTCTGTGATGTATTCGGAGAAGGAACCCGCCTTGCAATGCCGAAGACAATACTGCGCGCCGGACTCATCGTCATTGAAGCCTGGTTCAGGGGCTACTGAGGGAGTCCTGGATTAGGGGGTCTCTGGACAACCGGACTATCTCCATTGGCCGGACTGTTAGACTATGAAGATACAAGATTGAAGACTTCGTCTCTTGTCCGGATGGGACTCTACTTGGCGTGGAAGGCAAGCTAGGAAATACGGATATGGATATCTCCTCCTTTGTAACCGACCTTGTGTAACCCTAACCCTCTCCGGTGTCTATATAAACCGAAGGGTTTTAGTCCGTAGGACAACAACCACAACATACAAGCATACCATAGGCTAGCTTCTAGGGTTTAGCCTCTCTGATCTCGTGGTAGATCTACTCTTGTACTACCCATATCATCAATATCAATCAAGCAGGACATAGGGTTTTACCTCCATCAAGAGGGCCCGAACCTGGGTAAAATATCGTGTCCCCTGCCTCCTGTTACCATCCAGCCTAGACGCATAGTTCGGGACCCCCTACCCAAGATCCACCGGATTTGACACCGACAACCCTCCTATTATTTCTTATGATGAACCAGGTAACGAGGAAGAGCCTCCTATTCAACCAATATCATTAATAAGGAGCTCCAAAAAGAGGATTGAACCCACACATGATGTGGTGAAGAAGAAGAAAAGAAAAAGGAAGAGAGGTAAAAAGGTATCTCTCCCAAATAATGCTGCTCCTATTACTATTGGTGCTATCTATACTATTAATGATGAGAGTGATTATGCTTATGATACGAAAAGGCCCAAGCTTGGGGAAGCTATGTTTGATGAGGATGACATATTTGAGAATATATTTGCTACAATTAATGTTTGTCCCAAGCTTGGGGATGCTACGCTTAATGAAGATTATATTTTTAGTCTCCCAAGTTTTGATATGCAAATTCATAATGATAATAACATGCCTCCTACTTATGATAATTATATGCTATAAAAAGTAGTGAGGATTATATTTATAAAACTTGCCATGGTTATGGTTACCCCTTTTTTGAACATTACTCTTTTAATGTGGAAACAATTTATAATATTCAAGTCTCTTATGATACTCCCACTATCCCGAATGAGAAGAATTTTGCTTATAAGGAGAGTAATAAATTTTCTATGCTTGTAGATCATGAAAAGAATGCTTTAGGTGCTGGTTATATTGTTGAATTCATTCATGATGCTACTGAAAATTATTATGAGGGAGGAATATATGCTTGTAGGAATTTCAATAATATCAAGTTTCCTCTCTATGTGCTTAAATTTTTGAAGTTATGCTTGTTTTACCTTCCTATGCAAGTTGATTATTGTTCCCATAAGTTGTTTGCTCACAAAATCCCTATGCATAGGAAGTGGGTTAGGCTTAAATGTGCTAGTCATATTCTTCCTGATGCTCTCTCTATATTTCAATTCTTATCCTTTATGTGAGCATCATTGTCATTATCATGCCTAGCTAGGGGCATTAAACGATAGCGCTTGTTAAGAGGCAACACAATTTTATTTTTATTCCTTGATTTTTTTATCCTGTTTAGTAATAAATAATTCATCTAGCCTCTGTTTAGATGTTGTTTTATGCTTTTAATTAGTGTTTGTGCCAAGTAGAACCTTTGGGAAGACTTGGGAAAAGTCTTGTTGATCATGCTGTAAAAAACAGAAACTTTAGCGCTCACGAGAATTGCTGCCATTTTTTTTGGAGAATGCTATTTAGTTAATTCTTTTTGAAGATGATTAATAGATAAATTACTCAGGTCCGGAAATTTATTTGAGAATTTTATGAGTTCCAGAAGTATACGTTTGATCCAGATTACTACAGACTGTTCTGTTTTTGACAGATTCTATTTTCGATGTGTTGTTTGCTTATTTTGATGAATCTATGAGTAGTATCGGAGGGTATGAACCATACATAAGTCGGAATACAGTAGTTTTAACACCAATATAAATTAAGAATGAGTTCATTACAGTACCTTGAAGTGGTGATTTATTTTCTTATACTAACGGAGCTTACGAGTTTTCTGTTAAGTTTTGTGTTGTGAAGTTTTCAAGTTTTGGGTAAGGATTCGATGGACTATGGAATAAGGAGTGGCAAGAGCCTAAGCTTGGGGATTCCCAAGGCACCCCAAGGTAATATTCAAGGATAGCCAAGAGCCTAAGCTTGGGGATGCCCCAGGAGGCATCCCCTCTTTCGTCTTTGTTCATCGGTAACTTTACTTGGAGCTATATTTTTATTCGCCACATGATATGTGTTTTGCTTGGAGCGTCAATTTATTTTGTTAGGATTTGCTTGCTGTTATTTAGAACAATGTTTTGCATATTTTATTTCAATAAAAGTGGCATTGATAGCCTCCACTATGCCTATGTTACAAGTATACATGTTGCTGTTTGAAAACAGAAAGTTTACCGCTGTTGCAATAATTCCCTAGAAAAGTCAGAATGTGATAAAATGTTGAAACCTTTTGCATATTAAGCTCTGGTAAATTTACTACAGTGGGAATTTTCTTTCATAATTTTTGGAGTTAGGGAAGTATGGATGTTGCAGCATTCTTTACAGACTATCCTGTTTAGGCAGATTGCTGTTATGTTTGCATATGTTTGCTTCTTTAATGATTCTATTTTAGGATAGGAGTATTAAATATGCAGAGGCATTTAGTATGCAATGTTGAATAATAATTTTAGTGATTTGCTGCAGTAGAGTATGATAAGGTTTTGGCAATGGTTTATACTAACTTATCTCACGAGTCCTTGTTGAGTTTTGTGTGGATGAAGCTTTTGAGATTTAGGAAGACCGTGATATGAGAGGAATTAAGGAGACAGAAAAGCTCAAGCTTGGGGATGACCAAGGCAGCCCAAGATAATATTTCAAGAAGTCTCAAGCATCTAAGCTTGGGGATGCCCCGGTTGGCATCCCACCTTTCTTCTTCAACAACTATCGGTTAGTATCGGTTGATCCTAAGTTTTTGCTTCTTCACATGATGTTTGCTATTCTTAGATGTCATTTTATTTTGCTTTGCTTGTTGTTTGAATAGAATACCAAGATCTGAAATTATTAAATGAGAGAGTCTTCACATAGTTGCATAATTATTTGACTACTCATTGATCTTCACTTATATCTTTCGGAGTAGTTTGTCTTTTGCTCTAGTGCTTCACTTATATCTCTTAGAGCATGGTGGAATTGTTTTATAGAAACTATTGATCTCTCATGCTTCACTTAGATTATTTTGAGAGTCTTAAATAGCAAGGTAATTTGCTTAAAATCCTAATATGCTAGGTAATCCAGAATAATAAAATTCTCTTATGAGTGTGTTGAATACTATGAGAGGTTTGATACTTGATAATTGTTTTGAGATATGAAGATGGTGATATTAGAGTCATGCTAGTTGAGTGGTTATGAATTTGAGAGATACTTGTGTTGAAGTTTGTGATTCCCGTAGCATGCACGTATGGTGAACCGTTATGTAACGAAGTCGGAGCATGAGGTGTTTATTGATTGTCCTCCTTATGAGTGGCGGTCGGGGACGAGCGATGGTCTTTTCCTACCAATCTATCCCCCTAGGAGCATGCGCGTAGTACTTTGTCTCGATAACTAATAGATTTTTGCAATAAGTATGTGAGTTCCTTATGACTAATGTTGAGTCCATGGATTATACGCACTCTCACCCTTCCACCATTGCTAGCCTCTCTAGTACCGTGCAACTTTCGCCGGTACCATAAACCCACCATATACCTTCCTCAAAACAGCCACCATACCTACCTATTATGGCATTTCCATAGCCATTCCGAGATATATTTCCATGCAACTATCCACCGTTCCGTTTATTATGACACACTCCATCATTGTCATATTGCTTAACATGATCATGTAGTTGACATCGTATTTGTGGCAAAGCCACCATTCATAATTCTTTCATACATGTCACTCATGAGTCATTGCACATCCCGGTACACCACCGGAGGCATTCATATAGAGTCATATCTTGTTCTAAGTATCGAGTTGTATCATCGAGTTGTAAATAAATAGAAGTGTGATGATCATCATTCAATAGAGCATTGTCCCAAAAAAAGGAAGAAAGGCCAAATAAAAAAAGAAAGGCAAAAAAGGCCAAATAAAAATAAAAAATAAAAAAGGGACAATGCTACTATCCTTTTACCACACTTGTGCTTCAAAGTAGCACCATGATCTTCATGATAGAGAGTCTCCTATGTTGTCACTTTCATATACTAGTGGGAATCTTTTATTATAGAACTTGGCTTGTATATTCCAATGATGGGCTTCCTCAAAATGCCCTAGGTCTTCGTGAGCAAGCGAGTTGGATGCACACCCACTAGTTTCTTTTGTTGAGCTTTCATACATTTATAGCTCTAGTGCATCTGTTGCATGGAAATCCCTACTCACTCACATTTATATCTATTGATGGGCATCTCCATAGTCCGTTAATACGCCTAGTCGATTTGAGACTATCTTCTGCCTTTTTGTCTTCTCCACAACCACCATTCTATTCCACCTATAGTTCTATATCCATGGCTCACGCTCATGTATTGCGTGAAGATTGAAAAAGTTTGAGAACATTAAAAGTATGGAACAATTGCTTGGCTTGTCATCGGGGTTGTGCATGATTTAAATATTTTGTGTGGTGAAGATGGAGCATAGCCAGACTATATGATTTTGTAGGGATAGCTTTCTTTGGCCATGTTATTTTGAGAAAACATAATTGCTTAGTTGGTATGCTTGAAGTATTATTATTTTTTATGTCAATATGAACTTTTGTCTTGAATCTTATGGATCTGAATATTCATGCCACAATTAAGAAGAATTACATTCAAATTATGCCAACTAGCATTCCACATCAAAAATTATCTTTTTTATCATTTACCTACTCAAGGACGAGCAGGAATTAAGCTTGGGGATGCTTGATACGTCTCCAATGTATCTATAATTTTTGATTGCTCCATGCTATATTATCTACTATTTTGGGCAATATTGAGCTTTATTATCCACTTTTATATTACTTTTGGGACCAACCTATTAACCGGAGGCCCAGCCCAGATTTGCTGTTTTATGCCTATTTCAGTGTTTTGAAGAAAAGGAATATCAGACGGAGTCGAAACGGAACGAAATCAACTAGAGAAGTTATTTTTGGAACGAAAGCCACCCAATGGACTTGGACCCCACGTCAAGGAAGGAATGAGGTGCTCACGAGGGTGGGGACGCCCCCCTAGGGCGCGCCCCCTGTCTCATGGGGCCCTCGTGGCTCCCCTGACGTACTTCTTCCGCCTATATAACTCCACGTACCCTAAAACTTTCAAAACGCAACATAGATCGGGAGTTCCGCCGCCAGAAGCCTCCGTAGCCACCAAAAACCAATCGGGACCCTGTTCCGGCACCCTGTCGGAGGGGGCAACCCTCACCGGTGGCCATCTTCATCATCCCGGTGCTCTCCATGACGAGGAGGGAGTAGTTCTCCCTTGGGGCTGAGGGTATGTACCAGTAGCTATGTGTTTGATCTCTCTCTCTCTCTCGTGTTCTTGAGATGATACGATCTTGATGTATCGCGAGCTTTGCTATTATATTTGGATCCTATGATGTTTCTTCCCCCCTCTTCTCTATTGTAATGAATTGAGTTTCCCCTTTGAAGTAATCTTATCAGATTGAGTCTTTAAAGACTTGAGAACACTTGATGTATGTCTTGCCGTGGATATCTGTGGTGACAATGGGATACCACGTGCCACTTGATGTATGTTAAGGTGACCAACTTGCGGGTTTCATGACATTGGGAACCTATGCATAGGGGTTGGCACATGTTTTCGTCGTGATTCTCCAGTAGAACTTTGGGGCACTCTTTGAGGTCCTTTGTGTTGGTTGAATAGATGAATCTGAGATTGTGTGATGCATATCGTATAATCATACCCACGGATACTTGAGGTGACATTGGAGTATCTAGGTGACATTAGGGTTTTGGTTGATTTGTATCTTAAGGTGTTATTCTAGTACGAACTCTAGGGCTGTTTGTGACACTTATAGGAATAGCCCAACGGATTGATTGGAAAGAATAACTTTGAGGTGGTTTCGTACCCTACCATAATCTCTTCGTTTGTTCTCCGCTATTAGTGACTTTGGAGTGACTCTTTGTTGCATGTTGAGGGATAGTTTTATGATCCAATTATGTTAGTATTGTTGAGGGAACTTACACTAGTGAAAGTATGAACCCTAGGCCTTATTTCCACGCATTGCAATACCGTTTACGCTCACTTTCATCATTAGTTACCTTGCTGTTTTTATAATTTCAGATTACAAATACCTTTATCTACTATCCATATACCACTTGTATCACCATCTCTTCGCCGAACTAGTGCACCTATACAATTTACCATTGTATTGGGTGTGTTGGGTACACAAGAGACTCTTTGTTATTTGGTTGCATGGTTGCTTGAGAGAGACCATCTTCATCCTACACCTCCTACGGATTGATAAACCTTAGGTCATCCACTTGAGGGAAATTTGCTACTGTCCTACAAACCTCTGCACTTGGAGGCCCAACAACGTCTACAAGAAGAAGGTTGTGTAGTAGACATCATTGCCATCCTATGATGCCTGAGTAGATTTTCGTTGTCCTATTGGTGGTTGATGAATTGCTATGATTGATTTAATTTGCTTGTGGTTATGTTGCTGTCCTTTGGTGCCATCATATGAGCGCGCGCGTGGATCACACCATAGGGTTAGTTGTATGTTGATAGGACTATGTATTGGAGGGCAAGAGTGACAGAAGCTTCAACCTATCATAGAAATTGATGCATACAGGATTGAAGGGGGACCAATATATCTTAATGCTATGGTTGGGTTTTACCTTAATGAACATTAGTAGTTGCGGATGCTTGCTAATAGTTCCAATCATAAGTGCATAGAATTCCAAGTAAGGGATGACATGCTAGCAGTGGCCTCTCCCACATAATACTTGCTATCGGTCTAGTAAGGTAGTCAATTTCTTAGGGACAATTTCGCAACTCCTACCACCACTTTTCCACACTCGCTATATTTACTTTAGTTGCTTCTTTACTTACAACAACCCCTAGCTTTTATTTTCTCGCTCTTTATTTTCTCGCAAACCTATCCAAAAACACCTACAAAGTACTTCTAGTTTCATACTTGTACTAGGTAAAGCGAACGTCAAGCGTGTGTAGAGTTGTATCGGTGGTCGATAGAACTTGAGGGAATATTTGTTCTACCTTTAGCTCCTCGTTGGGTTCGACACTCTTACTTATCGAAAGAGGCTACAATTGATCCCCTATACTTGTGGGTTATCAAGACCTTTTTCTGGCGCCGTTGCCGGAGAGCAACAGCGTGGGGTGAATATTCTCGTGTGTGCCTGTTTGCTTTATCACTAAGTAATTTTTATTTGTTGTTCTTAGTTGTTTCCTATCTTCAGTTATGGGTAGGAAACGCAAAATACCAAAAAAATTAGTTGTACCTACTGAACCAATGGTTGAAGAACCAATCAAAATTTATCACACTGCTGAAGCTTATTACTTGGATCATCTTTGATCCCTATGTGCTAGTGCTGAAACCCCAACTAGCTTAGTTGAGGGCAAATCTTTAGATGAGCATGCTTGTTATGTGCGACACCGTATATCTGAAAAAGGGAAATTATTTATGGAGTCAAATTCAACGTTTGCAATGCTATGCTTGGAATTTATGTGAATTATATGATTTTACTTGTTGTTCTGAAAACCCTAAGAAACACCTTCCCTACCAATGTGAGTTTATTGATAATGGAATCTTATCTTCTTATGCTAAATGTGTTTATAGTTACTATGATGTTCAACAAATTGAAGAATTTGTTGCTTTTGAGGGTGCTTATGAAATTGCTTCTTTGATTGAAAAGTATGATGCTACTTTTCACAAATCTGAAAATTTTGCTATACTTAAATATTGCTATGATAATTATGCTTCTAATACCTATGTTAAACAATATATTGAGGAATACTCCACTGTCCAAGATGAGACTAATATTTTGCAGGAATCTATGGAAGAAGAAATTGATGACACTGTGAGCTCATTGGATGAAAAAGATGAGGAGGAGAGCGAAGAACAAAAGGAGGAAGAGCGGATTGATCACCCGTGCCCACCTTCTAATGAGAGTAACTCTTCAACTCACACATTGTTTAATTCCCCTTCATGCTTACCGAAGGATGAATATTATGATAATTGCTACGATCCCGTCGATTCTTTTGAAATATCCCTTTTTGATGATGCTTGCTATGCTTGTGGCCAAGATGCCAATACGAATTATTCTTATGGAGATGAACTTGCTATAGTTCCTTATGTTAAACATGAAATTGTTGCTATTGCACCCACACATGATAGTCCTATTATCTTTTTGAATTCTCCAAACTACACTATATCGGAGAAGTTTGCCCTTATTAAGGATTATATTGATGGGTTGCCTTTTACTGTTACACATGATGATTTTAATGAATATAATATGCATGTGCTTGCTGCTCCTACTTGCAATTATTATGAGAGAGGAACTATATCTGCACCTCTCTATGCTTCCCACATGATAAAAATGCAAGAAACTGTTTATATTATGCATTGGCCTTTACTAGGTGTGCATGAATTGTTCTTTTATGACATGCCGATGCATAGGAAGAGAGTTAGACTTCGTCATTGCTTGATATATGTTGCTTTGTGCTCACTACTAAATTACTCCCTCCGTTTTTATTTACTCTGCATATTAGAGTTGACTGAAGTCAAACTTTGTAAAGTTTGACCAAGTTTATAGAAAACAATATAAACATTTATCATAATAAATCTATACAATGTGAAAGTACATTTAATAATAAATCTAATGTTGTTGATTTGTTATTGTATATATTAATATTTTTGTATATAAGCTTGGTTAAAGTTTGTAAAGCTTGACTTTGACCAAAGATAATATGCGAACTAAATAAAAACGGAGGGAGTACAAATCATTGTTAATTAAAATTGGCTTTGATATACCTTGGGATCCGGGTGGATTCACTACTTGAGCACTATATGCCTAGCTTAATGGCTTTAAAGAAAGCGCTGCCAGGGAGACAACCCGGAAGTTTTAGAGAGTCATTTATTTCTGTTGAGTGATTTCATATAGTTTAAAAACAACAAAAATAAAGAGGGGAACCCAAAACTTTTCAAAAAGGAAAGTGAAAGTGAGAAAGACAAGCACTGTTGAAGTGGGAGAGCTCCTTGAACTTTGTTCATGCTCACGGCAACTTTGTGAATCTTGATTACAGAAACTTTTCAACAAAAATAATTATCCCCTTGTACAATTCCATTGTATTATAAAAATAATGTGCCAAGGTTTGCCTTTAGGATGGTTACGATGCTTGTTGGTTTGTGCGGTGCATGACAGAAACTTTGGCTGTAGTGCATGAATTTTATTTTTTTCACTAGAACGTCAAATGGTTCTGATTCCTTTTGCACTGTCTTTCTATACAAATTGTTTATTTTTCCTAATTTTTCAAGTATCAGAAGTATGGTGAATGTTCAGATTGCTACAGACTGTTCTGTTTTAGACAGATTATGTTTTTGATGCATAGTTTGCTTGTTTTGATGAAACTATCAATTTATATCAGTGGATTAAGCCATGAAAAAGTTATATTACAGTAGACACAATGCAAAAACAAAATATGAATTGGTTTGCAACAGTACTTATAGTGGTGATTTGCTTTATTATACTAACGGATCTTACCAAGTTTTATGTTGAAGTTTTGTGTGGATGAAGTGTTCGATGATTGAGAAGGTTTCGATGTGAGAAGAAGGAAGAGAGGCAAGAGCTCAAGCTTGGGGATGCCCAAGGCACCCCAAGTAAATATTCAAGGAGACTCAAGCGTCTAAGCTTGGGGATGCTGGGGAGGCATCCCCTCTTTCTTCAACAAGTATCGGTATGTTTTCCGATTCGTTTCGTTCATGCGATATGTGCAAGTCTTGGAGCGTCTTTTGCATTTAGTTTTCATTTTTATTTTATGCACCATGCTGGTATGAGGTAGTCCTTGGTTGATTTATAGAATGCTCTTTGCACTTCACTTATATCTTTTGAGTATGGCTTTATAGAATGCTTCATGTGCTTCACTTATATCATTTGAAGTTTGGATTGTCTGTTTCTCTTTACATAGACAACTGCCATTTGTAGAATGCTCTTTTGCTTCACATATATTTGTTAGAGCGTGGGCATATCTTTTGTAGAAAGAATTAAAACTCTCTTGTTTCACTTATATCTATTTAGAGAGATGACAGGAATTGGTCATTCACATGGTTAGTCATAAAATCCTACATAAAACTTGTAGATCACTGAATATGATGTGTTTGATTCCTTGCAATAGTTTTGCGATATAAAGATGGTGATTAGAGTCATGCTAGTGGGT
Source organism: Triticum urartu (assembly GCF_056163025.1). NCBI lineage: Eukaryota > Viridiplantae > Streptophyta > Magnoliopsida > Poales > Poaceae > Triticum > Triticum urartu. The sequence continues at coordinate 417,752,048 of NC_141877.1, read as the reverse complement.
AGTTGTGGATTGTAGAAATACTTGTGTTGAGGTTTGTGATTCCCGTAGCATGCACGTATGGTGAACCGTTATGTAACGAAGTCGGAGCATGATTTATTTATTGATTGTCTTCCTTATGAGTGGCGGTCGGGGACGAGCGATGGTCTTTTCCTACCAATCTATCCCCCTAGGAGCATGCGCGTAGTACTTTGTTTCGATGACTAATAGATTTTTGCAATAAGTATGTGAGTTCTTTATGACGAATGTTGAGTCCATGGATTATACGCACTCTCACCCTTCCACCTTTGCTAGCCTCTCTAATATCGCGCACCTTTCGTCGGTACCATAAGCCCACCATATACCTTCCTCAAAACAGCCACCATACCTACCTATTATGGCATTTTCATAGCCATTCCGAGATATATTGCCATGCAACTTCCATCATCATCATATACATGACTTGAGCATTCATTGTCATATTGCTTTGCATGATTGTAAGATAGCTAGCATGATGTTTTCATGGCTTGTCCATTTTTTGATGTCATTGCTACGCTAGATCATTGCACATCCCGGTACACCGCCGGAGGCATCCATATAGAGTCATACTTTGTTCTAGGCATTGAGTTGTAATATTGAGTTGTAAGTAAATAAAAGTGTGATGATCATCATTATTAGAGCATTGCCCCAGTGAGGAAAGGATGATGGAGACTATGATTCCCCCACAAGTCGGGATGAGACTCCGGACAAAAAAAAGAGAAAGGCAAAAAAAAGAGAGAAGGCCCCAAAAAAACAAAAAAAATGAGAGAAAAAGAGAGAAGGGGCAATGTTACTATCCTTTTACCACACTTGTGCTTCAAAGTAGCACCATGTTCTTCATATAGAGAGTCTCTTGAGTTATCACTTTCATACTAGTGGGAATTTTCATTATAGAACTTGGCTTGTATATTCCGATGATGGGGTTCCTCAAATGCCCGAGGTCTTCATGAGCAAGCAAGTTGGATGCACACCCACTTAGTTTCAGTTAGAGCTTTCATACACTTATAGCTCTAGTGCATCCGTTGCATGGCAATCCCTACTCACTCACATTGATATCTATTGATGGGCATCTCCATAGCCCGTTGATACACCTAGTTGATGTGAGACTATCTTCTCCTTTTTGTCTCCTCCACCATCATATTCTATTCCACCTATAGTGCTATGTCCATGGCTCACGCTCATGTATTGTGTGAAAGTTGAAAAGGTTTGAGAACGTCAAAAGTATGAAACAATTGCTTGGCTTGTCACCGGGGTTGTGCATGATTCGAATATTTTGTGTGGTGAAGATGGAGCATAGCCAGACTATATGAATTTGTAGGGATAACGTTCTTTGGCCATGTTATTTTGAAAATACATGATTGCTTTATTAGTAGGCTTGAAGTATTATTGTCTTTATGTCAAAAGATAGATTATTGCTTTGAATCACTCGTGTCTTAATATTCATGCCATGATTAGACACATGATCAAGATTATGCTAGGTAGCATTCCACATCAAAAATTATCTTTTTTATCATTTACCTACTCGAGGACAAGCAGGAATTAAGCTTGGGGATGTTGATACGTCCCCGTCGTATCTATAATTTTTGATTGTTCCATGCCAATATTATTCAACCTTCATATACTTTTTGGCATCTTTTTATATTATTTTTGGGACTAACATATTGATCCAGTGCCCAGTGCCAGTTCCTGTCTGTTGCATGTTTTTGGTTTCGCAGAATATCCATATCAAACGGAGTCCAAACGGGATAAAAACGGACGGAGCTTATTTTTGGAAAATATGGAAAATTCGGAAGGAAAATCAACGCGAACCAGTGCCCGAGGTGGTCACGAGGCAGGGGGCGCCCCCTACCCTCGTGAGCCCACCGTAAGGCGGTTGACGCTCTTCTTTTGCCGCAAGAAAGCTAATATTCGGAAAAAAAAATCACGGCGAAGGTTTCAGGCCAATCGGAGTTACGGATCTCCATATATATACGAAACGGTGAAACAGAGCCAGAAGAGAACGCAGAACCAGAGAGAAACAGAGAGATAGATCCAATCTCGGAGGGGCTCTCGCCCCTCCCATGCCATGGAGGCCAAGGACCAGAGGGGAAACCCTTCTCCCATCTAGGGAGGAGGTCAAGGAAGAAGAGGAAGAAGGGGGCCCCTCTCCCCCTCTCCTCCGGTGGCACCGGAACGCCGCCGTGGCCATCATCATCATCACCGCGATCTTCACCAACACCTCCGCCATCTTCACCAACATCTCCATCACCTTCCCCCCTTTATCTACAGCGGTCCACTCTCCCGCAACCCGCTGTACCCTCTACTTGAACATGGTGCTTTATGCTTCATATTATTATCCAATGATGTGTTGCCATCCTATGATGTCTGAGTAGATTTTTGTTGTCCTATTGGTGGTTGATGAATTGCTATGATTGATTTAATTTGCTTGTGGTTATGTTGCTATCCTTTGGTGCCATCATATGAGCGCGCGCGTGGATCACACCATAGGGTTAGTTGTATGTTGATAGGACTGTGTATTGGAGGGCAAGAGTGACAGAAGCTTCAACCTAGCATAGAAATTGATGCATACGGGATTGAAGGGGGCCAATATATCTTAATGCTATGGTTGGGTTTTACCTTAATGAACATTAGTAGTTGCGGATGCTTGCTAATAGTTCCAATTATAAGTGCATAGAATTCTAAGTAAGGGATGACATGCTAGCAGTGGCCTCTCCCACATAATACTTGCTATCGGTCTAGTAAGGTAGTCCATTGCTTAGGGAAAATTTCGCAACTCCTACCACCACTTTTCCACACTCGCTATATTTACTTTAGTTGCTTCTTTACTTACAACAGCCCCTAGCTTTTATTTTCTCGCTCTTTATTTTCTTGCAAACCTATCCAAAACACCTACAAAGTACTTCTAGTTTCATACTTGTTCTAGGTAAAGCGAACGTCAAGCGTGCGTAGAGTTGTATCGGTGGTCGATAGAACTTGAGGGAATATTTGTTCTACCTTTAGCTCCTCGTTGGGTTCGACACTCTTACTTATCGAACGAGGCTACAATTGATCCCCTATACTTGTGGGTTATCACGCGCGGCAGCCGCCGGAGGCGGGGACGGGCCGGCGAGCTCGTCGGAGGGGGGTGAGCGGGGAGGATCCGGCACCCGTGACGGGGAGGTGCGCGGGGAGGGGCCGGCGCCCGTTGGAGGGAAGGCGCGCGGGGAGGTTCCGGCGAGCCCGTCGGCGGGGAGGCGTGCAGACGGCCAGCCGGCGGCAGCACATGGGTCGGAGGAGCGACCCGTCACGGCGCCGCGGGCTCCCTCGCTCCGGCTACCGCCGTCCCTCGCTCGCCCGCGACGACTGCCTCCGGCGGAAAGACGCGGGTAGGTTGGGGGCGGGTCGAGGAGATTCTACTGGTATGCGCGTCACGCTCTTATAGGACCGAAAGGTAACAGAATATTATTCTGTTACTAGTAACAGAATAGCCCTGTCCTATATATATATATATATAGTGTTGCTATTCATTACCCAGGATGCAAAATAAGTTATTCTTCACCCGAGGTAATCTTACGATCACTTTATAATTAAATTAGGTTTGGAATTTAAATAGTTACATTCTTATTGATTTACTACGTGAAATTTGGCATAAGAAAAATGAATATATAGGTCATAAGACAAGAAAATTTGCACTTTATGTATATTTTACACTATGTTTTTTAGTTTGCAATTTTACATAACATAAAATATTTTTTACGACAATTATATTTTTTTCTTACGGTCTCTTTTTACGTCGGAAATAAGACAAAACTTACGAAACGTAAAATTACGGTGCATTGATGATAAAATAGAGGGGGAGGTTGAAGAATAACTATTCCTCACCCAGGGTGACGAATAGTGCGACCTCCTATATGTGTGTGTGTGTGTGTACTAGAGGGGGCCCCTAGAAACATACAAGTTATCTTCCGTTGGAGGTGTCCCTCTCTAGAATCACGATTTCGTTATACAATTCTATGACTTTATGGTCCAAACTAACCCTTTTAATTCTACGATTTTAGTTCATAGTATCTACGTTTCCACAATCCTAATAGTTAAGATTCTAGGATTTGCGATCCTTCCATCGGAGCTCCGGTTCGATTCAAAATCACGATTCTGACAACCTTGATAGAGAAGTCACATGAGGTTATGCTCTCTCTCCTCTAGTTCTCCGGGGACGCAAAGCTCTGCACGGTGCAACATTGCTAGATCGTGAGGCTCGTACGCGTGCAATCCGTAGAGAGGTCGTGCTTTCGGTCTTCGGTTCAATGAATCTTTTGTGAAGGTTCGAGGGACTTCAAGAATGATTTGGACTACCTCTTCTTCCGCTACAACTCAAAGTTGGTAACGATCTGATGCAACCTTGTATGCATCTTCATAGTGATCTGGGATCTTGATCGTAGGGCATTTTTTGTTTTCTTCTACGTTTCACAAGAGAGATACCCTAGCCCAAGGTTTGTTCTGTGTACCGAGCTGCAGGGTCATTGAAAGAGTATGAAGCTTGAGAATCGCAGACATACGGGTCGTCATCGCCAAGGAGAAAGAAGATGCAGGTGTATCTTGTGTTGTGTCATGTGAACTTGGGGTCATGCATGTCTTCGTTGTGAAATATCTCAAATTTTACATTTTCCCCTTCATATAAATATGGAGCATCTAAAGTCTCATCTTCACAGATACACACTTCAACCATCTTATTCCATTTCTTGTCTTGCAAAGGGTGCAACTGCTCCTCAAACAAATCCCCATCCCCACCCGCCAAGTCATAGACATTGTCAACAATTTGAAGAATACAATCATTGTCTAAAGAATCACTATCACTATATTCTCATGACTCATCTTCTAACTTATGTCCTTTAGGGCTCAATCTGGTAGGCACTTGCTCATTGCTATGAATTTCAATGCTTTCATCCACAACACTACACGATACTATGCTCTGATATCCACTGCTTAGATTCTTCTTAGGACTAAAAACATGAGGTAATTGAGCTATTGAATTAACCACAACATCATCACATCCTTCTTTTGATTTACGTCTATCCAAATGATGAAGGTAAAAAAAAGATATGTGTGTGACCTTTACTGCAATCTCATCTGTGTCTGCATTATTGACAAAAGCCATGCACCATCTTCATTAAGCTGACAACCAGAAAGCAACTAGTACAAATTAATTCGGTCTGCCTTCTCATAACCCATGTGCTCGATTAAATCCTCAAACATTTCAAAGCATGCAAACGACGTGTCACAATTATCATAGTAGATCTTTTGACCATTCAAATAAGACCCATTGTGCCCACTGCCAAAGAAAATCCATCCATGAATGAACTCAACAGTGAACAAACAACTGTCATCCGCTGAAACAACAAAAAAGAGACCAAAATTCAAACTTTCTACAGGACAAATCCCAATCTCTATCATAATGCGCCTAACTGCGTCAAATCAATGTAGACGAATGAAATAAGCTGCGCAAAATGTCCTAAACAGCACAGATATACAATGTTAGAGCATCTACAGCCGGACTTAACAAATCTGACCCCCTAAACGCCCGCACTAACCAGGCGTGTCCGTTTTGAGCCCCCTATTTCTCCGCCCATACAACCACACTCCTTATTTTCTCCCTCATATGTCCGATCACTTCACATCATTGGTGGAGATGAAGATAGAGAAAGGAAAGAATGAATAAATAAGGAGAAAATGTGATCCGGGATGGGCCGCGTCCTACGTGGCGGATTGACCGGACGCGTCCGCGAACCCTCATATCCTCCCTATATTTGTCCTCAATATAATGGTTCGCGGACAGTACAAACGTATAGGAATGATATGAGGGATCCAGTTGGATCACCTTTTCCCCTCTCTCTTCTATCTGTTCACTGACCGGGCGCATTCGCGGACGTTTGAGGAGAATTTGAGGATGCTGGCGGTAGATGCTCTTAGCGCCTAAAACGCTCTATACTTACGGTAATGGCATGTACCGTACATCGACGTCACATCGTGCGCCATCATCGCCGCTTCAAGCTGCAAACCACCATTTGTGGTTGCGGCGTCGTCCTCCCTTCCTCCACCGCGCTATGATTGGCACACTGCATGGTCGCCGATCAGCCGCCGCCGCGCCAAGACAACCCTCGGGGGGTTTTCTTTTGCGGGAAGAATGAAATAACCATGGGGTTGCAGTTTCGAAAGAAAGAAGAGGATTGACACGATAATAGAGTTTTTGAGGGGCCCAATTGCAAAGTTACCACCATTTGGACCAGTTTCCGGCAAGTAAATGAGTGACAGTGACACGACACTAGTAGAATACGAGATACGTATGCACCGCCTCGACTCTGGACCATCGTTCCAACCTTTATGACCGTATACAACAAGGTTTTTACAAGTATCAAGACTGTATTATATCACTTCTGAGTATGAGGACCATTTTAGACCTTGCGAGTGGTGCGTGCATTTTACAAGGGAAGTAGCGTGCCGACCAGGCAATAAAGATGAAGCGAAGAGGAGATCGCCAAGCACAAAACTCTTGTGGCATCCGTTCGATTTGGACGTGCGACGAAGTTGCTGGACGTCACAGCACACCGTTAATTCCGATGCTTCCGCAAATACAACACCACAAGCAAGACATACAGACTGTTTCCGAAGACATTGAAGTTGGGTTCGGTTTGCTGTGGCGAAATACTTTATTCCATCTCACGTGCATATGGCTGCTCGAGAAATCGTGCGGTAATTATAACTAGGATCAAGTTCGGGTCACTTGCGTAGCTTCGTCAAGTTCAACACCACAAGCAAGGCAAAGTGTTTCAAAGACAATTTAAACATCCCGCTTCCTCTACGCGTGTATACGCTGCCTGCCCGGATGCTGGTAGGCTCTGAAACGCACAAAGAGTAGTCACCAAGGTTCCGTCTCAAACAAAAGAAAAAGCACCAGGCAGGTGTCGACTTGGAAAAAATTAACAAAAAATCATATACATTGACTTCGGCAAAATACTAGTATCACCTCCCTTCCGAATTATTGGATACATTTCAGTCCTTTCGCCCATGCGAACAAACAAAAACGGAGTACAACAAGCTGACGTGATTGCCTCTTGCAAATTGGAGGAGCCACGTATTACCAGAATCGGACAATGATTAGCGCCCCACACTTAAGCAAATCAGCATCCATCCAAAATATCTCAGAGAAAAATAGAGCCGGCATCGCCCCAAATCGAGACAGACCCAGCGACAGTGAGCAACTGACAAGGGAGTACGGGCCCACATCACGTGACTGTTTCGTGGGCCCGTCCGCCACCGAATCATCACCGTCCATCACGCCACACAAGAGCCCGTCGCTCTCCCATCCAGGGCCCACGCGATTGCTGCCACGCGCACCCTACCCGGTTGGTAGGCCGGTGGGGCCACGGCATCAGCTGACGTGGGCGGCCCCTCCTGCCTCCCACGCCACGCGGCCGGTGGCGACTGGGCTCTATAAATGCTGTCCTCTGTTCGGGGCCCCGCGTTCCTCCACCCAACTTCCCTCGTCCCCGATCGCATCGCATCGAACCGAATCGCCGTGAGGCTCCCACCAGAATAGCTCCGCGACAACGAGCTTCCTCGCGCGAGCGAAAAGAGAGGTGTGGAAGCGAGGGGCGCGCGCGCGAGGGAGATGGGATCGGACGGCCGGAGCTGGAACGGGGTCGACGGCGGAGCCAGATGTGGCGGTGAGGAGAAGATGAGGACGGTGGCGGCTCCGGCGCCGGCGCTGGCGGAGGTGCCCACGTCGACCGCCGCGGTCGACATCTCGCTGCCGCTCCCCGAGATGACTCCCCGCATCATGCAAGTCCCCTGATCCCTCTTCCCATTTGCTTCTGCACAAGCTGGTGCGTGTTGGGCATGTGGCTCTGCTGCACGCACGCGCCGGCCGGGTGTGTTGGTGTGCGTGCGGTGTTCGAGCAGCCACGACCTGTCTCCGCGAGACGGGCCGTGGCCTGTCCGGGTGCGCGCTCGTATGAGCCGATGGTGTTTGGAGAAATGCCTCGCGGAGAGCGACATGCGCCATTGCCCCTGATTAATTCCCCGCTTCCCATTCTGGTTTTCTAATAAGGTGGCTTGCTTCTCCAGAGATCTCTGCAAGGAGTTGGTGAAGGAGTGGTCGTCACTGGACAGCTCGTGCTTCTCCATCTCGACGGTGTCCGGTGGCATCACCAACATGTGTGAGTTGTGCTCCTTGCCAGTGGCTGTGGCACTGTCCTGGCTCCTGATTCATCTCCCTCACCTAACTACCTGAGCATGCTTGGAAGAGGAAAGAACAGAGGCTATGTAATTATAGTAATTCTTAGACAAGGCAGTTGCTTGAATTGTTCACACAGACCATGCCATAACTTAATGACTGCGCTTTAATGTTGCTTGCTGCTACTCTTTGCTCATTATTTCAGATATGGCACTAGAATTTGATTGCATCTGGCAACCTTTATGAGACCATATACTCTTTAGCATCAGTGCTTTCCACTCATTTCTGCTTATAAATCACTCGTACTGTCATTGCATCCGGAGTTATGGACCCATTATTTTAGAAGCGTTAGGAAATAATTTTCTCTATGTAACTGTACTGATTTACTTGTAAATCATAGATACAGCAATAATACCTAAATGGTTATCTTATATTGTTCGTGATGTTAATGACCTGCAGTGCTCAAGGTATCTGTCAAGGAAGGCTCTGATAGCGAGTCGTCTGTGACTGTTCGGCTGTATGGCCCAAATACGGACTTGGTGATCGATCGGGAGAGGGAATTACAGGTGAGCGCTTCAATCGTAGTGTATGCAAATTGTTTGTGCTACTGGCATGTAATATTTACCTGCATTGTGTAGTGTTCCTGTGATTGCCCATTATAGTATTGGTTTATTTGTTGGTGCTTTCTTAGTTGTGGTTCAGTTTAAAATTTCAGGAATGCAATGGTCATTTCCTATCATAGAAATAGTACATATGCCATATAACACTCAAAGTACCTCACTGTTACATAAAACTAAGTTGCCAAGTAAGCCGAGTATTCTGTTGTCATTTTTGGGGCTGAACTGTTTCCTAATGCATACATCTATTACAATCATGGTTAGGCCATACCATATCTCTCAGCTGCAGGGTTCGGGGCTCGGTTACTTGGAGTATTTGAGAATGGAGTGGTTTCGTCATTCATCCATGCTAGGACACTATCACCTTCAGGTAGGCATTTTTATATTCTGCACAATACAAATTGGTGGTTTCATTGTCTACATAATGCAATGATTTATCTTTTCTCATTTTCTATTTTTTCACACGGTAATTTGAAGGGATTTGTGGTTTTAGGTATATACTCAACGGTTGTTATTTTGCACCCATAGGTGCATGGAGACTGGAGAGCCTGCAATAAATGCTTCTGCAAATAGTATGTTCATTTCCCTTGTTCTGTTTTTCAGACATGAAGGAGCCTAGAATTGCCGCTGAAATTGCTAAGCAGCTACAGAAATTTCATCAAGTAGATATACCGGGATCAAAAGAACCACAGTTGTGGAATGACATATTCAAATTTTTGAAAAAAGGTTACATTCCAAACTCCAAAGTTTTTTCGGATATTTCATTTTGGAACTGGTTGCTTTTATTTCATTCACAATCATTGAATTTCACTACATAATATTGCGGTTTGCTGTGAACTATTTATCGCAGCTTCTGTATTGAAGTTTGAAGATAATGAGAAGCAGAAGAGGTATGAGACGATCTCTTTTAGAGAAATACAAGATGAAGTTAAAGAACTTAAGGTATGCTGTGGTAAGACTTACTGTCATGTACTATTGACCATTGCAGCAATTTGAGCGCACTTCAGCTTCATATTCTTAAAGGAATATCTTTTTTTCTTTCTAAATTGGCTTTGTCACAAAGGCCTGTTACATATTCATGCTAGTAGATCAATCCTATAGCACAAGCATTCAATCAAATGGCTAGATGGCTGTTTGCTAGATTGGTATCCGTGAATATAATGTCTCACTGTCCTCTTATAGGATCTCTCGGATCTTTTGCATGCTCCTGTTGTGTTTGCACACAATGACTTGCTATCGGGTAATCTGATGCTGAATGATTTGGAAGGTAAATATCACATTCACTTGTCACCTTCTCTTGATTGTTCAGTAACATTATGCTTAAGCTTCCCTTTTGCCTGTTTTGCAAAAGCTAAGACGGTGTCTCTGTTTGTTGTCATTATTGTCTTCTGTTTTTACAGAGAAACTATATTTCATTGATTTTGAGTATGGGTCATATAGCTACCGTGGCTTTGACATCGCGAATCATTTCAATGAGTACGCAGGCTTTGAGTGTGACTACAACTTGTATGTTCTCTTCTTGCTGGTTGAATAGTCCGGTGGAGCTTTTATCTTCACGCTCTTGCCTAGTACTCTGGTTGAATAGTCCGGTGGAATAATATTTATTTTGTTGCTTCTTTTAGGTACCCAGATAAAGATGTACAATACCATTTCTTCAGGAATTATCTATCTGATAGACCAAGTGAGGTATGTGAATTCAATACATTTTCTTCTCTGGACAAAACCAACTGAAAGCTATTCATAGGTTGTGCAGGCCTCGTCTCTGAGGGAAGAAAGATATTCATAAGCCCCCACTACTGTAACTTAGATGGTGCTCATTCCAAGAGTATCTTTGTTTCTTATTTTGGAATTAAATCACAAACACCATGTCATGTGCTACATATACTAACATTTATATATCTTTTAAGTTAAAGAATAGATTATTTGCATCTATTTGTGAGAAAAGAAATGTTGGATACTTGGCATTCGTACAGTACAAGGTAGTAGGAAGACATTCAGAGTGTTACTGAGAAAAAAAAGTGTTTTCCCCAAATAGCAGAACACAGATAATTTCGCATAATGTACTTTCACAATAACAATCTAACTTTTCTTTTACCGAAGGTCCAAGAGCAGGATCTGGATGCCCTTTATACTGAAACAAACACTTTCAGGTTAGCATCACACCTCTACTGGGCATTGTGGGCACTCATTCAGGTAAACACCATTAAGCTACTTTTAGTAGGATTTGAGCGCCATGCAACTGTCATAACAAAATATGTGCTGTAATCTAATTGCAGGCAAGGGTATCCCCAATCGATTTCGATTACCTTGGATACTTCTTCCTACGGTACGGCGAATACAAGAAACAGCGGGAGTTCTGTTTCTCCTTGGCGCAAGGCTTCCTTTCTTCACTGAGGAGTGGCTAGTGCTCAGAAGTTGTGTCCCCGAGCCACTTCTTAGCCGCCCGCTTATACTTTGGGGCAGGCACGGATGATCGGCTGTTGTACTTGTGTTAATTAGCGAGTCCCTTCGTATGATTATGTCAGCTGTGAGATTCTTCCTTTTTCGTTTTATTTTCCTGCAGGAGGCATGTAGTTCCCAATAGAAAGTTGTACAATCTGTGAATAATGTACACGTGTTGGTTGCTACAAACACAAGCCTAATGAATTCTGTTTTGTGTATCATTGTATGCTCATGAATTCTGTTTTGTGTATCATTGTATGCTCTCCATTGATTTGATTACCCAAAGAGCTTTTCCTCCATGGTGTTTGCAATGCAAGCATAGAGTTGTGCTCACCTTGTATCCTATTTGATGAGCTTACCCAATACTACTACACCTTACACACGATCACACCGAGCACGCCAACGCCACAACACTGCTATGGCAATGAATTAGACGCCAACGCCATAACACTGCTATGGCAATGAATTAGACGAAGATGATAAAGTTCTTAGCCCAAACGAACGATCCACCTTGCCAACCTCAACCTTGCTACATGTCTGCTCTCGCACATACTTGGAATAAGCATCTTCTGTCGTCTGCCTAGTTTTAAACCCTCTGCCGCCTACCTAGTTTTAAACCCTGTGACTGTTGTCGATGTACCCTAAAACTTGTTGGTTGCAAACTTCCCATAAACTGTAAACCCTTGGAACTCTCCCTTCGAACACCACATATCACTTGCCCTAGCAGTGCAAATGAGCAATAAGTTGAAGCAACAAGCATTGGAACACACAAACAACAAGCAATGAAGCACAGAAGCAATGGAGCAGAAGAGCATTGGTAAGCATGCAAAAAAATACTAGAGCAAAGAAATACCGGAGGGGGCCACTTGCTGCCCACAAGGCATCAGGGCGCAGCCCTCCGGCGCCCATCTTCTGCTATATGAAGGTTTTTGCCCCAGAGAAAATAAGAGGATGTCTTTCGGGACGAAGCGTCGCCGTCTCGAGGCGGAACTTGGGCAGGAGCACTTTTGCTCTCCGGCGGAGCCATTCCGCCGGGATACTGAAGGAAATATGCCCTAGAGACAATAATAAAGTTGTTATTTATATTTCCTTATACCATGATAAATGTTTATTATTCATGCTAGAATTGTATTAACCGGAAACTTAGTACATGTGTGAATACATAGACAAACAGAGTGTCACTAGTATGCCTCTACTTGACTAGCTCGTTAATCAAAGATGGTTAAGTTTCCTAGCCATGGACAAAGAGTTGTCATTTCATGAACGGGATCACATCATTAGAGAATGATGTGATTGACTTGACCCATCTGTTAGCTTAGCACGATGATCGTTTAGTTTACTGCTATTGCTTTCTCCATAACTTATACATGTTCCTATGACTGTGAGATTATGCAACTCCCGAATACCGGATAAACACTTAGTGTGCTATCAAACGTCACAACGTAACTGGGTGGCTATAAAGATGCTCTACATGTGTCTCCGATGGTGTTTGTTGAGTTGGCATAGATCGAGATTAGGATTTGTCACTCCGTGTATCGGAGAGGTATCTCTGGGCCCTCTCTGTAATACACATCACTATAAGCCTTGCAAGCAATGTGACTAATGAGTTAGTTACGGGATGTTGCATTACGGAATGAGTAAAGAGACTTGCTGGTAACGAGATTGAACTAGGTATTGAGATACCGACGATCGAATCTCGGGCAAGTAACATACCAATGACAAAGGGAACAAACATATGTTGTTATGCGGTTTGACCTATAAAGATCTTCGTAGAATATGTAGGAACCAATATGAGCATCCAAGTTCCGCTATTGGTTATTGACCGGAGATGAGTCTCGGTCATGTCTACATAGTTCTCGAACCCGTAGGGTCCGCACGCTTAACGTTCGGTGACGATCGATATTATGAGTTTATGTGTTTTGATGTACCGAAGGTAGTTCGGAGTCCGGGATATGATCATGGACATGACGAGAAGTCTCGGAATGGTCGAGACATAAAGATTGATATATTGGAAGGCTATGTTTGGACACTGAAATGGTTCCGGGTGAGTTCGGGCATTTACCAGAGTACCGGGGGGGGTACCGAAACCCCCCGGGAGCATATGGGCCTTAATGGGCCTTAGTGGGAGAGAAGAGAAGGCAACCTAGGAGGGGGCGCCCCCCAAGCCCAATCCGAATTGGGTGGGGTGGGTGGGGGGGCAGCCCCCCTTTCCTTTCTCCTTCTCCCTCTTCCTTCTATTCCTAGTTGGACTAGGAAAGGGGGGAGTCCTACTCCTACTAGGAGGAGGACTCCCCCCCCTTGGCGTGCCTAGAGAGGCCGGCCAGCCTCCCCTCTCCCTCATTTATATACGTGGGGAGGGGGGCACCCTAGAACACACAATTCGATCTCTTAGCCGTGTGCGGTGCCCCCCTCCACAGATTTCCACCTCAGTCATATCGTTGTAGTACTTAGGCGAAGCCCTGCGTCGGTAACTTCATCATTACCGTCATCACGCCGTCGTGCTGACGAAGCTCTCCCCCGACACTCAGCTAGATCTAGAGTTCTTGGGACATCACCGAGCTGAACGTGTGCAGATCGCGGAGGTGTCGTACCTTCGGTGCTAGGATCGGTCAGATCGTGAAGACGTACGACTACATCAACCGCGTTTTCATAATGCTTCCACTTACGGTCTACGAGGGTACGTGGACATCACTCTCCCCTCTCGTTGCTATGCATCACCTAGACGGATCTTGCGTGTGCGTAAGATTTTTTTTTTTAAATTACTGCTTCCCCAACAGTGGCGTCTGAGCCAGGTCTATGCATAGATGTTATATGCATGAGTAGAACACAAAGGAGTTGTGGGCGTGGGTATATACATATTGCTTGCCGTCACTAGTTGATTCTTGATTCAGCAGTATTGTTGGATGAAGCGGCTCAGACCGACATTACGCGTACGCTTACGCGAGACTGGTTCTACCGACGTACTTCGCACACAGGTGGCTAGTGGGTGTCAGTTTCTCCAACTTTAGTTGAATTGGATTCAATGAACAATGTTCTTTCTGAAGATCAAAAAGCAATCACTATACCGCGTTGTGGTTTTTGATGCATAGGTAAGAACGGTTCTTGCTCAGCCCACAGCAGCCATGTAAAACTTGCAACAACAAAGTAGAGGACATCTAACTTGTTTTTGCAGGGCATGTTGTAATGTGATATGGTCAAGACATGATGCTAAATTTTATTGTATGATATGATCTTGTTTTGTAATAGAGTTATCGACAACTGGCAGAAGCCATATGGTTGTCGCTTCATTGTATGAAATGCAATCGCCATGTAATTGCTTTACTTTATCACTAAGCGGTAGCGATAGTCGTAGAAGCAATAGTTGGCGAGACGACACCGATGCTTCGATGGAGATCAAGGTGTCAAGCCGGTGACAATGGTGATCATGACGGTGCTTTGGAGATGGAGATCAAAGGCACAAGATGATGATGGCCATATCATATCACTTATATTGATTGCATGTGATGTTTATCCTTTATGCATCTTATTTTGCTTAGTTCGACGGTAGCATTATAAGATGATCTCTCACTAAATTTCAAGGTATAAGTGTTCTCCCTGAATATGCACCGTTGCTACAGTTCATCGTGCCAAGACACCACGTGATGATCGGGTGTGATAAGCTCTACGTTCACATACAATGGGTGCAAGCCAGTTTTGCACACACGGAATATTCAGGTTAAACTTAACGAGCCTAGCATATGCAGATATGGCCTTGGAACACTGAGACTGAAAGGTCGAGCGTGAATCATATGGTAGATATGATCAACATAGTGATGTTCACCAATGAAAACTACTCCATCTCACGTGATGAACGGACATGGTTTAGTTGATATGGATCACGTGATCACTTAGATGATTAGAGGGGTGTCTATCTAAGTGGGAGTTCTTAAGTAATATGATTAATTGAACTTTAATTTATCATGAACTTAGTACCTGATAGTATTTTTGCATGTCTATGTTATTGTAGATAGATGGCCTGTGTTGTTGTTCCGTTGAATTTTAATGTGTTCTTAGAGAAAGCTAAGTTGAAAGATGATGGTAGGAATTACACGGCCTGGGTCCGTAACTTGAGGATTATCCTCATTGCCACATAGAAGAATTACGTCCTAGAAGCACCACTAGGTGACAAACCCGCTGCAGGAGCAACACCAGATGTTATGAATGTCTGGCAGAGCAAAGCTGATGACTACTCGATAGTTCAGTGTGCCATGCTTTACGGCTTAGAACCGGGACTTCAACGATGTTTTGAATGTCATGGAGCATATGAGATGTTCCAGGAGTTGAAGTTAATATTTCAAGTAAATGCCCAGATTGAGAGATATGAAGTCTCCAATAAGTTCTACAGCTGCAAAATGGAGGAGAATAGTTCTGTCAGTGAACATATACTCAGAATGTCTGAGTACCACAACCACTTGACTCAACTGGGAGTTAATCTTCCTGATGATAGTGTCATTGACAGAGCTCTTCAATCACTGCCACCAAGCTACAAGAGCTTCATGATGAACTATAATATGCAAGGGATGGATAAGACGATTCCCGAGCTCTTCGCAATGCTAAAGGCTGCGGAGGTAGATGTTGGGGAACGTAGTAATTTCAAAAATTTCCTACGCACACGCAAGATCATGGTGATGCATAGCAATGAGAGGGGAGAGTGTTGTCCACGTAGCCTCGTAGTTCGAAAGCGGAAGCGTTAGCACAACGCGGTTGATGTAGTCGTACGTCTTCACGATCCGACCGATCAAGTACCGAACGCACGGCACCTCCGAGTTCAGCACACGTTCAGCCCGATGACGTCCCTCGAACTCCGATCCAGCTGAGTGTTGAGGGAGAGTTTTGTTAGCACGACGGCGTGGTGACGATGATGATGTTCTATCGATGCAGGGCTTCGCCTAAGCACCGCTACAGTATTATCAAGGTGGAGGGGGGCACCGCACACGGCTAAAAAGATCAACTGATCAATTGTTGTGTATCTATGGTGCCCCCTGCCCCCGTATATAAAGGATCAAGGGGGTGCAGCCGGCCAGGAGAGAGGGCGCGCCAGGAGGAGTCCTACTCCCACCGGGAGTAGGACTCCCCCTTCCTAGTTGGATTAGGACTTGGGAGGGGGAAAGAGGAGGGAGAGAGGAAGGAAGGGGGGCGCCGCGCCCCTCTCCTTGTCCTATTCGAACTAGGGGGGAGGGGCGCGCGGCCCAGCCCTGGCTGATGAAGCTATGTACCTAGGGTTGGGTCATGGATCGGTCCAACATACCCTCCCCAAGGACATCTCTATAAAGAATCAGAAGCAGTCGAAGAGAAACCATCATCCACTCGACCATGAAGATGTGTTCACTCGACCACCTTGAAGACACTTGACCACCAGAAGATGAGAAGCCCTTCACTCCGCAACGGTCGGGGTTTAAGTCATAGCTTTATGGACATTTATATCACTTTACTTCGGACGTTACCAGTAACGCTCCTCCTTTATGAACATTGAACCATGTGTAACGGAGGGGAGCTGGGGTCCTGGCGCACTCTATATAAGCCACCCCCCTCCTCTAGGACAAGGGTTGGCACTTTCTGTAATTCACACGCATATATCCAGTTGATCGCCTCCGGGCTCCGAGACGTAGGGCTGTTACTTCCTCCGAGAAGGGCCTGAACTCGTAAAACTCGTGTGTACAACTCCTCCATAGCTAGGATCTTGCCTCTACATTCCTACCCCCTATTCTACTGTCAGGCTTAGAACCACGACAGTTGGCGCTCACCTTGGGGCAGGTGTCTTAGTGACTTGTTGGAGAATTTGCAATTTTTCCGATCCCCTTCATCATGGTTTCAGGCGGAGGTTTGGCTGAGGGCCGCGAGATCCGTCTCAGCGCGCTCGTGTTTGTCGCCGACGACTCCGCTTGGCTTCAGGAGGCTCCACTCGACGTCGACGCGCTCCCCGCCTGCGGGGCGACGCACTTTCGCGCGTGCGTCCGCGGCGTCCTCCTGTGGCAGCCGTCAACCCAGTATCGGTCGGCTCCAGCAGCTTTCCCCCTCCCTGCGGCCCGCCGGAGCAAACGTTCCGGTCGGTCGAGGCTTCAGCGGTGGGTGAGGCATGCGGTGGCCCGCCAGTCGGCCACCCCTCAAGTCGCGGTGATCGAGCACGACGAAACTCTCTACGGCCTGTTCGATCTGTCGACTGGCTCCGTAGAGACCGCATCCGAGTGCGACAGCAGCGACCCAGCGGCTGGAGTTTTGATGGTCAATGGACCACGCAGTCCTCCTGGCTTCACCCGTGAAGACGGAGGCGACGGGAACGGCGATCTATCGCGCGTTCATGAAGAATACCGCCCCGAACCCCTCTCTTCGCAGCAGAGGGAGGAACTTCGCCGCCCGAACATGGATGCACTACATACTCCTATAGTTCGAGAAACCCCTGAGGCCCAGGCCTTGGAGCAGGCGCGCTTGGCCAACTTGGCTGAGCGCACTCGACTGGAGAACCTCCAGCGCGCACTCGACGATCACGCTCGGCAGCGTGCTCCTGAATCCAGTCGACGCCAACCTTTTCCACCTCCGACTCAGGTATACCGAACCCCGATCCAGAATCTAGCAGCAGCTGCCCGGATAGCGGAGTCGATCCAACCTTCCCAGTCAGAAGCTGGCCGAGGTCTGGTGCAGATTCGAGCCTTGCTCCGGGCGGCGGGGGAATAGAATACAGTCGTATCTTAGTCGCAGAATAGGATCCATAGCAGATCCGTGGTTGCAGGCACAGTTCAGTCGGCCCATAGCCCAAGATCGCCCCCGAGGCGTGAGGGATGTGGGGATCAACGAGAACAGTACAGAAACCATGAGCAGTATGATCACTGAGTCGATCGCGATGATCGTCGTCGAGTGCCCACGCCTCCTCCAAGGAGTGGGTCGTACGTGCCTCGGCAACATGAAGACAGACACCCTCACAGTGTTGGGCAAGGTATTCCAGTCGACCCCAGGGAGCCAGGCTTTGATGCGAGATCTATTCTCATTCAGGGCTTGGTCGACAGAAACAGAGCTCACCGAGAGGGTCATGACAGGGATCTGCAAACCAGCAACAGGGTGCATGTCTCAGGTCCAGAGTGCTTCAACAGAGCTATCAGAGTTGCGGTGATTCCCCCCAACTTCAGGTTGGCGAATGGAGTCAGTAAGTTCACTGGTGAGTCCAAGACTGACACTTGGCTTGAAGACTACCGAGTGGCTGTCTAGATTGCTGGCGGCAATGATGAAGTGGCCATGAAACACCTTCCTCTGATGTTGGAGGGCTCGGCTAGAGCATGGCTGAATCAGTTGGCGCCTGACAGTATTTATACTTGGGAAGATCTCGCCCGAGTGTTTGTCAGAACATTCGAGGGCACTTGCAAACGGCCGACAGGTTTGACAGAATTACAGTGTTGTGTTCAGAAACCGAATGAAACTTTGAGGGATTATATCCAGAGATGGATCACCCTACACCACACAGTAGAGGATGTGTCTGATCATCAGGCAATTTGTGCCTTTAAGGAAGGTGTCAGGTATTGGGAGTTGAATCTGAAATTCGGTCGGACATGAAATATCACTCTGATTCGGATGATGGAGATTGCCACCAAGTATTCCAATGGTGAAGAAGAAGAACGACTCCGAAGTGGCAAGCACAAAGCAGTCGCCCACGAAGCCGGAGGAGGAAATTCCGGTCGGAAACAGAAGCGCAAGGCCGAGCCAGCTGCTCCTGGTGAAGCCTTGGCTGTGGTTCAAGGAAAGTTCAAGGGGAAGCCCAAAGGGCCGTGGAACCCCAAGAAAGTAAAAGATCAAGATGGAAATGACGTGTTGGATCTGCCGTGCCACATCCACACCAAAAAAGATGAAGAGGGTAATTTCATTTACCCGAAGCACACCACTCGGCAGTGTCGGCTCCTAATCCAGCAATTCTGAGAGAAACAACCCAAGGAAAAGGAGAAGGAAGCAGACAAGGCTGAGGATGAGGAAGGGGACGATGATGGTTATCCCCATGTGAATTCCACTCTGATGATTTTTGCTAATGTTGAGAGCAAAAGTCGATTGAAAGTCATCAACAGATAAGTGAACATGGTCGCTCCGGTGACACCCAGTTACTTGAAGTGGTCACAGACTGTCATTACATTCGACCAGTCTGATCATCCAGCACACATAGCCACCCCTGGGAGGCAAGCACTGGTGGTCGACCCGGTGGTCGAAGGCACTCGACTGACAAAGGTCCTGATGGACGGTGGCAGTGGCCTGAACATACTGTATGCAGAGACGTTGAAGGGAATGGGCATTCCGATGTCCAGACTCAGTGAAAGCAATATGAGTTTCCATGGGGTCATTCCAGGCAAGAAGGTTGCATCCCTCGGTCAGATTGCTCTCGACGTGGTTTTCGGTGATTCCAAAAATTACCGCAAAGAAAAGTTGACATTTGAAGTTGTGGATTTCCAGAGTGCCTATCATGCCATTCTGGGCAGGCCAGCTTATGCACATTTTATGGCTCGACCATGTTACGTGTACCTCAAATTGAAGATGCCTGGTCCCAAAGGGGTGATCACTATCACTGGTAATCGGAAGAAGGCAGAAGAGTGCTTCCAGAAGGGCTCAAAGATCGCCGATGCTCAGATGGCCGTGGTAGAATTGCAAGGATACCAGAAAAATGCAGATCTGAGTGATTTGTTGCGAGCCAAGAAGCCAGCCACATATTCAGCATTCCAGTCGTCTGGTGAAACGAAGTCGATTCACATTCACCCGACAGACTCCAATGCTGCTCCGACTCACATTTCAACCCGACTCCAAATAGGAAGAAGCGCTCATCCAGTTCCTCCGTGAGAACTGGGACATCTTTGCATGGAAGCCCTCTAACATGCCGGGTGTTCCCAGGGGACTGGCTGAGCATCGTTTGCGAGTCGACCCAAAAGTGAAACCAGTCAAAGAACATCTTCGACGGTCCGCCGTACAGAAGAGAAAGGCAATTAGTGAAGAGGTGGCTCGGCTTTTGGTAGCTGAGTTTATCCGAGAGATTTACCACTCCGAGTGGTTAGCCAATGTTGTCATGGTCCCAAAGAAGGACGACTCACTTCGCATGTGCATTGATTTCAAGCATATCAATCGGGCCTGCCCGAAAGATCACTTTCCTCTCCCTCGCATCGACCAGATAGTCGACTCGACTGCAGGGTGCGAGCGTTTGTCCTTTTTGGACGCCTACTCCGGGTACCACCAGATCCGTCTGTACGGACCTGACGAGATAAAGACAGCTTTTATCACCCTGTTTGGGTGCTTCTATTATGTCACAATGCCATTCGGTTTGAAGAACGCTGGAGCCACATTCATGCGAATGATTCAGAAGTGCCTGCTCACTCAGATCAGTCGGAATGTGGAAGCATACATGGATGACATTGTGGTCAAGTCAGCTAAAGGTTCCGACCTACTGACTGACCTTGCTGAAACCTTTGCCAGCCTCAGAAGGTATGATATCAAGCTCAATCCATCAAAGTGCATGTTTGGAGTTCCGGGCGGAAAATTACTCGGTTTCCTCGTTTCCGAACGAGGGATCGATGCTAACCCAGAGAAAGTGGGTGCTATACTCCGAATGAAACGCCCTGTGCATGTGCATGATGTCCAGAAGCTTATTGGTTGCTTGGCCGCCCTAAGTCGATTCATTTCTCGCCTCGGTGAAAAGGCGCTGCCTCTTTACCGACTAATGAAGAACTCAGATAAGTTCGAGTGGACCCCAGAAGCTGATGCAGCATTTGCAGCGCTAAAAGCCCTGCTTTCCACCCAGCCGGTGCTTGCTACTCCAATCAGCAAAGAGCCTTTACTGCTTTATATAGCAGCCACTGGACAAGTCGACAGTACTGTACTTACGGTCGAGCGGGGAGAAGAAGGAAAAGCTTATAAAGTTCAGCGCCCAGTTTATTATATTTCTGAAGTCCTGACTCCGTCAAAGCAGAGATATCCGCACTATCAGAAGCTCATCCATGGGATTTACATGACCACGAAGAAGGTTGCACACTATTTCTCTGATCACTCTGTTATAGTCGCTAGCGACGCTTCATTGTCAAAGATTCTGCACAACAGAGATGCAACTGGTCGAGTGGCAAAATGGGCGATTGAACTCCTTCCCTTGGATATCAAGTTTGAGGCAAAGAAAGCTATCAAGTCCCAAGCAATAGCAGATTTCCTCGCCGAGTGGATCGAACAGTGACTGCCGACTCAAGTTCACTCGGAGCACTGGACCATGTTCTTTGACGAATCCAAAATGCTGAATGGTTCTGGTGCTGGGGTAGTATTGGTATCCCCCCGAGGAGACAAGCTCAGATATGTCCTCCAGATTCACTTTGATTCCTCCAACAATGAAGCTGAATATGAAGCACTCCTGTATGGGTTGCGCATGGCCATCTCACTCAGCGTCCATCGCCTCATGGTCTATGGCGACTCAGATTTGGTAGTCAATCAAGTGATGAAGGAGTGGGACGTCAGAAGCCCAGACATGACCGGTTACTGCAACGCGGTGAGGAAGTTGGAAAAGAAGTTTGAAGGATTAGAGCTTCACCACATACCCCGACTGAAAAATCAAGCAGCCGATGACTTGGCAAAGATAGGATCCAAGAGAGAAGCCATTCCCAGCATGTATGTTTGGAACATATTCACACGCCGACAATTCAGGAAGATCCTTTTACTGAAGAACCCCCACAGCCTAAGAGCGTCACAGATCCTACTGAAGTCGAGGTCCCAGTAGTGGTTGACCTAATCATGGAGATTCTGGTCATCACACCCGACTGGACAATGCCGTACATTGCGTACATCCTCAGAAAAGAACTCCCAGAAGACGAAGAAGAGGCTCGGCAGATCATCCGTCGATCCAAGGCCTTTACTGTGATAAGAGGACAATTGTTCAGGGAAAGCGTGACTGGAGTCGGTCAGAGATGCATAACGCCAGAAGAAGGTCGAATGATCCTCAATGACATCCACTCGGGGACCTGTGGCCACCATGCGTCCTCTCGGACCATCGTGGCTAAAGCATACCGAGCCAGGTTCTATTGGCCGCGAGCAAATGAAATGGCGAAAGATATAATCGACAGATGTGAAGGCTGCCTGTTTTACTCGAACATGTCTCACAAGCCAGCGTCAGCCCTGAAGACCATTCCTCTCGTCTGGCCCTTTGCTGTTTGGGGGTTGGATATGGTTGGACCACTAAGAACTGGTAAGAGTGGCTTCACTCATGTGCTCGTGGCAGTCGACAAGTTTACCAAATGGATCGAATCTAAACCTGTCAAGAGTCTCGAGGCCAGCACTGCTGTCAGTTTTATCAGAGAATTGACATTCAGATATGGAGTTCCACACAACATCATTACGGACAACGGGTCGAACTTTGATTCTGACGAGTTT
The DNA here is from genome assembly GCF_056163025.1 of Triticum urartu. Taxonomy (NCBI): domain Eukaryota; kingdom Viridiplantae; phylum Streptophyta; class Magnoliopsida; order Poales; family Poaceae; genus Triticum; species Triticum urartu. Next base: position 417,729,362 of record NC_141877.1, on the reverse strand, counting down.
AGAGCTTTCTGCGCTTCTCAAGGCACGCGAGTCGACTACGCTTTCGTCGCTCACCTGCAGTCAAACGGACAAGCAGAAAGAGCTAATGGCCTGATTCTCAAAGGATTGAAACCCCGACTGATGCGTGACCTCAAACACGCAGCAGGCGCATGGGTCGATGAGCTTTCGTCAGTTTTGTGGGGTTTGAGGACAACTCCCAATCGGTCGACTGGACGAACTCCTTTCTTCTTGGTCTATGGAGCTGAAGCTGTTCTGCCGAGTGACCTGCTCCACAATGCGCCCCGAGTCGAGCTCTTTTCCGAAGAAGAAGTAGAGCAGGCCCGGCAGGATTCAGTCGATCTCTTAGAGGAGGAAAAAGAGATGGCCTTGATCTGGTCGACCATTTATCAGCAAGACTTGCGTCGATTCCACGCCAAGAGCGTGAGGAGCCGAACCTTTCAAGAGGGAGACCTGGTTCTTCGAGTGGATCAACAGAAACCACACAAGCTCGCCCCGGCTTGGGAAGGCCCCTTCATCATCACCAAAGTTCTCCACAATGGAGCATACCATCTTTACAGTGTTGAGCATCAGAAAGACGAGCCACGGGCTTGGAACGCGGAGCTGCTCCGCCCCTTTTATACTTAAGCACTCGTTCGAATAAAATGTAATAATAAACACCTTTGTAATTTTTTTATCAAAGACAAGAGCTTACGGTCCTCTCGTACGATTGTTGTCATTCTTATTTACTTCTGAAATCACCCAGTGGGTAGGCTTAGTCGCGAATCCGTTTTGCCTAAGTTCGAAAGAAAATCCTATCGAGTGGTGAGCAATCCTCCCACTCGGAGGCTTATCTGCAGTCCAATACTCGCCTAAGTTCTCTCACTCGGAGACTTAGCTGCAGTCCGGTACTCGCCTAAGTTTGAAAAATCCTACCGAGTGGAGAGCAATCCTCCCACTCGGGGGCTTAGCTGCAGTCCAATACTCGCCTAAGTTCTCTCACTCGGAGACTTAGCTGCAGTCCGGTACTCGCCTAAGTTTGAAAAATCCTACCGAGCGGAGAGCAATCCTCCCACTCGGAGGCTTAGCTGCAGTCCAGTACTTGCCTAAGTTCTCTCACTCGGAGGCTTAGCTGCAGTCCAGTATCGCCTAAGTTTGAAAAAATCCTACCGAGTGGAGAGCAATCCTCCCACTCGGGGGCTTAGCTGCAGTCCAGTACTCGCCTAAGTTCTCTCACTCGGAGATTTAGCTACAGTCCAGTACTCGCCTAAGTTTGAGAAAATCCTACCGAGTGGAGAGCAGTTCTCTCACTCGAAGATTTAGCTGCAGTCCAGTACTCGCCTAAGTTTGAAAAATCCTACCGAGCGGAGAGCAATCCTCCCACTCGGAGGCTTAGCCGCAGTCAAGTACTCGCCTAAGTTCTCTCACTCGGAGGCTTAGCTGCAGTCTGGTACTCGCCTAAGTTTGAAAAAATCCTACCGAGTGGAGAGCAATCCTCCCACTCGGGGGCTTAGCTGTAGTCCAGTACTCGCCTAAGTTCTCTCACTCGGAGATTTAGCTGCAGTCCAGTACTCGCCTAAGTTTGAAAAAATCCTACTGAGTGGAGAGCAATCCTCCCATTCGGGGGCTTAGATGCAGTCCAATACTCGCCTAAGTTTTCTCACTCGGAGATTTAGCTGCATTCCAGTACTCGCCTAAGTTTGAAAAAATCCTACCGAGTGGAGAGCAATCCTCCCACTCGGAGGCTTAGCTGCAGTCCAGTACTCGCCTAAGTTCTCTCACTCGGAGATTTAGCTGCAGTCCAGTACTCGCCTAAGCTTGAAAAAATCCTATCGAGTGGAGAGCAATCCTCCCACTCGGGGTCTTAGCTGCAGTCCAGTACTCGCCTAAGTTCTCTCACTCGGAGATTTAGCTGCAGTCCAGTACTCGCCTAAGTTTGAAAAAATCCTACCGAGTGGAGAGAAATCCTCCCACTCGGGGGCTTAGCTGCAGTCCAGTACTCGCCTAAGTTCGAAACATATCCCTATCCGCAAGGACGACGGGGTGCAGGTCGACTGCAACCTTCTCCTTCGGAGCTACGGCACAAGTACAACGTGTGCTCCATCCCTATCTGCAAGGACGACGAGGTGCAGGTCGACTGCAACCTTCTCCTTCGGAGCTAGGACACAAGTACAATGTGCGCTCCATTCCTATCCGCAAGGACGACGAGGTGCAGGTCGACTGCAACCTTCTCCTTCGGAGCTACGACACAAGTACAATGTGCGCTCCATTCCTATCCGCAAGGACGACGAGGTGCAGGTCGACTGCAACCTTCTCCTTCGGAGCTACGGCACAAGTACAACGTGCGCTCCATCCCTATCCGCAAGGACGATGAGGTGCAGGTCGACTGCAACCTTCTCCTTCGAAGCTACGCCACAAGTACAATGTGCGTTCCATCCCTATCCGCAAAGACAACAAAGCGTAGGTCGACTGGAGCCACCACTTCAGAGCTGCATCTATAGCGCAAAGACTATTCCGAGCAGTGAACAAAGTCCGTTCGAAGGCAAAACACAAGCATATTCGGAGATAAACCAAATTCGGATAAATCCTAAAGTTCCAAGCAGTAAATCAAGAGTATTCGGGCATCAAGCCCGAAGGAGTTTAACGGTTACAACAATCACTCGGCATTCCGAGGCAAATTTAAAGCAGATTCAAGTCTCATAAGTTTGTTCACTCGGCAGGAGGAGGGCTGGCAGGCTCGACGAATGCGTCCAGGTCGATCCCATCCGTGATCCGAGTAGCGGCAGCGATGAAAGTCTCCATGAAGGACTGGAAGTTGCTTTTTGGTGTTAGCGGCTTTGATCGCAGCCAGCTTGTCTTCACGACCCCCCTTGCAATGGACTCGCACCAAGGGCAGCGCCACGTCAGCACCACACCGGGCGGAGGACTTCTTCCATTCTGGCACTTGGTCAGGGATCTCGTTTAGTCAAGCCATCATAGATTCCAGGTCATTTTGAAGCGTCGCCCTTGGCCAAAGCGATGAGTCGATTCGGGAGACTACCTCCTTCAGGCGCACGAGGTAGCTTGTGGCACTGGCGATACGGGACTCCAGTCAGAGCACGTTCATTGCAGTTTCATCGCAAAACTAGAGAAGCGATAGGGCCAGACCCGTCTCGACCTTTCTAATTTCCTTGTCGAAGTCTTGGCAGAATTCTGCAGCCAAAAATTAGCGAGTCGACCGAGTAGGATCCGTCCGCAAGCATCAACACAGTCGGTTTAAAAGAAATACCTTCCAGCGTGAGATAGAGCTTCTTGGCAAGAGTCCTTAGATAAGCTTCCGTGCCATTCCTCTCGCGGATCACGGACTCCAGCTTTTCATTCAGGGCAACCTTGTCCTTCTTTAGACTAGTCACTTCACGGTTAGATTCATTGAGGCAAGATTTCAGCCTGTTCACCTCCCCTTCCAGCGTTCCGACTAAAGCAAGCTTCTGGTCTGCAAGAGCAATTTTATCTTGGGCTGCTTTTTGCACGGCGGCGAGGTCCGAGTCCTTCTTCTCCAGAGACAACTTCATTTTCTCTGCAAAAGAAGCAATCGAATCAAACAAGAGATCAAAGAAATATACTGAAAGACAGTCGACGGGCAGTTACCTTCCATACCAGCAGCTTCGTCTTGAGCTTTCTTCAGATTCTGCTGGGCCAATTCCAAGTCAAGGTTGAGTTGCCTCTGCTTCTCCTCAAGTTCAGCAAACTTGGAAATAAGAGTACAAGACTTCTGCAGAAGGCAAAAGACGGGCCAGTCGACAAGATCAAAGGTTGTTTACTTCCAAGTGAATAAAACCTAAAGAAGTTCGCTTAGACCCCAGCCGATTGCACACAGTCGACTGCGGTCTCGGAGGCTACACCCAGTGGGTGCACTTGGCGTGCCCCTGCTGATTAAGACCCAACTCGACTGGTCCACCGGGGCCAAGTCAAAAAAAGCTCTTCAGACCCCAGTCGACTGCGGTCTCGGGGACTACACCCAGTGGGTGCACTTGGCGTGCCCCCACCGGTTCAGATCCTACTCGACCGGTCCGCCCGAGTCGAGTGGAAGAAAAGAAAGGAAGGTAGAACTCAGACCCCAGTCGACTGCCACCAGTCGACCGCGATCTCGGGGACTACACCCAGTGAGTGCACTTAGCGTGCCCCCACCGGTTCAGATCCTACTCGCCCAGACCGAGTGGAAGAACGCAACTACCAAAGACAACAAAACACCCAGTGGGTGCTCTGATTTGACGCAAACAACAGGAGATTGTGTAGAATAAAAAATTTCGGGTAGCATATCTTCATAGAACAAGAGCAGTCGGAAGGTCTACTTACCTAGACATTGGCCCGAAGAGCAGCGCTGGCGTCGTAGGCAGCCTGGCTATTCTCATGCACCGTCTTCACCCGCTCCATCATCACGTCAGCCTGTCGGATGGCTTCCGCAGCCGCTTCCGAATGGTTGTCTGGGGCGGGGTAGCTGGTGAAAAAGAGAGTAGACGACCCAAGTGTGGTAGCTTGGAGCTCCGTGGCGTGGAGTTGGACGACCGAAGGAATCACCGGTGCAGTCGACGGTGTGGGGTGCTCACTCGACAAGGATGCAGCGAAGGTTACAGAGGCCCTGCCCGCGTCTTCAGGCTGACGGACGGGTGGTGTTGTTGTTGGCCCTTGCTGAGACATCTTGCCAGCTGCTACCTTCTTGCTCTTCCTGGGCTTAAGAGCCACATCTTCATCGTCATCTAGAAGATCAATGACGTTGGGTGGAGCTCCAAGACAGATCATTCGATCCCAAGTGAACCACTAGAATGCAATCGACCAAGGAATCAAGAACAAGATCATAAGAGTTTCTACCTGGGTTAGAGGTAACTGCGTCTTCCATCTCCTCGTCTCGGTACTGGAGAGAAGAGGTTCCCGACGTAGCAGCACTGCAAAGACCCGCATCCAGTCGGTTACGTTCTGTTCGAGTCGACAAAAAGAACAAGTCAGATGATTACCCGGAGATAGTAGGGATGGTCACTTTGATCCTGGGCAAAGCCTTTGGCAGTTTGGAGGAGGTGGCTTTCGGTGCTTTCAGCGCTGGAGGCGGCACAACTTTGGGCTGCTTCGGAGCCTTCTCAATCGGCATTGGAGAAGACGTCCTGGGATGCTTCGAAGACTGCCCAATCGGCGCGACCACCAGGCCCGGAGTGCTCGCCGGGTCATGAGCGTGTTTGGATCTCCTCTCCCTGCGAGGAGGTGAGTCGACCTCTTCGTCATAAGTCGATTCGTCGCTCTCCTCGTCATCCTCGGCATCCGAGTGCCCTTCGCCGCTCTCGCCCCCGCTCGCTCCTTCCTCGACGTCTTGCTCCTGCACTTCGTTGGGCATTGAGTACATGTCGATGAGGGCCTGAAAAGACAACGATCAAAAGAAATTCAGTCGACCATCAACAAGATGTCACACAGTGAATCGGAAAGATACTTGATAAAACAGAATCGTACCTGCTCCGGCTGACGCGAGTGGTCAAATGGAATCACCCTCCTAGACCCCCGAGGGTTGTCTTCTGGTGATTCCCATCAGCCACTTCTCCAAGGTGTCCTCACTGGCGTCCTCCGGGTGGATCCGAGTGGAGTCCTCGAGCCCAGAGTACATCCACATTGGATGATCACATGCCTGAAGCGGTTGGATGCGTCGACCGATAAAGACCTCCAGCAGGTCCATCCCAGTCACCCTGTTGCGGACGAGTTGGACGACCTGCTCGACCAGCACCTTGACCTGCGCCTTCTCTTCTGGGACCACCTTCAGGGGGGAGGGCTTCTCCACTCGAGCCAAAGAAAAGGGAGGAAGTCCAGTCGACTGACCCGGGGTCGGTTGGTCCTTACAGTAAAACCAAGTCGACTGCCAACCCCGGACCGAGTCGGGAAGGATCATTGCCAGGAAGGTGCTCTTGTTCCTCATCTGGATCCCCAGGCCCCCGCACATCTGGATCACATGTGTCCTCTCATCACTCGGATTGGCCTTTTTGACCGACTGGGAGCGGCAGGTGAAGATGTGTTTGAAAAGACCCCAGTGCGGTCGACAGCCCAAGAAATTTTCACACATTGACACGAAAGCAGCCGGATAGACTATGGTGTTTGGAGTGCAATGGTGGAGCTGAGCCCCAAAGAAGTTCAAAAATCCCTGGAAGAAAGGATGGGGAGGCAGTGAGAATCCGCGATCTACGTGGGTGGCGAGGAGAACGCACTCACCCTCCCTTGGCTGCGGCTCAGTCTCGTTCCTCGGGAGCCGTGCCGACTTGTGGGGGATCAGTCCCCCCTCCACCAGGTCGTCGAGGTCGTCCTGGCTGATCGTCGAGCGGATCCAGTCGCCCTGGATCCAGCCCGGCGGCAGGCCGGATCTCGACGAGGATCCGCCTCGGCTGGTCCGCTTGCCCTTCGCCTTCGCGGTCGCCTTCTCCGCGTGCTCCAGCGCCACCGTCTTCTCTTTTCCCATGTCGACGAATCGAGTTCGAGCGAGGGTCCGACGACGAGAGCAGAAGCGAGCGTGGCGGAGAGGTCGGAGGAAGAAGAAAAGAGAATGGGAGCGCATGGGGCGGAGGCCTGGTTCGGTGCCTTTTATAAGGTCGTTCCCCGAGTGACTGACTGGTGGACCCAGACGATCTAAACAAATCCCGCAACAGTCGCACGCGCAGTACGTGGTGAAAAAGGTGGCGCGGAGATGGAGGAGACTAGCCTAATCTGTCCCGATTACCACGGTCTCGCCCGTCTGGCATGCTTCCCGAAATTCGAATCCCGCAAAATCCGCGGAGAGCAGAGCAACTTGCCAGACTGAAGACGCCCTCTACATTATCATTCGGAATTCTATCGTGAAAATTCACTCGACAAAAACCAAGAATGGACCAAGGCGACTGAAAAAGGAGTCGACATCGTCTCCTCAGTTCATTGTTCCAGAACAAGATATACTCATGGCACAAAGAATGAGTCGGAAGTGTTCCCGACTCCTTCCTCACTCGAACCCTGATACATTCGGGGGCTAATGATGAAGCTATGTACCTAGGGTAGGGTCATGGATCTGTCCAACATACCCTCCCCAAGGACATCTCTACAAAGAATCAGAAGCAGTCGAAGAGAAACCATCATCCACTCGACCATGAAGATGTGTTCACTCGACCACCTTGAAGACACTCGACCACCAGAAGATGAGAAGCCCTTCACTCCGCAACGGTCGGGGTTTAAGTCATAGCTTTATGGACATTTATAGCACTTTACTTCGGACGTTACTAGTAACGCTCCTCCTTTATGAACATTGAACCCTGTGTAACAGAGGGGAGCTGGGGTCCTGGCGCACTCTATATAAGCCACCCCCTCCTCTGGGACAAGGGTTTGCACTTTCTGTAATTCACACGCATATATCTAGTCGACCGCCTCCGGGCTCCGAGACGTAGGGCTGTTACTTCCTCCGAGAAGGGCCTGAACTCGTAAAACTCGCGTGTACAACTCCTCCATAGCTAGGATCTTGCCTCTACATTCCTACCCCCTATTCTACTGTCAGGCTTAGAACCACGACACTGGCCGCCTCTCCTCTTCTCCGTAAAGGCCCACAAAGGCCCATTAACCTCCCGGGGGGTTCCGGTAACATCCCGGTACTCCGGTAAAATCTCGATTTCACTCGGAACACTTCTGATATCCAAACATAGGCTTCCAATGTATCAATCTTCATGTCTCGGCCATTTAGAGAGTCCTCGTCATGTCCGTGATCACATCCGGGACTCCGAACAACCTTCGGTACATCAAAACATATAAACTCATAAAATAACTGTCATCGAAACGTTAAGCGTGCGGACCCTACGGGTTCGAGAACTATGTAGACATGACCGAGACACGTCTCCGGTCAATAACCAATAGTGGAACCTGGATGCTCATATTGGCTCCCACATATTCTACGAAGATCTTTATCGGTCAGACCGCATAACTACATACGTTGTTCCCTTTGTCATCGGTATGTTACTTGCCCGAGATTCGATCGTTGATATCTCAATACCTAGTTCAATCTCATTACCGACAAGTCTCTTTACTCGTTCCGTAACACATCATCCCGCAACTAACTCATTAGTTGCAATGCTTGCAAGGCTTAAGTGATGTGCATTACCAACAGGGCCCAGAGATACCTCTCCGACAATCGGAGTGAAAAATCCTAATCTCGAAATACGCCAACCCAACAAGTACCTTCGGAGACACCTGTAGAGCACCTTTATAATCACCCAGTTACGTTGTGATGTTTGGTAGCACACAAAGTGTTCCTCCGGTAAACGGGAGTTGCATAATCTCATAGTCATAGGAACATGTATAAGTCATGAAGAAAGCAATAGCAACAAACTAAACGATCAAGTGCTATGCTAACGGAATGGGTCAAGTCAAGCACATCATTCTCTATTGATGTGACCCCGTTAATCAAATGACAACTCATGTCTATGGCTAGGAAACTTAACCATCTTTGATTCAACGAGCTAGTCAAGTAGAGGCATACTAGTGACACTTTGTTTGTCTATGTATTCACACATGTATTATGTTTCCGGTTAATACAATTCTAGCATAAATAATAAACATTTATCATGAAATAAGGAAATAAATAATAACTTTATTATTGCCTCTAGGGCATATTTCCTTTAGTCTCCCACTTGCACAAGAGTCAATAATCTAGTTCACATCGCCATGTGATTTAACATCAATAGTTCACATCACCATGTGATTAACACCCATAGTTCACATCGTCATGTGACCAACACCCAAAGGGTTTACTAGAGTCAATAATCTAGTTCACATAGCTATGTGATTAATACCCAAAGAGTACTAAGGTGTGATCATGTTTTGCTTGTGAGGGAAGTTTAGTCAACGGGTCTACCACATTCAGATCCGTATGTATTTTGCAAATTTCTATGTCAACAATGCTCTGGACGGAGCTACTCTAGCTAATTGCTCCCACTTTCAATATGTATCCAGATTGAGACTTTGAGTCATCTGGATCAGTGTCAAAACTTGCATCGACGTAACCCTTTACGATGAACCTTTTGTCACCTCCATAATCGAGAAACATATCCTTATTCCACTAAGGATAATTTTGACCAATGTCCAGTGATCTACTCCTAGATCACTATTGTACTCCCTTGCCAAACTCAGGGCGGGGTATACAATAGGTCTGGTACACAGCATGGCATACTTTATAGAACCTATGGCTGAGGCATAGGGAATGACTTTCATTCTCTCTCTATCTTCTGCCGTGGTCGGGTTTTGAGTCTTACTCAACTTCACACCTTGTAACACAGGCAAGAACTCCTTCTTTGACTATTCAATTTTTGAACTACTTCAAAATCTTGTCAAGGTATGTACTCATTAAAAAACTTATCAAGCGTCTTGATCTATCTCTATAGATCTTGATGCTCAATATGTAAGCAGCTTCACCGAGGTCTTTCTTTTAAAAACTCCTTTCAAACATTCCTTTATGCTTTGCAGAATAATTCTACATTATCTCCGATCAACAATATGTCATTCACATATACTTATCAGAAATGCTGTAGTGCTCCCACTCACTTTCTTGTAAATACAGGCTTCACCGCAATTCTATATAAAACTATATGCTTTGATCAACTTATCAAAGCGTATATTCCAACTTCGAGATGCTTGCACCATCCATAGATGGATCACTGGAGCTTGCATATTTTCTTAGTACCTTTAGGATTGACAAAGCCTTCTGGTTGCATCATATACAACTCTTCTTTAATAAATCCATTAAGGAATGCAGTTTTGTTTATCCATTTGCCAGATTTCATAAAATGCGGCAATTGCTAACATGATTCGGACAGCCTTAAGCATAGATACGAGTGAGAAACTCTCATCGTAGTCAACACCTTGAACTTGTCGAAAACCTTTTTGCGACAATTCTAGCTTTGTAGATAGTAACACTACTATTAGCGTCCATCTTCCTCTTGAAGATCCATTTAATATCAATGGCTCGTCGATCATTGGGCAAGTCAATCAAAGTCCATACTTTGTTCTTATACATGGATCTCATCTCAGATTTCATGGCCTCAAGCCATTTTGCGGAATCTGGGCTCATCATCGTTTCCTCATAGTTCGTAGGCTCGTCATGGTCAAGTAACATGACCTCCAGAACAGGATTGCCATACCACTCTGGTGCGGATCTCACTCTGGTTTACCTACGAGGTTCGTTAGTAACTTGATCTGAAGTTACATGATCATCACCATTAGCTTGCTCACTAATTGGTGTAGTAGTCACAAGAATAGATTTCTGTGATGAACTACTTTCCAATAAGGGAGCAGGTACAGTTACCTCATCAAGTTCTACTTTCCTCCCACTCACTTCTTTCGAGAGAAACTCCTTCTCTAGAAAGGATCCATTCTCAACAATGAATATCTTGCCTTCGGATCTGTGATAGAAGGTGTACCCAACATTTTCTTTTGGGTATCCTATGAAGACGCACTTCTCCGATTTGGGTTTGAGCTTATCAGGTTGAAACTTTTTCACATAAGCATTGCAACCTCAAACTTTAAGAAACGACAACTTAGGTTTCTTGCCAAACCATAGTTCATACGGTGTCGTCTCAACGGATTTACATGGTGCCCTATTTAACGTGAATGTAGCTGTCTCTAATGCATAACCCCAAAACGATAGTGGTAAATTGGTAAGAGACATCATAGATCGCACCATATCTAATAAAGTACAGTTACGATGTTCGGACACACCATTACACTGTGGTGTTCCAGGTGGCGTGAGTAGTGAAACTATTTCACATTGTTTTAACTGAAGGCCAAACTCGTAACTCAAATATTTTACTTCTGCAATCATATCGTAGAAACTTTTATTTTTGTTATGATGATCCTCCACTTCACTCTGAAATTCTTTGAACTTTTCAAATGTTTCAGACTTGTGTTTCATCAAGTAGATATACTCATATATGCTCAAATTATCTGTGAAGATCAGAAAATAATGATACCTGCCGCGAGCCTCAATATTCATCGGACCACATACATCAGTATGTATGATTTCCAACAAATCTGTTGCTCGCTCCATTGTTCCGGAGAATGGAGTCTTAGTCATCTTACCCATGAGGCATGGTTCACAAGCATCAACTAATTCATAATCAAGTGATTCCAAAAGCCCATCAACATGGATTTTCTTCATGCGCTTTACACCAATATGACCTAAACGGCAGTGCCACAAATAAGTTGCACTATCATTATTAACTTTGCATCTTTTGGCTTCAATATTATGAAAATGTGTATCACCACGATCGAGATCCAACAAACCATTTTCATTGGGTGTATGACCATAGAAGGTTTTATTCATGTAAACAGAACAACAATTATTCTCTAACTTGCATGAATAACCGTATTGCAATAAACATGATCCAATCATATTTATGCTCAATGCAAACAGTAAATAACATTTATTTTAGGTTTAACACTAATCCCGAAAGTATAGGGAGTGTGCGATGATGATCATATCAATCTTGGAAGCATTTCCAATACACATCGTCACTTCACCCTTAACTAGTCTCTGTTCATTCTGCAACTCCCGTTTCGAGTTACTATTCTTAGCAACTGAACTAGTATCAAATACTGAGGGGTTGCTATAAACATTAGTAAAGTACACATCAATAACATGTATATCAAATATAGATATGTTCACTTTGCCATCCTTCTTATCCGCCAATTACTTGGGGTAGTTCCGCTTCCAATGACCAGTCCCTTTGCAGTATAAGCACTCAGTTTCAGGCTTAGGTCCAGACTTGGGTTTTTTCACTTGAGCAGCAACTTGTTTGCCGTTCTTCTTGAAGTTCCCCTTTCTTCCCTTTGTCCCTTTACTTGAAACTAGTGGTTTTGTTTACCATCAACACTTGATGCTTTTCTTGATTTCAACCTTCGTCGATTTTAGCATCACGAAGAGCTTGGGAATCGTTTCCATTATCCCTTGCATATTATAGTTCATCACGAAGTTCTACTAACTTAGTGATGGTGACTAGAGAATTCTGTCAATCACTATTTTATCTGGAAGATTAACTCCCACTTGATTCAAGCGATTGTAGTACCCATACAATCTGAGCACATGCTCACTGCTTGAGCTATTCTCCTCCATATTTTAGCTATAGAACTTGTTCGAGACTTCATATCTCTCAACTCGGGTATTTACTTGAAATATTAACTTCAACTCTTGGAACATCTCATATGGTCCATGACGTTCAAAACGTCTTTGAAGTCCCGATTCTAAGCCGTTTAAGCATGGTGCACTAAACTATCAAGTAGTCATCATATTGAGCTAGCCAAACGTTCATAACATCTGCATCTGCTACTGCAATAGGTTTGTCACCTAGCGGTGCATCAAGGACATAATTCTTCTGTGCAGCAATGCGGATAAACCGTAGATCACGGATCCAATCCGCATCCTTGCTACTAACATCTTTCAACTTAGTTTTCTCTAGGAACATATCAAAAATAAAACAGGGGAGCTAAACGCCATCTTTTGATCTACAACATAGATATGCTAATACTGCTAGGACTAAGTTCATGATAAATTTAAGTTCAATTAATCATATTACTTAAGAACTCCCACTTAGATAGACATCCCTCTAATCCTCTAAGTGATCACGTGATCCATATCAACTAAAACATGTCCGATCATCACGTGAGATGGAGTAGTTTCAATGGTGAACATCACTATGTTGATCATATCTACTATATGATTCACGCTCGACCTTTCGGTCTCCATGTTCCGAGGCCATATCTGTTATATGCTAGGCTCATCAAGTTTAACCTGAGTATTCCGTGTGTGCAACTGTTTTGCACCCATTGTATTTGAACGTAGAGCCTATCACACCCGATCATCACGTGGTGTCTCAGCACGAAGAACTTTTGCAATGGTGCATACTCAGGGAGAACACTTATACTTTGATAATTTAGTGAGGGATCATCTTATAATGCTACTGCTACCTCTTAAGCACTGCGTTGGTTTTCCCCAAAGAGGAAGGGATGATGCAGCAAATTAGCGTAAGTATTTCCCTCAGTTTTTGAGAACCAAGGTATCAATCCAGTAGGAGGCTACGCGCGAGTCCCTTGTACCTGCACAAAACAAATAAATCCTCGCAAGCAACGCAAATAGGGGTTGTGTCACATCCCTAGTTCTGGTATGACCTAGGCTAGCCTTCATGTTTGCATCATGTTTAAATTTCATTGAAATTTGAAATGGGGATTTGTGAAACCCTCAGAATCATTCTGGAAATGACCCAAACAAAAAAATTGCTCCAAAAAGGTCCAAGAAAATGCTCATGTTGCTCTCTGAAAATATTGGACAGAGATAAAAATCAAACCAACATTTTCAGGAGCTCATAAGTATTTATTTTGGGCATTTGGAATTAATGTAGTAATTATTTGCTTTGGATATATATTATTATATATAAAAAATATTGTCCAAAAATTATGCCAGTAGTTGAGGAGCTCTGGAATAATACCACTAGCCCCTGCAAAAAATTGGCATAAGAAAATAAAATGGTTTAGTGTTTTTATTAAACCAAACAAATGTCAGAAAAATAGAAAAGAAAACAAAAAGTAAAAGCTTACCTGGGTTACCGCGGCCTAGCACTGTGCAGCCGGCCTGGCCCAGCGGCCCAGCAGGCCGGCCCAGCCAGCTGGCCGCGCCAGTCACCCCCTACCTCTCGCCAGGAGGCCAGGGGCGCGTGGTCGCCGCGCGCATGCACGCGCTGCGCCACCTCCTGCTTCCGCCGACGCGGGAGAGGATCCTGGAGTGCCACGCACTCCCCCGTTCCCTCTCACTCCCCCCTGAGTCGATCCCCTCCTCTGCCGCCTTCCCCCTCACTCTTTCTCCCGCGACCGAGCGCTGCCGTCGCCGCAGCTCGTCGCCGCCGTAGCCATCGCCTCCCCCTCGCCCTCTCTCCGTGTCTTCAAGCTCCGCCACATCGCCCGCCATCTCTCCGTCAAGCCACGCGCCTCGGGAGGCCCTAGAGCGTCTCCATCGACGTCGTCTTCATCCCCGGCCACCGGAGATCATCTTCGCCGCCCCGCCGTCTCCAGTGCGTCCCCGAGCTCGCCCGCAAGCCCGTCGAGTCCGCAGTGAGCTTCTGCTCCGTTCCCCTCTTTCTGTTCCTCCATTCTCGCGCCGTAGCTCCTTTTCCCCATCACGGCCGTAGCTCCTCACCGCCGATCATGGAGTCACCGCGGCCAGAGCCCGAGCCAGCTGCCCCCGAGCACCCAATCGTGCTCCTGGTGCCACGAGGGTGCCGCAGAGCCCCTCGGGTGGCCCCCCCGTGCCCTACAGCCCGCTTCCGCCTGTAGCCGTGCTCCGGCTGTCGCCCCGAGCTCCGCTTCGGCAAGCTCCGGCCACCCCGCGTCCTCCCGTCGCCTCCCCTGGATGCGCGCGAGCCTGGGCTTCGCGTGGGTGGTCTCCGCCGCCCAAATGGTCGCCGGAGCGATGATCCCGAGCCCTCCGCCGCGTTCTACCTCGCCGGCGGCTTAACGCCGGCGGGATTGACCGGGTCCAACCCCCTACTGACCCAGTTTTGACCCTTGTGGGTCAATGACATGTGGGGCCCGGCCCTGCTAATTTCTAATTTAGGATTAGTTTAACAACTAATTAAACCCTGTGAACTAATTGGGTCACTGACGCGTGGGCCCAACCCCATTAACTAAACCAGTTTAGGTTTAATTTAATTTAGGATTAGCCACAAACACTGACGTGTGGACCCCACACGTCAGGTTTGAACTAGTCAGCCGCCTTTGACCTGCTCACGCAATGCTGCTGTCATGCTGACACAATATATCATTTTTCTGGTTTAAAAAATAAATCAGGAAATTCCAAAAATTGATATAAACTTCAAAAATTCATAGAAACTCAACTGTGTCTCAGATTGAAATAATTTATATATGAAAAATTATCAGAAAAATCCAATCTATCCATCTGTACCATTTTCATGCATGACAAACCAACCTATACATGATGTATATATGAAACATATAAATGGCATATTTAAGAGCTTATTTTGGAGTTGCATTTGAACCCTTGGTTCAAATGGACTTCAACCAAATAAATGTTAGATGCATTAACTCAAACAACATCACATACTCATGCCATGTTCATGCATCATATTGTTGCATATGCTTGTGTTTGATTTTCGACACCGTTCCTTCTTGATAGGTCCTGCTCCGGAGACCGATCCAGAGTACCTGTCAGTGGAGCAGTGCCCCCTGTTCATCTACCAGGCAAGCAAACCCCCTTGTTCATTCCGATACAATCCTACTCTCTCGCTCCTGCTCTCATTTATTGCATTAGGACAACAACGATTCTACTGCTACTTTATGCTGCGGTAGTTGAACCCATTCCTCTGCATGACCTGTCATTGCCACAGTAAATAGTTAAAACCCACTAGCATGTGTAGGAGTTGATTGAGCCATGTTGTGTTCCTACCATGCATTGCCTGCTATTGCTTAGAGCATGTCAGGTCTGATTCATCGGGAATGAATTGGAGTGTTACGATATGTTCTGGTGCTGAGAGTTAAGCGTGTGAACACGATTTGGTAAAGGTAGCAGTGAGAGGCCATGTAGGAGTACATGGTGGGTTGTCTCACTGGAACCGTCCTTAAGCACTGAGTTCCGTGTATGTTGTCCAATGACTAGCTACTACCACACATTGGAATGCTTAAGTGCCCCTCTCGGCTTATTAGCCAACTTGATCTCTGTCCAGGAGTTGCAAATAGTTTCTGGTGTTTGTAGGTAGTGTTAGTAGTCTACCAAGTGGCACCCGGCCAGGTGGGCTTGGGACAGACTAGGCACAAGTGGCACGGTGTACCAAGCGTAGATCCATCCGGCGAGGTGGGCTTGGGAACCCTGCACACATCGTTTGGGGCCGTGAGCGACACCCCGGCCGGATCTCCTTGCGGATGGAACCCGAATAGGCGATAAACCTGGACTAGAGTCTTGTGTGGTTAGTCAGGTCGTGGCCGACTCCCTCGCCAGGCTTCCGCTTGAAGGTTGCCGAGATACATGACGTGTACATGGCGGTAAGTGGCGAAAGCGTGTGTGAAGAAGTACACCCCTGCAGGGTTATCATGATCTATACGAATAGTCGGGTCTGTGGTTATGGACTTCTTGGATGCTTATGTGGTACATAGACAACTTGAAATGGATACTCTAAAATGCTCAAGACAAGTGTGAGTGCTATGGATGGCCTTCTCGTAGAGAGACGGGGATGAATCCATAGTAGTGTATTGATGTGGTGATTACTGGACTCGTGTGCGCTGCCTCACCTCAAAGAAGTTTCTCGTAGTCGTAGAATAGGATAGCCACTGAGTCAAAGCGGCTTGCTGCAACTAAAACCCACATTACCTTCTTGATACAAATGCATGTATGATAGGATCTGATGTAAGTCTTGCTGAGTACCTTTGTACTCACGTTTGCTTGATTTATGTTTTGCAGGTGAGACATCTGTCTCACTAGTAGTACCGCTTGGACTTCGACGAGTAGCTTGTTACATCATCTACGATCTTGTACCCTTGGGAGGGACTTGTAGATAGTCAGGCTTCTCAGCCTTTTCCTTTTGTAGTTGTCTGTACTCAGACATGTAATGCTTCTATTGCTTGTATGCTTTGAATGATGGGTCATGTGACCCCTGTTTGTATTTAATGCTATGTGGCTCTTTTGGGCCTTTATCTATATGATTTTGCGTTATGTTGTGATGCCATGTTGTACAACACATACTTCCATGTTATGCGTACGTGTGACGTGTATTGCTATGTGTGGGATCCGACAACCTAGTTGTTTATCCTTGGTAGCCTCTCTTATGGGGAAATGTAGTCTAGTGCTTCCACTGAGCCATGGTAGTCCGCTACAACCTGATTTACCGAGAGTCCTGCTAGCCCAGCACTACTACTCCGGAACACTTAGACTGTCCGACATGTGTTTCACTTCATTCCTATGTCTGTCCCTTCGGGGAAATGTCACGCGGTGACATCCGGAGGCCTGCCTAGCCTGCTACAGCCCGGTTCACCGGAGTCCTGTTAGCCCAGTGCTACAGCCCGGATTCGCACGCTGCTGACCGACATGCTTGATGTTGATTCATGTATGCCTGTCCCCGTAAGTTAGTGCCACTTTGGGTTCACGACTAGTCATGTAGGCCCGGGTTCTCTGTCATATGGATGCTAGCGACACTATCATATACGTGAGCCAAAAGGCACAAACGGTCCTGGGCCATGGTAAGGAGACACCCATAGGAATACCGTGCGTGAGGCCGCAAAGTGATATGAGGTGTTACATGCTAGATCGGTGTGACTTAGAATCGGGGTCCCGACAGTTTTGGTATCAGAGCCTGACTGCATGTAGGATTACCAAGCCAACCTGGTCGAAGTTGGGTCTAGAAATTCTTTAGCTATATAGGGGAATTGATTGTGGAAGGGAACGTAAGGCTCTTTTTACTCCTTTCACCTCTTGCCCTTCTGATCTGAGTCATCCTATCTTTCCTACGGGGTTAAGGAACTAGGCTTTCTCTTCTGTCTATCAGGATCACGTGTTACTACTCTGTAGTCTCTTAGGATTGGTTGATCAGAGTCATATTCTAGTTCGAGTACCTCCGATGTAGCCTGTTTAGTAATATCTCAGAACCTTGAGTGATGATGTTGAGTATGGTGCTACCCCGTCTTTCGCAGAATGTCTCATTTTGAGCATTTACTGCCGTTATGCTGCCGAAATTGTCCTAGGAGTTTGAGAGATACTAAATTTCCTTATGCTACCTTCTGCATCCTATAGTTGATGTTGACTCCGTCCTTGGTTTCGTTTCTCAGGATGTCGTCGGTTAACCAAAGTTATGTTGCTCGTAGCCGGAACCACAGAGATGGTAGGGATGAGGATCCTCCCGATCAGTCTTTGTTGGCAAAGTTCATGTTAGAGGTTGAGATGAACAAGCGTGAGACCAACCGCTTGTTAGCACGTATCGAGGAGAACACCGCACCCCAGTGCAAAGAGTCAGCGACCATCTATGATTTCATTGGTTTGAAACCACCTACCTTCCATCATTCCATTGAACCACTCGATGTAGATGACTGGCTCCGTAGTATCACTATTAAGCTGCGTTCTGCGAACATAGATGAAGGTGACAAGGTCAGCTATGCTGCATATCACTTGGAAGGTCCTGCTAGTATTTGGTGGCAAAACTATGAGGCTATGCTTCCAGCTAGCCAGATACCCACCTGGAGAGATTTCACTAAGGCTTTTCGCGAGCATCACATTCCTCAGGCTCTCATTGATCGCAAGAGAGAAGAGTTCTGTAGTTTCACCCAGGATAAGATGGCTGTTGATGCTTACAGTAGAGAGTTTGAGCACCTTGCTCGCTATGCTACAGAAGAGGTGTCCAGAGACGCTAAGAAGCAGGCTAGGTTCCGGAAGGGTCTCAACCCCAAGTTGCGTCGTGATCTCCACTTGCACCATTGCAATACATTCCAGGCTCTTGTGAACAAGGCCATTAACGCGGAGACAGCTCAGCTCACTTACGAGGAGTCTCGTAAGCACACCCGTGATTTGGGTTCTTCCTACGGTTCTAGTTCTCAGAAGCGCCGGATTTGGGTTCTGAACTCCACTCTTCCACCCGGTTATACACGGAGGCCTTCTTGTGTGGCACCTCACCCATTTCAACCGTATGCTACACCCATGCCTATTGGTAGACCACTTGTCAATGTGGCTCCATGTCCTACCTCCAAGATTTGTTACAAGTGCGGAGAGCCAGGCCACATTGCCCGTATTTGTACTCAGACCCGTGTTGCTCCACCCCAGCCTGAGAAGTCTGTTGGCCGTGGTAGTAAGCCATCACACCAGATGATCAGTGCCAAGTCAGCTCCCACTAAACTTGGACGTGTGCATCATGTCTCAGCTAAAGACGCTCATGATGATCAAGATGTCGTTCTTGGTACACTCCTTGTCAACTGTCATCCAACTTCGGTTCTATTCGATACTAGAGCATCTCACTCCTTCATTTCCGAAAGTTATGCCCACTTGCATGACATGTCATTTTGTGATATGCCCTCCCCACTACTCATTCAAACTCTTGGATCCAAGTGGCAAACTTCTAGGATAAGTTATGGCAATGAAATACATGTTGATAGACTTGTATTCCTAGCTTCCTTGATATCCCTTAAGTCTTCAGATATTAACATCATCTTGGGTATGGACAGGATCAAAGCTCATTATGCCAAGATTGACTGTTACACCAGGTCTGTTCACCTCACACACTCCTCTGGCAAGGTAGTCACTGTCTCCACCAAAATTGCAAAGCGTCAACTCTATTCTCTTAATGCCAGCCCTCTTCCTGACCTTGAAGATATCCCGGTAGTCCGTGACTTTCCGGATGTCTTTCCAGAGGAACTGCCAGGTATTCCACCTAACAGAGATGTAGAGTTTGTCATAGATCTTATCCCCGGGACCGCCCCAATTTCTAGGAGACCTTACAAGATGGCACCCTTAGAGCTAGCCGAGCTAAAGAAACAACTTGATGAGTCCTTGCGGAAGGGTTTCATCCGTCCTAGTTCTTCTCCTTGGGCTTGCCCCGTTCTCTTCGTCAAGAAGAAGGATGGTACAGACCGGATGGTTGTAGATTATCTCCCGTTAATTTGGTGACGATAAAGAGCAAGTATCCGCTCCCCAGGATCAACGATCTGTATGATCAGCTCGCTGGATCTTCAGTCTTCTCCAAGATGGATTTGAGGTTAGGCTACCACCAAATCAAGATCAGAAATGGGGACATTCCTAAGACGGCTTTTGTCACTCGTTATGGATAGTACGAGTACACTGTCATGTCCTTTGGTCTAACCAATGCTCCAGCTACATTCTCCCGCTTGATGAACTCGATCTTCATGGAGTACATAGATAAGTTCGTCGTGGTTTACCTCGATGATATTCTTATTTACTCAAAGAACGAGGAAGAGCACGCCGAACATCTTAGACTTGTGTTAGAGAAACTCAGAGAGCACCGCCTTTATGCCAAGTTCTCCAAGTGCGAATTTTGGTTGCCACAAGTGACCTATCTAGGCCACGTGATATCTGGTAAGGGCATTGCTGTCAATCCCGAGAGAGTTCAAGCCGTTCTTGATTGGACTCCACCTGAAACAGTTAAACAAGTTAGGAGTTTCCTTGGTCTAGCCAGTTATTGTCGCCGTTTCGTTGAGAACTTCTCCAAAGTGGCCAAACCTCTCACGGAACTTCTCAAGAAAGATAAAAAGTTTGAGTGGTCCCCATAGTGTGAGCACAGTTTTCAGGAACTGAAAAGACGCCTGACTTCTGCTCCCATACTTGTGCCACCGGATTTCACTAAAGACTTTGTTATCTACTGCGACGCCTCACAACAGGGACTAGGTTGCATTCTTATGCAGGGTCGTCATGTGATTGCCTATGCATCTCGACAGTTGCATCCACATGAGGAGAATTATCCTACACATGATCTAGAGCTTGCAGCCGTAGTCTATGCGCTTAAGACATGGCGATATTACCTTCTTGGTAAACGTTGCGAGATTTACACCGATCACCAGAGTCTTAAGTATATCTTCACCCAACCAAATTTGAACCTTAGGCAAAGACGTTGGTTGGAGTTGATCTCATATTACGACTTAGGGATTACCTACACCCCAGGCAAGGGCAATGTCATGGCCGATGTGCTAAGTTGTAAGTCCTATTGCAACAATCTCATGTTGCAGCAGGGACAACCACTTCTCCATGAGGAATTATGTAAGCTTAACCTTCACATTGCACCTCACGGATTCCTTTCTACCTTGGTGGCGAAACCTACCCTTGAGGATCAGATCATTACTGATTAGAAGTTTGATAGGGGTGTTATCCGCATCAAGAGAAACATTAAGAAAGGAGTTGGTGGATGTTTCTCTATGGATGATCAAGGTGTTGTTTTCTTTGAGAATCGCTTGATGGTTCCCAAGAATCAACATCTGCGACAACTGATTCTTAAGGAGGCTCATGAATCTCCTCTCACGATTCATCCAGGTAGCACTAAGATGTATCAGGACCTACACCAGAGGTTCTGGTGGACTAGGATGAAGAGAGAAATCGCTGAGTTCATTGCTAACTGTGACGTTTGTCGTCGCGTTAAGGCAGAACATCAAAGGCCTGCTGGCACCCTTCAGCCTTTAGCTATTCCTGAGTGGAAATGGGATAAAGTTGGTATGGACTTCATCACCGGCTTTCCCAGGACCAAGAGAGGGAATAATGCTATCTTCGTAGTCATTGATCGTCTTTCCAAAGTGGCTCAGTTCCTAGCTGTTCGAGAGAGTATCACCGCTAGTCAGCTCGCTGACTTATATATTTCTTGAATAGTTTCACTTCATGGTGTCCCACTAGAGATCAATTTAGACCGTGGTAGTCTTTTCACTTCTCATTTCTAGGAGAGTTTCCAAACTACCATGGGCACCCATCTTTCCTTCAGTACTGCTTTCCACCCTCAGTCAAGTGGTCAGGTGGAAAGGGTCAACCAAATTCTCGAAGACATGCTTAGAGCTTGTGTTATCTCATTCGGTATGGATTGGGAGAAGTGTCTTCCCTTCGCCGAGTTTGCTTATAACAATAGCTACCAATCCAGCCTCAAGAAAGCTCCTTTTGAGGTTCTGTATGGACGAAGATGTCGAACACCTCTGAACTGGTCAGAAACCGATGAAACACAATTCTTTGGACCATACATGATTCAGGAGGCAGAAGAGCAAGTTCGCATCATTCATGAGAATTTGAAAACAGCCCAATCTCGTCAAAAGAGCCAGTATGACCGTCGTCATAAGGACGTGGCTTATGAAGTTGGCAACAAGGCTTACCTTCGGGTTACCCCTTTGAAGGGTACCCATCGTTTCGGTATCAAGAGCAAGTTGGCTCCTCGTTACATTGGTCCTTTTCTCATTCTCGCTAAACGAGAAGAGGTTGCCTACCAGTTGGAACTACCCCCACATCTTTCCCGAGTACATGATGTCTTCCACGTCTCTCAACTCAAGTGTTGCTTCTCGGATCCCATCCGCGGAGTGGACCACGAAATGCTTGATCTCCAAGATAACCTCACATATCGAGAGTACCCTGTTTGCATCCTTGATCAAGCAGAGCATGTCACCCGACGTCATAACATCAAGTTTCTCAAGGTTCAATGGTCTCATCATTCCGAGAGAGAAGCTACTTGGGAGCGTGAAGATCGTCTTCGACTTGAGTACCCCACTTTCTTTCCGCCGACCCCTGAATCTCGGGACGAGATTCTTTCGAGTGGGGGCGAGTTGTCACATCCCTAGTTCTGGTATGACCTAGGCTAGCCTTCATGTTTGCATCATGTTTAAATTTCATTGAAATTTGAAATGGGGATTTGTGAAACCCTCAGAATCATTCTGGAAATGACCCAAATAAAAAAATTGCTCCAAAAAGGTCCAAGAAAATTCTCATGTTGCTCTCTGAAAATATTGGACACAGATAAAAATCAAACCAACATTTTCAGGAGCTCATAAGTATTTATTTTGGGCATTTGGAATTAATGCAGTAATTATTTGATTTGGATATATATTATATATATATAATATTGTCCAAAAATTATGCCAGTAGTTGAGGAGCTCTGGAATAATACCACTAGCCCGTGCAAAAAATTGGCATAAGAAAATAAAATGGTTTAGTATTTTTATTAAACCAAACAAATGTCAGAAAAATAGAAAAGAAAACAAAAAGGAAAAGCTTACCTAGGTTACCGCGGACTGGCACTGTGCAGCCGGCCTGGCCCAGCGGCCCAGCAGGCCGGCCCAGCCAGCTGGCCGTGCCAGTCACCCCCTACCTCTCGCCAGGAGGCCAGGGGCGCGTGGTAGCCGCGCGCAAGAAAGCGCTGCGCCACCTCCTGCTTCCGCTGACGTGGGAGAGGATCCTGGAGCGCCACGCACTCCCCCGTTCCCTCTCACTCCCCCCCCCCCCGAGTCGATCCCCTCCTCTGCCACCTTCCCCCTCGCTCTTTCTCCCACGGCCTAGTGCTGCCATCCCTGTAGCTCGTCGCCGCCTCAGCCACCGCCTCCCCCTCGCCCTCTCTCCGTGTCTGCAAGCTCCGCCACGTCGCCGGCCATCTCTCCATCAAGCCACGCGCCTCGGGAGGCCCTAGAGCGTCTCCATCGACGTCATCTTCATCCCCGGCCACCGGAGATCGTCTTCGTCGACCCGCCGTCTCCAGTGCGTCCCCGAGCTCACCGTCAAGCCCGTCAAGTCTGCAGTGAGCTTCTGCTTCGTTCCCCTCTTTCCGTTCCTCCGTTCTGGCGCCGTAGCTCCTTTTCCCCATCACGGCCGTAGCTCCTCGCCGCCGATCATGGAGCCACCGTGGCCAGAGCCCGAGCCAGCCGCCCCTGAGCACCCAGTCGTGCTCCTGGTGCTACGAGGGTGCTGCAGAGCCCCTCGGGTGGCCTCCCCGTGCCCTGCAGCCCGCTCCCGCATGTAGCCGTGCTCCGGCCGCCGCCCCGAGCTCCGCTCCGGCGAGCTCCGGCCACCCCGCGTCCTCCCGTCGCCTCCCCTGGATGCGCGCGAGCCTGGGCTTCGCGTGGGTGGTCTCCGCCGCCCAAATGGTCGTCGGAGCGATGATCCCGAGCCCTCCGCCGCGTTCTGCCTCGCCGGCGGCTTAACGCTGGCGGGATTGACTGGGTCCAACCCCCTGCTGACCCAGTTTTGACCCTTGTGGGTCAATGACATGTGGGGCCCGGCCCTGCTAATTTCTAATTTAGGATTAGTTTAACAACTAATTAAACCCTGTTAACTAATTGGGTCACTAACGCGTGGGCCCAACCCCATTAACTAAACCAGTTTAGGTTTAATTTAATTTAGGATTAGCCACAGACACTGACGTGTGCACCCCACACATCAGGTTTGACCTGGTCAGCCGCCTTTGACCTGCTGACGCAATGTTGCTGTCATGCTGACGCAATATATCATTTTTATGGTTTAAAAAATAAATCAGGAAATTCCAGAAATTGATATAAACTTCAAAAATTCATAGAAATTCAACCGTAGCTCAGATTGAAATAATTTATACATGAAAAATTATCAGAAAAATTCAATCTATCCATCTGTACCATTTTGATGCATGACAAACCAACCTATAGATGCTGTATATATGAAACATATAAATGGCATATTTAAGAGCTTATTTTGGAGTTGCATTTGAACCCTTGGTTCAAATGGACTTCAACCAAATAAATGCTAGATGCATTAACTCAAACAAAATCACATACTCATGCCATGTTCATGCATCATATTGTTGCATATGCTTGTGTTTGATTTTCGACACCGTTCCTTCTCGATAGGTCCTGCTCCGGAGACCGATCCAGAGTACCTGTCAGTGGAGCAGTGCCCCCTGTTGATCTACCAGGCAAGCAAACCCCTTGTTCATTCTGATACAATCCTACTCTCTCACTCGTGCTCTCATTTATTGCATTTGGACAACAACGATTCAACTGCTACTTTATGCTGCGGTAGTTGAACCCATTCCTCTGCATGACCTGTCATTGCCACAGTAAATAGTTAAAACCCACTAGCATGTGTAGGAGTTGATTGAGCCATGTTGTGTTCCTACCATGCATTGCCTGCTATTGCTTAGAGTATATCAGGTCTGATTCATCGGGAATAAATTGGAGTGTTACGATATGTTCTGGTGCTGAGAGTTAAGCGTGTGAACACGATTTGGTAAAGGTAGCAGTGAGAGGCCATGTAGGAGTACATGGTGGGTTGTCTCACTGGAACCGTCCTTAAGCACTGAGTTCCGTGTATGTTGTCCAATGACTAGCTACTACCACACATTGGAATGCTTAAGTGCCCCTCTCGACTTATTAGCCAACTTGATCTCTGTCCAGGAGTTGCAAATAGTTTCTGGTGTTTGTAGGTAGTGTTAGTAGTCTACCAAGTGGCACCCGGCCAGGTGGGCTTGGGACAGACTAGGCACAAGTGGCACGGTGTACCAAGCGTAGATCCATCCGGCGAGGTGGGCTTGGGAACCCTGCACACATCGTTTGGGGCCGTGAGCGACACCCCGGCCGGATCTCCTTGCGGATGGAACCCGAATAGGCGATAAACCTGGACTAGAGTCTTGTGTGGTTAGTCAGGTCGTGGCCGACTCCCTCGCCGGGCTTCCGCTTGAAGGTTGCCGAGATACATGACGTGTACATGGGGGTAAGTGGCGAAAGCGTGTGTGAAGAAGTACACCCCTGCAGGGTTATCATGATCTATACGAATAGTCGGGTCCGTGGTTATGGACTTCTTGGATGCTTACGTGGTACATAGACAACTTGAAATGGATACTCTAAAATGCTCAAGACAAGTGTGAGTGCTATGGATGGCCTTCTCGTAGAGAGACGGGGATGAATCCATAGTAGTGTATTGATGTGGTGATTACTGGACTCGTGTGCGCTGCCTCACCTCAAAGAAGTTTCTCGTAGTCGTAGAATAGGATAGCCACTGAGTCAAAGCTGGCTTGCTGCAACTAAAACCCACATTACCTTCTTGATACAAATGCATGTATGATAGGATCTGATGTAAGTCTTGCTGAGTACCTTTGTACTCACGTTTGCTTTATTTATGTTTTGCAGGTGAGACATCTGTCTCACTAGTAGTACCGCTTGGACTTCGACGAGTAGCTTGTTACATCAGCTACGATCTTGTACCCTTGGGAGGGACTTGTAGATAGTCAGGCTTCTCAGCCTTTTCCTTTTGTAGTTGTCTGTACTCAGACATGTAATGCTTCTATTGCTTGTATGCTTTGAATGATGGGTCATGTGACCCCTATTTGTATTTAATGCTATGTGGCTCTTTTGGGCCTTTATCTATATGATTTTGCGTTATGTTGTGATGCCATGTTGTACAACACATACTTGCATGTTATGCGTACGTGTGACGTGTATTGCTATGTGTGGGATCCGACAACCTAGTTGTTTATCCTTGGTAGCCTCTCTTATGGGGAAATGTAGTCTAGTGCTTCCACTGAGCCATGGTAGTCCGCTACAACCTAATTTACCCGGAGTCCTGCTAGCCCAGCACTACTACTCCGGAACACTTAGACTGGCCGACATGTGATTCACTTCGTTCCTATGTCTGTCCCTTCGGGGAAATGTCACGCGGTGACATCCGGAGGCCTGCCTAGCCTGCTACAGCCCGGTTCACCGGAGTCCTGTTAGCCCAGTGCTACAGCCCGGATTCGCATGCTGCTGACCGACATGCTCGATGTTGATTCATGTATGCCTGTCCCCGTAAGTTAGTGCCACTTTGGGTTCACGACTAGTCATGTAGGCCCGGGTTCTCTATCATATGGATGCTAGCGACACTATCATATACGTGAGCCAAAAGGCGCAAACGGTCCTGGGCCATGGTAAGGAGACACCCATAGGAATATCGTGCGTGAGGCCGCAAAGTGATGTGAGGTGTTACATGCTAGATCGGTGTGACTTAGAATCGGGGTCCCGACAGATTGTCAATCCCTATAGGGCCACTTACGAGAGTGAGATCTAATAGATATGATAAGATAATATTTTTGGTATTTTTTTGATAAAGATGCAAATTAAAATAAAGGCAAAGTAAATAGCAAAGGAAATAACTAAGTAGTAGGAGATTAATATGATAAAGATAGACCCGGGGGCCATAGGTTTCACTAGTGGCTTCTCTCAAGAGCATAAGTATTCTACGGTGGGTGAACAAATTACTTTTGAGCAATTGACCGAATTGAGAATAGTTATGAGAATATCTAGGTACGATCATGTATATAGGCATCACGTCCGAGACAAGTAGACCGACTCCTGCCTGCATTTACTACTATTACTCCACTCATCGACCGCTATCCAGCATGCATCTAGAGTATTAAGTTAAAAACAGAGTAACGCCTTAAGCAAGATGACATGATGTAGAGGGATAGACTCATGCAATATGAAGAAAACCCCATCTTGTTATCCTCGATGGCAACAATACAATACGTGCCTTACTGCCCTTACTGTCACCGGGAAAGGATACCACAAGATTGAACCCAAAGCTAACACTTCTCCCATTGCAAGAAAGATCAATCTAGTAGGCCAAACCAAACTGATAATTTGAAGAGACTTTCAAAGATAACCAATCATACAAAAAAGAATTCAGAGAAGATTCAAATATTATTCATAGATAGACTTGACCATAAACCCACAATTCATCGTTCTCAATAAATACACCGCAAAAAGAAGATTACATCGAATAGATCTCCACAAGAGAGGGGGAGAACATTGTATTGAGATCCAAAAAGAGAGAAGAAGCCATCTAGCTACTAACTATGGACCCGTAGGTCTGAGGTGAACTACTCACACTTCATCAGAGGTTCTATGGTGTTGATGTAGAAGCCCTCCGTGATCGATGCCCCCTCCGGCGGAGCTCCGAAACAGGCCCCAAGATGGGATATCATGGATACAGAAAGTTACAATGGTGGGATTAGGGTTTTGGCTCCTATTCTGGTCATTTGGGGGTACGTGGATATATATAGGAGGAAGGAGTACATCGGTGGAGCAACAGGGCGCCCACGAGGGTGGAGGGCGCGCCTGGTGGGGGTGGGCGCGCCCCCTACCTCGTGGCCTCCTCTTTTCTTTCTTGACGTAGGGTCCAAGTCTCACGGGTCTTGTTCGTTGAGAAAATCACGTTTCCGAAGGTTTCATTCCGTTTGGACTCCGTTTGATATTCCTTTTCTTTGAAACCCTAAAACAGGCAAAAACAGCAATTCTGGGCTGGGCCTCCGGTTAATAGGTTCGTTCCAAAAATAATATAGAAGTGGATAATAACACCCAATAATGTCCAAAACAGTAGATAATATAGCATGGAGCAATCAAAAATTATAGATACGTTGGAGACGTATCAAGCATCCCCAAGCTTAATTCCTGCTCGTCCTCGAGTAGGTAAATGATAAAAACAGAATTTTTGATGCGGAGTTGTAACACCCCGGATGTAACTTTCCCTATTTGTACTCCAACTCTTGTCGTTTCCGGCGTTAAGTTAATTTATTTCCTCGGGTTCGGGTTCTTTGTCTCCGTGTGTTGTTGTCGTTGTCATGCATCTCATATCATGTCATCATGTGCATTGCATCTGCATACGTGTTCGTCTCATGCATTCGAGCATTTTCCCCGTTGTCCGTTTTGCATTCCGGCGCTTCGTTCTCCTCCGGTGGCCATTTTTACCTTTCTTTCGTGTGTGGGGATTAAACATTTCCGGATTGGACCAAGACTTGCCAAGCGGCCTTGGTTTACTACCGGTAGACCGCCTGTCAAGTTTCGTATCATTTGGACTTCGTTTGATACTCCAACGGTTAACCGAGGGACCGAAAAGGCCTCGTGTGTGTTGCAGCCCAACACCCTTCCAATTTGGCCCAAAACCCCCTAACTCTGCTCCATCATCTAGAGCATTCAATCACGATCGCGTGGCCGAAAACCGCACCTCATTTGGACTCTCCTAGCTCCCTCTACCTATAAAACTAGCCCCTCCTCCGAAATTCCGGATCCCCTCTCCCCGAAACCCTAAATCCCAGATCCGCGCAGGCCGGACACGTCCGCCCCAGCCGGACGCGTCTGCTCTGCTGCGCGCCGCCGCCTCGCCACCCGCAGCCTCGCCCGCCGCCTCCTCCGAGCAGCCGCCGCCCCGCTCGGGATCGACGCCGGCCACCGCGGCCGACCCGAGCCGCCGCCGCCCCGGTCGCCCACCGCCGTCGCCGCCTCGCCCGCCGCCGCCGGAGCTCGCCGGCGTCGCCCCCAAGCTCCGGCCCGGCCCCTCCCTCTTCTCCGGCGACGAACTCCGGCGAGGGACCTGGCCGACCTTGTTTTGCGTGGAGATCTGAGATCCGTGAACAGTAACCCTAGAGGTTGTTTTTTCGTCTAAGTCCCAGAATTCCAGATCCAAGTTGCCATGTTCATAGCTCCGTAACTTTGCATCCGTAGCTCCTATTCATGCATATAGCATATCAAAATGTTTATCTCAGAGAGTACATCATTTCATTCCATTGCATCATTTTCATTTGAGTTCATCTTGATGCCCGAAATGCCGTTAGAAGAGGGCTACTTGAGATAATTGTCAGATCTGCTACTCCATTTAGCTTTTTGTCATTTTTTCCATGATTAATGTGTGCATGATATGCCCTGATGCTCTACATGTGTTTTGTTAAGGGTTTTGTCATCTTTCCAGAGGTGCGACCCATGTATTTTTGTGATGTGTGTGGTGACTCGTGCAAGCTTGCAAAGTGGTGCACTTGCTAATTCTGTTTTCAGGGACTTAGCAATTCCACCAAGTCCTTGATCTGTTTAGCTCATGTTGCCATATGTTCATGTTGTTTCCTAGCGATCTGTGCCTCTTTTGAGGATGATCAATAAGGATGTTTTGTTAATATTGTACTGCTCTATCCATCCATGTCTTTGTTTGCAATTATGGAGCACACTAGCTTGAGTCAATCGAGCTCTACTTTTGCTACTTTGTGAATCTGGGCAGATTGTCAACTTGTTTGCAATTTTGCCGGTGATGTTGTAGTTGATCCGTGCATGCTATTCTATTGTTCTTGCCATGTCTAGCTTGCATTTTGTGCCTTATTGATGGATGTATGATTTTCTTGCCATGACTTGCACCGTAGTGAGTGCATCGAGCTCGTAAACATGCCTACTAAGTCTGAAAACTGATTATGTTTTTGCTATGTTCACATGCTTGCAATTGTATTTTCTGATCCCTTTTGGCTCAAGGTCACTAAGGGACTTTTGTTAAGATCTTTGAGTAGCTCCATGCCATGCTTTACTTTTACATGTTCAGATCCTGTAGCATGTAGTTTTGTTGCTCCGAAGAGGGCTACCTGATCTGAAAATCCAGACAAGTGTTAATTTCACTAAGTCTGAGATCTGTTTACCATATGCAGTTTTGCCATGCTTGTTTGACCCTGTTAATGGATGAATTGGCCGTATCTCAGTGCTAGACTTTTGTTAAGCATCTTGAATGCATCCCTTCCATGTATTTTGTTGTCATGTTTGGGTGCTGTATCATGTTCATCTCATTGCATTTAGATGGCTACTTGCTGTAAATCGCAGACCGGAGTCATTTTTGTATCGCTTGCCATTTCCAAACCGTAACTCCGATTCCGGCGTTCTTTATATCGTTTTCAAGCAATTTCATCTCATCTTTCCAGTGGCCCACTTGGATTTCCAAGTTGAGGCCAGGTTCATGCATTTCCTATCATATCTTGCATTTCGCATACCGCATCGCATCCCGCATAGCATACCATCTTTGCATTGCGTTGTTTGAGTTTGCACGTGGTTGATTGTATCCTTGTTGCTTGTTTGTCTTGTTTGGGTAGAGCCGGGAGACGAGTTCGCTAACAAGGAGCCCGTTGAGTTTGCTTTCGAGGATCCAGTCAACTCTGACAACTATGCAGGCAAGATGATCATACCCTCGAAATCACTACTATCTTTGCTATGCTAGTTTGCTCGCTCTTTTGCTATGCCAATGCTACGATGCCTACCACTTATTTTCAAGCCTCCCATATTGCCATGTCAAACCTCTAACCCACCATGTCCTAGCAATCCGTTGATTGGCTATGTTACCGCTTTGCTCAGCCCCTCTTATAGCGTTGCTAGTTGCAGGTGAAGATTGGAGGCCGTTCCTTGTTGGAACATTTATTTACTTGTTGGGATATCATTATATTATCTTGTTATCTTAATGCATCTATATACTTGGTAAAGGGTGGAAGGCTCGGCCTATCGCCTAGTGTTTTGTTCCACTATTGCCGCCCTAGTTTCCGTCATATCGGTGTTATGTTCCCGGATTTTGCGTTCCTTACGCGGTTGGGTTATAATGGGAACCCCTTGATAGTTCGCCTTGATTAAAGCTTTTCCAGCAATGCCCAACATTGGTTTTACCATTCTCCACCTAGCCTTTTCTTTCCCTTGGGTTCTGTAGACTCAAGGGTCATCTTATTTTAGCCCCCCCCGGGCCAGTGCTCCTCTGAGTGTTGGTCCGACTGAGCGATGTCCGGGGCTACCAGGGGCAACTCTGGGCTGGCCTACTCGACGTCTTGCTCATCTGAGTGTGCCCTGAGAACGAGATATGTGCAGCTCCTATCTGGATTTGTCGGCACATTTGGGCGGTGTTGCTGGTCTTGTTTTAACCTGTCGAAGTGTCTTGAATTACCGAGATACCGAGTCTGATCGGAACGTCTTGGGAGGAGGTCTATTCCTTCGTTGACCGTGAGAGCTTGTCATGGGCTAAGTTGGGACTCCCCTGCAGGGATTTGAACTTTCGAAAGCCGTGCCCGCGGTTATGGGCAGATGGGAATTTGTTAATGTCCGGTTGTAGATAACTTGAACCTTAACTTAATTAAAATGAATCAACTGAGTGTGTTACCGTGATGGCCTCTTCTTGGCGGAGTCCGGGAAGTGGACACGGTGTTGGAGTAATGCTTGCGCAGGCTATTCTCTAGTTTCTCGCTCGCGCTTTGCCTCCTCTTCTCGCTCTCTTTTGCGAATAAGTTAGCCACCATACTTGCTAGTCACTTGCTGCAGCTCCACTTATATTTACCTTGCCATACCTATAAGCTTAAATAGTCTTGATCGCGAGGGTGCGAGATTGGTGAGTCCATGTGGCTCACAGATTACTATTACACCAGATGCAGGGCCTGATGATTCCGCTCCAGGAGACGCGTTTGAGCTCAAGTGGGAGTTCGACGAAGACTCTCAACGTTACTGTGTTTCCTTCCCCGATGATCAGTAGTGGTGCCCAGTTGGGGGTGAACGGGACCGTTGTCGCATGTTGGGTTCTCTTTTATTTTGGTGCCGTAGTCAGGCCATGAGTGTTTGGATGATGTAATGTTATTTATGTACTTGATTGACGTGGCGAGTGTAAGCCAACTATGTTATCTCCCCTTTATTATTCATATTACATGGGATGTTGTGCAGATTGCCTAACTTGCGACATATGCCTTCAATGCGATTATGCCTCTAAGTCATGCCTCGACATGTGGGAGATATAGTCGCATCGAGGGTGTGACAAGTTGGTATCAGAGCCTTCCCCGACCTTAGGAGCCCCATTGCTTGATCGTTTTTAGCGGCCGAGTTGTGTCTAGAAAAAATGTTTTGAGTCTTTTAGGAATTATATACCGGAGAGTTTAGGAATTCTTTTTACTTCCTAGTCTCCTCATCGCTCTAGTAAGGCATCCTGACGTAGAGTTTTGACTCTTCTCTTCTCAAATTTCACTAAAAAAAATTTAGGATCACGGGGGTATCTTGGAATCGTTCCGATGGTTTTATGATGAGAACATTGTCTTGGTGCCTCCTGTCAGGGGTTTAGTGGAAGTGCCCCGGGGAGTTGAGCTCTGAGATGTTGTCATCATAATTTTATCGTTGCAATTCTGGAATACCTGAGTTTAGTACGCCGACATAGAAAATCTCTTTTATGCAGTTCGTTGGTGAGATAACCTCGACGCCACCCAGTACTGGGGCGGGAGTTCGAGAGTATCGCCATAACTTGTATAACGGATGCTTTTCGAAGGTTGAGGTAGATGGTTTCTGAAGGTTTCTTGGTTATGTGTTGAAGGATGGATACAACTGGATGTAGGATTTGCTAGTTTGGGTGAGATATTATGCTTCCCCTGTATCCCCAACACCTGATTGCATAACCGGAAAGGTTCGGGAGTTTCATAGGTGGGAATTCTTGTAGCTCTAGTTCTTCCACGAATATTGGTTTGAGATTGGGATTTCTTACCGATTATTCATTCTTGATCCGTACCTTGTTGAATTATTTCTCTACCTTAATTCTATGTGGCTTCTCAATTTATGGATATGTGACCATTTCAAGAGGAATGCATTCGTTCATTTTGTTCGGATGTGAAGACTATATGTTGCAATTTTCATTCCGTTGGATTCAGCTTCAATATTTGTCTATCAATGTGCTAATGGTGGTCAACCTCTTCAGGATGGCTCCTCCAATGAGCACGACTCCGAATCCTGATCCGCCACCACCTCCACCTCCTCCGGAGGCATGGCAAGCTGTGATGGCCGCAACCAATGCAAACACACAGTTGATCATGCAAATTCTTCAAGAGCGCAATCAAGGCAACCAAGGGAATCAAGGCAGCAATCAGAATCACTTTGCTACACTCAACCAGTTCCTTGCTAACGGGCCAAAGACTTTTAGCAATTGTGTTGAGGCAACCGATGCTAACGATTGGCTTGTGGATCTGGGCAAGCATTTCGAGTGCAGTAACGTCAGGCCTGAGGACTTTGTTAAGTTCGCTTCCTTCCAACTCAAAGATCAAGCTGCAGAATGGTTCCAGCAGTACAAGGATTCCAGAGGTGGACGTGTTATCACTTGGGATGATTTCCGTCGAGATTTCCGAGCTCATCATATTCCCCAGAGCGTGGTTGAAAGCAAGCGTGAGGAATTCCGCAATCTGAAGCAAGGCTCTTTATCTGTCTATGACTACAACAAGTTGTTCCAGAAGCTCGCCCGCTTTGCCAAGCAGGACGTCCCTGATGAGAAGAGCATGATATACCAGTTCAGGGGTGGTCTCAGAGAAGAAATTCAGCTAGCTCTTGTTCTCTTTGAGCCCTTGAGATACGATGAGTTCTACAACATGGCATTGAAGCAAGAGGTTGCTCAGTTGAGGTGTGATGCTTCCAAGAAGCGAGTCAGAGATGTTACTCCTTCTTCCTCTACTCAAGTGGCCAAGCAGCAGAAGTTTTGGCTTCCTCCTCCTCCGTTTCGTCAGCCGTATCAGCAGAAGAGCAAAGGTGGCAGTGGCTCTTCCCACCCACCCAACCCTGGCTTTCAGAACAAGACTTCGTCTCAAGCTCCAAGATCGAGTGCTCCATATCACCGTCCGCTTTCAGAGGTCACGTGCAACAAGTGCCAACAGAAGGGTCACTATGCCAACAAGTGTTTCAACCAGAGGCGTCTTCCTCCTCCTCCTGTCAGATCGGCAAGTACAACTCTGGTCAAGCATTACCCCAAGTCCGCCAAGGTCAACTTGCTGAATGCAGCTCAGGCAGAGGACTCACCAGATGTGATCATGGGTAACCTTCCTGTTAATGGCATTCCCGCAAGAGTTCTTTTTGACACTGGTGCATCTTTATCGTTTTTATCAAAGCCTTTTGCATCTATGCATGATGTGCATACTATTGATTTGCCTAAGCCGATAGTGGTTTCTTCTCTGGGTTTGTTCATGAACACCAAAATGATGGCTCCGGATGTTACTATCACGTTGGGCGAATACAAGTTCCTTTCTTCCCCAATGGTTCTTGGTAACTCGGATATTGATCTTATTCTCGGAATGGATTGGCTTTCTAAGCACAAGGCACATCTTGATTGTGCTGCCAGGCAGATTCAATTGACTCATTCGTCTGAGGATGTAATTGTCTTTGCCGCTCGTGATAATACCATCCGTCTGTTTTCTCTTAATGAGAAGGGTGAATTGGATGCCATCTCTCAAATTCCAGTCGTTTGCGAATATCAAGACGTCTTTCCAGAAGAGCTTCTAGGAATGCCTCCGCACCGGCCAGTTGAATTCGTTATTGATCTTGAGCCTGGCATGGAACCTGTGTGCAAACGTCCTTACAAGCTCGGACCTGAAGAGTTGAAGGAGCTGAAGAAGCAAATCGATATTCAAGAGAAAATGGGTCTCATCCGGCCTAGTTCTTCCCCGTGGGGTTGTGGTGTTCTTTTTGTGAAGAAGAAGGATGGAACGGACCGGCTTTGTGTTGATTACCGTCCATTGAACAAGAAGACCATCAAGAACAAATACCCACTTCCCAACATCAACGAGTTGTTCGAACAACTCAAAGGTGCCCAAGTATTCTCCAAGCTTGATCTCCGTATGGGTTATCATCAGATTCGAATCCGTGAGCAAGATATTCCCAAGACGGCCTTCAGGACAAGCTTTGGTTCATATGAATACACTGTCATGTCTTTTGGTCTCGTCAACGCTCCTCCGACGTTCTCTCGCATGATGAACTTCATCTTCAACGCCTACACAAATGAATTCGTTTTGGTCTATCTCGACGACATTCTGGTTTTCTCGAAGAACAGGGAAGATCATGCCAAGCACTTGCGTTTGGTTCTTGATAAGCTCAGAGAACATCAGTTCTACGCCAAGTTCTCCAAGGTCACTAAGGGACTTTTGTTAAGCTCTTTGAGTAGCTCCATGCCATGCTTTACTTTTCCATGTTCAGATCCTGTAGCATGTAGTTTTGTTGCTCCGAAGAGGGCTACCTGATCTGAAAATCCAGACAAGTGTTAATTTCACTAAGTCTGAGATCTGTTTACCATATGCAGTTTTGCCATGCTTGTTTGACCCTGTTAATGGATGAATTGGCCATAGCTCAGTGCTAGACTTTTGTTAAGCATCTTGAATGCATCCCTGCCATGTATTTTGTTGTCATGTTTGGGTGCTGTAGCATGTTCGTCTCATTGCATTTAGATGGCTACTTGCTGTAAATCGTAGACCGGAGTCATTTTTGTATCGCTTGCCATTTCCAAACCATAACTCCGATTCCGGCGTTCTTTATATCGTTTTCAAGCGATTTCATCTCATATTTCCAGTGGCCCACTTGGATTTCCATGTTGAGGCCAGGTTCATGCATTTCCTATCATATCTTGCATTTCGCATCCCGCATCGCATCCCGCATAGCATACCATCTTTGCATTGCGTTGTTTGAGTTTGCACGTGGTTGATTGTATCCTTGTTGCTTGTTTGTCTTGTTTGGGTAGATCCGGGAGACGAGTTCGCTAATGAGGAGCCTGTTGAGTTTGCTTTCGAGGATCCAGTCAACTCTGACAACTGTGCAGGCAAGATGATCATACCCTCGAAATCACTACTATCTTTGCTATGCTAGTTTGCTCGCTCTTTTGCTATGCCAATGCTACGATGCCTACCACTTGTTTTCAAGCCTCCCATATTGCCATGTCAAACCTCTAACCCACCATGTCCTAGCAAACCGTTGATTGGCTATGTTACCGCTTTGCTCAGCCCCTCTTATAGCGTTGCTAGTTGCAGGTGAAGATTGGAGGCCGTTCCTTGTTGGAACATTTATTTACTTGTTGGGATATCATTATATTATCTTGTTATCTTAATGCATCTATATACTTGGTAAAGGGTGGAAGGCTCGGCCTATCGCCTAGTGTTTTGTTCCACTCTTGCCGCCCTAGTTTCCGTCATATCGGTGTTATGTTCCCGGATTTTGCGTTCCTTACGCGGTTGGGTTATAATGGGAACCCCTTGATAGTTCGCCTTGATTAAAGCTTTTCCAGCAATGCCCAACATTGGTTTTACCATTCGCCACCTAGCCTTTTCTTTCCCTTGGGTTCTGTAGACTCAAGGGTCATCTTATTTTAGCCCCCCCGGACCAGTGCTCCTCTGAGTGTTGGTCCGACTGAGCGATGTCCGGGGCTACCAGGGGCAACTCTGGGCTGGCCTACTCGACGTGTTGCTCATCTGATTATGCCATGAGAACGAGATATGTGCAGCTCCTATCGGGATTTGTCGGCACATTCGGGCGGTGTTGCTGGTCTTGTTTTAATCTGTCGAAGTGTCTTGAATTACCGAGATACCGAGTCTGATCGGAACGTCTTGGGAGGAGGTCTATTCCTTCGTTGACCGTGAGAGCTTGTCATGGGCTAAGTTGGGACTCCCCTGCAGGGATTTGAACTTTCGAAAGCCGTGCCCGCGGTTATGGGCAGATGGGAATTTGTTAATGTCCGGTTGTAGATAACTTGAACCTTAACTTAATTAAAATGAATCAACTGAGTGTGTTACCGTGATGGCCTCTTCTCGGCGGAGTCCGGGAAGTGGACACGATGTTGGAGTAATGCTTGCGTAGGCTGTTCTCTAGTTTCTCGCTCGCGCTTTGCCTCCTCTTCTCGCTCTCTTTTGCGAATAAGTTAGCCACCATACTTGCTAGTCGCTTGCTGCAGCTCCACTTATATTTACCTTGCCATACCTATAAGCTTAAATAGTCTTGATCGCGAGGGTGCGAGATTGCTGAGTCCATGTGGCTCACAGATTACTATTACACCATATGCAGGGCCTGATGATTCCGCTCCAGGAGACGCGTTTTAGCTCAAGTGGGAGTTCGACGAAGACTCTCAACGTTACTGTGTTTCCTTCCCCGATGATCAGTAGTGGTGCCCAGTTGGGGGTGAACGGGACCGTTGTCGCATGTTGGGTTCTCTTTTATTTTGGTGCCGTAGTCGGGCCATGAGTGTTTGGATGATGTAATGTTATTTATGTACTTGATTGACGTGGCGAGTGTAAGCCAACTATGTTATCTCCCCTTTATTATTCATATTACATGGGATGTTGTGAAGATTGCCTAACTTGCGACATATGCCTTCAATGCGATTATGCCTCTAAGTCGTGCCTCGACACGTGGGAGATATAGTCGCATCGAGGGTGTGACAAGTTGGTATCAGAGCCTTCCCCGACCTTAGGAGCCCCATTGCTTGATCGTTTTTAGCGGCCGAGTTGTGTCTAGAAAAAATGTTTTGAGTCTTTTAGGAATTATATACCGAAGAGTTTAGGAATTCTTTTTACTTCCCAGTCTCCTCATCGCTCTGGTAAGGCATCCTGACGTAGAGTTTTGACTCTTCTCTTCTCAAATTTCACTAAAAAAAATTTAGGATCACGCGGGTATCTTAGAATCGTTCCGATGGTTTTATGATGAGAACATTTTCTTGGTGCCTCCTGTCAGGGGTTTAGTGGAAGTGTCCTGGGGAGTTGAGCTCTGAGATGTTGTCATCATAATTTTATCGTTGCAGTTCTGGAATACCTGAGTTTAGTACGCCGACATCGAAAATCTCTTTTGTGCAGTTCGTTGGTGAGATAACCTCGACGCCACCCAGTACTGGGGCGGGAGTTTGGGAGTATCGCCATAACTTGTATAACGGATGCTTTTCGAAGGTTGAGGTAGATGGTTTCTGAAGGTTTCTTGGTTATGTGTTGAAGGATGGATACAACTAGATGTAGGATTTGCTAGTTTGGGTGAGATATTATGCTTCCCCTGTATCCCCAACACCTGATTGCATAACCGGAAAGGTTCGGGAGTTTCATAGGTGGGAATTCTTGTAGCTCTAGTTCTTCTTCCACGAATATTGGTTTGAGATTGGGATTTCTTACCGATTATTCATTCTTGATCCGTACCTTGTTGAATTATTTCTCTACCTTAATTCTACGTGGCTTCTCAATTTATGGATATGTGACCATTTCAAGAGGAATGCATTCGTTCGTTTTGTTCGGATGTGAAGACCATATGTTGCAATTTTCATTCCGTTGGATTCAGCTTCAATATTTGTCTATCAATGTGCTAATGGTGGTCAACCTCTTCAGGATGGCTCCTCCAACGCGCACGACTCCGAATCCTGATCCGCCACCACCTCCACCTCCTCCGGAGGCATGGCAAGCTGTGATGGCCACAACCAATGCAAACACACAGTTGATCATGCAAATTCTTCAAGAGCGCAATCAAGGCAACCAAGGGAATCAAGGCAGCAATCAGAATCACTTTGCTACACTCAACCAGTTCCTTGCTAACGGGCCAAAGACTTTCAGCAATTGTGTTGAGGCAACCGATGCTGACGATTGGCTTGTGGATCTGGGCAAGCATTTCAAGTGCAGTAACGTCAGGCCTGAGGACTTTGTTAAGTTCGCTTCCTTCCAACTCAAAGATCAAGCTGCAGAATGGTTCCAGCAGTACAAGGATTCCAGAGGTGGACGTGTTATCACTTGGGATGATTTCCGTCGAGATTTCCGAGCTCATCATATTCCCTAGAGCGTGGTTGAAAGCAAGCATGAGGAATTCCGCAATCTGAAGCAAGGCTCTTTATCTGTCTATGACTACAACAAGTTGTTCTAGAAGCTCGCCTGCTTTGCCAAGCAGGACGTCCCTAATGAGAAGAGCATGATATACCAGTTCAGGGGTGGTCTCAGAGAAGAAATTCAGCTAGCTCTTGTTCTCTTTGAGCCCTTGAGATACGATGAGTTCTACAACATGGCATTGAAGCAAGAGGCTGCTCAGTTGAGGTGTGATGCTTCCAAGAAGCGAGTCAGAGATGTTACTCCTTCTTCCTCTACGCAAGTGGCCAAGCAGCAGAAGTTTTGGCTTCCTCCTCCTCCGTTTCGTCAGCCGTATCAACAGAAGAGCAAAGGTGGCAGTGGCTCTTCCCACCCACCCAACCCTGGCTTTCAGAACAAGACTTCGTCTCAAGCTCCAAGATCGAGTGCTCCGTATCACCGTCCGCTTTCAGAGGTCACGTGCAACAAGTGCCAACAGAAGGGTCACTATGCCAACAAGTGTTTCAACAAGAGGCATCTTCCTCCTCCTCCTCCTGTCAGATCGGCAAGTACAGCTGTGGTCAAGCATAACCCCAAGTCCGCCAAGGTCAACTTGCTGAATGCAGCTCAGGCAGAGGACTCACCAGATGTGATCATGGGTAACCTTCCTGTTAATGACATTCCCGCAAGAGTTCTTTTTGACACTGGTGCATCTTTATCATTTTTATCAAAGCCTTTTGCATCTATGCATGATGTGCATACTATTGATTTGCCTAAGCCGATAGTGGTTTCTTCTCCGGGTTTGTTCATGAACACCAAAATGATGGCTCCGGATGTTACTATCACGTTGGGCGATTACAAGTTCCTTTCTTCCCCAATGGTTCTTGGTAACTCGGATATTGATCTTATTCTCGGAATGGATTGGCTTTCTAAGCACAAGGCACATCTTGATTGTGCTGCCAGGCAGATTCAATTGACTCATTCGTCTGAGGATGTAATTGTCTTTGCCGCTCGTGATAATACCATCCGTCTGTTTTCTCTTAATGAGAAGGGTGAATTGGATGCCATCTCTCAAATTCCAGTTGTTTGCGAATATCAAGACGTCTTTCCAGAAGAGCTTCTAGGAATGCCTCCGCACCGGCCAGTTGAATTCGTTATTGATCTTGAGCCTGGCACGGAACCTGTGTGCAAACGTCCTTACAAGCTCGGACCTGAAGAGTTGAAGGAGCTGAATAAGCAACTCGATATTCAAGAGAAAATGGGTCTCATCCGGCCTAGTTCTTCCCCGTGGGGTTGTGGTGTTCTTTTTGTGAAGAAGAAGGATGGAACGGACCGACTTTGTGTTGATTACCGTCCATTGAACAAGAAGACCATCAAGAACAAATACCCACTTCCCAACATCAACGAGCTGTTCGAACAACTCAAAGGTGCCCAAGTATTCTCCAAGCTTGATCTCCGTATGGGTTATCATCAGATTCGAATCCGTGAGCAAGATATTCCCAAGACGGCCTTCAGGACAAGCTTTGGTTCATATGAATACATTGTCATGTCTTTTGGTCTCGTCAACGCTCCTCCGACGTTCTCTCGCATGATGAACTTCATCTTCAACGCCTACACAAATGACTTCGTTTTGGTCTATCTCGATGACATTCTGGTTTTCTCGAAGAACAGGGAAGATCATGCCAAGCACTTGCGTTTGGTTCTTGATAAGCTCAGAGAACATCAGTTCTACGCCAAGTTCTCCAAGGTCACTAAGGGACTTTTGTTAAGCTCTTTGAGTAGCTCCATGCCATGCTTTACTTTGCCATGTTCAGATCCTGTAGCATGTAGTTTTGTTGCTCCGAAGAGGGCTACCTGATCTGAAAATCCAGACAAGTGTTAATTTCACTAAGTCTGAGATCTGTTTACCATATGCAGTTTTGCCATGCTTGTTTGACCCTGTTAATGGATGAATTGGCCGTAGCTCAGTGCTAGACTTTTGTTAAGCATCTTGAATGCATCCCTGCCATGTATTTTGTTGTCATTTTTGGGTGCTGTAGCATGTTCATCTCATTGCATTTAGATGGCTACTTGCTGTAAATCGCAGACCGGAGTCATTTTTGTATCGCTTGCCATTTCCAAACCGTAACTCCGATTCCGGCGTTATTTATATCGTTTTCAAGCGATTTCATCTCATCTTTCCAGTGGCCCACTTGGATTTACATGTTGAGGCCAGGTTCATGCATTTCCTATCATATCTTGCATTTCGCATCCCGCATCGCATCCCGCATAGCATACCATCTTTGCATTGCGTTGTTTGAGTTTGCACGTGGTTGATTGTATCCTTGTTGCTTGTTTGTCTTGTTTGGGTAGAGCCGGGAGACAATTTCGCTAATGAGGAGCCCGTTGAGTTTGCTTTCAAGGATCCAGTCAACTCTGACAACTGTGCAGGCAAGATGATCATACCCTCGAAATCACTACTATCTTTGCTATGCTAGTTTGCTCGCTCTTTTGCTATGCCAATGCTACGATGCCTACCACTTGTTTTCAAGCCTCCCATATTGCCATTTCAAACCTCTAACCCACCATGTCCTAGCAAACCGTTGATTGGCTATGTTACCGCTTTGCTCAGCCCCTCTTATAGCGTTGCTAGTTGCAGGTGAAGATTGGAGGTCGTTCCTTGTTGGAACATTTATTTACTTGTTGGGATATCATTATATTATCTTGTTATCTTAATGCATCTATATACTTGGTAAAGGGTGGAAGGCTCGGCCTATCGCCTAGTGTTTTGTTCCAGTCTTGCCGCCCTAGTTTCCGTCATATCGGTGTTATGTTCCTGGATTTTGTGTTCCTTACGCGGTTGGGTTATAATGGGAACCCCTTGATAGCTCTTCTTGATTAAAGCTTTTCCAGCAATGCCCAACATTGGTTTTACCATTCGCCACCTAGCCTTTTCTTTCCCTTGGGTTCTGCAGACTCAAGGGTCATCTTATTTTAGCCCCCCCGGGCCAGTGCTCCTCTGAGTGTTGGTCCGACTGAGCGATGTCCGGGGCTACCAGGGGCAACTCTGGGTTGGCCTACCCGACGTCTTGCTCATCTGAGTGTGCCTTGAGAACGAGATATGTGCAGCTCCTATCGGGATTTTCGGCACATTCGGGCGGTGTTGCTGGTCTTGTTTTAACCTGTCGAAGTGTCTTGAATTACCGAGATACCGAGTCTGATCGGAACGTCTTGGGAGGAGGTCTATTCCTTCGTTGACCGTGAGAGCTTGTCATGGGCTAAGTTGGGACTCCCCTGCAGGGATTTGAACTTTCGAAAGCCGTGCCCGCGGTTATGGGTAGATGGGAATTTGTTAATGTCCGGTTGTAGATAACTTGAACCTTAACTTAATTAAAATGAATCAACTGAGTGTGTTACCGTGATGGCCTCTTCTCGGCGGAGTCCGAGAAGTGGACACGGTGTTGGAGTAATGTTTGCGCAGGCTGTTCTCTAGTTTCTCGCTCGCGCTTTGCCTCCTCTTCTCACTCTCTTTTGCGAATAAGTTAGCCACCATACTTGCTAGTCGCTTGCTGCAGCTCCACTTATATTTACCTTGCCATACCTATAAGCTTAAATAGTCTTGATCGCGAGGGTGCGAGATTGCTGAGTCCATGTGGCTCATAGATTACTATTACACCAGATGCAGGGCCTGATGATTCCGCTCTAGGAGATGCGTTTGAGCTGAAGTGGGAGTTCGACGAAGACTCTCAACGTTACTATGTTTCCTTCCCCGATGATCAGTAGTGGTGCTCAGTTGGGGGTGAACGGGACCGTTGTCGCATGTTGGGTTCTCTTTTATTTTGGCGCCATAGTCGGGCCATGAGTGTTTGGATGATGTAATGTTATTTATGTACTTGATTGACATG
Organism: Triticum urartu; assembly: GCF_056163025.1. NCBI lineage: Eukaryota > Viridiplantae > Streptophyta > Magnoliopsida > Poales > Poaceae > Triticum > Triticum urartu. The sequence goes on along the minus strand of NC_141877.1, from coordinate 417,686,677 downwards.
GCGAGTGTAAGCCAACTATGTTATCTCCCCTTTATTATTCATATTACATGGGATGGTGTGAAGATTGCCTAACTTGCGACATGCCTTCAATGCGATTATGCCTCTAAGTCGTGCCTCGACACGTGGGAGATATAGTCGCATCGAGGGTGTGACAGGAGTGCTAATTGGCATAATTTTAATGTAATTCTTCTTAATTGTGGTATGAATATTCAGATCTGAAAGATTCAGAAAAGTTCATATTGACATAAAAATAATAATACTTCAAGCATACCAACAAAGCAATTATGTCTTCTCAAAATAACATGGCCAAAGAAAGTTCATCCCTACAAAATCATATGGTTTAGTCATGTTTCATTTTCGTCACACAAGAATGCTCTCGTCATGCACAACCCCGACGAAAATCCAAGCAATTGTTTCATACTTTAGTAATCTCAAACCTATAAACTTTCACGCAATATATGAGCGCGAGCCATGGACATAGCACTATAGGTGGAATAGAATATAATGAGGGGGGTTATGTGGAGCAGACAAAAGAGGAGAAAGTCTCACATCAACGAGGCTAATCAATGGGCTATGGAGATGCCCACCGATTGATGTTAATACAAGGAGTAGGGATTGCCATGCAACAGATGCACTAGAGCTATAAATGTATGAAAGCTCAACAAAAGAAACTAGTGGGTGTGCATCCAACTTGCTTGCTCACAAAGACCTAAGGCACTTGAGGAGGCCCATTGTTGGAATATACAAGCCAAGTTCTATAATGAAAATTCCCACTAGTATATGAAAGTGACAAAACAAGAGACTCTCTAACATGAAGATTATGGTGCTACTTTGAAGCACAAGTGTGGCAAAGGATAGTAACATTGTCCCTTCTCTCTTTTTCTCTCATTTTTATGGCCTTTCTCTTTTTTTGGCCTTCCCTTTTTTATGGCCTTTCTCTCTCTTTTTATATATATATTCCTCACTTGGGACAATGCTCTATAAAATGATGATCATCACACTTCTACTTATTTACAACTCAATGATTACAACTCGATACTAGAACAAAGTATGACTCTATATGAATGCCTCCGGCGGTGTACCGGGATATGCAATGGACCAAGAGTGACATATATGAAAGAATTATGAACGGTGGCTTTGCCACAAATACTATGTCAACTACATGATCATGCTAAGCAATATGACAATGATGAACGTGTCATGATGAACGGAATGGTGGGAAGTTGCATAACAATATATCTCGGAATGGCTATGGAAATGCCATAATAGGTAGGTATGGTGGCTGTTTTGAGGAAGATATAAGGGGGTTTATGTGTGAAATAGTGTATCATATCACGGGGTTTGGATGCACCGGCGAAGTTTGCGCCAACTCTCAATGTGAGAAAGGGCAATGCACGGTACCGAAGAGGCTAGCAAGGATGGAAGGGTGAGAGTGCGTATAATCCATGGATTCAACATTAGTCATAAAGAACTCACATCCTTATTGAAAAAAATCTACAAGTCATCAAAAACCTCGGTACTACGCGCATGCTCCTAGGGGGGTAGATTGGTAGGGAAATACAATCGCTCGTCCCCGACCGCCACTCATAAGGAAGACAATCAAATAACACCTCATGTTTCAAATTTGTTACATAACTTTTACCATACGTGCATGCTACGGGACTTGCAAACTTCAACACAAGCATTTCTCAATTTCACAACTACTCAAGTAGCATGACTTTGATATTATTACCTCCATATCTCAAAACAATCATCAAGCATCAAACTTCTCTTAGTATTCAAAACACTCTTAAGAAAATTTTACTAATCTTGAATACCTAGCATATTAGGATTTTAAGCAAATTACCATGCTATTAAGACTCTCAAAATAATCTAAGTGAAGCATGAGAGATCAATAGTTTCTATAAAACAAATCCACCACCGTGCTCTAAAAGATGTAAGTGAAGTACTAGAGCAAAACTATATAACTCAAAAGATATAAGCGAAGCACATAGAGTATTCTAACAAATTCCAAATCATCTATGGCTCTCTCAAAAGGTGTGTACAGCAAGGATGATTGTGTTAAACTAACAAGCAAAGACTCAAATAATACAAGACGCTCCAAGCAAAACACATATCATGTGGTAAATAAAAATATAGCTCTCCAAGTAAAGTTACCGATAGAAGTAGACAAAAGAGGGGATGCCTTCCGGGGCATCCCCAAGATTTGGCTTTTAGGTGTCCTTAGATTATCTTGGGGGTGCTATGGGAATCCCAAATATTAGGCTCTTGCCACTCCTTGTTCCATAATCCATCAAATCTTTACCCAAAACTTGAAAACTTCACAACACAAAACTTAAAGTAGAAAATCTCGTGAGCTCCGTTAGCGAAAGAAAATAAAAGACCACTTCAAGGTACTGTAATGAACTCATTCTTTATTTATATTGGAGTTATACCTACTGTATTCCAACTTCTCTATGGTTTATAAACTATTTTACTAGCCATAGATTCATCAAAATAAGCAAACAACACATGAAAAACAGAATCTGTCAAAAATAGAACAGTCTGTAGTAATCTGTAGCTAGCGCAAGATCTGGAACCCCAAAAATTCTAAAATAAATTTTTGGACGTGAGGAATTTATCTGTTAATCATCTGAAAAATAATTAACTAAATATCACTCTCCAAATAAAAATTACAGACAGTCTGTAGTTATCTGTAGCTAGCGCAAGATCTGGAACCCCAAAAATTCTAAAATAAATTTCTGGACGTGAGGAATTTATCTGTTAATCATCTGAAAAATAATTAACTAAATATCACTCTCCAAATAAAAATTACAGCAGTTCTCGTGAGCGCTAAAGTTTCTGTTTTTTACAGCAAGTTCAACAAGACTTTCCCCAAGTCCTCCCAACGGTTCTACTTGGCACAAACAGTAATTAAACACAAAAAACACAACCAAAACAGAGGCTAGATAAATTATTTATTACTAAACAGGAGAAAAAAGCAAGGAATAAAAATAAAATTGGGTTGCCTCCCAACAAGCGCTATCGTTTAACGCCCCTAGCTAGGCATAACAATCAAGAATAGATCTAGGTATTGCCATCTTTGGTAGGCAATCCATAAGTGGCTCTCATAATAGATTCATAAGGTAATTTAATCTTATTTCTAGGAAAGTGTTCCATGCCTTTCCTTAATGGAAATTTGAATCTAATATTTCCTTCCTTCATATCAATAATTGCACCAATCGTTCTAAGGAAAGGTCTACCAAGAATAATAGGACATGAATGATTGCAATCTATGTCAAGAACAATAAAATCTATGGGCACATAATTCCTATTTGTAACAATAAGAACATCATTAATTCTTCCCATAGGTTTCTTAATAGTGGAATCCGCAAGGTGCAAGTTTAGAGAGCAATCATCAAAATCACAGAAACCTAACAAATCACACAAAGTCTTTGGAATTGTGGAACACTAGCACCCAAATCACATAAAGCATAGCATTCATGATCTTTAATTTTAATTTTAATAGTGGGTTCCCACACATCATAAAGTTTTATAGGGATAGAAACTTCCAATTCAAGTTTTTCTTCATAAGATTGCATCAAGGCATCAACGATATGTTTAGTAAACGCTTTATTTTGACTATAAGCATGAGGAGAATTTAGCACGGATTGCAACAAGGAAATACAATCAATCAAAGAGCAATTTTCATAGTTAAATTCCTTGAAATCCATAATAGTGGGTTTAGCAACATCTAGGGTTTTAATTTCTTCAATCCCACTTTTATCAAATTTACCATCAAGATCAACAAATTCCAAAATATTGGAACGCCTTCTAGGTAAACGTGGATCATATTCAGTCCCATCATTATCAAGATTCATATTGCAAAATAAAGATTTAATAGGGGACACATCAATAACTTTTAGATCTTCATCTTTATTTTCATAGCAACTAGAAGAACACGCTCTTATAAAGGCATCTTTCTTAGCACACATCCTAGCGGTTCTTTCTTTGCACTCATCAATGGAAATTCTCATGGCTTTGAGAGACTCATTGATATCATGCTTAGGTGGAATAGATCTAAGTTTCAAAGAATCAACATCAAGAGCAATTCTATCAACGTTCCTAGCCAAATCATCAATCTTAAGAAATTTTTCTTCAATCAAAGCATTGAAATTCTTTTGCGAAGTAATAAATTCTTTAATATTAGATTCAAAATCAGAGGGCATCTTATTATAATTTCCATAAGAATTGTTGTAGGAATTACCATAATTATTAGAGGGGTTACTAGGGTAAGGCCTAGGATTGAAATTTCCTCTATACGCATTGTTACCAAAATTGTTCCTACCAAGAAAATTCACATCCATAGATTCATTATTATTCTCAATCAAAGTAGACAAGGGCATATCATTAGGATCAGAAGAAACACTCTTATTAGCAAATAATTTCATAAGTTCATCCATCTTTCCACTCAAAACATTAATTTCTTCTATCGCATGCACCTTTTTATTAGTAGATCTTTCAGTATGCCATTGAGAATAATTAACCATAATATTATCTTGGAGTTTAGTAGCTTATCCTAAAGTGATTTCCATAAAAGTGCCTCCCGCGGCCGAAGCTAAAAGATTTCTAGAAGCAAAATTCAATCCAGCATAAATTTTTTGAACAATCATCCACAAATTTAAACCATGAGTAGGGCAATTACGTATCATTAATTTCATTCTCTCCCAAGCTTGTGCAACATGTTCATGATCAAGTTGCTTAAAATTCATAATATCGTTTCTAAGAGAGATGATCTTAGCGGGAGGAAAATACTTAGAGATAAAAGCATCTTTGCACTTGTTCCATGAATCAATACTATTTTTAGGCAAAGACGAAAACCAAGATTTAGCACGATCTCTAAGCGAAAAAGGAAATAGCTTCAATTTAACAATATCATTATCCACATCTTTCTTCTTTTGCATGTCACACAAATCAACGAAGCTATTAAGATGGGTGGCGGCATCTTCACTGGAAGGCCGGAGAACGGATCTTTCATGACAAGATTCAACAAAGCAGTATTAATTTCACAAGATTCAGCATCGGTAAGAGGAGCAATCGGGGTGCTAATAAAATCATTATTGTTGGTATTGGTGAAGTCACACAATTTAGTATTATCTTGAGCCATCGTGACAAGCAAGCAAACTAACACACAAGCAAACAAAAAGCAAGTGGGCAAAAAGAGGCAAATAGAGAGGGAGGATAGAGAGAGAGGGCGAATAAAACGGCAAGGGTGAAGTGGGGGAGAGGAAAACGAGAGGCAAATGGCAAATAATGTAATGCGGGAGATAAGGGTATGTGATGGGTACTTGGTATGTTGACTTTTGCGTAGACCTCCCCGGCAACGGCGCCAGAAATCCTTCTTGATACCTCTTGAGCACTGCGTTGATTTTCCCCGAAGAGGAAGGGATGATGCAGCAAAGTAGCGTAAGTATTTCCCTCAGTTTTTGAGAACCAAGGTATCAATCCAGTAGGAGGCTACATGCGAGTCCCTCGTACCTGCACAAAACAAATAAATCCTCGCAACCAACGCAAATAGGGGTTGTCAATCCCTATAGGGCCACTTACGAGAGTGAGATTTGACAGATATGATAAGCTAATATTTTTGGCATTTTTATGATAAAGATGCAAAGTAAAATAAAGGCAAAGTAAATAGCAATGGAAATAACTAAGTAGTAGGAGATTAATATGATAAAGATAGACACGGGGGCCATAGGTTTCACTAGTGGCTTCTCTCAAGAGCATAAGTATTCTATGGTGGGTGAATAAATTACTGTTGAGCAATTGACAGAATTGAGCATAGTTATGAGAATATCTAGGTATGATCATGTATATAGGCATCACGTCCGAGACAAGTAGACTGACTCCTGCCTGCATCTACTACTATTACTCCACTCATCGACCGCTATCCAGCATGCATCTAGAGTATTAAGTTAAAAACAGAGTAACGCCTTAAGCAAGATGACATGATGTAGAGGGATAGACTCATGCAATATGAAGAAAACCCCATCTTGTTATCCTCGATGGAAACAATACAATACGTGCCTTGCTACCCTTACTGTCACCGGGAAAGGACACCGCAAGATTGAACCCTAAGCTAAGCACTTCTCCCATTGCAAGAAAGATCAATCTAGTAGGCCAAACCAAACTGATAATTCGAACAGACTTGCAAAGATATGTAACATCCCAAATTTCCAATTTGGAATGTTATACATAGATCATTCATGCATATCATATTTTATTGCATTTTCGTTTCGCAAATCCTCAAAATCCTAAGCAACTCAAGGACCTTGGGAGAGAGTTGGGGATTTCCCGGTTTCCTTATTTGATTTTCATCAAATAGTGAAACGAGGATTTTGGTTTTAATTATTTTTCTCTTCGAAAATATTTCATATTAAAGTATATGAGAGGAGATAATATGACTTCTCCTAAATAATTGAAATATTGGAGGAAAAATATTAGAATCAAATATTTGATTTTATTTGGATTTTATTTGCATTAGAAAAATTGCACATTTTTCAAAATTGCATTTTAGGGCCAAGAAAATGTTCATCTTGTTCCAAATATTTTATTTAGATGGTGAAAATTTGTTTTGGCATTTTTAGAATTTTATTTCATTTCTTAGGATTTTTTTGAGTTCGGCGGAATTGTTTTAAAAAAATCCCCGTGCCCGACTGGGCCAAAGCCCAGCTGAGCCAGGCCGGCCCACCCTGCGCACCGCCTCCCCTCGCGCGCGCCGTCGTGCTTGGCACGGACGCCGAGGAGAGTCCGGCTCGGACTCCTCCCCGGGCGCCCACTCGCCCAAGACAGCCTCCACCGTCCCCCTTTTTATAGCCGCCACCCCGCCCCCTTGCCACCACCCCACCAGCCGCCGAGCCTCGCCGCCAGCCGCCGAGGCCTGCTGCCTGCCACCGCCGAGCCGCCTGCTGCTGCCCGCGCCGCTGCAGCCCCGCGCCACCGCCTTGCCGTCGCCGAGCCCCGCCGCCCGATCCCGCCTCGCCGGAGCCACCTCGCCGAGGTACCGCGCCGATCCGAGCCGCCGGTTTTTTTAAAAACTGTTCGGTTTTTTAGAAACCTAGTTCGTTTTTTTAGAATCGGTTCGCCGTTTTTTTCCGGTTCTTCTATTTTTTGCGGACGTTCGTCCATACGCTCGTTTTCACGAATGATTTTCGCCCGTTAGCCACAGCTAACGAATGCTCATTTGTTAGTCTGTTCGTCCATTTTCTTTTTATTGGATTAATCCGTGATTATTTCTGATCGCGATTCCTGATCCGATTTTCGTTTTAGTTTTTCTTTTCTCTCGTTAGTCGGAATCAGGCGATTCAAGCGCCTAGATCTTCGTCTCGAGACCCTCTTTCCGCTTAACTAACTTGAACAAGATTTTGGTACTGTAAAATTTGACCTAGGTCCAGATTAGTAAACGGATCTTGTTTCTTTCGCCGTTTGAGTTTTGTTGCTCCGCTTGATTTGATTCTTTTTTGCAAACCGGAGTTCTTAAGTTGAACTTTCTGGTAGATCTTCTTATTTGAGTTTTACCCGTGCTTCTTTGTTTGTTGCTTATGTATGCTATTGTTTGTTTGCGATAGAATTCCCGGAGTGCGAAGCGTGTTATTTGGAGTCTCTAGGTTACGCGGATCGTCAGCAAGGCAAGTAACACTTTGATCATATCCCTTTACCACCCAGTTTTTATGCATTAGTTCCAATCCTCAAACATTGCATGATTAGGATGACATTAACTTGTGCGTTGGAAAGTAGTTGATGAGGTAGAACCTATTACCCTGTTACACTCAAACCCTTGGGAGTTACTTCTATGGGTTGCTTATACTGCTATGCTTTGCTCGTAGACGTGGTTTGGGTGAGTGAAATCCATGACATATATGAGATTGTTAATTAATGGTTCAACTTAAGGTGGCAACTTAAATTTACATCTGGGTGGATTGAGGCACCTGGAATACCCAGTGTTGCCTGTATTTTTGGAAATCCCGGAGTACCCATGTATAAGCATTTTCTTTTAATTGTCTACCAAAATAAGCATTGAAGTCGTCTTGCTTAAACATAAAGTTATCAAACTCATCCAAGCAATGACTAGCAATTTTAGTAGGAGGGACTTCAACTTTATCATATCTATAGAGAGAATTTACCTTTACTACCTGTGTCGGGATATCGGGATCAGGAGGTTCTTCAGTAAATAAATAATTAAGATCATATGTTTCTTCAACAGGCGGTATATTAAGACCATGTATTTCTTCCATAGGAGGTAAATTCTTAACGTCTTCAGCTTTAATACCTTTTTCTTTCATAGATTTCTTTGCCTCTTGCATATCTTCGGGACTGAGAAACAGGATACCTCTCTTCTTCGGAGTTGGTTTAGGAATAGGCTCAGTAATTGGAGCAAGAGATGGCTCGGGAGCTGGCTCAGGAGGTGCCCAATTATTTTTATTTGTCAACATATTATTCAATAGAATTTCAGCTTCATCCAGTGTTCTTTCCCTAAAAAGAGAACCAGCACAACTATCAGGTAATCTCTGGAAGTATCGGTTAGTCCATTATAAAAGATATCAAGTATTTCAGGTTTCTTAAGAGGATGATCAGGCAAAGCATTAAGTAACTTGAGAAGCCTCCCCCAAGCTTGTGGGAGACTCTCTTCTTTAATTTGCACGAAGTTGTATATTTCCCTCAAAGAAGGTTGTTTCTTACGAGCAGGGAAATATTTAGCAGAGAAGTAATAAATCATATCCTGGGGACTACGCACACAAACAGGATCAAGAGAATTAAACCATATCTTAGCATCACCCTTTAATGAGAACGGAAATATTTTGAGTATATAAAGGTAACGCAATCTCTCATCATTAGTGAACAGGGCAGCTATATCATTTAACTTAGAAAGATGTGCCACAACAGTTTCAGATTCATAGCCATAAAACGGATCAGATTCAACCAAAGTAATTATTTCAGGATCAACAGAGAATTCATAATCTTTATCAGGAACACAAATAGGTGAAGTAGCAAAAGCAGGGTCAGGTCTCATTTTCTCTCTAAGTGATTCTTTGTTCCATTTAATTAATAATCTCTTAAGCTCATATCTATCTTTGCAAGCAAAAATAGCGGCAGAAGATTCCATATCAAAAAGATAACCCTCAGGAATAACAGGCATATTTTCATCATCACTATCATCATCGTATTCAGATTCAATAATTTCTTTTTCTCTAGCCCTAGCAATTTGTTCATCAAGAAATTCACTAAGGGGCACAGTAGTATCAGGCATAGAAGCAGTTTCATCATAAGTATCATGCATAGCAGAAGTGGCATCATCAATAACATGCGACATATCAGAACGAATAGCAGAAGAAGATGTAGGTGTCGCAAACTTACTCATAACAGAAGGTGAATCAAGTGCAGAGCTAGATTGGCAGTTCCTTACCTCCCCTCGTAGTTGAGGGATATATCTTGGTTTTTGGATCTCTCAAGTTCTTCATAGTGTCCACCAGATATAAATCCCAAGTGACTCAAAGAATAGAGCTATGCTCCCCGGCAACGGCGCCAGAAATTAGTCTTGATAACCCACAAGTATAGGGGATCGCAACAGCTTTTGAGGGTAGAGTATTCAACCCAAATTTATTGATTCGACACAAGGAGCGAAAGAATATTCTCAAGTATTAGCAGCTGAGTTGTCAATTCAACCACACCTGGAAACTTAGTATCTGCAGCAAAGTGTTTAGTAGCAAAGTAATATGATAGTGGTGGTAGCGGCAACAAAAGTAAAAACAGCAAAAGTAATGTTTTTGGTATTTTGTAGTGATTGTAACAATAGCAGCAGGAAAGTAAATAAGCGAGAACCACTATATGGAAAACTCGTAGGCATCGGATCAGAGATGGATAATTATGCCGGATGCGGTTCATAATGTAACAGTCATAACATAGGGTGACACAGAACTAGCTCCAATTCATCAATGTAATGTAGGCATGTATTCCGTACATAGTCATACGTGCTTATGGAAAAGAACTTGCATGACATCTTTTGTCCTACCCTCCCGTGGCAGCGGGGTCCTATTGGAAACTAAGGGATATTAAGGCCTCCTTTTAATAGAGAACCGGAACAAAGCATTAGCACATAGTGAATACATGAACTCCTCAAACTATGGTCATCACTGGGAGTGGTCCCGATTATTGTCACTTCGGGGTTGCCGGATCATAACACATAGTAGGTGACTATAGACTTGCAAGATAGGATCAAGAACTCACATATATTCATGAAAACATAATAGGTTCAGATCTGAAATCATGGCACTCGGGCCCTAGTGACAGGCATTAAGCATAGCAAAGTCATCGCAACATCAATCTCAGAACATAATGGATACTAGTTTGCTCTTGTTGTTGTAACTATGTCAAGCTAGCATTCAAGTTTTCAGCAAAGATTATAACTAACCACATTTGCAATAATTCTCAGGTCTCATGTTTACTCATATAAATAGCATAATCAACTAGCGAGCCATAATAATAAAACTTAGATGACAACACTTTCTCAAAACAATCATAATATGATATAATAAGATGGTATCTCGCTAGTCCTTTCTGAGACCGCAAAACATAAATGCAGAGCACCTTTAAAGATCAAGGACTGACTAGACATTGTAATTCATGGTAAAAGAGATCCAATCATAGTCATACCCAATATAAGTTAACAGTGATGAATGCAAATGACGGCTGCGCTCTCCAGCTAGTGCTTTTTAATAAGAGGGTGATGACTCAACATAAAAGTAAATGGATAGGCCCTTCGCAGAGGGAAGCAGGGATTTGTAGAGGTGCCAGAGCTCGGTTTTGCAATAGAGATAAATTGTATTTTGAGCGGTATACTTTCATTGTCAACATAACAACTAAGAGATGGCGATATCTTCCATGCTAAACACATTATAGGCGGTTCCCAAACAGAATGGTAAAGTTTATACTCCCCCTCCACCAACAAGCATCAATCCATGGCTTGCTCGAAACAACGAGTGCCTCCAACATACATCAGGTCCCAGGGGGAGTTTTGTTTGCAATTAATTTCGATTTAGTTTGCATAAAGCATGGGACTGGGCACCCCGGTGACCAGCCATTTTCTCGTGAGTGAGGAGCGGAGTCCACTCCTCTTGAGAATAACCCGCCTAACATGGAAGATAAGGACAACCTTTGTTGATACATGAGCTATTCGAGCATACAAAACAGAATATTTATTTGAAGGTTTAGAGTTTGGCACATACAAATTTACTTGGAACGGCAGGTAGATACCGCATATAGGAAGGTATGGTGGACTCATCTGGAATAACTTTGGGGTTTAAGGGATTGGATGCACAAGCAGTATTCCCGCTTAGTACAAGTGAAGGCTAGCAAAAGACTGGGAAGCGACCAACTAGAGAGCGACAACAGCCATGTACATGCATTAAAATTAATAAACATTGGATGCAAGCATGAGTAGGATATAATCCACCATGAACATAAATATCGTGAAGGCTATGTTGATTTGTTTCAACTACATGCGTGAACATGTGCCAAGTCAAGTCACTTAAATCATTCAAAGGAGGATACCACCCCATCATACCACATCATAATAATCTCAATAGCATGTTGGCACACAAGGTAAATCATTATAACTCATAGCTAATTAAGCATGGCACAAGCAACTATGATCTCTAATTGTCATTGAAAACATGTTTATTCATAATAAACTGAATCAAGAACGAGGGACTCATCATATTTACAAAAACAAAAGAGGTCGAGTTCATACCAGCTTTTTCTCATCTCAGTCAGTTCATCATATATCATCATAATTGCCTTTCACTTGCACGACCGAATGGTGTGAATAATAATAAGAGTGCACGTGCATTGGACTAAGATGGAATCTGCGAGCATTCAATAAACAGGAGAAGACAAGGCAATATGGGCTCTTGGTTAAATCAACAGTAATGCATATAAGAGCCACTTCAACAATTTAATCATGGTCTTCTCCTACTGACCCCCAAATAAAATAAAATAAATAAAACTATTTACACGGAAAGCTCCCAACAAGCAAAAGAAGAACGGGAAATATTTTTGGGTTTTCTTTTTAATTATTACTACTACAACAGAAAAATAAACTACTACTAATTTTTTTGGTTTTTCTTAAGGTTTAACAAACACACAAGAAGAAAGCAGGAAAAGGAAAATAAACTAGCATGGATATTACAGTGAAAAAGTATGAGCACCGACATCCAGCAATGAGTGTGTGTGAGCATAAATGTAATGTCGGTGAGAAATACGTACTCCCCCAAGCTTAGGCTTTTGGCCTAAGTTGGTCTATGGCCACGGCTGGCCTGGTGGATATCCATAATAATAGTTGTTGGGGTCGTACTGTGATGAGGAAGAATAGTTGGGATCATACTGATCTGCAGCGGTTAACGCCTGCTGAGCTGCAGCGTGGAGTCGGGCTGCCTCCGCTCTCCTCTCTTACTCTTCTGCCTCCTCTCTGGTAATAGCATATCTTCCTTTTGTCTGTGAATCAAAGAAGGCAGGAGCAGGGAGAGTAATACGGAAAACATGTCATTTATCAAAAATTAAGCGATAAAAGAGAGGTGATTCAGGCCTCTCGACAAACTGGTGCGAAGCCATAGAGTTATAATCTAAATATGCAGGAGGCAACTCCATATCACCCCCACGAATGTCTATTTCAAGAAAATGAGCTAAGCGGGTTACATAAATTCCTCCAAAGAAATCTCCATTATGTCTATTATGATGCAACCTACGAGCTACAATGGCTCACATATGATAAGATTGGTCTCCTAACACAGCACCCTAAGAATGCTAAGATCAGGGACACACATGTGACATGCTTCATCCTTAGCATTTATGCATCTACCGATGAAGAGAGCAAAATAATGTATAGCAGGAAAGTGAATGCTCCCTATGGTAGCCTGCGTTATATCTCTAGATTCCCCTACAGTTATACTAGCAAGAAAGTTTCTAAATTCAGATTTAGGGGGATCCCTAATATTGCCCCCATGATGGAAGTTCGCAAGCAGAAGTGAAATCCTCTAGGTCCACGGTATAAAATTTGTCATAAAGATCAAACATGACTGAAGGAGAATTACGTGAAGATGAATACTCAAACCTCCTCACAAATGAACTTGTGAGATCATGATACTGGGGGCATTTGTTAGCCTCAAAATCCTCAAGACCGGCATTGCGCAAATATGCTTTGAGTTCTTCTTTAATTCCCGCACGGTCCATAAAATTTTCCGGCGGCCATTCGCAAGGCCGTACTGGAGCGTCTCTTGGTGGATCCTCGTCAGCATCACGCATAGCAATCCTAGGTCCTTGCTTCTTAGAGGAACCACCTTGGAACATCTTCCTAAACATATTGTTTTCTCTGGAAAAATTCTGAAATTTTTAGTAACTTCAAAATAAAAGTAAACCAAACTCAATAATATTGATAAAAACTACTCCTACAAGTGCCTAGAGCCTATATCAAGCATTAGAACTACTTAGAACCATATAAATTTGACATGCAAGCTCAAGAACATGGTCACCTATGCAGCACAAATTTGCAAAGAATAAAGCACTAGAACAAAAACTAATTGGACCAATGGAGGAGTCACATACCAAAGAACAATCTCCCCATGCAGTTTTGCGAGAGGTGCATTGAGCAAGGAGATCGAAAATCGTAGCAAAAGTGGATGGAACTCGTGCTTGAGTTGGTTTTTCGGGTTTGTGTGAGATAGAGGAAGAAGATGGGTGCTGGGATAAGTGGAGGAGGGCCACTGTGGGCCCACGAGGCAGGGGCGCGCCCTAGGGGGGCGCCCACCACCCTCGTGGCCAGGTGGCAGCTCCTCCCGCGGTAATTTTTGCACAGTAAATCCTCAAATATTCCCAAAAAAATTATATTAAATTGGCATGGCATTCTGAGGACTTTTATTTTCGGGATATTTTTATATTGCACTGATAAGTCAGGAAACAGACAGAAAATACTATTTTTACTTTATTTAATATAAATAACAGAAAGTAAAAGTGGGGTACAGAAGTTTGTGCTTCTAGTTTCATCCATCTCATGCTCATCAAAAAGAATCCACTAACAAGGTTGATCAAGTCTTGTTAACAAACTCATTCCGATAATCATGAAACCGGAGAAATTTCAAATAACACTAAGTTACCTCAATGGGGATATGCACATCCCCAATAATAAGAATATCATATTTCTTCTTGACAGTAGGAAGAGGAAATTCAAAACCTCCAAATATAATCGATGGAATTTTTCCAATAGAGTTGATACTATGAACTTGAGGTTGTTTCCTCGGAAAGTGTACAGTATGCTCATTACCATTAACATGAAAAGTGACATTGCCTTTGTTGCAATCAATAAAAGCCCCTGCAGTATTAAGAAAAGGTCTTCCAAGAATAATAGACATACTATCATCCTCGGGAATATCAAGTATAACAAAGTCCGTTAAAATAGTAACGTTTGCAACCACAACAGGCACATCCTCACAGATGCCGACAGGTATAGTAGTTGATTTATCATCCATTTGCAAAGATATTTCAGTAGGTGTCATCTTATTCAAGTCAAGTCTACGATATAAAGAGAGAGGCATAGCACTAACACCGACTCCAAGATCACATAAAGCAGTTTTAATATAATTTATTTTAATGGAGAAAGGTATAGTAGGTACTCCGGGGTCTCCAAGTTTCTTTGGTATTCCACCCTTAAAAGTATAATTAGCAAGCATGGTGGAAATCTCAGCTTCCGGTATCTTTCTTTTATTAGTAATGATATCCTTCATATATTTAGCATAAGGATTTGTTTTGAGCACACCAGTTAATCTCATACGCAAAAATATAGGACTAATCATTTCAGCAAAGCGTTCAAAATCCTCATCATCCTTTTCCTTGGATGGTTTCGGAGGAAAAGGCATGGGTTTCTGAACCCAAGGTTCCCTTTCTTTACCATGTTTCCTAGCAACAAAGTCTCTTTTATCATAACGTTGATTCTTTGATTGTGGGTTATCAAGATCAACAACAGGTTCAATTTCTACATCATTATTATTACTAGGTTGAGCATCATCATGAACATCATCATTAATATTTTTACTAGGTTCATGTTCATTACCAGATTGTGTTTCAGCATCAGACATAGAAATATCATTTGGATTATCAGGTGGTTCAGCAATAGGTTCACTAGAAGTTTGCACAGTTCTATCATTTTTCTTCTTCTTCTTTTTAGAAGAACTAGGAACATCAATATTATTTCTTTGAGAATCTTGCTCAATTCTCTTAGGGTGGCCTTCAGGATACAAAGGTTCCTGGGTCATTCTACCAGTTCTAGTAGCCACTTTAACAGCACAATCATTTTTCTTACTATTCATTTCATTAAGCACTTCTTTTTGAGCCTTAAGTACTTGTTCTACTTGAGTGGTAACCATAGAAGCATGTTTGCTAACAAGTTTAAGTTCACCTTTAATATTAGCCATATAATTACCCAAGCGTCTAATCATATAAGCATTTTCTTTTAATTGTCTACCAAAATAAGCATTGAAGTTGTCTTGCTTAAACATAAAGTTATCAAACTCATCCAAGCACTGACTAGCAATTTTAGTAGGAGGGACTTCAGCTTTATCATATCTATAGAGAGAATTTACCTTTACTACCTGTGTCGAGATATCGGGATCAGGAGGTTCTTCAGTAAATAAATAATTAAGATCATATGTTTCTTCAACAGGCGGTATATTAAGACCATGTATTTCTTCAATAGGAGGTAAATTCTTAATGTCTTCAGCTTTAATACCTTTTTATTTCATAGATTTCTTTGCCTCTTGCATATCTTCGGGACTGAGAAATAGGATACCTCTCTTCTTCGGAGTTGGTTTAGGAATAGGCTCAGTAATTGGAGCAGGAGATGGCTCAAGAGGCGGCTCAGGAGGTGCCCAATTATTTTTATTTGTCAACATATTATTCAATAGAATTTCAGCTTCATCCGGTGTTCTTTCCCTGAAAAGAGAACCAGCACAACTATCCAGGTAATCTCTGGAAGCATCGGTTAGTCCATTATAAAAGATATCAACTATTTAAGGTTTCTTAAGAGGATGATCAGGCAATGCATTGAGTAACTTGAGAAGCCTCCCCAAGCTTGTGGGAGACTCTCTTCTTTAATTTGCACGAAGTTGTATATTTCCCTAAAGGCATCTTGTTTCTTATGAGCAGGGAAATATTTAGCAGAGAAGTAATAAATCATATCCTGGGGACTACGCACACAACCAGGATCAAGAGAATTAAACCATATCTTAGCATCACCCTTTAATGAGAACGGAAATATTTTGAGTATATAAAGGTAACGCGATCTCTCATCATTAGTGAACAGGGCAGCTATATCATTTAACTTAGTAAGATGTGCCACAACAGTTTCAGATTCATAGCCATAAAACCGATCAGATTCAACCAAAGTAATTATATCAGGATCAACAGAGAATTCATAATCTTTATCAGGAACACAAATAGGTGAAGTAGCAAAAGCAGGGTCAGGTCTCATTTTATCTCTAAGTGATTCTTTGTTCCATTTAATTAATAACCTCTTAAGCTCATATCTATCTTTGCAAGCAAAAATAGCGGCAGAAGATTCCATATCAAAAAGATAACCCTCAGGAATAACAGGCATATTTTCATCATCACTATCATCATCGTATTCAGAGTCAATAATTTCTTTTTCTCTAGCCCTAGCAATTTGTTCATCAAGAAATTCACTAAGGGCACAGTAGTATCAACCATAGAAGCAGTTTCATCATAAGTATCATGCATAGCAGAAGTGGCATCATCAATAACATGCGACATATCAGAACGAATAGCAGAAGCAGATGTAGGTGTCACAAACTTACTCATAACAGAAGGTGAATCAAGTGCAGAGCTAGATGGCAGTTCCTTACCTCCCCTCGTAGTTGAGGGATAGATCTTGGTTTTTGGATCTCTCAAGTTCTTCATAGTGTCCAGCAGATATAAATCCCAAGTGACTCAAAGAATGGAGCTATGCTCCCCGGCAACGGCGCCAGAAATTAGTCTTGATAACCCACAAGTATAGGTTCGTGGGTTTGTCACGGCAGATGTCCTAGAGAAAGGACTTAGTCATGGAGCCATCACGACGGGTTAGCTTGAAGGGGTTAAAGCGGACACAAGGACGCAAGAGAGTTTATACTAGTTCGGCCCCTTCGAGGAAGGTAAAGCCTACGTCTAGTTGTGATGGAATTGATGGGGTTTCGATGACTAGGGAGCAAACAAGCTTCGCCTATGTCTCGAGTTGTCGTCTGTTGTCCCTGAACCGCCGCCGGGTCGTCCCCTTATATACATGGGTGACGCTTGCCGGTTCAGAGAGTCCCAACACCGGTTCATACTCGTATCCGGGTTGGTCTCTCCTTGTTCCTAACTTATATTACAAGTATATGCACAAAGCTGATGTACGGCTACAGGTTGTAAACCGACTACGGGCCCTAGGCCTTTATCTGCCTCTTTGGGCTTTAACGCCTTTGAACTACTGATGGAGTTAAACCGGCCCAGGTAGGCCGGTTTATGCCCAGCAGTAATATCCCCAACATTAGGCCCCAGATTGACTTGAACAGGTTCATGTCAATCCTTAGTAAAAATCTTCGTCTTCAACATCTTCTTGTAGTTGTTGAACCGCCGTGACGTCATCTTCTCTGTTTGCTGTAAACCGGCGTGACATCATCTGTCATAAAGAAAACATCCATGATATCTTCTTGTTTAATAGATTCGCAATGACCGAGGTGACCGCCCTACTTCCAAAATCTGCGGTCCCTTGATTCCCGCGCCTGACACATGTCCTTTGCCTTATAAATAGGCCCGAAGGGTCATTTCTTTTCTTCCCTTCGTGCCCTTCCTCTTCGTCTTCCTCGCATCGCCAGTCTCAGAGCTCCGCCGCCGCCGTCGTCTTCTGCATCACCCTTGGCCGCTGCATCAACTTGAACGCGCCAGAAAGCCGCGGCGTCCTTCCGCGTTTTCCTCAGCTCTGGTAGGTCTTCTGTTCTTCTCAACATAGATTTGATCTAGGGCTTCGTGTTCTTGCGGTGTTCATCACTTGTTCATACTCATGTACTATCTCCTGGATGCACATGTGAACCCTTGCTTTGTGTAGCGGTAACTTTTAGTATCCGCCATTCGTTTCCTGCCCAAACCCGTAGATCTCACATATACTTCTGCCCATTGATTCAATACTGTTCTGCTTTGATCTTCGACTATTTTTCTTATTTTCTGAACTTGCTTCAGATCCAACGCCGTAACAAGACCTTATGAAACCTATTTCTGCATACATAACCATCCGCAATCTCAATTGCTTCAATGTTTAGATCAGGCGGTTTAACCTGATAGAAAATTTTCCAAACCGGTATATGCCATTAGTCACCTTGTTGAACCGCCATATGTTGTTGCTTCATAAAACTCCAGTTTAGATAGATCTGCTTCCGGTTTAACGTTGCACATATCAATGTACCTTGTAGATTTCATCATGGCCAAGCAAGTGTATGAGTGCAACTGGGTCCCTTCTCGCGTCACAGAGGATCAACTGGATGATTTAGTCCTGATTGGCGCCTTGGGCAGCAAAGATACCATCCATTGGAGGGCTCCTGGCAAAGAATGCCCCCCACACCTCGATAAGGAGAGGTTGTTATCTTCGTAGACCACTTAGCCCGGGGTTTTAAACCGCCCGGTTCTAAATTTTACCGAGATGTTCTAGCTGATTTCCAACTCCATCCGCAAGACACTGGCCCCAACTCTGTTACAAATATGTGCCACTTCCAAGTGCTCTGTGAGGTGTTCTTTCAAGAGGAGCCCACAGTGGAATTATTCAGAGATCTTTTCCATCTAAGCCGCCGTATTGAGTTTACTGATGGCTCTAATACGGAGTTGGGTGGCATGGCGATTCAAAAAAGGAAAGAGGTCACATACCCTCACGCCAAGCTACACAGTCACCCCAAGGAGTGGAATCAGACATGGTTCTACTGCAAAGACACCTCCCCTGCTGGTGAGAATCCCTTGCCTGGTTTTCGTCCGGAGCGGCTCAGCAATACCCATCCTTTTCCTCAACGATTGACTGCCCAGGAGAGAAGCAAATATGCTCCGCAGCTGTCAAAGCTCAGAGCCTTTATGGCCAACGGTTTAACAGGGGTTGACCTTGCTCGTTGTTGGATATCATGGAGCATACTGCCCCTTAGTCAGCGCTTCGGTTTGATGTGCGAATATACTGATAGTGTGGATGACCCACTGCGACATTCAAGACTCCAGCTGTCCGGTGAAGAAATCACGGAGGCTGCGCGTAAGATACTGAATGAACCGGAACACATCTGCGCTAGAACCGGCCTGCTTCCCTTCTGCGCCACCAACAAACCGCCAGCTGTAAGACTTTGACTTTTCCCTTTACTGAATCTGTTATTGATATGTCTGGTCATTGTTTTTAATATCAGTGTCTGCATAATCAGGGCGATGATCCGTTTTGGAGCAAAAAACTGCCGCAGGAGAAGCCAGAAAAACCAGACAAACCGGAAAGAGCAACCCGGCAAAAGACTAAAGCTGTGAAGAAGACTACCCATAGGAAAAGAACCACCGCCTCTTCTAATCCGGCTGCTGACGATGAAGTTGATAATCCGGATTTTGAGGTAGAACTTGACTCACTTGGTTTATTTTTCATGCGTCTTATTGATGATGATATTTGTCAGGATGATGTCGAAGCCAGCCACGCGGATGTTGCCGAGGTAATTATTCTCTCTTCCGATTCAGAAACCTTGCCTTCACAAAAAAATCCGTCAGGCAAACCGGAAAGTTAAATTTTCTCATCCTCTTGCTTATTTGGATCCTAAACTTCTTATGAAGACCCAACAACACGAAGCTCGCCGCACCACCCGGCACAGCGGCCAGGTAGTTACCTCCGCCGGTTTACCGAATAGTCCGGTTCGGAAACGCCATTCCGAGGTCTCTAATTTGCTTGTCAGTGCTTGTCCTAAAGCGGGCTTCTTTCGTCAACCTCTTACTCCGTCTGACTCCAATTATCAGGTTACTTCCCACTCATCTTCTGGCGAGTCATCGGCTACTCAGCTCCCACCGCTGAAAACGGTGTTTGGGTAAGCTATACTTATTGCAATGTTTGCAGTACATTGCCTTAGAACATATTCTGTATTTGATTTTGTCATCCTTCTCAGGGCCAAACCTAGGCCAAGCAAGAAGGCCCGCCTGGACAAAGCGGCTGAAGAGGATGCCGTTCTTGAAACGGACAAGACACCCAACGCTGAAGCGGCTATTCCTGAGGATATTCCCAACGATCCACCGCAACGAGATGATGATCTTATTAAAGAAGAGAGACCTACTGACACCTGTAACATCCCAAATTTTCAATTTGGAATGTTATACATTAGGTCATCATGCATATCATATTTTATTTTGCCTTTGGTTTTGATCCTAGAACATCCTAAGCAACTCAAGGACCCACGGAGAGAGTTGGGGATTTCGTTATTTACATATTGAGTTTTCTCAAATTATGTAAACGGGATCATTTGATTTTATTTATTTTATCATCAATTATTTCTATTACAAAAATATGAGAGAGGGAATAAAATGACTTTCCCAAACTATAGAAATATTGAGGATTTAATAAAAAATCAAATAAGATTTATTTCGAAGTTTTTTGGTATTTTTATTTGAATTTAGGAAAAATGCGCGTTTTTCAAAGTTGTAGTTTGGGCCCAGATAAGTGTTCACTTTATCGGGCTTGATTTTAGAAACCCGGCAAAATTTATTTCGTGATTTTTGGAGTCCGTTTAGTATTTCTTTTTATTTTTCTTCCGAGCGGAATTAATTTAAAAAAACAAAACCGACCTTGGGCCGTACCCGAGCGGGACTCCGCCCGGGGGGCGCCTTTCAATAGCGAGGCCCTGGCGCCGAAGCCCACAGCCGCCGCCGCCTAACCCTAGTCGCCGCCAAGTCGCCGCCGCCGCCGCCCGCCGCCGACTCGCCGGAGTGCGCGCCGCCCGAGGTTCGCCGCCGCCTCGTTTTCCGTGCCGTTTAAAAAAAATTCTGTTCGTCGTTTTTCTTTTTCGTCGGATTTTCCGCGGTTATTTTCTGATCGTGATTTCTGATCCGATTTTCGTTTTAGTATAACTTTTCGCTCGTTTATCGGAATCAGGCGATTCAAGCGCCTGGAGTTTTGTCTCGAAACCCTCTTTCCGAATAATCAACTTAAACAAGTTTTTGCTACTGTAAAATTTTCCCTAGATCCAGATTACTAGAACGAAGTTGTTTTCTTTCGCCGTTTGATTTCTTTTGCTTCGTTCGATTTGATTCTTTTTGCAAACCAGGGTTCTTAAGTTGAACTTTCTGGTTACATCTTCTATTTGAGTTTTACCTGTGCATTAGATGAGTACTTATTGTATGCTTGTTGTTTGTCTGCGATAGAATACCCGGAGTGCGTCGCCTGTTACTTCGAATCTCTAGGTTACGCGGATCATCAGCAAGGCAAGTAACACTTTGATCATACCTTTTTCTACAACCCAGTTTTATTGCATTAGATCAATCTTCACACACTGCATGATTAGGATCTAATTAAATTGTGGGATGGGTAGTAGATGAGGTAGTACCTATTACCTGTTTATTATCAAACCTTTGGGAGTTACTTCTACGTTTGCTTATTATGCCATGCTATGCTAGTAGACGTGGATTGGGTGAGTGAAATCCATGACAGATGTGAGATTGTTAATTAAGGGTTTATCTAAGGTGGCAACCTAACACACATCTGGGTGGATTGAGGCACCTGGGGTTTCCAGGACTTGCCTGTTTTCTTTTGGACCGCCACCCAGGCTCAAAGGGATCATGAGATTATTCATACTAGAAACTTCCGTGTGCAGCCACAAGCCATTATGGGCTCTGGCATAGTTGACTAAGTTGTGCGAACTCTTACAGGGTAGACTAGCAGATGTAGGGGAAAGTAGGTGTACCGGTCTATCCGTCGTAAGGTGCTAGCGCTTCTGAAAGACTGTGTCTCGGTCATCCGTTTCTCAAACACCAAGTAGTGCGAGAAATCCAACGGAGGCGATCGAGTCTTGTGGGGAAAAGTGTGCAAATCACTGCAGAGTGTAACAAACTAATCATGGTTAGCCGTGTCCCCGGTTATGGACATCTTGAGTATCTAGTACCTGGATTATCATGTGAATCTCGACATGTTACCCTAAATTAATATTGTTGGGTTTTAATGATGTTACTTAATTGGGATTGAGAATGCTGTCAACCATTCTCAATGTTTAACAACCACCATGATAGTAATTAATTTTATTCCTTTGAAGTAGGGAAAAATTGGCTTTACGCAAAAACTGTAACCATAGAGCTTTCCACCAGCCAAATATGCATATAGTATAGTTGTTGCATTTCCATTACTCTTTATGTGTTACCTTGCCAGCATATTCCATGTGCTGACCCGTTTCGGGCTGCAACGTTAATGTTGCAGACTTTTCAGACGACGATTGAGGAGTTTTAGGTCGTGGTTCTATACTTAGTGATGCCGTTGGAGTTGATGGACTCACTTATCTTCCAAGCATTCCGCTGTTATCGTTATTAGTTGGCCTTAAGCCATATTTGTTGTAATAAGTTCTCTTTTGAGACACTCGATGTAATAAGTGTGTGATTGCTACTCTGCTAGAAATCCTTCAAGTACTGTGTGGTGTCAGCATTACTGATCCAGGGGTGACACCGGAGCACAGAGATCAGACTGTTTGAGGTCTGGTCGCCACAGAGATGGTATCAGA
This sequence comes from Triticum urartu, assembly GCF_056163025.1. NCBI lineage: Eukaryota > Viridiplantae > Streptophyta > Magnoliopsida > Poales > Poaceae > Triticum > Triticum urartu. Next base: position 417,663,869 of record NC_141877.1, on the reverse strand, counting down.
GCACACGCTGACTGTAGGACACGACCCCTAAGCTAAAGACCTAGGTCACTACTCACTCTCTTCACTTCTGACTTCTCATCTTTTCTACTCTTTAGGATGGCGGATGCAAGGAACAAGTTCACACAACCAGATGAAGATACACCCTTTGGACGCCACTTGAAGGAAGTCACTAGATACCTGAACATAGGAGTACCAAGCTTCACGGGAACCTACAACGCCACTTTATCTGAGGAAGAGCGCTGGATGATTCAAGTTCAAGTTCTAGGAAGGACGTTCATGCCAGTCACTGAGCCCATAGAGTTTTCTTTTGATGCACCAACTTGGAGTCTAGGAAAGAGCATGGCAGCTCACATCGCCATGGGACGCATTGGAGAAGTCTACCGCAAGGATCTTAAGGATACTATCTACCAGATTTGTGGGCGCCGAGATGAACACTGGGAGATGATCAGCACCAGGAAAGATAGATCAATTGCAGCTTTTATTCAGGAGTTAAACCAGCACATTCGACGACAGGAGAATCAGATGTGCGCCGACATGATTGATCTGAAGAAGGCTAAGACTAGAATCAAGGAACTGGAGGAAGAACTCAAGGCTACACGCGAAGATTATGAAGAAGAAATTGAAGTATTGGTGGAGAAGAATGACGATCTGATTAAGAAGATTGGAATATTTATGGGAGGCCCGACACCAGTAGATGAAGACGAAGAACCCAAGGAGATTAGCTCGGAGGACTACATCATCATTGACGGCACCGACTCGGAACAAGATAGTAGCGATGATGACTATGTTGATGAAGCAGGAGCAGATATCATGGAGTCTACAACCGTAGAATATTTCTAGTAGACCACCTCATCAGTAGTAGTAGTCCACCATGTAAATATAGTAGTCCGAGCACTTTTGCGATAGCTAGATCGATTGTATGTCCTTGTTTGATTGATTGAAGTGAATTGTTTGTTTTTGCCTCATGTGCATATGGGTAGTGTTTTCTCTTTATACCCCTCTATTCTTATATCTCATCTTTTCTAAACCCTCAGATGCCTCTGAGACGTGACCCCGGATTTGCCTTTCCGCCGGAGCTCACCCAGTTGATCCAGCAGCAGAACACCTTGATGCAGTTGCTAGTTCAGAATCAGAATCAGGGGAACAACAACAACAACCCACCACCACCACCACCTGTTGACCACTTAGCCCATTTTCTTAGGCTGAATCCGCCGGTGTTTTCCAGTAGCACCGAGCCGATAGTAGCAGATGATTGGCTCCGCAAGATAGCTAGGGAGTTGATCATAGCAGGATGCGCAGATGCGGAGAAGGTGAAGTTTGCCGCACATCAGTTAGAAGGACCCGCAGCGTCTTGGTGGGAGAATTTCACAGCCACCTTCCCAGTCGACACTGCCACATGGGACCAGTTTCAGTAGGCTTTTCGTACTTCCCATGTTTCAGCAGGAGCAATGGCCATGAAGAAGCGTGAGTTTCGTAACTTGCGCCAAGGAGGACGCACAGTTGGCCAGTATGTGGAGGAGTTTAGTAAGCTAGCACGATATGCCCCAGATGACGTTGCTACGGATGCAGCTAAGCTGGAGAAATTCCTGGAAGGATTGAATGATGAGTTGAGTATGCAGTTGATGGTAGCCACCTTCAACAACTACCAGGAGTTGGTAGATCGTGCTCTTATGATTGAAGGGAAGCAGCAGCAGATTGAGAACCGCAAGAGGAAGTATGGACAAGGAAAGTATAATTCAGGAGCTTAGCAGAAACCTCGTTTTACCCCTAGGCCAGGAGGACATTTTCAGCATACCCATGGAGTAGGTAGCTCGCACAATCACAATGGCACCAAGAATGGTAATGGGAATGGAGGAAGCAATGGCCAGAACCGCAGCACCCCATCAACCCCAGCCAAGAAGGACTTGAGCCAAGTCACTTGCTATAAGTGTTCGAAGCCAGGACATTATGCAAATGACTGTCCTGAAGGACAAAACGGCAATGGAAGCTCTGGAAAGAAGCCGAACCCTTTCAACAGGGGACAGGTGAACCACGTTAATGTGGAGGAGGTTGAAGCTCAGCCCGATGCAGTAATAGGTAAGTTTTTGGTTAAGTCATTTACTGCACTCGTTCTTTTTGATACTGGTGCATCGCATTCATACATATCAAGGGGATTTGTGGAAAAGTATAGCCTGCCCACTAGGATTCTTAAAACACCTATGCTAGTAAGCTCACCAGGAGCAGAGTACATGGCCAGTCAAGGATGTCTTCAAGTGCCATTAAGTATAGGAAGGCATGTTTTCCCAACGGATTTAATTATTTTGGAATCCCAAGGTCTGGATGTGATTCTTGGTATGGATTGGTTGTCGATGTATGGAGGAAACATCGATTGCGCCAGTAAGACAATTTTGCTCACAACGCCAGAAGGAAGAAAGATCAAGTATGTATCCCGACATGCGCCAAACAGGACACAAGTAAATTCCTTATCAGGAGTTGTGCAGGAGGAAGTACCAGTGGTAAAGGATTTTCCTGATGTATTTCCCGAAGAGTTGCCAGGCATGCCACCGGATAGAGATATTGAGTTTTTGATTGAGCTATTGCCAGGCACTGGGCCAATATCGAAGCGACCATATAGGATGCTAGCAAAGGATTTGGTGGAAATTAAGAAGCAGATTAAGGAGTTACTGGATAAAGGTTACATTCGCCCAAGTTCTTCGCCTTGGGGATCACCAGTACTTCTAGTAGAGAAGAAGGATGGATCGTTAAGGATGGTTGTTGACTATCGAGGATTGAATGAAGTAACAATCAAGAACAAGTACCCGCTACCAATGATAAATGATCTGTTTGATCGATTGCAAGGAGCCAAAGTGTTTTCCAAGATCGATTTGCAATCAGGATACCATCAGTTGAAGATTCGAGAACAGGATATTCCAAAGACAGCTTTTACCACCAGGTATGGGCTGTATGAGTATACCGTTATGTCATTTGGACTGACTAACGCGCCTGCCTATTTTATGAACATGATGAACAAAGTGTTTATGGAGTTTTTGGATAAGTTCGTCGTAGTGTTCATTGATGATATCCTGGTATATTCGAAGAATGAAGAGGAGCATAAGGAGCATTTGCATTTGGTACTTGGAAAGCTCAGAGAACATCAATTATATGCCAAGTTCAGCAAATGTGAGTTTTGGTTGAAGGAAGTAGGATTCCTCGGACACGTTATATCCAGAGAAGGTATAGCTATTGATCCCGCTAAAGTTGAAACCGTGACCAAGTGGGAAGCACCAACAACAGTTGGAGATATCCGGAGTTTTCTTGGACTCACAGGATACTACCGGAGATTTATTGGGAACTTCTCAAAGATCGCGAAACCTATGACGGAGTTGTTGAAGAAGGATACTAAGTTCAAATGGACTGAGGAGTGTGAGGCAAGTTTTTAGGAGTTGAAGAACCGTTTGGTTACCTCACCAGTGTTGATTTTGCCAGATCAAACCAAGGATTATGAGGTGTATTGCGACGCTTCACGTCGAGGACTTGGAGCAGTGCTTATGCAGGAAGGAAGAGTTGTTTCATATGCTTCACGACAACTGAAGCCCCATGAGTTGAATTATGCTACGCATGATTTGGAGTTAGCAGCCGTAGTGCATGCGTTGAAGACATGGAGACATTTCCTCATCGGAAATCATTGTGAGGTGTACACGGATCATAAGAGTTTGAAGTACATTTTCACGCAGAAGAAGTTGAATCTCAGACAAAGGAGATGGTTGGAGCTCATCAAGGATTATGATATGAAATTGCATTATCATCCCGGGAAGGCTAATGTAGTAGCTGACGCATTGAGCCGTAAGAGTCATGTCAATACACTAATGACGGGAGAAATACCCAAGGAGTTAGCAGAAAATTTTCGTGAACTATGTATGGAAATAGTTTCGAGAGGCTATGTAGCAGCGTTGGAAATCCATTCAACTCTGATGAATAGAATCAGAGAAGCTCGGAAAACTGACAAGGAGATTGCTTCTATAAAGGAGAAAATGAAAGAAGGAAAAGCTAAAGGATTTCGTGAGGATGAGCACGACACCCTATGGTTTGAAGACTGTGTTTATGTACCCAATGACCCGGAGATCAGAAAGTTGATTTTTCAAGAGGCACATGATTCACCGTATTCGATTCAGCCAGGAAATACCAAGATGTATTTGGATTTGAAGGATATTTTCTGGTGGACCGGAATGAAAAAGGATATTGCGGAGTATGTAGCAGTTTGTGACGTATGTCAGAGAGTAAAGGCAAAGCATCAGAAGCCAGCAGGATTGTTGCAACCATTGCTGATACCCGAATGGAAGTGGGATAAGCTAGGCATGGATTTTATCACGGGATTACCAAGGACTCGTTCAGGCTATGACTCGATTTGGGTTGTAGTTGATCGATTGACGAAGGTAGCCCATTTCATCCCAGTAAAGACCACTTACACAAGTGCTAAATTGGCAAAGATATACATGACCAGGATCGTAAGTTTGCATGGAGTTCCGAGGACCATCGTATCAGAAAGAGGAACCCAGTTTACCTCAAAGTTCTGGAAGCAGTTGCATGAGACTTTGGGTACTAGGCTAGAATTTAGTACAGCTTTTCACCCGCAGACAGATGGACAGACTGAGAGAGTCAATCAGATTTTGGAGGATATGCTGAGAGCTTGTGCGCTAGATTATGGATCTAGTTGGGACGATAATTTGCCATATGCAGAGTTTTCTTACAATAATAGCTATTCGACCAGTTTGAAGATGGCCCCTTTCGAAGCTTTGTACGGAAGGAGGTGCAGGACACCGTTGTCATGGGACGAAGTTGGAGACCGCCAGTTGTTTGGAGCAGATCTGATTAAGGAGTCTGAACAGAAGGTGAAGTTGATTCGCGATAGGCTCAAGGTAGCCCAGTCCAGGCAGAAGAGCTACGCAGATTCTAAACGCAAGGAGACAGTTTACGAAGTCGGAGATAGAGCTTATCTTCGAGTATCCCCACTTCGAGGGATTAAGCGTTTGGAGTTAAGGGGAAGTTAGCGCCACGATTTGTAGGACCATATCGAGTTTTGGAGCGTATGGGAGAAGTGGCTTACAAGTTGGAATTGCCAGAAGGATTAACAAGAGTTCATGATGTGTTTCACGTTTCTCAGTTGAAGAAGTGTCACGCAGAGATGGCTGACATACCTTTGAGAGACACAGTGCCATTGGAAGCAACTCAGTTGGATAACAATTTGACCTATGAAGAGAAACCAGTCAAGATTCTCGAGTTTGCCAGCCAAGTTACTCGCAGCAAGGTTATCAAGTTTTGCAAAGTTCAGTGGAGCCACCACACAGAGGATGAAGCCACCTGGGAGCGAGAGGAAGATTTGCTCAAGGACCACCCTCACCTATTTTCTAGCCAACCCGAATCTCGAGGGCGAGATTCATTTTAAGGGGGGTAGGTTTGTAACATCCCAAATTTTCAATTTGGAATGTTGTACATTAGGTCATCATGCATATCATATTTTATTTTGCCTTTGGTTTTGATCCTAGAAAATCCTAAGCAACTCAAGGACCCATGGAGAGAGTTGGGGATTTTGTTATTTACATATTGAGTTTTCTCAAATTATGTAAACGGGATCATTTGATTTTATTTATTTTATCATCAATTATTTCTCTTACAAAAATATGAGAGAGGGAATAAAATGACTTTCCCAAACTATAGAAATATTGAGGATTTAATAAGAAAATCAAATAAGATTTATTTCGAAGTTTTTCGGTATTTTTATTTGAATTTAGGAAAAATGCACGTTTTTCAAAGTTGTAGTTTGGGCCCAGATAAATGTTCACTTTATTGGGCTTGATTTTAGAAACCCAGAAAAATTTATTTCATGATTTTTGCAGTCCATTTAGTATTTCTTTTTATTTTTCTTCCGAGCGGAATTAATTTAAAAAAACGAAACCGACCTTGGGCCGTACCCGAGCGGGACTCCGCCCGGGGGGCGCCTTTAAATAGCGAGGCCCCAGCGCCGAAGCCCACAGCCGCCGCCGCCGCCCGCCGTCGCCGACTCGCCGGAGTGCGCGCGCCCGAGGTTCTCCGCCGCCTCGTTTTCCGTGCCGTTTTAAAAAAAAATCTGTTCGTCGTTTTTCTTTTTCGTCGGATTTTCCGCGGTTATTTTCTGATCGCGATTTCTGATCCGATTTTCGTTTTAGTATAACTTTTCGCTCGTTTATCGGAATCAGGCGATTCAAGCGCCTGGAGTTTCGTCTCGAAACTCTCTTTCCGAATAATCAACTTAAACAAGTTTTTGCTACTGTAAAATTTGCCCTAGATCCAGATTACTAGAACGAAGTTGTTTTGTTTCGCCGTTTGATTTCTTTTGCTTCGTTCGATTTGATTCTTTTTGCAAACCAGGGTTCTTAAGTTGAACTTTCTGGTTAGATCTTCTATTTGAGTTTTACCTATGCATTAGATGAGTACTTATTGTATGCTTGTTGTTTGTCTGCGATAGAATACCCGGAGTGCGCCGCCTGTTACTTCGAATCTCTAGGTTACGCGGATCATCAGCAAGGCAAGTAACACTTTGATCATACCTTTTTCTACAACCCAGTTTTATTGCATTAGATCAATCTTCACACACTGCATGATTAGGATCTAATTAAATTGTGGGATGGGTAGTAGATGAGGTAGTACCTATTACCTGTTTATTATCAAACCTTTGGGAGTTACTTCTACGTTTGCTTATTATGCCATGCTATGCAAGTAGACGTGGATTAGGTGAGTGAAATCCATGACAGATGTGAGATTGTTAATTAAGGGTTTATCTAAGGTGGCAACCTAACACACACATCTGGGTGGATTGAGGCACCTGGGGTTTCCAGGACTTGCCTGTTTTCTTTTGGACCGCCACCCAGGCTCAAAGGGATCATGAGATTATTCATACTAGAAACTTCCGTGTGCAGCCACAAGCCATTATGGGCTCTGGCATAGTTGACTAAGTCGTGCGAACTCTTACAGGGTAGACTAGCAGATGTAGGGGAAAGTAGGTGTACCGGTCTATCCGTCGTAAGGTGCTAGCGCTTCTGAAAGACTGTGTCTCGGTCATCCGTTTCTCAAACACCAAGTAGTGCGAGAAATCCAACGGAGCCGATCGAGTCTTGTGGGGAAAAGTGCGCAAACCTCTGCAGAGTGTAACAAACTAATCATGGTTAGCCGAGTCCCCGGTTATGGACATCTTGAGTATCTAGTACCTGGATTATCATGTGAATCTCGACATGTTACCCTAAATTAATATTGTTGGGTTTTAATGATGTTACTTAATTGGGATTGAGAATGCTGTCAACCATTCTCAATGTTTAACAACCACCATGATAGTAATTAATTTTATTCCTTTGAAGTAGGGAAAAATTGGCTTTATGCAAAAACTGTAACCATAGAGCTTTCCACCAGCCAAATATGCATATAGTATAGTTGTTGCATTTCCATTACTCTCTATGTGTTACCTTGCCAGCATATTCCATGTGCTGACCCGTTTCGAGCTGCAACGTTAATGTTGCAGACTTTTCAGACGACGATTGAGGAGTTTTAGGTCGTGGTTCTATACTCAGTGATGCCGTTGGAGTTGATGGACTCACTTATCTTCCAAGCATTCCGCTGTTATCGTTATTAGTTGGCCTTAAGCCATATTTATTGTAATAAGTTCTCTTTTAAGACACTCGATGTAATAAGTGTGTGATTGCTACTCTGCTATAAATCCTTCAAGTACTGTGTGGTGTCAGCATTACTGATCCAGGGATGACACCGGAGCACAGAGATCAGACTGTTTGAGGTCTGGTCGCCACAACACCTCAGATCCTACCCATCAGCCTACAGGTTCCATCCGGATTGAAAGCTCCACCGGTCCAGCAAAGCCTACTGACAAGCCAACAGCTCCAGTGCAAACCGGCGGTACCAAAGATGATGAGGTTGTCATTACTGGTACTGGCCATACTGAGCCAAACAATCATGTCGCTTTATCCAAACATTCTGCCAAGGAAGAACTTGCTTCCTTTGGTAAAGGCAAGTGGAACGCTGATCTGACGACTTACGCTGCTTTGAATGCCCAAGATATCCATTCCGGCTATCTGAACCGGCTGTATACCAGCCGTGACTATGAAGCCGGTCTGGTCAACATGATGAAAGACAAATATGAGGTAATTTCCATATGCTCCTTCTTTCTTGTATGCTTCCATTCCTGACTCTCCTAGCCCCCAAGGGCCGGTTTGGAATATTCTTTCAAACTGGGACTTAAATAATATAAATCTTGTTGCTTTAAAATTTGCTGATGTAGCCCCCAAGGGCCGGTTCAACTTTTAGCGTAGTTAAACCGGTACTTTAAGTAATTGAAACTGCCGTATCAGAATATATATGATCAAATAGCCATTAGCCCCCAAGTGCCAAGTTGAATACTTGTATTGATCTTGGGACTTTGTAAACAATCAAAAGATGAAGGGGTAAATCGGAGGCCGCATTAGATCAAATATGCATTAGCCCCCAAGTACTAAGCGCATAACTTGTTATGTGGTTGGTACTTGAATCCTTCTACCAGTTTGCTGAAGCATATATATGTATGCATGCAGGCGGAGCTGAAGACAAAAGAGAACCAAGTCATCGATCTTCAAGAAGCCCTGAAAACCCAACAAGCTGAAACCTCCAAAGCAAAAGAGGAATTGGCCAGTGCTTTAAGCGCCATGGAACAACTTAAGGAAAATTTCAAAAAGAAACGGGCGGACTGGGCCACTAAGAAATCCGCTTTGATCAAACGAGCAGAGGATGCTAAGGCTGCACTAAAACCAGTGTCAGATGAACTGACCAGCATAAAGCGGTACGTGCATGCCATGACTGCTGCTATCTTTGGTAAGTCAGTTTTCCTACTGAATTGGCTCTGCCTTCTGAAAAAGTCGCTGGCTTATTAACCCTTTATGGTATTTCAGGGACACGCATTGGTCACTTGGGGTCAGATGTACGGAAGAAGCTAAAAGCCGCCTATACATTGGTTGAACAATTGTATACTGATGCCCAGCGGATCATCTGTACCGCCTCTCATAACAAACCGGCGCCTACTTTGATTCAAGATACTCTGATGAAACTGTCGGTGCTTCCTGCCCGGATTGAAGAGCTAAAGAAATCTGCTGCTCGAACCAGCGCAATCAATGCTTTAATCCGGGCAAAAGCCTGGGTGCCGTACTTTGATCCTGTTGAAGCTGCTCAGGGCTATCCCAGCTTGAAGGAAGACGGATCAGAATTCGGTGAAGCGGATCTGCGAGCGATAAACCGGGAGGTGCGTCCACTAGCTTGTCAGTTGGCTGAGGAAGCAGACTTGTCTCGTTATCAAGCGCAATATGACAGACAGAACAAGCGAATAGCTGCGCCAATCCATGAATCAGAAAATCTGATTCCTCCCATTCGTAAGCATACTTACGCTCCCGATATTGACCCGTCCTTGCTGATCCATGATGAAGCTGTTTTTCAAGCATTAGTGGGAATCGACTGGACAACTGTGGATTTCCAGCCACTAGGTAGGGATACGGAGGCTGAAGCGGCGCAGGACGACCCACAACCATCAGGCCAGGCTGGTGACCAAGCTTGAACCGGACGCCGGTTTAAAACTGCCTCTTCTTCGGGAAAAACAATTATATTATTATGGGCACCATGTTGCCTTGTAATAGGCTAGCTGATACCTTTGATGTTGATATGCCTTCGTGCATAATTTGTTCTTCCTGTGGCAATGAACTTTCCAAAACACTTTCTGAAATGAAAAATTCGTCAAGTGCCACCGCGGTTGTACCGTCAGGCGGAATATGATGTCTGCATATATGAAATCAAAACAAAATTTTAAGTATGACCAAATTTTGAGATACATAATACCTGCCGTCATTGAGCGTGAAGTTGGCTTGGCCAATCTTGAAGCGAGTTTTGCAAACCCATACTGTTGGAGGAGATAATAGCTCGTGTATATATATATGACGCTGGTTTACCATGTAAACCGTGCCGGGTTATGATAAACACCATGTTACTCCATAAGAGGATGTTAACAACAAGGATCAAACCAGACAAATAGTCTCCGGATTGACGTGAACTGTGTTCCGTCAATTGATTGGTTAAAAAAACTTTGTCAGTTTAAAGAACAGAATAAAAAGCAAAAAAAACCTTCAAAGAAAAGTATGAAGCAAAAGCAACGACAAAAACGTTTGCCAAAAAAGATTTATTTAAGCTGATCAAATGGCGTAACCATGGCCAAACACGACCAAGCTCCCGTTAGGTGTAACTATGGTTCTAGTTAGCCAGGTCCCCAAGTGATTCTTGTGGCATTTATGCCGACCAAATGGCGTGGTCATGGTTCGGGTTCGACCAAGCCCCCAAGTGATTCTGTGGCCTTAGGCCGATCAAGAGGCATGACTGGTTCAGACATGACCAAGTCCCCAAGTGATCTGGTGGCTTTCGCCTATCAAGAGGCATGGTATTGGTTCGGACGCGACCAATCCTCCAAGTGATATAACACGATGCTTTTAGCAAAGCGAACTCAAGGGGTAAACCGGAGGCCGTTTTAGAGCAACTCCATGTAACCTCACATGATGTAAAAGAACAGATCCCCCGCTTTAGCTGAGGTTCCGGTTTATTATACTTAATCATAATATATACATTGTATGTACATAAGTATAGCCAATGGCTCAGGTATAGTAAGGCCGAAGATGAGCTATATTCAACGGCCTGTTAATCTCTTCCTCTGATGTACGTGAGTCCTTATGCTCTCGAATATCGATCAGATAGTATGACCCGTTGTGCAGATTCTTGCTGACCACGAAAGGCCCCTCCCAAGGTGGGGATAGCTTATGCATATCAGTCTGATCTTGGATGAGCCGAAGCACCAAATCTCCTTCCTGGAAGGCTCTAGTTCTGACTCGGCGACTGTGATAACGACGAAGATCCTGCTGGTAAATCGCCGACCGGGCGGCTACGATGTCATGCTCTTCATCCAATCGATCCAAAGCATCTTGTCGTGCTGTCTCGTTGTCCACTTCAACATAAGCCGTGACATGAGGTGAGTCATGACGGATATCGCTGGGGAGAACCGCCTCCGCTCCATAAACCATGAAGAACGGTGTGTATCCTGTTGATCTGTTGGGTGTTGTATTGATGCTCCATAACACAGATGGTAATTCTTCTACCCAACAACCCGGCGTTCTTTGCAAAGGAACCATGAGCCGGGGCTTGATGCCTCTCAAGATCTCTTGATTAGCTCTTTCTGCTTGACCATTGGACTGTGGAATTGCCACTGATGAAAGGTCAAACCGGATGTGCTCCCGTTCGCAGAACTCCTTCATAGCACCTTTGGATAAATTGGTACCATTATCTGTGATAATACTGTGCGGAAAGCCAAACCAAAAAATCACCTTTTTGATGAACTGAACCGCCGTGGCCGCATCACACTTGCTAACAGGTTCTGCCTCCACCCACTTTGTAAACTTTTCCACCGCCACCAGGAGGTGGGTCTTCTTATCTTTGGACCTTTTGAAAGGCCCAACCATATCCAACCCCCAAGTCGCAAACGGCCAAGTAAGTGGAATCATCCTCAATTCTTGAGCCGGTACATGGGCACGTCTTGAAAACCTTTGGCAACCATCACATCGTCTGACCAGATCCTTCGCATCAGCATGAGCAGTTAACCAATAGAAACCATGGCGAAACGCTTTAGCCACCAGAGACTTTGAACCAGCATGGTGACCACAATCTCCTTCGTGGATCTCCCGCAAAATTTCACGGCCTTCTTCAGGAGACACGCAACGTTGAAAAGCTCCTGATACACTGCAATGATGTAACTCACCGTTGATGACAGCCATGGACTTGGATCGCCGGATTATCTGCCGGGCCAGAATCTCATTTTCTGGCAACTCGCCCCGGTTCTTGTACGTCAGATAAGGAAGCGTCCAATCCGGAATAACATGAAGCACTGCCACCAATTGAGCCTCCGGATCAGGAATGGCCAAATCCTCTTCACCAGGGATCTTCACCGACGGGTTGTGCAGTACATCCAGAAAAACATTGGGTGGGACCGGTTTGCGCTGAGAGCCCAGCCGGCTTAAAGCGTCCGCCGCTTCATTTTTCCGCCGGTTCACGTGGTCCACCTGATAGCCTCTGAAATAACCTGCAACAATATCCACCTCACGACGATATGCTACCATGAGTGGGTCCTTGGAGTCCCAAGTGCTAGACACTTGCTGAGCCACAAGGTCCGAATCACCGAAGCACTTAACTCGACTTAGATTCATCTCCTTAGCCATCCGAAGACCATGGAGCAGGGCTTCATACTCAGCTGCATTGTTAGTACAAGGGAACATTAAACGGAGAACATAACAAAACTTATCACCTCGTGGGGAAGTTAATACGACTCCAGCCCCCGAGCCTTCCAACTGCCTGGAATGGATGGTCCAATACGTATGATCTGGCTTTTCTTCAGGTTCTTGCATTTCCGTCCAATCATTGATGAAATCAACAAGCGCTTGAGACTTAATCGCTGTCCGAGGCACATATTTCAAACCGTACGGACCTAGCTCTATGGCCCACTTTGCAATCCGGCCAGTTGCTTCCCGGTTCTGGATGATATCTCCCAAAGGAGTAGAACTGACCATCGTAATTGGGTGCCCTTGGAAGTATTGCTTAAGCTTCCGGCTTGCCATAAAAACTCCGTACACCAGCTTCTGCCAATGCGGATACCTTTTCTTGGACTCAATGAGTACCTCACTGATATAATAGACCGGACGTTGAACCGGATGCTCCTTGCCTGCCTCCTTTCGTTCCACCACAATAGCCACGCTGACCGCACGAGCATTAGCAGCAACATATAGCAGTAATGGCTCCTTGTCAATGGGAGCAGCGAGCACAGGCGGATTGGCCAATTGCCGCTTTAAGTCCTCAAATGCTTCATCAGCAGCAGAACTCCAGACGAACTGATCCGTCTTCTTCAACATCTGATACAAAGGGATCGCCTTCTCACCCAGGCGGCTGATAAACCGGCTTAACGCAGCAATCCAGCCTGCCAGGCGTTGAACATCATTGATACACTTCGGTTTAGCCAGGGAGGTGATGGCTGTGATCTTCTCCGGATTAGCCTCAATTCCCCTGTTGGACACCAGAAAACCCAATAACTTGCCCTCCAGTACACCAAAGACACACTTGTCCGGATTAAGCATCATCTTGTACGTCCTTAGGTTATCAAAGGTTTCCTTCAAATCATCAACCAGAGTCTCCTTCTTCCTGGATTTAACCATGATATCATCCACGTAAGCATGTACATTACGGCCAATCTGCTTGTGAAGACAATTTTGTACACACCGTTGATAGGTTGCCTGGGCACTTTTGAGCTCAAAGGGCATAGACACATAGCAGAAGGCTCCAAAGGGAGTTATGAATGCCGTCTTCTCCTGGTCCTTAACTGCCATTTTGATCTGATGATAGCCAGAATATGCATCCAAAAAACTTAAACGCTCACAACCCGTCGTAGCATCAATGATTTAATCAATACGGGGGAGGGCAAACGGATCTGCTGGACAAGCTTTATTAAGATCTGTGTAATCCACACACATACGCCAGGTGCCATTTTTCTTAAGGACTAGCACCGGATTGGCAAGCCACTCAGGGTGAAAAACTTCAACAATAAAACCAGCTGCTAAGAGCCTGCCTACCTCTTCCCCAATCGCCTTGCGTCTTTCTTCGTTAAACCGGCGGAGGAACTGTTTCACCAGTTTGTATTTAGGATCCACATTAAGTGTGTGCTCAGCGAGTTGCCTCGGTATACCTGGCATGTCAGAGGGCTTCCATGCAAAAATGTCCCGATTCTCACGGATGAACTCGATGAGCGTGCTTTCCTATTTTGGATCCAAGTTGGCACTAATGCTGAACTGCTTGGACGAATCGCCAGGCACGAAGTCAACAAGCTTAGTTTCTGCTGCCGATTTGAACTTCAGGGCTGGATCATGCTCCGTAGTTGGCTCTTCAATGGAGTCATGTCCGCTGGATCAACATTGTCTTTATAGTACTTTAACTCCTCGGTGGCACAAACCGACTCTGCATAAGCCGCATCTCCTTCCTCGCATTCCAAAGCGATCTTGCGGCTTCCGTGAACCGTTATTGTCCCCTTGTGACCCGGCATTTTGAGCTGCAAATACACATAACAGGGCCGAGCCATAAACTTGGCGTATGCTGGACGCCCAAACAGGGCATGATATGGACTTTGGATTTTCACCACTTCAAACGTTAATGTCTCCGATCTGGAATCATGATCATCCCCAAAGGCCACTTCAAGAGCTATCTTACCAACGGGATATGCTGATCTGCCAGGCACTACACCGTGGAATACTGTATTGGACGGTTTGAGATTCTTATCTGTAAGTCCCATACGACGGAAGGTCTCATAGTATAGGATGCTAATGCTGCTCCCTCCATCCATGAGCACCTTGGTGAACTTATAACCTCCCACCTGAGGTGCCACCACCAGAGCCAACTGACCCGGATTATCGACCTGGAGTGGGTGATCCTCTCTGCTCCATATGATTGGTTGTTCAGACCAACGTAGATAACGGGGTGTGGCCGGTTCAACAGAGTTGACTGCCATCCTCTGAACCTTCCGATCTCGCTTGTCCAAGCTAGTGGTAAAGACATGGTACTGCCCATTACTCAACTGCTTTGGGTTGCTTTGGTAACCTGACTGTTGCTGCTGTTGGTTGTAACCACCCTGGTTGTTCTGACTATTTTGACCATTATGCCCGCCCGGATTACCATTAAATCCTGAACCGGAACTTCCTCCACCATAACCCGGCCCAGATCCTGAGCCGCCGCTAGATCCGTGATCATACCGGAAATTATTAGAATTCTTGAACTCCTGCATAATAAAACAATCCTTCCAAAGGTGGTTTGCTGGCTCCTCCTTCGTCCCATGTTTTGGACAGGGCTGGTTTAGCAAATAGTTCAGGCGGTTTGGGTTGGGGTTGGGCGCTCCACTACGACTTTTCGGCCTGCCCTTGCGCCGTTGGCCATTGTCCTATACGTTGGTATTAGCCACAAAATCCATGTTGCCATCCTCTTTACGCTTGCCTCCTCCGCCATTGCCTACCCAGTGATGTTGCTGACCTTTGGAGCTGCTGTTCTTCGTCCCCTTCCCTGTCTTGTCATCATCAGACTGGGGATCCTTGGTACTATCAGAATCAGCATATTTTACCAAAACGGCCATGAGGGTTCCCATGTCGGTGCAATGACGCTTCAGCCGTCCCAATTTCAACTTCAGGGGCCCAAATCGGCAGTTGCCTTCTAGGGTTAATACTGCGGTGTCAGCGTTGATGCAGTCTGAGGAGTGCAACACTTGTGAAACCCGGCGCACCCAATGAGTCGTTGACTCTCCTTCCTCCTGGACGCATGCAGCTAAGTCCACTATCGACATAGGCTGTTTACAGGTATCCTTGAAATTGTTGATAAACCGGGCTCGTAATTGGGCCCACGAGCTGATAGAATTAGCGGGCAAGCTTTTTAGCCAAGTACGGGTCGTTCCTTCAAGCATCATGGTGAAGTATTTCGCACACGCCGTGTCATCCACATCAAGCATCTCCATGGCCATCTCATAGCTCTCTACCCATGTCTCTGGTGGTTGATTCGCCGTATAATTTGGTACCTTGCGCGGGCCTTTGAAATCCTTGGGCAAACGCACGATGCGTAAAGCAGGGATGAGGCAAGGCACCCCCAAAGAACTAGAAGTAACACCAGGCTCGATCGAAATGGTTGGACGAACCGGCGTGAGCTGCCGAGCCTCATGCTGTGCGGCTAACTCGGCCTCCCTACGCGCTCGGGCCTGGTTCACCACTTCCTGGGCGTCATCATCACTACCCGTCGGGTTGTTACCACGGGGTGCTCCATGTCGTTCATTACTCGACACTGCTGGTTCATCCATATGTCTGCTATAGCTCCGGCTTGGACGGGGGGTCGAGTGGATTCGGTCGCGGCTGTACTAGTACGCCTCCTGTTGGGCCAAAGCTGTCCTGAGAAGTTCCTTGACCCGTCGCGTCTCTATTGCTTGCGGCGAGTCATCTTCAACTGGAATAGCCTCCAGTTGTGCAGCAGCGGCAACAAGATTGTCCATTGGGTTGGAGTAGTGACCCGGAGGTGTTAAGGCATCCCGAGGTATAACGGTGTTTTGACGAGGCGGGTCCATCTGACGGGGCTGAACCGGCGCACCGGTCCCAGGGGCTTCTGCCTAGTTCCCCTCCAGCGGATTGTTGGCTCTTGGTCCTGGAGTCTTGAAAAGGTCCCTGGCCTCGAAAACCGGAGGTAAGCGGGATCGGTGCTTCCTCCTCATGACTTCATGCGACGCGCTCTGGTCCAACATAAGCTCGTAGGCCTGTGCATCTAAAGCGGCCCGCTCTGCGGCCATCCTGGTGTCCTCAGCCGCCAGATCCGTTTTGGCCTGGGTGATTTGTTCCTTTACCTTTGCAATCTCCGTGTTGTGAGCGTCCTGATCTGGCGGATTAACTTCTGCCATAAGCACAGCCAACGCATCAAACAGTTCTGATAGAACCTGAGCTGGCGGGCGCACAGGGCCTCCTGCCCCGGCAGCCGTTGCCGCTGCTGAACCGGAGATCGTTGCCGCGGCTGTCAAAGAGTGAAGCGCTGCTTGTGTTCCGGTCATAAATATTCCAACCCGGTTAGGCAAATCAGAGGGGTCCGGAATACTGTCACCATCGGAACAGCTCTCAATCCGGCCATCTTGTAGCTGATAAAGAGATTCGGTTTCTCCGGTCGAAGAGTCGTCACCGGAACAAACGGTAGTTGCCCCGCGAAGCTCCGATACATCCTATAACTCCCTCCATGGATCATTCCCATGAAGGCACGCTTCATGGCCGGTTTAACCCGGGCAGATCGCGCATGCTGAGCCGTCTCGACGAGGTCGGCGCAGATGTCCGGCTCAGGGCCCAGTTCACCGATCTTGCCAATGAAAACGTGAATGCTACCAAAGGGGACCCGGTACCCGTACTCAATTGAGCCGGCCTCGGGGCCCCAGCCTGCGTCGTCGATGTAGAGTTTGCCGCGACGACTTTTAGTCATCCGGCCTACAGCGTAGCCCTTGAGTCCTTCAAAGCGGCCCTCCAAGAACCGGAAACCATCGTGCGATGGCCCCACGGTGGGCACCAACTATCGTGGGTTTGTCACGGCAGATATCCTAGAGAAAGGACTTAGTCGTGGAGCCATCGCGACGGGTTAGCTTGAAGGGGTTAAAGCGGACACAAGGACGCAAGAGAGTTTATACTAGTTCGGCCCCTTCGAGGAAGGTAAAGCCTACGTCTAGTTGTGCTGGAATTGATGGGGTTTCGATGACTAGGGAGCAAACAAGCTTCGCCTATGTCTCGAGTTGTCGTCTGTTGTCCCTGAACCGCCGCCGGGTCGTCCCCTTATATACATGGGTGACGCCTGCCGGTTCAGAGAGTCCCAACACCGGTTCATACTCGTATCCGGGTTGGTCTCTCCTTGTTCCTAACTTATATTACAACTATATGCACAAAGCTGATGTACGGCTACAGGTTGTAAACCGACTACGGGCCTTGGGCCTTTATCTGCCTCTTTGGGCTTTAACACCTTTGAACTACTGATGGAGTTAAACCGGCCCAGGTAGGCCGGTTTATGCCCAGCAGTAATATCCCCAACAATATGGGATCACAACAGCTTTCGAGGGTAGAGTATTCAACCCAAATTTATTGATTCGACACAAGGGGAGCCAAAGAATATTCTCAAGTATTAGCAGCTGAGTTGTCAATTCAACCACACCTGGAAACTTAGTATCTGCAGCAAAGTGTTTAGTAGCAAAGTAATATGATAGTGGTGGTAGCGGCAACAAAAGTAAAAACAGCAAAAGTAATGTTTTTGGTATTTTGTAGTGATTGTAACAGTAGCAGCTGGAAAGTAAATAAGCGAGAACTAGTATATGGAAAACTCGTAGGCACCGGATCAGTGATTGATAATTATGCCGGATGCGGTTCATCATATAACAATCATAACATAGGGTGACACAGAACTAGCTCCAATTCATCAATGTAATGTAGGCATGTATTCCGTACATAGTCATACGTGCTTATAGAAAAGAACTTGCATGACATCTTTTGTCCTACCCTCCCGTGGCAGCGAGGTCCTATTGGAAACTAAGGGATATTAAGGCCTCCTTTTAATAGAGAACCGGAACAAAGCATTAGCACATAGTGAATACATGAACTCCTCAAACTATGGTCATCACCGGGAGTGGTCCCGATTATTGTCACTTCGGGGTTGTCGGATCATAACACATAGTAGGTGACTATAGACTTGCAAGATAGGATCAAGAACTCACATATATTCATGAAAACATAATAGGTTCAGATCTGAAATCATGGCACTCGGGCCCTAGTGACAAGCATTAAGCATAGCAAAGTCATAGCAACATCAATCTCAGAACATAATGGATACTTGGGATCAAACCCTAACAAAACTAACTCGATTACATGATAAATCTCATCCAACCCATCACCGTCCAGCAAGCCTATGATGCAATTACTCACGCACGGCGGTGAGCATCATGAAATTGGTGATGGAGGATGGTTGATGATGACGACGACGACGAATCCCCCTCTCCGGAGCCCCGAACGGACTCCAGATCAGCCCTCCCGAGAGGTTTTAGGGCTTGGCGGCGGCTCCGTATCGTAAAACGCGATGATTTCTTCTCTCTGATTTTTTTCTCATCGAAACTCAATATATGGAGGTGGAGTTGGAGTCGGAGACGCAACAGGGGGCCCACGAGGTAGGGGGGGCGCCCTAGAGAAGGGTGTGGGCCCCCTGGTCTTCATCTTTGGCGAGGATTTTTATTATTTTTTCTAAGATGTTTCGTGGAGTTTCAGGTCATTCCGAGAATATTTGTTTTCTGCACATAAAACAACACCATGGTAATTCTGCTGAAAACAGCGTCAGTCCGGGTTAGTTCCATTCAAATCATACAAGTTAGAGTCCAAAATAAGGGCAAAAGTGTTTGGAAAAGTAGATACGATGGAGACGTATCAGACACGACCACTAAGATAAGCCCTAGGTCACTCTTCTCTTCTCATTTCTGACTCCTCTCCATTTTTCTACTCTTTAGGATGGCGGAGGCGAAGAACAAGTTTGCACAACCGGAGGAAGACGCACCTTTTGGATGTAATTTGAAGGAAGTCACTAGGTACCTGAACATAGGAATACCAAGCTTCACCGGGACATACAACGCCACTTTACCAGAAGAGGAACGATGGATGGTTCAAGTTCAAGTTCCAGGAAGGACATTCACGCCAGTCACTAAGCCCATCGAATTTTCCTTCGACGCACCAACCTGAAGTTTAGGAAAGAGTATGGCAGCTGACATCACCATGGGACGCATTGGAGAAGTATATCACAAGGATCTCAAGGACACTATCTACCAGATATGTGGGCACCGAGATGCGCAATGGGAGATGATCAGCACCAGGAAGGATAGATCAATTTCAGCTTCCATCCAGGAGTTAAACCAGCACATTCGACGCCAAGAGAATCAGATGTGCGCAGACATGATGGACTTGAAGAATACGAAGACAAGGATCATCGAGCTGGAAGAAGAACTTAAGTCTACACGCGATGGATATGAGGAGGAAATTGCAACACTATTGGAGAAGAATGACGACCTAATTAAGAAGATCGAGATATTTATGGGAGACCCCACTCCAGTAGAAGAAGACGAAGAACCCAAGGAGATTCGCCCAGAGGACTACATCATCATCGTTGACACCGACTCCAACCTTAGTGATGATGACTTTGAAGACGAAGCTGGAGCAGATATCATGGAATCTGCAACCGAGGAATATTTTTAGTAGACCACCATATCAGTAGTAGTATTCCGCCATGTAAATAAAGTAGTCTAAGCACTTTTGCGATAGTTAGATCGATTGTATGCCTTGCTTGATTGATTGAGTGAAATGATTGTGTTTGTCTCATGTGCATATGGGTAGTGCCTTCTCATTAGACCCCATTCTATTCTGATCTCTCCCCTCTAAACCCATCAGATGCCTCCGAGACGTGACCCCGGATTTGCCTTCCCGTTGGAGCTCACTCAGTTGATCCAACAGCAGAATACCCTGATGCAGTTGCTAGTTCAGAACCAGGGCAACAACAACAACAACAACAATCCACCACCACCCCCAATAGTTGACAACCTAGCCCGTTTTTTGAGGTTGCAGCCGCCGGTGTTTTTCAGTAGCACCGAGCCTATAGTAGCAGATGATTGGCTCCACAAGATCGGAAGGGAGTTAACCACTGCAGGATGTACTGATGCTGAGAAAGTGTGTTTTGCCGCACATCAGTTGGATGGACCAGCATCATCATGGCAGGAGAATTACACTGTCACCTACCCTATAGCCACGGTGACATGGGACCAGTTTTAGCAAGCTTTCCATCCAGCTCATGTCTCAACTGGAGCCATGAATTTGAAGAAGCGTGAGTTTCGCAACTTATGCCAGGGGAACCGTACTGTGGCTCAGTACGCGGATGAATTTAGCAAGTTATCTCGCTATGCCCCTGATGATGTGGCCACAGATGCCGCAAAGCAGGAGAAATTTATGGAAGGGATGAATGATGAGATGAGTATGCAGTTGATGGTGGCAACATTCACCAACTACCAGGAGTTGGTAGATAAGGCTCTTATGATTGAAGGGAAGCAGCAGCAGATTGAGAACCGTAAGAGGAAGTATGGACAAGGGAGGTATAACTCAGGAGCTCAGCAGAAGCCTCGCCTAACCCCGAACTCGGGAGGAATTGTTCATAACCATGGAGGCCACACCCATAATGGAGGGAGTAACCATAATCATACTGGCCCTAGTAATGGGAATGGAGCAAGCAATAATCAGAACCGCCCAAATCCAGCCACACCCACCAAGAGGGACCTAAGCCACGTTACTTGTTTCAAGTGCGGGAAGATTGGACACTATGCCACGGAGTGCCCTGATGGTAAGAATGGAAACGGAAATGGGAGCGCTGGGAAGAAGCCCAATCCATTCAACAAAGGACAAGTGAACCACGTTAACGTGGAGGAGGTTGAAGAGCAGCCGGACGCGGTAATAGGTAAGTTTTTGGTTAAGTCATTTACCGCTCTTGTTCTTTTTGATACTGGTGCATCGCATTCATACATATCAAGGGGATTCATGGATAAGTTTAAACTACCGACCCAAACCCTTAGGACCCCTCTCCTAGTGAGTTCACCTGGAGCAGAATATATGGCTAGTCGATGGTGCGATCAGATACCCCTAACCATTGGCACCCATGTTTTCCCGTCTGACCTAATTATCTTGGAGTCACAAGGATTGGATGTGATATTAGGCATGGACTGGATGTGAAAGTATGGAGGAAGTATTGACTGTGCTAGTAAGTCAATTTATCTCACCACCCCGGAGGGAAAAAGGATTAAGTATGTATCTAGGCATGTGCCTAGGAGGAGCCAAGTGAATACCCTCACAAGAGTTGTTCAGGAGGAAGTGCCTGTAGTAAAGGATTACCCAGATGTTTTTCCAGAGGAGTTACCAGGCATGCCACTGGATCGAGACATCGAGTTTTTGATAGAGCTATTGCCAGGTACAGGGCCAATATCCAAGAGACCCTATTGGATGCCCGCAAACGATCTAGAGGAGATTAAGAAACAAATCAAGGAGTTATTGGAGAAAGGTTACATTCGAAGAAGTTCATCACCTTGGGGAGCCCCAGTACTTTTGGTTGAGAAGAAGGATAAATCCCTAAGAATGGTTGTTGATTATCGGGCCTTAAATGAAGTGACGATTAAGAATAAGTATCCGCTGCTGCTGATCAATGATTTTTTTGATCAGTTGCAAGGAGCTAAGGTGTTTTCAAAGATCGAACTACGATCGGGATACCATCAGTTGAAGATTCGAGAGAAAGATATACCAAAGACAGCATTCACCACGCGGTATGGATTATATGAGTATACGGTCATGTCGTTTGGACTGACTAACGCCCCTGCCTATTTCATGAGCATGATGAACAAGGTATTCATGGAATATTTCGACAAGTTTGTTGTGGTGTTCATTGATGATATTATGGTATACTCGAAGAATGAAGAGGAGCACAAGGAGCATTTGCGATTAGTTCTCGAGAAACTCAGGGAACACCAGTTGTATGCCAAGTTCAGCAAATGCGAGTTTTGGTTGAAGGAAGTCGGATTCCTTGGACATGTTATATCAGGAGAAGGTATAGCAGTAGACCCCAGCAAGGTTCAGTCAGTCACTGAATGGTTGGCACCCACTTCAGTTAGCGAGATCCGTAGTTTTCTTGGGCTCGCAGGATACTATCGGAGATTCATTGAGAATTTTTCCAAGATTGCGAAGCCAATGACGGAGTTATTAAAGTAGGATACTAAGTTTAAATGGACGGAAGATTGCGAGGCAAGTTTCTAGGAGTTGAAGAAACATTTGACTATAGCCCCAGTGTTGACACTGCCAGATATACATAAGGATTTCCAAGTGTATTGCGACGCCTCTCGCTTAGGACTTGGATGTGTGATCATGCAGGACGGAAGAGTTGTTTCGTATGCCTCAAGGCAACTAAAACCTCACGAGTTAAATTATGCCACACATGATTTGGAGCTAGCAGCCGTAGTGCATGTGTTGAAGACTTGGAGACATTACCTTATTGGAAACCGTTGTGATGTGTACACGGATCATAAGAGTTTGAAGTACATTTTCACACAAAAGGAGCTGAACCTTAGGCAGAGGAGATGGTTGGAGTTATAAAGGATTATCACATGAAGCTTCACTATCATCCAGGAAAGGCTAATGTCGTAGCATACGCTTTGAGCCGGAAGAGTTATGCTAATATACTTGCGAGTAAGGGAGTGCCAAAGGAGTTAGCAGAGGATATCATGGAACTTCGATTAGAGATTGTCCCAGGAGGTTTTGTTGCAACAATGGATATTCAGTCTACATTGTTGGATAGGATTCGAGAGGCTCAGAAGGATGACAAAGAGATTGCCGAGATAAAAGAGAAGATGAGCAAAGGAAAGGCCAAAGGTTTTCGTGAGGATGAGCACGATACTTTATGGTTTGAGGACCGGATATACGTGCCCAATAACACAGAGATCAGGAAGTTAATACTACAGGAGGCTCATGACTCACCATACTCGATACACCCCAGAAACACCAAGATGTATTTGGATTTGAAAGAACGTTTCTGGTGGATAGGTATGACGAAGGATATTGCCGAGTATGTAGTCGTATGTGATGTATGTCAGAGAGTGAAGGCAGAGCATCAAAAGCCTGCAGGATTGTTACAGCCTATGTCGATACCCGAATGGAAGTGGGATAAACTTGGCATGGACTTTATCACCGGATTGCCCAGGACCAAATCAGGATATGATTCCATATGGGTAGTAGTTGATCACTTGACCAAAGTGGCTCACTTTATCCCAGTGAAAACAACTTATACCAGTGCGAAGTTTGCCAAGATATATATGACCAGGATCGTATGCCTGCATGGTACCGAGGACCATCGTATCAGATAGAGGAACACAGTTTACCTCAAAGTTTTGGCATCAGTTACACCAGACTTTGGGTACGAGATTGGAGTTCAGTACCGCATTTCACCCGTAGACGGATGGACAGACTTAAAGAGTCAACCAGATTTTGGAAGATATGTTGAGAGCGTGTGCGCTAGATTATGGATCTAGTTGGGACGACAACTTGCCTTACGCAGAGTTCTCATACAACAATAGCTACCAAGCCAGTTTGAAGATGGCACCGTTCGAAGCCCTGTATAGACGAAGATGCGGAATGCCGTTGATGTGGGATGAAGTAGGAGACCGACAGTTGTTTAGACCAGACTTGATCGAGGAGTCTGAAGAGAAAGTTAAGTTGATTCGTGATAGATTGAAGGTTGCTCAGTCCAAGCAGGAGAGTTATGCAGACTCAAAACACAAGGAGGTAACCTATGAAATTGGAGATAGGGCATATCTGCGAGTATCACCCTTGCGAGGAGTAAAACGTTTTGGAGTTAAGGGAAATTTAGCCCCGAGATTTGTAGGACCGTATCGTGTTTTGGAACGGATGGGAGAAGTTGCATACAAGTTGGAGCTACCTGAAGGACTGTCAGGAGTTCATGATGTGTTCCACGTTTCGCAGTTAAAGAAGT
This sequence comes from Triticum urartu, assembly GCF_056163025.1. Classification (NCBI taxonomy): domain Eukaryota; kingdom Viridiplantae; phylum Streptophyta; class Magnoliopsida; order Poales; family Poaceae; genus Triticum; species Triticum urartu. The sequence continues at coordinate 417,639,662 of NC_141877.1, read as the reverse complement.
GTCATGCAGAGATGGCTGATATACCGTTAAGAGATACATTACCCTTGGAGGCGATTCAGTTGGACAGTGATTTGACTTATGAGGAAAAGCCAGTCAAGATTTTGGAGTTTGCCAGCCGAGTCACCCGCAGCAAGGTTATCAAGTTTTGCAAAGTTCAATGGAGCCACCATACCGAGGATGAAGCCACCTGGGAGCGAGAGGATGATCTCCGCAAGGACCACCCACACCTATTTTCTAGCCAACCCGAATCTCGAGGGCGAGATTCATCTTAAGGGGGGTAGGTTTGTAACATCACAAATTTTCAATTTGGAATGTTATACATAGATCATTCATGCATATCATATTTTATTGCATTTTCGTTTCGCAAATCCTCAAAATCCTAAGCAACTCAAGGACCTTCGGAGAGAATTGGGGATTTCCCGGTTTCCTTATTTGATTTTCATCAAATAGTGAAACGAGGATTTTGGTTTTAATTATTTTTCTCTCCGAAAATATTTCATATTAAAGTATATGAGAGGAGATAATATGACTTCTCCAAAATAATTGAAATATTGGAGGAAAAATATTAAAATCAAATATTTGATTTTATTTGGATTTTATTTGCATTAGAAAAATTGCATGTTTTTCAAAATTGCATTTTAGGGCCAAGAAAATGTTCATCTTGTTCTAAATATTTTATTTAGACAGCGAAAATTTGTTTTGGCATTTTTAGAATTTTATTTTATTTCTTAAGATTTTTCTGAGTTCAGCGGAATTGTTTTTTTAAACTCCCCGCGCCCGACTGGGCCGAAACCCAGCCGAGCCAGGCCGGCCCACCAAGCGCGTCGCCGTGCTTGGCACAGACGCCGAGGAGAGTCCGGCTCGGACTCCTCCCTGGGCGCCCCCTCGCCCAAGCCAGCCACCGCCGCCCCCCCCCCTTTTTATAGCCGCCACCCCGCCCCCTTGCCACCACCCCGCCAGCCGCCGAGCCCCGCCGCCAGCCACCGAGCACCGCCGCCTACCGCCGCCCGCGCTGCCTGCCGCCGCCCGCGCCGCCGCCTTGCCGCCGCCGAGCCCCGCCGCCCTGTGAGCCGACGCCCCGCTGCCCGATCCCGCTCGCCGAAGCCACCTCGCCGAGGTACCGCGCCGATCCAAGCCGCCGGTTTTTTTTAAACCATTCAGTTTTTTTAGAAACCTAGTTCACTTTTTTAGAATCGGTTCGTCGGTTTTTTTCCGGTTCTTCTGTTTTTTGCGGACGTTCGTCCGTACGTTCGTTTTCACAAACGGTTTTCGCCCGTTAGCCACTGCTAACGAACGCTCGTTCGTTAGTCTGTTCGTCTGTTTTCTTTTTATCGGATTAATCCGCGATTATTTCTGATCGCGATTCGTGATCCGATTTTCATTTTAGGTTTTCTTTTCGCTCGTTAGTCGGAATCAGGCGATTCAAGCGCCTAGATCTTCATCTTGAGACCCTCTTTCCGCTTAACCAACTTGAACAAAATTTTGGTACTGTAAAATTTAACCTAGGTCCAGATTAGTAAACAGATCTTGTTTCTTTAGCCGTTTGAGTTTCGTTGCTCCGTTTGATTTGATTCGTTTTGCACACCGGGGTTCTTAAGTTGAACTTTCTAGTAGATCTTCTTATTTGAGTTTTACCCATGCTTCTTTGTTTGTTGCTTATGTATGCTATTGTTTGTTTGTGATAGAATTCCCGGGGTGTGAAGCGTGTTATTTGGAGTCTCTAGGTTACGCGGATTGTCAGCAAGGCAAGTAACACTTTGATCATATCCCTTTACCACCCAGTTTTTATGCATTAGTTCCAATCCTCAAACATTGCATGATTAGGATGACATTAACTTGTGGGTTGGGAAGTAGTTGATGAGGTAGAACCTATTACCCTGTTACACTGAAACCCTTGGGAGTTACTTCTACGTGTTGCTTATACAGCTATGCTATGCTCGTAGACGTGGTTTGGGTGAGTGAAATCCATGACAGATGTGAGATTCTTAATTAATGGTTCAACTTAAGGTGGCAACTTAAATTTACATCTGGGTGGACTGAGGCACCTGGAGTACCCAGTGTTGCTTCTATTTTTGGAAATCCCGGAGTACCCGTGTGATCTTCCTATGGACCGCCACCCAGGCTCAAAGGGAACTGAGATTATTCATGCTAGAAACTTCCGTGTGCAGCCACAAGCTATTATGGGCTCTAGCATAGTTGAGTAAGTTACGTGAAGCTCTTGAAGCGGTAGATTAGCAGGTAATGGGTTTGTAGGTTTGGTATGGTCTACCCGGAGTAGAGAATTAATGTTTCTGAAAGACTGTGTCTCGGTCATCCGTTTCTCAAACACCATGTAGTGCGAGAAATACAACGGAGGCGATCGAGTCTTGTGGGGAAAAGTGCGCAAACCTCCGCAGAGTGTATAAACTAATCATGGTTAGTCGTGTCCCCGGTTATGGACGATCTTGAGTATCTAGTAATTGGAGTATCTTAAGTATCTCATCACTCTTAAATAATATTGTTGGGTTGTTAATCACTTTAATTGGGATTGAGTTGGAGGAACCTTCTCAATGATGTTTCAACTGCCCTGATAGTAAAATTTAAAATCTATTCCTTTGTTGTAGGGAAAAATTGGCTTTTCGCAAAACTATAACCATAGAGCTTTTCACCAGCCAAATATGCATGTAGTGATAGCATTATTATGTTCTTGCTCTACTGTGTCATTTTGCCAGCATATTCCATGTGCTGACCCATTTTCGGGCTGCAACGTATTATGTTGCAGACTTTTTAGACGAGGAGTAAGGTTCGTTAGGTCGTTGCCGTGCAGCTCAGCTATGCCATTGGAGCTGATGGACTCTCTTTATCTTCCAAGCCTTTCGCTGTTATCGAATTAGATGGCCTTAAGCCATATTATTGTAATAAGTTCTCTTTTGAGACATCCGATGTAATAAGTGTGTGATTGCTACTCTGTTATAAATCCTTCGGGTACTGGGTGTGTCAGCATTACCGATCCAGGGATGACACTGAAGCACAGAGACTTGACCGTTTGACGTCAGGTCGCTACAAGATAACCAATCATACAAAAAAAGAATTTAGAGAAGATTCAAATATTATTCATAGATAGACTTGATCATAAACCCACAATTCATCGGCCTCAACAAACACACCGCAAAAAGAAGATTACATCAAATAGATCTCCACAAGAGAGGGGGAGAACATTGTATTGATATCCAAAAAGAGAGAAGAAGCCATCTAGCTACTAACTATGGACCCGTAGGTCTGAGGTGAACTACTCACACTTCATCGGAGGGGCTATGGTGTTGATGTAGAAGCCCTCCGTGATCGATGCCCCCTCCGGCGGAGCTCCGGAACAGGCCCCAAGATGGGATCTCATGGATACAGAAAGTTACGGCGGTAGAATTAGGGTTTTGGCTCCTGTTCTGATCGTTTGGGGGTACATGGATATATATAGGAGGAAGGAGTACGTCAGTGGAGCAACAGGGGGCCCACGAGGGTGGAGGGCGCGCCTGGTGGGGGTGGGCGCGCCCCCCTACCTCGTGGCCTCCTCTTTTCTTTCTTGACGTAGGGTCCAAGTCTCCCGGGTCTTGTTCGTTGAGAAAATCACGTTCCCGAAGGTTTCATTCCATTTGGACTCCGTTTGATATTCCTTTTCTTCGAAACCCTAAAACAGGCAAAAAACAGCAATTCTGGGCTGGGCCTCCGGTTAATAGGTTAGTCCCAAAAAATATAAAAGTGGATAATAAAGCCCAATAATGTCCAAAAAAGTAGATAATATAGCATGGAGCAATCAAAAATTATAGATACGTTGGAGACGTATTAGCTACCGTCAATCAAAGCAAGATAAGATGCATAAAAGATAAACATCACATGCAATCAATATAAGTGATATGATATGGCCATCATCATCTTGTGCTTGTGATCTCCATCTCCGAAGCACCATCATGATCACCATCGTCACCGGCGCGACACCTTGATCTCCATCGTTGCATCGTTGTCGTCTCACCAATCTTATGCTTCTACGACTATCACTACCGCTTAGTGATAAAGTAAAGCATTACAGGGCGATTGCATTGCATACAATAAAGCGACAACCATATGGCTCCTGCCAGTTGCCAATAACTCGGTTACAAAACCTGATCATCTCATACAATAAAATTTAGCATCATGTCTTGACCATATCACATCACAACATGCCCTGCAAAAACAAGTTAGACGTCCTCTACTTTGTTGTTGCAAATTTTATGTGGCTGCTACGGGCTTAGCAAGAACCGTTCTTACCTACGCATCAAAACCACAATGATAGTTTGTCAAGTTGGTGATGTTTTAACCTTCGCAAGGATCGGGCGTAGCCACACTCGGTTCAACTAAATTTGGAGAAACTGACACCCGCCAGCCACCTGTGTGCAAAGCACGTCGGTAGAACCAGTCTCACGTAAGCGTACGCGTAATGTCGGTCCGGGCCGCTTCATCCAACAATACCGCCGAACCAAAGTATGACATGCTGGTAAGCAGTATGACTTATATCCCCCACAACTCACTTGTGTTCTACTCGTGCATATGACATCTACGCATAAAACCAGGCTCGAATGCCACTGTTGGGGAATGTAGTAATTTCAAATTTTCCTACGCACACGCAAGATCATGGTGATGCATAGCAACGAGAGGGGAGAGTGTTGTCCATGTACCCTCGTAGACTGAAAGCGGAAGCGTTAGCACAACGCGGTTGATGTAGTCATACGTCTTCATGATCCGACCGATCAAGTACCGAACGCACGGCACCTCCGAGTTCAGCACATGTTCAGCCCGATGACGTCCCTCGAACTCTGATCCAGCCGAGTGTTGAGGGAGAGTTTCATCAGCACGACGGCGTGGTGATGATGATGATGTTCTACTGACGTAGGGCTTCACCTAAGTGTAACATCCCAAATTTTCAATTTGGAATGTTATACACTAGATCATCATGCATATCATATTTTTCTTGCATTTTGTTCGATCCTAGAAATTTCACGCAACTCAAGGACCTTCGGAGAGAGTTGGAGATTTCGTTATTTTCATATTTGAGAGTTTTCTCAAATTTGAAAAGAAGATCATTTGATTTATTTATTTCATCTTCAATTATTTTTCCAATATCAAAAATATGAGAGAGGGAATAATATGACTTCCCAAATTTAGGAAAAAAATGAAGATTTAATGAATAAGTCAAATTTTGGTTTTGCCGGAGTTTTGTTTGCTTTTATTTGGATAGGGAAAAATGCGTGTTTTCAAAAATTGCATTCTAGGTCCGGAGTAAAGTTCATTTTGTTCGGCTCATTTTTAGGAGTCGGGGAAAATTTACTTTAGGAATTTTGGAGTTCGTTTAGATTTTCTTTCTGTTGTTTTTCTGCGCGCGGAACCGTTTAAAAAAAATCTTCGCAGCGCCTTGGGCCAAGGCCCAGCCAGCAGGCCGGCCAGCCAGGCCCCAGCCCCAGCCGCGGCGCGCCAGGCGCCAGGCGAGGCAGCCGCCGGCGCGTCTCGCTCAGGCCGAGTCCCAGCGGGACTCTAGGCCGGGTTAGCCCCCCCCTTTCCTTGTTTTGTTTTCCCTCTTTTGCTTGCCCCTACCCCAAGTAATCCCCCCCCTCCTATATAAATACCAACACCCCCCCCCCCTCTCCTCACATCAAAACCCAAGCCCCTCTGCTCCTAAGCCGCAGCAAGCAGCAGCGCGCAGCCCCAAGCCGTCGCCTTAGCCACGCCGCCCCGCGCCTAAGCCGCCGCCGCCGCCCTTAGCCGCCGCCGCCCGGAGCCCGCTTCCCGAGGTAGCCGCGCCCTCTCTTTTTCTTCCCCGGTCCGGTTTTTCCTAAAAGAACCATTCCATTTTCTCTCCGATTCTTTTCTTTTTCTTCCGGTTTTTGTTTCGGTTTTCTTCCGAAACCCTAGATCGGTTTTCCGTTTCTTTTTCGGTTTCTTTTCCGAAAACCCTAGATCGGTTTTCGTTCTTCTTTCGGACCGTTCGTCTCAACGAACGTGATCACCAATTCTTTCCCGGTTAACGACGTCCGTTCGTCTAACCGCTCTTTGTTTTCTTTTCGTTGGATTTATTCCGCGATCGTGATCTCAGATCCGATCTTCGTTCTAGTCTTTCTTCTCGCTCGTTTATCGGAATCAGGTGATTCAAGCGCCTGGAGTTTCGTTTCAAAACCGCCGTTCTGTCTAATTAACTTAAACAAGGTTTTGCCCCGGTAAAATTTGACCTAGATTTAACTTGCTAGAAACCGAGTTGTTTTCTTCCGCCGTTTGTTTTCCGTTTCTTTGTTCGCAACCGGAGTTCTTAAGTTGAACTTTCTGGTTCGTTCTCTCGTTCGAGTTTTACCTGTGCATTAGATGAGTACTTATTGTGTGCTTGTTGTTTGTCTGCGATAGATTACCCGGATTGCGCCGCTTGTTACTTCGAAACCCTAGGTCTCGCGGATCATCAGCAAGGCAAGTAACACTTTGATGACACCTTTTCTACAACCCATGTTTTATTGCATTAGATCAATCCTCTCACATTGCATGATTAGGATCTAATTAAATTGAGGGATGGGAAGTAGATGAGGTAGTACCTATTGCCTGTATTATTATGAAACCTTTGGGAGTTACTTCTACGTTTGCTTATTATGCCATGCTATGCTAGTAGACGTGGATTGGGTGAGTGATATCCATGACAGATGTGAGATTGATAATTAATGGTTTATCTAAGGTGGCAACTTAAACACACATCTGGGTGGATTGAGGCACCTGATGTCTATCAGGACTTGCCTGTTTTTATTTCGGACCGCCACCCAGGCTCAAAGGGATCATAAGATCTTTCATGCTAGAAACTTCCGTGTGCAGCCACAAGCCAATATGGGCTCTGGCATAGTTGACTAAGTCGTGTGAACTCTTACGGGTAGACTAGCAGATGTAGGGGAAAGTAGGTGTACCGGTCTACCCACATGTAAGGTGCTAGCGCTTCTGAAAGACTGTGTCTCGGTCATCCGTCTTCTCAAACACCCTGCAGTGCGAGAAACCAAACGGAGGCGATCGAGTCTTGTGGGGAAAAGTGCGCAAACCACTGCAGAGTGTACAAACTAATCATGATTAGCCGTGTCCCCGGTTATGGACAACTTGAGTATCTAGTACTTGAATATCATGTGAATCTCATCATGTTACTTCTAATTAATGTTGTTGGGTTTTAATTACTTAATTGGGATCGGAATGCTGTCAACCATTCTCGATGTTTAACAACCACCATGATAGTTAAATAAATTTATTCCTTTGCAGTAGGAAAAAAATTGGCTTTACGCAAAACTGTAACCATAGAGCTTTCCACCAGCCATATATGCATATAGTATCGCTGTTTCATTCCATTACTCTCTATGTGTTACATTGCCAGCATATTCCATGTGCTGACCCGTATTCGGGCTGCAACTTCTCATGTTGCAGACTTTTCAGACGATGAGTAAGGTGCTTTTAGGTCGTGGTTCTATACTCAGTGATGCCGTTGGAGTTGATGGACCCATTTATCTTCCGAGTCTTCCGCTGTTATCGCTATTAGATGGCCTTAAGCCATATTTATTGTAATAAGTTCTCTTTGAGACAACGATGTAATAAGTGTGTGATTGCCACTCTGCTATAAATCCTTCGATGTACTATGTGGTGTCAGCATTACTGATCCAGGGATGACACCGGAGCACAGAGCACTTGATCCATTCGGATCGGGTCGCTACAGAGAATGGTATCAGAGCACACGCTGACTGTAGGACACGACCACTAAGTTAAAGCCATAGATCACTATTCTCTTCTCATTTTCTAACTCCTCATCTTTTCTACTCTTTTAGGATGACGAACGCGAAGATTAAGTACGCTCAACCGGATGAAGGCACACCTTTTGGATTTCACTTGAAGGAAGTCACCATGTACCTGAACATTGGACTACCAAGCTTCACGGGAACCTTCAACGCCACTCTGCCTGAAGAGGAGCGCTGGAAGATTCAAGCTCACGTTCCGGGAAGAACATTCGCGCCAATCACGAAGCCTATAGATAGTGTTTTCAATGCACCAACCTGGAGCCTGGGAAGGAGCATGGCAGCTCATATCACCATAGGACGCATTGGAGAAGTTTACCAAGAAGACCTCAAGGACACTATCTACCAGATTTGCGGACGCCGAGATGAACAATGGGAGTTAGTCAGCACCAAGAAGGATAGATCCATTGCATCTTTCATCCAGGAGTTAAACCAGCACATTCGACGCCATGAGAACCAGATGTGCAATGATATGATAGAGTTGAAGAATGCAAAGGCAAGGATCATCGAGCTAGAAGGAGAACTGAAGTCTACACGCAAGGACTACATGGACGAGATCGTAGCTCTAGCAAGACACAATGGCGATCTTAAGCAGGAGATTGAAGAACTCAAGAGGAAGTTAGCATCCAAAGAGGAAGACGAGTATGTCGCATGTCCGGACAACTACATCATCATCGACGACACCGATTCGGATCCAAGTGAACCCGACTTTGAAGACGAAGCTGGAGCAGATATCATGGAGTCTTCCATCGGTTCAAATTTCTAGATGACCACCAGATAGTAGTAGCATCCCCCCCCCTGTAAACATTATAGTCGAGCACTTTTGCGATAGTTTTAGACCGATTGTAAGCCCTTGTTTGATTGAATGAAGTGATTTTGTGTGCATTTTCTCATGTGCATTGGGGTAGTGTTTTCTCTTTAGACCTCACTCTATTCTTAATTCTCGTCTCTTCTAAACCCTCAGATGCCTCCGAGACGTGACAATGGATTCCCACCGGAGCTCACTCAGTTGATCCAGCAACAGAATCAATTGATGCAGATGTTAGTCCAGAACCAGCAGAACAACAACAACAACCCACCACCACCACCACCTGTTGACCACTTAGCCCGTTTCCTTAGGCTGAATCCACCGGTGTTTTCCAGTAGCACCGAGCCAATAGTAGCAGACGATTGGCTCCGCGAGATAGGAAGGGAGTTGACCACTGCAGGATGCACGGATGGTGAGAAAGTAAAGTTTGCCGCACATCAGCTTGACGGACCCGCGGCAGCATGGTGGGAGAATTTCACAGCCACTTACCCAGTTGACACTGTCACATGGGATCAGTTTCAGCAAGCTTTCCGCACTGCCCATATTTCAGCAGGAGCTATGGCCATAAAGAAGCGTGAGTTTCGCAACTTACGCCAAGGAGGAAGGACAGTTGGACAGTACGTTGACGATTTCAGCAAGTTAGCACGTTACGCCCCAGATGACGTTGCTACGGATGCAGCTAAGCAGGAGAAGTTTCTGGAAGGACTGAATGATGAACTAAGCATGAAGTTGATGGTAGCGAGTTTCAACAACTACCAGGAGTTGGTAGATCGTGCCATCATGATTGAAGGAAAGCAACAGCAGATTGAGAACCGTAAGAGGAAGTATGGACAGGGGAAGTATAACTCTGGAGCCCAGCAGAAGCCCCGTTTTGCCCCTAAACCGGGATTTCAGTTTCAGCATACCCATGGAGGAGGTGGTTCGTACAACCATAATGGCCACAAGAATGGTAATGGGAATGGAGGAAGCAACAGCCAGAACCGGACCACCCCATCGACCCCAACCAAGAGAGATCTGAGTCAAGTCACCTGTTTCAAGTGTTCCAAGACCGGACATTATGCCAATGAATGTCCCGAAGGCCAGAATGGAAATGGCAATGGAAGCTCTGGGAAGAAGCCGAACCCTTTCAATAGGGGACAGGTGAACCACGTTAATGTGGAGGAGGTTGAAGATCAGCCCGATGCAGTAATCGGTAAGTTTTTGGTTAAGTCATTTACCGCACTCGTTCTTTTTGATACTGGTGCATCGCATTCATACATATCAAGGGGATTTGTGGAAAAGTATAGCCTGCCCACTAGGATTCTTAAAACGCCCATGCTAGTAAGCTCGCCAGGAGCAGAGTACATGGCCAGACAAGGATGTTTCCAAGTGCCATTAAGTATAGGAAGGCATGTTTTCCCAACGGATTTAATTATTCTGGAATCCCAAGGTCTGGATGTGATTCTTGGTATGGATTGGCTGTCGATGTATGGAGGAAACATCGATTGCGCCAGTAAGACAATTTTGCTTACCACACCAGAAGGAAGAAGGATCAAGTATGTATCCCGGCATGTGCCAAACAGGACACAAGTGAACTGCTTAACAGGAGTTGTGCAAGAGGAAGTACCAGTGGTGAAGGATTTTCCTGATGTATTTCCTGAGGAATTACCAGGCATGCCACCGGATAGAGACATTGAGTTTTTGATTGAGTTATTGCCAGGTACAGGCCCAATATCGAAGCAACCGTACCGGATGCCAGCAAAGGATTTGGTGGAAATTAAGAATCAGATTAAGGAGTTATTGGATAAAGGTTACATTCGCCCAAGTTCTTCGCCTTGGGGATCACCCGTACTTCTAGTGGAAAAGAAGGATGGATCATTAAGGATGGTTGTAGATTATCGGGGATTGAATGAAGTAACCATCAAGAACAAGTACCCACTGCCAATGATCAATGATCTGTTTGATCGGTTGCAAGGAGCTAAAGTGTTTTCCAAGATCGATTTGCGATCAGGGTACCATCAATTGAAGATTCGAGAGCAGGACATACTTAAGACAGCATTCACCACAAGATATGGATTGTATGAATATACCGTTATGTCATTTGGATTGACTAACGCACCTGCCTATTTTATGAACATGATGAACAAAGTGTTTATGGAGTTTTTGGATAAGTTCGTCGTAGTGTTCATTGATGACATCCTGGTTTATTCAAAGAATGAAGAGGAGCATAAGGAACATTTGCGTTTGGTTTTGGAGAAACTAAGGGAACATCAGTTATACGCCAAATTCAGCAAATGTGAGTTTTGGTTAAAGGAAGTTGGATTCCTCGGACACGTTATATCCGGAGAAGGTATAGCAGTTGACCCCACTAAGGTTGAGACGTAACCGAATGGGAAGCACCAACAACCGTTGGAGAGATCCGGAGTTTTCTTGGACTCGCAGGATACTACCGGAGATTTATTGAGAATTTCTCAAAGATTGCGAAGCCTATGACGGAGTTGTTGAAGAAGGATACTAAGTTCAAATGGACCGAGGAGTGTGAGGCTAGTTTCCAGGAGTTGAAGAAACGTTTGGTCACCTCACCAGTATTGATTTTGCCAGATCAGACCAAGGATTATGAGGTGTATTGCGACGCTTCACGTTGAGGACTTGGAGCAGTGCTTATGCAGGAAGGGAGAGTTGTTTCGTATGCTTCATGGCAACTGAAGCCTCATGAGTTGAATTATGCCACGCATGATTTGGAGTTAGCAGCCGTAGTGCATGCATTGAAAACGTGGAGACATTTCCTCATTGGAAATCATTGTGATGTGTACACGGATCACAAGAGTTCGAAGTACATTTTCACGCAGAAGGAGTTGAACCTCAGACAGAGGAGATGGTTGGAGCTCATCAAGGATTATGATATGAGATTGCATTACCATCCCAGAAAAGCTAATGTAGTAGCTGATGCATTGAGCCGTAAGAGCCATTTCAATACTCTAATGACGGGGGAAATACCCAAGGAGTTAGCAGAAAACCTTCGTGAGCTATGTTTGGAAATAGTTCCGAGAGGCTATGTAGCAGCATTGGAGATTCAATCAACATTGATGGATAAGATCAGAGAAGCTTAGAAATCTGACAAGGAGATTGCTGCTATAAAAGAGAAATTGAGCGAAGGAAAAGCAAAGGGATTTCGTGAGGATGAGCACGATACCTTATGGTTTGAGGACCGTGTTTATGTGCCCAATGACCCGGAGATCAGAAAGTTGATTTTGCAAGAGGCACATGATTCACCGTATTCGATTCACCCAGGGAATACCAAGATGTATTTGGATTTGAAGGAAACATTCTGGTGGACCGGAATGAAGAAGGATATTGCAGCATATGTAGCAGTTTCTGACGTATGTCAGAGAGTAAAGGCAGAGCATCAGAAGCCAGCAGGATTGTTACAACCATTGCCGATACCCGAATGGAAGTGGGATAAGATAGGCATGGATTTTATCACGGGACTACCCAGGACAAAGGCAGGCTACGATTCGATATGGGTAGTAGTTGATCGTTTGACGAAGGTAGCACATTTTATTCCAGTTAAGACCACTTACACCAGTGCTAAGTTGGCAAAGATATACATGACTAGGATCATTTGTTTGCATGGAGTTCCGAGGAGTATCGTATCAGATAGAGGAACTCAATTTACCTCAAAGTTTTGGAATCAGTTGCATGAAACTTTAGGAACCAGACTAGAGTTCAGCACAGCTTTTCATCCGCAGACAGATGGACAGACCGAGAGAGTCAATCAGATTCTGGAAGACATGCTGAGAGCTTGTGCACTAGATTATGGATCTAGCTGGGACGATAACTTGCCGTATGTGGAGTTTTCTTATAACAACAGTTACCAAACCAGTTTGAAGATGGCACCTTTCGAAGCTTTATACGGAAGGAGGTGCAGGACACCGTTGTCATGGGACGAAGTTGGAGACCGTCAATTCTTTGGACCAGATTTGATTAAGGAGTCTGAACGGAAAGTTAAGTTGATTCGCGATAGGCTCAAGGTAGCCCAGTCCAGGCAGAAGAGCTACGCAGATTCTAAACGCAAGGAGACAGTCTACAAAACCGGAGACAGAGTTTATCATCGAGTATCCCCACTTCGAGGGGTTAAGCGCTTTGGAGTTAAGGGAAAGTTAGCACCGCATTTCGTTGGACCGTATAAGATCTTGCAATGTATGGGAGAAGTCGCTTATAAGTTGGAATTACCAGAGGGACTGTCAGGAGTTCATGATGTATTCCATGTTTTTCAGCTGAAGAAATGTCACGCCGAGATGGCAGAGGTACCGCTAAGAGATACCGTGCCACTCGAAGCAATTCAGTTGAAGGACGACTTAACATACGAGGAGAAGCCATTCAAGATTCTCGATTATGCCAGCAGAGTTACCCGCAGCAAGGTTATCAAGTTTTGCAAAGTTCAGTGGAACCACCACTCAGAGGATGAAGCCACCTGGGAAAGAGAAGAAGATTTGCTCAAGGACCACCCTCACCTATTTTCTAGCCAACCCGAATCTCGAGGGCGAGATTCATCTTAAGGGGGGTAGGTTTGTAACATCCCAAATTTTCAATTTGGAATGTTATACACTAGATCATCCTGCATATCATATTTTTCTTGCATTTTGGTCGATCCTAGAAATTTCACGCAACTCAAGGACCTTCGGAGAGAGTTGGAGATTTCGTTATTTTCATATTTGAGAGTTTTCTCAAATTTGAAAAGAGGATCATTTGATTTATTTATTTCATCTTCAATTATTTTTCCAATATCAAAAATATGAGAGAGGGAATAATATGACTTCCCAAATTTAGGAAAAAAATGAAGATTTAATGAATAAGTCAAATTTTGGTTTTGCCGGAGTTTTGTTTGCTTTTATTTGGATAGGGAAAAATGCGTGTTTTCAAAAATTGCATTCTAGGTCCGGAGTAAAGTTCATTTTGTTCGGCTCATTTTTAGGAGTCGGGGAAAATTTACTTTAGGAATTTTGGAGTTCGTTTAGATTTTCTTTCTGTTGTTTTTCTGCGCGCGGAACCGTTTAAAAAAAATCTTCGCAGCGCCTTGGGCCAAGGCCCAGCCAGCAGGCCGGCCAGCCAGGCCCCAGCCCCAGCCGCGGCGCGCTAGGCGCCAGGCGAGGCAGCCGCCGGCGCGTCTCGCTCAGGCCGAGTCCCAGCGGGACTCTAGGCCGGGTTAGCCCCCCCCCTTTCCTTGTTTTGTTTTCCCTCTTTTGCTTGCCCCTACCCCAAGTAATCCCCCCCCTCCTATATAAATACCATCACCCCCCCTCTCCTCACATCAAAACCCAAGCCCCTCTCCTCCTAAGCCGCAGCAAGCAGTAGCGCGCAGCCCCAAGCCGCCGCCTTAGCCGCGCCGCCCCGCGCCTAAGCCGCCGCCGCCGCCCTTAGCCGCCGCCGCCCGGAGCCCGCTTCCCGAGGTAGCCGCGCCTCTCTTTTTCTTCCCCGGTCCGGTTTTTCCTAAAAGAACCGTTCCGTTTTCTCTCCGATTCTTTTCTTTTTCTTCCGGTTTTTGTTTCGGTTTTCTTCCGAAACCCTAGATCGGTTTTCCATTTCTTTTTTGGTTTCTTTTCCGAAAACCCTAGATCGGTTTTCGTTCTTCTTTCCGACCGTTCGTCTCAACGAACGTGATCACCGATTCTTTCCCGGTTAACGACGTCCGTTCGTCTAACCGCTCTTCGTTTTCTTTCCGTCGGATTTATTCCGCGATCGTGATCTCAGATCCGATCTTCGTTCTAGTCTTTCTTCTCGCTCGTTTATCGGAATCAGGTGATTCAAGCGCCTGGAGTTTCGTTTCAAAACCGCCGTTCCGTCTAATCAACTTAAACAAGTTTTTGCCTCGGTAAAATTTGACCTAGATTTGACTTGCTAGAAACCGAGTTGTTTTGTTCCGCCGTTTGTTTTCCGTTTCTTTGTTCGCAACCGGAGTTCTTAAGTTGAACTTTCTGGTTCGTTCTCTCGTTCGAGTTTTACCTGTGCGTTAGATGAGTACTTATTGTGTGCTTGTTGTTTGCCTGCGATAGATTACCCGGATTGCGCCGCTTGTTGCTTCGAAACCCTAGGTCTCGCGGATCATCAGCAAGGCAAGTAACACTTTGATCATACCTTTTCTACAACCCATGTTTTATTGCATTAGATCAATCCTCTCACATTGCATGATTAGGATCTAATTAAATTGAGGGATGGGAAGTAGATGAGGTAGTACCTATTGCATGTATTATTATGAAACCTTTGGGAGTTACTTCTACGTTTGCTTATTATGCCATGCTATGCTAGTAGACGTGGATTGGGTGAGTGATATCCATGACAGATGTGAGATTGATAATTAATGGTTTATCTAAGGTGGCAACTTAAACACACATCTGGGTGGATTGAGGCACCTGATGTCTATCAGGACTTGCCTGTTTTTATTTCGGACCGCCACCCAGGCTCAAAGGGATCATAAGATCTTTCATGCTAGAAACTTCCGTGTGCAGCCACAAGCCAATATGGGCTCTGGCATAGTTGACTAAGTCGTGTGAACTCTTACGGGTAGACTAGCAGATGTAGGGGAAAGTAGGTGTACCGGTCTACCCACATGTAACGTGCTAGCGCTTCTGAAAGACTGTGTCTCGGTCATCCGTCTTCTCAAACACCCTGCAGTGCGAGAAACCAAATGAAGGCGATCGAGTCTTGTGGGGAAAAGTGCGCAAACCTCTGCAGAGTGTACAAACTAATCATGATTAGCCGTGTCCCCAGTTATGGACAACTTGAGTATCTAGTACTTGAATATCATGTGAATCTCATCATGTTACTTCTAATTAATGTTGTTGGGTTTTAATTACTTAATTGGGATCGGAATGCTGTCAACCATTCTCGATGTTTAACAACCACCATGATAGTTAAATAAATTTATTCCTTTGCAGTAGGAAAAAAATTGGCTTTACACAAAACTGTAACCATAGAGCTTTCCACCAGCCATATATGCATATAGTATCGCTGTTTCATTCCATTACTCTCTATGTGTTACATTGCCAGCATATTCCATGTGCTGACCCGTATTCGGGCTGCAACTTCTCATGTTGCAGACTTTTCAGACGATGAGTAAGGTGCTTTTAGGTCGTGGTTCTATACTCAGTGATGCCGTTGGAGTTGATGGACCCATTTATCTTCCGAGTCTTCCGCTGTTATCGCTATTAGATGGCCTTAAGCCATATTTATTGTAATAAGTTCTCTTTGAGACAACGATGTAATAAGTGTGTGATTGCCACTCTGCTATAAATCCTTCAATGTACTGTGTGGTGTTAGCATTACTGATCCAGGGATGACACCGGAGCACAGAGCACTTGATCCATTCGAATCGGGTCGCTACACTAAGCACCGCTACAGTATTATCGAGGTGGACTATGGTGGAGGGGGCACCACACATGGCTAAAAGATCAACTGATCAATTGTTGTGTATCGAGGGTGCCCCTGCCCCCATATATAAAGGAGCAAGGGGGGTGCGGCCGGCCAGGAGAGAGGGCGCGCCAGGAGGAGTCCTACTCCCACCGGGAGTAGGATCCCCCCCTTCCTAGTTTGATTAGGACTTGGGAGGGGGAAAGAGGAGGGAGAGAGGAAGGAAGGGGGGCGCCGCCCCCTCTCCTTGTCCTATTCGGACTAGGGGGAGGGGCATGCGGCCCAGCCCTGGCCGCCTCTCCTCTTCTCCGTAAAGGCCCACTAAGGCCCATTAACCTCCCAGGGGGTTCCGGTAACCTCCCGGTACTCCGGTAAAATCCCGATTTCACTCGGAACACTTTCGATATCCAAACATAGGCTTCCAATATATCAATCTTCATGTCTCGACCATTTCAAGACTCCTTGTCATGTCCGTGATCACATCCGAGACTCCGAACAACCTTCGGTACATCAAAACATATAAACTCATAATATGACTGTCATCGAAACATTAAGCATGCGGACCCTGCGGGTTCGAGAACTATGTAGACATGACCGAGACACGTCTCCGGTCAATAACCAATAGCGGAACCTGGATGCTCATATTGGCTCCCACATATTCTACGAAGATCTTTATCGGTCAGACCGCATAACTATATACGTTGTTCCCTTTGTCATCGGTATGTTACTGGCCCGAGATTCGATCATCGGTATCTCAATACCTAGTTCAATCTCGTTACTGGCAAGTCTCTTTACTCGTTCCGTAACACATCATCCCGCAACTAACTCATTAGTTGCAATGCTTGCAAGGCTTAAGTGATGTGCATTACCGAGAGGGCCCAGAGATACCTCTCCGACAATCGGAGTGACAAATCCTAATCTTGAAATACGCCAACCCAACAAGTACCTTCGGAGACACCTGTAGAGCACCTTTATAATCACCGAGTTACGTTGTGACGTTTGGTAGCACACAAGTGTTCCTCCGGTAAACGGGAGTTGCATAATCTCATAGTCATAGGAACATGTATAAGTCATGAAGAAAGCAATAGCAACAAACTAAACGATCAAGTGCTATGCTAACGGAATGGGTCAAGTCAATCACATCATTCTATAATGATGTGACCCCGTTAATCAAATGACAACTCATGTCTATGGCTAGGAAACTTAACCATCTTTGATTCAACGAGCTAGTCAAGTAGAGGCATACTAGTGACACTCTATTTGTCTATGTATTCACACATGTATTATGTTTCCGGTTAATACAATTCTAGCATAAATAATAAACATTTATCATGAAATAAGGAAATAAATAATAACTTTATTACTGCCTCTAGGGCATATTTCCTTCAGTAGAAATCAAGAAGGAGCATCAAATGTTGATGGTCAACAAGACCACCAGTTTCAAGAAAAGGGTAAACGGAAGAAGGGGAACTTCAAAAAGAACGAGAAACAAGTTGCTACTCAAGTGAAGAAGCCCAAGTCTGGACCTAAGCCTGAGACTGAGTGCTTCTACTGCAAAGGAACTGGTCACTGGAAGCGGAACTGCCCCAAGTATTTGGCGGAGAAGAAGGATGGCAAAGTGAAAGGTATATTTGATATACATGTTATTGATGTGTACCTTACTAATGCTCGCAGTAGCGCCTGGGTATTTGATACTGTTTCTGTTGCTAATATTTGCAACTCGAAACATGGGCTAAGGATTAAACGAAGACCGGCTAAGGACAAGGTGACGATGCGCGTGGGAAATGGTTTCAAAGTCGATGTGATCGCCGTCGGCACTCTACCTTTACATCTACCTTCGGGATTAGTTTTAGACCTAAATAATTGTAATTTGGTGCCAGCGTTGAGCATGAACATTATATCTGGATCTTTTTTGATGCGAGACGGTTATTCATTTAAATCAGAGAATAATTGTTGTTCTATTTATATGAGTAATATCTTTTATGGTCATGCACTGCTACCTCTTGAGCACTTGCGTTGGTTTTCCCTTGAAGAGGAAAGGGTGATGCAGCAAACTAGCGTAAGTATTCCCTTAGTTTTTGAGAACCAAGGTATCAATCCAGTAGGAGGCTATGTGCCAGGTCCTCGCACCTACACAAAACAAATAAATCCTCGCAACCAACGCGATAAGGGGTTGCCAATCCCTTCACGGTCACTTACGAGAGTGAGATCTGATAGATATGATAAGATAATATTTTTGGTATTTTTATGATAAAGATGAAAAGTAAAATAAAAGCAAAGTAAATAACTAAATGTTGGACGATTAATATGATGAAGATAGACCCGGGGGCCATAGGTTTCACTAGTGGTTTCTCTCAAGAGCATAAGTATTTTACGGTGGGTGAACAAATTACTGTTGAGAAATTGACAGAATTTAGCATAGTTATGGGAATATCTAGGTATGATCATGTATATAGGCATCACGTCCGAGACAAGTAGACCGACTCCTGCCTGCATCTACTACTATTACTCGACACATCGACCGCTATCCAGCATGCATCTAGAGTATTAAGTTCAAGAGAACAGAGTAACGCTTTAAGCAAGATGACATGATGTAGAGGGATAAACTCATGCAATATGATGAAAACCCCATCTTGTTATCCTCGATGGCAACAATACAATACGTGCCTTGCTGCCCCTACTGTCACTGGGAAAGGACACCGCAAGATTGAACCCAAAGCTAAGCACTTCTCCCATTGCAAGAAAGATCAATCTAGTAGGCCAAACCAAACTGATAATTCGAAGAGACTTGCAAAGATAACCAATCATACATAAAATAATTCAGACAAGATTCAAATATTGTTCATAGATAAACTTGATCATAAACCCACAATTCATCGATCTTAACAAACACACCGCAAAAGAAGATTACATCGAATAGATCTCCACAAGAGAGGGGGAGAACTTTGTATTGAGATCCAAAAAGAGAGAAGAAGCCATCTAGCTAATAACTATGGACCCGAAGGTCTGAGGTAAACTACTCACACTTCATCGAAAGGGCTATGGTGTTGATGTAGAAGCCCTCATGATCGATGCCTCCTCCGGCGGAGCTCTGGAACAGGCCCCAAGATGGGATCTCGTGGATACAGAAAGTTACGACGGTGGAATTAGGGTTTGGGCTCCGTATCTGATCATTTGGGGGTACGTAGGTATATATAGGAGGAAGAAGTATGTCGGTGGAGCAACAGGGGGCCCACGAGGGTGGAGGGCGCGCTCGGGGGGAGGGGGTAGGCGCGCCCCTACCTCGTGACTACCCTGCTGGTTGCTTGACGTGGGGTCCAAGTCTCCTGGATCTTGTTCGTTCCAAAAATCACGTTCCCGAAGGTTTCATTCCATTTGATATTCCTTTTCTTCGAAACCCTAAAATAGGCAAAAAAACAGCAATTCTGGGCTGGGCCTCCGGTTAGTAGGTTAGTCCCAAAAATAATATAAAAGTGTATAATCAATCCCAATAATGTCCAAAACAGAAGATAATATAGCATGGAGCAATCAAAAATTATAGATACATTGGAGACGTATCAAGCATCCCCAAGCTTAATTCCTGCTCGTCCTCGAGTAGGTAAATGATAAAAACATAATTTTTGATGTGGAATGCTACTAGGCATAATTTCAGTGTAATTCTTATTAATTGTGGCATGAATATTAAGATCCGAAAGATTCAAGATAAAAGTTTAATATTGACATAGAAATAATAATACTTCAAGCATACTAACTAAGAAATTATGTCTTCTCAAAATAACATGGCCAAAGAAAGTTCATCCCTACAAAATCATATAGTTTAGTCATGCTCCATTTTCGTCACACAAGAATGCTCTCATCATGCACAACCCTGATGACAAGCCAAGCAATTGTTTCATACTTTAGTAATCTCAAACTTTATAAACCTTCACGCAATACATGAGCATGAGCCATGGATATAGCACTATGGGTGGAATAGACTATAATGATGGGGGTTATGTGGAGAAGACAAAAAAGGAGAAAGTCTCGCATCAACGAGGCTAATCAATGAGCTATGGAGATGCCCATCGACTAATGTTAATGCAAGGAGTAGGGATTGCCATGCAACGGATGCACTAGAGCAATAAATGTATGAAAGCTCAACAAAAGAAACTAGTGGGTGTGCTTCCAACTTGCTTGCTCACGAAGACCTAGGGCACTTGAGGAGGCCCATTGTTGGAATATACAAGCCAAGTTCTATAATGAAAATTCCCACTAGTATATGAAAGTGACAAAACAAGAGACTCTCTGTCATGAAGATCATGGTGCTACTTTGAAGCAGAAGTGTGGAAAAAAAGATAGTAGCATTGTCCCTTTTCATTCCCTTTTTTTGGGTGGCCTTTTTTTATTTGGCCTTTTTTTATTGGGACAATGCTCTATTAAATGATGATCATCACACTTCTATTTATTTACAACTCAATGATTACAACTCGATACTAGAACAACGTATGACTCTATATGAATGCCTCTGGTGGTGTACCGGGATATGCAATGAACCAAGAGTGACATGTATGAAAGAATTATGAACGGTGGCTTTGCCACAAATACGATGTCAACTACATGATCATGCTAAGAAATATGACAATGATGAATGTGTCATGATAAACGGGATGGTGGAAAGTTGCATGGCAATATATCTCGGAATGGCTATGGAAATGCCATAATAGGTAGGTATGGTGGCTGTTTTGAGGAAGATATAAGGAGGTTTATGTGTGAAAGAGCGTATCATATCACGGGGTTTGGATGCACCGGCGAAGTTTGCACCAACTCTTAATGTGAGAGAGGGCAATGCACGGTACCGAAGAGGCTAGCAATGATGGAAAGGTGAGAGTGCGTATAATCCATGGACTCAACATTAGTCATAAAGAACTCATATACTTATTGCAAAAATCTACAAGTCATCAAAAACCAAGCACTACGCACATGCTCCTAGGGGGATAGATTGGTAGGAAAAGACCATCGCTCGTCCCCGACCGCCACTCATAAGGAGGACAATCAAAGAACACCTCATGTTTCAAATTTGTTACATAACGTTTACCATGCGTGCATGCTACGGGACTTGCAAACTTCAACACAAGTATTTCTCAATTTCACAACTACTCAACTAGCACAACTTTAATATCACTACCTCCATATCTCAAAACATTCATCAAGCATCAGACTTCTCTTAGTATTCAAAACACTCATAAGAAAGTTTTTACTAATCTTGAATACCTAGCATATTAGGATTATTTAAGAAAATTACCATGCTATTTAAGACTCTCAAAATAATATAAATGAAGCATGAGATATCAATAGTTTCTATAAAACAAATCCACCACCATGCTCTAAAAGATATAAGTGAAGTACTAGAGCAAAACTATATAACTCAAAAGATATAAGTGAAGCACATAGAGTATTCTAATAATTTCCGAATCATGTGTGTCTCTCTCAAAAGGTGTGTATAGAAAATATGATTGTGGTAAACTAAAAAGCAAAGACTCAAATCATATAAGACGCTCCAAGCAAAACACATATCATGTGGTGAATAAAAATATAGCTCCAAGTAAAGTTACCGATGGAAGTAGACGAAAGAGGGGATGCCTTCCGGGGCATCCCCAAGCTTTGGCTTTTTGGTGTCCTTAGATTATATTGGGGGTGCCATGGGCATCCCCAAGCTTAGGCTCTTGCCACTCCTTGTTCCATAATCCATCAAATCCTTACCCAAAACTTGAAAACTTCACAACACAAAACTTAAAATAGAAAATCTCGTGAGCTCCGTTAGCGAAAGAAAACAAAAGACCACTTCAAGGTACTATAATGAACTCACTCTTTATTTATATTGGTGTTATACCTACTGTATTCCAACTTATCTATGGTTTATAAACTATTTTACTAGCCATAGATTCATGAAAATAAGCAAACAACACACGAAAAACAGAATCTTTCAAAAACAGAACAGTATGTAGTAATCTGTAGCTAGCGCAAGATATGGAAGCCCAAAAATTCTAAAATAAATTGCTGGACGTAAGGAATTTATCTATTAATCATCTTAAAAAAGAATTAACTAAATATAACTTTCCAAATAAAAATAGCAGTAGTTCTCGTGAGCGCTAAAGTTTCTGTTTTTTACAGCAAGATTAACAAGACTTTCCCCAAGTCTTCCCAACGGTTCTACTTGGCACAAACACTAATTAAACACAAAAAACACAACCAAAACAGAGTCTAGATAAATTATTTATTACTAAACAGGATCAAAAAGCAAGGAATAAAAATAAAATTGGGTTGCCTGCCAACAAGCGCTATCGTTTAACGCCCCTAGCTAGGCATAAAAAGCAAGGGTAGATCTAGGTATTGCCATCTTTGGTAGGCAATCCATAAGTGGCTCTCATAACAGATTAATAAGATAATTTAATTTTCTTTCTAGGGAAGTGTTCCATGCCTTTCCTTAACGGAAATTGGAATCTAATACTTCCTTCCTTCATATCAATAATTGCACCAATAGTTCTAAGGAAAGGTCTACCAAGAATAATAGGACATGAAGGATTGCAATCTATGTCAAGAACAATAAAATCTACGGGCACATAGTTCCTATTTGCAACAATAAGAACATCATTAATTCTTCCCACAGGTTTCTTAAGAGTGGAATCCGCAAGGTGCAAGTTTAAAGAGCAATCACCAAAATCACGGAAACCTAACAAATCACACAAAGTCTTTGGAATCGTGGAAACACTAGCACCCAAATCACATAAAGCATAGCATTCATGATCTTTAATTTTAATAGTTCGTTCCCACTCATCATAAAGTTTTATAGGGATAGAACTTCCAACTCAAGTTTTTCTTCATAAGATTGCATCAAAGCATCAACGGTATGTTTGGTAAAAGCTTTATTTTGACTATAAGCATGAGGAGAATTTAGCACGGATTGCAACAATGAAATACAATCTATCAAAGAGCAATTATCATAATTAAATTCCTTGAAATCTGAAATAGTGGGTTCATTACTATTTAAAGTTTTGACTTCTTCATTCCCACTTTTATCAATTTTAGCATCAAGATCTAAAAACTCTGAATTTTTGGAACACCTTCTAGGTAAAGGTGGATCATATTCAGTCCCATCATTATCAAGATTCATATTGCAAAACAAAGATTTAATAGGGGACACATCAATAACTTTTAGATCTTCATCTTTATTATCATGAAAACTAGAAGAACACGCTCTTATAAAGGAATCTTTCTTAGCACGCATCCCAGCGGTTCTTTCTTTGCACTCATCAATGGAAATTATCATGGCTTTGAGAGACTCATTGATATCATGCTTACGTGGAATATATCTATGTTTCAAAGAATCAACATCAAGATAAATTCTATCAACGTTCCTAGCCAACTCATCAATCTTAAGCAATTTTTCTTCAATCAAAGCATTGCAATTCTTTTGTGAAGCAATAAATTCTTTAATATTAGATTCAAAATCAGAGAGCATCTTATTATAATTTCCATAAGAATTGTTGTAGTAATTACCATAATTATTAGAGGAATTGCTAGGATAATGCCTAGGATTAAAGTTTCCTCTATACGCATTGTTACCAAAATTATTCCTACCAACATAATTCACATCCATAGATTCATTATTATTCTCAATCAAAGTAGACAAAGGCATATCATTAGGATCAGAAGAAACACTTTTATTAGCACATAATTTCATAAGTTCATCCATCTTTCCACTCAAAACATTAATTTCTTCTATCGCATGCACTTTTTTATTAGTAGATCTTTCAGTGTGCCATTGAGAATAATTAATCATAATATTATCTAGGAGTTTAGTAGCTTCTCCTAAAGTGATTTCCATAAAAGTGCCTCCCGCGGCCGAATCTAAATGATTTCTAGAAGCAAAATTCAATCTGGCATAAAAATTTTGTATGATCATCCACAAATTCAAACCATGTGTTGGGAAATTACGTATCATTAATTTCATCCTCTCCCAAGCTTGTGCAACATGTTCATGATCAAGTTGCTTAAAATTCATAATATCATTTCTAAGAGAGATGATCTTAGCGGGAGGAAAATACTTACAGATAAAAGCATCTTTGCACTTATTCCAAGAATCAATACTATTTTTAGGCAAAGACGAAAACTAAGCTTTAGCACGATCTCTAAGCGAAAAAGGAAATAGCTTCAATTTAAAAATATCATTGGCCACATCTTTATTATTTTGCATATCACACAAATCAACGAAGCTATTTAGATGGGTAGCGGCATCTTCACTAGGAAGGCCGGAAAACGGATCTTTCATGACAAGATTCAGCAAGGCAGCATTAATTTCACAAGATTCAGCATCGGTAAGAGGAGCAATCGGAGTGCTAATAAAATCATTGTTGTTGGTATTGGTAAAGTCACACAATTTAGTGTTATCTTGAGCCATCGTGACAAGCAAGCAATCCAACACACAAACAAACGAGGAACGGGCAAAAAAAGGCAAATAGAGAAAGAGAGGGAGGATAGAGAGAGAGGGCGAATAAAACGGCAAGGGTGAAGTGGGGAGAGGAAAACAAGAGGCAAATGGCGAATAATGTAATGCGGGAGATAAGGGTTCGTGATGGGTACTTGGTATGTTGACTTTTGCATAGACCTCCCTGGCAACTGTGCCAGAAATCCTTCTTGCTACCTCTTGAGCACTTGTGTTGGTTTTCCCTTGAAGAGGAAAGGGTGATGCAGCAAAGTAGCGTAAGTATTTCCCTCAGTTTTTGAGAACCAAGGTATCAATCCATTAGGAGGCTACGCGTCAGTCCCTCGCACCTACACAAAACAAATAAATCCTTGCAACCAACGCAATAAGGGGTTGTCAATCCCTTCACGTTCACTTACGAGAGTGAGATCTGATAGATATGGTAAGATAATATTTTTGGTATTTTTATGATAAAGATGCAAAGTAAAATAAAAGCAAAGTAAAAAGAAAAGGAAATAACTAAGTGTTGGAAGATTAATATGATGAAGATAGACCCAGGGCCATAAGTTTCACTGGTGGCTTCTCTCAAGAGCATAAGTATTTTATGGTGGGTGAACAAATTACTGTTGAGCAATTGACAGAATTGAGCATAGTTATGAGAATATCTAGGTATGATCATGTATATAGGCATCATGTCTGAGACAAGTAGACCGGCTCCTACCTGCATCTACTACTATTACTCCACACATCGACCGCTATCCAGCATGCATCTAGAGTATTAAGTTCAAGAGAACAGAGTAACGCTTTAAGCAAGATGACATGATGTAGAGGGATAAACTCATGTAATATGATGAAAACCCCATCTTTTTATCCTCGATGGCAACAATACAATACATGCCTTGCTGCCCCTACTGTCACTGGGAAAGGACACCGCAAGATTGAACCCGAAGCTAAGCAATTCTCCCATTGCAAGAAAGATCAATCTAGTAGGCCAAACCAAACTGATAATTCGAAGAGACTTGCAAAGATAACCAATCATACATAAAAGAATTCAGAGAAGATTCAAATATTGTTCATAGATAAACTTGATCATAAACCCACAATTCATCGATTTCAACAAACACACCGCGAAAGAAGATTACATCGAATAGATCTCCACAAGAGAGGGGGAGAAGTTTGTATTGAGATCCAAAAAGGGAGAAGAAGCCATCTAGCTAATAACTATGGACCCGAAGGTCTGAGGTAAACTACTCACACTTCATCGGAAGAGCTATGGTGTTGATGTAGAAGACCTCCGTGCTCGATGCCCCCTACGGCGGAGCTCCGGAACAGGCCCCAAATGGGATCTCATGGATACAGAAAGTTACGGCGGTGGAATTAGGGTTTTGGCTCCGTATCTGATCGTTTGGGGGTACGTAGGTATATATAGGAGGAAGAAGTACGTCGGTGGAGCAACAGGGGGCCCATGAGGGTGGAGGGCGCGCCTAGGGGGTAGGCGCGCCCCCTACCTCGTGGCTTTCCTGTTGGTTGCTTGACGTAGGGCCCAAGTCTCCTGAATCTTGTTCGTTCCAAAAATCACGTTCTCGAAGGTTTCATTCCATTTGGACTTCGTTTGATATTCCTTTTCTTTGAAACCCTAAAATAGGCAAAAAAAACAGCAATTCTGGGCTGGGCCTCCGGTTAGTAGGTTAGTCCCAAAAATATAAAAGTGTATAATAAATCCCAATAATGTCCAAAACAGAAGATAATATAGCATGGAGCAATCAAAAATTATAGATACGTTGAAGACGTATCATGCACCCTTGATGAGTGGTCTATTTTTACTAAATCTTAATAGTAGTGATACACATGTTCGTAGTATTGAAGCCAAAAGATATAAGTTTAATAATGATAGTGCAACTTATTTGTGGCACTGTCGTTTAGGTCATATTGGTGTAAAGCGCATGAAGAAACTCCATGCTGATGAGCTTTTGGAATCACTTGAGGCTTGCGAACCATGCCTCATGGGCAAGATGACTAAGACTCCGTTCTCCGGAACAATGGAGCGAGCAACAGACTTGTTGGAAATAATACATACTGATGTATGCGGTCCGATGTGTGTTGATGGTCGCGGCGGGTATCGTTATTTTCTAACCTTCACAGATGATTTGAGCAGATATGGGTATATTTACTTGATGAAACATAAGTCTGAAACATTTGAAATGTTCAAAGAATTTCAGAGTGAAGTGGAAAATCATCGTAACAAGAAAATTAAATTTCTATGATCTGATCGTGGAAGTGAATATTTGAGTTATGAGTTTGGTCTTCATATGAAACAATGCGGAATAGTTTTACAATTCACGCCACCTGGAACACCACAGCGTAATGGTTTGTCCGAACGTCGCAACCGCACTTTATTAGATATGGTGTGATCTATGATGTCTCTTACCGATTTACCGCTATCGTTTGGGGGTTATGCTTTAGAGATGGTTGCATTCATGTTAAATAGGGCACCATTAAAATCTGTTGAGACGACGCCTTATGAACTATGGTTTGGCAAGAAACCCAAGTTGTCGTTTCTTAAAGTTTGGGGCTGCGATGCTTATGTGAAAAAGCATCAACCTGATAAGCTCAAACCCAAATCAGAGAAATGCGTCTTCATAGGATACCCAAAGGAGATTGTTGGGTACACCTTCTATCATAGATCTGAAGGCAAGATATTCGTTGCTAAAAATGGATCCTTTCTAGAGAAGGAGTTTCTCTTGAAAGAAGTGAGTGGGAGGAAAGTAGAACTTGACGAGGTAATTGTACCTACTCCCTTATTGGAAAGTAGTTCATCACATAAATCAGTTCCAGTGATTCCTACACCAGTAAGTGAGGAAGCTAATGATGATGATCACAAAACTTCTGATCAAGTTACTACCGAACCTCGTAGGTCAACCAGAGTAAGATCCGCACCAGAGTGGTACGGTAATCCTGTTCTAGAGGTCATGTTACTTGACCATGACGAACCTATGAACTATGAGGAAGCCATGATGAGCCCAGATTCCGCAAAATGGCTTGAGGCCATGAAATTGATCCATGTATGAGAACAAAGTGTGGACTTTGGTTGACTTGCCCGATGATCGGCAGGCCATAGGGAATAAATGGATCTTCAAGAAGAAGACAGACGCTGACGGTAATGTTACTGTCTACAAAGCTTGACTTATTGCAAAAGGTTTTCGACAAGTTCAAAGAGTTCACTACGATGAGACCTTCTCACCTGTAGCGATGCTTAAGTCCGTCCAAATCATGTTAGCAATTACCGCATTTTATGATTATGAAATTTGGCAAATGGATGTCAAAACTGCATTCCTTAATGGATATCTTAAAGAAGAGTTATATATGATGCAACTAGAAGGTTTTGTCGATCCAAAAGGTGCTAACAAAGTGTGCAAGCTCCAGCAATCCATTTATGGACTGGTGCAAGCCTCTCGGAGTTGGAATATGCGCTTTGATAGTGTGATCAAAGCATATGGTTTTATACATACTTTTGGAGAAGCCTGTATTTGCAAGGAAGTGAGTGGGAGCTCTGTAGCATTTCTGATATTATATGTGGATGACATATTGCTGATCGGAAATGATATTGAATTTCTGAAAAGCAAAAAAGGATACTTGAATAAGAATTTTTCAATGAAAGACCTCAGTGAAGCTGCTTATATATTGGGCATCAAGATTTATAGAGATAGATCAAGACGCTTAATTGGACTTTCACAAAGCACATACCTTGATAAAGTTTTGAAGAAGTTCAAAATGGATCAAGCAAAGAAAGGGTTCTTGCCTGTGTTACAAGGTGTGAAGTTGAGTCAGACTCAATGCCCGACCACTGCAGAAGATAGAGAGATAATGGAAGTCATTCCCTATGCTTCAGCCATAGGTTTTATCATGTATACAATGTTGTGTACCAGACCTGATGTGTGCCTTGCTATTAGTTTAGCATGGAGGTACCAAAGTAATTCAGGAGTGGATCACTGGACAGCGGTCAAGAACATCCTGAAATACCTAAAAAGGACTAAGGATATGTTTCTCGTTTATTGAGGTGACAAAGAGCTCGTCGTAAACGGTTACATCGACGCAAGCTTTGACACTGATCCGGATGACTCTAAGTCACAAACCGGATACGTATTTTTATTGAATGGTGGAGCTGTCAGTTGGTGCAGTTCTAAGCAGAGCATCATGGCGGGATCTACATGTAAAGCGGAGTACATAGCTGCTTCAGAAGCAGCAAATGAAGGAGTCTGGATGAAGGAGTTCATATCCGATCTAGGTGTCATACCTAGTGCGTCGGGTCCAATGAAAATCTTTTGTGACAATACTGGTGCAATTGCCTTGGCAAAGGAATCCAGATTTCACAAGAGAACCAAGCACATCAAGAGACGCTTCAATTCCATCCGTGATCAAGTCAAGGAGGGAGACATAGAGATTTGCAAGATACATACGTATCTGAATGTTGCAAACCCATTCACTAAGCCTCTCTCACGAGCAAAACATGATCAGCACCAAGATTCCATGGGTGTTAGAATCATTACAATGTAATCTAGATTATTGACTCTAGTGCAAGTGGGAGACTGAAGGAAATATGCCCTAGAGGCAATAATAAAGTTGTTGTTTATATTTCCTTATATCATGATAAATGTTTATTATTCATGCTAGAATTGTATTAACCGGAAACTTAGTAGATGTGTGAATACATAGACAAACAGAGTGTCACTAATATGCCTCTACTTGACTTGCTCGTTAATCAAAGATGGTTAAGTTTCCTAGCCATGGACAAATAGTTGTCATTTGGTGAACGGGATCACATCATTAGAGAATGATGTGATTGACTTGACCCATCCGTTAGCTTAGCACGATGATCGTTTAGTTTACTACTATTTCTTTCTCCATAACTTATACATGTTCCTATGACTATGAGATTATGCAACTCCCGAATACCGGAGGAACACTTAGTGTGCTATCAAACATCACAACGTAACTGGGTGACTATAAAGATGCTCTACAGGTATCTTCGATGGTGTTCGTTGAGTTGGCATAGATCGAGATTAGGATTTTTCACTCCGTGTACCGGAGAGGTATCTCTGGGCCCTCTCGATAATGCACATCACTATAAGCCTTGCAAGCAATGTGACTAATGAGTTAGTTACGGGATGTTGCATTATGGAACGAGTAAAGAGACTTGCCTGTAACGAGATTGAACTAGGTATTGACATACCGATGATCAAATCTCGGGCAAGTAACATACCGATGACAAAGGGAACAAATGTATGTTGTTATGCGGTTTGACTGATAAAGATCTTCGTAGAATATGTAGGAACCAATATGAGCATCCAGGTTCTGCTATTGGTTATTGACCGGAGATGATCTCTTAGCCGTGTGCGGTGCCTCCCTCCACAGATTTCCACCTCGGTTATATCGTTGTAGTGCTTAGGCGAAGCCCTGCGCCGGTAACTTCATCATCACCGTCATCACGCCGTCGTGCTGACGAAGCTCTCCCTCGACACTCAGCTGGATCTAGAGTTTGTGGGACATCACCGAGCTGAACGTTTGCAGACCGCGGAGGTGCCGTACCTTCAGTGTTAGGATCGGTCGGATCGTGAAGACGTACGACTACATTAACCGCGTTGTCATAACAATTCCGCTCACGGTCTACGAGGGTACGTGGACATCACTCTCCCCTCTCGTTTCTATGCATCACCTAGATGGATCTTGCGTGTGCGTAGGAATTTTTTTGAAATTACTGCGTTCCCCAACAGATACTTCCCTCCAGGAGGGGCAAATCGAAGCCATCGATATCACCAACGATCCTCTCATCATGGGAGGACCAATCTACATCAACATCTTCACGAGCACTGAGGGAGTCCTGTATTAGGGGGTCTCCGGACAGCCGGACTATATCTTTCGGCCGGACTGTTAGACTATGAAGATACAAGATTGAAGACTTCGTCTCGTGTCCGGATGGGACTCTACTTGGCGTGGAAGGCAAGCTAGGCAATACAGATATGTATATCTCCTCCTTTGTAACCGACCTTCTATAACCCTAGCCCTTTCCGGTGTCTATATAAACCGGAGGGTTTTAGTCCGTAGGACAACATACAATCATACCATAGGCTAGCTTCTAGGGTTTAGCCTCTCTGATCTCGTGGTAGATCTACTCTTGTATTACCCATATCATCAATACTAATCAAGCAGGACGTAGGGTTTTACCTCCATCAAGAGGGCCCGAACCTGGGTAAAACTTCGTGTCCCCTGCCTCCTGTTACCATCAGCCTAGACGCACAGTTCGGGACCCCCTACCCGAGATCCGCCGGTTTTGACACCAACATTGGTGCTTTCATTGAGAGTTCCTCTATGTCGTCGCCGTTAGGCTTGATGGATCCTACTATCATCGATAGCGATGCAGTCCTGGGTGAGACTTTCCTCCCTGGATAGATCTTTGTGTTCGGCGGCTTTGCACTACGGGCCAATTCTCTTGGCCATCTGGAGCAGATTGAAAGCTACGCCCCTGGCAACCAGGTCAGGTTTGGAAGCTTAAACTACACGACCGATATCCGAGGAGACTTGATCTTCGACGGATTCGAGCCTCTGCCTTGTGCGTCACGCGGTCACGATGAGTATGATTTAGCTCTACCATCAGACAGTGTTTAGGAGATCGCACCGGCAGCCGCTCCGACCCTCAATTCGGAGCCAGTTGCGCCGTCCATGGATGGGTGGATGGACCCCGCCACAGAGGCCTTACCCTTAGCGGCGATCGAGCCGAACATCGACCTTACCTTGCACGAGAGACGTATTGTTAAACTGTCGGATCTTTCTCCAGCCACGGACTCCGAACCGCCTGCGCCTGTTCCTATCGAATCCGACTGGGCGCCGATCATGGAGTTTACCTCCGCGGATATCTTTTAGCACTCGCCCTTCGGCGATATACTGAACTCATTAAGGTCTCTCTCCTTGTCAGGAGGATCCTGGCCGAACTATGTCCGGCAGGACTGGGATGCGGATGACGAAGAAATTCGCCGCCCACCCACCACCTACTTAGTAGCCACTATCGATGACTTAACCGACATGCTCGACTTCGACTCCGAAGACATCGACGGTATGGACGACGATGCGGGAGACGAAGAGGAACCACTGCCCATAGGGCACTGGACAGCCACCTCATCATACGATATATACATGGTGGATACACCCAAAGAAGGCAATGGCGACGAGACAGCGGAGGATGACCCCTCCAAGAAGCAACCCAAGCGCCGACGTCAGCGGCGCTGCTCTAAGTCCCGCCAAAGCAAAAGTGGTGATACCGACACAGGAGGTAATAACACTCCGGATAGTGCCGAAGACAACAACAACCCCCTCCAGCAAGAGTTAGAGCAGGAGGATGGAGGAGCCAGCCCTCCTGAGAGAGCGGCAGATGGAGAAGCGGAGGATGATAATTACATGCCCCCCTCCGAAGACGAGGCAAGCCTCGGGGATGACGAATTCGTCGTGCCAGAGGATCCCGTCGAACAAGAGCGCTTCAAGCGCTGGCTTATGGCCACGGCAAATAGCCTTAAGAAAAAGCAGCAGGAGCTTCAAGCTGATCAAGATCTGCTAGCTGACAGATGGACTGAAGTCCTCGCGGCCGAGGAATATAAACTCGAGTGCCCCTCCAAGAGTTACCCAAAATGCAGGTTGCTACCTCGACTGGAGGAAGAAGCGTATGACGCGGCTGATCGGCCACCTCGTGGCTGTGATAGAGAGGCAATCTAGCCAAAAGCTCAGCCGGCACCCCGACGCCATTCAAATAAAAAAGCATGGGGAAACACACCAGACCTGCGAGACGCATTGGAGGACAAAGCAAAACATGCAAGATCGATCTACAAATCACGAGGACGCGCCACTATGCGAGACGACAAACGTCACGCCGGATATAGTAAAAGTACATCCGGCCGGGCCGAACACAGCGGGCAAGACCCATTCGAGCTGCGTCACGATATAGCCCAATACAGAAGCGCCGCCCACCCCTTATGCTTCACAGACGAAGTAATGGATCATCAAATCCCAGAAGGTTTCAAACCTATAAATATTGAATCATACGACGGCACAGCAGATCCTACGGTATGGATCGAGGATTACCTCCTCCACATCCACATGGCCCGCGGTGATGACTTACACGCCATCAAATACCTCCCACTAAAGCTCAAAGGACCAGCGCGGCATTGTCTTAACAGCTTGCCAGCAGAGTCCATTAGCTGTTGGGAAGATCTGGAAGCCGCATTCCTCGACAACTTTCAGGGCACTTATGTGCGACCACCAGATGCTGATGACTTGAGCCACATAATTCAGCAGCCAGAAGAATCGGCCAGGCAATTCTGGACTCGGTTCCTAACAAAGAAAAATCAAATCGTCGACTGTCCAGATGCAGAGGCCCTAGCAGCTTTCAAACACAACATCCGCGACGAGTGGCTAGCCCGGCACCTTGGTCAGGAAAAGCCGAAATCCATGGCAGCCCTCACGACAGTCATGACCCGCTTTTGTGCGGGAGAAGACAGCTGGTTGGCTCGCAGTCACAATATGTCAAAGAACCATGGTACTTCGGATACCAAGGACGGCAATAGCAGGTCACGTCGCAACAAACATAAGTGCCGCATTAACAGCGATAATACTGAAGATACGGCAGTCAATGCCGGATTCAAAGGCTCTAAACCCGTTCAGCGGAAAAAGGCATTCAAAAGAAGCACTCTGGGCCCGTCCAGTTTGGACCGTATACTCGATCGCTCGTGTCAAATACACGGCACCCCCGACAAGCCAGCCAACCACACCAACAGGGATTGTTGGGTGTTCAAGCAGGCTGGCAAGTTAATTGCCGAAGACACAGATAAGGGGCCACATAGCGATGACGAGGAAGAGCCCCGGCAGCCGAACACCGAAGGACAGAAGAGGTTCCCCCCACAAGTGCGGACAGTGAACATGATATACGCAACCCACATCCCCAAGAGGGAGCGGAAGCATGCGCTCAGGGACGTATATGCGTTGGAGCCAGTCGCCCCAAAGTTCAACCCATGGTCCTCCTGTCCGATCACCTTCGATCGCAGGGACCACCCCACTAGTATCCGTCATGGCAGATTCGCTGCACTGGTCCTAGACCCAATCATTGACGGATTTCACCTCACTCGAGTCCTTATGGATGGCGGCAGCAGCCTGAACCTGCTTTATCAGGACACAGTGCGCAAAATGGGTATAGACCCGTCAAGGATCAAACCCACAAAAACGACCTTTAAAGGCGTCATTCCAGGTGTAGAGGCCCATTGCACAGGCTCAATTACACTGGAAGTGGTCTTCGGATCCCCGGATAACTTCCGAAGCGAAGAATTATTCTTCGATATAGTCCCGTTCCGCAGTGGTTATCATGCACTGCTCGGGCGAACCGCATTTCCGAGATTCAATGCGGTACCGCATTATGCATACCTCAAGCTCAAGATGCTAGGACCTCGTGGGGTTATTACAGTTAATGGAAACACAGAGCACTCTCTCCGAACGGAGGAGCACACTGCGGCCCTCGCAGCAGAAGCGCAAGGCAGCCTCTCAAGGCAATCCACCAGTTCGGCGTATCAAGACCCGGACACCTTCAAGCACGCTCGGAGTAATCGGCAACTAGCCCGCCTGGCACGATCTGAGCTCGCGTAGCAATACGCCCCCCCCCCCCAGTCCCAGCCAAACGGCGAAATCTGTGCCACGCGTACATAATTACACATTAAAAATACCATGGGCACAGGTGGGGAGGGGGGCCACAACTACGGCACGCTCCAAGACGCGGCCTAAACCGCACTAGGGGCTTCCCGCTTTGTTATTTTTCTCTTTCAGGACTTTAATCTCTAGAAACCTTGTCCGGCAGCATGATTGCCGAACACATGATGCAGCAACCAAGAGAGGCAGAAAGCTACGTCACACCATGGAACTCCTAGGTGGATTACGATAACGAGTGAAATATTTGCTTTAATACTATTCCTCATCTTGCCCTTGGAAGGGACATAGTCCTACTTTTTGCTTATCGCACTATCTGTATCATTCTGCTTTAAAGCACCTCTTTGAATAAACAACGCATAACATTATGACTATTATTGCATTCTTGTTATATATATATATATGTGTGTGTTCATTAATGACACCTTGCAACCGTACACTTTGGTACGGCCAACACACCAGGGGCTTAAGTACCCCACAATATGGTGTGAGAAGTCCGAACACTTTCACAAGTGCGGCACCCCGAACTTATAGCATTATATGCATCAGCTCCGAATCATGTCTTTGGTCAAATGTGGGGTTTGCCTGGCTCCTATGTTTTGGTACCTTACGTTCCGCTCTAACGGCTAAGGTAGCGCTAGGAGAACTACTGCGATTGTGCCCCAATTCTGCTGGGCTAAGCACCTCAGTAGAGAAAGCTAAAATTGACTGTCATGGTAAGGCGAGAGACTGGTCGCTGTTCGGCGAGGTTTCGAGTCCCTAAAGACGTATGGGGCTTAGAGCGAGGAGCCGGTCCTGTCCGGCTTAAAGGCGTGTATCGCGCCCCGAATTCGGCCTTCCGAATACCAGGGGCTTCACCGAAATATAAAATTATAGAATTCTATGGCTAAGTGAGAGTGATAAAGCACCTCCCTCGAAGGACCCAAAAATGGGAACAAGAGTGCTCAGGTTTACCCCGAACACCCCAGCACTCGCGGCATGGGGGCAGAAGCCGAGGACTAGCCATCTCTCAGATTGGATAAACAGCCAAACTGAAGGTAATATTTTAAATTCAAACAAGTGTTGCATAGCGCATATGAAACAAGTTTTCATCATAAAGGATCACATGAGCAAGTTTAGTCAAATATTACATCCTTTGAACATTCGTCCGCTACAAGACAGGCACCCTTCAGGACACCCTCATAATAAATTTCGGGGGTGCGATGCTCCTTGCCCTACGGCGGTCCCTCCTTGATCAGCTTCACAGCGTCTAGCTTGGCCCATTGCACCTTCACACGGGCGAAAGCCCGGCGTGCACCTTCGATGGAGACAGACCGCTTGACGACCTCCAGCCGTGGGCAGGCGTCCACAAGCCGCCTCACCAGGCCGAAGTAGCTGTTCGGAAGGGCGTCGCCAGGCCACAGCCGGACTATAAAGCCCTTCATGGCCTGTTAGGCCGCTTTGTGTAGCTCGACCAGCTACTTCAGCTGGTCGCTCATAGGCACCGGGTGTTCGGTCCCAGTATACTGAGACCAGAACAGCTTCTCCATTGAGCTTCCCTCCTCGGCCTGGTAAAACTGTGCGGCATCCGACACGCTGCGGGGCAAATCTGCGAATGCTCCTGGAGAGCTCCGGATTCGGGTAAGTAATAGGTAATTTACTTTCACATGCTTGCTTTGCATATAGAATGCCTTACCCGCCGCTATTTTCTTCATCGCGTCAATCTCCTGGAGGGCCTTTTGGGCTTCGGCCTTGGCACTTTTTGTGCTCTCGAGGGCCGCGGCAAGCTCAGACTCTCACGTCTTCGAGTCAAGCTCCAACGCCTCGTGCTTCGTCACGAGAGCCTGGAGCTCTTGCTGCACCTCGCCCACCCGAGCCTCTTTCCTTTCCCACTCGGTGCGCTCCTTGGCCGCTTTACCTTCGGCCTCAGACAGCGCTTGCCTTAGGGTCGCCACTTCGGTCGTGGCCCCTGGCAAATTCATGATGATCCTGTCATTTTGCAATCTCATTCTTTTTATACATATCCATAAACTAGGTATTACTTACCTTTGTTCTCCTCGAGCTGCCTCTTGGCAAGGCCGAGCTCGTCCTGGGACACTTTAAGGTCCTGCTTTAGTACGGCGACCTCCGCGGTCAGTGCGGCAGACGCCAGCAGCGAAGCCTGCATATGCATATTAACATACTTATAGTAGACTCCTGCGATATTGTTTGATCCTCTGTTCGGCTTTTCTTTGTGAACACCGAACAGAGCATCAGGGGCTACTGTCTATGCGATAATATTTTTCCTATATTTTAAACACTTACCTCCAAGCCTGTTAGAAGGCTGGCACAGACTTCAGTCAGTCCGCGACTGAACCTTCTGGACCACCGCACTCATAACAGTACGGTGCTCCTCGTCGATGGAAGCACTGCGAAGCGCTTCTAGCAGATTGTCCGACGCCTCTGGATGGGCAGAGGTCACCGGTACAGGCGTCTTGCCCCTCTTGGAAGAAGGCCGCCTGCCCGAGTCCGGAACCACTGGAGGTTCCGGCGCGGTGTTCGGCTGAGGGCCGAACTCGGAGCCCTTAGGGGCCCTGTCCCCTCTTCTCCCGGAGTCCGGAAGGTCGCCTTGAGGCGCCTCCGGGACTGTATCCCCTCGACCCGGTGTCTCTTGAGACAGTACCTCGGCATCGTCCCCAGGGCAAGGGGAGGTGGCGGTCGGAAGTGGATCGCTATCCATATCCGACGAGCCCAGGGAGCCGTCCGACGATATATCGATACGGGCTCGTGGCGGCCTGCATAATCATATTCGGCGTTAGGGAAAGCAGTGCGACAAAGGAATGCTATGAGTTACTCTGGTATCCGAATACTTACGACCTCCCCAGGGGCTTGGCCCTGGGTAACCACTTGTCCTCGCCTTCGGAGGCGGCGGTGGAATTGTCCGGAAGGAGAGTCCTTCCCTTCTTGGACCCTTCGGCCCCCCCAGTTGGGGCGACCTTCCTTTTCTTATCTCCCCCACCTAGAGGGGAGCATCTTCTTCTTCCCCCTCGTCTTCGGGGGAGGAGTGTGCCGCAGAATCATCAGACGGTGAGTCCGATGATGCCTGGCATCGGGAACTCTTTCGGGTTCCCTTGGCCTTCTTGATCTTCTCCGGCACCATGTAAGGAGCCGGAGTTAGCATCTTCGCCAGGAGAGCGTCTGCTGGGCCTTCGGGCAAAGGAGCCGGACAGTCGATCTGTCCGGCCATCTCCTGCCAGTCCTATCAAAGGTATGGGAGCTTAGATCCCGCATAGAGTCAAACTATGAAAGACAAGTATCCTGTGAGAGGTAAAACAGCTTACCGCGCTGGCTTGGCGCTTCGCGCAGAATCCGCGGTCCTCGGTAGTGGGAGGGGGAACCTCGGCACTCTTGAATAGCACCTTCCAGGCTTCTTCGTGAGTTGTGTCGAAGAGCCTGTTCAGAGTTCAGTGCTGGGCTGGGTCGAACTCCCACAAGTTGAAAGCCCGTTGTTGTCACGGGAGGATCCGGCGAATGAGCATGACCTGGACTACGTTGACGAGTTTGAGCTTCTTGTTCACCATGTTTTGAATACATGTTTGGAGTCCAGTCAACTCTCCCGAACTACCCCAGGATAGGCCCTTCTCTTGCCAGGAGGTGAGCCGCGTGGAGAAGCCAGATCAGAACTCGGGGGCCGCTGCCCATTTAGGGTCACGCGGCTCGGTGATGTAGAACCACCCCAATTGCCACCCCTTTATGGTCTCCACGAAGGAGCCCTCGAGCCATGTGACGTTGGGAATCTTGCCCACCATGGCGCCTCCACACTCCGCCTGGCGGCCGCTCACTATCTTCGGCTTGACGTTGAAGGTCTTCAGCCATAAGCCGAAGTGGGGCTTGATGCGGAGGAAGGCCTCGCAAACGACGATAAATGCCGAGATGTTGAGGATGAAGTTCGGGGCCAGATCATGGAAATCCAGGCCGTAGTAGAACATGAGCCCCCGGACGAATGGGTGGAGAGGGAATCCCAGTCCGTGGAGGAAGTGGGTAAGGAACACTACCCTCTCATGGGGCCTGGGGGTGGGGATGAGCTGCTCCTCATCTGGGAGCCGGTGCGCGATGTCGTCGGGCAGATATCCGGCTCTCCTCATCTTCTTGATGTGTCCCTCCATGACGGAGGAGACCATCCACCTGCCTCCCGCTCCAGACATGGTTGGAGAAGGTCGAGGTGGGAAATGAGGACTTGGGTGCTGGAGCTCGAGTGTGCGAAAGTGGATGAGCAAAGGAGGAAGAAGGCGTGGATGAAAAGGTAAATCCTTATCCCTTTATATGGGAGGACGAAACTATGCGTCCCCACTAGCCTGGTAAAACTCGCTTATCCCCCGAGCGTCGTAATCGATGGCGCGGTTGGGTTACCCACACCCGTATTGATGAGAATCTCGTGATAAGGGGACACGATCTCTGCTTTGACGAGACGTGTCAAAAAACTGCCTCGCGTTATGTGCGGGGCTAGTTAAAGGAAACGGTTTGAATAATCATCGGGCCATGACATAATGTCGTGTTGCCAAAACAAGTCAGCAAATTAGATTTGCGGGAATATTATTCTCTCTGTGGTGGTATGTGGAACTTATTTTGCAGGGTCAGACACTATCCTTGTATTCAAATTCTTCCGTGATGTATTCGGAGGAGGAACCCGCCTTGAAATGCCGAAGACAATATTGCGCGCCGGACTCATCGTCATTGAAGCCTGGTTCAGGGGCTACTGAGGGAGTCCTGGATTAGGGGGTCTCCAGATAGCCGGACTATATCTTTCGGCCAGACTGTTAGACTATGAAGATACAAAATTGAAGACTTCGTCTCGTGTCCGGATGGGACTCTACTTGGCGTGGAAGGCAAGCTAGGCAATACTGATATGTATATCTCCTCCTTTGTAACCGACCTTGTGTAACCCTAGCCCTTCCCGGTGTCTATATAAACCGGAGGGTTTTAGTCCCTAGGACAACATACAATCATACCATAGGCTAGCTTCTAGGGTTTAGCCTCTCTGATCTCGTGGTAGATCTACTCTTGTATTACCCATATCATCAATATTAATCAAGCAGGACGTAGGGTTTTACCTCCATCAAGAGGGCCCGAACCTGGGTAAAACTTCGTGTCCCCTGCCTCCTGTTACCATCAGCCTAGACGCACAGTTCGGGACCCCCTACCCGAGATCCGCTGGTTTTGACACCGACAAGCACCATCTCCTCTCAAACCCTAGCTCATCTCTTGTATTCAATCTTTGTCTCAAAACCTCAGATTGGTACCTGTGGTTGCTAATAGTGTTGATTACTCCTTGTAGTATGCTAGTTGATTTATTTGGTGGAAGATTAAATGTTCAGATCCTTAAGCATATTCAATACCCCTCTGATCTTAAACATTAATATGATTTATGAGTAGTTAGTTTTGTTCTTGAGAACATGGAATAAGTCGTGTCATAAGTAATCATGTGAAGTTGGTATTCGTTCGATATTTTGATGATATGTATGTTGTTCTTCCTTTAGTGGTGACATGTGAACGTCAACTACATGACACTTCACCATATTTGGGCTTAAGGCACTACAAAAAAAAGACACATCCGTGACATTTTGGGCCGAACGAATTTTTTTCTGTCATACATATGACACTTCTATGACGATAATTGTGACAAAACCCGGTATCATCATAGATGTGGTGGGCTCCTACTTCTATGACAAAAAATCATGACAGAAAATGGGCTTTTCGTCCTGGGCGGGCCGGAGACGCAGCTGCATGACATTCTTTGGGCCGTCCATGATGGAAAAAACTGTGGTAGAAGCAAGGAGGAAGAAAATTTCGGGGAGTTCTTGGTTACGGTGGGAGGTCGGGGGCCGAGCGATGCGCGTTTCTCTCATACACGTACGCACGTGTGTGCGAGGCGTTGGCTCTAACTGAACCTGAGTGAGGTGTTGGGCTCTAACTGAACCCGAGCGATTGCACTGCAGGCTACGCGTTACTGAACCCGAGCGATCGATCGATGGATGTTAACTGAACCCGATCGAGCGATTCCTTCGCTACTGCTGCTAACTGAAGCCGATCGATGCTACCTCTGGGATGAACAGTGAGCGTTGCGGGGGGTTTGGATGAACAGTGAGCGGTGGCTTTGCCTCTGGATGAACAGGACCCTGTGGTGTGGTGGAGGGCTGGATGAACAATAGACGGTGGAGGGGTGCCCGTGGAGGGGTGGTTGAACAGGATCCCGTGGTGTGGAGGGCTGGATGAACAGTAGACGGTGGAGGGGTGCCCGTGGAGGGGTGGTTGAACAGTAGCCGGTGGAGTAGCGCGCGGTGGAGGTTGGATGAACAGGAGCCCGTGGAGGCTGGAGGAGGTCGACGGTAGCCCGTGGAGGCTGGAGGAGGTCGGCGGTGGAGATGAACAGTATCCCATGGAGTCCCGTTTTGCAGTACGCCACACCCCTCCCGATGAACAGGACCCCCGTTTCGACCGTAGCGCTCCAACACAAGTCTGTTTCGTCCGTTTTGCGGTACGCCACACCCCTCCCGATCAACAGGACCCCGTTTCGACCGTAGGAGGTCCGTTTCCTCTGTTTTGCGGTACGCCAGACCCCTCCCGATCAACAGGACACCGTTCCGAACGTAGGAGGTCTGTTTCCTCCATTGTGCGGTACGCCAGGCCTCGTTTCCATCGCATGTTCCGTCCAAGCCCTCCCGATGAACACGACCACGCATTCCGTTCCGACCCAGCCGGTTGGCTCCCACGCGTTCCGTTGCCTCCTGATGAACACGACGCATTCTGTTGCCTCCCCATGAACACGACGCATTCCGTTGCCTCCCCATGAACACGACGATGACGTTGTTTCTCCGTTCCGACCCAGCCATGTACACGAGCCCTGGCCGTACGTATGCACGAGTAGGCGTTCGAGACCCTGCCCAATGTACGTACGTGGCCGTATTTTCTTTCTTGCACCCTGGCCGTTGTATGTACGTGTACATGCTACGTGCGCGCCTCTACTACGACACGTACGCGCCTCTACTACGACACGTGTGCGCCTCTACATCGACCAGTATATATGTACGTACACGTTCGCGACCAGAATGACAACGCTACATACGCTTCGACCAGGTGGGTCCCGATTGTCAGGCACTTCCTTGCCTGTGAAGATGTAGCTGGTGGGTCCCAGCAGTCAGGGGGGCGAATCATTTTTTTTGTCCAGACACACTTCCTTGCGTGCGAAGATGTAGCTGCTGGGTCCCAGCAGTCAGGGGGGAATCGTTTTTTTTTTGCCCAGACGCACTTCCTTGTGTGCGAAGATGTAGCTAGTGGGTCCCAGCAGTCAGGGGGGCGAATCATTTTTTTTTGGACGCACTTCCTTGCGTGCGAAGATGTAGCTGGTGGGTCCCAGCAGTCAGGGGGGATAATCGTTTTTTTCGGACGCACTTCCTTACGTGCGAAGATGTAGCTGGTGGGTCCCAGCAGTCAGCGGGAAACATTTTTTCGCAAAATACGATGGCCCGTCCGGTGGGTCCCCGCTGTCAGGTGGAGGAATAATTATTTTGCGCGTAATACGAAGGCACTTCCTTGCTGCGGCCGTGGACCCAGCTGTCAGCCTCTCCACGTACAGTCCACGTCCGATGGAAGCCATTCCTTGACCACTTTGACCATGCCGCGCCAAGAGCACCAGGGCGGTGGACGACGGCGAGGCCTAGGAAGGGGACAACGCGGAGCTGGGGAAGACGCGGCAGTGGATGCCCACGTGTAGAGGAGTATGAGGGTTCACTCGTTCGGCTGCAGTGTGAGGCTTCCATCGCCGCAGAATAACAGGGGGTGTGGGTGCGTAGAGGGATGGCCTGGCAAGCGGTGGGAGTAGTAGGGGGTGGTGAGGCCTCCGCGGCATCACAGCCAGCCACGGGCGGCAGGAGCAGGCGGCACGACCGGCACTGCTTTGGGCGGCTGGAGCAAGAAGACCAGAGGTTGAAGAAGCACTACGGCCGTTGGATGGACATCGTACGGTCACTGGAGCTAGAATCGTTCATATATTGACTAAAGTTGACAAAGGCCTCCGTCCCAGTCAACTTAGTAGGCCCACAAGTCAGCCTCCCACCAAGGTGGGTCCCAGGTAGTAGGGGGTATTCATTTTTTTGCGTAATAAGGAGGCACTTCCGGTGGGTCCGAGCTGACAGCGGGGGAATGTTTTTTTCGTGAAATACGATGGCCCGTCCTGTGGGTCCCAGCAGTCAGGGGGAAACGTTTTTTTCGTGAAATATTGGTGGCCCATCCGGTGGGTCCCTGCTGTCAGGTGGAGGAATAATTGTTTTCCGCGTAATAAGGAGGCACTTCCTTGCGGCTGCCGTGGACCCAGCAGTCAGCCTCTCCACGTACAGTACTCTTCCGATGGAAGTCGGTCATTGACCACATTGACCACGCCGCACCGAGAGCACCACAACGGTGGACGACGGCGAGGCCTAGGAAGGGGACGACGCGGAGTTGGGGAAGACGCGGCAGTGGAAGCCCGCACGGAGAGGAGTACGAGGGTTCACCGGTTCGGCTGCGGTGTGAGGTTGTCGTCGCCGCAGAATAACATGGGGTGTGGGTGAGTACAGGGATGCCCTGGCCAGCGGTTGGAGTAGTACGGGGCACTGAGGCCTGAGCGGCAGCACAGCCGGCCACGGGAAGCGGGAGTAGGCGGTCCCGCCGGCGCTGCTTTGGCAGCTGGAGCAAGAAGATCAGAGATTGAAAAACACGACGGTCGTTGGATTGACATCCAATGGTTATGTCTGTTAGAATCATTTGTTGACGTATATAATAACTAAAAAAATCTTGCATACGCGTCAACTAAACAGGCCCACAAGTCAGACCACTCCCTCTTTTTTTAATAATTTATATATAGCTCATGGCAACTTCTTATGCAATTTATTGCAGTCGTTTTTTTTGGTTGGCTAGGGCCAATTTCGCATATTTCTGTGGGTTCCAAACTATTTTTAATACCGAAATGTCGAGCCAGATTTAAAGTACTTTGAAGATATATTTAAATTAGGTTAATGCCCAGTAAAATAGGAATCTAAAAATGTGAAAAAATTCAGAAATTATAAAGTAATTGCCAATTTGTCATATGTTTTTATATTTACAACCCATTTCATATTACTTTCAAGATTTGCAGGCGTCTTGAAAGAGTTGCAGCCCATCAGGGCGTAGAAAAATAAGTAGGCCTGGATTGGGTATTCTTCAAAAAAAATAAACTGGACTCATTTTCACAAAGAAAAAATAGCTGGGCTGGTCACATGGTGAACATAAAATATAAGCCTGGGCTAGACGGGCCACAACCCAGTTCAAACCCTACCCCATCTCAACAATACCAAACAAAAAAATACTGCTCGAGTAGCTACGTCCCAGGTGTCAGCCGATCTTATGCTGTTCTCTTGTCTATTGACTATATACGCTCACAATGTCGTGGGTCCCAGATGTCAGGAAAACACTAGGAGGAAGCATTTTATTTTTCCATACGCTGATGTGGTGGGCCCCTACTGTCATCCTCTCCACGTACTTCTGTTGATTCCTGTTGTTTGTTGACCATGTTGACAACGCGAGAGAGCGGCGCCGCGGCGAGCGCACCAAAGCGCGCAGAGGATGTCGGTGTTAACGATTTTGGAGACGGTGGGGCGGCGATGCGTGCGCTGAGACGCAGCCAGCCGTGGGAGGCGGAAGCAGGCGGCCCTGCCGGCGCTGGTTTGGTTTTGGTGGCTGGAGGAAGACAAGACTGAAGAAACACGACAGACTGTAAAAGTAGCAGGAGTACTTAACAACCTTAACTGAAACCAGCAGGGGCACTTAACAACCAAAGCTGAAAATAGTATGAGTACTTATACAGGTTCAACCGTACAAAGCACGCCTCAAACAGTGCTACTTTGCCTACAGTTAACCAAGGGTGAGGCCGCCAAGCCCCAGGACAAGGCACAGGCGCCACTCCGCGCATCCACAACCTTCTGAAAGCGGCTTCATCTTGCAACGTGGTCAATAAACAGGATATTCGGTTTAGAGCCATGGAAAAGCATGAACATAATCTTCTGTCCTATTCTCCAAGATGGACGGGCCTTCATTATTTGAGACCACCCATTGCTACGTCTTGA
Organism: Triticum urartu; assembly: GCF_056163025.1. Classification (NCBI taxonomy): domain Eukaryota; kingdom Viridiplantae; phylum Streptophyta; class Magnoliopsida; order Poales; family Poaceae; genus Triticum; species Triticum urartu. Next base: position 417,595,373 of record NC_141877.1, on the reverse strand, counting down.
GCTTGTGTTGGTTTTCCCCGAAGACGAAGGGATGATGCAGCAGACTAGCGTAAGTATTTCTCTCAGTTTTTGAGAACCAAGGTATCAATCCAGTAGGAGGCCACGCTCAAGTCCCTCATACCTGCACAAAACGATAGCTACTCGCAACCAACACGATTAGGGGTTGTCAATCCCTTCACGGTCACTTACGAGAGTGAGATCTGATAGATATAATTTTTTTGGTATTTTTGGTATAAAGATGCAAAGTAAAAAGTAAAAGCAAAGTAAAAAAGCAAAGCAAGATTAAAGTGATGGAGATTGATATGATGAGAATAGACCCGGGGGCCATAGGTTTCACTAGTGGCTTCTCAGTATTCTATGGTGGGTGAACAAATTACTGTTGAGCAATTGACAGAATTGAGCATAGTTATGAGAATATCTAGGCATGATCATGTATATAGGCATCACGTCCGTGACAAGTAGATCGAAACGATTCTGCATCTACTACTATTACTCCACTCATCGACCGCTATCCAGCATGCATCTAGAGTATTAAGTTAAAAACAGAGTAACGCCATGAGCAAGATGACATGATGTAGAGAGATAAATTCATGCAATATGAAATAAATCCCATCTTGTTATCCTCGATGGCAACGATACAATACGTGCCTTGCTGCCCCTTCTGTCACTGGGTAAGGACATCGCAAGATCGAACCCAAAGCTAAGCACTTCTCCCATGGCAAGAACTACCAATCTAGTTGGCCAAACCAAACGGATAATTCGAAGAGACTTGCAAAGATAACCAATCATACATAAAAGAATTCAGAGAAGATTCGAATATTATTCATAGATAGACTTGATCATAAACCCACAATTCATTGGTCTCAACAAACACACCGCAAAAAGAAGATTACATCGAATAGATCTCCACAAGAGAGGGGGAGAACTTTGTATTGAGATTAAAAGAGAGAGAGAAGAAGCCATCTAGCTACTAACTATGGACCCGAAGGTCTGAGGTAAACTACTCACACTTCATCGGAGGGGCTAGGATGATGTAGAAGCCCTCCGTGATGACGGCCCTCTTCCGGTGGAGCTCCGGAACAGGCCCCAAGATGGGATCTCGTGGATACAGAAAGTTGCGGCGGTGGAATTAGGTTTTTGGCTCCTGTTCTGATCGTTTGGGGGTACGTGTGTATATATACGAGGAAGAAGTACGCTGGAGGAGCACCGAGGGGCCCACGAGGCAGGGGGTGCGCCCTAGGGGGGCGTGGCCCCCACCCTCGTGACCGCCTCTTTTGTTCCTTGGAGCTGGGTCCAAGTCTCTTGGATCACGTTCGGTGAGAAAATCACATTCCCGAAGGTTTTATTCCGTTTGGACTCCGTTTGATATTTCGTTTCTTCGAAACACTCAAATAGGCAAAAAAACAGCAATTCTGGGCTGGGCCTCCGGTTAATAGGTTAGTCCCAAAAATAATATAAAAGTGGAAAATAAAGCCCAATATAGTCCAAAACAGTAGATAATATAGCATGGAGAAATCAAAAATTATAGATACGTTGGAGACGTATCACCCATGAATAAGTATCTTTTCACCTCCAAGGGGAATTGAGTAGGTCGACATAAACATCATGTTGAGACCAAGCGCAAGTCTGACCCGACCATGGTCAGGCATCTGTATAGGAACAATAGAACTCGGCAGTTCCTGTCTCAAGAAGATCACAGCTGTAAAACTGTGTATAAGCAATAGTTTATGAACAACATATATAACAGAAAACAGCTCGTACCATAAGTTTCTCGACACAGTTGGACCTGTTCAACAAGTGCAGCAGTGGCACACATATCCCACGTGGCCTTCCACCATTGAAACGCCCCACAAGGACCTCAAGACGATCAATAAAGTGTAGGAACTTGTGGATGTCGATCCAGTCAACTTCAGTGCCATTAGTAACAGCCGAGTTATTACAGAGTAACAAACGAGCAGGCTGCTTAAATATAAAAAAACCTACACGTGCCACCAATTATAAGAAAATATTAGTTAGAAGTAGCATCTTCGTGAGAGATTCGTTGCTACTTCTAAAGTTAAATTGTGATTAGTTAGACAGAATAGGTGGATTAAGAAGTAATCGAGGCAACAAGCAAGAACCAGATACAAAACTAACATGGATGAACAATTGGAACGACGTCGGGGTGGAAGATCGCAGTGAAGATGAGACCAGGTTCTGCTATTTCCATCAACATTCATGCACCAACTTTCAATCCATAACACTTGAGAAAGTTTATCCAAGTTCGGCCATAAAAAAAGCAGCGATCTTCTTGGTTCATGAACCCAACTCAGAACTTATATCCATGGCTTGTCTTCACTGTGACCATTAAACTAGTGTATTCAGTTACGACAAGGCCGAGCATCTTGAGTACATGTGTTCTGGCACAGCAAAAAATACACTGCAGGAAAAATAATATGAGAACACAGCATGTTCAAAAAAACCCCACCCTCTCGGATAGAAAAGAGGATTCTAGGAACATATTGTGCGTGTTTCAAAAATGTTGTGTTAGGATGAGAAGGAATAAGTGTGGCGTCTCGCCAAGGGCGCAGAAACCTGTAGGGTACTCGCACTTTGGGCACTGCAAATGAAACACACTAGATTCAGTAGCAAGAAAAATGCATCAACGGCGGCGACGGCCATCCTAGGATTACCTGCGACCAAGGGACTTGGATTTATCGGGGATGGATGAAGAATTCGTACCTGGTTCTCCATGAGAAAACCCTATGCAATCACCGAGAGGGGGTTTTCTTTGAACAAGCAGACGAGGGAGAAGGGGATTCAGGCCCGGTGAAATATTGCCGCTTCGTCCGTCCAGCTTACTGCTAAAGCTGGAAAGGGGGTTGTGATTTGACGGCTCATTAGGCATTACTGCGGCGCTACGACCGGGGTATGTCTACCATGAAGTTGTGCACTCTAATTTGTGCATATGGCACGTGGACCCCGTTGTCGGTTGCCCCACATATCAGCGAAAGGAAGTAGAAAGACAGGAGTAACTAGTTACACATAAATATATATTTTTGATAGAGATACTCCCTCTGTAAAGAAATATACAAATCTTCTATATCACAGGCTCACCTTGCCGAGAAATATACTCCCTCTGCAACGCACGGGCATTATGGGGGTTCAGCTTTTTTCTGGGGTTCAGCTGAGAATATAATACTCAGATAGGCTCACGGTTCTGGACTTTGGGCCGCAGGCCGACCCTGCATGTTTGGGGGGCCCATGTGTTCTACCTCAGTGCTTTTCGTATTGCAAGCGATCGGTACGGCGCTGGTTTTAGATGCTGTCACAAGGCGAATACACAAAATTGAATAAAGCACGGCAGCTGTTGGAATGAAATTGAACGACAGTTCCTAACCAGCAATCAGAGTTGCAATTCTATCAACGATATACCATGTGATAAATAATACGGTCGTACTACTTACACACACAGGACACTTGTTTCACCATGCCAGATTATTACATCAAAATCTCTCGGATGATAGATCAGTTCGGCAGTTGCGTGCTGCTACTGAAGAATTTCAAAGTTGATTTGGACCAGCTCTCCTTGCCGAGAAAGTTTGATTTTGACATCATCCCCTACCGCAAGATATGATTTAGATTTGAACCTTGACCATCCTTTAGCATCAATCATCATGCGACCATCCTTTGTACTTACGGTATATTGAGCAGGTTCATTCACACCAAGGCTGCGCATGGTAAGAGAAACTTGGCCGCGGTCGCCCGGATTGTTGAACGACTCCCTCGTTGCTCTAGGAATTCTCTGTTTGCAAACAAGAAGACATACCCAAATAGTTAGATCAACACAGTGAATCATGTGAAACAACATGGAAAGAAAAAAGAACGAAGCACTTGGGCGGCCAATGCTTACCAAGAAGGTGGACATGTCGGTTTTTATAAGGACTTTGGTATATGAAGTGCGAACTGCAGCCCAGTCTGTTGTCGGTGCAACTGCACGGGCCGGAGCAGATGCAAGTGCAAGTGTTGGTGCAGGTGCCGAAGCCGCTGCTGCTGCCAGAGATGGTGCTCCTTGTAGAGCTGGTGCCGGTGTCGGAGCAGGTGCCCGTGTCGATGCCCGATCCTCCAGTAGATCAGACTGATCCGCTGACGCGGTCGGTGCCCAATCCTCAACTGGATCAGACTGAGCTGGTACCGCTGTCAGTGCTAGAGCAACTGCTGGTGCTCGATCTGTGCGAGACAGCGGCGATCGTGTCTGGTCTGCTATGATCTGCTTTCTAACTTGACTAGGATCCGTGACCGTGATCCAGTTTTTTTCTTCATTTCTTTTAAACGCGAGAAGGACTAATTGTGGCGTTTTTTGTTAAACCAAACTATAGTTCATCATAGGGATTCAGCTTGTACTCAGACAACAGACTGATCCAATTTTTTCCAGTAATATAAGTGATGGACAGTGCCTTCATTACTGACACGACATAAGAAGTGAAACCTGCAAAAATAGCCATCGTAGAGCAAACCAAACGGTTTATTCTGTGATGAATGTCACATGGCAAAACCTACATCATAAAATTGCAGGAAAAGAAAGAAAACATGACATTAAATCAATAAGATTTAGACAGTAAATCAATAAGATTTACTTGATGTGACACGAGTGAATCCTTACCAGGAAATCACTATGTTGAAGTACTAAACAGAAGATTGATCGTCCAACTACGCGTGGCATGTAGGGGCCCTGCCTACTCCCACAAGTAGGACAGTCCAAAGGTTGTGACAAATCGTATGGACCGAACATCCATGGGACTGGAAATCCTGGTGGGTGTGATAAACCCTGCAATGCATACAGATATTGGAGTGTAACCATAATTGATAAACCGTCCTCACAAAAAATATGATCTGGGACTGAATTGAGTGGACAAACATTAACATAGACCGTTCTCAGGACTGACCACACACCAAAAGCGGCAGTACTAATAAACAATATATGGTTCACAAACACAAATCAAGTACTCAACAATAGTACTTACTACAGACAAGCAAAGTTGCACTAACTAAACTCTGCAGACTATTTCTTGCCACCGACCTATGGGTGAACCCCGCATAACTGACTAGGCCATGGACTTCGTGTGAGATGTCTACATGCACCATCACCATCTTGTCAACCTTGGAGAACCTAACAGAGTGGTCTTTCCACTCATAAACATGATGATGAAGACAGGCCGCATCAGATTTGTTGGGAAGCTTTACAAGAACCACACCATTCGTAATCGAAGGCACAGCCAGGAAATTGTTGTGGTCAAGTACAGCCTCGAGAACACGCCTGACAACAATGCTACAGGAAAACACTAGTTCAGGACACGTGGCGACAAGGACACAGCAGCTGGATAGTTCAGCAATAGAACTCATCATCAGGTCTTCCATTTCACACGACATGACTTTGAGAACTTCATCTCCACCGCGGACCTGGTTCTAATTCAAACAGAAACCATATTTTATTACTACCTCTGTTCAGAAATATAAGATGATTTTCGATATTATACTCCATATATGACTACATATACGCACAAAAATGAGTGGACAAAGACACTAGAACATGTCTTCAAAGGCATGAGAGCAGAGGGATTACATGCAATATCCATAACACAAGTTACTGAGGCAAATATACCCTCTTAAAAGGTAGCATTGATGTTCATAAAGTACTCCCTCCGTCCCAAAATTCTTGTCTTAGATTTGTCTAGATACGGATGTATCAAGTCACATTTTAGTATTAGATACATCCGTATCTAGACAAATCTAAGACAAGAAATTTGGGACATAGGGAGTAGTTGAAAGTAGTCTATAAGAAATCAGTGTCAACCTCTCGCATGTTTTGGTCAAAAGAGAAATTTAGAACCATCATTTGGCACACTAAAATCACATGCAAGATCACCCAGAAAGTTGTACTACCAGTACTAGTACTGCGTGTTAGATGAAAAAACACGATCAAGATCGAGAAAAAGATAGTCAACAAGAGACATTAACTGGACTTGTCATGAAAAAACTCGGACGGTGCAGATCAGTCACTGTAGATACATGGACATGTTGCGCCGATGCAGAGGGTGCCTAAACACCACCGAAGTCCCTCTGCTTCTCGAGGCGCACGACGTTGGTGATGCAAGGTGCAACCGCCCACTCCCGGTCGACGGGAGCCAGTGTCAGGCGCCTCACCTCGGACTCCGTGATCTGCTACGCCACCATGGCACCACGTAGAAGCAATGGGGAGAGGAAGCAAAGGGGGCGAAACGGCTGAAAGGCAATGCAATCTACGGGAAGGCGGAGGGAGCGGGGCATCTTTTGGTTTTCATCACGGTAAAACACCAGTCGACGACTTCTCACATCAGGGAGCAATGGGTTTTTACAGGCGGAGTCATCATGACTAATTGCTGCCGCGCCTGCTCCCGTCAATCAAAAAATCAAAAAACCTGTCGCGCCTGCTCCCGTCAATCAAAAAATTAAAAATCCTGTCGCACCCAAACACCAGAGCAACGCCGTGGCGGATATTTAAATTTACCTGCAGGCAAGTAGATAAAAAAAGGGGTGAAAAAACAAATGTGGTGGCGGCCTAGCTAATCGGTCGAACTAGCCCAACTAGCTAGCCACCGTGCTTCACTGATGTACTCGGCGGGAAAGGTGGTCTTTCGTGATTTGACGACTCATTTACTTGCTTCGGCGCTATGACCGAGGAGGACCCAGAAAACGCGTGGTAGGGCGTCCCACGTCAGGAAGAATATATGCGTGCACCACCCGGGAGGACCCCCAAACCGCGCGGTAGGGTGTGCCATGTCTCGGCACGGAGGAAAAATGTGCGTGTAAAAATATACTGTATCAGACGTAGTACCTATGGTTTGACCTCGGGACCCAGCCAGTCAGTCGAAAACACCCCACTAGCCACACAGCTTCATCATGCAAACGTGGCACAGAGGATAGATGTGGTTAACTCCGTCTCGACCAGCCACAATGTCTCTTGTTCTAGGCGATTCTTCTATTTTCCAACCTTTTTTTAGTTGTAATAACACCACGGCAAGCTAGCGCCGCTCTTCGCGTGTGCTCGTGCAAAGGTTAGACGATGGAGAGAAGAGAGATTGAGATCAGAGACCTGGGACCCACCAGTAAGTGAGACAACGGTCATGCACGTGTTGATGAGGCACTCCCTCTACTCTACTCAATGCAAGTACTGTACAAAATAAAGTTATGGGACAAAGCCAACAACCGTTCGTTTTTTCAAGCTATCGACTTACGCTTTGTAGTCCAGGTTGCCAATTCAAATCTCGTCTTTCAGATTTGTTAGTTTTAGGTCCAAATTTGATTAATGACAAGTGGGACCCCCGTGTGTTGTTCCGATATTTCAGTGTAGGATGGTTTTTTTGAACAAACACTTTGCTCGGTTAGACAAGTAACGGCACGAGTTACACGTATTTTGCAAGTTTACAAACAAAAATGACAGCGTCATAGAATATCACATCCACCCCGCAGCTTACATACTATGGTGTAACGCCCACGATGCGGCTATATCTCCCACGTGTCGAAACACGACTTAGAGGCATAACCGCATTGTAAGCAATGTCGCAAGTGAGGTAATCTTCACACAACCCATGTAATGAATAAGGAAAAAGGTACATAGTTGGCTTACACTTGCCACGTCACACAAATAGCATAAATATCATTACATTCATCCAAATACAATCAAGGTCCGACTATGGAACCAAAATAAAGAACAACCCCAAATGCGACAAAGTCCCCGATCGCCCCAACTGGGCACCACTACTGATCGTCTGGAAAGGAAACGTAGTATCGTCCTGAGTCCTCATCGAACTCCCACTTGAGCTCAGTCGAATCTCCTAGAATGGTATCATCGGTCCCTGCATCTGGTTTTGAAGTAATCTGTGAGTCACGGGGACTCAGCAATCTCACACCCTCGCGATCAAGACTATTTAAGCTTATAGGAGGGTAAAAGTATGAGGTGGAGCTGCAGCAAGCGACTAGCATATATGGTGGCTAACATACGCAAATGAGAGCGAGAAGAGAAGGCAAAGGCGCGATCGATAAACTATGATCAAGAAGTGATCCGAGAACAACCTACGTTCAAGCATAACACGAGACTGTGTTCTCTTCCCGGACTCCGCCGAAAAAAGACCATCACGGCCACACACTCTGTTGATTCATTTTAATTAAATTAAGTTTCAGGTTTTCCACAACCAGACATTAACAAATTCCCATCTGCCCATAACCGCGGGCACGGCTTTCGAAAGATCATATCCCTGCAGGGGTGTCCCAACTTAGCCCATCACAAGCTCTCACGGTCAATGAAGGATATTCCTTCACAACCGTAGCTTAGTGTTCATATTTTGTCAAGCATCTTGAGTGGATCCCTGCCATGTATTTTGTTGCTATGTTAGAATGATGTAGCTTGTTGTTCTTGATGCATTTAGATGGCCTCGTGCTGTTAATCGCAGATCGGTGCCATATTTGTTTTGCTTGTCATTTCCAAACCGTGCATCCGTTTCCGGTGATCTTTATATCGATTTCGACCGAAATCAACTCATCTTTCCAGTGGCACTCTTAGTTTTCCAAGTTGAGGCCAGGTTCAATCTTTCCTTTCTGAAACATGCATATGCATCGCATATCACATCCCGCATATCATGCCATGTTTTGCATCATGTTGTTTGTGCATTGCACGTGGTTGATTGTTGTCTCCCTTTGCTTGTTGTTCTTGCTTGGGTAGAGCCGGGAGATGAGTATGTGATCGAGGAAACCGTTGAGTATGCTTACGAGGATCAAGCTAACGTCAACTCGAAGAACTTTGCAGGCAAGATGACCATACCCTCGAAATCACTTCTATCTTTGCTTGCTAGATGCTCGCTCTTTTGCTATGCCTATGCTACGATACCTAGCACTTGCTTATCATGCCTCCCATATTGCCATGTCAAACCTCTAACCCACCTTGTCCTAGCAAACCGTTGTTTGGCTATGTTACCGCTTTGCTCAGCCCCTCTTATAGCGTTGCTAGTTGCAGGTGAAGATTGGAGTTTGTTCCTTGTTGGAACATGTTTATTGTTGGGATATCATTATTATATCTTGTCTACTTTAATGCATATATACACTTGGTAAAGGGTGGAAGGCTCGGCCTTATGCCTGGTGTTTTGTTCCACTCTTGCCGCCCTAGTTTCCGTCATACCGGTGTTATGTTCCTTGATTTTGTGTTCCTTACATGGTTGGATTATAATGGGAACCCCTTGACAGTTCGCCTTGAATAAAACTCCTCCAGCAAGGCCCAACCTTGGTTTTACCATTTGCCACCTAGCCTTTTTCCCTTGGGTTTCGTAGACTCAAGGGTCATCTTTATTTTAACCCCCCCCCCCGGGGCCAGTGCTTCTCTAAGTGTTGGTCCAACCTGAGCGATGTCCGGGGCTACCAGGGGCAACTCTGGGCTGGCCTACCCGACGTCTGGCTCATCTGAGTGTGCCCTGAGAATGAGATATGTGCAGCTCCTATTGGGATTTGTCGGCACATTCGGGCGGCTTTGCTGGTTTAGTTTTACCATTGTCGAGATGTCTTGTAACCGGGATTCCAAGTCTGGTCGGATTGTCTTGGGAGAAGGAATATCCTTCGTTGACCGTGAGAGCTTGGGATGGGCTAAGTTGGGACACCCCTGCAGGGATATGATCTTTCGAAAGCCGTGCCCGCGGTTATGGGCAGATGGGAATTTGTTAATGGCTGGTTGTAGAAAACCTGAAACTTAATTTAATTAAAATGAATCAACAGAGTGTGTGGCCGTGATGGTCTCTTTTCGGCGGAGTCCGGGAAGAGAACACGGTCTCGTGTTATGCTTGAACGTAGGTTGTTCTAGGATCACTTCTTGATCATAGTTTATCGATCGCGCCTTTGCCTTCTCTTCTCGCTCTCATTTGCGTATGTTAGCCACCATATATGCTAGTCGCTTGTTGCAGCTCCACCTCATACTTTTACCCCCTCCTATAAGCTTAAATAGTCTTGATCGCGAGGGTGTGAGATTGCTGAGTCCCCGTGACTCACAGATTACTTCAAAACCAGATGCAGGGACCGATGATACCATTCTAGGAGATTCGACTGAGCTCAAGTGGGAGTTTGATGAGGACTCAGGACGATACTACGTTTCCTTTCCAGACGATCAGTAGTGGTGCCCAGTTGGCGCAGTCGGGGACTTTGTCACATTTGGGGTTATTCTTTATTTTAGTTATGTAGTCGGACCTTGATTGTATCTGGATGAATGTAATGATATTTATGCTATTTGTGTGACGTGGCGAGTGTAAGCCAACTATGTACCTTTTTCCTTATTCATTACATGGGTTGTGTGAAGATTACCTCACTTGTGACATTGCTTACAATGCGGTTATGCCTCTAAGTCGTGCTTCGACACGTGGGAGATATAGCCGCATCGTGGGCATTACACTATGGTGATACGAGTTTTTACACCGTTGGAAGTGAGATCCAATGGCTTGGGAGTAGTCTTTGTAATTATGCGCAATTTCAAAACTCTCCAAAGGTTTTTTTTGCAAATAAAACATTCAGGCCTTGTGTGTGCCGCTGCATCTTCGATCCAACGGCTCCCCAGTGCTCATATTAGGTGCTCCCCGTAGCTTAATTACCCGCTATGGTGATATGAGCATCTAGGTCGTATGATCAGTGATCAGATGGCACATGCGTAGTACTTGTACTTTTTGCGCATTTCCTAAACTCTATCAGTCGTATATTGCAAAAACATTCAAACTTCCTACTGTGGGCCGATAGATCTCAGTGAACTCGTATCACCATACAATCTACGGTGCGGGAGCACCTCATACTCTCCCGTGCAAGAAAACATAAGGTGCTATCGCAGCTTGGATGCTACGGTGATACGAGCTTGGAGGTTGTTTGATCTGAGATCCAATGGCATCTGAGCAGTCTTTGTGCTTGTAAGCAGTGGCCGAACTCTTTTGGGGCTTTTCTGCAAAAACCATTCGAACCACCGAGGAGGTGTTGGGTCACAAATCCAACGCCTCCGAAGAGCTTGTATCACCAAAGCATCTAAGGTGTGGTAGCACATGATATTCTTACATACAAGAGAATATGATGTCCTCCTTCATCTTAGATGCTACGGTGATATGAGCTTCGAGGTCGTTGGATATGGGATCAAAGGGCATCTAAGTAGTTTTTGTACAAATTGTGTGCAATTCTCAAACTCATCAAGGTTTCCTACAAAATATTAAGACACATCATGTGAGCTGCTATATCTCAGATCTACAAGCTCCAAGCAACTCGTATCGGCATATAGCATCTAAGGTATGGGGGCACATGATATTCTCCCGGGGAGGAGGGGTGGGGTGCACAACCAATTGGTGGTTGGGAGGGTGGGGACAAATATAATCTAAACAACCCTAAACAGAGCTCCACAATTTTATCTAAGGTCGAGGGGTTGACCCCCGACAATCATATCTCCGCCTAAACACAACATTTGCATGTACTGTAGTACTAGACTTAATATTCATGTTTCATTTTCATGTTCATTTCAAATATTGAACTGAGGACCATGGATGTCTTACATTTTACTCCCTTCTTTCCTAAATATTAGTCTTTTTAGAGGCTTCAAATGGACTGGCACATACAGATGTATATAGACATTTTAGAGTCTAGATTCACTCATTTTGCTCCATATGTAGTCACTTGTTGAACTCTCTAAAAGACTAATATTTAGGAATAGAAGGAGTATTTTTGAATTTGTGTCATACATGCATGGTTTGGAAAAATAGATGCACTATACTTATTGGATTGTTGTTGTGTTCGTGCGTGTGTGTCTCTCTGTGTGTGTGTGTGTGTGTGGTCATATGCTTGATACATACAAAGTTTTCTCACCTCTATATTGTTCATCTTTTAAATTTGAATTTGCATTGGAAAACTTACTAGGGATACCATGAAATGTGAAATCCACGTTGAGATCACTATATCACAAACTCACTCTAATTCAACAACTCGTCATAAATCAATTACCACGTTGAGATTAGTATTTGCAAGGAAAATACGGGTATTGTAATACACATAGATTCATTCGGCAATTTAAAAGGTTCCTTTCGTATTCTCGAACGGTAGGACCCAACAGCGTACCAGCCAGACCTTGGCCCGTGTTGATCCTAAAAAAACGGGCTCGTGTCCTTCGGTGGCGTGCATGGTATGCACATTAGGCAACCCCAACCAGTCGAGCCTCAGCGTTTCAAGTCGAAATATCTGGCGGCCAGAATTCCAGCCCTAGGAAATTCCCCTCATGTCCCCGGTCCATAATGACTACCGATGAACAACGGAGGGATGCTTTAGTAACTAGACACCGTTACCTACCGTGCCGAGCACGGTTCAATTCCCTCGGTCGCCGCTCGTCAAGGTCACTCATCAACTGCATTGCCTAGTACTACTACTATACACCAGGATGAGCACAGAATTGAGCCCGTTTGTTCGTGCCTAGTACTTGAGTTAATATATCAGGCAATGCACTGGTACGGAGGGATTATCCTTTTACTCTGCATATATAACTTGTCTGAAGTCTAACTAAGCAAAATGTTTGACCAAATCCTTTCTTAAGAAATACAACAGGACAGATGTACGGCTTGAAAATTTATTGCATGATGCAGGTTATGATATTGTTTCGAATCCTGGATCTTAAATTTCAAAAAATCCAAAAGTGAGCATAAATTCTTGAAACTAAGCATGGTCACGTGATATGGCACAAATATTACTTCATAAGTTTTTTCTTCAATTTGAGACAAGCTGCTTATGACAAGTTGCACAAATGAAGAGCCAAGGTATTTTGGAATAAAGACCTGTCACGTTAAGGTGAACGCTTTCACTATTGAAACCATGGGCGTTTACGTGCCGCCACGAGTCCCCGCTTCTCATCGGCAGGTGTCGTCCGAGCAAGCTTGTGAGTCGACGGGAGGCGTGCGAGCAGACCGCTGCGCCGGCTGTCAGGGAGGCATGTGAGCAGACCGCTGTGCAGGCTCACCGGGAGGCGAGCCCTTTGACCAGGCTCCGCCGCCCACCATCGTCCCAACTGCTCCCATTTTTAATGTCGTCGGCGCCGCAGTTTAAAATCAACCCCGCACTACCCGGTATCGCTACAATCCTCTCTCTTCCTCTCCGATTCTCCTGTCGTCTACCTTCAACTAGCCTGACCTAAACGTACACCATGCCGCATCATGATGGTCTGCCCTTAGTGTTCCAGTTTCCTGAGGAAGACACCCAGCCGGAGTCTCAAGAACATAAGGCGCTTTGGGATGAGCTTGAACTGGCCTTGCGGGAAGACGCCGCGCCTGTCCCCGCTCCCGTTCCGACTCCCGTCGCCCCGACTGCGCCAGCGCCCATCCCCGTGCACCTGCCAGCGCATGCGCCTGCGCGTGCACTGACGCGCACGCCCGTGCCGGTGCCCGTGCACCTGCCTGCGCGTGCACTGACGTGCGCGCCCGTGCCGGTGCCCGTGCACACGAATGTCTCCGCCGCGCCGTTGACAGCGCATGTCCCCGCGCGGGTGCCAGTGCCCCCCTCAGCGGCATGGATGGCCGCCGTCGACCGCTTCCTTGCACCAACGCCAGTAGCCTCCCGCCCGTTGACTCGCACCGAAGTCCAGAACATTTTGGCCTTCCTTGAAGCTAGGCCAACGTCCAGGAGTACGCCAACAACGGCGCAAGACGCCGCCATCGCCATCAGTCAGTGGCCCGATGACACACAGAGCACGGCAGAGGAGTCGCTTCCCACCGCGAGACGCCCCCGCCGCCGCCGCGTAATCTAAATTTTCCATGAAAAACGTTTGGATTGCCATGCTTAAAATCCGAATGTTTATCATTTCCGTTTATTTTATATTGATCATCGTATAATTTATAGTCGGAGTCAGACTGAACGAAATGTATGGTTTGATCGATTGAATGTTCTGCTAGAGCCATATCAAATTAAATATAAAACGTCATCAAGCCACATGTATTCCTTGTCATCCAACGACCTAGACTGCTTCAATGTCGAGCGCTCAACACGTTTAGCATGCAGTTAATTTCATGCCAAAAATAGTGCTAATCACATGACAACACGCAAATAATATCCTAGTAGTTAATATCCGCATGCACTTAATATACTTCCAAATTAACGTGCATTGCACATACACACTGACTAGTGCTGCGAGTATGTGAAACTGGTGCCGTGACTTGTGAACGTGTCCAGATATGGTCAACGGCAACATCGCCCGCGAGTTCTTCCTGTTTGCCCGTGCGTCTAAACGCAGAAGGGGAGGAGAGAGAGCACACATGGAACCCACCAGTAAGTGAAGGCGGATAGTACTAAAAATAATATTACATGTTATCCATTAATTAGGCTGTGGTAATATAAAAACATTATGTGAACAAAGGGGGTACAACAAACATTGCTATTCTACGTATGTTGCCTATTGACGTGTGGCTTGAAGGCCCGGTCGCATGTTCGATCCTCGTCCTTTATTTTTTAATTTGTATATGGGTCCAAATTTGTTTCATGACATGTGGGCCCCTCGGTGTGTAGTTTGTAGCACTTTAATTTGTGGGTCGGAATTTGTTCCATTCCAAGTGGACTATCGGTGTGTAGTTTTGTAGCTTATTTATAATAATTAAAGAGAACAACACAGTTTTTTCAATAATACCATGGTGCGATGTTGAAGGCGAGAAAGGACGTGCGAGGGAGCGATGACCAAGCCAGAGGGAAATCAACTAGGGGAGTTGTGTGGGTTGCAATGGTGTTTGGAGTAGTTGTGGGCCGAATGCTACGAAAATATAATCTAAACCGACCGGAACAAATGCCTACACAAATTAATCCAAGGTTGGAGTGCCCCTCGCAATGTAAATAGCTCCGGCTTTGCGAGGGATGGAGAGGTGGTAGCTTCAACGCGTGGAAGATACGGTGTGAGAAAGCGAGGTCAATCGAGAGACATATAGATAGAGAGACAAAGTGAGTGTGGTCCAACATTCATTGAACAAATATATATGCTCTGGAGAGATATTGTCCGATTAAGTTTTTTGGCAAGGGTGAGGGTTGTAAGATAGAGCTTGAGAGATGATCCAGTCACAGACGTGTAGATATATTTTGTGCGTGGGAGGAAGCAAGGTCAACCGATCACATAGGGTCGTCGTGCGATCGAAAGAGTGAGACGGGTTGGAGAGAGTGGCCTAGATAGACGATGTGCGTGAGAGAGTATACAATGTGAATAGGTCGAATTGGGCTCAAACATGGTGATATATCATTTTTGTCCGAGAAAGAGCGAGGTTAATCGAGACATACGGAGAGAGAGAGAGAGAGAGAGAGTGAGTGTGGCCCACCATGAGGTTGAAAGAGTGGCGGTGGCTTGGATGGACTGACCTAGATAGACAATCTGCGTGAGAGAGTATAGAGTGTGTCGATCGAGGCCCGAACAGGGAGATATATCATTTGTGTGTGAAAGAAAACGAGGTTAAACGAGACTCGAATAAAGAGAGCGAGATTGAGCGAATGTGGCCCGCTGTGAGGAAGAAAGAGTGAGACAGTCTCGAGGGAGTGACCTAGATATACAACGTGCGTGCGTGCGCACGAGAGGTTGGGTGGGCTAGATAGGAAATGCATGTATTTAGCGTGAGAGGGTGAGAGGGAGAGGGGGGAGAGAGAGAGAGCTCGACATGGGGTGCAATGGTGGGTGTGTGAGGTAAATACATTTGGTAACAGAGTGGAAAAGGGGTTGTGTAGTTGAGAGACTTAGAGATCGAAACATGGAGAGAAAAAATGAACGTGTGTTGGAAACCGATAGCTTCCTAAGGTGGTTAGGAGAGGAAGATTGACCGATACAGGAAGTATGTAGCGTTTGTGCAGGGGGGGCTAAAAACAACATTTGAATGTACATAGTACGAGACTTAATATCGATGTTTCAATCAGGTGTGCATTGTAAGATTTGAAGCGAGGAGCAGGCATACGGGTAATTATTTCGAATTCGTGCCATACTAAGTTTCGAAAAGTTGACATTGACTCAGTTTGTTGTGCTATTTTGTAGGTCATACGTTTGAATCCATCCAAAAGTTTTCTCACTACCATGGTGTTCATCATATACATATGAATTTGTATTAAAAAAAGTAGCATGGATACAGTGAAATGCGAAATCTACGTTAGAATTGGAGATCGCTATGTGACACACACTCCAATTCAGATAACTAACTACGTGACACACACTCTAATTCAAATAACTAATTATGTGACACACACTCTAATCCACGTTAGCGTGGGTACCGTTTCGATTTTTTTCAAATAACTTCTCATTAATTAATTTATAGTACTCCCTCTGTTCACTTTTATAAGATCTTGAAGACATTTCAGACAATGTGCGAAACAGTTCATTTTAAGTTGTCTGAAATGACTTACAAAAGTGAACGGATGGAGTATCTCGTTTCGAATGACTAATTATTGCAAGGAAAACACGAGCATGATAATACATACAGATTCGTTTGGAAATGAAAGAAGATTTGTTTGCATTCTCAAATGTAGGCGCACCAGGCAGACCAGGGTCGTCGTGGAAGCGCGAACTTATATTGTTGTCATCCTTTTTGGGGGGGTGGCTGGGTGCTACGCGTCCATCCGACACACGCGACCACCCCGACAGAACTATGCTTCGGCGCCACAACGACAATATAAGTTCGCGCTTCCACGTTTCAGATTGAAATATCTGGCGGCCCCAATTCCAGCCCTGCAAAATCTCTCTTCTCCACTGTCCCCTTCCGCGCCCAGATTGCTCAAATCCCTAATTCGCTGCCAACCCTCGAATCGCCCCTCGTCTCGTCTCTTTCCCCACCATTCCCCACCTCTGTGCCGGACGACGACAACGAAGACGACGGTCACGCTTCACCACCGCACCGGAGCTACCTCATCTACGCCCTCATCCACCGCACCGGGTGGTCCACTGACAACGTCGGCCGCCGCAACCGACGTGCCTCACAGACACCGGGTTCCACCGCATCAGGTGCGCTTCATCGACGCCGTCTCCCAGCTCACCGGGGCTACTTCACTGAGCACATCGTCGCACCTCCGCCCCCCTGAGGACGTTGGGGCTTCACCAACGGTCTCGTCCACCGCATCGTAGCGCTCCACTACCACTCAAGATATGCATCCGTGCACGGCCAGCCAACGCCAGCGCATCACCCTCAACGGCTCTGAAATGACCCACACTCTAGCTAGGCGAGCATGCCCAAACGCCGGCCCGAACTAGGTATCCACACATCACTCCCTTGTGCATTGTTCCGACGATGTTTGGATATCCTTTCACTGCTCTCTTAGCTTACACGCCTATGCAACTCTGACTTTAACTCTTATTTCTTCTAGAGATATCATCTGAAACAAGCAAATCCATTTTTTAGCGAAGCATGACTGCGCTACGGGATCTGGTACACATTCTGCACACATGTATAACCTTGTAAGTATCTGTCCTCCGGTACAACATCAAGGTCGATTCCTCTTATTTGATCAACCATTCGACGTGTCAAAAATGCAGAGGTGGATGCAAGGAGCACAAGGCCTGCACATCCAAGCAAGTGGTAACACGTACTTGTACATGGAACATCCCAAGCGCAAGCAGAGCTGCAGTGAGCCTGTACAGCGAGCTAGCGTAAGTCCCTGCATTTCACTTAATTCATACTGGCATTCATGTATGATTTGTATGCAGTGGCTGGTCCACGAATTCAAGTTACCAGGGGCGAACATTTAACTTAAAAAATACGAAGGCACTTGCACTCCGGAAATCAACATAACTTGAGAAATGTGAAACTACATGCACTTTGAAAACCAGCTAATGATCCAAAGTAGTTCAGATTATAAATACTAAATGATGCAAGCACCAAAAACACAAAATGCAACATGGTGTACAAGGACTACAAACATGGTCTGTACATGCTTGAATTATTCGTTCTCTAGCTGAAAATATCGAAGTGTAATTGCACGTATAACCAGTGCGCAAACTACATATCAATATATCTATCCTGCACAAGTATGCCAATAGTTTCAAACAACAGATTAGAAAAGTATTTATGCTATGTTGTCATGATACGGGGACTTTCTGGTAGATGGCCTCGACGTTTCCTCAAGCTACGGAAATGCACTATAATTTGCTTGTCATCAATGCCTGCAAATCTCTGTCTCTCTCAACATAGTAGATCATCATTAGACACTAAATCCTTCAATGAGCTTGCAAAATGCTTGCGTTAGATCCCTCATTAGACACTATATGTTCATCACCAAGAGCATGTAAAATGTTTGCATCAAATCCTTCATTAGCAGTCTGTTCATTAGACACTTCAGGCTCAAGAACAACATGAGCTTGTATGTTTGCACCGGAAACCTGATTAGATACATCAGATTCAGTCAGTTCAGTATTGATTGGGAGAGTTATAAAATAAGTAGAAATTGGTTTCATTTTCTCATAGATTCCCTACATACAAGCAGTTTTACAACACCGTCGGGTTTAATTATTGGCCGGAAATTGAAGAGTTGAATTAGATATAATCAGGGATGTGATGTACCTGCTCGTTGCGCATGCTACTCTTGCAAGTTGTGATTGTCCGTTTGTGCAAGCTCGATGCCATGCCCGTGCTGCCGCCGCTGCCTCCGACGCAGGCTACACCCAGGGTTGGATCTTCATCTTCTTGTCCTTCCATTCGCTTGAAGCCCGGTGACTGCCCTCCAACGAGGGCGCGAGGAAGTGTTGTGTTGGTCTGTCTAGCGGTGGCTAGGTTAGGAGTGAACCAGACTGGAGGCTGGAGCGAATGAATTGGGATTTTTCCTGCTATCGATTGATATGGGAGGCGCTCGTTTGGGCCGCGAGCCTGCTATAGGGCCTGCCTTGCACTTATGTTATTGGTCCATCCAAATTGAAACATTTTTCTTCATTTTTTACATTGCCTGCTCGTGCGTTGGGATGAACAAAACTAGCGTGGGCCAATCTGGACGACTCAAACTAGGTGCACACTTTCCAGCCACCTGAGGCGGCCGCCCATACCAGCCCTATGGTGGCGTCGCCCCTTTTTGCGTGTATGATTGGATAGTGAAAAATATTCCAGTGGCGCTTTTGATTTACCCATAGAATGGTTGAATTGCTTGTTTCTATGAACTGAGTTCGCCAATAATGTGAAGGATGCCAGTCTTTTCATCCTATTGTAGATTGCTTAGATCTTTATATGCCAAAAGTAATCGCATGAAATATACAGTAAAAGCCAGTGTGATGTGTTTGGCTACAACTAGTCTGACTACACGTCCTCATATAATATATCAAGGACGCACCATCTTACCAGATTAACTATTCGACTTACCCATGCAGTGTGGGAAGAAAGAAGTATTGGGACTGCGTATCCAAGCAATTGATGACATGGACTCCTTCGTACAACCTTGTAAGCGAAAAAGAAGTTGCAATGTGCCTGTACAAAGAACTAGCGTAAGTTCAGTTACCTGCTTCTCAGAATTTTAGTTAGCCATTTATTGCAAAATTGTTCAATTACGTTGCTTGGCTTAATTTAGTTTGCTACTGATTACATAATGGCATAGCCTGTTAATCATATTGTAGACTGCGCCTATCTATGTGTTTGATACTTACTGTTAAGAATTACCTGATTGCCTTAACTTAAATATCTACTTGTTTGTTTAACTGCTTTGCTGCTGCAACAGCGGGTTACAATGATGTTAATAACTACTTTTCAGCATCCAATTGAAACTCTTTAATTCCTTGTTTGTTTAACTAGTTTGCTGTTATAACTCCCAGTTGAGATGTTTTGCTAACTTCAACTTTTCTGAATCCAATCGGAACTTTAATGGCAAAACAGGTTAGCCCAAGATCAAAGAGCAAGGTCCCCATGGACGTTGCATCATCCCACAGCAGTGGCACCGGCCCAATCGTGCATTATGAATTGCCAGCTGCTGATGCTCTAGAGGCTAAACTAGTGGTAGCAAGAGATTTTGCTTCTGCACTTAGAGATGAAGTTGACATGTTGAGGAAGCAAACAGCACAATCACAAGCAGTACTCAAGACAACCATTAAATATTTGGTGGATTTCAAAACGAAGCAAGCTGAGACTGACCAGATTGTTAAGGTCCTGAAGGAAAAAAGGAAATTAAATTCCTACTTGGTAAATCATAGGTGAAATGTTCTTTCCATAGTTGAATAACCTTTGTGTTGTCTGTTAATGTAATCAATCAAACCATTTGTTTTAGAGATCATGTAATAATTGTTTTTTTTTGGTTTGTAATTTTATTTGAGCACAAGTCTGTATTAATTGATAAGACTCGGAGACATTTCATTTGGATTGCTGTGCCAAACCTACAAATATGCCAATCGGGCTGAATGTGCATTCAGCAATAGTAGTAGTATAGATGGACCATAAGTGGCACGCATCGAAAAGGGCCAAGATGCTGGCTAAAAAAGGATGCTGTTGTAGGCAAAAAAAAGTACAACGGCCTGGCTTATGTATGTTAGTTGATATTATTGATCCATATACTCTATAAATGTTTATATGTCTGTTAGTTCTGTACATTCTTGGTTGATTGACTCGGTATTTGAATCTTGATACATCGCTTGTGTACATATCTAAATGGGAGTACACATTATGCTGCGTGTGACATTTGAGTTGGACATGAAGTGTTCCAAATATTAGAATTCACCTTAAACTGGATTCTAGTTTTTGAATTTGAGTATCGGCATTTGTAAACCATATTCATATATGACAGTGGAATACATCTTTGTCGTCCTTTTGAAGATATATAAAAACACATAGAATGATTTATAAAGATTCATATAGGAATACAAAATGGATTCGAATTTAGTTGCTAGGTTAAACATGGATGCTTATTGTCCCAAAATTCGAAAGAAGCAGCAAAATGTCCACTCCCATGTCAGCTGCCCGAAGCCAAGTGTTTGGGAGATGGAAATTACTGTCTACCCATTACACAGACAATCCATCGGCCCGATTTCCACTGCTCTAAATAGGGGTAGGTTAGTAACTTCAATTAGACGTGACACGACCGCCTCTGAGCCCATTCCGACACGGTGGGCGTCAAACATGGGCGGCAAAACTCATTTGATTCAAACTCGTCCGAAAGACCTTTGTTTCTCCCTCCATTCCCCATTCATACACGGTGGGCGGAAAAACAAACTCGACTCGGCCGAAATCGATGTAGGCAAATATTTTCAATAGGGGCAGGTTTGTAACTTCACTCAGACGTGACACAACCGCCCTACCTGTCAGCCCCGTTCATACACCATGGGCGCCAACCACCCTCTCCTCGCCCGAAATCGCTCTGGGCAAATATTGGCGAGATGCGAGATTACCGTCCTATCTCCAACCGACAAGACGTCCAAATTTTAAACGGGGGCTAAGTTCGTAACTTTCCCATATTTCAGACAGGCGCATCCCAAAAACATGGTTCCCCGTACCTCTCCCTCCATTTTCCCATTCATACACCATCCGCGCTAGAACACCCCATCCCCACAACAGCCTCCGTCCGCCACCCCATCCATCGCCGTCGTCCTCCACCACATCCATCGCCACCGTCATCCACCATGCTGGAGCGCCTACCAAGACCGCGTCGTCCACTACTAGAGATGGACATTTCTCATCCACGGCGACGGACCAATAGCCTTGCATCGCGTCCTCTCGCTTCATCGGCGCCGTCATCCTCTTTGTCGGGGCCGCTCACACGACCTTCTCTTCCACCGCAATGGGACTTATCCCCCGATGCACCCGTCTACCGTCGCAGATCTGCTTCAACGCCACCGACAGCCATCGCACCCCCGATGCCTACAAGGCACCGCAAGAGAGGTGGTACTTCATATCTCCTTAACTTTTTGATCTCAACCAGAAAATAGATCTTAACTTGGTTACTCTACTTTCTTTTCAGCTCATAGAATTTAGTTCTTGGTTCAAAGCAAACAATGGATGCTAAATATCATTTCTCCGGTTTGCAGCTTCAAATCTGCCATGGCACAGCCATAATACGATTTAATTGATCATGCTTAGGGTTTAATTGATCATGTTGGTTCCGTGGTGGTTTCTTTAATAGAAATCAGAGGGGAAACCCTCTTTTGCTAAAAAAATATGCTTAGAGTTTCCCCCTTTTATGATCACTATACGATCAGAATACGTGCTTCGTGTCATAATAACACTGCTCCACCCATCAAGCTAAACAAGCTTAGTTGTTCAAATACGAATCTGATATTATTAAAACAGAGTTGTTTAATTGGTCAGCTAAATGTTCCTAAATTAGTTTCGAAAATGCATGTTCGCCGCTTGGGTGTGTATCTCTACAGGGTGCCCACGGTGGGCCGGCCCACCCTGGGTCTGTTCTGCTGCGCGCTTCCGATCTCTACTCGCCCCCAGCCGCTTGCCTTGCCGGCGACTTGCCGTCCCCCGGACGGCATGACTCTAGGAGGAGATGCCGGACTAACAGGAGGCCAGGAGCCGCTCGCCCAACAGCGTCACCGCTGCCCGGGCGCGCCGCCGTGCCTACCTTCACAGTCCGTTCAGGGCTCAGGCGTGCAGCACCCACCAAGCCAACCCGATTTATCCTGAGATACGTCCTCAACACTCAGCAGCCACTCCTCATCATCCATTTTCTAATTGATTCATTACTCATTAGGCAGGACTGTCATTAGGGTTTGTTGTGTGCTCAGTGCTACCTACACTTAATGGTTCAGATGTATTTCGGTAATCTTTAGTACCTCTAAAGTTCACAGGGTTTTCAAAATTCCGGCCCTCGGAACAGAAACTAGTCATTTTGGATTGTTGGTCGTAGTGACATTGACCCAGATTACTACTGCAAGCCAGGTTTGTTGACAATTTTACTTGTCTTTCTTACTCATTCGATATAATATCCAATTATTCACGTCGATTAGTTGCAAACAATATGTGCTAGACAAACTTCTTCATTCAGATTTTGGATGGTCTCTTACTGCAGTTACAATTCTGCATACTTGTCCTAGTAAGCTCACAAGTAAATGATTGATTCACTACATCTATGCTTGCCTTGTCATATTTGTTGTCAATATTCTTTTAGGGTGGACCACCCTGTTTCTAATTGCTGGAACCGTAGACATGAGTGAATAGTATTTCTCTATGTGATCTCTTCCATCATGTGTGGGTAACGAACACTGCATTGTATAGAAAGAAAGTGTCATTTCCATCTTTTACATAGGTTTCGATCTTTTACATGGAATACAATCTGCCTACTTGCTTTGTGTTGCACTACCAACACTCCACCCTTGAAGCTAAACATTACGCCACTCATAATTGCTTAGTTTATTTGTTCAAATATGAATTTCATATGATTCTAATGTTCCTACTTCAGTTTTGAAATGTGTATCTGCCTGTTATAGAGACATAAGGGGTTTGTATTCCTGTGTGTGGTCTGGTCAGCACGGTTGGGGAGGTGAACTTTGCATGTGCAGGGGTTTATAGGGAGACACTCTCCGAGTTGAATCTGCAATGCATTCCATAGATAATCTGACTACTTATTATGTTTTCATGAATCTCAGATTCTGAACAGCATCATAATGATTATGAGCTTGCGCGCATGAGAAGAATAAAGCAGAACAATGCCATGGCTGTCAAACTTGGCATTAAGGGACTGAAATCAAGTCTGGATGCAATGGAATGCAAACGCTCTCCACCTACAGATTCATGCTTAGAATATGATCCTAACAGTGATTCTGAGCTAGAGGGAGACCTAAGTCAATGTAGCTCCCTAGTGGAGGAGTCAGAGGAAGATGCCCTATCTTATTCACCCATCAAGGTACTTGCTCTAACTTTCCAAGGTTACATTGCTCGCACACATCTTGCAACTGATGCTTTGCATTGCTTCTACTTTTTTGAACTGCCATTAGCTTAGTTTACACATCGTGTATGTGAATACGCCCTGCCTATCCATTTTCAGTACATATTCCATCTGTCATCATACCATATTTATCCATTCAAATATTGTTCTTGTGTATCAGACGTTCAAAAGGAAGAGGGTGATTGCTGATCGTGGAGGAGCACAAGCAAAGTATTTGGAAAAGGTAGTGGCACCTGATAAATCAAATAGCCCATTAGGTGTAGTTGCAATATCACCTGACCCACAAAATACCCCAACTCTAGCAGACTCTAGCCCTACTACACTGGTCATTTCTGATGCCCCAACTCAGCAGACCCCAACTGCAGCAAACAGTATGATTATGCCAGTTGACATAGCACCAGCTGTACAACGCAAAACCCCCATTCCAGCAAAGAGTACACCAAATCCAGTTGCCAAATCCCTTTTCGAACCAGAGAGAGCCCCAATTGCAGCAAATAGGACCCCTGTTCCATTTCTTCCCAGTTTAGAAGACGAAGCTTATGTTGTTGTCAGGAACTTTGTGCGCATCTTTCCTTCATGGAAAGATTATACCGCAGACACAGAACAATTTCCAGTCTTCCTCCGCAACTTACGCGTAAGTAATGTACTAATGTTATTCATGGTCATTACTGCATATGTTTCTGCTGACAGAAGACACAAGATTTCATTCTTTTAAATAGGCGAGGAGCAAACTGGATTGTGATGACGAGCAAGGGTTGGTTGCGCTTTTCAAGCACTCGTTGATGAAGTATCGTTCCTACCTGAGGCAAGCGCACTTCAATGGCAAGCCTCTGAATGAAATTTCTGTAAAGTCTCCAGTGCTACATTTATCCGACGGTGACTGGAATAATCTTGTTACACATTGGTCTCGGCTACAGCGTAAGGTACTGTCTATGATATCACATCACAATTTGAACTACATTCTGCATTTGCCTTAATGTCTCACTTGTATGAAAACTGTTAGCAGAAGAACATTCGTTCTCAAGGGACCACGGAATCTCGCAACTATACTGCACATTGCATTGCTCTTGTGAGTACCTCTTGCCCTGTATGACCATACTTACTTTCATAGTTGTTTGATTATGTAGCATCAGTGCACATGTTAGCCTCGTAATCGTCCATTTGGTGGACATTATAAGATCCGTATGGACTCTTACATAAATTTAGAATCAACCCAATGCTTTTGAAGAGGTTTAGCTCTGCAGTCCTCTTGTAAGGACTGAACGTGGTCTATCACTGTACTTACATTAACAGCTACTCCCTCCGTCCCATAATATAAGAACGTTTTGTACAGTACACCAGTGTTCAAAACACTCTTGTATTATGGGAAGAGGGATTGGTTCATTTTGTAGCATTCTGCATCTTATCTCCCTTGCCCACCATTTACTAAAAAAGATCAGATCTATATTTAATCTTACCAACAAGTAGAATACACAGACAATGCCAGTGCAGAAGTGTAGCCCATTGCTCTTGTCAGTACATTTTGTCCTGTAATGCTTGTACTTCCAGGGATTGGTAGTTGATTATGTAGCATCAATCTGCATCTTATCTTCATTATCCTCTATCCCTTCCAGTATTATCATATCTATAATTACTCTCTACAAAATGTAGAGTACAGGCAATGCTTATGAAGAAGATTCTGTGCTGAAATTCTTGAGTTATCCTTCCCTTGACATGGAGAAGGGCATTATAAAGCCGGTGTTAACTGTTAATGTAAGTCATTCCTTCTAAAGCCTTTATCCTCAACAGCTGTTTAATTTGCTCATACTCCCTATCGTTTACTGCTGTTTAGTTTGATGTTTCTACCAAAATGCATGTTCATAAGAACCGTAAGTTCTAAGTTTTACTTGTAAAACCAAATTCCTTATTCATACCATGCACATTACTTAATACTCCCTATATGTATGCTTGTTTTTGTGGATCTATAATCCAGTGTGTGGTGAAGCAGCCCACGTTTGCACCTTGTCATCTCCTGTTTTATCTTACTGATGTGGCTGATGATATGAACAACATGCCATGCACATTATCCAAAATAGATACAATGATTTTCTTTGCCCTTCATCTATGCTTGTTATGTTGACATGGTAATCCAGTAGTGTGGTGAAGCTCCCCGCATTATGAACAATGCCAAATTATGCTATTGATATTTTGAACTTACTCTTTATTTTCTAATTTGAAATTGGATAGAATTGACAGAACAGTTATCATCTTTGTTTATACACGTGTAAAACCTGTCATCTCTTTGCTTTGTTTTAGGGTGATATGCCTGATGGCATGCACAAGTCTGCTGAAGGCTGTGAGACAAACCCAACATATATGTTGCAGCAAAGAAGGCAAAACATCTTCAAGATAGCGAGACAACCCCAAAGTCTTGTCTTGATGCAGCGTTCAAGTTACTTGAGACTAACAGTCAGACAAGCTCACAGAATTCATTGTCTGAATCAGTTCGACTTCTTCAGTCCCAAGTTCTAGCAGAAAGGCATTCTGCAACTCAACTTCGACTTGGAAGTCCTATCTCTAAGAAAGATTGCGGAGAACACCAATGAGAACCTCATCGCTAAACAGCTACACCTGGAAGCTATGACCGACATGCTAGGCCGGTCTCACAGCCTTGCTTAGCAGCTTGCGCAGCAGTTCCTCCGCAAGGCTAACCTTTCTTGAACTGTCTTGGAAGTGGTCTCGGTTCAGTATTATTTTGTTACGCTGCAATGGTGCCCAGTTTTTGTAATCTGCTTCTTCGTTGCGCTTTATGATCACTGGTGGCGAACTTCGATGCCCAGTGGATGTAATAACCTTAAATCCTTTATTGTATAGTGTAGGTTTATTCTTAGTTACTATGCCGTAATTTCTTTATTGTATAGAGTAGGTTTGTTCTTAATTCCTACTAGTTACTGCCATCATTCGCTATCTGAAAAAAAAATCAGATGTAGTCGACCGGACCGAAATATTCGACTCTGACGGGCCAAGTTTTTAGCGGGCCACAATTGGGCCGGCCTACGTCTTTCTTGGGCCCAAATGATTGGGGCCTTCACACATTGCGCCAGGACCAAACTTACACCGGCCTATATTTTAGTTGGGCCTTTTGTCGACCTAGCGCTTAGTTTGGCCTAGGTAGCGTTGGGCCATTAACAGGCTGAATACTGTACTGGCCTGTTACGGCCGAGATGAAACCACGGGCCTTTAGCAGGCCAAAATGCATGTTGGGCCTCAATTTTCACTAGTCGTCGATGGGCCTTCAGTAGGCCGAAATGTAGACCGGGCCGTTTTGGGCCCAGTTAGCTCACGGGTCGTTACCAGGACGAAACATATCTCGGGGCTTAGTTGGCCCACTAATATCATGGGCCTTTAAGAGGCCAAAAGCTTAGCATAGGCATCAACGGGCCGAATTACGTGACAGGCCTTTAACAGGCCCAAAGTCACATTGGGCTTAACTGTTGCCACCTTTAGCACGGGCCGTTAGTGGGCCTGATGTCCCGTCGGACCATATATAGCCCATGGGCAGCACGGGCCATTCCCAGGCCGAAAGTCACACCGGGCTGAAATGGGCCCATGTCTACATCAGGCCTCTAACAGGCCGAAAGTCACTGGGCTATAGTTGGGCCCAAATATTCGGTGAACAATTAACGGGCCAGATCTGGCTTCAGGCCGCAAATGGGCCCAAATATTGGGTGAACAATTAATGGGCCAGATCTGGCTTCGGGCCGTAAATGGGCCCAAATATTAGGCGAACAATTAATGGGCCAGATGTGGCTTTGGGCCGTAAATGGGCCTTTATTAAGCAGGCTGTTATTGGGCTGGCCCACTAGTACCTGATTAAGTTCTACGGGCCTTTGACTGGGCCGGCCTTTTTAACCTATATGGGCCTCTGTTGGGCCCAGCCACGTGTCAACGTATCATAGGCAGGTCTCCTCCAATGGACAGGCGACATCTGGCCCACTAATGAGCTGACAGGTGTTCCCTTCGGCCAATCAGAATTTTACACGTGGAAATTTCCCATTGGTCAGGGCTTTTAACGGGTTATCGGATCCAAAATCCGACCCGATAGCTTAACAGCGTTCCGTTACGGTGGATCCCACGTGTCGGTCACCCTTGACGAAAGCACTTCTGTGATGCGCGATTTATCGTCATGGAAGTGGACACTTCCGTGATGATAATTTTGGTAATGTCATGGAACACTTCTATGACAGCACAGGTATGACTATCTTGATTCTGTCATAAAATTGTCACAGATGTACATGCATGACAAAAAACGCGACCTACTGTGACAAACACGTATCATCATGGAAGTGTATTTTTTTGTAGTGAGGGAAGGCGTTGGGGAGTAATAAGTAGATGATGGGTTGCAAGAGTGATAGAAATTTAAACCCTAGTTTCATGTTTCATGCTATGGTTACACATGTTTCATGTTTATGCGTCATTTCGTAAAGGACTGATTTGGATCCACATGTTTCATGCTATGGTTACATTTATCTTAATTCTTCTTTTGTAGTTGCGGATGATTGCGAGAGGGTAATCATAAGAGGGTTGCTTGTTCAAGTAAGAACATCACACTAGCATTGGTCCATCCACATATCAAATTATCAAAGTAGCGAAAACGAATCAACTAAACATGATGAACATGACTAGACGGCAATTTCCACGTGACTAGACAGCAATTTCCACGTGTCCTCAAGAATGCTTTGCTTTATATAAGAGAACATTCTGGCTTGTCCTTTGCTATAAAAAGGATTGGGTCACCTTGTTTCACTTCGTTACTATTTTTACTTGTACTTGTTATGAATTATCTTGCTACAAAACTATCTGTTACCACTACTTTCAGTACTTGCAGAGAATACCTTACTGAAAACCGCTTATCATTTTCTTCTGCTCCTCGTTGGGTCCGACACTCTTACTTATTGAAAGGACTATGATTGGTACCCTATACTTGTGGGTCATCAAGACTCTTTTCTGGGGCCGCTGCTGGGGAGTGAAGCACCTTTAGTAAGTATAAATTGGTAAGGGAACATTTTTATCGCTTGCTGAAATTTACTAATACTTGTCACGATGGAAAGTAATCTTTGAGGAGCTTGTTCGGGTATCTTCACCTCGACCGGAAGCAATAAGAGTTGCCTCTCAACCTACTGAACGTACTGAAAATATTTATTATGATATTCCCTCAGGTATGTTAGATAAACTGCTAGCTAATCCTTATGCATGAGATGGAACAATACATCCTGGTATGCACTTGATCTATATATATGGAATCTGTGGAATTGTTTAAGCTTGCGGGTTTATCCGGGGATGGAGTTAAGAAGAAAGTGTTCCATTTATCTTTGGGATAAAGGCATTGACATGGTATAGGCTATTGGTTGATACTGGAATATGGGATTGGAACCGTTTGAAATTGGAATTGTGGTGTGCTCTCAAAATCATTAACCTGAATCGATTCATGTTGCTTCACCATACAACCACTTGGCAATGGGCCCACCCATCAGTAGATCACTCCACAAAGCACTATGCATTGACCAAGTCAAAATCGTAGACCAAATCTCGAATTGGAGACCTCAGTGGATCGAGAGAGCTTCCACCCTATGGAGCTTAGTGAATTAAAAGATTAATTAGCTTGCTTGCTATATAGGTTGTTTTCACCGTAGATTCCTTATCTAGAGAACTATTTTATCGCACTGAACCTAAAATTTGCATGTTAAGATAAAATGTTGTAGCCTCCTATTCGCCCTCCCCCCCCTCCCCTCCCCCTCTAGTTGATGCTTTCATATTTGCTCTGCTAATGCACCCATCATGTTACTTAATTAGATTAAGCTTGTTGAAAAAAATTTCTTAATTTCCCTATAGGGTATATCTTGACTATGGTTTTCTTGAACCATAAAAAAAGGTATTTATGTGGTTCTTACACAAAGATATAATTTTGACGACAGATAACTGGTCAAACATTGACTACATGAAAAAAATGTTGCGGTTATTATCACGAGGGAATTATTCCTTAGTTGTTTCAAGTGTACCCTTTTGCAACATTGGTGTGGCAAATGGTGCGTGTAGCTTTTAATCTACCACCTCAACTAGCATAGAGAATATGATGGCTGGTTGAGGAGAGTTCACTCGTCGCTTTAGGACACAAGTATGTGTCGGCGTTTGTGCTTTACATTGGGCGTCATCGAATTGTCCTAATGATTTTGTCTTTCACAAATCAAAACTTCATGTAGGTTATCTACAAGGTCACCAGCTTCATTCCTACATGATCTACCCTACTTCATTGACAATAGTGGGTACACGGACTTTGGGTGCGACCGACTGAAGATGTTGCACGGGGTATCTTCAACCGGGCTTGATGGATATTCAGTGATTGGATATGTGATTGAGTCATTGTTTCTTCTTAGTGTCTGATTGTTTCGAGCTTTGTGCTCTTTTGCTTGTTATACTTTTTTGAGACATATTGAATGTATGTTACTGTGAACTTAGGAAAAATTCGTCTGGAGACATTTGGTTTGTAGGAATATATTTGTATTCTTATACAGCATAGGAGCCAATCCTTCGTATTTCAAACATTAGCCTAGACCTAATGGGAAACAAAATCATATCATATCAATCAATTGACATCACTTTCCCTATAGGGTCTGAGATACATGTCATCTATGGTATTCCTATCCTATGAACCAAAGGAGGCCTTATAAATATCTTTGTGTGCATCGCGCACAGGATTCACGAACTTTGAATGTATGTTTCTCTAAGACATATTAAGTGTCTTTCTAATCCCAATCTCAAATGATCCCTCTATGAACAGTAATATTGGAAAAATAGATACACAATTCAAAAATTCTGAATTTTTTTTCTTTACAATAAACATTCGCAGAGGTACCCGAAGTGACAACAAAATTGGCGCTCCAAAATGTTTCAAAAATAGTCTTATTGGAGCATCATTTTTTTATCCCAGAGCAATAATAGGAATGTTATTTCTCAATAGAATTTTGCACGTAGGCAGAACATTGAAAAATGTTTGCTGGCACAAAAAAAAGAAATTAGAGTTTTGTATTGTTCCCAGGGATGCATTTGAGCTCGGTAGCAGAAATTTTGCATTCATGATAAACTCTATATTTGAAGGGGGGAAATGCAAGTAATTCATTTTTAGACAAAAGAAAACAACAACTCCAGAAACCATTGTACTGCTCTGCATATTAGCTTCATCTTAGTAAACCTTTGCAAACTTTGACCAAATTTATACAAAAAATTATTAACATCCACGATATCACATCAATACAATTAGAGTCATCGCTGAATATATTTCCACATCATATATATTTGTTGCTGTGAAAGTTCATATTATTTTCTATAAAAAAATTAAAGAGTAAAGTGCATCATAGGTTCTCGAACTATTTCAGAGGTGTCCTCGTACTATAAAAATCGTCACCCAGGTCCTCAAACTATTTCAAAGGTGTCACGTAGGTCATCGAACTATTTCAGAGGTGTCACATATATACACACTTATTACACTTCAAAGATTTTCAAGGACCTACATGACACTTTTCATAGTTTGAGGATCTATTTGACACCTTTGAAATAGTTTGATGATATACTTCACTCTTTAGAGTAAATTAAACTATAGAAAGTTTGATTTGGTTCAAAACTAACATGCAGAGTAAACAGAAACAGCGGGAGCACGTGAAAAGCGAAAGGGAGGAAAAAAGAACTTGCTCCAAACCTGTGGACGACCTGTCACAAACGCTACATCCAGATTTTGCGATCCATCTTCAACTAGAAACCCTCATCGGGCTTTAACATGATTGATGACTCGCTGCATTGGCGAGAAATTTGTGATTTAGGCTCTGTTTGGTTTCAAATAAGTCACTAACTTATAAGTCGAAAAGTGCAAAAAGTGACTTATTTTGCCAAACGGACCCAACTTAGAAGTCATAAGTTACTTCACCCTAACTTAAAACTTATAAGTCACTGATTTTAAGTCACCTGACTTATAAGTCAGGTGACTTATTGAAATCAAAGGGCCTTAGATCCGCGTTTCTCTCGCGCTACATCTCTCAAACAAGCGGACCACACAAGCGGATATCTACAAGTTCATTCATGGAGCACAATACAAAGCTACAAAAGCATGGCGGTCGACGAAGCAACCCCACGAGGAACGCAGAGGGCATCTAATGGCATCACGGTTTCTCTTTATTAGGCGCCGCGTGCCATGGCAATGCCAGCCCACGCGCCTCATCCGGAGGTGCCGACTGCCCGTGTCATGGGGAACCGGTGCCCCTCCAGGCTCGCACGTTCGAACGGGCCATCAAGGACGGAGCAAGCTGTCCACCCCTTCACGGGCTTCCCGTCGCCGGATTCACGTCCACCGCCGGCACGCTGGTGCTCGCTGCTCTTGCCCTTCCTCACGAAGCTCAGCAGCTTCCGGAGCCCCTTGGCCAGGTCCATGTGCGGGTTGGCCGCCGGAGCCGAGAAGATCACCGGCGGCGGGCTCTCCAGGCTGCCCCACTGCTTCCTCGCCCGTGACTGGGCCGGCCGCGGCGTCTCCGCCCACCTTGGTGACTCCACCGTCGCGTGGAGCGGCAGCTCCGACACGGACCGGAGGTGGCGCCCGGCCGCCACCTTTGGGACGAACTGGTCCTGCGGCGGCCGCCTCGGGCTCGGGCTGCCGCTGGGGAGGTCGTGCACCCTCGGCGACCGCAGGTTCCCGATCGCGCCGCCCGTCCCGCTGCCGCGCCTGAGGAACGGCCTCGGCGTGGCGCAGTCGCCCAACAAGTCCCCGCCGACGCTGTTCCGCCTTCTGTGCGACTGCGGCCTCGCTTCCGGCGCGCCGCTGCTCACCGTCCTGCTCCTGGGCAGTGGCAGCGCGCCGTGCTCCTTCCTCGGGGTGGCCGGGATGGACACTCCCGACGGCACCGTCCTCCTCACCTGCGGCGTGTCCCGAGCGGCGCACTTGACGGTGAGCGGGCTCGGCCTGCCGCCGGCGCGCGTGACGCCGCTCGGCCTCTGCTGCTGCTGCTGGTGGTGGCTCCTGTGCGCCGCGGCGACGGACACGCGCCTGGCGTCGCGCCGGCGCATGTAGGCGTCGTACTGCCTGCCGCGGCGGCAGGCGGCGGCCCCCGCGGGCTCCCGCGCGCCGTCCGCGCCCGCGTCGTCCTCCTCCCCGCGCCGCGCGGCGTGCAGCAGCTTGTACGCCGCGAGCTGCAGCTCCAGCTCGCAGAGCTTGGCCCAGAGCGCGTCGTGGCTCGCCATCGGTCCCGTGGAGACAGACAGAGACGATCCTGTGCGTGCCGTGCCGTGCCGGAGGGTGCGCGCCGGGCGGAGCGGGCTATATACGCGCGCGTCGCCGCGGCGTGATTAAGTTGGGAGGTGCGAATGTGACCGTGTCGGACGACCCCAGTCCAGAGGATCTCGTGCTTTGCGGAAAGCGGCACGGGGTCTTGGGAGTGTTTTGTGTTTTGATTCGGTCGCGCGCGGGTGCGGCCGACGAGGACGCAGCCGTGGCTTTGGTTGACCAGGTGGCTGGGGACGGCGGCGTCGACCCGGCCAGCTTCTCACGTCCCAGAGACAGTGCGAAAGTCGTGACAGGGCTCTGATTTTTCCTTCACGAACCGCAGGCTCGGAAAAGCTAGGTCGCCGGAATTGACTGGGGAGATTTGTGTCCTTGTTAAGATCTGCCTTTCGCTCTCCGGGTGGCATCAGTTCCAGTTGGACATTGTCTTTCAGATGCCGCATTAACGATTTGCCAGTCTCTGTCTCGCTGACAAGAAAGAGCTGGTCAGGTAACAACGCACAAATAGCATTTTTGTATGACTATATCCTCCTAGAGACAAATCTTCTGTACCGATACACCAACTCTGGCAGACGAGTAGTATTATCCAGCATAGTGGTTCACCAACCGAGCCAAGTGCAATGTCAGCATGTTTTTTTACTACAGCAACCAAGCGTTCTTCACATGCGCGGGTTATTTTCAGTCGGCCAATCTTCGTGAGAAACGCTGACCCTGCCGATCTGTCAACGTTTAGACGCCCACCAAACCAAGACGCTTAGAAGCAGAGCACAGCCACTTCTGAAGTCTAAGCCGTCATCTTATTAAAACTATCAAGCAGCATTTCCACGATAGAGCGAAGAAGCAATTCACAGTTCACCAATCACAAGCAAAGAGCAATAACCAAACAAGGTTTTGGACTAAATATCAAAATTCCTAGTTCACGTAGGGCAGGGCAAGCTTATGATGACAGCACCGCTATCACGTCGGATGACCTGAGAACAATGTACTCGCCTTCCGAACCCTTGAACTCGCTTCCTGCATACTTGGAGTACAGCACGCTGCTTCCAGGAGTGATTGACAATGGTGTCCTGCTGCCATCATCGCCCAATGGCCCGGGGCCAACAGCGACCACCTGTTTCAGCCAGAGAAGTGGTCACAGCTCTGTAACTCATGCGAACAAGTCTAAGCGTCAAGAACTCAAGATTATATGACTATATCAACATGGATAGCTACCCAGGACAGGAGGGTTGCTCCAACCAGTCATGTATAAAGTGGGTGTAGGGAACCCAAAAAAAGATTAAATGACTGAGTATGGTATGCCTGATTGCTCATGTTTCATATGATAGTAAAAATAAATTTAGGATTGGCACCACAGTTGAAGGTTAGTCTATCTATCAAACCTAGTCAACCAGCAATATGAGTACTACTTCTTAGGCATCTAGGCATCTCCATAGTTGTTTCAGTTTTACTACTAGTGATGTACCTAAAGTGGTACTCCCTCCGTCCCAAAATAAGTGTGAAGTTAGTACAAAGTTGAGACACTTATTTAGGGACAAAGGGAGTATCTCACAGATACCACAGGAAACTGGAAAGCCACAAAAGCAACAGGAGAAAAACAGGTCACCACAAAATGAGCAAAAATATATGGGCAGGGCAAAACAAGTCTTGGTCACTGACTAATCACACTTCTTCAACACAGATCTGGTGTTCCTCCTTTCCTTATAGCTAAGAGCACATATACTATTAACATAACAAGTATACAAATCACATAGAAACAACACCTCACAGAACGATAATTATGTGAAGGGGTGCAATCATGCAACTATTTCATAGTTGATGTGTTTCTAGTTTGAGGCTATAAGCAGTTATGATCATAGGTCATCTGATTAATTGCGGCAAATGCATAACAAACAGAAGTGCTCACTGTTCCAACGGAAGGCTTCTCTTTCGACGCCTGTGTCAATAGCAAACCGCCAGCAGTTTCCTCTTCAGACTCTGCAACCTAATGCCAAAGGAGAATATAAAACTTCAGTGCTCGTGTCCATATTACAAACTGTACTCAGACAAGAAAGAAATAGATCCTGGCAATCTGAATTAAGGTTTTTCCTTGGCTATAGAGAATCTAGCTCCGCTGTTGTCTAATCTGAATGCTTGAAGCAAAAAAAAAAAACTTCACATTGACAATCACGATGCAAATAGTCGCACAGATACTGAGCATGGTGAGCCTGGAATAGAACCATAGTGGATCTGAACTAAAGGCAGTCGGGCAGAAAGAAAGAGCAGGAAAGAACAAAATTGAGGAGTTATACAAACAAGCTTTTTTTATTTCAATTAAATGAGGTTGCCAAGGCTCATGAGCAAAACAGAGCAGAGCAAATAACATAAAGAGTATTTTTCTTGCTCTATGTTGCTTCTTTTTTGTTTGAAAGAGCACTTTTTGTTCGGTTGTTAATGAGTTATTATTGCCCTATCATTAGTGGGTAAAATTATCCTCTATTTTTTCTGTTGAATAGGTGCTATACCATAGTGCGATATTCTAAACGTGATGCATAATCCATGAATATTATTTGCCAATAACATAGCCTATGCAAATTGAGTGTGCAGTTGTAGTACGGAACCAAGAAAGGATCTGAATACACATTCTGTTCACAAGAGGAATACAGTAACCACTCAGTAAAGAGTGTCAAAATAATGTGTTGAAACAGACCTTAATGAGAATACGGTCACTCAGTGGCTTCAGATCTTTCACGTCATCAGTGTCAAGAATACCAATGATGTCATCTTCTTTCATAATGAGGTGGGTGGTATCATTGAATTCCAGCTCGGTGCCAGCGTATTTAGAGTAAATAACTTTGGCACCAACCTGTAACCAGATAATATTGTTACTTCCTCTCATCGCAGTAAAATATTAGGTTGAATAGGATAATAACATAAACTGTGGCCACAAAGAGGTCATGCGAGTAGTCTTCAAGAACATAGAGTGATTTTGACGTGAAAAAAGATCAAATACATGCAGTTAAGTTGTATTATTATTTCTTGCCCATAGATGGCACTTCAGTAACAACACATTTAGGTGATTTATCTTTCAGTTTATTTTATTTACATGCTCTGCTAAACAGGTATAGGTCCTATCACCAAACACTAGATAATCTTAGTCAACCAAATAGGGTACATACCGGAACACTGATCTCGACGATGTTGCTGCCTAAGCTTCTCCCCTCTCCAACTGCAACAACCTCCCCTGCTTGTGGTCTTGACTGAGCTGTTGTTGGAAGCAATATCCCTCCAGCAGTTTTATCCTCAGTAGTCTTGGTCTTCACTAGTACCCTATCTCCCAATGGTTTCACAGAAGTATACTGCAAAAAATTCACCAGCTTATAAACAGTAGAGCTTAGGTAACAACGAAAAGGCCAGGGATTGCACATTAAGTTCTCAGAAGTTTAAACGGTATCACAACTAACTTGTAGTGAGCAACGACCTGCTTCGCCTGAACAACTACAATATAATGTGGGTGATATGGTGTGTTTAGTAAACTGCAGAAAGCTGTAGCTTTGCACATGAACATACTTGGTTGGTGCGCAGCCATGCCACACCACAAGTTAGGCAAAGATTTGTTCCTTGCCACCTGGGTTCCACACGTATTGACTCACAAAAGTGTGGTGCTGATTTTGAACGCCTACTAGCAGGTTTGGGGATTACATCAATTTTATGTTTTGAGTCCTGAAAGTCCCATTTGGAACTTTCATGGATCTGCAGTAACTACATTGAAGGATTTGCATCAGAAATGGTCGGAAACCAGAATTATCTCATATTTTTCATGCTATTTATGGTAATGGTCTTTATATTCATCAAGACAGCGGAGTAGCTGGGTTCGAAAAATATATACATAAAGACAAGAAGGGCAGAAATTTACATATGTACAACAGAAACAACATATGAAGGGAAAACCTATTCAATTATGCACTCCAGTTTGTGTTGAAAAACAATTTAGGCTGTGGATCTGTGTTTTGTAATAGGATTACAGAAGGTCTTCTGACAAGCAATTCTTAACGAGTAACTAATCTTCGCTCTCTCAGACCTAAGGCTCCACCTTGCAGTACCCTAAAGCACCATTAACCATTCTAAACTGGATATGAGCAAGTGTTTGGATTGCAGTTTCCTCTCCTACACCCTATCCAGTTTCCTTCTATGAAATAATGGCTACGTGCAAGGTGCAGCCATAGAGCTAGCACAAATTGTGTGAATAGACGGTAGTATCTGACAATTTGTGGCCCAGTCATTTGATTGTTACCTTGGGCGACACGACCGTGGCGGCCCTGACGACGAGGCCCCGGAGCCTGCGCCCCGTCGGCACGGGACGCGCCGACGAAGAAGTGGGGATGCGGAGCCCGTCCGCCAGCGCCGGCTTCGCCATCGCCGCCGACGCCACCTTCGGGCCGCACAGATGCACCGACGCCATTGCTCCTGCCGAGACCAATAGCACACAAAATCACGCCGTGAACTACAGGAGACCGAACAAGCTGAGCTTCCGGGGCACGGAGAGGCGCGTACCTGCGGCGAGATTCAGCTGAGCGCGCGCCGGAGTGGGAGAGGGAGAGAGTGATGGAGCGAGGGTTCGGGGAGGAGGAGAAACCGAGGAGACCGGGGATGCTAAGCTTGGGATAAGGATTTTGTTACTCTCGGGTTTAGGACGGAAAGGAGGAGGATGCCGGATGGTTCTAGAAGATGGCCGCCGGGCAGGATTCG
Organism: Triticum urartu; assembly: GCF_056163025.1. Taxonomy (NCBI): domain Eukaryota; kingdom Viridiplantae; phylum Streptophyta; class Magnoliopsida; order Poales; family Poaceae; genus Triticum; species Triticum urartu. The sequence goes on along the minus strand of NC_141877.1, from coordinate 417,557,488 downwards.
GGCTGGGAATCGCTTCGGGCCGGCCCAGCTTTGTCTGCGAATGGGTGGCTTCTCGCTGCCTAGCCCATTATGAAAGGGAGAAAAATGTTACGGATGGAATGCAGACGCTTAACCAAACCCTGGACCATCTTTAAAAAATTGGATTACCTAAAACAAACTCGGGAAAATTGTATACTTAAGCGAGACTTGATTGCAAACTGAATGATCGCACATAAGTCAACTATCAAACAAACAAAGGGATTCCCGAATTAAATGAGATATAATCACTACATAGCCCTTTCGTCTGGTGATGCCCAAAGATTGTACACAAATGAACCTAGTTTACAGAAGAAACTGATGCACAATATTGGGAGTACTTGTGAATATTCACTCACATAGCCCGGTCCTGTGATTTTACATTTTTTTACCCATAATCATCCACAACTGTAAAAAAAAAGATTGTGATCTACTCAGCCATGCATTTTTCATTTTCACCCGTTCACAAGTATGTGTTGTAGCACTTCTTTCGGTGGGGCAATTGCTTTGCCAGAGAATTTGCCATCGAGCATTTGGCACGTTCATGCGTCAGGATCTCAGCAGCAGAAACTACGGGCATCAGCACAGCAAACAAAGTGATTCACCTTCACTCTGTATCTTTGGGCATTCATTGAGGTGATCTACTAACGGTAGTTAGTAGTTCACGCTGTCACCGTGGAGTGGTAGATTTCACTAGTCATTTAACAGTTGGGCCAGCATAGCATCCGCACTCTCAGGGCCATCATTGTTTACACTGGGAACTATATGCTCTGGTGATATGAACCGGACAAATTCTCGGAGTTCTGTGAAGCTACTGTGCTCACTGTACGGTACTTCGTATCTGTAGAGGTGAAGAAACAGCAGATAGAACTTCAGAATCAACCCAGAAACAGTAATCAGGTCATCAGGGTTTTGGGGTTTTGTGAAAATAACTTCAGAAACATTGAACGAACAAAAAAAATCTCCATTTTCTCTAATGCGTAGACAACGTTGCATTTAGTTTTGCCCAAAAGAATGCTCACTCCAGCTCTTAGAACAGTTTCTTCATTTTGAACAAATATTAAGTGAGGTTAATAAGGTGAAAACTCGTCAGAAGAAATAAGGTGAAAACTACAGTACTACAATCTCATTGTTGGAAAGTGTCAATAGTGTTAAAATGGTTTCTTTACTACTCCCTCCGTTCCGAATTACTCGTCGCAGAAATAGATGTATCTAGATGTATTTTAGTTCTAGATACATCCATTTTTGCGACGAGTAATTTGGAACGGAGGGAGTATTTTCTTTAGGGAAATTACAGTGTGACTACTACTCCCTCGGAAATATGAAACATTTGAGCTTTACATGATTATAGTCATGAAACATGCTTCCATGGTTTAATAATATATACTCCCTCAGAAATTACAGTGTGACTACTACTCCCTCGGAAATATGAAACATTTGAGCTATACATGATTATAGTCATGAAACATGCTTCCATGGTTTAATAATATATACTCCCTCCGTTCCTAAATATAAGTCTTTTTAGAGATTTGAATATGGACTACATATAGATGTATTTTAGAGTGTAGATTCACTCATTTTGCTCCGTATGTTGTCCATATTATCTCTAAAAAGACTTATATTTAGGAACGGAGGGAGTAGTAAAAATTTGGCATATTCATAACAAACTACGAAAGTTGCATGTTGGAGACATTGCTGAATTGCCGATGCCCAAAACATGAAATAATTTTGAACGTGGGGGAGTATCAGTTAAGCAATTCCAGGACAGTACCTGATGATTGTCCCTTGTTGCCATCTTCTGCCTGGTGTCTTTTTCCTCCCTTTACCAAATGACCAACCAGTAGGACAGAATGCCACAATGAGGTCATACCGGTCCTAAAAAGCAAAGTAGCCATCAGAAAATCATAATAGATGACACTAAGGAACATGGGAATAACAATGCACTGAGATTCTGGTTTCCCACTGGATAGCAACTTTCAGGTATGAATTATGAAATGTTGATATTTAAGGCTTGGCTAATTGATCCAACAGGAAGCTAAGCATAAAAAAACTACAGCCTTTTATTAATCCTGGTATTAGATAAACAGAATGCTGGTAATGGCTGCCAGGTTGACCTGATACTGATGAATGATACTCCCTCCGTCCCACAATATAAGACATTTTTGCAAGCTATGTTAGCTTGCAAAAACGTCTTATATTATGGGACGGAGAGAGTCATAGCTTTGAGATGTAATAACTTAAATAATATGCAGCTGGTAGGATAGAACAGTCATCCTTACAGCATATTGACTCGATAAATGTTTCAACCGCTTGAAGCTTGCTAGAGTCCACATGGGGACAACATGTATGTGACTTTCAGCTTCATTGGCTGTCAACCAGGGCATGATTTCCTTAGGAAGCTCCAAGTGCTTCAGTATTTGCAGCTTTGCAGCTCCAACATATATTTTCTTTTGAAGCAAACGGGCAACCTCCGTAAATAGTCTTTCTTTTCCTGCGACCAGTTACAATATAAGACATGAGATACAGGAGCACTTGAATATTAAAGAGCACGAAGATGAAACTACCAATTGTGTAGCTGCCAATCAAAAACAGTGTTTTCGGATTGAAAGCTTCTGCTTGTATGGCCTCAATGACAAACTGTATTACAATCTCTTGACTTGGGAAGTCATACTGCAAAATAATATTTAGTATGTGTGAAGAATTAATGGCAGATTGGTCGTAATAAATCAACTCTAACTTTGGTAACACTTTTTTTGCGGGAACTTTTGGTAACACTTTTGGTCGGGAAAAATACGTACTCGTGGATTACAGTAGGTCGTGTCAAGTATTAGAGTGTGGATGTGAGAAGACTGCAAAACAGGATTGTTGGCCATCTCCGAAGAAAATCGGAAGTCTCCAGTGTGTAGAACAGCCTAAAATGCAAGCAAGGGAAAATAAGATATTGACTAATCATGCCAACAGAAGATAGAAGCGAATCAGAACAATACTTACTTTACCATTGGGAGGCTCAAAAAGGATGATTATTGATCCAGGGCAATGGTTGGCATCAAAACATGTCAAATCAACACCGGCAACAGTAATCCTTTTGTTCAGTGGCAATACATGCATTCTATCCCATGCGACACCAATCTTATGGTGTACAAGGTTTGCTGTTATTGAGGTACAGTATATCTTCCCATGACAAAAGCTCTTAGTCAAGCCTTGGTAATCTGTTGAAGACAAAGACATCAAGCTTAGGCATCAAAACATCAAATAGAAGTGCGTAGCATCACTAAGGTGGGAAGCACTCAATTGACTAAAATGTATAATTAGAGAGAGTGAACAACCAATGGGCATGCAAATAGACAAAGCCTGGTGGTCAACTAGTAGTCTAGACAAACGTTACAGATGATAATTTAACAGAAAGTGAGAGAAATAAAATGGTTCTTTGATTAAACAAGAAACTGTCTACAGACCACTATCCCTTTAGTCCATATGAGGTTGTTGGCAAGTCCATTTTGTTTGTTCCAATTTATAATTTACAAAGGGAACTGCAGTAAGCTAAGCACACATGTTGTTAAATTATTAAAAAAATTACAATTATGCACCAGTATATACTGATTAGGTAAGTTCAAAAGTTACTCTGATGCCACGGCTGTAGCTCCATGACCATTACAGCACAAGCTTTAAATATGTATAACGCAATAGGGGCCAGCAGTCAGCAGATTCAAATATATAGAAAAGAATTAAAGAAAAAGGTAATCCTCCTACCACATTCCATACAAATCCAGTGACTCACACACCAAGTGATTAACATAATGGATGAGTAGTAGGGTACCCTGGCCCTGTTTCATTAGAAAAGCACTTAGATTGCCAAAGAAAAGCCTCATGATGTTCATAAAGTCATAGGGGTTAGGTATCTTCATATACTTTTGGGTTCCGTAAAACTGATTGCTCAGCAGGAAGCTCTTTTACTGATTAAAGTTTGCAGACATCTCTTTCTGGATAACTTAGGCCAAAACCACTAGATCACTACGAAAACATAACAAAATTGTTCATTGAGATTTGAGAAACCTTCATTCAAACAGGGGAAAAAACATGTACTCAGGAAGTTTGACGATCATCTTTTGTAATTACTCTATTAGTTGGCACTGGCACGCAAAAAAGAACCTTGACTTACGGTCTAGATGGAAGTGTGTCAAAAACCAGTGGCAGCAATCTCCTCGTAAGTAGCGAAATGCATCCTGCAGCAACAAACTTAGTTACAGAAGCCACTAGTGTATGAAGGACAAATGCTCCAAATGACTTGTGCTTGGAAATATCATACCACTCGAAAAGGTGTTCCTGGGATGCAACACCAAAGAGGTGTATCTTTAACCTTTGCTTTACGAGTACGACCTCTGCTAGTAGCCACCTTGGCACTAGAATTTTTCTGGTTATTTAAGTTAGATGGTTTCTTGACTTTGTGCTCTCTCTGTTTCTGATCAGATGAGGAACACCGAAAGAATTCCGTGATTAATTTATTCCCGTTCATTGGACCTTTAGTCCTTTTAGTATTTTCAGAAATTAACACATCTGCTTCTGTGTCATTAGCATTGTCATTTTTCTTCCTTAATTCACCGAGAGCATGGATAATTTTCTTTCTGGGTCCAAGGGAAGTGATTCCCATACCTAGAAGATCCTGCAATCCATAGGCACCAATATGTTAATTCTTTTATCTATAACTAGAAAGACTGCCAAATTTTATACACCAACCAGTATACGTTGACTACCTCTTCTGTGAGCCACTGCAAGGTCTCCCAGTCAACTTCTTCTTTGGTAAAAATTTCCTCATATTTAGATAGCCCCAGGTTCCTTAACCATTCCACAACACACTTGTTCTCAATATTTTCTCCATAGCAAGGTCCTCTTTCACGATTGGGATTAGATTCCTGGAACAGAGGAAATTCAAACATCTTATGTCATGTTGGTGAGAAATAATTGATACAAAAACTACTGGAAATGCCAATGATCAAACCATTAACCAAAAGATATCGAATCAAGAGTCTCCTCCCCTCACTTGAGTCTGTGTGTGCTTGAGTTAACATGACACGAAATAGAAGCCTCATGCTGCCAACAGCCCCACGATCCACAACAAAATATGGGCCAGATATGTTCATGTGTTCATCTATCAACTCAACTAAGCAGATAATGATGCACATACACAACAACAGTCCACGTGACTATGATTAATACACAGTAAATGGAAATATTAAACAACCTCATGCTTAGGTTCAATATTGAACACTGGTACATAATTTCAAGAAACACATCAGTACCTAAGGTTCCAATGAAATAAACTACCTTTGAGAGCCCAATAAATTATCATGAATGATTAATATAAACATTATACTAGCACAGCAGTTTAATAATATGTAATATGATACTGAAGCATCACCTTAGCAGGTTCATCTTTGTCGAGGCAATTGTTAGTATGTGCTAGCTGGAGCTCCTCACTCAGATCAGAAATATCTAACCCACATAATGGGCACTGAACTTTATAAACTGACTCAAACCTCCCAGAATCCAATTTATTCCCTTCAATAGTTGATGCCCTGCTGTTACGATGACTGTGCACCTGATCCTCCATGCACAGGTTTATGAGCTCATTAAGCTGGGTTCCAATCTCAAAATTATCACAATCGCCATGTTCAAAATGCTGGGTCTTACATGATTCCTGAAGCACCGATTCAACTGAATTCGAGGATTGATACTCTACACAATCTGCAGCTGAGCTTGATTTCTTCTCCCTAGTCTGAGGACTGAGAGTAGCAGCATCTTCCACAGCAACTTTTCTCTCTTCAGAAACCAAGCTAGAGATTCCTAATCCAGGCTCTTGGAAGTATTTGCAGTCTTCACCTCCAAAACCATATTTTGAATCCGGCACTAAAAGCTCTGATTCTGTAGAACATGAGTGGTAGTTGCCGTCATGAACTTCAAATCCAGTCCGCTCTTTCTTTTGGGTCTCCGATCTAGATGCAATCTCAGTTTCTATATCCACATTCCCTTCATCAAAGACAGAGCCATGGAGCCATGAACCAGATATTCCCCCCACCACCCTCTCCTCAGGAACCGCACCACAAGCCCTGGAGACCCCTTCCGCCTCTTCACAGTGCCAACTTCCCAAATCACATGTTTCGCCTGACTCGAAAACACTGGATTCCCTCGAATTGGGGAAGCGACTGGAACTTCCGTTGCAACCGTCGTATCCGCCCAATCCTGTATTCTCAGTAGCGCCTACCTTGGGGCCATCGGAATGGGATCTCGATATGCCGCAAATTCCTCCAGCCGTCACTTCTTTGCCCTCAGGTACGCGGCGCGTGCCGGTACCGACCCTCGAACGGGCCGCTAGGGTTTCGGCAGCCGCCGCAGCCACTGTAACAACACTCTCGGCGGAAGCAGTGCCGCTGGCAACGGGACGGTTCTCCTTCCCGGAGTAGGGTGATGGCAGCTGTAGCTTCTTACGGAGGCGGCGCGAGACGGCGCCATTGGAGGAGGGCTTCAAGGGGCGGGGGCGGCTGGCGGGAGGAGGGATCTGGAAGTCGTCGTCGCCGTCTTCGCAGCTTGCGGCGGCGATGAAGGGCCTGGTCGTGGTCTTGGTATGGGAAGTGGAGGTGGAGGTCGCCGGCGGCCATGGCTTCGCGGGGGGCTTGGGCTTCGCCGCCATTTGGTGAGGAGGGGAATTGGGTGGGGAACTGGGAGTGGGAGGTGGAATTTTTGGCCGTCGGCTATTTGAAAATGAAATGGAAAAGGGCGCGCCTATTTCTGTGTGGAAACGCGAGAGCGAGACTGGGCCTTCCGCTTTCTAGGCTTTGGGGGCCTCCGTGGGCCGTTCGGTAGGCGTGTTTGCGTGTAGCCATGCCATTTTGGCCTCTCTCTCTCTCTCTCTCTCTTTTTTAACCTGTGAGATTTTATACATTTAGGAGCATTTTACATGTAGAAGCGTGAAAGGAAGCACGCTAGATACTCCCTCCGTTTCATAATGTGGTGCATATAAAATTTCTCAAAAATCAAACCAAGCAAACTTTGACTGATTTTACAGAGAAAACTATTTATAATACAATTCCAAACATACACAACATGGAAACATAACTGATGATGTATCCAATGATATGTATTTGGTATTTTAAATGTACTTTTTTTCTATAAACGTGATCAAAGTTTGTAATGTTTGACTTTTGAGAAAGTCTATATGCACTACATTATGAAGCAGAGGAAGTACGTCAAGGGTGTCTTTGACGAGACATTGATTTCCCTGAGAAAATTGCAAAGCAAGGCATCTGAAAAGCAACAATATGTTTTGTATCTTTATAGCAAGCTTTGCCATGATGTGCAATGGTGTTGTTGTCGTGTTGATATGATAGATCCTGATATGATTAAAGGAGGGGGCGGCTTGGATGTCCGCTAGAAGCGGTTTGTTGCGCCAATGCCCTGGAGCCGAAGAGACGGCAGAGGGCCTTGTTGTGGTGGCAAAGATGTAGTTGTCCATGTAGAAGGTACTCCCTATGTTCCAAAATAGATGACTCAATTTTATACTAACTTTGTATTAAAATTAGTATAAAGTTGAGTCATCTATTTTAGAACGAAGGGAGTAGGATTTATGAATTCTGAAAATATTTGCAGGCTTAGTTGCTATAAGTAGAGCACAAGCTTCTGAGAAGAAATATGTTGCAACATGGATATTTTTTTTCTACAGCGTAAATTATTCTGTAGATGTAAGATAAGTCCAAGTCCAGCAGAGTGTGGGTCGCCTCCCTTGCTTCTTTTTCCATGCCGCATCACAGAGTAAAACGTTCCTGCTTCAAGATCGGAGTTGAGAGTTGGAGGGAGTTGGGCAGCCAAAAAATTGTTATTGTCGTTGTTTTGTTGTCTCTGCTCAATATTCGGCCATGTATCGTCAAGTTTGGGGGCTTGCAAAATAGCATTAGCTGCGGCAAAGACATGAGTAGTTTTGCCACCCTTTTCTGCAAAGAGATTCTCATCTCCAGCTTTTCAGAGGCACCACAAAAAATATAAAGATTTGAGGCATGTGTGATCAATCCCTCCTAGTTAAGCTTCAAATATCTGATCTAGGTGGACCTACTCCCCGAGAGCTAGAGGCATGTGTTTGGCGTGGCCACAGAATCAGACGCCGATGGCGAGCCAGACGGGAGTCAGGAACCAAACAGTACCATAGATGTGCATGCACGATGGTACTGGCAGAACAGTAATTGGTCAGTCCATTTATTCCATATTGTATGAGACTTTGACGATGACCTTCCAGCAGTGCGTACGTTCCTTTAACACGAAGGGTGCGATGGGCAGCAGACACGCACAGGAAAGGCCAGAGGGACGTGCCAAAATCGCCGATGTCGCGGAGCCAGCGGCGAATCAGAGGGGAGACGTGCCTGCAGCTGCATGTCGCCCCGTGACGCCGGTACAGGAAGGCAGCGGCTGGGAAACTCTCGTGTCTATGCCGCTGGATTTTGTTCTCCGGATGTTTTTTCACGACTTTTACGACGCGTTTGGTTCCGAAAAAAAGGCGCGGCTTCCGATTATACCGACTTCCAAAACCGTAGCTGGCGTTTGTTTCGCGCACGACGTTTTTCATAGCAGCGCCTCCTGATACATCGCTTCAGAAAAGCTAAACCGCCCGATCGGAAGGGATTAAAAAAACAAGACTCGGCCGCACCAATCAAACAATGGACGTATTGCGTAAAATTAATCAGAAGCGGCGCTTCCTGATACGGCGAAGCGAATGCGTTACCGGGGCCGAACCAAACGCGTTGAACGGGTGCCCGTGCCCGTGCATCAGCATGAACGCACGGCGTGCATCCTTCACGTCTCCCCTTCGATTCCTTCCAGTCGCATGCTCCTGTGTCAAAAGTCCGCCGAACAAATTTCAAAACCAACGAAATACCACACCCATCAACGCGTCGTGCGCAACGTGCGTTATTTGCCCTTTGCCAGTTTGCCGACACCGTGAATTACTATGTGCCTGGCTATTCTGAACCCGGCCTGGTGAAGAAATGTCAGCTTGATGATGCTTGATGCACTTTATTTACGCCAATAGACAGCGAACGTTCTTTGTTATTTTAATAATACAGACGCAAGTACTCATATACACGCGCATACACTATCTTTATGAACGCATATACGCACACTCTATCCTTATAAGCATCTCCGAAAAAGAAAGACTGGGCCGACATGTCATTTTAAAATTTACGAAGTCATCATAGGCACCTCCCATTGAATGCGCATCGCCGAAAACCCTGAAATAAATTCAAAAATAAATGCGAGCACCAGGATTTGAATCTCTGATGGGCTAGGGATACCACAGTCTCTCTAACCATGCAACTACATGTTGGTTTGCGCGAACCTTCCTTGCGGGGCATAACAATTACAAATGTTTTCTACAGCAAATTCTTTGAGAGTCATGTCTATTTTTTCACAAACACATGGCGGCTTTCTCATGATGAGTGTACATGTTTTTTGATAAAAAAAAACTAAACATATTGCATTGTGTTCTCTTTTCTCGAACCATGTGGCTCTCGAAGGCATGACTCATACAACACCACGGAGGCATGGCTCGATAGACAAACCTAAATGGCATAAAGATCAAATTAGACGGTCGAATACTTTTAGTCATCCAACAACGGTCATCAAAATTGCCCGGACCGGTCCAGACATCTGAAATCTCGGAAACCGGCACCAAACTAAGGGGAGGTTTCGGGAGTCCAGACTCCGATATGCCGGACCCACCCAAAACCGAGCTAGAGCGCTCGTTTTGTCCCGCTCCGTCCATCCCATGGCGCCGCTGAACCACCCCGGACGCTGCTCAGGCCTTGTCAGACCTCCGCCACTCCACTCAGGCGCCCAGCCGACTTTGGCTACGCAATCGTTCCATCGACGGTACAGCTGTTGATAACCCACAAGTATAGGAGATCACAACAGTTTTCGAGGATAGAGTATTCAATCAAAATTTATTGATTCGACACTGAAAGGATCGATATGCTTGACTAGAGGGGGGGTGAATAGGCAACTACCAATTTTTTACTTTTCTTTACCAAATTAAACTTTGCATCAAAGTAGGTTGTCTAGATGTGCAACTAGGTGAGCAACCTATATGATGCAATAACAACAAGCATACAAGCTAGCAAGGGAAGAAATACTAAAGAGTTTGCACAAGTAAAGGTAAGAGATAACCAAGAGTGGATCCGGTGAAGACGAGGATGTGTTACCGAAGTTCCTTCTTTTTGAGGGGAAGTACGTCTCCGTTAGAGCGGTGTGGAGGCACAATGCTCCCCAAGAAGCCACTAGGGCCACCGTATTCTCCTCACGCCCTCACACAATGCGAGATGTCGTGATTCCACTATTGGTGCCCTTGAAGGCGGCGACCGAACCTTTACAAACAAGGTTGGGGCAATCTCCACAACTTAATCGGAGGCTCCCAACAAGACCACGAAGCTTCACCACAATGGACTATGGCTCCGTGGTGACCTCAACCGTCTAGGGTGCTCAAACACCCAAGAGTAACAAGATCCGCTAGGGATGAGTGGGGAAATCGAAAATCCCTTGGTGGAAGTGTAGATCGGGGCCTTCTTAACCACTCCCGAGCAAATCAACAAGTTTGATTGGCTAGAGAGATAGATCGGGCGAAAATGGAGCTTGGAGCATTTAATGGAGCTTGAGCAATAAATGGAGCTTGGGGGAGGAAGAGGTAGGTGAAAGAGAAGAAGGGGACTCCCTTTTATAGTGGGGGCAACAATCCAACCATTACCCCCCACCAATCAGCCCCGCACAGGGCGGTACTACCGCTGAGAGGGGGCGGTACTACCGCCAGGACAGCGGTACTGCAGCGCCAGCCAGCGGCACTGCCGCGCAGAGGAGACTAGTAGGAAAGGACCCAACCGTGGTACTACCGCGGTGGTAGGGACGGTACTACCGCTCCTAGAACGGTACTACCGCCTCTACAACCGCGATTAGTGCCGCAAAACCCGACACGAGAAAAAGACCTCTCGAATCAAGGCGGTAGGAGCCAGACTGCCCAGCGGTACTACGGCAGCGGGGTCACGGGCGGTACTACCGCTGTGGAGCGGTACTGCCGCTTGTGACCCTTCGGCCGTACTACCGCTGGCAGTGCGGTACTACCGCTGGGGCGCAAAAGAGAGAGAGAATCTCTCAAAAATGCTGAGGACGAGGCGGAGGTGCCAGGCACCCCAGCGGTACTACTGCTGTGGAGCCACGGACGGTACTGCCGCTTGTGGCTCCTTAGCGGTACTACCGTTGGGTTGCGCGGTACTACCACTTGGACTCAGATAGGACAAGGAAGAGAGGAGAGATCTCTTCAATGGAATGGAGACACTCGGAGGGTGAGAAGCTGATGTGTACGTGATGATTCCACCCATGCAATACCCCAGCGGACCCCCTCTTGATAGTACGGTGCCCTCTACGCAACTAGTCCACCGAGAAAGAAACGAAAGAGCTACACCGTCTTGAAATACACTCCGAGGGGAAGACAGCGTCTCGTGCCAGGGGAGAATCTGTGAATTATTCAAAGCACAAGATTAGTCCGCAAACATGTTGTCATCAATCACCAAAACTACCTTGAGAGAGATATGCCGTAACAATCTCCCCATTTTTGGTGGATTGATGACAACTAGGGATTTGCATAAGGAAAAGAAATAAAACAAAGAAAACTAAGAACTACAAAATATAGACGGGCTCCCCCAGAATGTGTGCACCTAGATATGGCAAGACACACACATTCGGATCAACACTCCCCCTATATTTTATAATCCAACAATACTAAGCACAAGATATATGAGAGAAGAGAATAAACAGGACAAGCATGCATCTCATAATAAACTACAGTACTCTGAATAGACATAAGTAATAAGGTAGCGATAGGGAGCATATGTCTCACACCATATGTCTAGAACTTAGGTCTCACACCAAACCAAACCAAAGAAAGACACCGAGAAAACACACAAGAACCCACAAGGCGACTCAAAGCACGGCAACAAACACAAATCCCTACACTCTCTCCCCCTTTGGCAGCGAGACATCAAAAAGGGCAAAGAGTGATGCTACGACTCCAGGTGATGGGAAGATGAAGATCTCGAACATCACATCTCTGCATCTTCATCGTGGGTCGAAAACTGCTCGGCATCGGAGTCGGTCCAAGGGCAATACTGATGAATCCATTCCTCCTCTTCAGTGATCTGACCCTCAGACCCACTGGCAACTGTTGCTCCCATCTGACGCATGAGCTCCTTGTGGCGCGTCCTGGCATGCTTCTCCGCCACATGAGTCATGTACTGACCATGAGACTCCATGTAGAAAAGCTTCTTCATCTTGCGCTTAAGCTTCTGTGCCCACGACGGTTCTGTACTAGAGGGGCCAAAGTCCTCCTCATGATCATCAGTAGCAGCCCCACCCTCGGTCCCGATGGCAGTAGCAGCAGCAGACGGATCCCCTGTGGCAGCAGTAGCAGATGGACCCCCTGTGTGAGGCGCTGTCCAATTGTCCTTCTTCCTCAGACGCTTGATCTCATGAGAAACCAAGTCTCCAGTTTCTAGCAACACTCTGGGATAAGTCTGTGCCCAGAACCTCTCAATGAGCCTCATGATGAATGGACCATATATAGGGCACTTGCGCTCAGACACGGCAGAGAGAAATTCAGACCACATGACATGAGAAATATCCAGGCTCTCTCCAGTGCTTGCTTCCTTCTCATGCTGACAGAAAAGGAGCATGTCCACGAGGTAAGAGTGGACCATATCCAGATTCCCGATCCGAGGGAAGAGAGTCTCACGGAAGATGCGATGAAGAATGTCCAGATACGGAGACATCTCATAGGTCTTCTTCTCAGTTACTGGGTGAACTTTCACAGTGTAGTAGGGCCAAAGGGCTTGCTTGTGGGTGGACGTAGCATTGCAGTGAGGGCGGAAACCGATAGGAGTCTCAAGCCCGTGATCCACCACATCAAGTAACTCCATGAAAGCCTTCCACTTGACAGAAAGCAGCTTGCCATTGATCATCCATGTCAGAGTCCTGTCGACATCCGTCCCAAGATGGACGGTGGCATAGAATTGAGCCACCAAATCCGCATCGAAATCCTTGTTGAATTGCATGATCCTGAGAATGTTCAGCTAAGTGCATATCTGAAGGGCTTCGCCAAAGTACTCCGGGTCCTTCTCCATAGCATCAGTGTCAATGAAGCGAACATCAACAAAAAGATTCTTCTTCGCCTTGATCACATCAAAGTAGATGGCAAACTGAAAACGGTTCCAGAACGGGCGGTTGACCAAAGTGGGTTCTTGGTCCACCGCATAGGGGTTGCGGCGACGCTTCTCCCAAAACTCCTTGTTGGTCATCTCAGTCACAGTCTTCCCCTTTGGCTTGTTGGCGGATCGCTTCGATTGCTGAGGAGGTGGAGGAACACTTGCAGATGCACTTGCTGGAGGCGGTTGGGTGCTCGAGGAACCACCGGCTGGCTCTGAGGTGCGGTAGCGTTTTGATGTAGCACGCCCGGGGTTGATACGGCGACCTTGCTGCTCAGAATGGTCATCACCTGGAGCCAAACACAAGAACACGCAAAACAACCAAAAAGAACGAGCATAAGCCAACAAACTCAACAAAAATGATCAAGGTAAGGCAGGAAAATGATGGAATTTGGCATGTAGCGGTAGTACCGTGACATGCCCGCAGTAGTACCGCCCCAAAGAGAGCGGTAGTACCGCTCGAGGTCAAGCGGTAGTACCGCTCCAATGAGAGCGGTAGTACTGCTCGAGGCGGAGAAACAACAGTTTCCTGCAGCAAGAGGCGGTGAAACAGCGGTTTCCTACTACCGTGGATAGATCCGGCACTACCGGCCTACCAAATTCAAAAATATTCCTACCAAACTCTAATCGAGATAGTCTAGTTGCCTTCTCCAACCAACTCAAGCCTAGATTTGGCCAAAAATCTAGAGATGAAACCACCATTGCCCCTAAGAAACAAGATCTGAAAACGAGACAAAAGGAAAGAAGGAACGGGGGCAATACCGGCATCCATGGCAAGAGAACGGGGTGGGGATCGACTCCACCAAAGGAAATGGAGAGGAACGCCCCGGAGACGGAGATCCGCCGGAGCCCTACCGTGGCGAGTGGAGGCTGGAGAGAGGAAGAGGAAAGAGGGGGCGAAGTGAATGGGTATGGGGGAGAAGAAACCTCCCCCTGCCCCGACTTAACCCCCTGGCCCCGTCCCTCAGTGGTAGTACCGTGCTGGGGGGCGGTAGTACCGCTCATGAGCGGTAGTACCGCACACCACCAGCAGTAGTACCGCCCAGCACGCCATGGCAACCAAACCAACAAGGCTTTTGCTCGAAGGAACGACAAAAACGACAAGAGAAATAAAAAGAGCCAGCAAAAAGACCAAGACACACCTCTTCAAACGAGGGCGGTGGCCGAGGCCACCTATGTTTGAGTCAAAAGGTATGGCGCCACGAAGATTTTAACCTTGGGCCCATGACCAAAACTCGTCTTTGAAGCGCAAGTACCATCAACAATGGCTAAAGTGAAAGACTTGATCAATTTATGCATAATGGGGGAGGGAGAGTTCATTGAGAGAACAACACTCCCCCTATGTCCATGCCTACACCTAAACTAGACAACAAATTGAGCATGGCAGGGTGTGCAAGGGTTCAAGCCACATTGCTCGAATCAATGATATTTAGCTCATGCCTTAACTCGCAAAATCTTGCTTCATCCAAGGGCTTCGTGAAAATATCTGCAAGGTTGTCATGAGTGTTGACATAGTTGAGCTCGATCTCTCCTCGCCTAATGTGATCCCAGATGAAGTGATACCGAATCTCAATATGCTTCGTCTTGAAGTGTTGCAGCGGGTTGAGAGAAATCTTGATGGCACTTTCATTGTCACACCAAAGAGGCACTTTGTCACAAGTGACACCGTAATCCTTTAAAGTTTGCCTCATCCATAGGAGTTGTGCACAACAACTACCGGCGGCAACTTACTCCACCTCAGTGGACGAGAGAGACACACAACTTTGCTTTTTGGAAGACCAACTTACCAAAGAGCAACCAAGGAATTGGCACCCTCCAGAAGTGGACTTCCTATCCACTTTGTCTCCCGCCCAATCGGAATCCGAGTACCCTACAAGCTTGAAGTTTGATCCTCTTGGGTACCATAAGCCAAAGTTTGGGGTATGAGCCAAATATCGAAAGATTCGTTTGACCGCCACATAGTGACTTTCCTTAGGTGCGGCTTGAAACCGTGTACAAATTCCCACACTCAACATGATGTCTGGTCTAGATGCACAAAGGTAAAGCAAGAATCCAATCATGGAACGATATACCTTTTGATCCACCAGTTTATCATTGGGATCTAAGTCAAGTTGGCACTTGGTGGGCATTGGAGTGGAGGCCGGCTTGACGTCACTTAACTTGAATCTCTTGAGCATGTCTTGAGTGTATTTGGATTGATTGATGAAGGTTCCTTCTCTTCTTTGCTTCACTTCGAACCCTAGAAAGAACTTCAACTCTCCCATGGAGGACATCTCGAACTTTGAGGTCATGAGAGCGGCAAATTCCTCATTGAAAGCTTTGTTAGGAGAACCAAAGGTAATATCATCAACATATAATTGGCACACAAACAACTTCCCTTTGACCTTCTTAGTAAAAAGAGTGGGGTTGATTAGCCCAACTTCAAAACCACGGTCTTGTAACAACTCGGTAAGGTGGTCATACCACGCACGTGGGGCTTGTTTAAGGCCATAGAGTGCCTTATCGAGTTGATACACATGATCGGGAAAGTAGGGATCCTCGAACCTGGGGGTTGCTTGACGTAAACCAATTCATTAATAGGACCATTAAGAAAAGTGCTCTTCACATCCATTTGTTGTAACTTAAAGTTATGATGAGAAGCATATGCAATCAACATGCGAATGGATTCAAGACGAGCAACGGGAGCAAAGGTTTCACCGTAGTCGATACCCTCGACTTGGGAGTAGCCTTGTGCTACCAAACGAGCCTTGTTGCGAATGATAATCCCATGGGCATCTTGCTTGTTCTTAAATATCCACTTGGTTCCTATGACATTGTGATTCCCAGTCGGTCTTGGCACCAATCTCCACACTTTGTTGCGCTCGAAGTTGTTGAGTTCTTCATGCATGGCATTGAGCCAATCCGGATCTTCTAGCGCTTCATATACCTTGTGGGGTTCCACACAAGAGACAAACGCATGATGCTCACAATAATTTGCTAATTGTCTACGAGTGCTTGCCCCCTTTCTTAAGCTTCCAAGCACATTCGTCATGAGATGATCCTTGGTGGAGAGCTTGGAAGCAACCTTGGCGGCACGACGCTCTAATTCCTCCTCGGGGGTGAGACGAGGAGTGGTCACTTGATCATCTTGAGAGTCGTCTTGGGCTTGTTCCTGTTCTTGAACTTGCTCGGAGGAGAGAACTTGACCTTGGGCATCACTTGATGTGTCAACACCGTCTTGAGCGTGATCTTGCCCTTGGTCATGTTCTTGAGGATGAGGGCCTTCATGTTGTTCTTCGGAAGCATGTGGGCCTTGGGTTGGTGATGGCTCCACTTGAGTGGAGCTTTGTCCTTCTCCTTCGGCCACAAGGGGTTCCTCAATGGGTAGGATAAAGCCAACACCCATTCTTCTTATGGCTTGGGGAGGAATTTCATCACCTACATCACAAGTGCCACTTTGCTCCACTTGGGAGCCGTTATTCTCATCAAACTCCACGTTACACGTCTCCTCAATAAGTCCCGTGGATTTATTGAGGACACGGTAAGCATGAGAGTTTGTAGCATAGCCAACAAATATGCCCTCATAAGCTCTAGCCTCAAATTTAGACAACCGAACACCTTTCTTGAGAATGAAACACTTACACCCGAATACCCGGAAGTACTTGAGATTGAGCTTGTTACCGGTGAGTATCTCATATGGAGTCTTGTTCAAGCCCTTGCGGAGGTAGAGCCGATTGGATGCATGACACGCGGTGTTGATGGCTTCGGCCCAAAAGTTGTACGGAGACTTGAACTCCGCCATCATGGTCCTTGCCGCATCCATCAACGTCCGGTTCTTCCTCTCCGCAACATCGTTTTGTTGAGGGGTGTAGGGTGCGGAATATTGATGCTTGATTCCCTCATCACTAAGAAATTCATCCAAGGTGTAGTTCTTGAACTCGGTGCCGTTGTCACTTCTTATTGTCAAGATCTTTGCATTGTTGCATTGTGTTGACGTTGTGCTTCATTTGCAAAGTCAATGACGGTTTGTTGGGTCTCGCTCTTCCTCTTGAAGAAATACACCCAGGTGTACCTTGAGTAGTCATCCACAATCACCAAGCAATACTTCCTACCTCCAAGACTATCGAAAGATGGAGGCCCAAAGAGATCCATGTGAAGGAGCTCCAAAGGCCTCTTCGAATAAATGATCGTCATGGGAGGGTGAGCCTTCTCATGTAGCTTTCCTTCGATACAGGCACTGCAAGCACGATCTTTAGCAAAGTTAACATTCGTTAGTCCACGGACATGGTCCCCCTTGAGGAGACTTTGCAAAGATCTCATATTGACATGGGCTAAACGGCGATGCCAAAGCCATCCCACATCAACTTTAGCCATTAGGCACGTCGCGGTCTTAGTGGGTCGCTCCAAAAAGTTAATCACATATAGACCGTTCTCGACATGCCCAACAAAGGCTACTTTAAGAGTCTTGCTCCACAAGAGGGCCACAATATCGATATCAAAGAAAGTGGCAAAGCCCATGATTGCAAGTTGACGAACGGAAAGTAAATTGTATGCAAGGGACTCAACAAGCATGACCTTCTCGATCGTGAGATCATGAGAGATGACCACCTTGCCAAGTCCCAATACCTTAGAAGATGAGGCGTCACCCCACTCGACATTGGTGGGCATAGATGGAACCTTGTGCACGCCCACCACCAAGTCCTTGCTTCCGGTCATATAATTTGTAGCTCCGCTATCGAGCAACCATGATCCACCACCGGAAGCAAACACCTACAAGAGATCAATGCTTGGTTTTAGGTACCCATTTTGTAATGGGTCCTTTGATGTTAGTAACAAGGGTCTTTGGAACCCAAATACACCATTCAATGTACTCATGAAGAGAACCAACAAATTTGGCATAAACATGCCCATCACTAGCACGACATAACACATAAGAAGGATTAAAATCGCCGGCTTTGTTGGGAGGGGTGACATTGCCCTTCTTGACATTGTTCTTCTTCTTCTGCTCGGAGGCACTCCCTCCCTCCTTCACAAAGATTTGCATGAGAGGAGGAGGTCGTTTGGTCTTGTCATTCTTCTTCTTGTTCTTGGAGTCGGGCACGTACCCAACCCCTTCCTTGGCCACAACCCCCTTTTGGTTGATCAAGAGATCGTTGAGGTTCTTCTTGCCTTGTATGCAAGTTGCAAGACCTCTCTCAAGTTGTCCTTTTAGCTTAGCGTTCTCCTCAACAAGATGCACATGCTCACAACACGGGTTAGTAGCATTTGCATTATCAATTAACATCATATGAGGGAAAGTGGCTTTTTCCTTGGTTAGCTTTACTTGAAGTTGATCATGAGACTCTTTGAGGCTAGCATGAGCACCCTTCAAGACCTTGTGAGCCTTGTCAAGTAGATCAAACTCCTCTTTGAGTCTATCAAGATCAACCTCAAGTTCGGCCTTCTCGGAGTTTAGCACATGAGAAACTATGAGGACATGATCATAATATTTCTTTAACTTAGCATGATCAACGTTGTGTGACTCCTCAAGAGCCAAACGTAGACCGCGCTCTTCCTCAAGAGCATTGGAAAGATCTGAAATCTCATCGGCATAGTCACGACTATGCCCTTCCATCTTAGTGATGGTGTCTTCGTGAGCCTCGATCATGTCATTGGCTTCACCAAGTTGTTCCAAGAGAGCAACAAAGTGCTTCTTGGATTTTCCCTTGAGTTTGCCCATAAAGGCCTCAAACTCGTTAGCCTCCACATTAGCTCCCTCAAGTTCATTAATGCTATCCGTCGGAGAAGGATGATTAATGATGGTAGTTTTGATGTTGGGGGTTACCTTGTTGGTGGCTTTAGCCATGAGGCACTTGGCGGTGATGCTCTCATTGGGTGAGTCGAAGAGAGACACCCGTGACGTCGTCGCAATGGCAACGGAGGCCATGGCAACTGACTCATCATATTCATCATCGTCATCATCCTCATTGTACTCTTCTTGCACAACCAAAGCCTTGGGAGGAGTCTTCTTGGTGAAGTTGTTCTTGTTGGGAAACGACTTGGCCTTGTCCTTTCGGATGAGCTTGCCACCATTGTCTTCCCTCTTCTCATACGGGCATTCCGCAACGAAATGACTCACATTGCCGCAATTGTAGCAAGTCCTTACACGTTGCTTGCCCCTCGTGCCACTCGAGTTGTTTTTGCTAAAGTTTGGCCTCGAGTTTTTCTTGCTCCAAAATTACCTTGAAGCAAGTGCCATGTGTTCATGATATGCATACTCCGTATCTTCGGGGTTGCTCTCCTCTTCTTCCTCTTCCACGGTGAGCTTGGCCTTCAATGCAAGGTTAGGCTTCTTTGCCCGTTGAGAATGGAGCACCGCATTGTCGGCGGTCTTGTCCAAAATGTTCATGGCCACAAACTCATCCAACACTTCGCTTGAGGTCAAAGTGTGGAAGTCCGGTCTTTGATGAATGACGGAGGACATGGCCTTGTGATAGGGCATCATTGCCTTCAGGAATTTGCGCTTGATCCAATTGTCATCCGTGTCCTTGCTCTCGTGATCTCGTAGTGAGACCGCGAGTTTGGTTACTCTCCGATAAAGCTCACGAGGTTCTTCATCTTCTTTCATTGCAAACTCATCGGCCTCATCTTGTACCACTTCATAGTTGGAGCGTTGAATGCTTGCGCTTCCCCGATAGAGAGAGACAACACAATGCCATGCATCTTTGGCCAAGGCGAAGGGACGAAGATGAGGTAGGTCTTCGGGTGGAATTGCATCTTGAATGATGAAGAAAGCATTCTCATTGAATTGATTGTTCGCGGCTTCTCGAGGAGTGAAGTTGCTTGGATCATGTGGATAGAAACCTTCTTCAATGATTCTCCAAAGGTTAGTGTTCACATGATTTAAATGACGTTTAAAGCGGTAAACCCAAGAATCAAAATCCTCATTTTTCACAATCTTAGGGGGAGGACCAGCATGATTCAAATGAGTGGAAGGAACCGGTCCACCATAAACAAGTGGTGGTTCCACATGGGCAAAGATGCCGGTGCCATTCTTACCACTAGAAGAAGGAGCCTTTTCACTACTAGCTTCCCCCTTGTCGGGGATAGCATCCGTCACCTTGTTGGCGGGGTCACCCACTGTCAACGGTGTGGTGGATAGTTTAAGCCCCTCAAGAAATTTAGTAAACATGCTTTCAACTTCGGTCGTCATGGAGGTTTTCAATGTCTCCAAGGCCACATTGAACTCCTCACGAGAGACCGAGGTTCCCCCATCGCCCGTAGACGAGATCGGGTTCACACCGGAGTGTTCCTCCACACCGTCTATGGTATCAACCATACTCTTTGGACGGTAAAGTCCTTAATAAAGAGACGAGGCTCTGATACCAATTGAAAGGATCGATATGGTTGACTAGAGGGGGGGTGAATAGGCAACTACCAATTTTTTTACTTTTCTTTACCAAATTAAACTTTGCATCAAAGTAGGTTGTCTAGATGTGCAACTAGGTGAGCAACCTATATGATGCAATAACAACAAGCATACAAGCTAGCAAGGGAAGAAACACTAAAGAGCTTGCACAAGTAAAGGTAAGAGATAACCAAGAGTGGATCCGGTGAAGATGAGGATGTGTTACCGAAGTTCCTTCCTTTTGAGGGGAAGTACGTCTCCGTTAGAGCGGTGTGGAGGCACAATGCTCCCCAAGAAGCCACTAGGGCCACCGTATTCTCCTCACGCCCTCACACAATGCGAGATGCCGTGATTCCACTATTGGTGCCCTTGAAGGCGGCGACCGAACCTTTACAAACAAGGTTGGGGCAATCTCCACAACTTAATCGGAGGCTCCCAACAAGACCACGAAGCTTCACCACAATGGACTATGGCTCCGTGGTGACCTCAATCGTCTAGGGTGCTCAAACACCCAAGAGTAACAAGATCCGCTAGGGATGAGTGGGGGAATCGAAAATCCCTTGGTGGAAGTGTAGATCGGGGCCTTCTCAACCACTCCCGAGCAAATCAACAAGTTTGATTGGCTAGAGAGATAGATCGGGCAAAAATGGAGCTTGGAGCATTTAATGGAGCTTGAGCAATAAATGGAGCTTGGGGGAGGAAGAGGTAGGTGAAAGAGAAGAAGGGGACTCCCTTTTATAGTGGGGGCAACAATCCAACCGTTGCCCCCCACCAACCAGCCCCGCACAGGGCGGTAATACCGCTGAGAGGGGGCGGTACTACCGCCAGGACAGCAGTACTGCCGCGCCAGCCAGCGGCACTGCCGCGCAGAGGAGACTAGTAGGAAAGGACCCAACCGCGGTACTACCGCGGTGGTAGGGACGGTACTACCGCTCCTAGAACGGTACTACCGCCTCTACAACCGCGACTAGTGCCGCAAAACCCGACACGAGAAAAAGACCTCTCGAATCGAGGCGGTAGGAACCAGACTGCCCAGCGGTACTACGGCAGCGGGGTCATGGGCGGTACTACCGCTGTGGAGCGGTACTGCCGCTTGTGACCCTTCGGCCGTACTACCGCTGGCGGTGCGGTACTATCGCTGGGGCGCAAAAGAGAGAGAGAGAATCTCTCAAAGATGTCGAGGACGAGGCGGAGGTGCCAGGCACCCCAGCGGTACTACTGCTGTGGAGCCACGGGCGGTACTACCGCTGTGGAGCGGTACTGCCGCTTGTGGCTCCTCAGCGGTACTACCGCTGGGTTGCGCGGTACTACCGCTTGGACCCAGACATGACAAGGAAGAGAGGAGAGATCTCTTCAATGGAATGGAGACGCTCGGAGGGTGAGAAGCTGATGTGTACGTGATGATTCCACCCATGCAATACCCCAGCGGCCCCCCTCTTGATAGTACAGTGCCTTCTACGCAACTAGTCCACCGAGAAAGAAACGAAAGAGCTACACTGTCTTGAAATACACTCCGAGGGGAAGACAGCGTCTCGTGCCAGGGGAGAATCTGTGAATTATTCAAAGCACAAGATTAGTCTGCAAACATGTTGTCATCAATCACCAAAACTACCTTGAGAGAGATATGCCGTAACAGACACAAGGGGAGCCAAAGAATATTCACGAGTATTAGCAGTTGAGTTGTCAATTCAACCACACCTGAAAAACTTAATATCTGCAGCAAAGTTTTTAGTAACAAAGTAGTATGGAAGTAACGGTAACAGTGGTAACAATAGCAATAGCAATTTTGTAGTGATTGTAACAGCAGCATGGCGAAAGTAAGTTAGCAAAGATCAATATATGAAAAGCTCGTAGGCATTGGACCAGTGATGGATAATTATGCCCATGCAATAGTTATAACCTAGGGCGACACAGAACTACCTTCAATTCATCAATATAATGTAGGCATGTATTTTGTATATAGTCATGCGTACTTATGGAAAAGAACTTGCATTACATCTTTTGTCTTACCCTCCCGTGGCAGCGGGATCCATAAGGAAACTAAGGGACATTAATGTCTCCTTTTAATAGAGAACCGGAACAAAGTATTAGCACTTGGTGAATACATGAACTTCTCAAACTACAGTAATCACCGGAATGAATCCCAATTATTGTCACCTTGGGATATGCGGATCATAACTCGTAATAGGTGTCTACAACTTGCAAGATCGGATCAAGAACACATATATATTCGTGAAAACATAATAGGTTCAGATCTGAAATCATGGCACTCGGGCCCTGGTGACAAGCATTAGGCATAGCAAAGTCATAGCAACATCAATCTCATAACATAGTCAATACTAGACATCAAGTTCTAACAAAACTAACTCGGTTACATGATAAATCTCATCCAACTCATCATCGTCCAGCAGGCCTATGAATGAATTGCTTACTTTCGGCGGTGAGCATCAAGAAATTGGTGATGGAGAAAGGTTGATGATGATGACGACGTCGATTTCCCCTCTTTGGAGCCCCGAATGGACTCCAAATAAGCCCTCCCGATGAAGAACAGGAAGTGGCGGTGGCTCCGTATCATGAAACACAATGAATCCTTCTCTCTGTTTTTTCTCCGCGGATAGGTACACATGGAGTTGGACTTAGGGTTGCTGGAGCTCCAAGGGGACCACAAGCCTGGGAGGCACGCACCCAAGAGCTCGTGGCTCCTGGGTGGGCCCCTTTGGTATATTTTTCCACCAGTATTTTTTATATATTTTACAAAAATTCTCCGTAAATTTTCAGATCAATCCAAGAACTTTGATTTCTGCACAAAAATAACACCATGACAATTCTGCTGAAAACAGCGTCAATCCTAATTAGTTTCATTCAAATCATGTAAATTAGAGTCCAAAAACAAGGGCAAAAGAGTTTCAAAAAGTAGATACGATGAAGACGTATCAGTTGTCGGCTGTCGCCCAGGTGCCTGATACGTCTCCAATGTATCTATAATTTTTTATTGCTCCATGCTATATTATCTACTATTTTGGACATCATTGGGCTTTATTATCCACTTTTATATTATTTTTGGAACTAACCTATTAACCGGAGGCCCAGCCCAGAATTGTTGTTTTTTGCCTGTTTTAGGGTTTCGAAGAAAAGGAATATCAAACGGAGTCCAAACGGAATGAAACCTTCGGGAACGTGATTTTCTCAACAAACAAGACCCAGGAGACTTGGACCCTACGTCAAGACACAAAAGAGAAGGCCACGAGGTAGGGGGTGCGCCTACCCCCCCCCCCAGGCGCGCCCTCCACCCTCGTGGGCCCTGTTGGGGATCGTAGCAGAAATTTAAAATTTTCTACGCATCACCAAGATCAATCTATGGAGTAATCTAGCATCTAGCAACGAGGGGAAGGGGAGTGCATCTACATACCCTTGTAGATCGCTAAGCGGAAGCGTTGTAAGAACGCGGATGAAGGAGTCGTACTCGCAGCAATTCAGATCGCGGTTGATTCCGATCTAAGCGCCGAACAACGGTGCCTCCGCGTTCAACACACGTGCAGCCCGGTGACGTCTCCTATGCCTTGATCCAGCAAGGGGAGAAGGAGAGGTTGGGGAATACTCCGTCCAGCAGCAGCACAACGGCGTGGTGGTGGTGGAGGAGCGCGGGACTCCGGCAGGGCTTCGCCAAGCACTACGAGAGACGAGGAGGGAGAGGGGTAGGGCTGCGCCAACAGGGAGATCGAATCGTGTGTGTTGCAGCCCCCAATACCTCAAGTATATATAGGGGAAGGGGAGGGGCTGCGCCCCCATCTAGGGTTCCCTCCCTAGGGGTGGCGGCAGCCCCAAAACCCATCTAGGGTTGCGGCCAAGGGGGGAGGGGGGCGCACCTAGGGTGGGCCTTAAGGCCCATCTGGACCTAGGGTTTGCCCCCTCCCACTCTCCCTTGCGCCTTGGGCCTTGGTGGGAGGCACCTCAGCCCACCTAGGGGCTGGTCCCTTCCCACTATTGGCCCATGTAGGCCTCCGGGGCTGGTGGCCCCACCTGATGGACCCCCGGACCCCTCCGGTGGTCTCGGTACACTACCGGTGATGCCCGGAACACTTCCGGTGGCCAAAACCATACTTCCTATATATCAATCTTTACATCCGGACCATTCTGGAACTCCTCGTGACGTCCGGGATCTCATCCGGGACTCCGAACAACATTCGGTAACCGCATACATACTTTCCCTATAACCCTAGCGTCATCGAACCTTAAGTGTGTAGACCCTACGGGTTCGGGAGTCATGCAGACATGGCCGAGACAACTCTCCGGTCAATAACCAACAGCGGGATCTGGATACCCATGTTGGCTCCTACATGCTCCACGATGATCTCATCGGATGAACCACGATGTCAAGGATTCAATCAATCCCGTATGCAATTCCCTTTGTCTATCGGTACGATACTTGCCCGAGATTCGATCGTCGGTATCCCGATACCTTGTTCAATATTGTTACCGGCAAGTCTCTTTACTCGTTCCGTAACACATCATCCCGTGATCAACTCCTTGATCACATTGTGCACATTATGATGATGTCCTATCGAGTGGGCCCGGAGATACCTCTCCGTTTACACGGAGTGACAAATCCCAGTCTCGATTCGTGCCAACCCAACAGACACTTTCGGAGATACCCATAGTGTACCTTTGTAGCCACCCAGTTACGTTATGACGTTTGGCACACCCAAAGCACTCCTACGGTATCTGGGAGTTGCACAATCTCATGGTCTAAGGAAATGATACTTGACATTAGAAAAGCTTTAGCATACGAACTACACGATCTTTGGGCTAGACTTAGGATTGGGTCTTGTCCATCACATCATTCTCCTAATGATGTGATCCCGTTATCAACGACATCCAATGTTCATGGTCAGGAAACCGTAACCATCTATTGATCAACGAGCTAGTCAACTAGAGGCTTACTAGGGACATGGTGTTGTCTATGTATCCACACATGTATCTGAGTTTCCTATCAATACAATTCTAGCATGGATAATAAACGATTATAATGAACAATGAAATATGGTATAATAATAACTAATTTATTATTGCCTCTAGGGCATATTTCCAACAGTCTCCCACTTGCACTAGAGTCAATAATCTAGTTCACATCGCCATGTGATTAACACTCACAGGTCACATCGCCATGTGACCAACATCGAAAGAGTTTACTAGAGTCACTAATCTAGTTCACATCACTATGTGATTAACACTCAATGAGTTATGGGTTTGATCATGTTATGCTTGTGAGAGAGGTTGTAGTCAACGGGTCTTGCCATATTCAGATCCCTATGTATTTCGCAAAACTTTATGTCATATTGTAGATGCTGCTACCACGTTCTACTTGGAGCTATTCCAAATTGTTGCTCCATTATAAGTATCCGGTATCTCTACTCAGAGCTATCCGGATAGGTGTTAAGCTTGCATCGACGTAACTCTTTACGTCGAACTCTTTATCACCTCCATAACCGAGAAACATTTCCTTATTCCTCTAAGGAAAATTTTGACTGCTATCTGGTGATCCACTCCTAGATCACCTTTGTACCCTCTTGCCAGACATGTGGCAAGGTACACATCAGGTGCGGTACTCAGCATGGCATACCGTATAGAGCCTATGACAAAAGCATAGGGGACGACCTTCGTCCTTCCTCTTTTTTTTGCCGTGGTCAATCTTCGAGTCTTACTCAACTTCACACCTTACAACTCAGGTAAGAACCCCTTCTTTGACTGATCTATTTTGAACTCCTTCAAAAACATGTCAAGGTGTGCGTTCTTTGAAAGTATCATCAAGCGTTTTGATCTATCTCTATAGATCTGGATGCCCAATATGTAAGCAGCTTTATCCAGGTCTTCCTTTGAAAAACACTCTTCAAACAACCATTTATGCTTTCCAGAAATTCTACATTATTTCAGATCAACAATATGTCATCCACATATACTTATCAGAAATGTTGTAGTGCTCCCACTCACTTTCTTGTAAATACAAGTTTCTAGCAAACATTGTATAAACCTAAAAACTTTGATCACTCCATCAAAGCATATATTCTCACTCCGAGATGCTTGCTCTAGTCCATAGAAGGATCGCTGGAGCCAGCATACCTTTTAGCATCCTTAGGATCGACAAAACTTTGGTTGTATCACATACAACTCTTTCTTACGAAAAATGGTAAGAAAACTCGTTTTGACATCCATCTGTCAGATTTCATAATCGAAAAATACAGCTAATGCTAACATGATTCCGACGGACTTAAGCATCGCTACGGGTGAGAAATTCTCATCGTAGTCAACTCCTTGAACTTGTGAAAAGACTCTTTCCCACAAGTCGAGCTTCATAGACGGCAACATTACCGCCCACATCCGTCTTCTTCTTAAAGATCCATTTATCTCAATGGCTTGCCGATCATTGGGCAAGTCCACCAAAGTCCATACTTTGTTCTGATACATGGATCCTATCTCGGATTTCATGGCTTCTAACCATTGTCGGAATATGGGCCCACCATCGCTTCTCCATAGCTCGTAGGTTCATTGTTGTCTAACAACATGATATCTAAGACAGGATTACCGTACCACTCAGGAGTAGTACATATCCTTGTCGACCTACGAGGTTCGATATCAACTTGATCCGAAGCTTCATGATCACTATCATTAACTTCCTATTCAACAGACGCAGGCGCCATAGAAAACATATTTCTGTGTTGCATCACTCTTTGGTTGAAGTAAAGGTTCGACAACCTCATCAAGTTCTATCTTCCTCCCACTCAATTCTTTCATGAGAAACTCTTTCTCGAGAAAGGACCCGTTCTTAGCGACAAACAATTTGCCCTTGGATCTGAGATAGAAGGTGTACCCAACTGTCACCTTTGGGTATCCTATGAAGATGTGTTTGTCCGCTTTGGGTTCGAGCTTCTCCGGCTGAAGCCTTAAGCATCGCAGACCCAAACATTAAGAAGTGACAACTTTGGTTTCTTGCCAAACCAATGTTCACACGACATCATCTCAACGGACTTAGATGGTGTCCTATCTAAAGTGAATGCAGTTGTCTCTAACGCATATCCTCAAAATGAAAACGGTAGATCGATAAGAGACATCATAGATCACACCATATCTCATAAGGTTCGATTACGACGTCCGGACACACCATTACCCTGTGGTGTTCCAGGTGGCTTCAACTGTGAAACAATTCCATAATGTCTTAAGTGATTTCCAAACTCATAACTCAGAAATTCTCATCCATCAGATCATAGGAATTTGATCTTATTGTTATGATGGTTCTTAACTTCACTCTGAAATCGCTTGAACTTTTCAAACGTTTCAGACTTGTGCTTCATTAAGTAAATATACCTATATCTACTCAAATCGTCAGTGAAGATGAGAAAATAGCGATATCCACCGCACGCTTCAATTCTCATTGGATCACACGCATCAGTATGTATGATTTCCAACAAGTCACTTGCCCGTTTTATTGTACCTAAAAACGGGGTCTTAGTCATCCTGCCCATGAGGCATGGCTCGCATGTGTCAAGCGATTCAAAATCAAGTGACTCCAAACATCCATCGATATGGAGTTTCTTCATGCATCTTACGCCAATATGACATAAGCGGCAGTGCCACAAGAAAGTGGTATTATCATTATTAACTCTACATCTTTTGGCGTGAACATGTGTATTACCACGACCGAGATTCAATGAACCATTCACATAGGATGCATAACCATGAAAGGTATTGTTCATGTAAACAGAATAACCAGTATTCTCTAACTCAAATGAATAACCGTATTGCAATGAACATGATCTAATCATATTCATGCTCAACGTAGACATCTGATAACATTTATCTGGGTTCAATACTAATCCTGAAGGCAGATGGAGCGTGCGATGGTGATCTCATCAACTTTGGAAACACTTCCAACACACATCGTCACCTCGCCCTTAGCCAGTCTCCGTTTAGTCCGTAGCTTTTGCTTCAAGTCACCAATAATAGCAACTGGACCGGTATCCAATACCCAGGTGCTACCAGGAGTACTAGTGAGGTACACATTAATAACACTTATATACTTTGTTGAAGTTGCCAGCCTTCTTATCTACCATGCATTTGGGGTAATTTCGCTACCAGTGACCGTTCCCCTTACAATAGAAGCACTTAGTCTCAGGTTTGGGTTCAACCTTGGGTTCCTTCACTGGAGCGGCAACTGGTTTGCCATCCATGAAGTTTCCCTTCTAGCCCTTGCCCTTCTTAAAACCAGTGGTCTTGTTAAACTATCAACACTTGGTGCTCCTTCTTGATTTCTACCTTTTGTGGTCTTAAGCACCGCGAACAGCTCCGGGATCAATTCCATCCCTTGCATGTCATAGTTCATCACGAAGATCTAGTAGCTTAGTGATAGTGGCTAGAGAACTCTATCAATCACTATCTTATCTGGAAGTTTAACTCCCACTTGATTTAAGTGATTGTAGCACCCAGACATTCTAAGCACATGCTCACTAGCTGAGCTATTCTCCTCCATCTTGTTGGCAAAAGAACTTGTCAGAGGTCTCACACCTCTCAACACGGGCATGAGCCTGAAATCCCAATTTCAGCTCTTGGAACATCTCATATGTTCTATGGCGTTCAAAATGTCATTGGAATCCCGATTCTAAGCCGTAAAGTATGGTGCACTAAACTATCAAGTAGTCATCAGGATGTGTCTGTCAGGTGTTCACAACATCCACAGACGACGTTGTAGGGGTTTGCACATCGAGCGGTGCATCAAAGACGTAAGCCTTCTGTGTAGCAGTGAGGACACTCCTCGGACTACGGACCTAGTCCGCATCATTGCTTACAATATCTTTCAACTTAATCTTTCTCTAGGAACGTATTGAAACAGGGAGCTACAACGTGAGCTATTTATCTACAACATATTTGCAAAGACAATTTAGACTATGTTCATGATAATTGAGTTCATCTAATCAAATTATTTAATGAACTCCCACTCAGATAGACATCCCTCTAGTCATCTAAGTGAAACATGATCCGAATCGACTAGGCCGTGTCCGATCATCACGTGAGACGGACTAGTCATCAACGGTGAGCATCTCATGTTGATCGTATCTTCTATACGACTCATGTTCGACCTTTCGGTCTTTCGTGTTCCGAGGCCATGTCTGTACATGCTAGGCTCGTCAAGTCAACCTAAGTGTTTCACATGTGTTCCCAGGCCATGTCTGTACATGCTAGGCTCGTCAACACCCGTTGTATTCGAACGTTAGAATCTATCACACCCGATCATCACGTGGTGCTTCGAAACAACGAACCTTCGCAATGGTGCACAGTTAGGGGGAACACTTTCTTGAAATTATTACGAGGGATCATCTTATTTAAGCTACCGTCGTTCTAAGCAAATAAGATGTAAAACATGATAAACATCACATGCAATCAAATAGTAACATGATATGGCCAATATCATTTTGCTCCTTTTGATCTCCATCTTCGGGGCTCCATTATCATCGTTGTCACTGGCATGACACCATGATCTCCATCATCATGATCTCCATCATCGTGTCTTCTTGAAGTTGTCTCGTCATCTATTACTTCTACTACTATGGCTAACGCTTTAGCAATAAAGTAAAGTAATTACATGACGTTTATGTTGACACGCAGGGCATAAATAAATTAAGACAACTCCTATGGCTCCTGCCAGTTGTCATACTCATCGACATGCAAGTCGTGATTCCTATTACAAGAATATGATCAATCTCATACATCACATATATCATTCATCACATCCTTTTGGCCATATCACATCACAAGGCATATGCTGCAAAAACAAGTTAGACGTCCTCTAATTGTTGTTGCAAGTTTTTACGTGGCTGCTATAGGTTTCTAGCAAGAACGTTTCTTACCTACGCGAAAACCACAACGTGATATGCCAATTTCTATTTACACTTCATAAGGACCCTTTTCATCGAATCCGATCTGACTAAAGTGGGAGAGACAGACACCCACTAGCCACCTTATGCAACTAGTGCATGTCAGTCGGTGGAACCAGTCTCACGTAAGCGTACGTGTAAGGTCGGTCCGGGCCGCTTCATCCCACGATGCCGCCGAATCAAGATAAGACTAGTAACGGCAAGTAAATTGACAATATCGACGCCCACAACTGCTTTGTGTTCTACTCGTGCATAGAAACTACGCATAGACCTAGCTCATGATGCCACTGTTGGGGATCGTAGCAGAAATTTAAAATTTTCTACGCATCACCAAGATCAATCTATGGAGTAATCTAGCAATGAGGGGAAGGGGAGTGCATCTACATACCCTTGTAGATCGCTAAGCGGAAGCATTGCAAGAACGCGGATGAAGGAGTCATACTCGCGGCGATTCAGATCGCGGTTGATTCTGATCTAAGCGCCGAACCACGGCGCCTCCGCGTTCAACACACGTGCAGCCCGGTGACGTATCCTACGCCTTGATCCAGCAAGGGGAGAAGGAGAGGTTGGGGAAGACTCCGTCCAGCAGCAGCACGACGGCGTGGTGGTGGTGGAGGAGCGCGGGACTCCAGCAGGGCTTCGCCAAGCACTATGAGAGACGAGGAGGGAGAGAGGTAGGGCTGCGCCAACAGGGAGATCGAATCATGTGTGTTGCAGCCCCCAATACCTCAAGTATATATAGGGGAAGGGGAGGGGATGCACCCCCATCTAGGGTTCCCTCCCTAGGGGTGGCGGCAGCCCCAAAACCCATCTAGGGTTGCGGCCAAGGGGGAGAGAGGGGGCGCACCTAGGGTGGGCCTTAAGGCCCATCTGGACCTAGGGTTTGCCCCCTCCCACTCTCCCTTGCGCCTTTGGCCTTTGTGGGAGGCGCTCAGGCGCCCCAGCCCACCTAGGGGCTGGTCCGTTCCCACTATTGGCCCATGTAGGCCTCCGGGGCTGGTGGCCCCACCTGGTGGACCCCCGGACCCCTCCGGTGGTCCCGGTACACTACCGGTGATGCCCGGAACACTTCCGGTGGCCAAAACCATACTTCCTATATATCAATCTTTACATCCGGACCATTCCGGAACTCCTCGTGACGTTCGGGATCTCATCCGGGACTCCGAAAAACATTCGGTAACCGCGTACATACTTTCCCTATAACCCTAGCGTCATCGAACCTTAAGTGTGTAGACCCTACGGGTTCGGGAGTCATGCAGACATGGCCGAGACAACACTCCGATCAATAACCAACAGCGGGATCTGGATACCCATGTTGGCTCCTACATGCTCCACGATGATCTCATCGGATGAACCATGATGTCAAGGATTCAATCAATCCCGTATACAATTCCCTTTGTCTGTCGGTACGATACTTGCCCGAGATTCGATCGTCGGTATCCCAATACCTTGTTCAATCTTGTTACCGGCAAGTCTCTTTACTCGTTCCGTAACACATCATCCCGTGATCAACTCCTTGATCACATTGTGCACATTATGATGATGTCCTACCGAGTGGGCCCAGAGATACCTCTCCGTTTACACGGAGTGACAAATCCGAGTCTCGATTCGTGCCAACCCAACAGACACTTTCGGAGATACCCGTAGTGTACGTTTATAGCCACCCAGTTATGTTGTGATGTTTGGCACACCCAAAGCACTCCTACGGTATCCGGGAGTTGCACAATCTCATGGTCTAAGGAAATGATACTTGACATTAGAAAAGCTTTAGCATACGAACTACACGATCTTTGTGCTAGGCTTAGGATTGGGTCTTGTCCATCACATCATTCTCCTAATGATGTGATCCCGTTATCAACGACATCCAATGTCCATGGTCAGGAAACCGTAACCATCTATTGATCAACGAGCTAGTCAACTAGAGGCTTACTAGGGACATGGTGTTGTCTATGTATCCACACATGTATCTGAGTTTCCTATCAATACAATTCTAGCATGGATAATAAACGATTATCATGAACAATGAAATATGATATAATAATAACTAATTTATTATTGCCTCTAGGGCATATTTCCAACATGCCCCATGTTGCTCCACCTACGTACTCCTTCCTCCTATATATACCTACGTACCCCCAAACGATCAGATACAGAGCCAAAAACCTAATTCCACCACCGCAACTTTCTGTATCCACGAGATCCCATCTTGGGGCCTGTCCCGGAGCTCCGCCGGAGGGGGCATCGATCATGGAGGGCTTCTACATCAACACCATAGCCTCTCTGATGAAGTGTGAGTAGTTTACCTCAGACCTACGGGTCCATAGTTATTAGCTAGATGACTTCTTCTCTCTTTTTTGATCTCAATACAGTGATCTCCCCCTCTCTTGTGGAGAACTATTCGATATAATCTTCTTTTTGTGGTGTATTTGTTGAGACCGATGAATTGTGGGTTTATGATCAAGTCTATCTATGAATAATATTTGAATCTTCTCTGGATTCTTTTATGTATGATTGGTTATCTTTGCAAGTCTCTTCGAATTATCAGTTTGGTTTGGCCTACTAGATTGATCTTTCTTGCAATGGGAGAAGTGCTTAGCTTTGGGTTCAATCTTGTGGTGTCCTTTCCCAGTGACAGTAGTGGCAGCAAGGCACGTATTGTATTGTCCATCGAGGATAACAAGATGGGTTTTTCATCATATTGCATGAGTCTATCCCTCTACATCATGTCATCTTGCTTAAGGCGTTACTCTGTTTTTAACTTAATACTCTAGATGCATGCTGGATAGCGGCCGATGAGTGGAGTAATACTAGTAGATGCAGGCAGGAGTCGGTCTACTTGTCTCGGACGTGATGCCTATATACATGATCATACCTAGATATTCTCATAACTATACTCAATTCTATCAATTGCTCAACAGTAATTTGTTCACCCACCGTAGAATACTTATGCTCTCGAGAGAAGCCACTAGTGAATATGGCCCCCGGGTCTATGTTTATCATATTAATCTCCTAGTACTTAGTTATTTCCTTTGCTTTTTTTACTTTGCCTTTATTTTACTTTGCATCTTTATCACAAAAATACCAAAAATATTATCTTATCATATCTATCAGATCTCACTCTCGTAAGTGGTCGTGTAGGGATTGACAACCCCTATTCGCGTTGGTCGTGAGGATTTATTTGTTTTGTGCAGGTACGAGGGACTTGCGCGTAGCCTCCTACTGGATTGATACCTTGGTTCTCAAAAACTGAGGGAAATACTTACGCTACTTTGCTACATCATCCCTTCCTCTTCGGGGAAAATCAATGCAGTGCTCAAGAGGTAGCAAGAAGGATTTCTGGCGCCGTTGCCGGGGAGGTCTATGCAAAAGTCAACATACCAAGTACCCATCACATACCCTTATCTCCCGCATTACATTATTTGCCATTTGCCTCTCGTTTTCCTCTCCCCCACTTCACCCTTGCCGTTTTATTCGCCCTTCTTCTGTTAGTCTTTTTGTTTGCTTTTATGTCTTACTTGGCTCATTTGCTCGTTTGGTTAGAATAGTTGTTTATTTATTACTAAACAGAGAACCTAAGATCTATGGATCCTCATCTGCTTGCTAATCTTTTTAAGAGATCCAATTATGATGAACCAATTGCTAGTGAGTTTTGTGCACTAGATTATCTTTATGAGGTTTTGCTTGAAATTTGTGAATCTGAAAACTGTGATGAATTACTTTATGAAGCGATTCACGATAGATCTTTGAATAAAAAGCATGATTGCAATGATGTTATTATAAATTCTATTAATATCAATTGTGCTAATAATATGCAAAACCCTAAGCTTGGGGATACTAGTTTTGCTATGTCCTCTACTTGTTGTAATGATCATGATTGGGGTGATTCTTCTTTTGATCTTGAAAATTTATTTAAACCCCATGATGAATATGAGTTTGATTATAATGTTTGTAATAATATTGAAAGTGGGTTTGGAAGAATGACAACATTAGATCCCACATATCTGGAGAATGTTCAATCTTATGAAGTTTTTGATAAAAGTGTGTTTGGAAAGGTCATGACCTTAGTTAATGTTGATCCCACTATTTCAGAAAAGTGCCAACTTTGCATGCATGTGGATCATGTTGAGAATATTTTATATGATAGCTATATTGTTGAATTTTCTTATGATCCTACATGTAATTACTATGAGAGAGGAAAATATGGTTGTAGAAATTTGCATGTTACTAAATTACCTCTCGTTATGTTGAGATTGCTATTGTTTCTTTCCGCTTCCTTGCACATGCTAGTTTTTGCTTGCCTTGATAACTTGTTTGCCTATAAGATGCCTATGCATAGGAAGTATGTTAGACTTAGATGTGATTGTGCACATGTTTTATGATGCTCTCTTTGTGCTTCAATTCTTGTCTTTCTTGTGAGCATCGTTAAAATCGTATGCCTAGCTATAAGGCTTTAAAGAAAAGCGCTTGTTGGGAGTCTACCCAATATTTATCCTTACTGTTATTTAGTAATAAATAATTTATCTAGCCTATGTTTTGGTTGTGTTTTTTGTGTTTAATTAGTGTTGTGCCAAGTAGAACCACTGGGAAGACTTGGGAAAAGTCTTGTTACACTTGCTGTAAAAAACAGAAACTTTAGCGCTCACGAGAACTACTGCCATTTTTATTTGAAAAGTGCTATTTAGTTAATTATTTTTGCAGATGATTAATAGATAAATTACTCACGTCCAGCAATTTATTTTAGAATTTTTGGGGTTCCAGATCTTGCTCTAGCTACAGATTACTACAGACTGTTCTGTTTTTGACAGATTCTGTTTTTCGTGTGTTGTTTGCTTATTTTGATGAATCTATGGCTATAAAATAATTTACAAACCATATAGAAGTTGGAATACAGTAGGTATAACACCAATATAAATAAATAATGAGTTCATTACAGTACCTTGAAGTGGTCTTTTGTTTTCTTTCACTAACGGAGCTCACGAGATTTTCTACTTTAAGTTTTGTGTTGTGAAGTTTTCAAATTTTGGGTAAAGATTTGATGGATTATGGAACAAGGAGTGGCAAGATCCTAAGCTTGGCACCCCCAAGATAATCTAAGGACACCTAAAAGCCAAAGCTTGGGATGCCCCGGAAGGCATCCCCTCTTTCGTCTACTTCTATCGGTAACTTTACTTAGAGCTATATTTTTATTCGCCACATGATATGTGTTTTGCTTAGAGCGTCTTGTATGATTTGAGTCTTTATTTGTTAGTTTACCACAATAATCCTTGTTGTACACACCCTTTGAGAGAGCCATACATAATTTGAAATTTGTTAGAATACTCTATGTGCTTCGCTTATATCTTTTGAGTTATATAGTTTTGCTCTAGTGCTTCACTTATATCTTTTAGAGCACGGTCATGGATTTGTTTTATAGAAACTATTGACCTCTCATGCTTCACTTAGATTATTTTGAGATTCCTTAAATAGCATGGTAATTTGCTTAAAATCGTAATATGCTTGGTATAAAGATTAATAGTAAAACTTTCTTATGAGTGTGTTGAATACTATAAGAAGTTCGATGCTTGATAATTGTTTTGAGATATGAATATGGTGATATTAAAGTTGTGCTAGTTGAGTAGTTGTGAATTTGAGAAATACTTGTGTTAAAGTTTGTGATTCCCGTAGCATGCACGTATGGTGAACCGTTATGTGATGAAGTCGGAACATGATTTATTTTTTGATTGTCTTCCTTATGAGTGGCGGTCGGGGACGACCGATGGTCTTTTCCTACCGATCTATCCCCGTAAGATCATGCGCGTAATACTTTGCTTTGATAACTTGTAGATTTTTGCAATAAGTATATGAGTTCTTCATGACTAATATTGAGTCTATGGATTATACGCACTCTCACCCTTCCACCTTTGCTAGCCTCTCTAATACCGCGCACCTTTCGCCGGTACCATACACCCACCATATACCTTCCTCAAAAAAGTCACCATACCTACCTATTATGGCATTTTCATAGTCATTCCGAGATATTTTGCCATGCAACTTTCCACCGTTCCGTTTATTATGACACACTCCATCATTGTCATATTGCTTAGCATGATCATGTAGTTGACATCGTATTTGTGGCAAAGCCACCATTCATAATTCTCTCATACGTGTCACTCTTGAGCCATTGCATATCCCGGTACACCGCCGGAGGCATTCATATAGAGTCATATTTTGTTCTAAGTATCGATTTGTAATTCTTGAGTTGTAAGAAAAATAAAAGTGTGATGATCATCATTACTAGAGCATTGTCCTGAGGAAAGGATGATGGAGACTATGATTTCCCCACAAGTCGGGATGAGACTCCGGACGAAAAATAAAAAAAATAGAAAGAAAAGAGGCCATAAAAAGAGAGAAAAGGCCCAAATAAAAAAAATTGAGAGAAACAGAGAGAAGGGACAATGTTACTATCCTTTTACCACACTTGTGCTTTAAAGTAGCACCATGATATTCATAGTAGAGAGTCTCTCATGTTATCACTTTCATATACTAGTGGGAATTTTTCTTGGCTTGTATATTCCAATGATGGGCTTCCTCAAATCGCCCTAGGTCTTTATGAGCAAGCAAGTTGGATGCACACCCACTTAGTTTCTTTTGCTGAACATTAGATCCGCTGTGTAGCAAATAAACACAACCTTTTTGAAAGCAGAAGTTCATTTTTTTTAGGGGGTAGCAGAAGTTCAATTGAACTAATAGGATTCAATTGAACTAATAGGATCATCTCAAACTGAGCAGCCCATGTAAGAAAAGAAAACGAGTACTGCATGAATCAGGGGACTAGCTCAAAAAACAAAATAAAATAATCAAGGAACGCGCTGGCAACTTTCCATGACATGTTGAGGAAGGCAAACCATCTGTAATACGTTGCAAACTTGCAATAAAATGACCATGACAATAGTCCTAGTAGACCTAGGCTGCCAAACTGCCGTGAGCATACACAGCTCCAGCAGCAAACAATGGTCCGAACAGACGGCATATGCTTAAATACATATATCTACTAATAATTCTTACTATAAATGAATAACCAACACCCGATTATTGTCGCTTCAAAGCTACGAGTAAACTACCTGCACTAGTAGTAAAATAACATCCACGCTCTCCGTAGATCAATTGCCCTATAGATGTGGAGCCTGGTCAAGTGTTCATCATGCATATCTTTCTTGTACCGTCAGTTTGTCACTTCTTGGCCCAGCCCGAGCCAGGAGTTGTCACCATTAGCTTGCTTGGACGGAGCCGCCGATGAGCCGTTAATTTGGTAGGGCGCCTTCGCCACTATCCTGGGGTAAATGAGCACAAAATGTTAGGGTCGTACATGTAGCAAGTTTCTGAAGGCATTTTTACTGTCTTCCTTCAGGAAGTTTTTCAGAGAAACGGCTAGATCAGGTACCTGCCCTTTCTTTTCTCGAGAAACCTGTGGAGTGAGTTCCTCCTCGCTATGGGCAGATCTGCAACCCAGCAAAAAATGTTGGAGCTCTGTTAGCGACAAGGATTTCATATGGGATTTTACATGAAACTCTGAAACAGTCTCTTCATCCACATTTTCATGGTAGAACTGTAAAAGGGGCCATGAGAATTAGTACCTGGGAGAGTGTTGTGTGCAGGCTGGGGAGGGCTCTGCTGAACGAGGCTGCTGCTCCCGGCCTTGTCGCCGGCGCCGTTGGCCATCTTGAACAAATCCTTGACCTTGGTGGACGGGAAGTTGTCAACCACGACCACTTTTCCACCGTAGAAGATGGTGAGCTGGTGCGCATCCTGTCCGGCATCTTGGTTGTCAGTTGTGGCCTTGAGAAACTGGCCAACACTAGATTTCTCGAGGGGGAGCTCCACGTCCGCGGCGTTTGGCTCCTCCAGCCCCGACAGCAGGTTCATGGTGGTGGGCGGCTGGAAAGCTCCTGCAAATTCAGGGCTTCTTTGATTCAAAAGAATTTTATAGGATTTCTACAGAATTGAAATCCTTAGGATTTTTTCCTATGTTGGTCCTTTGATTCATAGGATTAGATTTCATAGGAATTTTTCCTATGGAATATTTTGTACTACATTTCATAGGAAACCTAACATCCACTCCAACCTCTTTTTACAATTCCTTTGTTTTTTCTGTGACATCAAACACTCATTGCTAATCCTATAAGATTCAAGTGGGCATGCCACTCCAACCCTATACTTTTCCTATTCCTACATTTTTAAAATCCTACGAATCAAAGAGGCCCTCAGATGAACAACCTTGTGCTACATCTTGTAAGAACTTTGTTTCTAACTAAATGCATGAAACACATGATCCGTCAGCAGGCAAACATCCCCTGTACTTTCTACAAGAAAAGAAGTTCACCGAGAAACCAATCGACAGGGCACGTCACGGCGTACCTTCTTCACCGACGACGGCGGCCGGCGGCGACATGTCGAGGCCGACGAGGCCCTGCAGCGCGCCGCTCTTCTTCTCCTTCATGTAGCGG
The DNA here is from genome assembly GCF_056163025.1 of Triticum urartu. Taxonomy (NCBI): domain Eukaryota; kingdom Viridiplantae; phylum Streptophyta; class Magnoliopsida; order Poales; family Poaceae; genus Triticum; species Triticum urartu. The sequence continues at coordinate 417,518,418 of NC_141877.1, read as the reverse complement.
CTCAGGAGGCTGCAGGTGGCGGCGAAGCCGGACTTCTCCTTGGCCGCCGCCGCGGCACCGGCACCGGCACGGCCGGCCATGCCCTCTCCTCCTGCCATCTTCCCGCCGCTCCCCGCCCCTTCCATGCACAGCAAACCAAGTCGCCTCTCCACCGCAGCAAGCTTCCTCGCTCCTTCCTTCGCTCTCCTGCTGCCTCCGACAAACAACTCCAGTGCACTTTTCCTCCTGCCGGGCGCGTCCGCCCTTTTAAAATGGATCGGGTCTTCGTGATAAACGGCGAGGTGGGACGACAAGGACCCGCCGGGCCGGGCACGGCCGGGCATGGAAAACGTGGGGGAACGGGAGGGGCAGCTCACTAGGAGTCGTGGGCACGACCGGACGGGTGGAGCGGTGAGGTCTCCGTCCGCGACGGTCCCATCGAGGGAAAAGGTCGTGGAGTGTTGGCGATGAATATCGGGCGGGGGCCGGGGGTGGTCACGGCGGCACGTGGTTTTTGAGCTCGTATTCGGGCCTGGATTTGACCCGCGGGGCAGCGCGCGCGCGTGGTAGGTCGCTCTCTCGGTTATTTTTGGGTGGATGGGATGGGAGGTACGTACGGGGCAAGGAGACGCGACGTGTGACCTACAAAGGGCATGTGTCGTGCGGAGGAGCGGTACAGTTTGGCCCCTATATGTGTGATAATGTGCTGATTTACACTTGGTGATTTTTGGCTTGCTCCGCTAAGCTGTTGCTCTATGACGACGGTTTTACTAGTCTCAGCCGATGGGTACAGACTGAGCCGGCTCTTGAGATTGAAGTGGTCAACGAGACCAATGTCAAGTCTGAGACTTGAACTTTGATGGGCAGAGAATATCAATGTCTTTCTAATCATTTGATCATAAATTGGTTAGCCAACCGACTGGCGTTCATAAAGTCCTAGTTGATCTAGAAAAATGCAAAAATTAGCACATCCGTATTCAAAGGCGGGCCCTTATGATAGCTATTCTGACCATTTGAGGGGGTACTGGAGACGATTGTCTCGCTGAATTACAACCATGAGGAATCAACAACGGCGATTGTGGACGTCATCGAGACGGAAGCGTCTGCAACTCATGGTGTGGTGGGTGTGGGAACAAATGCCCAAAACGTTGAAGCTCGAGACCTCTCCATAGTACAGGGCGCCTTGCAGCGGCAACTAGCAGAGGGAGGGCCGAAAAAATGGAAGCAGCGGTAGGAGGAAGGTGACCTGATGTCGGTTTTGTAACTTGTGGCTTTGAGTTTTTTTAGACTTGAAGTTTGTGATTTAACATGTTTTCAACATTTTGAGCTCGTCTTTGGGCCTAGATTTAACCGGCGGGGTAGTGAGCGCTTGGTCTCTCTCTCCCTCTCCCTCTCCCTCTCCCTCTCCCTCTCTCTCCCTCTCCCTCTCCCTCTCTCTCTCTCTCTCTCGTTTTGGGTAGATGGGAGTATGTAGGGTGCAAGCCGACACGACGTGTGAACTAGAAATGGTATGTCGTGTTGGTTTACGGTTGGCCACAATATATGGGTGATTGATAATTTACATTCGGTCATTTTCAGCATGCACGACTAAGTCGCTCACTAAGTTTTGCAAATTTATGATAGATATTACGGGAGAAGGCAACGACGCAGATGGTTGCTGCTTCTCCCCGCTCTATCGGCATGTATTCAGAAGTGCATTGAGGCGAAGCTCATCCCCATGATGTAGGGCGCCTCGCGACAACACTTGGCGCAAAGTAGAAGTTCACGATAGAGAGAGCTCATGCCCTAATACGGCGAGATCGATACGGCGATACGAGTACGGCGATACGGGATACGGCAATTTCTAGAAACATCAATACGGCGATACGGCGAGTATATATAAATAATAATTTATAAAATGACAAGTAATAAAGACAAAACATAATAGAATGTGTGAGATGAAATCAAAATACTGTCTCATTGGTTGCCTGATTTCCTCCATGCCTCTTTTCAAGTCCTAAATGATCATCCAGGTGCTTAACTCATCATGGTGTATGCAAAATACAAAATACATCATATTAATATATACTTCATTGTTCTAAACTTCCAAGTTCAAACAAGTTCCAACTCTGAATTATCAATGGTCATAGACAAACAATGCAGAAGCACCAAGCAGCCAGCCAACTAGCCAAGCATCATCGACCCGTCTATAACAAGAACAAGCAGAGAGCAGCAGAGTTCGCCGGATCTATCTTATCTCTTTCTTGCTGGTGACTGGCGATGGTGCCGGAGAAGATTCTAGTCAACCGAGGCGGCAACGAGGCAGTTCCAGGCGGCACCGGCGAGCCACTCCAGGCAGCGAGCGACGAGTCCAGGCGGCGGCGTCTTGCTCGTGCCAGCGCCTGCCGTGCGAATAAACAAAAGACAGGGAGGGCAAATACTTAGGGTTAGCCATGGGCCTTCTAGTGGGCTTGCCTGTCGCTCCTGTATCATAGAAGCTGCACAGGACGTATCGACGTTTTTTCTTTTCTTTTTAAATCGGAAAACAGGATACTTCGTCGATACCCGTATTGCGGCCGTATCGGCGACGTTCGGTACGTCGATACACCAATTTCTGCCGTATCAGTGCTACGTAGCTCATGCCCAGCTGCACAAGGGAGAGGGCCAGGAGGCGACCATCATAAACAAGAGGAAAGCAACAAGGGTTGGAAGATGTGGTTGTTGTAGAAACTTGAAAGCCAAGGGAAAAATCAGCGAGTGTTTAATTACACGGGATATGACTATGGATTGGTGCAAACTTTTTGTGCTACACGAAGTATATAATCACCCTCTTTCGAAATTCAGAAAGTTGAAAGCCCGAAAGTTTGCAAATTTTGAAAGCTATATTTTTTCCAATTTATTTTTTTACAATTGAATTTATACAAGTTAAATTTGTTTTTTAATGGTGGTTTTAAGTTGAGAGTTGCAAAAGGTGTAAATTTCTAAATGTATAATGGGGCCGGGGTATGCGTGTATGATGGTGTTGGTGGGTGTGTACGCGCGCAGGTGTGTGTGTGGTGTTTAACAGGTCAATCTGATTTGAAAGATTCTTTGAAAAACGCAAGGAGGTTGACTGAAAATAGCTATGCCCATGATTAGTAGGCAACATCACATAGTTCGTACACATTGTAAATGTTTATTTGGTTCTTTTCTTCTTAATGAAAAACAATGTTCATGTAAGAATTTCTCAGAAAGAAAATATCTACCTGGCAAAGAACCCAACCTTACTTGGATGAATTGGAAGGGTGGTCATCCCCCAATCTACCATGTTTGGCATTCTGCATATTTCTTGTAAGCGAATTATTCATTCAATGGCAAGCAAACATATTCATCGATAGTGATGCACTTGTGGTCATGAGTGGAAATACGCTTGTGGTAACCCGAGTCCAGCACCAAAAGGCATATATACTTTTATCTAAAAAGGCAAAAAAACATGAATTGGAGTGTTTGAGTTGGGTTAGCCCTTGGCTTGGCCTAACAAGGCTACATCCACGGTGTAACTAATGTATCAATAAAAACTTAAAATAGATTATCAAAAATGTGTAAGCCACTCAACAATATCCTCACAAGTCCATCTATAAACAAGTATTGATATAACTGCCATTTCTTAAGCAAGAGGCAGACGATTTGCCTCTTTTTTATAAACTTAGTGGCGGGGGGGGGGGGGGGGGGGGTGATTTCTGACAAGCAAGGAAAAAATATAGGAACCCTGTGGACTACATGAGCCTACTCTCTCTGGTATGGGATTACTCAAGTGCTTAGCAAACGTAAGGCATCACATTTTAGCCTCATCTTTGATTCTCACAATGATGATCGAAGGTAGTGTGGAGATGTTCCAAAAAATCCATGCATTTATCCCATTCCAAATTTGCTAAGAGACGAGCATGAAGAGGAAGGCCATTGCATTTCTTCAACGACTTGTCCTCATGAGCACATCCATATCCATCTAGAGCAAACTTTCCCAACCGCGACATTTCAAACTTGGAAAGAACGGGGTTGCATCCCAAGTTAGCCCTTGATGGCCCCCCAAATGCTGATGAAGAACCGGCAAGTCAAGAGTATGTGGGTCATCACCGCCTGTATGCGGATGAAGAACAACATTAGAAACATAGATCACAAATTGGGCCAACCACGACGTTGCAACTAGTCAGCAGTCCAAACATTGTTTTGGATGACGAGTCACGTGACAAATTTACACCTAGGAAAAGTCCAAGCTTTCCAAAGTGCAGCCATCATTGATGGTTGAACTAGGCGACTTTGAATGTTAACTTTGATGCAACGGAAATTGAGTAGTTGTACATTTTAGAAACAGATGTGCAATATAATTTTACAAAATGTGTCTTAAGGTAAGATACAACTTTGTGACAAGGTACCACGATATGCAACTTAGTCAATTTTATGTAAATAATAGTAAATATTTCTCGGGCTGGTAAGGAACACTGGGTCTTTTTCTTAGAAATATGGTATAAACATAGACACTTACATATATGTATGTATACTCATCCTTATAAATGCACACACATTCATCATCCTATAAGTCCTGCCAGGGATACGCATATAAAAGATTTTTGGCAAGACCTTATTTATATTTCTGTACATTACTTGCAAAGACACGCCCTAGTGGTTAGCTGAACACATATACGTAGTGTAGGTTGCGAGTTTGATTCCTGAACATAGCAGTTTTCCTCTCGTCCCTGGCGGCTGGAATTATAGCCGCCGCCAGGAGAGGCCAATCTTCTACCGTCCTCCGGTGGCTACCTTGGTTGAAGGTGGTGAGGGGGGTCACCGGATCCATACGTGTGGATCATTTTTACTTCCTCCTAGTCTAGGTTTTTAGGTTGTTCATCATCTTGGCTCCGGCGGCGACGATGATGGCGCTGAATAAAGATTCTTCGGATCCTTCCTTGACGAGACCATCGGTCCTATGGTTGGGGATGGATTTGAAAACCAGTATGTTCAAGTAAGGATGGCATGGCGGCGATGGCATCCTCGTGGTGGGCCCGTGTCCTCGTGCTCCGCTGTTGCGACGACGTTTGCTCCAGCGTCGGCGCGGAATTTGGGAGGTAGTTCAGGAGCGGATGCAGATTGCGGTCTGCATCAACGACATCTGGAACATGGAACGTGTGTTGGGTTCGTGGTTCATGGATGGTAAGTATGATTTCCTTCTTCGGCGTCTTAGTCGTGGTGGGGTGCCAGATTTGTAGTTCGATGGCGTGTCCAGGATGTTGGCTCAGTCTGATTCGTTCAACGGTGAGGGCTTCACTTTTTATGAGCCACCTTAAAGGTCCGCAAAGCTGCATATCAGCAATGGAGCCGCTCGAGCTCGGGTAAGGAGGTGATTCGTCATTATTTTCTTCGATGACTACTGTGGTGGTGCCGGAGGCAGGTGACGGACGTTGGTATCAAGCTCCGAAATGTTCTTCTATCTTTTCAGTTTTATCATGTCGCTCCTTATGTAACTTATACTTTAATTTTATGATATGAATAAGACACGTAATACCATGAAAAAAAAGCACGCTCCACCGATTGAGTTGATAGATTAACAAAGTCATTACAATGCTTCGTAGTTGACAGGCACGCCATGCCACCAAAAAAATAGGCTCGAAAAACTGGAATAAATCCAACGAAAAACTTTTTTAAATTTTAACTCAGGTGTTGTGGTTTCACAATAAAAAAAATCTAAATACATTTTTTTAGAAACGCATGTAATTTTATTCATACTCATAACAATTACACGTACATTGATTTGTATCCAAAATCCAAACAAATACAATGTAACTCTTATGACTAAGAATCACAATAAAATCTCTCGGAAACATCTTCTTCGCGGTATCAACCTCTGTTGTAAGAAATACTTCAAAAACTTCGATAAAGAGGTTGTAATTGGACTGAAGCAATAGTATTGTCATTTCACCCGCATGAATATTATCAACAATGGTTTTTGAAAGCGTCTTGAGTCACTAATCCAAAAAGATGAGAAGCCTTGATTGATGAACGTACTTGGACCGGGAATGATCACGTAGAAGTGCAGACCGTCAGACACAATATCTTTGCCATGTTGTCGATGAAAGATTTCAATTCCACAAAGAACCAAACCAACAAAAGAATAAACTCATCAGATCTAAATAATCGGATCTGCGAGATCAAAAAGCTCTCTAATTTTATGGCACCGCAAAAAAAGTAAATTTATTCTCACACAAAATGATGATCATTAAACGCTGACAAACAAAACTCTTGAATATGTGAGGTCCCCCAACCGCTCAGCGCCAAAATGGCAGCCTGAGGCGAGGTGACCAAAAATTCCCGGCAATCTTGACCGGGGCGACTGCCCTAGATGAAACCCTGCGTGACTCGTTTCAAAAACCATAAAAATCTAAGCTGCAGTTAGAGCATCTACAATCGAACCCCTCAAACCTGTCTCAAACGACCGGACAGGCCTCCCGATCGCTCTCCGGTCACGAAATATGGACCCAGACGGGCCCCTCAAACGGCCCTCAAATGTAGGGCTGACCAACACCCCCCATATCCAGCCCAAATATGGGGCGCATATGGGGGTGCCCTCCACGCCGGCCTGACGGCGTGGCCCCACACGGAAACGTCCGGAAACCCGACTGTCCGGCGGACGCCGCGTCTGTCAGTGCGGTGGGAACGCCACGTGGCACCGCTCTGGCTCGCCGCCCAAGACGACATCTGGCTATTTAAGCCGGCCGGCGTCCCGCAACCCTAACACATCCCCCTCCACCTCTCCGCGCCGCCAGTCCGGGCCCTTCCACCTTCTCCCTCTCTCGCTCCGGCGCTCTGCCCATGCTCCGGCACTCCACCATGGTCCTAAGCAAGATCACCTACTATGCCATGCTGACAACGGAGCGCTGCTACGAGATCCAGTAGCAGATACGGGCGAGGGAAGCCGCGCGCGCCGCCTGCATCGCTGCCGGGCTGCCTCTAAACTCGTCGGAGCCGAAGGAGGAGGAGTAAGGGGGAGGAGGAGGAGATGGAGGAGGCGGAGAAGCCAGACGAGCAGGTGCCGCCCTTCAACACGGAGCAGGCGGAGGCGAAGTTCGCCGTCGCCCAATTCGACGAGATGGCCGAGCAGTAGTCCATCCAGGATGAGGCCTATGTTCCTTCAACCAATTCGCCAACCGAATGTTCCTTCAATGGGAGCAGGCGGAGACCGACGCGCTCTTCGCAGAACTCGACGCGGAGATAGAGGCAGAGGAAGCCGGAGTGGAGCAGCCGAAGGAGCCGGAGCTGCAACTATCGCCCATGGTGCCGGAGCCGGGCATTGAGATAGGATCGACGTAGTACGTAGGTTCTACTTCTTTTGCATGTCTTTATATGGATATAAGAATCTAATATAAGATGTCCGGATGCAAGAAGTGAAATTCATGGCGTGCCCGATCATTGCCCGCGGACGCGCCGGACGCGTCCGTGGGCGTATAAGAGGTAGATTTGCCGTATGTGATTGTAGATGCTCTTAGTTGGCGCAATAAATCTGTTGTAAAATCACCAAAGCCCACTAGCGTGAGAAGCTACGCACGGTGCACACGATTAGGCTCAGCAACCACATCGGCGACACCCACACGGATGTGCCACCTGTTAGTCACGCATATAACATGGGGAGACGGAGGTACGTCCTGACGGTGCACGCGCACGCATATCGCCCTCATCGCACCGCTCCCGACCGCTTTCCTGTCCACCGCGCCGGTGACAGCGACCGACAGGCACGCCTCGCCGGCCGCACCGCACGGATACCACGCGCGATCCGTGAGCCTCCATACGCCGGTCGGCCGCTCCGCGCACCTTTCCAGCAGAGCAGCAAAATGCGTCGAATGATCTCCCCCGGTGCGTGGGTGCCGGGACCGGACACGCAGGCCACGCCCCGGTTGCGTTACGCGATGGTTTGTGTCTGATCCGGACTCCGGAGTTGGATCGTGCCAACTTCCTTGCCGTGGATCTCTCAAGCCATGGGGTACCATGTGATTCTTGCTGCCGTTACGTTGCTGTCGATCTGTTAGACGTAACATCTGCAGTGATCCACGCACTTTTTGGGGTGGGATTACGGGCTGGACGACAGTCCCGTTAGCATCACAATCATTCATTCCAGCAGGGTATACGATCCTGTAGCTCCAGCGGTGTGGTTTTGGACGCATGGTTCACGAGCCCGAACATGAGCCCAACAGCACAGTCGTCTTGCCCAATCAAGATAGAGATGTGTGCTCCCAAGAAACTGATATCCCACAAATGGGGTATACGTTACTGTGCCGGTGAAATGAGCTGCAACGCTACTGTAGCCACCTGTTGCACGAGGCATGGAGGCGTGCCAACCTAGATTTGTACTGGATGACAACAGAAGCAAAGAAGGGGGAAAAAGAGCACATCCTTTCATATCTTTTTATTACTTGAAGCAGATTTCGTGCAGCTATTTAGCACTGAAGCAATTTTCCAACTCTAATCGAAGCCTCAAATCTCAAAAGACACTATCTCCAATTGCTCCTTAAATTTTAACTTCTCAAATACGTGAAGTTAAAAAAAAATTGTGCAGCTAGCCGAACTCTCATATTTAATTCCACAAAATTAAATTATGCACAAACATCTCATTCAAAACTCAAATTTAAGACTAGATTAAACCCATATAGTGTATCAGTAACGTAGATAGCACTTTAGAGTTAAGTTAAAACTTAACGAACTACACTCTTGCTAAAACAAATACTAGTTGGACTCGAAGTCGAGGTTTATCACCTACAGCCTGCCAGAGCCCGATGCCCCGCCGTCATGGGCACCCATGCACATCTTCGACATCCGCTCGGCGTCGGCATAGGTGTCAAGATGGCGAAAACCGGCATTGTGGCGAGCTGCGCCTCGGCGACATGGTGCTTCGAACCACCCGTGGGTCAGTAAGGAGGGCGGTGACGACAGCACTGTCGACTTGCTCAACGCGAGATGCGCCTCGGCGACACGATGCTCCTCCTCCTCCCATGGTTGGAGGGGCACCACTAGGCCGCTGCTGTGCACCGCCGCATTGGCGTCGAGCTGCTCCCCTTTCCCTCCACCTCCCCAGCCTCCTCCTCTGATAATTCACCGATGACGTAGGGCTCCTCCTCCTCCGCCTCCTTGATCTTAGTGGCGGTTCCCTGCATGACAACCGACTGGAGGTGTTGGCATGAGTAGGCGTATCTGTGAGTGGGGTGCAGCCTCACCATGGCGACGACAACGATGAATTGAGTTGTGGCAGCGATCGGATGATGGTGGTAGCGAATCGACGGAGGCGACACTTTTGGGCGACGACGAGGCCGAATGGGGGTTGGTGGTAATTTCGGTCCAGATTCTCATGAAATCCGGGGAAAATGAGCTACGACGATGAACAAATAGGGTTTGGGAAGGCGCATATATGAATTTATAGCAGCGGAAGGTCAATCGACCACCATCTCGCCAGTTGTGTTGTTTTCCCAAATAAGAATAACTAACTTGGGATTTGAGAAGTGGTGTGCTCTCTCAATTTTGAGTAAAAAATGAATCTTTTGAGACTTAATTCCTCTTTTTTTGTGGAATTGTAGGTTTGAGGCTTCGGTTAGGTGAATTTAACTCTTCAAAAGATGCCAATTTGAGGAGTTATGCCAATTTAAGATTTCGGCTAGAGATGCCTGATACGTCCATTTTGCATCATTATTTCTTATTATAATTTCCTCTTTATCATTGATATTTTGCACATTATAGCAAACTCTAATGCCTTTTCCCTATAATTTGCATGAAACACATGGGAAGATAATTTACTAGAACACTGGAAAATAGGAGCCAGAAAAAGGTTGTGAAGCAAGCAATTTTATGGAGCTCAATTAATATCCAATAAGCTCCAAAAAAATCTTTAAGAAGAAAATACCCACAGAGCCAGCAGATGGGGCCAGGGGCCTTGTGGTGCCCACGCGGTTACCCCCTTGCCGTGTGTTGTGCCTGAGTGGAACCACATGAACTGTCTCCTGACGCCCTTTGGCCTATATTTTTGTTCCTTTCAATACCCTACTTGGATTTTATGAGATGTTTCCATCGTCGATTGTGGGGTGAAACAAAGGCGGAACACTTTTTGCACTGTGGCGGGCTTAACTGCCAAAGATCTATCGCTCCTGGAAGGGGTATTCGAAGTTATCGTCATCACGAACACTCCACTCATCATTGGGATCATCATCTCCACCAACTCCCTCAACCCTAGCCTTTTGATTTATGCATTTTTACCTCAGATCTTTGTTGATTACAGTTTCTGGTGTTGATTACCCTGTGTAGTTGATGCTTAAAAATTTTATTGGTGAAAGATTTGTATGTTTGAATTGTTAACATACTTTCATCTTTCACTGATCATGATCTATAGGAAGTGTTGTGAGTATTTCGTTACATTCTTCAGGACACAGGATAAACTTCATTGCTAGTAAGCCTGTGAAGGTTACGATAGTTTAATGTTTTGATATTATGATGTGATGCAATTCTCTAGTAGTGATGTGCGGACGTCAACTGCATATGATCCACCTTCATGGGCATATAGGAGAGCATTGTGCGATTATTTTGTTCATGGCATGTGGTTGGAGTGACAGAAATTACCAAACCCTAAGATTATGAACTATTGCATGAGGGATTATTGGAACCCCAAAGTTTATGCATGGCTATGGTTAGATGATATCCTGATTACTATTTTGTATTTGCGGATGATTGCACGGAGGATATAATCACAAGTATGTTGTTTGTCCACATAAGAACAATACATTATCATATGTCCACCGCACAATGAATTACCAAATCAATGAACGTCAATTCAATAAAATTTGATGAAAATAACTTGGTAAAACTCTCATGTGTCCTTGATACGTCTCCATCGTATCTACTTTTCCAAACACTTTTAACCTTGTTTTGGACTCTAACTTGCATGATTTGGACGGAACTAACCTGGACTGACGCTGTTTTCAGCAGAATTGCCATGGTGTTATTTTTGTGCAGAAATAAAAGTTCTCGGAATGACCTGAAACTTCACGGAGAATATTTTTGAAATATATAAAAATACTGGCGAAAGAATCAATACCAGGGGGCCCTGTAACGCCCTCGATGCGGCTATAGCTCCCACGTGTCGAGGCACAACTTAGAGACATAACCGCATTGAAAGCAATGTCGCAAGTTAGGCAATCATCACAACATCCCATGTAATATAGATAATAAAAGGGGAGATACATAGTTGGCTTACACTCACCACGTCACACAAAGTACATCAATAGCATTACAACATTTAAACACTCATGGCCTGACTACGGCGCCAAAATAAAAGATAACCCAACAAGCGACACGGTCCCGGATCACCCCAACTGGGCACCACTACTGATCATCAGGGAAAGACACGTAGTATCGGCGTGAGTCCTCGTCGAACTCCCACTTGAGCTCAAGCGCGTCATCTGGAACGGAATCATCAGGCCCTGCATCTGGTTTGGAAATAATCTGTGAGCCACAGGGACTCAGCAATCTCGCAACCTCGCGATCAAGACTATTTAAGCTTATGGGTAAGGCAAGGTAAAATATGTGGAGCTGCAGCAAGCGACTAGCATATATGGTGGCTATCCTATTCGCAAAAGAGAGCGAGAAGAGGAGGCAAAGCGCGAACGAGTAACTAAAGGACAACATGCGCAAGCATTACTCCAACACCGTGTTCACTTCCCGGACTCCGCCGAGAAGAGACCATCACGGCAACTCACACAGTTGATTCATTTTAATTAAATTAAGGTTCAAATTATCTACGACCGGACATTAACAAATTCCCATCTGCCCATAACCGCGGGCACGGCTTTCGAAAGTTCAAATCCCTGCAGGGGAGTCCCAACTTAGCCCATGACAAGCTCTCACGGTCAATGAAGGAATAGACCTTCTCCCGAGACATTCCGATCAGGCTCGGTATCCGGGTTCTACAAGACACTTTGACAAGTTAAAACAAATCCAGCAACACCGCCCGAATGTGCCGACAAATCCTGATAGGAGCTGCACATATCTCGTTCTCAGGGCACACTTAGATGAGCCAGACGTCGGGTAGGCCAGCCCAGAGTTGCCCCTGGTAGCCCTGGACATCGCTCGGTTGGACCAACACTCAGAGGAGCACTGGCCCGGGGGGTTTAAATAAGATGACCCTCGGGCTCCGGGAACCCAAGGGAAAAAGAGGCTAGGTGGCAAATGGTAAAACCAAGGTTGGGCATTGCTGGAAAAGCTTTAATCAAGGCGAACTATCAAGGGGTTCCCATTATAACCCAACCGCGTAAGGAACGCAAAATCCGGGAACATAACACCGATATGACAGAAACTAGGGCGGCAAGAGTGGAACAAACACTAGGCGAGAGGCCGAGCCTTCCACCCTTTACCAAGTATATAGATGCATTAAGATAACAAGGCAATATAATGATATCCCAACAAATAAATAATGTTCCAACAAGGAACGGTCTCCAATCTTCACCTGCAACTAGCAACGCTATAAGAGGGGCTGAGCAAAGCGGTAACATAGCCAATCAACGGTTTGCTAGGACATGGTGGGTTAGAGGTTTGACATGGCAATTTGGGAGGCATGATAAGCAAGTGGTAGGCATCGTAGCATAGGCATAGCAAAAGAGCGAGCATCTAGCAAAGCAAAGATAGTAGTGATTTCGAGGGTATGATCATCTTGCCTGCAAAGTTGTCAGAGTTGACTGGATCCTCGAAAGCAAACTCAACGGGATCCTCGTTAGCGAACTCGTCTCCCGGCTCTACCCAAACAAGACAAACAAGCAAATGTAACACAATCAACCACGTGCAAAGCTCAACCAATATGATGCAAAGATGGTATGCTATGCGGGATGCGATGCGGGATGCATATGCAAGATTTGGCAAGGTGTGAATGAACCTGGCCTCAACTTGGAAATCCAAGTGTGCCACTGAAAAGATGAGATGAAATCGCTTGAGAACGATATAAAGAACGCCGGAATCGGAGTTACGGTTTGGAAATGGTAAGCAATTCAAATATGACCACGTTCTGCGATTTACAGCAAGTAGCCATCTAAATGCAACAAGATGAACATGCTACAACACCCAAACATGGCATAAAAATACATGGCAGGAATCCATTCATGATTCTTAACAAAAGTCTAGCACTGAGCTACGGCCAATTCATCCATTAACAGGTTCAAACAAGCATGGCAAAAATGCATTTGGTAAACAGATTTCAGACTTAGTGAAATTAACACTTGTCTGGAATTTCAGATCAGATAGCACTCTTCAGAGCATGAAAACAATATGCTACAGGACCTGAACCTGGCAAAGTAAAGCATGGAATGGAGCTACTCAAAGAGCTTAACAAAAGTCCCTTAATGACCTTGAGCCAAAAGGCATCATAAAATACATTTGCAAGCATGTGAACATGGCAAAAAACATAATCAGTTCTCAGACTTAGTGAAAACTGGAGCATGCTGAAACAGATATCAAGTAGGCATGTTTATGAGCTCGATGCACTCACTACAGAGCAAGTCATGACAATATAAGCATACACCCATCAAGAATACACAAAATGCAAGCTAGACATGACAAGAACAATAACATAGCATGCACGGATCAACTACAACATCATCGGCAAAATCGCTAACAAGTAGACAATCTGCCCAGATTCACGAAATGACAAAAGTAGAGCTCGATTGACTCAAGCTAGGGTGCTCCATAATTGCAAATAAAGACATGTATGGATAGATCACTACAAGATTAACAAAACATGCTTACTGATCATCCTCAAAAGAGGCACGGATCACTAGGAAACAACAAGAACATATGGCCATATGAGATAAACAGGTCAAGGACTTGGTGGAAATGCTAAGTCCCTAAAATCAGCATTAACGAATGCTCCACTTTGCAAGCTCGTGCTAGTCACCACACACATCACAAAAATACATGGGTTGCACCTATGGATATATGGCAAAACATATAATAAAACTCATGTAGAGCTCATGGGCATATCATGCACACAATAATCATGGCAAAAATGACAAATATCTAATTGGAGCAGCAGATCTGACAATTATCTCAAATAGCACTCTTCTAACAGTATTTCGGGCATCAAGATGAACTCAAATGAAAATGATGCAATGAGATGAAATGATGTACTCTCTGAGACAAACATTTTGATATGCTATATGCCCAAAACGGAGCTATGGATGCGGAGTTACGATGCGATGAACATAGGCAAAAAAAATTAGGGTTAGGGACGGAAAGTCAACCGAGTTTGGATCTAGATCCAGATCCGGGGTGCACGGAAAACGAGGTTCGCCGGGGAACTCGCTGGAGCTGCGAGAGACGGCGACCGGACTTGAAGCTCGGAGGATCCGGCGACGAGGGGAGGAGGAGGCCGGAGCTGGCGGTGGCGGCGGTCGGACGCGGCATGGGGCGGCGGACGGCGACGCGTCGGGCGGCGGGGGCGGCTTGCCGGAGACGGTGCCCTGGCGCGGTGGCGGGCGAACGCCGACGGGGAGGCGGCGGATGGCGGCGGGCGAGGGAGCCAGGCGCGGGGAGGCGGCGGATGGCGGCGGGCCCTCGGGGGCCGGCTGCGAGCTGGGCGGGCCGCGGCGGTGGGAGGAGGCGGCCGGCCACGTGGCGCCTCCCGGTTGGCTGCGGTCGCCGGCGGACGTTGTCCGGCGCGGGCCGGACACGTCCGGTGCGGCGGATCTGGGATTTTTTTAGGGTTTCGAGGAGGGGATCCGAGATTTGGAATGAGGGGTCTATATATAGGCATAGAGGGAGTTAGGAGAGTCCAAATGAGGTGCAGTTTTTGGCCACGCGATCGTGATCGAACGCTCTAGATGATGGAGAGGATTTTGGTGGGTTTTGGGCCAAATTGGAGGGGTGTTGGGCTACAACACACACGAGGCCTTTTCGGTCCCTCGGTTAACCGTTGGAGCATCAAACGAAGTCCAAATGGTACGAAACTTGATAGGCGGTCTACCGGTAGTAAACCAAGGCCGCTTGGTAAGTATCGGTCCAATCCGGAAATGTTTAATCCCCACACACGAAAGAAAGGTAGAAATGACCACCGGAGGAGAACGAAGCGCCGGGATGCAAAACGGACAACGGGGAAAATGCTCGAATGCATGAGATGAACACATATGCAAATGCAATGCACATGATGACATGATATGAGATGCATGACAACGATAACAACACACGAAGACAAAAACCCGAACCCGAGAAAATAAAATAACTTAACGCCGGAAACGGCAAGAGTTGGAGTACATATTGGGTAAATCATATCCGGGGTGTTACAGGCCCACACCCTGTCCACGAGGGTGGGGGGCGCTCTCCACTGACCTCAACTCCAACTCTATACATTCACGTTCGGGGAGGAAAAAATCAGAGAGAAGGATTCATCGCATTTTACAATACGGAGCCGCCGCCAAGCCCTAATCTCTCTCGGGGGGGGGGGTGATTTGGAGTCCGTTCGGGGCTCCGGAGAGGGGAATCCGTCGCCATCACCATCATCAACCTTCCTCCATCACCAATTTCATGATGCTCACCGCCGTGCGTGAGTAATTCCATCGTAGGCTTGCTGGACGGTGATGGGTTGGATGAGATTTATCATGTAATCGAGTTAGTTTTGTTAGGGTTTGATCCCTAGTATCCATTATGTTCTGAGATTGATGTTGCTATGACTTTGTTATGCTTAATGCTTGTCATTAGGGCCCGAGTGCCATGATTTCAGATCTGAACCTATTATGTTTCCACGAATATATGTGAGTTCTTGATCCTATTTTGCAAGTCAATAGTCACCTACTATGTGTTATGATCCGTTAACCCCGAAGTGACAATAATCGGGACCACTCCCGGTGATGACTATAGTTTGAGGAGTTCATGTATTCGCTAAGTGTTAACTGATTACCCACAAGTATAGGGGATCACAACAGCTTTCGAGGGTAGAGTATTCAACCCAAATTTATTGATTCGACACAAGGGGAGCCAAAGAATATTCTCAAGTATTAGCAGCTGAGTTGTCAATTCAACCACACCTGGAAACTTAGTATCAACAACAAAGTGTTTAGTAGCAAAGTAATATGATAGTAATGGTAAAGGTAACAAAAGAGTAATGAAAGCAAAGTAATGTTTTTGGTATTTTGTAGTGATTGTAACAATAGCAACGGGAAAGTAAATAAGCGTAAACCAGTATATGGAAAGCTCGTAGGCATCGGATCAATGATGGATAATTATGCCGGATGCGGTTCATCATGTAACAATCATAACATAGGGTGACATAGAACTAGCTCCAGTTCGTCAATGTAATATAGGCATGTATTCCGAATATAGTCATACGTGCTTATGGAAAAAAACTTGCATGACATCTTTTGTCCTACCCTCCCGTGTGATGACCCACAAGTATAGGGGATCTATCGTAGTCCTTTCGGTAAGTAAGAGTGTCGAACCCAACGAGGAGCAGAAGGAAATGATAAACGGTTTTCAGCAAGGTATTCTCTGTAAGTACTGAAATAAGTGGTAACAGATAGTTTTGTGATAAGATAATTTGTAACGAGCAACAAGTAAAAAAAGTAAATAAAGTGCAGCAAGGTGGCCCAATACTTTTTTAGCAAAGGACAAGCCTGGACAAACTCTTATATAAGGAAAAGCGTTCCCGAGGACACATGGGAATATCGTCAAGCTAGTTTTCATCACGTTCATATGATTCGCGTTCGGTACTTTGATAATTTGACATGTGGGTGGACCGGTGCTTGGGTGTTGTTCTTACTTGAACAAGCATCCCACTTATGATTAACCTCTATTGCAAGCATCCGCAACTACAACAAAGTATTAAGGTAAACCTAACCATAGCATGAAACATATGGATCCAAATCAGCCCCTTACGAAGCAATGCATAAACTAGGGTTTAAGCTTCTGTCACTCTAGCAACCCATCATCTACTTATTACTTCCCAATGCCTTCCTCTAGGCCCAAATAATGGTGAAGTGTTATGTAGTCGACGTTCACATAACACCACTAGAGGCTAGACAACATGCATCTCATCAAAATATCGAATGAATACCAAATTCACATGACTACTAATAGGAAGACTTCTCCCTTGTCCTCGGGAACAAATGTAACTACTCACAAAGCATAAACATGTTCATAATCAGAGGGGTATTAATATGCATAAAGGATCTGAACATATGATCTTCCACCAATTAAACCAACTAGCATCAACTACAAGGAGTAATTAACACTACTAGCAACCTACTAGCACCAATCCCGGACTTGAAGACAAGAATCGGATACAAGAGATGAACTAGGGTTTTGAGATGAGATGGTGCTGATGAAGATGTTGATGGAGATTGCGCTCTCCCGATGAGAGGAGCGTTGGTGATGATGATGGTGATGATTTCCCCTTCCGGGAGGGAAGTTTCCCCAGCAGAATAGCTCTGCCGGAGCTCTAGATTGGATCCGCCAAGGTTCCGCCTCGTGGCGGCGGAGTTTCGTCCTGAAAGGTTGCTTCTTATTTTTTTCTCGACGAAAGACTTCATATAGGAGAAGATGGTCATCGGAGAGCCACCAGGGGGCCCACGAGGCAGGGGGGCGTGCCCTAGGGGGCGCCCCCCACCCTCGTGAGAAGGGTGTGGGCCCTCTGGTCTTCATCTTTGGCGAGGATTTTTCATTATTTATTATAAGGTGTTCCGTGGAGTTTCAGGACTTTTGGAGTTGTGCAGAATAGGTCTCTAATATTTGCTCCTTTTCCAGCCCAGAATTCCAGCTGCCGGCATTCTCCCTCCTTATGTAAACCTTGTAAAATAAGAGAGAATATCCATAAGTATTGTGACATAATGTGAAATAACAGCCCATAATGCAATAAATATTGATATAAAATGGACGTATCAACTCCCCCAAGCTTAGACCTCACTTGTCCTAAAGCGAAAAGCCGAAATCGAAAAATATGTCCACATGTTTAAAGATGAAGGTGTCGATAAAAATAAGATACAGGCATGAGGGCATCATGATCATTCTTATAATAGCAACTTATATAATTTTTGTCATATGATCTCTAATGCTAGAGTAATAATTCAATCACAATATCACGTATGAATCGTAAACTTCATTGAAAACTAACAAACTACAATCTCGGTCACTGAAGCAATTGCAATTTATCATAACATAGGAAAGAGTCAATGTATAAGAGCTTTTCAGCAAGTCCACATACTCAACTATCATATAATCTTTCACAATTGCTGACACTCACGCAATACTTATGGGTGTGGAGTTTTAATTGGACACAGAGAAAGATAGGGGCTTATAGTATGGCCTCCCAACGTTTTACCTCAAGGGTAATGTCAACAGTAATAGTTCATGAAAACCCACATCCAATTAGCCATATATACCGGGATCTTTCCAACATACTGTGCTTGCCAAAGAATAAAGTGTAAAAAAGGAAGGGTGAAGATCACCATGACTCTTGCATAAGGTAGAAGATAATGATAAAAGATAGGCCCTTCGCAGAGGGAAGCAGAGGTTGCCATGCGCTTTTATGGTTGGATGCACAAAATCTTAATGCGAAAGAACGTCACTTTATATTGCCCCTTGTGATATGAACCTTTATTATGCAGTCCGTCGCTTTTATTACTTCCACATCACAAGATCGTATAAAGCTTATTTCTCCCACACCAATCAATCATACATATTTAGAGAGCAATTTTTATTGCTTTGCACTGATGACAACTTACTTGAAGGATCTTATTCAATCCATAGGTAGATATGGTGGACTCTCACGGCAAAACTGGTTTAAGGGTATTTGGAAGCACAAGTAGTATCTCTACTTGGTGCAATGAATTTGGCTAGCATGAGGGGGAAAGGCAAGCTCAACATGTTGGAAGATCCAAGACAATATAATTTATCTCAGATGTAAGAAAACATAACCCATTACGTTGTCTTCCTTGTCCAATGTCAACTCTTTAGCATGTCATATTTTAATGAGTGCTCACAATCATAAAAGATGTCCAAGATAGTATATCTATATGTGAAGACCTCTCTTTCTTTATTACTTCCTATTAATTGCAACGATGACCAAAACTATGCTTGTCAACTCTCAACAACTTTTATTCATCATACTTTTTCTATGTGAGCTCATTACTCTCCATGAGATCCATATGATCTCTTTGTTTCTTTTTATTTCTTTCTCTTTTCTTTTATTCACTTAGGATCATGGCAAAACAATCAAGCCCTTGACTCAACACTAATCTTTATTATATAGCCCACGAACTCGATTACATAGAAGGATAATAAAGCAAAACTCACAACTAGATCATGCCATAAACTTTATTCTACTAGATCAAAATACTACTAATAGGATTGAACTAAGGAAAACGGTAAAGATAAAGGTGAGGGTGATATGATACTGGGGCACTCCCCCAAGCTTGATAGTTGCCAAGTGGAGTGCCCATACCTAGATACTCAATTCTTCTTTGTTGGAGGAGATGATGGAGGTGTTGTTGATGATGGATAGTCGCACATCGAGCGTAGAAGGTCTTCTAACTTGCGGATAATGCCCTTGAGTGCGATGATATGCTCCTTCAACAAAATTTTTTCACGTGTGAGATACTTATTTTGTATACGAGCTAAGGGAGTCCTGGATTAGGGGGTGTTCGGATAGCCGAACTATACCTTCAGCCGGACTCCTGGACTATGAAGATACAAGATTGAAGACTCCGTCCCATGTCCGGAAGGGACTTTCCTTGGCGTGGAAGGCAAGCTTGGCGATACGGATGTTCAGATCTCCTACCATTGTAACCGACTCTATGTAACCCTAACCCTCTCCGGTGTCTATATAAACCGGAGGGTTTTAGTCCGTAGGACAACATACACATCAACAATCATACCATAGGCTAGCTTCTAGGGTTTAGCCTCTCTGATCTCGTGGTAGATCTACTCTTGTACTACCCATATCATCAATATTAATCAAGCAAGACGTAGGGTTTTACCTCCATCGAGAGGGCCTGAACCTAGGTAAAACTTCGTGTCCCTTGCCTCCTGTTACCATCCGTCCTAGACGCACAGTCCGGGACCCCCTACCCGAGATCCGCCGGTTTTGACACCGACATTGGTGCTTTCATTGAGAGCTCCTCTGTGTCGTCGCCATCAGGAAGGATGCCTCGTCCCGTCTTTAAAGACGACACCGTTACTAAGGGAGCTTTGGCTGTCGGCCAAACCCTCCGGCTAGGCGGTTTTATTATGACCACCTGTTCGGCTTCTGCGCCGACGATGACCTCTCGAGCCATCAAAAACAATCTTCATGTCAACTCGGAACTTGCCGAGCAGTTAGATCCAATAGAGCTTTCCTCCATAAACGAGCTCTCGGATCGCTTCGCCGCCCTGGGAGTCGCTACGGATTACGACCAGATTGGGCCTAAAACCGATCTGAGAGATATTAACTCTCCCCAAGCCACCCATCACGTTGCTGTGGTAGAGGGATAGTGCGGCGACCCTTCATCTATCTTAAGGACTCGCTACGTCCGGATTCCCGATCCCTCCAAGCCGGATGTCCGCGGAGGGGAGGATATCACTCAAGACTTGAACCTAGAATCAGGCGACGGACTGGATTCATTGGACGACATCCAGGAATCCAAATTTTTGAGTTCGGAAATTCCTCGGCCTCTGAGCCTCAGAAGGGGTAAGGCTTCGGATTTAATTCCGCCCACCCACTCAAACATTAGTGATCTATCCCAAATCAGGCAAGAGCCCAAAGAAACAGTACATCATTACTGGGCCAGATTCCTCCTGGTTATGAACAGGATAAAGGGCTGCCGCGAGGAAGATGCAATTTCATTCTTCTGCAATAATTGCACGGACAAGGGAATACTCAATGCCATAAGTCGCCGTGATATTACACGCTTCGTTGATTTAGCGTCCATAGTACGAAAGTACTGTGTGATGGAAAGCGCCCGGAAAACCGAAACAAATTTTTGGGACAATCCAGCCCTTAAGGCAAGCCTAGTCCGAAATAAAAGGGTGCATCATCGCCAGACACCCGGGTCAAACACCAAAAGGCAAAAAACCTCTACAGGGCATGGAACCGTACTGGAAGGATGGCTTAATGGACCCTGTAAAATTCATAGTACAGAGGACGCCACACCAACTCACAGCCTTAGAGCATGTTGGATACTCCGGCAGGTGGCCAAAATTGGCGAAAACCTCCTAATTCCAGAGGCCACAGAAAGCCACCCCAGAGACACCAATACGGTATAACAGTCTTCGAGACCTTCGCATCAAATAGTATGCGAAAAAGGACACTCCGCAGCCTTGCCGAAGTCTACCAAGTAGCAACAATAAACCCATGGAGTGACACGGCCATTACCTTTAACGCCAGTGATGAACCTAAATTCCGAACAGCCCGAGCACCAGCTGCATTGGTCCTCAGTCCAATAGTGGACGGCTTTCGTCTTACCAAGGTACTCATGGACGGCGGCAGCGGATTGAACCTCATCTATGAGGAAACTCTTCAAAAAATGGATATAGACTGGAACCACATCATGCGAAGCAGCACAACCTTTAGAGGAATAATCCCCAGTCGGTAAGCGCGCTGTATAGGAAAAATCACACTAGATGTGGTGTTTGGCACGCTGGACAATTACAGGTCCGAAGAGGTCACGTTCCAGGTGGCCCCGTTCAGCAGCGGTTATCACGCTCTGCTAGGGCGGGAAACATTCACAATCTTCCAAGCAATACCCCATTACGGGTACATGAAGCTCAAGATGCCCGGGCCTAATGGGATCATCACTCTCGCTAGTGATTCGGACGTAGCACTCCGCGCCGAAAACAATACAGCCGCATTGGCCCTCGAGGCACTATCCGAAGCCCTAGCGACCAAGGAGCTGACTGCGCTACGCTCTACGGTGAATAGGGACGATGTGGTACTCGACAAACGATCCAAATCTACCTCCTTTAAACCAGCGGACGAAATAGTCAAATTCCCAGTCCATCCAACGGACCCCAATAAAACAGCTTCCATCAGGGCACAGTTAAACCCTGATGTCGACGCCGCATTGTGAGAGTTCCTATGAGAGAACTGGGACATTTTCGCCTGGCATCCTTCAGACATGCCAGGAATCCCACGCAGACTGGCCGAGCACAGCTTAAATATCCAAACAGGATTCAAACCTATCAAATAGGCTCTTCGGCGTTTTTTCAAACCTAAGAGACAGACTATGGGAGAGGAGCTAGCAAAGCTATTAGAGGCCGGATTCATCAGAGATATAAAACATCCGGACTGGCTAGCCAACCTGGTGATGGTACCAAAGAAGGACAAATCCTGGCGCCTGTGTGTTGATTTTAAAGACCTTAACAAGGCTTGCCCAAAGGATCCCTTCCCCCTCTCCCGCATCAATCAAATTATCGATGCTACTGCA
Organism: Triticum urartu; assembly: GCF_056163025.1. NCBI lineage: Eukaryota > Viridiplantae > Streptophyta > Magnoliopsida > Poales > Poaceae > Triticum > Triticum urartu. The sequence goes on along the minus strand of NC_141877.1, from coordinate 417,496,021 downwards.
GGACACGATTCGTTGTGTTTCCTCGACGCATATTCTGGCTACCATCAAATCAAGATGGCAGAACCAGACCAAGCCGCAACGGCATTTATCACACCATACGGGCCATTCTGCTTCAACACGATGCCCTTCGGGCTCAAAAATGCCGGCGCAACATATCAGCGCATGATTCAGACATGTTTGGCAAGCCAGATCGGTAAAACAGTGGACGCATACGTAGATGATGTGGTCGTCAAAACAAGACATGTTGAATCTCTAGTAGACGACTTGAGGCTCACATTTGATAATCTCCGAACATACGACATCAAGCTCAACCCGGAAAAATGCGTTTTCGGCGTTCCAGCCGGAAAGCTCTTGGGCTTCATTGTATCCAGTAGAGGAATTGAAGCAAATCCAACCAAGATCCGAGCTCTGCCGCAACTGGATATACCAAAGGACCTCAAACAAATACAAAAGTTAACCGGATGTGTGGCGGCTCTAAGCCGCTTTATCTCCCGCTTGGGAGAAAAGGCCCTTCCCCTTTACCGCCTCCTTCGGCGCACCGAACACTTCAAATGGACGGACGCAGCCACGGACGGACTCGATGAAATAAAAGCCATACTGGCAACAAACCCAGTCCTGGCCGCGCCAAACACCGGCGAACCAATGCTATTGTACATTGCAGCAACACATCAGGTTGTAAGCGCAGTGCTCGTTGTCGAACGAGAAGCGGACGGACACAAATTCCCCCTTCAAAGGCCGGTCTATTATGTGTCCACTGTCCTCACTCCTTGCAAATCACGGTACCCGCATTATCAAAAGATTGCGTACGCGGTATTCATGGCATCCCGGAAGCTACGACACTACTTTCAAGAGTGTTCAATAACAGTAGCCTCAGAAGTACCACTTAACAACATTTTAAACAACCGTGACGCAACGGGCCAGATTGTGAAATGGGCCATCGAGCTCCTCCCGTTCGACATAACTTATAAGCCACGACGAGCCATCAAGTCAAAAGTTTTGGCCGACTTCGTCGCAGAATGGACGGAGGCCGAACTCCCTAGAGAGTACGTCACATATTCAAATTGGATCATGCATTTCGACGGCTCCAAAATGTTGGCTGGACTGGGGGCTGGCGTCGTTTTGACGTCCCCCACAGGAGACACAGTTCAATACGTACTACAGATTCTGTACACGGACTCCAACAATGCAGCCGAATATGAGGCCCTTCTACATGGTCTCCGGATGGCAGTATCCATGGGCATCCAACGCCTAGAGGTGCGCGGGGACTCGAACCTCGCAATCTCCCAAATAAATGGAGACTTTGATGCCAAGGATCCAAAAATGGCAACTTACGGCAACGCCGTCCTAAAAATGTCAGCTCGGTTCGAAGGACTTGAATTTCACCATATAGCCCGGGAAAATAATCAGGCGGCAGATGTCCTGGCACGCATAGGTGCAAAACGCGATGTAGTCCCCCCAACATCTTCTTGGAAAGGATTTTCAAGCCATCCGTGGCATGGGAAGGGGAGCCGAACAATAACTGCCCGGACCCAACCGCACTGCCCGACACCAAACATTCTGACACAATCGGAGGCTCTGCCATTGAAATAACACCTTCAGCCCACGTAATAATGGCCGTCATCGCCCCGTGGATAGAACCATTCCTCGCCTACCTTACTAGGCAGGAACTCCCCGAGGACCAAAATGAGGCACGCTGCATAGTGCGGCGATCCAAAGCCTACAGAGTCCACGAGGGAGAGCTTTATAAGAAAAGCACTATCGGATTCCTTGAAAGGTGCATCTCCGAAGAGGAGGGGCGGAATCTCCTGGCTGAAATCCATGCTGGACTTGGCGGTCATCACGCTGCAGCCCGGTCCCTGGTAAGCAAGGCCTTCCGTACAGGCTTTTATTGGCCGACGGCCCGGGCAGACGCTCAGGACTTAGTCCAATGATGCGCCGGCTGCCAGCTCTTTGCAAACCAAAGCCATATGCCACCCACCGCCCTCCAAACTATCCCCATCACTTGGCCCTTTGCGGTCTGGGGGCTTGATATGGTTGGACCCCTTAAAGGCGGAACCCACAAGCACAAATGCTTACTGGTCATGGTGGATAAGTTCACCAAATGGATAGAAGCCAAGCCTGTTAAGACGGCCGAATCCGGACCTGTGATAGACTTCATATCCGGGGTTGTACACCGTTACGACGTCCCCCACAGCATCATCACTGATAACGGCACGAACTTTACGGATGACGAGGTAAAACTCTGGTGCAAAAACATGGGCATAAAGCTCGATTATGCTTCCGTCTATCACCCACAAACTAACGGCCAGGTCGAACATGCAAATGGTCTTATCATGAGCGGCATCAAACCCAGACTAGTGCGGTCCCTCAAGGAATCTAACACGCACTGGGTAGAGGAGCTCGACTCCGTACTCTGGGGGCCGCAGACCACGCCGAATCGCACCACCGGATACACACCATTCTTCATGGTGTACGGCGCAGAGGCAATTCTGCCTTGCGACATAATTCATGACTCACCTCGAGTGCGCATGTACGAGGAAAGAGAAGCTGAGCTCGATCGGCAGGACAATTTGGACACATTAGAGGAGGAGCGTGACGTGGCGAAAGCCCGTTCCGCATTCTATCAACAGCAAGCTCGAAGATACCAAAGCAGAGAAGTACGGGCCAAAAATTACAACATTGGCGAATTAGTTCTACGCCCGCCGGACAAGAAAAAGGACAAACTCAAGCCCAAGTGGGAAGGTCCCTTCATAATTGACCAAGTCCTGACTGGTGGAGTGTACCGCCTGCGAAACGCATCGGATAACCGACTCGAGCCGAACCCATGGAACGCAGCCCATCTCCGAAGATTCTATGCCTAGCGCCGGATCCTGTGTTTGTCTCCTTACTCTGTCCATTTTTTATATACTGTCCATCTTACATTTCTCTCCTTCTCCCTTTTTCTCTCTCTTATAACCTTTAAAGGCTCACAAATTAACGCGCTATCCGCGCTCAGTAAACCTGGGGGCTTCTTTAAACAGAAGCTTATTTATACGGGATTCATGCCTAACACATGTGTCAAACTTCCGCACGTACCTTTTATTCGCCATTATATGCATCGATATGACTTAAGTTTTGGCCAAGCTGGGTTGCCTGGCTCCTGTGCTTACCCCTACGTTCCCGATTATTCGGCTAGGTGGTAAAGGGAGTACCTCTGCGATTGTTACTGCCGGATAAGCCGGACGTGTACCTCAGACTGGGTGAAGCCGAAAGCTAGCGTTCTTAAGAGAATATTCGGTCGGTGAACTAAAGATGATCTTTTTCTTTATCTATGTGCCCCCAGGAGTTTTTCCTGCGTTTCTTTTCGCAGCATGGACATGCACTTTAGGGCATGCCCCCCCCCAGGGAAAGGAACCCCTAACGGAACTATTCTCCCTAGAAGATGTTTCTTACTAACCATGCAATATAACATAACTAGTCGGGCACTTGTCTGTTCGCGCACTAATGACCCCTACGCCTGGTCTCCACGCATTCCCCGGTTCCTATATAACCGCATGGGAATTCAGACACACTCCGGACCGTCAGGCCCCGAGGTTGAAGCAAAAAGGTCGGCCATGACAAATGATTACAATCCGTCTAGAAGGCATTATAAATGTCAATTCAATTACATAGTTATTTTGACTGATTGTATTCCTCTTCAATACCATCTAACAGGCTGTATAATTTACAGTCCTGCTGGGAGTACTTTGCGGCCAACTCTACTTGGCCGTAGACTAAGCTTACAGGGATCCCCTTCCCATCGGGCCCTATAGGACCAACCTCGGCCATGTGGTTGGGGCAAGCCTTTGAGTATCGCATTTTCACCATGGCCCAGGCCTCCCTAGCGCCTTGACGGCAGGATGATATCTTCCACAATTGGAAGCGCCGCCGTGCTCCCTTTAGCTTCTCCGCAAGCTCTCCAATACCTTCGGGCATGGAGACGGATGGCCACAGGGCCTGGGCGACACCTCGCATCGCCTGCCGAACTCGATCGAGCAGTTGCGAGAGCTCGGGAAGAAGGTCACCCATGGAACCGGGCATCTCCTCCGCCGGACGACCTGTTAACACACCTACAAACATTGCTCTGTCAGTCGACTTCCCCTCCGAACTTTCTTTCAAAAGGTTCGTTCAAGCACTTACTAAATATGCCGCGCCGAAGCCGCTGATTCTCCTTCACGGAGTCTGATAGCTGGGCACGAACATCTTTCAGCTCGACGCCCAGCCGGGTGTTGGCATCTTGGAGAACGTTCTTCTCCCCCATCACCTTTAATAGCACCCTCTCACCATCCTTTAGCTGGCGTAGGAGATCTTGCTTTTCCGGATTCAATCTGGCGCCATCTGCAATTTTATTTGTCAGATTCGCACCAAAGCTGTGCTTCGCAAAATACTTATCTTTCGAAATGTATATTACCAGAGGGGGCCTCCTTAGGCTCCCCTGCCGCGGCTAGTGCGGCCTCCAGTTGGGCTTTGCACTCTTCCAGCTCCTGGGGCAGTAGGGAATTCTTTTCTGTAAGAACTTGCATATCAAATGATCCTTAAACCAGTTATTCTAACTGTTTCAAGTCTCGGGGGCTACTGCTACATATATATTTACCAAAATTTTCTTACCCGTATGTATTTTACATATTGCTCCGTGGCTCTGGCTAGACCATTTTGAGCGGCACGGAGGTGCGCATCTCCCGAATTGAAGGCATCTAACGCCTCTTGGGAGAAGCAAGCGTCGCGAAGAATTGTCCGGCGACGCCTGTGGTTCATGGCGCTTTCCACCTCAGAGTTGGTGGCAGACAACCCGTCCACATCCTCCGTCGGAGGAACGTCCGGCACATGGCTTGCGTTCGCCTCCGCCCCCGGACCAGGCTTTGGAGCCTGGCTGGTGGAGGCGCGATTGGCAGCCTCTCCGGATATAGTCCAGCGAGGTCTCTTTGTCCTGAAGAGGGCACGGGTGTCAAATGTGCCTCGAAGGTATAACAACTGGGGTAAAGGGGCGCGCCATACCTTTGCGCTGATGCCTCGGTCCGGACCGCACCTCTTTTCTGCCCACGGGGCCCTGCGGCCCCTCGTTGGCTTTTCGCCACAGGTTCGGCCTTCTGCCTCAAAAACCTCCCCTGCAGAGTTCGGTTGCAGTCAGGAAATTGAACACGTGTGGACGGACCCCTATCCGGGGTACTGGGACTTCGATCTCAAGTACCTGGGGCGTCAGGATTAGCCCTGGGTAATTGGCCGTAATGGCCACCAAGGCGTTGCCCTCGCTCAACTGATGGAACACTCCATCAATCAGCTCCACAGATATGTCCGGATCCTCTTGAGAGGCCGGGTCGAGAGACTGTCCTGGGTCCTCGGGTTGTGGAGGCGGGCTGCTTATTTCCTTAACAGCCCGGCGCAGTTCCCGCGTTGAAGTCATCAGACTAAGTATTTAACAATGGGAACACTAAACGGATGAGAAAGTAAATGCAACCACTTACCCAGCTTGGGGGATTGTGCATAGAGAATCCACCCTGTGGGTTGACGCGGAGAAATTCCTCCTCTTCTCCCTTGTACAAAGTGGACAAGATCTTTAATTGAGCGGCAACTGAATCCGGCCCTTTACGGCCGTAGCGGGTGGCGTCGTCCTCCCCGTTGAAATCCCACATGGGGTGACTTCTATACTGAAGCAGCTGCACCCCCCGCATGATGCATTCGGCCATAACTCTGATAATGGTTAGTCCGGAATGGGCCAACAATCTTATTCGGCCCATCAGGTAAACGATGTCCCTGTCACTTTCCCTTTGAGGGCTCTGTGGACGCCAGCTTAGGCGCTTATTTAAGGGAGCACTACCAAATTCTGGGAGGCCGATCCGGACAGGATCCGGCAGCGGGACGTCTTCTATATAGAACCATTCCGAGGGCCAATCTTCGGACGCCTTCTTTGGGGTTCCGGACAGATATCCGGTCCCGGCGATGCGCCATACTTCGGCTCCGCCCACTTGATACATTGACCCTTTCTTGGAACGGGGCACGAGGCAAAATAGCTCCTTCCATAGTCCGAAATGAGCTTCAATACCCAAGAACAACTCGCAGAGGGCTACAAAGCCCGCGATATGCAATACCGAGGCAGGCGTGAGATGATGTAGCTGGAGGCCGTAGAACTCCAGCAGCCCCCGGAGAAATGGGTGGATGGGAAATCCGAGCCCCCTTATTAAGTAAGGGACAAGGCACACCCGCTCTCCTTTGGATGGATTAGGGGCATTCTCTGCTTGCTCTCCGCCGTTGTAGACGGCAAGACTGGCTCGAACCGGGACCATATAGGCCGGGGGAGAAATCCCTTGGTCTGGAGCATCACTAGCTCGCTATGCGGAGTGGAACATCTCTCCCAATATCCAGGCTTCGGGCTGGAAGGGCGAGCGGAGGAGTTGCGGCGGCTGGCCATGGTGGAATGGACCTTTGTCGGATGCGCTCTGATGAACACCCGTGGAGGGGAGAAGGTGTGGATTGGATCTAAATCCTCGTCCCCTTAAATAGGGCAGCTCATTTACGCGGCTAGGGGTGTGAATGTAAAAACGCTCAGACTTTTCATATTCGTTTGACACATGGGAGACGGCCATTATTGGGCGTAGAAGCCAAGGAGCGCAACATCTACAAGAAACCAGACTTTATTCAAACAGGTACACGGAATTTGGAGGAGAACCCGCCTTGCAATGCTGAAGACAATCTGCGCGCCGGACTCATCGTCATTGAAGCCTGGTTCGGGGGCTACTGAGGGAGTCCTGGATTAGGGGGTGTTCGGATAGCCGAACTATACCTTCAGCCGGACTCCTGGACTATGAAGATACAAGATTGAAGACTCCGTCCCGTGTCCGGAAGGGACTTTCCTTGGCGTGGAAGGCAAGCTTGGCGATACGGATGTTCAGATCTCCTACCATTGTAACCGACTCTATGTAACGCTAACCCTCTCCGGTGTCTATATAAACTAGAGGGTTTTAGTCTGTAGGACAACATACACATCAACAATCATACCATAGGCTAGCCTCTAGGGTTTAGCCTCTCTAATCTCGTGGTAGATCTACTCTTGTACTACCCATATCATCAATATTAATCAAGCAGGACGTAGGGTTTTACCTCCATTGAGAGGGCCCGAACCTGGGTAAAACTTCGTGTCCCTTGCCTCCTGTTACCATCCGGCCTAGACGCACAGTCCGGGACCCCCTACCCGAGATCCGCCGGTTTTGACACCGACACGAGCCAACTCAATCATCTTGAAAGCTTCAATATCTGTAGGGGTAAGAAGATTATGATCCAGTTGAAGGGTGTCTTCTATTGCTGGAACTTGGTCCTCCACGGCCTTCTTGATCCCTTCATCCTTATTGAACTCCATAGGTTCTTCTCTCTTCAGCTCTATCTTCATTAGCCAAGCATCATTGCCCTCATGATTGGAGGAGGAGGGAGATGACATAGTGCCTGGCCTTGAAAACCCTGACAGAAAACAGCTCAAAACAAGGACAAGAGATTTTTGCGTTATACGGGAGTCAAAACCCCCGGGAGATTATATAATGAATTTTTACCGACCAAAATACGTATTGTGCAAGAAAACGGAGTCCGGAAGGCACACGAGGAGCTCACGAGGTAGGGGGGTGCGCCCAGGGGGGTAGGGCGCGCCCTCCACCCTCGTGAGGCCCTCGTGTCCTTCCCGGACTGCTACTTAATTTTCCATTTTTCGAAATATTCCAAAACAGAGAAATATTGCCTTAAAAATTGTTTTGTAGTCGGTTTACTTACCGTACAACATACCTATTCCTTTTCGGAGTCTGAAACGTTCTGGAAAGTGTCCCTTATGTATTCCTCCGGGGTGGTTTCAATAATATTGGTTTCAACATTTATGGGATTACCTGAGATATAATGTTTGATTCTTTGACCGTTTACCACCTTCGGATTTGTGCCTTCGAAGTTGTTGATTTTTATGGCACCGGAACGATAGACCTCCTCGATAACATAGGGGCCTTCCCATTTAGAGAGAAGTTTCCCTGCAAAAAATCTTAAACGAGAGTTGTATAGAAATACATAATCACCTACATTAAACTCACGCTTTTGTATCCTTTTTTCATGCCATCTTTTAACCTTTTCTTTAAACAACTTGGCATTTTCATAAGCTTGGGTTCTCCATTCATCAAGTGAGCTAATATCAAATAACCTCTTTTCACCGGCAAGTTTGAAATCATAGTTGAGCTCTTTAATAGCCCAATATGCCTTATGTTCTAGTTCGAGAGGTAAGTGACATGCTTTTCCATATACCATTTTATATGGAGACATACCCATAGGATTTTTATATGCAGTTCTATAGGCCCATAATGCATCATCAAGTTTCTTGGACCAATTATTTCTAGACCTATTGACAGTCTTTTGCAAAATTAATTTGAGTTCTCTATTACTCAATTCTACTTGACCACTAGACTGTGGGTGATACGGAGATGCAATTCTATGATTGACGTCATATTTAGCAAGCATTTTATGGAAAGCACCATGAATAAATGTGAACCACCATCAGTCATTAAATATCTAGGGACTCCAAACCTCAGAAAAATAACTTCTTTAAGCATTTTAATAGAAGTGTTATGATCAGCACTACTAGTTGGAATAGCTTCTACCCACTTAGTAACGTAATCAACAACAACTAAAATGTGTGTATATCCATTAGAGGCAGGAAAAGGTCTCATATAATCCAAGCCCCAAACATCAAACGGTTCAATAACAAGTGAATAATTCATAGGAATTTCTTGACGTCTACTAATATTACCAATTCTTTGACATGCATCACAAGAAAGGACAAACTTACGGGCATCCTTGAAGATAGTAGGCCAATAAAAACCGGATTGCAATACCTTATGTGCAGTTCTATCTCCCGCGTGGTGTCCTCCATAAGTTTCGGAGTGGCACTTGCGTAGGATCTGCTCCTGTTCATGCTCAGGTACACAATGTCTAATAACACCATCTACTCCTTCTTTACAAACATGTGGGTCATCCCAAAAGTAATGTCTCAAATCATAGAAGAACTTTTTCTTTTGTTGGTATGTGAAGCTAGGTGGTATAAATTTAGCAACTACTCCCACCGTTCCATAATACATGACTTTCATTTGTTAAAATATAGATGTATCTAGAAATGTTTTAGTATATACGTACATCCATATTTAAACAAATGGAAGTCAAGTATTTTGGAACGGAGGGAGTATGTAATTAGCATAATCAGCATACCAAGGGGTACTACGAGAAGTACTTATGACATTTAATTGTTCATCAGAAAGCTATCATCAATAGGTAGTGGGTCATCAAGAACATTCTCTAACCTAGATAAGTTGTCTGCAACGGGGTTCTCAGTGTTGGAAATATGCCCTAGAGGCAATGATAAAATGATTATTATATTTCCTTGTTCATGATAATTGTCTATTATTCATGCTATAATTGTATTACCCGGAAATCGCAATACATGTGTGAATACATAGACCACAACACGTCCCTAGTGAGCCTCTAGTTGACTAGCTCGTTGATCAAAGGATAGTCATGGTTTCCTGACTATGGACATTAGATGTCATTGATAACGGGATCACATCATTAGGAGAATGATGTGATGGACAAGACCCAATCCTAAGCTTAGCTCAAAGATCGTATAGTTCGTTTGCTGTAGCTTTTCTGAATGTCAAGTATCATTTCCTTAGACCATGAGATTCTGCAACTCTTGGATACCGTAGGAGTGCCTTGGGTGTGCCAAACGTCACAACGTAACTGGGTGACTATAAAGGTACATTACAGGTATCTCCGAAAGTGTCTATTGGGTTGGCACGAATCGAGACTGGGATTTGTCACTCCGTATGACGGAGAGGTATCTCTGGGCCCACTCGGTAATGCATCATCATAATGAGCTCAATGTGACCAAGGGGCTGGTCACGGGATCATACATTACGGTACGAGTAAAGTGACTTGCCGGTAACGAGATTGAACAAGGTATTGGGATACCGACGATCGAGTCTCGGGCAAGTAACGTACCGATTGACAAAGGGAATTGAATACGGGATTGATTAAGTCCTCGACATTGTGGTTCATCCGATGAGATCATCGAGGAGCATGTGGGAGCCAACATGGGTATCCAGATCCCGCTGTTGGTTATTGACCGGAGAGGCGTCTCGGTCATGTCTACGTGTCTCCCGAACCCGTAGGGTCTACACACTTAAGGTTCGGTGATGCTAGGGTTGTAGAGATATTAGTATGCAGTAACCCGAAAGTTGTTCGGAGTCCTGGATGAGATCCCGGACGTCACGAGGAGTTCCGGAATGGTCCGGAGGTAAAGATTTATATATAGGAAGTCCAGTTTCGGCCAGCGGGAAGGTTTCGGGGGTTACTTGTATTGTACGGGGACCACCGGAAGGGTCCCGGGGGTCCACCGGATGGGGCCACCTATCCCGGAGGGCCCCATGGGCTGAAGTGGCGTGGGAACCAGCCCCTGATGGGCTGGTGCGCCCCACCCAAGGGCCCAAGGCGCCTAGGGTTGGAAACCCTAGGGGGCCGTTGCCCCCCGAGGGGGCATGCGCCCCCCTGGTTGGAAACCCTAAGGGGGCCGTTGCCCCCAGGGGCCGCCGCCCCCCCTTTTAGAGGGGATCTCCAAGGGGGCATGCGCCCCCTAGCCTCTATATATAGTGGAAGGGAGGGAGGGCAGCCGCACCTTGCTGTTGGCGCCTCCCTCTCCCTCCGTAACACCTCTCCTCCCCGCTTGTGCTTGGCGAAGCCCTGCCGGGATCCTGCTGTATCCACCACCACGCTGTCGTGCTGCTGGATCTTCATCAACCTTTCCTTCCCCCTTGCTGGATCAAGAAGGAGGAGACATCTTCCCAACCGTACATGTGTTGAACGCGGAGGTGCTGTCCGTTCGGCACTTGGTCATCGGTGATTTGGATCATGGCGAGTACGACTCCATCATCCCCGTTCACTTGAACGCTTCCGCTTGCGATCTACAAGGGTATGTAGATGCACTCCTATTCCCCTTGTTGCTAGAATACTCCATAGATTGATCTTGGTGATGCGTAGAAAAATTTTAATTTCTGCTACGATCCCCAACAGTGGCATCATGAGCTAGGTCTATGCGTAGTTACTATGCACGAGTAGAACACAAAGTAGTTGTGGGCGTCGATATTGTCAACTTGCTTGCCATTACTAGTCTTATCTTGATTCGGCGGCATCGTGGGATGAAGCGGCCCAGACCAACCTTACACGTACGCTTACGTGAGACTGGTTCCACCGACTGACATGCACTAGTTGCATAAGGTGGCTGGCGGGTGTCTGTCTCTCCCACTTTAGTCGGATCGGGTTCGATGAACAGGGACCTTATGAAGGGTAAATAGAAATTGGCAATTCACGTTGTGGTTTTGGCGTAGGTAAGAAACGTTCTTGCTAGAAACCTATAGCAGCCACGTAAAAACTTGCAACAACAATTAGAGGACGTCTAACTTGTTTTTGCAGCAAGTGTTTTGTGATGTGATATGGCCAAAGGTTGTGATGAATGATGAATGATATATGTGATGTATGAGATTGATCATGTTCTTGTAATAGGAATCATGACTTGCATGTCGATGAGTATGACAACCGGCAGGAGCCATAGGAGTTGTCTTTATTTATTTATGACCTGCGTGTCAACATAAACGTCATGTAATTACTTTACTTTATTGCTAAAGCGTTAGCCATAGTAGTAGAAGTAATAGATGACGAGAAAACTTCAAGAAGACACGATGATGGAGATCATGGTGTCATGCCGGTGACAACGATGATCATGGAGCCCCGAAGATGGAGATCAAAGGAGCAAATGATATTGGCCATATCATGTCACTATTTGATTGCATGTGATGTTTATCATGTTTTACATCTTATTTGCTTAGAACGACGGTAGCTTAAATAAGATGATCCCTCGTAATAATTTCAAGAAAGTGAAGCACCACGTGATGATCGGGTGTGATAGATTCTAACGTTCGAATACAACGGGTGTAAGACAGATTTACACACGCAATACACTTAGGTTGACTTGACGAGCCTAGCATGTACAGACATGGCCTCGGAACACAGAAGACCGAAAGGTCGAGCATGAGTCGTATAGAAGATACGATCAACATGAAGATGTTCACCGATGTTGACTAGTCCGTCTCACGTGATGATCGGACACGGCCTAGTTAACTCGGATCATGTTATACTTAGATGACTGGAGGGATGTCTATCTAAGTGGGAGTTCATTTAATAATTTGATTAGATGAACTTAATTATCATGAAATTAGTCTAAAATCTTTACAATATGTCTTGTAGATCAAATGGCCCACGTTCTCCTCAACTTCAACGCGTTCCTAGAGAAAACCAAGCTGAAAGACGATGACAACAACTATACGGACTGGGTCCGGAACCTGAGGATCATCCTCATAGCTGCCAAGAAATATTATGTCCTAGAAGCACCGCTAGGTGACAAACCCGTCCCACAGAACCAAGACGTTATGAACCCTTGGCAGACACGTGCTGATGATTACTCCCTCGTTCAGTGCGGCATGCTTTACAGCTTAGAACCAGGGCTCCAAAAGCGTTTTGACAGACACGGAGCATATGAGATGTTCGAAGAGCTGAAAATGGTTTTTCAAGCTCATGCCCGGGTCGAGAGATATGAAGTCTCCGACAAGTTCTTCAGTTGTAAGATGGAGGAAAATAGTTCTGTCAGTGAGCACATACTCAAAATGTCTGGGTTGCATAACCGCTTGACTCAGCTGGGAGTTAATCTCCCGAATGACGCGGTCATTGACATAATCCTTCAGTCGCTTCCACCTTGCTACAAGAGCTTTGTGATGAACTTCAATATGCAGGGGATGGAAAAGACCATTCCTGAAGTATTTGCAATGCTGAAATCAGCAGAGGTAGAAGTCAAAAAGGAACATCAAGTGTTGATGGTGAATAAAACCACTAAGTTCAAGAAAGGCAAGGGTAAGAAGAACTTCAAGAAGGACGGCAAGGGAGTTGCCGCGCCCGGTAAGCAAGCTGTCGGGAAGAAGCCAAAGAATGGACCCAAGCCTGAGACTGAGTGTTTTTATTGCAAGGGAAGTGGTCACTGGAAGCGGAACTGCCCCGAATACTTAGCAGACAAGAAGGCCGGCATCACGAAAGGTATATGTGATATACATGTAATTCATGTGTACCTTACCAGTAATCGTAGTAGCTCCTGGGTATTTAATACCGGTGCGGTTGCTCACATTTGTAACTCAAAGCAAGAGCTGCGGAATAAACGGAGACTGGCGAAGGAAGAGGTGACGATGCGCGTCGGGAATGGTTCCAAGGTCGATGTGATCGCCGTCGGCACGCTACCTCTACATTTACCTACGGGATTAGTTTTAAACCTCAATAATTGTTATTTAGTGCCAGCTTTGAGCATGAACATTGTATCAGGATCTCGTTTAATACGAGATGGCTACTCATTTAAATCTGAGAATAATGGTTGTTCTATTTATATGAGAGATATGTTTTATGGTCATGCTCCGATGGTGAATGGTTTATTCTTAATGAATCTCGAGCGTAATGCTACACATATTCATAGTGTGAATACCAAAAGATGGAAGGTTGATAATGATAGTCCCACATACTTGTGGCACTGCCGCCTTGGTCACATAGGTGTCAAACGCATGAAGAAGCTCCATGCAGATGGGCTTTTAGAGTCTCTTGATTACGAATCATTTGACACGTGCGAACCATGCCTCATGGGTAAGATGACCAAGACTCCGTTCTCAGGAACAATGGAGCGAGCAACCAACTTATTGGAAATCATACATACTGATGTGTGCGGTCCAATGAGTGTTGAGGCTCGCGGTGGCTATCGTTATGTTCTCACCCTCACTGATGACTTGAGTAGATATGGGTATGTCTACTTAATGAAACACAAGTCTGAGACCTTTGAAAAGTTCAAGGAATTTCAGAGTGAGGTTGAGAATCAACGTGACAGGAAAATCAAGTTCTTGCGATCAGATCGCGGGGGAGAATACTTGAGTCACAAATTTGGCACACACTTAAGAAAATGTGGAATAGTTTTCACAACTCACACCGCCTGGAACACCTCAGCGTAATGGTGTGTCCGAACGTCGTAATCGCACTCTATTAGATATGGTGCGATCTATGATGTCTCTTACCGATTTACCGCTATCATTTTGGGGCTATGCTTTAGAGACTGCCGCATTCACTTTAAATAGGGCTCCGTCGAAATCCGTTGAGACGACACCGTATGAATTATGGTTTGGGAAGAAACCTAAGCTGTCGTTTCTAAAAGTTTGGGGATGCGATGCTTATGTCAAGAAACTTCAACCTGAAAAGCTCGAACCCAAGTCGGAAAAATGCGTCTTCATAGGATACCCTAAGGAAACCATTGGGTATACCTTCTACCTCAGATCCAAAGGCAAGATCTTCGTTGCCAAGAATGGATCCTTTCTAAAGAAGGAGTTTCTCTCGAAAGAAGTAAGTGGGAGGAAAGTAGAGCTTGATGAAGTACTGCCTCTTGAAGCAGAGAGTAGCGCAGCTCAGGAAAATGTTCCTGTGGTGCCTGCACCGATTAGGGAGGAAGTTAATGATGATGATCAAGATACTTCAGATCAAGCTCCTACTAAACTTCGTAGGTCCACAAGGACACGTTCCGCACCAGAGTGGTACGGCAACCCTGTCTTGGAAATCATGTTGTTAGACAACGATGAACCTTCGAACTATGAAGAAGCGATGGCAGGCCCAGATTCCGACAAATGGCTAGAAGCCATGAAATCCGAGATAGAATCCATGTATGAAAACAAAGTATGGACTTTTACTGACTTGCTCGAAGATCGGCGAGCCATAGAAAATAAATGGATCTTTAAGAAGAAGACAGACGCGGATGGTAATGTGACCATCTATAAGGCTCGACTTGTTGCTAAGGGTTATCGACAAGTTCAAGGGGTTGACTACGATGAGACTTTCTCACCCGTAGAGAAGCTGAAGTCCGTCCGAATCATGTTAGCAATTGCCGCATTCTATGATTATGAGATATGGCAAATGGACGTCAAAACGGCATTCCTTAACAGCTTTCTTAGGGAAGAATTGTATATGATGCAGACGGAAGGTTTTGTCGATCCTAAGAATGCTAACAAGGTGTGCAAGCTCCAACGCTCAATCTATGGGCTGGTGCAAGCTTCTCGGAGTTGGAACATTCGCTTTGATGAGATGATCAAAGTGTTTGGGTTTATGCAGACTTATGGAGAAGCCTGTGTTTACAAGAAAGTGAGTGGGAGCTCTGTAGCATTTCTCATATTATATGTGGATGACATATTGTTGATGGGAAATGATATAGAATTCTTGGAAAGCATAAAGGCCTATTTGAACAAGTGTTTTTCGATGAAGGACCTTGGAGAAGCTGCTTATATATTAGGCATCAAGATCTATAGAGATAGATCGAGACGCCTCATTGGTCTTTCACAAAGTACGTACCTTGACAAGATATTGAAGAAGTTCAATATGGATCAGTCCAAGAAGGGGTTCTTGCCTGTATTGCAAGGTGTGCGATTGAGCACGGCTCAATGCCCGACCATGGCAGAAGATATAGAAGAGATGAGTGTCATCCCCTATGCCTCAGCCATAGGGTCTATTATGTATGCCATGCTGTGTACCAGACCTGATGTAAACCTTGCCGTAAGTTTGGTAGGTAGGTACCAAAGTAATCCCAGCAAGGAACACTGGACAGCGGTCAAAAACATCCTGAAGTACCTGAAAAGGACCAAGGATATGTTTCTCGTTTATGGAGGTGGCGAAGAGCTCGTCGTAAAGGGTTACGTCGACGCTAGCTTCGACACAGATCTGGATGACTCTAAGTCACAAACCGGATACGTGTATATTTTGAATGGTGGGGGCAGTAAGCTGGTGCAGTTGCAAGCAAAGCGTCGTGGCGGGATCTACATGTGAAGAAGAATACATGGCAGCCTCGGAGGCAGCACAAGAAGCAATCTGGGTGAAGGAGTTCATCACCGACCTAGGAGTCATACCCAATGCGTCGGGGCCGATGACTCTCTTCTGTGACAACACTGGAGCTATTGCCCTTGCCAAGGAGCCCAGGTTTCACAGGAAGACCAGGCATATCAAGTCGCTTCAACTCCATTCGTGAAAGTGTTCAAAATGGAGACATAGAAATTTGTAAAGTACATACGGACCTGAATGTAGCAGATCCGTTGACTAAACCTCTCCCTAGAGCAAAACATGATCAACACCACAATTCCATGGGTGTTCGATTCATCACAATGTAACTAGATGATTGACTCTAGTGCAAGTGGGAGACTGTTGGAAATATGCCCTAGAGGCAATAATAAAATGATTATTATATTTCCTTGTTCATGATAATTGTCTATTATTCATGCTATAATTGTATTATCCGGAAATCATAATACATGTGTGAATACATAGACCACAACACGTCCCTAGTGAGCCTCTAGTTGACTAGCTCGTTGATCAAAGGATAGTCATGGTTTCCTGACTATGGACATTAGATGTCATTGATAACGGGATCACATCATTAGGAGAATGATGTGATGGACAAGACCCAATCCTAAGCTTAGCTCAAAGATCGTGTAGTTCGTTTGCTGTAGCTTTTCTGAATGTCAAGTATCATTTCCTTAGACCATGAGATTGTGCAACTCCCGGATATCGTAGGAGTGCCTTGGGTGTGCCAAATGTCACAACGTAACTGGGTGACTATAAAGGTACATTACAGGTATCTCTGAAAGTGTCTGTTGGGTTGGCACGAATCGAGACTGCGATTTGTCACTCCGTATGACGGAGAGGTATCTCTGGGCCCACTCGGTAATGCATCATCATAATGAGCTCAATGTGACCAAGGGGTTGGTCACGGGATCATGCATTACGGTACGAGTAAAGTGACTTGCCGGTAACGAGATTGAACAAGGTATTGGGATACCGACGATCGAGTCTCGGGCAAGTAACGTACTGATTAACAAAGGAAATTGAATACGGGATTGATTAAGTCCTCGACGTCGTGGTTCATCCGATGAGATCATCGAGGAGCATGTGGGAGCCAACATGGGTATCCAGATCCCGTTGTTGGTTATTGACCGGAGAGGCATCTCGGTCATGTCTGCGTGTCTCCCGAACCCGTAGGGTCTACACACTTAAGGTTTGGTGACGCTAGGGTTGTAGAGATATTAGTATGCAGTAACCCAAAAGTTGTTTGGAGTCCCGGATGAGATCCTGGACGTCACGAGGAGTTCCGGAATGGTCCGGAGGTAAAGATTTATATATAGTAAGTCCAGTTTCGGCCAGCGGGAAGGTTTCGGGGGTTACCGGTATTGTACCGGGACCACCGGAAGGGTCCCGGGGGTCCACCGAATGGGGCCACCTATCCCGGAGGGCCCCATGGGATGAAGTGGTGTGGGAATCAGCCCCTGATGGGCTGGTGCACCCCACCCAAGGGCCCAAGGCGCCTAGGGTTGGAAACCCTAGGGGGCCGTTGCCCCCTGAGGGGGCATGCGCCCCCTGGTTGGAAACCCTAAGGGGGCCGTTGCCCCAGGGGCCGCCCCCCCCTTTTAGATGGGATCTCCAAGGGGGCATGCGCCCCCCTAGCCCCTATATTCACTACTAGGGAAAAGCCTATACACAGAATTTTACCAGTAGCGCTGTACAAAATCAAGCGCTGCTGCTACTTAGTAGCAGCGCGCGTGAATAAACCGCGCTACTGCTATGACTTTAGTAGTAGCGCGTACTAGCGAAAAGCGCTGCTGCTACGTTCAAACTGGGCGCACATGGCTAGCCCAACCTAGCAGTAGCGCGTATAATGGCCCAGCGCTACTGCTAATCTCCTTAGCTGCAGCGCGCTTACGTGTAAAGCGCTGCTGCTAACGAAAATAAAATAAAGTGAAAAACAAGTAGAAAAGTAAATGAAAATGAAAGAAATAGAAAAAGGAGAAAGGGAAAAAAATAAAATGTAAAGGAAAATAAAATAAAAAAGGGAAAAAGGAGAAAGGAATAGCAGTAGCGGGTTTCAATAAACGGGCTATAGCTAACTTAGCTATAGCGCGTTTCCGGAAACGCGCTACCGTTATGTTTCACTTAGACAGCGGTTTCCCCCCACCCCGCCCCCCGGCCACCAATTCTTCCCCAAATCGTCCCTCGCCCTCGCCGCCGTCTCCTCACCGCCGCCGCCCGAGGCCGCCCTCAGCCTCACAGCCGCCGCCCAAGGCCGCCCTCCACGTCACCGTCGGTGCCCTCCACCTCACCGTCGCCCGAGCCCGCCCAGGACCGCCCTTGCCCGTGCCCGAGCCCGCCCTCTCCGCCCCTGCCTCCGTCACCGAGCACCTCCCCGCCACCGTCTCTCCCCTCTCTGTAAGTCCCCCACCCCCCCTCACTCATCTCTCTCTGTATTTTAGAGAAAAAATTAGATGTTAATTAGATGTTTTTCAGTTAGGGCACTAGAGTTTTGCTAGGTTAATTAGGTTAGTAGTGCTGCTAGTAGTATTGGTACAGTAGGTTAATTAGGTGATGTTAAATGAATAACCTAAATGAATGAAATTAGTAGTTAACTGATTTTTTTTCCTTTCATCATTATAGAGCACTAAAGTTAACTGAATTTTGTTCTATTAGTAGTTAAATGAATTTTCTTCTACACTATTTGCACATGTGGTTGCTCATGTATATTTGGACACTGTTTGTAGGGAATGATGCTTAGTGGCCTATGTTTTGCCGGAATGTTGATTCATTTCTTTTCCGGCAAATTTCAGGTTCTCGATTTGTCCACTTTTTAGCAAAGCTCATGCCGAAATTTTCCGTGAATTTCGGCATGACTTGTGCTACAAACTAGGACATATCGAGTGCCCGTGATTTGCCGCACCAGGAAGGAGTCAACATTCCTGCAAAACAATAGGCCTTTTTATGTCATTATTCATTTTATTAGGTCTAGAATTAATTGACTAGATTTAATCATAGGAAACATGGCTAGCAACGATGAAGGACAGGGTTCTGGTGATTGCGACGACGCCTACCGGGCGGCAGACGAATTTTTTAGCCTTACCGATGATCAACCGATGTTATTGCTGGGCCCACCGGTGGCATCGGGGGACTGAGACCGACATGCAGACCGGTGCTGAGACTGAGACCGGCGCTCAGACTCAGACCGGCATCGAGACCGGCGCTGCCTCGGGGAGCGGAGCCGGTGTAGAACCGAAAGCAAAGAGGCAACGGGTTCCTAAAAAACTCAAGACTACTAGAGTGGTGGTCACGGAGGTGGACGACGGCAATTTTGAGCCAACGGCGCCCGAGGAAGCGCGTCGATGCTACGACAATCAAATAGGCTGCATCATGCGGACAACCGCCACCATCAACGATGAGAAACTACAGAAGATAGAAAATATGAGGAGCTCCCTGCTAAAGAAGTTTCACCAGATATTCTTGTTCCCGGGCCGGAATGAGAAGGATTATAAAGATCCAGATGAGGACACGACAATGAAGAAGATAAATAAACATGCCATGACCAAGTTTAGCGACACGTTGGCCGCTTGGAAAAATCGAGTGAAAGCAAGGATCGTCGACAAGAAGGAACCCTACTCCGAGATTGTAAAGGATAATCCGACAATCATGGAAGAGCAGTTTCAAATATTCAAGGAGGCTTGCGAGGCCGAAGATGCCAAAAAAAAGTCTAAGTACATGAAGGGGCTTCAAGAGAGGAACATTGGGAGCCACCACGCCGTGGTTACGGGGGAAAGAGGTCCAAATGGGCCAAGGAGGACGTGGAAGCCGCGAGTCTGGGCATCCTAGACCCCTTGGCGGAGTTCACCGTCCCACGGGAGCGTGACGTCCTCAGGGCCCGGCACTGTTGGGACCCAGTGAAAAAAGTTTACGAGACAACACCGGTCATTACGGAGTTCATGAGACTGCTGGTAATTTTAGTTTCTGATCAATTCGACTGCACACGTTAGTCATATTTGTAAACGATCGTTGTGCCTTTTGCAGAGAGAGCAGCACAGGATTGCGGCCGAAAGCGACTCGCCGTCCAAGTGGGACACTCCATTCAACCGGGCGTTGAACATATTGAAACAACAACCGGTGGATACTCGACCGTTGTATGGACGCGTGCACGGTGTCAGAGACGGCGCCACGTGGAAGAAGTACTACCGTGAGACCACGGAGGAGAGAAAGGAAAGACGGAGGTTAAATGAAGAAAACATCGACAAGAGGGTTGAGATTGCGGTTGAGAAGAAATCAACTGAGACAGTCGCAACAGCGGTAGCTGCCGCAAAACAGGTGGCTTTAGATATTTCTACTACCTTGGTTCCGGCCGTTTTCAATTGGACCAGGCAAAATCCAAAAAAAGATGCAGCGGACTTTCCCCTTGATGACTTCTTGGCGGGGAGCAGCTCGACTAGTGTTGCACCAACACCTGCAGCTGCACCTGCTCCTGCACCGGCTCCCGTACCGGACGTGCTAGGCGGTGCTTCATCTTTGGCTGAGCTCGACGCCCTCACGGTATCTGTCACACCGGCCCCCTTCAATATAAATGTATAATCTCCCATTTTCGTTGCCTTTCGGATGTCTCACATCACAGACTTTTCTTTGCAGGCCGACGAAACCCCGTGCACCATATTGTACACCATCGGCGACCAGAAGGTGGACGTGGGGAAGGCGACGATAATGGAGCCGAAGGAACCATTGTTCCACAGCCGGCTGATCCCCCCGAACGTCTTCAAGGTTTCCGTGGCCAGTGTCAAACCGGGCCACGAGAATTTGCCTCCTCCAGTACTACTGGGGGATGACGACGAGACACCGCGGCGGCTTGGTGATAATTGCAATGCTGGGTGGGTCCTGTTGTGGCCAAAGAGTCTGCTTCGTCTGGAGGCGGCCGGGAGCACACCCACGAGCATGCAGCCTCAGCAAGGTATGAACATCAACACCCCACCTACCCAATTATCATCGGGTGTCGGGTTGGGTGATAGCGGACGGGGTAAGGAGGAGGATCCATTAGTCGCTGATGACGTCGCCATGGATGAGGATGAGGACGACGATGGCGCTGCTGAACGGTATGTCTATACTGGCGCCTCCTCAGGGTTTGAGCGTCATGAGTCGGTGCCTGAATTGCCGTCTCAACATATTATGGACGACCTTCCGGTAGTAAAGAAGTTTAGGAAGAGAGCGAGGAAAGGCAAAAAAGTTGTTTCTATGATCCAGCCGCCTCAGCAGCCTCGGCTTCAGGACCGTATAGATATCCCCGGTGCGGATAAATGGCATATCCCCGGTCAACCAATCCTACCTGCAACAGCGCTACGGGCCAGATTCGGCGATCTAAAGAGACTTCATGACGATGTGCTGCGGGTAGAGAAAGACCTCATCGCCTCGAAAGATCCAGGATACCCACTCTACGTGGTTAACGTTCCGCGGCAAATGTCGTACGTCGACAGCTTCCCCGCGGATAAGTTCTTCCTCCGATTCGCTTACATATTCGACATGTTTCACGTGAAGAAGCTGGATTTTACGTTTGTCCGCCTTTATGCCTTGCACATGAACTACATCATCAGGGTTGAGTAGATATCTCATATCTGTGTCGCTGACCCGTACTACATGCACGAGGGCTTCTTGGGAGTCTGCGCAAATCACCGTGAATACGCGAGGGATTACATCGTCAATTTCATGCTCGCCAATAAGGACAAGGAGGCGATTCTCGTGCCTTATCATCCCGTGTAAGTCATCCGCGCTGCTATCCTTCCTTCGATTTCAATCATTCATTTGCACAGTGGAGGCTAATTAATTTGAGGACTTATTTTGCGTAGCGGCGGGCGCGCCGTCCTCATCATCCTCTACCCCCGATTCTCCCACGCTCTTTACTTGGACTCGTCGAAGAACATTCACAAAAAGGATTACACCCACATCAAGGATGTTCTCAACAATGCTATGTTTTACTACCAAGCAAGGGGTGGAGAGGTCAGGGACAAGAAGAGAAGGGGCGGCAGGGTCGCCTTCGGCCATAAGACCGACTTCTACCGCGTCCAGCAACCGAACGATTCTCTTAATGATGGATTCTATGTCCTACACCACATGCTGGAGTACAGACAGGATCACCAGAACCTTCGCATGTCACCTAGATCCGGCGATGCCCATATTCTGCAATGGGTAAAGGACATAGGAGATATCGAGGATCATCGACTTCGAGCTGAGTTCTATAACATCCAGCGCGAACTTGCCCAAATCATCATAAAGGAGGTCGTCGGAAAAACAGGGATGTTCTACGGAGAAGGACAAATGTCGCGGGAAGACGTCTGAACATGGATAGCCTCTCAGCGTCTCGACCTGAAGCCTTTCACTAGGCTCGGGGACTATCTCCCTTACTTGGATGGATGGAACGACATGTTGGAGTGATTGTCAATATATGACAATGTGTCCGTTTAGTCCATACTTTCTGTATGACAAAACTTTGAGTTATGCACGGTGAAACTTTATTTGTGATGTAATTAAACCGTCCTCCTCCTCGACTAGCGAAAATCACTCTAGTTAGGGCATTTTGGGGTAGGATGAACTTTGTTATTTATGCTTATGATATGTTGTTTTTATTTTTGCCAAGTCTGTCTCTTTCTGTTGCTCAACTATATATGTTGCATATCATCGACTCATGTGATGATGCAGGTGCATAGATCATAGATGGCGAAGAAGTTCTATGCCAGGAGTATATATACGACAAGTGGACGGAGTGTTAGGCCCTACCGGTTTCCGAGCGACAGGCAGTAGTTAGTTTAGAGGTTCACGCTAATGCGAAAGAGGGATACAAACTCATGTTCTCAAAGTGATAGCTCTTCTCGCGTATATCATTGTTTAGATGGATGACGATGTATTTGCATATCATTCGAGACTTGTATCGCTATTTTCGAGATGATGACGAGAGACCACTTTGTGTTGGATGATGATTATGATGATGACATGATTTGATGAGACTAATTGTATGTATATGCTACGATTACATTTGTATGTGTATGATATGCTAAAGATTATTGTATAAAGCCTATTCAAATACAAAACAAATATGCAGGAAAAAAACTAATAAATAAACTAGTAGTAGCGAGGGGGGAAATTTAGCAGTAGCGCCGCATTGTCAGTAGCGCGTCCCAGCAAACAGCGCTACAGATAATATCAGTAGCACCCTTTCCCAAAGAGCGCTACAGCTATTCATGTATAGCAGTAGCATGGGACAACCGGCGCTACTGCTATACTTTAGCTGTAGCGCCTTATTAGTAGCGCCGGTGCCCGCGCTACTGAGAGGCCCAAAACCCTCGCTGCTGGTAGGCTTTTCCCTAGTAGTGATATAGTGGAAGGGAGGGAGGGCAGCCGCACCTTGCGCTTGGCGCCTCCCTCTCCCTCCGTAACACCTCTCCTCCCCGCTTGTGCTTGGCGAAGCCCTGCCGGGATCCTGCTGCATCCACCACCACGCCGTCGTGCTGCTGGATCTTCATCAACCTCTCCTTCCCCCTTGCTGGATCAAGAAGGAGGAGACATCTTCCCAACCGTACGTGTGTTGAACGCAGAGGTGCTGTCCGTTCGGCACTTGGTCATCGGTGATTTGGATCACGGCGAGTACGACTCCATCATCCCCGTTCACTTGAACGCTTCCGCTCACGATCTACAAGGGTATGTAGATGCACTCTTATTCCCCTCGTTGCTAGAATACTCCATAGATTGATCTTGGTGATGCGTAGAAATTTTTTAATTTCTGCTATGATCCCCAACACTCAGCTCCTTTTCTATAAACAATATGCAAATCAAATTCTTGTAGCAAGAGAACCCATCTAATAAGTCTAGGTTTAGCATCTTTCTTCTCCATAAGGTATTGAATAGCAGCATGATCAGTGTGGATAGTTACTTTAGAATCAACAATATAAGGTCTGAACTTATCACAAGGAAATACAAATGCTAAAAGTTCTTTTTCAGTAGTAGCATAATTTCTTTGAGCATTGTCTAGAGTCTTACTAGCATAATGGATAACATTCAATTTCTTATCAACTCTTTGCCCTAGAACAGCACCTACATCATAATCGCTAGCATCACACATAATTTCAAAGGATAAATTCCAATCAGGTGGCTGAACAATAGGTGCAGAGACTGTAACATCCCAAATTTTCAATTTGGATTGTTATACACTAGATCATCATTGCATATCATATTTATTGCATTTTGGTTGATCCTAGAAATTTCACGCAACTCAAGGACCCTCGGAGAGAGTTGGGGATTTCGTTATTTTCATATTTGAGTTGTCTCAAATTTTGAAAATAGGATCGTTTGATTTTATTTATTTTCTCTTCAATTATTTCTATTACAAAAATAATGAGAGAGGGAATAAAATGACTTTCCCAAAATAAATAAATATTGAGGATTTAATAAAAAAATCAAACAAGATTTTATTTTGGTTTTATTTGCTATTTTATTTGGATTTAGGAAAAATGCGCATTTTCAAAATTGCATTTAGGCCCCAAATAAATGTTCATCCTGTGCGGCTTGATTTTAGAAGCCGAGGAAACTTTATTTCGGGATTTTTGGAGTCGGTTTAGTATTCCTTTTGTTTTTTTCTGAGCGTAACTATTTAAAAAAAACGCAACCGACCTAACGGGCCGTGTCCGACCCGGACACTAGACCCGGCCGGCTTTATAAGCCGGGGAGGCCCAGCCGGACCCCCTCTAGCCCGCCGCCGCCCGCGCCGCTGCCCGCGCCACCGACCGCCGCCGCCGCCGACCGTCGCCGACCGCCCGAGCGCCGCCGCCGCTGCCGGATCCGTCGCCGGAGGTAGACCTCGCCGCCGCCGGTTTTTCTCGAAAAACCATTCTGTTTTTCTGACGGTTTTGTTCTTTTTTTAGTTTCGGTTTTTTTAAATAGATCAGTTTTTCCGGTTTATTTAATTAGCGAGCGTTCGTCTGTTCGTTTGTTTTAACGAACGTTCGTTGTTTTTCTTTTTCTCTGATTAAATCCGCAATTTTTCAGATCGCGATTTCTGATCCGATTTTCGTTTTAGTCTAACTTTTCGCTCGTTTATCGGAATCAGGCGATTCAAACGCCTGGAGTTTCGTCTCGAAACCCCCTTTCTGTTTAACCAACTCAAACAAGTTTTTGCCACTGTAAAAATTGCCCTAAATCTAGAATAGTAAACGAAGCCTTTTTCTTTTGCCGTTTGTCTTTCGTTGCTTCGTTCGATTTGATTCTTTTTGCCAACCGAAGTTCTTAAGTTGAACTTTCTGGTTAGATCTCTTATTTGAGTTTTACCTGTGCATTACTTGAGTACTTATTGTATTCTTGTTTGTTTGTGATAGAGTACCCGGAGTGCGCCGCTTGCTACTTGAATCGCTAGGTTTCCCGGATCAACAGCAAGGCAAGTAACACTTTGATCATGTTTTCCCTCTACCCAGTTTTATTGCATTAGATCAATCCTCACACATTGCATTATTAGGATCTAATTAAATTGTGGGTTTGGGAAGTAGATGAGGTAGAACCTATTACCTGTTATTATCAAACCCTTGGGAGTTACTTCTACGCTTGCTTATTATTGCCATGCTATGCTCGTAGACGTGGATTGGGTTTGAGAGTATTTCATGTCAGATTTGAGATTGTTAATTAATGGTTTACTTAAGGTGGCAACTTAAATACACATCTGGGTGGATTGCGGCACCTGGGTATTCCAGGATTGCCTGTTTTTTATGGACCGCCACCCAGGCTCAAAGGGATCATGAGATTATTCATGCTAGAAACTTCCGTGTGCAGCCACAAGCTATTATGGGCTCTAGCATAGTTGACTAAGTTGTGTGAACTCTTACAGTGGTAGACTAGCAGATATAGGGGAAAGTAGGTGTAACGGTCTACCCGATCGTAAGGTGCTAGTGCTTCTGAAAGACTATGTCTCGGTCATCCGTCTTCTCAAACACCATGAAGTGCGAGAAAGCTCTACAGAGTGTATAAACTAATCATGATTAGCCGTGTCCCGGGTTATGGACATCTTGAGTATCTAGTACCTGGATTATCATGTGAATCTCAACATGTTACTCTAAAATTAATTTTGATGGGTTTTGTTTAATGATGATGCTTAATTGGGATTGAGAATGCTGTCAACCATTCTCAATGTTTAACAACTACCATGATAGTTAAATAAAATTATTCCTTTGTAGTAGGGAAAAATTGGCTTTATGCAAAACTATAACCATAGAGCTTTCCACCAGCCAAATATGCATATAGAATAGCCTGTTCATTCCATTACTCTCTATGTGTTACTTTGCCAGCATATTCCATGTGCTGACCCGTTTCGGGCTGCAACGTTAATGTTGCAGACTTTTCAGACGACGATTAAGGAGTTTTTAGGTCGTGGTTCTATACTCAGTGATGCCGTTGGAGTTGATGGACTCACTTATCTTCCAAGCCTTCCGATGTTATCGTTATTAGATGGCCTTAAGCCATATTTATTGTAATAAGTTCTCTTTTGAGACATTCGAGGTAATAAGTGTGTGATTGCTACTCTGTTATAAATCCTTCGAGTACTATGTGGTGTCAGCATTACTGATCCAGGGATGACACCGGAGCACAGAGATTGGACCGTTTGAGGTCTGGTCGCTATAAGATGGTATCAGAGCACACGCTGACTGTAGGACACGACCACTAAGCTAAAGACCTAGATCACTACTCTCTCCTCTCTTTCTGACTCCTCATCTTTTCTACTCTTTTAGGATGGCGGATGCAAGGAACAAGTTCACGCAACCGGATGAAGATACACCCTTTAGACGTCACTTGAAGGAAGTCACTAGATACCTGAACATAGGAGTACCAAGCTTCACCGGAACCTACAACGGCACTCTACCTGAAGAAGAGCGCTGGATGATTCAAGTTCAAGTTCCAGGAAGGACGTTCATGCCAGTCACCGAGCCCATAGAGTTTTCTTTTGATGCACCAACTTGGAGTCTAGGAAAGAGCATGGCCGCTCACATCGCCATGGGACGTATTGGAGAAGTCTACCACAATGATCTCAAGGATACTGTCTACCAGATTTGTGGGCGCAGAGATGAGCACTGGGAGATGATCAGCACCAGGAAGGATAGATCAGTTGCAGCTTTTATCCAGGAGTTAAACCAGCACATTCGACGTCAGGAGAACCAGATGTGCGCCGACATGATAGATCTGAAGAAGGCTAGGACAAGAATCAAAGAACTGGAGGAAGAACTCAAGGCTACACGTGAGGATTACGAAGAGGAAATCGAAGTATTAGTGGAGAAGAATGATGATCTGATCAAGAAGATCAGAATATTTTTGGGAGGCCCTACACCAGTAGAAGAATACGAAGAACCCAAGGAGATTCGCCCGGAAGACTACATCATCATCGACGACACCGACTCGGATCCAGATGATAGCGATGATGACTATGTTGATGAAGCTGGAGCAGATATAATGGAGTCTGAACTGAAGAATATTTCTAGTAGACCACCTCATCAGTAGTAGTAGTCCACCATGTAAATATAGTAGTCCGCGCACTCTTGCGATAGTTAGATCGTTTGTATGCCCTTGTTTGATTGATTGAATGAAGTAAATTGTTTGCTTTTGCCTCATGTGCATATGGGTAGTGTTTCCTCTTTAGACCCCTCTCTATTCTTAAATCTCATCTTTTCTGAAACCCTCAGATGCCTCCGAGACGTGACCCCGGATTTACTTTTCCACCGGAGCTCACCCAGTTGATCCAGCAGCAGAACACATTGATGCAGTTGCTAGTCCAGAATCAGAATCAGGGGAATAACAACAACAACCCACCACCACCACCACTTGTTGATCACTTAGCCCGTTTTCTTAGGCTGAATCTGCCGGTGTTTCCAGTAGCACCGAGCCAATAGTAGTAGTTGATTGGCTCTGCAAGACAGCTAGAGAGTTGACCACAGCAGGATGCACGGATGCGGAAAAGGTGAAGTTTGCTGCACATCAGCTTGAGGGACCCGCAGCATCATGGTGGGAGAATTTCACAGCCACTTTCCCTGTCGACACTATCACGTGGGACCAGTTTCAGCAGGCTTTTCGAAGTGCCCATGTTTCAGCGGGAGCTATGGCCATGAAGAAACGGGAGTTTCACAACTTGCGCCAAGGAGGACGGACAGTTGGCCAGTATGTGGAGGACTTTAGTAAATTAGCACGTTATGCCCTAGATGACGTTACTACGGATGTAGCTAAGCAGGAGAAGTTTCTGGAAGGACTGAATGATGAGTTGAGCATGCAGTTGATGGTAGCCACCTTCAACAGCTACCAGGAGTTGGTAGATCGTGCTCTCATGATTGAAGGGAAGCAGCAGCAGATTGAGAATTGCAAGAGGAAGTATGGACAAGGGAAGCGAACTTCAGGAGCTCAGCAGAAGCCACGTTTTACCCCTAGACCGGGAGGACATTTTCAGCATACCCATGGAGGAGGTACCTCGCACAATCACAATGGCACCAAGAATGGTAATGGGAATGGAGGAAGCAACAGCCAGAACCGCACCAACCCATCGACCCCAGCCAAGAGAGACCTGAGCCAAGTCACTTGTTTTAAGTGTCAGAAGACCGGACATTATGCCAATGAATGTCCTGAATCTTAGAATGGAAATGGCAATGGAAGCTCTGGGAAGAAGCCGAACCCTTTCAATAGGGACAGGTGAACCACGTTAACGTGGAGGAGGTTGAAGAGCAGCCGGATGCAGTAATCGGTAAGTTTTTGGTTAAGTCATTTACTGCACTCGTTCTTTTTGATACTGGTGCATCGCATTCATACATATCAAGGGGATTTGTGGATAAGTATAACCTGCCCACCAAAGTTCTTAGAACACCTATGTTAGTAAGCTCACCAGGAGCGGAGTATATGGCCAGCCAAGGATGTTTTCAAGTGCCATTAAGTATAGGTAGGCATGTGTTCCCCTCAGATTTGATAATATTGGAATCACAAGGTTTGGATGTAATTCTGGGTATGGATTGGTTGTTGATTATGGAGGAAACATCGATTGCGCCAGTAAGTCAATCTTGCTTACCACCCCAGAAGGGAGAAGGATCAAGTATGTATCCCGGCATGCGCCGAAGAGGACTCAAGTAAATTGTTTAACAGGAGTTGTGCAGGAGGAAGTACCAGTGGTGAAGGATTTCCTGGATGTATTTCCGAAAGAATTGCCAAGCATGCCACCGGATAGAGATATTGAGTTTTTGATTGAGCTTTTGCCAGGCACAGGGCCAATATCAAAGAGACCATATAGGATGCCCGCAAAGGATTTGGTGGAAATTAAGAAGCAGATTAAGGAGTTACTAGATAAAGGATATATTCGCCCAAGTTCTTCACCTTGGGGATCGCCAGTACTTCTGGTAGAAAAGAAGGATGGATCGTTAAGGATGGTTGTTGATTATTGAGGTTTGAGTGAAGTAACCATCAAGAACAAGTACCCACTACCGATGATCAATGATCTGTTTGATCGATTGCAAGGAGCTAAGGTATTTTCCAAGATCGATCTGCGATCCGGATACCACCAGTTGAAGATTCGAGAACAGGATATACCTAAGACAACTTTTACCACCAGGTATGGGCTGTACGAGTATACCGTTATGTCATTTGGTCTGACTAACGCACCTGCATATTTTATGAACATGATGAACAAAGTGTTTATGGAGTTTTTGGATAAGTTCATCGTAGTCTTCATTGATGATATCCTGGTTTATTCGAAGAATGAAGAGGAGCATAAGGAGCATTTGCGTTTGGTGCTTGGTAAACTCAGAGAACATCAACTATATGCCAAGTTCAGCAAATGTGAGTTTTGGTTGAAGGAAGTTGGATTTATCGGACACGTTATATCCGGGGAAGGTATAGCAGTAGATCCCACCAAAGTTGATACTGTGACCAAGTGGGAAGCCCCGACAACGGCTGGAGAGATTCGGAGTTTTCTTGGACTCGCAGGATACTATCGGAGGTTTATTGAGAATTTCTCAAAGATTGCGAAGCCTATGATGGAATTGTTGGAAAAGGATACCAAGTTCATATGGACTGAGGAATGCGAGGCTAGTTTTTAGGAGTTGAAGAAACGTTTGGTTACCTCACCAGTGTTGATTTTGCCAGACCAGACCAAGGATTATGAGGTGTATTGCGACGCTTCACGTCGAGGACTTGGAGCAGTTCTTATGCAGGAAGGAAGAGTTGTTTCATATGCCTCACGACAGCTTAAGCCCCATGAGTTGAATGATGCTACGCATGATTTGGAATTAGCAGCCGTAGTACATGCGTTGAAGACTTGGAGAGATTTTCTGATTGGAAACCATTGCGAGGTGTACACGGATCACAAGAGTTTGAAGTATATTTTCACACCGAAGGAGTTGAACCTCAGATAAAGGAGATGGTTGGAGCTCATCAAGGATTATGATATGAAATTGCATTATCACCCCGGAAAGGCTAATGTAGTAGCTGACGCGTTGAGCCGTCAGAGCCATGTCAACACCCTAATGATGGGAGATTTACCTAGGGAGTTAGCCGAAAATCTTCGAGAGCTATGTATGGAAATAGTTCCAAGAGGCTATGTAGCAGCATTGGAGATTCAGTCTAATTTGATGGATAAGATCAGAGAAGCCCAGAAGACTGACAAGGCGATTGCGTCCATAAAGGAGAAAATGAGCAAGGGAAAGGCTAAAGGATTTCGTGAGGATGAGCACGATACCTTATGGTTTGAAGACCGTGTTTATGTGCCTAATGATTCGGAGATCAGGAAGTTATTTTACAAGAGGCCCATGATTCACCGTATTCGATTCACCCAGGAAATACCAAGATGTATTTGGATTTGAAGGATACTTTCTGGTGGACCTGAATGAAGAATGATATTGCAGAGTATGTAGCAGTTTGTGATGTATGTCAAAGAGTAAAGGCAGAGCATCAGAAGCCAGTCGGATTGCTACAACCATTGCCGATACCCAAATGGAAGTGGGATAAGTTAGGCATGGATTTTATTACAGGATTGCCTAGAACACGTTCAGGCTATGACTCGATATGGGTTGTAGTCGATCGTTTGACAAAGGTAGCTCATTTCATTCCCGTGAAGACTACCTATACTAGTGCAAAGTTGGCAAAGATATATATGACCAGAATCGTTTGTCTGCATGGAGTTCCAAGGAGCATAGTGTCAGATAGAGGAACCCAATTTACCTCAAAGTTCTGGAATCAGTTGCATGAAACTTTGGGTACCAGACTGGAATTTAGCACAGCTTTCCATCCGCAGAGAGATGGACATACCGAAAGAGTCAATCAGATTTTGGAGGATATGCTAAGAGCTTGTGCACTAGATTATGGATCTAGTTGGGACGAGAATTTTCCATATGCAGAGTTCTCTTACAACAACAGCTATCAATCCAGTTTGAAGATAGCACCTTTCGAAGCCTTGTACGGAAGGAGGTGCAGGACCCCATTGTCTTGGGATGAAGTTGGAGACCGCCAGTTGTTTGGACTAGATCTGATAAAGGAGTCTGAACAGAAAGTGAAATTGATTCGCGATAGGCTCAAGGTAGCTCAATCCAGGCAGAAGAGTTATGCAGATTCTAAACGCAAGGAGACAGTTCACGAAGTCGGAGACCGAGTTTATCTTCGAGTATCACCACTTCGAGGAGTTAAGCGCTTTGGAGTTAAGGGAAAGTTAGCGCCACGTTTTGTAGGCCCATACAAGGTTTTGGAGCGTATGGGAGAAGTTGCCTATAAGTTGGAATTGCCTGAAGGATTATCAGGAGTTCACGACGTGTTCCACGTTTCCCAGTTGAAGAAGTGCCACGCAGAGATGGCTGATATACCGCTGAGAGATACGGTACCGCTGGAAGCTATTCAGTTGGACAGTGATTTGACCTATGAGGAGAAATCAGTTAAGATTCTAGAGTATGCCAGTCGAGTCACCCACAGCAAGGTTATCAAGTTTTGCAAGGTTCAGTGGAGCCACCACACGGAGGATGAAGTCACCTGGGAATGAGAGGAAGATTTGCTGAAGGACCATCCTCACCTATTTTCTAGCCAACCCGAATCTCGAGGGCGAGATTCATCTTAAGGGGGGTAGGTTTGTAACATCCCAAATTTTCAATTTGGAATGTTATACACTAGATCATCATTGCATATCATATTTATTGCATTTTGGTTAATCCTAGAAATTTCACGTAACTCAAGGACCCTCGGAGAGAGTTGGGGATTTCGTTATTTTCATATTTGAGTTGTCTCAAATTTTGAAAATAGGATCGTTTGATTTTATTTATTTTCTCTTCAATTATTTCTATTACAAAAATAATGAGAGAGGGAATAAAAGGACTTTCCCAAAATAAAGAAATATTGAGGATTTAATAAAAAAATCAAACAAGATTTTATTTTGGTTTTATTTGCTATTTTATTTGGATTTAGGAAAAATGCGCGTTTTTCAAATTTGCATTTAGGCCCCAAATAAATGATCATCCTGTGCGGCTTGATTTTAGAAGCCGGGAAAAATTTATTTCGGGATTTTTTGAGTTCGTTTAGTATTCCTTTTGTTTTTTTTCTGAGCGTAACTATTTAAAAAACGCAACCGACCTAACGGGCCGTGTCCGACCTGGACACTAGGCCCGGCCGGCTTTATAAGCCGGGGAGGCCCAGCCGGACCCCCCCCCTCAAACCCTAACCGCCTAGCCCGCCGCTGCCGCCGCCGTCGCCGCGCTGCGCCGCCGCCGCTGCCGCTGCCCCGCACCACCGCCCGCGCCGCCGACCGCCGCCGCCGCCCGTCGCCATCGCCAGATCCGTTGCCGGAGGTAGACCTCGCCGCCGCCGTTTTTTCTCAAAAAACCGTTCGGTTTTTCCGACGGTTTTGTTCGTTTTTTTAGTTTCGGTTTTTTAAATAGATCGGTTTTTCCGGTTTATTTAATTAGCAAGAGTTCGTCCATTCGTTCGTTTTAACGAACGTTCGTCGTTTTTCTTTTTCTCGTATTAAATCCGCGATTTTTCAGATCGTGATTTCTGATCCGATTTTCGTTTTAGTCCAACTTTTCGCTCGTTTATCGGAATCAGGCGATTCAAACGCCTGGAGTTTCGTCATGAAACCCTCTTTCCGTTTAACCAAATCAAACAAGTTTTTGCCACTGTAAAAATTTCCCTAGATCCAGAATAGTAAACGAAGCCTTTTTCTTTTGCCGTTTGTCTTTCGTTGCTTCGTTCGATTTGATTCTTTTTGCCAACCGAAGTTCTTAAGTTGAACTTTCTGGTTAGATCTCTTATTTGAGTTTTACCTGTGCATTAGTTGAGTAATTGTTGTATGCTTTTTTGTTTGCGATAGAGTACCCGGAGTGCGCCGCTTGCTACTTTGAATCGCTAGGTTTCCCGGATCAACAGCAAGGCAAGTAACACTTTGATCATGTTTTCCCTCTACCCAGTTTTATTGCATTAGATCAATCCTCACACATTGCATGATTAGGATATAATTAAATTGTGGGTTTGGGAAGTAGATGAGGTAGAACCTATTACCTATTATTATTAAACCCTTAGGAGTTACTTCTATGCTTGCTTATTATTGCCATGCTATGCTCGTAGACGTGGATTGTGTTTGAGAGTATTTCATGTTAGATGTGAGATTGTTAATTAATGGTTTACTTAAGGTGGCAACTTAAATACACATCTGGGTGGATTGAGGCACCTGGGTATTACAGGATTGCCTATTTTTTTATGGACCGCCACCCAGGCTCAAAGGGATCATGAGATTATT
Organism: Triticum urartu; assembly: GCF_056163025.1. Taxonomy (NCBI): domain Eukaryota; kingdom Viridiplantae; phylum Streptophyta; class Magnoliopsida; order Poales; family Poaceae; genus Triticum; species Triticum urartu. Next base: position 417,462,267 of record NC_141877.1, on the reverse strand, counting down.
CATGCTAGAAACTTCCGTGTGCGGCCACAAGCTATTATGGGCTCTAGCATAGTTGACTAAGTTGTGCGAACTCTTAGAGTGGTAGACTAGCAGATGTAGGGGAAAGTAGGTGTAACGGTCTACCCGATCGTAAGGTGCTAGTGCTTCTGAAAGACTATGTCTCGGTCATCCGTCTTCTCAAACACCATGTAGTGCGAGAAACCAAACGGAGGCGATCGAGTCTTGTGGGGAAAAGTGTGCAAACCTCTGCAGAGTGTATAAACTAATCATTATTCGCCGTGTCCCCGGTTATGGACATCTTGAGTATCTAGTACCTGGATTATCATGTGAATCTCAACATGTTACTCTAAAATTAATTTTGATGGGTTTTGTTTAATGATGATGCTTAATTGGGATTGAGAATGCTGTCAACCATTCTCAATGTTTAACAACTACCATGATAGTTAAATAAAATTATTCCTTTGTAGTAGGGGAAAATTGGCTTTACGCAAAACTGTAACCATAGAGCTTTCCACCAGCCAAATATGCATATAGAATAGCCTGTTCATTCCATTACTCTCTATGTGTTACTTTGCCAGCATATTCCATGTGCTGACCCGTTTCGGGCTGCAACATTAATGTTGCAGACTTTTCAGACAACGGTTAAGGAGTTTTTAGGTCATGGTTCTATACTCAGTGATGCCGTTGGAGTTGATGGACTCACTTATCTTCCAAGCCTTCCGCTGTTATCGTTATTATATGGCCTTAAGCCATATTTATTGTAGTAAGTTCTCTTTTGAGACATTCGAGGTAATAAGTGTGTGATTGCTACTCTGTTATAAATCCTTCGAGTACTGTGTGGTGTCAACATTACTGATCCAGGGATGACACCGGAGCACAGAGATTGGACCGTTTGAGGTCTGGTCGCTACAGAGACTAATGCTTTCTTAAGTATTTCAAATGCTTCTACACAATCATCATCAAAGACAAACGGTACATCTTTTTGTAATAAATTAGTCAGAGGCCGATAAATTTTCGAGAAGTCCTTAATGAACCTCCTATAAAATCCGGTGTGACCAAGGAAACTTCTTATACCTTTGATGTCCTTGGGACATGGTATCTTTTCAATAGCATCAACCTTGGCTTTATCAACTTCAATACCTCTTTCATAAACTTTATGCCCCAAGACAATACCTTCATTAACCATAAAGTGGCACTTTTACCAATTCAAGACAAGATTAGTTTCTTCACATCTCTGCAAAACTCGATCAAGATTGCTCAAGCAATCATCAAAATAAGATCCATAGACAGAAAAGTCATCCATGAAAACCTCACAAATCTTTTCACAAAAGTCAGAGAATATAGCCATCATGCATCTTTGAAAGGTAGCAGGTGCATTACATAAACCAAAAGGCATACGTCTATAAGCAAAAGTACCAAAAGGGCATGTAAAAGTAGTCTTTGATTGATCTTTAGCCGACACGGGTATCTGAGAGAAACCAGAATAACCATCTAGAAAGCAGTAATGTGTATGTTTGCATAATCTTTCTAGCATTTGATCGATAAAAGGTAAGGGGTAATGATCTTTCTTAGTAGCCTTATTTAATTTGCGGAAATCAATTACCATCCTATAACCGGTAATAATTCTTTGTGGAATCAATTCATCTTTATCATTAGGAACAACAGTAATACCTCCCTTCTTAGGGACACAATGAACATGACTTACCCACTGACTATCAGCAACGGGATAAATTATACCTGTCTCCAGAAGCTTTAGTATTTCTTTTCTTACCCCTTCTTTCATTTTAGGATTCAGACGTCGTTGAGGATCACGAATTGGTTTGGCATCTGCTTCCAAATTTATTTTATGTTGACATAGAGTGGGACTAATGCCCTTAAGATCATCAAGAGTATATCCAATAGCAGCAGGGTGCTTCTTCAGAGTTTTCAATACTCTTTCTTCTTCGTGCTCTGAAAGGTTAGCACTAATAATAACAGGGTATATCTTCTTTGCATCAAGATAAGCATATTTAAGATTATTAGGTAACGGTTTAAGCTCAAACACAGGATCACCCTTAGGTGGAGGAGGATCCCCTAGGATTTCAACAGGAAAATTGTGTTTTAGCATAGGTTCTTGTTTAAAGAATACTTCATCTATTTCCCTTCTATCATTCATAAACATATCATTCTCATGGTCTAGCAAATATTGTTCTAAAGGATCACTAGGAGGTACGGCAATAGAAGCAAGACCAATAATTTCATCCTTACTAGGCAATTCTTCTTCACGGTGTTGTTTACTAAATTTAGAGAAATTAAACTCATGAGTCATATCATCCAAGCCAATAGTAACAACATTCTTTTCGCAGTCTATCCTAGCATTAACTATATTCAAGAAGGGTCTACCAAATATAATGGGACAAAAGCTATCTTGTGGAGAACTAAGAACAAGAAAATCAGCAGGATATTTAGTTTTCCCGCACAAGACTTCAACATCTCTAACAATTCCCATTGCTGAAATAGTATCTCTATTAGCAAGTTTAATTGTGACATCAATATCATCTAACTCAGCAGGTGCAATTTCATGCTTGATTTCTTTATATAGGTCATAAGGTATAACACTAGCACTAGCACCCATATCACATAAGCCATGATAACAATGATTTCCTATTTTAACAGAAATAACAGGCACGCCTACCACAGGTCTATGTTTATCTTTAGCACAAGGTTCAGCAATTCTAGCAGTTTCACCGCAAAACTAAATAACATGCCCATCAATATTATCAGAAAAGAGCTCTTTAACAATAGCAATATTAGGTGCAACTTTAACTTTCTCAGGAGGTGTATATGTTTTAATATTGCTTTTACGAACCACAATTGAAGCTTTAGCATGATCCTTTATCCTAACAGGGAAAGGTGGTTTCTCAACATAACAAGTAGGAACAATAGGATCATTATAAGTGACCGTCTTTTCTTCAACTTTAATAGGTGCAGCTACTTTTACTTCTATGGGAGGATGATATTTAAACCACTTCTCCTTAGGGAGATCAACATAAGTAGCAAAAGATTCACAGAAAGAAGCTACTATCTCAGAATCAAGTCCATATTTAGTGCTAAACTTACGGAAAATATCGATATCCATAAAAGATTTAACACAATCAAACTTAGGTGTCATACCTGACTCCTTACCATTGTCGAGGTCCCAATCTTCAGAGTTGTGTTTAATTCTACCCAATAAATCCCATCTAAATCCAATAGTCTTCATCATAAAAGAGCCAGCACAAGAAGTATCAAGCATGGTGCGATTATTTTCAGAAAGCCGAGCATAAATTTTTTGAAGAATTGTTTCTCTTGGAAGCTCATGATTGGGGCATGAATATAACATTGATTTAAGCCTCCCCCAAGCTTGAGCGATGCTTTCTCCTTCACGAGGCCAAAAATTATATATATATATATATAATTGCGAGCACGATGAACAAGATGCATAGGGTAATACTTTTGATGAAATTCCAATTTCAATCTTCTATGTTCCATGATCCCATATCATCACATAGCCTATACCATGTCAATGTGTCTCCCTTCAAAGATAAAGGGAATACATTCTTCTTAGCAACATCGGGAATACCTGCAAGCTTAAATAATCCACAAACTTCATCCACATATATTAGGTGTTCATCAGGATGCTTTGTTCCATCTCCTGTAAAAGGATTAGCTAGTAGTTTTTCTATTATACTCGAAGGATACTCATAAGGAATTTCATTTTCAATAGGTTTAGTAGGTTGAGGAGCAACTCTTTGCTCTACTGGTCGGGGTGAAGATACCCCGAACAAGCCCCTCAGAGGATTACTTTCCATAGTAACAAGTGACAGTAAATTTCAGCACACTATATAAATTTTTCCTTACCAAATTGCACCTACCAAAGGCGCTTCACTCCCCGGCAACGGTGCCAGAAAAGAGTCTTGATGACCCACAAGTATAGGGGATCTATCATAGTCCTTTCAATAAGTAAGAGTGTCGAACCCAACAAGGAGCAGAAGGAAATGATAAACGGTTTTCAGCAAGGTATTCTTTGCAAGTGCTGAAATAAGTGGTAACAGATAGTTTTGTGATAAGATAATTTGTAACGAGCAACAAGTAACAAAAGTAAATAAAGTGCAGCAAGGTGGCCCAATCCTTTTTGTAGCAAAGGACAAGCCTGGACAAACTCTTATATAAGGAAAAGCGCTCCCGAGGACACATGGGAATATTGTCAAGCTAGTTTTCATCACGTTCATATGATTCGTGTTCGGTACTTTGATAATTTGACATGTGGGTGGACCGGTGCTTGGGTGCTGTTCTTACTTGAACAAGCATCCCACTTATGATTAACCTCTATTGCAAGCATCCGCAACTACAACAAAAGTATTAAGGTAAACCTAACCATAGCATGAAACATATGGATCCAAATCATCCCCTTACGAAGCAACGCATAAACTAGGGTTTAAGCTTCTGTCACTCTAGCAACCCATCATCTACTTATTACTTCCCAATGCCTTCCTATAGGCCCAAATAACGGTGAAGTGTTATGTAGTCGACGTTCACATAAAACCACTAGAGGCTAGACAACATGCATCTCATCAAAATATCGAACGAATACCAAATTCACATGACTACTAATAGCAAGACTTCTCCCTTGTCCTCAGGAACAAATGTAACTACTCACAAAGCATAAACATGTTAATAATCAGAGGGGTATTGATATGCATAAAGGATCTGAACATATGATCTTCCACCAATTAAACCAACTAGCATCAACTCCAAGGAGTAATTAACACTACTAGCAACCTACTAGCACCAATCCCGGACTTGAAGATAAGAATCGGATACAAGAGATGAACTAGGGTTTTGAGATGAGATGGTTGTTGGAAATATGCCCTAGAGGCAATAATAAAATGGTTATTATTATATTTCTTTGTTCATGATAATTGTCTATTGTTCATGCTATAATTGTGTTATCCGGAAATCGTAATACATGTGTGAATACATAGACCACAACACGTCCCTAGTGAGCCTCTAGTTGACTAGCTCGTTGATCAAAAAATAGTCATGGTTTCCTGACTATGGACATTGGATGTCATTGATAACGGGATCACACCATTAGGAGAATGATGTGATGGACAAGACCCAATCCTAAGCATAGCTCAAAGATCGTGTAGTTCGTTAGCTAGAGCTTTTCCGAATGTCAAGTATCATTTCCTTAGACCATGAGATTGTGCAAATCCCGGATACCGTAGGAGTGCCTTGGGTGTGCCAAACGTCACAACGTAACTGGGTGACTATAAAGGTACACTACGGGTATCTCTGAAAGTGTCTGTTGGGTTGGCACGAATCGAGACTGGGATTTGTCACTCCGTATGACGGAGAGGTATCTCTGGGCCCACTCGGTAATGCATCATCATAATGAGCTCAATGTGACCAAGTGGTTGATCACGGGATCATGCATTACGGTACGAGTAAAGTGACTTGCCGGTAACGAGATTGAACGAGGTATTGGGATACCGACGATCGAGTCTCGGGCAAGTAACGTACCGATTGACAAAGGGAATTGTATGCGGGATTGATTGAATCATCGACATCGTGGTTCATCCGATGAGATCATCGAGGAGCATGTGGGAGCCAACATTGGTATCCTGATCCTGCTGTTGGTTATTGACCGGAGAGTCGTCTCGGTCATGTCTGCGTGTCTCCCGAACCCGTAGGGTCTACACACTTAAGGTTCGGTGACGCTAGGGTTGTTGAGATATTAGTATACGGTAACCCGAAAGTTGTTCGGAGTCCCGGATGAGATCCCGGACGTCACGAGGAGTTCCAAAATGATCCGGAGGTGAAGATTTATATATAGGAAGTCAAGTTTCAGCCATCGGGAAAGTTTCGGGGGTAATCGGTATTGTACCGGGATCACCGGAAGGGTTCCGGGGGTCCACCAGGTGGGGCCACCTATCCCGGAGGGCCCCATGGGCTGAAGTGGGAGGGGAACCAGCCCCTAGTGGGCTGGTGCACCCCCCATGGGCCTCCCCCTGCGCCTAGGGTTGGAAACCCTAGGGGTGGGGGCGCCCCACTTGGCTTGGGGGACACTCCACCCCCCTTGGCCGGCGCCCCCCTAGGGGTCCTATATATAGTGGGGGGAGGGAGGGCAGCCGCACCCTAGCCCCTGGCGCCTCCCTCTCCCTCCCGTGACACCTCTCCTTCTCGCAGTGCTCGGCGAAGCCCTGCCGAGATCGCCGTAGTTTCCACCACCACGCCGTCGTGCTGCTGGATCTCCATCAACCTCTCCTTCCCCCTTGCTGGATCAAGTTGGAGGAGACGTCTTCCCAACCGTACGTGTGTTGAACGCGGAGGTGCCGTCCATTCGGTACTAGGTCATCGGTGATTTGGATCACGACGAGTACGACTCCATCAACCCCGTTCTCTTGAACGCTTCCGCGCCTGATGTACTAGGGTATGTAGATGCAGTCCCCTCTCCCTCGTTGCTAGATGACTCCATATATTGATCTTGGTGATGCGTAGAAAATTTTAAAATTCTGCTACGTTCCCCAACAGTGGCATCATGAGCTAGGTCTATGCGTAGTTTCTATGCACGAGTAGAACACAAAGCAGTTGTGGGCGTCGATATTGTCAATTTACTTGTTGTTACTAGTCTTATCTTGATTCGGCGGCATCGTGGGATGAAGCGGCCAGGACCGAACTTACACGTACGCTTACGTGAGACTGGTTCCACCGATTGACATGCACTAGTTGCATAAGGTGGCTGGCGGGTGTCTGCCTCTCCCACTTTAGTCGGATCTGATTCGATGAAAAGGGTCCTTATGAAGGGTAAATAGAAATTGGCATATCACGTTGTGGTTTTGGCGTAGGTAAGAAACGTTCTTGCTCGAAACCTGTAGCAGGCACGTAAAAACTTGCAACAACAATTAGAGGACGTCTAACTTGTTTTTGCAGCATGTGTCGTGTGATGTGATATGGCCAAAAGGATGTGATGAATGATATATGTGATGTATGAGATTGATCAAGTTCTTGTAATAGGAATCACGACTTGCATGTCGATGAGTATGACAACCAGCGGGAGCCATAGGAGTTGTCTTTATTTATTTATGACCTGTGAGTCAACATAAATGTCATGTAATTACTTTACTTTATTGCTAAAGCGTTAGCTATAGTAGTAGAAGTAATAGATGACGAGACAACTTCAAGAAGACACGATGATAGAGATCATGATGATGGAGATCATGGTATCATGCCGGTGACAACGATGATCATGGAGCCCCGAAGATGGAGATCAAAAGGAGCAAATGATATTGGCCATATCATGTCACTATTTGATTGCATGTGATGTTTATCATGTTTTACATCTTATTTGCTTAGAATGACGGAGCTTAAATAAGATGATCCCTCGTAATAATTTCAAGAAAGTGTTCCCCCTAACTGTGCACCGTTGCGAAGGTTCGTTGTTTCGAAGCACCATGTGATGATCAGGTGTGATAGATTCTAACGTTCGAATACAACGGGTGTAAGCCAGATTTACACACGCAATACACTTAGGTTGACTTGACGAGCCTAGCATGTACAGACATGGCCTCGGAACACGGAAGACCGAAAGGTCGAGCATGAGTCGTATAGAAGATACGATCAACATGAAGATGTTCACCGATGTTGACTAGTCCGTCTCACGTGATGATCAGACACGGCCTAGTTGACTCGGATCATGTTTCACTTAGATGACTAGAGGGATGCCTATCTGAGTGGGAGTTCATTGAATAATTTGATTAGATGAACTTAGTCTAAAATCTTTACAATATGTCTTGTAGATCAAATGGCCCACGTTGTCCTCAACTTCAACGCGTTCCTAGAGAAAACCAAGCTAAAAGATGATGGCAGCAACTATACGGACTGGGTCCGGAACCTGAGGATCATCCTCATAGCTGCCAAGAAAGATTATGTCCTAGAAGCACCGCTAGGTGACGCACCCATCCCAGAGAACCAAGACGTTATGAACGCTTGGCAGACACGTGCTGATGATTACTCCCTCGTTCAGTGCGACATGCTTTATAGCTTAGAACCGGGGCTCCAAAAGCGTTTTGAGCAACACGGAGCATATGAGATGTTCGAAGAGCTGAAAATGGTTTTCCAAGCTCATGCCCGGGTCGAGAGATATGAAGTCTTCGACAAGTTCTTCAGTTGTAAGATGGAGGAAAATAGTTCTGTCAGTGAGCACATACTCAAAATGTCTGGGTTGCATAACCGCTTGACTCAGCTGGGAGTTAATCTCCCGGATGACGCGGTCATTGACATAATCCTTCAGTCGCTTCCACCGAGCTACAAGAGCTTTGTGATGAACTTCAATATGCAGGGGATGGAAAAGACCATTCCTGAGGTATATTCTATGCTGAAATCAGCGGAAGTGGAAATCAAAAAGGAACATCAAGTGTTGATGGTGAATAAAACCACTAAGTTCAAGAAAGGCAAGGGTAAAAAGAACTTCAAGAAGGACGGCAAGGGAGTTTCCGCGCCCGGTAAGCAAGCTCCCGGGAAGAAGTCAAAGAATGGACCCAAGCCTGAGACTGAGTGCTTTTATTGCAAGGGAAGTGGTCACTGGAAGCGGAATTGCCCCAAATACTTAGCGGACAAGAAGGCCGGCAACACTAAAGGTATATGTGATATACATGTAATTGATGTGTACCTTACCAGTACTCGTAGTAGCTCCTGGGTATTTGATACCGGTGCGGTTTCTCACATTTGTAACTCAAAGCAGGAGCTGCGGAATAAGCGGAGACTGGCGAAGGACGAGGTGACGATGCGCATCGGGAATGGTTCCAAGGTCGATGTGATTGCCGTCGGCACGCTACCTCTACATTTACCTGTGGGATTAGTTTTAAACCTCAATAATTGTTATTTAGAGCCAGCTTTGAGCATGAACAATGTATCAGGATCTCGTTTAATTCGAGATGGCTACTCATTTAAATCCGAGAATAATGGTTGTTCTATTTATATGAGAGATATGTTTTATGGTCATTTTCCGTTGGTGAATGGTTTATTCTTAATGAATCTCGAGCGTAATGTTACACATATTCATAGTGTGAATACCAAAACATGTAAGGTTGATAATGATAGTCCCACATACTTGTGGCACTGCCGCCTTGGTCACATAGGTGTCAAACGCATGAAGAAGCTCCATGCAGATGGACTTTTGGAGTCTCTTGATTACGAATCATTTGACACGTGCGAACCATGCCTCATGGGTAAAATGACCAAGACTCCGTTCTCAGGAACAATGGAGTGAGCAACCAACTTATTGGAAATCATACATACTGATGTGTGCGGTCCAATGAGTGTTGAGGATCGCGGTGGCTATCGTTATGTTCTCACCCTCGCTGATGACTTGAGTAGATATGGGTATGTCTACTTGATGAAACACAAGTCTGAGACCTTTGAAAAGTTCAAGGAATTTCAGAGTGAGGTTGAGAATCAACGTGATAGAAAAATCAAGTTCTTGCGATCAGATCATGGGGGAGAATACTTGAGTCACGAATTTGGCACACACTTAAGGAAATGTGGAATAGTTTCACAACTCACGCCGCCTGGAACACCTCAGCGTAATGGTGTGTCCGAACATCGTAATCGCACTCTATTGGATATGGTGTGATCTATGATGTCTCTTACCGATCTACCGCTGTCATTTTGGGGCTATGCTTTAGAGACTGCCGCATTCACTTTAAATAGGGCTCCGTCGAAATCCGTTGAGACGACACCGTATGAATTATGGTTTGGGAAGAAACCTAAGCTGTCGTTTCTAAAAGTTTGGGGATGCGATGCTTATGTCAAGAAACTTCAACCTGAAAAGCTCGAACCCAAATCGGAAAAATGCGTCTTCATAGGATACCCTAAAGAAACTATTGGGTATACCTTCTACCTCAGATCCGAAGGCAAGATCTTTGTTGCCAAGAATGGATCCTTTCTAGAGAAAGATTTTCTCTCGAAAGAAATAAGTGGGAGGAAAGTAGAACTTGATGAAGTATTGCCTCTTGAACCGGAGAGTGGCGTAGCTCAGGAAATTGTTCCTGAGGTGCCTACACCGACTAGAGAGGAAGTTAATGATGATGGTCATGAAAGTTCAGATCAAGTTGCTACTGAACTTCGTAGGTCCACAAGGACACATTCTGCACCAGAGTGGTATGGCAACCCTGTCCTGGAAATCATGTTGTTAGACAATGGTGAACCTTCGAACTATGAAGAAGCGATGGCGGGCCCAGATTTCGACAAATGGCTGGAAGCCATGAAATCTGAGATAGGATCCATGTATGAAAACGAAGTATGGACTTTGACTGACTTGCCCGATGATCGGTGAGCCATAGAAAATAAATGGATCTTTAAGAAGAAGACACACGCGGATGGTAATGTAACTATCTATAAAGCTCGGCTTGTCGCTGAGGGTTATTGACAAGTTCAAGGGGTTGACTACGATGAGACTTTCTCACCCGTAGCGAAGCTGAAGTCCGTCTGAATCATGTTGGCAATTGCCGCATTCTATGATTATGAGATATGGCAAATGGACGTCAAATCCTTAATGGTTTCCTTAAGGAAGAATTGTATATGATGCAGCCGGAAGGTTTTGTCGATCCTAAGAATGCTAACAAGGTGTGCAAGCTCCAACGCTCGATCTATGGGCTGGTGCAAGCATCTCAGAGTTGGAACATTCGTTTTGATGAGATGATCAAAGCGTTTGGGTTTACGCAGACTTATGGAGAAGCTTGCATTTACAAGAAAGTGAGTGGGAGCTCTTTAGCATTTCTCATATTGTATGTGGATGACATACTGTTGATGGGAAATGATATAGAATTCTTGGAAAGCATAAAGGCCTACTTGAACAAGTGTTTTTCAATGAAGGATCTTGGAGAAGCTGCTTACATATTAGGCATCAAGATCTATAGAGATAGATCGAGACGCCTCATTGGTCTTTCACAGAGTACGTACCTTGACAAGATATTGAAGAAGTTCAATATGGATCAGTCAAAGAAGGGGTTCTTGCCTGTATTGCAAGGTACGAGATTGAGCACGGCTCAATGACCAACCACGGCAGAAGATAGAGAAAAGATGAGTGTCGTCCCCTATGCCTCGGCCATAGGGTCTATCATGTATGCTATGTTGTGTACCAGACCTAATGTAAACCTTGCCGTAAGTTTGGTAGGAAGGTACCAAAGTAATCCCGGCATGGAACACCGGACAGCGGTCAAGAATATCCTGAAGTACCTGAAGAGGACTAAGGATATGTTTCTCGTTTATGGAGGTGACGAAGAGCTCGTCATAAAGGGTTACGTCGATGCTAGCTTTGACACAGATCTGGATGACTCTAAGTCACAAACCGGATACGTGTATATTTTGAATGGTGGGGCAGTAAGCTAGTGCAGTTGCAAGCAAAGCGTTGTGGCGGGATCTACATGTGAAGCGGAGTACATGGCAGCCTCGGAGGCAGCACAAGAAGCAATCTGGGTGAAGGAGTTCATTACCGACCTAGGAGTCATTCCCAATGCGTCGTGCCCGATGACTCTCTTCTGTGACAACACTGGAGCTATTGCTCTTGCCAAGGAGCCCAGGTTTCACAGGAAGACCAGGCATATCAAGCGTTGATTCAACTCCATTCGTGAAAGTGTTCAAAATGGAGACATAGATATTTGTAAAGTACATACGGACCTGAATGTAGCAGATCCGTTGACTAAACCTCTCCCTAGAGCAAAACATGATCAACACCAGAACTCTATGGGTGTTCGATTCATCACAATGTAACTAGATTATTGACTCTAGTGCAAGTAGGAGACTGTTGGAAATATGCCCTAGAGGCAATAATAAAATGGTTATTATTATATTTCTTTGTTCATGATAATTGTCTATTGTTCATGCTATAATTGTGTTATCCGGAAATCGTAATACATGTGTGAATACATAGGCCACAACACATCCCTAGTGAGCCTCTAGTTGACTAGCTCGTTGATCAAAAGATAGTCATGGTTTCCTGACTATGGACATTGGATGTCATTGATAACGGGATCACATCATTAGGAGAATGATGTGATGGACAAGACCCAATCCTAAGCATAGCTCAAAGATCGTGTAGTTCGTTAGCTAGAGCTTTTCTGAATGTCAAGTATCATTTCCTTAGACCATGAGATTGTGCAACTCCCGGATACCGTAGGAGTGCTTTGGGTGTGCCAAACGTCACAACGTAACTGGGTGACTATAAAGGTACACTACGGGTATCTCTGAAAGTGTCTGTTGGGTTGGCACGAATCGAGACTGGGATTTGTCACTCCGTATGACGGAGAGGTATCTCTGGGCCCACTCGGTAATGCATCATCATAATGAGCTCAATGTGACCAAGTGGTTGATCACGGGATTATGCATTACAGTACGAGTAAAGTGACTTGTCGGTAACGAGATTGAACGAGGTATTGGGATACCGACGATCGAGTCTCGGGCAAGTAACGTACCGATTGACAAAGGGAATTGTATACAGGATTGATTGAATTCTCAACATCGTGGTTCATCCGATGAGATCATCGAGGAGCATGTGGGAGCCAACATGGGTATCCAGATCCCATTATTGGTTATTGATCGGAGAGTCGTCTCGGTCATGTCTGCGTGTCTCCCGAACCCGTAGGGTCTACACACTTAAGGTTCGGTGACGCTAGGGTTGTTGAGATATTAGTATACGGTAACTCGAAAGTTGTTCGGAGTCCCGGATGAGATCCCGGACGTCACGAGGAGTTCTGGAATGATCCGGAGGTGAAGATTTATATATAGGAAGTCAAGTTTCGGCCATCGGGAAAGTTTCGGGGGTAATCGGTATTGTACCGGGACCACCGGAAGGGTCCCGGGGGTCCACCGGGTGGGGCCACCTATCCCGGAGGGCCCCATGGGCTGAATTGGGAGGGTAACCAGCCCCTAGTGGGCTGGTGCGCCCCCCATGGGCCTCCCCCTGCGCCTAGGGTTGGAAACCCTAGGGGTGGGGGGCGCCCCACTTGGCTTGGGGGGCACTCCACCCCCCTTGGCCGCCGCCCCCCTTTGAGATTGCATCTCCTAGGGCCGCCCCCCTAGGGGTCCTATATATAGTGGGGGGAGGGAGGGCAGCCGCACCCTAGCCCCTGGCGCCTCCCTCTGCCTCCCGTGACACCTCTCCTTCTCGCAGTGCTCGGCGAAGCCCTGCCGAGATCGCCGTAGTTTCCACCACCACCCCGTCGTGCTGCTGGATCTCCATCAACCTCTCCTTCCCCCTTGCTGGATCAAGTTGGAGGAGACGTCTTCCCAACCGTACGTGTGTTGAACGCGGAGGTGCCGTCCGTTCAGCACTAGGTCATCGGTGATTTGGATCACGACGAGTACGACTCCATCAACCCCGTTCTCTTGAACGCTTCCGCGCGTGATCTACAAGGGTATGTAGATGCACTCCCCTCTCCCTCGTTGCTAGATGACTCCATAGATTGATCTTGGTGATGCATAGAAAATTTTAAAATTCTGCTACGTTCCCCAACAATGGTGCTGATGAAGATGTTGATGGAGATTGCCCTCTCCCGGTGAGAGGAGCGTTGGTGATGACGATGGCGATGATTTCCCCCTCCGGGAGGGAAGTTTCCCCGGAAGAACAGCTCTACCGGAGCTCTAGATTGGATCCGCCAAGGTTCCGCCTCGTGGCGGCGGAGTTTCGTCCCGAAAGGTTGCTTCTTATTTTTTTCTCGACGAAAGACTTCATATAGGAGAAGATGGTCATCGGAGAGCCACCAGGGGGCCCACGAGGCAGGGGGCGCGCCTTAGGGGGCGGCGCCCCCCACCCTCGCGAGAAGGGTGTGGCACCCCTGGTCTTCATCTTTGGCGAGGATTTTTCATTATTTATTATAAGGTGTTCCGTGGAGTTTCAGGATATTTGGAGTTGTGCAGAATAGGTCTCTAATATTTGATCCTTTTCCAGCCCAGAATTCCAGCTGCCGGCATTCTCCCTCCTTATGTAAACCTTGTAAAATAAGAGAGAATAGCCATACATATTGTGACATAATGTGAAATAACAGCCCGTAATGCAATAAATATTGATATAAAAGCATGATGCAAAATGGACGTACCACCGTGGCAGCGGGGTCCTAATGGAAACTAAGGGATATTAAGGCCTCCTTTTAATAGAGAACCGGAACAAAGCATTAGCACATAGTGAATACATGAACTCCTCAAACTACGGTCATCACCGGTAAGTATCCCAATTATTGTCACTTCGGGGTTAACGGATCATAACACATAATAGTTGACTATAGACTTGCAAGATAGGATCTAGAACTCTTATATTGATGAAAACATAATAGGTTCAGATCTGAAATCATGGCACTCGGGCCCTAGTGACAAGCATTAAGCATAACAAAGTCATAGCAACATCAATCTTAGAACATAGTGGATACTAGGGATCAAACCCTAACAAAACTAACTCGATTACATGGTGAATCTCATCCAACCCATCACCGTCCAGCAAGCCTACGATGGAATTACTCATGCACGACTGTGAGCATCATAAAATTGGTGATGGAGGATGGTTGATGATGACGACGGCAACGAATCCCCCTCTCCGGAGCCCCGAACGGACTCCAGATCAACCCTCCCGAGAGGTTTTAGGGCTTGGCGGCGGCCCCGTATCGTAAAACGTGATGATTTCTTCTCTCCTATTTTTTTCTCCCCGAAAGCAGTTATATAGAGTTGGAGTTGGAGTCGGGGGGTCTCTAGGGGCCCCACGAGGTAGGGGGTGCGCCCTAGGGGGGGCGCCCCCACCCTCGTGAGAAGGGTGTGGGCCCCCTGGTCTTCATCTTTGGCGAGGATTTTTTATTATTTATTGTAAGATATTCCGTTGAGTTTTAGGTCATTCTGAGAACTTTTGTTTTCTGCACATAAAACAACATCATGGCAATTCTGCTGAAAACAGCGTCAGTCCGGGTTAGTTCCATTCAAATCATACAAGTTAGAGTCCAAAACAAGGGCAAAAGTGTTTGGATAAGTAGATTCGTTGGAGACGTATCAACTCCCCCAAGCTTAAACCCTTGCTTGTCCTCAAGCAATTCAGTTGACAAACTGAAAGAAAATAAAAAAAACTTTTACAAACTCTGTTTGCTCTTGTTGTTGTAAATATGTCAAGCTAGCATTCAAGTTTTCAGCAAAGATTATAACTAACCACATTTGCAATAATTCTCAGGTCTCATGTTTACTCATATAAATAGCATAATAAACTAGCGAGCCATAATAATAAAATTCAGATGACAACACTTTCTCAAAACAATCATAATATGATATAACAAGATGGTATCTCGCTAGTCCTTTCTGAGACCGCAAAACATAAATGCAGAGCACCTCTAAAGATCAAGGACTGACTAGACATTGTAATTCATGGCAAAAGAGATCCAATCATAGTCACACCCAATGTAAACTAACAATAATGAATGCAAATGACAGTTGTGCTCTCCAGCTAATGCTTTTTAATAAGAGGGTGATGACTCAACATAAAAGTAAATAGATAGGCCCTTCGTAGAGGGAAGCAGGGATTTGTAGAGGTGCCAGAGCTCGGTTTTGAAATAGAGGTGAATAACATTTTGAGCGGTATACTTTCATTGTCAACATAACAACCAAGAGATGGTGATATCTTCCATGCTACACACATTATAAGCGGTTCCCAAACAAAATGGTAAAGTTTATACTCCCCATCCACCAACAAACATCAATCCATGGCTTGCTCAAAACAATGAGTGCCTCCAACATACATCAGGTCCCAGGGGGAGTTTTGTTTGCAATTATTTTGATTTAGTTTGCATAAAGCATGGGACTGGGCATCCCGGTGACCAGCCATTTATCTCGTGAGTGAGGAGCGGAGTCCACTCCTTTTGAGAATAACCCGCCTAACAGGGAAGATACAGACAGCCCTAGTTGATACATGAGCTATTCGAGCATACAAAACATGATATTTATTTGAAGGTTTAGAGTTTGGCACATACAAATTTACTTGGAACGGCAGGTAGATACCGCATAAAGGAAGGTATAGTGGACTCATCTGGAATAACTTTGGGGTTTTAAGGGATTGGATGCACAAGCAGTATTCCCGCTTAGTACAGGTGAAGGCTAGCAAAAGACTGGGAAGCGACCAGCTAGAGAGCGACAACAGTCATGTACATGCATTAAAATTAATAAACATTGGATGCAAGCATGAGTAGGATATAATCCACCAAGAACATAAATATCATGAAGGCTATGTTGATTTGTTTCAACTACATGCGTGAACATGTGCCAAGTCAAGTCACTTAAATCATTCAGAGGAGGATACCACCCTATCATACCACATCATAACCATTTTAATAGCATGTTGGCACGCAAGGTAAACCATTATAACTCATAGCTAATCAAGCAAGGCACAAGCAACTATGATCTCTAATTGTCATTCCAAACATGTTTATTCATAACAAGCCGAATCAAGAACGATGAACTCATCATATTTACAGAAACAGAAGAGGTCGAGTTCGTACCAACTTTTCTCACCTCAGTCAGTCCATCATATATCATCATAATTGCCTTTCACTTGCACGACCGAACGATGTGAATAATAATAAGAGTGCACGTGCATTGGACTAAGCTGGAATCTGCGAGCATTCAATAAACAGGAGAAGACAAAGCAATATGGGCTCTTTTGTCAGGTAAACAATAATGCATATAAGAGCCACTTCAACAATTTAATTATGGTCTTCTCCTACTGACCCCCAAAGAAAGAAAAGAAATAAAACTATTTACACGGGAAAGCTCCCAACAAGCAAAAGAAGAACAGGAAATATTTGTGGGTTTTCTTTTTAATTACTACTACAAGCATGGAAAGTAAATTAATTAAAAGCTATAAGGCATTTTTTGGTTTTTCTTAAGGTTTATTATACACACAAGAAGAAAGCATAAAAAGGAAAATGAACTAGCATGGATGATACAATGAAAAAGTATGAGCACCGACATCTAGCAATGAGTGTGTGTGAACATAAATGTAATGTCGGTGAGAAATACGTACTCCCCCAAGCTTAGGCTTTTGGCCTAAGTTGGTCTATGGCCACGGCTGGCCTGGCGGATATCCATAATAATAGTTGTTGGGGTCGTACTGCGATGCAGCGGCTATCGCCTCCTGAGCTGCAGTGTGGCGATGAGTGGCCTCCGCTCTCCTCTCCTACTCATCTGCCTCCTCTCTGGTAATAGTATACCCTCCTCTTGCCTGATAATCAAAGAAAGTAGGAGCAGGGAGAGTAATATGGACGGCACAACGTCTGTCAAAGATTAGTCGGTACTGGAGAGGCGATTCGCTCCTCTCAACAAAATGGTGGGAAACCATAGAATCAAAATCTAAATAAGCAAGAGGCAACTCCATGTCTCCTTCATGAACGTCTATCTCAAGAAATTTTGCTAAGCGGGTTGCATAAATTCCTCCAAAGAAATCTCCATTATGTCTATTATGATGCAACCTATGGGCTACAATGGCTCCCATATGATAAGATTGGTCTCCTGACACAGCACTCCTGAGAATGCTAAGGTCAGGGACACACATGTGACATGCTTCATCCTTAGCATTTATGCACCTACCTATGAAGAGAGCAAAATAATGTATAGCAGGAAAGTGAATGCTCCCTATGGTAGCTTGCGTTATATCTCTAGATTCCCTACAGTTATACTAGCAAGAAAGTTTCTAAATTCATATTTAGGGGGGTCCCTAACACTACCCCATTGTGGAAGTTTGCAAGCAAAAGTGAAATCCTCTAAGTCCATGGTATAAGATTTGTCATAAAGATCAAACATGACTGAAGGAGAATTACGCGAAGATGAATACTCAAACCTCCTCACAAAAGAGCTTGTGAGCTCATGATACTGGGGGCATTTGTCTGCCTCAAAGTCCTCAAGACCGGCATTACGCAAATATGCGTTAAATTCTTCTTTAATTCCTGCACGATCCATAAAATTTTCAGAAGGCCACTCACAAGGACGCACTGGAGCGTCTCTTGGTGGCTCTTCGTCAGCGTCACGCATTGCAAGCCTGGGTCCTTGCTTCCTTGAAGAACCACCTTGGAACATTTTCCTAAACATATTTCTTCCTCTGAAAAATTCTGAAATTTTTTAGTAACTTCAAAATAAAAGTAAACCAAACTCAATAATATTGATAGCAACTACTCCTACAAGTGCCTAGGGCCTATATCATGCATCAGAACTACTTTTAACCATATAAATTTGACATGCAAGCTCAAGAACAGGGTCACCTAAGCAGCAAAAATTTGCAATGAATAAAGCACTAGAACAAAAACTAATTGGACCAATGGAGGAGTCACATACCAAGGAACAATCTCCCCAAACAGTTTTGTGAGAGGTGCTTTGAGCAAGGAGATCGAAAATGGCAGCAAAACGAGCTTGGACTCGGGTTTGAGCTGGTTTTTCATGTTTGGGGGAAGAAGATGAAGTGTGTGGCTGAAAGAATAAGTGGAGGAGGGCCACCGTGGGCCCACAAGGCAGGGGGCGCGCCCTCCACCCTCATGGCAAGGTGGTTGGCCCCCCTGGTGTGTATTTTGTTCCATAAATCCTCAAATATTATAAAAAATCATATTTAATTTTCAGGGCATTTGGAGAACTTTTATTTTCGAGGTATTTTTATATTGCACGGATAATCAGATAACAGACGGAAAATTATTTATTTTCACTTTATTTCAACTAAATAACAGAAAGTATAGAGAGGGTACAGAAGGTTGTGCTTCTAGTTTCATCCATCTCATGCTCGTCAAAAGGAATCCACTAACAAGGTTGATCAAGTCTTGTTAACAAACTCATTCTGATTAACATGAAACCGGAGAAATTTAGAATAACACTAGGTTACCTCAACGGGGATATGCACATCCCCAATAATAAGTATATCATATTTCTTCTTGACAGTAGGAAGAGGAAATTCAAAACCTCCAAATATAATCGATGGAATTTTTCCGATAGAATTGATACTATGAACTTGAGGTTGTTTCCTCGGAAAGTGTACCGTATGCTCATTACTATTAACATGAAAAGTGACATTGCCTTTAGTGCAATCAATAACAGCCCATGCAGTATTAAGAAAAGGTCTTCCAAGAATAATAGACATACTATCGTCCTCAGGAATATCAAGAATAACAAAGTCCGTTAAAATAGTAACGTTTGCAACTACCACAGGCACATCCTCACAAATACCGACAGGTATAGCAGTTGATTTATCAGCCATTTATAAAGATATTTCAGTAGGTGTCAACTTATTCAAATCAAGTCTACGATATAAAGAGAGAGGCATAACACTAACATTGGCTCCAAGATCACATAAAGCAGTTTTAACATAGTTTCTTTTAATGGAGCATGGTATAGTAGGTACTCCTGGATCTCCAGGTTTCTTTGGTATTCCACCCTTAAAAGTATAATTAGCAAGCATGGTGGAAATTTCAGCTTCCGGTATCTTTCTTTTATTTGTAATAATATCTTTCATGTGAAGGAAATATGCCCTAGAGGCAATAATAAAGTTATTATTTATTTCCTTATATCATGATAAAAGTTTATTATTCATGCTAGAATTGTATTAACCGGAAACATAATACATGTGTGAATACATAGACAAACAGAGTGTCACTAGTATGCCTCTACTAGACTAGCTTGTTAATCAAAGATGGTTATGTTTCCTAACCATGGACAAAGAGTTGTCATTTGATTAACAGGATCACATCATTAGTTGAATGATCTGATTGACATGACCCATTCCATTAGCTTAGCACCCGATCCTTTAGTATGTTGCTATTGATTTCTTCATGACTTATACATGTTCCTATGACTATGAGATTATGCAACTCCCGTTTGCCAGAGGAACACTTTGTGTGCTACCAAACGTCACAACGTAACTGAGTGATTATAAAGAAGCTCTACAGGTGTCTCCAAAGGTACATGTTGGGTTGGCGTATTTCGAGATTAGGATTTGTCACTCCGATTATCGGAGAGGTATCTCTGGGCCCTCTCGGTAATGCACATCACTTAAGCCTTGAAAGCATTGCAACTAATGAGTTAGTTGCGGGATGATGTATTACAGAACGAGTAAAGAGACTTGCCGGTAATGAGATTGAACTAGGTATAGGATACCGACGATCGAATCTCGGGCAAGTAACATACCGATGACAAAGGGAACAACGTATGTTGTTATGAGTTTATGCATTTTGATGTACCGAAGGTTGTTCGGAGTCCCGGATGTGATCACGGACATGACGAGGAGTCTCGAAATGGTCGAGAAATAAAGATTGATATATTGGAAGCCTATGTTTGGATATCGGAAGTGTTCCGGGTGAAATCAGGATTTTACCGGAGTACCGGGAGGTTACCAGAACCCCCCGGGAGGTATATGGGCCTTAGTGGGCCTTAGTGGAAGAAGAGAAGAGGCAGCCAGGGCTGGGCCGCGCGCCCCTCACCCCTAGTCCGAATAGGACAAGGAGAGAGGGGGCCGGTGCCCCCCTCCTTCTCTCTCTCTCTTTTCCCACCCCACGAATCCTATTCCAACTAGGAAAGGGGGGAGTCCTACTCCCAGAGGGAGTAGGACTCCTCCTGGCGCGCCACACCTTGGCCGGCCGGCCCCCCTCCCTTGAACCTTTATATACGGAGGCAGGGGCACCCCTAGAGACACAAGTTGATCCACGTGATCATACTCTTAGCCGTGTGCGGTGCCCCCTTCCACCATAGTCCTCGATAATATTGTAGCGGTGCTTAGGCGAAGCCCTGCGACGGTAGTACATCAAGATCGTCACCACGCCGTCGTGCTGACGGAACTCTTCCCCGACACTTTGCTGGATCGGAGTCCGGGGATCGTCATCGAGCTGAACGTGTGCTAGAACTCGGAGGTGTCGTAGTTTCGGTGCTTGATCGGTCGGGCGTGGAGACGTACGACTACATCAACCAAACGCTTCCGTTGTCGATCTACAAGGGTACGTAGATCATACTCTCCCCTCTCGTTGCTATGCATCACCATGATCTTGCGTGATCGTAGGAATTTTTTTGAAATTACTACGAAACCCAACAGTGGCATCCGAGCCTAGGTTTTATATGTTGATGTTATATGCACGAGTAGAACACAAGTGAGTTGTGGGCGATACAAGTCATACTGCTTACCAGCATGTCATACTTTGGTTCGGCGGTATTGTTGGACGAAGCGGCCCGTTCCGACATTACGCGTACGCTTACGTGAGACCGGTTCTCCCGACGTGCTCTGCACATAGGTGGCTTGCGGGTGACAGTTTCTCCAACTTTAGTTGAACCAAGTGTGGCTACGCACGATCCTTGCGAAGGTTAAAACAGCACCAACTTGACAAACTATCGTTGTGGTTTTGATGCGTAGGTAAGATTGGTTCTTGCTTAAGCCCGTAGCATCCACGTAAAACATGCAACAACAAAGTAGAGGACGTCTAACTTGTTTTTGCAGGGCATGTTGTGATGTGATATGGTCAAGACATGATGCTAAATTTTATTGTATGAGATGATCATGTTTTGTAACCGAGTTATCGGCAACTGGCAGGAGCCATATGGTTGTCGCTTTATTGTATGCAATGCAATCGCGTTGTAATGCTTTACTTTATCACTAAGCGGTAGCGATAGTTGTGGAAGCATAAGATTGGCGAGACGACAACGATGCTACGATGGAGATCAAGGTGTCGCGCCGGTGACCATGGTGATCATGACGGTGCTTCGAAGATGGAGATCACAAGCACAAGATGATGATGGCCATATCATATCACTTATATTGATTGCATGTGATGTTTATCTTTTATGCATCTTATCTTGCTTTGATTGACGGTAGCATTATAAGATGATCTCTCACTAAATTATCAAGAAGTGTTCTCCCTGAGTATGCACCGTTGCGAAAGTTCTTCGTGCTGAGACACCACGTGATGATCGGGTGTGATAGGCTCTACGTTCAAATACAACGGGTGCAAAACAGTTGCACACGCGGAATACTCAGGTTATACTTGACGAGCCAAGCATATACAGATATGGCCTCGGAACACGGAGACCGAAAGGTCGAGCATGAACCATATAGTAGATATGATCAACATAGTGATGTTCACCAATGAAACTACTCCATCTCACGTGATGATCGGACATGTTTTAGTTGATTTGGATCATGTAATCACTTAGAGGATTAGAGGGATGTCTATCTAAGTGGGAGTTCTTTAAGTAATATGATTAATTGAACCTAAATTTATCATGAACTTAGTACGTGATAGTATCTTGCTTGTTTATGTATGATTGTAGATAAATGGCCCGTGCTGTTGTTCCGTTGAATTTTAATGCGTTCCTTGAGAAAGCAAAGTTGAAAGATGATGGTAGCAATTACACGGACTGGGTCCGTAACATGAGGATTATCCTCATTGCTGCACAGAAGAATTACGTCCTGGAAGCACCGCTGGGTGCCAGGCCTGCTGCTGGAGCAACACCAGATGTTGTGAACGTCTGGCAAAGCAAAGCTGATGACTACTCGATAGTTCAGTGTGCCATGCTTTACGGCTTAGAACCGGGACTTCAACGACGTTTTGAACGTCATGGAGCATATGAGATGTTCCAGGAGTTGAAGTTAATATTTCAAGCAAATGCCTGGATTGAGAGATATGAAGTCTCCAATAAGTTCTATAGCTGCAAGTTGGAGGAGAACAGTTCTGTCAGTGAGCATATACTCAAAATGTCTGGGTATAATAATCACTTGATTCAAATGGGAGTTAATCTTCCAGATGATTGCGTCATTGACAGAATTCTCCAATCACTGCCACCAAGCTACAAGAGCTTCGTGATGAACTATAATATGCAAGGGATGAATAAGACTATTCCCGAGCTCTTCGCAATGCTGAAAGCTGCGGAGGTAGAAATCAAAAAGGAGCATCAAGTGTTGATGGTCAACAAGACCACTAGTTTCAAGAAAAAGGGCAAAGGGAAGAAGAAGGGGAACTTCAAGAAGAATAGCAAGCAAGTTGCTGCTCAAGAGAAGAAACCCAAGTCTGGACCTAAGCCTGAAACTGAGTGCTTCTACTGCAAGCAGACTGGTCACTGGAAGCGGAACTGCCCCAAGTATTTGGCGGATAAGAAGGATGGCAAGGTGAACAAAGGTATATGTGATATACATGTTATTGATGTGTACCTTACTAATGCTCGCAGTAGCACCTGGGTATTTGATACTGGTTCTGTTGCTAATATTTGCAACTCGAAACAGGGACTACGGATTAAGCGAAGATTGGCTAAGGACGAGGTGACGATGCGCGTGGGAACGGTTCCAAAGTCGATGTGATCGCGGTCGGCACGCTACCTCTACATCTACCTTCGGGATTAATATTAGACCTAAATAATTGTTATTTGGTGCCAGCGTTAAGCATGAACATTATATCTGGATCTTGTTTGATGTGAGACGGTTATTCATTTAAATCAGAGAATAATGGTTGTTCTATTTATATGAGTAATATCTTTTATGGTCATGCACCCTTGAAGAGTGGTCTATTCTTATTGAATCTCGATAGTAGTAACACACATATTCATAATGTTGAAGCCAAAAGATGCAGAGTTGATAATGATAGTGCAACTTATTTGTGGCACTGTCGTTTAGGTCATATCGGTGTAAAGCGCATGAAGAAACTCCATACTGATGGACTTTTGGAACCACTTGATTATGAATCAATTGGTACTTGCGAACCGTGCCTCATGGGCAAGATGCCTAAAACGCCGTTCTCCGGTACTATGGAGAGAGCAACAGATTTATTGGAAATCATACATACAAATGTATGTGGTCCGATGAATATTGAGGCTCGTGGCGGATATCGTTATTTTCTCACCTTCACAGATGATTTAAGCAGATATGGGTATATCTACTTACTGAAACATAAGTCTGGAACATTTGAAAAGTTCAAAGAATTTCAGAGTGAAGTTGAAAATCATCGTAACAAGAAAATAAAGTTTCTACGATCTGATCGTGGAGGAGAATATTTAAGTTACGAGTTTGGTGTACATTTGAAACAATGCGGAATAGTTTCGCAACTCATGCCACCCGGAACACCACAGCGTAATGGTGTGTCCGAACGTCGTAATCGTACTTTACTAGATATGGTGCGATCTATGATGTCTCTTACTGATTTACCGCTATCGTTTTGGGGTTATGCTTTGGAGACGGCCGCATTCACGTTAAATAGGGCACCATCAAAATCCGTTGAGACGACGCCTTATGAACTATGGTTTGGCAAGAAACCAAAGTTGTCGTTTCTGAAAGTTTGGGGCTGCGATGCTTATGTGAAAAAGCTTCAACCTGATAAGCTCGAACCCAAATCGGAGAAATGTGTTTTCATAGGATATCCAAAGGAGACTATTGGATACACCTTCTATCACAGATCCGAAGGCAAGACTTTTGTTGCTAAGTTCGGAAACTTTCTAGAGAAGGAGTTTCTCTCGAAAGAAGTGAGTGGGAGGAAAGTAGAACTTGACGAGGTAACTGTACCTGCTCCCTTATTGGAAAGTAGTGCATCACAGAAAATTGTTTCTGTGACACCTACACCAATTAGTGAGGAAGCTAATGATAATGATCATGAAACTTCAGAACAAGATACTACTGAACCTCGTAGATCAACCAGAGTGAGATCCGCACCAGAGTGGTACGGTAATCCTGTTCTGGAAGTCATGCTACTAGATCATGATGAACCTACGAACTATGAAGAAGCGATAGTGAGCCCAGACTCCGCAAAATGGCTTGAAGCCATGAAATCTGAGATAGGATCCATGTATGAGAACAAAGTATGGACTTTGGTTGACTTGCCCAATGATCGGCAAGCAATTGAGAATAAATGGATCTTCAAGAAGAAGACTGACGCCGACGGTAATATAACTGTCTACAAAGCTCGACTTGTCGCAGAAGGGTTTCGGAAAGTTCAAGGGATTGACTACGATGAGACCTTCTCACCCGTAGCGATGCTTAAGTCTGTCCGAATCATGTTAGCAATTGCCGCATTTTATGATTATGAAATTTGGCAGATGGATGTCAAAACTGCATTCCTGAATGGATTTCTAGAAGAAGAGTTGTATATGATGCAACCGGAAGGTTTTGTCGATCCAAAGGGAGCTAACAAAGTGTGCAAGCTCCAGCGATCCATTTATGGACTGGTGCAAGCCTCTGAGAGTTGGAATAAACGCTTTGATAGTGTGATCAAAGCATTTGGTTTTATACAGACTTTTGGAGAAGCCTATATTTACAAGAAAGTGAGTGGGAGCTCTGTAGCATTTCTGATATTATATGTGGATGACATATTACTGATTGGAAATGATATAGAATTTCTGGATAGCATAAAGGGATACTTGAATAAGAGTTTTTTAATGAAAGACCTCGGTGAAGCTGCTTACATATTAGGCATAAAGATCTATAGAGATAGATCGAGACGTTTAATTGGACTTTCACAAAGCACATACCTTGACAAGATTTTGAAGAAGTTCAAAATGGATCAAGTAAAGAAAGGGTTCTTGCCTGTGTTACAAGGTGTGAAGTTGAGTCGGACTCAATGCCCGACCGCTGCAGAAGATAGAGAGAAGATGAAAGATGTTCCCTATGCTTCAGCCATAGGCTCTATCATGTATGCAATGCTGTGTACCAGACCTGATGTGTGCCTTGCTATAAGTCTAGCAGGGAGGTACCAAAGTAATCCAGGAGTGGATCACTGGACAGCGGTCAAGAACATCCTGAAGTACCTGAAAAGGACTAAGAATATGTTTCTCGTATATGGAGGCGACAAAGAGCTCATCGTAAACGGTTACGTTGATGCAAGCTTTGACATTGATCCGGACGATTCTAAATCGCAAACCGGATACGTGTTTACATTAAACAGTGGAGCTGTCAGTTGGTGCAGTTCTAAACAAAGCGTCGTGGCGGGATCTACGTGTGAAGCGGAATACATAGCTGCTTCGGAAGCAGCAAATGAAGGAGTCTGGATGAAGGAGTTCATATCCGATCTAGGTGTCATACCTAGTGCATCAGGTCCAATGAAAATCTTTTGTGACAATACTGGTGCAATTGCCTTGGCGAAGGAATCCAGATTTCACAAGAGAACCAAGCACATCAAGAGACGCTTCAATTCCATCCGGGATATAGTCCATGTGGGAGACATAGAGATTTGCAAGATACATACGGATCTGAATGTTGCAGACCCGTTGACTAAGCCT
Organism: Triticum urartu; assembly: GCF_056163025.1. Lineage (NCBI taxonomy): Eukaryota > Viridiplantae > Streptophyta > Magnoliopsida > Poales > Poaceae > Triticum > Triticum urartu. The sequence continues at coordinate 417,436,008 of NC_141877.1, read as the reverse complement.
CTTCCACGAGCAAAACATGATCAGCACCAAGGCTCCATGGGTGTTAGAATCATTACTGTGTAATCTAGATTACTGACTCTAGTGCAAGTGGGAGACTGAAGGAAATATGCCCTAGAGGCAATAATAAAGTTATTATTTATTTCCTTATATCATGATAAAAGTTTATTATTCATGCTAGAATTGTATTAACCGGAAACATAATACATGTGTGAATACATAGACAAACAGAGTGTCACTAGTATGCCTCTACTAGACTAGCTTGTTAATCAAAGATGGTTATGTTTCCTAACCATGGACAAAGAGTTGTCATTTGATTAACAGGATCACATCATTAGTTGAATGATCTGATTGACATGACCCATTCCATTAGCTTAGCACCCGATCGTTTAGTATGTTGCTATTGCTTTCTTCATGACTTATACATGTTCCTATGACTATGAGATTATGCAACTCCTGTTTGCCAGAGGAACACTTTGTGTGCTACCAAACGTCACAACGTAACTGGGTGATTATAAAGGGGCTCTACAGGTGTCTCCAAAGGTACATGTTGGGTTGGTGTATTTCGAGATTAGAATTTGTCACTCCGATTGTCGGAGAGGTATCTCTGGGCCCTCTCGGTAATGCACATCACTTAAGCCTTGCAAGTATTGCAACTAATGAGTTAGTTGCGGGATGATGTATTACAGAACGAGTAAAGAGACTTGCCGGTAACGAGATTGAACTAGGTATAGGATACCGACGATCGAATCTCGGGCAAGTAACATACCGATGACAAAGGGAACAACGTATGTTGTTATGCGGTCTGACCGATAAAAGATCTTCGTAGAACATGTAGGAGCCAATATGAGCATCCAGGTTCCGCTATTGGTTATTGACCGGAGACGTGTCTCGGTCATGTCTACATTATTCTCGAACCCGTAGGGTCCGCACGCTTAAGGTTACGATGACAGTTATATTATGAGTTTATGCATTTTGATGTACCGAAGGTTGTTCGGAGTCCCGGATGTGATCACGGACATGACGAGGAGTCTCAAAATGGTCGAGACATAAAGATTGATATATTGGAAGCCTATGTTTGGATATCGGAAGTGTTCCGGGTGAAATCGGGATTTTACCGGAGTACCGGGAGGTTACTGGAACCCCCCGGGAGGTATATGGGTCTTAGTGGGCCTTAGTGGAAGAAGAGAAGAGGCAGCCAGGGCTGGGCCACGCGCCCCTCACCCCTAGTCCGAATAGGACAAGGAGAGAGGGGCCCGGTGCCCCCCTCCTTCTCTCTCTCTCTTTTCCCACCCCACGAATCCTATTCCAACTAGGAAAGGGGGGGAGTCCTACTCCCAGAGGGAGTAGGACTCCTCCTGGCGCGCCACACCTTGGCCGGCCGGCCCCCCTCCCTTGAACCTTTATATACGGAGGCAGGGGCACCCCTAGAGACACAAGTTGATCCACGTGATCATACTCTTAGCCGTGTGCGGTGCCCCCTTCCACCATAGTCCTCGATAATATTGTAGCGGTGCTTAGGCAAAGCCCTGCGACGGTAGTACATCAAGATGGTCACCACGCCATCGTGCTGACATAACTCTTCCCCGACACTTTGCTGGATCGGAGTCCGGGGATCGTCATCGAGCTGAACGTGTGCTAGAATTCGGAGGTGCCGTAGTTTCGGTGCTTGATCGGTCGGGCCGTGGAGACGTACGACTACATCAACCAAACGCTTCCGTTGTCGATTTACAAGGGTACGTAGATCATACTCTCCCCTCTCGTTGCTATGCATCACCATGATCTTGCGTGATCGTAGGAAATTTTTTGAAATTACTACGAAACCAAACACATGTACTTGGCATAAGGATTGGTTTTGAGTATATCAGTTAATCGCATACGCAAAAAGATAGGTCTAATCATTTCAGCAAAGTGCTCAAAATCCTCATCATCCTTTTTCTTGGATGGTTTGGGAGGAAAAGGCATGGGTTTCTGAACCCAAGGCTCTCTTTCTTTACCATGTTTCCTAGCAACAAAGTCTTTCTTATCATAACGTTGATTCTTTGATTGTGGGTTATCAAGATCAATAGTAGGTTCAATTTCTACATCATTATCATTACTAGGTTGAGCATCATTATGAACATCATCATTAACATTTTCATTAGGTTCATGTTCATTGCCAGATTGAGTTTCAGCATAAAAAATAGAAATGTCATTTGGATTATCAGGTGGTTCAGCAATAGGTTCACTAGAAGTTTGCACAGTTCTATCATTTTTCTTTTTCTTCTTTTTAGAAGAACTAGGTGTATCAATTTTATTTCTGTGAGAATCTTGCTCAATTCTCTTAGGATGGCCTTACGATACAAAGGTTCCTGAGTCATTCTACCAGTTCTAGTAGCCACTTTAACAACATAATCATTTTTCTTACTATTCATCTCATTGAGCAATTCTTTTTGAGCTTTAAGTACTTGTTCTACTTGAGTGGTAACCATAGAGGCATGTTTGCTAACAAGTTTAAGTTCACCTCTAATATTAGCCATATAATCACCCAAGTATTTAATCATATCAGCATCTTGTTTTAATTGTCTACCAAAATAAGCATTGAAGTCTTCTTGCTTAAACATAAAATTATCAAACTCATCCAAGCATTGTCTAGCAATTTTAGTAGGAGGGATTTCAGCTTTATCATATCTATAGAGAGAATTTACCTTTACTACCTGTGTCGGGTTATCGGGGTCTAGAGGTTCTTCAATAAATAAAGGATTAAGATCATATGTTTCTTCAACAGGCGGTAAATTAAAAGACCATGTATTTCTTCAATAGGAGGTAAATTCTTAATATCTTCAGCTTTAATACCTTTTTCTTTCATAGATTTCTTTGCCTCTTGCATATCTTCAGGACTGAGAAATAGAATACCCCTGTTCTTTGGAGTTGGTTTAGGAATAGGATCATTAATTGGAGCAGGAGCTAGCTCACGAGCTGGCTCAGGAGGTGCCCAATTATTTTCATTTGTCAACATATTATTCAATAAGATTTCAGCTTCATCTGGTGTTCTTCCCCTGAAAAGAGAACCAGCACAACTATCCAGGTAATCTCTGGAAGCATCGGTTATTCCATTGTAAAAGATATCAAGTATTTCATTTTCTTTAGAGGATGATCAGGCAAAGCATTAAGTAACTTGAGAAGCCTCCCCCAAGCTTGTGGGAGACTCTCTTCTTTAATTTGCACAAAGTTGTATATTTCCTTTAAAGCAGCTTGTTTCTTATGAGCAGGGAAATATTTTGCAGAGAAGTAGTAAATCATATCCTGGGGACTACGCACACAACCAGGATCAAGAGAATTAAACCAAATAGTAGTAAATCATATCCTGGGGACTACGCACACAACCAGGATCAAGAGAATTAAACCATATCTTAGCATCACCCTTTAATGAGAACGAAAATATTTTAAGGATATAAAAGTAACAAGTTCTCTCATCATTAGTGAACATGGTGGCTATATCATTTAATTTAGTAAGATGTGCCACAACAGTTTCAGATTCACAGCCATGAAAAGGATCAGATTCAACCAAAGTAATTATATCAGGATCAACAGAGAATTCGTAATCCTTATCAGCAACACAGATAGGTGAAGTAGCAAAAGCAGGGTCAGGTCTCATCCTAGCATTTAGAGATTGCTTATTCCATTTAGCTAATAACCTTTTGAGTTCATATCTATCTTTGCAAGCTAAAATAGCTAAAGAAGCATCTTGATCAAATAAATAACCCTCAGGAATAACAAGTGATTCTTCATCATCATTTTCATCTTCATAATCAGATTCAATATTTTCAATCTCTCTAGCCCTAGCGAGTCGTTCCTCGAGAAAATCACTTAGTGGCACAGTAGTATCATGCATAGAGGTAGTTTCATCATAAGTATCATGTATAGCAGAAGTAGCATCATCAATAACATGCGACATATCAGAACGAATAGCAGAAGCGGGTGTAGGTGTCGCAAGCTTACTCAAAACAGAAGGTGAATCAAGTGCAGAGCTAGATGGCAGTTCCTTACCTCCCCTCGTAGTTTAGGGATAGATCTTGGTTTTAGCGTCTTTCAAGTTCTTCATAGTGTCCAGCAGATATAAATCCCAGGTGACTCAAAGAATAGAGCTATGCTCCCCGGCAACGGTGCCAGAAATTAGTCTTGATAACCCACAAGTATAGGGGATCACAACAGCTTTCGAGGGTAGAGTATTCAACCCAAATTTATTGATTTGACACAAGGGGAGCCAAAGAATATTCTCAAGTATTAGCAGCTGAGTTGTCAATTCAACCACACCTGGAAACTTAGTATCTGCAGCAAAGTGTTTAGTAGCAAAGTAATATGATAGTAATGGTAACGGTAACAAAAGAGTAATGAAAGCAAAGTAATGTTTTTGTTATTTTGTAGTGATTGTAACAATAGCAACGGGAAAGTAAATAAGCGTAAACCAATATATGGAAAGCTTGTAGGCATCGGATCAATGATGGATAATTATGCCGGATGCGGTTCATCATGTAACAATCATAACATAGGGTGACACAGAACTAGCTCCAGTTCGTCAATGTAATGTAGGCATGTATTCCGAATATAGTCATATGTGCTTATGGAAAAGAACTTGCATGACATCTTTTGTCCTACCCTCCTGTGGCAGTGGGGTCCTAATGGAAACTAAGGGATATTAAGGCCTCCTTTTAATAGAGAACCGGAACAAAGCATTAGCACATAGTGAATACATGAACTCCTCAAACTACGGTCATCACCGGTAAGTATCCCGATTATTGTCACTTCGGGGTTAACAGATCATAACACATAATAGGTGACTATAGACTTGCAAGATAGGATCTAGAACTCTCATATATTGATGAAAACATAATAGGTTCAGATCTGAAATCATGGCACTCGGGCCCTAGTGACAAGCATTAAGCATAGCAAAGTCATAGCAACATCAATCTCAGAACATAGTGGATACTAGGGATCAAACCCTAACAAAACTAACTTGATTACATGGTGAATCTCATCCAACCCATCATCGTCCAAGAAGCCTACGATGGAATTACTCACGCACGGCGGTGAGCATCATGAAATTGGTGATGGAGGATGGTTGATGATGACGACGGCGACGAATCCCCCTCTCCGGAGCCCCGAACGGACTCTAGATCAGGGCTTGGCGGCGGCTCCGTATCATAAAACGCGATGATTTCTTCTCTCCTATTTTTTCTCCCTAAAAGCAGTTATATAGAGTTGGAGTTGGAGTCGGGGGGTCTCTAGGGGGCCCACGAGGTAGGGAGCGCGCCCTAGGGGGGGCGCCCCCACCCTCGTGAGAAGGGTGTGGGGCCCCTGGTCTTCATCTTTGGCGAGGATTTTTTATTATTTATTGTAAGATATTCCTTGGAGTTTCAGGTCATTCTGAGAACTTTTGTTTTCTGCACATAAAACAACATCATGGCAATTCTGCTGAAAACAGCGTCAGTCCGGGTTAGTTCCATTCAAATCATACAAGTTAGAGTCCAAAACAAGGGCAAAAGTGTTTGGAAAAGTAGATACGTTGGAGACGCATCATTAACGCTTTGTTCCGGTATTCTATTAAAAGGAGGCCTAATATCCCTTAGTTTCCAATAGGACCCCGCTGCCACGGGAGGGTAGGACAAAAGATGTCATGCAAGTTCTTTTCCATAAGCACGTATGACTATATTCGGAATGCATGCCTACATTACATTGATGAACTGGAGCTAGTTCTGTGTCACCCTATGTTATAACTGTTGCATGAGGAATCGCATCCGACATAATTATCCATCACTAATCCAATGCCCACGAGCTTTTCACATATTGACCTTTGCTTAGTTACTTTTCCGTTGCCACTGTTACAATCACTGCAAAAACCAATACTATTACTTTTGCCACCGTTACCATTACTTTCATATTACTTTGCTACTAAATACTTTGCTGCAGATATTAAGTCTTTCAGGTGCGCTTGAATTGACAACTCAACTATTAATACTTGAGTATATTCTTTGACTCCCCTTGTGTCGAATCAATAAATTTGGGTTGAATACTCTACCCTCGAAAACTGTTTCGATCCCCTATACTTGTGGGTTATCAGTCCTCGAGAGCGATTTGATCCTTATATTAAACAACCAACTTGTTCTTAGCACAACTAAAGATTGGGCCACTTGTTGCATCGTTGCACTTTTGTTAAGTACCAAGTAGCGCCAGGCCAGAGTGACTTCCAAAGCACTACAGACGGAACACCTATTTAATTTCTTGCAATTTCTCTTGTGATCAAACAAACCATGATACAATCTTTGCAGCTTGATGATGTCTACTACACAACCTTCTTCTTGTAGACATTGTTGGGCCTCCAAGTGCAGAGGTTTGTAGGACAGTAGCAAATTTCTCTCAAGTGGATGACCTAAGGTTTATCAATCCATAGGAGGCGTAGGATGAAGATGGTCTCTCTCAAGCAACCCTGCAACCAAATAACAAAGAGTCTCTTGTGTCCCCAACACACCCAATACAATGGTAAATTGTATAGGTGCACTAGTTCAGCGAAGAGATGGTGATACAAGTGGTATACGGATAGTAGATAAAGGTTTTTGTAATCTGAAATTATAAAAACAGCAAGGTAACTAATGATAAAAGTGAGCGTAAACGGTATTGCAATGCTAGGAAACAAGGCCTAGCGTTCATATTTTCACTAGTGCAAGTCCTCTTAACAATAATAACATAATTGGATCATATAACTATCCCTCAACATGCAACAAAGAGTCACTCCAAAGTCACTAATAGCGGAGAACGAACGAAGAGATTATGGTAGGGTACGAAACCACCTCAAAGTTGTTCTTTCCAATCAATCCGTTGGGCTATTCCTATAAGTGTCACAAACAGCCCTAGAGTTCGTACTAGAATAACACCTTAAGACACAAATCAACCAAAACCCTAATGTCACCTAGATACTCCAATGTCACCTCAAGTATCCGTGGGTATGATTATACGATATGCATCACACAATCTCAGATTCATCTATTCAACCAACACATAGAACCTCAAAGAGTGCCCCAAAGTTTCTACCGGAGAATCACGACGAAAATGTGTGCCAACCCCTATGCATAGGTTCATGGGCGGAACCCGCAAGTTGATCACCAAAACATACATCAAGTGAATCACGTGATATCCCATTGTCACCACAGATACGCACGGCAAGACATACATCAAGTGTTCTCAAATCTTTAAAGACTCAATCCGATAAGATAACTTCAAAGGGGAAACTCAATTCATCACAAGAGAGTAGAGGGGGGAGAAAACATCATAGGATCCAACTATAATAACAAAGCTCGCGATACATCAAGATCATATCACCTCAAGAACACGAGAGAGAGAGAGAGAGGTCAAACACATAGCTACTGGTACATACCCTCAGCCTCGAGGGAGAACTACTCCCTCCTCATCATGGAGAGCACCGGGATGATGAAGATGGCCACTGGAGAGGGATTGCCCCCTCCGGTAGGGTGCCGGAATGGGTCTAGATTGGTTTTCGGTTGCTACGGAGTCTTCTGGCGGCGGAACTCCCGATCTATTGTGCTCTCTGGAAGTTTTAGGGTATATGGAGATATATAGGTGGAAGAAGTACGTCAGGGGGGCCACGAGGGTGGAGGGCGCGCCCTCCTACCTCGTGGCCTCCTCGAAGCTTCCCTTATGTGCACTTGAAGTCTTCTGGGATTCTTTCCTTCCAAAAATGAGTTCCGTGAAGTTTCAGGTTAATTGGACTCCGTTTGATTTTCCTTTTCTTCGAAACCCTAAAACAAGGTAAAAACAGAAACTGGCACTGGGCTCTGGGTTAATAGGTTAGTCCCAAAAATAATATAAAAGTGTATAATAAAGCTCATAAACATCCAAAATAATAGATAATATAGCATGGAGCAATCAAAAATTATAGATACGTTGGAGACATATCAGCATCCCCAAGCTTAATTCATGCTCGTCCTTGAGTAGGTAAATGATAAAAACAGAATTTTTGATGCGGAGTGCTACTTGGCATAATTTCAATGCAATTCTTATTAATTGTGGCATGAATATTCAGATCCATAAGATTCAAGACAAAAGTTTAATATTGAGATAAAAACAATAATACTTCAAGCATACTAACTAAGCAATCATGTCTTCTCAAAATAACATGGCCAAAGAAAGCTATCCCTACAAAATCATATAGTCTGGCTATGCTCCATATTCACCACACAAAATATTTAAATCATGCACAACCCCGATGACAAGCCAAGCAATTGTTTCATACTTTTGATGTTCTCAAACTTTTTCAATCTTCACGCAATACATGAGCGTGAGCCATGGATATAGCACAATAGGTGGAATAGAAGGGTGGTTGTGGAGAAGACGAAAAGGGAGAAGATAGTCTCACATTAACTAGGCATATTAACGGGCTATGGAGATGCCCATCAATAGATATCAATGTGAGTGAGTAGGGATTGCCATGCAACGGATGCACTAGAGCTATAAGTGTATGAAAGCTCAACAAAAGAAACTAGTGGGTGTGCATCCAACTTGCTTGCTCACGAAGACCTAGGACAGTTTGAGGAAAACTATCATTGGAATATACAAGCCAAGTTCTAAGATGAAAGATTCCCACTAGTATATGAAAGTGACAACATAGGAGACTCTCTATCATGAAGATCATGGTGCTACTTTGAAGCACAAGTGTGGTAAATGGATAGTAGCATTGCCCCTTCTCTCTTTTTCTCTCATTTTTTATTATTATATTTTTTTGTTGGGCCTTCTCTTTTTTATGGCATCTTTTCTCTTTTTTTATTTGGGCTTCTTTGACCTCTTTTATTTATTTATTTTCGTTCAGAGTCTCATCCCGACTCGTGGGGGAATCATAGTCTCCATCATCCTTTCCTCACTGGGACAATGCTCTAATAATGATGATCATCACACTTTTGTTTACTTACAACTCAAAAATTACAACTCGATTCTTAGAACAAAATATGACTATATGAATGCCTCCGGCGGTGTACCGGGATGTGCAATGATGCATGAGTGACATGTATGAAAGAATTATGAACAGTGGCTTTGCCACAAATACAATGTCAACTACATGATCATGCATAGCAATATGACAATGATGGAGCGTGTCATAATAAACGGAATGGTGGAAATTTGCATGGCAATATATCTTGGAATGGCTGTGGAAATGCCATAATAGGTAGGTATGGTGGCTGTTTTGAGGAAGGTATATGGTGGGTTTATGGTACTGGTGAAAGTTGCGCGGTACTAGAGAGGCTAGCAATGGTGGAAGGGTGAGAGTGCGTATAATCCATGGACTCAACATTAGTCATAAAGAACTCACATACTTATTTCAAAAAACTATTAGTTATCGAAACAAAGTACTACGCGCATGCTCCTAGGGGGATAGATTGGTAGGAAAATACCATCGCTCGTCCCCGACCGCCACTCATAAGGAAGACAATCAATAAATAAATCATGCTCCGACTTCATCACATAACGGTTCACCATACGTGCATGGTACGGGAATCACAAACTTTAACACAAGTATTTCTCAAATTCACAACTACTCAACTAGCATGACTCTAATATCACCATCTTCATATCTCAAAACAATCATCAAGTATCAAACTTCTCTTAGTATTCAATGCACTCTATATGAAAGTTTTTATTATACCCCTCTTGGATGCCCATCATATTAGGACTAAATTCATAACCAAAGCGAATTACCATGCTGTTTAGGACTCTCAAAATAATATAAGTGAAGCATGAGAGATCAATTATTTCTATAAAATAAAACCACCACCGTGCTCTAAAATGATATAAGTGAAGCACTAGAGCAAATGACAAACTACTCCGAAAGATATAAGTGAAGATCAATGAGTAGTCGAATAATTATGCAACTATGTGAAGACTCTCTAACATTTAAGAATTTCTGATCTTGGTAATTTATTCAAACAGCAAGCAAAACAACATAAAATAAAATGACGCTCCAAGCAAAACACATATCATGTGGCGAATAAAAATATAGCTCCATGTAAAGTTACTGATGAACGAAGACGAAAGAGGGGATGCCTTCCGGGCAATCCCCAAGCTTAGGCTCTTGGTTTTCCTTGAATATTACCTTGGGGTGCCTTGGGCATCCCCAAGCTTAGGCTCTTACCACTCCTTATTCCATAGTCCATCGAATCTTTACCCAAAACTTGAAAACTTCACAACAGAAAACTTAACAGAAAACTCGTAAGCTCCGTTAGCGAAAGAAAAGAAAACACCACTTAAAGGTACTGTAATGAACTCATTATTTATTTATATTGGTGTTAAACCTACTTTATTACAACTTCTCTATGGTTTATAAACTATTTTACTAGCCATAGATTCATCAAAATAAGCAAACAACACATGAAAAACGGAATCTGTCAAAAACAGAACAGTATGTAGTAATCTGTAACTAACGCAAACTTATGGAACCCTAAAAATTCTAAAATAAATTTCTGGACCTGAGGAATTTATCTATTAATCATCCTCAAAAATAATTAACTAAATATCACTCTCCGATAAAAAATGGCAGCTATTCTCGTGAGCGCTAAAGTTTCTGTTTTTTACAGCATGATCGCAAAGACTTTTCCCAAGTCTTCCCAAAGGTTCTACTTGGCACAAACACTAATTAAAAGCATAAAACCACATCTAAACATAGTCTAGATGAATTATTTATTACTAAACAGGAGCAAAAAACAAGGAACAAAAATAAAGTTGGGTTGCCTCCCAACAAGCGCTATCGTTTAACGCCCCTAGCTAGGCATGATGATTTCAATGATGCTCACATAAAAGATAAGAATTGTAACATAAAGAGAGCATCATGAAGAATATGACTAGCACATTTAAGCCTAACACACTTCCTATGCATAGGGATTTTGTGAGCAAACAACTTGTGGGAACAATAATCAACTAGCATAGGAAGGCAAAACAAGCATAACTTCAAAACTTTAAGCACATAGAGAGGAAACTTGGTATTATTGCAATTCCTACAAGCATATATTCCTCCCTCATAATAATTTTCAGTAGCATCATGAATGAATTCAACAATATAACTAGCACCTAAAGCATTCTTTTCATGATCTACAAGCATAGAATTTTTATTACTCTCCACATAAACAAAATTCTTCTCATTCAGAATAGTGGGGGTGTCATAAGAGACTTGAATACTATAAATTGTTTCCACATTAAAAGAGTAATGTTCAGGAAAAGGGTAATCATAATCATGACAAGTTTTATAAATATAATCATCACTACTTTTTATAGCATATGTATCATCACAATAATTATCATAAGTAGGAGGCATGCTATCATCATTATAAATTTGCATATCAAAACTTGGGAGACTAAAAATATCATCTTCATTAAACGTAGCATCCCCAAGCTTGGGACAAACATTAATTGCAGAAAATATATTCTCAAAAACATCATCTTTATCAAACATAGCATCCCCAAGCTTGGGCCTTTTCATATCATAAGCATAATCACTCTCATCATTAATAGTATGGATAGCACCAATAGTATAGCAATTATCATATTCTTCCAAGCAAGTGCCGAAAAGATTTTCAAGATCATAAGAAGTATCATTATCTTCCACAATTATATTTTCTTGAGGCACAATAGTAATAGGAGTAGCATTATTTGGGAGAGATATCTTTTTACCTCTCTTCCTTTTTCTTTTCTTCTTCTTCACCACATCATGTGTGGGTTCAATCTTCTTTTTGGAGCTCCTTATTAATGAGATTGGTTGAATAGGAGGCTCCTCCTCGTTACCTAATTCATCATAAGAAATAATAGGAGGGTATTGGGAAGTCTCTTCCCTTTCATTAGTATTCTCTTCATCTTCTATTTGTTTTCTTTTCTCTATGTAGTTGGCAATATAAGGATTTTCAATACAATTCACCGCACAATACATATAAATTTTCTCTAGATCGAAATCAAGGAATCAAGATTAAACTTTGGAATACCCTCAGTTATACGTTTCATTTCCTCATACCCCAAAAGAAGACTAATCTCTTTATGATGCTCAAGGGTAATCAAATTATCACAATTTTTGGATACGATTCGGTCATGAAACAATTTGCATTGTAGATTTAAATGACCATGTTCATTGCAAAGTTCACAAGGGGCGTGAAAAATATTGAATTTTTCAGCACAAACATCAAGACTTTCTTGCAACAATTTAGTTTCTAAATACTTATGCCTCTTGCAATATCTATCTTCCCTATTTGGTGTGTACTTGCACACCCAATGTACTCCACAAAAATTGACATGTTTATAGGAGACATTTTCATCATAACTAGTGCAATCATCATAAGTACTATGGATATTCAAGGAGTTCATACTAAAAACATTGCAATCATGCTCATCATACAAATATTTAATGCCAAACATTTTAATGCATTCTTCTTCTAACACTTTGGCACAATTTTCTTTTCCATCATACTCATGAAAGATATTAAAAAGATGAAGCGTATGAGGTAGACTCAATTCCATTTTTTTGTAATTTTCTTTTATAAACTAAACTAGTGAGAAAACAAGAAACTAAAGGATTCGATTGCAAGATCTAAAGATATACCTTCAAGCACTCACCTCCCCGGCAACGGCGCCAGAAAAGAGCTTGTTGTCTACTACACAACCTTCTTCTTGTAGACGTTGTTGGGCCTCCAAGTGCAGAGGTTTGTAGGACAGTAGAAAATTTCCCTCAAGTGGATGGCCTAAGGTTTATCAATCCGTAGGAGGCGTAGGATGAAGATGGTCTCTCTCAAGCAACCCTGCAACCAAATAACAAAGAGTCTCTTGTGTCCCCAACACACCCAATACAATGGTAAATTGTATAGGTGCACTAGTTCAACGAAGAGATGGTGATACAAGTGGTATATGGATAGTAGATAAAGGTTTTTGTACTCTGAAATTATAAAAACAGCAAGGTAACTAATGATAAAAGTGAGCGTAAACGGTATTGCAATGCTAGGAAACAAGGCCTAGGGTTCATACTTTCACTAGTGCAAGTCCTCTCAACAATAATAACATAATTGGATCATATAACTATCCCTCAACATGCAACAAAGAGTCACTCCAAAGTCACTAATAGCGGAGAACAAACGAAGAGATTATGGTAGGGTACGAAACCACCTCAAAGTTATTCTTTACAATCAATCCGTTGGGCTATTCCTATAAGTGTCACAAACAGCCCTAGAGTTCGTACTAGAATAACACCTTAAGACACAAATCAACCAAAACCCTAATGTCACCTAGATACTCCAATGTCACCTCAAGTATCCGTGGGTATGATTATACGATATGCATCACACAATCTCAGATTCATCTATTCAACCAACACATAGAACCTCAAAGAGTGCCCCAAAGTTTCTACCGGAGAATCACGACGAAAACGTGTGCCAACCCCTATGCATAGGTTCATGGGCGGAACCCGCAAGTTGATCACCAAAACATACATCAAGTGAATCACGTGATATCCCATTGTCACCACAGATACGCACGGCAAGACATACATCAAGTGTTCTCAAATCTTTAAAGACTCAATTCGATAAGATAACTTCAAAGGGGAAACTCAATTCATTACAAGAGAGTAGATGGGGGAGAAAACATCATAGGATCCAACTATAATAGCAAAGATCGCGATACATCAAGATCATATCACCTCAAGAACACGAGAGAGAGAGGTCAAACACATAGCTACTGGTACATACCCTCAGCCCCGAGGGAGAACTACTCCCTCCTCGTCATGGAGAGCACCGGGATGATGAAGATGGCCACTGGAGAGGGATTACCCCCTCCGGTAGGGTGCCGGAACGGGTCTAGATTGGTTTTCGATTGCTACGGAGGCTTCTGGCGGCGGAACTCCCGATCTATTGTGCTCTCTGGAAGTTTTAGGGTATATGGAGATATATAGGTGGAAGAAGTACGTCAGGGGGGGCACGAGGGTGGAGGGCGCGCCCTAGGGGGGGTGGGCGCGCCCCCTACCTCGTGGCCTCCTCGAAGCTTCCCTTACGTGCACTTCAAGTCTTCTGGGCTTCTTTCCTTCCAAAAATGAGTTCCCTGAAGTTTCAGGTCAATTGGACTCCGTTTGATTTTCCTTTTCTTCGAAACCCTAAACAAGGTAAAAACATAAACTGGCACTGGGCTCTGGGTTAATAGGTTAGTCCCAAAAACGATATAAAAGTGTATAATAAAGCTCATAAACATCCAAAATAGTAGATAATATAGCATGGAGCAATCAAAAATTATAGATACGTTGGAGACGTATCACTTGACTTGTGCATGAGCCCAAATTCATAAAAATACAAATTTACGGTCATACTATCTAAGGCGTGTGCTTTTCCACCGATGAAAATCATATTGTTTGAATAGAGGCCAATTATGTTATGCAAGCTTACGTTTGCTCATCATTACGACGGGTCGAGGGGGATTGGGTGGTGCGAGGTGGCTAGAGGGGCGAGAGGGTTCAAGCGGGTTCGTTTGCTGCTTTTCTCACATAGTATTTGCACTCAAGTGGATGGCCGCTTTGCTACGCCATTGTGAATAGATACACAACACAATGCTGGCTATTATATGTGATGAAAATAATTCAAACTTTTTTGTGAGGGATTTTTTAACTTTACATTGCAAAAGATGCTAGCTAAAAAAACCTACGGTATCTCACTTTGATATGCAACACCAACCACCACTACTGTGCCCCCACTATATTTCACTTTATTGTAATTTGCATTACAAGAACTAACTTTATTCAGTACTCCCACTGTTCACAAATATAAGATGTTTGGATATCTCAATATGGACTATATATGAACTGAAATGGGTGAAAAAACACACTAAAACATGTCTATATACATCTGGTTGAGAAAAAAAGTTAGAACATCTTATATTTGTGAATGGAGTGATACTTCATAATCTTTCAAACTATCCATTTTATAGTGGCAAAGTATCTTTAGTTATTGTATCTAGGTAAAGCAGGCACTCAGTGTACTAAAAACTGTCTTATCGACCGATAGAACCTGAGAGAATACAAATCCTACCTTTTAGCTCCTTTGGGACATCGATACTTCATACTTACCATCTCAACCGTGAAAAGTTCTACAATACTCTCTGCATTTGAGAATTATCAGTGAAACTTGTACATCCATGGTCCATTGTTCTTTACTTAGCTACGGGCTCGGAGGAATGTCAACATGCAAAATGTAAACTTTGAGACAACGATTTTTGGGATCTTTTATGTTTTTCTTTTTGGAGAGAGAAGAGTATTTTATGTAAGTTTTGTTTTGAATTTACCAACAATGATCATTGTTGTTGATGCATATTCTAGTTCTTTCGGTTCGATATGTTATGGTTCTTAGTTAATAAAGCTACATCAATTGCTAATAAAATGATATATACCGATGCACATAAATTTCACAACCTCTATTTTTGAGAGTCCAAAACGTTCACTACTTTACATTAAAGACATGCGACAAACATATAAGATGATTAGTTGGCATCCATGCCATTGCACACTGATGTCTACTACACAACCTTCTTCTTGTAGACGTTGTTGGGCCTCCAAGTGCAGAGGTTTGTAGGACAGTAGAAAATTTCCCTCGAGTGGATGACCTAAGGTTTATCAATCCGTAGGAGGCGTAGGATGAAGATGGTCTCTCTCAAGCAACCCTGCAACCAAATAACAAAGAGTCTCTTGTGTCCCCAACACACCCAATACAATGGTAAATTGTATAGGTGCACTAGTTCGGCGAAGAGATGGTGATACAAGTGGTATATGGATAGTAGATATAGGTTTTTGTAATCTGAAAATATAAAAACAGCAAGGTAACTAATGATAAAAGTGAGCACAAACGGTATTGCAATGCGTTGAAACAAGGCCTAGGGTTCATACTTTCTCTAGTGCAAGTTCCCTCAACAATATTAACATTTGGATCACATAACTATCCCTCAACATGCAACAAAGAGTCACTCCAAAGTCACTAATAGCGGAGAACGAATGAAGAGATTATGGTAGGGTACGAAACCACCTCAAAGTTATTCTTTCCAATCAATCCGTTGGGCTATTCCTATAATTATCACAAACAGCCCTAGAGTTCGTACTAGAATAACACCTTAAGACACAAATCAATCAAAACCCTAATGTCACCTAGATACTCCAATGTCACCTCAAGTATCCGTGGGTATGATTATACGATATGCATCACACAATCTCAGATTCATCTATTCAACCAACACATAGAACTTCAAAGAGTGCCCCATAGTTCCTACCGGAGAATCACGACGAAAACGTGTGCCAACCCCTATGCATAGGTTCATGGGCGGAACCCGCAAGTTGATCACCAAAACATACATCAAGTGAATCACGTGATATCCCATTGTCACAACAGATACGCACGGCAAGACATACATCAAGTGTTCTCAAATCTTTAAAGACTCAATCCGATAAGATAACCTCAAAGGGGGAACTCAATCCATTACAAGAGAGTAGAGGGAGGAGAAAACATCATAAGATCCAACTATAATAGCAAAGCTCGTGATACATCAAGATCGTACCACCTCAAGAACACGAGAGAGAGAGAGGGAGAGAGAGAGATCAAACACACAGCTACTGGTACATACCCTCAGCCCCGAGGGAGAACTACTCCCTCCTCGTCATGGAGAGCACCGGGATGATGAAGATGGCCACCGGAGAGGGATTGCCCCCTCCGGCAGGGTGCCGGAACGGGTCTAGATTGGCTTTCGGTGGCTACGGAGGCTTATGGCGGCGGAACTCCCGATCTATTGTGCTCCCCGATGATTTTAGGGTAGATGGAGATATATAGGCGGAAGAAGTACGTCAGGGGAGCCACGAGGGGCCCACGAGGGTGGAGGACGCGCCCAGGGGGGTGGGCGCGCCCCCCTACCTCGTGGCCTCCTCGAAGCTTCCCTTACGTAGACTCCAAGTCTTCTGGGCTTCTTCTGATCCAAAAATAAGTTCCGTGAAGTTTCAGGTCAATTGGACTCCATTTGATTTTCCTTTTTTGCGATATTCTAAAACAGGGGAAAAAACAGAAACTGGCACTGGGCTCTGGGTTAATAGGTTAGTCCCAAAAATCATATAAAATAGCATATAAATGCATATAAAACATCCAAGGTTGATGATATAATAGCATGGAACAATCAAAAATTATAGATACGTTGGAGACGTATCAGCATCCCCAAGCTTAATTCCTGCTCGTCCTCGAGTAGGTAAATGATAAAAACAGAATTTTTGATGTGGAATGCTACCTAACATATTTATCCATGTAATTCTCTTTATTGTGGCAAGAATATTCAGATCCATAAGATTCAAGACAAAAGTTTAATATTGACATAAAAATAATAATACTTCAGGCATACTAACTAAGCAATCATGTCTTCTCAAAATAACATGGCCAAAGAAAGCTATCCCTACAAAATCATATTGTCTGGCTATGCTCCATCTTCACCACACAAAGTATTTAAATCATGCACAACCCCGATGACAAGCCAAGCAATTGTTTCATACTTTTGATATTCTCAAACTTTTTCAATCTTCACGCAATACATGAGCGTGAGCCATGGATATAGAACTATAGGTGGAATAAAATGGTGGTTGTGGAGAAGACAAAAAGGGGGAAGATAATCTCACATCAACTAGGCGTATCAACGGGCTATGGAGATGCCCATCAATAGATATCAATGTGAGTGAGTAGGGATTGCCATGCAACGGATGCACTAGAGCTATAAATATATGAAAGCTCAACAAAAGAACTAAGTGGGTGTGCATCCAACTTGGTTGCTCATAAAGACCTAGGGCATTTTGAGGAAGCCCATCATTGGAATATGCAAGCCAAGTTCTATAATGAAAAATTCCCACTAGTATATGAAAGTGACAACATAGGAGACTCTCTATCATGAAGATCATGGTGCTACTTTGAAGCACAAGTGTGGTAAAAGGATAGTAGCATTGCCCCTTCTCTCTTTTTCTCTCATTTTTTTATTATTTGGGCCTTTCTCTCTTTTTATGGCCTTTTTTATTTTTTTGATTTGGGCTTCTTTGGCCTCTTTTATTTATTTATTTTTCGTCCGGAGTCTCATCCCGACTTGTGGGGGAATCATAGTCTCCATCATCCTTTCCTCACTGGGACAATGCTCTAATAATGATGACCATCACACTTTTATTTACTTACAACTCTAGAATTACAACTCGATTCTTAGAACAAAATATGACTCTATATGAATGCCTCCAGTGGTGTACCGGGATGTGCATTGACTCAAGAGTTACATGTATGGAAGAATTATGAACGGTGGCTTTGCCACAAATACGATGTCAACTACATGATCATGCAAAGCAATATGACAATGATGAAGCGTGTCATAATAACGGAACGGTGGAAAGTTGCATGGCAATATATCTCGGGATGGCTATGGAAATGCCATAATAGGTAGGTATGGTGGCTGTTTTGAGGAAGGTATATGGTGGGTTTATGGTACCGGCGAAAGTCGCGCGGTACTAGAGAGGCTAGCAATGGTGGAAGGGTGAGGGTGCGTATAATCCTTGGACTCAACATTAGTCATAAAGAACTCACATACTTATTGCAAAAATCTATTAGTTATCGAAACAAAGTACTACGCGCATGCTCCTAGGGGGATAGATTGGTAGGAAAAGACCATCGCTTGTCCCCGACCGCCACTCATAAGGAGGACAAACAATAAATAAATCATGCTCCGACTTCATCACATAACGGTTCACCATACGTGCATGCTGCGGGAATCACAAACTTCAACACAAGTATTTCTCAAATTCACAACTACTCAACTAGCATGACTCTAATATCACCATCTTCATATCTCAAAACAATTATCAAGTATCAAACTTCTGATAGTATTCAATGCACTCTATATGAAAGTTTTTATTATATCCCTCTTGGATGCCCATCATATTAGGAGTAGTTTCATAACCAAAACAAACTACCATGCTATTATAAAGACTCTCAAAATAATATAAGTGAATCATGAGAGTTCATCTATTTCTATATAATAAAACCACCACCGTGCTCTAAAAAGATATAAGTGAAACACTAGAGCAACGACAAACTACTCCGAAAGATATAAGTGAAGATCAATGAGTAGTTGAATAATTATGTAACTATGTGAAGACTCTCTAACATTTAAGAATTTCATATCTTGGTATTTTATTCAATCAGAAAGCAAAACATAATGAAATAAAATGACGCTCCAAGCAAAACACATATCATGTGGCAAATAAAAATATAGCTCCAAGTAAAGTTACCGATGAATGAAGACGAAAGAGGGGATGCCTTCCGGGGCATCCCCAAGCTTAGGCTTTTGGTTGTCCTTTAATATTACCTTGGGGTGCCTTGGGCATCCCCAAGCTTAGCCTCTTGCCACTCCTTATTCCATAGTCCATCGAATCTTTACCCAAAACTTGAAAACTTCACAACACAAAACCTAACAGTAAACTCGTAAGCTCCGTTAGTATAAGAAAGTAAATCACCACTTCAAGGTACTGTAATGAACTCATTCTTTATTTATATTGGTGTTAAAACTACTATATTCCAACTTCTCTATGGTTTATAAACTATTTTACTAGCCATAGATTCATCAAAATAAGTAAACAACACATGAAAAACAGAATCTGTCAAAAACAGAACAGTCTGTAGTAATATGAATCAAACGTATACTTCTGGAACTCATAAAATTCTCAAATAAATTGCTGGACCTGAGGAATTTATCTATTAATCATCTGCAAAAAGAATTAACTAAATAGAACTCTCCAAAAAAATGGCAGCAATTCTCGTGAGCGCTAAAGTTTCTGTTTTTTACAGCATGATCAACAAGACTTCTCCCAAGTCTTCCCAAAGGTTCTACTTGGAACAAACACTAATTAAAAGCACAAAACCACATCTAAACAGAGGCTAGATGAATTATTTATTACTAAACAGGAATAAAAATCAAGGAATAAAAATAAAATTGGGTTGCCTCCCAACAAGCCCTATCGTTTAACGCCCCTAACTAGGCATGATGATTTCAATGATGCTCACATAAAAGATAAGAATTGAAACATAAAGAGAGCATCATAAAGAATATAACTAGCACATTTGAGTCTAACCCACTTCCTATGCATAGGGATTTTGTGAGCAAACAACTTGTGGGAACAACAATCAACTTGCATAGGAAGGTAAAACAAGGATAACTTCAAAATTTTAAGCACATAGAGAGGAAACTTGATATTATTGCAATTCCTACAAGCATATGTTCCTTCCTCATAATAAATTTCAGTAGTATCATGAATGAATTCAACAATATAACCAGCACCTAAAACATTCTTTTCATGATCTACAAGCATAGAAATTTTATTATTCTCCACATAAGCAAAATTCTTCTCATTCGGGATTGTGGGAGTATCATAAGAGACTTGAATACTATAAATTGTTTCCGCATTAAAAGAGTAATGTTTGGAAAAGGGGTAACTGTAATCATGGCAAGTTTTATAAATATAATCACTACTTTTTATAGCATAAGTATCATCACAATAATCATCATAAGTAGGAGGCATGCTATCATCATTATAAATTTGCATATCAAAACTTGGGAGACTAAAAATATCATCTTCATTAAACGTAGCATCCCCAAGCTTGGGACAAACATTAATTTCAGAAAATATATTCTCAAATATGTCATCCTCATCAAACATAGCATCCCCAAGCTTGGGCCTTTTCGTATCATAAGCATAATCACTTTCATCATCAATAGTATGGATAGCACCAATAGTATAGCAATTATCATATTCTTCCAAGCAAGTGCCAAAAAGATTTTCAAGATCATAAGAAGTATCATTATCTTTCACAATTATATTTTCATGAGGCACAATAGTAATAGGAGCAGCATTATTTGGGGGAGATATCTTTTTACCTCTCTTTCTATTTCTTTTCTTCTTCACCACATCATGTGTGGGTTCAATCCTCTTTTTGGAGCTCCTTATTAATGAGATTGGTTGAATAGGAGGCTCCTCCTCATTACCTGATTCATCATAAGAAATAATAGAAGGATATTGGGAAGTCTCTTCCCTTTCATTAGTATTCTCTTCATCTTCTATTTGCTTTATTTTCTTTATGTAATTGGCAATATAAGGATTTTCAATACAATTCACCGCACAATACATATAAATTTTCTCTAGATCAAAATCAAGAAATCTATCAAGATTAAACTTTGGAATACCCTCAGTTATACATTCCATTTCCTCATACCCCAAAAGAAGACTAAGCTCTTTATGATGCTCAAGGGTAATCAAATTATCACAATTTTTGGATACGATTCGGTCATGAAACAATTTGCATTGGAGATTTAAATGACCATGTTCATTGCAAAGTTCACAAGGGGTGCGAAAAATATTGAATTTTTTAGCACAATCATCAAAACTTTCTTGCAACAATTTAGTTTCTAAATACTTATGCCTCTTGCAATATCTATCTTCCCCTATTTGGTGTATACTTGCAAAACCAATGCACTCCACAAAAATTGACATGTTTATAGGAGACATTTTCATCATAACTAGTGCAATCATCATTAGTATCATGGATATTCAAAGAATCCGTACTAACAACATTGCAATCCTGCTCATCATTCAAAGATTTAGTGCTAAACATTTTATAGACTTCTTCCTCTAGCACTTGAGCACAATTTTCCTTTCCATCATACTCATGAAAGATATTAAAAAGATGAAGCGTATGAGACAAACTCAATTCCATATTTTTGTAGTTTTCTTTTATAAACTAAACTAGTTATAAAACAAGAAATTAAAAGACTCGATTGCAAGATCTAAAGATATACCTTCAAGCGCTAACCTCCCCGGCAACGGCGCCAGAAAAGAGCTTGATGTCTACCACACAACCTTCTTCTTGTAGACGTTGTTGGGCCTCCAAGTGCAGAGGTTTGTAGGACAGTAGCAAATTTCCCTCAAGTGGATGGCCTAAGGTTTATCAATCCATAGGAGGCGTAGGATGAAGATGGTCTCTCTCAAGCAACCCTGCAACCAAATAACAAAGAGTCCCTTGTGTCCCCAACACACCCAATACAATGGTAAATTGTATAGGTGCACTAGTTCGGCGAAGAGATGGTGATACAAGTGGTATATGGATAGTAGATATAGGTTTTTGTAATCTGAAAATATAAAAACAGCAAGGTAACTAATGATAAAAGTGAGCACAAACGGTATTGCAATGCGTTGAAACAAGGCCTAGGGTTCATACTTTCGCTAGTGCAAGTTTCCTCAACAATAATAACATAATTGGATCACATAACTATCCCTCAACATGCAACAAAGAGTCACTCCAAAGTCACTAATAGCGGAGAACGAACGAAGAGATTATGGTAGGGTACGAAACCACCTCAAAGTTATTCTTTCCAATCAATCCGTTGGGCTATTCCTATAATTGTCACAAACAGCCCTAGAGTTCGTACTAGAATAACACCTTAAGACACAAATCAATCAAAGCCCTAATGTCACCTAGATACTCCAATGTCACCTCAAGTATCCGTGGGTATGATTGTACGATATGCATCACACAATCTCAGATTCATCTATTCAACCAACACATAGAACTTCAAAGAGTGCCCCATAGTTCCTACCGGAGAATCACGACGAAAACGTGTGCCAACCCCTATGCATAGGTTCATGGGCGGAACCCGCAAGTTGATCACCAAAATATACATCAAGTGAATCACGTGATATCCCATTGTCACCACAGATACGCACGACAAGACATACATCAAGTGTTCTCAAAATCTTTAAAGACTCAATCCGATAAGATAACCTCAAAGGGGAAACTCAATCCATTACAAGACAGTAGAGGGGGGAGAAAACATCATAAGATCCAACTATAATAGCAAAGCTCACGATACATCAAGATCGTACCACCTCAAGAACATGAGAGAGGGAGAGATCAAACACATAGCTACTGGTACATACCCTCATCCCCGAGGAAGAACTACTCCCTCCTCGTCATGGGGAGCACCGGGATGATGAAGATGGCCACCGGACAGGGATTGCCCCCTCCGGCAGGGTGCTGGAACGGGTCTAGATTGGCTTTCGGTGGCTACGGAGACTTCTGGCGGCGGAACTCCCGATCTATTGTGCTCCCCGATGTTTTTAGGGTATATGGAGATATATAGGCGGAAGAAGTACGTTAGGGGAGCCACGAGGGGCCCACGAGGGTGGAGGGCGCGCCCCCTACCTCGTGGCCTCCTCGAAGCTTCCCTTACGTAGACTCCAAGTCTTCTGGACTTTTTCTGATCCAAAAATAAGTTCTGTGAAGTTTCAGGTCAATTGAACTCCGTTTGATTTTCCTTTTCTGCGATATTCTAAAACAGGGAAAAAACAGAAACTGGCACTCGGCTCTGGATTAATAGGTTGGTCCAAAAAATCATATAAAATAGCATATAAATGCATATGAAACATCCAAGGTCGATAATATAATAGCATGGAACAATAAAAAATTATAGATACGTTGGAGACGTATCACACACCTGGCCTAGATGGCTCGTGTAGTTTGCTGGTACTTATTTGCTTGATGTCATTTTTTAGAAACATCTATAATTTTCACTGTTCAACATCTGATTAATTTGTTAATGGGCCAGTTAATCGCTACTTGTTGGGTGATCGATTTGAATATCACCTATTCATCGCCTTAACTTGTCAAGTCGATTAAAAGGCCCGTTAGGCCGATTAACTAGCCTATCAGACCAATTAATCGGTTGTTAGGCTGATTAATCGTTGCTGGCCTATTAACTTCTGTGCAAACAAAGCCTAAATTATTGGCATGTAACCTCTACCATCCTCCTCTCGCTCCTCAATAGTTTGGATTTGATCAAACAATACCCTATTTTGGTATATTACATAGTTGAGAGCATGAGAGTAGGTATAATACATAAAAAAAACTAGAAAATGTTCGCCGTTTCTATTTAACCTACCGATTACTGATCAATTGATTAATCCAGTTAATAAGATGATTAACCGATTATTCGCTACTCCCAAGCCGACCAAACAGCTACCAATTACTGATTTCCTTAACAATGTTAATTTTATTCATACTCATAACCATTATAGGTACAATATTTTAGGTTAAAGATAAGAAAAAAATGAAGTAACTCCTATGACTAAGGATTACAACAATATTTCTTGGAGACTTCTGTTCCGTTGTTTCAATCTTTACAAGACGAAAAACTCCCAAGATTTTAATAAAGAGACAACAATTAGACTGCAGTAGCGATACTGCCACCTGTTCACCCGTAGGAACATGATTACTAATAATTGTTCCTGAAATCCTCTTGGGTCACAAAACCAAAAAGATGAGAAGCCTTGAATGATGAACATAGTTGGGCAGAGGATGAAACCCTAAAAGTGCAGGTCGTAGATCAATCTTCACCATAATATCGTGGAAAGATTTCAACTCCACAAAAAATCAATCAACAAAAAATACACAACAGAATAATATAAACTCATCATATCTGAATAATCGGATATGTGAGAACAAAAACTTCTCACCTTCATGGCACCGCCAAAGAAGAAACTAGAGTAACTTTATTCACAAAAACTCCATAACCACTACTTGATGCCGACGATGAACATGAGACTCCTAAAGATCGGAGGCCCCCACCCGTCAATGCCAAGATGGTGGCTCGGAGAAAGCCTAACTCGTTTGTTTGGTGTCCTGGAAAATAAAATGCCTATCTGCCTAGTCATAGTACTGTGATTAGGTTCAGCCAAATTGATTTTCTTCCGCCTAACCC
The DNA here is from genome assembly GCF_056163025.1 of Triticum urartu. Classification (NCBI taxonomy): domain Eukaryota; kingdom Viridiplantae; phylum Streptophyta; class Magnoliopsida; order Poales; family Poaceae; genus Triticum; species Triticum urartu. The sequence continues at coordinate 417,411,153 of NC_141877.1, read as the reverse complement.
ACATAGGGTACTTAGCCTGGCCCATGCGCCCCCTTACTTGCATTAGGAGGTGCTACATCAGCAGCCTAACTATAATAAAATTATTTAAGTTGTTTAACGCAAATCAGTAGGCCAATGATAATCCGACTCAATTTTTTCGTGATTTTTTTAGTAAATGTCCATACAATTCAAAAAATGAATGTGACACTTTAAAAATGTTCCAAAAATATGGTGGCCCTTTCTAAAAAAATTATACAATGTAAAAAAATAGTACCATTCAGAATATTATTCACACATTTCAAATATGTTCATGGCATTTTAAAAAGTGTTTATACAATGTTAAAAAATGCCCGTGTACTTTAAAAAAAATGCTCGTAGCATTTTAAAATAATGTTACTGACATTTAAAAAAATTCAAACACTTAAGAATTTTTTGCATGTTCATAAACAAATATTCATGGCATTTATGAAAAAAAAGTCAATGTGTGTTAATCAAATGTTCACCATGGAAATGTTACAACGTGCACTACACATATGTAACAAAAAGTTCCCCGTGTATTAAAAAATGTTCAACGTGCAATCCGAAAAAAATGTTTAAAGTGTATCTAAAAAACGTTCAACTTTGAAAATTTTGACAAACTATTAGAAACAAAATACCAAAATACCAAAAGAAAATTGAAATAAAACTGATAAAAACCAACAAAGAAAACACACAGCAAAACCCTCTAAAGAAAAGCGCTAAAAATAAAGGGAAAAAACTATACAAAAGCTTCTAAATTAGTTCGTACAGGTCTACCGGTCTATAGAATCTTCTCGATACCACTCTAATGGGTTGCCCCACTCCACTAGGTCAACTGGGCAAGCACGCACCAAGCATCGAAAGATGTGACGAGGATACATCGGAAGATGGGAGATCTATCCCTCGCAGCCAATTTTCCAGGCACGGTCTCCAAGCATCTAACCAAATGGGTCCATAATTTCGCTTTTTTAGTTCCTCGGCTGTTTGATGATGGGGTGGATCCTATTCCCTGCGCATTTGCCGGATAACGACCAAATGCGCAGGGAATAGGATCCAGCTCGTCGTCTCTTCTACGTTTTTGATTTGTTTCACTCGTTTTGGAACTTTTATTTCTTTTACATGTTTTCCAGTTGGTTTCCTCCGACTCTTTTGTTTCTTATTTAATTTCATCCTTCCTTTCTATTTTCAAGTATTGTGAATTAACCTTTTCGATTTGCAAAACTTTTACAAATTTGTGAACATTTTGAAAGTTAGAGATTTTACCCAAATTCAAGAACACTTTTGAACGCTAGAAGTAGTTTATCAAAATTTTGATTTTATTTTCAAATCTATGACAATTTGAAATTCCTAAATTTTTTAATTTAGTAAAAATTCCAATTTTTTTAAAAAAAAAATTCAGAACATTTTTAAAAATCATGACATTTTTGAAATTCAGAAGACTTTCTAAAATCCAGGAGCATTTCATGAAATTCATCTTTTTCAAACTTGTGAATATTTTTTAAATTAGCGAACATTTACTGAAGTTCCTGAGAAATTTTTGAATTAACAACTTTGACTTATTATTTTTATGCCTCTTTTTTCACTTTCTAGAGAGTTTTTAAATTTTTAACAATTCTTTAATTTGTGAACATTGTTTTTAAGTTCAAAACATTTTTAAAATTTATGTAGAATTTTTTTAATCATGAACATTAGTTAGACCATTATTTGTTTTTTCAAATCATGAACAATTTTGGAATTCTCTTAATTTTTCTGTATTTCGCGAAAGATTTTTGAATTCTTGGAAAATTTTAATTGGTTGAATATGTATTAAAATGTTGATTTTTTAGTAAAAACAACCAAAATAAAATAGACTGCCAAAAAAACAGACGGAAAAAATTAAACAACGTTATACGTTCCACACCGTGGTAGTCCTTGCTATCTTGGTATGGACCGGTCCCCACCTACGCATTTTGTGGACTTTGCATCGGGCTGGTCGTCGAATAGGAGTTCCCATTTGATGGGAACATGGAAGGGCTATTCTATGGTTAAAAGGTAGGTCAACACTGCCCATATATAGGTTTTAGCATGGATAGATAATTTGTAAGTAAAGCTGGGCTTATAATTGTTCATTAGCAAAGAGGTCTTATTTGTTTTCTTTGCAAGCGGGCTTTTTTGGGCTTTGTGCCATCTAGCGGTTGTGCCAGATCCATATGGATGAAAGCCTACTATGCTTTTCTTCGCCCAGGGTACTAGGCAAACCCTATTTGACGCTTCAGGCAGGACGCCTCTCCAGACCAACTAGTTGACGAGCGCTATTTCAGAAGCCTTCCAACGATCACTTGGGGTGGGCGGCTGAAAGTGCGCCAAGTGGCGCGCTCTCAACCACCGTCACATGTCGCGCTCTGGATACTCTCTCTAGATTTTATTTTATTTTTATTTTTTCGCACGCGTTTTCTGCTTTTAGATGATTTTTCGGGTTTTTTCGGCTTTCCACCTGTCTTTTGTAGCTTTAAAAATGATTTTTATTGCATGAAAAATACGTTTTATTTAATTTTTCTTTCCGCCCAAGACACGGTTTTGTTTCCGCGAGAGGCACGGTCGTGCCTCTTGCAAACGGATTTTTTTCCTCTTTTTTCTTCTTCTTCCGTGAGAGGCATGATTTTACTTCCACGCGAGGCACGACCGTGCCTCTTGAAATCAAAAAATGCGTTTTCTCTTCTTTTTTTACTTCCTGAGTGGCACCATTTTGCTTCCACGAGAGGCACTCGGAAACGAAAAAAGAATATGTTTTCACTTTTTTTCCTTCTGCGAGAGGCACTATTTTGCATCCGCGAGAGGCACGATTTTACTTCCGTGAGAGGCACGTCCGTGTGTCTCGGAAACGAAAAAAACACGTTTTCATTTTATTCTTTTTTCGTGAGGCACGGTTTTTTTTTCACGAGAGGCACGGATTTGCTTCCGCAGAGGCACGGCCGCCTCTCGAAACCGACTTTCGGAAAGGGAAAAAACTTGCTCCCAGTTCAGGTTTTTTGTCCCTTTTTGTGAAAAAAAGAATCGTTAAAACCTATAAATATGAGATCAAGTTTTGAAAATCTCGACGCGAGGAATTCAAGGTGAGCGGTTCGAGATTTGGTCGCACGGTATAAGAGATAAAATTTTTTGAATAAACTGATCTATGAAAAGGGGGAAACTCCCAGGCTGCGAGAAGTGGTGCACAAGATAATATTCATCACCCAGGGGGTAGAATAAGTTATTCTTCACCCAAGGTAATTTTACGATCGTTTCATAAATAAATTACATTTAAAATACAAATAGTTACCTTCATATTGATTCAGTATGTAAAATTTTGCATAGAAAAAGAAATATATATAGGTCATAAGACCAGAAAAATCGCATTTTATGCATATTTTACACTATATTTTGACGTTTGTAATTTTACATAGCATAAAATAATTTTTACTGTGAACATATATTTTCTTACATCCTCTTTCTACATCTGAAATAAGACAAAATTTACGAAATGTAAAATTACAGTGCATTGATGTTTAAAAAGAGAAGGTGAAGAACAACTATTAAAATGTTGAACAAAAATGTTAAATAAGCATTCAGACAATGTTGAACGTGTATAAAAAATGTTGATCACTTGTTAAAAATATATTTTTGACATGTACGGAAATCTAGAGTGAAAATGAAGACAAACATTAGAAAACATAAAAGAAAAAAAGGAAAAGAAAAAGGAAATCAAACAAAAAAAGGAGAAGAAAAAAAACAAAACCCTATAAAAATGGAGAAGAAAAAGGAAAACAATGAAAAAAATATAGAAGAAAAAAATGAAACAAAAGAAAATGAACAAGAATGAAACAAATCTGGGAAGAAAGAAGAAAGAATGAAAAAATCGGAGAAGAAAAAAGAAATGAAACAAAAGAAAAAGAAAAAATGGAGAAGACGAGCTTAGTCGCCTCTAGTTGGCCGCGGTCCTACTTCTAACAAGTAATTGGAAGCGGGTGGGGTGGTTAGCTCTGTGCTGGCGCACAATACGCCTCAATTCTGGGTCGGCCCATTCTATGTTGTTTTTTTTCCGTTTAAAACTCAAAAAGAGATGCAGGGAGTGCAATCAACAGGGATAGAACCCGCGATATCTTCCTTACGAGTGAACTAAACTAACCACTTGCCCACCTGGACGCTTGTCAATACCTATTTCTTTGTTTTGCTTGTCTACTTATACGAAATGCCCCCCTCCCCCACGTTTTCCTTGATTTTTGACTTTTCTTTTTTTCTTTTCTTAAATTTGTGAATTTTTTTCAAATCAATGATTTTTTCAAAAATTATGAACTTTTTTCAGTTTCAATGAACTTTTTTCAAACTCGATTAACTTTTTCTAAAAATCAGCGAACTTTTTAACATGTTTTTGATTTTTTTAAAAAATTGATGAACTTTTTCTCAAACCCGATGAACCTTTTCAAATTCGATGAACATTTTCTCAAATCCGATGAATTGTTTTCAAATCCGATGCACTTTTTCAAGATTCATGAACATTTTTCAGATTTGTAAACTTTTTTTTCATAATCGGTAAACTTTTTTCAGATTCGCGAACTTCTTGAATTTATGAACTTTTTCAAATTCATTTTTTCTCTTAATTTTCATGAACTATTTCCGTAAACTTCAACTGTTCAGCTGGTCAATGGGTCATCAGAAAGGAGCTGATCGAGCCCACGGGAGCAGCACATGAGGAACAGTTTGCTTGTAGGGCGCTTAAGGCGCTGATTAGGGACTCCCAGGGTACTAGAGTTCCGATGGATTAGAATAGAGCTCCTAGTCAGTGCTTATTGCGCTGGCTAGCGAGTTGCACTCACTGGCTTCTCTCGCATGGGTCGGCCTACCAAAACATGAGATGTGGGCTAGCTCAGTTGTTCTTCCCCCTCGCTCGTTCTATCGATCTTTGACTAGTTGATGCCGACTTTTTATCTCAAAAAAAGAAGTTGGTGTTGAATTTAGAAAAAATTTAGAAATATAGAAAAAAATCACAAATTTGAAAAAGTTTGTGCATTTATAAAAGTTCACAAATTTTTAAAAGGTCAGTGAAAGTTTATGAGTATGAAAAAGTTCACAATTTGAAAATAGTACACAAATTTGAGAAAAGTTCATAAAATTGTAAAAAATGTCAAATTTTAACAACTTCACAAAATATGGGATTTTTTTCAGATTTTAGAGAAGTTCATGAATATTAAAAAACTTTTTGAATTTTGAGAAAAGTTCACTTATTTGAAGAAAAATCACAAATTTGAGAAAAGTTAAGGAATTTGAAGAAACCTCACTAAAGTTGAAAAACGCGAATTAGAAATTTTCAGAAAAATTTGAGATAATGTCTTCGAATTTGAAAAAAGTTCACAATTTTTTTTAAAAAAATAGAATTTTTAATATGTTCACGTATTGTTAAAAATATTTAAAAGTAAAAATAATAAAGAAAACTATGGGAAAGGAGTAAATAAAACAGAAAAGAATTGGTGAAAAAGAAAAAGTAAAGTAAAAAAACCACGTGGGCCGGTGATATGAGAGCCATCAGCCATCTTCCGTTAACGAAGACCCCTAAAAAATCTACGGAATAGACGCCCAATTTTTTTTAAGAATTGCGGGATTAGCAACGGTTGACAGGATCTTTTGGTAAGGGACACCGGTGCTGGAAGAGAGAGAGAGAGAGAGACTGGTGGTGGAATCGCATCGTGCAGTGTGTGGCCTGGCTCGGAATTCGGAAACCTAGGTCAACTCCAACGAGATGCCGCGCACGCATGGTGTCCCAAGGGCGTAATCGTGGATCCGATTCCAACGCAAGCAACAGCTGCTCCTAAACAGACAGTGTTCTGCCGTTAAACTCGGATCTACCGAGCACACAAGTGATGCCCCATGGTCGCCACCGAAGCCGAAACATGGTTAGATTCAGAGTGTTCTGCAGTGAAAGACACTGTCCGTCGCACTGCATCATCGAACACGAATGGCAAGCAAAGGGGGACATGACACATGGAGGTCCCGCCGGAACGGATCCCACCGCGCACGCCGGCCGAGCACCGGTCACCAAAGAGAAGGCCAACAGAACACAGACGTCCACGGGACGGGGCCATGAGAAACGCATAATCAAATCAGGCAGCACATGACCCAGATCCGGCGAGTTAATGGCATCTCGTACGAGCGCGACCATAGCATCTGCCGTCCCTGCACGGCCACGAGACGAGCCCCTCTCTCTCTCTCAGCACCGAGAATCGTGATCCTGTCGTCGTCGTTTGAATCGGGATCCTGTCCTCGTCGTCGTCGTGCACGAGGGGGGAACCTTTTTCTTGGGTGGGAGTGGGGCTGGAACTGGACCAAACACTGAGATGCTGCCGCAGGACAAGTCAACCGCGGCAACTGAGAGTGAGACTGCCATCATGATCCTAAGGAGCACTCCTACTGCATTGTCTTCAGAGCAATTCTAGCAAAGTCATCGTGTTTATAGTCACGTTTTCATACATGGAGCGTGAAATATAGGCGGTTGCAATTGTTCGCATGCACAGAGTTGCCATACGTTGCATCTTTTTCTTTTCTTATATACGTGTTTTCCAAAAAACTTCCAATCCATTCAATCGTCAAGCATGTCAGTACAACAGACATAAAAAATAATAAAAATTACATAGATTTAATGATTACAGGGATACGTAGATGTCCAGGCAGCAAATCAAACCACACATGACATGACGGCCTATATCCAGAGATGTAGCCATACGAGCTAGCCTATGTGCTTCCCCATTGCATTCACACTGTTCAAAAAAAAATTCAGTCCATAAAAGCATTCCTCCACACTCTGATCTTGTTGAGCACCATGCAATGTCCTTCAAGGTTTCGCGGTGCTTGGAGCTCCCGGACAACTCTCAGACAATCAGATGTGACGTGTATCTTCTCCAGACTCAGGTCCTCTCCCAAAGCTAGAGCTTCTGTGCAAGCAAGAGCTTTCAAAGTCTCTGCCTCGACGATGAATTACATCCAGATCTGTAGACCACCTAGCGACGACTACCAGGCCGGTCCTCAGATTTTGAGGGCCCAAGGCAAAACAAAAACTTTGGGCCTATTAATACTCGTAATAATATGTGGACTGCATTTGACTATACGATCAAGTCCCGGCACGTAATTCATGAGTGAGTTTCTAAAATAATGTTTTGGAACGTTGGATCCTTAAACGCTTGAAGACGAAAATAGGAAGTACATAATATAGATAAAATGAACTTTTTTTAATTGCCCAAGAGTTTAAAACTCTTGAACTAATTGCAATCACATAAGACAATTTGTAAGAGTTCTAAACTCAAATCTGTTGAAAAAGTATGTGTAGCAAAAATACCGCAAAAAATCCTATGAAAATATCTCATTTCAATCTAAGAAGCTTTCAGCAATCAGCACTAAAATTCTACCATTTACTAAAAAGTAAAAGTAGCTTCATCATTGGTCTAATTAATTAGTTTGAACAGAAGTGATATAATTTGTAAGTATGATTACGAGCGTGTATATTGATGGGGTCACCTACTAAGGGTAGGGTGAAAGACCTAACATCTCGGGCCTACCTAGGATCTCACATCATCATTGTAAGGTACCGGAACCATAGGTGCATTCAGATGTCCACCTTCGAACATGCACTCGGAAGCAACCCATCCACTCGGATGGAGACAACTCACTCGGACGCTTCACCACCACTCGGCCATGTTCACCAGCATTCGGGCATGGGAGATGAAGGGACCACGCGGGACCTGGAACATTCGAGGAGCATAACGGTAGGCTTCAAGTGTAGTTATTACATCAGTTACTAGTAACCCATGTAATTAATTCCCTCATTCATCTCCCTTGTAATGTAGCCATAATGAGGGGCGGCGCACTCTATATAAGCTGCCCCTTAGCGCCGAGACAAGGGTTCACAACCCTACTGTAATCCAGACACTAGAGAAAAACAGCCTCAGGGCTCAAGACGTAGGGCTTTTACCTCTCCACGATAGGTCCAAACTCATAAAATCCGAGAGTCACACCTATGTCGTAGCTAGGATCAGCCCTTGTTCGTACCCCTAATACTCATTGTCAGGTTCGTCGCCTCGACAGTTGGCGCCCACCGTGGGGCTGCGTGTCTAGCGATTTTCGGTGCAGGTGGAATTTCCTTCATCAACATGGTTTTTGGCGGCGACATGGTGTTCGGTGGCGAGATCTGTTTCGGCGCACTCAGCTTCGTCGTTGATGACTCAGCGTGGCTCCAGGAAGCCCCGCTGGATGTGGAGTCGCTACCCGTTTGTGGCGCGATGCACTTCCGTGCGAGTACATATGGAGTCCTTCTCTGATAGCCATCGGTCCAATACCGAGTGTCACCTCTTCTCTGCGCTGGACGTCGTCACAAGCATTCTAGTCGCTCGCGGCTCCAGCATTGGGTCAAGCACGTCGTGGCTCTTCAAGCCGTGACTGAGCAGGTAGCGGTGCTCAAACCTGACGAGCCCATCCATGATCTGTTCACCTCTCTCTACGAGGGGTACGAGATGAGTTCGATTGCGAGAGCATCAAGTCCTCTGCTGAGGTTTTGATGGCAGGTACGGATAATGGCCCTCTTGGATACACATGTGCTCGTGATGGCCTCGAGGGTGCATCACGCGGGCACACCAATGATGGCCTCGAGGAGGACAATGAGCAGTACATCCTCCAACCTCTCACTCAGGAGCAGAGGGAAGAACTCAGGCAGAGGAATGAGCAGGATTTGCTCACCCCTATCACAAGGACAACTCCCGAAGCTATGGCACTATAGTCGACACTTTTGGCCACTATAGCCGAGCGCGAACGCCTCGAGCGGCTGTAGAAGACACTCAATGGCCGTGCTTGTCAACAACCTAGCACCAGTCAGAGCCGAAGGCAATTTTCTCCAAACAATCAGCCACAAAAATTACCGAGTGGTCTGCACTCCGCTGCAAAACTTGGCGGCAGCGACCAGGTTCAGCAACACGCGAAGGTATTCGGCAAATACAATCTTTGCTGAAGACGGCCCTAGCACAGAACTCAGCCATGTCACAATCCCATGATTGCATTCATAGTAGATCGACCTAGGCCGATACAGTCCACTTGGCTCACAACCCGATTGCGCCACGAAGACGCAGAGGTCGGTATGGAGACTGGAACCATGATCAGGTCACCCCTCCTTGGTGGCACGATAATTATTATCACACTCGGATGCCCCCTCCGCGGGATGTCACGTATGGTCACCGGTCGTACGATGATAGGCAGCCGTTTGAGAATGATCGAAGGCCCAGCACCGACCGAGTGGTTACTGTCCGCGAGACCGAGAGAAAATGGGTTACCGGGGTCTGCAATTCAATGCAAGATATGTTCTTGCTTAGAACCTGGTTGATAGAGCTCGAGCCCATAGAGATAGCATCGACAGAGATTATCCAAGTAGATCCACTTCCTTGGATCCAGAGTGTTTTAGCAGGTACATCCAGGTCACAGATATTCCAGCCAACTTCAGGTTGGCAACTGGAATTGGCAAGTTTACTGGCGAGTCAAAGCCAGGAACTTGGTTAGAGGATTATCGAGTGGCCATCAAGTTAGGCGATGGCAATGACACCATGGCAATACAATATCTACCCTTGATGCTCGAAGGGTCTGCAAGAGCCTGGCTCAACCAGTTGCCTCCCAATAGCAATTACTGTTCGGACGATCTGGCCGGAGTGTTCGTGAAGACCTTCGAGAGCATGTACAAGCGGACGGGTGGATTGGCAGAACTACAACATTGTGTGCAGAAGAACAAAGAGACTCTCCGAGAGTACATTCAACAATGGACCACTTTGCACAACGCGGTGGAAAATGCCAGTGAACACCAAGCCATTTGTGCTTTTAAGGCATATATCAGATACCAGGAGCTCCTCCTGAAATTCGGCAGAACAGACACTCCGACTCCGAGCCAAGTGATGGAGATAGCCGACCACTACTCAAATGGAGAAGAAGAACACTAAGTGAAGAAAATATTCCCTAGAGGCAATAATAAAGTTGTTATTTATATTTCCTTATATCATGATAAATGTTAATTATTCATGCTAGAATTGTATTAACCGGAAACTTGATGCATGTGTGAATACATAGACAAAACAGAGTGTCCCTAGTAGGCATCTTCTTGACTAGCTCGTTAATCAAAGATGGTTAAGTTTTCTAACCATAGACATGTGTTGTCATTTGATGAACGGGATCACATCAGAATGATGTGATAGACAAGACCCATCCTTTAGCTTAGCATAATGATCGTTAAGTTTTATTGCTATTGCTTTTTTCATGTCAAATACATATTCCTTCGACTATGATATTATGCAACTCCCGAATACCGGAGGAACACCTTGTGTGCTATCAAATGTCACAACGTAACTGGGTGATTCTAAAGATGCTCTATAGGTGTCTCCGAAGGTGTTTGTTGGGTTGGCATAGATTGAGATTAGGATTTGTCACTCCGAGTATCGGATAGGTATCTCTGGGACCTCTCGGTAATGCACATCATGATAAGCTTTGCAAGAAATGTGAATAATCAGTTAGTTGCGGGATGATGCATTACGGAACGAGTAAAGAGACTTGTCGGTAATGAGATTGAACTAGGTATGATGATACCGATGATCGAATCTCGGGCAAGTAACATACCGATGACAAAGGGAATAACGTATGTTGTCATTGTGGTTTGACCGATAAAGATCTTCATAGAATATGTAGGAACCAATATGAGCATCCAGGTTCCGCTGTTGGTTATTGATCGGAGATGTGTCTCGGTCATGTATACATAGTTCTCGAACCCGTAGGGTCTGCACACTTAACGTTCGATGATGATTTGTATTATGAGTTATGTGTTTTGGTGACCAGAGATTGTACGGAGTCCCGGATGAGATCACGTACATGACGAGGAGTCTCGAAATGGTCGAGAGGTAAATATTGATATATTGGACGGTAGATTTCGGACACCGGAATGGTTTCAGAATGGTTCGGGTATTTTTCGGAGTACCGAGGGGTTACCGGAGCCCCCCGGGGAAGTATTGGGCCTACATGGGCCATAGGGTAGAGGGGAGGCAGCCCACAAGGGGTGGCCGCGCCTCCGTCCCAAAGGGAGTCCGAATTGGACTAGGGGAGGTGTCGGGGATATACCCCGCGGCGTAAACCGGCCGGAAGTATAGCCCGGCCGGACGAGGCGTTTCATTGATAAACCGCCAGAGGATTGGCGGTTTACGTGATTGGCGGTTTACATGTCTGGTGGTTTACGTGTCTGGCGGTTCACTGGTATGACGATTCACAAGCCTGAAGACTCATTGGTGACCCGGCGCGTGTTCCGGACGGATGACAAGGCCCAAGGCCCAGCATGCCGGTTTATGTTAATGGTGGACCGGTTTAAGAGGAAAGGCATGAGGAACATTATCTTACAAGGAGCTAAGACCTGGACTTGTATCCGGTTTGTATTAGAGATAGACTAGTCCTAATCCTAATAGGACTCTACATGTAACCCGCCCCTTCAACATATATAAGGAGGGGCAGGGCTCCCCCAAAAGGGACAAGATTGACAAGTCCCACAAGTTGGACAAGTTAGGTTTAGACAATAGCTCTCGAGATAGAGCACTCTTGTAACCGTGATCATCATCATCAATATCAATGAAGCAGGATGTAGGCTTTTACCTCCACCGTGAGGGGCCGAACCTGGGTAAAATATCGCGTCTCTCGTCCCGCTCAACCCCTCTCAAGCTACCATATAGATGCGCTGGCCTCGCGACTAAGTCCTGACACTAAGGACATCTGCCGTGACAATTCCACGACAGGAGGGGATGCGCCCCCTTTCCTTCTCCTCTTCCCTCTCCCTTCCCCCTTTCCCCCCTCCATGAGAAGGAATAAGAGGGGGGGCGAATCCTACTAGGACTGGGAGGCCTAGTAGGATTCCCCCCTCTTGGTGCGCCCCCTAGGGCCGGCCTCCTTCCTCTCCCTCCTTTATATACGTGGGCACGGCACCCCTTGGAGACACACCGATTGTTCCAAGTCGTGTGCGGCGTCTCCCTCCACGGTTTACTCCTCCGATCATATTCATGTAGTGCTTAGGCGAAGCCCTGCGCGGATCACATCACCATCACCGTCACCACACCATAGTGCTGGCGAAACTCTCCCTCGACCCTCTGTTGGATCAAGAGTTTGAGGGACGTCATCGAGCCGAACGCGTGCTGAACTCGGAGGTGCCGTACGTTCGGTACTTGATCGGTTGGATCGCGAAGACGTTCGACTACATCAACCACGTTAACCTAACGCTTCCGCTTTCGGTCTATGAGGGTACGTGGACACACTCTCCCCCTCTCGTTGCTATGCATCTCCTAGATAGATCTTGCGTGAGCGTAGGATTTTTTTTGAAATTGCATGCTACGTTCCCCAACAGTGGCATCCAAGCCAGGTCTATGCGTAGATGATATGCACGAGTAGAACACAAAGAGTTGTGGGCGATAATAGTCATACTGCTTACCACCAACGTCTTACTTTGATTCGGCGGTATTGTTGGATGAAGCGGCCCAGACCAACCTTACATGACCACGTTCATAAGACCGGTTCCACCGACAGACATGCAACTTGTTTTGCATAAAGGTGGCTGGCGGGTGTCTGTTTCTCCAACTTTAGTTGAATCGAGTTTGACTACGGCCGGTCCTTGTTGAAGGTTAAAACAGCACACTTGATAAAAAATCGTTGTGGTTTTGATGCGTAGGTAAGAACAGTTCTTGCTAGCAGCCCGTAGCAGCCATGTAAAACTTGCAACAACAAAGTAGAGGACGTCTAACTTGTTTTCGTAGGGCATGTTGTGATGTGATATGGTCAAGACATGATGTGATATAAGTTATTGTATGAGATGATCATGTTTTGTAAAAGTTATCGGCAACTGGCAGGAGCCTTATGGTTGTCGCTTTATTGTATGAAATGCAATCGCCATGTAATTGCTTTACTTTATCACTGTGCGGTAGCGATAGTTGTAGAAGCAATAGTTAGTGAGACGACAACGACGCTACGATGATGATCAAGGTGTCAAGCCAGTGACGATGGAGATCATGACAGTGTTTTGGAGATGGAGATCAAAGGCACAAGATGATGTTGGCCATATCATGTCACATATTTTGATTGCATGTGATGTTTATCTTTTATGCATCTTATTTTGCTTAGTACGGCGGTAGCATTATAAGATGATCCCTCACTAAATGTCTAGGCATAAGTGTTCTCCCTGAGTATGCACCGTTGCTACAGTTCGTCGTGCTGAGACACCACATGATGATCAGGTGTGATAAGCTCTATGTTCACATACAATGGGTGCAAGACAGTTTTGCATGTGCGGAATACTCGGGTTAAACTTGACGAGCCTAGCATGTACAGACATGGCCTCGGAACACTAAGATCGAAAGGTCGAACGTGAATCATATAGTAGATATGATCAACATAGAGATGTTCACCATTGAAAACTACTCCATCTCACGTGATGATCGGACATGGTTTAGTTGATATGGATCACGTGATCATTTAGATGTCTTGAGGGATGCCTATCTAAGTGGGAGTTCTTTAGTAATATGATTAATTAAACTTAAATTTATCATGAACTTAGTCCTGATAGATTTTTGCATATCTATGTTGTTGTCGATCAATGGCCCGTGCTACCGTTCCCTTGAATTTTAATGCGTTCCTAGAGAAAGCTAAGTTGAAAGATGATGGTAGCAACTACACGGACTGGGTTCGTAACTTGAGGATTATCCTCATTGCTGCACAGAAGAATTACGTCCTTGAAGCACCGCTGGGTGCAAGGCCTACTGCAGGAGCAACTCTGGACGTTATAAACATCTGGCAAGCTAAAGCTGATGACTACTCGATAGTTCAGTGTGCCATGCTTTACGTATTAGAATCGAGACTTCAAAGACATTTTGAACACCATGGAGCATATGAGATGTTCCTGGAGTTGAAGTTAATATTTTAAGCAAATGCCAGAGTTGAGAGATATGAAGTCTCCAACAAGTTCTATAGCTGCAAGATGGAGGAGAACAGTTCTGTCAGTGAACATATACTCAAAATGTCTGGGTATCATAATCACTTGACTCAGTTGGGAGTTAATCTTCCTGATGATAGTGTCATTGACAGAGTTCTTCAATCACGGCCACCAAGCTATAAAGGCTTCGTGATGAAATATAATATGCAAGGGATGGAAAAGACAATTCTCGAGCTCTTCGTGACGCTTAAGGCTGTTGCTACCTCTTGAGCACTGCGTTGGTTTTTCCTTGAAGAGGAAAGGGTGACGCAGCAAAGTAGCGTAAGTATTTCCCTCAGTTTTTGAGAACCAATGTATCAATCCAGTAGGAGGCCACACGCAAGTCCCTCGTACCTACACAAACAAATAAGAACCTCGCAACCAACGCGATAAAGGGGTTGTCAATCCCTTCACGGTCACTTACGAGAGTGAGATCTGGTAGAGATAATAATGATAAGATAAATATTTTTGGTATTTTTATGATAAAGATTGAAAGTAAAAGATTGCAAAGTAAAATAGATTGGAAACTTATATGATGGAAAATAGACCCGGGGGCCATAGGTTTCACTAGTGGCTTCTCTCAAGATAGCATAAGTATTACGGTGGGTGAACAAATTACTGTCGAGCAATTGATAGAAAAACGAATAATTATGACAATATCTAGGCATGATCATGTATATAGGCATCACGTCCATGACAAGTAGACCGACTCATGCCTGCATCTACTACTATTACTCGACACATCGACCGCTATACAACATGCATCTAGAGTATTAAGTTCATAAGAACAGAGTAACACATTAGGTAAGATGACATGATGTAGAGGGATAAACTCAAGAAATATGATATAAACCCCATATTTTTATCCTCGATGGCAACAATACAATACGTGCCGTTTCCCTTTCTGTCACTGGGATCGAGCACCGCAAGATTGAACCCAAAGCTAAGCACTTCTCCCATTGTAAGAAAGATCAATCTAGTAGGCCAAACCAAACTGATAATTCGAATAGACTTGCAAAGATAACCAATCATACATAAAAGATTTCAGAGAGAAATCAAATATTGTTCATAGATAGACTTGATCATAAACCCACAATTCATCGGATCTCTACAAACACACCGTAAAAAGAGTTACATCGAATAGATCTCCAAGAAGATCGAGGAGAACTTTGTATTGAGATCCAAAGAGAGAGAAGAAGCAATCTAGCTAATAACTATGGACCCGAAGGTCTGAAGTAAACTACTCACACATCATTGGAGGGGCCATGGAGTTGATGTAGAGGCCCTCCGTGATCGATGCCCCCTCCGGCGAAGCTCTGGAAAAGGCCCCAAGATGGGATCTCTTGGGTACAGAAGGTTGCGGCGGTTGAAATAGGGTTTCGTGGTGCTCCTGGATGTTTTCGGGGTATGTGAACATATATAGGAGGAAGAAGTAGGTCGGTTGAGCCACGAGGGGCCCATGAGGGGGAGGGCGCGCCCCTGCCTCGTGGACACCTTGTTCGTTTCTTGACGTCCACTCCAAGTCCCTTGGATCACATTTGTTCCAAAAATCACGCTCCCGAAGGTTTCATTCCGTTTGGACTCCGTTTGATATTCCTTTTCTGCGAAACACTAAAATGGGCAAAAAACAGCAATTTGCACTGGGCCTTGGGTTAATAGGTTAGTCCCAAAAATAATATAAAAGTGTAAAATAAAGCCCATTAACATCCAAAACAGATAATATAATAGCATGGAACAATCAAAAATTATAGATATGTTGGAGACATATCAAGCATCCCCAAGCTTAATTCCTGCTCGTTCTCGAGTAGGTAAATGATAAAAACAGAATTTTGGATGTGGAATGCTTTCTAGCATGTTCTTCAATGTATTTTTCTCTATTGTGGCATGAATGTTCAGATCCGAAAGATTCAAGATAAAAGTTTATTGTTGACATAAAAATAGTAACACTCCAAGTATGCTAATCAAGCAATTATGTCTTATCAAAATACCATAGACAAAGAAAACTTATCCCTACAAAATCATATAGTTTGGCCATGCTTCATTTTCGTCACACAAAATGCTCTCATCATGCACAACCCCGATGACAAGCCAAGCAATTGTTTCATACTTACCTTTTCAAACTCTTTCAACTTTTACTCAATATATGAGCGCGAGGCATGGACATAGCACTATGGGTGGAATAGAATATGATGATTGAGGTTGTGTGAGAAGACAAAAAGGGAGAAAGTCTCACATTGACGCGGCTAATCAATGGGCTATGGAGATGCCCACCGATTGATGTCAATGCAAGGAGTAGGGATTGCCATGCAACAGATGCACTAGAGCTATAAATATATGAAAGCTCATCAAAGAAACTAAGTGGGTGTGCATCCAACTTGCTTGCTCACGAAGACCTAGGGCATTTGAGGAAGCCCATCATTGTAATATACAAGCCAAGTTCTATAATGAAAAATTCCCACTAGTATATGAAAGTGACAAAATAAGAGACTCTCTATCATGAAGATCATGGTGCTACTTTGAAGCACAAGTGTGGAAAAAGGATAGTAACATTGTCCTTTCTCTCTTTTTCTCTCATTTTTTGTTTTTTGTTTGGGCCTTCTTTTCCTTTTTTATGGCCTCTTTTTTTCGTCCGGAGTCTCATCCCGACTTGTGTGGGAATCATAGTCTCCATCATCCTTTCCTCACATGGGACAATGCTCTAATGATGATTATCACACTTTTATTTACTTACAACTCAAGAATTACAACTCGATACTTAGAAAAAAATATGACTCTATGTGAATGCCTCTGGTGGTGTACCGGGATTGCGATGAACCAATAGTGACATGTATGAAAAATTAAGCATGGTGGCTTTGCCACAAATACGATGTCAACTACATGATCATGCAAAGCAATATGACAATGATGATGCATGTCATAATAAATGGAACGGTGAAAAGTTGCATGGCAATATATCTCGGAATGGCTATGGAAATGCCATAATAGGCAGGTATGGTGGCTGTTTTGAGGAAGATATAAGGAGGCTTATGTGTGATAGAGTGTATCATATCACGGGGTTTGGATGCACCGGCGAAGTTTGCACCAACTCTCAAGGTGAGAAAGGGCAATGCATGGTACCGAAGAGGCTAGCAATGATGGAAGGGTGAGAGTGTGTATAATCCATGGACTCAACATTAGTCATAAAGAATTCACATACTTATTGCAAAAATCTACAAGTCATCAAAACCAAGCACTACGCGCATGCTCCTAGGGGGATAGATTGGTAGGAAAAGACCATCGCTCATCCTCGACCGCCACTCATAAGGAAAGCAATCAAAGAACACCCGATGCTTCAAATTTGTCACACAACGTTTACCATACGTGCATGCTACAGGACTTGCCAACTTCAACACAAGTATTCATCAATTTCACAATTACTCAACTAGCACACCTCTAATATCACCACCTTTATATCTCAAAACAACTATCAAGCATCCGTCTTCTCTTAGCATTTAAAATTTATAACCAAAGTAAATTACCATGTTGTTCTAAAGGACTCTCAAAATGATATAAGTGAAGCATGAGAGATCAATTATTTCTATAAAATAGAACCACCGCTGTGCTCTAAAAGATATAAGCGAGCACTAGAGCAAAAAATTATCCAACTCAAAAGATATAAGTGAAGCACATAGAGTATTCTAATAAATTCCAATTCATGTGTGTCTCTACCAAAAGGTGTGTACATCAAGGATTATTGTGGTAAACTAAAAAGCAAGGACTCAAATCATACAAGACGCTCCAAGCAAAACCCATATCATGTGGCGAATAAAAATATAGCTCCAAGTAAAGTTACCGATGGACGAAGACGAAAGAGGGGATGCCTTCCGGGGCATCCCCAAGCTTAGGCTTTTAGTTGTCCTTGGATTTTACCTTGGGGTGCCTTGGGCATCCCCAATCTTAGGATCTTGCCACTCCTTATTCCATAATCCATCAAATCTTTACCCAAAACTTGAAAACAACACAAAACTGAAAAGAAAATCTCGTGAGCTCCGTTAGTAAAAGAAAACAAACCACCACTTCAAGGTACTGTAATGAACTCATTCTTTATTTATATTGGTGTTAAACCTACTGTATTCCAACTTTTCTATGGTTCATAAATGTTGGGGATCGTAGCAGAAATTTAAAATTTTCTACGCATCACCAAGATCAATCTATGGAGTAATCTAGCAACGAGGGGAAGGGGAGTGCATCTACATACCCTTGTAGATCACTAAGTGGAAGTGTTGCAAGAACGCGGATGAAGGAGTCGTACTCGCAGCGATTCAGATCGCGGTTGATTCCGATCTAAGCGCCGAACCACGGCTCCTCCACGTTCAACACACGTGCAGCCCGGTGACGTCTCCTACGCCTTGATCCAGCAAGGGGAGAAGGAGAGGTTGGGGAAGACTCCGTCCAGCAGTAGCACGACGGCGTGGTGGTGGTGGAGGAGCGCGGGACTCCAGCCGGGCTACGCCAAGCACTACGAGAGACGAGGAGGGAGAGGGGTAGGGCTGCGCCAGTAGGGAGATTAAATCGTGTGTTGGGCTGCCCCTTTGCCTCCACTATATATAGGGGGAGAGGGAGGGCTGCGCCCCCACCTAGGGTTCCCACCCCAAGGGGTGCGGCAGCCCTAGATCCCATCTAGGGTGGCGGCCACAAGGGGGAGAGGGGGAGGCGCACCTGGGGTGGGCCTTAGGGCCCATCTGCCCTAGGGTTTGCCCCCTCCCCCTCTTGGAGGCGCCTTGGGCCTTGGTGGGAGGCGCCCCAGCCCACCTAGGGGCTGGTCCCTTCCCACTATTGGCCCATGTATGCCTCCGGGGCCCGTGGCCCCTCCCGGTGGACCCCCGGACCCCTCCGGTGGTCGCGGTACACTACCGGTGATGCCCGGAACACTTCCGGTGGCCAAAACCATACTTCCTAAATATCAATCTTTACCTCCAGACCATTCCGGAACTCCTCGTGACGTTCGGGATCTCATCAGGGACTCCGAACAACATTCGGTAACCGCGTACATACTTTCCCTATAACCCTAGCGTCATCTAACCTTAAGTGTGTAGACCCTACGGGTTCGGGATTCATGCAGACATGGCCGAGACATATCTCCAGTCAATAACCAACAGCAGGATCTGGATACCCATGTTGGCTCCCACATGCTCCACGATGATCTCATCGGATGAACCACGATGTCAAGGATTCAATCAATCCCGTATACAATTCCCTTTGTCTATCGGTACGATACTTGCCTGAGATTTGATCGTTGGTATCCCGATACCTGTTCAATCTCGTTACCGGCAAGTCTCTTTACTCGTTTCGTAACACATCATCCCGTGATCAACTCCTTGGTTACATTGTGCACATTATGATGATGTCCTACCGAGTGGGCCCAGAGATACCTCTCTGTTACACGGAGTGACAAATCCCAGTCTCGATTCGTGCCAACCCAACAGACACTTTCGGAGATACCCGTAGTGAACCTTTATAGCCACCCAGTTACGTTGTGACGTTTGGCACACCCAAAGCACTCCTACGGTATCCGGGAGTTGCACAATCTCATGGTCTAAGGAAATGATACTTGACATTAGAAAAGCTTTAGCATACGAACTACACGATCTTGTGCTAGGCTTAGGATTGGGTCTTGTCCATCACATCATTCTCCTAATTATGTGATCCCATTATCAACGACATCCAATGTCCATGGTCAGGAAACCGTAGCCATCTATTGATCAACGAGCTAGTCAACTAGAGGCTTACTAGGGACATGGTGTTGTCTATGTATCCACACATGTATCTGAGTTTCCTATCAATACAATTCTAGCATGGATAATAAATGATTATCATGAACAATGAAATATAATAATAATAACTAATTTATTATTGCCTCTAGGGCATATTTCCAACAGTCTCCCACTTGCACTAGAGTCAATAATCTAGTTCACATCGCCATGTGATTAACACTCACAGGTCACATCGCCATGTGACCAACATCCAAGAGTCTACTAGACTCAATGATCTAGTTCACATCACCATGTGATTAACACTCAAAGAGTTCTGGGTTTGATCATGTTATGCTTGTGAGAGAGGTTGTAGTCAACGGGTCTGCCATATTCAGATCCCTATGTATTTCGCAAAACTTTATGTCATATCGTAGATGCTGCTACCACGTTCCACTTGGAGCTATTCCAAATTGTTGCTCCATTATACGTATCCGGTATCTCTCCTCAGAGCTATCCGGATAGGTGTTAAGCTTGCATCGACGCAACTCTTTACGTCGAACTCTTTATCACCTCCATAACCGAGAAACATTTCCTTATTCCTCTAAGGATAATTTTGAACGCTATCTGGTGATCTACTCCTAGATCACCTTTGTACCCTCTTGCCAGACATGTGTCAAGGCACACACCTGGTGCGGTACTCAGCCCGGCATACCGTATAGAGCCTATGACAAAAGCATAGGGGACGACCTTTGTACTTCCTCTTTCTTCTGCCGTGGTCAATCTTTGAGTCTTACTCAACTTCACACCTTACAACTCAGGTAAGAACCCCTTCTTTGACTGATCTATTTTGAACTCCTTCGAAAACATGTCAAGGTGTGCGTTCTTTGAAAGTATCATCAGGCGTCTTGATCTATCTCTATAGATCTTGATGCCCAATATGTAAGCAGCTTTATCCAGGTCTTCCTTTGAAAATCACTCTTCAAACAACCGTTTATGCTTTCCAGAAATTCTACATTATTTCGGATCAACTATATGTCATCCACATATACCTATCAGAAATGTTGTAGTGCTCCCACTCACTTTCTTGTAAATACAAGTTTCTAGCAAACATTGTATAAACCTAAAAGCTTTGATCACTCCATCAAAGCATATATTATGACTCCAAGATGCTTGCTCTAGTCCATAGAAGGATCGCTGGAGCCAGCATACCTTTTAGCATCCTTAGGATCGACAAAACTTTGATTGTATCACGTACAACTCTTTCTTACGAAAACTGGTAAGAAAACTTGTTTTTGACATCTATCTGTCAGATTTCATAATCGAAAAATACAGCTAATGCTAACATGATTCCGACGGACTTAAGCATTGCTACGGGTGAGAAATTCCCATCGTAGTCAACTCCTTGAACTTGTGAAAAGACTCTTTCCCACAAGTCGAGCTTCATAGACGGTAACATTACCGCCCACGTCCGTCTTCTTCTTAAAGATCCATTTATCTCAATGGCTCGCTGATCATCGGGCAAGTCCACCAAAGTCCATACTTTGTTCTGATACATGGATCCTATCTCAGATTTCATGGCTTCTAACCAATTGTCGGAATACGGGCCCACCATCGCTTCTCCATAGCTCGTAGGTTCACTGTTGTCTAACAACATGATATCTAAGACAGGATTACCGTACCACTCAGGAGTAGTACATATCCTTGTCGACCTACGAGGTTCGATAGCAACTTGATCGGAAGCTTCATGATCACTATCATTAACTTCCTATTCAACAGACGTAGGCTCCACAGAAAACATCTTTCTGTGTTGCATCACTCTCTGGTTGAACTAAAGGTTCGACAACCTCATCAAGTTCTATCTTCCTCCCACTCAATTCTTTCGAGAGAAACTCCTTCTCGAGGAAGGACCCGTTCTTAGCGACAAAAATTTTTCCCTCAGATCTGAGATAGAAGGTATACCCAACTGTCACCTTTGGGTATCCTATGAAGATGTGTTTGTCCTCTTTGGGTTCGAGCTTCTCCGGCTGAAGCCTTAAGCATCGCAGCCCCAAACATTAAGAAACGACAACTTTGGTTTCTTGCCAAACCAATGTTCATACGGCGTCGTCTCAACGGACTTATATGGTGTCCTATCTAAAGTCAATGCAGCTGTCTCTAATGCATAACCTCAAAAAAAATAGCGGTAGATCGGTAAGAGATATCATAGATCGCACCATATTTCATAAGGTTCGATTACGACGTCCGGACACACCATTACCCTGTGGTGTTCCAGGTGGCTTCAACTGTTAAACAATTCCACAATGTCTTAAGTGTTCGCCAAACTCATAACTCAGAAATTCTCATTGATCAGATCGTAGGAATTTGATCTTCTTGTTATGATGATTCTTAACTTCACTCTGAAATCGCTTGAACTTTTCAAACGTTTCAGACTTGTGCTTCATTAAGTAAATATACCTATATCTACTCAAATCTTCAGTGAAGATGAGAAAATAGGGATATCCACCGCATGCTTCAATTCTCATTGGATCACACGCATCAGCATGTATGATTTCCAACAAGTCACTTGCCCGTTTCATTGTACCTGAAAACGGGGTCTTAGTCATCCTGCCCATGAGGCATGGCTTGCATGTGTCAAGCGATTCAAAATCAAGTGACTCCAAACAACCATCGACATGGAGTTTCTTCATACATCTTACGCCAATATGACCTAAGCGGCAGTGCCACAAGAAAGTGGTACTATGATTATTAACTCTACATCTTTTGGCGTGAACATGTGTATTACCACGACCGAGATTCAATGAACCATTCACATAGGGTGCATGACCATGAAAGGTATTATTCATGTAAATAGAATAACCATTATTCTCTAATTTAAATGAATAACCGTATTGCAATGAACATGATCTAATCATATTCATGCTCAACGTAGACACCTGATAACATTTATCTAGGTTCAATACTAATCCCGAAGGCAGATGCAGCGTGCGATGGTGATCTCATCAACTTTGGAAACACTTCCAACACACATCGTCACCTCGCCCTTAGCCAGTCTCCGTTTAGTCCGTAGCTTTTGCTTCAAGTCACCAATAATAGCAACTGAACCGGTATCCAATACCCAGGTGCTACCAGGAGTACTAGTGAGGTACACATTAATAACACGTATATACTTTGAAGTTGCCAGCCTTCTTATCTACCATGCATTTGGGGTAATTCCGCTACCAGTGACCGTTCCCCTTACAATAGAAGCACTTAGTCTCGGGTTTGGGTTCAACCTTGGGTTCCTTCACTGGAGCGGCAACTGGTTTGCCATCCATGAAGTTTCCCTTCTATCCCTTGCCCTTCTTGAAACCAGTGGTCTTGTTAAACCATCAACACTTGATGCTCCTTCTTGATTTCTACCTTTTGCGGTCTTAAGCACCGCGAACAGCTCCGGGATCAACTCCATCCCTTGCATGTCATAGTTCATCACGAAGATCTAGTAGCTTAGTGATAGTGGCTAGAGAACTCTATCAATCACTATCTTATCTGGAAGTTTAACTCCCACTTGATTTAAGTGATTGTAGCACCCAGACATTCTGAGCACATGCTCACTAGCTGAGCTATTCTCCTCCATCTTGTTGGCAAAAGAACTTGTCAGAGGTCTCACACCTCTCAACACGGGCATGAGCCTGAAATCCCAATTTCAGCTCTTGGAACATCTCATATGTTCTATGGCGTTCAAAGCGTCATTGGAATCCCGATTCTAAGCCGTAAAGTATGGTGCACTAAACTATCAAGTAGTCATCAGGATGTGTCTGTTAGGTATTCACAACATCCACAGACGATGTTGTAGGGGTTTGCACATCGAGCGATGCATCAAAGACGTAAGCCTTCTGTGTAGCAGTGAGGACACTCCTCGGACTACGGACCTAGTCCGCATCATTGCTTACAATATCTTTCAACTTAATCTTTCTCTAGGAACGTATTGAAACAGGGAGCTACAACGTGAGCTATTTATCTACAACATATTTGCAAAGACAATTTAGACTATGTTCATGATAATTGAGTTCATCTAATCAAATTATTTAATGAACTCCCACTCAGATAGACATCCCTCTATTCATCTAAGTGAAACATGATCCGAAACGACTAGGCCGTGTCCGATCATCACGTGAGACGGACTAGTCAACATCGGTGAACATCTTCATGTTGATCGTATCTTCTATACGACTCATGCTCGACCTTTCGGTCTTCCATGTTCCGAGGCCATGTCTGTACATGCTAGGCTCGTCAAGTCAACCTAAGTGTTTCACATGTGTTTCGAGGCCATGTATGTACATGCTAGGCTCGTCAACACCCGTTGTATTCGAACGTTAGAATCTATCACACCCGATCATCACGTGGTGCTTCGAAACAACGAACCTTCGCAACGGTGCACAGTTAGGGGGAACACTTTCTTGAAATTATTACGAGGGATCATCTTATTTAAGCTACCGTCGTTCTAAGCAAATAAGATGTAAAACATGATAAACATCACATGCAATCAAATAGTGACATGATATGGCCAATATCATTTTGCTCCTTTTGATCTCCATCTTCGGGGCTCCATGATCATTGTTGTCACCGGCATGACACCATGATCTCCATCATCATGATCTCCATCATCGTGTCTTCTTGAAGTTGTCTCGTCATCTATTACTTCTACTACTATGGGTAATGCTTTAGCAATAAAGTAAAGTAATTACATGATGTTTATGTTGACACGCAGGTCATAAATAAATTAAGACAACTCCTATGGCTCCTGCCAGTTGTCATACTCATCGACATGCAAGTCGTGATTCCTATTACAAGAACATGATCAATCTCATACATCACATATATCATTCATCACATCCTTTTGGCCATATCACATCACAAGGCATATACTGCAAAAACAAGTTAGACGTCCTCTAATTGTTGTTGCAAGTTTTTACGTGGCTGCTATAGGTTTCTAGAAAGAACGTTTCTTACCTACGCGAAAACCACAACGTGATATGCCAATTTCTATTTACACTTCATAAGGACCCTTTTCATCGAATCCGATCTGACTAAAGTGGGAGAGACAGACACCCACTAGCCACCTTATGCAACTAGTGCATGTCAGTCGGTGGAACCAGTTTCACGTAAGTGTACGTGTAAGGTCGGTCTGGGCCGCTTCATCCCACGATGCCGCTGAATCAAGATAAGACTAGTAACGGCAAGTAAATTGACAATATCGACGCCCACAACTACTTTGTGTTCTACTCATGCATAGAAACTACGCATAGACCTAGCTCATGATGCCACTGTTGGGGATCATAGCAGAAATTTAAAATTTTCTACGCATCACCAAGATCAATCTATGGAGTAATCTAGCAATGAGGGGAAGGGGAGTGCATCTACATACCCTTGTAGATCGCTAAGCGGAAGCGTTGCAAGAACGCGGATGAAGGAGTCATACTCGCAGCGATTCAGAACGCGGTTGATTCTGATCTAAGCGCCGAACCACGGTGCCTCCGCGTTCAACACACGTGCAGCTCAGTGACGTCTCCTACGCCTTGATACAGCAAGGGGAGAAGGAGAGGTTGGGGAAGACTCCGCCCAGCAGCAGCACGATGGCGTGGGGGTGGTGGAGGAGCGCGGGACTCCAGCAGGGCTTCGCCAAGCACTACGAGAGACGAGGAGGGAGAGGGGTAGGGCTGCGCCAACAGGGAGATCGAATTGTGTGTTGGGCTGCCCCTTTGCCTCCACTATATATAGGGGGATAGGGAGGGCTGCGCCCCCACCTAGGGTTCCCACCCCAAGGGGTGCGGCAGCCCTAGATCCCATCTAGGGTGGCGGCCACAAGGGGGAGAGGGGGAGGCGCACCTGGGGTGGGCCTTAGGGCCCATCCGCCCTAGGGTTTGCCCCTTCCCCTCTTGGAGGTGCCTTGGGCCTTGGTGGGAGGCGCCCCAGCCCACCTAGGGGCTGGTCCCTTCCCACTATTGGCCCATGTATGCCTCCGGGGCCCGTGGCCCCTCCCGGTGGACCCTCGGACCCCTCCGGTGGTCCCGGTACACTACCGGTGATGCCCGGAACACTTCCGGTGGCCAAAACCATACTTCCTATATATCAATCTTTACCTCCGGACCATTTCGGAACTCCTCGTGACGTCCGGGATCTCATCCGGGACTCCAAAAAACATTCGGTAACCGCGTACATACTTTCCCTATAACCCTAATGTCATCGAACCTTAAGTGTGTAGACCCTACGGGTTCGGGATTCATGCAGACATGGCCAAGACAACTCTCTGGTCGATAACCAACAACGGGATCTGGATACCCATGTTGGCTCCCACATGCTCCACGATGATCTCATCGGATGAACCACGATGTCAAGGATTCAATCAATCCCGTATACAATTCCCTTTGTCTATCGGTACGATACTTGCCCGAGATTCGATCGTCGGTATCCCGATACCTGTTCAATCTCGTTACCGGCAAGTCTCTTTACTCGTTCCGTAACACATCATCCCGTGATCAACTCCTTGGTCACATTGTGCACATTTTGATGATGTCCTACCGAGTGGGCCCAGAGATACCTCTCCGTTACACAGAGTGACAAATCCCAGTCTCGATTCGTGCCAACCCAACAGACACTTTCAGAGATACCGTAGTGAACCTTTATAGCCACCCAGTTATGTTGTGACGTTTGGCACATCCAAAGCACTCCTACGGTATCCGGGAGTTGCACAATCTCATGGTCTAAGGAAATGATACTTGACATTAGAAAAGCTTTAGCATACGAACTACACGATCTTGTGCTAGGCTTAGGATTGGGTCTTGTCCATCACATCATTCTCCTAATGATGCGATCCCGTTATCAACGACATCCAATGTCCATGGTCAGGAAACCGTAACCATCTATTGATCAACGAGCTAGTCAACTAGAGGCTTACTAGGGACATGGTGGTGTCTATGTATCCACACATGTATCTGAGTTTCCTATCAATACAATTCTAGCATGGATAATAAACGATTATCATGAACAATTAAATATAATAATAATAACTAAATTATTATTGCCTCTAGGGCATATTTCCAACAGTCTCCCACTTGCACTAGAGTTAATAATCTAGTTCACATCGCCATGTGATTAACACTCACAGGTCACATCGCCATGTGACCAACATCCAAGAGTCTACTAGACTCAATGATCTAGTTCACATCACTATGTGATTAACACTCAAAGAATTCTGGGTTTGATCATGTTATGCTTGTGAGAGAGGTTGTAGTGAATGGGTCTGCCATATTCAGATCCCTATGTATTTCGCAAAACTTTATGTCATATCATAGATGCTGCTACCACGTTCCACTTGGAGCTATTCCAAATTGTTGCTCCATTATACGTATCCGGTATCTCTCCTCAGAGCTATCCGGATAGGTGTTAAGCTTGCATCGACATAACTCTTTACGTTGAACTCTTTATCACCTCCATAACCGAGAAACATTTCCTTATTCCTCTAAGGATAATTTTGACCGCTATCTGGTGATCTACTCCTAGATCACCTTTGTACCCTCTTGCCAGACATGTGGCAAGGCACACATCTGGTGCGGTACTCAGCCTGGCATACCGTATAGAGCCTATGACAAAAGCATAGGGGACGACCTTCGTCCTTCCTCTTTCTTCTGCCGTGGTCAATCTTTGAGTCTTACTCAACTTCACACCTTACAAATCAGGTAAGAACCCCTTCTTTGACTGATCTATTTTGAACTCCTTCAAAAACATGTCAAGGTGTGCGTTCTTTGAAAGTTTCATCAGGCGTCTTGATCTATCTCTATAGATCTTGATGCCCAATATGTAAGCAGCTTTATCCAGGTCTTCCTTTGAAAATCACTCTTCAAACAACCATTTATGCTTTCCAGAAATTCTACATTATTTCGGATCAACTATATGTCATCCACATATACCTATCAGAAATGTTGTAGTGCTCCCACTCACTTTCTTGTAAATACAAGTTTCTAGCAAACATTGTATAAACCTAAAAGCTTTGATCACTCCATCAAAGCATATATTCTGACTCCGAGATGCTTGCTCTAGTCCATAGAAGGATCGCTGGAGCTAGCATACCTTTTAGCATCCTTAGGATCGACAAAACTTTGATTGTATCACATACAACTCTTTCTTACGAAAACTGGTAAGAAAACTTGTTTTTGACATCCATCTTTCAGATGTCATAATCGAAAAATACAGCTAATGCTAACATGATTCCGACGGACTTAAGCATTGCTACGGGTGAGAAATTCTCATCATAGTCAACTCCTTGAACTTGTGAAAAGACTCTTTCCCACAAGTCGAGCTTCATAGACGGTAACATTACCGCCCACGTCCGTCTTCTTCTTAAAGATCCATTTATCTCAATGGCTCGCTGATCATCGGGCAAGTCCACCAAAGTCCATACTTTGTTCTGATACATGGATCCTATATCGGATTTCATGGCTTTTAACCATTTGGCGGAATATGGGCCCACCATCGCTTCTCCATAGCTCGTAGGTTCATTGTTGTCTAACAACATGATATCTAAGATAGGATTACCGTACCACGCAGGAGTAGTACATATCCTTGTCGACCTACGAGGTTCGATAGCAAATTGATCCGAAGGTTCATGATCACTATCATTAACTTCCTATTCCACAGATGTAGGCTCCACAGAAAACAACTTTCTGTGTTGCATCACTCTCTGGTTAAAGTAAAGGTTCGACAACCTCATCAAGTTCTATCTTCCTCCCACTCAATTCTTTCGAGAGAAACTCCTTCTCGAGAAAGGACCCATTCTTAGCGACAAACAATTTGCCCTCGGATTTGAGATAGAAGGTATACCCAACTGTCACCTTTGGGTATCCTATGAAGATGTGTTTGTCCGCTTTGGGTTCGAGCTTCTCCGGCTGAAGCCTTAAGCATCGCAGCCCCAAACATTAAGAAATGACAACTTTGGTTTCTTGCCAAACCAATGTTCATACGGCATCGTCTCAACGGACTTATATGGTGTCCTATCTAAAGTGAATGCAGCTGTCTCTAATGCATAACGTCAAAATAATAGCGGTAGATCGGTAAGAGACATCATAGATCGCACCATATCTCATAAGGTTCGATTACGACGTCCGGACACACCATTACCCTATGGTGTTCCAGGTGGCTTCAACTGTGAAACAATTCCACAATGTCTTAAGTGTTTGCCAAACTCATAACTCAGAAATTCTCATTGATCAGATCGTAGGAATTTGATCTTCTTGTTATGATGATTCTTAACTTCACTCTGAAATCGCTTGAACTTTTCAAATGTTTCAAACTTGTGCTTCATTAAGTAAATATACCTATATATACTCAAATCGTCAGTGAAGATGAGAAAATAGCGATATCCACCGCACGCTTCAATTCTCATTGGATCACACGCATTAGCATGTATGATTTCCAACAAGTCACTTGCCCGTTTCATTGTACCTGAAAACGGGGTCTTAGTCATCCTGCCCATGAGGCATGGCTCGCATGTGTCAAGCGATTCAAAATCAAGTGACTCCAAACAACCATCGACATGGAGTTTCTTCATGCATCTTACGCCAATATGACCTAAGCGGCAGTGCCACAAGAAAGTGGTACTATGATTATTAACTCTACATCTTTTGGCGTGAACATGTGTATTACCACGACCGAGATTCAATGAACCATTCACATAGGGTGCATGACCATGAAAGGTATTATTCATGTAAATAGAATAACCATTATTCTCTAATTTAAATGAATAACCGTATTGCAATGAACATGATCTAATCATATACATGCTCAACGTAGACACCTGATAACATTTATCTAGGTTCAATACTAATCCCGAAGGCAGATGGAGCGTGCGATGGTGATCTCATCAACTTTGGAAACACTTCCAACACATATCGTCACCTCGCCCTTAGCCAGTCTCCGTTTAGTCCGTAGATTTTGCTTCAAGTCACCAATAATAGCAACTGAACCGGTATCCAATACCCAGGTGCTACCAGGAGTACTAGTGAGGTACACATTAATAACTTTGTATGAGATCCAAAGAGAGAGAAGAAGCCATCTAGCTAATAACTATGGACCCGAAGGTCTGAAGTAAACTACTCACACTTCACCGGAGAGGCCATGGAGTTGATGTAGAGGCCCTCCGTGATCAATGCCCCCTCCGGCGGAGCTCCGACAAAGGCCCCAAGATGGGATCTCTCGGATGCAGAAGGTTGCAGCGGTGGAATTAGGTTTTCGTGGTGCTCCTGGATGTTTGCGGGGTACGTGGACTTATATAGGAGGAAGAACTAGGTCGGTGGAGCAACAAGGGGCCCACGAGGGTGGAGGGCGCGCCCGCCTGCCTCGTGGCCTCCTCGATTGTTTCTTGACACCCACTCCAAGTCTCCTGGATCATGTTTGTTGAGAAAATCACGTTCCCGAAGGTTTCATTCCGTTTGGACTTCGTTTGATATTCCTTTTCTGCGAAACACTGAAATAGGCCAAAAAACAGCAATTTGGGTTGGGCCTCTGGTTAATAGGTTAGTCCCCAAAATGATATAAAAGTGTAAAATAAAGCCCATTAACATCCAAAAGAGATAATATAATAGCATGGAGCAATTAAAAATTATAGATACGTTGGAGACGTATCAAGCATCCCCAAGCTTAACTCCCGCTTGTCCTCGAGTAGGTAAACCATAAAAAAGGAATTTTTGATGTGGAATGCTTTCTAACATATTTCTCAATGTAATTTTTCTTTATTGTGGCATGAATGTTCAGACCCGAAAGATTCAAGATAAAAGTTTAATATTGATATAAAAATAATAATACTTCAAGTATACTAACTAAGTAATCATGTCTTCTCAAAATGACATGGCCAAAGAAAGTTATGCTACAAAATCATATAGTCTGGCTATGCTCTATCTTCACCACACAAAATATTTAAATCATGCACAACCCTGATGACAAGCCAAGCAATTGTTTCATACTTTTGATGTTCTCAAACTTTTTCAATCTTCACGCAATATATGAGCGTGAGCCATGGATATAGCACTATATATGTGGAATAAAATGGTGGTTGTGGAGAAGACAAAACGGAGAAGATAGTCTCACATCAACTAGGCGTATCAACGGGCTATGGAGATGCCCATCAATAGATATCAATGTGAGTGAGTAGGGATTGCCATGCAACGGATACACTAGAGCTTTAAGTGTATGAAAGCTCAACAAAAGAACTAAGTGGGTGTGCATCCAACTTGCTTGCTCATGAAGACCTAGGGCAATTTGAGGAAGCCCATCATTGGAATATACAAGCCAAGTTCTATAATGAAAAATTCCCACTAGTATATGAAAGTGATATCATAGGAGACTCACTATCATGAAGATCATGGTGCTACTTTGAAGCACAAGTGTGGAAAAAGGATATTAGCATTGTCCCTTCTCTCTTTTTCTCTCATTTTTTTATTTGGGCCTCTTTTTTTTGGCCTCTTTTTTTTGTCCGGGGTCTCATCCCGACTTGTGGGGGAATCATAGTCTCCATCATCCTTTCCTCACTGGGACAATGCTCTAATAATGATGATCATCACACTTTATTGACTTACAACTCAATACTTAGAACAAAATATGGTTCTATGTGAATGCCTCCGGCGGTGTACCGGGATGTGCAATGATGCATGAGTGACATGTATGAAGAATTATGAACGGTGGCTTTGCCACAAATACGATGTCAACTACATGATCATGCAAGCAATATGACAATGATGAAGCGTGTCATAATAACGGAACGGTGGAAAGTTGCATGGCAATATATCTCGGAATGGCTATGGAAATGCCATAATAGGTAGGTATGGTGGCTGTTTTGAGGAAGGTATATGGTGGGTTTATGGTACCGGCGAAAAGTGTGCGGTATTAGAGAGGCTAGCAATGGTGGAAGGATGAGAGTGCGTATAATCCATGGACTCAATATTAGTCATAAAGAACTCATATACTTGTTGCAAAAATCTACAAGTTATCAAAGCAAAGTATTACGCGCATGCTCCTAGAGGGATAGATTGGTAGGGAAGGACCATCGCTCGTCCCCGACCGCCACTCATAAGGAAGACAATCAATAAATAAATCATGCTCCGACTTCATCACATAACGGTTCACCATACGTGCATGCTACGGGAATCACAAACTTCGACACAAGTATTTCTCAAATTCACAACTACTCAACTAGCATGACTCTAATATCACCATCTCCATATCTCAAAACAATCATCAAGCATCAAACTTTTCTTAGTATTCAATGCACTTGTATAAAAGTTTTTATATTATTCCTAAAAGCAAATTTTCATGTTGTTCTAAAGGACTCTCAAAATAATATAAGTGAAGCATGAGAGATCAATTATTTCTATAAAATGAAACCACCACCATGCTCTAAAAGATATAAGTGAGGCACTAGAGCAAAAACTATATGGCTCTAAAGATATAAGTGAAGCACATAGAGTATTCTAATAAATTTCAAATCATGTGAGTCTCTCTCAAAAGGTGTGTACAGCAAGCATGATTTTGTTAAACTAAAAAGCAAAGACTCAAATCATACAAGACGCTCCAAGCAAAACACATATCATGTGGTGAATAAAAATATAGCACCAAGTAAAGTTACCGATAGACGAAGACAAAAGAGGGGATGCCTTCTGGGGCATCCCCAAGCTTTGGCTTTTTGGTGTCCTTGAATTTTACCTTGGGGTGCCATGGGCATACCCAATCTTAGGCTCTTTCCACTCCTTGTTCCATAATCCATCAAATCTTTACCCAAAACTTGAAAACTTCACAACACAAAACTCCAAATAGAAAATCTCATGAGCTCCGTTAGCGAAAGAAAACAAAACACCACTTCAAGGTACTGTATTGAACTAATTATTTATTTATATTGGTGTTAAACCTACTGTATTCCAACTTCTCTATGGTTTATAAACTCTTTTACTAGCCATAGATTCATCAAAATAAGCAAACAACACGGGGAAACAAAATCTGTCAAAACAGAACAGTCTGTAGTAATCTGTAACTAACACAAACTTCTGGAACCCCAAAATTCTAAAATAAATTTCTGGACGTGAGGAATTTATCTATTAATCATCTGCAAAAAGAATTAACTAAATAGTACCTTCCAAATAAAAATGGCAGCAATTCTCGTGAGCGCTAAAGTTTCTGTTTTTGTTACAGCAAGATCAAAAAGACTTTCCCCAAGTCTTCCCAACGGTTCTACTTGGCACAAACACTGATTAAACAAAAAAACACACAAGCAAAACAGAGGCTAGATAAATTATTTATTACTAAACAGGAGCAAAAAGCAAGGAATAAAAATAAAATTGGGTTGCCTCCCAACAAGCGCTATCGTTTAACGCCCCTAGCTAGGCATAAAAGCGAAGATAGATCTAGGTATTGCCATCTTTGGTGGGCAATTCTTCAATAAGAAACCTATAACCCTTTGGAGTTTCTTTATTTTTATTAATTATCAAACTCCTAGGCACAAAATAAAGAAAATCATTTGTAGCAAACGGTTCCTTAATGATAGCAAAAAGATTGGGATGAACACTTATTGATTTTAAATCCGCAGTTTCCTTACTAGAGGATTCACCCTTATTTTTAGGAACATAAACAAGCTTGGAAATTTTGGTAGGAGGATTTGGAGTATTTTTAATGGAAGAAAAAGCGGACCCCAAGTTGGTGATAATTCCCTCAAGTTTATCGATACTAGTAGAATTTTGATCTATTCTTTCATTAACTATGGGTTCTTTTTCCTTAAAACTTTTCAGAGTAACTCCCACCTTAGATCCATATTGGGTAATTTGGTTGTGGATATTTTTATCCAAATTCTCAATCAACTCTATAGTAGCAACTTTATTCTCAATAATTTCAAGCCTTTGCATCACGTGTTCCAAAGTTAACATAGTTCCATTAACCAAAAGAGGTGGTGAGCCAAACAAATCTATCATAGCATTATAAGAATCAAAAGTATGGCTACCCAAGAAATTCCCTCATGTAATGGTATCAAGAATATATCTGTACCAAGGAGTAGCACCTACATAAAAATTGCGGAGAAGAACGGAAGTAGATTGCTTCCTGGTAGATCTATTTTGATCATTGCAAATTCTATACCAAGCGTCTTTTAGATTTTCTCCCTCCCTTTGCTTAAAATTAAGAACTTCATTCTCGGGAGACAACAGAGAAGATAGAGGACTAGCCATAACGACAAGGCAATCAAGAAAGTAACGAACAGAAAAGAGAGGGCGAATAAAATGGCAAGGGTGAAGTGGGGGAGAGGAAAACGAGAGGCAAATGGCAAATAATGTAATGCGAGGGATAAGAGTTTGTGATGGGTACTTGGTATGTCTTGACTTGTGCGTAGACTCCCCGGCAACGGTGCCAGAAATGGCTCGTTGTCGGGAGTCAAATCTTGACTTGACTTGGCGCGAATCTCCCCAGCAACGGCCCCAGAAATCCTTCTTGCTACCTCTTGAGCACTGCGTTGGTTTTCCCTTGAAGAGGAAAGGGTGATGCAGTAAAGTAGCGTAAGTATTTCCCTCAGTTTTTGAGAACCAAGGTATCAATCCAGTAGGAGATCACGCTCGAGTCCCACGCACCTACACAAACAAATAAGAACCTCGCAACCAACGCGATAAATGGGTTGTCAATCCCTTCACGGTCACTTACGAGAGTGAGATCTGATAGATATGATAAGATAATATTTTTTGGTATTTTTATGATAAGGAGAAATAAAGATTCAAAGTAAAATAAACGGCAATAGAAATAGCTAAGTGTTGGAAGATTAAATGATGGAAGATAGACCCGGGGGCCATAGGTTTCACTAGTGGCTTCTCTCAAGAGCATAAGTATTACGGTGGGTAAACGAATTACTGTCAAGCAATTGATAGAATTGAGCATAGTTATGAGAATATCTAGGCATGATCATGTATATAGGCATCACGTCCATGACAAGTAGACCGAAACAATTCTGCATCTACTACTATTACTCCACACATCGACCGCTATCCAGCATGCATCTAGAGTATTAAGTTCATAAGAACAGAGTAATGCTTTAAGTAAGATGACATGATGTAGAGGGATAAACTCATGCAATATGATATAAACCCCATCTTTTTATCCTCGATGGCAACAATACAATACATGCCTTTCTGCCCCTGCTGTCACTGGGAAAGGACACCGCAAGATTGAACCCAAAGCTAAGCACTTCTCCCATTGCAAGAAAGATCAATCTAGTAGGCCAAACCAAACTGATAATTCAAAGAGACTTGCAAAGATAACCAATCATACATAAAAGAATTCAGAGGAGATTCAAATATTGTTCATAGATAAACTTGATCATAAACCCACAATTCATTGGATCTCGACAAACACACCACAAAATAAGAATACATCGAATAGATCTCCAAGAAGATCGAGGAGAACTTTGTATTGAGATCCAAAGAGAGAGAAGAAGCCATCTAGCTAATAACTATGGACCCGAAGGTCTGAAGTAAACTACTCACACATCACCGGAGGGGCCATGGAGTTGATGTAGAGGCCCTCCGTGATCAATGCCCCCTCCGACGGAGCTCCGGCAAATGCCCCAAGATGGGATCTCTCGGGTACAGAAGGTTGCGGCGGTGGAATTAGGTTTTCGTGGTGCTCCTAGATGTTTGCGGAGTACGTGGACTTATATAGGAGGGAGAAGTAGGTTGGTGGAGCAACGAGGGGCCCACGAGGGTGGAGGGCGCGCCTAGGGGGTAGGCGCGCCCCCTGCCTCGTGGCCTCCTCGATTGTTTCTTTGCGCCCACTCCAAGTCTCCTGGATCACGTTTGTTGAGAAAATCACGTTCCCGAAGGTTTCATTCCGTTCGGACTTCGTTTGATATTCCTTTTCTGCGAAACACTGAAATAGGCAAAAAAGCAACAATTTGGGCTGGGCCTCCGGTTAATAGGTTAGTCCCAAAAATGATATAAAAGTGTAAAATAAAGCCCATTAACATCTAGAACAGATAATATAATAGCATGGAGCAATCAAAAATTATAGATACGTTGGAGACGTATCAGAGGCCACTCGCAAGTCCCTCGTACCTACACAAACAAATAAGAACCTCGCAACCAATGCGATAAAGGGGTTGTCAATCCCTTCACGATCACTTAAGAGAGTGAGATCTGATAGAGATAATAATGATAAGAAAAAATATTTTGGTATTTTTATGATAAAGATTGAAAGTAAAAGATTGCAAAGTAAAATAGATTGGAAACTTATATGATGGAAAATAGACCCGGGGGGCATAGGTTTCACTAGTGGCTTCTCTCAAGATAGCATAAGTATTACGGTGGGTGAACAAATTACTGTCGAGCAATTGATAGAAAAGCAATAATTATGAGAATATCTAGGCATGATCATGTATATAGGCATCACGTCCGTGATAAGTAGACCAACTCATGCCTGCATCTACTACTATTACTCCACACATCGACCGCTGTCCAACATGCATCTAGAGTATTAAGTTCATAAGAACAGAGTAACGCATTAGGTAATATGACATGATGTAGAGGGATAAACTCAAGCAATATGATATAAACCCCATCTTTTTATCCTCGATGGCAACAATACAATACGTGTCGTTTCCCTTTCTATCACTGGGATCGAGCACCACAAGATTGAACCCAAAGCTAAGCACTTCTACCATTGCAAGAAAGATCAATCTAGTAGGCCAAACCAAACTGATAATAGGAAGAGACTTGCAAAGATAACCAATCATACATAAAACATTTCAGAGAGGAATCAAATATTGTTCATAGATAGACTTGATCATAAACCCACAATTCATCGGATCTCGACAAACACACCGCAAAAAGAGTTTCATCGAATAGATCTCCAAGAAGATCGAGGAGAACTTTGTATTGAGATCCAGATAAAGAGAAGAAGCCATCTAGCTAATAACTATGGACCCGAAGGTCTGAAGTAAACTACTCACACATCATCGGAGGGGCCATGGAGTTGATGTAGAGGCCCTCCGTGATCGATGCCTCCTCCGGTGGAGCTCCGGAAAAGGCCCCAAGATGGGATCTCTTGGGTACAAAAGGTTACGGTGGTGCAAATAGGGTTTCGTGGTGCTCCTGGATGTTTTCGGGGTATGTGAACTTATATAGGAGGAAGAAGTAGGTCGGTTGAGCCACGAGGGGCCCATGAGGGGGGAGGGCGCGCCCCCTGCCTCATGGACACCTCGTTCGTTTCTTGACGCCACTTCAAGTCCTCTAGATCATGTTTGTTCCAAAGATCACGCTCCCGAAGGTTTCATTCTGTTTGGACTCCGTTTGATATTCCTTTTCTGTGGAACACTGAAATAGGCAAAAAACAGCAATTTGCACTGGGCCTTAGGTTAATAGGTTAGTCCCAAAAATAATATAATAGTGTAAAATAAAGCCCATTAACATCCAAAACAGATAATATAATAGCATGGAATAATCAAAAATTATAGATACGTTGGAGACGCATCAGCTGCGGAGGTAGAAATCAAGGAGCATCAAGTGTTGATGGTTGACAAGACCACTAATTCAATAAAAAGGGCAAAGGGAAGAAGGGAAACTTAAAGAAGAATATCAAGCAAGTTTCTACTCCCGGGAAGAAGCCCAAGTCTGGACCTAAGCCTGAAACTGAGTGATTCTACTGCAAAGGGACTGGTCACTGGAAGCGGAAATGCCCCAAGTATTTGGAGGATAAGAAGGATGACAAAGTGAAAGGTATATTTGATATACATGTTATTGATGTGTACCTTACAAATGCTCGTAGTAGCGTCTAGGTATTTGATACTGGTTCTGTTGCTCATATTTGTGACTCAAAACAGGGCTACAGATTAAAGGAAGATTGGCTAAGGACGAGGTGACAATGCACGTCGGAAATGGTTCCAAGGTCGATGTGATCGCCGTCGGCACGCTACCTCTACATCTACCTTCGGGATTAGTTTTAGACCTGAATAATTATTATTTGGTGCCAGCGTTGAGCATGAACATTATATCTAGATCTTGTTTGAAGCACTTGATGAGTGGTCTATTTTTTTTGAATCTCGATCATAGTGATACATGATAACCCACAAGTATAGGGGATCGCAACAGTTTTCGAGGGTAGAGTATTCAACCCAAATTTATTGATTCGGCACAAGGGGAGCCAAAGAATATTCTCAAGTATTAGCAGCTGAGTTGTCAATTCAACCACACCTGGAAACTTAATATCTACAGCAAAGTGTTTAGTAGCAAAGTAATATGATAGTAGTGGTAACGGTGGCAAAAGGTAACGGTAGCAAAGGTAATATTGTTGGATTTTGTAGTGATTGTAACAGTAGCAACGGAAAATTAAATAAGTGAAGAATAATATATGAAAAGCTCATAGGCATTGGATCGGTGATGGAGAATTATGCCGGATGCGATCGATCATGTCACAGTCATCACCTAGGGTGACACAGAACTAGCTCCAGTTCATCAATGTAATGTAGGCATGTATTCCGAATATAGTCATACATGCTTATGGAAAAGAACTTGCATGAAATATTTTGTCCTACCCTCCCGTGGCAGCGGGGTCCTATTGGAAACTAAGGGATATTAAGGCCTCCTTTTAATAGAGTACCGGACCAAATCATTAACACGTGGTGAATACATGAACTCCTCAAACTACGGTCATCACCGGTAAGTATCCCGATTAATGTCACTTCGGGGTTAACGGATCATAACACATAATAGGTGACTATAGACTTGCAAGATAGGATCAAGAACTCTCATATATTGATGAAAACATAATAGGTTCAGATCTGAAATCATGGCACTCGGGCCCTAGTGACAAGCATTAAGCATAGCAAAGTCATAGGAACATCAATCTCAGAACATAGTGGATACCAGGGATCAAACCCTAACAAAACTTGTTGGAAATATGCCCTAGAGGCAATAATAAAATGGTTATTATTATATTTCCTTCTTCATGATAATTGTCTATTGTTCATGCTGTAATTGTATTAACCGGAAACCATAATACTTGTGTGAATACATAGATCGTAATATGTCCCTAGTAAGCCTCTAGTTGACTAGCTCGTTGATCAATAGATGGTCATGGTTTCCTGACCATGGACATTGGATGTCATTGATAACGGGATCACAGCATTAGGAGAATGATGTGATGGACAAGACCCAATCTTAAGCGTAACACAAGATCGTGTAGTTCGTTTGCTGAAGCTTTTCTAATGTCAAGTATCATTTCCTTAGACCATGAGATTGTGCAACTCTCGAACACCGTAGGAATGCTTTGGGTGTACCAAATGTCACAACGTAACTGGGTGGCTATAAAGGTGCACTACAGGTATATCCGAAAGTGTCTGTTGGGTTGGCACGAATCGAAACTGGGATTTGTCACTCCGTATGACGGAGAGGTATCTCTGGGCCCACTCGGTAATGCATCATCATAATGAGCTCAATGTGACTAAGGAGTTGGTCACGGGATCATGCGTTACAGAACGAGTAAATATACTTGCCGGTAACGAGATTGAACGAGGCATGGGGATACCGACGATCGAATCTCGGGCAAGTAACATACCGATAGACAAAGGGAATTATATACGGGATTGATTGAATCCCCGACATCGTGGTTCATTCGATGAGATCATCGTGGAACATGTGGAAGACAATATGGGTATCTAGATCCCACTATTGGTTATTGGCCAGAGAGATGTCTCAGTCATGTCTACATGGTTCCCGAACCCGTAGGGTCTACACACTTAAGGTTCAGTGATGCTAGAGTTGTTATGGGAAATAGTATGTGGTTACCGAAGGTTGTTCGGAGTCCCGGATGAGATCCCGAACGTGACGAGGAGTTCTAGAATGGTCCGGAGGTGAAGATCGATATATTGGACGAAGGGTATTGGAGTCCGGAATTGTTCCGAGGGTACCGGGTGACGACCAGCGTGTCCGAAAGGGGTTTCGGGGGCCCCGACAAGCGTTGGGGGGCCTTATGGGCCAAGGGGAGGGGCACATCAGCCCACTAAGGGCCGAGCGCCCCTCCCACCCCATCTCACGTAACTTGGAGAGGTGGGGGCGCCTCCCCTAGGGCAGCCACCCCTCCCGGCTTGGGGGGCAAGTTTCCTAGGGGTGGGGGCGCCCAAACCCATTTAGGGTTTCCCCTGTGGCCGCCGCCCCTCCCCTAGGGAACCCTAGGGCGCCTCCTCCACCCCCTTCCCCCTATTATAGTGAGGGAGAGAGAGGGCAGCCGCACCCTTCCCCTGGCGCGGCCCCTACCCCGCTCCTACACCTCCTCCTCCTCTGTAGCGCTTGGCGAAGCCCTGCCAGAGAACCACGAGCTCCATCACCACCACGCCGTCATGTTGTCGGAGTTCTCCCTTAACTTATCCTCTCCCCTTGCTGGATCAAGGAGGATACGTCCCTGGGTTGTACGTGTGTTGAACGTGGAGGTGACGTTGTTCGGCGCTTAGATCGGAATCGACTGCGATCTGAATCGCTGCGTGTACGACTCCACCAACCGCGTTCTTGTAACACTTCCGCTTAGCGATCTTCAAGGGTATGAAGATGCACTCCCTCTCTCTCATTGCTAGTATCTCCTAGATTAATCTTGGTGACACGTAGGAATTTTTTTTGAATTATTGCTACGTTCCCCAACTATGGTATCAGAGCTAGGTATGCACGAGTAGAACACAAAGCAGTTGTGGGCGATGATTTGTTCAATTTGCTTACCGTTACTAGTCTTATCTTAATCCGGCGGCATTGTGGAATGAAGCGGCCCGGACCGACCTTACACGTACGCTTACGTGAGACTGGTTCCACCGACTGACATGCACTTGATGCATAAGGTGGCTGGCGGGTGTCTGTCTCTCCCACTTTAGTCGGATCAGATTCGACGAAAAGGGTCCTTATGAAGGGTAAATAGCAATTGGCATATCACCGTTGTGGTTTTGCGTAGGTAAGAAACGTTCTTGCTAGAAACCCATAGCAGCCACGTAAAACATGCAACAACAATTAGAGGACGTCTAACTTGTTTTTGCAGGGTATGCTATATGATGTGATATGGCCAAAAGGATGTGGTGAATGATATATGTGATGTATGAGATTGATCATGTTCTTGTAATAGGAATCACGACTTGCATGTCGATGAGTATGACAACCGGCAGGAGCCATAGGAGTTGTCTTAATTTATTTTTGACCTGAGTGTCACTGAAAACGCCATGTAATTACTTTACTTTATTGCTAACCATTAGCCATAGTAGTAGAAGTAATAGTTGGCGAGGCAACTTCATGAAGACACGATGATGGAGATCATGGTGTCATGCCGGTGACGATGGTGTTCATGCCGCGCCTCGAAGATGGAGGTCAAAGGCGCAAGATGATATTGGCCATATCATGTCACTTTATGATTTGCATGTGATGTTTGTCATGTTTACATCTTATTTGCTTAGAACGAAGGTAGCATAAATAAGATGATCCCTCACTAAAATTTCAAGAAAGTGTTCCCCCTAACTGTGTACCGTTGCGAAGGTTTGTTATTTCGAAGCACCACATGATGATCGGGTGTGATAGATTCTAACGTTCGAATACAACGGGTGTTGACGAGCCTAGCATGTACAGACATGGCCTTATGAAGTGTAAATAGAAATTGGCATATCACGTTGTGGTTTTCGCGTAGGTAAGAAACATTCTTGCTAGAAACCTATAGCAGCCACGTAAAAACTTGCAACAACAATTAGAGGACGTCTAACTTGTTTTTGCAGCATATGCCTTGTGATGTGATATGGCCAAAAGGATGTGATGAATGATATATGTGATGTATGAGATTGATCATGTTCTTGTAATAGGAATCACGACTTGCATGTCGATGAGTATGACAACTGGCAGGAGCCATATGAGTTGTCTTAATTTATTTATGACCTGCGTGTCAACATAAACGTCATGTAATTACTTTACTTTATTGCTAAAGCGTTAGCCATAGTAGTAGAAGTAATAGATGATGAGACAACTTCAAGAAGACACGATGATGGAGATCATGATGATGGAGATCATGGTGTCATGCCGGTGACAACGATGATCATGGAGCCCCGAAGATGGAGATCAAAAGGAGCAAAATGATATTGGCCATATCATGTCACTATTTGATTGCATGTGATGTTTATCATGTTTTACATCTTATTTGCTTAGAACGACGGTAGCTTAAATAAGATGATCCCTCGTAATAATTTCAAGAAAGTGTTCCCCCTAACTGTGCACCGTTGCGAAGGTTCGTTGTTTCGAAGCACCATGTGATGATCGGGTGTGATAGATTCTAACATTCGCATACTATGGGTGTAAGCCAGATTTACACACGCAACACACTTAGGTTGACTTGACGAGCCTAGCATGTATAGACAGGGCCTCAGAACACGGAAGACCGAAAGGTCAAACATGAGTCGTATAGAAGATATGATCAACATGCAGATGTTCACCGTTGATGACTAGACCGTCTCACGTGATGATCGGACACGGCCTAGTCGATTTGGATCAAGTATCACTTAGATGACTAGAGGGATGTCTATTTGAGTGGGAGTTCATTGAATAATTTGATTAGATGAACTTAATTATCATGAACATAGTCTAAATTGTGTTTGCAAATTATGTTGTGGATTAATATCTCGCGCTTTAGCTCTTTGTTTTAATACGTTCCTAGAGAAAGATGAAGTTGAAAGATATTTAAGCAATTGTGCGGACTAGGGTCGTAGTCTGAGGATTGTCCTCACTACTACACAGAAGGCTTCTGTCCTTGATGCACCGCTCGGCGTGCCAACCCCTCTGGCGTCATCTGTGGATGTTGTGAACATCTGGTAGACACGTTTTGATGACTACCTGATAGTTTAGTGCGCCATGCTTTACGGCTTAGAGTCAGGGCTCCAAAAGCGTTTTGAACGCCATAGAACATATGAGATGTTCAAAGATCTGAAATTGGTTTTTCAGGCTCATGCCCATGTTGAGAGGTTGAGACCTCTAACAAGACCTTTGCCTACAAGATGGAG
Organism: Triticum urartu; assembly: GCF_056163025.1. Lineage (NCBI taxonomy): Eukaryota > Viridiplantae > Streptophyta > Magnoliopsida > Poales > Poaceae > Triticum > Triticum urartu. Next base: position 417,368,345 of record NC_141877.1, on the reverse strand, counting down.
GAGAATAGCTCAGCCAGTGAGCATGTGCTAAGAATGTCTGGGTACTTCAATCACTTGAATCAAGTGGGAGTTAATCTTCCAGATAAGAGAGTGATTGACAAAAGTTCTCCAGTCGCTATCACCAAGCTACTAGAGTTTCATGATGAACTATAACATGCAAGGGAAGATAATCCCAGAGCTGTTCATCGTGCTTAAGGTCGTAAAGGTAGAAATCAAGTAGGAGCATCAAGTGTTGATGGTTAACAAGAGCATTGGTTTCAAAGAAGGGCAAGGGCAAGAAGGGAAACTTCTTGAATGGCAAGCCAAGTGCCGCTCCAGTGAAGAAACCCAAGAACCCAAACCCGAGACAAAGTGCTTCTATTAGGGGAACGGTCACTGGTAGCGGAACTGCCTCAAATACTTGGTAGATAAGAAGGCTGTCAACTTCAACAAAAGTATATTTGATATATGTGTGTTATTGATGTGTACCTTACTAGTACTCCTAGTAGCACATGGGTATTAGATACCGATTCAGTTGCTAATATTGGTAACTCGAAACAAAAGCTACGGAATTAACGGAGACTAGCTATGGGTGAGGTGACGATGTGTGTTGGAAGTGTTTCCAAGGTTGATGTGATCACCATCCCACGCTCCCTCTACCTTCGGGATTAGTGTTGAACCTAGATAAATGTTGTTTGCATTGGTGTCTGCGTTGAGCATGAAGATGATTAGATCATGTTTATTGCAATATCGTTATTCATTTAAGTCAGAGAATAATGGTTATTCTGTTTACATGAATAATACCTTCTATGGTCATGCACCCAATGTGAATGGTTTATTAATCCCGGTCGTAGTTATACACATGTTCATAACATTGATGCCAAAAGATGTAGAGTTGATAATCATAGTACCACTTTCATGTGGCACTGCCGCTTAGGTCATATTGGTGTAAAGCACATGAAAGAACCTCCATGCTAATGGACTTTTGAAGTCACTTGATTTTGAATCACTTGACACATGCGAACCATGCCTCTTTGGCAAGATGACTAAAACCCCGTTCTTTGGAACAATGGAATGGGCAAGTGACTTGTTGGAAATCATACATGCTGATGTGTGCGGTCCGATGAGTGTTGACGCACGCGGTGGATATTGTCATAATTCTTCCATACATGTCACTCTTGGTTCATTGCATATCCCGGTACACCGCCGGAGGCATTCATATAGAGTCATATCTTGTTCTAAGTATCGAGTTGCAATTCTTGAGTTGTAAGTAAATAGAAGTGTGATGACCATCATTCATAGAGCATTGTCCCAAAAAAGGGGACAATGCTACTATCCTTTGCCACACTTGTGCTTCAAAGTAGCACCATAATCTTCATAATAAAGAGTCTTTTGTTTTGTCTCTTTCATATACTAGTGGGAATTTTTCATTATAGAACTTGGCTTGTATATTCCAACAATGGGCCTCCTCAAGTGCCCTAGGTCTTAATGAGCAAGCAAGTTGGATGCACACCCACTTAGTTTCTTTTGTTGAGCTTTCATACATTTATAGCTCCAATGCATCCGTTGCATGGCAATCCCTACTCTTTGCATTAACATCAATCGATGGGCATCTCCATAGCCCATTGATTAGCCTCGTTGATGTGAGACTTTCTCCTTTTTTGTCTTCTCCACATAACCCCCCTCATTATATTCTATTCCACCCATAGTGCTATGTCCATGGCTCGCGCTCATATATTGCGTGAAAGTTTATAGGTTTGAGATTACTAAAGTATGAAACAATTGCTTGGCTTGTCATCGGGGTTGTGCATGATGAGAGCATTCTTGTGTGACGAAAATGAAACATGACTAAACTATATGATTTTGTAGGGATGAACTTTCTTTGGCCATGTTATTTTGAGAAGACATAATTGCTTAGTTAGTATGCATGAAGTATTATTATTTTTATGTCAATATGAACTTTTGTCTTGAATCTTTCGGATCTGAATATTCATACCATAATGAAGAAGAATTACATCAAAATTATGCCAAGTAGCACTCCGCATCAAAAATTCTGTTTTTATCATCTACCTACTCGAGGACGAGCAGGAATTAAGCTTGGGGATGCTTGATACGTCTCCAACGTATCTATAATTTTTGATTGATCCATGCTATATTATCTACTGTTTTAGACATTATTGGGCTTTATTATCCACTTTTATATTATTTTTGGGACTAACCTATTAACCAAAGGCCCAACCCAGAATTGATGTTTTTTCCTATTTCAGGGTTTCGAAGAAAAGGAATATCAAACGGAGTCCAAACGGAATGAAACCTTCGGGAACGTGATTTTCTCAATGAACAAGTCCCAGGAGACTTGGACCCTACGTCAAGACACAAAAGAGGAGGCCACGAGGTAGGGGGGCGCGCCCTCCACCCTCGTGGGCCCCCTGTTGCTCCACCGACATACTCCTTCCTCCTATATATACCTACGTACCCCCAAACGACCAGATACGGAGCCAAAACCCTAATTCCACCGCCGTAACTTTCTGTATCCACGAGATCCCATCTTGGGGCCTGTTCCGGAGCTCCGACGGAGGGGGCATCGATCACAGAGGGCTTCTACATCAACACCATAGCCCCTCCGATGAAGTCTGAGTAGTTTACCTCAGACCTACGGGTCCATAGTTAGTAGCTAGATGGCTTCTTCTCTCTTTTTGGATCTCAATACAATGTTCTCCCCCTCTCTTGTGGAGATCTATTCGATGTAATCTTCTTTTTGCGGTGTGTTTGCTGAGACCGATGAATTGTGGGTTTATGATCAAGTCTATCTATGAACAATATTTGAATCTTCTCCGAATTCTTTTATGTATGATTGGTTATCTTTGCAAGTCTCTTTGAATTATCAGTTTGGTTTGGCCTACTAGATTGATCTTTCTTGCAATGGGAGAAGTGCTTAGCTTTGGGTTGAATCTTGCGGTGTCCTTTCCCAGTGACAGTAGGGGCAGCAAGGCATGTATTGTATTGTTGCCATCGAGGATAACAAGATGGGGTTTTCATCATATTGCATGAGTTTATCCCTCTACATCATGTCATCTTGCTTAAGGCGTTACTCTATTTTCATTAACTTAATACTCTACATGCATGTTGGATAGCGGTCGATGAGTGGAGTAATAGTAGTAGATGCAGGCAGGAGTCGGTCTACTTGTCTCGGACGTGATGCCTATATACATGATCATACCTAAATATTCTCATAACTATGCTCAATTCTGTCAATTGCTCAACAGTAATTTGTTCACCCACCATAGAATACTTATGCTCTCGAGAGAAGCCACTAGTGAAACCTATGGCCCCCGGGTCTATCTTCATCATATTAATCTACCAATACTTAGTTATTTCCTTTGCTTTTACTTTGCTTTTATTTTACCTTGCATCTTTATCATAAAAATACCAAAAATATTATCTTATCATATCTCACTCTCGTAAGTGGCCGTGTAGGGATTGACAACCCCTTATCGCGTTGGTTGCGAGGATTTATTTGTTTTGTGCAGGTACGAGGGACTCGCGCGTAGCCTCCTACTGGATTGATACCTTGGTTCTCAAAAACTGAGGGAAATACTTACGCTACTTTGCTGCATCATCCCTTCCTCTTCGGGGAAAACCAACGCAGTGCTCAAGAGGTAGCACCAATCTACCGCTATTTTTGGGGGTTATGCATTAAAGACAATTACATTCACTTTAAATAGGGCACCATCTAAGTCCGTGGAGACGACACTGTATGAACTTTGGTTTGGCAAGAAACCAAAGTTGTTGTTTCTTAAGGTTTGGGGCTACGATGCTTATGTCGATAGGCTTCGGTCGGAAAAGCTTGAACCCAAAGCGGAAAATTGTGTCTTCATAGAATACCCAAACAAGATGATTGGGTATACCTTCTATCTCAGATCTGAGGGCAAAGTGTTTGTCGCTAAGAACAGGTCCTTTCTCGAGAAAGAGTTTCTCTCGAAAGAATTGAGTGGGAGGAAGATAGAACTTGATGAGGTTGTTGAACCTTCACTTCAACCAGAGAGTAGCGCATCACAGAAAGATGTTTTTGTGGCACTTACGTCAGTTGAGGATAAAGCTAATGATGATGATCATGAAGATTTAGATCAAATTACTATCAAACATCGTAGGTCGACAAGGGTGTGTACAACTTCTGAGTGGTAACCCTGTCTTAAAGGTCATGTTGTTGGACAACGATGAACCTATGAACTATGAAGAAGCGATGGTGGGCCCGGATTCCAACAAATGGCTAGAAGCAATGAAATCTGAGATAGGATCCATGTATGATAACAAAGTATGGACTCTGGTGGACTTTCCCGATGAACGGCAAGTCATTGAGAATAAATGGATCTTTAAGAAGAAGACATACGCTGATGGTAATGTCACCATTTGTGAAGCTCGACTTGTCTCAAAGAAGTTTCCGACAAGTTCAAGGAGTTGATTATGATGAGACTCTCTCAATCATAGTGATGCTAAAGTCTGTTAGAGCTATGTTGGCAGTTGCTGCATTTTCATTTACGAAATCAGGCAGATGGATGTCAAAACGAAGTTTCCTTGATGGTTTCCATGAGGAAAGGTTGTATGTGATACAACCAAAAGGTTTTTGTTAATCCTAAGGATGCTAAAAGGTATACAAACTCCAGCGATCCTTCTATGGACTAGAGCAAGCATCTCGGAGTTGGAACATACGCTTTGATGAGGCGATCAAAGCATTTGGGTTTATACAAAGTTTGCAAGAAACTTGTATTTGCAAGAAAGTGAGTGGGAGCACTACAACATTTCTGATAGGTATATATGGATGACATATTGTTGATCGGAAATGATGTAGAATTTCTAGAAATCATAAAGGGTTGTTTGAATGGAGTTTTTCAAAGGAAGACCTGTGTAAAACTGCTTACATGTTGGGTATCAAGATCTATAGAGATAGATCAAGATGCCTGATAAGACTTTCACAGAGCACATACCTTGACATGATCTTGAAGGAGTTCAAGATGGACCAGTCAAAGAAGGAGTTCTTGCCTGATTTGTGAGGTGTGAAGTTAAGACTTGAAGCTCGACCACGGCAGAAGAAAGAGAAAGGACGAAAGTCATCCCCTATACCTTAGCCATAGGCTCTATACGATATGCCATGCTGTGTACCGCGATGTGCCTTGCCACGTGTCTAGCATGGGGGTACAAGAGTGATCCAGGAGTGGATCATTGGACAACGGTCAAAATTGTCCTTAGGAATAAGGAAATGTTTCTCGGTTATGGAGGTGATAAAGAGTTCGACGTAAAGGGTTACGTTGATGCAAGCTTTAACACCTATCCGGATGACTCTGAGTAGCAAACCGGATACGTATAGTGGAGCAACCATTTGGAATAGCTCCAAGTGGAGCATAGTAGCAACATCTACAATATGAAATAGAGATTTGCAAAGAACACACAGACCTGAATGTTGCAGACCCATTGACTGACACCTCTCTCATAAGCATAACATGATCAAACCCTAGAACTCATTGAGTGTTAATCACATGGTGATGTGAACTAGATTATTGACTCTAGTGAACTCTTTGGGTGTTAGTCACATGGCGATGTGAACTATAAGTGTTGATCACATGGAGATGTGAACTAGATTATTGACTCTAGCGCAAGTGGGAGACTGTTGGAAATATGCCCTAGAGGCAATAATAAAATGGTTATTATTATATTTCGTTGTTCATGATAATTTTCTATTGTTCATGTTGTAATTGTATTAACCGGAAACCGGAATACATGTGTGAATACATAGATCGTAATATGTCCCTAGTAAGCCTCTAGTTGACTAGCTCGTTGATCAATAGATGGTGATGGTTTCCTGACCATGGACATTGGATGTCATTGATAACGGGATCACATCATTAGGAGAATGATGTGATGGACAAGACCCAATCTTAAGCGTAGCACAAGATCGTGTAGTTCGTTTGCTGAAGCTTTTCTAATGTCAAGTATCATTTCCTTAGACCATGAGATTGTGCAACTCCCAGATACCGTAGGAATGCTTTGGGTGTACCAAACGTCACAACGTAACTGGGTGGCTATAAAGGTGCACTACAGGTATCACCGAAAGTGTCTGTTGGGTTGGCACAAATCGAGACTGGGATTTGTCACTTCGTATGACGGAGAGGTATCTCTGGGCCCACTCGGTAATGCATCATCATAATGAGCTCAATGTGACTAAGAAGTTGGTCACGGGATCATGCATTACGGAACGAGTAAAGAGACTTTCCGGTAACAAGATTGAACGAGGTATGGGGATGCCGACGATCGAATCTCGGGCAAGTAACATACCGATGGACAAAGGGAATTGTATACGGGATTGATTGAATCCCCGACATCGTGGTTCATCCAATGAGATCATCGTGGAACATGTGGGAGCCAATATGGGTATCCAGATCCTGCTATTGGTTATTGGCCGAAGAGATGTCTCGGTCATCTCTGCTTCCCGAACCCGTAGGGTCTACACACTTAAGGTTCGGTGACGCTAGAGTTGTTATGGGAAATAGTATGTGGTTATCGAAGGTTGTTCGGAGTCCCGGATGAGATCCCGGACGTGACGAGGAGTTCCGAAATGGTCCGGAGGTGAAGATCGATATATTCGACGAAGGGTATTGGAGTCCGGAATTGTTTCGGGGGTACCGGGTGACGACCAGCGTGTCCGAAAGGGGTTTCGGGGGCCCCGGCAAGCGTTGGGGGGCTTATGGGCCAAGGGGAGGGGGCACATCAGCCCACTAAGGGGCCGAGCGCCCCTCCCACCGCATCTCACGTGACTTGGAGAGGTGGGGGCGCCTCCCCTAGGGCAGCCACCCCTCCCGGCTTGGGGGGAAAGTTTCCTAGGGGTGGGGGCGCCCAAACCCATCTAGGGTTTCCCCTGTGGCCGCCGCCCCTCCCCTAGGGAACCCTAGGGCACCTCCTCCAACCCCTTCCCCCTATATATAGTGAGGGAGAGAGAGGGCAGCCGCACCCTTCCCTTGGCGCAGCCCCTACCCTTCTCCTACACCTCCTCCTCCTCCTCCGTAGCGCTTGGCGAAACCCTGTCGGAGAACCACGAACTCCATCACCACCACGCCGTCATGTTGTCGGAGTTCTCCCTCAACTTCTCCTCTCCCCTTGCTGGATCAAGGAGGAGACGTCCCAGGGCTGTACGTGTGTTGAACGCGGAGGCGCCGTTGTTCGGCGCTTAGATCGAAATCGACCGCGATCTGAATCGCTGCGTGTATGACTCCACCAACCGCGTTCTTGTAATGCTTCCGCTTAGAGATCTTCAAGGGTATGAAGATGCACTCCCTCTCTCTCATTGCTAGTATCTCCTAGATTGATCTTGGTGACAGGTAGGATTTTTTTGAATTATTGCTACGTTCCCCAACAAAACTAACTCAATTACATGATAAATCTCATCCAACCCATCACCGTCCAGCAAGCCTATGATGGAATTACTCATGCACGGCAGTGAGCATCATAAAATTGGTGGTGGAGGAAGGTTGATGATGACAGTGGCGACGGATTCCCCTCTCCGGAGCCCCGAACGGACTCCAGATCAACCCTCCCGAGAGAGTTTAGTGCTTGGCGGCGGCTCCGTATCGTAAAACGTGATGAATCCTTCTCTCTGATTTTTTTCTCCCCGAAAGTGAATATATGGAGTCAAGGTTGAGGTCTGTGGAGCGTCAGGGGGCCCACGAGGCAGGGGCGCGCCCAGGGGGGTAGGGCGCGCCCCCACCCTCGTGGACAGGGTGTGGGCCCCCTGACGTGGATCTTCCAGTATTTTTTATATATTCCAAAATAATTCTCCGTTGATTTTCATGTCATTACAAGAACTTTTATTTCTGCACAAAAATAACACCATGGCAATTCTGCTGAAAACAACGTCAGTCCGAGTTAGTTCCATTTAAATCATGCAAGTTAGAGTCCAAAATAAGGGCAAAAGTGTTTGGAAAAGTAGATACGACAGAGACGTATCAACTCCCCCAGGCTTAAACGTTTGCTTGTCCTCAAGCAATTCAGTTGATAAACTGAAAGTGATAAAGAAAAACTTTTACAAACTCTGTTTGCTCCTGTTGTTGTAAATATGTAAAGCCAGCATTCAAGTTTTCAGCAAAGATTATGAACTAACCATATTCACAATAACACTTAGGTCTCATGTTTACTCATATCAATGACATAATCAACTAGCAAGCAATAATAATAAATCTCGTATGACAACACTTTCTCAAAACAATCATGATATGATATGACAAGATGGTATCTCGCTAGCCCTGTCTGAGACCGCAAAACATAAATGCAGAGCACCTTTAAAGATCAAGGATTGACCAGACATTGTAATTCGTGGTAAAAGAGATCCAATCAAGTCATACTCAACGTAAACTAATAGTAATGGATGCAAATGACAGTGGTGCTCTCCAACTAGTGCTTTTTAATAAGAGGATGATGACTCAACATAAAAGTAAATGGATAGGCCCTTCGCAGAGGGAAGCAGGGATTTGTAGAGGTGCCAAAGCTCGGTTTTGAAATAGATATGAATAATATTTTGAGCGGTATACTTTCATTGTCAACATAACAACCGAGAGATCTCGATATCTTCCATGCTACACACATTATAGGCGGTTCCCAAACAGAATGCTAAAGTTTATACTCCCCCTCCACCCACAAGCATCAATCCATGGCTTGCTCGAAACAACGAGTGCCTCCAACTAACAAGAGTCCCGGGGGAGTTTTGTTTGTAGTTATTTTGCATAAAGCATGGGACTGGGCATCCCGGTGACCAGCCATTCTCTCGTGAGTGAAGAGCGGAGTCCACTCCTCTTGAGAATAATCCGCCTAGCATGGAAGATACAGACAACCCTAGTTGATACATGAGTTGTTCGAGCATACAAAACAGAATGTTTATTTGAAGGTTTAGAGTTTGGCACATACAAATTTACTTGGACCGGCAGGTAGATACCGTATATAGGTAGGTATGGTGGACTCATATGGAACAACTTTGGGGTTTATGGAATTGGATGCACAAGCAGTATTCCCTCTTAGTACAAGTGAAGGCTAGAAAAAGACTGGGAAGCGACCATCTAGAGAGCGACAACAATCATGAACATGCATTAAAATTAATCAACACCGAATGCAAGCATGAGTAGGATATACTGCACCATGAACATAAATATCGTAGAGGCTATGTTGATTTTATTTCAACTACATGCGTGAACATGTGCCAAGTCAAGCCACTCGAATCGTTCAAAAGAGGATACCACCCTATCATACCACATCACAACCATTTTAATAGCATGTTGGCACGCAAGGTAAACCATTATAAACTCCTAGCTAATTAAGCATGGCATAAGCAACTACAATCTCTAATTGTCATTGCAAACATGTTTCTTTCATAATAGGCTGAATCAAGAACGATGAACTAATCATATTTACAAAAACAAGAGAGGTTGAGTTCATACCAGCTTTTCTCATCTCAATAAGTTCATCATATAATCATCATTATTGCCTTTCACTTGCATGACCGAATAGTGTGGATAATAATAATAGTGCACGTGCATTGGACTAAGCTGGAATCTGCAAGCATTCAATTCAAGAGAGAAGACAAGGTAATACGGGTTCTTTGTTAGATCAACAATAATGCATATAAGAGCCAGTCAAGATTCTAATCATGGTCTTCTCCTCTCGACCCCCAAAGAACAAGAAAAGAAATAAAACTATTTACACGGGAAAGCTCCCAACAAGCAAAAGAAGATTGAGAAATCTTTTTCGGTTTTCTTTTTAATTTCTACTACTACAGGCATGGAAAGTAAACTAACTGAAAGCTACAACTATTTTTTTTGGTTCTCTTAAGGTTTATCAAACACACAAGAAGAAAGCATAAAAAGGAAAATAAACTAGCATGGATATTACAATGAAAAAGTATGAGCACCGACAACTAGCATGAGTGTGTGAACATAAATGTAATGTCGGTGAGAAATACATACTCCCCCAAGCTTAGGCTTTTGGCATAAGTTGGTTTATGGCCACGGCTGGCCTGGCGGATATCCAAAGTTGTAGCTAGGGTCGTACTGAGATGCAGCGGCAATTGCCTGATGAGCTGCAGCTTGGAGGCGAGCTGTCTCCACCATCCTCTCTTACTCGGTCGCCTCCTCCCTGGTTATAACATATCTCCCCTTTGCCTGAAAGTCAAAGAAAGTAGGAGCAGGGAGAGCGACGTGATAGGTGCGTCGTCTGTCAAAGATTAGTCGGTACTGGAGGAACTGAACGTTCCTCTCAACAAACTGATGACGAACCATAGCATCATAACCTAGATAAGAAGGAGGCAACTCAATATCATCTCCACGTATGGGTATCGCAAGAAAGTTAGCTATACGAGTTGCATAAATTCCACCAAAGAAATCTCCATGAATACGATTATATTATGCAACCTACGTGCAACAATAGCCCCCAAGTTGTATTGTTTATCTCCTAAAACAGCGCTCCTGAGAACGCTAAGATCAGGTACACACATGTGACATGCTTCATCTTAACCGTTTATGCACCTTCCTATGAAGAGAGCAAAATAATGTATAGCAGGAAAATGAATGCTCCCTATGGTGGCTTGTGTTACATCTCTAGATTCCCCCACTATAATACTAGCAAGAAAATCTCTAAATTCAGATTTGCGAGGTTCACTAACATTACCCCACTGTGGGAGTTTACAAGCAGTGTTAAAATCTTCTAAGTCCATGGTATAATATTTATCATAAAGGTCAAATAGGACAGTTTGAGGATTGCGTGATGATGAGAATTTAAACCTTCTCACAAATGAATCAGTTAAATAGAGGTATTGACGGCACTTATCTGCCTTGAAGCTCTCCAGATCAGCATTACGCACATATGCATCAAATTCCTCTTTAATTCCTGCTCGGATCATGAAATCCTCTGACGGCCATTCACAAGGCCGCACTTGAGCATCTCTTGGTGGTTCCTTGTCTGCATCGCGTATTGTGGGCCTGGGTCCTTGCTTCCTTGAAGAACCACCTTGGTACATTTTCCTAAACATATTTCTTCCTCTGAAAAATTTCTAAATTTTTTAGTAACTTTAAAATAAAAGTGAACCAAACTCAACAATATTGATAGCAACTACTCCTACAAGTGCCTAGTGGCAATATCATGCATTAAAACTACTTTTGACCATATAAATTTGACATGCAAGCTCAAGAACAATGTCACCTAAGCAGCAAAAATTTGCAATGAATAAAGCACTAGAACAAAAATTAATTGGACCATTGGAGGAGTCACATACCAAGGAACAATCCCCCAAAGCAGTTTTGTGAATGGAGCTTTGAGCAAGGAGATCGAAAATGGCAGCAAGATGAGCTTGGACTCGGGTTTGAGCTGGCTAGTGGTTCTTTGGGAGGAAGGAGTGTGTGGTAGCTGGAATAAGTGGAGGGGACTCACGTGGGGTCCACGAGGCAGGGGGGCGTGCCCTCCACCCTCGTGGGCACGTGGCTGCTCCCCCTGTTGTGTTTTCAGTGCCAGATATTCTCAAATATTCTAGAAAAAATCATATTTAATTTTCAGGGCATTTGGAGAAGTTTTATTTTTGGGGCATTTTTTATTGCATGGATAATTCAGAAAATAGGCAGAAATTACTATTGTTACTTTATTTAGTATAAATAACAGAAAGTAAAAAAAGGGTACAGAGAGTTGTGTTTTCTAAATTCATCCATCTCATGCTTATCAAAAGGAATCCACTAACAAGGTTGATCAGGTCTTGTTAACAAACTCATTTCGAATGACATGAAACCGGAGAATTTTCGAATAACACTAGGTTACCTCAACGGGGATATGCATGTCCCCAACAATAAGAATATCATATTTCTTCTTGACAGTAGCAAGAGGAAATTCAAAACCTCCAATAGTAATTGTTGAAATTTTTCCAATAGAATTGATACTGTCGACTTGAGGTTGTTTCCTCGGAAAGTGTACCGTATGCTCATTACCATTAACACGAAAAGTGACATTGCCTTTGGTGCAATCAACAACAGCCCCTGCAGTATTCAAAAAGGGTCTTCCAAGAATAATAGACATACTATCGTCCTCAGGAATATCAAGAATAACAAAGTCCGTTAAAATAGTAACGTTTGCAACCACAACAGGAACATCCTCACAAATACCGACAGGTATAGCGGTTGATTTATCAGCCATTTGCAAAGATATTTCAGTAGGTGTCAACTTATTCAAATCAAGTCTATGATATAAAGAGAGAGGCATAACACTAACACCGGCTCCAAGATCACATAAAGCAATTTTAACATAGTTTCTTTTAATGGAGCATGGTATAGTTGGTACTCCTGGATCTCCAAGTTTCTTTGGTATTCCACCCTTAAACGTATAATTAGCAAGCATGATGGAAATTTCAGCTTTCCGTATCTTTCTTTTATTAGTAACTATTTCTTTCATATATTTAGCATAAGGATTCATTTTAAGCATATCAGTCAAACGCATACGCAAAAAGATAGGTCTAATCATTTCAGCAAAGCGCTCAAAATCCTCATCATCCTTTTTCTTGGATGGTTTAGGAGGAAAAGGCATGGGTTTCTGAACCCATGGTTCTCTTTTTTTACCGTGCTTCCTAGCAACAAAGTCTCTCTTATCATAACATTGATTCTTTGATTGTGAGTTATCAAGATCAACAGCAGGTTCAATTTCTACATCATCATTATTTCTAGGTTGAGCATCAACATGAATATCATCATTAACATTATCACTAGGTTCATGTTCATTACCAGGTTGTGTTTCAACATCAGAAATAGAAATATCATTGGGATTCTCAGGTTTGTCTACAACAGGTTCACTAGAAGCATGCAAAGTCCTATCATTTTTCTTTTTCTTCCTCTTAGAAGGACTAGGTGCATCTATATTAGTTCTCTGAGAATCTTGCTCAATTCTCTTAGGATGGCCCTCAGGATACAAAGGTTCCTGAGTCATTTTACCACCTCTAGTCATAACTCTAACAACATTATCATTCTTCTTATTATTTAATTCACTGAGCAAATCATTCTAAGCTTTAAGTAGTTGTTCTACTTGAGTGGTAACCATAGAAGCATGTTTACTAATAAGTTTAAGTTCACTTTTAACACTAGCCATATAATCACTCAAGTGTTCAATCATATAAGCATTATGTTTCAATTGTCTACCAACATAAGCATTGAAGTTTTCTTATTTAACAATAAATTATCAAACTCATCTAAGCATTGGCTAGCAGACTTATTACGAGGAATTTCAGCTTTATCATATCTATAGAGAAAATTTACCTTTATTACCTGTGTCGGGTTATCAAGATCGTGTGTTTCTTCAGTAGGTGATGAATTAAGACCATGTATTTCTTCAACAGAAGGTAAATTCTTAACATCTTCAGCTTTAATACCTTTTTCTTTCATAGATTTCTTTGTCTCTTGCATATCTTCAGGAATGAGAAATAGAATACCCCTTTTCTTCGGAGTTGGCTTAGGAGTTGGTTCAGGAAGTGTCCAATTATTTTCGTTGGTCAACATATTATTCAATAGAATTTCAGCTTGATCAACAGTTCTTTCCCTGAAAACACAACCAACACAACTATCCAGGTAATCTCTGGAAGTGTCGGTTAGTCCATTATAAAAGATATCAAGTATTTCATTTTTCTTGAGAGGATGATCAGGCAAAGCATTAAGTAATTGGAGAAGCCTCCCCCAAGCTTGTGGGAGACTCCCTTCTTCAATTTGCACAAAATTATATATTTCCTTTAAAGCATCTTGTTTCTTATGAGCGAGGAAATATTTAGCAGAGAAGTAGTAAATCATATCCTGGGGACTACGCACACAACCAGGATCAAGAGAATTAAACCATATCTTAGCATCACCCTTTAAGGAGAACGGAAATAATTTAAGGATATAATAGTAACGAGTTTTCTCATCATTAGTAAACAGGGTAGCTATATCATTTAATTTAGTAAGATGTGCCACAACAGTTTTAGATTTATAGCCATAGAAAGGATCAGATTCAACCAAAGCAATTAACTCATGATCAATAGAGAAATCATAATCCTTATCAATAATAAAGATAGGTGAAGTAGCATAAGCAGGATCATATTTCATTCTAGCATCCAGAGTTTTTTCTTTAAGCTTAGCTAATAATTTCTTAAGATCACTTCTATTATTGCAGGCAAGAAAGTCTCTAGCAGTTTCTTCATCCATAACATAACCCTCAGGAACAACAGGCAATTCATATCTTGGGGGAGAATCTTCATCATCACTTTCATCAATATTATCAATTTCAATAATTTCATTCTCTCTAGCCCTAGCAAGTTGTTCATCAAGAAATTCACCTAGTGGCACAGTAGTATCAAGCATAGAAGTAGTTTCATCATAAGTATCATGCAAAGCAGAAGTGGCATCATTAATAACATGCGACATATCAGAATTAATAGCAGAAGTAGGTTTAGGTGTCGCAAGCTTACTCAAAACAGTAGGTGAATCAAATGCAGAGCTAGATGGCAGTTCCTTACCTTCCCTCGTAGTTGAGGGGAAAATCTTGGTTCTTTGATCTTTCAAGTTCTTCATAATGATAAGCAGATATAAATCCCAAGTGACTCAAAGAATAGAGCTATGCTCCCCGGCAATGGCGCCAAAATGTTCTTGATAACCCACAAGTATAGGGGATCGCAACAGTTTTCGAGGGTAGAGTATTCAACCAAAATTTATTGATTCGACAAAAGGGGAGCCAAAGAATATTCTCAAGTATTAGCAGCTGAGTTGTCAATTCAACCACACCTGGAGACTTAATATCTACAACAAAGTGTTTAGTAGAAAAGTAATATGATAGTAGTGGTAATGGTGGCAAAAGGTAACGGTAGCAAAAGTAATATTTTTGGGTTTTGTAGTGATTGTAACAGTAGCAACGAAAAAGTAAATAAGCGAAGAACAATATATGAAAAGCTCATAGGCATTGGATCGGCGATGGAGAATTATGCCGAATGCGATCGATCATGTAACAATCATAACCTAGGGTGACACAGAACTAGCTCCAGTTCATCAATGTAATGTAGGCATGTATTCCGAATATAGTCATACATGCTTATGGAAAAGAACTTGCATGACATCTTTTGTCCTACCCTCCCGTGGGAGCGGGGTCCTATTAGAAACTAAGGGATATTAAGGCCTCCTTTTAATAGAGTACCGGACCAAAGCATTTACACATGGTGAATACATGAACTCCTCAAACTACGGTCATCACCGGTAAGTATCCCTATTATTGTCACTTCGGGGTTAGCGGATCATAACACATAATAGGTGACTATAGACTTGCAAGATAGGATCAAGAACTCTCATATATTGATGAAAACACAATAGGTTCAGATCTGTAATCATGGCACTTGGGCCCTAGTGACAAGCATTAAGCATAGAGAAGTCATAGCAACATCAATCTCAGAACATAGTGGATACTAGGGATCAAACCCTAACAAAACTAACTCGATTACATGATAAATCTCATCCAACCCATCACCGTCTAGCAAGCCTACGATGGAATTACTCATGCACAGCGGTGAGCATCATGAAATTGGTGATGGAGGAAGGTTGATGATGACGGTGGCGATGGATTCCCCTCTCCAGAGCCCCGAACGGACTCCAGATCAGCCCTCCCGAGAGAGTTTAGGGCTTGGCAGCGGCTCCGTATCGTAAAATGCGATGAATCCTTCTCTCTGATTTTTCTCTCCCCGAAAGTGAATATATGGAGTCAAGGTTGTGGTCGGTGGAGCGTCAGGGGGCCCACGAGGTAGGGGCGCGCGCCCAGGGGGGTAGGGCGCGCCCCCCACCGTCGTGGACAGGGTGTGGGCCCCCTGACATGGATCTTTCTTCCAGTATTTTTTATATATTCCAAAATAATTCTCCGTTGATTTTCAGGTCATTCCAAGAACTTTTAATTCTGCACAAAAATAACACCATGGCAATTCTGCTGAAAACAGCGTCACTCCGGGTTAGTTCCATTCAAATCATGCAAGTTAGAGTCCAAAACAAGGGCAAAAGTGTTTGGAAAAGTAGATACGGCGGAGACGTATCAATACACATATTCATTATATTGAAGCCAAAAGATGCAAAGTTAATAATGATAGTGCAACATATTTGTGGCACTGCCGTTTAGGTCATATTGGTGTAAAGCGCATGAAGAAACTCCATGCTGATGGGCTTTTGGAATCACTTGATGCTTGCGAACCATGCCTCATGGGCAAGAGGAGTAAGACTCCGTTTTCCAGAACAATGGAGTGACCACTGACTTATTGGAAATAATACATACTGATGTATGCGGTCCGATGAGTGTTGAGGCTCGCGGTGGGTATCGCTATTTTCTGACCTTCACAGATGATTTGAGCAGATATGGGTATATCTACTTAATGAAACAAAAGTCTGAAACATTTGAAAAGTTCAAAGAATTTCATAGTGAAGTAGAAAATCATCGTAACAAGAAAATAAAGTTTCTACGATCTGATCGCATAGGCGAATATTTGAGTTACGGGTTTGGTCACCATTTGAAACAATGTGGAATGGTTTCGCAACTCACGCCACCTGGAACACCACAACGTAATGGTGTGTCCGAACATCGTAACCATACTTTATTAGATATGGTGCGATCTATGATGTCTCTTACCGATTTACCACTATTGTTTTGGGGTTATGCTTTAGAGACGGATGCATTCACATTAAATAGGGCACCATCTAAATCCGTTGAGACGACACCATATGAACTGTGGTTTGGGAAGAAACCTAAGCTGTCGTTTCTTAAAGTTTGGGGTTGCGATGCTTATCTGAAAAAGCTTCAGCCTGATAAGCTCGAACCCAAATCGGAGAAATACATCTTCATAGGATACCCAAAAGGTATTGTTGGGTACACCTTCTATCATAGATCTGAAGGCAAGATATTTGCTGCTAAGAATGGATCCTTTCTAGAGAAGGAGTTTCTCTCAAAAGAAGTGAGTGGGAGGAAAGTAGAACTTGATGAGGTCAGGGCCGGTCCTGAGATTTTAGGGGCCCGGGGCGAAACTAAATTTTGGGGCCCTTAATAATAATCAATGCATGTATATATAGAAAATGTTTTTGGTGAACACTTGATATTTGTGTCATTGTGATCTTATAAGTATCCCTATATGTATAGAAAATATATGAATGTCGTTATCAAAAGACATCCTTGAAAATACGAAGGCATGTTTATTATCAAGGTTACTAGAACGATGGAGCATAGTTATATGGTTTCAGGTACAGAAGGTTTGAAGACAATGACTCCATGAATAGTGCTAAAAGAAATTTGATCAAAAAGCATAGTTGTACTTGGACTGCTTAATGGTAAGATTATTATTCTATAAATAGCAATGTCCAAGAAATTAAGATTAGAGGAGCAAATAAATAAAAATGATATGAAAAATATTCTTCATAGATTAGAAATCAAATCTGCAACCATGCAAAGTTACTCCTACTAGTTGTGCAAATTTATTGTGCCATCCTATAATTCAACCCAAAACTACTCGTCACGATTTGCATCCAAACATCATCCTGTTCTTAATATATTTGAGATCTACACCATAAAATCCTTGTTCCCAAACTGTAGAAGCATATCGGTCAGTGATACGTATAGCGGAATACATTGACCTGGCAGACAACGCTCAGATCCACAAACTACACGCCGGTGCGCCACCTGCTCTGACACGCAGCCATGTATCTTTGAGTCTCCTTCTCGAGCAAGCGTTAGGTTAACTGTGGCGATCTCATAGCTAGGCAAAAAGGGAAGCGTGTGCTAGTGGAATGTGCCCTGGCTCCTAGCTCCCGATCCTAACCGACGATCCAGCTTTATTTAAGGGGATTAGATGCTCTAGATACATCAACGTAGCTATTACTACTTGGGCTAGGTGGAGCGATCCAGTATAGGCCCAACTACCTTGGGCATTCAGCGATCGGAGAGGAATGAAAGCACTATGTGTGCTCGGCTGCATTGCGTGCATACGCTACAGGCTATACGTATGTACCTGGGAGGGGGGCCCTCGATCATGGGGGCCCAGGGCGGTCACCCTTCCTGCCCCCCTTAGGACCGGCCCTGGATGAGGTAGTTGTACCTTCTCTTGAATTGGAAAGTGGTTCATCAAAGAAATCAGTGCCAGTGATGCCTACACCAATTAGTGAGGAAGCTAATGATGATGATCATGAAACTTCAGATCAAGTTACTACTGAATCTCGTAGGTCAACCAGAGTACGTTCCACACCAGAGTGGTACGGTAATCCTGTTCTGGAAGTCATGTTACTAAACCATGACGAACCTACGAACTATGAGGAAGCGATGATGAGCCCAGATTCCGCGAAATGGCTCGAGGCCATGAAATCTGAGATGGGATCCATGCATGAGAACAAAGTATGGACTTTGGTTGACTTACCCGATGATCGGCAAGCCATAGAAAATAAATGGATCTTCAAGAAGAAGACTGACGCTTACGGTAATATCACTGTCTACAATGCTCGACTTGTTGCGAAAGGTTTTTGACAAGTTCAAGGAGTTGACTATGATGAGACCTTCTCACCCGTAGCGATGCTTAAGTCTATCCAAATCATGTTAGCAATTTTCGCATTTTATGATTATGAAATTTGGCAAATGAATGTCAAAACTGCATTCCTTAATGGATTTCTTAAAGAAGAGTTATATATGATGCAACTAGAAGGTTTTGTCAATCCTAAAGGTGCTAACAAAGTGTGCAAGCTCCAGCGATCCATTTATGGACTGGTGCAAGCCTCTCGGAGTTGGAATATACGCTTTGATAGTGTGATCAAAGCATATGGTTTTATACAGACTTTTGGAGAAGCATGTATTTACAAGAAAGTGAGTGGGATCTCTATAGCATTTCTAATATTATATGTGGATGACATATTGTTGATTGGAAATGATATAGAATTTCTGGATAGAATAAAAGGATACTTGAATAAGAATTTTTCAATGAAAGACCTCGGTGAAGCTGCTTATATATTGGGCATCAAGATCTATAGAGATAGATCAAGACGCTTAATTGGACTTTCATAAAGCACATACCTTGATAAAGTTTTGAAGAAGTTCAAAATGGATCAGTCAAAGAAAGGGTTCTTCCCTGTGTTACAAGGTGTGAAGTTGAGTCAGACTCAATGCCCGACCATTGCAGAAGATAGAGAGAAAATGAAAGTCATTCCCTATGCCTCAGCCATAGGTTCTATCATGTATGCAATGTTGTGTACCAGACATGATGTGTGCCTTGATATAAGTTTAGCAGGGAGGTACCAAAGTAATCCACGAGTGGATCACTGGACATCGGTCAAGAACATCCTGAAATACCTGAAAAGGACTAAGGATATGTTTCTCGTTTATGGAGGTGAGAAAGAGCATTCGTAAATGCTTACGTTGATGCTAGCTTTGACACTGATCCGGATGACTCTAAGTCACAAACCGTATACGTATTTATATTGAATGGTGGAGCTGTCAGTTGGTGCAGTTCCAAGCAGAGCGTCGTGGCGGGATCTATGTGTGAAGCGGAGTACTGATACGTCCACTTTGCATCATGCTTTTATATCGATATTTATTTCATTATGGGCTGTTATTACACATTATGTCACAATACTTATGCCTATTCTCTCTTATTTTACAAGGTTACATGAAGAGGGAGAATGTCGGCAGCTGGAATTCTGGGCTGGAAAATGAGCAAATATTAGAGACCTATTCTGCACAACTCCAAAAGTCCTGAAACTTCACGGGAGCACGTTTCAGAATATATGAAAAATATTGGGTGAAGGAAGTACCAGAGGGGGGCCACCCGCGCACTACGCCCCTGGGCGCGCCCCCTGCCTCGAGGGCCCCCTGGCAGCCCTCTGGTGCCCATCTTCTGCTATATGAGGTCTTTCTTCTAGGAAAAAAATCATAAGCAAGGTCACGGGATGACACTCCGTCGCCACGAGGCGGAACCTTGGCGGAACCAATCTAGGGCTCGGCGGAGCTGTTCTGCCGGGGAAACTTCCCTCCGGGAGGGGGAAATCATCACCATCGATCCTCTCATCGGGAGGGGGTCAATCTCCATCAACATCTTCACCAGCACCATCTCATCTCAAACCCTAGTTCATCTCTTGTATCCAATCTTTGTCCCAAAGCCTCAGATTAGTACCTGTGGGTTGCTAGTAGTGTTGATTACTCCTTGTAGTTGAAGCTAGTTGGTTTATTCGGTGGAAGATCATATGTTCAGATCCTTTATGCATATTAATACCCTCTGATTATGAACATGAATATGATTTGTGAGTAGTTACGTTTTTTCCTGAGGACATGGGAGAAGTCTCGCTATAAGTAGTCATGTGAATTTGGTATTCGTTCGATATTTTGATGAGATGTATGTTGTCTCTCCTCTAGTGGTGTCATGTGAACATCGACTACATGACACTTCACCATTGTTTGGGCCTAGAGGAAGGCATTGGGAAGTAATAAATAGATGATGGGTTGCTAGGGTGACAGAAGCTTAAACCCTAGTTTATGAGTTGCTTCGTAAGGGACTGATTTGGATCCATATGTTTCATGCTATGGTTAGGTTTGCCTTAATACTTCTTTTGTAGTTGCGGATGCTTGCAAGAGGGGTTAATCATAAGTGGGATGCTTGTCCAAGGAAGGGCAGTACCCAAGCACCGGTCCACCCACATATCAAATTATCAAAGTACCGAACGCGAATCATATGAGCGTGATGAAAACTAGCTTGACGATAATTCCCATGTGTCCTCGGGAGCGCTTTTGTTTATATAAGAGTTTGTCCAGGCTTGTCCTTTACTATAAAAAGGATTGGGCCATCTTTTTGCACCTTATTTACTTTTATTACTTGTTACCCGTTACAAATACCTGATCACAAAACTATCTGTTACCGATAATTTCAGTGCTTGCAGAGAATACCTTACTGAAAACTGCTTATCATTTCCTTCTGCTCCTTGTTGGGTTCGACACTCTTACTTATCGAAAGGACTATATAGATCCCCTATACTTGTGGGTCATCAAGACTCTTTTCTGGCGTTGTTGCCGGGGAGTGAAGCGCCTTTGATAGGTGGAATTTGGTAAGGAAAAAATTATATAGTGTGCTGAAATTTACTGTCACTTGTTACTATGGAACATAATCCTTTGAGGGGCTTGTTCGGGGTATCTTCACCCCGACCAATAGAGCAAAGAGTTTCTCCTCAACCTACTGAACCTACTGAAAATGTTTACTTTGAAATTCCTTCGGGTATGATAGAGAAACTGCTAGCTAATCCTTTTACAGGAGATGGAACATTGCATCCCGTTTTGCACCTAATCTATGTGGATGAAGTTTGTGGATTATTTAAGCTTGCAGGTATGCCCGAGGATGTTATCAAACAGAAGTTCTTCCCTTTATCTTTGAAGGGAAAGGCATTTACATGGTTTAGGCTATGTGATGATATGGGATCATGGAACTACAACCGATTGAAATTGGAATTTCATCAGAAGTTTTATCCTATGCATCTTGTTCATCGTGATCATAATTATATATATATATATATATAATTTTTAGCTTCGCGAAGGAGAAAGCATCGCTCAAGCTTGGGGGAGGCTTAAGTCAATGTCATATTCATGCCCCAATCATGAGCTCTCAAGAGAAATTATTATTCAAAAATTTTATGCTCGCCTTTCTCTCGATAATTGCTTCATGCTCGATACTTCTTGTACTTGTTCTTTTATGATGAAGGCTATTGAATTCAAATGGGATTTATTGGAGAGAATTAAACACAACTCTGAAGATTGGGATCTCGATGAAGGTAAGGAGTCAGGTATAACCCTAAAGTTTGATTGTGTTAAATCTTTTATGGATACCGATGCCTTTCGTGAATTTAGCACTAAATATGGGCTTGACTCTGAGATAGTAGCTTCTTTCTGTGAATCCTTTGCTACTTATGTTGATCTCCCTAAGGAGAAGTGGTTTAAATATAATCCTCCCATTGAAGTAAAAGTAGTTGCACCTATTAAAGTTGAAGAAAAGACTATCACTTATAATGACTCCGTTGTTCCTACTGCTTATATTGAGAAACCACCTTTCCATACTAGAATAAAGGATCATGCTAAAGTTTCAACTATAGTTCGTAAGAGTAATACTAGAACACCTACACCCTCTGAGCAAATTAAAGTTGAACCTAGTATTGCTATGGTTAAGGATCTCTTGGCCGATAATATTGATGGGCATGTTATTTACTTCTGTGATGAAGCTGCTAGAATTGCTAGACCCGATACTAAAAATAAACATAGAGCTATTGTAGGCATGCCTGTTATTTCTATTAAAATAGGAGATCATTGCTATCATGGCTTATGTGATATGGGTGCTAGTGCAAGTGCAATACCTCATTCCTTATATAAAGAAATTATGCATGATATTGCACCCGCTGAGATAGAGGAAATTGATGTTACAATTAAGCTTGCCAATAGAGACACTATTTCACCAGTTGGGATTGTTAGAGATGTTGAAGTCTTGTGTGGGAAAGTCAAATATCCTGTTGATTTCCTTGTTCTTTGTTCCCCACAAGATAACTTTTGTCCCATGATATTTGGTAGACCCTTCTTGAACACTGTTAATGCTAAGATAGATTGCAAAAAGGATGTTGTTACTATTGGTTTGGGGGATATGTCTCATGAGTTTAATTTTGCTAAATTTCATAGACAACCCCATGATAAAGAATTGCCTAATAAAGATGAAATTATTGGTCTTGCTTCTATTGTCGTGCCTCCTAATGATCCTTTAGAACAATATTTACTAGACCATGAAAATGATATGTTTATGAATGAAAGAAGGGAAATAGATGAAGTATTCTTTAAACAGGGACCTATTTTGAAACACAATTTGCCTGTTGAAATCTTAGGGGATCCTCCTCCACCCAAGGGCGATCCTGTGTTTCAGCTTAAACCTTTACCTGATACTCTTAAATATGCTTATCTTGATGAGAAAGAGATATATCATGTTATTATTAGTGCTAACCTTTCAGAGCATGAAGAAAAGAAATTATTGAAAACTCTGAAGAAGCACCGTGCTACTATTGGATATACTCTTGATGATCTTAAGGGCATCAGTCCCACTCTATGCCAGCACAAAATAAAATTGGAAAAGGATGCTAAACCGTCTGTTGATCACCAATGACGGTTAAATCCTAAGATGAAAGAAGTGGTAAGAAAAGAAATACTAAAGCTTCTGGAGGCAGGTATAATTTATCCCGTTGTTGATAGTCAGTGGATAAGTCTTGTCCATTGTGTCCCTAAGAAGGGAGGTATTACTGTTGTTCCTAATGATAAAGATGAATTGATCCCACAAAGAATTGTTACAGGTTATAGAATGGTAATTGATTTCCGCAAATTAAATAAAGCTACTAAAAAGGATCATTACCCTTTACCTTTTATTGATCAAATGCTAGAAAGATTATCCAAACATACACATTTTTGTTTTCTAGATGGTTATTCTGGTTTCTCTCAAATACCTGTGTCAAAAGAGGATCAAGAAAAGACAACTTTTACTTGCCCTTTCGGTACCTTTGCTTATAGACGTATGCCTTTTGGTTTATGCAATGCACCTACTACCTTTCAAAGATGTATGACTGCTATATTCTCTGACTTTTGTGAAAAGATTATTGAGGTTTTCATGGATGATTTCTCCGTTTATGGAACTTTTTTCGATGATTTCTTAAGCAACCTTGATCGAGTATTGCAGAGATGTGAAGAAACTAATCTCGTCTTGAATTGGGAGAAGTGCCACTTTATGGTTAATGAAGGTATTGTCTTGGGGCATAAAATTTCTGAAAGAGGTATTGAAGTTGATAAAGCTAAGGTTGATGATATTGAAAAGATGCCATGTCCTAAGGACATTAAAGGTATAGGAAGTTTCCTTGGTCATGCCGGTTTTTATAGGAGGTTCATTAAGGACTTCTCTAAAATTTCTAGGCCTCTGACTAATCTCTTACAAAAAGATGTTCCTTTTTTCTTTGATGATGATTGTGTAGAAGCATTTGAAATACTTAAGAATGCTTTGATTTCTGCACCTATTGTTCAGCCACCTGATTGGAATTTACCCTTTGAAATTATGTGTGATGCTAGTGATTATGCTGTAGGGGCTGTTTTAGGACAAAGGGTTGATAAGAAATTAAATGTTATCCAATATGCTAGTAAGACTCTAGATAGTGCCCAAAGAAATTATGCTACTACTGAAAAAGAACTTTTAGCAGTTGTGTTTGCTTGTGATAAGTTCAGACCTTATATTGTTGATTCTAAAGTAATTGTTCACACTGATCATGCTGCTATTAAATATCTTATGGAAAAGAAAGATGCTAAACCTAGACTTATTAGATGGGTTCTCTTGCTTCAAGAATTTGATTTGCATATTACTGATAGAAAGGGAGCTGAGAACCCCATTGCAGACAACTTGTCTAGGTTAGAGAATGTTCTTGATGACCCACTACCTATTGACGATAGCTTTCCTGGTGAACAATTAGCTGTCATAAATGCTTCTCGTACTGCTCCATGGTATGCTAATTACATTGTTGCTAAATTTATACCACCTAGTTTCACATACCAGCAAAAGAAAAAGTTCTTCTATGATTTAAGACATTACTTTTGGGATGACCCACACCTTTATAAAGAAGGATTAGATGGTGTTATTAGACGTTGTGTACCTAAGCATGAACAGGAACAGATCCTACGCAAGTGTCACTCTGAGGCTTATGGAGGACACCATGCTGGAGATAGAACTGCACATAAGGTATTGCAATCCGGTTTTTATTGGCCTACTCTCTTCAAGGATGCCCGCAAGTTTGTCTTGTCTTGTGATGAATGTCAAAGAATTGGTAATATTAGTAGACGTCAAGAAATGCCTATGAATTATTCACTTGTTATTGAACCATTTGATGTTTGGGGCTTTGATTATATGGGACCGTTTTCTTCCTTCAATGGGTATACACATATTTTAGTTGATGTTGATTACGTTACTAAGTGGGTAGAAGCTATTCCAACTAGTAGTGCTGATCATAACACCTCTATTAAGATGCTTAAAGAAGTTATTTTTCCGAGGTTTGGAGTCCCTAGATATTTAATGATTGATGGTGGTTCACATTTTATTCATGGTGCTTTCCGTAAAATGCTTGCTAAGTATGATGTTAATCATAGAATTGCATCTCCATATCATCCAAAGTCTAGTGTTCAAGTAGAATTGAGTAATAGAGAGCTTAAACTGATTTTGCAAAATACTGTTAATAGATCTAGAAAGAATTGGTCCAAGAAACTTGATGATGCATTATGGGCTTCTAGAACTGCATATAAAAATCCTATGGGTATGTCTCCATATAAAATGGTTTATGGTAAAGCATGTCACTTACCTCTTGAACTAGAACATAAGGCATATTGGGCCATTAAAGAGCTCAATTATGATTTCAAACTTGCTGGTGAGAAGAGGCTTTTTAACATTAGCTCACTTGATGAATGGAGAACCCAGGCCTATGAGAATGCAAAACTGTTTAAAGAAAAAGTTAAAAGATGGCATGACAAAAGGATACAAAAATGCGAGTTTAATGTAGGTGATTATGTATTGTTATACAACTCTCGTTTAAGATTTTTTGCAGGCAAACTCCTTTCTAAATGGAAAGGCCCTTACGTCATTGAGGAGGTCTATCATTCCGGTGCTATAAAAATCAACAACTTCGAAGGCACAAATTTGAGGGTGGTGAACGGTCAAAGAATCAAACATTATATCTCAGGTAATCCTATAAATGTTGAAACTAATGTTATTGAAACCGTAACCCCGGAGGAATACATAAAGGACACTTTCCAGAACGTTTCAGACTCTGAAAGGAAGAGGTATGTGGTACGGTAAGTAAACCGACTCCAAAACAATTCTAATAGCAATTTTTCTCTGTTTTAGAATATTTAAGAAAATATGAAAATAAGAAGTAGTCTGGGAAGGACACGAGGCGTCCACGAGGGTGGAGGGCGTGCCCTACCCCCTGGGCGCACCCCCTACCTCGTGGGCACCTCGTGTGCTCTCCGGGCTCTGTTTTCTTGCACGATACTTCTTTTGGTCGGTAAAAATTCATTATATAATCTCCCGAAGGTTTTGACCACCGTATCACGCAAATATCTTCTGTCTTTGTTTCGAGTTGTTTTTCTGACAGATCTAGATCGCCATGGCATCTTCAAGTGCCCCCAAGGACAAGTTCTTCGAGAAGGTCATCAACCCCTGCCTCCCGGAGGTGCTGCAACACCCTCAAACCATAGAGATGAGTGAGGGGTTGCTGCACATCCGTGATGTTGAGGGACCAAGGAGGACCGGAAGTGTGGAGACAAGACTCGAAGCAATGGAGCAACAAGTTTTCAAGTGCCAGGAGATGGTGGAACATGGACTCGACACCAATCACATAATGATCACGGAGTTCATTGTCAGTGTCAAAACCGGCGGATCTCGGGTAGGGGGTCCCGGACTGTGCGTCTAAGGCTAATGGTAACAGGAGGTGGGGGACACGATGTTTACCCAGGTTCGGGCCCTCTCGATGGAGGTAATACCCTACTTCCTGCTTGATTAATCTTGTTGATATGAGTATTACAAGAGTTGATCTACCACGAGATCGTAGAGGCTAAACCCTATAAGCTAGCCTATGATTATGATTGTTGTTGTCCTACGGACTAAACCCTTCGGTTTATATAGACACCGGAGGGGTCTAGGGTTACACAGAGTCAGTTACAAGGGAGGAGATCTACATATCCGAATTACCAAGCTTGCCTTCCACGCAAAGGAGAGTCCCACCCGGACATGGGATGAAGTCTTCAATATTGTATCTTCACAGTCCAACAATCCGGCCAAAGTATATAGTCCGGCTGTCCGAGGACCCCCTAATCCAAGACTCCCTCAGTAGCCCTGAACCAGGCTTCAATGACGATGAGTCCAGCGCGCAGATTGTCTTCGATATTGCAAGGCGGGTTCTTCTCCAAATCCTGAGTACCAGTCGTAACGAGTAGTGTCTGGCTTCCCATGAATGTTGCACTCCTTGGCTTTTGTGCTTTAATAATGGCTATCTTTCACGTGTCGAGAGAATGCGAGAAGTCAGGGCATTTTTACATTTGCCACCCTAACCATGTGAGTAAATCGTCTATTTAAAGAGTCGGGGATCCTCAGATCCAGATCACATCATCCTCCCGCAGCGAGTATCCATTGGAGCGCGCCCGGGAAAGTCCATCCCATCATGGCCGGCCATCGCAGCTCCTCCTCTTGCTCCCGTAGCACTAAGCCAGGCAATTGGGAGAAGTGTTCCGTCCCCCACAGCCAATTAGTAGAGTTACAGACCCAGGGGTTTCTCCCTCCTACGTATATGGTCCCCGTCCGAGCCGGACTAGCCACTTATAATGGCGGGGAGCAGGCGGAGAGCTTTCCCAACCCATCCATGGGGGAGCGGGTATGCCTTGTCCCTTACTTATTGAGGGGACTCGGATTTCCAATCCATCCGTTCCTCCGCGGGCTCCTGGAGTTCTACGGCTTCCAGCTGCATAACTTTACTCCTGCCTCCATATTACACATCGCCGGCTACGTCGCCTTTTGCGAGCTGTTTCTGGGCTGCGAAGCTCATTTCGAGCTATGGAAGAGGCTATTCCGCCTCGTACCCCGTACACAGGAGGGGTCAATATATCAAGTGGGCGGAGCCGAAATATGCCGCATTGCCAGGACCGGATACCTGTCCGGTACTCCGAATAAGACATCCAAAGACTGGCCTTCGGAGTGGTTTTATATGGAGGGCGTCCCCCTTCCGGACCCTATTCGGATGGGCCTCCCTGAGTTTAATAATGCCCCTTTGAAGAAACGCCGCAGCTGGTGCCCTTGGAGCCCCCAGGAGGAAGATAACAGAGAGGTCCTTTACCTGATGGGCAGGATAAAAATGATGGCCAAATCAGGACTGACAATAATCGAGGTTATGTCAATATGTATAATGCAGGGGGTGCAGCCGCTTCAGTATCGGGGGAAACCCATGTGGCACTTCAATGGAGAAGACGATGCCACCCGCGACGGCTGTAAAGGTCCGGACTCCGCCGCTGCTCTAGCAAAAATACTGTCTGATTTATACAAAGGAGAGGAAGAGGAGTTCATCTGCATTAAGCCACGGGATGGATTCTCCATGTACAACCCCCCAAACTAGGTGAGCTGCCACCTTTTACTCCAGACCTTCCCGCATTCTTCATCATAAATATTTACCTTGCTATTTCATAGCAGGAACCGCGAAAAGCTGTGAGGGAGGTCCACAGCCCGTCTCCACAACCAGAGGACCCTGACCGGGACCTCGAACCCGGACTCGAAGAAGATCCAGACATATTTGTGGAGCTTATCGATAGGACGTTCTATCAGTTAAGCTGCGACGGTGCCTTGGTAGCCATCATAGCCGATTATCCTGGCCTGCTCCCTGCATCGCATGTAAGTAAAACTGGAGTCCCAACTTTCGAGAAGGATCCCTTTTTTGCACTTCACCCACCGCACACATATGGTGTCTTACAGGGAAGGCCCTCGGGACGCCATGCCGAACCCGTGGTGACTCACTAATGAGGAGCACCAAAGACGAGTAGGCTTAAAAGGAAGGCGGTCAGGACTGAGACACCGTCGCAGAGGTATGAAAAAGAACCCTGCTCCGTGGTTGTCGTCTTTAAAATATAATAACGTCCATGGTTCCTGGCAAAAAAAATGCTCGTCGGACCATGTCCGGAGAGCCTGCCGGCCATGCCTCCACCAGTCGGACTCCAGAGCCGGTCTTAGGGGCAGATGCTAACGTGGGGGCAACACCAGATGTTCCTCCTATAGAGGATGCGGATAGGCTGTCCGCTACGAATTCCGAAGTGGAGAGTGCCATGAATCACAGGCGTCGTCGGGCCGTACTCCGCGACCCTGGTTTCTCTGAAGAGGCATCCGATGCCTTCAACTCGGGAGACGCGTACATCTGAGCTGCTCAAAATGGTCTTGCCAGAGCCACGGACCAGTATGTAAAGGATATACGGGTAAGAAAATCTGATAATTATGTATATCAGTAGCCCCTGAGACTTGAAGCAGTTGGCACAACTGATTTAAGGATCATTATATGCGTAGGTTCTTATGGAGAAGAATACCCAGTTGTCTCAAGAGCTGGAGGAGTGCAAAGCCCAACTACGGGCTGCAGTTGCCGAAATGGAGGAGTCCAAGAAGGCCCCATCTGGTAACACTTGTTCTGATCGAAAAGAATGAAATGACATGTACCAGTTAGTATTCGGCATGCATGCAAATCTAACAATAGATTCTGCAGATGATCCCGGAGTGAATCTGATGGTCGTGCGAGGGGATGAGAAACATGCTCAACGACAGCTAGAGGCTGGCGAGCGCGTGCTTACGCGGGTTAGGCAGGAGAAAAACAATCTCCAAGATGCCAATATCCGGCTGGGCGTTGAACTAAAAGATGTTCGGGCCCAGCTAGCTGACTCCGTAAAGGAGAATAAGGAGCTTCGACGCGACATTTTTAGTAAGTTCTTGAACGAACTTCTATAGAGTTCGGTGAAGAAACCGGCTAATAGAGTTATATCTGTAGGTATGCTGACGGGTCCTCCCGAAGAGGAGATGCCCGGGTCTGCGGGGAATCTTCTGCCAGAGCTCTCACAACTGCACGAACAAGTTCGGCAGGTGATGCAGGGCATTGGCCAGGCCTTGTGGCCATCCGCCTCCCTGCCAGGAGGAGTGGGGGACCTCGTAGAGATGCTCAAGGGAGCGCGGCGGCGCTTCCGATTATGGAAGATATCTGCCTGCCGACAAGGTGCAAGGGAATCCTGGGCCATGGTGAAGATGCGATATACCAAGGCTGACCCGAACCACATGGCTGAGGTCGGACCTGTGGGGTCTGATGGGAAAGAGATCCCCGTTAGTCTGGTGTATGACCAGGTAAAATTAGCCACAAAGTATTCCCAACAGGATTGTGGGCTAGACAACCTGTTGGATGGTATAGAAGAAGAATTTAGTCAATCTAAGTGACTGTGTACTTCAAGTGACATATATTGTCCCTAGCTGGATTGTAAATCATTTGTCATGGCGGACCTTTTCGCTTCGACCTCCGGACTCGACAGTCCGGAGTGTATCCGAATACCCGCTCGGTTGTGTAAAAACCGGGGTACGCGTGGAAACCAGGCGTAGGGGTCATAAGTGCTTGAACAGACAAGTACCCAACTACCTACGTTGTATTACATGGATAGTAAGAAACATCTTCCAGGGAGAATAGTTCCGTTAAGGGTTCCTTTCCCTGGGTATGCATGCATTAATGTGCATGTCCGAACTGCGAAAAGAGACGCAGGATATAAATATCTGGGGGCATGTATTGCTATAAGTAAAAGTCATCTTTTGTTCACCGACCGAATATTCCCTTAAGAACGCTGGCTTTCGGCTTCACCCAGTCTGAGGTACATGATGTCCACTACACAACCTTCTTCTTGTAGACGTTGTTGGGCCTCCAAGTACATAGGTTTGTAGGACAGTAGCAAATTTCCCTCAAGTGGATGACCTAAGGTTTATCAATCCGTAGGAGGCGTAGGATGAAGATGGTCTCTCTCAAGCAACCCTGCAACCAAATAACAAAGAGTCTCTTGTGTCCCCAACACACCCAATACAATGGTAAATTGTATAGGTGCACTAGTTTGGCGAAGAGATGGTGATACAACTGGTATATGGATGGTAGATAAAGGTTTTTGTAATCTGAAAATATAAAAACAGCAAGGTAACAAATGATAAAAGTGAGCACAAACGGTATTGCAATGCGTTGAAACAAGGCCTAGGGTTCATACTTTCACTAGTGCAAGTTCTCTGAACAATAATAACATAATTGGATCATATAACTATCCCTCAACATGCAACAAAGAGTCACTCCAAAGTCACTAATAGCGGAGAACAAACGAAGAGATTATGTAGGGTACGAAACCACCTCAAAGTTATCCTTTCTGATCGATCTATTCAAGAGTCCATAGTAAAATAACATGAAGCTATTCTTTCTGTTCGATCTATCATAGAGTTCGTACTAGAATAACACCTTAAGACACAAATCAACCAAAACCCTAATGTCACCTAGATACTCCAATGTCACCTCAAGTATCCGTGGGTATGATTATACGATATGCATCACACAATCTCAGATTCATCTATTCAAACCAACACAAAGTACTTCAAAGAGTGCCCCAAAGTTTGTACCGGAGAGTCAAGACGAAAACGTGTGCCAACCCCTATGCATAGGTTCATGGGCGGAACCCGCAAGTTGATCACCAAAACATACATCAAGTGGATCAATAGAATACCCCATTGTCACCACAGGTATCCCACGCAAGACATGCATCAAGTGTTCTCAAATCCTTAAAGACTCAATCCGATAAGATAACTTCAAAGGGAAAACTCAATCCATTACAAGAGAGTAGAGGGGGAGAAACATCATAAGATCCAACTATAATAGCAAAGCTCGCGATACATCAAGACCGTACCACCTCAAGAACACGAGAGAGAGAGAGAGAGATCAAACACATAGCTACTGGTACATACCCTCAGCCCGAGGGAGAACTACTCCCTCCTCATCATGGAGAGCACAGGGATGATGAAGATGGCCACCGGAGAGGGATTCCCCCTCCGGCAGGGTGCCGGAACGCGTCTAGACTGGTTTTCGGTGGCTACGGAGGCTTCTGGCGGCGGAACTCCCAATCTATTGTGCTCCCGAAGTTTTTAGGGTATATGGATATATATAGGTGGAAGAAATACATCAGGGGAGCCACGAGGGGCCCACAAGGGTGGAGGGCTGATACGTCTCCAACGTATCTATAATTTTTGATTGCTCCATGCTATATTATCTACTGTTTTGGACTATATTGGGCTTTATTTTCCACTTTTATATTATTTTTGGGACTAACCTATTAACCGGAGGCCCAGCCCAGAATTGCTGTTTTTTTTTTGCCTATTTCAGTGTTTCGAAGAAACAGAATATCAGATGGAGTCCAAACGGAATAAAATCTTCGGGAACATGATTTTCTCACCGAACGTGATCCAGGAGACTTGGACCCTGCTCCAAGGAACAAAAGAGGCGGTCACGAGGGTGGGGGGCGCCCCCCCTAGGGCACGCCCCCTGCCTCGTGGGCCCCTCGTTGCTCCTCCGGCGTACTTCTTCCTCCTATATATACACACGTACCCCCAAACGATCAGAACAGGAGCCAAAAACCTAATTCCACCGCCGCAACTTTCTGTATCCACGAGATCCCGTCTTGGGGCCTGTTCCGGAGCTCCGCCGGAATAAGGCCGTCATCACGGAGGGCTTCTACATCATCCTAGCCTCTCCGATGAAGTGTGAGTAGTTTACCTCAGACCTTCGGGTCCATAGTTAGTAGCTAGATGGCTTCTTCTCTATTTTTGGATCTCAATACAATGTTCTCCCCCTCTCTTGTGGAGATCTATTCGATGTAATCTTCTTCTTTTGCGGTGTGTTTGTTGAGACCGATGAATTGTGGGTTTATGATCAAGTCTATCTATGAACAATATTTGAATCTTCTCTGAATTCTTTTATGTATGATTGGTTATCTTTGCAAGTCTCTTCGAATTATCCGTTTGGTTTGGCCCTAGATTGGTAGTTCTTGCCATGGGAGAAGTGCTTAGCTTTGGGTTCGATCTTGTGGTGTTCTTTCCCAGTGACAGAAGGGGCAGCAAGATACGTATTGTATCGTTGCCATCGAGGATAACAAGATGGGGTTTATTTCATATTGCATGAATTTATCTCTCTACATCATGTCATCTTGCTTAAAGCGTTACTCTGTTTTTAACTTAATACTCTAGATGCATGCAGGATAGCGGTCGATGAGTGGAGTAATAGTAGTAGATGCAGAATCGTTTCGATCTACTTGTCACGGACGTGATGCCTATATACATGATCATGCCTAGATATTCTCATAACTATGCTCAATTCTGTCAATTGCTCAACAGTAATTTGTTCACCCACCGTAGAAAACTTATGCTCTCGAGAGAAGCCACTAGTGAAGCCTATGACCTCCGGGTCTATTCTCATCATATCAATCTCCATCACTTTAATCTTGTTTTGTCTTTACTTTGCCTTTTACTTTTCACTTTGCATCTTTATATCAAAAATACGAAAAATATTATCTATCGGATCTCACTTCCGTAAGTGACCGTGAAGGGATTGACAACCCCTAATCGTGTTGGTTGCGTTGAGCTCTTTGTGTTGTGTAGGTACAAGGGACTTGCGCGTGGCCTCCTACTGGATTGATACCTTGGTTCTCAAAAACTGAGGGAAATACTTACGCTACTCTGCTGCATCATCCCTTCCTCTTCGGGGAAAACCAACGCAAGCTCAAGACGTAGCAAGAAGGATTTCTGGCGCCGTTGCCGGGGAGGTTCGTGCAAGTCAAGATTTGACTCCCGACAACGAGCCATTTCTGGCGCCGTTGCCGGGGAGTCTACGCAAAAAGTCAACATACCAAGTACCCATCACAATCCCTATCTCCCGCATTTCATTATTTTCCATTTGCCTCTCATTTTCCTCTCCCCCCAATTCACCCTTGCCGTTCTATTCGCCCTCTCTCTCCCTATCCTCCCTCTCTATTTGCCTCTTTTTGCCCATTTGCTTTTGTTTGCTCGTGTGTTAGATTGCTTGTTTGTCGCGATGGCTCAAGATACTACCAAATTGTGTGACTTCACCAATACCAACAATAATGATTTTCTTAGCACTCCGGTTGCTCCTCTTGCTAATACTGAATCTTGTGAAATCAATACTGCTTTGTTGAATCTTGTTATGAAAGATCAATTCGCCGGCCTTCCTAGTGAAGATGTCGCTATTCATCTGAATAGCTTCGTTGATTTATGTGATATGCAAAAGAAAAAAGATGTCGATAATGATGTCGTTAAATTGAAGCTATTTCCTTTTTCGCTTAGAGATCATGCTAAAGCTTGGTTTTCGTCTTTGCCTAAAAATAGTATTGATTCTTGGAACAAGTGCAAAGATGCTTTTATCTCTAAGTATTTGCCTCCCGCTAAGATCATCTCTCTTAGAAACGATATTATGAATTTTAAGCAACTTGATCATGAACATGTTGCACAAGCTTGGGAGGGAATGAAATTAATGATACGTAATTGCCCTACTCATGGTTTGAATTTGTGGATGATTATACAAAAATTTTATGCCGGATTGAATTTTGCTTCTAGAAATCTTTTAGATTCGGCCGCGGGAGGCACTTTTATGGAAATCACTTTAGGAGATGCTACTAAACTCCTAGATAATATTATGGTTAATTATTCTCAATGGCATACTGAAAGATCTTCTAATAAAAAAGTGCACGCGATAGAAGAAATCAATGTTTTGAGTGGAAAGATGGATGAACTTATGAAATTATTTGCTACTAAGAGTGTTTCTTCTGATCCTAATGATATGCCTTTGTCTACCTTGATTGAGAATAACAATGAATCTATGGATGTGAATTTTGTTGGTAGGAATAATTTTGGTAACAACGCTTATAGAGGGAATTTTAATCCTAGGCCTTATCCTAGTAATCCTTCTAATAATTATGGGAATTCCTACAACAACTCTTATGGAAATTATAATAAGATGCCCTCTGATTTTGAATCTAATATTAAATAATTTATTTCTTCGCCAAAGAATTTTAATGCTATGATTGAAGAAAATTTGCTTAAGATTGATGATTTGGCTAGGAACGTTGATAGAATTGCTCTTGATGTTGATGCTTTGAAACTTAGATCTATTCCACCTAAGCATGATATTAATGAGTCTCTAAAAGCCATGATAATTTCAATTGACGAGTGTAAAGAAAGAACCGCTAGGATGCGTGCTTCCAAAGATGCCTTTATTAAAGCGTGTTCTTCTAATTCTTATGAAAATCAAGATGAAGATCTAAAAGTTATTGATGTGTCCCCTATCAAATCTTTGTTTTGCAATACGAATCTTGATGAAACTGAATATGATCTTCCTTTACCTAGAAGGCGTTCCAAAAATTCAGAGTATTTAGATCTTTATAATGAAATTGACGAAAGTGGGATTGAAAGAAATAAAAATTTAGATGTTGCTAAACCCACTATATTGGATTTCAAGGAATTTAATTATGAAAGTTGCTCTTTGATTGATTGTATTTCCTTGTTGCAATCTGTGCTAAATTCTCCGCATGCTTATAGTCAAAAGAAAGCCTTCACCGAACATATTGTTGATGCCTTGATGCAATCTTATGAAGAAAAACTTGAGTTGAAAGTCTCTATACCTAGAAAACTCTATGATGAGTGGGAACCAACTATCAAAATTAAAATTAAAGATCATGAGTTTTATGCTTTGTGTGATTTGGGTGCTAGTGTCTCCACTATCCCCAAAACTTTGTGTGATTTGCTAGATTTCCGCGATCTTGATGATTGCTCTCTAAACTTGCATCTTGCGGATTCCACTATTAAGAAACCTATTGGAAGAATTAATGATGTTCTTATTGTTGCAAATAGGAATTATGTGCCCATAGATTTCATTGTTCTTGATATAGATTGCAATCCTTCTTGCCCTATTATTCTTGGTAGACCTTTCCTTAGAACGGTTGGTGCGATTATTGATATGAAGGAAGGGAATATTAGATTCCAATTTCCATTAAAAAAGGGCATGTAACACTTTCCAAGAAAGAAAAATAAAATTTCCATATGAAACCATCATGAGAGCCACTTATGGATTGCCTTCCAAAGATGGCAATACCTAGATCTATCCTCGCTTTTATGCCTAGCTAGGGGCGTTAAACGATAGCGCTTGTTGGGAGGCAACCCAATTTTATTTTTTGTTTTGTGTTTTTCTCCTGTTTAGTAATAAATAACCCATCTACCCTCTGTTTGGATGTGGTTTTGTGTTTTAATTAGTGTTTGTGCCAAGCTAGACCTATTGGATC
Organism: Triticum urartu; assembly: GCF_056163025.1. NCBI lineage: Eukaryota > Viridiplantae > Streptophyta > Magnoliopsida > Poales > Poaceae > Triticum > Triticum urartu. The sequence continues at coordinate 417,332,366 of NC_141877.1, read as the reverse complement.
TTCTTGGATGATAATTATTTGATCTTGCTATAATTTCCAGAAACTTTGCGTTCAGTGCCCGAATTACTAAAAATCATCAGAACGTGATAAAATACTGATTCCAATTGCTTCTGATCAATAAACAAATTATCTAGGTCGTATAATTTTGGTAGATTTTTTGGAGTTCCAGAAGTTTGCGTTAGTTACAGATTACTACAGACTGTTCTGTTTTTGACAGATTCTGTTTTTCGTGTGTTGTTTGCTTATTTTGATGAATCTATGGTTAGTAAAATAGTGTATAATCCATAGAGAAGTTGGAATACAATAGGTTTAACACCAAAATAAATAAAGAATGAGTTCATTACAGTACCTTGAAGTGGTCTTTTGTTTTCTTTCTCTAACAGAGCTCACGAGATTTCTATTGAGTTTTGTGTTGTGAAGTTTTCAAGTTTTAGGTGAGTTCTTTTGATGGATTATGGAACAAGGAGTGGAAAGAGCCTAAGCTTGGGGATGCCCATGGCACCCCCAAGATAATCCAAGGACACCAAAAAATCAAAGCTTGGGGATGCCCCGGAAGGCATCCCCTCTTTCGTCCACTTCCATCGGTAATTTACTTGGAGCTATATTTTTATTCACCAACATGATATGTGTTTTGCTTGGAGCGTCTTGTATTATTTGTGTCTTTGTTTGTTAGTGTGCCACAATCATCCTTGCTGTACACACATTTTTAGAGAGTCATCTATGAATTAAAATTTGATAGAATATTCTATGTGCTTCACTTAAATCTTTTGAGCTATGTAGTTTTGCTCTATGCACTTCACTTATATCTTTTGAGCGTTATAATTTTGCTCTATGTGCTTCACTTAGATCTTTTAGAGCACGGTGGTGGTTTGTTTTAAAAAAATATTGATCTCTCATGCCTCACTTAAATTATTTTGAGAGTCTTAATAGCATCGTAATTTGCTTAATATAAATATGCTTGGTGTTCAAGATATGTGAAATTTTCTTTTGAGTGCGTTGAATACTAAGAGAAGATTGAAGCATGATAATTGTTTTGAGATATGGAGGTGATAATATTAGAGTTATGCTAGTTTAGTAGTTGTGAATTTAAAGAATACTTGTGTTAAAGTTTGTGATTCCCGTAGCATGCACGTATGGTGAACCGTTATGTGATGAAGTCGGAGCATAATTTATTTATTGATTGTCTTCCTTATGAGTGGCGGTCGGGAACGAGCGATGGTCTTTTCCTACCAATCTATCCCCCTAGGAGCATGCGCGTAATACTTTGCTTTGATAACTTCTAGATTTTTGCAATAAGTATATGAGTTCTTTATGACTAATGTTGAGTCCATGGATTATATGCACTTTTTCCCATCCTTCCACTATTGCTAGCCTCTCTAATACCGCGCACCTTTCGCCGGTATCATACACCCACCATATACCTTCCTCAAAACAGCCACCATACCTACCTATCATGGCATTTCCATAGCCATTCCGAGATATATTGCCATGCAACTTTCCACCGTTCCGTTTATTATGACACGCTCCATCATTGTCATATAGCTAGCATGATCATGTAGTTGACATCGTATTTGTGGCAAAGCCACCATTCATAATTCTTTCATACATGTCACTCTTGATTCATTGCATATCCCGGTACACCGCCGGAGGCATTCATATTGAGTCATATTTGTTCTAAGTATCGAGTTGTAATTGTTGAGTTGTAAGAAAAATAAAAGTGTGATGATCATCATTTTCTAGAGCATTGTCCCAAGTGAGGAAAGGATTATGGAGACTATGATTCCCCCATAAGTCGGGATGAGACTCCGGACAAAAAAAAGAGGCCATAAAAAAAAGGAGAAAAGGCCCAAATAAAAAAAATGAGAGAAAAAGAGAGAAGGGACAATGTTACTATCCTTTTACCACACTTGTGCTTCAAAGTAGCACCATGATCTTCATGATAGAGAGTCCCTCGTTATGTCACTTTCATATACTAGTGGGAATTTTTCATTATAGAACTTGGCTTGCGTATTCCAATGATGGGCTTCCTCAAATTGCCCTAGGTCTTCGTGAGCAAGCGAGTTGGATGCACAACCACTTAGTTTCTTTTGATGAGCTTTCATATACTTATAGCTCTAGTGCATCCGTTGCATGGCAATCCCTACTCACTCACATTGATATCTATTGATGGGCATCTCCATAGCCCGTTGATACGCCTAGTTGATGTGAGACTATCTTCCCCTCTTTTTGTATTCTCCACAACCACCATTCTATTCCACATAGTGCTATGTCCATGGCTCACGCTCATGTATTGCGTGAAGATTGAAAAAGTTTTGAAAAAGTTAGAGTATGAAACAATTGCTTGGCTTGTCATCAGGGTTGTGCATGATTTAAATACTTTGTGTGGTGAAGATAGAGCATAGCCAGACTATATGATTTTGTAGGGATAACTTTCTTTGGCCATGTTATTTTGAGAAGACATAATTACTTTATTAGTATGCTTGAAGTGTTATTATTCTTTATGTCAATATGAACTTTTGTCTTGAATCTTTATAATCTGAATATCCATACCACAATTAAGAAATTTTGCATTGAAATTATGCAAAGTAGCACTCCGCATCAAAAATTCTCTTTTTATCATTTACCTACTCGAGGACGAGCAAGAATTAAACTTGGGGATGCCTGATATGTCTCCAACGTATCTATAATGTTTGATTGCTCCATGCTATATTATCTACTGTTTGGACTATATTGGGCTTTATTTTCCACTTTTATATTATTTTCGGGACTAACCTATTAACCGGAGGCCCAGCCCAGAATTGTTGTTTTTTGCCTATTTCAGTGTTTCGAAGAAATAGAATATCAGACGGAGTCCAAACGGAATAAAATCTTCGGGAACGTGATTTTCTCACCGAACGTGATCCAGGAGACTTGGACCCTGCTCCAAGGAACAAAAGAGGCGGTCACGAGGGTGGGGGGCGCCCCCCCTAGGGCGCGCCCCCTACCTCGTGGGCCCCTCGTTGCTCCTCCGGCGTACTTCTTCCTCCTATATATACACACGTACCCCCAAACGATCAGAACAGGAGCCAAAAACCTAATTCCACCGCCGCAACTTTCTGTATCCATGAGATCCCGTCTTGGGGCCTGTTCCGGAGCTCCGCCGGAAGAGGGCCGTCATCACGGAGGGCTTCTGCATCATCCTAGCCTCTCCGATGAAGTGTGAGTAGTTTACCTCAGACCTTCGGGTCCATAGTTAGTAGCTAGATGGCTTCTTCTCTATTTTTGGATCTCAATACAATGTTCTCCCCCTCTCTTGTGGAGATCTATTCGATGTAATCTTCTTTTGCGGTGTGTTTGTTGAGACCGATGAATTGTGGGTTTATGATCAAGTCTATCTATGAACAATATTTGAATCTTCTCTGAATTCTTTTATGTATGATTGGTTATCTTTGCAAGTCTCTTCGAATTATCCGTTTGGTTTGGCCAACTAGATTGGTAGTTCTTGCCATGGGAGAAGTGCTTAGCTTTGGGTTCGATCTTGCGGTGTTCTTTCCCAGTGATAGAAGGGGCAGCTAGACACGTATTATATCGTTGCCATCGAGGATAACAAGATGGGGTTTATTTCATATTGCATGAATTTATCTCTCTACATCATGCCATCTTGCTTAAAGCGTTACTCTGTTTTTAACTTAATACTCTAGATGCATGCTGGATAGCGGTCGATGAGTGGAGTAATAGTAGTAGATGCAGAATCGTTTCGATCTACTTGTCACGGACGTGATGCCTATATACATGATCATGCCTAGATATTCTCATAACTATGCTCAATTCTGTCAATTGCTCAACAGTAATTTGTTCACCCACCGTAGAAAACTTATGCTCTCGAGAGAAGCCACTAGTGAAGCCTATGGCCCCCGGGTCTATTCTCATCATATCAATCTCCATCACTTTAATCTTGTTTTGTTTTTACTTTGCCTTTTACTTTTCACTTTGCATCTTTATATCAAAAATACCAAAAATATTATCTATCGAACCTCACTTCCGTAAGTGACCGTGAAGGGATTGACAACCCCTAATCGCGTTGGTTGCGTTGATCTCTTTGTGTTGTGTAGGTACAAGGGACTTGCGCGTGGCCTCCTACTGGATTGATACCTTGGTTCTCCAAAACTAAGGGAAATACTTACGCTACTCTGCTGCATCATCCCTTCCTCTTCGGGGAAAACCAACGCAAGCTCAAGACGTAGCAAGGGTGTGCCCCTGCCTCGTGCTCTCCTCGTTGATCCCCTGACGTGCACTCCAAGTCTCCTGTATTGCTTTCTTTCCAAAAATAACTTTTCCGAAGGTTTCATTCCATTTGGACTTCGTTTGATATTCCTTTTCTGCGAAACACTGAAACAAGGGGAAAATAGAAATTGGCACTGGGCTCTGGTTAATAGGTTAGTCCCAAAAATCATATAAAATACCATATAAATGCATATAAAACATCCAAGGTTGATAATATAATAGCATGGAACAATCAAAAATTATAGATTCGTTGGAGACGTATGAGTACACATCCGGCTGACCCGGCAGTAACAATCGCAGAGGTGCTTCCCTTATGCCCTAGCCGAATTAACGGGAACGCAGGGCATAAACACAAGAGCCAGGCAACCCAACTTGGCCAAAACTTAAGTCATATCGATGCATATAATGGCAAAGAAAAGGTACATGTGGAAAAGTAACACATGTGCAGGGGGCATAGAGCCCGGAACATAATTATATTAAGCTTCTGTATAAGAAGCCCCCAGGTATAATGAGCACGCATGGCGCGTCAAGATTGTGTAGTCAAGATACATTTTAACCTTTTAAGGCCGTGAAGAAAAAGGGAAGAAAGAAAGAAAGACAAATAGCGGATATATATATATATATGTATATAAAGGCGGAGGTAAGGAGATGAACACAGAGTCCGGCACTAGGCGTAGAATCTTCGAAGTCTGGCCGCGTTCCATGGGTTTGGCTCGAGTCGATTGTCCGATGCATCTCGCAGACAGTACGCTCCACCGGTTAGAACTTTGTCAATGATGAAGGGACCTTCTCATTTGGGCTTGAGCTCGTCCTTTTTCTTCTCTGGTAGGCGTAGAACGAGTTCGCCAACGTTATAAGTTTTGGCCCGTACTTCTCTGCTTTGATACCGTCGAGCCTATTGCTGATAGAATGCGGAGCGGGCTTTTGCAACGTCACGCTCCTCCTCCAGGGCGTCTAAACTGTCCTGCCGATCGAGCTTGGCTTCTTTCTCTTTGTACATGTGCACTCGAGGTGAGTCATGAATGATGTCGCAGGGCAGTACCGCCTCTGCGCCGTACACCATAAAAAACGGTGTGTATCCGGTAGTGCGATTCGGCGTGGTCCTTAGCCCCCATAGTACGGAGTCAAGCTCCTCAACCCAGTGCGTATCTGATTCCTTCAAGGATCACACTAATCTGGGTTTAATGCTGCTCATAATAAGACCATTTTCTCATTCGACTTGACCGTTTGTTTGGGGGTGATAGACGGAGGCATAATTGAGCTTAATGCCCATGTTGCTGCACCAAGTTTTTACCTCGTCAGCTGTAAAGTTCGAGCCGTTATCGATTATGATGTTGTGGGGGATACCATAACGGTGTACAACCCCGGATATGAAGTCTATCACTGGTCCGGACTCGGCCGTTTTAACTGGTTTGGCTTCTATCCATTTGGTGAATTTATCCACCATGACCAATAGGTACTTTTTCTTATGGATTCCTCCTTTAAGGGGTCCGACCATATCAAGCCCCCGGACTGCAAAGGGCCAAGTAATGGGGATTGTTTGGAGAGCGGTAGGTGGCATATGGCTTTGGTTTGCAAAAGGCTGGCAACCGATGTAATGTTGGACGAGGTCCTGTGCGTCTGCTCGGGCTGTCGGCCAGTAGAAACCTGTATGGAATGCCTTGCTTACAAGGGCCCGAGCTGCGGCGTGATGGCCGCCGAGTCCAGCATGAATTTCTGCCAAAAGTTGTCGTCCTTCCTCTTCGGAGATGCACATTTGAAGTACTCCGGTAGCGCTTTTCTTATAAAGCTCTCCCTCGTGGACCTTGTAGGCTTTAGACCGCCGCACAATGCAATGTGCCTCGTTTGGGTCCTCAGGGGGTTCTTGCCTATTTAGGTAAGCCAAGAAGGGTTTTGTCCACGGGGCGATGACAGCCATAATCACGTGGGCCGAAGGTGTTATTTCGGTGGCGGAGCCTCCGATTACGTCAGAGTGCTCGGGATCTGGTGTTGTGGCCGGATCCGGACTGTTGTTGCCGGTCTCCCCTTCCCACACCACGGATGGCTTAAACAGCCTTTCCAAGAAGATATTAGGTGGGACAAGGTCGCGCTTAGCGCCGATGCGGGCGAGGATATCCGCCGCTTGATTGTTTTCTCGGGCCACATGGTGGAATTCGAGCCCCTCGAACCGAGCTGACATTTTGAGGACGTCATTGCGGTAAGCCGCCATTTTTGGGTCCTTGGCGTCAAAGTCTCCATTTATTTGAGATATTGTGAGGTTCGAATCCCCACGCACCTCTAGGCATTGAATGCCCGTGGAGACTGCCATCCGGAGACCATGCAACAAGGCCTCATATTCTGCTGCATTGTTGGAGTCTGTGTATAATATTTGGAGTATGCATTGGATTGTATCTCCGGTGGGGGATGTCAGGACGACGCCTGCCCCCAGACCAGCCAGCATCTTAGAGCCGTCGAAGTGCATGATCCAATTGGAGTACGCGCCGTACTCTTTAGGGAGTTCGGCTTCTGTCCATTCGGCGACGAAATCAGCCAGTACTTGCAACTTAATGGCTCGCCGTGCTTTGTATGTTATGTCGAACGGGAGGAGCTCAATAGCCCATTTAGCAATCCGGCCCATGGCATCGCGGTTATTTATTATGTCGTTGAGTGGTACTTCAGAGGCCACCGTAATTGAACACTCTTGAAAGTAGTGTGGTAGTTTTCGGGATGCCATGAAGACCGCGTATGCTATCTTTTCATAATGTGGATACCGTGATTTGCATGGAGTGAGGATAGTGGATACGTAGTATACCGGCTTTTGAAGCGGGAACTTATGTCCGTCCGTCTCTCGTTCGACGACGAGCACTGCGCTTACAACCTGGTGTGTTGCCGCTATATATAACAGCATTGGTTCGCCGATATTTGGCGCGGCCAAGATTGGGTTGCTGGCCAAGAGGGCTTTTATTTCTTCCAATCCGGCCGTGGCCGCATCCGTCCACTCGAAGTGTTTGGTGCGCCGAAGAAGGCGATAAAGAGGTAATGCCTTTTCTCCCAATCGGGAGATAAAGCGGCTTAAGGCGGCCACGCATCCAGTTAATTTCCGGATTTGCTTGAGATCTGTTGGGATGGCCAACTGTGAGAGAGCTCGGATTTTAGCCGGATTTGCTTCAATTCCTCTATTGGAAACGATGAAGCCCAAGAGCTTTCCGGCGGGCACGCCGAAAACGCATTTTTCCGGATTGAGCTTGATGTCATATGTTCGGAGATTGTCGAACATAAGCCTCAAGTCGTGTATTAAGGATTCGACGTGTCTGGTTTTAATGACCACATCGTCTATATATGCCTCCACTGTTTTGTCGATTTGTGTTTCCAGGCATGTCTGAATCATGCGTTGATAGGTTGCACCGGCGTTTTTGAGCCCAAAAGGCATGGTGTTAAAACAGAAGGGGCCGTATGGAGTAATGAATGTCACTGCGGCTTGATCGGACTCCACCATCTTGATTTGATGGTATCCAGAGTATGCGTCGAGGAAACACAATGAGTCGTGTCCTGCAGTAGCGTCGATAATTTGATCGATGCGGGGGGGAGGGATCCTTGGGGCAAGCCTTGTTAAGGTCCTCGAAATCGACACATAGGCGCCAGGATTTGTCCTTCTTTGGTACCATCACCAGGTTTGCTAGCCAGTCCGGGTGTTTTATTGCTCTAATGAATCCGGCCTCGAGTAACTTGGCTAGCTCTTCTCCCATGGCTTGTCGCTTAGCCTCTGAGAAACACCGAAGAGTCTTCTTGACCGGCTTGAATCCCTTTAGAATGTTTAGGCTATGCTCGGCCAGCCTGCTTGGGATTCCTAGCATGTCTGAAGGATGCCAGGCGAAGATGTCCCAATTCTCACGCAAGAACTCCCGTAGTGCAGCGTCTGTTGTGGGGTTCAGCTGTGCCCCGATGGATGCTGTTTTTGTAGGGTCCGTTGGGTGGACCTGGAATTTGACTGCTTCGTCCGCTGGTTTAAAAGAGGTGGGCTTGGGTCTTTTGTCGAGTATCACGTCGTCCCTGTCCACTGTGGAGCGCAGCGCAGTTAATTCTTCGGCCGTGAGGGCTTCGGATAACGCCTCGAGGGTCAGTGCGGCGGTTTTATTTTTGGCATGGAGTGCTATGTCCGGATCACTAGCTAGAGTGATGATTCCATTGGGCCCGGGCATCTTGAGCTTCATGTACCCGTAATGGGGTATAGCTTGGAAGATCGTGAATGCCTCCCGCCCTAAAAGGGTGTGGTATCCGCTACTAAACGGAGCCACTTGGAATGTAATTCTTCGGACCTATAATTCTCCAGCGTGCCGAATACCACATCTAGTGTGATTTTTCCCGCGCATCGTGCCTCCCGACTAGGGATTATTCCTCTGAAGGTCGTGCTGCTTTGCTCAATGCGGCTCTTGTCTATTTCCATTTTGCTAAGAGTCTCCTCATAGATGAGGTTTAATCCGCTGCCACCGTCCATGAGCACTTTAGTAAGCCAGAAGCCGTCCACAATTGGACTAAGGACCAAAGCGACTGGTGCTCGGGCTGTTCGGAATTGAGGTTCGTCACTGGCATTGAAGGTTATAGCCGTGTCGTTCCATGGATTTATTGTTGCAACGTGGAAGACTTCGGCGAGGCTGCGGAGTGCTCGCTTGCAATGATTATTTGAGGAGAAAGTCTCGAAGACTGTCAGTACTGTATTATTATTTTCCACGGGATGGTTCTCTATGGTATTGTTGATGAGGAGATCCTCGCCGCTCTTGGCCACCTGCCGGAGTATCCAACATGCTCTAAGGCTATGTGTTGGCATGGTATCCGGTGTACTGTGAATTTTCCATGGTCCATTGAGCCATCCCTCCAATACGGTTCCACGCCCTGTAGTGGGCTTTGGTTTCTTTGTAATTGGATCAGGTGACTTACGAGAGTACACCCTTTTAGTTCGGACGGAGGGTTTAGTGAGAGCCGGAGGATCCCAGAATTTTGTTTGGGTTTTCCAGGTGCTTTCCATCGCACAGTACTTCTGTACTATGGCCGCCAAGTCAGCGAAGTGTACTATGTCACGGCGACTTATGGCGTTGAGGATTCCCTTGTCCGTGCAATTTTTGCAAAAGAATGAAATTGCGTCTTCCTCGCGACAGTCCTTGACCTTGCTCATTACAAGGAGGAATCTGGCCCAATAGTGATGTACTGTCTCTTGGGGCTCTTGTGTAATGTGGGAAAGATCGCTTATGTGAGGGTGGGTGGGTAGATTTAGGTCCAAACCCTGACCCGATCTGAGACCCAGGGGCAGAGGAGTTTCTGAGCTTGGCAGTTCGGGCTCTAGAATGTTGCCCCATAGTTCTGGCCCGCTGTCCGATTCTAGGTTTGAAGCTTGGGCCATGTCCTCCCGTAGACGGGTATCCAGCTCGGAGAGCTCGGGAATCCAGACATAGTTTGTCCTCAAAATAGAGGAAGAATCGCTTGCTCCTCCACCACCGCTATATGATGGGTGACCGGCGGAGAGTTAATCTCCCTTTGGTCGGGTTTAAGCCCGATCCGATCATAGTCCGTAGCGACTCCCAAGGCGGCGATGTGATCCAAGAGCTCATTCAAGGAAGAGAGCTCCATTGGATCCATCTGCTCGGTGAATCCCGAGCCGACGTGGAGGCTGTTTTTGATGACTCGAGAAGTCATCGTCGGCGCGACGGCCGAACGGGCGGTCATGATGAAGCCGCCTAGTCGGGGAGTTTGGCCTACAGCCAGGGCTCCCCCAGAGGTAATGTTGTCCTTTACAACAAGACGAGCCATCAAGCCTTATCGTGACGTCACAGTGGAACTCTCAATGAAAGCACCAATGTCGGTGTCAAAACCGGCGGATCTCGGGTAGGGGGTCCCGAACTGTGCGTCTAAGGCTGATGGTAATAGGAGGCGAGGGACACAATGTTTACCTAGGTTCGGGCCCTCTCGATGGAGGTAATACCCTACTTCCTGCTTGATTGATCTTATTGATATGAGTATTACAAGAGTTGATCTACCATGAGATCGTAGAGGCTAAACCCTAGAAGCTAGCCTATGATTATGATTGTTGTTGTCCTACGGACTAAACCCTCCAGTTTATATAGACACCGGAGGGGTCTAGGGTTACATAGAGTTGGTTACAAGGGAGTAGATCTACATATCCGAATTACCAAGCTTGCCTTCCACGCAAAGGAGAGTCCCACCCGGACACGGGACGAAGTCTTCAATCTTGTATCTTCATAGTACAACAGTCTGGCCAAAGTATATAGTCCGGTTGTCTGAGGACCCCCTAATCCAAGACTCCCTCATTCACCACCACCACCAAGCAAGATGCTAGGAACATCGGAGAGACCATCTTCAAGCTTCACGAGAAAATTGAGCATCTCTGAGCCCAGATCTATGACCCGCAAAACCAAAACTGTGAGTATGAATATAGACTCAAGAGGATGAGTTTGGCTGCAGATTCGAGGATCCCGGAGACTCGATCATCCTTTTATGATGGTGAGCCTATGCCTTGGAATATGGACGACAAGCCTACATCATCAACGACTCCATCGTCACTACCTCCGAGGAAGGAGACATAAACACATGGGTATGGGCACTCCCCTTGGCAACTGCCAAGCTTAGGGGAGTGCCCCGGTATCGTATCACCATCACACTTTTATCTTTACCTTTTTCTTAGTTCGATCCTTTTGGTAATATCTTGATCTAGTAGAATAAAGTTTTAGTATGATCTAGTTTTGAGTTTTGCTTTATGATCCTTCTATGAAATCGAGTCCGTGAGCTATATATATAATAAATATTAGTGTTGAATCAAGGGCTTTATTATCTTGTTATGATCTTGAGGAAATAAAATAAAAGAGAGAGAATAAAAAGAAATAAAGAGATCATATGGATCTTATGGAGAGTAATGAATTCACATATAAAGGGTATGATGAATAAAAGTTGTTGAGAGTTGATAAACATAGTTTTGGTCATCGTAACAATTAATAAAAAGTAATAAAGAAAGAGCGGTCTTCACATATAAATACACTATCTTGGACATCTTTTATGATTGTGAGCACTCATTAAAATATGACATGCTAAAGAGTTGACGTTGGACAAGGAAGACAACGTAATGAGTTATGTTTTCTTACATCCGAAATAAATTATATTGTCATGGATCATCCAACATGTTGACCTTGCCTTTTCCTCTCATGCTAGCCAAATTCTTTGCACCAAGTAGAGATACTACTTGTGCTTCCAAATATACTTAAACCCAGTTTCGCCATGAGAGTCCACCATATCTACTTATGGATTGAGTAAGATCCTTCAAGTAAGTTGTCATTGTTGCAAGCAATAAAAATTGCTCTCTAAATATGTATGATTTATTAGTGTGGAGAAAATAAGCTTTATACGATCTTGTGATGTGGAAGAAATAAAAGCGACGGACTGCATAATAAAGGTCCATATCACAAGTGGCAATATAAAGTGATGTTTTTTCGCATTAAGATTTTGTGCATCCAACCATAAAAGCACATGGCAACCTCTGCTTCCCTCTACGAAGGGCCTATCTTTTATTCTTGTCTTATACTTCATACAAGAGTCATGGTGATCTTCACCTTTCCTTTTTAAATTTTATCTCTTGGCAAGCACAATGTGTTGAAAGATCCTGATATATAGCTAATTGGATGTGAGTTTTCATGAACTATTATTGTTGACATTACCCTTGAGGTAAAATGTTGGGAGTCAAAACTATAAGCCCCTATCTTTCTCTGTGTCCGACTAAAACTTCATACCCATAAATATTGCATGAGTGTTAGAAATTGTGAAAGACTAAATGATAGTTTTTATACATATAGGGTCGCGCTATTCGTCACCCTGGGTGAGGAATAGTTATTCTTCACCCCTCTCTATTTTGACGTCAATGCACCATATTTTTAGATTCCATAAATTTTGTCTTATTTCATACGTAAAAAGAGAACGTAAGAAAATATATACTTGCCGTAAAAATATATTTTATGTTACTTAAAATTACGAACGTAAAACATAGTGTAAAACATACATAAAATGCGATATTTCTGGTCTTATAACATATTTTTTTGTTTTCTTGTATCAAATTTTACATAGTGAATCAATATAAATGTAACTATTTGTATTTCAAATGTAATTTATTTATGAAGCGGTCGTAAGATTACGTCGGGTGAAGAATAATTTATTCTGCACCCTGGGTGATGAATAGTATCACTATATATATATATTGCTGTTATAAGAATGATCATGATACCCTCATGTCTGTATCTTATTTTATCGACACCTCTATCTCTAAACATGTGGACATATTTTTCGATTTCGGCTTCCGCTTGAGGACAAACGAGGTCTAAGCTTGGGGGAGGAAAAATCCTATATGAGGTCTCTGGTGCCCTCTGGTGCCCATCTTATTCTATATGAGGTCTTTCGTCCAGGAAAAAAATCATAAGCAAGCTCACAGGACGAAACTCCGCCGCCACGAGGCAGAAACTTGGCGGAACCAATCTAGGGCTCCGGCGGAGCTGTTCTGTCAGGGAAACTTCCCTCTGGGAGGGGGAAATCATCACCATCGTCATCACCATCGATCCTCTCATAGGGAGGGGGTAAATCTCCATCAACATCTTCACCGGCACCATCTCATCTTAAACCCTAGTTCATATCTTGTATCCAATCTTTGTCCCAAAGCCTCAGATTGGTACCTGTGGGTTGCTAGTAGTGTTGATTACTCCTTGTAGTTGATGCTATTTGGTTTATTCGGTGGAAGATCATATGTTTAGATCCTTTATGCATATTAATACCCCTCTGATTATGAACATGAATATGATTTGTGAGTAGTTACATTTGTTCCTGAGGACATGGGAGAAGTCTTGCTATAAGTAGTCATGTGAATTTGGTATTCGTTCGATATTTCGATGAGATGTATGTTGTCTCTCCTCTAGTGGTGTCATGTGAACGTCGACTACATGACACTTCACCGTTGTTTGGGCCTAGAGGAAGGCATTGGGAAGTAATAAGTAGATGATGGGTTGCTAGAGTGACAGAAGTTTAAACCCTAGATTATGAGTTGCTTCGTAAGGGGCTGTTTTGGATCCATATGTTAATGCTATGGTTAGGTTTACCTTAATACTTCTTTTGTAGTTGCAGATGCTTGCAAGAGGGGTTAATCATAAGTGGGATTCTTGTCCAATGAAGGGCAGTACTCAAGCACCGGTCCACCCACATATCAAATTATCAAAGTACCAAACGCGAATCATATGAGCGTGATGAAAACTAGCTTGATGATAATTCCCATGTGTCCCCGGGAGCGCTTTTCTTTATATAAGAGTTTGTCCATGCTTGTCCTTTGCTACAAAAAGGATTGGGCCATCTTGCTGCACTTTATTTACTTTTATTACTTGTTACCCGTTACAAATTACCTTATCACAAAACTATCTATTACCGATAATTTCAGTGCTTGTAGAGAATACCTTACTGAAAACTGCTTATCATTTCCTTCTGCTCCTCGTTGGGTTCGACACTCTTTCTTATCGAAAGGACTACGATAGATCCCCTATACTTGTGGGTCATCAAGTACATAGCTGCTTCGGAAGCAAAAAATGAAGGATTCTGGATGAAGGAGTTCATATCTGATCTAGGTGTAATACCTAGTGCATCGGGTCCAGTGAAAATCTTTTGTGACAATACTGGAGCAATTGCCTTAGCAAAGGAATCCAGATTTCACAAGAGAACCAAACACATCAAGAGACGCTTCAACTCCATCCACGATCAAGTCAAGGAGGGAGACACAGAGATTTGCAAAATACACACGGATCTAAATATTGCAGACCCGTTGACTAAGCCTCTTCCATGAGCAAAACATGATCAACACCAAGACTCCATGGGTGCTAGAATCATTACTGTGTAATCTAGATTATTGACTCTAATGCAAGTGGGAGACTGAAGTGTGTTGGAAAGATCCTGATATATAGCTAATTGGATGTGAGTTTTCATGAACTATTATTGTTGACATTACCCTTGAGGTAAAAGGTTGGGAGGCAAAACTATAAGCCCCTATCTTTCTCTGTGTTCGACTAAAACTTCATACCCATAAATATTGCATGAGTGTTAGAAATTGTGAAAGACTAAATGATAGTTTTTATGTATATAGGGTCGCGCTATTCGTCACCCTGAGTGAGGAATAGTTATTCTTCACCCCTCTCTATTTTGACGTCAATGCACCATATTTTTAGGTTCCATAAATTTTGTCTTATTTCATACGTCAAAAGAGAACGTAAGAAAATATATACTCGCCGTAAAAAATATTTTATGTTACGTAAAATTACGAACGTAAAACATAGTGTAAAACATACATAAAATGCGATATTTCTGGTCTTATAACGTATTTTTTTGTTTTCTTGTATCAAATTTTACATAGTGAATCAATATAAATGTAACTATTTGTATTTCAAATGTAATTTATTTATGAAGCGGTCGTAAGATTACGTCGGGTGAAGAATAATTTATTCTACACCCTGGGTGATGAATAGTATCACTATATATATATTGCTGTTATAAGAATGATCATGATACCCTCATGTCTGTATCTTATTTTATCGACACCTCTATCTCTAAACATGTGGACATATTTTTCGATTTCGGCTTCCGCTTGAGGACAAACAAGGTCTAAGCTTGGGGGAATTGATACGTCCATTTTGCATCATGCTTTTATATCGATAGTTATTGCATTATGGGCTGTTATTACACATTATGTCACAATATTTATGTCTATTCTCTCTTATTTTACAAGGTTTACATGAAGAGGGAGAATGCCGACAGCTGGAATTTTGGGCTGGAAAAGGAGCAAATATTAGAGACCTATTCTGCACAACTCCAAAAGTCCTAAAACTTCACAGGAGCACGTTTCAGAATATATGAAAAATATTGGGCGAAGGAAGTACCAGAGGGGGGCCACCCACCATCCACGAGGGTGGGGGCGCGCCCTACCCCCCTGGGGGCGCCCCCTGCCTCGTGAGCCCCCTGGCAGCCCTCTGGTGCCCATCTTCTTCTATATGAGGTCTTTCGTCCAGGAAAAAAATCATAAGCAAGCTCACAGGACGAAACTCCGCCGCCACGAGGCAGAAACTTGGCGGAACCAATCTAGGGCTCCGGCGGAGCTGTTCTGCCAGGGAAACTTCCCTCTGGGAGGGGGAAATCATCGCCATCATCATCACCATCGATCCTCCCATAGGGAGGGGGTAAATCTCCATCAACATCTTCACCGGCACCATCTCATCTCAAACCCTAGTTCATCTCTTGTATCCAATCTTTGTCCCAAAGCCTCAGATTGGTACCTGTGGGTTGCTAGTAGTGTTGATTACTCCTTGTAGTTGATGCTATTTGGTTTATTCGGTGGAAGATCATATGTTCAGATCCTTTATGCATATTAATACCCCTCTGATTATGAACATGAATATGATTTGTGAGTAGTTACATTTGTTCCTGAGGACATGGGAGAAGTCTTGCTATAAGTAGTCATGTGAATTTGGTATTCGTTCGATATTTCGATGAGATGTATGTTGTCTCTCCTCTAGTGGTGTCATGTGAACGTCGACTACATGACACTTCATCGTTGTTTGGGCCTAGAGGAAGGCATTGGGAAGTAATAAGTAGATGATGGGTTGCTAGAGTGACAGAAGTTTAAACCCTAGATTATGAGTTGCTTCATAAGGGGCTGATTTGGATCCATATGTTAATGCTATGGTTAGGTTTACCTTAATACTTCTTTTGTAGTTGCAGATGCTTGCAAGAGGGGTTAATCATAAGTGGGATGCTTGTCCAATGAAGGGCAGTACCAAAGCACCGGTCCACCCACATATCAAATTATCAAAGTACCAAACGCGAATCATATGAGCGTGATGAAAACTAGCTTGATGATAATTCCCATGTGTCCTTGGGAGCGCTTTTCTTTATATAAGAGTTTGTCCATGCTTGTCCTTTGCTACAAAAAGGATTGGGCCATCTTGCTGCACCTTATTTACTTTTATTACTTGTTACCCGTTACAAATTACCTTATCACAAAACTATCTATTACCGATAATTTCAGTGCTTGCAGAGAATACCTTACTGAAAACTGCTTATCATTTCCTTCTGCTCCTCGTTGGGTTCGACACTCTTACTTATCGAAAGGACTACGATAGATCCCCTATACTTGTGGGTCATCAAGTACATAACTGCTTCAGAAGCAAAAAATGAAGGATTTTGGATGAAGGAGTTCACATCCGATCTAGGTGTAATACCTAGTGCATCGGGTCCAGTGAAAATATTTTGTGATAATACTGGAGCAATTGCCTTAGCAAAGGAATCCAGATTTCACAAGAGAACCAAACACATCAAGAGACGCTTCAACTCCATCCGCGATCAAGTCAAGGAGGGAGACATAGAGATTTGCAAAATACACACGGATCTAAATATTGCAGACTCGTTGACTAAGCCTCTTCCATGAACAAAACATGATCAACACCAAGACTCCATGGGTGCTAGAATCATTACTGTGTAATCTAGATTATTGACTCTAACGCAAGTGAGAGACTGAAGGAAATATGCCCTAGAGGCAATAATAAGTTGTTATTTATATTTCCTTATATCATGATAAATGTTCATTATTCATGCTAGAATTGTATTAAGTGGAAACTTGATGCATGTGTGAATACATAGACAAAACAGACTGTCCCTTGTATGCCTCTACTTGACTAGCTTGTTAATCAAAGATGGTTAAGTTTCCTAACCATAGACATGTGTTGTCATTTGATGAACGTGATCACATCATTAGGAGAATGATGTGATGGACAAGACCCATCCGTTAGCTTATAATGATCGTTAAGTTTTATTGCTATTGCTTTCTTCATGTCAAATACATATTCCTTTGACTATGAGATTATGCAACTCCCGAATACCGGAGGAACACCTTGTGTGCTATCAAACGTCACAACGTAACTGGGTGATTATAAAGATGCTCTACAGGTGTCTCCGAAGGTGTTTGTTGGGTTGGCATAGATCGAGATTAGGATTTGTCACTCCGAGTATCTGAGAGGTATCTCTGGGCCCTCTCGGTAATGCACATCATGATAAGCCTTGCAAGTAATGTGATTAATGAGTTAGTTGCGGGATGATGCATTACGGAACGAGTAAAAAGACTTGCCAGTAACGAGATTGAACTAGGTATGATGATACCGACGATCGAATCTCGGGCAAGTAACATATCGATGACAAAGGGAATAACGTCTGTTGTCATTGCGGTTTGACCGATAAAGATCTTCATAGAATATGTAGGAACCAATATGAGCATCCATGTTCTGCTGTTGGTTATTGATCGGAGATGTGTCTCGGTCATGTCTACATAGTTCTCGAACCTGTAGGGTCCACATGCTTAACGTTCGATGACGATTTGTATTATGAGTTATGTGTTTTGGTGACCGAAGATTGTTCGAAGTCCCAGATGAGATCACGGACATGACGAGGAGTCTCGAAATGGTCGAGAGGTAAACATTGATATATTGGACGGCAGTATTTAGACACCGAATGGTTCGGGTGTTTTTCGGAGTACCGAGGGCCCCCCCCGGAGAAGTATTGGGCCTACATGGGCCATAGGGGAGAGGGGAGGCAGCCCACAAGGGGTGGTCGCGCCCCCCTCTCATAGGGAGTCCGAATTGGACTAGGGGAGGGGGCGCGCCCCCCTTTCCTTCTCCTCTTCCCTCTCCCTTCCCCCTTTTCCCCCTCCATGAGAAGGAATAAGAGGGGGGGGGGCGAATCCTACTAGGGCTGGGAGTCCTAGTAGGACTCCCCCCTCTTGGCGCCCCCATAGGGCCGGCCTCCTCCCTCTCCCTCCTTTATATACGTGGGAAGGGCACCCCTTGGAGATACACCAATTGTTCCAAGCCGTATGCGGCGTCTCCCTCCACAGTTTACTCCTCTGGTCATATTCACGTAGTGCTTAGGCGAATCCCAGCGCGGATCACATCACCATCACCGTCACCACACCGTCGTGCTGACGAAACTCTCGCTCGACCCTCTGCTGGATCAAGAGTTCGAGGGACGTCATCGAGCTGAACGTGTGCTGAACTCGGAGGTGCCATACGTTCGGTACTTGATCGGTTGGATCGCGAAGATGTCCGACTACATCAACCACGTTAACCTAACGCTTCCGCTTTCGGTCTACGAGGGTACGTGGACACACTCTCCCCCTCTCGTTGCTATGCATCTCCTAAATAGATCTTGCGTGATCGTAGGAATTTTTTTGAAATTGCATGCTACGTTCCCCAACACTAACTGCGATGTGCTACTTGTGAGATGTGTTGGCATTTTTCGTGAAGAGAAAGGGTGAAGCAATATAGTAGTAGAGAAGTAACTCCCTCAGTGAGAACAAAGGTTATCGAACCAATAGGAGAACCACACAAATTTGCGTCTTCAGCACCTACACACACAAAAGCAAACACTTGCACCCAACGCGGGCAAGAGGGTTGTCAATCCCGCTGAACTCATTACTTGCAAGGATAATTCTGATGGTGATAGATATATAAAAAGAAAAGTAAAAAAATTGCAGCAAATATTTTTGGCTTCTAGCAATATGATTAAGTAGACCTGGGGGGCATAGTTTTCCCTAAAGGCTTCTCTCTCGAACACATAGCATACTGTGGGTAAACAAATTACTGTTGGGCAATTGATAAAACAATGTGTAGTTATGATGTTATTGATGGCAACAATCACATAGATAGGCATCACGTCCGTGACAAGTAGACCGGAAAAATTCTGCATCTACTACTATTACTCCAGTTTGAGAGCGCTTCTGTGCTTCCCTCTCTAGGTATTAAGTTCATGGCAAACAGAGTAATGCATGAAGTATGATAACATGATGTAGACAAAGTAAACCCAATCAGTATGAATAAACCCCATTCTTTTACATTTAAATGCAACAATACAACGTGTCTCGCCACCCCTTCTGTCACTGGGTGACGACACTGCAAGATTGAACCAATTACAAGGCACCTCTCCTGCTGAAGATAAATCAATCTAGTTGGCCAAATTAAACGGATAGATCGGAGAGAAATACAAAGCTATAATAAGGATGCAAAATAAAGTTCAGAAAAGACACACATTAAAATGCATCATCCATACTACTCATATATAATAAACATTCTACAACTATGAAATATGCAAATATAATAATAAATTATATGTTAGTAGTAGTAGTAGTAGTAATAATAATAATAATAATATAGCTTTGTTCATATTTAATTATGTAATTTTCCAATATAAACCCCACCAAGGCATGAATGAGTAAGAGGACCATGCACGTAGTAATTTTTATTGAGGGTTCCATGCACATAGTATTAGAACTTTCTTACTTAATTATTTCCTCTTTTTCCCCCTTAATTGATGTGATTTTACATGATCCCAATAAACCAAAAAGAATCTCGCGAGATTCGGTCTATGTTAATCTTCGATGGATACAGTCCTTATTTGTGTGTCTAGAGGTAGTCTAAAACCCTTGGACCCTAGGTGGCTAGGGCAAACTTTCTCCTTCAAATTTCACCGATGAGTCCGTGGATTCGCCTCACCTCTGTCTGTTGCTCCGACGGCCAGTGGCGGGAAGGGGAATCCCGTTGCGTCCGCTCCGGTTAGTAGTTTATGTTAGATTTTTTTTAGTCCTCCTAGGTGCGGCGCGGCGGATGGCGGCGCTACTTCTTTAAGTTTGTGTTCCAGGCTCTGATCCTCCTCGAGTTCGTCCATTTGGATGTAGTAAACGGAGCTCCGGCGTAGGTTCCTATTGTCTTTTTGGGGCGGTGAGATTATGGTTTCTCATCTTATGGCGAGATTTGGCGTCAGATGCTTCAGATCCATGAAGGGTTCAACGGCGACGACAACGACTTCAGGCGGTGGCCCTTAGGGGCACGTGTACGAAGACTTTCCGGCTGTCATCGACAAGGTCAAGCCGGCTCCGGTAGGGGAACGACGACAACTACGCGTCGGCGGCTTGCTCTGGCAGCAGTAGTGATTGTTTGGGGTCTTAGAATCTCAATGTAATTTTTATTATGTTTTAGATGCTTTGTACTTATGCTAAACTTTAATAAAAGATCTGAATGAATTTCGGAAAAGAGGTAGTCTAAAACCTGAATCTATTTGTCACTTCTACTAGTGTTTTGTACTGACATGATAGATGAAGAATAGACCGGATGTTGTTAAAAAAGCGAAAAAGGGGAAGCGGAGGGGGAGTACTTCTGGGGCTCAGCATCAGCGGAAGCGTAGAAGCAACAAACAGAGCCACGGCAACTCGAGTCAGTCAATCCAACGGCCCGCACAGTCTGACGGCAGTACGCAGGGGCCAGGGGGGCTATTCGGTCATTCCGCCGTCTTGCTGGCCGTCGTCTCGTCGTGGTTCCTCCCCCAACCCCACGGCCGGCACCACCACTGCGCCACCGCGCTCAAGTGCCAGTGACCTCACCGCCTCCCGCCCTTTTAAAACTAGTGCTCCCGAGGTCCGGCTCACCACCACCGCCGCGCTCCCGCTTCCTCCCCCACCTCCATGGGCAGCAAAACCCTAGCAGCACCCCCCCGACAGACGCACCAACCGGTTGGTACAGCGCGGCGTAGCACGTAGATCCCGCCCCCGCCCGCGCGCCGACCGGATCCGATGGCGGAGATCGCCGTCGGCGTCTCCTCCCCGCGCGCCTCCGTCGCCGCCGCAGCCGCCGCGGCGGCGGCGTCGGCCTCCTCCGGCCCGGCGGTGCTGTCCTCCCCGCGCGCCGCGCTAAGCCGGGGCGCGCACCAGTTCCACCACCGTCGGTGGGCGCCGCCGGCGATCTCGCCGTCCTACAGGGCGTACCTGGTCGCGCTTTGGCTCGTCGGCTTCGTGCTCGTCTTCCTGTGGCAGAACACCTCCATGGGCCGCCTGCGGCTCTACAACCGGCCGCCCATGCCCAAGCGCGCGCCGTCTGCCGCAGCCTCGATGGGCCAGTGGGTGGCCTCGCCGCCGGTGTACGACTTGAGGGAGTTTGGGGGCGTCGGGGACGGGCGGACGGTCAACACGGCGGCCTTCGAGGCCGCGGTGGCGGCCATCTCGGAGAGGGGCGGCGGGAGGCTCACCGTGCCTGCCGGCCGGTGGCTCACCGCGCCGTTTAACCTCACCAGCCACATGACGCTCTTCCTCGCTGCAGGCGCTGAGATCCTCGGGGTCCAGGTGAGACATTTCAGCTGCACTCTCCATCAGCTTGCTTAATTTTACTGTCACAAGTTTTGACAAGATTGTATGACTAGTCACAAATTGGTATAGTTAAACCATTAAAGCATATACTGAATTAATGACTCACATTGGCTCTAGAATAACACTGTTCCTGTCCACTCATGCTTAGTCTGTAAAGGAATTACAGTGATGTCATTTTGTTTCAAACTTAGAGAAAGTTGAACTAGGATGTTCTTACATATCGTTTGGCTGTAACTTTTACAGTCTAGTGCATTTTCTTCCAATGAGTCAACATTGACAGCTTATTGCGTTACTTACATGTAAGGATGAAAGATACTGGCCATTGATGTCCCCATTACCGTCATATGGATACGGAAGAGAGCATAAGGGACCTCGATATGGGAGCCTAATACATGGTCAAGACCTGAAGGATGTGATTATAACCGGTAAGTAATATTGTATGTTTCCTTTTGTTGCATTTTAACGCTCATGATAGTGTGAACTTTATGTTTTTTCTATATATGTTTACTTGCTTAGTCCATTTCAATGCTTAATTATTACTTTGAACTTTGTGTTTGCATTCTGAAATTAAAGCAAGGATTGACTGCCATCATATTATGGTGTGTGTGGCCTTTAAATTAACACCCTAATTGCTAAACATAGGAACATAAGTGAAATTGTTAAAATGAAGTATCCGTATTTGCGACCACCTATCTTATAGATCATTAAGTCCCACCATGAAAGTATGTTGGATGATCCTATGTTATGATGCCTCCTATTAAGTATTTTGAATATAAGACCAACAGTTTTGTTGGTTATTCATGTGAAGATATTGTTACCTGTTACCAGAATAATCATGAATGTGTAGCCATGATTCTAATGTGCCAATTTAATTGCTAAATATTCTTTCTATCAGCCTTTTTGTCCTCAAATTGGTCAGACATTTCGTTAGCTGAGACTCATCATCTCTTTATCTGTCTAATAGGTCATAATGGCACTATAAATGGGCAAGGCCAAAGTTGGTGGATCAAATTTCGCAAGAAACTCCTCAATCACACCAGGGGTCCTCTTGTTCAGCTCATGCGGTCAAGTAACATTACTATTTCTAACATCACATTACGTGATTCTCCCTTCTGGACACTTCATCTGTATGACTGCAAGGATGTCACAGTCTCGGGAACTACTATTCTGGCTCCAATTGCTGGGGCTCCAAACACCGACGGGATAGATCCAGGTCATTTTCCAACTTTTGCGGTTTACTTGATTCCTGAGCTCTGATTCGTTTCAGCTACAGCTCACATTGTTCAATGACTGGATAACAATCTAGCCTCTTCATATTCATTGACAATATGAACCCTACAACTTTGTACTTCCATGTTATCTTGGTTTCTTAACTTGTT
Organism: Triticum urartu; assembly: GCF_056163025.1. NCBI lineage: Eukaryota > Viridiplantae > Streptophyta > Magnoliopsida > Poales > Poaceae > Triticum > Triticum urartu. The sequence continues at coordinate 417,309,488 of NC_141877.1, read as the reverse complement.
ATTATATGACTTGGAACATTTTATACAACACTCAGATTCTCAGCTGCGTTTACTGCTTATGCAGATTCTTGCGAGAATGTGATGATTGAAAATTGCTATATTTCTGTTGGTGATGACGGGGTAGCTATAAAGAGTGGTTGGGATCAATATGGAATTGCTTATGGGCGTCCGTCTACTAACATCACTGTTCGCAATGTCATAATCCGCTCAATGGTCAGGTAATTCATTTGTTTTGGTTCACTGTGTTAGCCCTTCTGTTAATTTATCAGTTGAGATTGGCGAATAAGAACGTTAATAGTACCAAAATGCAGCTTTTCATGTACAGTGAATTACTCTGAAATGTATGGGCGTTACTAGTCAAAGTTTGTCAGATCAGCTTAATTGCGTGTTTAATCTCTTTTCCCTTCTGGACAGTGCTGGCGTGTCTATAGGAAGCGAGATGTCTGGTGGTGTCTCAAACGTTTTGGTAGAGAACGTCCACATTTGGAGTTCGCGGCGAGGTGTGAGGATAAAGACTGCCCCTGGAAGAGGGGCCTATGTAAACAACATTGTCTACAGAAACATAACCCTAGAAAATGTCCGGGTTGGTATCGTGATAAAGACCGACTATAACGAGCACCCAGATGAACGGTTCGACCCGAAGGCTGTTCCTGTTGTCGGTAACATCTCTTATACGTCAATCCATGGGCAAAGGGTGCGGGTACCCGTCAGGATACAAGGGAGCGCAGAGATCCCCGTGAGGAATGTTACTTTCCATGATATGTCGGTTGGTATACTTGACAAGAAGCACCATGTTTTCCAGTGCTCCTTCGTCCAGGGGCAGGTCATCGGCTATGTTTTCCCTGTGCCCTGCAAGAACCTGGACCTGTACAATGAGCGGCGCGAGATGGTTAAACAATCGACACTGCAGAACATTTCAGATATCGACTACAGTTTCTGACACGGCGGTTCGTCTCACTGTACTATTTTAGGCGTATCCAGTGATCAGCTTAGTCTTGCTTTACTGCATACACAGGGAATTTTGTTTGTAGCTGTTTACACCTCCCTTTGTCTCAGGCGTGTATTTAAGGAGGCCCAGACTTGTCTATACTGTGTCATAGAATGATGCATCTGTTTTCACATTTCATCCCTGTATTTCTACACACGAATTAAACAATTAAAACCTCACTAACAACAATATTAACAGCAGCTGTTTTTTTATGTTCGGTTTGGATATCTCACTCTGTCAAAAGGTCTTCGAAATAACGTCAGTACAGCCATACAGGGTAAAACACCTTGTCCCTTGTGTAAGTGGAACAAATCTTATTCTGCTAGTCTTTTGGTGAAGCAGTGGCAGCACAGCTTCTTTTGGTTTGATTTTCACTTTGGCTTTCGAATTACATTTGAAAAAGTAGGGCATTATTCTTTTTTTTTCTTTCGCAGCATGCTCTCTGATTTATGGATTCATAGAGGGTGAGCACCATATTTTTTTTGAGGGAGGCGAGAACCAACCTCAGTTGACTGAGAAAGGTTTGAAATGCAATATTAATCAAGTTTGTTCATGTCAGGGATCAGCAGTATATACTCCCTCCATTCCTAAATATAACACTTTTTAGAGATTTTAATAAGGACTACATACGCGAAAATGCCAAACGGAGACCGAGCTCCATGGAGGCCTTTATTTGAAAACTTTAAAATTCAAACTTTTCAGTTTCAAAAAATTCTGAAAATAAATACGCATATACCTAGATACATAATGTACATGTGTGCGAATTTTCAGGCTGAAATACATTAAAATGTGAGCTACACAAAAAAGACAAATCTGGAGCCTTTTAGCATATGTACTGTTCATCTATAAAGTCCATGATTTTGGTTTTTTTGTACAGCTTGCAATTCAAGGTATTTCATCCTGAAATTTTTCACACATACACTTTACATCCTTGCATACATGTGTATTTTTTTCAGAATTTTTTGAAACTGAAATTTATGAATTTTGAATTATTCAAAATAAAGGGCTTCATGGAGCTCGGTCTCCAAAATGCCCTAATCATACATACGAATGTACATAGGCATATTTTAGAGTGTAGATTCACTCATTTTGCTCCGTATGTAGTACGCATTGGAATCTCTAAAAAAACTTATATTTAGGAACGGGGGAGTATTACATTTGGTACAAAAGAACTGAACCATATTTTTTTTCGTTGTCAGTACTAGTCTATCCAAAATAAATTAGGGGAGTAGTCTGTCAAGTTTCTTCCATTCCTGAAAAAAAAAACGAGTTGGCTTCTTTTTTTTTTTTGAGGATAAGAGTTGGCTTCTTTCAGTGCCATCGAGAAGGCCGTGAACAATGTTCAAACAAAAAGCCGCGAGCATCCAACTTAGAAGAAGCCCACGAGACATTTTCCACGACAGCGGGCAAAAAAAAAAAAAAAAAAAAAAAACTGGCGTCCCGCCATTGGCTCAGCGCAGCGCCCTCTCCCTCCCTATCCTCATCTACTCCAAACAGATAACCCGCTGGCGGTGGCCGGTGCAGTGCCATTCCCGCTCCCCCCTCTCCCCCGTCCGGAATCCTCCATGGCGACTCCTCTGCCCACTGGCTCATTCGCAGCATGTCGCCTCCAACCTAGGTAATCACCAACATGCTCTGGTAAATTTGCTTTGAAACCTCTCGGATCATCGGAAAAATGCTGAACCGTCGTTGCCGCATGCCCTTCTGCTTGCTTGTTCTGAACTTCTGATCGAGCTTAGGATCCGGGTGTTGCATGCCACGAAGCCGCCGGCGCAGAATGCTGGCCCGGCAGCGGCAGCCTGCGCTCCCGTCCGGCGGGGCGGTAGCCACCGTACTGGCGCGACCAAGAGCAGCCTGTCCACGGTGTGCGAGCCGCTGGGGCCCGACCGGCCCGTCTGGTTCCCCGGCACCGCCCCTCCGCCGTGGCTCGACGGCAGGTAGGTAAACTGAACCAATTTCAGACTACTGAATTTCATTTCGTCTCTGACATCATTCCTGTGTTGGCGTGTTGCCATTTCCCCTTCAGCCTTCCGGGAGACTTCGGATTTGATCCTCTGGGATTCGGATCGGAGCCGGAGTCGCTGCGGTGGTTCGCGCAGGCGGAGCTGATGCACGGCCGGTGGGCGATGCTGGCGGCGGCCGGGATCCTGGTCCCGGAGGTCCTGCACAAGTGGGGCTTCATGGAGGAGTTCTCCTGGTACACGGCCGGCGAGCGCGAGTACTTCGCGGACCCGTGGACGCTGTTCGTGACCCAGATGGCGCTCATGGGGTGGGTGGAGGGCCGGCGGTGGATGGACTACCTCAACCCGGGGTCCGTGGACATCGAGCCGCGGTTCCCCAACCGCAAGAACCCCACCCCGGACGTGGGGTACCCGGGGGGCCTGTGGTTCGACTGGGGCAACTGGGGCCGCGGCTCGCCGGAGCCCGTCATGGTGCTCCGCACCAAGGAGATCAAGAACGGCCGCCTCGCCATGCTGGCCTTCGTCGGCTTCTGGTTCCAGGCCGTCTACACCGGCCAGGGCCCCCTCGACAACCTCTTGGCGCACCTCGCCGACCCCGGCCACTGCAACATCTTCTCGGTACGTACATACAGATACATGGTTGGTTAATAGTATGATTTGCTCTGCTGCTGTGATTCTCATGCAGATCATTTTATGTCACGTGACACTGTGCAGGCGTTCACGTCCCGCTGATTGTTGGCAGAGTGGCGAACGGTGTTGCTAAGGCAGAAGGGTTTTGCCGTGAACCTGAGCACTTTGGCGTTGGAGTGTCATCTAGGCATCTATCCCTTTGGAAAATGTGAATATTACAGTGCACCCGAAGAGGGAAATGGGTTGGGAAAGATGCTTACCAGTACACCTCTGTATATTGAAATACTCCCACTAGGCCAAAACAAAATGCTACTACTACCACAGGCCACACAGTAACATCAGAATCGCACAGCTGTTATACTTTTTGATACGCGTAATTTTCTTCTTGGTTAACCCTGGACACCTATTTCTATGACCTTGAATAGAAAATTGAGAGTGTCAGATAGGTTGCCCCAAACCCTAGGCCAGAGGCAACGTATGCAGTGTAAAACAAAAGGAAAAATGGCGTGGTCGATGCAGGCAATGCGCGCCGCTCGTGTATGATATTCACTATCTCCCTTGAGCCAGCCATGAGCTCATTTAGAAACTCTTACCGAGCTATCATGTCGTCTCTTGAGCTACACGATGGGTCAATGGTCGGCGCAGGTCTTTCAGCTCAATTATGTGCAGATAAAATGCGAGAGGATACAACTGGGGCTCTTAAGAAGCATAGTGTCCTGACAGCAGGTAACTGTCAATAGCTGCTCATGTAGTCCTGGAGATTTGCAATTTTGGTGGTACAAGGAATTAAAAAAGAACCAAACAGTGTTAGAACATCTCTAGCTGGCAATTTGTTTTAGCGTCCAAAACAAATTCTCAGCCAACAAAAGGCTTCCCTTCATGCCGCTTCCCTTCATGCCAACAAAAGGTCCAACAAAAAGAACCAAGCGAGTGCAATATTGTGCGGTTGTTCTTTGTTTCATGCAATGTGAGCTCAATGTTGTCTTAATATTATGCAAAAAAAAGGTTGCAACTTTTGGTATTGGAAAGAAGAATATATTTATATATTTATTAACGAGGTTTATTTGATGTTGGTGCACTTGTCGTTAGAGATTAGATTATAGAGGACACAATCTCTCGCAAAAATAAAAACAATGAGGACACAATGTCTTAAGTTTCTTCACGTGGAGGCAGAGAAGAAATAAGTATGCAAGCCAGAGAAGTCAACAGAGAAGGGCAAAAGTGTTGACACTGAAACTAAGGAGATGGGGAAAGAGTTGATTGCACTTGTTGTAGCAGTTAGGGAATTTGCGTTTGTGTTTCCCGCAAAAAAAATGTATTTTTTGTTGAAGTGTGTAATTATTCTTGTCCTCTTGTATGGATCAGTTCTCAGGAACCGGTGAACTATGTGGCCAAAATGTTGTTTTATAAAGTACTCCCTCCATTCACAAATATAAGATGTTCTAATTTTTTCTGATTTGGATGTATATAGACGCATCTTATTGTGTTTGTTCACTCATTTCAGTCCATATGTAATCCATATTAAAATATCCTAAACATCTTATATTTGTGAATGAAGGGAGTAGTTTACATTGATCTTAAGATGAGTGAAGCTAACTCGATGGCCTGAATAAACGAATCTGTGTTTAAAAAAGTTGAGACTTAAGTTTTAGGAGGTTGACTAGGAACCCTTTCATTTAACCCATCCAAATTAAGGAGTTAAGGTTTGAGGGGGCTTTTGAGGAGCTAAAATTTGGGATTCGGCTGGAAATGCCCTTATGTGATCACAAAATTAACTCGGTGTGTGGAATTAGAATGCAACGACATGATACTCGCTCTCTCTCAAAACAAGAGTGAAAAGAGAGAGCGGAGGGCGACACAAGAAAGGGACCCTCTTGGGGCAAAATTTGTTTCTCCCCCTCTCCTCCGGCGTTGAAATGACGTCGCGAGGGTTAGATTAGAGGAGCCCGGATCTCCGTGCGGAGGGGCGGATTAGGGCCATTAGGACCCGAGGTAGGGTCTCCTGGCGCCGATGTCAAGCGTGGATGTCGTTGATGCAGAGAATTAATGTTCCCTCAGGCCCTATCCTCATGATGTCTAGTTGGCTCCGACGATGGTTGCAGGACAGGGGGGGGGTTTCTCCTTGAGACCTGCCTCATCAGGTCTTCTATGCTTCTGATTAGGAGTCGTCGATCGTCCATTGTTTCGTCTTTGGGAGGTGGTGTCGGCGGTGAGTCTTCGTTCAGACAGCCAATCATGGATCTCATGGAGTGTTGAAGGGCGGGGTTGCCTCTTTTTTGCGACAATGGCCGACGTTAGTCGCAGGCATAGCTGGCCAAACGGGCCGGCCCGGCACGGCACGGCACGACCCATCTTAATCGTGCCTGGCACGGCCCGGCCCGCCGTGGCACGATTATTAGTCGGGCCGTGCCGTGCCGGCCCGCGTTCTGCCCCCTCTGGCCCAAGCTCGACCCAGGAGCCAAACGGGCCGGCCCGATGGCACGCCAGGCACGTTGGGCCACTAGCCTGATGGCCTGCTAGGTTGTTTCTTGGGCTGATTTTGGCCTGCTGGGCTGTTTTTTATGTGTTATATATATAAAATCTGGATAAAAAATAAAAAAGATAAATGGGTCATGCCGGCCCGCGTGCCCAGCCTTCAGGCCCAGGCATGGCCCAAGGCGGGCCGCGTGCCTGGCACGGCCCGATTAGAGCGTGCCGGGCCTGGCCCATCACGTGCCGTGCCAGCGTGCTTGCGGGTAGGCATGCCAGGCCCGGCCCATCTGGCCAGCTATAGTCGCAGGCCCGAGGCCAAGAAGAGCATGGGGATTCCATGATTGATATGCGACAATTGCCAATTAGATCGTTCAATTCAGCGGGTGTATTTTGCAGCTCACAAACTACTTGCTCTCTCGTAAGAGTGGTTGGGTACCCCCAAGTATAAGGGTGAAGTAACCTAACAATAAGTACAAAATAAAAGAGATGGCACAATAAGAAAATAAATTTTCTTGATAAAGTTTTTAGTATAGGAAAATAGTCCCCGGGGGCCATATGTTCACTAGTGGCATCTCTCCAAGCATATAAGTGTGATGTGGTGGACAAATTACTGCCAGACATCGATTGAATTGCAATATTTATATTTATGACTATGATCACTCATGGTATAATTTCATACAGGAATTATGTCATGTTGGGGAACGTAGTAATTTCAAAAAATTTCCTACGCACACGCAAGATCATGGTGATGCATAGCAACGAGAGAGGAGAGTGTTGTCTACGTACCCTCGTAGACCGAAAGTGGAAGCGTTAGCACAACGCGGTTGATGTAGTCGTACATCTTCACGACCCGACCGATCAAGCACCGAAACTACGTCACCTCCGAGTTCTAGCACACGTTCAGCTCGATGACGATCCCCGGACTCCGATCTAGCAGAATGTCGGGGAAGAGTTCCGTCAGCACGACGGCGTGGTGACGATATTGATGTTCTACCGTCGCAGGGCTTCGCCTAAGCACCACTACAATATTATCGAGGATTATGGTGGAAGGGGGCACCGCACACGGCTAAGAGATCAATGATCAATTGTTGTGTCTTTGGGGTGCCCCCCTGCACCCGTATATAAAGGAGAAAGGGAGGAGGAGGCTGGCCCTAGGAGGGGGCGTGCCAAGTGTGGAGTCCTACTAGGACTCCCTAGTCCTAGTAGGATTCCACCTCCCATATGGAATAGGAAAAGGGGAAGGGAAAAGGAGAAGGAAGGAAGGGGGCGCCCCCCTTCCCTAGTCCAATTCGGACCAGACCAAGGGGAGGGGTGCGGCCACCCTTGAGGCCCTTTTCCTTCTTTCCCGTATGGCCCAATAAGGCCCATTACGTATTCCCGTAACTCTCCGGTACTCCGAAAAATACCCGAATCACTCGGAACCTTTCCGATGTCCGAATATAGTCGTCCAATATATCGATCTTTACGTCTCGACCATTTAGAGACTCCTTGTCATGTCCCCGATCTCATCCGGGACTCCGAACTCCTTCGGTACATCAAAACTCATAAACTCATACTATAACTGTCACTGAAACCTTAAGCGTGCGGACCCTACGGGTTCGAGAACAATGTAGACATGACCGAGACACGTCTCCGGTCAATAACCAATAGCGGAAACTGGATGCTCATATTGGCTCCCACATATTCTACGAAGATCTTTATCGGTCAGACCGCACAACATACGTTGTTCCCTTTGTCATCGGTATGTTACTTGCCCGAGATTCGATCGTCGGTATCTCAATACCTAGTTCAATCTCGTTACCGGCAAGTCTCTTTACTCGTTCCGTAATACATCATCCTGCAACTAACTCATTAGTTGCAATGCTTGCAAGGCTTAAGTGATGTGCATTACCGAGAGGGCCCAGAGATACCTCTCCGACAATCGGAGTGACAAATCCTAATCTCGAAATACGCCAACCCAACAAGTACCTTTCGAGACACCTGTAGAGCACCTTTATAATCACCCAGTTACGTTGTGACGTTTGGTAGCACACAAAGTGTTCCTCCGGTAAACGGTAGTTGCATAATCTCATAGTCATAGGAACATGTATAAGTCATGAAGAAAGCAATAGCAACAAACTAAACGATCAAGTGCTAAGCTAACGGAATGGGTCAAGTCAATAACATCATTCTCCTAATGATGTGATCACGTTAATCAAATGACAACTCATGTCTATGGCTAGGAAACTTAACCATCTTTGATTCAACGAGCTAGTCAAGTAGAGGCATACTAGTGACATACTGTTTGTCTATGTATTCACACATGTATTATGTTTTCGGTTAATACAATTCTAGCATGAATAATAAACATTTATCATGATATAAGGAAATAAATAATAACTTTATTATTGCCTCTAGGGAATATTTCCTTCAGTCTCCCACTTGCACTAGAGTCAATAATCTAGTTCACATCGCCATGTGATTTAACATCAATAGTTCACATCACCATGTGATTAACACCCATAGTTCACATCGTCATGTGACCAACACCCAAAGGGTTTACTAGAGTCAATAATCTAGTTCACATCGCTATGTGATTAATACCCAAAGAGTACTAAGGTGTGATCATGTTTTGTTTGTGAGGGAAGTTTAGTCAACGAGTCTGCCACATTCAGATCCGTATGTATTTTGCAAATTTCTATGTCAACAATGCTCTGCACGGAGCTACTCTAGCTAATTGCTCCCACTTTCAATATGTATCCAGATTGAGATTTAGAGTCATCTGGATCAGTGTCAAAACTTGCATCGACGTAACCCTTTACGACGAACCTTTTGTCACCTCCATAATCGAGAAACATATCCTTATTCCACTAAGGATAATTTTGACCAATGTCCAGTAATCTACTCCTAGATCACTATTGTACTCCCTTGCCAAACTCAGGGCAGTGTATACAATAGGTCTGGTACACAGCATGGCATACTTTATAGAACCTATGGCTGAGGCGGAATGACTTTCATTCTCTCTCTATCTTCTGCCGTGGTCGGGTTTTGAGTCTTACTCAACTTCACACCTTGTAACACAGGCAAGAACTCTTTCTTTGACTGTTCCATTTTGAACTACTTCAAAATCTTGTCAAGGTATGTACTCATTGAAAAACTTATCAAGCGTCTTGATCTATCTCTATAGATCTTGATGCTCAATATGTAAGCAACTTCATCGAGGTCTTTCTTTGAAAAAACTCCTTTCAATCATTTTCTTGTAAATACATGCTTCACCGCAAGTCTGCATAAAACTATATGCTTTGATCAACTTATCAAAGTGTATATTCCAACTCTGAGATGCTTGCTCCAGTCCATAGATGGATCGCTGGAGCTTGCATATTTTGTTAGTACCTTTAGGATTGACAAAACTTTCTGGTTGCATCATATACAACTCTTCTTTAATAAATCCTATTAAGGAATGCAGTTTTGTTTATCCATTTGCCAGATTTCCTAAAATGCGGCAATTGCTAACATGATTCGGACAGACTTAAGCATAGATACGAGTGAGAAATTCTCATCGTGGTCAACACTTTGAACTTGTCGAAAACCTTTTTGCGACAATTCTAGCTTTGTAGATAGTAACACTACTATCAGCGTCCGTCTTCCTCTTGAAGATCCATTTAATCTTAATGGCTCGCCGATCAATGGGCAAGTCAATCAAAGTCCATACTTTGTTCTCATACATGGATCTCATCTCAGATTTCATGGCCTCAAGCCATTTCACGAAATCTGGGCTCATCATCGCTTCCTCATAGTTCGTAGGATCGTCATGGTCAAGTAACATGACCTCCAGAACAGGATCACCGTACCACTCTGGTGCGGATCTCACTCTAGTTTACCTACGAGGTTCGGTAGTAACTTGATCTGAAGTTACATGATCATCATCATTAGCTTCCTCACTAATTGGTGTAGTAGTCACAGGAACAGATTTCTATGATGAACTACTTTCCAATAAGGGAGCAGGTACAGTTACCTCATCAAGTTCTACTTTCCTCCCACTCACTTCTTTTGAGAGAAACTCCTTCTCTAGAAAGGATCCATTCTCAACAAGGAATATCTTGCCTTCGGATCTGTGATAGAAGGTGTACCCAACATTTTCTTTTGGGTATCCTATGAAGATGCACTTCTCCGATTTGGGTTTGAGCTTATCAGGTTGAAACTTTTTCACATAAGTATTGCAACCTCAAACTTTAAGAAACGACAACTTAGGTTTCTTGCCAAACCATAGTTCATACGGTGTCGTCTCAATGGATCTAGATGGTGCCCTATTTAATGTGAATGTAGTTGTCTCTAATGCATAACCCCAAAACGATAGTGGTAAATCGGTAAGAGACATCATAGATCGCACCATATCTAATAAAGTACGGTTACGACGTTTGGACACACCATTACACTGTGGTGTTCCAGGTGGCGTGAGTAGTGAAACTATTTCACATTGTTTTAACTGAAGCCCAAACTCGTAACTCAAATATTTTACTTCTGCGATCATATCATAGAAACTTTTATTTTTGTTACGATGATTCTCCACTTCACTCTAAACTTCTTTGAACTTTTCAACTATTTCAGACTTGTGTTTCATTAAGTTGATATACCCATATCTGCTCAAATTATCTGTGAAGGTCAGAAAATAACGATACTTGCCATGAGCCTTAACACTCATCGGACTGCATACATCAGTATGTATTATTTCCAATAAGTCAGTTGCTCGCTCCATTGTTCCGGAGAACGGAGTCTTAGTCATCTTGCCCATGAGGCATGGTTCACAAGCATCAAGTGATTCGTAATCAAGTGATTCCAAAAGTCCATCAGCATGGAGTTTCTTCATGCGCTTTACACCAATATGACCTAAACGGCAGTGCCACAAATAAGTTGCACTATCATTATTAATTTTTCATCTTTTGGTTTCAATATTATGAATATGTGTATCACTACGATCGAGATCCAACGAACCATTTTCATTGGGTGTGTAACCATATAAGGTTTTATTCATGTAAACAGAACAACAATTTATTCTCTTACTTAAATGAATAACCGTATTGCAATAAACATGATCAAATCATATTCATGCTCAACGCAAACACCTAATAACACTTATTTAGGTTCAACACTAATCCCGAAAGTATAGGGAGTGTGCGGTGATGATCATATCAATCTTGGAACCACTTCCAACACACATCGTCACTTCACCCTTAACTAGTCTCTGTTCATTCTGCAACTCCCGTTTCGAGTTACTACTCTTAGCAACTGAACCAGTATTAAATACCGGGGGTTGCTACGAATACTAGTAAAATACACATCAATAATCCGTATATCAAATATACCTTTGTTCACTTTGCCATCCTTCTTATCCGCCAAATACTTGGGGCAGTTCCGCTTCCAGTGACCAGTCCCTTTACAGTAGAAGCACTTAGTCTCAGTCTTAGGACCAGACTTGGGCTTCTTCACTTGAGCAGCAACTTGCTTGCCGTTCTTCTTGAAGTTCCCCTTCTTTCCTTTGCCCTTTTCTTGAAACTAGTGGTCTTGTCTACCATCAACACTTGATATTTTTCTTGATTTCTACCTTCGTTGATTTCAGCATTACGAAGAGCTTGGGAATCGTTTCCGTTATCCTATGCATATCATAGTTCATCACGAAGTTCTACTAACTTGGTGATGGTGACTAGATAATTCTGTCAATCACTATCTTATCTGGAAGATTAACTCCCACTTGATTCAAGCGATTGTAGTACCCAGACAATCTGAGCACATGCTCACTGCTTGAGCTATTCTCCTCCATTTTTTAGCTATAGAACTTGTTGGAGACTTCATATCTCTCAACTCGGGTATTTGCTTGAAATATTAACTTCAACTCCTAGAACATCTCATATGGTCCATGACATTCAAAACGTCTTTGAAGTCCCGATTCTAAGCCGTTAAGCATGGTGCACTAAACTATCAAGTAGTCATCATATTGAGCTAGCCAAACGTTCATAACGTCTGCATCTACTCATGCAATAGGTCTGTCACCTAGCGGTGCATCAAAGACATAATTCTTCTGTGCAGCAATGAGGATAATCCTCAGATCAGGGATCCAATCCGCATCATTGCTACTAACATTTTTCAACATAATTTTTCTCTAGGAACACAATAAACTGGGAGCAACATCACGAGCTATTGATCTACAACATAGATATGCTAATACTACCAGGACTAAGTTCATGATAAATTAAAGTTCAGTTAATGATATTACTTAAGAAATCCCACTTAGATAGACATCCCTCTAATCCTCTAAGTGATCACGTGATCCAAATCAACTAAACCATGTCCGATCATCACGTGAGATGGAGTAGTTTCAATGGTGAACATCACTATGTTGATCATATCTACTATATGATTCACGCTTGACCTTTCGGTCTCCGTGTTCCGAGGCCATATCTGTTATATGCTAGGCTTGTCAAGTTTAACCTGAGTATTCCGCGAGTGCCACTGTTTTGCACCCGTTGTATTTGAACGTAGAGCCTATCACACCCGATCATCACTTGGTGTCTCAGCACGAAGAACTTTCGCAATGGTGCATACTCAGGGAGAACACTTATACTTTGATAATTTAGTGAGGGATCATCTTATAATGCTACCGTCAATCAAAGCAAGATAAGATGCATAAAAGATAAACATCACATGCAATCAATATAAGTGATATGATATGGCCATCATCATCTTGTACTTGTGATCTCCATCTCCGAAGTACCATCATGATCACCATCGTCACCGACGTGACACCTTGATCTCCATCGTAGCATCGTTGTCCTCTCGCCAATCTTATGCTTCCACGACTATCGCTACCGCTTAGTGATAAAGTAAAGCACTACAGCGCGATTGCATTGCATACAATAAAGTGACAACCTTATGGCTCCTGCCAGTTGCTGATAACTCGGTTACAAAACATGATCATCTCATACATTAAAATTTAGCATCATGTCTTGACCATATCACATCACAACATGCCCTGCAAAAACAAGTTAGACGTCCTCTACTTTGTTGTTGCAAGTTTTACGTGGCTGCTATGGGCTTAGCAAGAACCGTTCTTGCCTACGCATCAAAACCACAACGATAGTTTGTCAAGTTGGTGCTGTTTTAACCTTCGCAAGGACCGGGCGTAGCCACACTTGGTTCAACTAAAGCTGGAGAAACTGACACCTGCCAGCCACCTGTGTGCAAAGCACGTCGGTAGAACCAGTCTCGCGTAAGCGTATGCGTAATGTCGGTCCGGGCCGCTTCATCCAACAATACCGCCGAACCAAAGTGTGACATGCTGTTAAGCAGTATGACTTATATCGCCCACAACTCACTTGTGTTGTACTCGTGCATATTACATCAACGCATAAAACCTAGGCTCGGATGCCACTGTTGGGGAACGTAGTAATTTCAAAATTTTCCTACGCACACGCAAGATCATGGTGATGCATAGCAACTAGAAAGGAGAGTGTTGTCTACGTACCCTCGTAGACCGAAAGCGGAAGCATTAGCACAACGCGGTTGATGTAGTCGTACGTCTTCACGGCCCGACCGATCAAGCTCCGAAACTACGGCACCTCCGAGTTCTAGCACAGTGTTCAGCTCGATGACGATCCCCGGACTCCGATCCAGCAGAATGTCGGGGAAGAGTTCCGCCAGCACGACGGCGTGGTGAAGATCTTGATGTTCTACTGTCGCAGGGCTTCGCCTAAGCACCACTACAATATTATCGAGGATTATGGTGGAAGGGGGCACCGCACACGGCTAAGAGATCAATGATCAATTGTTGTGTCTTTGGGGTGCCCCCTGCACCTGTATATAAAGGAGGAAGGGAGGAGGAGGCTGGCCCTAGGAGGGGGCGTGCCAAGTGTGGAGTCCTACTAGGACTCCCTAGTCCTAGTAGGATTCCACCTCCCATATGGAATAGGAAAAGAGGAAGGGAAAAGGAGAAGGAAGGAAGGGGGCGCCCCCCTTCCCTAGTCCAATTCGGACCAGACCAAGGGGAGGGGTGCGGCCACCCTTGAGGCCTGTCGGTGTCAAAACCGGCGGATCTCGGGTAGGGGGTCCCGAACTATGCGTCTAGGTGGATGGTAATAGGAGACAAGGGACATGATGTTTTTACCCAGGTTTGGGCCCTCTCGATGGAGGTAAAACCCTACTCCTGCTTGATTGATATTGCTGATATGGGTAGTACAAGAGTAGATCTACCACGAGATCAAGGAGGCTAAACCCTAGAAGCTACCCTATGGTATGATTGTCTGTTCGTCCTATAGACTAAAACCCTCCGGTTTATATAGACACCGGAGAGGGCTAGGGTTACACAGAGTCGGTTACAATGGTAGGAGATCTACATATCCGTATCGCCAAGCTTGCCTTCCACGCCAAGGAAAGTCCCTTCCCGACACGGGACGAAGTCTTCAATCTTGTATCTTCATAGTCCAGGAGTCCGACCGAAGGTATAGTCCGGCTATCCGGACACCCCCTAATCCAGGACTCCCTCAGTAGCCCCTGAACCAGGCTTCAATGACGACGAGTCCGGCACGCAGATTGTCTTTGGCATTGCAAGGCGGGTTCCTCCTCCAAGTACTTCATAGATGATTTTGAACACAAAGGTAGTGTCCGGCTCTGCAAAATAAGTTTCCACATATTGCCATAGAGAGAATAATATTTACACAAATCTAATCTGCTGACGTATTCCGTAGCATGACATCACACCACGGCCAAGTCTTTATTCGAATCGCTTTACTGTCCCACCTCAGCGCGTTTAGCGAGGCAGTTTCCTTGGCACGTCTTGTCAAAGCAGAGATCGTGTCCCCTTATTCCGGGATTCTCATAAATACGGGCGTGGGTAACCCGACCGCGCCATTGATCACGGCGCTTGGGAGATAAGCGAGTTTTACCAGGCTAGTGAGGACGCATGGTCGCGTCCACCCATATAAGGGGATAAGGATCCACCTTTTCATCCACGCCTTCTTCCTCCTTTGCCTATCCATTTCCGCGCACTCGAGCTCCAGCGCCCAAGTCCGCACACCCCACCTCAACCTTCTCCAGCCATGTCCGGAGCGGGAGGCAAGTGGATGGTCTCCTCCGTCACGGAGGGACACATCAAAAAACTGAGGAAGGCCGAATACTTGTCTAACGACATTGCGCACCGGCTTCCCGAAGAGGGGCAGGTTATCCCCACCCCTAGGCCCCATGAGACGGTGGTGTTCCTCCCCCATTTCCTCCGCGGACTGGGCTTCCCTCTCCACCCATTTGTCCGGGGGCTCATGTTCTACTATGGCCTGGATTTCCACGATCTGGCCCCAAACTTTGTCCTCAACATCTCGGCGTTTATCGTCGTGTGCGAGGCTTTCTTCTGCATCCGCCCCCATTTCGGCCTATGGCTCAAGACTTTCAATGTCAAGCCGAAGGTGGTGCGCGGCACCCAGGCGGAGTGCGGAGGCGCCATGGTGGGCAAGATGCCCAACGTCCTATGGCTCGAGGGCTCCTTCTTGGAGACCATAAAGGGGTGGCAGTCGGGGTGGTTTTACATCACCGAGCCGCGCGACCCTGAATGGGTCGCAGCCCCTGAGTTCCGATCTGGACCCCCTACGCGGCTCACCTCCTGGAAAGAGACGGGCCTGTCGTGGGGTAAAAGAGGAGAGCTGACCGGACTCCAAACATGCGTCCAAACCCTGGTGGACAAGAAGCTCAAACTTGTCAATGTAGTCCAGGTTATGCTCATCCGCCGGATCCTCCCGTGTCAACAACGGGCTTTCAACCTGTGGGAGTTCGACCCGGCGCAGCACCGAACTCTGAGCAGACTCTTCGACACGACGTACGAAGATGCCTGGAAGGTGATTTTCAAGGGCGCCGAGGCCCCCGCATCCGCTACCGAGGATCGCGGATTCAGCACGCAGTGTCACGCTAGTGCGGTAAGCTGTTTTTTACCTTTTACAGGGTATTAGTTTTTCATAGTTTGACTCCATGCGGGATCTAAGCTCCCTTACCTTTGACAGGATTGGCAGGAGACGTCCGGACAGATCAACTGTCCGGCTCCTTTGCCCGAAGGCCCAGCGGACGCTCGCTTGGCGAAGCTGCTGGTTCCGGCACCCTATGTGGTGCCGGAGAAGAAGCCCAAGAAGAAGGCCACGGGGACTCGAAAGAGTGCCCGGCGCCTGGAGGTGTCGGATTCATCATCCGACGACTCCAAGACGCACTCCTCCCATGAAGACGAGGAGGAGGAAGAAGATACCTCTCCCCCTCCAGCGGGGGGAGGGAAGAAAAGGAAGGCCGCCCCAACTGGGGAGGCCGAAGGGTCCAAGAAGGGGAAGACCCTTCCTCCGGACTACCCCACCGATGCCGACGACGGCGAAGAGGAGTGGCCGCACAGGGCCAAGCCCCTGGCGAGATCATAAGTATTCGGACACCAGAGCAATTCATAGTGTTCCTTTCTTGCACAGCTCCTCCTTACGCCGAATATGACTATGCAGTCTGCCCAAGGCCGGGCTCGACGAGTCATCGAGCGGCTTCCTGGATTCGTCGGATGTGAATTCGCTTCCGACGGCTACCTCCACCCACCCTACGGACGACGCCGAGGTGGCGTCCCAACAGGTTCCAAGCCAGGAGGAGGTGGTCCTGGAGGCGCCGCAAGGCGACCTCCCGAACTCCGGGCGTAAAGGGGATAGAACCCCCAAGGGCTCCAAGTCCGGCCTTGAGCCGGACACCGCGCCGGAACCTTCAACGGTTCCGGACTCCGGTAGGCAGCCTCCTTCCAAGAGGAGCAAGCCTACCGAGCCGGTGACCTCCGTCCAACCGGAGGCACCGGACAATTTGCTGGAGGTGCTTAACGGCGCCTCCATCGACGAGGAGCACCGCACTATTATGAGTGCGGTGATCCAGAAGATTCAGTCCGCCAAGAGCGGACTGACTGAAGCCTGTGCCAGCCTTCTAACAGGTAATTATGGCAATGGGTCGGGTTTGGATCGGGTTGAACAATCTCAAATCCATATCCATGTCCATGAAGACAGTCTTTGCCCGCCCATGAAAAAATCCATGGGTGAAAAATTGTGTCCATGTCCAAACCCGATGGATATCCATACCCATTGGATATCCATTGGGTCCTCTCGAGACATATAAATAAGACATAACACAATATTAACATAAACTCTTCCATTCTTCACCTCGTGGTAGGCTAGGCTTCACTTATGGTAAATCAACATCCACTAACAACCTAATATCATTTAGTATTTTTTCTAAAAAATGAGAATGACGAGTCATTTAAGAAGGAGGTAAAAATAAGGGAAGGGGTGTTGGAGTATGTTACAGAGGGGATTGAATGTCAACTAAAAAAAGTTACGATGGGGATTGTGTAATTTCTTATGCATGTTTTAGATAAAAAAGTGTAAAATTGCTGTGGGACATATGACCGTGGGGCAGTGATAGCAGATTTTCCCCCATTAAGTCATACTATCGGGTCGGGTTTGGGTATATCCATGGGTACAAGATTATATCCATGCCCTATCCACGAACAATCGGGTCGGGTTTGGGCACCGCCCATGGACACAAAAGCATATCCAAACCCTATCCATTTGGGTCGGATATCCATGGATATCCATGTCCATGGATAAAATTGCCACAAGTAAAGAATATGTAAAAATATTACCGCATAGACAGTAGCCCCTGATGCTCTGTTCGGCGTTCGGAAAGAAAAGCCGAATAGAGGATCTAATAACATTCGCAGGAGTCTAACATAATCAAGTCAATATGCGTATGCAGGCTTCACTGCTGGCCTCCGCCGCACTGACTATGGAGGTGGATACGCTGAAGCAAAACCTCGCGCGGTCCGAGAACGAGCTCGGCCATGCCAAGAGGCAACTCGAGGAGAAGGAAGGTAAGTAATACCTTGCGCAAGTATATAGAGAAGATGTGGTTGAAAAAAATGACAGGATCAACGTGCTATTATAGGGGCCACGACCGAGGTGGCAACCCTTAAGAAAGCGCTGTCCGAGGCCGAAAACAGTGCAGTCGTGGAGCGCACGGAGAGAGGGAAGCAAGAGGCGCGGGTGGAGGAGTTGCAGAAAGAGCTCCAGGATCTCGTGAAAAAACACGAGAGTTTGGAGCTTGACTCAAAGACACAAGTGTCCGAGCTTGCGGCAGCCCTCGAAAGTGCGAAGTCTGCCAAGGCCGAAGCCCAGAAAGCCCTCCAAGAAATTGAAGCGATGAAGAAGATAGCGGCGGGTAAGGCATTCATTATGCAAAGCAAGCACGTGAAAGTGAATTACTTGTTACTTACCCGAGTCCGGAGCTCTCCAGGAGCATTCGCAGATTTGCCCCGCAGTGCGTCTGATACCGCCGCCTACTATCGATCCGAGGAGGGGAGCTTGATGGAGAAGGTGTTCTGGTCTCAGTATGCTGAGGCCGGACACCTGGTGCCTTTGAGCAACCACTGAGGCAAATGGTCGAGCTCCACAAGGTGGCCGAACAGGCCATAAAGGGCCTCATAGTTCGGCTTTGTCCTGGAGAGGCTCTGCCTGGGAGCTACTTCGGGCTGGTGAGGTGGCTGGTGGATGCATGTCCACAGCTTGAAGTAATCAAGCGCTCCGTCTGCATCGAAGGTGCCCGTAGGGCGCTTGCCCGTGCTAAAGTGCACTGGGGCAAGATGGATGCGGAGAAGCTGGTGAAGGACGGGCCGCCGCCGGGCAAGGAGCATCGCGTCCCGGAAGCGTATTATGAGGGCGTCCTGAAGGGTGCCCGCCTTATAGCGGATGAATTCTCCAAAGATGTAATTTTTGAGTAAACTCGCATTTGTGATTCTGTACGCTGAAAACTTGTTCATATGCGCTAAGCAACGCTTTTGAATTTAAAATATTACCTTCTGTGCGGCCGTTTATCAAATTTGAGAGATGGCGAGTCGTCGGCTTCTGCCCCCATGCCACGAGTGCTGGGGTGTTCGGGATAAACATGAGCGCTCCTTTTCCCATTCTTGGGTCCTTCGAGGGAGGCGCTCAACACAACGAACAAGGCAATCAGACTATAATGCTTGAACACTCTCACTTAGCCATAGAATTCTATAATTTTAAATTTCGGCGAAGCCCCTAGTGTTCGAAAGACCGAGTTCGGGGCGCTATCCACGCCTAGGCCGGACAAAGCCGACTCCTCGCTCTAAGCGGCATAAGTCTTTAGGGACTCGAAAACCTCTCGAATAGCGACCAGCTCTCGCCTCATCATGACTGTCAGTTTTAGCTTTCTCTACTGAGGTGCTTAGCCCAGCTCAACTGGGGCACAATCACAGTAGTTCTCCTAGTGCTACCTTAGCCGATATAACGGAACGTAAGGTACCAAAACATAGGAGCCGGGCAAACCCAACTATTGACCCAAGACATGATTCGGAGCCGATGCATATAATGCTATAAGTTCGGGGTGCCGCACTTGTGAAAGTGTTCGGACTTCTCACACCGTATTGTGGGGTACTTAAGCCCCTGGCATATTGGCCGTACGAAAGTGTACGGGTACAACATGTCATTAATGAACATATATTCGTAAAAAAGAGTAATGCAATAATAGACGGAAGCTATGCATTGTTTATTTAAAAAAGCTGCGATCAAAGCAGAACGATACAAATAGTGCAATAAGCAAAAGATGGGACTATTTAACATGTCCTTTCCAGGGGTGAGCTGCGGAATGGTATGTGAAACAGGTATACTGCTCGTTATAGAGACCACCTTAGAGTTCCATAGTGCGGCGTAGCTTTCTGCTTCCTTGGTTGTATCGTTTGTGCGGCAATTGTACTGCCGGACAAGCCTTCCGAAGAATGGAGTCCTGAAAATAATAGAAAATGAAGAAGTCAGCAGCCCCTAGTGTGGTTTAAGACGTGTTTCGGGCGTGCCGTGATGGTGCCCCTCCCCCTTTGCCCATGATATTTCCAGAGCGTAGTTATGTACGCGCAACACTGGTTTTGCAAGTTCGCGAGGGCTGGGGTTGGGGCCGCATTTCTACGCTTTCTCGGAACATGCCAGGCGGTCTTGTTGTAGGTTACTCCGGGAACGCTTGACGGTGTCGAGACATTTAATGGCCGGACTGGAGAATTGCCTTGAGAGGCTGTTTTGTACTTCCGCTGCGATAGCCGCCGTATGCTCCTCCGTTCGGAGAGAGCGTTCGGTGTTTCCATTGACCGTGATGACTCCTCGAGGGCCTGGGATCTTGAGCTTGAGGTATGCGTAGTGCGGCACCGCATTGAACTTGGCAAATGCGGTTCGCCCGAGCAGTGCGTGATAGCCACTGCGGAACGGGACTATGTCAAAGATTAACTCCTCGCTTCGGAAATTATCCGGAGATTCGAAGACCACTTCAAGTGTAACTGAGCCTGTACAGTTGGCCTCTACACCTGGTATGACGCCTTTAAAGGTCGTTTTAGTGGGTTTAATCCTCGAGGGATCGATGCCCATTTTCCACACTGTATCCTGGTAAAGCAGGTTTAGGCTGCTGCTGCCGTCCATAAGGACTCTAGTGAGGTGAAATCCGTCAATAATTGGGTCTAGAACCAATGCGGCGAATCCGCCATGACGGATGCTAGTGGGGTGGTCCCTTCGATCAAAAGTGATCGGACAGGAAGACCATGGGTTGAACTTTGGGGCGACTGGCTCCATCGCGTATACGTCCCTTAGCGCACGCTTCCGCTCCCTCTTGGGGACTTGGGTTGCGTATATCATGTTCACCGTCCGCACTTGTGGGGGAAAACCTTTTTGTCCACTATTGTTCGGTGGCCGGGGCTCCTCCTCGTCATCGCTATGCAGCCCCTTGTCTCTGCTTTCGGCATTTAACTTGCCTGCCTGCTTGAACACCCAACAATCCCTGTTGGTGTGATTGGCTGGTTTTTCGGGGGTGCCATGTATCTGGCATGAGCGGTCGAGTATTCGGTCCAAACTGGACGGGCCCGGAGTATTTCTTTTGAATGGCCTTTTCCGCTGACCGGGTTTAGAGCCTCTGAATCCGGCATTAATGTCGTATCCTCAGCATTGTCGCCGTTAATGTGGTGCTTTTGCTTGTTGCGACGCGACCTGCCACTGCTGTCCTTAGTATCCGAATTACCAGGGCTCTTGGTCATGTTATTGCTGCGAGCTGGCCAGCTGTCTTCTCCCGTGCAAAAGCGGGTCATAAGTGTCGTGAGGGCTTCCATAGATTTCGGCTTTTCCTGTCCTAGGTGCCGTGCAAGCCACTCGTCGCGGATGTTGTGCTTGAAGGCTGCTAGGGCCGCTGCGTCCGGACAGTCGACGATTTGATTTTTCTTGGTTAGGAACCGTGTCCAGAATTGTCTAGTCGATTCCTATGGCTGCTGAATTATGTGGCTAAGGTCATCGGCGTCTGGTGGTCGCACATAAGTGCCCTGGAAATTGTCGAGGAATGCGGTTTCCAGGTCCTCCCAACAACCAATTGATTCTGCTGGCAAGCTGTTAAGCCAATGCCGAGCTGGTCCTTTAAGCTTGAGTGGGAGGTATTTGATGGCGTGTAGGTCATCACCGCGGGCCATGTGGATATGAAGGAGATAGTCCTCGATCCATACCGCAGGATCTGTTGTGCCATCGTATGATTCGATGTTCACGGGTTTGAAACCCTCGGGGATTTGATGATCCATTACTTCATCTGTGAAGCATAGTGGGTGTGCGGCGCCTCTGTATTGGGCTATATCACGATGCAGCTCAAACGAGCTTTGTCTACTGTGTTCGGCCCGGCCGGATTGACTGTATCCGGAGTGACGATTACCGTCTCATGCCGTGGGGCGCCCACGCGATCCGCAGATCGATCTTGTTTGCCTTGCCTTGTCCTCCAATATATCTCGCAGGTCTGGCGCATTTTCCCGTGCCTTGGTATTTTTTGAGCGGCGCCGGGGTGCGGCTTGAGTGGAGGGCCAAGAGGCCTCTCTGTTGCGGCCACGGGGTGGCCGGTCGTCCGCATCATGCGCTGGTGATGTAGGTTTAGGTGCTTCCTCCTCTAATC
The DNA here is from genome assembly GCF_056163025.1 of Triticum urartu. Lineage (NCBI taxonomy): Eukaryota > Viridiplantae > Streptophyta > Magnoliopsida > Poales > Poaceae > Triticum > Triticum urartu. Next base: position 417,287,444 of record NC_141877.1, on the reverse strand, counting down.
GGGGTAGCAACCTGCGCTTTGGGTAGCTCTTGGAGGGGCGTTCGAGTTCATACTCTTCGGCCGCAAGGACTTTAGTCCATCTGTCGGCTAGCAAATCTTGATCAGCTCTAAGCTGTTGCTATTTTTTCTTGAGGCTGCTCGCCGTGGCCATAAGCCTGTGTTTGAAACGCTCTTGTTCGACGGGATCCTCCAGCACGACAAATTTGTCGTCGTCGAGGCTTGCCTCGTCTTCGGAGGAAGGCATATAATTATCGTCCTCGACCTCTCTGTCTGCTGCTCTCTCATGAGGGCTGGCTTCTCCATCCTCCTGTGCTGAATCTTGCTGGAGGTGGTTGTCTTGGGCACTGTCCGGGGTGTTATTATCTCCCGTGCCGGAATCACCGTTTTTGCTTAGGCGGGATTTAGAGTGGCGCCGCTGACGCCGGCGCTTAGGCTGCTTCTTGGAGGGGTCATCCTCCGCTGTTCCATCGCCATTGCCTTCTTTTGGGGTGTCCACCATGTATATATCATACGATGAGGTGGCTTTCCAGTGCCCTATAGGCGCTAGTTCTTGATCGTCTCCTGCATCGGCGTCCATACCGTCGATGTCTTCGGAGTCGAAGTCGAGCATGTCGGTTAAATCATCGACAGTGGCTACGAAGTGGGTGGTGGGTGGGCTTTGAATTTCTTCATCATCCGCATCCCAACCTTGCTGACCATAGTCCGGCCAGGGCTCTCCTGATAAAGAGAGAGACTTTAGTGAATTCAGAATATCGCCGAAGGGCGAGTGCTGAAAGATGTCCGTGGCGGTGAACTCCATGATCGGCCCAATCAGGTTCGATCGGTAGGGGCGCGGAGGGCTCGGAGATTGGAGAGGAGTCCGACTCCTTGGAGTCACGGGCTTCGCAGAGAATAGGGCTGGTTTTCGGCTCGATCACCGTAGATATTGCAGCCCCCGAGGCGGTGTCCAACCACCCATCCTCGATTGGCGCAGTTGGCTCCGAATTAAGGGTCGGAGTTGATGCGGGTGCGGCCTCCAGGGCACTGTTCGGTGGCAGAGCTAGATCATGCCCATCGTGACAGTGCGGCACGCTCGGCTGCGGCTCGAATCCGTCGAAGATCAAGTCTCCGCGGAGGTCGGCAGTATAGCTCAAACTTCCAAATCTGACCTGATGGCCAGGGGCGTAGCTTTCGATCTGCTCCAGATGACCAAGCGAATTGGCCCGCAGTGCAAAGCCGCCGAATACGAAGATCTGTCTGGGGAGAAAGGTCTCACCCTGGATTGCATCGCTGTTGATGATCGGAGAAGCCATCGGGCCTAAAAGTGACGACACAGAGGAACTCTCAATGAAAGCACCAATGTCGGTGTCAAAACCGGCGGATCTCGGGTAGGGGGTCCCGAACTGTGCGTCTAGGCGGATGGTAACCGGAGACAAGGGACACGATGTTTTTACCCAGGTTCGGGCCCTCTCGATGGAGGTAAAACCCTAGTCCTGCTTGATTGATATTGATGATATTGGTAGTACAAGAGTAGATCTACCACGAGATCAAGGAGGCTAAACCCTAGAAGCTAGCCTATGGTATGATTGTCTGTTCGTCCTACGGACTAAAACCCTCCGGTTTATATAGACACCGGAGAGGGCTAGGGTTACACAAAGTCGGTTACAATTTTAGGGGATCTACATATCCGTATCGCCAAGCTTGCCTTCCACGCCAAGGAAAGTCCATTCCGGACACGGGACGAAGTCTTCAATCTTGTATCTTCATAGTCCAGGAGTCAGACCGAAGGTATAGTCCGGCAATCTGGACACCTCCTAATCCAGGACTCCCTCAAGGCCCTTTTCCTTCTTTCCCGTATGGCCCAATAAGGCCCAATACGTATTCCCGTAACTCTCCGGTACTCCGAAAAATACCCGAATCACTCGGAACCTTTCCGATGTCCGAATATAGTCGTCCAATATATCGATCTTTACGTCTCGACCATTTCGAGACTCCTCGTCATGTCCCCGATCTCATCTGGGACTCCGAACTCCTTCGGTACATCAAAACTCATAAACTCATACTATAACTGTCATCGAAACCTTAAGCGTGCGGACCTACGGGTTCGAGAACAATGTAGACATGACCGAGTCACGTCTCCGGTCAATAACCAATAGCGGAACCTGGATGCTCATATTGGCTCCCACATATTCTACAAAGATCTTTATCGGTCAGACCGCATAACAACATACATTGTTCCCTTTGTCATCGGTATGTTACTTGCCCGAGATTCGATCGTCGGTATCTCAATACCTAGTTCAATCTCGTTACCGGCAAGTCTCTATACTCGTTCCGTAATACATCATCCTGCAACTAACTCATTAGTTGCAATGCTTGCAAGGCTTAAGTGATGTGCATTACCGAGAGGGCCCAGAGATACCTCTCCGACAATCAGAGTGACAAATCCTAATCTCTAAATACGCCAACCCAACAAGTACCTTTTGAGACACCTGTAGAGCACCTTTATAATCACCCAGTTACGTTGTGACGTTTGGTAGCACACAAAGTGTTCCTCCGGTAAACGGGAGTTGCATAATCTCATAGTCATAGGAACATGTATAAGTCATGAAGAAAGCAATAGCAACAAACTAAACGATCAAGTGCTAAGCTAACGGAATGGGTCAAGTCAATCACATCATTCTCCTAATGATGTGATCACGTTAATCAAATGACAACTCATGTCTATGGCTAGGAAACTTAACCATCTTTGATTCAACGAGCTAGTCAAGTAGAGGCATACTAGTGACATACTGTTTGTCTATGTATTCACACATGTATTATGTTTCCGGTTAATACAATTCTAGCATGAATAATAAACATTTATCATGATATAAGGAAATAAATAATAACTTTATTATTGCCTCTAGGGCATATTTCCTTCATGTCAATGATATGTAGACCGTTATCCAACTGCATCTACTACTAATACTCTACCCCAAGACCGCTATCTAGCATGCATCTCGAAGTATTAAGTTCATAGCAAACAGAGCATTGCAATAAGAACGATGACATAAGATAGACAATAAAACTATCATCCAAGTGTGATAAAGAAACCATCGTTCTATCCTTAGTGGCAACAACACAATACTTCTCTTGTCTTTTTCTGTTTGTGGGATACATATCACCGCAAGATATAAACCCACTACAATGCACAACTCTCTCTGAGAAACTACCAATCAAATTGATGAAAGAAACTTCAAAAGATTCAGTTTATTTCATGAACAATTTGATCATAAAGTGACAATTCATTATATCCCAACAAACACACCACCGATTACACCATATGGATCCCGATCATGTGAGGCAGCTGTGATGCCCCCGATTTGACCGTACACTAATCATACACGCAAACGTGTACAATCAAGATCAGGGACTCATGGGAAGATATCACAACACAACTCTACAAATAAAATAAGTCATACAAGCACCATATTACAAGCCAGGGGCCTCGAGGGCTCGAATACAAGAGCTCGATCATAGAAGAGTCAGCGGAAGTAACAATATCTGAGTACAGACATAAGTTAAACAAGTTTGCCTTAAGAAGACTAGCACAAACTGGGATACATATCGAAAGAGGCACAGACCTCCTGCCTGGGATCCTCCTAAACTACTCCTGGTCGTCGTCAGCGGGATGCACGTAGTAGTAGGCACCTTCCGAGTAGTAGTAGTCGTCGTCGTCGACGTAGTAGTAGGCACCTTCTCTTGATTCCACTAATGATTCTCTTAGCCAAGTTACACTTGAGCAAGAAAATAGATTATTGAAGGGAATTATAGAGAAAGGTGTTTACAAGAGCCTTGCCGGAAGTAAGCAATTCAAGGAAATTTTACGCAAGCAAGGAAGGCACCGGAAGAATCAAGGTGTTGGTTTTGAACGAAAGTTCAATGCCAATGGAGTTGAGTGGGAAGAAGATCAATACCCCAAGACGAAGTTTGTTCCTCAACAAGAGAAGTATGATCCTACTTCTTTCAAAGGGACACAAGCTCAAGATGATCTTCCACCACAAGACCACAAGCAAAGAGGCAAGGACAAGCTTCAAGAGGAAATTGATGCATTTGAAGAATCTCCTAAGGCCTTGGTCAAGTGGGTTCCCAAGACTACTTCAAGTTCCACTTCATCAAGTACAACTACAACACCAAGGATTCCCATCAAGATGGTGTGGATCCCGAAGAAGAAGAACTAGATAGTTCTTGAGGGTGACTTCGCCAACATACTTCACTCTTATCATCTTGGCAAGAACAAGTGCAATCAACTTCCACATCTTGCACTAGTTCAAGGAGTCACAAACCCTCTTGTTGGTAAGACAAGGGACAAGGTAACCTAAAAGCTTTCATAGACATCATCTTGTGTGTGCATCACTTTATGTCTATGGATATCCTTGTTTGTTCCTTGTGGGACTAACCCGTGTAGGTATTGAAAGTGCAACTCACTCCAATGGATAGCTTCAAATGATCTACATCAACATTGAGCATCCACATCTTCAACATCTACATGAAGTCATCATCGACAAAACCCAAGGTTAGTTCATCCCTCTTAGGGGGGATCTCACATATAGGGGGAGCTTTACTCTAAGAATTGAGCTAAAGCAACTCTAATGGTGTGAACACAACAATGCTTTATGTAAAAGTGGTAACCCCACTTGTGCTTAAACGATGAGTATGACCTATGATCAAATGTTCTCATTTGACTCCTAAGTTAATATACTCATATATAGATGACCTAGTCATCGCAAATTGTTTGATAGATGCTAGAATTGGTTGTGCATGCTTTGCCACATATTTCAATTGCCATTTTATTGTGTGAGCATGTTGATTGCATATTTTACTCATTTGAGGACATCCACTTGTTGTTTTGATTGATTGGTTTTATTTTCTTTTGCCAAGTGGATGGACAAGAATGCCTAAGAACCCTCTCTAGCTATCTATGCTTTTCTCGTCTCAAACTCCATTCATGCTACATCACAAAATTTGATCAAGTCAGATTCGAACCACTCTGTGTGAGGAGCACTCGGAGTCCCCGATTCGTCATAGACTTAAACTTCCAAAACTTCTTTGTGCGTTTCGGTCTGACCGATTCATCCATTTCGGTCATACTGAGATCACTAAGTCGATCTAGGTTTTCAATCTCGGTGCAACCGATTTGAACCTTTCGGTCACACCGAGTTTCAGTAACTGTTTGCAGTTATGAATCTCAGTGCCACCGAGTTGTTCCACTCGGTCACACCGACAGGGTCGGACTATATATACCCACGGGTCAAATTTTGGAAAACTTTCCAAACCTCCTCGACCCGCGCTTAGCCCGCTCTGCCTCCAGGGTCTCCGGATCGTCTTCCTCGTTGCCAGCCGCCTCCTGCCGCTGGTCTCCGCCGCCGTCAACGGGAATCATCCCCGCCGTTGCCCCGTAGCGAGTTCATCGCCGAACTAGGGTATGAACTCGATCACTGTGCTATCCCTATCTGATTCCTAGCACATTGTGTTCGCCATGTATCTTGCCACGATTGAGATCATTCTTATCCAGTCAAAACACTCCATAGTTTAGTCGTGAATTGAAAATTTAGGGTTAGGTTTCCGCCAAAACCATCTTGGACCCACCGAGTTGTGGAACTTGGTACCACCGATTCGGCTCAGGCCATTGCACATGTAATTTTCGGTCTGACCGAGAATTGCAAATCGGTGTGACCGAGTTCAGGACTTTGTGAAACCCTAACAGTCTCGGTGCCACCGAACTGTGACTCGGTCTGACCGAGTTCACTAGTTTAGGTTCCAACAGCTGCTTCGGTATCACCGAGTTTACAAATCGGTTGATCCAAAATGCTTTCTGTGGAAAACTAAAACTAAGTTTTTGACTCATTCTTTTGCAAAAACCTCTGCATTTTGTGATGCTCATCCACTCTATCTCATCTATATCTATTCACAGGGTCTGCTGTCAGTGTTTGCAATATGTTTGATCAGAGTGACAGCCAGAACAGGTCAGAGGAGCAGGTTCACCTGAGTGAGGGCACTAGTCCCTCTAGCAGTTCAGATGATGGTAGCAGGAGCACCCCAAGAAACTTACCCAAAGCTGCCACTAGGGCCAGAAAGAAGAAGACCTCTGAATCTGAGGATGAAGACTATGTGGCAGTTGAGGATGAGGCCACTTCCAAGAAGAAAGTGGTTATAGCACTGCTGCTGCCACCAAGCCAGGCATGAAGCAAAAGGTTCCTGCAAAGAGAATTCCAATGTCTAAGGCCAAAGCATCTACTCAAGTCCCTTTGGGATCTGAAATCAAAGAGGCTGCTGCAGAAGGGAAGAAGAGGAAGGAGAGGATCAAAAGGACCACTGCTAGAGTGCTTGGGAGATCCTCAATCATGAGAGATTCTGAAGAGGAAGAGGAAGAAGAGGTTGCTGCACCAGCACCCAAGGCACAAAAGCTGATGGGTGATGCTATAAAGTCAGGGGCTGCAACATCAAAGCCCAAAGAAGCACCCAAAGCAGCCTCCAAGCCCAAGAGTGCACCTAAGAGGAATACCAGGAGTATACCAGCTGCTGAAAAGAACAAGGCCCCAGTGCCTAAAGTTGCTGCTGATGAAGATGATGAAGGACAAGTCTCGAGGAAGCTCAAACCCAAAATCCCAGATCACAATGATGCTCATCCAGTAGCTGAGAACATGAAGATAAGGAAGGACTCAGGTCTGAGGCTATGGAGAGAGTCAGATCCATATGCCACCAGGAGAAGGACTGCTGTTGATTACAGGTTCCACATAAAGGAACAACAGGACTTCTATGAGACAGTGTTGCTTGACAAGAAGCCCATAGTGTGTGACATGAGATGGGTCGACTGGGACTACATCAAGGAGAATTAGGATCACTATCCAGGTGTACATGATAGTTTCAAGGCTTGTGGAGTCGATGAGTTTGTGGCTCAGAAGCTCACAAAATGGAATGATGAGCTCATCATGCAGTTCTACTCCACAGCTCATTTCTACCCAGATGGAAGGATTGTCTGGATGTCTGAAGGTACGAGGTACCAGTCCACGGTTGCTGAATGGGCGAAGTTGATCAATGCCCCAAAAGAGAGTGAAGATGACTTGGATGTCTATGCCAACAGGAAGAAGGATCACAACACAATGGCACACATGTACAAGGAGATCCCAGATGCTGCTCTTGAGACACATAAGTTTGGATCTGTACATTACCTTCCTCCAGGCTTGCCAACCATCAACTGGATCCTCATGCACACTCTCTTGCCAAAGTCAGGTGATCACAAGATGATCAGAGGCCATGCAATTAACTTGCTTCACATCTTTGATGTCCCACAGAAGTTCAAAGTCATGAGCCTAATAGTTGAAACTATCAAGAGGACAGCTGCAGATCAGAAGAGGAGTTGTGGGTATGCCCCACAGATCCAGGAGCTAATCAACTCCAAGATGGGCACTGGTACATATCTGGTGGACAAGGAGCACATGCCTATCTATCCAGACTTCGAGGACAACATTGTGGTTATGAAGGAGGATGGACCATCTTCTGTGCACGCACAAGCCAAGAAGGAGAAGGCAAAAGCTGAAAAGGCTGCAAGGATGCCAACTACTAAAGAAGCATCTCAGTATCTCCTGAAGAGCAAGCAAGATCATCTTGGCTACCTGATTGCATCCAGTCTGAGGATTGAGAAGGGACTGGCCACCCTGACTCAAAACCACGAGAGCTTGGAAGGAATCGTGGAGCAAAAATTCTATGACTTGGATGTGAAAGTAACTGAGATTCAGTCTGTTGTGGAGCAACTTCAAGATGATATGCAGGAGAGGAAGGGCAAGACAACCACTGATGCATTTGCCAGAGTGCCTAGAGCTCAGAGGTCTGCTGCAGTGCCTGTTCCAGACATTAAAGCCACTTCATCTGCACCAGCTACAGCTTCAGCGCAACCAGCTCTAGTACCTACTCCATCAGCTCCATCTACTTCGACTAAAGCCTTCGTTCTTGGAGTCATCCGGACACCACCACCTGAAGACTAAGCTTGAGAGACGTTTTAGTGCTATGCATTTTCTATGAACTTTTTGGTAACTTGTTGCCAAAGGGGGAGAAACATGTATAGATCATAGGCTTCGAGAGAGAGCGTTGCTTTTTATTCTCTCTTGCTTTGGTGGTTGAACTTTGTTTGTCTTTTGATTGCTTGAGATACTATCCTATTATCTGTGAGACATTGATGATCATGTGGTTGATCATAAGCTATACTTATGCTTGTTAGATGATATTATCTTACTTATCCTTATATGATCATTCACTTTGCTTGGTGATGAGTGCATGTATTCAATCTTTATTATTTTGAGCGCTCCACCAAGATGTATGTGACATAGAAGAGTAACCAAGGAGTTGAACCAAGGAGTTTGTAAGGGCAAGGAGATCGCCTACTTCATGAAGATCTACCGCTAGTGAGGCAAGTCCTTCGTGGGCGACGGCCGTGATGGAATAGACAAGGTTGTTTCTTCGTGGACCCTTTGTGGGTGGAGCCCTCCGTGGACTCGCGCACCCGTTACCCATAATAGTTTCCGAGTTCACATAGATTCGAAAAGGCATAGGTTCAACCCTTAGGGGCATCTTGGGAACTTATACCACAAGATTCAATAGTAAATAACACAAGCTCAATAGTAGAGCATGGGTGACAAAACGAGAGGATACAATTTACCAAAGGCATTATGTTTCCGAGGGAAGGCTCACAAGGTTAATGAATATGAAGGACGCCGCTGGATAACACAGGACAAAGGGTCTGGTGGTCCACAAGGGATCTGATGTGAGCATCAGTACCCAACCAGAGGGAGAAAGAATGCAAGGAGATCAGATTATAGAAACAACTGACTAATTCAAAGCTCAAATGTAAAGGAATTATGATTTCTCACCCAGGGATCAAAAGCAAACGCTCTGATTAAGAACGGATAAGTTGAATAGACTTAGGGTACATTCAACGACAACTTGATTGGTCGAGGACCAGCTCATGTTCAAAATGACGCCTGAGCCGGAAGGATGAATTCAAAGATCTGATTGAGGATTGCGAGCATTCGCAACATATCGAATCAAGTGACTCGAAATGATAGTGACATCGGATGTCAACGGAGATTACCAGAAGTATGGAATTAACCATAATGCAGGAAGGCAAGGAAATCAAGAGCAATGGGCTGCTGAGGATTTTCAGAAAATCGAATGGTATTTCGAGGACTTATGTGAAACACATGAACGGCTAGGGATGAGCGGATACTCGGCAAGTGCGAGGAATTATCCGTAGGGGTATTTATGTGGCTAGTAACTGCAAGGCAGTAGGCACAAAGTATTCTCAGAATATCCGAAGTATTTCAGGGTATCTTGTAATAACAAGAACAATTGGAAGTGAAGCTATGGACGACAAGTGTATGTAGTTATCCATAAAAATTTATCGGTGGTAGGGATCGCAATGGCGAAAGGCACAAGGGTCCCGGGAAAGCATCAGAGAGTGTCTTCAGAATCTTCTGGTGCAGCCGGCAATCATCTGTAATAAGGGGCTCTCTGGGAGGAAGTAGTCACGAGAACCTAGAGTCAGATTTAGTAAAATCATTTAACCCGAATAGAAGAGAGATCAGAGTCCCAGAGTATAGACAAGGAATAAAAGATCCTAATACCACCCAATGGCAACGTGGGCCCGTAAGGCGCACAGCCATGTTAGTAAAAGTTTTGTAATGTCTAGACTCGACTTCGGCCAAGGAGTGTGGAAGGGGGATTCCTACAGGCAGTCGGCTCTGATACCAACTTGTGACGCCACCGATTTGACCATACACTAATCATACACGCAAACGTGTACGATCAAGATCAGGGACTCACGGGAAGATATCACAACACAACTCTACAAATAAAATAAGTCATACAAGCATCATATTACAAGCCAGGGGCCTCGAGGGCTCGAATACAAGAGCTCGATCATAGACGAGTCAGCGGAAGTAACAATATCTGAGTACAGACATAAGTTAAACAAGTTTGCCTTAAGAAGACTAGCACAAACTGGGATACAGATCGAAAGAGGCGCAGGCCTCCTGCCTGGGATCCTCCTAAACTACTCCTGGTCATCGTCAGCGGGATGCACGTATTAGTAGGCACCTCCCGAGTAGTAGTAGTCATCATCGACGGTGGCGTCTGGCTCCTGGGCTCCATCGTCTGGTCGCAGCAATCGGGAATAGGAAAGGGGAAAAAGGGGAAGCAAAGAAACCATGAGTACTCATCCAAAGTACTCGCAAGCAAGGAGCTACACTACATATGTATGCATTGGTATCAAATGAAATAAGGGGTATCATATGTGGACTGAACTGCAGAATGCCGGAATAAGAGTGGGATAGCTAGTCCTATCGAAGACTATGCTTCTGGCCACCTCCATCTTGCAGCATGTAGAAGAGAGTAGATGGTAGGTTCACCAAGTAGCATCGTGTAGCATAATCCTAACCGATGATCCTCCCCTCGTCGCCCTGTGAGAGAGCGACTGATGAAGCTATGTACCTAGGGTAGGGTCATGGACCTGTCCAAACTGACCTACCCAAGGACATCTCCAGAAGAAATCATCTTTCAATCGACTTGGAGGTGTTCCACTCGACAGACTCGAAGATACTCGACCAAGAAGCAACCACTCGACCAAGACCAAGCCACTCGATAGTCAGGAGACCTAAAGGCACTCTGCATGCTAACGGTCGGTTATTAAGTAGCTTTTATGGTCATCATAGCACTTTATTACTAGCGTTACCAGTAACGTCCTGCCTTAATGTACATTGAACCCTTTGTAACGTTGGCTGGCTGGGGTCCTGGCGCACTCTATATAAGCCACCCCCCTCCTCCGAGACAAGGGTTCGCACCCCTGTAATTCATACACGCATAATCCAGTCGACCGCCTTCGGGCTCCGAGACGTAGGGCTATTACTTCCTCCGAGAAGGGCATGAACTCGTAAACCTTGCGTGCTTACAACTTCTCCATAGCTAAGATCTTGCATCTCCATACTTACCCCCCTACACTACTGTCAGACTTAGAACCACGACAGTTGGCGCCCACCGTGGGGCAGGTGTTTTAGCGTTTTGTTGGAGGAGTTGCGATCTTTTCCGACCCGAATCTGTTGGGGAACGTAGTAATTTCAAAATTTTCCTACGCACACGCAAGATCATGGTGATGCATAGCAACGAGAGGGGAGAGTGTGATCTACGTACCCTTGTAGACCGACAGCGGAAGCGTTAGCACAACGCGGTTGATGTAGTCGTACGTCTTCACGGCCCGACCGATCAAGCACCGAAACTACGAGACCTCCGAGTTTTAGCACACGTTCAGCTCGATGACGATCCCCGGACTCCGATCCAGCAAAGTGTCGGGGTAGAGTTCCGTCAGCACGACGGCGTGGTGACGATCTTGATGTACTACCGTCGCAGGGCTTCGCCTAAGCACCGCTACAATATTATCGAGGATTATGGTGGAAGGGGGCACCGCACACGGCTAAGAATATGATCACGTGGATCAACTTGTGTGTCTAGAGGTGCCCCCCTGCCCCCGTATATAAAGGAGCAAGGGGGAGGAGGCCGGCCCTAGGAGGGGCGCGCCAGGGAGTAGGATTCCTACTCCTAGTTGGAGTAGGTTTCCTCCTTTCCTAGTCCAACTAGGAGAAGGGGGGAAAGGGGGGAAGAGGGGAAGGAAGGGAGAGAGGGGCCGCGCCCCAAACCTCTTGTCCAATTCGGACTGGGCTTGGGAGGGGCATGCGCCACCTCCTGGTCCTTTCCACTAAGGCCCATTAAGGCCCATTGCTTCTTCCTCGTATTCCCGTAACTCCCCGGTACCTCCGAAAATACCCGAATCACTTGGAACCTTTCCGATATCCGAATATAGTCGTCCAATATATCGATCTTTACGTCTCGCCATTTCGAGACTCCTCGTCATGTCCCCGATCTCATCCGGGACTCCGAACTCCTTCGGTACATCAAAACTCATAAACTCATAATATAACTGTCATCGAAACCTTAAGCGTGCGGACCCTACGGGTTCGAGAACAATGTAGACATGACCGAGACACATCTCCGGTCAATAACCAATAGCGGAACCTGGATGCTCATATTGGCTCCCACATATTCTACGAAGATCTTTATCGGTCAGACCGCATAACAACATACGTTGTTCCCTTTGTCATCGGTATGTTACTTGCCAGAGATTCGATCGTCGGTATCTCAATACCTAGTTCAATCTCGTTACCGGTAAGTCTCTTTACTCGTTTCGTAATACATCATCTCGCAACTAACTCATTAGTTGCAATGCTTGCAAGGCTTATGTGATGTGCATTACCGAGAGGGCCTAGAGATACCTCTCCGACAAACGGAGTGACAAATCCTAATCTTGAAATACGCTAACCCAACATGTACATTTGGAGACACCTGTAGAGCTCCTTTATAATCACCCAGTTACGTTGTGACGTTTGGTAGCACACAAAGTGTTCCTCCGGCAAACGGGAGTTGCATAATCTCATAGTCATAGGAACATGTATAAGTCATGAAGAAAGCAATAGCAACATACTAAACGATCGGGTGCTAAGCTAATGGAATGGGTCATGTCAATCACATCATTCTTCTAATGATGTGATCCCGTTAATCAAATAACAACTCTTTTGTTCATGGTTAGGAAACATAACCATCTTCGATTAACGAGCTAGTCAAATAGAGGCATACTAGTGACACTCTGTTTCTCTATGTATTCACACATGTATTATATTTCCGGTTAATACAATTCTAGCATGAATAATAAAAATTTATCATGATATAAGGAAATAAATAATAACTTTATTATTGCCTCTAGGGCATATTTCCTTCAGAATCATCATGGTTTTCGGCGGAGTTTTGGTGGAGGGCCGCGAGATCCGTATCAGCGCGCTCACGTTCATCGTCGACGACTTCGCTTGGCTTTAGGAGGATCCGCTCGACGTGGATGCACTCCCTGTCCACGGGGCAACACACTTTAGCGCGTGCGTCCGCGGCGTTTTCCTGCGGCAACCGTCGACCCCCTACCGGTCGGCTCCTGTGTTGTCCTCCCTCCCTGTTTCCCACCGGTGCAAGCGCTCCGGTCGGTCGAGACTTCAGCGGTTGGTGAGACATGCAGTGGTACGCCAGTCGGCCACCCCTCAAGTCGCGGCGATCGAGCCCGACGAATCCCTCTACGGCCTGTTCGACCTGTCGACTGGCTCCGCAGAGACCGCATCCGAGTGCGATAGCAGCGATCCGGCGGCGGAGGTTCTGATGGTCGATGGACCGTCCAGTCCTCCCGGTTTTCCCCGCACCGACGGAGGCGCGGGCGGAGGCGACCTGTCGCGTCCCCATGAGGAATATCTTCCCGAGCCTCTCACGTCGCTGCAGAGAGAAGAACTTCGCCGCCGGAACATGGATGCACTTCACACTCCTATCGTTGGACAAACCCCCGAGGCTCGTGCCTTGGAGGACGCGCGCCTGGCAAACTTGGCCGAGCGCACTCGACTGGAGAACCTCCAGCGAGCACTCGACGAGCGTGCGCGACAACGGGTTCCCGAATCCAGTCGACGTCAGCTCTTCCCGCCCCCGCAGGTATATCGAACTCCGATTCAGAATTTAGCAGCTGCAGCCCGTATAGCAGAGTCGATTCAGCCTTCCCAGTCGGAGGCTGGCAGAAGCTTGCTGCAAATCAGAGTGTTACTCCGGGCAGCAGGAGACCAGAATTCCGCTGTTTCTTAGTCGCGGAAAAGGATTCACAGCAGATCCGTCACCGCGGACACAGTCCAGTCGGCTCATAGCCCAAGATCGCCCCCGAGGCGTGAGGGACGTGGGGACCGGCGTAATCAGTATTGGAACCGTGAGCAATATGATCACCGATTCGATCGTGATGATCAACGTCGAGTGCCCACCCCTCCCCCGAGGAGCGGGTCGTATGCGCCTCGACAATAGGATGACAGGAGCCCTCGTAGTGTTGGGCGAAGGATTCCAGTCGACTCCAGGGAGCCAAGCTTTGATGCGAGCTCACCGGGAAGGTCACGACAGAGATGCTCCTGCCAGCAGCAGAGCACATGTTTCGGGGCCAGAGTGCTTTAGTAGAGCCATCAGGGCCGCTGTGATCCCTCCCAACTTCAGGTTGGCGACTGGAGTCAGCAAGTTCACTGGCGAGTCCAAGCCCGATACTTGGCTTGAAGACTACCGAGTGGCCGTCCAGATTGGCGGCGGTAATGATGAAGTGGCCATGAAGCACCTGCCTCTCATGTTGGAGGGCTCGGCCAGAGCATGGCTGAACCAGTTAGCACCCAGCAGCATTTACACTTGGGAAGATCTCGCCCGAGTGTTTGTCACCACATTTGAAGGAACATGCAAGCGGCCAGCAGGGCTGACGGAACTGCGGTCTTACGTGCAGAAGCCGAATGAAACCTTGAGGGATTACATCCAGAGATGGATCACGTTGCATCACACGGTAGAGAATGTGCCTGACCACCAAGCAGTCTGTGCCTTCAAAGAAGGCGTCAAGTACAGAGAACTGAATCTGAAATTCGGTCGGACCGGAGATATGTCTCTGAATCGGATGATGGAGATTGCCACCAAGTACGCTAATGGTGAAGATGAGGATCGACTCAGGAGTGGCAAGCTCAAATCAGTCGCCCAAGAAACCGGAGGAAATCCCAATCGGAAACAGAAGCGGAAAGCCGAGCCAGCTGCTCCTGGGGAAGCCTTAGCTATAACCCAAGGAAAGTTTAAAGGGAAACCTAAAGGACCTTGGAACCCCAAGAAAGTTAAAGACCAGGATGGAAATGATGTGTTGGATTTGCCATGTCTCATCCACACCAAGAAAGATGAAGAGGGTAATTTCATTACCCGAAAAATACCACTCAACAGTGTCGACTCTTGATCCAGCAGTTCCAGGGCAGGCAGCCCAAAGATAAGGAAAAGGAGTCGGACAAAGTTGAGGACAAGGAAGATAGTGACGACGGATACCCTCAGGTCAATTCCACTCTGATGATTTTTGCTGATGTTGAAAGCAAAAGTCGACTGAAAGATATCAACCGAGAGGTGAATATGGTCGCTCCGACTACACCCAGTTATCTGAAGTGGTCTCAGACTGCCATAACATTCGACCGGCCCGATCACCCAACGCACATTGCCACCCCTGGGAGGCAAGCTTTGGTGGTCGACCCAGTTGTTGAAGGCACTCGACTGACCAAAGTCTTGATGGATGGTGGCAGTGGTTTGAACATACTATATGCTGAGACGTTGAAGGGGATGGGCATTCCGATGTCCAGACTCAGTGCCAGCAACATGAGTTTCCATGGAGTCATTCCTGAGAAGAAGGCTGAATCACTCGGCCAGATTGCTCTTGATGTGGTTTTTGGTGATTCCAAGAATTACCGTAAAGAAAAGTTGACATTTGAAGTTGTAGACTTCCAGAGTGCCTACCACGCTATTTTGGGCAGGCCGGCTTATGCACGCTTCATGGCCCGACCATGTTATGTGTATCTCAAATTGAAGATGCCTGGCCCCAAAGGTGTGATCACTATTACGGGCAATCGGAAGAAAGCGGAAGAATGTTTTCAGAAAGGGTCGAAGATCGCCGATGCTCAGATGGCAGTGGTGGAGTTGCAGGAATACCAGAATACTGCAGACCCGAGTGATTTGTTGCGAGCCAAGAAACCCGCTACAGAATCAGCTTTTCAGTCGACTGGCAATACGAAGACAGCTCACATCCACCCGACCGACCCCAGCACTGCTCCAACTCATATCTCGACAACACTCGACTCCAAATAGGAAGAAGCGCTCATCCAGTTCCTCCGTGAGAACTGGGACATTTTCGCATGGAAGCCTTCTGACATGCCGGGTGTTCCCAGGGAGCTGGCTGAGCACCGCCTAAGAGTCGATTCAAAAGTAAAACCTATCAAGGAACATCTCCGACGGTCCGCCGACCAGAAGAGAAAGGCCATTGGCGAGGAGGTGGCTCGGCTCTTAGCAGCAGAGTTCATCCGAGAAATCTACCACTCCGAGTGGCTCGCCAACGTTGTTATGGTCCCCAAGAAGGACAAGTCACTTTGCATGTGCATTGACTTTAAACATATCAATTGGGCCTGCCCGAAAGATCATTTTCCTCTCCCCCGCATCGACCAGATAGTCGACTCGACTGCGGGATGTGAGCGACTGTCTTTCTTAGACGCCTATTCCGGGTACCATCAGATCCGTTTGTATGGACCTGACGAGATCAAAACAGCTTTCATCACTCCATTCGGGTGCTTCTATTATGTTACCATGCCGTTCGGCCTCAAGAATGCTGGAGCCACATTCATGAGGATGATTCAGAAGTGTTTGCTCACTCAAATCAGTCGGAATGTGGAAGCATACATGGATGATATTGTGGTCAAGTCACGGAAGGGTTCCGACCTGCTGACTGACCTTGCTGAAACCTTTGCCAACCTCAGGAGGTATGATATCAAGCTTAATCCATTAAAGTGCACATTCGGAGTTCCTGGCGGAAAATTACTCGGTTTTCTCGTTTCCGAACGGGGAATCGACGTCAATCCAGAAAAAGTCGGTACTATACTCCGAATGAAAAGTCTTGTGCGAGTGCACGACGTCCAGAAGCTTACTGGTTGCTTGGCCGCCCTAAGTCGATTCATATCTCGTCTTGGTGAAAAGGCATTGCCTCTTTACCGATTGATGAAGAAGTCCGACAAGTTCGAGTGGACTCCTGAAGCTGATGCAGCGTTTGCAGAGCTCAAAGCTCTGCTCTCCACCCAGCCGGTGCTTGCTGCCCCAATCAGCAAGGAGCCTTTGCTGCTTTACATTGCAACCACAAGACAAGTCGTCAGTATGGTACTTACGGTCGAGCGGGAAGAAGAAGGAAAAACCTTCAAAGTTCAGCGCCCAGTATATTATATTTCTGAAGTCTTGACCCCATCAAAGCAAAGATATCCTCATTATTAGAAGCTTGTATATGGGATTTATATGACCACAAAGAAAGTTGCTCACTACTTCTTTGATCATTCAATTACAGTCGTCAGCGATGCTCCATTGTCAGAGATCCTGCATAACAGGGATGCAACCGGTCGAGTGGCAAAATGGGTGATTGAACTCCTTCCTCTAGATATCAAGTTTGAGGCAAAGAAAGCTATCAAGTCCCAGGCAATCGCAGATTTTGTCACCGAGTGGATTGAACAGCAACTGCCGACTCAGGTTCACTCGGAGCATTGGACCATGTTCTTCGACGGCTCCAAGATGCTGAATGGTTCCAGTGTCGGAGTGGTGTTGGTCTCCCCCAGAGGAGATAAACTCAGATATGTTCTTCAAATCCACTTTGATTCCTCCAATAACGAGGCAGAATACGAAGCACTTTTATATGGGTTGCGCATGGCCATTTCACTCGGCGTTCGTCGCCTCATGGTCTATGGCGACTCAGATTTGGTGGTTAATCAGGTGATGAAGGAATGGGACGTCAGAAGTCCAGCCATGACTAGTTATTGTAATGCAGTGAGAAAGCTGGAGAAGAAAATCGAGGGGTTAGAGTTTCATCACATACCCCAACTGAAAAATCAAGCAGCTGATGATCTGGCAAAAATAGGTTTCAAAAGAGAAGCCATTCCCAGCAATGTGTTTTTGGAACACATCCACACACCATCAGTTCAGGAGGATCCCTTCACTGAAGAGGCCCCGCAGCCAAAAAGTGCCACGGATCCGACTGAAGTTGAAGTTCCAGCTGTGGTCGACCTGATCATGGAAGTCTTGGTCATCACTCCCATCTGGACAGTACCGTACATCACGTACATCCTAAGGAAAGAACTCCCAGAGGACGAAGAAGAGGCTCGACAGATCGTCCATCGATCCAAGGCCTTTATAGTCATAAAGGGACAGTTATATAGAGAAAGCACGACTGGGGTCAGCCAGAAGTGTATTACACCAGAAGAAGGTCAGATGATCCTTGATGATATCCACTCGGGGACCTGTGGTCATCATGCGTCCTCTCGGACCATTGTGGCTAAAGCATACCGAGCGGGATTCTAGTGGCCAAGAGCCAATGAGATGGCAAAAGAGATAGTCGACAAATGTGAAGGATGTCAGTATTACTCCAATATGTCGCACAAGCCCGCATCAGCCCTGAAAACCATTCCACTCATCTGGCCCTTCGCTGTCTGGGGGCTGGACATGGTTGGACCACTGAGAACGGGCAGGAGCGTCTTCACTCATGTGCTGGTAGCAGTCGACAAGTTCACCAAATGGATTGAAGCCAAGCCTATCAAGAATCTTGATGCTTGCACTGCTATCAGTTTCATCAAAGAGTTGATATTCAGATATGGAGTTCCGCGCAGCATCATCACTGACAATGGGTCAAACTTCGATTCCGACAAATTCAGGGCCTTTTGCGCCTCTCAGGGCACTCGGGTCGACTATGCTTCGGTCGCTCACCCCTAGTCGAATGGACAAGCAGAAAGGGCAAACGGCCTAATTCTCAAAGGACTGAAACCCCAATTGATGCGCGATCTCAAGCACGCAGCAGGTGCATGGGTCGAGTCATTTGGGGATTGAGGACAACCCCGAACCGGTCGACCGGAAGAACCCCATTCTTTCTGGTCTACGGAGCCGAGACAGTCTTGCCGAGTGACCTGCTTCACAACGCTCCCCGAGTCGAGCTCTACTCTGAAGATGAAGCAGAACAAGCCCGGCAGGACGCAGTCGACCTCCTGGAAGAAGAAAGAGAAATGGCCATGATCCGATCGACCATCTATCAGCAAGACCTGCGTCGATTCCATGCCAGAAACATGAAGAGTCGAGCCTTCCAAGAAGGAGACTTAGTCCTCCGAGTGGATCAGCAGAAACCACACAAACTCGCTCCTACTTGGGAAGGCCCCTTCATAGTTACCAGAGTCCTCCACAATGGAGCATACCACCTCTACAATGTCGATCACCAGATTGATGAGCCGCGAGCCTGGAATGCGGAGCTCCTCCGCCCCTTTTATACTTGAATTCTCACTCTGATGAGATGTAATAAGAAAAAACTCCTGTAGTTTATTTATCAAAGACAGGAGCGTTATAATTTTCCCAATGATTATTATTGTTTTTGTTTGCGTGAGAAATCCCCCAGTGGGTGGCTTAGCTGTGAATCCGCTTCGCCTAAGTTTGTAAAAATAATTTCCTACCGAGTGGCGAGCCAGCCTCCCACTCGGGGGCTTAGCTGCGAATCCGTTTCGCCTAAGTATTTAAAAAATCCTACCGAGTGGAGAGCAATCCTCCCACTCGGGGGCTTAGCTGCAGTCCAGTACTCGCCTAAGTTCTCTCACTTAGAGACTTAGCTGCAGTCCGGCACTCGCCTAAGTTTGAAAAAAATCCTACCGAGTGGAGAGCAATCCTCCCACTCGGGGGCTTAGCTGCAGTCCAGTACTCGCCTAAGTTCTCTCACTTGAAGACTTAGCTGCAGTCAGGCACTCGCCTAAGTTTGAAAAAATCCTACCGAGTGGAGAGCAGTCCTCCCACTCGGGGGCTTAGCTGCAGTCCAGTACTCGCCTAAGTTCTCCCACTTGAGGACTTAGCTGCAGTCAGGCACTCGCCTAAGTTTGAAAAAATCCTACCGAGTGGAGAGCAGCCCTCCCACTCGGGGGCTTATCTGCAGTCCAGTACTCGCCTAAGTTCTCTCACTTGAGGACTTAGCTGCAGTCAGGCACTCGCCTAAGTTTGAAAAAATCCTACCGAGTGGAGAGCAATCCTCCCATTCGGGGGCTTAACTGCAGTCCAGTACTTGCCTAAGTTCTCTCACTTGAGGACTTAGCTGCAGTCAGGCACTCGCCTAAGTACAAAACACATCCCACTCTGCAGTAACGAGGTGCAGGTCGACTGCCACCTCCTCCTTGGGGAGCTTCGCCACAAATACAACATGCACTCCATCCTGCTCTGCAGTAACAAGGTGCAGGTCGACGGCTACCTCCTCCTTGGGGAGCTTCGCCACAAATACAACGTGCACTCCATCCTGCTCCGCAGTAACAAGGTCGATTGCCACCTCCTCCTTGGGGAGCTTCGCCACAAATACCGAGCACTCCATCGCCGATCCGCAAGGACGACGAGGTGCAGGTCGACTGCTACCTTCTCCTTCGGAGCTGCGCCACAAATACAAAAAAGTTGTCTCGAATGAAGAACTATTTCCACTCGACGGGGGATTCATAAAGATATTCAATGATAAACCAAGTTCAGATAAATCCTAAAGGTTCCGGACCACATATCAAAGTGCTCAGGCATTCATCCCGAAAGAGTTTAATGGTTACAAAAACCACTCGGCATTCCGAGGCAAATTTAAGGTGAGGCATAAAAGTTTGTTCACTCCGCAGGAGGAGGGCTGGCAGGCTCGACGAACTCATCCAGGTCGACGCCGTCGGCGATCCGAGTGGCTGCAGCGATGAAAGTCTCCATAAAAGTTCGGAAGTCATGCTTCTGGGTGTTGGCGACCTTGATTGCTGCCAGTTTGTCTTGTCGCACCTCCTTGTAGTGGACACGAACCAAAGACAGAGCCACATCAGCACCACACCGACCAGAAGACTTCTTCCACTCCTGCACTTGGTCAGGGATTTCGTTAAGACGAGTCATCAGGGACTCAAGATCATTTTGGAGCGCGGCCTCTGGCCAAAGTTCCGGGTCGATCCGTGACATGGCGACCTTCAGTCAAGCCAAGTAGTCCACGACACCGTCGATGCGGGATTCCAGTCGGAGCAGATTCATGGCAGTTTCATCTTTCACGGGAGAATTGATTGGATCCAAACCAGGTTCGATCCGCCCAGTCTCCTCCTCGAAGTTCTGGCAAAATTCTGCATCACGATCCAAGAATAATTCAATTTACATACGCCAAGTCAACACAAAAAAAGGGGGGCGAGAGAAAATAGAACTCAGACCACAGTCGACTGCCAGCAGTCGACTGTGGTCTCGGGGACTACACCCAGTGGGTGCACTTGACGTGCCCCCACCGGTTCTGATCCCACTCGACCAGACCGAGTGGAAGAGACAAACTACAAAGACTACAGTCGACTGCCAGCAGTCCACCGTAGTCTTGGGGACTACACCCAGTGGGTGCACTCAGCGTGCCCCCACTAGTTCAAAAATTCAATGGACGCACCCAGTGGGTGTACAGATGCAAAAAAATTCAGAAAGAGTCTTCAGGTAGCATATCCTAACAGAACAAGCAGCGACTAACTAACCTGAACGTTGCTCTGGAGAGCCGAGCTGGCATCGTAGGCGGCCTGGCTGGTGTCCCGCACCGTCTTCATCTTCTCCATCATAATGCCCGCCTGGCGTATGGCTTCCTTGGCAGCATTCACTTCATCCTCTGGGATGTGATGGGTCGCAAAAACCGAAGGCGGGTCGACGGGGGCCTGAGAGTCGACGAAGGAGGCAAGGCACTCGACAAGGGCACGACAAAGATAACAGAACCCCGATTGGCATCACCAGCGTCCTGAACGACTGGTTCCGCCCTCGGCGTCGATTGTAGCACCTCGCTCGCAGGAACTTCCTGTTTCTCCTCATTAAAGGCCTCTCGGGCTCTTCATCATCATCATCATCATCAGGGAGGTCAATAATGTTAGGGGCTTTTCAAAGTTCAATCGACGAAATCACATCACCCAATGGTACACATTGCAGCTGAATCGACCAAAATAAAGACAGAATGGCAGAAATCATACCCAGAGTAGAAGTGACCGCATCCTCCATCACCTCGTCATCGTCCCTGTAAGCTGAGGTCCCAGACGTAGCAGCGCTGCCAGTTCCCAAGTCCGTCCGGTTAAAACAAGAAAAACAAGCAGCACAGGGCATCGAGTGAAGATAAAAAGAGACACTCACGCAGAAGCGATGGGGATGTCAATCTTAATCTTCGGCAACACCTTCCGAAGCTTCGGCTCTGCGACTTTGGGATGCTTTCTCGGTCGGAGTTGGCGAAGAGGTCCGAGGACGCTTTGAAGACTGACCAGCTTGAGCAACCGCCTTTTCACGGGCGCTCGACGGTTCTTGGTCAAGTTTGGACCGCCTCTCCCTGCGAGGAGGCGACTCGACTTCTTCTTCGTCACTCGGGTCGTCGCTTTCTTCGTCCCCTCCACCGTCAGACTTCCATTCGCCACTGTCGCCGCCGCTCGCCTCTCCCTCCAGGTCCTGCTCCTGTTCTCCATTGGGCACTGAATACATTTCAATAATGGCCTGAAAGAAAGCAGGGAGAACAAGGTCAGTCGACTCAGTATTGGCAGCCGCGCGAGTGGATTAAGATTACAAACAAAAGCTCAGAATCGAACCTTCTCTGGTATATGAGACTAGTCGAATGGAGGAATCTCCTGGCTCCCCTGGGGTTGTCTTTGTTTCCAGTGTGTCGTCATCGACCTCCTCCGGGTGAATCCGAGTGGAGTCTTCAAGACCCGAATACATCCACATCGGATGGTCTCGGGCTTGAAGAGGCTGGATGTGCCGCTGAAGGAAGACCTCCAGGAGATCCATGCCGGTGACCCCGTCACGGATAAGCTGGACTACTCACTCTACCAGCACCCTCACATGCGCCTTCTCCTCCGGGAGCACCTTCAAAGGAGAGGGTTTCCTCACTCGGTCCATGGTGAAAGGAGGGAGGCCAGTCGACTGGCCTGGCGTCGACTGGTCTTTGCAATAAAACCAGGTCGACTGCCATCCGTGAACTGAGTCGGGAAGAATCATGGCCGGAAAGGAGCTTTTCCCTCTCATCTAAACACCAAGGCCCCGCACATCTGAATCACTTGGGTTCTCTCATCACTCGGATTAGCCTTTTTCACCGTCTGGGAGCGACAAGTGAAAACGTGCTTGAAAAGGCCCCAGTGAGGCCGACAACCCAGGAAATTCTCACACAAAGAAACAAAGGCGGCGAGATAAACGATCGTGTTGGGGGTTAAGTGGTGAAGTTGTGCCCCAAAGAAGTTCAGAAACCCCCGAAAGAAAGGATGAGGAGGCAAGGAAAATCCACGGTCGATGTGGGTGGCAAGGAGGACGCGCTCACCCTCCTGAGGTTGCGGCTCGGACTCCTTCCCCGGAAGCCGCGCCGATTCGTAGGGGATCAGCCCTCCTTCGGCCAGGTCGTCGAGGTCTTCTTGCGTGATCGTTGAGCGGATCCAGTAGCCCTGGATCCAGACCTTTGGCAGGCCGGTTCGCGAGGAGGATCCGCCCCGACTGGTCGCCTTCCCCTTCGACCTCGCCGTCGCCTTCTTTGCCCGCTCTAGAACCGCCATCTTCTCCTTCCCCATCATTGCCGGCGAGACGCGTACGGAGCGGTGGCGCGGGGGCGAGAGCGAGCGCGGCGAGGGAGCGAGAAGAGAAGAAGAGATAATGGGGACGCACTGTTTAAGAGACTCCGGTCCTACGCCTTATATGAGGCCTCTTCCGAGTGGCTGACTGGTAGGCCCGGGCGGCCCTGTCGAATCCCGTAACAATCGCGCACGCGATACGTGGTGAAAAAGGTGGCGTGGGGATCGAGGCGGCTCTGCCCTATCCCATCCGATTACTGCGGCCTCCCCCGTCCCGCGCGCTTCCCAAAATTCGGATCCCACGACATCTGTGGGCAGCAGAACAACTTGTCAGACAAAAGATCTCCTCCGCACCGTCACTCGGAGCCTTTCTAGTAAAGAGACTCACTCGACAAAAACCTAAGAATGGATCAAGGCGACTGGAAAGGAAGTCGCTGCCATCGCTCAGGTACATTGATCCGAAACAAGAAATGCTCACGGCATGAAAAATGAGTCGGAGCAGTGCTCAATCCCTTTCCCACTCAAACCTCAATCCATTCGGGGGCTAATGATGAAGCTATGTACCTAGGGTAGGGTCATGGACCTGTCCAAACTGACCTACCCAAGGACATCTCCAGAAGAAATCATCTTTCAATCGACTTGGAGGTGTTCCACTCGACAGACTCGAAGATACTCGACCAAGAAGCAACCACTTGACCAAGACCAAGCCACTCGACAGTCAGGAGACCTAAAGGCACTCCGCATGCTAACGGCCGGTTATTAAGTAGCTTTTATGGTCATCATAGCACTTTATTACTAGCGTTACCAGTAACGCCCTGCCTTAATGTACATTGAACCCTTTGTAACGTGGGCTAGCCGGGGTCCTGGCGCACTCTATATAAGCCACCCCCCTCCTCCGAGACAAGGGTTCGCACCCCTGTAATTCATACATGCATAATTCAGTCGACCGCCTCCGGGCTCCGAGACGTAGGGCTATTACTTCCTCCGAGAAGGGCCTAAACTCGTAAACCTTGCGTGCTTACAACTTCTCCATAGCTAAGATCTTGCCTCTCCATACTTACCCCCCTACACTACTGTCAGACTTAGAACCACGACAGCGACCACCGGTTGTATCTGGCACTTGGAAGGGTGTGTTTTATTAAGTATCCGGTTCTAGTTGTCATAAGGTCAAGGTACAACTCCAAGTCGTCCTGTTACCGAAGATCACGACTATTCGAATAGATTAACTTCCCTACAGGGGTGCACCACATAACCCAACACGCTCGATCCCATTTGGCCGGACACACTTTTCTGGGTCATGCCCGGCCTCAGAAGATCAACACGTCGCAGCCCTACCTAGGCACAACAGAGAGGTCAGCACGCCGGTCTAAATCCTATGGCACAGGGGTCTGGGCCCATCGCCCTTTGTACACCTGCACGTTGTGAACGCGGCCGGAAGCAGACCTAGCCTAGCAGGCGTTCCAGTCCAATCCGGCGCGCGCCGCTCAGTCGCTGACGTCATGAAGGCTTCGGCTGATACCACGACATCGAGTGCCCATAACTGTCCCCGCGTAGATGGTTAGTGCATATAGGCCAGTAGCCAGACTCAGATCAAATACCATGATCTCGTTAAGCGTGTTAAGTATCCGCGTACGCCGACCAGGGCCAGGCCCGCATCTCTCCTAGGTGGTCTCAACCTTCCCTGTCGCTCCGCCTCAAAGTAACAGTCGGGGGCCATCGGGAACCCAGGCCCACCTCTACCGGGATGGAGCCACCTGCCCCTTCAGCCCCCATCTCCGAACAGTATCATAAGTAATGTAACAGTGTAAGTATATAGTATATGCCCATGATCACCTCCCGAAGTGATCACGACCCAGTAGTATAGCATGGCAGACGGACAAGAGTGTAGGGCCACTGATGATAATCTAGCATCCTATACTAAGCATTTAGGATTGCGGGTAAGGTATCAACAGTTGTAGCAACAATGACTGGCTATGCATCAGAATAGGATTAATGAAAAGCAGTAACATGCTACACTACTCTAATGCAAGCAGTATAGAGGAGAGTAGGCGATATCTAGTGATCAAGGGGGGGCTTGCCTGGTTGCTCTGGCAAGAGAGAGGGGTCGTCAACACCGTAGTCGTACTGGGTAGCAGCGGCGTCGGTCTCGTAGTCTATCGGAGAGAAGAGGGGGAAGAAACAATGAATATAATGCAAACAGATGCATAATGATGCATGACAAGACAAGTAGCGGTGCTAGGGGTGCCCTAACACGGTATGAGGTGGTACCGGTGAAGGGGGGAAACATCCGAGAAAATATCCCCGGTGTTTCACGTTTTCGGACAAACGAATCAGAGGGGGAAAGTTGCGTGTTCGCTATGCTAGGGATGCGTGGCGGACAAACGGGCTGCGTATCCGGATTCGTCTCGTCGTTCTGAGCAACTTTCATGTAAAAAGTATTTTCATTTGAGCTACAGTTTAATTTATATTAATTTGTAAAGTTTTAAATCAGTTTCTAATTTATTAATTATTAATTAAATTAACATTATCCAGAATAGTGATTGCTGACGTCAGCATGACGTCAGCAGTCAACGTTGATCGTTGACCTGGTCAACCTGACAGGTGGGTCCCACCTGTCAGGGACTGTTTAGCTAATTAACAATAGCTAGTTAGGTTAATTAGTTATCAGGTTAATTAACCTTAATTAGTTAATTTAAATAGAATTAATTAAGTTAATTATTTTGTTAATTAATTGATTAAATACTATTTTTATTTTTTAATTCTGTTTTTTATATATATTTTTTAAAACGTTTGGGAGGGTGGGACCCCCTAGTCAGTGGCCCATAGGGCCAAATGGGCGATTCGGGCGCAGGGGCGCTGCGGGCGTCAGCCCGTTTGGGCGCCTGCCCGAGCCAAAGGAGGCGCTGGGGCGCCGGGGGCTGCGGCGAGGTGCGCTGGGCTGGGGTCACGGGAGGTAGCGGCGGAAGCGGCCGGCACGGCGGTTCGCTGAAAGTGAACTATCCCTAGGTGGTTTTGGTAATTCATAACAACATATAGCTCATTGAGCTAATGCTATTCCAAGATGACTATTTCAGGAAAGCTCAATGATTGGCATGGCATGGATGTGAAAGTGGAACCCTCAAAATGCTAAGGACAAAGGATTGGCTCAAGATCAAAAGCTCAAGACTCTTCATTTTATATTTTAGTGATCCAAGATCACATTGAGTCTTTAGGAAAAGCCAATACTACCAAGGAGGGATGAGGTGTTGCTTAATGAGCCTCTTGCTTCATGTGCTTAGTGATATGCTCCAAAACCCTCAACTACTTTCCCATATCCACATATGACCTAAACCCTAAGCCAAACTCGGTCCTACCGATTCTTTCTATCCGGTGCCACCGAGTTTCACTTGTCATAAGCCACTGCCAAACCCTAGCAATTCGGTTGTGCCGATAGGGATCTCGGTCTCACCGAGATGGGATTGCAAACTCTCTGTTTCCCTTTCGTAACTTTTCGGTCTCACCGAAAGAGCGAATCGGTCCCACCGAGATTGCAGTGTAAACTCTTTGTTTCCTTTTTGTAACTTTTCGGTCTCACCGAAAGAGCAAATCGGTCCCACCGAGTTTACCTGACCAACTCTCTGGTTAGCTTATTACCAAACTCGGTCTCACCGAGTTTGTGTAATCGGTCTCACCGAGATTACGTTATGCCCAAACCCTAACCATATCGGTCCTACCGAGTTGCATGTCAGTCCCACCAAAAATCTCTAACGGTCACTAGGTTTACCTTTTCGGTCCGACCGAGTTTGTTGATTCGGTCCCACCGAGATTGGAAAACTGTGTGTAACGGTTGGATTTTGTGTGGAGGCTATATATACCCCTCCACCTCCTCTTCATTCGTGGAGAGAGCCATCAGAACACATACACAATTCCAACTCATATGTTCTGAGAGAGAACCACCTACTCATGTGTTGAGACCAAGATATTCCATTCCTACCATATGAATCTTGATCTCTAGCTTTCCCCAAGTTGCTTTCCACTCAAACCTTCTTTCCACCAGATCCAAATCCTATGAGAGAGAGTTGAGTGTTGGGGAGACTATCATTTGAAGCACAAGAGCAAGGAGTTCATTACCTACACACCCTTTGTTACTTCTTGGAGAGTGGTGTCTCCTAGATTGGCTAGGTGTCACTTGGGAGCCTCCGACAAGATTGTGGAGTTGAACCAAGGAGTTTGTAAGGGCAAGGAGATCGCCTACTTCGCGAAGATCTACCGCTAGTGAGGCAAGTCCTTCGTGGGCGATGGCCATGGTGGGATAGACAAGGTTGCTTCTTCGTGGACCCTTCGTGGGTGGTTGCTTCTTCGTGGACCCTTCGTGGGTGGAGCCCTCCGTGGACTCGCGCAACCATTACCCTTCGTGGGTGGAGCCCTCCGTGGACTCGCGCAACCGTTACCCTTCGTGGGTTGAAGTCTCCATCAACGTGGATGTAGGATAGCACCACCTATCCGAACCACGGGAAAAACATCCGTGTCTCCAATTGCGTTTGAATTCTCCAAACCCTTCCCTTTACATTCTTGCAAGTTGCATGCTTTACTTTCCGCTGCCAATATACTCTTTGCATGCTTGCTTGAATTGTGTGATGATTGCTTGACTTGTCCTACAATAGCTAAAATCTGCCAAGAACTAAAATTGAGAAAAGGTTAAGTTTTTATTTGGTCAAGTAGTCTAATCACCCCCCCCTCTAGACATACTTTCGATCCTACAAGTGGTATCAGAGCCTTTGTCTCCATTTGCTTTGATCTCCATAGCTTTTGGTGGTCATAGCCTTGGTTTCACAACCTAGGAGAGTATGGCGTCTAGCGAGGGAAATTATCACCGTAGAGGTCCTTACTTTGATGGTACTAATTTTGCTAGTTGGAAGTATAAAATGAAAATGCATATTCTTGGACATAACCCCGCCGTTTGGGCTATTGTGTGTGTTGGTTTGCAAGGTGACTTCTTTGATGGGAAAGAACCAAACCGTGAAGCTACCGCGGATGAGTTGAAGATGTTGCAATACAATGCTCAAGCTTGTGATATTCTCTTCAACGGATTGTGCCCTGAAGAATTCAACAAAATCAGCCGTCTTGAGAATGCAAAGGAAATTTGGGACACTTTGATTGATATGCACGAAGGTACCGACTCCGTCAAGGAATCCAAGTTGGATGTGCTTCAAAGTCAACTTGACAAGTTCAAAATGAAGGATGGTGAAGGTGTCGCTGAAATGTACTCTAGGCTTGCTCTCATCACAAATGAGATTGCCAGCTTAGGAAGTGAAGAGATGACCGATAGATTCATCATCAAGAAGATTCTAAGAGCCTTGGATGGAAAATATGATACTGTGTGCACATTGATCCAAATGATGCCCAATTACAAAGATCTCAAGCCAACGGAGGTGATTGGAAGAATTGCTGCTCATGAGATGTCACTTAAGGATAAAGAGGAACTTCACAACAAATCAAGTGGTGCCTACAAAGCCTCATGTGAAGCCCCTACATCATCAAGTGAGAAACAAAACTTCAATGAAGAATTGAGCTTAATGGTGAAGAACTTCAACAAGTTCTACAAGAGTAGAAGCAAAGATAGAAGCTTCAAGTCAAGGTCCTACAATGACAAAAGATCTTCTAGTCGAGAGCGAAACTGCTACAGTTGTGGAAGACCCGGACACTATTCCAATGAGTGTACGGCTCCCTACAAGAGAAGAGAAGATTCTCCAAAAAGAAGAAGCAAAGAATCACCACCAAGAGAGAGAAGGAGTAGAGATGATCGTTATGAACGAAGATACTCACGGAGAAGCAAGGATTCGGAAAGGAAGGAAAAATCATCAAGGAGCTACACAAAACGAAGACATCAAGCTCATGTTGGTGAATGGGTATCCGGCTCCGACTCCGACAGCCACTCCGAGAAAAGTTATCACTCCGACTCCGAAGATACTCAAGATGAAGGTGTTGCCGGTCTAGCACTTGTGTCAACCAACTCCTACGACATATTTGACTCACCAAATGAAGTAATTGGAAGATGCTTCATGGCCAAAGGTCCTAAGGTAACACACCCCGAGTATGTTGATTTCAATAGTGATGAAGATGACTTGTTAGGTGATGATTTGCTTGCTGACAACTCTAGTGATGAATACTATGATGAAACGTCAATTAATCATGCTAATCAAGATAAAACGAATGACAATGATAAGGAGAAGATTGAGGCTCTAACTAAAGAACTAAACACTCTTAAGTTAGCTCATGAAACTATCTTCGAAGATCATCGAGAACTTTTAAGAGCTCATGAGAAATTACGCTTTGAAAAGCTCAATCTTGAGCAAGAGCATGAGTTCTTAAAAGCAATCAATGACGATCTTCGCAAGAAAAGTTCTTCTTACATTGCCAAGCGTTTACTCTTATCCACTTACATGCCTCAAGTCAAGTCTAGTAACAAGAACAAGAAAGATTCTTCCTCTAGCAGTAACAATGATCATGTTAAATCCAATATTGTTGCTTCTAGTAGTTCTCTTGGTTCCACTAATGATTCTCTTAGCCAAGTTACACTTGAGCAAGAAAATAGCTTATTGAAGAGAATTATAGAGAAAGGAGTGTACAAAAGCCTTGCCGGGAGTAAGCAATTCGAGAAAATTGTGCGCAAGCAAGGAATGCACCGGAAGAATCAAGGTGTTGGTTTTGAACGAAAGTTCAATGCCAATGGAGTTGAGTGGGAAGAAGATCAATACCCCAAGACAAAGTTTGTTCCTCAACAAGAGAAGTATGATACTTCTTTCAAGGGGACACAAGCTCAAGATGATCTTCCACCACAAGACTACAAGCAAAAACGCAAGGACAAGCTTCAAGAGGAAATTGATGCATTTGAAGAAGCTCCTAAGACCTTAGTCAAGTGGATTACCAAGACTACTTCAAGTTCCACTTCATCAAGTATGACTACAACTCCAAGGATTCCCATCAAGATGGTGTGGATCCAAAAGAAGAAGAACTAGAGAGTTCTTGAGGGTGACTCCGCCAACATACTTCACTCTTATCATTTTGGCAAGAACAAGTGCAATCAACTTCCACATCTTGCACTAGTTCAAGGAGTCACAAACCCTCTTGTTGGTAAGACAAGGGACAAGGTAACCTAAAAGTTTTCATGGACATCATCTTGTGTGTGCATCACTCTATGTCTATGGATATCCTTGTTTGTTCCTTGTGGGACTAACCCATGTAGGTATTGAAAGTGCAATTCACTCAAATGGATAGCTCCAAGTGATCTACATCAACATTGAGCATCCACATCTTCAACATCTACATGAAGTCATCATCGACAAAACCCGAGGTTAGTTCATCCCTCTAAGGGGGGGATATCACATCTAGGGGGAGCTTTACTCTAAGACTTGAGCTAAAGCAACTCTAAAGATGTGAACACAACAATACTTTATGTAAAAGTGGTAACCCCACTTGAGCTTAAACGATGAGTATGACCTATGATCAAGTGTTCTCACTTGACTCCTAAGTCAATATACTCATATATAGATGACCTTGTCATCACAAATTGCTTGATAGATGCTAGAATTGGTTGTGCATGCCTTGTCACATATTTCATTTGCCATTTTATTGTGTGAGCATGCTGGTTGCATATTTTACTCATTCGAGGACATCCACTTGTTGTTTTGATTGTTTGGTTTTATTTCCTTTTGCCAAGTGGATGGACAAGAATGCCTAAGAACCTCCTCTAGCTATCTATACTTTTCTCGTCTCAAACTCTATTCATGCTACATCACAAAATTTGATCAAGTCAGATTCGAACCACTCTGTGTGAGGAGCGCTCGGAGTCCCCGATTCGTCATAGACTTAAACTTCCAAAACCTCTTTATGATTCTCGGTCTGACCGATACCCTACTTTCGGTCCTACCGAGATCATTAAGTTGATCTAGGTTTTCGATCTCGGTGCAACCGATTTGAACCATTCGGTCACACCGAGTTGCAATAACTGTATACAGTTTTGCATCTCGGTGCCACCGAGTTGTTCCACTCGTTCACACCGACAGGGTCGGGCTATATATAGTCACGGGCAAAAATTTGGAAATTTCTCCGAACCCCTTCGCCCGCGCGATAGCTCGCTCTGCCAACGTGGTCTCCGGATCGGGGGAGAGATGATGCTATCTAGCTATTACTATGGATCCTAAGGTATTAAAGGAACTACTCATGCATGGTCAAGGAGGCAACATGGTTGTTATCTAGCCTCTGGTGATGGATTCTCTCTTTGGTAGGTTGCCAGAACAGGCCTTCAGATTGGACCTCCTGGGAACAAAAACTTGCAGCACCGAAAAAATCAAAGAAAATTGGTACTGAGGATTTTGTCAAATGTGAAATTTGTAGGCGGGAGAATGGACAGAAAGTGGTGCACAAGAGGCCCACACGGCACCTGATGCGGGTCAGCCCTTGGCCGCGTGAGGCCCCTGATTGCCCCTAGGAAGATCTTGACAGTTTCTGGAATTTTTGGGGCGCGAAAAATATCATATTAAATCTTTCGGGGTTTTGATCTCCGTAGATATTGATTTTCTGTAAAAACAAAATCATGCAGAAAACAGCAATTGACTTTCAACACTCATTTATAAGTTAGTACAAAAAATAATATAAATTAATATAAAAATGATTCAAAACTTATAATATAATAGCATGGAAAAACATATACGTTTGAGACATATCACAAAGCAAGAGGTGCGATGGTGCTCCTCTGCGCCTTTACCTGCAAACCGATGAAGGTGATGTTTGGCGTGATATAGTTGACTTAGTTGTAATTTTAAGTTGTATCATGGGGCTATATGTGTTTTGGATGGGACACTTGTCCAACCTGCATTACTTTTTTTAACACGGTATAGATACAAGAGCTCATATATATGTGCGCACACTCATCCCTGTGAACGCACACACACATCCTACCCTTATGAGCACCTCCGAGAGACTGAGCCGGCATATCATCTTAAGATTTTACAAAGTCACCGTAGGCGCATCATACTCGACGGGAACGTCTCCTCCCACTAAACGTGTACCGCTGAAAATTCTGAAATAAATTCAGAATAAATGCGAGCACCAGAATTTAAATCTTGATGGGCCGGAGATACCATTGTCATCTAACCAACTCAACCACAGGTTGGTTCGTCCAACCCGTATTACTTGTAGATCGTGTCGGGGGTGTGCTTGTATCTTTATGGTGATGGTATGAATATGAATATTTCCATTTAGAAAAAATCGGTGCGTAATCCACTCACTTTTTTTTTTACAAAACAGAGTAGAAATGGTCTCGAGAATGCACACAACCTTGTGAAAATGGACAAATCTGATGCTTTTTTGAAACTTTAGCATAAAACGAACCCGGTCAAAAAAGAAATCCACAAATGGCTCATTTGCATGACGCTCTCGGCGTCATGTGCGGAGAATTTTGGAAAAGCCTTTTTGAGTTGGGTTCTTTTGTGCCAAATCTATATCTATATCTATATCAATATATAAAAAGACCTAAAGAGGCAGATCCAACTGATCTCGACCATCGAACTAAGTTAATCCAACGACCTAGACTGCTCCAATGACGAGCGTTAACGTGCAATTAATATCATACCAAATATTGCACTATTAACACACAAATAATAATATACTTAATATCCGCGTGCAATTAATATATTGCTTAAATATGAACGTGTGTTGCACGTGCGCATTTATTAGTTTTTAGGAAAGAGCCAGATTCGTCAATTTTCACCACAGCTATAAGGTCAATGTAGTCGATGGCATTGAGCCACACTGAAGAATCAAGCTATCCGCACAGAATATAAGCCAGCTGCCAGTTAATTTGGAGGCAGGGGAGCAGGCTGATTGCGCGAAGAAGAGTGGTGTCCTCCTCCTATCGTGTCGTGTCACCGACTGCATTTTGTTTGTCCTACAGCTGCGTGCCACGGCCGGACCAGCGAGGAGCATCTGGCTGCACATTCCTCTCCTCGAGCCTTCGCATCCATCCATCCGTTCCGTCCACACCTGCCCGGGTCGGCACGACGATTCTAGAAGCAATCGCATGCAGTTATTCACAGGACCAAAGAAACGAGGTCATGCGTTTGGCTTTCGAACCTTACAAAACCGCACCACACCACAGATGAGGTGAGCCATGCCAACCTCTGCCGTGATGGTTAGCCGGACGTTAGCAGGGAGGGTCACATCGTCGCCCCCAACACGTGCTTAGTCCCGTAACCGACCCGAGAGGAGATCAAGTCGGCACGCGTCGTCATGAACTGATGATCGTTAATCTTGTTGACGGAAAGAAGAGGCTAAACAACCAACGCCTTTCCTCGGGACAGACCGCAAGAAAGAAGAAGACATGGGAAAGGCGATGCAAAAGCGGCAAGGGATCTTTGGTTGGGCACTCTACTCTCCACGCTCCACGGGCCGAGCAAGGAACAACGCATGGGACATGCAGATGCAGGTGCCTTTGCCATTCTGCCGCTGCTGGCTAGTCTTCTTGAGCGGGAGGACTAGTGTGGACGGCTCCACTTAGAGCATCTATAACCGGGCACACCAAACACTGTCTAAACGCTCGGGATAGTCAATTTTGACACAGTCAGACGCTTTAAACGGATCTTAAACGTCCGTGCTGACAGGCACCTCTTATATCCAGTCCAAATATGGAACGGATATGGAGGCATCCGGACGCATTCGTCATGTTGGACCCGGTTCACGCTGGCCCATCCGACCTCACATATATTCCTTCACATCCGCTCGCCGGACCAAACCCTAACCACTTCACTACGTACACTCCCCTCCGCCCCCAAACTCATCTCCGGCGGTGTTCGACCGTCTCTGGCATGGCAGGCAGCGGATTCGAGTCCTTCATCTTCAGATCCGTCGACCCCGTAATCATCCCACGCGGCCCTGAGGAGGAAATCGTCGTCCGGCTTGCGCTCCGCCGCTCCCGGGAGGAGGCTCTTGCACGACAATGCTTAGGCTCCTTCCATCGGGAGTCCTGAGATATGCCTCATCGGCTCTTCTATGTACGATTAAGAGTCGTCGGTCATCCGTTGCTTTCTCTTTGGGAGGCAGCGTCGGCAGCAGGTTGGCTCTGCATCTTTTGGTGTGCTGGATGTCGGGTTTGCCTCTTTTTTCCGCGATGGCCGGCGTTCTTCGCGGGCCCGAGACCGGGCAGGTCTTGCGGCTTACTAAGGACTTGGTTGTAATTTTAAGTTGTATCATGGGGCTATATGTGTTATGGATGGGACAACTATCCAAACCGTATTTGCTCGTCTCGGGTGTATTTGTATCTGGTGATGGTATGAATATGAGTATTTCCATTAAAAAAAGAAACTCAGTGTGTGGAATGCACTCACCTTTTTCTTTACAAAATGGAGTAGGAATGGTCTCGAGAATGCACACAACCGTAGAGTCAACGTAGTCACCGTTTGGTATGGACAGTGAGCTATTTCAAGAACAATGAAAAATAAAAAATAAAATAAAATAGAGTCAACTTAGTCGATGGCATTGAGGGCCTATTTGATTTCAAATAAGTCACCAACTTATAATTCGAAAAATAAAAAAAGTGACTTATTTTGCCAAACAGACCCAACTTAGAGGGTGTTTGTTTCTAGGGACTTATTGGTCTAGGGACTTAAATAAGTTCCTATAAGTCCCATCTAAACCAAATAGGAGGGACTTATAGGGACTTAAAGTGGGCATTTGGGACTTATGAAATAAGACTCTCAAGGAGGAACTTATAGGGACTTATAGTTGTAATACGGTCTTATAGAGACTTATAAGTCCCAGGAACCAAACAGGTAAGGACTTTTTAGGGACTTAGGACTTATAAGTTGGGACTAAAAAAAGTCCTAGGACTTATGAACCAAACAGGGCCTTATAAGTCACCCCAACTTATAAGTCATAAATTGCTCCACCCCAACTTAAAACTTATAAGTCATCCTCTTTTGTATGGGTCTCACTATCTTTACATAAAAAAGCAAGATGGGAAGGTGTGCTCAGATGACTTATAAGTCAGATGACAACCAAACAGGCATAACTTATAAATCACTAGTTTTAAGTCACCTGACTTATAAGTCAGGTGACTTATTGGAACCAAACAGCCCTGAGCAACAATGAAGAATCATGCTTTCCGCACAGAATATAAGCCAGCTGCCAGAGTTAAAGTATTTTGGAGACAGGGGAGCAGGCTGATTGCGCGAAGAAGAGTGATGTCCTCCCACCGTGTCACTGACTGCATTTTGTTTATTATTCTATCTACAACTGCGTGTCATGGCCGGATTAGCGAAGAGCATCTGGCTGCATATTCCTCTCCTATCCTCGAGCTAGCCCTTCACGCCTGACCGGATCACTCGTGCAACGAATTCGTCTTCCACTCGTATGTTTCGCTTTCTTTTTTCTTTTCATTTTTTTCTGCGTGGAAGAGAATATGTTTCCTTTTTTTGTAGAATATGTTTCGCTTTATTTTTTATTTTTATTTTTATGCGTAGAATATGTTTCGCTTTCGAACCTTAGGAACCGCACTAGCAGTACCTCCGCCGTCATGGTTGGCCGTACGTTAGCAGGGAGGGTCACATCATCGGCCCCCAACACATGTTTAGTCCTGTAACCGACCCGAGAAGAGATCAAGTCGGCACGCAACAAAAAGGGCTAACGGGCATCGGCGCCGCCATGAACTGATGATCGTTAATCTTGTTGACGAAACGAAAAGGCTAAACAACTGACGCCTTTCCCCGGGACAGACCGCAAGAGAGAGCAACGGGCCAAGGGCCGGAAATGGCACGAGGAGAAAAGGTGCAAGAAAGAAGCACGGAAACACGGTACAGAAGCGGCAAAGGATCTTTGGGCTGGGCGCCCTACTCTCCACGCTCCACGCGTCGAGCAAGGAACAACGCATGGAACATGCGGCAGGCTTTGCCTCGTCGGTTTCAGTTTCTGGCAGGCTTTGCCGTTCTTCCGCTGCTGGCTGCCGTTCTTGGGCGGGAGGACTAGTGTGGACGGCTCCACTTAGGAGAGGATTTTCTTTCTCTCTCTCGTGTTCATTGCGTTATCCCATGGGGAGTGAGAGTTAGGCTGGCACTCATTATTGAGAGCAGCGATTTGGTGCCTAAGCTCATCTGCATCCGTGCTGAATAAAAAATTTAAAACAAATATAAAAGAAAATTAAAAAAAAAGATGCGTGCTAGTTAATTTGATGTGAGAGGTCCGCTTAAAATTTCAGATCATTTGAACATCTAAGTAGCTTTCGGTAAAAGAGACAAATTTAAGGCTTGTAATAAAGTTTACTGTTTATGTACTATTCTGTTCCAATTTATCTTTTTTACTGAGATCTACTCATATGTTCAAATAATCTTAAATTCAAAACCCACCACACACATCAATTTATCTATCATGAAAAATAGATTTATTCAATTTTTAAAAAAATATTTGTGATTTTTTTACCGGATATAGATGAGCCTGCACTCAGAGATTGATATTCCCTTATTATTGGGCTAGTTGAACCTAGGATAGATAGCTAGGATGGTTGCTGTCTGCCAGAGACTCAGAGTCAGGCACACGAATGGAAGAAGTCCTGTTGTTGCGGCTGGTGTGCAGTCCAGTCCATGAGCCAACTCCCTCCATGAGCTGTCTCTCAGTCAGCTTGCTTTCATATAACTGTCTCCTCACCACTAATGACAAACGGAACAGTAACGCCATGCCCCTGCGTCGTTAACGCATAATCAATGGCGCAACGATGTCATCAAAAGGAAAACATGAATAATGGCGTAACGACGTGACTTGACCACGGCCAAGATGAACCAACGCAACATGGTAGTGGTACTACTCCATCCGAACAGGGCGACCAGCTAAAGAGAATCTGCACTAGAGCCCACGGTTTTCATCATTTCATGACTAAGAGCATCTACAACCGGGCGCTAAACACTTCTCAAACTTTTCGCAAAAAAAAAAACTTCTCAAACGTCCGGACGGCCTGTCCGGTCACTGACCACTTACAAAATTTCGATTCAGACGGGCGCCTCAAACAGGCTTCAAACGTCTGGGCTGACCGGTACCTCTCATATACAGCTCGAATATGGGGCAAATTTGAGTCTAAACCCAATTTCATACTCCATGCATCGTTCGTGGAAAATACATACTGAACTTCATTTGGTCTTTGACATTATGCTTATTTTGCCATTCCCCTTTAGCCTCCCGGGAGACTTTGGATTTGATCCTCTCGGATTTGGATCGGAGCCGGAGTTGCTGCGGTGGTTCGCGCAGGCAGAGCTGATGCATGGCCGGTGGGCGATGCTGGCCACGGCCGGGATCCTGGTCTCGGAGATCCTGCACAAGTGGGGCCTCATGGAGTTCTCCTGGTACACCGTCGGCGAGCGCGAGTACTTCACGGATTGTGACGCCTCCGATTCAATCGTACACTAATCATACACGCAAACGTGTACGATCAAGATCAGGGACTCACGGGAAGATATCACAACACAACTCTAAAAATAAAATAAGTCATACAAGCATCATATTACAAGTCAGGGGCCTCGAGGGCTCGAATACAAGACCTCGAGCATAGACGAGTCAGCGGAAGCAACAATATTTGAGTACAGACATAAGTTAAACAAGTTGTCATAAGATGGCTAGCACAAACTGGGATACAAATCGAAAGAGGCGTAGGCCTCCTGCCTGGGATCCTCCTAAACTACTCCTGGTCGTCGGCGGCGGCCTGCACGTAGTAGTAGGCACCTCCGGTGTAGTAGGAGTCATCGTCGACGGTGGCGTCTGGCTCCTAGGCTCCAGCATCTGGTTGTGACAATCAGGTATAGAAAGGAGAAAAAAAGGGAGCAAAGCAATCCCGAGTATTCATCCAAAGTACTCGCAAGCAAGGAACTAGACTACATATGCATTGGTATTAATTAAAGGGGTAGTATATGTGGACTGAACTGTATAATGCCAGAATAAGAGGGGGATAGCTAGTCCTATTAAAGACTACGCTGCAGCTTCCATCTTGAAGCATGTAGAAAAGAGTAGATGGTAAGTTCACCAAGTATCATCGTATAGCATAATTCTATCCGGCGATCCTTCCCTCGTCGCCCTATGAGAGAGCGATCACCGGGTTGTATCTGGCACTTGAAAAGGTGTATTTTATTAAGTATCCGATTCTAGTTGTCTTAAGGTCGAGGTACAACTCTGGATCGTCCTTTTACCGAGGGAGACGGCTATTCGAATAGATAAACTTCTCTGCAGGAGCGGGCTGCGGGGCACGCAAGAGTGCGGGCTCCAGGCGGCGTGGGACGGCGGCGGCAACGGCGAGCGGCGGCGGACAGCAACGGTACGCATCAAAGCAGCAGCGCAGGCAGTGGCAAGCAGAACAGCCTGGCGGCAAGCAGCAGAGCAAAACAACGGCAGTAGCTTGCAACAGTAGCAGCTAAAACCGAGCAGCGGCAGCTAGCGCGGAAGAGTAGCTGCAGTGGCACGCAACAATTAAGTGCAGTAGCAGCTCGCAAGGAGAAGAGGCAGAGCAACTGCAGTACGCACACACGTACGCATACACGGAAACTCGGGCACGACGGTGACGGCGTCCTATGACGTACAAATCGAAGGGGAAAAGGGGGATCCGAGGGAGGAGCTCACGGTGAGTCCATTGGCGTTCTCGGGGAGGGCCGGGGTGAACCAGAGCGACGGCATCGACGGCGAGTTGGTGACGGCCAGTTGAAGAAGACGGCATGGCGCCGGCTACGCAGCACCCCGGCTTGAGCTGGTCCCCGGAACGGACGAAGCCGAGCACGGCGACCCTCCAGGACGTGCCTCCGAGCGACTGTGATGGCGGTGGCCACGACAATAAGGGCAAGGCAACGGTGATCACACCGAATTCGAGCTCTAAAACGACCAGATGAGGAGTGGGGAGGGGCGAAGGGGGATCGAGGGGGGGTTGGACGAGTGCGTGCTAGGGTTTTTGGTGGACGCCTTTATAGGGCCGGGGGGGCTACGTGTTGGCCAACCATGGCCAGTGTGCCATGGATGTGCGCCACGTCTGGCTCTGCCTCCTCCTCTGGCGAGAGGAAAGGGAAAGGTCGGCCAGATGGGCTGGGCCTGGAACAGGGATAAAGATGGGCCACGTGCACAAGGGGCTTTCCCCATTTATTCATTTTGGTGCAAACTTATTCAGCTCCGATTTTGCAATTGATTTAGATGTCAAATGATGTTTGTTCTAGTCCAAACTTTGTACATAAATACTTAGTAACATACCGGAGATGCACAGAAAGTTTCAAGCTAAATGGAATTGTTTGTCTATTTTTAGAAATTGAGAAGCGGCAATTATTTTGCTGCTCATACAATTTTAATTAGGTTAGGGGCCTTTTAATAACCCAAAAGTTGTTGGTTGTTGCATGAAAATTACTTAGTGAAAGTTGCCACCCATCGAACATTTTTATTTGATAGTTTGAAGAAATAATAATTTGACTTCTTATTTGAATTTGAATTTGATCTCAGTTTGAAACAAGTGAGGTTTAGTAAAAGTTTAATTATGATGACCTGGCATGATTAGCAAGGGTTTACAGCAGCTTAACTATCGGGGCTGTCAGATAGACCCATGGACGCTCTTTGTGACCCAGATAGCACTCATGGGGTGGGTGGAGGGCCGGCGGTGGATGGACTACCTCAACCTGGGGGTCCATCAACATCGAGCCACGGCTCCCCAATTTTCATTACCATGCATCGTTTGTTCGTGGAAAATACCACTGAATTTCATTTCGTCTCTGACATTCCTGTGTTGTATTTTTTTTTCTTTAAGCCTTCCGGGAGACTTCGTATTTGATCCTCTGGGATTCGGATCGGAGTCGGAGTCGCTGCGGTGGTTCGCGCAGGCGGAGCTGATGCACGGCCGGCGGGCAATGCTGGCGGCAGCCAGGATCCTGGTCCCGGAGGTCCTGCACAAGTGGGGCTTCATGGACGAGTTCTCATGGTACACGGCCGGCGAGCGTGAGTACTTCGCGGACCCATGGACGCTGTTCGTGACTCATATGGCGC
Organism: Triticum urartu; assembly: GCF_056163025.1. Taxonomy (NCBI): domain Eukaryota; kingdom Viridiplantae; phylum Streptophyta; class Magnoliopsida; order Poales; family Poaceae; genus Triticum; species Triticum urartu. Next base: position 417,247,182 of record NC_141877.1, on the reverse strand, counting down.
TCATGGGGTGGGTGGAGGGCCGGCGGTGGATGGACTACCTCAACCCGGGATCCGTGGACATTGAGCCACGGTTCCCCAACCGCAAGAACCCCACCCCGGACGTGGGGTACCCGGGCGGGTTGTGGTTCGACTGGGGCAACTGGGGCCGCGGCTCGCCGGAGCACATCATGGTGCTCTGCACCAAGGAGATCAAGAACGGTCGCCTCGCCATGCTCGCCTTCGTCGGCTTCCGGTTCCAAGTCGTCTACACCGGCAAGGGCCCCCTCGACAACCTCTTCGCGCACCTCGCTGACCCCGGCCACTTCAACATCTTCTTGGTACGTACATATAGATACATGGTTGGCTACTCAACTCTCCATTACTAGCATGATTTGCTGCTGTGATTCTCATGCAGATCATTTTATGTCACATGACACTGTGCAGGCGTTCACGTCCCACTGATTGTTGGCGGAGTGGCGATCAGTGTTGCTAAGGCAGAAGAGTTTTGCCATGAACCTGAGCACTTTGGCGTTGGGGTGTCATCTAGGCATCTATCTCTTCACTAGTAGGAAACGGGTCATCAGTCCTGGTTCTGCAACCGAGACTAAACGATCAGGACTAATGCCCTCCACTTTTAGTCCCGGTCGTCTTACGAACTGGGACTAAAGGTGCTCCACGTGGCCGCTGTGGGGCGCCGAGGCAGGAGGACCTTTAGCCTCGATTCGTGACACCAACTGGGACTAAAAGTTAGCCATGCACTAGCACCTGCCAGGCGCTGGGGTTTTTGTTTTTTTGTTTTTGGAAGAAGGGGTTATGGGTTTTGGAGGGTTTATAGGGTTTCATATTGTGTTTTCCCCTTTTCTTTTGTGTTTACCCTTAAATTCTTTTACATTTAGGGTTTCATTTTCATTTTATGTTTTCCATTCAACTCGACTCTAACTACTACATATAGCAATGAGGGAACCATTGCACACCATCATCATGAACATAGAGAAGTGACCTCTCTTTCTCCGTGCTTGGTTGAACAAGTTTTCGTATATCTATTCGAGGCTACTACATATAGTACACGATGATGCATATATACAATATAACATCTCTTACGATCTCTAACATCATCTACCAAAATCACATTGCAATTCCCAATGGGATTTTCCGTCTTTAGGTATGACATGCTCAACAAAGAATCCCGCCAATTCCTCTTGAATTCCTCGTATACGATCATGTGGTAGGAGTTGATCCCGCTTCTCCCAGATCTAATTTAAAGAAGGGGTATATATATATATACTCAACACAATTGATGGTAATAAAATAAAATTCTGAATATTGTTTATGTACTTCTAATTGTTTTGAAGTTATGCCTGATACGTCTTCGTCGTATCTTTTTTTCCTAAGGTTTTTACTCTTGTTTTGGACTCTAATTTTCATGATTTGAATGAAACTAACCTGGACTGACGCTGTTTTCAGCACAGCTATCATGGTGTTGTTTTTGTGAAGAAATAAAAGTTTTCGGATTGGAACAAAACTTTTTAGAAAATTATTTCAAAATATATAAAAAATACTGAAGCCAAGAACCACCGGAGGGGGGGGGGGGCTGGTTGAGCACAACCCACCAGGGCGCGCCACCCCCTCCAGGCACGCCCAGGTGGGTTGTGCCCACCTGGTGGCCCCGTAGACCCTAATTCCAACTCCTTAAATACTCATATTTGGAGAGAAAAAACCAGAAAGGAAGTTTCATCGTGTTTCACGATACGAAGCCGCCGCCATCTCCTGTTCTTCATCGAGAGGCCAGATCTGAAGTCCGTTTGGGGCTCCGGAGAGGGGATCTTTGATCTTCGTCATCACCGACCTCCTTCATCGCCAATTCCATGATGCTCCCCACCGGGAGTGAGTAATTCCTTCGTAGACTCGCTGGTCGGTGAGGAGTTGGATGAGATTCATCATGTAATCGAGTTAGTTTTGTTATGGCTTGATCCCTAGTATCCACTATGTTCTGAGATTGATGTTATTATGACCATGCCATGCTTAATGTTTGTCACTTTGGGCCCGGGTGCCAAGATTTCAGATCTGAACAGTTTATGTTTTCACCATTATATCTATGTTCTAGATCCGATCTTGCAAGTCATATTCATCTATTACGTGTTATCATCTGTAAACCCCAGTATGACAGTAATTGGGATACTTTCCGGTGATGATCGTAGTTTGAGCAGTTCATGTATTCACTATGTGTTAATGCTTTGTTCCGGTTCTCTATTAAAAGGAGGCCTTACTATCCCTTAGTTTCCTTATAGACCCCGTTGCCACGGGAGGGTAGGGCAAAAGATGTCATGCAAGTTCTTTCCATAAGCACGTATGACTATTTACGGAATACATGCCTACATTATATTTATGAACTGGAGCTAGTTTTATATCGCCCTAGGTTATGATAGTTATATGATGAATATCATCCAACGAATCCACCGATCCAATGCCTACAAATTTCCTACATATTGTTCTTGTTAAGTTATTACTGCTGCTAATAATCTCCAGATGCTATTAATCCTGATATGTCGCAAGTTATTGATGATGCTACTTCTGCTATGAATGATACTCATGATGATGCTAGTACCTTGCTTGATGGCAATGTGCCACTAGATGAATTTCTTGATGAACAACTTGCTAGAGATAAATATATTGAGAATGCTGAAACTGATGAAATTATTAAAATTGATGAAGTACTTGAAACTGGAAATCTTGAAACACCTATTAGACCCAGCCTTCCTAGATATGAAATGTCTAAGATACCTGAAGGTTATGTTATGGATGAGGAGATAGCTAAAGACTTTCTTTCTTGCAATGATAGAGATGATCTTAAGAAATTATTATGCAAACTGAAAGAATTTTTTTTGAATGCTAGAATGAAATGTGATCTTAAGTTTGCTACTTCACCTATCTTTGTTACTGATAAAGATTATAAATTCTCTCTCGACCCAGAGTTAATTACTTCGGTTGAATTTGATCCTTTCCATGGTTATGAAACTGAAACTATTGTGGCACACCTTACTAAATTAAATGATATAGCCACCCTATTTGCTCATGATGAGAAAATTCGCCACTATTATATCCTCAAATTATTTGTTTATTAATTATATTTCACATATGCATATATTGAATATTATTGTGATGTTTATATTGAGGGGCCCTTGATTCTAGTCTCGCCCCAGGCCCCATAAATCTCGGGTCCGGCCCTGGATGCAGATAATAAGGTTCACAGCCTCGTGCTGCCAGAGTTAACTTGGAAGCCGGCGAGGGTGATGTTTAGTGTGGCAAGGGACTTGGTTGTAATTTTTAGTTGTTTCATTCATGGGGCTATGTGTGTTTTGGATGGGACAACTGTCAAACCATATATTCTTGTGCGGAGTGTCCAAACCGTATTTGATCATGTCGGGTGTAGTAATTGTATCTTTATGGTGATGGCATGAATACGAGTACTTCTCATCTCAAAAACCAAAGAAAACTTGGTGTGTGGAATCACCTTTTTTACAAAATGCAGTACCAATAGTGTTCTTCTGCTGCTAAGCTCATTTGAGCTCGGGTGAACAGTAAATAGAAAGAAAACGAGAAAAAAATCAAAAAAATCTGAATATTTTTGTGGTAACCTTTGACAAGAAATCTATGCTTGAAAATTTTATCATGTAATGACATTCGTGGAAGTCATGGCAAAAAAAAATCAGTATTCCAAAATGCTTTCAACAATAGAATTTTTGGAGTATCAATATTATTTTTGCCATGATTTCCAAAAATGTTCATTCATTATAAATTTTTGCAAGCATGTAAAACATTTTTCAAAGGCTATCACAAAAAATGGATTTTTTAAACCCTTTTTATTACTATTTTCCTGATTTTACTGTTCACCAAGTGCATTTCAGCTCGCGTGAAGAATACTCCAGGTCCAGTACTGAGCTCTGGTGCAAATACTCCACCTCCAGTACCGAAAGTGTTCTTCTACTCATGTAGTACTTGTATCTTTTTTTTAGAATGAAGGCTCGCGAAGAGCCCGGCTTTGAATTAACAAAGCCATCAACCGGCCAGGAAATACAAACACACACAAACCCCACAACCAAACGATACAAGGGGACATTCTAGGAGGCTTACAACTCAACGGGTCGCACAAGCTCAAAAAGAATACAAGAAAACAAAGCTCGAAGCTTGTCCTAGCCGAAGACTACAGCCAAACAGCCATCTAGGGGTGAGGCACACACGAGCACGACGAGGACCTGCTTGCAACAGAGTGTGGCAAGTGAGCCCGACCAACGCCCAAGTAGAAAGACATCACACATCCGCCGTCTCTCTCGCCGCAGAGGGACCCTTCCCTCTCGCCATGGCTCGCGAGGCGCCGTACCCGGCGGACTTGAGAGACGCTCACCCTAGAGCAGGGGACGTGCCAGCTTCGGGACCTGGAGCAGCCGCAGCACACCACCACTTGAACATTCGAGCACTCCGCGACTGCCGCATCGCCACAGCCTAGAACGCCGGAGAGCTGTAGGAAAACCACCAGGTGCAGCTACTGAAGAAAGGCATCAGAGGCATCAAGTAAACCGGCAGGCCAACGAGGAGAACCTTGTGACACCGCCGTCACCGGACCACCCAAGCCACCCAAGCTCCGACCTTGAACCCCTCACCTGAGCGCAACCCTCCCCAGGCGGCGCCCCCAAGGAAGACACGACGCACAGCGCGCCGTCGCCGCCCAATCCAAGCCGGATTTTGGGCTTTCACCCGGGAGGAGGAATAGGGGTGGAATGGGGAAGGACCTCTGCAGCACCTCCAAGGAGGAGACGGCGTCGGGGACGTCGATGCTGCCAGGCCGGCCAAGTCGGTCAACGGTTTCCCGCGGCCCAGAACCAGACCACCGAACACCCACCCACATCATACCGGCGCTCGGGAGGAGGCTGGCGAGAAACGGCGGGGACGAGGGAGACAGGGGAAAGGAGCCACCCTCAGATCTGACGAGGAGGGGAAGACCTCCGCGCCACCGCCGCCACCCGCCGTCGTCTCACCACCCGCGTGGTCGAGGCCGCCGGCCAGAGCACCCCGCGAACGACGCCGGCCGAAAGGCGCCGCCGCCTCGCCAAGAAGGGCCGCCGCCCCAGATCTGGGGTCCTCCTTGAGGAAAGGAGCGGCCGAGGCCTCGCCGCCACCATCACGGGCGGCCGCGCGAGCGGATCCGGCGGCTTTCTCAGGTGGCGGCGAGGGGAGGGAGGATGAGGGAGCGGCGGCGCGACGGGGAAACCCTAATCGCCGCCCGAGTCGCCCGAAGCGGACTTACTTGTATCTTTATGATGAAGGTTTCGTTACCCATGGTCAACGTAGTTTTATTTTTGAGGGGAAGGTCAACGTAGGTGATGGCGCAGAATATAAGCCAGCTGCCACTTACTTCCGAGACAAGACAGTGGAGCATGTCTGCGGACTGATTGCGCGAAGAAGAGTTGTGTGAGTGTCGTCATATCGTGTCACCGACTGCATTTTTTTTTTTGCGAATGCATATTGTTTATTTCTGTATGTATACAGCACCACTGCGTGTCACGGCCGGATTAGCAAGGTGCAACCGTGCAAGGATCGAATCCGGCTGCATATTCGTCGAGCCCTCCATTGCATCCGTTGACACCTGACACCTGGGCACCTGGCCGGGTCGTACAACGGAATTTAGAACCGCATGCAGTTATTCACTGGACCAAAGAAACGAGGCCATATGCTTCGCTTTCGAACCTTCCGGAACCGCGCCGCACCGGATGAGCTGCTGTGATGTTTAGCCGGACGTTAGCATGTTTATAATCACCATCTAACGGACTCGTGCTCAGAAAACAAATCATGTAACGGACTCGAGAAGAAAGAGAGCTGGCACGCATAAAAAAAGGGCTAACGAGCATCAGCGCTGTCATGAACGCATGATCGTTTCCGCACAAAAACGCATGATCGTTAATCTTGTTAGAAGAAAGAAACGTGGCTAAACAACCAACGCCTTTCCTCGGGAACAAACCAACCACAAAAGAGAAGACGGCAGCAGGCTCAAGAAAATGGCACAAGGAAAACACGGAGAGACGGTGCAGAAGCAGCAAATGATCTTTGGGTACTCGACCTCGCAAAGGATGGATCTCTGGGTACTCCCCAGAGGGCCGAGGAAAGAACGCATGGGACATGCAGGGTTGCCTCGTTCGGTTCCAAGTGGCCTTTGCCATCTGCAGCTAGTGTTCTTGGGTAGGATTGGTGTGGGCTGCTGCACTCTAGCAAAGTCGCCGCATGGTCAACCTTCATAATGCATATGAAGGGCGTTTTACATGCACATAGAACATGTCGAGTCAAAGTCTAAATACATTTTCGTTAAAAGGGAGTCTGCGTGTATTTTTTTACACTTTTTTTTGAAACGGAGGTAAAAGTTTTGCCTCATTTTATTAATAAAGAAGAAGAGAATTGCCCGATTAATTAACGGAAACCGGGCGAAAACCGTTACAACATGCCCACACAGGACACACAGGGCGGCCTGACAACCCACATAAGAACGCACACACGTCGTCGAGGACGAAAGCGTCGTCGAGGTAGCAATCCGGTGTCATCGTCATCACACCATCGCCAGGGCGACTCCGATTCCACCATCAACGACCACCGAAGAAGCCCTCACCATAAACTAGCGTCGAGGCCTGCGCCGCACAACGCCAAACAGTCCACCGCACGCGCCGAAGACCAGGCAGCTCCGACACTGGTGACGAGCATTGCAGGGGGAAAGCGCTGGACCTGCGTCGAGCCAGCGCCGGAACCGACCACCCGTCTCGTGTCATCGTCACCACGGAAGCACCTCCTCTCCAGCTCCGACTTCAGGAAGACAAGTGAGGCTCGGCAACCCCTCGAACACGCCGGATGAGACCGACTACCAAAGCTTAGCAGCAGCCCAACTCCACCCGAAGCCGCCATCGTTGCCACACAAGAAGTCGCGCCACAACACCATTGCCGGACGCACACCTGCCGACCGCAATGCCGCAAGCGTCCAACCCATGAAGCGCACAGACGGGATCCAAAGCTCTGCAAGACGCGCCCCAAAGAAGGAAGCGACAATGTCGACGCCGTCGTCCGACCTGACTGGGCCTTAGGCTTTCACCCGAAGAGCTGGAACCGAGGGTGTGCAGGGGATGGACTCCACGGCGGCGCCTCCAAGGAGGTGACACGACATCCGCGGACGCCAACGCCGCCGGCCGGCCGGATCCGGCAAGCTTTCGCCCGAAGCACCTTCCAACACCACACCCACACATGAAGCACCGCATCGCTGACCCGCACACCTCCCACGAAGCCATCGCGCCATGACTAAGTAGAAGCCACCACATACCTCCCCGACGGCCAGAAAGACGTCGCCGAGCCCGATCCGGCAGAAAACGACCAGATCTGGCATCCCACCGTCGCTGCAACACCATGATACGTCTCCAACGTATCTATAATTTTTTTATTGTTCCATGCTATATTATATTCTGTTTTGGACACTATTGGGCTTTATTATACACTTTTATATTATTTTTGGGAATAACCTATTAACCGGAGGCTCAGCCCAGAATTGCTATTTTTTTTGCCTATTTTAGGATTTCACAGAAAAAGAGTATCAAACGGAGTCCAAACGGAATGAAACCTTCGGTAACATGATTTTCGGAACGAACATGATCCAGAGGACTTGGACCCTACGTCAAGACATCAACCAGGAGGCCACGAGGTAGGGGGCGCGCCTATCCCCCAGGCGTGCCCTCCACCCTCGTGGCCCCCCTGTTGCTCCACCGACGCACTCCTTCCTCCTATATATACCTACGTACCCCCAAACTACCAGATACGGAGCCAAAACCCTAATTCCAGCACCGTAACTTTCTGTATCCACAAGATTCTATCTTGGGGCCTTTTCCGGAGCTCCGTCGGAGGGGGTATCGATCACGGAGAGCTTCTACATCAACACCATAGCCTCTTCGATGAAGTGTGAGTAGTTTACCTCAGACCTACGGGTCCATAGTTATTAGCTAGATGACTTCTTCTCTCTTTTTGGATCTCAATACAAAGTTCTCCCCCTCTCTTGTGGAGATCTATTCGATGTAATCTTCTTTTGCGGTGTGTTTGTTGACACCGATGAATTGTGGGTTTATGATCAAGTTTATCTATGAACAATATTTGAATCTTCTCTGAATTCTTTTATGTATGATTGGTTATCTTTGCAAGTCTCTTCGAATTATCAGTTTGGTTTGGCCTACTAGATTGATCTTTCTTGCAATGGGAGAAGTGCTTAGCTTTGGGTTCAATATTGCGGTGTCATTTCCCAGTGACAGTAGGGGCAGCAAGGCACGTATTCTATTGTTGCCATCGAGGATAACAAGATGGGGTTTATTTCATATTGCATGAGTTTATCCCTCTACATCATGTCATCTTGCTTAAAGCGTTACTCTGTTCTCTTGAACTTAATACTCTAGATGCATGCTGGATAGCGGTCGATGTGTGGAGTAATAGTAGTAGATGCAGGCAGGAGTCGGTCTACTTGTCTCGGACGTGATGCCTATATACATGATCATACCTAGATATTCTCATAACTATGCTCAATTCTGTCAATTGCTCAACAATAATTTGTTCACCCACCGTGAATACTTATGCTCTTGAGAGAAGCCACTAGTGAAACCTATGGCCCCCGGGTCTATCTTCCATCACATTAATCTTCCAACACTTAGTTATTTTTATTGCCTTTTATTTTACTTTACATCTTTATCATAAAAATACCAAAAATATTATCTTATCATATCTATCAGATCCCACTCTCGTAAGTGATAGTGTAGGGATTGACAACCCCTTATCGCGTTGGTTGCGAGGATTTATTTGTTTGTGTAGGTGCGAGGGACTCATGTGTGGCCTCCTACTGGATTGATACCTTGGTTCTCAAAAACTGAGGAAAATACTTACGCTACTTTGCTGCATCACCCTTTCCGCTTCAAGGGAAAACCAACGCAAGTGCTCAAGAGGTAGCACACCACAGAGACCTCCAAAGGCTGGCACGCTGCCAGCCATTGCGTACATGAGCCCCTCATAGCAGGAAGGAGTGGGCCGCGCCCGCCCCGACTCGCTGGAGATGGGCGTCCGTCCGAAGAACCGGAGCCCGCCGACGAAGCAAACCACGGCTGCCACCCACGACAGACGCTGCTAGAGGTCGACAAGCCAGACAAAAGCCACAGGGACGTGCCCCAAAGGCCTACCGGCGCCGCAGCTGAGGCCACCGTCCCGCCTGGAGCTGCCGAGATGCGCAGCAGAAAGGGGATCGAGCCTCCCCCACCTCGAGCGCCTTCCGCCAAACGGGGAGAAGAACCCTGCCGCATGCCGCGCCTTGCGCGCCCACGCCGCGCCGCCCCGCCCCTGACCGCGGTCGTCCCCGCCAGATCCACGCGAGCTCCCGCCGGAGCGGACGGCCCGCGCCACCCCCGCCCAAGCCAGAGGTGGGGAAGACCCCACCACCACCGAGCCGCGTGGGCTTCGCCCGGCGACGTTCGCCGGCGACGGCGAGGGGAGGAGCGGACGGCCTAGACTGAGCGGCGGCGGCTAGGGTTCACTCCCTGGCCGTCTGCGGGAGCGACCTGGGGAGCGTGTTTTACTGAAGGGCACCTTTTTTACACATAGACTCCTCTTATCATTGACTACAATGGTTCTGCTCCAATAATTGACAATTCGTAACACATTTGATTCATGTCGACTTCTCGGTGGAAAATTAGTCCAAATGCTACTGACATCGATCGAACATCTAATGTTTAGTTAGACTATAAACTAATAGTTGTGGCAGTGATGGCTAGATTCGTCGGCAGGGTTTGTTGCGGCCACAGCCGCGCTTACCATAGCCATGCTTAGCGGGGGCTGACCATGAATTCCACGTTCTTACCATAGAAAATACTATGGCAAGGCAAGAAAATTATTACCAACACATTGTCCATGTTGTTTGTCAGCACTTGGTCTGTCGCAAGGACATCCCTGCCCTTGCCCAAGCCGGCCGGCAAAAGGGAGTCTCGGTCTTAGGCCAAGGTAGCAAACAACACAATGGTGGCAGTGAAGAAAATGACGGCTACAACCTCATCGACACTCCCCCCTCAACATCCATCGATGTCGGTGACTACTGCGCGGCCTCCACCTACTTCAAACTCGCCAACCGAGGATGAGGTGGATTTAGACGAGACCACAAGCAAGGCAAACATTCTCAACGTTTTGGCTGAAAGTGTTTCCTTATTCTTCTTCTTTGTTTTTGTTTGCAATTGATTAGGAAATTGGTGCATGATTTGATATTGATTACTAGGTTCTTTCTTTATTTTTGTAGTGAGCAAATGAATGGTGATGATGTCGCTTTCATTGAAGAATTGAATGTGAGATACACACTTGGGATCAATGACATTAGGATGTCAATGCCATATGCCCAAATAAGAGAAGCCGAGGTGGTGGTCAAGGAGATTGAAGTAAAAGAGAAGAGGAGTAGGCTGTGTAACTACAAGACCGAGGAAGACCAAGCTTTGTGTGAAACTTAGCTCAAGATCTCTCTCGATGCCACGGTCGGGGCCGACCAAACCAAGGATAAATTTTGGCAAAGGATCAAGTACTACAATAACACGGTGACCATTCCCTCTAATCACACAGTTGGATCACTCACATCATTGGAGTTTGATCCACAACTAATGCAACTGACGGGTCGGATGTGTTGAGTAAGTCAACCTTTCGCCGTCGAGTGGTGTGCCCATCACCGAGTATGAGTCTGCCATACAAGCTCTTTACAAATAAATGAACAAGAAAAATGACTCCCGACTCTTTACTTTGCATCACTTTTACTCCAAGCTTGATGGACATGAGAAGTGGAGAAGGTGAAACTTTGAAAACACACAAAAGAGGCAAAATGATCAGACAATGGTGATGATGATGACTTCGGAGAGAACCCCGCCACTCATGTGCGCCCGAATGGATCAAAATATGCAAAGCAACTGAAGAAGAGCGGTGTCGTTGTTGAGCATACAAGAAAGAATTGATTGCTATAGTGTAGGTGAAATGAAAAATGGTGGGCGAACATGCGAACGAGAAGATGACTTGTTTCTATGAGATGAAGGGCATGGAGGATAAGTGGAACACAGAGGCGGTGACCGAAGATAGAAAGGTGCCAACGAAGGATAAATGCTTGAGATTGAGAAGAAAATGCTTGAACTAGAGGCCATGGTAAAAAATACTTGAGATTAAGGCGCAAAAGATCGCAATGGTGGATGATGAACAAACGGAGAAGAAGGTGGTTGAGGACCGTGCTACCATGTCCATGGATCTTAGCAAAATGGAGGAGAATACAAGAAAATATTGAGAGTTCACTGGGGACATCTTGGCTAAGATGTGAGTGATACGTCTCCGTCGTATCTACTTCTCCAAACACTTTTGCCCTTGTTTTGGACTCTAACTTGCATGATTTAAATGGAACTAACCCGGACTGACGTTGTTTTCACCAGAATTGCCATGGTGTTATTTTTGTGCAGAAATAAAAGTTCTCGGAATGACCTGAAAATCAATGGAGTATTATTTTGGAATATATAAGAAATACTGGAAGAAGGATCCACGTCAGGGGGCCCACCACCTGTCCACGAGGGTGGGGGGGGGGGCGCCCTACCCCCTAGGTGCGCCCCCTGCCTCGTGGGCCCCCTGATGCTCCACTGACCTCAACCTTGACTCCATATATTCACTTTCGGGGAGAAAAAATAAGAGAGAAGGATTCATCGCGTTTTACGATACGGAGCCGCCGCCAAGCCCTAAACTCTCTTGGGAGGGCTGATCTGTTGTCCGTTCGGGGCTCCGGAGAGGGGAATCCGTCGCCATCGTCATCATCAACCTTCCTCCATCACCAATTTCATGATGCTCACCGCCGTGCGCGAGTTATTCCATCATAGGCTTGCTCGATGGTGATGGGTTGGATGAGATTTATCATGTAATCGAGTTAGGTTTGATAGGGTTTGATCCCTAGTATCCACTATGTTCTGAGATTGATGTTGCTATGACTTTGCTATGCTTAATGCTTGTCACTAGGGCCCGAGTGCCATGATTTCAGATCTGAACCTATTATGTTTTCATCAATATATGATAGTTCTTGATCCTATCTTGCAAGTCTATAGTCACCTACTATGTGTTATGATCCGGCAACCCCGAAGTGACAATAATCGGGACCACTCCTGGTGATGACCGTAGTTTGAGGAGTTCATGTATTCACTATGTGTTAATGCCTTAGTCCAGTACTCTATTAAAAGGAGGCCTTAATATCCCTTAGTTTCCAATGGGACCCCATTGCCACGGGAGGGTAGGACAAAAGATGTCATGCAAGTTCTTTTCCATAAGCACGTATGACTATATTCGAAATACATGCCTACATTTCATTGATGAACTGGAGCTAGTTCTGTGTCACCCTATGTTATGACTGTTACATGATCGATCGCATCCGGCATAATTCTCCATCACCGATCCAATGCCTACGAGCTTTTCCTATATTGTTCTTCGCTTATTTACTTTTCCACTGCTACTGTTACCATCACTACAAAACCCAAAAATATTACTTTTGCTATCGTTACCACTACTATCATATTAATTTGCTACTAAATACTTTGCTGTAGATATTAAGTTTCCGGGTGTGGTTGAATTAACAACTCAGCTGCTAATACTTGAGAATATTCTTTGGCTCCCCTTGTGTCGAATCAATAAATTTGGGTTGAATACTCTACCCTCGAAAACTGTTGCGATCCCCTATACTTGTGGGTTATCAAGACCATTTTCTGGCGCTGGGGAGCATAGATCTATTCTTTGAGGGACTTGGGATTCATATCTGCTTATCATTATGAAGAACTTGAAAAATAAAAGAACCAAGATTTTTCCCTCAACTACGAGGGGAGGTAAGGAACTACCATCTAGCTCTGCACTTGATTCACCTTTTGTTTTGAGTAAACTTGCGACACATACAACTGCTATTCATTCAGATATGTCGCATGTTATTGATGATGCTACTTCTGCTATGCATGATACTTATGATGAAACTACTTCTATGCTTGATACTACTGTGCCACTAGGTGAATTTCTCGATGAACAACTTGCTAGGGCTAGATAGAATGAAATTATTGAAACTAATAATATTGATGAAAGTGATGATGAAGATTCTCCCGCTAGATCTGAATTGCCTGTTGTTCCTGAGGGTTATGTCATGGATGAAGAAACTGCTAGAGACTTTCTTGCCTGCAATAATAGAAGTGATCTTAAGAAGTTATTAGCTAAGCTTAAAGAAAAAACTCTGAATACTAGAATGAAATATGATCCTGCTTATGCTACTTCACCTGTCTTTACTACTGATAAGGATTATAGTTTCTCTGTTGATCCTGATATTATTACTTTGGTTGAATCTGATCCTTTATATGGCTATGAATCTGAAACTGTCGTGGCATATCTTACTAAATTAAATGATATAGCTACCCTGTTCACTAATGATGAGAAAACTCGCTACTATTATATCCTCAAATTATTTCCGTTCTCATTAAAGGGTGATGATAAGATATGGTTTAATTCTCTTGATCCTGGTTGTGTGCGTAGTCCCCATGATATGATTTACTACTTCTCTGCTAAATATTTTCCCACTCATAAGAAACAAGCTGCTTTAAGGGAAATATATAATTTTGTGCAAATTGAAGAAGAGAGTCTCCCACAAGCTTGGGGGAGGCTTCTCCAATTACTTAATGCTTTGCCTGATCATCCCGTCAAGAAGAACGAAATACTTGATATCTTTTATAATGGACTAACCGATGCTTCCAGAGATTACCTAGATAGTTGTGCTGGTTGTGTTTTCAGGGAAAGAACTGTTGATCAAGTTGAAATTCTATTGAATAATATGTTGACTAATGAAAATAATTGGACACTTCCTGAACCAACTCCTAAGCCAACTCCGAAGAAAGGGGGTATTCTATTTCTCAGTCCCGAAGATATGCAAGAGGCAAATAAATCTATGAAAGAAAAATGTATAAAAGCTGAAGATGTTAAGAATTTACCACCTATTGAAGAAATACATGGTCTTAATTTGCCTCTTGTTGAAGAAATACACAGTCTCGATAACCCGACACAGGTAGTAAAGGTAAACTCTCTCTATAGATATGATAAAGCTGAAATCCCTCCTGCTAAGTTTGCTAGCCAATGTTTGGATGAATTTGATAACTTTATGGTTAAGCAAGAAGATTTCAATGCTTATGTTGGTAGACAATTGAAACATAATGCTTACATGATTGAACACTTGAGTGATTATATGGCTAATGTTAAGGGTGGACTTAAACTTATTAGTAAACATGCTTCTATGGTTACCACTCAAGTAGAACAAGTACTTAAAGCTCAGAATGATTTGCTCAATGAATTGAATAGTAAAAATAATGACTTTGCTATTAGAGTTGCAACTAGAGGAGGTAAAGTGACTCAGGAACCTTTGTATCCTGAGGGTCATCCTAAGAGAATTGAGCAAGATTCTCAAAGAATTAACGTTTATGCACCTAGTCCTTCTAAGAGGAAGAAAAAGAAAAATGATAGGACTTTGCATGCTTCTAGTGAACCTGTTGTAGACACACCTGAGAATCCCAATGATATTTCTATTTCTGATGCTGAAACACAAGCTGGTAATGAACATGAACCTAGTGATAATGTTAATGATGATGTTCATATTGATGCTCAACCTAGCAATGATAATGATGTAGAGATTGAACCTGTTGTTGACCTTGATAACCCACAATCAAAGAATCAACGTTATGATAAGAAAGACTTTGTTGCTAGGAAGCACGGTAAAGAAAGAGAACCATGGGTTTAGAAACCCATGCTTTTTCCTCCTAAACCATCCAAGAAAAAGGATGATGAGGATTTTGAGGGCTTTGCTGAAATGATTAGACCTATCTTTTTGCGTATGCATTTGACTGATATGCTTAAAATGAATCCTTATGCTAAATATATGAAGGAAATTGTTACTAATAAAATAAAGATACCGAAAGCTGAAATTTCCACCATGCTTGCTAATTATACTTTTAAGGGTGGAATACCAAAGAAACTTGGAGATCCAGGAGTACCAACTATACCATGCTCCATTAACAGAAACTATGTTAAAACTGCTTTATGTGATCTTGGAGCCGGTGTTAGTGTTATGCCTCTCTCTTTATATCGTAGACTTGATTTGAATAAGTTGACACCTACTGAAATATCTTTGCAAATGGCTCATAAATCAACTGCTATACCTGTCGGTATTTGTGAGGATGTGCCTGTTGTGGTTGCAAACGTTACTATTTTAGCGGACTTTGTTATTCTTGATATTCCCGAGGACGATAGTATGTCTATTATTCTTGGAATACCCTTTTTGAATACTGTAGGGGCTGTTATTGATTGCACCAAAGGCAATGTCACTTTTCATGTTAATGGTAATGAGCATACGGTACACTTTCCGAGGAAACAACCTCAAGTCCACAATATCAATTCTATTGGAAAAATTCCAACTATTACTATTGGAGGTTTTGAATTTCCTTTTCCTACTGTCAAGAAGAAATATGATATTCTTATTGTTGGGGACATGCATATCCCCGTTGAGGTAACCTAGTGTTATTCGAAAATTCTCCAGTTTCATGTTATTCGAAATGTGTTTGTTAACAAGAGTTGATCAACCTTGTTAGTGGATTCCTTTTGATGAGCATGAGATGGATGAATTTAGAAAACACAACTCTCTCTACCCTCATTTTATTTTCCGTTATTTATATTAAATAAAGCAAAAATAGTAATTTCTGTCTGTTTTCTGAATTATCCATGCAATAAAAAATACCCCGAAAATAAAAGTTCTCGAAATGCCCTGAAATTTAAATATGATTTTTTTAGAATATTTGAGAATATCTGGCAGTGAGAACACAACAGGGGGAGCAAGCACCTGGCCACGAGGGTCCAGGGCGCGCTCACCCCCCTGGGCGCGCCCCCCTGCCTCGTGGGCCCATGGTGGCTCCCCTCCACTTATTCCAGCTACCACACACTCTTTCTTCCTCCCAAAAACATCACTAGCCAGCTCAAACCCGAGTCCAAGCTCATCTTGCTGCCATTTTCGATCTCCTTGCTCAAAGCTCCATTCACAAAACTGCTTTGGGGGATTGTTCTTTGGTATGTGACTCCTCCATTGGTCCAATTAGTTTTTGTTCTAGTGATTTATTCAATTCAAATTTTTGCTGCTTATGTGACCCTGTTCTTGAGCTTGCATGTCAAATTTATATGGTCAAAAGTAGTTTTAATGCATGATATAGCCTCTAGGCACTTGTAGGAGTAGTTGCTATCAATTTTGTTGAGTTTGGTTCACTTTTATTTTGAAGTTACTAAAAATTTCAGAAATTTTCAGAAAAAGATGAAGAGATTTTTGAGGGGCTCATCGAGCTGAACCTCGAAGGATAAACAAAGTGAAGAGAACAAGAAGCCCAAGTATAATCTCCCTCACACCGCGGAGGTTCGGCCGTGTGAATGGCCTTGTGATGATTTCTTGAGAGCAGACGGGATTTATGATGATTTCTATGAATTGGCCGAGAATGCAGGCCTCACCGCATTCCTCCACGACCAACGTGAACAGTATCTCTTACTCACCAATATATTTGTGCAAAACTTTCATTTCCATGCTAGGAGCTCACCACCTACGGTGGAATTTTATTTATATGATGAGCATAAGGAGATGTCACTTCATGATTTTTGTCGGGTTTGTTTGATACCTTTTGAGGGCGGCATAGAGGAACCACATCGTGACGATGTTTAAGGGTTTATTGATACAATTGCTGTAGGGGAAACGGGGAAAGTTTCCGATGCAAGAATTACTAGCATACATTTTCCTGTTTTACGTTACTTTGCAATATTTGCTAGTAGATGCTTAATTGGTCGCGGAAACTGATGGTGCATTACATCCTACTCATGCTTGCATTCGGTGTTGATTAATTTTAATGCATGTTCATGACTGTTGTCGCTCTCTAGCTAGTCGCTTCCCAGTCTTTTCTAGCCTTCAGCTGTACTAAGCGGGAATACTGCTTGTGCATCCAACTCCATAAACCCCAAAGTTGTTCCATATGAGTCCACCATACCTACCTATATGCAGTATCTACCCGCCGTTCCAAGTAAATTCGTATGTGCCAAACTCTAAACCTTCAAATAAACATTCTGTTTTGTATGCTCGAATAGCTCATGTATCAACTAGGGCTGTCTGTATCTTCCATGCTAGGCGGGTTATTCTCAAGAGGAGTGGACTTCGCTCCTCACTCACGAGAAAATGGCTGGTCACTGTTATGCCCAGTCCCATGCTTTATGCAAATCAAATCAAAATAACTACAAACAAAACTCCCTCGGGACTCTTGTTAGTTGGAGGCACTCGTTGTTTCGAGCAAGCCATGGATTGATGCTTGTTAGTGCAGGGGGAGTATAAACTTTATCATTTTGTTTGGGAACCGCCTATAATGTGGGTAGCATGGAAGATATCGCCATCTCTTGGTTGTTATGTTGACAATGAAGGTATACCGCTCAAAACATTATTCACCTCTATTTCAAAACCGAGCTCTGGCACCTCTACAAATCCCTACTTCCCTCTGCGAAGGGCCTATCTATTTAATTTCATGTTGAGTCATCATCCTCTTATTAAAAAGCACCAGTTGGAGAGCACCGCTGTCATTTGCATTCATTACTGTTAGTTTACATTGAGTATGACTTAACTGGATCTCTTTTACCATGAATTGCAATGTCTAGTCAGTCCTTGATCTTTAAAGGTGCTCTGCATTTATGTTTTGCGGTCTCAGAAAGGGCTAGCGAGATACCTTCTTGTTATATCATATTATGATTGTTTTGAGAAAGTGTTGTCATCCGAGATTTATTATTATTGCTCGCTAGTTGATTATGCCATTGATATGAGTAAACATGAGACCTAAGCATTATTGTGAATATGGTTAGTTCATAATCTTTGCTGAAAACTTGAATGCTGGCTTTACATATTTACAACAACAAGAGCAAACATCGTTTGTAAATTTTTTTCTTTATCACTTTCAGTTTATCAATTGAATTGCTTGAGGACAAACAAAGGTTTAAGCTTGGGGGAGTTGATACGTCTCCATCGTATCTACTTTTCCAAACACTTTTGCCCTTGTTTTGGACTCTAACTTGCATGATTTGAATGGAACTAACCCGGACTGACACTGTTTTCTGCAGAATTGCCATGGTGTTATTTATGTGCAGAAACAAAAGTTCTCGGAATGACCTGAAACTCCACGGAGCGTCTTTTTGGAAATAATAAAAAATACTGGCAAAATATCAAGGCCAGGGGGCCCACACCCTAGCCATGAGGGTGGGGGGTGCGCCTGCCCCCCTGGGCGCGCCCCCAACCTCGTGGCCCCCCTGGAGCTCCTCCGACCTCAACTCCAACTCTCTATATATTCACTTTTGGGGAGAAAAAAATAAAGGAGAAGGATTCATCGCGTTTTACGATATGGAGCCGCCACCAAGCCCTAAAACCTCTCGGGAGGGCTGATCTGGAGTCCGTTTAGGGCTCCGGAGAGGGGAATCCATCGCCATCGTCATCATCAACCTTCCTCCATCACCAATTTCATGATGCTCACCGCTGTGCGTGAGTAATTCCATCGTAGGCTTGCTAGACGGTGATGGGTTGGATGAGATTTATCATGTAATCGAGTTAGTTTTGTTAGGGTTTGATCCCTAGTATCTACTATGTTCTGAGATTGATGTTGCCATGACTTTGCTATGCTTAATGCTTGTCACTAGGGCCTGAGTGCCATGATTTCAGATCTGAACCTATTATGTTTTCATGAATATATGTGAGTTCTTGATCCTATCTTGCAAGTCTATAGTCACCTACTATGTGTTATGATCCGCAACCCCAAAGTGACAATAATCGGGACCACTCCCGATGATGACTGTAGTTTGAGGAGTTCATGTATTCACTATGTGTTAATGCCTTGGTCCGGTACTCTATTAAAAGGAGGCCTTAATATCCCTTAGTTTCCGCTAGGACCCCGCTGCCACGGGAGGGTAGGACAAAAGATGTCATGCAAGTTCTTTTCCATAAGCATGCATGACTATATTCGGAATACATGCCTACATTACATTGATGAATTGGAGCTAGTTCTGTGTCACCCTAGGTTATGACTGTTACATGATCGATCGCATCCGGCATAATTCTCTATCACCGATCCATTGCCTACGAGCTTTCCATATATTGTTCTTCGCTTATTTACTTTTCCGTTGCTATTGTTACAATCACTACAAAATACCAAAACATTACTTTTGTTATCATTACCTTTTGCTATCGTTACCACTACTATCATATTACTTTCCTACTAAATACCTTGCTGCAGATATTAAGTTTCCAGGTGTGGTTGTATTGACAACTCAGCTGCTAATACTTGAGAATATTATTTGGCTCCCCTTGTGTCGAATCAATAAATTTGGGTTGAATACTCTACCCTCGAAAACTATTGCGATCCCCTATACTTGTGATTTATCACTTAACACTATGATCATTTAGTTTATTGCTATTGCTTTCTCCATAACTTATACATGTTTCTATGACTATGAGATTATGCAACTCCCGAGTACCGGAGGAACACTTAGTTTGCTATCAAACGTCACAATGTAACTGGGTGATTATAAAGATGCTCTACAGGTGTCTCCGATGGTGTTTGTTGAGTTGGCATAGATTGAGATTAGGATTTGTCACTCTGATTGTCGGAGAGGTATCTCTGGGCCCTCTCGGTAATGCACATCACTACGAGCCTTGCAAGCAATGTGACTAATGAGTTAGTTATGGGATGATGCATTATGGAACGATTAAAGAGACTTGCCGGTGATGAGATTGAACTAGGTATGATGATGCCGACGATCGAATCTCGGGCAAGTAACATACCGATGACAAAGGGAACAATGTATGTTGTTATGCGGTTTGACCGATAAAGATCTTCGTAGAATATGTAGGAACCAATATGAGCATCCAGGTTCTGCTATTGGTTATTGACCGGAGATGAGTCTCGGTCATGTCTACATAGTTCTCGAACTCGTAGGGTCTGCACGCTTAACGTTCGATGATTATATGTATTGTCAGTTATGTGATTTGATGTACCGAAGGTTTTTCGGAGTCCCGGATGTGATCACGGACATGACGAGGAGTCTCAAAATGGTCGAGGCATGAAGATTGATATATTGGAAGGTTATGTTTGGACATCGGAAAGGTTTCAGATAGGTTCGGGCATTTTCCGGAGTACTAGGGGTTACCGGGACCCCCCCCGGGGGGGGGGGGGGGTTAATGGGCCTTCATGGGCTTTGGTGGAAGAGAGGAGGAGGCGGCTAAGAGGAGGGGTGCGCCCGCCAAGCCCAATCCAAATTGGGGAGGGGGACGGCCCGCTTTCCTTCTTCCCCTCTTCCCTTTCCTTCCCCTCCTAGTTGGACTAGGAAAGGGGGGAACCTATTCCTAGTAGGAGTAGGATTCCCCCCCCTTGGGGCGCGCCCTGCCCCCTCCTCCACTCCTTTATATACGGGGGAGGGGGCACCCCATAGACACACAAGTTATTTCTTAGCTGTGTGCGGTGCCCCCTGATACGTCTCCAACGTATCTATAATTTTTGATTGTTCCATGCTATTATATTATTTGTTTTGGATGTTAATGGCTTTATTTTACACTTCTATATTATTTTTGGGACTAACCTATTAACCGGAGGCCCAACCCAAATTGATGTTAATGGGTTTATGATCAAGATTATCTATGAAAAATATTTGAATCTTTTCTGAATTCTTTTATGTATGATTGGTTATCTTTGCAAGTCTCTTCGATTATCAGTTTGGTTTGGCCTACTAGATTGATCTTTCTTGCAATGGGAGAAGTGCTTAGCTTTGGGTTCAATCTTGCGGTGCTCGATCCCAGTGACAGTAGGGGAAACGACACGTATTGTATTGTTGACATCGAGGATAAAAAGATGGGGTTTATATCATATTGCATGAGTTTATCCCTCTACATCATGTCATCTTGCTAAAGTGTTACTCTGTTCTTATGAACTTAATACTCTAGATGCATGCTGGATAGCGGTTGATGTGTGGAGTAATAGTAGTAGATGCAGGCAGGAATCGGTCTAGTTGTCACGGACGTGATGCCTATATACATAATCATACCTAGATATTCTCATAACTATGCTCAATTCTATCAATTGCTCGACATTAATTTGTTCACCCACTGTAATACTTATGCTATCTTGAGAGAAGCCACTAGTGAAACCTATGGCCCCCGGGTCTATTTTCCATCATACAAGTTTCCAATCTATTTTATTTTTCAATCTTTACTTTCAATCTATATCATAAAAATACCAAAAATATTTATCTATTATCATTATCTCTATTAGATCTCAGTCTTGCAAGTGGTCATGAAGGGATTGACAACCCCTTTATCGCGTTGGTTGCGAGGTTCTTATTTGTTTGTGTAGGTACGAGGTGACTCGCGCGTGGTCTCCTACTGAATTGATACCTTGGTTCTGAAAAACTGAGGGAAATACTTACGCTGCTTTGCTGCATCATCCTTTCCTCTTCAAGGGAAAACCAACGCATGCTCAAGAGGTAGAAAGAAGGATTGGGAACCGCCTATAATTTTTGGGAACCGCCTATAATGTGTGTAGTATGGAAGATATTGAGATCTCTCGGTTGTTATGTTGGCAATGAAAGTATACCGCTCAAAATATTATTCATATCTATTTCAAAACTGAGCTCTGGCACCTCTACAAATCCCTACTTCCCTCTACGAAGGGCCTATCTATTTACTTTTATGTTCAGTCATCATCCTCTTATTAAAAAGCACCAGTTGGAGAGCATCATTGTCATTTGCATCCATTACTGTTAATTTACATTGAGTATGACTTGACTGGATCTCTTTTACCATGAATTACAATGTCTAGTCAGTCCTTGATCTTTAAAGGTGCTCTGCATTTATGTTTAGCGGTCTCAGAAAGGGCTAGCGAGATACCATCCTGTTATATCATATCATGATTGTTTTGAGAAAGTGTTGTCATCCGAGATTTATTATTATTGCTCGCTAGTTGATTATGTCATTGATATGAGTAAACATGAGACCTATGTGTTATTGTGAATATTGTTAGTTCATAATCTTTGCTGAAAACCTGAATGCTGGCTTTACATGTTTACAACAACAAGGGCAAACAGAGTTTGTAAAATTTTTTCTTTATCACTTTCAGTTTATCAACTGAATTGCTTGAGGACAAGCAAAGGTTTAAGCTTGGGGGAGTTGATAAGTCTCCGTCGTATCTACTTTTCCAAACACTTTTGCCCTTGTTTTGGACTCTAACTTGCATGATTTGAATGGAACTAACCCGGACTGACGCTGTTTTCAGCAGAATTGCCATGGTGTTATTTTTGTGCAGAAATAAAAGTTCTCAGAATGACCTGAAAATCAACGGAGAATTATTTTGGAATATATAAAAAATACTGGAAGAAGGATCCACGTCAGGGGGCCCACCACCTGTCCATGAGGGTGGGGGGGCGCGCCCTACCCCCCTGGGCGCGCCCCCCTGCCTTGTGGGCCCCCTCATGCTCCACCGATCTCAACCTTGACTCCATATATTCACTTTCGGGGAGAGAGAAAAAATAAGAGAGAAGGATTCATCGCGTTTTATGATATGGAGCCGCCACCAAGCCCTAAACTCTCTCGGGAGGGCTGATCTGGAGTCCGTTTGGGGCTCCAGAGAGGGGAATCCGTCGCCATCGTCATCATCAACCTTACTCCATCACCAATTTCATGATGCTCACCGTCGTGCGGGAGTAATTCCATCATAGGTTTGCTGGACGGTGATGGGTTGGATGAGATTTATCATGTAATCGAGTTAGTTTTGTTAGGGTTTGATCCCTAGTGTCCACTATGTTCTGAGATTGATGTTGCTATGACTTTGCTATGCTTAATGCTTGTCACTAGGGCCCGAGTGCCATGATTTCTGATCTGAACCTATTATGTTTTGATCAATATATGATAGTTCTTGATCCTATCTTGCAAGTCTATAGTCACCTACTATGTGTTATGATCCGGCAACCCCGAAGTGACAATAATCGGGACCACTCCCGGTGATGACCGTAGTTTGAGGAGTTCATGTATTCACTATGTGTTAATGCTTTGGTCCGGTACTCTATTAAAAGGAGGCCTTAATATCCCTTAGTTTCCAATAGGACCCCGCTGCCACGGGAGGGTAGGACAAAAGATGTCATGCAAGTTCTTTTCCATAAGCACGTATGACTATATTCGGAATACATGCCTACATTACATTGATGAACTGGAGCTAGTTCTGTGTCACCCTATGTTATGACTATTACATGATCGATCGCATCCGGCATAATTCTCCATCACCGATCCAATGCCTACGAGCTTTTCCTATATTGTTCTTCGCTTATTTACTTTTCCGCTGCTACTGTTACCATCACTACAAAACCCAAAAATATGTCTTTTGCTATCATTACCACTACTATCATATTACTTTGCTACTAAATACTTTGCTGTAGATATTAAGTTTCCAGGTGTGGTTGAATTAACAACTCAGCTGCTAATACTTGACAATATTCTTTGGCTCCCCTTGTGTCGAATCAATAAATTTGGGTTGAATACTCTACCCTCGAAAACTGTTGTCATCCCCTATACTTGTGGGTTATCAGTGAGCACCGACGGAGCATTGGCAGGACTAAGGGGGGTGTCAGCCCCCCCTTCCTTGAGAAATATTGCATGGATAGCTCCTCTAACACCTAAACTCCTTGCTAATCTTCTAGCCTCTCTAAACTCCCCAGCTCCTTCCCCTCCTGATTTGGTTCATGCTCCGCCACTAGGTATGAGGTAATGACAACGACGGGAGTGGTATTTGTGTTGGCGGAAATAGCACATCCGACAGTGACAACGGCGCGAGCGCATGATGCCCATATGAACTATGATGACATTTGATCCACTGGGTGTTGGTGGGTTTTTGAATGAACTTTCTCATTTTGTGCCTTTAAGCACTAATTATGGTTATGTTTGATGCATTCGATGAACTATATTTTTACGTGTAGTCCAATTATGATGTGATGCTATGTTTGTGTTGAAACGTGATCAATAGGTTATATTTGTTTTTTGAACATCTGGCAAATAGAACTTTAGGATAGAATATCTTCTATATAAGGGCATCTCCAAAGTGGACCTTCAACCGACAGCAACCGTCCGGACTGCACAGTTCGTACATGTTTTACCCTCCATTGAGACCGTGTATCCGTCCGCCTGCCGGTCCGGACATCCTTTTTCCCGCCGGAAGCAAACTATGGGGGCTTTGCGGGAGTTTGGACACAAACCACATAGGACTCTGATACCCCATGCCCACCAAAACCCCTCCCGGACCCCACATCTCCATTGTTCCATCTTTCTCTGCATCCGTTTTCTCTCTGGCCGATGCCACCGCTCCGCCACCCAAGTCACCCACCAAACCCTTCCCAGAACTCCGCGACCTCTGCTACTTCTTGAGCTTGCGTTGGTTTTTCCCTTCAAGAGGAAAGGGTGATGCGGCAAAGTAGAGATAAGTATTTCCCTCAGTTAAGAACCAAGGTATCAATCTAGTAGGAGGAACACACAAGTCTCCGATGATAGCACCTTCACAAACAAACAAATACTTGCACCCAACGTGATAAAGGAGTTGTCAAACCCTTCACGGTTACTTGCAAGGATGAGATCTAATAGTGATAGATATAAACGATAAGTAAAAGAGAAAAATAAGATAAAAGTAAATAATTTGCAGCAACATAATTTTGTGTTTTTTGGTTTTATAGATCTGAAAATAATATGATAGAAATAGACCCGGGGGCCATAGTTTTCACTAGAGGCTTCTCTCTTGAAAGAAGGCATATGGTGGGTAAACAAATTACTATTGAGCAATTGATAGAAAAGTGCATAGTTATGACAATATCTTGATCATGAATATAGGCATCACGTTCGTGACAAGTAGACTGACTCATGTCTGCATCTACTACTATTACTCCACACATCGACCGCTATCCAGCATGCATCTAGTGTATTAAGTCAACAAAAACGGAGTAACACCTTAAGCAAGATGACATGATGTAGAGAGATAGAACAAACACTACTAGGGAAAAGTCTCTGCATCTACTATCAGTATGAACAAACACTACTAGGGAAAAGTCTAGTAGTAGCGCGGGTTAAACAGCTAGTAGTAGCGCGGGTGTCCGCGCTACTATACGGCGCTACAGCTAACTTGTAGTAGTAGCGCAGGTGATACTACTATCGGTATGAACAAACACTACTAGGGAAAAGTCTAGTAGCAGCTCAGGTTAAACAACTAGTAGTAGCGCGGGTGTTCGCGCTACTATACGGCGCTACAGCTAACTTGTAGCAGTAGCGCGGGTGCTACCCGCGCTACTACTATTAATTTCAAAAACAAAAAATCTCAATCTCGTGCATACTATCAATGGCAGCAATGGTTCGATCTAGCACCGACAGGGGTCACTAGAGGTCGGAAGGGAAGCGGCAGACCGGATCCCGCGACGGTTGCTGCAGAGGGCCCGAATCGCCGAGCAAGGCGGCGGAGTGGGGCTCCTCTTCACAGCCAAGGCAGCGAGCTCCTGGTCGTCCATGGCGACGACCTGCATGGGCAAGGACAAGGGACGGTGAGTCAAACCAGAGGGAGAGAGATAAAAAGAAAAACGAGGGAGAGAGAGGAAGGAGATGGAGGTAGCAGCGGGGTTGGTCGCCGGTGGTGAGGTGCATCGTCGTGGTGGCATGGAGGCGAGGGGGAAGACGGGCGAGCTCCTGGACGCCAGCGACGCGAGGAGGTGAACTCGTTGGGCGCCATGGAGGAGGAGGTGTGCTTGGGCAGGAGCACCATGGGAGAGCCTATGGAGAGAGGAGGGAGAGTGAGGGATAGAGGAGGAATTCGACCAAGGATATGGGGACTTCACCTACCTTGTACTTAGTAGTATAAAGGGGTATAAACTCGTGCTACTACTATCAACTTAGTAGTAGCGCAGGTTTATACCCCTCTCTACTACTATGGCATGTCCCCGGGGGGACACGGTAGAGACCACTTAGTAGTAGCGAGGGTTATAAACCCGAGCTACTACTATCAACTTAGTAGTAGCGGGGGGTATAAACCCGCGCTACTACTAAGTAGCAGTAGCGAGGGGTATAAACCTATGCTACTAGTAAGCGTCTGCCTATAAGCTTTTCCCAAGTAGTGAAACCCCATCTTTTTATCCTTAGTGGCAACAATACAAATGCATGTCATGTCCC
Source organism: Triticum urartu (assembly GCF_056163025.1). NCBI lineage: Eukaryota > Viridiplantae > Streptophyta > Magnoliopsida > Poales > Poaceae > Triticum > Triticum urartu. The sequence goes on along the minus strand of NC_141877.1, from coordinate 417,220,844 downwards.
CTTTTGTCGCTGGGAATAAGCACCTCATGATTGAACCCATTACAAAGCACCTCTCCCATTGCAAGAAATATCAATCTAGTTGGCCAAACCAAATCAATAGATCAGAGAGAAATGCAAAGCTATATTAATCATGCACAAAAGAGTTCAGAGAAGACTCAAATAATATTCATAGATAATCTGATCATAAACCCACAATTCATCGGATCTCAACAAACGCACTGCAAAAGAAGATTACATCGAATAGATCTCCAAGAACATCGAGGAGAACATTGTATTGAAGATCAAAGAGACAGAAGAAGCCATCTAGCTACTAGCTATGGACTCATAGGTCTATGGTAAACTACTCACAAATCATCGAAAGGGCAGCAAGGTTGATGCAGAAGTCCTCCGTGGTCGAATCCCCCTCCGGCAGAGTACAGGAAAAGGCCTCAAGATGGGATCTCGCGATAACAGAAACTTGCGACGGCAGAAAAGTATTTTTCGTGTGCCCTCTGGTCTACGAGGAGTATTGGGGTATTTATAGAATAAAGATTAGGGTTAGAAGTGCCATGAGGGGCCCACAAGCTCCGGGGGTGCCCCCTAGGGTGCGGCCTCCGAGCTTGTGGCCACCCCGTGGCCCTTCTTGTTGGGGAACATAGTAATTTCGAAAAATTTCCTACGCACATGCAAGATCATGGTGATGCATAGCAACGAGAGGGGAGAGTGTTGTCCATGTATCCTCGTAGACCGAAAGAAGAAGCGTTAGCACAACGCTGTTGATGTAGTCGTATGTCTTCACGATCCGACCGATCAAGTACCGAACGCACGGCACCTCCGAGTTTAGAACACGTTTAGCCCGATGACGTCCCTCAAACTCCGATCTAGCCGAGTGTTGAGGGAGAGTTTCGTCAGCACGACGGTGTGGTGACGATTATGATGTTCTATCGACGCAGGGCTTCGCCTAAACACCACTACAGTATTATCGAGGTGGACTATGGTGGAGGGGGGCACCACACACGGCTAAAAGATCAAATCAATTGTTGTGTCTCCAAGGTGTGCCTCCCTCCCCGTATATAAAGGAGTGGAGGAGGAGGAGAGGGCCGGCCCCTATGGCGCGCCCTGGAGGAGTCCTACTCCCACCGGGAGTAGGATTCTTCCCCTTTCCAAGTAGTAGGAGTAGGGGAAAAGGAAGGGGAAGAGGGAAGAGAAGGATGGAGGGGGCGCCGCCCCTCCCCCTAGTCCAATTCAGACTAGTCATTGGGGGGGGGGGCGCAGCCTGCCTCTGTCTCTCCCCTAAAGCCCAATAAGGCCCATATACTTCTTCCCCCGTATTCCCGTAACTCCCCGGTACTCCGAAAAATACCCGAATCACTCGGAACCTTTCCGATGTCCGAATATAGTCGTCCAATATATTGATCTTTACGTCTCGACCATTTCGAGACTCCTCGTCATGTCCCCGATCTCATCCGGGACTCCGAACTACCTTCGGTACATCAAAACTTATAAACTCATAATATAACCGTCATCGAACTTTAAGCGTGCGGACCCTACGGGTTCGAGAACTATGTAGACATGACCGAGACACGTCTCTGGTTAATAACCAATAGCGGAACCTAGATGCTCATATTGGCTCCTACATATTCTACGAAGATCTTTATCGGTCAAACCGCATAACAACATACGTTGTTCCTTTTGTCATCGGTATGTTACTTGCCTGAGATTTGATCGTCGGTATATCAATACCTAGTTCAATCTCGTTACCGGCAAGTCTCTTTACTCATTCTGTAACACATCATCCCGCAACTAACTCATTAGTTGCAATGCTTGCAAGGCTTAAGTGATGTGTATTACCGAGTGGGCCCAGAGATACCTCTCCGACAATCGGAGTGAAAAATCCTAATCTCGAAATACGCCAACCCAACAAGTACCATCGGAGACACCTGTAGAGCACCTTTATAATCACCCAGTTACGTTGTGACATTTGGTAGCACACAAAGTGTTCCTCTGGTAAACGGGAGTTGCATAATCTCATAGTCATAGGAACATGTATAAGTCATGAAGAAAGCAATAGCAACAAACTAAACGATCAAGTGCTAAGCTAACAGAATGGGTCAAGTCAATCACATCATTCTCCTAATGATGTGATCCCGTTAATCAAATGAAAACTCTTTGTCTATGGCTACGAAACATAACCATCTTTGATCAACGAGCTAGTCAAGTAGAGGCATACTAGTGACATTCTGTTTGTCTATGTATTCACACATGTATCATGTTTCCGGTTAATACAATTCTAGCATGAATAATAAACATTTATCATGATATAAGGAAATAAATAATAACTTTATTATTGCCTCTAGGGCATATTTCCTTCACTTCTTGCCTCCTCCCGAAGCTTCCAGGGTGTCTTGTGGTCTAAGAAAAATCATCATTTTTTTCCATTTGGACTCCCTTTGGTATTGGTTTTGCGGAAAGGCAAAAACAAGGAAAAACAACAACTAACAGTTGGCACTAGGTTAATAAGTTAGTCGCAAAAAATGATATAAAATAGCATAATAATACATATAAAATATCCAAGATTGATAATTTAATAGCACGGAACAATAAAAACTTATAGGTTCGTTGGAGACGTATCAAGCATCCCCAAGCTTAATTCCTACTCGTCCTCTAGTAGGTAAATGATAAAAACAAATTTTTTGACGTGGAATGTGATGGAAATATGCCCTAGAGGCAATAATAAAGTTTTTATTATTACATTTCCTTATTAATGATAAAGGATTATTATTCATACTAGAATTGTATTGACCAGAAACTTAAATAAATGTGTGAATACATAAACAAATACCTTGTCCCTAGTGAGCCTCTACTAGACTAGCTCGTTGATCAAAGATGGTTAAGGTTTCCTAACCATAGACATGATTTGACATTTGATAAAGGGATCACATCAAAGATGGACAAGACGCAACCGTTAGTATAGCATATGATCGTTCATTTTATTGCTATTGATTTCTTAATGTCAAATACATGTTTCTTCGACCATGAGATCATGCAACTCCCGGATACCAGAGGAATACCTTTTGTGCTATGAAACGTCACAACGTAATTGGGTGATCATAAAGATGCTCTATAGGTATATCCGAAGGTGTCTGTTGAGTTGGCATGAATCAAGATTAGGATTTGTCACTCCGTATATCGGAGAGGTATCTCTGGGCCCTCTTGGTAATACTGCATCACAAGAAGCTTGCAAGCAAAGTGACTAAGGAGTTAGTTATGAGATGATGTATTGCAGAACGAGTAAAGAGACTTGCCAGTAACGAGATTGAACTAGGTAAGAAGAAACCGACGATCGAATCTCGGGTAAGTAACATACCGACAAACAAAGGGAATAACGTATGTCATCATAAAGGTTCAAACGATAAAGATCTCCGTATAACATGTAGGAACCAATATGGGCATCCAGGTCCCGCTATTGGTTATTGACCGGAGAAGCATCTCGGTCATGTCTACATCATTCTTGAACCCGTAGGGTCCGCGCGCTTAACGTTCATTGACGATATAGTATTATATGAGTTATGTGAGTTCGTGACCGAATGTTGTTTGGAGTCCCGGATGAGATCAAGGACATGACAAGTAGCTTCGAAATGGTCCGGAGGTAAAGATTGATATATCGGACGATGCTATTTGGTCACCAGAAAGGTTTCAGAATGTACCAGGTTTTATCGGAGTACCGAAAGGGGTTTCGGGAGGCCACCGACACTTGGAGGGCCTCATGGGCCAAAGGAGGGAGGTGCACCAGCCCACTAAGGGGCTGATCACACTCCACCTCCCCTGGCAATGAGCCAAGGAAGGAAAGGGGCGCTAAGGCAGGGCAGCCGTCGGCCCCTCCCCTGCCATCTCGTCCACCCCTAAATAAGGAAAGGGGGGAGGCGCCTAGGGCAGTAGCCCAGGGCGGCCGTCGGCTTTGCATCATGTTTACCTACTGTTATTTACAATGTTTTTATGCATAATAATACTTTTTGGAGTAATTCTAATGCCTTTTCTCTCATAATATGCAAGGTTGACACAAAGAGGGAGAATACCGACAGCTGGAATTTTGGACTTGAAAAAGCTACATCAGGCTAGATATTTTGCACAACTCCAAATGAGCTGAAACTTCAAGGGGATTTTTATGGAATATATAAGAATTACTGGAGCAAATAACAACCAGAGGTGGACCACCAGGTGGGCACAACCCACCTGGGCGCGCCAGGGAGCCCAACCGCGCCCTGGTGGGTTGTGCTCTCCTTGGCCCACCTCCGGTGCCCCTCTTCTAGCATATAAGTCATTTTTACCTAGAAAAAAGAGGACTTTCGGGACGAAGCGCCGCCGTCTCGAGGCGGAACTTGGGCAGGAGCACCTTTGCCCTCTGACGGAGCGATTCCGCTGGGGAAACTTCCCTCCCGAAGGGGGAAATCATCGTCATCATCATCAGCAATAACTCTTCCATCTTGGGGAGGGCAATCTCCATCAACATATTCAACATTACCATCTCCTCTCAAACCCTAGTTCATCTCTTGTGTTCAATCTTTGTACCAGAACCTTAGATTGGTGCTTGTGGGTGACTAGTAGTGTTGATTACATCTTGTAGTTGATTACTATATGGTTTATTTGGTGGAAGATTATATGTTAAGATCCATTATGCTATTTAATACCCCTCTGATCTTGAGCATGATTATCATTTGTGAGTAGTTACAATTGTTCTTGAGGTCACGGGAGAAATCTTGTTGCAAGTAATCATGTGAACTTGATATGTGTTTGATATTTTGATGGTATGTATGTTGTGAATCCCTTAGTGGTGTCGTGTGAACGTCGACTACATGGCACTTCACCTTATTAGGGCCTAAGGGAATGCATTGTGGAGTAGTAATTAGATTATGGGTTGCGAGAGTGACAGCAGCTTAAACCCTAGTTTATGTGCTACTTCGTAAGGGACTGATTTGGATCCAAAAGTTTAATGCTATGGTTAGATTTATTCTTAATACTTTTCTCATAGTTGCGGATGCTTGCAAGGGGGTTAATCATAAGTAGGAGGTTTGTTCAAGTATGAACAACACCTAAGCACCGGTCCACCCACATATCAAATTATAAAAGTAGCAAACAGAAATCAAACCAACATGATGAAAGTGACTGGATGAAATTCCCGTGTACCCTCTAGAACGCTTTGCTTATCATAAGAGACCGTTTTGGCATGTACTTTGCCTCAAAAGGATTGGCTACTTGCTGCACTTTTGTTACTGTTACCATTACTTGCTCGTTAAAATTATCTTGCTATCAAACTACTCGTTACTTATAATTTTAGTGCTTGTAGAAAATACCTTGCTGAAAACCACTTGTCATTTCCTTCTGCTCCTCGTTGGGTTCGGCACTCTTACTTATCAAAAGTACTATGATTGATCCCCTATACTTGTGGGTCATCAAGGCTCTTTTCTGGCGCCGTTGCCGGGGAGTGAAGCGCTCTTGGTAAGTGGAAATCGGTAAGGAAAAATTATTACTACGTGCTGAAATTTATTGTTACTTGTTACTATGGAGAACAATCCTTTGAGGGGTTTGTTCGGGGTATCTTCACCTCTACTGGAACCACAATTAGTTTCCCCTCAACCTACTGCACCTACTAAAAATATTGGTTATGAAATTCCTTCGGGTATGATAGAACAACTCCTAGCTAATCGTTATGCAGGAGATGGAACTGAACATCCTGATATGCCCTTGATATATGCAGATGAAATTTGTGGATTATTTAAGCTTGCAGGTGAAGGAAATATTCCCTAGAGGCAATAATAAAGTTGTTATTTTATATTTCCTTATATCATGATAAATGTTTATTATTCATGCTAGAAATGTATTAACCGGAAACTGGGTACATGTGTGGATACATAGACAAAACACCGTGTCCCTAGTAAGCCTCTACTAGACTATCTCGTTAATCAAAGATGGTTAAGTTTCCTAACCATAGACATATGTTGTCATTTGATGAATGGGATCACATCATTAGGAGAATGATGTGATGGACAAGACCCATCCATTAGCTTAGCATATTGATCGTTCAGTTTTATTGCTATTGCTTTCTTCATGTCATATACATATTCCTTTGACTATGAGATTATGCAACTCCCGGATACCGAAGGAATACTTTGTGTGCTATCAAACGTCACAACATAACTGGGTGATTATAAAGATACTCTACAAGTATCTCCAAAGGTATTTGTTGGGTTGGCATAGATCGAGATTAGGATTTGTCACTCCAAGTATCGGAGAGGTATCTCTGGGCCCTCTCGGTAATGCACATCATAATAAGCCTCCCAAGAAATGTGACTAATGAGTTAGTTGCGGCATGATGTATTAAAGAATGAGTAAAGAGACTTGTCGGTAATGAGATTGAACTAGGTATGAAGATATCGACGATCGAATCTCGGGCAAGTAACATACCGATGACAAAGGTAATAACGTATGTTGTCATTACGGTACGACCGATAAAGATCTTCGTAGAATATGTGGGAACCAATATGAGCATCCAGGTTCCGCTGTTCGTTATTGACCGGAGAGGTGTCTTAGTCATGTCTACATAGTTCTCGAACCCGTAGGGTCCGCACGCTTAACGTTCGATGACGATTTTGTATTAAATGAGTTATGTGATTTGGTGACCGAATGTTGTTCGGAGTCCCAGATGAGATCACGGACATGACAATGAGTCTCAAAATGGTCAATAGGTAAAGATTTATATATAGGACGATGATATTCAGACACCGGAAGTGTTCTGGGGGTCCGAGTACATATCGGGTCACCAGAAGGGGTTACGGGCGGCCCCCCGGCAACTACATGGGCCTAATGGGCCAAGAAGGGGACAGAACAACCCCTAGGGGGCTGGTGCGCACCATGTAGGCTGAATTAGGAGGGGAAGGAAAGAGGAGAAGAGGGAAAGGAAGGGGAGGGATTCGGCCTCCCCTTCCTTCCCTCCTCCCTCCTCCTTCCTTCCCCCTCTGGAATATATGGTAAGAGGGGGGCGAATTGGGAGGCGCCCAAGTAGGATTCCTCTTACTTGGGGCGCCCCCTTGGCTGCCTCTCCTCCCCTCCAACCTATATATATATATATATATATATATATATATATGAGGGGGGCACCGCTAGAACACACATCAACAGTTGTTAGCCGTGAGCGGCGCCTCTCTTCATAGTTTACGCCTCCGGTCATATTCACGTAGTGCTTAGGCGAAGCCCTGCGCGGATCACTTCACCATCACTGTCACCATGACATCATGCTAATGGAACTCTCCCTCGACACTTTGTTGGATCAAGAGTTCAAGGGACGTCATCGAACTGAACATGTGCAAAACTCGGAGGTGCCATATGTTTGGTGCTTGATTGGTCAGAACAAGAAGAAGTTCGACTACATCAACCGCGTTCTCAAACGCCTCTGCTTTCGGTTTACGAGGGTACGTGGACACACTCTCCCCTCTCATTGCTATGCATCTCCTAGATAGATCTTACGTGAGCGTAGGATTTTTTTTGAAATTGCATGCTACATTTCCCAACAGTGGCATCCGAGCCAGGTCTATGCGTAGATGATATGCACGAGTAGAACACAAAGAGTTGCGGGCGGTGATCCTCATACTGCTTACGACCAAGATCTTATTTTGATTCGGCGTTATTGTTGGATGAAGCGGCCCAGACCAACCTTGCATGACCATGTTCATGAGACCGGTTCCACCGACAGACATGCAACTGGTTTTGCATAAAGGTGGCTGGTGGGTGTCTGTTTCTGTAACTTTAGTTGAATCGAATTTGACTGCGGCCAGACCTTGTTGAAGGTTAAAGCAGCAAACTTGATAAATCACCATTGTGGTTTTGATGAGTAAGTAAGAACGGTTCTTGCTAGAAGCCTGTAGCAGCCGCGTAAAACTTGCAACAACAAAGTAGAGGACGTCTAACTTGTTTTTGCAGGGCATGTTGTGATGTGATATGGTCAAGACATGATGTGATATATGTTATTGTATGGGATGATCATGTTTTGTAAAAGTTATCGGCAACTGGTGGGAGCCTTATGGTTGTCGCTTTTATTGTATGAAATGCAAATGCCATGTAATTGCTTTACTTTATCACTATGCGTTAGCGATAGTTGTAGAAGCAATAGTTGGTGAGACGACCACAACGCTACGATGGAGATCAAGGTGTCAAGCCGGTGACGATGGAGATCATGACGATGCTTTGGAGATGGAGATCAAAGGCACAAGATGATGCTGGCCATATCATGTCACATATTTTGATTGCATGTGATGTTTATCTTTTATGCATCTCATTTTGCTTAGTACGGCGGTAGCATTATAAGATGATCCCTTACTAAAATTTCAAGGTATAAGTGTTCTCCCTGAGTATGCAGCATTGCGACTGTTCGTCGTGCTGAGACACCATGTGATGATCAGGTGTGATAGGCTCTACGTTCACATACAACGGGTGCAAGACAGTTCTGCACATGTGGAATACTCGGGTTAAACTTGACAAGCCTAGCATGTACACACATGGCCTCGGAACACTGGAGACTGAAAGGTTGAACATGAATCACATAGTAGATATGATACACATAGAGATGTTCACCATTGAAGACTACTCCATCTCACGTGATGATCGGACATGGTTTAGTTGATTTGGATCACGTAATCATTTAGATGACTCGAGGGATGTCTATCTAAGTGGGAGTGCTCAAGTAATATGATTAATAAAACTTAATTTATCATGAACTTAGTCCTGATAGTTTTTTGCATACACACAAAACTCAACAGAAAATCTCATAAGCTCTGTTAGTATAAGAAAATAAATCACCACTTTTGGTACTGTTGTGAACTCATTATTTATTTATATTGGTGTAATATCTACTTTATTCCAACTTTTCCATGGTTCATACCCCCCTGATACTACGCATAGAATCATCAAAATAAGCAAACAACACATAGAAAACAGAATCTGTCAAATACAGAACAATCTTTAGCAATCTGTAACTCTCGAATACTTCTGTACTTACAAAAATTCTGAAAAATTAGGACAAAATAAGCAATTTGTTTTTAATCTTTTGCAAAAGAATCAGTATTTTATCACGCTTCTGTTAAATATGAGAATTGTTTTCCTGAACGCAAAAGTTTCTGTTTTTCAGCAAGATCAAATCAACTATCACCGTAAGCCATCCCAAAGGTCTTACTTGGCTCAAACACTAATAAAAACAAAAACCACATCTAACTATAGGCTAGATGAATTATTTATTGCAAAACAGAACCTAAAAAGCAAAAATAAAAATAAAATTGGGTTGTCTCCCAACAAGCACTATTGTTTAACGCCCTTAGCTAGGCATAAAACACGAATAGATCTAGGTATTGTCATCTTTGGTATGCAATCCATAAGTAGCTCTCATAATAGATTCATATGGCAATTTAATTTTCTTTCTTGGAAAGTGTTCCATGCCCTTCCTTAACGGAAGTAGAAATATAATGTTTCCTTCTTTCATATCAATAATTGCACCAATCGTTCTAAGGAAAGGTCTACCAAGAATAATAGGACATGTAGGATTGAAATCTATATCAAGAACAATGAAATCTACGGGAACATAATTCCTTTTTGCAACAATAAGAACATCATTAATCCTTCCCATGGGTTTCTTAATAGTGGAGATGCAAATTTAAAGAACAATCGTCAAATTCACTGAAACCTAGCACATCACATAAAGTTTTTGGAATCGTGGAAACACTAGCACCCAAATCACACAAAGCATGTCACTCATAATCTTTAATCTTAATCTTAATAGTAGGTTCCCACTCATCATAAAGTTTTCTAGTGATAGAAACTTCCAATTCCAGCTTTTCTTCAAAATATTGCATCATGGCATCAACGATATGTTTAGTAAAAGCTTTGTTTTGATTATAAGCATGAGGAGTATTCAACATGGATTTCAAAAAGGAAATACAATCTATTAAAGAAATTATCATAATTAAATTCCTTTAAATCCAAAAGAGTGGGTTCATTGGTACTTAAAGTTTTGACCTCTCCAATCCCACTTTTATCAATTTTTGCATGAAGATCTAGAAACTCCAAATCATGGGGACGCCTTTTAACTAAAGTTGACTCATCTCCAGTCCCATATTTATCAAGATTTATATTGGAAAACAGAGATTCAATAGGAGTCACATCAATCACTTTAAGATCTTCATCATTATTTTCACGAAAACTAGAAAAACAGGTTTTTACAAATCAATCTCGTTTAGCACGCATCTTAGCGGTTCTTTCGGTGCACTCATCAAGAGAAATTCTATCCACGTTCTAGCCAAATCATCAATCTTAAGCAATTTTTCTTCAATCAAAGCATTGAAATTCTTTTGCGAACTCATAAATTCTTTAACACTATTCTCAAAACCAGAGGGCATCTTATTATAATTTCCATAAGAATTGTTGTAGGAATTACCATAATTATTAGAGGAATTACTAGGAAAGGGCCTAGGATTAAAATTACCTCTATACGCGTTATTACCAAAATTGTTCCTACCAACAAAAGTCACATCCATAGATTCATTATTATTTTCAATCAAATAGACAAAGACATATCATTAGGATCAATAGAAGTAGTCTTGCTAGCAAATAATTTCATAAGCTCGTCCATCTTTCCACTCAAAACATTAATCTCTTCAATCGCATGCACTTTTTTACTAGTGGAAGATCTTTTTGTATGCCATTGAGAATAATTAACCATAATATTATCTAGGAGTTTAGTAGCTTCTCCTAAAGTAACGATCATGGAACGATTTGCATCGGAGATTTAAATGACCATGTTCATGGAAAAGTTTACAAGTATGGTGAAGAAATTTTAAATTTTCAGCACAAACATCTAGCCTCTCTTGCAACCACTTAGTTTCCAAATACTTATGCCTCTTGCAAAATCTATTTTCCCTAATGGTGTGTACTTTGAGGCTCTATATATTCCACAAAAGTTGACATGCTTATAAGAGACATTTTCATCATGACTAGTGCAATAATCATTAGTACCATGGATATTCAAGGAGTTCATACTAACAACATTGCAATCATTCTCATCACTCAAAGATTTAGTGCCAAACATTTTATAGACTTCTTCTTCTAGCACTTGAGCACAATTTTCCTTTCCATCATTCTCATGAAAAATATTAAAAAGATGAAGCGTATGAGGCAAACTCAATTCCATTTTTTGTAATTTTCTTTTATAAACTAAACTAGTGCTAAAACAAGAAACAAAAAGATTCGATTGCAAGATCTAAAGATATACCTTCAAGCGCTAACCTCCCCGGCAACGGCGCCAGAAAAGAGCTTGATGTCTACTACACAACCTTCTTCTTGTAGACGTTGTTGGGCCTCTAAGTGCAGAGGTTTGTAGGACAGTAGCAAAATTCCATCAAGTGGATGATCTAAGGATTATCAATCCGTGGGAGGCGTAGGATGAAGATGGTCTCTCTCAAGAAACCCTGCAACCAAATAACAAAGAGTCTCTTGTGTCCCCAACACACCCAATACAATGGTAAATTGTATAGGTGCACTAGTTCGGCGAAGAGATGGTGATACAAGTGCAATATGGATGGTAGATAAAGGTTTTTGTAATCTGAAAATATAAAAACAGTAAGGTAGCAAGTGGTAACAGTGAGCACAAACGATATTGCAATGCTAGGAAACAAGGCCTAGGGTTCATACTTTCACTAGTGCAAGTTCTCTCAACAATAATAACATAATTGGATCATATAACTATCCCTCAACATGCAACAAAGAGTCACTCCAAAGTCACTAATAGCGGAGAACAAACGAAGATATTATGGTAGGGTACGAAACCACCTCAAAGTTATCCTTTCTGATCGATCTATTCAAGAGTCCGTAGTAAAATAACACGAAGCTATTCTTTCCGTTCAATCTATCATAGAGTTAGTACTAGAATAACACCTTAACACACAAATCAACCAAAACCCTAATGTCACCTAGATACTCCAATGTCACCTCAAGTATCCGCGGGTATGATTATACGATATGCAGCACACAATCTCAGATTCATCTATTCAACCAACACAAAGAACTTCAAAGAGTGCCCCAAAGTTTCTACCGGACAGTCAAGACGAAAACGTGTGCCAACCCCTATGCATAAGTTCACGAGTGGAACCCGAACATACATCAAGTGGATCACATGATATCCCATTGTCACCACACATAAGAAGATGCAAGACATACATCAAGTGTTCTCAAATCCTTAAAGACTCAATCCGATAAGATAACTTCAAAGGGAAAAGTCAATTCATCACAAGAGAGTAGAGGGGGAGAAACATCATAAGATCCAAATATAATAGCAAAGCTCGCGATACATCAAGATCGTACCACCTCAAGAACAAGAGAGAGAGAGGGAGAGAGAGAGAGAGATCAACCACATAGCTACTGGTACATACCCTCAGCCCCGAGGGTGAAATACTCGCTCCCCATCATGGAGAGCACCGGGATGATGAAGATGGCCACCGGAGAGGGATTCCCCCCTCCGGCAGGGTGCCGGAACGAGTCTAGATTGGTTTTGGTGGCTATAGAGGCTTCTGGCGGCGGAACTCCCGATCTATTATGTTCCCCGATGTTTTTAGGGTATATTGATATATATATATATAGGCGAAAGAAGTCGGTCAGGGGAGCCACGAGGGGCCCACGAGGGTGGGGGCGCGCCTATGGTAGCAAGCGCGCCTCCCTGCCTCGTGGCCACCTTGAAGATTCCCTGACGTATACACCAAGTCTCCTGGATTGCTTCCGTTCCAAAAATAACTCTCCCGAAGGTTTCATTCCTTTTGGACTCCGTTTTATATTCCTTTTCTTCGAAATAGTGAAATAGGCAAGAAAACAACAATTTGGGCTGGGCCTCCGGTTAATAGTTTAGTCCCAAAAATAATATAAAAGTGTATAATAAAGCCCATAAACATCCAAAACAGATAATATAATAGCATGAAACAATCAAAAATTATAGATACGCTGGAGACGTATCAGCATCCCCAAGCTTAATTCATGCTCGTCCTCGAGTAGGTAAATGATAAAAACAGAATTTTTGATGTGGAATGCTACCTAACATATTTATCCATGTAATTCTCTTTATTGTGGCAAGAATATTCAGATCCGAAAGATTCAAGACAAAAGTTTAATGCTGACATGAAAATAATAATACTTCAAGCATACTAATAAAGTAATCATGTCTTCTCAAAATAACATGGCAAAAGAAAGCTATCCCTACAAAATCATATAGTCTGGCTATGCTCCATCTTCATCACATAAAATATTTCAATCATGCACAACCCCGATGACAAGCCAAGCAATTGTTTCATACTTTTGATGTTCTTAAACTTTTTCAATCTTCACGCAATACATGAGCGTGAGCTATGGACATAGCACTATAGGTGGAATAGAATGGTGGTTGTGGAGAAGATAAAAAGTAGAAGATAGTCTCACATCACTAGACGTATCAACAGGCTATGGAGATGCCCATCGATAGATATCAATGTGAGTGAGTAGGGATTGCCATGCAACGGATGCACTAGAGCTATAAGTGTATGAAAGCTCAATAAAAGAACTAAGTGGGTGTGCATCCAACTTGTTTGCTCATGAAGACCTAGGGCAATTTTGAGGATGCCCATCATTGGAATATACAAGCCAAGTTCTATAATGTAAAAATTCCCACTAGTAAATAAAAGTGATAACATACGAGACTCTCTATCATGAAGATCATGGTGCTACTTTGAAGCACAAGTGTGGAAAAGGATAGTAACATTGTCCCTTCTCTCTTTTTCTCTCATTATTTTTTTATTTGGCCTTCTTTTTTATTTTTTTATTTTTGGACACTTTTATTTTTTATATTTTTCGTCCGGAGTCTCATCCTGACTTGTGGGGGAATCATAGTCTCCATCATCCTTTCCTCACTGGGACAATGCTCTAATAATGATGATCATCACACTTTTATTTACTTACAACTCAAGAATTACAACTCGATACTTAGAACAAAATATGACTCTATATGAATGCCTCCGGCGGTGTACCGGGATGTGCAATGACTCATGAGTGACATGTATGAAAGAATTATGAACGGTGGCTTTGCCACAAATACGATGTCAACTACATGATCATGCATAGCAATATGAGAATGATGGAGCGTGTCATAATAAATGGAACGGTGGAAAGTTGCATGGCAATATATCTCGGAATGGCTATAGAAATGCCATAATAGGTAGGTTTGGTGGCTGTTTTGAGGAAGGTATATGGTGGGTTTATGGTACCGGAAAAAGTTGCGCGGTACTAGAGAGGCTAGCAATGGTGGAAGGGTGAGAGTGCGTATAATCCATGGACTCAACATTAGTCATAAAGAACTCACATACTTATTGCAAAAATCTATTAGTTATCAAAACGAAGTACTACGCGCATGCTCCTAGGGGGATAGATTGGTAGGAAAAGACCATCGGTCATCCCCGACCGCCACTCATAAGGAAGACAATCAATAAATAAATCATGCTCTGACTTCATCACATAACGGTTCACCATACGTGCATGCTACGGGAATCACAAACTTTAACACAAGTATTTCTCAAATCCACAACTACTCAACTAGCATGACTCTAATATCACCATCTTCATATCTCAAAACAATCATCAAGTATCACTCTTCTCATAGTATTCAACGCACTTTATATGAAAGTTTTTATTATACCCATCTTGGATGCCCATCATATTAGGACTAGTTTCATAACCAAAGAAAATTACCATGTTGTTCTAAAGACTCCCAAATAATATAAGTGAAGCACGAGAGTTCATCTATTTCTTCAAAATAAGACCACCGCCGTGCTCTAAAACGATATAAGTGAAGTACTAGAGCAAATGACAAACTACTCCAAAAGATATAAGTGAAGCTCAATGAGTAGTCGAATAATTATGCAACTATGTGAAGACTCTCTAACATTTAAGAATCTCACATATTGGTATTTTATTCAAACATAAAGTAAAGCAAAAGAAAATAAAATGACACTCCAAGCAAAACACATATTATGTGGTGAATAAAAATATAGCTCCAAGTAAAGTTACCGATGAACGAAGACGAAAGAGGGGATGCCTTCGGGGGCATCCCCAAGCTTAGGCTCTTGGTTGTCCTTGAATATTACCTTGGGGTGACTTGGTAATCCCCAAGCTTAGTCTCTTGCCACTCCTTATTCCATAGTCCATCGAATCTTTACCCAAAACTTGAAAACTTCACAACACAAAACTTAACAGAGAACTCGTAAGCTCCGTTAGTATAAGAAAATAAATCACCACTTAGGTACTGTTGTGAACTCATTCTAAATTCATATTGGTGTAATATCTACTGTATTCCAACTTATCTATGGTTCATACCCTCCGATACTACTTATAGATTCATCAAAATAAGCAAACAACACATAGAAAACAGAATCTGTCAAAAACAGAACAGTCTGTAGTAATCTGGATCAAATGTATACTTATGGAACCCCAAAAATTCTAAAATAAATTTCTGGATGTGAGGAATTTGTCTATTAATCATCTTAAAAAATAATTAACTAAATATCAGTCTCCACTAAAATATGGCAGCAAATCTCGTGAGCGCTAAAGTTTCTGTTTTTTACAGCAAGATCGCAAAGACTTTCCCCAAGTCTTCCCAAAGGTTCTACTTGGCACAAACACTAATTAAAACATAAAAACTCAATCATAACATAGGCTAGATAAATTATTTATTACTAAACAGGAGCAAAAATCAAAGAACAAAAATAAAATTGGGTTGCCTCCCAACAAGCGCTATCGTTTAACGCCCCTAGCTAGGCATGATGATTTCAATGATGCTCACATAAAAGATAAGAATTGCAACATAAAGAGAGCATCATGAAGAATATGACTAGAACATTTAAGTCTAACCCACTTCCTATGCATAGGTATTTTGTGATAAAACAACTTGTGGGAACAATAATCAACTAGCATAGGAAGGCAAAACAGGCATAACTTTAAAACTTTAAGCACATAGAGAGGAAACTTGATATTATTTCAATTCCTACAAGCATATATTCCTCCCTCATAATAATTTTCAATAGCATCATGAATGAATTAAACAATATAACCAGCACCTAAAGCATTCTTTTCATGATCTACAAGCATAGAAATTTTATTACTCTCCACATAAGCAAAATTCTTCTCATTCGGAATAGTGGGAGTATCATAAGAAACTCGAATACTATAAATTGTTTCCACATTAAAGGAGTAATGTTCAGAAAATGGTAATCATAATCATGACAAGTTTTATAAGTATAATCATCACTACTTTTTATAGCATAAGTATCATCACAACAATCATCATAAGTAGCAACTTTGTTCTCATCATAATCGATTGAAACCTCTTCCAAGATAGTGGAATCATTACTAAATAAAGTCATGAACTCTCCAAATCCACCTTCATAATTATCACAATAAGATTCAATACCCTCCAAAATAGTGGGATCATTACTTACTAAAGTTGACACTCATCCAAACCCACTTTCATCAATATAATCATCATAAGTAGGGGGCATGCTATCATCATAACAAATTTGCATATCAAAACTTGGGAGGCTAAAAATATCATCTTCATTAAACATAGCATCCCCAAGCTTGGGAAAAACATTAATTGCAGCAAATATATTCCCAAACATGTCATTCTCATCAAACATAGCATCCCCAAGCTTGGGCCTTTTCATATTATAAGCATAATCACTCTCATCATTAATAGTATGGATAGCACCAATAGTATAGCAATTATCATCATCACAATGAGTAATAGGGGCAACATCATTTGGGAGGGATACCCTTTCACCTTGACTTCTCCGTCTTTTCTTTTTCTTCTTCACATTATGTGTGGGTTCAATCCTCTTTTTGGAGCTCTTTATTGATGAGATTGGTTGAATAGAAGGCTCCTCCTCGTTACCTGATTCATCATAAGAAATAATAGGAGGATATTGGGAAGCCTCTTCCCTTTCATTAGTATTATCTTCATCCTCTATTTGTTTTCTTTTCTTTATGTAATTGGCAATATAAGGATTTTCAATGCAATTCACTGCACAATACATAAAAATTTCTTCTAGATCAATATCGAGGAATTTCTCAAGGTTATATTCTGGAATATGCTTAGTTATACGTTTCATTCTTCATAACCCAAAACCAAACTAAGTTCATTATGATGTGCAAGGGAAATCAAATCATCACAATTTTTGGACACGATACGATCATGGAACAATTTGCATCAGAGATTTAAATGACCATGTTCATGGCAAAGTTCACAAGTATGGTGAAGAAATTTTAAATTTTCAGCACAAACATCTAGCCTCTCTTGCAACCACTTAGTTTCCAAATACTTATGCCTCTTGCAAAATCTCTTTTCCCTAATTGGTGTGTACTTTCAGGCTCTATATATTCCACAAAAGTTGACATGCTTATAAGATACATTTTCATTATGACTAGTGCAATAATCATTAGTACTATGGATATTGAAGGATTTCATACTAACAACATTGCAATCATGCTCATCATTCAAAGATTTAGTGCCAAACATTTTATAGACTTGTTCTTCTAGCACTTGAGCACAATTTTCCTTTCCATCATTCTCACGAAAAATATTAAAAAGATGAAGCGTATGAGGCAAACTCAATTCCTTTTTTTGTAATTTTCTTCTATAAACTAAACTAGTGCTAAAACAAGAAACAAAAAGATTCGATTGCAAGATCTAAAGATATACCTTCAAGCACTAACCTCCCCGACAACGGCGCCAGAAAAGAGCTTGATGTCTACTACACAACCTTCTTCTTGTGGACGTTGTTGGGCCTCCAAGTACAGAGGTTTGTAGGACAGTAGCAAATTTCCCTCAAGTGGATGACCTAAGGTTTATCAATTCGTTGGAGGCGTAGGATGAAGATGGTCTTTAACAAGCAACCCTGCAACCAAATAACAAAGAGTCTCTTGTGTCCCCAACACACCCAATACAATGGTAAATTGTATAGGTGCACTAGTTCGACGAAGAGATGGTGATACAAGTGCAATATGGATGGTAGATAAAGGTTTTTGTAATCTAAAAATATAAAAACAGCAAGGTAGCAAGTCGTAAAAGTGAGCACAAACGGCATTGCAATGCTAGGAAACAAGGCCTAGGGTTCATACTTTCACTAGTGCAAGTTCTCTCAACAATAATAACATAATTGGATCATATAACTATCCCTCAACATGCAACAAAGAGTCACTCCAAAGTCACTAATAGCGGAGAACAAACGAAGAGATTATGGTACGGTACGGAACCACTTCAAAGTTATCCTTTCTGATCGATCTATTCAAGAGTCCGTAGTAAAATAACACGAAGATATTCTTTCCGTTCAATCTATCATAGAGTTCGTACTAGAATAACAGCTTAAGACACAAATCAACCAAACCCTAATGTCACCTAGATACTCTAATGTCACCTCAAGTATCTGTGGGTATGATTATAAATATGCATCACACAATCTCAGATTCATCTATTCAACCAACACAAAGAACTTCAAAGAGTGCCCCAAAGTTTCTACCGGAGAGTCAAGACGAAAACGTGTGACAACCCCTATGCATAAGTTCTTGAGCGGAACCCGCAAGTTGATCACCAAAACATACATCAAGTGGATCACGTGATATCCCATTGTCAGCACAGATAAGCACATGCAAGACATACATCAAGTGTTCTCAAATCCATAAAGACTCAATCCGATAAGATAACTTCAAAGGGAAAAATCAATTCATCACAAGAGAGTAGAGGGGGAGAAACATCATAAGATCCAAATATAATAGCAAAGCTCGCGATACATCAAGATCGTACCACCTCAAGAACACAAGAGAGAGGGATCAAACACATAGCTACTGGTACATACCCTCAGCCCCGAGGGTGAACTACTCCCTCCTCGTCATGGAGAGTGCCGGGATGATGAAGATGGCCACCGGAGAGGGATTCCCCCCTCCGGCAGGGTGGCGGAACGGGTCTAGATTGGTTTTCGGTGGCTACGGAGGCTTCTGGCGGCGGAACTCCCGATCTATTCTGTTCCCCGATGTTTTAGGGTATATTGATATATATAGGCGAAAGAAGTTAGTCAGGGGAGCCACGAGGGGCCCACGAGGGTGGGGGCGCGCCCAGGGGGGCAGGCGCGCCTCCCTGCCTCGTGGCCACCTTGAAGCTTCCCTAACGTATACTCCAAGTCTCCTGGATTGCTTACGTTCCAAAAATAACTCTCCCAAAGGTTTCATTCCGTTTGGACTCCGTTTGATATTCCTTTTCTTCGAAACATTGAAATAGGCAAGAAAACAACAATTTGGGATGGGCCTCCGGTTAATAGGTTAGTCCCAAAAATAATATAAAAGTGTATAATAAATCCCATAAACATCCAAAACAGATAATATAATAGCATGAAACAATCAAAAATTATAGATACGTTGGAGACGTATCAGAGAACCTGGTATTGAGAATCAAAGAGAGATAAGAAGCCATCTAGCTCTAGCTATGGAATCGTAGGTCTGTGGTAAACTACTCGTGCTTCATCGAAAGGGCAATAGAGTTGATGTAGAAGCCCTCCGTGATCGAATCCCCCTCCGGCAGGGTGCCGGAAAAGGTCCCTAGATGGGATCTCACGGGTACAGAAGGTTGCCGCCATGGAAAAGTGTTTTCATGGATGCCTCTGATAGTTTGGGGATATTTGGGAATATATAGGTGGAAGAATTAGGTCAGGAGGGTCATGGGGGGCCCACAAGGGTGGGGGACGCGCCCACCGTCCTTGTGGCCCCCTCATGGCTCCTCCGACTTCATCTCCAAGTCTTCTGGTTGTCTTCTCGTCCAAGAAAAATCATCGCGAAGGTTTCATTCTGTTTGGACTCCATTTGGTATTCCTTTTCCGCGAAACTCAAAAACAATGAAAAAACAGAAACTGGCATTAGGCTCTAGGTTAATAGGTTAGTCCTGAAAATAATATAAAATAGCACATTAATGCATATAAAACATCCAAAACAGATAATATAATAGCATGGAAAAATCAAAAATTATAGATACGTTGGAGACGTATCATAATGTTTAGTGACCTGTGCGTCACAGTACCACATGATGGCTGGAGCCAAAGGATTGTCACTTTAATGACCTACGTGTCAACCTCGTTTTGTTTATCGATGGAGT
This sequence comes from Triticum urartu, assembly GCF_056163025.1. Lineage (NCBI taxonomy): Eukaryota > Viridiplantae > Streptophyta > Magnoliopsida > Poales > Poaceae > Triticum > Triticum urartu. The sequence continues at coordinate 417,200,620 of NC_141877.1, read as the reverse complement.
GATGGACTTGCTATGGAGGATCCTGGCGTTTGAAGGCTTCATCGGGCACAGGAGACCAGAGGTGTTGCCATGGCGGTAGTTTTCAAAATTGTCTCCATGACAACGTTTTTGAAGAATTTTCATGAAGACCTCAGAGGATCATGGAGACGATCCCGGTGCCCGGGCTATACCATATCATGCTACTTATGAATTGCCTGAGATGTTTATCCCTTTGTTGCTTGCACCCTTTGATTGCGCAGTAGTCAATTATTGGGGTGATCTCTCACAGAAAATATCAAGTACCTAGTGCTCTTCCTAGTGTAGCAACTGTCTACAACACGTAGCTTTCCGGAGTGTGTCATGCTAACATGAGTACAAACGAAGGGTTAAGTGTAAGCAGGTGAAGGTAAGACCTCACAGCAGAAACACTCAGTTATCTTGAAGTTCTAGCAGAATCGTCCTGAGCTCGGGGAACAAAGCATCAAAATATGAACAAGAGTCATATGGAGATATGATCGAAGAGTTTGCCTATCGGTTGAAGTTCATGTCATCAGTGATGCTACCATCAATGGCTATGAATAGGATCAGGATCTTGAATCACTCACTTTCAATTATGAGAGATATTTATTAGAGTGGGAGCGCACTTTATATTAAAATTGTATTAACACTAGTGCACCTTTATTATGAACAATGCCTAAAGTATAGTTTGCATTATAGTTGTAGAATAATGGCTCGCGGCTCCACCTTTCCTATTGAAATTAATTAGTTGTTTTATCTGGTTGAATTTTTACAATTGGTACACATAATCATAGGATTGCCCTCTAAAGTGCCAAGAAGGATTATGTCCTACTGCATTCTTACAGTATTCTCTTTCTGATGCTATGGATGACGAGACTCGTGACCTTTGATCCAAAAGGCTAGAATCCTATTACGGTCTACTTGCCTCCAAGAAACCCAAACTTCAAAAACATTTGGGATAATCATGCGATATTCTTGGAACTGAAAAATGTTTTTAGAAACAAACAAAGCATGAAAGATATGTGATATCTAAAGAAGTGTTTGCTTGCCAGTTATAGTGAAGCATTCAACTATTTAAGACTGGAGTACACCGGATCCTAAAGAATGCTAGTCATGTGTTGATAGTGAAAAACTTAAATAGAAAAACAAATCTGAAGGATGTAATGAGACTTACATGCCTAGGGAAGTTCGGGGCTCACGCCACTCTTAAAGTTGGATGCTTATTTTGTGAGTAGAAGAAATACTGGAAATAACACTATAAGAAGTAAAACGCAGAAAGAAAAGAAGTCTGAAATGTCCAGCTCAGGTATGAATGTTGTACAAGTTATAAGATGTAGGGAGAATTGGTCAAGTAAGTGTTATTCTTGAGAATCGTGACTGTTGATCACTAATTCTTTGATATTGTGGTTAAAAGTTGATCACAAAGGATATCGACTTGATTGCATGTTGTTGCGAATCATTGCAAGAACTTACAACTAGCCTAAATGACCAACACATGATGAGGCTAAAAGATGTGATGGAAACTTTATAAAATCTACAATACTTCCCATCAGTGTATTACCTCTATGTTTATTTTCATAGTTCATTTTAGAGTTTTGTATACTCTATCCTATTGCATAATGATTATTGCAAAAGGGGTTGTTCATAAGAGAATATATTTTTGTTCGTTGTTATGAATAACTAAAAGGCCACACTCCTATTGTGAATAGCATGTATGTTACGAATATTGGTGATAAAATTGAACATCCATAAAAGTAACATTTAAATTCCGCAAGACTAAAAGAATACCACATGTGTGACACTACATTTAGTCACATTGGAGAAACCAGCATGGAGAAATTCCATACTGATGGATTTTTGAAGTCATCTCATTATGTATCATCTGACACTTGCAACTTTCATCCAAACAATAAAGTAAACTAAAATACCGTCCACATGCCATAATGAACGAGCAGCGTAATAATTGGAACATGCATATTGATGTGTGTCATCCAATAAGTGTTGTTGCAAGCGGTGGATTTATTTATCTTCAAGGATGACTCAAGTAGATATTTATATTTACTTATTGAGACATCACTGGTGCGTGTCGATGCTATACAAATGGTTTTAACCCTTTTCCGCGATGGCATTTGGAACCGTCGCCAAGTGAGTGTGGGCGATAGGGGGGGTCCTTCCCACACGACCCAGAAAACATTTACGTAGGTATGTACATCCCACGCGGTGAATCCCAAAAAAAAATTTCGTTCATATTTATATCACACATAATCAATCCAAGGAATACGTTTCCGTTCTTATGTACATCCCACACAGTCAATCTAGAGAAAACGTTTCCGTTCGTACGTACATCCCACACAGTTTTATGTGTAGGCTCGTGTGTGAAAGGTGAAACTATCACACACGGTCTGCCTTGGTTAACTGTTTGCTTTTATCAACTATATCACACATGATTTGATGAAGAAAACTGTGTGGCGTTGGGCTATCCATCGCAAGTGATTTTACTGCTAGGACCATTTGCAAAGGTCCATGGCACATTTAGCAGGTTTATTAGTTTACAATTAATAATTCCAGTATTATGCAAATTCACATTTCATATCGAATAGTTGTTTGCCAATTTCATTTCAGGCACATAAATATATTATAACATCACAGTACGGTAGCTACATGAAAATAGCACAATACAACAAGTAGCTAGTTCAACATCATAAGAACAATATATTCATTTCCCTAATCGAGATCATCCAGGCTCATCTTATCCACCTCTGCTTTCAGTTCAGTAAGAACCTGTTTTGCACCGGCCAACTGGGAAAGTGCCTCCTCCTTCACCAACACCATCTTAGCAAAGTCTGATTTAAAAAATATGAGCTCATTCTCCACCTTCAACTTTTTATCCCGCATCTTCAAATATTCTTCAGCGTTGACAACAGTTTCTCTAAGCCTACATCTGTTCTCTTCCTCATATATGCTCCAGAGCTTCGCTAGGCACATCTTCAAAGACTGTGGCCACTCTTGATCAACCCACTCCAAGTAAGAACACTTCCGTTCATCCTATAATATTTAAAACTAGATCAGTAACAATTGTAGGGGAAATGGGTTTATAGCAACATAGAAACTCACCAATGCTTATTTTGAAAAACTGAAGAAACATGTTAATTATGACATATCTTCTCAAAAAGATCAATGTGCAAATGAATTAATTGCTACTAAGACAACAACCAAATTCTGGAACATCAGAAGCTATAATTAACTAAAACGACGCTACAAGTTCTTACTCATGTAGAATAAATAACAAATTGAACATTTTATGAGGAAGGTAAATATAACTGCAACAGCATAGCGACAGTGTTTGGATGACAACAAATTGATACTAATAGGTGTGTACATGCACAAATTTAGTAACATAGAACTAATAGCACTAAGGCCGTCCACTATGTATGCCAAAACAAGGGTAAAGACAACTGTTACTACATCTCGCACCGGTGCCCTACACTGGTGAGCGGATCCAGCGGAAAAAAATAAGGGACCCGACTCCAGAGCACGTAGTTGCTCCGATGCCTAGTTCTTTCGTGCCATAAAGATAGTGAATCGGGAGAGGACTGTAGTTGTGAGTATGACAGTATGGACTCACCAAGTCCACTCTCGAACACAAGCAAGCGCCTCTTTTACTACTCAGATGCACCCCTCATTTTTTACTCTAATCCACCCTGCTGATATCTGGGACCAACATCATTTTCAACGTATAGTCAATTAACGACAGAATTGCACAACATTTTTTTAGGATGCAGGCTATAAATTGGGTTGTGCGGTCTCTGTGGCCCATCTGATAACATGACCAGCCCAGCAGTTTTTTCTTTGGGAAAATAGGTAGCCCACCATTTCTTTTTGAAGAATACCCAAAGCTAGGCCTATTTGTTTTCTCCGACTTACTCGGCTGTAAATCTTTCAAGATGAGGAGGGATGCATTCCGGCCTGGCCAAAGAGTATGGTCAGTATCTGTTAAAAGTAATATCAAAGGGGTTGAAAATTCCAAAAAAATATAGCAAATGGGAAATTAGCTTCTTTTTTTGTTTTTGTTCTTCACTGATATTTTATATTTCATTGGATTTTAACATGACATGGTACTAATTTATTTTTAAATTTGTTTTAGTATGGCTACAAATTTTTTGATTAAGAATATTTTGTTCCCTGGCAAAAATTTGTGAATTTTCAAAATTTTGCACATTTTTAGTTCAATTTTTAACCCTGGTACTAACCAAAAAATGGGCAACAATTCTAAAAATGGAAAATGGGCTGCAATAAATTCCATATGAATTAGAAATTAGTAAAAATTATAAAAATAATAGCAAATGGGCTGTGCACGCCACAAACTTTGAGGCTGACTTGTTTACTCAAGGCTTTGTCAGTCAACACACGATTCTAGCATAAGTGACTGTTGGATGTCCATCCAATGGCCGCCGTGCTTCTTCAATCTCTGATCTTCCTGCTCCAGCCGCCCAAACCAGTGCCGGCGGGACTGCCTGCTCCCTCCTCCCGTGGCCGGTTGTGCTGCCGTCAGCCCATCCCTCTACCCACCCGCACATCATGTTATTTTCCGCCGACATCAGCCTCAACCCGCAGCCGACCAGTTAGAGCTCGTACTCCCCTCAGCATGGGCATCCACTGTCGCGTCTTACCCAGCTCCATGTCGTTCCCTTCCTAGGCCTCACCGTCGTCCACCACCCTGGTGCTCCTGGCGTGGCGTGGTCAACATGGTCAATGAACGACATCCATCAGAAGTGGACGGTACGTGGAGAGGCTGACAGCTGGGTCCACGACCGCACACAAGGAAATGCCTCCTTATTACGCGCAAAATAATGATTCCTCCACCTGACAGCTGAGACCCACCGGAAGGGCCTCTGTATTTCCCAAAAAAAACGTTCCCCCCACTGACAGCTCGGACCCGCTAGCTATATCTTCGCACGCAAGGAAGTGCCTCCTTATTACGCACAAAAAATGAATACTCCCCTTGCTAGCTGGGACCCACCATAGTGGGAAGCTGACTTGTGGGCCTACTAAGTTGACGGAGACGGAGAGCTTTGTCAACTTAGTCAATATGAACGATTCTAGCTGCAGTGACCGTACGATGTCCATCCAACGGCCATAGTGCTTCTTCAACCTCTGGTCTTCTTGCTCCAGCCGCCCAAAGCAGCGCTGGTCGTGCCACCTGCTCCTGCCTCCTGTGGCCGGTTGTGCTGCCGCAAAGGCCTCACCGCCCCTACTACTCCCACCGCTGGCCAGGCCATCCCTCCACTAACCCACACCCCCTGTTATTCTGCGGTGACGACAGCCCCACGCCGCAGCCGAACCAGTGAACCCTCGTACTCCTCTCCGCGTGGGCATCCACTACCATGTCTTCCCCGGCTCTGCGTCGTCCCCTTCCTAGGCCTCGCCGTCGTCCACCGCCATGGTGCTCTCGGCGCGGCGTGGTCAACGTGGTCAAGGAACGACTTCCATCGGAAGAGTACTATACGTGGAGAGGCTGACAGCTGGGTCCACGGCTGTAGCAAGGAAGTGCCTCCTTATTATGCGAAAAATAATGATTCCTCCACCTGAGAGCAGGGACCCACCGGACGGGCCACCGTATTTCGCAAAAAAAATTGTTTCCTCCCTGACTGCTGGGACCCACCAGCTACATCTTCACACGCAAGGAAGTACCTCCATATTACGGGCAAAAAAATGATTCGCCCCCTGATTGCTGGGACCCACTAGCTACATATTCGCACGCAAGGAAGTGCCTGACAGTCAGGACACACCTGGTCGAAGCGTACATAGCATTGTCATTCTAGTCGCTAACGTGTACGTACATACTGGTCGATCGGTCTGTCTGCAGGCTGCAGCGATGAACCATGGCCGTGTAAGGAAGGACATGTGTTGTAGTAGAGGCGCGCACGTAGCATGTCACGCAGTCCCGTTAATATCATGCACACGTACATACAACGGCCAGGGTGCAAAAAAGTAAATCGGCCACGTACATACATACAGGCGGGGTCTCGAACGCCTACTCGCGCATACGTACGGCCAAGGCTCGTGTACATGGCTGGGTCAGAAAGGAGAAACTGCATTGTCGTGTTCATGGGGAGGCAACGGAATGCGTCATGTTCATCGAGAGGCAACAGAATACATCATCTTCATCGGGAGCCAACTGGCTTGGACGGAACAGCCGGTCAAAACGAGGCCTCGCATACTACAGAACGGAGTAAACGGCCTTGTGTTCGACCGGCCACGGTTGAAACGGATCATGTTCATCGGGAGGGGTCTGGCGTACCGTAAAACGGAGGAAACGGACTTCTCTTTGTCCTCCTACGGTCGAAACGGGGTCCTGTTGATCGGGAGGGGTGTGGCGTACCGCAAAACGGAGCAAACGGACTTGTGTGGGAGCGCTACGGTCGAAACGGGGTCCTGTTCATTGGGAGGGGTGTGGTGTACCGCAAAATGGGACTCCATGGGATACTGTTCATCTCCACCGTCGACCTCCTCCAGCCTCCACAGGCTACTGTTCATCCATAGTCGACCTCCTCCAGACTCCACCTGCAACTGTTCATCCACGGGCTCCTATCCATCCAGCCTCCACCGCTCCTCCACTGGCTACTGTTCAACCAGACCTCTCCATCGGGTCCTGTTCAACCACCCCTTCACGGGCTACTGTTCACCTAGCCCTCCACCGGATACTATTCAAACAGCCCTCCACGGGGTCGTCTTGTTCATCCAGCCCTCCACGCGGTCCTGTTCATCCACCCCCAACTGGCTCGATCGATCGAGGTCTTGTTCATCCAGCGGCAACGACCTCTACTACCACCGGGTCCTGTTCATCCAACCCCCCACCAGGAACTATTCATCCAAACCCCCCCAACAACGCTACTGTTCATCGAGAGGCAGCATCGATCGACTTCAGTTAGCAGTAGTAGCGAAGGAATCACTCGATTGGGTTCAGTTAACAACAAGGGATCGATCGCTCAGGTTCAGTAACGCATAGCCTGCAGTGCAATCGCTCGGGTTCAGTAAGAGAACGCCTCGCTCGGATTGAGTTAGAGCGCAGCGCCTCACACACGTGCGTACGTGTATGACAGAAACACACATCACTCGGCCCCCGACCACCCACCGTCACCGGGAACTCCCTGATATTTACCTCACGCTCGCTTCTACCATGGGTTTTCTGTCATGGACGGCCCAAAGAATGCCATGCATCTGCGTCTCCGGCCCTCCCAGGACGGAAAGCCCATTTTCTGTCATGATTTTTTGTCATAGAAGTAGGAGCCCACCACATCTATGATGACACCGGGTTTTTCACAATTATCGTCATAGAAGTGTCATAAGCATGACAGGAAAAAAATTGTTCGTCCCAAAATGTCGCTGTAGCGTAAGTTTTCCCTTAAAGAGGAAAGGGTGATGCAGCAAAGTAGCGTAAGTATTTCCCTCAGTTTTTGAGAACCAAGGTATCAATCCAGTAGGAGGCCACACACGAGTCCCTCACACCTACACAAACAAATAAATCCTCGCAACCAACGCGATAAGGGGTTGTCAATCCCTACACGGTCACTTACGAGAGTGAGATCTGATAGATATGATAAGATAATATTTTTGGTATTTTTATGATAAAGATGCAAAGTAAAATAAAATGCAATAAAAATAACTAAGTGTTGGAAGATTAATATGATGGAGGATAGACCCGGGGCCATTGGTTTCACTAGTGGCTTCTCTCGAGAGCATAAGTATTCACGGTGGGTAAACAAATTACTATTGAGCAATTGACAGAATTGAGCACAGTTATGAGAATATCTAGGTATGATCATGTATATAGGCATCACGTCCGAGACAAGTAGACCGACTCCTGCCTGCATCTACTACTATTACTCCACACATCGACCGCTATCCAGCATGCATCTAGAGTATTAAGTTCATAAGAACAGAGTAATGCTTTAAGCAAGATGACATGATGTAGAGGGATAAACTCATGCAATATGATGAAAACCCCATCTTGTTTTCAGAATATATAAAAAATACTAAGCGCAAGAAGTTCACCAGGGGGCCACACCCTGCCCACGAGGGTGGGGGGCGCCTCCTACCTCATGGGCCCCCTGGTGGCCCTCCGATGTCCATCTTCTGCTATATGAAGTCTTTCGATGAGAAAAAAAATCATAAGCCATCTCCTTGGATGAAACTCCGCCGCCACGAGGCGGAACCTTGGCGGAACCAATCTAGGGCTCCGGCAGAGCTGCTCTGCCGGGGAAACTTCCCTCCTGGAGGGGGAAATCATCGCCATCGTCATCACCAACGCTCCTCTCATCGGGAGAGGGCAATCTCCATCAACATCTTCATTAGCACCATCTCCTCTCAAAACCCTAGTTCATCTCTTGTATCCAATTCTTGTCTTCAAGTCCGGGATTGGTGCTAGTAGGTTGCTAGTAGTGTTAATTACTCCTTGTAGTTGATGCTAGTTGGTTTATTTGGTGGAAGATCATATGTTCAGATCCTATATGCATATTAATACCCCTCTGATTATGAACATGATTATGCTTTGTGAGTAGTTACGTTTGTTCCTGAGGACATGGGAGAAGTCTTGCTATTAGTAGTCATGTGAATTTGGTATTCGTTCGATATTTTGATGAGGTGTACGGTGTCTCTCCTCTAGTGGTGTTATGTGAACATCGACTACATAACACTTCACCATTATTTGGGCCTAGAGGAAGGCATTGGTAAGTAATAAGTAGATGATGGGTTGCTAGAGTGACAGAAGCTTAAACCCTAGTTTATGCGTTTCTTCGTAAGGGGCTGATTTGGATCCATATGTTTCATGCTATGGTTAGGTTTACCTTAATACTTTTGTTGTAGTTGTGGATGCTTGCAATAGAGGTTAATCATAAGTGGGATGCTTGTCCAAGTAAGGACAGTACCCAAGCACCGGTCCACCCACATACCAAATTATCAAACTACCGAATGTGAATCATATGAACGTGATGAAAACTAGCTTGACGATATTCCCATGTGTCCTCGGGGGCGCTTTACATCATATAAGGGTTTGTCCAGGCTTGTCCTTTGATACAAAAAGGATTGGTCCACCTTGTTGCACTTTATTTACTTTTGTTACTTGTTGCTCGTTACAAATTATCCTATCACAAAACTATCTGTTACCACTTATTTCAGTACTTGCAGAGAATACCTTGCTGGAAACCGCTTATTATTTCCTTCTGCTCCTTGTTGGGTTCGACACTCTTACTTATCGAAAGGACTACGATAGATCCCTTATACTTGTGGGTCATCAAGACTCTTTTCTGGCGCCGTTGCCGGGGAGTGAAGCGCCTTTGGTAGGTGGAATTTGGTAAGGAAAATTTTATATAGTGTGCTGACATTTACTGTCACTTGTTACTATGTATAGTAATCCTCTGAGGGGCTTGTTCGGGGTATCTTCACCCCGACCAGTAGAGCAAAGAGTTGCTCCTTAACCTACTGAACCTACTGAAAATGGAAATGTCTGCTTCGAAATTCCTTCAGGTATGATAGAAAACTGCTAGCTAATCCTTTTGTAGGAGATGGAACAAAGCATCCTGATGAGCATCTAATATATGTGGATGAAGTTTGTGGATTATTTAAGCTTGCAGGTGTACCCGAAGATGTTGTTAAGAAGAAGGTCTTCCCTTTATCTTTGAAGGGAGACCCATCGACATGGTATAGGCTATGTGATGATACGGGGTCATGGAACTACAAACAATTGAAATTGGAATTTCATCAGAAGTTTTATCCTATGCATCTTGTTCATCGTGATCGCAATTATATATATAATTTTTGGCCTCATGAAGGAGAAAGCATCGCTCAAGCTTGGGGGAGGCTTAAATCAATGTTATATTCCTGCCCCAATCATGAGCTCTCAAGAGAAATGATTATTCAAAAATTTTATGCTCGGCTTTCTGATAGCAATCACACCATGCTTGATACTTCTTGTGTTGGCTCTTTTATGATGAAGACTATTGAATTCAAATGGGATTTATTGGAAAGAATTAAACGCAACTCTGAAGATTGGGACCTCGACAAAGGTAAGGAGTCAGGTATGACAGCTAGGTTTGATTGTGTTAAATCTATTATGGATACCGATGTTTTCCGTAAATTAGCACTAAATATGGACTTGACTCGGAGATAGTAGCTTCTTTCTGTGAATATTTTGCTACTTATGTTGATCTCCCCAAGGAGAAGTGGTTTAAATATCATCCTCCCATAGAAGTAAAAGTAGCTGCACCTATTAAAGTTGAAGAAAAGACTATCACTTATAATGATCCTATTGTTCCTACTTCTTATGTTGAGAAACCACCTTTCCCTGTCGGGATAAAGGATCATGCTAAAGCTTCAACTATGGTTCGTAAAAGCAATATTAAAAATTATACACCTTCTGAGCAAATTAAAGTTGAACCTGATATTGCTATTGTTAAAGATCTCTTGGCTGATAATATTGATGGGCATGTTATTTATTTCCGTGATGAAACTGCTAGAATTGCTAAACCTTGTGCTGAAGATAAACCTAGACATGTGGTAGGCATGCCTGTTATTTCTGTTAAAATAGGAGATCATTGTTATCATGGTTTATGTGATATGGGTGCCAGTGCTAGTGCAATACCTATTGGCCTATATAGAGAAATTATGCATGACATTGCACCCGTTGAGTTAGAAGATATTGATGTCACAATTAAACTTTCCAATAGACATACTATTTCAAAAATGGGAATTGTTAGGGATGTTGAAGTCTTGTGTGGGAAAACTAAATATCCTGCTGATTTTCTTGTTCTTGGTTCCCCACAAGATAGCTTTTGTCCCATTATATTTGGTAGACCCTTCTTAAACACTGTTAATGCTAAGATATATTGCAAAAAGGATTTTGTTACTATCGGTTTAGATGATATGTCTCACGAATTTAATTTCTCTAAATTTAGTAGACAACACCGTGAAGAATAATTACCTAGTAAGGATGAAATTATTGGTCTTGCTTCTATTGCCGTACCTCCTAGTGATCCTTTAGAAAAATATTTGCTAGACCATGAAAATGATATGTTTATGAATGAAAGAAGGGAAATAGATGAAGTATTCTTTAAACAGGAACCTATTCTGAAACACAATTTGCCTGTTGAAATCCTAGGGGATCCTCCTCCACCCAAGGGTTATCCCGTGTTTGAGCTTAAACCGTTGCCTGATACTCTTAAATATGCTTATCTTGATGAGAAAAAGACATATCCTGTTATTATTAGTGCTAACCTTTCAGAGCATGAGGAAGAGAGATTATTGAAAACTCTAAAGAAGCACAGTGCTGCTATTGGGTATACTCTTGATGATCTTAAGGGCATTAGTCCCACTCTATGTCAACATAAAATAAATTTGGAAGAAGATGCTAAACCAGTTCGTGATCATCAATGACGGCTGAATCCTAAAATGAAGGAAGTGGTAAGAAAGGAAATACTAAAGCTCCTTGAGACAGGTATAATTTATCCCGTTGCTGATAGTCAGTGGGTAAGTCATGTCCATTGTGTCCCTAAGAAGGGAGGTATTACTGTCGTTCCTAATGATAAAGATGAATTGATTCCTCAAAGAATTATTACAGGTTATAGGATGGTAATTGATTTCCGCAAATTAAATAAGGCCACTAAAAAGGATCATTACCCCTTACCTTTTATTGATCAGATGCTAGAAAGATTATCCAAACACACACATTTTTGCTTTCTAGATGGTTATTCTGGTTTTTCTCAAATACCTGTGTCAGCCAAGGATCAATCAAAGACTACTTTTACTTGCCCTTTTGGTACTTTTGCTTATAGACGTATGCCTTTTGGTTTATGTAATGCACCTGCTACCTTCCAAAGATGCATGATGGCTATATTCTCTGACTTTTGTGAAAAGATTTGTGAGGTTTTCATGGATGATTTCTCCGTCTATGGATCTTCTTTTGATGATTGCTTGAGCAACCTTGATCGAGTTTTGCAGAGATGTGAAGAAACTAATCTTGTCTTGAATTGGGAAAAGTGCCACTTTATGGTTAATGAAGGTATTGTCTTGGGGCATAAATTTCTGAAAGAGGTATTGAAGTTGATAAAGCCAAGGTTGATGCTATTGAAAAGATGCCATGCCCCAAGGACAGCAAAGGTATAAGAAGTTTCCTTGGTCACGCCGGATTTTATAGGAGGTTCATTAAGGAATTCTCAAAAATTTCTCGGCCTCTGACTAATTTGTTACAAAAAGATATACCATTTGTCTTTGATGATGATTGTGTAGAAGCATTTGAAATACTTAAGAAAGCATTGATCTCTGCACCTATTGTTTAGCCACCTGATTGGAATTTACCCTTCGAAATTATGTGTGATGCTAGTGATTATGTTGTAGGTGCTGTTCTAGGACAAAGAGTTGATAAGAAATTAAACGTTATTCAATATGCTAGTAAAACCCTAGACAATGCTCAAAGAAATTATGCTACTACTGAAAAAGAATTCTTAGCAGTTGTATTTGCTTGTGATAAGTTTAGACCTTATATTGTTGATTCTAAAGTAACTATTCACACTAATCATGCTGCTATTAAATATCTTATGGAAAAGAAAGATGCTAAACCTAGACTTATTAGATGGGTTCTCTTGCTACAAGAATTTGACTTACATATTGTTGATAGAAAGGGAGCTGAGAACCCCATTGCAGACAACTTGTCTAGGTTAGAAAATGTGCTTGATGACCCACTACCTATTGATGATAGCTTTCCTGATGAGCAATTAAGTGTCATAAATGCTTCTCATACTGCTCCATGGTATGTTGATTATGCTAATTACATTGTTGCTAAGTTTATACCACCTAGTTTCACATATCAGCAAAAGAAAAAGTTCTTCTATGATTTGAAGCATTACTTTTGGGATGACCCACATCTTTATAAAGAAGGATTAGATGGTGTTATTAGACGTTGTGTACCTGAGCATGAACAGGTACAGATCCTACGCAAGTGTCACTCTGAAGCTTATGGAGGACACCATGCTGGAGATAGAACTGCACATAAGGTATTGCAATCTGGTTTTATTGGCCTACTCTCTTCAAGGATGCCCGTAAGTTTGTCTTATGTTGTGATGAATGTCAAAGAATTGGCAACATTAGTAGACGTCAAGAAATGCCTATGAACTATTCACTCGTTATTGAACCATTTGATGTTTGGGGCTTTGACTATATGGGACCTTTTCTTTCCTCTAATGGATATACACATATTTTAGTTGTTGTTGATTACGTTACTAAGTGGGTAGAAGCTATTCCAACTAGTAGTGCTCATCATAACACTTCTATTAAAATGCTTGAAGAAGTTATTTTTCCAAGATTTGGAGTCCCTAGATATTTAATGACTGATGGTGGTTCACATTTTATTCATGGTGCTTTCCGTAAAATGATTGCTAAGTATGATGTTAATCATAGAATTGCATCCCCTTATCTCCCTCAGTCTAGTGGTCAAGTAGAATTGAGTAATAGAGAGCTCAAATTAATTTTGCAAAATACTGTTAATAGATCTAGAAAGAATTGGTCCAAGAAACTTGATGATGCATTATGGGCCTATAGAACTGCATATAAAAATCCTATGGGTATGTCTCCGTATAAAATGGTTTATGGAAAAGCATGTCACTTACCTCTCGAGCTAGAACACAAGGCATATTGGGATATTAAAGAGCTCAATTATGATTTTAAACTTGCCGGTGAGAAGAGGTTATTTGATATTAGCTCACTTGATGAATGGAGAACCCAAGCCTACGAAAATGCCAAGTTGTTTAAAGAAAAAGTTAAAAGATGGCATGATAACAGGATACAAAAGGGTGAGTTTAATGTAGGTGATTATGTATTGCTATACAACTCTCGTTTAAGATTTTTGGCTGGAAAACTTCTCTCTAAATGGGAAGGTCCTTACGTTATCGAGGAGGTCTATCGTTCCGGTGCCATAAAAATGAACAACTTCGAAGGCACAAATCCGAAGGTGGTGAACGGTCAAATAATCAAACATTATATCTCATGTAATACCATAAATGTAGAAACCAATGTTATTGAAACCATAACCTCGGAGGAATACATAAGGGACACTTTCCGGAACGTTTCAGACTCCGAAAAGGAATAGGTAGGTGGTACGGTAAGTAAACCGACTCCAAAACAGTTTTTAAGGCAATATTTCTCCGTTTTGGAATATTTAGAAAGATAGAAAAATAAGAAGTAGTCCGGGAAGGACACGAGGGTGGAGGGCGCGCCCTACCCCCCTGGGCGCGCCCCCTACCTCGTGGGCACCTCGTGCGCTCTCCGGACTCCGTTTTCGTACACGACACGTATTTTGGTCGGTAAAAATTCATTATATAACCTCCCGAAGGTTTTGAACACCGTATCACACAAATATCTCTTGTCTTTGTTTTGAGCTGTCCTCCTGCAGATAGAGCAACATGTCGTCCCAGGATTCGGAAGGAGAAAGCTATGTGGCCGATTACCTTGCAGATCCTAAGGTCTATGGGGATGTGGAGCATTGTGGTTGTACTACGGAAGAAGAAGAGGACTATGAACCCAAGGGAAAGGAGGAGACGAGCTCAGATGAAGATGAAGTCCCACTACCTCAACCTGCGGACATGCATGTGGAGTTCAAAAAGTCAAGACTCTGGGATAGAGTAAAGAAACCTAAGATCGAGTTTATCCCTTTTCGCCTCTTGCAGGAAAACAAGCAGGAACTATGCAAAAAGATACTGAGCCTGGAACAGGAGATCGAGGACCTAAGGGACCAAAATTCTGTCCTCAAGCGCAAATTAAGGAAGAAGCCTACTGTCGGGGGTTGGGTGCGACATATGCCAAAGGATGGCTTACAATGGTGGGGGCGAGTAGAACATCTCCGGCGCCTGGAAACGGGATGAGGCGAAGACATGCACGCCGGCGAATCTTACCCAGCTTCAGGGCTCTCTGGGGAGATAATACCCCTACTGCTGCTCTGCGGTGTCTCCGTGTGATCACTATGGAAAAGTGTCTACACGGTTGCTCCTTGAGCTGTTTCCTGGAGGTAGGAGAGGGCAAGGCTAGCTTTCTCCCTTCTATATGGTCTGGTCTAGGGCTAATGCGTTCCAACCCTTTGCATGGGTGCCCTGGGGGGTTTATATAGGCCTACCCCCCATGGGTACAATGGTAATCCGGCAGGACACGGGCCCAGCCGTCAGCGCCTCTGGCCTCCGTCTTCTCTGCCGACCACTGGGGCCCGCTGACTAGCGGGCCTTGCTGACTGGCCTGGTACAGAGCCGACAAGCCGCGTCCGCCGCGGGCGAGTCTTGCCAGCTGCTGATTACTGTAGCCGTGCTTCTGATGACGCGGGCTTGATCACGAGGTCGTGGCAACAGCCCCGCCGCCTGGCGGGCGATCACTATTGCCACTCTCCATCACATCTTGATTAATGGCGCGTGGGCCCCGGGGGAGGGCTCGGCCGATTCCCAGGGGCCGACTCCCGACGGGCCCGACTGGCGGTCCTCTTGCCGTCTCCTGGGGTCTCACTGACTGGTGGGACCCGCTGCCTCTGGGCCGTACAGACAAGCCGTCGTGGGTGTAGGATTCGGTCCTGGGGTGCTGATGTCAGGGCTGGCATGGCAACAGTGCCACGCCGCACGGAGATCTTCCAGGGTACGGCGTGCTGTAGCCATGCCTGCCCTTGGTAAGGGGCAGGAGCGGGCTTCATTATTGCCACTCCCCAGCCCTGTCCCACTTGATGAGGTCGTGGGGGGTGTTGGACTCGCAGGCCGACTCCCCGAAGCCGGCTTCTCTGGAAGTCGCTAGCCAGGAGTCGGCTCCCCCTGAAGTCGTCCCTGGGACTCGGCTGTGAGTGGTCAGTCGGCCACCTTGCCGTTGGCTTCTTGAGGGAGGCTCTTCATCCTGGGGTCTTGAGGAGCGCAACCCGTCCCGATGTCTTGAAAGGTTCTGGGGCTCGGGTTAGCCTACTCGTGGCCCATTAGTCCGACAGTAGTCCCCGAAGCTGGTGAGGCGCCACGAACGATCGGCCGAGAAGCCTCAGCAGTTTCTCTTTCCGGGTACTCGACGCATGGTCTTTGATTGACTTCGGCCGGGCCGACTAGAAGGAGTCGGACTCGCTCAATTCTGACTCGCACAAAATTTCGAACGTCGTGGCGGGATCCAAGTAGCATGCTAGCTAAGCCTCCAGGCCGCCGCCCGTTATAGGCCTGTCATATGATGACACGTGGCTGGGCTGTCCTGCCAGCCTACGTGCGCGACGGGACAGATCCATAGGCGGGGCCCGCCACTACCGCGCCTCGGCGCCCGAGCGGATCCGCTGCGGCCCCGGCGGACGGTTGGGATTCCCGTGGAGTTACTGCACGCAGTAACTTTATCATGGAACGTGGGGGTCGTGGGGCCGTGGGCGCAGTAAATCCCCACGACCGCCCCCTCGGCTTCGCAGCCCACGAGGCTATAAGTAGGGGGAAGAGGGGGGCACGCGCGCCCCTCCTTCCCACTACTCCTCGCTCTCTTCCTTCTCACTGATCCTCGCTCTCCTCCCTCTTCTTCTTCTTCGCTCCGCCGCACGCCGAAGCTCCGGCGAACGCCACGGTGATCAGCTCGCGATGAGTTCTTCCTCCGCTGCCGCGCCTCCCCCGATGCGTTCCGGCACTTGGGACGGTTCTGAAGTCCACAACGACCACATCGAGTTCCTCCGCAGGACTCGTCGGCTCCCCGGCGAGGATCACGTACGGGTGCGCCTTGCACCGAAGGGGGAGATCTCCCCCGTGTTGCAGGAGGGCGAGCGAGTCATCTTCCGCTCGCACTGCTTGCGTGGGTTGGGGCTGCCGGCGAGCAGTTTCTTCCGAGCCTTCCTGGAGTTCTACGGCCTCCAGCCGCACCACCTCACCCCCAACACAGTGGTGCTACTGTCCGCCTTCGTGGCCTTGTGCGAAGGCTTCCTCGGAGTCCTCCCCACCCTCGAGCTCTGGGGGGAGTTATTCTTCTCCAAGCTCGGCACCCAGGCTGCGGGCGTGCTGGCTCAGTGCGGCGCTTTCATCGCCGTGCGAAGGTCGGGGGCCGACAATCCCTTCCCCTCCATCTCACTGATAAAGTCGATGAAGATGTGGCAGAGATCCTACTTCTACGTTAGGAGCGTCTCCGCGAGGGGGGAATGGGTCAACTTGCCGGCTTTCGAAGCCGGCTTGCCGGCTGGGCGACTGCCCAACTGGTCGTACCGGGCCAAGTCGCTGACGCCTGCGGGAGCCGGCGCCATCGCGCGACTCCGAGTGCTGACGCGGTCGGAGGGTTTGACTGGTCCGGACCTGCTGGCCGCCTTCGTGGCGCGCCGAGTTCTCCCACTCCAAGGCCGCCCCCACATGATATGCCAGATGAGCGGGCACCGCGACCCAAGTCGGATGTGCACCAAAGACATGCCTCACGAAGAGGTGGCCTTCATGGTGAACTACCTCTCGGACAGCAAGCTCCTGGAGGATTGGCGGTTCGGCAAGGAGCCGTACTCCCGCGCCAACCCCCCGCCCGTGGTGAGTCGCCTTTCCTTTCTTTCTTTGGATTGTCTTTTCTCTCGCCGAGTTTGTTTTGACCAGTCGGCTTTGGACAGAATCCCCTCCTCCATTCACCAGCCGGCACCTCGGGGCTGGCCCGCGAGTTCCTCGCCGACCGGGCGGAGAGCGACGTCGACGACCCCGATCTGGGGGCGGCGGCTCTAGAGGACGACGTCGAGGGAGGAGGAGGAACAGCAGGCGACTTTAGGCCTTCGGCCACTTTCGCCGACTGGCCTGACGACGACGCCGAGGGGGAAGTCGCCCCCTACCATCGGCCAGGAGCCAGCCAGCCTGGCATGGGCCCTTCTGCCGCGCCGGGTGCTCCAGGCGGCGGGAAGAAGCGCAGGTCCGTGCCGACCTTGTTCGGTAGTCGGCCGAAGAAACCTAAGGGTTCGGCTGCGGCGACCCGGTGGGATGAGGCGGCCGCGAAGGCCATCCGCTTCCGTAAGGAAGTGAAGAAGCCGCCATTGGTCTCCGCGTGGGTATCCTGTCTCAATGCTTTATTCTTTCTTTGTGACTTTGTCTGAGTTTTGCTTGTCCCCCTTGCTTCAGGGCTCCCCTCACTCTTGAGAGGGTCACCGCCGCCTCCGTCATGGGGTCAGCGGAGACGTCTGCCACCACTCGGCGGATTGACCCCGCTGCTGACCTTCGGGAGGCGACGGAGCGGAATGCGCATGAGAAGCGCAATGAAGAAGAGGCCGTTCGCCTGGAGAAGGCGGAGGCCGACAGGGCGGAGGCCTCCGCCAAGAAAAAACTGGCGGAGGCCGAAGCCGCCGCCACGACGAAGCGGCAGGCTGAGGAAGTCGCACGCTGCCAATCGGCGGTGTTCGTCACCCCGTTGAACTCTGCACCGCCGCCTCCGGAGTTCACGGGGCAGACTGGAGAAGCCGGCGGGGAGAACCCCGTCGTGGAGAGGGAAGGCGGCGACCCCTCTACGCCGGACGTGAACGTTCCGCCGCCGCCTCCGCCGCCGTCTGAAGGTGCGCAAGGCAGGCAGCCAGCGGACCCTCCGATGCCGCCGACCGAAGATGAGGCCGTGGCGAGGCTACTCCTCCAAGTCGGCTCGCCAACGCGCCGCCGTCTAGAGAAGGCGACTTCGGCACCCCGCCCCCTGGAAGCCGACACCACCAGCTCGGCGATCCCAGACGCCGAAGCGACGAGCGCCGCGCCCATTGGGTGGGTGCGAGGAGGCGGCACAGGGCCGCTGAACCAGGCGCTCTTGGACGTCCAGGCGAAGCTTCATGCTGAGGGCGACGCACTCCAGAGTTGCACCAAGGCGTTCCTGGCGTCGCGGGCAGCCGTTCGGGTATGTTTTTTCCTTTGGTTTTTGTTTTCTTGTTCCTCTCTGTGGAGGCGCGCCAGCGCACCCACTGGGTGTAGTCCCCGAGTTTCGGGCTGGCTGCTGAGCAGGCAGCCCGGAACTCCAATTGATGAACTCTGGGTATTAACTTTTTGTCTGAAATGTTCGTCGCAGGATTACCACAACCTCCGCGTCACTGCCTTCAACCGTAACGTTGAAGAGCTGGGCAAGCGGGCCGCTGATCTGTCGGAGAGCCGGAGTAAGTCCTTTTCCTTCTTCGCGGGGGCGCGCTGGCGCACCCGCGGGCTATAGTCCCCGAGATTCGGGCCGACTGCTGAGCAGTCGGGCCGGATCTCCCTGGCGACCTTCTTTTCCTGATGACTTAACGCCTTCTTTCTTCCTTCTTTTCAGGGGCCAACGCTGCTCTTCAACAGCAGCTGAGCGATGCCAACTCTGCTTTGTGCGCCAAACAGGAGGAGTGCAGCAAGCTCGCCACAAGCGCGATCTGCTGGCCACTCAATTGGCAGAGTAGAAGGAGCTGCTTGTGAAGACGCAGAGGGAAGTGGAGGAGACGGAAACCGCCCTCCTGGCCGAGTTCGCGAGCGAGCGCTCCTCCTGGTCTGACAAGGAGGCGATGCTGGCCTCCGGCTTCCACGAGATTGAAGACATCGTTGATGGTGAGTTTCTTTACTTTCTTTCTTCGAGCTGCCGATTTAAGTCGTGCCGACTCCTGGTTTTTGACTTGCTTCTTCGTTTCTTCCTGTCTTTGCAGACTTCTTTCCTGGGCAGTCGCAGGCCGCCATCCAAGCCATCGAGGCTGACCGTGAAGGTCGGAGGGCGGAGGGCGCAGAGATTGCCGCCGACGCCCCCCGAACTCTTGACGAGCACATCCTGAGCATCGAGGCTCGCCTTCGGCCGGCTCACTGGATGCTGCGCCGGCTTCAACGTGTCGGTGCCCAGGCGATTGCCACCCTGTGGCCGGATATGCAGGCTCTGCACACCCCCAGCCTGACGGCCGACTGGCTAGAGGTCGCGGCTGGTCATTTTGAAGCCTGGAAGGGCTCTTCGGCCCGAGCTAGAGCGCGCCGGGCCTTGGAGTTCGTCAAGGCATGGTATCCGGGGTTGGATCTAGACCGGCTGGCCACGCTTCGGTCGGAGGCCCAGCCAGAGCTGGCAGCTGCGAAAGACGCCCTTGTCAAGCATGCTGCGGCGATCGCCGAGTACACCGACACCAGCATCTTCGTCCTCGAGCGGTCTGAAGACGGCGAGGAGGTACCGCCGGAGTGGTTTGGGATGAACCCATACTACGGCGAGGACTCGGCGGAGGTGATTGGCTCCAGCGTCGAGGAGGAGGGCGAGGCAGAAGACGGAGGCGAGGCGGAGGCACCAGAAGACGGAGCAGAAGGCCAGCCTCGGCTCGACCGCGCCTCCAGCAATGAGCCGCGTACGACTGAGTCGACTGCCGCCGGAGGCGATCAGGCCGAGACTACCCAGCCAGCCGCCCCGACGCCTGATGCTGGCGCCTCCTCCGACCCTCCGAATCCGTCTGCTGCTTCCTAAGCTGCCGCTTTATCTTTGTTTTATCTTCTTCAGTAGTCTTTGAAGAACTTGTTAATTCGCACAATTCCACTCGTGGGGTGTATTTTGAACTTCTGCTTGAAGATTCGGCCAAGGGCCTATGTTATGTAAATATGTTTATCCGAGTTCTATCTTTTCTTGCTCATTGCTCTTTTGGCTTTTTTCCTTTGCCGCTTTCTCTTAGTTGCCTGCCTTGCCAATCGGACAGCCGCTCTGTGGACTGTCGCTAGATCAAATGCTTGGCTACTTTGAGAAGGCAAGTACTTAGCCGTTTTTAAGAGTTTTTGAGCAAGTTGAATAGAAGGCGGCAATCCGACTATTCGAGAGTCAGTTCGCGAAAAAGGCTGGAAGCCGTCTTGAGCTATGTTTTATGCTTTGAGTCCTTAACCATTTTTCATGCGAACGCTCATTCTACCTTACCTCTGCCCACCATACAGTCGCTCTGCGAGCTGCGGCTTCTGAGAAAAGACGGTTTAGGTGTTACACACTACTTGTCCGGCTGCAGGAAGCATTTCATAGTGCAACGCGGCAAGTCCCCGGGCCGACTTGTCGAGCCCGGTGCCAAGCGGCATGACAAAGAGTAACATACTTGTAGGCATAATTTTTATCATACAGACAAAAGAGGGCAGTCCCCGAGCTCGTCTCGGGGGGCCCGAAGTCTTGGTACTTTAATACAAACGGTAGTGTGGTACATACTGCATCAACTGTAAAATCTTCGGAGGAGATTTGCATTCCATGGCCGCTCTGTCTCCTTGCCGGAGTCGTCCCTCTTGCGTGCTCGGGGCTTCTGAGCATCAATCAGGTAGTAGGAGTCGTTGCCCAGTACTTTGCTGATGATGAAAGGGCCTTCCCAAGGCGCTGACAGCTTGTGTTGGCCAGCTGTTCGATGGATCAGCCGAAGCACAAGGTCGCCTTCTTGGAAAGATCTTGGCTTAACCTTCCTGTTGTGGTATCGGCGCAGGCTCTGCTGGTAGATGCTGGACCGGCTGAGTGCCAACAGCCGGCCCTCTTCCAGCAGATCGACGCCGTCTTGCCATGCTTCTTCCGCTTCCTCCTTGGTGTACATGGTGACTCGTGGGGATTCGAACTATGTCCGTTGGGATGACGGCTTCAGCACCGTAGACGAGGAAGAAAGGCGTGAAGCCGGTTGACTTGTTTGGAGTCGTGCGCAGGCTCCAGAGGACGGCTGGTCGCTCATCGAGCCAGCAGCCAGCCGAGCGCTCCAGAGGCTCGATCAGCCGAGGCTTGATGCCGGACAGGATGAGGCCGTTTGCTCGCTCCACCTGGCCGTTTGACTGTGGATGGGCGACGGACGCTAGGTCCAGTCTGATGCCCTGTGTTGCGCAGAAATGGGCCAAGGCGCCTTTGGCAAAATTTGTGTCGTTGTCGGTGATGATGTTGTGTGGTATGCCGTACCGAATTATGATGTCGGAGATGAAAGTCACGGCAGTCGAACCATTCAGTTTCTTGGTTGGCTTCGCTTCTATCCACTTGGTGAACTTGTCCACTGCGACAAGTAAGTGAGTTAAGCCACCTCGTGCTGTCTTGAATTGTCCCACCATGTCTAGACCCCAAACTGCGAAAGGCCGGGCAATGGGGATGGTCTTGAGTGCGGAAGCCGGCTGGTGCGGCTTGGAGCTGAACTTCTGGCACCCTTTGCACTTTTGGACCAACTCCTTGGCCTCTTCCAAGGCAGTTGGCCAGAAGAAACCGTGTCAAAAGGCTTTGGCGATGAGTGTTCTTGAAGCCGCATGGTGGCCGCACTCGCCTTGATGGATGTCTTTGAGAATCGCTTGGCCTTGCTCTGGCTCTACGCAGCGCTGGTAGACACCAGTGATGCTGCGCCTGACCAGCTCTCTGTTGACTATGGTGTAGGCTGCCGCCCGGCGTTGTATTTGCCGAGCTGAGGTCTCATCAGTTGGTAGCTCTTTGTTCACCAGGAATTTGAGGATGGGCTGGGCCCATGAGGGTGCTGCTATTTCTTTGACTGCCAGAACTGCGACTTGGACGAGGGCGGTTGGGCTGGGAGGCGGCGGGTTGGAGTCAACAACCGCTTGCTGGGTTAATCAAGTCCCCAGGCCGACTGGCGCGGCCCTTGGGCCGAGTTCTGGAGTCTTCGAGTCCGCTGCCGCAGTCCCCGGGCCGGGCTCGACTGTGGCGGCTTTGGAGTCATCCGCCGAAATCCCCGTACCGCCTGCCGGGGCTCTGGAGTCGGACCCGACGTCTTCGGGGGGAGCCGGCACAAAAATGGAGTCTGATTCTGGTGAAGGCTTGACGGATGGCTTGAGGAGGCGTTGCAGGGAGACGCCGGATGGTATTGCTTGGCGGGTAGAGCCGATTCGTGCCAAGGTGTCGGCTTGGTCGTTGTCATTTCTTGGCACATGAAGGAACTCGCACCCTTCGAAATACCCGCTGAGTTGCTGTACGAGGAAACGGTAACTCGCCATGTTTGCGTCTTTCGCGTCCCAGTCGCCAGATGACTGCTGGACCACTAAGTCCGAGTCGCCATAACACAAGATCCGGCGGATGCCAAGTTCTTTGGCAAGCCGGAGCCCATGAATGAGCGCCTCGTACTCGGCAACGTTGTTGGAGGTGGCGAAATGGATTTGCAGTGCATATTTGAGCTTGTCGCCTTTAGGAGAGGTGAGGACGACGCCGGCTCCCAAGCCGGTGCGCATCTTGGAGCCGCCGAAATGCATCCGCCAATGGGTGGAGTCAGGCGCTGGAGGCAGGTACTGGGTCTCGGCCCAGTCGACGAGGAAGTCGGCCAGTGCTTGTGACTTGATAGCGATGCGGGGCTGGTAGTAGATGGTGTAGGGAGCCAGCTCTATGGCCCACTTGGCCACTCGGCCAGAAGCATCTCGGCTACCAATGATCTCGGCAAGCGGGGCTGTGCAGACCACCGTGATTGGATGCTCTTGAAAGTAAGGCTTCAATTTCTTGGCAGTAAAGTGTACGCCATAGCACATCTTC
The DNA here is from genome assembly GCF_056163025.1 of Triticum urartu. Lineage (NCBI taxonomy): Eukaryota > Viridiplantae > Streptophyta > Magnoliopsida > Poales > Poaceae > Triticum > Triticum urartu. Next base: position 417,177,220 of record NC_141877.1, on the reverse strand, counting down.
TGGTAGTGGGGGTAGTTCTGCTTGGAGGTCGACAGTACCTCGCTAAGGTAATATACCGGTCTCTGGATAGGTAGTGCCTTGCCTTCCTCCTTGCGTTCCACTACAATGACCATGCTGACTACTCGGCTGGTGGCAGCGATGTACAGGAGCATAGGTTCCTTGGGAGTCGGAGCCGCCAGGACGGGTGGAGTAGTCAGCATCTTCTTCAACTGGAGAAAAGCTTCGTCCGCCTTATGGTTCCACTCGAAAAAAGTGGTCTTCTTCATGAGTTGATATAGGGGGAGAGCTTTCTCGCCCAGCCGACTGATGAATCGGCTGATGGATGCCAGGCAGGTGGTGAACTTTTGCACATCCAGCAGTCGGCTGGGTACCTCCATTCTCTCAATGGCCTTGATTTTTACTGGGTTGCATTCTATGCCGCGTTCAGAGACCAGGAAGCCAAGGAGCTGGCCAGCTGGCACTCCGAAGACACACTTCTCAGGGTTGAGCCTGATCTGGAATCGGCGCAGGTTTTCAAAGGTCTCCTTGAGGTCTTCCAGCAGTGTTCCACGCTTTTCCGTCTTCACCACCACGTCGTCCACGTAGACGTGGGCGTTCCTGCCGAGCTGCTTGAGGAGGCACTTCTGCATGCAACGCTGAAAGGTGGCGCCAGCATTCCTTAAGCCGAACGTCATGGTGAGGTAGCAGAAGGCTCCAAATGGCGTGATGAAGGCGGTCTTCAGTCTGTTAGCCGGGTTCAGCTTGATCTGGTGATATCCTGAATATGCATCCAAAAAACTCAACAGCTCGCATCCGGCTGTGGAGTCTATCACTTGATCGATTCTTGGTAGAGCAAACGGATCCTTGGGGCAGGCTTTGTTGAGGCTCGTGTAGTCAATACACATTCTCCACTGCTTGTTCTTCTTCAGTACCAGGACCGGATTTGCTAGCCATTCTGGAAAGAACACTTCCATAATGAAGCCGGCTGCTAGGAGTCGGGCTATCTATTCTCTGACAACTCTTCTCTTCTCTTCTGACAGGCGGCGCAGGGGCTGCCTGACCGGCTTTGCGTCAGATCGGACGTGTAACTTGTGCTCGGCGAATTCCGTCGGTACACCAGGCATGTCTTTGGGGGACCATGCGAAGATGTCCCGATTCTCACGGAGGAAACCGACGAGCTCGCCTTCCTATTTGCTGTCGAGGTTCGCACCTACGACAGCGTACCTCTCTGGGTGCTCCGGATCCAAGGGTATCTTCTTTGTCTCTTTGGCCGGCTTGAACGAACCTTTAGCTTCCGACTCCTTCGGGTTGGGCGATACCTCTGGCTGCTTGCCGGCCATCGCCACAACTCGTTCAAGGAGTCGCTTCTCGGCCGCGATCACCAGGGACTCGGTCAACCGACTGCTCTCAGCCGCGCAGGCAGACGACTTCCGGTAGTCGCCAACCACAGTCAGAATTCCCCTGGAACTGCATCTTGAGGTAGGCGTAGTGGGGGACCGCCATGAACTTGGCCTAGGCGGGTCGGCTGAGTAGCGCATGGTATGGGCTCTCGAGGTCCACCACCAAAAACCAAACAGACTCTCGACGGAAGTGATCTTTGTCTCCAAAGAGAACGTCCGTCAGGATATTGCTGATCGGTGAGCAGGAAAGCCCAGGAACAATGCCGTAGAACACAATCCAGCTGTTCTGAAGCTGTCTTTGCTTGATTCCTAACTTCTCCATGGTGTACTTATACAGGATATTGACGCTGCTGCCTCCATCTATCAGAACTCGCGAGAAACGCGCAGCTCGTCTATCCGTAGCAAAGGTGTCGTCCAAGACCAAGGCATAGGAGCCTGGACTTGGCATCACCTCTGGGTGGTCAGCCCTGCTCCAGCTGATGGGTTTTTCGGACCAGTGCATGAACTCAGGCGTCTCTGACGCCACCGCATTCACCTCTTGTCGCTGCAGCCGCCTGCTACGTCGATCATCAGCCATGCTGGTAAACACCACGTAGGCTCCGTGTTCTTCAGGGTGTTCGTCTTGTACTGCGCCGACTGGCCTGACAGCCGGCTGCTGGGGCGGGGGCGGAGGCGGCTGCCCAGCAGGCGGGGGTGGCAGAAGGCCGTCTCCCTTGGCGATCCTGGTGAGCCAGTGGCACTTCCGGGTGGTGTGGTTCGACGGCTTTGCACCGCTATGGAACTTGCAAGGTCCATCCAGGGTCTGTTCGTAGGAGAAGGCCGGCAACCAGTTTGGCTTGCCGCCTTTCTGTCACTTGGGCGGAGGCTGCTCATCTGGCTGCTGGGCTTCAACGGCTGCGACCTGCCGGCTGCTGGAAGCCAGCTGCGGGGCCTTGCGCTTGTGGTCGCCCTGCTGTTGTCGCCAGTTGGCATCTGCCGCCGGAGTTCTTGGAGCTTGAGGGGCCACTTTGCCAGTTGTGCTGATTTGAATCTCTGCCTTCATGGAGGAGTCGACCGTGGCGTACTTGTCCACTATGATCACCATTTCGTCGAGGGTTTCTGGCTCGTCGCAGAGGAGCCTGTGCTTGAGGAGGGTGCCTTCTCTACACCCGGCTGTGAAGTACTCAATGGCCTGCACCTCGTGCACGCCCTCACAGGAGTTCCGAAGTTCAGCCCAACACGTGAGGTAATCGCGAGTCGACTCGTCGGGGCCTTGCACGCACAAGGAGAGCTGACAAGGCTTGGGAGGACGCTTGTACGTGCTGGTGAAGTTGCGGACAAACGCTTCGGTGAAGTCGACCCAGCTGTTAATGCTGCGGGGCTTCAGGTTGTTCAGCCATGTCTGGGCCGTACCCTGGAGCATGAGCGGAACGTACTTTACGGCGACACGCTTGTTGCCGTTTGCTATGCTGACAGCCGTGGAGTAGTCGACTAGCCAGTCTTCCGGCTTCACGGAGCCGGTATACTTGGGCGTGTCTCTTGGGAGCGTGAATCCTCTGGGAAAGGGCTCGTCTCGAATGCGGGGCCCGAAACAAGGCGAACCCAGCTCGTCTTCTTCTTCCAGCGCCAGGGATCGGTGAAGCCAGTCGATCCGGTGGCGGGCGTCATTCTCTCCGACTCCCTCTCAGCGGCCAAGGCGGTCGCCGAGAGTCGGGTGGTCAATAGGTGGCGGGGAGACTCACCTCTCCTTGCAAGGAGGGGGAGGCGGACAGTCGTCCCGTTGTTCCACTGCTCTCGGGCGGCCGTCTCGGTCGCGCTCTATGGTAATGCGAGTCTGACTGCGGCTGGCAGCCGAATCCTTGTCTCTTCTTCCTCGGGCGCCGCCAGTCGGTGTCCGAGACGTCGCGCCTGGATCTCGGCAAAGGTCGTCATTTTGCCGTCGCGGCGCCTCTGTGCTGCAGCCGGCCTCGTTCTGCGCGGCAGCCGCGTCGAGGAGCCGCTGGACCCGCTCTGTCATCAGGCGGCGTTCTTCGCCCTCAAAATTGTCCAGCTTGTCCGCCGCTGCCTGAGCGGCTCAGATGTTCTCCGCTGGTGTAGCATACACAGGGCGGCTTGCCTCAAACAGGTTGGCGATGGCTACGCCGCGCTACTGGACCGCGCCCAGGTGGCTGGGCCCCGCCGGGGCCGGCGAGCCGCCGATGGCGCGATCCATCTCCCGCTGGTAGGCTTCTGATAAGTGTCTCATGCTGGCCAGCTTCTTCGCGCCTTCAATGAGCTGATGGCGGCGCGCCTCCAACGTCTCCGCGTCAGCGTCTTCCGGAATGGGCGCAGTTAGGTCTTGTAGCGCCGCGCCGAGTGAGTCGTGCGCTCCTCCGCCGGGGAGCTCGTCATGACTGATGACGAGCACCTCGGTGACGGTGCTTCCGTCGCTCTCCGCGTGAGGGAGAGGTTCGTCGTAGACCACCACATTAGTGGGGAACACGTCGAGCGACGCGGTGTCAGAGTCGACCAGCATCGGGTCGGTGGAGCCCACAGACTCCAAGTCTACGGCAGGCTCGCTGGAAACGTGGAGTTGATCGAGGAGGCCTGCGAGGAGGTTCTCGGAGCCGCCCGTGCCTGCGTCAGATGCAGGCTCGTCAGAGAGGCCAACCTCGCCGACAAGTTCGGCCACGCAGCTGGCTGCGCAGGCGATTTCAACGCCATGCAGCGCGTCGACGCAAACTCCGTCTGGCGTGCCTGGCTGGCTGCGCTCGCCAGGGAGAAAAAGGGTTCCCGTCCAGAACAGGTCTCCGAACGGCGGTGCACCATGCCCCACGGTGGGAGCCAAATGTCGGGGGTTTTGTGCGACATATGCCAAAGGATGGCTTATCATGGTGGGGGCGAGTAGAACGTCGCCGGTGCCTGGAAACGGGACGAGGCGAAGACATGCACGCCGGCGAATCTTAACCAGCTTCAGGGCTCTCTTGGGAGATAATACCCCTACTGCTGCTCTGCGGGGTCTCCGCATGATCACTATGGCAAAGTGTCTACACGATTGCTCCTTGAGCTGTTTCCTGGAGGTAGGAGAGGGCAAGGCTAGCTCTCTCCCTTCTATATGGTCTGGTCTAGGGCTAATGGGTTCCAACCGTTTGCATGGGTGTCCTGGGGGTTTATATAGGCCTACCCCCGAGGGGTACAATGGTAATCCGGCAGGACACGGGCCTAGCCGTCAGCGCCTCTGGCCTCCGTCTTCTCTGCCGACCACTGGGGCCCGCCGACTGGCGGGCCTTGCTGACTGGCCTGGTACGGAGCCGACAGGCCGCGTCCGCCGCGGGCGGGTCTTGCCGGCTGCTGATTACTGTAGCCGTGCTTCTGATGACGCGGGCTTGATCACGAGGTCGTGGCAACAGCCCCGCCGCCTGGCGGGCGATCACTATTGCCACTCTCCATCACATCTTGATTAATGTAGGTGATTATGGCATGATAAAAGGATACAAAAGCGTGAGTTTAATGTAGGTGATTATGTATTGCTATACAACTCTCGTTTAAGATTGTTTGCAGGAAAACTTCTCTCTAAATGGGAAGGTCCTTACGTTATCGAGGAGGTCTATCGTTCCGGTGCCATAAAAATCAACAACTTCGAAGGCACAAATCCAAAGGTGGTGAACGGTCAAATAATCAAACATTATATCTCATGTAATACCATAAATGTAGAAACCAATGTTATTGAAACCATAACCCCGGAGGAATACATAAGGGACACTTTCCGGAACGTTTCAGACTCCGAAAAGGAATAGGTAGGTGGTAAAGTAAGTAAACCGACTCCAAAACAGTTTTTAAGGCAATATTTCTCCATTTTGGAATATTTAGAAAGATAGAAAAATAAGAAGTAGTCTGGGAAGGACACGAGGGTGGAGGGCGCGCCCCTACCTCATGGGCACCTCGTGCGCTCTCCGGACTCCGTTTTCGTACACGACACGTATTTTGGTCGGTAAAAATTCATTATATAACCTCCCGAAGGTTTTGACCACCGTATCACACAAATATCTCTTGTCTTTGTTTTGAGCTGTCCTCCTACAGATAGAGTAACATGTCGTCCCAGGATTCGGAAGGAGAAAGCTATGTGGCCGATTACCTTGCAGATCCTAAGGTCTATGGGGATGTGGAGCATTGTGGTTGTACTACGGAAGAAGAAGAGGACTATGAATCCAAGGGAAAGGAGGAGACGAGCTCAGATGAAGATGAAGTCCCACTACCTCAACCTGCGGACATGCATGTGGAGTTCAAAAAGTCAAGACTCTGGGATAGAGTAAAGAAACCTAAGATCGAGTTTATCCCTTTTCGCCTCTTGCAGGAAAAAAAGCAGGAACTATGCAAAAAGATACTAAGCCTGGAACAGGAGATCGAGGACCTAAGGGACCAAAATTCTGTCCTCAAGCGCAAATTAAGGAAGAAGCCTACTGTCGGGGGTTGGGTGCGACATATGCCAAAGGATGGCTTATCATGGTGGGGGCGAGTAGAACATCGCCGGTGCCTGGAAACGGGATGAGGCGAAGACATGCACGCCGGCGAATCTTACCCAGCTTCAGGGCTCTCCGAGGAGATAATACCCCTACTGCTGCTCTGCGGTGTCTCCGCATGATCACTATGGCGAAGTGTCTACACGGTTTCTCCTTGAGCTGTTTCCTAGAGGTAGGAGAGGGCAAGGCTAGCTCTCTCCCTTCTATATGGTCTGGTCTAGGGCTAATGGATTCCAACCCTTTGCATGGGTGCCCTGGGGGGTTTATATAGGCCTACCCCCCAGGGGTACAATGGTAATCCGGCAGGACACGGGCCCAGCCGTCAGCGCCTATGGCCTCCGTCTTCTCTGCCGACCACTGGGGCCCGCCGACTGGCGGGCCTTGCTGACTGGCCTGGTACGGAGCCGACAGGCCGTGTCCGCCGTGGGCGGGTCTTGCCGGCTGCTGATTACTGTAGCCGTGCTTCTGATGACGCGGGCTTGATCACGAGGTCGTGGCAACAGCCCCGCCGCCTAGCGGGCGATCACTATTGCCACTCTCCATCACATCTTGATTAATGGCGCGTGGGCCCCGGGGGAGGGCTCAGCCGATTCCTAGGGGCCGACTCCCGACGGGCCCGACTGGCGGTCCTCTTGCTGTCTCCTGGGGTCTCACTGACTAGTGGGACCCGCTGCCTCTGGGCCGTATAGACAAGCCGTCATGGGTGCAGGATTCGGTCCTGCGGTGCTGATGTCAGGGCTGGCATGGCAACAGTGCCACGCCGCACGGAGATCTTCCGGGGTACGGCATGTTGTAGCCATGCCTGCCCTTGGTAGGGGGCAGGAGCGGGCTTCATTATTGTCACTCCCCCGCCCTGTCCCACTTGATGAGGTCGTGGGGGGTGTTGGACTCGCAGGCCGACTCCCCGAAGCCGGCTTCTCTGGAAGTCGCCTGGAAGGAGTCGGCTCTCCCTGAAGTCGTCCCTGGGACTGGCTGTCAGTGGTCAGCCGGCCACCTTGCCGTTGGCTTCTTGAGGGCGGCTCTTCGTCCTGGGGTCTTGAGAGGCGCAGCCCGCCCCGATGTCTTGAAAGGTTCTGGGGCTCGGGTTAGCCTACCCGTGGCCCATTACTCCGACACCTACGCCATCAACAAAACCATCACCTTCTTCACCAAAGAAGAATTGAGTATCTGGTATGGGCACTCCCCTTGGCAACCACCAAGCTTGGGGGAGTGCCCCGGTATCGTATCACCATCACTTTTATCTTTACCGTGTTTCTTAGTTCGATCCGTTTGGTAATATCTTGATCTAGTAAATAAAAGTTCTTAGTATGATCTAGTTGTGAGTTTTGCTTTATAATTCCTCTATATATGTAATCGAGTCCGTGGGCTATATATAATAAAGATTAGTGTTGAGTCAAGGGCTTGATTATTTTGCCATGATCCTAAGTGAATAAAAGAAAAGAAAAAGAATAAAAAAGGAAACAAAGAGATCTTATGGATCTTATGGAGAGTAATGAGCTCACATAGAAAAAGTATGGTGAATAAAAGTTGTGGGGAGTTGACAAGCATAGTTTTGGTCATCATTGCAATTAATAGGAAGTAATAAAGAAAGAGAGGTCTTCACATATAAATATACTATCTTGGACATCTTTTATGATTGTGAGCACTCATTAAAATATGACATGCTAAAGAGTTGACGTTGGACAAGGAAGACAACGTAATGGGTTATGTTTTCTTACATCTGAGATAAATTATATTATCATGGATCATCCAACATGGTTGAGCTTGCCTTTCCCCCTCATGCTAGCAAAATTCATCGCACCAAGTAGAGATACTACTTGTGCTTCCAAATACCCTTAAACTAGTTTTGCCATGAGAGTCCACCATACCTACCTATGGATTGAGTAAGATCCTCCAAGTAAGTTGTCATCGGTGCAAGCAATAAAAATTGCTCTCTAAATATGTATGACTTATTGGTGTGGGAGAAAATAAGCTTTATACGATCATGTGATATGGAAGAAATAAAAGCGACATACTGCATAATAAAGGTCCATATCACAAGTGGAAATATAAAGTGACGTTCTTTTGCATTAAGATTTTGTGCATCCAACCATAAAAGCGCATGACAACCTCTGCTTCCCTCTACGAAGGCCTATCTTTTACTTTTATCTCCTACCTTGCATAAGAGTCATGGTGATCTTCACCCTTCCTTTTTACATTTTATCCTTTGGCAAGCACAGTATGTTGGAAAGATCCTCGCATATATGGCTAATTCGATGTGAGTTTTCATGAACTATTATTGTTGACATTACCCTTGAGGTAAAACGTTGGGAGGCAAACTATAAGCCCCTATCTTTCTTTGTGTCCGATTAAAACTCCATAACCATAAGTATTGCGTGAGTGTCAGCAATTGTGAAATACTATATGATAGCTGAGTATGTGGACTTGCTAAAAAGCTCTTATACATTGACTCTTTCCTATGTTTTGATAAATTGCAATTGCTCCAGTGACTGAGATTATAGTTTGTTAGTTTTCAATGAAGTTTACGATTCATACTTGAAATTGTGATTGAATTATTACTCTAGCATAAGAAATCATATGACAAGAATTATGTAGGTTGCTATCCTAAGAATGATCATGATGCCCTCATGCCCGTCTTTTATTTTTATCGACACCTCTATCTCTAAACATGTGGACATATTTTTCGATTTCGACCTTCACTTGAGGACAAGCGAGGTCTAAGCTTGGGGGAGTTGATACGTCAATTTTGCATCATGCTTTTATATCGATATTTATTGCATTATGGGCTGTTATTACACATTATGTCACAATACTTATGCTTATTCTCTCTTATTTTACAAGGTTTACATAAAGAGGGGGAATGTCGGCAGCTGGGATTCTGGGCTAGAAAAGGAGCAAATATTAGAAACCTATTCTGCACAGCTCCAAAAGTCCTGAAATTTCATGGAAGACGTTTTCAGAATATATAAAAAATACTAAGCGCAAGAAGTTCACCAGGGGGGCCACACCCTGCCCATGAGGGTTCGGGCGCGCCCCCTACCTCGTGGGCCCCCTGGTGGCCCTCCGATGTCCATCTTCTACTATATGAAGTCTTTCGATGAGAAAAAAATCATAAGCCATCTCCTCGGACGAAACTCCGCCGCCACGAGGCGGAACCTTGGCGGAACCAATCTAGGGCTTCGGCAGAGCTGCTATGCCGGGGAAACTTCCCTCCGGGAGGGGGAAATCATCGCCATCGTCATCACCAACTCTCCTCTCATTGGGAGAGGGCAATCTCCATCAACATCTTCATCAGCACCATCTCCTCTCAAAACCCTAGTTCATCTCTTGTATCCAATTCTTGTCTTCAAGTCCGGGATTGGTGCTAGTAGGTTGCTAGTAGTGTTAATTACTCCTTGTAGTTGATGCTAGTTGGTTTATTTGGTAGAAGATCATATGTTCAGATCCTATATGCATATTAATACCCCTCTGATTATGAACATGATTATGCTTTGTGAGTAGTTACGTTTGTTCCTAAGGACATGGGAGAAGTCTTGCTATTAGTAGTCATGTGAATTTGGTATTCGTTTGATATTTTGATGAGGTGTATGTTGTCTCTCCTCTAGTGGTGTTATGTGAACGTCGACTACATAACACTTCACCATTATTTGGGCCTAGAGGAAGGCATTGGGAAGTAATAAGTAGATGATGGGTTGCTAGAGTGACAGAAGCTTAAACCCTAGTTTATGCGTTGCTTCGTAAGGGGCTGATTTGGATCCATATGTTTCATGCTATGGTTAGGTTTACCTTAATACTTTTGTTGTAGTTGCGGATGCTTGCAATAGAGGTTAATCAGAAGTGGGATGCTTGTCCAAGTAAGGACAGTACCCAAGCACCGGTGCACCCACATACCAAATTATCAGAGTACCGAATGCGAATCATATGAACGTGATGAAAACTAGCTTGACGATATTCCCATGTGTCCTCGGGAGCGCTTTACACCATATAAGAGTTAGTCCAGGCTTGTCCTTTGCTACAAAAAGGATTGGGCCACCTTGCTGCACTTTATTTACTTTTGTTACTTGTTGCTCGTTACAAATTATCCTATCACAAAACTATCTGTTACCACTTATTTCAGTACTTGCAGAGAATACTTTGCTGGAAACCGCTTATTATTTCCTTCTGCTCCTCGTTGGGTTCGACACTCTTACTTATCGAAAGTACTACGATAGATCCCTTATACTTGTGGATCATCAGTGCGCCCCCTACCTTGTGGCCTCCTGGTTGATGTCTTGACGTAGGGTCCAAGTCCTTTGGATCATGTTCATTCCGAAAATCACGTTCCCAAAGGTTTCATTCCATTTGGACTCCGTTTGATATTCTTTTTCTGCGAAACCCTAAAATTGGCAAAAAAACAGCAATTCTGGGCTGGGCCTCCGGTTAAAATGTTAGTCCCAAAAATAATATAAAAGTGTATAATAAAGCCCAATAATGTCCAAAACAGAATATAATATAGCATGGAACAATCAAAAATTATAGATATGTTGGAGACTTATCAGTCACGGATGTATCTTTTTTTTGTAGTGAAGTGAATAATTCATAGGCATTTCTTGACGTTTACCGATATTACCTATTCTTTGACATCCATCACAAGATAAGACGAACTTACGAGCATCCTTGAAGAGAGTAGGCCAATAAAACCCGGATTGCAATACCTTGTGAGCAGTGCTGTCTTCCGCATGATGTCCTCCATAAGCTTCAGAGTGACATTTCCGTAGGATTTGTCCCTGTTCATGTTCAGGTACACAACGTCTAATAATACCATCTACTCCTTCTTTATAAAGATGTGGGTCATCCCAAAAGTAGTGTCTTAAATCATAGAAGATTTTTTTTCTTTTGTTGGTATGTAAAGCTAGGGGTATGTATTTAACAACAATATAATTAGCATAGTTAGCATATCAAGGTGTACTATTAGAAACATTTATTGCAGCTAATTGCTCATTAGGAAAACTATCATCAATAGGTTGTGGGTCATCAAGAATATTTTCAAGCCTAGACAAGTTTTCAACTACGGGGTTCTCCGCTCCTTTTCTATCAGTGATATGCAAATCAAATTCTTGTAGCAAGAGAACCCACCTAATGAGTCTAGGTTTAGCATCTTTGTTTTCCATAAGATATTTTATAGTAGCATGAACATTGTGGACAATAACTTTAGAATCAACAATGTAAGATTTGAATTTATCACAAGCAAACACCACTGCTAAGAATTCTTTTTCAGTAGTAGCATAATTTCGTTGAGCACTGTCTAGAGTTGTACTAGCACAATCAATAGCATCACACATAATTTCAAAAGGCAGGTTGAAAGGATCGAGATGGACCTAGAGGGGGGGTGAATAGGTACAATTATAAAATTTTAATTATGACTTAGCAATTTTAGGCAATAATGCGGAATATGAAAGTGAGCCTAACAATTGTAAGATTAGTACTAAGTGCTATGCAAGTAACACAAGTATGTAAGTAAGCAACCGCAATATGATATAAGTAATTGCTAAGAGACAAGTAACCACAAGTAGAGAGTTAGGGTTAGGAATTACTGCAACTCCGGGAGGCTCAGCGGAAGTACCGCCCTCTGCGGGGCTGTTTAGTGGGGAAACGGTTGGATTGTTGCCCCCACTATAAAAGGGGGTCCCCTTCTTCCCCGTTGACCTACCTCTTCCCTCTCAAGCTCCATTAATGCTCCAAGCTCCATTTTCGCCCGATCTATCTCTCTAGCCAATCAAACTTGTTGATTTGCTCGGGACTGGTTGAGAAGGCCCCGATCTACACTTCCACCAAGAGATTTTTGATTCCCCCACCTATCCCTAGCGGATCTTGTTACTCTTGGGTGTTTGAGCACCCTAGACGGTTGAGGTCACCACGGAGCCATAGTCCATTGTGGTGAAGCTTCGCGGTATTGTTGGGAGCCTCTGATTAAGTTGTGGAGATTTCCCCAACCTTGTTTGTAAAGGTCCGGTCGCCGCCTTCAAGGGCACCAATAGTGGGATCACGGCATATCGCATTGTGTGAGGGCCTGAGGAGAATACGGTGGCCCTAGTGGCTTCTTGGGGAGCATTGTGCCTCCACACCACTCTAACGGAGACGTACTTCCCCTCAAAAGGAAGGAACTTCGGTAACACATCCTCGTCTTCACCGGATCCACTCTTGGTTATTTCTTACCTTTACTTATGCAAGCTCTTTAGTGTTACGTCTCTTACTTGCTTGTTTGTTTGTTGTTATTGCATCATATAGGTTGCTCACCTAGTTGCACATCTAGACAACATACTTTGATGCAAAGTTTAATTTGGTAAAGAAAAGTTAAAAATTGTTAGTTGCCTATTCACCCCCCCCCCTCTAGTCAACCATATTGATCCTTTCAGTTGGTATCAGAGCCTCGTCTCTTTATTAAGGACTTTACCGTCCGAAGAGTATGGTTGATACCGTAGACGGTGTGGAGGAACACTCCGGTGTGAATCCGATCTCGTCTACGGGCGATGGGGAAACCTCGATCTCTCGTGAGGAGTTCAATGTGGCCGTGGAGACATTGAAAACCTCCATGACGACCGAGGTTGAAAGCATGTTTACTAAATTCCTTGAAGGGCTTAAACTATCCACCGCACTGTTGAAAGTGGGTAATCCCACCGACAAGGTGACGGATGCTACCTCTGATAAGGGGGAAGCTAGTAGTGAATAGGCTCCTTCTTCTAGTGGTAAGAATGGCACCGGCATCTTTGCTCATGTGGAACCACCACTTCTTTATGGTGGACCGGTTCCTTCCACTCATTTGAATCATGCCGGTCCTCCCCCTAAGATTGTGAAAAATAAGGACTTTGATTCTTGGGTTTACCGCTTTAAACGTCATTTAAATCATGTGAACACTAAGAATCATTGAAGAAGGTTTCCATCCGCATGATCCAAGCAACTTCACTCCTCGAGAAGCCGCGGATAATCAATTCAATGAGAATGCTCTCTTCATCATTCAAGATGCAATTCCACCCGAAGATCTACCTCTTCTTCGGCCCTTCGCCTTGGCCAAAGACGCATGGCTTTGTGTTGTCTCACTCTACCAGGGAAGCGCAAGCATTCAACAATCCAACTATGAAGTGGAGCAAGATGAGGCCGATGAGTTTGCAATGAAAGAAGATGAAGAACCTCGTGAGCTTTATCGGAGAGTAACCAAACTCGCGGTCTCACTCCGAGATCACGGGAGCAAGGACACGGATGACAATTGGATCAAGCGCAAATTCCTCAAGGCAATGATGCCCTACCACAAGGCCATGTCCTCCGTAATTCATCAAAGGCCGGACTTCCACACTTTGACCTCAAGCGAAGTGTTGGATGAGTTTGTGGCCATGAACATTTGGACAAGACCGCCGACAATGCGGTGCTTCATTCTCAAAGGGCAAGAAAGCCCAACCTTGCATTGAAGGCCAAGGTCTGCGTTGAAGAAGAAGAAGAGGAAGAAGAGGAGAGCAACCCCGAAGATACAAAGTATGCGTATCATGAACGCATGGCACTTGCTTCAAGGCAATTTTGGAGCAAGAAAAACTCAAGGCCAAACTTTAACAAAAACAACTCAAGTGGAACGAAGAGCAAGCAACGTGTAAGGACTTGCTACAATTGTGGCAATGTGAGTCATTTTGTTGTGGAGTGCCCGTATGAGAAGAGGGAAGACAATGGTGGCAAGCTCATCCAAAAGGACAAGCCCAAGTCGTTCCCCAACAAGAGCAACATCACCAAGAAGACTCCTCCCAAGGCATTGGTGGTACAAGAAGAGAACAATGAGGATGATGACGATGATGAAGATGGTGAGTCGGTTGCCATGGCCTCAGTTGCCATTGCGAGGACTCCACGGGTGTCTCTCTTCGACTCACCCAATGAGAGCATCACCGCCAAGTGCCTCATGGCTAAAGCCACCAACAAGGTAACCTCCAACATGAAAACTACCATCATTAATCATTCGTCTTTGATGGATAGCATTGATGAACATGAGGGAGCTAATGTGGAGGTGAATGAGTTTGAGGCCTTTATGGGAAAACTTAAGGGTAAATCCAAGAAGCACTTTGTTGCTCTCTTGGAACAACTTGATGAAGCCAATGACATGATCGAGGCTCACGAAGATACCATCTCTATGATAGAAGGGCATAATCGTGACTATGCCGATGAGATCTCGGATCTTTCCAATGCTCTTGAGGAAGAGCATGGTCTTCGTTTGGCTCTTGAGGAGTCACACAACGTTGATCATGCTAAGTTAAAGAAAGATTTTGATCATGTTCTCATTGTTTCTCGTGTGCTAAACTCCAAGAAGGACGAACTTGAGGTTGATCTTGCTAGACTCAAAGAGGAGTTTGATCTACTTGACAAGGCTCACAAAGTCTTGAAGGGTGCTCATGCTAGCCTCAAAGAGTCTCATGATCAACTTCAAGTAAAGCTAACCAAGGAAAGAGCCACTTTTCCTCGTATGATGTTAATTGAGAATGCAAATGCTACTAACCCGTGTTGTGAGCATGTGCATCTTGTTGAGGAGAGTGCTAAGCTAAAGGTGCAACTTGAGAAAGGTCTTGCGTCTTGCATACAAGGCAAGAAGAACCTCAACGACCTCTTGACCAACCTAAAGGGAGTTGTGGCCAAGGAAGGGATTGGGTATGTGCCCAAGTCCAAGAACAAGAAGAAGAATGACAAGGCCAAACGCCCTCCTCTCATGCAAACCTTTGTGAAGGAGGGAGAGAGTGCTTCCAAGGACAAGAAGAACAATGCGAAGGGTGGCGGTGTCAAAAAGGGAAATGCCACCCCTTCCATCAAAGCTGACTACTTCAATCCTTCTTATGTGTTATGTCGTGCTAGTGATGGGCATGTTTATGCCAAATTTGTTGGTTCTCCTCATGAGTACATTGAATGGTCTATTTGGGTTCCAAAGACCCTTGTTACTAACATTAGAGGACCCATTACAAAATGGGTACCAAAAACCAAGCATTGATCTCTTGTACGTGTTTGCTTCCGGTGGGGGATCATGGTTGCTCGATAGCGGAGCTACAAATCATATGACCGGAAGCAAGAACTTGGTGGTGGACGTGCACAAGATTCCATCTATGCCCACCAATGTCGAGTGGGGTGACGCCTCATCTTCTAAGGTATTGGGACTTGGCAAGGTAGTCATCTCTCATGATCTCACAATCGAGAAGGTCATGCTTGTTGAGTCCCTTGCATACAATTTACTTTCCGTTCGTCGACTTGCAATCATGGGCTTTGCCACTTCCTTTGATATTGATACGGTGGCCCTCTTGTGGAGAAAGACTCTTAAAGTAGCCTTTGTTGGGCATGTCGAGAACGGTCTATATGTGATTAACTTCTCGGAGCGACCCACTAAGACCGCGACATGCCTAATGGCTAAAGTTGATGTGGGATGGCTTTGGCATCGCCGTTTATCCCATGTCAATATGAGATCTTTGCAAAGTCTTCTCAAGGGGGACCATGTCCATGGACTAACGAATGTTAGTTTTGCTAAAGATCGTGCTTGCAGTGCTTGTATCGAAGGAAAGCTACATGAGAAGGCGCACCCTCCCACGACTATCATTTACTCAAAGAGGCCTTTGGAGCTCCTTCACTTGGATCTCTTTGGGCCTCCATCCTTCGATAGTCTTGGGGGTAGGAAGTATTGCTTGGTGATTGTGGATGACTACTCAAGATACACTTGGGTGTATTTCTTCAAGAGGAAGAGCGAGACCCAACAAACCGTCATTGACTTTGCAAATGAAGCACAACGTCAACACAATGCAAAGATCTTGACAATAAGAAGTGACAACGGCACCGAGTTCAAGAACTACACCTTGGATGAGTTTCTTAGTGATGAGGGGATCAATCATCAATATTACGCACCTTACACCCCTCAACAAAACGGTGTTGCGGAGAGGAAGAACCGGACGTTGATGGATGCGGCAAGGACCATGATGGCGGAGTTCAAGTCTCCATACAACTTTTGGGCCGAAGCCATCAACACCGTGTGTCATGCATCCAATCGGCTCTACCTCCGCAAGGGCTTGAACAAGAGTCCATATGAGATACTCACCGGTAACAAGCCCAACCTCAAGTACTTTCGGGTGTTCGGGTGTAAGTGTTTCATTCTCAAGAAAGGTGTTCGGTTGTCTAAATTTGAAGCTAGAGCTTATGAGGGCATATTTGTTGGTTATGCTACAAACTCTCATGCTTAGTGTGTCCTCAATAAATCCACGGGACTTATTGAGGAGACGTGTAACGTGGAGTTTGATGAGAATAACAGCTCCCAAGTGGAGCAAAGTGGCACTTGTGATGTCGGTGATGAAATTCCACCTCAAGCCATAAGAAGAATGGGTGTTGGTTTTATCCTACCCATTGAGGAAACCCTTGTGGCCGAAGGAGAAGGACAATGTTCCACTCAAGTGGAGCCATCACCAACCCAAGGCCCACACGCTTCCGAAGAACAACGTGAAGGCCCTCATCCTCAAGAACAAGACCAAGGGAAAGATCATGCTCAAGACGGTGTTGACACACCAAGTGATGCCCAAGGTCAAGTTCTCTCCTCCGAGCAAGTTCAAGAACAAGAACAAGCTCAAGACGACGCTCAAGATGATCAAGTGACCACTCCTCGTCTCACCCCCGAGGAGGAATTGGAGCGTCGTGCCGCCAAGGTTGCTTCCAAGCTCTCCACCAAGGAACATCTCATGACGAATGTGCTTGGAAGCTTAAGAAAGGGGGTAAGCACTCGTAGACAATTAGCAAACTATTGTGAACATCACGCGTTTGTCTCCTGTGTCGAACCCCACAAGGTCTATGAGGCGCTCGAAGATCCGGATTGGCTCAATGCCATGCATGAAGAACTCAACAATTTCCAGTGCAACAAAGTGTGGAGATTGGTGCCAAGACCGACCGGGAACCACAATGTCATTGGAACCAAGTGGATATTTAAGAACAAGCAAGATGCCCATGGGATTATCATTCGCAACAAGGCTCGTTTGGTAGCACAAGGCTACTCCCAAGTCGAGGGTATCGACTATGGTGAAACCTTTGCTCCCGTTGCACGTCTTGAATCCATTAGCATGTTGATTGCATATGCTTCTCATCATAACTTTAAGTTACAACAAATGGATGTGAAGAGTGCTTTTCTTAATGGTCCTATTAATGAATTGGTTTATGTCAAGTAACCCCCCGGGTTCGAGGATCCCTACTTTCCCGATCATGTGTACCAACTCGATACGGCACTCTATGGCCTTAAACAAGCCCCACGTGCGTGCTATGACCACCTTACCGAGTTGTTACAAGACCGTGGTTTTGAAGTTGGGCTAATCGACCCCATTCTTTTTTACTAAGAAGGTCAAAGGGGAGTTGTTTGTGTGCCAATTATATGTTGATGATATTATCTTTGGTTCCCCTAACAAAGCTTTCAATGAGGAATTTGCCGCTCTCACGACCTCAAAGTTCGAGATGTCTTCCATGGGAGAGTTGAAGTTCTTTCTAGGGTTCGAAGTGAAGCAAAGAAGAGAAGGAACCTTCATCAACCAAGACAAATACACTTGAGACATGCTCAAGAGATTCAAGCTAAGTGATGTCAAGCCGGCTTCCACTCCAATGCCCACCAAGTGCCAACTTGACATTGATCCCAATGGTAAAGCGGTGGATCAAAAGGTATATCGCTCCATGATTGGATCCTTGCTTTACCTTTGTGCATCTAGACCGGATATCATGTTGAGTGTGGGAATTTGTGCATGGTTTCAAGCCGCACCTAAGGAAAGTCACTATGTGGCGGTCAAACGAATCTTTCGATATTTGGCTCATACCCTAAACTTTGGCTTATGGTACCCAAGAGGAGCAAACTTCAAGCTTGTAGGGTATTCAGATTCTGATTGGGCGGGAGACAAAGTGGATAGGAAGTCCACTTCCGGAGGGTGCCAATTCCTTGGTTGCTCTTTGGTAAGTTGGTCTTCCAAAAAGCAAAGTTGTGTGTCTCTCTCGTCCACCGAAGCTGAGTATGTAGCGGCCAGTAGTTGTTGTGCACAACTCTTATGGATGAGGCAAACTTTAAAGGATTACTGTCGGTGTCAAAACTGGCGGATCTCGGGTAGGGGGTCCCGAACTGTGCGTCTAAGGCGGATGGTAATAGGAGGCAGGGAACACGATGTTTTACCAAGGTTCGGGCCCTCTTGATGGAGGTGAAACCCTACGTCCTGCTTGATTGATATTGATGATATGGGTAGTACAGGAGTAGATCTACCACGAGATCAGAGAGGCTAAACCCTAGAAGCTAGCCTATGGTATGATTGTTGTTCTGTATGTTGTATATTCTATCGACTAGCCTGGCCCTGGTTTATATAATGCACCAGAGGCCTAGGTTAACAAGAGTCCTAGCCGAATACGCCGGTGGGGAGAAGTCCTTCTCTTGATCGCAAAGTCTTTGTGGAATCTTCCTTGTATGCGGCAGCTGTCCGAACTGGCCCATGAGTATACGGCCATGGGGGGCCTCGGCCCAATCTAATAGATTGGGAGACGACGTGGTGAGTACCCCAAGTCCAGGACACCGTCAGTAGCCCCCTGAACCGGTCTTCAAGTTAGGGACGCTCCTCGATTCTTCCGAACTGTTCTTCATCTTCGGTCGTCGGTCTTGAAAACTGGTTCAACAAATCTTCTCATCTTCAATCTTGAGGATCGCCGAAATGCATTCGACGAGTTTATACGCCGGGTATCCGAGGAGCCCCTTTAAGTTTCCGTCCTTTATCAATGCCTTATTATTTTTATGCCACACCTCGGGTTTGAAGTTGTTCCTGGGAGGCAGTGTCCTCTTGCGTCTGAGCTCTAACGCCGGACTGTATTCGAGGTATCTTTTGCAGCCGAGCACCAATGTCGGACCGCTTCCCAGCTCTAACGCCGGAATGTATCCGAGCTCCAACGCCGGACTATGTATCCGAGCTCCAACGCCGGACTATATCTGAGGTGTCATATCACCTTGGTTCAAAAAAGTTTGAAGGAGTTTAGCCGAGCTTAACGCCGGAAATGCCCTCTACGGAGCCAGCCACTAGCGCTCGAGCTTTATGCCGGACTGCTTCCGAGGTGGTGCACCACCCCGAATGTGGGCCGATTTTTGTGAATATTTTTTGTTGGTGCAATTTATTCTCTGCCGAGATATATAGCCAGTAGCCCTCAAGGTGTGTATCGGTCTAAAGACCGAGATGCACCCGAAGGATGACATAAGACCGCTGATCCTAGTAGCCGCTGAGACTCAGGTTGATTTGCAAAATCGGCCTGAGGATCAAGTCCAAGCTCGGCAGAATACTTCGGGACACTAAAAGCGGCGTGATCAGTCCTCGAGACTCAGGTTGGGTGCGGCTGACCAACCTGAGGATCAAAATCTCCTCGGAAACTATATTGCACATAAAATTTTCTGCATTGGACAAGCAATGCAGTAGCCCCCGAGACACTGGTCGGGTGGCAACACCAGATCAGGGGGTCGATGTGCCCCTTTAATATTTGTAAATAAT
This sequence comes from Triticum urartu, assembly GCF_056163025.1. Taxonomy (NCBI): domain Eukaryota; kingdom Viridiplantae; phylum Streptophyta; class Magnoliopsida; order Poales; family Poaceae; genus Triticum; species Triticum urartu. The sequence continues at coordinate 417,157,843 of NC_141877.1, read as the reverse complement.
AAGCCCGGAGCCCAGTAGCCCCCGAGCCTTAATGCGGGTACGGGTGGCCGAATTAAGGACCAATATCCATAGTAAAATCACAAATTATGTGTAATGACTCTATGTATCCAAGTACTTTACGTCACTAATGCTCAGATCCGCATTGTACAAAACTTTGTTAACCGACCATCGGTTTCCACCTCCTCGGCCAGTAGCCGAGGAGTGTTGTCCTACTTTATAAAACCTTTATGAGGGCAAAGATTTACAACAAACAAGGCAATCTGGCCATACGGTTTTATAAACAAAGGTACGCAGAGAGTTATATTACTGTTTAACAGAAGAAATGTCTTCCAAAGAAAATAGTCCCGCTATCGGTTCCTTTCTTTGGGTTGTCATGCTAAGCATGATCATTAAACCTCAGCTCTAATGTAAGAGAAAAATATCGAGGATTTAGTTTGGGTGGCCAGTTAATAGCCCCCGGTAGTGTTTGGCGACAGTCGGGGTCAAGCCGTAAACACTTCGGCCAATGTTATGAACGGCCCGTCATTTAACATAGTCATCGGATCGCTGACCAGTTTACGCTTATTGTGACAGTCAATTTTCGGCTTTCTCCACTGAGGTGCTTAACCATGTGAGCTGGAAGCACAATCGCAGTGGTTCTCCCTTTGCACGCCTAGCCAAACAAAACGGAACGTAGGAAGCAAGTGCAGGAGCCAGGCAACCCAACTATTGACCGAAGACACAATTCGAAACCGATGCATATATAGCAATATCTAAGGAGGTGTCCGGCGTTGCACTGCGAGACTAATGCTGGAAAAGCACAAATAGTTTAAAAGTGCCAAAAATCTTGGAAAACCAAGAAACGTCAGTAAAAACATGACGTCCGAATAAGATCAAGTGTTCGGTGCCAATCTGAAAATTGGTCTTAGAAAAAAGAAGTGCTTCTGTCGTGCTTTAACATGATACATCCTATCTCAAGACTTTCAGCGGGTCAGCCTACGGCTTCAACCTCCTATCCCGAGGGCGGAGTACTTCTCATTAGGCCAGTTTAGCAAACTAAACTCTAGCGGCTTTGAGAGAGAAATTAGGCTCCCCGGCTAGTGACCGCACACTCGCGTCGAAAAAAGGAGTGATAAATAATAATAAAACTTTGCAACGACTAAGAAGAAGAACAATTATTATAAAACGGCTCAAATAAACTTAAGAGCCCCCAAGTGACTTGAGTAAAAGAATGATTCCATGTACCGAAGTACTTATATCATATCTATGTTCAACCAAACTTTAAACGCGTCTTAACCGACCGTCGGCTTCTCCCTCTTCGGTCAAGGACCGAAAAGTGTTATGTACTCCATCCGTCGAGAATATCGACGGTGTTTCCAATAACCAGGCAATCAGGCCATAAGGCTGTAACAGACAAAGCGCGCTCAGGGAACTTATGCTATATTACTGCAAAGTGTAAGAAGCATCTTCGAAGAAAATAGTACCCCCACCGATACCTTTCTTCGTGCTCATTGTTATTATGAGACTTGTGCAATAGATTTTTTGTACTCATGAGTTCCGTTGTGTGCCGACCATCATTGAAAACAATAAGAGCGCTAGCTTTCGGCTTCACCCAGTCTGAGGTCCGGCTCGGGTGACCCGATTGTGACAATCGCAGAGGTGCTCCCTTACTCCCTAGCCGAACAATCGGGAACGTAGGGGTAAACACAGGAGCGAGGCAACCTAGCTTGCAAATCGCTTAAGTCAATATGGTGCATATTGTGGCGTAATACACGAACAAGGAACGAAGCCGTACAAGTATAATCATATGCAAGAGGAAAAGCTTCATAAAGGAAGCCCCCAAGTAAACGGGGTATTTGAATTTATGCGTCACAAACAAAGTTTGGACAAGGAAATTTTTTAGAAGCAACTTTTTTCCAAAAAAGTATAATTCTTGGTCGAACCGAACACAAGTTAGAAATAAAAGCTTTGAGTATGAAAGCGACTTAGCTGGTTAATGTGTTCGGTATTGATGACGCGGTCCGAGCTTGATGCGGGGCAAGGTTCCATCCCCCAAGCCGGTCCCGAGGTGGCGGAGCGGAGAGCTCGACACGCCGAAGTGGTGACATAGCACGGTCAATGCAGACCGGCAGAGTGACGCCGAAGTCCCCGGATCATTTTCCTGTGCACAAAAAATAGTGCAAACCGGAGATAATAGTAATAATGATAATTAAAATAAATGTTGCACAATAAATAATTTATGCAAAGTGAGGAATAGAAGAAATATGGCCTGGCGCCGAAGTCAATGTCGATGCAGGGCGTCGGCGTGATGTAGTAAAGGCGTGGCAAAGCCTGAATTCACAGGTCGGTCCGAGCTCCGGATGCGGCGTTCGCCGGACTATATACGGAAACTGATCGAACCACCACGCGACCGTCGTTAATGCGGTCACCTTTTGATAGACCTGTGTACATATCATGGACAAACCAGAGTAATAATTCCTTGGGAAAAACGAACCCAAACAAGCAAAAAATACTGGGATTAATAGCACCTGGTTTATTTGTTGTAGCAATCCGAAGAAAGGTGATTCCCAAAATTGGGACTCGCTCCGCACACCCATTGCCTGATGGGCGATAAAACGACGGCATGGCAATGCTGGTAAAGGTTGACTCGCCGAGGCAAAGCCCTCGGCCCAGCTAACATGACGGAGCTGGTCGGCTAGTGACGCCGAAGCATCCGGAGTAGGTTGATGAAGAGATGGCGAAGCCCCCGGTCCAGCTGAGATGTCGAAACCTCGACGTCAGTCGGTGAGTTGAAGTAGGTCGGCGTGATGGACACCAGCTTGAAGAAGCAATAGTGCGGCCCTGTCGATGCAGGTCGTGACGTGGTCGATGCCGGCTTGATGAAGTGACCGTGCGGCGATGCCGGTATGCCCGCTCTGTGTAATCCGTGGGGCGGCGATGTTGATGATGATTTATCCTTCGCGATGCCGGACTCTTATTCGGCTTGCCGAGATGATGATCCGAAGAAGTTGAGCTCGGCTAAAGTGACGACGTGTCTACGCAGGTCGGCAGCCGTGGAGTAATATTGCCGGACTGGTTTGACACCAGCATGATGTTGAAGATCATGTTCAAAAGATCTTAAAGTTAGTGGGGTGTGTTCGGGAACAAAACACAATACCCCATACAAAACTTTCTTCAAAAGGAATGTCCGAAATCCCGTTCATAAAAAAGATGAATTCGGGTCGGATTTGTTTTCGTGCAGAAAATAGATCCGAAAACTGATGCACTAATCGGAAGGTTCCCGGAGTTTGGACGGTCGGATCGAGCTGAAATTTTGAGAGGTGGTAGATATAGGAATTCCGCAGCCGATCAACGGTTGGATATTTCAAAGGACGTCCGAGCTAGAAGCTGGAAACCACGCCCTAAACTCATCCAAATTCCCATCCAGATTTGACAGGGCTCCGGTATATCATGGATTGCCAGAGATTCCTCCATCGGAACTCGACGAAATTTTTCACGGTTGTTATAGACCCAATTCCGCACAATTCCACCAAAGCGATCGTCAAAGCGATACTCGAGGAGGTGGTGGCGGCAGATACGAATTCGCTGTCCAAAAAAACAGCACGGTCGCTTGAGGGCAATGTTGACGTTGAGCCCCCGAGCTCCATAGATAATTCCTCTGTGATCTTGATAGAGATAGGAGTTGATGTTTGATGAAGGCCCTCGTCCAAACATGGTGATCCGAACACGGGGCGCAATTCTTGGTCGAACCAAGGTGACCAGTCGAACTGGTGACGAAGACGCCGAAGTCGCAGTTGATCTGCAGGCGAGCCATCGATCCTTTTGTCGATCACACAGCGGAACTCTCAATGAAAGCACCAATGTCAGTGTCAAAACCGGGGGATCTCGGGTAGGGGGTCCCGAACTATGCGTCTAAGACGGATGGTAACAGGAGGCAGGGGACACGATGTTTTACCCAGGTTCGGGCCCTCTTGATGGAGGTAAAACCCTACGTCCTGCTTGATTGATATTGATGATATGGGTAGTACAAGAGTAGATCTACCACGAGATCAGGGAGGCTAAACCCTAGAAGCTAGCCTATGGTATGATTGTTGTTTTGTATGTTGTATATTCTATCGACTAGCCTGGCCCTGGTTTATATAATGCACCAGAGGCCTAGGTTAACAAGAGTCCTAGCCGAATACGCCAGCGGAGAGAAGTCCTTGTCTTGATCGCCAAGTCTTTGTGGAATCTTCCTTGTATGCGGCAGCTGTCCGAACTGGCCCATGAGTATACGGCCATGGGGGGCCTCGGCCCAATCTAATAGATCGGGAGACGACGTCGTGAGTACCCCCTAGTCCAGGACACCGTCAATTACATTGTCATTTGTGACAAAGTGCCTCTTTGGTGTGACAATGAAAGTGCCATCAAGATCTCTCTCAACCCGGTGCAACACTTCAAGACGAAGCATATTGAGATTCGGTATCCCTTCATCCGGGATCACATTAGGCGAGGAGAGATCGAGCTCAACTATGTCAACACTCCTGATAACCTTACAGATATTTTCACGAAGCCCTTGGATGAAGCAAGATTTCGCGAGTTAAGGCATGAGCTAAATATCATTGACTCGAGCAATGTGACTTGAACCCTTGCACACCCCACCACACTCAATTTGTTGTCTAGTTTAGATGTAGGCATGGACATAGGGGGAGTGTTGTTCCCTCAATGAACTCTCCCTCCCCCCATTATGCTTAAATTGATCAAGTCTTTCACATTAGCCATTGTTGATGGTACTTGTGCTTCAAAGACGAGTTTTGGTCATGGGCCCAAGGTTAAAATCTTCGCGGTACCATACCTCTTGACTCAAATATAGGTGGCCTCGGCCACCGCCCTCTCTTGAAGAGTTGTGTCTTGGCCTCTTGCCTTTTGTTCTCTCTTTTTTGAGCTAAGTCGTGTTGTTTAGTTGCCGTGGTGTGCTAGGCGGTACTACCGTTGGTGGTGCGCGGTACTACCACTCATAAGCGGTACTACCGCCCCCCAGCGCGGTACTACCGCTGCGGGACGGGACCAGGGGGTTATATCGGGGCAGGAGGAGGTTTCTTCTCCCCCATACCCATTTGCTTCGCCCCCTCGTTCCTCTTCCTCTCTCCAGCCATGCATCACCACGGGAGGGCTCCGGCGGATCTTCGTCTCCGGGGCGTCCCTCTCCATTTCCTTCGGTGGAGTCGATCCCCACCTCATTCTCTTGCCATGGATGCCGATATTGCCCCCGTTCCTTCTCTCCTTTTGTCTCGTTTTCAGATCTTGCGTCTTAGGGGCAATGGTGGGTGCATCTCTAGATTTTTGGCTAAATCTAGGCTTGAGTAGGTTGGAGAAGGCAACTAGACTATCTAGATTAGAGTTTGGTAGGAATATTTTTGAATTTGGCAGGCCGGTAGTGCCGGATCGGACCACGGTAGTAGGGAACTGTTGTTTCCCCGCCTCGAGCGGTACTACCGCTCTCTTTGGAGCGGTACTACCGCGTGCATGTCACGGTACTATCGCTGTCTGCCAAGTTCCATCATGTTCCTGCCATACCTTGATCCTTTTGTTGTGTTTGTTGGCTTATGCTCATTCTTTCTGGTTGTTTTGCGTGTTCTTGTGTGTGGTTCCAGGTGATGAACATCCTGAGCCTCAAGCTCACCGTGTCAACCCCGGGCGTGCAACGTCAAAGCGCTAACGCACCTCTGAGCCAGCAGGTGGTTCCTCTAGCACTCAACTGCCACCAGCAGGCGCATCCGCAAGTGCTCCTCCACCACCTCAGCAGTAGAGGAGATCCGCCAACAAGCCAAAGGGAAAGACTGTGACTGAGATGACTGCCATGGAGTTTTGGGAAAAGCGTCGCCACAACCCCTATGAGGCGGACCAAGATCCCACTTTGGTCAACCGCCCATTCTGGAACCGCTTTCAGTTTGCCATCTATTTTCATGTGATCAAGGCCAAGAAGAATCTCTATGTTGATGTTCACTCCATCGACACTGATGCCATGGAGAAGGACCCTGAGTACTTTGGCGAAGCCCTTCAGATGTGTTCTCAGCTGAACATTCTCAGGATCATGCAGTTCAACAAGGATTTCGATGCAGACTTGGTGGCTCAATTCTTTGCTACCGTTCATCTTGGAACTGATGCCGACAGGACTCTGACTTGGATGACCAATGGCAAGTTGTTTTCCATCAAGTGGAAGGCCTTCATGGAGTTACTTGATGTGGAAGATCACGGGCTTGAGACTCCAGTAGGCTTACGCCCTCACGCAATGCTACATCCACTCACAAGCAAGCCCTTTGGCCCTACTGTACGGTGAAGCTTAACACAGTGACTAAGAAGGAAACCTATGAGCTGTCTGCCTATCTGGACATTCTTCATCGTGTCTTCCGTGAGACTCTCTTCCCTCGCATCGGGAATCTGGATATGGTCCACTCCTATCTCGTGGACATGCTTCTTTTCTGCCAGCATGAGAAGGAAGCAAACACTGGAGAGAGCCTGGACATTTCTCATGTGATGTGGTTTGAACTTCTCTGCCGTTTCTGAGCACAAGTGCCCGATATATGGTCCATTCATCATGAGGCTCATTGAGAAGGCCTGGGCACGTGTCTATCCCAGAGTGATGTTGGAAACTAGAGACTTGGTTTCTCATGAGATAAAGCGTCTACGGAAGAAGGACAATTGGGGCACCCCAGTGCCTAAACCCGGGGGGCCATCTACTGCTGCCGCTGCCATGGAGACTGAGACTGAGGCTGAGGCTGATGCTGACGATGAGGACTATGAGCCGTCTAGGACAGATCCCTCTTGGGTAAAGAAACTCAAGCACAAGATGAGGAAGCTCTTCTGCATGGAGTCACACGGCCAGTACATGACTCATGTGGCGGAGAAGAAGGCCAGGGGCGTCACAAGGAGCTCATGCGTCAGTTGGGTGCAACCGTTGTTAGCGGTTCTGAGGGACAGATCACTGAAGAGGAGGAATGGATTCACCAGCATTGCCCTTGGACCGATTCAGACACCGAGCAGTTTCAGACCAACGACGGAGATGCAGACGATCACGCTGAGATGTGATGATCGAGATTCTCAGCTTGCCATCACCTGGAGTCGTAGCGTCGCTCTTTGCCCTTTTGGTGTTTCGGTGCCAAAGGGGGAGAGAGTTTCGGGATTTGTGTTGTTGACGTGTTGCGAGTGTGTCTTTGCGTATTGTGTTTTCTCGTTGTCTTTGTTTGGTTTGGTTTGGTGCCTGTGAGACCTAAGTTCTAGACATATGGTGTGAGACATATGCTCCCTATCGCTACCTTATTATTTATGTCTATTTAGTACTGTAGTATCTTATGAGTTGCATGCTTATCCTGTTTTATACCCTTCTCTCATATATCCTGTACTTAGAATTGTTGGACTATAAAATATAGGGGGAGTGTTGATCCGAATGTGTGTGTCTTGCATTCCAAAGGCTCCACTAACTAGGTGCACACATTCAGGGGGAGCCCGTCTATATTTTGTAGTTCTAAGTATCCTTACTTTTATATCTTTTCTTTGTGCAAATCCCTAGTTGTCATCAATCCACCAAAAAGGGGGAGATTGTTGAGGCATATCTCTCTCGATATGGTTTTGGTGATTGATGACAACATGTTTGCGGACTAATCGTATGCTTTGAGCATTTCAGAGATTCATCCTTGGCACGAGATGATTTCTTCCCCTCGGAGTGTCATTCAAGACGGTGTAGCTCTTTCATTTCTCTTTCGGTGGACTTGTTGCATAGAGGGCACCGTACTATCAAGAGGGGGTCCACTATGGTATTGCTTGGGTGGAATCAACACGTACACATCCGCTTCTCACCCTCCGAGCCCTTCCGCTTCGACGGAGAGATCTTTTCTATACTTGTGTGTCTTGTCTGGGTCCCAACGGTAGTACCGTGGTACCCAGCGGTAGTACCGCTGAGGGGTCACAAGCGGCAGTACCGCTCCACAGCGGTAGTACCACCGGTGACTCCGCAGCAGTACTACCACTGGCTTGCCAGGTTCCTACCGCCTCGACTCGAGGGCTCTTTTTCTCGTGTCGGGTTTTGCGGCACTAGTTGCGGCAGTAGAGGCGGTAGTACCGCTTCTCAGCGGTAGTACCGCCCTTACCACCGCGGTAGTACCGCTCTGGGTCCAGGTCCCTACTTCTCTCCTTTCCGCGGCAGTACCGCTAGGTGGAACGGCAGTACTGCTGGCTCAGCGGTACTACCGCCCACCCAAGCGGTACTACCGCCCTCTGCGGGGCTGTTTAGTGGGGCAACGGTTGGATTGTTGCCCCCACTATAAAATGGGGTCCCCTTCTTCCCCGTTGACCTACCTCTTCCCTCTCAAGCTCCATTAATGCTCCAAGCTCCATTTTCGCCCGATCTATCTCTCTAGCCAATCAAACTTGTTGATTTGCTCAGGAGTGGTTGAGAAGGCCCTGGTCTACACTTCCACCAAGAGATTTTCGATTCCCCCACCTATCCCTAGCGGATCTTGTTACTCTTGAGTGTTTGAGCACCCTAGACGGTTGAGGTCACCACGGAGCCATAGTCCTTTGTGGTGAAGCTTCATGGTATTGTTGGGAGCCTCCGATTAAGTTGTGGAGATTGCCCCAACTTTGTTTGTAAAGGTCCGGTCGCCGCCTTCAAGGGCACCAATAGTGGAATCACAACATCTCGCATTGTGTGAGGGTGTGAGGAGAATACGGTGGCCCTAGTGGCTTCTTGGGGAGCATTGTGCCTCCACACCACTCTAACGGAGACGTACTTCCCCTCAAAAGGAAGGAATTTCGGTAACACATCCTCGTCTTTACCGGATCCACTCTTGGTTATTTCTTACCTTTACTTATGCAAGCTCTTTAGTGTTACTTCTCTTACTTGTTTGTTTGTTTGTTGTTATTGCATCATATAGGTTACTCACCTAGTTGCACATCTAGACAACCTACTTTGATGCAAAGTTTAATTTAGTAAAGAAAAGTTAAAAATTGTTAGTTGCCTATTCACCCCCCCTCTAGTCAACCATATCGATCCTTTCAAAGTGTCCACCTTATCTCGAAGAGGTATGGGACTATTTATACAACAAGAAAATTAGAGCCGTTTTAGACAGAGATTGACCTGCCCGGATGATCTGGAAGACCATCAGGATGATCTGGCTCAAAGGCCCGGATGATCTGGCTGAGGGCCCGGATGTAAGTGGAAGTAGAAGGGCTGCGAGGAGCCCGGATGATCCGGATAACTAGCCGGATGATCCGGCTACATCCACCACGGTTCTGTGAAAATAGGGGCAAGATTACTCGGATGATCCGGGACAGGATCCGGACGATTCGGGCAAAGCCCGGATTATTCGGGCAAAGCCCGGACGATCCGGCATCAATCATCATGGTTCTTTGATGGAGGGCGTACATTACCTGGACGATCCGGAGTAATGTCCGGACGATACGGGCTTAGCCCGGATGATCTGGGGCTCCGTCCGGATGATCCGGGAAAGAGTTTGTGTAGAGAAACAGTAGTAGATTTTGGCTAAGGGGTTTTGCTATGGATTTATTTGGTCCTTTGTGAAAAATTCTTGTGAGACAAAGTATGAGCAAGCCTTGAACCTATACCTCGGATCCCCTCTTAATAGTGCGGGATTCCTATTACTCAAGAAATATAAAAAGAGCACAATGCTTCATCTTTTTTTGCTCCTTTCCTCATTGATAATTTGCTTGAGTAATATCTCATATGATGTGATCATGATGCACATTAGAAAAACCAGAGAACGAACAACTTGTGTATATACTTAGCAAACACGGTTAGTCCCCTTATGTAAATTTATCATCAATATCAAAAATAATCTTTAAGAGCAAGATTGCACTTTCAATCTCCCCCTTTTTGGTAGTTGATGACAAACTACATATAGCACTTAACAAGTGAAATGTGATGCAAATATTTTTAGGAGAATCGTCTGGTATGTGCTTTTAGGAAGAGCTCCCCCTTAATATATGCAGGGATGTGTTTTTAGAGAGATCTTCCCCTTAAATTATGCATAGGAATGAAATGATAACATACAAAATCATTCACATATGGTGAGGATACCCTCATTCGAATAAGATGTTGCAATAGTAGTGTATTCATACACCATTACAATTAACATAGGCAATGATAGCAACGACTGAAGATAACCACAGGAGATAGCATACTTAAGCTCATATAAGGTAGCATAACACATGACTAAGGATCATTACAATAATAATACAGAGTCCAATAACTAGAGCTCACTAGACATAGCAGACTCACACTTATACTCCTAAGAATTACATCTCCCCCTTGGCAGCAAGTACCAAAAAGGGAAAAACGTCCGAGAAAGTAGGAGGATCACTCAGCATCCTCATCATCATCATCATCATCATCACTCAGATCAGCAGGTGCAAGGAAGAACCCCAGAAAGTCAGTGGCAGAAGGAAAGTCAACCTCCGGAAGAGGAAGCCGATCAGGAATGGGCTCATCAGGCTCAACAGGACTGCCCGGGCGTGCACGGAGACGAGCCCTAAGTGCATTTTCCTCCGAGATACGGCGAACCTCCCCAGTAGCAATGTGAGTAGCAGTGTAGCTGTAGGTATCAAATATAGCTTTATGGGACTTCCCAATAAAGCGAGCCAGGCGGTCAAAAGGCTTCACGAAAGGTTTAGTGTGGCGAGAAGAGCTCTTGGTAAGCGGAGGAGTAGGGGCCTTCCCCTGGAAGACTCATCACGCGGAGTCCATAAGGAGTGCGTGGAAGTCTTGACAATGGAACACGGATAAACCGAGTCGATGAGTCTCTGAATGAAGGGGGCATGAGGAAGTGTACGAACCTTCAGACCACTAGCCATGCGAATTCATGCCATAGGAAATCTGCCATGTCAATGGGATGGTTGGGAGCCTTCCTCGAGTAGTACATCAAGTCAATGCTATAGGCCCGAACCATCCCACGATCCCCTTTCTTGGGAGCAATGGAGTTGAGGATACACTGAAACAGCCATCGGTATTTGAGACGGAAGATGGAGATATCATTAAGCTCCTTGCTTTGCTGCACCGTGGAGAGCTGAGAGGTAGGCATGGCGAGGCAAGAACATGCACTGATGGGCATGGCCTCAAACTTGGGGTTCACCTCATGGATCCGGAAAAGAGAGGCCTCAGATCCGGGCATGCCTAAGGCAGTAGCAATAGCCTCGAAGGAGACGGTGAACTGAGAGTGGTGAGTCATCCAAGTGATAGAGCGATCCGGATGGAAGAAACACATGGCATAGAATTGCCGAATGGCAACCTCATTCCAATCACAGTGAAGAGACATAGCATGAAGCAGCCCCATGCCATCAATCTTCTCCAACACACCTTCAAACTTGGTTGGATTCTTCTCAATGTAATCCAAGTTCACATAATGCTGAGGAGAAAAACCTAGATGAGCAATGACTGATTGATAGATGTCTTGTTGAACCAAGGTGCGAAAACGAGGATCGGTTGCATTGGCCGGGGCGACAAATTGATTGGCATCACTCCGTAAAGTAGTATACTCAGAGGGGTCCATGGACTGATAGTTGACAACACGACGGCCACGGTTGGTGGGATTGGCCATGGACAAGACGGGGCCAGATGGTGCCGCAGACTTGGAGCTTGAGGCATCGGCTGCTTGTTTCTTCTTGGACTTAGTCGTGGAACGAACAGGCACGAGCTCCTCGTCGTGGAGTTCGGCCTCGTAGTCAGGGTCGTCCAGCCCGGCATAGGACAGACGTGCACGACCCGACGCCTTCTTGAGGGGACGAGCGTCTTCCTTGAAGTCCGTCGATGCATGACGACGCCCGGCATGAGAGGGACCCGTGGTTGTTGACTTGAAGCGCAGGCCGCCGCGTCCACGTTCTACCACCATGGAGATTTTTGGGGACAGAGGGGCACTATACTGAAGAACCAATCGGCCCCGGGGGAAAATGGCGCGAGGAGGGGGTGGATCAAGGCGATGGCAAGGCGAGGCGGCGAGATCCGGCCAAATGGCCGGTCGGTCCGGCGGGGCAGCCCATAATTTGTCGGCGGCGGGGGCGAGTTGATGGGGGTCGATGGGAGGGGGGAGAACAGAGGAATAACCCTCTGCTCCCCCACGACCCGAAGATTAACTTCTTAGGGCGAAGACCCACCCGGATGTCCGGGCGTAGCCCCGGATGATCCGGATAGATCCAGATGACCAGAAAGGAGCCCGGATGTCCGGGCATACAGTTATAGCGAGGGGGATTACCGGGACGTCCGGATGGATATCCGGATGATCCGGCCAGCCAGAGTGCTGATATCTTGAAATGGTGATGATGTGATGATGTATATATATATGTGTGTATATGAGTATAGATATAGAAGTGTAAGAATCAGTTGTAGCCTAATGAACACAATATTCAACACAGAACACAAACCTAAGCCACCATGTTTGAGTATACATAACTTGGGATACCAAAGATTTGAACGTTGGACTCAAGATTACTACTCCATCATGTTAAAGTACTATGGACACAAAAACATGTCATAGTGACTTTGAGAGTGTTGGTTTTATTTACGCATTACATAGGGAAGAGAAGATTCATGGATTGAAGTTCTCCCCCTAAATATATGCCTACATGAAGACAAGATAGGATGTTCATGCATGAATGAGTACTATATTTCACATAATGTTGTCAAGCTCCAAGATACCAAGTTCACGCCTAAGTTTACAAAACCTTGCTTCATCCAATGGCTTGGTGAAAATATCTGCAAGTTGCATATCTGTGCCAACATGAGCAATGTCAATATCACCCTTCTCCACATGATCTCTCAAGAAGTGGTACCTAATGTCAATGTGCTTGGTGCGGGTATGATCTTTGGAGTGCTCAGCAATATTAATGGCACTTTCATTATCACATAGAAGAGGCACATGTCTATAGGTGATACCATAATCCTTCAAAGTTTGCCTCATCCATAGTAACTGAGTTGCACAACTGGCGGTTGCAATATATTCGGCTTCGGCGGTGGAGAGGGCAACACAATTTTGCTTCTTCGAGGACCAACTTACCAAGGAGCGTCCAAGAAATTGACATGCACCGAAGGTGAACTTACGATCCACTTTGTCTCCAGCCCAATCCGCATCTGTGTACCCAATGAGATCAAACTTAGCATCCTTGGGGTACCATAGACCCAACTTTGGGGTGTGAACAAGGTATCTAAGAATATGCTTAACCGCCTTATGATGGCTTTCCCTAGGGGAAGCTTGAAATCTAGCACACATGCATACACTAAACATGATGTATGGTCTAGATGCACAAAGATAAAGCAATGAACCAATCATAGAGCGGTATTTAGATGGGTCAAAGGGGATACCGTTTGAGTCTTCAGTGAGTACAATTTTGGATGGCATGGGTGTCTTACATGGGCTAGCCTCAGTCATGCCAAATTTTGCTAGGATATCCTTGAGGTATTTTGCTTGAGACAAGAAAATTCCTTCTTGAAATTGTTGAATTTGAAATCCGAGGAAGAACTTCAAATCCGCATTGAGTGACATTTCAAAATTCTTGGTCATTGATGCTGCAAACTTCTTGCATAAATGAATGTGAGGAGAACCAAAAATGATATCATCTACATAGATTTGGCATAAGATCAAATCACCTTTGTCCCTCTTAGTAAAAAGAGTGGGATCGATCACCCCTCTCACAAAGCCATCATCGGGTAAAAACTTCTTAAGATGATCATACCAAGCACGAGGTGCTTGTTTGAGGCCATACAAAGCCTTATGAAGTTTATACACATAGTCTTTGTGATCGGGGTCAACGAATCCAGGTGGTTGTGATACATATACTTCTTCTTGTAGAGGGCCGTTAAGGAAAGCACTCTTCACATCCATTTGATGTAATGTAAAGCCATTGAAAGCAGCATAAGCAAGTAAGATGCGAATGGATTCAAGACGGGCGATGGGGGCAAAGGTCTCACCAAAGTCCAAACCTTCAACTTGTGAGTACCCTTGTGCAACTAACCTTGCCTTGTTGTGGATGATTACACCATTCTCATCTTGCTTGTTCTTGAAAATCCACTTTGTTCCAATGACGTTGTGTTCCGTAGTTGGCCTCTTGACTAATGAACACACTTGATTGCGCTCAAAACTATTCAACTCTTCTTGTAAAGCAATGAGCCAATCGTTGTCTATCAACGCATCTTGTACCTTGAGAGGCTCAACACTAGACACAAAAGAGAAGTGAGCACAAAAGTTTGTCAATTGTTTACAAGTAACTCTACCTTCCGATATGCCGGTGAGGATCTTATCAACAACAACACGACCGGCCACTCAAGGCATGATGGAGGTTAAGGTTTCGCGAGGTTCACCTTCATGTCCATCATCCACGTACTCAACATATGGATCATGAATGTGTGGTGGAAAATCTTCTTCTTCTTCTTGCATTTGTTGAGGTTCATTGTCAATGATTGCACCTTCTTGTACTTGCCCTTGAGGATGATCTTGTTCTTGATGATTATCATGAAGAGGAACTTGATCATCATCTTGTACTTGGACTATGGGAATTGGTTGAGTAATAGGGGCTTGTGGTGGTATGGGTGTTGAAGTTGTTTGATGATGTGTGAGGCTGCCATCTTCTTCTTCATCATCATGAGGTTCTTGTTCCATTAGGAGAAGTGCACCAACACCCATGGTCAAGATATCTTGAGACGAATCTTCTTCACCTACATCACTTAGATCAACTTGCTCCCCATGGGAGCCATTAAACTCATCAAACATCACGTCACAAGTTTCTACAACACATCCATTGGATTTGTTGTAGACTCTATAGGCGTGAGAGTTTGATCCATAGCCAACAAATATACCCTCAGTTGTTTTGGATTGAAATTTTCCTAACCGTTCCTTTTTGTTGAGGATGAAACATTTACACCCAAATACACAAAAGTACTTGACATTTGGCTTGTTCCCGGTCAGGAGCTCATATGGAGTCTTTTCCAATATTTTGCGGAGGAAGAGTCGATTCGATGCATGACATGCGGTGTTGACAGCCTCGGCCCAAAAACTGTGTGGAGACTTGTATTCATCCAACATGGACCTTGCCATCTCCACAAGTGTACGATTCTTCCTTTCTGCAACACCATTTTGTTGAGGGGTGTATGGTGCAGAATATTGATGTTCAATCCCTTCATCACTAAGAAATCCTTCCAAGGTGTAATTCTTGAACTCGGAACCATTATCACTTCTTATTGCCATGATTTCTTTGTCAAACTTGCGTTGTGCTTGCTTGGCAAAATCAATGAAGGTGATCTTCGTCTCGTCTTTGGACTTGAGGAAAAACACCCATGTGTATCTTGAGTAATCATCCAAAATGACAAGTCCATACCTTTTCCCACCAAGACTATCCCATGAAGGAGGCCCAAAAAGATCCACATGAAGGAGCTCCAAAGGCCTTGAAGTAGACACAATATTCTTGGGTGGGTGCTTTGATTGATGTTGCTTCCCGGCTATGCATGCACTACACACACGATCTTTCTCAAAAGAGACATTTGATAGTCCAAGGATGTGATTTCCCTTTAAGAGATTTTGAATATTTCTCATGCCGACATGGGCTAGCCGGCGATCCCATAGCCACCCCTTGTCGGCCTTGGCCATTAGACAGGTTGCATGGAATGTGCTCTCTTTCGAGAAATCAACCGTGTAAAGGTTGCCATCCAACTCTCCAACAAAGGCCACTTTGAGAGTATCTCTCTTAAAGACTTTCACATCCGTTAGTCCAAATAGTGTATCATAACCAACAGAAGCCAATTGGCGAACAGAAAGCAAATGATATTTAAGAGATTGGACAAGCATGACATTTGCAAGAGACATGTCATTTCTGATAGCCACCTTACCCAAACCGAGTACCTGTCCTTTTGATCCTCCACCAAACATAATGCTCATAGAAGGTGGAATAGCTTCCATGAAATCATAGAACAATTTGCTATCTCCGGTCATATGATTGGTACATCCACTTGTTGGAGAACGTAGTAATTTCAAAAAAAAATCCTACGCACACGCAAGATCATGGTGATGCATAGCAACGAGAGGGGAGAGTGTGATCTACATACCCTTGTAGACCGACAGCGGAAGCGTTAGCACAACGCGGTTGATGTAGTCGTACGTCTTCACGGCCCGACCGATCAAGCACCGAAACTACGGCACCTCCGAGTTCTAGCACACGTTCAGCTCGATGACGATCCCCGGACTCCGATCCAGCAAAGTGTCAGGGAAGAGTTCCGTCAGCACGACGGTGTGGTGACCATCTTGATGTATTACCATTGCAGGGCTTCGCCTAAGCACCGCTACAATATTATCGAGGATTATGGTGGAAGGGGGCACCGCACACGGCTAAGAATATGATCACGTGGATCAACTTGTGTGTTCAAGAGGTGCCCCCTGCCCCCGTATATAAAGGATCAAGGGGAGGAGGCCGGCCGGCCCCTATGGTGCGCCAAGGAGGAGTCCTCCTCCTAGTAGGAGTAGGACTCCTACTAGGAGGGGGGAAAGAAGTGGGGAGGGAGAAGGAAAGGGGGGCGCCGCCCCCCTCTCCTAGTCCAATTCGGACCAGGGGGGAGGAGGCGCGCGGCCCACCTTTGGCTGCCCCTCTCTCTCCACTAAGGCCCATATGGCCCATTACTTCTCCCGGGGGGGTTCCGGTAACCCTCCGGCTCTCCGGTTTTCTCCGAAATCACCCGGAACACTTCCGGTGTCCGAATATAGCCGTCCAATATATCAATCTTTATGTCTCGACCATTTCGAGACTCCTCGTCATGTCCGTGATCACATCCGGGACTCCGAACTAACTTCGGTACATCAACTCATAAACTCATAATATAACTGTCATCGAAACCTTAAGCGTGCGGACCCTACGGGTTCGAGAACAATCTAGACATGACCGAGACACGTCTCCGGTCAATAACCAATAGCGGAACCTGGATGCTCATATTGGCTCCTACATATTCTACGAAGATCTTTATCGGTCAGACCGCATAACAACATACGTTGTTCCCTTTGTCATCGGTATGTTACTTGCCCGAGATTCGATCGTCGGTATCTCAATACCTAGTTCAATCTCGTTACCGGCAAGTCTCTTTACTCGTTTCGTAATACATCATCTTGCAACTAACTCATTAGTTGTAATGCTTGCAAGGCTTATGTGATGTGCATTACCGAGAGGGCCCAGAGATACCTCTCCGACAATCGGAGTGACAAATCCTAATCTCGAAATACGCCAACCCAACATGTACCTTTGGAGACACCTGTAGAGCTCCTTTATAATCACCCAGTTACGTTGTGACGTTTGGTAGCACACAAAGTGTTCCTCCGGCAAACGGGAGTTGCATAATCTCATAGTCATAGGAACATGTATAAGTCATGAAGAAAGCAATAGCAACATACTAAACGATCGGGTGCTAAGCTAATGGAATGGGTCATGTCAATCACATCATTCTTCTAATGATGTGATCCCGTTAATCAAATAACAACTCTTTTGTTCATGGTTAGGAAACATAACCATCTTCGATTAACGAGCTAGTCAAGTAGAGGCATACTAGTGACACTCTGTTTGTCTATGTATTCACACATGTATTATGTTTCCGGTTAATACAATTCTAGCATGAATAATAAACATTTATCATGATATAAGGAAATAAATAATAACTTTATTATTGCCTCTAGGGCATATTTCCTTCAGTCTCCCACTTGCACTAGAGTCAATAATCTAGTTCACATCGCCATGTGATTCAACACTAATAGTTCACATCACCATGTGATTAACACCCATAGTTCACATCGTCATGTGACCTATACCCATAGGGCTTACTAGAGTCAGTAATCTAGTTCACATCGTTTATGTGATTAACACCCAAAGAGTACTAAGGTGTGATCATGTTTTGCTTGTGAGATAATTTTAGTCAACGGGTCTGTCACATACAGATCCGTAAGTATTTTGCGAATTCTATGTCTACAATGCTCTGCACGGAGCTACTCTAGCTAATTGCTCCCACTTTCAATATGTATCTAGATCGAGACTTAGAGTCATCCAGATCTATGTCAAAACTTGCATCGATGTAACCTTTTACGACGAACCTTTTGTCACCTCCATAATCGAGAAACATATCCTTATTCCCCTAAGGATAATTTTGACCGCTGTCCAGTGATCTACTCCTAGATCACTATTGTACTTCCTTGCCAAAATTAGTGTAGGGTATACAATAGGTCTGGTACACAGCATGGCATACTTTATAGAACCTATGGCCAAGGCATAGGGAATGATTTTCATTCTCTTTCTATTTTCTGCCGTGGTCGGGCTTTGAGTCTCACTCAATTTCACACCTTGTAACACAGGCAAGAATTCTTTCTTTGACTGTTCCATTTTGAACTACTTCAAAAAAATTTCAAGGTATGTATTCGTTGAAAAAAACTTATCAAGCGTTTTGATCTACCTCTATAGATCTTGATGCTCAATATGTAAGCAGCTTCACCGAGGTTTTTC
The DNA here is from genome assembly GCF_056163025.1 of Triticum urartu. Classification (NCBI taxonomy): domain Eukaryota; kingdom Viridiplantae; phylum Streptophyta; class Magnoliopsida; order Poales; family Poaceae; genus Triticum; species Triticum urartu. The sequence continues at coordinate 417,139,357 of NC_141877.1, read as the reverse complement.
TTTGAAAAAAAAACTCCTTTCAAACACTCCTTTATGCTTTGCAGAATAATTCTACATTATTTCCGACCAACAATATGTCATTCACATATACTTATCAGAAATGTTGTAGTGCTCCCACTCACTTTCTTGTAAATACAGGCTTCACCGCAAGTCTGTATAAAACAATATGCTTTGATCAACTTATCAAAGCATATATTCCAACTCCGAGATGCTTGCACCAGTCCATAGATGGATCGCTGGAGCTTGCATATTTTGTTAACACTTTTAGGATTGGCAAAACCTTCTGGTTGCATCATATACAACTCTTCTTTAAGAAATCCATTAAGGAATTCAGTTTTGTTTATCCATTTGCCAGATTTCATAAAATGCGGCAACTGCTAACATGATTCGGACAGACTTAAGCATAGATACGAGTGAGAAACTCTCATCGTAGTCAACACCTTGAACTTGTCAAAAACCTTTTACGACAATTCTAGCTTTGTATATAGTAACACTACTATCAGCATCCGTCTTCCTCTTGAAGATCCATTTATTTTCTATGGCTTGCCGATCATCGTGCAAATCCATCAAAGTCCATACTTTGTTCTCATACATGGATCATATCTTAGATTTCATGGCCTCAAGCCATTTTGCGGAATCTGGGCTCATCATCGCTTCCTCATAGTTCGTAGGCTCATCATGGTCAAGTAACATGACTTCCATAACAGGATTACCGTACCACTCTGGTGTGGATCTCACTCTGGTTTACCTACGAGATTCGGTAGTAACTTGATCTGAAGTTACATGATCATCATCATTAGCTTCCTCACTAATTGGTGTAGTAGTCACAGGAACATATTTCTGTGATGAACTACTTTCCAATAGGGGAGCAGGTACAGTTACCTCATCAAGTTCTACTTTCCTCCCACTCACTTCTTTCGAGAGAAACTCCTTCTCTTGAAAGGATCCATTCTTAGCAACGAATATCTTGGCTTCGGATCTGTGATAGAAGGTGTACCCAACATTTTCCTTTGGGTATCCTATGAAGACGCACTTCTCCGATTTGGGTTTGAGCTTGTCAGGTTGAAACTTTTTCACATAAGCATTACAACCCCAAATTTTAAGAAATGACAACTTTGGTTTCTTGTTAAACCACAGTTCATATAGAGTCGTCTCAACGGATTTAGATGGTGCCCTTTTTAACGTGAATGCAGCTATCTCTAATGCATAACCCCAAAACGATAGTGGTAGATCGGTAAGAGACATCATAGATTGCACTATATCCAATAAAGTACGGTTATGGCGTTCGGACACACCATTATGTTGTGGTGTTCCAGGTGGCATGAGTTTGTGAAATTATTCCACATTGTTTTAATTGAAGACCAAACTCGTAACTCAAATATTCGTCTCTGCGATTAGATATAGAAACTTTATTTTCTTGTCACGATGATTTTCCACTTCACTCTGAAATCCTTTGAACTTTTCAAATGTTTCAGACTTATGTTTCATCAAGTAGATATACCCATATCTGCTCAAATCATCTGTGAAGGTCAGAAATAATGATACCCGGCGCGGGCCTTAACACTCATCGGATCGCATACATCAGTATGTATTATTTCCAATAAGTCAGTTGCTCGCTCCATTGTTCCGGAGAACGGAGTCTTAGTCATCTTGCCCATGAGGCATGGTTTGCAAGCATCAACTGATTCATAATCAAGTGATTCCAAAAGCCCATCAGTATGGAGTTTCTTCATGCGTTTTACACCAATATGACCTAAACGGCAGTGCCACAAATAAGTTTCACTATCATTCTTAACTTTGCATTTTTTTTGCTTCAATATTATGAATATGTGTAACACTACGATCGAGATCCAACGAACTATTTTCATTGGGTGTATGACCATCGAAGGTTTTATTCAGAACAACAATTATTCTCTGACTTTAATGAATGACCATATTGCAATAAACATGATCAAATCATATTCATGCTCAACGCAAACACCAAATAACACTTATTTAGGTTCAACACTAATCCCGAAAGTATAGGGAGTGTGCGATGATGATCATATCAATCTTGGAACCACTTCCAACACACATCGTCACTTCATCCTAAACTAGTCTCTGTTTATTATGCAACTCCCGTTTCGAGTTACTAATCTTAGCAACTGAACTAGTATCAAATACTGAGGGGTTGCTATAAACACTAGTAAAGCACACATCAATAACATGTATATCAAATATACTTATGTTCACTTTGCCATCCTTCTTATCCGCCAATCACTTGGGGTAGTTCCGCTTCCAGTGACCAGTCCCTTTACAGTAGAAGCACTTAGTCTCAGGCTTAGGACCAGACTTGGGCTTCTTCACTTGAGCAGTAACTTGCTTGCCGTTCTTCTTGAAGTTCCCCTTCTTCCTTTTGCCCTTTTCTTAAAAATAGTGGTCTTGTCTACCATCAACACTTGATGTTTTTCTTGATTTCTACCTTCGTCGATTTTAGCATCACGAAGAGCTTGGGAATCGTTTCCGTTATCCCTTGCATATTATAGTTCATCATAAAGTTCTACTAACTTGGTGATGGTGACTAGAGAATTCTATCAATCAATATCTTATCTGGAAGATTAACTCCCACTTGATTCAAGCGATTGTAGTACCCAGACAATCTGAGCACATGCTCACTAGTTGAGCGATTCTCCTCCATCTTTTTAGCTATAGAACTTGTTGGAGACTTCATATCTCACAACTCGGGTATTTGCTTGAAATATTAACTTCAACTCCTGGAACATCTCATATGGTCCATGACGTTCAAAACGTCTTTGAAGTCCCGATTCTAAGTCGTTAAGCATGGTGCACTAAACTATCAAGTAGTCATCCTATTGAGCTAGCCAAATGTTCATAACGTCTACATCTGCTCCTGCAATAGGTCTATCACCTAGCGGTGCATCAAGGACATAATTCTTCTATGCAGCAATGAGGATAAACCTCAGATCACGGATCCAATCCGCATCATTGCTACTAATATCTTTCAACACAATTTTCTCTAGGAACATATCAAAATAAACTCAGGGAAGCAACAACGCGAGCTATTGATTTACAACATAATTTGCAAAATACTAACATGACTAAGTTCATGATAAATTTAAGTTCAATTAATCATATTACTTAAGAACTCCCCTTAGATAGACATCCCTCTAATCCTCTAAGTGATCACGTGATCCAAATCAACTAAACCATGTCCGATCATCACGTGAGATGGAGTAGTTTCATTGGTGAACATCACTATGTTGATCATATCTACTATATGATTCACGCTCGACCTTTCGGTCTCCGTGTTCCGAGGCCATATCTGTATATGCTTGGCTCGTCAAGTATAACCTGAGTATTCCACGTGTGCAACTGTTTTGCACCCGTTGTATTTGAACGTAGAGCCTATCACACCCGATCATCACTTGGTGTCTCAGCACGAAGAACTTTCGCAACGGTGCATACTCAGGGAGAACACTTCTTGATAATTAGTGAGAGATCATCTTATAATGCTACCGTCAATCAAAGCAAGATAAGATGCATAAAAGATAAACATCACATGCAATCAATATAAGTGATATGATATGGCCATCATTATCTTGTGCTTGTGATCTCCATCTTCGAAGCACTGTCATGATCACCATCTTCACCGGCGCGACACCTTGATCTCCATCGTAGCATCGTTGTCGTCTCGCCAATCTTATGCTTCCACGACTATCGCTACCGCTTAGTGATAAAGTAAAGCATTACAGTGCGATTGCATTGCATACAATAAAGCGACAACCATATGGCTCCTGCCAGTTGCCGATAACTCGGTTACAAAACATGATCATCTCATACAATAAAATTTAGCATCATGTCTTGACCATATCACATCACAACATGCCGTGCAAAAACAAGTTAGACGTCCTCTACTTTGTTGTTGCAAGTTTTACGTGGCTGCTACGGGCTTAAGCAAGAACCAATCTTACCTACGCATCAAAACCACAACGATAGTTTGTCAAGTTGGTGCTGTTTTAACCTTCGCAAGGACCGGGCGTAGCCACACTCGGTTCAACTAAAGTTGGAGAAACTGTCACCTGCAAGCCAGCTATGTGCAAAGCACGTCGGGAGAACCGGTCTCACGTAAGCGTACGCGTAATGTCGGTCCGGGCCGCTTCATCCAACAATACCACCGAACCAAAGTATGACATGCTGGTAAGCAGTATGACTTATATCGCCCACAACTCACTTGTGTTCTACTCGTGCATATAACATCAACACATAAAACCTAGGCTCGGATGCCACTGTTGGAGAACGTAGTAATTTCAAAAAAAATCCTACGCACACGCAAGATCATGGTGATGCATAGCAACGAGAGGGGAGAGTGTGATCTACATACCCTTGTAGACTGACAGCGGAAGCGTTAGCACAACGCGGTTGATGTAGTCGTACGTCTTCACGGCCCGACCGATCAAGCACCGAAACTACGGCACCTCCAAGTTCTAGCACACGTTCAGCTCGATGACGATCCCCGGACTCCGATCCAGCAAAGTGTCAGGGAAGAGTTCCGTCAGCACGACGGCGTGGTGACGATCTTGATGTATTACCGTTGCAGGGCTTCGCCTAAGCACCGCTACAATATTATCGAGGATTATGGTGGAAGGGGGCACCGCACACGGCTAAGAATATGATCACGTGGATCAACTTGTGTGTTCAAGAGGTGCCCCCTGCCCCTGTATATAAAGGATCAAGGGGAGGAGGACGGCCGGCCCCTATGGCGCGCCAAGGAGGAGTCCTCCTCCTAGTAGGATTAGGACTCCTACTAGGAGGGGGGAAAGAAGTGGGGAGGGAGAAGGAAAGGGGGGCGCCGCCCCCCCCCCTCTCCTAGTCCAATTCGGACCAGGGGGGAGGAGGCGCGCGGCCCACCTTTGGCTGCCCCTCTCTCTCTCCACTAAGGCCCATATGGCCCATTACTTCTCCCGGGGGGGTTCCGGTAACCCTCCGGCTCTCCGGTTTTCTCCGAAATCACCCGGAACACTTCCGCTGTCCGAAATATAGCCGTCCAATATATCAATCTTTATGTCTCGACCATTTCGAGACTCCTCGTCATGTCCGTGATCACATCCGGGACTCCAAACTAACTTCGGTACATTAAAACTCATAAACTCATAATATAACTGTCATCGAAACCTTAAGCGTGCGGACCCTACGGGTTCGAGAACAATCTAGACATGACCGAGACACGTCTCCGGTCAATAACCAATAGCGGAACCTGGATGCTCATATTGGCTCCTACATATTCTACGAAGATCTTTATCGGTCAGACCGCATAACAACATACGTTGTTCCCTTTGTCTTCGGTATGTTACTTGCCCGAGATTCGATCGTCGGTATCTCAATACCTAGTTCAATCTCATTACCGGCAAGTCTCTTTACTCGTTTCGTAATACATCATCTTGCAACTAACTCATTAGTTGTAATGCTTGCAAGGCTTATGTGATGTGCATTACCGAGAGGGCCTAGAGATACCTCTCCGACAATCGGAGTGACAAATCCTAATCTCGAAATACGCCAACCCAACATGTACCTTTGGAGACACCTGTAGAGCTCCTTTATAATCACCCAGTTACGTTGTGACGTTTGGTAGCACACAAAGTGTTCCTCCGGCAAACGGGAGTTGCATAATCTCATAGTCATAGGAACATGTATAAGTCATGAAGAAAGCAATAGCAACATACTAAACGATCGGGTGCTAAGCTAATGGAATGGGTCATGTCAATCACATCATTCTTCTAATGATGTGATCCCGTTAATCAAATAACAACTCTTTTGTTCATGGTTACGAAACATAACCATCTTCGATTAACGAGCTAGTCAAGTAGAGGCATACTAGTGACACTCTGTTTGTCTATGTATTCACACATGTATTATGTTTCCGGTTAATACAATTCTAGCATGAATAATAAACATTTATCATGATATAAGGAAATAAATAATAACTTTATTATTGCCTCTAGGGCATATTTCCTTCACCACTATCAATCACCCATTTTACTCCACCGGAGAAGGCAACCTACACACAATTATTACTTGGTTAGAGGCACCCATTTTGCAATGGGACCTCTCAAGTTAGTCACAAGGGTCTTAGGGACCAAAATAGCATAAAAGCGAAATGCATTTCGAGGACCAACAAACTTTGCATAAACTTCTCCATCCTTAGTCTTACGAAGAACATAGGACGGAGGCATGAACTCTTTTGGCTTGTTGGGAGTGGGCATGCCCCTTGTGGCCTTCCCACTAACAACCTTACCTTTCTCCTTGTGCCCTTCTCGTACAAAAGTTTCTTTTAGAGGGGTGGTGCACTTTCGAGAGGATGTCTTCTTCTTGCTTGTGCTCGGGTCAAACCCGAGTCCCTCTTTGGCAAACACCTCATTGTGTTGGCTCAATACCTCATTAAGGTTATTTTTCCCTTGAGCACATGTCATGAGCCCTTTCTCGATTTGAGCTTTGAGAAAACGATTTTCCTCAAGAATAGATGCTAGATCACTACTAGAGTTAGTAGTACAAGCATCAACATTGATAATAGGAGAAGAGTAAGCCTTGGCTAGAGTTTCAAGATAAGTAAGCTTGAGTGTCTCAAAACTCTTTGTAAGAAGGGTGAGCTCTTCTTCCTTGGTCTTGAGGGACACGGATAGGAGCTCACAATCCTTAGAGAGAGAAGCATTTGACTTCTCAAGCTTTCTTTTTATCATTCATCAACTCTTCGCAAGAGTCAATAGCCTTTTTCAAGGAGGCAAGATCTTTAGTGTGAACATCCATGTTTGCACCAATTTTTAAGCATACTTCATCATTTTGTGCTTCCTCATATTGGACTTTCCGCTCAAGGATTTCATATTTTTCATTTTCCTGGTGACGAGGGTCTCGAGTTCCTTAATGGAGATGGTGTGCTTACTCACCATCTCCATAAGCATATGAAACATAGTGAGCTTCTTTCCTTTAAGGGAGCACATGAACTTATTTAGTTTAGCAAGCATAAGATCATTTATATCATCATCCTCATAACTATCCTCCACATCAAGATACTCATCACTAGGAGTAGGAGGAGTGAAAAGAGGAGGGTTTGATCGTGGGGTTACCTTGACCTTGTCAGGAGAGTGTTGGTCCTCTCCATCTTCTACAACGGCCTTCGCCATGAGGCACTTGTGAGCGTTGCCCTTCTAGTCCTTCATGTAGTTGTAGGTGACAACATCACCACTTTTGTTGACTAGCCTCAATGTGTTTTGAGAATCTTGAGCAACTCCGGCAACACCACTAACATCATCCGGATCAGATTCTTCTTGAGCAACCATTGCTTTCCCATCTGTCTTCTTGATCTTGGAGTTCAAAGGATTTGGCAACTTCTTCTTGGGAAAGGTCTTGGTAAACCTTGGTTTGTCTTCTCTCTTCTCATAAGGGCACTCGTTGGAGAAGTGGTTGGTTTCTTCATAGTTGTAGCATTTTCTTACTTTCTTCTTTTGAAATCGTCCCTTGAATTTTCCCGCGCTAAACTTCTTGACAAAGAGAGCCATGTCTTCATATGAAGGGCCCTCATTGGATTCAACCTCATCACCATCTTCATCATCATCATCATCATCTTCTTCTTCTTCACTTTGTTCATCTTCACATACATGCTTAGCCTTCAATGCAAGATTGATCTTTGACAATGGAGTACCATGCATGGCAAGATGTTTTGTAGCATTTGCCTTTGACTCTTCAAATGGTTGGAAAGTGGATATGATGCCATATGTAGTCATTTCCTTGAAGGCATGGTGTTGTCTTATGTCCCATAACATTTGATGGTGATATGGAGCAAGAGCATGGAGCTTAGTCATGTTGAATCCATCTTGTGTCTTGTCACACTCACACGACTCAATATCCGCGGTGAGAGTCATGAGATGCTCAAGGAGTTGATTGGGAGTTTCACCTTTCTCCATACAAAAGTTTTGCAATTGCCCCTTGGCAATTTCATATTGAGAACTCCGGAGGGTGGAGGTACCGGTCTGGGATCTTATAATACTTTCCCATAGTTCCTTGGCACTTGTGATGTGTATGAAAGGTCTCCTTTGCTTTTCAACCATACCTCTCCTTATACACATGGTTGCAGTGTCATTGAGATTCTTGTCATAAATTTCTCTTGGTGTAGGATTCTTTGGATCAACCACATGGTAACCATACTCCAAGATCTCAAGCATCTCATCATTTCCATATCGAAGATGATCCTGCATAGCAACTCTCCACAAGGCAAAATCGGAAGTGGCATCAAGTAAAGGAGGTTTCCCTTGAGGGTTATATTTCGGTTTCTCAACTTGGGGTCTTGCATAAAGCCAAGGAACACTGGAGTGTTCATTGCCTTGAGGTTGTTGACTAAGTGACGGAGTAGGCACAGTTGGCCTCGAAGCCACACCACCCGAAAGTGGTGCAAGCACCGTGGACAACGTGGCTATCCTCATTTGGACCAAGGCCTCAAGAGAAGCATCATGCTCCTCCTTTTTCTTAGCAAGGGCCCGTTCCAGATCCTCAGAAGTAAAGGTCTTGACTTCAGAAGAAGCCCCGCCTTTATCCTTCGAATCTACAACAAGGGGAGTCCCATCGGGGTTCATCTCGCTCTAGGGCGGTTAAGCCACAAGAATAGAGCACAAGGCTCTGATACCAATTGAAAGGATCGAGATGGACCTAGAGGGGGGTGAATAGGTACAATTATAAAATTTTAATTATGACTTAGCAATTTTAGGCAATAATGCGGAATATGAAAGTGAGCCTAACAATTGTAAGAGTAGTACTAAGTGCTATGCAAGTAACACAAGTATGTAAGTAAGCAATCACAATATGATATAAGTAAGTGCTAAGAGACAAGTAACCACAAGTAGAGAGTTAGGGTTAGGAATAACCACAACTCTGGGAGATGAGGATGTATGCCGATGTTCACTTCCTTGGAGGGAAGCTACGTCACCATTAGAGAGGTGGATGTCACCATTAAGGCACACCAATGCCACGAAGGCTCACCCTATTCTCCCTTTGAGACAACACCACAGAGGTGTTTCTCAACCACTAGTGGTAGACCTTGGGGTGGTCTCCAAACCCTCACAAACTTATCCGGGGGTAATCACAACAGTCGATTCCTCTCTGAAAGACTCCTACCGCCTAGGAGTCTCCAACCTCCAAGAGTAACAAGATCCAAAGGGAAAAGCTCAAAACTTGCTCAACTCACGATTTGCTTCAGTCACAAGAAGGAGAGGGAAAAGATCTTTCTTTTGATTGGAACAACTCTTCGAAACTCACAAGAATCAAATCGGGATCTAAGATTTAGTGTGTGAGCAGGGGAGAGGGAGCACTGGTGTTCTTGAGGTGTGTTTGAGTGAAGTGTACACCTTATCTCGAAGAGGTACGAGACTATTTATACAACAAGAAAATTAGAGCCGTTTTAGACAGAGATTGACCTGCCCGGATGATCCGGAAGACCATCCGGATGATCTGGCTCAAAGGCCTGGATGATCTGGCTGAGGGCCCGGATGTAAGTGGCAGTAGAAGAGCTGCGAGGAGCCAGGATGATCCGGATGACTAGCCGGATGATCCGGCTACATCCACCACGGTTCTATGAAAATAGGGGCAAGATTACCCGAATGATCCGGGACAGGATCCGGACGATCCGGGCATAGCCCGGATGATCCGGGCAAAGCCCGGACGATCCGGCATCAATCATCATCATTCTGTGATGGAGGGCGTACATTACCCGGATGATCTGGAGTAATGTCCGGACGATCCAGGCTTAGCCCGGATGATCTGGGGCTCCGTCCGGATGATCCGGGAAAGAGTTTGTGTAGAGAAACAGTAGTAGATTTTGGCTAAGGGGTTTTGCTAGGGATTTATTTGGTCCTTTGTGAAAAATTCTTGTGAGACAAAGTATGAGCAAGCCTTGAACCTATACCTCGGATCCCCTCTTAATAGTGCGGGATTCCTATTACTCAAGAAATATAAAAAGAGCACAATGCTTCATCTTTGTTTGCTCCTTTCCTCATTGATAATTTGCTTGAGTAATATCTCATATGATGTGATCATGATGCACATTAGAAAAACCAGAGAACGAACAACTTGTGTATATACTTAGCAAACACGGTTAGTCCCCGATATGTAAATTTGTCATCAATATCAAAAATAATCTTTAAGAGCAAGATTGCACTTTCACAGGTTCCAATCAGGTGGTTGAACAATAGGTGCAGAAATTAAGGCTTTCTTGAGTGTTTTAAAGACTTCTAAACAATCGTCATCAAAAACAAAGGGAATATCATTTTGCAAAAGATTTGTAAGCGGCCTAGAAATTTTAGAAAAGTCTTTAATAAACCTCGTATAGAAACTAGCATGACCGAGGAAACTACAAATACCTTTGATATCTTTAGGACATGGCATTTTCTCAATTGCATCAACCTTAGCTTTGTACACCTCAATACCTCTTTCAGAAATTTTATGGCCCCAAACAATACCTTCGTTAACCATAAAGTGACACTTCTCCCAATTCAAGACAAGATTTGTTTGCTCACATCTCTGCAAAACTCGATCAAGATTGCTTAAACAATCATCAAAAGACTTCCCATAAACAGAAAAATCATCCATGAAAACCTCAACAAGCATTTCATAAAAGTCAGAGAATATAGTAGTCATGCATCTTTGAAAGGTAGCAGGTGCATTGTATAAACCAAAAGGCATATGTCTATAAGCATAAGTTCCAAAAGGATAAGTACAAGTGGTTTTTTTTATCAGGTTGAGAAACAGGTATTTGTGAAAAACCAGAATATCCATCAAGGAAGCAAAAATGTGCGTGGTTAGATGATCTTTCTAGCATTTGATCAATAAAAGGCAGAGGGTAATAATTTTTTCTAGTTGCTTTGTTTAATTTTCTAAAATCAATTACCATTCTATAGTCTGTAACAATTCTTTGTGGAATAAGTTCATTCTTATCATTAGGAACAACAGTTGACGGTGTCCTGGACTAGGGGGTACTCACCATGTCGTCTCCCGATCTATTAGATTGGGCCGAGGCCCCCATGGCCGTATACTCATGGGCCAGTTCGGACAGCTGCCGCATACAAGGAAGATTCCACAAAGACTTGGCGATCAAGACAAGGACTTCTCCCCACCGGCGTATTCGGCTAGGACTCTTGTTAACCTAGGCCTCTGGTGCATTATATAAACCAGGGCCAGGCTAGTCGATAGAATATACAACATACATATACAACAATCATACCATAGGCTAGCTTCTAGGGCTTAGCCTCCTTGATCTCGTGGTAGATCTACTTTTGTACTACCCATATCATCAATATTAATCAAGCAGGACGTAGGGTTTTACCTCCATCAAGAGAGCCCGAACCTAGGTAAAACATCGTGTTCCTTGCCTCCTGTTACCATTCGGCCTAGACGCACAGTTCGGGACCCCCTACCCGAGATCCGCCGGTTTTGACACCGACATTGGTGCTTTCATTGAGAGTTCCGCTATGTGATCGAAAAAAGGATCGATGGCTCGCCTGCAGATCAACTCCGACTTCGGCATCTTCGTCACCAGCTCGACTGGTCACCTTGGTTCGACCAAGAATTGCGCCCCGTGTTCGGATCACCATGTTCGGATGAGGGCCTTCATCAAACATCAACTCCGATCTCTATCAAGATCACGGAGGAATCATCTATGGAGCTCGGGGGCTCAACGTGAGCATTGCCCTCAAGCGACCGTGCTGTTTTTTTGGACAGCGAACTCGTATCCGCCGCCACCATCTCCTCGAGTATCGCTTTGACGATCGCTTTGGTGGAATTGTGCGGAATTGAGTCTATAACAACCCTGGAAAATTTCGTCGAGTTCCGATGGAGGAATCTCTCGCGATCTACGATATACCGGAGCCCTGTCGAATCTGGACGGGAATTTGGATGAGTTTAGGGCGTGGTGTCCAGCTTCTAGCTCGGACGTTCTTTGGAAGATCCAACCATTGATCGGCTGCGGAATTCCTATATCTACCACCTCTCAAAATTTCAGCTCGATCCGACCGTCCAAACTCCGGGAACCTTCCGATTAGTGCATCCCTTTTCGGATTTGTTTTCTGCGCGAAAACGAATTTGACCCGAGTTCATCTTTTTTATGAACGGGATTTCGGACATCCCTTTTGAAGGAAGTTTTGTATGGGGTATTGTGTTTTGTTCCCGAACACATCCCACTAACTTTAAGATCTTTTGAACATGATCTTCAACATCATGCTGGTGTCATACCAGTCCGGCAATATTACTCCACGGCTGCCGACCTGCGCTAGACACGTCGTCACTTTAGCCGAGCTCAACTTCTTCGGATCATCATCTCGGCAAGCCGAACAAGAGTCCGGCATCGCGAAGGATAAATCATCACCAACATCGCCGCCCCACGGATTACACGGAGCGGGCATACCGGTATCGCCGCATGGTCGCTTCATCAAGCCGACATCGACCACGTCGCGACCTGCATCGACAGGGCCGCACTATTGCTTCTTCAAGCTGGTGTCCATCACGCCGACCTACTTCGACTCATCGGCTGACGTCGAGGCTTCGACATCTCGGCTGGACCGGGGGCTTCGCCATCTCTTCATCAACCTACTCCGGACGCTTCAGCGTCACTAGCCGACCAGCTCCGTCACGTTAGCTGCGCCGAGGGCTTTGCCTCAGCGAGTCAACCTTTACCAGCATTGCCATGCCGTCGTTTTATCACCCATCAGGCAATGGGTGTGCGGAGCGAGTCCCAATTTTGGGAATCACCTTCCTTCAGATTGCTAAACTGGCCTAATGAGACGTACTCCGCCCTCGGGATAGGAGGTTGAAACCGTAGGCTGACCCGCTCAAAGTCTTGAGATAGGATGTATCATGTTAAAGCACGACAGAAGCACTTCTTTTTTCTAAGACCAATTTTCGGATTGGCACCGAACACTTGATCTTGTTCGGACGTCATGTTTTTACTGACGTTTCTTGGTTTTCCAAGCTTTTTGGCACTTTTAAACTAGTTGTACTTTTCCAGCATTAGTCTCGCAGTGCAACGCCGGACACCTTTAGGGATTCGGCAAAAACATTCTCAGATATTGCTATATATACATCAGTTTCGAATTGTGTCTTCGGTCAATAGTTGGGTTGCCCGGCTCCTGCACTTGCTTCCTACGTTCCGTTTTGTTCGGCTAGGCGTGCAAAGGGAGAACCACTGCGATTGTGCTTCCAGCTCATATGGTTAAGCACCTCAGTGGAGAAAGCCGAAAACTGGCTGTCACAATAAGCGTAAACTGGTCAGCAATCCGATGACTATGTTACATGACGGGCCGTTCATAACATTGGCTGAAGTGTTTACGGCTTGACCCCGACTGTCGCCAAACACTACCGGGGGCTATTAACTGGCCTCCCAAACTAAATCCTCGATATTTTGCTCTTACATTAGAGCTGAGGTTTAATGATCATGCTTAGCATGACAACCCAAAGAAAGGAACCGATAGCGGGACTATTTTCTTTGGAAGACATTTCTTCTGTTAAACAGTAATATAACTCTCTGCGTACCTTTGTTTATAAGACCGTATGGCCAGATTGCCTTGTTTGTTATAAATCTTTGCCCTCATAAAGGTTTTATAAAGTAGGACAAACACTCCTCGGCTACTGGCCGAGGAGGTGGAAGCCGATGGTCGGTTAACAAAGTTTTGTACAATGCGGATCTAAGCATTAATGACGTAAAGTACTTGGATACATAGAGTCATTACACATAATTTGTGATTTTACTATGGATATTGATCCTTAATTCGGCCACCCGTGCCCGCATTAAGGCTCGGGGGCTACTGGGCTTCAGGATTATTATTTACAAATATTACAGGGGCACATCGATCCCCTGATCTGGTGTTGCCACCCGACCAGTGTCTCGGGGGCTACTGCATTGCTTGTCCAATGCAGAAAATTTTATGTGCAATATAGTTTCCGAGGAGATTTTGATCCTCAGGTTGGTCGGCCGCACCCAACCTGAGTCTCGAGGACGGAGCACGCTGCTTTTAGTGTCCCGAAGTATTCTGCCGAGCTTGGACATGATCCTCAGGCCAATTTTGCAAATCAACCTGAGTCTCAGCGGCTACTAGGATCAGCGGTCTTACGTCATCCTTCAGGTGCATCTCGGGTTTTAGACCGATACACACCTTGAGGGCTACTGGCTATATATCTCGGCAGAGAATAAATTGCACCCAAAAAAATATTCACAAAAATCGGCCCACATTCGGGATGGTGCACCACATCGGAAGCAGTCCGGCATAAAGCTCGGGCGCTAGTGGCTGGCTCCGTAGAGGGCATTTCCGGCGTTAAGCTCGGCTAAACTGCTTCAAACTTTTTTGAACCAAGGTGATATGACACCTCGGATATAGTCCGGTGTTGGAGCTCGGATACATAGTCCGGCGTTGGAGCTCGGATACATAGTCCGGTGTTGGAGCTCGGATACATTCTGGCGTTAGAGCTGGGAAGCGGTCCGGCATTGGTGCTCGGCTGCAAAAGATACCTCGAATACAGTCCGGTGTTAGAGCTCGGACGCAAGAGGACACTGCCTCCCGGGAACAAATTCAAACCCGAGGTGTGGCATAAAAATAATAAGGCATTGATAAAGGACGGAAACTTAAAGGGGCTCCTCGGATACCCGGCGTATAAACTCGTCGAATGCATTTCGGCGATCCTCAAGATCGAAGATGAGAAGATTTGTTGAACCAGTTTTCAAGACCGACGACTGAAGATGAAGAACAGTTCGGAAGAATCGAGGAGCGTCCCTAACTTGAAGACCGGTTCAGGGGGCTACTGACGGTGTCCTGGACTAGGGGGTACTCACCATGTTGTCTCCCGATCTATTAGATTGGGCCGAGGCCCCCCATGGCCGTATACTCATGGGCCAGTTCGGACAGCTGCCGCATACAAGGAAGATTCCACAAAGACTTGGCGATCAAGACAAGGACTTCTCCCCACCGGCGTATTCGGCTAGGACTCTTGTTAACCTAGGCCTCTGGTGCATTATATAAACCAGGGCCAGGCTAGTCGATAGAATATACAACATACATATACAACAATCATACCATAGGCTAGCTTCTAGGGTTTAGCCTCCTTGATCTCGTGGTAGATGTACTCTTGTACTACCCATATCATCAATATTAATCAAGCAGGACGTAGGGTTTTACCTCCATCAAGAGGGCCCGAACCTGGGTAAAACATCGTGTTCCTTGCCTCCTGTTACCATTCGGCCTAGACGCACAGTTCGGGACCCCCTACCCGAGATCCGCCGGTTTTGACACCGACAACAGTAATACCTCCTTTCTTAGGGACACAATGAACATGACTTACCCATCTACTATCAGCTATAGCATAGATTATACCCTTAAGATCGTCAAGAGTATATCCAATATCAGCTTGGTGCTTCCTTAGGACTTTCAATAATCTTTCTTCTTCCTGTTCTGAAAGGTTAGCACTAATAATAACCGGATAAATCTTTTTCTCATCGAGATAAGCATATTTCAAAGTGTCGGGAAATTGTTTTAATTCAAACATAGGATCACCTTTATGTGGAGGAGGACCTCCTAGAGTTTCAATAGGCAAATTGTGTTTAAGCAGAGGACGTTGTTCAAAGAAAATCTTATCTATTTCATTTCTTTCGTGCATATGCATATCATTTTCATGGTCGAGCAAATATTGTTCTAAAGGATCAGTAGGAGGTTCAGCAATAGAAGCAAGACCAGTAATTTCATCCTTACTAGGCAATTCTTTTTATGAGGTTTTCTACTAAACTTGGAAAAATTAAATTCATGAGACTCATCACGAAAGCTAACACCGACAGTTTGTTTCTCACAATCTATTTTAGCATTAATGGTGTTCAAGAAAGGTCTACCAAAGATAATGGGACAAAAGACATCTTGTGGGGAACCAAGAACAAGAAAATCAATGGGGTATTTTATTTTCCCACACAAGACATCAACATCTCTAACAATCCCAAGTGGTGTGATGGTGTCTCTATTAGCAAGTTTAATAGTAACATCTATGTCTTCTATTTCAGCGGGTGCTGCTATGTCATTCATAATTTCTTGATATAAGGTAAAATGAATAGCACTCACGCTAGCATCTATGTCACAAAAAACCATGATAACAGTGATCTCCTATTTTAACCGAGAGAACGGGCATGCCAACAACGGGTCTATGTTTATCTTTTTCATCGGGTTTGGCAATTCTAGCAGCTTCATCACAGAAGTAAATAACATGCACATCTATATTTTCAACCGGGTGATCCTTAGCCATAGCAACACTAGGTTCTACCTTGATTTGTTCAGGTGGTTTAGGCATTCTAATATAACCTTTATTGACCACAGTTGAAACTTTAGCATGTTCCTTCATCCTAACAGGGAAAGGTGGTTTTTCAATATAAGCAGTAGGAACAATTGGATCAACATTATGGATAATAGTTTCATCTTTTGCTATTGCTGGTTCTTTAATTTCTTCTTTAATAGGTGGGTGATATTTGAACCAGTACAAGAAGTATCAAGCATGGATCGATCATCATGAGAAAGCCGAGCATAAAAATTCTGAATGATAATTTCTCTTGAAAGTTCATGATTGGGGAATGAATATAACATTGACTTAAGCCTCCCCCAAGCTAGAGAGATACTTTCTCCTTCATGAGGCCAAAAATTATATATATAATTCCGATCACGATGAACTAGATGCATAGGATAATTTTTTTGATGGAACTCCAATTTCAATTGATTCCAAATCCAAGATCCAATATCATCGCATAGCATATACCATGCCAATGCTTTTCCCTTCAAAGATAAAGCGAAAACCGTCTTCTTAGCTTCATCTCCGGGTAAACTTGTGATACGTCTCCATTGTATCTATAATTTTTTATTGTTCCATGCCAATATTCTACAACTTTTACATATTTTTGGCAACTTTTTATACTATTTTTGGGACTAACATATTGATCCAGTGCCCAGTGCCAGTTCCTGTTTGTTGCATGTTTTTTGTTTCGCAGAAAATCCATATCAAACGGAGTCCAAACGGGATAAAAACTTACGGAGATTTTTTTGGAATATATGTGAATTTTGGGAAGTGGAATCAACGCGAGACGATGCCCGAGGGGCCCACGAGGGTGAGGGGCGCGCCCTGGGCCCTCTTGGCCACTTTGTAAGGAGGTTGGTGCCCTTCTTTCTCCACAAGAAAGCCAATATCCGGATAAAAATCGTATCAAAATTTCAGCCCAATCGGAGTTATGGATCTCTGGGAATTTAAGAAACGGTGAAAGGGCAGAATCAGGGAGCGCAAAAACTGAAAGAAATAGAGAGAGAGAGGGGGGAGATCCAATCTCGGAGGGGCTCTCGCCCCTCCGTCGCTATGGAGGCCATGGACCGGAGGGGAAACCCTTCTCCCATCTAGGGGGAAGGTCAAGTAAGAATAAGAAGAAGGGGGGCTCTCTCCCCCTCTCTCCCGGTGGTGCCGGAACGCCGCCGGAGCCATCATCGCGACAACGATCTACACCAACAACTTCACCGCCGTCATCACCAACTCTTCCCCCCTCTATGAAGCGGTGTAACCCCTCTTTTACCTGTTGTAATCTCTACTTAAACATGGTTCTCAACACTATATATTATTTCCCAATGATGTATGGCTATCCTATGATGTTTGAGTAGATCTGTTTTGTCCTATGGGTTAATTGATGATCGTGATTGGTTTGAGTTGCATGTTTTATTATTGGTGCTGTCCTATGGTTCTCTCCGTGTCACGCAAACGTGAGGGATCCCCGCTGTAGGGTTTGCAATATGTTCATGATTTGCTTATCATGGGTGGCGTGAGTGACAGAAGCACAGACCCGGGTAAGTAGGTTGTTCGCGTATGGGAGTAAAGATGACTTGATGCCTTATAATGCTATGGTTGGGTTTTACCTTAATGATCTTTAGTAGTTGCAGATGCTTGCTAGAGTTCCAATCATAAGTGCATACGATCCAAGAATAGAAAGTATGTTAGCTTATGCCTCTCCCTGAAATAAAATTGCAATAATGATTAACGGTCTAGTTATCGATTGTCTAGGGACAAATAACTTTCTCATGAAAAAAAGCTCTCTACTAAAACTAAGTTAGTTGTGTCATTATCTAAATATCCCCTAGCTTTTATTACATGCTCTTTATTATCTTTCAAACCTATCCTATCACACCTACAAAGTACTTCTAGTTTCATACTTGTTCTAGGTAAAGCGAACGTAAAGCGTGCATAGAGTTGTATCGGTGGTCGATAGAACTTGAGGGAATATTTGTTCTACCTTTAGCTCCTCGTTGGGTTCGACACTCTTACTTATCAAAAGAGGCTACAATTGATCCCCTATACTTGTGGGTTATCAAGACCTTTTTCTGGCGCCGTTTCCGGGGAGCAATAGCGTGGGGTGAATATTCTCGTGTGTGCTTGTTTGCTTTATCACTAAGTGGATTTTATTTGCTGTTCTAAGTTGTTCTCTATCTTTAGTTATGGATATGGAACACGAAATACCAAAAAAATTAGGTTTACTTGCTACTTATGGAGATGGGGAACCTCTTAAAACCCTTGATGCTCATTATGTGAAAGATATTATGCACTACTTTAATAATATTGAGAACCCCATTAAAATATATAATGGGAGACACGTTGGATCAACGTGAATACTTTAGGGATTATCGCTTGACTCAAAAAGGGAAACTATTATGGGATCAAATTTATATGTTGCATTAGTATGCTCGGCAACTATGCTTGAGATATGATTATACTTGTTGCTCTAGGATGAAGGCTCCACACCTTCCCTTTTCATGCAAATTTAATGATAATGAAACCTTAGCTTCTTATGTTAATGGTATATATGATTACTATGATGTGGAACGAATACAAGAATTTGTTGCTTTTAAGGGTGCTTGTGAAATTGAATCTTTGTTTAAAGAGTTTGAAGATTTTGATGGTTCAGTTTATAGACCTGAAAATTTAGCTATCCTTAATTATTTCTATGAGAATTATAAATACAATTATGATATCGATGAATTTATTGAGAAAGTCTCCGCTGTCCGAGAAGAGAGTAATATTTTGCAGGAGTCTATGGAAAAAGAAATTGATGAAACTGTGAGCTCATTGGATGAAAAAGATGATGAGGAGAGCGAAGAACAAAAGGAGGAAGATCGGATTAGCTACTCGTGCCCACCTTCTAATGAGAGTAACTCTCCAACTCGTGCATTATTTAATGTCCCTTCGTTCTTACCGAAGGATGAATGCCATGATAATTGCTATGATCCCGTTGATTCGTTTGAAATATCCCTTTTTGATGAACTTGATGCTTGCTATTCTTGTGGCCAAGATGCCAATATGAATTATGCTTATGGAGATGAACTTGCTATTGTTCCTTATGTTAAACATGAAATTTTTGCTATTGCACCCACACATGATAGTCCAATTATCTTTTTCAATTCTCGAAACTACACTATATCGAAGAAGTTTGCACTTATTAAGGATTATATTGATGGGTGGCCTTTTACTGTTGCACATGATAATTTTGATGAATATAATATGAATGTTCTTGCTGCTCCTGCTTTCAATTATTATGAGAGAGGAACTACATCTCCGCCTCTCTATGTTTCCAACACGATAAAATAGCAAGAAACTTCTTATGCTATGCATTGGCCTTTACTTGATGTGCATGAATTGTTCTTGTATGACATGCCGATGCATAGGAAGAGAGTTAGACTTTGTCATTTCTTGATATATGTTGCTTTGTTCTCACTAATAAATGCCAAATCATTGCTAATTCAAACTGGCTTTGATATACCTTGGGATCCGGGTGGATTCATTACTTGAGCACCTTATGCCTAGCTTAATGGCTTTAAAGAAAGCGCTACCGGGGAGACAACCCGGAAGTTTTAGAGAGTCATTTATTTCTGTTGAGTTCTTTTAAGAGTTTAAAAACAAAAAAAATAAAGAGGGGAACTCAAAACTTTTCAAAAAGGAAAGTGAAAGTGAGAGAGACAAGCATTGTTGAAGTGAGGGAGCTCCTTGAACTTTGTTCATGCTCACGAAAACTTTGTGAATCTTGATTACAGAAACAAAAATAATTATCCCCTTGTACAATTCCATTGTATTATAAAAATAATGTGCCAAGATTTGCCTTTAGGATGTTTACATTGCTTGTTGGTTTG
This sequence comes from Triticum urartu, assembly GCF_056163025.1. NCBI lineage: Eukaryota > Viridiplantae > Streptophyta > Magnoliopsida > Poales > Poaceae > Triticum > Triticum urartu. The sequence continues at coordinate 417,119,147 of NC_141877.1, read as the reverse complement.
TGCAGTGCAAAACAGAAACTTTGGCTGCAGTGCATGATTTTACATTTTTTTACTGGAACGTCAAACGGTTCTGAAACTTTTTGCACTGTATTTCTATACAAATGTTTTATTTTTCCTAATTATTTCAGAATTGTTGGAGTACCATAAGTATGGTGAATGTTCAGATTACTACAGACTGTCCTGTTTAAGATAGATTCTGTTTTTGATGCATTGTTTGCTTGTTTTGATGAAACTATCGATTTCTATCAGTGGATTAAGCCATGTAAAAGTTATATTACAGTAGCTACAATGAAAAAACAAAATATGAATTGGTTTTCAACAGTACTTAAAGTAGTGATTTGCTTTATTATACTAACGGATCTTACCGAACTTTCTGTTGTGTTTTGTGTGGATGAGGTGATCAAGGATCGAGGAGGTCTCGATATAAGGAGAAGGACGAGAGGCAAGAGCTCAAGCTTGGGGATTCCCAAGGAACCCCAAGTAAATATTCAAGGAGACTCAAGCGTCTAAGCTTGGGGATGCCTTGGAAGGCATCCCATCTTTCTTCAACAAGTATCGGTATGTTTTCGGTTTCGTTTCGTTCATGTGATATGTGCAAATCTTGGAGCGTCTTTTGCATTTAGTTTGCACTTTTCTTTGATGCACCATGCGGCTATGAGATAGTCCATGGTTGATTTATAGAATGCTCTTTGCACTTCACTTATATCTTTTGAGTATGGCTTTATAGAATGCTTCATGTGCTTCGCTTATATCATTTGAAGTTTGGATTGCCTGTTTCCCTACACATAGAAAACCGCCATTTGTAGAATGCTCTTTTGCTTCACTTATATTTGTTAGAGCGTGGGCATATCTTTTGTAGAAAGAATTAAACTCTCTTGCTTCACTTATATCTATTTAGAGAGTTGACAGGAATTGGTCATTCACATGGTTAGTCATAAAATCCTACATAAAACTTGTAGATCACTGAATATGATATGTTTGATTACTTGCAATAGTTTTGCGATATAAAGATGGTGATATTAGAGTCATGCTAGTGGGTAATTGTGGATTACAGAAATACTTGTGTTGAATTTTGTGATTCCCGTAGCATGCACGTATGGTGAACCGTTATGTAACGAAGTTGGAGCATGGTTTATTTATTTATTGTCTTCCTTATGAGTGGCGGTCGGGGACGAGCGATGATCTTTTCCTACCAATCTATCCCCCTAGGGGCATGCGTCTAATACTTTGTTTCGGTAGCTTCTAGAATTTTGCAATAAGTATGTGAGTTCTTTATGACTAATGTTGAGTCCATGGATTATATGCACTCTCACCCTTCCATCATTGCTAGCCTCTTCGGTACCGTGCATTGCCCTTTCTCACCTCGAGTGTTGGTGCAAAATTTGCCGGTGCATCCAAACCCCATGATACGATACGCTCTATCAAACATAAGCCTCCTTATATCTTCCTCAAAACAACCACCATACCTACCTATCATGGCATTTCCATAGCCATTCCGAGATATATTGCCATGCAACTTCCATCATCATCATAGACATGACTTGAGAGCATTTATTGTCATATTGCTTTGCATGATCGTAAGATAGTTAGCATGATGTTTTCATGGCTTGTCCGTTTTTTGATTTCATTGCTACGCTAGATCATTGCACATCCCGATACACCGCCGGAGGCATTCATATAGAGTCATATCTTTGTTCTAGTATCGAGTTGTAATATCGAGTTGTAAGTAAATAAAAGTGTGATGATCAGCATTATTATAACATTGTCCCATGTGAGGTTATCAAAATAAAAGTGGCCAAAGAAGCCCCCCCCCAAAAAAAAGAGAGAGAGGCCAAAGAAGCCTACAAAAAGAGTAAAAATAAAAAATGAGAGAAAAGAGAGGACAATGTTACTATCCTTTTACCACACTTGTGCTTCAGAGTGGCACCATGTTCTTCATATCGAGAGTCTCTTGAGTTATCACTTTCATATACTAGTGGGAATTTTCATTATAGAACTTGGCTTGTATATTCCAACGACGGGCTTCCTCAAATGCCATAGGTCTTCATGAGCAAGCAAGTTGGATGCACACCCACTTAGTTTCAGTTTGAGCTTTCATACACTTATAGCTCTAGTGCATCTGTTGCATGGTAATCCCTACTCCTCGCATTGACAACAATTGATGGGCATCTCCATAGCCCGTTGATTAGCCGCGTCAATGCGAGACTTCCTCCCTTTTTTGTCTTCTCCACACAACCTCCATCATCATATTCTATTCCACCTATAGTGCTATATCCATGGCTCACGCTCATGTATTGCGTGAAAGTTGAAAAGGTTTGAGAACATCAAAAGTATGAAAAATTTGCTTGGCTTGTCATCAGGGTTGTGCATGATTTGAATATTTTGTGTGATGAAGATGGAGCATAGCCAGACCATATGATTTTGTAGGGATAACTTTCCTTGGCCATGTTATTTTGAAAAGACATGATTGCTTTATTAGTATGCTTGAAGTATTATTTTCTTAATGTCAAATGATAGACTATTGCTTTGAATCACTCGCGTCTTAATATTCATGCCATGATTAGATTACATGATCAAGATTATGCTAGGTAGCATTCCACATCAAAAAATATATTTTTTATCATTTACCTACTCGAGGACGAGCAGTAATTAAGCTTGGGGATGCTGATACGTCTCCGTCGTATCTATAATTTTTGATTGTTCCATGCCAATATTCTACAACTTTTACATACTTTTGGCAACTTTTTATACTATTTTTGGGACTAACATATTGATCCAGTGCATGCTACCTCTTGAGCACTGCGTTGGTTTTCCCTTGAAGAGGAAAGGGTGATGCAGTAGAGCAGCGTAAGTATTTCCCTCAGTTTTTGAGAACCAAGGTACCAATCCAGTAGGAGACCACGCGCAAGTCACCTCGTACCTACACACACAAATAAGAACCTCACAACCAACGCGATAAAGGGGTTGTCAATCCCTTCACGACCACTTGCAAGAGTGAGATCTGATAGAGATAATAATAATAAGATAAATATTTTTGGTATTTTTATGATATATATTGAAATTAAAGATTGCAAAATAAAGTAGATAGGAAACTTATATGATGGAGAATAGACCCGGGGGCCATAGGTTTCACTAGTGGCTTCTCTCAAGATAGCATAAGTATTACGGTGGGTGAACAAATTATTGTCGAGCAATTGATAGAAAAGTGAATAATTATGAGAATATCTAGGCATGATCATGTATATAGGCATCACGTCCGTGACAAGTAGACCGAAACGATTCTGCATCTACTACTATTACTCCACACATCGACCGCTATCCAGCATGCATCTAGAGTATTAAGTTCATAAGAACAGAGTAACGCCTTAAGCAAGATGACATGATGTAGAGGGATAAACTCATGCAATATGATGTAAACCCCATCTTTTTATCCTCGATGGCAACAATACAACACGTGTCGTTTCCCTTTCTGTCACTGGGATTGAGCACCGCAAGATTGAACCCAAACCTAAACACTTCTCCCATTGCAAGAAAGATCAATCTAGTAGGCCAAACCAAACTGATAATTCGAAGAGAATTGCAAAGATAAACCAATCATGCATAAAAGAATTCAGAGAAGATTCAAATATTGTTCATAGATAAACTTGATCATAAACCCACAATTCATCGGATCTCGACAAACACACCGCAAAAGAAGATTACATCGAATAGATCTCCAAGAGAATCGAGGAGAACTCTGTATTGAGATCCAAAGAGAGAGAAGAAGCCATATGGCTACTAGCTATGGACCCGAAGGTCTGAAGTAAACTACTCACACATCATCGGAGGGGCCATGGAGTTGATGTAGAGGCCCTCCGTGATCAATGCCCCCGCCGGCGGAGCTTTGGAAAAGGCCCCAAGATGGGATCTCTTGGGTACAGAAGGTTTTGGCGGTGGAAATAGGGCTTCGTGGTGCTCCTGGATGTTCTCAGGGTATATGGATATATATAGGAGGAAGAAGTGCGTCGGTGGAGCAATGAGGGGGCCACGAGGGTGGAGGGCCCGCCCAGGGGGGTGAGCGCGCCCCCTGCCTCGTGGCCTCCATGATTGTTTCTTGACGTCCACTCCAAGTCTCCTGTATCAAGTTTGTTCCAAAATAACGCTCCCAAAGGTTTCATTCTGTTTGGACTCTGTTTGATGTTCCTTTTCGGCGAAACTCTAAAATAGGCAAAAAAAACAGCAATTTGGGCTGGGCCTCCGGTTAATAGGTTAGTCCCAAAAATAATATAAAAGTGTAAAAATAAGCTCATTAACATCCAAAGTAGATAATATAATAGCATGGAGCAATCAAAAATTATAGATACATTGGAGACGTATCAGTGCCCAGTGCCAGTTCCTGTTTGTTGCATGTTTTTTGTTTCGCAGAAAATCCATATCAAACGGAGTCCAAACGGGATAAAAACTTACGGAGATTTTTTTTGGAATATATGTTAATTTTGGGAAATGGAATCAACGCGATACGATGTCCGAGGGGCCCACGAGGGTGAGGGGCGTTCCCTAGGGGGTAGGGCGCGCCCTGGGCCCTCTTGGCCACTCTGTAAGGCGGTTGGTGCCCTTCTTTCGCCAGAATAAAGCCAATATCTGTATAAAAATCGTGTCAAAATTTCAGCCCAATCGGAGTTACGGATCTCTGGGAATTTAAGTAACGGTGAAAGGGCAGAATCAGGGAGCGCAGGAACAGAAAGAAACAGAGAGAGAGAGAGATCCAATCTCGGAGGGGCTCTGGCCCCTCCGCCGCTATGGAGGCCATGGACCAAAGAGGAAACCCTTCTCCCATCTAGGGGGAAGGTCAAGGAAGAAGAAGAAGAAGAAGAAGAAGAAGAAGAAGAAGAAGAAGAAGGGGGGCTCTCTCCCGGTGGTGCCGGAACGCTGCCGGGGCCATCATCGCGACAACGATCTACACCAACAACTTCACCGCCGTCATCACCAACTCTCCCCCCCCTCTACGCAGCGTTGTAACCCCTCTTTTACCCGCTATAATCTCTACTTAAACATGGTGCTCAACGCTATATATTATTTCCCTCTTATATATGGTTATCCTATGATGTTTGAGTAGATCCGTTTTGTCCTATGGGTTAATTGATAATCGTGATTGGTTTGAGTTGCATGTTTTATTATTGGTGCTGTCCTATGGTGCTCTTCGTGTCGCGCAAGCATGAGGGATCCCCGCTGTAGGGTTTCCAATATGTTCATGATTTGCTTATGGTGGGTGGCGTGAGTGACAAAAGCACAGACCCGAGTAAGTAGGTTGTTTGCGTATGGGAGTAAAGGGGACTTGATGCCTTATAATGCTATGGTTGGGTTTTACCTTAATGATCTTTAGTAGCTGCAGATGCTTCCTAGAGTTCCAATCATAAGTGCATATGATCCAAGAAGAGAAAGTATGTTAGCTTATGCCTCTCCCTCAAATAAAATTGCAATAATGATTACTAGTCTAGTTATCGATTGTCTAGGGACAAATAACTTTCTCGTGACAAAAAGCTCTCTACTAAAACTAAGTTAGTTGTGTCTTTATCTAAACAACCCCTAGCTTTTATTACATGCTCTTTATTATCTTGAAAACCTATCCTATCACACCTACAAAGTACTTCTAGTTTCATACTTGTTCTAGGTAAAGCGAACGTAAAGCGTGCGTAGAGTTGTATCGGTGGTCGATAGAACTTGAGGGAATATTTGTTCTATCTTTAGCTCCTCGTTGGGTTCGACACTCTTACTTATCGAAAGAGGCTACAATTTACCCCCTATACTTGTGGGTTATCAACCTGCAAGCTTAAACAATCCACAAATTTCTTTCACATATATCAAGTGCATATGAGGATGTTCGGTTCCATCTCCTACATAATGATTAGCTAGCAGTTGTTCTATCATATCCGAAGGAATTTCATATTCAATATTTTCAGTAGGTGCAGTGGGTTGAGAGGTGACTAGTTGTGGTTCAGGTCGAGGTGAAGATACCCCGAACAAACCCCTCAAAGGATTGTTTTCCATAGTAACAAGTGACAATAAATTTCAGCACGTAGTAATAGTTTTTCCTTACCAAGAGCGCTTCACTCCCAGGCAACGGCGGCAGAAAAGAGCGTTGATGACTCACAAGTATAGGGGATCAATCGTAGTCCTTTCGATAAGTAAGAGTGTCGAACCCAACGAGGAGCAGAAGGAAATGACAAGTGGTTTTTAGCAAGGTAATGTCTACAAGCACTGAAATTGTAAGTAACGAGTAGTTTGATAGCAAGATAATTTGTAACGAGCAAGTAACATTAATAGTAACAAAAGTGCAGAAAGGTAGCCCCATCCTTTTGAGACAAAGGACAGGCCAAAACGGTCTCTTATGATAAGCAAAGTTTTCTTGAGGGTACACGGGAATTTCATCTAGTCACTTTCGTCATGTTGGTTTGATTTGTGTTTGCCACTTTGATAATTTGATATGTGGGTGGATCGGTGCTTAGGTGTTGTTCTTACTTGAACAAACCTCCTACTTATGATTAACCCCCTCGCAAGCATCCGCAACTACGAGAAAAGTATTAAGAATAAATTCTAACCATAGCATTAAACTTTTGGATCCAATCGGCCCCTTACGAAATAGCGCATAAACTAGGGTTTAAGCTTCTGTCACTCTCGCGACCCATCATCTAATAACTACTCCATAATGCATTCCCTTAGACCCAAATATGGTGAAGTGTCATGTAGTCGACGCTCACATGACACCACTAAGGGAATCACAACATACATACCATCAAAATATCGAACACATATAAAATTAACATGATTACTTGCAACAAGATTTCTCCCGTGACCTCAAGAATAAAAGTAACTACTCACAAATGATAATCATGCTCAAGATCAGAGGGGTATTAAATAGCATATTGATCTGAACATATAATCTTCCACCAAATAAACCATATAGTAATCAACTATAAGATGTAATCAACACTACTGGTCACCCACACATACCAATCTATAGTTTCGGTACAAATATTGAACACAAGAGATGAACTAGGGTTTGAGAGGAGATGGTGCTATTGAAGAGGTTGATGGAGATTTCCCTCCCCAAGATGGGAGAGTTGTTGGTGATGATGATGACGATGATTGATACGTATCGAACGTATCTATAATTTTTGATTGTTTCATGCTGTTATATTATCAATCTTGGATGTTTTATAATCATTTTATAGTCATTTTATATCGTTTTTTGGTACTAACCTTTTGACATAGTGCCAAGTGCCAGTTCCTGTTTTTTCAGTGTTTTTTACATCGTAGAAAATCAATATCAGACGGAGTCCAAATGCCACGAAACTTTACGGAGATTTGTTATGGACCAGAAGGAACAAGTTGGGCCCTGGTAGCACCTGGGGGGAGCCCCGAGGAGGGCACAACCCACCAGGGTGCGTCAGGAGGCCCAAGCGTGCCCTGGTGGGTTGTGCCCACCTCGGGTGCCCCCCAGGTGCTACCAGGGCCCAACTTGTTCGTCAGGAGGCCCAAGCGCGCCCTGGTGGGTTGTGCCCACCTCGGGTGCCCCCCGGACCGCCTCTTTGCTCTATAAATACCCAAATATTCCCAAAACCCTAGGGGAGTCGACGAAATATTCATCCAGCCACCACAGAGTCCAGAACCACCAGATCCAATCTAGACACCATCTCGGATGGGGTTCACCACCTCCATTGGTGCCTCTTTGATGATGCATGAGTAGTTCTTTGTAGACCTTCAGGTCCGTAGTTAGTATCTAGATGGCTTCATCTCTCTCTCTCTCTCTCTTGATTCTCAATACAATGGTCTCTTGGAGATCCATATGATGTAACTCTTTTGCGGTGTGTTTGTTGGGATCTGATGAAATTTGAGTTTATGAACAGTCATATCTTTTTATATCCATGAAAGTTATTTGAGTTTCTTTGATCTCTTATATGCATGATATCTTATAGCCCCATATTTCTTCTTCGATATTTGGGCTTTGTTTGGCCAACTTGATCTATTTATCTTGCAATGGGAAGAGGTGCCCGGTAGTGGGTTCGATCTTACGGTGCTTGATCCCAGTGATAGAAAAGGGAACCAACACATATGTATCGTTGCTACTAAGGATAAAAAGACGAGATCTATATCTACGCAATAGATAAACAGATATTGTCTACATCGTGTCATCGTTCTTATTGCATTACTCCATTTTTTCATGAACTCAATACACTAGATGCATGCTGGATAGTGGTCGATGTGTGGAGTAATAGTAGTAGATGCAGGCAGGAGTGGGTCTACTAATCTTGGACGTGATGCCTGTGTAGTGATCATTGCCTGGATATCGTCATAATTATTTGAGGTTCTATTAATTTCCCAACAATAGTTCATTTACCCACCGTTTGCTATCTTTCTCGAGAGAAGCCTCTAGTGAAACCTACGGCCCCCGGGTCTTCTTCCTCATATATTTGCTTGCGATCCGCTTTTCCTTTGCATTTTTATTCATATATATTAAACCAAAAATACAAAAATACTTTGCTGCAATTTATTTTATTTGCGATCTATTATTTCAATCTACTACAATTTTCTGGCATCGTTACCCGAAAGGTATTGACAACCCCTTTAACACATCTGGTTGCGAGGTGTTCTTATTTGTGTGGAGGTGTTGTTTACGTTGTATTGCTTGGTTCTCCTACTGGTTCGATACCTTGGTTTCTTCACTGAGGGAAATACCTACCGTCGCTGTGTTGCATCATCCCTTCCTCTTTGGGGAAATACCGACGTAGTCCTAGCAGACAAGAGCTTTTCTGGCACTATAACCAGAGAGCGATCAAAAGGAATTTCTGGCGCCATTGCCGGGGAGGATCTTCAACATAGCCAGGTTCCTAATCACAAATCTCATCTCCTCATAATTTACATTATTTGCCATATTCCTCTCGTTTTCCTCTCCCCCACTTCACAAAATTTTCCGTTTTATTCGCCTCTCTTTCTCGTTCGCCAATTTCTTGTCAGATCTATCCTTTGCTTGCAATCATGAGTGATTTCGGTATGGCACCAAAAGATGATGGCCTTACTCCTAAGATTGGGCGTACGTGCAATCTAGATGCTAAAACTTTTATCTTGGGGCAAGGGAACGTTAGGGGAAAAGAACGTATCTAAGAATTTTTCAATTGTGTTGGGAAGCTTAGTCTCGATGGTGCTCCTATACTTAAAACTACTAGATCTTATGCGGATGCTCTTTCAGCGCTAGTTCTGAAACTTGAAAGTACATTTATTCGTACCCATCCTACCTTGCAAAGATTGTTTTTTGAGCTCCCCGTTATAAAGAATCCTAGAGCTAAAAAGTTGGCCACTCTCGTTCTTATGAATGAGTTTGACTACATAATACGGGAAGCTAGGGAAATCTTTGACTTTTATGGTATGAATCGTGAAAAACCTGTGATAGATGAAATTATTTACAATAGTGACTATGCTTTAAGACATTTTCTTGGGGACAATAAAATCTTTGATGAGAATCTTAAAAAGGAAGTCCCAGTTCTAGATATAATCCAACAAGTCTTCAATATTGGTAATCAACATTACTCTTGGATTGTTGTGGGAAATCAAAAGGGGTATGATGAAAACCAACTTAGGATTGCAAAGGCCTCTATGGATAACATGTTTTATGTTGTGTTTACAAAGCCTCATGATGAAAATACCTCTAAGAAAGTCAAGAACAAGGATGAAAAAACTTAGATCCTTACTTTATGGATATCTAAGGGCGTAAAATTATAGCGCTTGTTGGGAAGCAACCCAATGAATAAATTTTATTTTTGCTTTTTGGTTAGAACAATTATGCTACTGTTATGGTTGTGTTTTTTATGTTTTAATTAGTGTTTGTGCCAAGTAAAGCCTTTAGGATCTTCTTGGTGATAGTTGTTTGATCTTGTTGAAAAAACAGAAACTTTTACGCTCAAGAAATTAATTTTCATATTTTACCAGAGAGCGATAAAATACCCACTCCACCTGCAGTAGATCAATATATAAGTTTCTCAGATCTTCCTAATTTTTCCGAATTTTTGGAGTTACAGAAGTATTCGAAATAGTCAGATTGCTATAGACTATTCCGTTTTGACAGATTATGTTTTCTTTGTGTTGTGTGCTTATTTTGATGGCTCTATGGTTTTATTTGATGAGTTTTTGCCATAGAAATATTGGAATACAATAGATATAATACAAAAACAAAATAAGAGTTGGTTTGATACAACACTTATAGTAGTGGTTTATTATTCTTATACTAACGGATCTCACGAAGGTTTTGTTGAGTTTTGTGTGATTGAAGTTCTTTAGTTTTGGGTTATCTTATGATGGGTGAAGGAAGGGTGGAAGAGTCTAAGCTTGGGGATACCTCGGCATCCCAAGCTATTATCCAAGAATGAGCAACCAACTAAGCTTGGGGATGCCCCCGAGTGGCATCCCCGCTTTCTTCCAACAACTATCGGTATTTTACTCGAGACTATATTTTTATTCGTCACATGATATGTGTTTTGCTTGGAGCGTCTTGTATGATATGAGTCTTTGCTTGTTTTATTTTGTGATTTAAGTCATCAATCCTTGTTGGAAACACCTATTTGAGAGAGCCAAAATTATGTCATGACTTATTAGAATTGCTCTCTATGCTTCACTTAAATCTTTTATGATCTAGGACTTGCTCTAGTTATTCACTTATATCTTTTTGAGCATGGTTTGCTTAGTATTTTTGAAGAAATGCTCTCTTGCTTCACTTAGATTTATTTAAGAGTTAGTAAAATTTTGAATAAATTTTCTCTTGCTTCACTTAGATTATTTTGAGAGAAAGAAATATTATGCTCATGATCTTCACTTATATTTTTTGGAGCTTGTCAAAAGTAACACATGAAAATTAGTCCCAAAGTGATAGATATCCAAGGAGGATAAAGAAAAGAAAATGTCATGAAGATCATTGGACAAAATAAACTTGATTCTTAGTAATAGTTTTGAGATATGATGATGTGATATGTGAGTTATGTTGATGAGTAATTATGCCCTAGTAGGAATATTGGTGTTAAGGTTTGTGATTCCCGAAGCATGCATGTGTAGTCTCGTGTTATGCTATGATGTTGGAGCATGATTTATTTTTGATTATCTTCCTTATGAGTGGCGGTCGGGGACGAGCGATGGTCTTTTCCTACCAATGTACCCCCTAGGGGCATGCGTAGTAGTACTTTGCTTTGAGGGCTAATAAACTTTTGCAATAAGTGTATGAGTTCTTTATGACTAATGTGGGTCCATGGATTATATGCACTCTTACCTTTTCTCAATTTGCTAGCCTCTACGGCACTGTGCATTGCCCTTTCTCACATTGAGACGTGGTGCAAACTTCGCTGGTGCATCCAAACCCCGTGATATGATACGCTCTATCACACATAAGCCTCATTATATCTTCCTCAAAACAGCCACCATACCTACCTATTATGGCTTTTCCATGGCCATTCTGAGATATATTGCCATGCAACTTCCACCGTTTTTGTTTGATGACTTGAGAATTTATTGTCATATTGCTTTGCATAATCATATAGCTAACATAGTGTTTGTGGCTCAGCCACCGTTCATCAATTTTCATACATGTTATGCTAGATCATCGCCAAAGGCATTTATATAGAGTCATATTTTGTCATAGGTATCGAGTTGTAATTTTTATTTCTTTTGAGTTATAAGTAAAAAAGAAGTGTGATGATCATCATTATTCATTTTTAGAGCAGTGCCCCAGTAAGGAAAGGATGATGGAGACTATGATTTCCCCACAAGTCGGGATGAGACTCCGGACAATGAGAGAAAAAGAAAAATAAAAAATGAGAAAGAAAGAAAGAAAATAATAAACAAAGAGAGAAGGGGCATTGCTAGTATCCTTTACCACACTTGTGCTTCAAAGTAGCACCATGTTTTTCATATGGAGAGCCTCCTATGTTGTCACTTTCATATACTAGTGGGAATTTATCATTGTAGGACTAGATGCACACCCACTTAGTTTTCATATTGAGATTTCATACACTTATAGCTCTTAGTGCATTCATTGCATGGCAATCCCTACTCCTCACGTTGATATCGATTGATGGACATCTCCATAGCCCGTTGGTTAGCCGCATCGATGTGATACTTTCTTACTTTTTTGTCTTATCTATATTTACCCCTATCATCATGCCCTATTTCACCCATAGTGCTATATCCATGGCTTGCGCTCATGTATTGCGTACGAGTTGAAAAAGCTGAAGCGCGTTAAAAGGAACGAACCAATTTCTCAGCCTGTCATCGGGGTTGTGCATGATAAATACTTTGTGTTAAGAAGACAGAGCATGACAAGACTATATGATTTTGTAGGGATAACTTATTTTAGCATTGATATTTTGAAAGAAGTGGTTGCTTGTTGATATGCTTGAGTATCTAAATTATTATGTCAACACTAGACTATTGCCTTGAATCACATAAAAGTCCAATTGTCCATATTATAAAGAAAAGAATATGATATGACATGTTAAACAGCACTCCACATCAAAAAATTGCTTTTATCACTTATCTATTCGAGGACGAGTAGGAGTTAAGCTTGGCGATGCTGATACGTCTCCAACGTATCTATAATTTTTGATTGTTTCATGCTGTTATATTATCAATCTTGGATGTTTTATAATCATTTTATATAATTTTGGTTACTAACCTTTTGACATAGTGCCAAGTGCCAGTTCTTGTTTTTCCGTGTTTTTTTACATCGCAGAAAATCAATATCAGACGGAGTCCAAATGCCACGAAACTTTACAGAGATTTTTTATGGACCAGAAGGAACAAGTTGGGCCCTGGTAGCACCTGGGGGGAGTCCCGAGGAGGGGACAACCCACTAGGGCGCACCAGGAGGCCCAGGCGCGCCCTGGTGGGTTGTGCCCACCTCGGGTGCCCCCCGGACCGCCTCTTTGCTCTATAAATACCCAAATATTCCCAAAACCCTAGGGGGGGTCGACGAAATATTCATCCAGCCGCCGTAGAGTCCAGAACCACCAGATCCAATCTAGACACCATCTCGGATGGGGTTCACCACCTCCATTGGTGCCTCTCCGATGATGCGTGAGTAGTTCTTTGTAGACCTTCAGGTTCGTAGTTAGTAGCTAGATGGCTGCATCTCTCTCTCTTGATTCTCAATACAATGGTCTCTTGGATATCCATATGATGTAACTCTTTTTGCGGTGTGTTTGTTGGGATCTGATGAACTTTGAGTTTATGATCAGTCATATCTTTTTATATCCATGAAAGTTATTTGAGTTTCTTTGATCTCTTATATGCATGATCTCTTATAGCCTCGTATTTCTTCTCCGATATTTGGGTTTTGCTTGGCCAACTTGATCTATTTATCTTGCAATGGAAAGAGGTGCCCGGTAGTGGGTTCGATCTTACGGTGCTTGATCCCAGTGACAGAAATGGGAACCGACACATATGTATCGTTGCTACTAAGGATAAAAAGACGGGATCTATATCTACGCAATAGATAAATGGATCTTGTCTACATCATGTCATCGTTCTTATTGCATTACTCTGTTTTTCCATGAACTTAATACACTAGATGCATGCTGGATAGCGATTGATGTGTGGAGTAATAGTAGTAGATGCAGACAGGAGTCGGTCTACTAATCTTGGACGTGATGCCTATGTAGTGATCATTGCCTGGATATCGTCATAATTATTTGAGGTTCTATCAATTGCCCAACATTAATTCGTTTACCCACCGTTTGCTATCTTTCTCGAGAGAAGCCACTAGTGAAACCTACGGCCCCGGGTCTTCTTCCTCATATATTTGCTTGCGATCCGCTTTTCCTTTGCATTTTTATTCAGATCTATTAAACCAAAAATACTTTGCTGCAATTTATTTTATTTGTGATCTATTATTTCAATCTACTACAATTTTCTGGCATCGTTACCCGAAAGGGATTGACAACCCCTTTAACACGTCGGTTGCGAGGTGTTGTTATTTGTGTGTGGGTGATGTTTATGTTGTGTTGCTTGGTTCTCCTACTAGTTCGATACCTTGGTTTCTTCACTGAGGGAAATACCTACCATCGCTGTGCTGCATCATCCCTTCCTCTTTGTGGAAATACCGACGTAGTACTAGCAGACAGGAGCTTTTTTGGCGCTATAACCAGAGAGAAATCAATGATTTCCTCCTCTGGGAGGGAAGTTCCCCCAGCGGAATCGCTCCGCCGGAGAGCAAAAGTGCTCCTACCCAAATTCTGTCTCGAGACAGTGACGCTTCACCCCGAAAGTCTTCTCTTTATTTTATTTTTCTAGGTCAAAATGACTTATATACCAGAAGATGAGCACCCGAGGTGGGATGGGTTGAGCACAACCCACCACGGCACGCCCTGGTGTCTTGTGCTCACCATGTGGCCCCTCTCCGATAGTCATTTGCTCCAGCATTTCTTATTTATTCCATAAAAATTCCTCGTGAAGTTTCAGCTCATTTGGAGTTGTGCAGAATAGGTAGCCTGACGTAGCTTTTTCAGGTCCAGATTTCCAGCTACCGGAATTCTCCCTCTTTGGGTGAACCTTGCATATTATGAGAGAAAAGGCATTAGAATTACTCCAAAAAGCATTATTGTGCATAAAAACATTATAAATAACAGTAGGTAAACATGATGCAAAATGGACGTATCAAGATGCTATCGTCACAAGTCAATCATTATAACACGGAGAGTTAACGTATGTTTTAGTTCCTTAGACCATGAGAGTATCGTAGTTACTTCTTATCGTATGATGAACTTTTGGGTTGCTCAAACTTCATCTGTAACACGATGATCATAACAAGAACTTACACGTTCATCAAAAAGTTTGACAAGGGACTAGATAGCTCAAGAGTGGAATTTGGTTCTCCGACAATGGAGAGATATTCTTAGGGCCCTCTCAGTGTGACGGCATCCGTCATCATCTTGGCAGACACGGGTGACTGTGTCATGGGGATGCCGGAACATATCAACGAGAAAGAAGGACGAATCTTCTAACAAGGAGACCGATATAGTGAGCATGAGAATGACTCAAGAGGATACTGATATATCTCACCATGGATTTTGTAAAGTACCATGAATCAAAGGGAATAACACGTTATAACCAAAGGTTCACTCGAATGCCATTTGTGTACTCATAGGGATCAATATGGACGTCCACGGTTCCGCTATCGGTCATTGAACGAAAGGGGTTTTGTTGATGTCTATGTTTTACCGAACCTCTACATGATCACAAGCTTAAGGTAATCATGATCTAGTGAGTGTTAGTAGGACAGGAGTAATGAGGAAAGAGTTATGAAATAGTTCCATTAATTATTTGAAATAGTTTCGAGAGCAACCGGAAGCGTTTCAGGGTCACCAGAAGGGTTTTGGGGTTCACCGGGTATTACCGATAAATAATATATAGGTGGAAAAAGTTTCTGGAGATGTTAAATTAATAATAAATTCTCTAATAATAGTTAGGAGGCATTTATATTTAATTAAATATCAACGGGCCTTAAAAGGCCAAGAAGTGGAACGAATATTGGGCCACTTAGGTCCAATAGGGAGGCACCCCCTATCTTCATGGAGAAGGAAGGGGAGGAGGCCGAATTGGAGGGTGGTTTCCCCTCCTGGCCCACGCAAACGGGATGGGAAACCTCCCCCTTGTGGCGCCCCTCCTCTTCCTCCAACCTATATATACTAGTGGATTTTGGCCTTTGGACATACAAGTTTTTGAGCCTCATCTAGTTCTCTAGTTCTAGTTCTAGTTGATCCAATTAGAGCTAGATCTAATCCTCTCTATTCCTCATAATTAGAACCCCGATGTGGTTATAATCCGTTCTCTCTAATTCTCCGGCGACAATTAGCTCTGGACAGCGAAGCGTTGCCGGATCGTGAAGACTTTACGCTTGTAAACTATGGAGAGACCATGCTTTTGGTCTTCTCTTCGAGGGATCGTCTGTGGACGGTTCGAGGGATAATTCATCTATGGTTCGAGGCACTTCAAGTACGATCTACACTGACTCTTCTTCCACTACAACTCGGAGTTGGTAACGAACCGATCCGAACCACATCTTCATGGTGTTCCCGGTTGATCATAGGGTGATTTTTTTTGTTTCTACTACTTTTCCAAATAGTCCAGTCATTTGATGATTACTTCATCTTGAAGAAGGATGTTTTAGTGAGGATTGGATTCTCTAGTTACCAGAAGCGCATGGCCACATTGCGGATGCTTGCATATGGCACAATGATACGTCTCAAATGTATCTATAAATTTTGATTGTTTTATGCTATTATATTATAATTTTTATATACTTTTTTATATAAATTTATATTAGTTTTATGGACTAACCTATAAATTTAGTGCCCGGTGTCAGTTCTCATTTTTCTGCTTCTTTTTGGTTTCACATGAAATCAATATCTACGGAGGTCAAAATACGTTGGGCATTTAACACAATTTTTTGGGGCAACAAGAAACACAGGAAGCTTCGGGAGAGATCGAGACATGCCCCAGGAGTCCCACATAGTCACGTGTCAGTGTGGGGTCCACATGAACCGCCTTAATCTGATTCCACCGCCATAAATCCTATAAATACCGAAACCATCTGCTGCACCCCCATAGAAGAATTTTAACGTCGCCGCAAACCACTGTTCCGAAGACATCCCATCTGGAGTCCTATCGAAGGGGGAAACCATTGTCGGAGCTATCTTAATCAACCTTGCTACCTTCATGATGATGTGTGAGTAGTTCATTTTGGACCTACGGGTCCATAGTAGTAGCTAGATGGTTCTCTCTCTTTTGGATCTTCAATATCATGTTTTCGTTCTTGATTGGGATCAACTTGATGTAATCGGTGGTGTGTTTGTTGGGGCATGATGAATTGTTAATTTATGATTAGATTGCTCATTGAACTCTGTTGAATCTATTTGGGTTTTGTTGCTGCAGAAGTAAATAGCTTTGTATGCTTTACGATCTATCTGTCTTTCTGGCCAAGTTTGATTGATTTATCTTCAGAGGTAGTTTTGCTTTGTAGTGGGTTTAATCTTGTGGTGCTCTAACCACGTAACAATAAGGGCCAATGCACATATTGTATTGTTGCCACTAAGAATAAAACAACGGGGTTTAGTCATATTTATTGACTTGTTCCTATCTACATTATGCCATCTCTTCTTATTATGATATTCAGTTTCCTACAAACTTAATACCTTGAGATGCATGTTGGATAGCGGTTTTTGGGTGGAGTATTAGTTCTAGATGTAGTTGGATTAACGGTCCACTTATGATGGATGTAATGCCTATATGAGAACGACCATAGTCATAAACATTATAATCTTTTCAATTGTCCAACTGTAATTTGTTTAACATGTCATTCGTCTATTTTTGAGTGAGAGATGCCACTAGTGAACCTATGGCCCCCGAGTCTATTCTCCATTAATAAATTCCTCTGCAAAATTGTTCTATCATTTGCCGTTTCACTTCACTATTATCTACCTTTATTATTTGCTTTTAAACTTGTAAGTAGCAAGACAAGGGGCTTGACAACCCGCTTGCCATGTTGGGTGCAAGTTTTATCTTGTTTGTGTACTGTTGTTGTTTATCTTGTTAGCTTAGAAGATCCTACTGGTTCGATAAACCTTGATTCTTAACTGATGGAAAACTTTACTACTATCTACTTCACCCTTCCTCTTTGGGGAAACCCAACGACTCTTGCGGAGTAGCACACGACTGTTGATTCGTGGGACGAATACATACGGATGTGTAAGAGCACGTGTGGAGATATCATGGTTAGATTTGCTACTACCATGGTCTTGGCGTTTGGACCTCAGTACCTAAGAGAACGAACTGTTACAAACATCGTGAGGCTCTTGGCAATATCGGAAGCAAGAGGGTGGCAAAGTTTGCTCGGATCTCTTGATTGCATACATTGGAGATGAAAGACTGCACAAAATCTCTACAAGGGCAATATCAGGGCCATGTTAAGAACTTCACCATCATTCTTGAAGAAGTTGCATTATATGATCTTTGGACTAGGCACGCTTTTTTCTTTGGCATGTCTGGGTCGATATCAATTTGTTGCAACGATCTCCATTGTTTGCTAAGCTGACCGAAAGAAAAGCTCCTCGTTGCAACTATACCATCAATGAACATGAATACACCATGAGCTACTATCTATTTGGCGGTATATATCCTCCGTATGCTACCTTAGTCAAGACCATCTCCGAGCCACTTTGTCAGAAAATGTCTCACTTTGCTAAAGACAAGAATCATGTAGAAAGAATGTTGAGAGGGCATTTAGAGTTCTCCAAACGCATGGACCTACTAAACAATGGGATCCGAAGAGCTTGTGGGAGGTGATGACATGTTGTGTGATCATGCACAACATGATCATAGAGGATGAGGGCAAGAATGTTTCCGCAACTCTTGAATTTGGAACATGAGTGATCCTATCGAACTTCCAGAGTAGAATCCAGCCATGTTTGGTGAATTTTTTCAAATGCATCAACAAATCTAGGAGCAACTCATGAGCAACTAAAGCAAGATTTGATTGAGCATAAGTAGACGGTTAAAAGGGACAACTAGTACATATGTTATAGTTGAATTCAAGGTTGACCTGCCATAATTTAAAAACTTTGTTGGATTGTAATATTTAAATTAGAAGTACTGTTGCATTTGAAACATTTTTAGATAAACTACAACTTAATATGCGGTTATATTTCGAGCTTGTGGACTTCTACAAAAAGGCGAATGTGTGTGGCTACGGTAGGATGCAGGGGCAGAGCCAGGATTTGGACATGAGGGGGCGAAAAGCCAATGTTAACACAACTCATGGAACATCATGATATTTTTAAGTCTCATGATAGTTTGATGATAAATCATAAAAACATATGTTTGGAACTACAAAAGCATGTTCTGTTTTCTATTAACTTAGATTGAACTCTACAATCAGTAGTGTTGAACAAGTTGATAATCGTCGGCCATCCGACCCGATCCCCGACAGCCCGCCCGCCCCGCCGCACCACCGGACAGGGAGGCCCACCTCGGGGCCGCCGCCCCGGATCCAAGGTCCTCTGCCCTAGATCAGGTGGAGCAGTGCATGCACTGCCACCACAGCCGACGATAGGATGCCGGCCAGCCGCCACACCGCCAAAGTCCAGATCTGGACCGTCATGAACCAGATCGGCGCCGCCGCAGCCCAGATCGGGATCACACCCTCGAGCCAGGGAGCCCCGTGTCGCTCTTTGACCCGCGAGAGGGAGGAGCGCCTCCGCCGCCGCCGGCACACGCACAGGCTAAGCCCGGCGCCTACCACCGACGACGACGGAGGGAAGGGAGAGGAAGGAGCGGTGACCTGGTGGCTAGGGATGGAGCCCCTCGGTCGCCCGCGCGGAGGGTGACAGAGGGGAGGGTTGTACGGATTTTGTAGCGAACGTGTGGATAAGCCTACGAGGCTTTCTCCAATTGGATGGATCACATTATCTAGATTGTCCAGAGCGGAAACAATAGTCAGCCACGACCATACTCTACATATATGGCAGTATGGGCTACTGGGCTTAAGTCTTCCATATTAAGTGTAAAACTAGTTTTTACACGGGCTTAATGATGCAATTATCTACAGCCATTAGGAATGTACAGTACACATTTGCTAAAAAAGGAATTTATAGTACACAATCTGCTAAAATCGGTTGAGGGGGGCGACCGATTGGCATGGGTCTAGCCCCTGCTCGCCCCCCTTGTCTCCGCCCCTGGTAGGATGGCCAATTTTCACATCAGTGTCCGTGGACTGATTTCATCGGTTTGCGGACAGATGCGGTGTTTGATTTAAGGATCAACGATGCAGATGCCCTAAGCAATAATAATTTTCTAAGTTTTAAAGAAATGTGATAGGGAGAATGGTTTGAACTTTTAGATAGAGGATCTCCTAGTGATGCTTCTAGGCTGGCGCTTGTTGGGCGAGTTGAACCTAGGATGGTTGCCGTCAGTCAGGCACCGGAAGGAAGTCCTGTTGTTGCGGCTGGTGTGCAGTCCAGTCAGGATCCAACCCGTGAGCTGTCGGTCAGCTTGCTTTCATGGCTGTCTTCTCACCACAAATCCCTAACAGTAGCATTATATCCATGTTCGTTAACGCATAATCAATGGCGTAACGTTGTGAAAAGAAAAGTATGAATGAATAGCTAATGGCGTAACGACGTGACTTGCCCCGGCCGAGACGAACGTAACGCAGGCCAGCTAAAAGGAATCTGCACTAGAGCTCACGTCCCTTACTCCTCAGGACTGCGCACAGGACGGTTAGGCAATCTACAATCACATAAATTGACATCTCAAACATCCCAACTATCTACTACCCCCTCCGTTCCACAATATAGTGCACCCGCATTTTCTAAGATTTAAGTTTGGTCATAAATTTAATCAATGAGACCGATTGCGACGGGAACAAAAATTATACCACTGAATTCGTTATTTTGATACGAATTCAGTGGTATAATTTTTGCTCTCATCGTAGTCGGTCTCGTTGGTTAAATTTATGGTCAAACTTTGAACTCGGAAAGCGCGAGCGCACTATATTATGGAACGGAGGGAGTATAAGGTTTGCATGGTTTGTTGGAGGGATAATGACGGCGGCGCGCCTTCGACTCATTCTACTGTTTATACTCGTAGCTAGATGGTCTACGGATCTAGGTATAACTTTTACTTTTAATGTTTTTTATTGCCTTGATAGATGATGAATAGATTGGAACATTTTTTCAAAAAGAAAAACATCCGCGGACCCGTACGGTCAATGTCCAGTCATTCCACTTTGAGTCCATGTTAGTCTGTGCACGCGGCCATGCTCTTCATTTTCCGTCTTATACATCGGCTCACATTCATAAGATTCATGGAAATGGAGAAAGAGAAAAAATGTCAAGGGTGAGCTAAATCCTACACGACGCATCGCCCGGACACGACCGGGAATCCCCATATCTTCCCCATATATGGGCTGGGTATAAGGGCTTGCGGACATCCTGAACATACGGCGACAAAGTGGGATCTAGTCGGGTCATTATTTTCCTTTTCTCTCATGTCCAGATAGTGATCGGGTTGTCCATCCGGATGTTTGTGGAAGATTCGAGGGGACCGGTTGTATATACTCTTTGGATTCCTTGCCTTTCGTGGGCGCTGGTTTGCCTCGTATCCAATGGTCTTAGGGTCATGGAAGTGCGATGGAGGTATTCTGATTCAGTTTTTGGTTTCTTTTGAGTTTATTAGTGGTTGTGTTTTGCTCAAGAAGGCGAGACGATGGCGATTTCTTTGGAGATGGAATGTGGTTCTCCCATCTGCTGCCGCCTTGAGGGTGTGTTTAGCGTCATTGAAAGATGTGTTGAGTGTGTCTTCGGTGGATCTTGTGGCATTTGATCTATGATTGTCTTTGATGGATCTGTTTAGATCCGATCTTTGTCCTTCAATGTTCATGTGTTACAAGTTAGATCGTTTCGATACACGCTTCCTTTTGTCGGCGACGGTTGCTATTCTATTGCGCTAGTCCTGTAAGGTCTTAGCACAATGGTTATTCGATCATGTACTATAACAAAGTTTGCCCGGTTCGATTAGGGAGAAGAGATGGTGGATGTGTCTTCGGTTTGCTCTAATGTTTTGTAGTTGTCGTTAGGTGGTCTACAGACTTGATGAGTAAGGCCAACTCCAACTCGCAACCCCATTCTGTCCGGCCGCGTCCGTTTGGGCCGAAAAAGACAGAAATGGCGGCCCAACATGCGCCCACAAACGAACATGCGTCCATTTTTTGTCCACTCCGATCCATTTTTGGCCCAAATTTGAGTCACGTTTGCATCGAAACGGACAACGCATGGACGGGCAAGACGCGAGCCCTTGTCCTCCCCTGACTTGCCCGCCGGTGGCACAACGCTCCCATTTCCCATTTCTTTCCCCAAAACCCTCCTGCCCCTTCCCGTTCCATGGCCAATGCCCGGAAGCAACCCGCCGCCACCATCCTGGCCGCCACCTCCGCCTGTCACGTGACGAAGAAGAGGCAAAAGAAGCAGAGGTCAGAGCTCACGTCGGCAGAGCTCGACCGACTCGACCGAGAATCGACCAACAGAAGAGCCCGAAGGTCCGTTCAGGCAGAGTCAAAAGTTGTTGCCGAGTACGCCCTTGAGGCCACCGCCGCGCAACACAAGGCCGCCGTTGAGGACAACAAGGTCATCGTTGCCAAGGCCACGCAGGCAGTGACGACGTGCGTCCTTCTCAAGCTAGGGTTGTGCCGACCCGCACCGGCCACTCTTTCCAACGCCGCCATGGCCCCAGAGAGCACACGCTCGTCGACCATTTGCCCTCACAGGGCCAGTCACCGAGCTCCTCCGTAACACCGCAAATGGTCAGTGTTCATCTATCGTACTCCCATGCTGCGACCCGGTTCTTCATGTCGTCAGACGGCAGCATGATCACGGCGGCCACACCCGCCCCCATGGCCGTCATCGACCTCAACGTCATGCCTAGGTCCAGTGGCGCCGGTCAATCGGCCACCGGGATGCAAAGGAAGCAGCTGCGGTTGATGGCCAACATTCCAAACGCACGCAACCTGTTCAATGGAACGCCCAACCCAACGCCAGGCCAAGACGACCCCGACTTCAATGCTTTCATGGAGAACGTCATCTACGAGGGCCGTGGCCAAACCTTACACCCCCAACGGCCAAGGCCAAGGCTTTGATCCCTACGAGACCCAAAGCGAAGATGGTCGCGACCAAGATGAAGAGACTGACAACATTGGCCATGGAAACCATGAAGAAGAGGCCGACGACCATGGCAACTCGTGGCATGATGACCTTTATTGCAAAGACGAAGAAGGGGGCGTAGACATTGAGGATGAGCCATTGTTTCTCGACGAGCTCACCCAAAGAGTCAATGCCTAAAAGAGAAAGCAAAACATTAGCACGAGATCATACACTAAAGATGAGGACATGTTGATTTGCGAGAGTTGGAAGGAAATAGGGCAAGATCCCAAGACCGGCGCCGAGCAAAAATGTGTCTTTTGGCGGGGGGAGAATTCATGCGACCTTTCATGAACGTCGGAAGTTTCCGCCCTACAAGTTTGTGAGCACCCGTGCCATCAACTCAATCCAAAAGAGATGGGGGTTTATCCAATAAGAATGCAACAAGCTTTTGTGCCGCGCTTGAGAGCGTCGAAGCCCATCCCATGAGTGGCCTAGGCGTGGGCAACTTGGTATGAACTTTTCTCTTCATTCCTATGCCATGTTCATGTTTGTTGCATTTTGTGTCCTTCGCTATTACATTGTGGCCTTCTCTTTGATCGTGCAGGCATTTCAAACTTTGGAAGCCTTCAAGGCCCAACATGCGAACAAGCCATTCACTGTCATCCATTGTTGGACGCTCGTCAAAGATTGTCTCGAGTTCAAGATCAATATGATGCTCTAAAGAATAATGAGGGTCGACGGCCGTGAGTGGGGACGGAGATGGGGTGAAGAGACCGAGGGGCCAAACCAACTCGAAGGTGGACGAGAAGCGTGATGCGGCATCTTTCACCTTGCAAGAAACTTTGCAAGGCATGATGACCGAAAAGGAAGCAAAGGGGACGAGGAAGCACCAAGAAAAAGGAGGATCAAATAAAGGCCTACATGGAGCTCCAAACAAAGAAGCTCGACATGGAGAAGCCCATCAAGAGGAGGAAGCTCGAGATCGAGGTGGACGTCCAAACGAAGAAGCTCGAGATCGTTGGCCACCAATGCAAAGACCAAAGAAAAAGAGGTGGTGCTAGGTTTCATGACTGTGCACTTGAGCAAGATGTCCCCGAAAAGAATAAGTTGGTTCAAGAATATGCAAAAGGGGATGATCGATGGAGGCGAGTGAGACGGCTTGTGCGCTGACATGAACTATGAAGGCTGCGAGACATGAACTATGGTCATTTTGTTGGGCAGGTATGTGTGTCGGCCGTTGGCTTTTGTTGTGAGCGTGAAACTATGAGGATTATTCATTTTGTAGGATGGCATATGTGCCGGCCGTTGGCGCTCAGGCCGACATGAACTATGGCTGCTAGCATGAACACTGGTCGCGGTGCTAAATTTCAGTTTTCGACTTTTTGCAAAAACTTCAGACGGCCGGACGAATGTGTCCGCTTGTTGAACACACAACGAGCGTAAATGGAGAAATGGAGAACGTCGTCTTTTTGCAAGATCCAAACGATCAGAATCCGAATAAAACGAAGGTTTTGGCCTAAGTTGAAAGTTTTTCTTTTAAATGCCCTTCCGAGTGCCGACCCGCTGGCGGGGCAGACGTACCCCCTTGTTCGATGCATCTCTGACAGGTGGGCCCAGCATTCAGCTCATGGTCGTCAGCTCGTGGCTCTGGAGGAAGAAAAATTAGTATAAAATCTGATTCAGCCTTGGCTAATCCGCGCAATAATTATCGCGAGGGGAGGGAGCCCGAACGAAACGACCAAAGCAAAGCGAAAGAGAAGAGAAATCGGCCGGTCTTCCCTCGCTGGACTAACTAGCGAGTAGAGAGAGAGAGAGAGAGAGAGCATCAGAGCAGGCGAATCACATCGCAGAGCCAAGGCAGCAGCCTCATCGCCGCCGGTGGTTCGCTTCCTGCCGCCCCACCAAGCCCCGAATCAAAGCCGGGGCTGCGCCTCCCTCCCTGCTATTGGTGTTGGTTTATCGCGCGGCTGGCCGGGGGCGCTGTCGTGTGCTGCGGAGAGGAGGACCGGAGGGGGCGGAGCATGGACGGATCCGCCGCGGCGGAGCTGGAGAGAGCGGAGAGGGTGGTGAGGCGGTGGAACTCCACGGCGTCCGCGCCCGCGGGCGGCGGGGGCGGGGGCGGGGGCGGGGAGGACCAGATGCTGTTCGACGGCGGCGGGGACCGGGCGGAGGCCGAGCGCTTCCTCCAGGCGGTGGACGACCTCCGCCGCCTCGCGCCGCCGTCCCCCGGCAGCCCGCGCCGCACCTCCTCGGCGGGGGCCTCCGGCGCCGTCCAGGTCGCCATGGCGCGGCTCGAGGACGAGTTCCGCCACGTGCTGGCGTCGCGCGCGGTCGACCTCGAGATCGAGGTGCTCGCCGACCTCAGCTCGCTCTCCATGTGCAGCGACCGCTCCAGCTTCTCCGACGTCGGCGACGCGCCGCCGGTGGACGACGACTCCGTCGAGTCCTCCGTCGGCCGCCGCAGCAGCTACCGCTCCATGCGCAGCATCCGCGAGATCGACCTCCTCCCGCCCGAAGCCGTCACCGACCTCAACGCCATCGCCTCCCGCATGGCCGCCGCCGGCTACGACCGCGAGTGCGTCCAGGTCTACGCCTCCGTCCGCAAGCCGGCCGTCGACTCCGCCCTGCGCCGCCTCGGCGTCGAGAAGCTCACCATCGGCGACGTCCAGCGGCTCGAGTGGGACGCCGTCGAGGTCAAGATCCGCCGCTGGATCCGCGCAGCCCGCGCCGCCGTCCGCGGCGTTTTCGCCAGCGAGCGCCGCCTTTGCTTCCTCATCTTCCACGACCTTCCCGTCTCCAACCCCACCATCGCCACCCCCGCTCCCACCACCACGCCCGCCGCCCCCTTCGTCGAAACTGTCAAGGGCGCCGCGCTGCAGCTCTTTGGCTTTGCCGAGGCCATCAGCATCGGCCGCCGCTCACCGGAGAAGCTCTTCAAGATCATTGATCTGCACGATGCACTGGCCGATCTGCTTCCTGATGTCTCCGATATCTTCGCCGCCTCCAAGGCCGCGGAATCCATATATGTGCAGGCTACCGAGATCAGGGCGCGTCTGGCTGATGCTGTCCGTGGGATACTCTCCGAGTTCGAGAGCGCCGTTCTCCGTGACCCGTCCAAGACTCCAGTACCCGGCGGCACCATCCATCCCCTCACTCGCTATGTGATGAATTACATTGTCCTCATTTCAGACTACAAGACGACACTTTCTGAGCTGATCGTGTCACGGCCATCAGCTAGCTCGCGCGTTTCTGCTGAGGGCAATGAGCTCAGACCGTCATTTCCTGATCTGGACCTTCCTGATCCTGACAGCCAGCTACCCCTTTCTGCTCATCTCATCTGGACTATTGTGGTTCTTGAACACAACCTTGAAGGCAAGGCATCACTCTACAAGGACCCGGCACTCTCTCACTTGTTCCTAATGAACAATGTGCACTATATCGTGCACAAGGTAAAGGACTCGCCTGAGCTCCGGGGACTCATTGGCGATGTGTACCTAAAGCGGCTCACAGGTAAGTTCCGGTTGGCAGCCACAGCTTACCAGCGCAGTGCATGGCTTAAGATCCTGAATTGTCTAAGAGACGAGGGTCTCCATGTCAGCGGTGGCTTTTCATCAGGAATATCCAAATCAGCACTTCGGGAGCGCTTCAAGTCTTTCAATGCTGCGTTCGAGGAGGCACATAGGGCTCAGTCTGGGTGGTATGTGCCTGACACACAGCTGAAAGAAGAGCTTAGGATCTCAATAGCAGAGAAGCTGCTCCCAGCATACCGGTCCTTCCTTGGTCGATTCCGGCATCATATTGAGAATGGGAGGCATCCAGAGTTGTACATCAAATACACAGTTGAGGACCTTGAGATATCTGTGATGGATTTCTTTGAGGGGTCTCCACCTCCGCCGCATAATAGGAGGAGATCCCATGGATGAGAGATTGCTTGAAGCTTGCAGTAGTCGTATCACTTGGTTGGGTGTTGTTGCCGAGCATTCTTTAATTCTTCGGTGAAGCCAGTGCAGGCAGTCGGGTATGTATTTTGTTTCACTCTCACGAGACTTAAGGGTGTAGTTGGTGATGATTTCTTCTACTAGAGGTAATCTGAAACAGAATCAGGATCATATTGACGCTGTCAAAAGTCTTGGTGTTTCTTCCTCAGTTGGCGATCTTGTGCATTTGTTAAAGTGTTGTTGTAATTTTGTGTAGCAGCATGTTTATATAGGAATGTTCTTTTAGTAATGTCGCATAGTTGTAAGTTGTAATTTCCTGGTCTTCATTTGACCTTTAGCTGGGTGTCCTGCCTTCCTCTTGGTTGAATCAAATATAAATACGAAGATTGCACTTGATAGATTAGATATAAAATCAGCTGTGCTACTTGTGTTGCAATTTTATATTATGTAGGATAAAGTTCTTGCCTCAAGTTTCAGTTTTGAGGTTTCCACCCCAGGTCCCTTTTCCAGTGAAATACCAGTATCTATCACTCCCCTGTCTTGAATTCTTGATAAATAAACCCTATGCTCTAGCAGATGGCAGCGAATTGATCAATGTATCATCTTGTTGCACTCGGCAGTAGACTAGAGTATCAGAGCTTTGATTTGGGCTGGTATTTAGTTACATAGAAAAGAAGGCCCTGTACCTGTTAACCAGTGGTGCAGCCATAATATGCTCATCATGTCTTTGTCCCTATTTAGTGGTTGATAAGTTGCTTACTGTGTGGATCTACTGGTGTGCTAAGGATTTCAGTAACGATCATAGAAAAGCAAATATAAGTACGAAGGTAACAGAAAGGAGGCTAGAATATTAATAATAATATTCAGATTCTGCTATATCTGTTAAACCTTTCTATCATGTACAATTTAACACACAATTCATCGTTCCTGGCTGTTACCTGCTATCACATATTACTCCCCGTGTAAAGAAAGATGAGAGCGTTTAGATCACTATGATCTAAACACTCTTAGGGCCTCTTTGATTTGTACGATTTTTGAAAACATGGGAATAGGGAAAGTATAGGGTTGGAGTGGCATGCCCACCTGAATACTAGTACAGGATTAGCAATGAGTGCTTGATGCCACAGGAAAAACAAAGGAATTTTGAAAAGAGGTTGGAGTGGAGGTTAGATTTCCTGTGAAATGTAGTACAAAAGATTCCGTAGAAAAAATTTCTATAGGATCCAATCCTATGAATCAAAAGACCAACATAGGAAAAAATCCTAAGAATTTCAATCCTTAAGAAATCCTATAAAATTCCTTTGAATCAAATGAGCCCTTATATTTCTTTACGGAGGGAGTACGTTACAAGAGCTCTGAAAGGAAAAGGAAAGAAAAAACTATATTTTCCAGAATACAAACATGCGAATATTGGCAAGAATCAGGTTAGGTCACTCGTAGGGTGCATAACGAGAATACAGTTGAGCGAGAAGCAATGAGAGACATTTGTTGGCATGCATACAGCTCACAGCTTAAATACTCCGCATTATCACGTCCCTGACCCAACATTGCCGAATGCAGAGGCCGGCGCAACGGACACTGATTGCATCATCATCATAAGCAGCCAGGCCAATCATTCCCTCCCCTGTCGTGTCGTTAGAACAGATCCAGCACATGCTAACCGAATAACCGATGCCGCATCACGTAACAGCAAGGGAACCCCAACGAACAACCGACCCAATCGGCAGTTCCGGCAGGGGCAGAGCCGAAATGGTCTCAATTCTCAAGCGGAAAAGCAGGTGCGCTATAAGGGCATGTACAATGGTGCTATCTTTCGAGTGCCATGTAGGATAAATGATGAGGTGGAGGAGAGAGACTCAAGAGAAGGTTTGTCTTCTCTTATTTAAGATAAGACAAGAGATGATCTCTTAGCATAATATGTCTCATCACATTTTTAGGAATTGTCAGTTATTGAAGATAAGGCTAAGAAATGACCCATTGTAGACATTTTTCTTTGTCATCTTTAAATTACATGCAAAACTTAAGATAAGACTATTTTATCAACCATTGTACATGCCCTAACGTGTTGTGCTACTGTATGTTTTAGTTCTTCATGTATAGGATGGTTTTTGTTGAGCAGAGCTGGGACGATGCCATCTGAAAGCCCGGACCGACCCGGGACGGGAGGCGAATGGCATTTGGTTTCGTGCGTGCGGTGCCAGGGGCGACGACGGGTGCCGGAGAGAAGTCAGCGGGCGCCCGTGAGGGTGAGGCGTGCCAGCCAAAATCCCAGCGTCCAGTGGTGCGGTCAGTGCGCGCGCTCGTGCGGCTCGTGAGCCGGAAAAGGCGAGGGTGCTTCACAGGCGGCCCCGGTCGTCCGTGCGGCGTCCATGGGTCCTCCTTTTCCGAGAAGAGTTTTCCAACCGCAGGCGCAGGTGGTGCCTGCCGTGATCGATGCCGACGGCCGGCCGTTCCTCCGCTGTAGGTGCGCCATCTGGATGTGGAGGCGCGCGCACTCGTCGTCCGTCCGGCGTCACGACGGTGATCCCACCGAAAGCAGGACCGGGATGTCCGCTCAGCGATCGTGCATGTTCGTTCGCTTCATCGCTTGGTCTAAATTCCTCGACACGGCGGCCGGGTATATTCTCCGATGACGAATACAAGTCTCGGTCTGCTGCTGCTGCTTTGCGCATCCTCCCTTTTTTCGGCTCTTATTGTTCTTTCCAGGACGTGCGGCCGCAAAGGGTGCTTCTGCTCGTGCGTAATTTATTTATTTTTGTGTGGATTCCACTATTGTACCGCTGATTCAAGGGCAGTCAAGACTCAAGAGGGGGTACGGATTTCTTGCTCCTGGGCTCCATGGAGACTGGTTTTGGAAAGAAGAAAAAAAAACAATATTCATATTTTGAAGTTTAAAAAGTACGCGTGTGTATAGAGGGATGTATACTAAAACCACAACGCTTATTTTGGATCGACAGGGTACTACATTTCTGTAAAAGTTCATGATGAAATATGTTTTAGCGTGAGCTGCACAATAAAACAAGATCATGGACTTTTAGGGCAAATAGTGTGTGTGCTATTTTCGCAAAAAAAAAGAGTGTGCTAGAAATACATTTTTTTTTCTGATCAAACTGAATCTACAAGCTATACATGTAGGCTCACAAACTTCAACAGCAGGTAAAGGTTTTGCTGCTGTCCGTAAAACATCTGAAAATTGTGAGGTTTCAGTCTTTCAACGACTACACTAACCTTGGGATGCTGAAACCAAAAGGGAAATCTCAACACATTTATAGCAACAAATAATTGCACTCGCAGAAGTACTGCCAACATTCGTGTTCACATAAACTAGAAGCAATACGAGATCTACCAAAGAGAAGTATCATACACCATACATCCCCTATAACGCCACACATGAACTGTTCCTATCATATATAATCATCCTTACAGTGATGCATGCACTGTATGAAAAAACCAATGGAGGAGAAGGATTTAACAAGGAAGAAACCCCTCCAAGGACCGTATCCCAACGACTAGAATTAGCACGGCCGATCCCTCTGCTAAATACCAAAATTGTTCTAGCATATCCACTTCAAAGGATCTGATGAGGCGGCCTCATCAGATGCGTCACTCCCTTTTGTTTGCTTCGTCGTCTTCGTCAAAAGATGTCACACTGTCTGTGCTCTTCGTCGCTTTGGCGTCTGTTGACGAAGCTACGCTCCACCCGTTGTTGGAAACAATGGGCCTTGGCCTTATTAATGACAGGCTGTCCTCTCGATCAAACTTTTCACTTGCATCATTGGTAAATCTGAAATGAAAAGCCCAAGAGCTTCAGAGAACATATCCGTTTCTATCCACAAAGATCTACATTGCACTTTGGTTAGCTCAAAATTCTTACATGATGCAGCAAGTGTTTACATGAGAAAAAAAGACAAGTTGTAATGTAATTTTGTTGTACAATGTATAGCAGGTTTTGAGAAATTTTAAAATTGGGTTTTTATCAGTTATGCCACCGGTTGTGTCCCACTACTCAATTTTGCCACTAGAAATTTCAACTGCTCAAAAATGCCATCGCTTCATTAGACACATGCTCAAAAATGCCACTAAACACCATTATTGTGATCTCAAATCTCTTTTGCCATGTTATAATGACATAAATACCTATGAACCAACATGCCAGCTCTCCCTCTATCTCACTACAATAAAGTATGGGGCCCACTTGATCCCAACAGCGTTCTTATTTTCCTGTAAAATTATTCGCTTGGTTACTCCTGACAAGTGGGGCCACACATATCATTGTGAGATAGAGAGAACTGACATGTGGGTCTAGACTTATTTTTGTCATAGAACATGGTCAACGGGTTTGACGTAAAAACAACAATGTCTAATGGCATTTTTGAGCAAATATCTAATAGAACGATGGCATTTTTGAGATATCTAATGGCATTTTTGAGCAAGCATCTCACGGATTGATGGCATTTTTGAGCAGTTGTAACTTCTAATGGCAAAACTGAGTAGTGGGACACAACTAGTCCTGACAACATTTTTTGAGGTTGCACGTTTGCATTTGTGACAAAATGGCAGTAGCAGGCAACACTTCCCAACAATAAATGGTAGCATGACTGAAGAGACAGCTTAATGGCATGCTTCCAAATTTCCCGATATTCGTAGAACAGATGATTGGTACTGCAATTCTACTGCTAGGAAATCGCAGTGAGACAGTAAGGCCAATGTATTAGCCAGGTTGAAGTCATCAAAAGAGTAGGATAATACCTCATTGAGCTCTGAGAAGGCGCCCACAGGTAGGAAATGACGCAAAGAAGTGAGAATGATAGGGCATGCCAGAAAGCAGGAATTATCCATGCATACTGCCACCGCTCATTGAACACATCTGTCGATTTGAAGTAAATCTGCAAAAAGTTACAATTCTACTATCAATGAACAAAAAGTAGACACATAACCAAGTGAGATGTAGTACATTGCATCTGAACAAAAAAACTGCCAGATTCTTAAAAATAGAAAGGTACGGATATGATTTAAAAGAATACTCCCTCCACAAAGGGTGAAGACAATGAATAAACAATATTTGGTAATCCAGAATCCAAATATAGTTTTTAATACATCACTATACCTCATAACCAATCCAGCCGATAGATACCAGAACAGTAATAGCCAATGCAATAGTGAATTTCCTATAAATGTCAAGTTTGGCCATCAACCTTCTTGCCTATAAAGAACACAACAAAAAAGATCATGAATGTTCAGTGCATTTTCTTAAATTAAACCGGGTACAGAAGAAAAGGATAGGGCACCATAACAGATACTGCAAACGAAATAATAGAGAATAGCGAGCAGAAAAGAGGTTCTGCTCACCTGAAGTTGGCTAAGGGTCTTGGCTAGAGAAATAAATATCCAAACAATGAATGAAGCATCCAAGATAGCCACTGGATAGACCAAAAATAGCCGAGCTTTTCCAGACAGATCATTCACAGTACCTAGATTTTCCACTAGCTCAAGAATTTCTGTAGCTACAAAGAATGTTCCTCCAAGCATGACCACTTTCGATGTCAGACCACCCAAAGTAGGCCTCACAACTCCATACCCCATCGAGACAATGAGAATAATAAGACGAGCCACTGTTCTTTTAATAGTCCCAAATGTTACAGCCCAAAATGTGATGGCCTTTGCCCGAACTCCAGTCTCATTGAACTCAGCATATTCAAAATACCACAATGCCATCTCAAGCATACCCAATGTAATAACAAGAGTAATACAGTTCTGAAGTGGAAGAACCTCTCGCCAGAACTTCATGTATTGATAAAACCAATAGATACCAAGTATCACGAAAGCAAATGACATCAGCCCAAAGAAGTTCTTAAGAGGTGCCATCCGACCTGGAAGGTAGCCAGTAGGATTTTTCCATATGGTTTTCCCGTCGATTTCCAGTCCAGCAAGTGCCGGGTCACAGTGTATAAAGTACATATTGTACATCCCAGTTTTCTTTACTGGAATGGTCCTTGAAGGCAGCGTTGCAATCAGATCACTTCCATCAAAAGAAGCAACAAACAACTGTGGCCAGCCAGGATTCACCTGCGATGGGCGGTAGATGACAGAGCCTTCAACACAAGCTCCCAACTTTGCAAGATCTGATGTACAGCAAATTGCTTTTTGACCACCATATGCTGATCCACCAATCATTTCACGATCTTCTATTTCAAAGACAATTATCTGAACCTTAGATGAAGTAGTTTCTTTCACAGAATCATTAGCCTCCTCTGGCCTCCTAAACGTAATCTTGTCAAACCTGAAAAGTGGAGGAAATATGAAATTCGAGCCTACAGGAAGGAAGGATGGCAGCAAGATAAGCACCTAATTATAGTGAAGCAAGCTAGTACTAATGCAATTCGAAATGCTCAATTAAAGTAGCAACCAATAAATGATGAGTGCAAAATGCGTGTGCCCATCTCTACTAAGAACATGCTAGTATGCATTTCCATAACAAATTTAAATTGAAGGAACAGGGTGTCATTTCCTATGATTTTTAGTTTACTGGCGCAAACACAACTTGGAGAAAATTTAAAGTTTGATTGACCTTGCTCCTCGACAAAGTTGTGCTGCCCATGACTTGATATACTACTAGTACTAACTTCATATAGCCCTCATTAAGTATGCCAGCTACACGCCTACACCAACTCATGCCATAAATTGCAAACTAATCAAGCGTAGTAATTAACTCAACAATGCACATGTAGCTAGAATTACTCAGCGGGAATGGTGCCCCTCTCAGCACAATTTCCGTGAAGATCCAATTGCGCCCTCTCAGGAGCACCTACCCACTTTGACCCATCTATACTACCAAAAACCATCCAAATGCCCGACAGAACCCCGGGGACGACGGGATCCAAGATCTCATCTGCAAACCGAGGCTCCGCTACACCGCGGCCGGCTGTAAAGACGATGCAAGCAAGCCACTGGGGAGCAAAAACCGCGAGACAAACTACCGTATGAAGGCGTCGGCGGCGGCCTCGTCGTCCTCCTCCTCGGCGGTGGCATTGGCGGGGGAGACGGGGGCGTAGAGGCCCTCGCTCCCGGCGTGGAGGATGAAGGCATTGCCCTTGTTGAGGAAGCTGAGGCCGCTGTACTCGTGCACCGAGGCCTCGCCGGTGCGGAGGAGCGCCGCGACGGAGATGGCGACGGCGAGGAAGAGGGGGAGGGCGCGTGCGGCCGCCGTGTCGACGGCCATGAGGCGGGCGGCGTAGGGGAGGACACGCGAGGCTGGATCTGGCCTGCGCGAAGCTGATGAGTGAAGTGGGTCGGCGGAGTTGGGGGAAATGGCAAAACCGCAAAGGCCAAGCGGAGGGAGCCGCTGTCGCCTGGGGTAGGAAGGAAGAAATTGGGGAGAAAGGCTGTGTCGGCGACTGCACTGGACCAGTTAAAATGGTTATTCTTTTTTTTGATGGTTAAAAATTGGTGTTGGTCAATGACAGGCTGATAGCCCTAACAGAGTTCTTAACTCAGTTCTTAATTAGGTCCATTGCTTCAGAAAAAAAACCATTGGTTGCTCTTCGTAGAAAACAAAAAAGGTTTTTATTTAATTTGGCTCCACCGGAAACTCGGTTGCCGAAAATTGCAACATGATGGTTCCGTAGAACCGCTCTGGAAATAGCGTGAACCTGCCAGGAGGGCTCCATGGTGTAGAACCGCTCCACCGCCTTCACAATCTAGCACGTTCGACATTGCACCGCTTGCGTTGACCTTCGTCCAGTTCTCCTCAAACGGGCACCACTTCTTCGTCACAAGGCGCTTAACTGTGCTTGCTTCTTCATAGACTGTCCTTCATTCCTTCAACAAGTACAACACTTGATATTAAATGAATGTACGATCTTCAAACTTCTTAGACTCCCTTGTGTCGTTCCTTGATAATACTTCGTTTTTGTGATTCGCAAATGGAATAGAAAGTATCCACATCTATCTCCCCAGAGGTGACCCTGAGTTATCAAACCCACGAGAGGAAGGTCCCCTTGAAGCTAGGGTCTCTGACAAGATTTTGCTAAAGAAACAATTTCAGCTTTTGACCGGATTGAAATCAACAACCTTGAGTTGAACACTTATAATAAAAATAGGTACGGGTATGAGGTCTTAATGCTTACAACCATGTATTTGTGTTGGGACCAAATATGATCTTAATTTGTGTATTGAAAGTCACCCATCGAGATGTGCTTGTTACGAACCGAAGTGAGGGATGTGTCCAAATTAAATCTTGACCAGAACGCGCCGTGCATCAGGAATCAGTTGTCCAACCGAAGGCCTATTCGTCTCACGGGGTTGCCTTGATAATTAAGATTATAATAATCAGACAAGAGATTTGGGTGTTTAATGACTACACCTCCTAAATCCCCAGAGATAGGATCCGTGTTACCGTACTAAACCCTTCTGTCACTAGTGTTCAGAATAACACTTCACAGTCTCCCTGCCTTTAGCCTCCCCGTGGCTCGCTCTTCATGATCCTAGGTACCTGCAGGGATGAAGAATGCAGACGAGACAAGAGACATATATAGAACAATTTTATATCACACACACGAGACGTTAATTCAAAGCACTTCCATTGATCCCCACAACAAAATACAAAGGTTTGCAAGGCTCTTGCCTCAACACATACCTTACCAAACTACTCACACATGGAGATCAGATCACACGAAGAACACATTGAAGAACACATCATGGAGATTGATTGATTGATAATATGTATTACAATGGATGCCATGTGCGATGCACGATTACAAGTATGATCTAGTGGAAGATGAACTGTGGTGGTGATGGTGACTATGGAGATGGAAATGGCGGCGGCTAGGGTTGATGGAGATGAATGAGGATGACTCTGTTCTGGCTTCGTTCGCGGATGTTTTGTTGAGATTTCGGCCTCGACTCCTTTATAAAAGTTGTTCAGGTGGATGAGAGGCCTCATTTTCCATGCCATACAACCTCTTGTGCGAGCGGTCATGGTCACATGGAATGTCGTCTTTGGTGTTGTTTCTTTTGGTGCACTGAGGCCTTGCTAGTGCGGAGGAGCGCAACGACGGCGACGGCAAGGACGAGGGGGAGGAGGAGGGCGTGTGCGGCCGCCGTGTCGGCAGCCATAAGGCGGGCGTGTGGAGGGAGGGGGAGGGGAGGACACACGAGGCTAGATCTGGCCTGCGCGAAGTTGATGAGTGAAGTGGTCGGCGGAGTTGGGGGAAATGGCAAAGCTGCAAAGGCCAAGCGGAGGGAGCCGTTGTCGCTTGGGGTAAGAAGAAATGGGGGAGAAAGGCTGTGTCGGCGACTGGACTGGACCAGCTAAAATGGTTATTCTTTGATGGTTGAGAATTGGTGTTGGTCAATGATAGGTTGATAGTACTAACAGAGTTCTTAACTCGGTTCTTAATTAGGTCCATCACTCTAGGAAGAAACCATCGTTTGCTCTTCGTGTGAAACAAAAAGGTTTTTATTTAACTTGGCCCCACCGAAACTCGATTGCCAAAAATTACAACATTTGGTATAACCGTGCAATTAAAAAACACAATTGTGGAAAAAACGTTACCACCGCTATCGTATTTTTTCGAATGATTTGCTGCATTTTATTAAAATGACTTTGACACACTCCTAGGTTGCCACCGTAATAACACACTCTGACGGTATCTTGAACCAAGTTTTACAAAGTTTATTTATGTAGGCTTCACTGAACGAATTATGCATGACTTTATTCACTATTTGTGCACCATTTGACCCTAAACTCCTCAAGTGAAAAGGGAGTAACTCCTTATCCTCTTCAAAAATTGGCTCAATGGTTGAGGGATCCTTCGTCTTGTCGTTGATCCTGTGGATGTCTAGGAGTCAGTTCCAGGGTCAGCATCATGACACCAAAATCTCATGCCAACTAAATAGCCCACCTGCATGCCAAATTTTGACCAGCTTTGGATTAATAATGGAGGGGGAAATGGCATGATCCTACCAGGAAGGCTCCATGGTGGTTCTGTAGAACCGCTCCCCCACCTTCACAATCCAGTGCGTTTGACATTGCACCATCTGCGTTGACCTTCGTCCAATTCTCCTCAAGCGGGGACCGCTTCTTCGTCACAAGGTGCTTAACTGTGCTTGCTTCTTCATGGACCCCCTTCATTCCTCCAGCAAGTACAACACCCGATCTTAAATGAATGCAGGATCTTCAAATTTCTTGGAATCCCTTGTGTTGTTCCTTGATGATACTTTCTTTTTGTGATCACAAATGGAATAGAAAGTATCCACACTTTTTTCCAGAGGTGACTCTGGGTTATCAAACCCACAAGAGGAATGTCCCCTTGAAGCTAGGGTGTCTAACAAGCTTTTAAAGAAACAATTCCGGCTTTTGGTCGGATCGAAATCAACAACCTTGAGTTGAACACTTACAATAAAAATAGGTACAAGTATGAGGTCTTAATGCTTACAACATTCTATTTGTGCTGGGACCAAATAAGAACTTAATTTGTGTGCTGGAAGTCACCCACTGAGATGTGCTTGTTACGAACCTAAGTGGGGGATGTGTCCAAATTTCATTTTGACCGGCACGCGTCCTGCATCAAGAATCAATTGTCCAACCGAAGGCCCTATCCATCTCGTGGGGTTGCCTTGATAATTAAGATTATAATAGTCAGACACGAGCTTTGGACGTTTAATGACTACACCTCTTGGATCCCCGGAGATGGGATCCGTGTTACCATACTAAATCCTTCTGTCACTAGTGTTCAAAAGAACACTTCACGATATCTCTGCCCTTAGCCTCTTCGCGGCTCACTCTTTATGATCCTAGGTATCTGCGGGGATGAAGAACACATACGAGATAACAGACATCTATGGAACAATTTTATTTCACACATATGGGACATTAATTCAAAGAACTTTCAGTGATCCCCACAACAAATACAGAGCATTTCAAGGCTCTTGCCTCAAACCATACCTTATCGAACTACTCACACATGGAGATCAGATCACACGAAGAATGCATTTTTTACAGAAAGACTGTAAGGGAACCCCCTACAGTATAATTGATGCAACAAACCCAAATTGCAAGTACTATGCCTTGAACCTGGGTGTGTGGGAAGGCATCAGCCCCTTCCCACCACTAGGCTATGCCTTAGTCTGCCACAAAGAATGCATTGTAGAACACATCATAGAGATTGATTGATTGATAATATATCTTACAATGGGTGCCATGTGCGATGCATGATTACAAGTATGATCTAGTGAAAGATGAACTATGGTGGTGATGGTGGCCATGGAGATGGATGAGGATGATTGTTCTGGCTTCGCTCGTGGATGTTCTATTGACATTTTGGCCTCGACCCCTCTATAAAAGTTGTCCAGGTGGACGAGAGGCCTCGGTTTCCATGACATACAACCGCTCATGCAAGCGGTCGCAGTCACATGGAACATCGTCTTTGGTACTGTTTCTTCTGGTGTGCCTCCTCCTGATTTCTTCCATCTCCTCCTTCACTCCTTTCCATGTTCCCAGTGGATTTCATCCATATTTTAGTCCATTTCATGTAGGAACACAAAAAGAGAGGATTTGTGGAATCCTTTGCATTCATTAGTCATTAGTGGTAATATCGGAGCGAATATCTCGGTTTAAACAAATGGTAGTTGAGTGTAAAAATATCACTCATCAACTCCTCAAGCTTAAACTTGATCGTCCTCGAGCAACATAGAGAGAAATTCAAATCATAAGGAACTCGGTCGTTTAAACTGAAATAATGAGAAAGTTTTGGTTCACTTATGATCGGTACGCCTAGATACCCTCCGCTTCTTGACCTGAAACTTAGCAAAGTTGTAGAAGTGGCATGGTTATTATGCAAGTGTTAGTGAAGCAAAGATAATCAACTCATTTTTTTTGATCTACAGATAAAACAACTTTGCAACACTCAATTATATTCCTCTAGGTAACACTTGTTTGCAGGAAATGCACGTAAAAGTTTTCTTTGGATAGAGCTACTAAAACATAAATTATAGAGTGAAAGGTATGTAAAGAAACATGATGCTAGAGTGTT
This sequence comes from Triticum urartu, assembly GCF_056163025.1. Lineage (NCBI taxonomy): Eukaryota > Viridiplantae > Streptophyta > Magnoliopsida > Poales > Poaceae > Triticum > Triticum urartu. Next base: position 417,080,471 of record NC_141877.1, on the reverse strand, counting down.
CATAAACATACCCACAAATGTCTCATCCTGAAGGCTCTCAAACACTTCGTTTCAATCTTTATTTGCTGAAACTTTAGTTGTCACGTGAAAGGATTATGCCAAATAAGTGATCATGCATAGAGTTTCGTTGTGGCTTAATTTTGGAACTATGGATCTTTGATGTATGTCTCTTTTGAGATCTTGTGATCAGTTCCCATTATTTACCACATACGCACACATTCAAGAGAAAGCTGAATAATATTCGATTGTAGTGTTGCCACTACGTACGGTAACAAACTCATAGCCAAAATCCGAGTCAAAGCTCTGGTGGATCGTTCGTTGGACAACAGAGTCCTCAACATAACATCAAGAGAGGTGACAAAGCCGCAGTTACACACATACATGTCCATATAGTAGCAGGGCCATAGCACGAGCGAGAAGCTAAAGCACCATGTAAGTGATACAACACAGATTTTTGGCATAATCTCGTTCACCCTTCAACTAAGTTCCCCTAGACAATTTAATCCACAAGTGCTATCAAATCTATTAAAAATTAACACTATGGGGTTGAGTTTCTAACATTGTCTTCTCTACAATTTTTCTCAACACCCAAGTCTTTGAAGACTTTCTCTTGTGCATGGTTAATCTTAGTTATGATCATTTCATTTAAAAACAGTCCCACGACAAGTCTTGTTATCTAGATTGAATAGAACAAAAACTACAAAATATTTCAGCTACTAGAACAAAACCTTCGTTTAATTATCAAGACTTACTCCCTCTTGCACACATCACACATACTACTGCTACATCTACTCTAAGAATTTCAAGTGTAAAAGACGGGATCATAGGACATACCTTCACGGTCATGAATTTACACACTTCTCTTCCTTATGCTTGCATTCCTCATTGTCCAGCGTAGATCAACTCCTCTGAAATATAAATAAGAATGCAAAAGAACTCCAAAGGGTCAAAAAGAAAAAAGAACAAAGCAAAGATTATTCTATTTTCTTCATTTTTTGGTTTTTGAAAACTAAATTGCAAACGAAAAATTGCAACGGCAAAAACAAAAACTAAAAGGCAAAGTGTTGGAATAGGCTAGCACGGGTATTTTGAAACTTAACAAGCTGAAGCACAACCTCATTATAATTTATTCAAATAATACCACTACATCTTGATGTAGACGTGGTAGTAACCTCCCCCAAGGTTAAGCTTTTGCAAGCCCAAATCGGTGCGATCATTGTGTCGGTTGGTCAGGAGCTCATCCTTGGCTCTAGTTGGAGAAGCTTGAACTCATGTAGGTGGACGTGTCTCGAAGGGACATGGAGAGTCTACTCATAACATTGATGGAGCCCTGGAGACTGTAGAGGTCCGCATAGGTGTTGTAGGCTTCTTGTTGTGGCTATTCTTGGGGCTCCTCCTCCTATGTGGCGAGCTCTTCTTCATCTACTTGTTCTGGTTCGGGGCCTTCTTGGTCAGAAGCTACATCTCCTTCCTGTGGCATATAATGCAATTGTACATTTTCTATGGAGAAACAGTTAGGCATAGGAGTGGGCAAAAAGTATGCCACTCCAAGAATTCTGATGCAATGATGACCATGACTAACTACTACCATTCCAGTGCTAGTAAGAACACGGATATTAATAAGGTTGTTACCGACAATGGGGCAAAGGTGATTGTAGTTGACGCCAAGGGAGTTGGCCAACCCGGTGATCACTCCTCCACACACGATTCGGGTCATAATGTCACGGATGTGTCTTTTTTTGTAGTGTCTCCTTGTGCATGATTTGCTTGATGCATGAGGTGTAGCAAAAGTATTGCCCCAAGCTTGGGCGAATAACCAACATCAAGGTTTGCTGCTTTCCAGAGAATTAGCATATTCTCATCATTCACCTTAGAAACTTTTCCTCGTGCCTAGAATGAGTTAGTGATAACATAATAGAAATAATGTATAGCAAGACTTTTAATGCAACTGGCTCTTTGCCTAGAGCCATGGCGGCTCACCTGTTAGAAGGATTGCCTCGGGTGCGGATTAGTAAACTCGTAAACATAGCGAATGTCATCATGGTTGTTGGGGAAGCCAAAATGAGTACATCACTCATCAGGAGTGATGTTGAAGTCCTGGTCCAAGAGACAGAAAGTGATCCGCTCCTCATCATATGCATTTGGCATAAGACCAAGATCATGCGAGAGAGTACTAAGAAACCCAAGCATCATGCATTAATATGTCTCACATCCCTGGCAAACAAAATGGTGTAACCCAACATTATCACAAAGTAAATTGAAATAATTAGTAATACCTAGCTTGGCGAGTGTTGACTCACAAGCCCACTTGGTTGCTTTGATCTTCCTTGCACTAAGCTTATGGTATTTCTTCCTTGCTTCACGGTCGGTGAAGACGACCCCTCAGTGAAAACTTGTTGTTTTTGTTGTTGGGGAACGTTGCAGAAAACAAAAAAAATTCTACGTTTCACCAAGATCAATCTATGGAGTCAACTAGCAACGAGAGGAGAGTGCATCTACATACCCTTGTAGATCACGAGCGGAAGCGTTCAAGAGAACGGGGATGATGGAGTCGTACTCGCCGTGATCCAAATCACCGATGACCAAGTGCCGAACGGACGGCACCTCCGCGTTCAACAGACGTACAGAGCGGATGACGTCTGCTCCTTCTTGATCCAGCAAGGGGGAAGGAGAGGTTGATGAAGATCCAGCAGCACGACGGCGTGGTGGTGGATGCAGCAATGATCGCAGCAGGGCTTCGCCGAGCTTCTGCGAGAGGGAGAGGTGTAGCAGGGGAGAGGGAGGCGCCAAGACTTGAGGTGCGGCTGCCCCTCCCTCCCCCCTTTATATAGGCCCCCTGGGGGGGGTGCCGGCCCTGGAGATGGGATCTCCCAAGGGGGGGGGCGGCCAAGGGGGGTGGAGTGCCCCCCAAGGCAAGTGGAGGCGCTCCCCACCCTAGGGTTTCCAACCCTAGGCACAGGGGGGCCCAAGGGGGGGGTGCACCAGCCCACTGTGGGCTGGTTCCCCTCCCCACTTCAGCCCATGGGGCCCTCCGGGATGGGTGGCCCCACCCGGTGGACCCCCGGGACCCATCCGGTGGTCCCGATACAATACCGGTGACCCCGAATCTTTCCCGATGGCCGAAACTACACTTCCTATATATAATTCTTCACCTCCGGACCATTCCGGAACTCCTCGTGACGTCCAGAATCTCATCCGGGACTCCGAAAAACTTTCGGATTACTGCATACTCATATCTCTACAACCCTAGCGTCACCGAACCTTAAGTGTGTAGACCCTACGGGTTCGGGAGACATGTAGACATGACCGAGACGGCTCTTCGGCCAATAACCAACAGCGGGATCTGGATACCCATGTTGGCTCCCACATGCTCCTCGATGATCTCATCGGATGAACCACGATGTCGAGGATTCAAGCAACCCCGTATACAATTCCCTTTGTCAATCGGTACGTTACTTGCCCGAGACTCGATCGTCGGTATCCCAATACCTTGTTCAGTCTCATTACTGGCAAGTCACTTTACTCGTACCGTAATGCATGATCCCATGATCAACCACTTGATCACTTGAGCTCATTATGATGATGCATTACCGAGTGGGCCCAGAGATACCTCTCCGTCATACGGAGTGACAAATCCCAGTCTCGATTCGTGCCAACTCAACAGACACTTTCGGAGACACCTGTAATGTACCTTTATAGTCACCCAGTTATGTTGTGACGTTTGGCACACCTAAAGTACTCCTACGGTATGTGGGAGTTGCACAATCTCATGGTCGAAGGAAATGATACTTGACATTCAGAAAAGCTACAGCAAACGAACTACACGATCTTTGAGCTAAGCTTAGGATTGGGTCTTGTCCATCACATCATTCTCCTAATGATGTGATCCCATTATCAATGACATCCCCATGTCTATAGCCAGGAAACCATGACTATCTGTTGATCAACGAGCTAGTCAACTAGAGGCTCACTAGGGACACATTGTGGTCTATGTATTCACACATGTATTACGATTTCTGGATAATACAATTATAGCATGAATAATAGACAATTATCATGAACAAGGAAATATAATAATCATTTTATTATTGCCTCTAGGGCATATTTCCAACAGTCTCCCACTTGCACTAGAGTCAATCATCTAGTTACATTGTGATGAATCGAACACCCATGGAATTCTAGTGTTGATCATGTTTTGCTCTAGGGAGAGGTTTAGTCAACGGATCTGCTACATTCAGGTCCGTATGTACTTTACAAATTTCTATGTCTCCATTTTGAACACTTTCATGAATGGAGTTGAAGAGACGCTTGATATGCCTGGTCTTCCTGTGAAACCTGGGCTCCTTGGCAAGGGCAATAGCTCCAGTGTTGTCACAGAAGAGAGTCATCGGCCCCGACGCATTGGGTATGACTCCTAGGTCGGTAATGAACTCCTTCACCCAGACTGCTTCGTGTGCTGCCTCCGAGGCTGCCATGTACTCTGCTTCACATGTAGATCCCGCCACAACGCTTTGCTTGCAACTGCACCAGCTTACTGCCCCACCATTCAAAATATACACGTATTCGGTTTGTGACTTAGAGTCATCCAGATCTGTGTCGAAGCTAGCGTCGACGTAACCCTTTACGACGAGCTCTTCGTCACCTCCATAAACGAGAAACATGTCCTTAGTCCTTTTCAGGTACTTTGGGATATTCTTGACCGCTGTCCAGTGTTCCTTGCCGAGATTGCTTTGGTACCTTCCTACCAAACTTACGACAAGGTTTACATCAGGTCTGGTACACAGCATGGCATACATAATAGACCCTATGGCTGAGGCATAGGGGATGACACTCATCTCTTCTATATCTTCTGCCGTGGTCGGACATTGAGCTGAGCTCAATTTCACACCTTGCAACACAGGCAAGAACCCCTTCTTAGACTGATCCATATTGAACTTCTTCAATATCTTTTCAAGGTATGTGCTTTGTGAAAGACCTATGAGGCGTCTTGATCTATCTCTATAGATCTTGATGCCTAATATATAAGCAGCTTCTCCAAGGTCCTTCATTGAAAAACTCTTATTCAAGTAGGCCTTGATGCTGTCCAAAAGTTCTATATCATTTCCCATCAAAAGTATGTCATCTACATATAATATGAGAAATGCTACAGAGCTCCCACTCACTTTCTTGTAAACGCAGGCTTCTCCATAAGTCTGCATAAACCCAAACGCTTTGATCATCTCATCAAAGCGAATGTTCCAACTCCGAGATGCTTGCACCAGCCCATAAATGGACCGCTGGAGCTTGCATACCTTGTTAGCATTCTTAGGGTTGACAAAACCTTCCGGCTGCATCATATACACTTCTTCCTTAAGGAAACCATTAAGGAATGCCGTTTTGACGTCCATTTGCCATATCTCATAATCATAGAATGCGGCAATTGCTAACATGATTCAGACGGACTTCAGCTTCGCTACGGGTGAGAAAGTCTCATCGTAGTCAACCCCTTGAACTTGTCGATAACCCTTAGTGACAAGCCGAGCTTTATAGATGGTCACATTACCATCCGCATCTGTCTTCTTCTTAAAGATCCATTTATTTTCTATGGCTCGCCGATCAACGGGCAAGTCAGTCAAAGTCCATACTTCGTTTTCATACATGGATCCTATATCGGATTTCATGGCTTCCAGCCATTTGTCGGAATCTGGGCCCGCCATTGCTTCTTCATAGTTCGGAGGTTCACCGTTGTCTAACAACATGATTTCCAAGACAGGGTTACCGTACCACTCTGGTGCAGAACGTGTCCTTGTGGACCTACAAAGTTCAGTAGCAACTTGATCTGAAGTTTCATGATCATCATCATCAACTTCCTCTCTAGTCGGTGCAGGCACCTCAGGAACATTTTCTTGAGCTGCGCCACTTACTGGTTCAAGAGGTAATACTTCATCAAGTTCTACCTTCCTCCCACTTATTTCTTTCAAGAGAAACTCTTTCTCTAGAAAGGACCCATTCTTGGCAACAAAGATCTTGCCTTCGGATCTAAGGTAGAAGGTATACCCAATAGTTTCTTTAGGGTATCCTATGAAGATGCATTTTTCTGACTTGGGTTCGAGCTTTTCAGGTTGAAGTTTCTTGACATAAGCATTGCATCCCCAAACTTTTAGAAATGGCAGCTTAGGTTTCTTCCCAAACCATAATTCATACGGTGTCATCTCAACGGATTTCGACGGAGCCCTATTTAAAGTGAATGCGGCAGTCTCTAAAGCATAGCCCCAAAATGATAGCGGTAAATCGGTAAGAGACATCATAGATCGCACCATATCTAATAGAGTGCGATTATGACATTCGGACACACCATTACGCTGAGGTGTTCCAGGCGGCGTGAGTTGTGAAACTATTCCACATTTTCTTAAGTGTGTGCCAAATTCGTGACTCAAGTATTCTCCCCCATGATCTGATCGCAAGAACTTGATTTTCCTGTCACGTTGATTCTCAACCTCACTCTGAAATTCCTTGAACTTTTCAAAGGTCTCAGACTTGTGTTTCATTAAGTAGACATACCCATATCTACTCAAGTCATCAGTGAGGGTGAGAACATAACGATAGCCACCGCGAGCCTCAACACTCATTGGACCGCACACATCAGTATGTATGATTTCCAATAGGTTGGTTGCTCGCTCCATTGTTCCTGAGAACGGGGTCTTGGTCATTTTACCCATGAGGCATGGTTCGCACGTGTCAAATGATTCGTAATCAAGAGACTCTAAAAGTCCATCTGCATGGAGCTTCTTCATGCGTTTGATACTTATGTGACCAAGGCGGTAGTGCCACAAGTATGTGGGACTATCATTATCAACCTTACATCTTTTGGTATTGACACTATGAATATGTGTAGCATTACGCTCGAGATTCATTAAGAATAAACCATTCACCATTGGAGCATGACCATAAAACATATCTCTCATATAAATAGAACAACCATTATTCTCGGATTTAAATGAGTAGCCATCTTGAATTAAACGAGATCCTGATACAATGTTCATGCTCAAAGCTGGCACTAAATAACAATTATTGAGGTTTAAAACTAATCCCATAGGTAAATGTAGAGGTAGCGCGCCGACGGCGATCACATCGACCTTGGAACCATTCCCGACGCGCATCGTCACCTCGTCCTTCGCCAGTCTCCGCTTATTCCGCAGCTCCTGTTTTGAGTTACGAATGTGAGCAACCGCACCGGTATCAAATACCCAGGGGCTACTACGAGTACTGGTAAGGTACACATCAATTACATGTATATCACATATACCTTTTGTGATGCCGGCCTTCTTGTCCGCTAAGTATTTGGGGCAGTTCCGCTTCCAGTGACCACTTCCCTTGCAATAAAAGCACTCAGTCTCGGGCTTGGGTCCATTCTTTGGCTTCTTCCTGGCATCTTGCTTACCGGGTGCGGCAACTCCCTTGCCGTCCTTCTTGAAGTTCTTCTTACCCTTGCCTTTCTTGAACTTAGTGGTTTTATTCACCATCAACACTTGATGTTCCTTTTTGACTTCTACCTCTGCTGATTTCATCATTGAATATACCTCAGGAATGGTCTTTTCTATCCCCTGCATATTGAAGTTCGTCACAAAGCTCTTGTAGCTTGGTGGAAGCGACTGAAGGATTCTGTCAATGACCGCATCATCCGGGAGATTAACTCCCAGCTGAGTCAAGCGGTTATGCAACCCAGACATTGTGAGTATGTGCTCACTGACAGAACTATTTTCCTCCATCTTACAGCTGAAGAACTTGTCGGGGACTTCATATCTCTCGACCCGGGCATGAGCTTGGAAAACCATTTTCAGCTCTTCGAACATCTCATATGCTCCGTGTCGCTCAAAACGCTTTTGGAGCCCTGGTTCTAAGCTGTAAAGCATGCCGCACTGAACGAGGGAGTAATCATCAGCACGTGTCTGCCAAGCGTTCATAACGTCTTGGTTCTGTGGGACGGGTGCATCACCTAGCGGTGCTTCTAGGACATAATCTTTCTTGGCAGCTATGAGGATGATCCTCAAGTTCCGGACCTTGTCCGTATAGTTGCTGCCATCGTCTTTCAGCTTGGTTTTCTCTAGGAATGCGTTGAAGTTGAGGACAACGTTGGCCATTTGATCTACAAGACATATTGTAAAGATTTTAGACTAAGTTCATGATAATTAAGTTCATCTAATCAAATTATTCAATGAACTCCCACTCAGATAGACATCCCTCCAGTCATCTAAGTATATAACATGATCCGAGTTAACTAGGCCGTGTCCGATCATCACGTGAGACAGACTAGTCAACATCGGGGAACATCTTCATGTTGATCGTATCTTCTATACGACTCATGTTCGACCTTTCGGTCTTCTGTGTTCCGAGGCCATGTCTGTACATGCTAGGCTCGTTAAGTCAACCTAAGTGTTTGCATGTGTAAATCTATCTTACACCCGTTGTATGTGAACGTTGGAATCTATCACACCCGATCATCACGTGGTGCTTCGAAACAACGAACTGTCGTAACGGCGCATAGTTAGGGGGAACACTTTCTTGAAATTATTATGAGGGATCATCTTATTTACTACCGTCGTTCTAAGTAAACAAGATGCAAAAACATGATAAACATCACATGCAGTCAAATAATATTGACATGATATGGCCAATATCATATAGCTCCTTTGATCTTCATCTTGGAGCTCCATGATCATCTTGTCACCGGCATGACACCATGATCTCCATCATCATGATCTCCATCATCGTGTCTCCATGAAGTTGCTCGCCAACTATTAATTCTACTACTATGGCTAACACGTTTAGCAACAAAGTAAAGTAATTTACATGGCGTTTCTCAATGACACGCAGGTCATACAAAAATAAAGACAACTCCTATGGCTCCTGCCGGTTGTCATACTCATCGACATGCAAGTCGTGATTCCTATTACAAGAACATGATCTCATACATCACATATATATCATTCATCATTCATCACAACTTTGGCCATATCACATCACATGACACTTGCTGCAAAAACAAGTTAGACGTCCTCTAATTGTTGTTGCAAGTTTTTACGTGGATGCAATAGGGTTCTAGCAAGAACGTTTTCTTACCTATGTAAAAGCCACAACGTGATTTGTCAACTTCTATTTACCCTTCATAAGGACCCTTTTCATCGAATCCGCTCCAACTAAAGTGGGAGAGACAGACACCCGCTAGCCACCTTATGCAACTAGTGCATGTCAGTCGGTGGAACCTATCTCACGTAAGCGTACGTGTAAGGTCGGTCCGGGCCGCTTCATCCCACAATACCGCTGAAGCAAAATAAGACTAGTAGCGGCAAGAAAGTTGACAACATCTACGCCCACAACAAATTGTGTTCTACTCGTGCAAAGAGAACTACGCATAGACCTGGCTCATGATGCCACTGTTGGGGAACGTTGCAGAAAACAAAAAAATTCTACGTTTCACCAAGATCAATCTATGGAGTCAACTAGCAACATGAGGAGAGTGCATCTACATACCCTTGTAGATCGCGAGCGGCAGCGTTCAAGAGAACGGGGATGATGGAGTCATACTCGCCGTGATCCAAATCACCGATGACCAAGTGCCGAACGGATGTCACCTCTGCGTTCAACACACGTACGGAGTGGATGACGTCTCCTCCTTCTTGATCCAGCAAGGGGGAAGGAGAGGTTGATGAAGATCCAGCAGCACGACGGCGTGGTGGTGGATGCAGCAATGATCGCAGCAGGGCTTCGCCGAGCTTCTGCGAGAGGGAGAGGTGTAGCAGGGGAGAGGGAGGCGCCAAGACTTGAGGTGCGGCTGCCCCTCACCCCCCCTTTATATAGGCCCCCTGGGGGGGCGCCGGCCCTGGAGATGGGATCTCCCAAGGGGGCGGCGGCCAAGGGGGGTGGAGTGCCCCCCAAGGCAAGTGGAGGCGCCCCCACCCTAGGGTTTCCAACCCTAGGCGCAGGGGGCCCAAGGGGGGGGGGCACACCAGCCCACTGTGGGCTGGTTCCCCTTCCCACTTCAGCCCATGGGGCCCTTCGGGATGGGTGGCCCCACCCGGTGGACCCCCGGGACCCATCCGGTGGTCCCGATACAATACCGGTGACCCCGAATCTTTCCCGATGGCCGAAACTACACTTCCTATATATAATTCTTCACCTTCGGACCATTCCGGAACTCCTCGTGACGTCCAGGATCTGATCCGGGACTCCGAAAAACTTTTGGATTACTGCATACTCATATCTCTACAACCCTAGCGTCACCGAACCTTAAGTGTGTAGACCCTACGGGTTCGGGAGACATGTAGACATGACCGAGACGGCTCTTCGGCCAATAACCAATAGCGGGATCTGGATACCCATGTTGGCTCCCACATGCTCCTCGATGATCTCATCGGATGAACCACGATGTCGAGGATTCAAGCAACCCCGTATACAATTCCCTTTGTCAATCGGTACGTTACTTGCCCGAGACTCGATCGTCGGTATCCCAATACCTTGTTCAGTCTCGTTACCGGCAAGTCACTTTACTCGTACCGTAATGCATGATCCCGTGATCAACCACTTGATCACTTGAGCTCATTATGATGATGCATTACCGAGTGGGCCCAGAGATACCTCTCCGTCATACGGAGTGACAAGTCCCAGTTTCGATTCGTGCCAACCCAACAGACACTTTCGGAGACACCTGTAATGTACCTTTATAGTCACCCAGTTATGTTGTGACGTTTGGCACACCCAAAGTACTCCTACGGTATCCGGGAGTTGCACAATCTCATGGTCTAAGGAAATGATACTTGACATTCAGAAAAGCTACAGCAAACGAACTACACGATCTTTGAGCTAAGCTTAGGATTGGGTCTTGTCCATCACATCATTCTCCTAATGATGTGATCCCGTTATCAATGACATCCCCATGTCTATAGCCAGGAAACCATGACTATCTGTTGATCAACGAGCTAGTCAACTAGAGGCTCACTAGGGACACATTGTGGTCTATGTATTCACACATGTATTACGATTTCCGGATAATACAATTATAGCATGAATAATAGACAATTATCATGAACAAGGAAATATAATAATCATTTTATTATTGCCTCTAGGGCATATTTCCAACATTTGTGCAGTGTTCGTGGATGAACTTGAAGCACCATGAGCGGAGTGGACCTCCTCATATTCTCTTGATCCTCAATACAATGGTCTCTTGGAGATTCATATGATATAACTCTTTTTGCGGTGTGTTTGTTGGGATCTGATGAACTTCGAGTTTATGATCATATCTATGTTTTTATATCCATGAAAGTATTTGAGTTTCTTTGATCTCTTTTATGCATGATCTCTTATAGCCTCCTATTTCTTCTCTGATATTTTGGTTTTTTCTGGCCAACTTGATCTATTTATCTTGCAATGGAAAGAGGTGCCCGGTAGTGGGTTCGATCTTACGGTGCTTGATCCCAGTGACTGAAGGGAACCGACACGTATGTATCGTTGCCACTAAGGATAAGAAGATGAGATCTATATCTACCGCCATATAGATAAACAGATCTTGTCCACATCATGTCATCGTTCTTATTGCATTACTCCGTTTTTTCATGAACTTAATACACTAGATGCATGCTGGATAGCGGTCGATGTGTAGAGTAATAGTAGTACATGCAGGCAGGAGTCAGTCTACTAATCTTGGACGTGATGCCTATGTAATGGTCATTGCCTGGATATCATCATAATTATTTGAAGTTCTATCAATTGCCCAACAGTAATTTGTTTACCCACCGTTTGCTATTTTTCTCGAGAGAAGCCACTAGTGAAACCTACGGCCCCCGGGTCTTCCTTCTCATATATTTACCTTGCGATATACTTTTCCTTTGCATTTTTGTTCAGATCTATTAAACCAAAAATCCAAAAATACCTTGCTACAATTTATTTTATTTGGCATTCGATCTATCAATCTACTACAATTTACCTCACGTCTGCTTGCCTATCTTGAGGCACCGTACCCCGGAAGGGATTGACATGTTGGAAATATGCCCTAGAGGCAATAATAAAATGGTTATTATTGTATTTCCTTGTTCATGATAATTTTATATTGTTCATGCTATAATTGTATTAACTGGAAACCGTAATACATGTGTGAATACATAGACCACAACATGTCCCTAGTAAACCTCTAGTTGACTAGCTCGTTGATCAATAGATGGTTATGGTTTCCTGACCATGGACATTGGATGTCGTTGATAACGAGATCACATCATTGGGAGAATGATGTGATGGACAAGACCCAATCCTAAGCATAGCACAAGATCGTATAGTTTGTCTGCTAAAGCTTTTTCTAATGTCAAGTACCATTTCCTTAGACCATGAGATTGTGCAACTCCCGGATACCGTAGGAATGCTTTGGGTGTGCCAAACATCACAACGTAACTGGGTGGCTATAGAGGCACACTACGGGTATCTCCGAAAGTGTCTGTTGAGTTGGCACGAATCGAGACTGGGATTTGTCACTCCGTGTGACGGAGAGGTATCTCCAGGACCACTCGGTTATGCATCATCATAATGAGCTCAATGTGACTAATGAGTTAGCCACGGGATCATGCGTTACGGAACAAGTAAAGAGACTTGCCGGTAACGAGATTGAACAAGGAATAGGGATACCGACGATCGAATCTCGGGCAAGTAACATACCGATAGACAAAGGGAATTGTATACGGGATTGATTGAATCCCCGACATCGTGGTCCATCCGATGAAATCATCGTGGAACATGTGGGAGCCAATATGGGTATCAAGATCCCGCTATTGGTTATTGGCCGGAGAGATGTCTCGGTCATGTCTGCATGGTTCCCAAATCCGTAGGGTCTACACACTTAAGGTTCGGTGACGCTAGAGTTGTTATTGTTGGAAATATGCCCTAGAGGCAATAATAAATTTGTTATTATTATATTTCCTTGTTCATGATAATCGTTTATTATCCATGCTATAATTGTATTGATAGGAAACTCAGATACATGTGTGGATACATAGACAACACCATGTCCCTAGTAAGCCTCTAGTTGACTAGCTCGTTGATCAATAGATGGTTACGGTTTCCTGACCATGGACATTGGATGTCGTTGATAACGGGATCACATCATTAGGAGAATGATGTGATGGACAAGACCCAATCCTAAGCCTAGCACAAAGATCGTGTAGTTCGTATGCTAAAGCTTTTCTAATGTCAAGTATCATTTCCTTAGACCATGAGATTGTGCAACTCCCGGATACCGTAGGAATACTTTGGGTGTGCCAAACATCACAACATAACTGGGTGGCTATAAAGGTACACTACAGGTATCTCCGAAAGTATCTGTAGGGTTGGCACGAACGAGACTGGGATTTGTCACTCCGTGTGACGGAGAGGTATCTCTGGGCCCACTCGGTAGGACATCATCATAATGTGCACAATGTGATCAAGGAGTTGATCACGGGATGATGTGTTACAGAACGAGTAACGAGACTTGCCGGTAACGAGATTGAACAAGGTATCGGGATACCGACGATCGAATCTCGGGCAAGTACAATAGCGCTAGACAAAGGGAATTGTATACGGGATTGATCGAATCCTCGACATCGTGGTTCATTCGATGAGATCATCGTGGAACATGTGGGAACCAACATGGGTATCCAGATCCCGCTGTTGGTTATTGACCGGAGAACGTCTCGGTCATGTCTGCATGGTTCCCGAACCCGTAGGGTCTACACACTTAAGGTTCGATGACGCTAGGGTTATAAAGGAAGTTTGTATGTGGTCACCGAATGTTGTTCGGAGTCCCGGATGAGATCCCGGATGTCACGAGGAGTTCCGGAATGGTCCGGAGGTAAAGATTTATATATGGGAAGTCCGGTTTTGGTCACCGGAAAAGTTTCGGGTTTTATCAGTAACGTACTGGGACCACCGGGAGGGTCCCGGGGGTCCACCAAGTGGGGCCACCAGCCCCGGAGGCTTGCATGGGCCAAGAGTGGGAAGGGACCAGCCCCTGAGTGGGCTGGTGCGCCTCCCACAAGGCCCAAGGCGCAGCTAGGAGGAGAAAGGGGAAACCCTAGGCGCAGATGGGCCTAAGGCCCACCCTAGGGCACGCCCCCCTCTCCCCCTCTTGGCCGCCCCCCCTCCATCCCATCTAGGGCTGCCGCCCCCCTAGGGGTGGGAACCCTAGAGGGGGCGCACCCTCCTCCCCTTCTCCTATAAATAGTGGGGGTTTTGGGCTGCCCAAGACACACGATTTGATCTCTCCCTGGCGTAGCCCTACCTCTCTCCTCCTCGTCTCTTGCGGTGCTTGGCGAAGCCCTGCTGGAGTACCACGCTCCTCCACCACCACCACGCCGTTGTGCTGCTGCTGGATGGAGTCTTCCTCAACCTCTCCCTCTCTCCTTGCTGGATCAAGGCATGGGAGACGTCACCGGGCTGTACGTGTGTTGAACGCGGAGGTGCCGTCCGTTCGGCACTAGGATCTCCGGTGATTTGGATCACGACGAGTACGACTCCTTCAACCCCTTTCTCTTGAACGCTTCCGCATAGCGATGTACAAGGGTATGTAGATGCACTCTCCTTCCCCTCGTTGCTGGTTTCTCCATAGATAGATCTTGGTGGCACGTAGGAAAATTTTGAATTTCTGCTACGTTCCCCATCAGTGGAATCATGATCTACGTCTATTGCGTAGATTCTATGCACGAGTAGAACACAAAGTAGTTGTGGGCGTTGATTTTGTTCAATATGCTTACCGTTACTAGTCCAATCTTGTTTCGACGGTATTGTGGGATGAAGCGGCCCGGACCGACCCTACACGTACTCTTACGTGAGACTGGTTGCACCGACTGACATGCACTAGTTGCATAAGGTGGCTAGCGGGTGTCTGTCTCTCCCACTTTAGTTGGAACGGATTCGATGAAAAGGGTCCTTATGAAGGGTAAATAGCAATTGGCATATCACGTTGTGGTTTTGCGTAGGTAAGAAACGTTCTTGCTAGAAACCCATAGCAGCCACGTAAAACATGCAAACAACAATTAGAGGACGTCTAACTTGTTTTTGCAGGGTATGCTATGTGATGTGATATGGCCAAGAAGAATGTGATGAATGATATGTGATGTATGAGATTGATCATGTTCTTGTAATAGGAATCACGACTTGCATGTCGATGAGTATGACAACCGGCAGGAGCCATAGGAGTTGTCTTTATATTTGTATGACCTGCGTGTCAACTTAAACGTCATGTAATTACTTTACTTTATTGCTAAAGCGTTAGCCATAGTAGTAGAAGTAATAGATGACGAGACAACTTCAAGAAGACACGATGATGGAGATCATGATGATGGAGATCATGGTGTCATGCCGGTGACAAGATGATCATGGAGCCCCAAGATGGAGATCAAAGGAGCTATATGATATTGGCCATATCATGTCACTATTATTTGATTGCATGTGATGTTTATCATGTTTATGAATCTTGTTTACTTAGAACGACGGTAGTAAATAAGATGATCCCTCATAATAATTTCAAGGAAGTGTTCCCCCTAATTGTGCACCATTGCGACAGTTCGTTGTTTCGAAGCACCACGTGATGATCGGGTGTGATAGATTCGAACGTTCACATACAACGGGTGTAAGACAGATTTACACACGCGAAACACTTAGGTTGACTTGACGAGCCTAGCATGTACAGACATGGCCTCGGAACACAAGAGACCGAAAGGTCGAGCATGAGTCGTATGGTAGATACGATCAACATGAAGATGTTCCCCGATGATGACTAGTCCGTCTCACGTGATGATCGGACATGGCCTAGTTGACTCGGATCATGTAATCACTTAGATGACTAGAGGGATGTCTATCTGAGTGGGAGTTCATAAGATGAACTTAATTATCCCGAACATAGTCAAAAGGTCTTCGCAAAATTATGTCGTGGCTCGCGCTTTAGTTCTACTGTTTAGATATGTTCCTAGAGAAAATATAGTTGAAAGTTGACAGTAGCAATTATGCGAACAATAGAAAGCTTATGTCCTTAATGCACCGCTCAGTGTGCTGAACCCCAAACGTCGTTTGTGGATGTTACGAACATCGGACATACACATTTAGATAACTACATGATAGTTCAGTTAAACGGTTTAGAGTTGAGGCACCAAAGACGTTTTTCAAAACGTCACGGAACATATGAGATGTTTCGAGGGCTGAAATTGGGATTTCAGGCTCGTGCCCACGTCAGGAAGTATGAGACCTCCGATGATTTTTCTTAGCCTGCAAACTAAGGGAGAAAAGCTCAATCATTGAGCTTGTGCTCAGATTGTCTGAGTGCCACAATCACTCGAATCGAGTGGGAGTTGATCTTCCAGAGATAGTGATGTTTCTCCAAAGTCATTGCCACCAAGCTGCTAGAGCTTCGTGATGAACTATAACATATCAGGGATAGATATGATGATCCTTGAAATACTCGCGATGTTTGACACCGCGAAAGTAGAAATCAAGAAGGAACATCAATTGTTGATGGTTAGTGAAACCACTAGTTTCAAGAAGGGCAAGGGCAAGAAGGGATACTTCATGAAACGGCAAATCAGCTCCTGCTCTAGTGAAGAAACACAAGGTTGAACCCAAACCCGAGACTAAGTGCTTCTGTAATAAGGGGAACAGCCACTGGAGCAGAATTACCCTAGATACTTGGTAGATGAGAAGGCTGTCGATAGAAGTATATTGGATATACATTATGTTAATGTGTACTTTACTAGTACTCCTAGTAGCACCAGGGTATTAGATACCGGTTCGGTTGCTAAGTGTTAGTAACTCGAAATAAAAGCTACGGAATAAACGAAGACTAGCTAAAGGTGAGATGACGATATGTGTTGGAAGTATTTCCAAGGTTGGTCAAATATCGTACGCTCCCTCTACCATCAAGATTGGTGTTTGCGTTGATCATAGATATGATTGGATTATGTCTATCGCAATACGGTTATTCATTTAAGGAGAATAATGGTTACTCTATTTATTTGAATAATACCTTTAATGGTCTTGCACCTAAAATGAATGGTTTATTGAATCTCGATCGTAGTGATACACATGTTCATGCCAAAAGATATAAGATAGTAATGATAGTACCACCTACTTGTGGCACTGCCATGTAAGTCATATCGGTATAAAACGCATGAAGAAGCTCCATGTTGATGGATCTTTGGACTCACTCGTTTTTTGAAAAGTTTGAGACATGCGAACCATGTCTATTGGTGTATATGCATGAAGAAACTCCATGCAAATGGACCGTTTGGACTCACTTGATTTTGAATCACTTGAGACATGCAAATCATACCACATGGGCAAGATGACTGAAAGCCTCGTTTTCAGTAAAATGGAACTAGAAAGCAACTTGTTGGAAGTAATACATTTTGATGTGTGCAGTCCAATGAGTGCTGGGGCGTGTAGTGGATATCGTTATGTTCTTACTTCACAGATGATTTGAGTAGATGTTGAGTACATTTACTTGATGAATCACGAGTCTGAATTATTGAAAGGTTCAAGTAATTTCAGGGTGAAGTTGAAAGATCATCGTGACAAGAGGATAAAATATCTATGATATGATCATAGAGATGAATATCTGAATTACGAGTTTGGCACATAATTAAGACATTGTGGAAATTGTTTCACAACTAATATAGCCTGGAACACCATAGTGTGATGGTGTGTCCGAACATCATAACTGCACCCTATTGGATATGATGCATACCATGATGTCTCTTATTGAATTACCAAGATAGTTTATGGGTTAGGCATTAGAGACAACCACATTCACTTTAAATAGGGCACCACGTAATTCCGATGAGATGACACCGTATGAACTATGGTTTAGAGAAACCTAAGCTGTCATTTCTTAAAAGTTTGGGGCTGCGACGCTTATGTGAAAAAGTTTTAGGCTGATAAGCTCGAACCCAAAGCGGATAAATGCATCTTCATAGGACACCCAAAATAGTTGGGTATACCTCCTGTCTCAGATCCGAAAGCAATAAGGGACTGTTTCTAGAATCGGGTCCTTTCTCGAGAAAAAGTTTCTCTCGAAAGAATTGAGTGGGAGGATGGTGGAGACTTGATGAGGTTATTGAACCGTCTCTTCAACTAGTGTGTGGCAGGGCACAGGAAGTTGTTCCTGTGGCACCTACACCAATTGAAGTGGAAGCTTATGATAGTGATCATGAAACTTCAGATCAAGTCACTAACAAACCTCGTGGGATGACAAGGATGTGTACTACTTCAGAGTGGTACGTAATCCTGTCTTGGAAGTCATGTTGCTAGACAACAATGAACCTATGAGCTATGGAGAAGCGATGGTGGGCCCGGATTCCGATAAATGGCCCGAGGCCATAAAATCCGAGAGAGGATCCATGTATGAAAACAAAGTGTAGACTTTGGCAGAACGGCTCGATGGTCGTAAGGCTGTTGAGTACAGATGGATTTTAAAAGGAAGACGGACAATGATGGTAAGTATCACCATTAAGAAAGCTCGACTTGTCGTTAAGATTTTTTTCGACAAGTTCAAGGAGTTGACTATGATGAGACTTTCTCACTCGTAGCGATTCTAAGAGTCTATTGGAATTATATTAGCGATTACTGCATTATTTATGAAATCTTGCAGATAGGATGTCAAAACATTGTTTCCTCGATGATTTTCTTGAGGAAAGGTTGTATGTGATACAACCGGAAGGTTTTGTCAATCCTGAAAGATGCTAATAAGTATGCAAAGCTCCAGCAATCCTTCTAAGGACTGGAGTAAGCATCTCGGAGTTGGAATGTATGCTTTGATGAGATGATCAAAGATTTTGGGTGTATACAAAGTTTATGAGAAACTTGTATTTCCAAAGAAGTGAGTGGGAGCACTATAGAATTTCTGATGAATATATGTTGTTGACATATTGTTGATCAGAAATGACGTAGAATTTCTGGAAAGCATATAGGGTCATTTGAACGGTGTTTTTCAATGGAAAACCTGGATTAAGCTACTTGAACGTTGAGCATCAAGATCTATAAGGATAGATCAAAACGCTTAATGGTACTTTCAAATGAGCACATACCTTGACATGATCTTGAAGGTGTTCAAGATGGCAGCCAAAGAAGGAGTTCTTGCCTGAGTTGTAAGGTATGAAGTTAAGACTTAAAGCTCGACCACGGCAGAAGAAAGAGGAAGGACGAAGGTCGTCGCCTATGCTTTTGTCATAGGCTCTATACGGTATGCCATGCTAAGTACCGCACCTGATGTGTGCCTTGCCACATGTCTGGCAAGAGGGTACAAAGATGATCTAGGAGTAGATCACCAGATAGCGGTCAAAATTATCCTTAGAGGAATAAGGATATGTTTCTCGGTTATGGAGGTGATAAAGAGTTCGACGTAAAGAGTTACATCGATGCAAGCTTAACACCTATCCGGATAGCTCTAAGTAGAGATACCGGATTCGTATAGTAGAACAGTTATTTGAAATGGCTCCAAATATAGCGTAGTAGCTACATCCGCAAGATGACATACATACGAATCTGAATGTTGTAGACCCGTAGACTACAACCTCTCTCACAAGCATAACATGATCAAACCCAGAACTCTTTGGGTGTTAGTCACATGGGGATGTGACCTTGAGTGTTAATCACATACCGATGTGAACTAGATTATTGACTCTAGTGCAAGTGGGAGACTGTTGGAAATATGCCCTAGAGGCAATAATAAATTGGTTATTATTATATTTCCTTGTTCATGATAATCGTTTATTATCCATGCTATAATTGTATTGATAGGAAACTCAGATACATGTGTGGATACATAGACAACACCATGTCCCTAGTAAGCCTCTAGTTGACTAGCTCGTTGATCAATAGATGGTTACGGTTTCCTGACCATGGACATTGGATGTCGTTGATAACGGGATCACATCATTAGGAGAATGATGTGATGGACAAGACCCAATCCTAAGCCTAGCACAAAGATCATGTAGTTCGTATGCTAAAGCTTTTCTAATGTCAAGTATCATTTCCTTAGACCATGAGATTGTGCAACTCCCGGATACCGTAGGAATACTTTGGGTGTGCCAAACATCACAACATAACTGGGTGGCTATAAAGGTACACTACAGGTATCTCCGAAAGTATCTGTAGGGTTGGCACGAATCGAGACTGGGATTTGTCACTCCGTGTGACGGAGAGGTATCTCTGGGCCCACTCGGTAGGACATCATCATAATGTGCACAATGTGATCAAGGAGTTGATCACGGGATGATGTGTTACAGAACGAGTAACGAGACTTGCCGGTAACGAGATTGAACAAGGTATCGGGATACCGACGATCGAATCTCGGGCAAGTACAATACCGCTAGACAAAGGGAATTGTATACGGGATTGATCGAATCCTCGACATCGTGGTTCATCCGATGAGATCATCGTGGAACATGTGGGAACTAACATGGGTATCCAGATCCCGCTGTTGGTTATTGACCGGAGAACGTCTCGGTCATGTCTGCATGGTTCCCGAACCCGTAGGGTCTACACACTTAAGGTTCGATGACGCTAGGGTTATAAAGGAAGTTTGTATGTGGTCACCTAATGTTGTTCGGAGTCCCGGACGAGATCCCGGATGTCACGAGGAGTTCTGGAATGGTCCGTAGCTAGGAGGAGAAAGGGGAAACCCTAGGCGCAGATGGGCCTAAGGCCCACCCTAGGGCGCGCCCCCCTCTCCCCCTCTTGGCCGCCCCCCCTCCATCCCATCTAGGGCTGCCGCCCCCCTAGGGTTGGGAACCCTAGAGGGGGCGCACCCTCCTCCCCTTCTCCTATAAATAGTGGGGGTTTTGGGCTGCCCAAGACACACGATTTGATCTCTCCCTGGCGTAGCCCTACCTCTCTCCTCCTCGTCTCTTGCGGTGCTTGGCGAAGCCCTGCTGGAGTACCACGCTCCTCCACCACCACCACGCCGTTGTGCTGCTGCTGGATGGAGTCTTCCTCAACCTCTCCCTCTCTCCTTGCTGGATCAAGGCATGGGAGACGTCACCGGGCTGTACGTGTGTTGAACGCGGAGGTGCCGTCCGTTCGGCACTAGGATCTCCCGTGATTTGGATCACGACGAGTACGACTCCTTCAACCCCATTCTCTTGAACGCTTTCGCATAGCGATCTACAAGGGTATGTAGATGCACTCTCCTTCCCCTCGTTGCTGGTTTCTCCATAGATAGATCTTGGTGGCACGTAGGAAAATTTTGAATTTCTGCTACATTCCCCATCAGTTATGGGAAATAGTATGTGGTTACCGAAGGTTGTTCGGAGTCCCGGATGAGATTCCGGATGTGACGAGGAGTTCCGGAATGGTCCGAAGGTGAAGATCGATATATTGGATGAAGGGTATTGGAGTCCGGAATTGTTTCGGGGGTACCAGGTGACGACCAGCGTGTCCGAAAGGGGTTTCGGAGGCCCCGGCAAGCATTGGGGGGCCTTATGGGCCAAGGGGAGGGGGCACATCAGCCCACTAAGGGGCTGAGCGCCCCTCCCACCCCATCTCACGTAACTTGGATTGGTGGGGGCGCCTCCCCTAGGGCAGCCACCCCTCCCGGCTTGGGGGGAAAGTTTCCTAGGGGTGGGGGCGCCCAAACCCATCTAGGGTTTCCCCTATGGCCGCCGCCCCTCTCCTAGGGAACCCTAGGGTGCCTCCTCCACCCCATTATCCCTATATATAGTGAGGGAGAGAGAGGGCAGCCGCACCCCTTCCCTGGCGCAGCCCCTCCCTCCTCCAACTCTTCCTTCTCCTCCGTAGAGCTTGGCGAAGCCCTGCAGGAATACCATAAACTCCACCACCACGCCGTCGTGATGCCGGAGTTCTCCCTCAACTTCTCCTCTCCTCTTGCTGGATCAAGAAGGAGGAGACATCCCCGGGCTGTACGTGTGTTGAACGTGGAGGCGCCGTCCGTTCGGCGCTAGATCGGATCTTCCGCGATTTGAATCGCCACGAGTACGACTCCATCAACCACGTTCTTGTAACGCTTCCGCTTAGCGATCTTCAAGGGTATGAAGATGCACTCCCTCTCTCTCTTTGCTAGCATCTCCTAGATTGATCTTGGTGACACGTAGGAAAATTTTGAATTATTGCTACGTTCCCCAACAGTGGCATCATGAGCTAGGTCTATGCGTAGATTCTATGCACGAGTAGAACACAAAGCAGTTGTGGGCGATGATTTGTTCAATTTGCTTACCGTTACTAGTCTTATCTTGATCCGGCGGCATTGTGGGATGAAGCGGCCCAGATCGACCTTACACGTACGCTTACGTGAGATTGGTTCCACCGACTGACATGCACTTGATGCATAAGGTGGCTGGCGGGTGTCTGTCTATCCCACTTTAGTCGGATCGGATTCGATGAAAAGGGTCCTTATGAAGGGTAAATAGCAATTGGCATATCACTGTTGTGGTTTTCCGTAGGTAAGAAACGTTCTTGCTAGAAACCCATAGCAGCCACGTAAAACATGCAACAACAATTAGAGGACGTCTAACTTGTTTTTGCAGGGTTTGCCATGTGATGTGATACGGCCAAAAGGATGTGATGAATGATATATGTGATGTATGAGATTGGTCATGTTCTTGTAATAGGAATCACGACTTGCATGTCGATGAGTATGACAACCGGCAGGAGCCATAGGAGTTGTCTTAATTTATTTATGACCTGCATGTAAATGAAAATGCCATGTAATTTCTTTACTTTATTGCTAACCGTTAGCCATAGTAGTAGAAGTAATAGTTGGTGAGGCAACTTCATGAAGACGCGATGATGGAAATCATGGTGTCATGCCGGTGACGATGGTGTTCATGCCGCGCCTCGAAGATGGAGATCAAAGGCGCAAGATGATATTGGCCATATCATGTCACTTTATGATTTGCATGTGATGTTTGTCATGTTTTTACATCTTATTTCCTTATAACGACGGTAGCATAAATAAGATGATCCCTCATTAAATATCAAGAATTGTGTTCCCCCTAACTATGCACCGTTGCTAAGGTCCGTTGTTCCGAAGCACCACGTGATGATCGGGTGTGATAGGTTCTAACGTTCGCATACAACGGGTGTAAGCCAAATTTACACACGCAATACACTTAGGTTAACTTGACGAGCCTAGCATGTACAGACATGGCCTCGGAACACGGAAGACCGAAAGGTCGAACATGAGTCGTATAGTGGATACGATCAACATGAAGATGTTCACCGATGATGACTAGTCCGTCTCACGTGATGATCGGACACAGCCTAGTTGACTCGGATCATGTATCACTTAGATGACTAGAGGGGTGTCTATCTGAGTGGGAGTTCATTAAATAATTTGATTAGATGAACTTAATTATCATGAACATAGTGAAAAGGTCTTTGCAAATTATGTCGTAGCTCACGCTTTGGTTCTACTATTTTAGATATGTTCCTAGAGAAAATTTAGTTGAGAGTTGACAGTAGCAATTATGCGGACTGGGTCCGTGAACTGAGGATTGTCCTCATTGCCGCACAGAAGGGCTATGTCCTTAATGCACCGCTCAGTGTGTTGAACCTCGAGCGTCGTCTGTAGATGTTGGGAAACATCTGACATACACGTTTTGATGACTACGTGATAGTTCAATGCGTAATGCTAACGGTTTAGAATTGTGGCACCAAAGACATTTTTGAAACGTCGCAGAACATATGAGATGTTCCAAAGACTGAAATTGGGATTTCAGACTAGTGCCCACGTCAAGAGGTATGAGACCTCTGACAAGTTTCTTAAGCCTGCAAACTAAGGGAGAAAAGCTCAATCGTTGAGCATGTGCTCAGATTTTCTGAGTACTACAATCGCTTGAATCGAGTGGGAGTTAATCTTCCAGATGAGATAGTGATGGTTCTCCATAGCACTGCCACCAAACTATTGGAGCTTCGTGATGAACTATAACATATCAGGGATAGACATGATGATCCTTGAGCAACTCGTGATGTTTGACACCGCAAAAGTAGAAATCAAGTAGGAGCATCAATTGTTGATGGTTAAACCACTAGTTTCAAGAAGGGTAAGGGAAAGAAGGGATACTTCATGAAACGGCAAATCAGTTGCTGCTCTAGTGAAGAAACCCAAGGTTGAACCCAAACCCGAGACTAAGTGCTTCTGTAATGAGGGGAACGGTCACTAAAGCAGAACTACCCTAGATACTTGGTAGATGAGAAGGCTGGCAAGGTCGATAGAAGTATTTTGAATATACGTTATATTATTGTGTACTTTACTAGTACTCCTAGTAGCACCAGGGTAATAAATACCGGTTCGGTTGGTAAGTGTTAGTAACTCGAAATAAAAGGCTACGGAGACTAGCTAAAGGTGAGATGATGATATGTTGGAAGTGTTTCCAAGGTTGATGTGATCAAACATCGCACGCTCCCTCTACCATCGAGATTTGTGTTAAACCTAAATAATTGTTATTTGGTGTTTGCATTGAGCATATACATGATCGGATTATGTTTATCGCAATATGGCTATTCATTTAAGGAGAATAATGGTTACTCTGTTTATTTGAATAATACCTTCAATGGTCTTGCACCTAAATGAATGGTTTATTGAATCTCGATCATAGTGATACACATGTTCATGCCAAAAGATATAAGATAGTAATGATAGTACCACATACTTGTGGCACTGCCATTTGAGTCATGTTGGTATAAAACGCATGAAGAAGCTCCATGTTGATGGATCTTTGGACTCACTCGTTTTTGAAAACATTGAGACATGTGAACCATGTCTATTGGTAGATATGCATGAAGAAACTCCATACATATGGATCGTTTGGACTCACTTGATTTTGAATCACTTGAGACATGCAAATCATACCACATGGGCAAGATGACCGAAAGGCCTCGTTTTTAGTAAGATGGAACAAGAAAGCAACTTGTTGGAAGTAATACATTTTGATGTGTGCAGTCCAATGAGTGCTGAGGCACGCAGTGGATATCGTTATGTTCTTACTTCATAGATGATTTGAGTAGATGCTGAGTATATTTACTTGATGAAACACAAGTCTGAATTATTGAAAGGTTTAATTAATTTCAGAGTGAAGTTGAAGATCATCGTGACAAGATGATAAAATGGCTATGATATGATCATAGAGATGAATACCTGAGTTACGAGTTTGGCACACAATTAAGACATTGTGGAAATTGTTTCACAACTAATACCGCCTGGAACACCATAGTGTGACGGTGTGTCCTAACATCATAACTGCACCCTATTGGATATGGTGCATACCATGATGTCTCTTATTGAATTACCACTATTGTTTATGGGTTAGGCATTAGAGACAACCGCATTCACTTTAAATAGGGCACCACGCAATTCCGTTGAGACGACACCGTATGAACTATGGTTTAGAAAAAACCTAAGCTATTGTTTCTTAAAAGTTTGGGGCTGCAACGCTTAATTATGTGAAAAAGTTTCAGGCTGATAAGCTTGAACCCAAAGCGGATAAATGCATCTTCATAGAATACCCAAAACGGTTGGGTATACCTCCTATTTCAGATCCGGAAGCAAAAGTGATTGTTTCTAGAAACATGTCCTTTCTCGAGGAAAAGTTTCTCTTGAAAGAATTGAGTGGGAGGATGATGGAGACTTGATGAGGTTATTGAACCGTCACTTCAACTAGTGTGTAACAGGGCACATGAAGTTGTTCCTGTGGCACCTACACCAATTCAAGTGGAAGCTTATGATAGTGATCATGAAACTTCAGATCAAGTCACTACCAAACCTCGTAGGTCGACAAGGATGCGTACTACTTCAGAGTGGTATGCAATCATGTCTTGGAAGTCATGTTGCTAGACAACAATGAGACTAAGAGCTATGGAGAAGCGATGGTGCGCCTGGATTCCTACGAATGGCTCGAGGCCATAAAATCCGAGAGAGGATCCATGTATTAAAAAACAAAGTATAGACTTTGGAAGAACTACTTGATGGTCGTAAGGCTGTTGGGTGCAGATGGATTTTAAAAGGAAGACGGACAATGATGGTAAGTGTCACCATTAAGAAATCTCGACTTGTCGTTAAGATGTTTTCCGACAAGTTCAAGGAGTTGACTACGATGAGACTTTCTCACTCGTAGCGATGCTAAGAGTCTGTTGGACTTATGTTAGCAGTTACTGCATTATTTATGAAATCTTGCAGATAGGATGTCAAAACATTGTTTCCTCGATGTTTTTCTTGAGGAAAGGTTGTATGTGATACAACCAGAAGGTTTTGTCAATCCTGAAAGATGCTAACAAGTATGCAAAGCTCCAGGAATCCTTCTAAGGGCTGGAGTAAGCATCTCAGAGTTGGAATGTACGCTTTGATGAGATGATCAAAGATTTTGGGTTTATACAAAGTTTATGAGAAACTTGTATTTCCAAAGAAGTGAGTGGGAGCACTATAGAATTTTTGATGACTATATGTTGTTAACATATTGTTGATCAGAAATAATGTAGAATTTCTGGAAAGCATACAGGGTTATTTGAAAAGTGTTTTTCAATGGAAAACCTGGATTAAGCTACTTGAACATTGAGCATCAAGATCTATAAGGATAGATCAAAAACGCTTAATAGTACTTTCAAATGTATACATACCGTGACAAGATTTTGAAGGAGTTCAAAATAGATCAGCAAAGGAGGAGTTCTTGGCTGTGTTAGAAGGTGTGAGTATTGAGTAAGACTCAAGACCTGACCACGGCAGAAGAGACAGAAAGGACGAAGGTCGTCCCCTATTCTTTAGACGCAGGCTCTACATTATGCTATGCTGTGTACCGCACCTGAAGTGTGCCTTGCCATGAGTTAGTCAAGGGGTACAAGAGTGATCCAGAAATGGATCACATGACAGCGGTCGAACTTATCCTTAGTAACTAGTGGACTAAGGGATTTTCTCGATTATGGAGGTGGTAAAAGAGTTCGTCGTAAAGGGTTACGTTGATGCAAACTTTGACACTAATCCGGATGACTCTGAGTAGTAAACCAGATTCGTATAGTAGAGCAGTTATTTGGAATAGCTCCAAGTAGCGCGTGGTAGCTGCATCTACAAGATGACATAGAGATTTGTAAAGCACACATGGATCTGAAAGGTTCAGACCCATTGACTAATAAACCTCTCTCACAAGCGAGATATGAACAAACCCCATGGGTGTTGGATTCATTACAATCACATAGTGATGTGAACTAGATTATTGACTCTAGTGCAAGTGGGAGACTGTTGGAAATATGCCCTAGAGGCAATAATAAAATGGTTATTATTGTATTTCCTTGTTCATGGTAATTGTCTATTGTTCATGCTATAATTGTATTAACTGGAAACCGTAATACATGTGTGAATACATAGACCACAACATGTCCCTAGTAAACCTCTAGTTGACTAGCTCGTTGATCAATAGATGGTTATGGTTTCCTGAACATGGACATTGGATGTCGTTGATCACGGGATCACATCATTGGGAGAATGATGTGATGGACAAGACCCAATCCTAAGCCTAGCACAAGATCGTATAGTTCGTCTGCTAAAGCTTTTCTAATGTCAAGTATCATTTCCTTAGACCATGAGATCGTGCAACTCCCGGATACCGTAAGAATGCTTTGGTTGTGCCAAACTTCACAACATAATTGGGTGGCTATAAAGGCACACTACGGGTATCTCCAAAAGTGTCTGTTGAGTTGGCACGAATCGAGACTGGGATTTGTCACTCCGTGTGACGGAGAGGTATCTCTGGGCCTACTCGGTAATGCATCATCATAATGAGCTCAATGTGACTAATGAGTTAGCCACGGGATCATGCGTTACGGAATGAGTAAAGAGACTTGCCGGTAACGAGATTGAACAAGGTATAGGGATACTGACGATCGAATCTCGGGCAAGTAACATACCGATAGACAAAGGGATTGTATACGGGATTGATTGAATCCCCGACATCGTGGTTCATCCGATGAGATCATCGTGGAACATGTGGGAGCCAATATGGGTATCCAGATCCCGCTATTGGTTATTGGCTGGAGAGATGTCTCGGTCATGTCTACATGGTTCCCGAACCCGTAGGGTCTACACACTTAAGGTTCGGTGACGCTAGAGTTGTTATGGGAAATAGTATGTGGTTACCGAAGGTTATTTGGAGTCCCGGATGAGATCCCTGACGTGATGAGGAGTTCCGGAATGGTCCGAAGGTGAAGATCGATATATTGGACGAAGGGTATTGGAGTCCGGAATTGTTCCAGGGGTACCAAGTGACGACCAGCATGTCTGAAAGGGGTTTCGGAGGCCGCGACAAGCATTGGGGGGCCTTATGGGGCAAGGGGAGGGGGCACATCAGCCCACTAAGGGGCTGAGCGCCTCTCCCACCCCATCTCACGTAACTTGGAGAGGTGGGGGCGCCTCCCCTAGGGTAGCCACCCTTCCTGGCTTGGGGGGCAAGTTTCCTAGGGGTGGGGGAGCCCAAACCCATCTAGGGTTTCCCCTATGGCCGCTGCCCCTCCCCTAGGGAACCCTAGGGCGCCTCCTCCACCCCCTTACCCCTATATATAGTGAGGGAGAGAGAGGGCAGCCGCACCCCTTCCCTGGCGCAGCCCCTCCCTCCTCCAACTCTTCCTTCTCCTCCGTAGAGCTTGGCGAAGCCCTGCAGGAATACCACAAACTCCACCACCATGTCGTCGTGCTGCCGGAGTTATCCCTCAACTTCTCCTCTCCTCTTGCTGGATCAAGAAGGAGGATACATCCCCGGGTTGTACGTGTGTTGAACGCGGAGGCGCCGTCCGTTCGACGCTAGATCAGATCTTCCGCGATTTGAATCGCCGCGAGTACGACTCCATCAACCACGTTCTTGTAATGCTTCCGCTTAGCGATCTTCAAGGGTATGAAGATGCACTCCCTCTCTCTCGTTGCTAGCATCTCCTAGATTGATCTTGGTGACACGTAGGAAAATTTTGAATTATTGCTACGTTCCCCAACATGACAACCCCTTTAACACGTCGGTTGCGAGGTGTTGTTATTTGTGTGCAGATGCTTCTTACGTTGTGTTGCTTGGTTCTCCTACTAGTTTGATACCTTGGTTTCATAACTGAGGGAAATACCTACCGTCGTTGTGCTACATCATCCCTCCCTCTCCAAGGAAATACCGACGTAGTTCCAGCTACCATCAAGGAGAATTTCTGGCGCCGTTGCCGGGGAGCATCTTCATCATAACCAGGTTCCTAATCACAAATCTCATCTCCTTGCAATTTACATTATTTTCCATTTGCCTCTCGTTTTCCTCTCCCCCACTTCACAAAAATTTGCCATTTTATTCGCCTCTCTTTTTCCGTTTGCCGTTTTCTCGTCGGATCTATCCTTTGCTTGCAATCATGAGTGATTTCGGAATGGCACCAACAGATGATGGCCTGACTCCTAAGATTGGACGTACAAGCAATCTGGATGCTAAAACTTTAATCTTGGGGCAAGGGCACATTATGGGAAAAGAACGTATCCAAGAATTTTTTTAATTGTGTTGGAAATCTAATTCTGTATGATGCTCTATACTTAAAACTACTAGATCATATGCGGATGCTATTTCAACACTAGTTTTGAAACTTGAAAGAAATTTTATCCACACTCATCCTACTTCGCAAAGATTGTTTTTTGAGCTTCCCGAAATAAAGAATCCTAGAGCCAAAAAGTTGGCCACTCTCTTTCTTATGAACGAGTTTGACTAC
The DNA here is from genome assembly GCF_056163025.1 of Triticum urartu. Lineage (NCBI taxonomy): Eukaryota > Viridiplantae > Streptophyta > Magnoliopsida > Poales > Poaceae > Triticum > Triticum urartu. The sequence goes on along the minus strand of NC_141877.1, from coordinate 417,050,756 downwards.
ATAATCCGAGAAGCTAGGGAAATCTTTGATTTTTATGGTATGAATCGTGAAAAACCCATGATAGACGAAATTCTTTACAATAGTGACTATGCACTAAGGCATTTGCTTTGGGATAATAAGATCTTTGATGAGAATCTTAAAAAGAAGGTCCCCGTTCTAGATATAATCCAACAAGTTTTTAATAATGTTAATCAACACTATTCTTGGATTGTAGCGAGAAATCAAAGGGGTTATGAGAAAAATCAATTAAGGAATGCTAAAGTTTCTATGGATAATATGTTTTATGTTGTGTTTACAAAACCTCCTGATAAAAATACCCCCAAGAAAATTAAGAAGAAGAAGGATGACAAAACTTAGATCCTTGCTATATGCCTAGCTAAGGGCGTAAAACTATAACGCTTGTTGGGAGGCAACCCAATGAATAAAATTTATTTTTGCATTTTGCTTTCTGTTCTTGAGTGTTAGCACAATTATGCTACTATTATAATTGTGTTTTTATGTTTTAATTGGTGTTTGTGCCAAGTAAAGCCTTTAGGATCTTCTTGGTCAATAGTTGTTTGATCTTGCTAAAAAAACAAAAACTTTTACGCTCACGAAATTAATTTTAGTTTTTTACCAGAGAGCGATAAAATATCCATTCCACTTGAAGTAGATCAATATACAAATTTCTCAGGTCGTCCTAATTTTTCAGAGTTTGTTGAGTTACAGAACTAGTCGAAATAGTCAGATTACTATTGTCTGTTCTGTTTTGATAGATTATGTTTTGTTTGTGTTGTGTGCTTATTTTGATGGCTCTATGGTTTTATTTGATGAGTTTTTGCCATAGAAAAGTTGGAATACAGTAGATATAATACAAAAGCAAAATATGAACTGGTTTGATACAACACTTATAGTAGTGGTTTATTATTCTATACTAACGGATCTCACGAAGGCTTTGTTGAGTTTTGTGTGATTGTAGTTTTCAAGTTTTGGGTTATCTTACGATGGATGAAGGAAGGATGTAAGAGGCTAAGCTCGGGGATGCCCTGGCATCCCAAGCTATTATCCAAGAATGAGCAACCAAGTAAGCTTGGGGATGCCCCCGAGTGGCATCCCCGCTTTCTTCCAACAACTATCGGTATTTTACTCGAGACTATATTTTTATTCGTCACATGATATGTGTTTTGCTTGGAGCGTATTGTATGATATGTGTCTCTGCTTGTTTTATTTTTTGTTTTAAGTCATCAATCCTTGTTGGACACACCTTTTTGAGAGAGCCAAAATTATGTCATGACTTGTTAGAATTGTTCTCTATGCTTCACTTAAATCTTTTATGAGCTAGGACTTGCTCTAGTGCTTCACTTATACCTTTTTGAGCACATTGTGCTTTGTTATTTTTGAAGAAATGATCTCTTGCTTCACTTAGATTTGTTTGAGATTTAGTAAAATTTTGAAGAAATTCTCTCTTGCTTCACTTAAATTATTTTGAGAGAAAGAAAATTTGTTATGCTCATGATCTTCACTTATATTTGTTTGAGCTTATGAAAAGCAACACATGAAAATTAGTGCCAAAGTGATAGATATCCAAGAAGGATAAAGTAAAAGAAAATGTCATGAAGATCATTGGACAAAATAAACTTGATTCTTAGTAATAGTTTTGAGATATGATAATGAGATATGTGAGTTATGTTGATGAGTAATTGTGCTCTAGTAAGAATATTAGTGTTAAGGTTTGTGATTCCCTATGCATGCACAAAAGTCAATAATAAAATTATATCCTACTTGTGGTGCATTATTCGGTGTTAATTATGCTTAATGCTTGCATATGAGATTACTCGTTTCTTGGTTGGTCGCTTCCTAATCTTCTGCTAGCCTTCATTTTGCACTAAGTATGACCTCTACTTGTGCATCCAAAATCCTTTAAACCAATCTTGTGCATCCTAATCTACCTATATGCGGTATTCTTTTGCCGTTCTAAGCAAATTTGCATGTGCCATCTCTAATTTTTAAAATTAACTTCTCTTTTGTGTGTTTGTTTCGCTCACGGAGCGGTGAGGGGTGGCTAATATTTTCCATGCTAGATGTGTTATTCTCAAGATGAGTGTTTATTCACTTGTCATTGCACGAGAGTAAGGCAAAGGTATTAGGGATGCCCAGTCCCGAAATGCAAAGAGAAATGAATTTACTTTATGTTGTCAAATAATAAATTCCTTGGAAAGTGTTGGTATGGAGGGCACCCGTGGATACGGTTAGCCATGGGAAGTGAAAGTTATGGTGGAAAAAGGAATAAACATTATTTTCTATTTGGGAATCTCCTATGATATATCTATGCATGGAAAGTATTGGGAACTCTAAGTCGTTTTCGTTGGTGGGATGGATACACCTCCCAAAATGTTTTTATCACAATTTTTTCGCTTTGAGCTCTGGCACCTCTACAAATCCCTACTTCCCTATGCGAAGGGCCTATCTTTTACTTTATGCAATTTTTATTTTGAAATTTGAGTCTCCATCTTCTCTCATAAAAGCACCAACTAGGAGGCAATATAATCGTGCTCAAGTATTGGGTGTAGTTAATATTCGAGTGTGTTTCATGAATGGATCAATGTTTGAGCATGATGGTCTAGGGATAACTTATTTTAGCATTGATATTTTGAAAGACATGGTTGCTTGTTGATATGCTCGAGTATCTAAATTATTATGTCAAAACTAGACTATTGCTTTGAATCACATAAAAGTCCAAATGTCCATGCTATAAATAAAAGAATATGATATGACTTGATGAACATCACTCCACATCAAAAATTCTGTTTTTATCACTTACCTACTCGAGGACGAGTAGGAGTTAAGCTTGGGGATGCTGATATGTCTCCAATGTATCTATAATTTTTGATTGTTCCATGCTGTTTTATTATCAATCTTGGATGTTTTATAATTATTTTATAGTCATTTTATATCATTTTTGGTACTAACCTATTGACATAGTGCCAAGTGCTAGTTGCTGTTTTTCCATGTTTTTTACATCGCAGAAGATCAATATCAAACGGAGTCCAAATGCCACGAAACTTTATGGAGATTTTTTAGGGGCCAGAAGGAAGGCAATGGGCCTTGGTTGCACCTGGGGGGGGGGGTGCCCCGAGGGGGGTACAACCCACCAGGGCGCGCCAGGAAGCCCTGGCACACCTTGGTGGGTTGTGCCCACCTCGGGTGCCTCCCCAGACCGCCTCTTTGCTCTATAAATACCCCAAAATACCAGAACCCTAGGGGAGTCGACGGAATATTCATCCAGCCGTCGCAGAGTCCAGAATCACCAGATCCAATCTAGACACCATCACCGAGGGGTTCACCACTTCCATTGGTGCCTCTCCGATGATGCATGAGTAGTTCTTTGTAGACCTTCGGGTCCATATATATTTAGTAGCTAGATGGCTTCATCTCTCTCTCTTGATCCTCAATACAATGGTCTCTTGGAGATCCATATGATGTAACTCTTTTTGTGGTGTGTTTGTTGGGATCTGATGAACTTCGAGTTTATGATCATATCATGTTTTTATATCATGAAAGTATTTGAGTTTCTTTGATCTCTTTGATGCATGATCTCTTATAGCCTCATATTTCTTCTCCGATATTTGGGTTTTGTCTGGCCAACTTGATCTATTTATCTTGCAATGGGAAGAGGTGCCCGGTAGTGGGTTCGATCTTACGGTGCTTGATCCCAGTGACAAAAAGGGAACCAACACGTATGTATCGTTGCCACTAAGGATAAAAAGACGAGATCTATATCTACCGCCATATAGATAAACATATCTTATCTACATCATGTCATCGTTCTTATTGCATTACTCCATTTTTTCATGAACTTAATACACTAGATGCATGCTGGATAGCGGTCGATGTGTGGAGTAATAGTAGTAGATGCAGGCAGGAGTCGGTCTACTAATCTTGGTCATGGTGCCTATGTAATGATCATTGCCTGGATATCGTCATAATTATTTGAAGTTCTATCAATTTCCCAACAGTAATTTGTTTACCCACTGTTTGCTATTTTTCTCGAGAGAAGCCACTAGTGAAACCTACGGGCCCCGCGTCTTCCTTCTCATATATTTGCCTTGCGATATACTTTTCCTTTGCATTTTTATTCATATCTATTAAGACAAAAATCCAAAAATACCTTGCTGCAATTTATTTTATTTGGCGTTCGATCTATCAATCTACTACAATTTACCTCACGTCCGCTTTCCTATCTTGAGGTGCCCTACCCCGGAAGGGATTGACAACCCCTTTAACACGTCGGGTTGCGAGGTGTTGTTATTTGTGTACAGGTGCTGCTTACGTTGTGTTGCTTGGTTCTCCTACTGGTTCGATACCTTGGTTTCATAACTGAGGGAAATACCTACCGTCGCTATGCTACATCATCCCTCTCTCTCCAGGGAAATAACGACGTAGTTCCAGCTATCATCACTGAACTGCGCAACTCCTGCGAAGGGGTGCACGAGGTGCAGGCCATAGAGTACTTCACAGCCGAGTGCAGAGAGGACACCCTGCTCAAGCACAAGCTCCTCTGCGACGAGCCGGGCTACGCCCGACGAGCTGCTGGTCATAGCGGACAAGTACGCCACGACTGACTCCTCCATGAAGTCGGAACTCCGAGCCGACGTGTCTGGGAAAGTGCCCCCCCGGCTCCTGAGACACTGGCTGGTGACTCCAGTCGGTGCCAGCAGCCGAACGAAAACAAGCACAAGGCCCCGCAGCCGGCTTCCACCAGCCGACAGGTGGCAGTAGTCGAAGACCAGCAACCGGAGGGACAGCCCGACCCCAAGCGTCAGAAAGGTAGCAAGCCCGCTTGGTTGCCCGCCTTCTCCTTCGAGCAAACCCTTAATGCTCCCTGCAAGTTCCACAGCGGTGCAAAGCCATCCAACCACACCACCTGGAAGTGCCACTGGCTCACCCGGATTGCCAAGGGCGAAGGCCTGCCGCCTCCAGCAGCCGGCCCGGCGCTGCCGCCTCCTCCAGCGCCGGCTCCTCGTCCAGTCGGCGCCGTCCAATATGAGTTCCCCGAAGAGCATGGGGCCTACGCCGTCTTCACCAGCGTGACCGACGACAAGCACAGCCGGTGTCAGCAACACGGGTGGTGAACGCTGTCGCCTCAGAAGTCCCAGAGTTCATGCACTGGTCCGAGAGGCCCATCAGCTAGAGCAGTGCTGACCACCCGGTCGTGATGCCATCGTCGGGTGCCTACGCCATGGTCTTGGACTCGACCTTCTCAATAGAGAGGCGGGCCTGCCGCTTCTCTCGGATCCCGATAGACGGCGGTAGCAGCATCAACATCCTCTACCGCGACACCATGGAGAAGCTGTGCATCAAAGAGAAACAACTCCAGCCCAGTCGGACTGTCTTCCACGACATTGTACTTGGCCTTTCCTGTTCTCCAATCGGCAAGATCAAGATAGACGTCCTGTTCGGTGACAAGGACCACTTCCACCACGAGCCGATCTGGGTTCGAGGTGGTCGATCTGGAAAGCCCCTACCACGCGCTCTTGGGCCGGCCATCACTCGCCAAGTTCATGGCAGTGCCTCACTACGCCTACCTCAAGATGAAGATGCCAGGTCCCAAGGGCATCATCACCATAGCCGGCGACTACCAGAAGTCGGTCGCATGCGCTGCTGCCAGTAGTTGGCTGGCCGAGTCCCTCGTCATTGCCGAAGAAAAACATCTCCGGGTGGTGGCCATGGCCAGCAAGCAGCCGGACATGTCGCCAGACCCCCAGGAGTCGAAGGCTCAGGGCTCCTTCCAGCTGGCCAAAGAAACCAAGAAGATCCCCTTGAACCCGGAGCACCCGGAGAAATACGCTGTCATAGGGGATTAACTTGATAGCAAATAGGAAAGCGAGCTCGTCGATTTCCTCCGTGAGAATCGGGACATCTTTGCATGGTCTCCCAAAGACATGCCGGGTATTCTGACAGATTTCGCCAAGCACAAGCTACATGTCAGGCCAGATGCAAAGCCGGTCAAGCAACCCCTCCACTACCTGTTAGAAGAGAAGAGAAGAATTGTGGATGAAGAGATAGCCCGGCTTCTGGCAGTCAGCTTCATCATGGAAGTGTTCTACCCGGACTGGCTTGCCAATCCAGTCCTCGTATTGAAGACGAACAACAAGTGGCGCATGTGTATCGACTACACTAGGCTCAACAAAGCCTACCCCAAGGACCCGTTTTCTCTGCCTCGGATAGATCAAGTGATTGACTCCACAGCTGGATGCGAGCTGTTGTCTTTCCTTGACGCCTACTCCGGCTACCACCAGATCAAGCTGAACCCGGTAGATCGGCTGAAGACTGCCTTCATCACACTGTTCAGAGCCTTCTGCTGCCTGACCATGACGTTCGGCTTGAGAAATGCTGGCGCCACGTTTCAGCGTTGCATGCAGAAGTGCCTCCTCAAGCAACTCGGTAGAAATGCCCATGTCTATGTAGAATATATTGTGGTGAAGACGGAGAAGAGTGGCACCCTTCTGGAGGATCTCAAGGAAACCTTTGATAACCTGCGCCATTTTCAAATCAAGCTTAACTCGGTGAAGTGTGTCTTCGGAGTCCTAGCCGGCCAGCTCCTTGGTTTCCTTATATCAGAACGCGGCATCGAGTGCAACCCCGTGAAGATCAAGGCCATTGAGCGGATGCAGAGACCCACCCAGCTACGGGACGTCCAGAAGTTCATCGGGTGCTTGGCATCTCTCAGCCGCTTCATCAGTCGGTTGGGCGAGAAGGCCCTCCCCCTGTACCAGCTAATGAAGAAAACCACTTGTTTCAAGTGGAATGACAAGGCGGAGGAGGCATTCCTCCAGCTCAAGAAGATGCTGACCACGTCGCTTGTCCTGGCGGCTCCGGCTGCTAAGGAGCCCATGCTCCTCTACATCGCTGCCACCAGCCGGCTGGTCAGCATCGTGATTGTGGTCGAGCACCCAGAAGACGGCAGGGCACAACCGGTCCAGAGGCCTGTCTACTACCTGAGTGAGGTGCTATCGGCCTCCAAGCAGAACTACCCCCACTACCAGAAGATGTGCTACGGCATGTACTTTGCTGCCAAGAAGCTCAAGCAATACTTCCAGGAGCACTCCAGCATGGCCGTCTGCACTGCCCCACTTGCCGAGATCATAGGCAACAGAGATGCATCAAGTCGGGTGGCGAAGTGGGACATTGAGCTAGCTCCCCACACCATCCTCTACCAGCCCCGCACCGCCATCAAGTCCCAAGCGTCCGTCGACTTCCTCGTCGACTGGGCCGAAACACGGTACCTATCGCTAGCGCCGAATTCCACCCATTGGCAGATGCACTTTGATGGATCGAAGATGCGCATCGGTTTGGGAGCCGGCATCGTCCTTAACTCTCCCAAAGGCAACAAGCTCAAGTACACACTACAGATCCACTTTGCTGCCTCCAACAACGTGCCCGAGTACGAGGCGCTCGTCCACGGGCTCCGGCTGGCCAAGGAGATCGGTATCTGCTAAGTGTTGTGCTATGACAACTCGGACTTGGTAGTCCAGCAGTATTCTGGCCACTGGGACGCCAAGGATGCAAACATGGCAAGCTACCACTTCCTCGTCCAACAAATCAGTGGATACTTTGACAGGTGCGAGTTCCTTCACGTGCCACGGGCCGACAACGAGCAAGTTGATGCCCTGGCACGGATTGGCTCCACACAGCAAGCAATACCAGCCGGCGTCTCCCTCCAGTGCCTGCGCAAGCCATCTATCAAGCCTTCGCCTGAATCAGAGTCCATCTTCGTGCAGACTGACCCCAGAACAGTCGAATCTGGCTTGGGGATTGCAGCAGTCGGCTCGGGGACTTCAGCAGGCGGCCCGGGGACTGCTGCACTCGCACCCGGCCCGGGGGCTGCAACAGGCGGCCCGGGGACTTCGACAGGCGGCCCGGGGACTACAGCAGTCGCACCCGGCCCGGGGACTTCAGAACTCAGCCCAGGGGCTGCGGCAGTCAGCCTGGGGATTTCAACGACGCAGCAAGTGGCGGCCGACTCCAACCCGCCTCCTTCCAACCCAACTGCCCTGGTACCAGTGGCCGTGATGACAGTGGTAGAAGCACCATCTTGGGTGCAACCCATCCTCAACTTCTTGGTGAACGGAGAGCTGCCAGTCGATGAGATTTTGGCCCGACAGGTGCAACGCCGGGCAGCAGCATACACAATAGTGAATAGAGAGCTTGTCAGGCGCAGCGTGACTGGCGTTTTCCAGCGCTGTGTAGAGTCGGAAAAAGACAAGGCAATCCTCAAACACATCCACCAAGGAGAATGCGGCTACCATGTGGCTTCCAGATCCCTTATCACCAAAACTTTCCGCCATGGGTTCTTCTGGCCGACTGCTTTGGACGATGCCAAGGATTTGGTCAAGAAGTGCAAGGGGTGCCAACACTTCAGCTCCAAGCAACACCTGCCGGCTTCTGCACTCAAGACCACCCTCCTCAATTGGCCGTTTGCCTTCTGGGGGCTAGACATGGTGGGCCATTCAGGACAACACGTGACGGCATGACCCATCTGCTGGTCGCCATGGACAAATTCACCAAGTGGATTGAAGCGAAGCCAATCAAAAAACTGAACGGTCCAACTGTTGAGACCTTTATTGCAGATATCACCATCCAGTATAGTGTACCACAAAACATCATTATCGACAATGGCACAAACTTTGCCAAAGGCGCCTTGGCCCATTTTTGCGTGACGCAGGGCATCCGACTGGACTTAGCACCCATTTCCCATCCGCAGTCAAATGGCCAGTTCGAGCGAGCAAACAGCCTCATCTTGTCCGGCATCAAGCCCCGACTGGTCGAGTCGTTGGAACGCTTGGCCGGCTGCTGGATCGAGGAGCTGCCGGCCGTCCTTTGGAGCCTTCAAACTACACCAAACAAAGCAACCGGCCGAGGCCGTCATCGCAACTGACATCGAGTTTGACTCGCCTCGCGTCACTATGTACACGGAGGCTGAGGAAAGGAGGCTCGAGAATACGGTGTCGACCTTCTGGAGGAGGGCCGGCTACTGGCACTCAGTTGGTCCGCCATCTACCAGCAGGGCCTGCGCTGCTACTACAGCCGGAAGGTCAAGCCGTGATCCTTCCGAGAGGGGGACCTTGTGCTTCGGCTGATCCAGCGAACAGCTGGCCAATACAAGCTCTCGGCCCCTTGGGAAGGGCCTTTCATCATCAACAAAGCCCTGGGAAATGACTCCTACTACCTTGTCGACGCGCAGATTCCCAAGGCACGCAAGAGGGACGATGATACATCTCCAACGTATCTATAATTTTTGATTGCTCCATGCTATATTATCTACTGTTTTGAACATTATTGGGCTTTATTTTCCACTTTTATATTATTTTTGGGACTAACCTATTAACCGGAGGGCCAGCCCAAAATTGCTGTTTTTTTTGCCTATTTTAGGGTTTTGAAGAAAAGGAATATCAAACGGAGTCCAAACGGAATGAAACCTTCGGAAACGTGATTTTCTCATCAGATAAGATCCAGGAGACTTGGACCCTCCGTCAAGAAAGCCATGAGGCGGTCACGAGGGTGGAGGGCGCCCCCCTAGGGCGTGCCCCTGCCTCGTGGGTCCCTCGAAGCTCCACCGATGTACTTCTTCCTCCTATATATATATCCACGTACCCCCAAACGATCGGGGACGGAGCCAAAAACCTAATTCCACCACCGCAACTTTCTGTATCCACGAGACCCCATCTTGGGGCCTGTTCCGGAGCTCCGCCGGAGGGGGCATCGATCATGGAGGGCTTCTACATCATCATCCAAGCCCCTCCGATGAAGTGTGAGTAGTTTACCTCAGACCTTCGGGTCCATAGTTAGTAGCTAGATGGCTTCTTCTCTCTCTTTGAATCTCAATACAAAGTTCTCCCCCTCTCTTGTGGAGATCTATTCGATGTAATCTTCTTTTTGCGGTGTGTTTGTTGAGACCGATGAATTGTGGGTTTATGATCAAGTCTATCTATGGATAATATTTGAATCTTCTCTGAATTCTTTTATGTATGATTGGTTATCTTTGCAAGTCTCTTCGAATTATCCGTTTGGTTTGGCCAACTAGATTGGTAGTTCTTGCCATGGGAGAAGTGCTTAGCTTTGGGTTCGATCTTGCGATGTCCTTTCCCAGTGACAGAAGGGGCAGCAAGGCACATATTGCACCGTCGCCATCGAGGATAACAAGATGGGGTTTATTTCATATTGCATGAATTTATCTCTCTACATCATGTCATCTTGCTTAAGGCGTTACTCTATTTTTAACTTAATACTCTAGATGCATGCTGGATAGCGGTCGATGAGTGGAGTAATAGTAGTAGATGCAGGCAGGAGTCGGTCTACTTGTCTCGGACGTGATGCCTATATACATGATCATACCTAGATATTCTCATAACTATGCTCAATTCTGTCAATTGCTCAACAGTAATTTGTTCACCCACCGTAGAATACTTATGCTCTTGAGAGAAGCCACTAGTGAAACCTATGCCCCCCGGGTCTCTTTCTCATCATATCAATCTCCATCACTTTATTATTGCTTTGTTATTACTTTGCCTTTTACTTTTCACTTTGCATCTCTATATCAAAAATACCAAAAATATTATTTATCATCTCTATCAGATCTCACTTTCGTAAGTGACCGTGAAGAGATTGACAACCCCTAAGCGCGTTGGTTGCGTTGAGCTATTGTTTTTGTGTAGGTACGAGGGACTCGTGCGTAGCCTCCTACTGGATTGATACCTTGGTTCTCAAAAACCGAGGGAAATACTTACGCTACTTTGCTGCATCATCCTCTCCTCTTCGGGGAAATCCAACGCAGTGCTCAAGAGGTAGCAAGAAGAATTTCTGGCGCCGTTGCCGGGGAGTCTGTGCAAAAGTCAACATACCAAGTACAAATCACAATCCCTATATCCCGCATTATATTATTTGCCATTTGCCTCTCGTTTTCCTCTCCCCCCAATTCACCCTTGCCGTTTTATTCGCCCTCTCTCTCTCTATCCTCCATCTCTTTCTCTATTTGTCTTTTTGCCCGTTTGCCTTTTTGTTTGCTTGTGTGTTAGTTTGCTTGTTTGTCGCGATGGCTCAAGATAATACTAAATTGTGTGACTTCACCAATACCAACAACAATGATTTCCTTAGCACTCCGATTGCTCCTCTTACCGATGCCGAATCTTGTGAAATTAATACTGCTTTGCTGAATCTTGTCATGAAAGATCCGTTCTCCGGCCTTCCTAGTGAAGATGCCGCTACCCATCTTAATAGCTTCGTTGATTTGTGTGACATGCAAAAGAAGAAAGATGTCGATAATGATATTGTTAAATTGAAGCTATTTCCTTTTTCGCTTAGAGATCGTGCTAAAGCTTGGTTTTCGTCTTTGCCTAAAAATAGTATTGATTCATGGAACAAGTGCAAAGATGCTTTTATCTCTAAGTATTTTACTCCCGCTAAGATCATCTCTCTTAGAAACGATATTATGAATTTTAAGCAAATTGATCATGAACATGTTGCACAAGCTTGGGAGAGAATGAAATTAATGATACGTAATTTCCCTACTCATGGTTTAAATTTGTGGATGATTATACAAATTTTTTATGCCGGATTGAATTTTGCTTCTAGAAATCTTTTAGATTCGGCCGCGGGAGGCACTTTTATGGAAATCACTTTAGGAGAAGCTACTAAACTCCTAGACAATATTATGGTTAATTATTCTCAATGGCATACTGAAAGATCTACTAATAAAAAGGTGCATGCGGTAGAAGAAATTAATGTTTTGAGTGGAAAGATGGATGAACTTACGAAATTATTTGCTAATAAGAGTGTTTCTTCTGATCCTAATGATGTGCCTTTGTCTACTTTGATTGAGAATAATAATGAATCTATGGATGTGAATTTTGTTGGTAGGAACAGTTTTGGTAACAACGCGTATAGAGGAAATTTCAACCCTAGGCCTTATCCTAGTAATCCCTCTAATAATTATGGTAATTCCTACAACAATTCTTATGGAAATTATAATAAGATGCCCTCTGATTTTGAATCTAATATTAAAGAATTTATTTCTTCGTAGAAGAATTTTAATGCTATGATCGAAGAAAAATTGCTTAAGATTGATGATTTGGCTAGGAACATTGATAGAATTGCTCTTGATGTTGATTCTTTGAAACTTAGATCTATTACACCTAAGCATGATATCAATGAGTCTCTCAAACCCATGAGAATTTCCATTGACGAGTGCAAAGAAAGAACCGCTAGGATGCGTGCTAAGAAAGATGCCTTTATAAAAGCGTGCTCTTCTAGTTCCTATGAAAATAATGATGAAGATCTAAAAATTATTGATGTGTCCCCTATTAAATCTTTTTGCAATATGAATCTTGATAATGATGGGACCGAATATGATCCACCTTTACCTAGAAGGCGTTCTAAGAATTCTGAATCTTTTGATCTTGATGCTAAATTTGATAAAAGTGGGATTGAAGAAATTAAAACCCTAGATGTTGCTAAACCCACTATTATGGATTTTAAGGAATTTAACTATGAAAATTGCTCTTTGATTGATTGTATTTCCTTGTTGCAATACGTGCTAAATTCTCCTCACGCTTATAGTCAAAATAAAGCGTTTACTAAACATATCTTTGATGCCTTGATGCAATCTTATGAAGAAAAACTTGAATTAGAAGTTTCTATCCCTATAAAACTTTATGATGAGTGGGAGCCAACTACTAAAATTAAAATTAAATATCATGAGTTTTATGCTTTGTGTGATTTGGGTGCTAGTGTCTCTACTATTCCCAAAACTTTGTGTGATTTGCTAGATTTCCGTAATTTTGATGATTGCTCTCTAAACTTGCATCTTGCGGATTCCACTATTAAGAAACCTATGGGAAGAATTAATGATGTTCTTATTTTTGCAAATAGGAATTATGTGCCCGTAGATTTTATCGTTCTTGATATAGATTGCAATCCTTCTTGCCCTATTATTCTTGGTAGACCTTTCCTTAGAACGGTTGGTGCAATTATTGATATGAAGGAAGGGAATATTAGATTCCAATTTCCATTAAAAAAGGGCATGGAACACTTCCCTAGAAAGAAAATAAAATTACCATATGAATCTATCATGAGAGCCACTTATGGATTGCCTACCAAAGATGGCAATACCTAGATCTATTCTTGCTTGTTATGCCTAGCTAGGGGCGTTAAACGATAGCGCTTGTTGGAGGCAACCCAATTTTATTTTTATTCCTTGCTTTTTGCTCCTGTTTAGTAATAAATAAATTATTTAGCCTCTGTTTTGGTTGTGTTTTTTTGTGTTTAATTAGTCTTTGTGCCAAATAGAACCGTTGGGAAGACTTGGGGAAAGTCATGTTGAACTTGCTGTAAAAAACAAAAACTTTAGCGCTCACGAGAACTGCTGTAATTTTTATTTGGGAGTGCTATTTAGTTAATTCTTTTTTCAGATGATTAATAGATAAATTCCTCACGTCCATAAAGTTATTTTAGAATTTTTGGGGTTCCAGATCTTGCGCTAGCTATAGATTACTACAGACTATTCTGTTTTTGACAGATTCTGTTTTACGTGTGTTGTTTGCTTATTTTGATGAATCTATGGCTAGTAAAATAGTTTATAATCCATAGAGAAGTTGGAATACAGTAGGTATAACACCAATATAAATAAAGAATGAGTTCATTACAGTACCTTGAAGTGGTCTTTTGTTTTCTTTCGCTAACGGAGCTCACGAGATTTTCTACTTTGAGTTTTGTGTTGTGAAGTTTTCAAGTTATGGGTAAAGATTTGATGGATTATGGAACAAGGAGTGGCAAGAGCCTAAGCTTGGGGATGCCCATGGCACCCCCAAGATAATCTAAGGACACCTAAAAGCCAAAGCTTGGGGATGCCCCGGAAGGCATCCCCTCTTTCGTCTAGTTCTATCGGTAACTTTACTTGGAGCTATATTTTTATTCACCACATGATATGTGTTTTGCTTGGAGCGTCTTTTATGATTTGAGTCTTTGCTTATTAGTTTACCACAATCATCCTTGCTATACACACCTTTTGAGAGAGCCATACATAATTTGGAATTTGATAGAATACTCTATGTGCTTCACTTATATCTTTTGAGCTCTATAGTTTTACTCTTGTGCTTCACTTATATCTTTTGAGTTATATAATTTTGCTCTAGTGTTTCACTTATATATTTTAGAGCATGGTGGTGGATTTGTTTTATAGAAACTATTGATCTCTCATGCTTCACTTATATTATTTTGAGAGTCTTAATAGCATGGTAATTTGCTTAATAATATGCTTGGTATTCAAGATTTGTAAAACTTTCTTTTGAGTGCGTTGAATACTAAGAAAAATTGATGCTTGATAATTTTTTTGAGATATGAGGATGGTGATATTAGAGTCATGCTAGTTGAGTAGTTGTGAATTTGATAAATTCTTGTGTTAAAGTTTGTGATTCCCGTAGCATGCACGTATGGTGAACCGTTATGTGATGAAGTCGGAGCATGATTTATTTATTGATTGTCTTCCTTATGAGTGGCGGTCGGGGACGAGCGATGGTATTTTCCTACCAATCTATCCCCCTAGGAGCATGCGCGTAATACTTTGCTTTGATAACTTCTAGATTTTTGCAATAAGTATATGAGTTCTTTTTGACTAATGTTGAGTCATGGATTATACGCACTTCCCTTCCTTCCACCATTGCTAGCCTCTCTAATACCGCGCACTTTTCGCCGGTATCATACACCCACCAAATACCTTCCTCAAAACAGCCACCATACCTACCTATCATGGCATTTCCATAGCCATTCCGAGATATATTGCCAAGAAACTTTCCACCGTTCCATTCATTATGACACACTCCATCATTGTCATATTGCTAGCATGATCATGTAGTTGACATTGTATTTGTGGCAAAGCCACCATTCATAATTCTTTCATACATGTCACTCTTGATTCATTGCATATCCCGGTACACCGCTGGAGGCATGCATATAGAGTCATATTTTTTTCTAAGTATTGAGTTGTAATTGTTGAGTTGTAAGAAAAATAATAAGTGTGTTGATCATCATTTTTAGAGCATTGTCCCAAGTGAGGAAAGGATCATGGAGGCTATGATTCCCCCACAAGTCGGGATGAGACTCCGGACGAAAAAGAAAAAAAAAGAAAAAGAGGCCATAAAAAAAGAGAAGGCCCAAAAAAATGAGAGAAAAAGAGAGAAGGGACAATGTTACTATCCTTTTACCACACTTGTGCTTCAAAGTAGCACCATGATCTCCATGATAGAGAGTCTCTCATTCTGTCACTTTCATATACTAGTGGGAATTTTTCATTATAGAACTTGGCTTGTATATTCCAATGATGGGCTTCCTCAAAATGCCCACTTAGTTTCTTTTGTTGAGCTTTCATATACTTATAGCTCTAGTGTATCCATTGCATGGAAATCCCTACTCAGTCACAATGATTGTCGGGGGTTGGGTGCGACATATGCCAAAGGATGGCTTATCATGGTGGGGGCGAGTAGAACGTCGCCGGTGCCTGGAAACGGGATAAGGCGAAGGCATGCACGTCGGCGAATCTTTCCCAACTTCAGGGCTCTCCGGGGAGATAATACCCCTACTGCTGCTCTGCGGGGTCTCCGCATGATCACTATGGCAAAGTGTTTACACGGTTGCTCCTTGAGCTGTTTCCTGGAGGTAGGAGATGGCAAGGCTTGCTCTCTCCCTCCTATATGATCTGGTATAGTACTAATGGATTCCAACCCTTTGCATGGATGCCCTGGGGGGGGGGTTATATAGGCCTACCTCCCAGGGGTACAATGGTAATCCGGCTGGGCGCGGGCCCAGCCGTCAGTCTCTCTGGCCGCTGTCTTATCCGCCGAATGGTGGGCCCCACCGACTGGCTCGGTATAGAGCCGACAGGCCGCGTCCGCCGCGGGCGGGTCTTGCCGGCTGTAGATTGCTGTAGCCGTGCCTCTAATGACACGAGCTCGGTCATGAGGTCGTGGCGACAGCTCCGCCGTCCGGCGGGCGATCACTGTGGCCACTCCCTGTCGCGTCTGATTAATGGCGCGTGGGGCCCGTGGGAGGGGCCGGCCGACTCCCATCCGGGCCGACTGGTGGCGCTCTCGTCGTCTTTCGTACGCCCGCCGACTGGTGGGACCCATCATCCCTGGGTCGTACCGGCAGGCCATCGTGGGCACAGGACTCCGCCCTCTGGGGCTGACGTCAGGGCCGGCATGGCAATAGTGTCATGCCGCGCGAAGATCTCTGCAGGTACGATGTACTGTAGCCACGCCTGCCCTTGGAAAAGGGGTGGGAGTGGACCTTACTATGGCCACTCCCCGTCCCTCTTTATGAGGGCATGGGGTTTGTTGGCGTCGCGGGCCGACTCCCCAAGGCTGGCTTCTCTGGAAGTCGCCAGTCAGGAGTCGGCTTATCCTGAAGTCGTCCCTGGGACTCGGCCGTGAGTGGGCAGTCGGCCGCCTCACCGCCGACTCTCAGAAGGCGGCTCTTCGTCCTAGGGTCTCGAGGGACGCAGTCTGCCTCAATGTTTTGAAAGGTTCTGGGCCTGGGTTAGCCTACCCGTGGCCCATTACTCCGACATTGATATCTATTAATGGGCATCTCCATAGCCCGTTGATACGCCTAGTTGATGTGAGACTATCTTCTCCCTTTTTGTCTTCTCCACAACCACCATTCTATTCCACATATAGTGCTATATGCATGGCTCACGCTCATGTATTGTGTGAAGATCGAACAAGTTTTGAAAATGTCAAAAGTATGAAACAATTGCTTGGCCTGTCATCGGGGTTGTGCATGATTTAAATACTTTGTGTGGTGAAGATAGAGCATAGCCAGACTATATGATTTTGTAGGGATAGCTTTCTTTGGCCATGTTATTTTGAGAAGACATAATTGCTTTGTTAGTATGCTTGACGTATTATTATTTTTATGTCAACATGAACTTTTGTCTTGAATCTTTTGAATCTGAATATTCATACCACAATTAAGAAGATTTACATTGAAATTATGCCAAGTAGCACTCCGCATCGAATATTCTGTTTTTATCATTTACCTACTTGAGGACGAGCAGGAATTAAGCTTGGGGATGCTTGATACGTCTCCAACGTATCTATAATTTTTGATTGCTCCATGCTATATTATCTACTGTTTTGAACATTATTGGGCTTTTTTTCCACTTTTATATTATTTTTGGGACTAACTTATTAACCGGAGGCCCAGCCCAGAATTGCTGTTTTTTTTTGCCTATTTTAGGGTTTCGAAGAAAAGGAATATCAAACGGAGTCCAACCGGAATGAAACCTTCAGAAACATGATTTTCTCATCAGATAAGATCCAGGAGACTTGGACCCTCCGTCAAGAAAGCCACGAGGCGGTCACGAGGGTGGAGGGCGCGCCCCCTGCCTCGTGGGCCCCTCGAAGCTCCACCAATGTACTTCTTCCTCCTATATATATCCACGTACCCCCAAACGATCGGGGATGGAGGCAAAAACCTAATTCCACCGCCGCAACTTTCTGTATCCACGAGATCCCATCTTGGGGCCTGTTCTGGAGCTCCGTCGGAGGGGGCATCGATCACGGAGGGCTTCTACATCATCATCCAAGCCCCTCCGATGAAGTGTGAGTAGTTTACTTCAGACCTACGGGTCCATAGTTAGTAGCTAGATGGCTTCTTCTCTCTTTTTGGATCTCAATACATTGTTCCCCCCTCTCTCGTGGAGATCTATTTGATGTAATCTTCTTTTTGCGGTGTGTTTGTTGAGACCGATGAATTGTGGGTTTATGATCAAGTCTATCTATGAATAATATTTGAATCTTCTTTGAATTCTTTTATGTATGATTGGTTATCTTTGCAAGTCTCTTCGAATTATCAGTTTGGTTTGGCCTACTAGATTGGTTGTTCTTGCCATGGGAGAAGTGCTTAGCTTTGGGTTCGATCTTGCGGTGTCCTTTCCCAGTGACAGAAGGGGTAGCAAGGCACGTATTGTATCGTTGCCATCGAGGATAAAAAGATGTTTTTTTTATCATATTGCATGAAACTATCCCTCTACATCATGTCATCTTTCTTAAGGCGTTACTCTGTTTTTAACTTAATACTCTAGATGCATGCTGGATAGCGGTCGATGAGTGGAGTAATAGTAGTAGATGAAGGCAGGAGTCGGTCTACTTGTCTCGGACGTGATGCCTATATACATGATCATACCTGGATATTCTCATAACTATGCTCAATTATGTCATTGCTCAACAGTAATTTGTTCACCCACCGTAGAATACTTATGCTCTTGAGAGAAGCCACTAGTGAAACCTATGGCCCCCGGGTCTCTTTCTCATCATATCAATCTCCATCACTTTATTATTGCTTTGTTATTACTTTGCCTTTTACTTTTCACTTTGCATCTCTATATCAAAAATACCAAAAATATTATTTATCATCTCTATCAGATCTCACTTTCGTAAGTGACCGTGAAGGGATTGACAACCCCTAAGCACGTTGGTTGCGTTGAGCTATTGTTTTTGTGTAGGTACGAGGGACTCGTGCGTAGCCTCCTACTGGATTGATACCTTGGTTCTCAAAAACCGAGGGAAATACTTACGCTACTTTGCTGCATCATCCTCTTTTCTTCGGGGAAATCCAACGCGGTGCTCAAGAGGTAGCAGACGACTCCGGCAAGGAAACATAGCGGCCATGGAATGCAAATCTCCTCCGAAGATTTTGAAGTTAATGCAGTATTTACCACACTACCTTTTGTATTAAGATCAAAGACAACGGGTCCCCCGAGGAGCACTTGGGGGCTACCCTTTTTATCTATATGATAAGATTATGCCTGTGAATGTGTTATTTCATTCCTCCGCCCGGCACCAGGTCCGACCAGTCGGCCCGGGGGCTCGCCGCCTTGTCCTATGTTGATACCACCTGTAGTCGGACATGTAGTGTGCCGACATCCAGACCCTCTCTTGCCTTAAACCACAACTCACAGAGCGACTGTCCGGCTGGCAAGAGCTAAAGGCAAGAAATGATGTCCACACGAAAAATGACTAAGGTAAAATACCAGCATATGCCAAGCCGGCTCCTCGCCTCACCGTCCGGCTGCTGAGCAGCTGTCCGGCCAGCTTCTCGCTTGACTAGCTACATTCTAGGCGACCGAAGTACTTGTCTATCCTAAAATGGCCAAGTCCTTGACCCAGCCACAGACCGCAGAGCGGCTGTCCGGATGGCAGGGCAGCAAAGGAAAACGCCAAAAAGAACAGAAAAGCAACATCAAGCTAGAATTCGGCAAGAGCACAAACTTGTGCGAAAATAATTTATGTACATAGCAAAAGGCTCATGGCCAGCATTCAACAGAATTTGAAATTACACCCCCAGCGGGTGGAACTATGCAAATCTAACTTGTTCGAAAGTTACAAGACAGAAAAATAGGAAAGATAAAATGGCCGTCTAGGCCAAGGGAGCAGCAAGCGGATCAGGCAGGTCGGTGGAGGCAGAGGCGCCGGGTGGTGGAGCGGCCGACTGGTGGGTCTCGTCCTAGTCGGTACCGGTAGCAGTCGGCGTGGCATCCGACGGCTCGCTGGTCGGGGCCTGATCACGCTGAGACCGGTTGCTTGCTCCGTCATTCAATGCGACGTCTTCGCCGTCCTCATCCTCGTCTTCCTTGCCCTCGTCGCTGGAGGTGATCTCCTTTGCTGAGTCCTCCCCCAGCTCCTTGGTCCAGCCCGAACCAGTTGGGTGGTACCTCAGCACCGTCGTCATCCAGCTCTGGAATGAAGACGGAGGTGTCGGCGTACTCGGTGATTGCCGCCGCGCGATGGGTGAGCGTGGCTCACCGCCTCCAGCTCCGGTCCAGGCTCCTGCCGGAAGGTGGCTAGCTGCGCGAGATCCAACCCCAGATACCAGGCCTTGACGAATTCCAAGGCCATCCGAGTGCTCACCTGAGCCACGGTACCCTTCCAAGCCTCGGAGCACCCGACTACTGCCTCCAGCTAGTCGGCAGTCCGGCTAGGGGTGTGGGGGACTTGAGCGTCCGTCCAGAGGGCGGCCAACACCTATGCCCCAACGCGCCGCAGGTGGCGAAGTGTGCGATGAGCCGGCTGCAGGTGCGTCTTGACGGCCAGGAGATGCTCACCAAGATTACGAGGCGCATTCGGTGGAATGTCGACGCCCGCCCTCCTCCGCTGGTCACGCCGTGCATCGATGGCCTAGCTGACGGTGATGAAATGACTGGGAAAGAACTCGGAGCTCAACTCCCTGGGACACTGCCACAACCCCTAAATGTCAGGAGGCACCAAGAATAATGTTCTCGTCACAAAACCATCGGAACGATTCCAAGATACCCGTGTGATCCTATTTTTTAGTGAAATTTGAGGAGAGAAGAGTCAAAACTCTACGTTAGGAGGCCTCACCAGAGCGACGAAGGGACTGAGGAGTAAAAAGAGTCCTACTCTCTGATATATATATAATAATCCTAAGACTCAAAACATTTTGTTCTAGACACAACAACGTCAGCGATTCGATCAAGTAGGGGGCTCCTAAGTCAGGGAGGGCTCTGATACCAACTTGTAACACCCACAATGCGGCTATATCTCCCACGTGTCGGGGCACGACTTAGAGGCATAGCCACATGGTAGGCATGTCACAAGAGGGGTAATCTTTACACATCCCATGTACTGAATAAGAAAGGGATAAAGAGTTGGCTTACAATCGCCACTTCACACAATACATAAATATAGCATACATCATCCATAATACAATCAAGGTCCGACTAGGGGACCAAAATAAATAAAGACCACCCCAAATGCTAGACTCCCGATCGTCCCAACTGGGCTCCACTACTGATCAACAAGAAAACAAAACAAAACAACGATCAAGATCTTCATCGAGCTCCCACTTGAGCTCGGTCGCGTCACCTGCACTGGTATCATTGGCACCTGAAACTGTTTGGAAGTATCTGTGAGTCACGAGGACTCAGCAATCTCACACCTGCGAGATCAAGACTATTTAAGCTTATGGGCAGGAAAGGGGTAATGAGGTGGAGCTGAAGCAAGCACTAAGCATATATGGTGGCTAACATATGCAAATAAGAGCGAGAAGAGAAGCAATGCACGGTCGTGAACTAGAAGTGATCAGGAAGTGATCCTGAAACTACTTATGTTCAAGCATAACACAAGAATCGTGTTCACTTCCCGGACTCCGCCGGAAAGAGACCATCACGGCTACACACGCGGTTGATTCATTTTAATTAAGTTAAGTGTCAAGTTCTCTACAACCGAACATTAACAAATTTCCATCTGCCCATAACCGCGGGCACGGCTTTCGAAAGTTCAAACCCTGCAGTGGTGTCCCAACTTAGCCCATCACAAGCTCTCACGGTCAACGAAGGATATTCCTTCTCTCAGGATGACCCGATCAGACTCAGAATCCCGATTACAAGACATTTCGACAATGGTAAAACAAGACCAGCAAAACCCCCTGAATGTGCCGACAAATCCCGAAAGGAGCTGCACATATCTCGTTCTCAGGGCACACCAGATGAGCCAGACGTCGGGTTGGCATAGACCCTGGTTACCCAGGGGGCACCGGACATCGCTCAGGTTGGACCAACACTTAGAGAAGCACTGGCCCGGGGGGGGGGGTTAAAATAAAGATGACCCTCGGGAGCGTGACACCCAAGGGAAAAGTAGGTGGTGGTGAGGCAAATGTAAAACCAAGGTTGGGCCTTGCTGGAGGAGTTTTATTCAAAGCGAACTATCAAGGGGTTCCCATAACACCCAACCGCGTAAGGCACGCAAAATCAAGGAACATAACACCGATATGACGGAAACTAGGGCGGCAAGAGTGGAACAAAACACCAGGCATAACTGTCCGGCCCCTCTGCCCGAAGACACTACGGACGCTCTCCTGACGGAGATGCTGACTCCGGATCCTTACAAGGTGCCGGAGAAGACCAAGAAGGCCAAGGGAACCCGAAAGAGTTCCCAGCACCAGGTGGTATCGGACTCATCGTCCGATAACTCCGCGATGCACTCCTCCCCCCAAGACGCGGAGGAAGATGAAGATGCTCCCCCTTCAGTCGGGGAGACAAGAAAAGGAAGGCCGCCCTGACCGGGGGGGGGGGGGGCGAAGGGTCCAATAAGGGGAGGACCCTCCTTCCGGACTACTCCACCACCGCCGCCAAAGGCGAAGACGAGTGGCTGCTGAAAGATCGTCGATGTTGCCTAGAGGGGGGTGAATAGGTGTTTTAAAATAATTACGGTTTAGGCTTTAACAAATGCGGAATAAACCTAGCGGTTGATTTGTCAAGCACAAAACCTAAAACAACTAGGCTCACCTATGTGCACCAACAACTTATGCTAAGCAAGATAAGCAACTATGTGATAGCAAGATATATGACAAGAAACAATATGGCTATCACAAAGTAAAGTGCATAAGTAAAGGGCTCGGGTAAGAGATAACCGAGGCACGAGGAGACGATGATGTATCCCGAAGTTCACACCCTTGCGGATGCTAATCTCCATTTGGAGCGGTGTGGAGGCACAATGCTCCCCAAGAAGCCACTAGGGCCACCGTAATCTCCTCACGCTCTCGCACAATGCAAGATGCCGTGATTCCACTAAGGGACCCTTGAGGGCGGTCACCGAACCCGTACAAATGGCAACCCTTGGGGGCGGTCACCGAACCCGTACACTTTGGCAACCCTTGGGGGCGGTCACCGAACCCGTACACTTTGGCAACCCTTGGGGCGGTCACCGGTACCCGTCAAATTGCTCGGGGCGATCTCCAAAACCTAATTGGAGACCCCGACGCCCGCCCGGAGCTTTGCACCACAATGATTGAGCTCCGAACACCAACAACCGTCTAGGGCGCCCAAGCACCCAAGAGGAACAAGCTCAAGGGTACCAAGCACCCAAGAGTAATAAGCTTCTCAACTTGTAACTTCCATGTATCACGTGGAGAACTCAAACCGATGCACCAAATGCAATGGCAAGGGCACACGGAGTGCCCAAGTCCTTCTCTCTCAAATCCCACTGAAGCAACTAATGCTAGGGAGGAAAATGAGAGGAAGAACAAGAAGGAGAACTCCAAGATCTAGATCCAAGGGGTTCCCCTCACATAGAGGAGAAAGTGATTGGTGGAAATGTGGATCTAGATCTCCTCTCTCTTTTCCCTCAAAAACTAGCAAGAATCCATGGAGGGATCGAGAGTTAGCAAGCTCGAAGAAGGTCAACAATGGGGGAAGGACACGAGCTCAAAGGATAAGGTTGAATGGGGAAGAAGACCACCTTTTATAGGAGCACCCGAATCCAACCGTTATGTGCTCAGTCCGCGCACGAGCGGTACTACCGCTCAGGGGAGCGGTACTACCGCCCGGGAGGTAGAACACGGAGAGCGGAGCAAAACAGAGTGCGTGGCGGAGCTGTATGAGCGGCACTACCGCTGGAGCCAGTGGTACTACCGTTGGCCGCAGCGGTACTGCCGCTTGGGACAGCGGTACTACCGCTTGTGGCGATAAGCGGTACTGCCGCTCCGGCCCGACGGTACTACCGCTGGGACCGCGCACAACGCCTACCACGAGCACAGGGAGAAGGAACAGAGAGGAGGGCCATTGAGCGGCACTAGGGGTGGTGGTAGCCGCGGTACTACTGCACATGAGTGGTACTACCGCTCCTACTGCCGCTGAACCCGACACGAGAAAACCACGTCTCGAGTCGAGGCGGTACCTACGCGGAACCGGAGCCGTACTACCACTTATGGCCATGGGCGGTACTACCGCTGTGGGACAGCGGTACTACCGCTTGTGGTGATAAGCGGTACTACCGCTCCGGCCCAGCGGTACTACCGCTGGCGCCATCCTTAAGCCACTTCCACGAAAGCAAGTAAACTCCACGGAAAACCAGAACTGCCATAACTTCTGCATATGAGCTCCGAATTGAGCAAACTCAAGCTTGTTAGATACAAGACGACGAGTAGCATCAAAACAGCGAGAAGAGGCAGGGAAGGTATGCCAACAAATAGAGGAGTGAAACCTCCAACCGAGAAGAACTGGCAAAACCTCCAACATCGAAAACATCATAGAAGATGCATGTGAACTCCATTTTCGATGAACTCGAGCTTGTCACCAAGATGACCATAAGCTCCAAAACTCACAAAGAGAAGAACCAAATAAGAACCAATAAAGATGATGCAAGGATGCAATGGTTTGAGCTCTCTACAATGATACGATCAAGCTACTCATCGAGAGCCCCCCTTGATAGTACGGCAATCGATCCTATAACCCGGTCTCCCAACTACCATCATGAGACCGGTAAAATAGAAAACCTACCAAGGGAAAACCTTTGCCTTGCACATGGCCCACTTGAGCTAGATGATGACGATCTTGACTCCCTCAAGTTGGACCACCTTTCTTGATTGGGTTGACTCGATGAGGACTAGTTGATTGCTACCCCATACTCCATTATGGGTGAGCCACTCTTCCGCACATCTTCACAAGTCCATTGTCACCACAAAGGATGGCAAGCTTCAAGCATTTGATCTCTTCGTGATGCTCCACTTGAACTTGCACACCGCAATCTTTCTTGATTGTGTTGACTTGATGAAGACTAGTTGATTGCTCCCCCATACTCCACTATGGGTGAGCCACTCTTCTGCACATCTTCACAAGTCCATTGTCACCACAAAGGATGGCAAGCTTCAAGCATTTGATCTATTCATGATGCTCCACTTGAACTTGCACACCGCAACCTAACCCCACAAAGAACCCTCACGAAGACCATGGGTTAGTACACAAAGCATAATTGACAATGCTTACCATACCATGGGATCACTTGATCCCTCTCGGTACATCTTCTATGCTTTGTGGGTTGATCAACTTGATTCACTCTTTGACTTAGTCTTGATCAACCTCTCACAAGACCAGTCTTTAGGTAATTCCTTGAATAGCACCTTGGTCGACACAAACTCTCCTTGAAACCAACACATGTACTCCAAGAAAAGCCTATGGACAAAACCTTCAAATATAACTCAAGGCAACCATTAGTCCATAGAGATTGTCATCAATTACCAAAACCAAACATGGGGGCACCGCATGTTCTTTCAGCTGCTCAGGGCCAAGCCCCTGGCGAAGTCGTAAGTATTCGGATACTAGAGTAACTCATAGCATACCTTTGCCGCACTGCTTCCCCTAACATCGAGTATGATTATGCAGACCGCCCCAAGCCCGTATCGACGTATCTTCGTTGGGCGGCTCCTTGGACTTGTCGGATATGGATAGCGATCCACTTCCGACCGCCACCTCCCCTTGCCCTACAGACAATGCCGAGGTATTGTCTCAAGAGGCACCGGGTCGAGGGGAGACAATCCCGGAGGCGCCTCAAGGCGACCTTCCGGACTCCAGGAGCAGAGGGAGGGAGGTTCCCGAGGGCTCCGAGTTCGGCCTTCAACCGAACACCACGCCGGAACCTCCAGTGGTTCCGGACTCAGGCAGACGGCCTCCTTCCAAAAGGGGCAAGACGCCTGTGCCGATGACCTCTATCCATCCAGAGGCACCGGACAATCTTCTGGGAGCGCTTTGCAACGCTTCCATTGACGAAGAGCACCGCACTATTATGAGTGCGGTGATCCAGAAGGTTCAGTCCGCCAAGAGCGGACTGACTGAAGCCTGTGCCAGCCTTCTAACAGGCTTTGAGGTAAGTATTTGAAATATAGGAAAAATATTACCGCATAGACAGTAGCCCCTGATGCTCTGTTTGGTGTTCAAAAAGAAAAGCCGAATAGAGGATCAACTAATATCTGCAGGAGTCTAATATAAGTATGTCTATATGTGTATGCAGGCTTCGCTGCTGACCTCTGTCGCACTGAGTGCGGAGATCGCCGTACTGAAGCAGGACCTCGAAGGGTCCAAGAAAGAGCTCGACCTTGCCAAGAGGCAGCTCGAGGAGAACAAAGGTAAGTAGTACCTAGTCTATGGATATATATAAAAAGAATGCGATTGCACAATGACAGGATCATCATAAATTTGTCAGGGGCCACGACCGAGGTGGCGACCCTGAAGCAAGCGCTATCTGAGGCCGAAAACAAAGCGGCCAAGGAGCGCACCGAGCGGGAAAGGCAGGAGGCACGGGTGGGCGAGGTGCAGCAAGAGCTCCACGCTCTCGTGACGAAGCACGAGGCGTTGGAGCTTGACTTGAAGACGCGAGAGTCCGAGCTTGCCGCGGCCCTCGAGAGTGCAAAGAATGCCAAGGCTAAGGTCCAAAAGGCCCTCCAGGAGATTGATGCGATGAAGAAGATAGCGGCGGGTAAGGCATTCAATATACAAAGCAAGCATGTGAAAGTAAATTACTTGTTACTTACCCGAGTCCGGAGCTCTCCAGGAGCATTCGCAGATTTTCCCCGCAGCGTGTCGGATGCCGCACAATTTTACCAGGCCGAGGAGGGAAGCTCAATGGAGAAGCTGTTCTGGTCTCAGTATACTGGTACTGAACACCCGATGCCTCTG
Source organism: Triticum urartu (assembly GCF_056163025.1). Taxonomy (NCBI): domain Eukaryota; kingdom Viridiplantae; phylum Streptophyta; class Magnoliopsida; order Poales; family Poaceae; genus Triticum; species Triticum urartu. The sequence continues at coordinate 417,024,256 of NC_141877.1, read as the reverse complement.
AGCGACCAGCTGAAGCAACTGGTCGAGCTGCACAAGGCGTCCGAACAGGCCATGAAGGGCTTTATAGTCCGGATGTGGCATGGCGACGCCCTTCCCAACAGCTACTTCAGCCTGGTGAGGGGGCTTGTGGATGCCTGCCCACGGCTGGAAGTCATCAAGCGGTCTGTCTGCATCGAAGGTGCACGCCGGGCTTTCGCCCGTGCGAAGGTGCACTGGGCTAAGATGGACACCGTGAAGCTGGTGAAGGAGGGGCCGCCGCAGGGCAAGGAGCATCGCCACCCCGAGATGTACTATGAGGGTGTCCTGAAGGGTGCCCGTCTTGTAGCGGACGAGTGTGCGGAAGATGTAATATTTGAATAAACTTGCTCGTGTAATCCTGTATTATGAAAACTTGTTCATATGCGCTATGCAACGCTTGTATGAATTTAAAATATTACCTTCTGTTCGGTTGTTTATCAAATCTGAGAGATGGCTAGTCATCGGCTTCTGCCCCCACGCCACGAGTGCTGGGGTGTTCGGGATAAACCCGAGCACTCTTGTTCCCATTTTTGGGTCCTTCGAGGGAGGTGCTCGGCACAACGAACAAGGCAATCAGACTATAATACGTTATCACTCTCACTTAGCCATAGAATTCTATAATTTTAAATTTCGGCGAAGCCCCTAGTATTCAGAAGGCCGAATTCGGGGCGCAATACACGCCTTAAGCCGGACAAGGCCGACTCCTCGCTCTAAGCGGCATAAGTCTTTAGGGACTTGAAACCTCTCGAACAGCGACCAATCTCTCGCCTTATCATGACAGTCAGTTTTAGCTTTCTCTACTGAGGTGCTTAGCCCAGCAGAACCGGGGCACAATCATAGTAGTTCTCCTAGTGCTACCTTAGCCGATATAGCGGAACGTAAGGTACCAAAACATGGGAGCCGGGCAAACCCAACTATTGACCCAAGACATGATTCGGAGCTGATGCATATAATGCTATAAGTTCGGGGTGCCGCACTGTCGAAAGTGTTCGGACTTCTCACGCTGTATTATGGGGTATGCTTAAGCCCCTAGCGTATTGGTCGTACCAGAGTGTACGGGTGCTAGATGTCATGAATGAACATATATATATATATATATATATAGAAAGGAAGAATGCAATAATAGTCTTAATGCTATGCATTGTTTATTCAAAAAGGTGCGTTAAAGCAGAATGATACAAGTAGTGCGATAAGCAAAAAGTAGGACTGTTTGACATGTCCCTTCCAAGGGCAAGCTGAGGAATAGTATTAAAGCAAATATTTCACTTGTTATCATAATCCACCTGGGAGTTCCGTGGTGTGACATAGCTTTCTGCCTCCTTGGTTGCTGCATCATGTGTTCGGCAATCATGCTGCCGGACAGGGTTTCCAGAGATTAAGCCGCGACTTGGAGCATGACACATTCGTGCCCCCCTCCCCGCCTGTGCCCATGGTATTTTTAATGCGTAATTATGTACGCATGGCACGGATTTCGCTGTTTGGCTAGGACCGGGGTGGGGCCGCATTGCTATGCGAGCTCGGAACATGCCAGACGGTCCTGTTGCCGATTACTCCGGGCGCGCTAGAAGGTGTCTGGGTCCTTAATCACCGAACTAGAGGATTGCCTTAAGAGGCTGCTTTGCGCTTTGCGCTTCTGCTGCGAGGGCCGCAGTGTGCTCCTCCGTGCGGAGAGAGCGCTCTGTGTTTCCATTGACTGTGATGACCCCCCGAGGTCCTGGCATCTTGAGCTTGAGATATGCATAATGGTGTACCACATTGAATCTCGCAAATGCGGTTCGCCCGAGCAGTGCATGGTAGCCACTGCGGAACGGGACTATGTCGGAGAATAACTCTTCGCTTCGGAAGTTATCCAGAGATCCGAAGACCACTTCCAGTGTTACTGAGCCTGTGCAATGGGTCTCTACACCTGGTATGACGCCTTTAAAGGTCGTTTTAGTGGGTTTGATCCTTGAGGGGTCTATACCCATTTTGCGCACTGTGTCCTGATAAAGCAGGTTCAGGCTGCTGCCACCATCCATAAGGACTCGAGTGAGGTGAAATCCGTCAATGATTGGGTCTAAGACCAATGCGGCGAATCCGCCATGACGGATACTAGTGGGGTGGTCCCTGCGGTCGAAGGTGATCGGGCAGGAAGACCATGGGTTGAACTTTGGGGCGACTGGCTCCAACGCATATACGTCCCTGAGCGCACGCTTCCGCTCCCTCTTGGGGATGTGGGTTGCATATATCATGTTCACCGTCCGCACTTGTGGGGGGAACCTCTTCTATCCTCCGGTGTTCGGCTGCCGGGGCTCCTCCTCGTTATCGCTATGTGACCCCTTATCTTTGTTTTCGGCATTTATCTTGCCGGCCTGCTTGAACACCCAACAATCCCTGTTGGTGTGGTTGGCTGGCTTGTCGAGGGTGCCGTGTATTTAACACGAGCGATCGAGTATACGGTCCAAACTGGACAGGCCCAGAGTGCTTCTTTTGAATGGCTTTTTCAGCTGACCGTGTTTAGAGCCTTCGAATCCGGCATTGACTGCCGTATCCTCGGTATTGTCGCTGTTAATGCGGCGCTTATGTTTGTTGCGACGTGACCTACCATTGCCGTCCTTGGTATCCGAAGTACCATGGTTCTTTGATATGTTATTGCTGCGAGCCAACCAGCTGTCCTCTCCCGCACAGAAGCGGGTCATGAGTGTCGTGAGGGCTGCCATAGATTTCAGCTTTTCCTGGCCAAGGTGCCGGGCGAGCCATTCGTCGCGGATGTTGTGCTTGAAAGCTGCTAGGGCCTCTGCATCCGGACAGTCGACGATTTGATTTTTCTTTGCTCGGAACCGTGTCTAGAATTGCCTGGCCGATTCCTCTGGCTGCTGAATTATGTGGCTCAAGTCATCGGCATCTGGTGGTCTGATACGTCTCCAACGTATCTACAATTTTTGATTGCTCCATGCTATATTATCTAATGTTTTGAATGTTTATGGGCTTTATTATACACTTATATATCATTTTTGGGACTAACCTATTAGCCCAGAGCCCAGTGCCAGTTTCTGTTTTTACCCTGTTTTAGGGTTTCAAAGAAAAGGAAAATCAAACGGAGTCCAATTGACCTAAAACTTCACGGAACTCATTATTGGAAGGAAAGAAGCCCAGAAGACTTGGAGTGCACGTCGGGGAACCTACGAGGAGGTCATGAGGCAGGGGGCGCGCCCACCTCCCTGGGCGCGCCCACCTCCCTGGGCGCGCCCACCTCCCTGGGCGCGCCCTCCACCCTCGTGAGCCCCTCGTGGCCCCCCTGACGTACTTCTTCCGCCTATATATCTCCATATACCCTAAAAATATCCGAGGGCACAATAGATTGGGAGTTTCGCCACCAGAAGCCTCCGTAGCCACCGAAAACCAATCTAGACCCATTCCAGCACCCTGCCGGAGGGGGCAATCCCTCTCCGGTGGCCATCTTCATCATCCCGGTGCTCTCCATGACGAGGAGGGAGTAGTTCTCCCTCGGGCTGAGGGTATGTACTAGTAGCTATGTGTTTGATCTCTCTCTCTCTCTCTCTCTCTCCAGTTCTTGAGGTGATACGATCTTGATGTATTGCGAGCTTTGCTATTATATTTGGATCCTATGATGTTTCTTCCCCCCTCTACTCTCTTGTAATGAATTGAGTTTCCCCTTCAAAGTTATCTTATCAGATTGAGTCTTTAAAGATTTGAGAACACTTGATGTATGTCTTGCCGTGCGTATCTGTGGTGACAATGGGATATCACGTGATTCACTTGATGTATGTTTTGGTGATCAACTTGCGGGTTCCACCCATGAACCTATGCATAGGGGTTGGCACATGTTTTCGTCGTGATTCTCCGGTAGAACTTTGGGGCACTCTTTGAGGTTCTATGTGTTGTTTGAATAGATGAATCTAAGATTGTGTGATGCATATCGTATAATCATACCCACGGATACTTGAGGTGACATTGGAGTATCTAGGTGACATTAGGGTTTTGGTTGATTTGTGTCTTAAGGTGTTATTCTAGTACGGACTCTAGGGCTGTTTGTGACACTTATAGGAATAGCCCAATGGATTGATTGGAAAGAATAACTTTGAGGTGGTTTCGTACCCTACCATAATCTGTTCGTTCGTTCTCAGCTATTAGTGACTTTGGAGTGACTCTTTGTTGCATGTTGAGGGATAGTTATGTGATCCAATTATGTTAGTATTGTTGAGAGGACTTGCACTAGTGAAAGTATGAACCCTAGGCCTTGTTTCCTAGCATTGTAATACCGTTTACGCTCACTTTTATCATTAGTTACCTTGCTGTTTTTATATTTTCAGATTACAAAAACCTTTATCTACCATCCATATACCACTTGTATCACCATCTCTTCGCCGAACTAGTGCACCTATACAATTTACCATTGTATTGGGTGTGTTGGGGACACAAGAGACTCTTTGTTGTTTGGTTGCAGGGTTGCTTGAGAGAGACCATCTTCATCCTACGCCTCCTACGGATTGATAAACCTTAGGTCATCCACTTGAGGGAAATTTGCTACTGTCCTACAAACCTCTGCACTTGGAGGCCCAACAACATCTACAAGAAGAAGGTTGTGTAGTAGACATCAAGCTCTTTTCTGGCACCGTTGCCGGGGAGGTGAGTGCTTGAAGGTATATCTTTAGATCTTGTAATCGAGTCTTTTAGTTTCTTGTTTTATCACTAGTTTAGTTTATAAAAGAAAACTATGAAAAATGGAATTGAGTTTGTCTCGTATGCTTTATCTTTTTAATATCTATCGTGAGAATAAGGATTCCGATAATTGTGCTCAAGTGCTAGAAGAAGAATGCATTAAAATGTTTGGCACTAAATATTTGAATGATGAGCATGATTGCAATGTTGTTAGTATTAATTCCTTGAATATCTATGATGCTAATGATATACAAAGCCACAAGCTTGGGGAAGCTATGTTTAATGAAGATGATATTTTTTGTCCCCCAAGATTTGATGAGCAAATTTCCTATGATGAAAGCGTGCCTCCTATTTATGATGATTATATTGATGAAAGTGGATTTGGAGAGGTCATGCCTTTATTTTGTGATGAATCCACTATTTCGGAAGAGGTTCCAATTGATTATGAGAACAAACTTGCTATCTATGATGATTATTGTGATGACTTGTATGCTATAAAGAATAGTGATATCCATGAAACTTGTCATCATGATTTTAGTTTTCATTTCGATTATGCCTCACATGATAATTATTTTGTTGAGTTTGCTCCCACTATTATTCATGAGAAGAATTTTGCTTGTGTGGAGAGTAGTAAATTTTCTATGCTTGTAGATCATGAAAAGAATGCTTTATGTGATGGTTATATTGTTGAATTCATTCATGATGCTACTAAAAATTATTATGAGGGAGGAACATATGCTTGTAGGAATTGCAATAATATCAAGTTTCCTCTCTATGGGCTTAAGGTTTTGAAGTTTTGCTTGCTTTACCTTCCTATGCAAGTTGATTCTTGTTCCCATAAGTTGTTTGCTCACAAAATCCCTATGCATAGGAAGTATGTTAGACTTAAATGTGCTAGTCATATTCTTCATGATTCTCTCTTTATGTTACAATTCTTATCCTTCATGTGAGCATCATTGAAATCATCATGCCTAGCTAGGGGGCATTAAACGATAACGCTTGTTGGGAGGCAACCCAATTTTATTTTAGCTCCTTGCTTTTTGTTCCTGTTTAATAATAAATAATCCATATATCCTCTGTTTATATGTGGTTTTATGTGTTTAATTAGTGTTTGTGCCAAGTAGAACCGTTGGGAAGACTTGGGGAAGGTCTTTGCGATCATGCTGTAAAAAACAGAAACTTTAGCGCTCACGAGAATTGCTTCCATTTTTATTTGGAGAGTGATATTTAGTTAATTCTTTTTGCAGATTATTAATAGATAAATTTATCAGGTCCATCAATTTATTTGAGAATTTTATGAGTTCCAGAAGTATACGTTTGATCCAGATTACTACAGACTGTTCTGTTTTTGACAGATTATGTTTTTCATGTGTTGTTTACTTATTTTGATGAATCTATGGCTAGTAAAATAGTTTATAAACCATATAGAAGTTGGAATACAGTAGGTTTAACACCAATATAAATAAATAATGAGTTCATTACAGTACCTTGAAGTGGTGATTTATTTTCTTATACTAACGGAGCTTACGAGTTTTCTGTTAAGTTTTGTGTTGTGAAGTTTTCAAGTTTTGGGTAAAGATTTGATGGACTATGGAATAAGGAGTGGCAAGAGCCTAATCTTGGGGATGCCCAAGGCACCCCAAGTTAATATTCAAGGACAACCAAGAGCCTAAGATTGGGGATGCCCCGGAAGGCATCCCCTCTTTCGTCTTCGTTCATCGGTAACTTTACTTGGAGCTATATTTCTATTTACCACATGATATGTGTTTTTCTTGGAGCGTCAATTTATTTTGTTAGGATTTGCTTTCTGTTATTTAGAACAATGTTTTGCATCTTTTATTTCAATAGAAGTGGCATTGATAGCCTTTACTATGCCTATGTTACAAGTATACATGTTGCTGTTTGAAAACAGAAAGTTTACCGCTGTTGCAATAATTCCCTAGAAAATTCAGAATGTGATAAAATGTTGAAACCTTTTGCATATTAAGCTCTGATAAATTTACTACAGTGGGAGTTTTCTTTCATAATTGTTGGATCTAGGGAAGTATGGATGTTGCAGCATTCTTTACAGACTATCCTGTTTAGGCAGATTGCTGTTATGTTTGCATTGTTTGCATATGTTTGCTTCTTTAATGATTCTATTTGAGGATAGGACTATTAAATATGCAGAGGCATTTAGTATGCAATGTTGAATAATAATTTTAGTAATTTGCTACAGTAGAGTATGATAAGGTTTTGGCAATGGTTTATACTAACTTATCTCACGAGTCCTTGTTGAGTTTTGTGTGGATGAAGCTTCTGAGATTTAGGGAGACCTCGATATGAGAGGAATTAAGAAGACATAAAAGCTCAAGCTTGGGGATGCCCAAGACACCCCAAGATAATATTTCAAGAAGTCTCAAGCATCTAAGCTTGGGGATGCCCCGGTTGTCATCCCACCTTTCTTCTTCAACAATTATCGGTTAGTTTCGGTTGATCCTAAGTTTTTGCTTCTTCACATGATGTTTGCCATTCTTAGAATGTCATTTTATTTTGCTTTGCTTGCTGTCTGAATAGAATACCACTATCTGAAATTATTAAATGTTAGAGAGTCTTCACATAGTTGCATAATTATTCGACTACTCATTGATCTTCACTTGTATCTTTCGGAGTAGTTTGTCGTTTGCTCTAGTGCTTCACTTATATCTTTTAGAGCATGGTGGTAGTTTTATTTTGAAGAAATAGATGAACTCTCATGCTTCACTTAGATTATTTTGAGAGCCTTAAATATCATGGTAATTTGCTTAAAATCCTAATATGCTAGGTATACAAGATTAATAATAAAATTCTCTTATGAATGTGTTGAATACTAAGAGAAATTTGATACTTGATGATTGTTTTGAGATATGAGGATGGTGATATTAGAGTCATGCTAGTTGAGTAGTTGTGAATTTGATAAATACTTGTGTTGAAGTTTGTGATTCCCGTAGCATGCACGTATGGTGAACCGTTATGTGATGAAGTCGGAGCATGATTTATTTATTGATTGTCTTCCTTATGAGTGGCGGTAGGGGACGAGCGATGGTATTTTCCTACCAATCTATCCCCCTAGGAGCATGCGCGTAGTACTTTGTTTCGATAACTAATAGATTTTTGCAATAAGTATGTGAGTTCTTTATGACTAATGTTGAGTCCATGGATTATACGCACTCTCACCCTTCCACCATTGCTAGCCTCTCTAGTACCGCGCAACTTTCGCCGGTACCATAAACCCACCATATACCTTCCTCAAAATAGCCACCATACCTACCTATTATGGCATTTTCATAGCCATTCCGAGATATATTACCATGCAACTTCCCATGGTTCCGTTTATTATGACACGCTCCATCATTGTCATACTGCTTCACATGATCATGTAGTTGACATCGTATTTGTGGCAAAGCCACCATTCATAATTCTTTCATACATGTCACTCATGCATCATTGCACATCCCGGTACATCGCTGGAGGCATTCATATAGAGTCATATCTTGTTCTAAGTATCGATTAGTAATTCTAGAGTTGTAAGAAAAATAAAAGTGGGATGATCATCATTATTAGAGCATTGTCCCAGTGAGGAAAGGATGATGGAGACTACAATTCCCCCACAAGTCGGGATGAGACTCTGGACGAAAAATAAAAAAAGAGGCCAAAGAAGCCCAAATAAAAAAAGAGGCCATAAAAAAAGAGAAGGCCCAAATAAAAAATAAAAAAATAAAAAATGAGAGAAAAAGAGAGAAGGGGCAATGCTACTATCCTTTTACCACACTTGTGCTTCAAAGTAGCACCATGATCTTCATGATAGAGAGTCTCCTATGTTGTCACTTTCATACACTAGTGGGAATCTTTCATTATAGAACTTGGCTTGTATATTCCAATGATGGGCTTCCTCAAAATGCCCTAGGTCTTCGTGAGCAAGCGAGTTGGATGCACACCCACTAGTTTCTTTTGTTGAGCTTTCATATATTTATAGCTCTAGTGCATCCGTTGCATGGCAATCCCTACTCACTCACATTGATATCTATTGATGGGCATCTCCATAGCCCGTTGATACGCCTAGTTGATGTGAGACTATCCTCCCCTTTTTGTCTTCTCCACAACCACCATTCTAATCCACCTATAGTGCTATGTCCATGGCTCACGCTCATGTATTGCATGAAGATTGAAAAAGTTTGAGAACATCAAAAGTATGAAACAATTGCTTGGCTTGTCATCGGGGTTGTGCATGATTTAAATATTTTGTGTGGTGAAGATGGAGCATAGCCAGACTATATGATTTTGTAGGGATAGCTTTCTTTGGCCATGTTATTTTGAGAAGACATGATTGCTTCGTTAGTATGCTTGAAGTATTATTATTTCTATGTAAATATGAACTTTTGTCTTGAATCTTATGGATCTGAATATCCATTGAATCTAATGGATTGCCTTAAGAGGCTGCTTTGCGCTTCTGCTGTGAGGGCCGCAGTGTGCTCCTCCGTGCGGAGAGAGCGCTCTGTGTTTCCATTGACTGTGATGACCCCCCGAGGTCCTGGCATCTTGAGCTTGAGATATGCATAATGCGGTACCGCATTGAATCTCACAAATGCGGTTCGCCCGAGCAGTGCATGGTAGCCACTGCGGAACGAGACTATGTCGAAGATTAACTCTTCGCTTCGGAAGTTATCCGGAGATCCGAAGACCACTTCCAGTGTTACTGAGCCTGTGCAATGGGTCTCTACACCTGGTATGATTCCTTTAAAGGACGTTTTAGTGGGTTTGATCCTTAAGGGGTCTATACCCATTTTGCGCACTGTGTCCTGATAAAGCAGGTTCAGGCTACTGCCACCATCCATAAGGACTCGAGTGAGGTGAAATCCATCAATGATTGGGTCTAATACCAATGCGGCGAATCCGCCATGACGGATACTAGTGGGGTGGTCCCTGCGGTCGAAGGTGATCGGGCAGGAAGACCATGGGTTGAACTTTGGGGCGACTGGCTCCAACGCATATACGTCCCTGAGCGCATGCTTCCGCTCCCTCTTGGGGATGTGGGTTGCGTATATCATGTTCACCGTCCGCACTTGTGGGGGGAACCTCTTCTGTCCTCCGGTGTTCGGCTGCTGGGGCTCCTCCTCGTCATCGCTATGTGACCCCTTATCTTTGTTTTCGGCATTTATCTTGCCGGCCTGCTTGAACACCCAACAATCCCTGTTGGTGTGGTTGGCTGGCTTGTCGAGGGTGCCGTGTATTTGACATGAGCGATCGAGTATACGGTCCAAACTGGACGGGCCCGAAATGCTTCTTTTGAATGGCTTTTTCCGCTGACCGGGTTTAGAGCCTTCGAATCCGGCATTGACTGCCATATCCTCGGTATTGTCGCTGTTAATGCGGCGCTTATGTTTATTGCCATGTGACCTACCGTTGCCGTCCTTGGTATCCGAAGTACCATGGTTCTTTGATATGTTATTGCTGTGAGCCAACCAGCTGTCGTCTCCCGCACAGAAGCGGGTCATGAGTGTCGTGAGGGCTGCCATAGATTTCGGCTTTTCCTGGCCAAGGTGCCGGGCGAGCCATTCATCGCGGATGTTGTGCTTGAAAGCTGCTAGGGCCTCTGCATCCGGACATTCAACAATTTGATTTTTCTTTGTTTGGAACCGTGTCCAGAATTGCCTGGCCGATTCCTCTGGCTGCTGAATTATGTGGCTCAAGTCATCGGCATCTGGTGGTCTGATACGTCTCCAACGTATCTATAATTTTTGATTGCTCCATGCTATATTATCTAATGTTTTGAATGTTTATGGGCTTTATTATACACTTATATATCATTTTTGGGACTAACCTATTAGCCCAGAGCCCAGTGCCAGTTTCTGTTTTTACCCTGTTTTAGGGTTTCGAACAAAAGGAAAATCAAACGGAGTCCAATTGACCTGAAACTTCACGGAACTCATTTTTGGAAGGAAAGAAGCCCAGAAGACTTGGAGTGCACATCGGGGAACCTACAAGGAGGTCACGAGGCAGGGGGCGCGCCCACCCCCCTGGGCGCGCCCTCCACCCTCGTGAGCCCCTCGTGGCCCCCCTGACGTACTTCTTCTGCCTATATATCTCCATATACCCTAAAAACATCCGAGGGCATAATAGATCGGGAGTTCCGCCGCCAGAAGCCTCCGTAGCCACCGAAAAACCAATCTAGACCCTTTCCAGCACCCTGCCGGAGGGGGCAATCCCTCTCCGGTGGCCATCTTCATCATCCCGGTGCTCTCCATGACGAGGAGGGAGTAGTTCTCCCTCGGGGCCGAGGGTATGTACCAGTAGCTATGTGTTTGATCTCTCTCTCTCTCTCGTGTTCTTGATTTGGCACGATCTTGATGTATCGCGAGCTTTGCTATTATAGTTGGATCTTATGTTTCTCCTCCCCCTCTTCTCTCTTGTAATGAATTGAGTTTCCCCTTTGAAGTAATCTTATCGGATTGAGTCTTTAAAGATTTGAGAACACTTGATGTATGTCCTGCCGTGCGTATCTGTGGTGACAATGGGATATCACGTGATTCACTTGATGTATGTTTTGGTGATCAACTTTGCGGGTTCCGCCCATGACCCTATGCATAGGGGTTGGCACATGTTTTCATCGTGATTCTCCGATAGAACTTTGGGGCACTCTTTGAGGTTCTATGTGTTGGTTGAATAGATGAATCTGAGATTGTGTGACACATATCGTATAATCATACCCACGGATACTTGAGGTGACATTGGAGTATCTAGGTGACATTAGGGTTTTGGTTGATTTGTGTCTTAAGGTGTTATTCTAGTACGAACTCTAGGGCTGTTTGTGACACTTATAGGAATAGCCCAACGGATTGATTGGAAAGAATAACTTTGAGGTGGTTTCGTACCCTACCATAATCTCTTCGTTCGTTCTCCACTGTTGGTGACTTTGGAGTGACTCTTTGTTGCATGTTGAGGGATAGTTATGCGATCCAATTATGTTAGTATTGTTGAGAGGACTTGCACTAGTGAAAGTATGAACCCTAGGCCTTGTTTCCTAGCATTGCAATACCGTTTACGCTCACTTTTATCATTAGTTACCTTGCTGTTTTTATATTTTCAGATTACAAAAACCTTTATCTACCATCCATATACCACTTGTATCACCATCTCTTCGCCGAACTAGTGCACCTATACAATTTACCATTGTATTGGGTGTGTTGGGGACACAAGAGACTCTTTGTTATTTGGTTGCAGGGTTGCTTGAGAGAGACCATCTTCATCCTATGCCTCCTACGGATTGATAAACCTTAGGTCATCCACTTGAGGGAAATTTGCTACTGTCCTACAAACCTCTGCACTTGGAGGCCCAACAACGTCTACAAGAAGAAGGTTGTGTAGTAGACATCATGGTCGCACATAAGTGCCCTGAAAGTTGTCGAGGAATGCGGCTTCCAGATCTTCCCAACAGCCAATGGACTCTACTGGCAAGCTGTTGAGCCAATGTCGAGCTGGTCCTTTGAGTTTGAGTGGGAGGTATTTGATGGCGTGTAGGTCATCACCGCGGGCCATGTGGATGTGCAGGAGGAAATCCTCGATCCATACCGCAGGATCTGTTGTGCCGTCGTATGATTCTATATTTACGGGTTTGAAACCCTCTGGATTTGATGATCCATTACTTCGTCTGTGAAGCATAAGGGGTGTGCGGCGCCTCTGTACTGGGCTATATCGCGACGCAACTCAAATGAGTCTTGCCCGCTGTGTTCGGCCCGACCGGACTTACTTTTACTGTATCCGGCGTGAGGATTATCGTCTCGCATAGTGGCGCGCCCTTGTGATCCGTAGATCGATCTTGCATGTTTTGCTTTGTCCTCCAGTACGTCTCGCAGGTCTGGCGTATTTCCCCATACCTTTTTATTTGAATGGCGCCGGGGTACGAGCTGAGTTTTTGGCTGGAATGCCTCTCTGTCGCGGCCACGAGGTGGCCGATCAGCCGCGTCATACACAGGGGATGTGGGTTTCGGTGCTTCCTCCTCCAGTCGGGGTAGCAACCTGCACTTTGGGTAACTCTTGGAGGGGCGTTCGAGTTTATATTCCTCGGCCGCTAGGACTTTAGTCCATCTGTCAGCTAGCAAATCTTGATCAGCTTGAAGCTGTTGTTGCTTTTTCTTAAGGCTATTTGCCGTGGCTATAAGCCGGCGCTTGAAGCGCTCTTGTTCGACGGGATCCTCAGGCACGACGAATTCATCATCGTCGAGGCTTACCTCGTCTTCGGAGGGGGGCATGTAATTATCATCCTCCGCCTCTCCATCTGCCGCTCTCTCTGGAGGGCTAGCTTCTCCATCCTCCTGCCCTAAATCTTGCTGGAGGGGATTGTTGCCGTCTTCGGCACTATCCGGAGTGCTATTATCTCCTGTGCCGGTATGACCGCTTTTGCCTTGGGGGGACTTAGAGCGGCGCCGCTGACACCGACGCTTGGGTTGCTTTTTGGAGGGGTCATCCTCCGTTTTCTCGTCTCCATTACCTTCTTTGGGTGTGTCCACCATGTATATATCGTATGATGAGGTGGCTGTCCAGTGCCCTGTGGGCAGTGGTTCCTCTTCGTCTCCCGCATCGTCATCCATACCATCGATGTCTTCAGAGTCGAAGTCGAGCATGTCGGTTAAGTCGTCGACAGTGGCTACTAAGTGGGTGGTGGGTGGGCGACGAATTTCTTCGTCATCTGCATCCCAATCCTGCCAGACATAGTTCGGTCAGGATCCTCCTGACAAGGAGAGAGACCTTAATGAGTTCAGTATGTCGCCAAAGGGCGAGTGCTGAAAAATATCCGCGGAGGTAAACTACATGATCGGCACCCTATCGGATTCGATAGGAACGGGCGCAGGCGGTTCAGAGTCCGTGGCCGGAGAAGGATCTGGCAGTTTGGCAACACGACTCTCGTGAAGGGTAAGGTCGATTTTCGGCTCGATCGCCACTGATGATACGGCCTCCGTGACGGGGTCTATCCACCCGTCCATGGATGGTGCAACTAGCTCCAAATTGAGGCTCGGAGCGGCTGCCGGCGCGATCTCCTGAATACGGTCCGATGGTAGAGCTAAATCGTACTCATCGTGACCGCGTGGCGCACAAGGCAGGGGCTCGAATCCGTCAAAGATCAAGTCTCCATGGATATCGGCCGTGTAATTTAAGCTTCCAGACCTGACCTGGTGGCCAGGGGCGTAACTTTCGATCTGCTCCAGATGGCCAAGCGAGTTGGCCCACAGTGCGAAGCCGCCGAACACAAAGATCTGTCCGGGGAGAAAAGTCTCACCCTGGACTGCATCGCTATCGATGATAGTAGGAGCCATCAAGCCTGACGGCGACGAGACATAGGAACTCTCAATGAAAGCACCAATGTCGGTGTCAAAACCGGTGGATCTCGGGTAGGGGGTCCCGAACTGTGCATCTAAGGCGGATGGTAACAGGAGGCAGGGGACACGATGTTTTACCCAGGTTCGGGCCCTCTTGATGGAGGTAAAACCCTACGTCCTGCTTGATTTATTCTTGATGATATGAGTATTACAAGAGTTGATTTACCACGAGATCGGAGAGGCTAAACCCTAGAAGCTAGCCTATGGTATGATTGTATGTTGTCCTACGGACTAAAACTCTCCGGTTTATATAGACACCGGAGGGGGCTAGGGTTACACAAGGTCGGTTACAAAGGAGGAGATATACATATCCGTATTGCCTAGCTTGCCTTCCACGCCAAGTAGAGTCCCATTCGGACACGAGACGAAGTCTTCAATCTTGTATCTTCATAGTCCAACAGTCCGGCCAAAGGATATAGTCCGGCTGTCCGGAGACCCCCTAACCCAGGACTCCCACACCAAGCCTTCCACCCTTTACCAAGTATATAGGTGCATTAAAGTAAATAAGATATAATAATGATATCCCAACAAATCCATGTTCCAAACATGGAACAAACTTCAACTTCACCTGCAACTAGCAACGCTATAAGAGGGGCTGAGCAAAGCGGTAACATAGCCAAACAACAGTTTGCTAGGAAAGGTGGGTTAGAGGCTTGACATGGCAATATGGGAGGCATGATATATCAAGTGGTAGGTATCGCGACATAGCAATAGAGAGAACAACTAGCAAGCAAAGATAGAAGTGATTTCGAGGGTATGGTCATCTTGCCTGAAATCCCGCAAGGAAGAAGAACGAGTCCATGAAGAAGACAAACGGATGTAGTCGAACGGATCCTCACAACTCCGGAACGAAACCGAAGCTAACGAGAGAAGCAACCCGGAAAGAAGCAAGCAACATAGTAAACAACCATCACATAAACATGGCATGATGCACAACCAAGTATGATGCATGTCCGGTTTAATGAAGCATGGCATGGCAAAGAGCACAAACAAAACTACAAATTAAGTGGAGCTCAATATGCAACGAGTTGCATATTGACGAAACACCACAACAATTATTTAGTTCTCTCTCGGTTATGTACCCAACAATATTAAATGTTGGTTAACATGGCAAGAGGTGAAGCATATGAAAACTACCTATCTAGGCAAGTTTAAATGAGGCCGGAACAACAAACAACAAGTCCGGAAACTCCTCATGTGCATATTTTTGGTTTGGTACTGTTCTGACCTAACCCATATTTTAGAGTTTTTAAACATGCAAAGTAAGGTCACCATGATAATCTATGCATTTTTCTACCCCATTTACATATAAAGTTTATTAAATTTGGAGCTACGATTATTTAGTTATGAATTAAAGCAATTTAGCATGGCATAGGAGCAAATTAATGCAAACAGCAGTTTAAACATTTTAAACATAGATGAAAGTTGGATATTATGAAGCTAGGCACAATTCTAAGCATTTTTCATATATAAATCGTTTTAAACTGATGCACCATTTGTGAGTTATGTTATGTATGAACTAGGAGGACTTTTCTGTAAAACTGCAGTCTCAGGGATAAAAGGAAAAATCGTTCTGGAGGAAAAAACATGAAACGGGCCAAAACTGGTCAGCCCAATAGTGCAGGGGAGCTCGGGTGCTTCTCACCATGGGCCAAGGCCCAGTCGGTGGAAGAGGCAGGCCGGCGGGGCGCTGGCTGGGCCTGATCTGGAGGCCAGCAGGCGACCCACGCGCGAGACGGGCGTAGTCAACGCGCGGTCGAGCGCTGTGGCGCGCTGCTCGACCTGAAGCAGGGGAAGCAGGGCGGCGATGGTGCTGGCGGTAGGTAGCGTACTGTGTAGACGGTCTAGGAAGGAAAAAGAGGGAAAACCCGGCAACAGTTTTCGGAGACCGAAATGTCCGACGTTTGACCGACTATAATGCCGCTATAGTTTAACGGTTGGGCTATCAAACGAGCTCCGTATGTGACGAAAATTGACAAGCGGTCTACTGACAACATAACAACACCACACACCAACTTTCAACCCATTCTGAGAACATTTTCTAGCCACTTATAAAATAATATTTCGGACGTGCCGCGGGCGTGTGCAAGTGTGTCTGGGCTCAGAAAGGACAACAGACAGAACTAGAGGAACCCGGACAAATGCAAGTTTTGAAAACATGATGATGCAATGAACATGATGACGTGGCAAGATGCAACACACAAGCGAATGACATGGCAACGACGGCGAAAAACTGGAAGACACCTGACACATCGGTCTCGGGGCAAGATCTCCGTCTCGGGAGGAACGTGCACCTTCACGTACGCCGCGCGGGGCAGCCTCTGCATCTGGCGGAGGAACAGAAGATGATCTTCATGGACGTTGGAGCCGTCCTAGTCGCCTGAGCAACCACCGCGCACCATAGACATGGTTGCTCGGCGGCGACGTGGAGCGGTGGCGCAAGGACAAGGGCGCGACGGTGCGGGGAAGTCTTGGGATGGCGGGCTGCAGCAGCGCTCTGGTGGGAAGTAGCAGCACGGCAGAGCAAGAGAGCAAGGGGAAGAGGGAGAAAGAAGATGGGAAGCGGGGGCGCGCGCGTGCGTCCTGCCGCACCCTCCTCCCCCTATTAATAGGCTCGTGGCGGCAGTGTCGAGGAGGCAAGATGTGGGGGGCGTGGGGTTAACTGCGCCCACTCCCCCCACGACCCCGCACCTTCCGTGCCATAACAACGCGTAATTAAAGCGCTTCAGAAGCGCAATCGATTGCCTCGGCCACAGCGGATCCGCGCGTGCGCCGCGACCCTGTAGTGGCGGGCCCGGCCCGACGGTGACGTCCCGTTACGCGCGTGAGCCGACAGGCCAGCCTGGTCTCCTGGCGCCGCGTGGCGAACGAGCAACGGGCGGCAAGCCTGGCACCTGGCTAGCGCACCACCCGGCCTCTACCCCGACATTTCGAATTCACCAGTCGGTCGGCTGACTCCTTGGCCGGCTTCTAACAGTCGGCATCGCCAGAATATGGACCAAGCCAGATTAACAAATCACTCGGAGTAGGAAGCTGCTGAGGCTCCTCGATTTCAGCCGCGGCGCCCCACCAGCTTCGGGGACTACTTTCGGAGTAATTGACCACGGGTAGCCTCATCCGCACCCCATGTCATTTCAAGACATCGGGGCCGGCTGCGCCCCTCACACCTTGCGAACGAAAGACCGACTCTTTGGGCCGTCTAGTCCGACGGCCGGCTGCTAGAAGACGGGGTGCCCCCAACAGATGGCCCCCAAGGGGCCGGCTTCTAGCAGGCAGCCCTGTGCCTCCTCAAAGTTTTCACCCATTCACTGCGATGAGACGGGGTGTGGCTACAGTACAACCTGCCACCCCCGAATCTAGGGTGGAGCATGGCCACAGTACAGGCGTACCAGGCGGACACCCCTCAACCGGCGGGGCACTGTTCTCACGCAGCCTGTGACATCATCTACGACATAGGGAGCCATGCTCCCACGACGGGCGGTCGGTACGGCCCACAGGCGGCGGGCCCTACCAGTCCCCGAGCCATCAGAAGGCGGCGAATGAAGGAAATATGCCCTAGAGGAAATAATAAATTTATTATTTATTTCCTCATATCATGATAAATGTTTATTATTCATGCTAGAATCGGCAACATAATACATGTGTGAATACATAGACAAACATATTGTCACTAGTATGCCTCTACTTGACTAGCTCGTTGATCAAAGATGGTTGAGTTTCCCAACCATAGACATGAGTTGTTATTTGATAAACGGGATCACATCATTAGGAGAATGATGTGATTGACTTGACCCATTTTCGTTAGCTTAGCACTTGATCGTTTAAGTTTACTTCTATTGCTTTCTTCATGGCTTATACATGTTCCTATGACTGAGATTATGCAACTCCCGAATACCGTAGGAACACTTTTTGTGCTACCAAACGTCACAACGTAACTGGGTGATTATAAAGGTGCTCTACAGGTGTCTCTGATGGTGTTCGTGGAGTTGGCATAGATCAAGAATAGGATTTGTCACTCTGATTGTCGGAGAGGTATCTCTGGGCCCTCTCGGTAATGCACATCACTATAAGCCTTGCAAGCAATGTGACTAATGAGTTAGTTGCGGGATGATGCATTACGGAACAAGTAAAGAGACTTGCCGGTAATGATATTGAGCTAGGTATTGGGATACCGACGATCGAATCTCGGGCAAGTAACATAATCCACCTCGGTCATACTGTAGCGGTGCTTAGGCGAAGCCCTACAACGGTAGCTTCATCAACATTGTCACCATGCCGTCGTGCTGACGAAACTCTTCCCCGAGCTCAACTGGATTGTGAGTTCGCGGGACGTCACCGAGCTGAACGTGTGCTGAACACGAGGTGCCATACATTAGGTACGGAGGATCGGTCGGTCATGAAGACGTACGACTACATCAACCGCGTTGTCATAACGATTCCACTTAACGGTCTACAAGGGTACATGGACGACATTCTCCCCTCTCATTGCTATGCATCACCATGATCTTGCGTGTGCATAGGATTTTTTTGAAATTGCTACGTTCCCCAACAGTGGCATCCGAGCCAGGTTATTGCATAGATGATATATGCACGAGTAGAACACAAGTGAGTTGTGGGCGATACAAGTCATACTGCTTACCAGCATGTCATACTTTGGTTCGGCGGTATTGTTGGATGAAGCGGCCCGGACCGACATTACGCGTACGCTTACGCGAGGCTAGTTCTATCGGTGTGCTTTGCACACATGTGGCTGGCGTGTGTCAGTTTCTCCAACTTTAGTTGAACCGAGTGTGGCTACGCCCAGTCCTTGCGAAGGTTAAAACATCAATAACTTGACGAACTATCGTTGTGGTTTTGATGCGTAGGTAAGAACGGTTCTTGCTCAGCCTGTAGCAGCCACGTAAAACTTGCAACAACAAAGTAGAGGACGTCTAACTTGTTTTTGCAGGGCATGTTGTGATGTGATATGGTCAAGACATGATGCTATATTTATTATATGAGATGATCATGTTTTGTAACAGAGTTATCGGCAACTAGCAGGAGCCATATGGTTGTCGCTTTATTGTATGCAATGCAATCGCCCTGTAATTGCTTTACTTTATCACTAAGCGGTAGCGATAGTCGTAGAAGCAATAGTTGACGAGACGACAACGATGCTACGATGGACATCAAGGTGTCGCGCCGGTGACGATGGTGATCATGACGGTGCTTTGGAGATGGAGATCAAAGGCACAAGATGATGGCCATATCATATCACTTATATTGATTGCATGTGATGTTTATCCTTTATGCATCTTATTCTGCTTTGTTTGACGGTAGCATTATAAGATGATCTCTCACTAAATTTCAAGGAAAAATTGTTCTCCCTGAGTATGCACCGTTGCCAAAGTTCGTCGTGCTGAGACACCACGTGATGATCAGGTGTGATAAGCTCAACGTTCATCTACAACGGGTGTAAGACAGTTTTACACACGCAGAATACTCGGGTTAAACTTGACAAGCCTAGCATATGCAGATATGGCCTCGGAACACTGAGACCGAAAGGTCGAGCGTGAATCATATAGTAGATATGATCTGCATAGTGATGTTCACCATTGAAAACTACTCCATTTCACGTGATGATCGGTTATGGTTTAGTTGATATGGATCACGTGATCACTTAGATGATTAGAGGGATGTCTATCTAAGTGGGAGTTCTTAAGTAATATGATTAACTGAACTTAAATTTATCATGAACTTAGTACCTGATAGTATTTTGCTTGTCTATGTTATTGTAGATAGATGCCCCGTGCTGTTGTTCCGTTGAATTTTAATGCGTTCCTTGAGAAAGCAAAGTTGAAAGATGATGGTAGCAATTACACGGACTGGGTCCGTAACTTGAGGATTATCCTCATTGCTGCACAGAAGAATTACATCCTGGAAGCACCGCTGGGTGCTAGGCCTGCTGCAGATGCTGCTGATGACGTTAAGAACGTCTGGCAGAGTAAAGCTGATGACTACTCGATAGTTCAGTGTGCCATGCTTTACGGCTTAGAACTGGGACTTCAATGTCATTTTGAACGTCATGGAGCATATGAGATGTTCCAGGAGTTGAAGTTAATATTTCAAGCAAATGCCCGGATTGAGAGATATGAAGTCTCCAATAAATTCTATAGCTGCAAGATGGAGGAGAATAGTTCTGTCAGTGAACATATACTCAAAATGTCTGGGTATCATAACCACTTGACTCAACTGAGAATTAATCTTCCTGTTGATAGTGTCATTGACAGAGTTCTTCAATCACTGCCACCAAGCTACAAGAGCTTCGTGATGAACTATAATATGCAAGGGATGAATAAGACAATTCCCGAGCTCTTTGCAATGCTAAAGGCAGCGAAGGTAGAAATCAAGAAGGAGAATGAAGTGTTGATGGTCAACAAGACCACCAGTTTCAAGAAAAAGGGTAAAGGGAAGTGATGTCTACTACACAACCTTCTTCTTGTAGACGTTGTTGGGCCTCCAAGTGCAGAGGTTTGTAGGACAGTAGCAAATTTCCCTCAAGTGGATGACCTAAGGTTTATCAATCCGTAGGAGGCATAGGATGAAGATGGTCTCTCTCAAGCAACCCTGCAACCAAATAACAAAGAGTCTCTTGTGTCCCCAACACACCCAGTACAATGGTAAATTGTATAGGTGCACTAGTTCGGCGAAGAGATGGTGATACAAGTGGTATATGGATGGTAGATAAAGGTTTTTGTAATCTGAAAATATAAAAACAGCAAGGTAACTAATGATAAAAGTGAGCGTAAACGGTATTGCAATGCTAGGAAACAAGGCCTAGGGTTCATACTTTCACTAGTGCAAGTCCTCTCAACAATACTAACATAATTGGATCGCATAACTATCCCTCAACATGCAACAAAGAGTCACTCCAAAGTCACCAACAGTGGAGAACGAACGAAGAGATTATGGTAGGGTACGAAACCACCTCAAAGTTATTCTTTCCAATCAATCCGTTGGGCTATTCCTATAAGTGTCACAAACAGCCCTAGAGTTCGTACTAGAATAACACCTTAAGAACAAAAATCAACCAAAACCCTAATGTCACCTAGATACTCCAATGTCACCTCAAGTATCCGTGGGCATGATTATACGATATGCATCACACAATCTCAGATTCATCTATTCAACCAACACAAAGGACCTCAAAGAGTGCCCCAAAGTTCTACGGGAGAATCACGATGAAAACGTGTGCCAACCCCTATGCATAGGTTCATGGGCGGAAACCGCAAGTTGATCACCAAAACATACATCAAGTGAATCACGTGATATCCCATTGTCACCACAGATACGCACGGCAAGACATACATCAAGTGTTCTCAAATCTTTAAAGACTCAATCCGATAAGATAACTTCAAAGGGGAAACTCAATTCATTACAAGAGAGTAGAGGGGGGAAGAAACATCATAGGATCCAAATATAATAGCAAAGCTCGTGATACATCAAGATCGTATCATCTCAAGAACACGAGAGAGAGAGATCAAACACATAGCTACTGGTACATACCCTCAGCCCCGAGGGAGAACTACTCCCTCCTCGTCATGGAGAGCACCGGGATGATGAAGATGGCCACCGGAGAAGGATTCCCCCTCCGGCAGGGCACCGGAACGGGTCTAGATTGGCTTTCGGTGGCTATGGAGGCTTCTGGCGGCGGAACTCCCGATCTATTGTGCTCACGGATGTTTTTAGGGTATATGGAGATATATAGGCGGAAGAAGTACGTCAGGGGGCCATGAGGGGCTCACGAGGGTGGGGGGCGTGCCTAGGGGGGGTGGGCATGCCCCCCTACCTCGTGACCTCCTCGCAGATCCCCCGACGTGCACTCCAAGTCTTCTAGGCTTCTTTACTACCAAAAATGAGTTCCGTGAAGTTTCAGGTCAATTGGACTCCGTTTGATTTTCCTTTTGTTCGAAACCCTAAAACAGGGTAAAAACAGAAACTGGCACTGTGCTCTGGGTTAATAGGTTAGTCCCAAAAATGATATAAAAGTGTATGGTAAAGCCCATAAACATTCAAAACAATAGATAATATAGCATGGAGCAATCAAAAATTATACATACGTTGGAGACGTATCAGGAAGAAGAAGGGGAACTTCAAGAAGAACGACAACAAGTTGCGGCTCGGGAGAAGAAACCCAAGTATGGACCTTAGCCTGAGACTGAATGCTTCTACTGCAAACAGACTGGTCACTGGAAGCGGAACTGCCCCAAGTATTTGGCGGATAAGAAGGATGGCAAGGTGAACAAAGGTATATGTGATATACATGTTATTGATGTGTACCTTACTAGAGCTCGCAGTAGCACCTGGGTATTTGATACTGGTTCTGTTGCTAATATTTGCAACTCGAAATAGGGACTACAGATCAAGCGAAGACTGGCTAAGGACAAGGTGACGATGCGTGTGGGAAATGGTTCCAAAGTCGATGTGATCGCCGTCAGCACGCTACCTCTACATCTACATTCGGGATTAGTTTTAGACCTAAATAATTGTTATTTGGTGCCAGTGTTAAGCATGAACATTATATCTGGATCTTGTTTGATGCGAGACGGTTATTCATTTAAATATGAGAATAATGGTTGTTCTATTTATATGAGTAATATCTTTTATGGTCATGCACCCTTGAAGAGTGGTCTATTTGTGTTGAATCTCGATAGTAGTGATACACATATTCATAATATTGAAGCCAAAAGATGCATAGTTGATAATGATAGTGCAACTTATTTGTGGCACTGCCGTTTGGGTCATATTGGTGTAAAGCGCATGAAGAAACTCCATACTTATGGACTTATGGAATCACTTGATTACGAATCACTTGGTACTTGCGAACCGTGCCTCATGGGCAAGATGACTAAAACGCCGGTCTCCGAAACAATGGAGCAAGCAACATATTTATTGGAAATCATACATACTGATGTATGTGGTTCGATGAATAATGAAGCTCGTGGCGGGTATCGTTATTTTCTCACCTTCATAGATGATTTGAGCAGATATGGGTATATCTACTTAATGAAACATAAGTCTGAAACATTTGAAAAGTTCAAAGAATTTCAGAGTGAAGTGGAAAATCATCATAACAAGAAAATAGAGTTTCTACGATCTGATCATGGAGGAGAATATTTGAGTTACGAGTTTGGTCTACGTTTGAAACAATGCGGAATAGTTTCGCAACTCACGCCACCCGGAACACCACAGCGTAATGGTGTGTCCAAACGTCGTAATCGTACTTTACTAGATATGGTGCGATCTATGGTGTCTCTTACTGATTTACCGCTATCATTTTGGGGTTATGCTTTAGAGACGGCTGCATTCACGTTAAATAGGGCACCATCGAAATCCATTGAGATGACACCTTATGAACTGTGGTTTGGCAAGAAACCAAAGTTGTCGTTTCTTAAAGTTTGGGGCTGCGATGCTTATGTGAAAAAGCTTCAACCTGATAAGCTCGAACCCAAATCGGAGAAATGTGTCTTCATAGGATACCCAAAGGAAACTGTTGGGTACACCTTCTATCACATATCCGAAGGCAAGTCATTTGTTGCTTAGAATGGATCCTTTCTAGAGAAGGAGTTTCTCTCGAAAGAAGTGAGTGGGAGGAAAGTAGAACTTGATGAGGTAACTGTACCTGCTCCCTTATTGGAAAGTAGTTCATCACAGAAACCGGTTCCTGTGACACCTACACCAATTAGTGAGGAAGCCAATGATGATGATCATGAAACTTCAGATCAAGTTACTACCGAACCTCGTAGGTCAACCAGAGCAAGATCCACACCAGAGTGGTACGATAATCCTATTCTGGAGGTCATGTTACTTAACCATGACGAACCTACAAGCTATGAGGAAGCGATGATGAGCCCAGATTCTGCAAAATGGCTTGAGGACATGAAATCTGAGATGGGATCCATGTAGGAGAACAAAGTGTGGACTTTGGTTGACTTGCCCGATGATCGGCAAGCCATCGAGAATAAATGGATCTTCAAGAAGAAGACTGACGCTGACGGTAATGTTACTGTCTACAAAGCTCGACTTGTTGCGAAAGGTTTTCGACAAGTTCAAGGAGTTCACTATGATGAGACCTTCTCACCCGTAGCGATGCTTAAGTCCGTCCGAATCATGTTCACAATTGCCACATTTTATGATTATGAAATTTGGCAAATGGATGTAAAGACTGCATTCCTGAATGGATTTCTGGAAGAAGAGTTGTATATGATGCAACCTGAAGGTTTTATCGATCCAAAGGGTACTAACAAAGTGTGCAAGCTCCAACGATCCATTTATGGACTGGTGCAAGCCTCTTGGAGTTGGAATAAACGTTTTGATAGTGTGATCGAAGCATATGGTTTTATACAGACTTTTGGAGAAGCCTGTATTTACAAGAAAGTGAGTGGGAGCTCTGTAGAATTTCTAATATTATATGTAGATGACATATTGTTGATTGGAAATGATATAGAATTTCTGGATAGCATAAAAGAATACTTGAATAAGAGTTTTTCAATGAAAGACCTCGGTGAAGCTGCTTATATATTGGGCATCAAGATCTATAGAGATAGATCAAGACGCTTAATTGGACTTTCACAAAGCACATGCCTTGATTAAGTTTTGAAGAAGTTCAAAATGGATCAAGCTAAGAAAGGGTTGTTGCCTGTGTTACAAGGTGTGAAATTGAGTAAGACTCAATGCCTGACCACTACAGAAGATAGAGAGAAAATGAAAAGTGTTCCCTATGCTTTAGCCATAGGCTAGATCATGTATGCAATGTTGTGTACCAGACCTGATGTGTGCCATGCTATTAGTTTAGCAGGGAGATACCAAAGTAATCCAGGAGTGGATCACTGGACAGTGGTCAAGAACATCCTGAAGTACCTAAAGAGGACTAAGGATATGTTTTTCATTTATGGAGGTGACAAAGAGCTCATCGTAAATGGTTACCTCGATGCAAGCTTTGACACTGATCCGGACGATTCTAAATCGCAAACCGGATACGTGTTTATATTGAACGGTGGAGCTGTAAGTTGGAGCGGTTCTAAACAAAGTGTCATGGTAGGATCTACGTGTGAAGTGGTGTACATAGCTGCTTCGGAAGTAGCAAATGAAGGAGTCTAGATGAAGGAGTTCATATCCGATCTAGGTGTCATACCTAGTGCATTGGGTCCAATGAAAATCTTTTGTGACAATACTGGTGATATTGCCTTGGCAAAGGAATCCAGATTTCACAAGAGAACCAAGCACATCAAGAGACGCTTCAATTCCATCTGGGATCAAGTCCAGGTGGGAGACATCGAGATTTGCAAGATACATATGGATCTAAATGTTGCAGACCCGTTGACTAAGCCTCTTCCACGAGCAAAACATGATCAGCACCAAGACTCCATGGGTGTTAGAATCATTACTGTGTAATCTAGATTATTGACTCTAGTGCAAGTGGGAGACTGAAGGAAATATGCCCTAGAGGCAGTAATAAAGTTATTATTTATTTCCTCATATCATGATAAATATTTATTATTCATGCTAGAATTGTATTAACCGGAAACATAATACATGTGTGAATACATAGACAAACATATTGTCACTGGTATGCCTCTACTTGACCAACTCGTTGATCAAAGATGATTGAGTTTCCCAACCATAGACATGAGTTGTTATTTGATCAACGGGATCACATCATTAGGAGAATGATGTGATTGACTTGACCCATTTTCGTTAGCTTAGCACTTGATCATTTAAGTTTACTGCTATTGCTTTCTTCATGACTTATACATGTTCCTATGACTATGAGATTATGCAACTCCTGAATACCGGAGGAACACTTTGTGTGCTACCAAACGTCACAACGTAACTGGGTGATTATAAAGGTGCTCTACAGGTGTCTCCGATGGTGTTCATGGAGTTGGCATAGATTAAGAATAGGATTTGTCACTCTGATTGTCGGAGAGGTATCTCTGGGCCCTCTCGGTAATGCACATCACTATAAGCCTTGCAAGCAATGTGACTAATGAGTTAGTTGCGGGATGATGCATTACGAAACGAGTAAAGAGACTTGCCGGTAACGAGATTGAGCTAGGTATTGGGATATCGACGACCGAATCTCGGGCAAGTAACATACGATGACAAACGGAACAACGCATATTGTTATGCGGTTTGACCGATAAAGATCTTCATAGAATATGTAGGAACCAATATGAGCATCCATGTTCCGCTATTGGTTATTGACCGGAGACATGTCTCGGTCATGTCTACATAGTTCTTGAACCCGTAGGGTCCACACGCTTAAAGTTCTGTGACGATCGGTATTATGAGTTTATATGTTTTGATGTACTGAAAGTAGTTCGGAGTCCCGGATATGATCATGTACTTTACAAGGAGTCTCGAAATGGTCGAGACATGAAGATTGATATATTGGAAGCCTACATTTGGACATCGGAAGAGTTCCGGGTGAAATTGGGATTTTATCGGAGTGCCGGAGGGGTAACCGGAACCCCCCGGGGGTTAATGGGCCTTGTTGGGCCCTAGTGGAGAGAGAGGGGCCGGCCAGGGCAGGCCGCGCGCCCCCTCCCCCTCTGGTCCGAATTGGACTAGGAGAGGGGAGGCGGCGCCCCCCTTTCCTTCTCCTCCTTCCTTTCCCCCTCCTAGTATGAGTAGGAAAGAGGGGAATTGAAAGTGTGTTATATCGACTAGAGGGGGGGTGAATAGGCGATTTTTATGAACGTCTTCAAAACATGGAAGTTTCGAAGACAAATGATAGAAATAAACCTATTACCATGCAGTGGAAGGTAGACTACACTAGGTAAACCATAGTCATGTATTCAATGAAGTGAAAGCACAATGACTAATAGCAGCTAGGTAGTAAGGATCAGGTAGGAAGATATTAAGAAGCCAAACAGATCACACAGTCACTCAGTGAAGACAAAAGATAGTGCAGGCATACAATGACTTCACAAGAAGTAACAGTAAGTAAGGAGAAAGGAAAGATGAAACCAGTGACTCGTTGAAGACAATGATTTGTTGGACCAGTTCCAGTTGCTGTGACAACTGTACGTCTGGTTAGGGCGGCTAGGTATTTAAACCTAAGGACACACAGTCCCGGACACCCAGTCCTGAACACGCAGCTCAGGACACCCAGTCCTCACCGTATTCCCCTTGAGCTAAGGTCACATAGACCTCGCCCAATCACTCTGGTAAGTCTTTAAGGTAGACTCCCAAACCTTCACAGACTTCGTTCACCGGCGATCCACAATGTCTCTTGGATGCTCAGAACGCGACGCCTAATCGGCTGGAGGATGCACAGTCCTCAAGTGTAATAAGTCTTCAGATCACACAGACAAGAAGACTTAAGTGATGCCTAATTCTCTTTGGCTCTGGGTGGTTAGGGCTTTATCCTCGCAAGGAATTATCTCTCAAAGGCTTCGAGGTGGGTTGCTCTCAAACGACAAAAGCCGTACTCTGAATCTGAGCAGCCAACCATTTATGGTTGTAGGGGGTGGGCTATTTATAGCCACTAGGCAACCCGACTTGATTTGTCTGAAATGACCCTGGGTCACTAAGGAACTGACACGTGTTCCAACGGTCATATTTCAAACTCACACGGCAACTTTACTTGGGCTACAAGCAAAGCTGACTTGTCTGAATCTGGACAAGATTTGCTCTCATAGTCTTCACTCGAAGACATAGGTTTTGTTTAAGCATCACTTGAGTCATTTTGACTGGTTCTCTTGGACCCCACTTAACAGTACGGTGGTTCCTATGACTCAACAAAGAAGAAAAAGAACTACGAAAGATCTAAGTCTTCAATCTCCATAGGCTTCATGTGGTGTCTTCTCTTGTCAGTCTTCAATGTGAATATCTTCATATACCACCTTTGACATCAATGTCTTCATACATTTTTAGGGGTCATCTCTGGTAGGAAAACCGAATCAATGAGGGACTTCTACCTGTGTTATCCTGCAATTCTCACAAACACATTAGTCCCTCAACTAGGTTTGTCGTCAATACTCCAAAACCAACTAGGGGTGGCACTAGATGCACTTACAATCTCCCCCTTTTTGGTGATTGATGACAAACTAGTTGAAGTTTTCAACGGGGAATATAATATGTGAAATTGTAAAGGATAAGGAATTGTCTTCATAAGTTGCAATGGCTCCCCCTGAAGATGTGCATATAAGTAATTTGCTTTTGGAATGCAAATGCACATGGTAGGTTGTGCTTGTGGAGATCCACTTCAACTTATGACGACAATCCACTATGCATGTGAAGGTATGTGAAGATAATGACATGCATAATGGAAAATGGACGTCTGCAACATGATCTAAGTGCGGAATTTATCGTCGCACATGCGGAATTTATCATCACAACACAAGGTGGCAAATAAGTAGCAGATGACCATCGAGTTTAAGTGTTACAACTCAAAGAACCAAATGTATCAAAACGGGAGTTGTAAACACGAGGCAAAATATAAAGGGACATTTACATCTATGCCCCTAATTTGCGCCCACTCTCAAATTTACCCCTAATTTTAAAGCCTGCTCAAATTTGCCCCTCCGCCGTTAGGTGCACTTACAGAAATACCCTTCTGTGCCGTTACCGTCCGGTCAAAGTAGGTCAAAGCCGGTCAAAGGGCTTTGACCGTCCTGAAAAAAATAGCAAAAAAATTCTAAAAAATCTGAATATTTGTGGGATCAAAGATACTCAGGTTTGCAAGGTGCGTGAAAAGTTTCGTGCTGTTTGTACATTCCAGGAGCTCGTGTCAGAGGAAAAACAATAAATATGTAAGCCTGTGAACAGTAAATTCAAAAAATAGCAAGAAAATTCAAAAAAATATGAAAGTTTTTGGCATCATAGAGGCGCGAGTCTGCAAGATGCGTGCAAATTTTTGTTGTGTTTGGACATTGGAGGGGCTTGTGGAGAAAAAAACAAAATTTGGATCGAGAAAAAACTTGGGAAAAAAATGACTATTTTGTTTTTTCTTGCTAGAGCTCCTCGCATGTCATTTGATCAAAAAAACTTGCAAGCACCTTGTGCACCCAAGACACTTTGATGCCAAAAAAATTCATATTTTTTTAAATTTTCTTGCTATTTTATTTCAAATTTATTGTTCACAAGCGTGCAGATTAACTGTTTTTCCTCGCCACGAGCTCCTGGAATGTCCAAATAGCACGAAAATTTGCACACACCTTGGGCACATGAGTATCTTCGATCTCACAAAATTTTAGATTTTTTAGAATTTTTTTGCTATTTTTTTCAGGACGGTCAAAGCTGTTTGACCGAACAGTAACGGTGCAGAAGGGCATTTCTATAAGGGCACCTAACGGCGGAGGTGCAAATTTGAGCAGGCTTTCGAATTAGGGGTATATCTGATTAGGTGGTTCGAGTTAGGGACAGAAATGGAAATGTCCCAAATATAAAGCACCCTCCCATATGGACCCGCTTGAAGACTATCAAACTGATATGCTTCTCCCCATTTTGTCAGTAAGGACCAAAAAGGTTCAAAGACATAGAGCATCTACTCGTTCCCATGAAGAGTAGGTGAAGCAGCAGGGTCGTCAGTGGTGTTTGGCGGTGCAGAAGAACTTGGAGCAGTGTCGACGCGTGCTGAAGGAGGTGGCGGTGAAGTAGCATCGTCTTCATCCTCGATCACTGGCATTCACAGTTGCAGTAGAGGAAGATAACTCAGAGTCTTTAAGTGATGGAGTTCGTCGCAGCACTGCCCTTCGAGGAGGTGTGGAGTCAAACTTGAATCGCTCAGAGAAGCCATCCTCTTGAAGATCATCTTCAGAACACAGCAGCGTCAGCCCTTTCCATGTGCGTCGAGAGGTTTCATGAGCAACAAAGGCATTCTTGGTGGCAAGATTGCGAATGCGATTAACATCCACCAAGAGGCTTTGCATTTGACGCTTCAGCCAGTCATGATGCCTATCCTATTTCTGATGAAGAGCCACCAGAAGCTCTTTGTCATTGAGAACACGAGTGCGCTTCTTGGGTCGTGGGGAAATGGTGCTATCAGTGGCTTCAGTGAGAGCAGGATGCGGTGCACGTGTAGTGCCAGCCAAAGGATACACACGAGTTACTGATTCAACGCCTTCAACGTTCTGAGAAAAACTTTGATGCTCTGCATTCTGAAGACTTAGAGGTTCCTTGGCAGGCTCAGGATAGATGGCTTCAATAGACATATCCACATCAGGAAAAAAGATCCGATGATTGCGGGCAGATGGCTGATATGAGATAGCGGAGTGAAGTTTGATCAGCCGCATTACCCATGGGGCGTAGAACTTCAAGCCAAACAGATCAGAGCCTGATGCAGCAAGTTGGCAAATGAAGAAATCCTGTGTATTGAAGCATTTTCCATGAAGAATATAGAAGACCAAGGTCTTCATTGCACCTTCCAGCTTGGCATGGGGAGAATGTCCTTTGATTGGCCAGAGAGTTCGCCTTATGATGTGATAGATGGTCCTTGGCAGATACTCAAGGTCTTCAACGAAGAACTCCGTGGGATAAGCAGCATCTTGGGGCAATGGCTTCATCATACTGAGCATCTGACTCATATTAGGTTCAGTCTTCTGAAAGATGCTCTCAACAGCTTCACTATGAAGCTGACAGCCATGCTCGTAGAGATCGCCAGGAGTGGGCAAACCAGTGAGCTCAATGATGTCAAAGGCTTTGGCTTCGTGATGAACGTTTCCTGTCATCCACTCCAGGACCCAAGTCTTCGGATCTCTGTTATACCCGCAAGTGTGGCATAGAATTGGAGCAGCAACTCTTCATTCCAATGCTCTTGGTCTGTAACGAACGGCAGCAGTCCAACTTCTTTGAAGCAATCCAGAACTTCTTCCAGACAGGGCAGACCAACTATTGCTTCAATGTCAAGGCGCTTGTGTGGGAAGATGCGACCTTGGTTGTAAAGAACGCATGAGTAATAGCTTCGCTGCGGATAGCTCCAGAACCGATCAGATGTTATTCTTTCCCTTGAGTAGGGGTTCCTGGAGCTATTGAAGAATGTGTTGTCTGCTCTGAAGCCATTGATATTGAAGGAGCCAGGTGCTGATGCAGGACCTGGGAACCTGGGCAATCTTGGGATTGGCTTCTGTACCTGAGGCATGTGCTCAACATGATAGTCGAACTGGGGACCAGCAGCAGACACAGGAACAGAAGCAGCGGGATCAGTGGCTTCGCTGACTTCTGGTGCTTTTGTTGGTGAGGGCTCCACATTAGCTTCAGCCATGATAGCGTCAGTGGCTTCAGTGGTGTTGGTGGTGGCAGCCTCAAGATTTTCAACCTCCACTTGATGAGCTGGAGGGTCGGTCACGATCACGTTCTCCTCGAGAACCGCTTCTTGGTGGGACAGGGGAGTAGCAACTTGTGGTACTTCTTCTTTAGCGGCTGATGCAGCCGGATTGTCTTCAGCAGTTTTATCTTCAGACGCAGATACTTGAGGCCTTGGACCTTTACGAAGCCTGCGCAACGCGGGCGACGCCTGTGGAGTTGGTGTTGGCTGGGCCTCAAAGTGTTCTTCCTCTTGTGGGCGATCAGCCCATGAAGCATCCTGTGCAGTTGGCGTCAGTGGACGACCAATGCTTATGAGTTTGTTGTGCGTTAGCACAGGCGTTGATACCTGTTGGTGCTCTAGCTGAGGAAGGACTGCATCATCTTCAACATGGTCATGGTGACCAATGTCTTCGGCAGCGATGGGATCAGCTGCTGGAAAGTCTTCAGCGTCATGAGCCTCTGTGAAAGCAGGCTCATGGACAGTCAGTTGACGGTCTTGTGGATCAGCGTCAGGGTGAACCATGGAAATGGGTTCAACAATCAAGGGCTTTGTGGGAGCAGCCCGTTCCTTCTTGGTCTTTCTTTTCTTCTTGGCGGGGGCAGTAGCAGAGGCTTCAGGATGTTTTCTCTTCCTTGCTTCAACCTCAGCAGTCCTGGTCTTCTTCAGTTCTGAAGCGGTTGACCTGGCCTTTGGCTTTGGGCCAGTCATGCTAGTTGGGAAGACAATGGGATCTGCTGCTTGCCTTGGTGCTTCAGGTTCAGCCATAGCGGGCTTATTCTTCTTCTTGGCAGCCATCCTGGGGTCGATGCCAGGACGCCCAAGGGCCTTGCGCTTCTCAGCCTCATTGTAGGCTTGCACACACCTGTCAGCCAGGACCTTCATGCGCTGACGAGAACCCTGAGCTTCTGTACGTTTCTTGAGAAAGGCTTCCTTGAGCTCGTGCATCATGAGCTTGAAATTCTTCACGTCTTGCACGCTGAGCTTGGCCATATGCTTCTTGAACTGAGATTTCTCAAAGTCAATCTTCTGCTTCAGTTTAACAATGCACTGGGCGATGGCTAACTCTGAAGCAATGGCGCCATGGAAGGCGACACTGAGGCCAATGGGTAGTTGGAGATCTTTGAAGCTGATGTTTGGCGTGTCAAACCACTCATCAATGAAGTTGTGGATGATTGTTACATCAAAGAGCGGTAGATTATTGAAGATTTCTGCTTCTTCTTTGCTCTTGATGAGTTGCTCAAGAGCGTCATCTGCAAGATCTTCATCACTTGATAGATCAATGGCATCATTGCGCAGAATGGCAGCAGCAGTCAGCTCTTGGCCGGTGTGTGGCAGAGGCATCTTGACCTTCTGGGGCTTGGAGATGCATGACAAATCTTCAGACTGCACACTGTCTTCGGGAGGTGCAGTTGCCAGTGGCTTCGCCCGTGAGATTTTTGGTGAAGGGGCAGGCTTTGAAGCTTTAGGCTTCTTCAACTTCTTTGGCTTCGGTGCTGCAGGCGCTTCATCTGATTCAGCGTCAGCTGCAGGCTCATTCACGGCTGTCCCTTGAACCAAGATATGGGTGATGAGACCTTCAAGGTTGTAGAAAGGACCGGCGATATTGGGTTCTGCATCGTGTGTGCCGTCAGCCCTTGGAGCAGAAGGACCAGGGTTGAAGTCTAATCCCAAAGACTTCTTGTTCTGCTTCGTTGAGTTCTTGGCAAACTGGAAGTTGCGCTTCAACAGATTGTCGTCACGACACCATAGTAGTGACGATGGGTGTGCATCTGCAGGCTGTGGCCCACGGACCATGCAGGGTTAGAAACCTTGTTCAATGGCTTCTTCTCTGGACCTGGGTTGAAGATTCTTGTATAGGATGTCTCCCCACGGTCTCTTGATGGCATTTTTCTTAGCATATTCCTGGGTCACAAACCGGTATTTGAACCATTGTTCTGCCAATATCTTCGAATCCATTGGATTTGGGTCTTGCGCTGATTGCAATCCTCTTCAGGATCTGTCTTGTAAAGCTCTGAGAGGTCATCAGGCAAATCTCTTGATGTTCCCCCACGACGCTGTCTGCCACCCTTCCTTACTGATTTCTCTGCAGCCATGAACTTCAAACTGAAAGGCTTCAATACGTTCAAAGGCTTCAAAGGTTTTCGCTTGCTGTACAAACAGGAACTGGCTTCGGGAGAATTTATATGATGTTGTAAGAATTCTGCAAATGAATGCAGACTATGAGAACCAAGGGATTCTCCCACGGACATGTACCTGTGACAGCATTAAGGTGCGAGGGAAGGGGAAGAGGTCATATGCATTCTCAGAAGATTTTGAAGATAAATCAGTTTAGAAGACATTGACCTCATCGTGCGAAGACATTCACTCATAGATAAGGAGTTGGTTCCAGATTTGTACGAATCCAGAGATCAGTACAAGTGAGGAATCTAACTACTTTGTGAAGCATAAGTGAATATACTAGGCATGTTATGAGATGCAGTATGAAAGAGATCCAACTTGTGTGAATAGAAACTTCTTGTGGTAGAAAGTTACAAAGCCATAGGATCAAAGGGGCCGTAAAAATGAAGATTTATTTACCACACTAAGAACTGCTAGACGGAGTGGAAGAGGAGGCCGAGCAGTTCGATCTTCCGTGCCCTAACTTGGCGACGGAGGACACCTACGGCGACGGCGGAGAGGACGATGTCCGAGGTCGGCGTGAAGACGACGTCGGAGAGGTTGCGGCAGCGAAGCGCTTCGTCGCCGGCGTCGTCGAGGGCTAGCGGTGGCGCTAGGGTTCGTGCGAGAGTGGAAGAAGAGATAATGACTGCTGTGAAGTGTGTATTTATAGGTACAGGGGCGGCACTGCGTTATTACACAGGTGCCCCTGGCGATTCGCATCTGAGGAACACGTGGCCATCATGCAGCATATTGGGGTTTGTTCCATGTCCCACGCATGCCTGGATTGTCGGGTGGTCGTTCCTACTTCTCCGGGTTTCATGTGGAGGAATGAGCATTGAAAACGGACTTAATGTTTGTCTCTGTATCTTCTGCTGACAAGGACGCAGAGAAGACATTCGACAGTTTCAATAGAATGCATATGATTTGGAGAGATAGAGTTTGAGATAGAAAGCACAGAGAGGTTAGGGTCCGATCACATTCACTTAGTTCAAAAGATTCAACAAGAAGACATAGCTATAAGTGAATGCTGTAGAGGACAGAACACTAGTATATATATATAATCAACATAGTGAAGATAATCATGAAAACATGTTGAGATTGAAGCCAAACCAAATGTGAAGACATAGCAAGGTAACGCCATGAGTGAAACACTTCAAATAGAACATTTGGTGGTGGCGTTACCCACCGTATAGGAAGTATTAGACCCAGACATGGCGCACAATTATCGTGGCGCTCCGAAGTCAAATTCCACATTAATGTATTCACACTTAGAATGTATGTCTTCATTGATTGAAGATATACTTTACTTCGTGTGTTGCACATCTAAGTCATCAATATGCATAAGGGTTAGGATGTGTGCCTGATCACAGGACATTTGAGGATTCCAGGATATTTAGCTCACACCGTAACTTGCAAAATCTCTTCTCATCCAAGGGCTTGGTGAAGATATTTGCCAATTGCTCTTCAGTGTTGACGTGTATGATATCAATATCTTCCTTGACAACATGATCTCTGAGAAAGTGATGACGAATTTCAATGTGCTTTGTCTTCGAGTGCTGAACTGGGTTGTTGGCAATCTTGATGGCGCTTTCATTGTCGCAGTAGAGTGGCACTTGCTTCAGATGAATGCCATAGTCCTTGAGTGTTTGCTTCATCCACAGAAGCTGAGCGCAGCAAGATCCAGCAGCAATGTATTCAGATTCAGCAGTGGAGAGAGATACACAGTTCTGCTTCTTAGAAGACCAACATACAAGTGATCGTCCCAGAAAGTGACATGTGCCTGATGTAGACTTGCGATCCACTTTGTCACCAGCATAATCAGCATCCGAGAATCCAACCAGATCAAACTCTGAGCCCTTTGGATAGCATAATCCTAGAGTTGGGGTGTGAGCCAAATATCGAAGAATTCGCTTCACAGCTAAGTGATGCGACTCCTTTGGTGCCGCTTGAAATCAAGCACACATGCAAACACTAAGCATAATATCTGTCCTAGATGCACATAGATAAAGCAAAGAACCAATCATGGAGCGATATACCTTTTGATCAAACTCTTTACCATTGTCGTCAGGACCCAGATGATGCTTGGCTGGCATTGGCGTCGTGAAGCCTTTGCAGTCTTGCATACCGAACTTCTTCAGGCAATCTTTGAGATACTTCTCTTGAGATATGAAGATGCCGTTGCGTTGCTGTCGTATTTGAAGACCGAGAAAGAGCTTCAGCTCTCCCATCATAGACATTTGATATTGCTCTTGCATCATATATCCAAACTCTTCACTATACTTCTGATTGGTGCAGCCGAAGATAATGTCATCCACATATATTTGGCACACAAATAGTTCACCATCATATGTCTTCGTGAAGAGAGTAGGGTCG
This sequence comes from Triticum urartu, assembly GCF_056163025.1. Classification (NCBI taxonomy): domain Eukaryota; kingdom Viridiplantae; phylum Streptophyta; class Magnoliopsida; order Poales; family Poaceae; genus Triticum; species Triticum urartu. The sequence goes on along the minus strand of NC_141877.1, from coordinate 416,988,358 downwards.
AGGGAACCAGGTATGAAGCCTTTGCTCTTCAGGAAGTATTTGAGTGTGTCATACCAGGCCCGAGGGGCTTGTTTGAGGCCATACAGTGCCTTATTGAGCTTGTATACCATGTCAGGATGTTTTGGATCTTCAAAGCCAGGCGGTTGTGCAACATACACTTCTTCTTCAATCTTGCCATTGAGAAAGGCGCTCTTCACATCCATTTGATATAGAAGTATGTTGTGATGATTGTCATAGGCCAGCAGTATGCGTATGGCTTCAAGTCTAGCCACAGGAGCAAATGTTTCATCGAAGTCAATGCCTTCCACTTGAGTATATCCTTGAGCAACGAGACGAGCTTTGTTTCTGACAACTTGACCATGCTCATCTTGCTTGTTGCGGTATATCCATTTTGTGCCTATTACGTTGTGCTTCCGAGGATCAGGACGCTTAACCAGTTCCCATACATTATTCAGCTCAAACTGTTGAAGCTCTTCTTGCATAGCTTGAACCCATTCAGGTTCCATGAAGGCTTCTTCCACTTTCTTGGGTTCTGTTATTGAGACGAATGCGAAGTGCCCACAGAAATTTGCCAGCTGAGTTGCCCTTGATCGAGTGAGCAGACCAGGTGCATTGATGCTGTCAATTATTCTCTCAATCTGCACTTCATTGGCAACACGAGGATGTACAGGGCGAAGATTTTGCTCTTGCTGATCATTGTCGTTGTTAGAGGGAATGTCTTCAGGTTGAGCATTGTCTTCAGGTTGGTCTGGTGCGGAGGTGATAAGTTCCTCTTCAGGATGAGCTTCATAAGGTATGATTTCTCCAGTTCCCATTAGCTTGATTGATTCACTGGATGGAACTTCATCTAGCACATTTGGCAGGTGCTCTCTTTGTGAACCGTTAGTCTCATCGAACCGCACATCCACTGTTTCAACCACTTTATAATGAAAGAGATTGAAGACTCTGTAGGAGTGCGAATCCTTTCCATATCCAAGCATAAAACCCTCATGTGCTTTTGGTGCAAACTTTGAAGTGTGATGTGGGTCCTTGATCCAGCACCTGGCACCAAATACTCTGAAGTAACTGACATTTGGCTTCTTGCCAGTAAGGAGCTCATAAGATGTCTTGTTCAGAAGCTTGTGAAGATAAACACAATTGATTGTATGGCATGCAGTATCAATGGCTTCAGGCCAGAATTTTCTTGGAGTCTTGTATTCATCTAGCATCGTTCTGGCCATCTCAATGAGTGTTCTGTTCTTGCGTTCGACGACGCCATTCTGCTGTGGCGTGTACGGGGCTGAGAATTCATGTGTGATGCTCAAGGTATCAAGATATGTATCAAGGCCAGTGTTCTTGAATTCAGTGCCATTGTCACTTCTGATGTGCTTTATCTTGGCGCCATAGTTGTTCATTGCTCGATTGGCGAAGCGTCTGAAGACATCCTGCACTTCAGTCTTGTAAAGGATTATGTGCACCCAAGTATATCTAGAATAATCATCAACAATGACAAAGCCGTAAAGACAAGCAGTAGTAGTAAGAGTTGAGTAATGAGTGGGACCGAAAAGATCCATGTGAAGCAGTTCGAAGGGTCGAGTAGTAGTCATGATTGTCTTCGAGGGATGTTTGGCCCTCGTCATCTTTCCTGCTTCACAGGCACCGCATAAGTGATCTTTCTTGAACTTGACGCCCTCGATGCCTATGACATGCTTCTTCTTTGCAAGGGTGTGGAGGTTCCTCATGCTAGCATGCCCAAGCCTCCGATGCCAGAGCCAGCATTCTGAAGCTTTTGCTAGAAGACATACGGCCAGTTGTGGTCCTGCTGAGAAATCTACCACGTACAAATCATCTTTCCAATACCCTTCAAACACTAGAGACTTGTCAGATTCCATTAGAACAAGGCAACGATATTTTCCAAATATTACGATCATGTTCAAATCGCAAAGCATTGAGACAGACATTAAGTTGAAGCCAAGGGATTCAACAAGCATGACTTTATCCATGTGTTGATCCTTTGAGATTGCAACTCTACCTAGACCCAATACCTTACTTTTACCAGTGTCAGCAAATGTGATGTGGCTCTTGTCGGATGGACGTAAGGTTGAGTCCATTAGAAGGCTTCTTTTGCCAGTCATGTGATTTGTACACCCACTATCAATAATCCATTCTGTAGATGCTGGTGTCGTACCCTACAGTGCAGTTAGGGGGATAGGCTTCATGAAGGGAATTGTGAAGCAAAAACATTTGACGAACCAGTGGGTTATGAAAGCTTAGATCTAGATTAGGACTGATAGGGAGAGTAGCAAGCGATTCTGGAACGAAGTACATAGTAAGACCATTCGGGCATTTGATCTTGCGCCCTACATGATGTTTAAGGTCCCCAGCAATAGCGTCAGAAGATTTTGGTTTTCTGCTGGAGACCTTTCCCTGCAGAAGAGAATTAAGCCTTCTTAACCACCCACATCTTCAAGGGTGGCTTAGAAGCGATAAGTCTAAGTGCAGCATCTGAAAACTTTGGCTTTGGAGCCCTAGCAAAAAGTCTTGCAGGCGGACAATAATACTCATAAGAATAAGCAGAATAGTTTTTGGTCTGATGAACATGGCGGTTCGATGAACCGCACTCATATTCATAGGCCTGAGTATGGTTTCCCTGCAAAACATTTGCGTTAGTGCGACTCAGGTGAGTCCTCTGTCTGTATGAAGCCTTTGGGCCGTATGAAGCCTGTGGTCTGGGGTTTGTCTTCTTCATATGTGGTGTCATGATGACATTCACAGGAAGATTTTCCAAACACCTTTTGGGCACCCAAATCTTCTTCATAGGCGGTCCATTTCTTCAGTTAGTACCAATGTACCTGGCAAACACTTCACCATTCTGATTCTTAAACAGTTTATAGTTTGCATCAAAGGATTCATCAATGACAATGGGGTTAGCACAAGTGAAGCCAGATAGACTGGATGGATCTGCTGAATGTTCCTTTGCAGCAACCCATGTGGTTTTGGGATACTGCTCGGGTTTCCAGTAAGAGCCATCAACATTCATTTTCCTTATGAACCCAACACCCTCTTTCCTCGGGTTTCGGTTCAGAATCTGCCTTTTGAGGACATCACATAGTGTTTGATGCCCTTTAAGATTTTTGTACATCCCTGTTTCAAGCAATGTCTTCAATCTAGCATTCTCATCAGCAATAGCAGTGGTATCCTCAGCAGAGGGGTTAGTTACCACATCAACAGTTGAAGATATTGCAACAGTAGCAGCAGTGGAACATTCAGCAACAGGAGTAGCATTATCACGCTCAATGCATTTAAGACATGGTGGTTCAAATCCTTCCTTAGCGGAACTGATCTGTTCGGCGCGAAGTGACTCGTTTTCCTTTTGAAGATCTTCATGAGCCGCTCTCAATTTCTCAAGATCTTGCTTACTTTGAAGATAATCATAGGAAAGCTTTTCATGAGTTGTTGAGAGCGTTTCATGACGACTTTCAAGTTCCTCATACTTAACGTGAAGATTTTTTATGTCTTCAATTAAGGACTCAGATCGAGTCATTTCAGCGCCCAACAGATCATCGCTTTTGTCTAACAGTTTTTGAATATGTTCCATGGCTTTCTGTTGTTTAGTTGCAATTTTAGCAAGTGTTTTGTAGCTGGGTCTTGAATCACAATCAGAGTCATCATCACTAGATGTTTGATAGTGAGTAGTGCGTGTGTTTACCTTGGCACCGCGTGCCATGAAGCAGTAGGTAGGAGCAGAGTAGTCCTTGTCATTTGCATCAGTATCGGTGGTGAAGTCATTGTCTTCAGTGTTGAAGATGGACTTGGCAACGTATGCTGTAGCCAGACTTGCAACGCCAGAATCGGACTCCTCCTTAGACACCACCTCCGCCTCCTCAGAAGCGGACTCCTCCTATGAATCCATTTCCTTGCCAATAAACGCACGTGCCTTGCCAGATGAGCTCTTCTTGTGTGATGAAGACTTTGAGGAAGACTTGGAAGAGGACTTTGAGTATTTCTTCTTCTTCTTGTCGTCAGAGTCATATTCCTTGCTCTTCTTCTTCTTTCCGTTCTCATTGTCCCACTGCGGACACTCAGAGATGAAGTGGCCAGTTTTCTTGCACTTGTGACATGTTTTCTTCTTGTAGTCATGAGCAGAAGCTTCATCATTCCTTGAGCTTGATTGTGAAGACTTTCCGAAGCCTTTCTTCTTGGTGAATCTTTGGAACTTCTTCACAAGCATAGCAAGTTCCTTTCCAATGTCTTCAGGATCATCAGAACTGCTATCAGATTCTTCTTCAGATGAGGAGACAGCTTTTGCCTTCAAGGCACGAGTTTGCCCATAGTTTGGACCGTAGATATCTCTTTTCTCAGAAAGCTGAAACTCATGTGTGTTGAGCCTCTCAAGTATGTCGGACGGATCGAGTGTCTTGAAATCAGGTCGTTCTTGTATCATCAGGGCTAGGGTGTCAAACAAACTGTCAAGTGATCTCAGTAGTGTCTTGACGGCTTCATGCTTGGTGATCTCAGTAGCTCCGAGGGCTTGAAGCTCATTTGTGATGTCAGTGAGTCGGTCAAATGTGAGCTGGACATTCTCATTGTCATTTCGCTTGAAGCGGTTGAAGAGGTTGCGAAGGACACTGATTCTCTGATCTCTCTGCGTTGAGACGCCTTCATTGACCTTGGAGAGCTAGTCCCAGACCAGCTTAGATGTTTCCAAAGCACTCACACGGCCATACTGTCCTTTGGTCAGATGACCACAGATGATATTCTTGGCAGTAGAGTCCAGTTGAACGAACTTCTTGACATTAGCAGGAGTGACACCTTCTCCAGCCTTGGGAACGCCGTTCTTGACGACATACCATAGGTCGACGTCAATGGCTTCAAGATGCATGCGCATCTTATTCTTCCAGTAGGGATATTCAGTTCCATCGAAGATGGGGCATGCAGCGGAGACTTTAATTATCCCTGCAGTCGACATAGCTAAAACTCCAGGTGGTTAAACCGAATCACACAGAACAAGGGAGCACCTTTCTCTGATACCAATTGAAAGTGCGTTATATCGACTAGAGGGGGGGGGGGGTGAATAGGCGATTTTTATGAACGTCTTCAAAACAGGGAAGTTTCGAAGACAAACGATAGAAATAAACCTATTACCATGCAGCGGAAGATAGACTACACTAGGTAAACCATAGTCATGTATTCAATGAAGTGAAAGCACAATGACTAATAGCAGCTAGGTAGTAAGGATCAGGTAGGAAGATATTAATAAGCCAAACAGATCACACAGTCACTCAGTGAAGACAAAAGATAGTGCAGCCATACAATGACTTCACAAGGAGTAACAGTAAGTAAGGAGAAAGGAAAGATGAAACCAGTGACTCCTTGAAGACAATGATTTGTTGGACCAGTTCTAGTTGCTGTGACAACTGTACGTCTAGTTAGGGCGGCTAGGTATTTAAACCTAAGGACACACAGTCCCGGACACCCAGTCCTGAACACGCAGCTCAGGACACCCAGTCCTCACCGTATTCCCCTTGAGCTAAGGTCACACAGACCTCGCCCAATCACTCTGGTAAGTCTTCAAGGTAGACTCCCAAACCTTCACAGACTTCGTTCACCGGCGATCCACAATGTCTCTTGGATGCTCAGAACGCGACGCCTAACCGGCTGGAGGATGCACAGTCCTCAAGTGTAATAAGTCTTCAGATCACACAGACAAGAAGACTTAAGTGATGCCTAATTCTCTTTGGCTCTGGGTGGTTAGGGCTTTATCCTCGCAAGGAATTCTCTCTCAAAGGCTTCGAGGTGGGTTGCTCTCAAACGACAAAAGCCGTACTCTGAATCTGAGCAGCCAACCGTTTATGGTTGTAGGGGGTGGGCTATTTATAGCCACTAGGCAACCCGACCTGATTTGTCCGAAATGACCCTGGGTCACTAAGGAACTGACACGTGCTCCAACGGTCAGATTTCAAACTCATATGGCAACTTTACTTGGGCTACAAGCAAAGCTGACTTGTCCGACTCTGGACAAGATTTGCTCTCATAGTCTTCATTCGAAGACATAGGTTTTGTTTAAGCATCACTTGAGTCATTCTGACTGGTTCTCTTGGACCCCACTTAACAATACAGTGGTTCCTATGACTCAACAAAGAAGAAAAAGAACTACGAAAGATCTAAGTCTTCAAGCTCCATAGGCTTCATGCGGTGTCTTCTCTTGTCATAGTCTTCAATGTGAATATCTTCATATACCACCTTTGACATCAATGTCTTCATACATTTTTAGGGGTCATCTCTGGTAGGAAAACCGAATCAATGAGGGACTTCTACCTGTGTTATCCTGCAATTCTCACAAACACATTAGTCCCTCAACTAGGTTTGTCGTCAATACTCCAAAACCAACTAGGGGTGGCACTAGATGCACTTACAAGAATCCTACTCCTACTAGGAGGAGGATTCCTCCTCCTGGCGCACCCTCTAGGGCCGGACGGCCTCCCCCCTTGTTCCCTTATATACGGGGGCAGGGGGCACCTCTAGAAACATAAGTTGATCTTTGATCTCTCCCAGCCGTGTGCGGTGCCCCCCTCCACCATAATCCACCTCGGTCATACTGTAGCGGTGCTTAGGCGAAGCCCTGCAATGGTAGCTTCATCAACATCGTCACCATGCCATCGTGCTGACGAAACTCTTCCCTGAGCTCTACTGGATCGTGAGTTCGCGGGACGTCACCGAGCTAACCGTGTAACTGAACACGGAGGTGTCGTACGTTCGGTACTGAGGATCGGTCGATCGTGAAGACGTACGACTACATCAACCGCGTTGTCATAACGATTCCGCTTAACGGTCTACGAGGGTACGTGGACGACACTCTCCCCTCTCGTTGCTATGCATCACCATGATCTTGCGTGTGCGTAGGAATTTTTTGAAATTACTATGTTCCCGAACAGCGAACCCCCAGCAGGCGGCGTCAAGGGCGGGCCGACTCCTAACAGGCGGCCCTCCCTCCCCTCTGAGTCTACATGACATTAACCTGATGAGACGGGATGTAGCTATAGTGAGCCCCCACCAAGTGGCGGGACTGTAGCCATGCACCCCCCGACAAAGACTCCGTCATCAAGGGCGAGGCTACAATATAAATCAGTCAAATGTGACCCGCAGGCGGCGGGCCCTACCTGTTGGCCGAGTTCGAGGCAGCCAGCGGGACCCACCGAGCGGCGGGCCCCAGCAGCTGGCGGAGAAGCCTGTGCCTAGAGACACTGACGGCCGAGTCCTACCCCAGCCGGATTACTATTGTACCCCTAGGGGTGGGCCTATATAAACCCCCCAGGCTCACCCATGCAAAGGGTTCCGAAACCTAGCCAGCATACACACATGTAGAGAGAAGTGGATGAGCTAGCCTTGCCCTTCTTCTTCCTCTAGCAAAACAGCTCAAGGAGCACACTTGTAGCTACTCTATTGATGATAGTCATCATGCGGAGACCCTGCAGACCAGGACTAGGGGTGTTATCTCCATGTAGAGCCCCGAACCTGGGTAAACCTCATAGGCGTTCGAGGTCACGCTCACTCCCGCTTCTAGAGGCTGACGACGTACTCTTGTCCCCCTCCATGATAAGGCACCCCCTGGCATATGTCGCTAGATATCCCCGACAGATTTGAAATGGAATCGAACAAGTAGGAAGATCAGGCGAAGTTTTGCTAGGGTTTGGAGAGCTTTGGAGGAAGAAGAAGAAGAAAAGAGAGAGATGGGGGCGAAATACCTCCTTCCTCGGGAGACTTGTGGCCAACAGTGTTCCATACGACCGGCCATGCGAGCGGGAGCACTCGTATGGAAGGCCGTTGTTCACCCTGGTATCTCATTTGTGTTTATGCATACCTCATGCGACCGATGAAACGAACGTCAGTGCCCATATGGAACACCATCAAACACTCTGGATTTTTGTTCTCTTCTGGCCGAGGATGTCATATGACCACTTATACGAGCATGAGCGCTCATATGAAAGACCTCCAAACACTCTGGAATTTTTCTCTATTTCTGTGAAGAGCTCATACGACCGCCCATGCGAGCGGTTGCACCCATATGGAACGCCGTCGTCTACTCCGTTGCCTCCAGATGTTTTCTGCCGGAACCGCCATGAAGTCATATGACTACCCATACGAACGTGGTGGTTGCATGATAGGTTGTCTTTTGTGTTGTTTCTTTTGAAACTTCTCTTTTTCTTTATTCACCTGTGGGGTTAGCTCCAACACAATACATAAGCATATATCCAGGCATTCAAACATCAATACAACACATAATTTAATTGCACATAACAAAGCCTTCATGAGAACAACTCTTCCAAACTTAACTTCTTCAGTTAGAACTTCAACACTCTTTTTATTGAAAAAAATAAAACTTACTTTTCTACTTTCTTTGCGTGGGTTGCCTCCCATGAGGTGCTTGTTTTTGGCCAGTTAGCTTGACCACGGTGAATATTATGTAGGTGCAAATACACTGAGACCATAACTTCTGACATTGACAACAATGCCTTATCTGGTGTAGGTCTTCATTCCCTTTTTCCTGGGGAAATGTCTCACAAAAGGATCTTTAGCAGGTAAGTCAAATCTAACATTTGCCTCAAACACATTTATCACAACTTTCATAGTCCTTAGAAAAGGTATATCATTAATTTTGGAGAAATAGGATCTTCAGGCATATCAACTATCATGAGATCAATCATGACAGGGCAATCATTTATTTGAACTACAACTCCATGCTTAATTCCTACTGCTTGAGTAAAAGTAGATTTAGCCATATTCAACCTAATCTCAGTAGTAGCATAAGGGTCTATACAGAGACTATCATAAACAAACTTAGGGATAGTAGAAACACTAGCCCCTAGATCACATAAAGCATTGAACTTATTTAAACCAATCTCGATCTCTATAGTAGGCTCAAAAGCATCGCCTTGCTTACTTGGTAACTTACTGAAAAGCTTCTTTCTTTCATCATCAAGCTCATGTACCTTGGCTGCAATGTGATCGACAAAGACATTATATGCCTCATCATTTGATACCTCGGGTGGTGGGTGCTTGATTGTTATTAGTTTTATGAATTCTGCAATAGTGTTGGTGTACTCCGACACATGGATTTTGTCAAGCTCTTCTGACTTTCCTTCGTTGCTTCTCACCATCTTAATTTCTTCAACCAGGTTAGGTTTCGGTTTACTTGCAAACTTATCTAGGATTAATGTTTGGCTCTCTGCAATTTTAGCCACTTGTGCTTCCATATTCTTGGATCTTCCATCTAGCATCTACACATCATTTGTTAGTCCAACAATCTTATCGCTCAACTGACTAAGTAAGGTAACACAGTTCTTCAAAATATTTTGAAGCTTCATTCTACTCAGTTTGACTAGTAATAAAACTTTCTAGAGTATCCTCAAGAGTATTTCTATTGCTGCTACTAGCTCCATTAAAATTATTTGATGCTCCACTATTATTAGGATAGGGAAGTCTAGGAGCATACCCATTATTTTTCCGGTTGGTATTGGCTATTGCGAGCAATGAAATTCACATCACTGACTTCTTCATCAGTGCTGGCATTTATGTTTACCTCTTCTTTACCTTTCACCATGGAGATAAGTTCATCAAGTTTGACTGTCAACTCCATGCTACTTTCTTCTATTGCGTCCACCCTCTTGGTGGTGGCTCTTTCAACATGCCATTGGGCAAGGTTTTCTTGCATATCATCAAGTAATTTCTTGACATCATCTATGGGTTTTCCCATGATTGTTCCTCCTACAGTTGTTGAAGCATAGTTTTTGACATGTGATTTAAACTATTATATAACATATGAAGGATTAACCATTCCTCCATTCCATGAGTAGAACAGTTCCTTATAGCTTCGTTCATTCTATCCCACACAAGCGCTAGTGGCTCAAGTTCTTCCTGCTTGAAACCTGTAGTCCGAGAATGTAATTGCATAATTTTTGCAGGTGGACAAAACATAGATAAAAATTCTTGCAACAATCAGCCCAAGAAGTAATACTATCTCTAGGTAGAGCTAGAAGCCATTCTTTTGCTTTTTCTCTCAAAGAGAAAGGAAATAGATGCAACTTTAAAGCGTTAGGGTCATAATCCCTAATGCGTGTCATGTTGCACAACTTAGTGAAATTATGCAAGTGCATACCGGCATCTTTAGAAGCAGAGCCTCCAAATTGGTCATGTTGACTCATGGAAACTAAGTTCGGTTTAATCTCATACTCAAAGGCAACAACCTCAAGTTGTACTATGGGTTCGCGCATAAGGTTATTGCTGGGAGTAGCAAAACTCCCAAGATTACGGGCCATGGTAATATTTTTGGGGGTTTTCAACTGACAAGACTTGCAACAAAACTAAAACTAAAACTAAAACAACACTGGTACAACGAGGTGCTATACAAACGGTTTTTAACCCATTTCCGTGACGGCATTTAGAACCGTCGCCAAGTGAGTGTGAGCGATAGGGGGGTACTTCCCACACGACCCAGAAACCATCAGGGATATGCCCTCTTGGCACACATGCTCGGCAAAATGAGGTCGTGTGCGCCCGGCGAGCGCTCAAATACGGTAATACGTACAATAGAGCTAAAAATACAATTATACAGGTGAAATTGTTTCCGGTCGCAAGTACATCCCACATAGTCAGTCCCCGCTAAACGTTTTCGTTCGTATGTACATCCCACACAGTCACTCCAAGGAAAACGTTTCTGTTCACATGTACATCACACACAATTTTTCCCGTTAAATCGTTTGTGATAACGTTGCCATTGCACATGATATTAATAATTTTATCGTTTGCATTATTGAATGCACCACACACGGTGCGTAAAAGAAACTGTGTGGCAAAGGCTGTCCATCACACACAGTTTTTATGTGGTAAACGTTTGCGCAAGGTGGCCTAACGCAAACAGTTTTCAAGAGAAGGTCGTGTGTGATTGTTCATTGATCCAACACGGTTTATTCCTAGAAATTGTGTGCGTTGCCTGAGGTCATTGCCCATGGTGTTTCTCAATAACCGTTTGCAATAGCAAAACTCAATTAGCAGGCTAATTCGCCAGTAGCGGGCTAATTGCCCTATTATTAATAATCCATTTATTTGTTGGGGAACGTAGTAATTTCAAAAATTTCCTACGCACACGCAAGATCATGGTGATGCATAGCAACGAGAGGGAAGAGTATCGTCCACGTACCCTCATAGACCGTAAGCGGAAGCGTTATGAGAACGCGGTTGATGTAGTCGAACGTCTTCACGATCCGACCGATCCAAGTACCGAACGCACGGCACCTCCGAGTTCAGCACACGTTCAGCTCGATGACGTCCCACGAACTCCGATCCAGTAGAGCTTCACGGGAGAGTTCCGTCAGCACGATGGCGTGATGACGGTGAGGATGTTGCTACTGATGCTGGGCTTCGCCTAAGCACCACTACGATATGATCGAGGTGGATTATGGTGGAGGGGGGCACCGCACACGGCTAAGGGATCAATGATCAACTTGTGTGTCTCCATGGGGTGCCCCCCTCCCCATATATAAAGGAGTGGAGGAGGGGAGGGTCGGCCCTCTACTATGGCGCGCCCTGGGGAGTCCTACTCCCACCGGGAGTAGGATTCCCCCCTTCCATGTAGTAGGAGTAGGAGGGAAGGAAATGGAAACAAGAAGAGAAGGAAGGAGGGGGCACCGCCCCTCCCCCTAGTCCAATTCGGACTAAGCCTTGGGGGGGCACGCAGCCTCCCCTCTCTCTTTCCCCTAAAGCCCAATAAGGCCCATATACTCCGCGGCGAATTCCCGTAACTCTCCGGTACTCCGAAAAATACCCGAATCACTCGAAACCTTTCCGATGTCCGAATATAGTCGTCCAATATATCGATCTTTACGTCTCGACCATTTCGAGACTCCTCGTCATGTCCCCGATCACATTCGGGACTCCAAACTACCTTCGGTACATCAAATCACATAAACTCATAATACCGATCGTCACCGAACGTTAAGCGTGCGGACCCTACGGGTTCGAGAACTATGTAGACATGACCGAGACTCATCTCCGGTCAATAACCAATAGCGGAACCTGGATGCTCATACTGGCTCCTACATATTCTACGAAGATCTTTATCGGTCAAATCGCATAACAACATACATTGTTCCCTTTGTCATCGATATGTTACTTGCCCGAGATTCGATCATCGGTATCTCAATACCTAGTTCAATCTCGTTACCGGCAAGTCTCTTTACTCGTTCCGTAATACATCATCCCTCAACTAACTCATTAGTTGCGTTGCTTGCAAGGCTTTAAAGTGATGTGCATTACCGAGAGGGCCCAGAGATACCTCTCCGACAATCGGAGTGACAAATCCTAATCTTGATCTATGCCAACTCAACAAGTACCATCGGAGACACCTGTAGAGCACCTTTATAATCACCCAGTTACGTTGTGACGTTTGGTAGCACACAAAGTGTTCCTCCGGTATTCGGGAATTGCATAATCTCATAGTCATGGGAACATGTATAAGTCATGACGAAAGCAATAGCAATATACTAAACAATCGAATGCTAAGCTAACGGAATGGGTCAAGTGAATCACATCATTCTCTAATGATGTGATCCCGTTAATCAAATGCCAACTCATGTCTATGGCTAGGAAACTTAACCATCTTTGATTCAACGAGCTAGTCAAGTAGAGGTATACTAGTGACACTCTGTTTGTCTATATATTCACACATGTACTAAGTTTCCGGTTAATACAATTCTAGCATGAATAATAAACATTTATCATGATATAAGTAAATATAAATAACAACTTTATTATTGCCTATAGGGCATATTTCCTCCAGTCTCCCACTTGCACTAGAGTCAATAATCTAGTTCACATCGTTATGTGATTTAACACCAATAGTTCACATATTTATGTGATTAGTTCACATCTCCATGTGACTAACACCCAAAGGGTTTACTAGAGTCGATAATCTAGTTCACATCGCTATGTGATTAACACCCAAAGAGTGATCATGTTTTGCTTGTGAGAGAAATTTAGTCAACGGGTCTGCCACATTCAGAGCCGTATGTATTTTGCAAATTTTCTATGTCTACAATGCTTTGCACGGAGCTACTCTAGCTAAATGCTCCCACTTTCAATATGTATGTAGATCGAGACTTAGAGTCATCCAGATCTAGCTAAATGCTCCCACTTTCAATATGCATCGATGCAACTCTTTACGACGAGCTCTTTGTAACCTCCATAACCGAGAAACATTTCCTTATTCCACTAAGGATATTTTTGACCGCTTTCAAGTGATCTACTCCTAGATCACTATTGTACTCCCTTGCCAGAATCATGCTAAGGTATATAATAGGACTGGTAAACAGCATAGCATACTTTATAGAACCTATGACTGAGGTATAGGGAATGACTTTTCATTCTCTTTGTATTTTCTGTCGTGGTCGGGTTTTGAGTCTTTACTCAACTTCACACCTTGCAACATAGGCAAGAACTCCTTCTTTGACTGTTCCATTTTGAATACTTCAAAATCTTGTCAAGGTATGTACTCATTGAAAATATATCAAGCGTCTTGATCTATCTCTATAGATCTTGATGCTCAATGTGTAAGTAGCTTCACCGAGGTCTTTATTTGAAAAACTCCTTTCAAACACTCCTTTATGCTTTCCAGAAAATTCTACATTATTTCCGATCAACAATATGTCATTCACATACATTTATCAGAAATGCTGTAGTGCTCCCACTCACTTTCTTGTAAATACAGGCTTCACCGCAAGTCTGTATAAAACCATATGCTTTGATCACTTTATCAAAGTATATATTCCAACTCCGAGATGCTTGCACCAGTCCATAGATGGATCGCTGGAGCTTGCACACTTTGTTAGCACTTTAGGATTGACAAAACCTTCTTGTTGCATCATATACAACTCTTCTTTAAGAAGTCCATTAAGGAATGAAGTTTTGACATCCATTTGCCAGATTTCATAAAATGTGGCAATTGCTAACATGATTCGGACAGACTTAAGCATCGCTACGAGTGAGAAAATCTCATCGTAGTCAACATCTTGAACTTGTCGAAAACCTTTTGTGACAATTCGAGCTTTGTAGATAGTAACACTACTATCAGTGTCCGTCTTCCTCTTGAAAATCCATTTATTCTTAATGATTCACCGATCATCGGCAAGTCAATCAAAGTCCATACTTTGTTCTCATACATGGATCCCATCTCAGATTTCATGGCCTCAAGCCATTTCGCGGAATCTGGGCTCATCATCGCTTCCTCACAGTTCGTAGGTTCGTCATGGTCTAGTAACATGACTTCCAGAGAGGATTATCGTACCACTCTGATGCGGACCATACTCTGGTTTTCCTACGAGGTTCGGTAGTAACTTGATCTGAAGTTTCATGATCATCATCATTGGCTTCCTCATTAATTGGTGTAGGTGTCACAGGAACCGGTTGCTGTGATGTACTACTTTCCAATAAGGGAGCAGGTACAATTACCTTATAAAGTTCTACTTTCCTCCCACTCACTTCTTTCGAGAGAAACTTCTTCTCTAGAAAGGATCCATTCTTAGCAACAAAATATCTTGCCTTCGGATCTGTTATAGAAGGTGTACCCAACAGTTTCTTTTGGGTATCCTATGAAGACGCACTACTCCGATTTGGGTTCGAGTTTATCAGTTTGAAACTTTTTCACATAAGCATCGCAACCCCAAACTTTAAGAAATGATAGCTTTGGTTTCTTGCCAAACCATAGTTCATACGGTGTCATCTCAACAGATTTAGATGGTGCCCTATTTAACATGAATGCAGCTGTCTCTGATGCATAACCCCAAAACGATAGCGGTAAATCAGTAAGAGACATCATAGATCGCATCATATCTAGTAAAAATGCGATTACGACGTTCGGACACACCATTACGTTGTGGTGTTCCAGGTGGCGTGAGTTGCGAAACTATTCCACATTGTTTCAAATGAAGACCAAACTCGTAACTCAAATATTCTCCTCCATGATCAGATCGTAGAAACTTTATTTTCTTGTTACGATGATTTTCCACTTCACTCTAAAATTCTTTGAACTTTTCAAATGTTTCAGACTTATGTTTCATCAAATAGATATACCCATATCTACTCAAATCATCTGTGAAGGTCAGAAAATAACGATACCCGGCACGAGCCTCAACACTCATCGGACCCCATACATCAGTATGTATTATTTCCAATAAGTCAGTTACTCGCTCCATTGTTCCGGAGAACGGAGTCTTAGTCATCTTGCCCATGAGGCATGGTTCGCAAGCATCAAGTGATTCATAATCAACTGATTCCAAAAGCCCATCAGCATGGAGTTTCTTCATGCGCTTTACACCAATATGACCTGAACGGCAGTGCCACAAATAAGTTGCACTATCATTATTAACTTTGCATCTTTTGGCTTCAATATTATAAATATGTGTATCACTACGATCGAGATTCAATAAACCATTCGCCTTGGGTGTATGACCACAGAAGGTTTTATTCATGTAAACAGAATAACAATTGTTCTTTGACTTAAATGAATAACCATATTGCAATAAACATGATCCAATCATATTATGCTCAACGCAAACACCAAATAACATTTATTTTAGGTTCAACACTAATCCCGAAGGTAAAGAGAGTGTGCGATGGTGAATTTATCAACCTTTGGAATTACTTCCAACACACATCGTCACCTCACCCTCAACTAGTCTTTGTTTATTTTGCAACTCTCGTTTTGAGTTACTACTTTTAGCAACTGAACCAGTATCAAATACCATGAGGTTTGCTATAAACACTAGTAAAGTACACATCAATAACATGTATATCAAAATACCTTTGTTCACTTTGCCATCCTTCTTATCGGCCGAGTATCTAGGGTAGTTCCACTTCAACTGACCATTTCCTTTGCAGTAGAAGCACTCACTTTCAGGCTTGGGTCTAGCTTTGGGCTTCTTCACGGGAGTGGCAACTTGCTTGCCATTATTCTTGAAGTTCCCTTTCTTTCCCTTGCCCTTTTACTTGAAACTAGTGGTCTTTTCAACCATCAACACTTGATGCTTTTCTTGATTTCTACCTTCGTCTATTTCAGCATCACGAAGAGTTTGGGAATCGTTTCCGTTATCCCATGCATATTATAGTCCATCACGAAGTTCTAGTAACTTGGTGATAGTGACTAGAGAACTCTGTCAATCACTACATTATCTGGAAGATTAACTCCCACTTGATTCAAGTGATTGTAGTACTCAGACATTCTGAGCACATGCTCACTAGCTGAGCTATTCTCCTCCATCTTGTAGGCAAAGTACTGTGAGAGGTCCAATACCTCTCGACATGGGCATGAGTATGAAATACCAATTTCAACTCTTAGTACATCTTATATGTTCCGTGGCGTTCAAAATGTTTTCAAAGTCCCGGTTCTAAGCCATAAAACATGGTGCACTAAACTATTAAGTAGTCATCATACCGAGCTTTGTCAAACGTTCATAACGTGTGCATCTGCTCCTACAATAGGTCTGTCACCTAGCGGTACATCAAGGACATAATTCTTCTATGCAGCAATGAGGATAATCCTTAGATTACGGATCTAATCCGCATCATTGCTACTAACATCTTTCAACTTTATTTTCTCTAGGAACATATCAAAAATAAATGGGGAGCTACATCGCAAGCTATTTATCTACAACATAGATATGCAAATACTATTAGGACCAAGTTCATGATAAATTAAAGTTCAATTTAATCATATTACTTAAGATCTCCCACTTAGATAGACATCCCTCTAGTCATCTAAATGATCACGTGATCCAAATCAACTAAACCATGTCCGATCATCACATGAAATGGAGTAGTTTTCAATGGTGAACATCACTATGTTGATCATATCTACTAGATGATTCACGATCGACCTTTCGATCTCAGTGTTCCGAGGCCATATCTGCATATGCTAGCCTGGTCAAGTTTAACCCGAGTATTTCTGTGTGTGCAAAA
Source organism: Triticum urartu (assembly GCF_056163025.1). Classification (NCBI taxonomy): domain Eukaryota; kingdom Viridiplantae; phylum Streptophyta; class Magnoliopsida; order Poales; family Poaceae; genus Triticum; species Triticum urartu. The sequence continues at coordinate 416,971,372 of NC_141877.1, read as the reverse complement.
CTGCCTTGCACCCGTTGTATGTGAACGTAGAGCTTATCACACCCGATCATCACGTGGTGTCTCAGCACGACGAACTTTGGCAACGGTGCATACTCAGGGAGAACACTTGTACCTTGAAATTTACTGAGAGATCATCTTATAATGCTACCGTCGGACTAAGCAAAATAAGATGCATAAAGGATAAACATCACATGCAATAAAAAAATATGTGACATGATATGGCCATGATCATCTTGCGCCTTTGATCTCCATATCCAAAACACTGTCATGATCTCTATCGTTACCGACATGACACCATGATCTCCATCATCTTGATCTCTATCAACGTGTCATCACATGGTCGTCTCGCCAACTATTGCTTGTGCAACTATTGCTATTGCATAGCGATAAAGTAAAGCAATTACATGGCACTTGCATCTTATGCAATAAAGAGACAACCATAAGGCTTCTGCCAGTTGCCGATAACTTTAACAAAACATGATCATCTCATACAACAATTATATATCATCACGTCTTGACCATATCACATCACAACATGCCCTGCAAAAACAAGTTAGACGTCCTCTACTTTATTGTTGCAAGTTTTACGTGGCTGCTACGGGCTGAGCAAGAACCGTTCTTACCTACGCATCAAAAACCACAACGCAGTATAGTGATTGCCTTTTGATCTTCAGAACGAACCATGTTCATTGAATCCAATTCAACTAAAGCTGGAGAAACAGACACCCACTAGCCACCTGTGTGTGAAGCACGTTGGTAGAACTAGTCTCGCGTAAGCGTAAGCGTAATGTCGGTCTAGGCCGCTTCATCCAACAATGTCGCTGAATCAACAATCGACTAGTGACGGCAAGCAATATGTATATACCCACGCCCACAACTCCTTTGTGTTCTACTCGTGCATATGACATCTACGCATAAACCTGGCTCGGATGCCACTGTTGGGGAACGCAGTAATTTCAAAAATTTCCTACGCACACGCAAGATCATGGTGATGCATAGCAACGAGAGGGAAGAGTATCATCCATGTACCCTTGTAGACCGTAAGCGGAAGCGTTATGAGAACGTGGTTGATGTAGTCAAATGTCTTCACGATCTGACCGATCCAAGTACCGAACGCACGGCACCTCCGATTTTAGCACACGTTCAGCTCGATGACGTCCCACGAACTCCGATCCAGTAGAGCTTCACGGGAGAGTTCCGTCAGCACGACGGCGTGATGACAGTGATGATGTTGCTACTGATGCAGGGCTTCGCCTAAGCACCGCTACAATATGATCAAGGTGGATTATGGTGGAGGGGGCATCGCACACGGCTAAGGGATCAATGATCAACTTGTGTGTCTCCATGGGATCCCCCCTCCCCGTATATAAAGGAGTGGAGGAGGGGGAGGGCCGGCCCTCTACTATGGCGCACCCTGGGGAGTCCTACTCCCACCGGGAGTAGGATTCCCCCCTTCCATCTAGTAGGAGTAGGAGGGAAGGAAAGAGAAAAGAGAAGAGAAGGAAGGAGGGGGCACCGCCCCTCCCCCTAGTCCAATTCGGACTAAGCCTTGGGGGCGCGCGCAACCTCCCCTCTCTCTTTCCCATAAATCCCAAAAAGGCCCATATACTCCCCGGCGAATTCCCGCAACTCTCTGGTACTCCGAAAAATACCCGAATCACTCGGAACCATTCCGTTGTCCGAATATAGTCGTCCAATATATCGATCTTTACATCTCGACCACTTCGAGACTCCTCGTCATGTCCCGGATCTCATCCGGGACTCCGAACTACCTTCGGTACATCAAATCACATAAACTCATAATACCGATCGTCACTGAACGTTAAGCGTGCGGACCCTACGGGTTCAAGAACTATGTAGACATGACCGAGACACGTCTCCGGTCAATAACCAATAGCGGAACCTGGATGCTCATATTGGCTCCTAAATATTCTACGAAGATCTTTATTGGTCAAACCGCATAACAACATACGTTGTTCCCTTTGTCATCGGTATGTTACTTGCCCGAGATTCGATCGTCAGTATCTCAATACCTAGTTCAATCTCGTTACCGGCAAGTCTCTTTACTTGTTCCGTAGTACATCATCCCGCAACTAACTCATTAGTTGCATTGCTTGCAAGGCTTTAAAGTGATGTGCATTACCGAGAGGGTCCAGAGACACCTCTCCGGCAATCTGAGTGACAAATCCTAATCTTGATCTATGCCAACTCAACAAGTGTCGGTGTACTAGAGTAGGGGTACCCTAGTATCCCGAACTTGTGCACGGGCAGTCGCAGCATCCCGCGGCAAGGCTTGTCGGGTGACCGCCAAGGACCTCCGTGGTTCCTTTGGAGCCATCCAAGGACAAAGTATCCAAGCCAAGGAGACAAGACCCCGGCAAGAGGAGCTTGCCGGGAAGGCCAACCAAGGCATCTCAAAGAACTTGCCGCGACGTGCCACGCGTCCCGGCAAGGCCCGATGAGCGACAAGCTCCCGGACGCGACAAGACAACGACCGCGGCAAGGCGCTTGCCGCGGCAAGCCACCACTCTGTGCCCGCGCTCCAGCACATCCACCAACGTGTTGCTCTGGGACCCTTCCAGGCGTACGTGGCGGGAGGCTGTGCAGCCAGCGGCGCACGGTGGCAAGCGGCGCTGACAAGATTGCCATCGTGGCGAGTGGTGGCGTCCCTGACGGTCCCTTTTGCACTATTTAGGCGACGCAGACGGGCATTTAATGCCCTTGTCCCCTGCCGTCAGGGTTAGGTATGATACACTGTAGCAGGTAGCTGTACCAACCGCAACACCTTTCCATTTTTACCCTTGTCTACGTTGCCACCTGTCGGTGACCCCTTGAGCATATAAAAGGAGGCCCATGCGCAACGTGGGGAAGGAGGGGAACACTCACGCTCGGTCTCGTTAGCTGCTGGGGTGTACTGTAGCACTCCGCGCTCCCGAGCAAGAACTCAATACAAACCGCAAAGCAGGAGTAGGGTTTTACGCATCCGTGCGGCCCGAACCTGGGTAAACTGCTCGTGTGCTTCGCCTCGATCTGCTCTTCGTGCGACCCTCGCCCCCGCCGAACCGAAAGGGACTCGGTCCGCCGGTCCCATAGGTGTTCGTGGATTAGTCCCCCGGCATCTTTCCCGCGCCAGGTAGGGGTGTTGAGGTTGTGTGAACCAGATCCGGCGTTCACACGAGCTAGATCTTCATCATCTTCATCGACATGCCGCCGAAGAAGAAGGCTTCGGAGGCGGCAGCTCCGTCCGCGCCGAACCCACCACCGGCGGAGCAAACGGCTGATGGGGCAGACGCCGGCGGAAGAACGGGTGTCGATGAGGGAGCTCACGGTGCTGCCAGGTCCAAGGACAAGGCTGCGCTGCCCATCGGTGGCGTAGCCGGCTCCCACAACGACCGGGCGCACTCCAAGACCTCGGCGTCCGTACATGCACCGCGCCCATCTCAGGAGGCGCGGGACCGGCAGCGTCGTGGTACTCACGGTACCATGCGTTTGTTGGACCAAGATCGAGCTGGCGGATCTCGGAGTGCTCAAGACCAGCATGCACGCCAACATGCTGGCACGAGCGAGGCACGGTCGCCTGGACGGGATACTGCTCCTTCTAACATAGTTAGAAGTCCGAGCATATCCCGCTCCTCGCACCGTTCGCCACCGCCACCCGCCACTACAGCAGAAGCTTTGGCGCGAGCTCAACTGCTCCTGGACTACCCTCCAACGGCAGACAAGATCGACGACTGGAGGGCCACCATTCAGAGTCTCATCGGCTTCGCCAACGGCGACACTCAACGGCAGCCGAGCACGTCGCAGCCGCGGCAAGTCAGCCAGGCACGAGCCGGTGGCGACAAGACCGGTGGGGGTGCAACCACTGTGCACTCTCCGCCCCGAAGGCCAAGATCACCGACTTGCCGGATCCACCTCGACAGCGACTCCACCGCGTCATCAGATCCACGAGCTCGTCGCGATCAGCGCCAAGTTCTTCACGAACGACAGCAAGAAGACGCTCGTACTCGCATCGAGCGCCAAAGAGAAGCGCGACGTCAATCGGACCAGCGCGCTGGGTCCTCTGTCGACATGCATGCGCCAAGGGAACCAGGCGGCTTGCCGTACGCGGTAGGTTGCCCTGCGTTTACTCGTGAGCTGCGGCAAGTCTAGTGGCCCAGCACGAAGAATTTCAAGCCAGACGTACCAGAGAAGTACGACGGCAAGTCGCATCCGTCGGAGTTCCTCAGCATCTACACCATTGCGGTGCAGGCTGCCGGGGGGCGGGACGACAAGATCCTTGCCAACTACTTCCCGCTGGTGCTCAAGCCCAACGTCAGGTCCTGTCTCATGCACTTGCCGGACGACTCCATATCCTCCTGGGCAGACCTATGCCATCAGTTTGTCGGCGCCTTTACAGGCGGCCACAAACCCCATGGCCAAGAGAGTGACCTTCATCTGCTCGCCCAGAAGGAAGGAGAGCCCCAGTGGAAGTACATTCAGAGATTCAGCCGTGTACAGCACAACATCCCAGATGTCCACCCTGCCGCGGTCATCAGCGCGTTCCATCAGAACGTGCGTAACCGCAGGATGCGGGAGGAGATGGCGATGTGCAAGATCAGAGACGTCAGTGAGCTGTATGCCCTGGCCGACAAGTGTGCACGTGCTGAGGAAGGGAGGAAACTCCCCGGAGAGAATACAGGAGCAGGAGGATCTGACAGCGAGGATGCTGCCCCGGCAAAGAAAAACCGGCGGCGGAACAACAGGAAGAAGAAAGGCAAAGATGTGCTAGTCGTTGAGCAGTCCGGCAACGAAGGTGGCGCCAAGAAAGCCAAAGCTGGTAGCCCCGGCAAGGAGATTGCCGCATGCACCAACTGCCAGACCGTGGCGGGCGCCGACAAGCAGGACGGCACCGACAAGCAGTACTGCAAAATCCACCGCACCAAGGGCCATGACCTCCAGAGCTGCAAGAAGGTTGAGCAGCTTGTCCAGCAGCAAAAGGCTGAATATGAGCGACGCGACAAGGAGAGGGCCCAAGGAGGCGCTGGAGAATCCGGCAAGAAGCGCGCCGGCCGGGGAGGACGCCGCGGCAAGGCCAAGCAGCGGCAAGGAGACAGACCTCCCCGCGGCCGCGACAAGGATGAAGATGACGACGACGAAGATATGGATGATGTCGAGACCAGTGAGCAGGAGTTCCAGAAAGCCACAGAGGTCTTGTGCGTTGATGGCGGTGCTTCTCTGCATACTTCGCACCGCCAACTCAAGCAGTGGGTGCGGGAAGTCAATGCGGCGGAACCACCTGTCGAGTCACACAAGCTTCTGAAATGGTCCAGCACGCCTATCATCTTTGATATTGAGGACCACCCTGATCGCACAACTGCGGTCGGGTGCTTGCCGATGTTGGTTTCACCAACTATCCGCAACCTCAAGGTCACTAAGATGCTAGTTGACGGCGGGGCCGGCTTGAACCTGATCTCCTCCACTGTAGTCCAGAAACTTCAGATCCCTGACAGCGAGCTTGAAGAGACCGGCACATTCCAAGGAATCAACCCGGGAAGGAGCAAGCCGAAGGGGAAGGTCACGTTGCCAGTAACATTTGGCAGCGAGGTGAACTTCAGGACTGAGAGGGTCACTTTTGACGTTGCCGATTTTCCATTGCCTTACAATGGGATACTCGGCCGTCCAGCACTCGCCAAGTTCATGGCAGCCTCTCACTACGCATACAACATGCTGAAGATGCCAGGCCCGATAAGCGTCATCTCTGTCCCTGGCGACAAGAAGGATGCCCTTATCTGCGCCGACAAGATCTACCGGGAAGTGGCAGCCGCAACAGATCGCAAATCACCTGCCGTTGAAGCTCCTGGGGGGAAGAAGAAGACCAAGTCCGGCAAGAGTTCTGATGCCCACTCCGGCAAGCGCACCTCTTCGGAGTGCTGCGCTGCCGTCGAGGACGCACCATCGAGCTCCACCGGCAAGTGTAAGAAGACAATGGCAGCTCCGCCAGAGACCAAGAAGGTGTCCGCCAAGGAGGACGGCACTGGTGGTACCTTCACCATCAGTGCCACTCTTGACCCTAAATAGGAAAGCGCGCTCATTGCTTTCCTGCGAGCGAACGTCGACGTGTTTGCGTGGCAACCGTCTGACATCCCCGGTGTCCCAGGAAAGTAATTTAGCACCATCTTGCCGTTTGTCCTCATGCGCGGCCCGTCAAGCAGAAGGTCAGGAAGCAAGCAGTGGAGCGCCAAGAATTCATCGCAGAAGAGATCAAGAAGTTGGAAGAAGTAGGCCTTGTCAGAGGAGTGCTCCATCCTACGTGGTTGGCCAATCCTGTAGTCGTGCGCAAGGCAAACGGGAAATGGAGACTTTGTATTGACTTTACCGATGTTAACAAAGCTTGTCCCAAAGACCCATTTCCTTTGCCGCGCATTGACCAGATTGTTGACTCCACGGCCGGATGTGACTTGCTTTCATTTCTTGACGCATACTCAGGATACCATCAGATCTTCATGGCAGAAGAGGATGAGGAGAAGACCGCATTCATCACTCCATGTGGCACGTACTGTTTCATACGGATGCCTTTCGGTTTAAAAAATGCTGGTTCAACATTTGCAAGGGTAGTCCATGTCGCTCTTGAGCCACAAATACACAGAAATGTGGAAGCCTACATGGACGACATAGTAGTCAAGAGCAAGGACAAGGCAACTCTGATTCAAGATTTAGACGAGACCTTTGCAAATCTGCGCAAGATCAGCCTCAAGCTCAACCCCGAGAAGTGTGTGTTTGGAGTCTCCTCCGGCAAGCTTCTCGGGTTCTTCGTGTCTCAGTGGGGAATCGAAGCCAATCCCGACAAGATCAAGGCCATTGAGCAGATTGAAGCACCAAAGCGCGCCAAGGATGTACAAAGACTTGCCGGTTGCGTGGCTGCTCTCAGCAGGTTTATCTCTAGGTCTGCTGAGCGCGCCCTGCCATTTTTCAAAATATTGAAAAAGGCAGGTCCAATGAAATGGACTCCGGAAGCGGAGACTGCACTGCAAGACTTGAAGAGATACCTGTCCTCCACTCCAATACTTGACGCACCTAAGCCACAAGAGAAGTTACTGCTGTATATAGCGGCAACCAATCAAGTGGTTAGTGCTGCGTTAGTAGCAGAGAGGGAGGCAGATGACGAGCCAGCAACCACGGTAGGCGCATCCAGCGACAAGCAGGGGGCTTCCCCGACAAGCTCTGGTCCCGACAAGGATGGATCTGCGCAGACGCGCGAGGAGATACAGAAGAGAATGGTACAGCGCCCAGTTTACTTTGTCAGTTCCCTTCTGCAGGGGCTAGGTCAAGGTACTCTGGCGTGCAGAAATTGCTTTCCGGCCTTCTCATGGCCTCGAGAAAGCTGCGCCATTACTTCCAAGCACATGAGATCACAGTTGTCACTCGTTTTCCGCTGAAGAGGATACTACAGAATCCAGAAGCGACAGGCAGGATTGTTGAGTGGGCACTGGAACTGTCAAGCTTTGGCCTCAAGTTTGAGAGTACTTCAACTATCCAAAGCAGAGCATTGGCAGAATTCATAGCAGAATGGACGCCAACACCATATGAAGAAATTCTAGAAACGAGCATCCCCGTCAAGGAAGCAAGCAAAGAGTGGCTGATGTACTTTGATGGTGCCTTTTCGCTGCAAGGCGCCGGCGCTGGCGTGCTGCTTGTCGCACCCACCGGAGAGCACCTCAAGTACGTAGTCCAGATGCACTTTCCCAAGGAGCAAGCAACAAACAGTACTGCAGAGTATGAAGGCTTGCTTGCCGGTCTCAGGATCGCGGCAGACCTTGGGATCAAGAAGCTCATTGTCAGGGGTGACTCGCAGCTTGTCGTCCGCCAAGTGAACAAGAGCTATCAGAGTCCGTTGATGGAAGCCTACGTCAACGAAGTGAGAAAGCTAGAAGAGCACTTTGACGGCCTATAGATGGAGCATGTTCCAAGAGCTCAGAATGCCATTGCCGATGGCCTATCAAAGTGCGCCGCACTTAAGTTACCCGTGGAATCGGGGATCTTTGTGCTCAAGCTGACTCAACCGTCTGTAACGCCATCAACTGGACAGAGCAAGAAGAGGAAGTTGATTTCTGGTGACTATTTTCCGGCAGAGCTTCCCGAAGCCGCTGCCAAGAAGGTCCCCAAGATCAACGCCAAGAGCGCTGAGGAGTAGTCTGCTCCGGCAAGCCCTAGGGTTTGTTCCATTGAAGCAGAAGCTCCCGACAAGTTTTGCTCCGGCAAGCTTGCCGGGGAACGTCAAGCTCCGGCAGAGCCGTAGGTTCTCGCCGTAGAAGCGGATGTTCCCGCAGCAGCAGATTTGCCTTTAGTCCTTGTTGTCGAGCCGCAAGCTCCAGCATGGGCACAGCAGATTATCCGTTTCCTTCAGACAGGAGAACTTCCCGAAGAGCAAGAAGAAGCGGAAAGAGTAGCCCGGTAGTCAAGTATGTACCAGTTTGTCGACAACACACTGTACAGAAGAAGACTCAACGGTGTGAAATTGAAGTGTATTCACCGGGAAGACGGACAAAAGCTGTTGGCAGAGATACATGGAGGCATATGTGGTCACCACATTGGCGCAAGAGCACTTGCCGGCAAAGCATTCCGGCAAGGTTTCTTTTGGCCGACAGCCCTCCAGGATGCAACTGCACAAGTAACCAAGTGTGAAGCGTGCCAGTTCCATTCCAAGCAGATACACCAACCAGCTCAAGCTCTCCAGACGATCCCTTTATCCTGGCCATTTTCGGTCAGGGGGCTCGACATCCTCGGCCCCTTTCCCCGATCAGTCGGGGGCTTTGAGTATTTGTACGTTGCAATCGACAAGTTCACAAAGTGGCCGGAAGTGGAAGCAGTGAGGAAGGTGACAGCACAGTCAGCAGTCAAGTTCTTCAGGTCGATTGTTTGCCGCTTCGGGATCCCTAACAGGATAATCACCGACAATGGTACGCAATTCACGAGCCGCACCTTCATGCAGTACGTCCAAGATCTTGGCGCCAAGGTCTGCTTCGCTTCTGTTTCTCACCCGAGAAGCAACGGTCAAGCAGAGAGGGCAAATGCTGAAGTGCTGCGTGGCCTCAAGACCAGGACTTTCGACAGGCTGCACAAGTGCGCAAGAAACTGGATTGAGGAGCTGCCGGTGGTTCTTTGGTCGATCAGGACGATGCCAAATCGAGCCACTGGCCAGACACCTTTTGCTCTAGTCTATGGAGCAGAGGCAGTTCTCCCCACGGAACTCGTATACGGGTCACCTCGAGTGCTCGCTTATGATGAGCTTGAGCAAGAGCAGCTGCGACAAGATTACGCGCTGCTCCTTGAGGAAGACCGTCTTCAGGCTGCTGTACGAGCTGCTTGCTACCAGCAAGCTTTGCGCCGCTACCATAGCCGCAAAGTTAACGCCAGAAGTCTCGAGGAAGGCGACCTTGTTCTTCGGCGTGTTCAGTCCGCCAAGAATTCCAACAAGTTGACGCCGAAGTGGGAAGGCCCTTACCGGGTGAAACGAGTCACTAGGCCTGGCGCTGTCCGCCTTGAGACCGAAGATAGCATTCCGGTGAGCAATTCCTGGAACATTGAGCATCTTCATAAGTTTTACCCGTAAGGCGCGGTTGCCGGAACCTGTTCCGGCAACCACCTTTTGTACAAGTCTTGCCGCTGTTGCATGTAATCCTTTGTACAAAGCCGGGTGCAGACCCCGTGCATAAGTAAAGCTCATATGCTCGCCACATCTTGTCAATTTCATGCTTTCTATTTTTTGCATATGTGATCTGACACTTTGTGCAGCACCTACTCCCCGGTAAGCAATAATGAGTCGTAAGGCTCCATATCTTTATTTTCTCCTCTTTCTTTTTTCTCTCAAGGAAAGGAAGGTTCCCTCGCCCACAAGTTTGCCGGAGGGAAAGGAGAAGATAATGGTATGGACCAGGCGTCGTTCAAGAAAGTTTCGCCTTACCGGGAAGCAAACAACACAAAAGATAAGTTGCCAAAGTTTGAGCAATCAGATTTTTAAATTTTTTAAGTTATCTCCCTTGAACGTCCGCACTTTGTATGGAAAACCTGTGCGTGGAGGAACCAACTCATAGCTAGTTGCGCCCTTACTTTGTTTCGAGTCCGCTCAACAACTTAAGTGAGTTGTGACTAGTTGCGACAAGGTTTCTTGTCAGTAGCGGCACCGCCAGCAGGCTGCTGATGTCCCGCACTCAGCGCTCGCGGCTAAGGTGCCTGCACTAGCAAGTTCCCTAAAAGCGTAGGGCAAAAACATACAAAGGGAGGAATCAAGTAAAGGGAATAACATTGCAATCATTACCCGGAATAGAGTTATATTACAAGGTAGCTTGTCGCGGCTCTAACAGATTGTTCTCATAACATGACCAGCAGCGACAAGAAAAGAAGAAAACGGGCGGCCTAGTCTACGCAATCACCCTCAATCCTCTTGATCCCGCTCACCTTGTCCACAATGGGTGCGACAAGGGTCTTGAGCGCCTCCAGATCAGCATCCGGCGGCAGGGTCTTGAGGACGTTGGTGAGGTTGAGGCCCGGGTTGCGGAAGGCCACCTTCACCAACACCTTTTGAAGAGCTCCCGCGCAGATCTTGCGCGACTCATCGGCCAGCTGCTTTGGGATCCTCTCCCGGAGTCGCTGAAGGGCCGTCGCCACGCCTTTGAAGAACAAGATGAGCTTGGCGCTGGGTTGGAGGTTCTCGTCGGAGGGATACCCGAGATCCTCCATCCCCAGCCGCGCCAGCTCCCTGTCAATGTCTGCGGCAACATTCACGAGACCCTCCGTCCAGTGCTCCACATTCTCCCTAAAAGCATTCTGGGCGGCGGCAGCGCTCGCCAGCAGCGCCTTGTCGGCCTTGATCTCCTCCTTCAAGGCCACCTCCTGCTCCCTGGCGCCGTCCAGCGTCTTGGTCAAAGTAGTCAGCTTCAACTCAAGATCTGCGTTGGAGTCCTTGGCGGCGCTGAGCTCCTTGTCCTTCTCGGCGAGACGAGCCTGCAGCTCTGAGTGGCTGTAGGCGTCCTTCTCCGGCTCACGCTTGAGTGCGGCAAGCTCCTCACCGCTCGCCTTGAGATCGGCCTCCAGCTGCGCCACCTTCGTCTCCAGCTCCTTCTTGGCGGCCTCGGCGGCTGCGGCAGCATCCACCGCTTGCTTGAGGGCTCCGCCGAACGTTCGCTCGCGCGCGGCAAGCTCCTCTTCGTGGGCGTCAAGGTTGACCTTCCGCTGCACCAGCTCGCCCTCCTGCGTAGACAGCTTTTCAGCGGCAAGCCGCCGTTGCTCTTGGACTTCAGCCTTCTCGAGGAGGAAGGCCTTCTGCTCCTCAACGAGTTGCTCCCGCTCCTCTGCCAAGGACCGGAGAGCTTCCTGGTTGAGACCTCGGAGCTCCTCCGCGCGCTTTTCGATGTCCACTCCCGCCTTTGCAACGAGCGCCTCATGGGATTCCAGCTTGGCTTGCCGGGCACGATAGAGCGACACCAGCTTCCGCAGCAGCCGCTCCTCCTCAGGCTCGCTGCTGCTGCTGCTCGGCGCGTCAACCAGCGTCAGCCCAGCGGAAGCGAGCACCTCTCCATCAAAGCTCTCTCCCTCGACCGGCGCTCTGGAGCTCGATGCCCAGGGGAGGTTGATGAAGACGCCATCGCTGGCCTTCAAGTAGATGCCTGGCTGGGGCACTTCAGAGCCTGGCGCTGCGGCAGCGGCGGACGGGTCGGCGGTCGACGTAGCGCCTGGCGCTCCTGCGGCCTCAGGGCCGTCAGTGCAATCGCCGGACCCCTCGCCAGCTACTGCGGCGGCAGCTTTGGCGGCCTTGTCACCGGCGGGATCGTCAGCATCGGCCGCTTCTTCGGTGGCAGCGGCGTCGTCGGCAGCAACCTCGGTCTCCATCGGCTCCACAGCAGATGGGTCTGACGACCGGAAAAGGGAGAAGAGTCAAGCAAATACCCAAAAAGAAGAACCCAAGGGAAGTTTTGAAGCGAGAGGATTACCTGTACCGGGTTCTGCAGTCGTGGTCTCCGCCGCCGGAGGGCCGCTGGTGCTGTCTCTTGCCGGAGAACTCTCCCTTGCCGGAGACTTCTCCCTTGCCGGAGAACTCCCCCTTGCCGGAGGACTCTCCCTTGGCATTTCGGGGGCGGCCTCCGGGCGCTCCTGGTGGGGCTGCTCTGCTCCTACACAAACCAACAGTCAGATGTCAGCAAAGAAAGAGTGTCCATGCGTGCCTAACAGCGGAAAGTGAACCATATACTTACGCTGGGGGCTGCTCTGGAGAACAGTTGCCGGGCCCGGCAAGGTTGTCTCGGACGCACCCCCTGCTGTCGCTGTGGGTTCGTCCTCGATGATAATCATCGGGACCTTGGCCCTCTTCTCTGCTCTCTAGGCCAGAGTCCTAAAAAGGAATAAGTCCAGAGCAAAGCAAATGAGATACAAGACAAAACAGCAAGAATTGAAGAACTACAAGTACAACAAGAGAATCTTACTCTTCTTCTTCCTCGTCAGAGATGAACACGGAGAAGTCGAAGTCCGGCTCACGTCCGGCGCGAGGAGGCGTAGGAGTAGTTTCCCTTGGCCGCTTGGCGGGAACAGTGGCGGTGGTCTGAGACGACCCCGCTCCGGCTGCCGCCGCAGCGTGAGAAGCGGCAGGAGCAGAAGCGGTGGTCCGGGTGGACCCCGCTCTAGTTGCCGCAGCAGCGTGAGATGCTCCCGCGGCAACAGTGCTTGCCGCGGTGGAGCGTGTCGCGCGGCGCGGCGGCTGTTCACTCGCCTGCCGCCCCGCTACGTCCCCGGCCTTGCGGAGACGCCTTCTTGGTGGGGATGGAGGTTCTGCTTGCGGCAAGCTGCCTGAAGATGAGGAGGAAGAGGAGTTGATCTCCAGCGAGCCGCTCGTATCCTCGGCGGGCTCGCTCGACTCGACGCCATGCCCGGCAAGCTCTTTCTCGCTGACGGGCTCCTCTCGTTCGGCACGGCTTGCCGCCTCTGCTGCATCTGCCTCCTCCACGGTGAATCCAAATTCGCCCGCGGCTGCGGCTGCCGCCGCCTCTTCCAGCCTAGTGGCGATGCGTGTCATCTCCGCATCGGTGGTGTCGCGGGTGAGGCTATCCTTTTCGTCGGAGCGGACCGGCACTTCTACCAAGCCGTCAAAGAACTCCTGCACGACGTTGTCTGCAGGCTCTTGCCAAGTTGGGACAATTCCATGCGAATCGCACAGCGGCATCATTGCACGGATGCGGTCAAGCGCGGAGTTGTTGCACAGCGGAACGACACCCGTCGGCAACCTGAACACTTCGGGATGTTGAGGGTCATACTTGAACAGCTCCTGGAGAATCGCGTTAAGCTCCAGAACAGTGAAGTTGAAGTTGAGGCCCGGACGCAGCCTCATGATATTCGCCGCATTCTTGAATTCCCAGGCGGGTCTCCCCCATTCCTGCAGGGGGGCGATGCGGCAACGAAGAAAATCTGCGCCAACAGCGCCTACAGTGAGCCCGGCAAGCCTGAGGCGTAGGATCCGGGTGACGGCAATCTTCAGCCTATCGTCTTCCGGGGCCACGTCACTCCAATCGCTGCCACGTGCTACTGGGGCTTGGCGCCGGGCGGTAAACGGCTGCGGGTTCTCCTCGACAATCCAGCACCAGTCTGCTCTCCATTCCTCCCACTTGCCACGGAACTCTCCCTCCAGATAAGTGTCCTTCTTGTCGGCCCTTGAGATTCAGGCGATTCCGCTGGATAAAGGCTCTCCTCTCTCTACTCGGGGCATAAAGAAGTGGCGAAAAAGGGCTACATTGGGATAGACTCCGACAAAGTTTTCGCAGAGATGTGCGAAAACTGCCATGGTCAGAACAGCATTGGGGGTGAAATCAAGGAGGTGGAACCCGTAGGTGTTCATAATATCGTAGAAAACTCAGAGAAAGGCGGGCAGAGCCCGCAGTAGAAGAACAAGGCGAAGAAAGGATATCCGTTTGGAGCCATTTTCCAAGCGGCGGCTGGAAGTACCTTCGTGCGCGGATGAGCTCGCGCCTCCGTCGACCAGAAGAGGTAGTAGTTCTCCCTCAGCTCCCTCGCGGCGAGCTTGGGGGGGAAGATTGTCCGCTCCTTTCGCAGCGCCGCAAGCCGCTGCGCCTCGGTCGACTTCACAACCTTCCCTTTGTCGGCTCTCGGAGCCATGGCAGAAGTGGTGGAGGAGGTCGACGGCGTTGGTGGTGCTGGTGGTGATGGGGGGCGGGGCGCTGCTCTCTTTCAGCTTTGGGAAGACGAGGGAGCGGCGGAGGTTTCCGAGATTGGAGTAGCAACCGGCGAATGGGCGAACTACCCCTGTTTCCCCTGCTTATAAAGAGGAAGGGGGCGGACGTTCAGCCTTTCCGAATAAAGAAACCACCCACGATCTCTCCCACGACGCCGCATTCAACGCGTGCCGTTCGGGGAGGGCGCGGTGGATACGGGGAGAGATACGGCGTAACCTAGGCCGCGCGTGCCCGTGCCCTGTTTTGGGCCTGGCTCAACAGCGCTCGGCACCGTGTATGGCCCAGGCCCGGGGGCTCCTGTCGGTGTACTAGAGTAGGGGTACCCTAGTATCCCGAACTTGTGCACGGGCAGTCGCAGCATCCCGCGGCAAGGCTTGCCGGGTGACCGCCAAGGACCTCCGTGGTTCCTTTGGAGCCATCCAAGGACAAAGTATCCAAGCCAAGGAGACAAGACCCCAGCAAGAGGAGCTTGCCGGGAAGTCCAACCAAGGCATCTCAAGGAACTTGCCGCGACGCGCCACGCGTCCCGGCAAGGCCCGGTGAGCGACAAGCTCCCGGAGGCGACAAGACAACGACCGCGGCAAGGCGCTTGCCGCGGCAAGCCACCACTCTGTGCCCGCGCTCCAGCACATCCACCAACGTGTCGCTCTGGGACCCTTCCAGGCATACGTGGCGGGAGGCTGTGCAGCCAGCGGCGCACGGTGGCAAGCGGCGCTGACAAGATTGCCATCGTGGCGAGCGGTGGCGTCCCTGACGGTCCCTTTTGCACTATTTAGGCGACGCAGACGGGCATTTAATGCCCTTGTCCCCTGCCGTCAGGGTTAGGTATGATACACTATAGCAGGTAGCTGTACCAACCGCAACACCTTTCCATTTTTACCCTTGTCTACGTTGCCACCTGTCGGTGACCCCTTGAGCATATAAAAGGAGGCCCATGCACAACGTGGGGAAGGAGGGGAACACTCACGCTCGGTCTCGTTAGCTGCTGGGGTGTACTGTAGCACTCCGCGCTCCCGAGCAAGAACTCAATACAAACCACAAAGCAGGAGTAGGGTTTTACGCATCCGTGCGGCCCGAACCTGGGTAAACTGCTCGTGTGCTTCGCCTCGATCCGCTCTTCGTGCGACCCTCGCCCCCGCCGAACCGAAAGGGACTCGGTCCGCCGGTCCCATGGGTGTTCGTGGATTAGTCCCCCGGCAACAAGTACCATCAGAGACACCTGTAGGGCACCTTTATAATCACCAAGTTACGTTGTGACGTTTGGTAGCACAGAAAGTGCTCCTCCGATATTCAGGAATTGCATAATCTCATAGTCATAGGAACATGTATAAGTCATGAAGAAAGCAATAGCAATATACTAAATGATCGAATGCTAAGATAACGGATTGGGTCAAGTCAATCACATCATTCTCTAATGATGTGATCCCTTTAATCAAATGACAACTCATGTCTATGGCTAGGAAACTTAACCATCTTTGATTCAACGAGCTAGTCAAGTAGAGGCATACTAGTGACACTCTGTTTGTCTATATATTCACACATGTACTAAGTTTCCGGTTAATACAATTCTAGCATGAATAATGAACATTTATCATGATATCAGGAAATATAAAAAACAACTTTATTATTGCCTCTAGGTCATATTTCCTTCATTATTAATCTAATTGACATTCATATTAAGCACATAATATATTTCATTTCAATATTAAGGAAGCAGGATTTCATAATTGAAATACATTAGTGTACAACATGATATAGCTTCAGCACTCAGCTACCCCATTACACAACTGCACCAGCACTAAGTTTCACATGCAACATGTAGAACCTTTCGGAATTAGCATCATAGATGGTATACAGACAGATGCATCTCATCTGGGAAACTGCTGAAGCGGAAGGCGGATACTGAGCCTTCATTCATGTTGAAGGTCTTTGCAACTTTAGGCCAGTGTCTGTGGATGATTGACCGTCCGTCCTTCGTCCTCTTCAAGAACACTTCAATATTGAACCGTGGGTGTTGTATGAAAACCTTCCTTGCCTCCTGACCATAGAGGTGGTTTGAGAGGTAATCATTAGTGAACTGCTTTGGAAAGGCCTGAAAACAAGGATGTCCATAAATATCTTCTCTATATTGGAAATGGGGCAAAGGAATAAAAAAATGCAAGGTATAATAGTTAGTACCATCTTGTAGTGAACTGATGTCTTTTTCATTGTGCAGACAAAGATCTTGTTGTTTTTTGTCGCTAATTTCTTTATCCTAACAATCTTTCTAAATTTCTTGACTTGATTGATATTCATGGACAACTCATTTCCCCATATGCAAAAAGGGTCGAACAGTGGGTCAAAACCTCTGACATCAGGACCTACATGTGCAAGACCAAATTGTTAAAAACCTAAATAATAGAATGGTTCCTGCAATTGCACAATAATGTGCTATTAGACAACTGACCATGCATGTGCTAACCTCGATTGTAAAGCTCAGTGCTTCCCATTGTTTCCCTGCAACACATATAAGGTAGTTAGTCATCAGGTTAACTAAGAGTTCGTATGCTATCAGTAAAATATGTTGATGAAAAATAAGCACATTGCAGATTCATCAGATTAATTCAAGCGACATGGAGAACCCATTTATCCAAACCAAGCATGATTAAGAACTAGGAAATATACAACTTGTATATGTTTCTCATGTATTAAGTGCGGCCAAATTCGATTTATTCCTCACATGCACAACAATACAAAATTCTACCCACGACAATTGGACATCGCATTGCAGAATTGAACCAAGCAGTTAAGTAAACACCACAACAAATGAACCAAACATTAACTGAGCACCACATTGCACAATATAACATACTCCTAATAGAAGATCAGACAGTTAACCAAACCAAGCATGCTTAACAACTTGGAAATATAGCAACTGTATTTGTTTCTCATGTATTTACTACAACCAACAATTCAATTTATTCCTCACATGGTATACAATAACAGAATGCACCCACAACAATTGAACATCGCATTGTAGAATTGAACCAAATAGTTAACTAAACACCACAACAAATGAACCAAACATTAACTGAGCACCACATTGCATAATATAACATACTCCTAATAAAAGATCAGACGGTTAACCAAACCAAGCATGCTTAACAACTTGGAAATATAGCAACTGTATTTGTTTCTCATGTATTTACTACAACCAAATTCAATTTATCCCTCACATGGTATACAATAACAGAATGCACCCACAACAATTGAACATCACATTGCAGAATTGAACCAAACAGTTAACTAAACACCACAACAAATGAACCACACGTTAACTGAGCACCACATTGCACAATATAACATACTCCTAATAGAAGATCAGACAGTTAACCAAACCAAGCATGCTTAACAACTTGGAAATATAGCAATTGTATTTGTTTCTCACGTATTTAGTACATACAAATTCGATTTACTTCTCACATGGTATACAATAGCAGAATGCACCCACAACTATTGAACATCACACTGCATAATTGAACCAAACAGTTAACTAAACACCACAACACAAATGAACCAAACGTTATCTGAGTACCACATTACACAATGTATAACCAAACCAAGCATGCTTGAGAACTTGGAAATATAGCAATTGTATTCGTTTCTCATGTATTTTGTAAATATAAATTCGATTTATTTCTCACATGGAAGACAATACAAAATTGCACTCTGAAGAATTGAACATCATATTTGCAGAATTGAACCAAACAGTTAACTGAAGACGACAACTAATTAACCAAACAGTTAATAAGTGAGCACCACACTGCACGACATATAGAACATATACACTAGAGCAACAGATTGCATGGTAAAATTAGATAGCACAATTCACTAGAATTTGTTAAGGAAAGGCACGAGCAACACACACTATGGGTAAATCGAGCATGCTTAAGTGGCGTAGCTAGCAAATGGAAAGGTGCTCCTCCAACATCTGGGGGTCGGCACAAATGGCAGCCATCACGACCTCATCCACGCGTGCGGCCGTGCTACCTCTTGAGCACTACGTTTGTTTTCCCTTGAAGAGGAAAGGGTGATGTAGTAGAGCAGCGTAAGTATTTCCCTCAGTTTTTGAGAACCAAGGTATCAATCCAGTAGGAGGCCACGGACGAGTCCCTCACACCTACAAACAAATAAACTCCTCACAACCAATGCGATAAAGGGGTTGTCAATCCCTTCACGATCACCTAAGAGAGTGAGACCTGATATATATGATAAGATAATATTTTTGGTATTTTTATGATAAAGAGAAATAAAGATGCAAGTAAAATAAATGGCAAAGGAAATAACTAAGTATTGGAAGATTAATATGATGGAAAATAGACCCAGGGGCCATAGGTTTCACTAGAGGCTTCTCTCGAGAGCATAAGTATTACAGTGGATGAACAAATTACTGTTGAGCAATTGACAGAATTGAGCATAGTTATGAGAATATCTAGGTATGATCATGTATATAGGCATCACATCCGAGACAAGTAGACTGACTCCTGCCTGCATCTACTACTATTACTCCACACATTGACTGCTATCCAGCATGCATCTAGAGTATTAAGTTCAAGAGAATAGAGTAATGCTTTAAGCAAGATGACATGATGTAGAGGGATAAACTCATGCAATATGATATAAACCCCATCTTGTTATCCTCAATGGCAACAATACAATACGTGCCTTGTTGCCCCTATTGTCACTGGGAAAGGACACCGCAAGATTGAACCCAAAGCTAAGCACTTCTCCCATTGCAAGAAAGATCTATCTAGTAGGCCAAAACAAACTGATAATTCGAAGAGACTTGCAAATATAACCAATCATACATAAAAGAATTCAGAGAAGATTCAAATATTGTTCATAGATAAACTTGATCATAAACCCACAATTCATCGGTCTCAACAAACACACCGCAAAAGAAGATTACATCGAATATATCTCCACAAGAGAGGGGGAGAACTTTGTATTGAGATCCAAAAAGAGAGAAGAAGCCATCTAGCTAATAACTATGGACCCGTAGGTCTGAAGTAAACTACTCACACTTCATCGGAGAGGCTATGGTGTTGATGTAGAAGCCCTTCATGATCGATACCCCCTCCGGTGGAGCTCCGGAAGAGGCCCCAAGATGGGATCTCGTGGATACAAAAAGTTACGATGGTGGAATTAGGGTTTTGGCTCCGTATCTGGTTGTTTGGGGGTACGTAGGTATATATAGGAGGAAGGAGTACGTCGGTGGAGCAACATGGGCCCCACGAGGGTGGAGGGCGCGCCCCCTACCTCGTGCCTTCCTGGTTGATTGCTTGACGTAGGGTCCAAGTCCTCTGGATCATGTTCGTTCCAAAATCATGTTCCCGAAGGTTCCATTCCGTTTGGACTCCGTTTGGTATTCTTTTTCTGTGAAACCCTAAAATAGGCAAAAAACAACAATTCTGGGCTGGGCCTCCGGTTAATAGGTTAGTCCCAAAAATAATATAGAAGTGTATAATAAAGCCCAATAATGTCCAAAACAGGATATAATATAGCATGGAACAATAAAAAATTATAGATACGTTGGAGACGTATCAAGCATCCACAAGCTTAATTCCTACTCGTCCTCGAGTGGGTAAATGATAAAAACAGAATTTTTGATGTGGAATGCTACTTGGCATAATTTCAATGTAATTCTCTTAATTGTGGTAAGAATATTCAGATCCGAAAGATTCAAGACAAAAGTTTAATATTGACATAGAAATAATAATACTTCAAGCATACTAACTAAGCAATTATGTCTCTTCAAAATAACATGGCCAAAGAAAGTTATCCCTACAAAATCATATAGTCTGGCTATGCTCCATCTTCACCACACAAAGTATTCAAATCATGCACAACCCCGATGACAAGCCAAGCCATTGTTTCATACTTTTGGTGTTCTCAAACTTTTTCAATCTTCACGCAATACATGAGCGTGAGCCATGGACATAGCACTATAGGTGGAATAGAATGGTGGTTGTGGAGAAGACAAAAAGAGAGAAGATAGTCTCACAATAACTAGGCGTATCAACGGGCTATGGAGATGCCCATCAATAGATATCGATGTGAGTGAGTAGGGATTGCCATGCAACGGATGCACTAGAGCTATAAGTATACGAAAGCTCAACAAAAAGAAATTAAGTGGGTGTGCATCCAACTTGCTTGCTCACGAAGACCTAGGGCATTTTGTGGAAGCCCATCGTTGGAATATACAAGCCAAGTTCTATAATGAAAAATTCCCACTAGTATATGAAAGTGATAACATAGGAGACTCTCTATCATGAAGATCATGGTGCAACTTTGAAGCACAAGTGTGAAAAAAAGGATAGTGGTATTGCCCCTTTTTTGGGCCTTTTTTATTTGGACTTTTTTGGGGGACAATACTCTATGAATGATGATCGTCACACTTCTATTTATTTACAACTCAATGATTACAACTCGATACTAGAACAAAGTATGACTCTATATGAATGTGTGACGCCCTCGATGCGGCTATATCTCCCACGTGTCGAAGCACGACTTAGAGGCATAACCGCATTGAAAGCAATGTCGCAAGTGAGGTAATCTTCAGACAACCCATGTAATATATAAGGGACAAAGATACATAGTTGGCTTACACTCGCCACTTCACACAATTACATGAATAAAGCATTACATCATCCAAATACAATCAAGGCCCGACTACGGAGGTAAAATAAAAGAACACTACCCCAAATGCTACACAGATCCCCGATCGACCCCAACTAGGCTCCACTACTGATCGACTAGAACGAAACAACACCAAGGACAAGATCTTCATCGAGCTCCTCCCGAGCTTGGTTGCGTCATCTGCACGGACTCATCGGCACCTGCAAGCTGGTTTTGGAAGTATCTGTGAGTCATGGGGACTCAGCAATCTCACACGCTCGCGATCAAGACTATTTAAGCTTATGGGAAGGGTAAAAGGTATGAGGTGGAGCTGCAGCAAGCGACTGGCATAAATGGTGGCTAACATACGCAAATGAGAGCGAGAAGAGAAGGCAAAGCACGATCGAGAAACTATGATCAAGAAGTGATCCTAGAACAACCTACGTCAAGCATAACTCCAACACCGTGTTCACTTCCCGGACTCCGCCGGAAAGAGACCATCACGGTTACACACGCGATTGATGCATTTTAATTAAGGTCAACTTCAGGTTTTCTACAACCGGACGTTAACAAATTCCCATCTGCCCATAACCGCGGGCACGGCTTTCGAAAGTTCAAATCCCTGCAGGGGTGTCCCAACTTAGCCCATCACAAGCTCTCACGGTCAACGAAGGATATTCCTTCTAGCGGAAAGACCCGATCAGACTCAGAATCCCGGTTACAAGACATTTCGGCAATGGTAAAACAAGACCAGCAAAGCCACCCAGATGTGCCGACAAATCCCGATAGGAGCTGCACATATCTCGTTCTCAGGGCACACCAGATGAGCCACACATCGGGTGGGCCAGCCCAGAGTTGCCCCTGGTAGCTCCGGACATCGCTCAGTTTGGACCAACACTCAGAGGAGCACTTGCCCGGGGGTTTAAAAAAGATGACCCTTGGGCAGGCCTACCCAAGGGAAAGAAAAAGGCTAGGTGGCGAATGGTAAAACCAATGTTGGGCCTTGCTGGAAGAGTTTTATTCAAAGCGAACTGTCAAGGGGTTCCCATTATACCCAACCGCGTAAGGAACGCAAAATCCGGGAACATAACACCGATATGACGGAAACAAGGGCGGCAAGAGTGGAACAAAACACCAGGCATAAGGCCGAGCCTTCCACCCTTTACCAAGTATATAGATGCATTAATTAAATAAGAGATATTGTGATATCCCAACAAATAAACATGTTCCAACAAGGAACAACATCTCCATGTTCCAACAAGGAACAAATTTCAATCTTCACCTGCAACTAACAATGCTATAAGAGGTGCTGAGCAAAGCGGTAACATAGCCAAACAACGGTTTGCTAGGACAAGGTGGGTTAGAGGCTTGGTTCAACAATATGGGAGGCATGATAAGCAAGTGGTAGGTATCACAGCATAGGCATAGCAAAAGAGCGAGCAACTATCAAGCAAAGATAGAAGTGATTTCGAGGGTATGGTCATCTTGCCTGAAATCCCGCAAGGAAGAAGAACGAGTCCATGAAGAAGACAAACGGACATAGTCGAACGGGTCCTCACAAACGCGACATTATCGGAACCAACCCGAAGAAGCAACACCAGAAAAGAGCAAACAACATAGTAAACAACCACGACATAAGCATGGCATGATGCACAACCAAGTATGATGCATGTCCGGTTTAATGAAGCATGGCATGGCAAAAGAGCACAAGCAATCCTACAAATTAAGTGGAGCTCAATATGCAACGGTGCATATTGACGAAACACCATGACAAGTTATTTAGTTCGATCTCATTTATGTACCCAACAAGATGAAATGTTGATTAACATGGCAAGAGGATGAATCATAATAAAACTTCCTATCTAGGCAAGTTTAAATGAGGCCGGAACATCGAACAACAAATCCGGAAACTCCTCATGAGCATATTATAGATTTGGTACTGTTCTGCCCTAAACCATATTTTATAGTTGTTAAACATGCAAAGTGATGCCACCATGTTAAACTAGGCATTTTTCCACCCCATTTACATACAAAGTTTATTAAAATCCGAGTTACGGTTATTTAGTTATGAAATAAATCATTTTAACATGGCACAGGAGCAAATTTAAACAAACATCATTTTAAACATTTTAAACATGGATGAAAATGACATATTATGAAACTATACAAAATTCTAAGCAAGTTTCATATATAAATTGTTTTAATCTGATGCACGGTTATTAAGTTATTATATGCATGAAGTTTAGGGACCTATCTGCAAAAACAGTGTTCTCTGAAAAAAAGGAAAAACGTTCAGGAAAAAAAACATGCGTTCGGCCGAAACTGAGATCTGGCCCAGGCGCGGGGGAGCTGCTCACATCGGACCTTAAGGCCGGGCGAGGGGAGTGGCTTGGGCCTGCTCTGTGGGCTGCAGGAAAAAGGTGGCCATGGGCCGGTCGCAGCTGGATCGAACGAGGGCGTGCAGGGGCCGCGGTCAACGTGCTCGCTCCTGGGCAGGACGAGAAGCAGGGCACGAGCGGGCATCCTCTGTAGTCTGCACGACAGGAAGCAGAGCCGCGGCGGCACGGCTGCTCGCCGGAGACGAAGGAAGGGAGGCGGAGACGGCGGGTCTGGACGGAGGGGGGCGGATGCAGGTGAAGGGGCTCCAGGCAGAGAAGGTTCCATGGGGCGGCGGCGTCCTTGTTCATCCCTGAGAGAGAGAGCGCGCGATTGAGAGAGAGGAAAACGGAGGAGGACCGAAGGACAGAGAGGAAGGGTCGGCGACCTGCGTGGCTCCGGCGAGGTTGGGGAGGTCCGGCGCGCGAGGAACGACGCGGGGAAGGAAGGCTTGGCGCGGGTCCAAGGCGCGGCAAAAGGCGATGCAAGGGAGTCGACTCGGGCGCTGGGCGTCCTTGTCCTCGAAGCAGCGGGTCAACGCAGGCGGCGCTCGCAGAGGCAAAGCTCGAGCGCGAGCTTGCAGTCAACGGGAAGATGGCGCAAAGCAGGGCTCCGGCGGCGCGGGGAATTTGAGGCAGCAGCGAGGTTCGGACGGCCATGGCGGACTCCATGGTCTTGGCGGGGCGGCGCAGGTGGTCCCTGTTCAGAGAAACGAGAGAGAGGGATGAGCGCTGGTCGAAGAAGAAGAACGGGAGGGGCGGCGTAGCTCAGCTGCTGGTGTTTGCCCGGTGCTCCGGCGAGCGGCGATTCAAGGTCGAGGAGGAGCTCCTCTTGCTGTTCGAGCGAGGCAGGGAGTTGGAAACACTCGGGTAGGAGATGATGGTTGGCTGTTGTGATTAGGTGGCGCTGGAAACCAGGGAGGTGGTCGGGGAGATTGGATCGGGAGGAGATCCCGAGGGGAAGCGTGAGACTGGCGGCGGCTGCGGGAAAGGATGGATGTGACGATAGGTTTTTTTAGGGTTCGGTAGGCTGAATATATAGTAGGTGAAATCTTGGTTAGGTGCAACTGGTCCCTTCGATCTGAATCAGACGGTCGCAAAAAAATATGTTAGGAAGTCCAATTAACAAAATGGAAACGTTTTTAGATGTTTGGGGATGATCCGGACACAACGGTGACGACTGCCCGGGTCGGGTCCGGGACAGATTTCGGACGCGCGCGGGAGGAGGTCCGCGGCTAGACGAGAGAGGTTAGGTAGGGCCTGACGGATTGTGAAGAGCGGGTTGGTCTGAGAGAAAAGGAGAGAGATGCAGCCCGGCACGGTTTCCGGATACCGAAAATGTCCGACGTTAGATCGGCTACATTGCCGCTATAGTTATCCGTTGGGGCATCAAACGATCTCCGAATGCGATGAAACTTGACAGGCGGTCTATCTACACTATAATAAGACCAACGTCAACTCTCATCCCTTTCCGAGTACATTTTCTGGCCACTTATAAAATACTATTTCGGACATGTCGCGGGCGTGTGCAAGTGTGGTTGGGCTCAGAACGGACAATGGAGAGAACTCGGAGAACCCGGACGAACGCAAGTTTTAAAACATGGAGATGCAATGCACATGATGACATGATAAGATGCAACACGCAAGAAAATGACATGACAACGACATCGAATAACTGGAAGACACCTGGCACATCGGTCTCGGGGCGTTACAACACTCCACCACTACGAGAGGATCTCGTCCCGAGATCTAGAATGGCACCGGAGGGAAACGGAAAAGGAAGAGAAGAGGTAAAACCTAAGTTGCTCCTTTGACAAACGAGTGAAACTGAAGAACCTTGAAAAGGTTAAGCCAAATTGAAAGGAAGAATACAACTAAGATGAATAAAGTTGAAAACCTCCGTTAGAAAAGAGAAACAAGGAACAATACTAGAACCTTGTAGGCTGAAAGACATAAGAAAAAGGTTGCAATGAACAAGAAGTACATGCAAGCACTCCGGTTAAAATGAGAAGCAGAAGGAACGATAAAGATCAATTACGACAACACTCCGGTTGGAAATGGAAGGAATTGAACAGGATCTTGACAAGATGAGAGGATACTTGTAAAGAGGACACGACACTCCGGTTAAAAGGATAAGCACGAAAAGAACACGATCCTGACAACACAAGAAGAAGGGTTGAAGAGAGCAACATCACAATGCCTCTGGACGGAAGAAATAGAAGATAGATAATTGAAATAAAAGATTGGAGAAGAAAATGCCAACTTCTGCCACAAAAGAGCTTGAGAAGGCATCCTTAGGAGATGGGTCGAGCGGAGTTGTTGGAACCCCAACAATGAAAAGAATAACTTTGATGTGGTCTTATGGAATACATCCCAAATTAAAAGATGACAACCTGCCACTCACGGGAAAAGAATCGTATTGATATGAACAAGGAGACGGGAAAATATTTCACCGGGAGGATAAAGAAGAACTTGGGTCCTTTAAAAGCACCATAGATAGCAACGAACCTTAGGGAAGGCTTTAGGTGAAATATAGCCCAAGATAACTCCAAAGAAGAGATTGATGGATTTAAAATACATCATACTTAATAACATGTGAATCATGAAACATGAAGTCAAATTATCAAGAATGACATAATACCACCTCCAAAGATACAGTAGAAAGAAATTGCACTCCGGATTGCAAGATGAAGAAAACTTGAGCTCCTCTGAAAAGAACCTTGATGAACACTTCAAGAAGGAATTAAATCATTGGTGAACCATCCTGTAGAACCTTCATGAAGAACTCCGGTAGTAAAAGAATGATCAAGCGAGAGAAAAGACAAGTTGAAAACACAAGGTGAAGACTTGCAATGATTAGATGGATCTTCACGATGAAACAAATTGGGATAGCTTGGAACTCCGGAAAAGAAAAGATGAAACAATTGAAACCGAGAATTTGGTGAGCCTCCGGAATAAGGAATTAATCACTTGAATGAACAAGAATAAGAATTATGTTATGCTTATCCTTCACCAATTAAATTGATGACAATCAATGGATTTGGCATATTACTTATTCTCGTAGAAAAGATTAAGATAGGTCTCTCGCCAACTTGAGAATGCCTTCAACGAAACACCGGTGGAATCGAAACAACGAATGAATTGATATGATAACGAAAGAAGAGGAATCTTGCACGAACCACCGTAAGAATTGAAAATGAACGAAGAAAAGATAAAGAAACACCGGGAAGAATTAGAAAATGATCGAAGATACTTGAGGCCATCTAGATACATGAGAACGAAGGGATCACGAACTGATTAGAGATCACTTGAATGATGCACCGGTATGATTTAGAGAAAGAGAGCTGAAAGCTGAAATGAACAAATCTTAGATGATGGGCTCCATATAACAAACTGAGAAGACTCTTGAATTGCTCCGGATCGGTGAAAAAAATTCTCACAATCCAAAAACAACTATGAGGGGATGACAACAAGCTAGAATGACGAGTC
The DNA here is from genome assembly GCF_056163025.1 of Triticum urartu. Classification (NCBI taxonomy): domain Eukaryota; kingdom Viridiplantae; phylum Streptophyta; class Magnoliopsida; order Poales; family Poaceae; genus Triticum; species Triticum urartu. The sequence goes on along the minus strand of NC_141877.1, from coordinate 416,944,638 downwards.
TTGAAGAGAAAGGAGCAAGATTTAGAGGAAAATCTTCTTCGGTCTTCAAAATCTGAGAATGACGACGAGAAACACCATCGTGAATTGTTGAGACACTCCGGAATAGAGAAGAATAGAAAAGTTGAGCCAATGATGAAAAGAATTTGGAAGATCTTGGGGAAAGACATTTGACTGATGATAATTCATTCTTACGTCAAACTTCAAAAAGAATTTAGGATAGCTCCGGGAAAATAGAAGAGTCAGGTAAGATCCTGGAAAAGACCTGTGGGTTAGGGCCCACTCAAGAGAAACACTGTTGAAATGATTACTTGAAAAGAGAGATTGCACCAGTTGAATTAAAAGGCTGGAATGATATAACATCCTCAAAAGAGTTTGAACGAAAACAGAGTGGAAACACGAATCTTTGAGATATCTTGAGCACTCCGGAACAATAGAATAGCAAGCGGGGAATGATTATGAGGTGAACCAACAAGAGCAGACATTTGAAACGAGGAAAGGATATGATCTTCAACGCTTGAATTGGTTCCATCGGAGAAGATAAAAGAACAAAGAATGATAAACTTGAGGCTCCATTAGAATCTTCATGAGCAACACTGGGCAAGAACATTGATGGAAAAGGAATGAAGAGACTTCACATCAATAAGATGGATACTTGATCAAGAAATCTGAATCCTTCAAGAAAACAAGGGTGGGAGGGTGGGAAAACACCGTTGAGAATGAAACGAACACCGTTGAGAAGAAAAGATTATTGATCTTGTTGATGTTGAAATGATCGGACCCACTTGGAGAGAGACACACCGGTTGAACAAGATTGACATGACAATCTCGATTATCATGAAGGATTGGTATTCACATCGGAGTATGAGAACACCATTTGGGGAAGGTATGGAATCAACATTTGACTTCGAAGCAACTCGAATACCACAACTCAAAAACAAAAAAACAAAGGATTGGCTTGCGGAATAAGACGGAACAAACATATGATAGAAATTTCGTCTGAAGTTTTCGTGGTGGGGCCTACACAGGCTCGATCGTACAGCACCATCATGTACAAGGCAGTGCACATGACATACGAAGCGTCCATGAGTCGGCATAGCCAAGGACTCTTTAAGACACAACGAGACCACTGTAAAACCAACCGTGGATAGGCGGACCACTAGACGTCGAACCCCAATTTCATTTCATACATATGTCGGAAAGAAATCCTAAGATCTACTTGAATTCCCACTTATCAACTCCCAAAACTTTTCGGTTATGCAATCAGGTGTTGGGGATACAGGGGAAGCATAATATCTCACCCAAAACTAGCAAATCCTACATCCAGCTATATCCATCCTTCAACACATAACCAACAAACCTTCAGAAATCATCTACCTCAACCTTCGAAAAGCATCCGTTATACAAGTTATGGCAATACTCCCGAACTCCCGCCCCAGTACTGGGTGGTGTCGAGGTTATATCACCAACAACTGCACAAAAGAGATTTTTGATGTCGGCGAACCAAACTCAGGTATTCCAGAACTGCAATGATAAAATTGTGGCGACAACACCTCGGAGCTCAACTCCCCGGGACACTGCCACAACCCCTAACTGTCAGGAGGCACCAAGAACAATGTTCTCGTCACAAAACCATCGGAACGATTCCAAGATACCAGCGTGATCCTAAATTATTTTAGTGAAATTTGAGAAGAGAAGAGTCAAAACTCTACGTCAGGATGCCTTACCAGAGCGATGAAGGGACTGGGGAGTAAAAAGAATTCCTAAACTCTTCGATATATAATTCCTAAATGTCTCAAAACATTTTTCTAGACTCAACAGCGCCAGCTAATTCGATCAAGCAGTGGGGGCTCCAAAGGTCGGGGAAGGCTCTGATACCAACTTGTGACGCCCTCGATGCGGCTATATCTCCCACGTGTCGAAGCACGACTTAGAGGCATAACCGCATTGAAAGCAATGTCGCAAGTGAGGTAATCTTCACACAATCCATGTAATATATAAGGGACAAAGATACATAGTTGTCTTACAGTCGCCACTTCACACAATTACATGAATAAAGCATTATATCATCCAAATACAATCAAGGCCCGACTACGGAGCCAAAATAAAAGAAGACTACCCCAAATGCTACACAGATCCCCGATCGACCCCAACTAGGATCCACTACTGATCGACTAGAACGAAACAACACCAAGGACAAGATCTTCATCGAGCTCCTCCTGAGCTTGGTTGCGTCATCTGCGCGGACTCATCGGCACCTGCAAGCTGGTTTTGGAAGTATCTGTGAGTCACAGGGACTCAGCAATCTCACACCCTCGCGATCAAGACTATTTAAGCTTATGGGAAGGGTAAAAGGTATGAGGTGGAGCTGCAGCAAGCGACTAGCATAAATGGTGGCTAACATACGCAAATGAGAGCGAGAAGAGAAGGCAAAGCACAATCGAGAAACTATGATCAAGAAGTGATCCTAGAACAACCTACGACAAGCATAACTCCAACACCGTGTTCACTTCCCAGACTCCGCCGGAAAGAGACCATCACGGTTACACACGCGGTTGATGCATTTTAATTAAGGTCAACTTTAGGTTTTATACAACCGGACGTTAACAAATTCCCATCTGCCCATAACCGTGGGCACGGCTTTCGAAAGTTCAAATCCCTGCAGGGGTGTCCCAACTTAGCCCATCACAAGCTCTCACGGTCAACGAAGGATATTCCTTCTAGCGGGAAGACCCGATCAGACTTGAAATCCCGGTTACAAGACATTTCGGCAATGGTAAAACAAGACCAGCAAAGCCACCCAGATGTGCCGACAAATCCCGATAGGAGCTGCACATATCTCGTTCTCAGGGCACACTGGATGAGCCAGACGTTGGGTGGGCCAGCCCAGAGTTGCCCCTGGTAGCTCCGGACATCGCTCAGTTTGGACCAACACTCAGAGGAGCACTGGCTCGGGGGTTTAAAAAAGATGACCCTTGGGCAGGCCTACCCAAGGGAAAGAAAAAGGCTAGGTGGCGAATGGTAAAACAAATGTAGGGCCTTGCTGGAAGAGTTTTATTCAAAGCGAACCGTCAAGGGGTTCCCATTATACCCAACCGCGTAAGGAACGCAAAATCCGGGAACATAACACCGATATGATGGAAACTAGGGCGGCAAGAGTGGAACAAAACACCAGGCATAAGGCCGAGCCTTCCACCCTTTACCAAGTATATAGATGCATTAATTAAATAAGAGATATTGTGATATCCCAACAAATAAACATGCTCCAACAAGGAACAACATCTCCATGTTCCAACAAGGAACAAACTTCAATCTTCACTTGCAACTAACAACGCTATAAGAGGGGCTGAGCAAAGCGGTAACGTAGCCAAACAATGGTTTGCTAGGACAAGGTGGGTTAGAGGCTTGGTTCAACAATATGGGAGGCATGATAAGCAAGTGGTAGGTATCACAGCATAGGCATAGCACAAGAGCGAGCAACTAGCAAGCAAAGATAGAAGTGATTTCGAGGGTATGGTCATCTTGCCTAAAATCCCGCAAGGAAGAAGAACGAGTCCATGAAGAAGACAAACGGACGTAGTCGAACGGGTCCTCACAAACGCGACATTATCGGAACCAACCCGAAGAAGCAACACCGGAAAAGAGCAAACAACATAGTAAACAACCACGACATAAGCATGGCATGATGCACAACCAAGTATGGTGCATGTCCGGTTTAATGAAGCATGGCATGGCAAAAGAGCACAAGCAATCCTACAAATTAAGTGGAGCTCAATATGCAACGGTGCATATTGACGAAACACCATGACAAGTTATTTAGTTCGATCTCATTTATGTACCCAACAAGATGAAATGTTGATTAACATGGCAAGAGGATGAATCATAATAAAACTACCTATCTAGGCAAGTTTAAATGAGGCCGGAACATCGAACAACAAATCCGGAAACTCCTCATGAGCATATTATAGATTTGGTACTGTTCTGCCCTAAACCATATTTTATAGTTGTTAAACATGCAAAGTGATGCCACCATGTTAAACTAGGCATTTTTCCACCCCATTTACATACAAAGTTTATTAAAATCCGAGTTACGGTTATTTAGTTATGAAATAAATCATTTTAACATGGCACAGGAGCAAATTTAAACAAACATCATTTTAAACATTTTAAACATGGATGAAAATGACATATTATGAAACTAGACAAAATTCTAAGCAAGTTTCATATATAAATTGTTTTAATCTGATGCACGGTTATTAAGTTATTATATGCATGAAGTTTAGGGACCTATCTGCAAAAACAGTGTTCTCTGAAAAAAAGGAAAAACGTTCAGGAAAAAAAACATGCGTTCGGCCGAAACTGAGATCTGGCCCAGGCGCGGGGGAGCTGCTCACATTGGACCTTAAGGCCGGGCGAGGGGAGTGGCTTGGGCCTGCTCTGTGGGCTGCAGGAAAAAGGTGGCCATGGGCCGGTCGTAGCTGGATCGAACGAGGGCGTGCAGGGGCCGCGGTCAACGTGCTCGCTCCTGGGCAGGATGAGAAGCAGGGCACGAGCGGGCATCCTCTGCAGTCTGCACGACAGGAAGCAGAGCCGCGGCGGCACGGCTGCTCGCCGGAGACGAAGGAAGGGAGGCGGAGACGGCGGGTCTGGACGAAGGGGGGCGGATGCAGGTGAAGGGGCTCCAGGCGGAGAAGGTTCCATCGGGCGGCGGCATCCTTGTTCGTCCCTGAGAGAGAGAGAGAGAGCAGGCGATTGAGAGAGAGGAAAATGGAGGAGGACCGGAGGACAGAGAGGAAGGGTCGGCGACCTGCGTGGCTCCGGTGAGGTTGGGGAGGTCCGACGCGCGAGGAACGGCGCGGGGAAGGAAGGCTGGGCGCGAGGCCAAGGCGCGGCAACAGGCGATGCAAGGGAGTCGACTCGGGCGCTGGGCTTCCTCGTCCTCGAAGCAGTGGGTCAACGCAGGCGGCGCTCGCAGAGGCAAAGCTCGAGCGCGAGCTCGCAGTCAACGGGAAGATGGCGCAAAGCAGGGCTCCGGCGGCGCGGGGAATTTGAGGCAGCAGCGAGGTTCGGACGGCCATGGCGGACTCCATGGGCTTGGCGGGGCAGCGCAGGTGGTCCCTGTTCAGAGAAACGAGAGAGAGGGATGAGCGCTGGTTGAAGAAGAAGAACGGGAGGAGAAGAACGGGAGGGGCGGCGTAGCTCAGCTGCTGGTGTTTTCCCGGTGCTCCGGCGAGCACGACTGAAGGTCGAGGAGGAGCTCCTCTTGCTGTTCGAGCGAGGCAGGGAGGAGGAAACACTCGGGCAGGAGATGGTGGTTTGCTGTTGTGATTAGGCGGCACTGAAAACCAGGGAGGTGGTTGGGGAGATTGGATCGGGAGGAGATCCCGAGGGGAAGCGAGAGACTGGCGGCGGCTACGGGAAAGGATGGATGGGACGACAGGTTTTTTTAGGGTTAGGTAGGCTGAATATATAGTAGGTGAAATCTTGGTTAGGTGCAACTGGTCCCTTCGATCTGAATCAGATGGTCGCGAAAAAATATGTTAGGAAGTCCAATTAACAAAACGCAGACGTTTTGTAGATGTTTGGGGATGATCCGGACACAACGGTGACGACTGCCCGGGTCGGGTCCGGGACAAATTTCGGACGCGCGCGGGAGGAGGTCCGCGGCCTGACGAGAGAGGTTAGGTAGGGCCTGACGGATTGTGAAGAGCGGGTTGGTCTGAGAGAAAAGGAGAGAGATGCAGCCCGGCATGGTTTCCGGATACCGAAAACGTCCGACGTTAGACCGGCTACATTGCCGCTATAGTTATCCGTTGGGGCATCAAACGATCTCCGAATGCGATGAAACTTGACAGGCGGTCTATCTACACTATAATAAGACCACATGTCAACTCTCATCCCATTCCGAGTACATTTTCCGGCCACTTATAAAATACTATTTCGGACATGCGTGTGCAAGTGTGGTTGGGCTCAGAACGGACAACGGAGAGAACTCGGAGAACCCGGACGAACGCAAGTTTTAAAACATGAAGATGCAATGCACATGATGACATGATAAGATGCAACACGCAAGCAAATGACATGACAACGACATCGAATAACTGGAAGACACCTGACACATCGGTCTCGGGGCGTTACAGAATGCCTCCAGCGGTGTACCAAGATAGCAATGATGCATGAGTGACTTATATGAAAGAATTATGAACGGTGGCTTTGCCACAACTAAAATGTCAACTACATGATCATGCGAAGCAATATGACAATGATGGAGCGTGTCATAGTAAATGGAATGGTGGAAAGTTGCATGGCAACATATCTCAGAATGGCTATGGAAATGCCATGATAGGTAGGTATGGTAGCTGTTTTGAGGGAGGTATATGGTGGGTGTATGATACCGGCGAAAGGTGCGCGATATTAGAGAGGCTAGCAATGGTGGAAGGGTGAGAGTGCATATAATCCATGGACTCAACATTAGTCATAAAGAACTAGCATACTTATTGCAAAAATCTATTAGTTATCTAAGCAAAGTACTACGCGCGTGCTCCTAGGGGGATAGATTGGTAGTAAAAGACCATCGCTCATCCCCGACCGCCACTCATAAGGAGGACAATCAATAAATACATCATGCTCCGACTTCATCACATAACGGTTCAGCATACGTGCATGCTAGGGAATCACAAACTTCAACACAAGCATTTCTCAAATTCACAACTACTCAACTAGCACGACTCTAATATCACCATATCCATATCTCAAAACAATTATCAAGTTTCAAACTTCTCATAGTATTCAACACACTCATAAGAAAATTTTATTATTGATCTTGAATGCCTAACATAATTAAAGCAAATTACCATGCTGTTTTGTAGGACTATCAAAATAATCTAAGTGAAGCATGAGAGAACAAAAGTTTCTATAAAACAAATCCACCATCATGCTCTAAAAGATATAAGTGAAGCACTAGAGCAAAAACTATATAACTCAAAAGATATAAGTGAAGCACATTGAGAATTCTAACAATTTCCGAATCATGAGTGTCTCTCTCAAAAGGATGTGTGGAGCAAGGATGATTGTGGAAAACTAACAAATAAAGACTCAAATAATACAAGACACTCCAAGCAAAACACATATCATGTGGAAAATGAAAATATAGCTCCAAGTAAAGTTACCGATAGAAGTAGACGAAAGAGGGGATGCCTTCCGGGGCATCCCCAAGCTTTGGCTTTTTGGTGTCCTTAGATTATCTTGGGGGTGCCATGGGCATCCCCAAGCTTAGGCTCTTGCCACTCCTTGTTCCATAATCCATCAAATCTTTACCCAAAACTAGAAAACTTCACAACACAAAACTTAAAGTAGAAAATCTCGTGAGCTCCATTAGCGAAAGAAAACAAAACACCATGATACGTCTCCAACGTATCTATAATTTTTGATTGTTCCATGCTATTATATTATCAACCTTGGATGTTTTATATGCATTTATATGCTATTTTATATGATTTTTGGGACTAACCTATTAACCCAGAGCCCAGAGCCCAGTGCCAGTTTTTGTTTTCCCTTGTTTCAGTGTGCAGAAAAGCAATATCAAACAGAGTCCAAACGGAATGAAACCTTCGGAAAAGTTATTTTTGGAAAGAAAGCAATACATGAGACTTGGAGTGCATGTCAGGGGATCAACGAGGAGAGCACGAGGAAGGGGGCGCGCCCCCTGCCTCGTGGGCCCCTCGTGGCTCCCCTGATGTATTTCTTCCGCCTATATATATACCCTAAAACTATCGAAGACGAGAATAGATCAGGAGTTCTGCCTCCAGAAGCCTCTGTAGCCACCGAAAACCAATCTAGACCCGTTCTGGCACCCTGTCGGAGGGGGAATCCCTCTCCGGTGGCCATCTTCATCATCCCGGCGCTCTCCATGACGAGGAGGGAGTAGTTCTTCCTCAGGGATGAGGGTATGTACCAGTAGCTATGTCTTTGATCTCTCTCTCTCTCGTGTTCTTGAGGTGGTACGATCTTGATGTATCGCGAGCTTTGCTATTATAGTTGGATCTTATGATGTTTCTCCCCCTCTACTCTCTTGTAATGGATTGAGTTTTCCCTTTGAAGTTATCTTATCGGATTGAGTCTTTAAGGATTTGAGAACACTTGATGTATGTCTTGCGTGGGATACCTGTGGTGACAATGGGGTATTCTATCGATCCACTTGATGTATGTTTTGGTGATCAACTTGCGGGTTCCGCCCATGAACCTATGCATAGGGGTTGGCACACGTTTTCGTCTTGACTCTCCGGTAGAAACTTTGGGGCACTCTCTGAAGTACTTTGTGTTGGTTTGAATAGATGAATCTGAGATTGTGTGATGCATATCGTATAATCACACCCACGGATACTTGAGGTGACATTGGAGTATCTTGGTGACATTAGGGTTTTGGTTGATATGTGTCTTAAGGTGTTATTCTAGCATGAACTCTTTAATAGATCGATACGAAAGAATAACTTTGAGGTGGTTTCGTACCCTACAATGATCTCTTCGTTTTTCTCCGCTATTAGTGGCTTTGGAGTGACTCTTTGTTGCATGTTGAGGGCTAGTTATATGATCCAATTATGTTATTATTGTTGAGAGGACTTGCACTAGTGAAAGTATGAACCCTAGGCCTTGTTTCCTAGCATTGCAATACTGTTTGTGCTCACTTTTATCATTAGTTACCTTGCTGTTTTTATATTTTCAGATTACAAAAACCTATATCTACCATCCATATACCACTTGTATCACCATCTCTTCGCCGAACTAGTGCACCTATACAATTTACAATTGTATTGGGTGTGTTGGAGACACAAGAGACTCTTTGTTATTTGGTTGCAGGGTTGCTTGAGAGAGACCATCTTCATCCTACGCCTCCTACGGATTGATAAACCTTAGGTCATCCACTTGATGGAAATTTGCTACTGTCCTACAAACCACTGCACTTGGAGGCCCAACAACGTCTACAAGAAGAAGGTTGTGTAGTAGACATCACACCACTTCAAGGTACTGTAATGAACTCATTATTTATTTATATTGGTGTTAAACCTACTGTATTCCAACTTCTCTATGGTTTATAAACTATTTTACTAGCCATAGATTCATCAAAATAAGCAAACAACACACGGAAAACAGAATCTGTCAAAAACAGAACAGTCTGTAGTAATCTGTAGCTAACGCAAGATATGGAACCCCAAAAATTCTAAAATAAATTTCTGGAGCTGAGGAATTTATCTATTAATCATCTGCAAAAATAATTAACTAAATATCACCTTCCAAATAAAAATGGCAGCAGTTCTCGTGAGCGCTAAAGTTTCTGTTTTCTACAGCAAGATTAAAAAGACTTTCCCCAAGTCTTCCCAACGGTTCTACTTGGCACAAACACTAATTAAACAAAAAAACACAACCAAAACAGAGGCTAGATAAATTATTTATTACTAAACAGGAGCAAAAAGCAAGGAATAAAAATAAAATTGGGTTGCCTCCCAACAAGCGCTATCGTTTAACGCCCCTAGCTAGGTATAAAAGCGAAGATAGATCTAGGTATTGCCATCTTTGGAAGGCAATCCATAAGTGGCTCTCATAATAGATTCATAAGGTAATTTAATTTTCTTTCGAGGGAAGTGTTCCATGCCTTTCCTTAACGGAAATTGGAATCTAATATTCCCTTCCTTCATATCAATAATTGCACCAATCGTTCTAAGGAAAGGTCTACCAAGAATAATAGGACATGAAGGATTGCAATCTATGTCAAGAACAATAAAATCCATGGGCACATAATTCCTATTTGCAACAATAAGAACATCATTAATTCTTCCCATAGGTTTCTTAATAGTGGAATCCGAAGGTGCAAGTTTAAAGAGCAATCATCAAAATCACGGAAACCTAGCAAATCACACAAAGTCTTTGGAATCGTGGAAACACTAGCACCCAAATCACACAGAGCATAGCATTCATGATCTTTAATCTTAATTTTAATAGTAGGTTCCCACTCATTATAAAGTTTTCTAGGGATAGAAACTTCTAACTCAAGTTTTTCTTCATAAGATTGCATCAAAGCATCAACAATATGTTTGGTAAAGGCTTTATTTTGACTATAAGCATGAGGAGAATTTAGCACGGATTGCAACAAGGAAATACAATCTATCAAAGATCAATTATCATAATTAAATTCCTTGAAATCCAAAATAGTGGGTTAATTAATATTTAAAGTTTTGACTTCTTCAATCCCACTTTTAACAAATTTAGCATCAAGATCTAAAGACTCCGAATTTTTGGAACGCCTTCTAGGTAAAGGTGGATCATATTCAGTCCCATCATTATCAAGATTCATACTAAAACAAAGATTTAATAGGGGACACATCAATAACTTTTAGATCTTCATCTTTATTATCATGAAAACTAGAAGAACACACTTTTATAAAGCAATCTTTCTTAGCACGCATCCTAGCGGTTCTTTCTTTGCACTCATCAATGGAAATTCTCATGGCTTTGAGAGACTCATTGATATCATGCTTAGGAGGAATAGATCTAATTTTAAAAGAATCAACATCAAGAGAAATTCTATCAACATTCCTAGCCAACTCATCAATCTTAAGCAATTTTTCTTCAATCAAAGCATTGAAATACTTTTGCGAGGTAATAAATTCTTTAATATTAGATTCAAAATCAGAGGGTATCTTATTAAAATTTCCATAAGAATTGTTGTAGGAATTACCATAATTATTAGAGGAATTACTAGGATACGACCTAGGATTAAATTTTCCTCTATACGCGTTGTTACCAAAATTATTCCTAGCAACAAAATTCACATCCAAAGATTCATTATTATTCTCAATCAAAGTAGACAAAGGCATATCATTAGGATCAGAAGAAACACTTTTATTAGCAAATAATTTCATAAGTTCATCCATCTTACCACTCAAAACATTAATTTCTTCTATCGCATGCACTTTCTTATTAGTAGATCTTTCAGTGTGCCTTTGAGAATAATTAACCATAATATTATTTAGGAGTTTAGTAGCTTCTCCTAAAGTGATTTCCATAAAAGTGCCTCTCGCGGTCGAATCTAAAATATTTCTAGAAGCAAAATCCAATCCGGCATAAATTTTTTGTATAATCATCCACAAATTCAAACCATGTGTAGGGCAATTACGTATCATTAATTTCATCCTCTCCCAAGCTTGTGCAACATGTTCATGATCAAGTTGCTTAAAATTCATAATATCATTTCTAAGAGAGATGATCTTAGCGGGAGGAAAATACTTAGAGTTAAAAGCATCTTTACACTTACTCCACGAATCAATACTATTTTTAGGCAAAGACGAAAACCAAGCTTTAGCACGATCTCTAAGCGAAAAAGGAAATAGCTTCAATTTAACAATACCATTGTCCACATCTTTCTTCGTTTGCATATCACACAAATCAACGAAGTTGTTTAGATGGGTAGTGGCATCTTCACTAGGAAGGACAGAAAACAGATCTTTCATGACAAGATTCAGCAAAGCAGCATTAATTTCACAAGATTCAGCATCGGTAAGAGGAGAAATCAGAGTGCTAATAAAATCATTGTTGTTGGTATTGGTAAAGTCACACAATTTGGTATTATCTTGAGCCATCATGACAAGCAAGCAATCCGACACACAAGCAAACAAGAAACGGGCAAAAGGAGGCGAATAGAGAAAGAGAGGGTGGATCGAGAGAGAGAGAGAGGGCGAATAAAACGGCAAGGGTGAAGTGGGGGAGAGGAAAACGAGAGGCAAATGGAAAATAATGTAATGCGGGAGATAAGGGTTTGTGATGGGTACTTGGTATGTTGAATTTTGCGTAGACTCCCCGACAACGGCGCCAGAAATCCTTCTTGCTACCTCTTGAGCACTATGTTGGTTTTCCCTTGAAGAGGAAAGGGTGATGCAGTATAGCAGCGTAGGTATTTGCCTCAGTTTTTGAGAACCAAGGTATCAATCCAGTAGGAGGCCACGGACGAGTCCCTCGCACCTACACAAACAAATAAACTCATCGCAACCAACGCGATAAAGGGGTTGTCAATCCCTTCACGGTCACCTACGAGAGTGAGATCTGATAGATATGATAAGATAATATTTTTGGTATTTTTATGATAAAGAGAAATAAAGATGCAAGTGTAAGTGCATCTAGTGCCACCCCTAGTTGGTTTTGGAGTATTGACGACAAACCTAGTTGAGGGACTAACGTGTTTGTGAGAATTGCAGGAAAACACAAGTAGAAGTCCCTCATTGATTCGGTTTTATTACCAGAGATGACCCCTAAAAATGTACGAAGACATTGAAGACAATAGTGGTTTCTGAAGATATTCATATTGAAGACAATGACATGAGAAGACTCCCTATGAAGCTTATGGAACTCGAAGACTTAGATCCTTCGTAGTTTTATTTCATTTATGTTGTGTCATAGGAATCACCGTACTGTTAAGTGGGGTCCAAGAGAACCAGTCAGAATGACTAAAGTGATGCCTAATTCAAATCCTATGTCTTCAAGCAAAGACTTTGAGAGAAAATCTTGTCCAGAGTCAGACAAGTCAGCTTTACTTGTAGCCCAAGTAAAGTTGCCGTGTGAGTTCAAAATTCGACCGTTGGTACACGTGTCAGTTCCTTAGTGACCCAGGGTCATTTCGGACAGATCAGGTCGGGTTGCCAAGTGGCTATAAATAGTCCAACCCCCCACAACCATAAACGGTGGGCTGCTCAGATTTCAGCGCACGGCTTTTGTCGTTTGAGAGCAATCCACCTCGAAGCCTTTGAAAGAAAAATTCCTAGTGAGGAGAAAAGCCCTAACCACCCAGAGCCAGAGTAAATTGGGCATCACTTAAGTCTTCGTGTCTGTGTGATCTGAAGACTTATTACACTCGAGGACTGTGCATCCTCCAGACGGTTAGGCGTCGCGTTCTGAGCATCCAAGAGAAATTGTGGATTGCCGGTGAACGAAGTCTGTGAAGGTTTGGGAGTCTACCTTGAAGACTTACCAGAGTGATTGGGCGAGGTCTGTGTGACCTTAGCTCAAGGAGAAAACGGTGAGGACTGGGTGTCTTGGACTAAGTGTCCTTGACTGGGTGTCCGGGACTGTGTGTCCTTCGGTTTAAATACCTAGCCGCTCCAACCAGACGTACAGTTGTCACAGCAACTGGAACTGGTCCAACAAATCATTGTCTTCGACGTGTCACTGGTTTCATCTACACTTCCTTTTTACTTACAGTTATTCATTGTGAAGCCATTGCGTGCTTGCTTCATCTTTTGTCTTCACAACATGAATGTATGATCTGTTTGGCTTCATAACTTCTTCCTACCTGATCCTTATTACACTGAAGCTGTTTGTCATTGCGCTTTCACTCTATTGAATACATGACCATGGCTGGCCTAGTGTAATCTAACTTTAGCTGCATAGTAATAGGCATAATCTTCACTGTTTGTCTTCATAACTCTCACGTTTTGAAGACTTTCATAAAAATCGCCTATTCACCCCCCCCTCTAGGCGATATAGCGCACTTTCAGCAAGTAAAATAAATGACAAAGGAAATAACTAAGTATTGGAAGATTAATATGATGGAAAATAGACCCGAGGGCCATAGGTTTCACTAGAGGCTTCTCTCAAGAGCATAAGTATTACGGTGGGTGAACAAATTACTGTTGAGCAATTGACAGATTTGAGCATAGTTATGAGAATATCTAGGCATGATCATGTATATAGGCATCACGTCTGAGACAAGTAGACCGACTCCCGCCTGCATCTACTACTATTACTCCACACATCGACCGCTATCCAGCATGCATCTAGAGTATTAAGTTTAAGAGAACAGAGTAACGCTTTAAGCAAGATGACATGATGTAGAGGGATAAACTCATGCAATATGATATAAACCCCATCTTGTTATCCTCGATGGCAACAATACAATACGTGCCTTGCTGCCCCTACTGTCACTGGGAAAGGACACCGCAAGATTGAACCCAAAGCTAAGCACTTCTCCCATTGCAAGAAAGATCAATCTAGTAGGCCAAAGCAAACTGATAATTCGAAGATACTTACAAAGATAACCAATCATACACAAAAGAATTCAGAGAAGATTCAAATATTGTTCATAGATAAACTTGATCATAAACCCACAATTCATCGGTCTCAACAAACACACCGCAAAAGAAGATTACATCGAATAGATCTCCACAAGAGAGGGGGAGAACTTTGTATTGAGATCCAAAAAGAGAGAAGAAGCCATCTAGCTAATAACTGTGGACCCGTAGGTCTGAAGTAAACTACTCACACTTCATCAGAGAGGCTATGGTGTTGATGTAGAAGCCCTCCGTGATCGATACGCCCTCCGGCGGAGCTCCGGAAAAGGCCCCAAGATGGGATCTCATGGATACAGAAAGTTACGGTGGTGGAATTAGGGTTTTGGCTCCGTATCTGGTAGTTTGGGGGTACGTAGGTATATATAGGAGGAAGGAGTACGTCGGTGGAGCAACATGGGCCCCACGAGGGTGGAGGGCGCGCCTGGGGGGTAGGCGCGCCCCCTACCTCGTGCCTTCCTGGTTGATTGCTTGATGTAGGGTCCTAGTCCTCTGGATCATGTTCGTTCCAAAAATCACGTTCCCAAAGGTTTCATTCCGTTTGGACTCCGTTTGATATTCTTTTTCTGCGAAACCCTAAAATAGGCAAAAAAAACAACAATTCTGGGCTGGGCCTCCGGTTAATAGGTTAGTCCCCAAAATAATATAAAAGTGTATAATAAAGCCCAATAATGTCCAAAACAGGATATAATATAGCATGGAACAATAAAAAATTGTAGATACGTTGCAGACGTATCAGGCCGTGATTTGCTTCTCCGCTGCCAAATGCTCCTTGAGCTCCTGGCTATACTGCGTGCACCATGGATTAGGGCGACACTTATTTGGTGGAGGGGTCGGTGATTTGGGTAGTAGGTGTCGCGCCTGCGGTCGGGGCATGTGGGATGTAGAAGGAGGAGCAGGATGGATGTCGGGTGTGGATTACCTGCCTGGATAGACGAGGCCGAGCAGCGTGAAGGAGGGTCACCGGCGAGGAGGCGGCGCTGCAAGCAAGGAGTGAAGGTTTAAACTTGGAAAGGAAGGCGGAAACAGGGGAAATGTGGCTTTTGGTAGGGGGGGGAGGTAGATATTTTCGCGGAAGCCGAAAATTTGGAATCGCTTCAGCGAAAAAATTGGCACGCAAAGTGTCATCAGACACGGTCCCTTATTCAGAACTATGTATGATATGTGAACGTCACAAACGATTCAGATAGCTTAACCCGTGTGTGATGAGTTTGAACATCAATTTTTTTGGTTATAATTTCCCTGGTTACAGTGGTCATCCACGCCATTGCATAATTTGGGTACACAAAGGAGACTACAACACACCCACACTTCTTAATCGAGCAAGTTCAGCAATTAAATAGAGCTAACTGGCCTAAACATTACTCTAACAAATTAAAGACTGACGCTCTTAATTAAACAAAACAAAGAGTGCTACTATGGCTGGTGCTTGTCGATCTCCGCCGCCTCCTCCATGTACAGCTCGCGCCCGATGGTCTCATGGGGAAGGGGCCACATGGCATCCATCACACCATACAAGGCAAGCATCTCGCCATCCGCGTCCGCCATCTCTTTGGAAAAGGCCGCCACGAGCTGGGTGTGGGCGGCCGCGATCTGGGCTTGGACGGGCTCTGTCGTGCAAGGTATGCAGTAGAGGAATGGACGGCTGCTCGAATGCTCTCGGCGATTGCCAACTATTCGGCCGTGGGTTGCCGACCATTGTCGGAGAAGCTTTGTTCGATTTGTGCGGTGACCGCCACGAGCTGGGCTGGGCGGTCTCGACATGGTCGTGGGTAGCCTCCATCAGAGCTAAGGCCGTCGCAGCAGAACGGACAGCTGTTGTGCCGCTCTTGCCAGTTCCTATCCCCGAGGCAGATGTTGTTGCTGCCGCCTGAGAAGCAACAACGTCTGTTTGGGCTGCCTTGGCCGCCTGGTCGCAGATTGCGGGTGCGCTCATGCACCTTGTTAGCACGCGCATGGCGGCTGCGGGCGCGCTCTCGCCGAAGTTGTCCTCACGACGCAGGTTCACGTACCCATCTTTCAGCGGCGATGATTGAACAGTGAAATGATATTTGGGGAGCGAGCTAGTGTGCTTGGCACGCCATCTGTGGACTGTAGCCGACACACCTTCTCGTGTAAGCCATAGGGGTACTATACACCGACGGTGCTCCAGGATATTTTGTACTACATCTCACATGGTTGGTGATAATAAACTGTGTGAGAACTACTTGATTTTTCATCTTGATTTGAATTACATAATGGGGTCGCAGTGGCAATGGACGGTGTTTGAATTGCTAGACCTTTTATTTCCAGTGAA
Source organism: Triticum urartu (assembly GCF_056163025.1). NCBI lineage: Eukaryota > Viridiplantae > Streptophyta > Magnoliopsida > Poales > Poaceae > Triticum > Triticum urartu. The sequence continues at coordinate 416,928,234 of NC_141877.1, read as the reverse complement.
CATGCAACTATATGTGTGTCGTAAAAGAATTGGAATTATTGAGAGTTCATTTGGACATTTTATATATTAAATTGGTTTTCTAGCCATTTCAGGTGCACAATTCAAAATTAAACTACATGCACATGCTCCGGTGCACCAACATGGGTCGTAAAATCATATATGTGTCCATGGGTTTATGCTTATGTCTCATGCAAGAAATGAGGATGAATTTCGAACACCACGCCACTGTGGCTCTCTCGCAAATATCGACGTACTTGCTTTTGTAATTCTAGTAAATCCAAAAGTCGTCCAAAATTCATGAAACTTGGCACGCTATCATGGAGCGGCATCAACATGCCGTGGTAAATTTTTTGTTCCATTTGGGACAGGTTTGGGTATAAGCTTCTCACAAACCAAAGCTTCTCACAACAAGTGTGATGGTTTCGGTAGGAAACGTTTCACCTTTCTAGACAAAACGATATCCGTTGCCTATTCTTGATTTCAAATTTTTTCCTAGTGTCAACATAGAACAACATGAGTGTTTTGTCAATTTTTAGGATTTTTCGGGGTTCGCTTGGACATTTTTATACATTAACTAAGTTTTCTATGCATTCATGTGCATAATTTAAATTTGAACTACAGGCACATGCTGTAATGCATATAAATTAGTTGAAAATTCAAATCTGTGTTCTTGGTGCTTAGGTCCCATGCATGAAATGAGAATGAATGTCAAACACAATGCCACCGTCACTCAGCCGCAAACATTGAGATACCTGGTTTTTAAATTCTAGTAAATGCAAAGCTCGTCTGAAATTCATGAAACTTGGCATGCTATCATGGAGCGGCATCAACATGGCGTGGTAATTTTTTTGTCCCATCTGGCGCAGGTTTCACTACAAAAAATACACTTCCGTGATGATACATGTTTGTCACAATAGGTCACATTTTCTTTCATGCATGTACATCCATGACAATTTTATGATAGAATCAAGATAGTCATGCCTGTGCTGTCATAAAAGTGTTCCATGACATTACCAAAATCATCATCACAGAAGTGTCCACTTCCATGACGATAAATCACGCGTCACAGAAGTGCTTTCGTCAAGGGTGACCGACACGTGGCATCCACCGTAACAGGTCGCCGTTAAGCTATCAGGCTCGGTTTAGGATCCGATAAGCCATTAACAGCCTGGACCAATGGGAATTTTCCACGTGTAAAATTCTGATTAGCCGGAGGAAACATGTGTCAGCTCGTCATGGGTTAGATAAGCGCCTATGATATGTCGACACGTGCGATGGCCCACCACTGGCCCATATAGCTTACAAAGGCCAGCCCGTTTGACTTGGTCAAAAGTTCACGGGCTGGCCCATGGAAAGCCTATTAATGGTCTCTTCGCAAATAGCCCATTTTACGGCCCGGTAAATCACGGCCTGCTAGGGCCTACCCGAAATCGGCCCAACAACGTCATGTGGGCCATCGAATATAACACCAGCCCGTTTCACTTTCGCCCTATGTATGGCCCACGACGTCTTTTTGCCCATATGAGGCCTTTCATATCTTTAGGCCATTTAGAGGCCCTCGGTGACTCTAGCCCATAATGAACAGTAAATTTCTTTGTACCCATTAACGACCCATGACTCACATGGGCCGTTTCCAGCCCGTGTTAGCTTTCGGCCTGCAGACGGCCCATACGTTCTTGGGCTCCTTTCCGGTCCTCGATTACTTCCGGCCCATTACTGGCCTCTTACCCTAATGGGCCAAATTTGGCCTGTGGCCAGAGTCGTTCAGTTTGTGGTTTGTTAACCCGTTGCGCCATTTCCAGCCCGTCCTATATTCTGGCCCATTAACGACCCGTTATGCCTATGACAGAATTAAGCCTTTGTTGTCCTCCGGCCTGTTAACGACTCGTTACCGTGCTAGGCCAATACCAATTATGCCCGTTTACGGCCCATGTAGGCACATTTATCCGACAGCCCGAGGCCCACCGATTCTACGGCCCCGTTGGAGGCCCATTTATCGACGGCCCATAGGAGGCCCATGGATCCTACGGCCTGTAGCAGGGTCAAGGTTACCACGGTCCGTATATGGCCCATGGTTGTTGTGGCCACTAGCAAACCAGGGAAAAAGAAGACTCGGAAATAAATAAGCTCGAAACTAACGCTAGGCTATTAAGGCGATTGCACAGATTACATCCACTGGGCATCAAAGATCGCCACCAGTGCAAATATAGGGAACACCCTACACTATACAAAAATGGCTTGTTGTTTTCTTCAGCTAGTGGCAGCCCATTAAGAATAAATTTTGTATCGCAACAAAACAAATTACAACTATAAAACAAAAGGTTGGCATCAAAGTTAATAGTCTGGCAGATAAATGCACCACCAGAAGTTCAGAAGCTCAGTACATTTGACCTAACCGTCATGTTTTCATGTTGTATTGTCTGATGGAGCACTAGAACCTTCGCCTTCATTTCTCCCAGGCTCCTGAACAACATAGCAAATGTCTGATAGTCTGGTTTCAAAACCATGCATATCTTGACGACATCGAACAATGTCTATCCTTGTTTCACAAAGGGTCTTTTTTAGGGAATGGAGTTGTGTCTGGAGCGCAGATTTAACATTGTTTTGAGCTAGCATATCTTGATCATGAGGCAGTTTGGAAAAGATTGCCTTAAAACCAACCCAATATTACGCAGGAACGTGCTTTTGGCACTGTTAGTGGACAGGTACTGACCCACTGCAGCAAGAGCTGACATTGCAGTTATAGTTGCCTCGCCACCTTTAGAAGGTGGCGGTTCCACCATTTTTTCCATAGCTTGCTGAAAAGTTGAGTTTTTACACTAGTAGTACCAGAACAGAACATATTAAGGAGGCGGAAAAACCAAAAAAATAGCTTTGGTCTATATACAGAACTTATTCTGGTGAACCCATGTAAAATATTAATTGTATTTTACTGCAAAGTACATAATAAAACCAGGTTACAAACATATGACCATGTATCATGGCTAATGTATTGTCTATTTCTTCACATTGTATTGACAGCTAAGGATAAAGAGGCAAATTTTATAATGCGGTAATCATAGTATGAATCACTCATATCATAAAACAACTAAGAACAGACAAACATGCAATTGTAACATTGTGTGGGCAAGTCCAGCACAGAACTAGATTACAGATCAAGATCAAAGGAACATCACTCCTCGCTTTTAAACCTTGTAAGGTGCAATGATACGCTAAGACAATTGTGTATAAAATCAAAAAGAGTAATAGACATTGACTGCAAACCATGCAGTTCAAGGCACAAGTTAGAGTAAGTAGTAGTTAAAAGGCATGAGGATTAAGGACTTCCAACAACGGCTTTGACTGGTGTAGTCATGCCCTTCGTCTTGCTGGTGTGACAGTCCTTGAAGATTTCCACGGCATTTGGTTCAGGTACTTTTTGGTACTTGCGGGCTTTCCTTTGCATTTGGAACAAGTCAATATAGATCTGATAATATGGTACAATGAAAAGAGTGAAACAACAGCTAATTACAAGAGCCTCACAGTGTGTAATATAGCTATGAGATCCTGTCGTCTGTTGGAATTTCACTTTCGTATGGTTGGGCTTGTTCTTTGAATAGTTCACCTACAAGAAGATAGATTTGCAAGGCACATGCGTAAATAGGACTTCAACATGTGATCTGATCACATATGTATAATGTACCTGATACTTTGGATCAGATCAGTGTTTAACAAGGCCTCTCCAGTCTTCATCCGATATATTTTCCACTAGAGATGTTTGGGCAAGTTCACTGTTAGCCTTGCCTTCAAAGTGAGTTTTCCTCAAGTTATACCGATACTGTCATAGAGCATACTTGAAAACATGGGTGCAAGCTTGTTTGGTTGCATCATCTTGGCTATCCAACTTGAACCTCATATGTTGGAAATTATGGGAGTCTCATTATCAGCAACCTAGAAGTATGGGACAGAGCAAGACGATATTACTAGTTTCCATACATAACCATACTTATAGATAAATGGTCGAGGAAGGTGTTGAACTGGGTTTCATCTTTGTCATTCCTGTACTGAATCCATGTTGGTGGGATACGTACATGACACCTAACGGAAACCGCTGCCTCTGATACTAACTTGGCTAGCTTTGTAGCATCATGTGGCCTTTTTAAACCTGCCTCAAAACGGATCTCCATTCTTCCTCCTCTAGATTTAGTTAACCTATCGAGCATTATCCCTGATGTTTTTTCCTCTTGCGCCTAGGTTCTAGTCCAACAATGAACATAGGAAGTGTTAGTGTACATCAAACTGTGAGACTACATATAAAGAAGCATGCAACTGTAACTTGACTCCAGCAACTACCTTCTTGCTGTTGAAGCTCACAAAGTTCATCTAATCTTGCCAACTCGTCTTGTGTCAAGAGTGCTTCGGAAGTAGTGTCAGGTGGAAAGGGAGCTTGGGATTGTGCTGCTAGATGAGTTGAACAACGCGTAACTCGTGCAGCTGGTGGTAGTGTGGAAGGTGTTGCAACAACTAGAGCTGTCTCTGCTTGTTTGGTGGAAGCTATTGGTTTCTGTTTGGCTTGTTCTGCAGATCGCATAGCATGGGATACCCTGTTTGTACAATTTTCCGCTAGATTTTGACCTTCTATTGCACCACCAGTACCAGCAGAATCTGCAGGACTCTTCCGCTTCCTTTTCCCTATCATTATGTGTTCCTTCCTCTTTCTCTTTGCCATGTTAAGTCAAGCCGACAAGAAAAACAAATAACAATTTAGTCCTTCAGAACAAATTGATGCATGATACAGGCGAACTAAAATTTGATGTTAGACAACCACATGACAGGAGGATGTAATATTTAAGAAAAACAGGACGACATAAGATAACCAGAACTATGATGTGTAAACTAAGCAGAAGACATTTCACTAAATTAGAAGCAATGCAATGGAAGGTAGACAACATATGAAATATGCTACAAATATCGCTCTGCCAAGTTAACAGTGTCTCGTCATAAATGGCATTTTAAAAAATGTGAGGCAGTACAGGAAATAAATCATATGCAAGATGCAAACAACATCACACTACCAAGTTTAAGGTCTCTCATCATTAGTGCCATTGCATATTCACAACACTGCATATTCACAACTTATGATGTGTAAACTAAGGAGAAGGCATTTCAACAAATTATAAGCAATGAAAGCTAGACACCATATGAAAGATGCAACGAATATCACTCTACCAATTTAAAACTATCTCGTCATAAGTGCCATTTCAACAAATTAGAAGTAGTACAAGCTAGAAAAGAATGCGAGATGTAACCTATATCACACTCCTAAGTTGAACATGTCTTATGATAAGTGATTGTTGCAGGTTACACAACAATAGTACTTTGATGTAAGAACATGGTGTGATAGACAGATATTGTATGTTCTAGAAATAGGAACACATGTCTTATTCACAAGTATAATGTGTAAAGTAAGGAGATGGAATTCAACAAAATTAGAAGCAATACAAGCTAGACATCATACATAACATGCAACCACATATAAGAGTGCCAAGTTAGAGGGAGCACCTGTGATGGTGCACTAGGGGAGACGTGCGCATCATCAACACAACTACGTTGAGTGTCTATGCATGTGTTGTCTTGCAAATCTTCTTGGGGGTGGCGGAGTAGAATCTGTAGAGGCCCTCCGTTTGGAAGGAGCACCTATATCCGCTGCCTTGCTACTTTCCTTCCGCTTTATTGATTTTGAATTGTCAAGTAGAACCGACAAGAAAAAGCAATAAAATTCACTCTTTAGAACTCATTCATGCATGGTAATGACAATCACTACTTTGATGTAAGGCAAACACATGATACCAGGATGGAATATGTACGAAAAACAGGACGGCATGGCATATTCACAACTGTTTGTGTAAACTAAGCAGAAGCCATTTCAACAAATAAGAAGCAATGCAAGCTACACACCACATAAAAGATGCAACCAATATGACTCTGCCAAGTTAAAAGCGTCCCATCATAAATGGCGTTAAGCAGTGCATGCTATAAATCATATGAAAGATGCAACTAATATTACACTGCATATACTAAAGGTGTCTCATCATATTGATTCATGCGGGATACAAAAAAATAATAGTTTTATGTAAGGACATGCTTAATAGACAGATGTACTATGTACTAAAAACAGGAAGGCATGTCACATTAACATGTATAATGTATAAACTGAGCAGAATAGCACATGCAATTTAACCAGATTGGAAGAATTACAGTCTAGGCACCATATGCAACATGCAACCACATATCATGCTGCCAAGTTAGAGAAAGCACCTGCGATGCTGGTGTAGGGGAAATGTGGTCATCATCTACAGAGCTACGTTCACTATCTTCATCTAGCCTTGCTTTTTCTTGAGAATCATGTGGGGAGGCTGACACTGCATTCTTCAAAAGAGGATCTTTTCTCAAAGTAACCGACTGGGGTGACTATCTCATCATAAGAGATTGATGAGGGATACACAAGAACATTAGTTTGATGTAAGAACATGGTTAATAGACAAAATGTACTAGTATGTACCGAAAATAGGAAGGCATGTCATATTCAAAGGTATAATGTGTAAGCTAAGCAGATGCAATTTAACCAAATTGGAAGCAATACAAGCTAGACATCCAGCTGGAGTGGTGAGCATGATCGTCGAGGACCCGAGACCTTGGTGGGAGGCGGGCTGCTTTGCCACCATCGTGGCTTTTTAGTTGGCTTCCAGGTGATGTCTGTCTGTGCTGGGCTTGTCACTGGCTCGGCCAGTGACCTGACTATTTGTCTTCTGGTGCTCCCGGGATGGTGGTTCATGTAAAAAATATCTTTCCTTATCTTAATAAAGATCGACTTCGGCCTTTTGAATACAAGCTAGACACCATATGCAACATGCAACCACATATGACACTGCGAAGTTAAAGCAAGCAACTGGGATGGTGGTTCATCGCGAGCGAGGTCATCAACTCCAGAGCTATGTTTACCATCTCCATCTGCTGACACTGCACCCTTTATAATGCTGAAACATGTCTGGCCTAGCCGCGTACCACGCTGGAGTGACTTCTCTCTCTTCTTTTCTGCTTCGGCAGCAGGGTCTGAAATACCCTTGCACAAAAACACAATAGTGAGAGTATGGGTGAAGTGTGTGCAGAACTAGTGCACTGTAAAAGTAGCAGATAGCAGGTGGCTGAAAAATAAATGACATGAGACATATGATAGCTCTACAACATTGCATGGCAAACAAAATTTGATTCTACTCTATATGATTTTGTAATATATGAGCACAGGATGGCTGGGAAATGCATGTACTCCTCTAGCACACCACCACATGTGGTCCTATCAAAATAATAGTCAACTAAAAATAAATAGGTCAGTCAATTTTTTATGAACCGTCCGATCTATAAGGAACGGGCAGATGGCCTTCATCTACCTCCCGCTAGTCACTGTTGACGATCTTTCTCGAACCGCCAGTGACCACCGGCATAGATCCCTGCCTCCGCCGCCCGCCCTCCCCTCGACCTCACTCCACCACCGTGCTTGGCAGCGCCTCCAGGCCATCCCTTTAATCCTGGCCGACCTCCAGATCGGGCGCCAGCAGCTCTAGGCCCCACACGCCCCTAAGATAAACACCGAGGCGCTGCTTCCCCGGTGTAGTAGGTGGATTAGCGCATGTTACGCCGTGGAATGCTTCCTTTAATTGGGAATCAACTGACCAGGAATTGAAATCCAGGGGGCGACAGACCTCTAGCTAAGGTGAAATAGTATATGAGGAGAAACCTTGTGCATCGCGAGTTACTAGGAACATCTAGTATCAAGAAGAAGCGGTCAACTAGTGTCTTCTGTGGGATGAATACCGTGCAAGCAGACACGTAAGATTTGCACGAATAAGGGAAGAGGAGTACCATTTCCGGTTGCCAGTGTTTTGTCCTTCATATGTCGCGGCGATGTTCTTCTTTTGTCGGGGGAACCAATGTTTTGGAGGAGGGTGCAGCCTTGGACGAACCCATGGCCAAATTGTTGACTGTGTTGCCGTGGCCGTATGTCAGCGGAGGGGAAGCAGATCCGAGGCGGCGAAGGATGCCATAGAAGGAAAAACTCTGGTGCGGTGGACAATGGCGAAGTTGGAGCGGCATCGGTGAGGCGCAGGACGGCGTGGTTGAACTTGCTCGGGTATGGACAGCTCAGCTTCGACTTCAACTACTAGCCGTGGAGGGCATTGCGGTTGAGGTTGCGGTGGACGATTGAGGGAGTCCTGGATTAGGGGGTATTCGGACAGCCGGACTATAACCATTGGCCGGACTGTTGGACTATAAAGATACAAGATTAAAGACTTCGTCCCGTGTCCGGATGGGACTCTCCTTGGCGTGGAAGGCAAGCTTGGCAATACGGATATGTAGATCTCCTTCCTTGTAACCGACTCTGTGTAACCCTAGCCCCCTCCGGTGTCTATATAAACCGGAGGGTTTAGTCCATAGGACACAATAACAACAATCATACCATAGGCTAGCTTCTAGGGTTTAGCCTCTCTGATCTCGTGGTAGATCTACTCTTGTACCACCCATATCATCAATATTAATCAAGCAGAAGTAGGGTTTTACCTGCATCGAGAGGGCCCAAACCTGGGTAAAAACATCGTGTCCCTTGTCTCTTGTTACCATCCGCCTAGACGCACAGTTCGGGACCCCCTACCCGAGATCCGCTGGTTTTGACACAGGCATTGGTGCTTTAATTGAGAGTTCCTCTGTGTCGTCATCATCAGGCTTGATGGCTCCTTCGATCATCGTTAGCGATGCAGTCCATGGTGAGACTTTTCTCCCCGGACAGATTTTTGTATTCGGCGGCTTTGCACTGCGGGCCAATTCGCTTGGCCATCTGGAGCAGATTGAAAGCTACGCCCCTGGCCATCAGGCCAGGTTTGGAAGCCTAAACTACACGGCCGATATCAGCGGAGACTTGATCTTCGACGGATTCGAGCCCCTACCGAGTGCGCTGCACTATCACGATGGGCATGATTTAGCTCTGCCACCGAACAGTGTCCTGGAGACCGCACCTGCAGCCACTCCGACCTTTAATTCGGAGCCAACTGCGCCATCCGAGGGCGGGTGGTTAGACCCCGCCGCGGAGGTAGCAGCCCCAACGGAGATCGAACTGAACACCAACCTTATCCTTCGCAAGGCCCGTGACTCCCCATCGCCGGACTCTCCTCCGGACTCTAGACCATCCGCGCCCCTGCTAATCGAATCCGATTGGGCGCCGATCATGGAGTTCACTGCCGTGGATATCTTTCAGCACTCGCCCTTCGATGACATACTGAATTCACTAAGGTCTCTCTCTTTGTCAGGAGAGTCCTGGCCGGATTATGACCGGCAGGATTGGGATGCGGACGACGAAGAAATTTGATGCCCACCCACCACCCACTTCATAGCCACTGTCGATGACTTGACCGACATGCTCGACTTTGACTCCGAAGACATCGACGGTATGGACGACGATGCAGGAGACGAACAGGAACCAGCGCCTATAGGGCACCGGAAAGCCACCTCGTCGTATGACATATATATATATGGTGGACACACCCAAAGAAGGCAATGTCGATGGAACAGTGGAGGATGACCCCTCCAAGAAGCAACCTAAGCGCCAGCATCAGCGGCGCCGCTCTAAGTCCCACCAAAGCAAAAATGGTGATTCTGGCACAGGAGATAATAACACCCCGGACAGTGCCGAAGACAACCCCCTCCAGCAAGATTCAGCACAGGAGGATGGATAAGCCAGCCCTCATGAGAGAGCGGCAGATAGAGAGGAAGAGGATGATAATTACATACCTCCCTCCGAAGACGAGGCAAGCCTCGGTGATGACGAATTTTTCATGCCTGAGGATCCCATTGAGCAAGAGCGCTTCAAGCGCCGGCTTATAGACACGGCAAATAGCCTTAAGAAAAAGCAACAGCAACTTAGAGCTGATCAAGACTTGCTAGCCGACAGACGGACCGAAGTCCTTGCGGCCGAGGAATATGAACTCGAACGTCCCTCCAAAAGCTACCCAAAACGCAGGTTGCTACCCCGATTAGAGGAGGAAGCATCTAAACCTACGTCCCCAGCGTATGACGCGGTTGACCGGCCACCTCGTGGCCGCGACAGAGAGGCCTCTCGGCCCACAACTCAAGCCGCACCCTGGCGCCACTCAAAAAATACCAAGGCTTGGGGAAACGCGCTAGACCTGCGAGATATATTGGAGGACAAAGCAAGGCAAACAAGATCGATCTACGGATCGCGTGGGCGCCCCACAACACGAGACGATAACCGTCACGCCGGATACAACAAAAGTAAATCCGGCCGGGCCGAACACAACAAACAAAACTCATTCAAGCTGCGTTGTGATATAGCCCAGTACAGAGGGGCCGCACACCCGTTATGCTTCACAGATGAAGTAATGGATCATCAAATCCTAGAGGGTTTCAAATCCGTGAATATCGAATCATATGATGGTACGACAGATCCCGCGGTATGGATCGAGGACTATCTCCTTCATATCCACATGGCCCGTGTTGACGACCTACATGCAATCAAATACCTCCCACTCAAGCTTAAAGGACCAGCCCGGCATTGGCTCAACAGCTTGCCATCAGAATCCATAGGTTGTTGGGAGGACCTAGAAGCCGCATTCCTCGACAACTTCCAGGGCACCTATGTGTGACCACCAGATGCCGATTACTTGAGCCACATAATTCAACAGCTAGAGGAATCGGCCAGGAAATTCTGGACACAGTTCCTAACTAAGAAAAATCAAATCATCGACTGTCCGAATGCAGAGGCCCTAGAAGCTTTCAAGCATAACATCCGCGATGAGTGGCTTGCCCGGCACCTTGGACAGGAAAAGCCGAAATCTATGGCAGCCCTCACGACACTCATGACCCGCTTTTGCGCGGGAGAAGACAGCTGGCTAGCTTGTAGCAATAACATGTCAAAGAGCCCTGGTAATTCGGATACCAAGGACAGCAATGGCAGGTCACGTCGCAACAAGCATAAGTGCCGCATTAATAGCGACAATACGGAGGATACGACAGTTAATGCCGGATTCAGAGGCTCTAAGCCCGGTCAACGGAAAAAGCCATTCAAAAGAAGCACTCCGGGCCCATCCAGTTTATACCGTATACTCGATCGCTCGTGTCAGATACATGGCACCCCTGACAAGCCAGCCAACCACACCAACAGGGATTGTTGGGTGTTCAAGCAGGCCGGCAAGTTAAATGCCGAAAACAAAGACAAGGGGCTACATAGCGACGACGAGGAGGAGCCCCGACCGCCGAACACCGGAGGATAGAAGGGGTTTCCCCCACAAGTGCAGATGGTGAACATGATATACGCAACCCCATCCCCAAGAGGGAGCGGAAGCGTGCGTTAAGGGACGTATACGCGTTGGAGCCAGTCGCCCCATAGTTCAACCCATGGTCCTCCTGCCCGATCACTTTCGATCGCAGGGACCACCCCACTAGTATCCGCCATGGCGGATTTTCCGCATTGGTTCTAGACCCAATCATTGACGGATTTCACCTCACTCGAGTCCTTATGGACGGCGGTAGTAGCTTGAACCTGCTTTATCAGGACACAGTGCGCAAAATGGGCATAGATCCCTCAAGGATTAAACCCACAAAAATGACCTTTAAGGGCGTAATACCAGGTGTAGAGGCCCATTGCACAGGCTCAGTCACACTAGAAGTGGTCTTCGGATCCCTGGATAATTTCCGAAGCGGGGAGTTAAACTTCGACATAGTCCCGTTCCACAGTGGCTATCACGCACTACTCGGATGAACGGCATTTGCAAAATTCAATGCGGTGCCGCACTACGCATACCTCAAGCTCAAGATGCCAGGACCTCGGGGGGTCATCACAGTCAATGGAAACACATAGCGCTCTCTCCGAACCGAGGAGCACACTGCGGCCCTCGCAGTAGAAGTGCAAAGAAGCCTATCAAGGCAATTCTCCAGTCCGGTGATCAGACGTCCGGACACCGTCAAGCGTGCCCAAAGTAATCTGCGACAGGACCGCCTGGCACGTTCTGAGCTCGCATAGCAATGCGGCCCCTACCCCAGCCCCATCCAAATGGCGACACACGTGCCACGCGTACACAATTACGCATTAAAAATACCATGGGCACAGGGGAGGGGCACGACTACGGCATGCCCCGAAACGCGGCTCAACCGCACTAGGGGCTCCCTACTTTGTTATTTTTTCTCTCTTCCAGGACTTCACTCTCTGGAAGCCCTGTCCGGCAATATAATCGCCGAACACATGATGCAAGGACCAGGGGGGCCGGAAGCTACGTCGCATCATGGAACTCCCAGGTGGTCTCTATAACGAGCAAAATACCCGCTTTCACTACCATTCCACAGCTTACCCTTGGAAGAGACATGTCAAATAGTCCCATTTTCTACTTATCGCACTACTTGTATCGTTTTGCTTCAATGCATCTTTTCGAATAAACAAAGCATAGCTTCAGTCTATTTTTCCATTTTTCTTTTATATAAGTGTTCATTAATGACACCTTGCAACCGTACACTTTGGTACGGCCAATACACCAGGGGCTTAAGTACCCTACAATATGGTGTGAGAAGTCCGAACACTTTCACAAGTGCGGCACCCCAAACTTATAGCATTATATGCATCAACTCTGAATCATGTCTTTGGTCAATAGTTGGGTTTGCCCGGCTCCCATGTTTTGGTACCTTACGTTCCGCTATATCGGCTAAGGTAGCACTGGGAGAACTACTATGATTGTGCCCCGGTTCAGCTGGGCTAAGCACCTCAGTAGAGAAAGCTAAAACTGACTGTCATGATAGGGCGAGAGCTGGTCGCTGTTCAAGAGGTTTCGAGTCCCTAAAGACTTATGCTGCTTAGGGCGAGGAGCCGGTTTTGTCCGGCCTAGGCGTGTATAGCGCCCCGAACTCGGTCTTCCGAACACTAGGGGCTTCGCCAAAATTTAAAATTATAGAATTCTCTGGCTAAGTGAGAGTGATAACGCATTATAGTCCGATTGCCTTGTTCGTTGTGCTGAGCACCTCCCTCGAAGGACCCAAGAATGGGAAAAGGAGTGCTCAAGTTTCTCCCAAACACCCCAGCACTCGTGGCATGGGGGCAGAAGCCGACGACTCGCCATCTCTCAGATTTAATAAATGGCCGTATAGAAGGTAATATTTTAAATTCAAACAAGAGTTGCATAGCGCATATGAAAAAGTTTTCAGCGTACAGGACCACAAATGCGAGTTCACTCAAAAATTACATCCTTGGAACATTCATCCGCCACAAGGCGGGCACCCTTCAGGACGCCCTCATAGTGCATCCCGGGGTTGTGATGCTCCTTGTCCTGCGGTGGCCCGTCCTTCACCAGCTTCTCAGCATCCATCTTGCCCCAGTGTACTTTAACACGGGCAAGCGCCCTGCGGGCGCCCTCGATGCAGACGGAGCGCTTGATGACTTCAAGCCACGGACAGGCATCCGCCAGCCGCCTCACCAGCCCAAAGTAGCTCCCAGGCATGGCCTCTCCAGGCCACAGCCGGACTATAAGACCCTTCATGGCCTGTTCGGCCACCTTATCCAGCTCGACCAATTGCTTCAGCTGGTCGCTCAAGGGCACCGGGTGTCCGGCCTCAGCATACTGAGACCAGAACACCTTCTCCGTCAAGCTCCCTTCCTTGGCCCGGTAGTAGGTGGCGGCATCTGACACGCTGCGGGGCAAATCTGCGAACGCTCCTGGAGAGCTCCGAACTCGGGTAAGTAACAAGTAATTCACTTTCACGTGCTTGCTTTGCATAATGAATGCCTTACCCGCCGCTATCTTCTTCATCGCCTCAATTTCCAGGAGGGCTTTTTGGGCTTCGGCCTTGGCAGACTTGGCACTTTCAAGGGCCGCCGCGAGCTCGGACTCTCGCGTCTTCGAGTCAAGCTCCAAACTCTCGTGTTTTTTCACGAGGGCCTGGAGCTCTTGATGCACCTCCTCCACACGCGCTTCCTGTTTCCCTCGCTCGGTGCGCTCCGTGGCCGCTTTTTTTTCGGCCTCGAACAGCCTTGCTTCAGGGTCACCACCTTGTTCGTGGCCCCTGCCATAGCCACGATGATCCTGTCATTTTTCGCAACCACATCTTTTTAATATACTTACACAAGGTATTACTTACCTTCTTTCTCCTCAAGCTACTTCTTGGCAAGGCCGAGCTCTTTCTTGGACCGCTCGAGGCTCTGCTTCAACGAATCGACCTCTGCAGTCAGTGCGGCAGAGGTCAGCAGCGCAGCCTGCATACCCATATTGACATACTTATGTTAGACTCCTGTGTTTATTATTAGATCCTCTATTCGAATTTTCTTTGTGAACACCAAACAGAGCATCAGGGGCTACTGTCTATGCGGTAATATTTTCATATATTTTTTACATACCTCAAAGCCTGTTAGAAGGCTGGCACAGACTTCAGTCAGCCCGCTCTTGGCGGACTGAACTTTCTGGATCACCGCACTCATAATAGTACGGTGCTCCTCGTCGATGGAGGCGCCGTTAAGCACCTCCAACAAGTTATCTGGTGCCTCCGGTTGCACGGAGGTCACCGGCGCGGTAGGATTGCCCTTCTTAGTGGGGGCCCGCCTGCTGGAGTCCAGAACCAATGAAGGTTCCGGTGTGATGTTTGGCCCAGGGCCGGACTTGGAGCCCTTGGGAGCCTTGCACCCCTTGTGCCTGCAGTCCGGAAGGTCGCCTTGCGGCGCCTCCAGGACCACCTCCCCTCGGCTTGGAACCCTTTGGGACAGCACCTCGGCGTTATCCATAGGGCGAGGGGTGGAAGCGGTCAGAAGCAAAAAGCTATTCGCATCCGACGAATCCAAGGAACCACTCGACGATATGTCGACTTGGGCTCGGGGCAGACTGCATGATTATATTCGGCGTTAGGAGAAGTTGTGCAATAAAGGAACGTTACGAGTCACTCTGGTGTCCGAATACTTACGACTTCGCTAGGGGCTTGTCCCTGGGCGGCCACTCCTCTTCGCCGTCGGCGGCGTTGGTGGAGTAGTCCAGAGGAAGGGTCCTTCCCTTCTTGGACCCTCCGGCCTCCCCCGTTGGGGCGGCCTTCCTTTTCTTTTCTCCCCCTGCTGGAGGGAAGAAGCCTCTTTTTCCTCCTCCTCACCTTCGTTGGAGGAGTGCGTCTCGGAGTCATCGGACGACGAGTCCGACACCACCGGGCGCCGGGAACTCTTTCGGGTTCCCGAAGCCTTCTTCTCCGGCACCACGTAAGGTGCCGTAACCAGCAGCTCCACCAAGGGGGCGTCCGCTGGGCTTCGGGCAAAGGAGCCGGACAGTCGATCTGTCCGTCCGTCTCCTGCCAGTCCTGTCAAAGGTACGGGAGCTTAGATCCTGCATAGAGTCAAACTGTGAAAAACGAGTATCCTGTAAGAGGTAAAAACAGCTTACCGCGCTGGCTTGGCGCTTCACGCAGAATCCGTGATCCTTGGTAGTGGGAGGGGGAACCTCGTCGCCCTTGAATAGCACCTTCCAGGCATCCTCGTGTGTTGTGTCGAAGAGCCTGTTCAGAGTTTGGTGCTGGGCCGGGTCGAACTCCCACAAATTGAAAGCCCGTCGTTGACACGGGAGGATCCAGCGGATGAGCATGACCTGGACTACGTTGACGAGTTTGAGCTTCTTGCTCACCATGTTTTGGATACATGTTTGGAGTCCGGTCAGCTCTCCCGAACTACCCCAGGACAGGCCCTTCTCTTGCCAGGAGGTGAGCCGCGTGGGGATGCCAGATCCGAACTCGGGGGCCGCTGCCCATTCGGGGTCACACGGCTCGGTGACATAGAACCACCCCGATTGCCACCCCTTTATGGTCTCCACGAAGGAGCCCTTGAGCCATGTGACGTTGGGCATCTTGCCCACCATGGCGCCTCCGCACTCCGCCTGGCGGCCGCTCACTACCTTCGGCTTGACATTGAAGGTCTTCAGCCATAAGCTGAAGTGGGGCTCGATGCGGAGGAAGGCCTCGCACATGACGATAAACGTCGAGATGTTGAGGATGAAGTTCGGGGCAAGATCGTGGAAATCCAGGCCGTAGTAGAACATGAGCCCCCGGACGAATGGGTGGAGAGGGAATCCTAGTCCGTGGAGGAAATGGGTAAGGAACACTACCCTCTCGTGGGGCCTGGGGGTGGGGATGAGCTGCCCCTCATCTGGGAGCCGGTGCGCGATGTCGTCGGGTAGGTATCCGGTTCTCCTTAGCTTCTTGATGTGTCCCTCCGTGACGGAGGAGACCATCCACCTGCCTCCCGCTCCGGACATGGTTGGAGAGGGTTGAGGTGGGAAGTGCGAACTTGGGCGCTGGAGCTCGAGTGTGCAAAAATGGATGAGCAAAAGGAGAAAGAAGGCATGGATGAAAAGGTGAATCCTTATCCCTTTATATGGGTGGACGAAACTATGCGTCCCCACCAGCCTGGTAAAACTCGCTTATCCCCCAAGCGCTGTAATCAATGGCATGGTTGGGTTACCCGCGCCCATATTGATGAGAATCCCGTGATAAGGGGACACGATCTCTGCTTTGACAAGACGTGTCAAGGAAACCGCCTCGCAAAACGTGCTGAGGTGGGACAGTAAAAAAACGATTCGAATAAAGGCTTGGCTGTGGTGTGATGTCATGCTACAGAATACGTCAGCAGATTAGATTTGTGGAAATGTTACTCTCTCCCTCTATGGTGGTATGTGGAACTTGTTTTGCAGAGCCGGACACGATCCTCGTGTTCAAAATCTTCTATGAAGTATTTGGAGGAGGAACCCGCCTTGCAATGCCGAAGACAATCTGCGCGCCGGACTCATCGTCATTGAAGCCTGGTTCAGGGGCTACTGAGGGAGTCCTGGATTAGGGGGTATCCGGACAGCCGGACTATAACCTTTAGCCGGACTGTTGGACTATGAAGATACAAGATTGAAGACTTCGTCCCGTGTCTGGATGGGACTCTCCTTGGCGTGGAAGGCAAGCTTGGCAATACGGATATGTAGATCTCCTTCCTTGTAACCGACTCTGTGTAACCCTAGCCCCCTCCGGTGTCTATATAAACTGGAGGGTTTAGTCCGTAGGACATAATAACAACAATCACACCATAGGCTAGCTTCTAGGGTTTAGCCTCTCTGATCTCGTGGTAGATCTACTCTTGTACTACCCATATCATCAATATTAATCAAGCAGGAGTAGGGTTTTACCTCCATCGAGAGGGCCCGAACCTGGGTAAAAACATTGTGGATTAGCGCATGTTACGCCGTGGAATGCTTCCTTTAATTGGGAATCAACTGACCAGGAATTGAAATCCAGGGGGCGACAGACCTCTAGCTAAGGTGAAATAGTATATGAGGAGAAACCTTGTGCATCGCGAGTTACTAGGAACATCTAGTATCAAGAAGAAGCGGTCAACTAGTGTCTTCTGTGGGATGAATACCGTGCAAGCAGACACGTAAGATTTGCACGAATAAGGGAAGAGGAGTACCATTTCCGGTTGCCAGTGTTTTGTCCTTCATATGTCGCGGCGATGTTCTTCTTTTGTCGGGGGAACCAATGTTTTGGAGGAGGGTGCAGCCTTGGACGAACCCATGGCCAAATTGTTGACTGTGTTGCCGTGGCCGTATGTCAGCGGAGGGGAAGCAGATCCGAGGCGGCGAAGGATGCCATAGAAGGAAAAACTCTGGTGCGGTGGACAATGGCGAAGTTGGAGCGGCATCGGTGAGGCGCAGGACGGCGTGGTTGAACTTGCTCGGGTATGGACAGCTCAGCTTCGACTTCAACTACTAGCCGTGGAGGGCATTGCGGTTGAGGTTGCGGTGGACGATTGAGGGAGTCCTGGATTAGGGGGTATTCGGACAGCCGGACTATAACCATTGGCCGGACTGTTGGACTATAAAGATACAAGATTAAAGACTTCGTCCCGTGTCCGGATGGGACTCTCCTTGGCGTGGAAGGCAAGCTTGGCAATACGGATATGTAGATCTCCTTCCTTGTAACCGACTCTGTGTAACCCTAGCCCCCTCCGGTGTCTATATAAACTGGAGGGTTTAGTCCGTAGGACATAATAACAACAATCACACCATAGGCTAGCTTCTAGGGTTTAGCCTCTCTGATCTCGTGGTAGATCTACTCTTGTACTACCCATATCATCAATATTAATCAAGCAGGAGTAGGGTTTTACCTCCATCGAGAGGGCCCGAACCTGGGTAAAAACATTGTGTCCCTTGTCTCCTGTTACCATCCGCCTAGACGCACAGTTTGGGACCCCCTACCCGAGATCCGCCGGTTTTGACACCGACAATGACGACGTCGGGGTATCGGCTCTGGCGTGATGGAAGAGGGCGGCGGTTGATGGGTGGGATGTGGTGGCGGACGGAGGACGCCGGGGTTTCGCGGCTGGTGGAGAGGTAGTTTTGGCACCCACGGAGTATGAATGGGTAATCGGACGGGGTGGGGAGCTAAGGGAGAACCATGTTTCGGTCTAGGACGTGCTTTTTTGGTTTTTTTAACAGATGGGACACGCTTGTTTGAAATTTGGTGGAAGTACAAACTTTGCCCCCCTCCTAAATTTCAGACCTACTATGGGTCGGGGGTAGGATGGTAATCCGTGGTGTCCCAAATAGTGGGCGGGAGCGATTTCGGCCGCGTGCATGTGTGCTTAGGCGGCCATTATGTATGAATGTTTTTTGGAGGCGGTTGCGTGGCGTCTAGAAGTAGCTACTAACCTACCCCGGTTAGACCTTTGGACGTTGGGCCAGTAGGTTTCACGGGTCGGAGTTAGAAAAGTAATTTCCTTCTACCAAATATTGGTCTCACGCGGTTTCGGGCGAGTAGAGGCTCTTTTGGCGCTTCGTTCGAAATTTTGAAACAGAAGCATTCAAGTTCAGAGTACTCTTGAACTTTGAGGATTGACCTAAATAGACAATGTTAAATTTGACCTTGTATGTTTGAAAACCTCATTAAATTATCTACTTCTTTGTGAAATTTTGACACTTCAAAATCCTATAAGTACGATTATTTTGGAATGGAGGAGCTAAATTTGAATCTATTTTGTACACGACTATATATGCCATTATGTACAAAAGCAGAGCAAAGATTGCTGCCCCCATAATTTAGGTATGATTTACAAATACCATGATATCGAATTCAAATAATTGAATGGACTTTATGTTGAATTCGAATTTTTTAAACCACCTTAAGTTGAATTCAAATGTATGCTAGTTCATAGCTAGCTATTTATAATGTTCATTGTGTAACTTCCGTATGTATAATGTGCTTTACACACACAACATGAACTATACTCACGTTTATATTCGATTGCTAAAGCGATGCATTGTCTAGAGTTCAAAATACTAACTATGTGGATCAATTATGTCGAATAATAACATAGACATGCTCAAATTTGATAGAATCTAGATGTCTGATGGATCAATGACCGTTCCTTACGCGAATTGCAAATATCCTGATCCCATCCTAATATTTGGATACACTTTATATCTTTAATCAATGTGTACATCAGTCTTTTACGTGTAGTTTCACTCTCCATCGGTGGTCTCTCACACATGCTCACACACTCTCTCCCGAGGTGTCTTTCTCGCAGACATGCTCTCGATATAACCATCCCTCCCTCTCCTAACCATTTATGACTGTTTACACTAACCTTTCTCACAAGCACTCTTCCTCTCACAAGCATACACACGCACAATCCCCATAGACCCATTTCTATATACATAGACCTACCTACGTGTCTCCTGTACGCACATTATCTTTAGGCCTGTCTCTCACGCATTGTCTCACACCTCTCTTCCTAATCGACGAGTATAATTCTAGCAGAGCATTATGTAGGATGCCCCTTAAAGTTAGGTTGGATGAATAGTAATATCAGAGATAAGGGGTTACCTTAGTCCGAGGACCTAGGGTTACAAATCTTAGCCGGCTTTGTCAGTGGACACAGAGTCCTTCATGATTCTGCTATCTTTGTCTTGTATGACTAGTCATTCATGGGTCTCCCTAAATGCGCCACGGGCCGACCAATGTGGCGCAGGACGGAACCGAACCACGGGCCTCACCTCGGCCCAACGGACATCACGCGGTGACACACCCTCTGCCCCCAGGTCTCGTTATCTTGTCACACCCACACATACCAACACAGACACCACACACAAAAAAATTCTCCTCGTGCCTCTATCCCCTCCCCCTTGCATATACACACTCAAGGGAATCTCTCGCCATGACATCATATTCGTGTCTCTCTCTAGACCTCTCTCATTAGTCGTGCTATCTCTCCCATGCCCCCTCCCCCGGCCGACCCCTCTATCCATGCCTCTCTCGAATACGTAATACACACACATACCTCTCTAGGCCCTGCCAAATACATCAACTACAAATTCACACATGTTACATCACGTACCCCATTGATCTAAAAATCCCTCTCTTCATGTTTATTTCACATACAACATTCCTTTTGAATAAAGTGTGGCCAAAAAATTATTTTAGAATTTGTACATATATACAACATTACAAAGTTATATGGAGGAGTATGAACGTTAATTTGCATTGCATGGTGCCCACAATGATATTTATTCCGCATTGTGAATTTTTATATTTTTATACTATATATAAAGTTAGTCATAATATAGAGAAACGAAGATCATATCTCTCTCCATCGCATACCCCCCCCCCTCTACGCCCCTTTCACGTACGCACACAAACTATCTCCAGGTCCTCTAAAAGTTCTCCTCCAGCACATTCACGCATGTTTCATCTTTCTCTCGCGATATATACAATGACGATCATTGTATTTGAAGCAAAAGCACGATACATACATTGGACTTCAGAATCTACTCATTATGGTCACCATTTACGTTTTGTGGTTATTATACAGTCATGGGCTCACCGTACAGCTCTGTATTTTCTCAAGACACGACTAGTTGACCAGTTAAATGTTCCACATGGCACCTCTAGTGTTGCATCACATTATCTCACTACCATCCGCCATCCGCGTGGCAAAATCACCTCATTTTTACTAATCTTGATTCTATAATTTTTTAGATCAATATAATTGAGATTTGTATAGATAGCACACAGGAGCAAAACCAAGTGGTACAGTTAAGGGCATCCACAATGTGTAGCCAAATGTGAAAATAGCTTTTGGCATCGATGGGAACCATTATGGACGGTGCTGCCAAAGCCAAAAAGATGGAACCAAAGCTCCCTGATTGATTGATTGATTGATTGATTGATTGAAGGAATAGAAAAATGCAATGTCTCTCCTCTTTCTCCCGTGCTTGGACGCATGTACAATATAAAGCACAGAGTCTACTCCCTTGTCCCTTCTATCACAAATCACAAAGCAGTGAGGTGTCAAATCACAAAGCATGAACGAAGCAACCATCATTTCACTCTTTGCTGACTCCGCTTCTCCATCGTCTTCTTCAAGAAACCACCTCACCGCACTAAGGTGGACGGATGACGCTATTGTGTACTAGTAGTACCAGTACATTTACGCGTCCTTTGGTTCAACGGACTTCCTGTATGCAAATAAGGCGGTTGTCTTGGCTTGTAGGCGGGACTTGCGAATGACTTACCGTGGTCTCTCTCAATGGTGTACTCCGTCAAACGCACTTTGCCAAACCACAACGTTTGAGATATCGTCGACGTCACCGCAATGGGGAAGGAAGTCAGCTAGTTACTACCTCCATTTTGTTGTACACAAGGCCAGTATGTTAAAATTACAATTTACAAAAGTCCACTAACACTAATCGAGGCAAAATTGATGGGGTTTGCCTCGTACTAGCAACCAAGGACATTAATATACCCTTGCATGCATGCAGAAGTGAGAAGGTTGGTTTGCATGGCACTGCATTAATCAAGCGATAAGGAGTGAGATGGTTAGCTCTTTGGGCTTTGAATAAAACAATACGTATTAATTGACAAGTCAAATGAGGATTTGTATTGATTAATCCCGCGAAGGAAAACCCCACCTTTCTTTTTTAACACTAGTACTCCTAGTACGTATGTACTTGTATCCTGTTTGGGTCTAGGCCTTGCATTGCCATACTTTGGCACACATTTTTGCCAAGCTTGCCTAAAGTTTTCAAAATGAAAAGGAGGTACACTTGCGCATGGCTGTCGCGGTCGCACCACACCCTCACACAGTCGCTCCTGCGCGCCGCGGTCGCACCGCACCCTCACACAGTCGCTCCTGCACGCCGCGGTCGCAATGCACCCTCACACAGTTGGTCCTGCATGCCGCAAACCCAACCAAGAGAACACATCCTCACTGACACATGGTACCACATGTGAACAAACCAAACTCAGCCATCCTACCGCCGACACATAATTTTCGTTCATACAGTATGTTTATCCAACCGCATGTTGGGGAGGATCCATACGGCCCGTGCGGTGGTTTGTTGGGGAAGAAGAAGAGGTGAGGAAGAAGGGTTAGGAGATGTAGGACATCCAACTGCCTAAAATGGTAGACTGACCCAAATGATGAAAGTGAGGCGACTTGCATAACAATATATGTTTTTACAAAACAAAAGATCCCTAAAAACAGGAAAACTATCACTGCTCACGGAACGAGACGGCCTCGTTGTCTTTGCCTGCCGGCGCGAACCAGTCGTAGCTGACGATGTGTGTCTCTGCATCGTGGTTGTCCTCGGCCTACAGCTACTCGTTCACACGGAGCGTGCGGGCACTCTACACGGACGATAGCACCGCCCGGTTCAAGTCCAGGACGTTCGGTTCCGCCTGCAGGAGGGCCTCGATGGTAGCGGCATCCGCGCGCTCTGCTTCGAGTTGAGCCTCTGCCGCCCGGTTGAAGTTCAGGACGTCCGGTTCCGCCTGCAGGAGGGCCTCGATGGCAGTAGCATCCACGCGCTCCGCGTCAAGTTGAGCCTCCGCCGCCCGGTTCACATCCACGAGATCTGGTTCCGCCTGCAGGAGAGCCTCGATGGCAGCGGCATGCGCGCGCTCCGGTTGAGTTGAGCCTCTGCCTCCCGGTCCTCCTTTAGTATCGACAGGTTGAACTGCTGGTCCGCCTACACCATGGGGGACTCGGACACCGACACGAAGTCAACGTCCATCGTCTCATACCCATCAAGGGCCTTCTGCGCCGCGACCTCCGCCATGAACATTGGATCGGCTTCCTCCTCCTTGTAGCTTGGCTCCGGAGAACTCGGGGATTGGCCCACTGCAAAGCGAGCTTGGGAACGGAGGTCTGTGGCACCGACCGCCGCCGCGATTTCTGCATGGCGCTCCGGCGTCAGCATCTTGTAGTACGTGATCTTGCGGTGCACCATGGCTTTCTGATGAACTAGGGGACGCTTGATGTAGGCTAGGGGATCGAAAGGTGGGGGAATGGGTTGGAGAGGAGGTGTGGTTTTGGGGCAGGGGCTGGCGTAGGCCAAGCAATGAAGGTTCTGGTGTGAATAGTGGTTCCGGTGATGACCGGTCAATCGGTTTTGACTGTACATCACTCTTATCGTGTTCGCGTTGCACCCCGACACGTTGGACCCTCCACATCGCTCACCAAATGGAACACACTTCGTCTTGCGTTTTCGCTTGCTTGTGGGACCGCAGTTGAGAGCAAACCGACGTCCCCCCTCTCCTGCCTGCGTCATTTATACTACCACTCCCTCCATTTTATGCGGAGTAAATAAAAACAGAGGGAGCATACTACGGATGAGGATCCCCTGACGTGGCCGAACCCATTGAGTAACTGACATGCGGGGCCTAGCAAGCATGGGGTCCGCCAGTAAGTGGCCGAAAGGGAGGTTAAGGCAGGGATACCTACGTCAGATGATCCACTTCCACTACTACTCCCTCCTTCCATCTACTATACAGGCCTAATGCGTTTTTCGAGGCTAACTTTGACCAAATGTTAGAGTAATAATATATGACATGCAACTTACACAAAGCATGCAGTCAAATTCGTATGTGAAAGGAGCTTCCAATGATATAATTTTTACATTATACATCTCATGTACTATTAATCTTGTCAATAGTTAAAGGGGGTTTTGAAAAACGCATTAAAGCATGGTTAATAATATAGCCAGCCGATGGCTATAAGGAACTGTCATGCCATCTATAGCCATCATCTATATGCACTCATACAATAGTGTGGGCTATAAGGTTGGCTATTTCCTGCAAAAAAAATAAGGTTGGCTATTGTATTAGTACTTTTTTCCATCTCCTCTCTATCTCTTTCTTCATATTAATTGTATTTACCTAGGAATGCGTATATAGCTATGCTCTTGCATGAGAGCTCACTCCCCTTACTTTTTCACACCTCTCTCCTCCACATAGGCAAAAGTGCCATGTAAGTTGGCTCTTAGAATGTCTATTAGGTTGGCTCTAAGCTCTTAATATTTGCATGAGCAAGGTATATGATTGCAAGAGAGTTGCATGCATACTATTTTTTCTTGATCTATGTGTTATAGACGGGCTTTAGAATAAGAGCCCGCTTCACTCTCTCTCCTCTCTTCTCACTCCTCCAAGTAGGATTTTAATGACATGACAAGTCTTATAGCCTGCTGACTAGGCCTTTATTAGACTTGCTCTTAGGCCCTATATAAATGGAAGGAGGGAGTACTATGAGCACTGCATACTCTACTACATATGTTGTCAGTACTCCACTAGTACTATTGGACAGGGAGCTTAAAAAAGTTACTATTGGACAGGCTATACATGGCGAAATCCTAGTAGGAAGAGCATGCGCAAGAACAAGCACATTCATGTGGTTGAAAACAAATTGGAAACCATCTTTGTTTGAATACACATCTAGGAGTACGTACGAATCTAAAAATTTTTATTGGGCATTGTTGAATGCTGATACCTTGTTCTGTAAGTTTGTTCAAATTAGAGATACTTTGACTACACATAAAACTTATACATATGTAAACTAGAAAGGATCGGAGGGAGTATATTGTACATTCAAAAGTGAAACGAACATTGAATACCCTTTATATATGATTTGCACATGATATGATCACCGGTTCAAATTTTGAATCCGCCTTAGGTATCACACATGCACCCACTCGTTTTCTCTCGATTTCATCTCAGGGTCCGAAGATCGATTGAAAGAGGACTAGGGTGGGTACAATACGCTCGTTTCGCTTATGAACATACAATATACTCCCTCTGATCCCCATAGACACCCCCCCGCGGGTCATTTCTATCATAGAAACAGACCAAACCTTTATCTCCTTGCATGACACACAATTGATCTCTGAACATCAATCGATCTCGTCAAGATGTGTCGGGGCATGAACCGAATGGGATGTCAAAACTAAGACGGGAAGCGACACGTAGTGGAGGCAAAGTGAAACTTTAAACGAACCTTTGTTTGTATGCATGTCGGACAAATTACAACATTGGAAATACAAGCATGGTCTAGGCCCACATGTGAATGATACGCAGTGGAATGCTCAAATGAGGCATGCGAGAGGATGGACTCGACTGGAGGGCGGCATGATCGATGGAGAAGAGGGTTGGAGAGGAATGAGAAATAAGCAACGCCACATGATTATACTTGAACGGCTCAAATAAACAATAAGCTGTCTTGTTTTCCCTTCCGTCTTGGTCATGGAGTAAGATACTCCCTTTGTTTTTATTTACTATGCATATTAGGTTTGACTGAAGTCAAACTTCATAAAATTTGACCAAATTTATAGAAAACTAGCAAGATGCCCATGCCTTGCACAGAACATCAAGATCTTGTGGGAGAAAAGGATGTATGAGGGAAGGACTTATCTGCAAATGTGGAGAGGAGTGCGGGTAAATTTTCAAGTTTCCTTCCTATCCATTAGATATCGATCAGACGGCCTATACTGCATGATGGCAGGCACACCATCATCACCAACTCTGCGTTTTTTCTACACTAGCAAGATGCCCATGCGTTGCATGGAACATCAAGATGCATTTGTATGAGTAGTTTATCTTGTGGGAGAAAAGGCTGAATGAGGGAAGGCCTTATTTGCAAATGTGGAGAGGGGTGTGGGTTTCTTTTTGCAAAATTGCCATAGTTTCCTTCCTATCCGTCAGATATAAATCGGACGGACTCTTATAAAAAACAGAGTTGGTGATGATGGTGTGCCTGCCATCCTGCAATATAGGCCGTCCGATTTATATCTGACGGATAGGAAGGAAACTATGGCAATTTTGCAAAAAGGTACCCACACACCTCTCCACATTTGCAAATAAGGCCTTCCCTCGTTCATCCATTTCTCTCACAAGATAAACTAGTCATACAAATGCATCTTGATGTTACGTGCAACACACGAGCATCTTGCTAGTAAGAGTAGAAATATGAACATGTACAATAACAAATATATATATATATGATCTGAGAGTATATTCAATAATGAATCTAATGGTATTGATTTGTTATTGTATATGTTATTATTTCTGTCTATAAACTTTGTCAAAGTTTACAAAGTTTGACTTTGAGCAAAGCTAAAATGCGACGTAAATAAAAAAGAGGGAGTACGCAGGGACTAGTATACTCCCTCCGTCCTTGAAAGAGTGTACTTTGAACTTCGTTGGAGAGTCAAACTCTTTGAAAGTTTGACCGAGTTTGTGCAAAAATATATGAATGTTTGTGAAACCAAATAGGTATATGCTACCTCTTGAGCATGCGTTGGTTTTCCCTTGAAGAGGAAAGGGTGATGCAGCAAAGTAGCATAAGTATTTCCCTCAGTTTTTGAGAACCAAGGTATCAATCCAGTAGGAGATAACACGCAATTCACCTAGTACCTACACAAACAATCAAGAACCTCGCAACCAACGCGATAAAGGGGTTGTCAATCCCTTCAGGGTCACTTGCGAAAGTGAGATCTGATAAAGATAGTAAGATAAATATTTTTGGTATTTTTGTTGTATACATTGGAAAGTAAAGATTGCAAAATAGTAAACGAGATGCGATGTAAATAAAAGAGATGCAATATAATAAGAAA
This sequence comes from Triticum urartu, assembly GCF_056163025.1. NCBI lineage: Eukaryota > Viridiplantae > Streptophyta > Magnoliopsida > Poales > Poaceae > Triticum > Triticum urartu. Next base: position 416,901,259 of record NC_141877.1, on the reverse strand, counting down.
GAGAGCCCGGGGCCATAGGTTTCACTAGTGGCTACTCTCATGATAGCAAGTATTACGGTGGGTGAACAAATTACTGCCGAGCAATTGATAGAAGAGCGCATAGTTATGAGAATATCTAGGCAATGATTATGAACATAGGCATCATGTCTGTGTTAAGTAGACCGAAACGATTCTACATCTACTACTATTACTCCACACATCGACCGCTATCCAGCATGCATCTAGAGTATTAAGTTCATAAGAACAGAGTAATGCTTTAGGCAAGATGACATGATGTAGAGGGATAAACTCAAGCAATATGATATAAACCCCATCTTTTTATCCTCGATGGCAACAATACAATGCGTGTCTTGCTGCCCCTACTGTCACTTGGAAAGGACACCGCAAGATTGAACCCAAAGCTAAGCACTTTTCCCATTGCAAGAAAGATCAATCTAGTAGGCCAAACTAAACCGATAATTCGAAGAGACTTGCAAAGATATCAAATCATGCATATAAGAATTCAGAGAAGAACCAAATATTGTTCATAGATAAACTTGATCATAAATCCACAATTCATCGGATCTCAGCAAACACACCACAAAAAGTATTACATCGAATAGATCTCCAAGAACATCGAGGAGAACTTTGTATTGAGAACCAAAGAGAGAGAAGAAGCCATCTAGCTAATAACTATGGAACCGAAGGTCTGTGGTAGACTACTCACACATCATTGGAGAGGCTATGGTTTTGATGTAGAAGCCCTCCGTGATCAAATCCCCCTCCGGCAGATCGCCGGAAAAGGCCCGAGATGGGATCTCACAGGTACAGAAGGTTGCGGCAGTGGAAAAGTGGTTTCGTGGCTCCCCCTAATGTTTTTAGGTTATAAGAGTATATATAGGCGAAACAAGTATGTCGGTGGATCTCCGTGGGGCCCACGAGGGTGGGGGAGCGCCTACCCCCTGGGTGCGCCCTCCTACCTCATGGAATCTTCGCAGAGTTTCAGACTTCCACTCCAAGTCTCCTGGTTTGCGTTTGTTCCAATAAAGATCCTCACGAAGGTTTCATTCCGTTTGGATTTTGTTTGATATTCCTTTTCTGCGAAACACTAAAATAGGCAAAAACAAAAACTGGCATTGCGCCTCCGGTTAATAGGTTAGTCCCAAAAATAATATAAGAGAGCATATTAAAGCCCATTGAGCATCCAAAACAGATAATATAATAGCATGGAACAATAAAAAATTATAGATACGTTGGAGATGTATCTGTTGGAAATATGCCCTAGTGGCAATAATAAAATGGTTATTATTGTATTTCCTTGTTCATGATAATTGTCTATTGTTCATGCTATAATTTTATTAACTGGAAACCGTAATACATGTGTGAATACATAGACCACAACATGTCCCTAGTAAGCCTCTAGTTGACTAGCTCGTTGATCAATAGATGGTTATGGTTTCCTGACCATGGACATTGGATGTCGTTGATAATGGGATCACATCATTAGGAGAATGATGTGATGGACAAGACCCAATCCTAACCATAGCACAAAATCGTATAGTTCGTCTGCTAAAGCTTTTCTAATGTCAAGTATCATTTCCTTAGACCATGAGATTGTGCAACTCCTGGATACCGTAGGAATGCTTTGGGTGTGCCAAACGTCATAACGTAAGTGGGTGGCTATAAAGGCACACTACAGGTATCTCCGAAAGTGTCTGTTGAGTTGGCACGAATCGAGACTGGGATTTGTCACTCCGTGTGACGGAGAGGTATCTCTGGGCCCACTCGGTAATGCATCATCATAATGAGCTCAATGTGACTAATGAGTTAGCCACGGGATCATGTGTTACGGAACGAGTAAAGAGACTTGCCGGTAACGAGATTGAACGAGGTATGGGGATACCGACGATCGAATCTCGGGCAAGTAACATACCGATAGACAAAGGGAATTGTATACATGATTGATTGAATCCCCGACATCGTGGTTCATCCGATGAGATCATCGTGGAACATGTGGGAGACAATATGGGTATCCAGATCCCGCTATTGGTTATTGGCCGGAGAGATGTCTCGGTCATGTCTGCAAGGTTCCCGAACCCGTAGGGTCTACACACTTAAGGTTCGATGACGCTAGAGTTGTTATGGGAAATAGTATGTGGTTACCGAAGGTTTTTCGGAGTCCCGGATGAGATCCCGGACATGCCGAGGAGTTCTGGAATGGTCCAGAGGTGAAGATCGATATATTGGATGAAGGGTATTGGAGTCCGGAATTGTTCCGGGGGTACCGGGTGACGACCAGCGTGTCCGGAAGGGGTTTCGGAGGCCCCGACAAGCGTTGGGGGGCTTTATGGGCCAAGGGGAGGGGGCACATCAGCCCACTAAGGGGCTGAGCGCCCCTCCCACCCCATCTCACGTAACTTGGAGAGGTGGGGGCGCCTCCCCAAAGGCAGCCAGCCCTCCCGGCTTGGGGGGCAAGTTTCCTGGGGGTGGGTGCGCCCAAACCCATCTAGGGTTTTCCCTGTGGCCGCCGCCCCTCCCCTAGGGAACCCTAGGGTGACTCCTCCATCCCCCTTCTCCCTATATATAGTGAGGGAGAGAGAGGGCAGCCGCACCCCTTCCCTAGCGCAGCCCCTCCCTACTCTAACTTTTCCTTCTCCTCCGTAGAGCTTGGCGAAGCCCTGCAGGAATACCACAAACTCCACCACCACGCTGTCATGCTGCTGGAGTTCTCCCTCAACTTCTCCTCTCCTCTTGCTGGATCAAGAAGGTGGAGACGTCCCCGGGCTGTACGTGTGTTGAACACAGAGGTGCCGTCCATTCGGCGCTAGATCGGATCTTCCGCGATCTGAATCTCCGCAAGTACGACTCCATCAACCGTGTTCTTGTAACGCTTCCGCTTAGCGATCTTCAAGGGTATGAAGATGCACTCCCTCTCTCTCGTTGCTAGCATCTCCTAGATTGATCTTGGTGACACGTAGGAAAATTTTGAATTATTGCTACGTTCCCCAACAGTATCAAGCATCACCAAGCTTAATTCCTGCTCGTCCTCGAGTAGGTAAATGACAAAAACATAATTTTTGATGTGGAATGCTACCTAACATAATTTTCAATGTAATTTTATTTATTGTGGCATGAATGTTCAGATCCGAAAGATTCAAGACAAAAGTTTAATATTGACATAAAAATAATAATACTTCAAGGATACTAACCAAGCAATCATGTCTTCTCAAAATAACATAGCCAAAGAAATCTCGTCCCTACAAAATCATATAGTTTGGCCATGCTTCATTTCCGTCACACAAAATGCTCCCATCATGCACAACCCCGATGACGAGCCAAGCAATTGTTTCATACTTAGCCTTTTCAAACTTTTTCAACTGTTACACAATATATGAGCGCGAGCCATGGGCATAGCACTATGGGTGGAATAGAATGGTGGTTGTGGAGAAGACAAAAGGGAGGAAGATAGTCTTACATCAACTAGGCGTATCAATGGGCTATGGAGATGCCCATCAATAGATATCAACGTGAGTGAGTAGGGATTGCCATGCAAGGGATGCACTAGAGCTATAAGTGTATGAAAGCTCAACAAAAGAAACTAAGTGGGTGTGCATCCAACTTGCTTGCTCACGAAGACCTAGGGAAATTTGAGGAAGCCCATCATTGGAATATAAAAGCCAAGTTCTATAATGAAAAATTCCCACTAGTATATGAAAGTGACAACATAAGACACTCTATCATGAAGATCATGGTGCTACTTTGAAGCACAAGTGTGGAAAAGGATAGTAAGATTGCCCCTTCTCTCTTTTTCTATCATTTTTTTGTTTGGGCCTTTTTTTATGGTCTCTTTTTTTCGTCCGGAGTCTCATCCCGACTTGTGGGGGAATCATAGTCTCCATCATCCTTTCCTCACATGGGACAATGCTCTAATAATGAAGATCATCACACTTTTATTTACTTACAACTCAAGAATTACAACTCGATACTTAGAACAAGATATGACTCTATGTGAATGCCTCTGGCGGTGTACCGGGATGTGCAATGAATCAAGAGTGACATATATAAAAAATATGAAAGGTGGCCATGCCACAAATATGATGTCAACTACATGGTCATGCAAAGCAATATGACTATGATGAAGCGTGTCATAATAAACGAAACGGTGGAAAGTTGCATGGCAATATATCTCGGAATGGCTATGGAAATGCCATAATAGGTAGGTATGGTGGCTGTTTTGAGGAAGGTAAATGGTGGGTTTATGGTACCGGCGAAAGTTGCGCGACACAAGAGAGGCTAGCAATGGTGGAAGGGTGAGAGTACGTATAATCCATGAACTCAACATTAGTCATAAAGAACTCACATACTTATTGCAAAAATCTACAAGTCATCAAAACCAAGCACTACACGCATGCTCCTAGGGGAATAGATTGGTAGGAAAAGACCATCGATCGTCCCCGACTGCCACTCATAAGGAAGGAAGTCAAAAAACACCTCATGTTTCAAATTTATCACACAACGGTTACCATACATGCATGCTATGGGACTTGCAAACCTCAACGCAAGTATTTACCAATTTCACAATTACTCAACTAGCACGACTCTAATATCACCATCTTTATATCTCAAAACAATTATCAAGTATTAAACTATTCAATGCACTCTATATGAAAGTTTTTATTATACCCATCTTGGATGCCCATCATATTAGGACTAATTTCATAACCAAAGCAGAATGCCATGCTGTTCTAAAAGACTCTCAAAATAATATAAGTGAAGCATGAGAGATCAACAATTTCTATAAAATAAAACCACCACCGTGCTCTAAAAAGATATAAGTGAAGCACTAGAGCAAAATTATCTAGCTCAAAAGATATAAGTGAAGCACATAGAGTATTCTAATAAATTCCGATTCATGTGTGTTTCTCCCAAAAGGTGTGTACAGCAAGTATGATTGTGGTAAACTAAAAAGAAAAGACTCAAATCATACAAGACGCTCCAAGCAAAACACATATCATGTGGTGAATAAAAATATAGCCTCAAGTAAAGTTACTGATAGACGAAGACGAAAGAGGGGATGCCTTCCGGGGCATCCCCAAGCTTAGGCTTTTGGTTGTCCTTGAATTTTACCTTGGGGTGCCTTGGGCATCCCCAATCTTAGGCTCTTGCCACTCCTTGTTACAAAATCCATCAAATCCTTACCCAAAAACTTGAAAACTTCACAACACAAAACTCAACAGAAAATCTCATGAGCTCCGTTAGTATAAGAAAGCAAACCACCACTTTAATGTACTGTAATTAACTCATTATTTATTTATATTGGTGTTAAAACTACTGTATTCCAACTTATATATGGTTCATACCCCCCGATACTAGCCATAGATTCATCAAAATAAGCAAACAACACACGAAAAACAGAATCTGTCAAAACAGAACAGTGTGTAGCAATCTGGAGGTTTCGAGTACTTCTGTAACTCCAAAAATTCTGAAAAATTAGGAAAACCTAAATAATTTGTATATTGATCTACTGAAGTTGGAATTGATATTTTTTAGCTCTCTGGTAAAAAATGAAAATTATTCTCGTGAGCACATACTTTCTGTTTTTTTCAGCAAGATCAAACAACAATCACCCAAGAAGATCCTAAAGGCTTTACTTGGCACAAACACTAATTAAAACATAAAAAACACAATCATAACAGAGGCTAGATAAATTATTTATTACTAAACAGGATCAAAAAGTAAAGAACAAAAATAAAATTGGGTTGCCTCCCAACAAGCGCTATCGTTTAACGCCCCTAGCTAGGCATAAAAGCAAGAATAGATCTAGGTATTGTCATCTTTGGTATGCAATCCATAAGTGGCTCTCATAATTGATTCATAAGGCAATTAAATTTTCTTTCTAGGAAAGTGTTCCATACCTTTCCTTAACGGAAATTGAAATCTAATGTTTCCTTCTTTCATGTCAAAAATTGCACCAATCGTTCTAAGGAAAGGTCTACCAAGAATAATAGGACATGTATGATTGCAATCTATATCAAGAACAATGAAATCTATGAGCACATAATTCCTATTTGCAACAGTAAGAACATCATTAATCCTTCCCATAGGTTTATTAATGGTGGAATCCGCAAGGTGCAAATTTAAAGAACAATCATCAAATTGACGGAAACCTAACACATCACACAAAGTTTTTGGAATCGTGGAAACACTAGCACCCAAATCACACAAAGCATAGAATTCATAATCTTTAATCTTAATTTCAATAGTAGGTTCCCACTCATCATAAAGTTTTCTTGGAATAGAAACTTCTAGTTCAAGATTTTCTTCATAGGATTTCATTAAAGCATCAACGATATGTTTTGTAAAAGCTTTATTTTGATCATAAGCATGAGGAGAATTTAACATGGATTGCAACAAGGAAATACAATCTATCAAAGAGAAATTATCATAATTAAATTCCTTGAAATACAAAATAGTTGGTTCATTGCTATCTAAAGTTTTGACCACTTCAATCCCACTTTTATTAATTTTAGCATCAAGATCTAAAAACTCCGAATCATTGGGACGCCTTTTAACTAAAGTTGAATCATCTCCAGTCCCATCTTTATCAAGATTCATATTGGAAAACAAAGATTTAATAGGAGACACATCAATCACTTTTAGATCTTCATCATTATTATCATGTAGATCCTTCGGTTTAGCGGCCATCTAATTAACTAAGGTGGCTTGCTTATCCGAAATTTGACCTACTAAATTTTCAAGATGAGCAAACTGAGATTTCAAACCATAAAATTCTTTAGACATATCATCGAGCTCTTTATTCATGTACTCCATAAAGCCTTTCTATTCTTTAAGCTCGTTTCTAAAGAAATTATTGTGCTCGAATTGCAAAGACATAAAGGTTCCAACGTTGTTCTCAATTTCTTCCAACCTTCTAAGGTGAGGATCAACACTTTTAGGCAAGGCCATCAGGGAAAACAGGCACACAAGAGGCAAACGAAAGAAGGCGAACAAAAAAGGGGCGAATAAAATGGCAAAGGTGAAGTGGGGGAGAGGAAACCGAGAGGCAAGTGGCAAATAATGTAATGCGAGGGAGAAGAGTTTATGATGGGTACTTGGTATGTCTTGACTTGAGCGTAGATCTCCCTGGCAACGGCGCAAGAAATCCTTCTTGCTACCTCTTGAGCATGCGTTGGTTTTCCCTTGAAGAGGAAAGGGTGATGCAGCAAAGTAGCGTAAGTATTTCCCTCAGTTTTTGAGAACCAAGGTATCAATCCAGTAGGAGATAACATGCAAGTCACCTCGTACCTGCACAAACAATTAAGAACCTCGCAACCAACGCGATAAAGGGGTTTTCAATCCCTTCACGGCCACTTGAAAAAGTGAGATCTGATAAAGATAGTAAGATAAATATTTTTGGTATTTTTGCTGTATAGATTGGAAAATAAAGATTGCAAAATAGTAAACGAGATGCGATGTAAATAAAGGAGATGCAATATAATAAGAAAGAGACCCGGGGGCCATAGGTTTCACTAGTGGCTTCTCTCATGATAGCGAGTATTACGGTGGGTGAACAAATTACTGCCGAGCAATTGATAGAAGAGCACATAGTTATGAGAATATCTAGGCAATGATTATGAACATAGGCATCACGTCTATGTTAAGTAGACCGAAACGATTCTGCATCTACTACTATTACTCCACACATCGACCGCTATCCAGCATGCATCTAGAGTATTAAGTTCATAAGAACAGAGTAATGCTTTAGGAAAGATGACATGATGTAGAGGGATAAACTCAAGCAATATGATATAAACCCCATCTTTTTATCCTCGATGGCAACAATACAATATGTGCCTTTCTGCCCCTACTGTCACTAGGAAAGGACACCGCAAGATTGAACCCAAAGCTAAGCACTTCTCCCATTGCAAGAAAGATCAATCTAGTAGGCCAAACTAAACCGATAATTCGAAGAGACTTGCAAAGATATCAAATCATGCATATAAGAATTCAAAGAAGAACCAAATATTGTTCATAGATAAACTTGATCATAGATCCACAATTCATCAGATCTCAGCAAACACACCACAAAAGGTATTACATCGAATAGATCTCCAAGAACATCGAGGAGAACTTTGTATTGGGAACCAAAGATAGAAGAAGCCATCTAGCTAATAACTATGGACCCGAAGGTCTGTGGTAAACTACTCACACATCATCGGAGAGGCTATGGTGTTGATGTAGAAGCCCTCCGTGATCGAATCCCCCTCTGGCAGATCGCCGGAAAAGGCCCCAGATGGGATCTCACGGGCACAGAAGGTTGCAGCGGTGGAAAAGTGGTTTTGTGGCTCCCCTGATGTTTTTTGGGTATAAGAGTATATATAGGTGAAAGAAGTACGTTGGTGGAGCTCCGTGGGGCCCACGAGGGTGGGGGCGCGCCTACCCCCTGGGTGCGCCCTCCTGCCTCGTGGAAGCTTCACGGAGTTCTAGACTTCCACTCCAAGTCTCCTGGTTTGCGTTTGTTCCAAGAAATATCCTCGCGAAGGTTTCGTTCTGTTTGGATTCCATTTGATATTCCTTCTCTGTGAAACACTAAAATAGGCAAGAAAACAGAAACTGGCACTGGGCCTCCGGTTAATAGGTTTGTCCCAAAAATAATATAAAAGAGCATATTAAATCCCATTAAACATCCAAAACAGATAATATAATAGCATGGAACAATAAAAATTATAGATACGTTGGAGACGTATCAGTATATGATGAAAATATATTATATCATGAATCGAATGCTACTAATTTGACGGCATAAATATTGGTGTATTATTGTATAAATACAGTCAAACATAAAAAAGTTTGACTTTTCAAGAAAGTTGGAAATACACTCTTTGAAGGACGGAGGGAGTAGTTACTACTGCCAAAACATGGTAAGTTGGACCCCTAAATGCGGGCACAGACTGAGCACACCTCAATTATTCTTTCAAACAGTCAGACACCTACATTTAGCACACCATCCGGCTACTTAATGAAGTGTTACGCTTCACTACTTGAAAAGGAAAAGGGTGGTACCGTACCCAAAACCACCACACTTGGGGCTAGGGTAACAACTTGGTATTGTACCACATTTGAACCAGGGCACAAAAACCACATGTTCTGCCCCTAATGCGCAACGTGGAGCACTGACGCTCGAATATGGCCGGTAAAACAGGGAAACCAACATGTGGGGCACACCTGTCGAGACGACGTGGCGCAGACTAGTCCAATGGAGGATCTAGCCCGCGACCTTCTCGCTACCAGCAACCGTTCATGTGGGTCGTGGGGGCCAGCAACATGGTGCAGCTCCAGCACCGCCTCTAGACAGGGCGACCACGGTGAGCGACATGCTCATCGTCGCTAGACACGGTAGGTTTTAGTGTGCCGAGGGTGGCGTTAGCGTTGTGGCACGACCAGTAGATCAACACCCAGCTCATCGAGGATGCACAGGGCACCAAAGTGCACGCGCGCCGCGACGCGTCTGCGGAGTGGTGTAGCGCGGCCAACTACATCCCCAGGACCTGAGACCATGCCAAGTCATCTTTCTTTTTCAATGACATGTGGGGTCGCATGTGAGCAAATGGCATCTCCAATGTTGCCACGACCACAGCTAAATACCCAGGCACACCAAAAACCCTCATCCCTCGCACCGTCGCACGGTGCGTTCCTAGCCAGCGCCAGCTGCCTGCATTCATGTCGTCCATCCGTATCACGTCGTTAAGAGGCTCGGTGCCCGAGGAACCAACTCTGGCGACTTAATGACGTGCCCAGACGCTTTGGCCTCACCAGAATGCGCTACTTAAAGCGGCAATGCCCGGCTAACCTCCACACCATAGCACATCGTCCTGCTACCTGGCACCACATCTGCCATGACCGCGAGCGCGAACGCTCTACTGGAGAGCTTGTCTTCGGGGATGAAGCTCGAGGTCGCCGCCCTCGCGATGCAATAGTAGCATAGCCGGACACGGACGCGACCGCACAAGTGGTGGCCACGCTGGCGGCCAACGACGGGAGCACCGTCAGCCACGTGTCCTACTTGCTGCCGTCCAACGTCCGGCACCGCTGCGGTCGGAGAATCCTCCGAGGATGAGTAGGGCATGGGAGGCGGCAGGGCATGGTGTGCCAACTGGCCAGTCCGTCTCCCGTGTTCTACTCTTCCTCGCCGGAGAGCGCAACTTCGTCTTGAACCCCGCCCCATACATGGAGATCGCAGATGGAGGACGTCGGTCGCCGCCATAGAATAGGTTTAGGGTCGGGTTTCTTATATTTTTCTGTCCTAAATGTAATGAAAATCTGCCGTGTTTGCATTAATCTCGGTCGATGTATATGAACTTTCACAATAATATAGTATATTGTAGGAGTACTAGCAAGATGCCCGTGTGTTGCACGGAACATCAAGATCTTGTGGGAGAAAAGGATGAACGAGGGAAGGCCTTATCTGCAAATGCGGAGAGGAGTGCGGGTAAATTGTCATAGTTTCCTTCCTATCCGTTAGATATAGATCGGACGACCTATATTGTAGGATGGCAGGCACACCATCATCACCAACTCCGCTTTTTATTGAACCGAGACAAAGCTAACATGCGAAGTAAATAAACACATAGGGTCTACATACACAATTTATCCTAAGCACTCCAATAGTACGTCCACTACACATTCACGCATTTCACATCTTTCTACATCTACGGGAACCTACAAAAGGATTAACATAAATTGCCTCTCTCTCTCTCCTCCCTGATTTTCATGGTGGTGGGCCCCTCCCGCCCCCAATATACAGTCAACAGCTCACTCGTTTCACATTACGTTAATGACGTAACTGGGATTACATAGGTGTAACATTACTCGTCCTAACTAAGCCAACCTCCTAGCATATCGCGCGGGAAAAGACCCGGCCGCGCCATTTTAGTCGGGATTACCGGATTACTAGTAGTAATATCAATGGATCGTGCGAAGCACCAAGTTTTTTTTTGAGTGAGCGAAGCACCTAGTTTAAAAGGAAAAAAGGTGGTACACTCACAACAGCCATGTCGCGGTCGCATTGCACCCCACACACGTTCGGTCCTACACACGACTCACGCAAATGGAATGCGCTTCGGCTTGCCTCTTCATTGACACGTGGGACTGCACTTGGAGAAACTACGCGTAAATCCCCCCCGAAAAAATTCCCCCCAAATCCCAAATTCAACCGCCCTTCGGCCAACTAGCCAATAATATTTCCCAAACCCCCCTCCCCATGTCCCCCTCCACTCCATTCGCTCCACCAAAGCCGCCCTCCCCGCCGCGTTGATACGTCGGTGCCGTGGTTCATCGAGGGGACGCACGGCGATCCTCTCGCTCCCACAGTACACTCTCGTAGACTGCCGTCCTCTAGCCATGCCACCACTGCTGGCACATTCTTGTGGGGGCGCACGATGGTCAGCGCCGCCACCGCTGGCAACGTTCGTGTGGATACGCATGGCGCTCGGCTTCTCCCACGGTACGCACATTCTAGACTGAGGCCTCGTGCATGTCGGTGTAGCGCTGAATGTTAGATGATAGACATTGTTAATCTCACTGTTTGCGGAAGTAGTTTACAGTCAATATGCTCTGCTTAAGAAGCTTCCTTGCCCTGTTCTGCACTCAATCTGCTTAGCTGAGATGGCATGCCAAGCCCGATTAGTTGCTAAAATATCCTTCCATATATTCATTGTGACGTAGATTGCCATGGTCTAGTAGCCAATCTGCTAGGTGAAATAGCTCTACACCATTTTATACTCAATCTTTGTTGATGCGATGGCCTTCGATAGTTCGATGGCCGTGTGCTCGGCCTCATTGACTGTTGAAAAAGCCTGCCATAATTTAGCACTCAAATTTGTTTGCTGAATTAGCTTTGAATATATTTCATTACTTAGATCTGATCGTCCAAATATCTTGCCATAGCTTTTGACATCGACCTAGGTATTCTTTTCCTGGACTTCATAAAAAAGCATGTATGTTTTTCCTGTAATATGAAGTAGAAGAACTAATTTGTATGTCTAACAGATGGACATGACTTGGATAACTTCTGCTCAAAGATTCTCCGCTGCATATGTCGAGGGTGTTGAAAGCTTCATGAACTTTATCAGAGCTGAGTACGGTGGTCCAAAATCAGATGTGCTCTGCCCTTGTAGCAGTTGTATGAATTTAGTTACAAGACCCAAGTCAACTATGCAAAATCATCTACACTTGTATGGGATGTCGGTCACATATACTAGGTGGGTTCATCATGGTGAAGCTGTGAACATTAATGTTACTAACTACGTGGAAGCAGCAGATCACCATCTTGATCTGCCTGATGCTCAGGTGGAAGAGAAGGAGGGGGTGGTCGTGGCGGAGCCAGTGAATGTGACCAACATTGAAACAATGCTACGAAATGCTCGTGCATTTCGTGAACTTTCACCTGCAGAAGAAAAATGGTGGGCCCGCGTGTCGGAACAATGCATCGTGGCTGTCACCCCAGGAAATAAGCTTTCAGTATTCTCAGCTATGGTCATCTTTCTTAAGTTGAAGACATCTGAGCGGATGACCAACAAATCATTCGATGCGATGTTGGCTGCTTTCCGCAAAGCTTTCCTAGATGTGTCTGAGCTGCCATACACATACAGTAAAATGAAGAATTTCCTTTGTGCAGTTGGAATTGGATATGATATGATCCATGTTTGTAAGAATAATTGTGTTTTGTTCCGGAAGGATTATGCCAACTTAAGTGAATGCCCAAAATGCAAATCATCAAGATGGAAAGATGGTGATGCTGTGAAGAGGATTCCTCATAATGTCCTGAGACATTTTCCAATTATACCAAGATTGCAAAGGTTGTTTCATGATGCTAAAACAAGAGAGGATGTACTGTGGCATTCTAGGAACCAGGAGCACAGAGATCAGAATGTAATGAGCCATCCATGTCATGGTAGTGAGTGGAAAAGCTTCAATCAGAAACACAAAAAGTTTGCTGCTGACCTGAAAAACATTAGACTTGGCTTAGCTTCAGATGGATTTAACCCATTTGGCCACCAGAGCGCCACATATAGCATGTGGTCGGTCCTTGTTATCCCTTACAACATGCCTCCAAATGTCTGCACCAAAGAATCAAACTACATGATGGGCTTGCTCATCCTAGGTCCAAAAAGTCCTGGAAAGGATTTTGATTTGTTCATGGAGCCTCTCGTGGAGGAACTACAACAACTATGGAGGGGTGTTCTCACTCGAGACCTATATTGCAGCCCACCAGCTGATTTCTTTCTGCGTGCTATTATAATTTGGTGTATCCATGATTATCCGGCTTTGGGCACTATGTCAGGGCGAACAACACATGGTTACAATGCATGTGTTTGCTGTGACAGGAATCCGCTGTCGTACGCAATACTTAGCAAGATCTGTTACATTGGACACCACCGTTTACTTGCCAAGGACAAGCCACGTCCTACAAAATACAGAAGACATGTGTTCAATGCAAAGCATGAAAACCGTGATGCGCCAAAGAGGCTCACCGCCGATGAGTTGCAAGTGGAATTAGAGAAGATCAGGCATATTACACAAGGAAACCATCCTGGTAATGGTAGCGGGAAAAGTAAGTGTGGCAGGGCAGAAGAGAGATTATTGTTTACCCGCAGGTCCACTTTGTGGGACTTGGAGTATTGGAAAGATTTGGATCTGTGGCATAATCTTGATGTGATGCACATCGAGAAAAATATATGTGACAGCATTATCGACACACTTCTTAATACTAAAGGCAAGACGAAAGATACCTCAAAATCTAGGATTGATTTGATACACCTGGGTATCAGACAGGATTTGCAGGTGCAAGATGAAGGTAAACCATGGGATATGGCACCAGCTGTGTATGTCTTGGACAAGGTAAAAAGAAAAGAATTATGCGAGGTCCTGTCACGTGTGAGATTACCACATGGATTTGCTTCCAACCCTGAAAAGAGAGTCAGTGCAGATGGAAACAAGGTACAAGGGTTGAAAACTCATGACACCCATGTCCTACTTCAAAGGGTTTTACCTGTTATCCTTAGAGGATTGGGCCGCCTTGACTTATACAGAGCAGTTGCAGAGTTGGGACAATTCTTTAGGGAACTCTGTAGTAGAAATATCAGGGTAGATGCTTTGGAGCATCTTAGAGACAAGATACCAACTATCCTATGCGACCTTGAGAAGATATCTCCTCTAGCCTTCTTTGATGTGATGGTGCATTTGGATGTTCATCTACCTGATGAGGCAGTACTTAGAGGTCCAATACGGTATGGCTGGATGTACCCTATTGAAAGGCGGCTAGGCACTTTCAAGGGCTATGTTAGGAACAGAGCTAGACCCGAGGGTTCCATTGCAGAGGCCTACATTGCTACAGAAGCGTTGACATTCTGCTCAAAATACATTGAAATAGCTGATCAACTTAGCAAAGAGGTGGGTGAAGACAATCCCGGGCACAATGTTTTCAATTATTCTATTTGAGTTACACGGAAGAGTCGACAAGAGGACAAACCTAAAGATTTGGACAAAATGGTTTAGTATGTGTTGAATAACTGTCTTGAGATACTACCTTATATCAAGTAAGTGCTAAGTACTGCAGCTTATACATCATAATCTACTAAACTTGCAGCACATTCTTATATATTTAGATGTTTGACGCGATCACTATGTTGTGCAACATCTACAAAAGGGAGTTACTTCCGCAAAATCCAAGAAACATTGACAAACTGGTTATGGCCGGATTTGCGAAATGGTTCAAGAGCCATGTAAGCTTTTGAATTGCACTGTCAGTTTTTTTAATATATTGAGTACATAAGATGACCGACTTGTCTATTTTCTAACCATAGGTTAACAAGATTCGGGAGGGTGGGCAGGCAGTTGACGATGCCCTTTACGCACTAGCAATGGGTCCTGATACTCGGGTAAGACATTATGAATTTTGCGTTGTTGGAGATGTGCGCTACAACACCCTTGCACGTGATGAACGCAGAAAGACACAAAATAGTGCCATCATGAGCATGGATACGTACGATAGACAGACAACTGAAATGTATGCTAACATAACAGACATTGTTCAGTTGTAGTATATCTCCAGTTTCGAGGATCATCGGTGTGTGGTTCTGTTGTGCTGTCATTGGTATAACCTATTTTCCAGGATCACAAAATCTAGAGCTGATGATTATTTCAAATCCATCAATGTCAAGGCGGCGTACCATACCAACGAGCCTGTTATTTTGGCAAATCAAGCAACACATATATTTTCTTGGAAGACACATTTGCACGTAGCGATGACTGGAGAGTATTGCAAAGGTTTGAGCAGAGGCATTCGTTTAATGAAGTTGCACAACAAGATCATGCTTACACTACTCCTGATGTACAAGACTAAACAGATGTTCCTAATATATTTGAGAACCATCACGTCAATGACGCTGGCGAAACGATTGCCTGTCATGCTGTGGACATACAAGAGTTGATCAAGAAGAAGCCAACGTTCGAGGACATTGAGGATGAAGAAGAAGATGAAACTCTAGGGAATTACGATCCAGACTGATACACATGGCGAAGATGTTGACGCTGCTGCTACGGATGATTATTAGATTGCTTTTGTCATATTTGCCTGTCAGAAGACGTTTTTTATATACTATGTGAAACTGTGTTTTCTATGACAACTAAAACCTGATGAATGTGTTGTTTAGTATTTTGCGGTGAGAACATCACTTGTTATGTATGTTCATTTCGGTTTGGTGATTGTATGATGACTAAAACATGATGACATTGTTGTTTAGTTGTACTCATACTTGGCTGTGAAACTTGAATTTGATGACATAGTTTGCTATTGGATTGCAATTTGCTCGACGTCTTCGAATGGGAAGAAAGCTGACCCGACAGGGCCTCTGCTAATTTATTTATTTATTACCAAAAGGGCCTCTGCTATTTATTTATTTATGAGAAAAAGGGGATACCCCCGATTTCCGTTAATAGAAATCATTAGATGTTCACAACACTACGCCCAGCCTGCTACACAGGTTTCATTCATTACTAGTTTCAGCAAAGTGCTCATGTCATAGCCACTGAATACATCATGAGTGCTACATACACTGCAAATAAAGAGACAATCATCCTACAGAGCACATCAATTTTGCCCATTATCTTCACAAGCTCTTTCATCTCCTCATTGCTGTCAAGGCCGTTCAGTAGCTATTGCTTGGCCATGATCAGAGGAACTACATCTGTAACCTTCTGCTCTGCATCTTCCTCTTCTGTCATTCCTTTAGTTACTTGTCCAACACCCCAACTTGCTGGTATTGGGATTCCTCGGCTAACCAAATAATCAGCGTAGTTGCATTCCCCCACATCAGCAACTTCCCAGAAATACAAATCACACGAATCTTCCCTTTTCTGCATGAATCAAATTGGAAGATCATCAGCCAAACTATTAAAAAAATCAGCAACTGAAAGCAGTAGAACAACACTTAAACATATTATTACTCCATGATTCGGGCATTTGTAGAAGACTCGGCCAGGGTTGAGGATTGTGGTTGAGACGCGATGGATGACTCTGCGTGATTTGCAGCAGTGGGTTGCGGTGCGTATGCCGGCGGGGGTGTGATGAGACCCACAAGCGATGGTACGGGTGGCGACTTGGCGCATATCTGGTTGTTGCCTGCTGAAGAGCAGGTGGACGAGCAGCCAGCGGACATGGTTCTGCGGCCAGAGCTTCTGATGCTAGGCAGAGTAAGTAGAGAAGAGGAGAAGCGAATGTTGGATATGTCAGTTTCATTACTTGCAGAGTAGCATAGCACCATATATAGCCATAGTCTAGGTTTGGATTCGAACCAACTACAGGAGCACGTCTCTCTTTTTTCTAAAACTCAGCAACGTCTCTTTACTGGTACACTAGATTGTTCTGTACGCCTTCTCAAGTCTTTTGTTTTCTTTCTTTTTTTGCAAGGAAGGAAGGAGGACAAAATTGAGAGTTCCTGGGACTCGAACCCAAGACATCTCGGTTGAAAACCAAGGGTGCTAGTCACTTATGTGGTGAACGTTCCCTGGGAGGAGGACGGCAGACGAACGCATTTTCCTCGTAGTTTTAGTTGCGATGCAAGATCGAACAGTCGCAGTTTCAGGAATGTTATCAGGCGAACGAGCCCTGTTTTTCTTTTCTTCCTATATATAAAAAAGTATGCTACTTGGTGTCAGCTTAGTAGACAAAAGATTGTGCCAACCTTGACCGTTGGATTGACATTCAACGTCTGTCGTGTTTCTTCAGTCTCTTCTTCCTCCAGCCGCCAAAGCCAAACCAGCGCTGGTGGGACCGCCTGCTTCGGCCTCCCACGGCTGGCTGTGCTGCCGCACACGCATCGTGGCCACATTGCACCCTAAAACTCTGCGCATCTTCCCCGACTCCTGTTCATTCCCGTCCGAGGCCTCACCATCGTCCTCCGCTTTGGTTCACTCACTGCGGCGCCGCCCTCCGGTGTTGTCAACATGGTCAACAACCAAGAGGAATAAGGAGATGAATGTACATGGTGAGGATGATAGTAGGGACCCAGCAGCGCGCGTAGTAATTTTGTTTTTTCGGGACGGAGAAGGGTATCAACTGGGTTGTTCGAGAGTTGTGGCCCGTCTAGCCCGGGCTTTTATTTCATATGTTTAGCAGATGACCAACCCAATTTGTTTTTTTTCCTTTATGAAAATGGCTAGCCCAACTATTTTGTTTTTTGCAGAATAACCAACGTAGGCCTACTTGCTTTCTACGCCCTGCTGGGCCAGAAATCTTTCAAGACAACTAGGACCCATCGGAAGGGCCTCTGTATTTCACAAAAAAATGTTCCCCCACTGACAGGTCGGACCCACCAGCTATATCTTCACACACAAGGAAGTGCCTCCTTATTACGCACAAAAAATGAATACTCCCCCTGCTAGCTGGGACCCAGCATAGTGGGAGGCTGACTTGTGGACCTACTAAGTTAACGGGGACGGAGGGCTTAACTTAGTCAATATCAACGATTCTAGCGCTAGTGATCATACGATGTCCATCCAACGGCCGTAGTGCTTCTTCAACCTCTGGTCTTCTTGCTCCAGCCGCCCAAAGCAGCACCGGTCGTGTCGCCTGCTCCTGCCTCCCATGGTCAGCTGTGCTACTGCAGAGGCCTCACCGCCCCTACTACTCCCACCGCAGCCGAACCAGTGAACCCTCGCACTCCTCTCCGCGTGGGTATCCACAACTGCGTCTTCCCCGTCTCCGCGTCGTCCCCTTCCTAGGCCTCGCCGCCGTCCACCGCCTTGGTGCTCTCGGCGCGGCGTGGTCAATGTGGTCAACGAACGACTTCCATCGGAAGAGTACTGTACGTGGATAGGCTGACAGCTGGGTCCACGACCATGCCTCCTTATTGCGCGGAAAATAATGATTCCTCCACCTAACAATAGGGACCCACCGGACGGGCCACCGTATTTCGTGAAAAAAATGTTCCCCCTGACTGTTTTGACCCACCAGCTACATCTTCGCACGCAAGGAAGTGCGTCCATATTACGGGGAAAAAATGATTCGCCCCCTGACTGCTGGGACCCACCAGCTACATCTTCGCACGGAAGGAAGTGCCTGACAGTCGGGACCCACCTGGTCGAAGCGTACGTAGCGTTGTCATTCTGGTCGCGAACGTGTACGTACATACGATCAGCCCGTCTGCAGGCTGCAACGATGAACCGTGGCAGTGTAAGGAAGGGCATGTGTCGTAGTAGAGGCGCGAACGTAGCATGTACACATACATACAACGGCTAGGGTGCAAGAAAATAAATACGGCCACGCACGTACATACGGGCGGGGTCTCGAACGCCTACTCGCGCATACAAACAGCCAGGGCTCTTGTACATGGCTGGGTCAGAACGGAGAAACTGCGTCGTCATCGTGTTCACGGGAGGCAACGGAATGCGTCGTGTGTTGGAAATATGCCCTAGAGGCAATAATAAAATGTTATTATTATATTTCCTTGTTCATGATAATTGTCTATTGTTCATGCTATAATTGTATTAAGCGGAAACCGTAATACATGTATGAATACATAGATCGTAATATGTCCCTAGTAAGCCTCTAGTTGACTAGCTTGTTGATCAATAGATGGTCATGGTTTCCTGACCATGGCCATTGGATGTCATTGATAACGGGATCACATCATTAGGAGAATGATGTGATGGACAAGACCCAATCTTAAGCGTAGCACAAGATCGTGCAGTTCATTTTGCTAAAGCTTTTCTAATGTTGAGTATCATTTCCTTAGACCATGAGATTGTGAAACTCCCAGATACCGTAGAAATGCTTTGGGTGTACCAAATGTCACAACGTAACTGGGTGGCTATAAAGGTGCACTACATGTATCTCCGAAAGTGTCTATTGGGTTGGCACGAATCGAGACTTGGATTTGTCACTCCGTATGACGGAGAGGTATCTCTGCGCCCACTTGGTAATGCATCATCATATTGAGCTCAATGTGACTAAGGAGTTGGTCACGGGATCATGCATTACGGAACGAGTAAAGAGACGTGCCGGTAACGAGATTGAACGAGGTATGGAGATACCGGCGATCGAATCTCAGGCAAGTAACATACCGATAGGCAAAGGGAATTGCAGACGGGATTGATTGAATCCTTGACATCGTGGTTCATCCAATGAGATCATCATGGAACATGTAGGAGCCAACATGGGTATCCAGATCCCGATGTTGGTTATTGGCCGGAGAGATGTCTCGGTCATGTCTACATGGTTCCCAAACCCGTAGGGTCTACACACTTAAGGTTCGGTGATGCTAGATTTGTTATGGGAAATAGTATGTGGTTACCAAAGGTTGTTCGGAGTCCCGGATGAGATCCTGAACGTCATTAAGAGTTCCAGAATGGTTCAGAGGTGAAGATTTATATATGGGAAGTCCTCATACGGTCACCGGAAGTGTTCGGGGTTTGCCGGTATTGTACCGGGACCACCGAAAGGGTTCTGGGGGTCCACCGGGAGGGTCCACCTGCCCCGGAGGGCCCTATGGGCTGTATGTGGAGGGGAACCAGCCCCTAAGTGGGCTGGGCACCACCCCCTAGGGCCCATGCGCCTAGGGTTGAGGGGAAACCCTAAAGGGGCGCCCCCTTGGCTTGGGGGGCAAGTTTCCCTTCCCTGGCCGCCGCCCCTCCTCTAGATGGGATCTGAGGGGGCCGGGCCCCCTCCCCCTTGCCCCTATATATAGTGAGGGAGAGAGAGAGCAGCCGCACCCTTCCCCTGGCGCAGCCCCTCCCCCTCTCCTACACCTCCTCCCCCTCTGTAGCGCTTGGTGAAGCCCTGCCGGAGAACCACGAGCTCCATCACCACCACGCCGTCGTGCTGTCGGAGTTCTCCCTCAAATTCTCCTCTCCCCTTGCTGGATCAAGAAGGAGGAGATGTTCCCGGGCTGTACGTGTGTTGAACGCGGAGGCGCCGTTGTTCGGTGCTTAGATCGGAATCGACCGTGATCTGAATCGCTGCGTGTACGACTCCACCAACCACATTCTTGTAACGCTTCCGCTTAGCGATCTTCAAGGCTATGAAGATGCACTCCCTCTCTCTCATTGTTAGTATCTCCTAGATTGATCTTGGTGACACGTAGGATTTTTTTTGAATTATTGCTACGTTCCCCAACAGTGGCATCATGAGCTAGGTCTATGCGTAGATTCTATGCACGAGTAGAACACAAAGCAGTTGTCGGCGATGATTTGTTCAATTTGCTTACTGTTACTAGTCTTATCGGCATTGTGGGATGAAGCGGCCCGGACCGACCTTACACGTATGCTTACGTGAGACTGGTTCCACCGACTGACATGCAGTTGATGCATAAGGTGGCTAGCGGGTATCTGTCTCTCCCACTTTAGTCGGATCGGATTCGAAGAAGAGGGTCCTTATGAAGGGTAAATAGCAATTGGCATATCACTTTTGTGGCTTCTGCGTAGGTAAGAAATGTTCTTGCTAGAAACCCATAGCAGCCACGTAAAACATGCAACAACAATTAGAGGATGTCTAACTTGTTTTTGCAGGGTATGCTATGTGATGTGATATGGCCAAAAGGATGTGATGACTGATATATGTGATGTATGAGATTGATCATGTTCTTGTAATAGGAATCATGACTTGCATGTCGATGAGTATGACAACCGGCAGGAGCCATAGGAGTTGTCTTAATTTATTTTATGACCTGCGTGTCAATGAAAATGCCATGTAATTACTTTACTTTATTGCTAACCATTAGCCATAGTAGTAGAAGTAATAGTTGGCGAGGCAACTTCATGAAGACACGATGATGGCGATCATGGTGTCATGCCAGTGATGATGGTGTTCATGCCACGCCTCAAAGATGGAGATCAAAGGCGCAAGATGATATTGGCCATATCATGTCACTTTATAATTTGCATGTGATGTTTGTCATGTTTACATCTTATTTGCTTAGAACGACGGTAGCATAAATAAGATGATCCTTCACTAAGATTTCAAGAAAGTGTTCCCCCTAACTATGCACCGTTGCGAAGGTTCGTTGTTTCGAAGCACCACGTGATGATCGGGTGTGATAGATTCTAACGTTTGAATACAACGGGTGTAAGGCAGATTTACACATGCAAAACACTTAGGTTGACTTGACGAGCCTAGCATGTACAGACATGGCCTCGGAACACAAGAGACCGAAAGGTCGAACATGAGTCGTATAGTAGATACGACCAACATGGAGATGTTCACCGTTGATGACTAGTTCGTCTCATGTGATGACCAGACACGGCCTAGTTGATTCGGATCATGTATCACTTAGATGACTAGAGGGATGTCTATCTGAGTGGGAGTTCATTCAATAATTTGATTAGATGAACTTAATTATCATGAACATAGTCTAAATTGTCTTTGCAAATTATGTTGTGGATTAATAGCTCGCGCTTTAACTCTTTGTTTTAATACGTTCCTAGAGAAAGACTAAGTTGAAAGATATTGTAAGAAATTGTGTGGACTAGGGCCATAGTCTAAGGATTGTCCTCACTGCTACACAGAAGGCTTTTGTCCTTGATGCACCGCTCGGAGTTGATTCGGATCATGTATCACTTAGATGACTAGAGGGATGTCTATCTGAGTGGGAGTTCATTCAATAATTTGATTAGATGAACTTAATTATCATGAACATAGTCTAAATTGTCTTTGCAAATTATGTTGTGGATTAATAGCTCGCGCTTTAACTCTTTGTTTTAATACGTTCCTAGAGAAAGACTAAGTTGAAAGATATTGTAAGAAATTGTGTGGACTAGGGCCATAGTCTAAGGATTGTCCTCACTGCTACACAGAAGGCTTTTGTCCTTGATGCACCGCTCGGTGTGCCAACCCCTCTGGCGTCGTATGTGGATGTTGTGAACATATGGTAGACACGTTCTGATGACTACCTGATAGTTTAGTGCGCCATGCTTTACAGCTTAGAGTCAGGGCTCCAAAAGCGTTTTGAACGCCATAGAACATATGAGATGTTCGAAGAGCTGAAATTGGTATTTCAGGCTCATGCCCATGTTGAGAGGTTGAGACCTCTGACAAGACCTTTGCCTACAAGATGGAGGAGAATAGCTCAGCCAGTGAGCATCTGCTCAGAATGTCTGGGTACTTCAATCACTTGAATCAAGTAGGAGTTAATCTTCCAGATAAGAGAGTGATTGACAAAAGTTCTCCAGTCGCTATCACCAAGCTACTAGAGTTTCGTGATGAACTATAACATGCAAGGGAAGATAACCCCGGAGCTGTTCATCGTGCTTAAGGCCGTAAAGGTAGAAATCAAGAAGCAGCATCAAGTGTTGATGGTTAACAAGAGCATTGGTTTCAAAGAAGGGCAAGGGCAAGAAGGGAAACTTCTTGAATGGCAATCCACTTGCCGCTCCAGTGAAGAAACCCAAGAACCCAAACCCGAGACAAAGTGCTACAGTTAGGGGAACGGTCATTGGCAGCGGAACTGCCTCAAATACTTGGTAGATAAGAAGGTTGTCAACTTCAACAAAAGTATATTTGATGTGTACCTTACTAGTACTCCTAGTAGCATCTGGGTATTAGATACCAATTCAGTTGCTAATATTGGTAACTCGAAACAAAAGCTACGGAATTAACGGAGACTAGCTAAGGGCGAGGTGACGATGTGTGTTGGAAGTGTTTCCAAGGTTGATGTGATCACCATCGCACGCTCCCTCTACCTTCGGGATTAGTGTCGAACCTAGATAACTGTTGTTTGCATTAGTGTCTGCGTTGAGCATGAACATGATTAGTTCATGTTTATTGCAATACGGTTATTCATTTAAGTCAGAGAATAATGGTTATTCCGATTACATGAATAATACCTTCTATGGTCATGCACCCAATGTGAATGGTTTATTGAATCCCGATCGTAGTTATAAACATGTTCATAACATTGATGCCAAAAGATGTAGAGTTGATAATGATAGTACCACTTTCATGTGGCACTGCCGCTTAGGTCATATTGGTGTAAAGCGCATGAAAGAACCTCCATGCGAATGGACTTTTGAAGTCACTTGATTTTGAATTACTTGACACATGCGAACCAGGCCTCTTTGGCAAGCTGACTAAAACCCCATTCTTTGAAACAATGGAATGGGCAAGTGACTTGTTGGAAATCATACATGTTGATGTGTGCGGTCCGATGAGTGTTGACGCGCGCGGTGGATATCGTTATTTTCTCACCTTCATCGGTGAATTGAGTAGATATGGGTATATTTACTTAATGAAGCATAAGTCTGAAATGTTTGAAAAGTTCAAGCAATTTCAAAGTTAAGTTGAGAATCATCGTAACAAGAAGATCAAGTTCCTTCAATCTGATCAAAGGGAAAGTATATGAGTTATGAGTTTGGCAATCACTAAAGACAAGGTGGAATCATTTCACAGTTGACGCCGCCTGGAACACCATAGCATGATGGTGTGTCCGAACGTCGTAATCGAACCTTATTGGATATGGTGTATGATGTCTCTTACCAATCTACCGCTATTTTGGGGGGTTATGCATTGAAGACAATTACATTCACTTTAAATAGGGCACCATCTAAGTCCGTGGAGACGACACCATTTGAACTATGGTTTGGCAACAAACCAAAGTTGTTGTTTATTAAGGTTTGGGGCTACGATGCTTATGTCGATAGGCTTCGGTCGGAAAAGCTCGAACCAAAGCGGAAAATTGTATCTTCATAGAATACCCAAACAAGGCGATTGAGTATACCTTCTATCTCAGATCGGAGGGCAAAGTGTTTGTCGCTAAGAACAGGTCCTTTCTCGAGAAAGAGTTTCTCTCGAAAGAATTGAGTGGGAGGAAGATAGAACTTTATGAGGTTGTTGAACCTTCACTTCAACCAGAGAGTAGCGCAGCATAGAAAGATGTTTCTGTGGCAACTACGTCAGTTGAAGAGAAAGCTAATGATGATGATCATGAAGCTTCAGATCAAATTACTATCGAACCTCGTAGGTCGACTAGGGTGTGTACAACTTCTCAGTGGTAACCCTACCTTAAAGGTCATGTTGTTGGACAACGATGAACCTATGAGCTATGAAGAAGCGATGGTGGGCCCGGATTCCAACAAATGGCTAGAAGCCATGAAATCCGAGATAGGATCCATGTATGAGAACAAAGTATGGACTTTGGTGGACTTGCCCGATGAACGGGAAGCCATTGAGAATAAATGGATCTTTAAGAAGAAGACAGACACTTATGGTAATTAATGTCACCATTTGTGAAGCTCGACTTGTCTCAAAGAAGTTTTCGACAAGTTCAAGGAGTTGACTATGATGAGACTCTCTTAATCATAGCGATGCTAAAGTCTGTTAGAACTATGTTAGCAGTTGCTGCATTTTCATTTACGAAATCAGGTAGATGGATGTCAAAACAAAGTTTCCTTGACGGTTTCCGTGAGGAAAGTTTGTGTGTGATGCAACCAAAAGGTTTTTGTCAATCCTAAGGATGCTAAAAGGTATGCAAAATCCAGCGATCCTTCTATGGACTGGAGCAAGCATCTCGGAGTTGGAACATACGCTTTGATGAGGCAATCAAAGCATTTGGGTGTATACAAAGTTTGCTAGAAACTTGTATTTGCAAGGAAGTGAGTGGGAGCACTACAGCATTTCTGATAGGTATATATGGATGGCATATTGTTGATCGGAAATGATGTAGAATTTGTAGAAAGCATAAAGGGTTGTTTGAATGGAGTTTTTCAAAAAGAAGACCTGTGTAAAACTGCTTACATGTTGGGTATCAAGATCTATAGAGATAGATCAAGACGCCTGATAAGACTTTCACAGAGCACATACCTTGACATGATCTTGAAGGAGTTCAAGATGGATCAGTCAAAGAAGGAGTTCTTGCCTAGGTTGTGAGGTGTGAAGTTAAGACTTGAAGCTCGACCACGGCAGAAGAAAGAGAAAGGACGAAAGTCGTCCCCTATGCCTTAGCCATAGGCTCTATACGATATGCCATGCTGTGTACCACGATGTGCCTTGCCACGTGTCTGGCAAGGGGGGTAGAAGAGTGATCTAGGAGTGGATCATTAGACATCGGTCAAAAATGTCCTTAGGAATAAGGAATTGTTTCTCATTTATGGAGGTGATAAAAAGTTCGGCGTAAAGGGTTACGTCGATGCAAGCTTTAACACCTATCTGGATGACTCTGAGTAGCAAATCGGATATGTATAGTGGAGCAACCATTTGGAATAGCTCCAAGTGTAGCATAGTAGCAACATCTACAATATGAAATCGTGATTTGTGAAGAACACACGAATTTGAATGTTGCAGACCCGTTAACTGAACCTTCTCTCGTAAGCATAACATGATCAAACCCTAGAACTCATTGAGTGTTAATCACATGGTGATGTGAACTAGATTATTGACTCTAGTAAACTCTTGGGTGTTAATCACATGGCGATGTGAACTAGATTATTGAATCTAGTAAACTCTTCGGGTGTTAGTCACATGGCGATGTGAACTATGAGTGTTAATCACGTAACGACGTGAACTAGATTATTGACTCTAGTGCAAGCGGGAGACTGTTGGAAATATGCCCTAGAGGCAATAATAAAATGGTTATTATTATATTTCCTTGTTCATGATAATTGTCTATTGTTCATGCTATAATTGTATTAACCGGAAACAGTAATACATGTGTGAATACATAGATCGTAATATGTCCCTAGTAAGCCTCTAGTTGACTAGCTCGTTGGTCAATAGATGGTCATGGTTTCCTGACCATGGACATTGGATGTCATTGATAACGGGATCACATCATTAGGAGAATGATGTGATGGACAAGACCCAATCTTAAGCGTAGCACAAGATCGTGTAGTTGGTTTGCTAAAGCTTTTCTAATGTCAAGTATCATTTCCTTAGACCATGAGATTGTGCAACTCCCGGATACCGTAGGAATGTTTGGGTGTACCAAACGTCACAACGTAACTGGGTGGCTATAAAGGTGCACTACAGGTACCTCCGAAATTGAGACTGTGATTTGTCACTCCGTATGACAGAGAGGTATCTCTGGGCCCACTCGGTAATGCATCATCATATTGAGCTCAATGTGACTAAGGAGTTGGTCACGGGATCATGCGTTACGGAACGAGTAAAGAGACTTGCCGGTAACATGATTGAACGAGGTATGCGGATACCGGCGATCGAATTTCGGGCAAGTAACATACCGATAGTGTGACGCCCGGATAATCAAGCTACAGTAATCCCGTACTAATGATGACATGTCACCTCTGTCACTGTAGTTAATCTCGGGTTAATTCGAAACCGTTTCAAATTTAAATCCTAAATAAGTCAAACGACAAAAGTTTTCAAAATATTAAACTAAAATGTTCGGGCTGTGCCAAAAATGGCATAGGTAATTATAGTGCAGCAAACACATTTTTATAAAATGCCTAAATGATTTAAAATGAAATAAAATAGAAAAGAAAAATAAATAAAAAGAAATAAGAACAGAAAACAAACAAATACAAAAAAGGGAACACCCCCCCGCTGGGCCATCTGAGGCCCAGCTGGCCAGCCCAACTAGGCAAAGGCCGAACCGGCCAGCCCACCCCGCACCCCACTCCCTTAACCCCTTGGACACCCAAACCCTAACCGACACCTACCCACTAACCCCCCTCTCGGTCCACTCATCCCCCACCCCCACCCCCCACGAACGGATCTGGATCGAGGGGGCAACCGACGCCCCCGAACTCCCGCTGTCGCCGCGACGCCCCGACCCCGCCGCCCGACGCCGCCTCGCCATTGGACGCCGCCTCGCCGGAGCGCTCCCCCGCCGGCCTGCTTCCCCTCCGGTGCCATCGTCTCTGACCACCACCTCGACACTCGCTGCCCCGTTCCCTACACCACACCGTGAGCTTCCCCCTTTTTCCCCTCTGTCCCCACGGTCACCGTGCCCTGCTACCACTTCGCCCGCGCCCAAAGAACGTCGTCGCCGTGCTCTGGCACCTCCGCGCGCCCCAGCACGCGCCCGCCTCGCCATGCGTGCTCGTCGCGCACCCACTGCGTCCATCGCCGCGGCATGCTGCCGTCACGCTCCCCCGCGCTACCTCGCCCCTGACCAGGTTGCTCGCCGCCGCGGCCGTCCCCTACGGGCACCGCTGCTCCCCAAGGCCCCTTCTTGCTGGAACGCACACGCCGCCGTGGCCGCTTCGACCACCGCACTCCACCCTGCCTCGTCGGACCTCTCCCCCCTCGCCTAGGCTCGTCGTCGCGCGCCCCTGCCCTGCACGGCCTCGCCGAGCTGCACCTGCGCTGCTCCCGTGCCGCTGCTCGCCCCGCTTGCCTCCTATTGCTGCTCGCCGCTGCGAGCTGCTGCTGCCACCCGCCGCCGCCCTCTGCTCACCTCCGTCGCTCTCTGCCGCCCGCCTAGCGCCGCCACCCACCTACCGCGCCGTCCCGCTTGGCCACCGGCGCCGCGCCCTGCGGCAGGCCTGGGCGAGTGCCGTGTCGGGTTCTGCCTGCACCCGCACGCCCCGGTGCCCGTTAACTCGCGCCCGTGCCCGTTTGGCCCATGGGGTCTATGACATATGGGCCCCGCCCACAGAACGTGTAAAAAAACTAGAATTAAAAGAATTAAAAAAATATTAATAATAAAAATAAAAATAATTAATTAATTAACTAAATTAATTAAGTTAATTAATCCTACTTAATTAATCTAATTAACCTGTTAGTTTAAATAAACAGTAATTAGTTTAACTTAAACCCTAATCAACCTAACAGTGTATGACAGGTGGGTCCCACTGGGCCCACATGTCAGTTTGACCAGTCAACACCTCTATTGACTGCTGACATCATGCTGACGTCATGATGACATCAGCAAACACTATTTTGGATAATGTTGAATTAAATTAATTAAATAAATTCTAAATATGATTTAGAACTTTAGAAAATCATATAAAATAAACTGTAGCTCAGATGAAAATACTTTTTACATGAAAGTTGCTCAGAATGATGAGACGAATCCGGTTACGCAGCCCGTTCTTCCACCACGCATCCCTAGCATAGCAAACACGCAACTTTCCCCCTCCGGTTCATCTGTCGAAAACGCGAAACACCGGGAATACTTTCTCGGATGTTTTCCCCCTTCACCGGTACCACCTCATACCGCGTTAGGGCACACCTAGCATCACGCTTTGTCATGTCATGCATCGTCATGCATTTGTTTGCAATATATTTATTGTTTCTTCCCCCTCTTCTCTCGCTAGACACCGAGACCGACGTCGCTGCTACCCAGTACGACTACGGTGTTGACGACCCCTCTCTCTTGCCAGAACAACCAGGCAAGCCCCCCCCCTTGATCACCAGATATCGCCTACTCTCCTCTATACTGCTTGCATTAGAGTAGTGTAGCATGTTACTGCTTTCCGTTAATCCTATCCTGATGCATAGCCTATCATTGTTGCTAAAACTGTTGATACCTTACCTGCAATCCTAAATGCATAGTATAGGATGCTAGTTTATCATCAGTGGCCATACATTCTTGTCCATCTGCCATGCTATACTATCGGGCCGTGATCACTCGGGAGTTGATCACGGGTATATACCTGTACTTTATACATGATACATGTGATGACTAAAGTCGGGTTGGCTCGGGGAGTACCCGCGAGTGATTCACGGATTGGGGGCTGAAAGGACCTTTGTCCCGATGGCCCTCTGGGTGGATCGTTGTGGCGGAGCGACAGGGCAGGTTGAGACCACCTAGGAGAGAGGTGGGCCTGGCCCTGGTCGGCGTTCGCGGTGTCTTCAAGATAACACGTTTAACGAGATCTTGGTATTTGATCTGAGTCTGGCTACTGGCCTATACGCACTAACCATCTACGCGGGGACAGTTATGGGCACTCGACGTCGTGGTATCAGCCGAAGCCTTCGTGACGTCAGCGACTGAGCGGCGCGCGCCGGGTTGGACCGCGTAACGCAACTTCCTTTGTAATGGAGGTTGCTAGGTCTGCTCACCGGCCGCGTTCGCAACGTGCAGGTGTGCAAAGGGTGATGGGCCCAGACCCCTGCACCATAGGATTTAGACCGGCGTGCTGACCTCTCTGTTGGGCCTAGGTAGGGCTGCGGCGTGTTTATCTTTCGAGGCCGGGCATGACCCAGGAAAGTGTGTCCGGCCAAATGGGATCGAGCGTGTTGGGTTATGTGGTGCACCCCTGCAGGGAAGTTAATCTATTCGAATAGCCATGATCTTCGGTAACAGGACGACTTGGAGTTGTACCTTGACCTTATGACAACTAGAACCGGATACTTAATAAAACACACCCTTCCAAGTGCCAGATACAACCGGTGATCGCTCTCTAATAGCGCGACGAGGAGAGGATCGCCGGGTAGGATTATGCTATGCGATGCTACTTGGTGAACTTACCATCTACTCTCTTCTCCTGCTGCAAGACGGAGGTTACCAGAAGAGTAGTCTTCGAAAGGACTAGCTATCCCCCTCTTATTCCGGCATTCTGCAGTTCAGTCCACATATGATAGCCTTATTCATTTGATACCAATGCATACATATGTAGTGTAGCTCCTTGCTTGCGAGTACTTTGGATGAGTACTCATGGTTGCTTTCTCCCTCTTTTCCCCTTTCCCTTCTACCTGATTGCTGCGACCAGACGTTGGAGTCCAGGAGCCAGACGCCACCGTCGACGACGACTACTACTACTCGGGAGGTGCCTACTACTACGTGCAGCCCGCTGACGGCGACCAGGAGTAGTTTAGGAGGATCCCAGGCAGGAGGCCTGCGCCTCTTTCGATCTGTATCCTAGTTTCTGCTAGCCTTCTTAAGGCAAACTTGTTTAACTTATGTCTGTACTCAGATATTGTTGCTTCTGCTGACTCGTCTATGATCGAGCTATTGTATTCGAGCCCTCGAGGCCCCTGGCTTGTAATATGATGCTTGTATGACTTATTTTATTTGTAGAGTTGTGTTGTGATATCTTCCCGTGAGTCCCTGATTTTGATCGTACACGTTTGCGTGTATGATTAGTGTACGATTAAATCGGGGGCGTCACAGATAGGCAAAGGGAATTGCATACGGGATTGATTGAATCCTTGTCATCATGGTTCATCCGATGAGATCATCGTGGAACATGTAGGAGCCAACATGGGTATCCAGATCCCGCAGTTGGTTATTGGATAGAGAGATGTCTCGGTCATGTCTACATGGTTCCCGAACCCGTAGGATCTACACACTTAAGGTTGGGTTACGCTAGAGTTGTTATGGGAAATAGTATGTGGTTACCGAAGGTTGTTCGGAGTCCCGGATGAGATCGCGAAAATCATGAGGAGTTCCGGAATGGTCCAGAGGTGAAGATTAATATATGGGAAGTCCTCATACGGTCACCTTAAGTGTTCCGGGTTTGCCGGTATTGTACTAGGATCACCTAAAGGGTTCCGGGGGTCCACCGGGAAGGTCCACCTGCCCCGGAGGGCCCTATATATGGACTGTATGTGGAGGGGAACCAGCGCCTAAGTGGGCTGGGCGCCACCCCCCCTAGGGCCCATGCGCCTAGGGTTGAGGGGAAACCCTCAAGGGGGCGCCCCCTTGGCTTGGGGGCAAGTTTCCCCTCCCTGGCCGCCGCCCCTCCCCTAGATGGGAGCTGAGGGGGCCGGCCCCCCTCTCCCTTGCCCCTATATATAGTGAGGGAGAGAGAGGGGAGCCGCACCCTTCCCCTGGCGCAGCCCCTCCCCCTCTCCTACACCTCCTCCTCCTCCGTAGTGCTTGGCGAAGCCCTGCCGGAGAACCACGAGCTCCATCACCACCACGCCATCGTGTTGTCGGAGTTCTCCCTCAACTTCTCCTCTCCCCTTGCTAGATCTAGAAGGAGGAGACGTTCCCAGGCTGTATGTCTGTTGAACGCGGAGGCGCCATTGTTCGGCGCTTAGATCGGAATTGATCGTGATCTGAATCGCTGCGTGTACGACTCCACCAACCGCGTTCTTGTAACGCTTCCGCTTAGCGATCTTCAAGGGTATGAAGATGCACTCCCTCTCTCTCATTTCTAGTATCTCCTAGATTGATCTTGGTGACACGTAGGAATTTTTTTGAATTATTGCTATGTTGCCCAACACCGTGTTCATGGGGAGGCAATGGAATTTGTGGTGTTCATCAGGAGCCAACCGGCTTGGACAGAACAGCCGATCGAAACGAGGCCTGGTGTATTGTAGAACAGAGGAAATAGCCTTGTGTTCGACCGGCCACGGTCGAAACTGGATCCTATTCATCGGGAGGGGTTTGGTGTACCGCAAAACGGAGGAAACAGACTTCTCTTGGACCTCCTACAGTCGAAACGGGGTCCTGTTGATCGGGAGGTGTGTGGCGTACTATAAAACGGAGGAAACAGACTTGTGTTGGAGCGCTACAGTCGAAACGAGGGTCCTGTTCATCGGGAGGGGTGTGGCGTACCGCAGAACGGGACTCCATGGGATACTGTTCATCTCCACCGTCGACCTCCTCTAGCCTCCACGGGCTACTGTTCATCCACCGTCGACCTCCTCCAGCCTCCACCTGCGACTGTTCATCCACGGGCTCCTGTTCATCCAGCCTCCACCGCTCCTCCACCGGCTACTGTTCAAGCAACCCTCTCCACGGGGTCATGTTCAACCACCCCTCCACGGGCTACTGTTCATCCAGCTCTCCACCGGCTACTATTCAACCAGCCCTCCACGGGGTCCTGTTTATCCAGCCCTCCACGGGGTCCTATTCATCCACCCCCAACCGGCTCGATCGGGGTCCTATTCATCCAGCGCCAACGGCCTCTACTACCACGGGGTCCTGTTCATCCAACCCCCCACCGGGAACTGTTTATCCAAACCACCCCAACAACGCTCACTGTTCATCCAGAGGCAGCATCGATCGGCTTCAGTTAGCAACAGTAGTGAAAGAATCACTCGGGTTCAGTTAACAACAAGGGATCAATCGCTCGGGTTCAGTAACGTAGCTAGTGCAATCGCTCGGGTTTAGTTAGAGCGTAATGCCTCGCACACACACGCGTACGTACGAGAGAAACGCGCATCGCTCGGCCTCGACCACCCACCGCGACCGGGAACTCCCCCGATATTTTCCTTGCCCTCGCTTCTATCACGGTTTTTTCCGTCATGGACGGCCCAAAGAATGTCATGCAGTTGCGTCTCCGGCCCGCCCAGGACAAAAAGCCCATTTACTGTCATGATTTTTTGTCATAGAAGTTGGAGCCCACCACATCTACGATGATACCGGGTTTTGTCACAATTATCGTCATAGAAGTGTCATAAGCATGACAGAAAAAAATTCGTTCGGCCTAAAATGTCATGGATGTGTCTTTTTCTGTAGTGTTTGGGGATATGATTCTCACAAACCAGAGCTTCTCACAACAAGCCTGATGGTTTCGGTAGGGAACGTTTCACCTTTCTAGACGAAACGATATCCATTACCTCTTCTCGATTTCAATTTTTTTCCTAGTGTCAACATAGAACAACAAGAGTGTTGTGTCAATTTTTGGGATTTTTCGGGGTTTGCTCGGACATTTTTATACATTAACTGGGTTTTCTATGCATTCATGTGCATAATTAAAATTTGAACTATAGGCACATGCTCTAATGCATATAAATTGGTTGAAAATTCAAATATGTGTCCTTGGTTGCATGCTTAGGTCC
The DNA here is from genome assembly GCF_056163025.1 of Triticum urartu. NCBI lineage: Eukaryota > Viridiplantae > Streptophyta > Magnoliopsida > Poales > Poaceae > Triticum > Triticum urartu. The sequence continues at coordinate 416,868,093 of NC_141877.1, read as the reverse complement.
CATGAAAGAAATGAGAATGAATGTCAAACACCCTGCCACCGTCACTCGACCGCAAAGATTGAGATACCTGGTTTTTAAATTCTAGTAAATCCAAAGCTTGTCTGAAATTCATGAATCTTGGCATGCTAGCATGGAGCGGCATCAACATGTCATGGTAAATTTTTTGTCCCATTTGGGGTAGGTTTGGGTATATGCTTCTCACAAACCAGAGCTTTTCACAACAAGCCTGATGGTTTTGGTAGGGAACGTCCCACCTTTGGGGGCGAAACGATATCCATTGCCTCTTATTGCTTTCAAATTTTTTCTCATGTCAACATAGAACAACAGGAGTGTTGTGTCAATTTCTGGATTTTTCAGGGTTCGTTTGGACATTTTTATGCATTACTTGAGTTTTCAATGCATTTATGTGCATAATTCAAATTTGAACTACATGCACATGCTCTAATGCATATAAATTGGTTGAAAATTCAAATATGTGTCCTTGGTTGCATGCTTAGGTCCCATGCAAGAATTGGGAACGAATGTCAAACACCCTGCCACCGTCACTCGGCCACAAACATTGAGATACCTGGTTTTTAAATTCTATTAAATCAAAACCTCGTCTGAAATTCATGAAACTTGGCATGCTATCATGGAGCGGCATCAACATGCTGTGGTAAATTTTTTGTCCCATTTGGGGCAGCTTTGGGTATATGTTTCTCACAAACCGGAGCTTCTCACAACAAGCATGATGGTTTCGGTAGGGAAAGTCCCACCTTTGGGGACGAAATGATATCCATTGCCTCTCATTGCTTTCAAAAAATTTCTCATGTCAACATAGAACAACAGGAGTGTCGTGTCAATTTTTGGGGATTTTTTAGGGTTCGTTTGGACATTTTTATGCATTAGTTGAGTTATCAATGCATTCATGTGCATAATTAAAATTTGAACTACATGCACATGCTCTAATGCATATAAATTGGTTGAAAATTCAAATATGTGTCCTTGGTTGCATGCTTAGGTCCCATGCAAGAAATGGGAATGAATATCAAACACCCTGCCACCATCACTCTGCCACAAACATTGAGATACCAGGTTTTTAAATCCTAGTAAATTCAAAGCTCGTCTGAAATTCATGAAACTTGGCATGCTATCATGGAGCATCATCAACATGCCGTGGTAAATTTTTTGTCCCATTTGGGGCAGGTTTGGGTATATGCTTCTCACAAACCAGAGCTTCTCACAACAAGCATGATGGTTTCGGTAGGGAACGTCCCACCTTTGGGGACGAAACGATATCCATTGCCTCTTATTGCTTTCAAAATTTTCTCGTGTCAACATAGAACAACAGGAGTGTTGTGTCAATTTTTTGGATTTTTCAGAGTTCGCTTGAACATTTTTATGCATTAATTGAGTTTTCAATGCATTTATGTGCATAGTTCAAATTTGAACTACATGCACATGCTCTTGTGCATATAAATTGGTTGAAAATCAAATCTTTTGTGCTTGGGTGCATGCTTAGGTCCCATGCAAGAAATGGGAATGAATTTCAAACACCAGGGCACCGTTGATTGCCAGCAAAACGTTGAGATACTTTGTTTTTAAATTCTAGCAAATCCAAAACTCATCTGAAATTCATGAAACTTGGCATGCTATCATGGAATGGCACCCGACATGCTGTGGTACTTTTCGTGTCCATGTTGAGAGAAGGCGCACTTGAATAACAACCAACAAAGGCATTCTGAAACAAATAGCTGCCACTCTAACATCGCAAACGTTTGTATAATTCAAATCATGTGCGTTATGTTAACCATTCACGTGACGCCACGTGTATTTGTTTTAACGGCTATAGGAGGAGCCATGCGGACAGATGCTTGACTGAATGGGACTCATGCGAGCATAGTCCGGTGCGTAGGCTGGCCAAAAGGCATGAAAACTGTCCTCCAATGCACAGGCTCACCGGGAAGCGTGCATGTTGTATGCTGCGCAGGCTCACTGGGAAGCGAGCCCTTTGAATTCCATGGCCGCCCGCTTCCTCTCCATTAATGGCACCCGAGCTGCTGCTTAATACAGGCGGCCTTACTGTTCGCCTCCCATTCCCCTCGCTGCTGCAGACCTCCACCAACGCCATGGCGTAGAAAGATCATCTGCCACTAGTCTTCAAGTTTGGTGAAGTCGGCTCGGAGCCGGAAGAGATAGAAAATAAGGAGGAATGCGGCCTCATGGACATGACCCAGAACAAGCTGGCCGCGGCGGTTGCTGCCCCCGCTCCCATCCCAGCGCCCGCACCAACGACCATCCCCGTAGCATTGATGGGCTGGTCACCGAGCAATATCGCAGAGATGGAAGCCGCGGGCATCAGCGAGGTCTCCACGGACCCGCACGAGCTCGTGTACATGCCAGCCCCAGCGCTCGTGCATGTGCATGTGCGCACCCCTCCACCCACCGCGGTGCTGGTCCCCGTGCATTTGGCTGCACCCGCCACGCCCGTGCCCGTGCGTGCGCCCCCCTTAGCAACATGGGATGCTGTCATCGACCGCTACCTCTCAGCGCCGCCAGCTGCCGTCCTCTCGCGCCCTGCCTGTCGATCGCGCGATGACATGATGTTTGATTTACATGTGAAGAACATTTTGTGCTGCATTCAAGACTTCAACAATGGCGTCCCGGAGGACGACAACGACAATGGCGGCACGGCACGCCGCCTCTGCCTCCGCCGGAAATAGTTTTTTTCATTGGGTTTAATACTGTATCTCAATCATATGAATATAAATTCGCAGTATGACTGAATGAAAGATATGGTTTGAGCGAACTTGTGGTTTTCTCTCTTAATGTATAGACTTATCAAACGATTTTCTTTTGAAAAAAATGCCAATGATTTTTAAATATAAAACACTCATCACAAACGTTTTAGTTAGAACACCATATGCAAATCGACACCTTCCCCAGGAAGCCAAGGGAAAATGTGCCGAGCAGGATTTGTGCAGCTCTTGATCGCAAACAATTTAGATAGAAGACCCGTAGGCAAAGTGAGAGCAGGATTTGCGCATCTCTTCAACGCAAACAGTCCTTTTGGATGACCCGCGTGCAACCACTTACAAACAATTTGGTAAGATTTGCATCTGTCATATTGGGTATGTTGCCATTTGTCAAACTGGAAAGATTGACATTTGTTGATCTAGTAACATTGCCATTTTTCAACCTTGTAACACTGCGATTTGTCAAAATATGAAGCTAAAAATCACTAGCACTCTCTAATTTTTGCAACTAAAATTCAGTAATTAAGCATAGATTTCATTCATAGGTTAAGCAGTCGTTCTTTATACAAACAGTTCAACTCGATAGCTAAACCGACCAAACTTTTCACCAATTGTTGCCAACCACGTACTGAAATAGCTTGTTCTACTTTATATACTAGCTAATTTTAAGTACGTTGTACAGTTCTACCACATCTATAGTCAGATGAACCGAACAAAATAGCCCCTAAGTACTAGTACAACTACTACATAGGGGCTTTGTACTACTTCCGGCAGCCTCTCCTTTGCCGAGCGCGCTCAGTAAGTGGTAGGGGAGGAGGAGCCTACCGATGAGCTGGACAACTGCTATACGGTGTCTGCCGCTGCTGCACCTCCAGCGACGCTCACCTCGAACACACTCTGCTGCTCCAGACGACTCCTCTCGAAGCAGTGGTTCTCCTCGTAGATCTCCTGATTCCTCACCTCTGAGGCGGCGTCTGCCGCGGCCACAGCGGCGGTAAGGCTCTTTGCGTGTTCGACGAGGTGCTCCTCCTCCTCCCGCAGGAACTCGGTGTAGCGCGCAAGGTCGCTGATGCACGTGCGGGCATCCACCTCCGCCTCCCGCCTTCGGGCAGCGGTGGCGGAGCGGGTGATGACCCCAGTGGTCGATGGTGGGCTGGCGGCCACGGCGGCCGACGATGGGGTGGCAGCCACGACTACCACCTCCCGCCTTCGGGCCGTGGTGGAGGAGCGGGTGATGGCCACGGTGGTCGGTAGTGGGGTGGCGACCACGGCGGCCACCTTCCCCCTTCGGGCCGGCAGTGGAGCGGGCAATGGCCCTGGCTTTCGACGGTGGTGTGGCGGCAACAGCGGCCGACAATAGCTGCCGACGGGCAGCGTTGGCGGAGCGTGTGGTGGGTGTTCCGTGCACACCCAACAAGGACGCCACCCGCACTATAGTACGTAGGGGACTGCACCGCCGCCGCGGTGTAGCCTCCCAGCTAGAGCTGTCCTCTGATGACGGCGGAGTGGCTGAGCGACGACGATGTACCAGTGCCATTGGCGATTGTGGGAGAAGCAGACGGGATAAGCTTTAGGGAGGGAGGGGGAAATGCGACGCTGGACTCGCTGGCTGTGAGGGTTTATATAGCAGGCTGGTAGGCATTGAGATTTTGGGGGTTTCACCAAGTCGGGCGGGAAGCTTGTGCGGGAACCTGCGAGGTTGCGCGGGAACGAGCTCAGCGACGATTCATTGGCGCCGCAGTTTGGCCAAAAGAACGCACCTGTGCGTTGAGCAAGCTTGTGTTGTAAGCCGTCTACGGCAGCGGGGTGACAAGATGTGAAAGAGGAGGACGAAAGACCACGTACACATACGGTTAATAAAAAAATGTTTGCGATTTAATTGTCTACTATACCCCTGTGCTGGTTTATAAGTAGGATTTAACTAATAAAATATGAATGCATGTCGCCAAAGATTATATAGTTGGATTCGTATTTGAACATAGTTTCCAATTATATAACTTTTATAACATGCATTAACATTTTGTTGGTTAAATTTGAGGGCAAAGTATGGCACAGAATATAAAGGGGACTATAGACCAAGACGGAGGTAGTAGCACACGGCCGCTCTCTACGCAGCTACGCAACTGTCGACCGGCTTGTAGGAGACCATTTCTTGCGTGTTCAACTGCTCTATGCGTGTGGTTGCTTGCGGTTGAGGCGGCCGCGGCGCGCTCTGCTCGCGTCCCACCGCGGCGCGCTTTGCTCGCATCCCGCCACGCGCGCACTGCTCTCGCGTCCCTCCGGGTGCTCTGCCCTCATCCCTCCACACGCGTTGCCAGTGTTTGGGGCCGGCGCACGATCATGCACGTTCGTGTGCATGTAGTTGCGCTGGGCACGGCGCGACAATGCAGTTACCCGCTGCAAAAACTGCCATGCGGACGCGTAGAGAATCCAGGCTGCCTGGCCCCCATTTATTCCTGCGGCCATTTACCTTCATCTCTCGCGTCACACGACACAATAGGCACACCCACGACGACACATGAATACAGAGAGGACATCTAGCGGTTCAAATGGCGATCCCCGTGGCTCCAATAGTGCTCCCAGTGGCCGATGACGACAACGGCTGGCAGTTCACCACGCATCACGTAGTGTACACCCACGTGAGGGGGAAGGCCCTCTTGGTGGTGTACACGAATGATCCGGTCTCGGTGGAGAGATCCATCCAAACTATGGAGCAGTTCCTTGCCGAGGACAAGTACCAAGTGGTCGGCTTCGACCTCGAGTACACCATCGGTCGTGCCGGGCACGATCAGAAGATTGTCGTCGTCCAGTTGTGCGTGCGACATGATGTCCTCGTCTACCACTGCCACCTGACCACAAGGCCTTGCGAGCATTTCTCCAGGTTTATCAACAGCTCCAACTACAGTTTCGTTACGGTGGACACCACCAATGATCTAAAAGCGCTCAAGGTTTCGGGCTTGAAATGCTCGAATCTTGTCAACATCCAGCACCACTACAAGGTCTGGGGCAGCAACAAAAACAAACTGAACTACCTGGTTGACCTTGCCTCGGCCATCATCGACCCCTACTACATGAAGATGAGGAATGGGAGCAAGATGGACAAGAACACCTAGCACAGTGTGTGGCATGAGAGACTGGATGAACAACATCTCAAGTATGCGGCCAAGGACGCGTACACAAGCTACGAGATGTACAGGAGGATCGTTGACATGAGGAAGTGTCTTCTTCCTGCCCCTGACGAGGGATCGAGCCACAGAGCAGTGGAGGGACCATCATAAGAAGTAGATGACTAGACGATCGTTTCTCCTACTTTAGAATGCATGCAATTGTTTATTGAGGTGTGTAAATGATATGTATAGTCACTTATGTAATTGGATGTTTATTTCAGTTATATATATACATGTTATTCTTCTTTAGACAGAGCAAATCACACGGCTTATTAGCAGGAATCGCCTGTGTTATCATTGGTCTTCGCACACATTTCTGATTACGGACCTATTTGCCGCGTATCACACACATCTTATTCAGTTGAACCATTTCCATTGTGTTGCATAATCACACACAGTTCATCCTAGTGAACCGTATGCTATATATTGCACACACCTTCATTTGGCTGCCCGTTTCTTTTGCTCCTCCTTATCACAAACAGTTAATTAAACCGAACCGTATGCCCTGCATCGCACACGCAACTAAAATCTGAACCTTGTTTGATGCACCCGTCATCGAAAACGTTTTGCACCCTTTTTAATGGGTTTTTTACACCATCGTTTGCGATTATGGCATCGCACACAGTTTCATCGAAGGGTCTCTGATCATAGTGTCGCGTTTGGACCATCCTGCAGTAGTGCTAAAACTTTAACAAAAACTCTAAACACAAAGATTAGGAACAATCGACTCCTCCCGGCAACGACGCCATAAAAAGGCCTTGATACTTCCTTTTTGTGACCCAGAAATGGAAAGGAAAGTGTCGGGGATATAACCCCGCAATATGACCCACCATACTGAGCCGGGTCATCTAGGTGGCGGCTGATAAAGCAAGGTTCAAGATGGGCCATGGCACTGAGCAACGAGACTAGCAGGGCGGCTTACCGAGTAGGCCGGCTTGCAGCCTAGCATCCGAATACGACGACTCAAGGCCCGGAAGGATAAGCTACCTGGAGCTTCCTTACTTAGGAAGCAAGACAAGTCAGAAGCATACTAAGTCATGGGTCATAGTATGACCCAGACTCTTGTAATCCTTGGGCCTCAACCTGTATATAAAGGCGAGTCCCAGAGGCAGATAGGGTTAAGTTACAATCGATCAATAGCTAGGTCAAGCGAATCCGCTCCCTTGTAATTGATCTCAAAGCAATAAGAAACAAGTAGGAAGTAGGAAATTACCTCGATCGTGAGGGGATGAACCTGGGTAATCCCAATCAAGCCCGACAAGCTAACTGCACGGTTGCCATGTCCTCACGACTAAGTCCTCACACTAGAACATCTGCCGTGACAAAACCACGACAGTTGGCACCCATCGTGGGGCCAGTGCATGGTGGTTTCGAGTTCTTGAAGGGATCTTTCCCAGGGATCGAGGGATACGCCGTTGGCAGGATGACGAAGAGTCGCTGCGCAAGCTCTACATCGACGATGTCGGCTGGGGCCCTGAGGCCGACTCAATCGAGTATGGGTACTGCTACCTCTTGAGAATGCGTTGGTTTTCCCTTGAATAGGAAAGGGTGATGCAACACAGTAGTGTAAGTATTTCCCTCGTTTTTGAGAACCAAGGTATCAATCCTGTAGGAGGTAACACGCAAGTCACCTAGTACCTGCACAAACAAACAAGAACCTCGCAACCAATGCGATAAAGGGGTTGTCAATCCCTTCACGGTCACTTACGAGAGTGAGATCTGATAGAGATAATAAGATAAATATTTTTGGTATTTTTATGGTATAGATTGGAAAATAAAGATTGCAAAATAAACGGTAATAGAAATAGCAAGTTGATATGAAAATAATATGATGGAAGATAGACCCGGGGGCCATAGGCTTCACTAGTGGCTTCTCTCAAGATAGCAAATTCTAAAGAGAAGAGACTTGCAAAGATATTTAAATCATGCATAAAAGATTTCAGAGAAGAATCAAATATTGTTCATAGATAATCTTGATCATAAACCCAAAATTCATCGGATCTCGACAAATACACCGCAAAAAGAATTACATCGAATAGATTTCCAAGAGAATCGAGAAGAACTTTGTATTGAGATCCAAAGAGAGAGAAGAAGCCGTCTAGCTAATTACTATGGACCCGAAGGTCTGTGGTAAACTACTCACACATCATCGGAGAGGCTATGGTGTTGATGTAGAAGCCCTCTGTGATCGATCCCCCCTCCAGCAGAGCACCGGAAAAGGGCCCAAGATGGGATCTCATGGGTACAGAAGGTTGCGGCGGTGGAAATAGGGCTCCTGGATGTTTTCGGGGTATATGGGTATATATAGGAGGAAGAAGTATGTCGGTGGAGCTGAGAGGGGCCCACGAGGGTGGGGGCGCGCCCTCCTGCCTCGTGGCCTCCTCGCTTCTTTCTTGACATCCACTCCAAGTCTCCTGGATCATGTTTGTTCCAAAAATAACTCTCCCGAAGATTTCATTCCGTTTGGATTCCGTTTGATATTCATTTTCTGCGAAACACTGAAATAGGCAAAAAAAACAACAATTTGCACTGGGCCTTTGGTTAGTAGGTTAGTCCCAAAAATAATATAAAAAGGTATATTAAAGCCCATTAGACATCCAAAACAGATAATATAATAGCATGGAACAATCAAAGATTATAGATACGTTGGAGACGTATCAAGCATCCCCAAGATTAATTCCTGCTCGTCCTCGAGTAGGTAAATGATAAAAACAGAATTTTTGATGCGGAATGCTACCTAGCGTAATTCTCAATGTAATTTCCTTTATTGTGGCATGAATGTTCAGATCCGAAAGATTCAAGACAAAAGTTCAATATTGACATAAAATTAATAATACTTCAATCATACTAATAAAGCAATCATGTCTTCTCAAAATAACATGGCCAAAGAAAGTTATCCCTACAAAATCATATAGTCTGGCTATGCTCTATCTTCACCACACAAAGTATTTAAATCATGCACAACCCCGATGACAAGCCAAGCAATTGTTTCATACTTTTGGTGTTCTCAAACTTTTTCAATCTTCACACAATATAAGCATGAGCCATGGACATAGCACTATAGGTGGAATAGAATGGTGGTTGTGGAGAAGACAAAAGGAGAAGATAGTCTCACATCAACTAGGCGTATCAACTGGCCATGGAGATGCCCATCAATAGATATCAATGTGAGCGAGTAGGGATTTCCATGCAACGGATGCACTAGAGTTATAAGTGTATGAAAGCTCAACAAAAGAACTAAGTGGGTGTGCATCCAACTTGCTTGCTCACGAAGACCTAGGGCATTTTGAGGAAGCCCATCATTGGAATATACAAGACAAGTTCTATAATGTAAAATTCTCACTAGTATATGAAAGTGACAACATAGGAGACTCTCTATCATGAAGATCATGGTGCTACTTTGAAGCACAAGTGTGGTAAAAGGATAGTAGCATTGTCCCTTCTCTCTTTTTCTCTCATTTTTATGGCTTTCTCCTTTTTTTCCTTTTTTTCGTCTGGAGTCTCATCCCGACTTGTGGGGGAATAATGGTCTCCATCAGCCTTTCCTCACTTGGGACAATGCTCTAATAATGATGATCATCACACTTTTATTTACTTACAACTCAAAAATTGAAACTTGATACAAGAACAAAATATGACTCTATGTGAATGCCTCCGGCGGTGTACCGGGATGTGTAATGAATCAAGAGTGACATGTATGAAAGAATTATGAACGTGGCTTTGCCAGAAATACGATGTCAACTACATGATCATGCAAAGCAATATGACAATGATGAAGCGTGTCATAATAAACGGAACAGTGGTAAGTTGCATGGAAATATATATCGGAATGGCTATGGAAATGCCATGATAGGTAGGTATGGTGGATGTTTTGAGGAAGGTATAAGGCGGGTGTATGGTACCGGTGAAAGTTGCGCGGTACTACAGAGGCTAGCAATGGTGGAAGGGTGAGAGTGCGTATAATCCATGGACTTAACATTAGTCATAAGAACTCACATACTTATTGCAAAAATATATTAGTTATCGAAACAAAGTACTACGCGCATGCTCCTAGGGGGATAGATTGGTAAGAAAATACCGTCGCTCGTCCCCGACCGCCACTCATAAGGAAGACAATCAATAAATAAATCATGCTCCGACTTCATCACATAACGGTTCACCATACGTGCATGCTACGGGAATCACAAACTTCAACAAAAGTATCTCTCAAATTCACAACTACTCAACTAGCATGACTCTAATATCACCATCTTTATATCTCAAAACAATCATCAAGTATCAAACTTCTCATAGTATTCAATGCACTTTTTATGAAAGTTTTTTTATACCCATCTTGGATGCCTATCATATTAGGACTAATTTTATAGCCAAAGCAAACTACCATGCTGTTCTATAAGACTCTCAAAATACTATAAGTGAATCATGAGAGATCAATAATTTATATAAAATAAAACCACCACCGTGCTCTAAAAAGATATAAGTGAAGCACTAGAGCAAAATTATCTAGCTCAAAAGATATAAGTGAAGCACATAGAGTATTCTAATAAATTCCGATTCATGCGTGTCTCTCTAAAAGGTGTGTACAGCAAGTATGATTGTGGTAAACTAAAAATCAAATACTCAAATCATACAAGACGCTCCAAGCAAAACACATATCATGTGGTGAATAAAAATATAGCCTCAAGTAAAGTTACCGATAGACGAAGACGAAAGAGGGGATGCCTTCCGGGGCATCCCCAAGCTTAGGCTTTTGTTTGTCCTTGAATTTTACCTTGGGGTGCCTTGGGAATCCCCAATCTTAGGCTCTTGCCACTCCTTATTCCAAAATCCATCAAATCTTTACCCAAAACTTGAAAACTTCACAACACAAAACTCAACAGAAAATCTCATGAGCTCCGTTAGTATAAGAAAACAAACCACCAGTTCAAGGTACTGTAATGAAATTATTATTTATTTATATTGGTCTTAAACCTACTGTATTCCAACTTCTCTATGGTTCATACCCCTCGATACTAGCCATAGATTCACCAAAATAAGCAAACAACAGACGAAAAATAGAATGTGTCAAAAACAGAACAGTCTGTAGTAATCTGTAGGTTTCGAATACTTCTGTAACCGCAACAATTCTGAAATAAATTGGTGGACTTTAGGAATTTTTCTATTAATCATCTGCAAAAATAATCAACCTAATCGCACTTTCCAGTAAAAAAATGGCAGCTAATCTCGTGAGCACTAAAGTTTCTGTTTTTTACAGCAAGATCGCAAAGACTTCCCCCAAGTCTTCCCAAAGGTTCTACTTGGCATAAACACTAATTAAAAGCATAAAACCACATCTAAACAGAAGCTAGATGAATTATTTATTACTAAACAGGAACAAAAAACAAGAAACAAAAATAAAATTGGGTTGCCTCCCAACAAGCGCTATCGTTTAACGCCCCTAGCTAGGCATTAAAACAAGAATAGATTTAGGTATTATCATCTTTGGTAGGCAATTCTTCAATAGAACACTTATACCCCTTAGGAGTTTCCTTATTTTTTATTAATGATCAAACTCCTAGGCAAGAAATCGAAAAATCATTCGTAGCAAAAGGTTCCTTAATGATAGTGAAAAAGTTTGGGTGAACACTTATTGCTTTAAGATCCGCATTTTCCTTACTAGAAGATTCACCTTTTTTATTTTTAGGCACATACATAAACTTGGCAACTCTAGTAGTAGGAGGATTTGGAGTATTTTTCACGAAATGAAAGGCAGACCCTAAGTTGGTAATAATATCCTCAAGTTTATCAATTCTTGTGGAATCTTGATCTATTTTTTCGTTGACTATGGGTTCTTTTTCTTTAAAAAAATTCAGAGTAACTCCTACCTTAGAGCCATATTGGGTAATCTGGTTGTGGATCTTTTTATCCAAATTTTCAATCAACTCTACAGTGGCAACTTTATTTTCAATAATTTCAAGCCTTTGCATCACATGTTCCAAAGTTAAAATAGTTCCATTAACCAAGAGAGGTGGCGACCCGAACAAATCTATCATAGCATTATAGGAATCAAAAGTATGACTACCCAAGAAATTCCCTCCGGTAATGGTATCGAGAATATATCTATTCCAAGGGGTGATGCCTACGTAAAAGTTGCGAAGAAGAACAAAGTGGATTGCTTCCGAGTGGATCTATTCTGAGCATTGCAAATTCTATACGAAGCATCTTTTAAATTTTCTCCCTCCCCTTGTTTAAAATTAGGAACTCCATGATTGGGAGTACTAACGATGATAGAAGGGCTAGCTATAATAGCAAAACCAATGGTCTAACACACGGATACACAAGAATGAAGCGAAAAGATAAGAACAGAAAAGAGGCGAGCGGAAAAGAGGGCGAATAAAACGGCAAGGGTGAAGTGGGGAGAGGAAAACGAGAGGCAAATGGCAAATAATGTAATGCGAGGGATAAGAGTTTGTGATGGGTACTTGGTATGTCTTGACTTGATGCAACCTCCCCAGCAACGGCGCCAGAAATCCTTCTTGCTACCTCTTGAGCATGTGTTGATTTTCCCTTGAAGAGGAAAGGGTGATACAGCATAGTAGCATAAGTATTTCCCTTGGTTTTTGAGAACCAAGGTATCAATCCAGTAGGAGGTAACAGGCAAGTCACCTAGTACCTGCACAAACAAACAAGAATCTCGCAATCAATGCGATAAAGGGGTTGTCAATCCCTTCACGGTCACTTACGAGAGTGAGATCTGATAGAGATAAGAAGATAAACATTTTTGATATTTTTATGGTATAGATTGGAAAATAAAGATTGCAAAATAAACGGTAATAGAAATAGCAAGTTGATATGAAAATAATATGATGTAAGATAGACCCGGGGGCAATAGGTTTCACTAGTGGCTTCTCTCAAGATAGAAAATTCTATGGTGGGTGAACAAATTACTATCAAGCAATTGATAGAAAAGTGAATACTTATGAGAATATATAGGCATGATCATGTATATAGGCATCATGACCACGACAAGTAGACCACAATGATTCTGCATCTACTACTATTACTCCACACATCGATCGCTATCCAGCATGCATCTACAGTACTAAGCTCATAAGAACAGAGTAATGCATTAGGCAAGATGACATGATCTAGAGGGATAAACTCAAGCAATATGATATAAAACCCATCTTTTATCCTCGATGGCAACAATACAATACGTGCCTTGTTGCCCCTGCTGTCACTGGGAAAGGACACCGCAAGATTGAACCCAAAGCTAAGCACTTCTCCCATTGCAAGAAAGATCAATCTAGTAGGCCAAACCAAACTGATAATTCGAAGAGACTTGCAAAGATATTTTAATCATGCATAAAAGATTTCAGAGAAGAATCAAATATTGTTCATAGATAATCTTGATCATAAACCCACAATTCATCGGATCTCGACAAACACACCGCAAAAAGAATTACATCGAATAGATCTCTAAGATAATCGAGGAGAACTTTGTATTGAGATCCAAAGAGAGAGAAGAAGACATCTAGCTAATAACTATGGACCCAAAGGACTGTGGTAAACTACTCACACATCATCGGAGAGGCTATGGTGTTGATGTAGAAGCCCTCCGTGATCGATCCCCCCTCCGGCAGAGCACCGGAAAAGGCCCCAAGATGGTTTCTCATGGGTACATAAGGTTGCGGCGGTGGAAATAGGGTTTCGTGGTGCTCCTGGATGTTTTCGAGGTATATGGGTATATATAGGAGGAAGAAGTACGTCAGTGGAGCCGTGAGGGGCCCATGAGGGTGGGGGCGCGCCCTCCTGCCTCGTGGCCTCCTCGCTTCTTTCTTGACCTCCACTCTAAGTCTCCTGGATCACGTTTGTTCCAAAAATAACTCTCCCGAAGGTTTCACTCCGTTTGGATTCCGTTCGATATTCATTTTCTGCGAAACACTGAAATAGGCAAAAAACAGCAATTTGCACTGGGCCTTTGCTTAGTAGGTTAGTCCAAAAATAATATAAAAAGGTATATTAAAGCCCATTAAACATCCAAAACAGATAATATAATAGCATGGAACAATAAAAAATTATAGATACGTTGGAGAGGTATCAGGTACCGGGTCCCCTTCGGCGGACTCCGCGTCTTCATCGGCAAGATCGGCGGATCTGAGCTTGAGCCGGACATCTGTACCGAGCTCGTCGAGCCGGCTCGGTGCACGCAACCCGCCCGAATCCAAGCCGGTCGCGTGCATGTCTTCGTTGGTTTCACGCAAGGTGTGGAACTTGTAGAAAATTCCGCATCTGGAGGAGAGACTCTCGTGCACTCAGATGGTGAGTCCTCGACCGGGAGTCAATCTACCCGCTTCATGACGGCAAGCTTGGGGGTTGTTCCGATGGCAACACTACTCCAGACCCTTATGATCCGTCGTGCAGGGCCGCCATCTTCATGGCAGGGACAACGCCGACTCTCAACACCACGGTGGCTGGAGCTACGGCAATGACTGACCCTTCAGCATCCGGCTTAGCCAGGCCTTCAGCTCAAGTTTTGTTTGAGCTGGTAACTACCCTGACAACTTTGCTGGGGACTGAGGTCACTGCAGAGAACCAAGTGGAATGCAATGCCGAAATTGCAAAACTCCGAGAACAGATGACCAAGGCCCAGGAGGATATAAACGCTGAAAACATCCACATAGCCGAGTTGCAGGCTCATGTTAATGCAGAGGCAGAATGCTTGAAGACGGAGGCTTGGCATTTAAATGTTGATCAGAATGCTTCCAATGCAGTCTACCAGAGGAAATACCAGAGCTATTTATCTCCGAGTTATGGGCCGACACGTTTGTTCAACACACCAGGGCCAGGTCTGAGCACTCTGGGAGCACCGATTATACCCCAATTAACCCCTGATGCGTCTAGGAATAGGGTGATAGCTCAACCTCACCGGCCAGAGCCGTCTAGGAGGGATGAGCCGGTCCCAAACCCTCCCCTGTCTAGACACCACCGCAACATCTTTTAACATCGTCGGGTCACTGCTCTAACCCGGTGGATAACATGGTAGCAGCGGCAACCTGAAACCCGGAACGCCGTTGAACTTCTACAGACGGCGATTACTCAGCAGGCTAATTACTCTTATAGTCGGCATCATGTACACTCGACCCCACTGCCGAGTCGTAGCTACAACCAGCATGCTGAGTCGTCGACGGTTTCCAATAGCGAACGATATCGTAACCCGCCCCAGGATCACCCGCCCCGTAACCCATAGACTAATGCTCAGGTAATTGTGGATGATGCAAGGGCCCATCGAGAGGCAGAGGCAGTAAACCAGGGGGCTTACCAGTCGCTCCCGGTAGTTCCTTCAACTTCGGTGGGAGTCGGGTCGAGTGCCAGAACCATCAGAGTGCCGTGCCTAGTGTTGGCTTTTGGTAATGAGGGCATGCCTAAAGACTTTAAGGGTCCTCGCAAAGTACCCAACTACACGGCTGATCTTCCTCTGGACACTTGGATCGATAGCTACGAGCTTTCCATGGATATGTTGGACGTCAGTGATGCGGTATGTGCCAAGTATTTCACTATGATGTTGGAGGGGCCGGCTCACACATGGTTGAAGAACCTTCCCCCCAATTCTATCAACACTTGGGCAGAGTTGAAGGAGCGCTTTATCAAGAATTTTTAGGGCACTTGCAAGCAGCCGATGACAATTGTTGATTGCAGCACTGTCTACAGCATGAAGATGAGTCGGCCCATCATTGGGCTCGCCAGGTTGCGAGCATTATCCACTCCTCCGATAGCATCCAAGCAGCTCAAGCTGTGTTGATTTTGGAGAAGAACTGTCACTTTCAGCCTCTTGTGCGGAAGCTCAGGCGGCTTAAACGCAAGTGCATTGATATGGGCAGTCTCATGGATGTACTTAGCAGATATGCCGACTCTGATGGTATGAAGGATCCTAATTCTGATGATGATAAATCTAGCAAGGGCAAGAAAAATGGCGGCGTCAAGGGTCAGCAACAGAATACCTCAACGCAGAATGGTAATAACCATGGTAATGGTGAAAAACTTTAACACTCAGAAGGCGGGTCAGATTTTGTGGCTAACACCAACGCAGGGTTCAAAAATCAGTGTCGCAATGGCAAGTAGACATATGCTGGGGGAAAACCTAAGAATTATGAGGAAGCCCTTAATGGGTCGTGTTCGAAGCATAGTTATCCTAACAAGCCGTCTACTCACGCTTGGAAGGATTGTTATATCATCAAAGAGTACAAGAACCAGTCGTTTCAACAACATCATGGTAACAGTAATGGGCTGCCGGGCGGGTCTGGCTCTGGAGGTTTTCATGGAGCCGGCTTTGGTGGTGGCGGCTCAAATTCTGGTTATCAGGGCCAAGGGAACCATGGTGGTCACAGTCAGCAGTCCGGTCAAGGTAATCAACAGCAGAATAATCAATCAGCATATCAGAGTAATCCTAAGCAGCTCAGCAGTGGCCAGTACCATGTTTTTACTAAAAATACATGCAAGCGTGACCGGATGATCCATAAGCGGGTGGTCAATGCGGTTGAGCTGGCGGTGCCACAGTATTTGAAGTGGTCTGAGCACGCGATAACTTGGAGTCGGGCTGATCACCCGCCCATGTTGATGATCCGGGTCATCTGGCCCTTGTAGTGGCCCCTCAAGTGGGTGGTTATAAATTCACCAAGGTACTTATGGATGGTAGCAGTAGTATCAACATATCATACTATGACACTTTTTGACAGATGAATCTGACACAGAAAGATCTTAAGCCATCTTTTATGGTATTTCACAGTCATTCCTGGCAAATCGGCTTACCCTGTGGGGAAGATCGCTCTGGAAGTGGCCTTTGGTGATGAGTATAATTATAGAGCGGAGACATTGTGGTTTGAGGTGGTCAAAATTAAGAGTCATTATCATGCGTTGTTCAGACGGCCGGCTTATGCTACTTCTTGAGCTTGCGCTGGTTTTTCCCTTGAAGAGGAAAGGGTGATGCGGCACAGTAGAGATAAGTATTTCCCTTAGTTAATAACCAATGTGTAAATCTAGTAGGAGAAGAACGTGCAAATCAACAATACTTGCACAAACAATCAAACACTTGCACCCAACGCGATAAAGGGGTTGTCAATCCCTTCACGGTCACTTGCAAAGGTTAGATCTAATAGAGATAAATAAAACTAAACAGAAGATAACTAAGTATTTTTGGATTTTTTGGTTTATATATCTGAAAATAAAAGATTGCAAAATAGTAGATCAAAAACTAATATGATGGAAAATAGACCTGGGGGCCATAGGTTTCACTAGAGGCTTCTCATGAAGGCAAATAATACGGTGGGTGAACAAATTACTGTCAAGCAACTGATAGAAAAGCGCATAGTTATGACGATATCCAAGGCAATGATTATGTAATATATGCATCACATATGTAATATAGGCATCACGTCCGTGTCAAGTAGACCGATTCCTGCCTGCATCTAGTACTATTACTCCACACATCGACCGAGTCCTGCCTGCATCTAGAGTATTAAGTTCATAAAGAACAGAGTAACACTTTGAGTAAGATGACATGATGTAGAGGAACAAACTCAAGCAATATTATGTAAACACCATATTTTTATCCACGAGGGCAACAACACAATCCGTGCCTCGCTAGCCCTACTTTGCCACTGCGTGAGGACACCGCAAGGTTGAACCCAAAGCTAAGCACTTCTCCCATTGCAAGAAAAACCAATCTAGTTGGGCAAACCAAACCGATAGTTCGAGGAGAAATACAAAGATATCAAAACATGCATATAAGAATTCAGAGAAGATTCAAATAATATTCATAGATAATCTGATCATAAATCTACAATTCATCGGATCTCGACAAACACATCGCAAAAGAAGATTACATCGGATAGATCTCCAAGAACATAGAGGAGAACATGGTATTGAGAATCAAAGAGAGAGAAGCAGCCATCTAGCTACTAGCTACGGACCCGTAGATCTGAGGTAAATTACTCATGCTTCATCGGAAGGGCAATGGAGTTGATGTAGATGCTCTCTGTGATCAAATCCCCCTCCGGCAGGATGCCAGAAAAGGCCCCAAGATGGGATCTCACGGGAACAGAAGGTTGCGGCGGTGGAAAAGTGTTTTCGTTGATGCTTCTGTAGGTTCGGCAATATATGTGAATATATAGGAGGAAGAATTAGGTTAGGAGGTCACCGAGGGGGCCACAAGGTAGCCCCCCTAGGGCGCGCCCTCCACCCTTGTCGCCGCCTCATGGCTCTTCTGACTTGCACTCCAAGTCTTCTGGGTATCTTTTGGTCCAGGAAAAATCATCCCGAAAGTTTTATTCCGTTTGGGCTCCGTTTGGTATTCCTTTTTTGCGAAGCTAAAAAACAAGGAAAAAACATAAATTGACACTGACACTTGGATCTAGGTTAATAGTTTAGTCCCAAAAGTAATATAAAATTGCATATTAATGCATATAAAACCTCCAAAACAGATAATATAATTGCATGGAACAATCAAAAATTATAGATACGTTGGAGACGTACTCCCTCCGTTTTTATTTACTCTGCATATTAGAGTTGACTGAAGTCAAACGTAAACTTTGACCAAGTTTATAGAAAAGAATATAAATATTTACCATAACAAATCTGTATGATGAAAAAGTACGTTCAATAATGAATCTAATGGTATTGTTTGTTATTGTACATGTTAATATTTTTGTTTATAAATTTGATCAAAGTTTACAAAGCTTGACTTTGACCAAAGCTAATATGCGGAGTAAATAAAAACAGAGGGAGTATCAAGCATCCCCAAGCTTAATTCCTGCTCGTCCTCGAGTAGGTAAATGATAAAAAAAGAATTTTTGATGTGGAATGCTACCTAACATATTTATCCATGTAATTTTTCTTTATTGTGGCATGAATGTTCAGATCCATAAGATTCAAAACAAAATTTTAATATTGAAATAAAAACAATAATACTTCAAGCATACTAATAAGCAATCATGTCTTCTCAAAATAACATGGCTAAAGAAAGCTATCCTACAAAATCATATAGTCTGGCTATGCTCCATCTTCATCACAAGAAATACTCAAATCATGTACAACCCCGATGACAAGCCAAGCAATTGTTTCATACTTTTGGTGTTCTCAAACATTTTCAATTTTCACGCAATACATGAGCGTGATCCATGGACATAGCACTATAGGTGGAATAGAATATGGTGGTTGTGGAGAAGACAAAAAGAAGGAGATAGTCTCACATCAACTAGGCGTATCAACGGCTATGGAGATTCCAATCAATAGATATCAATGTTAGTGAGTAGGGATTGCCATGCAACGGATGCACTGGAGCTATAAGTTTACGAAAGATCAAAAAGAAACTAAGTGGGTGTGCATCCAACTTGCTTGCTCAAGAAGACCTAGGGAAAATTGAGGAAGGCCATCGTTGGAATATACAAGCCAAGTTCTATAATGAAAAATTCCCACTAGTATATGAAAGTGACAACATAGGAGACTCTCTATTATGAAGATCATGGTGCTACTTTGAAGGACAAGTGTGGAAAAAGGATAGTAACATTGCCCCTTCTCTCTTTTCTCTCATTTTTGGTTGGCTTCTTTGGCCTCTCTTTTTTTGTGGGCTTCTTTGGCCTCTTTTATTTTTTACTCACAAGGGAAAATGCTCTAATAATGATGATCATCACACTTTTATTTACTTACAACTCAAGAATTACAACTCGATACTTAGAACATAATATCACTCTACATGAATGCCTCCGGCGATGTACCGAGATGTGCAATGACTCAAGAGCGACATGTATAAAAATGATGAATGGTGGCTTTGCCACAAATACGATGTCATATACATGATCATGCCAAGCAATATGAGAATGATGAAGTGTGTCATAATAAACAGAACGGTGGAAGTTGCATGGCAATATATTTCGGAATGGCTATGGAAATTCCATAATAGGTAGGTATGGTAGCTGTTTTGAGGAAGGTATATGGTGGGTGTAAGGTACCGGTGAAAGTTGTGTGGTACTAGAGAGGATAGCAATGGTGGAAGGGTGAGAGTGTGTATAACCCATGGACTCAACATTAGTCATAAAGAACTCACATACTTGTTGCAAAAATCTATTAGTCATCGAAACAAAGTACTACGTGCATGATCCTAGGGGGATAGATTGGTAGGAAAAGACCATCGCTCGTCCCCGACCGCCACTCATAAGGAAGAGAATCAATAAATACCTCATGGTCCAACTTTGTTACATAACAGTTCACCATACGTGCATGCTACGGGAATCACAAACTTTAACACAACTATTTATAAAATCCACAATTACTTACTAGCATGACTCTAATATCACCATCCTCATATCTCAAAACAATCATAAGGAATCAAACTTGTCCTAGTATTCAATGCACTTTATATGAAAGTTTTTATTATATCCCTCTTGGATGCCTATCATATTACGACTAAATTCATAACCAAAGCAAATTACCATGCTGTTTAAAGAGACTCTCAAAATAATATAAGTGAAGCATGAGAGTTCAACAATTTCTATAAAATAAAACCACCGTCGTGCTCTAAAAAGATATAAGTGAAGCACTAGAGCAAAATTGCCTAGCTCAAAAGATATAAGTGAAGCACATAGAGTATTCTAATAAATCACGATTCATGCGGGTCCCTCTCAAAAGGTGTGCACAGCAAGGATGATTGTGGCAAACTAAAAAGTAAAGACTCATATCATACAAGACGCTCCAAGAAAAACACATATCATGTGGTGAATAAAAATATAGCCTCAAGTAAAGTTACCGATAGACGAAAACGAAAGAGCGGATGCCTTCCGGGGCATCCCCAAGCTTAGGCTCTTGGTGCCCTTGAATATTACCTTGGGGTGCCTTGCGCATCCCCAAGCTTAGGCTCTTTCCACTCCTTATTCCATAGTCCATCAAATCTTTACCCAAAACTTGAAAACTTCAGAACACAAAACTCAACAGAAAATCTCATGAGATCCGTTAGTATAAGAAAATAAATCACCACTTATGGTACTGTGAACTCATTCTTTATTTATATTGGTGTAATATCTACTGTATTCCAACTTCTCCATGGTTCATACCCCCCGATACTACCCATAGATTCATCAAAATAAGCAAACAACACAAAGAAAACAGAATCTGTCAAAAACAGAATAGCTGTAGCAATCTGTAACTCTTGAATACTTCTATGACTCCAAAAATTCTGAAAAATTTGTACAGCTTGGGAAATTTTTATATTAATCTTCTGCAAAAAGAATAAGTATTTTATCACGCTTATGTTAAAAATGAGAATTATTTTCCTGAGCGCAAAAGTTTCTATTTTTCAGCAAGATCAAATCAACTATCACCATAAGCCATCCCAAAGGTCTTACTTGGAACAAACACTAATTAAAACATAAAAACACATCTAACCAGAGGATAGATGAATTATTTATTTAAAAACAGGACCAAAAAAGCAAGAACAAAAATAAAATTGAGTTTCCTCCCAACAAGCCCTATTGTTTAATGCCCTTAGCTAAGCGCAAAAACATAGATCTAAGTATTGTAATCTTTGTTATGCAATTCATAAGTAGCTCTCATAATAGATTCATATGGCAACTTAATTTTCTTTCTAGGAAAGTGTTCCATGCCCTTCCTTAACGCAAATTGAAATCTAATGTTTCCTTCTTTCATATAAATCATTACACCAATCGTTCTAAGAAAAGGTCTGCCAAGAATAATACGACATGTAGGATTGCAGTCCATATCAAAAAAATGAAATCTACGGGCACATAATTCCTATTTGCAACAGTAAGAACATCATTAATCCTTCCCATAGGTTTCTTAATAGTGGAATCCGCAAGATGCAAATTTAAAGAACAATCATCAAATTCACGGAAACCTAACACATCACATAAAGTTTTTGGAATCGTGGAAATGCTAGCACCCAAATCACACAAAGCATGGCACTCATAATCTTTAATCTTAATCTGGTTCCCACTCATCATAAAGTTTTCTAGGAATAGAAACTTCCAATTCAAGCTTTTCCTCAAAAGATTTCATCATAGTGTCAACAATATGTTTAGTAAAAGCTTTATTTTGATTATAAGCATGAGGAGAATTCAACATGGATTGCAACAAGGAAATACAATATATTAAAGAACAAATATCATAATTAAATTCCTTGGAATTCGAAAGAGTGGGTTCATTGCTACTTAAAGTTTTGACCTCTCCAATCCCACTTTTATCAATTTTTGCATCAAGATCTATAAACTCTAAATCATTGGGACGCCTTCTAGCTAAAGTTGACTCATCTCCAGTCCCATCTTTATCAAGATTTATTTTAGAAAACAAAGATTCAATAGGAGTCACATCAATCACTTTAAGATCTTCATCATTATTTAAAGACTCCGGTTTAGCAGCCATCTTGTTTACTAAAGTAGCTTGTTTATCAGAAATTTGGCCTACTAAATTTTCAAGATGAGCAAAATGAGATTTAAAACCATAAAATTCCATAGACATATCATCAAGCTCTTTATTCGTATACTCCAAAAAAGTTTTCTGCTCCTTGAGCTCATTTCTAAAGAAAGTATTATGCTCAAATTGTAAAGACATGAAGCTCCTGACATTATTTTCAATTTCTTCTAACCTCCTATAGTAAGGATCAACATTCTTTGGTTGAGCCATAAAGGTAGGCAAACACACCAACACACGGGCAGGCAAACGAAAAGATGAACGGAAGAAGGGCGAAGAAAAGGGCAAATCTTTTCAAAAATCATTTTAGAAGTGGGGGAGAGGAAAACGAGAGGCAAATGGCGAATAATGTAATGCAAGAGATGAGAGTTTATGGTGGGTACTTGGTAGGCTTGATGTAGATCTTGAATTGGCGTAGATCTCCCCAGCAATGATGCCAGAAATTCTTCCTGCTACTTCTTGAGCTTGCGTTGGTTTTTCCCTTGAAGAGTAAAGGGTGATGCAACACAGTAGAGACAAGTATTTCCCTCAGTTAAGAACCAAGGTACCAATCCAGTAGGAGAAGAACGCGCATATCACCAATACCTGCACAAACAATCAAACACTTGCACCGAACGTGATAAAGGAGTTGTTAATCCCTTCACGGTCACTTGCAAAGATGAGATCTGATAGAGATAAATAAAACTAAACAAAAGATAACTAAGTATTTTGGATTTTTTTGGTTTATAGATCTGGAAATAAAAGATTGCAAAATAGTAGATCAGAAACTAATATGATGGAAAATAGACCCGTGGGCCATAGGTTTCACTAGAGGCTTCTCTCATGAAGGCAAATAATACGTTGGGTGAACAAATTACTGTCGAGCAATTGATAGAAAAGCACATAGTTACGACGATATCCAAGGCAACGATTATGTAATATAGGCATCACGTCCATGTCAAGTAGACCGACTCCTGCCTGCATCTACTACTATTACTCCACACATCGACCGACTCATGCCTGCATCTAGAGTATTAAGTTTATAAAGAACAGAGTAACGCTTTAAGTAAGATGACATGATGTAGAGGAATAAACTCAAGAAATATGATGTAAACCCCATATTTTTATCCTCGATGGCAACAATTCAATACGTGCCTCGCTACCCCTACTTTGTCACTGGGTGAGGACATTGCAAGATTGAACCCAAAGCTAAGCACTTCTCCCATTGCAAGAAAAACCAATCTAGTTGGGCAAACCAAGCCAATAGTTCAAAGAGAAATACAAAGATATCAAATCATGCATATAAGAATTCAGATAAGATTCAAGTAATATTCATAGATAATCTGATCGTAAATCCACAATTCATCATATATCGACAAACACACCGCAAAAGAAGATTACATTGGGTAGATCTCCAAGAATATTGAGGAGAACATGGTATTGAGAATCAAAGAGAGAGAAGAAGCCATCTAGCTACTAGCTATGGACCTATAGGTTTGAGGTAAACTACTCACGCTTCATCGAAAGGGCAATGAAGTTGATGTAGATGCCCTCCATGATTGAATCCCCCTCCAACAGGATGCCAGAAAGTCCCCAAGATGGGATCTCACGGGAACAGAAGGTTGCAGTGGTGGAAAAGTGTTTTCCTGGATGCTTTTGGAGGTTCGGGAATATATGCGAATATATAGGAGGAAGAACTAGGTCAGGAGGGCACCGAGGGTCGCACAAGGTAGGGGCGCCCCCTAGGGCGCGCCCTCCACCCTTGACGCCGCCTCTTGGCTCTTCTGACTTGCACTCCAAGTCTCCTGGGTGTCTTTTGGTCCATGAAAAATCATCGCGAAAGTTTTATTCCGTTTGGACTATGTTTGATATTCCTTTTCTGTGAAGCTAAAAAACAAGGAAAAACAGAAACTGGCACTGAGCTCTAGGTTAATAGGTTAGTCCCAAAAATAATATAAAATAGCATAATAATGAATATAAAACATCTAAAACAGATAATATAATAGCATGAAACAATGAAAAAATTATAGATACATTGGAGACATATCAGCTTACGCCAAATTCATGGCTCACCCTTGTTATATATATTTGCAGCTTAAGATGCCAGGGCCGCGAGGGAAGATCACAGTTCATGGGGATCATAAGATAGCCCTAGAATGTGATGAAGGAGATGCTGCTTATGCAGAGAGACAGCTTGTGCTACCGCGGAACTCAAGTTTTATAAAGACAATGTTGACCCGACTGGCATGACCCCTCTGAAAAAGCCCACCACTGAGAAGGACCCTCTGCTCAAATTTTAGTCGGCAAAGGACACGCAACAAGTTGATTTTGTTCCTGGTGATTCTTCTTAGTAGTTCACCATTGGGACTAGGGTAGATCCCGAATAGGAAAGCGCGCTCATCGAGTTCATCCGTGAGAATCGGGACATCTTTGCATGGAAACCTTCTGACATACCAGGTGTGTCGAGAGAATTCGCTAAGCACCACCTTAATGTGGATCATAAGATTAAACCTGTTCGGACAGTTCCTCCGTCATTTTAATGAGGAGAGGTGTAAATCCATTGGAGAAGATGTGGCCCGGCTTTTGGTTGCCGGGTTCATAGTTGAAGTTTTTCACCCTCAGTGGTTGCCTAACCCTATGCTTGTGCTCAAGAAGAATGGCACTTGGCGTATGTGTGTTGATTACACAGATCTTAACAAGGCTTGTCCAGCTGATCCGTTTGCTCTCCCCCGTATCGACCAGATCATTGATGCCACGACAGGTTGTGAGAGCCTATGTTTCCTGGATGCTTATTCTGGTTATCATCAGATCAAGATGGCAGTTGAGGATTAGGAGAAAACAACCTTCATCATGCCCTTTGGAGCTTTCTGTTATGTGTCTATGCCTTTTGAGCTCAAGAGTGCTCAGGCGACTTACCAGTGATGTGTTCAGAATTTCTTTCATAGGCAGATTGGACGACATTTGGTTAAGTCTAGGAAGAAGGAAACCTTGCTGGATGACTTGAAGGAAACCTTTGATAATCTCTGAGTGTACAAGATGATGCTTAACCCGACCAAGTGCGTTTTTGGTGTACTTGTACAAAAATTGCAAGATTTTTTGGTTTCA
Source organism: Triticum urartu (assembly GCF_056163025.1). NCBI lineage: Eukaryota > Viridiplantae > Streptophyta > Magnoliopsida > Poales > Poaceae > Triticum > Triticum urartu. The sequence goes on along the minus strand of NC_141877.1, from coordinate 416,842,652 downwards.
TAAAGGGGCATTGAAGCTAACCCATAGAAGATTGAGGCTATGTGACGCCCCGAGACCGATGTGCCAGGTGTCCTCCAGTTATTCGCTGTTGTTGCCTTGTCATTGCTTGTGTGTCATGCATCTCATATCATGTCATCATGTGCATTTCATTTGCATTCATGTTCGTCTCATGCATTCGAGCATTTTCCCCGTTGTCCGTTTTGCAATCTAGCGCTCCTATGTCACCCGGTGTCCCTTTCTACCTCTTTTCGTGTGCGGGTGTTAAACATTTTCGGATTGGACCGAGACTTGTCATGCGGCCTTGGTTTACTACCGGTAGACCGCCTGTCAAGTTTCGTGCCATTTGGACGTCGTTTGATACTCCAACGGTTAACCGAGGGACCGAAAAGGCCTCATGTGTGTTGCAGCCCAACACCTCTCCAAACTGGCCCAAAACCCACCTAAACCCTCTCCATCATCTAGAGCGTTCGATCATGATCGCGTGGCCGAAAACCGCACCTCATTTGGGGCTTCCTATCTCCCTCTACCTCTATATATAGACCCCTTCCCCGAAATCCGGACGAAACCCTAGTCCCCTCCCCCACCACGCGCCGCTGGACAATTTTCCGTCCGGCCGGACACGTCCATTTCGCTCCGCCGCCGCCACGTGTCGCGCCCCCGTTGGCCGCCGCCCCGTGCCCACTTCACCGGATCCGCAGGGCCCGTGAGCCCGTGCGGGGCCCTCCCGGCCCGTCGTCCGCGCCCCGCCGCCTGGGAGCAGGACCCGTCCGCGCCGCCGCCTACCTTCCTCGTGCCGCCGCCCGGAGAGCGCGCCGGCCACCGCGGCGCCATTGCCGGCCGCCCCCGCACCGACCCTCGCCGGCCGGACCTCGCGGCGCCACCACCGGTCGCCCTCGCCTCCGCCATGTCGCCGGCGAGCCGCGCCACCTCCGGCCAACCTCGTCCTCGCAGCTCCCTCCGGCCACCTCCGCTCAACGACGCCGGCAAGCACTCCGGCGAGCACTTTTCCGGCCGCCTCGGTTCGCGTGCCGCGAGATCCAGATCCAGATTCGTTTGCCTCAGTTGACTTTTTCCTCCCGAAACCCTAGTATTTTGCATACTTTGACATGCCATAACTCTGCATCCGTAGCTCCGATTCATACGTGTAGCATATCAAAATGTTCATCTCAACGAGTACATCATTTCATCTCATTGCGTCATTTTCATTTGAGCTCATCTTGATTCCCGAAATTATGTTGGAAGAGGGCTATGTGAGGAATATGTCAGATCTGTTTCAGCAAATAGCCTTTTGTCATTTTTGCCATGATTAATGTGTGCATGCGATGATCCTGAGCTCTACATGTGTTTTGTAGAATGCCATGCCATCTTTACAGGGGTGTATGCCATTTATTTTTGTGATCTTTGTGGTGACTAGCACAAGCATGCAAAGTAGCCTAATCGGTAGTGCTGATTTCAGGGACTTATAATTTCACTAAGTCCTTGTCCTGTTTTTGTCTTTATGCCATATGTTCATGTTGTTTCCTAATGATCCGTGCCTATTTTGAGGATGATCAGTAAGGATGTTTTATTAATATTGTGGTGCTATATCCATCCATGTCTTTGTTTGCAATTATGGATCACCCTAGCTTGAGTCAATCGAGCTCTACTTTTGCTATAAAATGATCCTGGCAGATTGTTGACGTGTTTAGCAATTTTGCCGAGGATGTTGCTATTGATCCGTGCATTCTATGTTGTTGTTCTTGCCATGTCTAGCTTCTATGACATGTCTTCTTGATGGATGTATGCTTAGTTTTTCATGCCATGCTCTGTAGTGAGTGCATTGAGCTCGTAAACATGCCTACTTGCTAATCTGTTTTGCATGCTCCAATTTTTCATTAAGTCTGAATCTGTTTATATTTTTGCTATGTTCACATGCTTGCAATTGTATTTTTCTGATCCCTTTTGGCTCATGGTCACTAAGGGACTTTTGTTATATGCTTAGAGTAGTTTCGTTCCATGCCTTGCTTTGCCATGATATGTTCCTGTAGCATGTAGTTTTCATTCTCTAAAGATTGCTTCCTGATGATAAATTCCAGACTTGTGTTAATTTCACAAAGTCTGAAACCTGTTATCATTTGCACTTTTGCCATGCTTGTTTGAACCTGTTAATAAGTGAATTATCCGTAGCTCAGTGTTCATCGTTTGTCAAGCATCATGAGTGGATCCCTGCCATGTATTTTATTATCATGTTTGAGTGCTGTAGCATATTTATCTTGATGCATTTAGATGGCTACTTGTTGTTTATCGCAGACCGGTGCCATATTTGTTTTGCTTGCCATTTCCAAACCGTGCATCCGATTCCGGTGATCTTTATACCGATTTCAACCGAAATCACCTCACCTTTCGAGTGGCACTCTTGGATTTCCATGTTGAGGCCAGGTTCAATCACTCATGTCCAAATCATGCATATGCATCACATACCACATCCCACATATCATACCATGTTCGTGTGTTGGTTGTTTACTATGTTGTGTGCTTCTTTCCGGTGTTGCTTCTTCGGGTTGGTTACGATAACGTCGCATTTGTGAGGACCCGTTCGACTATGTCTGTTTGTCTTCTTCATGGACTCGTTCTTCTTCCTTGCGGGATTTCAGGCAAGATGACCATACCCTCGAAATCACTTCTATCTTTGCTTGCTAGTTGCTCGCTCTTTTGCTATGCCTATGCTGCGATACCTACCACTTGCTTATCATGCCTCCCATTTTGTTAAGCCAAGCCTCTAACCCACCTTGTCCTAGCAAACCGTTGTTTGGCTATGTTACCATTTTGCTTAGCCCCTCTTATAGCGTTGTTAGTTGCAGGTGAAGATTGGAGTTGGTTCCTTGTTGGAACATGGATATTTTGTTGGGATATCACAATATCTCTTATTTAGTTAATGCATCTATATACTTGGTAAAGGGTGGAAGGCTCGGCCTTATGCCTGGTGTTTTGTTCCACTCTTGCCGCCCTAGTTTCTGTCATATCGGTGTTATGTTCCCAGATTTTGCGTTCCTTACGCGGTTGGGTTATAATGGGAACCCCTTGATAGTTTGCCTTGAATAAAACTCCTCCAGCAATGCCCAACATTGGTTTTACCATTCGCCACCTAGCCTTTCTCTTTCCCCTGGGTTCTGCAAACTCAAGGGTCATCTTTATTTAAACCCCCCTGGGCCAGTGCTCCTCTGAGTGTTGGTCCGACCGAGTAGACCGCGGGGCCACCTCGGGGCAACTTGAGGGTTGGTTTTACTCGTAGGATGTCTCATCTGAGTGTGCCCTGAGAACGAGATATGTGCAGCTCCTATCGAGATTTGTCAGCACATTCGGGCGGTGTTGCTGGACTTGTTTTACCATTGTCGAGGATGTCTTGTAACCGGGATGCTGAGTCTGATCGGTTTGTCTTGGGAGAAGGAATATCCTTCGTTGACCGTGAGAGCTTGTGATGGGCTAAGTTGGGACACCCCTGCAGGGATTGATCTTCCGAAAGCCGTGCCCGCGGTTATGGGCAGATGGGAATTTGTTAATGTCCGGTTGTAGAAAACCTAAAGTTGATCTTAAATTAAAATACATCAACTGTGTGTGTTACCGTGAAAGTGAACACGGTGTTGGAGTAATGCTTGACGTAGGTTGTTCTAGGATCACTTCTTGATCAGAGTTTCTCGATCGTGCTTTGCCTTTTCTTCTCGCTCTCATTTGCGTATGTTAGCCACCATATATGCTAGTCGCTTGCTGCAGCTCCACCTCATACCTTTTCCCCACCTATAAGCTTAAATAGTCTTGATCGCGAGTGTGCGAGATTGCTGAGTCCCCGTGACTCACAGATACTTCCAAAACCAGTTTGCAGGTGCCGATGATATCGTGCAGGTGACGCAACCAAGCTCAAGGAGGAGCTCGATGAAGATCTTGTCCTTTGTGTTGTTTCGTTCTAGTTGATCACTAGTGGAGCCTAGTTGGGGTCGATCGGGGATCTGTTTAGCATTTGGGGTAGTCTTCTTTTATTTTGGTTCCGTAGTCGAACCTTGAGTGTATCTGGATGATGTAATGTTTTTCATGTAATTGTGTGAAGTGGTGATTTTAAGCCAACTATGTATCTCTTTCCCTTATGTATTACATGGGTTGTGTGAAGATTACCTCACTTGCGACATTGCTTTCAATGCGGTTATGCCTCTAAGTCGTGCTTCGACACGTGGGAGATATAGCCGCATCGAGGGCGTTATAGGCTATCACCTCTCTGTCTAAGCCGGCTTGTATCAATGACGTTCAACGCCTGACAGGTCGTACTGCAGCCCTAAGCCGGTTTATAAGTCGCCTGGGTGAGAAAGTGATTCCCTTGTATCAGATGATGAAGAAGACTGATCATTTTTTCTGAGTGAGGCTGCTAATGAGGCATTCGAGGCACTTAAAAAGCAGCTAGCTAAGCCACCCCTATTGGCTGCTCTGATCGACAAAGAGCATATGCTCCTGTACGTGGTGGCTAATAATAAGGCCGTAAGCATATTAGTTGTCGTGGAGCACAAGGAGGCAGGCAAAGAGTATCTAGTCCAGCGGCCGGTTTATTAGGTCAGTGAAGTCTTGACGGAGTCCAAGGAGAGATACCCACATTGGCAGAAGTTAGTGTTTGGGGTGTTCATGGCTAGCCGTAAGCTGAAGCATTATTTCCTTGGGAATCCAATCACTATGGTCAGTTCAGCTCCTCTAGGGGATATCATTCAAAATAGAGAAGCCACTGGCTGAGTTGCTAAGTGGGCAATTGAGCTTGGGCCGCATCATCTGAAATATGTGCCTAGGACCGCCATCAAGTCTTAGGCTCTAGTGGATTTTATCAATGATTGGACGAAACTCCAAGCATCTAAGGAGAAGCCGGATAATACATATTGGACGATACACTTTGATGGTTCAAGGCAATTGGAAAGCTCAGGAGCTGGAGTAATTTTATCTTCCTCACGAGGTGATCAATTTTGTTATGTCTTGAGGCTTATGTTTCTCTATACTAATAATGCAGATGAGTAAGAAGCCTTGCTACATGGGCTCCACATGGCCAAGGAGATGAACTTGAGCCGAGTTAGATGCCTTGGCGATTCAGATCTCGTTGCACAACAAGTTTCAGGAAAGTGGGATTCTAAAGACCCGCTCATGGCGGCTTATTTTCAAGTAGTGACCAATATTGCAGGTCGTTTCAAAGGTTATCAGGTGGATCACACAGACCGGCGGCATAATGAGGCGGCTGATGCTTTGTCCCTGTTGGGTTCTCAGTGTAAGCCGGTCCCCCCTAATGTGTTCCTTGATGTGCTGCATAACCCTTGTGTCAAGTTGCCTTCAGAGGAAGATCTGGCTATTCCTGACACGGAAGGATAGTTGGTGGCGGCTCTGTGTGCTATTCCAGATTGGACAATGCCTTACCTGGCTTACCTGGGTTGGGATGAGCTGCCAGAAGGTGAAATTGTGGCGTGACATATTACAAGGCGGTCTAAGTCCATGACAATTGTCGATGGCGAGTTACACACATGTCGTGTGAGTCGCGTGTTCCAACGTTCTGTTTCCCCTGAGGAAGGCTGTGAGATTCTCCAAGAAATTCAGGTGAGGGATTGTGGTCATCATGTCAGGTCAAGATCTTTAGTGGCCAAGGCTTTTCGACACAATTTTTTCTGGTTGACGGCTCACACTGATGCAGAAGATATTGTTCGCAAGTGCGATGGTTGCCAGAAGTTTGCATGACAAGCTCATGTGCCGGCTCAGGAATTGCGGATGATCCCAATAACTTGGCCGTTTCTAGTCTGGGGGCTTGATATGGTTGGGCCATTCAAGAGGTCTAAGGACAAGAAGACTCACCTTTTGGTTGCAGTCGACAAATTTACAAAGTGTGTTGAAGCAAAGCCAGTCGGCAATCGTGAGGCGGCGACTGCAGTTCAGTTTGTGAAGAAGCTAATCTTCCGATTTGGTTATCATCATAGTATCATCACTACTAATGGGAAAAATCTGTCTAAGGGTGCTATGAAAGAGTTCTGTCAAAGGGAACACATCCGGCTTGATGTTTCATCGGTGGCTCATCCACAATCCAATGGCCAAGCCGAGCGTGCTAACCAGGAGATATTATGAGGAATCAAGCCCCGGCTCATGGTTCCTTTGGAGTGCACTCCAGGTTGTTGGGTTGAGGAGCTTCCTGTAGTTCTTTCGAGCATAAGGACTACACCCAACAAATCAACAGGCTACATGTCGTTCTTCATGGTTTATTGCGTAGAGGCGGTTCTCCCAAGTGACATCTAGCATAACTTGCCCAGAGTGGCGTCTTATGTCGAAACAGATAATGAGACGGCTCGTCAGAATGCCTTGGATGCCTTGGAAGAAGAATGTCATCTTGCGGCGGCTCGATCTGTGATTTACCAGCAAGACCTACGTCGTTATCATAGTCGTAGGGTTCGAAGCCGCACTTTCTAGGAGGGTGACTTAGTGCTCCATTTGATTCCACATGCATGCATAAGCTTTCACCTCCTTGGGAAGTGCCCTTTGTGGTTAGCAAGAACCTCAACAACGGGTCGTATTATCTCATCGACATACGTGAACACAACAAGTCACGCACCTCTGAGGAGGATACCAAGAAGCCCTGGAATATTGCTCATCTTCGGCCTTACTATACTTAAGCCACTGGCGCCAGTCATTGTACATATCTATATCATGTATATATCTTTTTATGATCAAATATAATAAACATGACATCACGGAAACTCGGGGCCTTTGTCGTTTCATCTCATATATTGTGCATGAGTCTTTTATTTGTTGATCATAGGTCACTTGGGGGTTTCCAACTCACCAAGTTTAGCTTTCTCACCCTCTTGACCCGGCAAAAACACCATAATAAATTTGGTTTAACCTGCCTATCTGCTTGATGCTACTCCATAAAGATGACATGTCGTACTCTTGACAGTCAATCTTACGACCCTGAACTCGTCAAGGTTAAAACGGCGACTTAAGTCATGTGAGAGTTGGCTTACAGAAAGCGAGGATAAACCAAGTCTATCATGCCAGCTTCACTGAAGCAAGACTTGAGCCTCGAAAGCAGTCTTTTTGTCGAGCCTCGAAAGCCGACTTCTAATTCATTCAATATTTATATGTAAGTATTGGTTCTCTGTTTCTGCAGGAATCTTTTGCTCTTTATCACATTATGGCGATGACTATACGTCTCCGGGTCAAAAGAACTCCAGGTTGCTTGTGATGAGTATTGAGATTCTATTGACCATGAGTCGCCAAGATTATCAATTCACAAATTCTTTTGAGCAATCAACTATCATGACTATTAGTCGCCAGTGGATAAGTCGTCGGGTTATTTCGTACCAATTATAAATTTGTGGATTTTTTTGCCATCCAAGTTGGTCCCCTCCGGGTCAGCTTCTTGATGGCCCCTTGTAGTTGACGCCTCTGGGTTATCCTGCGCCGACTCTTCTGCATTTTGGATCTAAAGATTGTCCAAATTCCAGTTGACATCCGTTAAGGCTTGGAAGACAGCTTCGTCATGCAAGATAGGAGATGGTTCAACATCAGGGACGGAGAGATGCTTACGCCATTGTGTAGTCAAGTCAAAAGATTTCAGTATTGGTGGCAGAATTCGTGTGTTTCTGCCATCATAAGCCAGCAGATATTTCTTCAATTCCATTTCCTCGACAAGCTGACTTGCCAGTACTCGGGTCTCCTTCACACAACGGGCGTAATTGATATGTCTCCAACATATCTATAATTTTTGATTGTTCCATGCTATTATATTATCTGTTTTGGATGTTTTATATGCATTAATATGCTATTTTATATTATATTTGGGACTAACTTATTAACCCAGAGCCCAGTGACAGTTTCTGTTTTTCTTGTTTTTGAGTTTTGTAGAAAAGGAATATCAAACGGGGTCCAAACGGAATAAAACTTTGCGATGATTTTTCTTGGACCAGAAGACACTCGTAGGACTTGGACTCCAAGTCAGAAGATCCGTGTGGTGGTGGAAAGGGTGGAGGGCACACCGTAGGGGGGGCACCTACCTTGTGGCCCCCTCGGGAGTTCCCTGACCTACCTCTTTGTCCTATAAACTCACATATATTCCAGAACCCTCAAGGGGGGCACGAAAACACTTTTCCACCATCGCAACCTTCTATACCCGTGAGATTCCATCTTGGGGCCTTTTCCAGCAATCTGCGGGAGGGGGATTCAATCACGGAGGGCTTCTACATCAACCCTATTGCCCTTTTCGATGAAGCGTGAGTAGTTTACCTCAGACCTATGGGTCGCTAGCTAGTAGCTAGATGGCTTCTTTTCTCTATTTGATTCTCAATACCATGTTCTCCTCGATGTTCTTGGAGATCTATCCGATGTAATCTTCTTTTGAGGTGTGTTTGTCGAGATCCAATGAATTGTGGATTTATGATCAGGTTATCTATGAATATTTTTGAATCTTCTCTGAATTCTTATATGCATGATTTGATATCTTTGTATTTCTCTTTGAATTATCTGTTTGGTTTGGCAAACTAGATTGGTATTTCTTGCAATGGGAGAGGTGCTCAGTTTTGGTTTCAATCTTGTGTGATTTCACCAAGTGACGAAGTAGGGGTAGCGAGACACATATTGTATTGTTGCCATAAAGGATAAAAAGATGGGGTTTTCAACATATTGCTTGAGTTTATTGATGTCTGCTAGAACTACGTCGGTATTTCCCCAAAGAGGAAGGGATGATGCAGCACAGCGACGGTAGGTATTTTCCTCAGTGATGAGACCAAGGTTATCGAACCAGTACGAGAACCAAGCAACACTACGTAAATAGCACCCGCACACAAATAACAAATACTCACAACCCGACGTGTTAAAGGGGTTATCAATCCCTTTCGGGTAACGGCGCCAGAAATTGGCAAACGGACGTGAGTGAGTTGTAATAATTTGATAGATCGGATGCCAAATAAAATAAATTGCAGCAAGGTATTATTGTATTTTTGGTTTAATAGGTCTGAAAATAAAAGCAAATAAAAATAGATAAAAAAGGCAAATATATTAAGGAAGAGACTCGGGGGCCATAGGTTTCACTAGTGGCTTCTCTCGAGAAAAATAGCAAGCGGTGGGTAAATGAATTACTGTTGGGCAATTGATAGAACTTCGAATAATCATGACGATATCCAGGCAATGATCATTATATAGGCATCACGTCCAAGATTAGTAGACCGACTCCTGTCTGCATCTACTAATATTACTCCACACATCGACCGCTATCCGGCATGCATCTAGTGTATTAAGTTCATGGAGAAAAGGAGTAATGCAATAAGAACGATGACATGATGTAGACAAGATATATTTATGTAGAAATAGAGCCCATATTGTTATCCTTAATAGCAATGATACATACGTGTCGGTTCCCCTTCTGTCACTGGGATCAAGTACCATAAGATCGAACCCATCACAAAGCACCTCTTCCCATTGCAAGATAAACAAATCAAGTTGGCCAAAAAAACAAATATCGGAGAATAAATATGAGGCTATAAGCAATCATGCATATAAGAGATCAAAAGACTCAAATAACTTTCATGGATAAAAAGATAGATCTAATCATAAACTCAAAGTTCATCGGATCCCAACAAACACATGGCAAAAATAATTGCATCATATGGATCTCCAAGAGACCATTGTATTGAGAATCAAACGAGAGAGAGGAAGCCATCTAGCTACTAAGTACGGCCCCGAAGGTCTAGAAAAGACTACGCACGCATCATCGGAGAGGCACCAATGGACATGATGGTGTCTAGATTGGATCTGGTGTTTCTGGAACTTGCGACAGCTGGAATTGATTTTCGTCGACTCCCCTAGGGTTTTTGGAATATTGGGGTATTTATAGAGTAAAGAGGCGGTCCTGGAGGCACCCAAGGTGGGCACACCCCACCAGGGCGCGCCTGAGCCTCCACGCGCGCCCTGGTGGGTTGTGCTCCCCTCGGAGCACCCCCCAGGCGCTTCTCTGGCCCATTGGATGTCTTTTGGTCCAAAAAAATCCACAAAAAGTTTCGTTGCGTTTGGACTCCGTTTGATATTGATTTCCTGTGATGTAAAAAACATGCGAAAACAGCAACTGGCATTTGGCACTGTGAAGGGATTGACAACCCTTTTAACGCGTTGGGTGCAAGTGTTTGATTGTTTGTGCAGGTGAATAGATTGGTGACTTGCTTGTACCTCCTACTAGATTGATACCTTGGTTCTCTAACTGAGGGAAATACTTATCTCTACTTTGCTACATCACCCTTTCCTCTTCAAGGGACAAACCAACACAAGCTCAAGAAGTAGCAGGAAGAATTTCTGGTGCCGTTGTCGGGGAGGTCTACATCAAGCCTACCAAGTACCCATCATACACTCTCATCTCTTGCATTAAATTATTTGCCATTTGCCTCTCGTTTTCCTCTCCCCACTTCTAAAATGATTTTCAGAAAAATATAAAGAGATATGTCGTTTTTTATTTCGCCCTCTTTTTCGTTTGCCTTTTCTCGTTCGATCTTATGTATGCTTGTGTTGCCATGTGCCATCTACTTGCTTGCATCTTTGCTTGTTAAAAATCTATTGATATGGATCCTCATCCACTTGCTAATCTTTTTAAAAAATCCAATTATGATGAACCAATTGCTAGTGTGTTGAGTGCACTAGGTTATCTTTATGAGGTTTTGCTTGAAATTCGTGAATCTGAAAATTGTGATGAAGTGTTGAAAGAAGAAATTTATGAAGTGATTCATGATAGCTCCTTGAAGGAAAAGCATGATTGCAATGATGTTATTATAAATTCTATTAATGTCAATTGTGTTAATGATATGCAAAACCCTAAGCTTGGGGATGCTAGTTTTGCTATGTCCGCTACTTATTGCAATGATCATGATTGGGGTGACTCTTCTTTTGATCTCGAAAATTTATTAAAGCCTCATGATGAATATGTTTGCGATAATATTGAAAGTGGGTTTGGAAGAGTGTCAACTTTAAGTAAAAGTAATCCCACATATTTGGATAGTGTTCAATCTCGTGAAATTTTTGATAAAAGTGGGCTTGGAGAGCTCATGACTTTATTTGTTGATAATGCCGCTATTTTGGAAGAGTGTCAACTTTGCATGCATGTGGATCATGAAGAGAATATTTTATGTGATATTTATATTGTTGAATTTGAATATGATCTCACATGTAATTATTATGAGATAGGAAAATATGGTTGTAGAAATTTTCATGTTACAAAAGTACCTCTCGTTATGTTGAGATTGCTATTGTTTCTTGCTTCTTCCTTGCATATGGTAGTTTTTGCTTATCTTGATAATTTGTTTACTTATAAAATCCCTATGCATAGGAAGCATGTTAGACTGAAACTTGTTTGTCACATGTTTTATGATGCACTCTTTGTGTTTCAATTGCTATCTTTCATGTGAGCATCATTAAAATTATCAATGCCTAGCTAGGTGCGTTAAAAAATAGCGCTTGTTGGGAGGCAACCCAATTTCATTTATATGTTTTTTTGTTTTTCTACTGTTCTTGAATAAAATACACATCATTACCTCTGGTTAGATGTGTTCTCATGTTTTAATTAGTGTTTGTGCCAAGTAAGATCTTTGGGATGGCTTACGGTGATAGTTCATTTGATCTTGATGAAAAACAGAAACTTTTGCGCCCAGTAAAATAATTTTTATTATTAACGTAAGAGCGATAAAATATTGATTCATTTTGCCGAAGATTAATATACAAATTGCCTCCATTGTCCTATTTTTTCAGAATTTTTGGAGTTACAGAAGTATTTGAGATTTACAGATTGCTATAGACTATTTTGTTTTTGACAGATGATGTTTTCTATGTGTTGTTTGCTTATTTTGATGAATCTATGGGTAGTATGAGGGGTATGAACCATGGAGAAGTTGGAATACAGTAGATATTACACCAATATAAATAAAGATTTATTTCACAACAGTACCAAAATGGTGATTTATTTTCTTATACTAACGGATCTCATGAGTTTTCTATTGAGTTTTGTGTTGTGAAGTTTCCAAGTTTTGGGTAAAGATTTGATGGACTATGGAATAAGGAGTGGCAAGATCCTAAGCTTTGGGATGCCCAAGTCACCCCAAGGTAATATGCAAGGACAACCAAGAGCCTAAGCTTGGGGATTCCCTAGAAGGCATCCCCTCTTTCGTCTTCGTCTATCGATAAATTTACTTGGTGCTATATTTTTATTCAGCACATGATATGTGTTTTGCTTGAAGCGTCTTGTATGATATGAGTATTTGATTTTTAGTTTGACACAATCATCCTTTCTATGCACACCTTTTGAGAGGGAAACGCATGAATCGTGATTTATTAGAATACTCTATGTGCTTCACTTATATCTTTTGAGCTAGGCAATTTTGCTCTAGTGCTTCACTTATATCTTTTTAGAGCACGGCAGTGGCTTTATTTTATAGAAATTATTGAACTCTATTGCTTCATTTATATTATTTTGAGAGTCTCTCTAAACAGCATGGTAATTTTCTTTGGTTATGAATTTAGTCCTAATATGATGGGCATCCAAGAGGGATATAATAAAAACTTTCATATAAAGTGCATTGAATACTATGAGAAGTTTGATTCTTTATGATTGTTTTGAGATATAAAGATGATAATATTAGAGTCATGCTAATGAGTAGTTGTGGATTGGTAGAAATACTTTTGTTAAAGTTTGTGATTCCCGTAGCATGCACGTATGGTGAACCGTTATGTGATGAAGTCAGCGCATGATTTATTTATTGATTATCTTCCTTATGAGTGGTGGTCGGGGACGAGCGATGGTCTTTTACTACCAATCTATCCCCCAAGGAGCATGCATCTATTACTTTGTTTCGATAACTAATAAATTTTTACAATAAGTATGTGAGTTCTTTATGACAAATGTTGAGTCCATGGATTATACGCACTCTCACCCTTCCACCATTGCTAGCATCTCTAGTACCGCGCAACTTTCGCCGGTGCTTTAAACCCACCATTACCTTCCTCAAAGCAGCCACCATACCTACCTATTATGGCATTTCCATAGCCATTCCGGGATATATTGCGATACAACTTCCACCATTCCGCTTATTATGACACGCTTTATAATTGTCATATTTCTTTGCATGATCATGTAGTTGGCATCATATATGTGGCAAAGGCACCTTTCATATTTTTTATACATGTCACTCTTGAGTCATTGCACATCCTGGTACACTGCCGGAGGCATTCATGTAGAGTCATATTTTTGTTCTAGAATCGAGTTGTAAGTAAATAAAAGTGTGATGGTCATCATTATTAGAGCATTGCCCCATGTGAGGAAAGAATGATGGAAGCTATGATTCCCTCACAAGCTAGGATGACTCTCCGGACTTAAAAAATAAATAGAAGAGGCCAAAGAATCCCACCAAAAAATGAGAGAAAAGAGAGAAGGGACAATGTTACTATCCTTTTTCCACACTTGTGCTTCAAAGTAGCACCATGATCATCATTATAGAGAGTCTCCTATTTTGTCACTTTCATATACTAGTGGGAATTTTTCATTATAGAACTTGGCTTGTATATTCCAATGATGGGCTTCCTCAAATTTCCCTAGGTCTTCGTGAGCAAGCTAGTTGGATGCACACCCGCTTAGTTTCTTTTTGAGCTTTCATACACTTATAGCTCTAGTGCATCGGTTGCATGGCAATCCCTACTCACTCACATTGATATCTATTGATGGGCATCTCCATAGCCCATTGATACGCCTAGTTGATGTGAGATTATCTCCTTCTTCTTGTCTTCTCCACAACCACCATATTCTATTCCACCTATATTGCTATATCCATGGCTCACGCTCATGTATTGCACGAAAGTTGAAAAAATGAGAACATCAAAAGTAAGAAACAATTGATTGGCTTGTCATCGGGGTTGTGCATGATTTAATAATTTGTGTGATGAAGATGGAGCATAGGCAGACTATATGATTTTGCAGGGATAAATTACTTTGGCCGTGTTATTTTGAGAAGACATGATTGCATTGTTTGTATGTTTGAAGTATTATTGTTTTTATGTCAATATTAAACTTTTATTTTGAATCTTATGGATCTGAATATTCATGCCATAATAAAGAAAAATACATATGGATAAATATATTAGGTAGCATTCCACATCAAAAATTCTATTTTTATCATTTACCTACTCGAGGATGAGCATGAATTAAGCTCGGGGGTGCTTGATACATCTCCAATGTATCTATAATTTTTGATTATTCCATGCTATTATATTATCTGTTTTGGATGTTTTATATGCATTAATATGCTATTTTATATTATTTTTGGGACTAACTTATTAACCCAGAGCCCAGTGCTAGTTTCTATTTTTTTCCTTGTTTTTGAGTTTGGCAGAAAAGTTATATCAAACGGAGTCCAAACGGAATAAAACTTTGCGATGATTTTGGACCAGAAGACACCCGTAGGACTTGGACTCCAAGCCAGAAGTCCCGCGAGGCGGCGGTAAGGGTGGACGGCGCCCTAGGGGGGGGCCTACCTTGTGGCCCCCTCGGGAGTCCCCTAACCTACCTCTTTGTCCTATAAATTCATATATATTCCAGAACCCTCAGGGGGAGCCACGAAAACACTTTCCCACTGCTGCAACCTTCTATACCCGTGAGATCCCATCTTGGGGCCTTTTCCAACGATCTGATGGAGGGGGATTCGATCACGGAGGGCTTGTAAATTAACCCTATTGCCCTTCGATGAAGAATGAGTAGTTTACCTCAGACCTACAGGTCCATAGCTAGTAGCTAGATGGCTTCTTCTCTCTCTTTGATTCTCAATACCATGTTCTCCTCGATGTTCTTGGATATCTATCCGATGTAATCTTCTTTTGCGGTGCGTTTGTCGAGATCCGATGAATTGTGGATTTATGATCAGATTATCTATGAATATTATTTGAATCTTCTCTGAATTCTTATATGCATGATTTGTTATATTTGTTTTTCTCTTTGAATTATCGGTTTTGTTTGGCCAACTAGATTGGTATTTCTCGCAATGGGAGAGGTGCTCAGTTTTGGGTTCAATCTTGCGTGATTTCACCCAGTGACAATGTAGGGGTAGCGAGACACGTATTGTATTATTGCCATCAAGGATAAAAAGATGGGGTTTTCATCATATTGCTTGAGTTTATCCCTCTACATCATGTCATCTCACTTAAGGCCTTACTCCGTTCTTTATGAACTTAATACTCTAGATGCATGCTGGATAGCGGTCGATGTGTGGAGTAATAGTAGTAGATGCAAGCAAGAGTCGGTCTACTTGACACAGACGTGATGCCTATATGCATAATCATTGCCCTGGATATCGTCATAACTTTGCTCTTTTCTATCAATTGCTCGACAGTAATTTGTTCACCCACCATCTTATTTGCCTTCATGCGAGAAGCCTCTTGTGAAACCTATGGCCCGGGGGTCTATTTTCTATCATATGTGTTTCCGATCTACTATTTTGCAATATTTTATTTTCAGATCTATAAACCAAAAAACCCAAAATTATTTAGTTATCTTTTACTTAGTTTTATATATCTCTATCAGATCTCACCTTTACAATTGAACGTGAAGGGATTGACAACCCCTTTATCGTGTTGGGTGCAAGTGTTTGATTGTTTGTGCAAGTGCATAGATTGGGGACTTTCTTGTACCTCCTACTGGATTGATACCTTGGTTCTCTAACTGAGGGAAATACTTATCTCTACTTTGCTACATCACCCTTTCGTCTTCAAGGGAGAAACCAACGCAAGCTCAAGAAGTAGCAGTAATCAGCTTGAGAAAAGTCGGTCCTATCATGTTTGTACTGTGGGAACTTGCCGGCCATTTCCAAAGGGTCTAACGGATGCATAAGCCATAGCCCGGCTCAGCGCGGTCATTGCTCCTGCGCGGGCCGCTTACCTCTTCAGTTCTTCGACCTGCTTTGGGATGGTTGATAGTCACTTCAACACATCCCATGAATTGCGGCGGGTCTTTTCTGTACATTACAACCCTGAGGGGATGCATGCTTCTAGCATATAATTGCTCTAAGAGGGAGTACACAACCTTCAACTTCATTAAGTTATCTTGGAGTTTGCGAGTTCTACCACCCGCAACAAATTGCAATGTATGAGTCGCCAGGCGAGTTATTGCCTATACATGACCCGCCCAGGCGATTTATTACTCATCTATGACTTGTTAGGTGATTTTTTTGACAAGAACTTAGGGGTTTGCTTACCAAATATGGCCTGGGTCATTTGGGAGATATGGTGCTTTAACCCGGCCAGCTCTTCAGTAATCGATGCCAATTGGCCTTCGGCAGTTTCTGCATGCTTGATCAAGGCGGCTTTCTCAGTTTCAAAGGACTTCTTTTCTGTCTCAAAGCCCACCTTGATTTTCTCTAATTCTTCCAAAGAAGATTGCAGGCTTGATTCCGCCTTAACTCGTAGAGTTTGTTCAGATTCAAGTTCTTTTTTCAAGCCGGTCAAATTTGACTCAGTCGTACTCAAAGCCTATTGCAAAATAAGGAGATAATTCATTTACAAAGTGTTGAACCAGGCCAGCTATAATATGCGACCCGGTACTTGGGGGCTATGCCAATTCAATTTAAGTTGTGAAGTCCCAAGCAGATTGCAAGCAATATGCTTAGCACTTGGGGGATAATGCAGGTCATTTTTTCTTTATGAATATCACAAGAAGACCAGACTTAGTTTATAAAAATGAGTCGGACCTTGGGGGCTACCGGTTATCTTTTCAAAGCTTATCTGGAAGACCTGAGTCGTTTCATAAAAGTGAGTCGGCCCTTGGGGGCTACATGTTATCTTTTCAAAACTTATCTAGAAGACCCGACTCATGTCGAAAAGATGAGCCGGCCCTTGGGGACTACCAGGCCCAGAAAGTATCCACACCTATTTCCCCAAAGGTGACCCTGGCTTATCGAACCCATGAGAGTAAGGTCCCCTTCAAGCTAGGGTCTCTAACAAGCTTTTGTTAAAGAAAAAAATTCTAGCTTTTGACCGGATCAAAATCAACTACCTTGAGTTGAACACTTATAATAAAAATAGGTACGGGTATGAGGTCTTAATGCATTCTTACAACCATGTATTTCTGTTGGGACCAAATATGATCTTAATTTGTGCACTGGAAATCACCCATCGAGATGTGCTTGTTACGAACTGAAGTCGGGGATGTGTCCAAATTACATCTTGACTGGCACACGTCCTGCATCAAGAATTATTTATCCAACCGAAGGCCCTATTCATCTCGCGGGGTTGCCTCGATAATTCAGATTATAATAATCAGGCAAGAGCTTTGGGCATTTAATGACTACACCTCTTGAATCCTCAGAGATAGGATCCGTGTTACGGTATTAAACCCTTCTGTAGCTGGTGTTCAGAATAACATTTCACGGTCTCCCTGTCCTTAGCCTCTCCGTGGCTTGCTCTCCATGATCCTGGGTACCTGCATGGATGAAGAACGTAGACGAGACAAGAGACATCTACGGAACAATTTTATTTCACACATACGGGACATTAATTCAAATTACTTCCATTGATCCCTCCAAGCAATACAGAGGGTTGCAAGGCTCTTGCCTCAACCCATACCTTACCAAAATACTCACACATGGAGATCAGATCACACAAACAATACATTGAAGGACACGTCATGGAGATTGATTGATAATATGTCTTAAAATGGATGTCGTGTGTGATGCACGATTACATGTATGATTTAGTGGAAGATGAACTATGGTGTTGATGGTGGCTATGGATATGGCGATGGCTAGGGTTGATGGATATGGATGAGGGTGACTCTGTTCTGACTTCGCTCACGGATGTTTTGTTGACATTTCAGCCTCAACCCCTTTATAAAAGTTGTTCAGGTGGACGAGAGGCCTCGGTTTCCATGCCATATGACCGCTCATGTCATGGTTGCATGGAACAACATCTTTGGTATTGTTTCTTCTAGTGTGCCTCCTCCCAATTTCTTCTATCTCCTTCACTCCTTTCCATGTTCCCACTTGATTTCATGCATAGTTATCCCATTTCCTGTAGAAACGCAATAAAAATAGGATTTATGGAATCCTTTGCATTCATTAGTCATTAGTGGCAATATTGGAGTGAATATATCGGTTTGATTGAAATATCTTGGTTTAAACAAAGGTTAGATGAGTGTAAAAATATCGCTCATCATTTGACAAGCAGATTTCAAAAAGACCCTGAAGAACCATGACCTTTTCTTGAAAGTGCATATGTCTCTAAATGGTGTTTTGATATATTGACAATGTGTTTAGTGGGACTAATGGCGATTGCTAAGTTTATCTCAGGTCATTTGTCCCTCAAAGGTTCTTTAAATAAGATGGTTAACGCCCAATTCAAAAAGGAAAAAGGCATGGTTTTCCAATGACTCGAAGTTCTCTCTTGGTTTCTTTGAGTCATAGGACAACTGCACTATTAAGAGGGGTCAAGATGCTTGGATGAAAAGTGTGGGAACATGCAAAACATATACACCAGGCCCCCAAGTCCATCCACCAGAAAAATGTCGTATTCTCAATGAGGATGTGCCTTTTGACTACATAGCCCATGCACATAGGGTATAGGGGGCATGCACACGGCGCAATGTCAACTCTCTAGACACCCTGTGCACATGGGGTATAGGGGTCTTGGACATGACGCAATGTCAACTCTCTAGACAACCTGTGCACATGGGGCCAGAGCCAAAACTCTCTGACACTAATACATCTCCAACGTATCTACAATTCTTCATTGTTACATGCTATTATAGTATCAATCTTGGATGTTTTATACGCAATTATATGCAATATTATATCATTTCTTGGGACTAAGCTATTAACTTAGTGCCAACTGCCAGTTGCTATTTTTTTGCCTCGTTTTGGTTTTCTATGAAATCAGTACCAAACGAAGTCCAAATGGCATGAAACTTTTTGACGATTTTTTTCCGGCCAGAAGGCGAAGGAGTAGGCCACAAGGCACATGGGTGCTCCCAGGGGGTAGGTGTCGGGGATATACCCCGCGGTATGACCCAGTCGGAGATATGATGCGGCTAGGACTTGGTGTTTCATAGGTAAACCGGCTGAGCCTGGTGACTCATTGGTGACCCGGCAGATTATAAGCCGGTAGATTGTAAGCTGGTAGATTGTAAGCCGGCGGACAGTTATAAGCCGTCAGATTGTAAGCCGGCGGACAGTTATAACCCAGCAGACAGTTATAACCCAACATATAGTTATAACCCAGCAGACAGTTATAACCCGACAGACAGTTATGACCCGACAGACAGATCGTAACACGACAAGTACTTAGCCATGAAATTGAGTCGCATGGAGTTAAGAAGCACAAGACGTTAAGAAGCCCATGGTGAGAAGATCGTGATGAGAAGTCCATGGTGAGACGTCAAAATAGGTTAAGTCCTAATCCGAGTTGGACTCTACATGTAACCCTACCCTTCAACTTATATAAGGAGGGGCGGGGAACCCCAAGAGGGAGAGATTTTTCTAGACGTCTCAATAGACAGGTCTCAATAGACAAGTCTTAGACACGGGATGTAGGCTTTTACCTCCATCGAGAGGGGACAAACCTGGGTAAAAACATCACGTCTCTCATCCCACTCAACCCCTCTCAAGCTACCACATAGATGCGTTGGCCTCACGACTAAGTCCTCGCACTAAGGACATCTGCCGTGACAAATCCATGACAGTTGGCGCCCACCGTGGGGCTTGCGCACGGTGGTCATGAGTTCTTGAAGGGATCTCTGTTGGAAATATGCCCTAGAGGCAATAATAAAATGGTTATTATTGTATTTCCTTGTTCATGATAATTGTCTATTGTTCATGCTATAATTGTATTAACCAGAAACCGTAATACATGTGTGAATACATAGACCACAACATGTCCCTAGTAAGCCTCTAGTTGACTAGCTCGTTGATCAATAGATGGTCATGGTTTCCTGACCATGGACATTGGATGTCATTGATAACTGGATCACATCATTAGGAGAATGATGTGATGGACAAGACCCAATCCTAAGCCTAGCATAAGATCGTATAGTTCGTCTGCTAAAGCTTTTCTAATGTCAAGTATCATTTCCTTAGACCATGAGATTGTGCAACTCCCGGATACCGTAGGAATGCTTTGGGTGTACCAAATGTCACAACGTAACTAGGTGGCTATAAAGGTGCACTATGGGTATCTCCGAAAGTGTCTGTTGGGTTGGCACAAATTGAGACTGGGATTTGTCACTCCGTGTAACGGAGAGGTATCTCTGGGCCCACTCGGTAGGACATCATCATAATGTGCACAATGTGACCAAGGAGTTGATCACGGGATGATGTGTTACGGAACGAGTAAAGAGACTTGCCGGTAACGAGATTGAACAAGGTATCAGGATACCGATGATCGAATCTCGGGCAAGTACTATACCGGTAGACAAAGGGAATTGTATACAGGATTGACTGAATCCCTGGCATCATGGTTCATCCGATGAGATCATCGTGGAACATGTGGGAGACAACATGGGTATCCAGACCCCGCTATTGGTTATTGACCAGAGAGATGTCTCGGTCATGTCTGCATGATTCCCGAGCCCATAGGGTCTACACACTTGAGGTTCGATGACGCTAGGGTTATAGGGAAAGTATGTACGCGGTTACTGAATGTTGTTCGGAGTCCCGGATGAGATCCCGGACGTCACGAGGAGTTCCGAAATGGTCCGAAGGTGAAGATTGATATATTGGACGAAGGGTTTTGGAGTCCGGAAGTGTTCCGGAGGTACCGGGTGATGACCAGCATGACCGAAAGGTGTTTCGGGAGCCCCGGCAAGTGTTGGGGGGCTTCATGGGCCAAGGGAAGGGGCAAACCAGCCCACTAAGGGGCTGTGCGCCCCCCTCACCTATTCCCATGTGACCAGGGGGTTTGGGGCGCCCCATCTAGGGTTCCCACCTCCTGGCTTGGGGGCCAAGTCACCCAAAGGGGAGATCCCATCTGCCCTGGCCGCCGCCCCCCTAGGGGAAACCCTAGGGCGCCTCCCCTTGCCCTTGCCCCTATATATAGTGGAGGTTTTGGGGCTGCACAACACACGAGTCTCTCTCTCCCAAGGCGCAGCCCTACCTCTCTCCCTCCTCGTCACTCGTAGTGCTTGGCGAAGCCCTGTAGGAGTACCGCGCTCCTCCACCACCACCACGCCGTCGTGCTACTGTTGGATGGAGTCTTCCCCAACCTCTCCCTCTCTCCTTGCTGGATCAAGGCGTGGGAGACGTCACCGGGCTGTACGTGTGTTGAACACGGAGGTGCCGTTGTTCGGCGCTTAGATCGGAATCGACCGCGATCTGAATCGCTGCGTGTACGACTCCACCAACCGCGTTCTTGCAATGCTTCCGGTTAGCGATCTACAAGGGTATGTAGATGCACTCCTCTCTCTCATTGTTAGATGACTCCATAGATTGATCTTGGTGAGGCGTAGAAAATTTTAAATTTCTGCTACGATCCCCAACAGTGGTATCAGAGCTAGGTCTATGTGTAGATTCTATGCACGAGTAGAACACAAAGTAGTTGTGGGCGATGATTTGTTCAATTTGCTTGCCGTTACTAGTCTTATCTTGATTCGGCGGCATTGTGGGATGAAGCGGCCTGGACCGACCTTACACGTACACTTACGTGAGATAGGTTCCACCGACTGACATGCACTTGATGCATAAGGTGGCTGGCGGTTGTCTGTCTCTCCCACTTTAGTCGGATCGGATTCGATGAAAAGGGTCCTTATGAAGGGTAAATAGCAATTGGCATATCACCATTGTGATTTTGCGTAGGTAAGAAACGTTCTTGCTAGAAACCCATAGCAGCCACGTAAAACATGCAACAACAATTAGAGGATGTCTAACTTGTTTTTGCAGGGTATGATATGTGATGTGATATGGCCAAAAGGATGTGATGAATGATATATGTGATGTATGAGATTGATCATGTTCTTGTAATAGGAATCACGAGTATGACAACCGATAGGATCCATAGGAGTTGTCTTAATTTATTTATGACCTGCGTGTCAATGAAAATGCCATGTAATTACTTTACTTTATTGCTAACCGTTAGCCATAGTAGTAGAAGTAATAGTTGGTGAGGCAACTTCATGAAGACACGATGATGGAGTTCATGATGATGGAGATCATGGTGTCATGCCGGTGACGATGGTGTTCATGCCGCGCCTCAAAGATGGAGATCAAAGGCGCAAGATGATATTGGCCATATCATGTCACTTTATGATTTGCATGTGATGTTTGTCATGTTTACATCTTATTTGCTTAGAACGACGGTAGCATAAATAAGATGATCCCTCGCAATAATTTCAAGAAAGTGTTCCCCCTAACTGTGCACCGTTGCTAGGTCCGTTGTTCCAAAGCACCACGTGATGATCGGGTGTGATAGGTTCTAACGTTCGCATACAACAGGTGTAAGCCAGATTTACACACACAATACACTTAGGTTAACTTGACGAGCCTAGCATGTACAGACATGGCCTCGGAACACGGAAGACCGAAAGGTCGAACATGAGTCGTATAGTGGATACGATCAACATGAAGATGTTCACCGATGATGACTAGTCCGTCTCACGTGATGATCGGACACGGCCTAGTTGACTCGGATCATGCATCACTTAGATGACTAGAGGGATGTCTATCTAAGTGGGAGTTCATTGAATAATTTGATTAGATGAACTTAATTATCATGAACATAGTCAAAAGGTCTTTGCAAATTATGTCATAGCTCACGCTTTGGTTCTACTGTTTTAGATATGTTCCTAGAGAAAATTTAGTTGAGAGTTGACAGTAGCAATTATGCGGACTGGGTTCGTGAACTGAGGATTGTCCTCATTGCTCCACAGAAGGGTTATGTCCTTAATGCACCGCTCAGTGTGTTGAACCTCGAGCATCGTCTGTAGATGTTGGGAAACATCTGACATACACGTTTTGATGACTACGTGATAATTCAGTACGTAATACTAACGGTTTAGAATTGTGGCACCAAAGACGTTTTTGAAACATCACAGAACATATGAGATGTTCCAAAGACTGAAATTGGAATTTCAGACTAGTGCCCACGTCAAGAGGTATGAGACCTCTAACAAGTTTCTTAAGCCTGCAAACTAAGGGAGAAAAGCTCAATCGTTGAGCATGTGCTCAGATTGTCTGAGTACTGCAATCGCTTGAATCGAGTGGGAGTTAATCTTCCAGATGAGATAGTGATGGTTCTCCATAGTCACTACCACCAAGCTATTGGAGCTTCATGATGAACTATAACATATCAGGGATAGACATGATGATCCTTGAGCAACTCACGATGTTTGACACCGCGAAAGTAGAAATCAAGTAGGAGCATCAATTGTTGATGGTTAAACCACTAGTTTCAAGAAGGGCAAGGGAAAGAAGGGATACTTCATGAGACGGCAAATCAGTTGCTGCTCTAGTGAAGAAACCCAAGGTTGAACCAAACTCGAGACTAAGTGCTTCTATAATGAGGGGAACAGTCACTGAAGCAGAACTACCCTAGATACTTGGTAGATGAGAAGGCTGGCAAGGTCGACAGAAGTATTTTGGATATACGTCATATTATTGTGTACTTTACTAGTACTCCTAGTAGCACCAGGGTAATAAATACCGGTTCGGTTGCTAAGCGTTAGTAACTCAAAATAAAAGGCTGCGGAGACTAGCTAAAGGTGAGATGACGATATGTGTTGGAAGTGTTTTCCAAGGTTGATGTGATCAAACATCGCACGCTCCCTCTACCATCGGGATTGGTGTTAAACCGAAATAATTGTTATTTGGTGTTTGCGTTGAGCATAGACATGATTGGATTATGTTTATCCCCACGCGGTTATTCATTTAAGGAGAATAATGGTTACTCTGTTTATTTGAATAATACCTTCAATGGTCTTGCACCTAAAATCAATGGTTTATTGAATCTCGATCGTAGTGATACACATGTTCATGTCAAAAGATATAAGGTAGTAATGATAGTACCACGTACTTGTGGCACTGCCATTTGAGTCATGCTGGTATAAAACGCATGAAAAAGCTCCATGTTGATGGATCTTTGGACTCACTAGTTTTTGAAAAGATTGAGACATGCGAACCATGTCTATTGGTAGGTATGCATGAAGAAACTCCATGCAGATGGATCGTTTGGACTCACTTGATTTTGAATCACTTGAGACATGCAAATCATACCACATGGGCAAGATGACTGAAAGGCCTCGTTTTCAGTAAGATGGAACAAGAAAGCAACTTGTTGGAAGTAATACATTTTGATGTGTGCAGTCCAATGAGTGCTGAGGCACGCAGTGGATATTGTTATGTTCTTACTTCACAGATGATTTGAGTAGATGCTGAGTATATTTACTTGATGAAACACAAGTCTGAATTATTGAAAGGTTTAAGTAATTTCAGAGTGAAGTTGAAGATCGATGTGACAAGATGATAAAATGTCTATGATATGATCATAGAGATGAATATCTGAGTTACGAGTTTGGCACACAATTAAGACATTGTGGAAATTGTTTCACAACTAATACCGCCTGGACCACCATAGTGTGATGGTGTGTCCGAACATCACAACTGCACCCTATTGGATATGGTGCATACCATGATGTCTCTTATCGAATTACCACTATCGTTTATGGGTTAGGCATTAGAGACAACCGCACTCACTTTAAATAGGGCAGCACACAATTCCGTTGAGACGACACCGTATGAACTATGGTTTAGAGAAACCTAAGCTGTCGTATCTTAAAAGTTTGGGGTTGCGATGCTTATGTGAAAAAGTTTCAGGCTGATAAGCTCGAACCCAAAGCGGATAAATGCATCTTCATAGAATACCCAAAAATATTTGGGTATACCTCCTATTTCAAATCCGGAAGCAAAAGTGATTGTTTCTAGAAACGGGTCCTTTCTCGAGGAAAAGTTTCTCTCGAAAGAATTGAGTGGGAGGATGGTGGAGACTTGATGAGGTTATTGAACTGTCACTTCAACTAGTGTGTAGCAGGGCATAGGAAGTTGTTCCTGTGGCACCTACACCAATTGAAGTGGAAGCTTATGATAGTGATCATGAAACTTCGGATCAAGTCACTACCAAACCTCATAGGCCGACAAGGATGCGTACTACTTCAGAGTGGTACGTAATCATGTCTTGGAAGTCATGTTGCTAGACAACAATGAACCTGCGAGCTATGGAGAAGCGATGGTGGGCCCGGATTCTGATGAATGGCTCGAGGCCATAAAATCCGAGAGAGGATCCATGTATAAAACAAAGTATAGACTTTGGAAGGACTACTTGATGGTCGTAAGGCTGTTGGGTGCAGATGGATTTTAAAAGGAAGACGAACAATGATGGTAAGTGTCACCATTAAGAAAGCTCGACTTGTCGTTAAGATGTTTTCCGACAAGTTCAAGGAGTTGACTATGATGAGACTTTCTCACTCGTAGCGATGCTAAGAGTCTATTGGAATTATGTTAGCAGTTACTGCATTATTTATGAAATCTTGCAGATAGGATGTCAAAACATTGTTTCCTCGACGTTTTTCTTGAGGAAATGTTGTATGTGATACAACCAGAAGGTTTTGTCAATCCTGAAAGATGCTGACAAGTATGCAAAGCTCCAGCAATCCTTCTAAGGACTGGAGTAAGCATCTCGGAGTTGGAATGTACACTTTGATGAGATGATCAAAGATCTTGGGTTTATACAAAGTTTATGAGAAACTTGTATTTACAAAGAAATGAGTGGGAGCATTATAGAATTTTTGATGAGTATATGTTGTTAACATATTGTTGATCAGAAATGATGTAGAATTTCTGGAAAGCATACAGGGTTATTTGTAAAGTGTTTTTCAATGGAAAATCTGGATTAAGCTACTTGAACATTGAGCATCAAGATCTATAAGGATAGATCAAAAACGCTTAATAGTACTTTCGAATGAATACATACCGTGACAAGATTTTGAAGGAGTTCAAAATAAATCAGCAAAGAAGGAGTTCTTAGCTGTGTTACAAGGTGTGAATATTGAGTAAGACTCAAGACCTGACCACGGCAGAAGAGAGAGAAAGGACGAAGGTCGTCCCCTATGCTCTAGACGTAGGCTCTACAGTATGCTATGCTGTGTACCGCACCTGAAGTGTGCCTTGCCATGAGTCAGTCAAGGGGTACAAGAGTGATCCAGGAATGGATCACACGACAGCGGGTGAACTTATCCTTAGTAACTAGTGGACTTAGGAATTTTCTCGATTATGGAGGTGGTAAAAGAGTTCGTCGTAAAGGGTTACGTCGATGCAAACTTTGACACTAATCCGGATGACTCTGAGTAGTAAACCGGATTCATATAGTAGAATAGTTATTTGGAATAGCTCCAAGTAGCGCGTGGTAGCTGCATCTACAAGATGACATAGAGATTTGTAAAGCACACATGGATCTGAAAGGTTCAGACTCATTGACTAATAAACCTCTCTCACAAGAAAGATATGAACAAACCCCGTGGGTGTTGGATTCATTGCAATCACATAGTGATGTGAACTAGATTATTGACTCTAGTGCAAGTGGGAGACTGTTGGAAATATGCCCTATAGGCAATAATAAAATGGTTATTATTGTATTTCCTTGTTCATGATAATTGTCTATTGTTCATGCTACAATTGTATTAACCGGAAACCGTAATACATGTGTGAATACATAGACCACAACATGTCCCTAGTAAGCCTCTAGTTGACTAGCTCGTTGATCAATAGATGGTCATGGTTTCCTGACCATGGACATTGGATGTCATTGATAACGGGATCACATCATTAGGAGAATGATGTGATGGACAAGACCCAATCCTAAGCCTAGCACAAGATCGTATAGTTCGTCTGCTAAAGCTTTTCTAATGTCAAGTATCATTTTCCTTAGACCATGAGATTGTGCAACTCCCGGATACCGTAGGAATGCTTTGGGTGTACCAAACGTCACAACGTAACTGGGTGGCTATAAAGGTGCACTACGGGTATCTCCGAAAGTGTCTGTTGGGTTGGCACGAATCAAAACTGGGATTTGTCACTCCGTGTAACGGAGAGGTATCTCTGGGCCCACTCTGTAGGACATCATCATAATGTGCACAATGTGACCAAGGAGTTGATCACGGGATGATGTGTTACGGAACGAGTAAAGAGACTTGCCGGTAACGAGATTGAACAAGGTATCGGGATACCGATGATCGAATCTCGGGCAAGTACTATACTGGTAGACAAAGGGAATTGTATACAGGATTGACTGAATCCCTGGCATCATGGTTCATCCGATGAGATCATCGTGGAACATGTGGGAGACAACATGGGTATCCAGACCCCGCTGTTGGTTATTGACCAGAGAGATGTCTCGGTCATGTATGCATGATTCCCGAGCCCATAGGGTCTACACACTTGAGGTTCGATGACGCTAGGGTTATAGGGAAAGTATGTACGCGGTTACTGAATGTTGTTCGGAGTCCCGGATGAGATCCCGGACGTCACGAGGAGTTCCGAAATGGTCCGAAGGTGAAGATTGATATATTGGACGAAGGGTTTTGGAGTCCGGAAGTGTTCCGGAGGTACCGGGTGATGACCAGCATGACCGAAAGGTGTTTCGGGAGCCCCAGCAAGTGTTGGGGGGCTTCATGGGCCAAGGGAAGGGGGCAAACCAGCCCACTAAGGGGTTGTGCACCCCCCTCACCTATTCCCATGTGACCAGGGGGTTTGGGGCGCCCCATCTAGGGTTCCCACCTCCTGGCTTGGGGGCCAAGTCACCCAAAGGGGAGATCCCATCTGCCCTGGCCGCCGCCCCCCTAGGGGAAACCCTAGGGCGCCTCCCCTTGCCCTTGCCCCTATATATAGTGGAGATTTTGGGGCTGAACAACACACGAGTCTCTCTCTCCCAAGGCGCAGCCCTACCTCTCTCCCTCCTCGTCTCTCGTAGTGCTTGGCGAAGCCCTGCAGGAGTACCGCGCTCCTCCACCACCACCATGCCGTCGTGCTGCTGTTGGACGGAGTCTTCCCCAACCTCTCCCTCTCTCCTTGCTGGATCAAGGCGTGGGAGACGTCACCGGGCTATACGTGTGTTGAATGCAGAGGCGCCGTTGTTCGGCGCTTAGATCGGAATCGACCGCGATCTGAATCGCTGCGTGTACGACTCCACCAACCGCGTTCTTGCAACGCTTCTGCTTAGCGATCTACAAGGGTATGTAGATGCACTCCTCTCTCTCATTGCTAGATGACTCCATAGATTGATCTTGGTGAGGCGTAGAAAATTTTAAATTTCTGCTACGATCCCCAACAATCTCTCCCAGGGATCGAAAAGTTTGCAGTTTTTTGGATGAAAAATAACCGGTTTGGAAGGATTCACATCAATCAAAAGTTCATCAGTCAAAGATCAAAGGAGTTTTTCAACGATGGATTATACAAAGTTGAGATCAAAAGGATTTAGGGTTACGCCGACTTCCTATGACTTATTTGGTGGACGTTGAGTCGCCCAGAGCAAAGGACTTTCCTAAATTATCTGACAACCGTTGTCATCGCGTGTACCTGCACTAAACTCCAAACCAGAGAAAACAAAGTCAAGCCAAGACCCGGAGATAGATTGTTCAAAACTCTATTACTTGGAAAAGGAATCGTCCATAGTTTGCAAGTGCCTCTGAGTTGCCCTCGGATCGTCCCTCCATGGCCATGGATCGCCGCGTCCCCGGGCCTCTGTCGCTTAGGAGCTGCATGGCACAGCCCTCGCATCGAGCCGCGGCCACGCTTGCCTCTGCCGTATCTCCGGCCGCGCTGCGAGTCAACACTACCATGAGCTGCCACCGGGGCTCTGAGCCGCCACACTGATCTACCGCTCTGACTCGCTGTTGTGAGCCGTCAACGGGGCTACGAGTCGCCTCCTTTGAGTGTAGCTACATCTACTCGCCTCGCTCCTTCGCTGAGTGGCCCGTCTCCGTTGTCGCGGTCCAGATTGTTGCTTCTACTGCCACCATGGTTTGTGCCATCGTCTCGGCCTCACCTTGTACCGGCTCGCCTCTGCTGAGGCGAGGCCGCCTCGACGTCTTCGAGTCTCGCCCCCGCGGACCTGCCTCGTTTGCCGCTTTTGAAGGGACCCAACTCCGTCGCGGCCTCCGCTACCATTTCAAGCCATTCCAAGCAGCGGGAGAGTCGCCGTCGCCTCTGTTTCAAGTCACCTCCGTTGACCTGCTATCAATCTCAGTCGCCATCGAGTCACCAAGCATCAAAGGATCAAAGTGCCTGGTCAGCCTCCGCCACGTCCCCGTTCCTTCTGGCTTGCCACGTCATTTCCTCTATCGCCGAGAGCTTCCCCCTGATCACCTCGGCCCGCCTTCGCTGTGGCTCTCTTCCCAGCCGCCCCGCATCTTCCTCAAGCCGTCGCGGCTCTTCGCCCAACACTGTGCACGCTGCAGAAATCAGTGGAGCAACAAAAACAAAAACCCAGGGCACATGTGTACGTACAAGGGAGAATTCATTAAAGGCACATGCATGCATGCATGACATGGGGCCATGAACTCCAACAACATCATCAAGTTGTACCACTACGGCAAAGAACTGTTAGTGGGCTGCTAATGCATGTACTCCCTCCGTCCAAAAATTCTTGTCTTAGATTGGTCTAGATACGGATGTATCTAATACTAAAACATGACTTGATACATCCGTATCTAGACAAATCTAAGACAAGAATTTTGGGATGGATGGAGTACATCAGATCAACCATTCATCTACTGGGTGTCCATCATCCGCTACAAGTGCAAAGTCATCAGAATAATGGTTCGTTATGAAGGTAGTGTGTTATACTCCCTCCGTTCGAAAATACTTGTCATCAAGATGAATAGAAGGGGATGTATCTAGATTTATTTTAGTTCTATATACACCCCTGTTTATCCATTTTGATGACAAGTATTTCCGGACAGAGGGAGTACTTCAGAGATGGAGGCCACTACTACCTCTTGAGCACTGCGTTGGTTTTCCCCGAAGAGGAAGGGATGATGCAGCAAAGTAGCGTAAGTATTTCCCTCAGTTTTTGAGAACCAAGGTATCAATCCAGTAGGAGGCTACGCGCGAGTCCCTCGTACCTGCACAAAACAAATAAATCCTTGCAACCAACGCAAATAGGGGTTGTCAATCCCTATAAGGCCACTTACGAGAGTGAGATCTGATAGATATGATAAAGATAATATTTTTGGTATTTTTGTGATAAAGATGCAAAGTAAAATAAAGGCAAAGTAAATAGCAAAGGAAATAACTAAGTAGTAGGAGATTAATATGATAAAGATAGACCCGGGGGCCATAGGTTTCACTAGTGGCTTCTCTCGAGAGCATAACTATTCTACGGTGGTGAACAAATTACCGTTGAGCAATTGACAGAATTGAGCATAGTTATGAGAATATCTAGGCATGATCATGTATATAGGCATCACGTCCGAGACAAGTAGACCGACTCCTACCTGCATCTACTACTATTACTCCACTCATCGACCGCTATCCAGCATGCATCTAGAGTATTAAGTTAAAAACAGAGTAACGCCTTAAGCAAGATGACATGATGTAGAGGGATAGACTCATGCAATATGAAGAAAACCCCATCTTGTTATCCTTGATGGCAACAATACAATACGTGCCTTGCTGCCCCTACTATCACTGGGAAAGGACACCGCAAGATTGAACCCAAAGCTAAGAACTTCTCCCATTGCAAGAAAGATCAATCTAGTAGGCCAAACCAAACTGATAATTCGAAGAGACTTGCAAACATAACCAATCATACATAAAAGAATTCAGAGAAGATTCAAATATTGTTCATGGATAGACTTGATCATAAACCCACAATTCATCGATCTCAACAAACACACCGCAAAAAGAAGATTACATCGAATAGATCTCCACAAGAGAGGGGGAGAACATTGTATTGAGATCCAAAAAGAGAGAAGAGGCCATCTAGCTACTAACTATGGGCCTGTAGGTCTGAGGTAAACTACTCACACTTCATCGGAGGGCTATGGTGTTGATGTAGAAGCCCTACGTGATCGATGCCCCCTCCGGCGGAGCTCCGGAACAGGCCCCAAGATGGGATCTCGTGGATACAAAAAGTTACGGCGGTGGAATTATGGTTTTGGCTCCGTCTCTGATTGTTTAGGGGTACATGGATATATATAGGAGGAAGGAGTACGTCAATGGAGCAATAGGGGGCCCACGAGGGTGGAGGACGCGCCCCCTACCTTGTGGCCTCCTCTTTTCTTTCTTGACGTAGGGTCCAAGTCTCTCGGGTCTTGTTCGTTGAGAAAATCACGTTCCCGAAGGTTTAATTCCGTTTGGACTCCGTTTGATATTCCTTTTCTTCGAAACCCTAAAACAGGCAAAAAACATCAATTCTGGGCTGGGCCTCCGGTTAATAGGTTAGTCCCAAAAATAATATAAAAGTGGATAATAAAGCCCAATAATGTCCAAAACCATAGATAATATAGCATGGAGCAATCAAAAATTATAGATACATTGGAGACGTATCAAGCATCCCCAAGCTTAATTCCTGCTCGTCCTCGAGTAGGTAAATGATAAAAACAGAATTTTTGATGCGGAGTGCTACTTGGCATAATTTTAATGTAATTCTTCTTAATTATGGTATGAATATTCAGATCCGAAAGATTCAAGACAAAAGTTCATATTGACATAAAAATAATAATACTTCAAGCATACTAACTAAGCAATTATGTCTTCTCAAAATAACATGGCCAAAGAAAGTTCATCCCTACAAAATCATATGGTTTAGTCATGTTTCATTTTCGTCACACAAGAATGCTCTCATCATGCACAACCCCGATGAAAGCCAAGTAATTGTTTCATACTTTAGTAATCTCAAACCTATAAACTTTCACGCAATATATGAGCGCGAGCCATGGACATAGCACTATGGGTGGAATAGAATATAATGAGGGGGTTATGTGGAGAAGACAAAAAGGGAGAAAGTCTCACATCAACGAGGCTAATCAATGGGCTATGGAGATGCCCACCGATTGATGTTAATGCAAGGAGTAGGGATTGCCATGCAACGGATGCACTAGAGCTATAAATGTATGAAAGCTCAACAAAAGAAACTAGTGGGTGTGCATCTAACTTGTTGCTCACGAAGACCTAGGGCACTTGAGGAGGCCCATTGTTGGAATATACAAGCCAAGTTCTATAATGAAAAATTCCCACTAGTATATGGAAGTGACAAGACAAGAGACTCTCTAACATGAAGATTAAGGTGCTACTTTGAAGCACAAGTGTGGCAAAGGATAGTAACATTGTCCCTTCTATCTTTTTCTCTCATTTTTTGGGGCCTTCTCTTTTTTTATGGCCTTTCTCTTTTTTATGGCCTTTTTCCTCACTTGGGACAATGCTCTAGAAAATGATGATCATCACACTTCTATTTATTTAGAACTCAATGATTACAACTCGATACTAGAACAAAAGATGACTCTATATGTATGCCTCCGGCGGTGTACCGGGATATGCAATGGACCAAGAGTGACATGTATGAAAGAATTATGAACGGTGGCTTTTCCACAAATACTATGTCAACTACATGATCATGCTAAGCAATATGACAATAATGAATGTGTCATGATGAACGGAATGATGGAAAGTTGCATCGCAATATATCTCGGAATGGCTATGGAAATGCCATAATAGGTAGGTATGGTGGCTGTTTTGAGGAAGATATAAGGAGGTTTATGTGTGAAAGAGCGTATCATATCACGGGGTTTGGATGCACCGGCGAAGTTTGCGCCAACTCTCAATGTGAGAAAGGGCAATGCACGGTACCGAAGAGGCTAGCAAGGATGGAAGGGTGAGAGTGCGTATAATCCATGGACTCAACATTAGTCATAAAGAACTCGCATACTTATTGCAAAAATCTACAAGTCATCAAAAACCTCGGTACTACGTGCATGCTCCTAGGGGGATAGATTGGTAGGAAAAGACCATCGCTCGTCCCCGACCGCCACTCATAAGGAAGACAATCAAATAACACCTCATGTTTCAAATTTGTTGCATAACGTCTACCATACGTGCATGCTATGGGACTTGCAAACTTCAACACAAGTATTTTTCAATTTCACAACTACTCAACTAGCACGACTTTGATATTATTACCTCCATATCTCAAAACAATCATCAAGCATCAAACTTCTCTTAGTATTCAAAACACTCTTAAGAAAATTTTACTAACTTTGAATACCTAGCATATTAGGATTTTAAGAAAATTACCATGCTATTAAGACTCTCAAAATAATCTAAGTGAAGCATGAGAGATCAATAGTTTCTATAAAACAAATCCACCACCGTGCTCTAAAAGATATAAGTGAAGTACTAGAGCAAAAACATATAACTCAAAAGATATAAGCGAAGCACATAGAGTATTCTAACAAATTCCAAATCATGTATGGCTCTCTCAAAAGGTGTGTACAACAAGGATGATTGTGGTAAACTAACAAGAAAAGACTCAAATCATACAAGACGCTCCAAGCAAAACACATATCATGTGGCGAATAAAAATATAGCTCCAAGTAAAGTTACCGATAGAAGTAGACGAAAGAGGGGATGCCTTCCGGGGCATCCCAAGCTTTGGCTTTTAGGTGTCCTTAGATTATCTTGGGGATGCCATGGGAATCCCCAAGCTTAGTCTCTTGCCACTCCTTGTTCCATAATCCATCAAATCTTTACCCAAAACTTGAAAACTTCACAACACAAAACTTAAAGTAGAAAATCTCGTGAGCTCCGTTAGCGAAAGAAAATAAAAGACCACTTGAAGGTACTGTAATGAACTCATTATTTATTTATATTGGTGTTATACCTACTGTATTCCAACTTCTCTATGGTTTATAAACTATTTTACTAGCCATAGTTTCATCAAAATAAGCAAACAACACACGAAAACCGGAATCTGTCAAAAACAGAACAGTCTGTAGTAATCTGTAGCTAACGCAAGATCTGGAACCCCAAAAA
The DNA here is from genome assembly GCF_056163025.1 of Triticum urartu. Classification (NCBI taxonomy): domain Eukaryota; kingdom Viridiplantae; phylum Streptophyta; class Magnoliopsida; order Poales; family Poaceae; genus Triticum; species Triticum urartu. The sequence continues at coordinate 416,808,600 of NC_141877.1, read as the reverse complement.
TTCTAAAATAAATTGCTGGACGTGAGAAATTTCTCTATTAAACATGTGAAAAAATAATTAACTAAATATAACTTTCCAAATAAAAATGGCAGCAGTTCTCGTGAGCCCTAAAGTTTCTGTTTTTTACAGCAAGTTCAACAAGACTTTCCCCAAGTCTTCCCAACGGTTCTACTTAGCACAAACACTAATTAAACTCAAAAAACACAACCAAAACAGAGGCTAGATAAATTATTTATTACTAAACAAGAGCAAGAAGCAAGGAATAAGAATAAAATTGGGTTGCCTCCCAACAAGCGCTATCGTTTAACGCCCCTAGCTAGGCATAACAAGCAAGAATAGATCTAGGTATTGCCATCTTTGGTAGGCAATTATTCAATTAGGCATCTACCATATTTAGGAATTTCTTTCTTTTTATTAATTATCAAACTTTTAGGCACAAGATTGAAAAATTCATTTGTAGCAAATGGTTCCTTAATGATAGCAAAAAGATTGGGATGAATACTTATAGATTTGAGATCCGCATTTTCCTTACTAGAGGATTCACCCTTATTTTTAGGAACGTACATAAGCTTGGCAACTTTTGTGGAAGGACTTGGAGTATTCTTTACGGAAGAAAAAGCGGTTCCCAACTTGGTAATAATATCCTCAAGTTTATCGATCCTAGTAGAATCATGATTTATTTTCTCATTAACTATGGGTTCCTTTTCTTTAATATTTTTCAAAGTAACTCCTACTTTAGATCCATATTGAGAGATTCTGCTGTGGATCTTTTTATCCAAATTTTCAATTAACTCTACGGTAGCAACCTTATTTTCAATAATTTCAAGCCTTTGCATTACATGCTCCAAAGTTAATACAGTTCCATTTACCAAGAGAGGGGGTGAGCCAAATAAATCTATCATAGCATTATAAGAATCAACAGTATGGCTACCCAAGAAGTTCCCTCCGGTAATAGTATCAAGAACATATCTATGCCAAGGAGTAATGCCTACATAAAAATTGCAAAGGAGAACGGAAGTAGATTGCTTACTAGTAGATCTATTTTGAGCATTGCAAATTCTATACCAAGCATCTTTTAGATTTTCTCCCTCCCTTTGCTTAAAATTTAGAATTTAATTCTCGAGAGACAACGGAGAAGATAAGGGACTAGCCATAACGACAAGCAAACAAACTAACACACAAGCAAGCAAAAAAGCAAGCGGGCAAAAAGAGGCAAATAGAGAAAGAAAGGGAGGATAGAGAGAGAGAGGGCAAATAAAACGGCAAGGGTGAAATGGGGGAGAGGAAAGCGGGAGGCAAATGGCAAATAATGTAATGCGGGAGATAAGGGTATGTGATGGGTACTTGGTATGTTGACTTTTGCGTAGACCTCCCCGGCAACGGTGCCAGAAATCCTTCTTGCTACCTTTTGAGCATTGCGTTGGTTTTCCCCGAAGAGGAAGGGATGATGCAGCAAAGTAGCGTAAGTATTTCCTTCAGTTTTTGAGAACCAAGGTATCAATCCAGTAGGAGGCTACGCGCGAGTCGCTCGTACCTACACAAAACAAATAAATCCTCGCAACCAATGAAAATAGGGGTTGTCAATCCCTATAAGGCCACTTACGAGAGTGAGATCTGATAGATATGATAAAGATAATATTTTTGGTATTTTTGTGATAAAGATGCAAAGTAAAATAAAGGCAAAGTAAATAGCAAAGGAAATAACTAAGTAGCACTACAAAAAAATATGCTTCCGTGATGATACGTGTTTGTCACAGTAGGTTGCGTTTTTTGTCATGCATGTCATCCATGAAAAATTTATGACAGAATCAAGATAGTCATACCTGTGCTATCGTAGAAGTGTTCCATGAAATTACCAAAATTATCATCACGGAAGTGTCCACTTCCATGACGATAAATCGCGCGTCACAGAAGTGCTTTCGTCAAGGGTGACCGACACGTGGCATCCACCATAACGGAACGCCGTTAAGCTATCGGGTCGGGTTTTGGATCCGATAACCCGTTAACAGCCCCGACCAATGGGGATTCTCCACGTGTAAAATCATCATTGTCAACAGTGGCCCATTCCGGTGAAAAAGGCCGGCCCAGTAAAAATTAGCAGGCCGGCCCATATAAGGCCTACTTGTGTCAGGTCCATTTAAGCCCACGGCCCATACGAGATGTGCCAATTCGGCCCGTTAAAGATTTGACACCATTGCAGCCCATCATCAGTTCGAGCCCGTTAAAAACCCGCTATATATTTGGGCTCAATATCGGCCCGATGAGATTTCGGCCTATTAATGGCCCATTTAATGGATGGGCCAATTTTCAGGATGTACATCTCTCGGCCTTTTAGCGACCCATTTAAATGTTGGGCTAATTTTCGTCCCGGTGTTTCTTTCAGCCTGTTGACGGCCCATAAATCTGATGGGCCATTTGTAGTCGGACCTGAGTTTCGGCCTTTTAGCGGCCCATTTAAGTGTTGGGCCAATTTCTGGCCCGGTGTCACTTTCAGCCTGTTGATGGCCCATAAATCAGGTGGGCCAATTGTAGTCGGACCTGAGTTTTGGCCTTTTAGCGACCCATTTAAGTGTTGGACCAATGCCCGGCCTTGTGTGCCTTTCGGCCTGTTAACGGACCATAAATGAGTTGGGCCATTTGTAGTCGGACCTTAGTTTTGGCCTCTTAACGGCCCATGCCCTTCATGGTCCAATACCAGCCCAGTTTCTCTTTCGGCCTGCTAAAGGCCCACAACACAGTTGGGCCGTTTACAATACGACCTGACTTTCGGCCTCTTAGCGGCCCATGCTCTTCATGGTCCAATACAAGCCCGGTGCCTCTTTCGGCCTGCTAAAGGCCTATAGTATAGTTGGGCCATATGTAACGGCCTGCTAACGGCCCGCGAAATAAATTGGGGCCACCTTTTGCCCGCTTCGATGTCGGCCTGTTAACGACCCGGGAGGTAAGAGGGTCGACCATTAACTTTTGGCCTAGTAACGGCCCATTAACTTAATGGGCCCACTAAAGTTCGTTCATGTCTTTGGGCCAAATTAGATAATTTGAGCCCATTACGACGAGCAAAGGTATGGCATACAGGGAATAACGTTGCACATCCAGAATATATTACAGGAAATTACATCCACTGGGCAATCAAAGATTGATGCCAGTGCAAATAAATGAGCAGAACCTAACCATCTACAACGTCACAATCTGCAACCTCAGCATAGATGACGCCCATAAGCATGTGGGCAAGTTCTTGCTGCTTTGCCACACTGTCTCTGAAAACATTGATCAGTTGTTGTGTCGCACGACTCTGCACCTCTGATTCATCCACCATTTCCATCATTGCTTCAGCCATTAATTGGTTCACAAACATACATTTATTCCGTTGCATTCGAGACAGAGGATACTGAACAGATTCAGATGGCAATTTTAGCAGGCTTGTATTATTGATAGTAGAGAGTGTCTTGACCACTGCATCATAACATAAATTAGGACGGGAACCAAACAGATTAATCATGAGTTATTGCCATATTACCTGGCCTAGATTTACTAGAAAGAAACAATGGGGTTGCCTTGCTGTTTTCAGAGTTTGTCTTCTTATCTTCAGCAGCCTGCACAAAATTAGCACACTAGCATTGCTATCATTGGCCAAGTCAGATAATAGGAAAGCAACATTGACACAATGAATGTTTGAGCAACTAGCCTACACCAAATTAACACAATATGGCATAGGTATCATCAGCCAGGTAAGGTAATACGAAAGCAACATTGACACAATGAATGAATGGGCAACCAGAGAAGCACTACAATTCAGTAATGTGCGTGATATGAGATAGCACATTCATGCAGCTCAGTACGCAAAACTACCAGGCAGTTTTCCTTACAAAAATCAACATTGGTGCCTTTAACATTTTTCTACAACTAATTTTAGATCAGATAAAGGTTAGATTCATGCCGATTAACAAAATACATGCTGATGTAAAAATATAGTGATATACAACAGGTACTTACATCAGCACTGGAGCACAGAGAATTCCCGCAAGATATTTTCCTCGAATACGATCCCAATGGAGGAAGTCTTGTATCGTTTAACCTTATTTTCTAAAAGAGAGACGGGTAAGAAACATGTAGAAAATATGATCAAAATGCTATAAAATTTCATGATGCGAGGATACGCACACGCTTCTTAGAATGGAGTTGACATTCTTTTGCTAGACTGGAGTGGACTAGTTCTTTGGCCACTGGAATCTGCTTATTATTAGTGGGAGTTGGGTTTCTCTGTGCTGGAGCAGTATCTATGAAAAATGGAGTTGGTTTATTATCTCCTGGCGTTTGGTTCTTTTGCAAAGACCTGGTTTGTAACCCTTCAGATTCTAACATAGCCGTCTTCCCCTTGCATGCCTTATATAGAAGAATGGTGATTCAGTTATAAAACATGCTACAGTAGAGATGGAATAGGTACTGAAGAATAGAAAGGAATGATATATTGACATGTATTCACTCCATCCGGAAATAAATGGATGGGTCTAGGCGTATTTCAGTTCTAGATACATCCAGATTTATCCATTTCTGCGACATTTAATCCGGACGGAGGGAGTATGATGTAAGATCTAGGGATACGACAGGACAACACAGTAAAAAAACACTGAAAAACCCACTGCAGAACCAAAGTATTCAAACCCACTGATATGAGATAGTACACTCATGCAGCTCAGGATGCAAAACTACCAGGCAGTTTTCCTTGCAAAAATCAACATTGTGGCCTTTAATCATACATTTTGCTACAACTAAATTTAGATCAGATAAAGGTTGGATTCACGCCGATTAACAAAATACATGCTGATGTAAAAATATAGTGATATACAACAGGTACTTACATCTACATTGGAGCACAGAGAATTCCTGCAAGAATCTTTCCTCATAAACGATACCATTGCAGAAAATCTTCTATCTATTAAGCTTATTTTCTAAAAGAGAGATGGGTAAGAAACATGTAGAAAATATGATCAGCATGCTATAAAATTTCATGATGCAAGGATACGCACATGCTTCTTAGAATTGAGTTGACATATTTTTGCTGGATTGGAGTGGACTAGTTCTTTGGCCACTGGAATCTGCTTATTATCAGTAGGAGCTGGGTTTCTCTGTGCTGGAGCAGTATCTATAAAAACTGGAGTTGGTTTATTATCTCCTGGCGTTTGGATCTTTTGCAAAGGCCTTGTTTGTAACCCTTCAGATTCTAACATAGTCGTCTTCCTCTTGCATGCCTTGTATAGAAGAATGGTGCTTTAATTATAAAGCATGCGGCAGCAGGGAGATGGAATAGGTACTGAAGAATAGAAAAGCATGGCATATTGACATGTATTCCCTCCATCCGGAAAAAAATGGATGGGTCTAGGCGTATTTCAGTTCTAGATACATCCTTTTTTATCCATTTCGGCAACATGTAATCCGGACGGAGGGAGTATGGTGTAAGAGCTAGGGATACGACAGGACAACACAGCAAAAAAAACACTAGTTGAATGTAAAAATGTATGCTAGTGGAATACATACAGAAATAACTAAGGCAACATACACGTGTATGATTGGGAAAATAAGATGGCATTGCAACAGAGCACTAGAACAACACTTCAATGTAAAAAAACATGGTATGGTAGACAGATGAAGTACATACTGATGAATAACAATGCATAAGATATTCACAAGCATGATGTCCAAATTAAGCAGATGGCATTGCGATAGAATAGAATGACAGTACTTGAATTTGAAAACATGTTATCATGAATGGAATAGGTACTGAAAAACAGGAAGGCATGACATATTTACATGCATGATCAGTATGCTAAGCACATGGCATTGCAACAGAGTAGATACACTCCAGGACATTATATGCATGTTGTACCCATATCACAGGCCAAGTTAGAGCAAGGACCTTGTGGGGTGAAGAGGATTCATCATCTTTCTGCAAGTCTTCTGAAGAACTGCCTTTACATGTTCCATCATATTGGGTATCATTGACATCAAGTTTATTGGCCTTTACATTGCTCCGTGAGGTTCTTGTGGATATATCAGTGTGTGCAATTATATCTGACATGCATGGAAGACAACTAGTAGTTAGATTTATGTAATGAGTGCCTGTAGGAGACGACATAAATAGTAGGACTGGGGTTAACTAGCAGCAACCGGTCTCATAAACTAAAGGGAGAACGCAGATGAAAGCTACAGAATATGTATCGTTTGTACTCGAGATTAACTAGATGGCACACAAAAGTATTAAAGAACAACATAGGAAATACTAGAAGTGGTATAATACTATAATCACCAGCTTGTGGGATAGCATTGGCTGATGGATGATAACTATGGAACAGTGTTACCTAAAGAACAAGTATCTTAGCTGAACTATGGAACAGCGTTAACTCCTGAACAAGACCCGTAAGAGATCAGCATGAATATACAGTGAAATGTGATGATCTATTTTCCATGCTTAGATGAATAACAAAGACATAAATGTTGCACACAAGTAAGATGAGGGTACAACCTATCTGGCTGCCATCCATAGGAGTGAGCATCATGTGCTGACTTGTCGATGGCCCTGCAGTTGTTGTGGCTGTGCATGTCGGGCACGCGCATTCGATGCAATGAACTGTTGAGTGGGGACTATAGCTCCCTTCTGGTGTATGCTTCCCTTGTTGGAGCAGCTGCGGTGAGTCGGAAGACGGTGTGTCTGAAGATGCAGATAACGCATAATGTTAAGAACAACATATCTCTTTAATCTGAAGAAATACACTAAGAGATCAACAGCAAGGTACGAGAGTGGTCACACGTCTGTTGACTGAAGACTAAATTGGCGTCACACGATTTTATTTTATTTTGGTACTGTCTGATCTACGCCAGATGGCTGTTCGTCTTGTGCCTCCCGGCTGACACTGCTCGGAATCTTCCCCGAAGAGCCAGCAACCAACGGCAGAGCAGGCTGCCTCCGCCGTTTGTGGCCCCAGCCAAAACCCCGCCCCACCGCACTGTCGTGGTTGCACCGCCCCCGAGCCAATCCACAAAGACTCCCCGTCATCCAGATCCGGCGGCGGCAGTACCTTCAACCCACGCAACTCTAAAATATAGCCATCTAAGCGCTGCTTCCGCGGCGAACTTGCGGCCCCGCACCCTTACGTTAGACACCAGCCAACCGGCAGCCTAGGAGCTCCGCCGCCTCGAGGGGTGCTGCTTCCCATTGCAAATCGATTGGCCCAGAATAAACATTCAGACAACTGATGCCTAAATAAAGTGATTTGAGATGAGGGTGCGACCTATCTAGCGGCATGGTGAAGTAGGCAGGTCCAGCTGCCGAGTCGGTGAGGCCGGCGCGGTTGCGGTGGCGACCGGCGGCAGGGAAAGAGCGATGTCGCGACGGTCGATGGCTACGCCGAAGCAGCGCCAGGACTCTGGACGGATCCAAAGTTGGAGCCGCTCTGGCGCCGTGAACAACGGCAGGGGTGAATCGGCTCCAGTACGGTTCACGCGGCCGTCGTCGAGGCAGCACCAGCAGCACGGAGTAAGAGGCACACGGCCCAGTGCACGACGGCAAATGGATGGCGTCTCCGGCATTAGGGAGGAGGGCGGCTGTGAAATTGGTGTGGTGGGGGCGCCATGGAGGTGGGGCTGAGGTTTCGCGGCTCGGGAGAAGGGAGCTTCCCGGGGAGAATGTGATTTGGTGCCCACGAGGTATGAATGGGGGCGGGCGGGGGAAATTGGGAGGGGAGTGGAACCATGTCTTACGGACGCATTTTTCTGAAATGTGAGGTGGAGTTACAGTTCTACCCTTGCCTATAGGCTTCTCGGCTTGGGTCTGTGTACTGAGGGTCGGGATAGTAGAGTAACTTTGCTTCTCTGGGCGGTTGCGATTTTGGGCGAGGAGGGCGTGTTTTGAACTATAGTGGGCGCGAGCGATTTCGGGCGAGGAGAGCGTGTTTTGAAATAGTGGGCGTGAGCTATTTCGGGCGAGGAGAGCATGTTTTGCCGACCATGGTTTATGAATTATTCGGCACATGTCATTTCGGCCGAGGAGAAGGCGCACTTGGATGAAGTTACGAACCTACCCTTGATGTACAACGGGCCAATTGAAGCGTGTCCCACATAGGACGGTAATTTCGCGTCTCCCATTTATTTGCTCGGGCGAATTCCACCGAGCAGAGAGGATGTTTAATGGTTCGTTCAAATTTTGGGAGAACGAGCATCCACGTCTACCTTACCAAGTCGATTCGGATCAATTTTTGAAATATTAGCTTGCCACTTCTTTTTTAGATGGAGAGATTATGCTCGGGAGTAATGTGTTTTTACATGCTCGTCGCTAGCGATTTACTATATGACAAATAGTTGACCCACTCAAAAACGCGAATCAAACCCAAAATGAAATATCTCGATTCAATGAAATATCTCATTCAGTAGGTCAAAATAGTGAACTAATCCAAAATTGAACACCTCAATCGAGTAGCATGTTGTACAGTATTATAGTACTCCATGAACATGTTGAAAGTCAAATTAATGAACTTGTTTGATATACACATATATCCGTTCATGTGTGGATTGCAGACAACATGTTCTCCAATTTAAATATTTGAATGCAAGTTTATATCGAAACATGGTTTATATCAGTCTTTGATGCATAAAACGTGACCTCCCCCTCTCCCGGACTCCTGTTCTCTCTCTCTCTCTCTCGCCGACAATCTTCAATTCTGTTGCACGCATCCGACACAAAAACCTTGTTCGTCCCTCTCCCTTTCTCTCCATCTCTCTCTCTCTCTCTCTCTTTGTGTGTGTGTGGGGGGGGGGGTCTTTCTAGTTCGCATGCATATATACACCATCTATAGGTCTCTCTCGCACACTATGTATGATACTCTAGCTAGTCCAAGCTAGATATCTTGGGTGCACTCATCGTACGCACACAGATTCCTTGGCTCTTTGCCTGTAACTCTCTCACGCACCACTATGTCGTCTCGGAGCTCTTCCCCCCTCTCTCAAACTCTCCATCCACCTGGGTCACACATACACATGCATATCTCACTCGCACTCGATAGGCCCATCTAAAACTCTATCTCTCCCCCTCGTTCTCTCTCCATCTCACACGCACACACACACAATCTCATGCCCAGCTAGCCAAGTATGATGGTATCTCACTACTAGCTAATCTTAGTCTCCATCACAAACATGTGCATGGTCTATCTCGATTTCTCTCGGTGCATCTTTCTATCGCGCACGCACTCCCTCGATCTCCCACCCATATAGTCCCCTCACGATCTCGACGGGATCTCTCTATCACAAACACACCCTCTCTCCCCCCCCCATGCGTCCATGCCATCCATGTGTCCCTCTCGACCTTTGTTCCTTGTTGGCCACACCTCTATTGGACATGTGCTACAGGGGTGTCTCTCTCCGTTGCAAACAATCACACACTAGCTATCTTCGTGTATCTCCTCGCCTCGCTTTTCCATCTCAGAGATGCATGCGTGATATGTTCGCATAAGAAACGAAAAAACACACTCTCTCTCTAATTTATCGTTTGTTGTCACTTTCTCTTTCACACACATACTCTTTTTGCACACATACTCATTCTCCTTCACATGCACTTGATCTGTCTCGACTGACTCACTCTCCTCGGTCCATAGCATATAGATTTATTGAAAAGTCAAACATCACAAAGTTTGACCATGTACGTGGGGAAAAAGAATTACATCTAGTACGGCAAACATATACCATTAGATTCACCATGAGATGTAGTTTTGTATGATGTATCTTTGGTATTGTAGATATAAATAACATTTGCGTAAACCTGATCAAAGTTTCCAAAGTTTGACTTCTAAAAAATTTACATGCACTGCATTATCGAGCGGATGGAATATCTCTTTCCCCCTCTTAGCTATCTGATGCACCACTCAGCCTTATCGGGGCTCCTCAATCTCTCTCAAACTTTATTGGTCAGTTTGGTTCGTGACCTGACCCTCATGCCTTGATGGCCAGTAATACCTGGTGTGGACGTGAGATGTAAAATATTTTTGCCTGGTCAGGTTTGTGTGGTGCTGAAGCGTTTGGTTCATGCCTGGGCCAGGCAAAGCATCAACGTCCCATCAATCAATCCATGCATCGCTTATTTAATGTTAATATCCATCCATGTTGCTATTAGCCTCGTGGCCACACGACCAGGCACGACCAGGCGTTCGAAATCGGTCGCCTGGGCCAGGCTACTTGCACTGTCTGGAGTTCAGCCAGGCTAATTAAAGTGCAAGGGAACCCAGGCTAGGCGGGCTTTCTTTTCCACAGGGTAGCAACCAAACAAGCACGCATGAAATCCAGCGACAACCCCAGGCCAGGCAAAAGATGCTCATGCAAGCCAAACTGGCCTTATATCTCCCTGGTTCACACATACACATGTCTCGCTCGCGCTATACATATAGACCCATCCAACACTCTCTGCCCTTGTTCTCTTTCCATGTGACACGCACCCCCCTAAGTACCATAATCCCTCAATCCATCATAGGCGCAAGCACTCCCCCCCTCCTAAGTATGATTATCTCTTACTAGCCAACAGGAACACACGTATTGTCTCCTTCCATCCATACGTCTATCTCGATATCTCTCGGGGCATCTTCTATCGCGCACTGCTACCTCTTGAGCTTGCGTTGGTTTTCCTCGAAGAGGAAGGGATGATGCAGCAAAGTAGCGTAAGTATTTCCCTCAGTTTTTGAGAACGAAGGTATCAATCCAGTAGGAGGCCACACTCATGTCCCTCGTACCTGCACAAAACGGGAGCTACTCACAACCAACGCGATTAGGGGTTGTCAATCCCTTCACGCTCACTTACGAGAGTGAGATCTGATAGATATAATATTTTTGGTATAAAGATGCAAAGTAAAAAGTAAAGGCAAAGTAAAAAAGCAAAGCAAGATTAAAGTGATGGAGATTGATATGATGAGAATAGACTTGGGGGGCATAGGTTTCACTAGTGGCTTCTCTCAAGAGCATAAGTATTCTACAGTGGGTGAACAAAATACTGTTGAGCAATTGACAGAATTGAGCATAGTTATGAGAATATCTAGGCATGATCATGTATATAGGCATCACTTCCGTGACAAGTAGACCGAAACGATTCTGCATCTACTACTATTACTCCACTCATCGACCGCTATCCAGCATGCATCTAGAGTATTAAGTTAAAAACAGAGTAACGCCTTAAGCAAGATGACATGATGTAGAGAGATAAATTCATGCAATATGAAATAAACCCCATCTTCTTATCCTCAATGGCAACGATGCAATGCGTGCCTTGCTGTCCCTTCTGTCACTGGGAAAGGACACCGCAAGATCGAACCCAAAGCTAAACACTTCTCCCATGGCAAGAACTACCAATCTAGTTGGCCAAACCAAACGGATAATTCGAAGAGACTTGCAAAGATAACCAATCATACATAAAAGAATTCAGAGAAGATTCAAATATTATTCATATATAGACTTGATCATAAACCCACAATTCATCGATCTCAACAAACACACCGCAAAAAGAAGATTACATCGAATAGATCTCCACAAGAGAGGCGGAGAACTTTGTATTGAGATCCAAAATGAGAGAAGAAGCCATCTAGCTACTAACTATGGACCCGAAGGTCTGAGGTAAACTACTCACACTTCATCGGAGAGGCTATGATGATGTAGAAGCCCTCCGTGATGACGGCCCTCTCCGCCGGAGCTCCGGAACAGGCCCCAAGATGGGATCTCGTGGATACAGAAAGTTGCGGCGGTGAAATTAGGTTTTTAGCTCCTGTTCTGATCGTTTGGGGGTACGTATGTATATATAGGAGGAAGAAGTACGCCGGTGGAGCATCGAGGGGCCCACAAGGCAGGGGGCGCCCCCCCTAGGGCGCCCCCACCCTCGTGACCGCCTCTCTGATGCCTTGGTGTAGGGTCCAAGTCTCCTGGATCACGTTCGGTGAGAAAATCACGTTCCCGAAGGTTTCATTCCGTTTGGACTCCGTTTCATATTCCGTTTCTTCGAAACACTGAAATAGGCAAAAAAACAACAATTCTGGGCTGGGCCTCCGGTTAATAGGTTAGTCCCAAAAATAATATAAAAGTGGAAAATAAAGCCCAATATAGTCCAAAACAATAGATAATATAGCATGGAGCAATCAAAAATTATAGATACGTTGGAGACGTATCAGGCATCCCCAAGCTTAATTCCTGCTCATCCTCGAGTAGGTAAATGATAAAAAGAGAATTTTTGATGTGGAGTGCTACTTGGCATAATTTCAATGCAAATCTTCTTAATTGTGATATGAATATTCAGATTCGAAAGATTCAAGACAAAATTTTATATTGACATAAAAATAATAATACTTCAAGCATACTAACAAAGCAATTATGTCTTCTCAAAATAACATGGCCAAAGAAAGTTATCCCTACAAAATCATATAGTCTGGCTATGCTCTATCTTCACCACACAATGTATTTAAATCATGCACAACCCCGATGACAAGCCAAGCAATTGTTTCATACTCTAACTTTTTCAAAACTTTTTCAATCTTCATGCAATACATGAGCGTGAGCCATGGATATAGCACTATAGGTGGAATAGAATGGTGGTTATGGAGAAGACAAAAAGGAGAAGATAGTCTCACATCAACTAGGCGTATCAACGGGCTATGGAGATGCCCATCAATAGATATCAATGTGAGTGAGTAGGGATTGCCATGCACGGATGCACTAGAGCTATAAGTATATGAAAGCTCAAAAAGAAACTAAGTGGGTGTGCATCCAACTTGCTTGCTCATGAAGACCTAGGGCAATTTGAGGAAGCCCATCATTGGAATATACAAGCCAAGTTCTATAATGTAAAATTCCCACTAGTATATGAAAGTGATAACATGAGAGACTCTCTACTATGAAGATCATGGTGCTACTTTGAAGCACAAGTGTGGTAAAAGGATAGTAGCATTGTCCCTTTTTATTTATTTTCTCTTTTTTTGGGCCTTTTTTTTCTTTGGCCTTTCTCTTTTTTTGTTGGGACAATGCTCTATTAAATGATGATCATCACACTTTTATTTTTCTTACAACTCAACAATTACAACTCGATACTAAAACAAAGTATGACTCTATATGGATGCCTCCGGCGGTGTACCGGGATATGCAATGAATCAAGAGTGACAGGTATGAAAAAATTATGAATGGTGGCTTTGCCACAAATACTATGTCAACTACATGATCATGCTAAGCAATATGACAATGATGAATGTGTCATGATGAACTAGATGGTGGAAAGTTGCATGGCAATATATCTCGGAATGGCTATGGAAATGCCATAATAGGTAGGTATGGTGGCTGTTTTGAGGAAGGTATATGGTAGGTGTATGATACTGGTGAAAGGTGCGCGGTATTAGAGAGGCTAGCAAAGGTGGAAGGGTGAGAGTGCGTATAATCCATGGACTCAACATTGGTCATAAAGAACTCATATACTTATTGCAAAAATCTAGAAGTTATCAAAGCAAAGTATTACGCGCATGCTCCTAGGGGGATAGATTGGTAGGAAAAGACCATCGCTCGTCCCCGACCGCCACTCATAAGGAAGATAATCAATAAATAAATCATGCTCCGACTTCATCACATAACGGTTCACGATACGTGCATGCTACGGGAATCACAAACTTTAACACAAGTATTCTTTAAATTCACAACTACTCAACTAGCATGACTTTAATATTATCACCTCCATATCTCAAAACAATTATCATGCTTCAATCTTTTCTTAGTATTCAACACACTCAAAATAAAGTTTCACAAATCTTGAATACCAAGCATATTATTATTAAGCAAATTACCATGCTATTAAGGGAATCTCAAAATAATTTAAGTGAAGCATGAGAGATCAATAGTTTCTTTAAAAAAAATCCACCACCGTGCTCTAAAAGATCCAAGTGAAGCACATAGAGCAAAATTATAGCGCTCAAAAGATATAAGTGAAGCACATAGAGCAAAACTACTTAGCTCAAAAAGATATAAGTGAAGCACATAGAGTATTCTATCAAATTCTAATTCATGTATGGATCTCTCAAAAGGTGTGTACAGCAAGGATTATTGTGGCATACTAAAAAACAAAGACACAAATAATACAAGATGCTCCAAGCAAAACACATATCATGTTGGTGAATAAAAATATAGCTTCAAGTAAATTACCGATGGAAGTGGACGAAAGAGGGGATGCCTTCCGGGGCATCCCCAAGCTTTGACTTTTTGGTGTCCTTGGATTTTCTTGGGGGTGCCATGGGCATCCCCAATCTTAGGCTCTTGCCACTCCTTGTTCCATAATCCATCACAAGAATTCACCCAAAACTTGAAAACTTCACAACGCAAAACTTAAAGTAGAAAACTCGTGAGCTCCGTTAGCAAAAGAAAACAAAAGACCACTTCAAGGTACTGTAATGAACTCATTCTTTATTTATATTGGTGTTAAAACTACTGTATTCCAACTTCTCTATGGATTATAAACTATTTTACTAGCCATAGATTCATCAAAATAAGCAATCAACACACGAAAAACAGAATCTGTCAAAAACAGAACAGTCTGTAGTAATCTGTAGCTAGCGCAAGATCTGGAAACCCAAAAATTCTAAAATAAATTTCTGGACGTGAGGAATTTATCTATTAATCATCTTCAAAAATAATTAACTAAATATCACTCTTTAAATAAAAATGACAGCAGTTCTCGTGAGCGCTAAAGTTTCTGTTTTTTACAGGAAGTTCAACAAGACTTTCCCCAAGTCTTCCCAACGGTTCTACTTGGCACAAACACTAATTAAACACAAAAAACACAACCAAAAAAGAGGCTAAATAATTTATTTATTACTAATCAGGAGCAAAAAGCAAGGAATAAAAATAAAATTGGGTTGCCTCCCAAGAAGCGCTATCGTTTAACGCCCCTAGCTAGGCATAAAAGCGAAGATAGATCTAGGTATTGCCATCTTTGGTAGTCAATCCATAAGTGGCTCTCATGATAGTTTCATATTTTATTTTATTTCTTGGAAAGTGTTCCATGCCCTTTTTTAATGGAAATTGAAATCTAATATTCCCTTCCTTCATATCAATAATTGCACCAACCGTTCTAAGGAAAGGTCTACCAAGAATAATAGGGCAAGAAGGATTGCAATCTATAACAAGAACAATGAAATCTACGGGCACATAATTCCTATTTGAAACAATAATAACATCATTAATCCTTCCCATAGGTTTCTTAATAGTGGGATCCACAAGATGCAAGTTTAGAGAGCAATCATCAAAATTACGGAAATCTAGCAAATCGCACAAAGTCTTGGGAATAGTAGAGACACTAGCACCCAAATCACACAAAGCATAAAACTCATGATCTTTAATTTTAATTTTAATAGTTGGTTCCCACTCATCATGGAGTTTTCTAGGGATAGAAACTTTCAACTCAAGTTTTTCTTCATAAGATTGCATCAAGGCATCAACAATATGTTCGGTGAAGGCTTTATGTTGACTATAAGCATGTGGAGAATTTAGCACGGATTGCAACAAGGATATACAATCAATTAAAGAACAACTTCCATAATTAAATTCCTTGAAATCCAATATAGTGGGTTTAGCAACATCTAGATTTTTATTTCTTTCAATCCCACTTTCATCAATTTCATCATAAAGATCTAAATACTCCGAATTTTTAGAACGCCTTCTAGGTAAAGGAAGATCATATTCAGTTTCATCAAGATTCATATTGCAAAACAAAGATTTAATAGGTGATACATCAATAACTTTTAGATCTTCATCTTGATTTTTATAGGAATTGGAAGAACACACTTTAATAAAGGCATCTTTGGAAGCACACATTCTAGCAGTTCTTTCCTTGCACTCATAAATGGAAATTCTCATGGCTTTGAGAGACTCATTGATATCATGCTCGGGAGGAATAGATCTAATCTTTAAAGAATCAATCTCAAGAGAAATTCTATCAACGTTCCTAGCCAAATCATCAACTTTAAGCAATTTATCTTCAAGCAAAGCATTAAAATTCTTTTATGAATTCATAAACTCTTTAACACTATTCTCAAATTCAAAGGGCATCTTATTATAATTTCCATAAGATTTGTTGTAGGAATTCCCATAATTATTAGAAGGATTACTAGGATATGGCCTAGGATTAAAATTCCCTCTATAAGTGTTGTTACCAAAATTATTCCTACCAACAAAATTCACATCCATAGATTCATTGTTATTCTCAATCAAAGTAGACAAAGGAATATCATTAGGATCAGAAGAAACACTCTTAGTAGCAAATAATTTCATAAGTTCATCCATCTTTCCACTCAAAACATTGATTTCTTCTATCGCATGCACTTTTTTATTAGAAGATCTTTCAGTATGCCATTGAGAATAATTAACCATAATATTATCTAGAAGTTTAGCAGCATCTCCTAAAGTGATTTCCATAAAAGTGCCTCCCGCGGCCGAATCTAAAAGATTTTCACAAGCAAAATTCAATCCGGCATAAATTTTTTGTATAATCATCCACAAATTCAAACCATGAGTAGGGCAATTACGTATCATTAATTTCATTCTCTCCCAAGCTTGTGCAACATGTTCATGATCAAGTTGCTTAAAGTTCATAATATCGTTTCTAAGAGAGATGATCTTAGCGGGAGGGAAATACTTAGAGATAAAAGCATCATTGCACTTGTTCCAAGAATCAATACTATTTTTAGGCAAAGACGAAAACCAAGCTTTAGCACGATCTCTAAGCGAAAAAGGAAATAGCTTCAATTTAACGACATCATTATTGACATCTTTTTTCTTTTGCATATCACATAAATCAACAAAGCTATTCAGATGAGTAGCGGCATCTTCACTAGGAAGGCTGGCAAATTGATCTTTCATAACAAGATTCAACAAAGCAGTATTAATTTCACAAGATTCAGCATCGGTAAGAGGAGCAATCGGAGTGCTAAGGAAATCATTATTATTGGTATTAGTGAAGTCACACAATTTGGTAGTATCTTGAGCCATCGCGACAAACAAGCAATCTAACACATGAGCAAACAAAAGCAAACGGGCAAAAGAGGCAAATAGAGAGGGAGGATAGAGATAGAGGGCGAATAAAACGGCAAGGGTGAAGTGGGGGAGAGGAAAACGAGAGGAAAATGGCAAATAATGTAATGCGAGAGATAGGGATTGTGATGGGTACTTGGTATGTTGACTTTTTGCGTAGACTCCCCGGCAATGGCGCCAGAAATCCTTCTTGCTACCTCTTGAGCTTGCGTTGGTTTTCCCCGAAGAGGAAGGGATGATGCAGCAAAGTAGCGTAAGTATTTCCCTCAGTTTTTGAGAACCAAGGTATCAATCCAGTAGGAGGCCACGCTCAAGTCCCTCGTACCTGCACAAAATGATAGCTACTCGCAACCAACACAATTAGGGGTTGTCAATCCCTTCACGGTCACTTACAAGAGTGAGATCTGATAGATATAATATTTTTGGTATTTTTGGTATAAAGATGCAAAGTAAAAATTAAAGGCAAAGTAAAAAGCAAAGCAAGATTAAAGTGATGGAGATTGATATGATGAGAATAGACCCGGGGGCCATAGGTTTCACTAGTGGCTTCTCTCAAGAGCATAAGTATTCTACGGTGGGTGAACAAATTACTGTTGAGCAATTGACAGAATTGAGCATAGTTATGAGAATATCTAGGCATGATCATGTATATAGGCATCACATCCGTGACAAGTAGACTGAAACGATTCTGCATCTACTACTATTACTCCACTCATCGACTGCTATCCAACATGCATCTAGAGTATTAAGTTAAAAATAGAGTAACGCCTTAAGCAAGATGACATGATGTAGAGAAATAAATTCATGCAATATGAAATAAACCCCATCTTGTTATCCTCGATGGCAACGATGCAATACGTGCCTTGCTGCCCCTTCTGTCACTGGGAAAGGACACCGCAAGATCGAACCCAAAGTAAGCACTTCTCCCATGGAAAGAACTACCAATCCAGTTGGCCAAACCAAACGGATAATTCGAAGAGACTTGCAAAGATAACCAATCATACATAAAAGAATTCAGAGAAGATTCAAATATTATTCATAGATAGACTTGATCATAAACCCACAATTCATCGATCTCAACAAACACACCGCAAAAAGAAGATTACATCGAATAGATCTCCACAAGAGAGGGGGAGAACTTTGTATTGAGATCCAAAAAGAGAGAAGAAGCCATCTAGCTACTAACTATGGACCCGAAGGTCTGAGGTAAACTATTCACACTTCATCGGAGAGGCTATGATGATGTAGAAGCCCTCCGTGATGACGGCCCTCTCCGGCGGAGCTCCGGAACAGGCCCCAAGATGGGATCTCGTGGATACAGAAAGTTGCGACGGTGGAATTAGGTTTTTGGCTCCTGTTCTGATCGTTTGGGGGTACGTATGTATATATAGGAGGAAGAAGTACGTCGGTGGAGCATCGAGGGGCCCATGAGGCAGGGGGTGCGCCCTAGGGGGCGCCCCCCACCCTCGTGACCGCCTCTCTAATGCCTTGGCGTAGGGTCCAAGTCTCCTGGATCACGTTCGGTGAGAAAATCACGTTCTCGAAGGTTTCATTCCGTTTGGACTCCGTTTGATATTCCGTTTCTTCGAAATACTGAAATAGGCAAAAAAACAGCAATTCTGGGCTGGGCCTCCGGTTAATAGGTTAGTCCCAAAAATAATATGAAAGTGGAAAATAAAGCCCAATATAGTCCAAAACAGTAGATAATATAGCATGGAGCAATCAAAAATTATAGATACGTTGGAGACGTATCACGCACACACCTTGTCACTCGATCTCCCACCCATGTAGTCCCATCACGATCTCCAGGGGATCTCTCTATGACAAACATACACTCTCTCCTCCCCTTGTCTGCATTTTCTCCATACGTCTCTCTCGACCTCTCTCCCTTGTTTGTCAGACCCCTCTTGGCCACGTGCTAGGGGTCTTGCTCTCTCGGTTCCAAACAACCACACACTATCTCCTCACCTTGCCTCCGTTGTCGAAGATGCATGTGTGATATGTTTGCATAAGACACGCACGCTTTTTCTCTACTTTTATCGTGTGTTCTCCATGTCTCTTTCACACACGCACACACACTTTTTTCACTCACTCTCTCTCTCTCTTGTTAGGGACTCTGTCACGTCCATAAGCATATGGATGTTTTTGAAAAGTCAAACCTCAGAAACGTTTGACCAGGTATATGTGGAGAAAAACATTTACATCTGGAATGATCATTAGATTCATCACAACATGTACTAACTTCATACTATCATTTATCTTTGGTATTGTAGATATAAGTAATTTCTTTATAAACTTGGTCAAAGTTTCAAAAGTTTGACTTAAAAAAATGTTGGAACTACATTATCTAACGGAGGGAGTAGCTCTTTCTCTCTCTCTCTCTCTCTCTGCTATCTCTCACGGGCCTCCCCTCTCACTCGAACTCTCTATACCGACGGATTATACGCTCACTGTGTCAGCGTATAGCTCCGTATATTGTTTAGTTGACCGGTCAACCAATCCACATGCTGCCTTGTCAGCTCGTGTTCTGTATCTTCGTGTGCTGGCCCATCTGGCAGTGGGTGAAAATAAGTAAACTAGAGGCCCATCTGACACGCGGTGAAGTAAATTGAGGGCGCATTGAGGACAAACTTCTTGCGCGCGAAGGACGCACTCGCGCACAATTCACCACTGCGCGGCGGCATGCACAGAAGGACGCACTCGCGCACACCCAGCACACAACACACACCAGCACACATGTACACCGGCGTCGCCGCCGGTTGAGATGGACGGCGAAGCAGCCAACAAGCGGAGGTGGCTTGAGCCAAAACCGCATCCGACGAGCCTGGACTTCATCAGCAGCCTCCCCGACGACACGCTGCTCCTCATCATCGGCCTCCTCCCCACCAAATCTGCCGTGCGGACCGCCCTGCTCTCCCGGCGGTGGCGCCCCCTCTGGCGCTGCGTCCCCCTCAACCTCACCATCGATAGCTGCCTCTGCGACGGGGATTGCAAATGCATGGCCGCAGTATCCAAGATCCTTTCATCGCACCCTAGGCCAGCCAAACGCCTTGACATCCGCATGTTCAGTACCAAATGCAAGGTCCAACCCAAGTTCGACGAGTGGTTCTTATCCCTCGCCCTAGATCAGCTCGAGGAGCTTAGCTTTGAAGCTAGGCGATGTCGCTCTCCGCCGCCGTCCGCGCTCCGCCTCATGCTAACGTTGTGCCGCGCCAGCTTCAGCTCTTGCTATCTTCCCCAGATTAATGCCGCGCCTGCTCTTCTTCTCCCTCAACTCAAGCAGCTCGACCTCTTCGACGTTGTCATCTCGAAGAAGGCTATGGAGCACCTGCTCCGCAGCTGTACTGCGCTCGAGTACCTTCGTCTTGAGCAGATCCACGGGTTCATTAGCCTCCACATCGCCTCGATGAATCTCCGATGGATTTATGTGTCTTGCTGGCCCTGCAAAAAGACATCAATTGGGAAGAGATCACTCCAACTGTTCCACGTTATGGTCACTGAGAATGCACCTTTCCTTGAGAGATTGCTTGTATCGGATCTAGAAGGTCCAACAAAAATCAGGGTCATTGACGCGCCGAAATTGACAGTGTTGGTGTACTCGTCTGCCAAATTCTCTGAACTCTTTATTGGATCCGTAATCGTTCAGGTACAACACTCATCTTCTTCTCCGTCTTCTTGAAATTCACATTTTTAAATTTCTTCTTGATGTATTTACGACCGTCTTCCAGAAAATGATTCCCACAAGCTTGACCCAGTCCATGCGCACAATGAAGATCTTAGCACTAAAATCTATCAGCCCCAATCTGGATCAAGTTGTTGGATTCCTTACATGCTTTCCGTGCACGGAGAAGCTACTCATCGAGGTGAAACTTCTTTCCTATAAGAAAATGGTAATCACAACGTAGCTCAATTTTTTCGTAATTTTCCCAAATTATGATGACAAGTGTAGTGTTCAAAACTGCATCTACGCACTGCACCGAAAGAAATGTTTTTAGTATTTTTTCTCACGTGATCACCTGCATCATTTTTATGCTGTACTACTATAGTAGCCTAGGCTAGTCATAGTGGAAAGTAACTTAGACAACTCCGGTAACTCTATGGTTACCCTAAGAGCAAGTACTACCTCCGTCCTGGTTTACTCTTCCAATTTTGTAGTATCAAAATTTGACCATAGATTTAACTGACAAAATGTTAATGCATGTCACTAAGAACTATATCGTTGGATTCGTATTTGAACATAATTTCAAATGGTGTAATTTTTAGTGACATGCATTGGCATTTTCTTAGGAAAATCTATGGTCAAAATTTTATACTAAATGCGAGGTAGTATTATAAAAGTGGGCTATGTAGGCCAAAACATGTGCCAAATTCACTTGTGATGCATTTGGCATCGATGCCCCTCCATTGCTCACCTGGTTTCCCAATCTGGATCACCTACTTTGCTCCGGTGCCAAATTAACTCACGCAATGAAAAAACACTGTGTGGGAGAGATAGAGGACTGAGGCAATAAAAAAACACTTGTTTGGGAGAGTGAGAGGCTGGTGTAGTTGGTTTGATTGATTTGTTTATACATGTGGGTCTGTGTGCACAGCGGTGCCAACTCTCTCACATCGCGAGAGCGGTGCCAAAATCTTTTGATTTGACATCGATGCGTGTTATGTGGCATACTTTTGCGAAATATGGCATCGTCCACATAGTGGAAGGCAACAAATGCCCAAGCTCTTCACGTGCTCCGAGTTAAATGAGAGGAAACAGAAAGAGAGAGAGAGAGAGAGAGAGAGAGAGAGAGAGAGAGAGAGAGAGAGAAAATATCACTAGCCAGCCAACCCTATCGTATGAGCGAATGATATTGGTACCTCTTGATGACACGGCAATCTTATGCAGCCAGCTGCTCTAATATGTTCTCTTCTTTTGCAGATAAAAAAAGACCTGAAAGTGAAAAATGTGTTGCACTATAACAATCTCATCGAATGCCTTGATCTCCATCTTACAGAAATTGATTTGATCGACTACCGAGGCAGCACATCTGAGATTAAATTGGCCAGGTTCTTTGTTCTGGAGGCAAGTGTGCTCAAGGTAATGAGGTTTGGCGTTCTCTGGCGCAACAATGAATGGCGTGCTGATCACCGCAAGCGTCTAAGCCTAAATGACAAAGTCTCCGCAGAAGCTGAATTTGTTTTTGAAACATCAAGTGGCCAGAGACTCGAAAACTTATTTGCCCATTAGTGACTTGTCAGGGCGGTGGATTTTAGTTTGTACGATAATGCTGCATCCAACTAAAGTAACGAAAGTTCTTACGTAAACTTCCTAGTAATTCCCTCTTCGTAGGTGCAGCATTACTCCTAACATTTGTAATATCAGTTTGAAACTTGTAATATTGCCGTGTCCTATTCATGAGTTTTCAAAATCCTGCGAATCAAACAGGTCCTGAGTTGGTGATGATGTTGTGCCTCCCATCTTTCACCAATAGCCGCCGGATCTAGATCTGACGCATACAAACCAAGCTTCTCCATTTTTGCAAAAAGATGCCCGCACTTGTTCCCTATTTACAAACAACTCCTTGTCTCTCACAATCAGCCTCATCTCCTCCCCACCACATCTAGGAGTAGAAGGCTGTGGAAAAATCTGGCGCAATGGCCGCTGCCGGAGCCATCCACCCCCAATCTTGGTGTTCTGTGCAATGCATGGGCATCTACGTACGAGAAATTATGTCGAACAGGGCTAGTTGTAAGCAGGCTAGCTCTACAGCCATGATGATAGTGACTGCAGACGGTGAGGATGACTATGGTATGCCGAACACGGCGCCTATACTCAGGTGTCATCTCCGGCGCAGGGTCTTGTCACTTCACTATGAGGAGCAGCACGTAATAATTTGACCAACAGGTAGTACAGTGCTAGTACTCCTACTACTACATTGGTAGTACTACTAATAGTACTAGTAGCACCACCGTCTAGATTTAGGAGTACTACCACGTCCATCTGGATTTTAGTATTTGACTAGCAATATCTAGTAATGCATGTCACCAAAAATGTACTACTCCCTCTGTAAATAAATACATGGTGTTTTATTCCTATCGGCGAGAGAACTTAATGTTTTTTTTGCTAACTAGAGTAGTAATAGGATTACATGCAATGAACTAAACACTTCATGTCATGTTTGGTAGTCTCAAGTCATTGAAAGCATGCACGGCCCACATCTCTCATTGGTTGATATGTCACGAAATAAGAAACAAGGAGGGAGTTAATGCACGATGCCTAAGTATTTTGGGATTATTTGGTTTTCGTAAGGTGACTTACACAACATTTCTGTTTACATGCATTAACATTTTATTAGTTAAATCAAAGGTCAAAACTTGGCGCAAAATGCAAAGGGGACTAATAAACCAGTAAACATCAAACTTCTCTCGTTTGGCCCCAACTAGAGGTCCGGTGAGATGACTATACTGCATCGGCATGGAGGGGGACGTAGCTTCATTGACTTACGGCAACTGCCTTTGGGGTGAATGACACATGGCCCCAGGGGGTGGCTAGCCCACCTATCATACAGCCAAAGGCAGGTGCAGTAGAGGGTCGAGGAGTAGTATGAAATCCTACGCACCTACGCACACTAACCAAGGGCTGAGTGATCACTCGAATCGCAAGATCTGTTGACTAGAAGCTACGCTAGACCCATGGAAGCGATGAGCGCGAGCATCAGCCGGCTGTGCCAGATGGTCCACGACGCCGACCTGCGGCCCGGCACCGAGCAACGTCTCCAGGTAGTATTGCTTGAGGCCGCCAGGGCGAGGGGCCGCTTGGACGACAACTTTGTCTCCTTGTTCGGCGAGGTCCTCGTCGGTTTCCTCGACAAGTTCACCGTCGTCAAGAAGCTTGTGGACGACTTTGACGTAAGCCTCCAGCCGACGTGCCCAGGCTCTGCGATGCCCGCCACCCTCAACGGCCACTATGGTAACAACCTCTTCGACGCACTGGTGGCCCTGCGACTGCCCGCAGTCGCGCCGGAGAATGTCCACCTCGAGGTCGCGCTCGCCGCGCAGCGCCTGGCGCAGCAAGACACCATCGACATAATCACCCACGTCTACGCGCAAATCGTCCACAAGGACTACTACATGCAAGAGGAGGACGATAGGACGTTGGCCTTCTTGGAGCGCAGGGCAACCTTGGACGGCACTGTTCAGAAGCACGTTGAGCTCGCCGCCAACGCCGCTGCTCCTCACACGTCGGTTGGTGACCCGGCGCACTAGGGCGTGAGGGTGTCGTTGAACGTTGATGGATCCGTATGTATTTTTATCTTTCCGTCAAATCCATGTAGTAGTATATGATACTACAGTAATTATCTTACCTTTCGCGTCAACTTCATAATTTTCGTACGTACTCCATGCATGAACGGTGCCAGAACCAAACTTCTCATTACTCTAGCAAAATCATTATTTTCTATCTATCGGTCGTGCCATGGAGCAGAACCAAATTTTACAAGTTACGAGTTCAAAAGGAAAAGCCTGTCGTGTTCGCGTCGCACCCCCACACGGTTGGTCCGGCATGCCGCTCAAGCGGGAATGCGTGTGGTGTTGCATTTTCACTTACAAGTGGGACCGCAGTTGAGAAAACCGACTATCGGCAAACCCCCACCCCGCCCACCGTGTGATGGCTGAGAAAACGGGAGGGAGAAGAGATGGTTGTAGCATGGACTCCAAGAAAATTGGTGTCGGATGGGACTCGTGTGGGTGGCGTGTGTCGTACTGCTAGACGTGAATGCTAGTTATGGCCCATGCCACCCCACTATATCGAGCCTATATCAAGGTACGTAGAACAAATTTCCTGCAGTCCATGCTCAGCCCTCCTCTATCTCTCTTCTCAGCCAGCCAGCGAACGCGCGGAGCCCATCGTCTGTTTGCTCACATGCGACCCCACATGTCAGTGAAAATGCAAGAGGACCCACTGAACCTGCACATCCTTCACCTCGACGTGCTGGTGATGAAAAACAAATCCAATAAAGATCTTCGGTGGCTGCTTTTGGAGTTACTCAAGAGTAGTAAGATTCTATTTACAGTTTAACCCAAGATGCACATCTCGTGGCTTCAACTACCACTCTATTTTCTTTCATGACACGACATGGATGTTGGATGTCCCACGTGTCCGCAAAAGGAGGAAGAACCTGACCAAATCTTCGGTTCTGATCTCGGATTAGACTAGTTGTGCTAACTTAAAATTTTTGTTGTGTACTCCCTCCGTTCCAAAATACTTGACTTCCATTTGTCCAAAAATAGATGTGCCTATATACTAAGACATGTCTAGATACATATATATTTTGACAAATAGAAGGCATGTATTGTGCAACGGTGGGAGTAGAATGGATGCAAGTTTTTGTATTGGGAAGAAGAGTACATCCATATATTGATAGAGCGCAATTTAGTTGATGTTCTATCACTTTTAGCTAGCACAGACGCAAAATCGAGCCTCCGCAGATCAACAATGAATGCATCGAGAAGGCACTAATCGAACTTACTGGAGTAGTAAAATGTATTCTTGTGGTTCTTGTTTTCTTTGGTCTTGCTTTTCTAGTCAAAATTATTGTTGGATTTCGTGCAAAACGGAGGTGCGTTTGGGGTCATGCATTGGAGTTGGCCTTACAAGTGGGACCGCAGTTAAGGAAACCGACTATCGGCAAACCCTCACCTCGCCCGCCGCGCGATGGCTGAAGTTAGAGAAACGACAAGGTTGAAGAGATTGCTCTAGCACGGACTCCAAGAAATAATATGGTGTCAGATGGATGTCGTGGTGGTGGCGTGTGCCGTACTCCTGGACGTGAATGCTTGTTCTGGCCCATGCCACCCTACTACTATATAGTATACTAGTATTGAGGATTCGAGGTGCTGGTTACGTACAACGAACACATTAACATATGGCTACAGTGAAAACACCTGCCCGACGCGCGAAGCATGTGAAGCTAGTACAAATTTAGAGAAGCGACTCGAAAGCCATTCATAAATTTAGTAAGTTTATCACACACATATCATTTTATTACATACAACAGGTCATCAACCCACATCGACAACGAGGATACATTATAAATACTAAAGTTTTCACCACACAACAAATAACAAGCAATGAAATGAACTTCAACTCAACCATTCCTCGGCGATGGAAACGCTTGCTTTGAACCACAAGTGATTCTCTGGGACGGGCCATCGATTGTCGATCTGGAAACCAACGCAGGACTGATCATCCAGGCTGAAGTGGCCTACTATATCAGTACCAGGGTAGGGAACCACCCAAATGTCTGAGGTATAGACACAGTTGCTTCTCATAAATGGTACTATTAACGTTGTGTCAACAGCAGTTAGATCGCCTTTCACCATCATCGGATAGTTTTGTCCAAGGAAGAGCGAGTTTTCTCCAAGACTATCAATTCTGTACCAGGGAGAAGGAGTTGGCGCTAGCACACTAATATCCATCCCGAATACCATGCAACGGGTGTTGGAATAGGTCCGAAGAGTGCGACCATGGGAGACTACACCTGCTTCCTTAGCAGTAACATCATCAGTGGGCTGTATACACACAAGAAGAGGTGATCCATCAGAATTAGTTGCCAGGCGCCACAGAGTATATGGGCGCTGCTCGTCCTCATGCTCGTGATCATCACCATCGTCATCTCCCCCTTGGTTATAAAAATTTTCAAGTATAGGTGGTGGGATGTTCACAGGACCTTGGAAACACAAGAAGAAGGTTAATTAGTAAAGGGAAACTTGCTAACCCGCATGCATGTGGATGAAACAATTATAATTACGGTGGAAGACAAACGTACCGAAACTATGAGGATCACATGCAAAAACAGTGCCACTAGTGGTGGCAGCAAACACAAGGCCCTCGTATTGAATTGCATCACAGTACTCATCCATGTACAGAAACTGATTTTTGAGCAATGTCCATCGAGTCGAACCACAAAGGACGGCAACAAGCTTGTCGAAGATAGCAACAACTTGATAGTTGTTGTAATTCCAAGAGCGGTTGGGAACTCGACAAATTGCTATCTTCCGTAGAAGACAGTCACAATGATCGTATTTGAACGTGCGTACAATACTGGTGTGCTCAACCTCTGGGCAGTGTGCTGAGATTTTTGGAAATGGAACCCGATCACGAGTGTAGACATTCACAAGTTCCCACTCGCAGTTGGACCCAATGTAAGCAACCCAATCTCCATTTGCGCCCACCCAAGCCTTGCCCTCAAGCGATGGCATCTTAACATCATATGTATCATTATTAAGCGGCATCAACTGGCACAGGGCGAGGCCTCCGTCATGACGGTGCCAGTCATCAGGGTCACAGCGAAGAAGATAGGGGAGATCAAACCGCTCCTTGACTCTTGGGTTCTTTGTAATGATGTTATTAATTGAGTCGACAATGGGCTTGAACGAACCTGCCATGCTAGCCGAGGTGATGACGTCACACCGTGAGTTCCTCCACCACGTCATCTTTCAGATCGGGGCAAGAATAACGGGGTCGTTTCTGGCCTGTTCCCTCCATGGAGAAGACGATCGAACAATGGCAGAAGAAAGGGTGAAGGGCTGAAGGAAAATGGAGGAGGGAGAGGAAGAGCGTGCGACAGCAGTTCCAAATCGAGATGGAAAGGCGAAGAGTCGGTGGACGGTTACGAGTTTGCCACGGTTCACGAAGAGGCACCCCGGCCTACACGTCCGTTCGGAAATACTCCTACTACTCGCCGTCGTCTCACTGATATGTTGGAATGGGACCACATGTCAACGAAACATGGTGTGTAATTTCTCGTGCAAAATGCGATCTGGCCGTGCTGGCCCGAGGTGCCGCATTAGTTATCGACCTTTATTTTTTTAATGGCGTGTCGATCAGTTTTGAAGCACGACTAACTGGTACTGTACGCAAAGAAAATATAAACTACTCTACCACTACCCCACCTCCAGTACTAGTAGTATAAAAAAGATATATAGGCTGGAGCTTCAGCGCTTTCTTGCTAAGGGCTGCCCACTTGCTTCTCACACTACCATCCTCTCTCCAGATCTAAAAAAGACGGCCCCTCTCTCCCTCCTCACCGGTGGTCACAGATCCGTCGGGGAAGAAAAGGATGTGCAGCGTTGACGCACTCGGGGAAGAACAGATGTTTTTTCTAGATCTTTGCTTTTGGAGCTACATATTTGTATATGATCTGTGAATCATTGAGATGCATTAACATGTTGATCTTATGTATGGGAATCGTACTAGTTAGTTTTAGTTGCGACGCAAGATCCGAAGTGGCTAATCTTTGCTTTTGGAGCTACATATTTGTATATGATCTGTGAATCATTGAGATGCATTAACAGTTACTTATTTCTGTTCGCTCAGTGTTTACAAGTTACTGATTGATCACTAGCTAGCCTACAAATGCGCTCCTGGCAGTTTTATTTGCGACGCAAGATGCGAAGTGGCAGTTTTCTGAATAAAAATGCCTACCTCTGAAGAAACTGACAGGCTACACTATCGATCCTACACGGATAAAAATGCCTACCTCTAAAGAAACTGACAAGCTACACTATCGATCCTACACGGATAAATAGCGGATCACGCACGTACTACCTCCTTTCCGGTTTGCAGGGCTCAATTCAAGAAATGACCTACTTGATCCTACATGAATAAATAGCGGATCATGCATGTACTAGTACCTCCTTTCCGGTTTGCAGGGCTTAATTCAAACCTCTCACCAACCAAGGTACTCCCTCCGTCCGGGATTTATTAGTCCCGTGAGCAAAGCAGCAAGACCAAGGCATGGCAATAATTAACGGCATGCAGAAGTTTAAGACTAATTAATTCCAGCGATTTAAGTGGCTACATGCGTGCCCTCGGCTGCGACTCGTTGCATGCTGCTTCGCATACTGCCTGCGAGCGATTCTGAGTGCCTGCATGCAGCCGGCCGTAATTAAGGCAGCTAACTGATGTGAAAAAAGATACGCTTTAAATCCGTGGAATCATTATTGACAAGGAGGGAGATGATTCGAGTGCACTCGTTTGACCGCCATGCCCGCGTGCGACCCAGACGGGATGGGACGACACAGTCATAATTTCAGTTTCTCTAGTTTTCCACGGCAAGCTGGCGCGCTAAGCCATTATGCATTGAATTCCGATGACCGTCGCGCTACCTTCCGCCTATAAGTATTGTTTCCCGGCCTTCTCAGGTGCCACCGTGAAACTCGCCATATCCTCATAATCCCCCACCGGCCCGACGTCGCTCACCACGTCCGCCATGCCCCCGCCCGTCCACGGTAGGCGACGCCGGAGGCGGTCACCGCCGGAACTAGTGTTCGGGTTTTCACCGGAAGGCAGACGGAGGGAGGAGGCATTCTATCTGTCTTTAGATGGCAATGCGGAGATCGAGGAGTTGTTGGAGTGCGACCGCATGGCGGAGGAGCAGGAGTTGTTGGAGCGCGACCGCCTGGCGGAGGAGCAGCGTATCACCGATTTGCGCCACCAGCGGGACATGGAGCAGCAGCGCACCGACGCTCTGAGTCGCGAGCAGAGCGCCCACAACTGGGCCGACTACGTGGAGGCCGGTGCCCGGCAAATACCCCTGGAGGCTGTCGAGCACGCACGCGTTCACGACGCCGATTTTTACTACCAGCTCGTCAAGTGGGTTTCCCGCTTGGAAGTCAAAGCTTCGGTGGACCACGCCAGCATGGAAAGGGCCAACGCGCACGAGCAACGCACCTTATCGCACCTCTGGCAAGTCCGAGGCGAGGCAAAGGATGCCGGTGCCGGCGTTTAGCATGGACAGCAGATGGCGGCCGGCATCGTCTAGTTAGCTAAGAGTAAGTTAGTACTTGTACGCTACTAGAGTGTTAGTGGGAGTAGATAGTTAACTTGGCTATGATGGTTGTCAACGTGGAAGTCTAGTACTATATACGTGGATCCGACCTGTTACTTTGCTTTGAATGTTGAACTTTCCGTTTGAACGTATGGAATGGGCTATTATTTTTTTAAATGGGTTGTATTTGTCCTCCACGGTTTAGAGGCTGACTTGTGGGCCTAGCAAGTTGACGCGTACACAATCAGGAGATGATTGTACATGGAGAGGATGACAACAGGGACCCGCCAAGGTCATGGCAGTACGCAAGCAAGTGCCTCCTTATTTCAAGCCAATAAAAAATGGCTCCTCCAAGTGGATTTCTAACATCTGGGTCCCATGCCATTGTCAACGTAGTAAATAAACGAGAGAATTGCACAACAAGCGGCTGACACCAGGGACCCAGCAGCTCGCCCAGTTATTTTTGTTTTGGGTTAATTTGATAAATGCCACTCCAAATCTGGTGTATCCGAGAAATGCCACTGCAATTTCCAAACTTTGAAAAATGTCATTTCATGCCATTTCTAGTGGCATTTTTCGAAGTCTGGAGTGGCATTTTTCAGAGTTTGCAAACTGCAGTGGCATTTTTCAAAGTTTGCAAAAATTGCAGTGGCATTTTTCAAAGTTTGGAAATTGCAGTGGCTTGCCGAGCCGGAGCCGGAGCTGCCATGTCGTCTGTCTCAGCCGGTTGCTTGCTCACGGAATTTTGGATCAAATTTCTGATAAATAAATCGACACTTGAATGGTTCAGATCCATGGAATCTGTCGGTTGTTTGTTCAAATTTGTTTTACTTGTTCCTTCTGTTCATGGAATGGTCCAGATCTAGTTGGGAGGATTGAAATTGAAAGAGAAGAGTTCATGGATTAAACCCATGTCCAGCCTACCAAACACCATCTGTCGTTTATAGCATCGCTCATGCACCTATATCATATGGTCCACCAAACACACGTCTCATCTCATCCTTGCATCTACTCAAGCAGGCCACGCTCGCCCAGGATACCTCAGGCGATGCAGGCTAGAGCCACCCAGGCAACCAAACATGCCCGGTAAGGTAACCATCCTCCCAGAATGTGAGCCTCGCACTCGCAGGCAGGATTTTATTTTTCCTTTTTTGCATCGCGCAGAGAGGAAAGTTCCCGGTAAGGTAACCATCCTCCTCCTACGGGATCTGCCAGCCTCGGGGCACGGTTTCGCTTTGGACGCAAGCGATCACGGCGTGTTCCATGAGCTCAGGGCCAATGTTTTCCGTGCGGGTCGCGCTCTGATCAGCCCAGCAACGGATTTTTAATCACACACCAACTCACTGCCTAGTGATTTTCTTAAGGCGAACTAGGTCAGAGGATATGGAGTATACTACGGTATATCTCTTCGGTCTTCAGCTATTCTCTTTCATTTTTCGCCATTGTTCTCGATAGCTCGTGACTTGTTATCGTTTGCTATAGTGGTGGTTCGAATAATGCAACAACCGAATTCGTGAACTTGTTGGACACGAATGCGGTTGACATTGATCAAGCCCCTTTCGAACCATTCGACTACAATGAAACGGAGGGCGGCATGGACGATCATGGTTGTGCGGACGAGTTGGAGGAGATCGAAGCGTAAGCGTTTGAGCATTCACAAGCAAAAACTGGCAAAAGCCAAAGATCGAAGAACTACACGATCTTGGAAAATCAAGTTTTGATCAAAATATGAAGTGCGGTATCTCTTGATGCATGCACGGGTACTAATCAAACCTCCAAGAGATATTGGACTTCCGCATTATGAAAAACTACCCCAATAGGACTCCACGCACATTTCGGTCGCTTCTGTTAGGATAAAACACGAATGCAAGATCATAGACGACACACCGAGGCACGATATTTGTTAACGAGGTTCACCGATATGGCTACATTCCCGGGGCATGACTACGGGCGCTCCTCCCCAAGATACCGCAACACCGGCCGCCCGGGCGCCGGCACAAGCCGTCGGCTCCCCGCGTACCTATTGCTATCAAGTCGTCATGGGTTCCAACGTGTGGTGTCCCTCCGTATATAAGAGGCCTAGGATACAAGTGTCCGACTCCTAAACAACTCGTACCTAACCACACCAATTACAACTCCAAGTCCACATAACCCCTTGCGTACATAATATTCGACACAAATATAACAAACTCCACCTTGGCGAATATTCTCCACCACCTAGAAGTCATCCATGCTCGAACCTCCATGTACTCAGGACTTGGGTTGTCTCCTTTGTAGCTTACTGAGAGCTACCCGACGGGTCAGACCTGCCGCCACTGTGGGACTTCACTGCTACTCCTGCAGCTCCACTCTCCATGGCTCCACCTGCAATAATGCTCTCTTGCAACCTGTAAAGATGTGAAGCCGTCCTCTCTCCTATCATCACAGTCACCCCATCTTCCATGATTTTCATGGCCTTCGTATCCCGATCACAACGGAATTCCATACCACCATCATGAAGAACACCAAGCAAGATTAGATTTCTCCTTAGCCCTGGCACATGCCTGACTCCCCGAAGCATCCTCTCAACTCCGTCAAACATCCTGATTTTGATGTCATCTACTCCAGCAACACGATAACCTGTGTCATCGCCCACATAGGCTAAACCAAACTCACCAGACTTGTACGAAGAGAACCACTCCCTGTTGGGCGTCGCATGAAAAGAGCAAGCTGAATCCAACATCCACGCTTCAGTTTTTGTTGACCGCCTGTTTGATACAATGAGAACATCACTATCACTATCCGAGCCATCACCATGAGTAGCTTCATTAGCACTTGCCCCACCCTTCAGTTCTGGGCATTCCCTCTTTATATGTCCCCAATCCTTGCACCTGTAGCACTGCACCTTTTTCTTCTTTTTCTTCTCCGCCTCTTGTCCCTTCATGAGCTGATAACCTTTAATTGCCAACCCCAAACCTTGAGTACTCTCCTCTGTAGCATTCTTTTGCTTCCTCAACTCATGCCCAAGCAACGCTGCAGTGGCTTCCTCATTATTGACGGTTGTCTTTCCATGTGTCAATGTAATGACCAAATGCTCATAGGACGGTGGCAACGAAACAAGAAGAAGTAGTGCCTTATCCTCATCCTCAATCTTCACATCCAGACGCGCTAGATCCGTGACCAATTGATTAAAGGCGTTCACATGCTCCACAAGATCTGACCCCTCCTGCATCTTCAGCCCATAGAACTTTTGCTTCAAATACAGCTTATTGGTCGCTGACTTGGACATATAACGATTTGCCAACTTGTCCCAAATTCCCTTAGGAGAATCTTCGTCCATGACATGATACATGACCTGATCCGCAAGACAAAGCCGTATAGTAGCGGCCGCCTGCACTTGCATATCCCCCCACGCATCATAGTCAACCTTGGCCAGCTTCGTCTCCTGCAAACCCTTCAAGATTCCCTGCTGCGCCAGAATATCCTTAACTCTTGTCTACCATAGACCGAAGTTACCCGTGCCATCGAATTTCTCCAAATCAAACCTGGTGAATCCCAGCGCCATGCCGAGCCGCGATCTAACTGACCTGTTGCCGCTGATCTTACTGCCCTTTTCCTCTGCGACTTCCTCACAAAAAAGATCACTGATCCCGTATTCCTTGTCTGAAGCCACGCCGCAGTCCACGATCCACCAAGAAATCTGACTTGTACCGTCCCTGTCCGCCCTTCAGGAATTGCCGTGAAGCCTTTCGCTATAACACAGACCGATATCTGCTGTAGCCGAATCGCTCCACCTCTTCCCGAACTCGCAGACTGGTTTTTGTGTCTGTTCGTCTCGACGTTCCCAGCCTTTTATTACCGCTGGTAGACCCGACCCTTTTTTCCCTTGCCTGACACGAAAACGAGTTTCAAAGCCTCACGGACACGGCTTGCACAAGTCTTCTGACTCAAGTCTAATTCTGACCGGCCTTTACCCAAAAAGTGGGCCCAAGATGCATTGCATACCAAACTAAACAACTGCACCAGCACGTACGCAAGCTTTCCTTTGTTTAATTAGAAACCGCTATGCAATCGCTGCCAATCTTGTAGACTCCTCCACCAACACGCACGCGGCCAACCGAGACTTGCTGCCGCACGCTGCCGAAACAAGCTTGTCTCGCGTACGCAGCCCCGCGTCGTGACCTTCCTTTCCTCTGTCCGTGTACCTCGGGAAAAATCCGCCACTGATCTCGACGAACAACTTCGCCTAGTCTCTGATCTTGATCTTCGCCAGTGATCTGTACTGCCCTGTCGCGCGTAGTCATCGACACCTACCCTGCCGTAACAATCGCCACCTCGCGAGTATCATCTGTGCACGAGCTGTGCTGTACCCTGGCCATCTACGTCGCCAACACAATCCGTCCGCAGTGCCGCGCCGCCACCCTTGTACAACACCGAGCGCATCGTCTCGATGCTCTCACACTCCGATCTATCTGGCCGTCCCCCACGTCAGGTCGCCGGTCTGATCGCGAGCCGAATCCGTCGCCTCCGCAATGTCTTCAACAGCCACTACGCCGGTCCGATCGCCACGTCTAGCCGATCCTTACCGACCGCAGCCCATCGAACGGTCCAGGCCTCCTGCCCGAAGTGTCCGACTCCACCGACCGCCTCCGCGATCGCCGCCATGCTCCACCTTGCGCTAATCGGACGTTCCATGGCACCCGTCGAGCATGATCCTCGTACCTTCGGATGATCTTCCGCATAGCCTTCTCGCAACCTTGCTCTGATACCACTTGTTAGAATAAAACGCTAATGCAAGATCATAGACGACACACCGAGGCACGATATTTGTTAACGAGGTTCACCGATATGGCTACATCCCCGGGGCATGACTACGGGCGCTCCTCCCCAAGATACCGCAACACCGGCCGCCCGGGCGTCGGCACAAGCCGTCGGCTCCCCCGCGTACCTATTGCTATCAAGTCGTCATGGGTTACAACGTGTGGTGCCCCTCCGTATATAAGAGCCTAGGATACAAGTGTCCGACTCCTAAACAACTCGTACCTAACCACACCAATTACAACTCCAAGTCCACGTAACCCCTTGCGTACATAATATTCGACACAAATATAACAGCTTCAAGGTCGTTGGGAGAACATCAAGCCTATGTGCAGCCGTTGGGCAGCTTGCTTGGAGCAAGTACGCAATGCACCTCCAACTGGCACCGTGGAGTCTGACTATGTGAGTTTGTTTTGCCTTTGTTCAAGTTGTGCATCATCATAATGTATCATGAGAAATGATTGCATCACTTTATTCACATTGTGTAGGACAAGATTGCTCAACATAGATACAAGGACATGAAAGCTTCGGAAGGCAGATTCTTCAAATTAGAGCATTGTTGGGAGTTGCTCCAAAAGTGCGACAAGTGGAAGTTGATCGACAAAGAATCCCCACCAAAGAAAGGCTCACTTACAAACATAGATGAAGATGAGGATGATGATGGCCCAAGAAATTTGAACAAGCCCGATGGCGACAAGAAGACTAGAGAGAAGATAAAGAGAGAGCAAGAAGCATCGAGCTTGAGGGAGAATATTGATACTATGGTGCAATCAAACGAGTTGATGTTGTTGAAGTCGTTGGAGATCAAGAAAGAGTTGGCCGAGAAGAAGGCAAAAGAGAAGCAAGAAAAATGGCAAATGCTCAAGGAAGATGGGCTGCGCAGAGCTGCTATTGAGGAGAGAAAAGTACGCGCCTCTGAAAACAAATCGATGTCATTGTTGCTCGCCGAAGAGAACAAGATCATGTCAATGAACCGCAATGACATGGACGACGTCACTAAAACATGGCATGATATGGCAAGGAGAGAGATCTTGAAGAGGAGAATGGTCGCTTCGGCCGGTCCGTCTGCCAGTTCCGGTGATGTTTTCTCTGCTCCATATGATGGCAATGTGGATAATTTCGGTGCGGGAGTTGGAACAAGCGACGGAGGTGGCTACGGTGGCGCCGATGAACTTCAAGATGGACTCCATGGTGCGGAGTGAAGATCGACCCCCAAAATGATGCCGGACATGGGCGCATATTTTGCATGCTCTCTTTTGCGTAATGAACTTCGCTTTTATTTGCGCACAAACTGTTTATGTCATTTGAATTTGAACTTGTTTGTGAAACCCTATGACAAATTTTAGATTTGCAGTTTTTCTGTTTACGGGTCGTTGCGCTGGTGCCCGAGCAAAAGCCGCATAGTCGACACGTAAAAAAGCATATTCCGCGAATATTTTTTTACGGGTCCATTTGAGAAGTCTACATTTGTGTCAGCCCGTGCCGGTCCGTAAAAGCAATTTTACGCGAACTGCAAACGCGTTTTGCGGTATCTGCTAGAGTTGCTCTTAGGTAGTGGACGCAGTGCTGGCGCGCCACCTTGCATGGGTCGACACAGCTAAACCAACGGCCAGTCTCGCTCGTCAAGGGCACGCGCTTGATCGCTCGTTTTCTTTTCACCCGATCGCTCGTGGCTGGACTAAAAATAACTTCTTCGTGCTTGACCTGGCGACTAGTTGACCATTGCCTCGTTCGACCATAGACCCGCCGGTTCATTTTCTTTTCAAATGTTTGCGGATTTAAAAACTGTTTGTGGATTTGAAAACTATTCATTTAAAAAAATCACAGATTTCAAAATAGTTCTCCGATTTCAAAATATCCATGGATTTGAAGAAATTTCACGAATTGAAAAAGGTTCATGGATTTTTTAAAAGTCACTAATTTGAAAAAAGTTCACAGATTTGGAAATGTTTACGGATTTGAAAAATGTTCATGCCTTGAAAAACAGTTCATGAATTTCAAAAAAGTTCTTGAACATGAAAAATGTTCATGATTTTAAAAAAAGTTCATGAATTTGAAAAAGATAGCTTCATGAATTTTTTAATGAAATGATAAAAGAGAGAAAAATAAAAAATGGAAAGGAAGGAAAAAACAAAAAACCACATCCAGGGAAAACGGAACAAAACCAACCTG
The DNA here is from genome assembly GCF_056163025.1 of Triticum urartu. Lineage (NCBI taxonomy): Eukaryota > Viridiplantae > Streptophyta > Magnoliopsida > Poales > Poaceae > Triticum > Triticum urartu. Next base: position 416,771,743 of record NC_141877.1, on the reverse strand, counting down.
TAAGAACCGGAGGGAACCTCCTAGAATGCTCCAAAACCGGTCAAAGGGAAGAGACTAGGAATGGGCCAGCCCAGCGTATGTGCAAAATTTCATAACATACTTGCACACGTGGCATACAACGAAATGACAAATATGTATTTTGAAATGGACTGCTTTTTTATTTTTGGGCCAGAAATTTGTTTTTTTAATACAATTTTCATTTTTCTTTTTTTCAAAACAGAATTTCATACATCCTAGTGAACACACACAAGTTTAAACATATTTTTTTTGAAACTTCTAAATATGTTTGAAAAGTTTTCCAAATAAAGGCCACCATGATGCTCGTGCACCATAACTTCGCGCTCCTTAACCAGCCCCCTTTTTTGAAGCGTTGAATAGGATTCATGGGCTTGGTCTGGGTACTGCTGGGCGGATTCCATCCAGGAAACCATTCCATTTGGGTCTTAGGGGAGCTCCTATACGGTGCTTCAGGCGCCTGTTCATGGAACTGGCGCTCACGCAGCCGTGAACTTGGGCCAACCCAACACGGGTGCGAGCGAGTGCTTGCTCGCTCACACGTTGCACGTTGACTGTTGGTCGCTAGTCACTGGTCACGGTTTGACCTGTCAATTGTTGACTCTTGATTTTTTTTAGAAAAAATCATGAATTAAAAAAATTTCATGGATGTGAAAAAAGTTCACAAACTTTAAAAAGTTCATCAAATTGGAAAAAAGTTCATTGGATTTGTAAAAAGTTATTTGAATTTGAAAGAATTTCATTGATTTTGAAAAAAAGTTCATTCAATTTGAGAAAAGTTCATCGAAAAATGAAAGAAGTTCGTCAAATTTGAAAAAAGTCCTTCGAATTTGGAAAAAAGTTCTTCGATATTGAAACAAGTTCAAAATAAAAAACGTTCGTCGATTTGAAAAAAGGAAGTTCACGATTTTTTCACTGAGTAAGGAAGAAGAAAATAAAAAAAAACAGAAATGAAAAAAGGAAAAGGAAAATGAAATAGGGAAAGGGAAACAAGAAAGAAGAGATGGTACAAAAAGAGTAACTAATCTGGTTGGGTTGTGTGGTGCAGTGTCCCTCGATGCGGGACACTGCTGGTTCGATTCTCTCCTCGAGCATGCTCTTTCTGCGTTTTGAAAAACAGATAAACAAAGTGGAGATTGGCCGGTTGAGCGTGGAGGGGCTATATGCGCCCATTTGCAAAATATATGCTAACGAGCGCCTGAAGCACTAAATAGGAAGCACCAGGTTTTAGAGCGTGTAAACCTAAACATCACCCCAACGCTAGCACATGGGCTGGCCCATATTGTCTCAAAAAAACATGGGCTAACCCATAAACGCGTGCCTTAGTTCGTTCATCTTAAATCTTTTGTTTATTATATTACCACTCAAAACAAAATCAAAGGGTTTTCTTTCCCCTAGCGCAAGGCTAGGGTTTTTTGCCCTCCGACGATCCCTATCGCCGTGAGTTTTCTGGGTCCGATCGGATCTCCTCAGGGCGATCGTGATGGAGACAGGTGAAGGCAGCGGTTCTGCCAATCCGGTGGACAGGCTCCTGGAGCGGCTCCACCTTCATGAAGAAGAAGACGAGGGTTTCATGTGGGAGGAACTGGCGGAGCCGTCGATGAAGGCCAAGTGGCTGGCGATTGCAAAAGTGCACACGTCCAGGGGCTTTAGCCCGAGCGCCTTGTTTGCAGACATGAGATCTGCTTGGAATCCTGCAAAGAGGTGATCTGGAGAAGTGTTGATGATAATCTGTTCACAGTGCAATTCGGCTGCCTGGGAGATTGGAATAAGGCGATGACGATGGGGCCGTGGTTTTTCCGCGACCACGCTTTGATGATGGAGGAATATGACAGTTTCGCTAACCCTAGATCGTTGGTCTTGAATAAGATCATAGTTTGGGCTCAGGTTCACAAGTTACCGGACAATTACCTCCATGAACAGGTCGTGAGGGGGATGTGCAGGCCGATGGGAGAGGTTAAAGAGGTTCAGATCAAGATCCCATCGGGCTTCGTGGGAAAATTCGTGAGTGTAAAGGTCAATATGAGGGTGGATAAGAAGATCACACGTTTTGTGTCCATAACAAAGGATGAGAAGAAGGAGTGGTACCAAGTAAAATATGAAAAATTGCCTACTTTCTGTGGTTTCTGTGGTCTCATGGGGCACTGGCATGAGGAGTGCGGCAATGGTGAGAATGACGAGGATACCCTGGAGTGGGGAGATTTTATACTGGCTGATGGAGGACATGGTAGAGGAAGAGGAAGGGGTGGAGGCCGACGCCCAGGGGGACGATCAGCTGCTGCAGATAACCCTTTTGGGAGGAGACGAGCTTCTAATACAGTTAATCCTTTTGGGAGGGGGCGTGGTTCTGATGATGCAGATGTTGTAGGAGGTAGGGGAAGGGGCGAGTATGAGTATCCTGCCCCGTGGCGTTTCAATGCTTTAGGGAGAGTGAACCCTGGCCAAGGTCAGACAAACCAACCAGCCTCTGGGAGCGATGGTGTGCTTGGCAAGAGAATAGCTGCAGACTCTGTATCCACTCCCGTGAGTGAGCCCGCGGCTGTGGAATCAAAGCTATCTGGAGCGGTTTTGGTAGCACATAAAGGGGAGGCTAACACAGAAGATGATGATCTGCGTGTCGGGGAAAGTAGTGTGGCTGATCCAATGAGCACCCCATAGAAGAATGCAAACAGGAAGAAATCTAGGGCTTAGGATGGTACTCTAGTGAGGATTGATATGAATGAGACTGTTGATGATGCATCGGCGGCTCCCCTTGAGGGAGACCGCCGGGTGCAATGAGTATTATATGTTGGAACTGTCACGGTTTGGGCAACCCCGCGACAATTCGAGAGGTACGCGAGTTAGCGACCAAATTTGCCCCGGCCGTGCTGTGCCTACTAGATGAAGAAAATATGCCCTAGAGGCAATAATAAAGTTATTATTTATTTCCTTATATCATGATAAATGTTTATTATTCATGCTAGAATTGTATTAACCGGAAACATAATACATGTGTGAATACATAGACAAACAGAGTGTCACTAGTATGCCTCTACTTGACTAGCTCGTTGATCAAAGATGGTTATGTTTTCTAGCCATAGACATGAGTTGTCATTTGATTAACGGGATCACATCATTATGAGAATGATGTGATTGACTTGACCCATTCCGTTAGCTTAGCACTTGATCGTTTAGTTTGTTGCTATTGCTTTCTTCATGACTTATACATGTTCCTATGACTATGAGATTATGCAACTCCGGTTTATCGGAGGAACACTTTGTGTGCTACCAAACATCACAACGTAACTGGGTGATTATAAATGTGCTCTACAGGTGTCTCCGAATGTAATTGTTGAGTTGGCGTATTTCGAGATTAGGATTTGTCACTCCGATTGTTGGAGAGGTATCTCTGGGCCCTCTCGGTAATGCACATCACTATAAGCCTTGCAAGCAATGTGACTAATGAGTTAGTTGCGGGATGATGCATTACGGAACGAGTAAAGATACTTGCCGGTAACGAGATTGAACTAGGTATTAAGATACCGACGATCGAATCTCGGGCAAGCAACATACCGATGACAACGTATGTTGTTATGCGGTTTGACCAATAAAGATCTTCGTAGAATATGTAGGAGCCAATATGAGCATCCAGGTTCCGCTATTGGTTATTGACCGGAGACGTGTGTCGGTCATGTCTACATAGTTCCCGAACCCGTAGGGTCCGCACGCTTAAAGTTTGATGACAATCGGTATTATGAGTTTTTGTGTTTTGATGTACCGAAGGTAGTTCGGAATCCCGGATATAATCACGGACATGACGAGGAGTCTCAAAATGGTCGAGACGTAAAGATCGATATATTGGACGACTATATTCGGACACAGGAAGTGTTTCGAGTGGTTTCGGATAAAAACCGGAGTACCGGGGGGTTACGGGAACCCCCCGGGGAGTTAATTCAGCCTCATGGGCCTTAGTGGGAGAAGAGGAGGGGCGGCCAGGGCATCCGCGCGCCTCCTCCCCCTCTAGTACGAATTGGACAAGGAGGGGGGGGGGCGGCGCCCCCTGAGGGAGTCCTGGATTAGGGGGTGTCCGGATAGCCGGACTATACCTTCGGCCGGACTCCTGGATTATGAAGATACAAGATTGAAGACTTCGTCCCGTGTCCGGAAGGGACTTTCCTTGGCATGGAAGGAAAGCTTGGCGATACGGATATGTAGATCTCCTACCACTGTAACTGACTCTGTGTAACCCTAGCCCTCTCCGTTGTCTATATAAACCGGAGGGTTTTAGTCCGTAGGACGAAAAAACAATCATACCATAGGCTAGCTTCTAGGGTTTAGCCTCTTTGATCTCGTGGTAGATCTACTCTTATACTACCCATATCATCAATATCAATCAAGCAGGACGTAGGGTTTTACCTCCATCAAGAGGGCCCGAACCTAGGTAAAACATTGTGTCCCCTGCCTCCTGTTACCATCCGCCTAGACGCACAGTTCGGGACACCCTACCCGAGATCCGCCGGTTTTGACACCGACATTGGTTCTTTCATTGAGAGTTCCTCTGTGTCGTCACTTTTAGGCCCGATAGCTTCTCCGATCATCAACAGCGATGCAATCCAGGGTGAGACTTTTCTCCCCGGACAGATCTTCGTATTCGGCGGCTTTGCACTGCGGGACAATTCGCTTGGTCATCTGGAGCAGATCGAAAGCTACGCCCCTGGCCATCAGGTCAGATTTGGAAGTTTGAACTATACGGCCGACATCCGCGGAGACTTGATCTTCGACGGATTCGAGCCACAGCCGAGCGCGTCGCACTGTCACGATGGGCATGATCTAGCTCTGCCGCCGAACAATGCCCTGGAGGCCGCACCCGTATCAGCTCCGACCCTTAATTTGGAGCCAACTACGCCAATCGAGGATGGGTGGTTGGACACCGCCTCGGGGGCTGCAATTTCTACGGCGATCGAGCCGAACACCAGCCCTATTCTCTGCGAAGCCCGTGACTCCAATGAGCCGGACTCCTCTCCTGACTCCGAGCCCTTGGCGCCCCTTCCGATCGAACCCGATTGGGCGCCGATCATGGAGTTCACCGCCGCGGACATCTTTCAGCACTCGCCCTTCGGCGATATTCTGAATTCACTAAAGTCTCTCTTTATCAGGAGAGCCCTGGCCGGACTATGGTCAGCAAGGTTGGGATGCGGATGATGAAGAAATTCAAAGCCCACCCACCACCCACTTCGTAGCCACTGTCGATGATTTAACCGACATGCTCGACTTCGACTCCGAAGACATCGACGGTATGGACGCCGATGCAGGAGACGATCAAGAACCAGCGCCTATAGGGAACTGGAAAGCCACCTCGTCGTATGATATATACATGGTGGAAACCCCAAAAGAAGGCAATGGCGATGGAACAGCGGAGGATGACCCCTCCAAGAAGCAGCCTAAGCGCCGGTGTCAGCGGCGCTGCTCTAAATCCCGCCAAAGCAAAAACGGTGATTCTGGCACGGGAGATAATAACACCCCGGACAGTGCCGAAGACAACCACCTCCAGCAAGATTCAGCACAGGAGGATGGAGAAGCCAGCCCTCATGAGAGAGCGGCAGACAGAGAGGTCGAGGACGATAATTACACACCTCCCTCCGAAGACGAGGCAAGCCTCGACGACAATGAATTTGTCGTGCCGGAGGATCCCATCGAACAAGAGCGTTTCAAACGCAGGCTTATGGCCACGGCGAGCAGCCTCAAGAAAAAACAGCAACAGCTTAGAGCTGATCAAGATTTGCTAGCCGACAGATGGACTGAAGTCCTTGCGGCCGAAGAGTATGAACTCGAACGCCCCTCCAAGAGCTACCCAAAGCGCAGGTTGCTACCCCAATTAGAGGAGGAAGCACCTAAACCTACATCACCAGCGCATGATGCGACCGACCAGCCACCCCGTGGCCGCGACAGAGAGGCCTCTCAGCCCTCCACTCAAGCCGCACCCCGGCGCCGCTCAAAAAATACCAAGGGACGGGAAAATACGCCAGACCTGCGAGATATATTGGAGGAAAAGGCAAGGCAAACAAGATCGATCTACGGATCGCGTGGGCGCCCCACGGCACGAGACGGTACTCGTCACGCCGGATACAGTAAATCCGGCCGGGCCGAACACAGTAGACAAAGCTCGTTTGAGCTGCTCGTGATATAGCCCAATACAGAGGCGCCGCACACCCACTATGCTTCACAGATGAAGTAATGGATCATCAAATCCCCGAGGGTTTCAAACCCGTGAACATCGAATCATACGATGGCACAACAGATCCCGCGGTATGGATCGAGGACTATCTCCTTCATATCCACATGGCCCGCGGTGATGACCTACACGCCATCAAATACCTCCCACTCAAGCTTAAAGGACCATCTCGGCATTGGCTTAACAGCTTGCCAGCAGAATCAATTGGTTGTTGGGAGGACCTGGAAGCCGCATTCCTCGACAATTTCCAGGGCACTTATGTGCGACCACCAGACGCCGATGACCTAAGCCACATAACTCAGCAGCCAGAGGAATCGGCCAGACAATTCTGGACACGGTTCCTAACCAAGAAAAATCAAATCGTCGACTGTCCGGACGCAGAGGCCCTAGCAGCCTTCAAGCATAACATCCGCGATGAGTGGCTTGCACGGCACCTAGGATAGGAAAAGCCGAAATCTATGGCAGCCCTCATGACACTTATGACCCGCTTTTGCACGGGAGAAGACAGCTGGCTAGCTCGCAGCAATAACATGACCAAGAGCCCTGGTAATTCGGATACCAAGGACAGCAGTGGCAGGTCGCGTCGCAACAAGCAAAAGCGCCGCATTAACGGCGACAATACTGGGGATACGGCAGTTAATGCCGTATTCAGAGGCTCTAAACCCGGTCAGCGGAAAAAGCCATTCAAAAGAAATACTCCGGAGCCGTCCAGTTTGGACCGAATACTCGACCGCTCATGCCAGATACATGGCACCCCCAAAAAACCAGCCAATCACACCAACAGGGATTGTTGAGTGTTCAAGGAGGCAGGCAAGTTAAATGCCGAAAGCAGAGACAAGGGGCTGCATAGCGATGACGAGGAGGAGCCCCGGCCGCCGAACAACAGTGGACAGAAAGGTTTTCCCCCACAAGTGCGGACGGTGAACATGATATACGCAACCCACGTCCCCAAGAGGGAGCGGAAGCGTGCGCTAAGGGACGTATACGCGATGGAGCCAGTCGCCCCAAAGTTCAACCCATGGTCTTCCTGCCCGATCACTTTTGATCAAAGGGACCACCCCACTAGCATCCGTCATGGCGGATTCGCCGCATTGGTTCTAGACCCAATTATTGACGGATTTCACCTCACTAGAGTCCTTATGGACGGCGGCAGCAGCCTGAACCTGCTTTACTAGGATACAGTGCGGAAAATGGGCATCGATCCCTCGAGGATTAAACCCACTAAAACAACCTTTAAAGGCGTCATACCAGGTGTAGAGGCCAACTGTACAGGCTCAGTTACACTTAAAGTGGTCTTCGGATCTCCAGATAATTTCCGAAGCGAGGAGTTAATCTTCGACATAGTCCCGTTCCGCAGTGGCTATCACGCACTGCTCGGGCGAACCGCATTTGCTAAATTCAATGCGGTGCCGCACTACGCATACCTCAAGCTCAAGATGCCAGGCCCTCGAGGAGTCATCACGGTCAATGGAAACACCGAACGCTCTCTCCGAACGGAGGAGCATACGGCGGCTATCGCAGCGGAAGTACAAAGCAGCCTCTCAAGGCAATTCTCTAGTCCGGCCATTAAACGTCTGGACACCGTCAAGCGCGCCTGGAGTAACCTACAACAAGACCGCCTGGCACGTTCCGAGCAAGCGTAGCAATGCGGCCCCAACCCCAGCCCTTGCGAACTCGCGAAACCAGTGTTGCGCGTACATAACTACGCTCTGGAAATACCATGGGCACAGGGGGAGGGGCACCATCATGGCACGCCCGAAACGCAGCTTAAACCGCACTAGGGGCTGCCGATTTCTTAATTTTCTCTTATTTTTAGGACTCCATTCTTCGGAAGGCTTGTCCAGCAGTACAATTGCCGCACAAACGATACAACCAGGGAAGCAAAAAGCTACGCCACACTATGGAACTCTAAGGTGGTCTCTATAATGAGCAGTATACCTGTTTCAAATACCATTCCGCAGCTCGCCCCTGGAAAGGACATGTTAAATAGTCTCATCTTTTGCTTATTGCACTATTTGTATCGTTCTGCTTTGATCGCAGCTTTTTTAAATAACAATGCATAGCTTCCGTCTATTATTGCATTACTCTTTTTTACGAATATATGTTCATTAAGGACATGTTGCACCCGTACACTTTGGTACGGCCAATACGCCAGGGGCTTAAGTACCCCACAATACGGTGTGAGAAGTCCGAACACTTTCACAAGTGCGGCACCCCAAACTTATAGCATTATATGCATCGGCTCCGAATCATGTCTTGGGTCAATAGTTGGGTTTGCCTGGCTCCTATGTTTTGGTACCTTACGTTCCGTTATATCGGCTAAGGTAGCACTAGGAGAACTACTGTGATTGTGCCCCAGTTGAGCTGGGCTAAGCACCTCAGTAGAGAAAGCTAAAACTGACCGTCATGATGAGGCGAGAGCTGGTCGCTGTTCGAGAGGTTTTCGAGTCCCTAAAGACTTATGCCGCTTAGAGCAAGGACTCGGCTTTGTCCGGCCTAGGCGTGGATAGTGCCCCGAATTCGGTCTTCCAAACACTAGGGGTTTCACCGAAATTTAAAATTATAGAATTCTATGGCTAAGTGAGAGTGTTCAAGCATTATAGTCCGATTGCCTTGTTCGTTGTGTTGAGCGCCTCCCTCGAAGGACCCAAGAATGGGAAAAAGAGCGCTCATGTTTATCCCGAACACCCCAACACTTGCGGCATGGGGGCAGAAGCCGATGACTCGCCATCTCTCAAATTTGATAAACGGCCGCACAGAAGGTAATATTTTAAATTCAAAAGCGTTGCTTAGCACATATGAACAAGTTTTCAGCGTACAGGATCACAAATGCGAGTTTACTCAAAAATTACATCTTTGGAGCATTCATCCGCTATAAGGCGGGCACCCTTCAGGACGCCCTCATAATACGATTCCGGGATGCGATGCTCCTTGCCCGGCGGCGGCCCGTCCTTCACCAGCTTCTCCGCATCCATCTTGCCCCAGTGCACTTTAGCACGGGCAAGCGCCCTACGGGCACCTTCGATGCAGACGGAGCGCTTGATTACTTCAAGCCGTGGACAGGCATCCACCAGCCGCCTCACCAGCCCGAAGTAGCTCCCAGGCAGAGCCTCTCCAGGCCAAAGCCAAACTATGAGGCCCTTTATGGCCTATTCGGCAACCTTGTGGAGCTCGACCATTTGCTTCAGCTGGTCGCTCAAAGGCACCAGGTGTCCGGCCTCAGCATACTGACACCAGAACACCTTCTCCGTCGATCTCCCCTCTTCGGCTCGGTAGTAGGCGGCGGCATCAGACGCACTGTGGGGCAAATCTGCGAATGCTCCTGGAGAGCTCCGGACTCGGGTAAGTAACAAGTAATTCACTTCCACGTGCTTGCTTTGCATAATGAATGCCTTACCCGCTGCTATCTTCTTCATCGCTTCAATTTCTTGGAGGGCTTTTTGGGCTTCGGCCTTGGCAGACTTCGCGCTTTCAAGGGCTGCCGCAAGCTCGGACGCTCGCGTCTTTGAGTCAAGCTCCAAACTCGTGTTTTTTCACGAGAGCCTGGAGCTCTTTCTGCACCCCCTCCACCCGCGCCTCCTACTTCTCTCTCTCTGTGTGCTCCGCGGCCGCTCTGTTTTCGGCCTCGGACAACGCTTTCTTAAGGGTTGCCACCTCGGTCGTGGCCCCTATAATAGCACGTTGATCCTGTCATTTTTTGCAACCACATCTTCTCTATATACTTGCGCAAGGTATTACTTACCTTCCCTCTCCTCGAGTTACCTCTTGGCATGGCCGAGCTCGTTCTCGGACCGCGCGAGGTTTTGCTTCAACGTATCCAGCTTCGCAGTCAATGCGGCAGAGGCCAGCAGCGAAGCCTGCATACGCATATTGACTTGATTATGTTAGACTCCTGCAAATGTTATTAGATCCTCTATTTGGCTTTTCTTTCCGAACGCCGAACAGAGCATCAGGGGCTACTGTCTATGCGGTAATATTTTTACATATTCTTTACTTACCTCAAAGCCTGTTAAAAGGCTAGCACAGGCTACAGTCAGTCCGCTCTTGGCGGACTGAACCTTCTGGATCACCACACTCATAATAGTGCGGTGCTCCTCGTCGATGGAGGCGCCGTTAAGCACCTCCAGCAAATTGTACGGTGCCTCCGGTTGGACGGAGGTCACCGGCTCGGTAGGCTTGCTCCTCTTGGAAGGAGGCTGCCTACCGGAGTCCGGAACCGTCGAAGGTTCCGGCGCGGTGTCTGGCTCAAGGCCGGACTTGGAGCCCTTGGGGGTTCTATCCCCTTTACGCCTGGAGTCCGGGAGGTCGCCTTGCGGCGCCTCCAGGACCACCTCCTCCTGGCTTGGAACCTGTTGGGACGCCACCTCGGTGTCGTCTGTAGGGTGGGGGGAGGTAGCCGTCGGAAGCGAATTCACATCCGACGAATCCAGGGAACTGCTCGACGACACATCGAGCCGGTCTTTGGGTGGACTGCATAAACATGTTTTCGACGTAAGGAAAAGTTGTGCAATGGAGGAATACTATGAATCACTCTGGTATCCGGATACTTACAATTTCGCCAGGGGCTTGGCCCTGAGTGGCCACTCCTCTTCACCGTCGTCGGCGTTGGTGGAGTAGTCCGGAGGAAGGGTTTTCCCCTTCTTGGACCCTTCGGCCTCCCCAGTTGGGGCGGCCTTCCTTTTCTTCCCTTCCCCCGCTGGAAGGGGAGAGGTCTCTTCTTCCTCCTCCTCGTCTTCACGGGAGGAGTGCGTCTTGGAGTCGTCGGATGATGAAACCGACACCTCCAGGCGCCGGGCATTCTTTCGAGTCCCCGTGGCCTTTTTCTTGGCCTTCTTCTCCGGCACCACATAGGGTGCCGAAACCAGCAGATTCGCCAAGCGAGCGTCCGCTGGGCCTTCGGGCAAAGGAGCTGGACAGTTGATCTGTCCAGACATCTCCTGCCAATCCTGTCAAAGGTAAGGGAGCTTAGATCCCGCACGGAGTCAAACTATGAAAAACTAATACCCTGTAAAAGGTAAAAACAGCTCACCGCACGAGCGTGACGCTGCGTGCTGAATCCGCGATCCTCGGTAGCGGATGCGGGGGCCTCGGCGCCCTTGAAAAGCACCTTCCAGGCATCTTTGTACATCGTGTCGAAGAGCCTGCTCAGAGTTCGGTGCTGCGCCGGGTCGAACTCCCACAGGTTGAAAGCCCGTTGTTGACACGGGAGGATCCAGCGGATGAGCATAACCTGGACTACGTTGACAAGTTTGAGCTTCTTGTCCACCAGGGTTTGGACACATGTTTGGAGTCCGGTCAGCTCTCCTCCTTTACCCCACGACAGGCCCGTCTCTTTCCAGGAGGTGAGCCGCGTAGGGGGTCCGGATCGGAACTCGGGGGCTGCGACCCATTCAGGGTCGCGCGGCTCGGTGATGTAAAACCACCCCGATTGCCACCCCTTTAGGGACTCCACGAAGGAGCCCTCGAGCCATAGGATGTTGGGCATCTTGCCCACCATGGCGCCTCCGCACTCCGCCTGGGTGCCGTGCACCACCTTCGGCTTGACATTGGAAGTCTTGAGCCATAGGCCGAAATGGGGGCGGATGCAGAAGAAAGCCTCGCACACGACGATAAACGTCGAGATATTGAGGACAAAGTTCGGGGCCAGATCATGGAAATCCAGGCCATAGTAGAACATGAGCCCCCGGACAAATGGGTGGAGAGGGAAGCCCAGTCCGCGGAGGAAATGGGGGAGGAACACCACCCTGTCATGGGGCCTAGGGGTGGGGATGAGCTGCCCCTCTTTGGGAAGCCGGTGCGCAATGTCGTTAGACAAGTATCCGGCCTTCCCTAGTTTTTTTTATGTGTCCCTCCATGACGGAGGAGACCATCCACTTGCCTCCCGCTCCGGACATGGCTGGAGAAGGTTGAGGTGGGGTGTGCGGACTTGGGCGCTGGAGCTCGAGTGCGCGGAAATGGATAGTCAAAGGAGGAAGAAGGCGTGGATGAAAAGGTGGATCCTTATCCCCTTATATGGGTGGACGCGACTATGCACCCCCACCAGCCTGGTAACTCGCTTATCTCCCAAGCGCCGTAATCAATGGCGAGGTTGGGTTACCCACACCCGTATTGATGAGAATCCCGGAATAAGGGGACACGATCTCTGCTTTGACAAGACGTGCCAAGGAAACCGCCTCGCTAAACGCGCTGAGGTGGGACAGTAAAACGATTCGAATAAAGACTGGGCCGTGGTGTGATGTCACGCTATGGAATACGTCAGCAGATTAGATTTGTGTAAATATTATTCTCTCTATGGCAATATGTGGAAACTTATTTTGCAGAGCCGGACACTACCTTTGTGTTCAAAATCTTCTATGAAGTACTTGGAGGAGGAACCCGCCTTGCAATGCCGAAGAAAATCTGCATGCTGGACTCGTCGTCATTGAAGCCTGGTTCAGGGGCTATTGAGGGAGTCGTGGATTAGGGGGTGTCCAGATAACTGGACTATACCTTCGGCCGGACTCCTGGATTATGAAGATACAAGATTGAAGACTTCGTCCTGTGTCCGGAAGGGACTTTCCTTGGCGTGGAAGGCAAGCTTGGCGATACGGATATGTAGATCTCCTACCATTGTAACCGACTCTGTGTAACCCTAGCCCTCGCCGGTGTCTATATAAACCGGAGGGTTTTAGTCCGTAGGACGAAAAAACAATCATACCATAGGCTAGCTTCTAGGGTTTAGCCTCTTTGATCTCGTGGTAGATCTACTCTTGTACTACCCATATCATCAATATCAATCAAGCAGGACGTAGGGTTTTACCTCCATTAAGAGGGACCGAACCTGGGTAAAACATTGTGTCCCCTGCCTCCTGTTACCATCCGCCTAGACGCACAGTTCGGGACCCCCTACCCGAGATCCGCCGGTTTTGACACCGACACCCCCCCCCCTTTTCCTTCTCCTCCTCTCTCCCTTCCTTCCCTCTCCTACTCCAACAAGGAAAAGGAGGATTCCTACTCCCGATGGGAGTAGGACTCCCTCCTGGCGTGCCCTCCTTCTGGCCGGCTGCCTCCCCCTTTGCTCCTTTATATACGGGGGCACCCTAGAACACACAAGTTGATCTGTTCCAGCCGTGTGCGGTACTCCCCTCCACCATATTCCACCTCGGTTATATCGTAGTGGTGCTTAGGCGAAGCCCTGCGTCGGTAGCAACATCATCACCGTCACGATGCCGTCGTGCTGAAAAAACTCTCCCGTGAAGTTTTGCTGGATCGGAGCTTGTGGGACGTCATCGAGTTGAACGTGTGTAGAACTCTGAGGTGCCGTGTGTTCGGTACTTAGATCGGTCGGATCGTGAAGACATACGACTACATCAACCGTGTTGTGCTAACGCTTCCGCATTTGGTCTACAAGGTTACGTGGACACATCTCGTTGCTATGCATCACATGATCCTGTGTGTGCGTAGGATTTTTTTAAAATTACTACGTTCCCCAACAGTGGTATCAGAGCCAGGTTTTATGCGTAGATGTTATATGCACGAGTAGAACACAAGTGAGTTGTGGGCGATACAAGTCATACTACTGGCCAGCATGTCACACTTTGGTTCGGCGGTATTGTTGGATGAAGCAGCCCGGACCGACATTATGCGTACGCTTACGCGAGACTGATTCTACCGACGTGCTTTGCACATAGGTGGCTGGCGGGTGTCAGTTTCTCCAACTTTAGTTGAACCGAGTGTGACTACGCCCGGTCCTTGAGAAGGTTAAAACAGCACTAACTTAACGAACTATCATTGTGGTTTTGATGCGTAGGTAAGAACGGTTCTTACTCAGCCCGAAGCAGCCACGTAAAACTTGCAACAACAAAGTAGAGGACGTCTAACTTGTTTTTGCAGGGTATGTTGTGATGTGATATGGTCAAGACATGATGCTATATTTTGTTGTATGAGATGATCATATTTTGTAACTGAGTTATCGGCAACTGGCAGGAGCCATATGGTTGTCACTTTATTGTATGCAATGCAATCGCCCTGTAATTTCTTTACTTTATCACTAAGCGGTAGCGATAATCGTAGAAGCAATAGTTGGCAAGACGACAAAGATGCTACGATGGAGATCAAGGTGTCGTGCCGGTGACAATGATGATCATGACGGTGCTTCAGAGATGGAGATCACAAGCACAAGATGATGATGGCCATATCATATCACTTATATTGATTGCATGTGATGTTTATCTTTTATGCATCTTATTTTGCTTTGATTGACGGTAGCATTGTAATATGATCTCTCACTAAATTTCAAGATAAAAGTGTTCTCCCTGAGTATGCACCGTTGCCAAAGTTTGTCGTGCCGAGACACCACGTGATGATCGGAAACTCTACGTTCATCTACAACGGGTGCAAGCCAATTTTGCACACGCAGAATACTCGGGTTAAACTTGACGAGCCTAGCATATGCAGATATGGCCTCAAAACACTGAGACCGAAAGGTCGAGCGTGAATCATATAGTAGATATGATCAACATAGTGATGTTCACCATTGAAAACTACTCCATCTCATGTGATGATCGGACATGGTTTAGTTGATTTGGATCATGTGACCACTTAGATGATTAGAGGGATGTCTAAGTGGGAGTTCTTAAGTAATATGATTAATTGAACTTAAATTTATCATGAACTTAGTACCTGATAGTATTTTGCTTGTCTATATTGATTGTAGATAGATGGCTGATAACCCACAAGTATAGTGGATAGCAACAGTTTTCGATAAGTAAGAGTGTCGAACCCAACGAGGAGCTAAAGGCAGAACAAATATTCCCTCAAGTTCTATCGACCACCGATACAACTCTACGCACGCTTGATGTTCGCTTTACCTAGAACAAGTATGAAACTAGAAGTACTTTGTAGGTGTTGTTGGATAGGTTTGCAAGATAATAAATAG
The DNA here is from genome assembly GCF_056163025.1 of Triticum urartu. Taxonomy (NCBI): domain Eukaryota; kingdom Viridiplantae; phylum Streptophyta; class Magnoliopsida; order Poales; family Poaceae; genus Triticum; species Triticum urartu. Next base: position 416,756,600 of record NC_141877.1, on the reverse strand, counting down.
CAAGTAAATAAAAGGTAGGGGCTGTTGTAAGTAAGAAGCAACAAAGTAAATATAGCGAGTGTGGAAAAGCGGTGGTAGGAGTTGCGAAATTGCCCCTAAGCAATTGACTACTTTACTAGAGTGATAGCAAGTATTATGTGGGAGAGGCCACTGCTAGCATGTCATCCCTGACTTGGAATTCTATGCACTTATGATTCGAACTATTAGCAAGCATCCGCAACTACTAATGTTCATTAAGGTAAAACCCAACCATAGCATTAAGATATATTGGTCCCCCTTCATTCCCATATGCATCAATTTCTATGCTAGGTTGAAGCTTCTGTCACTCTTGCCCTCCAATACATAGTCCTATCAACATACAACTAACCCTATGGTGTGATCCACGCGCACGCTCATATGATGGGCACCAAAGGACAGCAACATAACCACAAGCAAATTAAATCAATCATAGCAATTCATCAACCACCGATAGGACAACGAAAATCTACTCAGACACCATCGGATGGCAACACATCATTGGATAATAATATGAAACATAAAGCACCATGTTCAAGTAGAGGGTACAGCGGGTTGCGGGAGAGTGGACCGCTGTAGATAGAGGGGGGAAGGTGATGAATATGTTGGTGAAGATGGCGGAGGTATTGGAGTAGATCGCGGTGATGATGATGATGGCCACGACAGCGTTCCGGCGCCACCGGAAGAGAAGGGGAGAGGGGGCCCCTTCGTCTTCTTCTTCCTTGACCTCCTCCCTAGATGGGAAAAGGGTTTCCCCTCTGGTCCTTGGCCTCCATGGCATGGGAGGGGCGAGAGCCCCTCCGAGATTGGATCTGTCTCTCTGTCTCTCTCTGTTTCTGCGTTCTGTTCTGGTGCCCTTTCACCGTTTCGTATATATACGGAGATCCGTAACTCCGATTGGGTTGAAACCTTCGCCCAGATATTTTTACAAAAATTAGCTTTCTTGCGGCCAAAGTAGAGCATCAACCGCCTTACGAGGGGCCCACGAGGGTGGGGGCGCGCCATCCTGTAGTGGCCGTGGGCCCCACCCTCGTGGCCACCTCGGTCGCCATCTCGCGTTGATTTTCTTCCCAAAAATCACAAATATTCCAAAATAATTCTCCGTCCATTTTTATCCCGTTTGGATTCCGTTTGATATGGATATTCTGCGAAACCAAAAACATGCAACAGACAGGAACTGGCACTGCGCACTGTATCAATATGTTAGTCCCAAAAATAGTATAAAAAGTTGCCAAAAAGTATATGAAAGTTGAATAATATTGGCATGGAACAATAAAAAATTATAGATACGACGGAGACGTATCAGCATCCCCAAGCTTAATTCCTGCTCGTCCTCGAGTAGGTAAATGATAAAAAAGATAATTTTTGATGTGGAATGCTACCTAGCATAATCTTGATCATGTAATCTAATCATGGCATGAATATTAAGACACGAGTGATTCAAAGCAATAGTCTATCATTTGACATAAAAACAATAATACTTCAAGCCCACTAATAAAGCAATCATGTCTTTTCGAAATAACAAGGCCAAAGAAAGCTATCCCTACAAAATCATATAGTCTGGCTATGCTCCATCTTCACCACACAAAATATTCAAATCATGCACAACCCCGATGACAAGCCAAGCAATTGTTTCATACTTTTGACGTTCTCAAAACTTCAACTTTCACGCAATACATGAGCGTGAGCCATGGACATAGCACTATAGGTGGAATAGAATGGTGGTTGTGGAGAAGACAAAAAGGAGAAGATAATCTCACATCAACTAGGTGTATCAACGGGCTATGGAGATGCCCATCAATAGATATCAATGTGAGTGAGTAGGGATTGCCATGCAACGGATGCACTAAGACCTATAAGTGTATGAAAGCTCAAAGTGAAACTAAGTGGGTGTGCATCCAACTTGCTTGCTCATGAAGACCTCGGGCGTTTGAGGAAGCCCATCATCGGAATATACAAGCCAAGTTCTATAATGAAAATTCCCACTAGTATATGAAAGTGATAACTCAAGAGACTCTCTATATGAAGAACATGGTGCTACTTTGAAGCACAAGTGTGGTAAAAGGATAATAACATTGCCCCTTCTCTCTTTTCTCTCCTTTTTTTGTTTTTTTGGTGGGCTTCTTTGGCCTCTTTTTTTATTTGGGCTTCTTTGGCCTCTTTTATTTATTTTTAAAGTCCGGAGTCTCATCCCGACTTGTGGGGGAATCATAGTCTCCATCATCCTTTCCTCACTGGGGCAATGCTCTAATAATGATGATCATCATACTTTTATTTACTTGCAACTCGATATTACAACTCGATAGTAGAACAAACATATGACTCTATATGAATGCCTCCGGCAGTGTACCGGGATGTGCAATGATCTAGCGTAGCAATGACATCAAAAAATGGACAAGCCATGAAAACATCATGCTAGCTATCTTACGATCATGCAAAGCAATATGACAATGAATACTCAAGTCATGTATATGATGATGATGGAAGTTGCATGGCAATATATCTCAGAATGGCTATGGAAATGCCATGATAGGTAGGTATGGTGGCTGTTTTGAGGAAGGTATATGGTGGGTTTATGGTACCGGCGAAAGTTGCACGGTACTAGAGAGGCTAACAATGGTGGAAGGGTGAGAGTGCGTATAATCCATGGACTCAACATTAGTCATAAAGAACTCACATACTTATTGCAAAAGTCTATTAGCTATCGAAACAAAGTACTACGCGCATGCTCCTAGGGGGATATATTGGTAGGAAAAGACCATCGCTCGTCCCCGACCGCCACTCATAAGGAAGACAATCAATAAATACCTCATGCTCCGACTTTGTTACATAACAGTTCACCATATGTGCATGCTACGGGAATCACAATCCTCAACACAAGTATTTCTACTAATCCACAACTACCCACTAGCATGACTCTAATATCACCATCTTTATATCGCAAAACTATTGCAAGGAATCAAACATATCATATTCAGTGATCTACAAGTTTATGTAGGATTTTATGACTAACCATGTGAATGACCAGTTCCTGCCATCTCTCTAAATAGATATAAGTGAAGCAAGAGAGTTTAGTTCTTTCTACAAAAGATATGCCCACGCTCTAACAAATATAAGTGTAACGCCCCCGATTCAGTCGTACACTAATCATACACGCAAATGTGTACGATCAAGATCAAGGACTCACGGGAAGATATCACAACACAACTCTAGACACAAATGAAAATAATACAAGCTTTATATTACAAGCCAGGGGCCTCGAGGGCTCGAATACACAAGAGTTAGCGGAAGCAACATTATCTGAGTACAGACATGAGTTAAACAGGTTTTTTTTGCCTTAAGAAGGCTAGCACAAAAGCAACATCGATCGAAAAGGCAAGGCCTCCTGCCTGGGAGCCTCCTAACTACTCCAAGTCGTCAGCGGTCGTCACGTAGTAGTAGGCACCCTCGGGGTAGCAGTAGTCATCAGTGGTGTCGTTTGGCTCTTGGGATCCGTCATCTGGTCGCAACAATCGGGTCGCAACAATCGGGTAGTCATCAGTGGTGTCGTCTGGCTCTTGGGGTAAGAGGTAGCAAAGCAGCCGTGAGTACTCATCCAAAGTACTCGCAAGAATTACATCAGATCTAAACTAAGTATGCATATGTATCAAAGGAATGGGTTGTATCTGTGGACTAAACTGCAGAATGCTAGAAAGGAAGGGGAAAGCCTAGCCTATCAAAGACTAGCATCTTCTAGAAACCACCATCTTGCAGCAACAGGAGGGAGTAGAGTAGCATAAAGTAAAGTAGCAGTAATGTTATCAACCTCGGTCGGAGATCCTTTCTCGACTCCCTGTGAGAAAGCAATCCCAGAGCCATACTATCCAAGTGTCAACACATTCCAAATCTCATCACCATCCAGTTCTCATCACAAGTATCCAGTTCTAGTTGTATCGATCGGGATACAACTCCAAGTGTCCGTTACCGTAGGACAGGATATCGATAGATGTTTTCTTTCCTGCAGGGGTGCACCAACTTACCCACCACGCTCGATTAACTCCGGCCGGACACACTTTCCTGGGTCATGCCCGGCCTCGGCCAAACAATACGCCGCAACCCGACCTAGGCTTAATAGAGGGGTCAGCACGCCAGACTAAACCTATGCCCCCAGGGGTCATGGGCCATCTCCCCGGGAACTCCTGCATGTTGCGTACACGGCCGGTGAGCAGACCTAGCTACCTCCTTCAACAAGGTAGGTGCTTACCAGTCCAACCCGGCGCGCGCCGCTCAGTCGCTGACATCTATTAAGCTTCGACTGGTGCATACGACGCAGAACGCCCATACTATGCTCACATGATGGTTAGTGCTATCATGCCAGAGGCCTCTCGGATCAAATATCCAAATCGTAGTGGATTAGGAGCACGCGGTAACGAGCAGAGACTCACGATCGATGTGACCCCGTTGCCCCGTCTCGAGTACTTGCGGTAAGGGCTAAGAATGCCCAGCCACGCCTCGTAAGTATCTCGCGGGCACCTTCCAGGTCAACCCGACTCCACATCACTCGCTATTAAGCTCGCGCGGGTACCCCTCAGGGCCGACCCGTCTTTAGTAACATGGTTCAGTGTAAAGTCATAGTAACCATAGTAACTGTGTGTCCAACATCAAGGGGAAAACCCAAGGAATCACCCCGGTGAGTTCCACTCGATGTAATCATCAAGGTGAACGTAAGAGGAACCACCCCCGAGGTTCACACTTGAGGGGTTGCACGACAGAGTCGTATTGGAAGTGGTTAAGGAGGAAATCACCCTCGATGACCACGACCGAATAGCTACACTATAGGGTTAACATCAGAAGTGCTGAAGAGGTCTCACCCTCGGCACTTGATAGTAACCCAGTAGTGTCGAGCAACTAAGGGGAAAGTGATGTGAGGTGCCGGGGCCTGGTCTTCGATCCCGTTGATCGGGTCTTCGATGATAAAGCAGGGGCAACAAGGACAAGGTGGGGGTCACTGATGGATCACTAACCAACCTATAGTAAGCAGTTTAGGATAAGCAGGTAAGGTAAGAAAGCAGGTAACAACAATAGGCTATGCATCAGAGTAGGATCATACAGAAAGCAGTAGCAGTTCTAATGCAAGCATGAGAGGGAAAGAAATGGGCGATATCGGAATGCTCAAGGGGGGTTTGCTTGCCTGGAAGCTCTGCAGACAGATACGGACCCTCGGCAGTGAAGTAGTCAATCACTGGATCACATCGGTCTCGGGGTCTACCGGAAAAGAAGTAACGGAGGGGGAACACAATAAATAACAGAGCAATCGAAAGCATCACAAAGCAAGACATGGCAATATGCAGTGCTAGGCATGACCCAACGCAGTGCTACGTTGCAGACGAAGCGGGGAAAATAACCGGGAATATTTTCCTGGGTCCAAGCATTTATCGGATAGATGATCCGGAGGGGACGAGTCCAAGTTCATCATGCTAGAGGCATGTGACAGATGAACGAATTGCATATTTGGGTTTGTTGGATTTTTCTAAGCAATTTTCATATATAAAATAGTTTCATCTGAGGTACGAATTAATTTATGTTTTTTTAAGTTTTAACAAATTTCTGGAATTCCTGAAATTAATATTAATTCCGAATTTACTTGAATACATGCTAAGTGCACACAGGAATTCCTACCCAGAGTGTACGACAAGTGGGGCCAGTCAAAGTCAACATAGTCAAAGTTGACTAGGTCAAATAGTGAGCAGTGTTAGGGGCCCACATGCTAGGATTTTAACAATTTCCAAATGGATTTACTTAATCTAATTAGAGGGGTCCCACATGTCATTTGCTATAGATTAAATTAGCACTAATTTAGTCCTAAACTTAGGCCCTAGCTAATTGGGCTCACAAGCCGGCCACTGTGTGGCTATGCATCACGCACAAGCACACACAGGCTTACAGCCATGGCTAGCAAAAGGCAGCGGCGTCAGGTAAATATAATAGCAGCAACTAAGCAACGACCAGTAACAAGAGCAGCAGAAGCAAGTAGCGGCAGCAGAAGCAAGTAGCAGCAGCGACGGCAGCCGCAAGTACAGCAGGCAGAGCAGCGCATCAGCGCCGAGCAGGGGCGCGGCAACACGCGAGGCAGCAGCGGAGCAAGGTAGAAGGAAAACGCAGCAGCAGTCTAGAGCAGCAGCGGGCAGTAGCATCAACAGCAGCAACAACGCAAGAGCAGCAGCAACGGGGTGAGGCCATGGCGCGCAGGTGCACACGATAGGAGCAGTGGCGGGTGTAGAAAGAATATTTGGTGCAACTCAATTGTATTTCAGGGAGTCGGTCACAATATATACACAGGATGTCTTGCGTGACAAGGAAACTAATCCTACCATATCTCTAGGAGTCATCTATTCAAGGCTAGAGAAGATAGGATAAGCAATACAAATATGTCACGTTCAACACCCCCCCCCCCCCCCCGCGCAGTCGAAGCATCGGCGTCGGCGATGCAAAGACTGGAACGGAACTCCTGGAATGCAGCGGTTGGAAGCCCCTTGGTCATGATGTCGGCAAACTGTTGGGTGGTCGGTACATGAAGAACACGAAGCTGACCCAACTGAACCTTCTCTCGAACGAAGTGCACATCAAGCTCAATGTGCTTGGTGCGCTTATGCTGCACCGGATTCGCCGCGAGATAGGTGGCCGAAATATATCACAAAAAACCACCGTAGCTTTCGGGATGTAGACCCGAAGTTCGCCAAGTAGTTGTCGTAACCAACATGTCTCGGCAACAACGTTGGCAACGGCGCGGTACTCGGCCTCAGCACTCGAGCGGGAGACGGTGGGCTGCCGCTTAGAGGACCATGAGATGAGAGAGTCACCGAAGAAGACACAATATCCGGACGTAGATCGTCGAGTGTCGGGGCATCCGGCCCAATCCGCATCAGTGTAAGCAAAGAGCTCAGTGGAGGCGGAGGCGCGAAGACAAAGATCGAACGTCGGTGTGCCACGAATGTACCGGAGGATGCGCTTGACCAAAGACCAGTGAACATCACGAGGCGAGTGCATGTGCAGGCAAACCTGCTGCACGGCGAACTGAATGTCTGGTCGGTTGAGCGTGAGGTACTGAAGAGCACCAACAATACTACGGTAGAGGGCGGCATCCGTGGCAGGTTGGCCAGCAGTGGCAAAGAGCTTCGGCTTGGCCTCAGCAGGAGTAGCAGTAGGTTTACAGTCAGTCATACCAGCACGATCCAGGAGATCAAGAGCATATTGTCCTTGATGAAGAAAGAACCCGGAAGTGTCACGTCGCACATTGATGCCGAGGAAGAAGTGTAGAGCTCCCAAGTCCTTAAGCCGAAACTCAGAACCAAGACGACCGATGATGTCGCGAAGTAAGTCCGCCTGAGAGGCGGTGATGACAATATCGTCAACATATAGAAGAAGCATGGCGACATGATCAGCTCGATGAAGCACAAACAGCGACGTGTCAGAGGTGGTGCTGCGAAAACCGAGAGCAGTGAGGAATGCTACAATGCATTGATACCATGCACGGGGCGCCTGCTTCAGACCATAGAGAGACCGTGAGAGCAGGCAAACATCATCAGGCCGAGAGGGATCGACAAAACCAGTAGGCTGCTGACAGAGAACACGCTCCTGAAGATGACCATAGAGGAAAGCGTTGTTGATGTCAAGCTGATGAACAGGCCAGTGACATGATGCGGCAAGCTAAAGAACAACACGAATCGTGGCGGGTTTGACAACCGGGGAGAAGGTCTCCGAGAAGTCAACACCGGCACGTTGTGCAAAACCGCGAACAACCCAGCGGGCCTTGTACCTGTCCAGAGAGCCATCGGGAAGAAGCTTATGCCAAAAAACCCACTTGCTGGTGATAATGTTAGCACCAGGGGGGCGAGGAACCAACGTCCAGGTCCGGTTGGCGACGAGAGCATCATACTCAGCATGCATAGCCGCTAGCCAATGCGGATCACTCAGTGCAGAGCGCACCGAGCGCGATACTGGAGAGATGACCGCGACGCTGAGATTGTGGTAGCGAGGGTTCGGTTGATGGATCCTGGCTTTAGCACGCGTCACCATGGAATGATGAGGCGGTGGAGGCGGGGGCCGAACCCGGCGTCTTGGCGGAGGCACAACCGCGGAAGAGGACGAAGGCGTGGCCACGGGAGAACCCGTAGGTGAGGCGGACGTCGAGGCCTCAACGGAGACTGCAGACGGCGGCGTCAAGACCGCGGGCGAGGCCGCGGGTGGCGAAGAGGAATCCGCGGAGATGACCGCGGGTGACGGTGACGGGACCGCGGGCGAGGCCGCGGGTGGCGAAGATGATGCCGTGGCCGAGACGGACGAGGCGGCAGACGAGGCCGCAGGCGACGTGGGGGCGGGCAAGGCCGCCTCCAACGTGGGTGCGTGCAAAGGGGGAGAGGGCCCGGCCGAGACGCCTCCTGCGCCAAGCCAGCGAGGGCGGGCGCCGAAGCCCGGGGGGGTGAGGTCAGCTCCGCCTGAGCCGACCAGACCAGAGGGACCCGAAGCCTGGAGGGGCAAGGCCGGCTCCACCTGAGCCGGCAAAGGAGGCCCCGCCGAAGGACCCGTCGGAGGTGCACGGGGTTGTGCTGGAGGAAGCGCAAGCGCTCCATGAGGGCGTCGAGGGAGATCATCCGAAGACGGACTTGTTGTCGGTGTAGCCTGCTCAAAGGGAAAAACAACCTCATCAAAGTATATGTGTCATGAGACAAACACGCGACGAGAGACCGGGTCATAGCAGTGAAATCCTTTGGTGTTTGGTTGACAGCCGAGAAAGACACAAGCGAGAGACCGAGGTGCAAGCTTATGGGGGGCGGTGGCGGTGATGTTGGGGTAACACAAGCAACCAAAAACATGAAGATCGTCATAGGAAGGGGGAGACCCGAACAGAAGATGATGAGGTGTATAGCTCCATCGCGGTTTGCATGGCCGGATGTTAAGAAGGAGAGTGGCGGTGGCAAGAGCATCGGGCCAAAACCGGGCGGGCATGTGTGCATGGAAGAGCAGCGCACGAACACTCTCATTGAGGGTGCGAATAACACGTTCGGCGCGACCGTTTTGTTGGGAGGTGTATGGACATGTAAGACGGAAAACAGTGCCATGAGTGGAGAGAAGATGTCGAATGGCGAGGTTATCAAATTCTTTTCCGTTATCCGTTTGAAGATGAGCAATGGTGCCATGGAAGTGGGTGTGGACGTAGGCATAAAAGGCGTGGAGAGTGGAGGCGACGTCAGATTTACGGCGTAACGGAAAAGTCCAAGTGAAGTGAGAAAAATCATCTAAAATCACAAGATAATATGATAAGCCTGAATTACTAGGCACGGGAGATGTCCAAACATCACAATGAATAACATCAAAAGGAAAAGTGGCTATGGATGTAGATGAAGGAAACGGCAAGCGAACGTGTTTTCCTATGCGGCAAGCATGACATGTGTGAGCCACCGATTTATTACAAGAACATGAAAAAGTGCTCAAGACTTTGTGAAGAGCGTCGGCGCCGGGATAACCAAGTCGAGCGTGCCAAAGCGAGACATCGGCATGAAGAGCAACCGGACCACCACTCATCGTAGGACCACATGGGTAGAGATCGTCGGGGGAATCACATTGGTGCAGAACCCTCCGGGTGCGAGCATCCTTGACAGAGAAACCAAGAGCGTCAAACTCAACAGTGACAGGATTTTCTCGAGTAAGAGTTTTAACAGAACTGAGGTTTTTGATTAAGGACGGTGAAACTAGCACATTATTAAGAGTAAGAGGCGAAGAGGGAAACGGGAGAGAGGAGGAACCGTGATGAGTGATGGGAAGAGAGGAGCCATCACCCACCATGATGCGGGAGTTGAAGGGATAGGGAGAGGCACGGGAGAGGATACCGGGGTTGGAGGCCATGTGAGCTGCGGCGCCAGTGTCCATGTACCAATCGCCGCCTCCGTTGTAGGTGCTTGGCGAAGGTGCAGCATGAAGGGCGGAGAGGAGCGCCGGGTCGTAGACCGGCGGGGCGCCGCCATAAGCGCCGGAGCCTGGGTAACCACCGTAGGCCGGGGCGGTGCCGTATGCCGCGGGAGCCGGCGTGGTCAGCAGCGCCTGATGAGAAGACGACCGCGGCCCGAGGATTCTTGGAGTGGGAGGGCGGGGGATCGGCATAGAGTAAGCATGCACAACCCCCGTCCAGGGATTATACCCCGAGAGCCATGGCGGAGGGGGAGAAGCCGCGGTTGCAGCGGGAGGACGCGGCGCCGAGTTGGTGTTGCGGCCGCGACCCCCACGGCCCTTCTGCTTGCATCCACCGGCGGGCGCGGGCGCGGGGGGCGGGTTCGGAGGAGGCGCGCGTGGTGCTGGCGGAGTTGGCGGAGCGCCGAGGCCAGCGGCGAGACCGACATGGAGGGCGGCGTGGGTCGCCTACCGAGCGGTGTGACGGAGACGCTTTTCCTCCATGCGAAGATAGGTGACCGCCTTCGCGTACGTCGGCGTGACAAGGGAGAGGTTGGCGGCGGACTGGCCAAGGTCGGGGTGGAGGCCGCGGAGGAGGTTGGTGAGGAGGACGGAGTCGTCGATGGTCATGCCGACATCGCGTAGTTCATCGGCGAGGACCTTCAGCCGCGTGCAGTACTCATCGATTGAAAGATCGTTTTGCTGCATAGTGAAGAACTCCCCTTGAAGAAAGATGCGGCGCTGGAGTTGATTGTCGAGGAAGAGATCACAAAGGCGCGTCCACATAGCATACGCGGACGGATCGCGGGCGTTCACCATGTTGAAGAGGCCGCCGGAGATGGTGAGGAAGAGCCACTTGACGATGCAGGCGTCCACGGCAAGCTACTCGTCGTCGTCCTTCATGTCGTGGAAGTCGGCGCTCCCATCAACATGCTCGATGAGACGGTAAGAGCAGAACAACAATGCGAAGTAGGTGCGCCATGAGTTGTAGGATGGCGAGTCGAGGTCGAGGATGACCGGTACGTGGTCTTTGATGTGAAGTTCATTGAGGCGGTCGAAGGTGAACATGGCACCGGAGAAGGAACCGGCGTCGGAGGCGTCAGCCTTGGCCATGGTGGTGTCAGGTGGTTTGGGTTTGGGTCTTGGGGAAGGGAGCGGCGGCGACTGTTAGGGTTTGGAGAGGAAGGTGGCGGTGGTAGGGAGAAGAAGGGAAACGGCGGCGGCGGCTACGGGAGAGGTGGCAGCGGCGGCAGCAGCGTGAGGGGTTTGGGGAGGAGTGGGCGGTGGCGGTGGCTACGGGAGAAGTAGCGACGGCGGCGGCGGTAGGGTTTGGAGTTGGAGCGGCGACGGCGACTAAAGGAAGGCGCGGCGGCTGCGGGTTGCGAAAGCGAGAAAAGATCGCGGCAAAACTGATACCATGTAGAGAGAATATTTGGTGCAACTCAATTGTATTCCAGGGAGTCGGTCACAATATATACACAGCATGTCTTGCGTGACAAGGAAACTAATCCTACCATATCTCTAGGAGTCATCTATACAAGGCTAGAGAAGATAGGATAAGCAATACAAATATGTCACGTTCAATAGCAGGACGTGGCGCGGTCAGGGGCGCACGCGCTGTAGGGCGCGGCCAAGCACGGGCAACGGTGTTAGGAAATAAACCACGAGTGTGTCAGTTACGTGCGTGTGTGTATGGGCATAGTCCAGCTATGCATGGGCAGTGTGCGTGCGTTGTGTGCGTGTAGTTAGAAGCTAGCATGCACGGAGTTTGTTAGTGGACGTGCATGCGCAGGTTAGTCACAGGCGTTGATCGGGGGAGCGTTGGGCGTGATCCAGCAGCAAGCTCGGATGATGTGCGGCTCTTGCGGAAGAGTAGATGGCTCACGACGAGAGGAGGCCGGGTCTTGAGGAGCTCATGCGTACGTGCGCATGCGGGGCTGTTGGAGTTAGTTGCTTAGCGAGTCGGGTATAAAAGAAGCCCCTGTGTACTCCTTGTGGGTGAGCCGGAGTTGCCATGATGTAGCCTGTGTGCTGAATATAAAGGAGGCGTTCGGGCACCAGGGCGTTGGTCGCCGGGAAAAAGTGTGCTCCTTCTTCCACCTCCGTCTGGCGTGAGAGAGAGAACGGCAACAACAATTGGTATCATGAGCTTGGTGTCTTGGGCGTGCTTGCCGTGCAGGAGGCGTGGCAGTGATGGCGGTGCTCGCCGGCGGCTGCGCGATGGAGCTCCGGGCCGTGTGTCGGCCCATGGAGGTGGGCGGCGCTGTGGCTGTCATGGCGGGTGGCGGAGGCGGCGGACGGTGATGTCGTACGTGCGGCGACCGCGGAGGCTGCCGAGGCGCTGCGTGGTGGCGCGGCGGCGCAGCACGGCGTGGCGGCATGGAGGCCGCAGCGGTGCAAGGCAATAAGCCGCGGCGGCAAGCCGGGCGCGACCGGTGCGTGTTATGGGTGCGCACAGGACGCGTCGGGCGCGTCGGGACCGCGGGCGCGCGGTGAGCGTCTGGTGCGGTCCGGCTCGTCGGGCGCGTTGGGTGCGCGCGGGACGTGCGGGACGCACTGGTGCAGTCGGGCTCGTCGGGCGCATCGTGTGCGCACGGGACGTGCGGAGCGCAGAGGGACGCGAGGCGTGTGTCGCCGGCGGAGAAGGAGCTCGGCGTGTGTCGCCGGAGTCGTGTCGGAACACGGTGCGACCGGCGTCAGTGCGCCAGGTCGGGTCCATGGCGGTGCGACCGGCGTCGTTCCACCAGGTCGGGTCCGCGGGCTGGGTCACGGTTGTGGCGACATCGACGACGGAAGCTACACCAACTCTGACAACGGCGATGTCGTGGTTTAGGGAGAGTATGTTAGGAAATAAACCATGAGTGTGTCAGTTACGTGCGTGTGTGTATGGGCATAGTCCAGCTACACATGGGCAGTGTGCGTGCGTTGTGTGCGTGTAGTTAGAAGCTAGCATGCACAGAGTTTGTTAGTGGATGTGCATGCACAGGTTAGTCACAGGCGTTGATCGGGGGAGCGTTGGGCGTGATCCAGCGGCAAGCTCGGACGATGTGCGGCTCTTGCGGAAGAGTAGATGGCTCACGACAAGAGGAGGCCGGGTCTTGAGGAGCTCATGCGTACGTGCGCATGCGGGGCTGTTGGAGTTAGTTGCTTAGCGAGTCGGGTATAAAAGAAGCCCCTGTGTACTGCTTGTGGGTGAGCCGGAGTTGCCATGATGTAGCCTGTGTGCTGAATATAAAGGAGGCATTTGGGCGCCGGGGCGTTCGTCGCCGGGAAAAAAGTGTGCTCCTTCTTCCACCTCCGTCCGGCATGAGAGAGAGAACGGCAACAACAAACGGGAGGCAGGGGAAAAGAGGGGAATCAGCGCGGCGCTTACCGTGGAGCTCGATGGCATGCTCGGGGAGGCTGGAGGCGGATCGGAGCAACCGCAACGACGGTGAGGTGGTGACGGCCGTGGCGGATAAGACTCGCGATGGCGAGCTTGGCGGTGGCCCGGTCACGAACGAAGGTTGTAGATGAAGGAGACGACGACGGCAGAGCGCCTGCACAACGTAGCGCAGCGCAGGGTGGCCGGTGGCCGCTGGATCAACGAGGGCGCGGTGACGGCCGAGCTCGAGCGGGCTCGTGCGAGAAGGAAAGGGCAGAGGGGCAAGTGGGTTAGGGTTCCTCCAAGGGGTGGCGGCGACGCTCTTATCCATCCACGGGGCCGCGGGATCGTCGACACGGCGACATCGACAACCATGGTGGCCTGGATGGCCGCCACGCCTTCCTCTGCTTCTCCGGTCAAGAGGTCGAAGAAAAGGCCGTGGTGCTGGGCTGGGCTGCACTGTGGCCACGACTGGGCCTAGTGCACAGTAGTGTATTTTGTTTCAGCCTTTTCCCTATCTGTTAATTGCTATAGCTCTTGTTTTATATTTATTTTCAGCAACAAATGATTTTAGTTCTACATGGTACTCCACACATAATCCAAATACTATATTTTGGTGCTTCACACAAAGTTTCATTTAGTTTGGGAAAAGTAAGAATATTTGTTGTAATTTAAACGACCAAATTAAATGTTGTTGGTCCACTAAAATATTACTAGGGCCAAAATAAATAATTAAAACAATTTGAGTTGATTTCTTCATGATAATTTCTTGGGGATTATTTGCAATATTATGAACATTTTTGTTTTACCGTTAGCAGAAATAATAATTTCACTTGCAATTTAAATTTGAACTTGACGTTGATTTTTGGAAAAGTGGAAATTTGCATAGTAATCACGATGACATGGCCACCATTAGGGGGAGATTACTGTAGCAGGATTCTTGGGGTGTTACAATAAGTGAAGCAAAAGAGCATTCTACAAATGGCGGTTGTCTATGTAAAGAGAAACAGGCAATCCAAACTTCAAATGATATAAGTGAAGCGCATGAAGCATTCTATAAAGCCATACTCAAAAGATATAAGTGAAGTGCATAGAGTATTCTATAGGTAAACCAAGGACTATCTCATACCAGCATGGTGCATAAAATAAAGATGAAAACTGAATGCAAAAGATGCTCCAAGATTGCACATATCGCATGGACGAAACGAATCCGAAAACATACTGATACTTGTTGAAGAAAGAGGGGATGCCTTCCGGGGCATCCCCAAGCTTAGACGCTTGAGTCTCCTTGAATATTTACTTGGGGTGCCTCGGGCATCCCCAAGCTTGAGCTCTTGCCTCTCTTCCTTCTTCTCACATCGAGACATTCTCGATCATCAAACAATTCATCCACACAAAACTTCAACAGAAAACTCGGTAAGATCCGTTAGTATAATAAAGCAAATCACTACTCTAAGCACTGTTGCAAACCAATTCATATTTTGTTTTTGCATTATATATACTGTAGTATAACTTTTCCATGGCTTAATCCATTGATGTAAATCATTAGTTTCATCAAAACAAGCAAATTATGCATCAAAAATAGAGTCTGTCTTAAATAGGACAGCTTGTAGCAATCTGAAGATTCACCATACTTATGATACTTGAAAAATTCTGCCAAAATTAGGAAACATAAACAATTTTTATAGAAAGACAGTGCAAAAAGAATCAGAACCATTTGACGTTGCAGCTAAAAATGTAAAATCACGCACTACAGCCAAAGTTTCTGTCAGCGCTTTCCAGGTAAATCGCGCACCGTACAAACCATCAAGCAAATGTAAACATCCTAAAGGCAAACCTTGGCACATTATTTTTATAATACAATGGAATTGGACAAGGGGATAATTATTTTTTTGAAAAGTTTCTGTAATCAAGATTCACAAAGTTGCCGTGAGCATGAACAAAGCTCAAGGAGCTCTCCCACTTCAACAATGCTTGTCTTTCTCACTTTCACTTTCCTTTTTGAAAAACTTTTGGGTTCCCCTCTTTATTTTTGTTGTTTTTAAACTATATAAAAGCACTCAACAGAAATAAATGACTCTCTAAAACTTCCGGGTTGTCTCCCTGGCAGCGCTTTCTTTAAAGCCATTAAGCTAGGCATATAGTGCTCAAGTAATGAATCCACCCGGATCCCAAGGTATATCAAAGCCAATTTAATTAACAATGATTTATAATTTAGTAGTGAGCACAAACTAACATATATCATGCAACAATGAAGTCTAACTCTCTTCCTATGCATCGGCATGTTATAAAAGAACAATTCATGCACACATAGTAAAGGCCAATGCAAAGTATAAACAGTTTCTTGCAATTTTGTTGTATTGGACACATAAAGAGGCGGAGATGTAGTTCCTCTCTCATAGTAATTGCAAGTAGGAGCAGCAAGCACATGCATATTATATCTATCAAAATCATCATGTGCAACGGTATAAGGCAACCCATCAATATAATCCTTAATAAGGGTAAACTTCTCCGATATAGTGTAGTTGGGAGAATTCAAAAAGATAATAGGACTATCATGCGTGGGTGCAATAGCAACAACTTCATGTTTAACATAAGGAACTATAGCAAGTTCATATTCATAAGCATAATTCATATTGGCATCTTGGCCACAGGCATAGCAAGCATCATCAAAAAGGGATATTTCAAAAGAATCAACGGGATCATAGCAATTATCATAGCATTCATCCTTCCGTAAGCATGAAGGGAAATTAAACAATGTATGAGTTGAAGAGTTACTCTCATTAGAAGGTGGGCACGGGTGATCAATCCGCTCTTCCTCCTTTTGTTCTTCGCTCTCCTCCTCATCTTTTTCATCCAATGAGCTCACAGTTTCATCAACTTCATCCTCCATAGATTCCTGCAAAATATTAATCTCTTCTTGGACAGCGGAGACTTTCTCAATAAACGCATCAAATACCGTGCGTGAGGCCGCAAAGTGATATGATGTGTTACATGCTAGATCGATGTGACTTAGGATCGGGGTCCTGACAGCTTTGGTATCAGAGCCTGACTGCCTGTAGGATTACCAAGCCATTCTGGTCGAAGTCGTGTCTAGAAATGCTTTAGTTATATAAGGGAATTGATTGTGGAAGGGAACGTAAGGCTCTTTTTACTCCTTATACCTCATGGCCTTCTGATCTGAGTCAACCTCTTCTCTTCTACGGGGGTTAAGAACTAGGCTTGTCTTCTATCTCTCAGGATGACGTGTTACTAAACCGTAGTTGCCTAGGATTGTTGAGTTCAAGCCTCAGTTCAGCTCCTACTACTTCCATATGTTCATAGCTGGCCTCAGAACCTTGATATTGTGTATTGAGTGGTTATGCCACCATTTTGCAGGATATCTCAAATCTTTTTGAGCATTTACGGCCGTTATGCTGTCCGAGTCATCCCAGGTCTCTACATAGTCTGATGCATTTGCAATCCCTTCTTTTCGTTCCTGATGTCCTTTTGGGTCAGAATAAGCACACTAATCAGTGAGTTGAGGTACTGTGTTGCCTCGGCATATATGTTGGAGCTATTATTATGACCCTAGGTGTCTTAGGGAGTCACCTAGTAATCTAGCAATGTTTTGTATTCCCAGTGTGATGATTCTGGCCATCGTTCTCGAAATCATCCCGTGCTGTTATTAGTTAGTAGGTATTCTATTCGTGGGTTTTTGAACCCGAGATTCACCCTACTTACTTCATGTTGATAGTGTTTGCTCGTTCCTTTAGGATATTAGTAACCTTTGCGATAGTCCTCGAGGTCCATGGTATTTCCTTCTTCCAAATACCATGAACCATTAAGGCAGAAGTTCTTTGAACCAAAAGATCACCATTAGAGCACTCCTGAGGAGTTCTCCATTCATAATTGTGACTCTGCCAGACCTACCTCTTAGCATGGGTTATCCGGAAGAAATATGTTGAACTTGTTCGACATACTAACCTATGCATCCACAACTCAGAAAGTTAATATATTCCTTGAGTTGTCCCCCTTTAGTTGTATTCCGACCTTAGCCTATCAGTTGATAGTCAAGAGTATGTGTGCATTTGTGTTTATCGGTGCCTTTTACTCTTATGGTCCGTCGAGCCATTCTATTCCAGAATGACTAGGAGAAACAAACTCCAGTACCTCATCCATTCCTAAGATTGGGTCAAAGCAGTTGTATTCCGCAGATCGAAATGCCAATCCAGCTTTGTTCTGTTCTACCTTGGAGTGTTGCCTCCTTATGTCATGATTGTCATGAGAATTGCACCACCTCTTATGAATTCTTGACGCAGTGATACTTCTTGCCATCATTGTTCATTCCTCGGTTCCGTGTTATTGTAACCGGAGTGCTGACAAGTGTACTATGATGTGCGAAATCAATACTCCTAGCAACTCCGTTGCTGGGTAGTTTAAGGACAATAACTTCATTCTTAGCGTGTTGGTTATTGAATCATCATCATAAGATTTATCGTGCGACCTAGTCCATTTTCCCTGGTGCACTCCTCGATCAGTGAGATAGGATTGTGTCAATCCATCACCCTCTTGATCACATCGTCTTGCCCTGAAAAGCAAGATTTTTCTCAAGCTTAGTAACATATTGGTGGTTCATGATTTTCCGGATATCTTCACGGAAGTATCACCAGGTCGTCCCCTGACCGATATGTTGAGTTCGTCATCAAGTTGGTTTTCCAATAAACCACCCCTTCTCCAAGAATCTGTGTTGGATACCCCTGAGCTAGTTGGTTAAGCTAAACAACAACTTGGAGAGTTGGAAGATTAAAAGCTTTGCCAAATTTGGTTCTTTCTGAAGGGATATCTTTGTGTTGTGTGTGTGTTGAAGAAAGATGATATCTTCACCAATTGGTCCTCGTGATCAGTTGTTGGATCTATTGTCTCGTCAAAACTTTGACTTGAGTATGGGCTATCATCAAGTCAAGTCAGAACCAAAGATGGTCGTAATGTTGTCTTACTCGTGGTTGTTTTCTCGAGCATACACCATTATATCTTTTGGGTCTGACCAATGCTATCACCTAGTTCACATAATTATGGATTTCCATTTATATGGAAACCTGGATGAATTGTTGTTAGGCCCATTGACCACATTTTCATCTTGTCCATGATTCATGTTGAACATCTAAGTTAGTGTTGGAAACTTTTGTAAGCATTATCTTCATATTGCAAGGAATCAACCAAGGACTCTAATATCACCATCTTTATATTGCAAGGAATCAAACATATCATATTCAGTGATCTACAAGTTTTATGTAGGATTTTATGACTAACCATGTGAATGACCAATTCCTGTCATCTCTCTAAATAGATAGAAGTGAAGCAAGAGAGTTTAATTATTTCTACAAAAGATATGCCCACGCTCTAACAAATATAAGTGAAGCAAAAGAGCATTCTACAAATGGCGGTTTTCAATGTAAAGAGAAACAGGCAATTCAAACATCAAATGATATAAGTAAAGCACATGAAGCATTCTATAAAGCCATACTCAAAAGATATAAGTGAAGTGCATAGAGAATTCTATAAATCAACCAAGGACTATCTCATACCAGCATGGTGCATAAAAGAAAAATTAAACTAAATGCAAAAGACGCTCCAAGATTGCACATATCGCATGAACGAAACGAATCCGAAAACATACCGATACTTGTTGAAGAAAGAGGGGATGCCTTCCGGGGCATCCCCAAGCTTAGACGCTTGAGTCTCCATGAATATTTACTTGGGGTGCCTCAGGAATCCCCAAGCTTGAGCTCTAGCCTCTCTTCCTTCTTCTCACATCGAGACCTTCTCGGTCATCGAACACTTCATCGACACAAAACTCAATAGAAAGCTCGGTAAGATCCGTTAGTATAATAAAGCAAATCACTACTCTAAGTACTGTTGCAAACCAATTAATATTTTGTTTTTTCAATGTATCTACTTTAATATAACTTTTCCATGGCTTAATCCACTGATATAAATCGATAGTTTCATCAAAACAAGCAAACTATGCATCAAAAACAGAATCTATCTAAAACAAAAAAAGTCTGTAATAATCTGAACATTCACCATACTTTTGATACTTGGAAAATTCTACCAAAATTAGGAAAAATAAAAAATTTGTATATAAAGACAGTGCAAAAAGAATCAGAACCATTTGACGTTCCAGTGAAAAATGTAAAATTGCACACTACAGCCAAAGTTTCTGTCCTGCACCGTACAAACCAACAAGCAAAGTAAACATCCTAAAGGCAAACCTTGGCACATTATTTTTATAATACAATGGAGTTGTACAAGGGGATAATTATTTTTGTTGAAAAGTTTCTGTAATCAAGATTCACAAAGTTTCCGTGAGCATGAACAAAGTTCAAGGCTAGGTCCCACTTCAACAATGCTTGTCTTTCTCACTTTCGCTTTTCTTTTTCAAAAGTTTTGGGTTCCCCTCTTTATTTTTGTTGTTTTTAAAATATATGAAAGAAATCAACAGAAATAAATGACTCTCTAAAACTTCCGGGTTGTCTCCCTGGCAGCGCTTTCTTTAAAGCCATTAAGCTAGGCATATAGTGCTCAAGTAGTGAATCCACCCGGATCCCAAGGTATATCAAAGCCAATTTTAATTAAAAATGATTTGTAATTTAGTAGTGAGCACAAAGTAACATATATCATGCAACAACGAAGTCTAACTCTATTCCTATGCATCGTCATGTCATAAAAGAACAATTCATGCACAGATAGTAAATGCCAATGCATAGTATAAACAGTTTCTTGCAATTTTATCGTGTGGGAAACATAGAGAGGTGGAGATATAGTTCCTCTCTCATAATAATTGCAAGTAGGAGCAGCAAGCACATGCATATTATATCTATCAAAATCATCATGTGTAGTAGTAAAAGGCAACCCATCAATATAATCCTTAATAAGCACAAACTTCTCGGATATAGTGTAGTTTGGAGAATTCAAAAAGGTAATAGGACTATCATGTGTGGGTGCAATAGCAACAATTTCATGTTTAACATAAGGAACTATAGCAAGTTCATCTCCATAAGCATAATTCATATTGGCATCTTGGCCACAAGCATAGCAAGCATCATCAAAAAGGGATATTTCAAAAGAATCAACGGGATCATAGCAATTATCATAGCATTCATCCTTCGGTAAGCACGAAGGGAAATTAAACAATGTATGAGTTGAAGAGTTACTCTCATTAGAAGGTGGGCACGGGTGATCAATCCGCTCTTCCTCCTTTTGTTCTTCGCTCTCCTCCTCATCTTTTTCATCCAACGAGCTCACAGTTTCATCAATTTCTTCTTCCATAGATTCCTGCAAAATATTAGTCTCTTTTGGGACAGCGGAGACTTTCTCAATAAACGCATCAATATCGGAATTATATTCATAATTCTCATAACAATATTTAAGGGTAGCTAAATTTTCAGGTCTGTAGACAGCATCATAAAGATTTTCATATTCTTTGAACATAGATTCAATTTCATAAGCACCCATAAAAGCAACAAATTCTTCTATTTGTTCCACGTCATAATAGTCATATATACCTCTGGCATAAGAAGCCAAAGTTTCATCATCATTAAATTAACATGAAAAGGGAAGGTGTGGAGCCTTCATCCTAGAGCAACAAGTATAATCATATCTCAAGCATAGTTGCCTAGCATACCAATACAACATATAAATTTGATCCCATAATAGTTTCCCTTTTTGAGTCAAGTGATAATCTCTAAAGTATTCACGTTGATCCAACGTGTCTCCCATTACCAAATTGAATGGGGTTTTCTCTGGATTATCAAAGTAGTACATAATATCTATCACATAACGAGCATCGAGGGTTTTAGGAGGTTCCTCATCTCCGTGAGCAGCAAGTACACCTAATTTTTTTGGTATTTCGTGTTCCATATCCATAACTAAAGATAAAGAACAACTAAGAACAGCAAATAAAATTTACTTAGTGATAAAGCAAACAAGCACACACGAGAATATTCACCCCATGCTATGACTCCCCGGCAACGGCGCCAGAAAAAGGTCTTGATAACCCACAAGTATAGGGGATCGCAACAGTTTTCGATAAGTAAGAGTGTCGAACCCAACGAGGAGCTAAAGGCAGAACAAATATTCCCTCAAGTTCTATCGACCACTGATACAACTCTACGCATGCTTGATGTTCGCTTTACCTAGAACAAGTATGAAACTAGAGGTACTTTGTAGGTGTTGTTGGATAGGGTTGCAAAATAATAAAGAGCATAAAAAGTAGGGGCTGTTTAGATAAAGACACGACTAAGTTAGTTTTAGTAGAGAGCTGTTTATTACGAGAAAGTTATTTGTCCCTAGGCAATCGATAACTAGACCGGTAATCATTATTGCAATTTTATTTGAGGGAGAGGCATAAGCTAACATACTTTCTCTACTTGGATCATATGCACTTATGATTGGAACTCTAGCAAGCATCCGCAACTACTAAATATCATTAAGGTAAAACCCAACCATAGCATTAAAGTATCAAGTCCTCTTTATCCCATACGCAATAACCCCCTTACTCGGGGTTGTGTTTCAATCACTCACGCAACCCACTATAAGCGAATCATGAACGTATTGAAACACCCTACAGCGGGGATCCCTCATGCTTGCGTGACACGGATAGCACCATAAGACAGCACCAATAATAAAACATGCAACTCAAACCAATCTTGATCATCAAATAGCCCATAGGACAAAACGGATCTACTCAAACATCATAGGATAGCCATACATCATTGGGAAATAATATATAGTGTTGAGCACCATGTTTAAGTAGAGATTACAGCGGGTAAGAGAGAGGTTACACCGCTGCATAGAGGGGGGAGGAGTTGGTGATGATGGCGGTGAAGTTGTTGGTGAAGATTGCGGTGATGATGATGGCCCCCGATGGCACTCCGGTGCCACTGGAAGCGAGGGGGAGAGAGCCCCCCTCCTTCTTCTTCCTTGACCTCCTCCCTAGATGGGAGAAGGGTTTCCCCTCTGTTCCTTGGCCTCCATGGCGTGGGAGGGGCGAGAGCCCCTCCGAGATTGGATCTGCCTCTCTCTGTTTCTGCGTTCCCAGATTCTGTCCTTTCACCGTTTCTTATATTCCCGGAGATCTGTAACTCCGATTGGGCTGAAATTTTAACACGATCTCTATCCGGATATTAGCTTTCTTGTGGCGGAAGAAGGGCAGCAACCGCCTTACGAGGTGGCCACGAGGGTCAGGGGCGCGCCTAAGGGGGTGGGGCGCGCGCCCCCCTGCCTCGTGCCTCCCTCGGGCACCGTCTCGCGTGGATTTTTCTTCCCAAAAATCATATATATTTCAAAAAAAATCTCCGTCAGTTTTTATCCCGTTTGGACTCCGTTTGATATGGATATTCTGCGAAACAAAAAACATACAACAAACAGGAACTGGCACTAGGCACTGGATCAATATGTTAGTCCCAAAAATAGTATAAAAAGTTGCCAAAAATATATGAAAGTTGTAGAATATTGGCATGGAACAATCAAAAATAACAGATACGACGGAGACGTATCAACGCCACAGATGAATGAAACCTGCTACCTCTTGAGCACTTGCATTGGTTTTCCCTTGAAGAGGAAAGGGTGGTGCAGCAAAGTAGCATAAGTATTTCCCTCAATTTTTGAGAACCAAGGTATCAATCCAGTAGGAGGCCACGCACGAGTCCCTCGTACCCACACACACAAATAAATCCTCGCAACCAACGCGATAAGGGGTTGTTAATCCCTACATGGTCACTTACGAGAGTGAGATCTGATAGATATGATAAGATAATATTTTTGGTATTTTTATGATAAAGATGCAAAGTAAAATAAAAGGCAATAAAATAACTAAGTATTGGAAGATTAATATGATGGAAGATAGACCAGGGGGCCATAGGTTTCACTAGTGGCTTCTCTCGAGAGCATAAGTATTCACGGCGGGTAAACAAATTACTGTTGAGCAATTGATAGAATTGAGCATAATTATGAGAATATCTAGGTATGATCATGTATATAGGAATCACGTCCGAGACAAGTAGACCGACTCCTGCCTGCATCTACTACTATTACTCCACACATCGACCGCTATCCAGCATGCATCTAGAGTATTAAGTTCAAGAGAACAGAGTAACGCTTTAAGCAAGGTGACATGATGTAGAGGGATAAACTCATGCAATATGATGAAAACCTCATCTTGTTATCCTCGATGGCAACAATACAATACGTGCCTTTGCTTCCCCTACTGTCACTGGGAAAGGACACCGCAAGATTGAACCCAAAGCTAAGCACTTCTCCCATTCCAAGAAAGATCAATCTAGTAGGCCAAACCAAACTGATAATTCGAAGAGACTTGCAAAGATAACCAATCATACATAAAAGAATTCAGAGAAGATTCAAATATTGTTCATAGATAAACTTGATAATAAACCCACAATTCATCGGTCTCAACAAACACACCGCAAAAGAAGATTACATCGAATAGATCTCCACAAGAGAGGAGGAGAACTTTGTATTGAGATCCGAAAAGAGAGAAAAAGCCATCTAGCTAATAACTATGGACCCGTAGGTCTGAGGTGAACTACTCACACTTCATCAGAAGGGCTATGGTGTTGATGTAGAAGCCCTCCATGATCGATGCCCCCTCCGGTGGAGCTCTGGAACAGGCCCCAAGCTGGGATCTCGTGGATACAGAAAGTTACGGCGGTGGAATTAGGGTTTTGGCTCCATATCTGGTAGTTTGGGGGTACGTAGGTATATATAGGAGGAAGGAGTACATCGGTGGAGCAACAAGGGGCCCACGAGGGTGGAGGGCGCGCCTAGGGGGGTAGGAGTGCCCCCTACCTTGTGGCCTCCTGGTTGATGTCTTGACGTAGGGTCCAAGTCCTCTGGATCATGTTTGTTCCAAAAATCACGTTCCCGAAGGTTTCATTCCGTTTGGACTCCGTTTGATATTTTTTTCTGGGGAACCCTAAAATAGGCAAACAACAGCAATTCTGGGCTGGGCCTTCGGTTAGTAGGTTAGTCCCAAAAATAATATAAAAGTGTATAATAAGCCCAATAATGTCCAAAACAGAATATAATATAGCATGGAACAATCAAAAATTATAGATACGTTGGAGATGTATCAAGCATCCCCAAGCTTAATTCCTGCTCGTCCTCGAGTAGGTAAATGATATAAACAGAACTTTTGATGTGGAATGCTACTTGGCATAATTTCAATGTAATTCTCTTAATTGTGGAATGAATTTTCAGATCCGAAAGATTCAAGACAAAAGTTTAATATTGACATAGAAATAATAATACTTCAAGCATACTAACTAAGCAATTATGTCTCTTCAAAATAACATGGCCAAAGAAAGTTATCCCTACAAAATCATATAGTCTAGCTATGCTCCATCTCCACCACATAAGGTATTCAAATCATGCACAACCCCGATGACAAGCCAAGCAATTGTTTCATACTTTTAATGTTCTCAAACTTTTTCAATCTTCACGCAATACATGAGCGTGAGCCATGGACATAGCACTATAGGTGGAATAGAATGGTGGTTGTGGAGAAGACAAAAAGGGAGAATATAGTCTCACATCAACTAGGCGTATCAACGGGCTATGGAGATGCCCATCAATAGATATCAATGTGAGCGAGTAGGGATTGCCATGTAACGGATGCACTAGAGCTATAAATATATAAAAGCTCAACAAAAAGAAACTAAGTGGGTGTGCATCCAACTTGCTTGCTCACGAAGACCTAGGGCATTTTGAGGAAGCCCATCATTGGAATATACAAGCCAAGTTCTATAATGAAAAATTCCCACTAGTATATGAAAGTGATAACATAGGAGACTCTCTATTATGAAGTTCATGGTGCTACTTTGAAGCACAAGTGTGGAAAAAAGGATAGTAGTATTGCCCCTTTTTTGGCCTTTTTTTTCTTTGGCCTTTCTCTTTTTTTTGGGACAATACTCTATGAATGATGATCATCACACTTCTATTTATTTACAACTCAGTGATTACAACTCGATACTAGAACAAAGTATGACTCTATATGAATGCCTCCGGTGGTGTACCGGGATAGCAATGATGCATGCGTGACTTATATGAAAGAATTATGAACGGTGGCTTTGCCACAACTAAAATGTCAACTAAATGATCATGCAAAGCAATATGACAATGATGGAGCGTGTCATGATAAACGGAACAGTGGAAATTTGCATGGCAGTATATCTCGGAATGGCTATGGAAATGCCATGATAGGTAGGTATGGTGGCTGTTTTGAGGAAGGTATATGGTGGGTGTATGATACCGGCGGAAGGTGCGCGATATTAGAGATGCTAGCAATGGTGGAAGGGTGAGAGTGCGTATAATCCATGGACTCAACATTAGTCATAAAGAACTCACATACTTATTGCAAAAATCTATTAGTTATCGAAGCAAAGTACTACGCGCATGCTCCTAGGGGGATAGATTGGTAGGAAAATACCATCGCTCGTCCCCGACCGCCACTCATAAGGAGGACAATCAATAAATACATCATGCTCCGACTTCTTAACATAACGGTTCACCATACGTGCATGCTACGGGAATCACAAACTTCAACACAAGCATTTCTCAAATTCACAACTACTAAACTAGCACGACTCTAATATCACCATCTCCATATCTCAAAACAATTATCAAGTTTCAAACTTCTCATAGTATTCAACACACTCATAAGAAAATTTTATTTATTTAATCTTGAATGCCTCAAATAATTGAAGAAAATTACCATGCTGTTTTGTAGGACTCTCAAAATAATCTAAGTGAAGCATGAGAGAACAATGGTTTCTATAAAACAAATCCACCAACGTGCTCTAAAAAGATATAAGTGAAGCACTAGAACAAAAACTATATAACTCAAAAGATATAAGTGAAGCACATAGAGTATTCTAATAATTTCCGAATCATGTATGTCTCTCTCAAAAAGGTGTGTGCAGCAAGGATGATTGTGGAAAACTAACAAATAAAGACTCAAAATAATACTAGACGCTCCAAGCAAATCACATATCATGTGGTAAATAAAAATATAGCTCCAAGTAAAGTTACCGATAGAAGTAGACGAAAGAGGGGATGCCTTCCAGGGCATCCCCAAGCTTTGGCTTTTAGGTGTCCTTAGATTATCTTGGGGGTGCCATGGGCATCCCCAAGCTTAGGCTCTTGCCACTCCTTGTTGCATAATCTATCAAATCTTTACCCAAAACTTGAAAACTTCACAACACAAAACTTAAAGTAGAAAATCTCGTGAGCTCCGTTAGCGAAACAAAACACCACTTCAAGGTACTGTAATGAACTCATTCTTTATTTATATTGGTGTTAAAACTACTGTATTCCAACTTCTCTATGGTTTATAAACTATTTTACTAGCCATAGATTCATCAAAATAAGCAAACAACACACGAAAAACAGAATCTGTCAAAAACAGAACAGTCTGTAGTAATCTGTAGCTAACGCAAGATCTGGAACCCCAAAAATTCTGAAATAAATTGATGTACGTGAGGAATTTATCTATTAATCATCTTAAAAAAGAATTAACTAAATATCACTGTCCAAATAAAAATGGAAGCAGTTCTCGTGAGCGCTAAAGTTTCTGTTTTTTACAGCAAGATTAACAAGACTTTCGCCAAGTCTTCCCAACGGTTCTACTTGGCACAAACACTAATTAAACACAAAAAACAAAAACAAAAAAGATTCTAGATAAATTATTTATTACTAAACAGGATCAAAAAGCAAGGAATAAAAATAAAATTGGGTTGCCTCCCAACAAGTGCTATTGTTTAACGCCCCTAGCTAGGCATAAAAAGCAAGGATAGATCTAGGTGTTGCCATATTTGGTAGGCAATCCATAAGTGGATCTCATAATAGATTCATAAGGTAATTTGTTTTTATTTCTAGGGAAGTGTTCCATGCCTTTCCTTAACGGAAATTGGAATCTAATATTCCCCTCCTTCATATCAATAATTGCACCAATCGTTCTAAAGAAAGGTCTACCAAGAATGATAGGACATGAAGGATTGCAATCTATGTCAAGAACAATAAAATCTACGGGTACATAATTCCTATTTGCAACAATAAGAATATCATTAATTCTTCTCATAGGTTTCTTAATAGTGGAATCCGCAAGGTGCAAGTTTAAAGAGCAATCATCAAAATCACGGAAACCTAACAAATCACACAAAGTCTTTGGAATCGTGGAAACACTAGCACACAAATCACACAGAGCATAGCATTCATGATATTTAATTTTAATTTTAGTAGTAGGTCCCCACTCATCATAAATTTTTCTAGGGATAGAAACTTCCAACTCAAGTTTTTCTTCATAAGATTGCATCAAAGCATCAACGATATGTTTAGTAAAAGCTTTATTTTGACTATAAGTATGAGGAGAATTTATCACAAATTGCAACAAGGAAATAAAATCTATCAAAGAGCAATTATCATAATTAAATTCCTTTAAATCCAAAATAGTGGGTTCATTAATATTTAAAGTTTTGACTTCTTCAATCCCACTTTTAACAATTTTAGCATCAAGATCTAAAGACTCCGAATTTTGGGAACGCTGTCTAGGTAAAAGTGGATCATATTCAGTCCCATCGTTATCAAGATTCATATTGCAAAACAAAGATTTAATAGGGTACACATCAATAACTTTTAGATCTTCATCTTTATTATCATGGAGACTAGAAGAACACGCTTTTATAAAGCAATCTTTCTTAGCACGCATCCTAGTGGTTCTTTATTTGAACTCATCAATTGAAATTCTCATGGCTTTGAGAGACTCATTGATATTATGCTTAGGTGGAATAGATCTAAGTTTCAAAGAATCAACATCAAGAGAAATTCTATCAACGTTCCTAGCCAACTCATCAATCTTAAGCAATTTTTCTTCAATCAAAGCATTGAAATTCTTTTGCGAAGTAATAAATTATTTAATATTAGATTCAAATTCAGAGGGCATATTATTATAATTTTCATAAGAATTGTTGTAGGAATTACCATAATTATTAGAGGAATTACTAGGATACGGCCTAGGACTAAAGTTTCCTCTATACGCGTTGTTACCAAAATTATTCCTACCAACAAAATTCACATCCATAGATTCATTATTATTCTCAATCAAAGTAGACAAAGACATATCATTAGGATTAGAAGAAACACTTTTATTAGCAAATAATTTCATAAGTTCATCCATCTTTCCACTCAAAACATTAATTTCTTCTATCGCATGCACTTCCTTATTAGTAGATCTTTCAGTGTGCCATTGAGAATAATTAACCATAATATTATCTAGGAGTTCAGTAGCTTCTCCTAAAATGATTTCCATAAAAGTGCCTCCCGCGGCCGAATCTAAAAGATTTCTAGAAGCAAAATTCAATCCGGCATAAATTTTTTGTATAATCATCCACAAATTCAAACCATGCGTAGGGCAATTACGTATCATTAATTTCATCCTCTCCCAAGCTTGTGCAACATGTTCATGATTAAGTTGCTTAAAATTCATAATATCGTTTCTAAGAGAGATGATCTTGGCGGGACGAAAATACATAGAGATAAAAGCATCTTTGCACTTATTCCACGAATCAATACTATTTTTAGGCAAAGACGAAAACCAAGCTTTAGCACGATCTCTAAGCTAAAAGGAAATAGCTTCAATTTAATGATGACCCACAAGTATAGGGGATCTATCGTAGTCCTTTCGATAAGTAAGAGTGTCGAACCCAACGAGGAGCAGAAGAAAATGATAAGCAGTTTTCAGCAAGGTTGTAACATCCCAAATTTTCAATTTGGAATGTTATACACTAGATCATCATTGGATATCATATTTATTGCATTTTGGTTGATCCTAGAATTTTTTCGCAACTCAAGGACCCTCGGAGAGAGTTGGGGATTTCGTTATTTTCATATTTGAGTTGTCTCAAATTTTGAAAAAAATAGGATCATTTGATTTTATTTATTTTATCTTAGATAATTTCCATTGCAAAAATAAGAGAGAGGGAATAAAATGACTTTCCCAAAATAAAAAAATATTGAGGATTTAATAAAAAAATCAAATAAGATTTTATTTGGTTTTATTTGCTATTTTATTTGAATTTAGGAAAATTGCATGTTTTTCAAAATTGCATTTAGGCCCCAAATAAATGTTCATCCTGTGCGGCTGGATTTTAAAAGCCGGGGAAAATTTATTTCGGGATTTTTGGAGTCCATTTAGTATTTCTTTTATTTGTTTTTCTGCGCATTATTATTTTAAAAAACGCGAACCGACTCCGAGCCGTACCCGAGCGGGACTCCGCCCGGGGCAGCCTTTATATGGCGCCCGCCCGAGCCGGCCAGCCCACCAGTGCCCCAGCCCGCCTCGAGCCCCGCGTCATGCCCTAACCCTAACCCTAGGCCACCGCCGCCACCGCCGCCGCTGCCGCGCGCCGCCCCGCGTCGCCTCGCCGCTGCCCCGCGTTGCCCCGCCGCCTCGCTGCCGCCCCGCGCCGCCTCGCCGGAGCCGCCCCGCCGCTCGCCGGACCCGCCGCCGAGGTAGCCGCCGTCGCCGGCGATTTTCTTTAGAAAACCACCCGACTTTTTTTAAAAAGCCGCGGTTTATTTTATTTTTTTAGATCCGTTTTTTAGAACAGTTTTTTTCGGTTTAGGCTAATTAGCGAGCGTTCGCTCGTTCATTCGTTTTAACGAACATGTTAGTCATTTAGATCCAGTTAACGAACGTTCGTTCGTTAAACTGTTCGTCGTTTTTCTTTTTCTCGGATTAAATCCGCGATTTTTCTGATCGCGATTTCTGATCCGATTTTCGTTCTAGTATAACTTTTTGCTCGTTTATCGGAATCAGGCGATTCAAGCGCCCGGAGTTTCGTCTCGAAACCCTCTTTCCGTTTAACCAACTTAAACAAGTTTTTGCCACTTTAAAAATTGCCTTAGATCCAGAATAGTAAACGAAGCCTGTTTCTTTTACCGTTTGTCTTTCGTTGCTTCGTTCGATTTGATTCTTTTTGCCAACCGGAGTTCTTAAATTGAACTTTCTGGTTAGATCTCTTATTTGAGTTTTACCTGTGCATTAGTTGAGTACTTATTGTATGCTTGTTTGTTTGCGATAGAGTACCCGGAGTGCGCCGCTTGTTACTTCGAATCACTAAGTTTCGCGGATCATCAGCAAGGCAAGTAACACTTTGATCATACCTTCTACTACCCAGTTTTATTGCATTAGATCAATTCCCACACATTGCATGATTAGGATCTAATTAAATTGTGGGTTTGGGAAGTAGTTGAGGTAGTACCTATTACCTATTTATTATCAAACCTTTGGGAGTTACTTCTACGTTTGCTTATTATTGCTATGCTATGCTAGTAGACGTGGATTGGGTGAGTGATATCCATGACAGATGTGAGATTTTTAAATCAATGGTTTATCTAAGGTGGCAACTTAAATACACATCTGGGTGGATTGAGGTACCAGGGTATTCCAGGACTGCCTGTTTTCTTTTGGACTGCCACCCAGGCCCAAAGGGATCATGAGATTTTTCATGCTAGAAACTTCCGTGTGCAGCCACAAGCTATTATGGGCTCTAGCATAGTTGATTAAGTCGTGTGAACTCTTACAGTGGTAGACTAGCAGATGTAGGGGTTGTAGGTGGAACGGTCTACCCGGTGCAAATGCTTCTGAAAGACTATGTCTCGGTCATCCGTTTCTCAAACACCTTGTAGTGCGAGAAATCCAACGGAGGAGATCGAGTCTTGTGGGGAAAAGTGCGCAAACCTCTGCAGAGTGTATAAACTAATCATGGTTAGCCGTGTCCCCGGTTATGGACATCTTGAGTATCTAGTACCTGGATTATCATGTGAATCTCAACATGTTACTATAAAATTTAATTTGATGGGTTTGTTTAATGATGTTACTTAATTGGGATTGAGGATGCTGTCAACCATTCTCAATGTTCAACAACCACCATAATAGTTAAATAAAATTTATTCCTTTGCAGTAGGGAAAAATTGGCTTTTCGCAAAACTGTAACCATAGAGCTTTCCACCAGCCAAATATGCATATAGTATAGCTGTTTCATTCCATTACTCTCTATGTGTTACATTGCCAGCATATTCCATGTGCTGACCCGTTTTCGGGCTGCAACGTTAATGTTGCAGACTTTTCAGACGACGATTAAGGAGTTTTAGGTCGTGGTTCTATACTCAGTGATGTTGTTGGAGTTGATGGACTCACTTATCTTCCAAGCCTTCCGCTGTTATCGTTATTAGATGGCCTTAAGCCATATTTATTGTAATAAGATCTCTATTGAGACCCTCGATGTAATAAGTGTGTGATTGCTACTCTGCTATAAATCCTTCAAGTACTGTGTGGTGTCAGCATTACTGATCCAGGGATGACACCGGAGCACAGAGATTGGACCGTTTGAGGTCTGGTTGCTACAAGATGGTATCAGAGCACACGCTGACTGTAGGACACAACCACTAAGCTGAAGACCTAGATCACTACTCACTCTTTTCTCTTCTGACCTCTCATCTTTTCTACTCTTTAGGATGGCAGATGCAAGGAACAAGTTCACGCAACCGGATGAAGATACACCCTTTGGACGTCACTTGAAGGAAGTCACTAGATACCTGAACATAGGAGTACCAAGCTTCACCGGAACCTACAATGCCAATTTACCTGAAGAAGAGCGCTGGATGATTCAAGTTCAAGTTCCAGGAAGGATGTTTATGCCCGTCACTGAGCCCATAGAGTTTTCTTTTGATGCACCAACTTGGAGTCTAGGAAAGAGCATGGCAGCTCACATCGCCATGGGACGCATTGGAGAAGCCTACCGTAATGATCTCAAGGATACTATCTACCAGATTTTTGGGCGCCGAGATGAGCACTGGGAGATGATCATCACCAGAAAGGATAGATCAATTGCATCTTTTATCCAGGAGTTAAACCAGCACATTCGACGTCATGAGAACCAGATGTGCGCCGACATGATAGACCTGAAGAAGGCAAGGACAAGAATCAAGGAACTGGAGGAAGAACTCAAGGCTACATGTGAAGATTATGAAGAGGAAATTGAAGTATTAGTGGATAAGAATGCCGACCTAACAATGAAGATTGGAATATTTATGGGAGGCCCTACGCCAGTAGATGAAGACGAAGAACCCAAGGAGATTCGGCCAGAAGGCTACATCATCATCGATGACACCGACTCGGATCCAGATGATAGCGATGATGACTATGTTGATGAAGCCGGAGCAGATATCATGGAGTCTGAAACCGAAGAATATTTCTAGACCACCTCATCAGTAGTAGTAGTCCACCATGTAAATATTATAGTCTGAGCACTTTTGCGATAGTTAGATCGATTGTATGCCCTTGTTTGATTGAGTGATTTTTTTGCTTTTGCCTCATGTGCATATGGGTAGTGTTTTCTCTTTAGACCCTCTCTATTCTTAAATCTCATCTTTTCTATACCCTCAGATGCCTCCGAGACGTGACCCCGGATTTACCTTTCCACCGGAGCTCACTCAGTTGATCCAGCAACAGAACACATTGATGCAGTTGCTAGTCCAGAATCAGAACCAGGGGAACAACAACAACAACCCACCACCACCACCTATTGATCACTTAGCCCGTTTTCTTAGGCTGAATCCTCCGGTATTTTCTAGTAGCACCGAGCCGATAGTAGCAGATGATTGGCTCCGCAAGACAGCTAGAGAGTTGACCACAGCAGGATGCATAGATGCGGAGAAGGTGAAGTTTGCCGCACATCAGCTTAAAGGACCCGCAGCATCATGGTGGGAGAATTTCACAGCCACTTTCCCTGTCGATACTATCACATGGGAGTTTCAGCAGGCTTTTCGAACTACCCATGTTTCATCAGGAGCTATGGCCATGAAGAAGCGAGAGTTTCGCGACTTGCGCCAAGGAGGACGGACAGTTGGCCAGTATGTGGAGGACGTTAGTAAGCTAGCACGTTATGCCCCAGATGACGTTGCTACGGATGCAGCTAAGCAGGAGAAGTTTCTGGAAGGACTGAATGATGAGTTGAGCATGCAGTTGATGGTAGCAACCTTCAACAACTACCAAGAGTTGGTAGATCATGCTCTTATGATTGAAGGGAAGCAGCAGCAAATTGAAAATCGCAAGAGGAAGTATACACAAGGAAAGTACAATTCAGGAGCTCGGCAGAAGCCACGATTTACCCCTAGACCGGGAGGACATTTTCAGCATACCCATGGAGGAGGTAGCACGCACAATCACAATGGCCCCAGGAATGGTAATGGGAATAGAGGAAGAAACGGCCAGAACCGTACCAACCCATCAACCCCAGCCAAGAAAGACCTGAGCCAAGTCACTTGCTTTAAATGCCAGAAGACCGGACATTATGCCAATGAATGTCCTGAATCACAGAATGCAAATGGCAATGGAAGCTCTGAGAAGAAGCCGAACCCTTTCAACAGGGGACAGGTGAACCACGTTAGTGTGGAGGAGGTTGAAGAGCAGCCGGATGCAGTAATCCGTAAGTTTTTGGTTAAGTCATTTACTGCACTCGTTCTTTTCGATACTGGTGCATTGCATTCATACATATCAAGGGGATTTGTGGATAAGTATAAACTGCCAACCCAAGCCCTTAGGTCACCCATGTTAGTAACCTCGCCTGGAGCAGAATATATGGCTAGTCTATGGTGTGATCGGTTACCATTAAGGATTGGTAACTATGTTTTTCCCTCAGACCTAATAGTATTGGAATCCCAAGGATTGGATGTGATATTAGGCATGGATTGGTTATCAAAGTATGAAGGGAATATTGAATGTGCTAGTAAGTCAATTTTGCTTACCACCCCAGAAGGGAGAAGGATCAAGTATGTATCCCGACATGTGCCAAAGAGGACTCAAGTAAATTGCTTAACAGGAGTTGTGCAGGAGGAAGTACCAGTAGTGAAGGATTTCCCTGAAGTATTTCCAGAAGAGTTGCCGGGCATGCCACCAGATAGAGATATTGAGTTTTTGATTGAGCTATTGCCAGGCACAGGGCCAATATCAAAGAGACCATATAGGATGCCTGCAAAGGATTTGGTGGAAATTAAGAAGCAAATTAAGGAGTTACTGGATAAAGGTTATATTCGCCCAAGTTCTTCACCTTGGGGATCGCCAGTACTTCTAGTGGAAAGAAGGATGGATCGTTAAGGATGGTTGTCGATTATCGAGGATTGAATGAAGTAACCATCAAGAAGAAGTACCCACTACCGATGATCAATGATCTGTTTGATCGATTGCAAGGAGCTAAGGTATTTTCCAAGATCGATCTGTGATCAGGATACCACCAGTTGAAGATTCGGGAACAGGATATACCCAAGACAGCTTTTACCACCAGGTATGGGCTGTACGAGTATACCGTTATGTCATTTGGTCTGACTAACGCACCTGCATACTTTATGAACATGATGAACAAGGTGTTTATGGAGTTCTTGGATAAGTTTGTCGTAGTGTTAATTTGATGATATCCTGGTTTACTCAAAGAATGAAGAGGAGCATAAGGAACATTTGCGTTTGGTTCTTGGAAAGCTCAGGGAACATCAACTATATGCCAAGTTTAGCAAATGTGAGTTTTGGTTGAAGGAAGTTGGATTTCTCGGACACGTTATATCCAGAGAAGGTATAGCAATAGACCCCACTAAAGTTGATACCGTGACCAAGTGGGAAGCACCAACCACCGTGGGAGAGATCCGGAGTTTTCTTGGACTCGCAGGATACTACCGGAGGTTTATTGAGAATTTCTCAAAGATTGCGAAGCCTATGATGGAGTTGTTGAAGAAGGATACCAAGTTCATATGGACGGAGGAATGTGAGGCTAGTTTTCAGGAGTTGAAGAAACGTTTGGTTACTTCACCAGTGTTGATTTTGCCAGACCAGACCAAGGATTATGAGGTGTATTGCGACGCTTCACGTCGAGGACTTGGAGCAGTGCTTATGCAGGAAGGGAGAGTTGTTTCATATGCCTCACAGAAGCTTAAGCCTCATGAGTTGAATTATGCTATGCATGATTTGGAGTTAGCAGCCGTAGTGCATGCACTGAAGACTTGGAGACATTTTCTGATTGGAAACCATTGCGAGGTGTATACGGATCATAAGAGTTTGAAGTATATTTTCACACAGAATGAGTTGAATCTCAGACAAAGGAGATGGTTGGAGCTCATCAAGGATTATGATATGAAATTGCATTATCATCCCGGAAAGGCTAACGTAGTAGCTGACGCATTAAGCCGTAAGAGCCATGTCAACACCCTAATGACGGGAGAATTACCAAGGGAGTTAGCCGAAAATCTTCGGGAGTTATGTTTAGAAATAGTCCCGAGAGGCTATGTAGCAGCATTGGAGATTCAGTCTACTTTGATGGATAAGATCAGAGAAGCCCAAAGGACTGACAAGGAGATTGCTTCTATTAAGGAGAAAATTAGCAAAGGAAAAGCTAAGGGATTTCGTGAGGATGAGCACGATACCTTATGGTTTGAAGACCGTGTCTATGTACCAAATGATTCGGAGATCGGGAAGCTAATTCTGCAAGAGGCCCATGACTCACCATACTCGATTCACCCAGGAAATACCAAGATGTATTTGGATTTGAAGGATATTTTCTGGTGGACCGGAATGAAGAAGGATATTGCGGAGTACGTAGAAGTTTGTGATGTATGTCAGAGAGTGCAGGCAGAGCATCAGAAGCCAGCAGGATTGCTACAACCATTGCCGATACCCGAATGGAAGTGGGATAAGCTAGGCATGGATTTTATTACAGGATTTCCTAGAACACGTTCAGGCTATGACTCGATATGGGTTGTAGTCGATCGTTTGACAAAGGTAGCTCATTTCATTCCAGTGAAGACTACCTATACCAGTGCGAAGTTGGCAAAGATAACCAGGATCGTATGTCTGCATGGAGTTCCAAGGAGCATTGTATCGGATAGAGGAACCCAGTTTACTTCAAAGTTCTAGAATCAGTTGCATGAGACTTTGGGAACCAGACTAGAGTTTAGCACAGCTTTCCACCCGCAGATAGATGGACAGACTGAGAGAGTCAACCAGATCTTGGAGGATATGCTAAGAGCTTGTGCGCTAGATTACGGATCTAGTTGGGATGAGAATTTGCCATATGCAGAGTTCTCTTACAACAACAGCTATCAATCCAGTTTGAAGATGGCCCCTTTCGAAGCCCTGTATGGAAGGAGGTGTAGGACCCCATTGTCCTGGGATGAAGTTGGAGATCGCCAGTTTTTTGGACCGGATCTGATAAAGGAATCTGAACAGAAAGTGAAATTAATTCACAACAGGCTAAAGGTAGCTCAATCCAGGCAGAAGAGTTATGCAGATTCTAAATGCAAGGAGACAATTTACGAAGTCGGAGACCGAGTTTATCTTCGAGTATCACCACTTCGAGGAGTTAAGCGCTTTGGAGTTAAGGGGAAGTTAGCGCCATGTTTTGTAGGCCCGTACAAAGTATTGGAACGTATGGGAGAAGTAGCCTACAAGTTGGAATTGCCCAAAGGATTGTCAGGAGTTCACGACATATTTCATGTATCCCAGTTGAAGAAGTGCCACGCAGAGATGGCTGACATACCACTGAGAGATACGGTACCACTGGAAGCAATTCAGTTGGACAGTGATTTGACCTATGGGGAGAAACCAGTTAAGATTCTAGAGTATGCCAGTCGAGTCACCCGCAACAAGGTTATCAAGTTTTGCAAGGTTCAGTGGAGCCACCACACGGAGGATGAAGCCACCTGGGAATGAGAGGAAGATTTGCTAAAGGACCACCCTCACCTATTTTCTAGCCAACCCGAATCTCGAGGGCGAGATTCATCTTAAGGGGGGTAGGTTTGTAACATCCCAAATTTTCAATTTGGAATGTTATACACTAGATCATCACTGCATATCATATTTATTGCATTTTGGTTGATCCTAGAAATTTTTCGCAACTCAAGGACCCTCGGAGAGAGTTGGGGATTTCATTATTTTCATATTTGATTTGTCTCAAATTTTGAAAAAAAATAGGATCATTTGATTTTATTTATTTTATCTTCAATAATTTCCATTGCAAAAATATGAGAGAGGGAATAAAATGACTTCCCCAAAATAAATAAATATTAAGGATTTAATAAAAAATCAAATAAGATTTTATTTGGTTTTATTTGCTATTTTATTTGAATTTAGGAAAAATGCGCATTTTTCAAAATTGCATTTAGGCCCCAAATAAATGTTCATCCTGTGCGGCTTGATTTTAGAAGCCGGGGAAATTTTATTTCGGGATTTTTGGAGTCCGTTTAGTATTTCTTTTATTTGTTTTTCTGTGCGTTATTATTTAAAAAAAACGCGAACCGACTCCGGGCCGTACCCGAGCGGGACTTCGCCCGGGGCAGCCTTTATAAGGCGCCCGCCCGAGCCGGCCAGCCCACCAGCGCCCCAGCCCGCCTCGAGCCCCGCGCCACGCCCTAACCCTAACCCTAGGCCGCCGCCGCCGCTGTCGCGCGCCGCCCTGCGTCGCCCCGCCGCCTCGCCGCCGCCCCGCGTTGCCCCGCCGCCTCGCCGCCGCCCCGCGCCGCCAGCGCCGCTGCCTCGCCGGACCCGCCCCGCCGCCCGCCGGACCCGCCGCCGAGGTAGCCGCCGTCGCCGTCGGTTTTCTTTAGAAAACCGCCCGTTTTTTTAAAAAAAAGCCGTGGTTTATTTTATTTTTTTAGATCCGTTTTTTAGAACGGTTTTTTCGGTTTAGGCTAATTAGCGAGCGTTCGCTCGTTCGTTCGTTTAGATCCAGTTAACGAACGTTCGTTCATTAAACTGTTCGTCGTTTTTCTTTTTCTCGGATTAAATCCGTGATTTTTCTGATCGCGATTTCTGATCCGATTTTTGTTCTAGTATAATTTTTTGCTCGTTTATCGGAATCAGGCGATTCAAGCGCCTGGAGTTTCGTCTCGAAACCCTCTTTCCGTTTAACCAACTTAAACAAGTTTTTGCCACTATAAAAATTGCCTTAGATCCAGAATAGTAAACGAAGCCTATTTCTTTTGCCGTTTGTCTTTCGTTGCTTCGTTCGATTTGATTCTTTTTGCCAACCGGAGTTCTTAAATTGAACTTTCTGGTTAGATCTCTTATTTGAGTTTTACCTGTGCACTAGTTGAGTACTTATTGTATGCTTGTTTGTTTGCGATAGAGTACCCGGAGTGCGCCGCTTGTTACTTCGAATCACCTAGTTTCGCGGATCATTAGCAAGGCAAGTAACACATTGATCATACCTTCTACTACCCAGTTTTATTGCATTAGATCAATACCCACACATTGCATGATTAGGATCTAATTAAATTGTGGGTTTGGGAAGTAGTTGAGGTAGTACCTATTACCTGTTTATTATCAAACCTTTGGGAGTTTCTTCTACGTTTGCTTATTATTGCTATGCTATGCTAGTAGACGTGGATTGGGTGAGTGATATCCATGATAGATGGGAGATTTTTAAATCAATGGTTTATCTAAGCTGGCAACTTAAATACACATCTGGGTGGATTGAGGTACCAGGGTATTCCAGGATTGCCTGTTTTCTTTTGGACCGCAACCCAGGCCCAAAGGGATCATGAGATTTTTCATGCTAGAAACTTCCGTGTGCAGCCACAAGCTATTATGGGCTCTAGCATAGTTGATTAAGTCGTGTGAACTCTTATAGTGGTAGACTAGCAGATGTAGGGGTTGTAGGTGGAACGGTCTACCCATCGTAAGGTGCAAACACTTCTGAAAGACTATGTCTCGGTCATCCATTTCTCAAACACCTTGTAGTGCCGGAAATCCAGCGGAGGAGATCGAGTCTTGTGGGGAAAAGTGTGCAAACCTCTGCAGAGTGTATAAACTAATCATGGTTAGCCGTGTCCCCGGTTATGGACATCTTGAGTATCTAGTACCTGGATTATCATGTGAATCTCAACATGTTACTATAAAATTTAATTTGATGGGTTTGTTTAATGATGTTACTTAATTGGGATTGAGGATGCTGTCAGTCATTCTCAATGTTCAACAACCACCATAATAGTTAAATAAAATTTATTCCTTTGTAGTAGGGAAAAATTGGCTTTTCGCAAAACTGTAACCATAGAGCTTTCCAGCAGCCAAATATGCATATAGTATAGCTGTTTCATTCCATTACTCTCTATGTGTTACATTGCTAGCATATTCCATGTGCTGACCCGTTTTTGGGCTGCAACATTAATGTTGCAGACTTTTCAGATGATGATTAAGGAGTTTTAGGTCGTGGTTCTATACTCAGTGATGCCGTTGGAGTTGATGGACTCACTTATCTTCCAAGCCTTCCGCTGTTATCGTTATTAGATGGCCTTAAGCCATATTTATTGTAATAAGATCTCTATTGAGACCCTCGATGTAATAAGTGTGTGATTGCTACTCTGTTATAAATTCTTCAAGTACTGTGTGGTGTCAGCATTACTGATCCAGAGATGACACCGGAGCACAGAGATTGGACCGTTTGAGGTCTGGTCGCTACAAAGGTATTCTCTGCTAGTACTGAAATAAGTGGTAACAAGTAGTTTTGTGATAAGATAATTTGTAATGAGCAACAAGTAACAAAAGTAAATAAAGTGCAGCAAGGTGGCGCAATCCTTTTTGTAGCAAAGGACAAGCCTGGACAAACTCTTATATAAGGAAAAGCGCTCCCGAGGACACATGGGAATATCGTCAAGCTAGTTTTCATCATGTTCATATGATTCACGTTCGGTACTTTGATAATTTGATATGTGGGTGGACCGGTGCTTGGGTGCTGTTCTTACTTGAACAAGCATCCCACTTATGATTAACCTCTATTGCAAGCATCCGCAACTACAACAAAAGTATTAAGGTAAACCTAACCATAGCATGAAACATATGGATCCAAATCAGCCCCTTACGAAGCAACGCATAAACTAGGGTTTAAGCTTCTATCACTCTAGCAACCCATCATCTACTTATTACTTCCCAATGCCTTCCTCTAGGCCCAAATAATGGTGAAGTGTTATGTAGTCGACGTTCACATAACACCACTAGAGGCTAGACAACATACATCTCATCAAAA
Organism: Triticum urartu; assembly: GCF_056163025.1. Classification (NCBI taxonomy): domain Eukaryota; kingdom Viridiplantae; phylum Streptophyta; class Magnoliopsida; order Poales; family Poaceae; genus Triticum; species Triticum urartu. The sequence continues at coordinate 416,716,175 of NC_141877.1, read as the reverse complement.
TATCGAATGAATACCAAATCCACATGACTACTAATAGCGAGACTTCTCCCTTGTCCTCAGGAACAAACGTAACGACTCACAAAGCATATTCATGTTCATAATTAGAGGGGTAATAATATGCATAAAGGATCTGAACATATGATCTTCCACCAAATAAACCAACTAGCATCAACTACAAGGAGTAATCAACACTACTAGCAACCTACTAGCACCAATCCCGGACTTGGAGACAAGAATTGGATACAAGAGATGAACTAGGGTTTGGAGATGAGATGGTGCTGGAGAAGATGTTGATGGAGATTGCGCTCTCCCGATGAGAGGAGCGTTGGTGATGACGATGGCGATGATTTCCCCCTCCGGGAGGGAAGTTTCCCCGGCAGAACAGCTCTGCCGGAGCTCTAGATTGGATCCGCCAAGGTTCCGCCTCGTGGCGGCGGAGTTTCGTCCCGAAAGGTTACTTCTTATTTTTTTCTCGATGAAGGACTTCATATAGCAGAAGATGGTCATCGGAGAGCCACTAGGGGGCCCACGAGGTAGGGGGCGCACCCTAGGGGGGCGCCCCCCACCCTCGTGGACAAGGTGTGGGCCCCCTGGTCTTCATCTTTGGCGAGGATTTTTCATTATTTATTATAAGGTGTTTCGTGGAGTTTCAGGACTTTTGGAGTTGTGCAGAATAGGTCTCTAATATTTGCTCCTTTTCCAGCCCAGAATTCCAGCTGCCGGCATTCACCCTCCTTATGTAAACCTTGTAAAATAAGAGAGAATAGCCATAAGTATTGTGATATAATGTGAAATAACATCCCATAATGCAATAAATATCGATATAAAAGCATGATGCAAAATGGACGTATCAACTCCCCCAAGCTTAGACCTCGCTTGTCCTAAAGCGAAAGCCAATAACAATAAATATGTCCCCATGTTTAGAGGTAGAGGCATCGATAAAAATAAAATACGGACATGAAGGCATCATGGTTATTCTCATAACAGCAACATATATAGATATTGTCATATGATTACTTATGTTCGAGTGATGATCTATTCACAATGCAAAAGTATGAATCAGAAACCTTATTGAGAACCAACAAACTATAACCTCGGTCATTGAAGCAATTGCAATTTATCATAACATCAGAAAGAGTCTATGTCAGAGCTAAAAAGCAAGTCCACATACTCAACTATCATCTAGTCCTTCATAATTGCTAACACTCATGCGATATTTGTGGTTACGGAGTTTTAATCGGACACAGAGAAAGATAGGGGCTTATAGTTTCACCCCACAACCTTTTACCTCGAGGGTAATGTCAACAATAATAACTCATGCCCCCCTACATCCAATTAGATATATCTATCAGGATCTTTCCAACACACTGTACTTGCCAAAGGATAAAATGTAAAAAGGAAAGGTGAAGATCACCATGACTCTTGCATAAGGTAGAAGATAATAATAAAAGATAGGCCCTTCGCAGAGGGAAGCAGAGGTTGCCATGCGCTTTTATGGTTGGATGCACAAAATCTTAATGCGAAAGAACGTCACTTTATATTGCCCCTTGTGATATGAACCTTTATTATGCAGTCCATTGCTTTTATTACTTCCACATCACAAGATCGTATAAAGCTTATTTCTCCCACACTAATCATACATATTTAGAGCAATTTTTATTGCTTTGCACCGATGACAACTTACTTGAAGGATCTTACTCAATCCATAGGTAGATATGGTGGACTCTCATGGCAAAACTGGTTTAAGGGTATTTGGAAGCACAAGTAGTATTTCTACTTGGTGCTGAGAATTTGGCTAGAAGGAGGGGAAAAGACAAGCTCAACATGTTGGATGATCCATGACAACATACTTTATCTTAGATATAAGAAAACATAACCCATTACGTTGTATTCCTTGTCCAACATCAACTCTTTAGCATGTCATATTTTGATGAGTGCTCCCAATCATAAAAGATGTCAATAATAGTATATTTATATGTGAAACCTCTCTTTCCTTATTACTTCCTATTAATTGCAATGATGACCAAAGCTATGTCTGCCAAATCCCAACAACTTTTAATCATCACACTCATTCTATGTGAAGTCATTACTATCAATAAGATCAATATGAACTTTTGTTTCTTCTTATTCTTTTTCTCTTTTCTTTTATTCACCCAAGATCATAGCAAGAAAATCAAGCCCTTGACTCAACACTAATCTTTATTATATAGCTCACGGACTCGATTACATAGAAAGATCATAAGGTAAAACTCAAAACTAGATCATGCCATAAACTTTATTCTACTAGATCAAAATACTACTAATAGGATCGACGGTAAAGATAGGAGTTGTGATTATGATACGATACCGGAGCACCTCCCCCAAGCTTGGTGATAACTCACAAGTATAGGGGATCGCAACAACTTTCGAGGGTAGATTATTCAACCCAAATTTATTGATTCGACACAAGGGGAGCCGAAGAATATTCTCAAGTATTAGCAGCTGAGTTGTTAATTCAACCACACCTAGAAACTTAGTATCTGCAGCAAAGTGTTTAGTAGCAAAGTAATATGATAGTGGTGGTAGCAGGAACAAAAGTAAAGACAGCAAAAGTAATGTTTTTAGTATTTTGTAGTGATTGTAACAGTAGCAGCGGGAAAGTAAATAAGCGAGAACCAATATATGGAAAACTCGTAGGCACCGGATCAGTGATGGATAATTATGCCGGATGCGGTTCATCATGTAACATTCATAACATAAGGTGACACAGAACTAGCTCCAATTCATCAATGTAATGTAGGCATGTATTCCTTATATAGTCATACGTGCTTATGGAAAAGAACTTGCATGACATCTTTTGTCCTACCCTCTCGTGGCAGCGGGGTCCTATTGGAAACTAAGGGATATTAAGGCCTCCTTTTAATAGAGAACCGGAACAAAGCATTAGCACATAGTGAATACATGAACTCCTCAAACTATGGTCATCACCGGGAGTGGTCCCGATTATTGTCACTTCGGGGTTGCCGGATCATAACACATAGTAGTGACTATAGACTTGCAAGATAGGATCAAGAACTCACATATATTCATGACAACGTAATAGGTTCAGATCTGAAATCATGGCACTCGGGCCCTAGTGACAAGCATTAAGCATAGCAAAGTCATAGCAACATCAATCTCAGAACATAGTGGATACTAGGGATCAAACCCTAACAAAACTAACTCGATTACATGATATATCTCATCCAACCCATCATCATCCAGCAAGCCTACGATGTAATTACTCACGCACGGCGGTGAGCATCATGAAATTGGTGATGGAGGATGGTTGATGATGACGACGGCGACGAATCCCCCTCTCCGGAGCCCCGAACGGACTCCAGATCAGCCCTCCCGAGAGGTTTTAGGGCTTGGCGGTGGCTCCGTATCGTAAAACGTGATGATTTCTTCTCTCTGATTTTTTTTCTCTCCGAAAGCAAATATATAGAGTTGGAGTTGGCGTCGGAGGGCATCCAGGGGGGCCACGAGGTAGGGGGCGCACCCTAGGGGGGGCACCCCCCACCCTCGTGAGAAGGGTGTGGACCCCCTGGTCTTCATCTTTGGCGAGGACTTTTTATTATTTATTCTAAGATGTTCCGTGGAGTTTTAGGTCATTCCGAGAATATTTGTTTTCTGCACATAAAACAACACCATGGCAATTCTGCTGAAAACAGTGTCAGTCCGGGTTAGTTCCATTCAAATCATACAAGTTAGAGTCCAAAACAAGCGCAAAAATGTTTGGAAAAGTAGATACGACGGAGACGTATCAACTCCCCCAAGCTTAAACCCTTGCTTGTCCTCAAGCAATTCAGTTGACAAACTGAAAGAAAGAAAGAAAAACTTTTACAAACTTTGTTTGCTCTTGTTGTTGTAACTATGTCAAACCAGCATTCAAGTTTTTAGCATAGATCATAACTAACCACATTTGCAATAACTCTCAGGTCTCATAATTACTCATATCAATAGCATAATCAACTAGCAAGTCATAATAATATATCTCGGATGACAACACTTTCTCAAAACAATCATAATATGATATAACAAGATGGTATCTTGCTAGCCCTTTCTGAGACCGCAAAACATAAATGCAGAGCACCTTTAAAGATCAAGGACTGACTAGACATTGTAATTCATGGTAAAAGAGATCCAATCATAGTCATACCCAATATAAATTAACAGTGACGAATGCAAATGACGGCTGTGCTCTCCAGCTAGTGCTTTTTAATAAGAGGGTGATGACTCAACATAAAAGTAAATGGGTAGGCCCTTCACAGAGGGAAGCAGGGATTTGTAGAGGTGCCAGAGCTCGGTTTTGAAATAGAGATAAATTGTATTTTGAGCAGTATACTTTCATTGTCAACGTAACAACTAAGAGATGGCGATATCTTCCATGCTAAACACATTATAGGCGGTTCCCAAACAGAATGATAAAGTTTATACCCCCCCTCCAACAACAAGCATCAATCCATGGCTTGCTCGAAACAACGAGTGCCTCCAACATACATCAGGTCCCAGGGGGAGTTTTGTTTGCAATTAATTTTGATTTAGTTTGCATAAAGCATGTGACTGGGCATCCCGGTGACCAGCCATTTTCTCGTGAGTGAGGAGCGGAGTCCACTACTCTTGAGAATAACCCGCCCAACACGAACGATAAGGACAGCCTCGGTTGATACATGAGCTATTCGAGCATAGAAAACAGAATGTTTATTTGAAGGTTTAGAGTTTGTCACATACAAATTTACTTGAAACGGCAGGTAGATACCGCATATAGGAAGGTATGGTGGACTCATCTGGAATAACTTTGGGGTTTAAGGGATTGGATGCACAAGCAGTATTCCTGCTTAGTACAAGTGAAGGCTAGCAAAAGACTGGGAAGCGACCAACTAGAGAGCGACAACAGCCATGTACATGCATTAAAATTAATAAATATTGGATGCAAGCATGAGTAGGATATAATCCACCATGAACATAAATATCATGAAGGCTATGTTGATTTTGTTTCAACTGCATGCGTGAACATGTGCCAAGTCAAGTCACTTAAATCATTCAAAGGAGGATACCACCCCATCATACCACATCATAATCATCTCAATAGCATGTTGGCACACAAGGTAAACCATTATAACTCATAGCTAATCAAGCATGGCACAAGAAACTATGATCTCTAATTGTTATTGCAAACATGTTTATTCATAATAAGCTGAATCAAGAACGAGGGACTCATCATATTTACAAAAACAAAAGAGGTCAAGTTCATACCAGCTTTTCTCATCTCAGTCAGTCCATCATATATCATCATAATTGCCTTTCACTTGCACGACCGAACGGTGTGAATAATAATAAGAGTGTACATGCATTGGACTAAGCTAGAATATGCGAGCATTCAATAAGCAGGAGAAGACAAGGCAATATGGGCTCTTGGTTAAATTAACAATAATGCATATAATAGCCACTTCATCAATTTAATTATGGTCTTCTCCTACTGACCCCCAAAGAAAAGAAAAGAAATAAAACTATTTACACGGGAAAACTCCCAACAAGCAAAAGAAGAACGGGAAATATTTTTGGGTTTTCTTTTTAATTATTACTACTACAACAGAAAAAATAAACTACTACTAATTTTTTTGGTTTTTCTTAAGGTTTAACAAACACACAAGAAGAAAGCAGGAAAAAGAAAATAAACTAGCATGGATATTACAGTGAAAAAGTATGAGCACCGACATCTAGCAATGAGTGTGTGTGAGCATAGATGTAATGTCGGTGAGAAATACGTACTCCCCCAAGCTTAGGCTTTTGGCCTAAGTTGGTCTATGGCCACGGCTGGCCTGGCAGATATCCATAATAATGGTTGTTGGGGTCGTACAATGATGAGGAGGAATAGTTGGGATCATACTGATGTGCAGCTGTTATCGCCTGATGAGCTGCAGCGTGGAGTCGAGCTGCCTCCGCTCTCCTCTCGTACTCTTCTGCCTCCTCTCTGGTAATAACATATCTTCCTTTTGTCTGTGAATCAAAGAAGGCAGGAGCAGGGAGAGTAATACGGAAAACACGTCGTTTATCAAAAATTAAACGATATAAGAGAGGTGATTCAGGCCTCTCGACAAACTGGTGCGAAGCCATAGAGTCATAATCTAAATATGCAGGAGGCAACTCCATATCACCCTCACGAATGTCTATCTCAAGAAAATGAGCTAAGTGGGTTGCATAAATTCCTCCAAAGAAATCTCCATTATGTCTATTATGATGCAACCTACGAGCTACAATGGCTCCCATATGATAAGATTGGTCTCCTAACACAGCACTCCTAAGAATGCTGAGATCAGGGACACACATGTGACATGCTTCATCCTTAGCATTTATGCATCTACCGATGAAGAGAGCAAAATAATGTATAGCAGGAAAGTGAATGCTCCCTATGGTAGCCTGCGTTATATCTCTAGATTCCCCCACAGTTATACTAGCAAGAAAGTTTCTAAATTCAGATTTAGGGGGATCCCTAACACTACCCCATGATGGAAGTTCACAAGCAGAAGTGAAATCCTCTAGGTCCATGGTATAAGATTTGTCATAGAGATCAAACATGACTAAAGGAGAATTACGTGAAGATGAATACTCAAACCTCCTCACAAATGAACTTGTGAGATCATGATACTGGGGGCATTTGTTAGCCTCAAAATCCTCAAGACCGGTATTGCGCAAATATGCTTTGAATTCTTCTTTAATTCCCGCACGGTCCATAAATTTTTCGACGGCCATTTGCAAGGCCGTACTGGAGCGTCTCTTGGTGGATCCTCGTCAGCATCGCGCATAGCAATCCAGGGTCCTTGCTTCATAGAGGAACCACCTTGGAACATCTTCCTAAACATATTGTTTTTCTCTGAAAAATTCTGAAATTTTTAGTAACTTCAAAATAAAAGTAAACCAACTTCAATAAAACTGATAGTAACTACTCCTACAAGTGCGTAGAGCCTATATCAAGCATTAGAACTACCTGGAACCATATAAATTTGACATGCAAGCTCAAGAACATGGTCACCTATGCAGCACAAATTTGCAAAGAATAAAGCACTAGAACAAAAACTAATTGGACTAATGGAGGAGTCACATACCAAGGAACAATCTCCCCAAGCAGTTTTGCGAGAGGTGCTTTGAGCAAGGAGATCGAAAATCACAGCAAAAGTGACTGGAACTCGTGCTTGAGTTGGTTTTTCGGGTTTGTGTGAGATAGAGGAAGAAGATGGGTGTTGGGATAAGTGGAGGAGGGCCACCATGGGCCCACGAGGCAGGGGGCGCGCCCTACAGGGGGGGCGCGCCCACCACCCTCGTGGCCAGGTGGCAGCTCCTCCTGCGGTAATTTTTGCACAGTAAATCCTCAAATATTCCTAAAAAATCGTATTAAGTTGGCATGGTATTCTGAGGACTTTTATTTTCGGGATATTTTTATATTGCACGGATAAGTCAGGAAACAGACTGAAAATACTATTTTTACTTTATTTAATATAAATAACAGAAAGTAAAAGTGGGGTACAGAAGTTTGTGCTTCTAGTTTCATCCATCTCATGCTCATCAAAAAGAATCCACTAACAAGGTTGATCAAGTCTTGTTAACAAACTCATTCCGACAATCATGAAACCGGAGAAATTTCGAATAACACTAGGTTACCTCAACGGGGATATGCACATCCCCAATAATAAGAATATCATATTTCTTCTTGACAGTAGGAAGAGGAAATTCAAAACCTCCAAATATAATCGATGGAATTTTTCCAATAGAGTTGATACTATGAACATGAGGTTGTTTCCTCGGAAAGTGTACCGTATGCTCATTACCATTAACATGAAAAGTGACATTGCCTTTGTTGCAATCAATAACAGCCCCGACAGTATGAAGAAAAGGTCTTCCAAGAATAATAAACATACTATCATCCTCGGGAATATCAAGTATAACAAAGTCCGTTAAAATAGTAACATTTGCAACCACAACAGGCACATCCTCACAGATACCGACAGGTATAGCAGTTGATTTATCAGCCATTTGCAAAGATATTTCAGTAGGTGTCAGCTTATTCAAGTCAAGTTTACGATATAAAGAGAGAGGCATAACACTAACACCGGCTCCAAGATCACATAAAGCAGTTTTAATATAATTTCTTTTAATGGAGCAAGGTATAGTAGGTACTCCGGGATCTCCAAGTTTCTTTGGTATTCCACCCTTAAAAGTATAATTAGCAAGCATGGTGGAAATTTCAGCTTTCGGAATCTTTCTTTTATTAGTAATGATATCCTTCATATATTTAGCATAAGGATTTGTTTTGAGCACATCAGTTAATCGCATACGCAAAAAGATAAGCCTAATCATTTCAGCAAAGCGCTCAAAATCCTCATCATCCTTTTTCTTGGATGGTTTCGGAGGAAAAGGCATGGGTTTCTGAACCCAAGGTTCCCTTTCTTTACCATGTTTCCTAGCAACAAAGTCTCTTTTATCATAACATTGATTCTTTGATTGTGGGTTATCAAGATCAACAGCAGGTTCAATTTCTACATCATTATCATTACTAGGTTGAGCATCATTATGAACATCATCATTAATATTTTCATTAGGTTCATGTTCATTACCAGATCGTGTTTCAGCATCAGACATAGAAATATCATTTGGATTATCAGGTGGTTCAGCAATAGGTTCACTAGAAGTTTGCACAGTTCTATCATTTTTCTTTTTCTTCTTTTTAGAAGAACTAGGAACATCAATATTATTTCTTTGAGAATCTTGCTCGATTCTCTTAGGGTGGCCTTCAAGATACAAAGGTTCCTGAGTCATTCTCCAGTTCTAGTAGCCACTCTAACAGCATAATCATTTTTCTTACTATTCATTTCATCAAGCACTTCTTTTTGAGCCTTAAGTACTTGTTCTACTTGAGTGGTAACCATAGAAGCATGTTTGCTAACAAGTTTAAGTTCACCTTTAATATTAGCCATATAATCACCCAAGCGTCTAATCATATAAGCATTTTCTTTTAAGTGTCTACCAAAATAAGCATTGAAGTCGTCTTGCTTAAACATAAAGTTATCAAACTCATCCAAGCACTAACTAGCAATTTTAGTAGGAGGGACTTCAGCTTTATCATATCTATAAAGAGAATTTACCTTTACTACCTGTGTCGGGATATCAGGATCAGGAGGTTCTTCAGTAAATAAATAATTAAGATCATATGTTTCTTCAACAGGCGGTGAATTAATACCATGTATTTCTTCAATAGGAGGTAAATTCTTAACATGTTCAGCTTTAACACCTTTTTCTTTCATAGATTTCTTTGCCTCTTGCATATCTTCGGGACTGAGAAATAGAACACCTCTCTTCTTCGAAGTTGGTTTAGGAATAGGCTCAGTAATTGGAGCAAGAGTTGGCTCAGGAGGTGCCCAATTATTTTCATTTGTCAACATATTATTCAATAGAATTTCAGCTTCATCCGGTGTTCTTTCCCTGAAAATAGAACCAGCACAACTATCCAGGTAATCTCTGGAAGCATCGGTTAGTCCATTATAAAAGATATCAAGTATTTCAAGTTTCTTAAGAGGATGATCAGGCAAAGCATTAAGTAACTTGAGAAGCCTCCCCCAAGCTTGTGGGAGACTCTCTTCTTTAATTTGCACGAAGTTGTATATTTCCCTCAAAGTAGCTTGTTTCTTATGAGCAGGGAAATATTTAGCAGAGAAGTAATAAATCATATCCTGGGGACTACGCACACAACCAAGATCAAGAGAATTAAACCATATCTTAGCATCACCCTTTAATGAGAACGGAAATATTTTGAGTATATAAAAGTAACGTGATCTCTCATCATTAGTGAACAGGGCAGCTATATTATTTAACTTAGTAAGATGTGCCACAACAGTTTCAGATTCATAGCCGTAGAACGGATCAGATTCAACCAAAGTAATTATATCAGGATCAACAGAGAATTCATAATCCTTATCAGGAACACATATAGGTGAAGTAGCAAATGCAGGGTCGGGTTTCATTTTATCTCTAAGTGATTCTTTGTTCCATTTAATTAATAACCTCTTAAGCTCATATCTATCTTTGTCCTACCACACCGTCTTCGACTACGGCAAGCTGCGTGTCGGATTGCTGCCCAGTGCATCAGTGGATTCACAGCCATGGACATCCCGCCTCCTCGCGGTCCTCTCTGGATCCTGGGAGATGTCTTCATGGGCCCCTACCTGGCGCGCCAAAGATGCCGGGGTTCTGATCCACGAGCACCTATGGGACCGCGGACCGGGTCCCTTTCGGTTCGGCGGGGGCGGAGGTCGCACGAAGAGCGGATCGAGGCGAAGCACACGAGCGGTTTACCCAGGTTCGGGCCGCACGGATGCGTAAAACCCTACTCCTGCTTTGTGGTTTGTATTGAGTTCTTGCTCGGGAGCGCGGAGTGCTACAGTACACACCAGCAGCTAATGAGACCGAGCGTGAATGTTCTCCTCCCTCCTGCGTTGCGCATGGGCCTCCTTTTATATGCTCAAGGGTCACCGACAGATGGCAACGTAGACAAGGGTAAAAATGGAAAGGTGCTGCGGTAGGTACAACTACCTGCTACAGTGTATCATACCTAACCCTGACGGCAGGGGACAAGGGCATTAAATGCCCGTCTGCGTCGCCTAAATAGTGCAAAAGGGACCGTCAGGGACGCCACCGCTCGCCACGATGGTGATCTTGTCAGCGCCGCTTGCCATCGCGCACCGCAGGCTGCACAGCCTCCCACCACGTACGCCTGGAAGGGTCCCAGAGCGACATGTTGGTGGATGTGCTGTAGCGCGGGCAGAGTGGTGGCTTGCTGCGGCAAGCACCTTGCCGCGGTTGTTGTCTTGTCGCGCCCGGGAGCTTGTCGCTCACCGGGCCTTGCCAGGACGCGTGGCGTGTCGCGGCAACCTCCTTGAGATGCCTTGGGTGGCTTTCTCGGCAAGCTCCTCTTGCCGGGGTCTTGTCTCCTTAAGCGCCTTGCCTTGGTTGGCCTTCCCGGCAAGCTCCTCTTGCTGGGGTCTTGTCTCCTTGGCTTGGATACTTTGTTCTTGAATGGCTCCAAAGGAACCACGGAGGACCTTGGCGGTTACCCGGCAAGCCTTGCCGCGGGATGCTGCGACTGCCCGTGCACAAGTTCGGGATACTAGGGTACCCCTACTCTAGTACACCGACAGGAGCCCCCGGGCCTGGGCCATACACGGTGCCGAGCGCTGTTGGGCCAGGCCCAAAAGAGGGCACGGGCACGCGCGGCCTAGGTTACGCCGTATCTCTCTCCGCATCCACCGCGCCCTCCCCGAACGGCACGCGTTGAATGCGGCGTCGTGGGAGAGATCGTGGGTGGTTCTCGGACCGCACGGATGCTGGACCAAGATCGAGCTGGCGGATCTCGGAGTGCTCAAGACCAGCATGCACGCCAACATGCTGGCACGAGCGAGGCATGATCGCCTGGACGGGATACTGCTCCTTCTAACATAGTTAGAAGTCCGAGCATATCCCGCTCCTCGCACCGTTCGCCACCGCCACCCGCCACTCCAGTAGAAGCTTTGGCGCGAGCTCAACTGCTCCTGGACTACCCTCCAACGGCAGACAAGATCGACGACTGGAGGGCCACCATTCAGAATCTCATCGGCTTCGCCAACGGCGACGCTCAACGGCAGCCGAGCATGTCACAGCCGCGGCAAGTCAGCCAGGCACGACCCGGTGGCGACAAGACCGGTGGGGGTGCAACCACTGTGCACTCTCCGCCCCGAAGGCCAAGATCGCCGACTCGCCGGATCCACCTCGACAGCGACTCCACCGCGTCATCAGATCCACGAGCTCGTCGCGACCAGCGCCAAGTTCTTCACGAACGACAGCAAGAAGACACTCGTACTCGCATCGAGCGCCAAAGAGAAGCGTGACGTCAATCGGACCAGCGCGCTGGGCCCTCTGTCGACATGCATGCGCCAGGGGAACCAGGTGACTTGCCGTACGCGGTAGGTTGCCCTGCATTTACCCGTGAGCTGCGGCAAGTCCAGTGGCCCAGCACGAAGAATTTCAAGCCAGACGTACCAGAGAAGTACGACGGCAAGTCGCATCCGTCGGAGTTCCTCAGCATCTACACCATCGCGGTGCATGCTGCCGGGGGACGAGATGACAAGATCCTTGCCAACTACTTCCCGCTGGTGCTCAAGCCCAACGTCAGGTCCTGGCTCATGCACTTGCCGGACAACTCCATATCCTCCTGGGCTGACCTATGCCATCAGTTAGTCGGCGCCTTTACAGGCGGCCACAAACCTCATGGCCAAGAGAGTGACCTTCACCTGCTCGCCCAGAAGGAAGGAGAGCCCCTGCGCAAGTACATTCAGAGATTCAGCCGTGTACAGCACAACATCCCAGATATCCACCCTGCCGCGGTCATCAGCGCGTTCCATCAGAACGTGCGTAACCGCAGGATGCGGGAGGAGATGGCGATGTGTAGGATCAAAGACGTCAGTGAGCTGTATGCCCTGGCCGACAAGTGTGCACGTGCTGAGGAAGGGAGGAAACTCCCCGGAGAGAATATAGGAGCAGGAGGATCTGACAGCGAGGATGCTGCCCCGGCGAAGAAAAACCGGCGGCGGAACAACAGGAAGAAGAAAGGCAAAGATGTGCTAGTCGTTGAGCAGTCCGGCAACGAAGGTGGCGCCAAGAATGCCAAAGCTGGTAGCTCCGGCAAGGAGATTGCCGCATGCACCAACTGCCAGGCTGTGGCGTTCACCGACAAGCAGGACGGCACCGACAAGCAGTACTGCAAGATCCACCGCACCAAGGGCCATGACCTCCAGAGCTGCAAGAAGGTCGAGCAGCTTGTCCAGCAGCAAAAGGCTGAATACGAGCGACGCGACAAGGAGAGGGCCCAAGGAGGCGCTGGAGAATCCGGCAAGAAGCGCGCCGGCCGGGGAGGACGCCGCGGCAAGGCCAAGCAGCGGCAAGGAGACAGACCTCCCCGCGGCCGCGATAAGGATGAAGATGACGACGACGACGAAGACATGGATGATGTCGAGAACAGTGAGCAGGAGTTCCAAAAAGCCACAGAGGTCTTGTGCGTTGACGGCGGTGCTTCTCTGCATACTTCGCACCGCCAACTCAAGCAGTGGGTGCGGGAAGTCAATGCGGCGGAACCACCTGTCGAGTCACGCAAGCTTCTGAAATGGTCCAGCACGCCTATCATCTTTGATATTGAGGACCACCCTGATCGCACAACTGCGGTCGGGTGCTTGCCGATGTTGGTTTCACCAACTATCCGCAACCTCAAGGTCACTAAGATGCTAGTTGACGGCGGGGCCGGCTTGAACCTGATCTCCTCCACTGTACTCCACAAACTCCAGATCCCTGATAGCGAGCTTGAAGAGACCGGCACATTCCAAGGAATCAACCCGGGAAGGAGCAAGCCGAAGGGAAAGGTCACGTTGCCAGTAACATTTGGCAGCGAGTTGAACTTCAGGACTGAGAGGGTCACTTTTGACGTTGCCGATTTTCCATTACCTTACAATGGGATAATCGGCCGTCCAGCACTCGCCAAGTTCATGGCAGCCTCTCACTACGCATACAACATGCTGAAGATGCCAGGCCCGATAAGCGTCATCTCTGTCCCTGGCGACAAGAAGGATGCTCTTATCTGCGCCGACAAGATCTACCAGGAAGCGGCAGCCGCAGCAGATCGCAAGTCACTTGCCGTTCAAGCTCCCGGGGGAAGAAGACCAAGTCCGGCAAGAGTTCTGATGCCCACTCCGGCAAGCGCACCTCTTCGGAGTGCTGCACTGCCATCGAGGACGCACCATCGAGCTCCACCGGCAAGTGTAAGAAGACAATGGCAGCTCCACCAGAGACCAAGAAGGTGTCCGCCAAGGAGGATGGCACTGGTGGTACCTTCACCATTAGTGCCACTCTCGACCCTAAATAGGAAAGCGCGCTCATTGCTTTCCTGCGGGCGAACGTCGACGTGTTTGCGTGGCAACCGTCTGACATCCCCGGTGTTCCCAGGAAAGTAATTGAGCACCATCTTGCCGTTTGTCCTCATGCGCGGCCCGTCAAGCAGAAGGTCAGGAAGCAAGCAGTGGAGCGCCAAGAATTCATCGCAGAAGAGATCAAGAAGTTGGAAGCAGCAGGCCTTGTTAGAGGAGTGCTCCATCCTACGTGGTTGGCCAATCCTGTAGTCGTGCGCAAGGCGAACGGGAAATGGAGACTTTGTATCGACTTTACCGATGTTAACAAAGCTTGTCCCAAAGACCCATTTCCTTTGCCGCGCATTGACCAGATTGTCGACTCCACGGCCGGATGTGACTTGCTTTCATTTCTTGACGCATACTCAGGATACCATCAGATCTTCATGGCAGAAGAGGATGAGGAGAAGACCGCATTTATTACTCCATGTGGCACGTACTGTTTCATACAGATGCCTTTCGGTTTAAAAAATGCTGGTTCAACATTTGCAAGGGTAGTCCAAGTCGCTCTTGAGCCACAAATACACAGAAATGTGGAAGCCTACATGGATGACATAGTGGTCAAGAGCAAGGACAAGGCAACTCTGATTCAAGATTTAGACGAGACCTTTGCAAACCTGCGCAAGATCAGCCTCAAGCTCAACCCCGAGAAGTGTGTGTTTGGAGTCCCCTCCGGCAAGCTTCTCGGGTTCTTCGTGTCTCAGCGGGGAATCGAAGCCAATCCCGACAAGATCAAGGCCATTGAGCAGATCGAAGCACCAAAGCGAGTCAAGGATGTACAAAGACTTGCCGGTTGCATGGCTGCTCTCAGCAGGTTTATCTCTAGGTCTGCTGAGCGCGCCCTGCCGTTTTTCAAATTATTGAAAAAGGCAGGTCCAATGAAATGGACTCCGGAAGCGGAGGCTGCGCTGCAAGACTTGAAGAGATACCTGTCCTCCGCTCCAACACTTGTCGCACCTAAGCCACAAGAGAAGTTGATGCTATATATAGCGGCAACCAATCAAGTGGTTAGTGCTGCGTTAGTGGCAGAGAGGGAGGCAGATGACGAGCCAGCAACCACGGCAGGCGCATCCAGCGACAAGCAGGGGGCTTCCCCGACAAGCTCTGGTCCCGACAAGGCTGGATCTGCGTAGACGCGTGAGGAGATACGGAAGAGAATGGTGCAGCGCCCAGTTTACTTTGTCAGTTCCCTTCTGTAGGGGGCTAGGTCAAGGTACTCTGGCGTGCAGAAATTGCTTTTCGGCCTTCTCATGACCTCGAGAAAGCTGCGCCATTACTTCCAAGCACACGAGATCACAGTTGTCACTCGCTTTCCGCTGAAGAGGATACTACAGAATCCAGAAGCGACAGGCAGGATTGTTGAGTGGGCGCTGGAACTGTCAAGCTTTGGCCTCAAGTTTGAGAGTACTTCAACTATCCAAAGCAGAGCATTGGCAGAATTCATAGCAGAATGGACGCCAACACAAGATGAAGAAATTCCAGAAACGAGCATCTCCGTCAAGGAAGCAAGCAAAGAGTGGCTGATGTACTTTGAGGTGCCTTTTCGCTGCAAGGCGCCGGCGCTGGCGTGCTGCTTGTCGCACCCACCGCACCTCAAGTACGTAGTCCAGATGCACTTTCCCAAGGAGCAAGCAACAAACAATACTGCAGAGTATGAAGGCTTGCTTGCCGGTCTCAGGATCGCGGCAGACCTTGGGATCAAGAAGCTCATTGTTAGGGGTGACTCGCAACTTGTCGTTCGCCAAGTGAACAAGAACTATCAGAGTCCGTTGATGGAAGCCTACGTCGACGAAGTGAGAAAGCTAGAAGAGCACTTTGACGGCCTACAGATGGAGCATGTTCCAAGAGCTCAGAACGCCGTTGCCGATGGCCTGTCAAAGTGCGCCGCACTTAAGTTACCTGTGGAACCAGGGATCTTTGTGCTCAAGCTGACTCAACCGTCCGTAACGCCATCAACTGGACAGAGCAAGAAGAGGAAGTTGATTTCTGGTGACTATTTTCCGGCAGAGCTTCCCGAAGCCGCCGCCAAGAAGGTCCCCAAGATCAACACCAAGAATGCTGAGGAGCAGTCTGCTCCGGCAAGCCCTAGGGTTTGTTCTGTTGAAGCACAAACTCCCAACAAGTTTTGCTCCGGCAAGCTTGCCGGGGAACCTCAAGCTCTGGCAGAGCCGCAGGTTCTCGCCGTAGAAGCGGATGTTCCCGCAGCAGCAGATTTGCCTTTAGTCCTTGTTGTCGAGCCACAAGCTCCAACATGGGCACAGCGGATTGTCCGTTTCCTTCAGACAGGAGAACTTCCCGAAGAGCAAGAAGAAGCGGAAAGAGTAGCCCGGCAGTCAAGTATGTACCAGTTTGTCGACAAGACACTGTACAGAAGAAGACTCAACGGTGTGAAATTGAAGTGTATTCACCGGGAAGACGGACAAAAGCTGTTGGCAGAGATACATGGAGGCATATGTGGACACCACATTGGCGCAAGAGCACTTGTCGGCAAAGCATTCCGGCAAGGTTTCTTTTGGCCGACAGCCCTCTAGGATGCAACTGCACAAGTAACCAAGTGTGAAGCGTGCCAGTTCCATTCCAAGCAGATACACCAACCAGCTCAAGCTCTCCAGACGATCCCTTTATCCTGGCCATTTTCAGTCTGGGGGCTCGACATCCTCGGCCCCTTTCCCTGAGCAGTCGGGGGCTTTGAGTACTTGTACGTTGCAATCGACAAGTTCACAAAGTGGCCGGAAGTGGAAGCAGTGAGGAAGGTGACAGCACAGTCAGCAGTCAAGTTCTTCAGGTCGATTGTTTGCCGCTTCGGGATCCCTAACAGGATAATCACCGACAATGGTACGCAATTCACGAGCCGCACCTTCATGCAGTACGTCCAAGATCTTGGCGCCAAGGTCTGCTTCGCTTCTGTTGCTCACCCGAGAAGCAACGGTCAAGCGGAGAGGGCAAATGCTGAAGTGCTGCGTGGGCTCAAGACCAGAACTTTCGACAGGCTGCACAAGTGCGGAAGAAACTGTATCGAGGAGCTGCCGGTGGTTCTTTGGTCGATCAGGACGACGCCAAATCAAGCCACTGGCCAGACACCTTTTGCTCTAGTCTATGGAGCAGAGGCAGTTCACCCCACGGAACTCGTATACGGGTCACCTCGAGTGCTCGCTTATGATGAGCTTGAGCAAGAGCAGCTGCGACAAGATGACGCGCTGCTCCTTGAGGAAGACCGTCTTCAGGCTGCTGTACGAGCTGCTCGCTACCAGCAAGCTTTGTGCCGCTACCATAGCCGCAAAGTTAACGCCAGAAGTCTCGAGGAAGGCGACCTTGTTCTTCGGCGTGTTCAGTCCGCCAAGAATTCCAACAAGTTGACGCCGAAGTGGGAAGGCCCTTACCGGGTGAAACGAGTCACTAGGCCTGGCGCTGTCCGCCTTGAGACCGAAGATGCCATTCCGGTGAGCAACTCCTGGAACATTGAGCATCTTCGTAAGTTTTACCCGTAAGGCGCGGTTGCCGGAACCCGTTCCGGCAACCACCTTTTGTACAAGTCTTGCCGCTGTTGCATGTAATCCTTTGTACAAAGCCGGGCGCAGACCCCGTGCATAAGTAAAGCTCATGTGCCCTGCACATCTTCTCAATTTCATGCTTTCTATTTTTTGCATATGTGATCTGACACTTTGTGCAGCACCTACTCCCCGGTAAGCAATAACGAGCCGTAAGGCTCCGTATCTTTATTTTCTCCTCTTTCTTTTTTCTCAAGGAAAGGAAGGTTCCCTCGCCCACAAGTTTGCTGGGGGGGAAAGGAGAAGATAATGGTATGGACCAGGCGTCATTCAAGAAAAGTTTCGCCTTACCGGGAAGCAAACAACAGAAAAGCTAAGTTGCCAAAGTTTGAGCAATCAGATTTTTAAAAATTTTAAGTTATCTCCCTTGAACGACCGCACTTTGTATGGAAAACCTGTGCGCGGAGGAACCAACTCGTAGCTAGTTGCGCCCTTATTTTGTTTCGAGTCCGCTCAACAACTTAAGTGAGCTACAACTAGTTGCGACAAGGTTTCTTGTCGGTAGCGGCACCGCCAGCAGGCTGCTAACGTCCCGCACTCAGCGCTCGCGGCTCAGGTGCCTGCACCGGCAAGTTCCCTAAAAGCGTAGGGTAAAAAAACATACAAAGGGAGGAATCAAGTAAAGGGAATAACATTGCAATCATTACCCGCAATAGAGTTATATTACAAAGATAGCTTGTCGCGACTCTAACAGATTGTTTTCATAACATGGCCAGCAGCGACAAGAAAAGAAGAAAACGGGCGGCCTAGTCTACGCGATCGCCCTCGATCCTCTTGATCCCGCTCACCTTGTCCACAATGGGTGCGACAAGGGTCTTGAGCGCCTCCAGATCAGCATCCGGCGGCAGGGTCTTGAGGACGTTGGTGAGGTTGAGGCCCGGATTGCGGAAGGCCACCTTCACCAACACTTTCTGAAGAGCCCCCGCACAGATCTTGCGCGACTCGTCGGCCAGCTGCTTTAGGATCCTCTCCCGGAGTCGTTGGAGGGCCGTCGCCACGCCTTTGAAGAACAAGGTGAGCTTGGCGCTGGCTTGGAGGTTCTCATCAGAGGGATACCCAAGATCCTCCACCCCCAGCTGCGCCAGCTCCCTAGCAATATCTGCGGCAGCACTCACGAGGCTCTCCGTCCAGTGCTCCACATTTTCCCTGAAAGCATTCTGGGCGGCGACAGCACTTTCCAGCAGCGCCTTGTCGGCCTTGATCTCCTCCTTCAAGGCCACCTCCTGCTCCTTGGCGTCGTCCAGCGTCTTGGTCAAAGTGGTCAGCTTCAACTCAAGATCTGCGTTGGAGTCCTTGGCGGCGGTAAGCTCCTCACTGCTCGCCTTGAGATTGGCCTCCAGCTGTGCCACCTTCATCTCCAGCTCCTTGGCGGCCTCGGCGGTTGCGGCAGCATCCTCCGCTTGCTTGAGGGCTCCGCCAAATTTTTCCTCACGCGCGGCAAGCTCCTCCTCGTGGGCGTCAAGGTTGACCTTCCGCTGCGCCAGCTCGCCCTCCTGCGCAGACAGCTTCTCAGCGGCAAGCCGCTGTTGCTCTCTGACTTCAGCCTTCTCGAGGAGGAAGGCCTTCTGCTCTTCGGCGAGTTGCTCCCGCCCCTCCGCCAGGGACCGGAGAGCTTCCTGGTGGAGACCCCGGAGCTCCTCCGCGTGCTTCTCGATGTCTGCTCCCGCCTTCGTGACAAGCGCCTCGCGGGATTCCAGCTTGGCTTGCCGCGCGCGGTAGAGCGACAACAACTTCCGCAGCAGCCGCTCTTCCTCAGGCTCGTTGCTGCTGCTGCTCGGCGCGTCAACCAGCGTCAGCCCAGCGGAGGCGAGCACCTCCCCGTCGAAGATCTCTCCCTCGACCGGCGCCCTGGAGCTTGACGCCCAGGGGAGGTTGATGAAGACGCCATCGCCGGCCTTCAAGTAGACGCCTGGCTGGGGCTCTTCGGAGCCTGGCGCTGCGGCAGCGGCGGACGGGTCAGCGGTCGACGTAGCGCCTGGCGCTCCTGCGGCCTCAGAGCCGTCAGTGCGATCGCCAGACCCCTCGCCAGTTGCTGCGGTGGCAGCCTTGGCGGCCTCTGTGCCGGCGGGATCATCAGCACCGGCTGCTTCTTCGGTGGCAGCGACGTCGTCGGCAGCAACCTCGGTCTCCATCGGCTCCGTAGCAGATGGGTTTGACAGCCGGAAAAGGGAGAAAAGTCAAGCAAAACCCAAGAAGATCAAAAGAAGAAGAGCCCAGGGGAAGTTTTGAAGCGAAAGGATTACCTGTACCGGGTTCTGCAGTCGTGGTCTTCGCCGTCGGGGGGCCGCTGGTGTTGTCCCTTGCCGGAGACTTCTCCCTTATCGGAAAGCTCTCCCTTGCCGGAGGACTCTCCCTTGGCTCCTGGTGGGGCTTCTCTGCTCCTACGCAAACCAACAGTCAGATATCAGCAAAGACAGAGTATCCATGCGCACCTCACAGCGGAAAGCAAACCATATACTTACGCTGGGGGCTGCTCTGGAGAAAAGTTGCCGGGTCCGGCAAGGTTGTCTCGGGCGCACCCCCTGCTGTCGCAGTGGGTTCATCCTCGATGACGATCACCGGGACCTTGGCTCTCTTCGCTGCTCTCTGGGCCAGAGTCCTGAAAAGGAATAAGTTCAGAGTAAAGCAAATGAGATACAAGACAAACAACAAGAATTGAAGAACTACAAGTACAACAAGAAGATCTTACTCTTCTTCTTCCCCGTCGGAGCTGAACGCGGAGAAACCGAAATCCGGCTCACGCCCGGCGTGATGCGGCGGAGGAGTAGTTTCCCTTGGCTGCTTGGCGGGAACGGTGGCGGTGGTCTGAGACGACCCCGCTCCGGTTGCCGTCGCGGCGTGAGAAGCGGCAGGAGCAGAAGCGGTGGTCCGGCTAGACCCCGCTCCAGTTGCTATCGCAGCATGAGGTGCTCCCGCGGCAACGGTGTTTGCCGCGGTGGAGAGTGTCATGCGGCGCGGCGACTGTTGACCCGCCTGCCGCTCCGCTACGTCACCGGCCTTGCGGAGACGCCTTCTTGGTGGGGATGGAGGCTTTGCTTGCGGCGAGCTGCCCGAAGATGAGGAGGAGGAGGAGTTGATTTCCAGCGAGCCGCTCGTATCCTTGGCGGGCTCGCTCGACTCGACGCCACGACCGGCAAGCTCTTTCTCGCCGGCGGGCTCCCCTCGCTCGGCACGGCTTGCCGCCTCTGCTGCCTCTGCCTCCTCCACGGTGAATCCAAATTCGCCCGCGGCTGCGGCTGCCGCCACCTCTTCCAACCTAGTGGCGATGCGTGTCATCTCCGCATCGGTGGTGTCGCGGGTGAGGCTATCTTTCTCGTCAGAGCGGATCGACACTTCTACCAAGCCATCAAAGAATTGCTGCACGACGTCGTCTGCAGGCTCTTGCCAAGTTGGGACAATTCCATGCGAGTCGCACAGCGGCATCATTGCATGGATGCGGTCGAGCGCGGAGTTGTTGCACAGCGGAACGACACCCCTCGGCAACCTGAACACTTCGGGATGTTGAGGGTCATACTTGAACAGCTCCTAGAGCATCGCGTTGAGCTCCAGAACAGTGAAGTTGAAGTTGAGGCCCGGCCGCAGCCTCATGATATCCGCCGCATTCTTGAACTCCCAGGCGGGTCTCCCTCGTTCCTGCAGGGGGGCGATGCGGCGACGAAGAAAATCTGCGCCAACAACGCCTACAGTGATCCCGGCAAGCCTGAGGCGTAGGATCCGGGTGACAGCAATCTTCAGCCTATCGTCTTCTGGGGCCATGTCACTCCAGTCGCTGCCGCGTGCTACTTGGGCTTGGCGCCGGGCGGTGAATGGCTGCGGGTTCTCCTCGTCAATCCAGCACCAGTCTGCTCTCCATTCCTCCCACTTGCCGTGGAACTCTCCCTCCAGATAAGTGTCCTTCTTGCCGGCCCTTGAGATCTAGGTGATCCCGCCGGATAAAGGCTCTCCTCTCTCTACTCGGGGCATAAAGAAGTGGCGAAAAAGGGCTACATTGGGATGGACTCCGACAAAGTTTTCGCAGAGATGTGCGAAAACTGCCATGGTCAGAACAGCATTGGGGGTGAAATCAAGGAGGTGGAACCCATAGGTGTTCATAATGTCGCAGAAGAACTCAGAGAAGGGCGGGCAGAGCCCGCGGTAGAAGAACAAGGCGAAGAAAGGATATCCGTTTGGAGCCGTTTTCCAAGCGGCGGCTGGAAGTACCTTCGTGCACGGATGCGCTCGCGTCTCCGTCGACCAGAAGAGGTAGTAGTTCTCCCTCAGCTCCCTCGCGGCGAGCTTGGGGGGGGAAGACAGCCCGCTCCTTTCGCAGCGCCGCAAGCCGCTGCGCCTCGGTCGACTTCACAACCTTCCCCTTGTCGGCTCTTGGAGCCATGGCGGAAGTGGTGGAGGAGGTCGACGGCGTTGGTGGTGCTGGTGGCGATGGGGGGCGGAGCGCTGCTCTCTTTCGGCTTTGGGAAGACAAGGGAGCGGCGGAGATTTCCGAGATTGAAGCAGCAACCGGCGAATGGGCGAACTACCCCTGTTTCCCCTGCTTATAAAGAGGGAGGGGGTGGACGTTCCGCATTTCCGAATAAAGAAACCACCCACGACCTCTCCCACGATGCCGCATTCAACGCGTGCCGTTCGGGGAGGGCGCAGTGGATACGGAGAGAGATACGGTGTAACCTAGGCCGCGCGAGCGCGCGCCCTGTTTTGGGCCTGGCCCAACAGCGCTCGGCACCGTGTATGGCCCAGGCCCGGGGGCTCCTGTCGGTGTACTAGAGTAGGGGTACCCTAGTATCCCGAACTTGTGCACGGGCAGTCGCAGCATCCCGCGGCAAGGCTTGCCGGGTGACCGCCAAGGTCCTCCGTGGTTCCTTTGGAGCCATTCAAGAACAAAGTGTCCAAGCCAAGGAGACAAGACCCCGGCAAGAGGAGCTTGCCGGGAAGGCCAACCAAGGCAAGGCGCTTAAGGAGACAAGACCCCGGCAAGAGGAGCTTGCCGGGAAGGCCATCCAAGGCATCTTAAGGAGCTTGCCGCGACACGCCACGCGTCCTGGCAAGGCCCGGTGAGCGACAAGCTCCCGGGCGCAACAAGACAACAACCGCGGCAAGGCGCTTGCCGCGGCAAGCCACCACTCTGCCCGCGCTCCAGCACATCCACCAACGTGTCGCTCTGGGACCCTTCCAGGCGTACGTGGCGGGAGGCTGTGCAGCCTGCGGTGCGCGGTGGCAAGCGGCGCTGACAAGATCGCCATCGTGGCAAGCGGTGGCGTCCCTGACGGTCCCTTTTGCACTATTTAGGCGACGCATACGGGCATTTAATGCCCTTGTCCCCTGCCATCAGGGTTAGGTATGATACCCTGTAGCAGGTAGCTGTACCTACCGCAGCACCTTTCCATTTTTACCCTTGTCTACGTTGCCACCTGTCGGTGACCCCTTGAGCATATAAAAGGAGGCCCATGCGCAACGCAGGAGGGAGGAGAACATTCACGCTCGGTCTCGTTAGCTGCTGGTGTGTACTGTAGCACTCCGCACTCCCAAGCAAGAACTCAATACAAACCACAAAGCAGGAGTAGGGTTTTACGCATCCGTGCGGCCCGAACCTGGGTAAACCGCTCGTGTGCTTCGCCTCGATCCGCTCTTCGTGCGACCTCCGCCCCCGCCGAACCGAAAGGGACCCGGTCCGCCGGTCCCATAGGTGCTCGTGGATCAGAACCCCGGCAGATTCCATATCAAAAAGATAACCCTCAGGAATAACAGGCATATTTGCATCATCACTATCATCATCGTATTCAGATTCAATAATTTCTCTTTCTCTAGCCCTAGCAATTTGTTCATCAAGAAATTCACCAAGGGGCACAGTAGTATCAGGCATAGAAGCAGTTTCATCATAAGAATCATGCATAGCAGAAGTGGCATCATCAATAACATGCGACATATCAGAACGAATAGCAGAAGCAGGTGTAGGTGTCGCAAACTTACTCATAACAGAAGGTGAATCAAGTGCAGAGCTAGATGGCAGTTCCTTACCTCCCCTCGTAGTTGAGGGATAGATCTTGGTTTTTGGATCACTCAAGTTCTTCATAGTGATAAGCAGATATAAATCCCAAGTGACTCAAAGAATAGAGCTATGCTCCCCGGCAACGGCGCCAGAAATTAGTCTTGATAACCCACAAGTATAGGGATCGCAACAGCTTTCGAGGGTAGAGTATTCAACCCAAATTTATTGATTCAACACAAGGGGAGCCAAAGAATATTCTCAAGTATTTGCAGTTGAGTTGTCAATTCAACCACACCTGCAAACTTAGTATCTGCAGCAAAGTGCTTAGTAGCAAAGTAATATGATAGTGGTGGTAGCAGCAACAAAAGTAAAGATAGCAAAAGTAATGTTTTTGGTATTTTTTAGTGATTGTAACAGTAGCAGCGGGAAAGTAAATAAGCGAGAACCAGTATATGGAAAACTCGTAGGCACCGGATCAGTGATGGATAATTATGCCGGATGTGGTTCATCATGTAGCAGTCATAACATAAGGTGACACAGAACTAACTCCAATTCATCAATGTAATGTAGGCATGTATTCCGTATATAGTCATACGTGCTTATGGAAAAGAACTTGCATGACATCTTTTGTCCTACCCTCCCGTGGCAGCGGGGTCCTATTGGAAACTAAGGGATATTAAGGCCTCCTTTTAATAGAGAACCGGAACAAAGCATTAGCACATAGTGAATACATGAACTCCTCAAACTATGGTCATCACCGGGAGTGGTCCCGATTATTGTCACTTCGGGGTTGCCGGATCATAACACATAGTAGGTGACTATAGACTTGCAAGATAGGATCAAGAACTCACATATATTCATGAAAACATAATAGGTTCAGATCTGAAATCATGGCACTCGGGCCCTAGTGACAAGCATTAAGCATAGCAAAGTCATAGCAACATCAATCTCAGAACATAGTGGATACTAGGGATCAAACCCTAACAAAACTAACTTGATTACATGATAAATCTCATCCAGCCCATCACCGTCCAGCAAGCCTACGATGGAATTACTCACGCACGGCGGTGAGCATCATGAAATTGGTGATGGAGGATGGTTGATGATGACGACGGCGACGAATCCCCCTCTCCGGAGCCCCGAACGGACTCCAGATCAGCCCCCCGAGAGGTTTTAGGGCTTGGCGGCGGCTCTGTATCGTAAAACGTGATGATTTCTTCTCTTTGATTTTTTTTCTCTTCGAAAGCAAATATATAGAGTTGGAGTTGGCGTCGGAGGGCATCCAGGGGGCCCACGAGGTAGGGGGGCGTGTGTGGGGCCCTGGTCTTCATCTTTGGCGAGGATTTTTTATTATTTTTTCTAAGATGTTTCGTGGAGTTTCAAGTCATTCCGAGAATATTTGTTTTCTGCACATAAAACAACACCATGGCAATTCTGCTAAAAACAGCGTCAGTCCGGGTTAGTTCCATTCAAATCATACAAGTTAGAGTCCAAAACAAGGGCAAAAGTGTTTGGAAAAGTAGATACGATGGAGACGTATCACTTGGCAGTTGCCAAGGGGAGTGCTCATACCCATGTGATCATATCTCCTTGGTTGGTGAAGAAGGAGGTGATGGATAGTCGCACATCGAGCGTAAGAGGTCCTCTAGCTTGCGAATAATGCCCTTGAGTGCAAAGATATGCTCCTTCAACAAAATATTTTCACTTGTGAGATACTTGTTTTGAATACGAGTTAACTCAGTCATCTGAAAAGCTTCGATCTCAGTTGGGGTAAGAAGGTTGTGATCAAGTTGAAGGATGTCTTCTGTTGCCGAAGCTTGGTTCTCCGTGGCCTTCTTGATCCCTTCATCCTTGTTGATCTCCATAGGTTCTTCCCTCTTTAGCTCTATCTTCATTAGCCATGCATCTTTGTCACCGTTGTTGGAGGAGGGGGACGACATGATGTCTGGCCTTGACAACCCTGACAGAGAACAACCCAAAACAAGAACAGAGGATATTTGCGTGATACAGGAGTCAAAACCTTCGGGAGAATATATACTGAATTTTTACCGACCAAAATACGTGTCGTGCAAGAAAACGGAGTCCGGAAGGCACACGAGGTGCTCACGAGGTAGGGGGCGTGTGTCGTGGTTCTAAGCCTGACAGTAGAATATGGGGGTAGGAATGGAGAGGCAAGATCTTAGCTATGGAGGAGTTGTACACACAAGGTTTACGAGTTCAGGCCCTTCTCGGAGGAAGTAACAGCCCTACGTCTCGGAGCCCGGGGGCGGTCGACTGGATTATACATGTGTGAGTTACAGGGGGTGCGAACCCTTGTCCCAGAGGAGGGGGTGGCTTATATAGAGTATGCCAGGACCCCAGCTCCCCTCCGTTACACAGGGTTCAATATGCATTAAGAAGAGGCGTTACAGGTAACGGCTATATTAAAGTGCTACAAATGATCATTAAGTATGTGAATGAATGCTTGACCATTGTTGCACAGAGCAGCTTTAGGTCTTCTGATATGTCGAGTGGTTTGGTGGTCGAGTGACCTGGGTAAGAGAGGTCGTCGAGTGATTGATAGGTCGAGTGGACTTCGCTCGACACCTTTGCGGGTCCTCTGCTTCTGATTCTTGAACTTATTAGTTCTTAGGACAAGACTTTAGGTGGGGCGTATAGGTCAGGCCTATTACCCTACCCTAGGTCTGTGTCTACATCATTAGCCCCCGAATGGATCGAGGTTTGAGTGAAAAAGAAGGATGGTAGTTGACCTGGTTCCCGCCCTTGATCTGCCTTGTCTTCTTCTCCAAGTGGAGGTCGGCTGCCGAAACTTTCGACTTCGTTTCAGTCGCCTTGATTGATTCAAAAATCACCGACTGGTTTGTTTAGTGGCATCTGTCGAGTGATATCTCTGATTGGAATCATTGGTGAGATCGGTTACAGAGGATCCCGGATCTCACGGGATTCAAAATTTGGGTGGAAGTGCGCCAGGCGGAGCGTCACGCGGTAAGTGGAGTAGATAAATTGGACGTTTCGATTTCTGCGCCACCTTTTTCGCCATGTATCACGTGTGAAACTATTGGGGGGATTTGACAGGATTGATCGGGCCCACGCGTTAGCCACTCGGAAGTAGGCCTTTAAAAGCGGCGAGGCCGAGGTATTCGTACTGTGCGTGCTCATTCCCCTTCTTCTTCCTCTCGCGTCTCCACCTCGCCTAGCATGACCACTCTCGACACCGCTGTTCTGCCGCCATGGGGAAGGACAAAACGGCGGCGTTAGAGCGTGCGAAGAAGGCGACGGGGGCGGTGAAGAACAAGAAGATGAATCGGGGGTCTTCATCGCGCTCGGGGCTGCCGACAGGTTGGATCTAGGGAGACTGGATCCGATCTTCGCTCCGGCAAGAGGACTTGGATGATTTGGCCGAGTTAGGGCTGATCGTCCATGAGTCCGTGCGCCTGCCGAGGGGGGAATCGGAGCCGCAGCCGCAACCGAGTCAGTGTGTCTTGCTCGCCACCCATGTCGACCGTGGTTTCTCGCTTCCACCACATCCTTTCTTTCGGGGCTTCTTAAACTTTTTTGGCGCCCAACTCCATCACTTTACTCCCAATATCATCACGTACCTTGCTGCGTTCGTCTCTATGTGTGAGAATTTTTTGGGGTGCCGACCGCACTGGGGCCTCTTCAAACACATCTTTACCATCTGATCCCAAACCGTGAAGAAAGCGAACTCGAAAGATGAGAAAACCCACGTTATCCAGATGTGCGGGGGCCTAGGCATTCAGAAGAGGAAGAGGAGCTCTTTTCCTCCGATGACTCTTCCTGAATCGGTCAGGGGCTGGCAGTCGACCTGGTTGTACTGCCAGGATATCGCGACCCCAGGCCAGTCGACCGGACTTCCCCCTTTTTCTTTTGACCGTGTCCAAACTCCATCTTCCTTGCAAGTGACCGTTGCTGAGTAGGCAGAGACAGGCATGCTAGTTGAGAGAGTAGTCCAACTAATCAATCAGGGCGTCACTGGTATGGACCTGCTCGAGGTGTTCCTCAGTCGACGGATCCAACCCCTCCAAGCTCGCGATCATTCTATGTGGATGTACTCCGGGGCTGGCTACACTGCTCGGGTTCATCCGGAGGAAGTGGAGGCCAAAACCGTGGCCGATTGGCTGATGAGCATTACCAGGAACAAAGACAACCCCAGGGGTGCCAGGAGAGTTGACCCTTTCAACGACAGCAACCTGCCAGACAAGGTCTGGTCGTCATAACTGAATTTTTGAACATATTTTCCGACTGATTGAGGTTCTGACTGGCTTATGATCGGTTCCTTGTTTTGCAAATTTACACGGAGATGTATTCGATGCCCAATGGTGAACAAGCCCTGGAGCAAGACCAAGAGGGCGGGGACAGCACCGAGGAGAGCGGCGAGTGGGAGTCCCCAGTTGATGGTGAAGATGATGAGAGTGACGAGTCTGACGATGAGGAGGTGGCCGACTCGTCGCCTCGCTCTGAACGTCGATCCAAGCAGCGGCACGACCCCGTGAATAGACGCGGCAAAGCTGTGGCGTCGAGTGCTCCATCTCACAAGCGCGCTCGGTCTCCGACTCCAGAGTTGACTGAGACGGTCCCCAAGCAGCCCAAAGCTAATCCTTCGAAGGCTCGGAAGACCTTGCCCAGGATCAAGATGGACGTCCCTATTGCCTCTGGGTAAATGTTCTTCTCATATTTTCTCGTTCTGATCGGTTTTCTTGTTCTGACCGAGCGGATGATGAACATGTACAGCCCGACCTCGGCTGCGACTGATATGGATGTTGACAAGACCCCTGCCGATGAGGAAGCTGATGACGCTATCACCTCCAAAGCCAGTAAGTTTGCCCGACTCGAAGTTTGTTTGGTCGACTGGAATGTTGGTCAGTTGTCTTTATGGCTCTCTTTGTTTATTGCAGCCCCACGAGAATATTGTTTTGCTCCCAGATGATGAAGAGGAAGTACTGCTGAGAGGAAGGAGGAGGAAGGACAAGGAGCCGGGCAGGAAGGTGTCTGAAGCCCAAGTTCTTCGGTGGACTGGGACGCCTGGGGCGACGACCGAGCGATCGACAGACCCGGCTCAAACCAACGTTACCTTCGCTGTTCCTCTGTCGACTGATTGTCCCTCGGGATCAGCTGCTCAGGCTCCTGCTGCGCCGACGTCACTCCATGCTTCAGATCCGGCGGCTGCTTCGATTGCTCTACCTCCGTCACTTTTTACTGCATATCAAACTCCGGACGATCCACCGGCTGCTGCCAGAGAAGCGCTTCTTCAACTGAACCTTGTGATGGGGCAGCTGAAGGTGGTGCATGAGGCCAGTCAGGTGGCCTTCAATGCCGGAGCTTCCATGCAAGCCAATGTCCAGGTTAGTTGATTTTTCGATCGACCGTTTTTCTTGTCTGATCACCCACTCGAGTGTGGCTGTTCGGAAATAGTATATCTCTTTGTGTCAGTTCGAACCTGATTCTTTGCACTAGTGGGGGCACGCTGAGTGCACCCACTGGGTGTAGTCCCCGAGATCGTAGTTGATTGTAGGCAGTCGACTGTGGTATGAGAATTTGGATCTGTCTTTTTTTTTGAAAGTCAGTCGACCGTCGACTGTGGTCTAAAAATCAGTGGGGGCACGCTAAGTGCACCCACTGGGTGTAGTCCCCGAGACTGCCGTTGAATGTTTGATTCGGCGGTAGTCTTAGAATAATTATCTCTGTCGACTGATATGGCTGTGATTGCAGAAATCTTGTGATCTTGGGGCTCAACTTCCTGACATGAACAAACAACAAATCAGCCTCAACCTTGATCTGGAACTGGCCAAGAAGAACCTGAAGACCACTCGTGATGAAGTACCTGCCATGGGAGGTAACCAGTCGACCGCTTCATATCCCAACACTGGCACTTTTCCTTTCCATCTTTGAACCGAGTGGCTTCACTCGAGCAGATGTATGTAGTGAAAACCGCCAACTCCAAGCTCGCCTGAAGAATGTTATTTCTTTAGAGAAAATGAAGGAAGCTTTGGAGAAGAAGGATCTCGATCTTGCCGCAGTACAGAAGGAGGCGCGCGAGAAGACAGCGCTTGCTAACAAGAAGCTTGCTTCAGTCGGCAAGTTAGAAGAAGAAAACTCCAAGCTAAAGACTGCTGTATCTGACGCCAATCAGGAGGTCGAACGACTGAAGAAGAACAAAGAGAAGTTGACCGACAAACTTGGAAGCCTCAAGGCCAAGAATGGTGAGCTAGAGTCTTGTCTGGGCCAACTTGCTGCGAAGCTAGTCTTGAAACTTGAAGGTATTGACTAATCTGTCTTATTTCTGTCGACTGACAAGTCTAATGGTGCCGTCGACTCATAATTCACTCGATCATGCAGAACTTTGCCAAGACTTTGAAGCAGAAACCGGGCGGGTCGATACGGGTCTCGATCCCATCAACTGTCCAGTCAAAGATGATGTTGCAATGAACGTGTTGCGGTTGGAGTCTCGCATGGACAACGCGGTTGCTTATCTGGCACGCTTGAAAGCTGCAATGACTCGGGTTGATGCTGCTCTTTGGCCTCAGGCGGAGCTGTCTCAAGATCTCGAGTCTTTGATGGCTCGACTGAATCAAATCCCTGAACGCGTGCGAGAATGGAAGAAGTCATCTGCTCGCCGCGGTGCTGATGTCGCTCTGCCTCTGGTTCGAGTGCACTGCAAGGACGTCAAAGAAGACAAGCTGGCGAAGCTCAAGGTTGCTAACACGAGGAAGCACACGTTCCAGTCTTTCATGGACACCTTCCTTGACGCCGCCACTCGCATTATAGACAGCATTGACCTCGACAGCTTTTGCGACCTAGCCAGTCCTTCTCCTGATGCATGACCGAAAAACAATATGCTCCACTTTTATTTGCCTCGGAATGCCGAGTGATTGTGTAACCGTTAAACTTCTTCGGGCTTGATGCTCGAATACTTTTGATCTGCCGTCTGGAACCTTGGGGTTTATCCGAAGTTGGTTTATTTCTGAATATGCCGGTGTTTGCTTTCGACTGGAATTTATTTTTTCACTCGGAATACTCTTTGTGCTTGGAATGCAGCTCTGAGGTGGAGAATACTTAGGCGAGTACTTGGACTGCAGCTAAGCCTCCGAGTGGGAGGATCGCTCACCACTCGGTAGGATTTTTAAAACTTAGCGAGTCCTTGGACTGCAGCTAAGCCTCCGAGTGGGAGGATCGCTCACCACTCGGTAGGATTTTTAAAACTTAGGCGAGTACTTGGACTGCAGCTAAGCCTCCGAGTGGGAGGATCGCTCACCACTCGGTAGGATTTTTAAAACTTAGGCGAGTACTTGGACTGCAGCTAAGCCTCCGAGTGGGAGGATCGCTCACCACTCGATAGGATTTTTAAAACTTAGGCGAGTACTTGGACTGCAGCTAAGCCTCCGAGTGGGAGGCTGGCTCACCACTCGGTAGGATTTTTAAAACTTAGGCGAGTACTTGGACTGCAGCTAAGCCCCTGAGTGGGAGGATGGCTCACCACTCGGTAGGATTTTTAAAACTTAGGCGAGTACTTGGACTGCAGCTAAGCCCCTGAGTGGGAGGCTGGCTCACCACTCGATAGGATTTTTAAAACTTAGGCGAGTACTTGGACTGCAGCTAAGCCCCCGAGTGGGAGGCTGGCTCACCACTCAGTAGGATTTTTCAAACTTAGGTGAGTACTTGGACTGCAGCTAAGCCCCCGAGCGGGAGGCTGGCTCACCACTCGGTAGGATTTTTCAAACTTAGGTGAGTACTTGGACTGCAGCTAAGCCCCCGAGTGGGAGGCTGGCTCACCACTCGGTAGGATTTTTCAAACTTAGGCGAAACGGATTCACGGCTAAGCCACCCACTGGGGGATTTCTCACGTAAACAAAAGCAACAACAATCACTGGGAAAATTATAACACTTTTGTCTTTTGATAAATAAACTACAGAGGTATCTCTTATTACATCTCATCTGAGTGAGTACTTAAGTATAAAAGGGGCGGAGCAACTCCGCATTCCAAGCTCGTAGCTCATCAATCTGGCGATCGACATTGTAAAGATGGTATGCTCCATTATGGAGAACTCTGGTGACGATGAAAGGACCTTCCCAAGTAGGAGCGAGCTTGTGTGGTTTCTGTTGATCCACTCAGAGGGCCAAGTCTCCTTCTTGGAAGGCTCGACTCTTCACATTTCTGGCATGGAATCGACGTAAGTCCTGCTGATAGATGGTCGATCGGATCATGGCCATCTCTCTTTCCTCTTCTAGGAGGTCGACTACGTCCTGCCGGGCTTGTTCTGCTTCATCCTCAGAGTAGAGTTCGACTCGGGGTGCATTGTGAAGCAAGTCACTCGGCAAAACTGCTTCAGCTCCATAGACCAGAAAGAATGGATTTCGTCCAGTCGACCGATTAGGGGTGGTCCTCAATCCCCAAAGAACTGACGGAAGCTCGTCGACCCATGCGCCTGCTGCATGCTTGAGATCGCGCATCAGTCGGGGTTTTAGTCCTTTGAGAATTAGACCATTTGCTCTTTCTGCTTGTCCATTCGACTGGGGTTGAGCGACTGACGCGTAGTCGACTCGTGTGCCTTGAGAGGCGCAAAAACCTCTGAACTTGTCGGAATCGAAGTTTGACCCATTATCAGTGATGATGCTATGCGGAACTCCATATCTGAATACCAACTCTCTGATAAAGCTGATAGCAGTGCAGGCGTCAAGATTCTTGATAGGTTTAGCTTCAATCCACTTAGTGAATTTGTCGACTGCCACCAGCACATGGGTGAAGCCGCTCCTGCCAGTTCTCAGCGGTCCAACCATATCCAATCCCCAAACAGCGAAGGGCCAGACGAGTGGAATGGTCTTCAAGGCTGAGGCGGGTTTGTGCGACATATTGGAATAGAACTGACATCCTTCACATTTGTCGTCTATCTCCTTTGCCATTTCATTTGCTTTTGGCCAGTAAAATCCCGCTCGGTATGCTTTAGCCACGATGGTCCGAGAGGACGCATGATGGCCACAGCTCCCCGAGTGGATATCATCAAGAATTATTTGACCTTCTTCTGGTGTTATACATTTTTGACCGACTCCAGTCGCGCTTTCCCTGTACAACTGTCCCTTTATCACAGTAAAGGCCTTAGATCGACGGACGATCTGTCGAGCCTCTTCTTCATTCTCTGGGAGTTCTTTCCTTAGGGTGTACGCGATGTACGGCACTGTCCAGTCGGGAGTGATGACCAAAACTTCCATGATCAGGTCGACCATTGCTGGAACCTCAACTTCAGTCGGATCCGTGGCACTTTTTGGCTGCGGGGCTTCTTCGGTGAAAGGATCCTCTTGAACTGATGGTGTGTGGATGTGTTCCAGAAACACATTGTTGGGAATGGCTTCTCTATTGGAACCTATTTTTGCCAAATCATCAGCTGCTTGATTTTTCAGTCGGGGTATATGATGCAGCTCTAACCCCTCGAATTTCTTCACTAGCTTTCTCACTGCATTGCAATAACCATTCATGGCTGGACTTCTGATGTCCCACTCCTTCATCACTTGATTCACCACCAAATCTGAGTCGTCATAGACCATGAGGCGACGGACGCCGAGTGAAATGGCCATGCGCAACCCATACAAAAGTGCTTCATATTCTGCTTCATTATTGGAGGAATCAAAGTGGATTGGAGAACATATCTGAGCTTACCTCCTCGGGGGGAAACCAATACTACCCCAGCACCGGAACCATTCAGCATCTTAGAACTGTCGAAGAACATGGTCCAGTGCTACGAGTGAACTTGAGTCGGCAGTTGCTGTTCAATCCACTCGGCGACGAAATCTGCAATTGCTTGGGACTTGATAGCTTTCTTTGCCTCAAACTTGATATCTAGGGGAAGGAGTTCAATCGACCATTTTGCCACTCGACCAGTTGCATCTCTGTTGTGCAGAATCTCTGACAATGGAGCGTCGCTGACGACTGTAATGGAATGGTCAGAGAAGTAATGTGCAACCTTCTTCGTGGTCATATAAATCCCATATACAAGCTTCTGATAATGAGGATATCTTTGCTTTGATGGGGTCAAAACTTTAGAAACATAATATATTGGGCGCTGAACTTTAAAGGTTTTTCCTTCTTCTTCCCGCTCGACCGTAAGTACTGAACTGACGACTTGTCCCGTGGCTGCAATGTAAAGCAGCAAAGGCTCTTTGCTGATTGGGGTAGCAAGCACCGGCTGGGTGGAGAGCAGGGCTTTTAGCTCTGCAAATGCTGCATCAGCTTCAGGAGTCCACTCGAAGTTGTCTGACTTCTTCATTAGTCGGTAAAGAGGCAATGCCTTTTCACCGAGCCGAGAAATGAATCGACTTAAAGCGGCCAAGCAACCAGTAAGCTTCTGGACATCGTGGACGCGCACAGGGCGCTTCATTCGGAGTATAGTACCAACTTTTTATGGGTTGGCGTCGATTCCTCGTTCGAAAATGAGAAAACCGAGTAACTTTCCACCAGGAACTCCGAATGTGCACTTTGATGGGTTAAGCTTGATATCATACCTCCTGAGGTTGGCAAATGTCTCAGCAAGGTCAGTCAGCAGGTTGGAACCTTTCCGTGACTTGACCATAATATCATCCATGTATGCTTCCACATTCCGACTGATTTGAGTGAGCAAACACTTCTGAATCATCCTCATGAACATGGCTCCGGCATTTTTGAGGCCGAATGGCATGGTAACATAACAGGAGAACCCGAATGGAGTGATGAAAGCTGTTTTGATCTCGTCGGGACCATACAGACGGATCTGATGGTAACCGAAATAGGCGTCTAAAAAAGACAGGCGCTCACATCCCGCAGTCGAGTCGACTATCTGGTCGATGCGGGGGAGAGTAAAATGGTCTTTCGGGCAGGCCCGATTGATATGTTTGAAGTCAATGCACATGCGAAGTGACTTGTCCTTCTTGGGGACCATGACAACATTGGCGAGCCACTCGGAGTGGTAAATCTCTCGGATAAACTTTGCTGCTAAGAGCCGAGCCACCTCCTCGCCAATGGCCTTTCTCTTCTGGATGGCGGACCGTCGAAGATGTTCTTTGACAGGTTTCACTTTTGAGTCAACTCGTAGACGATGCTCAGCTAGCCCCCTGGGAACACCTGGCATGTCAGAAGGCTTCCATGCGAAGATGTCCCAGTTCTCACGGAGGAACTGGATGAACGCTTCTTCCTATTTGGAGTCGAGTGTCGTAGAGATATGAGTCAGAGCAGCACTGGGGTCGCGATATCCTGGCAGTAGAACCAGGTCGACTGCCAGCCCCTGACCAATTCAGGAAGAGTCATCGGTCAGGTGAATGTGAATCGGCTTTGTCTCACCGGACGACTGAAACGTTGATTCCATAGCGGGCTTCTTGGCTCGCAACAAATCACTCGGGTCTGCAGTTTTCTGGTATTCCTGCAGCTCTACCACTGCCATCTGAGCATTGGCGATCTTTGAGCCTTTCTGAAAGCACTCTTCCGCCTTCCTTCGATTGCCAGTAATAGTGATCACACCTCTGGGACTAGGCATCTTCAATTTGAGGTACACATAACATGGTCGAGCCATGAATCGTGCATAAGCTGGCCTTCCCAAAATAGCGTGATAAGCGCTCTGGAAATCCACAACTTCAAACGTCAACTTTTCTTTGCGGTAATTTTTGGAATCACCGAAAACCACATCACGAGCAATTTGGCCAAGTGACTCAGCCTTGTTTCCAGGAATGACTCCATGGAAACTCATGTTGCTGGTACTGAGTCTGGACATCAGAATGCCCATCCCTTTCAACGTCTCTGCATACAGTATATTCAGGCCACTGCCTCCATCCATCAAAACTTTGGTCAGTCGAGTCCCTTCAACAATTGGGTCGACCACCAAAGCTTGCCTCCCAGGGGTGGCTATGTGCGTCGGGTGATCGGACTGGTCGAATGTGATGGCAGTCTGAGACCATTTCAAATAACTGGGTGTCGCCGGAGCGAGCATATTCACTTCTCGGTTGATAACTTTCAATCGACTTTTGCTTTCAACATTAGCAAAAATCATCAGGGTAGAATTGACCTGGGGGTACCCATCATCACTATCTTCTTTGTCCTCAACTTTTTCCGACTCCTTTTCCTTATCTTTGGGTTGTTTCCCTTGGAACTTCTGGATCAAGAGCCGACACTGTCGAGTGGTATGTTTCGGATAAATGAGTTTACCCTCTTCATCTTTCTTTGTGTGAATGTCACATGGCAGATCCAACACATCATTTCCGTCTTGGTCTTTCACCTTCTTGGGGTTCCAAGGCCCTTTGGGCTTCCCCTTGAACTTTCCTTGAGTCACGGCCAAGGCTTCTCCAGGAGCAGCTGGCTCGGCTTTCCGCTTCTGCTTCCGACTGGAGTTCCCTCCTCTGGTTTCGTGGGCGACTGACTTGTGCTTGCCACTCCGGAGCTGATCCTATTCTTCACCATTGGCATACTTGGTGGCAATCTCCATCATTCAAATCAGAGACATGTCTCCGGTTCGACCAAATTTCAGGTTCAGTTCTCTGTACTTAACGCCTTCCTTGAAGGCACAGACTGCTTGGTGATCAGATATGTTCTCTACTGTGTGATGCAATGTGATCCATCTCCGGATGTAGGCCCTCAAAGTTTCATTCGGCTTCTGCACTCAATACTGCAGCTCTGTCAACCCTGTTGGTTGCTTGCAAGTTCCTTCGAATGTTCTGACAAACACTCGGGCAAGATCTTCCCAAGTGTAAATGTTGCTGGGTGCTAACTGATTCAGCCATGCTCTGACCGAACCTTCCAACATAAGAGGCAAGTGTTTCATTGCCACTTCATCGTTACCGCCGCCAATCTGAACAGCCACTCGGTAGTCCTCAAGCCAAGTATCAAGCTTGGACTCACCAGTGAACTTATTGACTCCAGTCGCCAACCTGAAGTTGGGAGGAATCACCGCGGCCCTGATGGCTCTGCTGAAGCACTCCGGTCCTGAGACGTGTACTCTGCTGCTGGTGGGTACATCTCTGTCATGACCTTCTCGGTGGGCTCTGTTCCTGTCGACCAAACCCTGAACGAGAATGGATCTCGCATCAAAGCCTGGTTCCCTAGGGTCGACTGGAATCCTTCGCCCAACACTGTGAGGGCGTCTGTCATCCTGATGTCGAGGCACGTACAATCCACTCCTTGGGGGAGGGGTGGGCACTCGACGTCGATCATCTCGATTGAGTCGGTGATCATACTGCTCACGGTTCCTGTTCTAATCACGCCAGTCCCCACGTCCCTCACGCCTCGGGGGCAATCTTGGGCTGTGGGCCGACTGGACTGTATCTGCAGTGACGGATCTGCTGTGGATCCTATTTCGCGACTGTGATACAGCTGAATTCTGATCTCCTGCCGCCCGGAGTAATGCTCTGATCTGTAACAAGCCTCTGCCATCCTCTGACTGAGAAGGCTGAATCGACTCTGCTATACGGGTTGCAGCTGCTAAATTCTGAATCGGAGTTCGATATACCTGAGTCGGTTGCGGAAAGAGCTAACGTCGACTGGATGTTGGAATCCGTTGTCGCGTACGCTCGTCGAGTACTCACTGGAGGTTCTCCAGTCGAGTGCGCACAACCAAGTTTGCCAAGCGCGCGTCCTCTAAGGCACGGGCCTCGGGGGTTTCTCCAACGATAGGAGTGTGCAGCGCATCCATGTTCCGGCGGCGAAGTTCTTCTCTCTGTAGCGAAGTGAGGGGCTCGGGGAGATACTCTTTATGAGCATGCGACGGATCGCCTCCGCCGTCACCTCCGTCGGTGCGGGGAAAGCCGGGAGGACTGCGTGGTTCATCGACCATCAGAACCTCCGCCGCTGGATCACTGCTGTCGCACTTGGATGCAGTCTCTGCGGAGCTAGTCGACAGGTCGAACAGGCCGTAGAGAGATTCGTCGGGCTCGATCGCCGCGACTTGGGGGGTGGCCGACTGGCGAGCCACCGCGTGTCTCACCCACCGCTGAAGTCTCGACCGACCAGAGCGCTTGCGCCGGCGGGAAACAGGGAGGGAGGACGACACAGGGGCCGACCGATACTGGGTCGATGGCTGCCGCAAGAGGACGCCATGAACGCACGCGCGAAAGTGCGTTGCCCCGCGGACAGGGAGCGCGTCGACGTCGAGCGGAGCCTCCTGAAGCCAAGCGGAGTCGTCAGCGATGAACGTGAGCGCGCCGAGACGAATCTCGCGGCCCTCCACCAAAACTCCACCTGAAACCATGATGAAGGGGATTGGAAAAATCGCAACTTCTCCAACAAGTCGCTAAGACACCTGCCCCACGGTGGGCGCCAACTGTCGTGGTTCTAAGCCTGACAGTAGAATATGGGGGTAGGAATGGAGAGGCAAGATCTTAGCTATGGAGGAGTTGTACACACAAGGTTTACGAGTTCAGGACCTTCTCGGAGGAAGTAACAGCCCTACGTCTCGGAGCCCGGGGGCGGTCGACTGGATTATACGTGTGTGAGTTACAGGGGGTGTGAACCCTTGTCCTAGAGGAGGGGGTGGCTTATATAGAGTACGCCAGGACCCCAGCTCCCCTCCGTTACACAGGGTTCAATATGCATTAAGAAGAGGCGTTACAGGTAACGCCTATATTAAAGTGCTACAAATGATCATTAAGTATGTGAATGAATGCTTGACCGTTGCTGCGCAGAGCGGCTTTAGGTCTTCTGATATGTCGAGTGGTTTGGTGGTCGAGTGACCTGGGTAAGAGAGGTCATCGAGTGATTGATAGGTCGAGTGGACTTCGCTCGACACCTTTGCGGGTCCTCTGCTTCTGATTCTTGAACTTCTTAGTTCTTAGGACAAGACTTTAGGTGGGGCGTATAGGTCAGGCCTATTACCCTACCCTAGGTCTGTGTCTACATCAGCGTGCCCAGGGGGTAGGGCGTGCCCTCCACCCTCGTGGGGCCCTCGTGTCCTTCCCGGACTGCTACTTCATTTTCTATTTTTCTAAATATTCCAAAACAAAGAAATATAGCCTTAAAAATTGTTTTCAAATCGGTTTACTTACCGTACCACATACCTATTCCTTTTCGGAGTCTGAAACGTTCTGGAAAGTGTCCCTTATGTATTCCTCCGAGGTTACAGTTTCAATAATATTGGTTTCAATATTTATGGGGTTACCTGAGATATAATGTTTGATTCTTTGACCGTTTACCACCTTCGGATTTGTGCCTTCGAAGTTGATGATTTTTATGGCACTAGAACGATAGACCTCCTCGATAACATAGGGGCCTTCCCATTTAGAGAGAAGTTTCCCTGCAAAAAATCTTAAACAAGAGTTGTATAGCAATACATAATCACCTGCGTTAAACTCATGCTTTTGTATCCTTTTGTCATGCCATCTTTTAACTTTTTCTTTAAACAACTTGGCATTTTCATAAGCTTGGGTTCTCCATTCATCAAGTGAGCTAATATCAAATAACCTCTTTTCACCGGCAAGTTTGAAAT
Source organism: Triticum urartu (assembly GCF_056163025.1). Taxonomy (NCBI): domain Eukaryota; kingdom Viridiplantae; phylum Streptophyta; class Magnoliopsida; order Poales; family Poaceae; genus Triticum; species Triticum urartu. Next base: position 416,677,195 of record NC_141877.1, on the reverse strand, counting down.
CATAGTTGAGCTCTTTAATAGCCCAATATGCCTTATGTTCTAGTTCGAGAGGTAAGTGACATGCTTTTCCATATACCATTTTATACGGAGACATGCCCATAGGATTTTTATATGCAGTTCTATAGGCCCATAATGCATCATCAAGTTTCTTGGACCAATTCTTTCTAGACCTATTGACAGTCTTTTGCAAAATTAATTTGAGTTCTCTATTACTCAATTCTACTTGACCACTAGACTGTGGGTGATACGGAGATGCAATTCTATGATTGACGTCATATTTAGCAAGCATTTTACGGAAAGCACCAATAAAATGTGAACCACCATCAGTCATTAAATATCTAGGGACTCCAAACCTCAGAAAAATAATTTCTTTAAGAATTTTAATAGAAGTGTTATGATCAGCACTACTAGTTGGAATAGCTTCTACCCACTTAGTAACGTAATCAACAGCAACTAAAATATGTGTATATCCATTAGAGGCAGGAAAGGGTCCCATATAATCAAAGCCCCAAACATCAAATGGTTCAATAACAAGTGAATAATTCATAGGCATTTCTTGAAGTCCACTAATATTACCAATTCTTTGACATTCATCACAAGATAGGACAAACTTACGGGCATCCTTGAAGAGAGTAGGCCAATAAAAACCGGATTGCAATACCTTATGTGCAGTTCTATCTCCCGCGTGGTGTCCTCCATAAGTTTCGGAGTGGCACTTGCGTAGGATCTGTTCCTGTTCATGCTCAGGTACACAACGTCTAATAACACCATCTACTCCTTCTTTATAAAGATGTGGGTCATCCCAAAAGTAATGTCTCAAATCATAGAAGAATTTAGCAACAATGTAATTAGCATAATCAGCATACCAAGGAGTACTACGAGAAGTATTTATGACATTTAGTTGTTCATCGGGAAAGCTATCATCAATAGGTAGTGGGTCATCAAGAACATTCTCTAACCTAGATAAGTTGTCTGCAACGGGGTTCTCAGCTCCTTTTCTATCAACAATATGCAAATCAAATTCTTGTAGCAAGAGAACCCATCTAATAAGTTTAGGCTTAGCATCTTTCTTCTCCATAAGATATTTAATAGCAGCATGATCAGTGTGGATAGTTACTTTAGAATCAACAATATAAGATCTGAACTTATCACAAGCAAATACAACTGCTAAAAGTTCTTTTTCAGTAGTAGCATAATTTCTTTGAGCATTGTCTAGAGTCTTACTAGCATAATGGATAACATTTAATTTCTTATCAACTCTTTGCCCTAGAACAACACCTACAACATAATCGCTAGCATCACACATAATTTCAAAGGGTAAATTCCAATCAGGTGGCTGAACAACAGGTGCAGAGACTAATGCTTTCTTAAGTATTTCAAATGCTTCTACACAATCATCATCAAAGACAAATGGTATATCTTTTTGTAATAAATTAGTCAGAGGCCGAGAAATTTTTGAGAAGTCCTTAATGAACCTCCTATAAAATCCGGCGTGACCAAGGAAACTTCTTATACCTTTGATGTCCTTGGGACATGGCATCTTTTCAATAGCATCAACCTTGGCTTTATCAGCTTCAATACCTCTTTCAGAAACTTTATGCCCCAAGACAATTCCTTCATTAACCATAAAGTGGCACTTTTCCCAATTCAAGACAAGATTAGTTTCTTCACATCTCTGCAAAACTCGATCAAGATTGCTCAAGCAATCATCAAAAGAAGATCCATAGACAGAAAAGTCGTCCATGAAAACCTCACAAATCTTTTCACAAAAGTCAGAGAATATAGCCATCATGCATCTTTGAAAGGTAGCAGGTGCATTACATAAACCAAAAGGCATACGTCTATAAGCAAAAGTACCAAAAGGGCATGTAAAAGTAGTCTTTGATTGATCTTTAGCTGACACAGGTATTTGAGAGAAACCAGAATAACCATCAAGAAAGCAATAATGTGAATGTTTGCATAATCTTTCTAGCATTTGATCGATAAAAGGTAAGGGGTAATGTTCTTTCTTAGTAGCCTTATTCAATTTGCGGAAATCAATTACCATCCTATAACCTGTAATAATTCTTTGTGGAATCAATTCATCTTTATCATTAGGAACCACAGTAATACCTCCCTTCTTAGGGACACGATGAACAGGACTTACCCACTGACTATCAGCAACGGGATAAATTATACCTACCTCCAGAAGCTTTAGTATTTCTTTTCTTAGCACTTCTTTCATTTTAGGATTCAGTCGTCGTTGAGGATCACGATCTGCTTCCAAATTTATTTTATGTTGACATAGAGTGGGACTAATGCCCTTAAGATCATCAAGAGTATATCCAATAGCAGCACGGTGCTTCTTCAGAGTTTTCAATAATCTTTCTTCTTCATGCTCTAAAAGGTTAGCACTAATAATAATAGGATTTTTTTTTCATCAAGATAAGCATATTTAAGATTATCAGGAAATGGTTTAAGCTCAAACACAGGATCACCCTTAGGTGGAGGGGGGTACCCTAGGATTTCAACAGGCAAATTGTGTTTCAGAATAGGTTCCTATTTAAAGAATACTTCATCTATTTCCCTTCTTTCATTCATAAACATACCATTCTCATGGTCTAGCAAATATTGTTCTAAAGGATCACTAGGAGGTACGGCAATAGAAGAAAGACCAATAATTTCATCCTTACTAGGCAATTCTTCTTCACGGTGTTGTTTACTAAATTTAGAGAAATTAAATTCATGAGTCATATCATCTAAGCCGACAGTAACAACATCCCTTGTGCAATCTATGGTAGCATTAACAGTATTTAAGAAGGGTCTACCAAATATAATGGGACAAAAGCTATCTTGTGGGGAACCAAGAACAAGAAAATCAGCAGGATATTTAGTTTTCCCACACAAGACTTCAACATCTCTAACAATTCCCATTGGTGAAATAGTATCTCTATTAGCAAGTTTAATAGTAACATCAATTTCTTCTAACTCAACAGGTGCAATGTCATGCATAATTTCTTTGTATAAGTCAATAGGTATTGCACTAGCACTAGCACCCATATCACATAAGCCATGATAACAATGGTATCCTATTTTAACAGAAATAACAGGCATGCCTACCACAGGTCTAGGTTTATCTGTATCACAGGGTTTAGCAATTCTAGCAGTTTCATTACAGAAGTAAATAACATGCCCATCTATATTATCAGACAAGAGATCGTTAACAATAGCAATATTAGGTTCAACTTTAACTTGCTCGGGAGGTGTATATGTTTTAATATTGCTTTTATGAACCACAGTTGAAGCTTTAGCATGATCCTTTATTCTAACAGGGAAAGGTGGTTTCTCAACATAACAAGTAGGAACAATAGGATCATTATAAGTGACAGTCTTTTCTTCAACTTTAATAGGTGCAGCTACTTTTACTTCTATGGGAGGATGATATTTAAACCACTTCTCCTTAGGGAGATCAACATAAGTAGCAAAAGATTCATAGAAAGAAGCTACTATCTCAATCAAGTCCGTATTTAGTGCTAAATTTACGGAAAATATCGGTATCCATAAAAGATTTAACACAATCAAACTAAGGTGTCATACCGGACTCCTTACCATTGTTGAGGTCCCAATCTTCAGAGTTGCGTTTAATTCTTTCCAATAAATCCCATTTGAATTCAATAGTCTTCATCATAAAAGAGCCAGCATAAGAAGTATCAATCATGGTGTGATTGTTACCAGAAAGTCGAGCATAAAATTTTTGAATAATCATTTCTCTTGAGAGCTCATGATTGGGGCATGAATATAACATTGACTTAAGCCTCCCCCAAGCTTGAGCGATGCTTTCTCCTTCGCGAGGCCAAAAATTATATATATAATTGCGATCATGATGAACAAGATGCATATGATAAAACTTCTGATGAAATTCCAATTTCAATCGTTTGTAATTCCAAGACCTCATATCATCACATAGCCTATACCATGTCGATGCATCTCCCCTCAAAGATAAGGGGAAGACCTTCTTCTTAACAACATCTCTGGGTACACCTGCAAGCTTAAATAATCCACAAACTTCATCCAGATATGTTAGATGTTCATCAGGATGTTTTGTTCCATCTCCTAAAAAAGGATTAGCTAGCAGTTTTTCTATTATACCCAAAGGAACTTCAAAGCAAGCATTTTCATTTTCATTTTCAGTAGGTTCAGTAGGTTGAGGAGCAACTCTTTGCTCTACTGGTCGGGGTGAAGATACCCCGAACAAGCCCCTCAGAGGATTACTTTCCATAGTAACAAGTGATAGTAAATTTCAGCACACTATATAAATTTTTCCTTACCAAATTCCACCTACCAAAGGCGCTTCACTCCCCGGCAACGGCGCCAGAAAAGAGTCTTGATGACCCACAAGTATAGGGGATCTATCTAGTCCTTTCGATAAGTAAGAGTGTAGAACCCAACGAGGAGCAAAAGGAAATGATAAGCAGTTTTCAGCAAGGTATTCTCTGCTAGTACTGAAATAAGTGGTAACAGGTAGTTTTGTGATAAGATGATTTGTAACTAGCAACAAGTAACAAAAGTAAATAAAGTGCAGCAAGGTGGCCCAATCCTTTTTGTAGCAAAGGACAAGCCTGGACAAACTCTTATATAAGGAAAAGCGCTCCCGAGGACACATGGGAATATCGTCAAGCTAGTTTTCATCATGTTCATATGATTCGCGTTCGGTACTTTGATAATTTGATATGTGGGTGGACCGGTGCTTGGGTGTTGTTCTTACTTGAACAAGCATCCCACTTATGATTAACCTCTATTGCAAGCATCTGCAACTACAACAAAAGTATTAAGGTAAACCTAACCATAGCATGAAACATATGGATCCAAATCAGCCCCTTACGAAGCAACGCATAAACTAGGGTTTAAGCTTCTGTCAATCTAGCAACCCATCATCTACTTATTAATTCCCAATTCCTTCCTCTAGGCCCAAATAATGGTGAAGTGTTATGTAGTCGACGTTCACATAACACCACTAGAGGCTAGACAACATACATCTCATCAAAATATCGAACGAATACCAAATTCACATGACTACTAATAGCGAGACTTCTCCCTTGTCCTCAGGAACAAACGTAACTACTCACAAAGCATATTCATGTTCATAAGCAGAGGGGTAATAATATGCATAAAGGATCTGAACATATGATCTTCCACCAAATAAACCAACTAGCATCAACTACAAGGAGTAATCAACACTACTAGCAACCTACTAGCACCAATCCCGGACTTGGAGACAAGAATTGGATACAAGAGATGAACTAGGGTTTGGAGATGAGATGGTGCTGGTGAAGATGTTGATGGAGATTTCCCTCTCCCGATGAGAGGAGCGTTGGTGATGACGATGGCGATGATTTCCCCCTCCGGGAGGGAAGTTTCCCCGGCAGAACAGCTCTGCCGGAGCTCTAGATTGGATCCGCCAAGGTTCCGCCTCGTGGCGGCGGAGTTTCGTCCCGAAAGGTTGCTTCTTATTTTTTTTTCTCGACGAAGGACTTCATATAGCAGAAGATGGTCATCGGAGAGCCACCAGGGGGCCCACGAGGTAGGGGGCGCACCCTAGGGGGGGAGCGCGCCCCCACCCTCGTGGACAGGGTATGGGCCCCATGGTCTTCATCTTTGGCGAGGATTTTTCATTATTTATTATAAGGTGTTTCGTGGTGTTTCAGGACTTTTGGAGTTGTGCAGAATAGGTCTCTAATATTAGCTCCTTTTCCAGCCCAGAATTCCAGTTGTCGGCATTCTCCCTCCTTATGTAACCTTGTAAAATAAGAGAGAATAGCCATAAGTATTGTGATATAATGTGAAATAATAGCCCATAATGCAATAAATATCGATATAAAAGCATGATGCAAAATGGACGTATCATTTAACAATACCATTATCCACATCTTTCTTCTTTTGCATATCACACAAATCAACGAAGGTATTTAGATGGGTAGCGGAATCTTCACTAGGAAGGCTGGAAAATGGATCTTTCATGACAAGATTCAGCAAGCCAGCATTAATTTCACAAGATTCAGCATCGGTAAGAGGACCAATCGGAGTGCTAATAAAATCATTGTTGTTGGTATTGGTAAAGTCACACAATTTAGTGTTATCTTGAGCCATCGTGACAAGCAAGCAATCCAACACACAAGCATATGAGGGACAGGCAAAAAGAGGCAAATAGAGAAAGAGAGGGAGGATAGAGAGAGAGGGCGAATAAAACGGCAAGGGTGAAGTGGGGGAGAGGAAAACGAGAGGCAAATGGCAAATAATGTAATGCGGGAGATAAGGGTTGTGATGGGTACTTGGTATGTTGACTTTTGCATAGACCTCCCGGCAACGGCGTTAGAAATCCTTCTTCCTACCTCTTGAGCACTTGCGTTGGTTTTCCCTTGAAGAGGAAAGGGTGGTGCAGCAAAGTAGCGTAAGTATTTTCCTCAGTTTTTAAGAACCAAGGTATCAATCCAGTAGGAGGCCACGCATGAGTCCCTTGTACCTACACAGACAAAAAAATCCTCACAACCAACGCGATAAGGGGTTGTCAATCCCTACACAGTCACTTACGAGAGTGAGATCTGATAGATATGATAAGATAATATTTTTGGTATTTTTATGATAAAGATGCAAAGTAAAATAAAAGGCAATAAAAATAACTAAGTATTGGAAGAATAATATGATGGAAGATAGACCCGGGGGCCATAGGTTTCACTAGTGGCTTCTCTCGAGAGCATAAGTATTCACGGCAGGTAAACAAATTACTGTTGAGCAATTGACAGAATTGAGCATAATTATGAGAATATCTAGGTATGATCATGTATATAGGCATCACGTCCGAGACAAGTGACTGACTCCTGCCTGCATCTACTACTATTACTCCACACATCGACCGCTATCCAGCATGCATCTAGAGTATTAAGTTCAAGAGAACAGAGTAACGCTTTAAGCAAGATGACATGATGTAGAGGGATAAACTCATGCAATATGATGAAAACCTCATCTTGTTATCCTCGATGGCAACAATACAATACGTGCCTTACTTCCCCTACTGTCACTAGGAAAGGACACCGCAAGATTGAACCCAAAGCTAAGCACTTCTCCCATTGCAAGAAAGATCAATCTAGTAGGCCAAACCAAACTGATAATTCGAAGAGACTTGCAAAGATAACCAATCATACATAAAAGAATTCAGAGAATATTCAAATATTGTTCATAGATAAACTTGATCATAAACCCACAATTCATCGGTCTCAACAAACACATCGCAAAAGAAGATTACATCGAATAGATCTCCACAAGACAGGGGGAGAACTTTGTATTGAGATCCAAAAAGAGAGAAAAAGTCATCTAGCTAATAACTATGGACCCGTAGGTCTGAGGTAAACTACTCACACTTCATCGGAAGGGCTATGGTGTTGATGTAGAAGCCCACCGTGATTGATGCCCCCTCCGGCGGAGCTCCGGAACAGGCCCCAAGATGGGATCTCGTGGATACATAAAGTTACGATAGTGGAATTAGGGTTTTGGCTCCATATCTGGTAGTTTGGGGGTACATAGGTATATATAGGAGAAAGGAGTACGTCGGTGGAGCAATAGGGGGCCACGAGGGTGGAGGGCGCGCCCCCTACCTCGTGGCCTCCTAGTTGATGTCTTGACGTAGGGTCCAAGTCCTCTGGATCATGTTCGTTCTGAAAATCACGTTCCCGAAGGTTTCATTCCATTTGGACTCCGTTTGATATTCTTTTTCTGCGAGACACTAAAATAGGCAAAAAAACAGCAATTCTGGGTTGGGCCTCCGGTTAATAGGTTAGTCTCAAAAATAATATAAAAGTATATAATAAAGCCCAATAATGTCCGAAACAGAATATAATATAGCATGGAACAATCAAAAATTATAGATACGTTGGAGACGTATCAAAACCCTAAATGCAGCTTATACGGAGGAGGAAGTCAAAAGGGCTCTATTTCAAATGTTTCCATCCAAAGCACCTGGTCCGGATGGGTAGCCAGCTCATTTTTTCAGAAGCACTGGGATGTTTGTGGTGAGGAAGTGACTAAAACTGTTATCAGGATTGTGGAGGGGGTAGAGAGTGCCGAGTGCATCAAAAAGACATGTCTAGTTCTCATACCAAAGGTGAAGAGCCCGACATCTTTATCTCAATTTCGGCCGATAAGTCTTTGTAATGTTCTCTATAAGATCGCATCTAAAGTCGTTGCTAACCGCCTCAAGGAGATATTGCCAGAGATAATTTCACCGGAGCAATCTGCCTTTGTCCCGGGTAGGCTCATTACGGACAATATCATCATGGCATATGAATGTTTGCATTTTATGAAAAGAAACAAGGATCTGAAACATCGTCACTGTGCTTTGAAATTAGACATGATGAAGGCATATGATAGAGTTGAATGGGAGTATTTGGAGGCGGTAATGCTCAAACTGGGCTTCTAACCAGTGTGGGTCAACAGAATAATGGGGATGGTAAGATCAGTGTCTTTTTCAGTCCTTTTCAATGGGAAAAAGTTGGAGGAATTTAAACCTACAAGAGGTATTCGGCAGGGAGACCCAATATCACCCTACCTTTTCTTGTTAGCAGCAGAGGGCCTATCAGGCCTCCTCAAATCTAGAGATCAGTCATCGCATGTTGGTGGAATTCAGGTGGCCCCCTCGGTGCCTCCAGTTAACCATCTTTTATGTGTTGATGATAGCCTATTGTTTTTCAAGGCGAACGGTGCGGGGGCGACAGAGGTGTCAAACTTACTGAATTCATATTGCCAAGTGTCAGGGAAAATGATCAATAATAATAAGTCATCTGTTTTTTTCAGTAAAGGGTGTCCGGAGGTGGTTAGAGAAGAGGTAAAAGGCATCCTTGGTGTACATACAGAAACTTTAAATGAGAAATACTTGGGGTTACCGTCTGACATAGGGACATCAAAAACAGGGGCTTTCAAATATCTAAAAGATGGACTTTGGAGCAAAGTGAAAGGTTGGATTGAGAAAGCTATCTCTGCTGTGGGCAAGGAGATTTTGATCAAGTCAGTGGCCCAAGCGGTTCCGGTTTTCTCTATGTCATGTTTCAAACTGCCATGGGGTTTATGTGGACATCTAAACAAACTCATTAGACAATTTTACTAGGGCGGCAAGGAAGGGCAGCGGAAACCCCATTGGGTATCGTGGAAGGCCATGACACAACCGAAGAGATGCGGGGGTCTAGGGTTCAAGGACCTCGAGTTATTCAACTTAGCATTATTGGCACGTCAAGCTTGGAGGATCTTAGCGGTTCCTGACTCACTGTGTGCTCAACTTCTGAAAGCTATCTACTTCCTAGAAGGTGACATCTTAAATGCCGTCTTGGGGTCTCATCCATCACAAATATGGCGATCACTGATGGAGGGAAGGGATGCTTTGTCAATGGGCTTGATTAGGAGGATTGGTGATGGCACTTCCACACAGATCTGGTTGTAGAACTGGATCCCGCAAGATCATGCGATGAGGCCTATAGCCTGCATAGGCCAAAACCCACCGACGGTGGTGGCAGAGCTAATTGACCCAGTTTCGGTATCCTGGAGAGCTGACATTTTATCTCAATTCTTCCTCCCAGTAGATGTGACAGCAATTCAAAATATTCCTTTGTGCACACGTTCAATGGCGGATTTTTGGTCTTGGCAGTTCGAGACGAGGGGCGTCTTTTCGGTAAGATCAGCATATCGGATGCTTTGGGAAACTAAGAGAAGGGGAGAAGATCTGTTGAGTGGAAGAGCATCATCATCGGATCATACTCTGGATGAGAAGGGTTGGTCCTCACTATGGCAGACAAAAGTGCCATCAAAAATCAGATCGTTCTTGTGGAGGCTTGCTAGGCAATCTCTGCCAACAGAGGATGTTCGGCAACATAGAAACATGAGTAGACAATTGTCAGTTATGTGGTAACATTGACTCATGGAGACACTCTTTGATTGAATGCTCTATGGCACGGTGCTTATGGGCCCTAGCAGATGAAACCATGGTTGAAACCATGATGGAAACAGTGGAACCGAATGCTAAACACTGGCTATTCCAGTTGCAAAGGTCATTATCACATACCCAGTTCGTGGAAGCATCTGTGACTCTTTGGGCAATTTGGACGGCGAGAAGGAAGGCCATTCACGAGGAAGTTTTCCAGTTGTCAAAAACTGCATCGTCATCCAGTACAAGGCGAACCGCTATCCCGATTGGTGCATGGCAACCTCCGCCTGAGGGTCACGCGAAAATCCAGGTGAAGGGGTGTATCGACCAGGAGCAAGGGAAAGGGGCGGCAGCTGCAGTATGCCAAGATCATTTGGGACATTATTTGGGCTCCTCCTCGCTGGTAATCTCTGGAATGTTGATCTAAACATACTGGAAACAGCAGCATGCCGGGAAGCGTTGGCCCTAGCTCAAGACTTACAGGTGCAGAAGGTGGTGGTGACTTCAGACTACAAAGGATTGATATCAGATATCCATGGAGGGACGGGAGGAGGTTACCTGTTGGTGATCAAAGAAATTTCTCTCACAAGTTCTATTTTTGATAGCTATAGCTTTATTTCTGAGCGTAGATCAGCAACTAGTGAGGCGCTTTGCCTTGCCAGACACTCTCTTTCACTTGATCATGGGCGCCACCTGTGGCTGCTAACCCCTTATGATCTATCTTGTATCCCTCTAAACTCTCTCATAAATCAATAAAGTGTCCGGTTTCCCCTAAAAAACTCAAAAAAAAATCTTCTGTTTTTTCCAGGTAGCTCCCAAACGTCCCTCACGTTCGGGACAGTTCGTCCCGGTGGGCGTCCCCACCCAATGATCGTGCCAAAATTAATGTCGATGGTGCACCCTCATGTAATGCAGGACTGTGGCAATAGCCGATGTATGCAGGGATCACATTGGTTTGTACCTCAGTGCATCAGAAGACAACAGTGGTTCTTGAAAGGATAAACGATCAAACTACCCTCGAAGCTATCGCATGCAGGTGCTCGTGGCAGACCTTTCTCTTCAACATTACTAGGTGGCCTCTGTTTGTCAAATAGTGGTGCAAGAAATCAAGGAGGGACCGAATGTAGGCTACGGTGCTATCATACAACAGAATAGGAGGGGTTTTAATTTTTGTTCTTATGTCCATGAATGTAGAAACATTAATTTTGAAGCTCATTATCTCGTTAAGTCGGATGTTTCTTTTTAGGTACTGGCTGACATGTTTGGTTGGGTTTGCCCCATGATCCAGCTCTCGAACCATTGAATCCGAAAGAAAACGGCCCTCACATTCAAGTTTGTTTTTGTCTTTTGTTTTTCTATACTTTTAGAAATAATCTAAAATTATACATTTAGAAAAATATGTATATTCTACTAAATTATTTCGTGTATTTCAAAAATGATCATCGTGTATCGGGAAAAAGATGTTGGTGTGTGTTCAAAAAGGGTTTGTGACATGTTACAAAAATGTACACCACATATTAAAAAATGTTCATTGTGTATTTTAGAAAAAAAATTAACATGTATTTCAAAATTTTCAACTCGTATCCAAAATATGTTCAAGGATATAAAAAGAAGTGCTCATCGAGTATCAAGATTTTTTTACCGCGTATAAAAAATGTTCATCCTTTATTTTGAAAATATTCACAGTGTATTAAAAATTGTTCATCATGCATTTTACAAACAGTTCAAATAATTCACGTGTATTTAAACGATGTTCATGCAATATTTTTAAAAATCATATATTTCTAACATACATGATATTTTTAATTTGCATCATGAATGTTTTTAATTAGTTGACGAATAGTTTATAGATACACATAGAACACTTTTTAATACATGATGAACAATTCTGGAAAATGATCAACCTTTTTCAAGTACACAATAAACTATTTTCAATACAACTGTGATTTTTTTAAATATGTTGTGAACATTTTTGTCCAAAATATAAACAACAAAAAATTAGGGTAATCACTGTGAAATCTTTTGTTATACATGATGTACAAAAAAAATAGGAACCAAAAGAAAAGGAAAGATACAAAAAAGAACCGAATAAGATAAAATTATTAAAAAAGAAAGTAATAAAAAATAAAAAATAAAAGAAAAATGAAAGGGGGCAAATGCGAAGAAAAGAACATTTTTTGGATAGAAGAAAAGAAACATATAGGCAGTCGTAACAAGACCCCCCAAAAAGATCACTTTCTAGGCCGCGGCCCTGTTGGCGAGCGCTAGATATAGGTTTTCCGTCTTCTATGTCTAAAGAGAAAGGGATAAGTATGTTTTACGTCCCTCAACTTTTTCGGAAATATACAAATGACCCTTTAACTCCAAAACCACCAAAACTTAGTCCCTCAACTTTTAAAAACCGATAAGTTTAGTCTTCCATACCGCTTTCACGTGATTTTTTTCTGACATGAGGTGGTTTTGACTAAAACAAGATACATCATACAGGCTAGGCTGCCACGTCAGCATGCAAATGTGCAGGGTCCCACTTGTCAATGTCAAGAAGAAAGAATAATAGCTTATTATAAAAACAAAATGCATACACAGGTTTCGAACCTGAGACCATAAACAAGATATCGCACTAGCTAACCACTCCACCACACATGCTATTTGGTAAACAAACAACTATACTTTCTTTATAGTACATTACTGGATACTCATATTAAACATGTTCACAATAACGGTGATATTAATTCATTTAAAAGAGATTTCTTTTTTTTTTTTTTTTTTGCAGTTTCAGTTCTCTACATATATGTTAATTCTTTTCAGGACTCATATAGCTAACTCATCTGCGTACCCAGCAGGAGATTCGGTGTTAGAGTATAACAATATATAAAAATATTAATAAAGTCGGATTCTATTCCTAGCTGTTATCATGCCGGGTGCGTTTCTATAAATAATATATAAAGTAAATCAGTACATTCGTTGTCAGAGTTCACTTGCCTGGGTGGTTAGTGCGCACGCGCAGTAAAAGACTGATCATCAGTTTGATTCGAGTCACCGCACCGGAAGAGTTTTTTTTCCGTGCCATTCTATTTTTCATTTATTTCTCAGTTCTAGTTTTGGTCACTGGCAGGTTGGTCCCATTCAGTTTCAATAAAAAAAAACACTCCACATCAGCAAAAAACATCCAAAAGCGGTACGAAGGACTAAACTTATCCGGTTTTAAAAGTTGAGGGATTAAAGTTTGCTGGTTTTTGAGTTGAGGGACCATTTCTGTACTTCCGAAAGAGTTGAGGTATGAAAAATATAGTTATTCCAAAGAGAAAAGGTTTTGCCTGATTAGAAGTGGCCATATCTGGAGGGTTGAAAATGGAGAGAAAATAAATACTCCCTATGTTTCTAAATATAAGTCTTTTTAATGTTTCAAATGGACTACAACATACGGATATATATAAACATGTTTCAGAGTATAGATTCACTCATTTTGCTTCGTATGTAGTCCTTTGTTGAAATCTCTAAAAAAAACTTATATTTGTGAAGGGAGAGAGTATATGGGAAAATGCGTGGATTCCTTAATCTCCTATAAAGAAAGTTCTAACAAACAGAGGGAGACATCTGCTCACCCGCGTGAGTGATCTCATTAACCCTGCTACAGGAGACTGTTGCATCAGACGTTTTGGCATATTGATGTTCAAAGGATCTTAGTCATACGAAGACTGGTTTGTTTTCAGTTTGCTTTGCATACCTCTGTGAATGGGAATATCAGTACGGGAACAAACTGATAGATGAAAATATTGTAGATAATTCTATACCTAATGGTATTTGAGATACGGTGTGGAGCTTGCAGTGTCCAGCATATTGTAGATAATTCTATACCTAATGGTATTTGAGATACGGTGTGGAGCTTGCAGTGTCCAGCATGGTGCCATTCCCTGCCAGGCAGTCCTCGCTGACAGGCATATGAAAGCGCAGGCGCAATGGTAGTGCAGATATTATTAAATACTCCCTCCGTTTCTAAATATTTGTTTTTTAAGATTTCAAATGGACTATCACATACGGATGTATATAGATATATTTTAAAGTGTAGATTCACTCATTTTACTTCATATGTAGTCACTTGTTGAAATTTCTAGAAAGACAAATATTTAGGCACGAAGGGAGTACCTACTATTTGAATGTTCTCAAGCGAAAGATCTTTGGAGATCATTGTTAGATGTGTATAGGCTCTTGTCTGTATATCCTCAGTGTATAAGGAGTTCTCTGCACTTTGCCACACATGTATATGTACTGGCCTCTGGCCCTTAGTGAATACATTTATTGTTTATCCAATATGGTATCAGATGTTAGGTTTCTCTCTCTCCCGCATGTTGCAACTCCGTGCTAGCTCCTCTCCCGATCCGCCCACTGTCAGGTCCGGCTCTTCTCGTCGCGGATCTGGCCGTCCGACTCTCCTCGCCGCGGATCCGGATGCCTCGGCCCTCTCTTGGCCGCTAGCTCCCTCCGCTCGGCCGCCGTCTCATTCGGCATGTTCCGCTGCGGCAGCTGCTGCTTCACTACACGCAGGGCGTGAGCGAGCGCTCGTTTGGCCGCTGGCCTATTGCTCGAGCCGTTGGGTCTGCTTGCCTCGTGTGCACGCGCACGGGCGTGAGCGAGCGCCTCGGCCCGGTCCGGTCTCAGTCCGGCCAACCCGCCTCCCTGAGTCCGCTCGTTGACTCCAGGAGACGAGGACGCCTCCTCCTCGCGCGCTTCTCTGTCCGCACGCGAGCGGAGCTCTGCTCGATCTGGTTTCAGTTCGGCCCTCTCGCTCTGAACTCAGTCCGGACCTCTCGCTTCGGACTCAGTTCGGGCTTCTCGATCCGCATTCAGTTCGGGTCTAAAAAAGGACAGGGAGTTCGTCATGTCTTCTTCGGGCTATGTTGTTGTCTCTCGCTGTTCGGTGATCTTCGATGGCATCAACTATGCTGAGTTTGTGGGCTTCATGGGCATCAATATGTGTGGACTTCTTTTGTGGGGTGTTCTCTCTGGCGAGGTCCCTTGTCCGCCATGTCCTGTTGCGCCAGTGGCCCCAATCCCACCGGTCCCGCCGGTCCTTGCTGTTGATGCTTCTCAGGCTGACCGGGATGCCGCCAAGGCTCTAGATGATGCTGCGGTTGATGCTTATGATCAGCAGGTATCATCTTATTCAGATGCTCTTTCTGTGTACCGTGATGATCTGTCTGCTTACACTCAGTGGTGCAATGATGATGCTCGAGTTGCTGCTGTTCTCACTGCGAGTATCCTCCCTCAGTTTGCTTTGGAGTTCATGGGTCTCGGTACTGTTTCTGCGATGTGGGCCTATCTTTGTCAGCGATATCATCCATCTGGTGATGCTCTCTACCTATCTGTGGTGCGTCAGGAGCATGCTCTTCAGCAGGGTGACTCTTCTATTAATGAGTTCTACTCACAGAGCTCTGCCATCTGGCATCAGCTTGACTCTCTCCGGACTATGGTTTGTGGTACTTGCCGCTGTTGTCAGACTGTGCGGTCAGACTTGGAGTTTCATCGTCTCCACGAGTTCCTATATTACCTTCGCTCGGAGTTTGAGCCTCGGCGTGCTCACCTTCTTGCTCGTGGTCGTGTTCCTTTTTCGGAGGTGCTTGCCGAGCTTCGTGCTGAGGAGACACGTCTCCGGTCTGCTGGTGTGCTTGTGGTTCCCACTGTTCTTGCTGCCCGAGCTCCTGTGTCGTCTACTCACCTCACCACTCCACCGCTCCTGCCCACACCTCTAGGAGGCGGGTCACCCTCCTTCAGGAGAGGGTCGGTCGCGCTCACACACCTTCTGTGGCTACTGCAACAGGCCAGGTCACCCAGAGTCAGATTGTCACAAGAAGCGGAGAAACCTGAAGCGCTCTTCATCTAGTGGGACTCGTGCGTCTTCCTCGACCGCGTCACTCACTGACCAACATATTGTGCGGCTCAAGCGCATGTTGGCCTCATCTGGTTCTTCCTCGACGGGTTCTGTTGCCGCTGTGACAACCACCACCACTCCACCCCCATCGGAGCCTACTCAGTCAGGTACATCCTCATGGGTTCCGGATTCTGGAGCTTCTTTTCATATGTCTTCTGATTCTTCTGTTTTATCTTCTCTTTGACCTCTTGATTTTCCTCTTAATGTTCTCACGGCTGATGGCACACCCCTTCCTGTGTCTAGTCATGGCATCCTTTCCACTCCGTCTTTCTCAGTTCCTAGTGTTTCTCATGTTCCTCGTCTTACCATGAATCTCTTTTCCGCTGCCCAACTTACTGATTCTGGTTGTCGTGTCATTCTTGATGCCGACTCTTGTTCTGTTCAGGATCGCCGCACTCAGGCTCTGGTTGGCGCTGGCCCTCGGCACCGTGAGTCTGAGGGCCTTTGGGAGGTTGACTGGCTTCGTGTTCCTTCCGCTGCTACCACATACGCCAGCACATGCTCTTGTTCCCTCCTCTTCTGTGTCCTTCCAGCAGTGGCATCATCGACTTGGTCACATCTGTGGCTCTCACTTGTCCTCATTAGTACATCAAGGCGTCTTAGGGTCTGTCTCTGGTGATGTTTCATTGCATTGTGATGGTTGTAGGCTTGGAAAACAGACCCAATTACCTTATCCTACCAGTGAGTCTGTATCTCAACGTCCTTTTGACTTAGTTCATTCTGATGTATGGGGTCCTGCTCCTTTTGACTCGAAAGGGGGTCATCGCTACTATGCTCTGTTTATTGATGATTTCTCTCGCTACACTTGGCATTACTGTAGGAAATCTCACAGCGAGGTTCTCCCCATATACAAGCATTTTGCTGCCATGGTTCGCACTAATTTTCCACGCCTGTTCGTATCTTCCGTGTTGACTCAGCTGGAGAGTATATCTCTCACATGTTGCGTGGTTTTCTTGCGGAGCAGGGCACTCTTGCCCAATTCTCTTGCCCTGGTGCCCATGCTCACAATGGTGTTGCTGAACGTAAACATCACCATTTCCTTGAGATGGTTCGGGCAATGATGATCGCCGCCTCTCTTCCACCTCATTTTTTGGCTGAGGTCGTTTCCGCATCCACACACATCATCAACATTCAGCCATCGGCTGCCTTGAAGGGTGGTATTCCTATGGAGCGTCTCTCTGGTCGCTCTCCTGACTACTTCGCTCTTCCTATGTTTGGATGCGTGTGCTATGTTCTTCTTGCTCCGCGAGAACAAACCAAGTTGACTGCTCAGTCAGTTGAGTGTGTTTTCCTTGGCAATAGTGATGAGCACAAGGGCTATCGCTGTTGGGATCCTATTGGTCGCCGACTGCGCATTTTGCGTGATGTGACTTTTGATGAGTCTCGTTCTTACTATCTGCGTCCCTCCTCCTTGAGTTTTTCCGTGGAAGATATTTTCTTCCTTTTCCTTCACGACACATCTCCCTTTGTGCCTCCTGTTCTACCCTCTCCCCCGAGGAGTCTCCCTACACCACCGGTACCACCATCCCCTCCCTCCTCCTCCTCTCCCTCGTCATCTCCCTCCCCACCTTCCTCTCCAGTTTTTCGCCCTCACTCCCCTTTTCCTCACTACTACACTCATCGTCCTCGTGCTATCGATGATCCTCCTAATGTGCCCTCTACTTCCGGTGCACCACCTCTCATGCCTACGTCGGTCCATAACCTTCGTGTTAGGCCTTGTCCACCTCCTGATTGCTATTATCCTGACCGGTATGGTCTCTCTGCCATTGCTGAGCCCACCACCTATCTGGCCGCCATGACTCAGCCTGAATGGCAGCTTGCGATGGCCGAGGAGCTTGCGGCGCTTGAGCGCAATGGCACGTGGGATCTGGTTTCTCCTCCTTCTGGTGTTCGTCCCATCACTTGCAAGTGGGTCTACAAGATTAAGACTCGCTTCGATGGTTCTCTTGAGAGCTACAAAACTCGTCTTGTGGCCCGTGGTTTCCAGCAGGAGCAAGGACGTGATTATGATGAAACATTCGCTCATGTGGCTCACATGACCACTGTCCGCACTCTCCTTGCTGTAGCTTCTGTTCACAATCGGTCCATCTCTCAACTTGATGTCCAAAACGCCATTCTCAATGGCGAGTTGCGTGAGGAGATTTATATGCAGCCACCACCAGGGTACTATGCTCCTGATGGCATGGTCTGTCGCCTTCGCCGCTCCCCCTATGGTCTTAAACAGGCCCCTCGCGCCTGGTTTGAGCGCTTCGCCTCTATGGTGACTGCCGCTGGCTTCTTGCCCAGTGACCATGATCCCGCGTTGTTTGTTCACATTTCTTCTCGACTCTTCTCCTTCTCTATGTTGATGACATGATCATCACTGGTGATGACTCTGACTATATTGCCTTTGTTAAGGCTTGCCCTCATTACCAGTTTCTCATGTCTGATCTTGGTCCACTTTGCTATTTTCTTGGGATTGAGATCGCCTCGACCTCTCATGGCTTCTACATTTCTCAGGAAAAAAATATTCAGGATCTTCTTGCTCGCGCCGCTCTCGGTGATGAGCGCACTGTTGTGACTCCTATGGAGCTCAACATTCAGCTATGTGCCTCTGATGGTGATCCTCTTCCTAATCCCACTCTCTATCATCACCTCGTTGGCAGCCTTGTCTATTTTCTGAAGAAAATATGCCCTAGAGGCAATAATAAAGTTGTTATTTATATTTCCTTATATCATGATAAATGTTTATTATTCATGCTAGAATTGTATTAACTGAAAACTTAGTACATGTGTGAATACATAGACAAACATAGTGTCACTAGTATGCCTCTACTTGACCAGCTCGTTGAATCAAAGATGGTTAAGTTTCCTAACCATAGACATGAGTTGTCATTTGATTAACGGGATCACATCATTAGAGAATGATGTGATTGACTTGACCCATTCCATTAGCTTAGCATTTGATCGTTTAGTATATTGCTATTGCTTTCTTCATGACTTATACATGTTCCTATGACTATGAGATTATGCAACTCCCGAATACCAGAGGAACACTTTGTGTGCTACCAAACATCACAACGTAATCGGGTGATTATAAAGGTGTTGTACAGGTGTCTCCGGTGGTACTTGTTGAGTTGGCATAGATCGAGATTAGGATTTGTCACTCCGATTGTCGGAGAGGTATCTCTGGGCCCTCTCGGTAATGCACATCACTATAAGCCTTGCAAGCAATGCAACTAATGAGTTAGTTGTGGAATGATGTATTACGGAACGAGTAAAGAGACTTGCCGGTAATGAGATTGAACTAGGTATTGAGATACCGACGATCGAATCTTGGGCAAGTAACATACCGATGACACGTTATGCGGTTTGACCGATAAAGATCTTCGTAGAATATGTAGGAACCAATATGAGCATCCAGGTTCCGCTATTGGTTATTGACCGGAGATGAGTCTCGGTCATGTCTACATAGTTCTCGAACCCGTAGGGTCCACACGCTTAACGTTCGGTGACGATCGATATTATGAGTTTATTTGTTTGGATGTACCGAAGGTAGTTCGGAGTCCCGGATGTGATCACGGACATGACGAGGAGTCTCGAAATGGTTGATACATAAAGATTGATATATTGTACGGCTATATTCGAACACCGGAAGGGTTTCAGATGATCTCGGAGAAAACCGGAGTGCCGGAGGGGTTACCGGAACCCCCGGGGGGCTAATCGGCCTTGATGGGCCCTAGTGGAGAGAGAGAGAGGGGCCAGCCAGGTCAGGCCCCGCGCCCCCTCCCCTTGAGTCTAAATAGGACAAGGAAGGCGGGCGGCGCCCCCCTTGCCTTTCCCCTCTCCCACTCCTTCCTTCCCCCTCCTAGTGGGACTAGGAAAGGGGAGTCCTACTCCCACTAGGAGGAGGACTCCTCCTCTTGGCGCGCCGTCCTAGGGCCGGCCGGCCTCCCCCCTTGCTCCTTTATATACAGAGGCAGGGGGCACCCCATAGACACACAAGTTGATCTTTGATCTTTTATCCGTGTGCGGTGCCCCCTCCACCATAATCCACCTCGGTCATATCGTAGTGGTGCTTAGGCGAAGCCCTACGTCGGTAGCTTCATCAACACCGTCATCACGCCGTCATGCTGATGGAACTCTCCCTCGAAGCTCTACTGGATCGTGAGTTCGTGGGACGTCACCGAGCTGAACGTGTACAGATCGCGGAGGTGTCGTACGTTCGGTACTAGGATCAATCAATTGTGAAGACGTACGAGGGTATGTGGACAACACTCTCCCCTCTCGTTGCTTTGCATCACCATGATCTTGCATGTGCGTATGATTTTTTTTGAAATTACTATGTTCCCCAATAGTGGTATCAGAGCCAGGTTTATGCTTAGATGTTATATGCACGAGTAGAACACAAAGGAGTTGTGGGCGTGGGTATATACATATTGCTTGCCGTCACTAGTTGATTCTTGATTCAGCGGCATTGTTGGATGAAGCGTCCCAGACCGACATTACGTGTACGCTTACGCGAGACTGGTTCTACCGACGTGCTTCGCACATAGGTGGCTAGTGGGTGTCTGTTTCTCCAGCTTTAGTTGAATCCGATTCAATGAACAGGGTTCTTTCTGAAGATCTGATGCGCGCAACAATG
Source organism: Triticum urartu (assembly GCF_056163025.1). NCBI lineage: Eukaryota > Viridiplantae > Streptophyta > Magnoliopsida > Poales > Poaceae > Triticum > Triticum urartu. Next base: position 416,656,699 of record NC_141877.1, on the reverse strand, counting down.
GTTCTATTATTTTTCCAGTGCAAAACACAACAGGTTTACTTGGTGTTGCTCCACATACTGAACAGAAGACACAGTCGATCGTATATTTTGATGCAAATATATCAGGGACTTCAAGATATAATCTTCAGCATGTGTTGCAAGTTGGTTCTTTTTGCTTTGAGGTTCCACCGATTGAACCGAAGAAGGACCTGGTGACACCCAACTTCCGGACTCCTCCAGGATGAACAAGGCTTTTTCTCGTTTGGTGATCGAGACGGTTAACAGAAGTCCAATGCATGCAAACGTCCTTCCCTTTTATTTTAAAATATAATAAGGCTTATGTGATCAACGTGGCCGGATTTATTAATTAGATTTTAATTAAAAGAGTACTACTTAGGATAGAGGTTCACGGACAAGTTTTTTACTAGCTAGCTTTCTTTGAGATGTAAAAGGAGAGGATCTAGTTTTGTTAGTTTGGGTCAGGTCGGTTAGAGTGTTGGACGCGTTACGACTGGTGGGTCACCTATATAAAAGGCAGCGTCGATCTTGTATCAGGGAGTTTTTAGATTGGTTTTTATCAGACGTGAAGAAAATACAGAAAAGCTACCATGTTTGGGTGGCACAAAATCCTTTGATTTGCTGCGTCGCCGCGAGAGCACAACGGGAGTTGCTAGCGAAATTGATTCTCATCTATCTTGTGCTAGTTCTGTGACTTTGGTTTCTTGCATCTCGTTTGATCCATAGTATTTGTTCGTCTTCATCTTCATCATCTGTTTTCTTGTGTTTTCGTTTGCCAAGTACCGTGAAAGATCGGACCGACGAACGACTCGCCATCTAGTCGAGTCTTCATCAAGTGGTATTCAGAGCTAAGGTTGTTCACGATATTGTGTTGATCAAGATGTCGACCTCGGTCAACAAGGGTTATGAGGTTGCCGCTGATTCTGAGGAAATAGTACGTCCAGTGTATGTGGATGATATTCCACAAAATATTCAGGATGGTTTTGACCACACATGCAACTACATCAAGCAATGTCATGATGCGCTCGGCAAAAGAATAGATGTCCTGATCACTCGGTTCGATGGTTTGGCTGACATCATCAATATGCCGGCAATGAATTCTGCACCACCACAGACTGCTCCGGCTGCTCCACTGCATTATGCACCACCAGCTCGCTATGGACATGCCGGTGTGCATGATCACCGTTTGGCGGCACAACCTCATGCTGAAGATGATGGTTTCGACGATGGCGTTGACCAGGCAGGGTACGCTCCACGACCACGACACTATGAGTCCCGTCCTGAAACTTCCGTTCGTGGTGGAGTGCATGACCGAGTTGGTCAAGCTGTGCGTGTGCCTTTGGATGATGGAATTGGGCGCATAAAAATTTCAATCCCTTCGTTCTCCGGCAAGTGCGAACCGGAAGGCTATTTGGAGTGGGAGATGCGTGTTGATCAAATTTTTGATGCCCATCATTATAGCAAGGAGAAGAAAGTTCAACTTGCTGGAATTGAGTTCACCGGTTACGCGCTAATTTGGTGGAATCAAATTTGTCGTTCAAGACATCGCCTGATGACTTGGCGAGGTATGAAAGAATTCATGAGGCGACGTTTTGTTCCTGAGCACTATAAAAGAGATATGTACAACAAGTTGCAGCGGCTCTCTCAAGGTAATATGAGTGTTGATGAATATTACAAGGAGATGGAATTGCTTATGATACGTACAGGGACAACGGAGGATCCGGAGGCGACCATGGCACGTTTCTTTAACGGGCTAAATATCGAGGTGCAGGATCTTGTTGAGATGGTGGTCTACTACAACATACAAGATCTTGTGCACCAAGCTGTGCGTGCGGAACAACAGATTAAGCGGCGCCAAGTCAACACAGTTCCCAGTACCACTTTAAACACATGGCGACGATCACAGTATAAGAATGAGGATGTCGGTCCTAGCTCCAGGGCGACATCATCAAATCGCTCTCATGGTTCCGTGCAAAAGGATGTTTCAAAATCAGGACTGTCGATGGTTGATTCTAGTGCACAGTCGACCGGACGCGCTAGTGACATAGAGTGTTTCAAATGTGGAGGAAGGGGACATATGAAGCGTGAATGTCCTAATGAGAAAAGAGTGTTGCTCACCAGAGATGGTTATGCATCCGCTAGTGATGAAGAGGCAGTTTTTGACACTTCTAGTGAAAAATATAAGGATGCTGAAAATGTGGTTACGAGTTTTGAAGCTGCTGAGTCATATCCTTCACTAAGGGTGCAACGAGTGCAAGAGGATCGCATAGAGGATAAGGGACAACGTTGGAATATTTTTCAGACTCAGTGCAAAATCAACAACACCAATTGTAAGTTGATTATAGATGGAGGAAACTACACCAACATGGTCAGCAAGGGATTGGTGGACGCTTTGGGGTTACCTACATGGAAGCACCCTCAGCCACACCGTGTTGAGTGGATGTATCATACAGGGAAGCTGAAGGTTACTCATAAGATCCGTGTGAACTTTTCTGTTGGCAATTATACTGATATGGTGATATGTGATGTCTTGCCAATGGATGTATGCCATTTATTGTTGGGGAGGCCGTGGCAATATGATCATGGAGCTGCACATGATGGAAGGTCCAATACTTATTCATTTTGGTATAATGGAAAATGAAATGTGTTGAGACTGATGTTTTCCAATGCCATCAAGGTAGATGCTAATGTTTCTCCACAACAAAAGATCGCAAAGGCTGCTTTGAAGCCGTCTTTGAAGCCGAGGACGGCTTCGATTCAAGAGGGAGAGGATGATGCACGCAACAATGGTTCTATTATTTTCCCAGTGCAAAACACAACAAGTTTACTTAGTGCTGCTCCACATACTGAACAGAAGACACAGTCGACCGTATATTTTGATGCAAATATATCAGGGACTTCAAGATATAATCTTCAGCATGTGTTGCAAGTTGGTTCTTTTTGCTTTGAGGTTCCACCGATTGAACCGAAGAAGGACCTCGTGTCACCCAACTTCCGGACTCCTCCAGGATGAACAAGGCTTTTCTCGTTTGGTGATCCAGATGGTTAACAGAAATCCAAAGCGTGCAAACGTCCTTCCCTTTTATTTTAAAATATAATAAGGCTTATGTGATCAACGTGGCCAGATTTATTAATTAGATTTTAATTAAAAGAGTACTACTTAGGATAGAGGTTCACGGACAAGTTTGTTACTAGCTAGCTTTCTTTGAGATGTAAAAGGAGAGGATCTAGTTTTGTTAGTTTGGGTCAGGTCGGTTAGAGTGTTGGACGCCGTTACGGCTGGTGGGTCACCTATATAAAAGGCAGCGTCAATCTTGTATCAGGGAGTTTTTAGATTGGTTTTTATCAGACGTGAAGAAAATACAGAAAAGCTACCATGTTTGGGTGGCACAAAATCCTTTGATTTGCTGCGTCGCCGCGAGAGCACGATGGGAGTTGCTAGCGAGATTGATTCTCATCTATCTTGTGCTAGTTCTGTGACTTTGGTTTCTTGCATCTCATTTGATCCATAGTATTTGTTCGTCTTCATCTTCATCATATGTTTTCTTGTGTTTTCGTTTGCCGAGTACCGTGAAAGATCGGACCGACGAACGACTCGCCATCTAGTCGAGTCTTCATCAAGATCAAAAAGAAATCACTATACCGCGTTGTGGTTTTTGATGCGTAGGTAAGAACGGTTCTTTGCTCAGCCCGTAGCAGCCATGTAAAACTTGCAACAACAAAGTAGAGGACGTCTAACTTGTTTTTGTAGGGCATGTTGTGATGTGATATGGTCAAGACATGATGCTAAATTTTATTGTATGAGATGATCATGTTTTGTAACACAGTTATCGGCAACTGGCAGCAGCTATATGGTTGTCGCTTTATTGTATGAAATGCAATCGCCATGTAATTACTTTACTTTATCACTAAGCGGTAGTGATAGTCGTAGAGGCAATAGTTGGCGAGACGACAACGATAATTCGATGAAGATCAAGGTGTTAAGCCGGTGACGATGGTGATCATGACGGTGCTTTGGAGATGGAGATCAAAAGCACAAGATGATGATGGCCATATCATATTACTTATATTGATTGCATGTGATGTTTATCTTTTATGTATCTTATTTTGCTTAGATTGACGGTAGCATTATAAGATGATCTCTCACTAAATTTCAAGGTATAAGTGTTCTCCCTGAGTATGCACCGTTGTGAAAGTTTGTCGTGCCAAGACACCACGTGATGATCGGGTGTGATAAGCTCTATGTTCACATACAACGGGTGCAAGCCAGTTTTGCACACGCGGAATACTCGGGTTAAACTTGACGAGCCTAGCATATGCAGATATGGCCTCGGAACACTGAGACCGAAAGGTCGAGCGTGAATCATATTGAAAAACAGTAAAACAGAGCCACCTAGGCCTTCTCACAGCAACTTGACACTCTCAACCATAGATTTACTCATTAACGCACTAGATCGCTCCCTTGTCCTACTATACACCGCCAGGATTTTTCACGTTGCCACACCATGCGCGTCCCGGCCAGCCAACGTTAATGGGCTGCTGCTCCCGAGATTGACCTCGACGCATTCTCCTAAGTCGAGCTGAGAAAACTGCGTGGCCCATACTTTTCTGGCTGGCCTTGCACGCACGAGAGAAGACCCCTTCCATCTAAAAAGAAAAGAAAGAGAGAGAACCCCCTCAGAAAAAACAAGAGAGAGAGATCATTCCCGGCCGCTCGCCTTCCCATATTCTTGTAACCGCTCCCAAAGTCTAATCCCACCTAATCGCAAATTACGCCAGCACACCATTAGTTAGATCCATCGTAGGTCTCATAATCGCAAATGACGCAGCGCATGTATGCATTTCTCGATCTCTCTCGATTTCTAATAAATTTCTAAGATCTTTTTTTTACCAATTCGTAATACTCCCTCCGTTCCTAAATATTTGTCTTTTAGATATTTCAAATGGACTATCACATATGAACATATATAGACATATTTTAGAGTATAGATTCACTCATTTTGCTCCGTATGTAGTCACTTATTGAAATCTCTAGAAACACAAACATTTAGAAACGGAGGAAGTAGTACATATCAATGTGAATAATTAATAAGATGGTCGCATGCATCGTCCAGATGCAGAGGACCGGGGGTCTATCCTCCTTTTCAAAAAAATATCAATGTGAAGAGGCTTTGTGAGTGAATGTCTTCCGAGTCATTTGACCGATTGAGCGACGCGGCGGCGGCACCGGTGAAGAAGCTGCTACCAGTCATCTGCAGTGTAACTTTGATCGGCCTGAGCTCCTGGGCGGAAAGCATCAGGTTCAGGTGTTCTGCCGCTGATTCGAGCCCCTTTGCTCCACTGATAACCCCAATCTCTACAACTACTCCAACGATAATGTAAGCAAATACTCACCTGAACTAACTCTTGCACATTGTTAGCAAATGATTGTGACCATGCATATTTGCATCAATCTCTCGGCTGGGTTCAATTGACTGCAAGTATGAGGAGGGCATCAAGGGTTGATGTCATCTTCAATTGTATTGTTTCTTATCTTCAAATAGTCGGGCGCAACAACGCGCGCCTTTATGTTCTAGTAGTAGATATGATCAACATAGTGATGTTCACCATTGAAAACTACTCCATCTCGATCGAACATGGTTTAGTTGATATGGATCACGTGATCACTTAGATGATTAGAGGGATGTCTGTCTAAGTGGGAGTTCTTAAGTAATTTGATTAATTGAACTTTAATTTATCATGAACTTAGTACCTAATATTATTTTGCATGTCTATGTTATTGTAGATAGATGGCTCGTGCTGTTGTTCCGTTGAATTTTAATGCGTTCCTTGAGAAAGCAAAGTTGAAATATGATGGTAGAAATTACATGGATTGGGTCCGTAACTTGAGGATTATCCTCATTGCTGCACAAAAGAATTACGTCCTGGAAGCACCGCTAGGTGCCAAACCCGTTGCAGGAGCAACGCCAGATGTTATGAATGTCTGACAGAGCAAAGCTGATGACTACTCGATAGTTCAGTGTGCCATGCTTTACGGCTTAGAACCGTGACTTCAACAGCGTTTTGAACGTCATGGAGCATATGAGATGTTCCAGGAGTTGAAGTTAATATTTTAAGCAAGTGCCCGGATTGAGAGATATGAAGTCTCCAATAAGTTCTATAGCTGCAAGATGGAGGAGAATAGTTCTGTCATTGAACATATACTCAAAATGTCTGGGTATAATAATCACTTGATTCAGCTGGGAGTTAATCTTCTGGATGATAGTGTCATTGACAGAATTCTTCAATCACTGCCACCAAGCTACAAGAGCTTCGTGATGAACTATAATATGCAAGGGATGGATAAGACTATTCTCGAGCTCTTCGCGATGCTAAAGGCTGCAGAGGTAGAAATCAAGAAGGAGCATCAAGTGTTGATGGTCAACAAGACCACCAGTTTCAAGAAAAAGGGTAAATGGAAGAAGGGGAACTTCAAGAACAACGGCAAGCAAGTTGCTGCTCAAGTGAAGAAGTCCAAGTCTGGACCTAAGCCTGAGACTGAGTGCTTCTACTGCAAATAGACTAGTCACTGGAAGCAGAACTGCCCCAAGTATTTGGCGGATAAGAAGGATGGCAAGGTGAATAAAGGTATATGTGATATACATGTTAGTGATGTGTACCTTAGTAATGCTCGCAGTAGCACCTGTGTATTTGATACTGGTTCTGTAGCTAATATCTGCAACTCGAAACAGGGACTACGGATTAAGCGAAGATTGGCTAAGGACGAGGTGACGATGCGCGTGGGAAATGGTTCCAAAGTCGATGTGATCGCGGTCGGCACGCTACCTCTACATCTACCTTTGGGATTAGTTTTAGACCTGGATAATTGTTATTTGGTGCCATCATTGAGCATGAACATTATATCTAGATCTTGTTTGATGCGAGACGATTATTCATTTAAATCTAAGAATAATGGTTGTTCTATTTATATGAGTAATATCTTTTATGGTCATGCACCCTTAAAGAGTGGTCTATTTTTGATGAATCTCGATAATAGTGATACACATATTCATAATATTGAAGCCAAAAGATGCAGAGTTGATAATGATAGTGCAACTTATTTGTGGCACTGCCGTTTAGGTCATATTGGTGTAAAGCGCATGAAGAAACTCCATTCTGATGGAATTTTGGAATCACTTGATTATGAATCACTTAGTACTTGCGAACCATTCCTCATGGGCAAGATGACTAAAATGTCATTCTCCGGAACAATGGAGCGAGCAGCAGATTTGATGGAAAACATACATACTGATGTATGTAGTCCGATGAATATAGAGGCTCGCGGTGTTGGGGAACGTAGTAATTTCAAAAAAAATCCTACGCACACGCAGGATCATGGTGATGCATAGCAACGAGAGGGGAGAGTGTTGTCTACGTACCCTCATAGACCGTTCGCGGAAGCATTATATCAACGCAGTTGATGTAGTCGTACGTCTTCACGATCCGACTGATCCAAGTACCGAAAGCATGGCACCTCTGAGTTCTGCACATGTTCGGCTCGGTGATGTCCTCGCCTTCTCGATCTAGCAAGAGGGGCGAAGTAGTAGATGAGTTCCGGCAGCATAATCGGCGTGGTGACGGTGTTGGTGAAGAACAATCTCCGCAGGGCTTCGCCTAAGCACTACGAAAACTATGACGGAGGATAAACTAGAGGGGACGGGGTTGCCGGCACACGGCTTGGTGTTTCTTGATGTGTCTTTGGTGCTAGCCCTGCCCCTCTATTTATATGTCGAGCCCTGGGGTCGAAACTTGGAGCAAAAGCCTCCTCAAAGTCGGTTTTGCTCGAAAGGCAAGAGTCCCACTCGGACTCCAGGACCAAATGCCACAATCCTTGGCGTCTGGCTCAGACGCCATGGGCCTTGGCGTCTAGCCCAGGGCCAGACGCCAGGGTCTCCGGCGTTTGGCCCCCTGGCCTCCGCAAAACTCCTTTTGCACCGACTTATAGCCCCATGGGCCTGGCCCCTTGGCCAAACCATATCATCCAATATATGAATCTTTACCTCCGGACCATTCCGGAGCTCCTCGTCATGTCCGTGATCTCATCCGGGACTCCGAACAGCATTCGATCACCAACATACATAACTCATAGTACTATATCGTCAATGAACGTTAAGCGTGCGGACCCTACGGGTTCGAGAACTATGTAGACATGACCGAGACACCTCTCTGGTCAATAACCAATAGCAGGACCTGGATGCCCATATTGGCTCCTACATATTCTACGAAGATCTTTATCGGTCAGACCGCATAACAACATACGTTGTTCCCTTTGTCATCGGTATGTTACTTGCCTGAGATTCGATCGTCGGTATCTCAATACCTAGTTCAATCTCTTTACCGGCAAGTCTCTTTACTCGTTCTGTAATACATCATCCCGCAACTAACTCGTTAGTTGCAATGCTTGCAAGGCTTATAGTGATGTGCATTACTGAGTGGGCCCAGAGATACCTCTCCGACAATCGGAGTGACAAATCCTAATCTCAAAATACGCCAACCCAACAAGTACCTTTGGAGACACCTGTAGAGCACCTTTATAATCACCCAGTTACGTTGTGACGTTTGGTGGCACAGAAAGTGTTCTCCGGTAAACGGGAGTTACATAATCTCATAGTCATAGGAACATGTATAAGTCATGAAGAAAGCAATAGCAACAAACTAAATGATCAAGTGCTAAGCTAACGGAATGGGTCAAGTCAATCACATCATTCTCCTAATGATGTGATCCCGTTAATCAAATGACAACTCATGTCTATGGTTAGGAAACTTAACCATATTTGATCAACGAGCTAGTCAAGTAGAGGCATACTAGTGACACTCTGTTTGTCTATGTATTCACACATGTATTATGTTTTCGGTTAATACAATTCTAGCATGAATAATAAACATTTATCATGATATAAGGAAATCAATAATAACTTTATTATTGCCTCTAGGGCATATTTCCTTCAGTCTCCCACTTGCACTAGAGTCAATAATCTAGTTCACATCGCCATGTGATTTAACATCAATAGTTCACATCACCATGTGATTAATACCCATAGTTCACATCGTCATGTGACCAACTCCCAAAGGGTTTACTAGAGTAAATAATCTAGTTCACATCGATATGTGATTAACACCCAAAGAGTACTAAGATTCTGATCATGTTTTGCTTGTGAGAGAAGTTTAGTCAACGGGTCTGCCACATTCAGATCCGTAAGTATTTTGCAAATTTCTATGTCAACAATGCTCTGCATGGAGCTACTCTAGCTTATTGCTCCCACTTTTAATATGTATCCAGATTGAGACTTTGAGTCATCTGGATCAGTGTCAAAACTTGCATCGACGTAACCCTTTACGATGAACCTTTTGTCACCTCCATAATCGAGAAACATATCCTTATTCCACTAAGGATAATTTTGACCAATGTCCAGTGATCTACTCCTAGATCACTATTGTACTCCCTTGCCAAACTCAGGGCAGGGTATACAATAGGTCTGGTACACAGATGGCATATTTTATAGAACCTATGGCCAAGGCATAGGGAATGACTTTCATTCTCTTTCTATCTTCTGCCGTGGTCAGGCTTTGAGTCTTACTCAGTTTCACACCTTGTAACACAGGCAAGAACTCTTTCTTTGACTGTTCCATTTTGAACTACTTCAAAATCTCGTCAAGGTATGTACTCATTGAAAAACTTATCAAGCATCTTGATCTATCTCCATAGATCTTGATGCTCAATATGTAAGCAGATTCACTGAGGTCTTTCTTTGAAAAACTCCTTTCAAACACTCCTTTATGATTTGCAGAATAATTCTACATTATCTCCGATCAACAATATGTCATTCACATATACTTATCAGAAATGTTGTAGTGCTCCCACTCACTTTCTTGTAAATACAGGCTTCACCGCAAGTCTGTATAAAACTATATGCTTTGATCAACTTATCAAAGCGTATATTCCAACTCCGAGATGCTTGCACCAGTCCATAGATGGATCGCTGGAGCTTGCATATTTTGTTAGCACCTTTAGGATTGACAAAACTTTTCTTGTTGCATCATATACAACTCTTCTTTAATAAATCCATTAAGGAATGTAGTTTTGTTTATCCATTTGCCAGATTTCATAAAATGTGGCAATTGCTAACATGATTCGGATAGACTTAAGCATAGATACGAGTGAGAAACTCTCATCGTAGTCAACACCTTGAACTTGTCGAAAACCTTTTGCGACAATTCTAGATTTGTAGATAGTAACACTACTATCAGCATCCGTCTTCCTCTTGAAGATCCATTTAATCTTAATGGCTCGCCGATCTTTGGGCAAGTCAATCAAAGTCCATACTTTGTTCTTATATATGGATCTTATCTCAGATTTCATGGCCTCAAGCCATTTTGCAGAATCTGGGTTCATCATCGCTTCCTCATAGTTCGTAGGTTCATCATGGTCAAGTAACATGACCTTCAGAACAGGATTACCATACCACTCTGGTGCGGATCTCACTCTGGTTTACCTACGAGGTTCGGTAGTAACTTGATCTGAAGTTACATGATCATCATCATTAGCTTCCTCACTAATTGGTGTAGTAGTCACAGGAACAGATTTCTGTGATGAACTACTTTCCAATAAGGGAGCAGGTACAGTTACCTCATCAAGTTCTACTTTCCTCCCACTCACTTCTTTCAAGAGAAATTCCTTCTCTAGAAAGGATCCATTCTCAGCAATGAATATCTTGCCTTCGGATCTGTGATAGAAGGTGTACCCAACATTTTCTTTTGGGTATCCTATGAAGACGCACTTCTCCGATTTGGGTTTGAGCTTATTAGGTTGAAACTTTTTCACATAAGCATTGCAACCTCAAACTTTAAGAAACGACAGCTTAGGTTTCTTGCCAAACCATAGTTCATACAGTGTCGTCTCAACGGATTTAGATGGTGCCCTATTTAACGTGAATGTAGCTGTCTCTAATGCATAACCCCAAATCAATAGTGGTAAATCGGTAAGAGACATCATAGATTGCACTATATCAAAAAAGTACGGTTATGACGTTCGGACACACCATTACGTTGTGGTGTTCCAGGTGGCATGAGTAGTGAAACTATTTCACATTGTTTTAACTGAAGGCCAAACTCGTAACTCAAATATTTTACTTCCGCGATCATATCGTAGAAACTTTTATTTTTGTTATGATGATTCTCCACTTCACTCTGAAATTCTTTGAACTTTTCAAATGTTTCAGACTTGTGTTTCATCAAGTAGATATACTCATATCTGCTCAAATCATCTATGAAGATTAGAAAATAATGATACCTGTCGTGACCTTAATATTCATCGGACCACATACATCAGTATGTATGATTTCCAACAAATCTGTTGCTCGCTCCATTGTTTCGGAGAACGGAGTCTTAGTCATCTTTCCCATGAGGCATGGTTCGCAAGCATCAACTGATTCATAATCAAGTGATTCCAAAATCCCATCAGCATGGATTTTCTTCATGCGCTTTACACCAATATAACCTAAACGGCAGTGCCATAAATAAGTTGCACTATCATTATTAACTTTGCATCTTTTGGCTTCAATATTATGAAAATGTGTATCACCACGATCGAGATCCAACAAACCATTTTCATTGGGTGTATGACCATAGAAGGTTTTATTCATGTAAACAGAACAACAATTATTCTCTAACTTACATGAATAACCGTATTGCAATAAACATGATCCAATCATATTCATGCTCAACGCAAACACTAAATAACATTTATTTTAGGTTTAACACTAATCCTGAAAGTATAGGGAGTGTGCGATGATGATCATATCAATCTTGGAGCCATTTCCAATACACATCGTCACTTCACCCTTAACTAGTCTCTGTTCATTTTGCAACTCCCGTTTCGAGTTACTATTCTTAGCAACTGAACTAGTATCAAATACTAAGGGTTTGCTATAAACACTAGTAAAGTACACATCAATAACATGTATATCAAATATACCTATGTTCACTTTGCCATCCTTCTTATCCGCCAATTACTTGGGGTAGTTCCGCTTCCAGTGACCAGTCCCTTTGCAGTAGAAGCACTCAATTTCAGGCTTAGGTCCAGACTTGGGTTTTTTCACTTGAGCAGCAACTTGCTTGCCGTTCTTTTTGAAGTCCCCCTTTCTTCCCTTTGTCCCTTTACTTGAAACTAGTGGTTTTGTTTACCATCAACACTTGATGCTTTTCTTGATTTCTACCTTCGTCGATTTCAGCATCACGAAGAGCTTGGGAATCGTTTCCGTTATCCCTTGCGTATTATAGTTCATCACAAAGTTCTACTAACTTGGTGATGGTGACTAGAGAATTCTGTCAATCACTATTTTATCTGGAAGATTAACTCCCACTTGATTCAAGCGATTGTAGTACCCAGACAATCTGAGCACATGCTCACTACTTGAGCTATTCTCCTCCATCTTTTAGCTATAGAACTTGTCGGAGACTTCATATCTCTCAACTCAGGTATTTGCTTGAAATATTAACTTCAACTTCTGGAACATCTCATATGGTCCATGAAGTTCAAAACGTCTTTGAAGTCCCGATTCTAAGCCGTTTAAGCATGGTGCACTTAAACTATCAAGTAGTCATCATATTGAGCTAGCCAAACGTTCATAACATCTGCATCTGCTCATGCAATAGGTTTGTCACTTAGCGGTGCATCAAGGACATAATTCTTCTGTGCAGCAATGAGGATAAACTTCAGATCACGGATCCAATCCGCATCATTGCTACTAACATCTTTCAACTTAGTTTCTCTAGGAACATATCAAAAATAAAACAGGGGAGCTAAACGCGAGCTATTGATCTACAACATAGATATGCTAATACTACCATGACTAAGTTCATGATAAATTTAAGTTCAATTATTCATATTACTTAAGAACTCCCACTTAGATAGACATCCCTCTAATCCCCTAAGTGATCACGTGATCCATATCAACTAAACCATGTCCGATCATCACGTGAGATGGAGTAGTATCAACGGTGAACATCACTATGTTGATCATATCTACTATATGATTCACGCTCGACCTTTCGGTCTCCGTGTTCCGAGGCCATATCTGTTATATGCTAGGCTCGTCAAGATTAACCTGAGTATTCCGCGTGTGCAACTGTTTTGCACCTGTTGTATTTGAACGTAGAGCCTATCACGCCCGATCATCACGTGGTGTCTCAGCACAAAGAACTTTCGCAATGGTGCATACTCAGGGAGAACACTTATACTTTGATAAATTAGTGAAGGATCATCTTATAATGCTACCGTCAATCAAAGCAAGATAAGATGCATAAAAGATAAACATCACATGCAATCAATATAAGTGATATGATATGGCCATCATCTTCTTGCGCTTGTGATCTCCATCTCCGAAGCACCGTCATGATTACCATCATCACCGGCGCGACACCTTAATCTCCATCGTAGCATCGTTGTCGTCTCGCCAATCTTATGCTTCTACGACTATCGCTACCGCTTAGTGATAAAGTAAAGCATTACAGGGCGATTGCATTGCATACAATAAAGCGACAACCATATGGCTCCTGCCAGTTGCCGATAACTCGGTTACAAAACATGATCATCTCATACAATAAAATTTAGCATCATGTCTTGACCATATCACATCACAACATGCCCTGCAAAAACAAGTTAGACGTCCTCTACTTTGTTGTTGCAAGTTTTACGTGGCTGCTACTGGGCTTAGCAAGAACCGTTCTTACCTACGCATCAAAACCACAACGATAGTTTGTCAAGTTGGTGATGTTTTAACCTTCGCAAGGACCGGGCGTAGCCACACTCGGTTCAACTAAAGTTGGAGAAACTGACACCCGCCAGACACCTGTGTGCAAAGCACATCGGTAGAACCAGTCTCGCGTAAGCGTACGCGTAATGTCGGTCCGGGCCGCTTCATCCAACAATACCGCCGAACCAAAGTATGACATGCTGGTAAGCAGTATGACTTATATCGCCCACAACTCACTTGTGTTCTACTCGTGCATATGACATCTACGCATAAAACCTGGCTCGGATGCCACTGTTGGGGAACGTAGTAATTTCAAAAAAATTCCTACGCACACGCAGGATCATGGTGATGCATAGCAACGAGAGGGGAGAGTGTTGTCTACGTACCCTCATAGACCGTTCGCGGAAGAGTTATATCAACGCGGTTGATGTAGTCGTATGTCTTCACGATCCGACCAATCCAAGTACCGAAAGCACAGCACCTCCGAGTTCTGCACACGTTCGGCTCGGTGACGTCCTCGCCTTCTCGATCCAGCAAGAGGGCCGAAGTAGTAGATGAGTTCCGGCAGCACGATGGCGTGGTGACGGTGTTGGTGAAGAACAATCTCTGCAGGGCTTCGCCTAAGCACTATGAAAACTATGACAGAGGATAAACTAGAGGGGACGGGGTTGCCGGCACACGGCTTGGTGTTTCTTGATGTGTCTTTGGTGCTAGCCCTGCCCCTCTATTTATATGTTGAGCCCTGGGGTCGAAACTTGGAGCAAAAGCCCCCTCAAAGTCGGTTTTTCTCGAAAAGCAAGAGTCCCACTCGGACTCCAGGACCAAACGCCACAATCCTTGGCGTCTGGCCCAGACGCCATGGGCCTTGGCGTCTGGCCCCAGGGCTTAGGGCCAGACTCCAGGGTCTCCGGCGTTTGGCCCAGACGCCATGGGCCCAGGGCCAGACGCCAGGGTCTCCGGCGTTGGGCCCCCTGGCCTCCGCAAAACTCCTTTTGCACCGACTTATAGCCCCATGGGCCTGACCCCTTGGCCAAACCATATCATCCAATATATGAATCTTTACCTCCGAACCATTTCGGAGCTCCTCATCATGTCCGTGATCTCATACGGGACGCCAAACAGCATTCGATCACCAACATACATAACTCATAGTACTATATCGTCAACGACCGTTAAGCGTGCGGACCCTATGGGTTCGAGAACTATGTAGACATGACCAAGACACCTCTCTGGTCAATAACCAATAGCAGGACCTGGATGCCCATATTGGCTCCTACATATTCTACGAAGATCTTTATCGGTCAGACCACATAACAACATACGTTGTTCCCTTTGTCATCGGTATGTTACTTGCCCGAGATTCGATCGTCGGTATCTCAATACCTAGTTCAATCTCGTTACGGGAAAGTCTCTTTACTCGTTCCATAATACATCATCCCGCAACTAACTCATTAGTTGCAATGCTTGCAAGGCTTATAGTGATGTGCATTACCGAGTGGGCCCAGAGATACCTGTCCGACAATCGGAGTGACAAATCCTAATCTCGAAATGTGCCAACCCAAAAAGTACCTTTG
Source organism: Triticum urartu (assembly GCF_056163025.1). NCBI lineage: Eukaryota > Viridiplantae > Streptophyta > Magnoliopsida > Poales > Poaceae > Triticum > Triticum urartu. The sequence continues at coordinate 416,641,335 of NC_141877.1, read as the reverse complement.
GAGACACCTGTAGAGCACCTTTATAATCACCCAGTTACGTTGTGACGTTTGGTGGCACACAAAGTGTTTCTCCGGTAAATGGGAGTTGCATAATCTCATAGTCATAGGAACATGTATAAGTCATGAAGAAAGCAATAGAAACAAACTAAACGATCAAGTGCTAAGCTAACGGAATAGGTCAAGTCAATCCCATCATTCTCCTAATGATGTGATCCCGTTAATCAAATGACAACTCATGTCTATGGTTAGGAAACTTAACCATCTTTGATGAACGAGCTAGTCAAGTAGAGGCATACTAGTGACACTCTGTTTGTCTATCTATTCACACATGTATTATGTTTCCGAATAATACAATTCTAGCATGAATAATAAACATTTATCATGATATAAGGAAATCAATAATAACTTTATTATTGCCTCTAGGGCATATTTCCTTCACGCAGCGGGTACCGTTATTTTCTCACCTTCACAGATGATTTAAGAAGATATGGGTATATCTACTTGATGAAACACAAGTCTGAAACATTTGAAAAGTTCAAAGAATTTCAGAGTGAAGTGGAAAATCATCGTAACAAGAAAATAAAGTTTCTACGGTCTAATCGTGGAGGAGAATATTTGAGTTACGAGTTTGGTCTTCATTTGAAACAATGCGGAATAGTTTTGCAACTCATGCCACCCGGAACACCACAGCGTAATGGTGTGTCCGAACGTCGTAATCGTACTTTACTAGATATGGTGTGATATATGATGTCTCTTACTGATTTACCGCTATCGTTTTGGGGTTATGCTTTAGAGACGGCTGCATTCACGTTAAATAGGGCACCATCTAAATCCGTTGAAACGACGCCTTATGAACTGTGGTTTGGTAAGAAACCAAAGTTGTCATTTCTTAAAGTTTGGGGCTGCGATGCTTATGTGAAAAAGTTTCAACCTGATAAGCTCGAACCCAAACCGGAGAAATGTGTCTTCATGGGATACCCAAGGAGACTGTTGGGTACACCTTCTATCATAGATCCGAAGGCAAGACATTCGTTGCTAAGAATGGATCCTTTCTGGAGAAGGAGTTTCTCTCGAAAGAAGTGAGTGGGAGGAAAGTAGAACTTGATGAGGTAACTGTACCTTCTCCCTTATTGGAAAGTAGTTCATCACAGAAATTTGTTCCTGTGACTCCTACACCAATTAGTGAGGAAGCTAATGATGATGATCATGTAACTTCAGATCAAGTTACTACCGAACCTCGTAGGTCAACCAGAGTAAGATCCGCACCAGAGTGGTACGGTAATCCTGTTCTGGAGGTCATGTTACTTGACCATGACGAACCTACGAACTATGAGGAAGCGATGATGAGCCCAGATTTCGTAAAATGGCTTGAGGCCATGAAATCTGAGATGGGATCCATGTATGAGAACAAGGTGTGGACTTTGGTTGACTTGCCCGATGATCGGCAAGCCATCGAGAATAAATGGATCTTCAAGAAGAAGACTGATGCTGACTGAGGGAGTCCTGGATTAGGGGGTGTTCGGACAGCCGGACTATACCTTCAGCCGGACTCCTAGACTATGAAGATACAAGATTGAAGACTTTGTCCCGTGTCCGGGAGGGACTTTCCTTGGCGTGGAAGGCAAGCTTGGCAATACGGATATACAGATCTCCTACCATTGTAACCGACTCTATGTAACCCTAACCCTACCCGGTGTCTATATAAACCGGAGGGTTTTAGTCCGTAGGACAACGTACACATCAACAATCATACCATAGGCTAGCTTCTAGAGTTTAGCCTCCTCGATCTCGTGGTAGATCTACTCTTGTACTACCCATATCATCAATATTAATCAAGCAGTACCTCCATAGAGAGGGCCCGAACCTGGGTAAAACTTCGTGTCCCTTGCCTCCTGTTACCATCCGTCCTAGACGCACAGTTCGGGACCCCCTACCCGAGATCCGCCGGTTTTGACACCGACATTGGTTCTTTCATTGAGAGTTCCTCTGTGTCGTCGCCATCAGGAAGGATGCCTCGCCCCGTCTTTAAAGATGGCACCATTGCTAAGGGAGCTTTGGCTGTCGGCCAAACCCTCCAGCTAGGTGGTTTTCTTATGACCGCCTGTTCGGCTTCTGCGCCGACGATGACCTCTCGAGTCATCGAAAACAATCTTCATGTCAGCTCAGAACTCGCCGAGCAGTTAGATCCAATGGAGCTCTCCTCCATAAACGAGCTCTTGGATCGCTTCGCCGCCCTGGGAGTCGCTACGGATTACGACCAGATTGGGCCTAAACCCGATCTGAGAGAGATTAACTCTCCCCAAGTCACCCATCATGTTGCCGTGGTAGAGGGACAGTGCGGCGACCCTTCATCTATCTTAAGGACTCGCTACATCCGGATTCCCGATCCCTCCAAGCCGGATACCCGCAGAGGGGAGGATATCACTCAAGACCTGAACTTAGAGTCAGGCGACGGGCTGGATTCATTGGACAACACCCAGGGATCCAAATTTTCGAGTTCGGAAATTCCTCGGCCTCTGAGCCTCAGACGAGGTGAGGCTTCGAATTTAACTCCACCCACCCACCCCAACATAAGCGATCTATCCAAAATCAGGCAAGAGCCCGACGAAACAGTACATCATTACTGGGCCAGATTCCTCCTGGTTAAGAACAGGCTAAGGGACTGCCGCGAGGAAGACGCAATCTCAATCTTCTGCAATAATTGCACAGACAAGGGAATACTCAATGCCATAAGTCGCCATGATATTACATGCTTCGCTGACTTGGCGTCCATTGTACGAAAGTACTGTGCGATGGAAAGCGACTGGAAAACCAAAATAAAATTTTGGGACAATCCGGCCCTGAATACAAACCCAGTCCGAAATAAAAGGGTGCATCATCACCAGACACCCGGGTCAAACACCAAAAAGCAAAAACCCTCTACAGGGCATGGAACCGTACTGAAAGGATGGCTTAATGGACCCTGTAAAATTCACAGTACAGAGGACGCCACACCAACTCACAGCCTTAGAGCATGTTGGATACTCCGGCAGGTGGCCAAAATTGGCGAAAATCTCCTAATTCCAGAGGCCACAGAAAAGCCACCCCAGAGACACCAATACGGTATTAACAGTCTTCGAGACTTTCGCATCAAATAATATGCGAAAAAGGACACTCCGCAGCCTTGCCGAAGTCTACCAAGTAGCAACAATAAACCCATGGAGTGACACGGCTATTACCTTTAACGCCAGTGATGAACCTAAATTCCGAACAGCCCGAGCACCAGCCGCATTGGTCCTCGGTCTAATAGTGGATGGCTTTCGTCTTACCAAGGTACTCATGGACGGCGGCAGCGGATTGAACCTCATTTACGAGGAAACCCTTCAAAAAATGGAAATAGACTGGAACCGCATTGAGCGAAGCAGCACAACCTTTAGAGGAATAATCCCCAGTCGGGAAGCACACTGTACAGGAAAAATCACACTAGATGTGGTGTTCGGCATGCCGGATAATTACAGGTCCGAAGAGATCATGTTCCATGTGGCTCCGTTCAGCAGCGGTTATCACGCTCTGCTAGGGCGGGAAGCGTTTACAATCTTCCAAGCAATACCCCATTACGGGTACATGAAGCTCAAGATGCCCGGGCCTAACGGGATCATCACTCTCGCTAGTGATCCGGACACAGCACTTCGCGCCAAAAACAAGACAGCCGCACTGGCCCTCGAGGCACTATCCGAAGCCCTAGCGGCTGAGGAACTGACTGCACTGCGCTCTATGGTGAATAGGGATGATGTGGTACTCGACAAAAGATCCAAGTCCACCTCCTTTAAACCGGCGGACGAAATAGTCAAATTCCAAGTCCATCCAACGGACCCCAATAAAACAGCCTCCATCGGGGCACAGTTAAACCCTGATGTAGACGCCGCACTGCGAGAGTTCCTACGAGAGAACTGGGACATTTTCGCCTGGCACCCTTCAGACATGCCAGGAATCCCACGCAGGCTGGCCTAGCACAGCTTAAATATCCAAACAGGATTCAAACCGGTCAAACAGACTGACGGTGTCCTGGACTAGGGGGTACTCACCACGTCGTCTCCCAATCTATTAGATTGGGCTGAGGACCCCCGTGGCCGTATACTCATGGGCCAGTTCGGACGGCTGCCGCATACAAGGAAGATTCCACAAGACTTGGCGATCAAGACAAGGACTTCTCCCCACCGGCGTATTCGGCTAGGACTCTTGTTATCCTAGGCCTCCGGTGCATTATATAAACCGAGGCCAGGCTAGTCGATAAGGGGACAATATATACAACAATCATACCATAGGCTAGCTTCTAGGGTTTAGCCTCCTTGATCTCGTGGTAGATCTACTCTTGTACTACCCATATCATCAATATTAATCGAGCAGGACATAGGGTTTTACCTCCATCAAGAGGGCCCGAACCTGGGTAAAAACATCGTGTCCCTTGCCTCCTGTTACTATCGATCCTAGACGCACAGTTCGGGACCCCCTACCCGAGATCCGCCGGTTTTGACACCGACATTGGTGCTTTCATTGAGAGTTCCGCTGTGTGATCGACAAAAGGATCGATGGCTCGCCTGCAGATCAACTGCGACTTCGGCGTCTTCGTCACCAGCTCGACTGGTCACCTTGGTTCGACCAAGAATTGCGCCCCATGTTCGGATCACCATGTCCGGATGAGGGCCTTCATCAAACATCAACTCCGATCTCTATCAAGATCACGGAGGAATCATCTATGGAGCTCGGGGGCTCAACATCAACATTGCCCTCAAGCGACCGTGCTGTTTTTCTGGACAGCGAACTCGTATCTGCCACCACCACCTCCTCGAGTATCTCTTTGACGATCGCTTTGGTGGAATTGTGCGGAATTGAGTCTACAACAACCCTGGAAAATTTCGTCGAGTTCCGATGGAGGAATCTCTGGCAATCCATGATATACCGGAGCCCCGTCAAATCTGGACAGGAATTTGGATGAGTTTAGGGCATGGTGTCCAGCTTCTAGCTCGTACGTCCTTTGAAAAATCCAACCGTTGATCGGCTGCGGAATTCCTATATCTACCACCTCTCAAAATTTCGGCTCGATCCGACCGTCCAAACTCCTGGAACCTTCCGATTAGTGCATCACTTTTCGGATCTGTTTTCTGCGCGAAAACGAATCCGACCCGAGTTCATCTTTTTTATGAACAGGATTTCGGACATCCCTTTTGAAGGAAGTTTTGTATGGGGTATTGTGTTTTGTTCCCGAACACATCCCACTAACTGTAAGATCTTTTGAACATGATCTTCAACATCATGCTGGGGTCAAACCAGTCCGGCAATATTACTCCACGGCTGCCGACCTGCGCTAGACACGGCGTCACTTTGTTGAGCCGAGCTCAACTTCTTCGGATCATCATCTCGGCAAGCCGAACAAGAGCCCGGCATCGCGAAGGATAAATCATCACCAACATCGCCGCCCCACGGATCACACGGAGCGGGCATACCGGCATCGCCGCACGGTCGCTTCATCAAGCCGGCATCGACCATGTCACGACCTGCATCGATAGGGCCGCACTATTGCTTCTTCAAGCTGGTGTCCATAATGCCGACCTACTTCGACTAATCGGCTGACATCGAGACTTCAACATCTCGGCTAGACCGGGGGCTTCATCATCTCTTCATCAACCTACTCCGGTAACGGGTGTGCGGATCGAGTCCCAATTTTGGGAATCACCTTCCTTCGGATTGCTACAACAAATAAACCAGGTGCTATTAATCCCAGTATTTTTTGCTTGTTTGGGTTCATTTTTCCCAAGGAATTATTACTCTGGTTTGTCCATCATATGTACACAGGTCTATCAAATGGTGGCCGCATTAACGACGGTCGCATGGTGGTCCGGTCAGTCTCCGTACATAGTCCGGCGAATGCCGCATCCGGAACTCGGACCGACCTGTGAATTCAGGCTTTGCCACGCCCTTACCGCATCACGCCGACGCCCTGCATCGACATTGACTTCGGCGCCAGGCCATATTTCTTTTATTACTCACTTTGCATAAATTATTGATTATGCAACGATTTTTTATTATTATTACTATTATCTCCGGTTTGCACTATTTTATGTGGCACAGGAAAATGATCCAGCCGGACTATATCCTTTGGCGTCACCTCGGCTGGACGGGGGGCTTCGTCAACACTTCATTACCCCATGCCAGGGACTTCGGCATCACTCTGCCGGCCTGCATTGTCCGTGCTATGTCACCACTTCGGAGTGCCGAGCTCTTTGCTCCGCCACCTCGGGACCGGCTTGGGGGATGGCACCTTGTCCCGCATCAAGCTCGGACCACGTCATCAATACCGAACACATTAACCAGCTAAGTTGCCTTCATGCTCAAAGTTTTAAATTTTTAACTTGTGTTCAGCTCGACCAAGCATTATACTTTTTTGGAAAAAAGTTGCTTGTAAAATTTCCTTGTCCAAACTTTGTTTGTGACGCATAAATTCAAATACCCCGTTTACTTGGGGGCTTCCTTTATGAAGCTTTTCCTGTTGCATATGATTATACTTGTACGGCTTCGTTCCTTGTTCGTGTATTACGCCACAATATGCACCATATTGACTTAAGCGATTTGCAAGCTGGGTTGCCTCGCTCCTGTGTTTACCCCTACGTTCCCGATTGTTCGGCTAGGGAGTAAAGGGAGCACCTCTCCGATTGTCACGATCGGGTCACCCGAGCCGGACCTCAGACTGGATGAAGCCGAAAGCTAGCGCTTTTATAGTTATTCAATGATGGTCGGCACACAACGGAACTCATGAGTACAAAAAATCTATTGCACAAGTCTCATAATAACAATGAGCACCGAAGAAAGGTATCGATGGGGGTACTATTTTCTTTGAAGATGCTTCTTACTCTTTGCAGTAATATAGCATAAGTTCCCTGAGCGCGCTTTGTCTGTTATAGCCTTATGGCCTGATTGCCTGGTTATTGGAAACACCGTCGATATTCTCGACCGATGGAGTACATAACACTTTTCGGTCCTTAACCGAAGAGGGAGAAGCCGACGGTCGGTTAAGACGCGTTTACAGTTCGTTTGAACATAGATATGATATAAGTACTTCGGTACATGCAATCATTCTTCTACCCAAGTCACTTGGGGGCTCTTAAGTTTATTTGAGCCGTTTTATAATAAGTGTTCTTCTTCTCAGTCGTTCCAAAGTTCTATTTTTATTATTATTTATCACTCCTTTTTTTGACGCGAGTGTGCGGTCACTAGCCGGGGAGCCTAATTTCTCTCTCAAAGCCGCTAGAGTTTAGTTTGCTAAACTGGCCTAATGAGAAGTACTCCGCCCTCGGGATAGGAGGTTGAAGCCGTAGGCTGACCCGCTCGAAGTCTTGAGATAGGATGTGTCATGTTAAAGGACGACAGAAGCACTTCTTTTTTCTAAGACCAATTTTCGGATTGGCACCGAACACTTGATCTTGTTCGAACGTCATGTTTTTACTGACATTTCTTGGTTTTCCAAGCTTTTTGGCACTTTTAAACTATTTGTGCTTTTCCAGCATTAGACTCGCAGTGCAACGCCGGACACCTTTAGGGATTCGGCAAAAACATTCTCAGATATTGCTATATATGCATCGGTTTCGAATTGTGTCTTCAGTCAATAGTTGGGTTGCCCGGCTCCTGCACTTGCTTCCTACGTTCCGTTTTGTTCGGCTAGGCGTGCAAAGGGAGAACCACTGCGATTGTGCTTCCAGCTCACATGGTTAAGCACCTTAGTGGAGAAAGCCGAAAACTGACTGTCACAATAAGCGTAAACTGGTCAGCGATCCGATGACTATGACGGGCCATTCATAACATTGGCCGAAGTGTTTATGGCTTGACCTCGACTGTCGCCGAACACTACCGGGGGCTATTAACTGGCCTCCCAAACTAAATCCTCGATATTTTGCTCTTACATTCGAGCTGAGGTTTCATGATCATGCTTAGCATGACAACCCAAAGAAAGGAACCGATAGCAGGACTATTTTCTTTGAAATACATTTCTTCTGTTAAACGGTAATATAACATATCTCTCTGCGTATCTTTGTTTATAAAACCGTATGGCCAGACTGCCTTGTTTGTTGTAAATCTTTGCCCTCATAAAGGCTTTATAAAGTAGGACAAACACTCCTCGGCTACTGGCCGAGGAGGTGGAAGCCGATGGTCGGTCAACAAAGTTTTGTACAATGCGGATCCGAGCATTAATGACGTAAAGTACTTGGATACATAGAGTCATTACACATAATTTGTGATTTTACTATGGATATTGATCCTTAATTCGGCCACCCGTGCCCGCATTAAGGCTCGGGGGCTACTGGGCTTCGGGCTTATTATTTACAAATATTAAAGGGGTACATCGATCCCCTAATCTGGTGTTGCCACCCGACCAGTGTCTCGGGGGCTACTGCATTGCTTGTCCAATGCAGAAAATTTTATGTGCAATATAGTTTCCGAGGAGATTTTGATCCTCAGGTTGGTCGTCCGCACCCAACCTGAGTCTCGAGGACTGAGCACGCCGCTTTTAGTGTCCCGAAGTATTCTGCCGAGCTAGGACTTGATCCTCAGGCCGATTTTGCAAATCAACCTGAGTCTCAGCGGCTACTGGGATCAGCGGTCTTATGTCATCCTTCATGTGCATCTTGGGTTTTAGACCGATACACACCTTGAGGGCTACTGGCTATATATCTCGGCAGAGAATAAATTGCACCAATAAAAAATATTGACAAAAAATCGTCCCATAGTCGGGGTGGTGCACCACCTCGGAAGCAGTCCGGCATAAAGCTCGGGCGCTAGTGGCTGGCTCCATAGAGGGCATTTCCGGCATTAAGCTCGGCTAAACTCCTTCAACTTTTTTGAACCAAGGTGATATGACACCTCGGATATAGTCCGGCATTGGAGCTTGGACACAGTCCGGCATTGGAGCTTGGATACATTTCGGCGCTAGAGCTGGGAAGCGGTCCGGTGTTGGTGCTCGGCTGCAAAAGATACCTCGAATGCAGTCCGGCGTTGGAGCTCGGACGCGAGAGGACCCTGCCTCCCGGGAACAACTTCAAACCCGAGGTGTGGCATAAAAATAAACAAGGCATTGATAAAGGCCAGAAACTTAAAGGGGCTCCTCGGATACCCGACGTGTAAACTCGTCGAATGCATTTCGGCGATCCTCAAGATCGAAGATAAAGAAGATTTGTTGAACCAGTTTTCAAGACCGGCAACCGAAGATGAAGAACAGTTCGGAAGAATCGAGGAGCGTCCCTAACTTGAAGACCGGTTCAGGGGGCTACTAACGGTGTCCTGGACTAGGGGGTACTCACCACGTCGTCTCCCGATCTATTAGATTGGGCTGAGGACCCCCGTGGCCATATACTCATGGGCCAGTTCGGACGGCTGCCGCATACAAGGAAGATTCCACAAGACTTGGCGATCAAGACAAGGACTTCTCCCCACCGGCGTATTCGGCTAGGACTCTTGTTATCCTAGGCCTCCGGTGCATTATATAAACCGAGGCCAGGCTAGTCGATAAGGGGACAATATATACAACAATCATACCATAGGCTAGCTTCTAGGGTTTAGCCTCCTTGATCTCGTGGTAGATCTACTCTTGTACTACCCATATCATCAATATTAATCGAGCAGGACGTAGGGTTTTACCTCCATCAAGAGGGCCCGAACCTGGGTAAAAACATCGTGTCCCTTGCCTCCTGTTACTATCGATCCTAGACGCACAGTTCGGGACCCCCTACCCGAGATCCGCCGGTTTTGACACCGACACAGACTCTTCGGCATTTTTCCGAACCTAAGAGACAGGCCATGGGAGAGGAGCTAGCAAAGCTATTGGAGGCCAGATTCATCAGAGACATAAAACATCAGGACTGGCTAGCAAACCTGGTGATGGTACCAAAGAAGGACAAATCCTGGTGCCTGTGTGTTGATTTTAAAGACCTTAACAAGGCTTGCCCAAAGGATCCCTTCCCCCTCCCCCGCATCGATCAAATTATCGACGCTACCGTAGGACACGATTCGTTGTGTTTCCTCGACGCATATTCCGGCTACCATCAAATCAAGATGGCAGAGCCAGACCAAGCCGCAACGACATTTATCACACCATACGGCCCATTCTGCTTCAACACGATGCCCTTCGGGCTCAAAAACGCCGGCGCAACATATCGGCGCATGATTCAGACATGTCTGGCAAACCAGATCAGCAAAATAGTAAAAGCATATGTAGATGATGTGGTCGTCAAAACAAGACATGTCGAATCTCTAGTAGACGACTTGAGGCTCACATTTGATAACCTTCAAACATACGACATCAAGCTCAACCCGGAAAAATGCGTTTTCGGCGTTCCAGCCGGAAAGCTCTTGGGCTTCATTGTATCCGGTAGAGGAATTGAAGCAAATCCAGCCAAGATCTGAGCTCTGTCGCAACTGGATATCCCAAAGGACCTCAAACAAATACAAAAGTTAACCGGATGCGTGGCGGCTCTAAGCCGCTTTATCTCCCGCTTGGGAGAAAAGGCCCTACCCCTTTACCGCCTCCTTCGGCGCACCGAACACTTCGAATGGACGGATGCAGCCACGGCCAGACTCGATGAAATAAAAGCCATACTGGCAACAAACCCAGTCCTGGCCGCGCCAAACATTGGCGAACCAATGTTATTATACATTGCAGCAACACATCAGGTTGTAAGCGCAGTGCTCGTCGTCGAACGAGAAGCAGACGGACACAAATTCCCCCTTCAAAAGCCGGTCTATTATGTGTCCACTGTCCTCACTCCTTGCAAATCACGGTACCCGCATTATCAAAATATCGCGTATGCAGTATTCATGGCATCCCGAAAGCTACGACACTACTTTCAAGAGTGTTCAATAATAGTAGCCTCGGAAGTACCACTTAACGATATTATAAACAACCGTGACGCAATGGGCCGGATTGCAAAATGGGCCATTGAGCTGCTCCCGTTCGACATAACTTATAAGCCACGGCGATCCATCAAGTCGCAAGTCTTGGCCGACTTCGTCGCAGAATGGACGGAGGCCGAACTCCCTAAAGAGTACGGCACATATTCAAATTGGATCATGCATTTCGACGGCTCCAAGATGTTGGCCGGACTGGGGGCTGGCGTCGTTTTGACGTCCCCCACAGGAGACACAGTTCAGTACGTACTCCAGATTATGTACACGGACTCCAACAATGCAGCCGAATATGAGGCCCTTTTACATGGTCTCCGGATGGCAGTATCCATGGGCATTCAACGCCTAGAGGTGCGCGGGGACTCGAACCTCGCAATATCCCAAATAAATGGAGGCTTCGACGCCAAGGATCCAAAAATGGCAGCTTACCGCAACGCCGTCCTAAAAATTTCAGCTCGGTTCGAGGGGCTTGAATTTCACCATATAGCCCGGGAAAATAATCAGGCGGCAGATGTCCTGGCATGCATCGGCGCAAAATGCGATGTAGTCCCCCCCCCCAACATCTTCTTGGAAAGGCTGTTCAAGCCATCCATAGTATGGGAAGGGGAGCCAAACAATAACAACCCGGACCCAACCGCACTGCCCGACACCGAACATTCTGACACAATCGGAGGCTCTGCCAATGAAATAACACCTTCAGCCCACGTAATAATGGTCGTCATCGCCCCGTGGACAGAACCATTCCTCGCCTACCTTACTAGGCAGGAACTCCCCGAGGACCAAAATGAGGCACGCTGCATAGTGTGGCGATCCAAAGCCTACAGAGTCCACGAGGGAGAGCTTTATAAGCAAAGCACTACCGGAGTCCTTCAAAGGTGCATCTCCGAAGAGGAGGGGCGGAACCTCCTGGCTGAAATTCATGCCGGACTGGGTGGTCATCACGCTGCAGCTCGGTCCCTTGTAAGCAAGGCCTTCCGTACAGGCTTTTATTGGCCGACGGCCCGGGCAGACGCTCAGGACTTAGTCCAACGATGCACCGGTTGCCAGCTCTTTGCAAACCAAAGCCATATGCCACCCACCGCCCTCCAAACTATCCCCATTACTCGGCCCTTCGTGGTCTGGGGGCTTGACATGGTTGGACCCCTTAAAGACGGAACCCACAAGCAAAAATACTTACTGGTCATGGTGGATAAGTTCACCAAATGGATAGAAGCCAAGCCTGTTAAGACGGCCGAATCCGGACCGGTGATAGACTTTATATCTGGGGTCGTACACCGTTACGGCGTTCCCCACAGCATCATCACTGATAACGACACGAACTTCATGGCCGACGAGGTAAAACTCTGGTGCAAAAACATGGGCATCAAGCTCGATTATGCTTCCGTCTATCACCCACAAACTAACGGCCAGGTCGAATGTGCAAATGGTCTTATCATGAGCGGCATCAAACCCAGATTAGTGCGGTCCCTCAAGGAATCTAACACGCACTGGGTAGAGGAGCTCGACTCCGTACTCTGGGGGCTGCGGACCATGCCGAATCGCACCACCGGATACACACCATTCTTTATGGTGTACGGCGCAGAGGTAGTTTTGCCCTGCGACACAATTCATGACTCACCTCGAGTGCGCATGTACGAAGAAAGAGAAGCCGAGCTCGATCGGCAGGACAGCTTAGACGCATTGGAGGAGGAGCATGACGTGGCAAAAGCCCGTTCCGCATTCTGTCAACAGCAGGCTCAAAGATACCAAAGCAGAGAAGTACGGGCCAAAAATTACAACGTTGGCAAATTAGTTCTACGACTACCAGACAAGAAAAAGGACAAACTCAAGCCCAAGTGGGAAGGCCCCTTCATAATTGACCAAGTCCTGACTGGTGGAGCGTACCTCCTGCGAGATGCATCGGATAACCGACTCGAGCCGAACCCATGGAACGCAGCCCGTCTCCGAAGATTCTATGCCTAGCGCCGGACTCTATGTTCGTCTCCTTCCTCTGTCCATTTTTTATATATTTTCTGTCTTACATTTCTCTTCTTCTCTCTCTCTCTCTTATAGCCTTTAAAGGCTCATAAAGTGACGCGCTATCCGCGCTCATTAAACCTGGGGGCTTCTTTAAACAGAAGCTTATTCATACGGGCTTCATGCCCAACACATGTGTCACACTTCCGCATGTACCTTTTATTCACCATTATATGCATCGATATGACTTAAGTTTTGGCCAAGCTAGGTTGCCTGGCTCCTGTGCTTACCCCTACGTTCCCGATTGTTCAGCTAGGTGGTAAAGGGAGCACCTCTGCGATTGTTATTGCCAGGTCAGCCGGACATGTACCTCAGACTGGGTGAAGCCGAAAGCTAGCGTTCTTAAGAGAATATTCGGTCGGTGAACTAAAGATGATCTTTTTTATCTATACGCCCCCACATGTTTTTCCCGCGTTTCTTTTCGCAGCATGGACATGCACCTTAGGGCATGCCTCCCAGGGAAAGGAACCCCTAACGGAACTATTCTCCCTGGAAGATGTTTCTTACTAACCATGTAATATAACATAACTAGTCGGGCACTTGTCTGTTCACGCACTAATGACCCCTACGCCTGGTCTCCATGCATTCCCCGGTTCCTATATAACCGCATGGGAATTCGGACACACTCCAGACCGTCAGGTCCTGAGGCTGAAGCGAAAAGGTCGGCCATGACAAATGATCTACAATCCGGCTAGAAGGCATTATAAATGTCAATTAAATTACATAGTCATTTTGACTGATTGTATTCCTCTTCAATACCATCTAGCAGGCTGTCTAATTTACAGTCCTGCTGGGAATACTTCGCGGCCAACTCTACTTGGCCGTATACTAAGCTTACAGGAATCTCCTTCCCATCGGGCCCTACAGGACCGACCTCGGCCATGTGGTTGGGGTCAGCCTTTGCGTACCGCGTCTTCACCATGGCCCAGGCCTCCCTAGCGCCTTGACGACAGGCCGATATCTTCCACAATCGGAAGCGCCGCCGTGCTCCCTTTAGCTTCTCCGCAAGCTCTCCAAGACCTTCGGGCATGGAAACAGATGGCCACAGGGCCTGGGCGACGCCTTGCATTGCCTGCCGAACTCGATCGAGCAGTTGCGAGAGCTCGGGAAGAAGGTCACCCGTAGAACCGGGCATCTCCTCTGCAGGACGACCTATTAGCACACCTACAGACATTGCTCTGTTAGTCGACTTCCCCGCCGAACTTTCTTTCAAAGGTTCGTTCAAGCACGTACTACATATGTCGCGCCGAAGCCGCTGATTCTCCTTCACGGAGTCTGACAGCTAGGCACGAACATCTTTCAGCTCGACGCCCAGCTTGGTGTTGGCATCTTGGAGATCGTTCTTCTCCTGCCTCACCTTTGTCAGCACCTTCTCATCAGCCTTTAGCTGGCGTAGGAGGTGTTGCCTTTCCGGATTCAATTCGGCGCCATCTGCAACTTCATTTGTCAGATTCGCACCCATGCCGTGCTTCGCAAAATACTTATCTTTCAAAGTGTATATTACCAGAGGGGGTCTCCTTGGGCTCCCCTGCCGCGGCTAGTGCGGCCTTAAGTTGGGCTTTGCACTCTTCCAGCTCCTTGGACAGTAGGGAATTCTTTTTTGTAAGAACCTGCATAACAAATGATCCTTAAATCAGTTATTCTAACTATTTCAAGTCTCGGGGGCTACTGGTATATATATATATATATAATTACCAAAATTTTCTTACCCGTATGTCTTTTACATATTGCTCCGTGGCTCTGGCTAGACCATTTTGAGCGGCACAGAGGTACGCATCTCCCGACTTGAAGGCATCTAACGCCTCTTGGGAGAAACAAGCATCGCGAAGAATTGTTCGGCGACGCCTGTGGTTCATGGCACTCTCCACCTCAGAGTTGGTGGCAGACAATCCGTCCACATCCTCCATCGGAGGAGCGTCCGGTGCGCGCCTTGTGTTCGGCTCCGCTTCCGGGCCAGGCTTTGGAGCCTGGCTGGTGGAGGCGCGATTGGCGGTCTCTCCGAATATAGTTCGGCGAGGTCTCTTTGTCCTGAAGAGAGCACAAGTGTTAATATGCCTCGAAGGTATAACACCTGGGATAAGGGGGCGCGCCATACCTTTGCGCTGACGCCCCGGTCCGGACTGCACCTCTTTTCTGCCCATGGGGCCCTGCGGCCCCTCGTTGGCTTGTCGCCGCAGGTTCGGCCTCCCGTTTCTGGGAGGCCGGGATTAGCCCTGGATAATCAGCCGTAATGGCCACTAGGGCGTTGCCCTTGCTCAATTGATGGAACACTCCATCAATCAGATCCACCGAAAGGCCCGGATCCTCTTGAGAGTCCGGGTCGAGGGACCGTCCTGGGTCCTCAGGTTGTGGAGGAGGGCTGCTTATTTCTTTAACAGCCTAGCGCAGTTCCTGCGTTGAAATCACTAGATTGAATATTTAACAATGGGGATATAAAACGGATGGGCAAGATGTGACCACTCACCTAGCTAGGAGGATTGTACATGGAAAATCCACCCTTTGGGTCGACGCGGAGAAAATCCTCCTCTTCTCCCTTGTATAAAGCGGACAAGGTCTTTATTAGAGCCGCAGCCGAATCCGGCCCCTTACGGCCGTAGTGGGTGGTGTCGTCCTCCCCGTTGAAGTCCCACATGGGGTGGCCTCTGTACTGTAGCGGTTGCACCCCTCGCATGATGCATGCGGCCATGACCCCAATCATGGTCAGTCCGGAATGGGCTAATAATCTTATCCGGCCCATCAGGTAAATAACGTCCCTGTCACTTTCCCTCTGAGGGCTCCGTGGGCGCCAGCTTAGGCGCTTCTTTAAGGGAGCACTGTTGAATTCAGGGAGGCCGATCCGGACAGGATCCGGCAGCGGGACGTCTTCTATATAAAACCACTTTGAGAGCCAGTCTTCGGACGCCTTCTTTGGGGTTCCGGACAGATATCTGGTCCCGGCGATGCGCCACACTTCGGCTCCGCCCACTTGATACATTGACCCCTTCTTGGAAAAGGGCACGAGGCAAAACAGCTCCTTCCACAGTCCAAAATGAGCTTCGACACCCAAGAACAGCTCGCAGAGGGCTACAAAGCCCGCGATATGCAGTACTGAGGCAGGCGTGAGATTATGTAGCTGGAGGCCGTAGAACTCCAGCAACCCCTGGAGAAATGGATGGATTGGAAATCTGAGCCCCCTTATTAAATAAGGGACGAAGCACACCCGCTCTCCTTTGGAGGGATTAGGGGCACTCTCCGCTTGCTCTCCGCTGTTATAGACGGCAAGACCGGCTCGAACCGGGATCATATAGGCCGGGGGGAGAAATCCCTTGGTCTGGAGCGTCACTAGCTCGCTATGCGGGACGGAGCATCTCTCCCAATATCCAGGCTTAGGGCTGGAGGGGCGAGGGGAGGAGTTGCGGCGGCTGCCCATGGTGGAATGGACCTTTGTAGGACGCGCTTTGATGAACACTCACGAAGGGGGGAAGGTGTGGTTTGGATCTAAATCCTCGTCCCCTTAAATAGGGCAGCTCGTTTACGCGGCTAGGGGTGTGAATGTAAAAACACTCAGACTTTTCATATTCGTTTGACACGTGGGTGTTGGGGAACGTAGTAATTTCAAAAAAATTCCTACGCACACGCAAGATCATGTGATGCATAGCAACGAGAGGGGAGAGTGTTGTCTATGTACCCAATGCAGACCAACTGCGGAAGCGCTGACACGACGTAGAGGAAGTACTTGTATGTCTTCACGATCCAACCGATCAAGCACCGAAACTACGGCACCTCCGAGTTCGAGCACACGTTCAGCTCGATGACGATCCCCGGACTCCGATCCAGCAAAGTGTCGGGGAAGAGTTCCGTCAGCACGACGGCGTGGTGACGATCTTGATGAACTACAGCAGCAGGGCTTCGCCTAAACTCCGCTACAGTATTATCGAGGAATATGGTGGCAGGGGGCATCGCACACGGCTAAGGAATAGATCACGTGGATCAACTTGTGTGTTTCTGGGGTGCCTCTGCCTCAGTATATAAAGGAGTAGAGGGGGAGGCTGGCCGGCCAAGCTTGGTGCGCCAGGAGAGTCCTACTCCCTCTGGGAGTAGGATTCCCCCCCCCCAATCCTAGTTGGAATAGGATTCGCAGAGGGGGAAAAGAGGAGGAGGGGGCCGGCCACCTCTCCTAGTCCTAATAGGACTAGGGGAAGGGGGAGGCGCGCAGCCCATCTAGGGCAGCCCCTTCTCTTTTCCACTAAGGCCCACTATGGCCCATATAGCTCCCGGGGGGTTCCGGTAACCCTCCCGGTACTCCGGTAAAATCCCGATTTCACCCGGAACACTTCCGATGTCCAAACATAGGCTTCCAATATATCAATCTTTACGTCTCGATCATTTCGAGACTCCTCGTCATGTCCGTGATCACATCCGGGACTCCGAACAACCTTCGGTACATCAAAATGCATAAACTCATAATATAACTGTCATCGTAACCTTAAGCATGCGGACCCTACGGGTTCGAGAACAATGTAGACATGACCGAGACACGTCTCCGGTCAATAACCAATAGCGGGACCTGGATGCCCATATTGGCTCCTACATATTCTATGAAGATCTTTATCGGTCAGACCGCATAACAATATACGTTGTTCCCTTTGTCATCGGTATGTTACTTGCCCGAGATTTGATCGTCGGTATCCAATACCTAGTTCAATCTCGTTACCGGCAAGTCTCTTTACTCGTTCTGTAATACATCATCTCGCAACTAACATATTAGTTGTAATGCTTGCAAGGCTTATGTGATGTGTATTACCGAGAGGGCCCAGAGATACCTCTCCGACAATCGGAGTGACAAATCCTAATCTCAAAATACGCCAACCCAACATCTACCTTTGGAGACACCTGTAATGCTCCTTTATAATCACCCAGTTATGTTGTGACGTTTGGTAGCACCCAAAGTGTTCCTCCGGCAAACGGGAGTTGCATAATCTCATAGTCATAGGAACATGTATATGTCATGAAGAAAGCAATAGCAACATACTAAACGATCGGGTGCTAAGCTAATGGAATGGGTCATGTCAATTAGATCATTCAACTAATGATGTGACCTCGTTAATCAAATAACAACTCATTGTTCATGGTCAGGAAACATAACCATCTTTGATTAACGAGCTAGTCAAGTAGAGGCATACTAGTGACACTTTGTTTGTCTATGTATTCACACATGTATTATGTTTCCGGTTAATACAATTCTAGCATGAATAATAAACATTTATCATGATTATAAGGAAATAAATAATAACTTTATTATTGCCTCTAGGGCATATTTCCTTCAGTGGGGAGCGGCCATTATTGGGCGTAGAAGCCAAGGAGCGCAACATCTACAAGAAACCGGACTTTATTCAAACAGGTACACAGAATTTGGAGGAGAACCCGCCTTGCAATGTCGAAGACAATCTGCGTGTCGGAGTCATCGTCATTGAAGCCTGGTTCGGGGGCTACTGAGGGAGTCCTAGATTAGGGGGTGTTCGGACAGCCGGACTATACCTTCAGCCGGACTCCTGGACTATGAAGATACAAGATTGAAGACTTCGTCCCGTGTCCGGGAGGGACTTTCCTAGGCGTGGAAGGCAAGCTTGGCAATACGGATATACAGATCTCCTACCATTGTAACCGACTCTATGTAACCCTAACCCTACCCAGTGTCTATATAAACCGGAGGGTTTTAGTCCGTAGGACAACGTACACATCAACAATCATACCATAGGCTAGCTTCTAGGGTTTAGCCTCCTCGATCTCGTGGTAGATCTACTCTTGTACTACCCATATCATCAATATTAATCAAGCAGGACGTAGGGTTTTACCTCCATCGAGAGGGCCCGAACCTGGGTAAAACTTCGTGTCCCTTGCCTCCTGTTACCATCCGGCCTAGACGCACAGTTCGGGACCCCCTACCCGAGATCCGCCGGTTTTGACACCGACACTGACGGTAATGTTACTGTCTACAAAGCTCGACTTGTTGCGAAAGGTTTTTGACAAGTTCAAGGAGTTGACTGCAATGAGACTTTCTCACCTGTAGCGATGCTTAAGTACGTCCGAATCATGTTAGCAATTGCCACATTTTATGATTATGAAATTTCGCAAATGGATGTAAAGACTACATTCCTGAATAGATTTCTGGAAGAGGAGTTGTATATGATGCAACCTAAAGGTTTTATCGATCCAAAGGATGCTAACAAAGTGTGTAAGCTCCAGCGATCCATCTATGGACTGGTGCAAGCATCTCGGAGTTGGAATAAACGTTTTTATAAGTTTGATCAAAGCATATGGTTTTATACAGACTTTTGAAGAAGCCTGTATTTTTTTGAGAGAAAGTGCCTGTATTTACAAGAAAGTGAGTGGGAGCTCTGTAGCATTTCTAATATTATATGTGGATGACATATTATTGATTGGAAATGATATAGAATTTCTGGATAGCATAAAAGGATATTTTAATAAGAGTTTTTCAATGAAAGACCGCAGTGAAGCTGCTTATATATTGGGCATCAAGATCTACAGAGATAGATCAAGACGCTTAATTGGACTTTCACAAAGCACATACCTTGATAAAGTTTTAAAGAAGTTCAAAATGGATCAAGCAAAGAAAGGGTTCTTGCCTGTGTTACAAGGTGTGAAGTTGAGTCAGACTCAATGCCCGACCACTACAGAAGATAGAGAGAAAATGAAAGGTGTTCCCTATGCTTCAGCCATAGGCTCTATCATGTATGCAATGCTGTGTACCAGGCCTGATGTGTGCCTTGCTATTAGTTTAGCAGGGAGGTAGTAATCCAGGAGTGGATCACTGGACAGCGGTCAAGAACATCCTGAAATACCTGAAAACGACTAAGGATATGTTTCTCGTTTATGGAGGTGACAAAGAGCTCGCCGTAAATGGTTACGTCGATGCAAGCTTTTACACTGATCCGGATGACTCTAAGTCACAAACCGGATACGTGTTTATATTGAACGGTGGAGAATGAAAATCTTTTGTGACAATACTGGTGCAACTGCCTTGGCAAAGGAATCGAGATTCCACAAGAGAACCAAGCACATCAAGAGACGCTTCAATTCCATCCATGATCAAGTCAAGGAGGGAAACATAGAGATTTGCAAGATACATACGGATCTGAATGTTGCAGACCCGTTGACTAAGCCTCTCTCACGAGCAAAACATGATCAGCACCAAGACTCCATGGGTGTTAGAATCATTACTGTGTAATCTAGATTATTGACTCTAGTGCAAGTGGGAGACTGAAGGAAATATGCCCTAGAGGCAATAATAAAGTTGTTATTTATATTTCCTTATATCATGATAAATGTTTATTATTCATGCTAGAATTGTATTAACCGGAAACTTAGTACATGTGTGAATACGTAGACAAACATAGTGTCACTAGTATGCCTCTACTTGACTAGCTCGTTGAATCAAAGATGGTTAAGTTTCCTAACCATAGACATGAGTTGTCATTTGATTAACGGGATCACATCATTACAGAATGATGTGATTGACTTAACCCATTCCGTTAGCTTAGCATTTGATCATTTAGTATATTGCTATTGCTTTTTTCATGACTTATACATGTTCCTATGACTATGAGATTATGCAACTCCCGAATACCGGAGGAACACTTTGTGTGCTACCAAACGTCACAACGTAACTGGGTGATTATAAAGGTGCTCTACAGGTGTCTCCGATGGTACTTGTTGAGTTGGCATAGATCGAGATCAGGATTTGTCACTCCGATTGTCGGAGAGGTATCTCTGGCCCTCTCGGTAATGCACATCACTATAAGCTTTGCAAGCAATGCAACTAATGAGTTAGTTGCGGAATGATGTATTACGGAATGAGTAAAGAGACTTGCCGGTAACGAGATTGAACTAGGTATTGAGATACCGACGATCGAATCTCGGGCAAGTAACATACCGATGACAAAGGAACAACGTATGTTGTTATGCGGTTTGACCGATAAAGATCTTCGTAGAATATGTAGGAACAAATATGAGCATCCAGGTTCCGCTATTGGTTATTGACCGGAGATGAGTCTCGGTCATGTCTACATAGTTCTCGAACCCGTAGGGTCCGCACGCTTAACGTTCGGTGGTGATCGGTATTATGAGTTTATGTGTTTTGATGTACCGAAGGTAGTTCGGAGTCCCGAATGTGATCACGGACATGACAAGGAGTCTCGAAATGGTCTAGACATAAAGATTGATATATTGGATGGCTATATTTGGACACCGGAAGGGTTTCGGATGATCTCGGAGAAAACCAGAGTGCCGGAGGGGTTACCGGAACCCCCCAGGGACTAATGGGCCTTGATGGGCCCTAGTGGAGAGAGAGAGAGAGGGGCCGGCCTCCCCCTTTCTCCTTTATATACGGGGGCAGGGGCACCCCATAGACACACAAGTTGATCTTTGATCTTTTAGCCGTGTGCGGTGCCCCCCTCCACCATAATCCACCTCGGTCATATCGTAGCGGTGCTTAGGCGAAGCCATGCGTCGGTAGCTTCATCAACACCATCATCATGACGTCGTGCTGACGGAACTCTCCCTCGAAGTTCTACTGGATCATGAGTTTGTGGGACGTCACTGAGCTGAACGTGTGCAGATCGCGGAGGTGTCGTACGTTCGGTACTAGGATCGTGAAGACGTACGACTACATCAATCGTGTTGTCATAACACTTCCGCTTATGGTCTATGAGGGTACATGGACGACACTGTCCCCTCTCGTTGCTTTACATCACCATGATCTTGCGTGTGTGTAGGAATTTTTTTTAAATTACTACGTTCCCCAACATCTCGTTGTTACACGTCCTGACATCTCCTATCCTGTTCACATCCTGAGTCAGTGTGTTGCAGCCCCCACCTCTGTCCACTATAGTCATCTCCTCCGTGTCCTCCGATATCTTCGTGGCATGATCTCTCATCGCCTTTTCTTTCCCTGCTCCAGTTCTCTCCAGCTCCAGGCCTACTCTGATGCTACCTGGGCTAGTGATCCCTTAGATCAACGCTCATTGTCTGCTTACTGTGTCTTTCTTGGAGGCTCTCTTATTGCCAGGAAGACCAAGAAACAGACTGTAGTTTCTTGCTCGAGCACCGAGGCTGAGTTGCGAACAATGGCTATGTTGACGGCTGAGGTGATCTGTTTACGATGGTTACTTGAGGACTTTGGTGTGGTTGCTACTACTTCGACTCCATTACTGTCTGACAGTACCGGTGCTGTCAGTATTGCGCGTGACCCGGTGAAGCATGAGCTCACCAAGCACATCGGTGTGGATGCCCACTTTGTGCATGCTACTGTGCAGGATCAGACTCTTGCTCTTCACTATGTGCCCTCTGAGTTACAGTTGGCGGACTTCTTCACGAAGGCACAAACTCGAGCGCAGCATAGTTTTCTTCTCTCCAAACTCAGTGTTGTTGATCCACCATGAGTTTGAGGGGGGGTGTTAGATGTGCATAGGCTCTTATCTGTATATCCCCAATGTATAAGGGGTTCTATGCACTTTGCCACACATGTATATGTACTGGCCTCTGGCCCTCAGTGAATATAGTTGTTGTTTATCCAACAATCATTAGGTGTTGCGATGTTATATCAAATGCATGCCAAACTGATCATGCAGGCCCTGCAGTGCTGGAATTCCTTTTGAATATACCTGATCATGAAGTGCTTATGCTTGCACAAGGCAGATTCAAGAAAATCATTGCTATATCTTCCTGGTATCTCTGGTGGGAACGAAGGAAACTTAATCACGAGGAAGAAACACAGTCTGTGTACAATATTTTCCTCTCGGTTAAAGATTTAACTGCTAACTTTACAAGTGCAGCATCCCCAAACGCAAAATCGAGAACTGGAGGGCAGATGAAACTAAGACGAAACTATGTTAAACATAACATCGACGCAACATTTGATGCAGATTCAATGCAAGAGGTTGTTGGGGTTGTGCTGAGAGATAACAGTGGAAAATTCATAGCAGCTGCCAATGAGAAACTTGATGTGTGCCATGATGCCTTCACAGCAGAAGCGATCTCGCTGAAGTTTGGTCTCAACTTGGCTCGCAATACTGGCTGCAATAGGCTACAAATTAACTCGGATAATATATTAATATGGACGTTATCACTACTATGCGAGCTGGTAGCTCTTCCTCTGTTGCGAGTGCGATTTGTGAGGATTGTTACTTCATGTCGATGGACTTTAGTCATGTAATTTATGAGCACTGTTTTAGAGAAGCCAACCTTGTTGCTCATGAATTGGCAAGGCGGGCTAGATTTTCTCCTCCTAGTTTTTGGGTAGATTCTGCTCCTGTGGACTTGGTCCCTTTTCTTATAAAAGATGCTACAATTGTTATGAATGAATAAGGGAGGAGGGAAGTTTCAAAAAAAAGGTTTTGCGTCTTCTGATGGACCCGACTATATGTTGCTTATGGCGAACCCGCAAGAGCTGTCGGCTCAAGCGCTGCCCTCTCGTCGCTACTATCGGCCAGCCCAAGTTGGTTCCTGCATGTTAGTTCGTTTTTCTTCTCCGTCTTTTTTGTTTATATCTTCGAAAATACTCTCAAGAAATAAATTGGAGAAACTTAAATTTACTTACAAATTATAAAAACACGAATTTGAAAAAGTTAACACAGTGTAAAATAATTGTTAGCATAGTTTTTGTAGCGACCAGACCTCAAACGGTCCAATCTCTGTGCTCAGGTGTCATCCCTGGATCAGTAATGCTAACACCACACAGTACTTGAAGGATTTATAACAGAGTAGCAGTCACACACTTATTACATCGAGTGTCTCAAAAGAGAACTTATTACAATAAATATGGCTTAAGGCCATCTAATAACGATAACAGCGGAAGGCTTGGAAGAGAAGTGAGTCCATCAACTCCAACGGCATCACTGAGTATAGAACCACGACCTAAAGGCACCTTACTCATCGTCTGAAAAGTCTGCAACATGAACGTTGCAACCCGAAACGGGTCAGCACATGGAATATGCTGGCAATGTAACACATAGAGAGCAATGAAGGAATAAGACTATACTATATGCATATTTGGCTGGTGGAAAGCTCTATGGTTACAGTTTTACGTAAAGCCAATTTTTCCCTACTGCAAAGGAATAAATTTTATTTAACTATCATGGTGGTTGTTAAACATTGAGAGTGTAGACACCCTCTCAATCCCAATTAAGCATCATCATTAACAACCCAACAAAATTATCTAGAGTAACATGATGAGATTCACATGATAATCCAAGTACTAAATACTCAAGATGTCCATAACCGGGGACACGGCTAACCATGATTAGCTTAACACTCTGCAGAGGTTTGCGCACTTTTCCCCACAAGACTCGATCTCCTCCGTTGGGATTCTCGCACTACATGGTGTTTGAGAAACGGATGACCGAGACATAGTATTTCAGAAGCGCTAGCACCTTACGATCGGGTAGACCGTTACACCTACTTTCCCCTACATCTGCTAGTCTACCACTGTAAGAGTTCACACAACTTAGTCAACTATGCTAGAGCCCATAGTAGCTTGTGGCTGCACACGGAACTTTCTAGTATGAATAATCTCATGATCCCTTTGAGCCTGGGTGGTGGTCCAAAAAAACAGGCAATCGCTGGAATACCCAGGTGCCTCAATCCACCCAGATGTGTGTTTAAGTTGCCACCTTAGATAAACCATTAATTTAACAAACTCACATCTGTCATGGATTTCACTCACCCAATCCACGTCTACTAGCATGGCATGGCATAATAAGCAAACGTAGAAGTAACTCCCAAAGGTTTGATAATAAAACAGGTGATAGGTACTACCTCATCTACTTCCCAAACCCACAATTTAATTAGATCCTAATCATGCAATGTGTGAGGATTGATCTAATGCAATAAAAACTGGGTAGTAGGAGGTATGATCAAAGTGTCACTTGCCTTGCTGATGATCCGCAAAACCTAGCGATTCGAAGTAGCAAGCGGCGCACTCTGGGTACTCTATCGCAAACAAACAAGCATACAATAAGTACTCAACTAATGCACAGGTAAAACTCAAATAAGAGATCTAACCAGAAAGTTCAACTTAAGAACTCCGGTTGGCAAAAAGAATCAAAACGAGCGAAGCAACGAAAGACAAACGGCAAAAGAAACAAGCTTCGTTTAATATTCTGGATCTAGGTCAAATTTTATAGAGGCAAAAACTTGTTTGAGTTGGTTAAACGGAAAGAGGGTTTCGAGACGAAACTCTAGGCGCTTGAATCGCCTGATTCCGATAAACGAGCGAAAAATTATACTAGAATGAAAATCGGATCAGGAATCGCGATCAGAAAAATCGCAGATTTAATCTCAGAAAAAGAAAAGGACGAACAGATTAACGAACAAACGTTCGTTATCTGGATCTAAACGATGAACACGTTCGTTAAAACGAACGAACGAGCGAACGCTCGCTAATTAAACTAAACCAGAAAATAAACCAAACCGGAGAAAATAAAAAAACGGATCTAGGTTTTCAAAAAAATGATCGGTTTTCTTCGCGAAAACCGAGGCAACGGCGGCTACCTCGGGCGGCTCCAGCGAACGATGGTGGGGCGGCTCCAGTGCGGTGGCGGCGGCGCGCTCCTGGCGGCTAGGGTTTCGGGCTGGGGTGCTGCGGCTCCGCTCGGGCCCTCGCGGCTTTTAAAGGCCGGCCGGGCCAGGTGTCCTAGTTGGACACGGCCCGATTAGGTCGGTTTGATTTTTTTAAAATAATTACGCTCAGAGAAAAAAACAAAAGAAATACTAAACGGACTCCAAAAATCCTGAAATAAATTTTCCCCGGCTTCTAAAATCAAGCCGCACAGGATGAACATTTATTTGGGGCCTAAATGCAATTTTGAAAAATGCGCATTTTTCCTAAATTCAAATAAAATAGCAATAAAACCAAAATGAAATCTTATTTGATTTTTTTATTAAATCCTCAATATTTCTATATTTTGGGAAAGTCATTTTATTCCCTCTCTCATATTTTGATAACAGAAATAATTGAAGATAAAATAAATAAAATCAAATGATCCTATTTTCAAAATTTGAGAAAACTCAAATATGAAAATAACGAAATCCCCAACTCTCTCCGAGGGTCCTTGAGTTGCGTAAAATTTCTAGGATCAACCAAAATGCAATAAAATATGATATGCAATGATGATCTAATGTATAACATTCCAAATTGAAAATTTGGGATGTTACAAACCTACCCCCCTTAAGATGAATATCGCCCTCGAGATTCGGGTTGGCTAGAAAATAGGTGAGGGTGGTCCTTCAGCAATTCTTCCTCTCGTTCCCAGGTGGCTTCATCCTCCGTGTGGTGGCTCCACTGAACTTTGCAAACTTGATAACCTTGCTGCGGGTGACTCGGCTGGCATACTCAAGAATCTTGACTAGTTTCTCCTCATAGGTCAAATCACTGTCCAACTGAATCGCTTCCAACGGCACTGTATCTCTCAGCGGTATATCAGCCATCTCTGCGTGGCACTTCTTCAACTGGGAAACGTGGAATACATCGTGAACTCCTGACAATCCTTCGGGCAATTCCAACTTGTAGGCTACTTCTCCCATACGCTCCAAAACCTTGTATGGTCCTACAAAACATGACGCTAACTTTCCCTTAACTCCAAAGCGCTTAACTCCTCGAAGTGGAGATACTCGAAGATAAACCCGGTCTCCGACTTCGTAAACTGTCTCCTTGCGTTTTGAATCTGCGTAGCTCTTCTGCCTGGATTGGGCTACCTTGAGCCTATCACGAATCAATTTCACCTTCTGTTCAGACTCCTTAATCAGATCCGGTCCAAACAACTGTCGGTCTCCAACTTCATCCCATGACAATGGTGTTCTGCACCTTCTTCCGTACAAAGCTTCAAAAGGGGCCGTCTTCAAACTGGATTGATAACTGTTGTTGTAAGAGAACTCTGCGTATGGCAAATTCTCGTCCCAACTAAATCCGTAATCTAGCGCATAAGCTCTTAGCATATCCTCCAAAATCTGATTGACTCTCTCGGTCTGTCCATCTGTCTGCGGATGGAAAGCTGTATTGAACTCTAGCCTAGTACCCAAAGTTTCCTGCAACTGATTCCAGAACTTTGAGGTAAACTGGGTTCCTCTATCTGATACAATGCTCCTTGGAACTCCATGCAGACATACGGTCCTGGTCATGTATATCTTTGCTAACTTAGCACTGGTATAGGTAGTCTTCACCGGGATGAAATGAGCTACCTTTGTCAAACGATCGACTACAACCCATATCGAGTCATAGCCTGAACGTGTTCTGGGCAATCCTGTGATAAAATCCATGCCTAACTTATCCCACTTCCATTCGGGTATCGGCAATGGCTGTAACAATCCTGCTGGCTTTTGATGCTCTGCCTTTACTCTCTGACATACATCACAAACTGCTACATACTCCGCAATATCCTTCTTCATTCCAGTCCACCAGAAAGTATCCTTCAAATCCAAATACATCTTGGTATTTCCTGGGTGAATCGAATATGGTGAATCATGGGCCTCTTGCAGAATCAACTTCCTGATCTCCGGGTCATTGGGCACATAAACACGGTCTTCAAACCATAAGGTATCGTGCTCATCCTCACGATATCGTTTAGCTTTTCATTTGCTCATTTTATCCTTAATAGAAGCGATCTCCTTGTCAGTACTTTGAGCTTCTCTGATCTTATCCATCAAAGTACACTGAATCTCCAATGCTTCTACATAGCCTCTCGGGACTATCTCTAAATACAGCTCACGAAGTTTTTCGGCTAACTCCCTTGGTAAATCTCCCGTCATTAGGGTGTTGACATGACTTTTACGGCTCAGCGCATCGGCTACTACGTTAGCCTTTCTGGGGTGATAATGCAATCTGATACGTCTCCAACGTATCTATAATTTTTGATTGCTCCATGCTATATTATCTACTATTTTGGGCAATATTCGGCTTTATTTTCCACTTTTATATTATTTTTGGGACTAACCTATTAACCGGAGGCCCAGCCCAGATTTGCTGTTTTATGCCTATTTCAGTGTTTCGAGGAAAAGGAATATCAAACGGAGTCAGAACGGAACGAAATCAACTTGAGAAGTTATTTTAGGAAGGAAACCTACCAGATAGACTTGGTCCCTATGTCAGAAGATGAAGGAGGTGCTCACGAGGGTAGGGGGCGCGCCCACCCCCTGGGGCGCGCCCCCCTGCCTCGTGGCCCCCCCTTCGGTCCACCAACGTACCCCTTGTACCCATACATACCTATGTATCGTAAAACTTCCAGAACGGAGATTAGATCAGGAGTTCCGCCGCCAGAAGCCTCCGTAGCCACAAAAACCAATCTAGACCCGTTCCGGCACCCTGTCGGAGGGGGCAATCCCTCTCCGGTGGCCATCTTCATCATCACGGTGCTCTCCATGACGAGAAGGGAATAGTTCTCCCTCGGGGCTGAGGGTATGTACCAGTAGCTATGTGTTTGATCTCTCTCTCTCGTGTTCTTGAGGTGATACGATCTTGATGTACCGCGAGCTTTGCTATTATAGTTGGATCCTATGATGTTTTCTTCCCCCTCTACTCTCTTGTAATGAATTGAGTTTCCCCTTTGAAGTTATCTTATCGGATTGAGTCTTTAAAGATTTGAGAACACTTGATGTATGTCTTGCCGTGGATATCTGTGGTGACAATGGGATATCACGTGATTCACTTGATGTATGTTTTGGTGACCAACTTGCGGGTTCCGCCCATGAACCTATGCATAGGGGGTGGCACACGTTTTCATCGTGATTCTCCGGTAGGACTTTGGGGCACTCTTTGAGGTCCTTTGTGTTGGTTGAATAGATGAATCTGAGATTGTGTGATGCATATCGTATAATCATGCCCACGGATACTTGAGGTGACATTGGAGTATCTAGGTGACATTAGGGTTTTGGTTGATTTGTATCTTAAGGTGTTATTCTAGTACGATCTCTAGGGCTGTTTGTGACACTTATAGGAATAGCCCAACGGATTGATTGGAAAGAATAACTTTGAGGTGGTTTCGTACCCTACCATAATCTCTTCGTTCGTTCTCCGCTATTAGTGACTTTGGAGTGACTCTTTGTTGCATGTTGAGGGATAGTTTTATGATCCAATTATGTTAGTACTGTTGAGGGAACTTGCACTAGCGAAAGTATGAACCCTAGGCCTTGTTTCAACACATTGCAATACCGTTTACGCTCACTTTTATCACTTGCTACCTTGCTATTTTTATTATTTCAGATTATAAAAACTATTACCTACCATCCATATACCACTTGTATCACCATCTCTTCGCCGAACTATTGCACCTATACAATTTACCATTGTATTGGGTGTGTTGGGGACACAAGAGACTCTTTGTTATTTGGTTGCAGGGTTGCTTGAGAGAGACCATGTTCATCCTACGCCTCCTATGGATTGATAAACCTTAGGTCATCCACTTGACGGAAATTTGCTACTGTCCTACAAACCTCTGCACTTGGAGGCCCAACAACGTCTACAAGAAGAAGGTTGTGTAGTAGACATCATAATCTCATATCATAATCCTTGATGAGCTCCAACCATCTCCTTTGCCTGAGATTCAACTCCTTCTGCGTGAAAATATACTTCAAACTCTTGTGATTCGTGTACACCTCACAATGGTTTCCAATGAGAAAATGTCTCCAAGTCTTCAATGCATGCACTACGGCTGCTAACTCCAAATCATGCGTGGCATAATTTAATTCATGAGGTTTAAGCTGTCGTGAGGCATATGAAACAACTCTTCCTTCCTGCATAAGCACTGCTCCAAGTCCTCGACATGAAGCGTCGCAATACACCTCATAATCCTTGGTCTGATCTGGCAAAATCAACACTGGTGATGTAACCAAACGTTTCTTCAACTCCTGGAAACTGGCCTCACATTCCTCGGTCCATATGAACTTGGTATCCTTCTTCAACAACTCCGTCATAGGCTTTGCAATCTTCGAGAAATTTTCAATGAATCTTCGTTAGTATCCTGCAAGTCCAAGAAAATTTCGGATCTCTCCAACTGTTGTTGGCGCTTCCCAATTTGTCACAGTGTCAACCTTGGTGGGATCTACTGCTATACCTTCTCCGGATATAACATGTCCGAGAAATCCAACTTCCTTCAACCAAAACTCACATTTGCTAAACTTGGCATATAACTGATGTTCTCTGAGCTTACCTGGTACCAAACGCAAATGCTCCTTATGCTCCTCTTCATTTTTCGAGTAAACCAGGATATCATCAATGAACACTACGACGAACTTATCCAAAAACTCCATAAATACTTTGTTCATCATGTTCATAAAATATACAGGTGCATTAGTCAGACCAAATGACATAACCGTATACTCGCACAGCCCATACCTGGTGGTAAAAGCCGTCTTAGGTATATCCTGTTCTCGAATCTTCAACTGATGGTATCCTGATCGCAGATCGATCTTGGAAAATACCTTAGCTCCTTGCAATCGATCAAACAGATCATTGATCATTGGTAGTGGGTACTTGTTCTTGATGGTTACTTCATTCAATCCTCGATAATCAACAACCATCCTTAACGATTCATCCTTCTTCTCCACTAGAAGTACTGGCGATCTCCAAGGCGAAGAACTTGGGCGAATATATCCTTTATCCAGTAACTCCTTAATCTGCTTCTTAATTTCTTCCAAATCCTTTGCGGGCATCCTATATGGTCTCTTAGATATTGGCCCTGTGCCTGGCAAGAGCTCAATCAAAAACTCAATATCTCTATCTGGTGGCATGCCTGACAACTCTTCTGGAAATACATCAGGGAAATCCTTCACTACTGGTACTTCCTCCTGCACAATCCTGTTAACGAATTTACTTGAGTCCTTTTTGGCACATACCGGGATACATACTTGATCCTTCTCCCTTCCGGGGTGGTAAGCAAAATTGACTTACTAGCGCAATCGATGTTTCCTCCATACATCGACAGCCAATCCATACCCAGAATTACATCCAAACCTTGTGATTCCAAAATGATCAAATCCGAGGGAAACACATGCCTACCTATACTCAATGGCACTTGAAAACATCCCTTACTAGCCATATACTCCGCTCCTAGTGAGCTTACTAACATAGGTGTTCTAAGAACTTTGGTGGGCAGGTTATACTTATCCACAAATCCCCTTGATATGTATGAATGCGGTGCACCAGTATCGAAAAGAACAAGTGCAGTAAATGACTTAACCAAAAACTTACCGATTACTGCATCCGGCTGCTCTTCAACCTCCTCCATGTTAACGCGGTTCACCTGTCCCCTATTGAAAGGGTTCGTCTTCTTCCCAAAGCTTCCATTGCCATTTCCATTCTGGGATTCAGGACATTCATTGGCATAATGTCCGGTCTTCTGGCACTTAAAGCAAGTGACTTGGCTCAGGTCTCTCTTGGTTGGGGTTGATGGGTTGGTACGGTTCTGGCCGTTGCTTTCTCCATTCCCATTACCATTCTTGGTGCCATTGTGATTGTGCGAGCTACCTTCTCCATGGGTATGCTGAAAATGTCCTCCCGGTCTAGGGGTAAAACGTGGCTTCTGCTGAGCTCCTGAATTGTACTTTCCTTGGCCATACTTCCTCTTGCGATTCTCAATCTGCTGCTACTTCCCTTCAATCATGAGAGCACGATCTACCAACTCCTGGTAGTTGTTGAAGGTGGCTACCATCAACTTCATGCTCAACTCATCATTCAGTCCTTCCATAAACTTCTCCTGCTTAGCTGCATCTGTAGCAACGTCATCTGGGGCATAACGTGCTAGCTTACTAAAGTCCTCCACATACTGGCCAACTGTCCGTCCTCCTTGGCGCAAGTTGCGAAACTCTCACTTCTTCATGGTCATAGCTCCTGCTGAAACATGGGCAGTACGGAAAGCCTGCTGGAACTAGTCCCATGTGACAGTGTCGATAGGGAAGGTGGCGGTGAAATTATCCCACCATGATGCTGCGGGTCCTTCAAGCTGATATGCGGCAAACTTCACCTTTTCTGCATCTGTGCATCCTGCCGTGGTCAACTCCCTTGCTGTCTTGCGGAGCCAATCATCTGCTACTATAGGCTCGGTGCTACTGGAAAATACCGGCGGATTCAGCCTAAGAAAACGGGCTAAGTGATCAACATGTGGTGGTGGTGGTGGGTTGTTGTTGTTGTTCCCCTGGTTCTGATTCTAGACTAGCAACTGCATCAATGTGTTCTGCTGCTGGATCAACTGGGTGAGCTCCGGTGGGAAGGTAAATCCGGGGTCACGCCTCGGAGGCATCTGATGGTTTAGAAAAGATGAGATTTAAGAATAGAGAGGGGTTTAGAGAGAAAACACTACCCATATGCACATGAGGCAAAAGCAAACAATTCACTTCATTCAATCAAGAAAGGGCATACAATCGATCTAACTATCGCAAAAGTGCTCGGACTACTATATTTACATGGTGGACTACTACTACTGTTGGGATGGTCTACTAGAAATATTCTTCGGTTGCAGACTCCATGATATCTGCTCCAGCTTCATCAACATAGTCATCATCACTATCATCTGGATCCGAGTCGGTGTCGTCGATGATAATGTAGTCTTCCGGGTGAATCTCCTTGGGTTCTTCGTCTTCTTCTACTGGTGTAGGGCCTCCCATAAATATTCCGATCTTCTTGATCAGATCGTCATTCTTCTCCACTAATACTTCAATTTCCTCTTCATAATCTTCACGTGTAGCCTTGAGTTCTTCCTCCAGTTCCTTGATTCTTGTCCTCGCCTTCTTCAAATCTATCATGTCGGCACACATCTGGTTCTCCTAATGTCGAATGTGCTGGTTTAACTCCTGGATAAAAGATGCAACTGATCTATCCTTCCTTGTGCTGATCATCTCCCAGTGCTCATCTCGGCGCCCACAAATCTGGTAGATTGTATCCTTGAGATCATTGCGGTAAACTTCTCCAATGCGTCCCATGGCGATGTGAGCTGCCATGCTCTTTTCTAGACTCCAGGTTGGTGCATCAAAGGAAAACTCTATGGGCTCAGTGACTGGCATGAACGTCCTTCCTGGAACTTGAACTTGAACCATCCAGCGCTCTTCTTCAGGTAATGTGGCGTTGTAAGTCCCAGTGAAGCTTGGTACTCCTATGTTCAGATATCTAGTGGCTTCCTTCAAGTGACGTCCAAAGGGTGTATCTTCATCCGGTTGTGTGAACTTGTACCTTGCATCCGCCATCCTAAAAGAGTAGAAAAGATGAGGAGTCAGAATGAGAAGAGTGAGCAGTGATCTAGGGCTTTAGCTTAGTGGTCGTGTCCTACAGTCAGCGTGTGCTCTGATACCATCTTGTAGCGACCAGACCTCAAACGGTCCAATCTCTGTGCTCAGGTGTCATTCCTAGATCAGTAATGCTGACACCACACAGTACTTGAATGATTTATAACAGAGTAGCAATCACACACTTATTACATTGAGTATCTCAAAAGAGACCTTATTACAATAAATATGACTTAAGGCCATCTAATAATGATAACAGTGGAAGGCTTGGAAGAGAAGTGAGTCCATCAACTCCAACAGCATCACTGAGTATAGAACCACGACCTAAAGGCACCTTACTCGTCGTCTGAAAAGTCTGCAACATGAACGTTGCAGCCCGAAACGGGTCAGCACATGGAATATGCTGGCAATGTAACACATAGAGAGCAATGAAGGAATAAGACTATACTATGTGCATATTTGGCTGGTGGAAAGCTCTATGGTTACAGTTTTGCGTAAAGCCAATTTTTCCCTACTGCAAAGGAATAAATTTTATTTAACTATCATGATGGTTGTTAAACATTGAGAGTGTAGACACCCTCTCAATCCCAATTAAGCATCATCATTAAAAACCCAACAAAATTATTTAGAGTAACATGATGAGATTCACATGATAATCCAAGTACTAGATACTCAAGATGTCCATAACCGGGGACACTGCTAAATATGATTAATTTATACACTCTGCAGAGGTTTGCGCACTTTTCCCCACAAGACTCGATCTCCTCCGTTGGAATTCTCGCACTACATGGTGTTTGAGAAACGGATGACCGAGACATAGTCTTTCAGAAGCGCTAGCACCTTACGATCGGGTAGACCGTTACACCTACTTTCCCCTACATCTGCTAGTCTACCACTGTAAGAGTTCGCACAACTTAGTCAACTATGCTAGAGCCCATAGTAGCTTGTGGCTGCACACAGAAGTTTCTAGTATGAATAATCTCATGATCCCTTTGAGCCTGGGTGGCGGTCCAAAAGAAAAATAGGCAATCGCTGGAATACCCAGGTGTCTCAATCCACCCAGATGTGTATTTAAGTTACCACCTTAGATAAACCATTAATTTAACAAACTCACATCTGTCATGGATTTCACTCACCCAATCCACGTCTACTAGCATGGCATGGCATAATAAGCAAACGTAGAAGTAACTCCCAAAGGTTTGATAATAAAACAGGTGATAGGTACTACCTCATCTACTTCTCAAACCATAATTTAATTAGATTCTAATCATGCAATGTGTGAGGATTGATCTAATGCAATAAAAACTGGGTAGTAGGAGGTATGATCAAAGTGTTACTTGCCTTGCTGATGATCCGCAAAACCTAGCGATTCGAAGTAGCAAGCGGCGCATTCCGGGTACTCTATCGCAAACAAACAACCATACAATAAGTACTCAATTAATGCACAGGTAAAACTCAAATAAGAGATCTAACCAGAAAGTTTAACTTAAGAACTCCGGTTGGCAAAAAGAATCAAAACGAGCGAAGCAACGAAAGACAAACGACAAAAGAAACAAGCTTCGTTTACTATTCTGGATCTAGGTCAAATTTTACAGAGGCAAAAACTTGTTTGAGTTGGTTAAACGGAAAGAGGGTTTCGAGACAAAACTCCAGGCGCTTGAATCGCCTGATTCCGATAAACGAGCGAAAAGTTATACTAGAACGAAAATCGGATCAGGAATCGCGATCAGAAAAATCGCGGATTTAATCCGAGAAAAAGAAAACGACGAACAGATTAACGAACGAACGTTCGTTATCTGGATCTAAACGATGAACGCGTTCGTTAAAACGAACGAACGAGCGCTCGCTAAATAAACTAAACCAGAAAATAAACCGAACCGGAGAAAATAAAAAAACGAATCTAGGTTTTCAAAAAAAAACTGATCGATTTTCTTCGCGAAAACCGAGGCAACGGCGGCTACCTCGGGCGGCGCGGCTCCGGTGCGGTGACGGCAACGGCGGCGGTGGGTGGCGGCGACACGCGGATCGAGGCGGCGGCGCGCTCCTCGCAGCTAGGGTTTCGGGCTGGGGCGCTGCGGCTCCACTCGGGCCCTCGCGGCTTTTAAAGGCCGGCCGGGCCAGGTGTCCTAGTCGGACACGGCCCGGTTAGGTCGGTTCGATTTTTTTAAAAAATAATTACGCTCAGAGAAAAAACAAAATAAATACTAAACGGACTCTAAAAATCCCGAAATAAATTTTCTCCGGCTTTTGAAATCAAGCCGCACAGGATGAACATTTATTTGGGGCCTAAATAAAATTTTGAAAAACACGCATTTTTACTAAATTCAAATAAAATAGTAATAAAACCAAAATGAAATCTTATTTGATTTTTTATTAAATCCTCAATATTTCTTTATTTTGAGAAAGACATTTTATTCCCTCTCTCATATTTTGATAATAGAAATAATTGAAGATAAAATAAATAAAATCAAATGATCCTATTTTCAAAATTTGAGAAATCTCAAATATGAAAATAACGAAATCTCCAACTCTCCGAGGGTCCTTGAGTTGCGTAAAATTTCTGAATCAACCAAAATGCAATAAAATATGATATGCAATGATGATCTAGTGTATAACATTCCAAATTGAAAATTTGGGATGTTACAGTTTTTTTATTAAATTGATAGCATTCAAAATAATCATGACATTTAAAAAGGTTTTCATATTTCAAATAAATGTATGCGACCTTTTTAAAGAGGTTTATGCATTGTAAGAAAAATCTTCGTGTAATTCAGAGAAAATGTTTCATACCATTTAGAAAAAATATCCGTGTCATTCAAGAAACATGTTTCGTACCATTCAGAAAAAATGATGTTACATTTCAAAAATATGTTCGTGACATTTTTGGTCATTTTTAGAAAACAAAACTTATACTCCCTCTATTCCTAAATATAAGTCTTTGTCGAGATTCCACTATGGACTATATACGAAGCAAAATGAGTGAATCTACACTCTAAAATGCATCTATATACATCCGTATGTGGTTCATAGTGGAAACTCTACAAAGACTTATATTTAGGAACAGAGGGAGTACAATGTAAAAATGTTTGCATGATTTTATGAATATGTTTGTATCATAAACAAAATGTTTCAACTTGTACTTGAAATGAACACGTATTCCAAAAAATGTTCGAAAACATATATTTGAAAAATGTGAAACATGTATGAAAAAGATTAGATCTAAAAGAAAAAAGTACAATGAGGATAAAAAAATAGACATCAAAACATATGTTTGAAAAAATGTTAATCATGTCTTTAAAAAATGTTAAACGTGTATACAAAAAGTTCTTGAAGTATATGAAAAATGTACAATGTATATGAAAATGTAGACATGTGCTGAAAAAAAGAAAGAAAACAAACAAAACCGGTGAATCTCAAAGAAAGAAACAAAGTAAACCAAATAAAGAAGAAGAAAACAAATAGAAAAAGGAAAAAGACCAATCGAGGAAAAACAATACAAACGATGAAAAAGGATAAGAAAACTGTAGAGCAAAACCACCCGCGTGCAGCTACAACATTTGACCGGCCCTACAACATTTGCCGGCCTAGTAACACCTTGCCAGTGGTGAGCTGGACTATGTCTCTCAGTAAGCGGGACATAGTTCCCGCGCCTTATTTTCTTTTTGAGGGAAAGTTCCCGCGCCTTCTAATTGCCCCTCAAAGCTTGCACTTTTTTTTTTGAATTGTTTGAATTGCTTATCATATGTTTCATGTGGTCCGCAAAGCTTCCACTTGGCCCGGTCACGGCGACGACGGCCAGAGATATTGTGGCTCAAAAGTTAAATCTCGTGTGTAGCGAGCGGCAAATTGGGCTGGCCCAGTAGTTTTTAAATCCCAAATTTATTCTCATTTTTCGGCATTTTGTCTTTTATACAGTTTTTCTTGGTTTGTTAGCCATCCGGTTCTAATGTTTTTTCTTTTATTTTTTCCACTCTATTGGCTTGTTTATGTTTCTTTTTGTTTCTCCTTTCCCTTTTTCTTTTGTTTTTATTTATTTTTTCTTGTTTTTGTTTTCTCCATTTTTATCTAAAAACAATTTCTTGACGGGCAATGTTTTTTGGCCAACCCTGTGTGTTAACAGACCGATTGCTTATCAATGGGCTTGGCAATTGTTTATGTAGTATCATCAACATTGTGAATACTATCACATCGTCACCTCTGTTGAGCTCCTCATTATGAAACATCACCGACGTTGCAGCCGCCATGACGTGGCATGACCGTCGTTGTAGCAACATCTTCGTCGTTGCAGTCACCATGAATCGATATCATTGTCATTGCGGGTCATCACTGCACAACATCGCCTCTCAACAACCCGCTCATTGTTTGCACACTGGCTCGTAACAACACCCCTCCTCCCTCACTGCGCATATTGTGATCGCTGCCCAGGCTCGCCGGTAACATTGTTGGCTCACACTGACTGTGGGGCGCCTCCAGCTTGCAACAATGGCGGTGCTGTGGTGAGGGGTTACAAAAACAGGAGTTGCCCTCGTTGCAACATCCCGTGAGCTCCCGTGGCGTCGGCCGTAGCACATCCCTGGACTTTGCAGCAGACCAGAGGCCACTAGGCTTTGCGGTAGGAACGTTGGCTTTTGCAGCAGCAAGATCCGGCCATGTCTTGCTCTCTCTTTCTCATTTTCTCTTAGAATGGCACTTGTATGCCATCAATTTTGGTTGTGACGCATATCGGGAGCTGAATTCATGATGCATGTGGGAAGTTAGGAGACGAGGGCTCATTGGAAAAATGTTGTCGTACTCTTCGCTGGATAGAAGGAAAATGGGGAGAGCAGTGGTGCGGGACCCACGAGGACATCGTCTCGCAACAAAGAAGGCGGCCAATGGGCATTGGAAAATTGGGATATGAGCCATATTTTTTAAAGAAAACACATGAATGTGTTCTTGTTTTTTTCTTTATTCTTGCTCTATTGTTTGTTTTATAAGAAACATATATTTTTTGATGGATAGAAGAATCATATATCTTCTATATCTAAATATCTAGCCCTTAGTAATATATTTCTCTCAAGACAATACAAACATGCCACAACATGCAACATGCATGGAAAAGGCCCACGTTAGCATGCTAACATGCCTGATAGTTTTCACTCTATATTTAATATAAATAATAATCATATGCATTTTCAGTTTTAGTTTCATATTATGATCCCAAATGTTCATGTTTCATATGAACAAAATCTAATTAAATATATTACAATACATCCTCACAACAATGTGTAGAGAGTGATCCCCACGACTTGTATTTATCTCCATGCAACTATCCCACCTCATCATGTAACTATGCATGGGAAAATGGCTACCTTAATATGCTAACATGCATGAGAAAAGATCCACAACAATGTCCAACCATGAATGTGAAAACAATTATCCTACAATTCCGATAAATATCCTACATCTATACAATAATCAAATACTCATGTTCCAACTTTATCAAATATATAGCAACAATCCCCGCAACAACGTTGGGGTATAATCAAGTATTTTTTAGTGAGGGGACAATTTCTACCATTTACACAAATATTTCAGGAAGAACATGACTCATTGACTAATTTCAACATACACGGTGAACATTGTTTCTTTTCTACTTAATTTTTTTTGGGGTTGAACAGTTTTAAAATGTGTGAACACTTACAGAATATATGGCAAACATTTTTAATACATGATGTTCTTTTAATTCGTGATGAACATGTTTTAAATACACGGCAAACATTTTTTAAACGGGTGAGCACTGTTTAGAACTACACTAATAGTTTTTGAAATGCGTGAACACTTTTTACAATTATATTAATGTTCTCAACACAGCAAGGTATATTTATAGCCAGCCACTAGGACGGCCCATTTCACATACATTTTATTTTATAAAAATGAGAAACATGTGTTTTTGTTTTATATAGGTTTTAAAAATGTCAGAGAAAGACTATTTTGATATTGAGAAAATAAAATATTCAGGTATTTTAAAATAGGTATTTGACTAAACAAATGTTCACGTACTTGCAAAACAATTAATGTATTTTATTTTTAAATTTTAGAACAAAATGTTTACATGTATGAAAAAAAATCAAGACTTCAAAATAATTATTTTGCGTACTTCATAAATTTTAATATATTTTCCAAAAACACATAAAAGAAAAGGGACGAAAAAAGACAAAGTAAAAGGTGACAAGCAAACCAATTTAAATATGAAACAAAAAGGCAAACCATGGGTTACACTACTGGTCGCCTGGTGCACGAACGCTTAAGCGGTTTGCTTTTGCCGTTGGTATGCATGATGAGCCATGGGGTTGTGACTTGTTCGGGAGTAAACCTTGTTTTTTCTCTCTCCCAAAAAAGGTAGTAAGCCTGGTTAAAAAAGCCAACACGGTCAAACAGTGTCAACACCTCTTAAAAACATGACGTTGAATCAACCCTTGTAGCTCGAAATGCCTTGCCTTTTAGCTCCGGTGTCGTCGTTGTTCTACGTTCTCCCTGGTTCCTCATTCTTCATCATCCACTATGTCGGTCATGCTGTCGTCTCTTTGCTAACTAGCACATCCCATCCCTATTTCAATCCCTTCAACATTGGCTGAATCATTGGCATTGCCATTGTGTGGCTTGCCTCCGATGTCCACGCCAAAATATGGGTGACCGGGTTGAGAACTTGAGGTGTCGAGAGCAACCAGTTCCTCGCTTTTAGGGTGTGACCATGCATCATGCGCCACCTCACCTTCAAGACGTGGCGTAGGGGTTGCTACAATCCGCTGGTGCCCCCTGCATCTACATATTGTGAAGTTTGTATGTGCCTCGATCGAACCACATTCAAATGTCATGACCATCGTTTTGTGGCTATAGGACAAAGGGTATTTTGGTCATTAGATGCAGATGAAAAGACATGTCACGTATTGGCTATAAGGATGTAATGGCCATCATGACCTTTGACGATGTGTATGATGTGTATCCAATAGTTGGAGTGCCATTTTCAAGTGACCTGAGTGCCATTTTCTAGTGACTTCAGTAAAATAACAATTTTTTGAATTGGTGTGATCTGCGAAGGCATTTATTCAATTAATGTTTGTTTTAATGTTGTTTATTAATCAATTTTCAGTGTTCTTCACGAAGTTTTCTTTCTTCGCGAAATCATCATAACCCATGCGCGATGGACCGAAGGGTACAAGCAAGAGGAAAACCACATTCATTTCAATAAAAGAAGAAGAAGACCACCGGATGTGTAGTATCTGCTACCGAGCTCAAATGCACTTTGATGAATAGTAAAATTGAAAAAAGTAAACAAATAAAAAAATGAATTATTTTGTGGTAAATTTTGACAAATGTTTTGTATGGATGCAAAATTTCAGCATGGAATGACATTTGTGGAAGTTCTGGCAAAAACAAAATCGGTACTTCAAAAATACTAGTTTTGAAAACATTTTAGAGTACTGATTTTGTTTTTTTGTTTTGCCGCGACTTCCACGAATGTTATTTCGTGCTAAAATTTATTAAGCATACACAATATTTTGTCAAACTTTACCACCACGAAATTTCAGAAAATTTTGAATTTAGTATTGTTTTTTATTTTATTTTTCATCAGAATCGGAGTGCATTTGAGCTTGGGATAAGAATAGGACCTTCAAAGAAAACCATACAAGTTCCGAAGTGCTTCTTTATCAAATCATCGGTCATAGTAAATGCTGTCAGTGGAGAACATTCCAGCAGGACCACCAAATCCCACACCCCGTTGAGAATTTGAGACACAAGCAGGCTAAATGCACTACTCCGTACCAAAGTTTTTACTAAGCACTGTCAGATGCTACAAATAGCCTAGCTAGCTAGCTAGCTAGATCTCTCAGGGGACCATTATCAGTCGGTGCATCGATCGGCCTCCTGTTGATCTGTACATCCCGGTAGCAAAACTTGCCAATCTCGCATAGGCTTCCGTTTCAGGATAGGATCAAGATCGGAGGACAGCACACTACACTACTAACGTGTGGGCTACTCGAGGCAGCCCTGAATTAACAAACCGATCTATCTGGATGTTTCTCGTGTTTGAGGCACGCGGGGCGGGAAATAAGCCGGCGCTGCTGCTCGATCGCGCGTCTCGAAAGGACATTACTTCGTCGTTAAGCCCGGCAAATTGCGCGCACCACATGGGGTAAAAGCTAGCTGTTCTTCCCCTGTATCGATCGCCCACCCCGATCGATCCAGGAAACGCCCGTGGCCAAGCCCACATTTCCTATATTATCGTGTCACGTCGTCGTGTGCCACGAGATGGCTACATGGTCCTTTGGGATCGGAGCACAGCGCGCTATCGTTTGTACGTACTAGGCTGTTACTCATTGGCTCCTTTGCTTGCATCGGCAGTAGCTATAGTGAGTGCCGAGGTGGTTATATTATCTGGATGGCATTGCAGATATTACCGGCGATCCAAGTGCCCGGATGATCCTAGAATCTTACCAGAAAGATCGCGAGATGGCATCTGGATGCTGAAAGTCCACTTACGATCAAGATTTTTGGTTGGTGCATATGTATAGGGGTTCTGTTGGCCAAGGATCATTTGGAGTGGTAGTAAAAAATTGCGTTTGTGACGATAATGAAACAAACGACTCGATTCTTGTTTTTGGCTTGCATGTTTGCTGTTTATTTTGGGGAGCGGTACATATTGCTTTCTTTCAATTTGCTCAATATGTTCAGAAATGGTTGCATGGCATGCACAGTTAATACTCTAATTTGAACAGTTTACAATTGTAGAAATGACAAATCTACTATATACTCTTTTTTTTACGGGTGATCTACTATATACTCTTACCTTTCATGTAAAAAGAAGAAGATAAGAATGATCATGTTAAAATTTGCCGATGGGCTAAAGATGCTCGAATGATTAGTACGTAATGCATGAGTGCCGGTGGCCATATCCAACCCGATTTCTTAAAACCTTACAACAAAATGGCTGTATGCATTAGTCCATGCAGAGACCGAGGGTGCAACCTTCTTTCTTTCTGAAAGAAAAGAAAGGCCGTGGTAAGATATATTGTTGCATAGAGGAAATATCAATCACTCCATCCAGCGACAGTGCGGAGCTCACCAGAAAGATCATATCGGTGGATCATACGCAGATTTGTAGCCCTGGCTGTGACCGATCGATCTCTTGCATGCTTCATCAGTCTAGGAATCTTGTCTGCGATCCACTGGACACTAGCACACGCATCGAACGGGTAGCTCTGGTGCGCCGGAAGCTTCTCCCCCGACAGATCATCTGCAAACCGCACATGCAACAGCGACGTCGGCAGGCATCGTCCCTCTCAACACGTTCCAGCAGAGCTGTTCGTTGTCGGAGCTCGCACGCGCGCACGCCCTTGTCCAGTGCAGGGATGAGGATCGAGATGGTCCAAGTCGATGAACAGGAGAGCGATAAGGGTAGATACAGTAGGGAACTGAACTGAACCGGACGAATGTGCAGCGTACACTGTCACCAAGACGGCGATGCCTCAGGCGCAGGCGAAGATGCATCGCAGGTCTGTGGGCTGTGGCTGGTGCTGAATGAACGGAAATACTTCTGTACGCAACAGTGTGCGGGTTGGTTGCTGGGAAATTCTCACCGGAGAAGGAAGAATCTT
Organism: Triticum urartu; assembly: GCF_056163025.1. Classification (NCBI taxonomy): domain Eukaryota; kingdom Viridiplantae; phylum Streptophyta; class Magnoliopsida; order Poales; family Poaceae; genus Triticum; species Triticum urartu. Next base: position 416,598,487 of record NC_141877.1, on the reverse strand, counting down.
CAACAGTGTGCGGGCTAGTTGCATGCTTGCAATAATCTACCTCTACTATGCAATATACTAGTATTGCTAATTATGTACACAGCAACAGCAGACAGCAGTACTGTACGGGTTGCCAGAAAATTCTCCACGGAGAGAAGAATCTTCAGCGCTGCTAGCTCACTAGTGTTGGAGCTTGTTCCTCAAAAAAAAACTAGTGTTGGAGCTTGAAAATTCTGAATCTTGTGGTCATACTGAGCGCACATCCAAATGTACCTAGTACCGTGCCCGCAGGCCGCAGCGTAAACAATGCACTGGGAGAAAGGAAAGTTTCAGAAGCTCGGAGGGTTGACCAATCAGGAAACTACATTGACTTGCAAACGAAGCAAGACAGATTCACGCAAATTTTCATTGCTGAGGCCACCATAAGAAACGCAAATATGATATGAAACCAGTAATGGAAATATCAAATGTCTATCTAGAATTATTGGAGAACTATACAAAATAAATAAATAGCGGAAAATATTGAAAAGCTCTAACTTCCACGGAATTACGAAAATCTTATTTTCGATTGTATACATTGTACTATATAAAGAATGAGTAGAAACACATATATGTAAATTCTAGTAAAAAAATATGAATTCATTTACAGTCTGTGCTCACAATAACTCATACTCCCTCCGTTCCAAATTACTCGTCGCAAAAATGAATGTATCTAGACTAAAATACATCTAGATACATCCATACTTGTAACAAGTACTCCCTCTGTTCGGAATTACTTGTCTCGGAAATGGATGTATCTAGAACTAAAATACATCTAGATACGTTCATTTCTGCGACAAGTAATTCCGAATGGAGGGAGTAATTCGGAACGGAGGGAGTAGTTTCTTAAACCAAGTTAAATAACTTGGATTGTGTTGCTAACTGTAAAATAACTTAATCTGTGATTTATCCACAACTCGTAAATGATCACATGTATTCCCCCAGATCATCATATGGTTCGTATTGACACATGTACAGAAAAATCCACTCTCATGCCAACATAGGTGAAATGCTGCCAGCTTTACGACAACTGGCTCTCTTAGAAGTACCACAACTTTATTTGAAAATGCCAAACAGAGGCCTCAATTTGAAAACTTCAAAATTCAAACTTAAAAATAATCTGAAAAAATACACATATACCTAGAGACATAATGTAAATCTGGTGCTTTTTAGCATATGCACTGTTCATCTTCAAAGTCCATGATTTTTTTTAAAAATTGTGCAGGTCCCAATTCAACATATATCATCCTGAAATTTTACACACGTACACATTATATCCTTGTATATAGATTTCAGGATGATATACATTGAATTGGGACCAATGCGCAGGTCCCAAATCACTTTTGGAAGGGGGGTCGCAACCCCCTTTGGCCTCCAAGAGGCTCCGCCAGTGTGTGTATGTAGTCCTCGGGTGTGAGAGCATCTCCAGCCGTTGGCCCCCCAGGGGGCGCCTAAAATCGCCGCCTGGGGGTGAGCCGGCGCAAAAAATGGGCCTGGGGCAAGTTGGTCCCCAGCCGCCGGCACCAGGGCCGCCCCTAGGCACGATTAAATAAAAAAAAGTATAGCAAATTTCGGCACAGTTCGGTGAAGTTCGGCTAAACACGATAAATTTCGGCCAACTTGGGCATATATTTGGACAAAGTTCGCCGATTTTCATTACATAGCAAATATATAAACTAATCTAAAAGAAACTCGACGGCGGCGCTCGGGAGGGGAGGGAGAGAGAGGGCTCGAGACGGCGCTCGGGAGAGGGGGGCTCGGCGGCAGCTCTCGGGAGAGGCAGAGCTCGGCGGCTAGGGCGGCTAGGGCTAGGGCTGGTGTGGCCAGAAGCGAGGGAAGCCGCCGGCTTATATAGCTGCGCCGCGCCCGTGTGTACGCGTGCGAGGGAGGGGAGGCGTCGGTGCCGTCCCGTGACGCGCCGCCCGTGAGGAATCAATGGTAAGGCTGATCGGCGGCAGCCTTGCCATTGATTCCCCGTGGGAAACCGAGGCGTGGGGGGAAGACGACGCGCGGTGTCGCTGACGCGGCGGGCCCGCGGCTCTTTCACGCGAAAACCGCTCGCCCCGGCGTCACCGAGCGCCCCCCAGCACGCCGGGTTTGGCCTGGGTCCGCCGGCGCTAATTTTGGCCCAGGCCGGCAAAAATCAGGCTCCTGAGAACGCGACTGGGCCGATTTTTCTACGCCGGCGCGAAAAAATCACTTGGAAGGCCTTTCTGAGGACGCGGCTGAAAATGCTCTGATAGCACAAGAACAAGTTGGTAACCCAACTGAGCTAAGGCATCGCCTTAATGAAGAATACAAATTAAGCACGTAGGTGTCGAATCCAACCTACTTTCTCTGTTCTGAATTTTTAGATGGTCGAACTTTTTTCTTATTCAAATATATATAGATGTATTTTAGCGTGTTTGTGCATTTATTTTAGTCCGAAGTTTATATTGAAATATCCGGAGCATCTTATAGTTCGGGAGCACATGTATGCAAAGGTCAGGCAAGGGTTCTAGCAGCAAAATGAGAGTGCCAATGGCAACAACACGATATTTGTCCAATAGGAGGAGATCAAGCTCGTTAACACTAGAACTGATACACGAGAAGTTGGTGACATAGGCCCGGGTTAGGGCATTTTTAAGGCGGGCCCGTAAACCTTCCGCAATCGTCTGTACCACGCTATTAGGACTATGAAAGTCATTCAACGCCGAACTGTATAAATCCGCGGGGTGGTCCGAACATGATTGAAAACAAAAGTGTGGGAGGTTTGTGGGAGTCCGGAGACCCGAAACGTAGGACTCTGACATCCCGGCCCATCCAATCCCCCCTTCCGGTTCAATTTTCTTTCATTCCACCCCTTCTCTCCCTTGATTTGTATCTGCACGCTCCACCTCCGCCCTGGTTGTTGTTCGTCTCCGGCCGCCATAGAGGCATTGTCGGACGTCCGCAACCAGCATCGACGCGCCCGCTCGTCGTTAAGACAGAGGTTTCAGCCCTAGAGCCGTTTGTACCCCAGGTACACTCCGCCCTTTGTTGACGACCTCCATGGCGGACAGCACGCCCGACAGGTGTTCGGTCAAATGTTATTGAGCTTATTTTCAAATACTATGTCATTTTTTAGAGTACGAAGGATGGTGAGCTAGTCGACCATAAAGGGTGAGTTGTTGTGCGATGTGTGGTTGGCCGTATTCGCGAATTTCATAGGCAGGAGCAGAGGGGAGCCCTTATGGGAGCAAGTGCATGAAAAGTTTCACGCACGAAAGCTCATTGCGCCCTACGATATGTGCATCATTCAACTACACAACGTGAGGTTGTCGCCGTATCGCTAGCACACTATCCAGATCAGCATCATCAAATTTTGCAACATGGTTCGTCAGGTCAAGGCAAGGTGGCCATTGCACGCGTCAGAGGACGAGATCGTAAGTTTTACTTCCTCTTACTCAATTTGTTGATTGATTCATTCACTCAATGTTGGTCTACACATTATATGTAGCCCGCACGCGCCATCATGGTGTATCACAGGTCAGCGGGACGGCCATTTACATGCACACACTCTTGAATGAAGCTGAAGGGAAAGTATGTGTGGAAGGACATAATCCGTTCTTGAAAAACTTGTTGGACATCGGGGATCTAGTCGAACTTGAGATCTTGTTGTACTAGACTTAATTTGCATGTTATGTGTGATTTTCTATCCAAACTTTGATGAATATCGACCGCTTGAAATGAATTTCATCCGGTTAGTTAAAATGTGATTTGAAATATATGCGACTATCATTGGATGGTTGCCTTCCACATTCATATCCACGGACTAATTCCCTTATCTACGAACAGATGCGAAAGGTTTTTTACGAATTGCCATTGAAAATACCCTTACCATCGCACTAGCGTGAGGCCGTTGGCAAAAAAGAATTCAGCCTCGTTGTTCCACGAGTGGGTGATGGAGCATAGCTTCCACTGACGACGGACGGCGAGGGAAGGAACCACGAACGAGAGCCAAGGTTTTTGCAGAGGGTTGTGAATATTTTGGGAAATAGGGACGTGCATGTCGTATTACTATCTCCGTCCTAATTTATTGACCCCGATTGTATGTCAAATTTTAACCATAATTTTCACTAACAAAGTATAAGTTGTACTCATAAAACTTATATGGATTCTTATTCGAAAGAAATTTTTGATGATACTATTTTTGTGGTATATAATTTATTTTTATAGTTAAATCAAAGGTTAAGGTTTGACAAAAAATACAAGGGGAGTAGGGACTAATAACTAGAACCGAGGTAGGTAGTACTCCTACGTGAGCTTTTTCTTTAGAAAAAAAGGATGACCTCCGACCTCTGTATCTGGATGATGCATACGATCGTTAGCGACAGACCACGCTCGCTTTCCACTGATTTTTTTCCTTCTCTCAAAAACCATGGTAAATCGCTAGTGGTTTTTTTTGGTTTTTCACCGCATAATATGAAAATAAAATAAAAGTGCTTGAAAGAGGATTCAAACCTAGGTCTATGCAATACCTATTGAGCCTAATAACCAACTAAGCCACCTTTTGTTGTTGTCTATTGTAGGTAAACAATGTTATTTGAATCTTTCTTGTTTCTGCCATATCAGAAAAAAATAAAGTTTGGCTTGATAACTTTGGCATGACCACCGTGATAATTAGGGTATGAGCAACATAATAATTATACCATGATAAGGCTGATAACTACAGTACAAGAATGTTAAGGCATGAGGAAGTATGGTAATTTAACACATAAATTACCGATGAAAATGTTTAAAAAACTTTTTCCCTTGGATGAAAGATACCATGGTGTTTAAAACGTAAGATATTAGTTATCAAATTTGTGATGTATACATTATCATGCTTTTTACATAGAAATTACCGGGTGTATATTTTTCAACAATAAAAATTTAGGTCAAAAATTATAATGGCGTTTGTATGTGAGTTATCAGCTTAGTATGTGTCTATTAACAAGCTATTTACATATAAATTACCGGGGTTGCCCCCCCCCACCCCTCGTCACAGTCGCCACATTTACCAGGGTCGGGTACATAAATTATCAAGTCTGCGATGTGTGAGTTATCATGTTATTTGCAGAAGAGTTATCGTGGTATGATTCAACAACTCCTCCCACCCTACCCCCGCCGATAAAGTTATCAGGATTGGGTACATAATTTATCATTTCTATGATGTGTGACTTATCATGTTATTTGCATAGAAGTTATCGTGGTATGTTTTAGTGACTCCCCCCCCCCAACCCCAACCCCACCAACAAAGTTACCAGGACTGGGTACATAATTTAATGTCTATGATGTGTGAGTTATCATATTATTTGCATAGAAGTTATCGTGGTATGTTTCAACGACTCCCCCACTCCGGCCCCTTCGACAAAGTTACCAGGACTGATACATAATTTATCATGTTTACGATGTGTGAGTTATCATGTTATTTGCATAGAAGTTACCGTCGTACGTTTCAACGACACCCCCACCCCGACCCCTCCGACAAAGTTATCAGGTCTACCATGTACTCCCTCCGTCCAAAAAAACTTGTCATCAAAATGGACAAAAAAAGGTGTATCTAGAACTAAAATACATCTAGATACATCCCCTTTTATTCATTTTGATGACAAGTATTTCCGGACGAAGGGAGTATGAGTTATCATGTTATTTGCACAGAAGTTACCGTGGCATGTTTCAGCGACTTGCCCCACCCCCATCCTCGCCGACCAAGTTATCAGGACCGGGGTACATAAGTTATCAGGTCCGCCATGTTTGAGTTATCATGTTATTTGCACAGAAGTGACCATGGCATGTTTCAGCGACTTGCCCCACCCCCACCCTCGCCGACCAAGTTATCAGGACCGGGGTACATAAGTTATCAGGTCCGACATGTTTGAGTTAACATGTTATTTGCACAGAAGTTACCGTGGCATGTTTCAACAACTCCCCCACCCTCACCCTCGCCGACAAAGTTTTTAGGACCGGGGTACATAAGTTATCAGGTCTATGAAGTTTTACTTACCATGTTATTCACACGAAAGTTAACGGAGGATATTTCATCACCCCCCCCCCCTGTCGGTAAAGTTAGCGGGAACGGGGTACCTAAGCGCGGAAAAATCGAATACTAAATTAACTCGTTTTTATGCATACGTAGTAGAGGAGACATGTTAAATAGCCCATTTACTTTCTTTTGTTCAAGAAAGGGTCGTAGGTCAGGTGGTAGGCTAGTTGAGTTGGCTCACTAGTGGTGTAAGGATCAAATCCTCTCTTGTTCACACCATTTTTTGCGTGAAAAAATCTCGAACGAAAAAAGATTTGGAGAGGAAAAAATGGATCGGGAGGAGAGCAAGAAAATCTGATCTGGCGAACAAAAGGATCTGGAGAGGAAAAAAAATGAATCGGAAGGAGAGCAAGAAAATCGGATCTGAAGCGGATCGTGCGTGCATGCAACAAAGAAAAGAAAAGGAAACTGTGGCGCTCGGGAGGCTTTCGCGGGATCGTTCGATGCGCATCCGACGGCAATCGAAGCGTGCGTGCCTATCGCTAACGAACAGTCGGCAGGAATTATTTTGTCAAAAGAAAAGCTACAACGATATTTATACATAAGCTATTAGGTTTGTGGTACATATAATTATCAATCTTATTACAAAAGAATTTATTGAGATATGACAAGCGAGAAGACCGTTGTTCGAATTCTATAGGAGTGAAACATTTATTTCTCTAGAAAACATTCATCACTACAAAAAAGAGACAAATGAAGTACAAAACACGTTGTATCGGCCCTTCAAAAAACTTGGAGCAAATGGTTTTGTCTCCTCATCAAAAGTGTTGTGGTCATTTTTTCTCGCTCTCATTTACTAAGATAGAAATACAGATTAACCCGCAAATGAAACACAACAAGTAGTCAGCTCAGTTGGTAATGAGTCGTTGCCACGACCAACGGGTTGTGTGTTCGAATTCTAGCTCAGTTGGTAATGAGTCGTTGACCTGAAACTTCAACCTAGCCATTTGCCGGGTCTAGGAGCATACACTGGTCTGGCGTGCTCTCAGAGGCCGACGCCGCCAACTGCCACCGCTCTATCTTCAGAACTGTACTGATGCATCAACCTTGCTCGGTCTAGTTATCGTCGACACCACCACGACGCCCAACGGCACCTCCTCCCTGCGCGCAAACAGCTGGACACGTCGCGGTCGCCACTGATACACCTCAGCGCCATGCTGCCAAGTACCACCAGTCGACACAGCTTGAAGTCCTTGGAAGATCTGTCATGCGTAGCACCTGCCGACCAGGCATGACAAAGCGTAGCAGCTGTCGGTCAGGCATGACTTGACATCTCCACCGAAGCTCCGTGCAAGACGAAGCCGCTCCACCTCCTGCCTCTGACTTCCAGCGCTGCTCCACAAATGATGCTCCCAAGGGAGAAACGACACCGCAGTGCCGCCATCGTCCGATCTGAAACACCAGATCCTAGGGTTTCCCCCGGAGCAGCACGAGTGGGTCGACAATAGTTACACAACGATGCCTTCATCAAGGCAACGGTGTAGAATGCCGCCATCGCCTGCCGTCGGCTCGGTTTTCACCGGCAACCATGTCTCCCCAACTCGCAGCCGGAACTAGATGATGGATCTCGAGATCCGATCACCAAGCTTCTGGCCGGCCACCGCCGACGAAGAAGATGACCACCACCACTGGCTACACCGGCCAGAACAGATCTGCCATGGGTGCCACCAAGCAGTCCACCAGGCCCTCGACACCGCCGCCGATCTAAAGCCAGATGACATGCCGCCGAAGACCACATCGCGCGGTCGCCCGATCCAAGCCAGCAGCCGCCCATGGCCCGAGGCAAGGCCGACGCCGCCGACGTCGAAGCCAACGTCGTCGCTTCTAGATCAGCCGCACCTCCATGCATGTTGGGGCCCCGCCACCCCTAAGACGCGGAAGGGAGGAAGAGCCCCCGCCACCGCCGTCGGTCTCCGGACGCAAGCCGGCGACGTTCTCCGGCGGCAGCGGGAGGAGGGAAGGAAGATGGGCTAGGCCTCGGCGGCGGCTAGGGTTGGGGAGCCATCCGAATCGCCTGAGCGGAGGGCAACGCGGGGGCCTACGCGAGCTGCGGCCGAAAAGAAAAGGATCCTGTTGGCCAGCAAGTGGGGGCGTGATTAGCATCGGTGTTAGCGAGCTCGTGCCTGGGCAAACCAAGAAGGTTAGAACTCCGCTGCAAGCTAATCGCGGCGATTAAAGAAGGTATAAGCGCATGGTTCTGGGCACACGCGTCGGGGCCGACCAGGCGCGATGGGATCCGTCGTGGCGCGGTCGTGACACTTGGTGCCCGGCCCTGGGTTTGGGATCCGAACGCCTATTATCTGTAGCCCATTTGGGTTAGTTTTCAGCTCGCAACTTGGCTTGACATTATAGCTGCTTTTTAGGAGACGAACTGGAGTGGGTTCGCAAGGGGGTTCCATTCTTTGGATCCCGCCCGGCGCAAAATCTCGATGGCCAAGTGACAAGAACGCCACCTCTTCTCCCTGTTGAAAGAGCAACCGCGCCGAATACAGTCATCAATTGGTGTGCATGCAAATTGCGGTACGTGCGTGTGATTTTATGTGTACGGGAGCATGTTAGATTTTTTCGACAAAGGGGAGCACGTTAGATGCTGGCTATTTTTCTTTCTCTAGAATACGCACAAGCATGTGTATCATATATTTATAGAAGAAGAGATGCTGGCTAAATTGCAATCTCTAAAAGAAGAGACCGGGTTTATGAGATTGAGCAGTACTGATGTCAAAAAAAGGAGGGGATAGATAAAACAGAAAGGTTTGTTCATCACATTCGCAAGGCCAGTAACAACACCACAGTTCAGAGCAATTATCCTCCCCGCCGTATACAACTCCATGCGCCCCCTGTTTCAAATATAAAGCCTGGGCGTAGTTTCCAGACATCAATTGCTGTGCTTGCAAATTGCAGGACGTGTGATTTTATATCGATTTGCAGTACGTGTGGTTTTAGATAAACGCGATCATGTTGGATGCTGGCTAAATTTGCGTTGTACTACTTGCAAGATGCAACATGTTCAAAACTTGGGGAAATCGACCCAGACGGCGGGATCGAGCATAGTACTTGCTATTTTAGCTCAACACAGAGGTTACCATCTACGGCCTGGGCGTAGTTTACAGCGCCGGCATGGAGTAGTTATGAGCTTATGACACTTGAGGCTGGATAGATAGAACTACCCACATGATAGCTCTAGGTACGATTCACACGGTCACAGTATCTTGATTACCTTAGAGTCGTCGTGCATTTACGGCTTTACGCTGCACCGGTGACGGTTTTCAAGTTTAAACCGCGGGCACCGTAGTTGGGCTTTTCTAACCAATCCCCTGTTACTTGTTAAAAGAGTAAAAGTTTGGTTTACTTCTCTTAACGGCACCTAGCCGATCCCCAGTCGGTGTTAACGGAGAATAAATTATCCTCAACCGCGCCCCGTCTTTCCTATGTTCACTCCATCGCTCGGCGTTTGAGTAAAAAATCTCCTCTACTCTGCTGCCTCCTCCGCTTCACTCCCGCGCCACATCTACACCGGCGCCGCCCCTCCCACCCCTGCTGGCCACCGCCTGCCACCAAGGACGCTCCGTAGGTTCCTCCGCGGTCCTTGACCACCCGAATTTATGCCCTTCTCGCCCCGTCGCCAGCGCACAACCGGTAGATCTGCGGCTGCCGCCGCCGCCGTCGGATTAGGCGCATCCAGCCGCCCGAGACTGCGCCTTGACATGGATTGGCCAGGTACCGTACCGCACAACTCCGGCAAAGTCTCTGCGCCGCATGCAGGTATTGACTCCACCTCTAGCGACTCGGATCTCTCCTGTCGGCGGTTCGCCGGCAAAGACACGCTCAGCCGTCGCCCGGGCTCGGCGCGTTGCTGGTCATAAAGTGCGACGATTGCCCGCGACAGGTGGTGCGCCGAGTTTCTACCACGCCAGAACATCCCGGATGAGTATTCTTCAAGTGCAAAAATGATGGGGTATGTGCTTCTTTTGACTCGGTTGTTCACCAGATTTGGCGCAATTTCGGTAGCTCATTCTTTGCTCAAATTTGTGTGTAGGATGGATGCAAGTTTTGGTATTGGGAAGAAGATTACATCGATCTATTGATAGCATGGAATTTGATAGATGATCGTGCACTCGTTGCTAGAATAGAGGCTAGAGATGAGACTAGATACAGCAACGTCGAATTCGATGAAATCGAAGAAGAAAGAAATGTACAAACTCAAGAAGCCAATAGAGAGAGTCAACAATGAAGACATAGAGAACATATTAATCCAACTAGTGGGAGCAGCTATGAAAGTTGGATATCTTTTAGAATGCCTAATTGTGGTTCTTATTTTCTTTGGTATTGCTCTTGTAGCAAAGAATTGGTGAATTATGTACTTCAACTTATTAAAATGTCTTGAATGAAATTAAAAAGCAATAAATGTGTTTCTGTGGTTGAAAATGAAATGCAAATAGAAAAAATTGCTTTGTTATATGTATGGGATCGGTTAGGTCCGGTGAAAACTTAGTGGAGTAAAAATACTTCACTAAGGGTTTACTTCGTCGGATTCTTCGTCATTTTTAGAGGGTCGGTTAGAAATGCGCTTAGTTCGCACCTTTTTACAATGAGAGTAGAGTTACTTTTGCACTTGAAGGCTAATAATAGCGTGGACGTACATGCATATCATTTCGACTGTAAAATGTAAATTTCTCTCGAGAAATGTAGATCGACAGGCTGAGATTTTTTTAGCCGGTAATGATAAACTCACGTCTGGCTGGCTGGCTGGCGCCATCTCATAATGCTCCTCCCTCCCAAAAGGGAAGGTCACCATCTCGGAGAAAAATAAGGCCGGGAAGTGACATGCCAGATGAAGCATGTATAGCTAGCGGCACCTCATGAGCCACGCTACAAAGCCTTGGGACTTGAGCCACCCCGGCCCCTTCAAATCAAATCGCTCCAATAAGCAAGCCGGGCTACCGGTAGTAGCTCCACACTGCCACTCACTGCGCGACACCGCTCCTTCCATCGCCGGTAGCAGCAGCCACCACCACCACTTCAAGTGCAAGGCCTCTCACACCCTCTCTCAGTCATCAGCTCCTCATCACTCTGCTTCTTGCAGTCTCGGCACCTGCATCGGCTTCGCCGCTCATTCCCACATCCCGATCAATCCCCAAGCAAGGAAGATGAAGGTAAAGGCCCATGCCATCGCCCACCCCTGTGATCTTTATTTTTGCAGTAGGTTTGATGTGCTTGAATGTCTGAATGGATAGTGGCTGCTGCTGATGATGATGATGATGATGGAACCTCTGTTTGCGTGGTGGCGTTCTGGTGAAGTGACAGAACTGGCCTCTGTTTTTCTTGCAGATTTTCAGCTGGATGGCGAACAAGATCAGCGGGAAGCAGGAAGCGAGCCGCTTCCCGGCCAGTTCCTCGGGCCCTTCTCGTGAGTGCACTTTGGAACCTTCGCTTTCTTGTTGACCAAATAAGTACGTGTGCTCTAGACTAGTGTAGAAGCAAAATGGTCATCATTTCCCTTGATTCCCTGAAAAGATGAGGAAGAAGGCGGTCATCTTTGATCTCTGCTTATAATCCTTGACAAAAAAAAATATCATTTTTGCCTTCAAGTTTCACTTGTGTCAGTTAGCTCTGGTCATCAAAGTTATTTTTTTGCTGCCTCTCCCAGAAGACATTAAAATGATGAAGTGGATTTGCTGGTCCCTCCCCACTTCCGGTCTTGTTTTTTTTAACGATTCTGGGATTTCTTCTAACCCTTTCGCTCTGGGATTTTCCGCAATCCGTTAGTCTTTAGATCTATTGGTCTAGTGTGGAAGCTACAGCCTCTATAACTTAATATAAGACTTTTTTTTACTCTAAAACCGTCTTATAAAAAGTTACAGAGGGAGTACCTTTTACGACTTATGATAATGCCAGTGTACACCGTCAAAGAAAATGCCAGTGCAGTGACATTCCCTGACTTGCCTGCAATTTTTTTACTGTTTGTTTTCTTTAATGGACTTGTGTGTCAAGGGGTTTCCTCACTCTTTTCTATCCCTAGCTCTTTTTCATGGTTTCCTGTAAGGTTTTCCGCCCAGCTAGTCGTCATGGATCAAAGCCTGAACTAGTGGAAGCAAGTACATTTTTGTTCCTACATACTTTTGATTTCCTCACGATTGTTGTTCTTTATGTAAGAAATGCCATGATTACTTTATAGCCCCAACCCCCAACCTGTCAACAAAAATAATGTCATTCATTCTGGGTAGAATCCTGACACCTTGGATGGTTTTGTTCCAATGAGCTGAAGTCAAGCAATCCTGTTTAAACATATTCCGTGTCAAGAAGACATAAAAAAAGGCTACTGATATTGCAGAATGGATGCTCTATTTAACTTTTTATAGATGTGATCAAGTGACATACAAAAAATGAAAGAGAACATCAGGATGTGGAGTAGGCATGGGCAAAAACATATATCTAACCAGTGATAAGCTGATGAGAATGACTGGGGCTTAAGAATTTTAAACTTAGTGGTCCATGCTCCGGACACCCAATTTAAGCTAGTATGAACTTAGGACCATACCTCTATGTCTTTTCATGGAACTAGCAACTTAATTTAGTTCTAATGTGCAGGTTCTAACATGCCGGATTGTCGCAACGACGAGTTCAGCGATTGGCCCCAATCATTGCTTGCCATTGGGACATTTGGAAATAAGCAGATAGAGGAGGTAGCACAAGTGCAGGACACTTCCGAGGATGGGCAGTCCATGCAAGATGCCATCAAGTTTACAGAGGAGGAAGTAGACAGGATACAGAAAGAGTTTGCAATGATACTAGCAAGCAAAGACCAAGCAGAAGCCCATGACTCGCACGATGATGAGCAGGTAACTTCACACAAAGAAGTCGATGAGAGCATAAATGAGAAGCACAGGGACCAGCTGCTGAACAAGATGGTCGTCATAAGTAAGGCAAAAGATTCACTGGGGAAGAAAGCAAGTACACTTAAGCCGAGGTCGGTTGCTTCGCTCTTCAAACTACTCATGCGCAAAGGTGGCTTTGCCTCTGCTATTCCAGATCCAAGGAGCTCTTTCCCTCAATCAAGAATGGAAAAGGTTCACTTACATTCTTATGTACATCTACAGTTAATTATACCTTCTTGACTCTTCAGTAGTATCTTATGGTTTGATTTTCTTCCCATTTCAGCTGCTCAAGGCAATACTTCAGAAGAAAATACACCCGCAAAATTCTTCGACGCTCGTACCTAGGAGACATTTGGACTGGAAGCCGGATGAGCAAGAGATCAATGAATGCCTCGAGGATGCACTCCGTGATCTAGACGACGATGGCGCAAAATGGGTCAAAACTGATTCAGACTGTAAGTTGCATACTTTGATCCCGAACAAGTGGCGTTATCGTGCACTGAACATCTCTTTATGCACTGATTCCGTCAAAGAAACTCACTATGTTATTTTCATTCTTTGCAGTTATTGTGCTAGAAATGTAAACATGGGTGAATACATTTGTTCATTGAGGCAGGTGTGCATCTTTTTTTTTCTCAATTCACGACTATCAGGAGAACTCATTGCTAATATTTATCCTTTATGTTGAGTTTTGTGCTTGCAATTTGATTGATTACAATGTGCAGGTTCCAAAGATCTTGGCAAGCTAGGGATCCGCGGTGTTATGATATATATAGAGGTGTGGGATATAGTCATCAATGAAGCTACGAATTATGATGCAATGCCCCTCTGTTTCTCACATAAATCATTTGTAATTGGGTTACTGGGATTATGATAAGGAACTACTGGGACAAGCCATACCTCATGTCCGTGTTTTTCTCTAGCCCTTCAGACTGTACATTACAAGGTCTTTTACTATTCACATGAACAATGATGATGGATGTTTCTGTCCTCCTTAAATGAATTCAATTATGATACAGTTGTTGTTTTATCACATATATTTTCAATTTAGATCAGCTTTCAAGTTGTGCCCAGTAGATCTGGGTTTCATGCCAGAAAGTTAAGATCCTCTTTGATCTGTAGGATTTGAAGAAGACACTAATATAATAAATACAAGATTGTAAAGGCATGCCCTTTTTGATCTTCCACGATTAGAGAACATAAAAAATTGCACTGAAACATGTTTGAGCTACACGAAGGTTCCATGTTGAACCTGAACTATTGTGCTTGATTTGGCGAAGACTGAACGTTGAAGCCATCTATGTTAAACTTGAACTTCTGAAACCATTCAAAATGAACAGTAGGTTGCCTTTCATCATTTATGGAGCATGATCTTCAGAAAGCTATGAATATGAAATTGATCCTTTATCTTTTCGAACAACTCTTCTCTCAAAATAAACTTTCACAAAAGTGAGCTATTCTGAGGAAGAGAGCCAGTATAGGCAACTTTTTGGTTGTGAGGTGGGAGCTCTTCCGTTTACCGTTTACGCATCTAGGAATACCCATCCATCACTGCAAACTCAGACAGGGAGTGGAAACTAATTGAAGATCGGTACAAAAAGAAGCTCAGCTGTTGGAAAGGGTAAACTCATGTCTTATGGAGAACGGTTAACTCTAATCAATGTTGTTCTTACCAGCCTACCCATGGTCATGCTCTGCTTTTTTGAGATACTCAAAGGGGTGTTGAAAAGACTAGATTTAGTTGATCGAGAGTCCTCATATGCGGCCTTCATACCTTTTCTTTTCTGTTCTGTTTTTTTGTTGTTGCATCAACTAAAAAATCCACACACTCAACTTGAGGGACTAAAACACTAATTTGAGATAACATTGCACTACAAAGTAGTTACGTGGGGGTGAAAAAAGTCAATTAGCGGCATTTTTTTACTAAATTGATGACTTTTTACTTCTTGGGAGAAACACTAGTTGCTCCTCACCTCGAAGATGGTGAATGCAGTGCACGAGCCACATGCATATGTGACTAGTCCACTTGTCGTCTAGGCACGGCCATGTGACGGTCCGCTGACCTCATCTTAGTCCCATTCCTGTTTGTCATCGTCGAGGACGACATTTTCAAGGGGGCAACGCCCAATATGGCGCGATTCGTCTTCGTGAATGTCATCATCTTCATGTTGAATGTGCGTCATCTGATTTGCTTTCTCTCCGACTCCAAATCTGCCCGTTTCTCCTCGTAATGGAGCCACACGACGCGGCCCCTTTCGTCCTTTAACACCTTCCCGGTGGCGGTGTAATTGAAGATTTCACCAAGGCGGACGGCTAAGGCATAGACGGTGTAGCGCTCATCCCATGCCTCCTTCACAGTGAGGCGACGGGGAGCACGTGGTGGCCGGGATGGGTGAGCTCTCTCCTCCTCCTTATGCGTGATTTGCAAATAGTCGTGTTGGATATCTTACTCAATGGAGTATGTTTTGGTATTCCAATTCGACCAGTCATTAGGGGCAGGATCTTCCTGCACGGCCTCCAGCACATAACGGCTTTCCTCCTTCTCTTCCTCCTCCTCGGCGATGAGGACACCCTTCTCCTCCACTTGTTCCTCGTCCACCATCCGCCCCTCCTCCGAGAGCGGCACCCAGTCCGGCGGCGGTGGAAGCGGCATGATGATAGGGAGGGAGAAAATGGCTACACGCAGCAATATTTGAAGTAGAAGTTGTGAACTATTTGGCCATGACGACGGACTTTTTATAGCCGCGGGCAACGAAAAACATGGTTGGCATCGGAAAAATGTGGCGGGAAACATGGCAGGAGTGGCTGCCATTAATTGGCATGCTTCCCCCTCCTACACATCAGTTGACGGATGGTGCGGGCACGAAAATCAACACCCACATCCTTTAAATATGAAGGATCACAAGCTTGATATGAAGCGCCCTTTATAAATTATAGTGACTCGGGGCAGGATGATGACTCTGTTAGAGTGATTTTTTTGGCCAAAATCATCGTATTAGCGTTTATTATGTCAATCAGGCCGATCCGACGACTCTGCTAGAGTTACTCTGAGCTAAGCATGTGGAAGACAAAAACTCTATTATTATTATTATTTTTAAAACAAGACTATTGAAAATTCAAAGCCAGAGTATTAGGGTTCCTCTGCACAACGATTCCAGTGTTTGTGTGTGAGCGGAACACACCTGCGTGGCCGCGTCGCGTCGCAGATCTTCCTTCCAATCGCCGGATCGACTTTCTTCCCTGGAGTGACGAGATGTCCGGTTGGAGCTTGCGCGCGGACGCGCCTTCCGTCGGCAAGATTCTCCACAGCGCCCCGCCGTTCCGCTCGCCGGCCATGCCGGGTGGTCGGGCAAGGAAATTCCCGGTCAATGTCTGCTGCCACAGGGAGCATGGAGCGATAGCGCCGACGGCCATGGAGGGACATGACGGTGTGTTGCGGATGCTCAATTCCTCCGACTCGGCTACACGGAGGGGAGGGGAGAGACGTGCGGCCGGCCGCTATCGCGTCTCTGCTGGGCATCGCTGTATCGGCACGACTGACGGAGATGCAGGAAGCTCGGCACGACAGGGACCAGACTAGCCTACCCGAACATGAGTTTGCCTGCCTTCTCGTCAAATCGACATCCTTTCATCTGAAATTCTGGAGAGCAGTTGCTTCGTGTTTTCGAGACGCGGATTTGGACAGATTATTTCTGTTTAGCTTGAATCCCTGACAGTAAGGGCATGTATAATGGTGCTATCTTAAAAGTGCCATGTAGGATAAATAATGAAGTGGAGGAGAAAGAACTCATAAGAGAAAGCTTGTCTTCTCTTATTTAAGATAAGATAAGAGATGATCTCTTAGCACAATATGTCTCACCATATTTTTAGGAATTGCTAGTTATTAAAGATAAGGCTAAAAGATGATCTATTGTAGACATTTTTTTTGTCATCTCTAAATTGCATGTAAAACTTAAGATAAGACTATCTTATCAACCATTATACATGCCCTAACATATAAGACTGCTCCGTGCTACATACATCGAGGGTTTGTGTTCTTGGACCCTGAGAGCGACTCCAATCGCGCCGACTCAAGCTGCCCGCGTGTGTTAGTTTGAATCGAAACGGACACAAAATCGGCTCAACGCGACGACCCAAACGGATGAGCGTCTACTTTTTATCCGCGCCCGACTCATTTCATGCCTAAATTTGAGCCGGGTTTACGTCGGCGCGGACGCGCGCGATGCCTACCCTTGTTTTCCCCTGGCCTGCTAGCCGGTGACACATTAGTCATTCCCCCTTCCTTCCATCGACAGCAAGCACATCCGACCGCCCCACCCGTCGCTCAGTTCCGGTGCCTAGGCCGGCCGCCCGCACCCACACCCCCAGGAGCACGCCATCCTCCCACGACCCTCTACTACGGCGTTTGGTGGACCGTTTTATCGTCACCACGCCCTCGTCTCCCCTGTCGGCAGCACGCAAGTGCAGCTACCTCGCACATTGGGCGCCGCCACGTTCGCCTCCCGACCTGCTACATGGTCTTGCAGAGGCGCGAGGCTCTTAACCGGCCGGCTTCTTCCACGACACCCACAAAGTGTTCGACGGTTTGCCCACAAGGTATAAATGGACTCCGGCGACAAGTACTTTTTGCACAATTTCATTTGCGATTCAGATGATTCTTCATCCGACGATGAGGATATTTGGCCGCTTCTTTGGTCGTCCATGACCACGTCGATCCCGGGGCATACTTCGACGTTAAATCGCAACCGAGAGAGCGACCATTGCCTACTCTGGCAGGACTACTTTGAGTCCCCTAACCCGCTCTTTAAACACCAACTATTCCGGTGTCGTTGCCGTATTGCTAGAGATGTGTTCAACTATATTCGGGAGGGGGGGTGGCATACGACAACTACATCGAGTGCATGGACGATGCCCTTGGAAAGATTGCCTTCTCCTCTTATCAGAAATGCACTGCAGCTATTCGGATGCTTGCATACGGAGTTCCTAGTGATCTCATTGATGAGTATATTCGAATGAGCGAGTCCACGTGTCTAGACTCTATGTACAAGTTCTGGAAAGCTGTGGTAGCAGTGTTTGGCTCGGAGTACTTGAGAGACAACTGCTGCAGATACAACCCGATTGTTGGCGATTAGTGCCAGTAGGGGCTTTCCGGGGATGCTTCGTAGTATAGATTGTATGCAATGAGAGTGCAAGAACTGCCCTTAAGCTTGGCAGGGGCAGTATAGGGGCCATGTCAAAGCTTGCACTGTCATACTTGAGGCTGTGACTTCACAAGATCTCTAAATTTGGCACTCTTTTTTTGGCATGGCTAGATTTCACAACGACGTCAACGTGCTTCGGCGCTCTCCGGTGTTTGGAAGACTGCAAAAGGCAACTATTCGAAGGTCAATGCTGAGATCAATGGCCACCACTACAACAAAGGATACTATCTAGCTGACTATATCTATCCCAGTGGACTACTCTTGTGAAGACAATCTCCAACCTTGTAGAAGAGAAGAGGAAGAGATTTGCCCAATCACAAGAGAGTGGTAGGAAGGATGTGGAGCGTGCCTTCGGTGTTCTTCGATCTCGATGGGGCATCGTTCGGTATTCTGGTAGAACTTAGAGCACCAAGAAGTTGTGAGAGGTGATAACTGATTGTGTGATCATGCACAACATGATCTTATATGATGAGCGTTCGGATAAAATCTACAATCAAGGGTTTTAGTTTGAGGGTAACAATGTTGTGCCTGAGCATGAAGGAAAGACAACGTTTGCACAGTTCATCAAATTTCATCATCAAATGTGTGATTGGAAAACTCACATTCAACTATAAGATGATTTGTAAAGCATATGTGGGCTCACCTTGGCAAACCAATAGATGTATCGGCTATTTTTCTTTTCGGATAAATTTAATTTTTATTTTGACTTATAAACTATGAGATATTTATTTGGGTGTGAAACTATGAGATATTTCTATTTTTGTTTGAATTATGTGATCTTGGCCTAATTTCATTGATATGTCATAAAAAGAGCTACAAAAATTGAGGAACAAAATACGCGTCTGTTTAGATCGGCGTGTTGGAGTTGCTCTAGTATCCCAAATAGTCGTCTGAAGCAGCTCCCATCGAACTATTTCATTCGGCAGGGTGAGCAGCTCTCAATGAATGTTTCACCCTGGTTCGCCAAGGGGAGGGCCACGGCGAACCTAGATTGGCCCACAGGCCCAGTTAGAGGGTTTTCTAATGCCATGAACAAAAATGTACACATTTTTGTTAAAATAATAGAGAAAACATAAACTTATAAATGCCATGATTTTGTAAATAATAAATTTCATGCTACTTTATAAAATGGCCATTTCTCTAATTTATAATTTTACAATGGCGTCATTAAAAACAATATCTTCTTTTTTGAAATTTGCCTTGGAGATATTTCATTGTGCAAAAAAAAAGTCATGTCTTTGGACAACATTTTATTTTTGCCATGGACCAGAAAGAAAAATGCCCATGTGTATTTATTTTTTCTTTATTTGGTCCACTGTGCAAAAACTCATAAAAAGTGTCGTTCAATCTTCTTAATAATAAAAATATCATCCCCTTGATAATAAAAAATTCATGCAAGCAATTAAAAGGTCACCTCTATCATGCTCTTAATAGTAAAACTATCAGCCTCTTAATATTAGAAATGACATGTTATTAATAATAAAAATGGCAGATATAAATAAAAGAAGAACCATCCTATTAATAATAAAAAATCATGCTATCAATAATGAAACTGTTGTCCTCATAATAATTAAACAACCTATGAGAAAGTAAAAAAACAATTCCAAGAATGCCATGAATACCTAAAAACTGTCATGCTACCTATAATTAGAAATGCACATGGCAATTTTATTAGAAAAAATCATGTCTACAAAATAGGGATTCTTGTTCTTTCAAAAACGGGAAAATATGAGATTTTTGAAAATAAAATTGAATTTAAAACAAATATGGATTTAAAATACAAATAGCAGTTTTGTCGCGGGTGTTCACAAAATCCCACTTCGGTCGAGTGTAAGCGCCCCGTCCCGTGCACGTGAGGTCGGCATGTCGCGAGTTCGAACCCCTCCTCACGCACCTTGGTCATGAAATTTTAGAGGAAGAAAATAAAGAATGCGCGCCAAGAAACGTGTTTCGCAAATGACTCCAACTGATCTACATGGCATCGATCTTGCTCCAAGATTTGTGAAACGGCAGGGAAGGCGTCCGCTGGGATGGGTTCTTTCACCGACGTTCGCCGGATATAATTTCCATTGTTTTTTTTGGGCCATGCGACAGATAACTGATTGATAGAACTCCTTTTGTCGTATCTATACCTAATAAAGGGCCTATTGCTTCTTGTGGTACGTCACGAAAACTGCTCTCAAAGTTGGAAAATATTACCCACCAATGCCATTGATAAAAATCGTTTTCACACACGGGAATCCCTTGCCTGGGCCGCCCATGCATCAGGGACCTCCTATATTGTGCTCTGCATGCTGGTGCGCCCGTTTGGGCCGGCTCATGTCCGAACGGCCTACTTTTTAAATTATTGTCTTTCTTTTCCGTTTTATTTTTTCTACTTTAAAAAATGCCACCTATAAGTAATAAAAAATGTTTTCACACACGGAAATCCCCTGCCTGGGTCGGCCCATGCAGTAGGGACCTCATATATTGTGCTCTGCATGCTGGTGTGCCCGTTTGGGCCGTCCTGGGCCTGCTTTTAAAATTTCGTTTTTTTCTTTTTTCGTTTCATTTTTTCTACTTTAAAAATTTCGGGATTTCAAAAAAGTTTTGGAAATTTAAAAAAATGAAAATTTTGAAATAAAATGTGTAAGAATTCATGAAATGTTTGTGCATTCAAAAATTGTTTGCTTATACAAAAAATGTTCAAAATTTCACAAACAATGTTCTGGAAATTAAAAAATGTTCATGGTTTTTTTTACAAATTTAGTGTATTAAAAATGTTAATGAAATTGAACAAAATTTTGCCAACTCCAAAAAAGTTCATGAATGGATAAATATCCTAAAAATTCAAAAACTATTTGTGACTTACAAAATAGCTTATTGATTCATAAAATGTTCGCTGATTGAAAAATAATCATGCATTTCAAGAAATATTCTTTAAATAAAAAAATGTTCGTGAATTTCAATAATTGTTCTCCAAATTTTGAAAACAACATTCGTCCATTCTAGAAATGTTTGTCAATTCAAGAAAATTGTTTAAAACAATGCTCACAATTAAAAAATGTTTGCAAATAGTATAAAATGTTCATGAATTCAAAAAATGTTCTTGATTTTATAAAATATTCGAAAATTTGAAAAAGTGTTTGTGAATTTGAAAATGTTCATAATTTAAAATATGCTCACGAGTTTTGAAAAATGTCCATGATTTCACAAAATTGAGAGTGATAGTGTATCTTGATGATGCATCAAAATGGGATCATGACCATTAAAGATTGTGATTTTATTTTTCTCATGTTGCAGCACACGGACCTTTTTGCTAGTAATATAATGTTATTACAACTAATGTACTCATAGGTTGTGATAACATCTAATCTTATGGGTCGGAGGGAGTAGCACTTTGACATTCGCAAGATGAGAATGTGAAATTTTCCTTTCAATAATTGGTATTCCAAGATTTACCACAATATCTCTCGCTTCAAGGTTGCATGAATTGCAAAATTCAAAAGCAGAGCATGATGGTGGGCTGGAAGATGAAGCCTGAGAAAGTACTAGATTATATCGCCCATAAGTAGTTGATGCTTTTCCTGCCCCGCCATAGTAAAATCCACATGCAGTGGCCTTGTTAAAACGTCGGGGGTATTTCTCGCCCACCGTGATCGCTAAGGTACAGGCCTCGTTCCTCTTTAGTGGTCGGCCGGTTAACACAGTTTTAGGAAGGTTCCATAGGTAGGTTTGCAATCGGTTTTCGAACCTTCCAGCGCATTTTTTTCTTCTGTGTTTATATCGCCTTTTTCGGTTTTCTATATCAGTTTTCAGTGGTTTTCTAATTTATATTTTCTCTTCACCTTTGTCGAACAGACATCTACTTTTTAAATACACAACATACATGTTTCGCATACATCACGAATACATTTTTGTACATGCTGAACATTTTTCAAATATATGTTTTGATGTCTACTTTTTCATACACACTATACAGTTCACGTATAGATGAGAAACATTTTATACAAGTTTAACATTATCTAAATGGATGATGAATATTTTTTTAAATATATGTTCGTTTATTTTTTAATACACATTTAATCTTTTTCATATACACCAAAAACAACTTTTACACATCTACCATTTTTTAAATACGTCATTAATATTTTCTTAAATATATTTTTCATGTATAATTTCTTCATACACATTATATATTTTTTGTATACATCAGGAACATTTTTATACATGTTTAATTTTTTAAAATACATGATTAATTTTTTTTCAAACATATGTTTCAAAGTCTATTTTTTTCATACACATTTGATATTTTTTTCATACACATTGAAAATTTTCTTATAAATCAGGATCATATTTTATACGCATTTAATATTTTTCAAATACATGATGAACTTCTTTTTTCAAATATATGTTTGAGTCTCTACTTTTTAATACACATTTTACATTTTTCTATATATCAGTAATATTTTTATACATTTCTAACATTTTTTCAAAATATGTCCTTGAATATTTTTTTTGAATATGTGCATTCTTTTCAAATGCATGCTGAATAATTTTTTTAAAGATAGCATTGTTTTCAACTATGTGAACATTCTTTATGTTGTGTAAGTATTCTTTTAAATGTTAGAAGACATTTTTTGAAATGTCTGAATCTTTTTTAAAATGGCACTTACATTTTTGTAATACTAATATGAAACTTTTTGTTTGAGTTACGCAGACGTTTGCTTGCGTTGTAGCAATATTTTTTTTTGCAAACCAACATGTGGTTGCATGGTTAAGAGGTTAGTGGTATTCCCTGCCCACCAGAATTTAAGTCGCTGCTTGCATTTTCCTGAATTTATTCCAGGCCTTCCGGCGATTTTGCGTTCTGTGGAGGCGATGTTTCCGTCGACTATGAAGGCGTCTGTGACGACTTCGTCAATATCAAGATGATGTATCGACTCAGTCTCTCGGACGTGTTCATAGGGGTAGGGTGTGCATATGTGCATTATGGATGAGTGTATGAGCGTCTGCGTCTGTATTGTGCTCAAAAAACATTTTTTAAAAGATGTTAGGTACATTTTATTATAATGTGGGGACGTGTTTTAAATGTGAAGAACATTTTTAATATTATTGAAAAAAATTAGAAGTTGTGTGAAGTTCTTTTTAACACCGTGTGAAGATATTTTTAACGTTTGATGATTTTTTTTTCAATTTAAGAAATATTTTTTCTACTTCAGAGATATAATAAGTTTTTTTAGGGGTTGCAAGCTCTTTATTGATTAATTACAACATTTAAAGGGATATAAAAAGGGTCACGGGGAACAAAGAGCCACATGTGGTGACCCTTGTCGAGCGAGAAAGAAAATTTAACAAGATTGTGTGCCTCCTTGTTTGAAGCTCGGCCTTCATACATGAAATCGCAGCTCCGAAACTGGTTCTTCTCTTGGCTACCTCCCTGATGCCCGTGATATAGGAGCCTCCCATACCATTCTTGATATCTTCAACTATAGGCTTACAGTCACATTCAATAACAAGCCTGTGAAACGGAAGATCAGCTGCAAGTGAAATCGCTTCTCGGCAGGCTATGGCTTCTAAGGTCGCTGGCTCAATCACTCCTGGAAGAACGATGGGCAAGGAGCCGAGAAAGATTCCATGTTTGTCCCGCAGTGAAAATAAATAAAAGTAATAAAATTGAAGCAATATGTGCTAGAGACCGAGTGCTCCTCCCGCAATGAACTGGCCCATTTAGGGGTGCTCAAATGCGTTATCTCGCTGTAAGCGAAACAAAACTCCTTCCTTGTCGTAGAACGCCCTTGCCATGCATCGACTAGGCCATATCTTCCGATTTGTTTGAGAGGTGTCCCGTTGTTTTGCGTGGGCCGGCACAAGGCCGGTTTTATGCCCATTTTTATTGGCAATTTTCTTACAGATGGAGATATTGTTAACAAGTTTTGTAGAATGAAAAATATTAGGGATAATTAAATAGGTCAAAATCATGCACATAATTATCAGTTAGTACATATTTTGAAAAAAACACCCATATTAGAAAAGTTATATATTATAAAATATACTCATTGTTTGTTTATAAAATATAAATCTCGGATCCTATATGCCTAGATAGTTTATGTCCACTAACTTCAATTCCCTTGTCGGGCAACTATGCTAACTCATCATGCCAACATGTATAAAAAGATCCACATTAACATGTGCCATCCATGTTTATTCATATTTAATAACTATTCTCTAATTATATGTATATTTATCTCAACATGCAACTATCTCAACTGACTATGCCACCATGATGGAAAAGACCCACCTTAACCTGCACCATACATGCTACTCATGTTCAATAAATATTCTAAAACTATACGGTAAGCAAATGCAATATTTTATCCAAATATATATATGAAACATGAGTAGCATACACTCATCTGTGTTTTGGTTCTCATGTTGTTTATCCAAATATTAATGCTTCATACAACCAAATTTTATTTAAGTAATTGAACCAACATTCAACAACACGTGGGGTATTATCTCTAGTTTGTGAAATATACATGTATACAAAAGAAAAAGAATCAAAACATTATAAAAAGAATATATATGATAAGGAAGAATCTGGACATGGACCCGACCTAACGCTTTCTTCGCATGAGCGAACTCTAACTTAATCCAGGCTATGAGCACGGAATATGATTCGCCATCAGTGGCGTCTAACTCAGCAAATTTTATAGGTACTCTGCCTTCGCTGCTTTCCACAAGCCACATATGGTAGTTGTGGATGATTGTTATCACTGCGCGTTAGAGTTTGTGAAGATTTTCTTTGATCATAGACTCTGCAAGACTAGCAATTCTAGCAGAAACAAAACCTCATGAAGTTTGGCTTGATAACCACCCCTCCCCCCGCCCCTACGAAATTGTACCTCTTATGGTTAATAATCTATATTTCATAAGTAACAAATGAAGAGGTGCTTTAGGACAAAAACATAAAATATTTATTGGAGAGTTTGGACAAAGCCCGGAAAAGTTTAGGGCATATAATATGGCACAAAAAATCTGATTGAAAATTGAGTCATAGCTGGAGAATAAAAATAATCAATGATAATAGTGATAATGAATCAAATCTGTAGTCTAATTTGAGTTGCTATGGTCTGTAACAATTTTTGTTCCTCAAGATGTGAATCATATTTAAATCTTAATTTTTGTGTTATAGTAGATACATGTTTTATTTATACAATATATTTTTACATCTTTAATGTGGTGTTTTTTGGGCACCAAGAATGTGTCTGATGCTCCCTACACTCCCAACCCCAGGATTTTCCCCATGGGTAGGGAAAGTTGGCATCTCATTTTCGTTTCCATAACAAGCTTCAGTTTTCAATTTACCGCGGAGATTGGAATATGGAGTTTGAGGCAAATCTTTACATAAGCTTTAGAAATTTTGGAACTAGCCCCACCTTCACTACCCATGGCTCGATTGTCACCATGCACATGCATCACTTGTTCGTACATTATTAAAGAAGTTTGGTCTTTACCTGCGTTTGTATGTATTCAGTGGCTGAATTTTTCGATGTTGTACATCGGCGCTGAAATCTCTGGTGACTCAGTGAATACACTTTTGTTGTATCTGTAAGGGCATATTTCTCCCTAAGTGATTTTGGTGATTGATGAAAATGCTTTTGCGGACTAATTGTGTCCATTGAGCTTTTCAGATATCTCATAGTTAGGCACTAGAATTCGACGCCCCTCGGAGCCTTTCGAAGACGGCGGTGTTTTTCTATGTTTCTTTTTGGTGGATTTAAGTTGTAGGAAAGCCGTACTATTAAGGAGTCTGCTTCGGAAAGGTATGGGTGGAATCAACACGTACACAACCCCATATGCACCCACTGCCTCCTTCCCATCTTCGAAGCCCTTCCTGTGTTTTCTGTGGTATTCTCAGCATCTTGCCAGCGGTAGTACAACCTGTGCCCACGGTAGTACCGTTGGTACTTCCATGGTACTACCACTTAGGGCCTCCCCGCGTGTGCAACTTTCGGTTGCCCATTTTTCTCTCACGGTAGTAGGGCGGTAGTACATCGGTAGTATCGCTTAAGCGGTACTACAGCCCGTACTACCGTCTCCACTACCACTTGCGGGGTGGTCTCGTGTGCAAGGTTCTGTTCCCACTTTGCCTCTAGCGGTAGTAGAGCGGTACTAGGGCAGTAGTACCTCTCGACACGGTACTGCTGCCCTGGATCCCTCTACTACCGCTGCATCTCCAGGACTAAGACCCAAGCGGTAGTACCGCTCTAGTCAGCGGTAGTACCGCTTCAGCGGCACTACCGTTGCTACACTCTGTGTAGAATTAGGGTTGTGCGGTGGTGTACTGCCTAAGCGGTAGTACCGCTTAACTGCGGGCTGGGCAGAAAAACGGTTGGATTTTTGCTCCCCTATATAAAGGGGGGTCTTCTTCCTCTTAGAGTTGACCTCTTCCCTTCCAAGTTTCATTGTTGCTCAAAGCTCCATTTTCTCCCGATCTCTCTCCCTAGCCAATCAAACATGTTGATTTTCTAAGGATTGGTTGAGAAGGCCCCGATCTACACTTCCACCAAGAGAAATTTGATTCCCCCACTAATCCCTTGCGGATCTTGTTATCTTGAGTGTTTGAGCACCCTAGACGGTTGAGGTCACCGCGAAGCCATATTCCATTGTGGTGAAGCTTCGTGTTATCATTGGGAGCCTCCAATTAAGTTGTGGAGATTGCCCCAACCTTGTTTGTAAAGGTTTGGTCGCCGCTTCCAAGGGCACCAATAGTGGAATCACGGCATCTCGCATTGTGTGAGGGCGTGAGGAGAATACAGTGGCCCTAGTGGCTCCTTGGGGAGCATTGTGCCTCCACACCGCTCCAACGGAGACGTACTTCCTCTCAAAGGGAAGGAATTTTGGTAACACATCCTCGTCTCCACCGGTTCCTCTCTTGATTATCTCTTACCTTTACTTGTGCAAGCTTTTATTGTGTCGTATCCCTTGCTTGCTTGTGTGCTTGTTGTTGTTGCATCATATAGGTTTCTCACCTAGTTGCATATCTAGACAACCTACTTTGATGCAAATTTTAAGTTGGTAAAGAAAAGCTAAAAATTATTAGTTGCCTATTCACCTCCCCTCTAGTCAACTATGTCGATCCTTTCAATTGGTATTAGAGCATCATCTCTTTTTATGGACTTTGCCATCCAAAGAGTATGGTTGACACCGTAGACGGTGGGGAGGAGCACCCCGGTGTAATTTCGTCCTCGTCTACGGCCGATGAGGGAACCTCGGTCTCTCGTGAGGAGTTCAATGTGGCCTTGGACACATTAAAAACCTCCATGATGGCCGAGGTCAAAGGCATGCTTAAGAATTTTCTTGATGGTCTTAAATTATCCACCGCACCGTTGGAAGTGGTCGATCCCACTAACAAGGTGACAGATGCTAACTCCGACAAGGGGGAAGCTACTAGTGATAAAGTTCCTTTGTCTAGTGGTAGAAGTGAAAATGGCATCTTTGCCCATGTTGAACCTCCACTCACTTATGGAGGACCGGTTCCTTCCACTCATTTGAATCATGTTGGTCCTCCTCCTAAGCTTGTGAAAAATTAGGATTTTTCCTCTTGGGTCTATCGCTTTAAACGTCATTTAAATAGAGTTCTACTAACCTTTGGAGAATTATTGAGCAAGATTTCTACCCGCATGACCCAAGCAACTTCACTCCTAGAGAAGCAGCGGATCATCAATTCAACGAGTCCGCTCTTTGCATTCTCCAAGAGGCCATCCCTCCCGAAGATATTGCGCATCTCCGACTTTTCACCGTGGCCAAGGAAGCATGGCAACATGTTGTTTCCATTTACAAGGGAAGTGCAAGTATGCAACACTCCAACTATGAAGTGGTTCAAGATGAAGCCGATGAGTTCGCAATGAATGGATACGAAGAACCTCGTGAGCTTTACCGGAGATTAACCACTCTCGCGGTCTCACTCCGAGATCATGGGAGCAATGATACGGATGAAAATTGGATCAAGCGCAAGTTTCTCAAGGCCATGATGCCTTACAATAAGGCCATGTCCTCCGTCATTCGTCATCCGTCAAAGGTCGGACTTCCACACCCTGTCCTCAAGTGAAGTGTTGGATGAGTTTGTGGCAATGAGGATCTTGGATAAGACCGCTGACAATGCGGTGTTGCGTTCTCAACACACAAAGAAACCCAACCTTGACTTGAAGGCCAAGGCTAGCATGGAAGAAGAGGATGAAGAGGAAGAAGAGGAGAGTAACCCCGAAGATACAAAATATGCTTATCATGAGCACATGGCTCTCGCTTCAAGGCAATTTTGGAGCAAGAAGAACTGAAGGCCCAACTTCAACAAGAACAAGTCAAGTGGCACCAAGGGCAAGCAACGTGTGAGGATATGCTATAATTGTGGCAATGTGAGCCACTTTGTTGTGGGGTGCCCATATGAGAAGAGGGAAGACAATGGTGGCAAGCTTATCAGAAAAGACAAGGCCAAGTCCTTCCCCAACAAGAACAACTTCACCAAGAAGACACCTCCCAAGGGGTTGGTGGCACAAGAAGAGTACAATGAGGATGATGATGATGAAGATGGTGAGAGGGTTGCCATGGCCTCCGTTGCCATTGCAACAACTCCTCGGGTGTCCTTCTTCGACTCACCCAACGAGAACATCACCGCCAAGTGCCTCATGGCCAAAGCCACCAACAAGGTAACCCCCAACATCAAAACCACCATCACTACTACTCCCTCTTTGACGGATTGCATTGATAAAAGTGAGGGGACCCATGAGGAAGAAAATGAATTTGAGTCTTTTATGAGTAAGCTCAAAGGTAAATCCAAGAAGCACTTTGTTGCTCTCTTGGAACAACTTGGTGAAGCCAATGATATGATCGAGGCTCATGAAGACACCATCTCTAAGATGGAGGGGCATAGTCGTGACTATGCCGATGAGATATCGGATTTCTCTAATGCTCTTGAGGAAGAGCATGGTCATCGTTTGGCTCTTGAGGAGTCACACAACGATGATCATGCTAAATTAAAGAAAGATCTTGATCATGCTCTTGTTGTATCTCGTGTGCTCAATTCCGAGAAGGCCGAACTTGGGGTTGATCTTGCTAGACTCAAGGAGGAGTTTGATATACTTGACAAGGCTCAAAAAGCCTCGAAGGGTGCTCATGCTAGCCTCAAAGAGTCTCATGATCAACTCCAAGTGAAGATAACTAAGGAAAAAGCCACTTTTCCTCATATGGTTTTAATTGATCATGCAAATGCTACTAACCCGTGTGGTGAGCATGTGCATCTTGTGGAGGAGAATGAAAAGTTGAAGGAGCAACTTGAGAAAGGCCTTGTGTATTGCATACAAGGTGAGAAGAACCTCAACGACCTTTTGAGCAATCAAAAGGAAGATGTGGGCAAGGAGGGAATTGGGTTTGCACCCAAGTCCAAGAACAATAAGAAGAATGACAAGGCCAAACGACCTCCTCCTCTCAAGCAAACTTTTGTGAAGGAGGGAGAGGGTGCTTCTAAGGAGAAGAAGAAAAACAATGAGAAGGGTGGTGGTGTCAATAAGGGCAATACCACTTCTTCCAACAAAGCCGGCGACTTCAACCCTTCTTATGTGTTATGCCGTGCTAGTGATGGACATGTTTATGCTAAATTTGTTGGTTCTCCTTATGAGTACATTGAATGGTCTATTTGGGTTCCTAAGACCCTTGTTGCTAACATCAAAGGACCCATTACAAAGTGGGTACCTAAAACCAAGCATTGATCCGGTTGGGGGTCATGGTTGCTCTATAGTGGAGCCACAAATCATATGACCGGAAGCAAGGACTTGGTGGTGGACGTGCACAAGATTTCATCTATGCCCACCAACGTCGAGTGGGATGATGCCTCGTATTCTAAGGTATTGGGTCTTGGCAAGGTTGTCATTTCTCATGATCTCACGATCGAGAAAGTCATGCTTGTTGAGTCCCTTGCATACAATATACTTTCCGTTTGTCAACTTGCATTCATGGGCTTTGCCACTTTCTTTAGTATTGATACCGTGGCCCTCTTGTGGAGCAAGACTCTTAAAGTAGCCTTTGTTGGGCATGTCGAGAACGGTCTTTATGTGATTAACTTCTTGGAGCGACCCACTAAGACCGCGACATGCCTAATGGCTAAAGTTGACGTGGGATGGCTTCGGCATTGCCGTTTAGCCCATGTCAATATGAGATATTTGCAAAGTCTTCTCAAGGTGGACCATGCCCGTGGACTAACAAATGTTAGCTTTGCCAAAGATCGTGCTTGTAGTGCTTGTATAGAAGGAAATCTACATGAGAAGGCTCACCCTCCCATGACTATCATCTACTCGAAGAGGCCCTTGGAGCTCCTTCACTTGGATCTCTTTGGACCTCCATCCTTTGATAGTTTTGGGGGTAGAAAGTATTGCTTGATGATTGTGGATGATTATTCAAGATACACTTGGGTATATTTCTTCAAGAGGAAGAGTGAGACCCAACAAACCGTCATCGACTTTGCAAATGAAGCTCAACGCCAACACAATGCAAAGATCTTGATGATAAGAAGTGACAACGGCACCGAGTTCAAGAACTACACCTTGGATGAGTTTCTTAGTGATGAGGGGATCAAGCATCAATATTTCGCACCTTACACCCCTCAACAAAATGGTGTAGCGGAGAGGAAGAACGGGACGTTGATGGATGCGGCAAGGACCATGATGGTGGAGTTCAAGTCTCCATGCAACTTTTGGGCCGAAGCCATCAACACCGCGTGTCATGCATCCAATCGGCTCTATCTCCGCAAAGGCTTGAACAAGACTCCATATGAGATACTCACCGGTAACAAGCCCAACCTCAAGTATTTCCGGGTGTTCGGGTGTAAGTGTTTCATTCTCAAGAAAGGTGTTTGTTTGTCTAAATTTGAGGCCAGAGCTCATGAGGGCATATTTGTTGGTTATGCTACAAACTCTCATGCTTACAGTGTCCTCAATAAGTCCACGGGACTTATTGAGGAGATGTGTAACGTGGATTTTGATGAGAATAACGGCTCCCGAGTGGAACAAAGTGGTACTTGTAATGTAGGTGATGAAATTCCTCCCCAAGCCACAAGAAGAATGGGTGTTGGTTATATCCTACCCATTGAGGAACCCCTAGTGGCCGAAGGAGAAGGACAATGTTCCACTCAAGTGGAACCATCACCAACTCAAGACCCACACGCTTCCGAAGAACAAAGTGAAGGCCCTCAACCGAATGAACAAGATCAAGGGTAAGATCAACCTCAAGATGGTGGTGAACCACCAAGTGATGCACAAGGTCAAGTTCTCACCTCCGAGCAAGTTCAAGATCAAGAGCAAGCTCAAGATCAAGAACAAGCTCAAGACGCCACTCAAGACGATTGAGCTACCGCTCCTCAACTTACTCCCGAGGAGGAATTGGAGCATCGTGCCGCCAAGATTGCATCCAAACTCACTACCAAAGATCATCTCATGAAGAATGTGCTTGGAAGCTTAAGAAAGGAAGCACTCGTAGACAATTAGCAAACTATTGTGAACATCACGCGTTTGTTTCTTGTGTTGAACCCCAAAAGGTCTATGAGACGCTCGAGGATCCGGATTGGCTTAATGACATGAATGAAGAACTCAACAACTTCGAGCACAACAAGGTGTGGGGATTGGTGCCAAGGCCAATGGGGAACCATAATGTCATTGGAACCAAGTGGATATTCAAGAACAAGCAAGATGCTCATGGAATTATCGTTCGCAACAAGGCTCGTTTGGTAGCACAAGGTGATACGTCCATTTTGCATCATGCTTTTATATCGATATTTATTGCATTATGGGTTGTTATTACACATTATGTCACAATACTTATGCCTATTCTCTCTTATTTTACAAGGTTTACATAAAGAGGGAGAATGCCGGCAGCTGGGATTCTGGGCTGGAAAAGGAGCAAATATTAGAGACCTATTCTGCACAGCTCCAAAAGTCCTGAAACTTCACGGAAGTCATTTTCAGAATATATAATAAATAATGAGCGCAAGAAGTTCCAGAGGGGGGCCACACCCTGCCCACGAGGGTGGGGGCGCGCCCTACCCCCTAGGCGCGCCCCTCTGCCTCGTGGGTCCCCTGGTGGCCCTCCGATGCCCATCTTTTGCTATATGGAGTCTTTCGATGAGGAAAAAATAATAAGCCAGCTTTCGGGACGAGACTCTGCTGCCACGAGGTGGAACCAATCTAGGGCTCCGGCGGAGCTGTTCTGCATCTTATTCAATTCTCCATCAACATCTTCACCAGAACCATCTCCTCTCAAACCCTAGTTCATGTCTTGTATCCAATTCTTGTCTCTAAGTTCGGGATTGGTACCTGTGGGTTGCTAGTAGTGTTAATTACTCCTTGTAGTCGATGCTAGTTGGTTTATTTGGTGGAAGATCATATGTTCAGATCCTATATGCACATCAATACCCCTCTGATTATGAACATGAGTATGCTTTGTGAGTAGTTACGTTTGTTCCTGAGGACATGGGAGAAGTCTTGCTATTAGTAGTCATGTGAATTTGGTATTCGTTCGATATTTTGATGAGATGTATGTTGTCTCTCCTCTAGTGGTGTTATGCGAACGTCGACTACATGGCACTTCACCATTATTTGGGCCTAGAGGAAGGCATTGGGAAGTAATAAGTAGATGATGGGTTGCTAGAGTGACAGAAGCTTAAACCCTAGTTTATGCGTTGCTTCGTAAGGGGCTGATTTGGATCCATATGTTTCATGGTATGGTTAGGTTTACCTTAATACTTTTGTTGTAGTTGCAGATGCTTGCAATAGAGGTTAATCATAAGTGGGATGCTTGTCCAAGTAAGGGCAGTACCCAAGCACCGGTCCATCCACATACCAAATTATCAAAGTACCGAACACGAATCATATGATCGTGATGAAACCTAGCTTGACGATATTCCCATGTGTCCTGGGGAGCGCTTTTCTCTATATAAGAACTTGTCCAGGCTTGTACTTTGCTACAAAAAGGATTGGGCCACCTTGCTGCACCTTATTTTACTTTTGTTACTTGTTGCTCGTTACCAATTATCTTATCACAAAACTATCTGTTACCTATAATTTCAGTGCTTGCAGAGAATACCTTGCTGAAAACCGCTTATCATTTCCTTCTGCTCCTCATTGGGTTCGACACTCTTACTTATCGAAAGGACTACGATAGATACCCTATACTTGTGGGTCATCAAGACTCTTTTCTGGCGCCGTTGCCGGGGAGTGAAGCCCCTTTGGTAGATGGAATTGGGTAAGGAATTTTTTTTATAGTGTGCTGAAATTTACTGTCACTTGTTACTATGGAAAGTAATCCTCTGAGGGGCTTGTTCGGGGTATATTCACCTCGACCAGTAGAGTAAAGAGTTGCTCCTCAACCTATTGAAAATGAAAATGAAAATGTCTACTTTGAGATTCCTTCGGATATGATAGAAAAACTGCTAGCTAATCCTTTTGCAGGAGATGGAACGATGCATCCCGATGAGCACCTAATATATGTGGATGAAGTTTGTGGATTATTTAAGCTTGCAGGTGTGCTCGAGGATGTTATTAAGAAGAAGGTCTTCCCTTTATCTTTGAAGGGAGATGCATTGACATGGTATAGGCTATGTGATGGTACGGGATCATGGAACTATAAACGATTGAAATTGGAATTTCATTAGAAGTTTTATCCTATGCATCTTGTTCATCGTGATCGCAATTATATATATAATTTTTGGCCTCGTGAAGGAGAAAGCATCGCTCAAGCTTGGGGGAGGCTTAAATAAATGTTATATTCATGCCCCAATCATGAGCTCTCAAGAGAAATAATTATTCAAAATTTATATGCTTGGCTTTCTGATAGCAACTTGTGCTGGCTCTTTTATGATGAAGACTATTGAATTCAAATGGGATTTATTGGAAAGAATTAAACACAACTCTGAAGATTGGGACCTCGGCGAAGGTAAGGAGTCAGGTATGAGTTTGATTGTGTTAAATCTTTTATGGATACCGACGTTTTTCGTAAATTTAGCACTAAATATGGACTTGACTTTGAGATAGTAGCTTCTTTCTGTGAATCTTTTGCTACTCATGTTGATCTCCCTAGGGAGAAGTGGTTTAAATATCATCCTCCCATAGAAGTAAAAGTAGCTACACCTATTAAAGTTGAAGAAAAGACTGTCACTTATAATGATCCTATTGTTCCTATTGCTTATGTTGAGAAACCACCTTTTCCTGTTAGGATAAAAGATCATGCTAAAGCTTCAACTGTGGTTCGTAAAAGCAATATTAGAACCTATACACCTCCTGAGCAAATTAAAGTTGAACCTAATATTGCTATTGTTAAAGATCTCTTGTCTGATAATATTGATGGGCATGTTATTCATTTCCGTGATGAGACTGCTAGAATTGCTAAACCTTGTGCTAAAGATAAACCTAGATCTGTGGTAGGTATGTCTGTTATTTCTGTTAAAATAGGAGATCATTGTTATAATGGCTTATGTGATATGGGTGCCAGTGCTATACCTCATGACTTATACAAAGAAATTATGCATGATATTGCACCTGCTGAGTTAGAAGATATTGATGTCACAATTATGCCAATAGAGATACTATTTCACCAATTGGAATTGTTAGAGATGTTGAAGTCCTGTGTGGGAAAACTAAATATCCTGCTGATTTTCTTGTTCTTGGTTCCCCACAAGATAGCTTTTGTCCCATTATATTTGGTAGACCCTTCTTGAACACAGTTAATGCTAAGATAGATTGCGACAAGGATGTTGTTACTATTGGTTTAGGTGATATGTCTCATGAGTTCAACTTTTCTAAATTTCGTAGACAACACCGTGAAGAGGAATTGCCTAATAATATGAAATTATTGGTCTTGCTTCTATTGCCGTGCCTCCTAGTGATCCTTTAGAACAGTATTTGCTAGACCATGAAAATGATATGTTTATGAATGAAAGAAGGGAAATAGATGAAGTATTCTTTAAACAGGAACCCATCCTGAAACACAATTTTCCTGTTGAAATCCTAGGGGATCCTCTTCCACCCAAGGGTGATCCCGTGTTTGAGCTCAAACCGTTACCTGATACTCTTAAATATGCTTATCTTGATGAGAAAAAGATATATCATGTTATTATTAGTGCTAACCTTTCAGAGCATGAAGAAGAGAGATTATTGAAAACTCTGAAGAAGCACCGTGCTGCTATTGGATATACTCTCGATGATTTTAAGGGCATTAGTCCCACACTATGTCAACACAAAATAAATTTGGAGAAAGATGCCAAACCAGTTCGTGATCACCAACGACGGCTGAATTCTAAGATGAAAGAAGTGGTAAGAAAGGAAATACTAAAGCTCCTTGAGGCAGGTATAATTTATCCCGTTGCTGATAGTCAGTGGGTAAGTCATGTCCATTGTGTCCCTAAAAAGGGATGTATTACTGTTGTTCCTAATGATAAAGATGAATTGATTCCGCAAAGAATTATTACAGGTTATAGGATGGTAATTGATTTCCGCAAATTAAATAAGGCTACTAAAAAAGATCATTACCCCTTTCCTTTTATTGATCAAATGCTAGAAAGATTTTCCAAACATACACATTTTTGCTTTCTAGATTGTTATTCTAGTTTCTCTCAAATACCTGTGTTAGCTGATGATCAATCTAACACCACTTTTACTTGCCCGTTTGGTACTTTTGCTTATAGACGTATGCCTTTTGGTCTATGTAATGCACCTGCTACCTTCCAAATATGCATGATGGCTATATTCTCTGACTTTTATGAAAAGATCTGTGAGGTTTTCATGGATGATTTCTCCGTCTATGGATCCTCTTTTGATGATTGCTTAAGCAACCTTGATCGAGTTTTGCAGAGATGTGAAGAAACTAACCTTGTCTTGAATTGGAAGAAGTGACGCTTTATGGTTAATGAAGGTATTGTCTTGGGGCATAAAGTTTCTGAAAGAGGTATTGAAGTTGATAAAGCTAAGGTTGATGATATTCAAAAGATGCCATGTCCCAAGGACATCAAAGGTATAAGAAGTTTCCTTGGTCATGTCGGTTTTTATAGGAGGTTCATTAAGGACTTCTCAAAAATTTATCGGCCTCTGACTAATTTATTACAAAAAGATATACCATTTTTTTTATGATGACTGCATAGAAGCATTTGAAATACTTAAGAAAGCATTAATCTCTGCATCTATTGTTCAACCACCTGATTGGAATTTACCCTTTGAAATTATGTGTGATGCCAGTGATTACTGTAGGTGCTGTTCTAGGGCAAAGAGTTGATAACAAATTAAATGTTATTCAATATGCTAGTAAAACTCTAGACAATGCTCAGAGAAATTATGCCACTACTGAAAAAGAATTCTTAGCGGTTGTATTTGCTTGTGATAAGTTTAGACCTTATATTGTTGATTCTAAAGTAACCATTCACACTGATCATGCTGCTATTAAATATCTCATGGAAAAGAAAGATGCTAAACCTAGACTTATTGGATGGGTTCTCTTGCTGCAAGAATTTGATTTGCATATTATTGATAGAAAGGGAGCTGAGAACCCTGTTGCAGATAACTTGTCTAGGTTAGAAAATGTTCTTGATGACCCACTACCTATTGATGATAGATTCCCTGATGAACAATTAGATGTCATAAATGCTTCTCACACCGCTCCATGGTATGTTGATTATGATAATTACATTGTTGCTAAATTTATACCACCTAGTTTCACATACCAGCAAAAGGAAAAGTTTTTCTATGATTTGAGACATTACTTTTGGGATGACCCACATCTTTATAAAGAAGGAGTAGATGGTGTTATTAGACGTTGTGTACCTGAGCATGAACAGGAATAGATCCTACGCAAGTGTCACTCTGAAGCTTATGGAGGACACCACGCTAGAGACAGAATTGCACATAAGGTATTGCAATCCGGTTTTTATTGGCCTACTCTCTTCAATGATGCCCGTAAGTTTGTCTTATCTTGTGATGAATGTCAAAGAATTGGTAATATTAGTAGACGTCTAGAAATGCCTATGAATTATTCACTAGTTACTGAACCATTTGATGTTTGGGGCTTTGATTATATGGGACCTTTTCCTGCCTCTAATGGATATACACATATTTTAGTTGCTGTTGATTACGTTACTAAGTGGGTAGAAGCTATTCCAACTAGTAGTGCTGATCATAACACCTCTATTAAAATGCTTAAAGAAGTTATTTTTTCGAGGTTTGGAATCCCTAGATATTTAATGACTGATGGTGGTTTACATTTTATTCATGGTGCTTTCTGTAAAATGCTTGCTAAGTATAATGTTAATCATAGAATTGCATCTCCTTATCACCCACAGTCTAGTGGTCAAGTAGAATTGAGCAATAGAGAACTCAAATTAATTTTGCAAAAGACTGTTAATAGATCTAGAAAGAATTGGTCCAATAAACTTGATGATGCATTATGGGCCTATAGAACTACATATAAAAATCCTATGGGTATGTCTCCATATAAAATGGTTTATGGAAAAGCATGTCACTTACCCATCGAACTAGAACATAAGGCTTATTGGGCTATTAAAGAACTCAATTATGATTTCAAACTTGCCGGTGAGAAGAGGTTATTTGACATTAGCTCACTCGATGAATGGAGAACCCAAGCCTATGAGAATGCCAAATTATTTAAAGAAAAAGTTAAAAGATGGCATGACAAAAGGATACAAAAGCGTGAGTTTAGTGTAGGTGATTATGTATTGTTATACAACTCTCGTTTAAGATTTTTTGCTGGAAAACTTCCCTCTAAATGGGAAGGTCCTTACGTTATCAAGGAGGTCTATCGTTCCGGTGCCATAAAAATCAACAACTTCGAAGGCACAAATCCGAAGGTGGTGAACAGTCAAAGAATTAAACACTATATCTCAGGTAATCTTATAAATGTTGAAACCAATGTTATTGAAACCATAACCCCGGAGGAATACATAAGGGACACTTTCCGGAACGTTTCAGACTCCGAAAAGGAATAGGTATGTGGTACGGTAAGTAAACCGACTCCAAAACAGTTCTAATGGCAATTTTCTTCCGTTTTGGAATATTTAGAAAAATATAAAAATAAGAAGCAGTCTGGGAAGGACACGGGGGCTCCACGAGGGTGGAGGGCGCGCCCTACCCCCTGGGCGCGCTCCCCTACCTCGTGGGCACCTCGTGTGCTATCCGGACTCCGTTTTCTTGCACGTTACGTATTTTGGTCGGTAAAAATTCATTATATAATCTCCCAAAGGTTTTCACCACCGTATCACGCAAATATCTCCTGTCTTTGTTTCGAGCTGTCCTGTTGCAGATTAGAGCAACATGTCGTCCCAGGATTCGGAAGGAGAAAGCTATGTGGCTGATTACCTTGCAGATCCTAAGGTCTATGGGGATGTGGAGCATTGTGGTTGGACTACAGAAGAAGAAGAGGACTATGAACCCAAGGGAAAGGAGGAGACAAGCTCAGATGAAGATGAAGTCCCATTACCTCAACCTGGGGACATGCATGTGGAGTTCAAAAAGTCAAGCCTCCCTGATAGAGCAAAGAAACTTAAGATCGAGTTTATCCCTTTTCGCCTCTTGCAGGAAAACAAGCAGGAACTATGCAAAAAGATACTGAGCCTGGAGCAGGAGATCAATGACCTAAGGGACCAAAATTCTGTCCTCAAGCGCAAATTAAGGAAGAAGCTTACGCCATCAACAAAACCATCACCTTCTTCACCAACAAAGAAGAATTGAGTATCTAGTATGGGCACTCCCCTTGGCAACTGCCAAGCTTGGGGGAGTGCCCCGGTATCGTATCACCATCACTTTTATCTTTACTGCTTTTCTTAGTTCGATCCTTTTGATAATATCTTGATCTAGTAGAATAAAGTTTTAGTATGATCTAGTTGTGAGTTTTTCTTTATGATCATTCTATGTAATCAAGTCCGTGAGCTATATATAATAAAGATTAGTGTTGAGTCAAGGGCTTGATTATTTTTCCATGATCTTGAGTGAATAAAATAAAAGAGAAAGAATAAAAAGAAACAAAGAGATCATATGGATCTTATGGAGAGTAATGAGCTCACATATAAAAGTATGATGAATAAAAGTTGTTGAGAGTTGACAAACATAGTTTTGGTCATCGTTGCAATTAATAGGAAGTAATAAAGAAAGAGAGGTCTTCACATATAAATATACTATCTTAGACATCTTTTATGATTGTGAGCACTCATTAAAATATGACATGCTAAAGAGTTGACGTTGGACAAGGAAGACAACGTAATGGGTTATGTTTTCTTACATCTGAGATAAATTATATTGTCATGGATCATCCAACATGATTGAGCTTGCCTTTCCCCCTCATGCTAGCCAAATTCTCTGCACCAAGTAGAGATTCTACTTGTGCTTCCAAACACCCTTAAACCAGTTTTGCCATGAGAGTCCACCATACCTACCTATGGATTGAGTAAGATCCTCCAAGTAAGTTGTCATCGGTGCAAGCAATAAACATTGCTCTCTAAATATGTATGACTTATTAGTGTGGGATAAAATAAGCTTTATAGGATCGTGTGATATGGAAGAAATAAAAGCGACAGAATGCATAATAAAGGTCCATATCACAAGTGGCAATATAAAGTGGCAATATAAAGTGACGTTCTTTTGCATTAAGATTTTGTGCATCCATCTATAAAAGCGCATGACAACCTCTGCTTCCCTCTGCGAAGGGCCTATCTTTTACTTTCATCTTCTACCTTACATAAGAGTCATGGTGATCTTCACCTTTCCTTTTTACATCTTATCTTTTGGCAAGCACAACATGTTGGAAAGATCCTGGTATATATGGCTAACTGGATGTAAGTTTTCATGAACTATTATTGTTGACATTGCCTTTGAGGTAAAACGTTGGGAGGCAAAACTATAAGCCCCTATCTTTCTTTGTGTCTGATTAAAACTCCATACCCATAAGTATTGCGTGAGTGTTAGCAATTGTGAAAGACTATATGATAGTTGAGTATGTGGACTTGCTGAAAAGCTCTTATATCGACTCTTTCATATGTTATGATAAATTGCAATTACTCTAATGACTGAGATTATAGTTTGTTAGGTTTCAATGAAGTTTATGATTCATACTTGAAATTGTGACTGAATTGTTACTCTAGCACGAGAGATCATATGACAAGAATTATATAAGTTGATGTTCTAAGAATGATCATGATGCCCTCATGTCCGTATTTTATTTTTATCAACACCTCTATCTCTAAACATGTGGACATATTTTTCGATTTCGGCTTTCGCTTGAGGACAAGCGAGGTCTAAACTTGGGGGAGTTGATACGTCCATTTTGCATCATGCTTTTATATCGATATTTATTGTATTATGGGCTGTTATTACACATTATGTCACAATACTTATGCCTATTCTCTCTTATTTTACAAGGTTTACATAAAGAGGGAGAATGCCGGCAGCTGGGATTCTGGGCTGGAAAAGGAGCAAATATTAGAGACCTATTCTGCACAGCTCCAAAAGTCCTGAAACTTCACGGAAGTCATTTTCAGAATATATAATAAATAATGAACGCAAGAAGTTCCAGAGGGGGGCCACACCCTCCAACGAGGGTGGGGGCGCGCCCTACCCCCATGGGCGCGCCCCCTGCCTCGTGGGTCCCCTGGTGGCCCTCTGATGCCCATCTTATGCTATATGGAGTCTTTCGATGAGGGAAAAATAATAAGCCAGCTTTCGGGACGAGACTCCACTGCCACGAGGCGGAACCTTGGCGGAACCAATCTAGGGCTCCGGCGGAGCTATTCTGTCGGGGAAACTTCCCTCCAGGAGGGGGAAATCATCGCCATCGTCATCACCAACGATCCTCTCATCGGAAGGGGGTCAATCTCCATCAACATCTTCACCAGCACCATCTCCTCTCAAACCCCAGTTCATCTCTTG
Source organism: Triticum urartu (assembly GCF_056163025.1). Classification (NCBI taxonomy): domain Eukaryota; kingdom Viridiplantae; phylum Streptophyta; class Magnoliopsida; order Poales; family Poaceae; genus Triticum; species Triticum urartu. Next base: position 416,557,401 of record NC_141877.1, on the reverse strand, counting down.
TATCCAATTCTTGTCTCTAAGTCCGGGATTGGTACCTGTGGGTTGCTAGCAGTGTTAATTACTCCTTGTAGTTGATGCTAGTTGGTTTATTTGGTGGAAGATCATATGTTCAGATCCTATATGCACATAAATACCCCTCTGATTATGAACATGAGTATGATTTATGAGTAGTTACGTTTGTTCTTGAGGACATGGGAGAAGTCTTGCTATTAGTAGTCATGTGAATTTGGTATTCGTTCGATATTTTGATGAGATGTATGTTGTCTCTCCTCTAGTGGTGTTATGTGAACGTCGACTACATGACACTTCACCATTATTTGGGCCTAGAGGAAGGCATTGGGAAGTAATAAGTAGATGATGGGTTGCTAGAGTGATAGAAGCTTAAACCCTAGTTTATGTGTTGCTTCGTAAGGGGCTGATTTGGATCCATATGTTTCATGCTATGGTTAGGTTTACCTTAATACTTTTGTCGTAGTTGCGAATGCTTGCAATAGAGGTTAATCATAAGTGGGATGCTTGTCCAAGTAAGGGTAGTACCCAAGCACCGGTCCACCCACATACCAAATTATCAAAGTACCGAACGCGAATCATATGATCGTGATGAAACCTAGCTTGACGATATTCCCATGTGTCCTCGGGAGCGCTTTTCTCTATATAAGAACTTGTCCAAGCTTGTCCTTTGCTACAAAAAGGATTGGGCCACCTTGCTGCACCTTATTTTACTTTTGTTACTTGTTGCTCGTTACCAATTATCTTATCACAAAACTATCTGTTACCTATAATTTCAGTGCTTGCAGAGAATACCTTGCTGAAAACCGCTTATCATTTCCTTCTGCTCCTCATTGGGTTCGACACTCTTACTTATCAAAAGGACTACGATAGATCCCCTATACTTGTGGGTCATCACAAGGCTACTCCCAAGTCGAGGGTATCGACTATGGTGAAACCTTTGCTCCCGTTGTTCGCCTTGAATCTATTCGTTTGTTGATTGCTTATGCTTCTCATCATAACTTCAAGTTGCAACAAATGGATGTGAAGAGTGCTTTTCTTAATGGTCCTATTAATGAGTTGGTGTATGTCAAATAACCCCCGGGGTTCGAGGATCCCTATTTCCCCGATCATGTGTACCAACTCGATAAGGCACTATATGGCCTTAAACAAGCCCCACGTGCGTGGTATGAGCACCTTACCGAGTTGTTGCAAGATCGTGGGTTTGAAGTTGCGAAAATCAACCCCACTCTTTTTACTAAGAAGGTCAAAGGGGAGTTGTCTGTATGCCAACTATATGTTGATGATATTATCTTTGGTTCCCCTAACAAAGCTTTCAATGAGGAATTTGCCGCTCTCGTGACCTCAAAGTTCAAGATGTCCATGATGGGAGAGTTGAAGTTCTTTCTCAGGTTCGAAATCAAGCAAAGCAGAGAAGGAACCTTCATCAACCAAGCCAAATACACTCAAGACACGCTCAAGAGATTCAAGCTAAGTGATGTCAAGCCGACTTCTAATCCAATGCCCGTCAAAATGCCAACTTGACATAGATCCCAATGGTAAAGTGGTGGATCAAAAGGTATATCGCTCCATGATTGGTTCCTTGCTTTTACCTTTGTGCAATCGATATTTGACTCATACCCCAAACTTTGGCTTATGGTACCCAAGAGGAGCAAACTTCAACCTTGCGGGCTTTTCGGACTCGGATTTGGCGGGAGATAAAGTGGATAGGAAGTCAACTTCCGGAGGATGCCAATTCCTTGGTTGCTCTTTGGTGAGTTGGTATTCTAAGAAGCAAAGTTATGTGTATCTCTCGTCCACCGAAGGGGAGTATGTGGCCGCCGGTAGTTGTTGTGCACAGCTTCTATGGATGAGGCAAACTTTAAAGGATTACGGTGTCATTTGTGACAAAGTGCCTCTTTGGCGTGACAATGAAAGTGCCATCAAGATTTCTCTCAACCCGGTGCAACACTTCAAAACGAAGCATATTGAGATTCGGTATCACTTCATCTGGGATTACATTCGGCGATGGGAGATCGAGCTCAACTATGTCAACACTCAAGATAACCTTGCAGATATCTTCACGAAGCCATTGGATGAAGCAAGATTTCGTGAGCTAAGGCATGAGCTAAACATCATTGATTCGAGCAATGTGGTTTGAACCTTTGCACACCCCACCATACTCATTGTGACATCTTGTTCTAGGTGTAGGCATGGACATAGAGGGAGTATTGTTCTCTCAATGAACTCTTCCTCCCCTCATTATGCATAAATTAATCAACTCTTTCACATTCGCCATTTTTTTATGGTACTTGTGCTTCAAAGACGAGTCTTGGTCATGGGCCCAAGGTTAAAATCTTCACGGTGCCATACCAATTGACTCAAACATAGGTGGCCTCGGCCACCGCCCTCCTTTGATAGGAGGTTGTGCGAGTAGCTTCCTTAGGTTGTGGTTTGTGTTTTGAGTTACTCCAAGTTGCTCTTGGTTTCTTGGTCTTTTTCGAACTTGGAGTATCTCTTCATTGTGCTGTTTTTGAGTCTCTATCCCAAGCCTTTCCCTTTGCTTCAACCCCTAGTCTGCATATGCCATGTGTTCCCTGTTCGAGTTGTTCTATCTCCCTGTCGGCGGTACTACCGTTTTGAGGGAATGGTACTACCGCTCCAAGAGGTACTACCTTTCCGTCTAGCTGTACTACCGCTTGAGCGGTACTACTGGGCCTCCTGCCCGGATGTAGTACCGGGGCGGTACTACCGCTGCCCCCAGGGGTACTACCGCTTGAGCGGCACTACTGGGACTTTTGCCCGGATGTAGTACCGGGGCAGTACTACCGCTGCGCCCAGTGGTACTACCGCTGCGCCCGGTGGTACTACCGCTTAGCGGGATGCGGGAGGGGTATGTATCGGGCAGGGGGAGTTCTAACTCCCCCATACCCATTCACTCTCCCTCCCCATGTCTCTATCTCCTTCTCAGTCACAAAAGAACAGCCCCGACCGCCGCTCCGGCTAGCCGATTCCGTGCCGCCTTCAACGATTCCGACCGGTGGAATCGTTCCCCACCACCTCCTCTTGCCATGGACCCTGGTATTGCTCTCGTTCGTTGCTCCTATGTTTCTAGGGCAATGCGTGGTGGTTACTAGATTTTTGGCTAAATCGGGTCTTGAGTAGGACGTTGAATGATTGATAGATAGGAGGATTGAAGTTTTTGTGGAGCATTTTTGAATTTGTGACCTCCGGTACTACCGGATCTGGGGATTCCGTTTGCCTATACCCAGAGCGGTACTACCACCCTTGTGCGACGGTACTACCGCTTGAGCGGTACTACCGCCAAGGCCCCAACTTCCAGATGCTCCCAAAGTCTTCCTTTGTCACTTTTGTTTCTTCATGGCTTATTCATAGTCTGTATTCATGTTTTTCCCTTGCGACTTTGTGTCACTTCAGGTGGTAGTAGCTCCAAGGTCTGTCGCAAGAATGCGAATCACCCCTCCAAGCGGGGTCGCACCTATCATGCCATAATTGTGTACTCCGAAGATGAAGAAGAGGTTGCCCCCACACCTTGATAACCCACAAGTATAGGGGATCGCAATAGTTTTCGAGGGTAGAGTATTCAACCCAAATTTATTGATTCGACACAAGGGGAGCCAAAGAATATTCTCAAGTATTAGCAGCTGAGTTGTCAATTCAACCACACCTATAAACTTAATATTTGCAGCAAAGTATTTAGTAGCAAGGTAGTATGATAGTAACAGTAACGGTAGCAAAAGTAATAGTTTTGGTTTTATAGTGATTGTAACAGTAGCAACGAAAAAGTAAATAAGCGAAGAACACTATGCAAAAAGCTCGTAGGCAATGGATCAGTGATGGATAATTATGTCGGATGCGATTCCTCATGCAATGGTTATAACATGGGGTGACACAGAACTAGCTCCAGTTCACCAATGTAATGTAGGCATGTATTCCGAATATAGTCATACGTGCTTATGGAAAAGAACTTGCATGACATGTTTTGTCCTACCCTCCCGTGGCAGTGGGGTCCTATTGGAAACTAAGGGATATTAAGGCCTCCTTTTCATAGAGTACCGGACCAAAACATTAACACTTAGTGAATACATGAACTCCTCAAACTACGGTCATCATCGGTAAGTATCCCAATTATTGTCACTTCGGGGTTAACGGATCATAACACATAATAGGTGACTATATACTTGCAAGATAGGATCAAGAAGTCACATATATTCATGAAAAAACAATAGGTTCAGATCTGAAATCATGGCACTCGGGCCCTAGTGACAAGCATTAAACATAGCAAAGTCATAGAAACATCAATCTCAGAACATAATGGAAACTAGGGATCAAACCCTAACAAAATTAACTCGATTACAGGATAAACCTCATCCAACCTGTCGGCGATATACCCCATGGCGTAACCCGGCCGGAAGTATAACCCGGCCGGACTTGGCGATTCACCGGCGACCCGCAATGACTTGGCGGTTTACAAGCAACCCGCCTGAACATTATGACTCACTGATGATCCAGCGGGCGGGTCAGACGGATGACAAGGCCCAAAGCCCAGAAGGCCAGTTCATGTTAATGGTGGGCCAGTTTATGAGGAAAGCACAAGGAATATTCTCCTACAAAGGAAGCAAGACTAGGACTCCACTTGTAATAGAGTAATCATAATCCAACTAGGACTAGTCATGTAAACCGCCCCTTCAACATATATAAGGAGGGGCAGGGCTCCCCAAAAGGGGGCAGAAAATAATGGCTAAGGCTAGACACAACTAGAGGAGAGCCGGTTTATGCGGCGACTCCCTTATGAGCATAATGAGACCTAGCCACAAACAGCATGTAGGGCTATTCCAGATGATGTTTCTCGGGGCCCGAAGCTGTCTAAATCCTTGTCTTGTGTTACGTCTCTCGATTCCTCTCAACCCCTCTCAAGCTACTATAAAGATGCGTTGGTCTCAGGACTAAGTCCTCACACTAGGACATCTGCCGTGACAATTCCACGACAATTGGCGCCCACCGTGGGGCCGCGCACGGTGGTGTTGAGTTCTTGGAGGGCGCTATCCCAGGCATCGAGAAGCTCCAGCTTATTGAAGAAGTTCCGGCCGGTTCGTCGGAGAGTTCCAGCTGGCTCGCCGAAAAAGTTCCGTCAGGCTCGTCAAAAAGTTCCGCCGGCTCGTCGGAAGGTTCTAGCCGGATTATTGAAAAGTTCTGAGCACTTTGACATAAGGTTCCGTCTGAATCAACAAAAGGTTCCGATCGCCTCGATGAAAAATTCTGTCTGAATCGCCAAAGGGTTCCAGCCGAATCGCCGAAAGGTTCTGTCCGAGTCAATAAAGTGTTCTGACCTAGATTATGAAAAAGGTTCCGGCCGGATTATCAAGAGGTTCCGGTTCAAAAGTTCCGGATTATCAAAAGTTCCGGATGGATTATCAAGAGATTCTGATTCAAAAGTTCTGGATTATCAAAAAGTTCCGGATGGATTATCAAGAGGTTCCGGTTCAAAAGTTCTGGATTATCAAAAGTTCCCGCTGAATTATCAAGAAGTTCCGGTTCCAGAAATTCTTGATCAAAAAGTTCCGGCGGGTTATGTGGAGACCTCAGGCACTAGAAGACACAGAACCAATCAAATGTTCTGTCAAAAACAAAAGCAGCACTATGCATTATCCAGCACCAGCATCCGGCAAAAAAAAACCAGGGCAACTATTATAAAAAAGGGGTGGGGGTATACCATGGATGCATGTTCGGCTGTGCCGCACGGCTTCACGGACAGGCGTGTCATGGTCCGATTTACATCAACGCGCCGGCCGACTCGCCCACCCTCGCCGCATTATAGCGCCACAGACGACTCGCCCGCCCGCCCTCGCGACTGGTTCATGCGTCCAATTTGCTCATCCGCACCGGCTTATAAACACCGCGGCCGATTCATCTGTCTGCTCCCGCGGCCGATTCACCCATGAGGGATTTCAGTTTCACCTAGTGATCATCAACTTCATGGCGGATTATTTTTTGGCCTAAACATATCAGGTGATGTCCATCTAAAATATATTTTATTAGCACAAATTATTTTTGTCAAAAATCAGTTTATCTTTGCCTTGGCCTGCAATATTGTTTATGCAGGACAATTATTCACTCCAAAAGCTATGGTTGTGTTATGGATGTATAACTTGCGCCACCATTATAATGCGCTAGTATCTTACCATGCCATCAAGATCGATGAATATATGTGCAAGCCACCATTCTGCAGACCGGTTTACATCAATATGATGTGGCTAACTCGCCCATCTACGCCGGTTTACAACGCCGCGGCCGATTCATGTGTCTGTGCCGCCTCTGAAGCCACGGTCGTCTTTGTCGTCCGTCTCTCGTGGCCTGGTCTACATCAACACACTGGGCCGCACCTGTCTGCATGAGCTGTTTATTGACCGCCATCTGCGATGGATGACTCAATGGACATGCGCACAAGTCGCCGCCACTACAGTTTGGTTAGACTTCAAGCAACCAGCTGGGATGAACCGCTGGCCGGATTATTGACACAAATCATACAGAGTCATTTATGACCCACCACGATTGACCTCAAGCTTCCGTGGATTTGCATTGCATTATCAATGCCAAGGATATACAATGAGTGTTGCGAAGATCATTAACTCGCCACCTTGCTTCCAGCTTCAACATATGACAGCGGTCCACTATTCAGCTATATGCCGGTTTATATCAGGGCCAAGTATGAAGAATCTCAAGCCAACTCCTCGAGTTGTCTTAAGACTTGGGGGCTACGATGACATGACTCAGCAAATCTTGCGAGTTTCAGCAAAGTTCAAGAACCCCAGGATGATGGAGGGAAAGATAACCCGGTCCCAGAGGCTACTACCATATTGATGAAAATTTAAAGGCCGTCAGAAAATTTCCGGTTCAAAATGAAGAATTCCGGTTTAAAATCCGGCTCAAGGGAAGTCAGTCTCACTGAAGCTCTCAAATCCGGTTTAAGAATTTCCGGTTCAAAAAGAATTAATTTCTCACAAGATCGACTAAAAAGGCTGTTAGAATATTTCCAGCTGAAAATGAAGATTCCGGATTAAAATCCGGCTCAAGGGAAAGATGTCTCCCACAAAGCTTTGAAGCTCTCAATATCCGGTTAAAAATCCTGGTTCAAGAAGAATTTATCTCTTGCAAAAAATTAAAGGTTGCCGAAGAGGGCCGGTTGCCATGATGCGCAGTTCAGACATGGGTTATCCTGCCTTATTTGCTTATCATATTATTGATCACACGGGGGCTTCCTGTTCAAACATAGGTGTATTCACCAAAGAGAACATGGCATTACTACCCTCTTGATCCAGCTATCAAGCCCATATTATCAGAAGAGCACAACTCTGGCTACTTTGGTACTCCGGCTATCAAACCAATATCATCATAAGGGGCCAAAGAGAGTTTGTTGCACAACACAACTCAAACATAGGCACTCGGCAAGCACAGTTCAGAAAGAAATCACTTGGGGTCTTGGTTGTATTTGAACCATAGCTACACCTCTTGATCGGCGTAAGGCCACCAGGGAAGTTACTTGGGGGATCTTTGCTTTGCACCGAACTAAGAGTCTGCACCCTTGTAATAGGCTATCAAGCCCGGCTTGGAAGCCTGGTGTTCGCACCTAAAACCCCGGGTTAATCTGCCTTCTTTAAGTAAGTCACTCCGCTCAGGTAAACCTGTTACGACCTGCGAACGTTTGACAGTCAATCTCATAGACCCTGAACTTGTCAAAGTTAAAACGTGATTGGTTAAAGATTGAGGTCCATCTTAAGAGGCTTTATGAAATGGCTAATTCAGTGGCCTGGCAGCCCATGAAAAGCCTCGATTTGGAGCCTGACAGCTCGTGAAAAGCCTCGCATGTTTCTTTTTGAGTTCTATTTGCCAAGTTTTTTCTCCTTTAATGAGGTTGATAATATCTTATGATAAACCAACTTTATTGACCCGGCTTGGTTTTCAACTACAAGTTGTCAATATATGATCAGTTATCAAATATGCAAGTCTCATGTCACTGCAAGCATGCACCATGACACTTGGGGGCTAATGCAAAGTCATTTTTATTGGCTTATTGAAGATCCGACTCATCACATCATAATGAGCTGGCCTTTGGGGGCTACCAATTGCTCCTATCAATGATTCAAGGTACACAAGTCTTAATCCATTATATTCAAGGGTCCACTGCTTAGTTGGTAAAGCACAAAGCTCTTAACCTTGTGCACGTGGGTTCAAGCCCCATGGTGGAGTTACATCATATGATGTTATTTTCAATGAAGCATGATTATATTTATAAAGTCCCTGCTCATTATTGCATAATGACCCGACCCTTGGGGGCTACACTGGTTGAAGTTTTCTGAGCATCAGGCAATTACAAGTCCCAGGTGGCTGCAAGCATGACAACCCGACACTTGGGGGCTACATAATATGGAGTATTCAGTTTTTACTAAGTGACTGGGATGAACAACATGGATTTCTCCTTAAGTGGCAGTATTTATATTGAAGCAAGTATTAAGCCATCACTTTGTTCTCCTCGAGACTTGGGGGCTACAGGTAATATGGAGATAAGGGAGAAAAAATCTTCAAATTCTCAGTTTTGAATAAACCAGATTGACCCGGTGTGTGCAACAATCATAACCCGACGTCATCAATAATCATGAACCGGCGTTGACAACAATCATGAACCGGCATTAGCAACAATCATGACCCGGAATTACCAGTTTTTATAACCCGCCAGTTTTGGAAATCATAGCTTGGCAAGTTCTACATTTTCAAGCCGGCTGAATATCAGTTGAATATTTGAAGACCAATATTTTTGTCAATTCAGAGCATTGAAGGCCGACTCAAATGGATTCTTTATTTACAATATTTACAAGCAAATTGATTATGAAGCTGGTCTATTGACCCGGATTTTCTAGAAGGAGGAAATGACAAGGACTTCAGGATGATCAGGTGGCGGTTTACAAGAATTCTTAACCCGGAGCACAACCTGTCAAATTTGTTCTTGTGTTTATTTTGCAGCATAAGTTTACCATGGATAAATCCAAGCTAAACTTGGGGGCTAATGTCGGGGATATACCCCGCGGCGTAACCCGACCGGAAGTATAACCCGGCTGGACTTGGCGATTCACCGGCGACCCGCACTGACTTGGTGGTTTACAAGCAACCCGCCTGAACATTATGACTCACTGATTCACTGATGATCTGGCGGGCGGGTCAGACGGATGACAAGGTCCAAGGCCCAGAAGGCCGGTTCATGTTAATGGTGGGCCGGTTTATGAGGAAAGCACAAGGAATATTCTCCTACAAAGGAAGTAAGACTAGGACTCCACTTGTAATAGAGTAATCCTAATCCAACTAGGACTAGTCATGTAAACCGCCCCTTCAACATATATAAGGAGGGGCAGGGCTCCCCAAAAGGGGACAGAAAATAATGGCTAAGGCTAGACACAACTAGAGGAGAGCCGGTTTATGCGGCGACTCCCTTATGAGCATAATGAGACCTAGCCACAAACAGCATGTAGGGCTATTCCGGATGATGTTTCCCGGGGTCCGAAGCTGTCTAAATCCTTGTCTTGTGTTGCATCTCTCGATTCCGCTCAACCCCTCTCAAGCTACTACAACGATGCGTTGGCCTCACGACTAAGTCCTCACACTAGGACATCTGCCGTGACAATTCCACGACACAACCCATCACCGTCTAACAAGCCTATGATGGAATTACTCACGCACGACGGTGAGCATCATGAAATTGGTGATGGAGGAAGGTTGATGATGATGATGGTGACGGATTTCCCTCTCCAGAGCCCCGAACGGACTCCAGATCAGCCCTCTCGAGAGAGATTAGGGCTTGGCGACGGCTCCGTATCGTAAAACGCGATGAATCCTTCACTCTGATTTTTTCTCCCTGAACGTGAATATATAGAGTTGGAGTTGAGGTCGGTGGAGCACCAAGGGGCCCACGAGGCAGGGGGGCGCTCCCAGGGGGGTAGGCGCGCCCCACCCTCGTGGGCATGGTGTGGCCGCCCTAGCCTTGATTCTTTCGCCAGTATTTTTTATATATTCCAAAAATATTCTCCGTTGATTATTAGGTCATTCTGAGAACTTTTATTTCTACACAAAAATAACACCATGGCAATTCTGCTAAAAACAGCGTCAGTCCGGGTTAGTTCCATTCAAATCATGCAATTTAGAGTCCAAAACAAGGGCAAAAGTGTTTGGAAAAGCACCTCCGCCTGCCCGTCGCCAGTCTGCCAAGAACAAGGGCGAGTCAAATGTTAAGTCAACCACGGCTCGCAAGAAGAAGGAACCGGTCAAGACGACAGCTGAGTTGAAGCAGAATGAGTATTGGCAAAATCATGAGCAAAACCCTACCTCATTCCTTAGGATCCTTCTCTGGTTGGCTCACCATTCTGGAATAATGACCAATCGCTTGTGTACTTTGATCAGATCAAGGGCAGGAAGAATATTTTTGTCAAGACCAAGTCAATTGATACGTCTCCAACTTATCTATAATTTTTTATTGCTCCATGCTATATTATCTACTGTTTTGGACATTATTGGGCTTTATTATCCACTTTTATATTGTTTTTGGGACTAACCTATTAACCGGAGGCCCAGCCCAGAATTGCTATTTTTTTTGCCTATTTTAGGGTTTTGAAGAAAAGGAATATCAAACGGAGTCCAAACGGAATGAAACCTTCGGGAACATGATTTTCTCACCGAACATGATCCAGGAGACTTGGACCCTACGTCAAGAAACAAAGGAGGAGGCCACGAGGTAGGGGGCGCGCCTACCTCCCCCAGGCGCGCCCTCCACCCTCGTGGGCCCCCTATTGCTCCACTGATGTACTCCTTCCTCCTATATATACCTACGTACCCCCAAACGATCAAATAAGGAGCCAAAACCCTGATTCCACCGCCGTAACTTTCTGTATCCACGAGATCCCATCTTGGGCCTGTTCCGGAGCTCCGCTGGAGGGGGCATCCATCACGGAGGGCTTCTACATCAACACCATTGCCTCTCCGATGAAGTGTGAGTAGTTTACCACAGACCTTCGGGTCCATAGTTATTAGCTAGATGGCTTCTTCTCTCTTTTTGGATCTCAATACAATGATCTCCCCCTCTCTTGTGGAGATCTATTCGATGTAATCTTCTTTTTGCGGTGTGTTTGTTGAGATCGATGAATTGTGGGTTTATGATCAAGTTTATCTATGAACAATATTTGAATCTTCTCTGAAATCTTTTATGTATGATTGGTTATCTTTTCAAGTCTCTTCGAATTATCAGTTTGGTTTGGCCTACTAGATTGATCTTTCTTGCAATGAGAGAAGTGCTTAGCTTTGGGTTCAATCTTGCGGTGTCCTTTCCCAGTGACAGTAGGGGCAACAAGGCACGTATTGTATTGTATTGTTGCCATCGAGGATAACAAGATGTTTTTTTATCATATTGCATGAATTTATCCCTCTACATCATGTCATCTTGCTTAAGGCGTTACTCTGTTTTCATGAACTTAATACTCTAGATGCATGCTGGATAGCGGTCGATGAGTGGAGTAATAGTAGTAGATGCAGGCAGGAGTCGGTCTACTTGTCTCGGACGTGATGCCTATATACATGATCATACCTAGATATTCTCATAACTATGCTCAATTCTATCAATTGCTCAACAGTAATTCGTTCACCCACTGTAAAATACTTATGCTCTTGAGAGAAGCCACTAGTGAAACCTATGCCCCCCGGGTCTATCTTCATCATATTAATCTTCCAATACTTAGTTATTTACTTTGCTTTTATTTTACTTTGCATCTTTATCACAAAAATACCAAAAATATTATCTTATCATATCTATCAGATCTCACTCTCATAAGTGATCATGAAGGGATTGACAACCCCTTATCGCGTTGGTTGCGAGGAGTTATTTGCTTTGTGCAGGTACTAGGGGACGCGTGCGCAACCTCCTACTGGATTGATACCTTGGTTCTCAAAAACTGAGGGAAATACTTACGCTACTTTGCTGCATCATCCTTTCCTCTTCGGGGAAATCCAACACAGTGCTCAAGAGGTAGCATCAATCAACATGGAGCATATGGAGAAGTACCAGACATACTTTGGCGAAGCTCGTGCCCTCTGTGAACAACTCAACATAGTGCCCCTCATGACCTTCAACTATGACTTTATGCAGAGTTGGTTGCTCAGTTCTTTGCAACCATCTGGTATGGCACCAACTTAGATTGCACTTTGATCTGGATGACCAATGGCAGGCAGTTGCGCACCACTTGGGTTGCGTTAATGGCTCTTCTTGGATATCCTGACGAGGGGCTGAGGAAGCCTCTTGGCCTTCGTCCTCACCACGAGGGGGGGGGCTACCCACAAGGATGAGCTGAAACCTCACATGATTATCACCAAGACTGAGAAGGGAGTCAAGAAGGAGCTCAAGCCTTTCTTTGACATTATGCATCGCATCTTCCGGCAAACTCTTTTTCCTCGCATTGGCAACTTGGACATGGTGCATGGCCATCTTGTGGATATGCTTCTGTTGTGCCACTCTAAGAAGGGCACGGATGCCGTCTTGGATGTCTCTCACGTCATGTGGAAGGAGCTTGTGAGTGCTACCTATGGAGATCACTGCCCAATTTATGCTCCTTTCATCTTCAAGCTGATTCAGTCTACCTGGAACTCCACTTTCCCTGGTGTGCCACTTGAGCACGGATCCTTGACTCCTCATGACGTTCTCAACTTGCGTCAGAAGGAGCTTTGGGCCTCTACCACACGTCCTGAGGTGGCTGTATCTTCTGCTTCTGGAGAAGATCAGGGTGATGATGGTGGTCCTGCTCCCGGCACAGAGCACTCTCCTGCTCAGTTAGGTTGGGCAACCAAGCTCAAGCATAAGGTGAAGAAGCACTTTTGCCTTCAGACTGATGTTCAACACAAGATGTACTTGGTGTTGGGGAACGCAGTATTTCAAAAAAATTCCTACGATCACACAAGATCTATCTAGGAGATGCATAGCAACGAGAGGGGAGAGTATGACTACGTACCCTCGTAGACCGAAAGCAGAAGCGTTGAGTAACGCGCTTGATGTAGTCGAGCGTCTTCGCGATCCAACTGATCAAGTACAGAATGCACAGCACCTCCGTGATCTGCACACGTTCAGCTCGGTGACGTCCCTCGAACTCTAGATCCAGCTGAGGCCGAGGGAGAGTTTCGTCAGCACGATGGCGTGTTGACGGTGATGATGAAGTTACCGATGTAGGGCTTCGCCTAAGCACTACGACAATATGACCGAGGTGGAAATCCGTGGAGGGGGCACCGCACACGACTAAGAAATCAACTTGTGTGTCTATGGGGTGCCCGAGGGAGTCCTGGACTAAGGGGTCCTCGGGCGTCCGGCCTGTTGGACGTGGGCCGGACTATTGGGCCATGAAGATACAAGATATAAGACTTTCTCCCGTGTCCGGATAGGACTCTCCTTTGCGTGGATGGCAAGCTAGGCGGCCGGATGTATTATTTCCTTTCTATGTAACCGACTTTGTACAACCCTAGCTCCCTCCAGTGTCTATATAAACCGGAGGGTTTAGTCCGTAGGGACAATCATAATCACATAGGCTAGACTTCTAGGGTTTTAGCCATTACGATCTCGTGGTAGATCAACTCTTGTAATACTCATATTCGTAAAGATCAATCAAGCAGGAAGTAGGGTATTACCTCCATAGAGAGGGCCCGAACCTGGGTAAACATTGTGTCCCCTGTCTCCTGTTACCATCAACCTCTGACGCATAGTTCGGGAACCCCTACCCGAGATCCACCGGTTTTGACAATGACATTGGTGCTTTCATTGAGAGTTCCACTGTGACGTCGAAGTCAGAGTTGATGGCTCGCCTTGTGATCAAGGACAATATCACCGCCGGAGGAGCTCTGGCCTCAGGCCAAACCCTCCAGCAGGGTGGCTTTATCATGATCGCCCGTTCGGCCGGTGAGCCAACGACGACTTCTCGGGTCATTGAAAATCGCCTCTAAATACTCCAAACAGATGGATCCAACGAAATTGTCGTCCTTGAACGAACTCCTAGATCGCATCACCGCCTTAGGGGTCGCTACAGACTACGATCGGATTGGGCTTAAACCCGATCAGAGAGAAATCAAATCTCCATCGATCACCCACCAGATAGCGGTAGTAGAGGAGCAAATCAACAACTCTCCCTCGATACTGAGGAGGAACTATGTTCGGATCTCCGGGTTCGAAGAGTCGGATACCTGTCCGCGGAACGACATACCTTGTCCTCCGAACCCGGAATCAGACGGTAGACCTGAGAAATCGGTCGGTCTCCCAGAGCCCGAACTATCAAGCTCGGAAATTTCTCAAAATCCGGATACCAAATTGTGTCAGGGTTCGGATTTAAATCCACCCACCGACCCAGATATGCATGACCTCACATGCATAAAGTAGCAGTCTCAGGAAACAGTCCATCACTTTTGGGCTAGATTCCTCCTTGTCAAAGACAAGATTAAAGATTGCCATGATGAAGACGCCATCTCAGCATTCTGCAAGAATTGCATGAACGAAGGAATCCTCAATGCCATCAACTGCCATCACATATCACACTTCACTGACTTGGCAACCATAGTACAGAAGTATCGCGCAATGGAAAGTGCCTGGAAAGCTCACGTAGCTCGTTGGGGACCACCGGTTTCCATTCAACCCCTCATTTGGACAAAAAGGATGCACCCTCGCGGGGCGCCCGACCAAATAGTAAATAAATCAAAACCCATTACGGGACATGGAACCGTTCTGGAAGGATGTCTCGATAGGCCATGCAAAATACACACAATACCGGATGCCATACCAACCCACAGCCTTAGAGCATGTTGGATACTCCGGCAAGTGGCCAAGAGCGGCGAGGATATCCTCACCAAAAACACCACGGAGCAACTCCCCTCGGAAAAATACGACCACAGAGTATTGACAGTCTTCAAGACTTTCGCTTCAAACAATCGGCGCAAGAGAGCACTCGGTGACCTCGCCGAAGTCTGCCAAGTTGCAACAATAAATCCTTGGAACGACACGACCATAACTTTCAATGCCAGTGACAAACCAAAAATCCGGTCAGTCCGGGCACCAGCCGCCTTGGTCCTCAACCCAATCGCGGACGGCTTTCGACTCACCAAAGTGCTCATGGACGGCGGCAGCGGATTGAACCTCATCTACGAGGATACACTCAGCAAAATGGAAATAGACAGAAACTATATCGAGCAAAGTAGCATGACCTTCCGAGGAATAATTCCTAGTCGGGAGGCACGATGCACGGGAAAAATTACACTTGATGTGGTATTCGGCACGCCGGAGAACTATCGGTCCGAAGATATAACCTTCCAAGTGGTCTCTTTCAACAGTGGATACCACGCCCTGTTGGGGCGACACGCATTCACACGCTTTCAAGCCATACCTCATTACGGGTATATGAAGCTCAAGATGTCCGGGCCCAATGGTATTATCACTCTCGCTAGTGATCCGGATATAGCCCTCCGTGCCGAAAACAAAACATCATCCCTGGCTCTCGAGGCACTATCTGAGGCCCTTGCGGCCGAAGAGTTAACCGCGCTGCGCTCGATGGTGGATAGGGATGACATAATCCTTGACAAGCGCCCCAAATCCACCTCCTTCAAACCAGCAGACGAAATAGTCAAATTTCAAGTCCACCTGACGGACCCAAAGAAGACAGCATCCATCGAGGCACAGCTAGACCCAATGGTAGATGCCGCACTACGAGTGTTCCTACAAGAGAACTGGGACATATTCTCCTGGCACCCTTCTGATATGCCAGGAATCCCACGTAGGTTGGCCGAGTACAGCCTCAATATATTGAAGGGATATAAGCCGGTCAAGCAAACCCTGTGGCGCTTTTTCGAACCCAAACAACAAGCTATGGGGGAGGATCTAGCCAAGTTGATTGAGGCCAGATTCATCAGAGAAATAAAACACCCAGACTGGCTAGCAAACCTGGTGATGGTGCCAAAGAAGGATAAATCCTGGTGGCTGTGCGTCGATTTCAAAGACCTTACAAAGCTTGCCCTAAGGATCCCTTCCCCCTTCCCCGCATCGATCAGATCATTGATGCTACTGCAGGACATGACTCACTGTGTTTTCTCGACGCATATTCTGGATACCATCAAATCAAAATGAAGGAGTCCGACCAAGCCGTAACGGCATTCATTACACCATATGGGTCATTCTGCTTCAACACTATGCCCTTCGGGCTCAAAAATGCCGGGGCCACCTACCAACGCATGATTCAAACATGCCTAGAGAAACAAATCATCAAGACAGTTGAAGCGTATGTGGACGACGTCGTCATCAAGACCAAGCACGTAGAGTCATTAATAGACGACCTACGCCTCACATTCGACAACCTCCGGACATATGACATTAAGCTCAATCCGGAAAAATGTGTTTTCGGCGTTCCCTCTGGAAAACTACTGGGCTTCATTGTCTCCAGTAGAGGAATCAAAGAAAATCCAGCCAAAATCCGGGCTTTATCACAATTGGCCACACCAATAGACCTTAAACAGGTCCAAAAACTAGCCAGATGCACGGTAGCTTTAAGCCGCTTCATCTCCCGACTAGGAGAAAAAGCATTGCCACTTTATTGACTTCTCCGACGCACCGACCACTTCGAGTGGACGGATGCGGCAATGGCCGGACTGGAAGAAATAAAGGCTCTTTTAGCAAGCAACCCAATCCTAGCTGCGCCAAGCGTCGGCGAACCAATGTTATTATACATCTCTGCAACACACCAGGTGGTGAGCGCAGTACTCGTTGTCGAGCGAGAGGAGGATGGACACAAATTCCCACTCCAGAAGCCAGTATACTACGTATTCACTGTCCTAACTCCATGCAAATCCCGATAGCCTCATTATCAAAAGATAGCATACGCGGTCTTCATGGCATCTCGGAAGCTACGACACTATTTTCAAGAGTGCTCGATTACGGTGGCTTTCGAAGTTCCACTGAATGACATAATAAACAACCGGGACGCCACGGGCTGGATTGCCAAATGGGCCATTGAGCTCCTTCCATTCGACATAACATATAAGCCGCGCCGGGCCATCAAATCCCAAGTACTGGCAAACTTTGTCGCCGAATGGACAGAGGCCAAACTCCCTAAAGAGCACAACACATATTCCAACTGGGTCATGCACTTTGATGGTTCCAAAATGCTGGCGGGCTTAGGGGCGGGCGTTGTCTTAATGTCCCCCACTAGAGATACAGTTCAGTATGTACTCCAAATATTATACACAGACTCCAACAATGCAGCCGAATACGAGGCCTTATTGCACGGTCTTCGGATGGCTACCTCCATGGGCATTCAGCGCCTGGAAGTACGTGGGGACTCAAATCTCGCAATATCCCAGATAATGAAGAATTCGACACCAAAGATCCAAAGATGGCGACCTATCGTAACGTCGTACTCAAAATGTCGGCTCGGTTTGAGGGGCTCGAGTTTCACTATGTGGCTCGAGAAAGTAATCAAGCGGTGGATGTTCTTGCTCGCATCGGCACCAAGCGTGACCCCGTCCCACCTAACATCTTTCTGGAAAGGCTTTTCAAGCCATCCGTGGTGTGGCAAGGGGAGAGCAGCAACAACAGTTCGAATCCGACCATAACCCCAGATTCCGAACACACCGATATCGTCGGAGGCTCAGCCACCGAAATAACACCGTCGGCACATCTCATCATGGCAGTCATTGCCCCATGGACCGAACCCTTCTTGGCCTACCTTAATAGGCGAGAGCTCCCTGAGGATCAGAATGAGGCCCGCTGCATTGTTCGGCGTTCGAAAGCCTACAAGGTCCACGAAGGAGAGATCTACAAGAAAAGCGCTACCGGAGTACTTCAAAGATGTATCTCCAAGGAAGAGGGGCGGCAGCTCTTGGCTGAAATTCATGGCGGTCTCGGTGGTCACCACGCCGCAGCTTGGTCCCTTGTAGGCAAGGCTTTCCATACAGGTTTCTATTGGCCGACGGCCTGAGCAGATGCACATGACCTTGTCCAACATTGCATCGGATGCCAGCTTTTCGCCAACCAAAGCCATATGCCACCCACTGCTCTACAGACAATCCCCATCACTTGGCCTTTCGCGGTCTGGGGACTTGACGTGGTCAGACCCCTTAAAGGAGGAAGCCATAAGAAAAAGTATCTGCTGGTCATGGTGGATAAATTCACTAAGTGGATAGAGGCCAAACCAGTTAAAATAGCCGAGGCCGGACCAGTGATAGACTTCACATCCGATGTTGTGCACCGTTATGGTGTTCCACACAGCATCATCGTCGATAATGGCTCCAATTTTACAGCTGATGAGGTGAAAGCCTGGTGTGCTAATCTAGGCATTAAGCTCGATTACGCCTCCGTCTATCATCCGCAAACAAATGGTTAAGTCGAACGAGCCAATGGTCTTATTATGAGCGGCATCAAACCCAGACTAGTGCGGTCTTTGAAAGAAGCAGACAAGCACTTGGTTGAAGAGCTCGACTCCATACTCTGGGGCTGCGGACCACACCCAACTGCACTACCGGATATACACCTTTTTTCATGGTGTACGGCGCAGAGGCTGAGTTACCCCCGACATTATTCATGACTCACCTCGAGTGTGCATGTACGAAGAGAGAGGGAGGCCGAGCTTGATCGGAAGGACATCTTAGATGCCCTGGACGAGGAGCGCGACGTTGCAAAAGCCCGTTCCACATTTTATCAACAACAAGCCCGCAGATATCAAAGTAGAGAAGTGCGGGCCAAGACTTATAATGTTGGCAAACTCGTTCTACGCTTGCCGGAGAAGAAAAAGGACAAACTTAAGCCCAAGTGGGAGGGTCCTTTCATCATTGACGAAGTTCTCACGGGAGGAGCGTACCGCCTGCGTGATGCATCAGACAATTGCCTAGAGCCAAACCCCTGGAACGCGGCCAGACTATGAAGATTCTATGCCTAGCGCCGAACTCTTCGTTCGTCTCCTTCTCCCTGTTGTTTTCATTATTTTTCTCCTCTCTTTTCGCCCTTTCCTTTTTTCTCTTTTAGCCTTAAAGCTTTCGCGCGGCTAAACTGTGTAGACATGACTGAGACTCATCTCCAGTCAATAACCAATAGCGGAACTTGGATGCTCATATTGGTTCCTACATATTCCACGAAGATCTTTATCGGTCAAACCGCATAACAACATACGTTGTTCCCTTTGTCATCGGTATGTTACTTGCCTGAGATTCGTTCATCGGCATCGTCATACCTAGTTCAATCTCGTCACCGGCAAGTCTCTTTACTCGTTCCATAATGCATCATCCCGTAACTAACTCATTAGTCACATTGCTTGCAAGGCTCATAGTGATGTGCATTATAGAGAGGGCCCAAAGATACATCTCCGACAATCGGAGTGACAAATCCTAATCTCGATCTATGCCAACTCAACAAACACCATCAGAGACACCTGTAGAGCATCTATATAATCACCCAGTTATGTTGTGACGTTTGATAGCACACTAAGTGTTCCTCCGCTATTCGGGAGTTGCATAATCTCATAGTCATAGGAATATGTATACGTTATGGAGAAAGCAATAGCAATAAACTAAATGATCATAGTGCTAAGCTAACAGATGGGTCTTGTCCATCACATCATTATCTAATGATGTGATCCCGTTCATCAAATGACAACACTTGTCTATGGCTAGGAAACTTAACCATCTTTGATTAACGAGCTAGTCTAGTAGAGGCATACTAGGGACACTCTGTTTGTCTATGTATTCACACATGTACTAAGTTTCCGGTTAATACAATTCTAGCATGAATAATAAACATTTATCATGATAGAAGGAAATATAAATAACAACTTTATTACTGCCTCTAGGGCATATTTCCTTCAGTCTCCCACTTGCACTAGAGTCAATAATCTAGATTACATAGTGATGATTCTAACACCCATGGAGTCTTGGTGCTGATCATCTTTTTCTTGTGAGAGAGGCTTAGTCAACGGGTCTGCAACATTCAGATCCGTATGTATCTTGCAAATCTCTATGTCTCCCTCCTTGACTTGATCGCGGATGGAATTGAAGCGTCCCTTGATGTGCTTGGTTCTCTTGTGAAATCTAGATTCCTTTGCCAAGGCAATTGCACCAGTATTGTCACAAAAGATTTTCATTGGACCCGATGCACTAGGTATGACACCTAGATCGGATATGAACTCCTTCATCCAGACTCCTTCATTTGCTGCTTCCGAAGCAACTATGTACTCCGCTTCACATGTAGATCCTGCTACGACGCTTTGTTTAGAACTGCACCAACTGACAGCCCCAGTGTTTAATAAAAACATGTATCCGGTTTACGATTTAGAATCGTCCGGATCAGTGTCAAAGCTTGCATCGACGTAACCATTTACGACGAGCTCTTTGTCACCTCCATACACGAGAAACATATCCTTAGTCCTTTTCAGATATTTCAGGATGTTCTTGACCGCTGTCCAGTGATCCACTCCTGGATTACTTTGGTACCTCCCTGCTAAACTAATAGCAAGGCACACATCAGGTCTGGTACACATCATTGCATACATGATAGAACCTATGGCTGAGGCATAGGGAATGACTTTCATTTTCTCTCTATCTTCTGCGGTGGTCGCGCATTGAGTCTGACTCAACTTCACACCTTGTAACACAGGCAAGAACCCTTTCTTTGCTTGACCCATTTTGAACTTCTTCAAAACTTTATCAAGGTATGTGCTTTGTGAAAGTCCAATTAAGCGTCTTGATCTATCACTATAGATCTTGATGCCCAATATATAAGCAGCTTCTCCGAGGTCTTTCATTGAAAAATTCTTATTCAAGTATCCTTTTATGCTATCTAGAAATTCAGTATCATTTCCAATAAACAATATGTCATCCACATATAATATCAGAAATGCTAAAGAGCTCCCACTCACTTTCTTTAAATACAAGCTTCTCCAAAAGTCTTTATAAAACCATATGCTTTGATCACACTATCAAAGCGCATATTCCAACTCCGAGATGCTTGCACCAGTCCAAACCTTAAGAAACCATAGTTCATACGGTGTCATCTCCACGGACATAGATGGTGCCCTATTTAAAGTGAATGTAATTGTCTCTAATGCATAACCCCAAAGTGATAGTGGTAGATCGGTAAGAGACATCTTAGATCGCACCATATCCAATAGTGTCATGGAAACGTCACGGCAGATGTCCTAGTGTGAGGACTTAGTCGTGGAGCCATCGCATTGAGGTTAGCTTAAAGGGGTTAAATAGGACAAAGGACATGGGAGTTTATACTAGTCCGGCCCCTTACGATGAAGGTAAAAGCCTAGTCCAGTTTGTAGTTGGTATTGCTAGGGTTTTGATGAACGGGGAGCGAATACGCTTGACCCGGCTCTCGATCTCTTGTTTTCTCTCTCTAAACCGTCACCGGGTTGTCCCCTTATATACACAGGTTGATGCCCGGCGGTTTACAGAGTCCCAGCCGGCTCATAAACATGTCCGGCTCAGTTTCTACCTTTTCTTATCTTACAACACAAGTTATACATCTTATGGCGGTTTATCTCTATGGGCCATAATCCGCCTTTGTGCCTTGGGCCTTCTTGTTAAATCTCCTTTGTAAAGCGTCGTACTCCTTGTCCTCGTGGGCTTTTATAGGAACAACTTACTATGAGTATAATCCGGCCCCTCCTGGGCGGTTTATACTCAATAGTTATATCCTCAACATTAGGCTCCACATTGATTTGAACCTGATCATGTCAATCTTCAGTACTTAGAAAAATTCCTTCTTCAATATCTTCACAGAAACCTTGTAAACCGCCGTGACATCATCTTCCAAGACCATGATAACCCGTCGTGACGTCATCTGCCATTAACTTTACACAGAACCCAAATCTTTTAATATATCTCCTTTAATGAATCTCCAAAAATCGAGGCATCTGCATATCTATAGATCCATTTTGACCTCCTCGATTCCTGCGCCCGCCACTTATCCATTCACCATATAAATAGGGTCGGGGTCATTTTCATTTTTTCCCTCATCCCTCTTCGTCCAATCGTCTTCCTCGCGTCGCCCCAGTGCTTCGACTCCGCCGCCGTCGTCGGACTTCGCCTCTGCTTCAACCTTGGCCGCTGCATCACCCTGAACGCACCAGAAAATCGCGGCGCCTCTCCGTTGTTCCCTCAGCACCAGTAAGCTTTCCTTTCCTCCATCGTAGATCTGCCTTTAGGGTTTGAGCGTTCATCGGTGTTCATCAGTGTTCATCACTGCGTGGTGGCTCTTTGATTCAAACCTCGATGTTCAACCTATATAGTGATGGCCATAGTCCTTCTTTTTTCATCAATGCATCTTGTTTAAGTAGACACTCCAATCTAAACCTTTATCGACTGCTTCGATATCCATATTTAAATCTGAATATACTTTCATTTTCTGACCTGTGATAGATCCAAAATTATTGAGCCAACTTGTGAAACTTGTTTTTCCATCACTTAGTTATTTCAGATTTGTACCTTAAATATCAATATAGGCGGTCAGAAAATGATAACCCGCCAGGTACCATTAGTCCCCTTTTAAACCACCAATCGCTTAGCATTGTACTTCTGAGAACACCAATATCTGGTTTAACAATTTTGCATGCTTTAACACCTTCCATCTCTTAACCTGCAACGCTTTATGCTTGTCAACCATGAATCTTAAACCGGCGCAAACCTTCCTTCAGGTTGTCAAAGAAATGGCTAAGTCTTTTTATGCTTGCAACTGGGTTCCGTCCCGGATTACGGAAGAAGATCTGAACGGATGTGTTGCAACTGGCGCTTTACCCAAATAGAGTGAAATCCATTAGAGAGCCCCCGGTCCAGAAAATCCTCCTGAGCCCAAGGACGGCGAAATAGTTGTGTTTGTTGATCATCTGAGCCGTGGTTTTAAACCTCGTGGATCAAAAAAAATATTTAAGTGTCCAATATTTGTAATTTTCAAGTGTTTTGCGAGGCTTATCTGCAAGAAGAACTGACCGTTGAACTGTTCAGAGACTTCTTCTATTTAAACCGTCATACTGAATTTACAGATGAGCCCAATACTGAACTTGGCAGGGTTTCAATTCAGAAAAGGAAAGATGTCAGCTTACCTCACGCCAAGCATCACAGTCACCCCAAGGATTGGAACCAGACTTGGTTCTATTGCAAAGATACGTCCCCAGATGACGAGAATCCTCTGCCGAGTTATCGTGCTCATCAGCTTACCAATACACATCCATTTCCCCAAAGGCTGACTGTAAAAGAACGGGCCAAATATGCACCACAGCTTGCAAAGCTCAGAGCCTTTGTGGCTAAAGGTTTAACATGCATTGACTTTGTTCGTTGCTAGATATCTTGGGGCATTTTACCTTTAAGCTGTCGCCCCGGTTTAATGTGCAAGTACACAGGGGATTTGAAAGACCCTCAACGGCACACTGACATCCAGTTAACTGACGCTGAAATCACTGAAGCTGTCAAAAAGATACTAGATGAACCAGTGGCTGTCTGCAGCAAAACAGGGCTTAGTCCCTTCTATGTTTCAAATAAACTACCAGCTGTAAGAATTGCATAACCCCTATTTCAACCTAATATTCTTAACCCTTCCTTATAACCTTTGTCAATCTTTTAACAGGGTGATGACCCATTCTGGAAAAAGAAAGCTCAGGATAAACCGGCCAAGACGGCCCGCCCCAAGACAAAGGTCATCAAAAGGTCTGCCAAGAAGAAAACCGCCGAGTCCACCGAGCTGAACATCGACGAGGATCTTGATAACCTGGAATCAAAGGTAGAACTTGATTCTCTTGTTTCCTTTTTCATACACCTCATTGACAATGACCATTATCAGGATGACGCTGAGGCTAGTCGGGCTGATGATGTAGAGGTAATTATTCTTTCCTCTGGTTCAAATGCTCTGCCAACATAGAAAACCCGTCAAGCAAACCGGAAAGTAAAATTTTCACACCCTCTAGATTATCTGGATCCAAACTTTTTTTTGAAGAAACAGCAGCATGAAGCTCGCCGCACAACCCGGCATAGTGGCCAGGTGGTTACTTCGTCCAGTTTATCAAACACGTCGGTTCGTAAACGCCGCCCAGAGGTTTCACCTATTCCTGACACATCTTATCCCAAGGCAGGTTATTTTCGGCAACCTCTTAATCCATCTGACTCAAACTATCAGGGAACATCTCATTCATCATCTGGCGAGTCAACAGGGACACAGCTTCCACACCTTAAGACTGTTCCTGGGTAAGCATATTAACTAACCCTTTGTACCTTGCGTCTGCTTAATATACTAACCTTTAGTTCCATTCATTTCAGAGCCAAAGCTAGACCCAGAAAAAAAGCCAAGTTGAATAAACCGGCTAATGATAACATGACAGCTAACCCGGAAAAGACCCTAGAGCCATCTGAACCGAATACTGATGCTGTCCTTGATGATCCGCCAGCACAAAATCATGACACCTTTGTTGAGCAAGTGGAAATTGATCCAGTGACTCACGATGATAAACCACCAAGCCCAACCAAAGCTGCTGATGATAAAACGTATGATGTTGTAGTTACCGGTGTCAGCTATACGGCCCCAGGCAACCCCACTGCTCTATCAAAACATAGTGCCAAGGAAGAATTTTCTGCTATAGATAAGGGCAAGTGGAAGGTGGATCTGGAGAGTTATGCCCATCTCAGTGCCCAAGATATCCACTCTGGGTTTTTAAACCGGCTATACACCAGTCGTGATTACGAAGCTGGGTTATTGAACATGATGAAGGAGCGATATGAGGTAAACACTGCCGATTTCTGCATAGTTACTCTTCTCTTATAACCAGTTTAGGCTACCAGCTCCAGTAGTCCCCAAGGGTCGGTTTATAGTACTGATATGAACCGGGACTTTGTAGAAAATATTTCAACTTTTCCTGTGTAGCCCCTAAGGACCGGTTTATCTTTTCAAAATGAACCAGGTCTTTTTATTATCAAACTCAGCATTCATGTACAAATCTGTGTAAACTGATGAACCACCAAGCTGATTGATGGCAGCAAACTCCATAGTCTTTAACTTGAGAAAATATGCATTAGTCCCCAAGTGCCAAGTATATGACTTGTCATGTGCTTGGGTCTTTGTAATATTTTCGGAGAAGAAGCAATAGCCATTAGCCCCCAAGTGCCAAGTGTATGATTTGTCATGTGCTTGGGACTTCAAATGTATACTACCAACTGACAAATTGCACACCTCTTGCAGGCTGAGCTTAGCAAAAAGGAAACCCAAATCGCCGACCTTCAAGAGAACATCAAAACTCAACAAGCTGAGACTTCCAAGGCCAAAGAAGAGCTGACCAACACTTTAGCAGCTATGGAAAAGCTGAAGGAGAACTTTAAGAGTAGGCAGGCAGGCTGGGATACAGAGAAAGCCACTCTGCTGAAAAGGGCTGAGGACGTTAAAGCGGCCCTTAATCTAGTCGCGGAGGAATTAACTGGCTTAAAGAGGCAGATAAATTCCATGACTACTGCTGTCTTTGGCGAGTAATCGTCTTCACAAACCATAAACATGTATTATCAAATAGACTGTCGGTTTACCAATTTTGTCAATGCAGGGAGTCGTGTTGCTCATCTGGGCTCCGACATGCGTCAGAGTCTGAAAGCTGCCTATACCTTTATAGAACAGCTATATACCGGCGTACAACGGGTCATCTACACAGCTTCTCATAATAAACCACCCCCAACTTTGATCAAGGATACATTGGTAAGGCTAGCTATGATGCCTGCCCGGATTGAGGAGCTGAAGAAATCAGCTACCAGGGCGGGTGCTCTTACCGCATTGACGCGAGCCAAAGCCTGGATCTCTGATCTTGACCCGGCCGATCTTGGAAATGGCTATCCCAGCATAAAAGAGGACGGGTCAGATTTTGATAATGATGACCTTAGAGCTTTGACAAGGGAGATGCATCCACTGGCTAGCAAATTGGCTGAAGAAACTGATTTGTCACATTATCAGGCGATATATGATGCCAACAACAAGAAGGTTAATCCGCCAAGTTGCAATGCTCCGGATCTTATCCCGCTAATCCGTAAGCATACTTATGCTCCTGATGTTGACCCCTCCTCACTTATAAGCGATGAAGCTATATTCAGAGCCTTAACTGGGATCGATTGGTCAACCAATGACTTCCAGCAACTGGGTAGAGAAGAGGAGGGTGACCCGGCGTAGGATGATCCACAACCTTCAAGCCAGCCCAATCAAGATTCATAAATTGGTAGCCGGTTTAGCTTCTTCCCTCTGCAAGACTTGTTTGAAACAATTATTCTTATGGGCATCAAACCGCCTTGTAATAGGCTAGTTTAAACTCTTGGTCTGCTATGCCATCGTGCATATTTATTTTGCATCACACTGTTAATCCGCCATGTTAATATATGCTATGTCTGCTTATGATACTTTAACACCATGGAATCTTCTCCTGCAGTTAATAAAATAAAAATGTCCTAGCGGTGTACCGCTAGACGGGTTATCTTGCTCAATAACATAGTTTATAACCATGGCTAGGCATAAAAATAACCATATACAGGGATGACAATGGGTCGGGTTTGGGGCGGGTGGAGCTGGTCCAAATCCAACCCATGACCCATCTTCCTACCCTCTGCCCATCCACCAAATTATCCATGGGCACAACTTGTGCCCATGCCCAAACCCGCTGGATACCCACATACCCATGGAGCTCCATGGGCATAGAAAAGTCAGCATGAAGCCTTCACAAAGATCAAATTAACTCGTCATCATTCACTCACAAATGACAACATAAACTACATCCATAAGTAGAAAACAAGTAATACAATGAGTCCTTAAGTGTGACATACCAGAGGTTGATTCTGCAACATATTGCTTATGGTGCAAGTTGCATATTGCCTGCCATTTCCCATTGATTCGCTCTTTCTACTGTCACTGGCATATGGCCCCACATGTCATACGGGTATCCATTGGATATCCATGGAGCACAAACGATAACCGTGCCCAACCCGGCTGTTCGTGGGTATCCATATCCACGGACCCATGGGCAGAAATGTGCTCCATACCCTTGCCCAACCGGGTCGGGTATCCAGATCCATGGATAAAATTGCCATCCCTAACCATATACAATGCAAGATATACCATACCTGTGATATTTTATCACACTGCTGGTTTAGCAAGTTGGTATAATAAGAGCGATAACCCATAACTTGAATACTGGTACTTACCATCTGTTTGCCGGTTTATGAACGGGCCCAGGCCGGATCAATAAACATCGGACAGTAGTTTTCCGCTTGCTGGTGACTTATAGTGAAAGGCCAGGCCGGGTTAATAAGCATAGATAAATTATTCTCATAAAGCATTATAAACCAGAAAAAATCTAGAAGGATTTAAATAGTCATAATTGTGGTGTTGCACTAATCAAGAGGGTTTAAGCTATGGTTCGAATACGACCAAAGCCCCAAATGATTTCCCTGGCGGCCTTATGCCTATGAAGAGGTGTAGCTATGGTTCGAATACGACCAAGCCCCCAAGTGATTTCCCTGGTGGCCTTATGCCTATCAAGAGGTGTAGCTATGGTTCGAATACGACCAAGCCCCCAAGTGATTTCCCTGGTGGCCTTACGCCAATCAAGAGGTGTAGCTATGGTTCGAATATGATCAAGACCCCAAGTGATTTCCCTGGTGGCCTTACGCCAATCAAGAGGTGTAGCTATGATTCGAATACGCTCAAGATCCCAAGTGATTATGTGGGTTGTGCCCAAGGGGTACCTATGTTTGAGCTGTGTTGTGCAGCAGACTCTCTTTGGTCCCTTTAATCCGGGCATTAAGCCTCCAAATAGACCAGAGCTATGCTCATATGAAGTTATAATATTGCCTTGATAGCCGGATTACCAAGGTAACCAGAGTTGTGCTCTTATAATATGGGCTTGATAGCTGGATTACCGAAGTAACCAGAGCTGTGCTCTTATGATATGGGCTTGATAGCCGGATTACCGAAGTAACCAGAGCTGTGCTCTTATGATATGGCAATATTAGCTTGACAGCCGGATCAAAAACTCATTTAAGAGAATGACAGAAGCCCCGCTTTAGCAAGGATGCCGGTTCATTATATCAATCATAATATATACATTGCCTAAATATGTACATAAGGAGAGCCTGTGGCTCAAGTGTAGTATGGCCTAAGCTGAGCGATATTCCAAGGCCGGCGAGTCTCCTCCTCCGACGTGTGTGAGTCCTTGTGGTCTCGAACATCGACAACGTAATATGACCCGTTGTTTAGATTCTTGCTGACCACAAAGGGCCCTTCCCAAGGTGGGGATAACTTGTGCATATCAGTCTGATCCTGGATGAGCCGGAGCACCAGATCGCCTTCTTGAAAAGTTCTGGTTTTAACCCGGCGGCTGTGGTAATGGCGCAGATCTTGCTGGTAAATCACCGAACAAGCCGTTGCGATGTCACGCTCTTCATCTAACAAGTCAAGTGCTTCCTGACGTGCTTTTTCATTGCCAGCTTCAACATAAGCCGCCACGCGGGGCGAGTCATGACGGATGTCACTAGGGAGAATTGCCTCTGCTCCATAAACCATGAAAAAAGGCGTATAACCTGTAGACCTGTTCGGGTGGTATTAATGCTCCATAACACGGAAGGTAACTCCTCGACCCAACAACGCGGCGTCCTCTGCAAGGGAACCATAAGCCGGGGTTTGATACCTCTCAAAATCTCTTGATTGGCTCTCTCGGCTTGACCATTAGATTGGGGGTGAGCCACTGATGATACATCAAGCCGGATATGCTCACGTTGACAAAAATCTTCCATAGCTCCCTTGGAAAGGTTAGTGCCATTGTCAGTTATAATGCTATGTGGAAAGCCAAAGCGGAAAATCACCTTCTTCATGAATTGAACCGCCGTCGCTGCATCACACTTACTCACTGGCTCTGCCTCTACCCATTTAGTAAACTTGTCAACTGCCACCAAGAGGTGGGTCTTTTATCCTTGGATCTCTTAAAGGGACCAACCATATCAAGTCCCAGACTGCAAACGTCCAAGTAATTGGAATCGTCCTTAACTCCTGAGCCGGAACATGAGGTCGACATGCAAATTTCTGGCAATCGTCACACTTTCTGACCAAGTCCTCAGCATCAGCATGAGCCATCAGCCAATAAAAACCGTGACGAAAGGATTTGGCTACCAGAGATTTTGAACCGGCATGATGGCCACTGTCCCCTTCATGGATCCCCCGTAGGATCTCACAACCTTCTTCAGGAGACACGCAACGCTGAAATGCCCCTGTGACACTGCAATGATGCAACTCTCCATTGACAATAGTCATTGACTTGGACCGCCGGATTATCTGCCTGGCCAAAACTGCATCCTCAGGTAACTCGCCACCAAATAAGGAACTGTCCGATCCGGGATAACATGAAGAGCTGCCACCAACTGAGCCTCCGGGTCAGGGATAGCCAAATCCTCCTCTGTGGGTAACTTGACCGACGGGTTATGAAGGTCATCAAGAAAAACATTAGGCGGCACCGGTTTACGTTGAGAACCCAAACGGCTTAAAGCGTCCGCCGCTTCATTCTTTCCCCGGTCCACACGCTCAACCTGGTAACCCTTGAAGTGACCAGCAATAACATCCACCTCCCGTCGATAAGCCGCCATGAGTGGACCTTTGGAGTCACAAGTACCTGATACTTGTTGAGCTACCAAATCCGAGTCACCAAAGCACCTAACCCGGCTTAAGTTCATCTCCTTAGCCACTCGAAGACCGTGGAGTAAGGCCTCATATTCAGCTGTATTGTTAGTGCAAGGAAACATTAAGCGGAGAACATAACAAAATTTATCACCTCGAGGGGAAGCTAGCACAACTCCAGCCCCCGAGTCCTCCAATTGCCTGGACCCATCAAAGTGAATAGTCCAATATGTGTTATCCGGCTTTTCCTCCGGTGTCTGCAACTCTGTCCAGTCATTGATGAAATCCACAAGTGCCAGGGACTTGATTGCCGTACAAGGCATATAATTTAACCCATGAGGTCCAAGCTCAATGGCCTACTTGGCAACCCGGCCAGTTGCCTCCCTGTTTTGGATTATATCTCCCAAAGGAGCAGAACTGACCACATTGATGGATGACCCTAAAAATACTATCTAAGCTTCTGGCTTGCCATGAAAACTCCGTACACCAGCTTCTGCCGATGTGGGTATCTCTGCTTGGACTCAATGAGAGCCTCACTGATATAATAAACCGGCCGTTGAACCGGATATTCCTTGCCTGCCTCCTTTCGCTCTACCACAATAGCCACACTGACAGCCCTGGCATTAGCAGCCACATATAGCAACAATGGCTCTTTATCAACAGGAGCAGCAAGGACTGGTGGCTCGGCTAACTGCTTTTTCAAGTCCTGAAACGCCGCATCAGCAACATCACTCCAGACAAAATTATCTATCTTTTTCATCATCTGATATAGAGGGATAGCTTTCTCCCCCAACCGGCTGATAAACCGGCTCAACGCTGCAATACGACCCGCCAGACGTTGAACATCATTGATACATGTCGATTTAGCCAGAGAAGTAATTGCCTTGATCTTTTCCGTGTTAGCCTCAATGCCTCTGTTAGACACCAAAAAACCCAAGAGCTTGCGTGCCGGTACACCAAAGGCATACTTGGCCGGATTAAGCATCATCTTATAAATTCAGAGATTAACAAAAGTTTCCTTCAAATCATCTATCAACGTCTCCTCTTTCCTGGATTTCATAACAATATCATCCACATAAGCATGAACATTGCGCTCAATCTGAGTATGAAGACAATTCTGCACACAACACTGATAAGTCGCCTGGGCACTCTTGAGCCCAAAAGGCATAGACACATAGCAGAAGGCTCCAAAGGGAGTTATAAAAGTTGTCTTCTCCTGGTCCTTAACAGCTGTCTTGATCTGACGATAACCAGAATAAGCATCCAGAAAACTCAAACACTCACAACCCGTCGTAGCATCAATAATCTGATCAATACGAGGGAGGGAGAAGGGATCAGCCGGACAAGCCTTGTTTAAATCTGTGTAGTCCACACACATGCGCCTAGTGCCATTCTTCTTAAGTACCAGCACCGGGTTAGCCAACCACTTAGGATGAAATACTTCAACGATAAACCCAGCTGCCAGGAGCCGGGCTACCTCTTCACCAATAGCCTTACGCCTTTCTTCATTGAAGCGGCGGAGAAACTGCTTGACCGGTTTAAACTTAGGGTCAATGTTAAGAGTGTGCTCAGCGAGTTCCCTCGGTACACTTTGCATGTCAGAAGGCTTCCATGCAAAGATGTCCCGGTTCTCAAGGATGAACTCGATAAGTGCGCTTTCCTATTTCGGACCCAGATTAGCACTGATGCTAAACTGCTTGGATGAATCGCCAGGAACAAAATCAACTAACTTGGTTTCCTCAGCCAATTTAAACTTCAAGGCTGGATCATGCTCTGTAGTTGGCTTTTTCAAAGAAGTCATATCCACCGGATCAACATTGTCCTTATAAAATTTCAACTCCTCTGTTGCACAAACCGACTCAGCATAAGCCGCATCACCTTCTCCACATTCCAAGGCTATCTTTCGGCTCCCATGTACCGTGATGGTCCCCTTATGAGCTGGCATCTTGAGCTGCAGATAAACATAACAGGGTCTTGCCATAAACTTAGCATAAGCCGGTCGTCCAAACAGAGCATGATAAGGGCTCTTGATTTTCACCACCTCAAAGGTCAATGTCTCTGATCTAGAATCATGATTATCTCCAAAAGCAACTTCCAGGGCTATCTTACCAACTGGATACGCCCACTTACCAGGCACCACTCCATGAAAAACAGTGTTTGACGGTTTAAGAT
This sequence comes from Triticum urartu, assembly GCF_056163025.1. Lineage (NCBI taxonomy): Eukaryota > Viridiplantae > Streptophyta > Magnoliopsida > Poales > Poaceae > Triticum > Triticum urartu. Next base: position 416,525,501 of record NC_141877.1, on the reverse strand, counting down.
TTTTATCCGTCAACCCCATACGACGGAAGGTGTCATAATAAAGGATATTGATGTTGCTCCCTCCATCCATGAGCACCTTGGTGAACTTATACCCTCCAACCTGAGGCGCAACCACCAATGCCAGATGACCCGCATTATCAACTCGGGGCGGAAGATCCTCTCGACTCCACACAATGGGCTGCTTAGACCAGTGCAAGTAATGGGGTACTGCTGGTTCAACGGAGTTCACTGCCCTTTTATGAAGCTTCTGATCCCGCTTGCACAAACTTGTGGTGAAGGCGTGATACTGTCCACTATTTAATTGTTTCGGGTTACTCTGGTATCCAGACTGCTGCTGTTGATTCCCCTGACCGGACTGTTGATGGTAGCCGCCTTGATTGCCTTGATTGCCTTGATGACCTTGATGACCTTGGAACCCGGAGCCTGAACCGCCACCACCGTAACCCGGACCCTGTGAACCGAATCCTGGACCGCCTCCCGGTCCATGGTTGCTTTGAAAAAGATTTGAATTCTTGAACTCCCTCATGATGTAACAATCCTTCCAAAGATGAGTAGACGACCTTTGACATGTACCATGCTTCGGGCAGGGCTGATTCAACATATGCTCAAGATTAACGCCTGATCCTCCGGTCTGCGGGGGCGGTCTACCCTTACGTCCCTAGCCGTTGTTCTGCGCATTGGTATTTACCATAAAATCCAGGTTGCTATCGGCCTTGTGCTTACCATTACCTCCTTGATTCGCCGCCGGGTTATGTTGCTGCCCTTTGGTGTTGCCGCTCTTCTTTCCCTTTCCCGGCTTGTCATCGTTAGACTCGGGATCTTTGGTACTATCAGAGTCAGCATACCTAACCAGAGCAGCCATAAGTGTCCCCATGTCATTGCAGTGACGTTTGAGCCGCCCTAATTTCTGCTTGAGGGGCGTAAAACGGCAATTTTTCTCTAACGTCAAGACTGCCGAATCGGCATTGATCCGGTCTGACGAGTGCAGTATCGTTGAAACCCAGCGCACCCAATGGGTTGTTGATGCTCCTTCTTCCTGGACACAGGAGGCCAAATCCACAATTGACATGGGCTGCTTACATCTGTCCTTGAAATTCTGGATAAACCGGGCTTTTAACTCAGCCCATGACCCAACGGAGTTAGCCGGTAATCCCTTCAACCAAGTACGAGCCGTTCCTTACGGGGACCTTTGAAATCCTTGGGCAACCGTACGTTACGCAAAGCCGGGGTCAAACACGGCACACCCAAAGACCTGAAAGTTACTCCTATTTCGACTGAGGCCGTCGGATGAACCGGAGAAGGCTGACGGGCCGTGTAGTGCGCCGCTAACTCGACCTCTCGACGTGCTCTACCTTGGCCCACCACATTCTGAGCATCGGCACCACCGCCTGCCGGGTTATGGCCACGAGGCGGATTATGATTCCGCGCACTGCTTGACACGGCCAGCTCATCAATATGTATGTTGTAACTCCGGCTTGGACGGGGGGTGGAATGAATCCTCTCACGGCTATATGAATAAGCCTGCTGCTGAGGCAAGGCTGTCTAAAGGAGCTCTCTAGCCCGCCGCGTCTCAATTGCTACTGGGGACTTGCCTTCGACAGGGAGAGCCGCCAAGCGTGAAGCAGCGGCGACCATGTTATCCAAGGGGTTAGAGTAATGACCCAGCGGTGTCGGCACATGATGCGGCATCGGTGCATGCTGTGGCAGGTTATTACCCTGACGAGGCGGATCCATCGTGCGCGGTTGAACCGGCGCACCTATTCCTGGTGCTTCAGTCCGGTTTATCACTGGTTGGTTACCGGTCCCTGCTCCGGGCATGTTGAAGAGGTTTCTCAGCTCGTAAACCAAAGGTAGGCGGGTCTGATGCCTTCTCCTCATGACATCATTTGACGCGTTCTGATCTAGCATAAGCCGGAAAGATTCTGATTGAACTTGCTGTGCCACAGCCTCCAACTCGGCCCGCATCGTGGCCATCCTTATATCCTCGGCTGCCAGGTCTTCCTTGGCTTGAGTTATCTGGTCTCTCACCTTGGCAATTTCCGCATTATGTTCATCCCGATTTGCCGCACTAGCCTCGGTCGTCATCAGTGTTGCTAAAGCATCAAGTAAACCGGACAAGACTTGAGCCGACGGGCGCGCAGGACCTCCTGCCCCGGTTGCTGTTGCTGCTGCTGACCCGAAGATTAACGCCGCCGCAGTTGAGGAATTCTGCCCTGGCTGTGTACCGGCCATAAAGATTGCAACCCGGTTCAGCGGCTCGTGTGGATCCAGAATATTGTTGCCATCGGAATAGCCCCCAAGCTGGCCGTCTTGCAGCTGGTACAATGACTCAGTCTCTCCAGTAGATGACTCGCCATTGGAGTAAACGACGGTTTCACCATCAGATACCGGTCTATCCTCAGATTCTGCCCCGTGGATGACTCCCATGAAGGCACGCTTCATGGTAGGCTGAACCCGGGCAGGTCTCGCACGCTAAGTTGTCTCGATGATGTCGGTGCAGATGTCGGGCTCAGGGCCCGGTTCGCCGACCTTGCCGATGAAGACGTGAATTCCGTCGAAGGGGACCCGGTACCCGTACTCAATGGAGCCGGCTTCCGGGGCCCAGCCTGCATCGTCGATATAGAGATTGCCGCGGAGACTCTTGGTCATCCGTCCCACGACGTATCCTTTGAGCCCTTCGAAGCTGCCCTTCAAGAACTCGAAACCATCGTGCGATAGCCCCACGGTGGGCGCCAACTGTCGTGGAAACGTCACGACAGATGTCCTAGTGTGAGGACTTAGTCATGGAGCCATGGCGTTGAGGTTAGCTTAAAGGGGTTAAACATGACAAAGGACACGGGAGTTTATACTGGTTCGGCCCCTTACGATGAAGGTAATAGCCTAGTTCAGTTTGTAGTTGGTATTGCTAGGGTTTTGATGAACGGGGATCAAATACGCTTGACCCGACTCTCGATCTCTTGTTTTCTCTCTCTAAACCGTCGCCGGGTCGTCCCCTTATATACACAGGTTGACGCCCAGCGGTTTACAGAGTCTCGGCCGGCTCATAAACGTGTTCGAATCGGTTTCTACCTTTTCTTATCTTACAACACAAGTTATACATCTTATGGTGGTTTATCTCTATGGGCCATAATCCTCCTTTTGGCCTTGGGTCTTCTTGTTAACTCTCCTTCATAAAGCGTCGTACTCCTTGTCCTCATGGGCTTTGATAGGAACAACTTACTATGAGTATAATCCGGCCCCTCCTGGGCGGTTTATACTCAATAGTTATATCCTCAACAAATAGGGTGTGATTACGTCGTTCAGACACACCATTAAGCTATGGTGTTCCAGATGGTGAACTGTGAAACGATTCCACCTTGTCTTTAGTGATTGCCAAACTCATAACTCAGATACTCTCCCCTTGATCAGATCGTAGGAACTTGATCTTCTTGTTACGATGATTCTCAACTTCACTCTGAAATTGCTTGAACTTTTCAAACGTTTCAGACTTATGCTTCATTAAGTAAATGTACCCATATCTACTCAATTCATTGGTGAAGGTGAGAAAATAACGATATCCACCGCACGCGTCAATACTCATCGGACCGCACACATCACCATGTATGATTTCCAACAAGTCACTTGCCCGTTCCATTGTTCCAAAGAACGGGGTTTTAGTCATCTTGCCAACGAGGCATGGTTCGCATGTGTCAAGTGATTCAAAATCAAGTGACTTCAAAAGTCCATTAGCATGGAGGTTCTTCATGCGCTTTACACCAATATGACCTAAGCGGCAGAGCCACAAGAAAGTGGTACTATCATTATCAACTCTACATCTTTTGGCATCAATGTTATGAACATGTGTATCACTACGACCGAGATTCAATAAACCATTCACATTGGGTGCATGACCGTAGAAGGTGTTATTCATGTAAACAGAATAACAATTATTCTTTGACAAATGAATAACCGTATTGCAATAAACATGATCCAATCATGTTCATGCTCAATGCAGACACCAATGCAAACAACATTTATCTAGGTTCAACACTAATCCCGAAGGTAGAGGGAGCGTGCAATGGTGATCATATCATCCTTGGAAATACTTCCAACACACATCATCACCTCGCCCTTAGCTAGTCTCTGTTTATTCCATAGCTTTTGTTGCGAGTTACCAATATTAGCAACTGAACCGGTATCTAATACCCATGTTCTACTAGGAGTACTAGTAAGGTACACATCAATTACACATATATCAAATATACTTTTGTTGAAGTTGCCAGCCTTCTTATCTACCAAGAATTCGAGGCAGTTCCGCTACCAGTGATCGTTCCCCTAATAGAAGCACTTTGTCTCGGGTTTGGGTTCTTGGGTTTCTTCACTGGAGCGGCAACTGACTTGCCATCATGAAGTTTCCCTTCTTGCCCTTGCCCTTCTTTGAAACCAGTGGTCTTGTGAACCATCAACACTTGATGCTCCTTCTTGATTTCTACCTTTACGGCCTTAAGCATGACGAACAGCTCCGGGATCATCTTCCCTTGCATGTTATACTTCATCATGAAACTCTAGCAGCTTGGTGATAGTGACTGGAGAACTTTTGTCAATCACTCTCTTATCTGGAAGATTAACTCCCACTTGATTCAAGTGATTGAAGTACCCAGACATTCTGAGCACATGCTCACTAGCTGAACTATTCTCCTCCCTCTTGTAGGCAAATATCTTGTCAGAGGTCTCAAACCTCTCACCACAGGCATGAGCCTGAAATACCAATTTCAGGTCTTGGAACATGTCAAATGTTCCATGGCGTTCAAAATGCTTTTGGAGCCCCGACTCTAAGCCGTAAAGCATGGCACACTAAACTATTAGGTAGTCATCAGAACGTGTCTGCCAGATATTCACAACATCCACAGACGACGCCAGAGGGGTTGGCACATCGAGCGGTGCATCAAGGACATAAGCCTTCTGTGTAGCAGTGAGGACAATCCTCAGACTACGGCCCTAGTACGCACAATTGCTTACAATATCTTTCAACTTAGTCTTTATCTAGGAACATATTCAAACAAGGAGCTAAAGCGCGAGCTATTGATCCACAACATAATTTGCAAAGACAATTTAGACTATATTCATGATAATTAAGTTCATCTAATTAAATTATTTAATGAACTGCCACTCAGATAGACATCCCTCTAGTCATCTAAGTGATACATGATCCGAATCGACTAGGTCGTGCCCGATTATCACGTGAGACGGACTAGTCATCAATGGTGAACATCTCCATGTTGATCGCATCTACTATACGACTCATGTTTGACCTTTCGGTCTGTTCCGAGGCCATGTCTGTACATGCTAGGCTCGTCAAGTCAACCTAAGTGTTTCGCATGTGTAAATCTGGCTTACACCTGTTGTATGCGAACGTTAGAAACTATCACACCCGATCATCACGTGGTGCTTCTAAACAACGAACCTTCGCAACGGCGCACAGTTAGGGGGAACACATTTCTTGAAATTTTTAGTGAGGGATCATCTTATTTTATGCTACCATCATTCTAAGCAAATAATATGCAACCATGACAAACATCACATGCAAATCATAAAGTGACATGATATGGCCAATATCATCTTGCGCCTTTGATCTCCATCTTTGAGGCACGACATGATCACCTTCGTCACCGGCATGACACCATGATCTCCATCATCGTGTCTTCATGAAGTTGTCTCGCCAACTATTACTTCTACTACTATGGCTAACGGTTAGCAATGAAGTAAAGTAATTACATGGCGTTTTTCATTGACACGCAGGTCATACAATAAATTAAGACAACTCCTATGGATCCTGCCGGTTGTCATACTCATCGACATGCAAGTCGTGATTCCTATTACAAGAACATGATCAATCTCATACATCACACATATATAATTCATCACATCCTTTTGGCTATATCACATCACATAGCATACCCTGCAAAAACAAGTTAGACGTCCTCTAATTGTTGTTGTATGTTTTACGTGGCTGTTATGGGTTTCTAGCAAGGATGTTTCTTACCTACGCAAAAGCCACAACGGTGATATGCCAATTGCTATTTACCCTTCATAAGGACCCTCTTCATCGAGTCCGATCCGACTAAAGTGGGAGAGACAGACACCCGCTAGCCACCTTATGCATCAAGTGCTTGTCTGTCGGTGGAACCAGTATCACGTAAGAGTACGTGTAAGGTCGGTCTGGGCCGCTTCATCCCACAATGCTGCCGAATCAAGATAAGACTAGTAACGGTAAGCAAATTGACCAAATCATCGCCCACAACTACTTTATGTTCTACTCGTGCATAGAATCTATGCATAGACCTAGCTCATGATGCCACTGTTGGGGAACGTAGTAATAATTCAAATTTTTCCTACGTGTCACCAAGAACAATCTAGGAGGTGCTAGAAACAAGAGAGAAGGAGTGCATCTTCATAACCTTGAAGATCGCTAAGCGGAAGCGTTACAAGAATGCGGTTGATGGAGTCGTACTCGCGACGATTCAAATCGCGGAAGATCTGATCAAGCGCCGAACGGACGGCGCCTCCACGTTTAACACACGTACAACCCGGGGACGTCTCCTCCTTCTTGATCCAGCAAGGGGAGAGAAGAAGTTGAGGGAGAACTCCGGCAGCACGACGGCGTGGTGGTAGTGGAGCTCGTGGTTCTCCGGCAGAGCTTCGCTAAGCACTACGAAGGAGGAGGAGGAGGAGGTGTTGGAGGAGGGAGGGGTGCGCCAGGGAAGGGGTTGCGGCTTCCCTCTCTCTCCCTCACTATATATAGCGGGAATGGGGGAGGAGGAGGCGCCCAAGGGGTTCCCTAGGGGGCGGCGGCCAAGGCAGATTGGATCTCCCTAGGGAAATCCTAGGGAGACTTGCCCCCCAAGCCAAGCCAGGCGGAGGCTTGCCTCCCAAGCCAGGTGGAGGCGCCCCACCTATCCAAGTTACATGAGGTGGGGTGGGAGGGGCGCACAGCCCCTCAGTGGGCTGATGTGCCCCCTTCCTCTGGCCCATAAGGCCCCCCAGCGCTTGTCGGGGCCTCCGAAACCCCTTTCGGTCACGCTGGTCGTCACCTGGTACCCCCAGAACAATTCCGGACTCCAATACCCTTCGTCACATATATCGATCTTCACCTCTGGACCATTCCGGAGTTCCTCGTCACGTCCGAGATATCATCCGGGACTCCGAACAACCTTCGGTAGCCACATACTATTCCCATTACAACTCTAGCATGACCAAACCTTAAGTGTGTAGACCCTACAGGTTCGGGAACCATGCAAACATGACCAAGACACCTCTCCGGCCAATAACCAATAAAGGGATCTGGATACCCATATTGGCTCCCACATGTTCCACGGTGATCTCATCGGATGAACCATGATGCCGGGAATTCAATCAATCCCGTATACAATTCCCTTTGTCCATCGGTATGTTACTTGCCCAAGATTCAATCATCGGTATCCCCATACCTTGTTCAATCTCATTACTAGCAAGTCTCTTTACTCGTTCCGTAACTTATGATCCCGTGGCTAACTCCTTAGTCACATTGAGCTCATTATGATGATGCATTAACAAGTGGGCCCGGAGATACCTCTCCATCATACGGAGTAACAAATCCTAGTCTCGATTCGTATCAACCCAACAAACACTTTCGGAGATACCTGTAGTGCACCTTTATAGCCACCCAGTTACGTTGTGACGTTTTATACACCCAAAGCACTCCTACGGTATCCAGGATTTACACAATCTCATGGTCTAAGGAAATGATACTTGACACTAGACAAGCTCTAGCAAATGAACTACACTATCTTGTGCTATGCTTAGGATTGGGTCTTGTCCATCACATCATTCTCCTAATGATTTGATCCCGTTATCTACGACATCCAATGGCCATGGTCAGGAAACCATAATCATCTATTGATCAACGATCTAGTCAACTAGAGGCTTACTAGGGACATGTTGTGGTCTATGTATTCACACATGTATACGGTTTTCGGTTAATACAATTATAGCATGAACAATAGACAATTACCATGAACAAGGAAATATAATAATAACCATTTTATTATTGCCTCTAGGGCATATTTCCAACACACGCAAGATCTATCTAGGAGATGCATAGCAACGAGAGGGGAGAGTATGTCTACGTACCCTCGTAGACCGAAAGCGGAAGCATTGAGTAACGCGGTTGATGTAGTCGAATGTCTTCGCGATCCAACCGATCAAGTATCTAACGCAAGCACCTCCGCGATCTACACCCGTTCAACTCGGTGATGTCCTTCAAACTTTAGATCCAAACGAGACCGATGGAGAGTTTCCTCAGCACAACGGCGTGTTGACGGTGATGACGAAGTTACCGACGCATGGCTTCTCCTTAGCACTATGACAATATGACCGAGGTGGAAATCTGTGGAGGGGGGTGCTACCTCTTGAGCATGCCTTGGTTTTCCCTTGAAGAGGAAAGTGTGATGCAGCAAAGCAGCGTAAGTATTTCCCTCAGTTTTTCAGAACCAAGGTATCAATCCAGTAGGAGACCACGTGCGAGTCACCTCGTACCTACACAAACAAATAAGAACGTCACAACCAACGCGATAAAGGGGTTGTCAATCCCTTCACGGCCACTTGCAAGAGTGAGATCTAATAGAGATAATGATAATAAGATAAATATTTTTGGTATTTTTATGATATAGATTGAAAGTAAAGATTGCAAAATAAAATAGATTGGAAACTTGTATGATGGAAAATAGACCCGGGGCCATAGGTTTCACTAGTGGCTTCTCTCAAGATAGCATAAGTATTACGGTGGGTGAATAAATTACTATCGAGCAATTGATAGAATTGAGCATACTTATGAGAATATCGAGGTATGATTATGTATATAGGCATCACGTCCGTGACAAGTAGACCGACTCCTGCCTGCATGTACTACTATCACTCCACACATCAACCGCTATCCAGCATGCATCTAGAGTATTAAGTTCATAAGAACAGAGTAACGCTTTAAGCAAGATGACATGATGTAGAGGGATAAACTCATGCAATATGATATAAACCCCATCTTTTTATCCTCGATGTCAACAATATAATACGTGTCGTTTCCCCTACTGTCACTGGGATCGAGCATCGCAAGATTGAACCCAAAGCTAAGCACTTCTCCCATTGCAAGAAAGATCAATCTAGTAGGCCAAACCAAACTCATAATTCGAAGAGACTTGCAAAGATAACCAATCATACATAAAAGAATTCAGAAAAGATTCAAGTATTGTTCATAGATAATCTTGATCATAAACCCACAATTCATCGGATCTCGACAAAAACACCGCAAAAGAAGATTACATCGAATAGATCTCCAAGAGAATCAAGGAGAACTTTGTATTGAGATCCAAAGAGAGAGAAGAAGCCATCTAGCTTCTAGATATGGACCTGAAGGTCTGAAGTAAACTACTCACACATCATCGAAGGGGCCACGAAGTTGATGTAGAGGCACTCCGTGATCAATGCCCCCTCCGGCGGAGCTCCGGAAAAGGCCCCAAGATGGGATCTCTTAGGTACAGAAGGTTGCGGCGGTGGAAATAGGGTTTCGTGGTGCCCCTGGATGTTTTCGGGGTACGTAGGTATATATAGGAGGAAGAAGTAGGTCGGTGGAGCCACGAGGGGCCCACGAGGGGGGGCTGCCTCATGGCCGCCTCGTTGGTTGGTTGACGTCCACTCCAGGTCCTCTCGATCATGTTTGTTCCAAAAATCATGCTCCCAAAGGTTTCATTCCATTTGGACTCCGTTTGATATTCCTTTTCTGCGAAACACTGAAATAGGCAAAAAAACGACAATTTGGGCTGGGCCTCCGGTTAATAGGTTAGTCCCAAAAATAATATAAAAGTGTAAAATAAAACCCATTAACATCCAAAACAGATAATATAATAGCATGGAACAATAAAAAATTATAGATACGTTGGAGACGTATCAGCATCCCCAAGCTTAATTCCTGCTCGTCCTCGATTAGGTAAATGGTAAAAATAGAATTTTTGATGTGGAATGCTTTCTAGAATATTCTTCAATGTATTTTTCTCTATTGTGGCATGAATGTTCAGATTCGAAAGATTCAAGATAAAAGTTTATTGTTGACATAAAAATAGTAATACTCCAAGTATGCTAATCAAGCAATTATGTCTTATCAAAATACCATAGCCAAAGAAAACTTATCCCTACAAAGTCATATAGTTTGGCCATGCTTCATTTTCATCACACAAAATGCTCTCATCATGCACAACCCCAATGACAAGCCAAGCAATTGTTTCATACTTAGCCTTTTCAAACTCTTTCGACTTTTATGCAATATATGGGCACGAGCCATGGACATAGCACTATGGGTGGAATAGAATATGATAATTGAGGTTGTGTGAGGAGACAAAAGGGAGAAAGTCTCGCATTGACGTGGCTAATCAATGGGCTATGGAGATGCCCACCGATTGATGTCAATGCAAGGACTAGGGATTGCCATGCAACGGATGCACTAGAGCTATAAATATATGAAAGCTCATCAAAGAAACTAAGTGGGTGTCCATCCAACTTGCTTGCTCACGAAGACCTAGGGAATTTGAGGAAGCCCATCATTGGAATATACAAGCCAAGTTCTATAATGTAAAATTCCCACTAGTTTATGAAAGTGACAACATAGGAAACTCTCTATCATTAAGATCATGGTGCTACTTTGAAGCACAAGTGTGGAAAAAGGATAGTAACATTGTCCCTTCTCTCTTTTTCTCTCATTTTTTATTTGGGCCTTATTTCTTTCATTTTTTGGCCTCTTTTCTCCTCTCTTTTTTCGTCCGGAGTCTCATCCCGACTTGTGGGGGAATCATAGTCTCCATCATCCTTTCCTCACATGGGACAATGCTCTAATGATGGTCATCACACTTTTATTTTCTTACAACTCAAGAATTACAACTCGATACTTAGAACAAAATATGACTCTATGTGAATGCCTCCGGTGGTGTACCGGGATTGCGATGAATCAAGAGTGACATGTATGAAAAATTTAAGCATGGTGGCCTTGCCACAAATATGATGCCAACTACATGATCATGCAAAGCAATATGACAATGATGATGCGTGTCATAATAAATGGAACGGTGGAAAGTTGCATGGCAATATATCTAGGAATGGCTATGGAAATGCCATAATAGGTAGGTATGGTGGCTGTTTTGAGGAAGATATAAGGAGGCTTATGTGTGATAGAGTGTATCATATCACGGGGTTTGGATGCACCGGCGAAGTTTGCACCAACTCTCAAGGTGAGAAAGGGCAATGCATGGTACCAAAGAGGCTAGCAATGATGGAAGGGTGAGAGTGCGTATAATCCATGGACTCAACATTAGTCATAAAGAACTCACATACTTATTGCAAAAATCTACAAGTCATCAAAACCAAGCACTACGTGCATGCTCCTAGGGGGATAGACTGGTAGGAAAAGACCATCGCTCGTCCCCGACCGCCACTCATAAGGAAAGCAATCAAAGAACACCCCATGCTTCAAATTTGTCACATAGCGTTTACCATACATGCATGCTACGGGACTTGCCAACTTCAACACAAGTATTCATCAATTTCACAATTACTCAACTAGCACACCTCTAATATTACCGCCTTTATATCTCAAAACCATCTATCAAGCATCTAACTTCTCTTAGCATTTAAAATTTATAACCAAAGTGAATTACCATGCAGTTCTAAAGGATTCTCAAAATGATATAAGTGAAGCATGAGAGATCAATTATTTCTATAAAATAGAACCGCCGCCGTGCTCTAAAAGATATAAGCGAAGCACTGGAGCAAAAATTATCCAACTCAAAAGATATAAGTGAAGCACATAGAGTATTCTAATAAATTCCAATTCATGTGTGTCTCTCCGAAAAGGTGTGTGCAGCAAGGATGATTGTGGTAAACTAAAAAGCAAAGACTCAAAATACAAGACGCTCCAAGCAAAACCCATATCATGTGGCGAATAAAAATATAGCTCCAAGTAAAGTTACCGATGGACGAAGACGAAAGAGGGGATGCCTTCCAGGGCATCCCCAAGCTTAGGCTTTTGGTTGTCCTTGGATTTTACCTTGGGGTGCCTTGGGCATCCCCAAGCTTAGGCTCTTGCCACTCCTTGTTCCATAATCCATCAAATCTTTACCCAAAACTTGAAAACTTCACAATACAAAACTTAAAAGAAAAATCTTCGTGAGCTCTGTTAGTAAAAGAAAACAAACCACCACTTCAAGGTACTGTAATTAACTCATTATTTATTTATATTGGTGTTAAACCTACTGTATTCCAACTTTTCTATGGTTCATAAACTCTATTACTAGCCATACATTCATCAAAATAAGCAAACAACACACCAAAAACAGAATCTGTCAAAAACAGAACAGTCTGTAGTAATCTGTAGGTTTCGAGTACTTATGGAACCCCAAAAATTCTAAAATAAATTTCTGTACGTGAGGAATTTATCTATTAATCATATGCAAAAAGAATTAACTAAATATCACTCTTCATTAAAAAATGGCAGCAATTCTCGTGAACGCTAAAGTTTCTGTTTTTTACAGCAAGATCAAAAGGACTTTCCCCAAGTCTTCCAACGGTTCTACTTGGAACAAACACTAATAAAACACAAAAAACACAACCAAATCAGAGGCTATGTAAATTATTTATTACTAAACAGGAACAAAAAGCAAGTAATAAAAATAAAATTGGGTTGCCTCCCAACAAGCGCTATCGTTTAACGCCCCTAGCTAGGCATAAAAGCGAGGATAGATCTAGGTATTGCCATCTTTGGTATTGGGAAACAAAAGAGAAAATTTCTTTTCTATAGCATTTATCTTTCTATTTTGAGAGAGCACGTGGCCATTAATGATGGAAGAAAGATTAAGCACGTTACAAAAATTTGCATCTAAACTAGCCTTCATTTCTTTGATAATTTCATTTTGGTAAAAGCACAAAAGAGAGGTGGAATCCACCTTCTCACTCATGGGGTGCCCAAATATAGTTTTCATCTTTTCATAAGTATGTATGGGATCCCCCTCAAGAAAACCTTCTTCAAAAATAGAATCTAGAACCTGTTTGAACGAAGAGGGTAAACCAATATAAAAGCTTTTCAGGTATATCTCAATTTGATATTGGGGCACATAGCTAGCTCGGATCCTTAATAGCCTATCCCAAGCATCTTTTAAAGATTCATCAAGTAAATAACGAAAAATTCCGGGATCATCTTCATCAAAATTATTCAAACTCTCATTGATAACCTCGGTAGGTCTTTCCATAGCATCATTATTTATGAGCTTAGAGAGGACAGAGGGACTATCCAGAGTAAAACCCGGGAGAGGACCCTTAGCCCTTTTTGAATCGGCCATGACACAAGAAAAATAAACAGGAAAAAGGCGAATAAAATGGCAAGGGTGAAGTGGGGGAGAGGAAAACGAGAGGTAAATGGCAAATAATGTAATGCGAAGGATAAGAGTTGTGATAGGTACTTGGTATGTCTTGACTTGGCGTAGATCTCCCCGGCAACGGCGCCAAAAATCCTTCTTTCTACCTCTTGAGCATGCGTTGGTTTTCCCTTGAAGAGGAAAGGGTGATGCAGCAAAGCAGCTTAAGTATTTCCCTCAGTTTTTCAGAACCAAGGTATCAATTCAGTAGGAGACCACGCGCGAGTCACCTCGTACCTACACAAACAAATAAGAACCTCGCAACCAACGCGATAAAGGGGTTGTCAATCCCTTCATGACCACTTGCAAGACTGAGATCTAATAGAGATAATGATAATAGGATAAATATTTTTGGTATCTTTATGATATAGATTGAAAGTAAAGATTGCAAAATAAAATAGATTGGAAACTTGTATGATGGAAAATAGACCCGGGGCCATAGGTTTCACTAGTGGCTTCTCTCAAGATAGCATAAGTATTACGGTGGGTGAACAAATTAATGTCGAGCAATTGATAGAATTGAGCATAGTTATGAGAATATCTAGGTATGATTATGTATATAGGCATCACGTCCGTGACAAGTAGACCGACTCCTGCCTGCATCTACTACTATTACTCCACACATCAACCGCTATCCAGCATGCATCTAGAGTATTAAGTTCATAAGAACAGAGTAACACTTTAGCAAGATGACATGATGTAGAGGGATAAACTCATGCAATATGATATAAACCCCATCTTTTTATCCTCGATGTCAACAATACAATACGTGTCGTTTCCCCTACTGTCACTGGGATCGAGCACCGCAAGATTGAACCCAAAGCTAAGCACTTCTCCCATTGCAAGAAAGATCAATCTAGTAGGCCAAACCAAACTGATAATTCGAAGAGACTTGCAAAGATAACCAATCACACATAAAAGAATTCAGAAAAGATTCAAATATTTTTCATAGATAATCTTGATCATAAACCCATTAACATCAATTTGCGCTGGGCCTCCGGTTAATAGGTTAGTCCCAAAAATAATATAGAAGTGTAAAATAAAGCCATTAACATCCAAAACAGATAATATAATAGCATGGAACAATCAAAAATTATAGATACGTTGGAGACGTATCAGGGGGCACCGCACACGACTAAGAAATAACTTGTGTGTCTATGGGGTGCCCCCTCCCCCGTATATAAAGGAGTGGAGGAGGGGGCAGGGCACGCCCCAAGGGGGGAATCCTACTCCTACTAGGAATAGGTTCCCCCCCTTTCCTAGTCCAACTAGGAGGGGAAGGAAAGGGAAGAGGGGAAGAAGGAAAGGGGGCCGTCCCCCTCCCCAATTTGGATTGGGCTTGGCGGGCGCACCCCTCCTCTTAGCCGCCTCCTCCTCTCTTCGACCAAAGCCCATGAAGTCCCATTAACCCCCCCCCCTCGGGGGGGGGGGGGTTCCGGTAACCCCTAGTACTCCGGAAAATGCCCGAACCTATCCGAAACCTTTCCGGTGTCCAAGCATAACCTTCCAATATATCAATCTTCATGCCTCGACCATTTTGAGACTCCTCGTCATGTCCGTGATCACATCCGGGACTCCAAAAAACCTTCGGTACATCAAATCACATAACTGACAATACATATAATCATTGAACGTTAAGCGTGCAGACCCTACGAGTTCGAGAACTATGTAGACATGACCGAGACTCATCTCCGGTCAATAACCAATAGCAGAACCTGGATGCTCATATTGGTTCCTACATATTCTACGAAGATCTTTATCGGTCAAACCGCATAACAACATACATTGTTCCCTTTGTCATCGGTATGTTACTTGCCCGAGATTCGATCGTCGGCATCATCATACCTAGTTCAATCTCATCACCGGCAAGTCTCTTTAATCGTTCCATAATGCATCATCCCATAACTAACTCATTAGTCACATTGCTTGCAAGGCTCATAGTGATGTGCATTACCGAGAGGGCCCAGAGATACCTCTCCGACAATCAGAGTGACAAATCCTAATCTCGATCTATGCCAACTCAACAAACACCATCGGAGACACCTGTAGAGCATCTTTATAATCACCCAGTTACATTGTGACGTTTGATAATAAACTAAGTGTTCCTCCGGTATTCGGGAGTTGCATAATCTCATAGTCATAGAAACATGTATAAGTTATGGAGAAAGCAATAGCAATAAACTAAATGATCATAGTGCTAAGTGATAACTCACAAGTATAGAGGATCGCAACAGTTTTCGAGGGTAGAGTATTCAACCCAAATTTATTGATTCGACACAAGGGGAGCCAAATAATATTCTCAAGTATTAGCAGCTGAGTTGTCAATTCAACCACACCTGGAAACTTAATATCTGCAGCAAGGTATTTAGTAGGAAAGTAATATGATAGTAGTGGTAACGATAGCAAAAGGTAATGATAACAAAAGTAATGTTTTGGTATTTTGTAGTGATTGTAACAATAGCAACGGAAAAGTAAATAAGCGAAGAACAATATATGGAAAGCTCATAGGCAATGGATCGGTGATAGAGAATTATGCCGGATGCGATCGATCATGTAACAGTCATAACCTAGGGTGACACAGAACTAGCTCCAATTCATCAATGTAATGTAGGCATGTATTCTGAATATAGTCATGCATGCTTATGGAAAAGAACTTGCATGAAATCTTTTGTCCTACCCTCCCGTGGCAGCGGGGTCCTAGCGGAAACTAAGGGATATTAAGGCCTCCTTTTAATAGAGTACCGGACCAAGGCATTAACACATAGTGAATACATGAACTCCTCAAACTACGGTCATCATCGGGAGTGGTCCCGATTATTGTCACTTTGGGGTTGCGGATCATAACACATAGTAGGTGACTATAGACTTGCAAGATAGGATCAAGAACTCACATATATTCATGAAAACATAATAGGTTCAGATCTGAAATCATGGCACTCGGGCCCTAGTGACAAGCATTAAGCATAGCAAAGTCATGGCAACATCAATCTCAGAACATAGTAGATACTAGGGATCAAACCCTAACAAAACTAACTCGATTACATGATAAATCTCATCCAACCCATCACCGTCTAGCAAGCCTACGATGGAATTACTCACGCACGGCGGTGAGCATCATGAAATTGGTGATGGAGGAAGGTTGATGATGACGATGGCGATAGATTCCCCTCTCCGGAGCCCTAAACGGACTCCAGATCAGCCCTCCCGAGAGGTTTTAGGGCTTGGTGGCGGCTCCATATCATAAAACGCGATGAATCCTTCTCCTTTATTTTTTCTCCCCAAAAGTGAATATATATAGAGTTGGAGTTGAGGTCGGAGGAGCTCCAGGGGGGCACGAGGTAGGGGGCGCGCCCAGGGGGGCAGGCGCACCCCCCACCCTCGTGGCTAGGGTGTGGGCCCCCTGGCCTTGATCTTTTGCCAGTATTTTTTATTATTTCCAAAAAGACGCTCCGTGGAGTTTCAGGTCATTCCGAGAACTTTTGTTTCTGCACATAAATAACACCATGGCAATTCTGCAGAAAACAGTGTCAGTCCGGGTTAGTTCCATTCAAATCATGCAAGTTAGAGTCCAAAACAAGGGCAAAAGTGTTTGGAAAAGTAGATACGATGGAGACGTATCAACTCCCCCAAGCTTAAACCTTTGTTTGTCCTCAAGAAATTCAGTTGATAAACTGAAAGTGATAAAGAAAAATTTTTACAAACGATGTTTGCTCTTCTTGTTGTAAATATGTAAAGCCAGCATTCAAGTTTTCAGCAAAGATTATGACTAACCATATTCACAATAACGCTTAGGTCTCATGTTTACTCATATCAATGGCATAATCAACTAGCGAGCAATAATAATAAATCTCGGATGACAACACTTTCTCAAAACAATCATAATATGATATAACAAGATGGTATCTCGCTAGCCCTTTCTGAGACCGCAAAACATAAATGCAGAGCACCTTTAAAGATCAAGGACTGACTAGACATTGCAATTCATGGTAAAAGAGATCCAGTTAAGTCATACTCAATGTAAACTAACAGTAATGAATGCAAATGACAGCGGTGCTCTCCAACTGGTGCTTTTTAATAAGAGGATGATGACTCAACATGAAATTAAATAGATAGGCCCTTCGCAGAGGGAAGTAGGGATTTGTAGAGGTGCCAGAGCTCGGTTTTGAAATAGAGATGAATAATGTTTTGAGCGGTATACCTTCATTGTCAACATAACAACCAAGAGATGGCGATATCTTCCATGCTACCCACATTATAGGCGGTTCCCAAACAGAATGGTAAAGTTTATACTCCCCCTCCACCAACAAGCATCAATCCATGGCTTGCTCGAAACAACGAGTGCCTCCAACTAACAAGAGTCCCAGGGGGGAGTTTTGTTTGCAATTATTTTGATTTAGTTTGCATAAAGCATGGGACTGGGCATCCCAGTGACCAGCCATTTTCTCGTGAGTGAGGAGCGGAGTCCACTCCTCTTGAGAATAACCCGCCTAACATGGAAGATACGGACAACCCTAGTTAATACATGAGCTATTTGAGCATACAAAACAGAATGTTTATTTGAAGGTTTAGAGTTTGGCACATACAAATTTACTTGAAACGGCAGGTAGATACCGTATATAGGTAGGTATGGTGGACTCATATGGAATAACTTTGGGGTTTATGGAGTTGGATGCACAAGCAGTATTCCCGCTTAGTACAAGTGAAGGCTAGAAAAAGACTGGGAAGCGACCAGCTAGAGAGCGACAACAGTCATGAACATGCATTAAAATTAATCAACACCGAATGCAAGCATGAGTAGGATATAATGCACCATGAACATAAATATCATAGAGGCTATGTTGATTTTGTTTCAACTACATGCGTGAACATGTGCCAAGTCAAGCAACTCGAATCGTTCAAAAGAGGATACCACCCTATCATACCACATCACAACCATTTTAATAGCATGTTGGCACGCAAGGTAAACCATTATAAGCTCCTAGCTAATTAAGCATGGCATAAGAAACTATGATCTCTAGTTGTCATTGCAAACATGTTTATTCATAATAGGCTGAATCAGGAGCGATGAACTAATCATATTTACAAAAACAAGAGAGGTCGAGTTCATACCAGCTTTTCTCATCTCAGTCAATCCATCATATATCGTAATAATTGCCTTTCACTTGCACGATCGAACGATGTGAATAATAATAATAGTGCACGTGCATTGGACTAGCTGGAATCTGCAAGCATTCAATAAACAGGAGAAGACAAGGTGATATGGGCTCTTTTGTCATATCAACAATAATGCATATAAGAGACACTTCAACAATTTAATTATGGTCTTCTCCTATCGACTCCCAAAGAAAAGAAAAGAAATACAACTATATACACGGGAAAGCTCCCAACAAGCAAAAAGAAGAACATGAAATCTTTTGGGGTTTTCTTTTTAATTACTACTGCAAGCATGGAAATTAAAACTAGCTAAAAGCTACAACTATTTTTTTGTTTTTCTTAAGGTTTATTAAACACACAAGAAGAAAGCATAAAAAGGAAAATAAACTAGCATGGATGATACAATGAAAAAGTATGAGCACCGACATCTAGCAATGAGCATGTGAACATGAATGTAATGTCGGTGAGAAATACGTACTCCCCCAAGCTTACGCTTTTGGCCTAAGTTGGTCTAATGCCACGGATGGCCTGGCGGATACCCAAAGTTGTAGTTGGGGTCGTACTGAGTTGCAGCAGTCATTGCATCGTGGGCTGCAGCTTGGAGGCGAGCTATCTCAGCCCTCCTCTTATACTCTTCTACCTCCTCTCTGGTTATAAAATATCTTCCCTTTGCCTGAAAATCAAAGAAAGTAGAAGAAGGGAGAGCGACGTGATAGGTGCGCCGTCTGTTAAAGATTAGTCGGTACTGGAGGAACTGATCGTTCCTCTCAACAAATTGATGACGAACCATAGCCTCATAATCCAAATTAGTAGGCAACTCAATATCATCCTCACATATGGTTATACCAAGAAAATTAGCTATGCGGGTTGCATAAATTCCACCAAAGAAATCTCCATTAAATCTATTAAGATGCAACCTACGTGCAACAATGGCTCCCAAATTATAAGATTTATCTCCTAACACAGCTCCTAAGAATACTGAGGTCAGGGACACACATGTGACATGCTTCATCTTTACCATTAATGCATCTACCTATGAAGAGAGCAAAATAATGTATAGCAGGAAAGTGAATGCTCCCTATGGTAGCTTGTGCTATATCTCTAGATTCCCCCATAGTTATACTACCAAGAACATCTCTAAATTCAGATTTGTGAGGTTCACTAGAACTACCCCAGTGTGGAAGTTTGCAAGCAGTGGTAAAGTCCTCTGAGTCCATAGTGTAAGAATTTTCATAAAGATCAAATAGGACAGTTTGAGAATTACGTGAAGATGAAAATTCAAACCTCCTCACAAAGGAACTAGTGAGATAGTGGTACTGACGGCATTTTTCTTCCTCGAAGCTCACAAGATCAGCGTTACGCAAATATGCATTAAATTCTTCCTTAATTCCCGCTCGTTCCATGAAGTCCTCTGAAGGCCATTCACAATGCCGCACTGGAGCGTCCCTTGGTGGCTCATCATCAGCATCACGCATTGCAAGCCTGGGTCCTTGCTTCCTTGAAGAACCACCTTGGTACATTTTCCTAAACATATTTCTCCCTCTGAAAAATTTCTGAAATTTTTAGTAACTTCAAATAAAAGTGAGCCAAGCTCAACAAAATTGATAGCAACTACTCCTACAAGTGCCTAGAGCCTATATCATGCATCAAAACTACTTGGAACCACACAAATTTGACATGCAAGCTCAAGAACAGGGTCACCTAAGAAGCAAAAATTTGCAATGGATAAAACACTAGAACAAAAACTAATTGGACCAATGGAGGAGTCACATACCAAGGAACAATCTCCCAAAGCAGTTTTGTGAGAGGTGCTTTGAGCAAGGAGATCGAAAATCGCAGCAAAATGAGCTAGAACTCGTGCTTGAGCTGGATAATGGTGTTTGTGGGAGGAAGGAGTGTGTGGGTGCAGGAATAAGTGGAGGAGGGCCACCGTGGGCCCACAAGGCAGGGGTGCGCCCAGGGGGTAGGGCGCGCCCTCCACCCTCGTGACCAGGTGGATGCCCCCCTGCTGTGTTCTCAGTGCCAAATATTCTCAAATATTCCAAAAAAATCATATTTAAATTTCAGGGCATTTGGAGAACTTTTATTTTCGGGTTATTTTTATATTGCACGGATAATTCAGATAACAGACATAAAATACTATTTTTATTTTATTTAATATGAATAATAGAAAGTAAAAAGAGGGTACAGAGAGTTGTGTTTCCTAAATTCATCCATCTCATGATCATCAAAAGGAATCCGTTAACAAGGTTGATCAAGTCTTATTAACAAACTCATTCCGAATAACATGGAACCGGAGAATTTTCTAATAACACTAGGTTTCCTCAACGGGGATATGCACATCCCCAACAATAAGAATATCATATTTCTTCTTGACAGTAGGAAGAGGAAATTCAAAACCTCCAAAAATAATCGATGGAATTTTTCCAATAGAATTGATACTATGAACTTGAGGTTGTTTCCTCGGAAAATGTACCGTATGCTCATTAATTACGATTAACATGAAAAGTGACATGGCCTTTGTTGCAATCAATAACAGCCCTTGCAGTATTCAAAAAGGGTCTTCCAAGAATAATAGACATACTATCATCCTCGGGAATCTATAATACCTAAATAGTTCATCCCCACTACCATATTTCTCTTGACATGCAAGCTATCCACCTCATCAATCTGCCACATCAACATTCTTTTTTCAATTCCAATTATTAATAGGCCGACCTCCGTGCTACTCACGTTCATGTCAGCGTTCATGCAAGCGTTCATGGCCCACCATTATGCGGACGAGCGTACGCCTATCCACTCCCCCAGATCGATCCCCCATCAAAGAGCCCGACGGCATCACTTCCTTCTCCACTTCAATTTCTTCCCCGCCGTAGAATTCATTCACCAATCCTTGCCGTGTGGCTGGTTAGTGGATGGACGGCGTTATTTTCCCCCTCATGATTCTCCATGGAAACGCCTCTTAATTTCTCTCTCCCTCTTCGCCTTCTCTAATCTCTATCAAACCTCAATAATATCTTGATTGATTTTCAGGATAACTGATGCACGCCCCCACGAGGCCCCTCGGCTCCTCTCTCTTCATCCCCATAAATCCATCCTCACACTTCTGATTCGCCTAAGCACCTAACTCAGGCGACCCCTTCATCTAGCTATGCCACCAGCGGCGACTTTCCACAGCTAGGTGCTCCTCCACTTGCTACGCCATTGCCGCCTCCCTCAAAACCGTCATCGCCGTCTTCCTGAGCCATTGAGGACATCGGCCCCAACTGAGGCAACAGTGGCAACACCGCCAAGTCCACCTCGTCGGCGATCAGCCGAGCCTCCTCACCTACCAGCTCATCGCGCCATGGCCGGGGCCCTGCTCATCCTCACACTCCACCGCAAACTGCTCCCGCTAGGACGAGCTACTGCTGCCTGCCACTGCCTTCCGATAGCGCCGACGGGG
This sequence comes from Triticum urartu, assembly GCF_056163025.1. Classification (NCBI taxonomy): domain Eukaryota; kingdom Viridiplantae; phylum Streptophyta; class Magnoliopsida; order Poales; family Poaceae; genus Triticum; species Triticum urartu. The sequence continues at coordinate 416,503,436 of NC_141877.1, read as the reverse complement.
GTCAACATCACCAACAAAAGCCATTGGCAGCAACAGGGGCAAACCTTCTACAGCTGCGGACGATGAGTCGTCAGTCAGCTTCATCGTCATCTAGAAGCCGTTCATACGACCGCACTCCCACAGCCTCACCACCACCACCTACAACGACGACCACGACCACATGAGCTGGATCAGAAGATGGACAGGGTGGAGGACGAGTTCCTGTCCATGCTCCACTTGGCATGAAGAAACTATTGCGATAAGAGGAGGCCACGGATTAGGTTGACTTTCTGATATGAAGAAGCTTGGTTGGAGGCTCCGCCACCACGGGTATCTTTGATGCTGACAGCATGTAGATACCATTTGGCTCCTTTCTAGATTCAGTTTCTGCACTCTTCCTAAATTCGCTGTACAGTATGAATCAATACCAAACTCCTTTTGTATTTTTGAAACTATGTCATGTGAGCGCATTCCTGCATTCCTGCTTTGTTCGTGTTGGTGACGGTGGTTAGCAACTTTCAGATTTAGTAAAATATTTTTTCCCACAAGAGATGGATAGATAAGGTTATATATACTTGCATTAACATTGTTTTTGGTAAGGGGTTACTACTATTAATGATTTTTTATCTCATCAGGAAAGGTTCTCCGAATATTAGTCCAATAGTGCTTTAACTAAGCTGTTCTCTTTTCGCACATCCAACGAATATCATCTAATGATATGCTCCTGCTACAAGAGATATTTGCATATGTCAGAATGAATCTACGGCAACAGACTAGAAAACTGTTCAAATATGCATGTAACTTTCTGTTGTTATCCCTGCAAAAAAAACTTTCTGTTGTTATTTTCATATAATAAATTGTGCTCTCAACGCCCCTGGCTCGGAAGTCAGTATACGTTAATTTTTGGTGCACAACATTCAAATCAATTTAACTTTTTTGTTGCATATTTTTGTAAGGAAATATATTAACCATAATGTGGTAATCTTATTTTGCAAGCCTCTGATCTGCAAAGTGTCAAATTTGAGTTCTGCCATTTAATTGCTTACAACTTAAAATTCATCATCGAACACGATAGTTTAACTTTTCTCGACCAAAGCCTCGCTTGGTATCATGCTTTTTTCTTCGTCCAATCATTGCCTTTTCTTTGTTATACATACACCTTCAAAAGACTTTAGACTAATATATCCCGCCGCAACGCGCGGGGTATCATCTAGTATCAAGAATAACAAAGTCCATTAAAATAGTAACTCACAACAGGCACATCCTCACAAATACCGACAGGTATAGCAGTTGATTTATCAGCCATTTGCAAAGATATTTCAGTAGGTGTCAACTTATTCAAATCAAGTCTACGATATAAAGAGAGAGGCATAACACTAACACCGGCTCTAAGATCACATAAAGCAGTTTTAACATAGTTTCTTTTAATGGAGCATGGTATAGTGGGTACTCCTGGATCTCCAAGTTTCTTTCGTATTCCACCTATAAAAGTATAATTAGCAAGCATGGTGGAAATTTCAGCTTTCGGTATCTTTATTTTATTAGTAACAATTTCTTTCATATACTTAGCATAAGGATTCATTTTGAGCATATCAGTTAATCGCATACGCAAAAAGATAGGTCTAATCATTTCAGCAAAGCGCTCAAAATCCTCATCATCCTTTTTCTTGGATGGTTTGGGAGGAAAAGGCATGGGTTTTTGAACCCAAGTCTCTCTTTCTTTACCGTGTTTCCTAGGAACAAAGTCTTTCTTATCATAACGTTGATTCTTTGATTGTGGGTTATCAAGATCAACAGCAGGTTCAATGTCTATATCATTATCATTACTAGGTTAATCATCAACATGAACATCATCATTAACATTTTCACTAGTTTCAGGTTCATTACCAGATTGTGTTTCAACATCATAAATAGAAATATCATTTGGATTCTCAGGTGTTTCGGTAATAGGTTCACTAGAAGCATGCAAAGTCCTATCATTCTTCTTTTTCTTCCTTTTAGAAGGACTAGGTGCATCTATATTATTTCTCTGAGAATATTGCTCAATTCTCTTAGGGTGGCCTTCAGGATACAATGGTTCCTGAGTCATATTACCACCTCTAGTCATAACTCTAACAGCATAGTCATTATTCTTACTATTAAATTCATTGAGCAAATTATTTTGAGCTTTAAGTACTTGTTCTACTTGATTGGTAACCATAGAAGCATGTTTACTAATAAGTTTAAGTTCACCTTTGACATTAGCCATATAATCACCCAGGTGTTCAAGCATATCAGCAATGCGTTTTAATTCTCTACCAAAATAAGCATTGAAGTCTTCTTGCTTAACCATAAATTTATCAAACTCATCTAAGCATGGGCTAGCAAACTTAGTAAATGGGATTTCAAATTTATCATATCTACAGAGAGAATTTACCTTTACTACCTGTGTCGGGTTATCAAGACCATGTGTTTCTTCAAAAGGTGATGGATTAAAACCATATATTTATTCAACAGGCGGTAAATTTAGACCATGTATTTCTTCAATAGGAGGTAAATTCTTAACATCTTCAGCTTTAATACCCTTTTCTTTCATGGATTTCTTTTCCTCTTGCATATCTTCAGGACTGAGAAATAGAACACCTCTCTTATTCGGAGTCGGTTTAGGAATAGGCTCAGGAAGTGTCCAATTAGTTTCATTAGTCAACATATTATTCAATAGAATTTCAGCTTCATCCGGTGTTCTTTCCCTGAAAACAGAACCAGCACAACTATCCAGGTAATCTCTGGAAGCATCGGTTAATCCATTATAAAATATATCAAGTATTTCATTTTTCTTAAGAGGATGATCAGGCAAAGCATTAAGCAATTGGAGAAGCAACTTGTTTCTTATGAGCAGGGAAATATTTAGCAGAGAAGTAATAAATCATATCCTAGGGACTACGCACACAACCAGGATCAAGAGAATTAAACCATATCTTAGCATCACCCTTTAATGAGAACGGAAATATTTTAAGGATATAAAAGTAGCGAGTTCTCTCATCATTAGTGAAAAGGGTGGCTATATCATTTAATTTAGTAAGATGTGCCACAACAGTTTCAGATTCATAGCCATAAAAAGGATCAGATTCAACCAAAGTAATTATATCAGGATCAATAGAGAATTCATAATCCTTATCAGTAACAAAGATAGGTGAAGTAGCATAAGCAGGATCATATTTCATTCTAGCATTCAGAGTTTTTTGTTTAAGTTTAGCTAATAATTTCTTAAGATCACTTCTATCATTGCAAGCAAGAAAGTATCTTTTAGTTTCTTCATCCATAACATAGCCCTCAGGCACAACAGGTAATTCATATTTATTAGGTGAGCCTTCATAATCACTTTCATCAGTATTATCAGTTTTAATAATTTCATTCTCTCTAGCCCTAGCAAGTTGTTCATCAAGAAATTCACCAAGTGGCACAATAGTATCAGGCATAGAAATAGTTTCATCATAAGTATCATGCATAGCAGAAGTGGCATCATCAATAGTATGCGACATATCAGAATCAACCATGGCAATTCTGCTGAAAACAGTGTCAGTCCGAGTTAGTTCCATTCAAATCATGCAAGTTAGAGTCCAAAACAAGGGAAAAAAGTGTCTGGAAAAGTAGATACGACAGAGATGTATCACTAAGCTAACGGATGGGTCTTGTCCATCACATCATTCTCTAATGATGTTACCCCGTTCATCAAATGACAACACATGTCTATGGCTAGGAAACTTAACCATCTTTGATTAACGAGCTAGTCTAGTAGAGGCATACTAGGGACACTCTGTTTGTCTATGTATTCACACATGTACTAAGTTTCTGGTTAATACAATTCTAGCATGAATAATAAAAATTTATCATGATATAAGGAAATATAAATAACAACTTTATTATTGCCTCTAGGGCATATTTCCTTCACTTGGCACATGTGGATGCCAATAAGGCTCGTCAGGAGAGGAGGCGATCATGAGGAAGCTTGAGATCCCAGTTCAAGATGGCTCTGAGGACCATATCACTCCGGAGGACAAGTGGATCTCTTCCTCTCACTGGACGGACTCGGATGAGTCCAATGCTGCCACTTCTGCTCCAACTCAGGATCAGGAGATTGAGGAGGAGTCCGATGGGTCTGAGGAGATGTCTGTTGATGGGTCTGCTTCTGAGGAGGAGTCTGAGGAGTCCATGGGAGGAGACTAGTGCCATCTGGAGTTGCGTTAGGTCACCCTCTCCCCTTTTTGGTGTCTCAATGCCAAAGGGGGAGAGGTTTAGGACTGGGGATTTGTCTTTCTGCAGGGTGTTGCCCAATCACAAGCTTGGTTCTTGTTGCCTTTGTGTTTCTGCTTGTGAACTCTTTTCCTTCATTTGCTTTGGTTTGTTGTGAGACTGTCTTTCATATGGTGTAAGACATATGATACCCTAGTTAATCTTATTATGCTACCCTAGTTAATCTTATTATGTCTCTATGTGTGTGAATGTTTGATCTTTAGACTTATTAGTTTACTTGCTTAAATGTCCCTTATATCATTGCAAGGATTGCCCGATCTATAAAATATAGGGGGAGTGTTGATCCTACTATGTGTGTTGTGCAGTCCAAAGCACATCAGTTGAATGCACACATCTAGGGGGAGCCTGTCTATCTTTTATAGATTCTTGGGTTTGTGTATGCTCCTTATATATCTCTTTGAGCAAATCCCGTATTGTCATCAATCCACCAAAAAAGGGGAGACTGTAAAGGCATATTTCTCCCTAAGTGGTTTTGTGATTGATGACAATGCTTTTGCGGACTAATCGTGTGCATTGTGCTTTTCAGATATCTCATGGTTAGGCACTAGACGATTCGGTGCCCCTCGAAGCCTTTTGAAGACAACGGTTTTTTCTATGTTTCTTTTCAGTGGATTTGAGTCATAGGAAAGCCGTACTATTAAGAGGGGGTCCGCTTCGGAAAGGTATGGGTGGAATCAACACGTACACAACCTCATATCCACCTACTGCCTCCTTCCCATCTCCGGAGTGCTTCCTGTGTTTTCTATGGTATTCTCAGCATCTTGCCAGCGGTAGTACCGCCTGTGCCCATGGTAGTACCGCTTACGTGGTAGTACCGCTGGTACTTCCGTGGTACTACCGCTTTGGGCCTCCCCGCGTGTGCAACTTTCGGTTGCCCGTTTTTCTCTCACAGTAGTAGGGCGGTAGTACAGCGGTAGTACCGCTTAAGCGGTACTACAACCCGTACTACTGTCTCCACTACCACTTGCGGGGTGGTCTCGTGTGCAAGGTTATGTTCCCACTTTGCCTCTAGCGGTAGTAGAGTGGCACTAGGACGGTAGTACCGCTTGGCACGGTACTGCCGCCCCTGGCTCCCTCTACTACCATTGCATCTCCAGGACTAAGACCCAAGCGGTAGTACCGCTCTGGTCAACGGTAGTGGCGCTTACCGTTGCTACACTCTGTGTAGACTTAGGGCTGTGCGGTGGTGTACCGCCTAAGTGGTAGTACCGCTCTTAGGAGCGGTAGTACCGCTTAACTGCGGGCTGGGCAGAAAAATGGTTGGATTTTTGCTCCCCTATATAAGCGGGGGGGGGGGGGGGTCTTCTTCCTCTTAGAGTTGACCTCTTCCCTTCCAAGCTCCATTGTTGCTCAAAGCTTCATTTTCGCCCGATCTCTCTCCCTAGCCAATCAAACTTGTTGATTTCTAGGGATTGGTTGAGAAGGCCCCGATCTACACTTCCACCAAGAGAAATTTGATTTCCCCCATTAATACCTTGCGGATCTTGTTACTCTTGGGTGTTTGAGCACCCTAGACGGTTGAGGTCACCGCAAAGCCATATTCCATTGTGGTGAAGCTTCGTGGTGTCACTGGGAGCCTCCAATTAAGTTGTGGAGATTTCCCCAACCTTGTTTGTAAAGATTTGGTCGCCGCCTCCAAGGGCACCAATAGTGGAATCACGGCATCTCGCATTGTGTGAGGGTGTGAGGAGAATACGGTGGCCCTAGTGGCTTCTTGGGGAGCATTGTGCCTCCACACCGCTCCAACGGAGACGTACTTCCTCTCAAAGGGAAGGAACTTCGGTAACACATCCTCGTCTCCACCGGTTCCTCTCTTGGTTATCTCTTACCTTTACTTGTCCAAGCTTTTATTGTCTTGTATCCCTTGCTTGCTTATGTACTTGTTGTTGTTGCATCATATAGGTTGCTCACCTAGTTACATATCTAGACAACCTACTTTGATGCAAAGTTTAAGTTGGTAAAGAAAAGCTAAAAATTATTAGTTGCCTATTCACCCCCCCCCTCTAGTCAACTATATCGATCCTTTCAGTATCTTCGGCAAGAATTTTGAGGCATGGTGTCTTGATTTTTCTTTTTCTGTAATTTTCAAATACAGGTCATATTTAATAAGTGGGCTAGTTTTAAAATTTTGAGTAATATTTAGGGCACGTTAGCCTCAAACCCGCAATGTTCACCAAGTCATTTTTAAACTAGCCATGCAATGCCTCCACGCAATAAAACTATGGGTTTATGAGGCTATCGGGTAGACAAACCGGATAGGTTGAGACACGCCCCTAGCAACTTGGCTACAAAAATCATTTTACAAAAGGATCAGACTGGGGGCTTGACCGTTCACACTAAACCTATCACTTGAGTATCATTACATCATCTTCTTCCTCGACATCCATTTCCCCCTCCTTGACATCCTCCTCTCGCCCCACCATTGTCTTACTTTCTACCTGTCGTCATGTCCACTATATCATTGTTAGTTTTTTTTTCCTTTTTTTCCTTCACACTCCTTTCTGATTCGTACCCTTCTCACTCCACATCCACTCCGTTTACCGAAAGTTATCGCTATTCATTGACGTTAGTCGTTACTAGTGTCAACGTCCAACCAGGTGTAATGTTGAGCCTAGGGATTGAAGGTAATACTCATCCAACCACTAGTTTAGCACTAGCGTGTGCGAGTTCTTGCCAACCTCTTCCATATGTCAACCTCCCCCACCCCCTATTTCACCCACCTACGTGTCTTCCTCCTCCTCCTCTCAGGTAACCACATGGTGAGCGATTGCCCCATGATACCAACGTCAAACTTTGTTTCTTAGGTCACTCGTCTATGAGAGCATACAATATTAACAATAGGAAAATCCTTGATGAACCTACATATACCTCCGCCATCATCTTAACAACCAGGGTGTTTTGTCGAAAGAACAAGAGCGAATAAAGCTTGATGAAAGAGTCGCGAAGATCAAAATGGTGATCTTGGAAGCTTATGCACGTAGCCATGAGTGGAATTTGTGAAGAAGAAGACACTATGAAGCCTGAGTGGGCCAGGTTGAAAATTCGTAATAAGCAACTCTAGTTGGTCAAGCACTTAAGTTAGCAATACAATGCCCTGGTATTCCAAATGCTTAAGTCTCTTTTGATTCTGCTTTTGGTTTACAAACTTTGTAAAAACCATAGGTTTCGTTAATGGATATCAACACAGAGGCTCATTTTTCAATTAAAAAGAAGCATAAATCACTAGTTATCTAAAAAAATCACTATTGATGATTCAAACATCAATGCCATTCTAATTTCTAAGAGCAACTTTAGTACAGTCATCATATTCACACCCTCCACAACGCATATGGAGCACGCTCCATAATGTTTTGGAGGCTGTGGTCATCATAATGCGTTGTTGATACGTCTCCGTCGTATCTATAATTTTTTATTGTTCCATGCCAATATTATTCAACTTTCATATACTTTTTGGCAATTTTTATACTATTTTTGGGACTAACATATAGATCCAGTGCCCAGTGCCAGTTCCTGTTTGTTGCATGTTTTTTGTTTCGCAAAAAACCCATACCAAACGGAGTCCAAACAGAATAAAACTGACGGAGATTTATTTTGGAATATTTATGAATTTTGGGAAGTGGAATCATCACGAGACGGTGCCCGAGGGGGGCACGAGGTAGGAGGGCGCGCCCCTGACCCTCGTGGCCACCCCGTAAGGCGGTTGGAGCCCTTCTTTCGCTGCAAGAAAGCTAATATCCGGATAGAGATCGTGTTAAAATTTCAGCCCAATCGGAGTTATGGATCTCCGGGAATATAAGAAACGGTGAAAGGGAAGAATTTGAGAACGCAGAAACAGAGAGAGACAGGGAGAGAGATCCAATCTCGGAGGGGATCTCGCCCCTCCCGTGCCATGGAGGCCATGGACCATAGGGGAAACCCTTCTCCCATCTAGGGAGGAGGTCAAGGAAGAAGAAGAATAAGAAGGAGGTGGGCTCTCTCCCCCTCGCTTCCGGTGGCACCGGAGTGCCATCGGGGGCCATCATCATCACCGCCATCTTCACCAACAACTTCACCACCATCATCACCAACTCTTCCCCACTTTATGCAGCGGTGTAACCTCTCTCTTACCCGCTGTAATCTCTACTTAAACATGGTGCTCAACGCTATATATTATTTCCCAATGATGTATGGCTATCCTATGATGTTTGAGTAGATCTGTTTTATCCTAATGGCTATTTGATGATCGTGATTGGTTTGAGTTGTATGTTTTATTATTGGTGTTGTCCTATGGTGCTCTCCGTGTCGCGCAAGCGTGAGGGATTCCCACTGTAGGGTTTGCAATATGTTTATGATTTGCTTATGGTGGGTGGCGTGAGTGACAGAAGCACAGACCCGAGTAAGTAGGTTGTTTGCGTATGGGATAAAGGGGACTTGATGCTTTAATGCTATGGTTGGGTTTTACCTTAATGAATCTTTAGTAGTTGCGGATGCTTGCTAGAGTTCCAATCATAAGTGCATATGATCCAAGTAGAGAAAGTATGTTAGCTTATGCCTCTCCCTCAAATAAAATTGCAATAATGATTATGGGTCTAGTTATCGATTGCCTAGGGACAAATAACCTTCTTGTTGACAAAAGCTCTTTACTAAAACTAATTTATTTGTGTCTTCATCTAAACAGCCCCTACTTTATATTTACTTGCTCTTTATTATCTTGCATACCTATCCAACAACACCTACAAAGTACTTCTAGTTTCATACTTGTTTCCGGTAAAGTGAACGTCAAGCGTGCGTAGAGTTGTATCGGTGGTCGATAGAACTTGAGGGAATATTTGTTCTACCTTTAGCTCCTCGTTGGGTTCGACACTCTTACTTATCGAAAGAGGCTACAATTGATCTCCTATACTTGTGCGTTATCAGTTGTTTGTATATATTTTTTCTATTTTCTTATATGTGCTATACTACTCCAACTTAGATCAAACAATTCAACAAATACTATTACAGACCATTAATTGCAATACATCAAATAATCAAAATGCAAAAAAATCTGATAAAAAACTTTTCATGTAAAAATGAATGAATTCAGAGAAACACACTATCCCCCAACCAGTTGTGAATCATACTCGATGGTCCTCCTTTAGCTGATCATGGGAGGCCCGATCTTCAATCTTCCTGTACACCTCAAGAATTAAATACTTGAATGCACTTTGTGTGCCAAAAATATTCCTCACGATTGTGCCAATGTTTTCATATTCCATGAGGCTCGACATATCCCTCACATCCTCGTTGATTATGTTGTGTTATATATGACACAAAAATACTGTGGTCTTTGCCAAGACATCCTTGTTCTAGAAACGAGCAAGCCCCAACTTGCAAACACTCCAAATGCTCTTTGAATGTCCATAATCACTGTTTCTTGCATCTTAGAGAAATGATTAAGTTTCATGGTAGCGGTATTAGAATTTTTTTTCACAAATGTTGATAAGATGGATAGATGCCATCGATTAGATAGTAGACTTGGCCATACTAATGTCCATCCACTATGAAGTTGCATGGTGGATCAGTACCACCTACTAGTCTTACAAACAGATGAGATATTTGCAAGACATGGATGTCATTGTGGGATCCAGGCAACCCTAAGTAGCAATGCCAAATCCACAAATACTCAGAGGCAACCTCTTCTAAAATAAATGTTCAATCATGGCAATGACCAATGAATTGGCCTCTAATTAATACAATCAACACTCCCTATCATCTCGGGCCAGCCTCGTGTTGCATTTACCACTAGAAACCTAGGCGTGTCTTCGATATTGGGTGCACGCAAATAGTGCTCTCCATAAACCTCACCGTAGTATCAGCGAACACTTTCATGCACTTTATGATTGTATTTTCGACCATTCGAATATACTCATCCAAGGCCTCTGCATGGGTGTCATACGGAATCATTTAAAGTGACGCGGTCACCTTCTGAAAACAAGAAAAACCCACTAGACCGACGTCAATTTCCGTTGTTGGAAGAACGGTTCATTGGATTCCATCGAGTTACCAACAACATGGAGGGCTAGTGAGGGGTGATGAAAGGGGTGGCGTGTCCGGCCGGTGGGAATCAAGCGCGGGGTTGCGATGAAGCATGGGAGGTCTTGGAATGGCTCGGCGGATAAGACCAGGGCCAAACTGTGATGGTCCGGGTGGTAAAGGTCGCACCAAACAACGGGATTGTCAAGATGTGGACGACAGTAAAAGGGAGTGTGTGTCATGAAATGCACGTGGCACCAAGATTTGGATGAATGAAGGGCACACAATATGGCCTCGCCCAACCGTCAAACAGGGAGGCTTGCATGCTCACAAAATTATGCCAAGCGAGCGGGGCAAGACAATGTTGCTAGACCTGTTTTTTATTTTACCAAAATCGCATTCACATTATTATGACAATCGGGCCGATACGATGCACCTGTTAGAGGGAAAAGAATTCTATGAGACCAGATCTCACGCAAGACCCATCCTAATGGATGACACGTGGCATTCACAAATCACAAAGTATCTACCCCATCCCTCACTTGAAATCAAGGGGAGAGGGAGAGATTAGATGCTTTGTGATTTGTGAATGCCACGTGTCATCCATCAGGGAGGGTCTCACCTGCTAACCGTGAAACCTGGTCTCATATAATTTTTTTCCCTGTTAGAGTTGCTCGACATCATTCTTTTTCCATATTGGCACATTTATGTTGAATGCCACGGCTGCAAAGAACAACCGAACAAAAGCATCAACGTAACCAGGTCCCTTCTACTCCCTCCGTTCTGAGTAAATAAGAACGGAGGGAGTAGACAACACAAAGTGCCTAGATTGCATAATGGACAATGCACCCCCCCTGCACTGTAAGACAATATAAAGTGCTCGCCACTGACCACTGTGTGACCCAACTTCTTGGATACCCACATGGTGTGCACAGTTAACGGGACGCATGCATGAGGAATGACCGATCATCGATCATCATAATCATCACCACAGCGGCGGTAGTTGTTGCGCTGCCCGAAGGTGACTGGCAGGCAAACTTGCCCTATCGGAACGGTGGAACCATCAGTGACTCCTGAGAAAGGCCTGGTCGGCTGGAGCTGATCATACGGCACTTGGAGATTGTCGAACGTCTCGACGGACAGGACGTTGAGTCCTGCTCCGCCATCAACGAGGGTCCTGGTGACCTGCACATTGCTGATGACTGGGGAGCAAAGCATTGGGAGAACTCCGGCCGTTGCCGCGCACTTGAGCTGATCCGCTGAGCTGAACGTGATGGTGCACGCAGACCACCTGAGAGGGCGTGTGGCCTCAAGCTTCGGGAGGATTGCATTCACCTCGCGAGCAAACTGCTTGAAGATGCGCTGTGATGCTGGGGCCTGGGCGCCACCCAAGATGCAAGCGATTGCGCGCGGCTCTTGGAAGCCCCCAGCCCCCTCATCTTGATGTTGGTCTTCGTTCCTTCTTGGTGGTGGCGGTAGAGGAGCGAGGCTTGCGTTGCCGTGCGGGTGATCCTCACGAGGTTGATCCCTCCAGCCTTCCTCGCGAGGCTGGTCCTGCCAGCGATCCTCGCGAGGTCGGTCACGCCACCCTTGGCGAGGGCCACGGTCTTCCCATCGTCCTCCACCTCTTCCTCCTCCTTGGCCATAGCCCCTGTCATTGCGCTCGGGGCGTCGGCGGATACGCCCATCTCGCACGGCCCTGAGCTCTCGGCATTCGTTGGTGTTGTGGGTGTGGAGGTCGTGGTACACGCAGTATCAGGTGCCCTTGGATGACTCAGGCTGGTCCCTGCCTCGCTTGGTGTCTGGTTCCGCTGCGAGCACGGCAGCTCCCTTACGCTTCACGTCCTTGGCCTTGGACTTTTTCTCTTCTGGGTCGACAGCCGGGAGCTTGAGGAGGGAGAGGCGTCCTTCCTCAGGCCTGGCGCACTTGGTCGCCAAGTTGAACAACTCCAGGGATGTGCACAGGTCTTCATGGATTGCCAGCTCCTCCTTCATCTTGACGTCGCGCACGCCGTCGGAGAAGGCTGAGATACTGACTTCCTCAGTCACCCTGGGGATCTTGAGGCGAGCGTTGTTGAAGCGCTGGATGTATTTCTGCAGGGTTTCCCTTGGTTGTTGCTTGATGCGGCGCATGTCGCATATGGTCGGGGGCCGGTCGCGAGTGCCCTGGAAGTTGGCGATGAAGCGAGTGCGCATTTCATCCCAGGAGGAGATCATGCTGGGAGCCATGTTCAGGAGCCAGGTGCGGGCGCCGTCCTTGAGCGCCATGGGAAACCAGTTCGCCATGACCTTTTCGCCTCCGTTGGCGGCTTCGATGCCCATCTCGTAGAGCTGCAGCAATTCCACGGGGTCCGCCGTGCCATCGTAGCGAGGGGGCAGATCAGGCTTGAACTTGCCTGGCCATGTGACGCCGCGTAGCTTGGGGGTGAAGGCGCGGCAGCCTGCTGTGGCCACCGGCGCCCTTTGCTGGTGCTGGGCCTGCTCCTGATGATTACCACGCGTCGCCGCTTGGAGCAGCACGGGATCTCGGCGTGGAGGCACAGGGACGCGATCTTGGCGCGCCGGTGCTGGGAGCGCGCGAGCACCTTCTTGGGGACGAGGGATCTCTTGGCAGCTCCCTTCTTGCCGCGCAGGCGCCGGATGTGGAGGGTCTCGCCTTGGAGCCAGGGCGCCTTCTTGGGGAGGAGGTGGCGGAGGCGCCTCCTGATCCTCGCCCCCTGCGCGGAATGGAGGGCGAGGCAGCGAGAGGGACGGCAAAGGAGAGCCCCCTGCGGCGCTGACGAGCTCGGTGATGCGGGCGAGCCAGTCCTCGTAGAGGTCGTCGACGGGGCGGTAGTGCATGAGCTCTCTTGTCAGGAGCAGTGCGGCGTGCGCGTCCGTGGGGGCGCGACGGGCGTGGGACGACGAACCGGCTGGAGTCAGTGACGGGGTTGCGGTGCGGCCCTCCCGCCGCACCGAAGGATGTTGGGACGAGGCCTACTGCTCGTTCCCCACCGGGCCGGTGGCGGCAGGTGACGGGGAACGACGAGGGCGTCCGCCGACGGGCGCCGTCTGGGCGACGCGGGTGGCGAGAGCAGCCCGGCGCTCGGCGCGAGCCCGACGAGCGTCATCCATGGACACGACGGAAGATCACACGTGAACAGTGGAAGGAAGATTCTGGCGCACCCCTACCTGGCGCGCCAAATGTCGGATTTCGGGTTCCGGCAGACCCTTAAGGTTCGAATTCTGGGGCGTGCACGGAGATCTTTCCCCTACCGACTCACGCTTCTATGGCTCGCAAGAAATCTAGGCTAGAAAGAAGAACACACAAAGGACACAAGGTTTATACTGATTCGGGCCACCGATGTGGTGTAATACCCTACTCCAGTGTGTGGTGTGGTGGATTGCCTCAGGGGCTGATGATGAACAATACAGGGGGAGAACGGCCTCGCGAGAGGTGTTCTTGAACTGGTGCAGTGTGTTCTACTTGGTCCGGACCTCTCTCTTTCTCTTTTTCTTCTCTCATTCTTTCTCTTCTCTCTCTCTCTCTTTCCTTTCCTTTCTTCCCCTGCTTCTCTTCTTTTGCTCTCCCCTCTCTATGGTGGTTAGTCCTACTTACAGAGGCCCTGGTCCTTTTCCCAAAATGTGAGCGGGAAGGGCGCCAACAATTGGTCATTTGAAAGGGGAACATCCAGTACAAGTTACCCTGACCAAAGGTGGTCTTCGGCTGCCAAAAGCACTGGTGATGACGCCGTCTTGGGCTCCACGGTGACCTCCATCCTGCCACTCTGCTGGTCTTGGTCTCGTTGCACCGGAATGGTAACCTTTGCCCGAAGCCTTGGCCTGTGCTTGCTCCCTTTGCACCGAAGGGAAAACAAGGACAGTGCGCAGGCCGGCGCCCGCCTAATCTCGATCGTCATGGCTTGAGCCACAGGCTCCTCGCGAGGCACCACTGCCTTGATCTCTCCGCCTCCTCGCGAGCCTGCCTGATGAGGCTGCTTCTGAGGAAGCCTCCTATCGTCCGCCCCTCAAGACTTGGCCCCTTGCGAGGGTCTTAAGTTTGACCTGATGAAGCTGGGCCGCACTGGGCCCCCACTCGAGCCACGCCGCAGGCCGCACGCAGGCAAGTTTGGGGACCCTCGTTCCCAAAACGCCGACAAAGTTGCCAACAATATGGAGGGCTAGTGAGGGGGTGATGAAAGGGCTGGCGTGGCCGGCCGGCGGGAATTAGGCGCGAAGTTGTGGTGAAGCATGGGAGGTCTTGGAACGGCTCGGCGGATAAGACCAGGGCCAAACTGTGATGGTCCGGGTGGTAAAGGTCGCACCAAACAACGGGATTGTCAAGATGTGGACGGCAGTGAAAAAGAGTGTGCGTCATGAAATGCACGTGACACCAAGATTTGGATGAATAAAGGGCACACGATATGGCCTCGCCCAACCATCAAACAGGGTGGCTTGCTTGCTCACAAAATTATGCCAAGCGAGCGGGGGAAGACAATGCTGCTACACCTGTTTTTTATTTTACCAAAATCGCATTCACATTATTACGGCAATCGGACCAATACGACGGACCTGTTAGAGTTGCTCGACATCATTCTTTTTCCATATTGGCACATTTATGCTGAGTGCCACTGTGGCAAAGAACAACCGAACAAAAGCATCAACGTAACCAGGTCCCTTCTAGACAACACAAAGTGCCTAGATTGCGTAATGGACAATGCACCCCCCTCACTGTAAGACAATATAAAGTGCTCGCCACTGACCACTGCGCGACCCAACTTCTCGGACACCCACATGGTGTGCACAGTTAACGGGACGCATGCATGAGGAATGACCGATCATCGATCATCATCATCATTATCATCACCACAGCGGCGGTAGCAAAGTGGCCTGGGGGAGTCTCGGGTCAAGAGGGTTTTGATGCAGCTTTAGAAGGCAGGCATTTCGCACTATCAGAGGGGGAGAGATCGCATGCAGATCGGGCAGGATGGATGGAGACCTGTGCACGCTGACCACTAGTCAAGTGGGGGATTCGAGAGGAGAATTGCTGGTAAAGCAAGAGCCCAAGGACACATGCCCCTTTCTTTCCCGTGGAAAGAATGGACGTATAACAAACAAAGAGTAAACACTACCCTGGACAAAACCTGCCTTTGGCCGTGGTGAAGATTCTACCGCTTTGGCCGTGATGAAGTTTCCGTCTCAGCTGAAGAAACAAACGCTGCCGGCCTCTGAATTCTGAACTGAAGAACTAATAGAATGGGTGCCACTGCAGCTGGACAGCAAAGGGATACTACTCGACGGAGTAGTACGCTGCAGCATCAGCACAGTTAATGGCCGTGATGGAGTAGTAGTAGTACGCCGCAGCATCAGCAACCACCAATAATTCAGAGACGGTTTGGTCCATTTGCGCCTTTCATTCACGTGCCATCAAGGAGGAGGAGGAGGAGGAGGTCCAGGTCTGGCATTTAATCTCGTCTCGTGGACAAGAGGCCATGAAAGGGTCGCTCGTAGTACGTTCCCAGCTCGTGATCCGGTTGTTGCCGCTTTCCAGTCAACCGGGCAGCTGCAGCAGCTGCAGCAGTGGCATTTTCCTTTAGCTGCAAGCTTTCTTGAAGCGGGGACCTGCCTCCGTGGAGAGACCCAGACGCTGCGTACTACGTAGATCCTTCGTCCTGTGGGTTTGGTAGAGTAGTCACGATGAACCAGCAGCAGCCCGACACGATGCGCGTGATCTTACTGTGGGTGTAGGAGTATAACTGAACCGAAAGTAAATGGGCGTCCGAATGCAGAGGGCTAGTGAGGTCCCGTGCACTCTGCACTGTGCTCCTCTTAACAACCACCCACGCTTGCTTCATAATTGCTGTATTTGCCCCATCGCAAGGCGATGGCATCGCTCACAAATGCTAGTTTGTTGGACCATTTGAGATGAAAGAAACGCGAGGGTCTTCCGGCACAAGTATAAACCTTCATTCGTTGTTTGGACATGATCAAGATCGAAGCGACGCCTTGGAAAGTCGCGAGGGTGAAACATTTGGGTAAAATCATGACGGAAGAGTAACGGTCTTATTATAATAAGCGAGACTATAATACTCCCCCGTTTCTTAAGATTTGGTCAAAGTCAAACTCTGTCAACTTTGACTAAGTTTATACAAAAAATTATATCAAGATTCATAATATAAAATCAATATTGTTAGATGCTTTATGAAATTAATTTGCATACTATATAGCTTTAGTATTGTAGATGTCGATAGTTTTTCTAACAAAGTTGGTCAAACTTTATAAAGTTTGACTTTGACCAAATCTTATATGCAGACTAAAAAGAAACGAATGAAGTATCATTCTAAGTTTCTCTTAATTTTGCCTCCGTTCTGATTTTTTTTACTGTGTTTGGCAGCTGCTTACCTACTGGTTACTGCTAACAGTGTAACAATAGCCGGTAATTGCAAGGAAATAGCAGATGCCAATGCCATGATGCTTTTCAAGATGAGTCAACTTATGTACTCACCAGAGTTTACAAGGTCGACAAAAGTTTTTAGACTCTCAATTTGAAAAAGGAAACATATGGCATACTTATATAATTACAAGTCATAATATCTTCTAGAGAAGGTAACACTTCTCTTCCGCGAAAAAGATTGAGGTCTTCTTTGGTTCATAGGACAGAAATAGTATAGGAATAAAAAATCAAAGGAAATAAGATGACATGCATATCAATTTCTATATGAAAAGAGATGTCATTTGATGCATATGATATGAGTTTTTTCATCGAGTCTACACTAATTTTTTTTCTTTAAAATGTAAAGGGTTGGTTCCTATCCTACATAGGAGTAGGAATCCCTTCCAACAAACCAAAGGGTTCCAAAGAAATTTTTCCTTCAAAATTTATATCCTTTAGAATTCCTATGAACCAAAGAAGGCCTCCGATACAATATAAAAGTTCATCAGAAATATAAAGTACCTCAAACATAATAATAATTACATTCAGGCCTCCTTTTGTCTGGAAGAATTTTATAGGAATTCTATAGGATATGATTTCTATAGAAAAAAAATTCCTTTAGAGTCATTTGATTTGTAGGAATAGAATCATATTTCTATGAAGGAATTTTTCTTATCCTCCACATTTCGTAGGAAAATAAACATTAGCCTAGACTCACTGAAAAAAATAATCCTATGATGTGAACCAAATGACATCTCTTTTCTTATTCCTATTCATAGGATTTGAGATACATGACATCTCATTTCCTACAAGTTCCCTATTTCTGTGATATTCCTACCCTATGAACGAAAGGAGGTATGAGTTCTTTAGACTACAGAACAACCACTACCGCAGTCAGAATGATCCGTCGCTCACCTACAAGAGCCGCCTTGACCTAGTCGATGACAATCGAAAAGTATTCTCGTGCGTGCCCCAAAGGATCAGTGCCCTGGAGTTGTAGTCATCGTCATTGAACCCTTGAATAAATCTGAAGCAACTGGCACCAAATCTTGCCGTTGCGCATACATGACGGGAAACCCTAAACCTCGGCGCCCAAGGAGACAACATGAATCTATACCAAAGCTCCATCGACTATGTCCAGATGGACGAATTCGAGGATGATCGGAGCAAGGAAAGACAAACTCGAAGAAGAAGTGTCGCTATCCGCCCTGAGCGGCACGCTACAAGGACTAAAAAACTAACCTAAACTACTAGCCGGGGCGAAGGCACCAGGAATTCCCTTACCGCCACCAGACGCCGGAGCGACAGGCAGAGGGAAGACAAATCCACGGGCTCACTCATGAAGCCTAGAGGGGAGAGTTTGCAACCCCCAACCCCTGCATCGCTCTCACAGGCGACACGAAGAAAACCCTAGCTGCTATTTGCTGTAGACCATATGCCCTTACCCTCCTCACCCATCGTTGTCGGGGGAGGGGGGAGGGTAACCGAGCTAGGCCCGTGCCATGGGCGACAATCGGGGGGGAGCTGTTGTTGCTCCCAGTGAGGCCTTAGACCCAATCGTCCGTGTTGCCAGTGAAGCGCCTCCGTGCCCGGGTGCATGCTGGGTGGCGCCATGGTTGTCATTTTCCCTCCTGGCGGCGGCCTCAACGGGTGTCCTTGCGGCGAGGCACATGATAGCATCGTTCTCGACATGGATTCCCAGGTCTGATAGTTGTGGTCTCCAATGACAGTGGTGCTCGCAGGCACCATTATCTTGATGAAGGTGTCGTCGATGCAGCTCTAATTGCGTGACCCTTGTTGCTCGGTGGAAAGCACATGTCCGGGTTGTTGGGGAACGTTGCAGAAAACAAAAAAAATTCCTACGTTTCACCAAGATCAATCTATGGAGTCAACTAGCAACGAGAGGAGAGTGCATCTACATACCCTTGTAGATCGTGAGCGGAAGCGTTCAAGAGAACGGGGATGATGGAGTCGTACTCGCCGTGATCCAAATCACCAATGACTAAGTGCCGAACGGACGGCACCTCCGCGTTCAACACACGTACGGAGCGGATGACGTCTCCTCCTTCTTGATCCAGCAAGGGGGGAGGAGAGGCTGATGAAGATCCAGCAGCACGACGGCGTGGTGGTGGATGCAGCAATGATCGCAGCAGGGCTTCGCCGAGCTTCTGCGAGAGGGAGAGGTGTAGCAGGAGAGATGGAGGCGCCAAGACTTGAGGTGTAGCTGCCCTCCCTCCCCCCTTTATATAGGCCCCCTAGGGGGTGCGCCGGCCCTAGGAGATGGGATCTCCTAGGGGGGCGGCGGCCAAGGGGGTGGAGTACCCCCCAAGGCAAGTGGAGGCGCCCCCTCCCCTAGGGTTCCCAACCCTAGGCGCATGGGGGGCCCAAGGGGGGGCGCAACAGCCCACCAAGAGCTGGTTCCCCTCCCTACTTCAGCCCATGGGGCCCTCCGGGATGGGTGGCCCCACCCGGTGGACCCCCGGGACCCTTCCGGTGGTCCCGGTACAATACCGGTGACCCCCGAAACTCTCCTGATGGCCGAAACTGCACTTCCTATATATAATTCTTCACCTCCGGACCATTCCGGAACTCCTCGTGACGTCCGGGATCTCATCCGGGACTCCGAACAACTTTCGGGTTACTGCATACTCAT
This sequence comes from Triticum urartu, assembly GCF_056163025.1. NCBI lineage: Eukaryota > Viridiplantae > Streptophyta > Magnoliopsida > Poales > Poaceae > Triticum > Triticum urartu. Next base: position 416,484,108 of record NC_141877.1, on the reverse strand, counting down.
ATCTCTACAACCCTAGCGTCACCAAACCTTAAGTGTGTAGACCCTACGGGTTCGGGAGACACGTAGACATGACTGAGACGGCTCTCCGGTCAATAACCAACAGCGGGATCTGGATACCCATGTTGGCTCCCACATGCTCCATGATGATCTCATCTGATGAACCACGATGTCGAGGACTTAATCAATCCCGTATACAATCCCCTTTGTCAATCGGTACGTTACTTGCCCGAGACTCGATCGTCGGTATCCCAATACCTCGTTCAGTCTCGTTACCGGCAAGTCACTTTACTCGTACCGTAATGCATGATCCCGTGATCAACCACTTGATCAATTTGAGCTCATTGTGATGATGCATTACCGAGTGGGCCCAGAGATACCTCTCCGTCATACGGAGTGACAAATCCCAGTCTCGATTCGTGCCAACCCAACAGACACTTTCGGAGATACCTGTAATGTACCTTTATAGTCACCCAGTTATGTTATGACGTTTGGCACACCCAAGGCACTCCTACGGTATCCGGGAGTTGCACAATCTCATGGTCTAAGGAAATGATACTTGACATTCAGAAAAGCTACAGCAAACGAACTACACGATGTTTGAGCTAAGCTTAGGATTGGGTCTTGTCCATCACATCATTCTCCTAATGATGTGATCCCGTTATCAATGACATCCCCATGTCTATAGCCAGGAAACCATGACTATCTGTTGATCAACGAGCTAGTCAACTAGAGGCTCACTAGGGACACATTGTGGTCTATGTATTCACACATGTATTACGATTTCCGGATAATACAATTATAGCATGAATAATAGACAATTATCATGAACAAGGAAATATAATAATCATTTTATTATTGCCTCTAGGGCATATTTCCAACAGTCTCCCACTTGCACTAGAGTCAATCATCTAGTTACATTGTGATGAATCGAACACCCATGGAATTCTGGTGTTGATCATGTTTTGCTCTAGGGAGAGGTTTAGTCAACGGATCTGCTACATTCAGGTCCGTATGTACTTTACAAATTTCTATGTCTCCATTTTGAACACTTTCATGAATGGAGTTGAAGCGATGCTTGATATGCCTGGTCTTCCTGTGAAAGCTGGGCTCCTTGGCAAGGGCAATAGCTCCAGTGTTGTCACAGAAGAGAGTCATCGGGCCCGACGCATTGGGTATGACTCCTAGGTCGGTAATGAACTCCTTCACTAGACTGCTTCGTGTGCTGTCTCCGAGGCTGCCATGTACTCCGCTTCACATGTAGATCCCGCCACAACGCTTTGCTTGCAACTGCACCAGCTTACTGCCCCACCATTCAAAATATACACGTATCCGGTTTGTGACTTAGAGTCATCCAGATCTGTGTCGAAGCTAGCATCGACGTAACCCTTTACGACGAGCTCTTCGTCACCTCCATAAACGAGAAACATGTCCTTGGTCCTTTTCAGGTACTTCAGGATATTCTTGACCGCTGTCCAGTGTTCCAGGCCGGGATTAGTTTGGTACCTTCCTACCAAACTTACAGCAAGGTTTACATCAGGTCTGGTACACAGCATAGCATACATGATAGACCCTATGGCTGAGGCATAGGCGACGACACTCATCTTTTCTCTATCTTCTGCCGTGGTCGGGCTTTGAGCCGTGCTCAATCTCGTACCTTGCAATACAGGCAAGAACCCCTTCTTTGACTGATCCATTTTGAACTTCTTCAATATCTTGTCAAGGTACGTACTCTGTGAAAGACCAATGAGGCGTCTCGATCTATCTCTATAGATCTTGATGCCTAATATATAAGCAGCTTCTTCAAGGTCCTTCATTGAAAAACACTTGTTCAAGTAGGCCTTTATGCTTTCCAAGAATTTTATATCATTTCCCATCAACAGTATGTCATCCACATACAATATAAGAAATGCTACAGAGCTCCCACTCACTTTCTTGTAAATGCAGGCTTCTCCATAAGTCTGCATAAACCCAAACGCTTTGATCATCTCATCAAAAAGAATGTTCCAACTCCGAGATGCTTGCACCAGCCCATAAATCGAGCGTTGGAGCTTGCACACCTTGTCAGCATTCTTAGGATCGACAAAACCTTCCGGCTGCATCATATACAATTCTTCCTTAAGGAAACCATTAAGGAATGCCGTTTTGACGTCCATTTGCCATATCTCATAATCATAGAATGCGGCAATTGCTAACATGATTCAGACGGACTTCAGCTTCGCTACGGGTGAGAAAGTCTCATCGTAGTCAACCCCTTGAACTTGTCGATAACCCTTAGCGACAAGCCGAGCTTTATAGATGGTCACATTACCATCCGCGTCTGTCTTCTTCTTAAAGATCCATTTATTTTCTATGGCTTGCCGATCAACGGGCAAGTCAGTCAAAGTCCATACTTCGTTTTCATACATGGATCCTATCTCGGATTTCATGGCTTCCAGCCATTTGTCGGAATCCGGGCCCGCCATCGCTTCTTCATAGTTCGAAGGTTCACCGTTGTCTAACAACATGATTTCCAAGACAGGGTTGCCGTACCACTCTGGTGCAGAACGTGTCCTTGTGGACCTACGAAGTTCAGTAGCAACTTGATCTGAAGTTTCATGATCATCATCATTAACTTCCTCTCTAGTCGGTGCAGGAACCTTAGGAACATTTTCCTGTGTTGCGCCACTTTCCGGTTCAAGAGGTAATACTTCATCGAGTTCTACTTTCCTCCCACTTACTTCCTTCGAGAGAAACTCTTTCTCTAAAAAGGATCCATTCTTGGCAACAAAGATCTTGCCTTCGGATCTGAGGTAGAAGGTATACCCAATAGTTTCTTTAGGGTATCCTATGAAGACGCATTTTTCCGACTTGGGTTCGAGCTTTTCAGGTTGAAGTTTCTTGACATAAGCATCGCATCCCCAAACTTTTAGAAACGACAGCTTAGGTTTCTTCCCAAACCATAATTCATACGGTGTTGTCTCAACGGATTTCGACGGAACCCTATTTAAAGTGAATGCGGCAGTCTCTAAAGCATAGCCCCAAAATGATAGCGGTAAATCGATAAGAGACATCATAGATCGCACCATATCTAATAGAGTGCGATTACGACATTCGGACACACCATTACGCTGAGGTGTTCCAGGCGGCGTGAGTTGTGAAACTATTCCACATTTTCTTAAGTGTGTGCCAAATTCGTGACTCAAGTATTCTCCCCCACGATCTGATCGCAAGAACTTGATTTTCCTGTCACGTTGATTCTCAACCTCACTCTGAAATTCCTTGAACTTTTCAAAGGTCTCAGACTTGTGTTTCATTAAGTAGACATACCCATATCTACTCAAGTCATCAGTGAGGGTGAGAACATAACGATAGCCACCGCGAGCCTCAACACTCATTGGACCGCACACATCAGTATGTATGATTTCCAATAGGTTGGTTGCTCGCTCCATTGTTCCTGAGAATGGAGTCTTGGTCATTTTACCCATGAGGCATGGTTCGCACGTGTCAAATGATTCGTAATCAAGAGACTCTAAAAGTCCATCTGCATGGAGCTTCTTCATGCGTTTGATACTTATGTGACCAAGGCGGCAGTGCCACAAGTATGTGGGACTATCATTATCAACCTTACATCTTTTGGTATTGACACTATGAATATGTGTAGCATTACGCTCGAGATTCATTAAGAATAAACCATTCACCATTGGAGCATAACCATAAAACATATCTCTCATATAAATAGAACAACCATTATTCTCGGATTTAAATGAGTAGCCATCTCGAATTAAACGAGATCCTGATACAATGTTCATGCTCAAAGCTGGCACTAAATAACAATTATTGAGGTTTAAAACTAATCCCGTAGGTAAATGTAGAGGTAGCGTGCCGACGGCGATCACATCGACCTTGGAACCATTCCCGACGCGCATCGTCACCTCGTCCTTCGCCAGTCTCCGCTTATTCCGCAGCTCCTGCTTTGAGTTACAAATATGAGCAACCGCACCGGTATCAAATACCCAGGAGCTACTACGAGTACTGGTAAGGTACACATCAATTACATGTATATCACATATACCTTTCGTGATGCCGGCCTTCTTGTCCGCTAAGTATTTGGGGCAGTTCCGCTTCCAGTGACCACTTCCCTTGCAATAAAAACACTCGGTCTCGGGCTTGGGTCCATTCTTTGGCTTCTTCCCGGCAGCTTGCTTACCGGGCGCGGCAACTCCCTTGCCGTCCTTCTTGAAGTTCTTCTTACCCTTGCCTTTCTTGAACTTAGTGGTTTTATTCACCATCAACACTTGATGTTCCTTTTTGACTTCTACCTCTGCTGATTTCAGCATTGCAAATACTTCAGGAATGGTCTTTTCCATTCTCTGCATATTGAAGTTCATCACAAAGCTCTTGTAGCTCGGTGGAAGCGACTGAAGGATTCTGTCAATGACCGCGTCATTCGGGAGATTAACTCCCAGCTGAGTCAAGCGGTTATGCAACCCAGACATTTTGAGTATGTGCTCACTGACAGAACTATTTTCCTCCATCTTACAGCTGAAGAACTTGTCGGAGACCTCATATCTCTCGACCCGGGCATGAGCTTGGAAAACCATTTTCAGCTCTTCGAACATCTCATATGCTCCGTGTCGCTCAAAACGCTTTTGGAGCCCCGGTTCTAAGCTGTAAAGCATGCCGCACTGAACGAGGGAGTAATCATCAGCACGTGTCTGCCAAGCGTTCATAACGTCTTGTTCTGCGGGGAAAGCAGGTGCTTCACCTAGCGGTGCTCTTAGGACATAATCTTTCTTGGCAGCTATGAGGATGATCCTCAGGTTCCGGACCCAGTCCGTATAGTTGTTGCCATCGTCTTTCAGCTTGGTTTTCTCTAGGAACGCGTTGAAGTTGAGGACAACGTTGGCCATTTGATCTACAAGACATATTGTAAAGATTTTAGACTAAGTTCATGATAATTAAGTTCATCTAATCAAATTATTCAATGAACTCCCACTCAGATAGACATCCCTCCAGTCATCTAAGTATAACATGATCCGAGTCAACTAGGCCGTGTCCGATCATCACGTGAGACGGACTAGTCAACATCGGTGAACATCTTCATGTTGATCGTATCTTCTATACGACTCATGCTCGACCTTTTGGTCTTCTGTGTTCCGAGGCCATGTCTGTACATGCTAGGCTCGTCAAGTCAACCTAAGTGTTTGCATGTGTAAATCTGTCTTACACCCGTTGTATGTGAACGTTGGAATCTATCACACCCGATCATCACTTGGTGCTTCGAAACAACGAACTGTCGCAACGGCGCACAGTTAGGGGGAGCACTTTCTTGAAATTATTATGAGGGATCATCTTATTTACTACCGTCGTTCTAAGTAAACAAGATGCAAAAACATGATAAACATCACATGCAATCAAATAATAGTGACATGATATGGCCAATATCATATAGCTCCTTTGATTTCCATCTTGGGGCTCCATGATCATCTTGTCACCGGCATGACACCATGATCTCCATCATCATGATCTCCATCATCGTGTCTCCATGAAGTTGCTCGCCAACTATTACTTCTACTACTATGGCTAACACGTTTAGCAATAAAGTAAAGTAATTTACATGGCATTTCTCAATGACACGCAGGTCATACAAAAATAAAGACAACTCTATGGCTCCTGCCGGTTGTCATACTCATCGACATGCAAGTCGTGATTCCTATTACAAGAACATGATCTCATACATCACATATATATCATTCATCATTCATCACAAGTTTGGCCATATCACATCACATGACACTTGCTGCAAAAACAAGTTAGACGTCCTCTAATTGTTGTTACAAGTTTTACGTGGCTGCAATAGGGTTCTAGCAAGAACGTTTTCTTACCTACGCCAAAACCACAACGTGAATTGTCAATTTCTATTTACCCTTCATAAGGACCCTGTTCATCGAATCTGATCCGACTAAAGTGGGAGAGACAGACACCTGCCAGCCACCTTATGCAACTAGTGCATGTCAGTCGATGGAACCGGTCTCACGTATGCGTACGTGTAAGGTTGGTCCGGGCCGCTTCATCCCACAATGCCGCCGAATCAAGATAAGACTAGTAACGGCAAGCAAATTGACAATATCGACGCCCACAACTACTTTGTGTTCTACTCGTGCATAGTAACTACGCATAGACCTAGCTCATGATGCCACTGTTGGGGAACGTTGCAGAAAACAAAAAAATCCTACGTTTCACCAAGATCAATCTATGGAGTCAACTAGCAACGAGAGGAGAGTGCATCTACATACCCTTGTAGATCGCGAGCGGAAGCGTTCAAGAGAACGGGGATGATGGAGTCGTACTCGCCGTGATCCAAATCACCGATGACTAAGTGCCGAACGGACGACACCTCCACGTTCAACACACGTACGGAGCGGATGACGTCTCCTCCTTCTTGATCCAGCAAGGGGGAAGGAGAGGCTGATCAAGATCCAGCAGCATGACGGCGTGGTGGTGGATGCAGCAATGATCGCAGCAGGGCTTCGCCGAGCTTCTGCGAGAGGGAGAGGTGTAGCAGGGGAGATGGAGGCGCCAAGACTTGAGGTGTAGCTGCCCTCCCTCCCCCCCTTTATATAGGCCCCCTAGGGGGGTGCGCCAGCCCTAGGAGATGGGATCTCTTGGGGGGGCGGCGGCCAAGGGGGTGGAGTACCCCCCAAGGCAAGTGGAGGCGCCCCCTCCCCTAGGGTTCCCAACCCTAGGCGAATGGGGGGTCCCAAGGGGGGCGCACCAGCCCACCAGGGGCTGGTTCCCCTCCCCACTTCAGCCCATGGGGCCCTCCGGGATGGGTGGCCCCACCCGGTGGACCCCCGGGACCCTTCCGGTGGTCCCGGTACAATACCGGTGACCCCCGAAACTCTCCCGATGGCCGAAACTGCACTTCCTATATATAATTCTTCACCTCCGGACCATTCGGAACTCCTCGTGACGTCCGGGATCTCATCCGGGACTCCGAACAACTTTCGGGTTACTGCATACTCATATCTCTACAACCCTAGCGTCACCAAACCTTAAGTGTGTAGACCCTACGGGTTCGGGAGACACGTAGACATGACTGAGACGGCTCTCCGGTCAATAACCAACAGCGGGATCTGGATACCCATGTTGGCTCCCACATGCTCCATGATGATCTCATCGGATGAACCACGATGTCGAGGACTTAATCAATCCCGTATACAATTCCCTTTGTCAATCGGTACGTTACTTGCCCGAGACTCGATCGTCGGTATCCCAATACCTCGTTCAGTCTCGTTACCGGCAAGTCACTTTACTCGTACCGTAATGCATGATCCCGTGATCAACCACTTGATCAATTTGAGCTCATTGTGATGATGCATTACCGAGTGGGCCCAGAGATACCTCTCCGTCATACGGAGTGACAAATCCCAGTCTCGATTCGTGCCAACCCAACAGACACTTTCGGAGATACCTGTAATGTACCTTTATAGTCACCCAGTTATGTTATGACGTTTGGCACACCCAAGGCACTCCTACGGTATCCGGGAGTTGCACAATCTCATGGTCTAAGGAAATGATACTTGACATTCAGAAAAGCTACAGCAAACGAACTACACGATGTTTGAGCTAAGCTTAGGATTGGGTCTTGTCCATCACATCATTCTCCTAATGATGTGATCCCGTTATCAATGACATCCCCATGTCTATAGCCAGGAAACCATGACTATCTGTTGATCAACGAGCTAGTCAACTAGAGGCTCACTAGGGACACATTGTGGTCTATGTATTCACACATGTATTACGATTTCCGGATAATACAGTTATAGCATGAATAATAGACAATTATCATGAACAAGGAAATATAATAATCATTTTATTATTGCCTCTAGGGCATATTTCCAACACGGGTTGTCTCGGACCGGGCGATGGCAACACTTTTGTCATGGTTTCCTCTTGAGGACATGCCTTTGGAGCTAGTCCCGACTGGAGGGGGCCGTGGTGGGCGGTGGTGGTTGTCAGCAACTGGTGTGGCAATGGCTATGTGAATGCGTGACAACATGGTTGTGGTAGTTGACTCTTCGGTGTGTTCACTGGTTCATCGTGGGATGGTTGCTGCAGTGAAGTTGAAGCCGCGGCGAGGATCGTGCGACAAGATGACATGTGGTGGGCAGGCCAGCTTGATGATTCTTCACGGAGCCACCCCTGCATAGTTCTTTGTCATGATTTTTTCTTGGCCCCGGAGCTACCCCGTTATGGCGTATGGCTGATTTTTCATGGCTTTGGTCTACATGTGGCTCCTCTCGGCCTTTGCGGCGTGGGCTTTGTCGGTGTTTGATTGCGGTGAAGACGAAGTCGCCTGCCGAGCAGACGGAATGGCATTGACGCCAATGCGCCGCGTCAACAACTCTCTCTTCGAGGGAGATAGAGGGAAGGAAAGGGGGGGCGGCCCCCCACCCAATTCGGATTGGGCTTGGGGGGGGGTACCCTCCTCCTGGCCACCTCCTCCTCTCTCCCACTAAGGCCCAATAAGGCCCATTGACTCCCCGAGGGGTTCCGGTAACCCCCGGTACTCCGGTAAATGCCAGAACTCATCCAGAACCATTCCGATGTCCAAACATAGCCTTCCAATATATCGATCTTTATGTCTCGACCATTTCGAGACTCCTTGTCATGTCCGTGATCACATCCGGGACTCCGAACTACTTTCGGTACATCAAAACACATAAACTCATAATACCGATCGTCATCGAACGTTAAGCGTGCGGACCCTACAGGTTTGAGAACTATGTAGACATGACCGAGACTCACTTCCTGTCAATAACCAATAGTGGAACCTGGATGCTCATATTGGTTCTTACATATTATACGAAGATCTTTATCAGTCAAACCGCATAACAACATACGTTGTTCCCTTTGTCATTGGTATGTTACTTGCCCGATATTCCATCGTCGGTATTGTTGGGGAACATAGTAATTTCAAAATTTTCCTACGCACACGCAAGATCATGGTGATGCATAGCAACAAGAGAGGAGAATGTATCCACGTACCCTCGTAGACCGAAAGCGGAAGCATTAGCACAACGCGGTTGATGTAGTCGTACGTCTTCACGATCCGACCAATCAAGTACCGAACGCACGGCACCTCCCACTTCTGCACACGTTCAACTCGATGACGTCCCTCGAACTCCGATCCAGCCGAGTGTTGAGGGAGAGTTTCGTTAGCACGATGGCGTGGTGACGATGATGATGTTCTACCGACGCAGGGCTTCGCCTAAGCACCGCTACGATATGATCGAGGTGGATTATGGTGGAGGGGGGCACCGCACACAGCTAAGAGATCAATTGTTGTGTCTATGGGGTGCCCCCTCCTCCGTATATAAAGGGGGGAGGAGAGGGCCGGCCAAGGGGGTGGCGCGTCTTAGGAGGGGGAAACCTACTTCAAGTAGGTTTGCCCCTCCCTTTCCTAATCCAAGAAGGAGGGGGAAGGAAGGAGTGGGAGAGGGAAAAGGCAAGGGGGGCGCCCCCCCCCTTTCCTTGTCCTATTCGGACTCAAGGGGAGGGTGCGCGCCTCTTGCCCTGGCCGACCCCTCTCTCTCTCCACTAAGGCCCAATAAGGCCCATTAGTTCCGGGGGGGTGGGGTTCCGGTAACCCCCGGTACTCCGATAAATGTCCGAAACCTTCCAGAACCTTTCCGGTGTCCAAACATAGTCGTCCAATATATCGATCTTTATGTCTCAACCATTTCGAGACTCCTCGTCATGTCCGTGATCACATCCGGGACTCCGAAGTACCTTCGGTACATCAAAACATATAAACTCATAATATAACCGTCATCTAACTTTAAGCGTGCGGACCCTACGGGTTCGAGAACTATATAGACATGACCGAGACATGTCTCCGGTCAATAACCAATAGCGGAACCTGGATGCTCATATTGGCTCCTACATATTCTATGAAGATCTTTATCGGTCAAACCGCATAAAAACATACGTTGTTCCCTTTGTCATCAGTATGTTACTTGCTCGAGATTCGATCGTCGGTATCTCAATACCTAGTTCAATCTCGTTACCGGCAAGTCTCTTTACTCGTTCCATAATACATCATCCCACAACTAACTCATTAGTTGCATTGCTTGCAAGGCTTATAGTGATGTGCATTACCGAGTGGGCCCAGAGATACCTTTCCGACAATCAGAGTGACAAATCCTAATCTCGAAATACGCCAACCCAACAAGTACCTTTGGAGACACCTGTAGAGCACCTTTATAATCACCCAGTTACGTTGTGACGTTTGGTAGCACACAAAGTGTTCCTCCGGTAAACGGGAGTTGCATAATCTCATAGTCATAGGAACATGTATAAGTCATGAAGAAAGCAATAGCAACAAACTAAATGATCAAGTGCTAAGCTAATGGAATGGGTCAAGTCAATCACATCATTCTCCTAATGATGTGACCCCGTTAATCAAATGACAACTCTTTGTCTATGGTCAGGAAACATAACCATCTTTGATCAACGAGCTAGTCAAGTAGAGGCATACTAGTGACATTCTGTTTGTCTATGTATTCACACATGTATCATGTTTCCGGTTAATACAATTCTAGCATGAATAATAAACATTTATCATGATATAAGGAAATAAATAATAACTTTATTATTGCCTCTAGGGCATATTTCCTTCAGTCTCCCACTTGCACTAGAGTCAATAATCTAGATTATACAGTAATGATTCTAACACCCATGGAGCCTTGGTGTTGATCATGTTTTGCTCGTGTAAGAGGCTTATTCAACGGGTCTGCAACATTCAGATCCGTATGTATCTTGCAAATCTCTATGTCTCCCACCTAGACTTGATCCTAGATGGAGTTGAAGCGTCTCTTGATGTGCTTGGTTCTCTTGTGAAATCTGGATTCCTTTGCCAAAGCAATTGCACCAGTATTGTCACAAAAGATTTTCATTGGACCCGATGCACTAGGTATGACACCTAGATCGGATATGAACTCCTTCATCCAGACTCCTTCATTTGCTGCTTCCGAAGCAGCTATGTACTCCGCTTCACATGTAGATCCTGCTACGACGCTTTGTTTAGAACTGCACCAACTGACAGCCCCACTGTTTAATAAAAACACGTATCCGGTTTACGATTTAGAATCGTACGGATCAGTGTCAAAGCTTGCATCGACGTAACCATTTATGACGAGCTCTTTGTCACCTCCATAAACGAGAAGCATATCCTTTGTCCTTTTCAGATATTTCAGGATGTTCTTGACCGCTGTCTAGTGATCCACTCCTGGATTACTTTGGTACCTCCCTGCTAAACTAATAGCAAGGCACACATCAGGTCTGGTACACAACATTGCATACATGATAGAGCCTGTGGCTGAAGCATAGGGAACATATTTAATTTTCTCTCTATCTTCTGCAGTGGTTGGGCATTGAGTCTTACTCAACTTCACACCTTGTAACACAGGCAAGAACCCTTTCGTTGCTTGATCCATTTTGAACTTCTTCAAAACTTTGTCAAGGTATGTGCTTTGTGAAAGTCCAATTAAGTGTCTCGATCTATCTCTATAGATCTTAATGCCCAATATATAAGCAGCTTCACCGAGGTCTTCCATTGAAAAACTTTTATTCAAATATCATTTTATGCTATCCAGAAATTCTATATCATTTCCAATCAACAATATGTCATCCACATATAAAATTAGAAATGCTACAGAGCTCCCACTCACTTTCTTGTAAATACAGGCTTCTCCAAAAGTCTGTATAAAACTATATGCTTTGATAACTCTATCAAAACGTTTATTCCAACTCCGAGAGGCTTGCACCAGTCCATAAATGGATCGCTGGAGCTTGCACACTTTGTTAGCTCCCTTTGGATCGTCAAAACCTTCCGGTTGCATCATATATAACTCTTCTTCTAGAAATCCATTCAGAAATGCAGTTTTGACATCCATTTGCCAAATTTCATAATCATAAAATGCGGCAATTGCTAACATGATTCGGACAGACTTTAGCATCGCTACGGGTGAGAAGGTCTCATCATAGTCAATCCCTTGAACTTGTCGAAAACCTTTTGCAACAAGTCAAGCTTTATAGACAGTAACATTACCATCAGCGTCAGTCTTCTTCTTGAAGATCCATTTATTCTCGATGGCTTGCCGATCAACGGGAAAGTCAACCAAAGTCCACACTTTGTTCTCATACATGGATCCCATCTCAGATTTCATGGCCTCAAGCCATTTTGCGGAATCTAGGCTCACCGTCGCTTCTTCATAGTTCGTAGGTTCGTCATGGTCTAGCAACATAACCTCCAGAACAGGATTACCGTACCACTCTGGTGCGGATCTCACTCTGGTTGACCTACGAGATTCAGTAACAACTTGATCTGAAGTTTCATGATCATCATCATTAACTTCCTCACTAATTGGTGTAGGTGTCACAGGAACCGGTTTCCGTGATGAACTACTTTCCAATAAGGGAGTAGGTACAGTTACCTCATCAAGTTCTACTTTCCTCCCACTCACTTATTTCGAGAGAAACTCCTTCTCTAGAAAGATTCCAAATTTAGCAATAAAAGTCTTGCCTTCAGATCTGTGATAGAAGGTGTACCCAACAGTCTCTTTTGGGTATCCTATGAAGACACATTTCTCTGATTTGGGTTCGAGCTTATCAGGTTGAAGCTTTTTCACATAAGCATCGCAGCCCCAAACTTTAAGAAACGACAACTTTGTTTTCTTGCCAAACCATAGTTCATAAGGCGTCGTCTCAACGGATTTTGATGGTGCCCTATTTAACGTGAATGCAGCAAGCATAACCCCAAAATGATAGCGGTAAATTAGTAAGAGACATCATAGATCGCACCATATTTAGTAAAGTACAATTACGACGTTCGGACACACCATTACGCTGTGGTGTTCCGGGTGGCGTGAGTTGCGAAACTATTCCGCATTGTTTCAAATGAAGACCAAACTCGTAACTCAAATATTCTCCTCCACGATCAGATCGTAGAAACTTTATTTTCTTGTTACGATGATTTTCAACTTCACTCTAAAATTCTTTGAACTTTTCAAATGTTTCGGACTTATGTTTCATTAAGTAGATATACCCATATCTGCTTAAATCATCTGTGAAGGTGGGAAAATAATGATACCCGCCGTGAGCCTCAATATTCATCGGACCACACACATCTGTATGTATGATTTCCAACAAATCTGTTGGTCGCTCCATAGTTCCGGAGAACGGCGTTTTAGTCATCTTACCCATGAGGCACGGTTCGCAAGTACCAAGTGATTCATAATCAAGTGGTTCCAAAAGTCCATCAGTATGGAGTTTCTTCATGCGCTTTATACTGATATGACCTAAACGGCAGTGCCACAAATAATTTGCACTATCATTATCAACTCTGCATCTTTTGGCTTCAATATTATGAATATGTGTATCACTACTATCGAGATTCAATAGAAATAGACCACTCTTCAAGGGTGCATGACCATAAAAGATATTACTCATATAAATAGAACAACCATTATTTTCTGGTTTAAATGAATAACTGTCTCGCATCAAACAAGATCTAGATATAATGTTCATGCTCAACGCTGGCACCAAATAACAATTATTCAGGTCTAAAACTAATCCCGAAGGTAGATGTAGAGGTAGTGTGCCGACTACAATCACATCGACTTTGGAACCATTTCCCACACGCATCATCACCTCGTCCTTAGCCAATCTTCGCTTAATCCGTAGCCCCTGTTTCAAGTTACAAATATTAGCAACAGAACCGGTATCAAATACCTAGGTGCTACTGCAAGCATTAGTAAGGTACACATCAATAACATGTATCTCACATATACCTTTGTTCACCTTACCATCCTTCTTATCCGCCAAACACTTGGGGCAGTTCCGCTTCCAGTGACCAGCCTGCTTGCAGTAGAAGCACTCAGTCTCAGGCTTAGGTCCAGACTTGGGTTTCTTCTCTTGAGCAGCAACTTGTTTGCCATTCTTCTTGAGGTTCCCCTTCTTCTTCCCTTTACCCTTTTTCTTGAAACTGGTGGTCTTATTGACCATCAACACTTGATGCTCCTTCTTGATTTCTACCTCCGCAGCCTTTAGCATCGCGAAGAGCTCGGGAATTGTCTTATTCATCCCTTGCATATTATAGTTCATCACGAAGCTTTTGTAGCTTGGTGGCAGTGATTCAAGAACTCTGTCAATGACACTATCAACAGGAAGATTAACTCCCAGTTGAGTCAAGTGATTATGATACCCAGACATTTTGAGTATATGTTCACTGACATAACTATTCTCCTCCATCTTGCAGCTATAGAACTTATTGGAGACTTCATATCTCTCAATCCGGGCATTTGCTTGAAATATTAACTTCAATTCCTGGAACATCTCATATGCTCCATGACATTCAAAACGTCGTTGAAGTCTCGGTTCTAAGCCATAAAGCATGGCACACTGAACTATCGAGTAGTCATCAGCTTTACTCTGCCAAACGTTCTTAACGTTGTCAGCAGCATCTGCAGCACGCCTGGCACCAAGCGGTGCTTCCAGGACGTAATTCTTCTGTGCAGCAATGAGGATAATCCTCAAGTTACGGACCCAGTCTGTGTAATTGCTACCATCATCTTTCAACTTTGCTTTCTCAAGGAACACATTAAAATTCAATGGAACAACAACACAAGTCATCTATCTAGAATCAACATAGACAAGCAAGAAACTATCAGGTACTAAGTTCATGATAAATTTAAGTTCAATTAATCATATTACTTAAGAACTCCCACTTAGATAGACATCCCTCTAATCCTCTAAGTGATCACGTGATCCAAATCAACTAAACCATGTCCGATCATCGCGTGAGATGGAGTAGTTTGAATGGTGAACATCACTATGTTGATCATATCTACTATATGATTCACGCTCGACCTTTCGGTCTCAGTGTTCCGAGGCCATATCTGTTATATGCCAGGCTCGTCAAGTTTAACCTGAGTATTCCGCGTGTGCAACTGTTTTGCACCTGTTGTATTTGAACGTAGAGCCTATCACACCCGATCATCACGTGGTGTCTCAGCACGAAGAACTTTCGCAACGGTGCATACTCAGGGAGAACACTTATATCTTGATAATTTAGTGAGAGATCATCTTATAATGCTACCATCAATCAAAGCGAGATAAGATGCATAAAAGTAAACATCACATGCAATCAATATAAGTGATATGATATGGCCATCATCTTCTTGTGCTTGTGATCTCCATCTTCGAAGCACCGTCATGATCACCATCATCACCGGCGCGACACCTTGATCTCCATCGTAGCATCGTTGTCGTCTCTCCAACTTATGCTTCTATGACTATCGATGCCGCTTAGTGATAAAGTAAAGCATTACAGGGCGTTTGCATTGCATACAATAAAGCGACAATCGTATGGCTCCTGCCAGTTGCCGATAACTCGGTTACAAAACATGATCATCTGATACAATAAAATATAGCATCATGCCTTGACCATATCACACCACATCATGCCCTGCAAAAACAAGTTAGACGTCCTCTACTTTGTTGTTGCAAGTTTTACGTGGCTGCTACGGGCTGAGCAAGAACCGTTCTTACCTACGCATCAAAACCACAACGATAGTTCGTCAAGTTAGTGTTATTTTAACCTTCTCAAGGACAGGGCGTAGCCACACTCGGTTCAACTAAAGTTGGAGAAACTGACACCCGCCAGCCACCTGTGTGCAAAGCACGTCGGTAGAACCAGTCTCGCGTAAGCGTACGCGTAATGTCGGTCCGGGCCGCTTCATCCAACAATACCGCCGAACCAAAGTATGACATGCTGGTAAGCAGTATGACTTGTATCGCCCACAACTCACTTGTGTTCTACTCGTGCATATGACATCTACGCATAGAACCTGGATCGGATGCCACTGTTGGGGAACGTAGTAATTTCAAAAATTTCCTACACACACGCAAGATCATGGTGATTCATAGCAACGAGAGGGGAGAGTTTGTCCACGTACCCTCGTAGACCGAAAGCGGAAGCGTTAGCACAACGCGGTTGATGTAGTCGTACGTCTTCACGATCCGACCGATCAAGTACCGAACGCACGGCACCTTCGAGTTCTGCACACGTTCAACTCGATGACGTCCCTCGAACTCCGATCCAGCCGAGTGTTGAGGGAGAGTTTCGTCAGCATGACGGCGTGGTGATGATGATGATGTTCTACCGACGCAGGGCTTCTCCTAAGCACCGCTACGATATGATCGAGGTGGATTATGGTGGAGGGGGGCACCGCACACGGCTAAGAGATCAATTGTTGTGTCTATGGGGTGCCCCCTCCTCCGTATATAAAGGGGGGGAGGAGGAGAGGGCCGTCCAAGGGGGTGGCGCGTCTTAGGAGGGGGAAACCTACTCCAAGTAGGTTTGCCCCTCCCTTTCCTAATCCAAGAAGGAGGGGGAAGGAAGGAGTGGGAGAGGGGAAAAGCAAGGGGGGCGCCGCGCCCCCTTTCCTTGTCCTATTCGGACTCAAGGGGAGGGGCGCGCCTCTTGCCCTGGCCGGCCCCTCTCTCTCTCCACTAAGGCCCAATAAGGCCCATTAGTTCCAGGGAGGGTGGGGTTCCGGTAACCCTCGGTACTCCGATAAATGTCTGAAACCTTCCGAAACCTTTCCGGTGTCAAAACATAGTCGTCCAATATATCGATCTTTATGTCTCGACCATTTCGAGACTCCTCTTCATGTCCGTGATCACATCCGGGACTCCGAACTACCTTCAGTACATCAAAACATATAAACTCACAATATAACCGTCATCTAACTTTAAGCGTGCGGACCCTACGGGTTCGAGAACTATGTAGACATGACCGAGACATGTCTCTGGTCAATAACCAATAGCGGAACCTGGATGCTCATATTGGCTCCTACATATTCTATGAAGATCTTTATCGGTCAAACCGCATAACATACGTTGTTCCCTTTGTCATCGGTATGTTACTAGCCGGAGATTCGATCGTCGGTATCTCAATACCTAGTTCAATCTCATTACCGGCAAGTCTCTTTACTCGTTCCATAATACATCATCCCACAACTAACTCATTAGTTGCATTTCTTGCAAGGCTTATAGTGATGTGCATTACCGAGTGGGCCTAGAGATACCTTTCCGACAATCGGAGTGACAAATCCCAATCTCGAAATACGCCAACGATAACCCACAAGTATAGGGGATCGCAACAGTTTTCGATAAGTAAGAGTGTCAAACCCAACGAGGAGCTAAAGGTAGAACAAATATTCCTCAAGTTCTATCGACCACCGATACAACTCTACGCACGCTTGACGTTCGCTTTACCTAGAACAAGTATGAAGCTAGAAGTACTTTGTAGGTGTTTTCGGAAAGGCTTGCAAGAAAGTAAAGAGCACGAAAATAAAACTAGGGGCTGTTAAGGTAAAGAAGCAACTAAAGTAAATATAGCGAGTGTGGAAAAGCGGTGGTAGGAGTTGCGGAATTGCCCCTTAAGAAATTGACTACTTTACTAGACCGATAGCAAGTATTATGTGGGAGAGGCCACTGCTAGCATGTCATCCCTGACTTGGAATTCTATGCACTTATGATTGGAACTATTAGCAAGCATCCGCAACTACTAATGTTCATTAAGGTAAAACCCAACCATAGCATTAAGATATATTGGTCCCCCTTCAATCCCGTATGCATCAATTTCTATGCTAGGTTGAAGCTTCTGTCACTCTTGCCCTCCAATACATAGTCCTATCAACATACAACTAACCCTAGGGTGTGATCCATGCACGCAATCATATGATGGGCACCAAAGGACAGCAACATAACCACAAGCAAATTAAATCAATCATAGCAATTCATCAACCACCGATAGGACAACGAAAATCTACTCAAACATCATAGGATGGCAACACATCATTGGATAATAATATGAAGCATAAAGCACCATGTTCAAGTAGAGGGTACAGCGAGTTGCGGGAGAGTGGACCGTTGTAGATAGAGGGGGGAAGGTGATGGAGATGTTGGTGAAGATGGCGGAGGTGTTGGTGTAGATTGCGGTGATGATGATGATGGCCACGGCAGCGTTCCAGCGCCACCGAAAGAGAAGGGGAGAGGGGGGCCCTTCGTTTTCTTCTTCCTTGACCTCCTCCCTAGATGGGAGAAGGGTTTCCCCTCTGGTCCTTGGCCTCCATGGCATGGGAGGGGCGAGAGCCCCTCCGAGATTGGATCTGTCTCTCTGTTTCTCTCTGGTTCTGCGTTCTCGTCTGGCTCTGTTTCACCGTTTTGTATATATATGGAGATCCGTAACTCCGATTGACCTGAAACCTTCGCCATGATTTTTTTCCAAATATTAGCTTTCTTGCGGCAAAAGAAGAGTGTCAACCGCCTTACGGTGGGCTCACGAGGGTAGGGGGCGCCCTAAGGGGAGGAGCGCGCCCCCCTGCCCCGTGACCACCTCGGGCACTGGTTCGCGTTGATTTTCCTTCCGAATTTTCCATATTTTCCAAAAATAAGCTCCGTCCGTTTTTATCCCGTTTGGACTCCATTTGATATGGATATTTTGCGAAACCAAAAACATGCAACAGACAGGAACTGGCACTGGGCACTGGATCAATATGTTAGTCCCAAAAATAATATAAAAAGTTGCCAAAAAGTATATGAAAGTTGAATAATATTGGCATGGAACAATCAAAAAATATAGATACGACGGAGACGTATCAGCACCCCCAAGCTTAATTCCTGCTCATCCTCGAGTAGGTAAATGATAAAAAAGATAATTTTTGATGTGGAATGCTACCTAGCATAATCTTGATCATATGTCTAATCATGGCATGAATATTAAGACACGAGTGATTCAAAGCAATAATCTATCTTTTGACATAAAGACAATAATACTTCAAGCCCACTAATAAAGCAATCATGTATTTTCAAAATAACATGGCCAAAGAAAGTTATCCCTACAAAATCATATAGTCTGGCTATGCTCCATCTTCACCACACAAAATATTCACATCATGCACAACCCCGATGACAAGCCAAGCAATTGTTTCATACTTTTGACGTTCTCAAACCTTTTCAACTTTCACGCAATACATGAGCATGAGCCATGGACATAGCACCATAGGTGGAATAGAATATGATGGTGGAGAAGAAAAAAGGAGAAGATAGTCTCACATCAACTAGGCGTATCAACGGGCTATGGAGATGCCCATCAATATATATCAATGTGAGTGAGTAGGGATTGCCATGCAACGGATGCACTAGAGCTATAAGTATATGAAAGCTCTAACTGAAACTAAGTGGGTGTGCATCCAACTTGTTTGCTCATGAAGACCTCAGGCATTTGAGGAAGCCCATCATCGGAATATAGAAGCCAAGTTCTATAATGAAAATTCCCACTAGTATATGAAAGTTATAACTCAAGAGACTCTCTATATGAAGAACATGGTGCTACTTTGAAGCACAAGTGTGGAAAAAGGATAGTAGCACTGCCCCTTCTCTCTTTTTCTCTCATTTTTTTGTTTTTTTGGTGGGCTTATTTGGCCTCTTTTTTTTATTTGGGCTTCTTTGGCCTCTTTTATTTTTTTTGTAAAGTCCGGAGTCTCATCCCGACTTATGTGGGAATCATAGTCTCCATCATCCTTTCCTCACTGGGGCAATGCTCTAATAATGATGATCATCACACTTTTATTTACTTACAACTCGATATTACAACTCGATACTAGAACAAAGATATGACTCTATATGAGTGCCTCCAGAGGTGTACCGGGATGTGCAATGATCTAGCGTAGCAATGACATCAAAAAACGGGCAAGCCATGAAAACATCATGCTAGCTATCTTACGATCATGCAAAGCAATATGACAATGAATGCTCAAGTCGTGTATATGATGATGATGGAAGTTGCATGGCAATATATCTCGGAATGACTATGGAATGCCATGATAGGTAGGTATGGTGGCTGTTTTGAGGAAGGTATATGGTGGGTTTATGGTACCGGCGAAAGTTGCGCGGTACTAGAGAGGCTAGCAATGGTGGAAGGGTGAGAGTGCGTATAATCCATTGACTCAACATTAGTCATAAAGAACTCACATACTTATTGCAAAAATCTATTAGTCATCGAAACAAAGTACTACGCGCATGCTCCTAGGGGGATAGATTGGTAGGAAAAGACCATCGCTCGTCCCCGACCGCCACTCATAAGGAAGGCAATCGATAAATAAATCATGCTCCGACTTCATCACATAACGGTTCACCGTACGTGCATGCTACGGGAATCACAAACCTCAACACAAGTATTTCTACAATCCACAACTACCCACTAGCATGACTCTAATATCACCATCTTTATATCGCAAAACTATTGCAAGGAATCAAACATATCATATTCAGTGATCTCCAAGTTTTATGTAGGATTTTATGACTAACCATGTGAATGACCAATTCCTATCATCTCTCTAAACAGATATAAGTGAAGCAAGAGAGTTTAATTCTTTCTACAAAAGATATGCCCACGCTCTAACAAATATAAGTGAAGCAAAAGAGCATTCTACAAATGACGGTTGTCTAAGTGAAGAGAAACAGGCAATCCAAACTTCAAATGATATAAGTGAAGCACATGAAGCATTCTATAAAGCCATACTCAAAGAATATAAGTGAAGTGCAAAGAGCATTGTCTAAATCAACCGAGGACTATCTCATACCAGCATGGTGCAAAAAAGAAACATGAAAACTAAAGCAAAGACGCTCCAAGATTGCACATATCGCATGAACGAAACGAATCCGAAAACATACCGATACTTGTTGAAGAAAGAGGGGATGCCTCCCCAGCATCCCCAAGCTTAGACGCTTGAGTTTCCTTGAATATTTACTTGGGGTGCCTCGGGCATCCCCAAGCTTGAGCTCTTGCCTCTCTTCCTTCTTCTCACATCGAGACCTTCTCGATCATCGAACACTTCATCCACACAAAACTTCAACAGAAAACTCGGTAAGATCCGTTAGTATAATAAAGCAAATCACCACTATAAGTACTATTGCAAACCAATTCATATTTTGTTTTTGCATTGGGTCTACTGTAATATAACTTTTTCATGGCTTAATCCACTGATATAAATTGATAGCTTCATCAAAACAAGCAAACTATGCATCAAAAACAGAATCTGTCTAAAACAGAACAGTCTGTAGCAATCTGAACATTCACCATACTTCTGATACTTGAAAAAATCTTCCAAAATTAGGAAAAATAAAAAAAAATTGTGGGAAGACAGTGCAAAAAGAATCAGAACTATTTGACGTTCCAGCTAAAAATGTAAAATCGCGCACTGCAGCCAAAGTTTCTGTCCTGCACCGTACAAACCATCAAGCAAATGTAAACATCCTAAAGGCAAACATTGGCACATTATTTTTATAATACAATGGAATTGTACAAGGGGATAATTATTTTTATTGAAAAGTTTCTGTAATTGAGATTCACAAAGTTGTCGTGAGCATGAACAAAGTTCAAGGAGCTCTCCCACTTCAACAATGCTTGTCTTTCTTACTTTCGCTTTCCTTTTTGAAAAAGTTTTGGGTTCCCCTCTTTATTTTTATTGTTTTTAAACTATATGAAAGCACTCAACAGAAATAAATGACTCTCTAAAACTTCCTGGTTGTCTCCCTGGCAGCGCTTTCTTTAAAGCCATTAAGCTAGGCATATAGTGCTCAAGTAGTGAATCCACCCGGATCCCAAGGTATATCAAAGCCAATTTTAATTAACAATGATTTGTAATTTAGTAGTGAGCACAAAGCAACATATATTAAGCAATGAAGAAGTCTAACTCTCTTCCTATGCATCGGCATGTCATAAAAGAACAATTCATGCACGCATAGTAAAGGCCAATGCATAGTATAAACAGTTTCTTGCAATTTTATCATGTTGGAAACATAGAGAGGTGGAGATATAGTTCCTCTCTCATAATAATTGCAAGTAGGAGCAGCAAGCACATGCATATTATATCTATCGAAATCATCATGTGCAACGATAAAAGGCAACCCATCAATATAATCCTTAATAAGTGCAAACTTCTCCGATATAGTGTAGTTTGGAGAATTCAAAAAGATAATAGGACTATCATGTGTGGGTGCAATAGCAACAATTTCATGTTTAACATAAGGAACTATAGCAAGTTCATCTCCATAAGCATAATTCATATTGGCATCTTGGCCACAAGCATAGCAAGAATCATCAAAAAGGGATATTTCAAGAGAATCAATGGGATCATAACAATCATCCTTCGGTAAGCACAAAGGGGAATTAAACAATGTATGAGTTGAAGAGTTACTCTCATTAGAAGGTGGGCACGGGTGATCAATCCGCTCTTCCTCCTTTTGTTCTTCGCTCACCTCCTCATCTTTTTCATCCAATGAGCTCACAGTGTCATCAACTTCTTCTTCCATAGACTCCTGCAAAATATTAGTCTCTTCTTGGACAGCGGAGTATTCCTCAATATATTGTTTAACATAGGTGTTAGAAGCATAATTATCATAGCAATATTTAAGTATAGCAAAATTTTCAGATTTGTGAAAAGTAGCACCATACTTTTCAATCAAAGAAGCAATTTCATAAGCACCCTCAAAAGCAACAAATTCTTCAATTTTTTGAACATTATAGTAATTGTAAACACCCTTAGCATACGAAGATACAATTTCATTATCACTAAACTCACATTGATAGGGAAGGTGTTTCTTAGGGTTTTCAGAACAACAAGTAAAATCATATATTTCACATAAATTCTAAGCATAGCATTGCAAACGTTGAATTTGACCCCATAATAGTTTCCCTTTTTCAGATATACGGTGTCGCACATAACAAGCATACTCATCTAAAGATTTGCCCTCAACTAAGCTAGTTGGGGTTTCAGCACGAGCACATAGGGATCGAAGATGATCCAAGTAATAAGCTTCAGCAGTGTGATAGATTTTGATTGGTTCTTCAACCATTGGTTCAGTAGGTACAACTATTTTTTTTGGTATTTTGCATTTCCTACCCATAACTAGAGGTAGAAAACAACTAAGAACAACAAATAAAAATTACTTAGTGATAAAGCAAACAAGCACACACGAGAATATTCACCCCACGCTATTGCTCCCCGGCAACGGCGCCAGAAAAAGGTCTTGATAACCCACAAGTATAGGGGATCGCAACAGTTTTCGATAAGTAAGAGTGTCGAACCCAACGAGGAGCTAAAGGTAGAACAAATATTCCCTCAAGTTCTATCGACCACCGATACAACTCTACACACGCTTGATGTTCGCTTTACCTAGAACAAGTATGGAGCTAGAAGTACTTTGTAGGTGTTTCCGGAAAGGCTTGCAAGAAAGTAAAGAGCACGAAAATAAAACTAGGGGCTGTTAAGGTAAAGAAGCAACTAAAGTAAATATAGCGAGTGTGGAAAAGTGGTGGTAGGAGTTGCGGAATTGCCCCTTAAGCAATTGACTACTTCACTAGACCGATAGCAAGTATTATGTGGGAGAGGCCACTGCTAGCATGTCATCCCTGACTTGGAATTCTATGCACTTATGATTGGAACTATTAGCAAGCATCCGCAACTACTAATGTTCATTAAGGTAAAACCCAACCATAGCATTAAGATATATTGGTCCCCCTTCAATCCCGTATGCATCAATTTCTATGCTAGGTTGAAGCTTCTGTCACTCTTGCCCTCCAATACATAGTCCTATCAACATACAACTAACCCTAGGGTGTGATCCACGTGCGCAATCATATGATGGGCACCAAAGGACAGCAACATAACCACAAGCAAATTAAATCAATCATAGCAATTCATCAACCACCGATAGGACAACGAAAATCTACTCAGACATCATAGGATGGCAACACATCATTGGATAATAATATGAAGTATAAAGCACCATGTTCAAGTAGAAGGTACAACGGGTTGCGGGAGAGTGGACCGCTGTAGATAGAGGGGGGAAGGTGATGGAGATGTTGGTGAAGATGGCGGAGGTGTTGGTGTAGATCGCGGTGATGATGATGATGGCCACGGCAGCGTTCCGACGCCACCGGAAGAGAAGGGGAGAGGGGGGGCCCTTCGTCTTCTTCTTCCTTGACCTCCTCCCTAGATGGAAGAAGGGTTTCCCCTCTGTTCCTTGGCCTCCATGGCATGGGAGGGGCGAGAGCCCCTCCGAGATTGGATCTGTCTCTCTGTTTCTCTCTGGTTCTGCGTTCTCGTCTGGCTTTGTTTCACCGTTTCATATATATATGGAGATCCGTAACTCCGATTGGCCTGAAACCTTCACCGTGATTTTTTTCCGAATATTAGCTTTCTTGCGGCAAAGAAGAGTGTCAACCGCCTTACGGTGGGTTCACGAGGGTAGGGGGCGCGCCCCCCTGCCTCGTGACCACCTCGGGCACTGGTTCGCGTTGATTTTTCTTTCGAATTTTCCATATTTTCCAAAAATAAGCTCCGACCGTTTTTTATCCTGTTTGGACTCCGTTTGATATGGATATTCTGCGAAACCAAAACATGCAACAGACAGGAACTAGCACTGGGCACTGGATCAATATGTTAGTCCTAAAAATAATATAAAAAGTTGCCAAAAAGTATATGAAAATTGAATAATATTGGCATGGAACAATCAAAAATTATAGATACGACGGAGACGTATCACCAACCCAACAAGTACCTTTGGAGACACCTGTAGAGCACCTTTATAATCACCCATTTACGTTGTGACGTTTGGTAGCACACAAAGTGTTCCTCCGGTAAACGGGAGTAGCATAATCTCATAGTCATAGGAACATGTATAATTCATGAAGAAAGCAATAGCAACAAAGTAAACAATCAAGTTCTAAGCTAACGGAATGGGTCAAGTCAGTCACATCATTCTCCTAATGATGTGACCCCGTTAATCAAATGACAACTCTTTGTCTATGGTCAGGAAACATAACCATCTTTGATCAACGAGCTAGTCAAGTAGAGGCATACTAGTGACATTCTGTTTGTCTATCTATTCACACATGTATCATGTTTCCGGTTAATACAATTCTAGCATGAATAATAAACATTTATCATGATATAAGGAAATAAACAATAACTTTATTATATTTCCTTCAGGTATCTCAATACCTAGTTCAATCTCGTTACCAGCAAGTCTCTTTACCCGTTCCGTAATGCATCATCCCGCAACTAACTCATTAGTCACATTGCTTGCAAGGCGTATAGTGATGTGCATTACCGAGAGGGCCCAGAGATACCTCTCCGATACACGGAGTGACAAATCCTAATCTTGATCTATGCCAACTCAACAAACACCATCGGAGACACCTTTAGAGCATCTTTATAGTCACCCAGTTATGTTGTGACGTTTGATAGCACACTAAGTGTTCCTCCGGTATTTGGGAGTTGCATAATCTCATAGTCATAGGAACATGTATAAGTTATGGAGAAAGCAATAGCAATAAACTAAACGATCATAGTGCTAAGCTAATGGATGGGTCAAGTCAATCACATCATTCTCCAATGATGTGCTCCCGTTCATCAAATAACAACTCATGTCTATGGTTAGGAAACTTAACCATCTTTGATTAACAAGCTAGTCAAGTAGAGGCATACTAGTGACACTCTATTTGTCTATGTATTCACACATGTACTAAGTTTTCGGTTAATACAATTCTAGCATGAATAATAAACATTTATCATGATATAAGGAAATATAAATAACAACTTTATTATTGCCTCTAGGGCATATTTCCTTCGTCGCCATCAGCATTAACTCCTTGTCCCCCTGCCCTCCCTCGAAAGCGCCACCACACCATCGGATCCAATCCAACCATCTCCCCCAGCACCTGCCTCGAGGCCCTTCCTCTCCCCGTTGGTTCGCTTTCTCTGATCCTCACAAAACCACCGCGCTCTCTTCCCACCCGCGTGGGGAGAGAGGCACTCCATTCAATATGATCCAACGATGGCTAAAAACAAACGACTTCTTCTCCGTTTCGTGATACAAAGCTGGGCTAGGATGTGGTCTGTGCCGATGACAGCGGTGCTTGCAGGCACCATTACCTTGATGGAGTTGTCATCAATGCAGTTCTAGTCATGTTGCCCTTGTTGCTCCGATGGAAACCACATGTCCGAGTTGTCTCTGACCGGGTGATGCCCGCACTTCTGCCATGGTTTCCTCTTGAGGACATCCCTTTGGAGCTAGTCCCGACTGGAGGGGGCCGTGGTTGGTGGGTTGTGGTAGTCGACACTTCGGTGTGTTCACCGATTCATCGTGGGATGGTTGCTGCGGTGAGGATCGTGCGGCAAGATGACATGCGGCGGGCAGACTAGCTTCATGATTCTTCGCGGAGCCAACCCCGCGTAGTTCTTTATGGTGATTTTTCTCTCTTCATGTGGCTCCTCTCGGGCTTTGCGGCGTGAGCTTTGTCGGTGGCTGATTGCGGTGAAGTCGGAGTCGCTTGTCGAGGAGACGAGATGGCGTTGACGCCAATGCACCGCGCCAACAACGCTCTCTTCGCAGCGGTGTGAGTGTAGTGTATTGTTTGTGTACGTGATCAGCAGGTTGTGACGGTTTTAGCTCGGTTTCCCGCTAATTAACCGGACAACTCTTTCTTCTTCCCAGTCAGTGAAAAGGACAACTCTTTTGCCTTATTCAAAAAAAAAACCCTGCCAAATCTACATGAACACTGTCAGCCTCCTTGAATTCAATAAGCGCAATCAACAAGGTGACATACCCACCCAAAAGTCCAAGCGCATGGACGCTGACACCATCAGGGCACAGCATTGTTCACAATCACAGCATGAATACATGATGCAGACAGGCTGTCCACCGGGTCGTCTCTGCCACAGTTGCCACTGAACTTTTCCATTAAAAAAGACAGAAAGAAGGGGGACTCGAACCCTTCCCCCAACGGTCACTTCGTCGTCGTCTCGTCCCCGCCCGGATCGCCTGCCCTCCGACCAGCCCGCCCGGCCGCCCCTCATCGCCGGGGAGGCCCCCCTCCAATCCCACGCGAGCGGCGACGAACCAAGGAGCAGCGAGGTCGAGGAGGAGGAGTCATCGCCATCAGCATTAACTCCCTGCCCTCCCTCGAAAGCGCCACCACACCACCGGATCCAATCCAACCACCTCCCCCGGCGCCCGCCTCGAGGCCGCTCTCTCTCCCCGTAGGTTCGCTTTCTCCAATCCTCACCGAATCCGCCGCGCCCTTTTCCCACCCGCGGCCCGCCCCGCCGGGCCATGCCCCTGCCGCCGGAGCAGCAGCAGCCGCGATGGCGCGTTGCGGCGTGGAGGTGATCGCCAGCAGGGGCTGCTCCAGGCTGCTCCTCCCCGGGATGCAGCCCTCCTCGGCCTCCGCCGCCTCCTCCTCCGTCTCGGCCTCCCGCTCCGCCGCGGCCGCTGCCCCTGCCGCCCGGCGCCCGCCCGACGGGCCCTTCGCCGGCCTGGTCGTCTGCGTCACGGGGCTGTCTAAAGGTGAATTGTTTGCTTCTCGAATTTGGCCTGGGATGGCTTCATAGGCGAATTATTTGCTTCTCGATTTCAGGGGTTTTGATGTGGTTTGGGGAATTTTTGTGTTTGTATCTCTTCTGCAGAGGCCAGGAGTCAGGTGAAGGAGGCCGCTGAGAGGCTGGGAGGCGAGTACAGCGGCAGCTTGCACCCCAAATGCACTCACCTCGTGGTGCAGATATCCTTGCCATTGTCTGTTTTTCTTTTCTTTTCTTTTCAACATCATCCACTGTTATGCTTGTTTCTCAAAATTCAGGTTACCAGTTTATCAAAGAAAAAAATATTCAGGCTGCCATGCTTGTGCTTCCTTAACACGCAGCACAGCTTCGCCGGCCGCAAGTTTGAGCACGCTCTCAAGCATGGTCCCAGGAATGGCCTTTTTGTTGTCACGCTGGGCTGGTTTGTCGACTGTGTTCGAAGGAACAGTAAGACAGGCTCCATCAATACTTCTTCCTGTTCTGTTCCTGCCCGGTTACCAGTGCATCATCTGGTTCTGATTTATGGTGTTTCTGCTACAGTGAGGCTGGACGAATCCTTGTACAGTATCAAGAATATTGGGGAGAATGGCCTGCCGCTTGGGGAATCCAACCGGCTTGTTGGACTTCCTGTTAACGAGAAGTCATGCCTTCCACCAATGATTTTTCAAGACAAAGCATGCTCAGACACAACACGTAAGCACCAGCTTCAGGCTCATAGAGAAGAACCTGAACATGATGTGTTCATTTTTACGAATGACACAATCTACATTGACCCTGGGATATCTGGTGAGATGAAGAAGAAGGTATGTCCATGTCAATTGTTGCTTCATTCCATAATGGCTGACACTCTACCACCCACATGTTTCAGAAAGGAAATTACTATTTTCTGGTTGCTCCTGTTGATAGAGTGTAATCAGCCAAATGGGCAAGAGAATTACTTAACAGTTAACAGTTAACACTTTGTTTGAAGAGCATTCAGCCAAATGATGCAGTGGCTGTTCTCTAATTTTTTTAGTCTACAAGCATCACTAAATTTCCACTCTTTCATTGGAATCATCTTCACGCGACATCCCTTGCTAAATTGCACGAATGATTTTTAAATAAAATGCATTTTATCTGCAGATATCGGATGCTGCTACGAGTGAAGATGCAAAATTATTGGACCACTGGTTTATTGGTTGCCATGCCACATATGTTGTGTGTGAGGATGCTTCTGTCAAGAGATATGTTGGCCACTCAGATAACATTGTAACTGTAAGTATTACTGAATTACTGCAATAATATCCTCTTGTGTTCCCACACTCCTAACTTACTTTAGGACCATTGTGTACTATTTAACACTTTCTGCTTGAATGTTTCAGCCGTTTTGGATCTTGAAAACAGTGAAGGAAAAGAACTTGCAGCGCCTGGTCCATTTGTCTTCAGACCTAGCTAGACATGTGGCAGTGGTTCTAGAAAATTTCCACACATCTCAAGAGGTATTTTATGCCATGTACTCTTGTGGACAAACCTGAATCTAGTCTTTTGTTATCCAAAGTTTTCCTTTCAACAAATTGGGGAAAGAGGTCTTTAGTTTTGGTTTCTAGAAAGGTAGGGTTAGGATTTTTCACATCAACCTTTTTAGGTGTTTCACCGCGTCTTCTTTTTTTTGGTGTTGAAACGAAACAAGAAAAGACAAATTGGTATCTGCATGCATTTTACATCTGCAACTCCTACCTGTCTTTATAAAAGAGAACAACTTTGGAGTAAGTTTTGTTGTCTTTATGATGTCCCCCCCCCCCCCCCCCCCCCCCCCCGCGTCTCCAAATAATGGAGTACAGTGCGGAATCAATAACAAACAGCCGACCTTTGGTACATCTACGGGCTGTCTTATACGGATTGCAATCTACAGGCTGAGGTGGCATGAGCTAACTGGAAGCTGGGGATCCCTGCAGTTAAAAATCAGAGGGGGGGGGGGGATAGAACAGTTTATTTTCTCTTATTCCTTAATTTTTTATTTGTAATAGGTTTGTTTTCTTAAAAACAAGGATTTATTTTCTATATTTGGACTCTTCATTGGTTACGTTGGATCTTCTGTTCTTTTAGAATACGAAACTTGGGAGTGTTCCTTCTCTTAACTCCAGCGAACTGCCAACCCGAGGGGATATAAATGAGACTTGTCAGGAGAGGCAAAAATTTGTCGAGGCAGCGAAAAAGGATATTCGAGACCGCCGTGTTCGCCGTATGCAGGTAAGGAATGTTTCACCTATTTCAATATGATCTTCCTTTTCATTGTTAAAATATAAAGAGCCAGAAAATTATTTGTTATGTTTTCTTCCAGCATCAGACTGGTTGTTAGAAGAGTAATGCTAGAGTCAACGCCGGGGGGGGGGGGGGGGGGGGGGGGTTACAGGGTGGTTACGGGGTTGTTAGGATTGATTGGCTGAGATTTGATTAAGCGAGGTGGGCCCACTAGTGAAAACAGGGGGGAGCCAATTAGAGGAGAGCACGCATCATGGTCCGTGGTTTTTATCCATCTGTGTAGTATTATCGTTGTTAAAATATAGAAAAGCTCATCTCCTACGCATCTGGCAGTCACAGTTACCCAATTTCTTGTGAATTCCGACTAGTGTGACAATTAGGGGATGTTGGTACACCCTTACCTGTTAAGAAAAATAAATGCTTGCTTGAGAATATGTTTTAGAAAAATAGTTGGAAATAAAGAATTTGCTGATGCCATGATCCTATGCAGCATGTGTTATTTTCTAGTTAATGTTACTCCGCACTCCCAGTTCTGCCAAAGCTATGTGTTGAATTATCTACCTTTTTATTCATATTTGGGTCTTCTATATGAAACATTTTGATGAATGTCACATTATGGTTTTAAGCCAGTCATGTGAAGTACCAATCCATCCGCTCACACCTGTCACACTTCTGGATTCAATCTGCTGGACAATATCTGAGCCGGTTTCATCTGCAAGTATTTATATGGATTCTTCATGGTCTGAAGATGCCGATGAGCAGCAAAGCACTACCTATTTTGGTGCAGATGGGGATGGAAAGGATCGAGACCACTCAGCTGATAATTTGTCTCGCCCGCTAAGAGAAAGGTAATAATAACTTCTTGAATCAACCAAAACTCTGTAACCTTTTTCCCTAATAGCTCCGTTTTGTTGTTTCAGTGAGAGAAGTGAGGTGATTTTTAAGAACCATTTCTTTACCATACTCTTCCCTCTCGATCGTTTTGGCGAGCTTGGACCTTCTTCAAGGACATTCTTCAGCAATGGTGGCTTCACACGCGAACAAGTGTTGGATCATATCTACAATTTCTACCAGGTATTTTATTTTGGGGGGTCATAGACCAGAAGTATCCCACAACACACTTCTGGTGTAACTGTGGTTCAGATTTGGTGTGGGAGTTTGTGGTAAAAGATCTCCTCTTTGTGCAGGAGAACATGTCTACCGACGAGATCAATGTAGCCCTGCACACGGATTCACGGCATGCCGATCGGCTTCGTTCCCTGTACGCAAGCGCTGAATGCGCAGAACGAGGCTTTGTAGTAGCATTCAAAAGAATAGATTTTTTGGGAAGCCGGAGAAGTTTCGAGGCACTAAAGCGCCTTAGCAGAGAGAACAATAGCAATGTATATGAGCTTGTGATTAGGGCATGAACCGCACCCGTACTCGGTGCCATTTAGGAAAATTTGTTTGTTTCTTACAGGATGTACTGTGCCATGTCCATGGTATGCAGAATAAAATTGTAGAGAATAATACACGGTTGAATGAAAAGGGTTATGTTGTAGTATTTTGTGCTTTCTATCCTTCAAACCTCAATCATGTTCGAAGAGATTTCGGAGTGAACATGGATGACTTCAGAAATTTTCGACCGTCAGTAAAAAACAGTAATCTTGAATACATTTTAGCATGTACGGTATAAAGATGAAAGCTCTGGTAGTATAAATAGCAACCTAGTTGGTGGGACTGTACATCCACTACCCCAACTTATGAGCTAAGCTCACTTCTTATTGCTGCTAAGATCTGGTAACTACTACATACTCCCTGTGTAAAGAAATATAAGAGCGTTAGATCACGACTTTAGTTATCTAAACGCTCTTATATTTCTTTACGGAGGGAGTACATTTTTTCAAACTCCTTTTGTATGTCAGCTATGTACTGTGGCAGCTGACCTCACAACACTGTTGAAAACTTCAGGGGAACCCTTACATATCCATTCTCACCAAGGTGTTCACCACCTCTCTCATGGAAGGCCTCGACTGGCAAGCCGCCTGCGTGCAGGAAATGGCTAGATCAAGCAAGTCCAGTGCCTTGGCCTGCTCATCTTCAGGCCAGTACACAATCTCCTCATCCAGGCAGCTCATGGTGGCGGGGCGACGATCAGCCTGCTTCAGGTTCGATCTCATCCATGTCACGATGTCGACACCGTCTCCAAATGCAGGATCTACAGCCATCTTCCTGCACAGGAGCTCGAGCAGCACCACCCCGTAGCTGTACACGTCGCTCTTCTCGGTTAACCTCGTGGAGTATCCATGCTCTGAAAATCAATGGTGGTGATACTGATACATGTGCTAAATAAATCCTGAATTTTTCAGGCACTGTGATCTTACAGAATAAAGAGCTACAGACATGATGGCAAGGGAATGAATGGTACCTGGAGCGATGTAGCCGAGGGTGCCAACGATGACGGAGACCGTGGCGTCGGCGTCCTCGTCGCCGACGATCTTCCCCATGCCGAAGTCGGCGAGCTTGGGCACCATGTCGGCGTCCATCAGCACGTTGCTCGACTTGACGTCCCTGTGGATGATCATGGGCACGCAGTCCTGGTGCAGGTACGAGAGGCCCTGGGCCAGACCAAGGGCGATCTGATGCCGGACAGTCCAGTCGAGGGCCACCTGAGGCTTCCTCCCGTGCAGCAGCTCGAAGAGCGTCCCCTCCGGCATGTACTCGTAGAGGATCAGCCCGGCGCCGCCGCGGATGTGGTATCCGGCCATCCTGACGACGTTCCGGTGCCTCACCGTGTTGAGGATCTTCATCTCCACCGGGAACTTGCCGTGGGACAGGTCCACCGTCTTCACCGCCCACGCCCTCCCGAGCTTGCTCTGCGTGCGGTACACCGTGCCGTGCCGGCCTCGCCCGATCACGTACCTCTCGCTCCAGTTGTCGGTGGCCCGGAGGATGTCCTCGTAGGTCAGGTCTTCCGGCAGCTCCTCCGTCGAGTCCATGCTCCGGATCGAGACGCGCCGTGCCGACCGGCGCCGCGACGACCTCTTCGCGACGTGGCGGAGGAGGAACATGCTGGCGGCCATGATGGCGAGAGTTGGAAGCAGCAGTGCAACGATGATCCGTGCATTTTTGGCTCTGTTTTTCGGAGACTGGTTCTTCTTGGAGCATGGTGCACTGTCAGACTGAATGCAGAGGTGAGGGTTCCCTGAGAACCCTTCAGGCGACCGTGCTGCCAGCTTAGCCCAGCCGGCAGGGAGCTCGCCGGACAGCTCGTTGAACGACACGTTCACTGACAGAAGGGAGATCATGCTGCTCAGCTGCGGCGGGATCGGGCCGGACAGCGAGTTCTTGGACAGGTCCAGCACTTCCAGGTCCTGAAGGTTGCCGAGGCTGCTTGGGATCTGGCCGCTCAGTCTGTTGCTGCTCATGTTCAGGGTTTTAGAGATGTACTGAAGATTGCCCAAGCTGTGTGGGATGGCTCCTTCAAGAAGATTGTCACCAAGCTGCAGCTCGAGGAGGGCCTGCGTCGCGGCGAAGGAGTCCGGTACTGCTCCGGTGAGCTTGTTGCCGCCGAGTAGGAGGCTTTGCAGGCTGCCAAGAGCGGCGATCTCTGCCGGCAAACTTCCATTCAGAAGGTTGTTTCCAAGGTCTAGGCAGACAAGCCGTTTGCAGTTTCCTAGTTCATGTGGTATCGATCCACTCAACGTGTTCGACGACACTCGCAGGGTTACAAGGTTGCCCAGAGCGCCCAGCTCGCGGGGTATTGGACCGGAGAAGCCGTTGCGCGAGAGGTCGATCATGGTGAGGTTGCTCCATGAGCCGATCGCGCCTGGTATCCTGCCTTCAAGAAGGTTGTCGCTCATGTCGATGTACGACAGCCCTCTGTTCGTGCCCAGGTCTGCAGGTAAGCTCCCACTGATCCTGTTGTTGTTCAGGTTGATCCTGTACAGAGACTGGCATCTGGCAATCTCGCTGGGAAATCTTCCATGGAATCGGTTGTACCCAAGGTCAAGGATGGCGAGCTGGCCTCCGGTGCACAGGCCGGGAGGTACCGCTCCGTGGAAGCGGTTGCCGGTGAGGTCGACACGGAGGATCCCCGGCGTGGTGTTGAGCCCCAGGGCTTGTGGCAGCTCGCCGGTGAAGTTGTTGCTGTACAAGGTGATCTCTCTCAGGTTCCTCATGCCAGTGATGTCTGGATGTATCTCGCCACCTAGGCTGTTGTTGTTGAGGTACAGCTCCACCATGTCGGTCAGTTGCCACAGTGCCGGAGGAACCGGGCCGTGGAGCATGTTGTTGAACAGATACAGCTTCTGCAGCAGGCTGAGCTCGGTGATCTCCGGCGGTATCGTGCCGGAGAGGCTGTTGTTCTGGAGCTCAAGCTCCACCAGTCCCCGGCAGCTCCCGATTTCCGGCGGGATTCTCCCGGTGAGGCTGTTGTCCGCGACGGAGAGCTTCTGCAATAGGCTCAGATTGCCGATGGATTGTGGGACTGAGCCGGTGAAGCAGTTGCCGTTCAAGTAGAGCAGTGTCAAGGACTGGCACTGCCCGATTGTATGGGGGACGGAGCCTGTGAACCAGTTACTCGACACCACCAATTCTTCCAGGTTCAGAAGCTCGCCGATGCTTGCCGGCAATGCGCCGGTGAACGCGTTGTTGCCGAGGTATAGTTTCTGCAAGTTTGGCATGGAGGCGAAGAAATCGGGCACCTCGCCGCTGATGTTGTTGTTGGGCAGATAGAGGACGGTGAGGTTGCCGCAGTGCGCGAGGCTGCGGGGGAGCTCACCGGCGAGCTGGTTGGAGAAGAGGCTGAGGTAGAGCAGCCCGCACGGAGCTGAGAACTCCGGCACTGGGCCGGACAGGTTGTTGCTGCTCAGGTCCAGGTAGGTGAGCTCCGGGAGCGCGGCGAGCCCCGGCGGGATGGCGCCGGAGAGTGAGTTGGCGCTGAGGTCGAGGTACACGAGGAGCGAGGAGCCGGAGGGAGCGGCGGGGATCTCCCCGGTGAGCGCGTTGGTGTTGAGGTCGATCGTCCGGAGACGGCGCGAGGAGAGGAGCTCCGCGGGGACGGCGCCCGCGAGGAGGTTGAAGGCGAGGACGAGCGTGGTGACGGCGGAGCACGCGGCGAGCGCGGCGGGAACGGCACCCGTGAGGTTGTTCCGGCTGAGGTCGAGCGCGGCGAGCGCTGGGAGCGCGCAGAGGCGCGGCGCGGACGCGGCGAGCGCGCCGGAGAGCCCCGTGCTGGAGAGGTTGATCGCGGTCACGGCGCCGGCGGCGGAGCACGTGACGCCAAGAAACGCGCAGTGACGGTGGTGGCGGCGCCGGGAGATAGCGAAGGCGGAGGACGAGTTGCCGCCGGTCCGGTGGCGCCGCAGCCATGTCGGACGGAGGACGCGCTGGGCGGCCGGGGGAAGCGCGGCCACGAAGGAGAGCAGAACGGCCGTGGTGGAGCCGGTGCCGGCGGAGGTGTTCGACGGAAGGGGCTGCGCAATGGAGGCAACCAGAGGGACGAGGAGGAGCAGGAGGAAGGGGCGGCGCGACATGCGAGGGAGGTGCAGCAGCTTCCTGGTCTTTTGGGCGTTCGAGGAGGAGCAGGGTAGCCGCGGGAACGTGAAGTGGGGATAGAGACGGTGATACTCTGAAGAGACGATGTGGCATTGTCATTGTGGAGGCGGCATCGCCGGTGGGGCCGGGCTGGATGCGGAGATCGGCTGCGGCGGCCGGGGGGAGGCAGAACCATTGTGCTGCGTCTGATGGTTTGAAATTCGGAGATCCATAGGCATGCATGCACGCATTACATTATCAATGATTATATCAAATATTAAAATGTTGACCGGTGCTACCGCCCATCTCCCTCACCCATCATATCACGCAGGCAGGCGGGCAGCCTACAGACTCATCTCTTTCCGGTTTCCACTGCTGTTCTAGCTACCATCATATCGCGATGGACCGAGACGTCCGTGACGTGCGAGGGCGAGTCTCCTTCGCCGCCGATCTCACGAGGGGACTCTCCGATTCGCCGACGGGGAGATCGTCCTTCGACTAGGGGCGCTGCGTCTCGTGCTCCTAGACGAGCGAGGGTCATCGTGGATGCACGTTACCTCCGCGAGAGCGAATCCATCGACATAGGTGACGTGGTCTCGTTCCCTTGCCACTTCGCTAAGATCCGAGACCGCTCGTCGACGATGGGCTTGCCGCCGAGGAGGGGGGGGGGGGTGCGATGGAGGGAGCGGGACGGCCAGACGCGGTACACGGGAGTGGCGTGGGGCGATGCATGGATGGCCAGGTTCGTTGCGACACGGGTCCGACCTCCCGCCCCCACCCATCCATGGCGGATGTGCGACACGTGGGTGCGCATCCAGGCATCCATTCCCACCCGCGGGCGTGCTGTGAAGGTATAAAACCCTAGCCACGCCCGATGCTTGACCTAGACTTTGCCCTCACCCACTTCTGGATGGCGAAAAAAAACCCTAGATCGAGATCTACTGGTGATTGGGGGTGGTGGAGAGGCAAGGTAGGCGGAGACCCTCGATCCTTCGCGGAGGTGGCTGCCTCGCCTCCCATGGCGGCTGATGCGGGGCGCGGGTACCAGGGGGAGCGGCGCCAGGGCGTGGATGCGGGCCGTGCGGGTCGCGGATCGGGAAGGAACGCCGGCTGTGGTGGAGACAAGAGCAAGTACTCCTGGAAGTGGAGCGAGGACGACGGCGACCGCACCATCTCCGCCTCGTCCAACCTCGCCTCTGCTTCAGGCGACATCTCGCGCTGGGAAGCGGCGGCGGCGCCAAGGCGCCATGAACCCCAGGATGGAGGTGTCTGGGTGGAGAAGAAGCGCTCAACAACGACATCGGAGGACACAAGGAGCGGGCGTCAAACATCCTCCCCGATCCGCCGGCCACATGGAAAGCAGAATATCTCTCAGGTGCCTCCTACAAAAAATCCCATCCCCTGCCCTATCTGCAAATCACATGAACACCCCCCTGCTCGATGCCCTCAAGCTTTCTGTGAGCGATGTAACAACCTAGGGCATCTTGCTTCTGTCTACTTGGGAGTGCATTGCTCCGATGTGTGCATTTCAGTCTAGGGGGCAGGGGTTCTACTATATCCATGATTCCTGTACGGCCAATCAGCTTAAGGAGAGATCTAATAATATCGTAGTGACCATTGTTGAGGGGGAAACGTCGACCAGGCAGATGGAGTTAGATTTGTCTGACTACCTTGCCACAGGATGGCGCTGTTCAGCCCATGCCATTGGCCCTGGTGTGGTCGTTGTTCGATTCCCTAATCCTCGGTCTGTTGCTCAAATTTGCTATATGGGTACTATTACTCTGAAAAAAAAGTGGTGCTATTATACATGCCACTCCCTGGTCTTTAGCAGTAGGATCGAAGGGGGTTATGGAAGTTGCATCGGTAAAAGTGATTAATGTACCTCTGGATAAGAGAAGTGAGAGAAATCTGGCTTTTGTTGCCTCGCTGGTGGGTGTTCCCCTTGAGATAGATGTTGCAACCTTGCACCGTCCTGCTTCTGTCCGTGTGAGACTGGGATGCAAGAATGTTGATGCTATACCTGGGGTAGTTGAGGCAGTCTTAGGGGGACACTTCTATGATTTTTTTCTATGAGGTGGAGCAGGTGCTGGTTAGGGATCCAAACCGTGAAAACAATGCAGTGAGTGTGTCTTCTAGCTCAGGTGGAGGGAATACTAAAAAAACCATGCAGGATGTGACCCCTGGAGCTCGTATGGGCAGCTCTTCGACTGGGCTTGGGGAGAAATCTCTTCCCATTCCCCAGAGAGAAGTGCCTGGCCCGATTCGGGAGTCACAGGAGAGTATGGAGTCTGATGACTCTCTCCATACTACTCTACTCATAGAAACCATGACATGTGATCAGGAACATGAGGAGAAAGAAAAAGTTATGGAAGTGGTGGGATACCATGATTCCACTCTGAAATTGATCAACGAGTACATGGTGGAGTCCCCCGAGATGAATGTTGAGGTGATCCCCACTCCCCCTTTATTCGGTGAGGAGAATCTACGCTTCAGCTTAAGGAAGCAGAGTAAACTGGAGCGAGTGGATGACAAGGCTGCGGCTGCGGCAAAAAAGAGGGATATGAAAGGTAACACCAGGAAACCTAATTCCTTTGATACTCTGTCTGATCATGTTCTCATTCTTAAAGTTGTTAAGATGGGTGTAGATATTCGCGACTCTAACTTTGCTAATGTTGATATTTTAAGAGAACTGGAATGAGCCAGAAACAGAGATTCCTTAGAGGAAAAATAAGAGAGTAATGTTAATAAGAATAATATTCTATTATTGACTAATGGGAAAGGAGATCAGACCCCTTTGGACATGAGATTGAGTGTGGAGAATGAGGTGGATGAGGAACCCTTTACTATAGTTTGGTCTAGAAAGAAAAAAGAGAAAAAGGTTAATGTTGTCATATCTAGACCAGTAACTAGAAGTCAAAAAATAAGAAAGCCCATGATAAGAGCAATGGCAGCCCTACCTTGCCTCCTGATAGGAATGCCAAACGGGGAAGAAAACCTACTGTTATTAAATGAATGGCCTCTTTTGGAATTGTAGAGGAGCAGGAAAAAGAGGAATGAGTGCCTGCTTCTCTGACATTATTAAGAATCATCCCCTAGATTTTATATGCCTTCAAGAGACTATGAAAAAAATCCTCCTAAAAGCCTCAGAAAAATAGACCCTATGGATAGATTTGAGTGGAATTGGGTTCCATCTATTGGTAAGGCAGGTGGTATGCTATGCAGGATTAAGAAAGAAACTTTGGAAGTGGTTTCCTAGATCCCTGGTAGGTTTGGCTTGCAAGCCAACCTTTATGATGTTAACCTTAAATGTGTCTGGGCTCTCATTACGGTATATGGAGCAGCCCATGACGACAACAAAGATGATTTCCTTGCGGAGTTAGCCTCGATGTGTGCTCACACTCAAGTCCCCTATATAGTGGGTGGTGATTTTAACATCCTTAGGGGAAATTGCGATAAAAATAAAACCATGAACCGATCCCCTTATGTGGATAAGTTCAACTCCATCATAGTTTCCTTAAGCCTTCGGGAGATATTTATGGGAGGGGTAAATATAGTTGGACTAACAATCAAAAGCACCCCACCCTGGAGAAACTTGATAGAGTTTTGATGAGTTTCGAATGGGAGGACTTGTTCCCTTTGGTTACAGACCGTAAATTGGTTAGAGATGTTTCTGATCACAACCCACTCCTCCTGTCCTTGGGTACGAAGAAAACGGATACCCTCACCAGCATGAGTTCAGATTTAAACTCGGCTGGTTGAAAGATGAAAACTTTTACCCTACTGCCAAAAAGATCTGGGAACAACCGGTCTGGGCTGAAGATCCTATTGATATCCTTAATATCAAGTTGAAAAGATTCAAAAAATACTTTAAAGGGTGGGGTTCAAATGTCTTTGGCCATGTTAGAAGAAAGAAGAAAGATATCAAAATGGAGTTGGAAGAAATTAAGCGTTTGGAAGAGGAGGGACCTCTCGACCCTGATGTGTACGAAATAAAGGCCTCCTTACAAATAGAGCTCAATGATATCCTTGTTAATGAAGAGTTGTACTGGCTACAACAATCGAGTGAATGATGGCTTTCAAAAGGTGATCTTAATACGGCCTTTTATCATCGAGTGGCGAATGGTAAGAAGCGAAAAACACCATTCAAACCTTCATGGATGGGGATGTTGTGATTGAGGGAACCACCAACCTCTTAGCTCATGCCACAACCTATTACAATGAGCTGTTTGGCCCTACTAGAGGAAACCTTTTCCACTTATCTCCTAATATGTGGGCTGAGAGTGAAAAACTCAGTGATGATGGTAACATTCTCCTCACTGGCAAATTCACAGAAGAAGAAGTGAAAAAGCTCTTTTTGGCATGGATAGCAATCGAGCTCCTGGTTCGGATAACATCCCAGCTGAGTTTTACAAACACTGCTGTGATTTTGTTAAAAAAGATATTATGCGCTTGTTTGATGCATTTCATAACAACACTTTGGATGTTGCCCGTCTGAATTATGGAGTGATCACTCTTATCCCTAAAATGAATGGAGCTAAGAAAATTCAGCAATATAGACCGATTTGCCTCCTCCGCTGTCCATACAAACTAATCACTAAGGTTTTGGACAACATAGTGGCTGTTTTTGCTAATAAACTCATCAGCAAACATCAAAATGCCTTCATTAAGCATAGAAACATTATGGATGGCATTTTGACCCTTCATGAAATACTTCATCACACGCAACAGAAAGAGAGAGTTGGTGTGGTGTTGAAGCTAGACTTTGAAAAAGCCTACGATAAAATCAATTGGGATTTCCTCCTTGAATGTCACAAGAACAGGGGCTTTGGTCCTGTGTGGTGTGGTTGGGTCCAGAAAATCCTTAATAATGGGACTGTTAGCATTAAACTGAATAATGAAACGAGTCCTTATTTCCAGAGTCACAAAGGGGTGCAGCAAGGGGACCCGTACTCCCCCTTTTTATTCAATATGGCTATGGAAGCCCTATCAAAAATGATCTTTAATGCTAAAAAAGAAGGCATGTTGACAAGTCTGACTCCGGATCTGATTAATGGGGGTGTGGCTATCCTCCAATATGCGGACGATACTGTCATTTGCTTTGAGCATGACAAGGAAGCTGCGGTCAATCTAAAGCTCCTGCTCTATATCTTTGAGCTCATGTCCGGGCTTAAAATAAATTTCCTGAAGAGTGAAATCTTATGTGTAGGGGGAGATGATGACACACTAACTTTCTACTCTGAACTTTTCAATTGCCAGATTGGGCACTTCCCTATGAAATACTTAGAGTTGCCTGTGAGCTATTCCATTCTCCGTGCTTTAGATTGGAGCTTTGTTGATGATAAATT
This sequence comes from Triticum urartu, assembly GCF_056163025.1. Classification (NCBI taxonomy): domain Eukaryota; kingdom Viridiplantae; phylum Streptophyta; class Magnoliopsida; order Poales; family Poaceae; genus Triticum; species Triticum urartu. The sequence goes on along the minus strand of NC_141877.1, from coordinate 416,443,526 downwards.
CCTCAGGTGTTGCGAATCATGGATTGGTAATGCGGCATCTTCAGGGGGAAGACTGGCCCTGCTTAATTCTTCCCTTACTAGTATCATCTTTTACTATATGTCTATGTTTATACTTGCTAAGAAGATTATTGACAAACTAGACAAGCATAGAAAAAAAGTTCTTTTGGCAAGAGACCAATGGTCGTACAAGATATCACTTGGTCAAATGGTCTAGAATCTGTAGATCTAAGAATAAAGGAGGATTATGAGTTAAGGATCTCCATAGAAAAAATGTCAGTCTCCTCACCAAGTGGTGGTGGAAGCTGGAAACTCAACAAGGCCTTTTGCACGATGTGATTCGGGCTAAATATTTCAGAAATGATACGGTACCCTCGGTGAAAAGTAAATTTGGGGATTCTCCCATTTGGAAAGCTATTATGAAGGTGAAGGAGGTATATTTGGCAGAAAAGAAAGTGGTTCTGAACTCTGGAAATTTTGCCAGAATGTGGAACGACCCAATCAGGGGTGATGCTCCTTTGCGAGCACAATTCCCTGCCTTATTCAGCATTTGCAATTATCAAGAGATCACGGTTGCTGAGTTTAAAAAATTCGAGGGCAATGATCTCTTTAGAAGAAACCTACACCCTCCCCTTACAGATCAGTGGAATGATCTTGTTAAGGTGATGAACTCCTGGCATTTGTCTGATGATTCGAATCAGATTAGCTGGACTTTGGATAAAAAGAATAAATTCTTGACCAAATCGGTTTACACCTATTTGGAAAGACACCTGGCAGGATGTGATTACAGGTGGATCTGGAAAGCTAAGATTCCTCTTAAAATTCAAATCTTTCTATGGCAACTGTTCCAAGATGCGATCCTGACTAGAGAAGTCATGAAGAAGCGGAATTGGGCGGGCAATCCTAGATGCTCGTTCTGCAGAGATGTTGAAACTTCGCAACACCTTTTTTCACTTGTCCCGTTGCTCAGGTGGTTTGGAGGACGGTCAGGTGTGTGTTCGGCACGTCTCTCTGCCCGAACAACATCTGGCAGTACTTCTCCTGGTGTTATGTTTTCCTTCCTAATGGGTCTAAGTTCTACACCTTTGGTTTGGCAGCCGTGTGCTGGGAAATCTAGAACTGTCGCAACCATGCTACTTTTGAATAGAAACTGCTTAAAACCCCATTTAATGTGGTTTATGCTGCTTGTGGTTTTTTGACATATTGGGAAGGCTTGATGGCTGGTGATGATCGGGAGGCCATGGAGCGGGGAGCCAAGATGCTGAGGACAAATGCTTCGACGATGATGAGAATCTATGCGGCTCCAACCAAATCAGCGATAGACTAATGCACTCTTCGACATTGCGATTCTGCTTATGCCAGGATAGTTGTCTGCTCCTGCGCGAGTGTCGTCCTGCTCGTTTGTGAGCCTTGTGGATTGTGAACTGCTGCTGGTTTTCTTTGGAGTTTCATCCTTTCTGTTAGGTCCTAGATGTCGGCGTGATCAAAGGTGCCACTGGGTTTTCACCCCACAGTGGGCTGCTCGATGACGAGTGCCCATGGTGGGTTTCCCAGTGATGCTTTGGACTCGCCTTTCCCCTTTCTAGTTTCCTTAAGCTTGTTTGATGTTGAGTTTGTGGTTACTGAACTATGTGTATTTCCGTTATGATGAGTAATGGGAAGGGGTTAAGGCCCGGTTCAAAAAAATATCAAATCTTAAAATATGGCCCTAAAAGATTGAATCTTAAAATAAGGGAAATGCTAGGCCTCACCTGGCTGATAAGTGGATGCGCGTCGGCCGTTTCCATGGCCGTCCAATTAGATTTTGATCACATCTCCTCTCCACTCCTGATCTGCCGCCATAGCCCTCACGCATGCGTATGCACCACCCAATGCGTCGCTGCCGTCGTGCCTATCTGTCTTATCACGCCGCCACCAGCCGACTAGCGTCGGCCACTCCCTCATCCCCTTTCACGTGGCCTCATGCTGGCCAATGTCTCTCGTCACGTCGCCGCCCCACGTGTCGTCGTTGGTCTATACACCACTCATGTTGATGGGCACCTCGAGCTCCTCTCCGTGGGCAGCTACCTCCACCACCATGGCGCCCCCACAGAGTGCCCGAGCTCAGGATGGCCGCTGCAACCTCCTCCACGCTGTCCCCGAGCATCAGCGGCCGCCTACGTCGCTGCAGCCCCTCCTATCGCTCAGTGCACCTCCAGTTCTGACGTTGCCCATGCGGCAAAGGGGATGAAGGTTATGTTGTTTTTTCTAACAAGGATCATGTTGCAACTGGAACAACAGTGTTGCAAACGACAACAATGTTGCTGCGACAAGTGTCAACAACTAGAGTGACATTTCTGCCACATCATCTATGTTGCAAAAGTTTTGTCTGCAATATCACCTATGTCGTAAAGGTGAAGACGAGCAAAAAAGATCTACAATATCATCTATGTTGCAAAGGTTTCTTCTGCAACATCACCTATGTTGCAAAGGTGAAGATGAAGGCAACACTCGGTCGCCCGATGATGCCAGATCTGACTGCTCGCGACCCATCCGGTCTTTTTAAAAGATCACCCTGCCGACATGTAGCACACCCTTATTTTTAGGCAAAAGCTAGGACTCAACCGATGGAATTTTGTCACCTGTCGATCGCGTTGCTCGAGTAACATGTGTCCCTATGAGGGCCCACAACCACCTTATCTCTTTTGTGCGTTACTCCACACGAGAGCTCTGGTCCAATCGTTTTGTTCATTCTCCTTCCCATGTTCTGCTTTTCTTGATTCACACCATCGGGGCACGTTCCCTACTGCGTGCCACCACCACACACAACAATCGCAACCCGTTCCAGCCACCATATTACGATCTCCACCAGAAAACCAGTGTTGCAGTAGCCACCGCTGCAAACTCATCCTGGCCACCAATGCTACAAGATGAGCAAGGCACGACTGCTTTAGAGCGCGCCACCGACGAGGCGAGGCTTCTTCAATGGACCTCTACTATGGGGCATTGGACACGGGGCACCTGCTACAAGCAGTGGTCACGACACGGTTGACAATGCTGTGAGAGATGATGGCAGTGTGGTGTTGCGGAGGGCAACACCATCATTGTTGGCTGCTGCTACCTCAGCGTCGCGCCGCTTGTCATCGACTCCAACAATGATGCAACCTCTGTGAGACTAATCAATGATGTGCAGGACCAATCAAAATCAGTGAGGAGTGTAATGTTGACCATGTTGCAAACCTCTCGAGCACAACATCACTCATGTTGCAAAGCATTTGCCATGTAAATCTTGGAGTGAAAGATGACCCATGTTGTAATCCTTCGAGCGCAAAGTGACCCATGTTGCAAATCTCATCAGCTAGGTCATATCGAACGCAACATGACTATGTTGCTAATCTCGAGCCGCACCATGGGTCTCATTAGGTGGATCAAACCATGCACAAGATGACCCATGTTGGAAAACTTGCCAGCTGGATCGGAATGAGTGCAACAGAACCCATGTTGCAAACACCTGACCGCAACATGACCCATGTTGCAAAACTCTCCAGCTTGATCGAAATTGTGACCCAACTCATTTTTTAAAAGATCAGCCGACCGACACGTAGTGTTGCCCTTATTTTAAGGGTAGGATGCGGTTGCATACCTTCGTGTACATGCATGAAAACCTTACATCATCAAGATTCTATCAAATCTAAGTTATTAAGTCTTGATATCTATCCAAACAATAGCCCAAAGGACAATATGTTTTCGTTGTTGGCTTTGTTGGGATGAGATCACCGAAACTAAATCATATGTTGGCATGTTTTGACAATTTTTCCAGTTAGTTGTTGCTATCCTCCCTAAAATCATTGATGTTGATACTATAAAAAGAATATACCTATCTTCTTAATTCACATACTCTTTAAGATCTTATCTAAAGCTCTTACCATTAGAATGGAGCATGTTACGTAAAAATGATTATCTCTTGTCATTTTGCTTTTATCAAAGGCCAAAACTCATGGAATGGGTCATGACACTTCATGAGGCGCTGCTTGAGGCCAGGAGAAAAAAAGCAGCATGCCATTGTGTTGAAACTAAACTTTGAGAAAGCATATGATAAAGTTGACTGGAGATACTTGATGAAATGTGTTAGACAAAGGGTTTCAGTGCAAAATGGTGCAAATGGATACTAGGTTCAGGCAGGGACCTCAAGTGTTAATATCAATAATTTAATTGGTCCATACTTTGGTACTTTCATAGGGGTAAGGCAAGGTGATTCTCTGCCTCCCTTTCTGTTCAATCTTGTTGCCGTCGGTTTTAATAGAATGATGGCTAAAGCAGGGATGTTGATAGGATTATGGGTTTGGTTCTCCACCTAATTCCAAAAGGTATGTCCATATTGCAGTATGCAAATGATACGATAATCTTCATTCAGGACATCATGGAACATGTTGTGCATGTGAAGCTAGTGGTGTATCTATTTGAAGCCATATCTGGGTTAAAGATTAACTTCTCGAAAAGTGAAATCCTGATGATTTTGGATGACAGTACTAAAGACATCATGTATCCTGAGGTCTTCGATTGTCAACTAGCACTGGTACGCGTCGGTCCTATACAAATGGGTTTTAACCCCTTTCCGCGATGGCATTTGGAACCGTCGCCAAGTGAGTGTGGGCGATAGGGGGGTCCTTCCCACATGACCTAGAAACCGTCGGGATATGCCCTCCTGGCACACATGCTCGACAAAATGAGGTCGTGTGCGACTGGCGAGCGCTCAAATACGGAAATACGTACAATAGAGCTAAAAATACAATTATATGGCAAAATTGTTTCCGGTCGCAAGTACATCCCACATAGTTAGTCCCTGCTAAACGTTTCCGTTCGTATATACATCCCACACAGTCGCTCCAAGGAAAACGTTTCTGTTCATAGCTACATCACACAAAAATTTTCCTGTTAAATCGTTTGTGTTATTGAATGTATCACACATGGCCCGTAGAAGAAACTGTGTGGCAAAGGCTGTCCATCACACACAATTTTTATGTGGTAAATGTTTGCACAAGGTGGCCTAATGCAAACAGTTTTCAAGAGAAAGTCGTGTGTGATTGTTCATTGAGCCAACACGGTTTATTCCTAGAAACTGTGTGCGTTGCCTGAGGTCATCGCCACGGTATTTTTTCAACAACCGTTTGCAATAGCAAAACCCAATTAGCAGGCTAATTCGCCATTAGCAGGGTAATTGCTCTATTATTAATAATCCATTTATTAATCTAATTGACATTCATATTAAGCACATAATATACTTCATTTCCATATTAAGGAAGCAAAATTTCATAATTGAAATACATCAGAGTACAACATGATATAGCTTCAGCACTCAGCTACCCCATTACACAACTGCACCAACACCAAGTTTCACATGCAACATGTAGAACCTTTTGAAATTAGCATCATAGACGGTATATAGACAGATGCATCTCATCTGGAAAACTGCTGAAGTGGAAGGCGAATATTGAGCATTCATTCATATTGAAGGTCTTTGCAACTTTAGGCCGGTGCCTGTGGATGATTGACCGTACGTCCTTCGTCCTCTTCAGGAACACTTTAATATTGAACCGTGGGTGTTGTATGAAAACCTTCCTCGCCTCCTGACCATAGAGGTGGGTTGAGAGGTAATCATCAATGAACTGCTTTGGAAAGGCCTGAAAACAAGGATGTGCATAAATATCTTCTCCATATTGGAAATGGCGCAAAGGAATAAAAAAGGCAAGGTATGATAGTTAGTACCATCTTGTAGTGAACTGATGTCTTCTTCATTGTGCAGACAAAGATTTTGTTGTTTTTTGTTGGTAATTTCTTTATCCTAACAATCTTCCTGAGTTTCTTAATTTGATTGATATTCATGGACAACTCATTTCCCCATATGCAAAAAGGGTCGAACAGAGGGTCAAAACCTCTAACTATAGGACCTTACATGTGCAAGACCAAATTGTTAAAAACCAAAATATTAGAATGGTTCCTGCAATTGCACAATAATGTGCTATTAGACAACGGACCATGCACGTGCTAACCTCGATTGTAAACCTCATTGCTTCCCATTGTTTCCCTGCAACACATATAAGGTAGTTAGTCATCAGGTTAAGTATTTACTATAGCCAAATTCAATTTATTCCTCACATGGTATATAATAACAAGATGCACCCACAACTATTGAACATCGCATTGCAGAATTGAACCAAACAGTTAACTAAACAACACAACACAAATGAACCAAACGTTAACTGAGCACCACATTGCACAATGTATAACCAAACCAAGCATGCTTGACAACTTGGGAATATAGCAATTGTATTCGTTTCTCATGTATTTTGTAAAGATAAATTCGATTTATTTCTCACATGGAAAACAATACAAAATTGCAGCCTGAAGAATTGAACATCACAATTGCAGAATTGAACCAAAAAGTTAACTGAAGACGACAACTAATTAATAAAATAGTTAATAAGTGAGCACCACACTGCATGACATATAGACTATATATACACTAGAGCAACACATTGCATGGTAAAATTAGATAGCACAATTCACTAGAATTTGTGAAGGGAAGGCAAGAGCAGCACACGCAATGGGTAAATCGAGCATGCTTAGCCGGCATAGCTAGCAAATGGCACGGTGCTTCTCCAAGATCTGGGGGTCGGCACGAATGGTAGCCATCGCGACCTCATCCACGCGTGCAGCCGTGATTTGCTTCTCCGCTGCCAAATGCTCCTTGAGATCCTGGCTATACTGCGTGCACCATGGATTATCCTGGCTATACAGTGTAGTAGGCAGCAGTGTAGTATCCCTCCGCACCAACATCGGATGCGATAGCAATGTGCCTGAAGGGGGAGGTGTCCAACTCCTGATACTCTCCACGAAGACGTGTCAGAGCAGCATAAGTAGCATCGTGGACCGCCATGTCGATGGTCACTCCAACACCATGAGCAGTGTGCAGCACGGTAGTGGAGTCATACTCCCGAGAGTAGAGGTGGACGATGGCACGGTACTGCTCCTGGTTGAAGTCCTGGTACTCCTCATAGACGGTGTACTCAGGGTGCCAGCGATAACCCAGGTAGGTCATCATCTCAACCAACACAGCAGGTGATCCTGAGGCACCAATGGCCGTCATGTGGCGCACGACCTATGTCGTGGGTTCCATCTGAAAACAAAGATGTTTCAAACGAGTCAACTGACAGTGTGGATAATGTTCAATATACTACTCTAAAGAAAAGCTAGGGCTTATCCAACTTTGGGGTGAACGTGGTCACGGGATCCTAATGTTAAAGTTAGTAAAATCGTTTAACCCGAGTAGAAGAGAGTTCAGAGTCCCAGAGTAAGGATCGAGGAGTAAACTATCCTAATACCACCCAGATGGCGATGTGGGCCCGTAAGGCACACAACCATGTTAGTAAAAGTTTTTGTAATGTCTAGACTTGACTTCGGCCAAGGAGTGTGGAAGGGGGATTCCTACAGGCAGTCGGCTCTGATACCAACTTGTGACGCCCCCGATTCAATCGTACACTAATCATACACGCAAACGTGTATGATCAAGATCAGGGACTCACGGGAAGATATCACAACACAACTCTACAAATAAAATAAGTCATACAAGCATCATATTACAAGCCAAGGGCCTCGAGGGCTCGAATACAAGAACTCGATCATAGACGAGTCAGCGTCAGCGACAATATCTGAGTGCAGACATAAGTTAAACAAGTTAGCCTTAGGAAGGCTAGCACAAACTGGGATACAGATCGAAAGAGGCGCATGCCTCCTGCCTGGGATCCTCCTAAACTACTCCTGATCGTCGTCAGCGGGCTGCACATAGTAGTAGGCACCTCCCGAGTAGTAGTAGTCGTCATCGATAGTGGCGTCTGGCTCCTGGGCTCCATCGTCTAGTCGCAGCAATCGAGTATAGAAAAGGGGAAAAGAGGGAGCAAAGCAACCGTGAGTACTCATCCAAAATACTCGCAAGCAAGGAGCTACACTACATATGTATGCATTGGTATCAAATGGATTAATGGTATCATATGTGGACTGAACTGCAGAATGTCGGAATAAGAGGGGGATAGCTAGTCCTTTCGAAGACTACGCTTCTGGTAACCTCCATCTTGCAGCAGAAGAAGAGAGTAGATGGTAAGTTCACCCAGTATCATCGCATAGCATAATCCTAACCGATGATCCTCCCTTCGTCGCCCTGTGAGAGAGCGATCACCGGTTGTATCTGGCACTTGGAAGGGTGTGTTTTATTAAGTATCCGGTTCTAGTTGTTGTAAGGTCAAGGTATAACTCCGAGTCGTCCTTTTACCGAGGGACACGGCTATTCGAATAGATCAACTTCCCTGCAGGGGTGCACCACATTTCCTAACACGCTCGATCCCCTTTGTCCGGACACACTTTTCTGGGTCATGCCCGGCCTCGGAAGATCAACACGTCGCAGCCCTACCTAGGCACAACAGAGAGGTCAGCACGCCGGTCTAAATCCTATGGCGTAGGGGTCTGGGCCCATCACCCTTTGCACACCTGCACGTTGAGAACGCGGCCGGAGAGCAGACCTAGCAACCTCCATTACAAAGGAAGTTGCGTTACGCGGTCCAACCCGGCGCGCGCCGCTCAGTCGCTGACGTCACGAAGGCTTCGGCTGATACCACGACGTCGAGTGCCCATAACTATTCCCGCGTAGTTGGTTAGTGTGTATAGGCCAGTAGCCAGACTCAGATCAAATACCAAGATCTCGTTAAGCATGTTAAGTATCTGCGAACGCCGACCAGGGCCAGGCCCACCTCTCTCCTAGGTGGTCTCAACCTGCCCTGTCGCTCCCCCACAAAGTAACAGTTGGGGACCGTCGGGAACCCAGGCCCACCTCTACCGGGATTGAGCCACCTGCCCCTTCAGCCCCCAACATCGGAATCACTCGCGGGTACTCCTACGTGTTGGAAATATGCCATAGAGGCAATAATAAATTGATTATTATTATAATATTTCCTTGTTCATGATAATCGTTTATTATCCATGCTAGAATTGTATTGATAGGAAACTCAGATACATGTGTGGATACATAGACAACACCATGTCCCTAGTAAGCCTCTAGTTGACTAGCTCGTTGATCAATAGATGGTTACGGTTTCCTGACCATGGACATTGGATGTCGTTGATGACGGGATCACATCATTAGGAGAATGATGTGATGGACAAGACCCAATCCTAAGCCTAGCACATAGATCGTGTAGTTCGTTTGCTAAAGCTTTTCTAATGTCAAGTATCATTTCCTTAGACCATGAGATTGTGCAACTCCCGGATACCGTAGGAGTGCTTTGGGTGTGCCAAACGTCACAACATAACTGGGTGGCTATAAAGGTACACTACAGGTATCTCCGAAAGTGTCTGTTGGGTTGGCATGAATCGAGACTGGGATTTGTCACTCCGTGTAAACGGAGAGGTATCTCTGGGCCCACTCGGTAGGACATCATCATAATGTGCACAATGTGATCAAGGAGTTGATCACGGGATGATGTGTTACGGAACGAGTAAAGAGACTTGCCGGTAACGAGATTGAACAAGGTATCGGGATACCGACGATCGAATCTCGGGCAAGTACAATACCGCTAGACAAAGGGAATTGTATACAGGATTGATCGAATCCTCGACATCGTGGTTCATCCGATGAGATCATCATGGAACATGTGGGAACCAACATGGGTATCCAGATCCCGCTGTTGGTTATTGACCGGAGAACGTCTCGGTCATGTCTGCATGGTTCCCGAACCCGTAGGGTCTACACACTTAAGGTTCGATGACGCTAGGGTTATAAGGAATAGATATACGTGGTTACCGAATGTTGTTCGGAGTCCTGGATGAGATCCCGGACGTCACAAGGAGTTCCGGAATGGTCCGGAGGTAAAGATTTATATATGGAAAGTCCTGTTTTGGTCACCGGAAAAGTTTCGGGTTTTATCGGTAACGTACCGGGACCACCGGGAGGGTCCCGGGGGTCCACCAAGTGGGGCCACCAGCCCCGGAGGGCTGCATGGGCCAAGTGTGGGAGGGGACCAGCCCCAGGTGGGCTGGTGCCCCCCCACCAAGGCCCAAGGCGCCTCCAAGAGGGAAGGGGGCAAACCCTAGGGCAGATGGGCCCTAAGGCCCACCCCAGGTGCGCCTTCCCCTTTCCCCCTTGTGGCCGCCACCCAGATGGGATCTGGGGGCTGCCGCCACCCCTAGGGAGGGAACCCTAGGTGGGGGCGCAGCCCCTCCCCTCCCCCTATATATACTTGAGGTTTGGGCTGCCCAATACACACGAGTTCCTCTCCTTCTTGGCGCAGCCCTACCCCTCTCCCTCCTCGTCTCTTGCGATGCTTGGCGAAGCCCTGCTGGAGTACCACGCTCCTCCACCACCACCATGCCGTTGTGCTGCTGCTGGATGGAGTCTTCCCCAACCTCTCCTTCTCCCCTTGCTGGATCAAGGCGTAGGAGACGTCACCGGGCTGTACGTGTGTTGAACATGGAGGTGCCGTCCGTTCAGCACTAGGATCATCGGTGATTTGGATCACGACGAGTACGACTCCATCAACCCCATTCTCTTGAACGCTTCCGTGTAGCGATCTACAAGGGTATGTAGATGCACACTCCTTCCCCTCATTGCTGGTTTCTCCATAGATAGATCTTGGTGACACGTAGGAAAATTTTGAATTTCTGCTACGTTCCCCAACAATGGCATCATGAGCTAGGTCTATTGCGTAGATTCTATGCACGAGTAGAACACAAAGTAGTTGTGGGCGTTGATTTTGTTCAATATGCTTACCGTTACTAGTCCAATCTTGTTTCGACGGTATTGTGGGATGAAGCGGCCCGGACCGACCTTACACGTACTCTTACGTGAGACTGGTTCCACCGACTGACATGCACTAGTTGCATAAGGTGGCTAGCGGGTGTCTGTCTCTCCCACTTTAGTCGGAACGGATTCGATGAAAAGGGTCCTTATGAAGGGTAAATAGCAATTGGCATATCACGTTGTGGTTTTGCGTAGGTAAGAAACGTTCTTGCTAGAAACCCATAGCAGCCACGTAAAACATGCAAACAACAATTAGAGGACGTCTAACTTGTTTTTGCAGGGTATGCTATGTGATGTGATATGGCCAAGAAGAATGTGATGAATGATATATGTGATGTATGAGATTGATCATGTTCTTGTAATAGGAATCACGACTTGCATGTCGATGAGTATGACAACCGGCAGGAGCCATAGGAGTTGTCTTAATTTATTTATGACCTGCGTGTCAACATAAACGTCATGTAATTACTTTACTTTATTGCTAACCGTTAGCTGTAGTAGTAGAAGTAATAGTTGGCGAGACAACTTCATGAAGACACGATGATAGAGATCATGATGATGGAGATCATGGTGTCATGCCGGTGACGATGATGATCATGGAGCCCCAAGATGGAGATCAAAGGAGCTATATGATATTGGCCATATCATGTCACTATTATTTGATTGCATGTGATGTTTATCATGTTTTTGCATCTTGTTTACTTAGAACGATGGTAGTAAATAAGATGATCCCTCATAATAATTTCAAGAAAGTGTTCCCCCTAACTGTGCACCGTTGCGACAGTTCGTTGTTTCGAAGCACCACGTGATGATCGGGTGTGATAGATTCCAACGTTCACATACAACGGGTGTAAGACAGATTTACACATGCAAACACTTAGGTTGACTTGACGAGCCTAGCATGTACAGACATGGCCTCGGAACACAGAAGACCGAAAGGTCGAACATGAGTCGTATAGAAGATACGATCAACATGAAGATGTTCACTGATGTTGACTAGTCCGTCTCACGTGATGATCGGACACGGCCTAGTTGACTCGGATCATGTAATCACTTAGATGACTAGAGGGATGTCTATCTGAGTGGGAGTTCATAAGATGAACTTAATTATCCTGAACATAGTCAAAAAGATCTTTGCAAATTATGTCGTAAGCTCGCGCTTTAGTTCCACTGTTTAGATATGTTCCTAGAGAAAATATAGTTGAAAGTTGACAGTAGCAATTATGCGGACAGTAGAAAGATTATGTCCTTAATGCAACACTCAGTGTGCTGAACCCCGAATGTCGTTTGTGGATGTTACGAACATCGTACATACACGTTTAGATAACTGCGTGATAGTTCAGTTAAACGGTTTAGAGTTGAGGCACCAAAGACGTTTCCGAAATGTCGTGGAACATATGAGATGTTTCGAGGGCTGAAATTGGGATTTCAGGCTCGTGCCCACATCAGAAAGTATGAGACCTCCGACGATTTTCTTAGCCTGCAAACTAAGGGAGAAAAGCTCAATCGTTGAGCTTGTGCTCAGATTGTCTGAGTGCCACAATCACTCGAATCGAGTGGGAGTTGATCTTCCAGAGATAGTGATGTTTCTCCAAAGTCATTGCCACCAAGCTGCTACAGCTTCGTGATGAACTATAACATATCAGGGATAGATATGATGATCCTTGAAATATTCATGATGTTTGACACCGCGAAAGTAGAAATCAAGAAGGAGCATCAATTATTGATGGTTAGTGAAACCACTAGTTTCAAGAAGGGTAAGGGCAAGAAGGGATACTTCATGAAACGGCAAATCAGCTGCTGCTCTAGTGGAGAAACCCAAGGTTGAACCCAAACCCGAGACTGAGTGCTACTGTAATAAGGGAAACAGCCACTGGAGCAGAATCACCCTAGATACTTGGTAGATGAGAAGGCTGTCGATAGAAGTATATTGGATATACATTATGTTAATGTGTACTTTACTAGTACTCCTAGTAGCACCAGGGTATTAAATACCGGTTCGGTTGCTAAGTGTTAGTAACTAGAAATAAAAGCTACGGAATAAACAGAGACTAGCTAAAGGTGAGATGACGATATGTGTTGGAAGTATTTCCAAGGTTGATCAAATATCGTATGCTCCCTCTACCATCAAGATTGGTGTTTGCGTTGAGCATAGACATGATTGGATTATGTCTATCGCAATACGGTTATTCATTTAAGGAGAATAATGGTTACTCTGTTTATTTGAATAATACCTTCAATGGTCTTGCACCTAAAATGAATGGTTTATTGAATCTCGATCGTAGTGATACACATGTTCATGCCAAAAGATATAAGATAGTAATGATAGTACCACCTACTTGTGGCACTGCCACGTAAGTCATATCGGTATAAAACGCATGAAGAAGCTCCATGTTGATGGATCTTTGGACTCACTCGTTTTAAAAGGTTTGAGACATGCGAACCATGTGTATTGGTGTATATGCATGAAGAAACTCCATGCAAATGGACCATTTGGACTCACTTGATTTTGAATCACTTGAGACATGCAAATCATACCACATGGGCAAGATGACTGAAAGCCTCGTTTTTAGTAAAATGGAACTAGAAAGCAACTTGTTGGAAGTAATACATTTTGATGTGTGCAGTCCAATGAGTGCTGAGGCGTGTAGTGGATATCGTTATGTTCTTACTTCACAGATGATTTGAGTAGATGTTGAGTACATTTACTTGATGAATCACGAGTCTGAATTATTGAAAGGTTCAAGTAATTTCAGGGTGAAGTTGAAAGATCGTCGTGACAAGAGGATAAAATATCTATGATATGATCATAGAGATGAATATCTGAATTACGAGTTTGGCAAAGAATTAAGACATTGTGGAAATTGTTTCACAACTAATACAGCCTGGAACACCATAGTGTGATGGTGTGTCCGAACATCATAACTGCACCCTATTGGATATGATGCATACCATGATGTCTCTTATCGAATTACCACGATAGTTTATGGGTTAGGCATTAGAGACAACCACATTCACTTTAAATAGGGCACCACGTAATTCCGATGAGATGACACCGTATGAACTATGGTTTAGAGAAACCTAAGCTGTCATTTCTTGAAAGTTTGGGGCTGCGACGCTTATGTGAAAAAGTTTCAGGCTGATAAGCTCGAACCCAAAGCGGATAAATGCATCTTCATAGGACACCCAAAACAGTTGGGTATACCTCCTGTCTCAGATCCGAAAGCAATAAGGGATTATTTCTAAAATCGGGTCCTTTCTCGAGGAAAAGTTTCTCTCGAAAAAATTGAGTGGGAGGATGGTGGAGACTTGATGAGGTTGTTGAACCGTCTCTTCAACTAGTGTGTGGCAGGGCACAGGAAGTTATTCCTGTGGCACCTACACCAATTGAAGTGGAAGCTTATGATAGTGATCATGAAACTTCAGATCAAGTCACTACCAAACCTCGTGGGATGACAAGGATGCGTACTACTTAAGAGTGGTACGTAATCCTGTCTTAGAAGTCATGTTGCTAGACAACAATGAACCTACGAGCTATGGAGAAGCCATGGTGGGCCCGGATTCTGATAAATGGCTCGAGGCCATAAAATCCGAGAGAGGATCCATGTATGAAAACAAAGTGTAGACTTTGGCAGAACGGCTCGATGGTCGTAAGGCTGTTGAGTACAGATGGATTTTAAAAGGAATACGGACAATGATGGTAAGTATCACCATCAAGAAAGCTCGACTTGTCGTTAAGATGTTTTCCGACAAGTTCAAGGAGTTGACTACGATGAGACTTTCTCACTCGTAGCGATGCTAAGAGTCTGTTGGAATTATATTAGCGATTACTGCATTGTTTATGAAATCTTGCAGATAGGATGTCAAAAAACATTGTTTTCTCAACGATTTTCTTAAGGAAAGGTTGTATGTGATACAACCGGAAGGTTTTGTCAATCCTGAAAGATGCTAATAAGTATGCAAAGCTCCAGCAATCCTTCTAAGGACTGGAGTAAGCATCTCGGAGTTGGAATGTACGCTTTGATGAGATGATCAAAGATTTTGGGTTTATACAAAGTTTATGAGAAACTTGTATTTCCAAAGAAGTGAGTGGGAGCACTATAGAATTTCCGATGAGTATGTGTTGTTAACATGTTGTTGATCGGAAATGATGTAGAATTTCTAGAAAGCATGCAGAGTTATTTGAAAAGTGTTTTTCAATGGAAATCCTGGATTAAGCTACTTGAACGTTGAGCATCAAGATCTATAAGGATAGATCAAAACGCTTAATGGTACTTTCAAATGAGCTCATACCTTGACATGATCTTGAAGGTGTTCAAGATGGATCAGTCAAAGAAGGAGTTCTTGCCTGAGTTGTAAGGTATGAAGTTAAGACTTAAAGCTCGACCACGGCAGAAGAAAGAGAAATGACGAATGTCGTCCCCTATGCTTTTGTCTTAGGCTCTATACGGTATGCCATGCTGAGTACCGCACCTGATGTGTGCCTTGCCACATGTCTGGCAAGAGGGTACAAAGGTGATCCAGGAGTGGATCACTAGATAGTGGTCAAAAATTGTCCTTGGAGTAATAAGGACATGTTTCTCGATTATGGAGGTGATAAAGAGTTCGGCGTAAAGGGTTACATCGATGCAAGCTTTAACACCTATACGAATGACTCTGAGTAGCAAACCGGATACGTATAGTGGAGCAACCATTTGGAATAGCTCCAAGTGGAGCGTGGAAGCAGCATTTATAATATGACCTAGAGATTTGCAAAGTACATACGGATCCGAATGTTGCAGACCCATTGACTAAAACCTCTCTCACAAGCAAAACATGATCAAACCCAGAACTCATTGAGTCTTAATCACATGATGATGTGAACTAGTTTAGTGACACTAGTAAACTCTTTGGATGTTGGTCACATGGCGATGTGACCTGTGAGTGTTAATCACATGGCGATGTGAACTAGATTATTGACTCTAGTGCAAGTGGGAGACTGTTGGAAATATGCCCTAGAGGCAATAATAAATTGATTATTATTATATTTCCTTGTTCATGATAATCGTTTATTATCCATGCTAGAATTGTATTGATAGGAAACTCAGATACATGTGTGGATACATAGACAACACCATGTCCCTAGTAAGCCTCTAGTTGACTAGCTCGTTGATCAATAGATGGTTACGGTTTCCTGACCATGGACATTGGATGTCGTTGATGACAGGATCACATCATTAGGAGAATGATGTGATGGACAAGACCCAATCCTAAGCCTAGCACATAGATCGTGTAGTTCGTTTGCTAAAGCTTTTCTAATGTCAAGTATCATTTCCTTAGACCATGAGATTGTGCAACTCCCGGATACCGTAGGAATACTTTGGGTGTGCCAAACATCACAACGTAACTAGGTGGCTATAAAGGTGCACTACGGGTATCTCCGAAAGTGTCTGTTGGGTTGGCACGAATCGAGACTGGGATTTGTCACTCCGTGTAAACGGAGAGGTATCTCTGGGCCCACTCGGTAGGACATCATCATAATGTGCACAATGTGATCAAGGAGTTGATCACGGGATGATGTGTTACGGAACGAGTAAAGAGACTTGCCGGTAACGAGATTGAACAAGGTATCGGGATACCGACGATCGAATCTCGGGCAAGTGCAATACCGCTAGACAAAGGGAATTGTATACAGGATTGATCGAATCCTCGACGTCGTGCTTCATCCGATGAGATCATCGTGGAACATGTGGGAACCAACATGGGTATCCAGATCCCGCTGTTGGTTATTGACCGGAGAACGTCTCGGTCATGTCTGCATGGTTCCCGAACCCGTAGGGTCTACACACTTAAGGTTTGATGACGCTAGGGTTATAAGGAATAGATATACGCGGTTACCGAATGTTGTTCGGAGTCCCGGATGAGATCTCGGACGTCACGAGGAGTTCCGGAATGGTCCGGAGGTAAAGATTTATATATGGGAAGTCCTGTTTTGGTCACCGGAAAAGTTTCGGGTTTTATCGGTAACGTACCGGGACCACCGGGAGGGTCCCGGGGGTCCACCAAGTGGGGCCACCAGCCCCGGAGGGCTGCATGGGCCAAGTGTGGGAGGGGACCAGCCCCAGGTGGGCTGGTGCGCCCCCCACCAAGGCCCAAGGCGCCTCCAAGAGGGGGGCAAACCGTAGGGCAGATGGGCCCTAAGGCCCACCCTAGGTGCGCCTTCCCCTCTCCCCCTTGTGGCCGCCACCCAGATGGGATCTGGGGGCTGCCGCCACCCCTAGGGAGGGAACCCTAGGTGGGGGCGCAGCCCCTCCCCTCCCCCTATATATACTTGAGGTTTGGGCTGCCCAATACACACGAGTTCCTCTCCTTCTTGGCGCAGCCCTACCCCTCTCCCTCCTCGTCTCTTGCGATGCTTGGCGAAGCCCTGCTGGAGTACCATGCTCCTCCACCACCACCACGCCGTTGTGCTACTGCTGGATGGAGTCTTCCCCAACCTCTCCTTCTCCCCTTGCTGGATCAAGGCGTAGGAGACGTCACCGGGCTGTACGTGTGTTGAACAAGGAGGTGCCGTCCGTTCGGCACTAGGATCATCGGTGATTTGGATCACGACGAGTACGACTCCATCAACCCCGTTCTCTTGAACGCTTCCGCATAGCGATCTACAAGGGTATGTAGATGCACACTCCTTCCCCTTGTTGCTAGTTTCTCCATAGATAGATCTTGGTGACACGTAGGAAAATTTTGAATTTCTGCTACGTTCCCCAACACTACGAGCCGACCCGACTTTAGTCACCACCTGTATAGCATGTATATATGTATAAGTATATACCCGTGATCACCTCCCGAGTGATCACGGCTCGATAGTATAGCATGGCAGATGGACAAGAATGTAGGGCCACTGATGGTAAACTAGCATCCTATACTAAGCATTAGGATTGCAGGTAAAGGTAACAACAGTAGTAGCAAGGACAGGCTATGCATCAGGATAGGATTAACAGAAGCAGTAACATGCTACACTACTCTAATGCAAGCAGTATAGAGAAGAGTAGGCGATATCTGGTGACGAAGGGGGGGGGGACTTGCCTGGTTGCTCTGGCAAGAGAGGGGGGTCGTCAACACCGTAGTCGTACTGGGTAGCAGCGGCGTCGGTCTCGGTGTCTAGCGAGAGAAGAGGGGGAAGAAACAATAAATACAATGCAAGCAAATGCATGACGATGCATGACATGACAAAGCGTGATGCTAGGCGTGCCCAATCGTGGTAGTAGGTGATACCGGCGATGGGGGGGACATCCGGGAAAGTGTTCCCGGTGTTCTGCATTTTCGGACAGATGAACCGGAGGGGGGAAGTTGCGAGTTCGATATGTTAGGGGTGTGTGGTGGACGAACGGGCTGCGTATCCGGATTCGTCTCGTTGTTCTGAGCAACTTTCATGCACAAAGTTTTTCCATCCAAGCTATGGTTTATTTTTATATTAATTTTAAAAGATTTAAATCATTTTTAGGATTTATTTAATTAATTAAATCAACATTATCCAGAATAGTGTTTGCTGACGTCAGCATGACATCAGCAGTTGACCTAGTCAACCTGACAGGTGGGTCCCACCTGTCAGTGACACATTTAATTATCCAGTTTAATAACCTAATCAGGATTAATTAGGGGGTGGGCCCCACTGTCATTGACTAGTTAATTAACTAATAGCAGTTAGTCTAATTAGTTATTTGGTTAATCTTAATCATGATTAATTAGTTTAATTAATTGTTTAGTTTAATTAAGCAAGATTGATTAAGTTATTTATTTACTTATTATTTTATTTATTATTCATAATTTTTTAAATCTTATTATTATTATTAACGTTCTGGGGCCGGGCCCCATTTGTCATTGGGACAGGGGGTTTCTTGGCGGGCGCCGGGCTATCGGGCGCATGCCCAGGTGCGGGCGGACCCGACAGGGGCCGGAGCAGAGGAGCGGTGGCCACGGCGAGGCCATGGTCGGAGCGGGGCGCGCTGGCCATGGCCGGTGGAGAGGCAGCCGCGGGGAGGAGCGCTGGGGGTCATTGCGGGGCCGCGTGGCTGGTGCGGCAAGGCGAGTAGCGGCGCAGGAGGGAACGGAGCAGGGCAGGGCGGTAGGGGAAGCCGCTGGGCGGTGCGGGGGCGAGCGCGCGCGGGGTGGACGGCGGGCGCGGTGACGGCGCTCGGCAAGCGTCGCAGCGAAGCGGGGACAGGGACGGCGGCGTTCGGCGGGGCGCGTGCGCGTGCGCGCGGACGAGGCAAAGGGGCAGTGGCTACGGGCAAGTGCGGGCGGGGGAGAAGGGAGCGGACGGGGCCGTGTGGACGGCGCCGCGGGGAGGGAGAAGAGGCGCGGCGTGCCGCGCGCAGGAGAAGCAGCACGCAGGCGGCGGCGGCATACAACAGCAGCTGTAGCAAGGCAGCAGGCGGGGCTGGTGAGCGCGGCGGGGTTCGCATGGGCGGGGCGCCACAAGCTCAGGCGCAGGACGCGCACGGCGTGGGGGGGAGGCGGTGGAGCATGCGTGAGCTCGGGCGCGGCGATGCGGCGTGCCACAGGGAGGCAAAGGGGAGAGGGGTGAGGCTCACTGGGCCGTAGGGTCAGGGCAGAGGGGCTCGGGGTGGTCGATGGTGACGACCGGGCGACGAGAAGGCAGGCCGTTGGGGAGGGGCTCCGGTGAGGCGGCGGGGTCTCCTGGCGGCGACGGGCGACGACGTCGGTGGCCTCCTCCTCTCATCCCGATCCAATCGGGAGAGAGGGAAGGGAGGAGATATTTTACGGGGGGAGTGGGGGCGTGTCGGTGGGGTTTTCCCCGAGTGGGGGGATATGGAGGAGGGCATGGGGCGCCGGCTGGGCCGGCCTGATTGGCTGTGGCCCAGTTGGGCCGGCCTGCTAGCTGGGCCACTCGGCCCGGGGGGGTTTCTATTATATTTTTATTTTTTTGTTTTGTATTTCTTTTCCTTTTCTTTTATTTATTTCTCTTTTCTGTTTTAATTCTTTTTATGTATTTAGCTCTTTTTATAAAAGCATGGGTTCTTCATGACAAATAGTTAGGGAATATTTTCAACACATCGAACATTTTAGTTTTGACTTTTGAAAACTTTAATTGTTTTAACTTAATTCAAATTTTGAATTTGAATCCGTTTTGGACTAACGCGAGATTATCAGCCGTAACCGAGGTAACGTGGCATCATTGACGCGGGATTACTGTAGCATGATTATCCAGGCGTTACAAAACTCCTTCACTACAAGAAATCTTGTCCCGAGATTTAGGAGGTAGAAGGAAACAGTGCGGGGTATTCATCACGTAGGCGGTCCTCGCATTCCCAAGTGGCTTCATCTTCAGAGTGATGCGACCACTGGACTTTGAGGAACTTGATTGCCTTCTGACGTGTGCGGCGTTCAGCTTGGTCCAGAATGCGGACCGGATGATCTTTATAGGAGAGGTCCTGTTGCAATTCGAGCACTTCATGATCCACTGCTCGGATTGGGTCCTTGAAGCAACGGCGGAGTTGTGACATGTGGAACACATCGTGAACCTGGGAAAGGTTCGGCGGAAGCTCCAGTTGATATGCCACTTTTCCACGCCTTTCGAGAATAGTGAGGGACCGATATAGCGAGGATCTACCTTTCCCTTGATCCCGAAGCGGTGAGCACCCTTCATTGGTGTAACTCGAAGATAAGCCTTTTCGCCAGGTTGATAGACCATGTCTTTGTGATGACGGTCATACTGACTCTTCTGATGTGATTGAGCAGTCTTGAGATTCTCGCGAATAATGCGAACTTGTTCTTCGGCCTGTTGGATAATATCCGGACCGAAGAGTGGTCGTTCCCCAGTTTCTGACCAGTTCAGAGGGGTTCGACACTTTCGTCCATATAGCAATTCAAAGGGGGACATCTTCAGACTAGCTTGATAGCTATTATTATAAGAGAACTCGACATATGGAAGAGATTCCTCCCATTTCTTGCCGAAGGAAACTACACAAGCTCGAAGCATGTCTTCGAGCACTTGGTTGACATGTTCAACTTGACCTTGCGACTGAGGATGAAACGCAGTACTGAACGACAGATGAGTTCCCATAGCTTCTTGGAAACTTGTCCAGAATCTTGAATTGAATAAGCTGCCACGGTCTGAACTGATAACCAGTGGAATACCGTGAAGTGAAACAATTCTGGACATGTAGGGAGTTGCAAGCTGACTAGCAGTGATTGTGTCTTTGACCACCAGAAAATGTGCAACTTTAGAAAGCCGGTCAATGACGACAAGAATAGCATCATTACCTTTTTGTGATTTGGGAAATCCAGTGACGAAGTCCATTTCAACATGGTCCCATTTCCATTCAGGAATAGAGATAGGTTGAAGAGTTCCAGCAGGCCTTTGATGCTCTGCTTTGATACGGCGGCAAATGTCACACTCAGCAACATATCGAGCAATGTCTTGCTTCATATTAGACCACCAGAACCTCTGACGGATGTCTTGGTACATCTTTGTACTACCAGGATGAATAGACAAAGGCGTATCATGAGCTTCTTTCATAACCTTTTCAGTCTGATCCAGGTTTTCCTCGAATGTGGTACCACTAGGCGGCCTTTGAAGTACAAGGCGCCATCATCGGCGATAGTGAAGAATGAGGGCTTTCCTTCTGCTAGATGGCGTTTAATCTTATTGACTTCCGAGTCATAACATTGAATAGTCTTTATACCATCTACGAGATCTGGTACGATAGCCAAGGTATTTAGAGAACCCTTAGTAACAACACGAAGATTCATCTCCTGAAACTCTGGGGGAGGGGGAGCGAGTGCTCCAGGAGGACCAATATGAAGGTTCAGCCTTCTAAATTCTTTGACAAGCGAGGGCTGAACCTTGTGAACCTGGAGGTGGTTGCAGTAAGACTTGCGGCTCAAGGCATTAGCCATTACATTAGCCTTGCCGGGGGTATAGGATATACCCACGTCAAAGTCTGCAACCGTCTCCATCCATCTCTGCCGATGGAGGTTCAGATCTGGCTGAGTAAACAGATACTTCAGACTTTGGTGGTCGGTGAAGATTTCGCAATGATTACCGAGAAGGTAATGTCGCCACTGCTTCAGTGCATGAATGACAGCAGCAAGCTCGAGGTTGTGAACTGGGTAGTTTTCTTCATGAGGGCGTAGTTGACGAGAGGCATAAGCAATCACTCTGCGCTCTTGCATTAGGACACAGCCTAATCCTTGACGGGAAGCGTCACAATAAATGATGAAGTCCTTCTTAGTATCAGGTGGAGCAAGCACTGGGGCAGAAGTCAACTTGTCTTTGAGCGCCTGGAAACTTTCCTGACACTTGTCTGTCCATTCGAACTTGACACCCTTATGCAACAGATTAGTCAGAGGCCTGGCAATCTTGGAGAAGTTCTCGACGAATCGACAGCAATAGCTGGGGAGACCGATAAAACTTAGGACTTGCTTGGCATTCTTCGGAGGAGTCCAATCGAGAATAGCCTGAACTCATTCAGGGTTTACGGCAATACCATCCTTGGAGATGACATGCCCAAGATAGGTTACTTCGGGGAGCCAGAATTCACACTTGGAATACTTAGCATACAGTTGATGCTCTCGAAGCTTTTCCAGCACAAGACGAAGATGTTCAGCATGTTCTTCTTTGTTCTTGGAAAATACAAGGATATCATCCAGATAAACCACGACGAACTTGTCGAGGTAATCCATGAATATATAGTTCATCAGATGAGAGAAGGTGGCGGGAGCATTCGTTAAGCCGAATGACATGACGGTGTACTCGTATGATCCATACCGAGTCATGAAGGCAGTTTTTGGGATATCCTCTTCACGAACACGGATCTGGTGGTAACCCAATCTCAAGTCGAGTTTGGAGAACACTGATGAACCAGCCAGTTGATCATATAGATCATTGATCCGAGGAAGAGGATATTTATTTTGAATGGTAGCTTGGTTTATAGGACGGTAGTCTTGGACTAATCGGTTTGTCCCATCCTTCTTCTTAACAAAGAGAGAAGGTGATCCCCAAGGAGAGCAACTTGGGCGAATGAAACCTTTGACAAGAGATTTGTCGATTCCCCCTTAAGCTCAATGAGTTCATGTGGCGGCATCTTGTAGGGTCGTTTGGCTATAGGGGTGGTGCCGGGTTTCAAGTCGATGATGAATTCGACAGCTCTAGCAGGAGGAATCCCTGGAAGTTCTTCTGGGAAGACGTCTTGGAATTCACGAACGACGGGAATGTTTTCAATGCCCTCGAGTGGTGCAGCGTTCAACGCATTCAAGGCATAAAGCCATGCCTCGACGTTCTGAACTAGATGAGCTTGGTAAGCAATTATTTCATCAGAAGGGTGTAGCAGATGGACGACCTTAGTGGCGCAAACTATAGAAGCAGTATGCGCTTTCAACCAATCCATTCCCAGAATGAGGTCGATGCTACAGGACTTCAGTACGATGGGAGAGGCAAGGAATTCCAGTCCTTCAATTTCAATGGGAACATTGTGACTAACCATAGAGGTTTGACACTGGCCCGCAGGAGTGTGTACCACAATCGCAGTGTTCATCTCTTTGTATTTAATGCCATGCATGAATGCAAACTCAGCTGATATGAATGAATGCGATGCTCCTGTATCAAATAAAACAGATGCTGGTACTGAATTTACGAGGAGTGTACCCATCACGGTAGCAGGCTGGTCTAGAACTTCATTGAGATCAACGTGGTTGGCATGAACACGACCATAAGACTTGGCATTATTGTTGCGAGGCTGGTTGCTTCCACGACCAGCTGTGGGAAGGGCCAGTTGATTCTGGTTCTGATTCTGATAGCAGTTCCTGGCAAGGTGACCAGGTTGGCCACACTTGTAGCACAGGCCATTATTGGGAGTGGGAATAGGAGCTCGGGGTGGTGGAGCTGGAAATCTTGGCTGCCTAGTTGGTGGGGGAGGCAGACGCGGTGCAGCATAGGACTGCCTTGGAGCAGGTGCAAATGGCTGATACATGCTGTTGGGAATCCATATCCTACGCTTCTGCGAGGACGGGCCCGAAGATGAGCCTGTATCACGGTTGTGCCTGTGAGAGCTCTGGTGTTCCTGGAGACCAGTTTCGACATTGATGGCCTTGTTCACCAAGGTAGCGAAATCAGCAAAGTCATGCACTAAAAGTGCGAGCTTTATGTCAGCTTGAAGGCCATCACGGAACTTCTCCTATCTGCGTCCATCAGTTGCAATGTCTTCTTCAGCATAGCGGGACAAGTCCAGAAACTCCCGCTGATAAGCTTCCACAGTTTTGTTGCCTTGGGTGAGGCTGCGGAACTCGCGCTTCTTACGGTCCATGACTCCCTGAGGAATGAAGCGAGCATGGAAAGCAGCTTGGAAGTCTGGCCAGGTGATGATTGTTCCAACCGGCAGGGTATGCCTGTGGCTGCCCCACCATTGAGTAGCGGGTCCCTTCAAGAAGAAGGAAGCAAAGGTGACATAGCTGGTAGGGGCTACATCAGCCGACTCCATCTCATAGGTGATGTCACGGAGCCAGTCATCAGCATTCAGAGGCTGAGTTGAGCTGCGGTACATGGTTGGGTTGAGGCGCATGAAATCCTGCAGAGTCACTTGGGTTGGCTGCTGGTTCATATTGGGGCGAGGAAACTGAGCCATAATATTCTCCATGAACTGGTGATTCAGCTCAAACTGTTGCATCATCCCAGCCATGTACTCAGGCGGGGGTGGGGGAGGGTTACCACGACCACGGCCACCTGGTTTAACCATCCTGCTAATATATAACAGGAGTAATTCAGCATTGAGAATTGTAAGGACAAGAATCATTCATGATGAAACATGCACAATGAAAGGAACATGATAGATACTACTTAGTAGTTGGCATAGATTACAAAAGAGATCATGCATAGAGTTCGGTACACAGAGTTCAGTACACAGAATAAGAACATCATAGGCGGCACGCAAGCTCGCGGCGAATGCATCTAACACTAACAAGCAAGCCTACATTAGTCCCAGGAGGAACTGTGGAGGTAGGTGTAGCCTGACAGCTGGTAGTGATGCTAAGGGAAGACCTCCACGCGAGTAGCCTGGGGTCCACAGATACTCTGGTGCGAAACCCGATGCGCAGGTGGCAGGAGAGGACCAAGTGCGGGAGAGTAGCCTCCCACATCTAGCCAGCCGACGCCCTGGGGCATCACGGTCCTGGAAGGGTAGATCACAGAACGCGACAGATCACCAGATCGGATAGAGGGGTGCAACAATGTTAGAGCACGGTACAGGTGCTGACGGGTGGTGTACAACTCGTGGCGAAGAGCTCGGTTAGCTCTATCCAGCCCATCAGCATGCAGAACCAGGTTCTGATGGTAGAAGGGCTCTCGGGTGACAGTGGAGTAGGCAACAGTGTAGTATCCCTCCGCACCAACATCGGATGTGATAGCAATGTGCCTGAAGGGGGAGGTGTCCAACTCCTGATACTCTCCACGAAGACGTGTCAGAGCAGCATAAGCAGCATCGTGCACCGCCATGTCGATAGTCACTCCAACACCATGAGCAGTGTGCAGCACGGTAGTGGAGTCATACTCCCGAGAGTAGAGGTGGACGATGGCACGGTACTGCTCCTGGTTGAAGTCCTGGTACTCCTCATAGACGGTGTACTCAGGGTGCCAGCGATAACCCAGGTAGGTCATCATCTCAACCAACACAGCAGGTGATCCTGAGGCACCAATGGCCGTCGTGTGGCGCACGACCTGTCTCGTGGGTTCCATCCGAAAACAAAGATGTTTCAAAGGAGTCAACTGACAGTGTGGATAATGTTCAATATACTACTCTAAAGAAAAGCTAGGGCTTATCCAACTTTGGGGTGAACGTGGTCACGGGATCCTAATGTTAAAGTTAGTAAAATCATTTAACCCGAGTAGAAGAGAGTTTAGAGTCCCAGAGTAAGGATCGAGGAGTAAAAGATCCTAATACCACCCAGATGGCGACGTGGGCCCGTAAGGCACACAACCATGTTAGTAAAAGTTTTTGTAATGTCTAGACTCAACTTCGGCCAACGAGTGTGGAAGGAGGATTTCTATAGGCAGTCGGCTCTGATACCAACTTGTCACGCCCCCAATTTAATCATACACTAATCATACACGCAAACGTGTACGATCAAGATCAGGGACTCACGGGAAGATATCACAACACAACTCTACAAATAAAATAAGTCATACAAGCATCATATTACAAGCCAGGGGCCTCGAGGGCTCGAATACAAGAACTCGATCATAGACGAGTCAGCGGAAGCAACAATATCTGAGTATAGACATAAGTTAAACAAATTTTCCTTAGGAAGGCTAGCACAAACTGGGATACAGATCGAAAGAGGCGCAGGCCTCCTACCTGGGATCCTCCTAAACTACTCCTAGTCGTCGTCAGCGGACTGCACATAGTAGTAGGCACCTCCCGAGTAGTAATAGTTGTCATCGACAGTGGCGTCTAGCTCCTGGGATCCATCGTCTGGTCGCAGAAATCGAGTATAGAAAAGGGGAAAAGAGGGAGCAAAGCAACCGTGAGTACTCATCCAAAGTACTTGCAAGCAAGGAGCTACACTACATATGCATGCATTGGTATCAAATGGATTAATGGTATCATATGTGGACTGAACTGCAGAATGCCGGAATAAGAGGGGGATAGCTAGTCCTTTCGAAGACTACCCTTCTGGTAACCTCCATCTTGCAGCAGAAGAAGAGAGTAGATGGTAAATTCACCCAGTATCATCGCATAGCATAATCCTAACCGATGATCCTCCCTTCGTCGCCCTCTGAGAGAGCGATCACCGGTTATATCTGGCACTTGGAAGGGTGTGTTTTATTAAGTATCTGGTTCTAGTTGTCATAAGGTCAAGGTACAACTCCGGGTCGTCCTTTTACCGAGGGACATGGCTATTCGAATAGATCAACTTCCCTGCAGGGGTGCACCACATTTCGCAACACGCTCGATCCCCTTTGTCCGGACACACTTTTCTGGGTCATGCCCGGCCTCGGAAGATCAACACGTCGCAGCCCTACCTAGGCACAACAGAGAGGTCAGCACGCCGGTCTAAATCCTATGGCGCAGGGGTCTGGGCCCATCGCCCTTTGCACACCTCCACATTGCGAACGCGGCCGGAAAACAGACCTAGCAACCTCCATTACAAAGGAAGTTGCGTTACGCGACCCAACCCGGCGTGCGCCGCTCAGTCGCTGACGTCACGAAGGCTTCGTCTGATACCACGATGTCGAGTGCCCATAACTGTTCCCGCGTAGTTGGTTAGTGCATATAGGCCAGTAGCCAGACTCATATCAAATACCAAGATCTTGTTAAGCGTGTTAAGTATCCGCGAACGCCGACCAAGGCCAGGCCCACCTCTCTCCTAGGTGGTCTCAACCTGCCCTGTCACTCCGCCACAAAGTAACAGTCGGGGGCCGTCGGGAACCCAGGCCCACCTCTACCGGGATGGAGCCACCTGCCCCTTCAGCCCCCAACATCGGAATCACTCGCGGGTACTCCTACGAGCCGACCAGACTTTAGTCACCACCTGTATAACATGTATATATGTATAAGTATATACCCGTGATCACCTCCCGAGTGATCACGGCCCGATAGTATAGCATGGCAGATGGACAAGAATGTAGGGCCACTAATGATAAACTAGCATCCTATACTAAGCATTAGGATTGCAGGTAAAGGTAACAACAATAGTAGCAAGGACAGGCTATGCATCAGGATAGGATTAACGGAAGCAGTAACATGCTACACTACTCTAATGCAAGCAGTATAGAGAAGAGTAGGCGATATCTGGTGATCAAGGGGGGGGGGGCTTGCCTGGTTGCTCTGGCAAGAGAGAGGGGTCGTCAACACCGTAGTCATACTGGGTAGCAGCGGCGTCGGTCTCGGTGTCTAGGGAGAGAAGAGGGGGAAGAAACAATAAATACAATGCAAGCAAACGCATGAAGATGCATGACATGACAAAGTGTGATGCTAGGCGTGCCCAATCGCGGTAGTAGGTGATACCGGCGAAAGGGGGAACATCCGGGAAAGTATTCTCGGTGTTCCGCGTTTTCGGACAGATGAACTGGAGGGGGGAAGTTGCGAGTTCGATATGTTAGGGGTGTGTGGTGGACGAATGGGCTGCGTATCCAGATTTGTCTCGTCGTTCTGAGCAACTTTCATGTACAAAGTTTTTCCATCCGATCTACGGTTTATTTTATATTAATTTTAAAAGATTTAAATCATTTTTAGGATTTATTTAATTAATTAAACCAACATTATCCAAAACAGGGTTTGCTGACGTCAGCATGACATCAGCAGTTGACCTGGTCAACCTAATAGGTGGGTCCCGCCTGTTAGTGACACATTTAATTATCCAACTTAATTAACCTAATTAGGATTAATTAGGGGGGTGGGCCCCACTATCATTGACTAGTTAATTAACTAACAACAGTTAGTTTAATTAGTTATTTGGTTAATCTTAATCATGATTAATTAGTTTAATTAATCAAGATTAATTAAGTTAATTATTTATTTAATTATTTTATTTATTATTCATCATTTTTTAACATTTATAATTATTATTAATGTTGTGGGGCCGGGCCCCATTTGTCATTGGGCCAGGGGGTTTCTTGGCGGGGGCCGGGCTATCGGGCGCATGCCCAGGTGCGGGCGGACCCGACAGGGGCCGGAGTAGGGGAGCGTGGCCACGGCGAGGCCATGGCCGGAGCGGGGGGCGCTGGCCGTGGCCGGTGGAGAGGCGGCTGCGGGGAGGAGCGTTGGGGGTCGTTGTGGGGCCGCGTGGCTGGTGCGGCAAGGCGAGGAGCGGCGCAGGAGGGAACAGAGCAGGGCAGGGCGGTAGGGGAAGCCGCTGGGCGGTGCAGCGGCGAGCGCGCGGGGGGTGGACGGCGGGCGCGGTGACGGCGCTCGGCAAGCGTCGCGGCGAAGCGGGGACAGGGACGGCGGCGTTCGGCGGTGCGCGTGCGCGCGGACGAGGCAAAAGGGCACTGGCCGCGGTCAAGTGCAGGCGGGGGAGAAGGGAGCGGACGGGGCCGTGTGGACGGCGCTGCGGGGAGGGAGAAGAGGCGCGGCGTGCCACGCGCAGGAGAAGCATCACGCAGGTGGCGTTGGCATACAGCAGCAGCTGCAGCAAGGTAGCAGGCGGGGCTGGTGAGCGCGGCGGGGTTCGCGCGGGCGGGGCACCACGAGCACGGGCGCAGGACGCGCACGGCGTGGGGGGCGCGGCGGAGCATGCGCGAGCTCGGGCGCGGCGATGCAGCGTGCCACAGGGAGGCAAAGGGGAGAGGGGTGAGGCTCACTGGGGCCGTAGGGTCAGGGCAGAGGGGCTCGGGGTGGTCGACGGCGATGACCGGGCGACGAGGAGGCAGGCCGTTGGGGAGGGGCTCCGGTGAGGCGGCAGGGTCTTCTGGCGGCGACGGGCGACGGTGTCGGTGGCCTCCTCCTCTCGATCCCGATCCAATCGGGAAAGAGGGGGGAGATATTTTACAGGGGGAGTGGGGGCGTGTCGGTGGGGTTTTCCCCGAGTGGGGGGATATGGAGGAGGGCGTGGGGCGCCGGCTAGGCCGGCCTGATTGGCTGTGGCCCAGTTGGGCCGGCCTGCTAGCTGGGCCACTCGGCTCAGGGGGGTTTCTGTTATATTTTTATTTTTTGTTTTGTATTTATTTTCCTTTTCTTTTATTTATTTCCCTTTTCTTTTTTAATTCTTTTTATGTATTTAGCTCTTTTTATAAAAGCATGGGTTCTTCATGACAAATAGTTAGGGAATATTTTCAACACACTGAACATTTTAGTTTTGACTTTTGAAAAGTTTAATTGTTTTAACTTAATTCAAATTTTGAATTTGAATCCGTTTCGGACTAACGTGAGATTATCAGCCGTAACCGAGGTAACGTGGCATCATTAACACGGGATTACTGTAGCATGATTATCCGGGCGTTACACCTGGTTACAGTGGTCATCCACGTCATTGCATAATTTGGGTACACAAAGGAGACTAACTTCTTAATCGAGCAAGTTCAGCAATTAAACAGAGCTAGCTGACCTAAACATTACTCTAACAAATTAAAGACCAACGCTTTTAATTAAGCAAAACAAAGAGTACTACTACGGCTGGTGTCGTCGATCTCCGCCGCTGCCTCCATGTCCAGCTCGCGCCCGGCGGTCTCCTGCGGAAGGGCTCCATGGCATCCATCGCACCATACTCGGCAAGCATCTCGCCTGTAACGCCCCGAGACCAGCGCTATAGATGCCTTATATGTTTTGCGTGTCAGCTCTGTTGTTTGTTTGTTTGTTTCATTGCATCATGGCATCATTTGCATTGCATCATGTCATCATGCAACCTTTTTTTAAACTCACTAAATAAACCGTATGGATCTTCGATCCATTTAAATCGAGGGAATTCACATGGTGAAAATCTCTTTAAAACATATAAAAGTCTCCTACTATTATTAGGGAGCTATTATAAATATTCCAATTATTTGGAATTTACCACAACACACTTGCAAAATATTCCATGCTTTTCTTACTAAATTCCTCATCTCCAAACTTTGCCCTAAATTCTTTCTTCACTTTCCGGAGTTCCACCAAAAACCTCAACATTTTTGCACCTCCCTATCACCTACTTCCTATGCAAAACCATTTGAATTGAATTCAAATGAGTTCGATTCAAACTTCACCCACGTGTTCATTTCCATTTTTCATGGATCAGGCTCATTTTTGTGAGTGTGAGAAAATTTACTTTCGGCCCAAACTCCACTACTATCCCTCTCGGCATTTCTTCCAAGTTTTGGTTTCTTTGTATAGTTTTTTAAAAAAGGGAGAGAAGCCAGCCCAGCTGGGCCTCCCTACCTCCCGCGCCGGCCAAACCTCCCCTAGGCCATCTGCGCCTAAGGCCCAGCAGCAGCCAGCTACCAGAAGGCCATCCTAACCCTAGCACCAACCGAAACCCCTCTCTCTCCCTCGATCCCTTCCCTCGTCGACCTCCTCGCGCCACCAGGAGAACCCACACCCGAAACCCTTCTATCCTCTTCGATCCTTCGTCCTGGCTCCGCCGTAGAGAAAGCAGCAGAGCCCCACGCGCCCGCGCCTGAACCCTCCTGTTGCTCGATCCCCATCTCACCTAACTCCCTCGCTCCCCATCTCTGTCCCGATAGCGTCGCCACCAGCGCACTCAAGAGGAGCCTCGCGCGTCCCACCAGCACCGCCGGCCTCCCCGCCTCTGGCAACGGCCGCCGCCCGTCGCGCCATCTTCTGCATCGTCACCTCGCCATGGCACCATGCCCGCGCCATCGCTTCTCTGCCTCGCCTCAGCCTCCAAGTCCGACGACATCGTCAGGATCTGCGGTGGCGACCTCAGCCTCCCCGTGCTCGACCTCGGCCTCCTCTGCTTCACCCTCTCACCAGAGAACGCATCGCCGCGTCTCCTTAACCTCCTGCCCGAGCCCCTGCATCAGCCTCAGTAGCCGTCGTTCCTTGCCGGTGGTCCCCGTCGCCCCGCTGCACTGCCTCTGCTTGCTGTCGTTGCTATCCTCGCTAGCTTCGCGTCCGTGCCACTGTTGCTGGACTTGGCTACGGACTGCTCCTCTCCACAACTCGGGTCGGCACCGAACCCGACTCCACAACCACCGAACCAGGAAACGCCAAGGACATCTTCAGGGTTTTCGTCAAGTCCCATTCCGATGAACGTACACGCAACACCAACGTCCACGAGCACCTCCTGCTAGCTGTCCACACCGACCACATCAAGCCGACAAGTCCGAAGACCCCAAAGTACCCCGACGTCGATGACCCTCAAGTCCGTCTATGTGGTGATGCGCCAAGTACCTTTACCGCCATCTTCGGAATCGCCAAGAACGCCAAGACCCCTTTGTGGATTTCAACAAGTACGAACACTGTCGCCGAAGACCCCGTGGATGTCAAGTTCCTCGCCGTGACCCCGAACATCTATGGAAACTTGTGCGACTAAGAACGTGAATGACTAACGTCGCCAAGATCGCTAGTACCACTACCATCGTCGAGGATCGATAGTACCACTACTTGCACTACCGTCGCCATGAGAAGGACAACTTCCCACACCTACCCATGAACAACTACTTCCACGACGACCGTGTACCACTACCGTTGCGAGAACGCCTACTTCCTTTACCGAACTTGAACCACTCCGTAAATGCACCTTTGGAAGGTATAACCGCCGGAACAATGCCCGTGGACCGTATGCATGTGATGTATTGTATGAGATGCCCATGTTTGCACCATGGTCGAATCGCTGCTTGCTCGACCCTCCTCGTTTGCCGCTAACCCGTGGGAACCCGGTTACCGAGGTCACCCCACCATCTTGCATGACACGCTCACATCACATTTCCTTTTGCACCAGTATCTCCATGAGCTACCGGAACCGATATGTTGCCGTGGCATCATTTTCGGATTCGTTGTCGTGGCACCCCTTTCGTTTCCGCCACGATGACAAATGCTTCATAACATGCTCTTATCAACATTTTCATAAAATTGCTTAAAACTTGCACATGTCATCCGCATCATGTTAATAACATTTAAATGTTTAAAATTGTTGTTGCATTAAATTGCTAATGCACATGAGGATATACCGGAATTGTTGTTTGATGTTTCTGGCCTCATTTAAAAATTCCTAACTGTGTATTTTACTCATGTTTCACCTCTTGCCATGTTAACAACATCTAATATTGTTGAGTACATAACCGAGAGGGAACTAAATAAGTCATGTGGTGATTCGCCAATATGCAACTCGTTGCATATTGAGCTCCACTTAATTTGTAGTGTTGTTTGTGCACTTTGCCATGCCATACCTCATTAAACCGTACATGCATCATACTTGGTTGTGCATCATGCCATGTTTATGTGATGGTTGTTTACTATGTTGCTTGCTTCTTTCCGGGTTGCTTCTCTCGTTAGCTTCGGTTCCATTCCAGAGTTGTGAGGATGCGTTCGACTACGTCTGTTTGCCTTCTTCTTGGACCCGTTCTTCTTCCTTGTGGGATCTCAGGCAAGATGACCATATCCTCGAAATCACTTCTATCTTTGCTTGCTAGTTGTTCGCTCTATTGCTATGCCGTGCTACCTACCACTTGCTTATCATGCCTCCCATATTGCCATGTCAAGCCTTTAACCCACCTTTCCTAGCAAACCGTTGTTTGGCTATGTTACCTCTTTGCTCAACTCCTCTTATAGCGTTGCTAGTTGCAGGTGAAGATGAAGTTTGTTCCGTGTTGGAACATGGATATGTTGGGATATCACAAATATCTCTTATTTAATTAACGCATCTATATAGTTGGTAAAGGGTGGAAGGCTCGGCCTTATGCCTGGTGTTTTCTTCCACTCTTGCCGCCCTAGTGAAAGATCGTGGATGTCGCCTAGAGGGGGGGTGAATAGGTGCTTTAAAATAATTATGGTTTAGGCTTGAACAAATGCGGAATAAACCTAGCGGTTAATTTGTCAAACACAAAACCTACAACAACTAGGCTCACCTATGTGCACCAACAACTTATACTAAGCAAGATAGACAACTATGTGATAGCAAGATATATGACAAGAAACAATATGGCTATCACAAAGTAAAGTGCATAAGTAAAGGGCTCGGGTAAGAGATAACCGAGGCACGCGGAGACAACGATGTATCCCGAAGTTCACACCCTTGCGGATGCTAATCTCCGTTTGGAGCGGTGTGGAGGCACAATGCTCCCCAAGAAGCCACTAGGGCCACTGTAATCTCCTCACACCCTTGCACAATGCAAGATGTTGTGATTCCACTCAGGGACCCTTGAGGGCGGTCACCGAACACGTACAAATGGCAACCCTTGGGGGCGGTTGCCGAACCCGTACACTTTGGCAACCCTTGGGGGCGGTCACCGTACCCGTCAAATTGCTCGGGGCGATCTCCACAACCTAATTGGAGACCCCGACGCTTGCCCGGAGCTTTACACCACAATGATTGAGCTCCGAACACCACCAACCATCTAGGGCGCCCAAGCACCCAAGAGGAACAAGCTCAAAGGTACCAAGCACCCAAGAGTAATAAGCTTCTCAACTTGTAACTTCCACGTATCACGTGGAGAACTCAAACCGATGCACCAAATGCAATGGCAAGGGCACACGGAGTGCCCAGGTCCTTCTCTCTCAAATCCCACTGAAGCAACTAATTCTAGGGAGGAAAATGAGAGGAAGAACAAGAAGGAGAACACCAAGAACTCCAAGATCTAGATCCAAGGGGTTCCCCTCACATAGAGGAGAAAGTGATTGGTGAAAATGTGGATCTAGATATCCTCTCTCTTTTCCCTCAAAAACTAGCAAGAAACCATGGAGGGATTGAGAGTTAGCAAGCTTGAAGAAGGTCAACAATGGGGGAAGAAGACGAGCTCAAGAGATAAGGTTCATTGGGGAAGAAGACCCCCTTTTATAGGAGGGGGAAATCCAACCGTTATGTGCTCAGCCCGTACACGAGCGGTACTACCGCTCCACGAGCGGTACCCGCTCAGGCGGAAGAAATAGGGAAAAGGAGCAACAAAACATGAACCTTGAGGCGGTAGTACCGCATAAGAGCGGTACTACCGCTCACCCCAGCGGTACTACCGCTGGAGGAGTAGAACACGGGACCAAAAGAGGCAAGGCAGAGAAGAGTACGACGGCAAGAATGATGAAGTCCCCTTAATTCTTCATAATGTAGCCAAGTCTCCAATGACCCCCAACATCACCTATTGATCAAGTTTGAGCTTGTTGGTCCCCAACCAAGTTGGGTCCTAAGTGGTTAGTCACAATAGGCTTGGCTACCCAAATGATTCTTTGCTTCAAACCACTTTGAGTACCAACAAACTTGGCAACCACATTGCCAACCTTATCCTTCCCAAGAGAATAGACATCATCAATAATAATTGGGTTGGATAAGTTACCACTAGTGCATGAAGAAGCGAGGTGACCTTTCTTGCGACATAGGTAGCAACGTCTACTCTTCACTTTCTTCTCACTTGATTTCTCAACTTGAGAAGCATAAGCTTGAGTCTTCTTGAGAAGAGGCTTTTCTTCAACTTGAGGTTGAGAATGAGAGTGAACTTGTGGCCGCTTCCCTTGTTGCTTGTCACTAATGGGCTTCTTCTTCAATGGGCAAGATCTAACATCATGCCCTTCTACTTTGCACTTGAAGCAAACAATCTTGGCCGAATTCTTGACTTGTTCTTGGCCCTTCTTTTTGTTCACCTTGGACTTCTTCTTCTTGTTGGAGTTGAATCCAAGT
Organism: Triticum urartu; assembly: GCF_056163025.1. Lineage (NCBI taxonomy): Eukaryota > Viridiplantae > Streptophyta > Magnoliopsida > Poales > Poaceae > Triticum > Triticum urartu. The sequence goes on along the minus strand of NC_141877.1, from coordinate 416,408,446 downwards.
ACACCTTTGTCATTGGGGGATTTTTGCACACTCAAGATATTGTTGAGTGTGAATTTCTCTTCATGACTCTTTTTCAAGTCTTTCTTCAAAGAAGTGACTTGGGCCTTGAGCTCTTTGATTTCCTCTACATGGTTAGTCTCAACACAAGTACTAGAGGAAGTATAAGCTTCATCGTTAGAGCAACAAGGCAAGGAAAGCAATTCATCACAAGATGTACCAACATTGTGAGTAGATGAATTACAAGGACTAGCACATGGCAATATAGCATTTTGACTAGAAGTAGTTCTAGTATCCACATGAGGCTCACTAGATGTTACCTTAGAAATCATGGCCTCATGAGCTATCTTTAGCTCATTATGGGATACTAGAAGATCATCATGAGAGCTTGAGAGCTTTTCATGGTTTTCTTCCAATTTCCCATAATTGCTAGATAGCAACTCAAGTTGAGCCCGAAGCTCAACATTCTCCTTCAAAATGGATGCTTCACAAGTAATAGAGTTAGTAGCACAAGCATCATCATTAGCAACAAGAGGAGAAGACAACTTGGCAAGCTCTTTTGAATATGAAGCTTTAAGTTGTGCATGAGACTCGGTGAGTTTGATGAGCTCACTCTTAATGACCCTTGAGCCATTTTCGAGGTGCCCAAAGTCCTCAAGGAGTTTAGCATGCGCAACTTCAAGCTTCTCATTTTTAGTTTCAAAAACATTGGCCACCTCAATAGCTCTACCATGAGATTCCTTCACTCTAGATAATTCTAGAGCAAAAGTCTCCTCAAGAGATTCCTTGGTGGTATGTTCAAGTTCGAGAGCTTGGGAGAGGTCCGCGATCTCATTAGCATAATCACGCTCATGACCTTCCATTTTATCAATGGTGACCTCATGCTCCTCAAGACGAGATTCCAACTCATCAATATATTTCTTGCCCTCAATAGCAATAGACATGATTTCCATGAAGTTGGAACGAGCAATTTTATTCTTAAGAAGAGCTTTAAAAATCATTTCCCCCTTAATTTTTAAGCAGGCAACATCATTATTCTCTTCATCATAATCAACATCATCATCACTCTTTCCATCATCAATATCATCACAAGATATATTGGGATTCAAAGTGGGAGATACCTTTGAAGCCTTGGCCATAAGGCAAAATGCAATAGATGATGATGTAGGATCCCTTGAAGGACCATCCAAGACCACATCTTGTTCCATGGGGTGTTGGGTTTCCTCTACATTGTTAGCACAACAACTCGAGGAAATACACGCATTTTTATCATGGCAACAAGATATAGCAAGCATATCATCATGAGATTTAGTCAAGAAATTTTTACATGATATGCAAGGACTATCAACACAAGAATGTGAAACATGTATGGTGCTCGAAGTGTTAAACTCCAAAGAAGGAGCATTGCAATAAGATAGTGATGAAGGATCATCCACAAAAAGCATACTATCATCATTGCAATGACCAACACTACTCACCATATCATTACCTTGTGGCAAACCACATGTAGGTGAAGTAGAAGAAGTTCAGAAGACTATACGATCGTAGGCGGAGGGAGAACAATCATCCCCACAAATCTTGGACACACCATATTTATCTTGAAGCTTCGTCCACAACTCATGAGCATCCCGGAACGGCATGAGTTGAAATATAACTACATTGCTCAAAGCATCGAAAAGCACATTAGAAGCTTGAGCATTGAGATACGAGTTTTTCTCATCCTCTAAAGATAATCTTTGGGGATCCTTTGGAGGAGAAAACCCCATATCAACAATTCGCTCTAAATTTGGGTCCATGACCCTAAAGAGATTAAGCATGTGAATTACCCAAACATCAAAATTTTGTGCCATCGAAACTAAGAGTGTCAGAGAATCCTAATCCCCTAGTCGGCATCCTTACTCTCTAGGCGGTTAAGCCCTATAAAGAGAGACGAGGCTCTAATACCAATTGAAAGATCATGGATGTCGCCTAGAGGGGGGTGAATAGGCGCTTTAAAATAATTACGGTTTAGGCTTGAACAAATGCGGAATAAACCTAGCGGTTAATTTGTCAAACACAAAACCTACAACAACTAGGCTCACCTATGTGCACCAGCAACTTATACTAAGCAAGATAAACAACTATGTGATAGCAAGATATATGACAAGAAACAATATGGCTATCACAAAGTAAAGTGCATAAGTAAAGGGCTCGGGTAAGAGATAACAGAGGCACGCGAAGACGACGATGTATCCCGAAGTTCACACCCTTGCGGATGCTAATCTCCGTTTGGAGCAGTGTGGAGGCACAATGCTCCCCAAGAAGACACTAGGGCCACCGTAATCTCCTCACGCCCTCGCATAATGCAAGATGCCGTGATTCCACTAAGGGACCCTTGAGGGCGGTCACCGAACCCATACAAATGGCAACCCTTGGGGGCGGTTGCCGAACCCGTACACTTTGGCAACCCTTGGGGGCGGTCACCGGTACCCGTCAAATTGCTCAGGGCGATCTCCACAACCTAATTGGAGACCCCGACGCTTGCCCGGAGCTTTACACCACAATGATTGAGCTCCAAACACCACCAACCATCTAGGACGCCCAAGCACCCAAGAGGAACAAGCTCAAAGGTACCAAGCACCCAAGAGTAATAAGCTTCTCAACTTCTAACTTCCACGTATCACATGGAGAACTCAAACCGATGCACCAAATGCAATAGCAAGGGCACACAGAGTGCCTAAGTCCTTCTCTCTCAAATCCCACCGAAGCAACTAATGCTAGGGAGGAAAATGAGAGGAAGAACATGAAGGAGAACACCAAGAACTCCAAGATCTAGATCCAAGGGGTTCCCCTCACATAGAGGAGAAAGTGATTGGTGGAAATGTGGATCTAGATATCCTCTCTCTTTTCCCTCAAAAACTAGCAAGAAACCATGGAGGGATTGAGAGTTAGCAAGCTCGAAGAAGGTCAACAATGGGGGAAGAACACGAGCTCAAGAGATAAGGTTCATTGGGGAAGCAGACCCCCTTTTATAGGAGGGGGAAAATCCAACCGTTATGTGCTCAGCCCGCACACGAGCGGTACTACTGCTCCACGAGCGGTACTACAGCTTAGGCGGAAGAAACAGGGAAAAGGAGCAACAAAACATGAACCTTGGGGCGGTAGTACCGCATAAGAGCAGTACTACCGCTCACCCCAGCGGTACTACCGCTGGAGGAGCAAAAGACGGGACCAAAAGAGGCAGGGCAGAGAAGAGTACGACGGCAGTAATGCAGTAGCGGTACTACCGCCCGACCGGAGCGGTACTACCGCTTAGGCGGAACTACCATGCCTTACTTCCCTGCAACTACTGCTAAACCCGACACGAAAAGAGCAGGACCCAAAATCGAGTCGGAAGTAGAGCGGTACTGCAGCGGTACTACGGCTGAGAGCTCCAAGCGGTACTACCGCTTGGGCTCACGGTACTACCGCTGGGACCAGACAAAAGCCACTTCCAAGAATACAAGAACTGCCATAACTTCTGCATATGAGCTCCGAATTGAGCAAACTCAAGCTTGTTGGAAACAAGACGACGAGTAAGAAGAGGCAGGGGAGGTACGCCAACAAATAGAGGAGTGAAACCTCCAACCGAGAAGAACCGGCATAACCTCCAACATCGAAAACATCATAGAAGATGCATGTGAACTCTGTTTTCGATGAACTCGAGATTGTCATCAAGATGACCATAAGCTCTAAGACTCACAAAGTGAACAAAACAAGAACCAAGAAAGATGATGCAAGGATGCAATGGTTTGAGCTCTCAACGAACGATACGATCAAGCTACTCATCGAGAGCCCCCCTTGATAGTACGGCAATCAATCCTATAACCCGGTCTCCCAACTACCATCATGAGACCGGTAAAATAGAAAACCTATCAAAGGCAAACCTTTGCCTTGCACATGATCCACTTGAGCTAGATGATGACGATCTTGACTCCCTCAAGTTGGACCACCTTTCTTGATTGTGTTGACTCGATGAAGACTAGTTGATTGCTCCCCCATACTCCACTATGGGTGAGCCACTCTTCCGCACATATTCACAAGTCCATTGTCACCACAAAGGACGGCAAGCTTCAAGCATTTGATCTCTTCGTGATGCTCCACTTGAACTTTCACACCGCAACCTTTCTTGATTGTGTTGACTCGATGAATACTAGTTGATTGCTCCCCCATACTCCACTATGGGTGAGCCACTCTTCCGCACATCTTCACAAGTCCATTGTCACCACAAAGGACGACAAGCATCAAGCATTTGATCTCTTCGTGATGCTCCACTTGAACTTGCACACCGCAACCTAACCACACAAAGAACCCTCACGAAGACCATGGGTTAGTACACAAAGCGTAATTGACAATGCTTACCATACCATGGGATCACTTGATCCCTCTCGGTACATCTTCTACGCTTTATGGGTTGATCAACTTGATTCACTCTTTGACTTAGTCTTGATCAACCTCTCACAAGACCAATCTTTAGGTAATTCCTTGAATAGCACCTTGGTCGACACAAACTCTCCTTGAAACCAACACATGTACTCCAAGAAAAGCCTATGGACAAAACCTTCAAATATAACTCAAGGCAACCATTAGTCCATAGAGATTGTCATAAATTACCAAAACCAAACATGGGGGCACCGCATGTTCTTTCACCTAGTTTCCGTCATACCGGTGTTATGTTCCTTGATTTTGCGTTCCTTACGCGGTTGGGTGTTATGGGAACCCCTTGACAGTTCGCTTTGAATAAAACTCCTCCAGCAAGGCCCAACCTTGGTTTTAACATTTGCCACCTAAGCTTTTTCTCTTGGGTTCCGCAGACTCAAGGGTCATCTTTATTTTAACCCCCGGGCCAATGCTCCTTTGAGTGTTGGTCCAAAACAGAGCCACTTGCGGTGCCGCCCCTAGGCGACTTGGGATATTGTCGGTTTTCGTACTAGTGTTCATCCGGTGTGCCCTAAGAACGAGATACGTGCGACTCCTATCGGGATTTGTCGGCACATCGGGCGGCTTTGCTGGTCTTGTTTTACCATTGTCGAAATGTCTTGTAACCGGGATTCCGAGACTAATCTGGTCTTCCTGGGAGAAGGAATATCCTTCGTTGACCGTGAGAGCTTGTGATGGGCTAAGTTGGGACACCCCTGCAGGGTATAAACTTTCGAGGGCCATGCCCTCGGTTATGTGGCAGATGGGAATTTGTTAATATCCGGTTGTAGAGAACTTGACACTTGACCTAATTAAAATGCATCAACCGCGTGTGTAGCCGTGATGGTCTCTTCTCAGCGAAGTACGGGAAGTGAACACGGTTCTTGTGTTATGGTTGTGCATAAGTAGTTCTAGGATCACTTCTTGATCACCTCTAGCTTCACGACCGTTGAGTTGCTTCTCTTCTCGCTCTTATTTGCATATGTTAGCCACCATATTTTCTTAGTGCTTGCTGCAGCTCCACCTCTTTACCCTATCCTATCCATAAGCTTAAATAGTCTTGATCTCGCGGGTGTGAGATTGTTGAGTCCTGGTGACTCACAGATACTTCCAAACAGTTGCAGGTGCCGATGATACCAGTGCAGGTGACGCAACCGAGCTCAAGTGGGAGCTCGATGAAGATCTTGATCGTTGTTGTGTTTCGTTTCCTATTGATCAGTAGTGGAGCCTAGTTGGGACGATCGGGGATCTAGCATTTGGGGTTGTCTTCTTTTATTTTGGTTCCATAGTCAGACCTTGATTGTATTCTGGATGATGTATGTTTATCTTGTATTTGTGTGAAGTGGTGATTGTAAGCCAACTCTTTATCCCTTTCTTATTCAGTACATGGGATTGTGTGAAGATTACCCCTCTTGTGACAAACCTACCATGCGGCTATGCCTCTAAGTCATGCCCCGACACGTGGGAGATATAGCCGCATTGTGGGTGTTACAAGTTGGTAATCAGAGCCATCCCTGACTTAGGAGCCCCCTGCTTGATCGAATCACTGACGTTGTTGAGTCTAGAACAAAATGTTTTGAGTCTTAGGATTATATATATCGGAGAGTAGGATTCTTTTTACTCCTCGGTCCCTTCGTCGCTAAGGTGAGGCCTCCTAAAGTAGAAGTTTTGACTTTTCTCTCCTCAAATTTCACGATTTTTTTAGGATCACGCGGGTATCTTGGAATCGTTCCGATAGTCTTGTGATGAGAACATTGTTCTTGGTGCCTCCTGACATTTAGGGGTTGTGGCAGTGTCCCTGGGAGTTGAGCTCCGAGGTGTTGTCGTCACAATTTTATCGTTGCAGTTCTGGAATACCTCAGTTTCGTCGACATCGAAAATCTCTTTTATGTAGTTGTTGGTGAGATAAACTCGACGCCACCCAGTACTGGGGTGGGAGTTCGGGAGTATTGCCATAACTCGTATAACGGATGCTTTTCGAAGGTTGAGGTACATGATTTCCGAAGGTTTCTTGGTTATGTGTTGAAGGATGGATACAGCTGGATGTAGGAATTATTAGTTTGGGTGAGATATTATGCTTCCCCTGTATTCCCAACACCCGATTGCATAACCAGAAAGTTTCGGGAGTTCATACGTGGGAATTCAAGTATATCGTAGGATATCTTTCCAACAGACACATGATACGATATGGGATCTATCATATGTTTGTTTCCAGCTTATTTTGCAAGCCAAGTCCTTTGTTTTGTTTTGAGTTGTGGTATTCAAGTGCTTCAATGTCAAGTGTTGATTCCATACCTTTTCCTAAGCGGTATTCTCATATTTCTATGTGAATACCAATCCTTCATGATAATCGAGATTGTCATGTCAATCCTTTTCAACCGGCGTGTTTCTCTTCAAGTGGATCCCATCATTTCAACATCCGCAAGATCACCTCTCGGTATTCCCAACGTTGTTCGTTTCATCTGTCCCCAAGTTGCCTTTGTTTTCCCGCCCACCCACCTCTTTTTCTTCAAGGACTCAGAGATAGTTAATCAAGTATCCTTTTATTAATGTGAAGTCTCTTTATTCTTTTCCGTCAATATTCTTATCCGATGATTCTCAGGAAGATACTAACGGGGCTTCAAGTTTATTATTCTTTGTTCTCTTTTCTTCTCCTGTGGATTCAATTCAAGCTTTGTCGATCATATCCTTTTCTCGTTTCAAATGTTTACTCATGCTGGTGCACCTCTTAATCTCTCACCTCTCTCTATTCATATCCGAAGTGCCGAAGATATCTCAGAAGATTTGTGTCTCCACTATCAATTCGTTCGAACTATTTCGAGGTTGTTACCTCATTCAAGCCATTTAATTCAGCCGGTGCAATCTATCTTTTAAATCGTTCAACGGTGTATCTTTTGAGTGGGCCCTAACCCACAGGTATTTTCCCAGGATCTTACCTGACTCTTCTAATTTTCCCGGAGTTACTCTCAAATTCTTCTCCAAGTTTGACGTAAGAATGAGTTATCATTAGTCAAATGTCTTTCTCCAAGATCCTTCAAATTCTTTTCATTTTTGGTTCGACCTTTCTAATTTTCATTCCGGAGTACCTCAACAATTCATGGTGGTGTTTATCATCGTCATTCTCGGAGTTTGAAGACCGAAGAAGAGTTTTTCCTCCAAATCTTATCCGTTCTCTCAAAGATTCGTAGTTCAAGCTTGATGACATCCTCTCATAATTGTTTGCGATTGTGAGAATTCTTTTCAACCATCCGGAGCAATTCAAGAGTCTTTTCAGTTTGATTCTTCGGAGCCATCATCTCAGAATTATTCATTCCAGCCTTCAGCTCTCGTTCTACAAATCTTACGGGTGCACCATTCAAATATCCTCTAATCAGTTCATGATATCTTCGTTCTCATGTATCTAAATTCTGTCAAGTATCTTTATTCGTTTTCAAATTCTTCCCGGTGAATTGTCTCTTTGGCACTTTATTTTCCAATTCTTACGGTGGTTCGTTCAAGATTAATCTTCTCTTGGTATCATATCAATTCATTCGTTCTTTCCTAAAGCCTACCGGTGGATCCATCAAGACCTTATTCAAGTCCGCGCTATATCTCTCATCAATCCTTTTCTACGAGAATAAGTAGTGTGCGAAATCTGTTGCTTGTCATCAATTTAAATTGGTGAAGAATGCGCATAACATAATTCTTATTCTTGCTTCATCCAAGTGTTTAATTCTTTCTTCCGGAGTTCGTTCATGGTATTAATTCTCGGTTTCTAGTTATTCATATTTCTTTTCCAGAGTTCCAGGTTTTCCGCATTATCTCGTCGCGAAGCTCCATCTAAATCATCGCAAGGCTTCACCTTGTGTTTTCAACTTCTCTTTCCTTTCGTTTGATCATCCTTTTGTTACCGGAGTTCTTCATGGAGGCTCTACATGATGGTTCATAAAGGATTTAATTCCTTCTCGAAGTGTTCATCGAGATTCTTTTCAGAGGAGTTCAAGCATTCTTCATCTTGCATTCCAAAGTGCAATCTTTCTACCTTATCTTTTGGGATGGTGATATGCCATTCTTGACAATTTTCTTTCATGTTTTCATGATTCACAAGTTGTTAAGGATGAGATATTTTAAACCCATCATTTTCAATTCGTTCATGAGATCCTTTGCAACCCATCAATCTCTTCATTGGAGTTATCTTGGGTTATATTTCACCTAAAGCTTTCCCTAAGGATTTAGCTATTAATGGTGCTCATAAATGACTCAAGTTCTTCATTTATCCTCTCGGTGAAATAAGTTTCTCGTCTCCTTGTTGATATCAATCCAATCTATTGTTTCCGTTAGTGGCAGAATTTCGCCTCAATTTTGAGAAGTTTCCCATAAGCCCACTACAAGTTTATTCGTTTCGTTGCTGGTTTTTCCAACAACTCCGTTATAACCTTGTTGGAAGGGTGCTCTCCAAGCCCTTTTGTGACAGAAGTTGGCATTTCCTTCTCCATTCTTTCATTCTATCGGTATATCTTCTATTCTTTCTTCCGGAGGCATTGTGATGTTGTTCTCTCCACTCATCATCTCGATTTGTGAGGATCATGTTCTTTCCTTTGCTTATCCGTTTAGTAGGAGTGTTGTGTCCTCTTCTCAAGTTCTTTCTTATCTTATCAAGTCTTGCATCTCTTTTTAACCGCAGTGCTTTTCGAATTTGTTCTTCCTTGTTCCTTGTTTATCTCGTTTCAACCAGAGTGGTTTCAATTCCTTCTTGTCCATTGTGCTCAACATTCATAGCTGTGCAACCTCCAAGGTTCACATAGTGTTCCTTGTTTCTCTTTTCTACCGGAGCGCTCTCAATTGTGTTCATCTCCATTGTATTTTTCTTTCAATTTGTTCAACCTCGCAAGGTTCTTTGGTTTCACTCATTTGTCAAAGAAGCAGCTTAGTTTTACCTCTTCTCTTCCTATTCTGTTTCCCTCCCGTGCCATCCTAGATCTCGAGACAAGATCCTCTTGTAGTGGTGGAGTGTTGTAACGCCCTGAGACCGGCGCTCCAGATGCCTTCTATGTTTTGCTGTCAGCTCTGTTGTTTATTTGTTTGTTGCATTGCATCATGTCATCATGCAACCTTTTTTTAAACTCACTAAATAAACTGTATGGATCTTCGATCCATTTAAATCGAGGGAATTCACATGGCGAAAATCTCTTTAAAATATATAAAAGTCTCCTACTATTATTAGGGAGCTATTATAAATATTCCAATTATTTGGAATTTACCACAACACACTTGCAAAATATTCCATGCTTTTCTTACTAAATTCCTCATCTCCAAACTTTGCCCTAAATTCCTTCTTCACTTTCCGGAGTTCCACCAAAAACCTCAACATTTTTGGACCTCCCTATCACCTACTTCCTATGCAAAACCATTTGAATTAAATTCAAATGAGTTTGATTCAAACTTCACCCACGTGTTCATTTCCATTTTTATTGGATCACGCTCATTTTTGTGAGTCTGAGAATATTTACTTCCGGCCCAAACTCCACCGCTATCCCTCTCAGCATTTCTTCCAAGTTTCGGTTTCTTTGTATAGTTTTAAAAAAAGAGGAGAGAAGCCAGCCCAGCTGGGCCTCCCTACCTCCTGCGTCGGCCAAACCTCCCCTGGGCCATCTGCGCCTAAGGCCCAGCAGCAGCCAGCTACCAGAAGCCCATCCTAACCCTAGCACCGACCGAAACCCCTCTCTCTCCCTCGATCCCTTCCCTCGTCGACCTCCTCGCGCCGCCAGGAGAACCCACGCCCGAAACCCTTCTCTCCTCTTCGATCCTTCCTCCTGGCGCCGCAGTAGAGAAAGGAGCAGAGCCCCACGCGCCCGCGCCCGAACCCTCCTGTTGCTCGATCCCCATCTCACCTAACTCCCTCACTCCCCATCTCTCTCCCGATAGCGTCGCCATCAGCGCACTCAAGAGGAGCCTCGCGCGTCCCACCAGCGCCGCCGGCCTCCCCGCCTCTGGCAACGGTCGCCGCCTGTCGTGCCATCTTCTGCATCGTCGCTTCGCCATGGTACCGTGCCCGCGCCATCGCTTCTCCACCTCGCCTCAACCTCCAAGTCCGACGACATCCTCAGGATCTGCGGTGGCGACCTCAGCCTCCCCATGCTCGACCTCGGCCCCCTCTGCTTCGCCCTCTCTCCATAGAACGCATCACCGTGTCTCCTTCACCTCCTGCCCGAGCCCCTGCATCAGCCTCGGTAGCCGCTGCTGGACTTGGCTACGGACTGCTCCTCTCCTCAACTCGGGTCGGCACCGAACCCGACTCCACAACCACTGAACCAGGAAACACCAAGGACATCTTCGGGGTTTTCGTCAAGTCCCGTTCCGATGAACGTACACGCAACACCGACGTCCACGAGCACCTCCTGCTAGCCGTCCACACCGACCACATCAAGCCGGCAAGTTCGAAGACCCCAAAGTACCCCAACGTCGATGAACCTCAAGTCCGTCTACGTGGTGATGCGCCAAGTACCTTTACCGCGATCTTCGGAATCGCCCAGAACGCCAAGACCCCTTTGTGGATTTCGACAAGTACGAACACCGTCGTCGAAGACCCCGTGGACGTCAAGTTCCTCGTCGTGACCCCGAATATCTACGGAAACTGGTGTGACTAAGAACGTGAATGACTAACGTCGCCAAGATCGCTAGTAGCACTACCATCGTCCAGGATCGATAGTACCACTACTTACACTACCGTCGCCACGAGAAGGACAACTTCCCACAACGAACCGTGAACAACTACTTCCATGACGACCGTGTACCACTACCGTTGCGAGAACGCCCACTTCCTTTACCGAACTCGAACCACTCCGTAAATGCACCTTTGGAAGGTATAACCACCGGAACGATGCCCGTGGACCGTATGCATGTGATGTATTGTATGAGATGCCCATGTTTGCACCATGGTCGAATCGCTGCTTGCTCGCCCTCCTTGTTTGCCGCTAACCCGTGGGAACCCGGTTACCGGGGTCACCGCACCATCTTGCATGACACGCTCACGTCACATTTCCTTTTGCACCGGTATCTCCATGAGCTACCGGAACCAATATGTTGTCGTGGCATCACTTTCGGATTCGTTGCCGTGGCACCCCTTTCATTTCCGCCATGATGACAAATGCTTCATAACATGCTCTTATCAACATTTTCATAAAATTGCTTAAAACTTGCACATGTCATCCGCATCATGTTAATAACATTTAAATGTTTAAAATTGTTGTTGCATTAAATTGCTAATGCACATCAGGATATAGCGGAATTGCTGTTTGATGTTTCCGGCCTCATTTAAAAATTCCTAACTTTGTATTTTACTCATGTTTCACCTCTTGCCATGTTAACAACATCTAATATTGTTGAGTACATAACCGAGAGGGAACTAAATAAGTCATGTGGTGATTCGTCAATATGCAACTCGTTGCATATTGAGCTCCACTTAATTTGTAGTATTGTTTGTGCACTTTGCCATGCCATACCTCATTAAACCGGACATGCATCATACTTGGTTGTGCATCATGCCATGTTTATGTGATGGTTGTTTACTATGTTGTTTGCTTCATTCCGGGTTGCTTCTCTCGTTAGCTTCGGTTCCGTTCCAGAGTTGTGAGGATGCGTTCGACTACGTCCGTTTGCCTTCTTCTTGGACCCGTTCTTCTTCCTTGCGGGATCTCAGGCAAGATGACCATATCCTCGAAATCACTTCTATCTTTGCTTGCTAGTTGTTCGCTCTATTGCTATGCCATGCTACCTACCACTTGCTTATCATGCCTCCCATATTGCCATGTCAAGCCTCTAACCTACCTTTTCTAGCAAACCGTTGTTTGGCTATGTTACCGCTTTGCTCAGCTCCTCTTATAGCGTTGCTAGTTGGAGGTGAAGATGAAGTTTGTTCCATGTTGGAACATGGATATGTTGGGATATCATAATATCTCTTATTTAATTAATGCATCTATATACTTGATAAAGGGTGGAAGGCTCGGGCTTATGCCTGATGTTTTGTTCCACTCTTGCTGCCCTAGTTTCCATCATACCGGTGCTATGTTCCTTGATTTTGCATTCCTTACGCGGTTGGGTGTTATGGGAACCCCTTGACAGTTCACTTTGAATAAAACTCCTCCAGCAAGGCCCAACCTTGGTTTTAACATTTGCCACCTAAGCCTTTTCTCTTGGGTTCTGCAGACTCAAGGGTCATCTTTATTTTAACCCCCGGGCCAGTGCTCCTCTGAGTGTTGGTCCAAAACAGAGCCACTTGCGGTGCCGCCCTAGGCAACTTGGGGTATCGTCGGTTGCCGTACGTAGTGTTCATCTGGTGTGCCCTAAGAACAAGATACGTGCGACTCCTATCGGGATTTGTTGGCACATCGGGCGGCTTTGCTGGTCTTGTTTTACCATTGTCGAAATGTCTTATAACCGGGGTTCCGAGATTGATCGGGTCTTCCTGGGAGATGGAATATCCCGTCGACCATGAGAGCTTGTGATGGGCTAAGTTGGGAAACCCCTGTAGGGTATAAACTTACGAGAGCCGTGCCCGCGGTTATGTGGCAGATGGGAATTTGTTAATATCCAGTTGTAGAGAACTTGACGCTTGACCTAATTAAAATGCATCAACCGTGTGTGTAGCCGTGATGGTCTCTTCTCGGTGGAGTCTGGGAAGTGAACACGGTTCTTGTGTTATGGTTGTGCGTAAGTAGTTTCAGGATCACTTCTTGATCACTTCTAGCTTCACGACCCGTTGAGTTGCTTCTCTTCTGGCTCTTATTTGCGTATGTTAGCCACCATATTTGCTTAGTGCTTGCTGCAGCTCCACCTCTTTACCCTATCCTACCCATAAGCTTAAATAGTCTTGATCTCATGGGTATGAGATTGCTGAGTCCTCGTGACTCACAGATACTTCCAAACAGTTGCAGGTGCCGATGATACCAGTGCAGGTGATGCAACCGAGCTCAAGTGGGAGCTCGATGAAGATCTTGATCGTTGTTGTGTTTTGTTTCCTGTTGATCAGTAGTGGAGCCCAGTTGGGACGATCGGGGATCTAGCATTTGGGGTTATCTTCTTTTATTTTGGTTCCGTATTCGGACCTTGATTGTATTCTAGATGATGTATGTTTATCTTGTATTTGTGTGAAGTGGCGATTGTAAGCCAACTCTTTATCCCTTTCTTATTCAGTACATGGGATTGTGTGAAGATTACCCCTCTTGCGACAAACCTACCATGCGGCTATGCCTCTAAGTCGTGCCCCGACACGTGGGAGATATAGCCGCATTGTGGGTGTTACATCCTCATCCGCGTCCGCCATCTCTTTGGAAAAGGCCGCCATGAGTTGGGCATGGGTCGACACGATCTGGGCTTGGACGGGCTCCATCGTCGCAAGGTATGCGGTGGAGGAACGGACGGCTGCTCGAACGCTCTCGGCGATTGCCAGCTCTTCGGCCGTGGGCTGCCGACCGTTGTTGGAGAAGCTTCGTTCGATTTGTGCGATGACCGCCAGGAGCTGGGCGTGGGCGGCCTCGACATGGTCGTGGGTGGCTTCCATCAGGGCTAAGGCTGCCACTGCGGAACGGACAACTGTTGTGCCGCTCTCGCCAGTTGTTATCCCCGAGCTAGATGTTGCTGCCGCCACCTGAGAAGCAACAACGGCCGTTCGGGCTTCCATGGCCGCTCGGTCGTAGATTGCGGCCGCGCTTATGCACCTTGTTAGCACACGCATGGCGGCTGTGGCCGCGCGCTCGCTGGAGTGGGCCACCGAAGTTGCCCTCATGACGCGGGTCCACGTGCCCATCTTTCACCGGTGAGGGTTGAACAGTGAAATGATATTTGGGGAGCGAGCTAGTGTGCTTGAGACGTCGGCTATGGACTGTAGCCGACGCACCTTCTCACGTAAGCCATAGGCGTACTATACACCGACGGTGCTCCAGGATATTTTCTGTTGCATCTCACACGGTTGGTGATAATAAAATGTGTGCGATCTACTTGATTTTTCATCTTGATTTGAATTACATAATGCGGTCACAGCGGCAATGGACGGTGTTTGAATTGCTAGACCTTTTATCTGGAGTGAACATGCAACTATATGTGTGTCGTAAAAAAATTGGAATTATTCAGGGGTCGTTTGAACATTTTATACATTAAATTAGTTTTCTAGCCATTTCAGGTACACAATTCAAAATTAAACTACATGCACATGCTCCGCTGCACCAACATGGATTGTGAAATCATATATGTGTCCATGGGTTTATGCTTATTTCCCATGCAAAATATGGCGATAAAATTCAAACACCGCGCCACCGTGGCTCTCCGGCAAATGTCGACGTACTTGCTTTTGTAATTCTAGTAAATCCAAAATTCGTCCAAAATTCATGAAACTTGGCATGCTATCATGGAGCGGTATGAAAATGCCATGGTAAAATTTTTGTCTCATTTAGGACAGGTTTGTGTATATGCTTCTCATAAACCAGAGCTTCTCACACAACAAGTGTGATGGTTTCGGTAGGGAACATTTCACCTTTCTGGACGAAACGATATCCGTTGCCTCTTCTCGATTTCAATTTTTTTTCCTAGTGTCAACATAAAACAACAGGAGTGTTGTGTCAATTTTTGGGATTTTCGGGGTTCGCTTGGACATTTTTATACATTAACTGAGTTTTCCATGCATTCATGTGCATAATTCAAATTTGAACTACAGGCACATGCTATAATGCATATAAATTAGTTCAACATTTAAATTTGTGTCCTTGGTTGCCTGCTTAGGTCTCATGCAAGAAATGAGAATGAATGTCAAACACTCTGCCACCATCACTCGGCCGCAAACATTGAGATACCTGGTTTTAAATTTTAGTAAATCCAAAACTCGTCTGAAATTTATGAAATTTGGCATACTGTCATGGAATGACACCTAACATGCTATGATATTTTTCGTGTCCATTTTAAGAGAAGACGCACTCCAATAATGACAGCCAACAAAAGCATTTTGAAAAAATAGATGTCACTTTAATATCTCAAACGTTTGTATAATTTAAACCGTGTGCGTTATGTTAACCATTCACATGACGCCACGTGTCTTGGTTTTAATGGCTGTAGGAGGTGCCGTGCGGACAGCTGCTTGACCTTGACTGAACAGGAGGTGTACGAGCGCAGTCCGCTGCGCAGGCTGGCCGAGAGGAGTGCAAGCTGTCCTCGAATGCACAGGCTCACCGGGAAGCGTGCGAGTTGTACGCTGCGCGGGCTCACTGGGAAGCGAGCTCTTTGACTTCCATGGTCACCCGCCTTACTCTTCGTGCGCCCCCCCCCCAGCGGCATGGGACGCCGCCGTCGAACACTACCTCTCAGCGCCGCCAGCTACCGTCCTCCCGCCCCCTGCCCGTCGACCCTGGGACGACATGATGCAAAGTGAGAGCAAGATTTGTGCATTTCTTCAACGAAAACGGTTTTTTTGGATGACCCGTGTGTAACCACTTACAAACAATTTGGTGCGATTTGCATCTGCGATATTGGGTATGTTACCATTTGTCAAACTGGAAGGATTGACATTTGTTGATCTAGTAACATTGCCATTTGTCAACCTTGTAACACTGCGATTTGTCAAAATATGAAGCTAAAAATCACTAGCAGTATCTAATTTTTGTAACAAAATTCAGTAATTAAGCATAGATTTCATTCATAGATTAAGCGGTCGTTCTTAATTTATACAAACAGTTCAACTTGACAGCTGAACCGACCAAACTTTTTCCCAATTGTTGCCAACCACGTACTGAAATAGCTAGTTCAACTATATATACTAGCTAATTTTAAGTACGTTGTATAGTTCCACCAGATCTATAGTCAGATGAACCGAACAAAATAGCCCCTAAATACTACTACTACTGCGGAGGGGCGTTGTACTACTTCTGGCTGCCTCTCCTCTGCCGAGCGCCCTCAGTAAGAGGCGGAGGAGGAGGAGCCTACCGACGAGCTAGGCAACCATAATACGGTGCCTGCCGATGTTGCAGCTTCAGCGGCGCTCACCTCGAACGCCCTCTGCCGCTCCAGACGACCCCTCTCGAAGCGGTGGTTCTCCTCGTAGATCTCCTGATTCCTCGGCTCTGAGGCGGCGTGTGCCGCGGCCACGGCGGCGGTAAAGCTCTTTGCGTGCTCGACGAGGCGCTCCTCCTCCTCCCGCAGGAACTCGGTGTAGCGTGCAAGGTCGCTGACGCACATGCGGGCATCCACCTCCATCTCCCGCCTTCGGGCAGCGGTAGCAGAGTGGGTGATGACCCCGGCGGTCGATGGTGGGCTGGTGGCCATGGCCGCCGCCGACGGGATGGCGGCCACGACCAGCACCTCCCGCCTTCGGGCCGCGGTGGCGGAGCGGGTGATGGCCACGATGGCCGGCGGTGGGGTGGCGGCCACGATGGCCACCTCCCGCCTTCGGGCCGCGGCGGAGGAGCGGGCGATGGCCCTGGCTTTCGACAGTGGTGTGGCGGCAACAGCTGCCGACGCGCACCGGTGGCTGAGCGTGTGGTGGGTGTTCCGCGCACACCCAACAGGGACGCCACACGTACTACACTACGCCGGGGACTGCGCTGCCGCCGCGGTGTAGCCTCCCAGCTGGAGCTGTCCTCTGATGACGGCGAAGTGGCTGAGCGACGACGACGGACCGGTGCCATTGGCGATTGTGGGAGAAGCAGACGAGATAAGCTACAGGAAGGGAGCAAAAAATGCGACGCAGGACTCGCCGGTCGTGAGGGTTTTTATAGCAGGCCGGTAAGCATTGGGATTTTGGAGGATTTCACCGAGTTGGGCAGGAAGCTTGCGCGGGAACTTGCGAGGTTGCGTGGGAACGGGCTCACCGACGATTCATTGGTGTCATCGTTTGGCCAAAAGAACGCCCCGCCACCCTGCGCAAGCTTGCGCTGTAAGCCGTCTGCGGCAGCGGGGTGACAAGACGTGCGAGAGGAGGACGAAAAGCCATGTACACATATGGTTAATAAAAAACTTTTGCGATTTAATTACCTACTATACCCCCATCCTGGTTTATACGTATGATTCAATTAATAAAATACGAATGCATGTCGCCAAAGATTATATAGTTGGATTCGTATTTGAACATAGTTTTCAATTATATAATTTTTATAACATGCATTAACATTTTGTTGGTTAAATTTGAGGGCAAAGTGTAGCATAAAATATAAAAGGGACTATAGACTAGACGGAGGTGGTAGCACACGGTTGCTCTCTATGCAGCGACGCAACTGTCGGCCAGCTTGTAGGCGACCATTTCCTGCATGTTCAACTGCTCTATGCGTATGGTTGCTTGCGGTTCAGGCGGCCGCAGCGTGCTCTGCTTGCGTCCCGCCGCGCGCGCTCTGCTCTCACGTCCCTCCGGGTGATCTGTCCTCGCCCCTTCACGTGCGCTGCCAGCGTTTGGGGCCGGCGCACGATCACGCACGTTCGTGTGCATGCGATTGCGCCGGGCGCGGCGCGACAATGCAGTTATCCGCTGCAAAAACTGCCATGTGGGCGCGCCGAGAATCCATGCCGTTTGGCCCCCTTTTATTCCTGCGGCCATTTACCTTCATCTCTCATCTCATGCGACACAATAAGCACACCCACAAGGACACATACAGAGAGGACATCCAGCGGTTTCAATGGCGCTCCCCGTGGCTCCAATGGCGCTCCCAGCGGCCGACGACGACAACGGCGGGCAGTTCACCACGCAACACGTCGTGGACACCCACATGAGGGGGAAGGCTCTCTCGGTGGTGTACACGAACGATCCGGTCTCGGTGGAGAGCTCCATCCAAACTATGGAGCAGTTCCTTGCCGAGGACAAGTACCAAGTGGTCGGCTTCGACCTCGAGTACAACATGGGTCGTGTCGGGCACGATCAGAAGGTTGTCGTCGCCCAGTTGTGCGTGCGACATGACGTCCTCGTCTACCACTACCACCTGGCCACAACGCCTTGCGAGCGTTTCTCCAGGTTTATCAATAGCTCCGACTACAGTTTCGCTACGGTGGACACCATCAACGATCTAAAAGCGCTCAAGGTTTCATGTTTGAAATGCCCGAATCTTGTCAACATCCAAAGCCACTACAAGGTCTGGGGCAGCGACAAAAACAAACTGAACTCCCTGGTTGACCTCGCCTCGGCCATCATCGACCCCTACTACATGAAGATGAAGAATGAGAGCAATAAGGACAGGAACGCCTGGCACAGTGTGTGGCATAAGATACTAGATGAACAACATGTCAAGTACGCGGCCATGGACGTGTACACAAGCTACGAGATGTACAGGTGAATAGTTGACATGAGGAATTTTCTTCTTCCTAACCCAGACGAGGGATCGAGCCACATAGCAGTGGCGGGAGCGCCACAAGAAGTAGATGACTAAATGATCATTTCTCCTACTTTAGAATGCACGCAATTGTTTATTGAGGTGTGTGCGAATGATCTGTATAGTCACTTATGTAATTAGATGTTTATTTTAGTTATATATATACATGTTATTCTACTGTAGACAGAGCAAATCACACCGCTTATTAGCAACAATCGTCTGTGTTATTATTGGTCTTTGCACACATTTCTGATTACGGACCTGTTTGCCGTGTATCACACATATCTTGTTCAGTTGAACCATTTCCATTGTGTTGCCTAATCACGCACAGTTCATCCTAATGAACCGTATGCTATATATCGCACACGCCTTCATCTGGCTGCCCGTTTCTTTTGTTCCTCATCATCCCAAACAGTTAATTAAACTGAACCGTATGCCCTGCATCGCACACGCAACTAAAATCTGAACCGTGTTTGATGTATTCGTCATCGCAAACATTTTGCACCTTTTTTGATGGTTTTTTACACCCACGTTTACGATTATGGCATCGCACACAGTTTTATCAAAGGGTCTATGATCATAGTGTCGCGTTTTGACCATCCTGCAGTAGTGTAGGTGCTTGGCTCATTAAACATCTTGGTGTTTCTGTTTAAGGGTCTAGGTTGCATGTTAAATATTGGGGCTTTTTGATTGAACATGTGGGAAAATGTCTTGATGTTCGGATAGGAAACTCTTTGTCCCTCGGTGGCAAATTGGTACTTATCAATTCAACTCTTAGTAGTACTCATGTCTATTACATTCCCATGTTTTTGTTGCATGATACAATGCTAGATACAATGAATATGGTCATGAGAAAGTCCTTTTGGCAGAATGGTGGGCTGAATAAAAAATCATATGGTGAAATGGCACTGGATATGTAAATCCATACTTAATGGGAGTTTAGGGGCGGAGAATTTGAAACTTCTTAACATCAGATTTCTTTGTAAGTGTGGTGATCGAAATTGGAGCATGGAGAACTTGGTTAGGGCTAAATACAAGATTGATAATGGAATTACGCTGACAAAGCACAAGTAGGGTGACTCTGCTATGTGGATTGCTTACCTCAAGGTCAAGAATATTTACTTGTCACGGAGGAAAATGGTGATTGATGATGGAAAACAAACTCACTTCTGGTAAGACACTTGGTGAGGAGACTTACTGTTGTGTGATCAATTTCCTCAGTTGTACGAGATTTGCAACATCCAGATTTTTATAGTTGATACTGTGGCAGAAACAAACTGGAATTTGGCATAAAGAAGGTGGATGTGCCTTGATTAGTGCTTTCTATCAACTAGGAAGGTGTTGGGCCAACAAGTGCAAGGGTTTGTAGCAAGCAACAATTTCCCCCAAGTGACCTCAAGGTTTATCAAACCAACAGGAGTTTGACTACAAACCAATTATCAACACCTACACACACAAATACAATACTACCTTCGCCACAAACAAAACTAACGAGGTTTTTAACCTCACTAATTTTGCTAGTTATAAGGCTTAAAAATACAAGTATGCGGAAGATTTAATGGTAGCAAGAAAGTAAGCAAGGAATTAAAAGAAATCGTTGATTGGTTCAGTATCTAGGGTTTCTCCTCCAATCAATGCCCCCACCTGTACACCTAGCCTCTGATGGCATTTTACTATGGAGGTGTGGAGGACCCCGGCCCCTCGCCATCGAAAGGGATCCTGCTTTCGTTCTTGTTTGGTCCAGGGTCTCGATTGGGGTTGTGTGGCAGTGGCGATGCCCCTAGTAGGAATAATATCTCCCGCGTATGATCTCTCTCTCGATGGTGCATCTAGCATCGTCGGAGGGCGTGTGGTGATGTGTCTCCGTCGAATATCACGGGATTCGGTCGATGCAGATCTTCAATGGATCCAGTCTTCGATCGTGTGTCTAGCTACAGTTTGATCAACCTGATCTATGCCTCATTTTATCAGTGATGATTTTTGTTTTGGTGTGCTAGTCCTGTGGGGCCTTAGCACGATGACTTTGTGATTGTCTACTACAATAACGTTTGCCCGACTCTGATGAGGGAGGGGCGTTGACGACGTCACACCTTTAGCTCCCTCCAGTCTTGTAGTCGTCGCTAGGTGGTCCACATACCTGCTTGTAATTTTTGTTACCTCTGGTGTACTCTGTACTGCCATGAGAGATGATGAATAGATTGGATATTTCTTCCACAAAACGGTATATGCCATAGTCTTTCTTGTGAAAAGGACCCTGATCTATTATAAATTTTCACCAGAAGTACAATGCACCCTAAATATAATAAAAAATACATTGAGATCCTTAGACCATCAAATGACCTCTACCACCGCCAGAACGAGTTGTCGACACGCCCTATCGTCGCTCCCTTACCGGGCCTGCCTGACCTTATCGTTGACAGTAAGGAAGTCTTCGTGCACGTGCTCTTGGAACCAGCACCCTAGATCCGCAATTGTCGTCGTTGAATCATAGTAAAAAAAATCGCCGTTGAACCCTTGAACCAATCTGAAACATCTGACACTAGATCCTAATGAGATGGCGGAAATCTACGTTGGATCTCTGTCAACTCCATGCCGATGGATGAACTCAAGGAGGATCGGTGCTCAAGACCAACATGATGATGAAGCGCCACCATCCACCTAAGCGTTGCCCATGCGAGGATTTTTTTTAAAATCCTTGCCTGGACTACTAGCCAAAACCAAAGCACCGGTATCCCCCTCCCTGCCGCTGGAGCGGCTGGCAGAGGAGAGAAGAATTCACAGGCTCACCGGCGGAGGGTGTAGGGGAGGAGTACGCCCTAGCGGCCGCTATGCAAGAAGGCATGAGTAGATCATGATGTCCGGGTATATGTCATAGTTGTCACTGAAGGGGGGAATCACATAAAAATATTGCTTTTACAGAATTATATATGTGGTGTATCATATTAAAAAATGATGAGAAATATAATCCTTCAGAAGTATTATAAATTCGTTTTGAACCAAACAGATCCCAAGGACAAGTCTGAATGCTCCATCGCTCTCAGTGACAACACCATCATCCCACCTTTGGCGCGGTGGCGCTAACCAAATTGAATCAATTTATATATTAGGAGTACCACTACATTGGACAATTATTTAATGAAAATAGCTTTTGTAAGCAGGCCATGCTGCCCACTGCATCGAGTGGTGTCGCGCCTACCACGTTGTTTTCCCTTCGAATTCACATTTGCCTACAATGGGATTAGCACCATGGTTAGACATAATGATGGGTGGATTTAAATATCATCGATTTAACCATGGTCGAATATTTCCCGTGGAAAAAACTCAGTCCAATATTGTAACTCTAAACACATTCATGTAGCAGAAGCTGCAGCCTGCATGCATCATTAATGTGTAAACGGTAAGAACTTGAACTTGCAAAATAATACAAAATCAGCGAACTCCCTATAGGAGCAATATGAAAATACTTACAAGGGAAAACCCAGCAGAGGTAGGAGTAACAACTATAGGAGCAATATGAAAATAATTCTCCGACGATATACATACGTCCTCGCAAGAACATAAGATGATGTTTTATTGGAGCACAAGATCGTCCTCTCTTCGAAAAGCTAAATAAAGCTATTGTGGTGCTCACTTGTATTTTTACCGGTGCTGACATGTGGAAGGTTCTTCAAATCTAATATTTGCACCACAAAGATATGATTCCTGCATGTAGTGGAGCAGCCAGTGCTACTTCCCAAGTCGGCATGAATTTTTGCTTTCGCAGGATTCCTAATACACCTATCATTTCATCCATTTTCTAGTCTAGGGAGGGCAACATCCATAATCTCGATTAACTTTTAATGACCTCCTGATTTACAGGATTCTGTAAAATCTCAAAAAGATGATATGCCAGCTCAGTCTTTCGTGGGTGCTCATAGGGGTAGGGTGTGCGTATGTGCGTTCATAGAGGTAAGTGTATGCGTATTTATATGAGTGTTTGCGTCTGTATTGTGTTAAAAAAACACAAAAAAAAACACATGACTCTACTGAGTCTTTTGACACCACAGAAAAAACAGAAGAATTGTAGATATAGGTTTAAGTGGATGAAAAATTCCTCCAAAAAATAATGCAAAGCAATTCTTCGGGAAGAAAAAAAATTATGTGAATCAAACGATGTACTCCCTTCATTTTTATTTACTCCACATATTAGTTTTGACCTGAGTAAATTGCACAAATCACCATAATTGAGGTCATGATTTGTCATAACCACCACTTCATTAATATTCCCTCCAGTCCTTTTTACTCTGCATATAAGAATTGCCTGAAGTCAAACTTCATAAAGTTGACCATATTTATATGAAAAATATTAACATATACAATGTTAAATTTATACAATATGAAAACTAAAGTCATGACGCATCTAATGATGTTAATTTCACATTCTTAATGTTGGTATTTTTTCTATAAATTTGGTCAAAGTTTCCGAGGTTTGACTGTAAATCTTATATGCGAATTAAAAAGGACCAGAGGAAGTATTTTACTGAAAACCACCAATATTTGGACATGTCATTGCATTCTAAGATAGGAACAATTATGACTCTGTTGAAATAACCCAAACGGACACTTGAATAGTTTTTTGACTGAATAATTGGTTAGTTTGGGTTGAAGTTTCAATAAACCCACTCAGTAGACCATTTACGATTCTGGAACTTGTTCCAGATATTCTAGAGCATTTCAGTTTTCAACCAAAGTTTGAAGCTTCAGACTTTCGTAGTCTTCTGACTATATAAGATAAATTTTAACAGTCCGCTTGAAAGACAGTTTATGATTTCCTAAAAAAAAATCAGATTTTTCTAGAAGGGTTAAATCTCCAGCCAAAGCTAATGCATGCCTGTCAAAATCACTAACCCACATTTTAAGCACTCATTTGGGTTATGTGTAATAGCCCTGGTGGTTATCAGCAACATGTTAACAGAGTGGGAGTAATCATAGCCCTAATTGTGGTGTAATTATTTTTATCAAAATGGTCTAACCCCTTGCCAGGAATTAATCCTATTTAATCATAATGTAACATAGGAATTTCGACGTGTTCATTTCTTTAAACCAAAAAAGGACCCTACAAGCAAATTTTCTGTGGACTGGACTAATGGGCCCCTGAAACAAACCAGGATGCTGATGAATATAAAATGAGAGTAAAGAAGTTCATCAGGTTCATTTTTATGCAGAAAAACACAACATACGTTGTGTGACCAGGCAAGTTTTACTTCAGGACTTCTTTTTGAGAGGTTGATGGACATTCTTTTTTTTTTTAGGGAAACAGATACTACACTTGATCTTAGCCAAAAGGCCGAGAAAGGTATAGATTGACGGACATTCATCAAGATCTTAACGTTTTGCACAACGGCCTGAAGGCTACGATCTCCTTTTATTTCGAGCAGTCCGATCTCAAGGTAGCATGCGTAAAATGTTACTCTCACCGGAAGATATGCTATTTTTCCAGTTTATTAATAGACTAGGTCCAGGGCACAGATGGCTAAACATGCCAAAAGGCATGAACAATGCATACATGAGATCAACACATCTCTTATTATATGTACTCAGCAGCAGCGTCGCAATTTGGGTGCAATGATTGACACAGAGAATTTCCTGAAGATGATGGCTGCACGCTCCAGATATCTCAACACATTGTCCCCAATCCCCATGCTGCAGCACGACGTTTCACTGGCAGTCCTTCAGCACCAAACTAGCCAAAGTTAATTCCCTGTGCTAGAGGCAGCTCGCTTCCATAGTTGATTGTACTGCAAATATTTGTAACCAACATCAGTAAATGAAAACAATTGCAGAACCTTGATACATGAGCTTTAGCATACTGGACAGTTGAGGTCAAACTATAACAAAAAAGCAATAGTAACCAATCGGTTTTGCTTGTTTCTGTCCCAAATACAAATAAAAAATGCATTTACATTGTCAAACCAATGAGAAGCTTGGTGAAAGTCCCAATTCAGAATCGAAGTAACACGAGGTTGCTAGTGGTAGCTAGCAGTCACTAGAGCTTGGTTACGTAAAAATATTTCTCCCTAGTAACAAGATAGGAACTTCAGTTTTATGGGCTTGCACAAGCTCCACAGGAAGAGAACAATACTAACTACTCCCTCCGTTCGGAATTACTTGTCGCAGAAATGGATGTATCTAGACGTATTTTAGTTCTAGATACATCCATTTTCGAGACAAGTAATTCCGAACGGAGGGAGTACGTGCTAGAGTCTCAATGATGTTCCTATGTTTGTCCACTATGCTCCAACAAGGCATATTCCTATGCTTGTTATAACAAACTAGAATCTCAATGATGCAACTTTATTAGTCTAAAACTTGGAAACTGATGGCAATGAGCATGTACATTCATTAAAGGCTTGGTTGCATCATTTTAGCATACAGCTGGTCCAAGTTAATAAGCTTCAAATGACAACTTAGAGGAAAGCAAAATTAAGTATTGGTTGTACCATTTGAAATTCCCAGAAAAGATTTGCCTACTTACCAAGTGGCCCTCCTCATGTACTGCTTCCAAGAATCACTTCCAGCTTCTCGCCCACCACCGGTTGCTTTTTCTCCACCAAAAGCTCCACCAATTTCGGCACCATTAGTGGGTATGTTTACATTCACTATACCACAATCACTGCCATGAGGCCTGCATATCAAGGAGAATAAGAACAATCACTACTGGTTTACTAATAATTGTGTCTTGGATGTGTCAGCCATCAAGATAAGCCAGTGGGGTACATACAACCAGATGTAACTGTCTTCGCAGGTGGATCAATTGTTTTAAAATACAATTTACAAAAGATAAACTTCTAGCACATATAGCTCTAGTAGAGTTGTTATCTTATGAGTATCATTTCAATAGATGACTCTTAAAGTGTCAATGAACATGAATAATCAACTAAAAAAGGAAAAAATGCATAGTGTATATATAATATACTGAAAAATACTAAAACCTTTAGTTGAATCTTAAAATTGGTTTAATTTGCTGGACAGGAAACATGATGATCACAAAGTGTCCAACTTTAGACCTTTAGAAAACAAAGTCAGTGCGACAAAGGTAAGATCACAGTGCGACTGATGTACCAGTGCGATCATACCAACTGTCCGAATGGATGTTCAGATGCCAAAAAAAAAGGTAACAGTACAGCTCTCTGGGTTATTGAACCAAAGCTTACCCAATCCACTTGAAAATAGCATCTGGTTTCCTTGTAAATATAGAACTGCTCAATCCTTGAGGAACGGAATTGTTGATTTCAATTGCTTCCTTCAGTGTCTGCAGGATTATTGTAACCAGGACGTGTATGCTTATGAAAATGACATAAGACAACGGCATACAATCAATGCCACATAGAGCAGGTGAATAACACACAAGTTTACTACCTGAAATTTCATGGCATAAAGGACAGGACCAAACAATTCTTCCCTCACAACTGGCGCATCAGGTGAAATTTCCACAATTGTTGGCTGAACAAAGTTCCCTTCTGATTCAATAGCAGATCCTCCTAAAAGGATTTTTCCTCCCTGAATGATTTAGCATGTAGTCAGATTAGATTATTTGAACTTCATGCTAAATAATAAATGATATTTTCTAATAGATTTTGCTACTGAGAGATTATGATGGAAGTAGATTCTACTGTAAAATTACTGTTGCTGTATCTGAAAGTTATATAAATTTTCACCTGGGATTTGATAGTTTGGATGCCTTTCAAAAAGCTTTCCTTTGATGTAGTAGTGTGCAGTGGTCCCAGCAAGGTGCCCTTTTCCATAGGATCCCCAATACAGACTTGTTTATAAACCTCAACAAGTTGATCAAGAAATGTTTGATATATGCTTTCATGAAGAAGCTGTATTAACAAAGAAAAATGCACTTAGACCACTCAAATAACTACCATAAGACAAATGAAGAAATATTGTTTTTATCATACCAGCCTACGACATGTAGTGCATCGCTGTCCTGCTGTGCCAACAGCAGCAAACAGAACAGAACGCACAGCTAGTGGAATGTCTGCATCATCCATGACAATAATGGCGTTGTTCCCACTAAGTTCAAGAAGGCATTTACCAAATCTCGCGCTAACCTGTTGCTGAACCATTTGACCTACCTGCATTGAATAATCATTGTTTCAAATTTTATAATAGATCTGCACAGCTACGTAAATGGAGTACATAATTAGCAAGTGCTTCAAGGGCCTCCCACAAGAAAATGGACCTCAAACAACATACACAAAATACTAACGCAGGAAATCTAATGATATTGCAAGATCAAAATAGATTTAGATCAGGGCATTCTCATAGTGGCTAGTGTATTTAGATCAGGAGCGAAATCTAGGAAGCAAGATGTAGAACATGAGGGTAGAACTGAACAGATGTTCAGTACCTTTGTACTTCCTGTGAATGAAACCAAAGGTATCCTTGTGTCAAGAGCAATTGCTTGGCCAATTTCAGCACCCCCACAAAAAGCTGTGAAGATTGCACTTGGCAAGTTGTTCTTTTCAAATACACTAGCCACTATTTTAGTCATTGCGATAGTGATCAATGGAGTAGTTGGAGCGCCCTTCCTGTAATAATTGGAACATGGTTAAAGAAAGAAATTGTACCAGTCTTTGAGAGATTGACAGAACATGCTACCACTGAAGAAAATAAGAGATCTGGGATGTACTGAACAAACAAAACAACAATCAGTTTAGCATGCTAGTGTTCTTGCATCAGCATATCATTGATCTATTGATATATATGCTGAAGAACCCAGATTCACCTTTTTTTTCTGCCTGTTATAACTATTTATCTTGTTCGATAAAAAATACTCCCTCCGTTCCTAAATATAAGTCTTTTTAGACATTTCAAATGAAATGCAGCATACGGATGTATGTAGACATATTTTGGAGTGTAGATTCACTCATTTTGCTCCGTATGTAGTCACTTGGTGGAATCTCTAGAAAGACTTATATTTGGGAACGGAGGGAGTAAGTAGTATTTATCATTCAGCTTCTCTGCCAAACTTTTCCTCCATCCGCGACAAACCTATAAGCATGTCACATGTTGCATTTGCCACAAATAGTATGTTCAGTTTATCCAGAGCAGGACTTTATTTCCATTCTATGAAGCAGACAACTAGGTCAAGTCACAACAATGAACACAAGGATACTGGATACATGCCAAGGTTGCATGGACTTCTACAGTTTTTTTACATACAACAAACTATATAAAGTTAAGATAAATTAAAAAATACAACATCTGCCATCATGTAAGCCAAGTAAACCATTTACCAATATGAATGAGGAACAGTGTTAAAAATTAGTAAAAGGTAAACCATTCTTACGGTCTTACCAGACAACACAGTTGCCGCAAACCAAAGCAATGCAAGCATTCCAACCTAGAACATGACAAAAGGAAGATTACCATAATTTGCATGCAGTTTTAAACGAATTAAATGAAACTGAGTACATGGTAAAGGTTGAGAGCAACATAACGTTTGAAAATGAGCAATATATATGGCATACATGTATTGTGTATAGCAGTAGAGTGAACATTTAAATTGTCACCTTGATGATTACAGCAATAACCATCGGTGGGTGAAGGAAAACAAGATGAATTGTACAAATTACCATTCGATTGTTGAACTCTTGTTAGTTATACATTTCAGATAACAAGAGCATGTAAACACCACGTGTAGATACAGTGAACTACGTGGATTGACATTGTAGTCACATTCCAAAAGGGTGTAATGCAAGAATTATCTAAGTGGCTGTGGTCGACTTACCCAGCACGGCGCAAGGGAAATTGAATGCAGTGATGACACCAACAACTCCAAGAGGATTCCAGACCTATTCGGATAAGGATTAGTCATTAGCATGTCCCATGATGATACCTGGGAATGTGATACTGGTTCCACTTACCTCCATCATCATATGGTTTGGGCCTGTAAAGATATACAGAAGGCGGCATTAGCAAACTTTCAATGTTCTCTTCAAACTGTGTGCACTGGTGCATTTACAACTGATTCAAAGAATTGCAAAGAAAGATTTCTCTACAATAGACAACTCAACCAGTACACAATCTTTTCTATAACAAAATCAGAGGCAATGCTGAAAATTTGGCAGGTTTCTCTAAAACCTTGACCAAGCGAATCAGTGAATATTTTACCATGATCCTTTACTGTGTGAATATCATACAGAATGTAATGCAACATGTCAGGGTACATAAGCTTGTACAGAACAGCAATCCACATTAACAAGTCAATCACTCATATTAGTGTAAGATTGCAATAAATTATGAACTTACTGATTCCAACTGAAATACTTTTTTCCATCAAACAACTAAGGCAGATACATTATTAGAGATATAGTATGAAATACAAAAATCTTTTAATTTCTCTCAACCAGTTGCAACAAATATGGTAAAAAGGGCACATCTCATTACTGATTATGTTGCATCCTTGCTTTGAACCTATCATCAGAATATAATATGATTAAAAGAAAATGGTCTTACGTTCAGATGGTATGATGGATCCATTTAGCTGACGACTTAGCCCCACAGCATAATCACACATGTCAATAATTTCCTGCAAAAATTGTTGTGTTGATGACATAATGTGCAGAGTAGGAAAACCAACGGTGCATTGCATTTATGCTTATATGATCATTTTTCGAGAAAACGCAAATGGCTTTTGTGCTATGTTTTTAAGGCGTCTCTAAGGCGACACCTAGGCGACGCCTAGGCGTCGAGGCGCCCCCCCAGCGCTTTGCAAATATGTCCGCTTTAGGCGCCTAGGCGTCCGCTTTAGGCGCCTAGGCGTCGAGGCGCCCCCCCAGCGCCTTAAAGCAAAGCGTCGCCTTAAAAACATAGCTTTTGTGTTTCATTGCATTGAAAAGATAGGGAATTTACATCCTCCTAGGAGGCAGGTTTACACAGTTGTCAGATGATCAGTGGACATCCCATAATGATGGCAAAACGACCCTGAGCCCTTGAGCCCCGGCCTTTGCCCAACATCGGGCCTCGTCCTTGATCCTGTCGACAAGCTCATTGAGCGATGGGCTCACATGGTCAAAAATGCACGCGTTCCTATGCTTCCAGATCATCCACGGCACCAAAAGCGCCACGGATTTCAGCGCCTTACGGAGCACCGGCGGTGTGGAGCGCCTTATATGATCATTCACTCTCTCAATTAGAAGATACAACCTTAGAGCACATAGTTTGTTGGCAGTTTGGCACAAGGTTGATTAATCTAGAGATGAAGAAAGATAACAACAAGAAACCACTCCCTGTTTCAATGCTGCTTCATATCATGGGTATGTTGTACTAATTGGCTAGGTTGCCTTTTCAGCAGACAATGCAATGGTACAATAATAATAATGCAGTCGGTAGGGAATAATAAGTAACTAATTTCCTAAACAGGAACATAAACATGTGTTCTGAAACAGATAAATTCATCATCTGAGACTTCTATTGATGGCCTAGCAGCAATTATGCTCCAACCTGAACCTCGTTAGGAATTGAGCCTAGCTCAGATAGTGGGAGGTGTGTGGGTGGTTCTTACTTCCTACGTATCTGAAACCCCCCACCACCCTGTTTCAAGAACTCTTTATCTTAAATTTGTGTGCCTACTTCCAAGGTATTCATCATTTTTTTTACCTGAACCTCCCCAATTCCTTCAGGGAGAATTTTCCCCATCTCGAGTGACAGAAGTCTGCCAAGGTGATGAAGCTTTGCTCTCAGTGCATCACCAATCTGCCTAACAATTTCTCCTCGTTTCGGAGCCGGAACCTGGACATATTGGTATCATATAAGTACAAATTTAGTAACATAATGATATCACTAAATTACTTGATAGACCAAAAAATCTAATAAGTCAGCAGTGCTCCATGAATATATGGGATTTCACTTGGTCACAGCACTGCTGACCTTCAGTACATAGGCAGGCATTTAGCAAAACACTGATAAATACAAACAATTGGATGGCCTCTGAAATTGCAGTGTGAAATCAAATGCCGTACTCAATTGTCTTAGCATTTTAGTAGTGACACTTGATTAGCTAGCAAACTCGCATAATATGCTTCATTATCCTGTTCTCCGATCAAAATGAGAGCCCATAAAGCGTCTACCAAATCGTGAACAGTCACTGGTAATACTACAAACTTCCTGAAAACTAAAAAGCTGCAAGGGACTAGAATCGCCAACATTTGGGGGTAACGGGGAAAGCACAGCAGCAGCATACTACTAGCACATCGTCATGGGGACCAAATTGCCGCGAGGCTAGCGGGCATTTCGATGCGCGGAACTTACAGCCATCCAGGTCTTGGCGGCGTCGAAGCAGGCGCTCATCCCCTTCTCGTAGTCGTCCATGCACGCCTCAACGACCTCAGCAATGACCTGAAACACAGACACACACAAAATCACTCAAAATCCGCCGAGAACACAGCGAGTCCCCAAAAATCCAGACGAAATCGAGCGGATCGGAGAGGCACCTCGTTGTTGCTAGGGTTGGTGGTGGTGACGACGGGGCCCGAGCCGCCCCAGGAGCCGCAGGCGAAGGAGCCCGGGTTGCGCGGCGCGAGGCCGAGCTCGGCGAGGAACTGGTGCTCCTGCCTCGCGAAGCTCGCCATGGCGGGCGGGCTGGTTCTGGAAGGCGGGCTCTGGCTCTGGCTGCTTCGCCGTGCGAAGCGAGGGGATTGCGGAAGGGGGGGAGTGAGGAACTGAGAACGGGACGAGGAATGGTGGCGATGAGGAAACTTATAGGTGGGAGGTGGAGTGGAGACTGTGAACTGCTCCGGAGTGGGAGGTGGAGGTGGTGGGTGGGGCGGTCCGGCACGGGACGGCGGAACGGGACGAGACGAAAGGAAACCGAGAGCGTGAGGTTGATCAGTGATGAGGACGAAAAGGTTTTAACTTTTCAGCTTTGCACGTAAACAAGTTTTTTTCCCTTGTTGGAAAGGAAAAAAAATGTTCCATTAAAAAAATATTGATATTTATTTATCTATACCAATATAAAAAGATCCAAAGAGACATATCCAACTGATCTCGGTCATCAAACTAAGTCAATCCAACGACCTAGACTGTTCCAATGACGAGCGTTCAACGTGTTTAACGTGCAATTAATATCTATATCTATCTATATCTATACCAATATAAAAAGACCCAAAGGGACAGATCCAACTGATCTCGGCCATCAAACTAAGTCAATCCAACGACCTAGACTGTTCCACTGGCGGGCGTTCAACGTGTTTAACGTGCAATTAATATCATACCAAATATTGCACTAATCACAAAATTAACATGCAAATAATAGTATACCTAATATCCGCGTGCAATTAATATATTGCCTAAATATTAACGTGTGTTGCACTGCGCATTTACTAGTTTATTCAAGAAAACTTCCAATATATTTATTCTCAATCATGGCGGTACAAGAAACACCGGAGATAATAAAAATTACAACCAGTTTCATGGACCACCTAGCGACGACTACAAGCACTGGGACGAGCCGAAGACGCGTGGCCGTCATCGCCCCTCCCTCACCGGAGTCGGGCAAAATTTATTGTAGTAGACAGCCGGAAAGTCGTCGTGCTAAGGTCCATAGGGCCAGTGTTGGAAATATGCCCTAGAGGCAATAATAAATTAGTTATTATTATATTTCCTTGTTCATGATAATCGTTTATTATCCATGCTAGAATTGTATTGATAGGAAACTCAGATACATGTGTGGATACATAGACAACACCATGTCCCTAGTAAGCCTCTAGTTGATTAGCTCGTTGATCAATAGATGGTTACGGTTTCCTGACCATGGACATTGGATGTCGTTGATAACGGGATCACATCATTAGGAGAATGATGTGATGGACAAGACCCAATCCTAAGCCTAGCACAAAGATCGTGTAGTTCGTATGCTAAAGCTTTTCTAATGTCAAGTATCATTTCCTTAGACCATGAGATTGTGCAACTCCCGGATACCGTAGGAGTGCTTTGGGTGTGCCAAACGTCACAACATAACTGGGTGGCTATAAAGGTACACTACAGGTATCTCCGAAAGTGTCTGTTGGGTTGGCACGAATCGAGACTGGGATTTGTCACTCCGTGTGATCGGAGAGGTATCTCTGGGCCCACTCGGTAGGACATCATCATAATGTGCACAAAGTGACCAAGGAGTTGATCACGGGATGATGTGTTACAAAACGAGTAAAGAGACTTGTCAGTAACGAGATTGAACAAGGTATCGGGATACCGACGATCGAATCTCGGGCAAGTACAATACCGCTAGACAAAGGGAATTGTATACGGGATTGATCGAATCCTCGACATCGTGGTTCATCCGATGAGATCATCGTGGAACATGTGGGAACCAACATGGGTATCCAGATCCCGCTATTGGTTATTGACCGGAAAACGTCTCGGTCATGTCTGCATGGTTCCCGAACCCGTAGGGTCTACACACTTAAGGTTCGATGACGCTAGGGTTATATAGGAAGTTTGTATGTGGTTACTGAATGTTGTTCGGAGTCCCGGATGAGATCCCGGACGTCACGAGGAGTTCCGGAATGATCCGGAGGTAAAGATTTATATATGGGAAGTCCTGTTTTGGTCACCGAAAAAGTTTTGGGTTTTATCGATAACGTACCGGGACCACCGGGAGGGTTCCGGGGGTCCGCCAAGTGGGGCCACCAGCCCTGGAGGCTTGCATGGGCCAAGAGTGGGAAGGAACCAGCCCCTGAGTGGGCTGGTGCGCCTCTCACAAGGCCCAAGGCGCAGCTAGGAGGAGAAGGGGAAACCCTAGGCGCAGATGGGCCTAAGGCCCACCATAGGGCGCGCCCCCTCTCCCCCTCTTGGCCGCCCCCCTCCATCCCATCTAGGGCTGCCGCCCCTAGGGGTGGGAACCCTATAGGGGGCGCACCCTCCTCCCCTTCTCCTATAAATAGTGGGGGTTTTGGGTTGCCCAAGACACACGATTTGATCTCTCCCTGGCGCAGCCCTACCTCTCTCCTCCTCGTCTCTTACGGTGCTTGGCGAAGCCCTGCTGGAGTACCACGCTCCTCCACCACCACCACGCCGTTGTGCTGCTGCTGGATGGAGTCTTCCTCAACCTCTCCCTCTCTCCTTGCTGGATCAAGGCATGGGAGACGTCACCGGGCTGTACGTGTGTTGAACGCGGAGGTGCCGTCCTTCGGCACTAGGATCTTCGGTGATTTGGATCACGACGAGTATGACTCCTTCAACCCGTTCTCTTGAACGCTTCCGCATAGCGATCTACAAGGGTATGTAGATGCACTCTCCTTCCCCTCGTTGCTGATTTCTTCATAGATAGATCTTGGTGACACATAGGAAAAATTTTAATTTCTGCTACGTTCCCCAACGGTGGCATCATGAGCTAGGTCTATGCGTAGTTTCTATGCACGAGTAGAACACAAAGTAGTTGTGGGCGTTGATTTTGTTCAATATGCTTACCATTACTAGTCCAATCTTGATTCAGCGGCATTGTGGGATGAAGCGGCCCGGACCGACCTTACACGTACTCTTACGTGAGAATGGTTCCACCGACTGACATGCACTAGTTGCACAAGGTGGCTAGCGGGTGTCTGTCTCTCCCACTTTAGTCGGATCGGATTCGATGAAAAGGGTCCTTATGAAGGGTAAATAGTAATTGGCATATCACGTTATAGTTTTTGCGTAGGTAAGAAACGTTCTTGCTAGAAACCCATAGCAGCCACGTAAAACATGCAAACAACAATTAGAGGACGTCTAACTTGTTTTTGCAGGGTATGCTATGTGATGTGATATGGCCAAGAAGAATGTGATGAATGATATGTGATGTATGAGATTGATCATGTTCTTGTAATAGGAATCACGATTTGCATGTCGATGAGTATGACAACCGGCAGGAGCCATAGGAGTTGTCTTTATTAATTGTATGACCTGCGTGTCATTGAACAACGCCATGTAATTACTTTACTTTATTGCTAACCGGTAGCCGTAGTAGTAGAAGTAATAGTTGGCGAGCAACTTCATGGAGACACGATGATGGAGATCATGATGATGAAGATCATGGTGTCATGCCGGTGACAAGATGATCATGAAGCCCCAAGATGGAGATCAAAGGAGCTATATGATATTGGCCATATCATGTCACTATTATTTGATTGCATGTGATGTTTATCATGTTTATGCATCTTATTTGCTTAGAACAACGGTACTAAATAAGATGATCCCTCGTTAAAATTTCAAGAAAGTGTTCCCCCTAACTGTGCACCGTTGCGACAGTTCGTTGTTTCGAAGCACCACGTGATGATCGGGTGTGATAGATTCTAACGTTCACATACAACGAGTGTAAGACAGATTTACACATGCGAAACACTTAGGTTGACTTGACGAGCCTAGCATGTACAGACATGGCCTCGGAACACAAGAGACCGAAAGGTCGAGCATGAGTCGTATGGTAGATACGATCAACATGAAGATGTTCACCGATGATGACTAGTCCGTCTCACGTGATGATCGGACACGGCCTAGTTGACTCGGATCATGTAATCACTTAGATGACTAGAGGGATGTCTATCTGAGTGGGAGTTCATAAGATGAACTTAATTATCCTGAACATAGTCAAAAGATCTTCGCAAATTATGTCGTAGCTCGCGCTTCAGTTCTACTGTTTAGATATGTTCCTAGAGAAAATTTAGTTGAAAGTTGATAGTAGCAATTATGCGGACTAGGTCCGTAAACTGAGGATTGTCCTCATTGCTTCATAGAAGGATTATGTCCTTAATGCACCGCTCAGTGTGCTGAACCTCGAACGTCGTCTGTGGATGTTGCGAACATCTGACATACACATTTTGATAACTACGTGATAGTTCAGTTAAACGGTTTAGAGTTGAGGCACCGAAGACGTTTTGAAACATCGCGAAACATATGAGATGTTTTGAGGGCTGAAATTGGGATTTCAGGCTCGTGCCCACGTCAAGAGGTATAAGACCTCTGACGATTTTCTTAGCCTACAAACTAAGGAGAAAAGCTCAATTGTTGAGCTTGTGCTCAGATTGTCTGAGTACAACAATCATTTGAATCGAGTGGGAGTTGATCTTCCAGATGAGATATTGATGTTTCTCCGAAGTCATTACCACCAAGCTGCTAGAGCTTTGTGATGAACTATAATGTATCAGGGACATATATGATGATCCTTGAGATATTCGCGATGTTTGACACCACAAAAGTAGAAATCAAGAAGGAGCATCAATTGTTGATGGTTGGTGAAACCACTAGTTTCAAGAAGGGCAAGGGCAAGAAGGGATACTTCATGAAACGGCAAATCAGCTGCTGCTCTAGTGAAGAAACCCAAGGTTGAACCCAAACCCGAGACTAAGTGCTTCTGTAATAAGGGGAACAACCACTGGAGCAGAATTACCCTAGATACTTGGTAGATGAGAAGGCTGTTGATAGAAGTATATTGGATATACATTATGTTAATGTGTACGTTACTAGTACTCCTAGTAGCACCAGGGTATTAGATACCGGTTCGGTTGCTAAGTGTTAGTAACTCGAAATAAAAGCTACGGAATAAACGGAAACTAGCTAAAGGCGAGATGACGATATGTGTTGGAAGTATTTCCAAGGTTGATCAAATATCGTAAGCTCCCTCTACCATCAAGATTGGTGTTTGCGTTGAGCATAGACATGATTGGATTATGTCTATCGCAATACGGTTATTCGTTTAAGGGGAATAATGGTTACTCTGTGTATTTGAATAATACCTTCAATGGTCTTGCACCTAAAACGAATGGTTTATTGAATCTCGATCGTAGTGATACACATGTTCATGCCAAAAGATATAAGATAGTAATGATGGTACCACCTACTTGTGGCACTGCCACGTAAGTCATATCGGTATAAAACGCATGAAGAAGCTCCATGTTGATGGATCTTTGGGCTCACTCGTTTTGAAAAGTTTGAGACATGCGAACCATGTCTATTGGTGTATATGCATGAAGAAACTCCATGCAAATGGACCGTTTGGACTCACTTGATTTTGAATCACTTGAGACATGCAAATCATACCACATGGGCAAGATGACTGAAAGCCTCGTTTTCAGTAAAATGGAACCAGAAAGCAACTTGTTGGAAGTAATACATTTTGATGTGTGCAGTCCAATGAGTGTTGAGGCGTGTAGTGGATATCGTTATGTTCTTACTTCACAAATGATTTGAGTAGATGTTGAGTATATTTACTTGATGAATCACGAGTCTGAATTATTGAAAGGTTCAAGTAATTTCAGGGTGAAGTTGAAAGATCGTCGTGACAAGAGGATAAAATATCTATGATATGATCATAGAGATGAATATCTGAATTACGAGTTTGGCACAGAATGAAGACATTGTGGAAATTGCTTCACAACTAATACAGCCTGGAACACCATAGTGTGATGGTGTGTCCGAACATCATAACTGCACCCTATTGGATATGATGCATACCATGATGTCTCTTATCGAATTACCACGATAGTTTATGGGTTATGCATTAGAGACAACCGCATTCACTTTAAATAGGGCACCACGTAATTCCGATGAGATGACACCGTATGAACTATGGTTTAAAGAAACCTAAGCTGTCATTTCTTAAAAGTTTGGGGCTGCGACGCTTATGTGAAAAAAGTTTCAGGCTGATAAGCTCGAACCCAAAGCGGATAAATGCATCTTCATAGGACACCCAAAACAGTTGGGTATACCTCCTGTCTCAGATCCGAAAGCAATAAGGGATTGTTTCTAGAATCGGGTCCTTTCTCGAGGAAAAGTTTCTCTCGAAAGAATTAAGTGGGAGGATGGTGGAGACTTGATGAGGTTATTGAACCGTCACTTCAACTAGTGTATAGTAGGGCACAAAGAGTTGTTCCTGTGGCACCTACACCAATTGAAGTGGAAGCTTATGATATTGATCATGAGA
Source organism: Triticum urartu (assembly GCF_056163025.1). Classification (NCBI taxonomy): domain Eukaryota; kingdom Viridiplantae; phylum Streptophyta; class Magnoliopsida; order Poales; family Poaceae; genus Triticum; species Triticum urartu. Next base: position 416,370,757 of record NC_141877.1, on the reverse strand, counting down.
CTTCGGATCAAGTCATTCCCAAACCTCGTGGGATGACAAGGATGCGTACTACTTCAGAGTGGTACATAATCCTGTCTTGGAAGTCATGTTGCTAGACAACAATGAACCTACGAGCCATGGAGAAGCGATGGTGGGCCCGGATTCCGATAAATGGCTCGAGGCCATAAAATCCGAGAGAGGATCCATGTATGAAAACAAAGTGTAGACTTTGGTAGAATGGCTCGATGGTCGTAAGGCTATTGAGTACAGATGGATTTTAAAAGGAAGACGGACAATGATGGTAAGTATCACCATTAAGAAAGCTCGACTTGTCGTTAAGATTTTTTCTGACAAGTTCAAGGAGTTGACTATGATGAGACTTTCTCACTCGTAGCGATGCTAAGAGTCTGTTGGAATTATATTAGCGATTACTGCATTATTCATGAAATCTTGCAGATAGGATGTCAAAACATTGTTTCCTCGACGATTTTCTTGAGGAAAGGTTGTATGTGATACAACCGGAAGGTTTTGTCAATCCTGAAAGATGCTAATAAGTATGCAAAGCTCCAGCAATCCTTCTAAGGACTGGAGTAAGCATCTCGGAGTTGGAATGTACGCTTTGATGAGATGATTAAAGATTTTGGGTTTATACAAAGTTTATGAGAAACTTGTATTTACAAAGAAGTGAGTGGGAGCACTATAAAATTTCTGATGAGTATATGTTGTTGACATATTATGGATCAGAAATGATGTAGAATTTCTGGAAAGCATATAGGGTTATTTGGAAAGTGTTTTTCAATGGAAAGCCTGGATTAAGCTACTTGAACATTGAGCATCAAGATCTATAAGGATAGATCAAAACGCTTAATGGTACTTTCAAATGAGCACATACCTTGACATGATCTTGAAGGTGTTCAAGATGGATCAGTCAAAGAAGTACTTGCCTGAGTTGTAAGGTATGAAGTTAAGACTTAAAGCTCGACCACGGCAGAAGAAAGAGAAAGGACGAATGTCGTCCCCTATGCTTTTGTCATAGGCTCTATACGATATGCCATGCTGAGTACCGCACCTGATGTGTGCCTTGCCACATGTCTGGCAAGAGGGTACAAAAGTGATCCAGGAGTGGATCACTAGACAGCGGTCAAAATTGTCCTTGGAGTAATAAGGACATGTTTCTCAATTATGGAGGTGATAAATAGTTTGGCGTAAAGGGTTACATCGATGCAAGCTTTAACACCTATCCGAATGACTCTGAGTAGCAAACCGGATACGTATAGTGGAGCAACCATTTGAAATAGCTCCAAGTGGAGCGTGGAAGCAGCATTTATAATATGACCTAGAGATTTGCAAAGTACATACGGATTTGATTGTTGCAGACCCGTTGACTAAAACCTCTCTCACAAGCAAAACATGATCAAACCCCAGAACTCATTGAGCCTTAATCACATGATGATGTGAACTAGTTTAGTGACACTAGTAAACTCTTTGGATGTTGGTCACATGGCAATGTGACCTGTGAGTGTTAATCACATGGCGATGTAAACTAGATTATTGACTCTAGTGCAAGTGGGAGACTGTTGGAAATATGCCCTAGAGGCAATAATAAATTAGTTATTATTATATTTCCTTGTTCATGATAATCGTTTATTATCCATGCTAGAATTGTATTGATAGGAAACTCAGATACATGTGTGGATACATAGACAACACCATGTCCCTAGTAAGCCTCTAGTTGACTAGCTCGTTGATCAATAGATGGTTATGGTTTCCTGACCATGGACATTGGATGTCGTTGATAACGGGATCACATCATTAGGAGAATGATGTGATGGGCAAGACCCAATCCTAAGCCTAGCACAAAGATCGTGTAGTTCGTATGCTAAAGCTTTTCTAATGTCAAGTATCATTTCCTTAGACCATGAGATTGTGCAACTCCCGGATACCGTAGAGTGCTTTGGGTGTGCCAAACGTCACAACGTAACTGGGTGGCTATAAAGGTACACTACAGGTATCTCCGAAAGTGTCTGTTGGGTTGGCACGAATCGAGACTGGGATTTGTCACTCCGTGTGATCGGAGAGGTATCTCTGGGCCCACTCGGTAGGACATCATCATAATGTGCACAAAGTGACCAAGAAGTTGATCACGGGATGATGTGTTACAGAACGAGTAAAGAGACGTGCCAGTAACGAGATTGAACAAGGTATCGGGATACCGACGATCGAATCTCGGGCAAGTACAATACCGCTAGACAAAGGGAATTGTATACGTGATTGATCGAATCCTCGACATCGTGGTTCATCCGATGAGATCATCGTGGAACATGTGGGAACCAACATGGGTATCCAGATCCCGCTGTTGGTTATTGACCGGAGAACGTCTCGGTCATGTCTGCATGGTTCCCGAACCCGTAGGGTCTACACACTTAAGGTTCGATGACGCTAGGGTTATATAGAAAGTTTGTATGTGGTTACCGAATGTTGTTCGGAGTCCCGGATGAGATCCCGGATGTCACGAGGAGTTCCGGAATGGTCCGGAGGTAAAGGTTTATATATGGGAAGTCCTGTTTTGATCACCGAAAAAGTTTCGGGTTTTATCGGTAACGTACCGGGACCACCGGGAGGGTCCCGGGGGTCCACCAAGTGGGGCCACCAGCCCCGGAGGCTTGCATGGGCCAAGAGTGGGAAGGAACCAGCCCCTGAGTGGGCTGGTGCGCCTCTCACAAGGCCCAAGGCGCAGCTAGGAGGAGAAGGGGAAACCCTAGGCGCAGATGGGCCTAAGGCCCACCCTAGGGCGCGCCCCCTCACCCCCTCTTGGCCGCCCCCCCTCCATCCCATCTAGGGCTGCCTCCCCCTAGGGGTGGGAACCCTATAGGGGGCGCACCCTCCTCCCCTTCTCCTATAAATAGTGGGGTTTTTGGGTTGCCCAAGACACACGATTTGATCTCTCCCTGGCGCAGCCCTACCTCTCTCCTCCTCGTCTCTTGCGGTGCTTGGCGAAGCCCTGCTGGAGTACCACGCTCCTCCACCACCACCACGCCGTTGTGCTGCTGCTGGATGGAGTCTTCCTCAACCTCTCCCTCTCTCCTTGCTGGATCAAGGCATGGGAGACGTCACCGGGCTGTACGTGTGTTGAACGCGGAGGTGCCGTCCGTTCAGCACTAGGATTTTTGGTGATTTTGATCACGACGAGTACGACTCCTTCAACCCGTTCTCTTGAACGCTTCCGCATAGCGATCTACAAGGGTATGTAGATGCACTCTCCTTCCCCTCGTTGCTGGTTTCTCCATAGATAGATCTTGATGACACGTAGGAAAATTTTGAATTTCTGCTACGTTCCCCAACAACCAGTGCACCAGAGTAGCAACCATCGGCGATGAAAAAGTCGTAGATTGAAAAGATCCAACCTATAAACACACAAACAAGACGAGCGAAAATTGAATCCAAACAGATCCACCGAAGACCAACACCGATCGAATCTCATGAGATCCGACGAAGACACACCTCCACATGCCCTCCAATTAAAATAGACGCACCATCGGAATAAGAATAGAACGTGGGAGACATTATTCCTACTTCAGGACATCACCTCTGTCACACAGCACCAACCAAGACGTTGAAACTAACAAGAACAAGAATAGGGTCCCTCCCGCCGGCGAGGGGTTGAGGTCCTTTGCACCTCCACGGCCCAAAGGCCATTGGAGATGAGGCGGACCGGCGGCGGCACCGACAGGAGGAGGAGAAAAGACCTTGTAAGAAATGAATTGGCCGAAGACTTGCGCCGATAATATAAAAACCAATACTATGAGGAAAATTATGGAGCGAGTGATGTTATTATGGTTCTTTTTCATTAATTTAACTAGAAAAATATGAACTACAATATTATTATACCATGTGAAACATCTTTCGAGCATAAATCCAACGATATACCTTTTGTAGCATACATCTTGCATTTATTAGTTACTGTATATAGGAGTAGATGATTAAGATTTAACATAAAATGTGAGTGAAAGGTGGAAGTAGCAAGCAAGTGTTCTGGTCTAAAAGATAACCATCGCCCATCCAAAGCGTGCAAAGAACGGCTAAGCTTTCATAGCAACTTCAGTTGAGTAGTGTTCATCGGAAAGCGATTTGCCCAGGCTTTCCCGAGGGAACCATCCACGCGTGTGAAAACCCAGCACTGCTCCGTAGGATATCATGGATCGATCCCTGTCACATGCCACGAACCCAATACGAGCAGTACTAGGCAAGTTCGAAAACGACGGGTGACTCATCAGTGTGATCACAGCTCACAAGCAACGCCGTGTGTCGATTGGCGATGCTCCTCCGGCTTTTGCTACTGTTTGTCCGTCGCCTTCTGTGATCCGTGCCTAGCTTGGCCTCTCAAGATAGGAAGGAACGCACGGGCTCCACGTCGGAGAGACGTCTCCGGCCGCCTCTCTGAGCAGTGAGCGTCTTAAAGATAAATTAATCTTCTCTCCTTTGGAAACGATCCTTCTTTCTTTCGTTTCGAAAAATGAAAAGAATATTCTGAAAACAAGTGCGACACTATAATAAGCTATCTAAAGCTTGAAGTTATTTTTTTAGAGGAAAAGGGCGCGATCGAAGCATGGGAAACATGCTGCAACTGTCCTGTTCTTCTTAGTTTATTTAGGCGAATGGAAAAAAAGGCAGAATCCGCACTCCATGCGTTCTCGTTTCTATTGTTCTTTTTTTAATGTTCTCTTTTCTGTTGTTGCTGATGGGAATTTTTTTTCAACACAGTACAGATGCAAGTGCTCATATATACACGCGTACACTAACCTCTATGAACACACACATGCATACCTTATGAGCATCTTAGAAAGAATGAGCCGACATACCATCTTAAGACTTTACAAAGTCATCGTAGGCGCCTCGTAGTTGATGGGGACATCTCCTTTCACTGAATGTTCATCGCCGAAAATTCTGAAATAAATTCAGGATAATTGCGACCATCAAAACTTAAACCATGATGGGCTAATCACTGTTCGTGACAAGAACTTTTTTTTAGGGGTTGATGGGAACGATGAATTGTGATTTTTTTTAAGAAATGAATTGTGAAGTTTCCTATGCGCTAACCAGTAAATGGGCCGGCTCAGTGCCGAGGTCATCACGTTGTTTCCATTGCTGGGCTCCTATTTCAGGCTTTAGGGCCTTTAGGCACGCTAAAAAGGCTTTAGGCGGCTAACTGCCCCAATTACGCGAAATATTACACATGATGACGCTCTTTTCGGTGCAAAATATTACTCCCTCTGTTCTAAAATAGATGACTCAACTTTATACTTTATAAAGTTGAGTCATCTATTTTGGAACGGAGGGAGTAGGATTGAGGGAGTCGTACCAAAGGAAATCTTATTTAGCGTGCGGGTCGCTCGTTAGCCACCAAGCGCGCGCACCCCCAACTTGTTTTTTGAGACAACCTCACAAAGTTTTATTAAATCGTCACAATGTTTATAGGGACGGAGCAAAGATCTTCGGGATGACCCAACCACACACAACGTTCATCCTCAAAAGATAAAGCATGATTCGCTAAGTTGTAAGCTTCATAATTTAAGCTCCTAAATTCATGGCTTAACTTACAAAAAAAACCCCAACTTCCATCACGTACATTTTTCGGCTGGCCCAGCTAGCTTTTTCTCGATTTTGGGAAACCTTCCCAGACTGGATTTTCTTCTTTTTTGTGGTTTAGTTTTTGGTTTTGTTTCAGATTTTTCATTTTCCTTTTTTCTTTTAATATGTTCGTTTTTACTTCTTTTTCTTTTTATTTCTTATTTTTGTAACACCTTTTTATAATTTTCTGAAGATTTTTGAAATTATGTACTCCCTCCATCGCATAATATAAGACAGTTTTTTTACACTAGTGTACTGTAAAAAAGTTCTTATAATTGGGAGGAGGAAGCACATTTTTTATCTAAAGAAAAACATTTTTCAAATTTGCGAATATTTTGTATATATTTTAAAAATTGTTTACAGATTTAAAATCCGTGGATTCGGGGACATTTTTATAAAACTGTGTTTTTTTATGAGCGTACATTTTTTGTATCAACTAATATATTTTTGAGATAAATAAATAAATTTAGATTTTTTATGTCATGCATGAATATTTTTTGAATCTATAAACATTTTTTGAGTTGACGATTTTTTCGTAATTCACAAACTTTTTTTATTTTTGTGAACATTTAAAAAATCATGAACAGTTTTTAATCCACAAACATTTGTTCAGAAACATGAGTTTAAAAAAAAATAGTGGACATTTGGTAGAATCTAGTAAAGTGAAGAGAATATCCAATGGCCAAGATTATTAGGATTTGCCACCTTTCAACAATTGGATTGACTTAATCTATCGACCAATAATCAAAGTTATTCCTACACTATACAACGGTGTTAATATACACAGAGTCATAGATACATACATGCACGTATTTTTTTCATAACTTTTGGGATTTCAAAATTCATTTTTTACATTTAGCTCGGGAGTTGTTGACTTTCTAGTCCACTCCTTTAGCTTGGGCATTTGACCAAGAAAGAGGGGAAATAAAAGAACGAAGAGAAAAAAAACATTTAGGAGTTTTAATGTTACTCTTAGATTTTACATAGAAATGCTATGCAAGTAATCATCGAGTATTTGGCAAGTGGGTAGTATATGTTCTTACTGGGAAAGAGGAGAAAAAGAAATTAAGATAGATCGGAGGTGAGCATCTGTTCTAACTAGAATTAGAGGAGAGGGGAATTTTTAGAACAAAGATGATAATAAAGTGTATATAACCACTTTGCACCACACATGCACGGATAAATAAGTATAGAAATCTATTACAAGAGTAGCATTTGTTTTATCAGAATAAGGAAATTAAGCCAGTAAGACAAAGAAATAATATATGTTCTTAACATAATTCGAATCGAATAGGCCTGGCACATATACATATTAGTTTGTTGTTCGGGAGAGAACACATTGCACTACACATGTGCATGGTGTGACAGTATGACGATATTACATCACATACACTAGCAAGAGAAGTATATACTAAAGAATAAATATGCGAGCAAAGCATGATGAACATGTAATAAACTACTAATCGCACTTGCATATATTACTATGTATTCCTATTAACTACACTATGCCATGGAAAACATGCCATCACCTACTTTAAACAAAAAAATATGACATTCAACTTAGACAACCATTGGAATGCATCAAGTAAATTAACCTAAATAACCTAGAATGGTAGCAAATTTGGTTAAGATAAGGTGATAGAAAGTGGAACTAACAGTAAAATAAAAAGACCAATTAACACATAATTAGTGAAATAGAATTGAAACATGAACATAACATAGCGCTATTAACACATAATTAGAGTGATAGGACATGCATGCATGGACCGTACGAAATTGGGGACTTTTAGGAATCTACTTATCCAAGTAAAGAATTCAGCGAAATCGGGGGATCCCCGCCGCGCTGCGAGATGGGAGTGCTTGACTGGCCTCATGCCCACCAGCGTGCCACCGGAGCCGGAGCAGGTGGATCCTTTGCCTTACCTTTCTCCCAAACCCGCAGAAGATTGAATTCAGGCCTGCAATCCGCACCGGCGGAACTTTCTGGTGGTCATTTTTGCTTCCTGAGAGATAACATCTGGTTGTTGGATGAGGAGGAACCCACACCTGCTAAGAAATTCCCCTATCATCGAGTCTATGGCGGTGTGACTCGGGCTCTCGTCATCTCTGAAGATTCCGGTGGAGTGAAATTGCAAGTTGTCCATCCGATGCCTTTGATCCCGTTCGATCCAGGCGATCGTCCTGCGAGCTCAGTCTGTAGATTGCCTTTGAAGGAAATATTGTTGGGGAACGCAGTAATTTCAAAAAAATTCCTACGCACACGCAAGATCCATCTAGGTGATGCATAGCAACAAGAGGGGAGAGTGTTGTCCACGTACCCTCGTAGACCGTAAGCGGAAGCGTTATGACAACGTGGTTGATGTAGTCGTGCGTCTTCATGATCCGACCGATCCTAGCACCGAAGATACGACACCTCCGCGATCTGCACACGTTCAACTCGGTGACATCCCACAAACTCTAGATCCAGCTGAGTGTCGAGGGAGAGCTTCGTCAGCACGACAGCGTGATGACGGTGATGATGAAGTTACCGACGCAGGGCTTCGCCTAAGCACTACAACGATATGACCGAGGTGGAAATCTATGGAAGGGGGCACCACACACGGCTAAGAGATCAACTTGTGTGTCTATGGGGTGCCCTCCTCCCCCGTATACAAAGGAGTGGAGGAGGGGGAGGGCCGGCCCCTCTATGGCGTGCCCAAGGGGAGTCCTACTCCCACCGGGAGTAGGATTCCCCCCCTTTCCTAGTTGGATTAGGAGAGGAAGGAAGGAGGGGAGAAGGGGAGGAAAGGGGGCCCGACCCCCCACCCAATTTAGATTGGGCTTGGGGGGGGCTCCTAGGCTCCCTTCTCCTCTCTCCCACTATGGTCCAATCAGGCCCATATACTTCCCGGAGGGTTCCGGTAACCTCCTGGTACTCCGGTATATGCCCGAACTCACCCGAAACCATTCCGATGTCCAAACATAGGCTTCAAATATATCGATCTTTATGTCTCGGCCATTCCGAGACTCCTCGTCATGTCCATGATCATATCCGGGACTTTGAACTACCTTCGGAACATCAAAACACATAAACTCATAATACCGATTGTCACCGAACGTTAAGCGTGCGGACCCTACGGGTTCGAGAACTATGTAGACATGACCGAGACTCATCTCCGGTCAATAACCAATAGCAGAACCTGGATGCTCATATTGGTTCCTACATATTCTACGAAGATCTTTATCAGTCAAACCGCATAATAATATACGTTGTTCCCTTTGTCATCGGCATGTTACTTGCCCAAGATTTGATCGTCGGTATCTCAATACCTAGTTCAATCTCGTTACCGGCTAGTCTCTTTACTCGTTTCGTAATGCAACATCATGTAACTAACTCATTAGTCACTTTGCTTGCAAGGCTTATAGTGATGTGCGTTACCGAGAGGGCCCAGAGATACCTCTCCGATACACGGAGTGACAAATCCTAATCTCGATCTATGCCAACTCAACAAACACCATCAGAGACACCTGTAGAGCATCTTTATAGTCACCCAGTTACGTTGTGACGTTTGATAGAACACTAAGTGTTCCTCCGGTATTCGGGAGTTGCATAATCTCATAGTCATAGGAACATGTATAAGTTATGGAGAAAGCAATAGGAGTGAACTAAACGATCAAAGTGCTAAGCTAACGGATGGGTCAAGTCAATCACATCATTCTCGAATGATGTGATCCCGTTCATCAAATGACAACTCTTTGTCCATGGCTAGGAAACTTGACCATCTTTGATTAACGAGCTAGTCAAGTAGAGGCATACTAGCTAGTGACACTCTGTTTGTCTATGTATTCACACGTGTATCAAGTTTCCGGTTAATACAATTCTAGCATGAATAATGAACATTTATCATGACATAAGGAAATATAAATAACAACTTTATTCTTGCCTCTAGGGTATATTTCCTTCAGTCTCCCACTTGCACTAGAGTCAATAATCTAGATTACATTGTAATGATTCTAACACCCATGGAGTCTTGGTGCTGATCATGAAAGGCTTAGTCAACGGGTCTGCAACATTCAGATCCGTATGTATCTTCCAAATCTCTATGTCTCCCTCCTTGACTTGATCGCGGATGGAATTGAAGCGTCTCTTGATGTGCTTGGTTCTCTTGTGAAATCTGGATTCCTTTGCCAAGGCAATTGCACTAGTATTGTCACAAAAGATTTTCATTGGACCCGATGCACTAGGTATGACACCTAGATCGGATATGAACTCCTTCATCCAGACTCCTTCATTTTCTGCTTCCGAAGCAGCTATGTACTCCGCTTCACACGTAGATCCCACCATGACGCTCTGCTTGGAACTGCACCAACTGACAACACCACCATTTAATAAAAATACGTATCCGGTTTGTGACTTAGAGTCATTCGGATCAGTGTCAAAGCTTGCATCGACGTAACCATTTACGACGAGCTCTTTGTCACCTCCATATACGAGAAACATATCCTTAGTCCTTTTCAGGTATTACAGGATGTTCTTGAACGTTGTCCAGTGATCCACTCCTGGATTACTTAGGTACCTCCCTGCTAAACTAATAGCAAGGCACACATCAGGTCTGGTACACAACATTGCATACATGATAGAACCTATGGCTAAAGCATAGGGAATGACTTTCATTTTCTCTCTATCTTCTGCAGTGGTCGGGCATTGAGTCCGACTCAACTTCACACCTTGTAACACAGGCAAGAACCCTTTCTTTGCTTGATCCATTTTGAACTTCTTCAAAACTTTATCAAGGTATGTGCTTTGTGAAAGTCCAATTAAGCGTCTTGATCTATCTCTATAGATCTTGATGCCCAATATATAAGCAGCTTCACCGAGGTCTTTCATTGAAAAATTCTTATTCAAGTATCCTTTTATGCTATTCAGAAATTCAGTATCATTTCCGATCAGCAGTATGTCATCCACATATAATATCAAAAATGCTGCAGAGCTCCCACTCACTTTCTTGTAAATACAGGCTTCTCCAAAAGTCTATATAAAACCATATGCTTTGATTACATTATCAAAGCGTATATTCCAACTCCGAGAGGCTTGCACCAGTCCATAAATGGATCGCTGGAGCTTGCACACTTTGTTAGCACCTTTTGGATCGACAAAACCTTTTGGTTGCATCATATACAACTCTTCTTTAAGATATCCATTACAGAATGCAGTTTTGACATCCATTTGCCAAATTTCATAATCATAAAATGCGGTAATTGCTAACATGATTCGGACGGACTTTAGCATCGCTATGGGTGAGAAGGTCTCATCGTAGTCAACTCCTTGAACTTGTCAAAAACCTTTTGCAACAAGTCGAGCTTTGTAGACAGTAACATTACCGTCAGCGTCAGTCTTCTTCTTGAAGATCCATTTATTCTCTATGGCCTGCCGATCATCGGGAAAGTCAATTGTTCTCATACATGGATCCCATCTCAGATTTCATGGCCTCAAGCCATTTTGCGGAATCTGGGCTCATCATCGCTTCCTCATAATTCGTAGGTTCGTCATGGTCAAGTAACATAACCTCCAGAACAGGATTACCATACCACTCTGGTGCGGATCTTACTCTGGTTGACCTACGAGGTTCAGTAGTAACTTGATTAGAAGTTTCATGATCATCATCATTATCTTCCTCACTTATTGGTGTAGGAATCACTAGAACTAATTTATGTGATGAACTACTTTCCAATAAGGGAGTAGGTACAATTACCTCATCAAGTTCTACTTTCCTCCCACTCACTTCTTTCGGGAGAAACTCCTTCTCTAGAAAGGATCCGATCTTAGCAACGAATATCTTGTCTTCGGATCTGTGATAGAAGGTGTACCCAACTATCTCCTTTGGGTATCCTATGAAGACACATTTCTCCGATTTGGGCTCGAGCTTATCAGGTTGAAGCTTTTTCACATAGGCATCACAGCCCCAAACTTTAAGAAACGACAACTTGGGTTTCTTGCCAAACCATAGTTCATAAGGTGTCGTCTCAGCGGATTTTGATGGTGCCCTATTTAACGTGCATGCAGCCGTCTCTAAAGCATAACCCCAAAACAATAGCGGTAAATCAGTAAGAGACATCATAGATCCCACCATATCTAATATAAGTGCGGTTATGATGTTCGGACACACCATTACGCTGTGGTGTTCTAGGTGGCGTGAGTTGCGAAACTATTCCGCATTGTTTCAAATGAAGACCAAACTCGTAACTCAAATATTCTCCTCCATGATCAGATTGTAGAAACTTAATTTTCTTGCTACAATGATTTTCCACTTCACTCTGAAATTCTTTGAACTTTTCAAATGTTTCAGACTTATGTTTCGTCAAGTAGATATACCCATATCTGCTCAAATCATCTATGAAGGTAAGAAAATAATGATAGCCGCCGCGAGCATCAGCACTCATCGGACCGCATACATCAGTATGTATTATTTCCAACAAGTCTGTTGCTCGCTCCATTGTTCCGGAGAACGGAGTCTTAGTCATCTTGCCCATGAGGCATGGTTCACAAGCATCAAGTGATTCATAATCAAGTGATTCCAAAAGCCCATTAGCATGGAGTTTCTTCATGCGCTTTACACCAATATGATCTAAACGACAGTGCCACAAATAAGTTGCACTGTCATTATTAAACTTATATCTTTTGTCTTCAATACTATGAACATGTGTATCACTACTATCAAGATTTAGTAAAAACAGACCATAAAAGATATTACTCATATAAATAGAACAACCATTATTCTCCGATTTAAATGAATATCCGTCTCGCATCAAACAGTATCCAGATATAATGCTCATGCTCAACGCTGGCACCAAATAACAATTATTTAGGTCTAAAACTAACCCCGAAGGTATATGTAGAGGTAGTGTGCCGACGGCGATCACATCGAATTTGGAACCATTTCCCACGCGCATCGTCACCTCGTCCTTAGCCAATCTTTGCTTAATCCGTAGCCCTTGTTTCGAGTTGCACATATTAGCAACAGAACTAGTATCAAATACCCAGGCGCTACTGCGAGCATTAGTAAGGTACACATCAATAACATGTATATCAAATATACCTTTCACTTTGCCATCCTTCTTCCCCGCCAAATACTTGGGGCAGTTCCGCTTCTAGTGACCAGTCCGTTTGAAGTAGAAGCACTCAGTCTCAGGCTTAGGTCCAGACTTGGGCTTCTTCACTTGAGCAACAACTTGCTTGTCGTTCTTCTTGAAGTTCCCCTTCTTCCCTTTACCCTTTTTCTTGAAACTGGTGGTCTTGTTAACCATCAACACTTGATGCTCCTTTTTGATTTCTACCTCCGTGGTCTTTAGCATTGCGAATAGCTTGGGAATTGTCTTATCCATCCCTTACATATTATAGTTCATCACGAAGCTCTTGTAGCTTGGTGGCAGTGATTGAAGAACTCTGTCAATGACACTATCATCAGGAAGATTAACTCCTAGCTGAGTCAAGTGGTTGTGGTACCCAGACATTCTGAGTATATGTTCACTGACAGAACTATTCTCCTCCATTTTGCAGCTGTAGAACTTATTGGAGACTTCATATCTCTCAATCCGGGCATTTGTTTGAAATATTAACTTCAACTCCTGGAACATCTCATATGCTCCATGACGTTCAAAACGTCGTTGAAGTCCCGGTTCTAAGCCGTAAAGCATGGCACACTGAACTATCGAGTAGTCATCAGCATTGCTCTGCCAGGTGTTCATAACATCTGGTGTTGCTCCTGCAGCGGGTTTGTCACCTAGCGGTGCTTCAAGGACGTAATTCTTCTGTGCAGCAATGAGGATATTCCTCAAGTTATGGACCCAGTCTGTGTAATTGCTACCATCATATTTCAACTTAGCTTTCTCTAGGAACACATTAAAATTCAACGGAACAACAACACGGACCATCTATCTACAACAACATAGACATGCAAAATACTATCAGGTACTAAGTTAATGATAAATTAAAGTTCAGTTAATCATATTACTTTAAGAACTCCCACTTAGATAGACATCCCTCTAATCATCTAAGTGATCACGTGATTCATATCAACTAAACCATGTTCGATCATCACGTGAGATGGAGTAGTTTTCAATGGTGAACATCACTATGTTGATCATATCTACTATATGATTCATGCTCGACCTTTCAGTCTCAGTGTTCCGAGGCCATATCTGCATATGCTAGGCTCGTCAAGTTTAACCCGAGTTTTCTGCGTGTGCAAAACTGGCTTGCACCCATTGTATGTGAACGTAGAGCTTATCACACCGGATCATCACATGGTGTCTCGGCATGACGAACTGTAGCAACGGTGCGTACTCAGGGAGAACACTTATACCTTGAAATTTAGTGAGAGATCATCTTATAATGCTACCACCTAACTAAGCAAAATAAGATGCATAAAGGATAAACATCACATGCAATCAATATAAGTGATATGATATGGCCATCATCATCTTGTGCCTTTGATCTCCAACTCCAAAGCACCGTCATGATCACCATCGTCACCGGCTTGACACCTTGATCTCCGTCAAAGCATCGTTGTCGTCTTGCCAACTATTGCTTCTACGACTATCGCTACCGCTTAGTGATAAAATAAAGCAATTACATGGCGATTGCATTTCATACAATAAAGCAACAACCATATGGCTCCTCATACAATAAATTTAGCATCATGCCTTGACCATATCACATCACAACATGCCCTGCAAAAACAAGTTAGACGTCCTCTACTTTGTTGTTGCAAGTTTTACGTGGCAGCTACGGGCTGAGCAAGAATCGTTCTTACCTACACATCAAAAACCACAAGGCGGTATAGTGATTGCTTTTTGATCTTCAGAAAGAACCCTGTTCATTGAATCCGATTCAACTAAAGTTGGAGAAACTGACACCCACCAGCCACCTGTGTGCGAAGCATGTCGGTAGAACCTGTCTCGCGTAAGAGTACGCGTAATGTCGGTCCGAGCTGCTTCATCCAACAAAACCGCTGAATCAAGAATCAACTAGTGAAGACAAGCAATATGTATATACCCACGCCCACAACACCTTTGTGTTCTACTCGTGCATATAACATCCACGCATAGACCTGGCTCGGATGCCACAATTATGGAACGCAGTAATTTCAAAAATATTCCTACGCACATGCAAGATCCATCTAGGTGATGCATAGCAACGAGAGGGGAGAGTGTTGTCCATGTACCCTCGTAGACCGTAAGCGGAATCATTATGAGAACGCGGTTGATGTAGTTGTACGTCTTCACGATCCAACCGATCCTAGCACCGAAGGTACGGCACCTCCGCGATCTGCACACGTTCAGCTCGGTGACGTCCCACAAACTCTAGATCCAACTGAGTGTTGAGGGAGAGCTTCGTCAGCACGATGGCGTGATGACAGTGATGATGAAGTTACCGACGCAGGGCTTCGCCTAAGCTCTACAACGATATGACCGGAGTGGAAATCTGTGGAGGGGGCACCGCACACGGCTAAGAGATCAACTTGTGTGTGTATGGGGTTCCCCCTCCCCCGTATATAAAGGAGTGGAGGAGGGGTAGGGCCGGCCCCTCTATGGCGCTCCCAAGGGGAGTCCTACTCCCATCGGGAGTAGGATCCCCCCTCCCTAGTTGGATTAGGAGAGGAAGGAAGGGGAGAGAAGGGGAAGGAAAGGGGGGCGGACCCCACCCAATTCGGATTGGGCTTGGGGGGGGCGCCCCCTCCTAGGCTCCCTTCTCCTCTCTCCCACTATGGCCCAATAAGGCCCATATACTTCCCGGGGGGTTCCGGTAACCTCCCGGTACTCTGGTATATTCCCGAACTCACCCGGAACCATTCCGATGTCCAAACATAGGCTTCCAATATATCGATCTTTATGTCTCGACCATTCCGAGACTCCTCGTCATGTCCGTGATCATATCCGGGACTCCGAACTACCTTCGGTACATCAAAACACATAAACTCATAATACCGATTGTCACTGAACGTTAAGCGTGTGGACCCTACGGTTCGAGAACTATGTAGACATGACCGAGACACGTCTCCAGTCAATAACCAATAACGGAACCTGGATGCTCATATTGGTTCCTACATATTCTACGAAGATCTTTATCAGTCAAACCGCATAATAACATACATTGTTCCCTTTGTCATCGTATGTTACTTGCCCAAGATTTGATTGTCAGTATCTCAATACCTAGTTCAATCTCGTTACCGGCTAGTCTCTTTACTCGTTTCGTAATGCAACATCATGTAACTAACTCATTAGTCACTTTGCTTGCAAGGCTTATAGTGATGTGCGTTACCGAGAGGGCCCAGAGATACCTCTCCGATACACGGAGTGACAAATCCTAATCTCGATCTATGCCAACTCAACAAACACCATCAGAGACACCTGTAGAGCATCTTTATAGTCACCCAGTTACATTGTGATGTTTGATAGCACACTAAGTCTTCCTCCGGTATTCAGGAGTTGCATAATCTCATAGTCATAGGAACATGTATAAGTTATGGAGAAAGCAATAGTAGTAAACTATATGATCAAAGTGCTAAGCTAACAGATGGGTCAAGTCAATCACATCATTCTCTAATGATGTGATCCCGTTCATCAAATGACAACTCTTTGTCCATGGCTGGTAAGCTTAACCGTCTTTGATTAACGAGCTAGTCAAGTAGAGGTATACTAGTGACACTCTGTTTGTCTATGTATTCACACATGTATCAAGTTTCCGGTTAATACAATTCTAGAATGAATAGTAAACATTTATCATGATATAAGGAAATATAAATAATAACTTTATTATTGCCCCTAGGGCATATTAGCATGAATAAATAAAAACTTTATTATTGCCTCTATGGCATATTAGCATGAATAATAAACATTTATCATGATAAATGTTTATATTTCACCCTAGAGGCATTAATAAAGTTTATATTTCCTTATATCATGATAAATGTTTATTATTCACCCTAGAGGCAATAATAAAGTTGTTATTTATATTTCCTTATATCATGATAAATGTTTATTATTCATGCTAGAGTTGTATTAACCGGAAACTTAGTACATGTGTGAATACATAGACAAACAAAATGTCACTAGTATGCCTCTACTTGACTAGCTCGTTAATCAAAGATGGTTATGTTTCCTAATCATAGACATGAGTTGTCATTTGATTAACGGGACCACATCATTAGAGAATGATGTGATTGACTTGACCCATCCATTAGCTTAGCATGATGATCGTTTAGTTTGTTGCTATTGCGTTCTCCATAACTTATACATGTTCCTATGACTATGACATTATGCAACTCCCGAATACCAGAGGAACACTTAGTGTGCTATCAAACGTCAGAACGTAATTGGGTGACTATAAAGATGCTCTACAGGTGTCTCCGATGGTGTTTGTTGAGTTGGCATAGATCAAGATTAGGATTTGTCACTCCGTGTATCGGAGAGGTATCTCTGGGCCCTCTCGGTAATGCACATCGCTATAAGCCTTGCAAGCAATGTAACTAATGAGTTGGTTACGGAATGTAGCATTACAGAATGATTAAAGAGACTTTCCGGTAACAAGATTGAACTAGGTATTGAGATACCAACGATCGAATCTCGGGCAAGTAACATACCGATGACAAAGGGAACAACGTATGTTGTTATGCGGTTTGACTGATAAAGATCTTCGTAGAATATGTAGGAACCAATATGAGCATCCAGGTTCCGCTATTGGTTACTGACCGGAGATAAGTCTCGGTCATTTCTACATAGTTCTCGAACCCGTAGGGTCCACATGCTTAACGTTCGATGACGATCGATATTATGAGTTTATGTGTTTTGATGTACCGAAGGTTGTTCGGAGTCCCGGATGAGATACGGACATGACGAGGAGTCTCGGAATGGTCGACTCATAAAGATTGATATATTGGAATCCTATGTTTGGACATCGGAATGGTTCCAGGTGAGTTCGGGAATATACCGGAGTACCGGGAGGTTACCGGAACCCCCCGGGAAGTATATGGGCCTTATTGGGCCATAGTGGGAGAGAGGAGAAGGGAGCCTCGGAGGCCCCCCCAAGCCCAATCCGAATTGGGTGGGGGCCTGAGGGAGTCCTGGACTAGGGGGTCCTCGGGTGTCCGATCTATTGGATATGGGCTGGACTGATGGGTCGTAAGGATACAAAGACCGAAGACTCCACCCGTGTCCGGATAGGACTCTCCTTAGCGTGGAAGGCAAGCTTGGCGACCAACTATGAAGATTACTTTCTCTGTAACCGACCTTGTGTAACCCTAGATACCTCCCGTGTCTATATAAACTAGAGAGCTAGGTTCGTAGATAGGCCAAATCCTCATAATCATATCCAGACTAGACTTTTAGGGTTTAGTCATTACGATCTCGTGGTAGATCAACTGTTGTAATACTCATATTCATCAAGATCAATCAAGCAGGACGTAGGGTATTACCTCCATAGAGAGGGCCCAAACCTGGTAAAGCATTGTGTCCCCCATCTCCTGTTACCATCGATCCTAGACGCACAGTTCGGGACCCCCTACCCGAGATCCGCCGGTTTTGACACCGACATTGGTGCTTTCAT
This sequence comes from Triticum urartu, assembly GCF_056163025.1. Classification (NCBI taxonomy): domain Eukaryota; kingdom Viridiplantae; phylum Streptophyta; class Magnoliopsida; order Poales; family Poaceae; genus Triticum; species Triticum urartu. The sequence goes on along the minus strand of NC_141877.1, from coordinate 416,352,567 downwards.
TGAGAGTTCCACTGTGCTGTCCTCAAAAGGTTTGATGGCCCCTTCAATCGTCAACAACGATGCTATCCAAGGTGAGACCTTCCTCCCTGGACAGATCTTCGTATTCGGCGGCTTCGCACTGCGGGCCAACTCGCTTGGCCATCTGGAGCAGATCGGTAGCTACGCCCCTAGCCACCAGGTCAGATTTGGGAGCTTGAACTATGTTGCAGACATCCATGGAGACTTGATCTTCACTGGATTCGAGACCGCGGAACCACTCCTGGTCACCCCGATGGACATGACCTAAATCTGTCATCGGACCGCATCCAGGAGATAGCTCCTATAACCGCTCTGGCCTTAGATCCGGAGCATACTACGCCATCCAAGGACCGGAGGCTCAACCCTACCACGGAGGCCATAGATTCCCCGGCGTTGGAGCCGCACATGGACTTAACCTCACACGATATTTGTGTCACGAGAACTCCGGACTCGTCTCCGGCAACAAGTTCCGAACCGTGTGAGTTCGCGGACGATGAACTGGATCATTTATCGATCTTCGAGTTCAGCGCCGCAGACATCTTCCAGCACTCGCCTCTGGGCGACGTGCTAAACTCATTAAAGAACCTGTCCTTGGCGGGGGGACTCACAACTGAACTATATACGGTTCGGACTAGAAGCTGATGACTGGGAATTTTGCTCCCCACCCGCCACCCACTTTATAGCCACTGTCGAAGACTTAACTGACATGCTCGATTACGGCTCTGATGACATCGACGGTATGGATGAAGATGCCGGAGAAGAAGAGGCCCAGGACCCGCCGTTCACCGGATGCTGGACGGCACTTCATCGTACGATGTATACATGGTGGATGCACCAAAGGAGAACAACGGCGATGACAAAGAAGATCCAGTTGAGGATAAACCTCCTGAGATACAATCGAAACGCCGGTGTCAGTGGTGCCGCTCTAAGTCATGCTACAGTAAAGATAGCAACACCGGCACAGGAGAAGATAACACTCCGGAAGGTGCCGAAGACAACGAAGACCCCGTTGACGCAGCTACCGAACAGGATGAATGGGAAGATGGGCAGGTTAGCCCTGGTAAACAGGCCACACACGAGGACTCGGAGGACAGTAATTATCTTCCTCTCTCTGAGGATGAGGCGAGCCTCGGCACCGAGGATTTCATCGTGCCCGAGGAACCTCTTGAGCAGGAGCGCTTCAAGCGCCAGCTAATAGCCACTGCAAGGAGCCTGAAAAAGAAGCAGCAACAGCTTCAAGCTGACCAAGATCCGCTCAACGATAAATGGACCGACATCCTAGCAGCCGACGAATATGACCTCAAGCGCCCGGCCAAAAGCTACTCGAAGCGCAAATTACTACCTTAGTTCGATGACGAGGCGCCGGAACACATACCACCATCGCGCAATGCGGCTGACCGACCACCACGTGGCCGGAACAAAGCGGCAACTCAAGCCGAACACCAGCCCGCCCCGCCTCATCGCAAAGGCACAGGTAAATCAGCTCACGGCCATACATATGACCTTCAACATGACCTGAACAATAAAGCAGGACATACCAGATCGATCTACGGATCACGAGGACGTACCCCGACACGCGACGACGACCACCTGTGCGGATGTGAAAAACCTAGTCACGCGCGGGCCGAAAGCCGCAGACGGACCCCATCAGAGCTACGTCACGATACGACCCGATATAGAGGCACCGCACACCGTCATTGCTTCACCGATGAAGTCATGGAACATGAATTCCCAGAAGGGTTCAAGCCCGTGAATATAGAATCATATGATGGCACCACATACCCCGCGGTTTGGTTCGAAGACTTCATTCTCCACATTCATATGGCCCGCGGCGATGACCTTCATGTCATTAAGTACCTCCCCCTGAAACTCAAAGGACCAACACGGCACTGGTTGAACAGCCTGCCTGAAAACTCCATCAGCAGCTGGGAGGACTTGGAAGAAGCCTTCCTGGATAACTTCCAAGGTACATAAGTTTGACCTCTGGACGCCGATGACTTAAGCCATATAGTTCAACAGCCCGGAGAGTCTGCCAGGAAATTCTAGACCTGGTTCCTAACTAAAAAGAACCAGATAGTCGACTGTCCGGATGCCGAAGCCCTAGCGGCCTTTAAACACGGCATCCGTGACGAATGGCTCGCCCGCCACCTCGGCCAAGAGAAGCCAAAATCCACGGCGGCCCTCACGACACTCATGACCCGCTTTTGCAAGCGACGCCGGCACCCCTGAAGCTAAACATAGCAACGACAAGTCCCGACGCAACAGGCACAAACGTCAAAATAACAATGAAAACACCAAGGATATGATGGTCAATGCCAGATTCGGTGGCTCTAAGCCTGGTCAGCGGAAAAAGCCTTTCAAAAAGAACAATTCGGGCCCATCTAGCCTGGACCGCATACTCGATCGTCCGTGCCAGATTCATGGCACCCCAGACAAACCACCCAATCATACCAATAGAGATTGTTGGGTTTTTAAATAGGCCGGCAAGTTAAATGCTGAAAACAAGGATAAGGGATCGCAAAGCGAAGACGACGATGAGGAGCCTCGGTCGCCGAACACAGGGGGATAGAAGAAGTTACCTCCTCAGGTCAAAATGGTAAACATGATATATGCTACCCATATCCCCAAGAGGGAGCGCAAGCACGCGCTCAGGGACGTCTACGCGATAGAGCCAGTTGCCCCAAAATTTAATCCATGGTCGTCATGCCCGATCACTTTTGATCGCGGGGATCATCTGACCAGTATCCGTCGGTTCAGCCGCACTGGTCCTGGACCCAATAATTGATGGGTTCCACCTGACGCGAGTCCTGATGGACGGCGGCAGTAGCCTCAACTTGCTCTATCAATATACCATGCGCAAAATGGGCATTAACCCATCGCGGATGAAGCCCACGAAGACTACCTTTAAAGGAGTCATACCGGGCGTAGAGGCCCGCTGCACGGGCTCAATCACACTAGAGGTTGCCTTCGGGTCTTCGGACAACTTCTGAAGTGAGGAGTTAATCTTCGATATCATCCCCTTTTGCATCGGCTACCATGCACTGCTCGGACGGACCGCATTTGCTCGATTCAATGCGGTGCCACACTACGCTTATCTCAAGCTTAAGATGCCCGGACCACGTGGCGTCATAACAGTCAATGGAAATACGGAACGCTCCCTTCGCACCGAGGAGCACACCGCTGCCTTAGCGGCAGAGGTACATGGTGGCCTTGTCAAGCAGAACCTCAATTCGGCGGCCGATCCCTCAGACACTGTCAAGAGAGTCCGAACCATTCCGTAGAAGGACAGCTCGGCTCGTCAGGAGCTCGACTAGCAATTTAGCCTCCGTCCCCGTCCTGATCAAGTGGCGGCCATCGTACCGCGCGTACATAATTACGCACTAAAAATACCATGGACTCGGAAGGAGGCACAATCAGCTTGTGATCCGGAATACGGCTCGACCACCCGGACACTCATACTTTCACTATTCCCCTTTTTCTTTTGTTTTTCCTTTTTTAACAGGCCTTTTCTGGCAGCTGGACTGTCGATTGTTTTCGAAGGATAAAAACACCAAGACAACAAGAAGCATGGACGTACGGGGAAACTCTTAGGTGGTCTCTTTAATGACCCCTTTAACTATCTTCAGGACCCACACGCAGCTCTCTCTTGGGGAAGGCATAGTAAATAGCCTTTCCGCTTATTGCATTACTTGTATAAATGCGCTTCAACACACCAATGAAATTATAATAGAAACAGTTTGCGGCCCAAATTTTCACGGCTCTAGCTTACAAGTGTTTCTTCCTTTTACTTTCTTTTTGCATTTTCCTTTCTGGTAATTCTATCAGATAACACCTGTACACTCGGGTGCGTTTCAATTTGCCAGGGGCTTCATAGCGCCCCACAACACGGCAACAAAAGTCCGAACACTTTTACAGTATAGTTCGGCACCCCGAATTTAGCACTATATGCATTGGCTCCGAATCATGTCTTTGGTCAATAGTTGGGTTGCCCGGCTCCTGTGCTTGCTACCTTACGTTCCGCTATATCGGCTAAGGTAGTAAAGGAAGAACTACTGCGATTGTGCCTTGGTTTATCCAAAGGAGCACCTCAGTAGAGAAAGCCGAAAACTGACTGTCATGATGCGGCGAGAGCCGGTCAGCTGTTCGGAGGTTGCAAATCGTTGGAGATTTCTTCCGCATTACGCGAACGATTGGTACTTCCCGATCAGACGCTTATAGCACTCTGGTTCGGATACTAGGGGCTGCGCCCATGTTTTATTGTCAAACCTATGGCTAAGTGAGGGCGTTAAAGCCGCATAGTCTGATTGTCTGGTTCGTTGCGCTAAACAACTCCTTCAAGGATCGTATAATTGGATCAAGATTGTTTAGATTCCATCCCGAACACCTCCGTACTACCTACGTGGGGGCAGAAGCTGACGACTGGCCAACCCTCAGATTTCATACAACACGGCCGCACAGGAGAAAAAATTTAAAACATAACAAGCATTATATTACATAAACATTTTGTTTCATCATACAAGGCAAAGACAACATGAATGTATTCATTTAAAAATAATGTCTTGCCCACGCTGTGTTGCTACAATGCGAGACCCCTCTAGGACATCTGCAAAATAGCGCTCGGGGGTGCGGTGCTCCTTGCCCTTTGGCGGCCCCTTGGTCAGCTCGATGGCATCCATCTTTGCCCACCACATCTTGCAGCGGGCGAAGGCCATGCGCGCACCTTCAATACAGGCTGATCGCTTGATGACGTTCAGCCGAGGATAGACGTTCACCAGTCACTTCACGAGTCCGAAGTAGCTGCCGGGCATAGCTTCAGCTGGCCACAGTCGGATTATCAAATCCTTCATGGCTAGTTCGGCCACCCTATGCGGCCCCACCAGCTGTTTCAGCAGATCGGTGAAGGGCACGGGATGCTTTGGCGCAAGATACTGCGACCAGAACAACTTCTCTGCCGAGCTTCCTTCTTCGGCTCGGAAGAACTCCGCGGCGTCGGACACACTACGCGGTAGATCTGCAAATGCCCCTAGAGAGCTTCGAATCCGGGTTAGTAGGAGATATCTCTTCTTCACATGCTTGCTTTGCATACTAAATGCCTTACCCGTGACAATCTTCCTGGCCTCCTGGATCTCCTGGAGGGCACCCTGGGCTTCAACCCGGGTAGCTTCCGCGCTTTGACGAGCCTTGGAGAGTTTGGTCTCTCGAGCCGAAACATCGCACTCCAGGGTTTCTTACTTCTTCACCGCGTCCTGGAGCTCTTGCTAGACCTCGTTCAGCCGGGCCTTCAGCTTCTTGCGAGCGGCCTGCTCCTTGACAGCTTTCCCCTCGGCTTTGGCCAGGGCCTTTTTCAGGGCCTCGACCTTGGTCGTCGCCCCTATACACATAATGACACTACGGTTAGTATACATTATTCACTCTTTCCAAATACATAGCGAGCCATTGCATACCTTGCTGGTCTTCCAGTTGCTTCCTTGCCTGGCCGAGCTCTTCTTCGGCCCGCTCCAGTTTCTGTTTCAGTCCGGAGACTTCAGCAGTGTGAGAAGTCACGGCTAGTAGCGACGCCTGCTTATTCACATCAGACAAAGTTTGGTTAGTTTCCTACGAAATTTAATTGATCATCTATCCGGCTTTTCTTTCTGAACACCGGACAGTGTCTCAGGGGCTACTGTCTATGTGGGGATTTTCTCGGTTAAGCGGCGCTTACCTCAAAACCTGTCAGCAGGCTGCTGTAGGCTTCGGTTAGTCCGCTTTTAACGGACTGAACCTTCTCAATCATCATACCCATAAGGGTACGGTGTTCTTCCACAATGGAAGCGCCTCGTAGAGCTTCCAATAGATTGTCCGGTGCCCCTGGTTGGACAGAGGTCGCCGGCGGGACGGGCACGCCTCCTTCTCTTGAAGGAAGCTGCTTGCCGGACTCCAAGGCCCTATGGGTCTCCGGATCCGAGCTCATATGGGGGCCGAATTGAGCATGGCCCCCATCGTCAGTCTCCATGGGGGTCTGTTCCCCCATGTGTCCGGCGGTCGAGGTGTCGCCCTCCGGCGCCGGCACGACGGGCTCCTGAACCTCCCCCTGGCCTGTGAAGGTCCTTTGGGAGAGAACCTCCTCGTCTCCCTTGGCCTTGGAAGAGTAAGAGGCCGGCGATGTCTCGCTGGCCATCTCCTTTGAGTCCAACGAGCCTCTTGATGAGGATCGCTGAGAGCTGTCGTGGGTCGGACTGCAATAACATGATTAAATCATATAACATATCATAAGGCGGAAAAGCCGGATAAATGGACGTGTACGGGTTCTTATCACCCACGATGCGGCCAGGGGCTTGTTCCGGGGGCGCCGCTCTGGACTGCTTTCGACGTCCCACGCGGAGCTGCCCTCGAGAGTGTTGTTCCCCTTCTTGGGCGCCTCCGCCTCCAGAATTGTGGAGGCCGCCCTCTTTTTCCTCCCCCCATCAGAGGGAGAATCACTTTCCTCCTCCTCCTCCTCCTCCTCGTCTTCGGGGGCGGAGGAGCGGGTCTTGTCTTCGGACGTCGCGTCTGAAGCGCCCTTTGTGGCGGGGGCCACTCCGGACCCCCTCGGCCTTCCCCGTGGCCTTCTTCGCCAGTGCCGTATAGGGTGCCGGCACCAGCATCTTCGCTAAACGCGGGATGACTGGTTCTTCAGGCAGTGGAGCCGGACACTCTATCCGCTCCTCCCTCTTCATCGAATCCTGAGAAGGCAATGATAATAAAGGTTCAGATATCCTCCTTGAAACAAACAAGTAGAGGATGCATTGAAAACTTACCTCGCTGGCGGGGTGGTTAATGTCGTGCCCACGGTCCAAATCCGTGGCTGGCGGTATCTCGTTGCCCTTGAAGAGCAACTTCCAGGCATCTTCGTGAGTTGTTTCGAAGAGCCTCTCCAGGGTCTGGTTCCTCTTCGGATTGAACTCCCAAAGGGGGCATTTTTGGCTTTGGCAGGGGAGGATCCGGTGAACCAGCATCACTTGGATTACGTCAACGAGCTTGACGTCCTTGTCCACCATGCTTTGAACGCGCGTTTGCAGCGCTATCAACCCATCTGGCGAACACCAGTTCGGGCTCTTCTCGACCCAGGAGGTGAGTCGCATGGGAGCGCCGGAGTTAAATTCGGCAGCCGCGGCCCAGTTTGTGCCGCGGGGTTCTGTGATGTAGAACCATTGTTTCTGTCATTCCTTGACAGTCTCCACGAAAGTGCCTTTCGGCCAGGAGACATTGGTCAGCTTGCTCACCATGGCGCCCCCGCACTCCGCGTGCTGGCCATCCACCACCTTCGGCTTCACGTTGAAGACCTTGAGCTACAACATGAAGTGGGGTTGGATGCGGAGGAAGGCCTCACACACGACGATGAACACCGAGATGTTGAGGAAAGAGTTAGGGGATAGACCATGGAAGTCTATCCCATAATAATACATCAGCCCGTGGACGAAAGGGTGGAGTGGAAACCCTAGCCCACAGAGGAAATGAGGGATGAATACCACCCTCTCGTTGGGCTTCGGTGTGGGGACGATTTGCTCGTGGGCTGGAAGATGGTGGGCGATTTCCTTTGCCAAGTACCCGGCCGCCTGAAGCTCAGTAATGTCCTTCTCCTTGACGGAGGAGATCATCCACTTGCCTTGACCTCTGGCTCCGGACATGGTTGAGTGCTAGCTTGAGTGGGAAGAAGATGAATATCGAATGCCTCCCCACTCGCCCTAAAACTCGCCTATTCCCAAGGGCTGTGTAAACGACACGGTTGGGTTACCCACGCCCGCATTGATGAAAATCCTGCAATAAGGGGACACGATCTCTGCTTTGACAAGACGTGCCAATGGAAACCGCATCTCGAAGCGTGGAACGATGGACAAAAATGGTTCGATATAGTGACCGAACACATGTGATGTCATCTTGCAAAAAGTTGTCAGCAGATGGGACTCATGAAATACTATATTGCTTGCGGTTGTGTGTGGAACTTGTGTTGCAAATCTGGACACCTTCGTTTCATCCGAAGACTATCTTGGAGTATTTGGAAAGTAGAACCCGCCTTGCAATGCCGAAGACAATCTACATGCCGGACACATGGTCATTGAAGCCTAGTTCAGGGGCTACTGAGGGAGTCCTGGACTAGGGGGTCCTCGGGTGTCCGATCTATTGGATATGGGCCGGACTGATGGGCCGTGAGGATACAAAGACCGAAGACTCCACCCGTGTCCGGATAGGACTCTCCTTGGTGTGGAAGGCAAGCTTGGCGACCAACCATGAAGATTCCTTTCTCTGTAACTGACCGTGTGTAACCGTAGATCCCTCCCGTGTTTATATAAACTAGAGGGCTAGGTCCATACATAGGTCGAATCCTCATAATCATAGCCAGACTAGACTTTTAGGGTTTAGTCATTACGATCTCGTGGTAGATCAACTCTTGTAATACTCATATTCATCAAGATCAATCAAGTAGGACGTAGGGTATTACCTCCATAGAGAGGGCCCTAACCTAGGTAAAACATTGTGTCCCCCGTCTCCTGTTACCATCGATCCTAGACGCACAGTTCGGGACCCCCTACCCGAGATCCGCCGGTTTTGACACCGACAGGGCCGCCCCCTTTCCTTCCCCCTCTCTCCCCCTTCCTTCCTCTCCTAATCCAACTAGGGAAGGGGGAGGGGAATCCTACTCCCGGTGGGAGTAGGACTCCCCTTGGGCGCGCCATAGAGGGGTTGGCCCACCCCCTCCTCCACTCCTTTATATACGATGGAGGGGGCACCCCATAGACACACAAGCCGTGTCCGGTGCGCCCTTGCTACCTCTTGAGCACTGCGTTGGTTTTCCCCGAAGAGGAAGGGATGATGCAGCAAAGTAGCGTAAGTATTTCCCTCAGTTTTTGAGAACCAAGGTATCAATCCAGTAGGAGGCTACGCGCGAGTCCCTCGTACCTACACAAAACAAATAAATCCTTGAAACCAACGCAAATAGGGGTTGCCAATCCCTATAAGGCCACTTACGAGAGTGAGATCTGATAGATATGATAAAGATAATTTTTTTGGTATTTTTATGATAAAGATGCAAAGTAAAATAAAGGCAAAGTAAATAGCAAAGGAAATAACTAGGTAGTAGGAGATCAATATGATAAAGATAGACCCGGGGGCCATAGGTTTCACTAGTTGCTTCTCTCGAGAGCATGAGTATTCTACAGTGGGTGAACAAATTACCGTTGAGCAATTGACAGAATTGAGCATAGTTATGAGAATATCTAGGCATGATCATGTATATAGGCATCATGTCCGAGACAAGTAGACCGACTCCTGCCTGCATCTATTACTATTACTCCACTCATCGACCGCTATCCATCATGCATCTAGAGTATTAAGTTAACAGAGTAACGCCTTAAGCAAGATGCCATGATTTAGAGGGATAGACTCATGCAATATGAAGAAAACCCCATCTTGTTATCCTCGATGGCAACAATACAATACGTGCCTTGCTGCCCCTACTGTCACTGGGAAAGGACCAATGTTGGGGATATCGCTTATCGGGAACTTATCGGTCGACCCATGATAAGGGGTAAATCGGCCAGTTTATCGGCATATCGGTTGATTTACCGCCATATCGGCTGATTTATCGGCCGATTTATCTTATCGGTCAGACACCGATAAGCGATAAATCGGCCGATTTATCGGAATATCAGAAGATATCTTGAACAGTGGAAAGGACACCGCAAGATTGAACCCAAAGCTAAGCACTTCTCCCATTGCAAGAAATATCAATCTAGTAGGCCAAACCAAACTGATAATTCGAAGAGACTTGCAAAGATAACCAATCATACATAAAAGAATTCAGAGAAGATTCAAATATTATTCATAGATAGACTTGATCATAAACCCACAATTCATCGGTCTCAACAAACACACCGCGAAAAGAAGATTACATCGAATAGTTCTCCACAAGAGAGGGGGAGAACATTGCATTGAGATCCAAAAAGAGAGAAGAAGCCATCTAGCTACTAACTATGGACTCGTAGGTCTGAGGTAAACTACTCACACTTCATCGGAGAGGCTATGGTGTTGATGTAGAAGCCCTACGTGATCGATGCCCCCTCCGGCGGAGCTCCGGAATAGGCCCCAAGATGGGATATCGTGGATACAGAAGGTTACGGCGGTGGAATTAAGGTTTGGGCTCCGTATCTGATCGTTTGGGGGTACGTGGATATATATAGGAGGAAGGAGTACGTCAGTGGAGCAACAGGGGGCCCACGAGGGTGGAGGGCGCGCCTGGGGGGTAGGCACGCCCCCCTACATCGTGGCCTCCTGTTTCTTTTCTTGACGTAGGGTCCAAGTCTCCTGGATCATAATCTTCGTAAAAACCACGTTCCTGAAGGTTTCATTCCGTTTGGACTCCGTTTGATATTCCATTTCTTCGAAACCCTAAAACAGGCAAAAAACAGCAATTCTGGGCTGGGCCTCTGGTTAATAGATTAGTCCCCAAAATAATATAAAAGTGGATAATAAAGCCCAATAGTGTCCAAAATAGTAGATAATATAGCATGGAGCAATCAAAAATTATAGATACGTTGGAGACGTATCAAGCATCCCCAAGCTTAATTCCCGCTCATCCTCGAGTAGGTAAATGATAAAAACAGAATTTTTGATGCAGAGTGCTACTTGGCATAATTTTAATGTAATTCTTCTTAATTGTGGTATGAATATTCAGATCCGAAAGATTCAAGACAAAAGTTAATATTGAAATAAATATAATAATACTTCAAGCATACTAACTAAGCAATTATGTCTTCTCAAAATAACATGGCTAAAGAAAGTTATCCCTACAAAATCATATAGTCTGGCTATGCTCTATCTTCACCACACAAAATATTTAAATCATGCACAACCCCGATGACAAGCCAAACAATTGTTTCATACTTTTGACATTTCAAAACTTTTTCAATTTTCAAGCAATACATGAGCGTGAGCCATGGACATAGCACTATAGGTGGAATAGAGTGGTGGTTGTGGAGAAGACAAAAGGGGAGAAGATAGTCTCACATCAACTAGGCGTATGATACGTCTCCAACGTATCTATAATTTTTGATTGCTCCATGCTATATTATCTACTGTTTTGGGCAATATTGGGCTTTATTTTCCACTTTTACATTATTTTTAGGACTAACCTATTAACCGGAGGCCCAGCCCAGATTTGCTGTTTTATGCCTATTTCAGTGTTTCAAAGAAAAGGAATATCAAACAGAGTCGAAACGGAACGAAATCAACTAGAGAAGTTATTTTTGGAAGGAAACCTACCGGATAGACTTGGACCCTACGTCAGAAGATGAAGGAGGAGCTCACGAGGGTAGGGGGCGTGCCCACCCCCTGGGGCGCGCCCCCTGCCTCGTGCCCTCCCTTCGGTCCCCTGACGTACTTCTTCCGCCTATATATCTCCATATACCCTAAAAACATCCGAGAGCACAATAGATCGGGAGTTTCGCCACCAGAAGCCTTCGTAGCCACCGAAAACCAATCTATACCCGTTCCGACACCCTGCCGGAGGGGGAATCCTTCTCCGGTGGCCATCTTCATCATCCCGGTGCTCTCCATGATGAGGAGGGAGTAGTTCTCCCTCGGGGCTGAGGGTATGTACCAGTAGCTATGTGTTTGATCTCTCTCTCTCTCTCTCTCGTGTTCTTGATCTGGCACGATCTTGATGTATCGCAAGCTTTGCTATTATAGTTGGATCTTATGTTTCTCCTCCCCCTCTTCTCTCTTGTAATGAATTGAGTTTCCCCTTTGAAGTAATCTTATCGGATTGAGTCTTTAAAGATTTGAGAACACTTGATGTATGTCTTGTCGTGGATATCTGTGGTGACAATGGGATATCACGTGATTCACTTGAGGTATGTTTTGGTGATCAATTTGCGGGTTCCGCCCATGAACCTATGCATAGGGGTTGGCACATGTTTTCGTCGTGATTCTCCGGTAGAAACTTTGGGGCACTCTTTGAGGTCCTATGTGTTGGTTGAATAGATGAATCTGAGATTGTGTGATGCATATCGTATAATCATACCCACGGATACTTGAGGTGAGATTGGAGTATCTAGGTGACATTAGGGTTTTGGTTGATTTGTGTCTTAAGGTGTTATTCTAGTACGAACTCTAGGGCTGTTTGTGACACCTATAGGAATAGCCCAACGGATTGATCGGAAAGAATAACTTTGAGGTGGTTTTGTACCCTACCATAATCTCTTCATTCGTTCTCCGCTATTAGTGACTTTGGAGTGACTCTTTGTTGCATGTTGAGGGATAGTTATGTGATCCAATTATGTTAGTATTGTTGAGAGAACTTGCACTAGCGAAAGTATGAATCCTAGGCCTTATTTCCTATCATTGTTATACCATTTGTGCTCACTTTTACCATTAGTTACCTTGCCATTTTATAATTTCAGATTACAAATACCTTTATCTACCATCCATATACCACTTGTTTCACCATCTCTTCGCTGAACTAGTGCACCTATACAATTTACCATTGTATTGGGTGTGTTGGGGACACAAGAGACTCTTTGTTATTTGGTTGCAGGGTTGCTTGAGAGAGAACATCTTCATCCTACGCCTCCTACGGATTGATAAACCTTACATCATCCACTTGAGGGAAATTTGCTATTGTCCTACAAACCTCTGCACTTGGAGGCCCAACAACGTCTACAAGAAGAAGGTTGTGTAGTAGACATCAAGCTCTTTTCTGGCGCCGTTGCCGGGGAGGTGAGTGCTTGAAGGTATATCTTTAGATCTTGCAATCGAGTCTTTTAGTTTCTTGTTTTATCACTAGTTTAGTTTAGAAAACAAAATTACAAAAAAATGGAATTAAGTTTGCCTCATACGCTTCATCTTTTTAATATCTTTCGTGAGTATGATGGAAAGGATAATTGTGCTCAAGTGCTAGAAGAAGAAATCTATAAAATGTTTGGCACTAAATATTTGAATGATGAGCATGATTGCAATGTTGTTAGTACGAATTCTTTGAATATCCATGATACTAATGATGATTGCACTAGTTATGATGAAAATGTCTCCTATAAACATGTCAATTTTTGTGGAGTGCATTGGGTTTGTAAGTACACACCAAATAGGGAAGATAGGTATTGCAAGAGGCATAAGTACTTAGAAACTAAATTGTTGCAAGAAATTCTTGATGATTGTGCTGAAAAATTCAACATTTTTCGCGCCCCTTGTGAACTTTGCAATGAACATGGTCATTTAAAGCTCCAATGCAAATTGTTTCATGACCGAATCGTATCCAAAAATTGTGATAATTTGATTACCCTTGAGCATCATAAAGAGCTTAGTCTTCTTTTGGGGTATGAGGAAATGAAACATATAACTAAGGGTATTCCAAAGTTTAATCTTGATAGAGTTCTTCATTTTGATCTAGAGGAAATTTATATGTATTGTGCGGTGAATTGTATTGAAAATCTTTATATTGCCAACTACATAAGGAAAAGAAAACAAATAGAAGATGAAGAGAATACTAATGAAAGGGAAGAGACCTCCCAATATCCTCCTATTATTTCTTATGATGAATCAGGTAACGAGGAGGAGCCTCCTATTCAACCAATCTCATTAATAAGGAGCTCCAAAAAGAGGATTGAACCCACACATGATGTGGTGAAGAAGAAGAAAAGAAAAAGGAAGAGAGGTAAAAAGGTACCCCTCCCAAATAATGGTGCTCCCATTACTATTCTGCCTCACGAAAATATAATTGTGGAAGATAATGATACTTCTTATGATCTTGAAAATCATTTTGGCACTTGCTTGGAAGAATATGATAATTGCTATACTATTGGTGCTGTCCATACTATTAATGATGAGAGTGATTATGCTTATGGTATGAAAAGGCCCAAGCTTGGGGATGCTATGTTTGATGAAGATGATGTTTTTGAGAATATATTTGCTGCAATTAATGTTTGTCCCAAGCTTGGGGATGCTACGTTTAATGAAGATGATATTTTTAGTCTCCCAAGTTTTGATATGCAAATTTATAATGATGATAGCATGCCTCCTACCTATGATGATTATTGTGATGATACTTATGCTATAAAAAGTAGTGATTATATTTATAAAACTTGTCATGGTTATGATTACCCCTTCTCTGAACATTACTGTTTTAATGTGGAAACAATTAATAGTATTCGAGTCTCTTATGATGCTCCCACTATTCCGAATGAGAAGAATTTTGCTTGTGTGGAGAGTAAGAAAATTTCTATGCTTATAGATCATGAAAAGAATGCTTTAGGTGCTGGTTATATTGTTGAATTCATTCATGATGCTACTTAAAATTATTATGAGGGAGTAATATATGCTTTTAGGAATTGCAATAATATCAAGTTCCCTCTCTATGTGCTTAAAGTTTTGAAGTTATGCTTGTTTTACCTTCCTATGCTAGTTGATTATTGCTCCCATAAGTTTTTTGCTCACAAAATCCCTATGCATAGGAAGTGGGTTAGACTTAAATGTATTAGCAATATTATTAATGATGCTCTCTTTATGTTTCAATTCTTATCTTTTATGTGAGCATCATTGAAATCATCATGCCTAGCTAGGGGCGTTAAACGATAGCGCTTGTTGGGAGGCAACCCAATTTTATTTTTGTTCTTTGCTTTTTGCTCCTGTTTAGTAATAAATAATTCATCTAGCCTCTGTTTATATGTGGTTTTATGCTTTTAATTAGTGTTTGTGCCAAGTAGAACCTTTGGGAAGACTTGGGGAAAGTCTTGTTGATCATGCTGTAAAAAACAGAAACTTTAGCGCTCACGAGAATTGCTGCCATTTTTATTTGGAGAGTGATATTTAGTTAATTCTTTTTTCAGATTATTAATAGATAAATGCCTCAGGTCCAGAAATTTATTTGAGAATTTTATGTGCTCCAGAAGTATACGTTTGATTCAGATTATTACAGACTGTTCTGTTTTTGACAGATTTTGTTTTTCATGTGTTGTTTACTTATTTTGATGAATCTATGGCTAGTAAAATAGTTTATAAACCATAGAGAAGTTGGAATACAGTAGGTTTAACACCAATATAAATACAGAATGAGTTCATTACATTATCTTGAAGTGGTGATTTATTTTCTTATACTAACGGAACTTACGAGTTTTCTGTTAAGTTTTGTGTTGTGAAGTTTTCAAGTTTTGGGTAAAGATTCAATGGACTATGGAATAAGGAGTGGCAAGAGCCTAAGCTTGGGGATGACCAAGGCACACCAAGGTAATATTCAAGGATATCCAAGAGCCTAAGCTTGGGGATGCCCCGGAAGGCATCCCC
Source organism: Triticum urartu (assembly GCF_056163025.1). Lineage (NCBI taxonomy): Eukaryota > Viridiplantae > Streptophyta > Magnoliopsida > Poales > Poaceae > Triticum > Triticum urartu. The sequence goes on along the minus strand of NC_141877.1, from coordinate 416,337,258 downwards.
TCCTTCATCTTCGTTCATCGGTAACTTTACTTGGAGCTATATTTCTATTCGCCACATGATATGTGTTTTGCTTGGAGCGTCAATTTATTTTGTTAGAATTTGCTTGATGTTATTTAGAACAATTTTTTGCATCTTTTATTTCAATAAAAGTGGCATTGATAGCCTTTACTAAGCCTATTTTAGAAGTCCACATGTTGCTGTTTGAAAACAGAAAGTTTACCGATGTTGCAATAATTCCCTAGAGAAGTCAGAATGTGATAAAATGTTGAAACCTTCTGAATATTAAGATCTGATAAATTTAATACAGTGGGAATTTTCTTTCATAATTTTTGGAGCTAGGGAAGTATGGATGTTGCTGCATTCTTTACAGACTGTCCTGTTTAGGCAGATTGCTGTTATGTTTGCATTGTTTGCATATGTTTGCTTCTTTAATGATTCTATTTGAGGATAGGACTATTAAATATGCAGAGGCATTTAGTATGCAATGTTTAATAATAATTTTAGGTATTTTCTACAGTATAGTATGATAAGGTTTTGCCAATGGTTTATACTAACTTATCTCACGAGTCCTTGTTGAGTTTTGTGTGGATGAAGCTTTTGAGATTTAGGGAGACCGTGATATGAGAGGAATTAAGGAGACACAAAAGCTCAAGCTTGGGGATGCCCAAGGCACCCCAAGATAATATTTCAAGAAGTCTCAAGCGTCTAAGCTTGGGGATGCCCCGGTTGGCATCCCACCTTTCTTCTTCAACAACTATCGGTTAGTATCGGTTGATCCTAAGTTTTTGCTTCTTCACATGATGTTTGCTATTATTAGAATGTCATTTTCTTTTGCTTTGCTTGCTGTTTGAATAAAATACCAAGATCTGAAATTATTAAATGTTAGAGAGCCGTCACATAGTTGCATAATTATCCAACTACTCATTGATCTTCACTTATATCCTTCAGAGTAGTTTGTCATTTGCTCTAGTGCTTCACTTATATCTTTTAGAGCATGGTGGTAGTTTTATTTTGAATAAATAGATGAACTCTCATGCTTCACTTAGATTATTTTGAGAGTCTTAATAGCATGGTAATTTGCTTAAAATCCTAATATGCTAGGTATTCAAGAATAATAAAATTCTCTTATTAGTGTGTTGAATACTAAGAGAAGTTTGATACTTGATGATTGTTTTGAGATATGAGGATGGTAATATTAGAGTCATGCTAGTTGAGTAGTTGTGAATTTGATAAATACTTGTGTTGAAGTTTGTGATTCCCGTAGCATGCACGTATGGTGAACCGTTATGTGATGAAGTCGGAGCATGATTTATTTATTGATTGTCTTCCTTATGAGTGGCGGTCGGGGACGAGCGATGGTCTTTTCCTACCAATCTATCCCCCTAGGAGCATGCGCGTAGTACTTTGTTTCGATAACTAATAGATTTTTGCAATAAGTATGTGAGTTCTTTGCGACTAATGTTGAGTCCATGGATTATACGCACTCCCACCCTTCCACCATTGCTAGCCTCTCTAGTACCGCGCAACTTTCGCCGGTACCATAAACCCACCATATACGTTCCTCAAGACAGCCACCATACCTACCTATTATGGCATTTCCATAGCCATTCCGAGATATATTGCCATGCAACTTTCCACCGTTCCGTTTATTATGACACGCTTCATCATTGTCATATTGCTTTGCATGATCATGTAGTTGACATCGTATTTGTGGCAAAGCCACCGTCCATAATTCTTTCATACATGTCACTCATGAGTCATTGCACATCCCGGTACACCGCCGGAGGCATTCATATAGAGTCATATCTTGCTCTAAGTATCGAGTTGTAATTCTTGAGTTGTAAGTAAATAAAAGTGTGATGATCATCATTATTAGAGCATTGTCCCAGCGAGGAAAGGATGATGGAGACTATGATTCCCCCATAAGTCGGGATGAGACTCCGGACGAAAATAAATAAATAAAAGAGGCCAAAGAAGCCTAAACAAATAAAAAGAAAAGAAAAGAGGCCATAAAAAAGATAATGCCCCCCAAAAAATAAAAAAATGATAGAAAAAGAGAGAAGGGGCAATGCTACTATCCTTTTACCACACTTGTGCTTCAAAGTAGCACCATGATCTTCATTGTGGAGAGTCTCCTATGTTGTCACTTTCATATACTAGTGGGAATCTTTCATTATAGAACTTGGCTTGTATATTCCAATGATGGGCTTCCTCAAAATGCCCTAGGTCTTCGTGAGCAAGCAAGTTGGATGCACACCCACTAGTTTCTTTTGTTGAGCTTTCATATACTTATAGCTCTAGTGCATCCGTTGCATGGCAATCCCTACTCACTCACATTGATATCTATTGATGGTCATCTCCATAGCCCGTTGATACGCCTAGTTGATGTGAGACTATCCTCTCCTTTTTTGTCTTCTCCACAACCACCATTCTATTCCACATATAGTGCTATGTCCATGGCTCACGCTCATGTATTGCGTGAAGATTGAAAAAGTTTGAGAACATCAAAAGTATGAAACAATTGCTTCGCTTGTCATCGGGGTTGTGCATGATTTAAATACGTTGTGTGGTGAAGATGGAGCATAGCCAGACTATATGACTTTGTAGGGATAACTTTCTTTGGCCATGTTATTTTGAGAAGACATAATTGCTTTATTAGTATGCTTGAAGTATTATTATTTTTATGTCAATATGAACTTTTGTCTTGAATCTTTCGGATCTGAATATTCATATCACAAGTAAGAAGAATTACATTGAAATTATGCCAACTAGCATTCCACATCAAAAATTATCTTTTCATCATTTACCTACTCAAGGACGAGTAGGAATTAAGCTTGGGGATGCTTGATACGTCTCCAACGTATCTATAATTTTTGATTGCTCCATGCTATATTATCTACTGTTTTGGGCAATATTGGGCTTTATTTTCCACTTTTATATTATTTTTGGGACTAATCTATTAACCGGAGGCCCAACCCAGATTTGCTGTTTTATGCCTATTTCAGTGTTTCGAAGAAAAGGAATATCAAACGGAGTCGAAACGGAACGAAATCAACTAGAGAAGTTATTTTTGGAAGGAAACCTACCGGATATACTTGGACCCTACGTCAGAAGATGAAGGAGGAGCTCACGAGGGTAGGGGGCGTGCCCACCCCCCTGGGGCGCGCCCCCCCTGCCTCGTGGCCCTCCCTTCGGTCCCCTGACGTACTTCTTTCGCCTATATATCTCCATATACCCTAAAAACATCCGAGAGCACAATAGATCGAGAGTTCCGCTGCCAGAAGCCTCCGTAGCCACCGAAAACCAATCTAGACCCGTTCCGGCACCCTGCCGGAGGGGGAATCCTTCTCCGGTGGCCATCTTCATCATCCCGGTGCTCACCATGACGAGGAGGGAGTAGTTCTCCCTCGGGGCTGAGGGTATGTACCAGTAGCTATGTGTTTGATCTCTCTCTCTCGTGTTCTTGATCTGGCACGATCTTGATGTATCGCGAGCTTTGCTATTATAGTTGGATCTTATGTTTCTCCTCCCCCTCTTCTCTCTTGTAATGAATTGAGTTTCCCCTTTGAAGTAATCTTATCGGATTGAGTCTTTAAAGATTTGAGAACACTTGATGTATGTCTTGTCATGGATATCTGTGGTGACAATGGGATATCACGTGATCCACTTGATGTATGTTTTGGTGATCAACTTGCGGGTTCCACCCATGAACCTATGCATAGGGGTTGGCACACGTTTTCGTCGTGATTCTCCGGTAGAAACTTTGGGGCACTCTTTGAGGTCCTATGTGTTGGTTGAATAGATGAATCTGAGATTGTGTGATGCATATCGTATAATCATACCCATGGATACTTGAGGTGACATTGGAGTATCTAGGTGACATTAGGGTTTTGGTTGATTTGTGTCTTAAGGTGTTATTCTAGTACGAACTCTAGGGCTGTTTGTGGCACCTATAGGAATAGCCCAACGGATTGATTGGAAAGAATAACTTTGAGGTGGTTTCGTACCCTACCATAATCTCTTCGTTCATTCTCTGCTATTAGTGACTTTGGAGTGACTCTTTGTTGCATGTTGAGGGATAGTTATGTGATCCAATTATGTTAGTATTGTTGAGAGAACTTGCACTAGCGAAAGTATGAACCCTAGGCCTTATTTCCTATCATTGCAATACCATTTGTGCTCACTTTTACCATTAGTTACCTTGCTGTTTTTATAATTTCAGATTACAAATACCTTTATCTACCATCCATATACCACTTGTTTCACCATCTCTTCGCCGAACTAGTGCACCTATACAATTTACCATTGTATTGGGTGTGTTGGGGACACAAGAGACTCTTTGTTATTTGGTTGCAGGGTTGCTTGAGAGAGACCATCTTCATCCTACGCCTCCTACGGATTGATAAACCTTACGTCATCCACTTGAGGGAAATTTGCTACTCTCCTACAAACCTCTACACTCGTAGGCCCAACAACGTCTACAAGAAGGTTGTGTAGTAGACATCAGCGTATCAACGGGCTATGGAGATGCCCATCAACAGATATCAATGTGAGTGAGTAGGGATTGCCAAGCAACGAATGCACTAGAGCTATTAGTATATGAAAGATCAAAAAGAAACTAAGTGGGTGTGCATCCAACTTGCTTGCTCATGAAGACCTAGGGCATTTTGAGGAAGCCCATCGTTGGAATATACAAGCCAAGTTCTATAATGAAAAATTCCCACTAGTATATGAAAGTGATAACATGAGAGACTCTCTACTATGAAGATCATGGTGCTACTTTGAAGCACAAGTGCGGTAAAAGGATAGTAGCATTGTCCCTTCTCTCTTTTTCTCTCATTTTTTTATTTGGGCCTTTTCTCTTTTTTTTGTGGCCTCTTTTTTTTCTTTTTTTGTCGTCCGGAGTCTCATCCTGACTTGAGGGGGAATCATAGTCTCCATCATCCTTTCCTCACTGGGACAATGCTCTAATAATGATGATCATCACACTTTTATTTTTCTTACAACTCAACAATTACAACTCGATACTTAGAACAAAGTATGACTCTATATGAATGCCTCCGACGGTATACCGGGATATGCAATGACTCATGAGTGATATGTATGAAAGAATTATGAACGGTGGTTTGCCACAAATACGATGTCAACTACATGATCATGCTAAGCAATATGACAATGATGGATTGTGTCATAATAGATGAAACGGTGGAAAGTTGCATGGCAATATATCTCGGAATGGCTATGGAAATGCCATAATAGGTAGGTATGGTGGCTGTTTTGAGAAAGGTATATGGTGGGTGTATGATACCGGCGAAAGGTGCGCGGTATTAGAGAGGCTAGCAAAGGTGGAAGGGTGAGAGTGCGTATAATCCATGGACTCAACATTAGTCATAAAGAACTCATATACTTATTGCAAAAATCTACAAGTTATCAAAGCAAAGTATTACGCTCATGCTCCTAGGGGGGTAGATTGGTAGGAAAAGACCATCGCTCGTCCCCGACCGCCACTCATAAGGAAGGCAATCAAAAAATAAATCATGCTCCGACTTCATCACATAACGGTTCACCATACGTGCATGCTACGGGAATCACAAGCTTCAACACAAGTATTTCTCAAATTCACAACTACTCAACTAGCATGACTTTAATATCACCATCTCCATATCTCAAAACAATTATCAAGTATCAAACTTATCATAGTATTCAACACACTCATAAGAAAGTTTTATTATTAATCTTGTATACCAAGCATATTAGGATTTTAAGCAAATTACCATTCTATTTAAGACTCTCAAAATAATCTAAGTGAAGCATGAGAGATCAATAGTTTCTATAAAACAAATCCACAAACGTGCTCTTAAAAGATATAAGTGAAGCACTAGAGCAAAATTATATAACTCAAAAGATATAAGCGAAGCACATAGAGTATTCTAACAAATTCCAAATCATGTATGGATCTCTCAAAAGGTGTGTACAGCAAGGATGATTGTGGTAAACTAAGAAATAAAGACTCAAATCATACAAGACGCTCCAAGCAAAACACATATCATGTGGCGAATAAAAATATAGCTCCAAGTAAAGTTACCGATAGAAGTAGATGAAAGAGGGGATGCCTTCCGGGGCATCCCCAAGCTTTGGCTTTTAGGTGTCCTTAGATTATATTGGGGGTGCCATGGGCATCCCCAAGCTTAGGATCTTGCCACTCCTTGTTCCATAATCCATCAAATCTTTACCCAAAACTTGAAAACTTCACAACACAAAACTTAAAGTAGAAAATCTCGTGAGCTCCGTTAGCGAAAGAAAACAAAAGACCACTTCAAGGTACTGTAATGAACTCATTCTTTATTTATATTGGTGTTATACCCACTGTATTCCAACTTCTCTATGGTTTATAAACTATTTTACTAGCCATAGATTCATCAAAATAAGCAAACAACACACGAAAAACAGAATCTGTCAAAAACAGAACAGTCTGTAGTAATCTGTAGCTAGCGCAAGATCTGGACCCCCAAAAATTCTAAAATAAATTTCTGGACGTTAGGAATTTATCTATTAATCATCTGCAAAAATATTTAACTAAATAAAACTTTCCAAATAAAAATGGCAGTAGTTCTCGTGAGCGCTAAAGTTTCTGTTTTTTACAGCAAGTTCAACAAGACTTTCCCCAAGTCTTCATAACGGTTATACTTGGCACAAACACTAATTAAACACAAAAAACACAACCAAAACAGAGGATAGATAAATTATTTATTACTAAACAGTAGCAAAAAGCAAGGAATAAAAATAAAATTGGGTGGCCTCCCAACAAGCGCTATCGTTTAACGCCCCTAGCTAGGCATAACAAGCAAGAATAGATCTAGGTATTGCCATCTTTGGTAGGCAATCCATAAGTGGCTCTCATAATAGATTCATAAGGTAATTTAATTTTATTTCTAGGAAAGTGCTCCATGCCTTTCCTTAATGGAAATTGGAATCTAATATTTCCTTCATTCATATCAATAGTTGCACCAATCGTTCTAAGGAAAGGTCTACCGAGAAAAATAGGACATGAAGGATTGCAATCTATGTCAAGAACAATAAAATCTACGGGCACATAATTCCTATTTGCAACAATAAGAACATCATTAATTCTTCCCATAGGTTTCTTAATAGTGGAATCCGCAAGGTGCAAGTTTGAAGAGCAATCATCAAAATCACGGAAACCTAACATATCACTTAAAGTATTTGGAATCGTGGAAACACTAGCACCCAAATCACATAAAGCATAGCATTCATGATATTTAATTTTAATTTTAATAGTTGGTTCCCACTCATCATAAAGTTTTCTAGGGATAGAAACTTCCAATTCAAGTTTTTCTTCATAAGATTGCATCAAGGCATCAACGATATGTTTAGTAAACGCTTTATTTTGACTATAAGCGTGAGGAGAATTTAGCACGGATTGCAACAAGGAAATACAATCAATCAAAGAGCAATTTTGATAGTTAAATTCCTTGAAATCCATAATAGTGGGTTTAGCAACATCTAGGGTTTTAATTTCTTCAATCCCACTTTTATCAATTTTAGCATCAAGATCAACAAATTCCGAATTCTTAGAACGCCTTCTAGGTAAAGGTGGATCATATTCAGTCCCATCATTATCAAGATTCATATTGCAAAACAAAGAATTAATAGGGGACACATCAATAACTTTTAGATCTTCATCATTATTTTTATAGGAACTAGAAGAACACGCTCTTATAAAGGCATCTTTCTTAGCACACATCCTAGCGGTTCTTTCTTTGCACTCATCAATGGAAATTCTCATGGCTTTGAGAGACTCATTGATATCATGCTTAGGTGGAATAGATCTAAGTTTCAAAGAATCATCATCAAGAGAAATTCTATCAACGTTCCTAGCCAAATCATCAATCTTAAGCAATTTTTCTTCAATCATGGCATTAAAATTCTTTTGCGAAGTAATAAATTCTTTAATATTAGATTCAAAATCAGAGGGCATCTTATTATAATTTCCATAAGAATTGTTGTAGGAATTACCATAATTATTAGAGGGATTACTAGGATAAGGCCTAGGATTGAAATTTCCTCTATACGCGTTATTACCAAAATTGTTCCTACCAACAAAATTCACATCCATAGATTCATTATTATTCTCAATCAAAGTAGACAAGGGCATATCATTAGGATCAGAAGAAACACTCTTATTAGCAAATAATTTCATAAGTTCATCCATCTTTCCACTCAAAACATTAATTTCTTCTATCGCATGCACCTTTTTACTAGTAGATCTTTCAGTATGCCATTGAGAATAATTAACCATAATATTATCTAGGATTTTAACAACTTCTCCTAAAGTGATTTCCATAAAAGTGCCTCCCGCGGTCGAATCTAAAAGATTTCTAGAAGCAAAATTCAATCCGGCATAATTTTTTTGTATAATCATCCACAAATTTAAACCATGAGTAGGGCAATTATGTATCATTAATTTCATTCTATCCCAAGCTTGTGCAACATGTTCACCCTCAAGTTGCTTAAAATTCATAATATCGTTTCTAAGAGAGATGATCTTAGTGGGAGGAAAATACTTAGAGATAAAAGCATCTTTGCACTTATTCCATGAATCAATACTATTTTTAGGCAAAGACGAAAACCAAGATTTAGCACGATCTCTAAGTGAAAAAAGGAAATAGCTTCAATTTAACAATATCATTATCCACATCTTTCTTCTTTTGCATGTCACACAAATCAACGAAGCTATTTATATGGGTAGTGGCATCTTCACTAGGAAGGCTGGAAAACGGATCTTTCATGACAAGATTCAGCATCGGTAAGAGGAGCAATCGGAGTGCTAATAAAATCATGGTTGTTGGTATTGGTGAAGTCACACAATTTAGTATTATCTTGAGCCATCGTGACAAGCAAGCAACTAACACACAAGCAAACAAAAAGCAAGCGGGCAAAAAGAGGCAAATAGAGAAAGAGAGGGAGGATAGAGAGAGAGAGAGAGGGCGAATAAAATGGCAAGGGTGAAGTGGGGGGGGGGGGAGGAAAACGAGAGGCAAATGGCAAATAATGTAATGCGAGAGATAAGGGTATGTGATGGGTACTTGGCATGTTGACTTTTGCGAAGACCTCCCCGGCGACGGCGCCAAAAATCCTTCTTGCTACCTCTTGAGCACTGCGTTGGTTTTACCCGAAGAGGAAGGGATGATGCAGCAAAGTAGCGTAAGTATTTCCCTTAGTTTTTGAGAACCAAGGTATCAATCCAGTAGGAGGCTATGCGCGAGTCCCTCGTACCTGCACAAAACAAATAAATCCTCGCAACCAACGCAAATAGGGGTTGTCAATCCCTATAAGGCCACTTACGAGAGTGAGATCTGATAGATATGATAAAGATAATATTTTTGGTATTTTTATGATAAAGATGCAAAGTAAAATAAAGGCAAAGTAAATAGCAAAGGAAATAACTAGGTAGTAGGAGATCAATATGATAAAGATAGACCCGGGGGCTATAGGTTTCACTAGTGGCTTCTCTCGAGAGCATAAGTATTCTACGGTGGGTGAACAAATTATTGTTGAGCAATTGACAGAATTGAGCATAGTTATGAGAATATCTAGGTATGATCATGTATATAGGCATCATGTCCGAGACAAGTAGACCGACTCCTGCCTGCATCTACTACTATTACTCCACTCATCGACCGCTATCCAGCATGCATCTAGAGTATTAAGTTGAAAACAGAGTAACGCCTTAAGCAAGATGACATGATGTAGAGGGATATACTCATGCAATATGAAGAAAACCCCATATTGTTATCCTCGATGGCAACAATACAATACGTGCCTTGCTGCCCCTACTGTCACTGGGAAAGGACACCGCAAGATTGAACCCAAAGCTAAGCACTTCTCCCATTGCAAGAAAGATCAATCTAGTAGGCCAAACCAAACTGATAATTCGAAGAGACTTGCAAAGATAACGAATCATACATAAAAGAATTAAGAGAAGATTCAAATATTATTTATAGATAGACTTGATCATAAACTCACAATTCATCGGTCTCAACAAACACACCGCAAAAACAAGATTACATCGAATAGTTCTCCACAAGAGTGGGGGAGAACATTGTATTGAGATCCAAAAAGAGAGAAGAAGCCATCTAGCTACTAACTATGGACCCGTAGGTCTGAGGTAAACTACTCACACTTCATCGGAGAGGCTATGGTGTTGATGTAGAAGCCCTCCGTGATCGATGCCCCCTCCGGCGGAGCTCCGGAACAGGCCCCAAGATGGGATCTCGTGGATACAGAAAGTTACGGCGGTGGAATTAGGGTTTTGGCTCCGTATCTGATCGTTTGGGGTTACGTGGATATATATAGGAGGAAGGAGTACGTCGGTGGAGCAACAGGGGGCCCACGAGGGTGGAGGGCGCGCCTGGGGGGGGGGTAGGTGCGCCCCCTACCTCGTGGCCTCCTGTTTCTTTTCTTGACGTAGGGTCCAAGTCTCTCAGATCATCATCTTCCTAAAAATCACGTTCCCGAAGGTTTCATTATGTTTGGACTCCGCTTGATATTCCTTTTCTTCGAAACCCTAAAACAGGCAAAAAACAGCAATTCTGGGCTGGGCCTCCAGTTAATAGGTTAGTCCCAAAAATAATATAAAAGTGGATAATAAAGCCCAATAATGTCCAAAACAGTTGATAATATAGCATGGAGCAATCAAAAATTATAGATACGTTGGAGACGTATCAGCCCTCCACAGATTTCCACCTCAGTCTATCGTTGTAGTGCTTAGGCGAAGTCCCGTGTCGGTAACTTCATCATCACCGTCATCACGCCGTCATGCTGACGATGCTCTCCCTCGACGCTTAGCTGGATCTAGAGTTCGTGGGACGTCACCGAGCTGAACGTGTGCAGATCGCGGAGGTGTCATACCTTCGGTGCTAGGATTGGTCGGATCGTGAAGACGTACGACTACATCAACCGCGTTGTCATAATGCTTCTGTGGGTACGTGGACAACACTCTCCCCTCTCGTTGCTATGCATCACCTAGATAGATCTTGCGTGTGCGTAGGAATTTTTTTGAAATTACTACGCTTCCCAACAGCCTTGTACTATGACTGAATCCATGGAGAATTGCAGAACAAATCTTGTGGAGGTTGTTGACTCTGCCTCCAGTCCCGCTCTGTTGGTGTTGCAGCAGGGGGAGGATTCAGATTTCTTCAGAAAACGCGGAGGGCTGAGAAAAAGTTGAAAAAAGGCGCTGACAGAGCCGGCACCGAAGCAACCTCGCTGCCTCGCTGCCACGGTGACTTATCCGAGGGTTTCTATAGCCAGCTCTGGGCTCCTATAAGTACCCCCCTCCTAAAAAACCTAAGGAATCCTCCATCCTCCCTCCCTCCACTGCCGCAGCCACCCAAGAGCTCCCAATCATGGCGGATAGCGGGCGTGGGCGCGGTAGAGGCAAGCACAAATGAGGAAGAGCTGATGGTTGCTCCAATTGGAGGCAGGAGCCGCCCTTGCAACCTCAGATGGGTGCTCCACCGCTGTTCTTCGGTCATGGGTTTCAAGGTGGCCTTCCTCCTTGGGGTTTCCCAGGACAATTTCCACCACAGTTTCATTAGCAGCAATGGGGGGAGGTCCGGTTGCACAATGGTACGGGCCACCCCCTCCCCAGCTGGGGCAACAACCTGGGCAGGTTCCTATCATTGGCCCGGACCAATCTGCTGGAGGATCTGATTCTCAGGCTAGCGGCAGATCTTAGGGCAAAAACCAGCAAAAGAAGAAGCAGGACACCCAGAAGTTTGTCCCTGCCCCTGCATCAGGTCTCATGGCCTACTCTGATGTGATTTGCTACAACTGTGGGGAGCCAGGTGAAGGAAATATGCCCTAGAGGCAATAATAAAGTTGCTATTTATATTTCCTTATATCATGATAAATGTTTATTATTCATGCTAGAATTGTATTAACCGGAAACTTAGTACATGTGTGAATACATAGACAAACAGAGTGTCACTAGTATGCCCCTACTTGACTAGCTCGTTAATCAAAGATGGTTAAGTTTCCTAACCATAGACATTAGTTGTCATTTGATGAATGGGATCACATCATTAGAGAATGTTGTGATTGACTTGACCCATCCGTTAGCTTAGCACTATGATCGTTTAGTTTGTTGCTATTGCTTTCTTCATAACTTATACATGTTCCTATGTCTATGAGATTATGCAACTCCCAAATACCGGAGGAACACTTAGTGTGCTATCAAACATCACAATGTAACTAGGTGACTATAAAGATGCTCTATAGGTGTCTCCGATGGTGTTTGTTGAGTTGGCATAGATTGAGATTAGGATTTGTCACTCCGACTATCAGAGAGGTATCCCTGGGCCCTCTAGGTAATACACATCACTATAAGCCTTGCAAGCAATGTGACTAATGAGTTAGTTGCGGGATGTTGCATTATGGAACAAGTAAAGAGACTTGCCGGTAACGAGATTGAACTAGGTATGATGATACCGAGGATCGAATCTCGGGCAAGTAACATACCGATGACAAAGGGAACAAGGTATATTTTTATGCGGTATGACCGATAAAGATCTTTGTAGGAACCAATATGAGCATCCAGGTTCCGCTGTTGGTTATTGACCGGAGATGAGTCTCGGTCATGTCTATATAGTTCTCGAACCCGTAGGGTCCGCACGCTTAACATTCGATGACGATCGGTATTATGAGTTTATGTGTTTTGATGTACCGAAGGTAGTTCGGAGTCCCGGATGTGATCACGGACATGACGAGGAGTCTCAAAATGGCCGAGACATGAAGATTGATGTATTGGAAGGTTATGTTTGGATACCGGAATGGTTTCGAACAAGTTCGGGCATTTACCGGAGTACCGGGGGGTTACCGGAACCCCCCGGGGGTTTAATAGGCCTACATGGGCTTTAGTGGAAGATAGAGGAGAAGGCCAAGAGGAGGGGTGCCTCCCAGCCCAATCCGAATTGGGAGGGGGGCCGGCCCCCCTTTCCTTCCTCCCTTCTCTCCCTTCCTCCCCCTCCTATTAGGACTAGTAAAGGGGGGGGACCTACTCCTAGCAGGAGTAGGATTCCCCACTTAGGGGGCGCACCATGAGGGCCGACCGGCCCCCTCCTCCACCCCTTTATATACGGGGGAGGGGGAACCCCATAGACACACAAGTTGATTGTTTAGCCGGGTGCGGTGCCCCCCTCCACATATTTCCACCTCGGTCATATCGTTGTAGTGCTTAGCCGAAGCCCTGCGTCGGTAACTTCATCATCACCATCATCATGTCGTCGTGCTGACGAAACTCTCCCTCGGCCTCAGCTGGATCAAGAGTTCAAGGGACGTCGCCGAGCTGAATGTGTGCAGATCGCAGAGGTGCCGTGCGTTTGGTACTTGATCGGTTGGATCACGAAGATGTTCGTCTACATCAACCGCATTACTTAACGCTTCCGCTTTCAGTCTACAAGGGTACGTAGACACACTCTCCCCTCTTGTTGCTATGCATCTCCTAGATATATCTTGCGTGATCGTAGGATTTTTTTTTGAAATACCGCGTTCTCCAACAGTGGCATCCGAGCCAGGTCTATGCCTAGATGTTATATGCACGAGTAGAACACAAAGAGTTATGGGCGATAATAGTCATACTACTTACTAGCATGTCATACTTTGATTCGGCAGGTATTGTTGGATGAAGCGGCCCAGACCGACATTACATGACCGCGTTCATGAGACTGGTTCTACTGCCATGCTTCGCACACAGGTGGCTAGTGGGTGTTTGTTTCTCCAACTTTAGTTGAATTGAGTGTGACTACGCCCAATCCTTGTTGAAGGTTAAAACAACAAACTTGATGAAAAATCATTGTGGTTTTGATGTGTAGGTAAGAACGGTTCTTGCTAAGCCCATAGTAGCCACGTAAAACTTGCAACAACAAAGTTGAGGACGTCTAACTTGTTTTTGCAGGGCATGTTGTGATGTGATATTGTCAAGACGTGATTATATAAATTGTTCTATGAGATGATCATGTTTTGTAACTCAGTTGTTGGCAACCGGCAGGAGCCATATGGTTGTCACTTTATTGTATGAAATGCAATCGCCATGTAATTGCTTTACTTTATCACTAAGTGGTAGCGATAGTCGTGGAAGCAATAGTTGGCGAGACGACAATGATGCTTCGATGGAGATCAAGGTGTCAAGTCGGTGACGATGGTGATCATGATGGTGCTTTGGAGATGGAGATCAAAGGCACAAGATGATGATGGCCATATCATATCACTTATTTGATTGCATATGATGTTTATCCTTTATGCATCTTATTTTGCTTAGTACGGAGGTAGCATTATAAGATGATCTCTCACTAAATTTCAAGGTATAAGTGTTCTCCTTGAGTATGCACCGTTGCTACAGTTCATCGTGCCGAGACACCACGTGATGATCGGGTGTGATAAGCTCTATGTTCACATATAACGGGTGCAAGGCAGTTTTGCACATGCAGAATACTTGGGTTAAACTTGACGAGCCTAGCATATGCAGATATGGCCTCGGAACACTGAGATCGAAAGGTCGAGTGTGAATCATATAGTAGATATGATCAACATACTGATGTTCACCATTGAAAACTACTCCATCTCACATGATGATCGGACATGGTTTAGTTGATATGGATCACGTGATCACTTAGATGATTAGAGGGATGTCTATCTAAGTGGGAGTTCTTAAGTAATATGATTAATTGAACTTTAATTTATCATGAACTTAGTACCTGATAGTATTTTGCATGTCTATGTTGTTGTAGATAAATGGCCCGTGCTGTTTTTCCATTGAATTTTAATGTGTTCCTAGAGAAAGCTAAGTTGAAAGATGATGGTAGCAACTACACGGACTCGGTCTGTAACTTGAGAATTATCCTCATTGCTGCACAGAAGAATTACGTCCTGGAAGCACTGCTAGGTGCCAAACCTGCTGCAGGAGCAACACCAGATGTTATGAACACCTGGCAGAGCAATCCTGATGACTACTCGATAGTTTAGTGTGCCATGCTTTATGGCTTAGAACCGGGAATTCAATGACATTTTGAACATCATGGAGCATATGAGATGTTCCAGGAGTTGAAGTTAATATTTCAAGAAAATTCCCGGAGAGATATGAAGTCTCCAATAATTTCTACAGCTGCAAAATGGAGGAGAATAGTTTTGTCAGTGAACACATACTCAGAATGTCTGGGTATCACAATCACTTGACTCGGCTGGGAGTTAATCTTCCAGTTGATAGTGTCATTGAAAGATTTCTTCAATCACTGCCACCAAGTTACAAAAGCTTCGTGATGAACTATAATATGCAAGGGATGGATAAGACAATTCCCGAGCTCTTTGCAATGCTAAAGGCTGCGAAGGTAGAAATCAAGAAGGAGCATCAAGTGTTGATGGTCAACAAGACCACCAGTTTCAAGAAAAAGGGCAAAGGGAAGAAGGGGAACTTCAAGAAGAACAGCAAGCAAGTTGCTGCTCAAGTGAAGAAGCCCAAGTCTGGATCTAAGCCTGAGACTGAGTGCTTCTACTGCAAAGGGACTGGTCACTCACTAGTAGAAAAAGGGTCAAATGTGAAGCACATTAGTGCCGGTTTGGTTTTGAGCCGGCACTAATGTGTGCATTAGTGCCGATTCCAACGGCTAGCCGTCCGCTCTCATTAGTACCGGTTCGTGGTGAACCTTTAGCACCGGTTCGTGCCACGAACCGGTACTAAAGTGAGTGGTGGCAGGATGTTGTCAGTCCGGGGCCCCTGCAGCACCTTTAGTACCGGGTCGTATCACGAACCGGTACTAAAGGTCGTCCTACATACACCCTTCGTCCACCCAAGCTCGCTCTGTTCTTCCCCTTTCCCCTCTCCTCTCTGTTCTTCCCCTCTTCCTCTCAAGCTCATCACACATTTTGCCCAAAATTTGTCAATATTTGAAGCCCCCCATCCATTCAAATGATCACAAAGGTTAGCAACTTTGTCCTTTCATCTCTCATTGCTAGATTAGCTCTTGCAATGCTTTATATAGTGATTGATTTGTGAGTTTAGTAATTTGGGAGGAATTATATATATGTGCTAGTATTTTATTTATATGCAATTTGAGGTCAAAAATAACACTTAGTTTGCATATGTAGGTGTGGTTTACTTAGTGCCTTCTAAATCTCCGTCGTAACCACCGTCGATCGCTCGCACCGTCCCGTCGCCGGCACCACCTTGTGGTGAGCTTCTTGTTCATGAATGTTTTATATAAAAAAATGATGTTTGTGTGATTTGGATATATAGTTACTCATATAATTATCTTACCTGTACGTTGTTTGTTATACATAGTGCCATGGTTTTGATATCCGTCCCTGTCGGCCCTCGTCTGGGTTATGATTCAGATGTGGTATATTCTCTTTTAAAACTATTTGTTGCATTTCGTGTTTTTGACAAATTATGCCCATCAAGCTGACATAGATATTTTTATGTAGGAGGTATGTGAACCGGAAATTCCAACCGACCCTATTGTCGAGAGGTTAAATTTAGTTGAAAGAGAAAACAAGGATTTGAAAGAAAAATTGAAAAGAATTGAGGGGGAGAAGATGGAATTGGAGTTGCATGTTGCCGATGTCGTCGATGATCACAAGATTAAGATGGAGAAAATGCGCTTGAAGATTAGAAAGATTAGAAAATATGCCATTCATAGTGAGGCTTGGTATCATTATGTTGTTGGATCAATTGTTACCTTAGTTGCGATCTTGATCGCATTTGTTGTTGCATTTAAATTATTTAGCTAGAGAGTTATTTGTTTGTTGCATTTAAGTGTTGTATGAACTTTATGTATGAACTTGTATTAATTTGGTCTTTTCGGTGTTGTGTAATGAAGATGAGCCGACAATGGATGTACGATGACCGATGCTCTCCCGAGTCCATTAATGACGTGCAAACTTTTCTGCTTGCGGCTGAGGCAAACAAGCGGGCGGATGGTTTTATGCCTTGTCCATGTGTTGGCTGTAAGAATGATAACAATTACTCTAAGTCAAGAACCATTCACGTCCACCTGTTTGAGTCCGGTTTCATGCCCCACTATAATGTTTGGACCAAGCACGGAGAAAGAGGGGTTATGATGGAAGACAATGAAGAAGAAGAGGACGACGACAGCTATCCTGGCCATGATGGGTTCGCTGAATACGATGATACAACAATGGGGGAAGAAGCTGAGCCGGCAATGCGGGAAGAAGCTGAAGAAGAGGCATCAGATGAGCCCGCTGATGATCTAGGTCGGGCCATTGCCGATGCAAAGAGAAACTGCGCAAGTGATTTGGAGAAGAAGAAGTTGCAGCGCATGTTAGAGGATCACAAGAAATTGTTGTACCCGAATTGCGAAGCTGACAAGAAAAAGTTGGGCACCACACTAGAATTGCTGCAATGAAGGCAGAGAATGGTGTATCTGACAAGGGATTTGGAAAGTTGCTGGTAATGATAAAGAATATGCTTCCAAAGGACAACGAATTGCCCGAGAGTACGTACGAAGCAAAGAAGGCTGTCTGCCCTCTAGGGTTAGAGGTGCAGAAGATACATGCATGCCCTAATGAATGCATCCTCTACCGCGGTGAGTACGAGGATTTGAACGCTTGCCCGGTATGCGGTGCATTGCGCTATAAGATCAGGCGCGATGACCCCTGGTGATGTCGAGGGCGAGCACCCCAGGAAGAAGATTCCTGCCAAGGTGATGTGGGTATGCTCCTATAATAACACGGTTGAAACGTTTGTTCCAAAACAAAGAGCATGCCAAGGCGATGCGATGGCATAGAGAAGACCGTAAGAAAGACGGAAAGTTGAGAGTACCAGCTGACGGGTCGCAGTGGAGAAAAATCGAGAGAAAGTACATGAAGGAGTTTGCAGATGACGAAAGGAACGTATGGTTTGGTCTAAGCGCAGATGGCATTAATCCTTTTGGGGAGCAGAGCAGCAACCATAGCACCTAGCTGTGACTCTATGTTTGGATAACCTTCCTCCTTGGTTGTGCATGAAGCGGAAGTTCATTATGATGCCAGTGCTCATCCAAGGCCCTAAGCAACCCGGCAACGACATTGATGTGTACCTAAGGCCATTAGTTGAAGAACTCTTACAGCTGTGGAATGGAACAGGTGTACGTGTGTGGGATGAGCACATGGGGGAAGAATTTGACCTAAAGGCCTTGCTCATGACCATCAATGATTGGCCTGCTCTCAGTAACCTTTCAGGACAGACAAACAAGGGATACCGCGCATGCACGCACTGTTTGGATGATGCCGATAGTATATATTTGGACAATTGTAGGAAGAATGTGTACCTGGGACATCGTCGATTTCTTCCGAGCAGGCATCCCGTAAGAAAGAAAGGCAAGAATTTAAAAGGTGAGGCGGATCACCGGACGAAGCCTCGCCACCGTACTAGTGTTGATGTACATGATATGGTCAAGGATTTGAAGGTAGTCTTTGGAAAGGGTCCTGGCGGACAACCTGTTCCGAATGACGCTGACGGACGCACACCCATGTGGAAGAAGAAATCTATATTCTGGGACCTGCCCTATTGGATCTAGAGGTCCGCTCTGCAATCGACGTGATGCACGTGACGAAGAATCTTTGCGTGACCCTGCTTGGCTTCTTGGGCGTGTATGGGAAGACAAAAGATACACCTGAGGCACGGGAGGACCAGCAACGTATGCATGGAAAAGACGGCATACATCAGGGTCATGCCAGCTATGCTCTTACCAAAGAAGAGAAGGAAATCTTCTTTGAATGCCTGCTCAGTATTAAGGTACCGTCTGGCTTCTCGTCGAATATAAAGGGAATAATAAACATGGCAGAGAAAAAGTTCCAGAACCTAAAGTCTCATGACTGCCATGTGATTATGACGCAACTGCTTCCGGTTGCATTGAGGGGGCTTCTACCGGATAACGTTCGATTAGCCATTGTGAATCTATGTGCATTCCTCCATGCAATCTCTCAGAAGGTAATCGATCCAGAAATCATACCAAGGTTAGAGAATGATTTGGTGCAATGTCTTGTCGGTTTTGAGTTGGTGTTCCCACCATCCTTCTTCAACGTCATGACGCACGTCCTAGTTCACCTATGCGCAGAGATTAACATTTTGGGTCCTGTATTTCTACACAATATGTTCCCCTTTGAGAGGTTAATGGGAGTCTTAAAGAAATATGTTCATAACCGTGCTAGGCCAGAAGGAAGCATCTCCAAAGGCCATGAAAATGAGGAGGTCATTGAGTTTTGTATTGACTTTATTCCTGACCTTAAGCCGATTGGTGTTCCTGAATCGCGGCATAAGGTCAGACTGGATGGAAAAGGCACGCTAGGAGGGAATCAAAAAATATGTATGGACGGACATTCTCTCACTGAAGCACTGATACGGCTCCAACGTATCTATAATTTTTGATTGCTCCATGCTATATTATCTACTGTTTTAGACATTATTGGGCTTTATTATCCACTTTTATATTATTTTTGGGACTAACCTATTAACCGGAGGCCCAGCCCAGAATTGCTGTTTTTTGCCTGTTTTAGGGTTTCGAAGAAAAGGAATATCAAACGGAGTCCAAACGGAATGAAACCTTCGGAAACGTGATTTTCTCATCAGATAAGATCCAGGAGACTTGGACCCTCCGTCAAGAAAGCCACGAGGTGGTCACGAGGGTAGGGGGCACGCCCCCCCTAGGGCGCGCCCCCCTGCCTCGTGGGCCCCTCGAAGCTCCACCGACGTACTTCATCCTCCTATATATATCCACGTACCCCCAAACGATCGGGGACGGAGCCAAAAACCTAATTCCACCGCCGCAACTTTTTGTATCCACGAGATCCCATCTTGGGGCCTGTTCTGGAGCTCCGCCGGAGGGGGCATCGATCACGAAGGGCTTCTACATCATCATCCAAGCCCCTCCGATGAAGTGTGAGTAGTTTACTTCAGACCTACGGGTCCATAGCTAGTAGCTAGATGGCCTCTTCTCTCTTTTTAGATCTCAATACAATGTTCTCCCCCTCTCTCGTGGAGATCTATTCGATGTAATCTTCTTTTTGCGGTGTGTTTGTTGAGACCGATGAATTGTGGGTTTATGATCAAGTCTATCTATGAATAATATTTGAATCTTCTCTGAATTCTTTTATGTATGATTGGTTATCTTTGCAAGTCTCTTCGAATTATCAGTTTGGTTTGGCCTACTAGATTGGTTGTTCTTGCCATGGGAGAAGTGCTTAGCTTTGGGTTCAATCTTGCGGTGTCCTTTCCCAGTGACAGAAGGGGCAGCAAGGCACGTATTGTATTGTTGCCATCAAGGATAACAAGATGGTTTTTTTATCATATTGCATGAAATTATCCCTCTACATCATGTCATCTTGCTTAAGGTGTTACTCTGTTTTTAACTTAGTACTCTAGATGCATGCTGGATAGCGGTCGATGAGTGGAGTAATAGTAGTAGATGTAGAATCGTTTCGGTCTACTTGTCTCGGACGTGATGCCTATATACATGATCATACCTAGATATTCTCATAACTATGCTCAATTCTGTCAATTGCTCAACAGTAATTTGTTCACCCACCGTAGAATACTTATGCTCTTGAGAGAAGCCACTAGTGAAACCTATGGCCCCCGGGTCTCTTTCTCATCATATCAATATCCATCACTTTATTATTGCTTTGCTTTTACTTTGCTTTTACTTTATCTACTTTGCATCTTTATACCAAAATATTATTTATCATCTCTATCAGATCTCACTTTCGTAAGTGACCATGAAGGGATTGACAACCCCTAAGCGCGTTGGTTGCGTTGAGCTATTGTTTTTGTCTAGGTACGAGGGGCTCAAGCGTAGCCTCCTACTGGATTGATACCTTGGTTCTCAAAAACTGAGGGAAATACTTACGCTACTTTGCTGCATCATCCCTTCCTCTTCGGGGAAATCCAACGCAGTGCTCAAGAGGTAGCAAGAAGAATTTCTGGCGCCGTTGCCGGGGAGTCTGCGCAAAAGTCAACATACCAAGTACCCATCACAATCCCTATCTCCCGCATTACATTATTTGCCATTTGCCTCTCGTTTTCCTCTTCCCCACTTCACCCTTGACGTTTTATTCGCCCTCTCTCTCTATCCTACCTCTCTATTTGCCTCTTTTGCCCGTTTGCTGTTTGTTTGCTCGTGTGTTGGATTGCTTGTTTGTCGCGATGGCTCAAGATAATACTCAATTGTGTGACTTCACCAATACCAATAATAATGATTTCCTTAGCACTCCGATTGCTCCTCTTACCAATGCTGAATCTTGTGAAATTAATACTGCTTTGTTGAATCTTGTCATGAAAGATCCGTTCTCCGGTCTTCCTAGTGAAGATGCTGCTACACATCTTAATAGCTTCGTTGATTTGTGTGACATGCAAAAGAAAAAATATGTCGATAATGATATTGTTAAATTGAAGCTATTTCCTTTTTCGCTTAGAGATCGTGCTAAAGATTGGTTTTCGTCTTTGCCTAAAAATAGTATTGATTCATGGAACAAGTGCAAAGATGCTTTGCCTAGAAACGATATTATGAATTTTAAACAACTTGATCATGAACACATTGCACAAGCTTGGGAGAGAATGAAATTAATGATACATAATTGCCCTACTCATGGTTTGAATTTGTGGATGATTATACAAATTTTTTATGCCGGATTGAATTTTGCTTCTAGAAATCTTTGAGATTCGGCCGCGGGAGGCACTTTTATGGAAATTACTTTAGGAGAAGCTACTAAACTCCTAGATAATATTATGGTTAATTATTCTCAATGGCATACTGAAAGATCTACTAATTAAAAGGTGCATGCGATAGAAGAAATTAATGTTTTGAGTGGAAAGATGGATGAACTAATGAAATTATTTGCTAATAAGAGTGTTTCTTCTGATCCTAATGATGTGCCCTTGTCTACTTTGATTGAGAATAATAATGAATCTATGTATGTGAATTTTGTTGGTAGGAACAATTTTGGTAACAACGCGTATAGAGGAAATTTCAATCCTAGGCCATATCCTAGTAATCCCTCTAATAATTATGGTAATTCCTACAAAAATTCTTATGGAAATTATAATAAGATGCCCTCTGATTTGAATCTAATATTAAAGAATTTGCTATGATTGAAGAAAAATTGCTTAAGATTGATGATTTGGCTAGGAACGTTGATAGAATTGCTCTTGATGTTGATTCTCTGAAACTTAGATCTATTCCACCTAAGCATGATATCAATGAGTCTCTCAAATCCATGAGAATTTCCATTGACGAGTGCAAAGAAAGAACCGCTAGGATGCGTGCTAAGAAAGATGCCTTTATTAAAGTGTGTTCTTCTAGTTCCTATGAAAATAATGATGAAGATCTAAAAGTTATTGATGTGTCCCGTATTAAATCTTTGTTTTGCAATATGAATCTTGATAATGATGGGACTGAATATGATCCACCTTTACCTAGAAGGCGTTCTAAGAATTCGGAATTTCTTGATCTTGATGCTAAATTTGATAAAAGTGGGATTGAAGAAATTAAAACCCTAGATGTTGCTAAACCCCCTATTATGGATTTCAAGGAATTTAACTATGAAAATTGCTCTTTGATTGATAGTATTTCCTTGTTGCAATCCGTGCTAAAATCTCCTCACGCTTATAGTCAAAATAAAGCGTTTACTAAACATATCGTTGATGCCTTGATGCAATATTATGAAGAAAAACTTGAATTGGAAGTTTCTATCCCTAGAAAACTTTATGATGAATGGGAACCAACTATTAAAAATAAAATTAAAAATTATGAGTTTTATGCTTTTTGTGATTTGGGTGCTAGTGTCTCTACTATTCCCAAAACTTTGTGTGATTTACTAGATTTCCATGATTTTGATGATTGCTCTCTAAACTTGCATCTTGCGGATTCCACTATTAAGAAACCTGATATAGATTGCAATCCTTCTTGCCCTATTATTCTTGGTAGACCTTTCCTTAGAACGGTTGGTGCAATTATTGATATGAAGGAAGGGAATATTAGATTTCAATTTCCATTAAAAAAGGGCATGGAACACTTTCCTAGAAATAAAATAAAATTACCATATGAATCTATTATGGATTGCCTACCAAAGATGGCAATACCTAGATCTATTCTTGCTTGTTATGCCTAGCTAGGGGCGTTAAACGATAGCGCTTGTTGGGAGGCAACACAATTTTATTTTTAGTTCTTGATTTTTGCTCCTGTTTAGTAATAAATAAATTATCTAGCCTCTGTTTTGGTTGTGTTTTTTTGTGTTTAATTAGTGTTTGTGCCAAGTAGAACCGTTGGGAAGACTTGGGGAAAGTCTTGTTGAACTTGCTGTGAAAAACAGAAACTTTAGCGCTCACGAGAACTACTGTCATTTTTATTTGGAAAGTTCTATTTAGTTAATTATTTTTGCAGATGATTAATAGATAAATTCCTCACGTCAAGCATTTTATTTTACAATTTTTGGGGTTCCATATCTTGCGCTAGCTACAGATTACTACAGACTGTTCTGTTTTTGACAGATTCTGTTTTTCGTTTGTTGTTTGCTTATTTTGATGAATCTATGGCTAGTAAAATAGTTTATAATCCATATAGAAGTTGGAATAAAATAGGTATAAAACCCATATAAATAAAGGATGAGTTCATTACAGTACCTTGAAGTGTCCTTTTGTTTTCTTTCGCTAACGGAGCTCACGAGTTTTCTACTTTAAGTTTTGTGTTGTGAAGTTTTCAAGTTTTGGGTAAAGATTTGATGGATTATGGAACAAGGAGTGGCAAGAGCCTAAGCTTGGGGATGCCCATGTCACCCCCAAGATAATCTAAGGATACCTAAAAGCCAAAGCTTGGGGATGCCCCGGTAGGCATCCCCTCTTTCGTCTACTTCTATCGGTAACTTTACTTGGAGCTATATTTTTATTCACCACATGATATGTGTTTTGCTTGGAGCGTCTTTTATGATTTGAGTCTTTGCTTATTAGTTTACCACAATCATCCTTGCTGTAAACACCTTTTGAGAGAGCCATACATTATTTGGAATTTGATAGAATACTCTATGTACTTCACTTATATCTTTTGAGCCTTATAGTTTTGCTCTAGTGCTTCACTTATATCTTTTAGAGCACGGTGGTGGATTTGTTTTATAGAAACTATTGATCTCTCATGCTTCACTAGATTATTTTGGGAGTCTTAATAGCATGGTGATTTGCTTAATAATAATATGCTTGGCATGCAAGATTAATAATAAAAATTTCGTATGAGTGTGTTGAATACTAAGAAGAAATTGATGCTTGATAATTGTTTTGAGATATCAGGATGGTGATATTAGAGTCATGCTAGTTGAGTAGTTGTGAATTTGAGAAATGCTTGTGTTAAAGTTTGTGATTCCCGTAGCATGCACGTATGGTGAACCGTTATGTGATGAAGTCGGAGCATGATTTATCTATTCATTGCCTTCCTTATGAGTAGCGGTCGGGGACGAGCGATGGTCTTTTCCTACCAATCTATCCCCCTAGGAGCATGCGCGTAATACTTTGCTTTGATAACTTCTAGATTTTTGCAATAAGTATATGAGTTCTTTATGACTAATGTTGAGTCCATGGATTATACGCACTTTCCTTCCATCCACCATTGCTAGCCTCTCTAATACCGCGCACTTTTCGCCGGTATCATACACCCACCAAATACCTTCCTCAAAACAGCCACCATACCTACCTATCATGGCATTTCCATAGCCATTCTGAGATATATTTCCATGCAACTTTCCATCGTTCCGTTCATTATGACACGCTCCATCATTGTCATATTGCTAGCATGATCATGTAGTTGACATCGTATTTGTGGCAAAGCCACCGTTCATAATTCTTTCATACATGTCACTCTTGATTCATTGCATATCCCGGTACACCGCCGGAGGCATTCATATAGAGTCATATTTTGTTCTAAGAATCGAGTTGTAATTCATGAGTTGTAAGTAAATAAAAGTGTGATGATCATCATTATTAGAGCATTGTCCTAGTGAGGAAAGGATGATGGAGACTATGATTCCCCTACAAGTCGGGATGAGACTCCAGACGAAAAAAAGAGGCCATAAAAAAAGAGAAAGGCCCAAAAAAATGAGAGAAAAAGAGAGAAGGGACAATGTTACTATCCTTTTACCACACTTATGCTTCAAAGTAGCACCATGATCTTCATGATAGAGAGTCTCTCATTATGTCACTTTCATATACTAGTGGGAATTTTTCATTATAGAACTTGGCTTGTATATTCCAATGATGGGCTTCCTCAAAATGCCCTAGGTCTTCGTGAGCAAGCAAGTTGGATGCACACCCACTTAGTTTCTTTTGAGCTTTCATATACTTATAGCTCTAGTGCATCCGTTGCATGGTAATCCCTACTCACTCACATTGATATCTATTGATGGGAATCTCCATAGCCCGTTGATACGCCTAGTTGATGTGAGACTATCTTCTCCCTTTTTGTCTTCTCCACAACCACCATTCTATTCCACCTATAGTGCTATATCTATGGCTCACGCTCATGTATTGCATGAAGATCGAAAAAGTTTCGAAAATGTCAAAAGTATGAAACAATTGCTTGGCTTGTCATCGGGTTGTGGATGATTTAAATACTTTGTGTGGTGAAGATAGAGCATAGCCAGACTATATGATTTTGTAGGGATAGCTTTCTTTGGCCATGATATTTTGAGAAGACATAATTGCTGTGTTAGGATGCTTGAAGTATTATTATTTTTATATCAATATGAACTTTTGTCTTGAATCTTTCGAATCTGAATATTCATACCACAATTAAGGAGATTTACATTGAAATTATGCCAAGTAGCACTCCGCATCAAAAATTCTGTTTTTATCATTTACCTACTCGAGGACGAGCAGGAATTAAGCTTGGGGATGCTTGATACGTCTCCAACGTATCTATAATTTTTGGTTGCTCCATGCTATATTATCTACTGTTTTAGACATTATTGGGATTTATTATCCACTTTTATATTATTTTTGGGACTAACCTATTAACCGGAGGCCCAGCCCAGAATTGCTGTTTTTTGCCTGTTTTTAGGGTTTCGAAGAAAAGGAATATCAAATGGAGTCCAAATGGAATGAAACCTTCGGAAACGTGATTTTCTCATCAGATAAGATCCAGGAGACTTGGACCCTCCGTCATGAAATCCATGAGGTGGTTACGAGGGTAGGGGGCGCCCCCCTAGGGCAATCCCTGCCTCGTGGGCCCCTCGAAGCTCCACCGACGTACTTCTTCCTCCTATATATATCCACGTACCCCCAAACGATCGGGGACGGAGCCAAAAACCTAATTCCACTACCGCAACTTTCTGTATCCACGAGATCCCATCTTGGGGCCTGTTCCGGAGCTCCGCCGGAGGGGGCATCGATCACGGAGGGCTTCTACATCATCATCCAAGCCCCTCCGATGAAGTGTGAGTAGTTTACTTCAGACCTATGGGTCCATAGCTAGTAGCTAGATGGCTTCTTCTCTCTTTTTGGATCTCAATACAATGTTCTCCCCCTCTCTCGTGGAGATCTATTCGATGTAATCTTCTTTTTGCGGTATGTTTGTTGAGACCGATGAATTGTGGGTTTATGATCAAGTCTATCTATGAATTATATTTGAATCTTCTCTGAATTCTTTTATGTATGATTGGTTATCTTTGCAAGTCTCTTTGAATTATCAGTTTGGTTTGGCCTACTAGATTGGTTGTTCTTGCCATGAGAGAAGTGCTTAGCTTTGGGTTCAATCTTGCGGTGTCCTTTCCCAGTGACAGAAGGGGCAGCAAGGCACGTATTGTATTGTTGCCATCAAGGATAACAAGATGGTTTTTTTATCATATTGCATGAAATTATCCCTCTACATCATGTCATCTTGCTTAAGGCGTTACTCTGTTTTTAACTTAGTACTCTAGATGCATGCTGGATAGCGGTCGATGAGTGGAGTAATAGTAGTAGATGCAGAATCGTTTCGGTCTACTTGTCTCGGACGTGATGCCTATATACATGATCATACCTAGATATTCTCATAACTATGCTCAATTCTGTCAATTGCTCAACAGTAATTTGTTCACCCACCGTAGAATACTTATGCTCTTGAGAGAAGCCACTAGTGAAACCTATGGCCCCCGGGTCTCTTTCTCATCATATCAATCTCCATCACTTTATTATTGCTTTGCTTTTACTTTGCTTTTACTTTATTTACTTTGCATCTTTATACCAAAAATACCAAAAATATTATTTATCATCTCTACCAGATCTCACTTTCATAAGTGACCGTGAAGGGATTGACAACCCCTAAGCGCGTTGGTTGCGTTGAGCTATTGTTTTTGTGTAGGTACGAGGGACTCGAGCGTAGCCTCCTACTGGATTGATACCTTGGATCTCAAAAACTGAGGGAAATACTTACGCTACTTTGCTGCATCATCCCTTCCTCTTCAGGGAAATCCAACGCAGTGCTCAAGAGGTAGCAAGCACACTACACAGTTCTACAGAATTCCGCCTTGGTGGCTCCGTATATGGACGAACACAAGAATTTTCTACGCTCCAAACACCCGAAGCGGTCTAATGACTGGATTACACGTGAACAAACCAGGAGTTTCGCCGGCTGGTTGCAGACACGTACCATGCATGACGCCTCTATTGAAGATGACCTATACTCGCTGTCCCAATTACCATCTTCGAATACAATGACTTTCAAAGGGTACGAGATAAATGGTAATACATTTTACACGATCGCCCGAGATAAGAAGAGCACCAACCAAAACAGTGGTGTCCGCTTTGATGCGACAACCAAGATGGGAAACGAAACATATTATGGTTACATAGAGGAGATATGGGAACTTGACTATGGACGTGGTTTGAAGGTCCCTTTGTTTCGGTGCAAATGGGTCAATATGACACGAGGCGGGGTAACGGAAGACCCGCAGTATGGAGTGACAACAGTGGATCTCAACAATCTTGCGTATGCAGATGAACCATTCATCCTAGCTAATGATGTGGCACAGGTTTTCTATGTGAAGGATATGTCTACCAAGCCGAGAAAAAGAAAAGATAAGGAAGCGAATGCATCATACGATGAGCCAAAGCGCCACATAGTTCTTTCTGGGAAGAGAAACATCGTGGGAGTGGATGACAAGACAGACATGTCAGAAGATTATGAGAAGTTTGATGAAATTGCTCCATTCACACTGAATATTGACCCGAGCATCCAGTTAAATGATGAAGATTTTCCATGGCTACGGCGCAAAGGGACACACGCGAAGAAAATTTTTCACACCCAAAGATCTGGGATGTGATCGGCTTCACTATCATCACTTTCTTCTGTGTTTCACACCCAGGAGGGAATCTCTATAATAGTTAGGGTAGTTATGTGCTTTGGCATTTGAAACACGAAGAAATTTTATGTGCAAACAAATTCTTTCATGCATTTACTGATTTTTTCAGCTAAATGACCCTGAAATTGAAAAGCATTTCAAATGAACTCAGAATAGGTTGAAAGTTGGCATGGTATCATAATTTCACCCACATAACATTTGCAAAAATGTAGAGAGGGTTACCGCAAAAATTAGATGCACTTCGTGTACAAAATGTACAATCTCTTTCGAAGTATCAGGGTTTCGGACGAAAACTCATCCGTTACAAAGGCATTTCATTTTTTAAATAACCTAAGCATTACCAAATTGAATATAATGATAAAACACACTAATATTAAACATAAGAAAAAAGAATCACTAAAAAATCTATTTTCAAAGTTAAGTTATTCACAAACTAGTGATTCACACAAATTTCAAATAATTCAAAATGTAAACTATTCAAATTTGTAAACTACCGGCACTAATAGAAAGTTTGTAATTTTTTGTACCTAAAGAGAAAATATTCACAAAGAAACTCTAAATACAGCAAAAAACAACTCAAAAATAAATAAAACAAAAATAAATAAAGCAAAAAAAAAGAAAATAAAAAAGCCCGCCTACTGCGCCACAACGGCCTGCATACGGCTAGAAACCCAACCTGTTGTTTGGCCAGGATGCAGGCCCGCAAAGGCCCAGTAGGCCCACAGGGCATCACAAAACATTTAGGCCCGGTAGGCCTGCTTTGGAGAGGAGCTCAAGAGAGCTACCGCACTGGGGCTTATAAACCAGTGCGGACGCCCCTCGGCTAGCAAGGTGGGACTAAACATGACGCACCGCACCTGCGCCATCGCACCCCCTTTAGTACCGATTTGAGCCACCACCCGGTACTAAAGGGGGTGCGCTTCCCGCCGCTTGGCATGGCCAAAACAGACCTTTAGTACCGGCTGGTGGCTTCAACCGGTACTGAAGGTTGTTCTATATAAGAAAACACTTCAAAAAAAAATCAGTTTCTCATCTCTCCCTCTGCTTCTTTCTCCTCTGCCCCGTCGCCGCCGCCCCTCGTCGCCGCCCCTGTCGCCGTCCGTCGCCGTCCCCATCGTCCCCGTCGCCGCGCCGCGCCCCGTCCCCGTCGTCGCCGCCCCGTCCCCATCCTCGTCGTCACCGCCCGTCTCCGTCCCCGTCGCCGCCCCCCGTCGCCGCGCCTCGTCGGTGAGCTCCTGCCCCGGCCGCCATGTCCACACACACACATTGTTATAGAAATGTTAGCAATTTTTCTCTTTTTTAGTTATAGAAATATTAGAAATGTTAGTTATATAGAAATGTTATAATTTTTTTCTTCTGTTTTTTAGTTATAGAAATATTTATAGAAATGTTAGCAATTTTTCTGTTTTTTAGTTATAGAAATATTAGAAATGTTAGTTATATATATAGAAATGTTAGAAATTTTATAGTTTTAGCTAGATGAATTAGATTAATGTCAAATTGTTAGAATTTTCATATAGAATTTTAGTTATCACAATCCAATCATTTAAAAAATGTTACTTTTTGCGGGCATATAGTTTTTGTTCTCGACGATGCCCGGCCTGCATCCTCGCCGTCGACCCGTTCGCCAGGACGTCCGGCTGACCCATGTCCGGGACTGGGCTCCGCCGGGCTGGCACCGGGAGGTGCTACCTGGAGGGGCGCGCCGCTTGGTGAGGAACCCGACGTTGGGTCCCGTCGTCGACCCTGATCTCCTTTGGTGGCGTTCGCGTGGGCCACATTCGGTGCAGAGGGAGCCGGCCCCGCCGGAGGTGGTGCGTCGTCGTGTCAGGGAGGAGGACGAGCACGTCCATCGCTACATGGCTGCTATGGACATCAGGTTCTCCAATACCTGGCATGTTCTTTGAGCAGATGACCGGATATATGATCCTGTGATGGTTCCTTGTCTTTGGGTGTCCACCGCCTGTGCCCCAGGAACCGCGAGTGGCCTAGATTCTGTTGTAGTATTCGATCTTTATTAGCTACCTAGCCAGTGATGTGTTCGAGATTATACATTATTCGAGACGATGTATTCGAGATTATATATTATTCGAGGCAATGCATATTATGTACTATATGATTCAGTTTTTCCTTATTGATTGCATCCATGCATTGTAATTTGAATACTAAATTGTTTTATATTTCTTATGGATTAGTGTTAAATAAAAGCTATGGCGGACAATACCGGCAGAGAGGGATAAGAGGCCATGTTCGAGATCATACGCAGCCCTACCATGCCAGATGATCTGAATGAAGCAGATGACGGCTCCTAATATCTGATCAATACCGGGGAGGGTGATGATAAGATATTCGATCAGGACGACCGAGCTGATGAAGTCATGAACTATGATTATGATTATGATTATGATGACACAGACAATGTTGATCTTGAAATAACAAAGACTACCGACGAGGTATATTTATATAAGCAGGCATCTAGTGATCATCACATGTTTTTTTGATTTGAAGATATATTAACAAATCGATCTTTCTTCTTTCAGCCCTCCGGATCGAGCAAATCTGCTTCTACAGGCAGCAGGACAAAGCGGGGCCCGGGCAAAAAGTTGAAGGAGGGTGTAAAGTACAACATCAATTCCATCAAAGCGGGTGGCGAACCCCTCACGCCTAAGAACATTGCGAACAAGTTCGTTCCTCAGTGCGGAGTTCTTGTGAAGGACCAACTCCCGATCTCCATTCAAGAATGGAAAGAGCCAAAAACTAAACATCCAGATGTTACTTGGGTCGACGACAGAGCAAAAGCCAATCTTTGGGAATTTCTAATGGAATATTTCACCCTACCAGATTATTTCACTGATGCAGATGTGTAGAAAGTCAAGGACACTGCTGTTAATAAGATGGCAATTGCATTCAACACCCACAAGAAAATTGTATGGGCCAACTACCTCACTTCAAACAGGAAGACTCCCGAATTCACGAGAACACTGGAGAAGCAAAGAGAACACTGGCCCGCTTTCGTGGAATTCAAGGAATCAGAATTATCTAAGGAACGGTCGAGAAAAAACAAGGCCAATACCGCAAAAAAGACGCAGTTCCATAGGCTGGGGCCAGGTGGCTATGCGGTGTCAATGCCTAAGTGGGATAAGTCTGAGCAAGATATGGAGGATGCAGGGGTCACTCCGGTAACTAGGAGCTGGCCCCCAGGTGCAGAACTTGGTTCTATGCGCATGGGGGGGGGAGTTGGACCCGAAGACAGGCGAGGTTTCGAAGACGGCAAGTCTAAAAGGAGCCGAACAAAAGTTACTTGACGCAATAGAAGATGCTCGAAAGGGCGTGTTCATGCCCAACAGAGAGAACGACGAGCTTACGTGCACCCTGGGAAATCCTGAACACCCGGGAAGAACACGAGGCAAGGGCGTTATTCCCTGGTATGAGGGCTTTTCAGTATGGAACGACGACTACAGGACCCGTGCAAGAAAGAAGAGGGAGGAGGAGAAGAAGAGGAAGCTGGAGGAGTAGTAGAGGAAGCAGGATGCAGAACGCCTTCAAGGCCTAGAAGCAAGGCACGCGGACTTGGCACTCAAATTCCAGCAGCAGCAGTAGCAGCAGACCGTCTCACTTAGCCAGTAAAGGGGGTCTCAGCAGCGGCAACAGCAAGCGGATGATCGTCCAGCATTGGATAGCACCATCCCATCCATGCCGAGAAGCAACGTTGGTTCCGCCCCGGGCGACGCACTGCTAGATACATACCCTGTGGATGACATCATAGAGAACACTAACTGTGAGCTACACTTCAAAATGAAGAACATATCCATGAAGGTGGCGGACGCCCTTCCTTTTACAAATACCCCCGAAGCAACCTTCCATTGCACCCCGATTCTAGCGGGCTATGCTCGTGTCTTGGTTGATGAGGTGGTGGACCAATATTCGGGGCTAGAGCTTGACATTCCTGGAGGTGACAACAAGCACACACTAGGAGAGGCCATACATCGTATCATCCTATGGAGAAAGGATTGCATCATCTTTCGAAGGCCACCGACACCACGTCAGCCGACTCCTCCTCGAAGTCCACCATCGAGTCAGGGGACTCCCGCTCCTCCAAGTCCACGAACGCGTGAGCCGACTCCTCCTTGAAGTCCGCCACCGTGTCTGCAGACTCCTGCTCCTCCAAGTCCACGAACACTTGAGCCGACTCCTCCTCGAAGTCCGCCACTGTGTCAGCAGACTCCCGCTCCTCCAAGTCCACCAATGCATGAGCAGAATCCTGCTCCAACTCAGCCACATCAGCCGTCTCCGCCGCCTCAGCAATCGCAGAAGAGACACGCCGCAGCTATGGTGCGTAGCGGTACGAGTCGACGTAGTACAGGAGGTACAGGCGGAGGAAAGCGATATAAATATGGTCCAAGCAGCCTCGCTCCTCTTCCTCAGAGGCCTTACGACATGACCGAGGAGCAAAACAAAGCCATAGTGAAGGCCCAAGTGGACGCCCATTTTGGACTGAAACCGGCACCGCCGCCAAGGGAGAAAGTGCCTAAGGAAAAGATTGACCACTTCATTCGTATGGCTAGACCACCAGCTCCCAAGCTTGTTAACTCTGACAATGAGCGCTAACTCAGGAAGGCACATCGAGCACGACTATAGAGGGAAGCGAGCTCGAGCTCGAGCCAACAAGCAGCTGCCAAAAAATGCGGGAAAACCGTTCCCCAGCTGGGAGAATAGGCGGCACAATCGACCCCCCGCTTGTTGTGCCAACAACACATGAGAGTACGCATGCCGTATATTATTGTGGGCAAACCGTTCCCCAGCTGAACAATCTGGTAATAACCGAGGAGCATATAAGGAATGCTAAAATGCTCGGTATCAGTGTTGGACAACTCCTCGACATCGAGCCCATGTCTCTTCTTAGAGAGGAGGAAATAAAACGGCAATGTGTCCGCGACCAACCTTTGGTCAAGCCCGAGGAGGTCAAGAACCTCCCAACGAGAATGTATGAATTGCATCAGTGGTACATGAACATTACCAAGATTTCCAATCGAGAGTCCCTCATGGTGAATGTCAAGGAGGAGCATTAATACCATGAGAAAGCTCTGTCCGTTGAGTATTCAGAACTATTTCAGTTGTACAATCAAGACGCACTCGACAAATCTCTCGTCAGTTGCTATTGTCTGTAAGTGATTTCTTTCCGTAATTTAAGTCTCAAGCTAGCTGTAGTGATCATTTTGATCAATCATTACCTGTAATTATCCTCACTATATTATTTTCTGTGGTATTATGCAGGATGAAGAAGTATGGAATGAACAAATCTGGATGCTATGGCATTGGGTTCATTGACCCTAATACCGTTAATGAGTACACATGGAATATTCCAAGTTATCGAGCAAGTTTAGAGGAAAGCATGCTAGAGTTCTTCAAGCGCCTCAATAGCAGTGAGATATACTACTTCCTTACAACTTCCTGTGAGTTACACTGTCTTGTACTACAAATTCTGTTTTTGCTTACTAGCTAGCTAGATGTTAATAATCAAGTGTATAGGGTTTAGGCTAGTTGATTAGTGTTGTGCACATGCCCGCTTAATTAAGACATGCAAACGTGTGCGCATATAGTTTCCACTGGATCTTGTTAATCATTAAAATTGATAAAGGAACAATTGAAGTACTGGACTCACTACTTAAGGCAGAAAGTGACTTCGCCATCATGAAGGGGATAGTCGGCAGGTAATTTCAATCATTATTAACAATATCTCGGCCTATTTAATTAGTTCGTCATTTCCTGATATCAACTATTTAATAACCCCTTTATTCATTTTCTTTGCTGGCGGGCAGGGCTTGGGCAAAGTTCATCAAGGTGACTCCAGGCAAATGGCGACAAAAGCTGTATTGGTATCGACCCAAGGTAAGTAATTAAGTATTACTAGCTAGCTTACCATCTCTTTAATTCTTGTTTCAATACCATTAATTAATTATCATGCTTGATTAATTATTACCTGATTAAATTCCATTCTTGTAAAGGCCCTGAGGCAGGCTTCGGGGAATAATCTGTGTGCATACTACGTTTGTGAGAACATTCGCATGATGGCGTCCGAAAGGAGCAAATCTCAAAGACAGGAATGGGTACATTTGCCAGAACACTATTCACAATATTTACATCATTATCGATATCTAGTCACACAACTAATACACATGCATATTGATCTCCTTCTTAACAGTTCAAAGAGGTGCGGGAGAAGCTCCTACCAACGGAGCGCATACTAGCACTTCAAGAGGAAATAGCGGGATTTTTGCTCGACCAGGTCATAGATTCCAAAGGAGAATACTATTACCCGCTACCGCCCCCATGAACCACTTGTCATCGTGCTCCGAAGGCACCAAGGCAACATGTAGGAGAAATTGTATATATAGATATATATATATACATGTGTAAGTGTGAATAATTAATGGTGGTTGTGAGACATTCAATGATATATATATATATGATCGGTTCTACGAGAAAATCTATTTATATATATGCATAACGTGTACAATACATAGTATCGTAAAATACCAGCAAACAAAAAATAATTAAATGGAAAACACAAAATTAATGGAAAAATAAAACCAAAACCACCCCAAACATTTAGTGCCGGTTGGTGTTACCAACCGGTACTAATGTCCTACACGCACCCGGGTCTGGCTCGTGCCACGTGGTGGCAGTTTAGTGCCGGTTCGTGATGAACCGGTACTAAAGGGGGGACCTTTAGTCCCCACTCTTTAGTGCCGGTTGTGGAACCGACACTAAAGGCCCTTACGAACCGGCGCTAAAGCCCAGTTCTGCATTAGTGACTGGAAGCGAAACTGCCCCAAGTTTTTGGCGGAGAAGAAGAATGGCAAAGTGAAAGGTATATTTGATATACATGTTATTGATGTGTACCTTACTAATGCTCGTAGTAGCGCCTGGGTATTTGATACTGGTTCTGTTGCTAATATTTGCAACTCGAAACAGGGGCTACGAATTAAGCGAAGATTGGCTAACACTAGTGCGCGTCGGTCCTAAACAACCGGTTTTTAACCCCTTTCTGCGACGGCATTTGGAACCGTCGCCAAGTGAGTGTGGACGATAGGGGGGTCCTTCCCACACGACCCAGAAACCGTCGGGGATATGCCCTCCTGGCACACACGTTCGGCAAAATGAGGTCGTGTGCGACCGGCGAGCACTCAAATACGGAAATACATATAGTAGAGCTAAAAAATACAATTATACAACGAAATTGTTTCCGGTCGCAAGTACATCCCACACAGTCAGTCCCCGCTAAACGTTTCCGTTCGTATGCACATCCCACATAGTTGCTCCAAGGAAAACGTTTCCGTTCACAGGTACATCACACACAATTTTTCCCGTTAAATCATTTGTGTTATTGGATGTATCACACACGGTCTGTAGAAGAAACTGTGGGGCAAAGGCTGTCCATCACACACAGTTTTTATGTGGTAAACGTTTGCGCAAGGTGGCCTAACGCAAACAGTTTTCAAGAGAAAGTCGTGTGTGATTGTTCATTGATCCAACACACTTTATTCCTAGAAACTGTGTGCGTTGCCTGAGGTCATCACCCATGGTATTTTTTCAACAATCATTTGCAATAGCAAAACACAATTAGCAGGCTAATTCACCATTAGCAGGCTAATTATCTGACTATTCATAATCCATTTATTAATCTAATTGACATTTCATATTAAGCACACAATATATTTCATTTCCATATTAAGGAAGCAGAATTTCATAATTGAAATACATCAGAGTACAACATGATATAGCTTCAACACTCAGCTACCCCATTACACAACTGCACCAGCAGCAAGTTCCACATGCAACATGCAGAACCTTTCGAAATTAGCATCATAGACACTATATAGACAGATGCATCTCATCTGGAAAACTATTGAAGCAGAAGGCGAATATTGAGCCTTCATTCATGTTGAAGGTCTTTGCAACTTTAGGCCAGTGCCTGTGGATGATTGACCGTCCGTCCTTCGTCCTCTTCAGGAACACTTCAATATTGAACCGTGAGTGCTGTATGAAAACCTTCCTCGCCTCCTGACCATAGAGGTGGTTTGAGAGGTAATCATCAGTGAACTGCCTTGGAAAGGCCTGAAAACAAGGATGTGCATAAATATCTTCACTATATTGGAAATGGGGCAAAGGAATGAAAAAAGGCAAGGTATAATAGTTAGTACCATCTTGTAGTGAACCGATGTCTTCTTCATTGTGTAGACAAAGATCTCGTTGTTTTTTGTCGCTAATTTCTTTATCCTAACAATCTTCCCGAGTTTCTTGATTTGATTGATATTCATGGACAACTCATTTCCCCATATGCAAAAAGGGTCGAACAGTGGGTCAAAACCTCTGGCAGTAGGACCTACATGTGCCAGACTAAATTGTTAAAAACCAAAATATTAGAATGGTTCCTGCAATTGCACAATAATGTGCTATTAGACAATGAACCATGCACGTGCTAACCTTGACTGTAAACCTCAGTTCTTCCCATTGTTTCCCTGCAACACATATAAGGTAGTTAGTCATCAGGTTAAGTAAGGGTTCACATGCTATCAGTAAAATAATTGATGAAAAATAACCACATTGCAGATTCATCAGATTAATTGAAGCCACACGGAAAACCCATTTACCCAAACCAAGCATGATCAAGAACTAGGAAATATAGCACTTGTATATGTTTCTCGTGTATTAAGTGATGAAGCTATGTACCTAGGGTAGGGGCACGGACCCGTCCAAAGAGCCCTACCCAAGGACATCCCTAGAAGAAATCACCTATCAATCGACTTGAAGGTACCCCACTCGACAGGTTCAAGACACTCGACCAAGAAGCTACCACTCGACCATGAAGCTAATCACTCGACTGCCAAGAGACCTACAGTCACTCCGTAGGCAAACGGTCAGCTGTTAAGTAGTCTTCATGGTCATTATAGCACTTTATTAGAGGCGTTACCAGTAACGCCCAATCTTAAATGTATCTTAAACCCTGCATTACTGAGGGAAGGAGGGGGCCGGCAAACTCTATATAAGCCACCCACCTCCTCAGTATGAAGGGTTCGCACCCCTGTAATCCATACACGCATAATCCAGTCGACCGCCTCCGGGCTCCGAGACGTAGGGCTATTACTTCCTCCGAGAAGGGCCTGAACTCGTAAACCTCGCGTGTAACAACTTCCCAATAGCTAGGATCTAGCCTCTCCATACTCACCCCCCTACATCACTGTCAGAGTCGGAACCACGATAGTTGGCGCCCACCGTGGGGCAGGAATCTTAGCACTTAGTTGGAGAAGTTGCGATCTTTTCCGATCCCTTTGATCATGGTTTCTTGCGGAGTTTTGGTGGAGGGCCGCGAGATCCGTCTCGGCGCGCTCACCTTCATCGCCGATGACTCCGCCTGGCTTCAGGAGGCACCACTCGACATCGATGCGCTCCCCGTCCGCGGCGCGACGCACTTCCGCGCATGCATTCGTGGCGTCCTCCTGCAGCAGCCGTCGACCCAGTATCGGTCGACCCCTGCGTCGTCTCCCCGCCCTGTCTCCCACCAGCGCAAGCGCTCCGGTCGGTCGAGACTTCAGCGGTGGGTGAGGCACGCCGTGGCCCGCCAGTTGGCAGCCCCACAAGTTGCGGCAATCGAGCCCGTCGAGTCCCTCTATGGCCTGTTCGACCTGTCGACTGGCTCCGTGGGGACTGCATCCGTGTGCGACAGCAGCGACCCAGCGGCTGAGGTTCTGGCAGTCGATGGGACACACAGTCCCCCCGGTTTCCCTCGCGCTGACGGAGCTACGGGCGGAGGCGACCCGTCGCGTCCCCACGATGAGTATCTGCCCGAACCTCTCACGTCGTTACAGCGAGAGGAGCTTCGCCGCCGGAACATGGACGCACTCCACACTCCTATTGTCGGAGAAACCCCCGAGGCCCGGGCCTTGGAGGACGTGCGCCTTGCTAACCTGGCCGAGCGCACTCGACTGGAGAATCTCCAGCGAATACTCGACGAGCAAGCGCGTCAGCGGGCTCCTGAGTCCAGTCGACGTCCGCTAGCTCCCGAGTCCAGTCGGCGCCGGATCTTCTCACCGCCTCAGGTATATCGAACCCCAGTTCAGAATTTGGCCGCTGCAGCCCGTATAGCAGAATCAATTCAGCCATCCCAGTCAGAGGCAGGCAGGGGCTTGTTGCAGATCAGAGCATTGCTCCGGGCGGCAGGAAACCAGAATTCCGCCGTTTCTCAGTCGCGGGATAGGATCCACAGTCGATCCGTTGCAGCAGACACAGTCCAGTCGGCCCACAGCCCGAGATCGCCCCCGAGGCGTGAGGGACGTGATGACTGGCATGATCAGTACAGGAGGAATGAGCAGTATGATCATCGATTCGGTCGAGATGATCGACGTCGAGTGCCAACCCCTCCCCCGAGGAGCGGGTCATATGCGCCTCGACGGCAAGATGACAGACGCCCTCACAGTGTTGGGCAGAGGATTCCAGTCGATCCCAGAGACCCAGGCTTTGATGCGAGGTCTGTCCTCGTTCAAGGTTTGGTCGACAGGAACAGGGCTCATCGAGAGGGCCACAACAGAGATGCGCCTGCCAGCAGCAGCAGAGTACGTGTTTCAGGGCCAGAATGCTTCAGTCGAGCCATCAGGGCCGCAGTGATTCCTCCCAATTTCAGGCTGGCAACTGGAGTCAGCAAGTTCACTGGCGAGTCCAAGCCTGACACTTGGCTCGAAGATTACCGAGTGGCTGTATAGATTGGCGGTGGCAATGATGAAGTGGCCATGAAGCATTTGCCTCTTATGTTGGAGGGCTCAGCCAGAGCGTGGTTGAATCAGTTGGCATCTAGCAGCATTTACACCTAGGAGGACCTCTCCCGAGTGTTTGTCACGACCTTTGAAGGAACATGCAAACGACCTGCAGGCCTCATAGAGTTACGGTCTTGCGTGCAGAAGCCGAATGAAACACTGAGGGATTACATCCAGAGGTGGATCACGCTGCACCACACAGTTGAGAACGTGCCAGACCATCAAGCAGTTTGCGCCTTCAAAGAGGGCGTTAAATACAGAGAGTTGAATCTGAAGTTCGGTCGAACTGGAGAGATGTCTCTGAATCGGATGATGGAGATCGCCACCAAGTACGCTAATGGTGAAGACGAAGACCGACTCTGAAGCGGCAAGCTCAAAGCAGTCGCCCAAGAAACTGGAGGAAACTCCACTCGGAAACAGAAGCGGAAGGCCGAGCCAGCTGCTCCCGGGGAGGCCCTGGCCGTTGCCCAGGGAAACTTCAAGGGGAAACCCAAGGGCACCTGGAAGCCCAAGAAGGTCAAAGATCAAGACGGGAATGATGTTTTGGACTTACCGTGTCACATCCACACCAAGAAAGACGAAGAGGGTAATTTTATTTACCCAAAGCATACCACTCGACAGTGCCGGCTCCTGATCCAGCAGTTCCAGGGCAAGCAGCCCAAAGATAAGGAAAAAGAGCCAGACAGGGTTGAAGACAAAGAAGACAGTGACGATGGATACCCCTAGATCAATTCCACCCTGATGATTTTTGCTGATGTTGAGAGCAAGAGTCGACTGAAAGTCATTAACCGTGAGGTGAACATGGTTGCCCCGGCAACACCCAATTACCTGAAGTGGTCGCAGACTGCCATCACATTCGACCAGTCGGATCACCCGACGCACATTGCCACCCCTAGGAGGCAAGCTTTGGTGGTCGACCCAGTTGTCGAAGGCACTCGACTGACCAAAGTATTGATGGACGGCGGCAGCGGCCTAAACATACTATACTCTGAGACTTTGAAAGGGATGGGCATTCCGATGTCCAGACTTAGTACCAGCAACATGAGCTTCCATGGAGTCATTCCTGGGAAGAAAGCCGAGTCGCTCGGCCAGATTGCTCTTGATGTAGTTTTCGGTGATTCAAAGAATTACCGCAAGGAAAGGTTGACATTCGAAGTTGTGGACTTCCAGAGTGCCTATCATGCCATTTTGGGTAGGCCAGCTTACGCACGCTTCATGGCTCGACCATGTTACGTGTATCTCAAACTGAAGATGCCTGGCCCCAAAGGTGTGATCACTGTTACTGGCAGCCGAAAGAAAGCAGAAGAATGCTTTCAGAAAGGCTCAAAGATCGCTGACGCTCAGATGGCAGTAGTCGAGCTGAAAGAGTACCAAAAGACTGCCGATCCGAGTGAATTGATGCGAGCCAAGAAGCCCGCCTCAGAATCAGCTTTTCAGTCAGCTGGCGAAACAAAGACAGTGCACATTCACCCGACCGACCCCGACGCTGCTCCGACTCACATCTCGACGACGCTCGACTCCAAATAGGAAGAAGCGCTCATCCAGCTCCTCCGTGAGAACTGGGATATCTTCGCATGGAAACCCTTTGACATGCCTGGAGTTCCCAGAGAGCTGGCTGAGCACCGTCTACGAGTCGACCCAAAATTCAAGCCTGTGAAGGAACATCTTCGATGGTCCGCCATCCAGAAGAAGCAAGCCATTGGCGAGGAAGTGGCTCGGCTCTTAGCAGCAGAGTTCATCCGAGAGATTTACCACTCCGAGTGGCTCGCCAATGTCGTCATGGTCCCCAAAAAGGACAAGTCGCTCCGCATGTGCATTGACTTCAAGCATATCAATCGGGCCTGCCCGAAAGATCATTTTCCCCTCCCTCGCATCGACCAAATAGTCGACTCGACTGCGGGGTGCGAGAGACTGTCTTTCCTAGACGCCTATTCCGGGTACCATCAGATCCGTCTGTATGGGCCCGACGAGATCAAAACAGCTTTCATCACTCCATTCGGGTGCTTCTGTTACGTCACCATGCCGTTCGGCCTCAAGAACGCCGGAGCCACGTTCATGAGAATGATTCAGAAATGTTTACTCACTCAAATCAGTCGGAATGTGGAGGCATACATGGACGATATCGTGGTCAAGTCCCGAAAAGGTTCCGACCTGCGGGCTGACCTTGCTGAAACCTTTGCCAATCTCAGGAGGTATGATATCAAGCTCAATCCATCAAAGTGCACATTCGGAGTTCCAGGTGGAAAGTTACTCGGTTTTCTCGTTTCCAAACGAGGGATCGATGCCAATCCTGAGAAAATTGGCACCATACTCCGGATGAAGCGTCCTGTACGCGTGCACGATGTCCAAAAGCTTACAGGCTGCTTGGCCGCTTTAAGTCGATTCATTTCTTGTCTCGGTGAAAAGGCGTTGCCTCTTTACCGACTGATGAAGAAGTCTGACAAATTCGAGTGGACTCCAGAAGCTGATGCAGCGTTTGCAGATCTCAAAGCTCTGCTCTCCACCCAGCCGGTGCTTGCTGCCCCAATCAGCAAAGAACCTTTGCTGCTTTACATTGCAGCCACAGGACAAGTTGTCAGCACAGTACTTACGGTCGAGCGGGAAGAGGAAGGAAAGGCCTTCAGAGTTCAGTGCCCAGTCTATTACGTGTCTGAAGTTTTGACCCCTTCAAAACAAAGATACCCCCATTACCAGAAGCTTGTATATGGGATTTACATGACCACAAAGAAGGTTGCACATTACTTCTCTGACCACTCCATTACAGTCGTCAGCGACGCCCCACTGTCAGAGATTCTGCACAACAGAGATGCAACTGGTCGAGTGGCCAAGTGGGCGATTGAACTCCTTCCCTTAGATATCAAGTTCGAGGCAAAGAAGGCTATCAAGTCCCAAGCAATCGCGGATTTCATCGCCGAGTGGATTGAACAGCAACTTCCGACTCAACTTCACTCGAAGCACTGGACCATGTTCTTCGATGGATCTAAGATGCTTAATGGTTCCGGCGCGGGAGTAGTCTTGGTCTCCCCCCGAGGAGATAAGCTCAGATATGTTCTCCAGATTCACTTTGATTCCTCCAATAATGAAGCAGAGTATGAAGCACTTTTGTATGGGTTGCGCATGGCCATTTCACTCGGCGTCCGTCGCCTCATGGTCTATGGCGATTCGGATTTAGTGGTTAATCAAGTGATGAAGGAGTGGGACGTCAGAAGTCCAGCTATGACCGGTTACTACAACGCAGTAAGAAAGCTAGAAAAGAAATTTGAGGGGTTGGAGCTTCATCACATTCCCCGACTGAAAAATCAAGCAGCTGATGATCTGGCAAAGATAGGCTCCAAGAGGGAAGCCATTCCCAGCAATGTGTTCCTGGAACACATCCACTCGCCGTCAGTCCAAGAAGATCCCTTCACAGAAGAAACCCCGCAGCCGAAAAGTGCCACAGATCCGACTGGAGTCGAAGTTCCCGCCGTGGTCGACCTAATCATGGAAGTCTTGGCGATCACTCCCGACTGGACGGTACCGTACATCGCGTATATCCTAAGAAAAGAACTCCCGGAGGACGAAGAAGAGGCTCGACAAATCGTCCGTCGATCCAAGGCCTTCACAGTCATAAAAGGACAGTTGTACAGAGAAAGCGCGACTGGAATCGGTCAGAAGTGCGTAACA
Source organism: Triticum urartu (assembly GCF_056163025.1). NCBI lineage: Eukaryota > Viridiplantae > Streptophyta > Magnoliopsida > Poales > Poaceae > Triticum > Triticum urartu. The sequence continues at coordinate 416,294,392 of NC_141877.1, read as the reverse complement.
CCGGAAGAAGGTCAGATGATCCTTGATGAGATCCACTTGGGGACCTGTGGTCACCATGCATCCTCTCGGACCATTGTGGCCAAAGCATACCGAGCGGGATTTTACTGGCCAAGAGAAAATGAGATGGCAAAGGAGATAGTCGACAAGTGTGAGGGGTGTCAGTTCTACTCCAACATGTCACGCAAGCCCGCATCAGCCCTGAAGACCATTCCACTCGTCTGGCCCTTCGCTGTCTGGGGACTGGACATGGTCGGTCCTCTGAGAACAGGCAGGAGCGGTTTCACCCATGTGCTTGTGGCAGTCGACAAGTTTACCAAATGGATTGAAGCTAAACCCATCAAGAACCTCGATGCTCGCACTGCTATTAGTTTCGTCAGAGGACTAACATTCAGATATGGAGTCCCTCACAGCATCATCACTGACAATGGGTCAAACTTCGATTCAGACCAGTTCAGAGCCTTTTGCGCCTCTCAAGGCACTCGAGTCGACTATGCATCAGTCGCCCATCCCCAGTCGAATGGACAAGCTGAAAGAGCAAATGGTCTGATCCTCAAAGGACTAAAACCTCGACTAATGCGTGATCTCAAGCACGCGGCAGGTGCCTGGGTCGACGAGTTTCCGTCAGTTCTGTGGGGATTAAGGACCACCCCTAACCGGTCGACTGGAAGAACCCCATTCTTTCTTGTTTATGGAGCCGAAGCCGTTCTGCCAAGTGATCTCCTTCACAACGCTCCCCGAGTCGAGCTTTACACCAAAGATGAAGCAGAACAAGCTCGGCAACATGCAGTAGACCTCCTGGAAGAAGAAAGAGAGATGGCCATGATCAGATCGACCATTTATCAGCAAGACTTGCGTCGATTCCATGCCCGGCATGTGAAGAGTCGAGCCTTCCAAGAAGGAGATTTGTTCCTCCGAGTGGATCAACAGAAACCACACAAGCTTGCTCCTACTTGGGAAGGCCCCTTCATCATCACCAGAGTCCTCCACAATGGAGCGTATCACCTCTACAATGTTGATCGCCAGATCGACGAGCCGCGAGCTTGGAACGCGGAGCTGCTCCGCCACTTTTACACTTAAGTTCCTTCCTATAAAGATGTAATAAGAGAAACTTCCGCAGTTCATTTTTATCGAAGTCAAGAGTGTTCCAATGATTGCTGTCACTTTTGTTTACATACGAAAACCCCCAGTGGGTGACTTAGCCGCGAATCCGTTTCGCCTAAGTTCAAAAAAAATCCTACCGAGTGGAGAGCAAACCTCCCACTCGGGGGCTTAGCTGCAGTCCAGCACTCGCCTAAGTTCTCCTACGAAGAGACTTAGCTGCAGTCAGCACTCGCCTAAGTTTAAAAAATCCTACCGAGTGGAGAGCAAACCTCCCACTCGGGGGCTTAGCTGCAGTCCAGCACTCGCCTAAGTTCTCCTACGAAGAGACTTAGCTGCAGTCAGCACTCGCCTAAGTTTGAAAAATCCTACCGAGTGGAGAGCAAACCTCCCACTCGGGGGCTTAGCTGCAGTTCAGCACTCGCCTAAGTTCTCCTACGAAGAGACTTAGCTGCAGTCAGCACTCGCCTAAGTTTGAAAAATCCTACCGAGTGGAGAGCAAACCTCCCACTCGGGGGCTTAGCTGCAGTCCAGCACTCGCCTAAGTTCTCCTACGAAGAGACTTAGCTGCAGTCAGCACTCGCCTAAGTTTGAAAAATCCTACCGAGTGGAGAGCAAACCTCCCACTCGGGGGCTTAGCTGCAGTCCAGCACTCGCCTAAGTTCTCCTACGAAGAGACTTAGCTACAGTCAGCACTCGCCTAAGTTTGAAAAATCCTACCGAGTGGAGAGCAAACCTCCCACTCGGGGGCTTAGCTGCAGTCCAGCACTCGCCTAAGTTCTCCTACGAAGAGACTTAGCTGCAGTCAGCACTCGCCTAAGTTTGAAAAATCCTACCGAGTGGAGAGCAAACCTCCCACCCGGGGGCTTAGCTGCAGTCCAGCACTCGCCTAAGTTCTCCTACGAAGAGACTTAGCTACAGTCAGCACTCGCCTAAGTTTGAAAAATCCTACCGATTGGAGAGCAAACCTCCCACTCGGGGGCTTAGCTGCAGTCCAGCACTCGCCTAAGTTCTCCTACGAAGAGACTTAGCTGCAGTCAGCACTCGCCTAAGTTTGAAAAATCCTACCGAGTGGAGAGCAAACCTCCCACTCGGGGGCTTAGCTGCAGTCCATCACTCGCCTAAGTTCTCCTACGAACAGACTTAGCTGCAGTCAGCACTCGCCTAAGTTTGAAATCCTACCGAGCGAGAGCAAACCTCCCGCTCGGAGGCTTAGCTGCAGCCCAGCGCTCGCCTAAGTATGAAACACATCTCATTTCCCAAGGACGACGAGGGGCAGGTCGACTGCCACCTTCTCCTGGAGAGCTTCGCCACAAATACAATGTGCGCTCCGTCCCACCCCACAGCAACAGAGTGTGGGTCGACCGCCACCTCCTCCTGGAGAGCTTCGCCACAAATACAATGTGCGCTCCGTCCCACTCTGCAGTAACAGGGTGTAGATCGACTACTACCTTCTCCTTCGGAGCTGCACCACAGACACAAAGTTATTTTGAGTGAAGACCAAATTCCACTCGACGGGTCATCCACAAAGAGATTCAACGACAAATCAAGTTCAAATAAAGCCTAAAAGGTCCCAGAGACCTCAGATCAAAGTACTCGAGCCCCCGGCTCGACAGAGTTTAACTGTTACACTTCCACTTGGCATTCCGAGGCAAATTTAAGGCAGAGTTTAACGGATTACAAAATACACTCGGCATTCCGAGGCAAGTTTTTTCATTCCTCAGGAGGAGGAGGACTGGCAGGGGCGACAAACTCATCCAAGTCGATCCCGTCTGCGATACGGGTAGCAGCAGCAATAAATGTCTCCATGAAGTCCTGGAAGTTGTGCTTCCTCGTGTTGGCGACTTGGATGGCGGCCAGCTTCTCCTCCCACACCTCCTTGCAATGGACGCGGACCAGAGACAGAGCCACGTCAGCGCCACACCGAGCTGAAGACTTCTTCCACTCCTGCACTCGGTCAGGGATTCCGTTGAGTCGAGTCATCAGAGACTCGAGATCATTCTGGAGCGTAGACTCTGGCCAAAGTGTCGGGTCGATACGCGTCATGGCAACCTTCAGTCGAGCCAAGTAATCCACGACGCCGTCAACACGAGATTCCAGTCGGAGCAGGTTCATGGCAGCTTCATCTTTCATCAGAGAGTTGATTGGATCCAAACCTGTTTCGATCCGCCCAGTCTCCTCTTCAAAGTTCTGGCAAAGTTCTGCATACAGGACCTAAGGATAAGTCAAATTTTGTAAAACTGAGTCGACACAAAAAAACAGTCAGAACTGAATGTGCACCTTCGAGCTTGATGTACAACTTCTTGGCAAAACTCCTCAAGTAGCCCTCCAGGTCGTCCCTCCTACGAGCGATGCCTTCCATCTTCTCGCCCAAGAGGAGGTTCTCCTTCTTCCAATTTGCAGTCAACCTGTTGGCTTCATTCAGAGCGGTCTGCAACCTGGTATTCTCCTTTTCCAATTGGTCGACCGAAGCCAGCTTCTGTGTGGCCAGAGCAGTCTTGTCATCAGCCTCCTTACGAGCAGCAGCCAAGTCCTGATCCTTCTTCGCCAGAGCTTCTTTCAGTTTTTCTGCAAAAAAAATGATGATTGTGTCGGAGAAAGCGAAAAGATACTCAAGCCTAAAAACTAACCAGTCGACAAAGGCGTCTTACCTGCGGCGCCGTCTCTGACCTTCTGCAGCTCTGTCCTGGCCAGCTCTAGATCAAGGTTCATTTGAATTTGCTGCTTCTCCAAGTCAGCCAAGCGGGTTCCAAGATCACAAGATCTCTGAAGTCAAAGGGGAGGAGTTACAATTTCAGTAAAAAAAGCAACAAAGGCAATAAATACTAAGACTACGGTCGACTGCCAGCAGTCCACCATAGTCTCGGGGACTACACCCAGTGGGTGCACTTAGCATGCCCCCACCGGTTCCTATCCCACCCGACCGACCCCTGAAGTCGAGTCCAAGACAAGTTGCTTCCGAGCAGCTAAGAGACAATAATGGAGTTTCTAAGACTACAGCCGAAGTGAAACATTCGACAGTAGCCTCGGGGACTACACCCAGTGGGTGCACTCAGCGTGCCCCCACAGTAAAAAAAAGAGAAAGATGTCGACTGCCCGCAGTCGACAGGATACTGTTCCATTCGACATGACCCGATCAGACAGAGCGAAGAAACTCAACTACAACGACTCAATTTAAAGACTACAGTCGACTGCCAGCAGTCCACCGTAGTCTCGGGGACTACACCCAGTGGGTGCACTTAGCGTGCCCCCACTCGTCCAAGAATTGGCAAACACACCCAGTGGGTGTACAAACTTAAAGATCTTCGGAAAAGAGATTCTTCAAAGGACATATTGAAACAGACCAAGTGTTGAAGTCGACTGACCTGGACATTGCTCTGAAGAGCCGAGCTTGCGTCATAAGCCGCCTGGCAAGCCTCCCGAGCCATTTTCACCTGTTCCATCATGATTCCAGCCTGGCGTACAGCCTCCTTCGCAGCAGCCGCTTGGTCCTCAGGGACGGGGTACGCAGCAAAAAGCGAAGACGGATCCGCAGTCGACGCTGAAGGCCGCACACTCGTCAGAGGAACAGCGAAAGTCACGGAAGCCCGAGTGGGTTCGCCATCGTCCCGAACTACGGCCTCAGGTGCCGGAGTGGATTGCGGAGTCTTGCCAGCCAACGCCTTCTTCTTCCTCTTCACCCTTAGTGGTTCGTTGTCGTCGTCGTCCGGGAGGTCAATAACATGAGGAGGAGCTGCAAGGAAAACATTCAATCGACCAGAGTCGCAATAAAGTTTCAGTCGACTCGAAAGTAGGACGTCAGTGATCGTACCAGGGTTGGAGGTGACAGCGTCCTCCATCTCTTGGTCGTCGTTCCTGGTGGAGACCTCAGAAGTTGCACCACTGCAAATCTCGAAAGTTAGTCAGTTGGCCCAGTGAATCGACCAAGGATCCGTCCATAGTCGACAAAGGAAAGCAAGTGTTATTGTTACCCGGAAATGGTGGGAACAGCTATCTTCATCTTGGGAAAGGCCTTGGGCGGCTTGGATGGCGTCGCTCGTGGGTGCTTGGGAGCCTTCCCGGTCGGCGGAGGAGAAGAAGTCTGAGGGCGTTTCGACGACTGCCCAACAGGAGCAGTCGCCTTGCCACGTTCCTGCGCTGGATCGTGGGTGAGCTTGGATCGCCCCTCAGGGCGGGAGGGTTCAGCCTCCTCCTCCTCTTCGCTGGAGAAGATGTCGTCGCCTTCCTCTCCCTCACCGTCGGACTCCCACTCACCCTGGTCGTCCCTTCTCTCGCCTCCGCTCCCCTCACCTTCCTCAGTCGACCCTTGTGCCCCGTTGGGCGTCGAGTACATCTCAGTGGTCGCCTGGAAGACAACAGACAGGACGAAAGTCAATCGACTTACCCAAAGAAGACCAATACAGAAGGCCAGATATCCGACACAAAGACATACCTGATCCACTTCATATGAGTTGTCGAGTGGAATTACCCTTCTGGCTCCTCGGGGGTTGTCTTTGTTCCCCGTGATGCTTGACAACCACCCCTCCAGCATCTCGTCGGTGACCTCCGTCGGGTGGATCCGAGTGGTGTTGTCAAGGCCAGAATACAGCCACATCGGGTGGTCTCGCGCCTGGAGCGGTTGGATGCGCCTCTGGAGAAAGACCTCTAACAGGTCCATCCCAGTCACCCCCTCACGGACAAGCTCAACCACTCGACCCGCCAATACCTTGACTTGGGCCCTTTCCTCCGGCGTGACTTTCAGAGAGACAGGCTTCTCGGCTCGGTCGAGGGAAAAAGGAGGAAGACCAGTCGACTGTCCGGGGGTCGCCTGGTCCTGGCAGTAGAACCAGGTCGACTGCCAGCCGCGGACCGACTCCGGGAAGGTGATAGAGGGGAAACAGCTCTTCCCCCTCGTCTGGATCGCCAGGCCCCCGCACAGCTGGATCACTTGCGTCTTCTCATCACTCGACTTGGCCTTTTTAACCGACTGAGAGCGGCAAGTAAAAATATGCTTGAAAAGCCCCCAATGCGGACGGCAACCCAGGAAGGCCTCGCACATGGAAATGAACGCGGCAAGATAGACTATGGAGTTGGGGGTAAAGTGATGGAGCTGCGCTCCGAAGAAATTCAAGAAGCTCCGAAAGAATGGATGGGGAGGCAGAGAAAACCCTCGGTCGATGTGGGTGGCAAGGAGCACGCACTCACCGTCGCGGGGTTGAGGTTCGATCTCCCTCCCCGGGAGACGCGCAGCCTCGTGGGGAATGGCTCCTCCCTCGACCATGTCGTCGAGATCTTCCTGCCGGAGCACCGATGGCATCCAGTCGCCCTGAATCCAACCCTTGGGCAGGGTGGTCCGGGAGGAAGATCCGCCTCGTGCAGACCTCTTTCCCTTCCCCGCCGCCGCCACCTTCTTCGCGCGCTCCAAAGCAGTGGTCTTGCCCTTCACCATCGTCGCCGGCGAGGTCTCACACGGGCTAATGGCGCTAGGGTACGGCCGAAGGTCACGGGAGGGCTGGCGAAGGGAGAGAGGAAGAAGGAAGAAGAAGAGAAGCGCACGGCTTGGAAACCCCGAGCCGGCAACTTATAAGGGGCCGCTCCCGAGTGGCTGACTGGTAGGCCTAGGCAGTCCAGTGAAATCCCGCAGCAGACGCGCGCGCAGTACGTGGCGAAAAAGGCGATGCGAGGATCGAGGAGTTTCCGCTTTATCACTTCCGATCACTGCGGCTGCTCCCGTCCCGCGCGCTTCCCAAAATCCGAATCCCGTGAGATCCGCGGGCCGCAGAACCACTTGCCAAAAACAGAGTATCCCGCTCGCACCAACACTCGGCATGTCGCAAGCAAAGATATTCACTCGACGAAGGGCCTGGAATGGATCAAGGCGACTGAAAGAGGTTGATGACGTCATCCGTGACAACTGACCCTAAACGAGGCACTCATACAGCCCCAAAGAACCAGTCGGAAAGGATCCCCAACTCTTTCCCCACTCTAACCTCGATCCATTCGGGGGCTAATGATGAAGCTATGTACCTAGGGTAGGGGCACGGACCCGTCCAAAGAGCCCTACCCAAGGACATCCCTAGAAGAAATCACCTATCAATCGACTTGAAGGTACCCCACTCGACAGGTTCAAGACACTCGACCAAGAAGCTACCACTCGACCATGAAGCTAATCACTCAACTGCCAGGAGACCTACAGTCACTCCGTAGGCAAACGGTCAGCTGTTAAGTAGTCTTCATGGTCATTATAGCACTTTATTAGAGGCGTTACCAGTAACGCCCAATCTTAAATGTATCTTAAACCCTGCATTACTGAGGGCAGGAGGGGGCCGGCGAACTCTATATAAGCCACCCCCCTCCTCAGCATGAAGGGTTCGCACCCCTGTAATCCATACACGCATAATCCAGTCGACCGCCTCCGGGCTCCGAGACGTAGGGCTATTACTTCCTCCGAGAAGGGCCTGAACTCGTAAACCTCACGTGACAACTTCCCAATAGCTAGGATCTAGCCTCTCCATACTCACCCCCTACATCACTGTCAGAGTCGGAACCACGACAGTGCAGCCAAATTCGATTTATTCCTCACATGCACAACAACACAAAATTCTACCCACGACAATTGGACATCGCATTGCAGAATTGAACCAAGCAGTTAACTAAACACCACGGCAAATGAACCAAACATTAACTAAGCACCACATTGCACAATATAACATACTCCTAATAGAAGATCAGAGAGTTAACCAAATAGTTAACTACATCCAATGTAGCAATTGTATTTGTTTCTGATGTATTTACTACAGCCAAATTCAATCTATTCCTCACATGGTATACAATAACAGAATGCACCCACAATTTTGTAAAGATAAATTCGATTTATTTCTCACATGGAAGACAATACAAAATTGCAGCCTGAAGAATTGAACATCACATTTGCAGAATTGAACCAAACAGTTAACTGAAGACGACAACTAATTAACAAAACAGTTAATAAGTGAGCACCACACTGCACTACATATAGAACATATACACTAGAGCAACAGATTGCATGGTGAAATTAGATAGCACAATTCACTAGAATTTGTGAAGGAAAGGCAGGAGCAGCACACGCAACGGGTAAACCGAGCATGCTTAACAGGCGTAGCTAGCAATTGGCAAGGTGCTCCTTCAAGATCTGGGGGTCGGCACGAATGGCAGCCATCGCGACCTTATCCGCGCGTGCGTCTGCGATTTGCTTCTCCGTTGCCAAATGCTCCTTGAGGTCCTGGCTATACTGCGTGCACCATGGCTTAGGCCGGTGCTTTTTTGGTGGAGGGATCTGTGATTTGGGTGGAAGGTGTCGCGCTCGCACCAGCGGTCGGGGCATGTGGGATGTGGAAGGAGGAGGAGGATGGGGGTCGGGTGCGGATTACCTGCCTGGATAGAGGAGGCCAAGCAACATGAAGGAGGGTCCAGCGAGGAGGCGGCGGTGCTGCAAGCAAGGAGTGAAGGTTTCAACTTGGAAAGGAAGGCAAAAAGAGGGGAAATGTGGCTTTTGGTAAGGGGACAGGGAGTTAGATATTTACGCGGAAGCCAAAAATTTGGAATCGCTTCAGCCAAAAAACTGGCGCGCAAAGTGTCATCAGACACGGTCCCTTATTTCAGAACTGTGTACGATATGTGGACATCACAAATGATTCAGATAGCTTAACCCGTGTGTGATGAGTTTGAACATCAAAAGTTTTGGTTCGAATTTCCATGGTTACAGTGGCCATCCATGTCATTGCATAATTTGGGTACACAAAGGAGACTACAGCACACCCACACTTCTTAATCGAGCAAGTTCAATAATTAAATAGAGCTAGCTGACCAAAACATTACTCTAACAAATTAAAGACCGGCTCTCTTAATTAAACAAAAAAATATTACTACTATGGCTGGTGCTCGTCGATCTCCGCCGCTGCCTCCATGTCCAGCTCGTGCCCGACGGTTTTCTGGGGAAGGGGCTCCATGGTATCCATCGCACCATACTTAGCAAGCATCTCGCCATCCGTGTCTGCCATCTCTTTGGAAAAGGCCGCCATGAGCTGGGCATGGGTGGATGCGATCTGGGCTTGGACGGGCTCTGTCGTCGCAAGGTATGCGGCGGAGGAACGGAAGGCTGCTCGAACGCTCTCGGGGATTGCCAGTTCTTCGGCCGTGGGTTGCCGACCGTTGTCGGAGAAGCTTTGTTCGATTTGTGCGGTGACCACCACGAGCTGGGCGTGGGCGGCCTCGACATGGTCGTGGGCGGCCTCCATCAGGGCTAAGGCCACCGCTGCGGAATGGACAACTGTTGTGCCGCTCTCGCCAGTTGCTATCCCCGAGGCAGATGCTGCTGCTGCCACCTGAGAAGCAACAGCGGCCGTTTAGGTTGCCTTTGCCGCCCGGTCGCAAATTGTGGCCGCACTCATGCACCTTGTTAGCACACGCATGGCGGCTGCGGTCGCGCTCTCGCCGGAGTGGGCCACCGAAGTTGCCCTCACGATGCAGGTCCATATGCCCATTTTCACCGGCGATGATTGAACAGTGAAATGATATTTGGGGAGCGAGCTAGTGTGCTTGAGATGTCGACTGTGGACTATAGCTGACGTGCCTTCTCGCGTAAGCCATAGGCGTACTATACACCGACGGTGCTCCAAGATATTTTGTACTACATCTCACGCGGTTGCTGATAATAAACTGTGTGTGATCTACTTGATTTTTCATCTTGATTTGAATTACATAATGGGGTCACAGCGGCAATGGACGGTGTTTGAATTGCTAGACCTTTTATCTGGAGTGAACATGCAACTATATGTGTGTCGTAAAAGAATTGGAATTATTCAGGGTTCTTTTGAACATTTTATACATTAAATTGGTTTTCTAGCCATTTCAGGTGAACAATTCAAATTTGAACTACATGCACATGCTCCAGTGCATATAAATTGGTTGAAAAACCAAATATGTGTCCTTGGGTGCATGCTTAGGCCCCATGCAAGAAGTGGGAATGAATTTCAAACACTAGGGCACCGTTGATTGCCGGCAAAACATTGATATGCATGGTTTTTAAATTCTAGTAAATCCAAAACTCGCCTGAAATTCATGAAACTTGGCATGCTATCATGGAGCGGCATCAACATGTCGTGGTACAAATTTTGTCCCATTTGGGGCAGGTTTGCGTATATGCTTCTCACAAACCGGAGCTTCTCACAACAAGCATGATGGTTTTCGGTAGGGAACGTCCCACCTTTGGGGACGAAACGATATCCATTGCCTCTTATTGCTTTCAATATTTTTTCTCGTGTCAACATAGAACAACAGGAGTGCTGTGTGAATTTTTGTGATTTTTCGGGGTTCATTTGGACATTTTTATGCATTAATTGAGTTTTGAATGCTACATGCACATGCTCCAGTGCATATAAATTGGTTGAAAAATCAAATATGTGTCCTTGGGTGCATGCTTAGGTCCCATGCAAGAAATGGGAATGAATTTCAAACACCAGGGCACCGTTGATTGCCGGCAAAACATTGAGATGCCTGGTTTTTAAATTCTAGTAAATCCAAAATTTTGTTAATCATTCACGTGACGCCACGTGTCTTGGTTTTAATGGCTGTAGGAGGTGTCGTGCGGACAACTGCTTGACCTTGACTGAACGGGAGGTGTGCGAGCGCCGCCCGGTGCGCAGGCTGACCGAGAGGCGTGCAAGCTGTCCTCGAGTGCGCAGGCTCACCGTGAAGTGTGTGAGGTGTATGCTACACAGGCTCACTTGGAAGCGAGCCCTTTGACTTCCATGGCTGTCCACCTTGCTTGCATCCTCTCCATTTATGGCGCATAAGCCGCGGTTTAATTCGCTTTTCAAATATAAAACACTCATCGCAAACGTTTTAGTTAGAACACACGTATGCAAACCGACAGCTTCCCCAGGAAGCCAAGGGAAAATGTGCGAAGCAGGATTTCTGCAGCTCTTGATCGCAAACGTTTTAGATAGAACACCCATATGCAAAGTGAGAGCAGCACATGATTTGTGCATTCCTTCAACGCAAACAGTTGTTTTGGATGACCCGTGTGCAACCACGTACAAACAATTTGGTAAGATTTGTCAATCCTTGTAAAACTGCAATTTGTCAAAATATGAAGCTAAAAATCACTAGCAGTATCTAATTTTTGCAACTAAAATTTAGTAATTAAGCATAGATTTCATTCATAAATTAAGTAGTCGTTCTTAATTTATGCAAACAGTTCAACTCGACAGCTGAACCGACCAAACTTTTCCCCAATTATTGCTAACCACGTACGGAAATAGCTAGTTCAACTATATATACTAGCTAATTTTAAGTACGTTGTACAGTTCCACCACATCTATAGTCAGATGAACTGAACAAAATATCCCCTAAATACTACTACTACTGCGGAGGGGCTTTGTATTACTTCCGGTTGCCTCTCCTCTGCCGAGCGCGCTTAGTAAGAGGCGGAGGAGGAGGAGCCTACCGACGAGCTAGGCAACCGCAATGCGGTGCCTCCCGCTAATGCAGCTTCAGCGACGCTCACCTCGAACGCCCTTTGCCGCTCCAGACGACCCCTCGCGAAGCGGTGGTTCTCCTCGTAGATCTCCTGATTCCTCGCCTCTGAGGCGGCATGTGTCGCAGCCACTGCGGCGGTAAGGCTCTTTGCGTGCTCGACGAGGCGCTCCTCCTCGTCCTGCAGGAACTCGGTGTAGCACGCAAGGTCACTGTCGCACGTGCGGGCATTCACCTCCGCCTCCCGCTTCGGGCGGCGGTGGCGGAGCGGGTGATGACTCCGGCGGTTGATGGTGGGTTGGCGGCCATGGCGGCCGACGATGGGGTGGCGGCCACGACCACCACCTCCCGCCTTCGGGCCACGGTGGCGGAGCGGGTGATGGCCACAGTGGCCGGCAGTGGGGTGGCGGCCACGACGGCCATCTCCTGCCTTCGGGCCGCGGCGGTGGAGCGGGCGATGGCCCTGGCTTTCGACGATGGTGTGGCGGCAACGGTGGCCGGCAACAGCTGCCGATGGGCACCGGCGGCGGAGCGTGTGGTGGGTGTTCCGCGCACACCCAACATGGACGCCACGCGCACTACACTACAACAGGGACTGTGCCGCCGCCACGGTGTAGCCTCCCAGCTGGAGCTGTCCTCTGATGACGGCGGAGTGGCTGAGCGATGACAACAGACCGGTGCCATTGGCGAATGTGGGAGAAGCAGACAAGATAAGCTATAGGGATGGAGGGGGAAATGCGAAGCAGGACTCGCCGGCCGTGAGGGTTTTTATAGCAGGCTGGTAATCATTGGGATTTTGGGGGATTTCACCAAGTCGGGCGGGAAGCTTGCATGGGAACCTGCGAGAACGGGCTCACCGAAGATTCATTGGCGCCACAGTTTGGCAAAAAGAACGCCCCCGGGCGCTACGCAAGCTCACGTCCCTTCGGGTGCTCTGCCCTCGTCCCTCCACGTGCGTTGCCAGTGTTCTGGGCCGGCGCACGATCACGCGCGTTCGTGTGCAAGCGGTTGCGCCGGGCGCGGCACGCCGATGCAGCTACCTGCTGCAAAAACTGCCATGCGGACGCGCCGAGAATCCACGCCGCCCGGCCCCCTTTTATTTCCGCGTCCATTTACCTTCATCTCTCGTCTCACACAACACAATAAGCACACCCACGAGGACACATACAGAGAGGACATCCAGCGGTTCCAATGGCGCTCCCAGCGGCCGACGACGACAACGGCGGGCAGTTCACCATGCATCACGTAGTGGACACCCACATGAGGGGTAAGGCCCTCTCGGTGGTGTTCACGAATGATCTGGTATCGGTGGAGAGATCCATCCAAACTATGGAGCAGTTCCTTGCCGAGGAAAAGTACCGAGTGGTCGGCTTCGACCTCGAGTACACCATCGGTAGTGCTGGGCACGATCAGAAGGTTGTCGCCGCCCAGTTGTGCGTGCGACATGACGTCCTCGTCTACCACTTCCACCTTGCCACAAGGCCTTGCGAGTGTTTCTCCAGGTTTATCAACAGCTTCGACTACAGTTTCGCTATGGTGGACATCAACAACAATCTAAAAGCGCTCAAGGTTTCGGACATGAAATGCCCGAATCTTGTCAACATCCAGCACCACCACAAGGTCTGGGGCAACGACAAAAGCAAACTGAACTCCCTGGTTGACCTCGCCTCGGCCATCATCGACCCCTATTATGCGAAGATGAAGCAAGAGAGCAATAAGGACAAGAACGCCTGGCACAATGTGTGGCCTAAGAGACTGGATGAACAACATGTTAAGTACGCGGCCATGGACGCGTACACAAGCTACGAGATGTACAGGCGGATCATTGACATAAGGAATTGTCTTCTTCCTGACCCAGACGAGGGATCAAGCCACATAGCAGTGGCGGGAGCGTCACAAGAAGTAGATGACTAGACGATCGTTTCTCCTACTTTAGAATGCATGCAATTGTCTATTGAGGTGTGTGTGAATGATCTGTATAGTCACTTATATAATTGGATGTTTATTTCAGTTATATATATATACATGTTATTCTACTATAGACAGAGCAATTCACACACCTTATTATCAGCAATCGTCTCTGTTATTATTGGTCTTCGCACACATTTCAGATTACGGACCTGTTTGCCGCGTATCACACACATCTTGTTCAGTTGAACCGTTTCCATTGTGTTGCCTAATCACACACAGTTCATCCCAGTGAACCGTATGCTGTATATCGCACACGCCTTCATCTGGTTGCCCATTTCTTTTGTGCCTCCTCATCTCAAACAGTTAATTGAGCTGAACCGTATGCCCTGCATCGCACACACAACTAAATTCTGAACCGTGTTTGATGCATCTGTCATCGCAAACGTTTTGCATCTTTTTGACGGGTTTTTTACACCACCGTTTGCGATTATGGCATCACACACAGTTTCGTCGAAGGGTCTCTGATCGTAGTGTCGCATTCGGACCATCCTGCAGTAGTGTAAGGACGAGGTGACGATGCGCGTGGGAAATGGTTCCAAAGTCGATGTGATCGACGTCGGCACGCTACCTCTACATCTACCTTTGGGATTAGTTTTAGACCTGAATAATTGTTATTTGGTGCCAACATTAAGCATGAACATTATATCTGGTCTTGTTTGATGCGAGACGGTTATTCATTTAAATCAGAGAATAATGGTTGTTCTATTTATATGAGTAATATCTTTTATGGTCATGCACCCTTAATGAGTGGTCTATTTTTACTGAATATTGATAGTAGTGATACACATATTCATAGTATTGAAGCCAAGAGATATAAGTTTAATAATGATAGTGCAACTTATTTGTGGCACTGCTGTTTATGTCATATTGGTGTAAAGCGCATGAAGAAACTCCATGCAGATGGGCTTTTGGAATCACTTGATGCTTGCGAACCATGCCTCATGGGCAAGATGACTAAGACTCCGTTCTTAGAACAATGGAGCGAGCAACAGACTTATTGGAAATAATACATACAGATATATGCGGTCCAATGAGTGTTGATGCTCGCGGCGGGTATCGTTATTTTCTGACCTTCACAGATGATTCGAGCAGATATGGGTATATCTACTTGATGAAACATAAGTCTGAAACATTTGAAAAGTTCAAAGAATTTTAGAGTGATGTGGAAAATCGTCGTAACAAGAAAATAAAGTTTCAACGATCTGATCGTGGAGGAGAATATTTGAGTTACGAGGTTGGTCTTCATTTGAAACAATGCGGAATAGTTTCGCAACTCACGCCACCCGGAACACCATAGCGTAATGGTGTGTCTGAACGTCGTAATCGTACTTTATTAGATATGATGCGATCTATGGTGTCTCTTACTGATTTACCGCTATCGTTTTGAGGTTATGCTTTAGAGACGGTTGCATTCACGTTAAATAGGGCACCATCTAAATCCGTTGAGACGACACCATATGAACTTTTGTTTGGCAAGAAACCCAAGTTGTCATTTCTTAAAGTTTGGGGCTGCGATGCTTATGTGAAAAAGCTTCAACCTGATAAGCTCGAACCCAAAACGGAGAAATGTGTCTTCATAGGATACCCAAAGGATACTGTTGGGTACACCTTCTATCACGGAAACGAAGGCAAGATATTCGTTGCTAAGAATGGATCCTTTCTAGAGAAGGAGTTTCTCTCGAAAGAAGTGAGTGGGAGGAAAGTAGAACTTGATGAGGTAACTGTACCTGCTCCCTTATTGGAAAGTAGTTCATCACAGAAATCAGTTCTAGTGATTCCTACACCAGTAAGTGAGGAAGCTGATGATAATGTTCATGAAACTTCTGATAAAGTTACTACCGAACTCGTAGGTCAACCAGAGTAAGATTTGCACCAGAGTGGTACAGTAATCCTATTCTGGAGGTCATGTTACTTGACCATGACAAACCTACGAACTATGAGGAAGCGATGATGAGCCCAGATTCCGCAAAATGGCTTGAGGCCATGAAATTTGAGATGGGATCCATGTATGAGAACAAAGTGTGGACTTTGGTTGACTTGCCCGATGATCGGCAGGCCATAAAGAAAAATGGATCTTCAACAAGAAGACTGACGCTGACGGTAATATTACTATCTACAAAGCTCGACTTGTTGCGAAAGGCTTTCGACAAGTTCAAGGAGTTGACTACGATGAGACCTTCTCACTCGTAGCGATGCTTAAGTACGTCCGAATCATGTTAGCAATTGCCGCATTTTATGATTATGAAATTTGGCAAATGGATGTCAAAACTGCATTCCTTAATGGATATCTTAAAGAAGAGTTGTATATGATGCAACCAGAAGGTTTTGTCTATCCAAAAGGTGCTAACAAAGTGTGTAAGCTCCAGCGATCCATTTATGGACTGTTGCAAGCATCTCGGAGTTGGAATATACACTTTGATAGTGTGATCAAAGCATACGGTTTTATACAGACTTTTGGAGAAGCCTGTATTTATAATAAAGTGAGTGGGAGCTCTGTAGCATTTATCATATTATATGTGGATGAACTATTGTTGATCGGAAATGATACTCAATTTTTGAATAGCATAAAAGGATACTTGAATAAGAATTTTCCAATGAAAGACCTCGGTGAAGCTGCTTATATATTGGGCATCAAGATCTATAGAGATAGATCAAGAAGCTTAATTGGACATTCACAAAGCACATACCTTGATAAAGTTTTGAATAAGTTCAAAATGGATCAAGCAAAGAAAGGATTCTTGCCTATGTTACAAGGTGTGAAGTAGAGTTAGACTCAATGCCCGACCACTCCAGAAGATAGAGAGAAAATGAAAGTCATTCCCTATGCTTCAGCCATAAGTTCTATCATGTATGCAATGCTGTGTACCAGACCTGATGTGTGCCTTGCTATTAGTTTAGCAGGGAGGTACCAAAGTAATCCAGGAGTGGATCATTGGACAGCGGTCAAGAACATCCTGAAATACCTGAAAAGGACTAAGGATATGTTTCTCATTTATGGAGGTGACAAAGAGCTCGTCGTAAATGGTTACGTCGACGCAAGCTTTGACACTGATCCGGATGACTCTAAGTCACAAACCAGATACGTATTTTTATTAAATGGTGGAGCTGTCAGTTGGTGCAGTTCCAAGCAGAGCGTTGTGGCAGGATCTATGTGTGAAGCAGAGTACATAGTTGCTTCGGAAGCAGCAAATGAAGGAGTTTGGATGAAGGAGTTCATATCCGATTTAGGTGTCATACCTAGTGCATCGTATCTAATGAAAATCTTTTGTGACAATATTGGTGCAATTGCCTTGGCAAAGGAATCCAGATTTCACAAGAGAACCAAGCACATCAAGAGACGCTTCAATTCCATCCGCGATCAAGTCAAGGAGGGAGATATAGAGATTTGCAAGATACATACGGATCTGAATGTTGCAGACCCGTTGAGTAAGCCTCTCTCACGAGCAAAACATGATCAACACCAAGACTCCATGGGTGTTAGAATCATTACTACGTAATCTAGATTATTGACTCTAGTGCAAGTGGGAGACTGAAGGAAATATGCCCTAGAGGCAATAATAAAGTTGTTATTTATATTTCCTTATATCATGATAAATTTTTATTATTCATGCTAGAATTGTATTAAGCGGAAACTTAGTACATGTGTGAATACATAGACAAACAGAGTGTCACTAGTATGCCTCTACTTGACTAGCTCGTTAATCAAAGATGGTTAAGCTTCCTAACCATAGACATGAGTTGTCATTTGATGAACGGGATCACGTCATTAGGGAATGATGTGATTGACTTGACCCATCCATTAGCTTAGCACTATGATCGTTTAGTTTGTTAATATTGCTTTCTTCATAAGTTATACATGTTCCTATGACTATGAGATTATGCAACTCCCAAATACCGGAGGAACACTTAGTGTGCTATAAAATGTCACAACATAACTGGGTGACTATAAAGATGCTCTACAGGTGTCTCCGATGGTGTTTGTTGAGTTGGCATAGATCGAGATTAGGATTTGTCACTCCGACTATCGGAGAGGTATCTCTGGGCCCTCTCGGTAATACACATCACTATAAGCCTGGCAAGCAATGTGACTAATGAGTTAGTTGCGGGATGTTGCATTACAGAACGAGTAAAGAGACTTGTCGGTAACGAGATTGAACTAGGCATGATGATACCGACGATCGAATCTTGGGCAAGTAACATACTGATGACAAAGGGAACAACGTATGTTGTTATGCGGTTTGAGCGATAAAGATCTTCGTAGAATATGTAGGAACCAATATGAGCATCCATGTTCCGCTATTGGCTATTGACCGGAGATGAGTCTCGGTCATGTCTACATAGTTCTCGAACCCGTAGGGTCCGCACGCTTAACGTTCGATGATGAAGAGTATTATGAGTTTATGCGTTTTGATGTAACGAAGGTAGTTCGGAGTCCCGGATGTGATCACGGACATGACGAGGAGTCTCGATATGGTCGAGACATAAATATTGATATATTGGAAGGTTATGTTTGGACACCGGAATGGTTTCAGATAAGTTCAGGCATTTACCGGAGTACCGGGGGGTTACCGGAACCCCCCGGGGGCTTAATGGGCCTACATGGGCTTTAGTGGAAGAGAGAGGAGAAGGCCAAGAGGAGGGTCACCCCCCAAGCCCAATCCGAATTGGGAGGGGGGCGTCCCCCTTTCCTTCCTCCCTTCTCTCCCTTCCTCCCCCTCCTATTAGGACTAGGAAAGGGGGAACCTACTCCTAGTAGGAGTAGGATTCCCCCCCTTAGGGGGCGCACCATGAGGGCCGGCCAGCCCCCTCCTCCACCCCTTTATATACGGGGAAGGGGGCACCTCATAGACACACAAGTTGATTGTTAAGCCGGTGCGGTGCCCCCCTCCGCATATTTCCACCTCGGTCATATCATTGTAGTGCTTAGGCGAAGCCCTGCGTCAGTAACTTCATCACGCCGTCGGGCTGACAAAACTCTCCCTCAGCCTCAGCTGGATCAAGAGTTCGAGGGACGTCACCGAGCTAAACGTGTGTAGATCGCGGAGGTGTCGTGCGTTCGGTACTTGATCGGTTGGATAGCGAAGATGTTCGACTACATCAACCGCGTTACTTAACGCTTCCGCTTTCGGTCTACAAGGGTACGTAGACACACTCTCCCCTCTCATTGCTATGCATCTCCTAGATAAATCTTGCGTGATCGTAGGAATTTTTTTGAAATACCGCGTTCTCCAACATCAGGGCATCATCTGGACAAGTGCACCAAGCCCAAGAGCTATTTTATCTGCAAAATGGTTACCCACAAGGTTGACAATTGCCCTATCATAAGGAAGCCACATAGCTCTGCTAGATATGTGGGAAGCGCTACCCCTAGGTTAGGTTTCTATCACATTGATCCGCCTGAAGATAATGCTCAATACCATGGTTCTTTGAAAAATGTGGGAATTGTTCTTGTCGGTATCAAAACCGGAGGATCTCGGGTAGGGGGTCCCGAACTGTGCGTCTAAGGCGGATGGTAACAGGAGACGGGGGACACGATGTTTACCCAGGTTCTGGCCCTCTCGATGGAGGTAATACCCTACGTCCTGCTTGATTGATCTTGATGATATGAGTATTATGATCACCCACAAGTATAGGGGATCTATCGTAGTCCTTTTGATAAGTAAGAGTGTCGAACCCAACGAGGAGCAGAAGGAAATGATAAGCGGTTTTCAGCAAGGCATTCTCTGCAAGTACTAAAATAAGTGGTAACAGATAGTTTTGTGATAAGATAATTTGTAACGAGCAACACGTAACAAAAGTAAATAAAGTGCAGCAAGGTGGCCCAATCCTTTTGTAGCAAAGGACAGGCCTAGACAAACTCTTATATAAGGAAAAGCGCTCCCGAGGACACATGGGAATATCGTCAAGCTAGTTTTCATCACGTTCATATGATTCGCGTTCGGTACTTTGATAATTTGACATGTGGGTGGACCGGTGCTTGGGTGCTGTTCTTACTTGAACAAGCATCCCACTTATGATTAACCTCTATTGCAAGCATCCGCAACTACAACAAAAGTATTAAGGTAAACCTAACCATAGCATGAAACATATGGATCCAAATCAGCCCCTTATGAAGCAACGCATAAACTAGGGTTTAAGCTTCTGTCACTCTAGCAACCCATCATCTACTTATTACTTCCCAATGCCTTCCTCTAGGCCCAAATAATGGTGAAGTGTTATGTAGTTGACGTTCACATAACACCACTAGAGGCTAGACAACATACATCTTATCAAAATATCGAACGAATACCAAATTCACATGACTACTAATAGCAAGACTTCTCCCTTGTCCTCAGGAACAAACGTAACTACTCACAAAGCATATTCATGTTCATAATTAGAGGGGGTAATAATATGCATAAAGGATCTGAACATATGATCTTCCACCAATTAAACCAACTCGCATCAACTACAAGGAGTAATTAACACTACTAGCAACCTACTAGCACCAATCCCGGACTTGGAGACAAGAATTGGATACAAGAGATGAACTAGGGTTTTGAGATGAGATGGTGCTGATGAAGATGTTGATGGAGATTGCCCTCTCCTGATGAGAGGAGTGTTGGTGATGACGATGGTGATGATTTCCCCCTCCTGGAGGGAAGTTTCCCCAGCAGAACAGCTCTGCTGGAACCCTAGATTGGTTCCGCCTCGTGGCGGCGGAGTTTCTTCCCGAAAGGTTGCTTCTTGTTTTTTTCTCGATGAAAGACTTCATATAGCAGAAGATGGTCATCGGAGAGCCACCAGGGGGCCCACGAGGTAGGGGGCGCGCCCTAGGGGGGGCGCCCCCACCCTCGTGGAAAGGGTGTGGGCCCCCTGGTCTTCATCTTTGGCGAGGATTTTTCATTATTTATTATAAGGTATTCCGTGGAGTTTCAGGACTTTTGGAGTTGTGCAGAATAGGTCTCTAATATTTGCTCCTTTTCCAGCCCAGAATTCCAGCTGCCGGCATTCTCCCTCCTTATGTAAACCTTGTAAAATAAGAGAGAACAGCCATAAGTATTGTGACTTAATGTGAAATAACAGCCCATAGTGCAATAAATGTTGATATAAAAGCATGATGCAAAATGGACGTATCAACTCCCCCAAGATTAGACCTCGCTTGTCCTCAAGCGAAAGCCGATAACAATAAATATGTCCCCATGTTTAGAGGTAGAGGCGTCGACAAAAATAAAATATGGACACGAGGGCATCATGATTATTCTCATAACAGCAACATATATAGATATTGTCATATGATTACTTATGTTCAAGTGATGATCTATTCACAATGCAAAAGTATGAATCAGAAACCTTATTGAGAACCAACAAACTATAACCTCGGTCATTGAAACAATTGCAATTTATCATAACATCAGAAAGAGTCTATGTCAGAGCTAAAAAGCAAGTCCACATACTCAACTATCATCTAGTCCTTCATAATTGCTAACACTCGCGCAATACTTGTGGTTACGGAGTTTTAATCGGACACAGAGAAAGATAGGGGCTTATAGTTTCGCCCCACAACCTTTTACCTCAAGGGTAATGTCAACAATAATAACTCATGCCCCCCTACATCCAATTAGATATATCTATCAGGATCTTTCCAACACACTGTGCTTGCCAAAGGATAAAATGTAAAAAGGAAAGGTGAAGATCACCATGACTCTTGCATAAGGTAGAAGATAATAATAAAAGATAGGCCCTTTGCAGAGGGAAGCAGAGGTTGCCATGCGCTTTTATGGTTGGATGCACAAAATCTTAATGCGAAAGAGCGTCACTTTATATTGCCCCTTGTGATATGAACCTTTATTATGCAGTCCGTTGCTTTTATTACTTCCACATCACAAGATCGTATAAAGCTTATTTCTCCCACACTAATCATACATATTTAGAGCAATTTTATTGCTTTGCACCGATGACAACTTACTTGAAGGATCTTATTCAATCCATAGGTAGATATGGTGGACTCTCATGGCAAAACTGGTTTAAGGGTATTTGGAAGCACAAGTAGTATCTCTACTTGGTGCTGAGAATTTGGCTAGCATGAAGGGGAGAGGCAAGCTCAACATGTTGGATGATCCATGACAACATACTTTATCTCAGATATAAGGAAACATAACCCATTACGTTGTCTTCCTTGTCCAACATCAACTCTTTAGCATGTCATATTTTGATGAGTGCTCCCAATCATAAAAGATGTCAATAATAGTATATTTATATGTGAAACCTCTCTTTCCTTATTACTTCCTATTAATTTCAACGATGACCAAAGCTATGTCTGCCAACTCCCAACAAATTTTAATCATCACACTCTTTCTATGTGTAGTCATTACTATCAATAAGATCAATATGAACTTTTGTTTCTTCTTATTCTTTTTTTCTTTTCTATTATTCACCCAAGATCGTAGCAAGAAAATCAAGCCCTTGACTCAACACTAATCTTTATTATATAGCTCACGGACTCGATTACATAGAGAGATCATAAGGCAAAACTCAAAACTAGATCATGCCATAAACTTTATTCTACTAGATCAAAATACTACTAATAGGATTGAACTAAGGAAAATGGTAAAGATAGGAGTTGTGATTGTGATACGATACCGGGGCACCTCCCCCAAGCTTGGCAGTTGCCAAGGGGAGTGCCCATACCCATGTGATTATATCTCCTTGGTTGGTGAAGAAGGTGGAGGTGTTGTTGATGATGCGGGCTTGTCATCCATCTTCCAAGGCATAGGTTCACCATCATAGAAGGATGATCGAGTCTCTGGAATCCTCGAATCTGCAGCCAAACTCATTCTTTTGAATCTATATTCATACTCACAGTTTTGGTTTTGCAGGTCATAGATTTGGGCTTGGAGGTGCTCGATCTTCTCATGTAGCTTGAAGATGGTCTCCTCGGTGTTCTTGGCATCCGGCTTATAGTTGTTAGTGAACTACGTGAGCATCGTGTGGCTAGCGTTGATTCCACGCTCCACCATCCCCTAGCACTTGAAAACTTGTTGGTCCATTGCTTCGAGCCTCGTCTCCACGCTTCCGGTTCCCTTTGGTCCCTCAGCATCGCGGATGTGCAGCAACCCATCACGCATCTCAATGGTTTGAGGGTGTCGCAACACCTCCGCGAGGTAAGGGTTGATGACTGAGGGAGTCCTGGATTAGGGGGTGTTCGGATAGCCGGACTATACCTTCAGCCGGACTCCTGGACTATGAAGATACAAGATTAAAGACTCCGTCCCGTGTCCGGAAGGGACTTTCCTTGGCGTGGAAGGCAAGCTTGGCGATACGGATATGAAGATCTCCTACCATTGTAACCGACTTTGTGTAACCCTAACCCTCTCCGGTGTCTATATAAACCGGAGGGTTTTAGTCCGTAGGACAACGTACACAACAACAATCATACCATAGGCTAGCTTCTAGGGTTTAGCCTCTTTGATCTCGTGGTAGATCTACTCTTGTACTACCCATATCATCAATATTAATCAAGCAGGACGTAGGGTTTTACCTCCATCGAGAGGGCCCGAACCTGGGTAAAACTTCGTGTCCCTTGCCTCCTGTTACCATCCATCCTAGACACACAGTTCGGGACCCCCTACCCGAGATCCGCCGGTTTTGACACCGACATTGGTGCTTTCATTGAGAGTTCCTCTGTGTCATCGCCGTCAGGCTCGATGGCTCCTACGATCATCAATAGCGATGCAGTCCAGGGTGAGACCTTCCTCCCCGGACATATCTTCGTCTTCGGCGGCTTCGCACTGCGGGCCAATTCACTTGGCCGTCTGGAGCAGATCGAAAGCTACGCCCCTGGCCGTCAGGTCAGATTTGGAAGTTTAAACTACACGGCTGACATCCGCGGGGACTTGATCTTCGACATATTCGAGCCACTGCCGAGTGCGCCGCACTGTCCCGACGAGCATGATCTAGCTCTGCCGCCGAACAGTGCCCTGGAGGCCGCACCCACATCAGCTTCGACCCTTAATTCGGAGCCAACTATGCCGATCGAGGATGGGCGGTTGGACGCCACCTTGGGGGCTGCGATCCCAACGGCGATTGAGCCGAACACCAGCCCCGTACTCCGCGAGACTCATGACTCCAAGAAGCCGGACTCCTCTCCGGACTCCGAACCCTCCGCGCCCCTGCCGATCGAATCCGATTGGGCGCCGATCATGGAGTTTACTGCCGTGGACATCTTTCAGCACTCGCCTTTTGGCGATATCCTGAAGACACTGAAGTCTCTCTCTTTATCAGGACAGCCCTGGCCGGACTACAGTGAGCAAGGTTGGGGTACGGACGATGAAGAAATTCAAAGCCCACCCACCACCCACTTTGTAGCCACTATCGACGACTTAACCGACATGCTCGACTTCGACTCCGAAGACATCGACGGTATGGACGCCGATGAAGGAGATGATGAAGAACCAGCGCCTACCAGGCCCTGGAAAGCCACCTCGTCATATGACATATACATGGTGGACACCCCAAAAGAAGGAGATGGCGATGGAACAACGGAGGATGACCCCCCCCCCCAAGAAACAACCTAAGTGCCGGCGTCAGCGGCGCCGCTCAAAATCCCGCCAAAACAAATACAATGATTCCAGCACGGGAGATAATAATACTCCGGAAAGTGCCGAAGAAAACCCCCTCCAGCAAGATTTAGCACAGGAGGATGGAGAAACCAGCCCTCTTGAGAGAGCGGCATATAGAGAGGTCGAGGACGATAATTATATGCCTCCCTCCGAAGATGAGGCAAGCCTCAACAACGACGAATTCATCGTGCCAGAGGATCCCGTCGAGCAAGAGCGTTTTCAACGCAGGCTTATGGCCATGGCAAAAAGCCTAAAGAAAAAAACAGCAATAGCTTAGAGCTGATCAAGATTTGCTAGTCGACAGATGGACTGAAGTCCTTGCGGCCGAAGAGCATAAACTCAAACGCCCCTCCAAGAGCTACCCAAAGCGCAGGTTGCTACCCCGATTAGAGGAGGAAGCACTTGATGCGGCTGACCGGCCACCTCGTGGCCGCGACAGAGAGGCCTCTCGGCCCTCCACTCAAGCCGCACCCCGTACCAAGGCATGGGAATATGCGCCGGACTTACGAGATATGTTGGAGGACAAGGCAAGGCAAACAAGATCGATCTACGGATCGCAGGGGCGCCCCATGGCTCGAGACGGTAACCGTCACCCCGGCCACAAATTCGGCAGGGCCGAACACAGTAGACAAAGCTCATTGGAGCTACGTCATGATATAGCCCAGTACAGAGGCGCCGCACACCCACTATGCTTCACAGACGAAATAATGGATCATCAAATCCCCGAGGGTTTCAAACCTGTAAACATCGAATCATATGATGGCACAACAGATCCTGCGGTATGGATCGAGGATTATCTCCTTCATATCCACATGCCCCGCGGCGATGATTTCCACGCCATCAAATACCTCCCACTCAAGCTTAAAGGACCAGCTCGGCATTGGCTTAACAGCTTGCCAACAGGATCAATCATTTGTTGGGAGGACCTGGAAGCCGCATTCCTCGACAATTTCCAGGGCACTTATGTGCGACCCCCAGGCGCCGATGACCTAAGTCACGTAATTCAGCAGCCAGAGGAATCGGCCAGGCAATTCTGGACACGGTTCCTAACAAATAAAAATCAAATAGTCGACTGTCCGGACGCTGAGGCCCTAGCTGCCTTCAAGCACAATATCCGTGACGAGTGGCTGGCCCGGCACCTTGGACAGGAAAAGCCAAAATCTATGGCAGCACACACGACACTCATGACCCGCTTTTGCGCGGGAGAAGACAGCTGGCTTGCTCGTAGTAACAATATGACCAAGAACCCTGGTAATTCGGACACCAGGGACAGTAGTGGCAGGTCGCGTCACAACAAGCAGAAGCGCCGCATTAACGGCGACAATGCTGAGGATACGGCAGTTAATGCCGGATTCAGAGGCTCTAAATCCGGTCAGCGGAAAAAGCCATTCAAAAGGAATCCTAGGGGCCCGTCCAGTTTGGACCGAATACTTGACCGCTTGTGCCAGATACATGGCACCCCCGAAAAGCCGGCCAATCACACCAACAGGGATTGTTGGGTGTTCAAGCAGGCAGGCAAGTTAAACGCCGAAAATGAAGACAAGGAGCTGCATAGCGATGACGACGAGGAGCCCCGGCCGCCGAACAACAGTGGACAAAAGGGTTTTCCCCCACAAGTGCGGACGGTGAACATGATATACGCAACCCACGTCCCCAAAAGGGAGCGGAAGCGCGCGTTAAGGGACGTATACGCGGTAGAGCCAGTCGCCCCAAAGTTCAACCCATGGTCCTCCTGCCCGATCACCTTTGATCGAAGGGACCATCCCACTAGCATCCGTCATGGCGGATTCGCTGCATTTGTTCTAGACCCAATTATTGACGGATTTCATCTCACTAGAGTCCTTATGGACAGCGGCAGCAGCCTGAACCTGCTTTACCAGGATACAGTGCGGAAAATGGGCATAGATCCCTCGAGGATTAAGCCCACCAAAATGACCTTTAAAGGCGCAATACCAGGTGTAGAGGCCAACTGTACAGGCTCAGTCACACTTGAAGTGGTCTTCGGATCTCCGGATAATTTCCGAAGCGAGGAGTTAATCTTCAACATAGTCCCGTTCCGCAGTGGTTATCACGCACTGCTCGGGCGAACCGCATTCGCCAAGTTCAATGCGGTACAACACTACGCATACCTTAATCTCAAGATGTCAAGCCCTCGAGGAGTAATTACGGTCAATGGAAACACCGAACGCTCCCTCTGAACGGAGGAGCACACGGCGGCCCTTGCAGCGGAAGTACAAAGCAGCCTCACCAAGCAGTTCTCCAGTCCGGCCACTAAACGACCGGACACCGTCAAGCGCGCCCGGAGTAACCTATAATAAGATCGCCTGGCCCGATCTGAGCAGGCGTAGCAATGCGGCCCCAACCCCAACCCTCGCAAAAAGGCGACGCCAGTACTTCGCGTACATAACTACGCTCTAGAGATACCATGGGTACAGGGGGAGGGGCACAGTCACCCCACGCCAGAAACACGGCTTAAACTGTACCAGGGGCTGCCGATTTTTTAATTTTCTCTTACTTTCAGGACTCAATCCTTTGGAAGGCCTGTTCGGCAGTTCAATTGCCGCACAAACGATGCAAGAACCAAGGAAGCAGACAAGCCACGGAACTCTCAGGTGGTCTCTATCACGAGCAGTATACTTGTTCCGCATACTATTCCACAGCTTGCCCCTGGAACGGACATGTTAACTAGTCCAACCTTTCACTTATCGCATTATTTGTATCGTTCTGCTTTGATCACAGCCCTTTTTAATAAACAATGCATAGCTTTCGTCTATTTTTGCATTACCTTTTTTCTTTATATATGTTCCTTAACGACATGTTGCACCCGTACACGTTGGTATGGCCAAAATGCGCCAGGGGCTTTAGTACCCCTCAATATGGTGTGAGAAGTCCGAACACTTTAACAAGTGCGGCACCCCGAACTTATAGCATTATATGCATCGGCTCTGAATCATGTCTTGGGTCAATAGTTGGGTTTGCCTGGCTCCTATGTTTTGGTGCCTTACGTTCCGCTATATCGGCTAAGGTAGCACTAGGAGAACCACTGCGATTGTGCCCCAGTTGAGTTGGGTCGAGCATCTCAGTGGAGAAAGCTAAAACTGACTGTCATGATGAAGCGAGAGCTGGTCGCTGTTCGAGAGGTTTTTCGAGTCCCTAAAGACTTATGCCGCTTAGGGCGAGGAGCCGGCTCTGTCCGGCCAAGGCGTGGATAGCGCCCCGAACTCGGTCTTTCGAATACCAGGGGCTTCGCCGAAATTTAAAATTATAGAATTCTATGGCTAAGTGAGTGCTTTCACGCATTATAGTCCGATTGCCTTGTCGTTGGGCTGAGCGCCTCCCTCGAAGGACCCAAACATGGGAAAAAGAGCGCTCAGGTTTATCCCCGAACACCCCAGCACTAGCGGCACGGGGGCAGAAGCCGACGACTTGCCATCTCTCAAAATTGATAAACAGCCGCACAGAAGGTAATATTTTAAATTCCAACAGCATTGCTTAGCGCATATGAACAAGTTTTCAGCGCACAGGATAAAATGAGCAAGTTTCACTCAAAAATTACATCCCTAGAACATTCATCCACCACAAGGCAGGCACCCTTCAGAACATCCTTATAGTAATTCTCGGGCTTGCGATGCACTTTCCCGGCGGTGGCCCGTCCTTCACAAGCTTCTCAGCATCCAGCTTGCCCCAGTGCACCTTAGCACGGGCAAGGGCCCTACGGGCACCTTCAATGCAGACGGAGCGCTTGATGACTTCGAGCCTTGGACAGGCCTCCACCAGCCGCCGCACCAGCCCGAAATAGCTCCCAGGCAGAGCCCCTCCAGGCCACGGCCGAACAATGAGGCCCTTCATGGCCTGTTTGGCCGCCTTGTGGAGCTCGACCAGTTGCTTCAGTTGGTCGCTCAGGGGCACGGGGTGTCCGGCCTCAGCATACTGAGACCAGAACACCTTCTCTGTCGAGCAGCCCTCCTCAGCTCGATAGAATGCGGCGGCATCGGACACACTCCAAGGAAGATCTGCGAACGCTCCTGGAGAGCTCCGGATTCGGGTAAGTAACAAGTAACTCACGTTTATGTGTTTGCTTTGCATAAACAATGCCTTACCCGCCGCTATCTTCTTCACCTCATCCAACTCCTGGAGGGTCTTCTGGGATTCGGCCTTGGCAGACTTGGAATTTTCAATATCCACCGCGAGCTCGGACGCTCGCGTCTTTGAGTCAAGCTCCAAACTCTCATGTTTTCCATGAGAGCCTGGAGCTCTTGCCGTACCTTGCCAACCTCGGCCTCATACTTCTCCCGCTCGGTGTGCTCCGAGGCCGCCCTCTTCTTGGCCTCGACCAGTGCTTTCTTAAGGGTCGCCACTTCAGACGTGGCCCCTACAATAGCCACGATAATCCTGTCATTCTTTGCAATTGCACCTTTTTATATATATTTAAAAACAAGGTATTTCTTACCTTCATGGTCCTCGAGCTGCTTCTTGGCACGCCCGAGCTCTTGCTCGGACCACTCGAGGTTCTGCTTTAGTGTGTCCACTTCCGCAGTCAGTGCGGCGGACGCAAGCAGGGAAGCCTGCATACGCATATTGACTCATTTTTGTTAGACTCCTGCGAATTTTATTTGATCCTCTATTCGGATTTTCTTCCCGAACGCCAAACAGAGCATCAGGGGCTACTGTCTATGC
The DNA here is from genome assembly GCF_056163025.1 of Triticum urartu. Lineage (NCBI taxonomy): Eukaryota > Viridiplantae > Streptophyta > Magnoliopsida > Poales > Poaceae > Triticum > Triticum urartu. Next base: position 416,265,551 of record NC_141877.1, on the reverse strand, counting down.
GGTAATATTATGTACACATTCTTTACTTACCTCAAAGCCTGTTGAAAGGCTAGTACAAGCTTCGGCCAGTCCGCTCTTGGCGGACTGAACCTTCTGGACCACCGCACTCATAATAGTGTGGTGCTCCTCATCGATGGAGGCGCCTTGGAGCGCCTCCAACATATTGTCCGGCGCCTCCGGTTGGACGGGGGCCACCGACACGGTGGGCTTGCTCCTCTTGGAAGGAGGTCCCCCGCCGGACTCTGGAACCTTTGAAGGTTTCAGAGCGGTGTCCGGCCTAGAGCCGGACTTGGAGCCCTGGGGGGTTTCATCCCCTTTACTCCTGGAGTTCGGGAGGTCGCCTTGCGGCGCCTCCAGGACCACCTCCTCCTGGCTTGGAACCTGTTGGGACAACACTTCGGTGTCGTCCGTAGGGAGGGGGGAGGAAGCCGTCGGAAGCGAGTTCACATCTGACGAGTCCAGTGAACCGCTCGACGACGCGTCGAGCCGGTCTTTGGGTGGGTTGCATAAACATATTTGACATAAGGAAAAGCTGTGCAATAAACGAATACTATGAATTACTCTGGTATCCGGATACTTATGATTTTGCCAGGGGCTTGGCCCTGGGCTGCCACTCCTGTCGGAGTAATCGACCACGGGTACCCCGAGGACGGCAAGACGATATTTCAAGACATCGGGGCTAGCAAAGCCCCTCAGTCCGACTGTCCGGCCGCTCCTGCCGGCTCCCCGTCCGACTGCTCTGCACGGCTGGCCGCCGACTGCCGGCTGCCGACTACGCCAACCAGCCGGCTGCCGACTGCACCAACCAGCTGGCTGCCGACTGCAGCCCGAAGCGACATCGACAAGACACCGACGAGACGGCCATACCTTGGACGAGACAACTGTACAGCGACGATATCATCTACAGTGTATCTGTCCCTGGGCGCTGTTTTATAAAGTGCACCAGGGACAAAGAGACATGCACATCATGTACATGGGCATGGTGCCCCATGCCCACTTGCCCCCACGCCACTACCTAGCTTAGGTAGTAAGCTACCACCATGCCTATATAAGGCACGCATCCATCCATCCATGGACTCACACACACTCACGGCCACAAGCCATGGCCATACATGGCCGGCCACTAGCATGCCTCGAATAGGCATATACCAGATCAGATGCACTGGGCACTGATCCCAGATACAGCTCCAAGAGCACTTTGTACCCGATGTACACCCCAGATAGATACACTCAGACATGCAGCAATAGGAGTATTATCTCTACGGAGAGCTCCGAAGCTGGGTAAACCACCGCGTGCTACTCGCATACCCGCTCCCGGGCCTATCAGCAGCAGTCTTACCCACACACTAAGCCCTTGTGGCATCTGTCGACTCGCAAGCCCCCCGTGAGAAATACCACGACAGTTGGCGCCCACCGTGGGGCGGTACTACTACTACGCTACCACGCTGCTGCTGGTTTCGCTGTCCGGGCGGGACCCTTTTTTTCATCGCCTCCGCCGCGGCGTCGCGCCGTCTCTCCGGTAGCGCTCGGGGCTCGACTTCGACCCGCCCCCGGAGTGGCCGTGCGGGACGGCGCACCCTCGCCGTCGGCTTCGCCATCTTCGTCATCACCAACGCAGCGCCAGCCGTCCGTCCACGCGCATGCCCCGCGCGGTGCCTCGTTTCGGTCGGCCGTGTCCATCCACGCGCGGCTTGCGTCTGCTCCTCTCCGCGCTGCGCTGTGCTCCGGCCGAAACGCGCGTCGCTCCTCCATATACCATCTGCTTGCAAGCCGGCTAGATGCAAGTCAACCGTGGTCATACACTACCCATACACCATTCGTATATAGGCTGTACACTTCCCAGACGCAAGCAAGATATGCCTAGTACACTGCTCGTACTCATTCAGATAACTTGCTGGCTGAATGCTACCCATACTATGGCTCGACTTCAACCACGGCAACATCGAGGGCAGCCTCCCATCGGAGCTCGGCCTCTTCTGCGACCTCGTGCTGCTTCGCCTCAACCCCGAGCGCTCCCCCGAGCGCCTCCTGCACGCACCTCCGCCTGCTCCCCGGGGCCGCGTCCTCCCGGCCGCATCGCGCCGCTGACCCTGCGCTCAGCCGCCTCGTGGCGCGCTCCTTCCAGCGCCTGCCGGCTCCACCGCCGCACCTTCGGCTCGGCCGCCTGCTGGCCACGCACGCTCGGCGGGTGGGCCGGCTCCGCCTCCCGCTGCTGTCCCATGCCGGGTCCGCGATGGCCTCGCGCCGCCTCCCTAGACCGGCCGTCTGCTCCGTCGGGCCGCCTCCCCGCGTTGCCCTCGCGCCGCCTCCCCGGACCGGCCCCGCCTGCTCCGCCGAGCCGCCTCCCTACGTTGGCTCCGCACCGCCTACGCGGTATCCGAATCTCGGGGGCTTGTAGGATCTAGAAGTAGATGTGTCTAGAGGGGGGTGATTAGACACTTAGTGCTAAAGTTGCAATTTTTAAGCTTTTTCGGTTTAAGTGGAGTTTAGGCACAATTTCAACACACACAATACATATCAAGCAAGCATGCAAAGAGTATATGAGCAGCGGAATGTAAAGCATGCAACTTGCAAGAATGTAAAGAGAAGGGTTTGGAGAATTCAAACGCAATTGAAGACACGGATGTTTTTCCCGTGGTTCGGATAGGTGGTGCTATCCTACATCCACGTTGATGGAGACTTCAACCCACGAAGGGTAACGGTTGCGCGAGTCCACACAGGGCTCCACCCACGAAGGGTCCACGAAGAAGCAACCACCCACAAAGGGTCCACGAAGAAGCAACCTTGTCTATCCCACCATGGCCATCGCCCACACAGGACTTGCCTCACTAGCGGTAGATCTTCACGAAGTAGGCGATCTCCTTGCCCTTACAAACTCCTTGGTTCAACTCCACAATCTTGTCAAAGGCTCCCAAGTGACACCTAGCCAATCTAGGAGACACCACTCTCCAAGAAGTAACAAATGGTGTGTAGGTAATGAACTCCTTGCTCTTGTGCTTCAAATGATAGTCTCCCCAACACTCAACTCTCTCTCATAGGATTTGGATTTGGTGGAAAGAAGGTTTGAGTGGAAAGCAACTTGGGAAGGCTAGAGATCAAGATTCATATGGTAGGAATGGAATATCTTGGTCTCAACACATGAGTAGGTGGTTCTCTCTCAGAACATATGAGTTGGAATGGTGTGTGCGTTCTGATGGCTCTCTCATCGAATGAGAAGGAGGTGGAGGGGTATATATAGCCTCCACACAAAATCCAACCGTTACACAGTTTTCCAATCTCGGTTGGACCGAATCAATAAACTCGGTCGGACCAAAAATGTAAACCTAGTGACCGTTAGTGATTTCGGTGGGACCGACTGGATCAACTCGGTGGGACCGATGTGCTAGGGTTAGGGTAAATCCAAAACTCGGTTTGACCGATTACTCAAACTCGGTGGGAGCGATGTGCTAGGGTTAGGGTAAATCCAAAACTCGGTTTGACCGATTACTCAAACTCGGTGGGACCGATTTGGGTAATAAGTGAAACTGAGATTTGGTCAAGCAAACTCGGTGGGACCGATTGCATATCTCGGTGGGACCGAGAATATTGTAATGGGTAACAGAGAGTTTGCAAGCCCATCTTGGTGAGACCGAGATCCCATCGGTGAGACCGAACTGATTAGGGTTTGGCAGTGGCTTATGACAAGTGAAACTCGGTGGCGCCGGATAGGAAGAATCGGTAGGACCGAGTTTGGCTTAGGGTTTAGGTCATATGTGGATATGGGAAAGTAGTTGAGGATTTTGGAGCATATCATTAAGCACATGAAGCAAGAGGCTCATTAAGCAACACCTCATCCCTCCTTGATAGTATTGGCTTTTCCTAAAGACTCAATGTGATCTTGGATCACTAAAATATAAAATGAAGAGTCTTGAGCTTGAAGCTTTAGCCAATCCTTTTTCCTTAGCATCTTGAAGGAGTTCCCACAACCTTTAGTCCATGCCACTCCATTGTTGAACTTATCTGAAACATGCTAGATCGAAATGTTAGTCCAACAAGAGATATGTTGTCATCAATTATCAAAACCACCTAGGGAGCACTTGTGCTTTCAATCTCCCCCTTTTTGGTAATTGATGGCAACATACATCAAAGCTTTGGATAAAGATATAAAGAACAGCAAGTAAAGCTTTGGAAGGACATGTAACAAGCATAGGCTCCCCCTTCATGTATGCACTCATGTAATTATGAAATAAAGAGGCATGTGAGAGCATAACCATGACAGAGTAGGCAAAGTGTTACATGCATCTTGGCCATATGCATCAGAGCAAAAGATTATCAAGGAAAATACCTTCATGCTCTTGAGTCCTTCTTGCAAACAGTATGTACATAAGCAAGAACTCCTCATACTCATGATTTTGATGGATATACTTACCTTGTGGTCTTGAGTTGGCTTAGGATGGAATGAACCTGCACAAACAAGGTTAGATAACACAGGTATATCCACTAGCCAGAGCAAACAAAAGAAACCACAAGAATACCAAGACTGGGATGACATGTAGAGAGTGAGTACAAGGTACCACATAGAATTCAACATGTTCCCAAGAATAAAGATATGCAATGAATTTGACTGATTTATTTTCCTTAGGTGTCTTGCTCCCCCTGAATCCGATGGGATATTGGGAGAAGATAGGAAACAGAAAATCAGAGCTGAAGGATATGAATAGAACTAAATTCAAATAAGTTCATATGAACATGTCTTTCCCCCAAAAAGACATGTGGCATCTCTCCTCTTGAACATCAATCATCTGGGATCCTTGAGTATTCTCTCCCCCTTAGTACTTTCTCCTTTGTAGGTGATAAGCTTTTGATGTGATCTCTCTCTCTCTCTCTGATGATAAGCTTTGATGTGATGTGATCTCTCTCTCCCCCTTTGACATCAATTTCCAAGAAGGTTTTTCCTGGAATCCGTCGAATAGGTTTGGTCCTTGAGATTCAGTACAAAGTAGTGAATAAAATTGTGATGCTTGTAGAGGATAAGATTCATTGAGTGGAGCTGGGTCAGACGAAATATTAAATATGTGGCAAACTGTTTTTCCTTTTGTGAAATCGGTGGCACCGAGTGGCATGTTTCGGTAGTACCGAAGGGATTCGGTTGGACCGAGAATAGCTATTCGGTGAAACCGAGTTCATCACAGAGAGAAACACTTGTCACCGCAGCTCACTAGTCAAGTAAGATCTCACAAAGATTTGCAATGAATTAGCTGAAAGATTTGCAAGGAATTTGATGCAGAAATATGCAGAACAAAAACAAAGAGAAAAGAGTGAAAGTTTCTAGATGAATTTTTTTTTGAAAAAGAAAGAGACAAATATGCAAGGGACAAATGCAATAACTCAGAAAAGAACACAAGAGAACTTCATCTAGAATTGGGCGGTGACATAGTCACCTATGTTAGAGTATATTGACTTAGGAGTCAAGTGAGAACACTTGACCATAGGTCATACTTATCGTCTAGGCTCAAAATGGGGTTACCATTTTTTGTTTAAGCATCTTGATGTATTCACATCTTATTGAGTTGCTTTGACTCATGTCTTGGAGTAAAGCTTCTCTAAGATGGAATAACATACCTTGGGTGGTGATGTGGTTCTTGCTCATGTAGTTGAAATTGTGTGGGTGCTCAAGGTTGATGTAGCTCATCGAGAGTTGGGAGCACCATTTGGAGTTTGAGTTCATCTACCTACATGGGTTAGTTCTTGCAAAGAAAAGCACTTGTGCATACAAAAATGACAATCATGAAGTTTAATATAGAGTTTGTCAAAGGATATGTTTGAATGGTTTTGTGCTTCCTTGTCTTCAACCACTATTGTGTAGAGTCTTGGTGATGTAGAGATTGCTCAAGATATGAGTGAGTCGCAATCTCATGGAATTAGATTCAACCAAGCACCTACATGGGTTAGACAACATGCAAGGTGCAAATATATCCAAGACATAGGATAGTTATCATAAGAGATATATCATGGATTAGTCATAAGCTCATGTCTTGCATGTATCCAGTGGAGTTTCTACTCCAAGTTCGAAGCATAAATGATGTTCAATTCTCCTCTCAACCTGCAAAACGCTTTCTCATCAAGTGGTTTAGTGAATATATCCGCTAATTTCTTATTAGTGCGAACATGCTTAAGATTGATGTCACCCTTAGCAACATGATCTCGAATGAAATGATGACGAACTTCAATATGCTTAGTTCGAGAATGTTGTACAGGATTATGACCAATTTTGATAGCACTTTCATTGTCACAAAGCAGTGGAACATGTTTCACATAAATCCCTAATCTTTAAGAGTTTGGGTCATCCAAAGTAATTGAGCACAACATGAACCAGCGACAATGTATTCCGCTTCGGCGGTGGATAAGGATACTGAGTTTTGTTTCTTGGAAGACCAAGACACAAGAGATCTACCAAGAAATTGACAAGTACCCGAAGTGGACTTTCTATCAACCTTGTCTCCGGCATAATCCGAGTCAGAATAGCCAACAAGATCAAAAGAAGACCCCTTAGGATACCAAATGCCAAAATTTGGTGTATGGATTAAATATCTCACTATCCTTTTCACAGCCTTAAGATGACAATCTTTAGGAGCAGCTTGATATCGTGCACACATGCACACACTTAGCATAATATCGGGACATGAAGCACATAGGTATAACAATGAACCAATCATAGAGCGATAAACCTTTTGATCAACCGGTTCACCATCTTTGGTCAAATCATTATGTCCACTAGTAGGCATGGGTGTAGACATACCTTTGCATTCTTGCATATTGAACTTCTTGAATAAGTCCTTGGTGTACTTTGTTTGAGAGACAAATGTACCTTCCTTAGTTTGCTTGATTTTCAACCCGAGAAAGCATTTGAGTTCACTCATCATAGACATCTCAAACTTCTCTGACATTAGCTTTCCAAACTTTTCACTAAAGAGAGGGTTAGTTGAACCAAATATGATATCATCAACATAAATTTGGCATACAAATAGTTCTCCATTAACCCTTTTAGTAAAAAGAGTAGAATCAATTTTACCAATTTCAAAACCACTTATAGTAAGGAACTTGGTCAAGCATTTATACCATGCTCTAGGAGCTTGTTTAAGACCATAAAGAGCTTTGTGAAGTTTGTAAACATGATTTGGTTTCTTAGGATTGATAAAGCCGGGAGGTTGTTTGACATAAACTTCCTCCTCTATTTCGCCATTTAGAAAAGCACTCTTAATGTCCATTTGGTACAAGGTGATATTATGGTGATTAGCATAGGCAAGTAAGATGCGAATGGACTCAAGTCTAGCAACGGGAGCATATGTCTCACCATAGTCCATACCTTCGACTTGTGTGTAACCTTGGGCGACGAGACGTGCTTTGTTGCGAACCACTTGTCCATCTTCATCTTGCTTGTTACGAAACACCCATTTGGTACCAATGATGTTGTGGTTGTTGTCGGGCTTCTCGACCAATGTCCAAACTTGGTTTCTCTCAAAATTATGTAGCTCTTCATGCATAGCGTTTATCCAATCTGGATCTTCCAATGCTTCTTCAACCTTCATAGGTTCAATGCTAGAGATGAATGAATAGTTTTCACAAAAGTTAGCTAAACGAGTTTTTGAGCGAGTGATTCTCCCGGTTTGTATATCATTGAGGATTTGCTCGACGGGATGATCTTTGGCAATTCTTGCTCGAACTCGTGAGAGCTTTTGCTTGGGTCTTCGTTGAGCATCTTCTTCATCTTGTTCTTCTTCTTGGCCTTCTTCATTGTTGATGTTGTCGTTCTCTTGTCGTGGTGGAGAAGGAGGTTGTTGATGTTCGTCTTGACGTATTTCCTCGTTTTCTTCATCTTGATGTGTCCCACTTGTGGATGCTTCCGTGTCGATTCTTGGTTCACCTTGTCGTGAAGTAGAAGCTTTCACTTGGACGGATGAAGTACTCTCCTTCACCTCCGTTGGACGAATTTTGCCAATGGACAAGTCTTGAATTGCTTCTGAAGGGTCTTTGTCTCCTACATCAATTGGCAATTGCTCTACTTGCGAGCCATTAGATTCATCAAACTTCACATCTACCGTCTGTTCAACCTTTCGGGTGAAATTGTTGTAGACACGGTAAGTGTGAGAGTTTGATCCATAACCAAGTAGAAAACCTTCATGAGGTTTAGGAGCAAACTTTGAACGACGATGCTTATCAAGAATGTAGCACTTTGAGCCGAATACTCGAAAGTACCCAACTTGAGGCTTGTTACCGGTGAGGAGCTCGTATGCCGTCTTGTTGAGTAGCTTGTGAAGATATAAGCGATTTGTTGCGTGACAAGCTGTCTCAACCGCTTCTGCCCAAAAGTGCTTTGGTGTCTTGTATTCATCAAGCATCGTTCTTGCCATTTCGATGAGCGTCCGGTTCTTCCTCTCAACAACTCCATTTTGTTGAGGTGTGTACGTAGCCAAGAACTCGTGTGAAATCCCTTCTTCGTCAAGAAAGGTGTCCACATTTGCGTTCTTGAACTTCGTTCCGTTGTCACTCCGAACCTTCTTGATCTTCACATCAAACTGATTTTGGGCTTTCCTAGCGAAGTTTCTGAAGATCTTCTAGACCTATGACTTGTCATTAAGAAAGAATACCCACGTAAACCTTGAAAAGTCATCAACTATAACTAGACCAAAAGAATTTCCACCAAGACTCTTGTAGGCGTTGGGACCAAAAAGATCCATGTGAAGTAGCTCGAGTGGCCTCCTTGTGGTCATGATGTTCTTCACGGGATGTCTTCCTCCAACCTGTTTACCTGCTTGACAAGCACTTCAAAGTCTATCCTTATCAAATATGACATCGTTGACTCCAAGGATATGATTTACTTTAATAAGCTTGTCAAGGTTTCTCATGCCAACGTGACCTAGTCGTCTATGCCACAACCAACCTTTTGAGGATTTAGCAACAAAGCAAGTTTTAGGTTGTGCCTTTTTAGAGAAATCGACAATGTAAAGATCACCTCTACGCATACCCGTAAAGACCATTTTATGATTGTCTCGACAAAATACTTGGCAATCTACCTCAGTAAATAGGACATTCAAACCGAAATCAGCAAGTCTAGATACTGAAAGTAAGTTGTAGCCAAGAGATTCAATGAGCATGACATTTTGAATGGAACTATCATGTGAGATGGCCACCTTACCAAGGCCAACCACTTTACCCTTTGAATTATCACCAAAGGTGACATATTTTCGAGGGCCGTTGTTTTCAGCAAGCTCACGAAACATCTCTTCATCTCCGGTCATATGATCAGTACATCCACTATCAAGAACCCATTCCTTTCCTCCTGATTCATATCCCCGAAGATTTGCCATAAGACCAAAATGTCTCATTGCATCATCAAGATCGAAGTCACTATCATCATCATCATAATATTCATGTTCATCATGATCTTGTGACTCATCATTTCCTAGAGAGGGTAATTCATTAGATAAATGATCAAAGTGGTTACTTTTATGAATTCTTATAGCTTTGAATATGATATCATTAATGATTCCAACATCTCCTTTAGCATGCTTAAGATTGGCAAGTTCAAAAAGACATTTACCAAAACTAGGATCACTAGAGTTCATCTTACTCAAGGCAATAGATTTATGGAGAATTTCATCCAAAGTTTTCAAGGAATAATCGGGAAATCGTTCCTCAAGAAATTTCCATATGGTATAGGCACAATTGTGAGTAGACAAACTAGCAATCAAATTTTTGGGCAATCCTCTAATGATGAGCTCAATAGTTCTAAGATTGCGAATCATGTCAATATCTTCATCTAGGGTAGGATGCAAGGGATCAATATGGGGTGCACAAGGGCTAGCAATATACTTGTTCAAATGATATTGATTGAAGATTACAAGCATCTCATTTTTCCACTCATGAAAATACTCTCCCTCAAGAATAGGCACTCTATGTCTAAGACTCCCTAATGTAGACGCATCCATCTTCCTCCAATGGTGATTAAACCAAGGCAATGGAGACCAAAGCTCTGATACCACTTGTAGGATCTAGAAGTAGATGTGTCTAGAGGGGGGTGATTAGACACTTAGTGCTAAAGTTGCAATTTTTAAGCTTTTTTGGTTTAAGTGGAGTTTAGGCACAATTTCAACACACACAATACATATCAAGCAAGCATGCAAAGAGTATATGAGCAGCGGAATGTAAAGCATGCAACTTGCAAGAATGTAAAGAGAAGGGCTTGGAGAATTCAAACGCAATTGAAGACACGGATGTTTTTCCCGTGGTTCGGATAGGTGGTGCTATCCTACATCCACGTTGATGGAGACTTCAACCCACGAAGGGTAACGGTTGCGCGAGTCCACACAGGGCTCCACCCAAGGGTAACGGTTGCGCGAGTCCACACAGGGCTCCACCCACGAAGGGTCCACGAAGAAGCAACCACCCATAAAGGGTCCATGAAGAAGCAACCTTGTCTATCCCACCATGGCCATCGCCCACACAGGACTTGCCTCACTAGCGGTAGATCTTCACGAAGTAGGCGATCTCCTTGCCCTTACAAACTCCTTGGTTCAACTCCACAATCTTGTCGGAGGCTCCCAAGTGACACCTAGCCAATCTAGGAGACACCACTCTCCAAGAAGTAACAAATGGTGTGTAGGTAATGAACTCCTTGCTCTTGTGCTTCAAATGATAGTCTCCCCAACACTCAACTCTCTCTCATAGGATTTGGATTTGGTGGAAAGAAGGTTTGAGTGGAAAGCAACTTGGGAAGGCTAGAGATCAAGATTCATATGGTAGGAATGGAATATCTTGGTCTCAACACATGAGTAGGTGGTTCTCTCTCAGAACATATGAGTTGGAATGGTGTGTGCGTTCTGATGGCTCTCTCATCGAATGAGAAGGAGGTGGAGGGGTATATATAGCCTCCACACAAAATCCAACCGTTACACAGTTTTCCAATCTCGGTGGGACCGAATCAATAAACTCGGTCGGACCGAAAATGTAAACCTAGTGACCGTTAGTGATTTCGGTGGGACCGACTGGATCAAATCGGTGGGAGCGATGTGCTAGGGTTAGGGTAAATCCAAAACTTGGTTTGACCGATTACTCAAACTCGGTGGGACCGATTTGGGTAATAAGTGAAACTGAGATTTGGTCAAGCAAACTCGGTGGGACCGATTGCATATCTCGGTGGGACCAAGAATATTGTAATGGGTAACAGAGAGTTTGCAACCCCATCTCGGTGAGACCGAGATCCCTATCGGTAGGACCGAATTGCTAGGGTTTGGCAGTGGCTAATGACAAGTGAAACTCGGTGGCGCCGGATAGGAAGAATCGGTAGGACCGAGTTTGGCTTAGGGTTTAGGTCATATGTGGATATGGGAAAGTAGTTGAGGATTTTGGAGCATATCATTAAGCACATGAAGCAAGAGGCTCATTAAGCAACACCTCATCCCTCCTTGATAGTATTGGCTTTTCCTAAAGACTCAATGTGATCTTGGATCACTAAAATATAAAATGAAGAGTCTTGAGCTTGAAGCTTTAGCCAATCCTTTGTCCTTAGCATCTTGAAGGAGTTCCCACAACCTTTAGTCCATGCCACTCCATTGTTGAACTTATCTGAAACATGCTAGATCGAAATGTTAGTCCAACAAGAGATATGTTGTCATCAATTATCAAAACCACCTAGGGAGCACTTGTGCTTTCAGGGCTACACCCAGCGGGTGCGCTGGCGCGCCCCCGCGAAGATTGCAAACAAGAGAAGAGTTCTGTCCGGCTCCCCCAGCCGGTAGAAAAAGAAGAAAAAGGACGTTGCAAGACGCCTCGCCGCCTGGCCGGTCGAGCCTGACCGGCCAGAACCCCCTTCGAGCACCCGGGGGCTCGAAGGCTACACCAAGTGGGTGCGCCGACGCGCTCCGCGAGCGCCGAGTCGCGCCGGCTGTTTTCAACGACCGCGACTACACAAAAATCAATGTGAGCTCCTCGCCCGCATATTTTTGCATCACGCAAGCATGGATAACCCCGAGCGATGCTCGGGTGCTATCTCCGCATTTTATATTACAGTTGCATCACTGTTCGCCCCGGCGCCAGCCAGAGTTGGCCCGGGGGCTGGCCGCTTGGCCTGAGACGTTAGTTCCCGCTGACGGCTTAGTAGCGTGCGCAGTTCCAAAGGCTCACTCTTAGTCACAAACCGGAGAGCGGCTGTCCGGCTAGCAAAGGTGAATGCTGGAGGCCACCCACGCGAAAAACGTCCGGGAAAAAAACGGTTTGGGCGACCCGGTCGTTTCTTTTATGAGTATCTACTCGGATAAATTCGCTCCCAAAGTCTGAGTATTGTACACTACACTCCGCGGTCCACTCTCAGCCACAGACCGCAGAGCGGCTGTCCGGCAAGCGAGAGCACAAGCCAAAGAGTGGAGGGAACATGTAAAAGATTAAGGGGGTTCGGACGAAACCGAGTCGGCACCCTTCGCATAAAACTTGCAATGCTAAAAGCAAACATTTGATATATCCGCATGGACTAACTTTGTCTTTTTTCATGATCATTTCCATGAACACTCGCCAAAAAACCTCCGCCCAACTTTGCCAAGTTGCCCGGAGGCTTGGGGGCTACTGTCGGAGTAATCGACCACGGGTACCCCGAGGACGCCAAGACGATATTTCAAGATATCGGGGCTTGCAAAGCCCCTCAGTCCAACTGTCCGGCCGCTCCTGCCGGCTCCCCGTCCGACTGCTCTGCCCGGCCGGCTGCCGACTGCCGGCTGCCGACTACGCCAACTAGTCGGCTGTCGACTGCACCAACCAGCCGGCTGCCGACTGCAGCCCGAAGCGACATCGACAAGACACCGACGAGACGGCCATACCTTGGACGAGACAACCGTACAACGATGATATCATCTACAGTGTATCTGTCCCTGGGCGCTGTTTTATAAAGTGCACCAGGGACAAAGAGACATGCACATCATGTACATGGGCATGGTGCCCCATGCCCACTTGCCCCCCACGCCACTACCTAGCTTAGGTAGTAAGCTACCACCATGCCTATATAAGGCACGCATCCATCCATCCATCCATGGACTCACACACACTCACGGCCACAAGCCATGGCCATACATGGCCGGCCACTAGCATGCCTCGAATAGGCATATACCAGATCAGATGCACTGGGCACTGATCCCAGATACAGCTCCAAGAGCACTTTGTACCCGATGTACACCCCAGATAGATACACTCAGACATGCAGCAGTAGGAGTATTATCTCTACGGAGAGCTCCGAAGCTGGGTAAACCACCGCGTGCTACTCGCATACCCGCTCCCGGGCCTATCAGCAGCAGTCTTACCCACACACTAAGCCCTTGTGGCATCTGTCGACTCGCAAGCCCCCCATGAGCAATACCACGACAACTCCTCTCTGCCGTCGTCCGTGTCGGTGGAGTAGTCCGGAGGAAGGGTTTTCCCCTTCTTGGTCCCTCCGGCCTCCCCAGAGAGGGCGGCCTTCCTTTTCTTCTCTCCTCCCGCTGGAGGGGGAGAGGTCTCTTCTTCTTCCTCCTCGCCTTCACGGGAGGAATGCGCCTCGGAACCGTCGGATGATGGATCCGACACCTCCTGGCGCCGGGCACTCTTTCGAGTCCCTGTGGCCTTTTTCGTGGCCTTCTTCTCCGGCACCACAAAGGGTGTCGGAACCAGCAGCTTCGCCAAGCGAGCGTCCGCTGGGCCTTCGGGCAAAGGAGCTAGACAGTTGATCTGTCCGGACGTCACCTGCCAATCCTGTCAAAGGTAAGGGAGTTTAGATCCCGCATGGAGTCAAACTATGAAAAACTGATACCCTGTAAAAGGAAAAAAAACAGCTTACCGCATGAGCGTGACGCTGCGTACTGAATCCACGATCCTCGATAGCGGATGCGGGGGCCTTGGCGCCCTTGAAAAGCACCTTCCAGGCATCTTCGTACGTCATGTCGAAGAGCCTGCTCAGCGTTTGGTGTTGCGCCGGGTCGAACTCCCACAGGTTGAAAGCCCGTTGTTGACACGGGAGGATCAGGCGGATGAGCATAACCTGGACAATGTTGACAAGTTTGAGCTTCTTGTCCACCAGGGTTTGGATGCATGTTTGGAGTCCAGTCAGCTCTCCTTTTTACCCCACGTAAGGCCCGTCTCCTTCCAGGAGGTGAGCCGCGTAGGGGGTCCGGATCGAAACACGGGGGCTGCGACCCATTCGGGGTCGCGCGGCTCGGTGATGTAAAACCACCCCGATTGCCACCCCTTCAGGGTCTCCACAAAGGAGCCCTCGAGCCATAAGATGTTGGCCATCTTGCCCACCATGGCGCCTCCGCACTCCGCCTGGTTGCCGCGCACCACCTTCGGCTTAACATTGAAAGTCTTGAGCCATAGGCCGAAATGGGGGCGGATGCGGAGGAAAGCCTCCCACACGACGATAAACGCCGAGATGTTGAGGACAAAGTTCGGGGCCAGATCATGGAAATCCAGGCCATAGTAGAACATGAGCCCCCGGACAAATGGGTGAAGAGGGAAGCCCAGTCCGCAAAGGAAATGGGGGAGGAACACCACCCTCTCCTGGGGCCTAGGGGTGGGGATGAGCTGCCCCTTTTCGGGAAGCCGGTACGCGATGTCGTTAGACAGGTATCCGGCCTTCCTCAGCTTTTTGATGTGTCCCTCCGTGACGAAGGAGACCATCCACTTGCCTCCCGCTCCGGACATGGCTGGAGAAGGTTGAGGTGGGGAGTGTGGACTTGGGCGCTGGAGCTCGAGTGCGCAAGAATGGATAGGCGAAGGAGGAAGAAGGCGTAGGTGAAAAGGTGGATCCTTATCCCCTTGTATGGGTGGACGCAACTACATGTCCCCACCAGCCTGGTAAAACTCGCTTATCTCCAAACATCGTAATCAATGGCGCGGTTGGGTTACCCACGCCCGTATTGATGAGAATCCCGGGATAAGGGGACACGATCTCTGCTTTAACAAGACGTGCCAAGGAAACCGCCTCGCATGACGCGCTGAGGTAGGATAATGAAACGACTCAGATAAAGGCTTGGCCGTGGTGTGTCACGCTACGGAATACGTCAGCGGATTAGATTGGTGTAAATATTATTCTCTTTATGGCAATACGTGGAAACTTATTTTGCAGAGCCGGACACTATCTTTGTGTTCAAAATCTTCTATGAAGTACTTGGAGGAGGAGCCCGCCTTGCAATGACGAAGACAATTTGCGCTCCGGACTCGTCATCATTGAAGCCTGGTTCAGGGGCTACTGAGGGAGTCCTGGATTAGGGGGTGTTCGGATAGCCGGACTATACCTTCAGCCGGACTCCTGGACTATGAAGATACAAGATTAAAGACTCCGTCCCGTGTCCGGAAGGGACTTTCCTTGGCGTGGAAGGCAAGCTTGGCGATACGGATATGAAGATCTCCTACCATTGTAACCGACTTTGTGTAACCCTAACCCTCTCCGGTGTCTATCTAAACCGGAGGGTTTTAGTCCGTAGGACAACGTACACAACAACAATCATACCATAGGCTAGCTTCTAGGGTTTAGCCTCTTCGATCTCGTGGTAGATCTACTCTTGTACTACCCATATCATCAATATTAATCAAGCAGGACGTAGGGTTTTACCTCCATCGAGAGGGCCCGAACCTGGGTAAAACTTCATTTCCCTTGCCTCCTGTTACCATCCGTCCTAGACGCACAGTTCGGGACCCCCTACCCGAGATCCGCCGGTTTTGACACCGACAATGACCTTCTCGAAGAACTTGTCCTTGGAAGCACTTGGGGACGTCTTGATAATCTAGATTTGTCAGAAAAATAGCTCGAAACAAGAACAGAGAATAGTTGCGTGATACGGGAGTCAAAACTTTCGGGAGAATACATAGTGAATTTTTACCGACCAAATTACGTATCGTGCAAGAAAACGGAGTCCGGAAGGCACACGAGGAGCTCACGAGGTTGGGGGCGCTGTTGACACACGAACACGTCACGTGTACCCTCGACGCCGGGGGTGATGCACCGCAGCTCACATCGAAGGAGACCCCACCGACAGCGCGATACGCAAGACAGTTGTAGGATCGAAAGTATGTCTAGAGGGGGGGTGATTAGACTACTTGACCAAATAAAAACTTAACCTTTTCCCAATTTTAGTTCTTGGCAGATTTTAGCTATTTTAGGACAAGCAATCATCACATAATTTAAGCAAGCATGCAAAGAGTATATAGGCAGCGGAAAGTAAAGCATGCAACTTGCAAGAATGTAAAGGGAAGGGTTTGGAGAATTCAAACGCAATTGGAGACACAGATGTTTTTCCCGTGGTTCGGATAGGTGGTGCTATCCTACATCCACGTTGATGGAGACTTCAACCCACGAAGGTTAACGGTTGCACGAGTCCACACAGGGCTCCACCCAAGGGCAACGGTTGCGCGAGTCCACACAGGGCTCCACCCACGAAGGGTCCACGAAGAAGCAACCACCCACAAAGGATCCACGAAGAAGCAACCTTGTCTATCCCACCATGGCCATCGCCCACATAGGACTTGCCTCACTAGCGGTAGATCTTCACGAAGTAGGCGATCTCCTTGCCCTTACAAACTCCTTGGTTCAACTCTACAATCTTGTCGGAGGCTCCCAAGTGACACCTAGCCAATCTAGGAGACACCACTCTCCAAGAAGTAACAAATGGTGTGTAGGTAATGAACTCCTTGCTCTTGTGCTTCAAATGATAGTCTCCCCAACACTCAACTCTCTCTCATAGGATTTGGATTTGGTGGAAAGAAGGTTTGAGTGGAAAGCAACTTGGGAAGGCTAGAGATCAAGATTCATATGGTAGGAATGGAATGTCTTGGTCTCAACACATGAGTAGGTGGTTCTCTCTCAGAACATATGAGTTGGAATGGTGTGTGTGTTCTGATGGCTCTCTCATCGAATGAGGAGGAGGTGGAGGGGTATATATAGCCTCCACACAAAATCCAACCGTTACACAATTTTCCAATCTCGATGGGACCGAATCAATAAGCTCGGTCGGACCGAAAATGTAAACCTAGTGACCGTTAGTGATTTTCGGTGGGACTGACATGCAACTCGGTAGGACCGATATGGTTAGGATTTGGGCATAACGTAATCTCGGTGAGACCGATTACACAAACTCGGTGAGACCGAATTTGGTAATTAGCTAACCAGAGAGTTGGTCAGGCAAACTCGGTGGGACCGATTTGCTCTTTCGGTGAGACTGAGTGGAACTCGGTGAGACCGAAAAGTTACAAAGGGGAAACACTGAGATTACATTGCAATCTCGGTGGGACCGATTCGCTCTTTCGGTGGGACCGAAAAGTTACGAAAGGGAAACAGAGAGTTTGTAACCCCATCTCGGTGAGACCGAGATCCCTATCGGTAGGACCGAATTGCTAGGGTTTGGCAGTGGCTAATGACAAGTGAAACTCGGTGGCGCCGGATAGGAAGAATCGGTAGGACCGAGTTTGGCTTAGGGTTTAGGTCATATGTGGATATGGGAAAGTAGTTGAGGGTTTTGGAGCATATCACTAAGCACATGAAGCAAGAGGCTCATTAAGCAACACCTCATCCCTCCTTAATAGTATTGGCTTTTCCTAAAGACTCAATGTGATCTTGGATCACTAAAATATAAAATGAAGAGTCTTGAGCTTTTGAGCTTGAGCCAACCCTTTGTCCTTAGCATTTTGAGGGTTCCACTTTCACATCCATGCCATGCCAATCATTGAGCTTTCCTGAAATAATCATCTTGGAATAGCATTAGCTCAATGAGCTATATGTTGTTAAGAATTACCAAAACCACCTAGGGATATTTGCACTTTCAATCTCCCCCTTTTTGGTAATTGATGACAACATATAGATCAAAGCTTCGGCAAATGATAATAAGCAAGGAATATATCGTTGCTTTGAGAAGTATGTGATAAGTAAGAGCTCCCCCTAAATTTGTGCATATTTAAAATTTGCTTTGGACTGCAAATGCACAAAGAGTTAGAGTCATGGGTTACTCTTCCATGTCACATACATCTTGGTGGAGCGCTCAAAATGATAAGAATGAAATACATGCACTCATCACCAAGAATAATGAATGATCACATAAGATAGATAGGATAATAGCATTAAGCAAGCATTAAGTGTAGCTTATGATCAAACACATGATCATCAATGTCTCACAAATAATGACGTAGTATCTCAAGCACTCAAAAGCAAACAAGTTCGAAAAACCACCAAATAAAGCAAGAGAGAAAAGCAACACTCTCTCTCTCTCGAAGCCTATGATCTATACATCTTCTCCCCCTTTGGCAACAAGTTACCAAAGAGTTCCTAGAAAATGCATAGCACTAGATCAATGCTCAGGCTTGATCTTCAGGTGGCGGTGGAGTCCGGATCACTCCAAGGACGAAGGCTTCAGTAGATGCTGAAGTAGACGCTGGAGTTGGAGCTGAAGTAGATGCTGGAGCTGGTGGAACTGAGCCTGTGGCTGGTGCTGAGGTGGTGGCTCTTGTGTCAGCAACTGTTACAGCAGATGACCTCGGGCCTCGTGGCACTCTGGCAAAGGCATGAGTGGTAGTCCTGCCTCTCCTCTCCTGCATGTCCTCCTGGAGCTGCTCCACTGCAGACTGAACTTCCGTTACCTTGACATCCAAGTCATAGAACTTCTGTTCCATGATTCTCTCTAGGCTCTGCTGATTCTAAGTGAGGGTGGCCAGACTTTGCACAATCCTCAGCGTGGATGCAATCAAGTAACCAAGCTGCTCTTGTTTGGTCTTCAAGAAGTATTCAGATGCCTCCTCTTGAGTAGGCATCTTGGCAGCTTTCTCCTTCCTCGCCTTCTCCTTCTTCGCGTATGCTTGGGCAGATGATGGCTCGTTCTCAGTCATCACAACTTCATTGTTCTCAAAATCTGGACGGATGGGCAGGTGTTCCTTGTCCAATAAATATATGCTCATGCCCATCTTGGAGTTGATGAGCTCCTGAATCTGAGGGGCATATCCGCAACTCCTATTCTGGTCTGCTGCAGTTCTCTTGATTGTTTCCACTATGAGGCTCATCACCTTGAACTTCTGAGGCACATCAAACACATGTAGCAGGTTGATAGCATGGCCTCTGATCATCTTGTGATCACCTGACTTGGGCAATAAGGTGTGCCTTAGTATCCAATTGATCGTCGGGAGCCCTGACAGAAGGTAATGTACTGAGCCAAACTTGAAGGTGTCAAGAGCTTCATTGGGAATTTCCTTGTACATATTGGACATGGAGTTATGGTCCATCTTCTTCTTGGCATAGATATCCAAGTCATCATCTTGCTCCTCTGGGGCATTTATGATCTGTGCCCACTCAGCCACTGTAGATTGGTACCTTGTACCCTCAGACATCCATGTGATCCTCCCATCTGGATAAAAGTGAGCTGTGGAGTAGAACTGCATGATGAGTTCCTCGTTCCACTTTGTGAGCTTCTGCCCAACAAAGACAGCTACTCCACAAGCATTAAAGTTGTCATATACTCCTGGGTAGTGCTCCTCCTTCTCCTTGATGTAGGTCCAGTCAACCCATCTCATGTCACAGACAATTGGCTTCTTATCTAGCAAAACAGTCTCATAAAAATCCTGCTGCTCCTTGGTGTGAAACCTGTAGTCTACGGCAGTCCTTCTCCTTGAAGCATACGGGTCTGCTTCTATCCACTTTCTCAGCCCTGAATCTCTCCTGAGCTTCATGTCCTCAGCCACAGGATGAGCATCGTTGTGGTCTGGGATCTTGGGCTTTAGCTTCCTTAGGACATTTTCTTCCTCTTCTTCAGCAACAGTCTTAGGCACTGGGGCCTTGTTCTTTTCAGCTGCAGGAATGCTCCTTGTATTTCTCTTAGGCTTTGGCTTTGGAGCTGACTTGGCCTTGGAAGCAGCTCCCACTGATTTTATGGCATCTCCCATTAGCTTGGGTGCCTTGGGCACTGGTGCAGCTACCTCTTCTTCCTCTTCTTCTTCCATGATGGAAGCTTTGCCAAGCACTCTAGCCACAGTCTTCTCCACCCTTTCCTTTCTTTTCTTGCCCTCAGCTGCAACTGGCTCTTGGGGAGTGGGCTTCTCAGTTGAGGCTCTTGCCTTTGACATGGGCTGCCTGCCTGCTGGCCTTTTGATTTTCAGGCCTGGCTTAGTGCCTTGAGCTGGCTCAACTCTCTTGGAAGTGGCCTCTTCCTCTGCCACATAGTCTTCATCTTCGGAATCTGAAGTCTTCTTCTTCCTTTGTCTCGTGGCAGCCTTTGGCAAGTTACTAGGAGTGCTCCTGCTGCCTTCATCAGATGAACTGGAGGGACTAGTGCCCTCACTCATCACTACTTGCTGCTCTGACATGTTTTGGCTATCACTCTGGTCTGACATGCTGCAAACTGACTGCTGACCCTGTGAATAGTTTATAGAAGAGATAGAGTGGATGAGCATCACAAAATGCAGAGATTTTTGCAAAAAGCATGATCCAAAAACTTAGTTTTAGTTTCCCACTGAAATCATCTCGGATCTACCGATTTTCAAACTCGGTGATACCGAAGCAGTTTTGGAACCTAAACTAGTGAACTCGGTAGGACCGAGTCACAGTTCGGTGGCACCGAGACTGCTAGGGTTTCACTAAGTTCAAAAATCGATCACACCGATAAGTAATTCTCGGTCAGACCGAGTCTCACTTGTGCAATGGCATAAGCCAAATCGGTGGGACCGAGTTTTTCAACTCAGTGGGTCCGAGATGGTTTCGGCGGAAACCTAAACCTAGAATTTTCGAATCAAACCTAATCTACGGGCGTTTTGACTGGATAGAAGTTTATCAAACGTGGCTAGAACCAATATGATCACAATGTGCTAGGAATCAGATTGAGGAGTAGCACAAAGATCAAGTCCATACCCTAGTTCGGCGGGGACTTGCTACGGCGGCAACGGCGGGGCAGAATTCCCGTTGACGGCGACGGAGACCAGCGACTGGAGGCGGCTGGCGGCGAGAAGACGATCCGGAGACCACGAGGGCAGAGCAGGCTATCGCGCGGGTGAAGGGGTTCGGAGAAATTTCCAAATTTTGCCCGTGACTTTATATAGCCCGACCCTGTCGGTGTGACCGAGTGGAACGACTCGGTGGCACCAAGATTCATAACTGCGTGCAGTTACTGAAACTCGGTGTGACCGAAAGGTTCAAATCGGTTGCACCGAGATCGAAAACCTAGATCAACTTAATGATCTCGGTAGGACCTAAAGTGGAGTATCGGTCAGACCGAGAATCATAAAGAGGTTTTGGAATTTTAAGTCTATGACGAATCGGGGACTCCGAGCGCTCCTCACACAGAGTGGTTCGAATCTGACTTGATCAAATTTTGTGATGCAGCATGAATAGAGTTTGATACGAGAAAAGCATAGATAGCTAGAGGAGGTTCTTAGGCATTCTTGTCCGTCCACTTGGCAAAAAGAAATAAAGCCGAACAATCAAAACAACAAGTGGATGTCCTCGAATGAGTAAAATATGCAATCAGCATGCTCACACAATAAGATGGCAAATGAAATATGTGACAAGGCATGCACAACCAATTCTAGCATCTATCAAGCAATTTGCGATGACTAGGTCATCTATATATGAGTATATTGAGTTAGGAGTCAAGTGAGATCACTTGATCATAGGTCATACTCATTGTTTAAGCTCAAGTGGGGTTACCACTTTTACATAAAGCATTGTTGTGTTCACATCTTTAGAGTTGCTTTAGCTCAAGTCTTAGAGTAAAGCTCCCCCTAGATGTGATATCCCCCCTAAGAGGGATGAACTAACCTTGGGTTTTGTCGATGATGACTTCATGTAGATATTGAAGATGTGGATGCTCAATGTTGATGTAGATCTCTTGGAGCTATCCATTTGAGTGAATTGCACTTTCAATACCTACATGGGTTAGTCCCACAAGGAACAAACAAGGATATCCATAGACATAGAGTGATGCACACAAAAGATGATGTCCATGAAAACTTTTAGGTTACCTTGTCCCTTGTCTTACCAACAAGAGGGTTTGTGACTCCTTGAACTAGTGCAAGATGCGGAAGTTGATTGCACTTGTTCTTGCCAAAATGATAAGAGTGAAGTATGTTGGCGGAGTCACCCTCAAGAACTCTCTAGTTCTTCTTCTTTTGGATCCACATCATCTTGATGGGAATCCTTGGAGTTGTAGTCGTACTTGATGAAGTGGAGCTTGAAGTAGTCTTGGGAATCCACTTGACTAAGGTCTTTGGAGCTTCTTCAAATGCATCAATTTCCTCTTGAAGCTTGTCCTTGCCTTTTTGCTTGTAGTCTTGTGGTGGCAGATCATCTTGAGCTTGTGTCCCCTTGAAAGAAGTATACTTCTCTTGTTGAGGGACAAACTTTGTCTTGGGGTATTGATCTTCTTCCCACTCAACTCCATTGGCATTGAACTTTCGCTTAAAACCAACACCTTGATTCTTCCGGTGCATTCCTTGCTTGCGCACAATTTCCTCGAATTGCTTACTCCCGGCAAGGCTTTTGTACACTCCTTTCTCTATAATTCCCTTCAATAAACTATTTTCTTGCTCAAGTGTAACTTGGCTAAGAGAATCATTAGTGGAATCAAGAGAACTACTAGAAGCAACAATATTGGATTTAACATGATCATTGTTACTGCTACAGGAAGAATCTTTCTTGTTACTAGACTTGACTTGAGGCATGTAAGTGGATAAGAGTAAACGCTTGGCAATGTAAGAAGAACTTTTCTTGCGGAGATCATCATTGATTGCCTTTAAGAACTCATGCTCTTGCTCAAGATTGAGCTTTTTAAAGCGTAATTTCTCATGAGCTCTTAAAAGTTCTTGATGATCTTCGAAGATAGTGTCATGAGCTAACTTAAGAGTTTTTAGTTCTTTAGTTAGACCCTCAATCTTCTCCTTATCATTGTCATTCGTTTTATCTTGATTAGCATGTTTAATTGACATTTCATCATAGTATTCATCACTAGAGTTGTCAACAAGCAAATCATCACCTAACAAGTCATCTTCATCACTATTGAAATCAACATACTCGGGGTGTGTTACCTTAGGACCTTTGGCCATGAAGCATCTTCCAATTCCTTCATTTGGTGAGTCAAATATGTCGTAGGAGTTGGTTGACACAAGTGCTAGACCGGCAACACCTTCATCTTGAGTATCTTCGGAGTCGGAGTGATAGCTTCTCTCGGAGTGGCTGTCGGAGTCGGAGCCGGATACCCATTCACCAACATGAGCTTGATGTCTTTGTCTTGTGTAGCTCCTTGATGATTTTTCCTTCCTTTCCGAATCCTTGCTTCTCCGTGAGTATCTTCGTTCATAACGATCATCTCTACTCCTTCTCTCTCTTGGTGGTGATCCTTTGCTTCTTCTTTTTGGAGAATCTTCTCTTCTCTTGTAGGGAGCCGTACACTCATTGGAATAGTGTCCGGGTCTTCCACAATTGTAACAGTTTCGCTCTCGACTAGAAGATCTTTTGTCATTGTAGGACCTTGACTTGGAGCTTCTATCTTTGCTTCTACTCTTGTAGAACTTGTTGAAGTTCTTCACCATTAAGCTCAATTCTTCATTGAAGTCTTGTTTCTCACTTGATGATGTAGGGGCTTCACATGAGGCTTTATAGGCACCACCTGATTTGTTGTGAAGTTCCTCTTTATCCTTAAGTGACATCTCATGAGCAACAATTCTTCCAATCACCTCCGTTGGCTTGAGATCTTTGTAATTGGGCATCATTTGGATCAATGTGCACACGGTATCATATTTTCCATCCAAGGCTCTTAGAATCTTCTTGATGATGAATCTATCGGTCATCTCTTCACTTCCTAAGCCGGCAATCTCATTTGTGATGAGAGCAAGCCTAGAGTACATCTCAGCGACACCTTCACCATCCTTCATCTTGAACTTGTCAAGTTGGCTTTGAAGCACATCCAACTTGGATTCCTTGACGGAGTCGGTACCTTCGTGCATATCAATCAAAGTGTCCCAAATTTCCTTCGCATTCTCAAGGCGCCTGATTTTGTTGAATTCTTTGGGGCACAATCCATTGAAGAGAATATCACAAGCTTGAGCATTGTATTGCAACATCTTCAACTCATCCGTGGTAGCTTCACGGTTTGGTTCTCTCCCATCAAAGAAGTCACCTTGCAAACCAACACACACAATAGCCCAAACGGCGGGGTTATGTCCAAGAATATGCATTTTCATTTTATGCTTCCAACTAGCAAAATTAGTACCATCAAAGTAAGGACCTCTACGGTGATAATTTCCCTCGCTAGACGCCATACTCTCCTAGGTTGTGAAACCAAGGCTATGACCACCAAAAGCTATGGAGATCAAGCAAATGGAGACCAAAGCTCTGATACCACTTGTAGGATCGAAAGTATGTCTAGAGGGGGGTGATTAGACTACTTGACCAAATAAAAACTTAACCTTTTCCCAATTTTAGTTCTTGGCAGATTTTAGCTATTTTAGGACAAGCAATCATCACATAATTTAAGCAAGCACGCAAAGAGTATATAGGCAGCGGAAAGTAAAGCATACAACTTGCAAGAATGTAAAGGGAAGGGTTTGGAGAATTCAAACGCAATTGGAGACACGGATGTTTTTCCCGTGGTTCGGATAGGTGGTGCTATCCTACATCCACGTTGATGGAGACTTCAACCCACGAAGGGTAACGGCTGCACGAGTCCACACAGGGCTCCACCCAAGGGCAACGGTTGCGCGAGTCCACACAGGGCTCCACCCACGAAGGGTCCACGAAGAAGCAACCACCCACAAAGGGTCCACGAAGAAGCAACCTTGTCTATCCCACCATGGCCATCGCCCACACAGGACTTGCCTCACTAGCAGTAGATCTTCACGAAGTAGGCGATCTCCTTGCCCTTACAAATTCCTTGGTTCAACTCCACAATCTTGTCGGAGGCTCCCAAGTGACACCTAGCCAATCTAGGAGACACCACCCTCCAAGAAGTAACAAATGGTGTGTAGGTAATGAACTCCTTGCTCTTGTGCTTCAAATGATAGTCTCCCCAACACTCAACTCTCTCTCATAGGATTTGGATTTGGTGGAAAGAAGGTTTGAGTGGAAAGCAACTTGGGAAGGCTAGAGATCAAGATTCATATGGTAGGAATGGAATGTCTTGGTCTCAACACATGAGTAGGTGGTTCTCTCTCAGAACATATGAGTTGGAATGGTGTGTGTGTTCTGATGGCTCTCTCATCGAATGAGGAGGAGGTGGAGGGGTATATATAGCCTCCACACAAAATCCAACCGTTACACAGTTTTCCAATATCGGTGGGACCGAATCAATAAGCTCGGTCGGACCGAAAATGTAAACCTAGTGACCGTTAGTGATTTTCGGTGGGACTGACATGCAACTCGGTAGGACCGATATGGTTAGGGTTTGGGCATAACGTAATCTCGGTGAGACCGAATTTGGTAATTAGCTAACCAGAGAGTTGGTCAGGCAAACTCGGTGGGACCGATTTGCTCTTTCGGTGAGACCGAGTGGAACTCGGTGAGACCGAAAAGTTACAAAGGGGAAACACTGAGTTTACATTGCAATCTTGGTGGGACCGATTCGCTCTTTCGGTGGGACCGAAAAGTTACGAAAGGGAAACAGAGAGTTTGCAACCCCATCTCGGTGAGACCGAGATCCCTATCGGTAGGACCAAATTGCTAGGGTTTGGCAGTGGCTAATGACAAGTGAAACTCGGTGGCGCCGGATAGGAAGAATCGGTAGGACCGAGTTTGGCTTAGGGTTTAGGTCATATGTGGATATGGGAAAGTAGTTGAGGGTTTTGGAGCATATCACTAAGCACATGAAGCAAGAGGCTCATTAAGCAACACCTCATCCCTCCTTAATAGTATTGGCTTTTCCTAAAGACTCAATGTGATCTTGGATCACTAAAATATAAAATGAAGAGTCTTGAGCTTTTGAGCTTGAGCCAACCCTTTGCCCTTAGCATTTTGAGGGTTCCACTTTCACATCCATGCCATGCCAATCGTTGAGCTTTCCTGAAATAATCATCTTGGACTAGCATTAGCTCAATGAGCTATATGTTGTTAAGAATTACCAAAACCACCTAGGGATAGTTGCACTTTCAACAGTCGACGGGCGCTTTTGCAGACTCGAAACCCTACACCCCCGGGAGGGACCCCGTCAGAGAGTGCGGCGGCTATGGGCTGCCCTTGGTCGATTCGCTCGCCCCTAGAGCCTCGAGATTCGCAGCTCTCAAACACAAAGAACAGCAAAGAACGAGAGAGAAAACGGTGGGGAGATAAAACGTAGACTGGAAAAATAGTATATTGATTTGTTCGATTGTGTGTTGTTCAATCGGTCGTCACCCCCAACATATATAAGAGGCGGCTGGACTTCCCGTACAAGTAAAGGATTCGTCTAGGCTTTCCTTACAAGAAAAAATACATCAATTCATGTCCTAGAGTCCTAATTCTATTCCAACTCGGATTCAGTCTGAATCTGGCCCAAACTTTGTCTTCCTTCTTGCGCGGGCCGCCGGGATTGCATATGATCTCCGATCAAGACGGCCCAAATATCAAACTTGTGCGCCTCGATGATACGAACAACTCTCATGTTGATCAAGGAGTAGGGTTACTAGCTGTAGGTAGGAATTGTGGTATGTACGTCGACCCATAATTTGGTAATGGTCGAGTGGATGTGGCTGTAGGTAGGGTTTGGTTCGGCGTTGCCACCGAACCTGTCATGCTCATAATAGGATTAATGGGTGCAGTCATAATCTGATTTGTTTGGATAGGATAATAAGCCATCGGCACGGGAGGCGCCGATGAAATATGTAAAGCCAGATTAGGGTTTTGCACACTGGAAGCTACATCGTCATTACCACTAGCCGATTGAGATATATTCTTCTGAGCATTAGTATTTTCTATGAAAGTTTGATAGACTAGATTGTTACCATCAGCAATACAACTCTCAATCTCAGCCCACTACTCAGGAGAAAAAGTAGTACTCACAGAGGGTTTAACCTGCTCGGCTTGAAGAGGAGGGAACTTGATTTCTTCAATCGGAGTGATGTTGCCTTGGCGATCCTTCTTGAATTTTGCAAGGAACTCCTGCAAATCCTTCTCTTCACGCGCCTTCTTGTACTCCTCATAGACTTGGCGATGATCGGCCGATATCCCATCAAGACTAGGCTTAATGATGTTATCAGCGTCTACCTCAGATGGCTTGGGAAGATCGGACATGGTGGATGATGACGATTGATCTTCAGTCCCCAGCGGAGTCGCCAAAAAGTGTGTTGACACACGAACATGTCACGTGTACCCTCGACGCCGGGGGTGATGCACCGCAGCTCACGTCGAAGGAGACCCGACCGACAGCGCAATACGCAAGACAGTCGACGGGCGCTTTTGCAGACCCGAAACCCTACACCCCCGGGAGGGACCCCGTCAGGGAGTGCGGCGGCTATGGGCTGCCCTAGGTTGATTCGCTCGCCCCTAGAGCCTCGGGATTCGCAGCTCTCAAACACAAAGAACAGCGAAGAACGAGAGAGAAAACGGTGGGGAGATAAAACGTAGACTGGAAAAATAGTATATTGATTTGTTCGACTGTGTGTTGTTCAATCGGCCGCCACCCCCAACATATATAAGAGGCGGCTGGACTTCCCGTACAAGTAAAGGATTCGTCTAGGCTTTCCTTACAAGAAAAATTACATCAATTCACGTCCTAGAGTCCTAATTCTATTCCAACTCGGATTCAGTCTGAATCTGGCCCAAACTTTGTCTTCCTTCTTGCGCGGGCCGCCGAGATTGCATATGATCTCCGATCAAGAAGGCCCAAATATCAAACTTGTGCGCCTCGACGATACGAACAACTCTCATGTTGATCACCTTTTCAAATAAGGCCGTCTTGAATACTTTTTCAAGGTCATCTTTATCTCCCAGTCGGACTCAGTCTTGCAGTAGACTGGATTATCCGAGTCTCGTAGTGAATTTGTAGACTATATACTATCTCTGATGATGATGACTCCAAAATCAAAGTTTACCATCTTGATGATACGCACAACTTCTGTATTGAACACTTCTTCATCCGAGGTCATCTTGATAAACTTTCAGGTATATGTTCAGTTTCACTCAGATTCGAGCTCATCCACTCGGATTAGAGTCATTCACTTGGATCGTCCGACTGTACTTTTTCACTTGGATGTTTAGAATTTTTCACTCGGAATACAATTTTCACTCGGATGACCATATTTTCACTCGGAAGGCAATATTTGCACTCGGATGACTATATTTCCATTCGGAAGGCATTATTTTATTCGATCGGCAAGTTTTCGTCCCGATGGTAATCTTTTCACCCGGAATATTTTTACCCGGAGGACAATTTCACTCGGAAGGCAATATTTCCATTCGGATGACCATATTTCTAATAAGTTCATCCGGTCAGCAAACTATTCACTCAACCATCAATTTTCACTCGACCATCAACTTTCACTCGGATGGTAAACTTTTCACTCGGATTTTCCGACTTGAAAACATAGCCTGATCTTGATTTGTCTCTCCAGGCCTCATACGACCACGGATTGAGACGAGTTATATATGAAAATCAATCGGCTCGACGAGACGAAACTTTTCCATGTTGAAGGTTTTTCAATTCAAGGCCATCTTGAGGGCCGAATTGCTCACGCATTGCATCAGACACTCATCAACATGTGTCTGGTGTCAAGCGTGGTATTTTGGTCTCTGGCCTGTCCAGACCGTATTGACTATAACTTTTGCATATGAACTCAGGTTAAGATGATTTATATATGAAAATCGATCGTCTCGCCGAGATGAAGACAATCCCTTTAGAGCACTCCTTCATCTGAAGTCATATTGAGGGCGTAATCGGCCGAAAAGCACTCAGAACACTAAATTTTGTCATTCGGAGTACAGCTTCGGCCACTGAGATGAGGTCGAATGGCGATAGCCTAAACATCAAAGTTATTCCACTCGACGACGTGAAACTTTCTCATGTTGAAAACCCTTTCACTCTGTATCTTGCCAAAATCAGGTGTCAACACATGCCCCCTGTTTTTCGGCAAAGCTTGCACGCCGAAAAATAATATGCATGTTGTTCGTTCTAAGGACGATGTCAACACTCCATCGGCCATTTATTTTTCTCAGGGTGATAATTATTTATCGGTCATGTTTGTGCTAAGGGCGATAATCATATATCGGCCGTTGCCTACTTAGGCTTCCTGCCACACACTCGGGTGGTACTTCTTCAAATATTTTCCATTGAGAGCTCGAGGTAACAATGCCCCTTGTATTGACTCCACCAAATATGAATTTCCGGGAACAACTCTTGTAATCCTAAAAGGACCTTCCCAACTTGGAGACCACTTCCCGAATTTTCTATCTCTTGAACCAATCGGTAGAATCACTTTCCAGACGAGATCACCAACTTGAAAATTCTTCAACTTGACTTTCTTATTGTAAGCTCTTGCCACCCTCAACTTATCTCTCTCTATGGCCTTTAAAGCAGCCAAACGTTTATCGGCAACCTCATCAATATTGTCCATCATTAAGTTATAAAAGTCTACTGCCGATAAATTATTTTGTTTGGCTATTCTCAAAGCATTGAAATTTACCTCCACTGGTAAAACAGCCTCTTGACCATATACTAGCTCATATGGAGTCACCTTCATAGCACCATGCCTTGAAATTCTATGTGCCCATAAAGCTTCAGACAACAACTCATGCCATCTCTTCAGATTATCCTCAATCTTCTTCTTGATGAGCTTGATTAAAATTTTATTGCTAGACTCGGCTTGTCCATTAGCTTGGGCATAATACGGAGAGGAATTGAGCAACTTTATATTATAAGATTCGGCAAACTCTCTGACTTGGTGTGACATAAAAGATGAAGCTTGATCTGTAGTTAACGTTTGAGGAATACCGAATCTATGAATAATGTGCTCAGTTATGAATTGAATTACCTCCGTATGTGTCATGTTCTTGAGAGGTACTGCTTCAGACCATTTAGTGAAATAATCAGTTGCCACCAACACGAACCGATAAAGTCTAAACCCCATCCTCTGAAAGGACACGGCTTGATAATAGGATGCAACATAGCAGCAGGAGCCAATTGAATATCACCAAATTTTTGACAAGCTTCACACCCTTTATAATATATGAAGCAATCATTAATCATAGTCGGCCAATAAAACCCAGCACGTCGCAATAACCATTTCATCTTGGGAGCCGACTGGTGAGTGCCACAAACACCTTCATGTACTTCTCCCATAGCAACTCTTGCCTGGTCCTCGTCCAAACACTTTAGAAGAACATCATCGACTGTTCGGCGATAAAGACCATCATCTCTCATTGTATACTTGAAAGCCATACGCCGAACAACCCTGTCCACCCTTTCACTCGGATTGCACAAGTAATCAACAATGGGCTTCCTCCAGTCGGGATTGTCACCTGCACTAGATTTTTTGTTAATGACCGAATCAGTCGGTTCTGGTTCGGCCTCTTCTATACTGGTAAGACAAGACATCGGACTTTGAGAAATATGAAACATGCCATGATCAACATGGTATCCAGATGCTTGCTGTGCCAACTCATTTGCTTTCTAGTTGTAATGTCTAGATATATGTGCAATGCTAAAACAATCCAAAGTAGAGATTATATCTAAACATTTATCAAGATAAACATTAAGTGATTCGTCCAAACACTGAAAGACTTTGGATATTTGCTGCACTACTAGTAACGAATCACCATAAGCCTCAATATGTGTAACACCTATAACAAGTAACATCTCTAGGCCGAATAACAATGCTTCATATTCGGCTTGATTGTTTGTGCAAAAATATTCTAAGCGGCATGAGGCTTCAAAAACAGCACCGTGAGGAGATATATAAACAATACCAACACCTTGGCCATTGCTACAAACTGAACCATCAAAGTATAATCTCCATGGTACTAATGAAACAAGGTTCATATCACTATCATGCTTGTCATTAATCCGATATTCAACAATGAAATTAGCAACAATTTGGCCTTTCATGGATTTTAGAGATTCATAAGCCAAATCATATTCAATCAAAGCATAAGCCCACTTGCCAATTCTACCACTAAGAATTGGCCTATGCAACATGTATTTAGTGACATCGGTCTGACAAGCTACTACGCAAGCACTCGGCACTAAATAATGTCTCAATTTTGTGCAAGCATAATATAAGCATAGACATAATTTTTCAATAAATGTATACCTTGTCTCGGCATCCAATAAACGCCAGCTCAAATATGTAATACCATGTTCTTTTCCCTCGGTTTTCTAAGTCAAAACAGCACCAATAACTCCTTCCTCTGCTGTAATGTAAAGCTTGAAGGGTTCTCTATGCTTGGGTGCTTTCATCACTGGAGGAGTGCACAAGTAGTTTTTGATCATATCAAATGCTTCTTGCTGTTTTGCCCCCCAAGTGAAATCAGCATCATTCTTCAACCGAAGGATAGGAGTAAATGCATCAACTTTCCCTGATAGATTAGCTATGAACCTTCTCAAATAATTGACCTTGCCAAGGAACTTTTGCATATCTCTCTTGCATGTTGGAGCTTCCACTTTCTGTATGGCCTCTATCTTTTTGGGATCAATCTCTATGCCATCTTCATGAATAATGAAACCCAAAAACTTGCCAGCTGACACGCCGAAAGCACACTTCAAAGGATTCATCTTCAGTCCATACTTTTTCATTCTTTCAAAAGCTAAACGCAAATGGGCCAAGTGAGATTCAAAAGCATCCGATTTGACAACAATATCATCAATATAAACTTCAAGTATGATACCGAGTAAATCATGAAAAATCAAATTCATAGCCCTTTGATATGTGGCTCCAGCATTTTTTAATCCGAATGTCATCACTGTCCACTCGAATAAACCAAGGAAACCAGGACATCGGAAAGCCGTTTTGTACATGTCCTCTTCGGCCATAAAAATTTGATTGTATCCAGCATTACCATCTAGAAAGTTAATAACCTTATGTCCAGAAGCATCATTAATAAGCATATCGGCTATTGGCATAGGATACTCGTCTTTGGGTGTAGCCCTATTCAAATCTCTGAAATCAATGCACACCCTCAACTTGCCGGATCCTTTCTTCTCCACTGGGACAATGTTAGAAATCCACTCGGCATACCTGCAAGGTCGAATGAAATTGGCTTCAAGCAGTCGACCGATCTCTTCCTTGATCCGGTCATATGTTTTCGGATTAAACTTTTTGGCCGACTGTTTGTATGGTCTAAAACCGGCCTTTATAGGTAACCGATGCTCCACTAGCTCTCGGCTTAAACCTGGCATCTCATGATATTCCCACGCAAAGCAACAAACATATTCTTTCAATAGCTCGATTAACTTAGCTTTACAATCGGCTTTCAAATTTTTGTTTACAAACGTCGGTCGAGTGACTGAACCATCTCCAATATCTACCTCTTCTAATGGATCGGCCGATGTAAAACCTTGTCCAAGTTTATCCATGTCATCCAACTCCTCTATAGACTCATACATATCGTTCTCATTGGACCGATATTTCACAAGATGTTTTTGTAACCACTCGGAGCTAGAATCCATTTAAACATATCATACCTTGGAGCCGATTGCATTCAGTCGGCTTTAAAGAGACGGGCACAAAACTATTATTGGTCGCGCTGAGAAAATCAAACTCTGATAAGTCACCTCCCGTCAAGCAAGTAGCATAGGGATGTTGCCAATCCACCGATGCATCGGCCAAAGCAACACAGGCCGAGTTATCCGCATGAATGACTTCCACTTCGTCATCAACCCACTGAATCAAAAACTGGTGCATAGTGGATGGCACACACTGGTTTGCATGAACCCAATCGCGGCCTAGTATGACGTTGTAGTTACCTTGCACCTCAGCGACAAAGAATGCAGTAGCCCAAGTTTTGCTTCCGACTGTAAGCTCCACATACATCACACCTTTGGCTTCAGTTTTCTCTTTGCCTTCAAATGTTCTTTTGGCTTCTCGAATATTGCGTTTTTAGGGCCAAAATCCAGCTGAGCCACCTCCCCTTCCTCATCTACAGCATGAAACTCAGCAGGTAAGTAATAAAACATATTGATATCCATACCTTCATGAACCGGTGTAGATTCATAGTCCAACATATCAGCCTCCTCCTCGAGTGCATCCACCGATTCAGAAATTTGTCCGAGTGAAGAGGAAGCAATAGGTAATGTAGACGATGCAATGATTGTGTTGTCCTCTTTTGGTAGTGTAGGTGCTACTGTGATAGGTGTAGAGGCCACTGTATCTTGTATTTGTTTGGGCCTCCACACTTGTTTTGTATGTACCATAGGCCGAGTGTCATTGAACAACTTATCCCTTTGCTTCTCAGCCTCTTGTTCTGCCATCTCTTGACTCCTTAACCTATGTAGTTTCCTCTTTTGTGTCTTTGTTAGCCCTGGAGAACACCACTTTGGCTGAGTGTATTTAGGATCTCTTGTTTTTACTCGGCTGGTGCTTGCTTCATGGTCATTAGCCGAGTGCTTTGGCACGATAGAAAGTATCGGCTCAGTCGGTTTGCTATGCACAATCGGCTGCTGTATGGCAAATGTTTCGGTGCCCAAGATAAGTGACTCGGCATCCGTTTTCTCCTTGCCTTTTCCCGACTCAACTGTTGCAACACTTGGTGACTTAACACGCCATTCTTTTCGACTTTCCAGATGCATGAAATTTCCACTGGGGCGCAGCTTTTTACTCGGATGGATGTCACTCGGATGGAATTCACTCAGATAGAATCCACTCGGATGAAAGTCAGTCGGATGGAATCTACTTGGCCACATTTTTTCACTCGGATAGCTTCCACCTGGGTGCATTCTTACACTCGGATAATTTCCACTCGGTCGCATATTTTGACCAGCTGACTGATAGTCACCGATGTTGAGTCGGCCATTATATGAGTAATCAAGTCGATCCCACATAGATTGCCTTTGCTCTTCTGAAAACTGCGCCCTTGGTCCACTTGGTTTTGTATACTGACTGAACATATCAGCTGATGGTGACCTTGGTCGTTTCAGATGAGTCGGTCGATTGAAACTAGAACCGGCCGACTGGTTAGCATACTTGGACAGCAACATATCAAAAGTTGGCTTGATCCGCTTGCACTGCACTTTAGCTTCATTCTTCTTCCACTTGCCAATTTCTGGACTCTTGGGCTTGATAAATTTAACACGAGTATTTTCTTGCACTTGCGGTTGCCCCCGAGTGTAGGGTTCTTGATGGTGATTTTGATCACTTCCTTGCCATCAGGTTGCTTATCGAGCACAACTTGTCTCCCCAAGACCTTGCTGCCCTCCTTGTCTTTCCTGGGCTCACCAACAATGACATTAGCTTTATTAGCAGATTCGGCTACCTCCGGCCGAATGAGTAATTTCTTCCCCTCCAAATCCATGGTATTCATTGGAAAAGGTTGTTTATCAACTTGCATCTTAGAAAAGTTCAATCGTCCGTCATTAATGGCCAATTGTATCTGTCGTCGAAAAACATTGCAATCGTTAGTAGCATGAGAAAAAGAATTATGATACTTGCAATAAGCACACCGTTTTAGCTCTTCAAACGGCGGTAAAGTATGAGATATTCTAATAATCTTAGCCTGCAGCAAAGCATCAAATATTCTATCACACTTAGCAATGTTGAAAGTAAACTTCATCTCTTCATCACGATTCTTACGAATCGGTTTCAGATCATTGCAAGTAAAGGGTTTGGCCTTAGATGGCCAAACAAATTCAGTAGAAAAAACATCACCCTCATCTTCCGAGTGATCACTATCATATTCCACCATATTCATATTTGGACGATCGGCTTTGTATCTATGCACTTCTTTGAGGTCTTTGCTTCGGCTTTCCTGAGCCAAAGCCCTTTGTAAGACTTGGTTGATATTTAAGAACTCATAGCCTTCTAGCTTTTCTCTAATGGGAGTTCTCAAACCACTCAACACTAGGTCTGCCAAGTCCCTCTCGGTTATCACCAAACTAAAACACCGGTTTTTTGTTTCTCTGAATCTCTTGACATAATTGGAGACCGATTCATCATGCTTCTGTTTAACCGATGTTAGATGTGACAACTTGAGTTCATTGTCGCCGCTATAAAAGTGATCATGAAAATTCTGCTCTAGCTGCGACCAAACCCGAATGGAACCATGGGGTAAAGAAGAAAACCATGAAAATGCGGTACCAGTTAATGATAAAGGAAATAAACGCACTTTCAATTCATTCAATGAGCCTGCCTCACCCAATTGTGCTAAATATTGACTAACATGCTCCCATGTGGTTTTTGTGCCCTCTCCATTAAACTTAATAAAATCTAGAATCTTATATCCCGGAGGGCACTGGATGGCATCAAAGTACTCGGGGTACGGCTTTTGGTAAATCCGATTCCGGGGTAACTCAACTCCAAAATTTTCTCGAAGCATCTTAGCCATCTCCTCTCTAAGATTAGCTAGACCATCATCCATAGTGGACGATGCAGCTTGTGGCAGTGGCATAGAAGGAGTAGGGTTACTAGCTGTAGGTAGGAATTGTGGTATGTACGTCGACCCATAATTTGGTAATGGTCGAGTGATGTGGCTGTAGGTAGGGTTTGGTTCGGCGTTGCCACCGAACCTGTCATGCTCATAATAGGATTAATGGGTGCAGTCACAATCTGATTTGTTTGGATAGGATAATAAGCCATCGGCACGGGAGGCGCCGATGAAATATGTAAAGCCAGATTAGGGTTTTGCACACTGGAAGCTACACCGTCATTACCACTAGCCGATTGAGATATATTCTTCTGAGCATTAGTATTTTCTATGAAAGTTTGATAGACTAGATTTTTACCATCAGCAATACGACTCTCAATCTCAGCCCACTGCTCAGGAGAAAAAGTAGTACTCACAGAGGGTTTAACCTGCTCAGCTTGAAGAGGAGGGAACTTGATTTCTTCAATCAGAGTGATGTTGCCTTGGCGATCCTTCTTGAATTTTGCAAGGAACTCCTGCAAATCCTTCTCTTCACGCGCCTTCTTGTACTCCTCATAGACATGGCGATGATCGGCCGATATCGCATCAAGACTAGGCTTAATGATGTTATCAGCGTCTACCTCAGATGGCTTGGGAAGATCGGACATGGTGGATGATGACGATTGATCTTCAGTCCCCAGCGGAGTCGCCAAAAAGTGTGTTGACACACGAACACGTAACGTGTACCCTCGACGCCGGGGGTGATGCACCGCAGCTCACGTCGAAGGAGACCCGACCGACGGCACGATACGCAAGACAGTCGATGGGCGCTTTTGCAGACCCGAAACCCTACACCCCCGGGAGGGACCCCGTCAGGGAGTGCGGCGGCTATGGGCTGCCCTAGGTTGATTCGCTCGGCCCTAGAGCCTCGGGATTCACAGCTCTCAAACACAAAGAACAGCGAAGAACGAGAGAGAAAACGGTGGAGAGATAAAACGTAGACTGGAAAAATAGTATATTGATTTGTTCGATTGTGTGTTGTTCAATCGGCCGCCACCCCCAACATATATAAGAGGCGGCTGGACTTCCGTACAAGTAAAGAATTCGTCTAGGCTTTCCTTATAAGAAAAATTACATCAATTCACGTCCTAGAGTCCTAATTCTATTCCAACTCGGATTCAGTCTGAATCTGGCCCAAACTTTGTCTTCCTTCTTGCGCGGGCCGCCGGGATTGCATATGATCTCCGATCAAGACGGCCCAAATATCAAACTTGTGCGCCTCGATGATACGAACAACTCTCATGTTGATCACCTTTTCAAATAAGGCCGTCTTGAATACTTTTTCAAGGTCATCTTTATCTCCTAGTCGGACTCAGTCTTGCAGTAGACTGGATTATCCGAGTCTCGTAGTGAATTTGTAGACTATATACTATCTCTGATGATGATGACTCCAAAATCAAAGTTTACCATCTTGATGATACGCACAACTTCTGTATTGAACACTTCTTCATCCGAGGTCATCTTGATAAACTTTCAGGCATATGTTCAGTTTCACTCGGATTCGAGCTCATCCACTCGGATTAGAGTCATTCACTTGGATCGTCCGAGTGTACTTTTTCATTCGGATGTTTAGAATTTTTCACTCGGAATACAATTTTCACTCGGATGACCATATTTTCACTCGGAAGGCAATATTTCCACTCGGATGACTATATTTCCATTCTGAAGGCATTATTTTATTCGATCGGCAAGTTTTCGTCCCGATGGTAATCTTTTCACTCGGAATATTTTTACCTGGAGGACAATTTCACTCGGAAGGCAATATTTCCATTCGGATGACCATATTTCTAATAATTTCATCTGGTCAGCAAACTTTTCACTCGACCATCAATTTTCACTCGACCATCAACTTTCACTCGGATGGTAAACTTTTCACTCGGATTTTCCGACTTGAAAATATAGCCTGATCTTGATTTGTCTCTCCAGGCCTCATACGACCACGGATTGAGACGATTTATATATGAAAATCGATCGGCTCGACGAGACGAAACTTTTCCATGTTGAAGGTTTTTCAATTCAAGGCCATCTTGAGGGCCGAATTGCTCACGCATTGCATCAGACACTCATCAACATGTGTCTGGTGTCAAGCGTGGTATTTTGGTCTCTGGCCTGTCCAGACCGTATTGACTATAACTTTTGCATATGAACTCAG
The DNA here is from genome assembly GCF_056163025.1 of Triticum urartu. Classification (NCBI taxonomy): domain Eukaryota; kingdom Viridiplantae; phylum Streptophyta; class Magnoliopsida; order Poales; family Poaceae; genus Triticum; species Triticum urartu. The sequence goes on along the minus strand of NC_141877.1, from coordinate 416,227,860 downwards.
GTTAAGATGATTTATATATGAAAATCGATCGTCTCGACGAGGTGAAGACAATCCCTTCAGAGCACTCCTTCATCTGAAGTCATATTGAGGGCGTAATCGGCTGAAAAGCACTCAGAACACTAAATTTTGTCATTCGGAGTACAGCTTCGGCCACTGAGATGAGGTCGAATGGCGATAGCCTAAACATCAAAGTTATTCCACTCGACGACGTGAAACTTTCTCATGCTGAAAACCCTTTCACTCTGTATCTTGCCAAAATCAGGTGTCAACAGGCGCACCCAGGGGGTAGGGCACACCCTCCACCCTCGTGGGGCCCTCGTGTCCTTCCCGGACTACTACTTAATTTTCTATTTTTCTAAATATTCCAAAACGGAGAAATATTGCCTTAAAAATTGTTTTGGAGTCGGTTTACTTACCGTACCACATACCTATTCCTTTTCGGAGTCTGAAACGTTCTGGAAAGTGTCCCTTATGTATTCCTCCGGGGTTACGGTTTCAATAATATTGGTTTCAATATTTGTGGGATTACCTGAGATATAGTGTTTAATTCTCTGACCGTTTACCACCTTCGGATTTGTGCCTTCGAAGTTGTTGATTTTTATGGCACCGGAACGATAGACCTCCTCGATAACATAGGGGCCTTCCCATTTAGAGAGAAGTTTTCCTGCAAAAAATCTTAAACGAGAGTTGTATAGCAATACATAATCACCTACATTAAACTCACGCTTTTGTATCCTTTTGTCATGCCATCTTTTAAGCTTTTCTTTAAACAACTTGGCATTTTCATAAGCTTGGGTTCTCCATTCATCAAGTGAGCTAATATCAAATAACCTCTTTTCACCGGCAAGTTTGAAATCATAGTTGGGCTCTTTAATAGCCCAATATGCATTATGTTCTAGTTCGAGAGGTAAGTGACATGCTTTTCCATATACCATTTTATACGGAGACATACCCATAGGATTTTTATATGCAGTTCTATAGGGCCATAATGCATCATCAAGTTTCTTGGACCAATTCTTTCTAGACCTATTGACAGTCTTTTGCAAAATTAATTTAAGTTCTCTATTACTCAATTCTACTTGACCACTAGACTGTGGGTGATACGGAGATGCAATTCTATGATTGACGTCATATTTAGCAAGCATTTTACGGAAAACACCATGAATAAAATGTGAACCACCATCAGTCACTAAATATCTAGGGACTCCAAACCTCGGAAAAACTTCTTTAAGCATTTTAATAGAAGTGTTATGATCAACACTACTAGTTGGAATAGCTTCTACCCACTTAGTAACGTAATCAACAACAACTAAAATGTTTGTATATCCATTAGAGGAAGGAAAAGGTCCCATATAATCAAAGCCCCAAACATCAAATGGTTCAATAACAAGTGAATAATTCATAGGAATTTCTTAACGTCTACTAATATTACCAATTCTTTGACATTTATCACAAGATAGGACAAACTTACGTGCATCCTTGAAGAGAGTAGGCCAATAAAAACCGGATTGCAATACCTTATGTGCAGTTCTATCTCCCGCGTGGTGTCCTCCATAAGTTTCGAGTGGCACTTGCGTAGGATCTGTTCCTGTTCATGCTCAGTTACACAACGTCTAATAACACCATCTACTCCTTCTTTATAAAGATGTCGGTCATCCCAAAAGTAATGTCTCAAATCATAGAAGAACTTTTTCTTTTGTTGGTATGTGAAGCTAGGTGGTATGAATTTAGCAACTATGTAATTAGCATAATCAGCATACCAAGGGGTACTACGAGAAGTACTTATGACATTTAATTGTTCATCAGGAAAGCTATCATCAATAGGTAGTGGGTCATCACGAACATTCTCTAACCTAGATAAGTTGTCTGCAACGGGGTTCTCAACTCCTTTTCTGTCAACAATATGCAAATCAAATTCTTGTAGCAAGAGAACCCATCTAATAAGTCTAGGTTTAGCATCTTTCTTCTCCATAAGATATTTAATAGCAGCATGATTAGTGTGGATAGTTACTTTAGAATCAACAATATAAGGTCTGAACTTATCACCAGCAAATACAACTGCTAATTTTTTTTTTCAGTAGTAGCATAATTTCTTTGAGCATTGTCTAGAGTCTTACTAGCATAATGGATAACATTTAATTTCTTATCAACTCTTTGCCATAGAACATCACCTATTATCGGAGTAAATAGCCATGGGTAGCCTAGCCGGCTTCCCCTGGCCCTTCTGAAAAAACTATGAGCCCGCCCCGCTCTCAAGAATCCAAGACATGGGGCCGCCTTCCCCTTGCTAGCTGCCACCCAGGCCGGCTTTCGGAAGGCGGTCCGACTTTAGCCCTCATGAGAAGGCCGACTCCAAGAAGCCGGCTCCCATAAAGCGGTCGAGACCGTACCCTCAAAGTTTGCACCCACCTAACGGCGGAGCGACGGGGCGTGGCTACAGTGAAGCCTGCCACCCCCGAATCCCGAAGCACACCTGGCACAGTGCGCCGTACGGGGTAGGCATGACCCGTCCGGCGCGACACTGTTGCCATGTTGACCCTGGCATCACCCACGACGGGCCGCCAGCGTGGCCCACAGACGGTGGGCCCCCTTTGAGCAGAGAGACGCCCGAAGGCGGCCACGCCTCCAACCAGTCGGCCCAAGACAGAGCCGGCTCCCCGCAGCCGGCTTGCCACCTCCCTCGAAGAAGACGCCCCATTAAGGAGACAAGACGCGGTGGGGCTACAGCGATCGCCCGACGGGTGGCGGCATTGTAGCCGCGCCTACCACGACGAAGCCCACATCATCAAGATGGAGCCACAGTAACCAGCCGCCGACCAGGCCCTGGACAGTGGGGCCTGCCTGTCGACCGAGGGGCCGGCAGCCGGCGGGACCCACTAGTCGGCGGGCCCCAGCAGCCGGCGCAGAAGCCGGCGAGCGCAGTCATAGACGGCTGGGCCCCGCGCCCAGTCGGATTACCATTGTACCCCCAGGGGGTAGGCCTATATAAAGCCCCCGGGGCACCCATGCAAAGGGTTCGACCCCTTGCTAGTTCTAGACACCACACAAGGAGAAGAAGCAGGCTAGCCGTGCCCTTCTTCCTCCTCCCACCAAACAGCTCGAGGAGCATTGTGTAGCTACTTGATTCATCTAGTGAACATGCGGAGACCCCGCAGAGCAGCAGTAGGGGTGTTATCTCCACGGAGAGCCCCGAAGCTGGGTAAGATCCGCCGGCGTGCATGTCTTTGCCTTATCCCGTTTCCAGGCACCGGCGATGTCTTACTGGCTCCCACAATGATAAGCCACCCGTTGGCATATGTCGCACCTACCACCCGACATTTGGCGCCCACCTTGGGGCCAGGTGCACCGTCATCCGGGGACCTGTTCTGGACGGGAACCCTCTTCCTCCACAGCTAGAGTAGCCAGCCCGGCACGCCCGATGGCGCTTGCCACGACGTGCTGGAAGGCGTCACCAGCGTCTACGCGGCGAGCGGCCTCGCCGATCTCCCCGACGAGACCTTCATCTCCGACGAGCTCGCCTCCGATGCGGGCACCGACCACCTCGCCAACCTCCTCGGCCAGCTCCACGTCTCCAGCGAGCCTGCTGTGGACCTAGAGTTGGTTGGCTCCACCGACCCGATGCCTGTTGACTCTGACACGGCCTCCTACGACACCTTCCCCACCAACGTCACGATCTACAACGACCCGCTTCCTCGAGCCGACGGCTGCGATGCTGTCACCACCGAAGTGATGGTTGTTGTCCATGGCGGCCCGGCCGATGAGAGCGCCCACGACGCCCCGCACGCGGTGGCCCATGACTTGTCCACCCCCCTCCCGGCTGATGCCGGCAATGAAGCACTGGAGGCACGCCGCCTAGCCCTCCTCGCGGAGGGCCGGAGGCTGGTTTCCGTAAGACGCCTCACTGAGGCCTACCAGCGCAAAGCTGACCGCGCCGCCTTCGGCACGCCGGCCCCAGGCGGGCAAAGCTGGGCCAGCCTTGTCAAGCAACGCGGTGCCGTCATCGCCGACACGCTGGGAGTTGACCGCCCGGTCTATGCCACTCCGCTCGAGAACTTGCGTGCCGCCCAGGCGGCCGTAGACGAGTTGGACGGCTTGGAGGCCGAAGACCTCCCCCACATGACCCGGCGCATCCAGCAACTGATTGACGCAGCCGCGCAGCGACATGAAGCAGACGCCCGTGCGGGAAGCCCTTCCCCGCGCCGAGATCACGGCGCGACGTCCCGGACGCCGGCAACGAGCGACACCCGCACGCGGCGCAAGAAAGAGCCGGCTGCCAGCCGTAGCCGGACCCGAATCTCCATCGAGCGAGACGCGGACGGCCATCCCCGAGCCATGGAATGGTGGGGCAACCCGCCTCCGCCTCCGCCCCGTGGAGAGAGATATCCCGCCCCGCCGCCAGTGGCGCACCCGACTCTCAGCGGCCGGCTAGGCCGCCGTGAAGGAATCGGCGAGAACGACGCCCGCCATCGGATCGACCGCCTGGCGCGATCCCTGGCGTTGGAAGAACAAGACGATGTCGGCCCGCCTTGTTTCGGCCCCCGCATCCGCGACGAGCCCTTTCCCAAAGGGTTCTCGCTCCCAAGAGACACGCCCAAGTACAACGGCTCCGTGAAGCCGGAAGATTGGTTGATCGACTACTCCATGGCGGTTAGCATAGCCAACGGCAACCGGCGCATTGCCGTGAAGTACGTGCCCCTCATGCTGCAAGGCACGGCGCGGACCTGGCTCAACAGCCTCAAGCCGCGTAGCATCAACAGCTGGCTAGATTTCACAGAAGCCTTCATCCGCAACTTCACCAGCACCTACAAGCGGGCTCCCAAGCCCAGACAGCTCTCCTTGTGCGTAGAAGGCCCCGCCGAGTCCACTCGCGATTACCTCACGCGTTGGGCCGAGCTCCGCAACTCCTGTGAAGGGGTGCACGAGGTGCAAGCCATAGAATACTTCACAGCCGGATGCCGAGAAGGCACCCTCCTCAAGGACAAGCTCCTCTGCGACGAGCCGGCTACCCTCGACGAGCTTCTGGACATAGCGGACAAGTACGCCACCGCCGACTCCTCGATGAAGACCGAGCTTCGGGTAGACGTGTCCGGAAAGGTACTCAACCCGGCGCCCAAGACGCCGGATGGGGATTCCGGCCGACTCCCCCACTCGAACGACCACAAGCGCAAGGGCCCCGCGCCGCCTCCCGCTAGTCGGCAGGTGGCCACAGTCGAAGACGCGCCGCCTGAAGAGCGACCGACGCCCAAGAAGCCCAAGGGCGGTAGGCCGGCTTGGCAGCCCGCCTTCTCCTACGAGCAAACTCTCGACGCCCCTTGCAAATTCCACAGCGGCACGAAGCCGTCCAACCACATGACCCGGAAGTGCCATTGGCTCACCCGAATCTCTAAGGGCGAGGGTCTCTTGCCGCCTCCGGCCGCTCGGCCCGCAGTCGGAGCCGTGCATGATGAGTTCCCCGACAAGCAAGCAACCTACATCGTCTTTACAAGCCAGCCCGAAGACCGGCGCAGCAAACGCCAAGAGCGCCAGGAAGTTAGTGGTCGTTGCTAACCCCGCCGGACACATGCATTGGTCAGAAAAGCCCATCAGCTGGAGCCGGGCCGACCATCCGGAGGTGATGTCGTCTCCCGGCTCTTATGCTTTGGTCCTGGAAGCCACCCTTGCAACGGACAGACGCGCCGCCCGCTTCTCCTGTGTGTTGATAGACGGCGGGAGCAGCATCAACATCCTGTACCGTGACACCCTGGAAAAGCTAAACGTCAAGACGAAGCAGCTCACGCCTACTCGGACAGTGTTTCATGGCATCGTACCGGGCTTATCCTGCGCCCCCATTGGCAAGATCAAGATCGATGTACTTTTTGGGGACAAGGAGCATTTCCGCCGGGAAGCGATCTGGTTTGAAGTGGTGGACCTGGAGAGCCCTTACCATGCATTGCTTGGCCGACCTGCCTTGGCCAAATTCATGGCAGTTCCCCACTATGCATACCTCAAGATGAAGATACCAAGCACCAAAGGCATCATCACCGTAGCCGGTGATTACAAGAAGTCCTCTGAGTGCGCGGCGGCCAGCAGCCGGCTGGCCGAGTCCCTTGTGATTGCCGAAGAGAAGAAGATGATGGACCGAGTCGTGGCCATAGCCGGCAAGCCGTCGGTCGTGTCCCCCGACCCCAAGGAGCATGATGCTCAAGGATCTTTCCAGCCAGCCAAGGAGACGAAGAAGATACCTCTTGACCCCGGGCACCCAGAGAGGTTTGCCGTCATCGGGGCAAACCTGAACAACAAATAGGAAGGCGAGCTCGCCGATTTCCTCCGTGAGAATCGGGACATCTTCGCATGGTCCCCCAAAGACATGCCGGGTGTTCCGAGGAAATTCGCCGAGCACAAACTACACGTTCGAGAAGACGCAAAGCCAGTCAGACAACCCCTTCGCCGACTGTCGGAGGAGAAACGCAGGATTGTAGGGGAGGAGATAGCCCGGCTTTTGGCAGCCGGCTTCATTATGGAAGTTTTCTTTCCAGAGTGGCTCGCCAACCCGGTCCTCGTGCTGAAGAAGAACAACAAGTGGCGCATGTGCATAGACTACACAAGTCTCAACAAGGCCTGCCCCAAAGATCCCTTTGCCCTGCCGAGGATTGACCAAGTGATAGACTCCACAGCCGGATGCGAGCTGTTGAGTTTCTTGGATGCCTACTCCGGATATCACCAGATAAAGCTGGATCCGGACGACCGCCTGAAGACCGCCTTCATCACGCCATTTGGAGCCTTCTGCTACCTGACTATGACATTCAGCTTGAGAAATGCCGGTGCCACTTTTCAGCGTTGCATGCAGAAGTGCCTCCTCAAGCAGCTCGGCAGAAATGGTCACGTTTACGTGGACGACATCGTGGTGAAGACGGAGAAGCGCAACACCTTGCTGGGAGACCTCAAGGAAACGTTTGAGAACTTGTGCCGATTCCAAATCAAGCTCAACCCCGAGAAATGCGTGTTCGGAGTGCCAGCCGGCCAGCTCCTAGGCTTCCTAGTCTCCGAACACGGCATCGAATGCAACCCGGTGAAGATCAAGGCCATCGAGAGAATGGCGATCCCCACCAAGCTTCGAGACATTCAGAAGTTCACCGGGTGCTTGGCCTCCTTGAACCGCTTCATCAACCGGCTCGGAGAGAAAGCTCTCCCCCTCTACCACCTCATGAAGAAGAGCACTCACTTCGAGTGGAACAATCAGGCCGACCAAGCTTTTCACGAGCTGAAGAAGATGCTGGCCACGCCGCCCGTTCTGGCGGCGCCGACTGAGAAAGAGCCCATGCTTCTCTACATCGTCGCAACCAGCCGGGTGGTCAGCACCGTCATCGTAGTCCAACGCCCAGAAGAAGGCCGAGCCCAGCCGGTCCAGAGGCCGGTGTATTATCTGAGCGAGGTGCTGTCCGCCTCAAAGCAGAACTACCCGCACTACCAGAAGATGTGTTACGGCGTGTACTTCACCGCCAAGAAGCTGAAGCCCTACTTTCAAGAGCACCCCGTCACGGTCGTATGCACCGCCCCGCTAGCCGAGATCATAGGCAGCCGGGACGCATCCGGCCGGGTGGCGAAATGGGCCATCGAGCTGGCCCCCTACACGATCTTCTACCAGCCCTGCACTGCCATCAAGTCCCAAGCACTGGCCGACTTCCTCGTCGACTGGGCCGAGACCCAGTACCTGCCGCCGGCTCCCGACTCCACCCATTGGCGCATGCACTTCGACGGGTCCAAGATGCGCACCGGCTTGGGAGCCGGCATCGTCCTTACCTCTCCGAAAGGCGACAAGCTCAGATACACGCTATAGATCCACTTTGCCGCCTCCAACAATGTGGCCGAGTACGAGGCGCTCATACACGGGCTCCGGCTTGCCAAAGAACTGGGCATTCACCGGATCCTATGTTATGGCGACTCGGACCTAGTGGTCCAGCAATCATCCGGCGATTGGGACGCCAAGGATGCAAATATGGTGAGCTACCGCTTCCTGGTCCAACAACTCAGCGGATACTTTGAAGGATGCGAGTTCCTCCACGTACCGCGAGCCGACAACGAGCCAGCCGATGCCCTGGTTCGAATAGGCTCTACTTGGCAAGCAATTCCAACCGGCGTCGCTCTACAACGCCTCCTCAAGCCGTCCATCAAGCCGTCTCCAGAGTCCGACTCCATCTTCATGCCGCCTGACCCCGACGCGGCTGGGTCCGGCTCGAAGAACCAAGCAGGCGACCCCAAGACTCCCGCAGCCGGCTTGGGGACTTCGGCAACCGGCTCGGGGACTGCCACACCCGGCTCGGGGACTGCCACACCCGGCTCGGGGACTGCGGTAGCCGGCCCGGGGACTGCACCAGCACAACAGCCGGCGGCCAACTCCAGGATTTCACCACCCAGCCCGCCCACCCTGATGGCAGTAGCCACATTGGCAGTAGAAGAAGTCGCGGCCCCATCATGGGCTCAGTCCATCCTCAACTTCCTAGTAAACCAAGACCTGCTGGCTGACAAAACAGAAGCAAGACAAGTCCAACGTCGAGCCGGAGCATACACAATCGTCAATAGAGAGCTCGTCAAGCGCAGTGTCACTGGAGTCCTCCAACGGTGCGTCGAGCAAGAGAAAGGCATTGCAATCCTCAGAGACATTCACCAAGGAGAATGCAGCCACCATGCGGCCTCAAGATCACTTGTCGCCAAAGCCTTCCGCCATGGTTTCTTCTGGCCGACTGCTTTGGATGACGCCAAAGAATTAGTCAAACATTGCAAGGGATGCCAACTCTTCAGCTCCAAGCAAAACATGCCGGCTTCGGCACTCAAAACCATTCCCCTCACTTGGCCCTTCGCCATTTGGGGACTGGACATGGTGGGCCCATTCAAGGCGGCGCGCGGCGGCATGACGCATTTGCTCGTCGCCGTGGACAAATTCACCAAGTGGATTGAGGCAAAGCCGATCAAGAAGCTGAATGGGCCGACTGCTGTGACGTTCATTGCAGACATAACAACTCGGTACAGCGTGCCACACAGCATCATCACCGACAATGGCACGAATTTTGCCAAAGGAGCCTTGGCACGTTTCTGCGCAGCACAAGGTATCCGACTGGACTTAGCATCCGTCGCCCACCCGCAGTCAAATGGCCAGGTCGAGCGAGCCAACGGCCTCATCCTCTCCGGCATCAAGCCCAGATTGGTCGTACCTCTGGAGCGCTCAGCCGGCTGTTGGCTCGATGAGCTGCCGGCTGTCCTCTGGAGTCTGCGCACTACACCAAACAAGTCAACCGGCTTCACCCCTTTCTTCCTTGTGTATGGTGCCGAGGCGGGCATCCCAACTGACGTCGAGTTCGACTCACCTCGAGTAACCATGTACACGGAAGCGGAGGCCAAGGAAGCACGAGAAGACGGCGTCGACCTGCTGGAAGAGAGCCGGCTATTAGCCCTCAGCCGGTCTGCCATCTACCAGCAGGGTTTGCGCCGCTACCACAGCCGGAAGGTCAGGCCAAGATCTTTCCAAGAGGGCGATCTTGTGCTCCGGCTGATCCAGCGAACAGCCGGCCAGCACAAGCTCTCAGCCCCTTGGGAAGGCCCCTTCATCATTAGCCGAGCTCTAGGCAATGACTCCTACTACCTGATCGATGCACAGAAGCCGAAGGCACGCAAGAGAGACGACTCCGGCAAGGAGTCGGAACAACCATGGAACGCCAACCTCCTTCGAAGATTTTACAGTTGAAATGTAGTATGTACCGTGCTAACTTTTGTATTAAGTACAAGACAATAGGCTCCCCGAGGAGGGCTCGGGGACTGCCATCCCTTATCTATGAATGAAAAGTATCATGCTTATGACCTTGTCATTTCATTTACTTGTTCCGTCCGGAACCGAGTTCGACTAGTCGGCTCGGGGACTGGCCGACTGGAGTTATGTTAGAAGTCCTACCCGCAGTCAGACAAGTAGTGTGCCGGCTCCCAAGCCTTCTCTTGCCAAAAGTCGCAGTTCGAAGAACCGGCTGTCCAGCTGGCAAGAGTTAAAGGCAGGAACGGGCGCCCACACGAAAAACGGCTAGGGACTAACGGACTAATATAACGAAGGCCGGTTTTTCTCCCACCGCCGAATGGCTACCAGAGTAGCCGGCCGACCGGTTTCCATTCACTTCACTTCAATCCAAGAAAGCTCAAGTACTTGCCTCCCCAAAGAGGGAAGGTGGCAAAGGAAAAAGCCTAAGGATAAAAAGCATACGCGAATGGAAACCAAACATGCACATAATAATATTTACATAAAAAGACCTCCGAGAGGCCAGCATTCAACATAGTTTGGATACACCCCCAGTGGGTGGAACTGCGAAAACTTAACAAAGATTGTTCAAAAGACGACAAGCAGGAAAGGTAAAGATGGCAGGTAAAGCTGGCGGGGCGGCCGACGAGCCGGACTGGTTGGCGGAGACGGTCGTGCCGGCTGAAGGAGCGGCCGGCTGGCGAACTTCGGCTTGGTCGCCGCCTCCCGCAGAGGGCGCGCTTCCACGCGCCTCGTTGCTGGAGGCACGGTCGGCCTGAGGTCGGCCGGTTGTTCCACCAGCCGGCTCGACGTCTTCGCCGTCCTCCTCTTCGTCATCCTCGCCCTCGTCACTGGAGGCAATCTCCTCCGCCGAGTCCTCGCCCACCGCCGGGTTCAGCCCGAACCACTCCTCTGGCTGAGCAACACCGTCATCATCGATTTCGGGTGTGAAAACGCTGATGTCGGTGCACTCGGCGATCGTCGAAGCTCGCTGGGCGATAGCCGGCCTCACCTCCTCCAGCTCCGCGTCGGCCTCCATCCGCCAAGTGCGCAGTTGGTCCAGACTCAGCCCTGGGTACCAAGCCCGAACGAACTCCTACGCCCGCCCGGCTCCGAGGCGGGCTGCCGACGCCTTCCAAGCCTCAAAGTGACCGACTGCGACCTCTAGCCAGTCGGCAGTTCGGCTTGGGGTGCGGGGGATCGTCTCGCCGGGCCAGAGGGCGGCCAACACTTGCGCCCCGGCGCGTTGGAGCCGGCGAAGCATCCGATGAGCCGGTTGCAACCGCGCCTGGACAGCCAAGAGCTGCTCCTCAAGCGTCCAGTTCGCATCCGGCATGATGTTGGCCCCCGCCTGACGGCGTGCCTCGCGATGGGCCTCAATGCTTTGGGCGGCGAAGGCGGAATAGCCGGGGAAGTAGTCTGCACCAAAAACAAGCAGCAGCTCAAGATAAGCCAAAAACCCAGGCGGCAAGGGGCAGGGGAGGGTCGAGGAAGGCGGCTTACCGTCGATCAAATCCTCGATCCGGCCGAAGCCTTCGTCCAGGGCTCGCCGGGTCTCAGCCCAGCTCGCCGCCTCGGTCTCATAGTCTGCCTTCAGGGCGGCTTCGCTATCCTGCGCCGCCTGCAGGGCCGCCCTGTGGCTCTTCTCCTAGTCGGCCAGCTTCTTGGCCAGGCGATCACGCTCCTGGACCAAGGCGGCGCACTCGGCGTCCTTGGTATGAAGGGCGGCCTTTGCTTCGCCGAGCTCCTTCCTCAAGTCGGCGTTGGCCCCTGAAGACAAAGAAAAAGAAAAACCAATAAGGAAAGAGTCGTCAAGAAAGATCCGACCCGACTGCGCAGCAGTCGGCCTGAATCTCGGGGACTACACCCAGTGGGTGCGCTGACGCGCCCCCACAGGAGACAGACAAGATCGAGTACTTACTTCGGCTGTCGGCCAGGTCGTCGGTCCTCCGGCTCAGCTCCCGAGCCTGGGAGTTGAAGGCGGCAGCAGGAAGGTTGTGATATTCCTAAAAGTTCAGAAAAAAGCAAAGTAAGGTAGCCGTCGAGAAAGATCCGACCCGACTGCGCAGCAGTCGGCCCGAATCTCGGGGACTACACCTAGTGGGTGCGCTGACGCGCCCCCACGGAAGAAATTAAGAAAGCAAAGCAGCCAAGAGCGAAGGACTCACCCGGATGGTGGCTCGCGTCGACAAGAACTCCTGGGTGAACTGTTGCAGCAGGGCGGCCTGAGCTTGCAGCCGGCTCCAGACCCCTTGAGCCGCCACATTCAGCTCACCAGTCCCCCCGCTGGGAGTCCACTCGGACGTGGCAGTGCTGGCCGCCTCCAGATCTTTCACCGGCTGGCCTGCGCCCGCGACTTGGCGCAACTCCGGCGGAGCGGCGCCTCCCCCTGCGCGCCGGCTCGTCGCCGGCTGCACCTCAAGGCCGGCTCTGTTCTCCGGCTCACCTCCGGTCGGCTCCTCTGGCGCCGCTGACGATTGGCCGCCTTGGCCCGCTCCGGTTGGCGCTGCTGGCGGCGCTCTCCTCGCGAAGGCCACGGGGTCCTCCCCCCCTCCATCAGCGGCGGGTCTTGGATGATCTCCTCCGCCAAGGGCAATGGGGTGTCGGGGGCTACGGCTCGGAGAGGAATGGCGAGCAGCAGAGGCTGGTTGCGCGAGCTTTCCGCCTCCGTCTCCGCGGTAGCCGCCTCCGTCTGGGCCTTGGCTGCCGCGTCAGCCTGCCCCCTCACCGCCTGGGTGGCCGCCTTCTCTGCCGCCTCGCGCTCCTCCCGCGCTTCACGGGCGTTCCGCTCTGTGGCCTCCCTGAGATCGGCGCGGGGGTCCACGCGGCGGGAGCTCGAAGACCCTCCAGCCGGCCCCATGATGGAGCCGCCCGGACCCCGCTCAAGGGAAAGCGGCGCCCTGTCTAGCAAGCGAGAAAAAGTTAAGAAGAATATTCGAAAAGAAAGAGAATGATGATGAGCATGCGGCAAGGCAATTGAAGACTTATGCTGAGACCGCCTGAGCCTGCTTCACCGCCTTGCGGAAGCGGGCCGCTTTCGCAGCCGCCTTGTCTCGCTTGGTCGCCGCGGTGGAGGCTTTGGACTTCTTCGGCCGACTGCCGAAGAGGCCTGAAGTGGCCCGGCGCTTCTGTGCGCCGCCACCGGCAGCCGGCGCGATAGACGAGCCCGCGCCCTGATGGTCGGCCGCCGGCTGGCGACGCGGGGCGACTTCGGCTTCAAAATCGTCCAGCCAGTCCTCGAAGCTCGCGGTGAACCTTGAGCCTCCGGGCTCGGCGCTGTCCCCCACGACGGCGTCTTCCATGGCGGCCGCCCCCAAGTCCGGGTCGTCAACGTCGTCCACCGTGCGGTCGGGGGCATACTGGCGTTCAATCCCTGCCGCCCCGGCCGGCGGCGCAAGAAAAGGGTTCTGCTCAAAAGAAACGACTGGTCAGAGGCCGGCCATCATGAAGCCGGCTGACGACAAAAAGAAGATAGAGAGAAGCTTACCACGGGCGGAGGGTTGGCATGAGAATACGGCGCCTTGCCGTATTGCCAGTCCCCGGCGAGCTTGCAGTTGGCGATGTAATTAACCATGAGCGCCACCTCCGCGTGGGGCATTTCCCATGTGCTCAGCCGGCTTGGGTCGAAGCGGCCGCTCATCTGACACATCATATGGGGCCGGCTTTGGAGAGGAAGAATCCGGCGCTCCACGAAGGCGGCCACCAAGTCGGACCCGCGCAGGCCTTCCGACAGAATCATCAACCGAAGCCGGGAGATGGCGGCATTCCCGGCCAGAGACAGTGACCGGGACCGGAAACTCCACGAGGGCTGCCTCCCAGCCGGCGGGCCGACTACGTAAGCCGGCAGGTTGATGTAGTCTCCTTGATCGGCGACAATCTTCACGTAGAAGTATGATCTCTGCCAGACCTTCACCTACTGGATTAGGGGGATGGACGGGAACGGATTGTTCTCGCTCGCCCTCCTCATGGCGATGAAGGCCCCGCAGGGTGCGGGCACGCCGGCGACGACGGTGCCGAGTTTGCTCTGGAAGAACTCTCCCTAGAGCTCCAGCGTGGGGAGCAGCCCCAAGAAGCCTTCGCAGAGGGAGACGAAGGCCGACAGCAGCATCACCGCATTGGGCGTGAGGTGATGCGGCTGGAGGTTGTAGAACTCTAGGAAGGAGCGCAGAAATCCGCTCGCCGGAAGGCCGAAGCCGCGCAGGCAGTGCAAGCGGAAGACGACCCGCTCGCCCTCCTCCGGCGCCGGCGAGATCTCCTTCTTCGGCGCCAGGCGGACCTGTACAAGGTCGGTGCCGGGCAGGCGGCGAATCTGGCGGAGGAACTCCACATGGTCTTCATGGACGTTGGAGCCGTCCCACGAGCTTGACAACGCCATGGGAGCAGGACGATGTGGGGGTGCTGTGATGGGAAGCTGCAATGGCAGCGAGAGGAAGAAACGAGGATTAGGAGGGGCGGAGCGAGAGAGAGCGTGCGAACCTCTGTCGCTCTCCCTCCTCCCCCTACTTATAGGCTCGCGTGCGGAGACGATGAGGCGCGGCGTGGGGAAGCGTGGGGATCGATCGTGCCCACTCCCCACGTCCCGCGATTATTGAGCCTTAACGGCGAAACAAAACTGCCTCGGGAAGGCGAGCGGCCCCTGTGGGCCACGGAAGATCCGCGCCCGGAACAAGGCTCGCGAGTGGCAGGCCCGGGCCTATGGCGGTGTCCCGTCGCGCGCGTGCGCTCGCAGGATCTCGCTGCCACGTGGCCGCGGGAGGGCCCGTGGTCAGCACGCGGGTCCCCCCTCCTCCCGCCTACAAGACGCGGGTCTCTCTGAAGTCGGCATACGCCCGCAAAGCCGGCTCTTCAGGATGGGAAGCTGACCAAGCTTCTCGTCCCCCTGCTCGCCTCAGAGCTCGATCAGCTTCGGGGACTACTGTCGGAGTAAATAGCCATGGGTAGCCTAGCCGGCTTCCCCTGGCCCTTCTGAAAAAACTACGAGCCCGCCCGGCTCTCAAGAATCCAAGACATGGGGCCGTCTTCCCCTTGCTGGCTGCCACCCAGGCCGGCTTTCGGAAGGCGGTCCGACTTTAGCCCTCATGAGAAGGCCGACTCCAAGAAGCCGGCCATGAGAAGGCCGACTCCAAGAAGCCGGCTCCCATAAAGCGGTCAAGACCGTACCCTCAAAGTTTGCACCCACCTAACGGCGGAGCGACGGGGCGTGGCTACAGTGAAGCCTGCCACCCCCGAATCCCGGAGCACGCCTGGCACAGTGCGCCGTACGGGGTAGGCATGACCCGTCCGGCGCGGCACTGTTGCCATGTTGACCCTGGCATCACCCACGACGGGCCGCCAGCGTGGCCCACAGACGGTGGGGCCCCTTTGAGCAGAGAGACGCCCGAAGGCGGCCACGCCTCCAACCAGTCGGCCCAAGACAGAGCCGGCTCCCCGCAGCCGGCTTGCCACCTCCCTCAAAGAAGACGCCCCATTAAGAAGACAAGACGCGGTGGGGCTACAGTGATCGCCCGACGGGCGCCGGCATTGTAGCCGCGCCTACCACGACGAAGCCCACATCATCAAGATGGAGCCAGAGTAACCAGCCGCCGACCAGGCCCTGGACAGTGGGGCCTGCCTGTCGACCAAGGGGCCGGCAGCCGGCGGGACCCACTAGTCGGCGGGCCCCAGCAGCCGGCGCAGAAGCCGGCGAGCGCAGTCACAAACGGCTGGGCCCCGCGCCCAGTCGGATTACCATTGTACCCCCAGGGGGTAGGCCTATATAAACCCCCCGGGGCACCCATGCAAAGGGTTCGACCCCTTGCTAGTTCTAGACACCACACAAGGAGAAGAAGCAGGCTAGTCGTGCCCTTCTTCCTCCTCCCACCAAACAGCTCGAGGAGCATTGTGTAGCTACTTGATTCATCTAGTGAACATGCGGAGACCCCGCAGAGCAGCAGTAGGGGTGTTATCTCCACGGAGAGCCCCGAAGCTGGGTAAGATCCGCCGGCGTGCATGTCTTCGCCTTATCCCGTTTCCAGGCACCGGCGGTGTCTTACTGGCTCCCACAATGATAAGCCACCCGTTGGCATATGTCGCACCTACCACCCGACACCTATAGCATAATCACTAGCATCACACGTAATTTCAAAGGGTAAATTCCAATCAGGTGGCTGAACAATAGGTGCAGAGAATAATGCTTTCTTAAGTATTTCAAATGCTTCTACACAATCATCATCAAAGACAAATGGTATATCTTTTTGTAATAAATTAGTCAGAGACCGAGAAATTTTTGAGAAGTCCTTAATGAACCTCCTATAAAATCCGGCGTGACCAAGGAAACTTCTTATACCTTTGATGTCCTTGGGACATGGCATCTTTTCAATAGCATCAACCTTGGCTTTATCAACTTCAATACCTCTTTCAGAAACTTTATGCCCCAAGAAAATACCCTCATTAACCATAAAGTGGCACTTTTCCCAATTCAATACAAGATTAGTTTCTTCACATCTCTGCAAAACTCGATCAAGATTGCTCAAGCAATCATCAAAAGAAGATCCATAGACGGAAAAGTCGTCCATGAAAACCTCACAAATCTTTTCACAGAAGTCAGAGAATATAGCCATCATGCATCTTTGAAAGGTAGCAGGTGCATTACATAAACCAAAAGGCATACGTCTATAAGCAAAAGTACCAAAAGGGCATGTAAAAGTAGTCTTTGATTGATCTTTAGCCGACACAGGTATTTGAGAGAAACCAGAATAACCATCTAGAAAGCAGTAATGTGTATGCTTGCATAATCTTTCAAGCATTTGATCGATAAAAGGTAAGGGGTAATGATCTTTCTTAGTAGCCTTATTTAATTTGCGGAAATCAATTACCATCCTATAACCTATAATAATTCTTTGTGGAATCAATTCATATTTATCATTAGGAACAACAGTAATGCCTCCCTTCTTAGGGACACAATGAACAGGACTTCCCCACTGACTATCAACAACGGGATAAATTATACCTGCCTCCAGAAGCTTTAGTATTTCTTTTCTTACCACTTCTTTCATTTTAGGATTCAGATGTCGTTGAGGATCGCGAACTGGTTTGGCTTCTGCTTCCAAATTTATTTTATGTTGACATAGAGTGGGACTAATGCCCTTAAGATCATCAAGAGTATATCCAATAGCAGCACGGTGCTTCTTCAGAGTTTTCAATAATCTTTATTCTTCATGCTCTAAAAGGTTAGCACTAATAATAACAGGATATATCTTCTTTTCATCAAGATAAGCATATTTAAGATTATTAGGCAACAGTTTAAGCTCAAACACGGGATCACCCTTAGGTGGAGGGGGATCCCTTAGGATTTCAACAGGCAAATTGTGTTTCAGAATAGGTTCCTGTTTAAAGAATACTTCATCTATTTCCCTTCTTTCATTCATAAACATATCATTCTCATGGTCCAGCAAATATTGTTCTAAAGGATCACTAGGAGGTACGGCAATAGAAGCAAGACCAATAATTTCATCCTTACTAGGCAATTCTTCTTCACGGTGTTGTTTACTAAATTTAGAGAAATTAAATTCATGAGTCATATCATCCAAGCCAATAGTAACAACATTCTTTTCGCAGTCTATCTTAACATTAACAGTGTTCAAGAAGGGTCTACCAAATATAATGGGACAAAAGCTATCTTGTGGGGAACTAAGAACAAGAAAATCAGCAGGATATTTAGTTTTCCCGCACAAGACTTCAAGATCTCTAACAATTCCCACTGCTGAAATAATATCTCTATTAGCAAGTTTAATTGTGACATCAATATCTTCTAACTCAGCAGGTGCAATTTCATGCTTGATTTCTTTATACAAGTCATAAGGTATAACACTAGCACTAGCACCCATATCACATAAGCCATGATAACAATATTCTCCTATTTTAACAGAAATAACAGGCACGCCTACCACAGGTCTATGTTTATCTTTAGCACAAGGTTTAGCAATTCTAGCAGTTTCACCGCAGAACTGAATAACATGCCCATCAATATTATCAGACAAGAGATCTTTAACAATAGAAATATTAGGTTCTACTATAACTTGCTCCAGAGGTGTATATGTTTTAATATTGCTTTTATGAACCATAGTTGAAGCTTTAGCATGATCCTTTCTCCTAACAGGGAAAGGTGGTTTCTCAACATAACAAGTAGGAACAATAGGATCATTATAAGTGACAGTCTTTTCTTCAACTTTAATTGGTGCCGCTACTTTTACTTCTATGGGAGGATGATATTTAAACCACTTCTCCTTAGGGAGATCAACATAAGTAGCAAAAGATTCACAGAAAGAAGCTACTATCTCAGAATCAAGTTCATATTTAGTGCTAAACTTACGGAAAATATCGGTATCCATAAAAGATTTAACACAATCAAACTTAGGTGTCATACCTGACTCCTTACCTTTGTCGAGATCCCAATCTTCAGAGTTGCATTTAATTCTATCCAATAAATCCCATCTAAATCCAATAGTCTTCATCATAAAAGAGCCAGCACAAGAAGTATCGAGCATGGTGCGATTATTTTCAGAAAGCCGAGCATAATTTTTTTGAAGAATTGTTTCTCTTGGGAGCTCATGATTGGGGCATGAATATAACACTGATTTAAGCCTCCCCCAAGCTTGAGCGATGCTTTCTCCTTCGCGAGGAAAAATTATATATATAATTGCGGTCACGATGAACAAGATGCATAGGGTAATACTTTTGATGAAATTCCAATTTCAATCTTCTATAGATCCATGATCTCGTATCATCACATAGCCTATATCATGTCAATGTGTCTCCCTTCGGAGATAAAGGGAAGAACTTTTTATTAGCAACATCGTTGGGTATACCTGCAAGCTTAAATAATCCACAAACTTCATCCACATATATTAGGTGTTCATCAGGATGCTTTGTTCCATCTCCTGTAAAAGGATTAGCTAGCAGTTTTTCTATCATACCCGAAGGATACTCATAAGGAATTTCATTTTCAATAGGTTCAGTAGGTTGAGGAGAAACTCTTTGCTCTACTGGTCGGGGTGAAGATACCCCGAACAAGCCCCTCAGAGGATTACTTTCCATAGTAACAAGTGACAGTAAATTTCAGCACATTGTATAAATTTTTCCTTACCAAATTCCACCTACCAAAGGCGCTTCACTCCCCGGCAACGGCGCCAGAAAAGAGTCTTGATGACCCACAAGTATAGGGGATCTATCACAGTCCTTTCGATAAGTAAGAGTGTCGAACCCAGCGAGGAGCAGAAGGAAATGATAAGCGGTTTTCAGCAAGGTATTCTCTGCAAGTACTGAAATAAGTGGTAACAGATAGTTTTGTGATAAGATAATTTGTAACGAGCAACAAGTAACAAAAGTAAATAAAGTGCAGCAAGGTGGCCCAATCCTTTTGTAGCAAAGGACAAGCCTGGACAAACTCTTATATAAGTAAAAGCGCTCCCGAGGACACATGGGAATATCGTCAAGCTAGTTTTCATCACATTCATATGATTCGCGTTCGGTACTTTGATAATTTGACATGTGGGTGGACCGGTGCCTGGGTGCTGTTCTTACTTGAACAAGCATCCCACTTATGATTAATCTCTATTGCAAGCATCCACAACTACAACAAAAGTATTAAGGTAAACCTAACCATAGCATGAAACATATGGATCCAAATCAGCCCCTTACGAAGCAACGCATAAACTAGGGTTTAAGCTTCTGTCACTCTAGCAACCCATCATCTACTTATTACTTCCCAATGCCTTCCTCTAGGCCCAAATAATGGTGAAGTGTTATGTAGTCGATGTTCACATAACACCACTAGAGGCTAGACAACATACATCTTATCAAAATATCGAACGAATACCAAATTCACATGACTACTAATAGCAAGACTTCTCCCTTGTCCTCGGGAACAAACGTAACTACTCACAAAGCATATTCATGTTCATAATCAGAGGGGTAATAATATGCATAAAGGATCTGAACATATGATCTTCCACCAATTAAACCAACTAGCATCAACTACAAGGAGTAATTAACACTACTAGCAACCTACTAGCACCAATCCCGGACTTGGAGACAAGAATTGGATACAAGAGATGAACTAGAGTTTTGAGATGAGATGGTGCTGATGAAGATGTTGATGGAGATTGCCCTCTCCCGATGAGAGGAGCATTGGTGATGACGATGGCGATGATTTCCCGCTCCTGGAGGGAAGTTTCCCCGGCAGAACAGCTCTGTCGGAGCCCTAGATTGGTTTCACGAAGGTTCCGCCTCATGGCGGCGGAGTTTTGTCCCGAAAGGTTGCTTCTTTTTTTTTCTCGAAGAAATACTTCATATAGCAGAAGATGGTCATTGGAGAGCCACCAGGGGGCCCACGAGATAGGAGGCGCGCCCTAGGGGGGCGCCCCCACCCTCGTGGAAAGGGTGTGGGCCCCCTGGTCTTCATCTTTGGCAAGGATTTTCATTATTTATTATAAGGTGTTCTGTGGAGTTTCAGGACTTTTGGAGTTGTGCAGAACAGGTCTCTAATATTTGCTCCTTTTCCAGCCCAGAATTCCAGCTGCCGGCATTCTCCCTCCTTATGTAAACCTTGTAAAATAAGAGAGAATATCCATAAGTATTGTGAATTAATGTGAAATAACAGCCCATAATGCAATAAATATCGATATAAAAGCATGATGCAAAATGGACGTATCATATTACAAGAGTTGATCTACCACGAGATCGTAGAGGCTAAACCCTAGAAGCTAGTCTATGGTATGATTGTATATTGTCCTACGGACTAAACCCTCTGGTTTATATAGACACCGGAGGGGGCTAGGGTTACACAGAGTCGGTTACAAGGGAGGAGATCTACATATTTGTATTGCCAAGCTTGCCTTCCACGCCAAGGAGAGTCCCATCCGGACATGGGACGAAGTCTTCAATCTTGTATCTTCATAGTCCAATAGTCCGGCCAAAGGATATAGTCCGGTTGTCCGGAGACCCCCTAATCCAGGACTCACTCAGTAGCCCCTGAACCAGGCTTCAATGACGATGAGTCCGACGCACAGTTTTGTCTTCGACATTGCAAGGCGGGTTCTTCCTCCGAATACTCCATATATGATTTTGAACACAAGGATAGTGCCTGACTCTGCAAAACAAGTTCCACGTACCACCGTAGAGAGAATAATATTTCCACAAATCTAATCTGCTGACACGCTTGACAGCATGACATCATACCACGGCCCGGTCATTATTCGAACCGTTTTTCTCAACCAGCACTGCACATATCGCGAGGCGGTTTTCTTGCCACGTCTTGTCGAAGTAGAGATCGTGTCCCCCTTATTACGGGATTCTCATCAATACGAATGTGGGTGACCCAATCGTGCCCGTTGGTATGAACCCTTGATCTTAGGCAAGTCCCAAACGGCCACGAGGAGGACGCTTGATATTCACCTTCTTAATAAAGAGGCCAAGGCCTGTCCTTTTTTCCTCTCGTACTCAATCGAATCCTTCCCCCGCCTCAAGTTCCAACACCCAAGGCTCAGGTCAGGCGCTTCGGACCTTCAACCATGTCCAGATCCAACCTTCAAGGTCGGTGGATGCCTTCCTCTGTCACAAGGGAAGACATCAAGAAGTTAAGAGAGGCCAGGTATTTGACCGGCGAAATCTGGCACAGGCTGCCTGCTCGAGGGCAGGTCATTCCCACTCTCGAACCCGGCAAGAGCGTTGTATTCATCGCTCACTTCCTCCGAGGGCTAGGCCTCGCTCTGGATCCCTTTGTTTGGGGGCTCATGTTCTATTATGGGCTTGATTTCCATGACCTGGCCCCAGATTCCCTCCTTCACATCTCGTCGTTCATCGTCGTGTGTGAGGCCTTCCTCCGCATTACCCCACACTTCGGCATGTGGCTCAAGACCTTCAATGTGAAGCCGAAGATGATCGAGGGGCGACACGCAGAGTGCAGAGGTGCCGTAATAAGCAAAAGCGCTGATGTTCCATGGCCAGAGGGTTCCTTCCCAGAGGTATCCAGTTTATGGCAGCGGGGGTGGTTTTATATCACAACTCCCCGGAGTGCCAAGTGGGTAGCCGCCCCTGCCTTTCGCTCGGGCCCCCCATCACAATTGACGTCATGGATCATCAAGGGGCTGGACTGGGGACCAGTAAATGATGTGCCGATATTGTAGAGTCGCATCCGAGATCTCCTCGAGAGAGATGTCAGCCTGGTCACAGTAATGCAAGTCATGCTAGTTTGACGAGTCCCGCCTTGCAAACGTCGACCCCTCCGTATGTGGGAATTCAACCCGGAGGGACCGCGAACTATTCAGCACTTCCTCGGCATGACGCTCGAATAGATGTACAAATTGTTCTTCGGACCACAAATAAGGTGTCCGGACACCACCGAGGATGCGGGTCTGAGCTGCAATCACCTAGATACCCAAGTAAGTAATCCCGTGGCCGAACACACTGTCTTTTTATTTATCACAACATCATTCTGAAAAGTCGCTCTTTGACCAGGACTGGGTAACAAAGGCGAAGATGATCAGGTGTTCGGCCCCCCTTCCCGAAGGCTCAGCAAATCCAGTACTGGCCAGAATGCTCGAGCCGGTGTCTTATCAGGCGCCCTCAGGGGAAGATAAAGGGGGGAATAAAGAGGCTGAAAGCAGGCCTCACTCATTATTCATCCAAACCAGGGGAATTAGCGCCTCCACGAAGGAGGATATCCAGGGAGAAGAATCTGAAATTCCCTCTCCCCAAGGAAGGAAGAGGACCACCTCTAAGACCCGGAAACAAAGGTTTCCAAACGGGGGAAGAAATCTTCTCCAGAGGGTCCTGCCTCGGAGGGCACTCTGGCCGCACAGTGCCCGCAAGGGGATCAGCCCTCTACCGAGCTGTAAGTAAAAAAGTACTTAATAGTAAAAATATCCTGCATTACTTCTGAAGACAATAACCGAAGCATGTATTTTGTAGTTCGGATCGTAGTCCTTCTCGACAGAGTTCGTCGTCGGGGATCTTCTTCTGGAGATGATGGAGAGCAAAACACCTCCCCATGCCACCCCGCCTCATGAGGCGGGCGACCCCGAAGTGTCTTCGCGGAGGGTTTCTCCTGATCTGCCAAGGCCAGAGGGTAATCCTTTGGCCACCCGAAGTCCTCAGTATTCGGCTTCTAAAGAGAGCAACAAAAAGAATCCGGAACCGTCCGGTGTGCGATCGGACACACTGAAGGATCTTCTGGAGCAAGCGGCCATCTCAGAAACGCATCGTACGCTAATGGGTACGGTGATTGAGAGGATTTCATCCGCCGAAAGCGGGTTGCATGAAGCTTTTATGAGTCTGCTGAAAGGCTTTGAGGTACGTGAAATAGTGTATGTTTTTGACGGTACCGCACACGTTAGGTGTGCCCTATGCAGATAGTAGCCCCTGAGACTCTGGTTGCTGTCGAGAGCGGCGACAAACAGAGGATCATAGTCCCAGGAATAATCAAGCCGCCTTCATATGCAGGTGGCGGAAGGTACAGTGGCTAGCCGGACTGGTGAGGTTGCCGAGCTGAAGCGACAACTTGATGCGGCAGATGTCGACATCGTGCTTGTCAACAACTGGCTCGACGAGGCACAGGGTATGTGATTTCTCCGGTGATCAACACATAGTAAGAGGAGCATGATGCTAGTATCTTTAATATGTTGTGACTGCAGATGGAGTTGCCGCTGTGGAGACCCTTCGGGCGGAACTTGCCCGAGCCAAGGAACAAGCCAGGAATAGTGATGCAGCCGCTCTAAAGGCGGTCGAAGAGCTGCGAGCCGAACAGGCTGCACATTGCCAAAGCAAGGAAAAAATAGCCAAGATGGCCGTTGAGTTGAAAGATGCCGCCGACCATTACCAGCTTCTTGAAAAAGAGATCCGAGCGAAGGCGATGGACCTGGAGAAGGCCATGGTAGCAGCCAAGGAAGCCCGCTCTAAAATCAGGGCGACGAAGGAGGAGCAGCATCAAGCTAGAGATATCGCAGCTGGGAAGCCCTTTTTGTTGCGGACGAAGTTCGGAGATCCAAAGTATGCCCCTCTTGATCAACTATGGAGTTCTGCAGACGCGTACGTGGATTTGGCAGCAAGTGCTGCTGATGCGGCCGAGTACTTCAAGGATAAAAAAGATCGTGAAGTGGAAAAGCTGTTCTGGTCACAGTTCCATGATCCAGTGCGTCCGCTGTTGCTGAATGAGCGAATGGCCGAATGGGCCGAGCTCCATAGGTTTTCCGGGCTTGCCATGAGGTCTGTTGTGGATCATCTGTGGCCGGAAGGGCCAAGGCCGAATAGTTATTTTAGTTTAGTGCAACAGTTCCTTGGTGCTGTGCCGCACATCGACGCTATGAAGAGGTCGGCGTGCATAGAGGGTGCACGTATGGCACTTGCCCGTGTCAAGACATACTGGGCAGAGATGGAGGCCACCGCTATTGCAACCCAGAGTTCGGCCGTAGGCCGAGTATCTGCCGAGCACTACTTTGAAGAAGTCCTTGAAGGCGCTCGTTCAATAGAGGCTCAGTGCTCGAAGAATATTATGTTCTAGTGACATGTATTACCATTGTAAAAACAATGTTTTTATTGAATTATAAAGGTCGTGTTTATACTTTTGCCTGAAAGTATTATGATGCCTCTTGTGCAGCCGTTTATGTATATATGTATATAACCTGAAAGTTTGCAGTCGTCGGCTTCAGCCCCCACGCATATAATGCGGGGGTGTTTGCAAAAAACGCGTATTCACACTTGATCCAACGTCTCGGTCCATTAAGGAGGTGGTAGCGCAGCGAACGAGGCAATCAGACTATATTGCTTTAACACTTTCACTTAGCCATAGGAGTTTGACGGCGAGACTACTATATAGCCCCTGGTACCTCCGCGCTCGTCTGAATACGGTGCGCGTACGTACATGACCGGGAAATGGCCCTTCGTTAATGCGGAGGAATCCCGAAGATTCCGCTAAGTCATCGAGTGGTTGACCAGTCTCGCGCTTTATCATGACAGTCAGTATTTGGCTTTCTCTACTAAGGTGCTCATCCGGATGAACTAGGGCACAATCGCAGTAGTTCTCCCGGTGTCGCCTTAGCCGATAGAGCGGAACGGAAGGTAGCAAAACACGGGAGCCGGGCAAACCCAACATTTGACCAAAGACATGATTCGGAGATGATGCATATAAGGCCAAACTCGCGACGCCGAACACTCCCTAAGGTATTCGGTCTTTATAACATATGCCGGGCTGAACAATGCCCTTAATAATAAACCCCGAGTGTCCAGGTACGTGCAATATTCTGACGTGGCAAAATGCCAATAAGGTCAGCATCCTTCTCGGTTGTAGTAAGTATCCGGAGGATGTGAACAACAAGAGACAGTAAAAAAGGTTTACACAGGGTCTTAATCTGAAATGAAACCTTTGAGCGGGTCCCTGCTGCACGTCTGCGCTTGTGTCTCCGTTGTGCCGTGTCCTAGACGAGTGCAGCACGATTGTCATCTATAAAAGAGAAGAACTTAGGTGAAAGTTGTCGTGCCAAAAAAATTTGGTTATTCTCGATAAACCATTAAAATTCAAGATAAGTCGAGTTGAGCCGAACTAGCCCTGATTATATGCGGGAAGCCCCTGGTGCCATCTATGAGGGTTTAACCACCAATCTTAGGTATATCTAGTGATGCGCCGGACTCGTCTAACCGTGTCCGCGGTCTTGACGACCTGTCGTTTATTCTGGTTGGTGAGGCCGTCTAGTGCTCGGCTATTAAAGTCGTCGTACGTTCTTCCGTGCATAGAGAACGCTCCATATTTCCACTAACTGTGATGGTGCCACGTGGACCAGGCATCTTAAGCTTAAGAGAAGCGTAATGTGGTACTGCATTAAAACGGGCGAAAGCTATTCTTCCGAGCAGTGCTTGATAGCTGCTTCGGAATGGAGCAATGTCGAAGTCTAACTTCTCACTTCGGTAGTTGTCAGGTGAACCGAATACAACCTCTAGTATTAGAGAGCCCGTGGAGCGGGCCTCTGGACCTGGTATTACTCCCTTGAAGGTAGTATTACTGTGGCTGATTTTTGTCGGGTCTATCCCCATTTTGCGGACTGTGTCCTAATGTATCAGATTTAGACTGCTGCCGCCGTCCATAAGGACTCGTGTGAGATGCTATCCGTTTATTATTGGGTCTAACACCAAGGCAGCCAATCCTTCATGTTGGATGCTTGTCGGGTGATCCCTGCGATCAAAAGTGATCGTTCAGGCCAACCAGGGGTTGAACTTAGGGGTGACGGGCTCTACGGCGCGTATGTCTTGGAGTGCATGTTTGCTTCTCCTCTTCATCACGTGGATCATGTTTACTGTTTTAACCTCTGGTGAGAATTTTTTCTGTCCTTCAATGCTTTGCTGGCGAGGTTCGTCCTCATCTTCGCTTGGTGTCCCCCTCCCCTTGTGTTCGGTGTTTAGCTTACCAGCCTGCTTGAAGACCCAGCATTCTCTGTGGGTGTGATTTGTAGGTTTATCGGGGGTGCCATGAATCTGACATAGTTTGTCTATAATCTTGTTTAGGCTGGATGGTCCATCTCTGCTGCCTTTGAAAGGCTTTTTCTGCTGACCTGGTCGAGAGCCCCTGAATCCGGCGTTTACCGCCATATTATCTGGGCTATCTTCTTTATTTCGACGCTTGTTTTTACTGCGTCGTGGTTTTCCATTGCCATCCCTGACTTCGGATGTGCTTGGGTCGCTGGTGCTACTGCGGGCTAACCAGCTATCTTCGCCCGCGCAAAAGTGGGTCATGAGGCTTGTCAGGGCTGCCATTGTTCTCGGTTTTTCTTGGCCGAGGTGCCTGGCGAGCCATTCGTCTCGGACGCTGTGCTTGAAAGCTGCTAAGGCTTCGGCGTCTGGGCAGTCGATGATTTGGTTCTTCTTAGTGAGAAACCTGTTCCAAAGCTTTTGGGCTGACTCTCCGGGCTGTTGAGTTATATGACTCAAATCGTCTGCATCCGGAGGTCGGTCATAGGTCCCTTGAAAATTAGCCCGAAAAGCATCCTCGAGCTCCTCCCAACTTCCAATTGAGTTTTCGGGGAGGCTTTTCAGCCAGTACCAAGCTGGTCCTTTAAGCTTGAGGGGCAAGTACTTGATGGCGTGGAGATCGTCTCCGCAAGCCATATGGATATGGAGGATAAAGTCCTCAATCCAGACCCCAGGCACTACAAAAAAAATACACTTCCGTGATGATACGTGTTTGTCATAGTAGGTCGTGTTTTCTGTCATGCATGTACATCCATGACAAATTTATGACAGAATCAAGATAGTCATACATGTGCTGTCGTGGAAGTGTTCCATGACATTGCCAAAATTATCATCACGGAAGTGCCCACTTCCATGACGATAAATCGCGCGTCACAGAAGTGCTTTCGTCAAGGGTGACCGACACGTGGCATCCACCGTAACGGAACGCCGTTAAGCTATCGGGTCGGATTTTGGATCCGATAACCCGTTAACAGCCACGACCAATGCCGATTTTCCACGTGTAAAATTCTCATTGGCTGACGGATCCATGCGTCAGCTCCGCGTTGGCACAGGTGTCACTCATCCAACAGTCGTGATGGGCCTATGATATGTTGACACGTGGACCGGCCCAAAAGTGGCCCACAAAGATTAAATGGGCCAGCCCAACCGAAGGCCCATAAGATTTAGCGGATCATAATGGGCCGGCCCAGCTAAAGGCCCGCAAAATTTAGCAGACCATAATGGGCCGGCCCAGCTAAAGGCCCACATGATTTTGCAGACCATAATGGGCCGGCCCAGCTAAAGGCCCACAAGATTTTGCGGACCATAATGGATCGGCCCAGCTAAAGGCCCACAAGATTCTGCTGACCATAATGGGCCGGCCCAGCTAAAGGCCCAACATTCTCTGTCAAATCGGCCCGTCAACGGCCTGTCCTAAACTTGTCATCAACGCGGCCCATGGTCACTTCTGGCCCGTTAACAGACCGCTAAGTAATTGGGCCGAATTACGGCCTGGTGTATTTCCGGCCTGTTAAAGGTTCGGATTCATTTGGGCCCATTTACAGGCCATCAAAACTTTCGGCCCATAAACAACCGTGAAGGATTTGGGTCATATTCGGCCATGTCTGACATTCGGCCTGTTAGAGGCCCACTATAGCTTTGGGCCACTTTCGGCCTGTTGTCATTTTCGGCGTGTTAACGCCAGACATAAACCATGGGCCATATGTGGCCCAACGTCATATTGGGCCCATTAACGGCCCATATAAAAATGACGATAATCTAGCCCGACCGAAGTTCCGGCCTGTTAAAGGCTCGTGTATTAGGTCGGCGCATTTACGGCCCGTCCGAATTTCGGCCTGTTAAAGCCCAGTGGGTTATTTGGCACAATCAGGGCCCAATCTCACTTTCGGTCTATTAAAGGCCCATGTATTTTATGGGCTCGAGATATTTACACCTGTAAATGGCCTATTTTTACTGAGGGCCAAAATTATGTTTAGGCCTGTTAAAGGCCTAGTATGGGCACAGGCCTACCAGAAAAATATGAAAGCTTATGCTGATTTAGGCCCAGATATTTTTAGTGGGCTACATGCCAATTTCGGCCCATAATCGTTTTTAGCCCAATTGGAATGGGCCCGACGAATGTTGGCATGTTGGGCTCCTACGAAGCTTTCGGCCGAATACATTACTAAGATAAACCTACACTATACAAAAATAGTGTCGTAATTACTGCAGCCTGAGGCAGCATCATAAATGTTGTATCACAACAAAATAAATTCCAACCATACAACAAAAGGCATGTTGGCATAAAGTTTACAGTCCTTCCAGATAAAAGCACCATCAGATGTATAGAAGCACAGATCATTTGACCTGAGTGCTAATGTTTTAGGCTGTAGAATCTGATGGAGCAGCACGATCTCCACCTTTTTTCCGCCATTGCTCTTGAACAATGAAGCGAATGTCTGATAGTCAGGTTTCAAAACCATTCATATCTTGACTTCTCAACCACTATTCTTGTTTCCGAAACAACGTCCATTAGGGATTGGACTTGTGTCTGGAGCACAGATATATCACTCTGTCTAGCAGGAATATTTTGTTCAGTAGGCGATTTGGACGAGGTTACCTTGACAACCAACCCAGAATTACGCAGGAAGGTGCTTTTTGCACTGTTAGTGGAAAGATACTGACGCACTGCAGCAAGAGGTGACATTGTGCCTGTAGTAGCCTCGTCACCTTCAGGTGGTTGTGGCTGTTCAATCATTTATTCCATAGCTTCCTGAAAGTTTGAACTTGTATATTAGTGTACCAGATAAGTTACTAATGAGACAAAAACAAACAAAGTAGGTTAAACGTTTGGTGAACTACTGTAATACATTAGCATGTATTGTAGTGCCAACTACATAATAAAATCACTTTCAGAACATATGTCCATGCAGCATGCCTACTGTATTGTCTATTTCCTCACATTCATTGACATCTAAGGATAAAGAGACATGGTTTAAAGTAGGATGAACATAGTATGACATCATTCATATCATGGGCAAACAGATATAAAACAAACATGCTATTTTATCATTGTGTGCGCACGTGAACATAACAACTAGATTACAGATCAAGACCACAAGAATATCCTTCATCTCTTTTAAACCATGTAAGGTGAAATGATACGTTAAGACAACTGTGAATAAAAGTGAACAGGGTAACTGACATTGCCTGCAAACCAAGTAGTTAAATGAACACATCATAGTACCAATCAGTTCAAGGCAGGAGGAGTAAGGACTTACAACAGCGGCTTGAACTACTGTGCTCATGCCCTTCATCTTGCTGGTGTGGCAATCCTTGAAGATTTGCACTGCATTCGGTTCAGGTTCTTTTTGGTCTGCACGGGATTTCCTCTGTATTTGGAACAAGTCAATATAGATACGATAATATGGCACAAAAAAGAAGGAAGTAGCAGCTATTTACAAGAGCCTCGCAGTGTGCAATATAGCTACGAAATCCTGTGGTCTGTTGGAATTTCACTTTAGAACGGTTGGTTTTGTTCTTCAAACAGTTAGCCTAGAAGAAGATACACTTGTAAGGCACATACATAAATACAAGTTCAATATGTGGTCCGATGAAATACATATAGCCTACCTAATACTTTGGATCAAACCAGTGTTTAACGAGGGCTGTCCAGTCTTCATCTGTAGTATATTCCACTTGAGATGTTTGGGCGATTTCATTGTTAGCCTTGCCTTCAAAGTGAGATTTTCTAAGGTGGTACCGATACTGTCGCAGAGCAGACTGAAAAACATGAGTGCATGCTTGTCTAGTTGCATCATCTTTCGGATCCAACTTGAACCTCATCTGTTGAAAAAAGAATGCGAGTCTTATTAGGAGGAAGCTAGAAAGTATGGGACAGAGCAAGACAATATTACTAATTGCGATGAATAACATTACTTATGGATAAATGGTCAAGGGAGGTGTTAAACTGGGTATTGTCTTTCTCATTCCTGTACTGGATCCACGTTGGGAGGATACATGCATGACACGTAACGGCAACGGCTGCCTCTGATACTAACTTGGCTGACTCTGTAGCATCACGTGGCCTTTTTAAACTTGCCTCAAAATGGATCTCCATTCTTCCTCCTTTAGATTTTGTTAATCTGTCAAGCATTATCCCTGATGTCTGTTTCCGCTTGCGTCGTGGTGCTAGTTCAACAACGAATATGGAAAGTGTTAGTGTACATCAAACTATGAGAGTACATATAAAGGAGCATGCAACTGCAACTTGACTCGGTCAGGTACCGTCTTGGTGTTGATGCTCACGAGGTTCATCTGATCTTGCCAAGTCCTGTTGTGTGAGCAGTGCTTCGGAAGTAGTGTTAGGTGTGAAGGCAGCTTGGGAACTGGCCAGTTCCGGAGCAAACGAACGAGTAACTGGTTGAGATGCTGGTATAGTTGAAGCGGATGCTGCAGCTGGTGGAGCGGGTGATACTGTGTTTGTAGATTTAGCCGGTGGATTTGGACCTTCTACTGCACTATAAGTACCAGCAGAATCTCGACGGCAGAACCTTTTCCGTTTCACCCGACGAGTAACAGCACTCCCTACTATATTATTTTCCTTGCTCTTTTTTGACTTTGCCATGTCAAGCTGTACCCACAACACAAAAGAATAAAATCACTCTTCAGAACTCATTGATGCATGATACAGACAAGCAATACTTTGATGTAAGACAACCGTATGAGGATGGAATATGTAAGAAAAACAGGACGACATGACATATTCACAGCTATGATGTACAAACTAAGCAGAAGGATTTTCAAGAAAATAGAAGTAATGCAAGCTAGACACCATATGAAAGATGCAACCAATATTACTCTACCAAGTTAAAAGTGTCTTGTCATAAGTGGCAATTCGAAAAATTAGAAGCAGTACAACGTAGAAATCAATGCAAGATGCAACCACTATCAAACTGCCATGTTAAAAGCGTCCAATCATGAGTGACTGATGCGGGATACACAACAGCAGTACTTTGATGTAAGAACATGGTATGATAGATAGATGTAGTGTATTCTAGACACAGAAAGCCATGTCATATGCACATGTATAATGTATAAACTCAACAGGTGCAATTTAATCAAAATAGAAGAAATACAGGCTAGACAACATATGCAACATGAAACCAATTATCACACTGTCAGCTTAGAGAAAGCACCTGCGATGGTGGAGTACGGGAGATGAACTCATCATGTAGACTTGGGACTTCAACTTCATTAGCAGTAGCAGTGGAAAATCTAGAGAGTCTCTGTTTGCGTCGGTGTGGAGGACCACCAACATCCCCTAACTTACTCTTTTCCTTCCTATTTTCTGATATTGCCTTATGAAGTCAAAACCACAAGAAGATGAATAAAATTAGCTCTGCATAACTGGTTGATGCATGATACAGACGAACACTACTTTGATGTAAGGCAAGCGCAGGATAGGAGGATGGAATATATACAAAAAAGACAGCGTTTCATATTCACACGTACGATAGGAGGATGGAATATGTATGAAAAAATAGTAAGCGGAAGGCATTTCAACAAAATTAGAAGAAATGAAAGCTAGGCACCATATGAACATGCAACCAATATCACTCTATCAGGTAAAAAGTGTCTCGTTGTAAGTGCCATTTCAAGAAATTAGAAGCAGTAGAAGCTAGAAGACAATGCAAGATGCAACCTACATCACAGTCCCAAGTTAAATGTGTCTTATGGGTAAGTGATCGTTGCAGGTATAAGTTGTAAGCTACGCAGATGCAATTCAACATAATCAGAAGCAATACAAACTAGACATCATACGGAAAACGCAACCACGTATAACAGTTCCAAGTAAGAGCAAGCACCTGTGATGGTGGAGTAGGGGAGATGTGCTCATCATGTACACGTATGTTCTAGAAACAGGAACATGTGTCATATTCACAGGAATTATGTGTAAAGTAAGCAGATGCAATTCAAGTTAGAAGCAATACAAGCTAGACATCATACGCAACATGCAACCACGTATAATAGTGTCAAGTTAGAGCAAGCACCTGTGATGGTGGAGTAGGGGAGATGTGCTCATCATCTACACAGCTATGTTGACTGTCCAGCCTTGTGTTGTCTTGTGAATCTTGTTGGGAGGATGGCGGAGTAGAATCTGTAGAGACCCCCTGTTTGAGTTGCTCCGAAGGACCACCATCATCCACTGCCGGACTAATTTCCTTCAGCTGTAATGATTTTGCATTGTGAAGTCAAACCGATAAGAAAAAGGAATAAAATTCGCTCTTCAGAACTCATTCATGCATGATACTGACGAACACTACTCGGATGAAAGGCAAACACATGATGCGAGGATGGAATATGTATGAAAAACAGGATGGTGTGACATATTCACACCTATGATGTGGTAACTAAGCAGAAGGCATTTCAACAAATTAGAAGCACTGCAAGCTAGACACCATATGAAAGATGCAACCAATATCACTCTGCCAAGTTCAAACTGTATGTCGTTTCAACAAATTAGAAGCAGTACATGCTAGAAATCATATGCAAGACACAACCAATATCACAGTGGCGACTTAAAGGTGCCTTATCATAAGATATAGTATGTACCAAAAACAGGAAAGCGTGTCATATTCACATGTATCATGTGTAAGCTAAGCAGATGCAGTTTACACTAATTAGGAGCAATACGAGCTAGACACCATATGCAACATGCAACTAGATATCACACTGCCAAGTTAGAGCAAGCACCTTGGATGGTGGAGTAGGGGAGCGGAGACTTGGACCTTGTAATTCACTATCAGTACAAGGAGAATCCGTACAGATGCTCCGTTTACATTGTTGCAGAGGACCAGCATCATCGCCTTCCTTACTCTTTTCCTTCCTCTTTCTTGATTTTGCCTTGTCAAGTCAAACCCACAAGAAAAAGGAATAAAATTTGCTCTTCAGAACTCATTGATGCATGATACTGACGAACACTACTTTCATGTAAGATGAACACTACATACCACACTGCCAAGTAAGAGCAAGCACCTGCGATGGTGGTGTGGGGGAATTGTGATGATCAACTAGAGAGCTACGTTGACTATCTTCATTTAGCCTTGCTGTTTCTTGAGAATCATGTGGGGACGATGACACTGCACTCTTTAAACGAGTATGGCGTCTCACAGAAACCCACCCGGGTGACTGTTTCATCATAAGTGATTGACAAGGGATACAAAAGAGCATTAGTTTGATGTACGAACATGGTTAATAGACATATGTAGTATGTATCAAAAACAGGAAGGCATGTCATTATCAAAGGTATAATGTGTAAAGTAAGCAGATGCAATTTAACCAAATTGGAAGCAATACAAGCTAGACACCATATGCAACATGCAACCACATTTGACAGCGCGAAGTTAAAGCAAGCACCTGGGATGGTTGTGTGTGGCAATTGAGATCATCAATTGCAGAGCTACGTTTACTATCTCCAACTGCTAACACTGCACCCGTTAGAGCGCTAGAACGCTTAGTGCTTATCTTCAAATTACAATGGAGCGACTTCTGTCTTTTCTTTTTTGCATTCATCAACACTGCGTCAGAGTCTGAAATACCCATGCATAAAAAAACAATAGTGTGAGTATGGGTGAAGTGTGTGCACAATTAGTACAGTGTAAAGGTAGCAGGTAGCAGGTCGGTGAGAAATAAATGACGGGAGACATATGATAGCTCTACAACATGCATGGCACACTAAATTACTACAGGATTCTATGGAAATAACAGTCGACTGAAAGCAAATAGGCCAGTCCATTTTTTCTGCACCATCCAATGTACAAAGAACGGGCAGATCGCCTTCATCTACCTCCAGCGAGTCAGTGTTGACGATCTTCCTCGAAACGCCAGCGACCACCGGCCCAGTATTCCTCCCCTGCTTGCGCCCTCCCCTCGACCTCACCGCACCTCCATGCTTGGCACCGCCCCCCGGCCATCCATTCAAGCCCCGCCGACCTCCAGACCGAGCGCAAGCAGCTCCTGCGCCCCACACCCCTATGATAGACACCGATGCGCCGCTTCCCCGGGGAACAGACGGGCTAGGTGCTCCGCGCGCCTAAGCGGGTGCTGCTTCTTTTAATTGCGGTTTGACTGACCCTGAATTGAAATCCAGGTGGGCTACTGACCTCTAGCAAAGGTGAAATAGTAAAAGGGAAGATACCTTGTGCATTTAATATCACGAAGAAGATGCAGTAAGAAGCGCTCAACTAGTTTGTTTCATGGGATGAATACGGTGTGAGCGGAGACGTAAGATTTGCACGAATAAGGGAAGAGGAGTACCTCTTTCTGCTGGCAGTGTTGTGTCCTCCTTCTGTTTTTCTGACGATATTCTTGTTGTTTGTCGGAAACCGGAAGTTATGGAGGACGGTGCAGCCTTGGATGAACCCATGGCCAAGTTGTTGAGTGTGGTGCGGTGGCTGTCTGTCGGCGGAGGGGAAGCATATTTATCCCTAAGGTGTTTTGGTGATTGATGAAAATGCGTTTGCGGACTAATCGTGTGCCTTGAGTATCCAAGACATTTCATCGCTAGGCACAAGACGGTTGGGCGCCCCACGAAGACTGTTGAAGACGGCGTCTTTTCTACATTTCTTTTTGGTGGATTTGAGTCGTAGGAAAGCCGTACTATTAAGAGGGGGTCCGTGTGGAAAGGTTTGGGTGGAATCATCACGTACACGTCTCCTGTCCCCTCCTTTCCCTTGGAGCATCCTCCGCTTTCTCGCCTCCTTGTTTCTGGCTGCTGTGTTGGCTCACGGTAGTACTACTCCCAGGTGAGCGGTAGTACCGTAGGCACCAGCGGTAGTACCGTGCTGCGGCGCGGTAGTACCGCAAGTGCCCATGGTAGTACCGCTCCCCTGGAGCTGCACTACCGTTGCCCACCAGGCTAGTACCGCTCCCTCGCGGTAGTAGGGGCGGATGTGATTTTTTACATCCATGCCTACCACGGTAGTACCGCTTTCGTTCCGTGGTAGTACCGTGCTATGTTGTCAGGCAGTAGTACCGCCTCTCTGTAGTAGTACTGTGTCGGGTTTTTGCTTCTTTCATTTCTTTGTGGAAGTAGGCACGGATGTTTCCTTCCCCCCCTGGCTAGGGGATTCCTGCCTTGCGGTAGTACCGCATGGCGGCGCGGTAGTACCGTGCTCGCGGAAGTACCGCCCTCAGCTCTTGTGCTTCAGATCTAACCTTGCTGTTGCTGGTGTTCTGGCAGTACCGCGGGCCTGTACGGTTGTACCGCATGACCGTGCGGTAGTACCGCTTGGCAGCAAGCGGTAGTACCGCGCGGCCCTGCGGTAGTACCGCTGGCCTGGAGCGGTAGTACCGCTGGCCGCGGGATGGTAGGTGGATAACGGTTGGATCTTTGTCCCTCACTATATAAGGGTCCCCTTCTTCCCCGTTGACTCATCTCTTCCAACCCTAAGCTCCATTGTTGCTCTAAGCTCCATTTTCACCCGATCTCACTCCCTAGCCAATCAAACTTGTTGATTTGCTCGGGAGTGGTTGAGAAGGCCTCGATCCACACTTCCACCAAGAGAAATTTGATTCCCCCCACTAATCCCTTGCGGATCTTGTTACTCTTGGGTGTTTGAGCATCCTAGACGGTTGAGGTCACCGCGGATCTTTAGTCCATTGTGGTGAAGCTTCGTGGTGTCGTTGGGAGCCTCCAATTGAGTTGTGGAGATTGCCCCAACCTTGTTTGTAAAGGTTCGGTCGCCGCCTCCAAGGGCACCAATAGTGGAATCACAGCATCTCGCATTGTGTGAGGGCGTGAGGAGAATACGGTGGCCCTAGTGGCTTCTTGGGGAGCATTGTGCCTCCACACCGCTCCAACCGAGACGTACTTCCCCTCAAAGGGAAAGAACTTCGGTAACACATCCTCGTCTCCACCGTCTCCACTCGTGGTTATCTCGTGCCTTTACTTGTGCAAGCTTATTTGTGTCATATCTCTTGCTTGCTTGTGTTCCTATCCTTGTTGCATCATATAGGTTGCTCACCTAGTTGCATATCTAGACAACCTACTTTGATGCAAAGTTTAAATTGTTAAAGAAAAGCTAAAAATTGTTTGTTGCCTATTCACCCCCCTCTAGTCAACCATATCGATCCTTTCAATTGGTATCAGAGCCTCGTCTCTTTATTAAGGACTTTACCGTTCGAAGAGTATGGTTGATACCGTAGACGGTGTGAAGGAACACTCCGGTGTGAATCCGGTCTCGTCTACAGGCGATGGGGGAACCTCGGTCTCTCGTGAGGAGTTCAATGTGGCCTTGGAGACATTGAAAACCTCCATGACGACCGAGGTTGAAAGCATGTTTACTAAATTCCTTGAAGGGCTTAAACTATCCACCGCACCGTTGAAAGTGGGTAATCCCACCGACAAGGTGACGGATGCTACCTCCTATAAGGGGGAAGCTAGTAGCAAAAAGGCTCCTTCTTCTAGTGGTAAAAATGGCACCGACATCTTTGCTCATGTGGAACCACCACTTGTTTATGGTGGACCGATTCCTTCTACTCATTTGAATCATGCCGGTCCTCCCCCTAAGATTGTGAAAAATGAGGACTTTGATTCTTGGGTTTACCGCTTTAAACGTCATTTGAATCATGTGAACATTAATCTTTGGAGAATCATTGAAGAAGGTTTCTATCCGCATGATCCAAGCAACTTCACTCCTTGAGAAGCCACGGATAATCAATTCAATGAGAATGCTCTCTTCATCATTCAAGATGCAATTCCACCCGAAGATCTACCTCATCTTTGGCCCTTCGCCTTGGCCAAAGACGCATGGCTTTGTGTTGTCTCACTCTATCGGGGAAGCGCAAGCATTCAACGCTCCAACTATGAAGTGGTGCAAGATGAGGCCGATGAGTTTGCAATGAAAGAAGATGAAGAACCTCATGAGCTTTATCGGAGAGTAACCAAACTCGCGGTCTCACTCCGAGATCACGGGAGCAAGGACACGGATGACAATTGGATCAAGTGCAAATTCCTCAAGGCTATGATGCCCTACCACAAGGCCATGTCCTCTGTCATTCATCAAAGGCCAGACTTCCACACTTTGACCTCAAGCGAAGTGTTGGATGAGTTTGTGGCCATGAACATTTTGGACAAGACCGCCGACAATGTGGTGCTTCGTTCTCAAAGGGCAAAGAAGCCCAACCTTGCATTGAAGGCCAAGCTCTGCGTTGAAGAAGAGGAAGAGGAAGAAGAGGAGAGTAACCCCGAAGATACTAAGTATGCATATCATGAACAAATGGCACTTGCTTCAAGGCAATTTTGGAGCAAGAAAAACTCAAGGCCAAACTTTAACAAAAACAACTCAAGTGGCACGAAGAGCAAGCAATGTGTAAGGACTTGCTACAATTGTGGCAATGTGAGTCATTTTGTTGCAGAGTGCCCGTATGAGAAGAGGGAAGACAATGGTGGCAAGCTCATCCGAAAGGACAAGGCCAAGTCGTTCCCCAACAAGAGCAACTTCACCAAGAAGACTCCCCCCAAGGCATTGGTGGTACAAGAAGAGTACAATTAGGATGATGACGATGATGAAGATGGTGAGTCGGTTGCCATGGCCTCTGTTGCCATTGCGACGACTCCACGGGTGTCTCTCTTCGACTCACCCAATGAGAGCATCACCGCCAAGTGCCTCATGGCTAAAGCCACCAACAAGGTAACCTCCAACATCAAAACTACCATCATTAATCATCCTTCTTCGACGGATAGCATTGATGAACGTGAGGGAGATAATGTGGAGGTGAATGAGTTTGATGCCTTTATGGGCAAACTTAAGGGTAAATCCAAGAAGCACTTTGTTGCTCTCTTGGAACAACTAGGTGAAGCCAATGACATGATCGAGGCTCATGAAGATACCATCTCTAAGATGGAAGGGCATAGTCGTGACTATGCCGATGAGATCTCGGATCTTTCCAATGCTCTTGAGGTAGAGTGTGGTCTTCGTTTGGCTCTTGAGGAGTCACACAATGTTGATCATGCTAAGTTAAATAAAGATTTTGATCATGTTCTCATTGTCTCTCGTGTGCTAAAATCCGAGAAGGCCGAACTTGAGGTTGATCTTGCTAGACTCAGAGAGGAGTTTGATCTACTTGACAAGTCTCACAAGGTCTTGAAGGGTGCTCATGCTAGCCTCAAAGAGTCTCATGATCAACTTCAAGTAAAGCTAACCAAGGAAAAGCCACTTTTCCTCGCATGATGTTAATTGATAATGCAAATGCTACTAACCCGTGTTGTGAGCATGTGCATCTTGTTGAGGAGAACGCTAAGCTAAAGGTGCAACTTGAGAAGGGTCTTGCGTCTTGCATACAAGGCAAGAAGAACCTCAACGACCTCTTGACCAAACAAAAGGGAGTTGTGGCTAAGGAAGGGATTGGGTACGTGCCCGAGTGCAAGAACAAGAAGAAGAATGACAAGACCAAACGACCTCCTCCTCTCATGCAAACCTTTGTGAAGGAGGGAGAAAATGCTTCCAAGGAGAAGAAGAACAATGCGAAGGGTGGCGGTGTCAAAAAGGGCAATGCCACTCCTCCCATCAAAGCCGGCGACTTTAATCCTTCTTATATGTTATGTCGAGCTAGTGATGGGCATGTCTATGCCAAATTTGTTGGTTCCCCTCATGAGTACATTGAATGGTCTATTTGGGTTCCAAAGACCCTTATTACTAATATCAAAGGACCCATTACAAAATGGGTACCTAAAACCAAGCATTGATCTCTTGTAGGTGTTTGCTTCCGGTGGAGGGTCATGGTTGCTTGATAGTAGAGCTACAAATCATATGACCAGAAGCAAGGACTTGGTGGTGGACGTGCACAAGATTCCATCTATGCCCACCAATGTCGAGTGGGGTAACGCCTCATCTTCTAAGGTATTGGGACTTGGGAAGGTAGTCATTTGTCATGATCTCACGATCGAGAAGGTCATGCTTGTTGAGTCCCTTGCATACAATTTACTTTCCGTTCATCAACTTGCAATCATGGGCTTTGCCACTTTCTTTGATATCGATACCGTGGCCCTCTTGTGGAGCAAGACTCTTAAAGTAGCCTTTGTTGGGCATGTCGAGAACGGTCTATATGTGATTAACTTTTCGGAGCGACCCACTAAGACCGCGACATGCCTAATGGCTAAAGTTGATGTGGTATGGCCTTGGCATCGCCGTTTAGCCCATGTCAATATGAGATCTTTGCAAAGTCTTCTCAAGGGGCACCATGTCCGTGGACTAACGAATGTTAGTTTTGCTAAAGATCATGCTTGCAGTGCTTGTATCCAAGGAAAGCTACATGAGAAGGCTCACCCTCCCACGACTATCATTTACTCAAAGAGGCCTTTGGAGCTCCTTCACTTGGATCTCTTTGGGACTCCATCCTTCGATAGTCTTGGGGGTAGGAAGTATTGCTTGGTGATTGTGGATGACTACTCAAGATACACTTGGGTGTATTTCTTCAAGAGGAAGAGCGAGACCCAACAAACCATCATTGACTTTGCAAATGAGGCACAACGTCAACACAATGCAAAGATCTTGACAATAAGAAGTGACAACGGCACCGAGTTCAAGAACTACACCTTGGATGAGTTTCTTAGTGATGAGGGGATCAAGCATCAATATTCCGCACCTTACAACCCTCAACAAAACGGTGTTGCGGAGAGGAAGAACCGGACGTTGATGGATGCGGCAAGGACCATGATGGCGGAGTTCAAGTCTCCGTACAACTTTTGGGCCGAAGCCATCAACACCGCGTGTCATGCATCCAATCGGCTCTACCTCCGCAAGGGCTTGAACAAGACTCCATATGAGATACTCACCGGTAACAAGCCCAACCTCAAGTACTTTCGGGTGTTCGGGTGTAAGTGTTTCATTCTCAAGAAAGGTGTTCGGTTGTCTAAATTTGAGGCTAGAGATTATGAGGGCACATTTGTTGGTTATGCTACAAACTCTCATGCTTACCGTCTCCTCAATAAATCCACGGGACTTATTGAGGAGACGTGTAACGTGGAGTTTGATGAGAATAACAGCTCCCAAGTGGAGCAAAGTGGCACTTGTGATGTAGGTGATGAAATTCCTCCTCAAGCCATAAGAAGAATGGGTGTTGGCTTTATCCTACCCGTTGAGGAACCCCTTGTGGCTGAAGGAGAAGGACAGTGCTCCACTCAAGTGGAGCCATCACCAACCCAAGGCCCACACGCTTCCGAAGAACAACATGAAGGCCCTCATCCACAAGAACATGACCAAGGGCAAGATCATGCTCAAGACGGTGTTGACACATCAAGTGATGCCCAAGGTCAAGTTCTCTCCTCCGAGCAAGTTCAAGAACAAGAACAAGCTCAAGACAATGCTCAAGATGATGGAGTGAACACTCCTCGTCTCACCCCCGAGGAGGAATTGGAGCGTCGTGCCGCTAAGGTTGCTTCCAAGCTCTCCACTAAGGATCATCTCATGACGAATGTTCTTGGAAGCTTAAGAAAGGGGGTAAGCACTCATAGACAATTAGCAAACTATTGTGAGCATCACGCGTTTGTCTCTTGTGTTGAACTCCACAAGGTCTATGAGGCGCTCGAAGATCCGGATTGGCTCAATGCCATGCATGAAGAACTCAACAACTTCGAGCGCAACAAAGTGTGGAGATTGGTGCCAAGACTGACGGGGAACCACAATGTCATTGGAACCAAGTGGATATTTAAGAACAAGCAAGATGCCCATGGGATTATTTATTCGCAACAAGGCTCGTTTGGTAGCACAAGGCTACTCCCAAGTCGAGGGTATCGACTACGGTGAAACCTTTTCTCCCGTTGCTCGTCTTGAATCCATTCGCATGTTGATTGCATATGCTTCTCATCATAACTTTAATTTACAACAAATGGATGTGAAGAGTGCTTTTCTTAATGGTCCCATTAATGAATTGGTTTATGTCAAGCAATCCCCCGGGTTCGAGGATCCCTACTTTCCCGATCATGTGTATCAACTCGATAAGGCACTCTATGGCCTTAAACAAGCCCCACGTGCGTGGTATGACCACCTTACCGAGTTGTTACAAGACCGTGGTTTTGAAGTTGGGCTAATCGACCCCACTCTTTTTACTAAGAAGGTCAAAGGGGAGTTGTTTGTGTGCTAATTATATGTTGATGATATTATCTTTGGTTCCCCTAACAAAGCTTTCAATGAGGAATTTGCCGCTCTCATGACCTCAAAGTTCGAGATGTCTTCCATGGGAGAGTTGAAGTTCTTTCTAGGGTTCGAAGTGAAGCAAAGAAGAGAAGGAACATTCATCAACCAAGCCAAATACACTCAAGACATGCTCAAGAGATTCAAGCTAAGTGATGTCAAGCCGGCTTCCACTCCAATGCCCACCAAGTGCCAACTTGACATAGATCCCAATGGTAAAGCGGTGGATCAAAAGGTATATCGTTCCATGATAGGCTCCTTGCTCTACCTTTGTGCATCTAGACCGGATATCATGTTGATGTGGAAATTTGTGCACGGTTTCAAGCCGCACCTAAGGAAAGTCACTATGTGCCGGTCAAACAAATCTTTCGATATTTGGCTCATACCCCAAACTTTGGCCTATGGTACCCAAGAGGAGCAAACTTCAAGCTTGTAGGGTATTCGGATTCCGATTGGGCGGGAGACAAAGTGGATAGGAAGTCCACTTCCGGAGGGTGCCAATTCCTTGGTTGCTCTTTGGTAAGTTGGTCTTCCAAAAAGCAAAGTTGTGTGTGTCTCACGTCCACCGAAGCGGAGTATGTGGCGGCCGGTAGTTGTTGTGCACAACTCTTATGGATGAGGCAAACTTTAAAGGATTACGGTGTCATTTGTGACAAAGTGCCTCTTTGGTGTGACAATGAAAGTGCCATCAAGATCTCTCTCAACCCGGTGCAACACTTCAAGACGAAGCATATTGAGATCCGGTATCACTTCATCCGGGATCACATTAGGCGAGGAATGATCAAGCTCAACTATGTCAACACTCATGATAACCTTGCAGATATTTTCACAAAGCCCTTGGATGAAGCAAGATTTCGCGAGTTAAGGCATGAGCTAAATATCATTGATTCGAGCAATGTTGCTTGAACCCTTGCACACCCCACCATACTCAACTTGTTGTCTTGTTTAGATGTAGGCATGGACATAGGGGGAGTGTTGTTCTCTCAATGAACTCTCCCTCCCCCCATTATGCATAAATTTATCAAGTCGTTCACATTAGCCATGTTTGATGGTACTTGTGGTTCAAAGACGAGTTTTGGTCATGGGCCCAAGGATAATTCT
Organism: Triticum urartu; assembly: GCF_056163025.1. Lineage (NCBI taxonomy): Eukaryota > Viridiplantae > Streptophyta > Magnoliopsida > Poales > Poaceae > Triticum > Triticum urartu. The sequence goes on along the minus strand of NC_141877.1, from coordinate 416,185,332 downwards.
TCGCGGTGCCATACCAATTGACTCAAACATAGGTGGCTACGGCCACCGCCCTCTCTTTGGAGAGGTGGTGTCTCGTGGTTGTTTCGTTTTGTCGTTTGTCTTTCTGCCTTTGTGTGTTGCGTGGTCTTGTGGTGTCGTGTTGCCTCGGAGTGTTCGTGCAAAGACCTCTTTTTCGTGTGCTTGAAACGTGCATCTTCTTGAGCCCACGGTACTACCGCGGCTTGCCGCGGTACTACTGCTTTGAGAGGCACGGTACTACCGCGCCAGAGCGCAGTACTTCCGCCGAGCGGTACTACCGCGATGAGACACGGTACTACCACGCCATCGAGTGAGCGTAGGGGTTATGACTCGGGCAGGTGAGTTCCAACTCCCCATACCCATTCACTCGTCTCTCTCCCCATGTCTCTCTCTCTTGCTCAAGAACGGCGCCGGCGGTCCTCGCCGGATCTCCGTCTCCGGCCACTCTCCTCGGATTCCGACCGGTGGGATCGTTCCCCACCACTTCCTCTTGCCATGGACCAAGGTTTTTCCCCAAATCCCTCTTTTTCTTGGTTGTTCTCTCGCTTCTAGGTTTTTGGGGAGATGCTTGTTGTTCTTGAGATTTTAGGCCAAATCTGTGCAAGAGTAGGATGTAGGAGAGTCGTGTTGCGTAGGAATCATACTTGATATGTTGTCTTGTGGTAGATTTTTCCAAACGTAGTACCGCCGCGGTTTCGCGGGCTTTTCTCAGATTTGAACTTGTTCGGATCTGACGCGGTGCGGTACTACCGTGTCTCATGTGCGGTACTACCGCTCGTGCCGTACTACCGCCCATCAGGTGCGGTACTACCGCGCTAGCTCGTGCGGTACTACCGCCCATCAGACGCGGTACTACCGCGCTAACTGTGGCACTAAGATCCTACTACCACTCCTAGACCCGGTACTACCATGACCTTACACGGTACTACCGCGACTAAGAGCAGTACTACAATCTTAGTACCGCAGCACTTGGCAGTACTACCGTAGGGGTCAAATCTCTCTCATGGCAATTATCTTGTGTGCTCTCTGCATGTTTCTTTTGCTTTGTTGTGGTCTTTGCATTGATCCTTCTTGCTTGTCGTGTGTGTTTTGCGCTTTGTGTCTCAGGTGGTGGCTCTCGCCGTTCCAATCCCAGTCGTGACACTGGCTCCAAGCGTCTGTGCAATCCCCAAGATGAAGCACCAGAGGTCTCCAATGCCCCCAAGCGCAATGTCAAGACCACTGCCAGCAAGCAAAAGGAACCTGCTAAGGGCATGGACGAGATCTCAGTCAATGAGTATGTCGAACGCCGGAAGATCAATCCCTATGTGAATCCTCGGGATGTCCTCAGAGGCACCGAGTTGTTCTGGACCAAGCAACATGCTCTCATCTATTTGGATGTGATCAAGAACAAGCAGAATACCTTCGTGGATGTCAAGTGGATAGACATGAATCACATGCGGAAGGACAAGTTTCGTGACTATTTTGGAGAGGCTCTGGCCTTGGTGGAGCAGTTTGCTTTTGAGCCTGTGATCTCCTTTCACCTTGACTATGATCCTGAGCTTATCTGTCAGTTCTTTGCCTCAGTTTACTTTCATCCCGGGGATGAGCGGAGGATGACCTGGATGACCAACGGCCGTCAGCTGTCTGCTACATGGAAGGAGTTCATGGATCTACTTCACATTCCTGATGACGGGCTTCACACACCCGTTGATGTTCGCCCCCACGCCAACTCTGAGTCTGCCAACAAGAACCTGCTTCAGCCATTCCTTGTTGAGAAGGTGCTCCCCAATGGCAAGTCGACTTGGGTGCTGAACCCCTTTCTGGATATCATGCATCGCATCTTCCGCAACACTCTGTTCCCACGCATTGGCGACAAGGATAAGGTTCATGCTTATCTAGTGGACATGTTGCTCCTGTGTGCAGAGGCACACTCATCTCAAACTCAGCCACTTGATGTCTCACACATCATGTGGTGTGAGCTTCGGTTTGCGGTGTTCACTTGCAAGGTACCTATCTATGGACCGTACATGTTTCTGTTGCTCTCCACAGCTTGGGAGAAGATGTACCCTGGTGATGAGTTCCTTGCTCCAGACTGGATTCGGCATGAGTCCATCAGTCTCCGCGTCAAGCCCAACTCGGCCAACACTACTACCCGTGCTGAGGCTTCTTCTGCTAGGAGGGCTATTGGTGAGGAGGAGGCTGGTGCAGAGAATGTTGCTGAGGACCATGCTGCTAGGTCTACCACTCCTTCCTCTGAGCCGTCGTGGGCCAAGAAGTTAAAGGAAAAGATTAAGACTCTCTTCTGCATGCAGGCAAAGGGACAGTACAGGACTCACGTGGCAGACAAGGAGAGTCGCCGCCGTGACAAGAAGGTTATGAAGCTCTTTGGAGAGGATGTGTCTGGCGGTTCTGAGGACGTCATCACGCCAGAGGCTGCCTAGATGGCGAAGCAGGGGTACAAGTGGACCAGTTCAGAGGAGGACATCGAGGAGCCCGTCCCCGCCGCTGAGTCTGACGAGGAGCACGAGGAGCAGTGGGACGACTTCTCTGCCTGAGCCACCCCGTGTGTGTAGGTGTCCTCTCTGCCTTTTTGGCATCTCGATGCCAAAGGGGGAGAGAGTGTAGGGATTTGCGTTATGTCGTGCTTGGTGTGTTTGCTTTGTCGTTTGAACCTCGTTTGCCTCGTTTGCTTTTGTTTGGTTTGTGCCTTCGAGACTTATCCTACATATGGTGTAAGACATATGCACTCTATCTATCTTAGTTAACTTATGTTTGTGCTATCTTGTCTAGTGTTAGCCTTCCTATTACTAGATATGCCTTGTCTCTATAATATAGGGGGAGCTTTGATCCTAGTATGTGTGTCGTGCAGTCCAAAGCACCCATCTAGTTGGCACACATCTAGGGGGAGCCCGTCTATATTCTAGAGAGGAGGGGTTTGCGGTTGCTTAATATTATTTCCCTTGTGCAAATCCCGTATTGTCATCAATCCACCAAAAAGGGGGATATTGTAAGGGCATATTTATCCCTAAGGTGTTTTGGTGATTGATGACAATGCGTTTGCGGACTAATCGTGTGCCTTGAGTATCCCAGACATTTCATCGCTAGGCACAAGACGGTTGGGTGCCCCTCGAAGATTGTTGAAGACGGCATCTTTTCTACGTTTCTTTTTGGTGGATTTGAGTCGTAGGAAAGTCGTACTATTAAGAGGGGGTCCGCGTTGGAAAGGTTTGGGCGGAATCATCATGTACACGTCTCTTTCTAGTCCCCTCCTTTCCATTGGAGCATCCTCCACTTTCTCGCCTCCTTGTTTCTGGCTGCTGTGTTGGCTCATGGTAGTACTGCTCCCAGGTGAGCGGTAGTACCGTAGGCACCAGCGGTACTACCGTGCTGCGGCGCGGCAGTACCGCAGGTGCCCACGGTAGTACCGCTCCCCTGGAGCTGCACTACCGTTGCCCACCAGGCTAGTACCGCTGCCTCGCAGTAGTAGGGGCGGATGTAATTTTTTACATCCGCGCCTACCATGGTAGTACCGCTTTCGTTCCGCGGTAGTACCGTGATATGTTGTCAGGAAGTAGTACCGCCCCTCTGCAGTAGTACTGTGTCGGGTTTTTGCTTCTTCCGTTTCTTTGCGGAAGTAGGCACGGATGTTTCCTCCCCCCTGGCTAGGGGATTCCTGCCTTGCGGTAGTACCGCATGGCAGCGCGGTAGTACCGCGCTCGCGGAAGTACCGCCCTCAGCTCTTGTGCTTCAGATTTGACCTTGCCGTTGCTGGTGTTGCGGCAGTACCGCGGGCCTGTATGGTTGTACCGCATGACCATGCGGCAGTACCGCTTGGCAGCAAGCGGTAGTGCCGCGCGGCCCTGCGGTAGTACTGCTGGCCTGGAGCGGTGGTACCGCTGGCCGCGGGCTGGTAGGTGGATAACGGTTGGATCTTTGTCCCTCACTATATAAGGGGTCCCCTTCTTCCCCGTTGACTTATCTGTTCCAACCCTAAGCTCCATTGTTGCTCTAAGCTCCATTTTCGCCCGATCTCACTCCCTAGCCAATCAAACTTGTTGATTTGCTCGGGAGTGGTTGAGAAGGCCTCGATCCACACTTCCACCAAGAGAAATTTGATTCCCCCCACTAATACCTTGCAGATCTTGTTACTCTTGGGTGTTTGAGCATCCTAGACGGTTGAGGTCACCGCGGATCCATAGTCCATTGTGGTGAAGCTTCGTGGTGTCGTTGGGAGCCTCCAATTGAGTTGTGGAGATTGCCCCAACCTTGTTTGTAAAGGTTCAGTCGCCGCCTCCAAGGGCACCAATAGTGGAATCACGGCATCTCGCATTGTGTGAGGGCGTGAGGAGAATACGGTGGCCCTAGTGGCTTCTTGGGGAGCATTGTGCCTCCACACCACTCCAACGGAGACGTACTTCCCCTCAAAGGGAAGGAACTTCGGTAACACATCCTCGTCTCCACCGTCTCCACTCGTGGTTATCTCGTGCCTTTACTTGTGCAAGCTTATTTGTGTCATATCTCTTGCTTGCTTATGTTCCTATCCTTGTTGCATCATATAGGTTGCTCACCTAGTTGCATATCTAGACAACCTACTTTGATGCAAAGTTTAAATTGTTAAAAAAAGCTAAAAATTGTTAGTTGCCTATTCACCCCCCCTGTAGTCAACCATATCGATCCTTTCAAATGTGTCTTATGGGTAAGTGATCATTGCAGGTATAAGTTGTAAGCTACGCAGATGCAATTCAACATAATCAGAAGCAATACAAACTAGACATCATACGGAAAACGCAACCATGTATAACAGTTCCAAGTAAGAGTAAGCACCTGTGATGGTGGAGTAGGGGATATGTGCTCATCATGTACACGTATGTTCTAGAAACAGGAACATGTGTCATATTCACAGGCATTATGTGTAAAGTAAGCAGATGCAATTCAAGTTAGAAGCAATACAAGCTAGACATCATACGCAACATGCAACCACGTATAATTGTGTCAAGTTAGAGCAAGCACCTATGATGGTGGAGTAGGGGAGATGTGCTCATCATCTACACAGCTACATTAACTGAACAGCCTTGTGTTGTCTTGCGAATCTTGTTGGGAGGATGGCGGAGTAGAATCTGGAGAGACCCCCTGTTTGAGTTGCTCCGAAGGACCACCATCATCCACTGCCGGACTAATTTCCTTCAGCTGTAATGATTTTGCATTGTGAAGTCAAACCGATAAGAAAAAGGAATAAAATTCGCTCTTCAGAACTCATTCATGCATGATACTGACGAACACTACTCGGATGAAAGGCAAACACATGATGCGAGGATGGAATATGTATGAAAAACAGGATGGTGTGACATATTCACACCTATGATGTGGTAACTAGGCAGGAGGCATTTCAACAAATTAGAAGCACTGCAAGCTAGACACCATATGAAAGATGCAACCAATATCACTCTGCCAAGTTCAAACTGTATGGCGTTTGAACAAATTAGAAGCAGTACATGCTAGAAATCATATGCAAGACACAACCAATATCACAGTGGCGACTTAAAGGTGCCTTATCATAAGATATAGTATGTACCAAAAACAGGAAAGCATGTCATATTCACATGTATCATCTGTAAGCTAAGCAGATGCAGTTTACACTAATTAGGAGCAATACGAGCTAGACACCATATGCAACATGCAACCAGATATCACACTGCCAAGTTAGAGCAAGCACCTTGGATGGTGGAGTAGGGGAGCGGAGACTTGGACCTTGTAATGCACTATCAGTACAAGGAGAATCGGTACAGATGCTCCGTTTACGTTGCTGCAGAGGACCACCATCATCGCCTTCCTTACTCTTTTCCTTCCTCTTTCTTGATTTTGCCTTGTCAAGTCAAACCCACAAGAAAAAGGAATAAATTTGCTCTTCGGAACTCGTTGATGCATGATACTGACGAACACTACTTTCATGTAAGACGAACACTACATATCACACTGCCAAGTAAGAGCAAGCACCTGCGATGGTGGTGTGGGGGAATTGCGGTGACCAACTAGAGAGCTACGTTGACTATCTTCATTTAGCCTTGCTGTTTCTTGAGAATCATGTGGGGAGGATGACACTGCAGTCTTTAAATGAGTATGGCGTCTCACAGAAACCCACCCGGGTAACTGTCTCATCATAAGTGATTGACGAGGGATACAAAAGAGCATTAGTTTGATGTACGAACATGGTTAATAGACATATGTAGTATGTATCAAAAACAGGAAGGCATGTCATTATCAAAGGTATAATGTGTAAAGTAAGCAGCTGCAATTTAACCAAATTGGAAGCAATACAAGCTAGACACCATATGCAGCATGCAACCACATTTGACAGCGCGAAGTTAAAGCAAGCACCTAGGATGGTTGTGTGTGGGAATTGAGATCATCAACTGCAGAGGTACGTTTACTGTCTCCAACTACTGACACTGCACCAGTTAGAGCGCTACAACGCTTAGTGCTTATCTTCGAATTACAATGGAGCGACTTCTGTCTTTTCTTTTCTGCATTCATCAACACTGCGTCAGAGTCTGAAATACCCATGCATAAAAAAACAATAGTGTGAGTATGGGTGAAGTGTGTGCACAATTAGTACAGTGTAAAGGTAGCAGGTAGCAGGTCGGTGAGAAATAAATGACGGGAGACATATGATAGCTCTACAACATGCATGGCACACTAAATTACTACAGGATTCTATGGAAATAACAGTCGACTGAAAGCAAATAGGCCAGTCCATTTTTTCTGCACCATCCGATGTACAAAGAACGGGCAGATCGCCTTCATCTACCTCCAGCGAGTCAGTGTTGACGATCTTCCTCGAGGCGCCAGCGACCACCGGCCCAGTATTCCTCCCCTGCCTGCACCGTCCCCTCGACCTCACCGCACCGCCGTGCTTGGCACCGCCCCCCCCCCCCGGGCATCCATTCAAGCCCCGCCGACCTCCAGATCGGGCGCAAGCAGCTCCTGCGCCACACACCCCTATGATAGACACCGATGCGCCGCTTCCCCGGGGAACAGGTGGACTAGGTGCTCCGCGTGCCTAAGCGGGTGCTGCTTCTTTTAATTGCGGTTCGACTGACCCTGAATTGAAATCCAGGCGGGCTACTGACCTCTAGCAAAGGTTAAATAGTAAAAGGGAGGAAACCTTGTGCATTTAGTATCACGAAGAAGATGCAGTAAGAAGCGCTCAACTAGTTTCTTTCGTGGGATAAATACGGTGTGAGCAGAGACGTAAGATTTGCACGAATAAGGGAAGAGGAGTACCTCTTTCTGCTGGCAGTGTTATGTCCTCCTTCTATTTTTCCGACGATCTTCCTGTTGTTCACCGGAAACCAGAAGTTGTGGAGGACGGTGCAACCTTGGACGAACCCATGGCCAAGTTGTTGAGTGTGGTGCGGTGGCCGTCTGTCGGCGGCGGGGTAGCAGATCCGAGGCGGCGAACGACGGCGTAGTGGGAACAGCTCCGGTGCGGTGGACGGTTGCAACAGTGGAGCCGTAACAGTGAGGTGTAGGACGGCGTGGTCGGAGTGGTTCTGGTACAGCGCACGTAGGCGTCGGCATCATGGAGGCAGCTCTGCCTCGGCTTTAGCTGCTAAGTCCTTGAGGGCGTTGCGGTTGCGGTTGCGTTGGACGACGACGTCGGGGTACCGGCTCCGGCGTGATGGAGGAGGGCGGCGGTGGATTGGCCGCTATGGGGTGGAGGACGGAGGAGGCTGGGGTTTCGCGGCCGGTGGAGAGGGCGTTTTCGCGCCCACAGAGTATGAATGGGGAAACGGAGGGAGGCGGGGAACTAAGGGGGAACAATGTTTCGGTTTGAGACGCGCTTGTTTGAAATTTGGGGAAAGTTACAAACTTTCCCCCCATCTGAAATTTCGGACATATTGCGGGTTGGGGGTAGGACAGTCATGTCAGGTGTCCCAAATGTGGGCGGGACAGATTTTGGCCGAGTGCATGGGTAGGCGCCCATGGCGTATGAATGCTTCTCTCGCATCTTGGTGAAGTTACAAACCTACCCCAGTTTAGACCTTTGGACATCGGGCTGATAGGCTACACGGGTCAGAGTCAGGACAGTAATTTCCTACCACCAAAACATTAGTCTCGCGCGGTTTCGGGTGACCAGAGGCCTATTTGGCGCTTCGTTCAATATTTGGGAGCAGAAGCATTAACGTTTTCGGTTCTCTTGAATTGAACTTTCAGGATTTGTCAAACTTCACAAATCTTTACTCCTGAAAATCATAAAGCTATGATTATTTTGGAATGGAGGGGGTACATTTGAATATACATTGTACACGAGTATATATTAAAAAATATGCAACTTGCCTCAGTTCATGCATGGTTCCAGATATAATCTCCTTGGTTGCAAAAAAAAGTTAGATATGCGTATGAATATATATAGCATGTTCAAACTCACAACAAAGATTGATGCCCCCTTTTACATTTGATTTACAAATGCCATTATCTCGGGTTCAAATAGATGAATGCACTTCCTATGAATTCGAATCTTCGAAACCCCCTTTATGTTGAATTCGACATGTATTCTATTTCGTAGCTAGCAATTTGGAATGTATCCATGCAAGTGACAAATGTATAAAGTGCTTCACACTAACAACATGGAGTGCACTAATTAATGTTTATATATGAATTGCAAAAGCATCCATAGCCTGTATTTCAAACCGCTCTCACTCTATGGATCGATAATATGAAATAAACACATGCACATGCTAGAATTCAATTGCAGTTGAAGAAAGAGCCTACTCCTGGTACTGTATATTAGTGATAGGGGTGTGTACAAAGTACACGTGAATACTGATACGTCTCCGTCGTATCTACTTTTCCAAACACTTTTGCCATTGTTTTGGACTCTAACTTGTATGATTTGAATGGAACTAACCCGGACTGACGCTGTTTTCAGCAGAATTGCCATGGTGTTGTTTTATGTGCAGAAAACAAAAGTTCTCAGAATGACCTGAAACTCCACGGAATATCTTAGAATAAATAATAAAAAATCCTCGCCAAAGATGAAGACCAGGGGGCCCACACCCTGTCCACGAGGGTGGGGGGCGCGCCCCTCCCCCCTGGGCGCGCCCCCCTACCTCGTGGGCCCCTTGGTGGCCCTCCAACGCCAACTCCAACTCCATATATTGGCTTTCGAGGAGAAAAAAATCAGAGAGAAAGTTTCATCACGTTTTACGATACGGAGCCGCCGCCAAGCCCTAATCTCTCTCAGGAGGGCTGATCTGGAGTCCGTTCGGGGCTCCGGAGAGGGGGACTCGTCGCTGTCGTCATCATCAACCATCCTCCATCACCAATTTCATGATGCTCACCGCCGTGCGTGAGTAATTGCATCGTAGGCTTGCTGGACGGTGATGGATTGGATGAGATTTATCATGTAATCAAGTTAGTTTTGTTAGGGTTTGATCCCTAGTATCCACTATGTTCTGAGATTGATGTTGCTATGACTTTGCTATGCTTAATGCTTGTCACTAGGGCCCGAGTGCCATGATTTCAGATCTGAACCTATTATGTTTTCATGAATATATGTGAGGTCCAGACCCTATCTTGCAAGTCTATAGTCACCTACTATGTGTTATGATCCGGCAACCCCGAAGTGACAATAATCGGGACCACTCCCGGTGATGACCATAGTTTGAGGAGTTCATGTATTCACTATGTGTTAATGCTTTGTTCCGGTTCTCTATTAAAAGGAGGCCTTAATATCCCTTAGTTTCCAATAGGACCCCGCTGCCACGGGAGGGTAGGACAAAAGATGTCATGCAAGTTCTTTTCCATAAGCACGTATGGCTATTTCCGGAATACATGCCTACATTATATTGATGAACTGGAGCTAGTTCTGTGTCACCCTATGTTATGACTGTTACATGATGAACCACATCCGGCATAATTATCCATCATTGATCTGGTGCCTACGAGTTTTCCATATACTGGTTTACGCTTATTTACTTTTCCGTTGCTACTGTTACAATCACTACAAAAATACCAAAAACATTACTTTTGTTGTCTTTACTTTGTTACTGTTATCACCACTATCATATTACTTTGCTACTAAACACTTTGCTGCAGATACTAAGTTTCCAGGTGTGGTTGAATTAACAACTCAGCTGCTAATACTTGAGAATATTCTTTGGCTCCCCTTGTGTCGAATCAACAAATTTGGGTTGAATACTCTACCCTCGAAAACTGCTGCGATCCCCTATACTTGTGGGTTATCAAGACCTTTTTCTGGCACCGTTGCCGGGGAGCATAGCTCTATTCTTTGAGTCACTTGGGATTTATATCTGCTGGACACTATGAAGAACTTGAAAGACGCTAAGACAAAAATTTATCCCTCAACTACGAGGGGAGGTAAGGAACTGCCATCTAGCTCTGCACTTGATTCACCTTCTGTTATGAGTAAGCTAGCGACACCTAAACCTACTACTGCTATGAATTCTGATATGCCGCATGTTATTGATGATGCCACTTCTGCTATGCATGATACTTATGATGAAACTACTTCTATGCTTGATACTACTGTGCCACTTGGTGAATTTCTAGATGAGCAAATTTCTAAGTCTAGAGAAAGAGAAATTAGTGAACCTGAACACGATGATGTTAGTGATGATGAACCTATGCCTGTTATTCCTGAGGGTTATCTTTTTAATAATGAATCTTATGAAGCTATTCTTGCTTGTCCGGATAAACCTGAACGTAAGAGGTTACTAATTAAGTGGAGTAAGGAATCTTTTAGAGGTAGGATGAGACCCGACCCTACTTTTGCTACTTCACCTATCTGTGTTCCTGATCAGGATTATTATGATATTACTGTTGATCCAGATATAATTACTTTGGTTGAATCTGATCCTTTTTATGGCTATGAATCTGAAACTATTGTGGCACATCTTCGTAAGTTAGATGAAATAGCTGCCCTGTTTACTAATAATCTGAGATCGCGCCAGTTTTATATACTCAAAATATTTCCGTTCTCATTAAAGGGTGATGCTAAGAAATGGTTTAATTCTCTTGATCCTGCCTGTGTGCAAAGTCCCCAGGATATGATTTATTACTTCTCTGCTAAATATTTCCCTGCTCATAAGAAACAAGATGCTTTGAGGGAAATATACAATTTTGTGCAAATTGAAGAAGAGAGTCTCCCACAAGCTTGGGGGAGGCTTCTCAAGTTACTTAATGCTTTTCCTGATCATCCTCTTAAGAAACCTGAAATATTTGATATCTTTTATAATGGACTAACTGATGCTTCCAGAGATTACCTGGATAGTTGTGCTGGTTCTCTTTTCAGGGAAAGAACACCGGATGACGCTGAAATTTTATTGACTAATATGTTGGCAAATGAAAATAATTGGGCACCTCCCGAGCCACCTCCCGAGCCAACTCCTGAGCCAGCTCCTGAGCCAATTACTAAGCATATTCCTAAACCAACTCCGAAGAAGAGAGGTGTTCTATTTCTCAGTCCCGAAGATATGCAAGAGGCAAAGAAATCTATGAAAGAAAAAGGTATTAAAGCTGAAGATGTTAAGAATTTACCTCCTATTGAAGAAATACATGGTCTTAATTTACCGCCTGTTGAAGAAGTATATCATCTCAATTACTTATTTACTGAAGAACCTCCTGATATCCCGACACAGGTAGTAAAGGTAAATTCTCTCTATAGATATGATAAAGTTGAAGTCCCTCCTACTAAAATTGCTAGTCGGCGCTTGGATGAGTTTGATGACTTTATGTTTAAGCAAGATGACTTTAATGCTTATTTTGGTAGACAATTAAAGCAGAATACCTTTATGATTAAACGCTTGAGTGATTATATGGATAATATTAGAGGTGAACTTAAACTTGTTAGCAAACATGCTTCTATGGTTACCACTCAAGTAGAACAAGTACTTAAAGCTCAGAAAGAAATGCTTGATGAAATGAATAGTAAGAAAAATGATTATGCTGTTAGAGTGGCTACTAGAACTGGTAGAATGACTCAGGAACTTTGTATCCTGAAGGCCACCCTAAGAGAATCGAGAAAGATTCTCAAAGAAATAATATTGATGCACCTAGTTCTTCTAAAAGGAATAAAAAGAAAAATGATAGAACTGTGCAAACTTCTAGTGAACCTATTGCTGAACCACCTGATAATCCAAATGATATCTCTATGTCTGATGCTGAAACACAATCTGGTAATGAACATGAACCTAGTGAAAATGTTAATGATGATGTTCATGATGATGCTCAACCTAGTAATGATAATGATGTAGAAGTTGAACCTGTTGTTGATCTTGATAACCCACAACCAAAGAATCAACGTTATGATAAAAGAGACTTCATTGCTAGGAAACATGGTAAAGAAGGAGAACCATGGGTTCAGAAATCCAGTCCTTTTCCTCTAAAACCATCCAAGAAAAAGGATGATGAGGATTTTGAGCGCTTTGCTAAAATGATTAGACCTATCTTTTTGTGTATGCGATTGACTGATGTGCTCAAAACAAATCCTTATGCTAAGTATATGAAGGATATCATTACTGATAAAAGAAAGATACCGGAGGCTGAAATTTCCACCATGCTTGCTAATTACACTTTTAAGGGTGGAATACCAAAGAAACTTGGAGATCCAGGAGTACCTACTATACCATGCTCCATTAAAAGAAATTATGTTAAAACTGCTTTATGTGATCTTGGAGCCGGTGTTAGTGTTATGCCTCTCTCTTTATATCGTAGACTTGACTTGAATAAGTTGACACCTACTAAAATATCTTTGCAAATGGCTGATAAATCAACTGCTATACCTGTCGGTATTTGTGAGGATGTACCTGTTGTGGTTGCAAACGTTACTATTTTAACGGACTTTGTTATTCTTGATATTCCCGAGGATGATAGTATGTCTATTATTCTTGGAAGACCTTTCCTTAATACTGCAGGGGCTGTTATTGATTGCAACAAAGGCAATGTCACTTTTCATGTTAATGGTAATGAGCATACGGTGCACTTTCCGAGGAAACAACCTCAAGTTTATAGTGTCAACTCTATTGGAAAAATTCCATCGATTATATTTGGAGGTTTTGAATTTCCTCTTCCTACTGTCAAAAAGAAATATGATATACTTATTGTTGGGGATGTCCATATCCCCGTTGAGGTAACATAGTGTTATTCGAAATTTCTCCGGTTCCATGATTATCGGAATGAGTTTGTTAACAAGACTTGATCAACCTTGTTAGTGGATTCTTTTTTATGAGCATGATATGGATGAAACTAGAAGCACAACCTTCTGTACCCTCTTTATATTTTCTGTTCTTTAGTAGAAATAAAGTAAAATAGTATTTTTCTGTCTGTTTCCTGACTTATCCGTGCAATATAAAAATATCCCGAAAATAAAAGTCCTCAGAATGCCATGCCAATTTAATATGATTTTTTCGGGAATATTTAAGGATTTTTAGTGCAAAAATTACCGCGGGGGGAGCTGCCACCTGGTCACGAGGGTGGAGGGCGCGCCCCTCCCCCCTCGGCGCGCCCCTACCTCGTGGCCCACCGGTGGCCCTCCTCCACTTATTCCTGCACCCATCTTCTTCCTCTGTCTCGCACAAACCCGAAAAACCAACTCAAGCTCATGATCCAGCAACTTTTGCTGCGATTTTCGATCTCCTTGCTCAAAGCACCTCTCGCAAAACTGCTTGGGGAGATTGTTCCTTGGTATGTGACTCCTCCATTGGTCCAATTAGTTTTTGTTCTAGTGCTTTATTCATTGCAAATTTGTGCTGCATAGGTGACCATGTTCTTGAGCTTGCATGTCAAATATATATATGGTTCCAAGTAGTTCTAATGCTTGATATATGCTCTAGGCACTTGTATGAGTAGTTGCTATCAATCTTATTGAAGTTGGTTCACTTTGTTTGAAGTTACTAAAAATTTCAGATTGTTTCAGAAATAATGAAGAGACTTTTGAGGGGCTCGTCGAGCCGAAGTTCTAAGGAGAAACAAAAGGAAGAAGAACAGAAGCCCAAATTTAATCTGCCTCGTATCGCGGAGGTCCGGCCATGTGAATGGCCTTCCGATGACTTCTTGAGGAGTGCCGGGATTTATGAAGATTTCTATCTATTGATTGAGAATGCCGGCCTCACCAACTTCCTCTGCGACCAACGTCATCAGTATCTCTTACTCACAAATACTTTTGTGCAGAACTTCTACTTTTTCCCTAAGAAATCACCTCCAACAGTAGAGTTCCATTTATATGATGTTGCTAGGGAGATGACATTAGCTGCATTTTGCGATGTTTGCAAAATACCTTTCGAGGGTTCTTTAGATGAACCACACCGTAATGAAGTGGAAGCTTATATTGACACTATCATTGTGGGAGAAACCAGGAAGGTTTCTGATGCAAGAATTACTAGCATATATTTCCCTGTTTTACGCTACTTTGCCTTATTTGCTAGTCGTTGCTTGATTGGTCGCGGGAACTGTGGGAACCTTAGTATTCCTGATATTATTATTTTGCTCCATGGTTTATACCGCAATAACTCTTTTAGTATGGGTGGAATTGTTGCTAGACGGTTGAGTATGAACCGTACTAAGGGCCCCATCTTTGGAGGCATTTATGCTTCACGCCTAGCTGAACATTTTGAAATACCTATTAGGCATGAGGAGAAAGAAGAAACAACGCTGCCCCGTGCTTATTTAGATTATAAGAGTATGGTAGCGCATGATTTTCTTGTTAAGAAAAGCAAAAGGGTGCTGAAATATAAATTGTACTTTGATAAACATCACCCTGAGACTATTACTTTGCCTGCTCCCTCTTTGTTTAACTTGTCTGCAGGTACTTACATTGTTCCGTGGGCGGCTGTTCAAGCCTATCGGAATCTTGCACCAGCCTCGGAACCGGAGCCTCCACGAATGTCTGTTTATTCTTGGGATCCTGAGGCGGTTGCCAGCCAGTGGCAGTCAGAGTCCTCTTCATCACATTATGATCCCAACTATTCTTCATCGTAGTACGACCCCAGCTTCACCTACGGATATCAGCCAGGTTATCCCTGGCAATAGACCAACTTAGGCCAAAAGCCTAAGCTTGGGGGAGTATGTATTTCCCACCGACATTACATTCATGTTCACACACACTCATTGCTAGATGTCGGTGCTCATACTCTTTCATTGTAATATCCATGTTAGTTTAAATTTATTTTTCTATCTTTCTTCTTGTGTGTTTGATAAACCTTAAGAAAAAAAACAAAAAAAAATTAGTTAGTCTACTTTCCATGCTTGTAGTAGAATTAAAAAGAAAACCCAAAAATATTTCCCATCCTTCTTTTGCTTGTTGGGAGCTTTCCCGTGTAAATAGTTTTTATTTTTCTTTTCTTTTCTTTGGGGGTCGAGAAGACTATATTGAAAATGCTTAGTGGCTCTTATATGCATGATTGTTTATTTAACTTAGAGCCCATATTACTTGTCTTCTCTCTTGAGTTGAATGCTTGCAGATTCCAGCTTAGTCCAATGCACGTGCACTCCTATTATTATACACACCGCTCGGTCGTGCAAGTGAAAGGCAATAATGATGATATATGATGGACTCATTGGGATGAGAAAAGCTGGTATGAACTCGACCTCTCTTGTTTTTGTAAGTATGATGATTCATCGTTCCTGATTCAGCTATTATGAAGTAAACATATTTGCAATGACATTTAGAGATTATAGTTTCTTGTGCCATGCTTGATTAGCTATGAGTTATAATGGTTAACCTTGCGCGCCAACATGCTATTGAGATGATTATGATGTGGTATGATAGGATGGAATCCTCCTTTAAATGAATTGAGTGACTCGACTTGGCACATGTTCACGCATGTAGTTGAATCAAATCAACATAGCCTTAATGATATTTATGTTCATGGTGGATTATATCCTACTCATGCTTATATTCGGTGTGAATTAATTTTAATGCATGTTTACGACTGTTGTCGCTCTCTCAGTTGGTCGCTTCCCAGTCTTTTGCTAGCCTTCACCTGTACTAAGCGGGAATACTGCTTGTGCATCCAAACTCCTTAAACCCCAAAGTTGTTCCATATGAGTCCACTATACCTTCCTATATGCGGTATCTACCTGCCGTTCCAAGTAAATTTGTATGTGCCAAACTCCAAACCTTCCAATGAAATTCTGCTTTGTATGCTCGAGCAGCTCATGTGCAACTATGGCTGCCTATATCTTCCATGCTAGGTGGGTTATTCTCAAGAGGAGTGGACTCCGCTCCTCATTCACAAGAAGGGGCCGGTAACCGGGATGCCCAGTCCCATGATCCAAAAAGATCAAAGCAAATCAAAATAATTAAACAAAACTCCCCCTGGGACCTGTTGAATGTTGGAAGCACTCGTTGTTTCGAGCAAGCCATGGATTGATGCTTGTGGAGGAGGGGGAGTATAAACCTTTACCATTCTGTTTGGGAACTGCCTATAATGCATGTAGTATGGAAGATATAGCCATCTCATAGTTGTTACGTTGATAGTGAAAGTATGCCGCTCAAAATATTATTTATCTCTATTTCAAAAATCGAGCTCTGGCACCTCTACAAATCCCTGCTTCCCTCTGCGAAGGGCCTATCTATTTACTTTTATGTTGAGTCATCACCCTTCTTATTAAAAAGCACCCGCTCGAGAGCACACTGTCGTTTGCATTCATTATGATTGGTTTATATTGGGTATGACTTGACTGGATCTCTTTTACCATGAATTACAATGTTTAGTCAGTCCATGATCTTTAAAGGTGCTCTGCATTTATGTTTTGCGGTCTCAGAAAGGGCTAGCGAGATACCATTTTGTTATATCATGTTATGATTATTTTGAGAAAGTGTTGTCATCCAAGTTTTATTATTATGGCTCGCTAGCTGATTATGCTATTGATATGAGTAATTGTGAGACCTACGTGTTATTGTGAGTATGGTTAGTTCATAATAATTGCTGAAACTTGAATGCTGGCTTTTCATGTTTACAACACCAAGAGCAAACAGATTTTGTAAAAGTTTTTCTTTTTCTCTTTCAGTTTGTCAACTGAATTGCTTGAGGACAAGCAAGGGTTTAAGCTTGGGGGAGTTGATACGTCCCCGTCGTATCTACTTTTCCAAACACTTTTGCCCTTGTTTTGGACTCTAACTTGTATGATTTGAATGGAACTAACCCGGACTGACGCTGTTTTCAGCAGAATTGCCATGGTGTTGTTTTATGTGCAGAAAACAAAAGTTCTCGGAATGACCTGAAACTCCACGGAATATCTTAGAATAAATAATAAAAAATCCTCGCCAAAGATGAAGACCAGGGGGCCCACACCATGTCCACGAGGGTGGGGGCGCCCCCCCCCCTGGGCGCGCCCCCCTACCTCGTGGGCCCCCTGGTCGCCCTCCGATGCCAACTCCAACTCCATATATTGGCTTTTGAGGAGAAAAAAATCAGAGAGGAAGTTTCATCACGTTTTATGATACGGAGCCGCCGTCAAGCCCTAATCTCTCTCGGGGGGGCTGATCTGGAGTCCGTTTGGGGCTCCGGAGAGGGGGATTCGTCGCCGTCGTCATCATCAACCATCCTCCATCACCAATTTCATGATGCTCACCGCCGTGCGTGAGTAATTGCATCGTAGGCTTGCTGGACGGTGATGGGTTGGATGAGATTTATCATGTAATCGAGTTAGTTTTGTTAGGGTTTGATCCCTAGTATCCACTATGTTCTGAGATTGATGTTGCTATGACTTTGCTAAGCTTAATGCTTGTCACTAGGGCCCGAGTGCCATGATTCAGATCTGAACCTATTATGTTTTCATGAATATATGTGAGTTCTAGATCCTATCTTGCAAGTCTATAGTCACCTACTATGTGTTATGATCCGGCAACCCCGGAGTGACAATAATCGGGACCACTCCCGGTGATGACCATAGTTTGAGGAGTTCATGTATTCACTATGTGTTAATGCTTTGTTCCGGTTCTCTATTAAAAGGAGGCCTTAATATCCCTTAGTTTCCAATAGGACCCCGCTGCCACGGGAGGGTAGGACAAAAGATGTCATGCAAGTTCTTTTCCATAAGCACGTATGACTATTTACGGAATACATGCCTACATTATATTGATGAACTAGAGCTAGTTTTGTGCCACCCTATGTTATGACTGTTACATGATGAACCACATCTGGCATAATTATCCATCATTGATCCGGTGCCTATGAGTTTTCCATATACTGGTTTACGCTTATTTACTTTTTCGTTGCTACTGTTACAATCACTACAAAAATACCAAAAACATTACTTTTGTTGTCTTTACTTTGTTACCGTTATCACCACTATCATATTACTTTGCTACTAAACACTTTGCTACAGATACTAAGTTTCCAGGTGTGGTTGAATTGACAACTCGGCTGCTAATACTTGAGAATATTCTTTGGCTCCCCTTGTGTCGAATCAACAAATTTGGGTTGAATACTCTACCCTCGAAAACTGTTGCAATCCCCTATACTTGTGGGTTATCAAATACCAGGCATTGTGCGTGTGTATACTATCGACGAACTAGCCCCCAAGCTTGTATAACATACTAAGGGCCTAGGGTTACAAATCATATATAGTCGGCTTATCACCAGTGGGGATAGAGTCCTCCGTGACTCTGGTAGCTTCGTGTTGTACGCCGAGTCCTCCACATGGGTCTTCGTATAACACGTCTCGGTCCAACCTATATGTGGCACAGGATGGAACCGACCCATGAGTCTTCATGTTGACCCACCACATCTAGAAATGATGTGCCCACCACACCACACACGCAATCGGCCACTAAGAAAATAAGCATATACAATAGTACAACGGTATCTAGCTCACGATACGTCTCCATATTTTGTTGATAACACTGACGGACTTTGCATTTGATGCGTGCTCGGTGTTTTGTTGACGACACTTACGGTCATTGTATTTGAAGCGAAAGCACGATATGGTCACTGGACTTCAGAATAAGCTCATCACGGTCACCACATACATTTTGTCGTGCTAACCAACATGTGGTTGGATGGTTAGAGGACAGTGGTTTCTTGAGCCCACCAAGGTTAAAGTCCCGGTGCTCGCATTTATCTTGTGTTAATTTCAGTATTTTCCGGCGACGTACGTTCAGTGGGAGGAGACGTTCCACTCGACTATGAGGCACCTATGGTGACTTCGTAAAATCTCAAGATCATATATGCTGGCCCACTCTCTCGAAGGTGCTCATAGGGGTAGGGTTCACGTGTGTGCGCTTATAGCGGTGAGTGCTTGCGCGTATATATGAGCCCTTGCGTCTGTACCGTGTTAAACAAATACATATCATGATTATATGGTCACTGGCTCATTCGTACAACTCTGTATTTTGTTGATGACACAATCAATTGACCAGTCAAACGTTCCACGCGGCGCAACTGGTGTTGCACCATCGGGGCGCGTAACCGTGGGGCCCACCTGTCAGCCCGTATATGAAAGAAAGAAATGCTAGTTTGAGTCTGTACTGTGTTAATAAAATAGGAGTACATTTTAGGGTGATCATACGGTCACTGGCTCACCATACAGCTCCGTAATTTGTTGATAACACGATCAATTGACCAGTCAAACGGTCCACATTCAGCAGCGCACATTACCATAGGGCCCACCCATCAGCGCGTATATGAAGGACAGAAATGGTAATAAATTAGTGGTCGGTGGGTATTCGAAGTTGTGAGACCTCTGGTTGGCAGTCACCGGCGGTTGGGGGGCGTTCATTGGGCGGTGGGGTGGGGATCCCCGGAGAAAAAGCTAGGGCGGGGGGGGCTAGAGGGATGGCCGGTGCGGCGGCGGGCCGGCGGTGGGGAGTGGTTTCGGGGAGGACGGGCCGGCCGCGGGCGGCGGGGGCTGGCGGTTCGGCCGGTGGTGGCTGGCGGCTCAGGGGGGTGGAGTTTGATGATAAACTGGAGGCCCTTGACTTCGTATCCAACGGCTGGAAAATCTAATGACCAGAGATGAAAAAGTCAGTCGACTGACGTGTAGCCTCACCCCGCACATACACATGCACGCACGCAAGACATGCACGCATGTAGGCGTGCAACACTGACACGTACACACGCACGCATGATGGCGTGCAACACTGACACGTACACATGCACTCACGAACACACGCACGTACGCACCCATGCATGCAACACTGAAACATACCCTTGCACGCACGCAACACTCGCACGCCTGCATGCACACAGCACACGACGCAAGACACACGTTCAACCTATACGTGCACGCACCCTTTGTTAAGGACATGGATTGTTACAGGTATTAATCAATCTTATCTGTGATAAGCAGAACATTGGTGTTTGCAGCGGTCTTTATGAATCACAATGTATCGAACGGGCTATCAACATAGTAGGCTTATCTACATGAAAAAGATGACGTCACACTCAATGAACAATCATCGGTTTATGAAATACCCGCTTCTGACCGCCCTAGCCCACCAAAGGTTCCTCTGCTATGCGCTGCCTGTGTTGGGTCACTGACATGCATGTCATGCACCCAAAGAGCCCACATGTCAGTGGAAGAACGACGCGGTGTCCTAGGTCAGAGTCGAGGGCGCCACTCGCGGCACGCCCGGCTGAACACGCCTCCGTGCCGCATTCAAACGCCTCCATGAAACCCGCCCATGTGGAAGCCAAGAAACCAACTCTGGACACACGTCCGTTCATGATCGGGCCGGCGTTAAACGCAACGCCGGCCGAGATCCTCCCGTCCGCCATATATTTAATCTCCTATTTAAACGAGGCCAAACGCCGGCCAAGAATCGCACACCTCCGCCGCTCCCCTATCTCCTCCACCATTTTGTCCACTCTTACAATGGCTTACGAAGAGTAGTTATTCCGCATTCAAGCCGGCTGGGTAGCCCGCCGGATACGAGCTATGCAGCTCGCTGATCCACCTCCCTCCCCTCGCCCGATGGAGCCAGTTGCTGCCCCAAGCCGGCGCGCGGTTCAGCAACTCGCCGCTCCAGGCCAGCTCGACAAGGAGCGGCGCACGGGCGTCGTTGCTGCCGTCCACGCCACCGCCTCGTACCGTGTCTCCCGTTTCTGTGGCCGAGACTCCCATGCCGGCGGCCGCGCCATGCAAGCAGCGACAGAAGCCGGGTGCGCGGAGAGCGACGAGTCGGTGGCAAGCGCCTCCGCGTCTGCCGCCATCATCGAGGAGAAGTAGAACACGGGAGGCCGCCGCCGCTTGGGTCCCATGAAGGCCACCGCGGAGGCGACGCCGGCGTACACAGAAGGTGTTGGAATTTTGCTAGTAGGCCTTTGGCCCAAAGCCCAACTAAAATTCTAAAAATCTCTTGGCCCATTCATGCACACATGTGAGTGGAGTGAGTGAGGCTAAAGTTTAGTCCCACCCCGGAAGTTGAGAGAGAGTTGCACCTCTTTATAAGGTGAGCTCTTCTACCACTTGTATGAGCATGAGAAGAGGAGACCTACACGCGCGCTCCTCCTCGCTCGCCTCGCCACGCCACGCCACGCCTCGTCACGACGCACCGCAGGTTGCGGGATTGAGCCGAGCCGAGGACAGAGCTATGCACGTTGTCTATATTTTTGCTGCTCGGGAAAAATTAATGAGTCATTAATTAATAATTACAGACGGGTTAATTACTGAACTGTTTCTGATTCTTTTGGATCGTGACGACTCGGATGTGGGGTTTACTCCCACGACCTACCCGGCCCACACTATATAGTCAGGCAGATGTCTACCCTAGCCGCCGCCGCTTCGTATGGTTTCTCACCACCGTTACAGATCATTGTGCCGCCAAGCAAGTCTTCTCCATCCCTCCTTTCGGCGTGCACCGGGAGAAGGGACAGCAGGCCTCCGGAACCCCGCCTCTTGTGATCCTGTACGGGAGAGGGGTGACCAGGTTTTTGGGGAGCACACTCGCGCGACTGCTGGCAGCGAGGACTTCGCGAATGACGACTTCTTCCCCGACCTCGTCAACCTCATCCTCGATGACATGGGCGACAACATCAACGCCGGTGGTGCTACTCCCGTTGCACCGTATGTGATTCTATCCTTCCTGTTCGAGATCGTGGTAGAATTCATGTTTCTAGTATGTGCCCTAGATGTGATATGTTCATCTGCTATGCTAGTTCGCATGATTAGTTTAATCTCTGCTACTGTAGTCATGATTTATCCTCTAATTATTCGGATTAAATCTTGTAGTAACTTGCTCATATTTCCAACAATCCAAAAACCTGATTATACGCAATTTACTCCGAGTGGTTTTGCTGCGCATCTAAAGCCGCCTGCCTTTAAGGGGGCGCAATATAAGAGGTGGCGCACGAGAGCAGTCTACTGGTTTCAGACCATGGGCTGCTATGACGCCACCAAGGGCAAGCCTGAGGGCGATCTTAATCCAGCACAACTAGAAGCTTTCGAGAAGATCGATACCCTATTTAAAGGCGCTCTTCTGAGTGTTCTTGATGACTCCATTATGGATTCATATATGTCGTTTGACAACGGCAAGGGCATGTGGGCTGCGCTCGAGGCCAAGTTTGGTGCCTCGGATGCAGGCAGCGAGTTGTACGTCATGGAACAATTCTATGACTACAAGATGACTAATGAGCACCCTGTTGTACAGCAGGCTCATGAGATACAGTAGCTCGCAAAAGAACTTGAGTACTTCAAGTGTGTGTTGCCGGACAAATTTGTTGCCGGAGGCATCATTGCCAAGCTTCCATCGTCGTGGAACAATTTTGCTACTTCCCTGAAACACAAGAGACAGGAGTTTTCCGTTGCGGATCTCATTGGTACTCTTGATGTTGAAGAGAAGGCGAGAGCAAAGGACACACGTGCTCGAGTTGCCGAGGGAGGTTCTAGTGCCCACATGGTACAGAAGAAGAACTCCCAGCCCAACAAGTTCAAAAACAATAAGAACAAAACTCAGGGCAAAGGCAAGTTTGATACAAAGAACAAGCCATCACATTCTACCAACTTCAAGAAGAATTCTCATAAGAAGGGGAAGGGACTTTGCCATGTCTGCGGTGATCCTAATCACTAGGCTCCGAAGTGTCCTAACCGCTTTGAGGAGCGCGAACATGAGAAGAGCGGCAAGTCCGCTAATGTTGTCATCGGTGATATTGATATGAAGGAATCAGGGCAACAGGGACTTCACCCGTGCTGATGGGGAACGGGTCACATGCCATCGTTCGAGGTGTTGGTACGGTCGATCTTAAGTTTACATCGGGGAAGACTATGCATCTGAAGAGCGTTCATCATGTGCCGTCCATAAATAAAAATCTCGTTAGCGGTTCCTGTTTATGTCGAGATGGTTTTAAGTTGGCTTTCGAATCCAATAAAGTTGTAATTTCTAAGTATGGACAATTTGTTGGAAAAGGCTATGAGAGCGGAGGCTTGTTCTGCCTGTCTTTGTCAGATATTTGCACTAAAGTTATTAATAATGTTTGCCACAACAATGAGTCTGATATTTGGCATTCACGACTTTGTCACATTAACTTTGGTTGCATGACGCGGCTAGCTAATATGAATTTAATTCCGAAAATCTCTACTGTCAAAGGCTCTAAGTGCCAAGTATGTGTGCAAGCTAAGCAACCTCGCAAGTCCCATAAGACTGCAGAGGCAAGAGACTTGGCACCACTAGAGCTTATACATTCTGATATTTGTGAGATGAATGGCGTGTTGACAAAAGGTGGAAAGAGATACTTCATGACGTTGATTGATGACTCCACTAGATATTGTTATGTGTATCTCCTGAAATCAAAAGATGAGGCTTTAACTTTCTTCAAAAACTATAAAGCTAAGGCAGAGAACCAACTTGATCGAAAAATTAAACGGCTTAGCTCCGATCATGGTGGAGAGTATTTTTCCAATGAATTTGATCTGTTTTGTGCGAAACATGGTATAATCCATGATAGGATGCCTCCCTACTCACCTCAGTCAAATGGGGTAGCCGAAAGAAAGAACCGAACTCTAACTGATATGGTTAACACCATGTTAGACACATCGGGTCTTTCCAAGGAATGGTGGGGGAGGCGCTAATGACTGTGTGTCATGTCCTAAACCGAGTTCCCACAAAGCATAAGACCATGACTCCATTTGAGGAATGGGAAAGGAAAAGATCGAAACTCTCTTACCTATGTACTTAGGGTTGTTTGGCGAAAGTCAATATACCAATTCCCAAGAAGCGCAAGCTTGGACCAAAAACCGTGGATTGTGTTCTTCTGGGCTATGCTTTTCATAGCATCGGCTATAGATTTTTGATAATAAAATCTGAGGTATCCGACATGCATGTTGGTATGATTATGGATTCGAATGATGCAACTTTCTTTGAGGACATATTTCCTATGAAGGATATGTCGAGTTCATCAAATCAGGAGATACCTACTCCATCTAGTGAGGAATTCATAGTAATTCCTGAACCCACCATTGCGATGGAACACGTTGAGAATCCTATTGAGGGTGACAATGGAACTCCTGTGAGGAGTAAGAGACAGAGGACTGCAAAGTCCTTTGGTGATGATTTCATTGTGTACCTCGTGGATGACACACCCAGGACTATTTCAGAAGCCTATGCATCTCCTGATGCTGACTACTGGAAGGAAGTTGTACGTAGAGAGATGGATTCCATCTTAGCTAATGGTACCTGGGAGATCACTGACCGTCCTTATGGGTGCAAACCTGTAGGATGTAAGTGGGTGTTCAAGAAGAAGCTTAGACCTGATGGTACGATTGAAAAGTACAAGGCACGGCTTGTGGCCAAGGGTTATACCCAGAAAGAAGGTGAAGACTTCTTTGGCACTTACTCACCCGTGGCTAGACTGACCACAATTCGGGTGCTACTATCACTGGCTGCCTCACATGGTCTTCTTGTTCATCAAATGGACGTTAAGACAGCTTTCCTCAATGGAGAGTTGAAGGAGGAAATTTACATGGATCAGCCAGATGGTTTTGTAGTACCTGGTCAGGAAGGAAAGGTGCGAAAGTTATTAAAGTCTTTATATGGCCATAAACAAGCTCCTAAGGAGTGGCATGAGAAGTTCGAAAGAACATTAACTGCTGCCGGCTTTGTAGTAAACGATAGTGACAAGTGCGTGTACTATCGCTATGGTGGGGGCGAAGGAGTTATTGTTTGTCTGTATGTTGACGACATACTGATCTTTGGAACCAAACTTGATTTAATCAAGGAGGTTAAGGATTTCTTATCTCGCTGTTTTGAGATGAAGGATCTAGGAGTAGCTGATGTTATCTTAAACATCAAGCTGTTGAGAGATGAGAATGGTGGGATCACACTGCTTCAGTCTCACTATGTGGAAAAGGTCTTGAGTCGTTTTGGGTATAGCGACTGCATGCCTTCTCCAACTCCATATGATGCTAGTGTGTTGCTTCGAAAGAACTGACGGATTGCTAGAGATCAACTGAGGTATTCTCAGATTATTGGCTCGCTTATGTATTTGGCGAGTGCCACGAGGCCTGACATCTCTTTTGCTGTGAGCAAGCTGAGTCGGTTTGTGTCAAAACCGGGAGATGATCATTGTCATGCGCTTGAGAGAGTTATGCGCTATTTGAAAGGCACCGCGAGCTTTGGGATTCACTACACCGGGTATCCAAGGGTACTAGAGGGTTATAGTGACTCAAACTGGATATCTAATGCTGATGAGATTAAGGCCACAAGTGGTTATGTTTTCACACTTGATGGTGGCGCTGTTTCCTGGAAGTCTTGCAAGCAGACCATCTTAATGAGGTCAACTATGGAAGCATAACTCACAGCATTAGACACTGCCACTGTTGAAGCAGAGTGGCTTCGTGAACTCTTGATGGACTTACCTATGGTTGAAAAACCAATACCCCCTATCTTGATGAACTGTGATCATCAAAATAAACAGTTCAAAGGACAATATGAAGTCCTCAAGGCATGTGAAGAGGAGACTGAAATCTATCAGAAAATTGAGGAACTCCAGAGTTATTACGTTGGATTATATCCAAACGTCGAAAAATTTGGCAGATCCCTTCACAAAGGGTCTATCACGTAATGTGATAGATAATGCATCGATGGAGATGGGTCCCAGACCCACCGCATGAGTTGTCCATAGTGGTAACCCACTCTATGTGATCGGAGATCCCGTGAAGTAGAAGTGGGAGACAAGCTGTTGGTCAGCTAGGAGGAGAGTATCCCTATATTACCTATCCCACTCCATGAAGATGCAATACTCTCCTGATCTGCATGGCAGGTTGATACTTATCTTAATGTGCTCCAAGTGGCTTATTCGGGTAAGCAGAGATGTGGTCCTGCAGAACATCTTCTGAGGAACACACCTATATGAATTTCACTGTTAACGTCGCAGTCTGTGAGAATTGGGTGTTCTCTAATAAATTCATGAAAAGGCCCTGGAGTATGACGTATACGCTCCACCCGCGGGGAAGCCTTGCGGCAGCCCAATATCGGTCAAGAATTTGTGTGAAACTAGTCTCACAGAAAACTTGTAGTTCAAGGCATAGTAAACTATTCAAGTTGTGATCTAGTGTAGCATAAATCTCTAAGTGGAAGTCCAACTTCACAGTCTCCACTAAGCACCGGTATATAAACTATGTTTTGGAACTAAATGATGAGATGTACCAATGAGACTTTGTGGGGGATTGTTGGAATTTTGCTAGTAGGCCTTTGGCCCAAACACCAACTAAAATTCTGAAATCTCTTGGCCCATTCATGGACACATGTGAGTGGAGTGAGTGAGGCTAAAGTTTAGTCCCACCCCGGAAGTTGAGAGAGAGTTGCACCTCTTTATAAGGTGAGCTCTTCTACCACTTGTATGAGCATGAGAAGAGGAGACCTACACGCGCGCTCCTCCTCCTTGCTCGCCTCGCCATGCCACGCCACGCCTCGTCACGACGCGCCGCGGGTTGCGGGATTGAGCCGAGCCGAGGACAGAGCTATGCACGTTGTCTATATTTTTGCTGCTCGGGAAAAATTAAAGAGTCATTAATTAATAATTAACGGACGCGTTAATTACTGAAACATTTCTGATTCTTTTGGATCGTGACGACTCGGACGTGGGGTTTACTCCCACGACCTACCCGGCCCGCACTATATAGTCAGGCAGACGTCTACCCTAGCCACCGCCGCTTCGTATGGTTTCTCACCACCGTTCCAGATCATTGCGCTGCCAAGCAATTCTTCTCCATCCCTCCTTTCGGCGTGCACCGGGAGAAGGGACAGCATGCCTCCGGAACCCCGCCTCTCGTGATCCTGTACGGGACAGGGGCGATCAGGTTTTTGGGGAGCGCACTCGCGTGACTGCTGGCAGCGACGACTTCGCGAACGACGACTTCTTCCCCGACCTCGGCAACCTCATCCTCGACGACATGGGCGACAACGTCAACGCCGGTGGTGCTGCTCCAGCTGCGCCGTATGTGATTCTATCCTTCCTGTTCGAGATCGTGGTAGAATTCATGTTTCTAGTATGTGCCCTAGATGTGATCTGTTCATCTGCTATGCTAGTTCGCATGATTAGTTTAATCTCTGCTACTGTAGTCATGATTTATCCTCTAATTATTCAGATTAAATCTCGTAGTAACTTGCTCATATTTCCAACAGCAGGTGTCTTGCCGGTTCCTTTTTTGCGAGGACCTTCGTCGACCCCGCATGGGCTCCACGGAAGAGGGGAATGTTAGGATGAACTCGAGCCGGTGACGGCCATGGAGAAGTAGTGGCCGGTGATGAACTCGAACCGGTGTCGGCCACCATCATCTTCAGCACCAGCCAATGATATCAGTTGGGCAATGGGGAAGCGAGCCGTCCTTTACGCTGAAGCATATACCTCCGGGGCTCCCGACAGTCCGGTGATCGTGCTGCGGACATGAGGAACACAAATCGATCGGCGGACGACCATTTAGGCCAGGTATTATATACCTGTGCTGTCCAGAACTAGCACCACGTAGTTCATTTGAATGTAATGAAATCCGTCATGTTTGTATGAAAATCTGGTATTTTATATGATTTTCGTCGTTGTTTATATGAAATATCAGTTTGTCTACGTGTTTGCGTGAATTTCGTCCGGTTGGTTGAGTTGCTGTCATAATGTGTGCGGCTACGGTTGGATGGCGTAATTTGCGGGTCACCGGTCGGTCTGTGGGCGGCTCGGGCGGCGTTGTGGGACAAAAAAACATAGCTCATGCGAGCTCGTCTCCAACGTGCGCGCTGGAGGATGCATGACAGCATGAGCACCCGAGCCATTCCTCGTTCATCGGTGGCAATGGCATCGGTGGACAAAAGGGTCGCCAATATTTTGGCTACCCCGGGCAAGATCCAAACAGCCCCTCCCAATAGATTCAAATCCCTCGTTCGTCGTGGAATTTTGCCATGTGTTGTTTTCATGGACTAGCAAGATGCCCGTGCATTGCAGGAACATCAAGATGCATTTTTTTACAAACTCCCGCATGCATGCAAGGGATAATTAATGTCCTCCTTTGCTAGTACCACGAGGCAAACACCATTAATATTGCATCGATTAGTGTTAGTGGCCTTGTATATCTACAAATTATAATTTTGATAGTGGCCCCTTGTATATAAAAATGGAGGAAGAAAGATGAGAGATAAGGTGAGGAGGAGTGGGGCGTGGTGGTGACTGGTGGTCGGACTGGGCGGAGGCATGGGGATGGACAGCGCATTATGTCTAGGTTTGTATCTCTCTCACACACACCCACGTAGGTGGGGGACGTGCATGAAGAGAAGAGGTGCACGCATGGCGCACGTACTCCCGTCTCTTTCCCAACCACACCCGCGTGGGTACACGGTGGAGCTCATTTCTGTATGAAAAAGGCAGCCCACGTGGTAATTTGGCACGTGTACTGGTTGTCCACTTGGTGGGGGGGGAGGATCGTCTACCACGGGTGAACAAACAAATTGCGACTTGACGCGTTATGTTAAATTAAAAAAAGAGGCAAACCATGTGGGGCCTACCTTAGAGGCAAGGCTCTATACACTAGAGTACTTTTGATGTGTCTCGTCAACTCGCAGAACGAGGAGAAGCTTGCTTAGTACGCCGTCTCCCCCGCCCATGGGCGTGGTGGCTCGCAGGATGAGGTGAACCTTGCTTACTACGCCTTACTCCCGCTCCCTCGCCCATGCGCGCGGTGGCTCGCAGCACGAGGAGAAAATTTTACTACTCCCTCTGTTTACTCCTCATCCCTACTACGTACTTTGGTTAGTACTCCCTCCATTTACTTATACAAGGCCACTATAAAAAATACATTTTGCATCTATACAAGGCCACAAATAGTAATCGAGACAAAAGTTACTACTCCCTCCTTTCCAGTTTATGGCTCAATTTCAAAATCTCTCCAACCAAGGTAGATGGTGAGTGGTTGAATTAATTTCGTAGTTTGCACAAGTAATTAGTACGCTCATTTTTCTCAAGAAGTTATGTTTACCGAGGCATTAATTAGAACGAATGCATGAATGACCACTAAATTTCCATGAACTTGTACATGCATTGGTTAGTTTCCTCTTGACACTGCTTGCGTCAGGTGATCTAACGCACCTCGAAATCCAACATGTAATGGTACTACTACTAGTATAGTAGAATTGAGACTTATCAAACGGAAAAACGAATGTTTTTTAGATGAGCCCTATAAAACCTAGTGGGTACGTACTCCGTAAAAACAGTTTTTTCCAAAACTAAGTCGCTCCCTTTCATGAATTCTGTAGTATACTCCTCCGTCGACGCTCCCTTTCATGAATTATGTACTTCCTGTCGCCGACATGTGGGACATATAGCAACCGGGTCAACGTGTCAAGCACCAAATAACAGTGCGGAACAGCAGGGGGGACGCACCCCACTCGTACCGGCCCAGTAGTAGTAATGAGCAATGAGACGTCAAATCACAATGCCGCACTTTCCCAGACGGATGAAGCAACCATTATTTCACACTTCGGTTCGCCATCATCTCAAACCACATACTAGTATTGCTTCTGCCTCAAGAGGGACACGCGCATCGCCTTGGTACATCATGACACGTGGGACCGCATGACAGGCCATGCTCCCCCGCCGATCGCTCGGTAAAATCACCTCATTTTTACTATACTTCCTCTGTATCGGTTTACTACATGGCATGCACGTCATTCTAGGTTGAGAATTTAACTGGCTATATATGTGATGAACAGTACTCTAGCCTTTTAAAAAATGTATACTTTTGTACATTAGTACTATCGATGGATTGCGCCATGGAGCAAAAATTGAAACTAAAAATGGTACATATAGAGAGCGCTCGTCGCCAAATTATACATATAGTACTATTAAAAAAGCTAGTACATGCTTAATTGGGGTGTTAAGTTCTATTAAAGTAATACTAGTAGTATGTACATACTGAAGAGTTCAAGTAACGAGAAGAAACATAACATAGTTCTGCCGGGGGCTCAGCACAACACACCCCTCAAATTAAACTAAGCACACCTGAAAATAAACTATGCAACTAATCCGGTAGACACTGCATTAGAAGTTTAGAACCATCATGAGCAACAACACTGCCACCTTACTCAGAGTCCTCGTCCACGTCCTCGACTTCGTCCTTGTCCCTCTTCCTCTTGGCCGATACTTCTTTGCTTGAACCGCACACTTGGCTGTTGCTCTTCATCCAACCCTTGTAGATATTGAAGCAAAGGTAGCCATCCATTGCAGCGTAGTGGATGTGGTCTATATCTAGTACATTCCGCTGCCATGCATGGCGATGAAACGTGTAATGAGGTTTCTCCAGTTTACCATACGAAGGATGAACCATGGCTCCTGCCAGGGTCAGCATTGAAGGTTGACGAGAGGACACCAGCCGATTTTTCTGGAGGTCGAAGGTGTTTCCTACAACGAGGCCTATCTGACGCAGGACTTCTTTATCGTTACCAAAGTCTACAGTAATGAATTTCACTGTTTTGTCCTTCAGGAAGTTCTTAAAATCCTGGCACTCAACGTCGGCATGGCATATGTGGTAGACCAAGCAAACGTTATGTACGCAAACCTGGATCAGGGCGGGCTTCTTCCTCTCTTCGTCCTTTAGATCCTTCTCTCGTCCCAGGACTGTGGTGTACTCAACATCTAGCCCAGCGACCCACTCATCATCTGAGTTTTCGAACATGCGTCTGAAGCGAGAAAGGCATCCTTTCACCGTCGCGGAAGAACGGCTGTAGATGACGTCGAACTCATCGCCGGTGATGGTTCTAACCTTGTACTCACCGCCGATCGTGGAGATTTGGGACGCCATGGATTTGGGAGGAGGGTTAGGATTAGTGGAACTGCCGTAATGTGAATGGACGGGACGACTAGGAGCGAACCGTCGTAGTATTGAAGGACATGCGGGGACGAGTAGGAGCAAACTGCCAGCGTGCGAACGGCAGGGTAGTGGCTTTCCATTCTCCCATGATACGGGCTTCCGAGAGCCCTTGGATCTGAGATTGAACGGTTGCATGGCGTGATTCTAGACCTATGGGTGAATATCCTATCCTGGAGGGTTATTCTGCAAATTTTCAGCAACTTAGCATGCGACCATTTGATCTCAGATCCAAGGACTGCCAGCAGCCCGTATCATGGTTGCGCCAACCACGACCGTCGCGTCGCTCGCGCGGTCGCGCCCTTGGAGATTTAACACGGTGCGTTAGGCTATCTGATGTTGGCATGTCATACATAGTCATCACTTAGTCACTCATACTACAACAAGGTTGGTTATAAGTGTATTTTTTACTCCTCTCTATCTCTTTCTTCGTACTCAAGGAAGAAACGGTGCTAAGCGCGTGTATTTATTGCATTTGCCAAGGAGTGACCTCTTCCAATGAAATGGTGTTGTCAAGTTTGCTTCGTTTAATTATTTATAGACTCGAAATTGTCTTTTCACCTAGGTACACGCGCTTAGCACCGTTTCTTCCTTGGGTCACCAAACTAGTCTCTCTCTTCTTGATTAACTTGCCACATCAGACTTTATGCCTATGTGGCAAGCTTAAGCACCTGTAGGAGCAAGTAAAAGTAAGTACAATAGTGCGCTTTACATGGCATTTTTGCATATGTGGAGGAAAGAGAGGCAAGGAAAAAGTGGAGAAGTGGGCTCTCATGCAAGAGCCAGCCTCTGCTACATGGTGGAGCATTGGGAGAGGCACCTGTATGGAGGTGGTCAGGAATCTGGGAGACTCACGCCGGTCGTAGAGCCACAGTTAAAATGATAATGGCAAGTCAAATCACGGGGCCCCACCTGTCCAGCAGTAACTCGCTGTCAAATCACACAGCCCTACGTTTGCAGCAGCCTACTCCCTCGTCTTCTCGCGTCTCTGTCGAACCGACTAGGCGGAACTGCCCCACCGCCTACCGCGCAGGAAAAGCCCCGCCCTCGACTTTTAAATACAACTACATCCGCTTAAGAATCCAATGATATACTTTTTGTGACATAGTAACTCATATTTAGTTAGTCAAATGGATGACCTAGAACTACGTGCAGGCCCTATAAACCGAGACGCCTAAAAATAAAAAAACCGATACGGAGAGGGTAGTTCAGCACGTATCTTTTTAGATCAATATAGTCGGGATTCACCAAGGAGCAAAACCAAGTGGTAGGCTGCTCCTGTCGTGTTGGCGTAGCAACTCAAGCAGGGTCAGTCCGCACACGAAATGGTGACACACTTAACAGGACCCCTTTAGCCGACATGTGGCGCATCCACCGTCTTGTTCCACGTGCGATGCACCAAATTACAGTTCAGAGCAGCGGTTGGAATTGGAGGCACCCCGGTCGTAGCGCCGCAGTAGTAGAAAATGAGCAACGAGGGGTCAAATCACAAAGCCCCACCTTTCCCGCATTAAGTTGGACGGACGAAGCAACCATCATTTCATTCTAGGGTGCAAGAGCATAAAGAAAAGAGAAAACAATGATGCGTGTGGCAACTACCTAGGGCACCCTAGGGTAGGGGTCTCCACTACAGATCATTTTTTTTTAAAGCGCCTCCACTACAAATTGGCTTCTCCCTCGTCCTCTTGAAGAAAACCAATGATGAGTGCGGCGGTAGGATTTGTAGGAGTTCTACGGCATGCAAGGCCACGTCGTAGTAAACGGGTTCGAGCCGACGCCTTAAATATGTGTGGGTCGCTTGGTTTTACGGGAACGAGGCAGCATTTTGGGTTCGGGGACCAGTGGAGATATAGTACGTACAAAAAATTGTGGACGTAGCTTCGACCGAAAGGCAATGATGCATGGGCCCTGCATTTTGATATACCCGGGGCCGCATGAAATTTGCTACTCTACTCAAAACTAGTAAGGTACACATGTATTGAACGCATGAGATTTTGAAACCAAATTATGAATAAATACAGACTATAGCATGTAAAGCTTTGAGTCATATATGCATGATGTAGATGTTCGTTTAGTTCTTATAGTTCATCTCATTCAAAACCAATAAGTTCTATAAAAATGTTAAGATTCATGGGGTTGTGCATTGTACTCCCAAAGTTAGTGCAAAGTTGGGTCATCTATTTTGGGACAGAGGGAGTAAATCATAAAGTAAAAAACAAATAATGGCAATTCACTTAGAAAAAACAATCAATTCATTTTTTGAGGAATAAGGAGTTGTTATTTATACTAGTTTTAGCGACGGATCAGGGTAACAATGGGGCTGTGCGGGGGTTGTGGCCCGTCTAGCCAGAGTTTTATTTATGTTTACCACATCATGAGCCCAATTGTGTTTTTTTCTTGCTGAAAATGGCTAGCCCAGTTTTATTTTTTTAAAGAAATACCCAAACAAGGCCTACTTGCTTTATCGGCCCTGCTGGGCTGCAAATCTTTCAAGACGAGGAGAGTTTCATTCGGTTTTCCCAGAAATGGGTTGTACATTTTTAAAACACATCAAACCGGGAATTAGTTTCAATTTTTTCATTACAAGATCTTAAATTCCATTGATTTTTATGCATGGACAATTATTTGGATTTTATATTTATATAAATTATTTTTCAAAATAGTTTGAATGTGAATCGATATTTCTAGATTAAAAACAGTTGACCACACCGAAATATGCAAAATTTCGTATACTTTTTAACCGTGGCCACAATATGGGGTGTGATGCTAACAAAAAGAAGATGGGGTGTGATGCTGACTTGTGCGCCTACTACAGGTTGACGCGTATGCTTTCATAAAAAAAGGTTGACGCACACGCAACGCCCTGTCAACTTAGTCAACACATGAGAGCAGTGACTGTTGGATGTCCATCCAACGGCTGCCGTGCTTCTTCAATCTCCGCTCTTCATGCTCAAGCCGCTCAAACAAGTGCCGACGGGACTGCCTGCTCCCTCCTCCCGCGGCCGGCTATGATGCCGCATAGGCCTCACGGCCCCACCGTACTCCCATCGCTGGCCTAGCCATCCCTCTACTTACCCACACATGATGTTATTCTCCGGCGACGGCAGATGAACCAGTAAACCCTCGTACTCCTCCGCGTGGGAAACAACTGCCGAGTATTCCCTGGCTCCGTGTCGTTCCCTTCCTAGGCCTCGCCGTCGTCCACCGCCCTGGTGCTCTCGGCGCGGCCTAGTCAACGTGGTCAATGAACGACATCCATCGGAAGTGGACTATACGTGGAGAGGCTGACAGCTGGGTCCACGGCCGCACGCAAGGAAATGCCTCCTTATTACGCGCAAAATAATGATTCCTCCACCTGACAGCTAGGACCCACAGGAAGGGCCTCTGTATTTCGCGAAAAAAACGTTCCCCCCGCTGACAGGTCGGTCCCACCAGCTATATCTTCGCACGCAAGGAAGTGCCTCCTTATTACGCCCAAAAAAATGAATACCCCCTGCTAGCTGGGACCCACCATATTGTTGGGCTGACTTGTGGGCCTACTAAGTTGACAGGGACGGAGAGCTTTGTCAACTTAGTCAATACTCCAGTGACCGTATGATGTCCATCCAACGACCATAGTGCTTCTTCAACCTCTGGTCTTCTTGCTCCAGCCGCCCAAAGCAGCGCCGGTCGTGCCGCCTGCTCCTGCCTCCCGTGGCCGGCTGTGCTACCGCGGAGGCCTCACCGCCCCCATACTACTCCCACCACTGGCCAGGCCATCCCTCCACTCACCCACACCCCCTGTTATTCTGCGGTGACGGCAGCCTCACACCGCAGCCGAACCAGTGAACGCTCATACTCCTCTCCGCATGGGCATCCACTGCCGCGTCTTGCACGGCTCCGCGTCGTCCCCTTCCTAGGCCTCGCCGTCGTCCACCGCTGTGGTGCTCTCGGCGCGGCGTGGTCAATGTGGTCAACGACCGACTTCCATCGGAAGAGTAGTGTACGTGGAGAGGCTGACAGCTGGGTCCACGGCAGGCGCAAGGAAGTGCCTCCTTATTACGCGGAAAATAATTATTCCTCCACCTGACAGCGGGGACCCACCAGACGGGCCACCAGTATTTTGCGGAAAAAATCGTTTCCCCCTGACTGCTGGGACCCAGCGGACGGGCCACCGTATTTCATGAAAAAAACGTTCCCCACACTGTCAGCTCGGACCCACCGGAAGTGCCTCCTTATTACACACAAAAAATGAATACTCCCCCGGCTAGCTGGGACCCACCTTGCTGGGAGGATGACTTGTGGGCCTACTAAGTTGACGGGGACGAAGGGCTTTGTCAACTTAGTCAATATGAATGATTCTAGCTCTAGTGACCGTACGATGTCCATCCAACGGCCGTAGTGCTTCTTCAACCTCTGATCTTCTTGCTCCAGCCGCCCAAAGCAGCGCCGGTCGTGCTGCATGCTCCTGCCTCCCGTGGCCGGCTGTGCTGCCACAGAGGCCTCACCGCCCCCTACTATTCCCACCGCTGGCCAGGCCATGCGACGACGGCAGCCTCACACCGCAGCCGAACCAGTGAACCCTCATAGTCCTCTCCGCGCGGGCTTCCACTGCCGCGTTGTCCCCTTCCTAGGCCTCGCCGTCGTCCACCACCGTGGTGCTCTCCGCGCGGCGTGGTCAACATGGTCAAGGAACGACTTCCATCGGAAGAGTACTGTACGTGGAGAGGCTGACAGCTGGGTCCACGGCCACAGCCTAGTGTTTTTGTGATTTTCCAAGTAAGTCGCTTTGTCAGTCCTGTTGGGCTGCAAATCTTTCAAGACGAGGAGAGCTTTCATTCGGCTGGCCGAGAAAATGGCCCATCAGTAATTAGAAATGGGTTGTACATTTTTAAAACACATCAAACCGGCAATTAGTTTCAAATATCTTTTTTTTCATTTCAAGATTTTAAATTACATTAATTTTTATGCGTGGAGAATTTGTTGGATTTTATATTGATATACATTTATTTTTAAAATCAGTTTGAATGTGAGTCGAAATTTCGGGATTAAAAATAGTTCGGACCGCACCGAAATATGCAAAATTTCGTATAATTTTTTAACTGGTGCCACAATATGGGTTGTAATGCTAACAAAAAAAATATGGGCTCCAAAAAAAACCTTAAGAATTAGCAAATGGGTTGTAAATTATTAGAAATAATGGCAGATGGGTTGTATGCTGTTTTCCACAAATTTGAGGCTTTCCTAAAAAAAGGTTGATGCACAAGCACTGACTGTTGGATGTCCATCCAACGGCTGTCGTGCTTCTTTAATCTCTGCTCTTCCTACTCCAGCCGCTCAAACAAGCGCCGGCGGGACTGTCTGCTCCCTCCTCCTCGCGGCCGGCTATGCTGCCGCGCAGGCCTCACCGCCCGACCGTACTCCCATCGCTGGCCTAGCCATCCCTCTACTCACCCACACCTGCTGTTAATCTTCGCGACGGCAGACGAACCAGTAAACCCTCGTACAGTCGTACTCCCCTCCGCGTGGGAAACAACTGCCGAGTCTTCCCTGCCTCCGTGTCGTCCCCTTCCTAGGCCTCGCCGTCGTCCACCGCCCTAGTGCTCTCAGTGCGGCGTGGTCAACGTGGTCAAGGAACGACTTCCATCGGACGTGGACTGTATGTGGAGAGGCTGACAGCTGGGTCTATGGCCGCAGCAAGGAAGTGCCTCCTTATTACGCGGAAAATAATGATTCCTCCACCTGACAGCTGGGACCAACCGGACGAGCCACTATATTTCGCGAAAAAAACGTTTCCCCATGACTGTTGGGACCCACCAGCTACATCTTCGCACGCAAGGAAGTGCGTCCGGGCAAAAAAACGATTCGCCCCCTAATTGCTGGGACCCACCAGCTACATCTTTGCAGGCAAGGAAGTTCCTGACAGTCAGGACCCACCAGGTCGAAGCGTACGTAGCATTGTCATTCTGGTCGTGAACGTGTATGTACATACTGGTCGATGTAGAGGCGCGCACGTGTCATAGTAGTGGTGCGCAGGTGTCGCAGTAGAGGCGCGCACGTAGCATGTACACGTATGTACAGCGGCCAGGGCACAAGAAAGAAAATACGGCCACATATGTGTACATACGGGTGGGGTCTCGAACGCCTACTCACGCATACGTAGGGCCAGGGCTCGTGTACATGGCTAGGTCGAAACGGAGAAACAGCGTCGTTGTCGTGTTCATGGGGAGGCAATGGAATGCGTCGTGTTCATGGGGAGGCAACGGAATCCGTCGTGTTCATGGGGAGGCAACGGAACGCATGGGAGCCAACCGGCTGGATCAGAATGGAATGCGTGGTCGTGTTCATCGGGAGGGCTTGGACGGAACAGGCGATGGAAACAAGGCTTGGCGTACCGCACAACGGAGGAAACGGACCTCCTACGTTCAAAACAGGGTCCTGTTGATCGGGAGGGGTCTGGCATACTGCAAAACGGAGGAAACGGACCTCCTACGGTCGAAACGGGGGTCCTGTTGATCGGGAGGGGTGTGGCGTACCGCAAAACGGATGAAACGGACTTGTGTTGGAGCGCTATGGTCGAAACGGGGGTCCTGTTCATCGGGAGGGGTGTGGCGTACCGCAAAACGGGACTCCACGGGATATTGTTCATCTCCACCGTCGACCCCCTCCGGCCTCCACGAGCTACTGTTCATCCACCGTCGACCTCCTCCAGCCTCCACCTGCGACTGTTCATCCACGGGCTCCTGTTCATCCAGCCTCCACCGCGCACTACTCCACCGGCTACTGTTCAACCAGCCCTCTCCACAGGCTCCTGTTCAACCACCCCTCCACAGGCCACTGTTCATCCTGCCCTCCACCGTCTACTGTTCATCCTGCCCTCCACGGGGTGGTCCTGTTCATCCAGCCCTCCATGGGGTCCTGTTCATCCAGCCCCAACCGACTCGATCGATCGGGGTCCTGTTCATCCAGAGGCAACACCACGGGGTCCTGTTCATCCACCCCCACCGGGAACTGTTCATCCAACCACCACCCCCCCCCCAACGCTCACTGTTCATCCAGAGGCAGCATCGGTCGGCTTTAGTTAGCAGCAGTAGCGAAGGAATCGCTCGATCGGGTTCAGTTAACAGCCATCGATCGATCGCTCGGGTTTAGTAACGCGTAGCCTGCAATGCAATCGCTCGGGTTCAGTTAGAGCCCAATGCCTCGCTCGGGTTCAGTTAGAGCCAACGCCTCGCACACACGCGCGTACGTATATGAGAGAAACGTGCATCGCTCGACCCCCGACCTCCCACCGTAACCGGGAACTCCCTGAAATTTTCCTCCCCCTCGCTTCTACCACGGTTTTTTCCATCATGGACGGCCCAAAGAATATCATGCAGCTGCGTCTCCGGCCCGCCCAGGACGAAAAGCCCATTTTCTGTCATGATTTTTTGTCATAGAAGTAGGAGCCCACCACATCTATGATAATACCGGGTTTTGTCACAATTATCGTCATAGAAGTGTCATATGTATGACAGAAATTTTTTTCGTTCGGCCCAAAATGTCACGGATGTGTCTTTTTTTTGTAGTGAGGGTCTGTGGTCCCGTCGTACGCCTCTATGTTCTGGTTTGAATCCTTCTAGAAATTCGTGGTCCAGCACCTCATCGGTGAAACATAGGGGGTGTGCGGCACGCCTGTATTTGGATGTATCATGGCGTTCAGACGGTTGTAGTATTCGGTTTTGATTTTGTGCCGGAGCGCGCTTCCTAGGTCCATAGATGGATCTGGTCATACTGGATTTTGGGCGCAAGTCCTCACGTAGATCATGTGTTGACTTATGTGCGGCCTTGTTAGCCGCTCTATCGCGGCCACAAGGTGGTTGATCCGGCCGGTTGGCCGTTTTATTTTTCGGCTATGTGGGCTCTACGGCCTCATCGTCGAATTCAGATAATAGCTTGCGCTTTGGATAGCTCTTTGTGTGGTAACTTCCACCATACTTTTCTTTGTTGTCGAGCACTTTGTTCCACCTGTTGTTGAGCGTATTTTGTGCGCCATTAAGCCTTTGCTTCTGCTTCTTCAGACTCCTCGGTGTGGCAATAAGCCTTCTGCGGGTGTTCTCTTGTTCCAAGTGCGTTTCCTGGATGATGTGTGCATCTTCGTCCGGACTGTTTTCCTCCCCAGAGGGGGGTTGATGAGCTTTATCCTCGGTGTCACCGTGTTCGGATATCGGATCCGTGCTATGTTCGCCGTTTGCAGTTTCATCATGCTCTGCCGCTGGGTCAATGTGGTCGTTGTTTCCTCTGGAGTCAACTGGGGTGTTATTTTCTCTTGCGCTGTTATCGCTGTTTTTGCCGAAGCGGGATTTGGGGCGGCGCCTACGCCGACGCTTTGTTTGCTTCTTGGAGGGGTCATCATCCGCTGTCTTGTCGCCATTGCCTTCTTTGGGTGTATCCACCATGTATATGTCATGTGATGAAGTGGCTGTCCAGCGCCCTGTGGGTACTGGTTCCTGTTCCTCTCCTGCATCGTCGTCCATGCCATCGATGTCTTCGGAGTCGAAATCGAGCATGTCGGTTAAATCGTCAACAGAGGCTACTAAGTGGGTGGTGGGTGGGCAACGAATTTCTTCGTCGTCTGCATCCCATCCTAGCCGGACATAGTTCGGCCAAGGTTCTCCTGACAAAGAGAGGGACCTTAATGAATTTAGCACATCGCCGAAAGGCGAGTGCTGAAAGATATCCGCGGAGGTAAACTCCATGATCGGTGCCCAATCGGATTCGATGGGCATGGATGCAGGCGGTTCGGAGCCCGTGGCCGGGGACAAATCCAATGGTTCGGCAACACGGCTCTCGTAAGGGGTGAAGTCAGTATCCGGCTCTATCACCACTGAGAGTGCGGCCTCCATGGCGGGGTCTATCCACCCGTCCTCGGATGGCGCAATTTGCTCCGGATTGAGGGCCGGAGTAGTTGCAGGTGTGATCTCCCGAACACCGTCCGTCGGCAGAGCTAAATCATGCTCGTCATGATCGTGCGGCGCACATGACATGGGCTCAAATCCGTCGAAGATCAAGTCTCCGCGGATATCGGCAATGTAATTCAAGTTTCCGAACCTGACCTGATGGCTAGGGGCGTAGCTCTTGATCTGCTCCAGATGGCCAAGCGAGTTGGCCCGCAGTGCAAAGCCACCGAATACGAAGATCTGTCCGGGGAGGAAAACCTCGCCCTGGACCGCATCGTTACCGATGATCGAAGGAGCCATCAAGCCTTATGATGACGGCACAGTGGAACTCTCAATGAAAACACCAATGTCGGTGTCAAAACCGGCGGATCTCGGGTAGGGGGTCCCGAACTGTGCGTCTAAGGCGGATGGTAACAGGAGGCGGGGGACACGATGTTTACCCAGGTTCGGGCCCTCTCGATGGAGGTAATACCCTACATCCTACTTGATTGATCTTGATGATATGAGTATTACAAGAGTTGATCTACCACGAGATCGTAGAGGCTAAACCCTAGAAGCTAGTCTATGGTATGATTGTATATTGTCCTACGGACTAAACCCTCCGGTTTATATAGACACCGGAGGGGGCTAGGGTTACATAGAGTCGATTACAAGGGAGGAGATCTACATATTCGTATTGCCAAGCTTGCCTTCCACGCCAAGGAGAGTCCCATCCGGACACGGGACAAAGTCTTCAATCTTGTTTCTTCATAGTCCAACAGTCCGGCCAAAGGATATAGTCCGGCTGTCCGAAGACCCCCTAATCCAGGACTCCCTCAGTTCTAGTTGAGCCTGGTGACGTGACCAAAGCAAGAACTTGCCACTGAGTTTGCAGACATTTACAAAACCAACTGGCCCTGGCCAATCAATGCCCTGGATGAATGGACATTTCTGGTTAAATTCCCCCCTGAAA
The DNA here is from genome assembly GCF_056163025.1 of Triticum urartu. Lineage (NCBI taxonomy): Eukaryota > Viridiplantae > Streptophyta > Magnoliopsida > Poales > Poaceae > Triticum > Triticum urartu. The sequence continues at coordinate 416,144,157 of NC_141877.1, read as the reverse complement.
TAGATGTAGTGCAAGTTGTTGGATACCCATATTTTGGTCTCAAAAAATACAATGTTGTAGTTAATGTTGAAGTCTGGAAAGGCAGGATTGAGGCTGAAGATGATCTCCAGGAAACTTGGATCAAAATTAGGAAGATGAACCCAAAATGGTGTGACTGGTCTATGCTTGACCAAATTACTTCCACTTTGGGAGTGATTCTAGATGTGGATTGGCAGCATAACTTCAAGTCATTCTATGAAACTGTCAGGGTCAAAATCTCCTGCAAAGATCCCTCCAAAATCCCTGCTGAAATGCTTTTTGGTGTTGATGGAAAAATCTACAAGTTGTTGATTGAAGTGGAACCTCCCTTGACTGCCACTGGTACTGGCACCTATACCAACTCTTCCTCTGGGACATATGTATCAGCTGTTGGGCCTGGCAATAATCTCTCTGAAGATGCTGAATCCAACAGGAGTTCTAGGGCTGATTCAGACAAAGGCCATGCAGCTAACTCAGGGCCACCAAATATCAGAGGGCGGTCTTTGGGCCACAGTCATGTTCTTGGAGATGTTACCCCCACATCAGTCCTGAAGAGTCGTCTGCCTGATTCACCATACTCCCCTCAAATTAGCAACCTTGAGAGAATCCTGAGCTCTGTGCATGGAGAGGATGATGGGTTTAACTTACTCAGAGAAATGGAGCTCCTGGAAGATGATGACCTGCTGGAATTAGAAGGATCTGTAGATCTACAAGAGGGTCAAGACACTCTTTATCAAGATGCTGATCTCCCTAACAATTTGGACTCTCAGTGTGACAATGACTTCCCTGCTCTTCCTAAAGACATGAATCCTCCTAGATGGGGCCCTGTTCATGCCACTAGAGCCAGCTCTAGGATGGCTGGTGACAAGAGAACCATCATTGAAAAAGCAAAACAACTCAAAGAGGTTCAGAATCTCGAAGTTCAAAAATCCCTGGGTATGAAACACAAATCCTTTTCTTGTTTTAATGATCCTTCTTTCAATGCCATTGCCTCTAAGATTGGTGTAGATATTACCTCTCTTAATGATGACATTGAGTGCTCTTCTACTAATGATACCCTTCAAAGCAGAACTGAAGGTTCTGCTTCTCGGAGTATTTCTTTAGTTAGCAAAGCTAGCTTAGATTGCATAGATCCTCCTGCTGAGTCTAGTGAGGGACTCTAGTCTCTTATTTGCAAGCATAGACAGGTCAAGCACCCCAGGAACACCATTTCTCCATGAATGCATTGTTTTGGAACATTAGAGGTATTGCATCCCCTGGGAGGAAAACCCTCATAATTGACACCATTAACAAAACTCATGCTACAGCCCTAGGGTTTCAGGAAACCAAGAAGGAGGTTTTCTCTCATTCTTATCCTAAATCCCTCATTGGTAACAGGGACTTTGACTAGCATACTCTTCCATCTAAAGGATTTGCTGGAGGCATCCTGATGGAAATAGATTTAAGCATTTTTTGATGTTGTTGCTTGGTCTCACCTAGATTTTTCTATTAGTTGTCTAGTTAATTTGAAATCTACTGGGCACACCTTTACGATTATTACTGTTTATGGCTCTCCTTATGGGAAAGAAGCCTTTATTTCTGAACTTCATTCTTTATTTTTGGATAATCACACACCCACTCTGATTGGAGGTGATTTCAATTTAGTCAGAAATGTTAAGGATAAAAGCAATGGCTCTATCAATCATAAGTGGAGTGACAATTTCAATGCCTGGATTGAGATCTGGAGCTTACTTGAAATTAAGCTCTCCTCTAGAAAATTTACATGGGCCAATAATCAAGTAGATTTGATTAGGTCCACCATTGACAGAATCTTCTGTGACACAAAGTTAGATGGTCTTTTCCCTCTTCCTAGCTATAGAGCCCTGCCCAGATGTGGTAGTGATCACACCCCCCTACTCTGGGACTCTGGGATTAACCAAGCCCCTAAAAGTAGCAGTTTTAAGTTTGATAAGTGGTGGCTCCTTGGAGAGGATTTCACTGAGTTAGTCAGAAAAATCTGGTCTGAACCCACTGGGAGTTGCTGCCCACTAGAAAACTGGCAGATTAAAATTAGGAGATTTAGCAAAACTACCAAAGGATGGAACTCCAGTGAAGAAGCCAACCTTAGGAGATATAAAAGGATTCTTCTCCTTGAGTTTGATTCTCTAGATATTAAGGCTGAAACATCTGACCTCTCTGAGGCTGAGACTAGTAGATTGAACTTTTGTTCATGGGGAGCTTAAGACGATCTGGCTCCAGGAAGAAATTAAAGCCAAACAAAGATCTAGAGATAGGAATATTAAGGAGGAGGATAGGAAAGCTGCTTATTTTCATGCAGTTGCTAATCAGAGGAGGAGGAGGAAAACCCTCATTCACTCCCTAGATGGCCCAATGGCCCTGTTACTGATGTTAATGATATGCTGAAAGTGGCTAGTGACTTTTATAAAGACCTTTTTAAGAAAGAAAACCCTTCATGTTTCTCTCTACAAAACAACTTCTTCTCTACTTCTGAGAAAGTCTCACTTGCTGAAAATGAGATGCTTGAAGCACCTTTTTCGAAAGCAGAGGTGAAAGAAGTTATTTTCAGCTCCTATCCTGATGGGTCCCCTGGTCCTGATGGAATTCCTTTCTTGTTTTACCAACACTTTTGGGACTTGATTAAAAAGGATCTCATGGATCTATTCCAAGCCTTTCATAGAGGGGAACTAGATATATTCAGACTGAATTTTGCTTTGCTATCCCTTATCCCTAAAGAGCCTAAAGCCACCTCTATGAAAAAATTCAGGCTCATCAGCCTGATTAACTGTAGTTTTAAGATTTTCTCTGAAATTCTCACTACTAGGCTCTCTAAAGTTTTACAGAGGTTTATTGCCAGCAACCAATCTACATTCCTTAAACGGAGATATATCCTTGAAAGTGTGGTTACTGCTCATGAAGTACTCCACTCAGTTCACTCTGGTGGTGATAAAGGCCTAGTTCTTAAACTAGACTATGAAAAGGCCTTTGATAAAGTAGATCTCAAATTCCTTATGGAACTCCTTGAGCTTAGGGGTTTTGGGGGGAAATGGACTAGCTGGATTCATCAACTCACCCATGGGAGGTTTGTTGGGGTCAAGCTAAACGGTTGTGAGAGTGAATTTTTCCTTGATGGTAAAGGTCTTAGGCAAGGTGACCCTATATCGCCTCTCTTGTTTAATTTAGTAGTTGATGTCCTCACCAAAATGTTGTGCAAAGCTGTTGACCACAACTTGATTGCTGGGCTCTGCCCTGAGGTTTGTCCCGGTGGAATCATTTGTCTGCAATATGCAGATGATACAATCCTCTTCCTAGACAATGACCCAACTCATGCTAGCAACCTGAAAACTATTTTAACCTATTTTGAACAAGTTTCGGGCATGAGAATTAACTACTCCAAAAGTGAGCTCATCCCTATAAATATGGATGATCAAGAACTAGTTGGCTTTCTTTCTATTCTAGTTTGTAGTAAAGGTAGCTTCCCCATTAAGTATTTAGGCATCCCTCTCCATTATGATAAACTACGGAGAGAAGATATCCAACCCCTTTTAGATAAAATCATTAAAAGGATTGCAGGGTGGCGGGGTAAACTCCTATCTTATAGAGGGAGCTTGATCCTCATTCAAGCCTGTTTGGCTCGCATCCCTGTGTACCTCCTTTCCTTCTTCAAATTCCCTAAATGGGAAATGAACCTCATCAACTCGCAGATGGCTCACTGCTTGTGGAATGACTTTGAAGGCCATAGGAAACTTCACCTAGCTAACTGGGGGCTGGTCTCAATGAAAAAGGACTTTGGAGGTTTGGGTATACCTAACCTTCAAGAAATTAATATCTGTCTGTTAAGGTCTTGGATCAAGAGATACTATGATGTAGATCAAAAACCCTGGAAGATGCTTATTAATCATAAATACTTGGCAAATAAACCTAACATATTTGCTCCCTCCTCCAACCAGAAAACCTCTAGGTTCTGGAAAGGGTTAAAACATATTATCCATCCTGTGAAATTTGGCTATAGATGGAGCATAGGGAATGGCAACAGAACTAGGTTCTGGGAAGATACTTGGTTTGGCACATCACCCCTAGCAGTGCAATTTTGGCCTATCTATTTAGTCTGCAATGAATAAAACAAATGTGTGAATGAGGTTTGCGATGGGCAATGTCTAAAGCTCTCATTCAGGACAAACTTTAGTGACAGCCTTATGGAACAATGGTTCCAACTGGAGGAAATTGCTAGGAGCATTGTATTTACTAATGAACCAGATTCTCTGATCTAGCAACTAGAAAACAAGGGGCAGTACTCTTTTAGCTCCCTCTACCATATTATCAATTTTAGGGGGATCCAGCCTATTTTTATCCCAGTAGTCTGGAAATTAAGAGTTCCCCCCAAAATTCATGTTTTTCTCTGGCTCCTCTCTAATAATAAATTGATGACCAGAGATAATCTTAGAAAGAGACATATCATCAAACCCCTTGAGTGTGTTTACTGTTTGGAGCAAGAATCTTGCTCACACCTCTTTTTTATTGTACTAGTAAGATGCCTGTGCGTTTCACGCAACATCAAAATGCATTGATCCGGGTCATCTCATGTTTAACAAATATCGATAGGTTTCTTCGGATATTCATTCTTCTCTAGAGCTCACAAGCATCCGGGTGAATAGTAAATGTAGGAAAAATAGATTAAAAATATCTTTTGCAAACAAAAGCGTTCAAGTGTTCAACCTGCATCCAAAACTTCATGAAGAATTTTTTTTGCGTATTGATTTTGTTTATTTTTTTTCTAGACAGCCATGAATGTAACTCAGGATGACTTGGAAGGGGGCAGAGGAGATGGCAAGGAGGAGGGGGTCGTGGTGGTGGTCGGCAATGTGGCCTAAGCGAAGGCATGAGAGGCGTTGGGGGCAGACGACACCAAGAGAAGCGAGCTCTTCAGATCCTTCTTATTTTTCATGAGATGGCTAGATAAGGTGAGATGCAGGGGGTTATCTACAAACAAGGAGTGGAGTGTGGGGGTCTTTTTGCAAAACTGACATAGTTTTCCTCATATGCGTTGGATGTAAATCGAACGGTTGTAAATGAAGGATGGCAGGCACACCATCACCACCAACTCAACTTTTTATAGGAGTAGAAATTGTTGTCGAACACCTCTGGGTCTCTGTTAGAAACTTTTTCTCTTCTCAGGTTGGCTTTTCCTTTGAATCTGTAGCTAGGTTCTGGATTGCTAACAAAAAGTGCTCTGTCTTAAATACTGTTAGCTCAGCTGTCCTTCGGTGTCTCTGGAAATATAGAAATGTTATGATTCTCAGTAACACCACCTGGATTTCGGTCCCTCGGGTCTTGAGATTGATCATGAACACAGTGAGGAACTGGGCGATCCTCTCCTCCGGACCAGACAAGGAAAAGTTGATGTCCTTCATGGAGTTCCTCACAAAGTCCCTCCAGAAACCTTTGGAGATCACAAGTGGCTGAGCAAACCTCGACCTGCTCTGGGACTGGACCCTTGGGAAAAATTCAAGATCTCTGAGGATGATGATGGACTCCTGTCGCCAAAAAAGAGAGACATCCACAACGCTGTTCCATCCAGCTCGGTGTCTCCTCTTCTCGCCTGCTGGTTACCGCAGGCAGACACTGCTCCTCGTCTGAAGGCCATGAAGGCATCGATGGATCCTTCCCGTGTCCTTTAAAACTCCTCTGCTCAGTTCCTTAGTATGTTTTGGCCCCGCCCGGGTTGCCTTGTAATAATGCTACTAGATTCTTAGCTCCTTTCCTTTTTTGCTTTTCAGAACTGCTCTTTTGAGATGATGTATCAGACTGGTGTTTCGTGGTTTCATTCTAGTAATGGAACTGGGGAGGATGCTCCCTGTTCTTCTAAAAAAACTTATCCAAGTAATTGTGTGCAAGTAGAGTACAGAGACCATGGCAAGCACCAAGAATCATATATAAAAAATCCCATGACCTAGATTGGTAGCCATTTAGATCATCCAAGCCAATAGCACTCAAGGGTAGACATTTGAACTAGATCAAAGCTTAGACATGACTCAAAGTCCATGAGCCCAGATCACGAAGGAAGGGGCAAAGCAGGAAGAAGGGACAAGAGAAGAGCTCGCCTAGTTTATTGTAACTGATGTCGGAGCTCGGCTCACCGAAGTTGCACATGTGTGTCATCCTGCCAACGAGTTGGACCCTAACCTCCACTCCGCGAGCATGGGAGCCCAAGGCGGCCTCTAGTAGAGAGTAGCATCATTGGGTATTGAGCTGGACGTCATGGAGACATCGGCACTACGATTGAAACCCTAGTTTCTCGAGGCGATGGGATCCGACGATAGTGCCAGCGAGGATAGATGTTGTGGGATCAACACATCGTCGAGCGGGAGGGGGGGAGGCCGAGAGAGAGAGAGAGAGAGAGAGAGAGAGAGAGGGGGGGGACCATGCCGCTATGTCATGCCAGAACTTACCATCGGTGTGCGCTATATACTTGCACGCCACTGTAAGTCATTTTTCTGAACTTCTTTTTCCTTTTTAACCAGTGAGTAAGTGATCCCTAAATATTTACCAGCCTCCACACTTTCTACAATCAAAAGACTCAAAAGTATGCTAATCCTATGTTTTCCCTATTATTGTGTCCTTACAATCTTGCGAAACAAAGATTCATTTCGGAGGTGCCAGCTCTTATGTGCACGTATGCTATTTGATCCGAGTTCTTTTTATTTTTTCAGAGTATAAACATGGACGGAAGAAAACGGCGCACTGCGACGTGGTAAACGGAAAAAACGAATCGTTGGCCGGTTGTGGGCACGCCACCTCCACACCCACCGCGCAGCCGGCCGAGCGCGCGCGCGCCTGCCATGCCCTTGCCGGGGAGGGAGTACAACTGCAGTACAGGTCGCGCGCATGTACTGCCTGCGCCCCTGCCGCGCGAGTACTACCCCGGTGGGGTGTTTCTTTGGGCAGGCCTTGCCGGCTAATTACGTTTCTGCCCCTGTGGCCGACGCCTACCGGTCTCATCCGCTAGTGTAGACTTTTGGGCGCCCTTTTCCGTCGCTTGCCCACGATTCCGTCCGCACGTTGTCACGTCACGACGCGCGGAAGGCAAGTTTCGCGCCTACTGCCAGCCGGTCCGGGGTTTTGCAATTTTGACCCGCCATGTTACATTAAAAAATGTTTTTTTAGCATCATTAAAAGATGTTTTAATAGAGCATATATCCCAGAAGTCAAGCCATTTGCAATTAAAAAGCACGAACGTGACACAGTATTTCAACAATGAACGTGGTCCATTTAGAAAAAACAATGGACGTGGTAGGGGGAAATCTCAAGACTTGATACTTCTTCCGAGGAGGGAGAAATGTTACTCTGTACACTAATTAAATGGTAAAAATGTCTTACATTAATGTACATAAGTAGATTTTTGTGAGTATTTTCTCATTAAATCTTACTATGTCTGAGCATGGTACTGTAAAAGTTTTTGAAGGCCCATTCAAATTGTACATGGCATGTGTATAACTTTTAGTTCCGCATTGATGGTTGAGTAGAAAACTAGGGATGTAAGTGGCAAATAAACGACATCCGCCAATCTCATCTAGTTAGTTTTTGCTAGCTCGTTAGTTCATTTTCCTCAAAAAACAAAAACTCTTTTGAACTATCATACTATTAGTGAACTTTAATCGGAATTAAACGGGACCCGGTTGACATCCCTATAGAAAACACCAACATATAAGGTCCTTGTAGCATCAAATAAGAGTAACAACACACACCTCACCCACTCACTCACACATTCACTCTGTGCATTGCGTGAATAATGTTTAGGGCCTCTTTGATTCGCATGATTTTCAAAACATAGGAATAGGGGAAAAAGCAGGAATAAGGTGGCATATCCTATACCGCCCTTCATGATTTGAAAGAATGTTTGATAGCATAGAAAAAACAAAAAAATTCTACAAAGAGCTTTGAGTGGATGAAAAATTTCCTCCAAAATGTAGTACAAGTGGATCCTATGAAAAAATTCATAAGAATTCCAATCCTACAAATCAAACCATCATCACAGAAAAAATTCCTAAGGATCAAAATCCTCCAAAAACCTTATGAAATTTCTTTGAATCAAATGAGTCCTTAAAGGTGTACGTGAAAATACTCAAGCTCATTGTAGACACATTTTTCCGCTTTCAAAGATTCTTTCACCAATGATCAATGTGATCCTGGCCGGTTGACGGCTTTGTTAATTCAAAATCGGGCTAGATTTGAGCCTTCTCTCAGGCTCGGTCAACGTCTTTTCTCTAAAAAAGATTTCTTTCACCGGATGCCAGTTTCATCGCCTCATTTCTCTCTAATTGAGAAAATAGTAATGTACATAGCCATACCGAAGAGCATGCTCATGAAAGACGGGTCAATTGATGACCTGCACTAGGTGGGAGATGATAAGGTTGTTGAGAAGCATGATTGCTCGTTCAAGCTCGACTACCGGCCATCTGCTCCCTTAGGGTGAAGGGCTACGCCATTTTCACCACCATCAGTGGCGGAGCCAGAAACTAAATATAGAGAGGGCCAAAACATGTTATATAATGTTAGAGGGGGCCAAATCACCTAAACCTAGCTAATTTTGTCTGAAAAATGAAAGATTAGGAGTACATATAGATGTATTTGTGAGAGCATAGGGGGGGCCTTGGCCCCTGCCAGCACCCCCCTGCCTCCGCCACTGACCACCATGGAACTGGCATGTGTTTCGGGGCATATGCAAAGTCTATTGTGTGTGATTTTAGCGTGGCAATAAAGTCGTGATGAATTTGAATTAAACGTAGCAGAAAATTACTTATAGTATGTTAAATTACTTGTAGTATCTTAACAATAAATGCGTTGAAAATTTGAAGAAACGAGACAAAAATTATCGGTCGTTAGGCATTGCTTGCTGCTAAGGATCTCCTGTAAAGAAGTTTTACTCCAGTAAAAAGTAAAACCCCAGCGAGACAAGATGTAACGTGCCGGGAAGCTCAACCTCCGTTACATTCATTCCAATGGCACGGAACGTAAATACATCGAAACCCCGTGCCCCAAAGCCGCGGCTCGTCAACAAAGGCCGCCCCTTTAAAATCCCACCGGTCGCTTCGCCGGAAATCCTCGTCCTTCCTTTCCCTTTCCGCCCGCCCCTTCCCCGTCCGGCGGCGTCTCTCCTCCCCCACCGCGTCGAAATCCCAAACCCCACCCCACCCTCCCTCGGTCGCCGCCCGCCGGCCACGATGATGCACATGACCTTCTACTGGGGCACGTCCGCGACGATCCTGTTCGACGGCTGGCGCACGTCCGCGTGGACGGGCTACCTCCTCTCCCTCCTGGCGCTCTTCCTCGCCGCCGCCTTCTACCAGTACCTCGAGGCCTTCCGGATCCGCGTCAAGCTCCTCGCCGGCGCCAAGGCGGACCCCCTGCCCCCGCCCGCCGGCTCCGACGCGCGGGCCCCGCTGCTCGCGCCGGGCTCCGCCGCCTTCTTGGGCGGGCGCTGGCCGGCGCGGGTGGCCACGGCGGCGCTCTTCGGGGTCAACGCGGGCATAGGGTACCTCCTCATGCTCGCCGTCATGTCGTTCAACGGCGGGGTGTTCATCGCCGTGGTGCTCGGGCTCGCGGCCGGGTACCTGGCGTTCCGCAGCGGCGACGTGGGCGGGGACGACCTCGTCGTGGTCGACAACCCCTGCGCCTGCGCGTAGAGAATCGGACGAGGGGCGGGTCGCCGGCTTGCCCCCAAGGTGTGATGATTACTTGATGTTGTACAACGCAGGTGGGGTAATAAGATGGTGTACAAATTGATTTGGGGGATTGCAGATGTTTGGTGTCGTCCGGGAGGAAATTGTAGAATACAGAATCAGAACAGTGTTTGATGCGTGTTTCTCACAGCGAATTGTTTTTTTGATGCGTTTCTGAGTTGATTGAAGAGTGTGCGAAGACGGTTCCTTTGATTAAGGGTTACGAGCTGAGCTGGTGTCAGACATCGTACTCTGTGTTTCGCTGTCACGAATCCAAGAGGCGATATTTGGCAGGGAAGAGAAGAAATCGGAACCTAGACACCTATCTGGCCAGATTCGACCATTGGGAAGAGAAGTACTTCGTGCTCCTTCGCCCACCCTACGAATGAACGGAAGGTAGGATCCCTTGCCCCTTGGAATGCAGGGGAAAAGCCAAAGATATAACCGTATTGTTCCCAGTTCTGTTGTACCGGCATGCTTTGCTTGTCGGTAGAGCCTTGCTTGTCCGCTGATCAATGTAAGGAAGCTCACTCAAGGGTCCTTGAACACGCGTAATCCCCTTTCTGCTAGGAACCGAATCCTTACCAGGGCGTGGTCTCATGTTGTAGGGGTGGAAGGAGGGATGGCTTGGTCGCCGGTGTTGGGGCGCCGTCATTGCGTGCGCGCGAGAGAGAGGGAGGGCGCCGGGGGGGTGGCTAAGGGCAAAGACGGTTGCGGCCCATAGGATCTCGCGAGGAACGTGTAGATGCTCGTGACCGCCTGGGTGAGATCCCGGATGGCAGCCGTCATCTCCTTCGGGATGAAGACGGCGGGGACGGGCACAACAAAGGTGGCCGGCACCGGCAAGGGCGGGGCACTGGCTGTGGTGGTCTGATGGGCGGTCGTCGCGGTCGGCAGCGGAAGGGTCGGGGTGGGCGGCGGCGAGGACATGATCGCACCGAAGCTATCTGATACCGAATTGGTAGGAACCGGATCCCTACCAGAGCGTGGTTTTAGGTTGTAGAGGTGAAAGGAGGGACGGCGTGGAGGAAGGCGTGGTCGCGGCGCTGGGACGTCGTCGTTGCGTGCGCGCGCGCGAGAGAGGGAGAGAGAGAGAGAAAGGGTGCAGGGGCGGCGGCTAGGGTTAGGTCTCCCGGCTCCCTAAGGAAGCCAAGCAAATATGATTGCTTCTTTCTTAATATCCAAACATGTCCTTACACGAGTTTATATAATCCTCTTAATAAGATAATGAGCTAAGCTCCTAATAACGATAAGATAAACTGGGCCACAACTAATTGGGCTAAGCCGCTAATATGCCGGTCATAACACTTTCGGTAAGCGCATCTGCAGCCAAATTGACCGAGCGGACGGTCCGGTCAACCATGACCCACACGGGCTCTTCACATCAACCCTATACGTCCAGACTGACCGACCCATCTCATATTTAGACCAAATCTAGGGCAGGTATGGGCATGCTCGGGCGCGTTTGTCATCGGTCTATCCCCCACAAACAACCACCTTTGAACGAGTTCTAGACCGAAGGCAATTAGTTCACTCCACTCTCTCTCTCCTTCTTACCCAATACCCCCACTTCCAATGTTGCCCAGCAAAGGCAGCAGCGTTGGCTCCGACGAGTGGGCAAGCCTGCGGCGCGATGCGGAGCGGGCCGACGTGGAGGAGATCTCCCTCCTGCATTGCTTTGAGATGGTCGCGAGTGGTCTAGGGCGGGAGCGACCGCTTTGGTTCCACGCCCTCCCATGTTGCCCAGCCTTCCCGCCCGTCACGCAGTTCCGCGTACGCCGCCCGCCACTGCAAGATCAATCTGCTTCGAATGGCCTACCGCAACACTGTTGGGTCTTGGTGCCGGCACAGACGAGGACATCTGAATCTGAGACACGGGCAGCACGCCGCGAGTGGCAACATGCGAAGGAGAGGGCGACAACGGGAAAGGGGATGGCCACGCGCCGGGCACGCACGTGCGGTGGATCCCAAGGACGCGCTCCTCGTGTTAGTCTTCCGCCGCTCCTTCAAAATGGCAGAGACGGATGCGCGACAGAAAAACACAGTACTACATAGATAGTTTGATCATGGATGCATTGCAAAGATATTTTACGTCGCGATGCTGCCCTACCCCAAACTAGCCAAAAATGGAGCTCACTGGAGCTCTCCGGGTGGAGCGGCGACGCTGCGGTTGCGGCGGTGCTCACTCCTCGTCATCGTCGGAGACAAGATTGATGTAGATCTTGGCTTGCTTGTCGGCTTCGTGGCGCCATCCCGCCTGTTTGGCGTCGAACTCGCACGCGGCGGCGAGCGCCTGCTCGTAGAGGAACGCGTTGATCTCCTCGTCCTGCTGGCGACACACCTCCTCCTCCTCCTCATGTTCACGCACAGTGCGCTCGGCAAGCACCGTTTCGAAGGCGTCCGCCTCGGGCCCAACGAGGTAGTCCTCCGGGCCGATGACGCCGTGGCCGTGCAGACGCTCCTCCCCCGGCTCCGTCTTGACGATGTGGAGTGGGGGCGCATCCTCCCCCCTCCACCTTGACGGCCCGCGGCTTGTCCTTCGCCTCCCTATTCACAATCGGGATGCGCGAGTCGGAGGAGCTACCTGTGATGTAGGAGCTATCCCCGCTGTAGGCGAGCCGAGTCAGCCGCTGGTCGTACTTCTCTGTCTCGCGGAGGAAGAGGGACGCCGACGGCTTAAGGACTTGGTTGGTGTACCGCTGGGCGGACCACTTCCTCGCCGCGCCGGCGGCGACGCGGTGCTTTCGCTCGGGGTCGTCGCCACCTAGCTGGCTAGAGCTCCACATCCCACCCCACATCGTGGCGGATCGATCGGCGGGAAGGTAGATTTAGGTTGCCGGCAGTGAGAATCAGAGGGGGGAATGGAGAATCATCGCGGGAGGGGGGGTTGACCCGTATCCCGGCCGCGAACCCGAATATATGCTACTCGGGAGAGAGGGAGGGTTCCTGGCCGCTGTTAACTTTTTACAGGCCGGGGCGACTATACAAGGCCTGACCTGACCCAAAAAATAGGCCAAACCCGTATAGTCACCGGAATTATACGGGCCGTGCCGCTATACAGGATCTACTGGAGATGCTCTAAGGCATCTCCAATGCGGACTCTCAAACCGTCCACATATATCGGAACTGTTGGAAATATGAGCAATTTACCAAATGATTTTATTAATAGAAATATTAGATAAAGCATGACTAATATAACATGGATAAAAGTAGTCATGCGATCTGACAGAGAGAAGGTAAATAACATCTTCATATATGAACTGCAACCAAACAAGTCTAAAGCAGATAGTAGAACAGGTTGCATAAATGGCGTAGAACCTAACATATGTAGGACAGACAGTAGAGCAAAGAACTGCGAGACGACCTCTAACAGAAAGAGCAAGAACACGTACGGGACAGCAGCAGCAGTAGCACTGGACTTGGGGTCGGTGTCCTCGCCAGCCATGTCATCGAGAAGGTTGTCGACGTCAGGGAAGAAGTCGTCATCGGGGAAGTAGTCATTGGAGTCCGGGGCGTCCGTGACGAAGAAGTCAGTAGTCGCGCTGAGCGCTCCCCAAAAACCTTATCACCCTTCTCCCGTACATGACTCAAAATGTGCGGTTTCGAAGGCCTACTGTCCCGACCTGCGGTGCACGCCGCAAGCCGGGATGGGGAAGAACATAGCAGCAGCGCAGTGCTCAGGAACTTGTGGCGAGAGAAAGAAGAGGTTCTGGTGCGTCTCTCTGAGAGGAGCGGCCTCCCTTTTATAGGCGCAAGAGAAGGAGGTGAGAGGCTGTGCTGGGAGCTGAAGAGAACGAGGGAGACAAAACGAAAAGGCAACAGGTGAAGAGGTGCGCCGTTCGTATTCAATCTCCACTACAGCAAAACGTTTCAGCTTTCGCATGACCTTTCGTATACCCGTCGTGCGTGGCAAAAATTTAGACATCGGCTCGGCTCATTCCCGCAACCCGCGGCGCGGTTCGTCGTGACGAGGCGTGGCGTGGCGAGGCGGGCGGCGGAGGAGGAGCGCGCGTGGATGTCCCTCTTGTTCTCATCCTCATACATGTGGAGAAAGAGCCTCCCTTATAAAGAGGTCCAACTCCCTCTAAACTAGCAATGTGGGACTAAACTTTAGTTCCACCTCTTGCCTTGCACGAATGGACTGCGTGGGCCTCTAGGATTTATTAGGAATTTCTGAAACTGCTATTGGGCTAGGCCCAAAATAGACAAAATTCCAGCAATCCCCCACCAGATCCCAGAGGCACACAAAATTTGCCTTTGGTTCCAAAACACTGTTTTATATACCGGTACTGCAGTGGAGACTTTTAAATTGAACTTCCACCTAGAACTCTCTGCTACACTAGTAGGCAACTTGAACAGTGGACTGGGCCTTGAACTGCAAGTTTTCTGCGAATCTAGCTTCACGTAAAGCCTTGACCGATACGTGGCTACCGTGGGTCTTCCCCGCGGGTGGAGCTTATGCGTCATACTCCGAGACCTTTCATGAGTTTACTAGAGAGAACCCTACTCTCATAGATTGCAACGTTTGACAATCAGACTCATATAGGTTTGTTCTTCAAAAGATGTTCTGCAGGACAACATCTCTGCTTAAATGAGCCACTTAGAACACATTAAGATATACATCAACCTGCCATGCAGATTAAGGAGAGTATTGCATCTTCATGGAGTGGTATTGTTAACAGTAAGGATACTCCCCTCTCAGTTGACCAACAGCTTGTCTTCCACATCTAATTCACGGGATCTCCGATCACATAGACTAGGTTACCACTGTGAACAACTCATATTGTGGGTCTCATACCCATCTCCCTCGATGCATTATCTATCACATTACGTGATAGACCCTTAGTGAAAGGATTTGCCAGATTTTTAGACATCTGGATATAATCCAATGCAATAACTCTGGAGTTTCTCATTTTCCTTACAGACTTTAACCTTCTCTGAACGTGTCTTGATGACTTCATGTTATCCTTTGAGCTGCTCACTTTCGTGATCACAGTTTGATTGTCGCGGTTCATAAGGATACCCGGTACAAGTTTCTCAACAACCGGTAAGTCATTGAAGAGCCGACGAAGCCAATCTGCTTCGACCGTAGCTGTATCTAGTGCTGTGAGTTTTGCTTCCATTATTGACCTCGTTAAGATGGTCTGCTTGCAAGACTTTCAAGAAACAGCGCCACCTCCATGAGTGAATACATAACCGCTCGTGGCCTTTATCTCATCAGCATCTGAGATCCAGTTTGAGTCACTATACCCTTCAAGCACCTTTGGGTGCCCGGTGTAGTGAATTCCATAATTCGCAGTGCCTTTCAAATAACGCAAAACTCTCTCTAGAGCTTTCCAATGCACATCTCCTGGTTTTGAGCCAAACCGACTCAGTTTGCTAACAGCAAAAGAGATGTCAGGCCTTGTAGCATTGGCTAAGTACATAAGCGAGCCAATAATCTGAGAATATTTTAATTGATCTCTAGCAATTCTTTGATTCTTTCGAAGTAACACACTCGCATCATATGGTGTTGGAGAGGGCTTGCAGTCACTATAGCCAAAGCGACTTAAGATCTTTTCCACATAGTGAGATTGAAGCAATGTAATCCCACCATCATCGTCTCTCAACAACTTGATGTTTAGAATGACATCAGCCACTCCTAAATCCTTCATCTCAAAACAACGAGATAGGAAATCCTTGACCTCCTTAATAACATTCAGATTTGTTTCGAAAATCAGTATGTCATCAACATACAAGCAAAGGATAGCTCCCTCGCCCCCACCATGGCGATAGTACACACATTTGTCAGCTTCGTTTACAACAAAGCCTGCAGCTGTTAAAGTTCTTTCAAACTTCTCATGCCACTGTTTGGGTGCTTGCTTGAGTCCATACAAAGACTTTAGCAACTTGCACACTTTTCCTTCCTGACCATCTAGTACAAACCCATCTGGTTGTTCCATATAGATTTCCTCGTCCAACTCTCCATTTAGGAAAGCAGTCTTAACATCCATTTGATGAATGAGAAGACCATGTGGGGCAGCTAGTGAAAGTAGAACTCGAAGAATGGTCAGTCGAGCCACAGGTGAGTAAGTATCAAAGAAGTCTTCACCTTCCTTTTGGGTATAACCCTTAGCCACGAGCCGAGCCTTGTACTTTTCAATAGTACCATCAGGCCTAAGCTTCTTCTTGAATACCCATTTGCATCCTATAGGTTTGCACCCATAAGGACGATCAATTATCTCCCAAGTTTTCTTTGACAAGATGGTGTGACGCCCCCGATTCGACCGTACACTAATCATACACGCAAACGTGTACGATCAAGATCAGGGCCTCACGGGAAGATATCACAACACAACTCTACAAATAAAATAAGTCATACAAGCATCATATTACAAGCCAGGGGCCTCGAGGGCTCGAATACAAGAGCTCGATCATAGAAGAGTCAGCGGAAGCAACAATATCTGAGTACAGACATAAGTTAAACAAGTCTGCCTTAAGAAGGCTAACACAAACTGGGATACAGATCGAAAGAGGCACAGGCCTCCTACCTGGGATCCTCCTAGACTACTCCTGGTCGTCGTCAGCGGGCTGCACGTAGTAGTAGGCACCTCCCGAGTAGTAGTAGTCATCATTGACAGTGGCGTCTGGCTCCTGGGCTCCATCGTATGGTCGCAACAATCGAGTATAGAAAGGGGGGAAAGGGGGAGCAAAGCAACCGTGAGTACTCATCCAAAGTACTCGCAAGCAAGGAGCTACACTACATATGTATGCATTGGTATCAAATGGAAAAGGGGGTATCATATGTGAACTGAACTGCAGAATGTCGGAATAAGAGGGGGATAGCTAGTCCTTTCGAAGATTACACTTCTGGTAACCTCCATCTTATAGCAGAAGAAGAGAGTAGATGGTAAGTTCACCAAGTAACATCGCATAGCATAATCCTAACCGATGATCCTCCCCTCGTCACCCTGTGAGAGAGCGATCACCGGTTGTATCTGGCACTTGGAAGGGTGTGTTTTATGAAGTATCCGGTTCTAGTTTTCATAAGGTCAAGGTACAACTCCAAGTCGTCCTGTTACCGAAGATCACGGCTATTCAAATAGATTAACTTCCCTGCAGGGGTGCACCACATTTCCCAACACGCTCGATCCCCTTTGTCCGGACACACTTTCTGGGTCATGCCCGGCCTTGGAAAATCAACACGTCGCAGCCCTACCTAGGCACAACAGAGAGGTCAGCACGCCGGTCTAAATCCTATGGCGTAGGGGTCTGGGCCCATCGCCCATTGCACACCTGCATGTTGCGAACGCGGCCGGTGAGCAGACCTAGCCTCCCTTATACAAGAGCAGGCATTCCAGTCCAACCCGGAGCGCGCCGCTCAGTCGCTGAGGTCACGAAGGCTTCGGCTGATACCATAACGTCGAGTGCCCATAACTGTTCCCGCATAGTTGGTTAGTGCGTATAGGCTAGTGGCCAGACTCAGATCAAATACCAAGATCTCGTTAAGCATGTTATCTTGAAGTAACCGCGAACGCCGACCAGGGCCAGGCCCACCTATCACCTGGGTGGTCTCAACCTGCCCTGTCGCTTCGCCACAAAGATCCACACAGAGGGCCGTCGGGAAAGTATGTCCTTCCAGCCCCCAATTTGTGAATCAACTGCGGGTACTCAACAAGCCGACCCGACTTTAGTCACAACATATATCATGTGTAGTAGGTATAATATATACCCGTGATCAACACCTGACGTGAACACGGCCTGATAGTATAGAATGGCAAACAGACAAGAATGTAGGGCCACTGATGATAAACTAGCATCCTATACTAAGCATTTAGGATTGTAGGTAAGGTATCAACAGTTGTAGCAACAATGACAGGCTATGCATCAGAATAGGATTAACGAAAAGTAGTAACATGCTATACTACTCTAATGCAAGCAGTAGAGAGAAGAGTAGGCGATATCTGGTGATCAAGGGGGGGAGGGCTTGCCTGGTTGCTCTGGCAAGAGAGAGGGGTCATCAACACCGTAGTCGTACTGGGTAGCAGCGGCGTCGGTCTCGGTGTCTAACGAGAGAAGAGGGGGAAGAAACAATAAATATTAAGCAAACAGATGCATAGCGATGCATGACATGACAAGTATCGGTGCTAGGGGTGCCCTAACGCGGTATGAGGTGGTACCGGTGAAGGGGGGAAACATCCGGGAAAATATCCCCGGGGTTTCGCGTTTTCAGACATATGAATCGGAGGGGGAAAGTTGCGTGTTCGCTATGCTAGAGATGCGTGGCGGATGAACGGGCCACATATCCGGATTTGTCTCGTCGTTCTGAGCAACTTTCCTGTACAAAGTTTTTCCATCTGAGCTACGGTTTATTTTATATTAATTTTAAAAGATTTAAATCATTTTTAGGATTTATTTAATTATTTAATTCAACATTATCCAGAGCAGTGCACGCTGACGTCAGCAATTGACCTAGTCAACCTGACATGTGGGTCCCACCTATCAGCGACTGTTTGACTAATTAACAGTAGTTAATTAGGTTAACTAGTTGTTAGGTTAATTAATCTTAATTAGTTAATCTAAATAGAATTAATTAAGTTAATTAATTAATTAATTGTTTTTATTATTAATTAATTAATTATTTTAATTCTTATTTTTATTTATTTATTATTTTTGTTCTGGGGTGGGCCCCTCGTGTCATTGGCCCAAGGGGCATAGCGGGCAAACGGGCGCGGTTCTCGGGCGCGGTTGCGAGCGTGGGGTGCCGGGGCGAACGGACCCGGGCAGCCAGCGTTGGGGGGTCCGGCCAGAGCTGCGTCCGGCAGCGCCAGTGGACGGCGCGAGCGGGCGGTGGGGGGGGCGGCGAAGCGAGGAGGGCTGCGAGAGGCCGGGGCGAGGCCAGCGGCGCGGGCAGGGGAGCGGCAAGGCGAGGCGCGTGGCGCGAGACGCGCGGCCAGCAGCGAGGGAGGGCGCGGTGGTGGCAGGCGCGACGGGCGCGGTCTGGCGGAGGTGGTGGTGCCTGGACGAGGCCGGAGAAGACAACACGGGCACAGGGTGCGCGAGGGGACCACGAGCGCGGCGACGAACGGCGGCACGGGGCAGCGCAGGCAAGGGCGAGCGGGGGCGGCGCACAGCAAGGAGCGGCGGCCGGCAGAGCGGCGGGGCGGGGTTCGCGGGGGCGGGGCGCCACGAGCGCGGGCGCAGGACGCGCACAGGCGTGGAGGGCGCGGGGTGTGGCCGGGCGCGGCAGGCCTCGTGGCCAGGACACAACGGGCGGCCGGCTGCAGTGGCAGAGCAGCGGGGCCGACGAGCGGGCAAGGGCGGTGGCAGCGGGCAAGGGCGGGCGAGAGCGGGCGCGGGCGCGCACGCGCGGGCACGCAAGCGAGCACAGGGGCGCGCGAGGGTGCAGGGGAGCAGGGGCAAGGCGGCGCCAGCGGCCACGGCGTCGGCGAGGTCGCGCGACAGCAACAGAGTAGTAGGGGGCGGCGGAGACGAGCGCGGCGGCGGGGCTCACTGTGGGTGTAGGGATCGTAGCCGCCGTGCTCGGGGAGGAAGCCGGGGACGGCCGCGTTGATGGAGACGACGACGATGGCGTCCAGCGAGGAGAAGTGGTCGAGGCGGCGCGGTGCGGTCGATCCGGGCGGCGTGGTCGTCGGGGGCGGGGTGTGGTCGCCCCGATCCCGATCTGGATCGGGGGAGTGGGGGAGAACGAGTGGTGGGAGGGAGTGCTAGGGTTTCGAGGGGAGCGGGGGTTAAGGCGGCGGGGTGGGCCGGCTGGGCCAGGTGGGCTGGCTGGGCCGTTTGGCCCAGTTGGCAAGGGGGTCTCCCTCATTTGTTTTTTCTGTTTTGTTTTTCTTTCTCTTTTTATTTATTATTTGTTTTTGTTTTTGCTCATTTTAAATATATAGGCCTTATATAAAAACATGGTTTTTTATGACAAATAGTTAGGGAATATTTTCAACACATCAAACATTTTTGTTTTGACTTTTGAAAACTTTAATTGTTTTAACTTTAATTCAAATTTTGAATTTGAATCCGTTTCAAACTAACGCGACAGTAACCGAGCTGACGAGGCATCATTAACGCGGGATTACTATAGCCTAATTATCCGGGCGTCACAATTCTTCTCCACTACAAGAAATCTCGTCCCGAGATTTAGGAGGGGGAGTAAGGGGAAGGGATTAGGTTACGAAATTCTAACGAATGTTCTCGGTCATGGTTGCTCTTCTCGAAGAAGTTGACCGCTTCCGTTGATATTGTCATTCCTTAGCTTCGGGTTATCAGGATAAGTCATCAGCCTTTCTTGGTGAACTTCATCGTACTTACCAATAAGAAAGGGACAGCCCGGCAACAATAGAATGCTATCAGGGGAAATCTTCTGGGGGGTTATCCCATGAATGATCACATGAGTAACTCTCGAATTGGTCAAATGGAACACATCGAGAGCCAAGCAAGAAGGTACGGTAAGAAGTTTCAAGTGGCTAGTTAATCATTCGTTTCCTAAAACAGAGTGTGAAAGGGTTTTAGAGCAACGGAAATAAGTATTATGTCTGATACTAGAATTGATGATCTCTTGGAAGGTGGCTCGTGAATTACATACGAAGCCAAGCATGAGGAATAACCTTTAGGAGCTGGGGTGTACAAGAGAGTCAGGTTTCGATCCTGTGGAACTGTGGGTTATGGGCCCACCATGTGGGTTAAAAGTAGGAGGAGCGGTGACATCTTGCATGGTGAGGATAGCAAGGCATGTCAGAGGGTAGCCTGTCAGTTATGTCGGCAACAACATTGGTACCAAGGGCGAGGGACAAAGAGAACCATTTTTCCTGCCCGTTGAACGAGGCAGACCAATAGGCAAAGTTCTCGTCCATCGGTGGCTACCGGAATGTCATCAACAATAGTAACAGGGTCTTGCTGACAGAATTGTACACCGAGGTGTTTACATAAGCAGGAGAATATTACTGCTTAGATCATATAGATCACAAGAAAGGCTAAACCAAACAACGGAAAGAAAAATATGATCATTAGATTAAACAGAACAATGGAAAGGAAAATGTGTTTAAACACCTATTTCAAGGGTATATCCTTCCCAAGGACAAGCGGAGCATGATATCCATGACATGATATAATGTAGAAAATTCTGTAGGTAAGGGGAGAGAAATTTCATGACATTACCCATACAACGGTGTTTGGATAATTGAGTAGGAAACATTTAACATTGAGCTTCAATGTTCTTGTTAAAAATGGGAGTACCACAGACATGCTTCGAGATAGCATTGACATGGTCTCTGGGTAAAGATCAGACTTTGGATACACAAAGGATCCATCAGGAACAACTTATAAAATAAGATTTACAATTTCCTCATGGAAGAATGTCTAACCTTGCTAAAAAGGAAAACTATAACAGTAGGTCCTCCGGCCATGTGCGCTAGGCATGACATCACCTTACTGGATCATAAAAGACCAGTGTTATAACTCTTGGAAATATGTCCCAACCATCACATCTGACCGAGATTCGGATCTGATTGGTGTCAGGATACCTCAAACTCGGGATGCCTGAGAAGAAAGGTGCAACACAAATTGTCGAGATGACATTGTAAGATTCTCGGGAATTGAACTATGGAAGCAAGTTTCGAAACAAGAGTTCATCATTTAACCAAGGAAAATACAAGGTGTGGTTGATGAACTCAGCAACAATTCACCGAGATTTTCAAAAGATGGATTTCCACACTTATGTGAACAAGGAGATAACATTTGTCAGATCAAATGATATAATGTGGTATGCTCGATAAAAACATACACAATTAAACATTGGTTGACAGGTGCACCCGAAATATGGGAGGGGTTGTACAATAAAGGTTAGAACGATGACTTAATGAACAAAAGAATTAGAATGAATCAATCGCCCATTCACTTCAAATCAATAGGGTTGCTAAAAGTTTTGAAGTCGCACAGCATAGTTCAATTGTCGGTTTTTCCCGTTAGAAACGACACGGGGACCAAGGAAGGAACGGATATGGTAAGAAGTATCACCTGTATCAAGAATTCTTTAAGAGGTGATGAAATTCTCACGACATTCTCGACATAAAAAGATGGTAATACTCCAATGTAAAGAAGAAGAAATGCTGGATAGCAAGGAACTCAAGGTACAACACAAAACATGAACAAGTTTTGGGTCAGAGTGAATGCAAGAATGTTGTCGATGTTAATAAAAATCATCGAGGGGAGAAGGATGGCATTTATCATCATGAATTTTGACGCACAACTTGGAAGAAGTCAAATTGTTGACAATGATCACAACAAAATTGTCGAGTGGTTTCAAGAAGATGTAACCGATTGGCGACGACATCAAGTCAAAGGAATGTAGAAGCAAAAGGTTATTGGAACCATGGATATATCATAAAATCGAAATCAAGCTTGTTGTTCAAGGCAAAAAATGATATGACGAGGAAAGTCAACGTAAGCTTAGCTCATCGTCGAAAATTGTGCTCCAGGAAGAAGGACCAGGTAGCACAGTTAAAAAGTTGCACGATAATGACACAGCCGATCAGGCTAGGAATGACTTGAAGGATTATTATACTCGTAAGTAACGAAAATTATTTAGAGTTATTGAATCAGAGTGCGAACTCGATTCACTATTCAGTGTTCTCGATTGACGACAACCCAGAACCTAGGAACAATTGGATCCGGTGAGAAATAACAGTTGATGAAGAACCCATTAGAAGTTATGATGTTCCATGATATTCTTGAGATACTAGGGTGTAATACTCGACGGTAGATCAAAGTAAAGGTTGGATTGGTGTATTGACCCACACAAGACAAGTGCTTAAACTTGCCCGAGAAATGGGATCAAAGAAGAACATATGGTCGAAACCACAATTGTAAAGGATCAATTCACCGATACCAATGGATATTATGTCAATAAAATGGTTATTATTACAAGAAGCGTCCATGATAGGATCTATATCGTGTCCATGGGCATGAACACAAAGTTCAAGGTCGACTCCCACTTCTGTAATGCATAACCTTTCATTCACTTCTCGCCTTCGACGAAGTTGTAGTGTTGAAGTTTTATCTGCCATATCAACAGTAGAGTATGGCCCGTAGTAGTTTCCGGGTTCACACAGATTAGAAAAGGCATAGGTTCAACCCATCAGGGCCTCTTAGGAACATATACCACAAACTTTTAGGAGTAATTTATACAATCTCGATAGTAGAGGAGGCTTGAGAAAGCAAAGGGTAAAATTTACCAAAGGCATTATGTATCCAAGGGAAAGCTCACAAGCTTATTGAATATGGAGGACATTGTTGGATAAAATCGGATGAAGGGTCTGGTGGTCCACAAGGGATCTGATGTGAGTATCGGTACTCGACCAGAGGAAGAAAGAATGCAAGGAGATCAGATAATAGAAACAACCGACTAACTCAAAGCTCAAATGCAAAGGAATTATGATTCCACAATCAAGGGGTCAGAAGCTGACACTCTGAGCAAGGACAAATAAGTTGAGTAGGCTTAGGGGTACAATCGATGGCAATTTTATTTGATTGGTCGAGAACCAGCTCCTGTTCAAACAACGCCTGAGACGAAAGGATGAATCATAGGATCTGATTTAGGATTGCGAGCATTCGCAACTTATTGAATCAATGTACTCAAAATGACAGTTACAAAGGATGACAATAAGATTGCTATACTTATGGGATTAACCATAATGCAAGCAAGCAAGAATTTCAAGAGCAATAAGCTGCTGAGGATTTTCAGAAGATCGAATGGTATTTTTAAAGATTTTGTGAAAACACCTGAACAACTAGGGATGAACGAATCCCCGATAAGTGTTAGAAATTATCCGTAGGGGTATTCATGTGGCAAACAACAACATTGTAGTAAGCTGAAAGGATTCTCGGAATATCGGAGAATTTTTCAGGGTATCAAATAATAACGAGGGAAATTGGGAACGAAGGTATGAATGACATCCATAAGGATTTATTGGTAGTCAGGAATTGCAAGAGCAACGGGCATAACGTCTCGAGAGAACATCGGAGAGTATCTTCGGCATCTGCTAGTGCAGCAGGCGGTCATCGGTAATAAGGGGTTCTCCGGGTGGAAGTGATCACGAGATCCTAGTGTTAGAGTTAGCAAAATTCATTTGACCCGAGTAGAAGAGAGTCCAGAGTCCGAGAGTAAGGATCAAGGAGTAAAAGATCCTAATACCACCCAGATGGCGACGTGGGCCCGTAAGGCACACAACCATGTTAGTAAAAGTTTTGTAATGTCTAGACTCGACTTCGGCCAAGGAGTGTGGAAGGGAGATTCCTACATGCAGTCGGCTCTGATACCAACTTGTGACGCCCCCGATTCGACCGTACACTAATCATACACGCAAACATGTACGATCAAGATCAGGGACTCACGAGAAGATATCACAACACAACTCTACAAATAAAATAAGTCATACAAGCATCATATTACAAGCCAGGGGCCTCGAGGGCTCGAATACAAGAGCTCGATCATAGACGAGTCAGCGGAAGCAACAATATCTGACTACAGACATAAGTTAAACAAGTCTGCCTTAAGAAGGCTAACACAAACTGGGATACAGATCGAAAGAGGCACAGGCCTCCTACCTGGGATCCTCCTAGACTACTCCTGGTCGTCGTCAGCGGGCTGCACGTAGTAGTAGGCACCTCCCGAGTAGTAGTAGTCATCATTGACAGTGGCGTCTGGCTCCTGGGCTCCATCGTCTGGTCGCAACAATCGAGTATAGAAAGGGGGAAAATGGGGAGCAAAGCAACCATGAGTACTCATCCAAAGTACTCGCAAGCAAGGAGCTACACTACATATGTATGCATTGGTATCAAATGGAAAGGGGGGTATCATATGTGGACTGAACTGCAGAATGCCGGAATAAGAGGGGGATAGCTAGTCCTTTCGAAGACTACGCTTCTGGTAACCTACATCTTGCAGCAGAAGAAGAGAGTAGATGGTAAGTTCACCAAGTAACATCGCATAGCATAATCCTAACCGATGATCCTCCCCTCGTCGCCCTGTGAGAGAGTGATCACCGGTTGTATCTGGCACTTGGAACGGTGTGTTTTATGAAGTATCCGGTTCTAGTTGTCATAAGGTCAAGGTAAAACTCCAAGTCGTCCTGTTACCGAAGATCACGGCTATTCGAATAGATTAACTTCCCTGCAGGGGTGCACCACATTTCCCAACACGCTCGATCCCCTTTGTCCGGACACACTTTCTGGTCATGCCTGGCCTCGGAAGATCAAAATGTCGCAGCCCTACCTAGGCACAACAGAGAGGTCAGCACGCCGGTCTAGATTCTATGGTAGGGGTCTGGGCCCATCGCCCATTGCACACCTGCACGTTGCGAACGCGGCCGGTGAGCAGACCTAGCCTCCCTTATACAAGAGCAGGCGTTCTAGTCCAACCCGGCGCGCGCCGCTCAGTCGCTGACGTCACGAAGGCTTCGGCTGATACCACGACATCGAGTGCCCATAACTGTTCCCGCATAGTTGGTTAGTGCGTATAGGCCAGTGTCCAGACTCAGATCAAATACCAAGATCTCGTTAAGCGTGTTATCTTGAAGTAACCGCGAACGCCGACCAGGGCCAGGCCCACCTCTCACCTGGGTGGTCTCAACCTGCCCTGTCGCTCCGCCACAAAGATCCACACAGAGGGCCATCGGGAAAGTATGTCCTTCCAGCCCCCAATTCGTGAATCAACCGCGGGTACTCAATGAGCCGATCCGACTTTAGTCACAACATATATCATGTGTAGTAGGTATAATATATACCCGTGATCAACACCCGACATGATCACGACCCGATAGTATAGCATGGCAGACACACAAGAATGTAGGGCCACTGATGATAAACTAGCATCCTATACTAAGCATTTAGGATTGCAGGTAAGGTATCAACAGTTATAGCAACAATGACAGGCTATGCATCAGAATATGATTAACGGAAAGCAGTAACATGCTACACTACTCTAATGCAAGCAGTAGAGAGAAGAGTAGGTGATATCTGGTGATCAAGGGGGGGGCTTGCCTGGTTGCTCTGGCAAGAGAGAGGGGTCGTCAACACCGTAGTCGTATTGGGTAGCAGCGACGTCGGTCTCGTGTCTAACGAGAGAAGAGGGCGAAGAAACAATAAATATTAAGCAAACAGATGCATAGCGATGCATGACATGACAAGTATCGGTGCTAGGGGTGCCCTAACACGGTATGAGGTGGTACCGGTGAAGGGGGAAACATCCGAGAAAATATCCCCGGGGTTTCGCGTTTTCGGACAGATGAATCGGAGGGGAAAAGTTGCGTGTTTGCTATCCTAGGGATGTGTGGCGGATGAACCAGCTGCGTATCTGGATTCGTCTTGTCGTTCTGAGCAACTTTCATGTACAAAGTTTTCCATCCGAGCTACGGTTTATTTTATATTAATTTTAAAAGATTTAAATCATTTTAACATTTATTTAATTATTTAATTCAACATTATCTAGAATAGTGCACGCTGACGTCAGCATGGCATCAGCATGACATCAGCAGTTGACCTGGTCAACCTGACATGTGGGTCCCACCTGTCAGCAACTGTTTGACTAATTAACAGTAGTTAATTAGGTTAACTAGTTATTAGGTTAATTAATCTTAATTAGTTAATCTAAATAGAATTAATTAACTTAATTATTTAGTTAATTAATTAACTTAATTATTTAGTTAATTAATTAATTAATTAATTAATTAATTATTTTAATTCTTATTTTTATTTTATTTTTTTGTTCTGGGTGGGCCCCTCGTGTCATTGGCCCAAGGGGCATAGTGGGCAAACGGGCGCGGTTGCGGGCGTGGGGTGCCGGGGCGAACGAACTCGGGCAGCCAGCGCTGGGTGGTCCGGCCGTGGCTAGGCCGGCCGGAGCTGCGTCCGGCAGCGCCGGTGGATGGTGCGAGTGGGCGGTGGGGGCGGCGGAGCGAGGAGGGCTGCGAGAGGCCGGGGCGAGGCCAGCGGCAAGGCGAGGCGCGCGGCGCGAGACGCGCGGCCAGCAGCGGGGGAGGGCGCGGTGGTGGCAGGCGCGACGAGGTTGGGGCGCGACGGGCGAGGTCCAGCAGAGGTGGTGGTGCCTGGACCAGGCCGGAGAAGACGGCACGGGCACGGGGTGCGCGAGGGGACCACGGGCGCGGCGACGAACGGCGGCACGGGGCAGCGCGGGCGAGGGCGAGCGGGGGCGGCGCACAGCAGGGAGCGGCGGCCGGCAGAGCAGCGGGGCTGGCGAGCGGGGCGGGGTTCGCCCGGGTGGGGCGCCACGAGCGCGGGCGCAGGACGCGCACGGGCGTGGAGGGCGCGGGGCGTGTCCGGGCGCGGCAGGCCTCGTGGCCAGGGCGCAACGGGCGGCCGACTGTAGTGGCAGAGCAGCGGGGCAGATGAGCGGGCAAGGGCGGGCGAGAGCGGGTGCGGGCGCGCACGCGCGGGCACGCAAGTGAGCACAGGGGCGCGCGGGGGTGCAGAGGAGCAGGGGCGAGGCGCACCGGCGGCCACGGCGTCGGCGAGGTCGCGCAGCAGCAACAGAGTAGTAGGGAGCGGCGATGACGAGCGCGGCGGGGGCTCACTCTAGGCGTAGGGATCGTGGCCGCAGTGCTCGGGGAGGAAGCCGGGGACGGCCACGTTAACGGAGACGACGGCGATGGCGTCCAGCGAGGAGAAGTGGTCGATGCGGCACGGTGCAGTCGATCCGGGCGGCGTGGTCGTCGGGGGCGGGGTGTGGTCGCCCCGATCCCGACCTGGATTGGGGGAGTGGGGGGAGAGCGAGTGGTAGGAGGGAGTGCTAGGGTTTCGGGGGGAGTGGGGGTTAAGGCGGTGGGGTGGGCCGGCTGGGCCGTTTGGCCCAGTTGGCCATGAGGTCTCCCTCATTTTTTTCTGTTTTATTTTTCTTTCTCTCTTTTTTTGTTTTTGCTAATTTATATTTATAGGCCTTATATAAAAATATGGTTTCTACATGATAAATAGTTAGGAAATATTTTCAGCACATCGAACATTTTAGTTTTGACTTTTGAAAACTTTAATTGTTTTAACTTTAATTCAAATTTTGAATTTAAATTCGTTTCAAACTAACGCGAGATTATCAATAGTAACCGAGGTGACGAGGCATCATTAACGCAGGATTACTGTAGCCTAATTATTTGGGCGTCACAGATGAAATTCATCTCGCTGCGAACCGCTTTCTTCCAGTAATCAGCATCTTCAAATACATAGACCTCTAAAATAGAATTGAGAGTATCATCTATGAGATACACAAGGAAATCATCACCAAAGAACTTTGCACTCCTCTGTCTCTTGCTCATAGTAGGAACTTCATTGTTCTCCTCCACAGGACTTTCAAAGTGTTCTATCGAAATGGCAGGTTTGGTAATTGTAACTGGTTCCTGATTTGATGAACTAGACATCTCCTGATTGGATGAGGTAGCCATATCCTTCATGAGAAAGATATCTTCAAAGAAAGTCGCATCATTCGACTCCATGATCATACCGACATGCATGTCAGATACCTCAGATTTTACAACCAAGAATCTACAACCAATGCTATGAAAAGCATATTCCAGGAAAACACAATCCACGGTCTTTGGTTCAAGCTTGCGCTTCTTTGAAATTGGTACATTGACTTTCGCCAAACAACCCCAGGTTCGTAGATAAGAGAGTTTTAAATTTTTTCTTCTCCCATTCCTTGAATGTATTTATCTCTTTATTCTTTGTGGGAACTCGGTTTAGAACATGACATGCAGTCAATATCGCTTCCCCCCACCATGCCTTGGAGAGACATGATGTGTCTATCATGGCGTTAACCAAATTTGTTAGAGTACGGTTCTTTCTTTTGGCCACCCCATTTGACTGAGGTGAATAGGGAGGCGTCCTCTCATGGATTATACCATGTTCCGCACAAAAAGCATCAAATTCATTGAAAAAATACTCTCCACCACGATCGGACCTAAGCCTCTTGATTTTTCGATCAAGTTGGTTTTCCACTTCAGCTTTATAGATCTTAAAAAAAGTTTAAAGCCTCATACTTAGATTTCTGAAGATACACACGACAGTATCTAGTGAAGTCGTCAATTAACGTCATGAAATATTTGTCAAAACACCATTCATTTCATATAGATCTGAATGTATGAGTTCTAGTGGTGCAAGATTTCTCGTTTCTGCAGTCACATGAGACTTACGAGGTTGCTTAGCTTGCACACACACTTGACACTTGGATCCCTTGACAGTGGTGAAATTAGGTATTAAGTTCAACTTCGCTAGTCGCGACATGCAACCAAAATTAACATGACAAAGACGTGAATGCCACACATTTGATTCACTATTGTTGCAAATATGATTAACAACTTTATTGCAAACGTCTGATAAGGATAAACGAAACAGGCCTGCTGACTCATAGCCTTTACCAACAAAGGTTCCATACTTGGATATTACAAATTTATTCAACTCAAAGACAAGCTTGTAGCCATCTCTACACAGAAGAGATCCGCTAACAAGATTTTTATTGACGGAGGGGACATAATGCACGTTCTTCGGCCGCACGATCTTCCCCGAAGTAAACTTCAGATCGACCGTGCCAACACCACGAACAGAAGCACTTGAACCGTTGCCCATCAGCACGGTTGAAGTCCCTGCGGTCTGATAAGACGAAAATATGAAAATATCACCGCATACATACACATTAGCACCCGTGTCAATCAACCAATCAGGAGAATGACATACTGAAAGAATAGTGGGAAATATACCATACCCAGCATCCTTCATGTCAATGTCTCCAACGACAACATTAGCGGTCTTGCCGCCTTTCCCAGGATGACCTTGTCATAGCGATTAGGGCAACTAGGAGCCCAATGATCAGGATCCCCACACACATGACAAACACCTTTCTTCTTGTCATTCTTCTTTTTGAAGTTCGTGTGTTGCACAACCTTGTTCTTTTCATCAAACTTTGCTTTACCATCAAACTTGCCCTTATTCTTGAACTTGTGGGGCTGAAAGTTCTTCTTCTGTACCAAATTGGCACTAGATCCTTCCTCAATACCTCGAGCACGTGTGTGCTTTGCTCTCGCATTTTCTTCCACATCAAGAGTGCCACTCCTGCCTCTTATGCTTCAGTAAGGTAGCAAAGTTCCTCCACGAAGGAGGAAACTTAGTGACGATACCTTCGGCAACAAACTTGTCCGATAGCATACAATTGAAGTGTTCAAGTTCTCTAGCACATATCTTTTTCATTATCAATTGACGCATAAGTATCAACATGTTCTCACCAAGAACACTCAAGAGAGCAGCCTTAAACAGAGTATCCATTTTCTAAAAAGCTTGTATTTACTAAATGATTTTATTAATAGAAATATTAGATAAAACATGACTAATATATGAACTGCAACCAAACATGTCTAAAGCAGATAGTAGAACAGGTTGCATAAATAGCGCTGCAACCTGCGACGCGGCGGACGGTGGAGGAGGGAGCGCACATGGATGTCTCTCTTATTCTCATCCTTATACATGTGGAGAAAGAGCCTCCCTTATAGAGGTCCAACTCCCTCTAAACTAGCAATGTGGGATTAAATTTTAGTTTCACCTCTTGCCTTGCACGAATGAGTTGCGTGGGCCTCTAGAATTTATTAGGAATTTCTGAAACTGCTATTGGGCAAGGCCCAAAATAGACAAAATTTCAGCAGAAACCATGTAGTACGAATGTGTTGTGTCATCCAATACAGAATTAGAACAGTGTTCGATGCGTGTTTCTCACAACGAATTGTTTTTTGATGCGTTTCTAAATCAATGATGAAGTGTGTGCGAAGACGGTTCTTTGATTATCGAAGGGTTACGAGCTGAGCCGGTACCTATCAGAGAGTAGAATGGATGGTCATCGTACTCTGTGTTTCGCTGTCTGTCACGAATCCACACACCTATCAGGCTCAATCGGAACCTAGACACCTATCAGGCTAGATTCGATCACTGAAAAGAGAAATATTTACTTACGTCTTCTTTCACTTTATATTTTAAAATGCATTAGAAAAATAGAAGTACATTTTTTTAGACAAAATTTGAAATCATATGTACACTCTTCATTTGATAGAGAAAGTACGAATGAACAGAAGGCAGGGTCCCTTTTCATCGGAATGCAGTGGAAAAGACAAAGATATGACCGTATTGTTTCCGGTTCTGTTGGACCGGCATGCTTTGCTTGCCGGTAAAGCAAGTCGGTGTTCAATGTAAGCTTACTCAAGGGTCAACACGCGCGATCCTCCTTCATTAAGAGCATCTGCAGCCGGCTGCCCGAACTGACAGGACGGATGGCCCGGTCACTAAACCGTGACCCAGACGAGCTCCTCACATCTACCTTATAGGCCCGGACTGACCGATACATCTTCATGTCAAATCTAAAACGGGTATAGGGAGGCTCGGACGCGTCCGCTATCAGTTTGGCTTACATTGGCGCCCACAAATAGCCCTTTCGGACGAATCTTAGACCGAAGTCAATTAATCCACTCCACTCTCTCTCTCTCTCTCTCTCCACCACTCCCAGCCCCCTCCCACTTCCAATCGTTGGCCAGCAAAGGCAGTATCGCTTATTCCGATGAGTGGGCAAGTCTGTTGCGCAATGCGGAGGTGGACAATGTCGAGAAAATCGCCCTCCGCATTGCTTTGAGGCAGTCACGACTGGTCCAGGGAAGCAGCGTCAGCTTCGGTTCCATGCCATTCCCTGTCACACAGTCCTCCCGCCCGTCGCGCAACTCCACGTATGCCTCCCACCACTACAAACTCAATCTGCTTTGAATGACGTACCTTGGCAATGGGTCTTGATGCCCATGTCGGTGCTGGCGTGGATGAGGATGCCTTAATATGAAGAGCGGGCGGGGGAGAGGCAATGACCACGCGTCGGGTACGCGCGCGTGTCTGTGGATCCCAAGGACACACTCCTCGTGTCGGTCCTCCGCCGCTCCTTGATGACGATGGAAACAGATGCGCGATGGCTCCGCCGCAAGAATCCCAAAGTGCTCTGACTCATCACCGAGCTATCGGAGCGCGAGGCAATGGCGGAGGCAGACCGACATGCAAAGGAGCAGGACCCCCAGCATTGACAGGCCAAATCCGCTCCAACGACGACTCGGACGTCACCAGCGGCGGCTCCAGCTCCGCCCCTCTGGCCACTGACGCCTACTGGGGCCGGGGGGGGGGGGGGGGGGTAGCCGCATCGGCAACCGCAACTCCTCAATGGCAAGGGGCTGGTGCGAAAATGGTGATATCCTTCGTCCTTCTCCGTGTTATCTATGTTTTTAGCAACAGCGAAGGCGGCCCAGCATGCAAAGGAGCAGGACCGCCTGCACGGAGGGGCCAAATTTGCTCCCACGACGACTCGGACGTCACCGGCGGCGGCTCCGGGTCAGCCCCTCTGGCCTATGACACTATTAATTTGCACTGTCCAACGACGAACTTTGATCCTTTTGTCCGGCGATGAACTATGATCTTTTGTATCGGATAAATTAGTCCGTTTGTTGTTATTAAACGTGTTCATCTATGTAGCGTTGATTTAGGGGTCGGATACGAGTGACACAGATGTGGGAGCAGCCAAATGAGGGGTGCGGTGCCTGATCACTACCTGCGGACGTATCCGGACGCATCCGCATGAGGTTGAGGGGCCGGATTCAATGTATCCGGCTGTAGATGGTCTAAGACGTCGAAGTAATAAAAGGTGAAAAGTGTCTTGCGAGCTCGGGCAGTCGTGATTCTGCTCTTGAAGGGTTCTACAGGTCAACAGCGCTGGACACTGCCGCAACGGTGCACTCAACAACGCTGACAACCAAAGTCGCTGCCATGCTCGAGGATGGCTGGCTGGAGATGGGGCGCATTCCACGGCCGCGTTGCCACTGCTTCCATTCGTTCCACATCGTGGTCATCGAGAGAGCTCCGGCAAGAGTGCCGGAGCCCGAACGTGGCGTTGATGACAATCCAAAGCCAAAAAATGAAAAAATGGTCCGGACCTGAATCACATTTACCTTTCATGGCTTAACATGTACGCCGCTTTTCCAAATTTCCCTCTGATTTTGTTTGACAGTTGACATTCCAAAGATCTTGCAGTTCGCATTGGCGTGTCGTTTTCTGGCCCCTTTTGCAGATTCGATAATTTTGCTCGCGATGTCAAAATTCAGTCGCAGCTCTCACCATTCGATTTTACAAGATCAATCAAGTACTCGAGTTTATTCTCTAGTCAAATTTCACTAATGTCACACTGGGGTGAATTGTGCTATATAACTTTCGCTTTGTACCACGGGAGCTCACAAATCAACAACTGTTACTAGCAGTTCAGGAGGAAGAAATCTCAAGAGCGGCATCGAGGAGAAATGGGTCCATGATACGGTCGATGGATCTTCTCCTCATAACTCTTTGTCGACACCTCCACTGCTGGTGGGCTCATCAATGTCAGGCCATGTAGTAACCTCGGCGAACGAGAATTGGTCAGCGGCGCCCAAGAAAGATGCCACTCGCATCACACAACATTGCGACAGCATGCTTTCTCCCCCAACCAATTCCGGCAATGGAGGCACACAGCTTGGCAAGCATTCCGCCTTATCGTTGCTCGCTTTGAACAGCGAAAGCGTGGCTCGGCAGAAGATAAACCTGCAAGAAACAACCCAAATGAACTTACTACCAAGGTTTCGGTTGAGTTGTTGTTCCCCAGGACTGGAACTGGAGCGGGGAATAGTAGTATCACAGATTGACAAGCTAGGTAACCTGAGAAGCAGTCGCCTCAGGAGTGGATCGCCTAAAACTTCAACCCAGACAGGGTCAAGTGAAGACGAAGCAACCAAAGTCATAGCCCATTCATTCAATGACAAGGATAGTAGCTCCTCGGCTTTGTTATAATCCTACAGAAAAAAAGATCATATCAATTCTCAGACTGCAAACTGTAGTGCCTGGCAGAAATAAGAATTTCGTCACAAAATAAAAACACAAACCTTGTCAATAATGTCCAGCCCATTATTGCCGATCAGAAAGCAGAAAGCTTGCACTGGAGCTGTGAGGAACATAGTAAATTGACTACCACTCTGCCGAGTAGAGTCCCCACTGAATCCTACAGCGCAAGATCGGGAGCTTGGAGAAAGTAACATGGCAGCTGTCTCCCCTTTTTCAGCCCCATGAATTGACTGCAGTGCTTAAATACAACAATTAGCATTGACAAAATCACTGATGGAACAAAAAGGACTAGCATATCACATTATAATAATAAAAAGAAAAAAAGAAGCAGAATTTTTTACGGGCAAAAGGCAGGTGCTCTGCCTTTTCATTTAAGATTAGAGGGTAAGATTACAAACATGAGCGTCAAACAAAAAAGAAAGAGAACGAGGAAAGGAGGAAAGTGAATTGTAGAATAAGAAAATGCAGAAGGAACTTGATGTCAAACAAAAAAAATGCATCAGGAACTTTGTTCCACAATAAGAGCCAAGGGCAAAAGCCCTGTGAATATGAAAACAAGAACCATAGAATGCCATTTGGATAAGTATAAAATACATGTCTTGCCAGGATGCTGTGAAAAGCACCAAATCTGAACAGAACTTTAAAATGTTACTCCCTCCGATCCATATTAATTGTCGCTCACTTAGTAGAACTTCGTACTAAAGTAGTACTAAGTGAGTGACAATTAATATATATCGGAGGGAGTATTACAATATAAGCTTGTTTATGTGCATATGAGCGGGCCCAATAATAACCTCTGCTTTATCTCAAGGAAGCAATACAATATTCCGCATGAAGCATCCACCAATCATGGATACTCCACTTCCACTAAGAATATATATTCGGTATTCACTAGCCAGAATAATAGATATGGCAGCAAAAAAAAAGAGTAAACAAACCTGCCTTAAATGCATAGCTGATGTTACTGTCAATCACCAGAAAGAGAGGTCTCCTTGTAAACGGGATCATATCACAAGGGTATATGCAGTTTGAGCCTAGATGTTGAACATGTATCAGAAACAATACACTTCTTTTGAAGAACACATATGCATACTTAAGTCTGTATAAAGGCAACTTCAAACAACCCTATGCCATCAAAATAGTTCTGCACCGCATTAGTGATATCGAACATATAATCGCATGAACTCAGCATTGTAAAACTAGTTATGTACTCCCTCCATTCCTAAATATTTGTCTTTTTAGAGATTTCAAATGGACTACCACATACGGATGTATATAGACATATTTTAGAGTGTAGATTCACTCATTTTGCTCCGTATGTAGTCACTTGTTGAAATATCTAGAAAGACAAATATTTAGGAACGGAGGGAGTACTGCATAGAGACATCAAACATAATCGAATGAACTCAGAAAAAAAAATACCTTCGCCTTCACGGCAACCTAACCAAAGACATGGTTCTTTATCTTCCTTTGAAGTGACGGCCCTGGTATTAGATATGTCAAACTGACTAAAGCTGTTCACAACCCTCTCGCTTGTATCGGGACCAAGTCCAGAGGATCCCACCTCGCCTGAAAGAAATTATCATATTTGAACGCTAACTAGAATGACTCCCTAACACACAGCTGATAACATTTTAGTTCTACAAGCCTAGGGCACCAACCTGCAGCCGAAAGGTATATCAACATCATAGTATTCAATGGGAGCTCCTCACATTTGGTGGCAAGGACCTGGATTTCAATTGTAAATGTTTTTTATCCAGGCAAATATTTCATTTAGGATAAAATGGTGCAAACATAGGAGTACATATAACTATATTTTCTTGTGAAGTGAAAGAAAAAAAGAATTTGGATGTTTGACCGTAAAAGGAGGGCGCGGATGAGAGGAGGCCCTAGAGGGCATGCACCAAACATTGCCATTCTATTCAACAGCAATCATCTCTCTATTGTATCATTTGCATAGCTTAGCACCCCAGGAATCAATAATACCATTATGCCTCAAATATATTTCGGGTTAGAATTCCTAACTGCTATGGGTGTAAAGGACTGTTGGTTATTATGGGCGGATAATGGAGAGGATGGTATTATCGATAATGGAACAAATCAACAAACAGAATCAGTTTAGTTGCATTATGTTCCCTCATCAAGTCATCATCATGCTTCCTCGTCATGTAATTCAGATAGTTAGTAGCATCGTGTACATATCTTGCAGAATTCCCTACTTTTTTCAGTTCTCCTACTAGCCCGTTTCTGATCATTCCAAGAAACATACACTGGCTGCCATTTACACATTACACTTCCACTTCCTAATTTGAAATGCATCTAGAAGAGCTTGGTCCACAGGTTTTCTCCTAGGACCAAACCAGTGCATTGAGTAACAATGAGCAGTGTGTATATTCAGGACGAAGACAATAAATCAAACATTGAGTTGACAAGATGCCAAATGAGAAACTGACCTTCAGGAAATGTGGCACCGAGGGGCGATAGAGAACTGTTTTCAGTGGGTTCGGGGGCAACGCAGCGTCTCTCAGATCTTTCAGGAGATTGGGGTGATTTTGCCCACTTTCATCATGGGCGCTGTAACCATTGTTTTGTGCAAAGGAGCCACATGGTTCCCATTCAAGACACTGAAGCATTCTGAATGTGTCTAGAGTGAGGTCGGTAAATTTGACCTGAAGGGAACACATAGAGACATGATGTTCCGCTAGTAAAAATTAAAGAGCGCACGATGCATCTGACTGCGAGAAACCGAGGAAGCATTACCTCGTTATGATAGTAGCTGCACAGGATGGCATCGCTTAAGAGCAGACCGCGCTTCTTGACTGTAGGTGGGATGGTCGGAAGAGTTTCCGGGGGAGGATCGAATGCATAGCTGTACCTGAGAGGTCTCTTGTTCATGAAGGGCGAGTCAGCCTTTAGAAACCTCGTGATTTCTTGCACGACATGCTTCCACTCCCTGTAATCAGCTTCCTGCAACATTTCATCTTCTTAACTCGAGCCAGTGAATGAAGAGCAAGGCAATTGCATTGGGATCGGGAAGCGAGGAGGGGGAAAAAAGGAGAAGAATTGAATTGGACCTGGAGGGTCTTCTTGGATTCGTCGAGGAGCGACCGGATTTGGCCGGCGAGGCGGGGCACAGTCTGCGCGCGGCGGGAGAGGATAAGCGCGACGAGGAGGAACCTGGCGAGGAAGCGCAGGTGCTTGGTGGAGGCCCCGAGGTGGTCGTCGAGGAAGTAGGCGCGGTCGAGGACGGCGTGGTAGAAGACGAAGGCCTCGGAGAGGAGGGCAGTGTCGGAGGCGCGCTGGTACTGGGAGTAGTAGAGGTGGGCGATGCGGGCGGCGATCTCGCCGACCTGCCAGCGGCGGAGGCCGGCGTCGAGGAGGCGGTGGCGGTGCTCCTGCTGCATGCGCCAAAGCTGGGTGTAGATGCGGAAGGCCTTGCCGTACTCCGCGGGCTCCTGGCGGCCGAAGAGGGGCAGGTCCCGCACCCGGGCGAACCGCCGGTCCGCCTTGTCCAGCAGCGACCAGAACTGCTCCGCCGGGCAGACACCGCCGCCGCCGCCGCCTTGGGCCTGGCCTTGGCCTTGCTGCGGCGACGACGCCATGGTAGCTCCGCCGGATGCGTTTCGTTCCCCTCCCCCGGAGTTGCCTTGGACAGTTGTGCTGGAGACTGGAGTCATCGCCGTCTTCTTTCCTTTCTCCGTTCCGTTCTGTTCCGTTAGCTTGGAGCCCGGCCCAGGCCCAAACGCTGATATGGCCGACCTAGCGCACGTGAGACAACACTGTAAAACTTTGTATAAAAAAAAAACTACTCTAAAATAGAGAAGAAAAGTCAGGGTTACTGTAGCAAACAGATCAATTTTTCAGAAAAAAACATTGTATGGATGAACTGTAGCAGGTACTCTACGGAGTTGCTGTTGATAGAAATAAATCTAAAATTAATTTTATTGCACCATAATTTTGTTTGTATGTGATTTTTGTAAATGTATATAGTAGATTTGAAATTTATAAATTAATTTAAGACATTTTAACCTTAATCATAGGACGCCGATAACTGTCACACGTGTGGTACAATGGACACCCGACCACACGAGTCGTGTTGTCGTACCCAGGAAACAACCAACACGACTCTGTGTGGGCGAATATTAGAACCGCCTACACATACGGGTGCAGCTACTTCATGCCACACGTCGAACCAACAACAACAACTCACGCTCACCCTACACGTGTGGCACGAAGCATTTTCGCCCTGATAATTTTTTATGGGAACTTTAGTTACCCGGGATGGCAACTTTAGAGTAAAGCATGGCAACTTCTCTATTGCGTTTTTTTTTTGTTTTCGTTCGGGTTAACTATAGTTTCCATGTCTAAATAGCAATAGTTGTCATGTGTGACCAAACCATAGTTACCGTGTGTGATTAACTAGGTGTCACGTGTGGTCAAACCATAGTTGTCATATATGGTCAAACATAGTCGCCATGTGTAATTAACTAGTTGCCACATATGCACACTAGTAGTTGTCGTCTATCACCGTGTGAGCGTCGTGTGGGCGAAAGAGCAGTTTCGCCCACACGTTCGGGCGAGCGTCCTGTGTGCCGTTCGAGCGAGGAGCGCCCACACGTGTGGCACTAAGTGATAACGCCCACACGATGATGGGTGCTTACGTGACTCTCCGCCCAGATGACAATTGCTTCAAAATTCGTGCAAATGGATCGAACGGCATCAAATGCGTGTGGGCGTGTTAATAAGTGTCACACGTGTGGACGTTATCATTTGAGTAATCATATGGATGTGGAGGAGGGAAGTTAGGGCACTATAGCTTACCTAACTGCTCTCCTTCATGTTAGAGGATTCAGTTCCCCTTTTGTGTGTGCAGTAATAACTTTGCTTATGTTTCCCTAACTTTTTTTTGCTTCTGTTGGCTTTCTACGCGCTAGCTACTATCTTTTGTCTAATAAAAACTAGTTACTTTTTCCTTCAGATTTTTTCTAAGTTCAAATATTAAGATTCACAGGACCTTACAAACGCATTCATACATGTTTTTACAATTAATGTCATGGGGTGCCGAAGTCTTCATTCTCATCCATCCATCTATAGCGCGCCATGAGCGTAGTTTCATTTGTAAGGGCATATTTCTCCCTAAGTGGTTTTGGTAATTGATGACAATGCATTTGCGGACTAATCGTGTGCATTGAGCGTTTCAGATATCTCATGTCTAGGCACAAGACGATTCAGTGCCCCTCAGAGCCTATCGAAGACGGCGTTTCTCTATGGTTCTTTTCGGTGGATTTGAGTCGCAGGAAAGCCGTACTATTAAGAGGGGGTCTCCTTCGAAAAGGTTAGGGTGGAATCATCACGTACACATCTATTCCTTTGCACCACCTTTCCTTGCTTCTTTGGAGCACCGGTTGTTCCCCTTGTTGCTGCGAAGATGAAGGCATCCTAGTGCTACTGGTCTGCGACATGCGGTAGTACTGCTCAAGGGAGCAGTAGTACCGCAGCTGGCCACGGTAGTACCGCCCCAGGTAGCGGTAGTACTGCAGGTGCGGTAGTACCGCTCCTAGCATGCAGTAGTACCGTGTCCTCTAACCCAGCACCGTGGCGTGAGCGCATGTAGGGGCAGAAGTAATTTTTTACTTCCACACCCTATGCGGTAGTACCGCTCCCTGTGAGTTGTAGTACCGTGCCGGATTTTTGCATTGACCAAAACTCAGCAGAAGTAGCCATGGATGTAATTTTATTAGTCTGTGCCTTCCCAGCCTAGGATGAGCTCTGACTTGCGGTAATACCGCACGGGCGCACGGTAGTACCGCTCCGGCGGTTCTACCGCTCGTTGCCTTGATCAACAGAGCCTCACCTGGCTTCTGTCGCGCGAGCGGTAGTACCGCACCTCCCAGCGGTAGTATCGCGAGCCCGTGCGGTAGTACCACTTGGATATGCGGTAGTACCGCATCTCGCGGGCTGAGTAGGTGGGTAACGGTTGGTTTTGTCCTCTCACTATATAAGGGGGTTCTTCTTCCCAAGTAGACTATCTCTTCCTTCCCCAAAGCTCCATTGTTGCTCAAAGCTTCATTTTCGCCTGATCTCTCTCCCTAGTCAGTCAAACTTGTTGATTTTCTAGAGATTGGTTGAGAAGGCCCCGATCTACACTTCCACCAAGAGAAATTTGATTCCCCTCACTAATCCCTTGCGAATCTTATTACTCTTGGGTGTTTGAGCACCCTAGGTGGTTGAGGTCACCGCGGAGCCATATTCTATTGTGGTGAAGCTTCGTGGTGTCATTGGGAGCCTCTAATTAAGTTGTGGAGATTGCCCCAACCTTGTTTGTAAAGGTTCAGTCGCCGCCTCCAAGGGCACCAATAGTGGAATCACGGCATCTTGCATTGTGTAAGGGTGTGAGAAGAATACGGTGGCCCTAGTGGCTTCTTGGGGAGCATTGTCCCTCCACACCGCTCCAACGAAGATGTACTTCCCCTCAAAGGGAAGGAACTTCGGTAACACATCATCGTCTCCTCCGGCTCCAGTCTTTGTTATCTCTTACCTTTACGTGTGCAAGCTTATATTGTGTTGTACCTCTTGCTTGCTTGTGTGCTTGTTGTTGTTGCATCATATAGGTTGCTCACCTAGTTGCATATCTAGACAACTACTTTGATGCAAAGTTTAAATTGGTAAAGAAAAGCTAAAAATTGTTAGTTGCCTATTCACCCACTCCCTCCTCTAGTCAACTATATCGACCCTTTCAATTGGTATCAGAGCCTCATCTCTTTATTAAGGACTTTGACGTCCAAAGAGTATGGTTGACACCGTAGACAGTGGGGAGGAGCACCCCGGTGTAATTTCGTCCTCATCTACGGCCGATGGGGGGACCTCGGTCTCTCGTCAGGAGTTCAATGTGGCCTTGGACACATTGAAAACCTCCATGACGGCCGAGGTCAAAGGCATGCTTAAGAATTTTCTTGATGGTCTTAAATTATCCACCGCACCATTGGAAGTGGTCGGTCCCACTAACAAGATGACGGATGCTAACTCCGACAAGGGGGGAGCTACTAGTGACAATGTTCCTTTATCTAGTGGTAGGAGTGGAAATGGCATCTTTGCCCATGTTGAACCTCCACTTACTTATGGAGGACCGGTTCCTTCCACTCATTTGAATCATGTTGGTCCTGCTCCTAAACTTGTGAAAAATGAGGATTTTGCCTCTTGGGTCTATCGCTTTAAACGTCATTTGAATCATAGTTCTACTAACCTTTGGAGAATTATTGACCAAGGTTTCTACCCGCATGACCCAAGCAACTTCACTCCTAGAGAAGCCTCGGGTCATCAATTCAACGAGTCCGCTCTTTGCATTCTCCAAGAGACCATCCCTCCCGAAGATATTGCGCATCTCCGACCTTTCACCATGGCCAAGGAAGCATGGCAACATGTTGTTTTCATTTAGAAGGGAAGCACAAGCATTCAACGCTCCAACTATGAAGTGGTTCAAGATGAAGCCGATGAGTTTGCAATGAATGAATAGGAAGAACCGCGTGAGATTTATCGGAGATTAACTACTCTCGCGGTCTCACTCCGAGATCATGGGAGTAAGGATAGGATGACAATTGGATCAAGCGCAAGTTTCTCAAGGCCATGATGCCTTACCATAAGGACATGTCCTTCGTCATCCGTTAAAGGCCGGACTTCCACACCTTGTCCGCAAGTGAAGTGTTGGATGAGTTTGTGGCAATGAGGATCTTAGACAAGACCGCCAACAATGCAGTGTTGCGTTCCCAACACACTAAGAAGCCCAACCTTGCCTTGAAGGCCAAGGCTAGTGTGGAAGAAGAGGATGAAGAGGAATAAGAGGAGAGTAACCCCGAAGATACAAAATATGCTTATCATGAGCACATGGCTCTCGCTTCAAGGCAATTTTGGAGCAAGAAGAACTCAAGGCCCAACTTCAACAAGAACAACTCAAGTGGCACCAAGGGCAAGCAACGTGTGAGGACTTGCTATAATTGTGGCAATGTGAGCCACTTTGTTGCGGAGTGCCCATATGAGAGAGGGAAGACAATGGTGGCAAGCTTATCCGAAAAGACAAGGCCAAGTCCTTCCCCAACAAGAACAACTTCACCAAGAAGACTCCTCCCAAGGGGTTGGTGGCACAAGAAGGGTACAATGAGGATGATGATGATGATGAAGACGGTGAGACAGTTTCCATGGCCTCCATTGCCATTGCAACAACTCCTGGGTGTCCCTCTTCGACTCACCCAACGAGAACATCACCACCAAGTGCCTCATGGCCAAAGCCACCAACAAGGTAACCCCCAACATCAAAACCACCATCACTTCTAATCCTTCTTTGACGGATTGCATTGATGAAAGTGAGGGGTCCAATGAGGAAGAAAATGAATTTGAGTCCTTTATGAGTAAGCTCAAGGGTAAATCCAAGAAGCACTTTGTTGCTCTCTTGGAACAACTTGGTGAAGCCAATGACCTGATCGAGGCTCACGAAGACACCATCTCTAAGATGAAAGGGCATAGTCATGACTATGCCGATGAGATATCGGATCTCTCTAATGCGCTTGAGGAGGAGTGTGTTCATCGTTTGGCTCTTGAGGAGACACACAACGATGAGCATGCTAAATTAAAGAAAGATCTTGATCATGCTCTTGTTGTATCTCGTGTGCTCAATTCCGAGAAGGCCAAACTTGGGGTTGATCTTGCTAGACTCAAGGAGGAGTTTGATATACTTGACAAGGCTCACAAGGCCTTGAAGGCTGCTCATGCTAACCTCAAAGAGTCTCATGATCAACTCCATGTGAAGCTAACCAAGGAAAAAGCCACTTTTCCTCATATGGTGTTAATTGATAATGCAAATGCTACTAACCCGTGTTGTGAGCATGTGCATCTTGTGGAGGAAAATGCTAAGTTGAAGGAGCAACTTGAGAAAGGCCTTGTGTCTTGCATACAAGGTGAGAAGAACCTCAACGACCTTTTGAGCAATCAAAAGGAAGTTGTGGCCAAGGCGGGAATTGGGTTTGCACCCAAGTCCAAGAACAAGAAGAAGAATGACAAGGCCAAGTGACCTCCTCCTCTCAAGCAAACTTTTGTGAAGGAGGGAGAGGGTGCTTCTAAGGAGAAGAAGAACAATGAGAAGGACGGTGGTATCAAGAAGGGCAATGCCACTCCTTCCAACAAAGTCGGCGACTTTAACCCTTCTTATGTGTTATGCCGTGCTAGTGATGGGCATGTTTATGCTAAATTTGTTGGTTATCCTTATGAGTGCATTGAATGGTCTATTTGGGTTCCTAAGACCCTTGTAACTAACATCAAAGGACCCATTACAAAATGGGTACCTAAAACCAAGCATTGATCTCTTGTAGGTGTTTGCTTCCAGTGGGGGATCATGGTTGCTCGATAGTGGAGCCACAAATCATATGACCAGAAGCAAGGACTTGGTGGTGGATGTGCATAAGATTTCATCTATGCCCATCAATGTCGAGTGGGGTGATGCCTCGTCTTCTAAGGTATTGGGTCTTGGCAAGGTTGTCATTTCTCATGATCTCACGATCGAGAAAGTCATGCTTGTTGAGTCCCTTGCATACAATTTACTTTTCGTTCGTCAACTCGCACTCATGGGCTTTGCCACTTTCTTTGATATTGATACCATGGCCCTCTTGTGGAGCAAGACTCTTAAAGTAGCCTTTGTTAGGCATGTCGAGAACGGTCTTTATGTGATTAACTTTTCGGAGCGACCCACTAAGACCGCGACATGCCTAATGGCTAAAGTTGATGTGGGATGGCTTTGGCATCGCCATTTAGCCCATGTCAATATGAGATCTTTGCAAAGTCTTCTCAAGGGGGACCATGTCCATGGACTAACAAATGTTAGCTTTGCCAAAAGATCGTGCTTGCAGTGCTTGTATTGAAGGAAAGCTACATGAGAAGGCTCACCCTCCTACTACTATCATATACTCGAAGAGGCCCTTGGAGCTTCTTCACTTGGATCTCTTTGGACCTCCATCCTTTGGTAGTATTGGGGGTAGAAAGTCAATTGCTTGGTGATTGTGGATGATTATTCAAGATACACTTGGGTATATTTCTTCAAGAGGAAGAGTGAGACCCAACAAACCGTCATCGACTTTGCAAATGAAGATCAATGTCAACACAATGCAAAGATCTTGATGATAAGAAGTCGCCACGGCATCGAGTTCAAGAACTACACCTTGGATGAGTTTCTTAGTGATGATGGGATCAAGCATCAATATTTCGCACCTTACACTCCTCAACAAAATGGTGTAGCAGAGAGGAGGAATCGGACGTTGATGGATGCGGCAAGGATCATGATGGCGGAGTTCAAGTCTCCATACAAATTTTGGGCCGAAGCCATGCATCAACACCGCGTGTCATGCATCCAATCGGCTCTACCTCCGCAAAGGCTTGAACAAGACTCCATATGAGATACTCACCGATAACAAGCCCAATCTCAAGTACTTCCGAATGTTTGGGTGTAAGTGTTTCATTCTTAAGAAAGGTGTTCGTTTGTCTAAATTTGAGGCTAGAGCTCATGAGGGCATATTTGTTGGTTATGCTACAAACTCTCATGCTTCCCGTGTCCTCAATAAGCCCATGGGACTTATTGACACTACTGCATGATGCTGCTAACGTGACACTACGACCAGAGACCCTTCAAGAAACTGTGTGCGATGCAATAATCTCAAACGGTGTTGTATGAAAACCGTCAGAAATGTATAAAATGTTTGCGATGACGGATGCATCAAACACGGTTCAGGTTTTAGTTGCGTGTGCGATGAAGGGCATACGGTTCAGTTCAATTAACTGTTTGCGATGAGGAGGAACAAAAGAAACGGGCAGCCAGATGAAGGCATGCGTGATACACAGTATATGGTTCACTCGGATGAACTGTTCGTGATTAGGCAACACAAAAGAAACGGTCAGCCGGATCAAGGTGTGTGTGATTGAGGGCATATGCTTCAGAAGGATTAACTGTTTGTGATTAGGCAACAGAACAAAAATGGGCCAGCCAGATCAAAGTGTCTGCAATTGATGGTATACACTTCACATGGATGAACTGTTTGCGATTAGCCACAACAAACTAAAACAGTTAGATAGATCAACGTGTGTGCGATAGACGGACACACACATTCTAATTAAAAGAACCGTGTGCGATGGTGCTGACATTGCCTATTTTGCGGTGCACCCTATGGTGCAAACACCACGTACGTGGCCGAGAAGGCGTACGTGCCCACGTTACGCCTTCCGGGAATAGTGCC
The DNA here is from genome assembly GCF_056163025.1 of Triticum urartu. Classification (NCBI taxonomy): domain Eukaryota; kingdom Viridiplantae; phylum Streptophyta; class Magnoliopsida; order Poales; family Poaceae; genus Triticum; species Triticum urartu. The sequence goes on along the minus strand of NC_141877.1, from coordinate 416,099,225 downwards.
GCACTTATAACCGTCAGTAAATTTTGAGCATGCGTCCCGTCACATCCCAAATTGCAAACCTGTTCACACCGATCAAAACCTAAACGGTTTCCCACTTAGGAGCGTATTACTACTCGGTTATAAATACTACTACTCCAAGATGACTACACATTCCTCCTCAACTCCTCATCCACAAAAAGTCAAAAACAAACAAGTCATTCATCATTGTTAACTTGCGTCCGCCATGGCTAGCGTGAGTTCTGGGTCAAGAGATTGCCATCAGGGAGAGGCGAGCCTGGAAGCGGAAGCACGAGAGATGTTTCGCCTTGCCGCGAAAGCAGCCAACATGTCCTGCCTCACGACCGTAGCAGCAGAGAGGTCCCGCCGTGTTGCCGAAGCAGCACGGAGGACCCGCCGCGGCGTCGATGCAGCAGACTGGTCCGGCCGTGCTGCGGAAGCAGAAGAGATGTCCTGCCGTGCCACGAATGCAGCAGAGATGTCCTCCCGTGCCACGACGGCTTAGGAAAATGTCTCGCAGGCAGGCGACGACTCTTATAGGCGCATGCGTTCCCTCGTCCTTAGGTAGATGGATCAGATCTCCAGGTGGGCGAGGTTGCAGGATGACCTGAAAGCCTCGTTTGAACAGTCTACTGACGTCATCCGGCAACTAAATGAGAGCAATGCAAAGCTCCGGGCCGAGCGCGACCTGCTGAGGGCGAAGATCGTCGGAAGTGCGGAGCAGCAGGAGCAGACCACTGCCTTGTTGAAGAGGACCGCGTCATCGTCGAGAAATTTATGGACGAGAATGCCATGCTGTGCATCGAGTGCAGAAGGTTGGTGGAGGAATCCGTGGATGCTCTCAACCAGCAGCTTGAGGACAAGAAAGAGCTCGTCGTCGCCCGCCGCGGAGACTAGTTCCCGCGGCCTGCAGCAACGCATCAAGAAAGTAGAGATCAGTGAGCCAGATCGTTGTCTTCCTTCTTCTTTTTCCCTTGTGTATATCAGGCGTTGTCGCATGTGGCTTTTTTAATTATGTTTATAAATATGTAAGACAATTATTATCCAATGTCATCGTCCTTATATTCATTATACTTGCTATAAGTCGCAGTCGATGCTATATAGGTCCGTCGGATCTTACATCAAGATCCGTGCAAAACTTTCTTTTCAGATTTTCATTTTTCTCTTTTAAATCTCAGTCCAGTGAGACATATGCCACCACGCCGTAGAACAGGTGCTCGAGCGCCATTAAGACATTGGGAGGGAGGTGTGTGGTGGGTAGCGGTCAAAGGGCTCTCCTCCCGATGAGCACACTCAGGGGTCTGATCGCACGCCTCCCATACTCAAATAGCTACCCCGCACGGCACCTCCTAGCCAATAAAAAAGGGACGCGTGGCCACACGTAATTGGTAAGTCGAACGCCCACGGTTTCAATAATACTTGTGTTTCTGATTTGTAACATGACAACACTTGTTCCAAAATAACTTTGTTGATTGTTAATGTGTGCGCCTTCGCAAATCGGACAGAAAAATTACCACAACATGTTGGTGCCATGTCATGAGACCATGCCAAGTTTCATGATTTTCAGGCGTGTTTTGGAATTACAGAAATTAAAGAACCAAGTTTCTCAATCTTTCCGGCAGAGCCACGACGCCCAGATGTTTGAATTTCACTCCCATCTCTTGCATGGGACCTAGAAATTCACCCAAGGGCACACATGTGATTTTCCAAACAACTTTGGTGCACTAGAGCATGTGCTTGTAGTTCAAATTTGAATTATGCACATTAAATGCCCAGAAACTCAATTAATTTATAAAAAGGCCAAATGAATCCGGAATAATTCCAAAATTTAGCACGGTACTTCTATTTGGTCTAATCTGGCTGTGTAAAAAATTAAGTCGGGAGAAGGCAGTGTATGTATGTCGTTTCGCACACGGAGGTGACACGTTCCCTCTCGGAACCACGAGCCTTCTTGAAGGAAGCTCCAGTTTGCAAGAAGTTTACACCAAAGCTTGTCCCAATTCGGCCAAAAAAATTACCACAGCATGTTGGTGCCATGTCATGAGACCATGCCAAGTTTCATGATTTTCAGGCGTGTTTTGGAACTACAGGAATTAGAAAACCAAGTTTCTCAATCTTTCCAGCCGAGCCACGACACCCACATGTTTGAATTTCAGTCACATCTCTTGCATGGGACTTAGAAATTCATGCAAGGACACGCATGTGATTTTTCAAACAACTTTGATGCACTGGAGCCTGTGCTTGTAGTTCAAATTTGAATTATGCACATTAAATGCCCAGAAACTCAATTAATGTATATAAAAGGCCAAACGAACCCGTAATAATTCCAAAATTTAGCACGGTACTTCTATTTGGTCTAATCTGGCTGTGTAAAAAAATTAAGGCGGAAGAAGCCAGTGTACGTATGTCGTTTCACACACGGAGGTGACACGTTCCCTCTCGGAGCCACGAGCCTTCTTGAGGGAGTATGAGATGAGCTTTCACGATTCACTTTATCATTATCATGGCAATACCTAGATCTATCCTTGTTTTTATGCCTAGCTAGGGGCGTTAAACGATAACGCCTGTTGGGAGGCAACCCAATTTTATTTTTATTCCTGTTTAGTAATAAATAATTTATCCAGCCTCTGTTTTGGTTGTATTTTTTGTATTTAAGTAGTTTTTGTGCCAAGTAGAATCGTTGGGAAGACTTGGGGAAAGTCTTTTTGATCTTGATGTAAAAAACAGAAACTTTAGCGCTCATGAGATTTGCTGTCATTTTTTACTGGAGAGTGATATTTAGTTAATTCTTTTTGCAGATGATTAATAGATAAATTCCTCATGTTCAGAAATTTATTTTAGAATTTTTGGGGTTTCAGAAGTATTCGAAACCTACATATTACTACAGACTGTTCTGTTTTTGACAGATTCTGTTTTTCGTGTGTTGTTTGCTTATTTTGATGAATCTATGGTTAGTAATAGAGTTTATGGACCATAGAAAAGTTGGAATGCAGTAGGTTTAATACCAATATAAATAAAGAATGAGTTCATTACAGTACCTTTAAGTGGTGATTTGTTTTCTTTTACTAAGGGAGCTCACGAAGATTTTCTTTTCAGTTTTGTGTTGTGAAGTTTTCAAGTTTTGGGTAAAGATTTGATGGATTATGGAACAAGGAGTGGCAAGAGCCTAAGCTTGGGGATGCCCGAGGCACCCCAAGGTAAAATCCAAGGACAACCAAAAACCTAAGCTTGGGGATGCCCCGGAAGGCATCCCCTCTTTCGTCTTCGTCCATCGGTAACTTTACTTGGAGCTATATTTTTATTCGTCACATGATATGTGTTTTGCTTGGAGCGTCTTGTATGATTTGAGTCTTTGCTTTTTAGTTTACCACAATTATCCTTGTTGTACACACCTTTTGGGAGAGACACACATGAATTGGAATTTATTAGAATACTCCATGTGCTTCACTTATATCTTTTGAGTTGGATAATTTTTGCTCTAGTGCTTTGCTTATATCTTTTAGAGCACGGCGGTGGTTCTATTTTATAGAAATAATTTATCTCTCATGCTTCACTTATATCATTTTAAGAGTCCTTTAGAACAGCATGGTAATTCACTTTGGTTATAATTTTTAAATGCTAAGAGAAGTTGGATGCTTGATAGATGGTTTTGAGATATAAAGGTGGTAATATTAGAGGTGTGCTAGTTGAGTAATTGTAAAATTGATGAATACTTGTGTTGAAGTTGGCAAGTCCCGTATCATGCACGTATGGTAAATGTTATGTGACAAATTTGAAGCATGGGGCGTTCTTTGATTGATTTCCTTATGAGTGGCGGTCGGGGACGAGCGATGGTCTTTTCCTACCAATCTATCCCCCTAGGAGCATGCACGTAATGCTTGGTTTTGATGACTTGTAGATTTTTGCAATAAGTATGTGAGTTCTTTATGACTAATGTTGAGTCCATGGATTATACGCAATCTCACCCTTCCATCATTGCTAACCTCTTCGGTACCGTGCATTGCCCTTTCCCACCTTGAGAGTTGGTGCAAACTTCGCCGGTGCATCCAAACCCCGTGATATGATATGCTCTATCACACATAAGCCTCCTTATATCTTCCTCAAAATAGCCACCATACCTACCTATTATGGCATTTCCATAGCCATTCCGAGATATATTGCCATGCAACTTTCCATCGTTCCATTTATTATGACACGCATCATCATTGTCATATTGCTTTGCATGATCATGTAGTTGACATCGTATTTGTGGCAAAGCCATCGTTCATAATTTTTCATACATGTCACTCTTGATTCATCGCAATCCCGGTACACCGCCGGAGGCATTCACATAGAGTCATATTTTGTTCCAAGTATTGAGTTGTAATTTTTGAGTTGTAAGTAAAAAGAAGTGTGATGATCATCATTATTAGAGCATTGTCCCAGTGAGGAAAGGATGATGGAGACTATGATTCCCCCACAAGTCAGGATGAGACTCCGAACGAAAAAAAGAAAAAAAGAGGCCAAAAGAAAAAAAGAAGGCCCAAATAAAAAAATGAGAGAAAAAGAGAGAAGGGACAATGTTACTATCCTTTTTCCACACTTGTGCTTCAAAGTAGCACCATGATCTTCATGATAGAGAGTCTCTTATTTTGTCACTTTCATATACTAGTGGGAATTTTTCATTATAGAACTTGGCTTGTATATTCCAATGATGGGCGTCCTCAAATGCCCTAGGTCTTCGTGAGCAAGCGAGTTGGATGCACACCCACTTAGTTTCTTTGATGAGCTTTCATATATTTATAGCTCTAGTGCATCTGTTGCATGGCAATCCCTACTCCTTGCATTGACATCAATCGGTGGGCATCTTCATAGCCCATTGATTAGCCGCGTCAATGTGAGACTTTCTCCTTTTTGTCTTCTCACACAACCTCAATCATCATATTCTATTCCACCCATAGTGCTATGTCCATGGCTCGCGCTCATATATTGCGTAGAAGTTGACAAAGTTTGAAAAGGCTAAGTATGAAACAATTGCTAGGCTTGTCATCGGGGTTGTGCATGATGAGAGCATTTTGTGTGACGAAAATGAAGCATGGACAAACTATATGACTTTGTAGGGATAAGTTTTCTTTGGCTATGGTATTTTGATAAGACATAATTGCTTGATTAGCATACTTGGAGTATTACTATTTTTATGTCAACAATAAACTTTTATCTTGAATCTTTTGGATCTGAACATTCATGCCGCAATAGAGAAAAATACATTGAAGAATATTCTAGAAAGCATTCCACATCAAAAATTCTGTTTTTATCATTTACCTACTCGAGGAAGAGAAGGAATTAAGCTTGGGGATGCTTGATACGTCTCCAACGTATCTATAATTTTTGATTGTTCCATGCTATTATATTATATGTTTTGGATGTTAATGGGCTTTATTTTACACTTTTATATTATTTTTGGGACTAACCTATTAACCGGAGGCCCAGCCCAAATTGCTGCTTTTTTGCCTATTTCAGTGTTTCGCAGAAAAGGAATATCAAACGGAGTCCAAAAGGAATGAAACCTTCGGGAGCGTGATTTTTGGAACAAACGTGATTCAGAGGACTTGGAGTGGACGTAAAGCAACCAACGAGGTGGCCACGAGGCAGGGGGCGCACCTACCGCCCCGGGCATGCCCTCCCCCCTCGTGGGCCCCTCGTGGCTCCACCGACCTACTTCTTCCTCCTATATATACCTACGTACCCCCAAACCATCGATGAGCACCACGAAACCCTATTTCCACCGCCGCAACCTTCTGTACCCAAGAGATCCCATCTTGGTGACTTTTCCGGAGCTCCGACGGAGGGGGCATTGATCACGGAGGGCCTCTACATCAACTCCATGGCCCCTTCGATGATGTGTGAGTAGTTTACCTCAGACCTTCGGGTCCATAGTTAGTAGCTAGATGGCTTCTTCTCTCTCTTTGGATCTCAATACAAAGTTCTCCTCGATCTTCTTGGAGATCTATTCGATGTAACTCTTTTTGCGGTGTGTTTGTCGAGATCCCATGAATTGTGGGTTTATGATAAAGATTATCTATGAACAATATTTGAATCTTCTCTGAATTCTTTTATGTATGATTGGTTATCTTTGCAAGTTTCCTCGAATTATCAGTTTGGTTTGGCCTACCAGATTGATCTTTCTTGCAATGGGAGAAGTGCTTAGCTTTGGGTTCAATCTTGCGGTGCTCGATCCTAGTGACAGAAAGGGAAACGACACGTACTGTATTGTTTCCATCGAGGATAAAAAGATGGGGTTTATATCATATTGCATGAGTTTATCCCTCTACATCATGTCATCTTGCTTAAAGCATTACTCTATTCTTATGAACTTAATACTCTAGATGCATGCTGGATAGCAGTCGATGTGTGGAGTAATAGTAGTAGATACAGGAAGGAGTCGGTCTACTTGTTATGGACGTGATGCCTATATACATGATCATACCTAGATATTCTCATAACTATGCTCAATTCTATCAATTGCTCGACAGTAATTTGTTCACCCACCATAATACTTATGCTATCTTGAGAGAAGCCACTAGTGAAACCTATGGCCCCTGGGTCTATTCTCCATCATATAAGTTTCCAATCTATTTTATTTTGCAATCTTTACTTTCAATCTATATCATAAAAATACCAAAAATATTTATCTTATTATTATTATCTCTATCAGATCTCACTCTTGCAAGTGCCGTGAAGGGATTGGCAACCCCTTTATCGCGTTGGTTGCGAGGTTCTTATTTGTTTGTGTAGGTACGAGGTGACTCGCGCGTGGTCTCCTACTGGATTGATACCTTGGTTCTCAAAAATTGAGGGAAATACTTACGCTGCTTTGCTGCATCACCCTTTCCTCTTCAAGGGAAAACCAACACATGCTCAAGAGGTAGCATGGAGCGACACCTTCCACCAAAATCACTGCCCCCTCCTCCAATTAAGCGTCGCCCACAGCCATTTTACACGCAGTATAACATGGAGCTGAGTAGCATGCGGCCGCACGCGCGAACGAGGTCGCTATGGCTGACATGCGTGTCGACCGCCAGATCTTGGAGGAGCACCTCATCTTCGAGGCCACCGTCAACACCGCCGCGCGGTTGTCTACTTTAAAATACAGTTCGTGATGTTTTCTTGAGGCCACCGCTAGTGCCTTCTTGTGATTTTTCATTTGTAGTTAATATGCAATCTGATGTTCAGTTAATAGTTTGGTCCTCTGAAATGTAATGTTCAGTTAACACTTTGGTCCAACAATTACTACATTTCGTAGTACTGTTCTCAAGCATTCTTTGTTTTGTTAACTGTCTTATCTTCTAGTACATGTTTCTATTCTGCAACGTCGTGCTCAGTTAACTATTTTGGTTCATTTGGTCTGTTGTCCATTTAACTGTTTGGTTCAATTCTGCAATTTGATTTTCATTTGCTGTGGGTACAATTTTGTAGTTGTTATGCATGTGACACCAATCGAATTTGGCTGTACTCAATACATATTCTACTGATAGTATGGCAACTCTCAGTTAACCTGATCAAGATCTTCCTTATGTGTGTTGCAGGGAAACAATGGGAGACACTGCGGTTTACCATCGAGGTTTGTTCAAGCAGGGTCCTTTGGCTAATAGCACATTATTGTGCAGTTGCAGGAATCATTCTAATATTTAGGTTTCTTACAATTTGGTCTTGCACATGTAGGTCCTGCTGTCAGAGGCTTAGACCCACTGTTCGACCCATTTTGCATATGGGGAAATGAGATTTCCATGAATATCAGTCAAGTCAAGAAACTCAGAAAGATTGTTAGGATGAAGAAACTTGCGACAAATAACAGCAAGATCTTGTTTACACAATGAAGAAGACATCAGTCAACTATAGGATGGTACCAACTCTTTTACCTTGTTTTTACCCCTTGTGCCATTTCAAAATTTACAATAGCGATTTATGCATAGCTTTGTTTTCAGTACTTTTCAAAGCAGTTCAACGATGATTACCTCTCAAACCACCTGCATGGTCAAGAGGCGAGGATGGTATTCATTCAACACCCATGGTACAATATTGAAGTCTTGCTGAAGAGGACAAAGGTTGGGCGGGCAATTATCCATAGCCACTGGCCTAAAGTTGCAAGGACATTCAACATCACTGAAGGCTCAATATTTGCCTTCCACTTCTGTAGTTTCCCAGATGAGATTCATCTGTCTATTTACCATGTATGATGCTACTTTCCAAAGGTTTTTGATGCTGCATGTGAAACTTGGTGTTGTTGTGTAATGGCGTAACTGAGTGCCGAAGCTATCTGATGTAATTCGATTATGAAATCCTGGTTGCTTTTATATGGATATGAAATATCTGGCGTGTTTTATAAGAAATGTCAGTTTGATTAGTATATGGATTATCAATAGTAGGATAATTACCATGATTATTGGGGTTTTCTATTGCAAACGGTTACTCAGACGACACCATGGGCGATGAACTCAAACAACCCGCACAGTTTCTAGAAAGCAGGCGTGTTCGATCAACTAACAATCACACATGGCTTCCAGCAGTGAACTGTTTCCGTTAGGCCACCTTGCACAAACGTTTCCACACAAAGAACTGTGTGGGATGTACATACCTACGGAAATTATTTTCTGGGATTCACCGTGTGGGATGTACATACCTACGGAAATGATTTCTGGGATTCACCGTGTGGGGTGTACATACCTACGGAAATGATTTCTGGGATTCACCATGTGGGATGTACATACCTACCGAAATGATTTCTGGGTTTCACCGTGTGGGATGTACATACCTACGAAAATGATTTCTGGGATTCACCGTGTGGGATGTACATACCTACGAAAATGATTTCTGGGATTCACCGTGTGGGATGTACATACCTACAGAAATGATTTCTGGGATTCGCCGTGTGGGATGTACATTGTCGGTGTCAAAACCGGCGGATCTTGGGTAGGGGGTCCCGAACTGTGCGTCTAAGGCGGATGGTAATAGGAGGCAGGGGACACGATGTTTTACCCAGGTTCGGGCCCTCTTTATGGAGGTAAAACCCTATGTCCTGCTTGATTTATTCTTGATAATATGAGTAGTACAAGAGTTGATCTACCACGAGATCGGAGAGGCTAAACCCTAGAAGCTAGCCTATGGTATGATTGTATGTTGTCCTACGGACTAAAACCCTCCGGTTTATATAGATACCGGAGGAGGCTAGGGTTACACAAGGTTGGTTACAAAGGAGGAGATATGCATATCCGTATTGCCTAGCTTGCCTTCCACGCCAAGTAGAGTTCCATCTGGACACGAGGCGAAGTCTTCAATCTTGTATCTTCATAGTCCAACAGTCCGGCCAAAGGATATAGTCCGGCTGTCCGGAGACCCACTAATACAGGACTCCCTCAGTAGCCCCTGAACCAGGCTTCAATGATGATGAGTCCATCGCGCAGTGTTGTCTTCGGCATTGCAAGGCGGGTTCCTCCTCCGAATACACCATGGAAGAGTTTGAATACAAGGATAGTGTCCGACCCTGCAAAATAAGTTCCACATACCACCGTAGAGAGAATAATATTTCCACAAATCTAATCTGCTGACACGTTTTGGCAGCATGACCTCACGCCATAGCCCGGTAATTATTTGAACCGTTTTTCTTTAACCAGCCCCGCACATAACGCGTGGCGGTTTCTTGACACGTCTTATCAAAGCAGAGATCGTGCTCCCCTTATTACGGGATTCTCATTAATACGGACGTGGGTAACCCAACCATGCCTAGGACTCTTAGATTTTAGGCAAGTCCCAAACGACCACGAGGAGGACGATTGATATTCACCCTCTTTATAAAGGGACAAGACTTTTACTTTTTTCCCTCCCATGCTCAATCGAATCCTTCCCCTGCCTCGAGTTCTAACACCCAAAGCCCATGTCAGGTGCTTCGGACCTTCAATCATGTCCGAATCCATCCTTCAAGGCTGGTGGATGCCCTCCTCCGTCACGGAGGAGGACATCAAGAAGTTGAGGGAGGCCAGATATCTGACCGCCGAAATTTCGCATAGACTGCCCGCCCGAGGGCAGGTCGTCCCTACTCTTGAACCCAATGAGAGCGTTGTGTTCGTCTCCCACTTCCTCCGAGGACTAGGCCTCGCTTTGGATCGCTTTGTTAGGGGTCTCATGTTCAATTACGTGCTGGATTTTCATGATCTGGCCCCGGATTCCCTTCTTCATGTCTCGTCATTTATTGTCGTGTGTGAGGCCTTCCTCCGCATTACCCCTCACTTTGGCTTGTGGCTCAAGACCTTCGATGTGAAGCCGAAGATGGTCGAGGGACAGTACGCAGCATGCAGAGGTGCTTTAATAAGCAAAATTGTTGATGCTCCATGGCCAAAGGGTTCCTTTCCAGAGGTGTCCGGATTGTGGCAACAGGAGTGGTTTTACGCCACAGCTCCCCGAAGTGCCAAGTGGGTAGCTGCCCCCACCTTTCGCTCGGGCCCTGTCGTGGTTCTAAGTCTGACAGTGATGTAGGGGGGTAAGTATGGAGAGGCAAGATCTTAGCTATGGAGAAGTTGTAAGAACGCAAGGTTTACGAGTTCAGGCCCTTCTCGGAGGAAGTAATAGCCCTACATCTCGGAGCCCGGAGGCGGTCGACTGGATTATGTGAGTATGAGTTACAGAGGTGCGAACCCTTGTCTCGAAGGAGGGGGTGGCTTATATAGAGTGCGCCAGGACCCCGGCCAACCCACGTTACGAAGGGTTCAATGTACATTAAGGCAGGGCGTTACTGATAACGCTAGTAATAAAGTGCTATGATGACCATAAAAGCTACTTAATGACCGACCGTTAGCGTGCGGAGTGACTTTAGGTCTCCTGGCCGTCGAGTGGTTGGATCTTGGTCGAGTGATTGCTTCTTGGTCGAGTGTCTTCGAGTCTGTCGAGTGGAACACCTCCAAGTCGATTGAAAGGTGATTTCTTCTAGAGATGTCCTTGGGTAGGGTAGTTAGGACAGGTCCGTGACCCTACCCTAGGTACATAGCTTCATCATTAGCCCCCGAATGGATCGAGGTTTGAGTGGGGAAGGAGTTGAGGACTTCTCCGACTTGTTTTCCATGCCGTGAGCATATCTTGTTTCGGATCAACGGACCTGAGTGATGACAGCAACTTCCTTTTCAGTCGCCTTGATCCATTCTTAATTCTTCGTCGAGTGAGTTTCTTCACTTGTAAGGCTCCGAGTGACGGTGCGGAGGAGATCTTTGGTCTGATAAGTTGTTTGCTGCCCGCGGATTTCGTGGGATCCGAATTTTGGGAAGCGCGCGGGACGGGGGAGGCCGCAGTAATCGGATGGGATAGAGCGGAGCTGCCTCGATCCCCGTGCCACCTTTTTTGCCACGTATCGCTCGCGTGGTCGTTACGGGATTTGACAGAGCCATCTGGGCCTACCTGTCAGCCACTCGGAAGCGGCCTCATATAAGGCGTTGGACCGGAGTCTCCCGAACAGTGCGCCCCATTACCTCTTCTCCTCCTCACGCCTCTCCGTTGTGCTCGCTCTCGCCCCAGCGCCACCGCACCACACGCGTCTCGCCAACGACAATGGTGAAGGAGAAGACCGCGGCTCTGGAGCGGGCAAAGAAGGCGACGGCGAGGTAGAAGGGGAAGGCGACGAGCCGGAGCGGATCTTCCTCGTGGACTGGCCTACCGAAGGGTTGGATCCAGGGCGACTGGATCCACTCGAGGATCTCCCAAGAAGACCTCGACGACCTGGCCGAGGGAGGGCTGATCCCCTACGACTCGGCACGGCTTCCGGGGAAGGAATCCGAGCCGCAACCCCGGGAGGGTGAGCGCGTTCTTCTTGCCACCCACGTCGACCGTGGGTTTTCCTTGCCTCCTCATCCTTTCTTCCGAGGGTTTCTGAACTTCTTTGGGGCTCAACTCCACCATTTTACCCCCAACTCAATCGTTTATCTTGCCGTGTTCATTTCCTTGTGTGAGAACTTCCTGGGTTGTCGGCCCCACTGGGGTCTTTTCAAGCATATTTTCACTTGTCGCTCCCAGACGGTGAAAAAAGCTAATCCGAGTGACGAGAGGACCCAAGTGATCCAGATGTGTGGGGGTCTTGGTATCCAGACGAGGGGGAAAAGCTCCTTTCCAGCCATGATTCTTCCCGACTCAGTTCGCGGATGGCAGTCGACTTGGTTCTACTGTAAAGACCAGTCGACGCCAGGGCAATCGACTGGCCTTCCTCCCTTTACCATGGATCGAGTGGAAAAACCCTCCCCTTTGAAGGTGCTCCCGGAGGAGAAGGCGCACGTGAAGGTGTTGGTCAACCGAGTGGTCCAACTTATTCGTGACGGGGTCACTGGTATGGATCTCTTGGAGGTCTTCCTTCAGCGGCGCATCCAGCCTCTCCAATCCCGAGACCATCCGATGTGGATGTATTCGGGTCTTGAAGACTCCACTCGGATCCACCCGGAGGAGGTCGACGACGACATACTGGAGAAGTGGCTGTCGAGCATTACCGGGAATAAGGACAATCCAAGAGGAGCCAGGAGAGTTCCCCCATTCGACCAGTCGCATGCACCAGAGCAGGTCTGATTCTGAGTTTTTGCTCGTAATCTGAATTCACTCGCACAGCTATCTGTATTGCGTCGACTGACTTTGTCCTCCCTGCTTTCTTTCAGGCCATTATTGAAATGTATTTGATGCCCAACGGGGCGCAAGAGCAAGCTCTGGAAGGCGAGGTGAGTGGTGGCGAAAGTGTCGAGTGGACTTCCGATGGTGAAGGGGATGGAGGAAGCGACGACTCAAGTGATGGGGAAGAAGTCGAGTCGCCTCCTCGCATAGAGAGACGATCCAAGCTTGACCAAGATCGGCCGAGTGCCCGCGACAAGGCAACTGCTCAGGCTGGTCAGTCTTCGAAGCGTCCTCAGATCTCTTCACCAACCACGACTGAGGAGGCGCCAAAGCACCTCAAAGTTGCAGAGCCGAAGACTCAGAAGGCGCTGCCGAAGATCAAGATCGATATCCCTGTCGCCTCCGCGTGAGTGTCTCTCCTTGAATTCACTCAACGCTCTGCGCTGTTTGTTTTTCTTGTTTTAACTGGACGAACTTTGGAATTGTCAGCGCTGCCACTTCCGGGACCTTAGCTTACAGGGATGATGATGAGGTGATGGAGGATGCGGTCACTTCTAATCCGGGTATGACTTCTGCCATACTGTCTTTGTTCAGTCGATTCAACTGCAATGTGCACCATTGGGTGACGTGATTTTGGCAATTGAACTTTGCACAGCTCCCAACATTATTGACCTCCCTGATGATGATGAAGAGCCCGAGAGGCCTTTGACGAGGAAGAATAGGCGAGCTCCTGCAAGCGAGGTGCCACAGTCGACGCCGAGGGCGGAACCAGTCGTTCAGGACACTGGTGACGTCAATCGGGGTTTTGTTACCTTCGCCGAGCCCCTGTCGAGTGCCTTGCCTTCTTCGTCAGCTGCTCAGGCCCCTGTCGACCCGCCTACAGTTTTTGCGACCCATCATGTCCCAGAGGACAAGGTGAATGCTGCTAGGGAAGCCATACGCCAGGCGGGCATTATGATGGAGAAGATGAAGACAGTGCGGGACGCCAGCCAAGCCGCCTATGATGCCAGCTCGGCTCTCCAAAGCAACGTTCAGGTTAGTCGGCTATCTGAAGATTCTTTCCGAAAATCTTTGCATCTGTACACCCACTGGGTGCGTCGATTGAAGTTTTGGACTAGTGGGGGCACGCTGAGTGCACCTACTGGGTGTAGTCCCCGAGGCTACGGTGGACTGCTGGCAGTCGACTGTAGTCTTTGTATTTTGTCGAGTAAAAACCGAACTGGTAGTTTGTTTCTTCCGCTCGATCCGGTCGAGTGGAATCAGAACCGGTGGGGGCACGCAAAGTGCACCCACTGGGTGTAGTCCCCGAGACCGCGGTCAACTGCTGGCAGTCGACTGTGGTCTGAGTTCTACTTTGTCTCTCTTTTTTTGAACTCGACTCCGGCGGACCGGTCGAGTGGAATCAGAACCGGTGGGGCACGCAAAGTGCACCCACTGGGTGTAGTCCCCGAGACTATGGTGGACTGCGGGCAGTCGACTGTAGTCTTAGTACTTAATGTCTTTAAAGTTTTTTGCTGTGGAATAATTTCTCCCCTTTGATTTCAGAAATCTTGTGATCTTGGAGCTCGCTTCGCTGATTTGGAGGGGCAGCAGATTCAACTGAAACTTGACTTGGAGCTGGCCAGGACAGAGCTGCAGAAGGTCAGAGACGGCGCCGCTGGTAAGACAAGTTTGTCGACTGGTTAGTTTTAGGCTCGAGCACCCTTCTGCTATTTCTGAATCAATCATCATTTCTTTGCAGAAAAACTGAGAGAAGCTTTGGCGAAAAATGATCAGGATTTGGCTGCTGCCCAGAAGGAGGCTGACGACAGGACCGCTCTGGCCGAACAGAAGCTGGCTTCAGTCGGCCAGTTGGAAGAAGAGAATACCAGGCTGAAGACCGCTCTGAATGACTCCAACAAGGAGTGCACGCGCTGGAAGAAGGCGAATCCGTTCAACGCGAGAAAATGGAAGGCATTGCTCATAGGAGGGATGACCTGGAGAGCTATCTGAGGAGTCTTGCCAAGAAGTTGTACATCAAGCTTGAAGGTGCACATTCTGTTCCGACTGATTTTTTTTGTGTTGACTCAGTGTATGAAAATTGACTTATCCTTGGATCGTGAATGCAGAGTTTTGCCAGAACTTTTAAGAGGAGACTGGGCGGATCGAACCAGGTTTGGATCCAATCAACTCTCCCATGAAAGATGAAACTGCCATGAATCTGCTCCGACTGGAATCTCGCATCGACGGTGCCGTGGATTACCTGGCTCGACTGAAGGTCGCCATGTCACGGATCGACCCGGCACTTTGGCCAGAGGCTACGCTCCAACACGATCTTGAGTCTCTGATGACTCGACTTAACGGAATCCCTGACCGAGTGCAGGAGTGGAAGAAGTCTTCTGCTCGGTGTGGCGCTGATGTGGCTCTGTCCTTGGTTCGTGTCCACTGCAAGAAGGTGCGACAAGACAAGCTGGCCGCAATCAAGGTCGCCAACACCCAGAAGCATGACTTCTGAACTTTCATGGAGACTTTCATAGCTGCCGCCACTCGGATTGCCGATGGCGTCGACCTGGATGAGTTCGTCGAGCCTGCCAGCCCTCCTCCCGCGGAGTGAACAAACTCTTATGTCCCACCTTAAATTTTCCTCGGAATGCCGAGTGTTTTTTGTAACCGTTAAACTTTTTCGGACTGCATGCCCGAGTACTTCGATCTGTGATCCGGAACTTTTAGAATTTATTTGAACTTGGTTTACCGTTGAATATCTTTATGAATCTCCTGCCGAGTGAACCCATTCTTCATTCGAGACAACTTTCTGTATTCGCAGCGCAGCCCCGAAGGAGAGGGAAGTAGTCGACCCATGTCTTGTATTTGTGGCGAAGCTCCCCAGGGGAAGGCGGTGGTCGACCCACACCCTGTTACTGTAGAGTGGGGCGGAGCGCACATTGTATTTGTGGCGAAGCTCTCTAGGAGAAGGTGGCGGTCGACCCACACCCTGTTACTGCAGAGTGGGACGGAGCGCACATTGTATTTGTGGCAAAGCTCTCCAGGAGAAGGTGGCAATCGACCTACCCCTCGTTACTGCAGAGTGGGACAGAGCGCACATTGTATTTGTGGCGAAGCTCTCCAGGAGAAGGTGGCGGTCGACTTGCCCCTCGTCATCCTTGAGGATTGAGATGTGTTTCGTACTTAGGCGAGTACTGGACTGCAGCTAAGCCCCCGAGTGGGAGGATTTCTCTCCACTCGGTAGGATTTTTTCAAACTTAGTCGAGTGCCGGACTGCAGCTAAGTCTTCTAGTGAGAGAACTTAGGCGAGTACTGGACTGCAGCTAAGCCCCCGAGTGGGAGGATTGCTCTCCACTCGGTAGGATTTTTCAAACTTAGGCGAGTGCCTGACTGCAGCTAAGTCTCTAAGTGGGAGAACTTAGGCGAGTACTGGACTGCAGCTAAGCCCCCGAGTGGGAGGATAGCTCTCCACTCGGTAGGATTTTTCAAACTTAGGCGAGTGCCTGACTGCAGCTAAGTCTCTGAGTAGGAGAACTTAGGCGAGTACTGGACTGCAGCTAAGCCCCCGAGTGGGAGGATTGCTCTCCACTCGGTAGGATTTTTCAAACTTAGGCGAGTGCCTGACTGCAGCTAAGTCTTTAAGTGGGAGAACTTAGGCGAGTACTGGACTGCAGCTAAGCCCCCGAGTGGGAGGATTGCTCTTCACTTGGTAGGATTTTTCAAACTTAGGCGAGTGCCTGACTGCAGCTAAGTCTCTAAGTGGGAGAACTTAGGCGAGTACTGGACTGCAGCTAAGCCCCCGAGTGGGAGGACTGCTCTCCACTCGGTAGGATTTTTCAAACTTAGGCGAGTGCCTGACTGCAGCTAAGTCTCTAAGTGGGAGAACTTAGGCGAGTACTGGACTGCAGCTAAGCCTCTTAGTGGGAGGATTGCTCTCCACTCGGTAGGATTTTTCAAACTTAGGCGAAATGGATTCGCAGCTAAGCCCCCGAGTGGGAGGCTAGCTCGCCACTCGGTAGGAAACTGTTTTTACAAACTTAGGCGAAGCGGATTCACAGCTAAGCCACCCACTGGGGGATTTCTTACGCAAACAAAAACAATAATAATCATTGGGAAAATTATAACGCTCTTGTCTTTGATAAATAAACTACAGGAGTTTTTCTTATTACATCTCATCCGAGTGAGAATTCAAGTATAAAAGGGGCGGAGTAGCTCCGCATTCCAGGCTCGTGGCTCATCAATCTGGCGATCGACATTGTAGAGGTGGTATGCTCCATTGTGGAGGACTCTGGTGACTATGAAGGGGCCTTCCCAAGTAGGAGCGAGCTTGTGTGGTTTCTGCTGATCCACTCGGAGGACTAAGTCTCCTTCTTGGAAGGCTCGGCTCTTCACGTTTCTGGCATGGAATCGACGCAAGTCTTGTTGATAGATGGTCGATCGAATCAAGGCCATTTCTCTCTCTTCTTCTAGGAGGTCGACTGCATCTCGCTAGGCTTGTTCTGCTTCATCTTCAGAGTAGAGCTCGACTCGGGGAGCGTTGTGAAGCAGGTCACTCGGTAAGACTGCCTCGGCTCCGTAGACCAGAAAGAATGGGGTTCTTCCGGTCGATCGGTTTGGGGTTGTCCTCAATCCCCAAAGGACTGATGGAAGCTCGTCGACCCATGCACCTGCTGCGTGCTTGAGATCGTGCATCAATCGGGGTTTCAGTCCTTTGAGAATTAGGCCATTTGCCCTTTCTGCTTGCCCATTCGACTGGGGGTGAGCGACCGAAGCATAGTCGACCCGAGTGCCCTGAGAGGCGCATAAGGCCCTGAACTCGTCGGAATCGAAATTTGACCCATTGTCCGTGATGATACTGTGCGGAACTCCATATCTGAATATCAACTCTCTGATGAAACTGATAGCGGTGCAAGCATCGAGATTCTTGATAGGCTTGGCTTCAATCCATTTGGTGAACTTGTCGACTGCTACCAGCACATGAGTGAAGCCGCTCCTGCCTGTTCTCAGTGGCCCAACCATGTCCAGCCCCCAAACAGCGAAGGGCCAGACGAGTGGAATGGTTTTCAGGGCTGATGCGGGCTTGTGCGGCATATTGGAGTAATACTAACACCCTTCACATTTGTTGACTATCTCTTTTGCCATCTCATTGGCCCTTGGCCAGTAGAACCCCGTTCGGTATGCTTTAGCCACAATGGTCCGAGAGGACGCATGATGACCACAGGTCCCCGAGTGGATATCGTTAAGGATCATCTGACCTTCTTCTGGTGTAATACACTTCTGGCCGACCCCAGTCGTGCTTTCTCTATATAACTGTCCCTTTATGACTGTAAAGGCCTTGGATCGACGGACGATCTGTCAAGCCTCTTCTTCGTCTTCTGGGAGTTCTTTCCTTAGGATGTACGTGATGTACGGTTCTGTCCAGACGGGAGTGATAACCAACACTTCCATGATCAGATCGACCACAGCTGGAACTTCAACTTCAGTCGGATCCATGGCGCTTTTTGGCTGCGGGGCCTCTTCAGTGAAGGGATCCTCCTGGACTGATGGTGTGTGGATGTGTTCCAAAAACACATTGCTGGGAATGGCTTCTCTTTTGGAACCTATTTTTGCCAAATCATCAGCTGCTTGATTTTTTAGTCGGGGTATGTGATGAAGCTCTAACCCCTCAAACTTCTTCTCCAGCTTTCTCACCGCATTTCAATAACCAGTCATGGCTGGACTTCTGACATCCCATTCCTTCATCACCTGATTAACCACCAAATCTGAGTCGCCATAGACCATGAGGCGACGGACGCCTAGTGAGATGGCCATGCGCAACCCATATAAAAGTGCTTCATATTCTGCCTCGTTATTGGAGGAATCAAAGTGGATTTGAAGAACATATCTGAGTTTATCTCCTCTGGGGGAGACCAACACCAGTCTGGCACCGGAACCACCCAGCATCTTGGAGCCGTCGAAGAACATAGTCCAATGCTCCGAGTGAATCTGATTCGGCAGCTGTTGTTCAATCCACTCGGCGACGAAATCTGCGATTGCCTGGGACTTGATAGCTTTCTTTGCCTCAAACTTGATATCTAGGGGAAGGAGTTCAATCGCCCATTTTGCCACTCGACCAGTTGCATCCCTATTATGCAGGATCTCTGACAATGGAGCGTCGCTGACGACTGTAATGGAATGATCAGAGAAGTAATGAGCAACTTTCTTTGTGGTCATATAAATCCCATATACAAGCTTCTGATAGTGAGGATATCTTTGCTTCGATGGGGTCAAGACTTCAGAAATATAATATACTGGGCGCTGAACTTTGAAGGTTTTCCCTTCTTCTTCCCGCTCGACCATAAGTACCGTACTGACGACTTGTCCTGCGGCTGCGATGTAAAGCAGCAAAGGCTCTTTGCTGATTGGGGCAGCAAGCACAGGCTGGGTGGAGAGCAGAGCTTTGAGCTCTGCAAACGCTGCATCAGCTTCAGGAGTCCACTCAAACTTGTCGGACTTTTTCATCAATCGGTAAAGAGGCAATGCCTTTTCACCGAGATGAGATATGAATCGACTTAGGGCGGCCAAGCAACCAGTAAGCTTCTGGACATCGTGCACTCGCACAGGGCTTTTCATTCGGAGTATAGTGCCAACTTTTTCTGGATTGGCGTCGATTCCCCGTTTGGAAACAAGAAAACCGAGTAACTTTCCGCCAGGGACTCCGAATGTACACTTTGATGGATTAAGCTTGATATCATACCTCCTGAGGTTGGCAAAGGTTTCAGCAAGGTAAGTCAGTAGGTCGGAACCCTTCCATGACTTGACCACAATATCATCCATGTATGCTTCCATGTTCCGACTGATTTGAGTGAGTAAACACTTCTGAATCATCCTCATGAATGTGGCTCCGGCATTCTTGAGGCCGAACGGCATGGTAACATAATAGAAGCACCCGAATGGAGTGATGAAAGCTGTCTTGATCTCGTCAGGCCCATACATACGGATCTGATGGTACCCGGAATAGGCGTCTAAGAAAGACAGTAGCTCACATCCCACAGTCGAGTCGACTATCTGGTCGATGCGGGGGAGAGGAAAATGATCTTTCGGGCAGGCCCGATTGATATGTTTAAAGTCAATGCACATGCGAAGTGACTTGTCCTTCTTGGGGACCATGACAACGTTGGCGAGCCACTCGGAGTGGTAGATTTCTCGGATGAACTCCGCTGCTAAGAGCCGAGCCACCTCCTCGCCAATAGCCTTTCTCTTTTGGACGGCGGACCGTCGGAGATGTTCCTTGACAGGTTTTACTTTTGAGTCGACTCTCAGGCGATGCTCAGCCAGCTCCCTGGGAACACCTGGCATGTCAGAAGGCTTCCATGCAAAAATGTCCCAGTTCTCACGGAGGAACTGGATGAGCGCTTCTTCCTATTTGGAGTCGAGTGTTGTCGAGATATGAGTTGGAGCGGCACTGGGATCGGTCGGGTGGATGTGAGCTATCTTCGTATCACCAGTCGACTGAAAAGCTGATTCTGTAGCGGGCTTCTTGGCTCGCAACAAATCACTCGGGTCTGCAGTCTTCTGGTATTCCCGTAACTCCACCATTGCCATCTGTGTGTCGGCGATCTTCGAACCTTTCTTAAAACATTCTTCCGCTTTCTTCCGATTGCCCGTAATGGTGATCACACCTTTGGGGCCAGACATCTTCAATTTGAGATACACGTAACATGGTTGGGCCATGAAGCATGCATAAGCCGGCCTGCCCAAAATAGCGTGATAGGCACTCTGGAAGTCTACAACTTCAAATGTCAACTTTTCTTTGCGGTAATTCTTGGAATCACCGAAAACCACATCAAGAGCAATCTGGCCGAGTGATTCAGCCTTCTTCCCAGGAATGACTCCATGGAAACTCATGTTGCTGGCACTGAGTCTGGACATCGGAATGCCCATCCCTTTCAACGTCTCAGCGTATAATATGTTCAAACCACTGCCACCATCCATTAGGACTTTGGTCAGTCGAGTGCCTTCAACAACTGGGTCGACCACCAAAGCTTGCCTCCCAGGGGTGGCGATGTGCGTTGGGTGGTCGGACTGGTCGAATGTTATGGCAGTCTGAGACCATTTCAGGTAACTAGGTGTCGCCGGAGCGACCATATTCACCTCTCGGTTAATAACTTTCATTCGACTTTTGCTCTCAACATCAGCAAAAATCATCAGGGTGGAATTGACTTGAGGGTATCCGTCGTCACTGTCTTCTTTGTCCTCGACCTTGTCTGACTCCTTTTCCTTACCCTTGGGCTGCTTGCCCTGGAACTGCTGGATCAAGAGTCGACACTGCCGAGTGGTATGTTTAGGGTAAATGAAATTACCCTCTTCATCTTTCTTTGTGTGGACGAGACATGGTAAGTCCAACACATCATTTCCCTCCTAGTCTTTAACCTTTTTGGGGTTCCAAGGCCCTTTAGGTTTCCCTTTAGACTTTCCTTGGGCCAAAGCTAAGGCTTCCCCGGGAGCCGCCGGCTCGGCTTTCCGCTTCTATTTCCGATTGGAATTGCCTCCGGTTTCTTGGGCGACTGACTTGAGCTTGCCACTCCTGAGTCGATCCTCATCTTCACCATTAGCGTACTTGGTGGCGATCTCTATCGGATTTCGGGTTCCGGCAGACCCTTGGGGTTCGAACACTGGGGTGCGCGCGGAGATTTCGCCTCCTACCTACCTGCACCCCTCCGCCTCGCTAAGATCTAAGCTATGGAAAGAACAACACGAGAGACACAGGGTTTATACTGGTTCGGGCCACCGTTGTGATGTAATACCCTACTCCAGTGTGTGGTGTGGTGGATTGCCTCTTGGGCTGATGATGATGAACAATACAAGGAAGAACTGCCTCGCGAGGGTCTATTCTTGGCTGGGGGGATGAACTGCTGGGAAGAGTTCAGTCACCCTTCCCTCTCTCTCTCTGGCTGCTTCTCCGAAAAACTCCTCCCTTCTTTGGTGGGTGGCTGGTCCTATTTATAGAGGCCCTGGTCCTCTTCCCAAATATCGAGCGGGAAGGGAGCCAACAATGGCGGGCTAATTTGAAAGGGGACAGCCGGTACCAGCTATCCTGACAAAAGTAGTCTTCGCCTGCACAAAGCTCTGGCGGTGACGCCGTCTTGGGCTCCACGGTGACCTCCACCTTGCAGTCCTTCTGGTCTTGGTCTTGTTGCACCAAAATGGCAACCTTTGCCTGATGCCTCAATACCCCGCGGCTGCGCTTGCCCCGTTTGCACCAAAGAGGAAAGGAGGACGCTGCGCGGGCTGGCACCCGCCTGGTGCCCTGAGTCGTCATGGCTTGCGTCACGGGCACCTCGTGAGGTACCCCGCCTTGATCTCTCCGCCTCCTCGCGAGCCAGCCTAATGAGGCCGTGCCTGAGGAAGCTCCGCGTCGTCCGCCCCACGAGGCTTGGCCCCTCGCGAGGGTCTTGGGTCTGTGTTGGTGAAGATGGGCCATGCTGGGCCCCCCTTTGAGCCAATGCCGCAGGCCACAGGTAGGCGAGTCTGGGGACCCCCGTTCCCAGAACGCCAACAGTAGCCCCCGGGCCCAAGGCGCGCCCGGACTTGGCCGTGCAGGGAGGCGGAAGGGCAAGAGCGAAGCGCCGCGGGCCCTATCAGCCTGCGGCCTTGGACGCCGCGTGGCGGTTGACTGGACGTGGGCGCCTCCACTTCCCCATGGCGCCTCGGCAACTGCACGGATTGGACAAGTTCCTGCATGCAAAGCGGGTCATGATTACCTGCGATCCTGGGGGCCGTCGGTTGGCCCTCGCCAGCTATAAGTACTGATCAATGCGCGACCTTCCAGTTCATCTCCCCTTGCTTCTCCTTCTTCTTCATGGCCCCGTCGAGGAGGTTCTCGGCCACGGAGAAGGGGAAGGCTTGCCAGGTTGAGCATGCTTCTCCCCCGCCCAAGCGCGGCCGAGGCGCCCTCGCAAACATCCTATGGCCGCCACGGCAGCTCCCCAAGGCCGCGGAGACGCTTTCCAGCACGGTGACGGGCGGATTGCTGCGGCCGGGGGGTGCGCTCCGGTCGCGCGTCCCCCTAGGCCGCGCTTTCGTGTTGCAGAGGTGCTGTCGGAGTTCGTCGTGTGGTCGGCGGAGCCGACTAGCACCCGGCTTCCACTTCCTCGCTTCCTCCTCGGCGAGCTCCCGGTCGGCGCCCCGGGCGGCCTCTGGCTTCAGGCCGACGGCTGTTGTAGCCCGGCCTCATGGGCTTCACTGGAGGTCTCCGCAGCCGGGAGCCTGGCCCTGGCCCGCGGTTGGCAGACGTTTGCCAGTGCGCGTGGCCTAGGCCGTCGGTGCACCCTGCACTTCAAGTTTGACGGCGATGCCACCCTCTACGTGAGGGTGTTTGGGGAAGATGGTCGCCGCACAGGGTGCTACCCCGAGGACGACCACCGCGGCCGGGAACCCAGCTCCGGCGATGACGAAGAGGACAGCGCTCGCGCGACTGGCGGCGTTCGGGGTTCCCCAAGCTTCTCCGGTTCTTCTTCAAGCGGCGACTCCTCCAGCGGTGGCCGCGGTCAGCCTCCACGCCGTCGTATCTGCTTGGGAGGTGGTAGCGTGTCCGCCCGCCGTCGCGCCTCGGTGAAGCATGGGAGGGAGTCTGCCTGAGCCCCGGAGGCAGCTCGAGTCTTCCTTGCAGGCCGATGTGAGGCGAGCGGCACCTTATTTGTTCTCTCTTTTCCTTTTTCCTGCACAAAAAGACAGTAGTGTGGAGCCCTGCGGGGGCGTGTTTGGGTTATTGCTGTTAATCATCGTTTTGCTTCCGTTACCGTGCCTTCCGGCTACGTGCCCGCGCGTGGATAGTTCCCGGCCCCAGCCGTGGGGGGGCGACCGACCCAGGCCCTGTGTTCGTGTCGCGGTGCCCGTGGGGCACGGACTGGAGGGGTGCTCCTGTGATGGACCCAGGTCGAGAACCCTTTGACGACTAGGACAGGAACACTCGCGAGGGCGCCCGGCTGCCCCCTCCCTCGCGAGGCCTTGCATAAAAGAAATCGAGGCAGGAGAGCGAAAAGCCGAAGAACCACAAGCCAAAGACGGCAACATCTTCAATAAAACTTCGAATGAGAAGGAACAAGCCAACTGCGGAAAGCAAATGAAAAGCCGCGTCCGGTACCTAATCTAGTCTTCGATGTCTTCTCACCAGCGCGGAGCTAAGTGCTGCCACTGGGCATGGGAGGGAGCCCCAGGGCCTGAGGCCGGCGCTCCTGAGACTCTGGGGCGTGTACAGCCCCAACTCATTATTATGTGAGAGTGTCACGGGCGGCGAGCTTCACAGGCGTTGGCCTTCTTCACAGGCTCCGGGCCTTTTCCAAAACGCGATAGCTTCACAGGCATTCGCATTCTTCACAGGCCCCGGGCCTTTTCCAAAACGCGATAGCTTCACAGGCATTCGCCTTCTTCACAGGCTCTGGGCCTTTTCCAAAACGCGATAGCTTCACAGGCATTCGCCTTCTTCACAGGCTCTGGGCCTTTTCCAAAACGCGATAGCTTCATAGGCATTCCCCTTCTTCACAGGCTCCGGGCCTTTTCCAAAACGCGATAGCTTCACAGGC
The DNA here is from genome assembly GCF_056163025.1 of Triticum urartu. Classification (NCBI taxonomy): domain Eukaryota; kingdom Viridiplantae; phylum Streptophyta; class Magnoliopsida; order Poales; family Poaceae; genus Triticum; species Triticum urartu. The sequence continues at coordinate 416,075,070 of NC_141877.1, read as the reverse complement.
ATTCGCCTTCTTCACAGGCTCCGGGCCTTTTCCAAAACGCGATAGCTTCACAGGCATTCGCCTTCTTCACAGGCTCCGGGCCTTTTCCAAAACGCGATAGCTTCACAGGCATTCGCCTTCTTCACAGGCTCCAGGCCTTTTCCAAAACGCGATAGCTTCACAGGCATTCACCTTCTTCACAGGCTCCGGGCCTTTTTAGGGGTAGAACCTCCGAAGATGCTGGATGTTCCATGCGTTCTGGACTGGCACCCCCTCCTGAGTCTCCAAGCGCGCGAAGCCGGGCCTGGAAACATGAACAACTTTGAACGGGCCCTCCCACATGGGAGAGAGCTTGTGCAGCCCCTCCCTGGAGAGAACCCGCCTGAGCACGAGGTCGCCTACCTCGAGAGTTCTGGGGCGGATGTTGCGGCAGTGATATCGCCGCAACGCTTGTTGGTACTGAAGGAAATATGCCCTAGAGGCAATAATAAAGTTATTATTTATTTCCTTATATCATGATAAATGTTTATTATTCATGCTAGAGTTGTATTAACCGGAAACAAAATACATGTGTGAATACATAGACAAACTTAGTGTCACTAGTATGCCTCTACTTGACTAGCTCGTTAATCAAAGATGGTTATGTTTCCTAACCATGAACAAGGTGTTTTTATTTGATTAACGAGGTCACATCATTAGTTGAATGATTTGATTGACATGACCCATTTCATTAGCTTAGCACCCGATCGTTTAGTATGTTGCTATTGCTTTCTTCATGACTTATACATGTTCCTATGACTATGAGATTATGCAACTCCCGTTTACCGGAGGAACGCTTTGTGTGCTACCAAACGTCACAACGTTACTGGGTGATTATAAAGGAGCTCTACAGGTGTCTCCAAAGGTAGATGTTGGGTTGGCGTATTTCGAGATTAGGATTTGTCACTCCGATTGTCGGAGAGGTATCTCTAGGCCCTCTCGGCAATGCACATCACATAAGCCTTGCAAGCATTACAACTAATATGTTAGTTGTGAGATGATGTATTATGGAACGAGTAAAGAGACTTGCCGGTAACGAGATTGAACTAGGTATTGGATACCGACGATCGAATCTTGGGCAAGTAACATATCGATGACAAAGGGAACAACGTATATTGTTATGCGGTCTGACCGACAAAGATCTTCGTAGAATATGTAGGAGCCAATATGGGCATCCAGGTCCCGCTATTGGTTATTGATCGGAGACGTGTCTCGGTCATGTCTACATTGTTCTCGAACCGTAGGGTCCGCACGCTTAACGTTACGATGACAGTTATTATGAGTTTATGCATTTTGATGTACCGAAGTTAGTTCGGAGTCCCGGATGTGATCACGGACATGACGAGGAGTCTCGAAATGGTCGAGACATAAAGATTGATATATTGGAAGCCTATGTTTGGATATAGGAAGTGTTCTGGGTGAAATCAAGATTTTACCGGAGTACCGGGAGGTTACCGGAACCCCCCGGGAGCTATATGGGCCTTAGTGGGCTTTAGTGGAAAGGAGAAAGGGGCAGACCAAGGTGGCCGCGCGCCTCCCCCTTCCCTAGTCCTATTAGGACTAGGAGAGGTGGCCGGCCCCCTCTCTCTCTTTCCCCCCCTCAAGGAGTCCTATTCCAACTAGGATTGGGGGGAATCCTACTCCCAGAGGGAGTAGGACTCTCCTGGCGCGCCCCCCTTGGCCGGCCAGCCCCTCCCCTTGGATCCTTTATATACGGAGGCAGGGGGGCACCTCTAGACACACAAGTTGATCCTTGAGATCGTTCCTTAGCCGTGTGCGGTGCCCCCTGCCACCATATTCCACCTCGATCATATTGTAGCGGTGCTTAGGCGAAGCCCTGCGACAGTAGAACGTCAAGATCGTCACCACACCGTCGTGCTGACAGAACTCCTCCCCGACGCTTTGCTGGATCGGAGCCCGGGGATCGTCATCGAGCTGTACGTGTGCTAAGAACTCGGAGGTGCCGGAGTAACGGTGCTTGGATCGGTCAGATCGGGAAGACGTACGACTACTTCCTCTATGTTGCGTCAACGCTTCCGCAGTCGGTCTGCGTAGGTACGTATACAACACTCTCCCCTCTTGTTGCTATGCATCACCATGATCTTGCGTGTGCGTAGGAATTTTTTTGAAATTACTGCGTTCCCAACAGTGGCATCTGAGCCTAGGTTTTATGGTTTGATGTTATATGCACGAGTAGAACACAAGTGAGTTGTGGGAGATATAAGTCATACTGCCTACCAGCATGTCATACTTTGGTTCGGCGGTATTGTTGGACGAGACGACCCGGACCGACATTACGCGTACGCTTACGCGAGACCGGTTCTCCCGACGTGCTTTGCACATAGGTGGCTTGCGGGCGACAGTCTCTCCAACTTTAGTTGAACCAAGTGTGGCTACGCCCGGTCCTTGCAAAGGTTAAAACGGAGTCTATTTGACAAACTATCGTTGTGGTTTTGATGCGTAGGTGAGATTGGTTCTTGCTTAAGCCCGTAGCAGCCACGTAAAACTTGCAACAACAAAGTAGAGGACGTCCAACTTGTTTTTATAGGGCATGTTGTGATGTGATATGGTCAAGGCATGATACTGAATTTTATTGTATGAGATGATCATGTTTTGTAACCGAGTTATCGGCAACTGGTAGGAGCCATATGGTTGTCGCTTTATTGTATGCAATGCAATCGCGATGTAATGCTTTACTTTATCACTAAACAGTAGCGATAGTCGTGGAAGCATAAGATTGGCGAGACGACAACGATGCTACGATGGAGATCAAGGTGTCGCACCGGTGACGATGGTGATCATGACGGTGCTCCGGAGATGGAGATCACAAGCACAAGATGATGATGGCCATATCATATCACTTATATTGATTGCATGTGATGTTTATCTTTTTATGCATCTTATCTTGCTTTGATTGACGGTAGCATTATAAGATGATCTCTCACTAAATTATCAAGAAGTGTTCTCCCTGAGTATGCACTGTTGCCAAAGTTCATCGTGCCCAGACACCACGTGATGATCGGGTGTGATAAGCTCTACGTCCATCTACAACGGGTGCAAGCCAGTTTTGCACACGCAGAATACTCAGGTTAAACTTGACGAGCCTAGCATATGCAGATATGGCCTCGGAACACAGGGACCGAAAGGTCGAGCGTGAATCATATAGTAGATATGATCAACATAACGATGTTCACCATTGAAAACTACTCCATCTCACGTGATGATCGGTTATGGTTTAGTTGATTTGGATCACGTGATCACTTAGAGGATTAGAGGGATGTCTATCTAAGTGGGAGTTCTTAAGTAATTTGATTAATTGAACTTAAACTTATCATGAACTTAGTACCTGATAGTATCTTGCTTGTTTATGTTCATTGTAGATAGATGGCTCGTGCTGTTGTTCCGTTGAATTTTAATGCGTTCCTTGAGAAAGCAAAGTTGAAAGATGATGGTAGCAATTACACGGACTGGGTCCGTAACTTGAGGATTATCCTCATTGCTACTCAGAAGAATTACGTCCTGGAAGCACCGCTGGGTGCTAGGCCTGCTGCTGGAGCAACACCAGATGTTATGAACGTCTGGCAGAGCAAAGCTGATGACTACTCGATAGTTCAGTGTGCCATGCTTTACGGCTTAGAATCGGGACTTCAACGACGTTTTGAACGTCATGGAGCATATGAGATGTTCCAGGAGTTGAAGTTAATATTTCAAGCAAATGCCCGGATTGAGAGATATGAAGTCTCCAATAAGTTCTATAGCTACAAGATGGAGGAGAACAGTTCTGTCAGTGAGCATATACTCAAAATGTCTGGGTATAATAATCACTTGATTCAGATGGGAGTTAATCTTCCAGATGATTGCGTCATTGACAGAATTCTCCAATCACTGCCACCAAGCTACAAGAGCTTCGTGATGAACTATAATATGCAAGGGATGAACAAGACTATTCCCGAGCTCTTCGCAATGCTGAAAGCTGCGGAGGTAGAAATCAAGAAGGAGCATCAAGTATTGATGGTTAACAAGACCACTAGTTTCAAGAAAAAGGGCAAAGGGAAGAAGAAGGGGAACTTCAAGAAGAACGGCAAGCTAGTTGCTGCTCAGGAGAAGAAACCCAAGTCTGGACCTAAGCCTGAAACTGAGTGCTTCTACTGCAAGCAGACTGGTCACTGGAAGCGGAACTGCCCCAAGTATTTGACGGATAAGAAGGATGGCAAGGTGAACAAAGGTATATGTGATATACATGTTATTGATGTGTACCTTACTAGAGCTCGCAGTAGCACCTGGGTATTTGATATTGGTTATGTTGCTAATATTTGCAACTCGAAACAGGGACTACGGATTAAGCGAACACTGGCGAAGGACGAGGTGACGATGCGCGTGGGAAACGGTTCCAAAGTCGTTGTGATCGCGGTCGGCATGCTACCTCTACATCTACCTTCGGGATTAGTATTAGACCTAAATAATTGTTATTTGGTGCTAGCGTTGAGCATGAACATTATATATGGATCTTGTTTAATGCGAGACGGTTATTCATTTAAATCAGAGAATAATGGTTGTTCTATTTATATGAGTAATATCTTTTATGGTCATGCACCCTTGAAGAGTGGTCTATTCTTATTGAATCTCGATAGTAGTAATACACATATTCATAATGTTGAAGCCAAAAGATGCAGAGTTGATAATGATAGTGCAACTTATTTGTGGCACTGCCGTTTAGGTCATATCGGTGTAAAGCGCATGAAGAAACTCCATACTGATGGACTTTTGGAACCACTTGATTATGAATCACTTGGTACTTGCGAACCGTGCCTCTTGGGCAAGATGACTAAAACACCATTCTCCGGTACTATGGAGAGAGCAACATATTTGTTGGAAATCATACATACAGATGTATGTGGTCCGATGAATATTGAGGCTCGTGGCGGATATCGTTATTTTCTCACCTTCACAGATGACTTAAGCAGATATGGGTATATCTACTTAATGAAACATAAGTCTAAAACATTTGAAAAGTTCAAAGAATTTCATAGTGAAGTTGAAAATCATCGTAACAAGAAAATAAAGTTTCTACGATCTGATTGTGGAGGAGAATATTTGAGTTACGAGTTTGGTGTACATTTGAAAAATTGTGGAATAGTTTCGCAACTCACGCCACCCGGAACACCACAGCGCAATGGTGTTTCCGAACGTCATAATCGTACTTTACTAGATATGGTGCGATCTATGATGTCTCTTACTGATTTACCGCTATCGTTTTGGGGTTATGCTTTAGAGACGGCCGCATTCACGTTAAATAGGGCACCATCAAAATCCGTTGAGACGACGCCTTATGAACTGTGATTTGGCAAGAAACCAAAGTTGTCGTTTCTTAAATTTTGGGGCTGCGATGCTTATGTGAAAAAGCTTCAACCTGATAAGCTCGAACCCAAATCGGAGAAATGTGTCTTCATAGGATACCCAAAGGAGACTGTTGGGTACACCTTCTATCACAGATCCGAAGGCAAGACATTCGTTGCTAAGAATGGATCCTTTCTAGAGAAGGAGTTTCTGTCGAAAGAAGTGAGTGGGAGGAAAGTAGAACTTGACGAGGTAACTATACCTGCTCCCTTATTGGAAAGTAGTACATCACAGAAAACTGTTTCTGCGACACCTATACCAATTAGTGAGGAAGATAATGATGATGATCATGAAACTTCAGGACAAGATACTACTGAACCTCGTAGATCAACCAGAGCGAGATCCGCACCAGAGTGGTACGGTAATCCTGTTCTGGAAATCATGCTGCTAGATCATGATGAACCTACGAACTATGAAGAAGCGATGGTGAGCCCAGATTCTGCAAAGTGGCTTGAAGCCATGAAATCTGAGATGGGATCCATGTATGAGAACAAAGTATGGACTTTGGTTGACTTTCCCGATGATCGGCAAGCAATTGAGAATAAATGGATCTTCAAGAAGAAGACTGACGCTGATGGTAATGTTACTGTCTACAAAGCTCGACTTGTCGCAAAAGGTTTTTGACAAGTTCAAGGGATTGACTACGATGAGACCTTCTCACCCGTAGCGATGCTTAAGTCTGTCCGAATCATGTTAGCAATTGCCGCATTTTATGATTATGAAATTTGGCAGATGGATGTCAAAACTGCATTCCTGAATGGATTTCTGGAAGAAGAGTTGTATATGATGCAACCAGAAGGTTTTGTCAATCCAAAGGGAGCTAACAAAGTGTGCAAGCTCCAGCGATCCATTTATGGACTGGTGCAAGCCTCTCGGAGTTGGAATAAACGCTTTGATAGTGTGATCAAAGCATTTGGTTTTATACAGACTTTTGGAGAAGCCTGTATTTACAAGAAAGTGAGTGGGAGCTCTGTAGCATTTCTGATATTATATGTGGATGACATATTACTAATTGGAAATGATATAGAATTTCTGGATAGCATAAAGGGATACTTGAATAAAAGTGTTTCAATGAAAGACCTCGGTGAAGCTGCTTACATATTAGGCATTAAGATCTATAGAGATAGATCAAGACGCTTAATTGGACTTTCACAAAGCACATACCTTGACAAAGTTTTGAAGAAGTTCAAAATGGATCAAGCAAAGAAAGGGTTCTTGCCTGTGTTACAAGGTGTGAAGTTGAGTAAGACTCAATGCCCGACCACTGCAGAAGATAGAGAGAAAATGAAAGATGTTCCCTATGCTTCAGCCATAGGCTCTATCATGTATGCAATGCTGTGTACCAGACCTGATGTGTGCCTTGCTATAAGTTTAGCAGGGAGGTACCAAAGTAATCCAGGAGTGGATCACTGGACAGCGGTCAAGAACATCCTGAAATACCTGAAAAGGACTAAGGATATGTTTCTCGTATATGGAGGTGACAAAGAGCTCATCGTAAAAGGTTACATTGATGCGAGCTTTGACGCTGATCCGGACGATTCTAAATCGCAAACCGGATACGTGTTTACATTAAACGGTGGAGCTGTCAGTTGGTGCAGTTCTAAACAAAGCATCGTAGCGGGATCTACATATGAAGCGGAGTACATAGCTGCTTCGGAAGCAGCAAACGAAGGAGTCCGGATGAAGGAGTTCATATCCGATCTAGGTGTCATACCTAGTGCATCGGGTCCAATGAAAATCTTTTGTGACAATACTGGTGCAATTGCCTTGGCAAAGGAATCCAGATTTCACAAGAGGACCAAGCACATCAAGAGACGCTTCAATTCCATCCGGGATCTAGTCCAGGTGGGAGACATAGAGATTTGCAAGATACATACGGATCTGAATGTTGCAGACCCGTTGACTAAGCCTCTTCCACGAGCAAAACATGATCAGCACCAAGGCTCCATGGGTGTTAGAATCATTACTGTGTAATCTAGATTATTGACTCTAGTGCAAGTGGGAGACTGAAGGAAATATGCCCTAGAGGCAATAATAAAGTTATTATTTATTTCCTTATATCATGATAAATGTTTATTATTCATGCTAGAATTGTATTAACCGGAAACATAATACATGTGTGAATACATAGACAAACTTAGTGTCACTAGTATGCCTCTACTTGACTAGCTCGTTAATCAAAGATGGTTATGTTTCCTAACCATGAACAACGTGTTGTTATTTGATTAACGAGGTCACATCATTAGTTGAATGATCTGATTGACATGACCCATTCCATTAGCTTAGCACCCGCTCGTTTAGTATGTTGCTATTGCTTTCTTCATGACTTATACATGTTCCTATGACTATGAGATTATGCAACTCCCGTTTGCCGGAGGAACACTTTGTGTGCTACCAAACGTCACAACGTAACTGGGTGATTATAAAGGAGCTCTACAGGTGTCTCCAATGGTAGATGTTGGGTTGGCGTATTTCGAGAATAGGATTTGTCACTCCGATTGTCGGAGAGGTATCTCTGGGCCCTCTCGGTAATGCACATCACATAAGCCTTGCAAGCATTGCAACTAATGAGTTAGTTGCGGGATGATGTATTATGGAACGAGTAAAGAGACTTGCCAGTAACGAGATTGAACTAGGTATTGGATACCGACGATCGAATCTCGGGCAAGTAACATACCGATGACAAAGGGAACAACGTATGTTGTTATGCGGTCTGACCGATAAAGATCTTCGTAGAATATGTAGGAGCCAATATGGTCATCCAGGTCCCGCTATTGGTTATTGACCGGAGACGTGTCTCGGTCATGTCTACATTGTTCTCGAACCGTAGGGTCCGCACGCTTAACGTTACGATGACAGTTATTATGAGTTTATGCATTTTGATGTACCGAAGATTGTTCGGAGTCCCGGATGTGATCATGGACATGACGAGGAGTCTCGAAATGGTCGAGACATAAAGATTGATATATTGGAAGCCTATGTTTGGATATCGGAAGTGTTCCGGGTGAAATCGGGATTTTACCGGAGTACCGGGAGGTTACCGGAACCCCCCGGGAACTATATGTGCCTTAGTGGGCTTTAGTGGAAAGGAGAAAGGGGCAGCCCAAGGTGGCCGCGCGCCTCCCCCCTCCCCTAGTCCTATTAGGACAAGGAGAGGTGGCCGGCCCCCTCTCTCTCTTTCCCCCCCTCGAGGAATCCTATTCCAACTAGGATTGGGGGGGGGGGGATCCTACTCCCAGAGGGAGTAGGACTCCCTTGGCGCGCCCTCCTTGGCCGGCCGCCCCCTCCCCCTTGGCTCCTTTATATACGGAGGCAGGGGGGCACCCCAGGACACATAAGTTGATCATTGAGATCGTTCCTTAGCCTTGTGCGGTGCCCCCTGCCACCATATTCCACCTCGATCATATTGTAGCGGTGCTTAGGCGAAGCCCTGCGACGGTAGAACATCAAGATTGTCACCACGCCGTCGTGCTGACGGAACTCCTCCCCGACGCTTTGCTAGATCAGAGCCCGGGGATCGTCATCGAGCTGTACGTGTGCTAAGAACTCGGAGGTGCCGGAGTAAGGGTACTTGGATCGGTCGGATCGGGAAGACGTACGACTACTTCCTCTACGTTGCGTCAACGCTTCCGCAGTCGGTCTGCGTAGGTACGTAGACAACACTCTCCCCTCTCGTTGCTATGCATCACCATGATCTTGCGTGTGCGTAGGAAAATTTCTGAAATTACTGCGTTCCCCAACAACTTTGGAATTGTCAGCTTCCATAACCACAACACAACGGTACTTGCCAAAAACAACAACCATATCAAGATCACAAAGCATTGAGACAGACATAAGGTTGTATCCTAAGGACTCAACAAGCATGACTTTGTCCATGTGTCGATCCTTTGTAATCACAACCTTACCTAGACCCAATACCTGACTTTTGCCTTTGTCAGCAAAGATGATATGCTTCAGATGCGACAGAGATAATGGAGCATCCATCAATAGATTCTTGTCACCAGTCATGTGGTTTGTACATCCACTATCGAGGACCCACTCAGTGGCTTTGGGTTGATCATCCTGCAGATGAATTAGTGCAGCTTACAAACTCATATACTTCATAAGTGAAGAATATGACATCAATTCAACAGATCAATTTCATCAAGTAAAAGAACTGATAACGCAATATGAGGATGTGAGAAATGAAATTTCATTTCTTCATGATTAGCCTGCGTCCTTTTAGGCAGCTCAGGTCTCCAGCAAATTCTTCAGACGATTATGTGCGTCTGGAGACCTGACCCTGCAGAAGAGATTAGTTCCTTTTTTTCACCACCCACATCTGAAGGGGTGGCAAAGAGTTCATCATTCTGCGAGCTCCATACGAGAAGGATGGCATAGAAGTCAGTCCATTTCGTTTCACATAAGATGGGTTAGAGTAAGCATATGAGTAAGCAGAGAAATTCTTTGAGGACTTATGGACATAATGATTTGAAGAATAATGCACATATCCATAATCCTTAGATCTTCCCTGCGAAACAGACGGGTTAGCACGATGATGTTCATATGAGGACTTTGATCCATATGAGGAATTTGGTCCGTATGAGGACTTAAATCCATATGAAGAATTTGGTCCATATGAAGAATTTGATCTGGGGTTCCTATTCTTCACAGGTGGCGTCATGATGACATTCACCTGAAGATTTTCAAGGCATCTTTTGGGAACCCAGATTTTCTTCACAGGGGAGCCGTTCCTGCAGTTAGTAGGAAATTTTCAAGGCATCTTTTGGGAACCCAGATTTTCTTCACAGGGGTACATAGACAACACTCTCCCCTCTCGTTGCTATGCATCACCATGATCTTGCGTGTGCGTAGGAAATTTTTTGAACTTACTGCGTTCCCCAACAGGTACCTCGCCGCTCGCAGCGCGGCTTCTCGGCGACGTTCCTCCCCAAGCACGAGGTCCATCCCCCGCATGGCGTCCTGCTGCGCCTCGTCGAACGCCAGGACCCGCGCGGAGCGACGTCTGACCTCGTGAGGGAGGACCGCTTCGGCTCCGTAGACCAGGAAGAACGGGGTCTCTCCAGTCGGCTTGGTCGCGGTTGTGCGGATGGACCATAACACGGACTGAAGCTCGTTGTACCAACCTCTGCCGTAGGCTTCCAGCTTCTTCTTGAACGTCCTGGTCTTGAGGCCCCTCAGGACCTCCGCGTTGGCCCGTTCGGCCTGGCCGTTGCTTCGGGGATGCGCCACCGAAGCGTAGCATATCTGCGTTCCAAGGTTAGCACAATATGTTTTGAAGAGGTTACTGGTGAACTGTGAACCGTTGTCCGTGATGATGCGGTTTGGCACCCCGAACCGGCTCACGATGCCCTTGATGAACTTGACCGCGGAACCCGCGGGAATGGTGCGGACGGCCTCTACTTCAGCCCACTTGGTGAACTTGCCCACGACGACATAGAGGTAGCGGTAGCCCCCTGGCGCCCGTGGAAACAGGCCCAAGATGTCCAGCCCCCAGACTGCGAATGGCCACGAAAGGGGTATAGTCTGCAAGCCTCCTGCTGGCTGATGGATTTGCTTGGCGTGGAACTGGCAGGCCTCACAAGCTTTCACTAATTCGACGGCGTCATTGAGCGCGGTGGGCCAATAAAACCCGCTGCGGAACGCCTTGCCGACGAGGGTCCGTGATGATGAATGATGTCCATAGTCTCCACCGTGTATATCTTCCAGCAGTTCCTTCCCTTGCTCCCTGGAGATGCAGCGCAGGGATACATCGTTTGGTCGCTTCCGGTAGAGCTCTCCATCCTTGATGCAGTATGCCGTGGCCTGGCGTGCCACTCGCTCCGCTGCCTCCTCCTTATCCGGCAGGGTCCCTTGCGTTAGGTAACTCCGGAGCTCCATGATCCAGCATCCCTCCTGAGGTTCCATTGTCAGGAGCAGGCGTGCTCCTGAGGCCGGGCCGCAGGTCGGAGCTCCCGAGGCAGGTGGCCGGGGGAGCTCCTCCCGAGGCTGAGTCGTGTTTGACATTGACGGTAGGGCCAAGGGCTTGAAGAGCCGCTCCTCGAAAACGCCAGGCTCCTGAGGTAACCGCCTGGACGCCCGTTTGGCGATGTCGTCGGCCTCCTGATTGGTGCCACGGGGCACATGCTGCAACTCCAACCCCTAGAACTGCTTCTCCATCCTACGGACCTCCGCAAGGTAGGCTTCCATGTGCTCATCTTTCGGCTCGTACACCTTGTTGGAGAAATTGACAAGGAGCTACGAATCGCCCTTGACAGTGAGGCGTTTCACTCCCAAGGCAGCTGCGGCCTTCAAGCCCGCTGTTAAACCTTCATACTCCGCTATGTTGTTGGAGACCTTTTCACCTCGCTGGAAACAGAAGTGCACAGCGTATTAGAGCTTGTCCTGAGTGGGCAATATAAGCACCGCCCCAGCCCCAGCGCCATGCCTGGAGAACGCCCCATCGAAGTGCACGACCCAGCCTTCTGGCGCCTCACTTCCTGGGGAGAGGGACCGATCCTCATCGGCCTTGAGGCCTGGTGCATCCGTCCATTCTGCCACAAAATCTGCCAACGCTGCTCCCTTGATGACCCTGGTCGTGCTGAATTCGAGCTGAAACGCTTGCAGTTCTATGTTCCACTCAGCGACCCTTCCAGCTGAGTTAGGGCTCCTGAGCACTCTCTCCAGGGGTATGACAAGACGACCTTGATGGGGTGACCCTGAAAATAATGCTGCAGCTTGCGCGAGGCCACCAGTAGCGCGAGGAGGAGTTTCTGAGGCATGGGGTACCGTGCCCTCGCATCCCGCAACACCGTGCTGATGAAGTACACGGGGTGCTCAACGAGGTTGGGTGCGTCAGTGCTGGCGGCTCCCTCCGGAGACCCTGACGCCTCTTGAGGCGATGAGGCCTCCTGAGGCTGGCCATCTGGGAGAGGGGCCTCTTCCGCCTCCGGTGCACTCCTCTGCGGCGGCTGATCCTCCTCAGCCACGGTGGCGGTTTCTGCGGGCCTTCCTTGTTCCTGTTCTGCCTTGTCCTGGGCTGCTGCCACGGTTTTGATTCGACGCTCCTCTCTAACCGCCACCAGGGCTGCGCTGGCGGAGTAGGGAGTGGCGGCGAGGTAAAGCACCAGGGGTTCTTGTGGGCGCGGCGCCACCATGACCGGTGGGCTGGTCAGGTATCTCTTGAGATCCTGGAACGCCTTGTCGGCCTCTTCTGTCCACCCAAAGGGCCCCTTTTTCTTCATTAGCTGGAAGAAGGCAACGCTCGTTCCCCCAACTTGGAGATGAAGCGCCCCAGCGCGGTCACGCGCCCAGTGAGCTTCTGCATTTCTCTAAGGGTCTTTGGCGGGCTCATGTCTTCCACCGCCTTGACCTTTTCTGGGTTAGCCTCGATGCCTCGGCGGCTTCTAATTTGCGGGTCTCTTGGACGATGAAGGCCTGCTTTTCTGTGGACTGCCGCCTGGCCTTCTGCTTCACAGGGCGCATGTTGGGGCACACGTTGAGGTGATGCTCGATTACACTCCTAGGGATCCCTGCCAACTGGTCAGGCTCCCAAGCGAATACCTTCTTGTTTGCGCGCAGGAACCCGACCAGGGCATCCTCCTGCCCGGGTTCGAGGTTGGTGCCTATGGTGAAAGTGGCGTTGGTGGACCCGTCCTCATCGACGGGTATCTGCTTGGTTTCTGCCTTGTCTTGGGTGAACAACTGTTTCTTCTTGGCGGGTGCAGCCCCCTTGGGCTCGGGGGTCTCCAAGTCGGCGGGCTGTGCCGGCGCCGCCGTCTTGAAGGCGAGCTTGAGCACCCGCAGCGCGTCTCCGGTGTCCCCGTGTACGGTGAGGACACCACTGCTCCCGGGCATCTTCATGAGGTTGTACGCCGGGTGCGTCGTGGCCATGAACTGGGCCAGCGCTGGGTAGCCGAGGATGGCGTTGTAGGGGAGGCCGATGGGGGTGATGTTGAAGTCGACCAGCTCCGTGCGGAAGTTGTTGTAGGTGCCGAAGGTTACTGGGAGCCGGATCTGTCCCAAGGAGCTGGATGACCTGCCCCCAACGCCTGAGAAGGGCCGGCTGGGCTACAGCCATTCCAGTTGTATGCAGAGGAAGTCGAAGGCCTCGACTGAGAGCACGCTGAGGCCCGCACCGCTATCGATGAGAGTTCTGGTGACGGCCACCTGGCAGATGGTGGGGGTGCACAACATGGGGAGCGCACCCGAGCAGGCTGAGTTGGAGGGGTGGTCCTCCGAGCTGAAGGTCAGGCCGGCCTTGGGCGCCGCCCAGTCCGGGAGAGCCCCCTACCGCGCGGAAGCGGCGCTGACCCGGCGGACGAACGACTTGACGTGGTGACTTGTAGGCGGCGCCTGCGAGCCGCCCAGGAGGGCCGCGACGACCGGGGGTGTTGATGTAGCGCGACGAGCGGGGAAGAGGCCGCGGGGCTGTTCCCAGGAGGCCATGGAGGCTGCCAGCAGGTGGGGCAGCCATGTGCGCAGAGCGCGATGAGGGCCATGGGGAGCCAGTTGGCCATGACCCTATCGTCATCTCCGGCTTCGAGGAGGGCCTCCTCGCTCGCCAGCAAGAGGGCCAGCGGATCTGTCGCGCCGCCGTAGCGCGGCGACGTCGTTGGCTTGAACTTGCCCGGCCACCGTACCCGCTGCAGGCCTGGGGCCGGGGCGCGGAGCCCCCTGGCCCCCATGCTGGCGCCGGCTGCCGGAGCGGGAGACGCGCTACTCATCGCGAGGCCGGCCGTGGCGGTGGCGGAAGAGAAAACTCTGGTGCACCCCTACCTGGCACGCCAAATGTCGGATTTCGGGTTCCGGAGACCCTTGGGGTTCGAACACTGGGGTGCACGCGGAGATTTCGCCTCCTAGCTACCTGCACCCCTCCGCCTCGCTAAGATCTAAGCTATGAAAAGAACAACACGAGAGACGCAGGGTTTATACTGGTTCGGGCCACCGTTGTGGTGTAATACCCTACTCCAGTGTGTGGTGTGGTGGATTGCCTCTTGGACTGATGATGATGAACAATACAAGGAAGAACTGCCTCGCGAGGGTCTGTTCTTGGCTGGGGGGATGAACGGCTGGGAAGAGTTCAGTCACCCTTCCCTCTCTCTCTCTCTGGCTGCTTCTCCGAAAAACTCCTCCCTTCTTCGGTGGGTGGCTGGTCCTATTTATAGATGCCCTGGTCCTCTTCCCAAATATCGAGCGGGAAGGGAGCCAACAATGGCGGGCTAATTTGAAAGGGGACAGCCGGTACCAGCTATCCTGACAAAAGTAGTCTTCGCCTGCACAAAGCTCTGGCGGTGACGCCGTCTTGGGCTCCACGGTGACCTCCGCCTTGCAGTCCTTCTGGTCTTGGTCTTGTTGCACCGAAATGGCAACCTTTGCCTGATGCCTCGGTACCCCGTGGCTGCGCTTGCCCCCTTTGCACCAAAGAGGAAAGGAGGACGCTGCGCGGGCTGGCACCCTCCTGGCGCCCTGAGTCGTCATGGCTTGCGTCACGGGCACCTCGTGAGGTACCCCGCCTTGATCTCTCCGCCTCCTCGCGAGCCAGCCTGATGAGGCCGTGCCTGAGGAAGCTCCGCGTCGTCCGCCCCGTGAGGCTTGGCCCCTCGCAAGGGTCTTGGGTCTATGTTGGTGAAGATGGGCCGTGCTGGGCCCCCCTTTGAGCCACGCCGCAGGCCGCAGGCAGGCGAGTCTGGGGACCCCCGTTCCCAGAACGCCGACAATCTCCATCATCCGATTCAGGGACATATCTCCGGTTCGACCGAATTTCAAATTCAGTTCTCTGTACTTGACGCCTTCCTTGAAGGCACAAACTGCTTGGTGGTCAGGCACATTCTCCACCAAGTGATGTAACGTGATCCGTCTCTGGATGTAATCCCTCAAAGTTTCATTCGGCTTTTGCACACAAGACCGCAGTTCCGTCAGTCCTGCCGGTCGCTTGCATGTGCCTTCAAATGTGGTGACGAACACTCGAGAGAGATCTTCCCAAGTGTAAATGCTGCTAGGTGCTAACTGGTTTAGCCACGCTCTGGCCGAGCCCTCCAACATGAGAGGCGGGTGCTTCATGACCACTTCATCATTGCCGCCGCCAATCTGGACGGCCACTCAGTAGTCCTCAAGCCAAGTATCGGGCTTGGACTCGCCAGTGAACTTACTGACTCCAGTCACCAACTTGAAGTTGGGAGGAATCATAGCAGCCCTGATGGCTCTACTAAAGCACTCTGGCCCCGAAACAGGTACACTGCTGCTGGTAGGTGCATCTCTGTCGTGGCCCTCTCGGTGAGCCCTGTTCCTGTCGACCAGACCTTGGACGAGGATGGATCTCGCGTCAAAGCCTGGCCCTCTAGGGTCGACTGGAATCCTTCGCCCACCACTATGAGGGCGCCTGTCATCCTGCTGGCGAGGCACATATGACCCGCTCCTCAGGGGAGGCGTGGGCACTCGACGTCGACCGTCACGATCGACTCGGTGATCATACTGCTCATGGTTCCCATACTGGTCACGCCGGTCTCCACGTCCCTCACGCCTCGGGGGCGATCTCGGGATGTGAGCCGACTGGACTGTGTCCGCGGCAACGGATCTGCTGTGAATTCTGTTTCGCGACTGGGAAACAGCGGAATTCTGATCTCCTGCTGCCCGGAGTAACGCTCTAATCTGCAGCAAGCCTCTGCTAGCCTCCGACTGGGAAGGCTGAATCGACTCCGCTATACGGGCCACAGCTGCTAAATTCTGAATCAGAGTTCGATATACCTGCGGGGGCGGGAAGAGCTGACGTCGATTGGATTCGAGAACCCGTTGTCGCGCACGCTCGTCGATTGCTCGCTGGAGGTTCTCCAGTCGAGTGCGCTCGGCCAAGTTTGCCAGGCGCGCGTCCTCCAAGGCGCGAGCCTCGGGGGTTTCTCCAACGATAGGAGTGTGCAGCGCATCCATGTTCCGGCGGTGAAGTTCTTCTCTCTGCAGCGACGTGAGAGGCTCGGGAAGATACTCCTCATGGGGACGCGACGGGTCCCTCCTCCCGCGCCTCCGTCGGTGCGGGTAAAACTGGGAGGACTGGGCGGTCCATCGACCATCAGAACCTCCGCCGCCGGATCGCTGCTGTCGCACTTGGATGCAGTCTCTTCGGAGCCAGTCGAACAGGCCGTAGAGGGATTCGTCGGGCTCGATTGCCGCGACTTGGGGGGTGGCCGACTGACGTGCCACCGCGTGTCTCACCCACCGCTGAAGTCTCGACCGACCGGAGCGCTTGCGCCGGCGGGAAACGGGAAGGGAGGACAACACAGGAGCCAATCGGTAGGGGGTCGACGGTTGCCATAGGAGAACGCCGCGGACGCATGCGCTAAAGTGCGTTGCCCCGCGGACAGGGAGTGCGTCGACGTCGAGCGGAGCCTCCTGAAGCTAGGCGGAGTCATCGGCGATGAACGTGAGCGCGCCGAGATGGATCTCGCGGCCCTCCACCAAAACTCCGTCGAAAACCATGATGATTCGGGTCGGAAAAGATCGCAACTCCTCCAACAAAACGCTAAAACACCTGCCCCACGGTGGGCGCCAACTGTCGTGGTTCTAAGTCTGACAGTGATGTAGGGGGGTAAGTATGGAGAGGCAAGATCTTAGCTATGGATAAGTTGTAAGAATGCAAGGTTTACGAGTTCAGGCCCTTCTCGGAGGAAGTAATAGCCCTACGTCTCGGAGCCCGGAGGCGGTCGACTGGATTATGTGAGTATGAGTTACAGAGGTGCGAACCCTTGTCTCGGAGGAGGGGGGTGGCTTATATAGAGTGCGCCAGGACCCCGGCCAGCCCACGTTACGAAGGGTTCAATGTACATTAAGGCAGGGCGTTACTGATAATGCTAGTAATAAAGTGCTATGATGACCATAAAAGCTACTTAATGACCGACCGTTAGCGTGCGGAGTGACTTTAGGTCTCCTGGCCGTCGAGTGGTTGGATCTTGGTCGAGTGATTGCTTCTTGGTCGAGTGTCTTCGAGTCTGTCGAGTGGAACACCTCCAAGTCGATTGAAAGGTGATTTCTTCTAGAGATGTCCTTGGGTAGGGCAGTTAGGACAGGTCCGTGACCCTACCCTAGGTACATAGCTTCATCAGGCCCTCCACCACAACTGATGTCATGGATCAACAGGGGACTGAGCTGGGGTCCAGCCAAGGATGTGCCAATACTGCAGAGCCGTATCCGAGATCTCTTCGAGGGAGATTTTAGTCTAGTTGTGGTAATGCAAGTCATGCTGGTTCATCGAGTCTAGCCTTGCAAACGCCGGCCCCTCCGCATGTGGGAATTCAACCCAGAAGGACCGCACACTATTCAGAATTTCCTCGGCATGACGCATGAGGAGATGTACAAATCATTCTTCGGACCCCAAATAGAGTGTCCGGACACTACCGAGGACGTGGGCCTGAGCAGCAACCGCACCGCTGCCCAAGTAAGTAATCCCATGGCCAAACACACCGTCCTTTTATTTACCATGACATCATTCTGAAGAATCACTCTTTTACCAGGACTGGATAACAAAGGCGAAGATGATCCGGTGTTCGGCCCCCCTTCCTGAAGGCTTGGACAATCCGGTGCTGGAAAAGATGCTCAAGCCAGCACCTTGTCTGGTGCCCTCAAAGGAAGATGAAGGGGGGAATAAAGAGGGCGAAAACGGGCCTCCATCGCTACCTATTCCAACCGAGGGA
This sequence comes from Triticum urartu, assembly GCF_056163025.1. NCBI lineage: Eukaryota > Viridiplantae > Streptophyta > Magnoliopsida > Poales > Poaceae > Triticum > Triticum urartu. Next base: position 416,056,993 of record NC_141877.1, on the reverse strand, counting down.
ATGAGCGCCTCCGCGAGGGAGGATAACCGAGGGGAAGAATCTGACATTCTCTCTCCCCGGGGAAGGAAGAGGACTACCTCCGAAGATCCGGAAATCAAGGTTTCCAAACGGGAGAAGAAATCTCCGCCAGAGGGTCCTGCCTCGGAGGGTGTTCTTGCCGCACAATGTCCACGTGGGGATCAGCCCTCTAACGAGTTGTAAGTAATCAAAAGGTATTTAATAGTGAAGATATCCTACCTTACTTCTGAGGAAAATAACCGAAGTATTTGTCTTGCAGTTCGGATCTTAGCCCTTCTCACCTGAGCTCGTCTTCGGGGGATCTTCTTCCGGAGATGATGGAGAGCGAAATGCCTCCTCCTGCCACACCGCCTTACGAAGCGGGCGACCCTGAGGTATCGTCGCGGAGGGCTTCTCCTGATCCAGCAAGGCCAGAAGGTAATCCTATGGCCACCCGAAGTCCTCAGTATCCGGCTCTCGAAGAGAGCAATCAAAAGAGTCTGGCATCGTCTGGTGCGCGGTCGGATGTACGGAGGGATCTATTGGAGAAGGCGGCTATCTCAGAAGAGCACCACACATTGATGGGTACGGTGATTGAAAGGATTTCGTCCGCCGAAAGCAGGCTGCATGAATCCTTTATGAGTCTACTGACGGGTTTTGAGGTACATGAAATGATGTATATTTTTGAAAGTACCGCACATTTTTAGATGTGCCCTGTGTAGATAGTAGCCCCTGAGACTCTAGTTGTCATCGAAAACGGCGGCAAACAGAGGATCATAGTCCCAGGTAATAACCAGACTGCCTTTATGTGAAGGTGATGGAGGCTCCGGTGGCTAGCCAGACTGATGGGTATGCCGAACTAAAGCGGCAGCTGGATGCAGCAGATGCCGACATCGTGCTTGTCAACGAGCGGCTTGACGAGGCATAGGGTGAGTGGCCTTTCTGGTGATCGTCACATAATAAGAGCAGCATGATGCCAGTATCTTTAATATGTTGTGACTGCAGATGGAGCGGCCACCGTGGAGACCCTTCGGGCGGAGCTTGCCCGAACCAAGGAGCAAGTAAGGAGTAGCAATGCGGCTGCTTTGCAAGCGGCCGAAGAGTTAAGGGCCGAACAGGCCGCACATTGCGAGAGCAAAAAGAAAATGGCCAAGATGGCCGTAAAGTTAAAAGATACTGCCGACCGTTGCCGGCTTCTTGAAGAAGAAAACCGAGCAAAGGTGACGGACCTGGAAAAGGCCACGATGGCGACCAAAGACACCCGCTCTGCGATGAGAGCAAAAAAGGAGGAGTTGCGTCAAGCCGGGGATATCGCGGCCGGGAAACCCTTTATGCTGCGAAGGAAGTTTGGAGATCCTCGGTATGCCCCTCTGGACCGGCTGTGGAGTTCGGCGGACGCATATCTGGACTTGGCGGCGAGTGCTGTCGATGCGGCCGAATACTTCCGAGATCAAACAGATCGTGAAGTGGACAAGCTATTTTGGTCACAATTTAACGTTCCAGAGCGTCCGCTTCCATTGACTGATCGGCTTGCCGAATGAGCTGAGCTGAATAGATTGTCCGGACTCGCCATGAGGTCTGTTGTGGATCATCTGTGGCCGGAAAGGCCAAAGCCGAACAACTATTTTAGTTTGGTGCAGCAGTTCCTTGGTGCGGTGCCGCGCATTAATGCGATGAAGAGGTCAGCGTGCATAGAAGGCTCGCGGATGGCCCTTGCCCATGTCAAAACATACTGGGCGGAGATGGATGCCACCACTGTTGCGGCGCAGGGTTCGGCCATAGGCCGAGTGGCTGTCGAGCACTATTTTGAAGAAGTTCTTGAAGGCGCTCGTTAGATAGAGGCCCAGTGCTCGAAGAATATTATGTTTGAGTGACATGTATTCCCATTGTAAAAATAATGTTTTATTAAGTTTATCAAGGATGTATTTATACTTTTGCCCAAAAGTATTATGATGCCTCTTGTGCGGCCGTTTATGTATATATGTATATAACCTGAAAGATTGCAGTCGTCGGCTTCAGCCCCACGCATATAATGCGGGGGTGTTCGCAGAAGACGCATGTTCACACTTGATCCAACGTCTTGGTCCATTAAGGAGGTGATAGCGCAGGAACTAGGCAACCGAACTATAATGCTTTAACACTTTCACTTAGCCAGAGGAGTTTGACAGTGGGGCTACTATATAGCCCCTGGTGGCTCTGCACTCATCCGAATTCGGGGTGCATACATGCCTGGCCGGGAAATGGCCCTTCGTTAAGGTGGAGGAATCCCGAAGATTCTGATAGGTCATCGAGTGGTTGACCAGTCTCACGCTATATCATGACAGTCAGTTTTCGGCTTTCTCTACGGAGGTGCTCGTCCGGATGAACCAGGGCACAATCACAGTAGTTCTCCTGGTGCCACCTTAGCCGATAGAGCGGAACGTAAGGCAGCAAAACACAGGAGCCGGGCAAACCCAACATTTGACCAAAGACATGATTCGGAGCTGATGCATATAAGGCCAAACTCGCGACGCCGAACACTCCCTAAGGTATTCAGTCTTTATGGTGTAAACTGGGCCTAAACAGTGCCCTTTGTAATAAGCCCCTGGTGTCCAGGTACGTGCAATATTCTGACGTGGCCACATGCCAATACGTCAGCATCCTTCTCAGTTGTATTGAGAATCCGAGGGATGTGTATCAACAAGAGACATTAAAAAAGGTTTATGCAGGGTCTTAATCTAAAAAGAATCCTTGGAACGGGTCCCTGCTGCATGTCTGCGCCTGTGTCTCCATTGTGTCGTATTCTGGACGGGTGTAGCACGATGGTCATCTGAAAAAGACAGGAACTTAATTGAAAAGTTGCCGTGCAAAAGGTACGTTGTACTAAATAAACAATATGAGTAAAGTTGAGCCTGATTGTCACTTGTGCGCGCGCGTTGAGCCCCTTGTATTGTAATAGGGGTATAGCCATCAAACCTGTATTGATTACATATAGCAGTACCGGACTCGTCCAACCGTGTCCGTGGTCTTAATGACCTGTCAGATGATTTAGTTGGTGAGGCCGTTTAGTGTGCGGCTGCCAAGGCAGCCGCACGGTCTTCCGCGTGCAAGGAGCGCTCAATATTTCCATTTACTGTAATAATGCCATGTGGATCGAGCATCTTAAGCATGAGGGAAGCGTAATGCGGTATTGTGTTAAAGTGAGCAAAAGCTTCGCGTCCGAGTAGTGCTTGATAGCCACTTTGGAACGGAGCGATGTGGAACGTTAAATTTTTGCTGCGGAAGTTATCGGGAAAGCCGAATATAACCTCTAGTAGCAGGGAGCCCGTGCAATGGGCCTCTAGGCCTGGCGTTACTCCTTTAAAGGTAGTATTGCTGCGGCTAATTTTTGTTGGGTCTATTCCCATTTTGCGGATTGTGTCCTGATATATCAGGTTTAAACTGCTGCCACCGTCCATCAGGACATGGTATCCGTCAATTATTGGGTCTAATACCAAGGCAGCCCATCCTGCCCGCCGGATACTTGCCGAGTAATCTCGATGGTCGAAGGTGACCGGTTGGGACGACCAGTGGCAGAACTCCGCTGTGATAGGCCCTGGGACATATGTCTCTAGAAGTGCCGCTTTGTTTCTCCCCTTTGTTACGTGTAACACGTTTACTGTTTTAACTTCTGGTGGGGATTTCTTTTGTTCCCCAGTGCTTTGCTTGCGAGGCTCGTCCTCGTCTTCGCTTGGTGTATCCTGCCCCTTGTGTTCGGCGTTGAGCTTGCCGGACTACTTGAAGACCCAACATTCTCTATGGGTATGATTTGCAGGTTTATCGGGGGTGCTATGGATCTGACATATTTGGTCCAGAATCTTGTTTAGGCTGGACAGTTCGTCTCTGTTGCCCTTGGGGGGCAGCTTTTGCTGACCTGGCCGAGAGCTTTTGAATCCAACGTTTACCACCGTGCTCTTCGGGCTGTCTTCTTTATTCCAGCGCTTGTTTTTGCTGTGTCGTGATTTCCCGTTTCCGTCCCTGACTTCGGATGTACTTGGGTCGCTGGTGCTGCATCGGGCTAACCAGCTGTCCTCGCCCGCGCAAAAGCGGGTCATGAGGCTTGTTAATGCTGCCATTGTCCTCGGCTTTTCTTGGCCGAGGTGTCTGGCAAGCCATTCATCTCGAACGCTGTGCTTGAAAGCTGCTAAGGCTTCAGCGTCCGGACAGTCGACTATTTGGTTCTTTTTAGTGAGGAACCTGTTCCAAAGCTTTCGGGCTGACTCTCCGGGCTGTTGAGTTATATGACTTAAATCGTTTGCATCCGGTGGTCGGACATAGGTCCCTAGAAAATTTGCCCGAAAGGCATCTTCGAGCTCTTCCCAGCTTCCAATGGAGTTTTCGGGGAGGCTTTTAAGCCAGTGCCGAGCTGGCCCTTTGAGCTTGAGGGGTAAGTACTTGATGGCGTGGATATCGTCTCCTCGAGCCATATGGATATGGAGGGTGTAGTCCTCAATCCAGAACCCAGGGTCTGTCGTTCCATCGTACGCCTCTATGTTTATGGGTTTGAATCCCTCTGGAAATTCATGGTCCAACACCTCATCGGTGAAACATAGGGGGTGTGCGGCACCCCTGTATTTGGGTGTACCGAGGTATTGGGATGTTTGTTATGTTGCATTGCGTGCTGGAGCGTGCTTGCGTGGCCCGTAGATGGATCTGGTTGCGCCGTACTTTCGATGCGAGTCCTCACGTTGATCGCGTACCGGCTTATGTGCGGCGTCGTTTGCCGTTCTATGTTGGCCACGAGGTCGTCTATCCGACTGGATGGCCGTTTTGTTTTTTGATTGCGGGGGATCTAAGGCCTCCTCATCGAATTCAGGTAGCAGCTTTCGCTTCGGGTAGCTCTTGGTGTGGCGATTACCGCCGTACTTCGCTGCAGTGTTGAGTACTTCACTCCATCTGATTCTAAGTGTGTCTTGTGCAGCCCTGAGCCTTTGCTTCTACTTTTTCAGACTCATCGCAGTGGCAACCAGCCTTTGATGGGCATTTTGTTGCTCCGGGTGCCTGTCTGGTGTGATGTCGTCCGGACTATTATCTTCGACGGGGTCGGGTTGTTTGGTTTGATTCTCCGTGTTGCCCTGGTCGGGCGATGGTTCACCCTGCTCTATCGCTGGGTCTATATGACCGCTGTTTCTGCCGAGGCGGGATTTGGAGCGGCGCTTACGCCGCCGCTTTGACTGCTTCTCGAGGGAAAAACCCTTCGCTGCGTCCTTCCATTACTCGTCGTCGTTTTCTTTGGGTGTGTCCACCATGTATACATCATATGATGGAGTGGGCGTCCAGTGCCCTGTGGGCAGTGGTTCCTGTTCGTCTCCAGCATCGTCATCCATACCGTCGATGTCTTCGGAGTCGAAGTCGAGCATGTCGGTCAAATCGTCGACAGTGGCTACTAAGTGGGTGGTGGGTGGGTGCTACGTCTTGAGCTTGCGTTGGTTTTCCCCGAAGAGGAAGGGATGATGCGGCAGAGTAGCGTAAGTATTTCCCTCAGTTTTTGAGAACCAAGGTATCAATCCAGTAGGAGGCCACACTCAAGTCCCTCGTACCTGCACAAAACGATAGCTACTCGCAACCAACGCGATTAGGGGTTGTCAATCCCTTCACGGTCACTTACGAGAGTGAGATCTGATAGATATAATATTTTTGGTATAAAGATGCAAAGTAAAAAGTAAAGGCAAAGTAAAAAAGCCAAGCAAGATTAAAGTGATGGAGATTGATATGATGAGAATAGACCCGGGGGCCATAGGTTTCACTAGTGGCTTCTCTCAAGAGCATAAGTATTCTACGGTGGGTGAACAAATTACTGTTGAGCAATTGACAGAATTGAGCATATTTATGAGAATATCTAGGCATGATCATGTATATAGGCATCACGTCCGTGACAAGTAGACCGAAACGATTCTGCATCTACTACTATTACTCCACTCATCGACCGCTATCCAGCATGCATCTAGAGTATTAAGTTAAAAACAGAGTAACGCTTTAAGCAAGATGACATGATGTAGAGAGATAAATTCATGCAATATGAAATAAACCCCATCTTGTTATCCTCGATGGCAACGATGCAATACGTGCCTTGCTGCCCCTTCTGTCACTGGGAAAGGACACCGCAAGATCGAACCCAAAGCTAAGCACTTCTCCCATGGCAAGAACTACCAATCTAGTTGGCCAAACCAAACAGATAATTCGAAGAGACTTGCAAAGATAACCAATCATACATAAAAGAATTCAGAGAAGATTAAAATATTATTCATAGATAGACTTGATCATAAACCCACAATTCATCGATCTCAACAAACACACCGCAAAAAGAAGATTACATCGAATAGATCTCCACAAGAGAGGGGGAGAACTTTGTATTGAGATTCAAAGAGAGAGAAGAAGCCATCTAGCTACTAACTATGGACCCGAAGGTCTGAGGTAAACTACTCACACTTCATCGGAGGAGCTCCGGAACAGGCCCCAAGATGGGATCTCGTGGATACAGAAAGTTGCGGCGGTGGAATTAGGTTTTTGGCTCCTATTCTGATCGTTTGGGGGTACGTAGGTATATATAGGAGGAAGGGGTACGTCGGTGGAGCACCGAGGGGCCCACGAGGCAGGGGGCGTGCCCTAGGGGGGCGCCCCCACCCTCGTGACCTCCTCTTTGACTCCCTGGAGTAGGGTCCAAGTCTCCTGGATCACGTTCGGTGAGAAAACCACGTTCCCGAAGTTTTTATTCCGTTTGGACTCCGTTTGATATTCTGTTTCTCCGAAACACTGAAATAGGCAAAAAACAGCAATTCTGGGCTAGGCCTCTGGTTAATAGGTTAGTCCCAAAAATAATATAAAAGTGGAAAATAAAGCCCGATATAGTCCAAAACAGTAGATAATATAGCATGGAGCAATCAAAAATTATAGATACATTGGAGACGTATCAGGCATCCCCAAGCTTAATTCCTGCTCGTCCTCGAGTAGGTAAATGATAAAAAGAGAATTTTTGATGCGGAGTGCTACTTGGCATAATTTCAATGCAAATCTTCTTAATTGTGATATGAATATTCAGATTAGAAAGATTCAAGACAAAAGTTTATATTGACATAAAATAATAATACTTCAAGCATACTAACAAAGCAATTATGTCTTCTCAAAATAAGATGGCCAAAGAAAGTTATCCCTACAAAATCATATAGTCTGGCTATGCTCCATCTTCACCACACAAAGTATTTAAATCATGCACAACCCCAATGACAAGCCAAGCAATTGTTTCATACTCTAACTTTTTCAATCTTCACGCAATACATGAGCGTGAGCCATGGATATAGCACTATAGGTGGAATAGAATGGTGGTTGTGGAGAAGACAATAATGAGGGGAAGATAGTCTCACATCAACTAGGCGTATCAACGGGCTATGGAGATGCCCATCAATAGATATCAATGTGAGTGAGTAGGGATTGCCATGCAACGGATGCACTAGAGCTATAAATGTATGAAAGCTCAACAAAAGAAACTAGTGGATGTGCATCCAACTTGCTTGCTCACGAAGACCTAGGGCAATTTGAGGAAGCCCATCATTGGAATATACAATCCAAGTTCTATAATGTAAAATTCCCACTAGTATATGAAAGTGATAACATGAGAGACTCTCTACTATGAAGATCATGGTGCTACTTTGAAGCACAAGTGTGGTAAAAGGATAGTAGCATTGCCCCTCTTTTTGGGCCTTCTTTTTTTTCTTTGGCCTTTCTCTTTTCTTGGGACAATGCTCTATTGAATGATGATCATCACACTTTTATTTATTTACAACTCAATGATTACAAATCGATTCCAAAACAAAGTATGACTCTATATGGATGTCTCTGGCGGTGTACCGGGATATGCAATGAATCAAGAGTGACAAGTATGAAGGAATTATGAATGGTGGCTTTGCCACAAATACTATGTCAACTACATGATCATGCTAAGCAATATGATAATGATGAATGTGTCATGATGAACTAGATGGTGGAAAGTTGCATGGCAATATATCTCGAAATGGCTATGGAAATGCCATAATAGGTAGGTATGGTGGCTGTTTTGAGGAAGGTATATGGTAGGTGTATGATACCGGCGAAAGGTGCGCGGTATTAGAGAGGCTAGCAAAGGTGGAAGGGTGAGAGTGCGTATGATCCATGGACTCAACATTAGTCATAAAGAACTCATATACTTATTGCAAAAATCTAGAAGTTATCAAAGCAAAGTATTACGCGCATGCTCCTAGGGGGATAGATTGGTAGGAAAAGACCATCGCTCGTCCCCGACCGCCACTCATAAGGAAGACAATCAATAAATAAATCATGCTCCGACTTCATCACATAACGGTTCACCATACGTGCATGCTACGGGAATCACAAACTTTAACACAAGTATTCTTTAAATTCACAACTACTCAACTAGCATGACTCTAATATTATCACCTCCATATCTCAAAACAATCATCATGCTTCAATCTTTTCTTAGTATTCAACACACTCAAAAGAAAGTTTCACAAATCTTGAATACCAAGCATATTATTATTAATAAAATTACCATGCTATTAAGACTCTCAAAATAATTTAAGTGAAGCATGAGAGATCAATAGTTTCTTTAAAACAAATCCACCACCGTGCTCTAAAAGATCTTAGTGAAGCACATAGAGCAAAATTATAACGCTCAAAAGATATAAGTGAAGCACATAGAGCAAAAATACATAGCTCAAAAGATATAAGTGAGGCACATAGAGCAAAACTACTTAGCTAAAAGATATAAGTGAAGCACATGGAGCAAAACTACTTAGCTCAAAAGATATAAGTGAAGCACATAGAGTATTCTATCAAATTTTAATTCATGTATGGCTCTCTCAAAAGGTGTGTACAGCAAGGATGATTTTGGCATACTAAGACACAAAGACACAAATAATACAAGACGCTCCAAGCAAAACACATATCATGTTGGTGAATAAAAATATAGCTCCAAGTAAATTACCGATGGAAGTGGACGAAATAGGGGATGCCTCCCGGGGCATCCCCAAGCTTTGACTTCTTGGTGTCCTTGGATTATCTTGGGGGTGCCATGGGAATCCCCAAGCTTAGGCTCTTGCCACTCCTTGTTCCATAATCCATCAAAAGAATTCACCCAAAACTTGAAAACTTCACAACACAAAACTCAAAATAGAAAACTCGTGAGCTCCGTTAGTGAAAGAAAACAAAAGACCACTTCAAGGTACTGTAATGAACTCATTCTTTATTAATATTGGTTTTAAACCTACTGTATTCCAACTTCTCTATGGATTATAAACTATTTTACTAGCCATAGATTCATCAAAATAAGCAAACAACACACGAAAAACAGAATCTGTCAAAAACAGAACAGTCTATAGTAATCTGTAGCTAGAGCAAGATCTGGAACCCCAAAAATTCAAAAATAAATTTCTGGACGTGAGGAATTTATCTATTAATCATCTGCAAAAAGATTTAGCTAAATAGCACTCTTGAAATAAAAATGAGAGCAGTTCTCGTGAGCGCTAAAGTTTCTGTTTTTTACAGCAAGTTCAACAAGACTTTCCCCAAGTCTTCCCAATGGTTCTACTTGGCACACACACAAATAAATACAAAAAACACAACAAAAATATAGGATAAATAATTTATTTATTACTAAGCAGGCGCAAAAAGTAAGGAATAAAAATAAAATTGGGTTGCCTCCCAACAAGCGCTATCGTTTAACGCCCCTAGCTAGGCATAAAAGCGAGGATAGATCTAGGTATTGCCATCTTTGGTAGGCAATCCATAAGTGGCTCTCATGATAGTTTCATATGGCAATTTTATTTTATTTCTTGGAAAGTGTTCCATGCCCTTTTTAATGGAAATTGAAATCTAATATTCCCTTCCTTCATATCAATAATCGCACCAATCGTTCTAAGGAAAGGTCTACCAAGAATAATAGGGCAAGAAGGATTGCAATCTATATCAAGAACAATGAAATCTATGGGCACATAATTCCTATTTGCAACAATAAGAACATCATTAATCCTTCCCATAGGTTTCTTAATAGTGGAATCCGCAATATGCAAGTTTAGAGAGCAATCATCAAAATTACGGAAATCTAGTAAATCACACAAAGTCTTGGGAATAGTAGAGACACTAGCACCCTGTAACATCCCAAATTTTCAATTTGGAATGTTATACACTAGATCATCATTGCATATCATATTTCTTGCATTTTGGTTGATCTTAGAAATTTCACGCAACTCAAGGACCATCGGAGAGAGTTGGGGATTTCGTTATTTTCATATTTGAGTTGTCTCAAATTTTGAAAATAGGATCATTTGATTTGATTTATTTTATCTTCAATTATTTCTATTACAAAAATATGAGAGAGGGAATAAAATGACTTTCCCAAAATAAAGAAATATTGAGGATTTAATAAAAAAATCAAATGAGATTTTATTTGGTTTTATTTGATATTTTATTTGAATTTAGGAAAAAATGCGTGTTTTTCAAAATTGCATTTAGGCCCCAAATAAATGGTCATCCTGTGCGGCTTGATTTTAGAAGCCGAGGAAAATTTATTTCGGGATTTTTGGAGTCCGTTTAGTATTTCTTTTTTCTTTTTTCCAAGCGTAATTATTTAAAAAAAAGTCCGAACCGACCTTGGGCCGTAACCGGCCAGGACTCCTCCTAGCCGGGCCTTTTTATAGCGCCCCGAGGCCCCAGCCAGAGCCCAAGTCGCGCCCCGCCCTAACCCTAACCCTAGCCGGCCGCCGCCGCTGCCGCGCGGCGCCGCCCCGCCACCGCCGCGCCGCGCCACCGCCACCCTCCGCCGCTGCCGTTCGCCGGAGTCGCTGGAGGTAGTTTTTTTTTCGCCTCCGGTTTTTCTCGAAAAATCGTTCGGTTTTTCGACGGTTTTGTCCATTTTTTTAGTTTCGGTTTTTTTAAATAGATCGGTTTTCCGGTTTATTTAATTAGCGAGCGTTCGTCCGTTCATTCGTTTTAACGAACGTTCGTCGTTTTTCTTTTTCTCGGATTAAATTCGCGATTTTCCAGATCGCGATTTCTGATTCGATTTTCGTTTTAGTCTAACTTTTCGCTCGTTTATCGGAATTAGGCGATTCAAGCGCCTAGAGTTTCGTCTCGAAACCCTCTTTCCGTTTAACCAACTTAAACAAGTTTTTGCCACTGTAAAAATTGCCCTAGATCCAGAATAGTAAACGAAGCCTGTTTCTTTTGCCATTTGTCTGTCGTTGCTTCGTTCGGTTTGATTCTTTTTGCCAACCAGAGTTCTTAAGTTGAACTTTCTGGTTAGATCTCTTATTTGAGTTTTACCTGTGCATTAGTTGAGTGCTTATTGTATGCTTGTTTGTTGCGATAGAGTACCCGGAGTGCGCCGCTTGCTACTTTGAATCGCCAGGTTTCCCGGATCATCAGCAAGGCAAGTAACACTTTGATCATGTTTTCCCTCTACCCAGTTTTATTGCATTAGATCAATCCTCACACATTGCATGATTAGGATCTAATTAAATTGTGGGTTTAAGAAGTAGATGAGGTAGAACCTATTACCTGTTATTATCAAACCTTTGGGAGTTACTTCTACGTTGCTTATTATGCCATGCTATGCTAGTAGACGTGGATTGGGTGAGTGTATCCATGACAGATGTGAGATTGTTAATTAATGGTTTATTTAAGGTGGCAACCTAAACACACATCTGGGTGGATTGAGGCACCTAGGTATTCCAGCGATTGCCTGTTTTCTTTTGGACCGCCACCCAGGCTCAAAGGGATCATGAAATTATTCATGCTAGAAACTTCCGTGTGCAGCCACAAGCTATTATGGGCTCTAGCATAGTTGATTAAGTCGTGCGAACTCTTACAGTGGTAGACTAGCAGATGTAGGGGAAAGTAGGTGTAACGGTCTACCCGATCGTAAGGTGCTAGCGCTTCTGAAAGACTATGTCTCGGTCATCCGTTTCTCAAACACCATGTAGTGCGAGCAACCAAATGGAGGCGACCGAGTCTTGTGGGGAAAAATGCGCAAACCTATGCAGAGTGTATAAACTAATCATGATTAGCCGTGTCCCCGGTTATGGACATCTTGAGTATCTAGTACCTAGATTATCATGTGAATCTCAACATGTTACTCTAAAATTAATTTTGTTGGGTTTTGTTAATGATGATGCTTAATTGGGATTGAGAATGTTGTCAACCATTCTCAATGTTTAACAACTACCATGATAGTTAAATAAAATTTATTCCTTTGCAGTAGGGAAAAATTGGCTTTACGCAAAACTATAACCATAGAGCTTTCCACCAGCCAAATATGCATATAGAATAGCCTATTTCATTCCATTACTCTCTATGTGTTATTTTGCCAGCATATTTCATGTGCTGACCCGTTTCGGGCTGCAACGTTAATGTTGCAGACTTTTTAGACGATGATTAAGGTGTTTTTAGGTCGTGGTTCTATACTCAGTGATGCCATTGGAGTTGATGCACTCACTTATCTTCCAAGCCTTCCGCTGTTATCGTAATTAGATGTCCTTAAGCCATATTTATTGTAATAAGTTCTCTTCTGAGACACTCGATGTAATAAGTGTGTGATAGCTACTCTGTTATAAATCCTTCAAGTACTGTAGGGTGTCAGCATTACTGATCCAGGGATGACAACTGAGCACAGAGATTGGACCGTTTGAGGTTTGGTCGCTACAAGATGGTATTAGAGCACACGCTGACTATAGGACACGACCACTAAGCTAAAGACCTAGATCACTACTCACTCTCTTCTCATTCTGACTCCTCATCTTTTCTACTCTTTTAGGATGGCGGATGCAAGGAACAAGTTCACACAACCGGATGAAGATACACCCTTTGGACGTCACTTGAAGGAAGTCACTAGATACCTGAACATAGGAGTACCAAGCTTCACCGGAACCTACAACGCCACTTTACCTGAAGAAGAGCGCTGGATGATTCAAGTTCAAGTTCCAGGAAGGACGTTCATGCCAGTCACTGAGCCCATAGAGTTTTCTTTTGACGCACCAACTTGGAGTCTAGGAAAGAGCATGGCAGCTCACATCGGCATGGGACGCATTGGAGAAGTTTACCACAATGATCTCAAGGATACAATCTACCAGATTTGTGGATGCCGAGATGAGCACTGGGAGATGATCAGCACCAGAAAGGATAGATCAGTCGGAGCTTTTATCCAAGAGTTAAACCAGCACATTCGACGTCAGGAGAACCAGATGTGCGCCAACATGATAGATCTAAAGAAGGTGGGGACAAGAATCAAGGAACTGGAGGAAGAACTTAAGGCTACACGTGAAGATTATGAAGAGGAAATCGAAGTATTAGTGGAGAAGAATGACGATCTGATCAAGAAGATCGGAATATTTATGGGAGGCCCTACACTAGTAGAAGAAGACGAAGAACCCAAGGAGATTACAAATTACTGTGGGTGAACAAATTACTGTTGAGCAATTCACAGAATTGAGCATAGTTATGAGAATATCTAGGCATGATCATGTATATAGGCATCACGTCCGTGACAAGTAGACCGAAACGATTCTGCATCTACTACTATTACTCCAGTCATCGACCGCTATCCAGCATGCATCTAGAGTATTAAGTTAAAAACAGAGTAGCGCTTTAAGCAAGATGACATGATGTAGAGAGATAAATTCATGCAATATGAAATAAACCCCATCTTGTTATCCTCGATGGCAACGATGCAATACGTGCCTTGCTGCCCCTTCTGTCACTGGGAAAGGACACCGCAAGATCGAACCCAAAGCTAAGCACTTCTCCCATGGCAAGAACTACCAATCTAGTTGGCCAAACCAAACGGATAATTCGAAGAGACTTGCAAAGATAACTAATCATACATAAAAGAATTCAGAGAAGATTCAAATATTATTCATAGATAGACTTGATCATAAACCCACAATTCATCGGTCTCAACAAACACACCGCAAAAAGAAGATTACATCGAATAGATCTCCACAAGAGAGGGGGAGAACATTGTATTGCGATCCAAAAAGAGAGAAGAAGCCATCTAGCTACTAACTATGGACCCGTAGGTCTGAGGTGAACTACACACACTTCATCGGAGAGGCTTGGATGATGATGTAGAATCCCTCCATGATCGATGCCCCTCCGAGGGAGCTCCGGAACAGGCCCCAAGATGGGATCTCGTGGATACAGAAAGTTGCGGCGGTGGAATTAGGTTTTTGGCTCCTGTTCTGACCGTTTGGGGGTACATAGGTATATATAGGAGGAAGGAGTACGTCGGTGGAGCACCGAGGGGCCCATGAGGCAGGGGGCGCGCCCCCCACCCTCGTGACCTCCTCTTTGACTCCCTGGAGTAGGGTCCAAGTCTCCTGGATCATGTTCGGTGAGAAAATCACGTTCCCGAAGATTTTATTCCGTTTGGACTCCGTTTGATATTCTGTTTCTCCGAAACACTGAAATAGGCAAAAAACAGCAATTCTGGGCTGGGCCTCCGGTTAATAGGTTAGTCCCAAAAATAATATAAAAGTGGAAAATAAAGCCCAATATAGTCCAAAACAATTGATAATATAGCATGGAGCAATCAAAAATTATAGATACGTTGGAGACGTATCAATGGGCAGCGAATTTCTTTGTCATCCGTATCCAAATCCTGCCGAACATAGTTCGGCCCGGACTCCCCTGCCAGGGAGAGAGACCTTAATGAGTTCAGTATGTCACCAAAGGGCGAGTGCTGAAAGATATACGCGGAGGTAAACTCCATGATCGGCGCCCATTCGGATTCGACAGGCACGGGCACAGGCGGTTCGGAGTCCGTGGCCGGGGAAGGATACGACAGCTTGGCATCACGGCTCTTGTGAAGGGTAGGGTCGATATTTGGTTCGATCGCCGCTAAGGATACGGCCTCCGTGTTGGGGTCTATCCACCCATCCATGGATGGCGCAACTGGTTCTGAATTGAGGGTTGGAGCGGTTGCTGGCGCGATCTCCTGAACACTATCCGATGGTAGAGCTAAATCATGCTCATCGTGACCATGTGGCGCACAAGGCAGGGGCTCGAATCCATCGAAGATCAAGTCTCCGCGGATATTGGCCGTGTAGTTTAAGCTTCCAAGCCTGACCTGGTGGCCAGGGGCGTAACTCTCGATCTGCTCCAGATGGCCAAGCGAGTTGGCCCGCAGTGCGAAGCCGCTGAATACAAAGATCTGTCTGGGGAGAAAAGTCTCACCCTGGACTGCATCGCTATCGATGATTGAAGGAGCCATCAAGCCTAATGATGACGACACAGAGGAACTCTCAATGAAAGCACCAATGTCGGTGTCAAAACCGGCGGATCTCGGGTAAGGGGCCCCGAACTGTGCGTCTAAGGTTGATGGTAACAGGAGGCAGGGGACACGATGTTTTACCCAGGTTCGGGCCCTCTGGATGGAGGTAAAACCCTACGTCCTGCTTGATTTATTCTTGATAATATGAGTAGTACAAGAGTTGATCTACCACGAGATCGGAGAGGCTAAACCCTAGAAGCTAGCCTATGGTATGATTGTATGTTGTCCTACGGACTAAAACCCTCTGGTTTATATAGATACCGGAGGAGGCTCGGGTTACACAAGGTCGGTTACAAAGGAGGAGATATGCATATCCATATTGCCTAGCTTGCCTTCCACGCCAAGTAGAGTTCCATCCGGACACGAGGCGAAGTCTTCAATCTTGTATCTTCATAGTCCAACAGTCCGGCCAAAGGATATAGTTTGGCTGTCCGGAGACCCCCTAATCCAGGACACCCTCATACATACCTACGGAAATGATTTTTGGGATTCACCGTGTGGGATGTACATACCTACGGAAATGATTGGGTTTCCATGCCTCGCCCGATCGCACACGACCCCAGCCTAGGTCCCACGAGGGCCTATCCCCGACGATTTCTGGGTCGTGTGGGAAGGACCCCCCTATCACCCACACTCACTTGGTGATGGTTCCAAATGCCATCGCAGAAAGGGGTTTTAAGCCGTTTGTTTAGGACGTCGTTGTACCAGTGTGAGGAGACGTGTAACGTGGAGTTTGATGAGAATAACGGCTCCCAAGTGGAGAAAAGTGTTACTTGTGATGTAGGTGATGAAATTCCTCCCCAAGCCATAAGAAGAATGGGTGTGGGTTATATCCTACCCATTGAGGAACCCCTTGTGGCTGAAGGAGAAGGACAATGTTCCACTCAAGTGGAACCATCACCAACCCAAGACCCACACGCTTCCGAAGAACAAAGTGAAGGCCCTCAACCAAATGAACAAGATCAAGGGCAAGATCAACCTCAAGATGGTGGTGAACCACCAAGTGATGCCCAAGGTCAAGTTCTCACCTCCGAGCAAGTTCAAGAGCAAGAGCAAGCTCAAGAACAAGCTCAAGACAACGCTCAAGACGATCAAGATACCGCTCCTCAACTTACTCCCAAGGAGGAATTGGAGTGTCATGCCGCCAAGATTGCATCCAAGCTCACTACCAAAGATCATCTCATGAAGAATGTGCTTGGAAGCTTACCAAAGGGGGTAAGCACTCGACAATTAGCAAACTATTGTGAACATCACGTGTTTGTTTCTTGTGTTGAACCCCAAAAGGTCTATGAGGCACTCGAGGATCCGGATTGGCTTAATGCCATGCATGAAGAACTCAACAACTTTGAGCACAACAAGGTGTGGAGATTGGTGCCAAGGCCAACGGGGAACCACAATGTCATTGGAACCAAGTGGATATTCAAGAACAAGCAAGATGCTCATGGAATTATCATTTGCAACAAGGCTCGTTTGGTAGCACAAGGCTACTCCCAAGTCGAGGGTAGCGACTACGGTGAAACCTTTGCTCCCATTGCTCACCTTGAATCTATTCATTTGTTGATTGCTTATGCTTCTCATCATAACTTCAAGTTGCAACAAATAGATGTGAAGAGTGCTTTTCTTAATGGTCCTATTAATGAGTTGGTGTATGTCAAACAACCCCAGGGTTCGAGGATCCCTATTTCCCCTATCATGTGTACCAACTCGATAAGGCACTATATGGCCTTAAACAAGCTCCATGTGCGTGGTATGAGCACCTTATCAAGTTGTTGCAGGATCGTGGGTTTGAAATTGGAAAAATCGACCCCACTCTTTTTACTAAGAAGGTCAAAGGGGAGTTGTTTGTATGACAACTATATGTTGATGATATTATCTTTGGCTCCCCTAACAAAGCTTTCAATGAAGAATTTGCCGCTCCTATGACCTAAAAGTTCAAGATGTCCATGATGGGAGAGTTGAAGTTCTTTCTCGGGTTTGAAATCAAGCAAAGAAGAGAAGGAACCTTCATCAACCAAGCCAAATACACTCAAGACATGCTCAAGAGATTCAAGCTAAGTGATGTCAAGCCGGCTTCTACTCCAATGCCCGTCAAATGCCAACTTGACATAGATCCCAATGGTAAAGCGGTGGATCAAAAGGTATATCGCTCCATGATTGGTTTCTTGCTTTACCTTTGTGCATCTAGACCGGATATCATGTTGAGTGTGGGAATTTGTGCTCGGTTTCTAGCCGCACCTAAGGAAAGCCATTATGTGGCGGTCAAGCGAATCTTTCAATATTTGGCTCATACCCCAAACTTCGGCTTATGGTACCCAAGAGGAGCAAACTTCAACCTTGTAGGCTCTTCGGACTCGGATTGGGCAGGAGACAAAGTGGATAGGAAGTCAACTTTCGAAGGGTGCCAATTTCTTGGTTGCTCTTTGGTGAGTTGGTTTTCTAAAAAGCAAAGTTGTGTGTCTCTCTCGTCCACCGAAGCGGAGTATGTGGCCACCAGTAGTTGTTGTGCTCTACTTCTTTGGATGAGGCAAACTTTAAAGGATCGCGGTGTCATTTGTGACAAAGTGCCTCTTTGGTGTGACAATGAAAGTGCCATCAAGATCTCTCTCAACCCGGTGTAACACTTCAAGACGAAGCATATTGAGATTCGATATCACTTCATTTGGGATCATATTAGGCGGGGGGAGATCGAGCTTAACTATGTCAATACTGATGATAACCTTGCAGAGATCTTCACGAAGCCCTTGGATGAAGCAAGATTTCATGAGTTAATACATGAGCTAAATATCATTGATTCGAGCAATGTGGCTTGAACCCTTGCACACCTCACCATACTCATCTTGATGTCTTGTTTAGGTGTAGGCATGGACATAGGGGGAGTGTTGTTCTCTCAATGAACTCTCCCTCCCCCCATTATGCATAAATTGATCAACTCTTTCACATTAGCCATTTTTGATGGTACTTGTGCTTCAAAGACGAGTTTTGATCATGGGCCCAAGGATAATTCTTCGCAGTGCCATACCAATTGACTCAAACATAGGTGGCTCCAGCCACCGCCCTCTCCTTGGAGAGGTTGTGTTTCGTGTTTGGTCCTTGTTGTCTTTTGCCTTTTCCTTGAGCCGATCTTGTGTTTGAGTTGCCTCGTGTGTTAGCTCTTTTGTGTGTCCGGTTGCTTGAAGGTTGCATTGCAAAGGCCGTGTTCTTCTCTGTGTTCGAAACTTGTACTTTCTTGGGTTTGCGGTACTACCGGGGCATGCCACGGTACTACCGCTAGAGATGGGTTGCCCTGCGCGTACACAGCTGCATCCCCGACACGGTACTACCGCTTCCATCGCAGCAGTAATTTTTTACTGCTGCTGGAAGAGCGGTACTACCGCCCTGCGAGCAGTACTACCGCGAGGACCCGCGGTACAACCGCGTAGTCGCGAGCGGGTGGGGGTTAAGAGCGGGGGCATGGGGAGTTCTAACTCCCCCATACCCATTCATCTCTTTTCCCCACCCGTCTCTCTCTCTTGCCCAAGAACGGCGCCGGAGGACCTCGCTAGATCTCCATCTCCGGTCGCTCTCCTCGCATACCGTTCCCCACCTAGCCCTCTTGCCATGGACACCGGTATCCCCCCTAGTCCTTCCCTTTTTGTCCCATTCTTGTGCTTCTAGGTCTTGGGGTGATGCATGTGTAGTTCATGTGATTTTTGGCTAAATCTTTGCAAGAGGGAATTGTAGGAGAGTGCTAGTGCAGTAGGCATGGTATTTGGAGTGATACAACAGTATAGTTTGATCAACAGTAGTACTGATCTATTGTTGCAGATGTTTCTAGATCCGGATCTACTGTTCTTGTGGATTTTGAATCCGTGCGGTACTAACGCTCCTCCTGGAGCAGTACTACCGCATGCTCGCCCAAGACTTGTCCTCGCGCAGTACTACCGCTCTGCTGGAGCGGTTGTCGGATTCTGGGTTCCGGCAAACCCTTGAGGTTCGAACTCTGGGGTGCGCATGAAGAACTCTCTCTCCCTAGCTCGCTTGCACAACGATCTCAAGGCCTAGCTCAACGAACCCAAAGAACAAGAGACACGAGGGTTTATACTGGTTCGGTCCACCATTGTGGTGTAATACCCTACTCCAGTGTGGTGTGGTGGATTGCCTCGTAGGCTGAGGATGAACAAGTACAAGGTAAGAACAACCTCCTGAGGAGAGGTGTTCTTGAGCTCGGCGAGCTGGTGGGATGGCCTTGGTGGAATGGATTCAATCCAAGATCATTTGCCTCCTATGGTGGTGGCTAGTCCTATTTATAGAGGCCATGGTCCTCTTCCCAAATATTAGGCAGGAAGGGATCCCACAACGGCCAAGTTTGAAGGGAGACAACTAGTACATGCTATCCTGGCAAAAGGTGGTCTTCGCCTGCCAAAGGCTCTGGTGGTGATGTAGCTGTGGGCTCCATGATGACCTCCGTCGTGTCGTCCTGCTGGTCTTGGTCTCATTGCACCGATATGGAAACCTTTGCATGACGCCTCGGGACTCCTCGCCTGCACCTGCCTCTTTAGCACCAAAGAGGAAACTGGTACACTGCACCTACTGGCACCCGCTTGGCCTTGTTCATCATGGCTCACGTCACGTGAACCTCGCGAGGTGCCCCTTGCATAGATATCTCCGCTCCTCGGGAGCCAGCCTAGTGAGGCTGCCCTTGAGGAGGTCTTGGTGTCATTCGCCTCGCGAGGGTCTTGAGTGGTTGCTGCTGAATATGGGCCGTACCAGGCCGTTGGTGGAGCCGCGTCATGGGCCACAGGCAGGCAAGTCTAGGTACCCCTATTCCCAAGACGCCGATAGTAGCCCCTAGGCCCAAGGCGCGCTCGGACTTGGCTTCAAGGCGAAGTCAAAGGGCAAGCACGGAGCACCGCGGGCCCTAACCGCCTGCGGCCTTGATTGACGCGTGGCGACTGACGAGACGTGGGCGTCTCCGCTTCCCCACGCTGCCTCAGCAACCGTTCGACTTGACGAGACCCTGCTACATGCAGAAGAAAACCATCATTACCTTAGATCGTGGAGGCCGACAGTTGGCCTCTTTCTGGCTGTAAATGAGGAGAGGGTGGAGCCCCCGTTGCTCATCTCTTTCTCCACTTCGCCTGCTTCTCATTACTCCTCGCCCCACCGTCCTGCTGCGACTCCCATGGCGTCGATAAGGAGGTTCTCCGCCACTGAGAAAGGAAAGACCCCCCGTGAAGAGCAGGGGCCGCTTCCGCTGAAGAAGAGGTTGGACCGCCCCCGCGACGTTGTTGTGAGACAGGGGTGACGAGGCCTTGGTACGAGCGGCCTCGCCCTGGCTACCCGCTGCGCTTGTACGCCCAGGCAGAGGGCTCCAGAGGAGGAGGCAGTGGCCCGCGCCACTCGTGCAACGGCCGCGGTGGCCGTGCTGTGGTGGCACGCGCCGCCAGCCCACAAACTCATGCCGGGGGCTCCTCGTGTGAATTAGTGGTGTGGGAAGCAATGCCCCCGCGCACGTGGATCAAATTCCCGTAGTTCTTCGCTGAAGAAATGCCGCCGAGGGGGCCACTCGAGCTGTGGCTGCAGCACGCCGAGTGCGGCACCCCGGCGATGGGAGCAGAGGTCGAGGTCGTCTCCCCGGGCAAGATCTTCATGACCCCTGGATGGGGTGAGGTCGCCCGCGCCTGCCGCGCGGAGGGGGCCCTCACCATCCATTTCGAGTACGACGACGCCTCCATGATGTTCTTCAAGGTCTTTGATTAGGAAGGCCGCCGCCTAGAGTACTGCCCTGGAGGGGGTCGCCAAGACGGTGCAGGGGCAGGTGATGGACCCGCCCTTGGTCCTGCCGACGGCTCCTCCAGCAGCAGCGATGGCGCCTGTGGTGATACCTGTAGATATGACTCCTAGAAGCCTTCTTCTTCTGTTCCCTGCGAGGAATTGAGATGAACCCCGTGGGGGTGTGTAAAGAATCTGTAGTGCTTTTGCAGCGATGTTATTTCAATTATGAAGTTCGTGATTGCACATCTTGCTTCAGCATTGTCCCCCCTTTTCGTCCTCGCGTCAGCATAGTGCTCTACGCCGACAGGTCCCACTCCCCAGGTAGGCTTCAGCCCTCGCTGGTATACCAGATCGCGATGTCGTGGTCAAGGCCAGGAGGTGAGCGGCCTGAGGTCCGGTAGGAGCTCCTGAGGCGTGATGCTCAAGAGGCCCCCCTTGGTGTGCAAGAAGCTTCCTGAAGGCAGAAAGGGAAGGCGGCATTGCCAGAGCAAGGCTGCTGGAGCCGAAAATCCTAAGCCACATGCTGGGATGACTTGAACACATGACTTATCTGATCAAGCCTGAGGCGGTTCCCTTGTGCAGAGCTCGGTTCGTGCGTCAGTGGTGGTGGTATGGCTGGGTTAGGCCCGCACCAGCTTCCCTCAGCTCGCCACGGAGCTCGAGAATGTTGTCAACGGGATCGACCCCATGGTGGAGGGGGAAGCCTGCGCGCTCTCCTTATCAGCCCTGACGCGCGTCCTCAACCACCTTCATCTTCGTGACCCTGATGTCGACCTTGGTGCCCTGCTCGAGCCTGTGTATGAAGAGCGCGACGCAGCTGCCGCCAAGGCCGTGAAGGCCCAGGTGGAGGCTCTATTGAAGAAGTTCCTCGCCATTGACCCTGCACCCCCGACTGATGGTGCTGCCGGTCCCGCGACCACGGCTGAAGGCACGGGCGACGGCAATTCTGCCAACGGGGGGCGCTCCCTGACGACGGCGCCCAAGGCTGAAGAGGAGGCTTGCTGGCGGACGGTGGTGCTCCTTCCCATTTTTACTTTCCTGCAAACTTCCCTGCGATATGCAACATGCCTCGTGGAGGCGTCAAAATTTCTGTTTGGTGTTTGAAGAACAATATGTTTTGTAATATTTTATTAAGATTCCGCGATTTCCTTACCATTTGCTTGATGTTCTACGTTGGCAGGGCCCGACCCCGCGCATACCTCACCCGCCATTGGGCCATCCGGATCACCGGGACATGACCAAAGGGTGAGGGGCTATGCGGCCAGTTAGGCTCCTGAGTTGCGATGCTCAGGAGTCCCCCTTGACGCGCAAACAGCCTGTGGGAAGGAGATGCGAAAGTAGGCCTTAGTGTTCTACGTCGGCAGGGCCCAGCCCCGCGCGTACCTCAGCCGTTGTTGGGTTGTCCGGATCGCCAGGACGAGGCCAAGGGGTGAGGGGCTACGTGACCAGCTAGGCTCCTGAGTCGCGATGCTCAGGAGTCCCCCTGACGCTCAAACAGACCTCCATACCTGTCCTCGCCGAGGTCCTGCTCGGGAGGGGCGCGCAATGACCAGGTCCGAGGGACCTGGCAGGGTGGCGTACGCTAGGCGTGACCTGAGCATAGCCCCCGTGCCCAGCCCCTCACGCAACTTTGTCGAGGGGAAAGTGTTGCGGCGAGGCTGGACACTGAGTCGAGTGGCTCCCTGAGGTTGATGCGGCCATGGGGTCGCCCTCAGTTGTTTATTACCAGCGCAGAGCATTGTGCTCCCGCACTTGCACGGGCATAGCCGCTCCTCGACCGTGTCGACTGCCAGTGCGGAGCATGGTTCTTCCACTGGTGCGTGGGTGAGGGCTCCCTCTGAGTGGAGCCCCCGGGGCGTGTACAGCCCCGCCTTGACACGTGGCTTGCACGGCAGGGCTAGACGAGGTGTGTCTAGGCACTCGTGAGCCAACATGGGACTCACGAGGCCCTACCTCAAGGCGGGTTGTGCCTGGTCTTGATTCTTGGTATTTGCGGTGGCCCTGAGAGATGGTTAGGCAACCTGCGCCAGATGAATCTCCTGAGGTGATCACATGAGAAGGCCAAACACCAACGACCCCCGAAGGTGACATGAATGGGGCCGGCCCGCCAGACAAAGCTCAGTCGTTGGGTTTATTGACACTGCACGGACAGACCCGAGCACAGACGCCATGCCTAGTCTTCTCATGCAAACAATCCTAAAGAAAGACAACCGGCGCGCGACTCCCATGGTGGAGAGGGTGGTCGTGGGTGGGATTGCAAGGGCGCACGACGTTCATGGTATCGAAGTACCGGGCAGGCAGATGACAATCATAAGGTAAATCATGCAAGGAGGCAAGCTAGTTCAGATAAGTGCGAAAATGATACATGCCACTGGGACGGACCCGAGCGGCCTGGGATGATGCAGCCCGAGGGGCGCCCCCAACAGAGTAAGCTAAAGATGCAAAAGGATACATGTCGCAGGGACAGGCTCGCGCGACTTGGGGATAATGTTGCCCCAGGGGCGCCCCCAACTGAATGAATTGGAAAGAGCCACCTGATACCGTTGCTGGAGAGGTGTTGGGGTAGCTGAAGATGCGTGCTGAAGAAGTTGCTCCTCACGAGTCGCCAGGGTCCTGAGCCTCGGGAGGCTCTGGGGGCCCGGGCGGCTCATGAAGAACCATCACCCTCTCTGCCAGGAATGCCTAATGCCTGGCCTCCCGAGCCGCCAGAATGGTCCGTAAGTGGCACTGGAAGGTGACAATCGCATTCGGCAAGCCGAACGGCATGCGGACATAGATGTGAGGTGGACCCTCACACCGACCAATGCGCAAAGGCCAGAGATGCCCCTGAGATGCGGCCCTGTTGAGCCCTGGAATGTCAACATAGACGCGCAGCCCGTCATCCTCGCTAGGACGCGGAGCTACGCCAAGTGGAGGGCGACGGTCGCCGTGTATGGTCCTTGCTTCTTTAAGCCCCTGGGTCGCCTTGGTGATAAAAACCTGAGCACCAGGCGCTCCATGCCTTGTGCCCTCTTGAGGGAAACGTGCAGGAAAGCACGCCTCCATGTGGTGCCCGAGTGCCTCCCTCGTGACGTTGGCTAGGTCCGAGGCCCTCCAGAAGAGAGCCCCCAAGCCCAGCCTGAGGAGGGCGCCGGGTGCGCCTTCCTATGCGAGGGAGGGAGGCGCCCCATCCATGGGTGCAAGTCCCGAGGTGGTGCCGCTGGAAATGCCGCTCTCCTGAGGCCCTTGGTGGAGCAGCAGCTTATTCTTCTTGGGGATGGCCTCAGGAGGGTTCAGGGCACCTTCGTTGTCTGGGTCTTCGGTTGCGGCCGCCTGGTAAGTGCGCTCAAGAGAACACACCGTGTCCTTTTCCTCACAGACGACCGTGATGATGCCTCCACTCCCTGGCATCTTGAGGACGTTGTATCCATGATGGGTCACCGCCATAAACTTGGCCAGGGCTAGATACCCAAGGATGGCGTTGTACGACAGGTGGATGTGGGTGACGTCAAAGTCAATGAGCTCGGGGCGGTAGTTGTCGCGCTGGCCAAAGGTGACAGGGAGGTGGACCTGCCCTATCGGGGTGGTGGAGCCGTCGGTCACTCCTGAGAAGGGCTTGGTAGGCTGTAGCTGATCGTATGGCACTTGAAGGCGGTCGAACGTTTCAATGGAAAGGACATCGAGTCCCACACTGTCGTCAGTGAGGGTCTTGGTGACTTGGACATTGCTAATGACGGGCGAGCAGAGCATCGGGAGGGCGCCAGCCGTCGCTGCGCACTTGAGCCGGTCGGAGGAGCTGAAGGTGATGGCGCACTTGGACCACCTGAACGGGCGCGTGGCCTCGAGCCTGGGAAGGGCCGCGTTCACCTCTCGAGCAAACTGCTTGAAGATACGCTGAGAGGCTCAGGCCTGAGCGCCACCCAAGATGCAAGCAATGGTGCTAGGCTCCTAAAAGCCCCCAGCCCCCTCGTCCTGATGATGGTCGTCGTTCCTTCTTGGTGGTGGTGGCAGCGGAGGGAGGCCAGCGTTGCCCTGGGGGCGGTCCTCACGAGGTTGGTCTCTCCAGGCGCCCTCGCGAGACTGGTCCTGCCAGCGGTTCCCACGAGGCCGGTCGCGCCACTCTTGGCGGGGGCCCCGGTTGTCCCAGCGTCCTCCACTTCATCCTCCTTCTCGGCCATAGCCCCGGTCGTTGCGCTCGGGGCATCGACCGAAGCGGCCATCATGAATGGCCCTGAGCTCCTGAAAGTCATTGGTGTTGTGTCTATGAACGTTGTGGAAGGTGCAGAACGGCCGGCCGGCCTTGAATGACCCGGGGTGGTCACGGTCGCGCTTCATCTCCGGCTCCGCCGTGAGCACGACAGCCCCCTTGCGCTTCACGTCCTTAGTCTTGGCTTTCTTGTCCTCCTGGTTGGAAGCCGGGAGCTCGAGGAGAGAAAGGCGCCCTTCCTCAGCTCTTGCGCACTTGGTTGCCATGTTGAACATCTCCAGGGCCATGCACAAGTCCTCGTGGATGGCGAGCTCCTCCTTCATCTTGACGTCACAGACGCCATCAGATAACGCAGAGATGATGGCCTCGTCCATCACCTTGGGGATCTTGAGGCAAACGTTGTTGAAATGCTGGATGTACTTCTGGAGGGTATCCCCTGGTTGTTGCTTGATGTGCCGCAGGTCACCAGCGGCAGGCGGGCAGTCGCGAGTGCCCTGGAAGTTGGTGACGAAACGCTTGCGCACATCTTGCCCCAGGAGGAGATCGATCCTGCGGGCAGGTTCAGGAGCTCTGAGCGCGCGCCATCCTTGAGGGCCATGGGAAACCAATTCGCCATGACCTTCTCGTCGCCGCTGGCCGCCTCGATGCTCAGCTCGTAGAGCTGCAAGAACTCTGCAGGGTCGGGGGTGCCGTCGTAGCACGGAGATAGGCCGGGCTTGAACTTGCCGGGCTAGACGAAGGTGCACAGCTCGGGAGTGAAGGCACAACAACCTGCTGTGGTCACCAGAGCCCGTCGCGGAGGTGGAGCCTGGTCCTGGTATCCACGCGCCGCCGTCACAGGCGGCACGCGGTCTTGACTTGGTGGTGCTGGGAGTGCAGGAGCGTTTCCTTTTGGCCAAGGGACTTCTTGGCAGCTTCCTTCTTCGTGCGCGGGCGCCCTGGGCGGTGGGTCGCGCTGCGGGGCCGCGCGTCTTGGTGCGAGGGAGGCGTCTTGATGCGGAGGTGGTGGAGACGCTCCGTGGGCTACGTCGCCCGCAGCTGGAGGTGGGTGAGGCAGCGAGAGGGACGGTGCGGGATAGCCCCTAGCGGCGCTGACGAGCTCGGCGATGCGGTCCAGCCAGTCTTCATAGAGGGCGTCGATCGGACGGTAATGTAGGAGCTCACGTGCCATAAGCAGCGCGGCCTGCGCGTCTATGGGTGTGCGACGAGCATGGGATGATGAACCGACCAGAGTCAGCGACGGGGTGGCGGTGCGTCCATCCCGCTGCGTGGAAGGGTGCAGCGATGAAGCTTGCTGCTTGTTTCCCGCCGGCCGGTGACAGCGTTGGCGGCGGGTGATGGAGAACGGCGGGGAGGTCCGCCAATGGGCATCGTCTGAGCAACGTGAGCGGCAAGGGCGACCCGACGCTTAGCACGGGCTCGGCGAGTGTCAGCCATGGATGCGGCGGAGCGGTGGAGCGTGGATCGACGGAGGAAAGGCTTCAGCGCACCCCTACCTGGCGCGCCAAATGTCGGATTGTGGGTTCCGACAAACCCTTGAGGTTCGAACTCTGGGGTGCGCATGAAGAACGCTCTCTCCCTAGCTCGCTCGCACAACGATCTCAAGGACTAGCTCGACGAACCCAAAGAACAAGAGACACGAGGGTTTATACTGGTTCGAGTCACCGTTGTGGTGTAATACCCTACTCCAGTGTGGTGTGGTGGATTGCCTCGTAGGATGAGGATGAACAAGTACAAGGTAAGAACAACCTCCTGAGGAGAGGTGTTCTTGAGCTCGGCGAGCTGGTGGGATGGCCTTGGTGGAATGGATCCAATCCAAGATCAGTTGCCTCCTATGGTGGTGGCTAGTCCTATTTATAGAGGCCACGGTCTTCCCAAATATTAGGCGGGAAGGGATCCCACAATGGCCAAGTTTGAAGGGAGACAACTAGTACAGGCTATCCTCGTAAAAGGTGGTGTTCGCCTGCCAAAGGCTCTGGTGGTGATGTAGCTGTGGGCTCCGCGATGACCTCCGTCGTGTCGTCCTGCTGGTCTTGGTCTCGTTGCACCGATATGGAAACCTTTGCCTGACGCCTCGGGACTCCTCGCCTGCACCTGCCTCTTTAGCACCAAAGAGGAAACTGGTATACTGCGCCTGCCTGGCCTTGGTCGTCAAAGCTCACGTCACGTGAACCTCGCGAGGTGCCCCTTGCATAGATATCTCTGCTCCTCGGGAGCCAACCTAGTGAGGCTGCCCCTGAGGAGGTCTTGGTGTCGTCCGCCTCGCGAGCCTTGGCCCCTCACGAGGTTCTTGAGTGGTTGCTGCTGAACATGGGTCGTACCAGGCCGTTGGTGGAGCCGCGTCATGGGCCGTAGGCAGGCAAGTCTGGGTACCCCCGTTCCTAGGACGCCGGCAGCGGTACTACCGCCCGGGGCGTGGAAGTAAAAAATTACTTTCGCTCCAGGCGCGGTATGATACGTCTCCAACGTATCTATAATTTATGAAATATTCATGCTATTATATAATCCATCTTAGATGTTTTATATGCATTTATATGCTATTTTATACTCCCTCTGTCCCAAATTTTTTGTCTTAGATTTGTCTAAATACGGATGTATCAAGTCACTTTTTAGTATTAGATACATCTGTATCAAGAAAAATCTAAGACACAAATTTTGGGACGGAGGGAGTATGATTTTTGGGACTAACCTATTAACTTAGAGCCCAGTGCCAGTTTTTCCCCCTTGTTTTTGAGTATTGCAGAAAAGGAATACCAAACGGAGTCCAATTGACGTGCCAATTTTTGATGATTTTTTATGGACCAAAAGAAGCCCTCGGAGTAAAAGAGTTGGGCCAGAAGAGTCCCGAGCCGTCCACAAGGGTGGGGGTGCGCCCCACCCCCTAGGTGTGGGCCCCAATCTCGTGGACGACTCGGAGACCCCCCTGGCATGAAACCGACACCAAAAATTCCTATAAATACAGAACCCCCTAGAAAATGACCTTGAAAGTGCAACTATCCCCGGGTGGTTTTGGTAATTCCTAACAACATATAGCTCATTGAGCTAATGCTACTTGAAGATAAATATTTCTGGAAAAGCTCAATGATTGGCATGGCATGGATTAGAAAGTGGACCCCTCAAAATGCTAAGGACAAAAGAATTGGCTCGAGCTCAAAGCATAAGACTCTACATTTCATTTTTAGTGATCCAAGATCACATTGAGTCCATCGGAAAATCCAATACTATTAAGAGGGGATGAGGTGTTGCTTAATGAGGTTCTTGCTCAAAGTGCTTAGTGATATGCTCCACAACCCTCAACCACTTTCGCATATCCAAATATATCCCAAACCAAAAGTCAAACTCGGCCCCACCGATTTGATCTATCCGGCGCCACCGAGTTCACTTGACATAGCCACTGCCACAAACCCTAGTCTTTTCGG
Source organism: Triticum urartu (assembly GCF_056163025.1). Taxonomy (NCBI): domain Eukaryota; kingdom Viridiplantae; phylum Streptophyta; class Magnoliopsida; order Poales; family Poaceae; genus Triticum; species Triticum urartu. The sequence goes on along the minus strand of NC_141877.1, from coordinate 416,028,303 downwards.
TCCCACCGATAGGGATCTCGGTCTCACTGAGATGGGATTGTAATCTCACTGTTTTCCTTCGTAACGTTTCGGTCCAACCGAGATGATCGAGCGGTCCCACCGAGATTGCAATGCAAACTCTCTGTTTCCCTTTCGTAATGTTTTGGTTCTACCGAGAGAGTGAATCGGTCCCACCGAGATTGCCTGACCAACTCTCTGGTTAGTCTATTGTCAAAATCGGTCTCACCAAGTTTGTGTAATCAATCTCACCGAGATTACTTTATGCCCTAACCCTAATGATATCGGTCCCACCAAGTTGACATGTCGGTCCCACCGAAAACCCTAACGGTCACATTATGATCTAAAACGGTCTGACCGAGTTGTATGATTCGGTCCCACCGAGTTTGGTGATTTGTGTGTAACGGTTAGATTTTGTGTGGAGGCATATATACCCCTCCGCCCACTCTTCATTCGTGGAGAGAGCCATCAGAACATGCCTACACTTCCAACATACATTTTCTGAGAGAGAACCACCTACACTTGTGTTGAGGTCAAGATATTCCATGCCAACCACATAAATCTTGATCTCTAGCCTTCCCCAAGTTGCTTTCCACTCAAATCATCTTTCTACCAAATCCAATCCTATGAGAGAGAGTTGAGTGTTGGGGAGACTATCATTTCAAGCACAAGAGCAAGGAGTTCATCATCAACACACCATCTATTACCTTTTGGAGAGTGGTGTCTCCTATATTGGTTAGGTGTCACTTGGGAGGCTCCATCAAGATTGTGGAGTTGAACCAAGGAGTTTGTACGGGCAAGGAGATTGCCTACTTCGTGAAGATCTACCCTAGTGAGGCAAGTCCTTCGTGGGCGATGGCCATGGTGGGATAGACAAGGTTACTTCTTCGTGGACCCTTCGTGGGTGGAGCCCTCCGTGGACTCGTGCAACCATTACCCTTCGTGGGTTGAAGTCTCCATCAACGTGGATGTATGATAGCACCACCTATCGGAACCACGCCAAAAATCTCCGTGTCCACATTGCGTTTGCTCCCTCCAAACTCCTCCGTTTACCTTCATATGCATTTGTTTTACATTCCGCTGCTATACTCTTAGAATTGCATGTGTAGGTTGTTTGCTTGACTTGTGCTAAGTTGCTAAAATCTGCCAAGAATTAAAATTGGGAAAAGGCTAGATTTTTATTTGGTCAAGTAGTCTAATCACCCCCTCTAGACATATTTTCGATCCTACAAGTGGTATCAGAGCTTGAGTCTCCATTTGCCTTGATTTCCATAGCTTTGGTTATCATAACCTTGGTTTCACAACCTAGGAGAGTATGGCGTCTAGTGAGGGAAATTACCACCGTAGAGGTCCTTATTTTGATGGTACTAATTTTGCTAGTTGGAAGCATAAGATGAAAATGCATATTCTTGGACATAACCCCGTCGTTTGGGCTATTGTGTGTATTGACTTGCAAGGTGAATTCTTTGATGGGCGAGAACTGAACCATGAGGCTAGCGCGAAAGAGTTGAAGATGTTGCAATATAATGCTCAAGCTTGTGATATTCTCTTCAACGGATTGTGCCCTGAAGAATTCAACAAAATCAGCCGTCTTGAGAATGCAAAGGAAATTTGGGATACTTTGATTGATATGCACGAAGGTACCGACTCCATCAAGGAATCCAAATTGGATGTGCTTCAATGTCAACTTGACAAGTTCAAAATGAAGGATAGTTAAGGTGTCGCAGAAATGTACTCTAGGCTTGCTCTCATCACAAATGAGGTTGCCGGCTTAGGAAGTGAAGAGATGACCGATAGATTCATCATCAAGAAGATCCTAAGAGCCTTGGATGGAAAATATGATACCGTGTGCACATTGATCCAAATGATGCCCAATTACAAAGATCTCAAGACAACGGAAGTCATTGGAAGGATTGTTGCTCATGAGATGTCACTCAATGATAAGGAAGAGCTTCACAACAAGTCAAGTGGTGCTTACAAAGCCTCATGTGATGCTCCCACATCTTCAAGTGAGAAACAAAACTTCAATGAAGAATTGAGCCTAATGGTGAAGAACTTCAACAAGTTCTACAAGAGTAGAAGCAAGGAAAGAAGTTCCAAGTCAAGGTCCTACAGTGACAAAAGATCTTCAAGTCATGAACATAATTGCTACAATTGTGGAAGACCCGGACACTACTCCAATAAGTGTATGGCTCCCTACAAAAGAAGAGAAGGTTCTCCCAAAAGAAGGAGTAGGAGAGAAGAATCACCACCAAGAGAGAGAAGGAGTAGAGATGACCGTTATGAACGAAGAACATCACGGAGAAGCAAGGATTCGGAAAGGAAGGACAGATCATCAAGGGGCTACACAAAACAAAGACATCAAGCTCATGTTGGTGAATGGGTATCCGGCTCCGACTCCGACGATCACTCCACGAGAAGTTATCACTCCGACTCCGAATATACTCAAGATGAAGGTGTTGCCGGTCTAGCACTTGTGTCAACCAACTCCTATGACATATTTGACTCACCAAATGAAGGAAGTGGAAGATGCTTCATGGCTAAAGGCCCAAAGGTATCACACCCCGAGTATGTTGATTTCAATAGTGATGAAGATGGCTTGCCAGGTGATGATGATTTACTTGTTGACAATTCTAGTGATGAAAACTATGATGAGCTTGCTATTAATCATGCTAATCAAGACAAAACAAATGAAGATGATAAGAAGGAGATTGAGCGTCTAGCTAAAGAGCTAAACACTCTTAAGTTAGCTCATGAAACTACCTTGGGAAATCATCAAGAGCTTTTAAAGACTCATGAGAAGGTATGCTTTGAAAAGCTCAACCTTGAGCAAGAGCATGAGTTCTTAAAGGCGATCAATGACGATCTTCGCAAGAAAAGTTCCTCTTACATTGCCAAGCGTTTACTTTTGTCTACTTACATGCCACAAGTTAAATCTAGCAACAAGAGTAAGAAAGATTCTTCTTCTAGTAGTAACAATAATCATGCTAAACTCAATGATGTTGCTTCTAGTAGTTCTCTTGATTCCACTAATGATTCTCTTAGCCAAGTTACACTTGAGCAAGAAAATAGCTTATTGAAGGGAATTATAGAGAAAGGTGTTTACAAGAGCCTTGCCGGAAGTAAGCAATTTGAGGAAATTATACGCAAGCAAGGAAGACACCGGAAGAATCAAGGTGTTGGTTTTGAACGAAAGTTCAATGCCAATGGAGTTGAGTGGGAAGAAGATCAATACCCCAAGGCGAAGTTTGTTCCTCAACAAGAGAAGTATGGTCCCACTTCTTTCCAAGGAACATAAGCTCAAGATGATCTTCCACCACAAGACCACAAGCTAAAAGGCAAGGACAAGCTTCAAGAGGAGATTGATGCATTTGAAGAAGCTCCCAAAGCCTTGGTCACGTGGGTTCCTAAGACTACATCAAGTTCTACTTCATCAAGTACGACTACAACTCCAAGGATTCCCATCAAGATGGTGTGGATCCCGAAGAAGAAGAACTAGAGAGTTCTTGAGGGTGACTCCGCCAACACACTTCATTCATATCATTTTGGCGAAGACAAGTGCAAACAACTTTCATATCTTGCACTAGTTCAAGGAGTCACAAATCCTCTTGTTGGTAAGACAAGGGACAAGGTAACCTAATGCATTCATGGACATCATCTCATGTGAATATCACTCTATGTCTATGGATATCCTTGTTTTTTCCTTGTGGGACTAACCCGGGTAGGTATTGAAAGTACAACTCACCCCAAAGGATTGCTACAAAGGATCTACATCAAATTGAGCATCTACATATTCAACACCTACATGAAGTCATCATCGACAAAACCCAAGGTTAGTTCATCCCTCTTAGGGGGATATCACATCTAGGGGAGATTTACTCTAATCAATTGAGCTAAAGCAACTCTAATGGTGTGAACACAACAATGCTTTATGTAAAAGTGGCAATACCACTTGTGCTTAAACGATGAGTATGACCTATGATCAAATGTTCTCATTTGACTCCTAAGTCAATATACTCATATATAGATGACCTAGTCATCGCCAAATTGCTTGATAGATGCTAGAGTGTTTGTGCATGCTTTGTCACATATTTCATTTGTCATCTTATTGTGTGAGCATGTTGGTTGCATATTTTACTCATTCAAGGACATCCATTTGTTGCTTTGATTGTTTGGATTTTTCTCTTTTGCCAAATGGATGGACAAGAATGCCTAAGAACTCCCTCTAGCTATCTATGCTTTCCTCGTCTCAAACTCTATTCATGCAACATCACAAAGTTTGATCAAGTCAGATTCGAACCACTCTGTGTGAGGAGCACTCGGAGTCCCCGATCCGTCATAGACTTAAACTTCCAAAACCTCTTTGTGCATTTTGGTATGACCGAGTAATCCATTTTGGTCACACCGAGATCACTAAGTTGATCTAGGTTTTCAATCTCGGTGCAACCGATTAGAAATTTTCAGCCACACCGAGTTGCAGTAACTGCTCACAGTTTTGCATCTCGGTGCCACCGAGCTGTTCCACTCGGTCACACCGACAAGGTCAGGTTATATATACCGACGCGTCAAATTTTGGAAATTTTTCTGAAAACTTCACCCGCGCGTGACCTGCTCTGCCTCCTCGGGTCTCTGGATCACCCTCTCACTGCCAGCGACCTCCCGCCATTGGTCTCTGCCACTGTCAATGGCAATCTGCCCCGCCATTGCCGCCGTAGCAAGTTCACCACCGAAGTAGGGTATGAACTTGATCTTTGTGCTATTCCTTAACTCCGATTTGTAGCACATTGCTTTGCCATGATTCTTGCCACGAATAAAATCATCCTATCCAGCGAAAGCGAACCGTAGATTAGATTTGATTTGAAAATTTAGGGTTAGGTCTCCATCGAACTCATCTCGGACCAACCGAGTTGTAGAAATCGGTCTCACCGATTTGGCTTAGGCCATTGCACATGCGTTTTCGGTCTGATCGAAAATTGCAAATCAGTGTACCGAGTTTGATTCTCTGTGAAACCCTAGCAGTCTCGGTGCCACCGAACTGTGACTCAATCTGACCGAGTTCACTAGTTTAGGTTCCAAAAGCTACTTCGGTATCACCAGATTACAAATCGCTAGATCCGAAATGCCTTCTGTGAAGAACTAAAACTAAGTTTTTAAGTCATCTGTTTTGCAAAAGATGTACACTTTGTGATGCTCATCTACTCTACCCCATCTACAATCTATTCACGGGGTGTCCTGACAGTTTGCCTGCAAGATGTCCGATCAAAGTGACAACCAGAACAAGTCTAAGGAGCAGGTTCATTTGAGTGAGGGCACTAGTCCCTCTATCACTTCTGATGAGGGCAGCAGGAGCACACCAAGCAACTTGCCCAAGGCAGCCACCAGAACAAGGAAGAAGAAGACCTTAGATTCTGAGGATGAGGATTATGTGGCTGTTGAAGAAGAAGTCGGCTCCAAGAAAAAGGGGTTGCTGAAAGAGTATGGCTCAACTGCTACAACAAAGCCAGGGATGCACAAGAAGGCTCCTGCAAGGAGGATTCCCATGTCAAAGGCCAGAGCCTCAACTGCTGAAACTTCCAACCCAACTGAAGAGGCAGTTGGAGAAGGAAAGAAAGGGAAGGAAAGAGTCAAGAAGACCACTGCCAGATTACTTGGTAGATCCTCCATTATGAGAGACTGAGAAGAAAAACAAGAGGAAGAGGATGCTGCACCAGCTCCTAAGGCTCAGAAGCTCATGGGAGATGCAATTAAATCAGGGGCTGCAACATCTAAGCCCAAGTCTGCTCCCAAAGCTCAAGCTCAGAAACCTTCAAAGCCCAAGAGAAACACCAGGAGTATACCTGCCAAGGAAAAGAACAAGGCCCCAGTGTCTGAAGCTGAAGAAGAGGACGATGAATCCCATGTTTTGCGGAAGTTGAAGCCCAAAATTCTTGACCATAATGATGCTCATCCAGTCGCTGAGGACATGCACATCAGGAAAGATGCAGGATTGAGGTTATGGAGACAGTCTGACCCATATGCTGTCAGGAGGAGAACCGCTGTGGATTACATGTTCCATACAAAGGAACAACAAGATTTCTATGAAACCATTCTGCTTGACAAGAAGCCCATAGTGTGTGACATGAAATGGGTGGACTGCGAGTTCATACGGGAAAATGAAGATCACTTCCCTGGAGTGTATGACAACTTTAAGGCATGTGGAGTTGATGAATTCGTTGGGCAAAAGCTCACCAAGTGGAATGACGAGTTGGTCATGCAGTTCTACTCCACTCCCCACTTCTATCCAGATGGGAGGATAGTTTGGATGTATGAGGGTACCAGGTACCAGTCGACAGTTGATGAATGGGCTAAGCTGATCAATGCCCCTGCAGAGCATGAAGATGACTTGGATGTATATGCCAAGAGGAAGAAAGACCACAACTCCATGGCAAACATATACAAGGAGATCGCCGACAAGGCTTTGGAAACTCACAAGATTGGATCTGTGCATTTCTTGTTGTCTGGTCTGCCTACGATCAACTGGATCTTGAGGCACACTCTGCTACAAGTCAGGAGATCAGAAGATGATCAGAGGGCATTCTATCAATCTGCTCCAACTGTTTGATGTCCCTCAGAAGTTCAAGGTTATGAGCTTAATGGTAGAAACAATCAAGAGGATTGCTGCTGACCAGAAGAGAAGTTGTGGGTATGCTCCACACTTTCAGGAGCTCATCAACTCTAAGATGGGCACATGAACTTATTTGCTAGACAAGGAGAATCTACCCATATATCCTGATTTTGAAGACAATACCGTTGTGATGACTGAGGAAGATCCATCATCTGTGCAAGCACATGAGAAGAGAGAGAAGGCAAGGGCAAAGAAAGCTGCAAGGATGCCAACTGCTGAAGAGGCATCTCAAGTATTCCTGAAGAGTAAGCAAGATCAGCTTGGATATCTGATTCAAGCTACACTGAGGATTGAGAAGGGCTTGGCCACCCTGACTCAGAATCAGGAGAGCCTGGAGAGGATTGTGAAAACAAAATTCTATGATCGTGATCTGAAGGTGACTGAGATTCAGACTGTAGTTGAGTAGCTTTAGGAGGAAGAAGAGGAGAGGAGAGGAAAAGCAACCACTGATGCTTTCAAGCGTGTGCCACGAGGTCCAAGGTCTGCTGCAGTGCTAGTCTTAGATGCTAGAGCTTCAGTGTCAGCACCAGCAGCTACAGATCCAGTGCCACCTCCAGCACCCACTCCAGCAGCTCCAACTACTTCATCGGAAGTCTTCGTCCTTGGATTTCTATCCACACCTCCTCCCGAAGACCAAGCCTGAGAGACGTATAGAACTATGCATTTTCAAACTTTTTGGTAACTTGTTGCCAAAGGGGGAGAAAAATGTATAGATCATAGGCTTTGAGAGAGAGTGTCTTGCTTTTCATCTCTCGTGCTATTTTGGTTGAACTACTTTTATTGTGTGCTTGCGTGAGATACCTTATGTCCTTGTGAGATACTTATATGATCATGTGGTTGATCATATGCTACATTAATGTTTGGTCGAATGATTCTATCCTTTATATTCCATATATGATCATTCACTTGCTTGGTGATGAGTGCATGCTTTTAATTTCTATCATTTTGAGTGCTCCACCAAGATGTATGTGACATGGAAGAGTAACCCATGATCCTAATCAATTGTGCATTTGCATTCAAAAGCAAATTTTAAATAATGCACAAATTTAGGGGGAGATCTTGCTTATCACATACTTCTCAAAGCGACGATGTTTTCAAATCTTATAATCATTTGTCGAAGCTTTGATCTATATGTTGTCATCAATTACCAAAAAGGGGGAGATTGAAAGTGCAACTATCCCCGGGTGGTTTTGCTAATTCCTAACAACATATAGCTCATTGAGATAATGCTACTTGAAGATAAATATTTCAGGAAAAGCTGAATGATTGGCATGGCGTGGTTTAGAAAGTGGACCCCTCAAAATGCTAAGGACAACAGAATTGGCTCAAGCTCAAAGCACAAGACTCTACATTTCATTTTTAGTGAACCAAGATCACATTGAGTCCATAGGAAAAGCCAATACTATTAAGAGGGGATGAGGTGTTGCTTAATGAGGTTCTTGCTCAAAGTGCTGAGTGATATGCTCCACAACCCTCAACCACTTTCTCATATCCAAATATATCCCAAACCAAAAGTCAAACTCGGCCCCACTGATTTGATCCATCCGGCGCCACCGAGTTCACTTGACATAGCCACTGCCATAAACCCTAGTCTTTTTGGTCCCACCGATAGGGATCTCGGTCTCACCGAGATGGGATTGTAATATCTTTATTTTCCTTCATAATATTTCGGTCCAACCGAGATGAGCAATCGGTCCCACCGAGATTGCAATGCAAACTCTCTGTCTCCCTTTCGCAACGTTTTGGTTCTACCGAGAGAGCGAATCGGTCCCACCGAGATTGCCTGACCAACTCTCTGGTTAGTCTATTACGAAAATCGGTCTCACCGAGTTTGTGTAATCAGTCTCACAAAGATTACGTTATGCCCTAACCCTAATGATATCGGTCCCACCAAGTTGACATGTCGGTCCCACCGAAAACCCTAACGGGCACATTATGAACTAAATCGGTCTGACCAAGTTGTATGATTCGGTCCCACCGAGTTTGGTGATTTGTGTGTAACAGTTAGATTTTGTGTGGAGGCTATATATACCCCTCCACCCACTCTTCATTCATGGAGAGAGCCATCAGAACATGCCTACACTTCCAACATACATTTTCTGAGAGAGAACCACCTACACTTGTGTTGAGGTCAAGATATTCCATGCCAACCACATAAATCTTGATCTCTAGCCTCCCCCAAGTTGCTTTCCACTCAAATCATCTTTCTACCAAATACAATCCTATGAGAGAGAGTTGAGTGTTGGGGAGACTATCATTTGAAGCACAAGAGCAATGAGTTCATCATCAACACACCACGTATTACCTTTTGGAGAGTGGTGTCTCCTAGATTGGTTAGGTGTCACTTGGGAGCCTCCGTCAAGATTGTGGAGTTGAACCAAGGAGTTTGTATGGGCAAGGAGATCGCCTACTTCAGGAAGATCTACCCTAGTGAGGCAAGTCCTTCATGGGCGATGGCCATGGTGGGATAGACAAGGTTGCTTCTTCGTGGACCCTTCGTGGGTGGATCCCTCCATGGACTCGCGCAACCTTTACCCATCGTGGGTTGAAGTCTCCATCAATGTTGATGTACGATAGCACCACCTATCGGAACCACGCCAAAAATCTCTGTGTCTCCAATTGCGTTTGCACACTCCAATCCCATCCCTTTACATTCTTGCAACTTCCAGCATACATTTGTGTGGAGGCTATATATACCCCTCCAGCAATTACTAAATCGGTCTGACCGAGTTTCTTGATTCGGTCCCACCGAGTTTGGTGAATTGTGTGTAACGGCTAGATTTTGTGTGGAGGCTATATATACCCCTCCAGCCACTCTTCATTCATGGAGAGAGCCATCAGAACGTGCCTACACTTCCAGCATACATTTTCTAAGAAAGAACCACCTACTCATGTGTTGAGACCAAGATATTACATTCCAACCATAAGAATCTTGATCTCTAGCCGTCCCCAAGTTGCTTTCCACTCAAATCATCTTTCCACCAAATCCCAATCTGTGAGAGAGAATTGAGTGTTGGGGAGACTATCATTTGAAGCACAAGAGCAAGGAGTTCATCATCAACACACCATATATTACCTTTTGGAGAGTGGTGTCTCCTAGACTGGTTAGGTGTTACTTGGGAGCCTCCGTCAAGATTGTGGAGTTGAACAAAGGAGTTTGTACGGGCAAGGAGATCGCCTACTTCGTGAAGATCTACCCAAGTGAGGCAAGTCCTTCGTGGGCGGTGGCCATGGTGGGATAAACAAGGTTGCTTCTTCGTGGACCCTTCGTGGGTGGAGCCCTCCGTGGACTCGCGCAACCGTTACCCTTCATGGGGTGAAGTCTCCATCAACGTCGATGTACGATAGCACCACCTATTGGAACCACGCCAAAAATCTCATGTCCACATTGCGTTTGCTCCCTCCAAACTCCTCCCTTTACGTTCACATGCAATTTTTTTACATTCCGGTGCTATACTCTTAAAATTGCATGTGTAGGTTGTTTGCTTGACTTGTGCTAAGTTGCTAAAATCTGCCAAGAATTAAAATTCGGAAAAGGCTAGATTTTTATTTGGTCAAGTAGTCTAATCACCCCCCTCTAGACATATTTTCGATCCTACAAACCTAGATCAGAAGTTCCGCATCCACAAGCCTTTGTAGCTACGAGAAATCAATCTAGGCCCTCTCTCGCACCCTGCCGGAGGGGGCCATCATCACCGGAGGGCATGGAGGAGGATCCCGGAGGGTCCATCATCACCATGAAGGCCAAGGACCAGAGGGAGAACCTCTCCCAATCCAGGGGGAGGCCATGGAGGAGGAAGTACAAGGGGGAGAACCTCTCCTCCTCTCTCTCGGTGGCGCCGGAGTGCCATCGGGAGGGGAATCATCGCCATGGTGATCGTCTTCATCAACATCACCATCATCATCACCATCCTTGTCTCTTTTACGCGGTCCACTCTCCCGCACCCTGCTGTAATCCCTACTTGAACATGGTGCTTTATGCCACATATTATGATCCAATGACGTGTTGCCATCCTATGATGTTTTGAGTAGATATCCTTTGTCTTTGGGTTGATTGTTGATCTAGATTGGTATGAGTTGTATGTCTTATTTTGGTGTTGTCCTATTGTGCCCTCCGTGTCGCGCAAGCGTGAGGGATTTCTGTTGTAGGGTGCTGCAATACGTTCATGATTCTCTTATAGTGGGTTGCTTGAGTGACCGAAGCATAAACCCGAGTAAGGGGGTTGTTGCGTATGGGATAAAGGGGACTTGATGCTTTAATGCTATGGTTGGGTTTTACCTTAATGATCTTTAGTAGTTGCGGATGCTTGCTAGAGTTCTAATCATAAGTGCATATGATCCAAGAAGGGGAAGTATGTTAGCTTATGCCTCTCCCTCATATGAAATTGCAATGACGACCACCGGTTTTGTTAACGATTGCCTAGGATAATTCCGCACACGGATCCATCATTATTCCACACTCGCTATTTATAATATTTAGTAATATATTCTAACTTTATGATAATACCACCTAATTTTATGTTTTAGCTCTCCGATATCATGCAAATTTATCCTCTTCATACCCACAACGTAGTTTTATTTCTCGTTTCTAGTTGGAAGCAAACGTTCGGTGTACGTAAAGTCGTATCAGTGGCAGATAGGGCTTGAGAGAATATTGATCTTACCTTTAGCTCCTTGTGGGTTCGACAATCCTTACTTATCACTTCCACCATTGGGAATTGCTACGATGATTCCCTGCACTTGGGGATTATCAAGCTCTTTTCTGGTGCCATTGCCGGGGAGCAATAGCGTGGGGTTGATATTCTCGTGTGTGCTTGTTTGCTTTCTTCACTAAGTAGATTTTGTTTTTCCCTTTTTGTTTTTGTTTAGTTGTGGGTGAAACATACAATTTTTTTAAAGAATGGAAATACAAAAAAATTACTTGCCTCTCATACCTAAAAAGTTTTTCAATAAGAGAAGTGATTGGAAGGTTATGCATTAGAGAAATGAGGGTCGACCTTGAACACTTGTGTTCATGCTCATGGAAACAATGTAAAAAATCATGGAAGCTTCTCTAAAAATAATTATCCCCTTTTATATAACCATTGTATTATAAAAATAATGTGCCAAGCCTTGGTTTTAGGATGATTAGATTGCTTGTTTACATTGTGCAGTACAAAAACAGAAACTTTGGTTGTAGCACGTGATTTTACATTACTGGAAAGTCAAATGGGTCTGAAACTTTTTGAAAATTACTTCTGTACAAATTTTTTAATCTTTCATATATTTTTAGAATTTTTTGGAGTTAGAGAAGTTTACCAAACTTCCAGATTACTACAGACTGTCCCGTTTTTGACAGATTCTGTTTTCTATGAGTTGTTCGCTTATTTTGATGAATCTATGGGTAGTATCGGGTGGTATGAACCATGGTGAAGTTGGAATACAGTAGATATAGTTATAATATGAAATTGGAATTAGTTTGCAACAGTACCTAAAGGTAGTGATTTGCTTTATTACACTAACGGATCTCACAAAGTTTTGTTAAAGTTTTGTGTGGATGAAGTGTTCGAAGATCGAGGAGCTACCAATATGAGAAGAATAAAGAGAGGAAAGAGCTCAATCTTGGGGATACCCAAGCCACCCCAAGTAAATATTTCAAGGATACTCAAGCATCTAAGTTTGGGGATGCCCCGGTTGGCATCCCATCTTTCTTCTTCAACAATTATCGGTATATCTTGGTTTTTGTTTTGTTCACATAATTTGTGTCCTTTGTGTTTTTGTTTTTCCTTTAAGAACCATAATAGTATGAGATAGCCCTTTACTGATTTATGGAATACTTCATGTGCTTCACTTATATCTTTTAAGTATGATCTTATAGAATTGCTTTTTGTGCTTCACTTATATCTTTTAAGTATGATCTTATAGAATTGCTCTTTGTGCTTCACTTAAATCTTTTGAGTATGGTTTTATAGAATGCTTCGTGTGCTTCACTTATATATTTTGAACTTGGATATTGGTTAGTCTATATTAATTGTAGAATGCTCCATGAACTTCATTTATATCTTTTGGAGTATGAATAATACTATCATCTAAAGTGGATTTAGAAGAAGTTTGCTCCCACTATCCCGAATGAGAATTTTTTTGCTTATGTGAAGACTAGTAAATTTTGTATGCTTGTAGATCATGAACAGAATTCTTTATGTGCTGGTTATATTGTTGAACTCATTCATGATGCTACTGAAAATTATTATGAGGGAGGAATACATGATTGTAGGAGTTGCAATAATATCAAGTTTCCTCTCTATGTGCTTAAAGTTTTGAAGTTATACTTGTTTTGCCTTCCTATGCTAGTTGATTATTGTTCCCATAAATTGTGTGCTCAAAAAATCCCTAGGCATAGGAAGTGGGTTAGGTTCAAATGTGCTAGTCATATTCTTCATGATGCTCTCTATATGTTTCAATTCTTATCTTTTATGTGAGCATCATTGAAATCATCATGCCTAGCTAAAAGGCATTAAAGAAAAGCGCTTGTTGGGAGAAAACCCGATTTATATTTGTGTGTTCTCATGATTAAGCTACTGTAGTAATCATTTATTATAGCTTTTGTTTCAATAAAGTGCCAAGTAAGACCTTTGGGAAGACTTGGGTGAAAGTTAATGTGATCTTGCTGTAAAAAACAGAAACTTTGCGCTCACGAGATTAGCTGTCATTTTTTACAGAAGAGTGCGATTGAGTTGATTCTTTTTTCAGAAGATTAATATACAAATTCCTCACGTCCACCAATTTATTTCAGAATTTTTGGAGTAGAATAAGTATGGTTTGTGTTCAGATCATTACAGACTGTTCTGTTTCTGACAGATTCTGTTTTCATTGCATAGTGTGCTTGTTTTCTAGTTTCTATGGCTTATATTTCTCAATATAAATTGTAGAAATGATTTGGTACAGTATGAATTGTGTGATAACAATTATTACCTTGTCTTTGACAGTACCAAAGTGAATGGTTTACTCTTTATCATACTAACCTATCTCACGAAGTTCCGTTAAGTTTTATGTGATTGAAGTTTTCAAGCTTTGGGTGAGATATCGATATGAGGAGAATAAGGAGTGGACAGACCCTAAGCTTGGGGATGCCCAAGGCACCCCAAGGTAATATTCAAGGAAGACTCAAGCACCTAAGCTTGGGGATGCCCCGGAAGGCATCCCCTCTTTCGCCTTCAAAACTATAGGTATACCTTACTCAGAGCTATATTTTTATCCGTCGCATGGTATGTGTTTTGCTTGGAGCGTATTATCAATTTTACTTGCTGTTTGAATAAAATCATTGGATCTGAAATCTTGAATGAAAAAGAATCCTCCCATGGCTAGTTAATTATTTGACTACTCAGTGTTCTTCACTTATATCTTTTTGGAGTAGTTTGTCATATACTCACGTGCTTCACATATATCCTATGAGTAAAAGGTTTAATGAATTGAATATCATAAATTTGAATTTATATACGTTTCATATGCTTACAACATGGGGAGTAATGACTTCACACATAATAAGTATATGTAGTAAACTTATTGGAAGTTGCAAACGCAGAATTGGTCACTTGAACAATTCATGAAAGAATATTGAAGGAATAGAGATTTCACATATAAATATACTAACTTAGACATATTTTGTAATTGTGAGCACTCATTAAAATATGACATGCTGAAAAGTTGATGTTGGACAAGGAAGACATATAATGGGTTATGTTTTCCTATATTCGAAATGTTATATTGTCTTGGATCATCCAACATGTTGAGCTTGCCTTTCCCCCTCATGCTAGACAAATCGCACCAAGTAGAGATACTACTTGTGCTTCCGAATATCCTTAAACCCAGTTTTGCCATGAGAGTCCACCATATCTACCTATGGATTGAGTAAGATCCTTCAAGTAAGTTGTCATTATTGCAAGCAATAAAAATTGCTCTCTAAATATGTATGATCTATTAATGTGGATAAAATAACCTTTATACGATCTTGTGATGTGGAAGAAATAAAAGCGACGGACTGCATAATAAAGGTCCATATCACAAGTGGCAATATAAAGTGGCGTTCCTTTGCATTAAGATTTTGTGCATCCAACCATAAAAGCGCATTACAACCTCTGCTTCCCTCTGCGAAGGGCCTATATTTTACTTTTATCTTCTACCCTTATACAAGAGTCATGGTGGCCATCACCTTTCCTTTTTACACTTTTTCCTTTGGCAAGCACTTTGTGTTGGATCGATCCGGATATATATCCACTTGGATGTAGGTTCTCATAAATTATTATTGTTGACATTACCCTTGAGGTAAAAGGTTGGGAGGCGAAACTATAAGCCCCTATCTTTCTCTGTGTCCGATTAAAACTTTGAACCCATAAATATCACATGAGTGTTAGCAATTGTGAAAGATTAAATGATAGTTGAGTATGTGGAGTTTGCTGAATCAAAGCTCTTACATAGACCCTTTCCGGAAATAAGATGAGTTACAATTGTTTGATGACTAAGAGCACGGTTTGTTAGTTTTCAAGAAAGTTTATGATCTATACTTTAACATGTGAATAGCTTGTTACTTGATCATGAGAAGTTTCATGAGTTGAGCTACTGTTATGATATATAATGATGCTAGAAAAAGTGATTGGAACTATCATTGATGAAACTTATGCACTTGCTAGCATTCACACTTCATAAATCATTTATTTTATCATTTACCTACTCGAGGACGAGCAGGAAAATTAAGCTTGGGGATGTCGATACGTCTCTGTAGCGACCAGACCTCAAACAGTCTGATCTCTGTGCTCCGGTGTCATCCCTGGATCAGTAATGCTGACACCACACAGTACTCGGAGGATTTATAGCAGAGTAGCAATCACACACTTATTACATCGAGTGTCTCAAAAGAGAGCTTATTACAATAAATATGGCTTAAGGCCATCTAATAACGATAACAGCGGAAGGCTTGGAAGATAAGTGAGTCCATCAACTCCAACGGCATCACTGAGTATAGAACCACGACCTAAAAACTCCATAATCATCGTCTGAAAAGTCTGCAACATTAACATTGCAGCCCGAAAACGGGTCAGCACATGGAATATGCTGGCAAGGTAACACATAGAGAGTAAATAAATGCAACAGCTATACTATATGCATATTTGGCTGGTGGAAAGCTCTATGGTTACAGTTTTTGCGTAAAGCCAAATTTCCCCTACTTCAAAGGAATAAAATTAATTACTATCATGGTGGTTGTTAAACATTGAGAATGGTTGACAGCATTCTCAATCCCAATTAAGTAACATCATTAAACCCAACAAAATTAACTTTAGAGTAACATGTTGAGATTCACTTGATAATCCAAGTACTAGATACTCAAGATTTGTCCATAACCGGGGACACGGCTAACCATGATTAGTTTATTACACTCTGCAGAGGTTTGCGCACTTTTCCCCACAAGACTCGACCGCCTCCGTTTGGTTTCTCGCACTACAGGGTGTTTGAGAAGACGGATGACCGAGACATAGTCTTCCAGAAGCGCTAGCACCTTACGATCGGGTAGACCGTACCACCTATATCCCCTACATCTGCTAGTCTACCACTGTAAGAGTTCGCACAACTTAGTCAACTATGCCAGAGCCCATAATGGCTTGTGGCTGCACACAGAAGTTTCTAGTATGAATAATCTCATGATCCCTTTGAGCCTGGGTGGCGGTCCAAAAGAAAAACAGGCAAGTCCTGGAAACCCCAGGTGCCTCAATCCACCCAGATGTGTGTTTAAGTTGCCACCTTAGATAAACCATTAATTATCAATCTCACATCTGTCATGGATTTCACTCACCCAATCCACGTCTACTAGCATAGCATGGCATAATAAGCAAACGTAGAAGTAACTCCCAAAGGTTTGAAAATAAACAGGTAATAGGTACTACCTCATCTACTTCCCATCCCACAATTTAATTAGATCCTAATCATGCAATGTGTGAGGATTGATCTAATGCAATAAAACTGGGTTGTAGAAAAGGTATGATCAAAGTGTTACTTGCCTTGCTGATGATCCGCGAAACCTAGAGATTCAACGTAACAGGCGGCGCACTCCGGGTATTCTATCGCAGACAAACAAACAAGCATACAATAAGTACTCATCTAATGCACAGGTAAAACTCAAATAGAAGATCTAACCAGAAAGTTCAACTTAAGAACCCTGGTTGGCAAAAAGAATCAAATCGAACGAAGCAAAAGAAAACAAACGGCGAAAGAAACAACTTCGTTCTAGTAATATGGATCTAAGTCAAATTTTACAGTAGCAAAAACATGTTTAAGTTGATTATTCGGAAAGAGGGTTTCGAGACGAAACTCCAGGCGCTTGAATCGCCTGATTCCGATAAACGAGCGAAAAGTTATACTAAAACGAAAATCGGATCAGAAATCGCGGTCAGAAAATAACCGCGAAAAATCCGACGAAAAAGAAAAACGACGAACAGATTTTTTTTGTTTTTTTTTAAAACAGCACGGAAAACGAGGCGGCGGCGAACCTCGGGTGGCGCACAACTCCGGCGGCGGCGGCTAGAGGCGGCGGCAGCAGGGCTGGGCTAGGGTTAGGGTTAGCTTGCGGCTGGGCTCTCTCGGGCTCTCGAGCGGCGCCTTATAAAGGCCTCGGCCAGCGGTGTCCTGGCCGAGTACGGCCCAAAGTCGGTTCCGTGTTTTTTTAAATAATTCCGCTCGGAAGAAAAATAAAAAGAAATACTAAACGGACTCCAAAAATCACGAAATAAATTTTCCTGGGTTTCTAAAATCAAGCCCGAAAAAGTGAACATTTTTCTGGGCCCAAACTACAACTTTGAAAAACGCGCATTTTTCCTAAATTCAAATAAAAATACCGAAAAACTCCGAAATAAATCTTATTTGATTTTTTTATCAAATCCTCAATATTTCTATATTTTGGGAAAGTCATTTTATTCCCGCTCTCATATTTTTTTGTAATAGAAATAATTGATGATAAAATAAATAAAATCAAATGATCCTGTTTACATAATTTGAGAAAACTCAAATATGTAAATAACGAAATCCCCAACTCTCTCCGTGAGTCCTTGAGTTGCTTAGGATTTTCTAGGATCAAAACCAAAAGCAAAATAAAATATGATATGCATGATGACCTAATGTATAACATTACAAATTGAAAATTTGGGATGTTACAGTCTGCAACGTATCTATAATTTATGAAGTATTCATGCTATTATATTATCCATTTTAGATGTTTTATATGCATTTATATGCTATTTTATATGATTTTTGGGACTAACCTATTAACCTAGAGCCTAGTGCCACTTTCTGTTTTTCCCTTGTTTTTGAGTATTGCAGAAAAGGAATACCAGACGGAGTCCAATTCACGTGCCAATTTTGATGAATTTTTATGGACCAAAAAATGTCCCCGGAGTAAAAGAGTTGGGCCAGAAGAGTCCCGAGCCGTCCACGAGGGTGGAGGTGCGCCCCACCCCCTGGGCGTGGGCCCCTATCTCGTGGACGACTCGGAGATCCCCCTGACGTGAAACCGATGACAAAAATCCCTATAAATACATAAACCCCCAGAAAATAACCTAGACTGGAAGTTCTGCCACCGCAAACCTCTGTAGCCACGAGAAATCAATCTAGGCCCTCTCCAGCACCCTATCGGAGGGGGCCATCATCACCGGAGGGCATGGAGGAGGATCCTGGAGGGGCCATCATCACCATGAAGGCCAAGGACTAGAGGGAGAACCTCTCCCCATCTAGGGGGAGGCCATGGAGGAGGAAGCACAAGGGGGAAAACCTCTCCTCCTCTCTCTCAATGGCGCTGGAGTGCCATCGGGAGGGGAATCATCGCCATGTTGATCGTCTTCATCAACATCACCATCCTCATCTCTTTTACGCGGTCCACTCTCCCGCACCCCGCTGTAATCCCTACTTGAACATGGTGCTTTATGCCACATATTATGATCCAATGATGTGTTGCCATCCTATGATGTTTTGAGTAGATATCTTTTGTCTTTGGGTTGATTGTTGATCTAGATTGGTATGAGTTGTATGTTTTATTTTGGTGCTGTCTGATGTCTACTACACAACCTTCTTCTTGTAGACGTTGTTGGGCCTCCAAGTGCAGAGGTTTGTAGGACAGTAGCAAATTTCCCTCAAGTGGATGACCTAAGGTTTATCAATCCGTAGGAGGCATAGGATGAAGATGGTCTCTCTCAAGCAACCCTGCAACCAAATAACAAAGAGTCTCTTGTGTCCCCAACACACCCAATACAATGGTAAATTGTATAGGTGCACTAGTTCAGTGAAGAGATGGTGATACAAGTAGTATATGGATGGTAGATAAAGGTTTTTGTAATCTGAAAATATAAAAACGGCAAGGTAACTAATGATAAAAGTGAGCACAAACGGTATTGCAATGCGTTGAAACAAGGCCTAGGGTTCATAATTTCACTAGTGCAAGTCCTCTCAACAAACATAACATAATTGGATCACATAACTATCCCTCAACGTGCAACAAAGAGTCACTCCAAAGTCACTAATAGCAGAGAACAAACAAAGAGATTATGGTAGGGTACGAAACCACCTCAAAGTTATTCTTTCCTATCAATCCATTGGGCTATTCCTATAAGTGTCACAAACAGCCCTAGAGTTCGTACTAGAATAACACCTTAAGACACAAATCAACCAAAACCCTAATGTCACCTAGATACTCCAATGTCACCTCAAGTATCCGTGGGTATGATTATACGTTATGCATCACAGAATCTCAGATTCATCTATTCAACCAACACATAGAACCTCAAAGAGTGCCCCAAAGTTTCTACCGGAGAATCACGACAAGAACGAGTGCCAACCCCTATGCATAGGTTCATGGGCGGAACCCGCAAGTTGATCACCAAAACATACATCAAGTGAATCGCGTAATATCCCATTGTCACCACAGATACGCACGGCAAGACATACATCAAGTGTTCTCAAATGTTTAAAGAATCAATCCGATAAGATAACTTGAAAGGGAAAACTCAGTCCATTACAAGAGAGTAGAGGGGGAGAAGAAACATAAGATCCAACTATAATAGCAAAGCTCGCGATACATCAAGATCGTGCCAAATCAAGAACACGAGAGAGAGAGAGAGATCAAACACATAGCTACTCGTACATACCCTCAGCCCCGAGGGAGAACTACTCCCTCCTCGTCATGGAGAGCACCGGGATGATGAAGATAGCCATCGGAGAGGGATTCCCCCTCCGGCAGGGTGCCGGAACAGGTCTAGATTGGCTTTCGGTGGCTACGGAGGCTTCTGGCGGCGGAACTCCCGATCTATTGTGCTCCCTGATCGTTTTAGAGTATATGGGTATATATAGGAGGAAGAAGTACGTCAGGGGAGCCACGAGGGGCCCATGAGGGTGGAGGGCGCGCCCAGGGTGGTGGGCGCACCCCCTGCCTCGTGGCTTCCTCATTGCTTCCCTTACGTGGACTCCAAGTCTCCCGGGTTGCTTTCCTTCCAAAAATAAGTTCCGTGAAGTTTCAGGTCAATTGGACTCCGTTTGATTTTCCTTTTCTGCGATACTCTAAAACAAGGAAAAAACAGAAACTGGCACTGGGCTCTGGGTTAATAGGTTAGTCCCAAAAATCATATAAAAGTGCATAATAAAGCCCATAAACATCCAAAACAGATAATATAATAGCATGGAACAATCAAAAATTATAGATACATTGGAGACGTATCAGCATCCGCAAGCTTAATTCATGCTCGTCCTCGAGTAGGTAAATGATAAAAACAGAATTTTTGATGTGGAATGCTACCTAACATATTTATCCATGTAATCTTCTTTATTGTGGCAAGAATATTCAGATCCATAAGATTCAAGACAAAAGTTTAATATTGACATGAAAATAATAATACTTCAAGCATACTAACTAAGCAATCATGTCTTCTCAAAATAACATGGCCAAAGAAAGTTCATCCCTACAAAATCATATAGTTTGGTTATGCTCCATTTTCGTCACACAGTAATGCTCTCATCATGCACAACCCCGATGACAAGCCAAGCAATTGTTTCATACTTTAGTAATCTAAAACTTTTTTCAACTTTCACGCAATACATGAGCATGAGCCATGGATATAGCACTATGGGTGGAATAGAATATAATGAGGGGGTTATGTGGAGAAGACAAAAAGGAGAAAGTCTCACATCGACGCGGCTAATCAATGGGCTAGGGAGATGCCCATCAATTGATGTCAATGCAAGGAGTAGGGATTGCCATGCAACGGATGCACTAGAGATATAAATGTATGAAAGCTCAACAAAAGGAACTAAGTGGGTGTGCATCCAACTTGCGTGCTCACGAAGACCTAGGGCATTTGAGGAAGCCCATTGTTGGAATATACAAGCCAAGTTCTATAATGAAAAATTCCCACTAGTATATGAAAGTGACAAAACAAAGACTCTCTATCATAAAGATCATGGTGCTATTTTGAAGCACAAGTGTGGAAAAAGGATAGTAGCATTGTCCCTTTTATTTTTTTTATTTTTTTATTTAGCCTTTCCTTTTTTATTTGGCCTTTCTTTTTCTTTTTTTGGCCTTTCTTTTTTATTTGGCCCCTTTTTTTGGGGATAATGCTCTATGAATGATGATCATCACACTTCTATTTACTTACAACTCAAGAATTACAACTCGATACTTAGAACAAGATATGACTCTATATGAATGCCTCCGGCGGTGTCCCGGGATTGCGATGAATCAAGTGTGACATGTATGAAAAATTATGAACGGTGGCTTTGCCACAAATACGATGTCAACTACATGATCATGCAAAGCAATATGACAATGGTGATGCGTGTCATAATAAACGGAACGGTGGAAAGTTGCATGGCAATATATCTCGGAATGGCTATGGAAATGCCATAATAGGTAGGTAAGGTGGCTGTTTTTAGGAAGATATAAGGAGGTTTATGTGTGAAAGAGCGTATCATATCACGGGGTTTGGATGCACCGGCGAAGTTTGCACCAACTCTCAAGGCGAGAAAGGGCAATGCACGGTACCGAAGAGGCTAGCAATGATGGAAAGGTGAGAGTGTGTATAATCCAATGTAAAATCATATCTAAACAGAGGCTAGATGAATTATTTATTACTAAACAGGAACAAAAAGCAAGGAACAAAAATAAAGTTGGGGTTGCCTCCCAACAAGCGTTGTTGTTTAACGCCCCTAGCTAGGCATGATGATTTCAACGATGCTCACATAAAAGATAAGAATTGTAACATAAAGAGAGCATCATGAAGAATATGACTAGCACATTTAAGTCTAACCCACTTCCTATGCATAGAGATTTTGTGAGCAAACAACTTATGGGAACAATATTCAACTAGCATAGGAGGGCAAAACAAGCATAACTTAAAGATTTTAAGCACATAGAGAGGAAACTTGATATTATTGCAACTCCTACAAGCATATGTTCATCCCTCATTATAATTTTTAGTAGCATCATGAATGAATTCAACAATATAACCAGCACCTAAAGCATTCTTTTCATGATCTACAAGCATAGAAATTTTATTACTCTCCACATAAGCAAAATTCTTCTTAATTGGAATAGTGGGAGTATCATAAGAGACTCGAATACTATAAATTGTTTCCACATTAAAAGAGTAATATTCAGAAAAAGGGTAATAATAATCATGACAAGTTTTATAAATATAATCATCACTACTTTTTATAGCATATGTATCATCACAATAATTATCATAAGTAGCAACTTTGTTCTCATCATAATCGATTGAAACCTCTTCCAAGATAGTGGAATCATTACTAAATAAAGTCATGACCTCTCCAAATCCACTTTCATAATTATCACAATGATATTAAACATCCTCCAAAATAGTGGGATTACAACTTCCTAAAGTTGACACTGTTCCAAACCCACTTTCATCAATATAATCATCTTAAGAAGGAGGCATGCTATCATCATTATAAATTTGCATATCAAAACTTGGGAGACTAAAAATATCGTCTATAGCTTCCCCAAGCTTGGGATAAACATTAATTGCAGCAAATATATTCTCAAAAACATCATCTTCATCAAACATAGCATCCCCAAGCTTGGGCCTTTTCATATCATAAGCATAATCACTCTCATCATTAATAGTATGGATAGCACCAATAGTATAGCAATTATCATATTCTTCCAAGCAAGTGCCAAAAAGATTTTTAAGATCATAAGAAGTATCATTATCTTCCACAATTATATTTTCATGAGGCACAATAGTAATATGAGCAGCATTATTTGGGAGAGATATCTTTTTACCTCTCTTCCTTTTCTTTTCTTCTTCTTCACCACATCATGTGTGGGTTCAATCCTCTTTTTGGAGATCCTTATTAATGTGATTGGTTGAATAGAAGGCTCCTCCTCGTTACCTAATTCATCATAAGAAATAATAGGAGGATATTGGGAAGTCTCTTCCCTTTCATTAGTATTCTCTTCATCTTCTATTTGTTTTCTTTTCTTTATGTAGTTGACAATATAAGGATTTTCAATACAATTCACCGCACAATACATATAAATTTCCTCTAGAACAAAGCCAAGAAGTTTATCATGGGCAAATACTGGAATATAGTTAGTTATACGTTTCATTTCTTCGTAACCCATAAGCAAACTAAGTTCATTATGATGTGCAAGAGAAATCAAGTCATCACAATTTTTGGAAACGATTAGATCATGAAACAATTTGCATCGGATGGTTAAATGACCACGTTCATTACAAAGCTCACAAGTATGGCCAAGAAAATTTAAATTTTCAGCACAACATCTAGCCTTTCTTGCAACAATTTTGTTTCTAAATGCTTATGCCTCTTGCAATATCTATCTTCCCTATTTGGTGTGTACTTGCAAACCCAATGCACTCCACAAAAATTGACATGTTTATAGGAGAAATTTTCATCATAACTAGTGCAATCATCATTAGTACTATGGATATTCAAGGAGTTCATACTAACAATGTTGCAATCATGGTCATCATTCAAAGATTTAGTGCCAAACATTTTAATGCATTCTTCTTCTAACACTTTGGCACAATTTTCCTTTCCATCATACTCATGAAAGATATTAAAAAGATGAAGCGCATGAGGCAAACTTAATTCCATTTTTTGTAATTTTCTTTTATGAACTAAACTAGTGATAAAACAAGAAACTAAAAGACCAGATTGCAAGATCTAAAGATATACCTTCAAGCGCTAACCTACCCGGCAACGGCGCCAGAAAAGAGCTTGACGTCTACTACACAACCTTCTTCTTGTAGACGTTATTGCGCCTCCAAGTGCAGAGGTTTGTAGGACAGTAGCAAATTTCCCTCAAGTGGATGACCTAAGGTTTATCAATCTGTAGGAGGCGTAGGATGAAGATGGTCTCTCTCAATCAACCCTGCAACCAAATAACAAAGAGAGTCTCTTGTGTCCCCAACACACCCAATACAATGGTAAATTGTATAGGTGCACTAGTTCGCCGAAGAGATGGTGATACAGGTAGTATATGGATGGTAGATAAAGGTTTTTGTAATCTGAAAATATAAAAACAGCAAGGTAACTAATGATGAAACTGAGCACAAACGGTATTGCAATGCGTTGAAACAAGGCCTAGGGTTCATACTTTCACTAGTGCAAGTCCTCTCAACAAAAATAACATAATTGGATCACATAACTATCCCTCAACATGCAACAAAGAGTCACTCCAAAGTCACTAATAGCGGAGAACAAACGAAGAGATTAAGGTAGGGTATGAAACCACCTCAAAGTTATTCTTTCCAATCAATCCGTTGGGCTATTCCTATAAGTGTCACAAACAGCCCTAGAGTTAGTACTAGAATAACACCTTAAGACACAAATCAACCAAAACCCTAATGTCACCTAGATACTCCAATGTCACCTCAAGTATCCGTGGGTATGATTATACAATATGCATCACACAATCTCAGATTCATCTATTCAACCAACACATAGAACCTCAAAGAGTGCTCCAAAGTTTCTACCGGAGAATCACGACGAAAACTTGTGCCAACCCCTATGCATAGGTTCATGGGCAGAACGCTCAAGTTGATCACCAAAACATACACCAAGTGAATCACGTGATATCCCATTGTCACCACAGATACGCATGGCAAAACATACATCAAGTGTTCTCAAATCTTTAAAGACTCAATCCGATAAGATAACTTCAAAGGGAAAACTCAATCCATTACAAGAGATTAGAGGGGGGAAGAAATATAAGATCCAACTATAATAGCAAAGCTCGCGATACATCAAGATCGTGCCAAATCAAGAACACGAGAGAGAGAGAGAGAGAGAGATCAAACACATAGCTACTGGTACATACCCTCAGCCCCGAGGGAGAACTACTCCCTCCTCGTCATGGAGAGCACCGGGATGAGGAAGATAGCCACCAGAGAGGGATTCCTCCTCCGGCAGGGTGCCGGAACGGGTCTAGATTAGCTTTCGGTGGCTACGGAGGCTTCTGGCGGCGGAACTCCCGATCTATTGTGCTACCCGATCGTTTTAGGGTATATGGGTATATATAGGAGGAAGAAGTATGTCAGGGGAGACACGAGGGGTCCACAAGGGTGGAGGGCGCGCCTCCCTGCCTCGTGGCTTCCTTGTTGCTCCCCTTACGTGGACTCCAAGTCTCCCGGGTTGCTTTCCTTCCAAAAATAAGTTCCGTGAAGTTTCAGGTCAATTGGACTCCGTTTGATTTTCCTTTTCCGCGATACTCTAAAACAAGGAAAAACAGAAACTGGCACTGGGCTCTGGGTTAATAGGTTAGTCCCAAAAATCATATAAAAGTGCATCATAAAGCCCATAAACATCCAAAACAGATAATATAATAGCATGGAATAATCAAAAATTATAGATACGTTGGAGACATATCACTGTCCTATTGTGCCCTTCGTGTCGCGCAAGCATGAGGGATTCGTGTTGTAGGGTGTTGCAATACGTTCATGATTCGCTTATAGTGGGTTGCTTGAGTGACAGAAGCATAAACCCAAGTAAGGGGGTTGTTGCGTATGGGATAAAGGGGACTTGATGCTTTAATGCTATGGTTGGGTTTTACCTTAATGATCTTTAGTAGTTGCGGATGCTTGCTAGAGTTCCAATCATAAGTGCATATGATCCAAGAAGAGAAAGTATGTTAGCTTATGCCTCTCCCTCATATGAAATTGCAATGACGACCACCGGTTTTGTTAACGATTGCCTAGGATAATTCCGCACACCGATCCATCATTATTCCACACTCGCTATTTATAATATTTAGTAGTATATTCTAACTTTTTGATAACAGCACCTACTTTTATGTTTTAGCTCTCTGATATCATGCAAAGTCATCCTCTTCATACCCACAACGTAGTTTTATTTCTCGTTTCTAGTTGGAAGCAAACGTTCGGTGTACGTAGAGTCGTATCAGTGGCAGATAGGGCTTGAGAGAATTTTGATCTTACCTTTAGCTCCTTGTGGGTTCGACACTCCTTACTTATCACTTCCACCATTGGCAATTTCTATGATGATTCCCTGCACTTGGGTATTATCACGGTACTACCGTGCCACCCTGGCACAATACTACCGCGGCTAGAGCGGCTGTAAATTTTTTACATCCGTAAGCCGGTCCGGTACTATCGCAGTGTTGCAAACTATGCTAATTTGTCCTTCCAACTCTCGTGTTTGCTTGTTTCATTTGGTTTTGGCCCTCGTCCTTGCAATAACCCTTCTCGGTTTTCTCGTGTGTGTGTTGTGTGTCATAGGTGGTGGCTCCGGTTCCAATGCCCGGCGCTCGAATCCCAGCCGTGACACAAGCTCAAAGCGCCTGTGCAACCAAGAGGCTCCAGAGGGCTCCAGTGCCCCACAACATAGAACCTAGTCCACAACTACCAAGACCAAGGAGCCAACAATGGGAATGAATGAGATCCCTCAAGCGGAGTTTTTGGTGCGAAGGAAGCTCAACCCTTACGTCAACCCTAGGGAGGTCACAAGGGGAAATGACTTGTTCTGGACCAAGCAACAAAATTTTATCTTCCTGGATGTGATCAAGTCCAAGCAGAACATTTATGTGCCAGTACAGTGGGTTGACATGCATCATATGAAGAAGGAGAGAAACCGGGCATACTTTGGTGAGCCTTTGGACTTGGTGGAGCAATTTGGCATTGAGGAGCTCATCACCTTTCACTTGGATTTTGACCCGAAGATTGTGGCTCGGTTCTTTGCTTCTGTCCACTTTCACACGGATGAGCAGCGGACAATGACTTGGATGACTAATGGGAAGAGGATGTCTGCTAAGTGGAAGGAGTTCATGGATCTGTTGAACGTTCGTGATGAGGGGCTAAATATGCCCGTTGGTGTCCGCCCACATGCCAACCC
The DNA here is from genome assembly GCF_056163025.1 of Triticum urartu. Lineage (NCBI taxonomy): Eukaryota > Viridiplantae > Streptophyta > Magnoliopsida > Poales > Poaceae > Triticum > Triticum urartu. The sequence goes on along the minus strand of NC_141877.1, from coordinate 416,001,245 downwards.
CGAGTCAGCCAACAAGAACAAGCTTCAACCCTACCTCATTGAGAAGAAGCTTCCCAATGACAAGAAGACTTGGGCGTTGAACCCGTTCCTTGACATCATGCACCGTATCTTCCGCAACACTCTGTTTCCTCACATTGGCGACAAGGACAACTTGCATGCCTATCTTGTGGATATGATGCTCATCTGTGAGAAGGCTGAAAGCACAAGTGCTCCCTGGGTGATTTTGGTAATTAATGTCAACATATCTCTTGTTGGACTAATGCTTTCATCTAGTATGCTTCAGATAAGTTCAAAAATGGAGTTGCATGGACTAGAGGATGTGGAACCCTTTCAAAATGCTAAGGACAAAAGGATTGGCTCAAGCTCAAAGATCAGGACTCTACATTTTTCATTTTAGTGATCCAAGATCACGTTGAGTCCATAGGAAAGCCAATACTATTAAGAGGGGATGAGGTGTTGCTTAATGGCTTGCTTGCTCAAAGTGCTTAGTGATATGCTCCACAGCCCTCAACCACTTTCTCACATCCACATATGTCCCAAACCAAAAGTCAAACTCGGCCCACCAAAATTTTCTATCCAGCGCCACTGAGTTATCTTGACATAGCCACTGCCAGAAACCCTAATCAATTCGGTCTCACCGACATGGGCTTGCAAACTCTCTGTTGCCTATGGCATTAATTTCGGTCTCACCGAAACATGTCATCGGTCCCATCGAGTTTGCTTGGTCAACTCTCTGTTTAGCTTATTACCAAAATCGGTCCCACCGAATTTGTGTAATCGGTCCAACCGAGATGAGGCTCCACCCTAACCCTAGCACATCGGTCCCACCGAGTTGATCAAGTCGGTCCCACCGAAAACCCTAACGGTCACATTATGAACTAAATCGGTCTGACTGAGTTGTATGATTCGGTCCCACCGAGTTTTCTTGGCCAACTCTCTGTTTAGCTTATTACCAAAATCGGTCCCATCTAAATTGTGTAATCGGTCCAACCGGGATGAGGCTCTACCCTAACCCTAGCACATCAGTCCCACCGAGTTGATCAAGTCGGTCCCACCGAAAACCCTAATGGTCACATTATGAACTAAATCGGTCTGGCCGAGTTGTATGATTTGGTCCCACCGAGTTTGGTGATTTGTGTGTAATGATTAGATTTTGTGTGGAGGCTATATATACCCCTCCACCCACTCTTCATTCGTGGAGAGACCCATCAGAACATGCCTACACTTCCAACATGCATTTTCTGAGAGAGAACCACCTACACTTGTGTTGAGGTCAAGATATTTCATTCCAACGACATAAATCTTGTTCTCTAGCCTTCCCCAAGTTTCTTTCCACTCAAATCATCTTTCCACCAAATCCTATACTTTGAGAGAGAGTTGAGTGTTGGGGAGACTATCATTTGAAGCACAAGAGCAAGTTCATCATCAACACACCATTCGTTACCTCTTGGAGAGTGGTGTCTCCTTGATTGGTTAGGTATCACTTAGGAGCCTCCGTCATGATTGTGGAGTTGAACCAAGGAGTTTGTATGGGCAAGGAGATCACCTACTTCGTGAAGATCTACCCTAGTGAGGCAAGTCCTTCGTGGGCGATGGCCATGGTGGGATAGACAAGGTTGCTTCTTCGTGGACCCTTCGTGGGTGGAGCCCTCCGTGGACTCGCGCAACCTTTACCCTTCGTGGGTTGAAGTCTCCATCAACGTGGATGTAACGCCCCAGATATAACTTTCCCAATTTGTACTCCAACTCTTGCCATTTCCGGTGTTAAGTTATATTTATTTCTTGGGTTCGGGTCTTTGTCTCCGTGTGTTGTTGTCTTTGTCATGCATCTCATATCATGTCATCATGTGCATTGCATTTGCATACGTGTTCGTCTTATGCATTCGAGCATTTTCCCCGTTGTCCGTTTTGCATTCCGGCGCTTCGTTCTCCTCCGGTGGTCATTTCTAGCTTTCTTTCGTGTGTGGGGATTAAACGTTTCCGGATTGGACCGAGACTTGCCAAGCGGCCTTGGTTTACTACCGGTAGACCGCCTGTCAAGTTTCGTATCATTTGGACTTCGTTTGATACTCCAACGGTTAACCGAGGGACCGAAAAGGCCTCGTGTGTGTTGCAGCCCAACACCCCCTCCATTTTGGCCCAAAACCCACCAAACTCTGCTCCATCATCTAGAGCGTTCGATCACGATCGCGTGGCCGAAAACCGCACCTCATTTGGACTCTCCTAGCTCCACTTATGCCTATAAATAGCCCCCCCCCCCCGTTTTTCGGATCTCTCCTCCCCCACGAAACCCTAAAATTCCCTCGCGTCGGCCGGACGTGTCCGACCCGACCGGACAACTCGCGCCGCCGCCGCCGACCAATCCAGCGCCGCCACGTGTTACCCTCCGCCGCCAACAGCCGCCGGCCCGCGGAGCCCAAGTTGGGCCCCCGCGCGGCCCGATCCGCCCGCCACCTCCTACCTCGTCCGCCGCCGCCCTCTCCAGCGCCGGTGGCCGGCGCCGCCACGGGCCACTACCGCGCCACCATGGGAGACCTCGCCGCCGCCAACTCTGGCCGCCGCCGCCCCGCCTCTCCGCCGCCTCGCCGCTGCCCCCCGGGCGCCGCGCCGCCCCGCGCCGCCCCGGCCAACCTCGCCCTCGCCGGCGACTTCCCCCGTCTCCGGCCGGCGAACCTCGACTTCCGTGCTCCGGTGGTGAACAGCGTTCCGGCGTTCCTCATAAAGCGTGCACGATCCAGATCTGGATCAGAGAAACCCTAAGGGTTGACTTTTTCCCCTCTCCCCTAATTTTTATGCGATCTTTGACCTGCTGTAACTTTGCATCCGTAGCTCCGTTTTGGACATATTGTATATCAAAATGTTCGTCTCGAAGAGTACATCATTTCTTCCATTGCATCATTTTCATTTGAGCTCATCTTGATGCCCAAAATTCTGTGAGAAGGAGGCTTCATGAGTCAATTGTCAGATCTGCTAGTTCATCTTAGACTTTTGTCATTTTTGCCATGATTATTGTGTGCATGCTATGCCTGTGAGTCCTTCATATGCTTTGTTAAGGATTTTGTCTTCTTTCCAGAGGTGCAACCCATGCATTTTTAGGATGTGTGTGGTGAATTGTGCAAGCTTGCAAAGTGAGGCACCCGGTAAATCTGTTTTCAGGGACTTGGTAGTTTTCACTAAGTCTGGGATTATTTAGTTCATGATGCCATATGTTCAGCTTGTTTCCTAGTGATCCGTGCCGCTTTTGAGGATGATCAGTAAAGGAGTTTTGTTAATCTTGTTATGCTCTATCCATCCATGTCTTTGTTTGCAATTATGGAGCACCCTATCTTGAGTCAATCGAGCTCAACTTTTGCTTCGTTGTGAATCTCGGAAGATCGTCAACTTGTTTGCGATTTTGCCGATGTTATTGTAGTTGATCCGTGCATGCTATGCCATTGTTCTTGCCATGTCTAGCTTGCATTTTATGCCTTCTTAATGGATGTATGCTTGCCTTACCATGACTTGCGCCGTAGTGAGTGCATCGAGCTCGTTGACATGCCTTCGTGAGTTATATTTCAGCATGTCTCAGTTTTGACTAAGTCTGAAAACTGATTGTGTTTTAGCTATGTTCGTGTGCCCGCTAGTATATTTTGTGAACCCTTTTGGCCCCAGGTCACTTTGGGTCTTTTGTTAAGCTTGTTGATTAGCTCCTTGACATGTTCTTACTTGTCTTAATCAGGTCATGCATCATTTTGTTTTTATGCTCCGAAGAGGGCTTCGTGATCTGAAATTTCAGACTAGTGTTAATTTCACAAAGTCTGAAATCTGTTTTGCATTTGCGTTTTTGCCATGCTTGTTTGAACCTCATAATGGATGAATTGGCTGTGGCTCAGTGCTAGTCTTTTGTGAAGCATCTTGTGTGCATCCCTGCCATGTATTTTGTTGTCATGCTTGGTGGCTGTAGCATGTTCATTTCATTACATTTAGATGCCTACTTGCTGTAAATCACAGACCGGTGTCATATCTTAAAACGCTTGCCATTTCCAAACCGTAACTCCGATTCCGGCGTTCTTTATATCGTTTTCAAGCGATTTCATCTCATCTTTCCAGTGGCACACTTGGTTTTACAAGTTGAGGCCAGTTTCATGCATTTCCTGTCACATCTTGCATTTTGCATCCCGCATCGCATCCCGCATAGCATACCATCATTGCATCTTATTGTTTGAGTTTGCACGTGGTTGATTGTATCCTTGTTGCTTGTTGTCTTGTTTGGGTAGAGCCGGGAGACGAGTTTGCTAATGAGGAGCCCGTTGAGTTTGCTTTTGAGGATCCAGTCAACTCTGACAGCTTTGCAGGCAAGATGATCATACCCTCGAAATCACTACTATCTTTGCTATGCTAGTTTGCTCGCTCTTTTGCTATGCCAATGCTACGATGCCTACCTTTTGCTTGTCAGCCTCCCAAATTTCCATGTCAACCTCTAACCCATCATTGTCCTAGCAAACCGTTGATTGTCTATGTTACCGCTTTGCTCAGCCCCTCTTATAGCGTTGCTAGTTGCAGGTGAAGATTGGAGCCGTTCCTGGTTGGAACATTTATTTACTTGTTGGGATATCATTATATTGCCACGTTATCTTAATGCATCTATATACTTGGTAAAGGGTGGAAGGCTCGGCCTCTCGCCTAGTGTTTTGTTCCACTCTTGCCGCCCTAGTTTCCGTCATATCGGTGTTATGTTTCCGGATTTTGCGTTCCTTACGCGGTTGGGTTATAATGGGAACCCCTTGATATTTCGCCTTGATTAAAGCTTTTCCAGCAATGCCCAACATTGGTTTTACCATTCGCCACCTAGCCTTTTCTTTCCCTTGGGTTCTGCAGACTCAAGGGTCATCTTATTTTAACCCCCCCCCCCCCCGGGCCAGTGCTCCTCCGAGTGTTGGTCCACCTGTCAGCTACCGGTGACCACCAGGGGCAACTCTGAGCTGGCCTACCCATACGTAGGACAATCTGAGTGTGCCCTGAGAAAGAGATATGTGCAGCTCCTATCGGGATTTATCGGCACATTCGGGCGGTGTTGCTGGTCTTGTTTTATCCTGTCGAAGTGTCTTGAGTTACCGAGATACCGAGTCTGATCGGAACATCTTGGGAGGAGGTCTATTCCTTCGTTGACCGTGAGAGCTTGTCATGGGCTAAGTTGGGACTCCCCTGCAGGGATTGAACTTTCGAAAGCCGTACCCGCGGTTATGGGCAGATGGGAATTTGTTAATGTCCGGTTATAGATAACTTGAACCTTAATTAATTAAAATGAATCAACTGAGTGTGTTACCGTGATGGCCTCTTCTCGGCGGAGTCCGGGAAGTGGACACGGTGTTGGAGTAATGTTTGCGCAGGTTGTTCCTCTAGATTCTCGCTCGTGCTTCGCTTGCTCTTCTCGCTCTCTTTTGCGAATAAGTTAGCCACCATATATGCTAGTCGCTTGCTGTAGCTCCACATATATTTGCCTACCCTTCCTACAAGCTTAAATAGTCTTGATCGCGAGGGTGCGAGATTGCTGAGTCCCTGTGGCTCACAGATACTATAACTCCAGATGTAGGTCCAGGTGATTCCGCTCCAGGTGACGAGTATGAGCTCAAGTGGGAGTTCGACGAAGACTCTCAGCGATACTATGTTTCCTTTCCCGATGATCAGTAGTGGTGCCCAGTTGGGGGTGATTGGGACCGTGTCGCATGTTGGGTTCTCTTTTATTTTGGCGCCGTAGTCGGGCCATGAGTGTTTTGGATGATGTAATGTTATTTATGTTCTTGATTGACGTGGCGAGTGTAAGCCAACTATATTCTTCCCTTTTATTATTACATTACATGGGATGTTTGTGAAGATTGCCTAACTTGCGACATATGCCTTCAATGCGATTATGTCTCTAAGTCGTGCCTCGACACGTGGGAGCTATAGTCGCATCGAGGGTGTTATAAGTTGGTATCAGAGCCATCCCCGACCTTAGGAGCCCCATTGCTTGATCGTTTTTAGTGGCCGAGTTGTGTCTAGAAAAATGTTTTGAGTCATTTAGGAATTATATATCGGAGAGATTAGGAATTATTTTTACTTCCCAGTCTCCTCATCGCTCTAGTAAGGCTTCCTGACGTAGAGTTTTGACTCTTCTCTTCTCAAATTTCACTAAAAAAAATTTAGGATCACGCGAGTATCTTGGAATCGTTCCGATGGCTTATGATGAGAACATTGTCTTGGTGCCTCCTGTCAGGGGTTTAGTGGAAGTGTCCCGGTGAGTTGAGCTCTAAGGTGTTGTCATCATAATTTTATCGTTGCAATTCTGGAATACTTGAGATATGTTCGCCGACATCGAAAATCTCTTTTATGCAGTTCGTTGGTGAGATAACCTCGACGCCACCCAGTATTGGGGCGGGAGTTCGGGAGTATCGCCATAACTTGTATAACGGATGCTTTTAGAAGGTTGAGGTAGATGGTTTCCGAAGTTTTCTTGATTATGTGTTGAAGGATGGATACAGCTGGATGTAGGATTTGCTAGTTTGGGTGAGATATTATGCTTCCCCTGTATCCCCAACACCTGATTGCATAACTGGAAAGGTTCAGGAGTTTCATAGGTGGAAATTCTAGTAGCTCTAGTTCTTCTTCCACGGATATTGGTTTGAGATTGGGATTTCTTACCGATTATTCGTTCTTGATCCGTACCTTGTTGATTTATTTCTCTACCTTAATTCTACGTGGCTTCTCAATTTATGGACATGTGACCATTTCAAGAGGAATGCATTCATTCATTTTGTTCGGATGTGAAGACTATATGTTGCAATTTTCATTCCGTTGGATTCAGCTTCAATATTTTTTCTGTCAATGTGCTAATGGTGGTCAACCTCTTTAGGATGGCTCCTCCAACGCGCATGACTCCGAATCCTGATCCGCCACCACCTCCACCTCCTCCGGAGGCATGGAAAGCTGTGATGGCCGCAACCAATGCAAACACACAGTTGATCATGCAAATTCTTCAAGAGCGCAATCAAGGCAGTCAAGGGAATCAAGACAACAATCAGAGTCACTTTGCTACACTCAACCAGTTCCTTGCCAACGGGCCAAAGACTTTCAGCAATTGTGTTGAGGCAACCGATGCTGACTATTGGCTTGTGGATCTGTGTAAGCATTTCGAGTGCAGTAACGTCAGGCCTGAGGACTTTGTGAAGTTCGCTTCCTTCCAACTAAAAGATCAAGCTGCAGAATGGTTCCAGTAGTACAAGGATTCCAGAGGTGGACGTGTTATCACTTGGGATGATTTCCATCGAGATTTCCGAGCTCATCATATTCCCCAGAGCGTGGTTCAAAGCAAGCGTGAGGAATTCCGCAATCTGAAGCAAGGCTCTTTGTCTATCTATGACTACAACAAGTTGTTCCAGAAGCTTGCCCGCTTTGCAAAGCAGGACGTGCCTGATGAGAAGAGCATGATATACCAGTTCAGGGGTGGTCTCAGAGAAGATATCCAGCTCGCTCTTGTTCTCTTTGAGCCCTTGAGATACGGCGAGTTCTACAACATGGCACTGAAGCAAGAGGCTGCTCAGTTGAGGTGTGATGCTTCCAGGAAGCGAGTCAGAGATGCTACTCCTTCTTCCTCTACTCAAGTGGCCAAGCAGCAGAAGTTTTGGCTTCCTCCTCCTCCGTTCCGTCCGCCGTATCAGCAGAAGAGCAAAGGTGGCAGTGGTTCTTCCCACCCACCCAACCCTGGCTTTCAGAACAAGACTTCGTCTCAAGCTCCAAGATCGAGTGCTCCGTATCACCGTCCGCTTTCAGAGGTCACGTGCAACAAGTGCCAACAGAAGGGTCACTATGCCAACAAGTGTCTCAACCAGAGGCATCTTCCTCCTCCTCCTGTCAGATCGGCAAGTACAGCTGTGGTCAAGCATAATCCCAAGCATGCCAAGGTCAATTTGATGAATGCAGCTCAGGCAGAGGACTCGTCAGATGTGATCATGGGTAACCTTCCTGTTAATGATATTCCAGCTAAAGTTCTTTTTGACACTGGTGCATCGCATTGCTTCATCTCGAGACCGTTTACAAATAGGCATGAATTGGTTTCGCAAGTTTTGCCTAGTCCTTTAGCAGTTGTCTCTCCCGGTAAGCGCATGCAGGCTAACTCCATCGTTCCGGATGTTTCTATCACTTTGGGTGACTACAAGTTCTTGGCTTCTCCTACGGTTCTCGGTGACTCAGATATTGATCTTATTCTCGGAATGGATTGGCTTTCTAAGCATAAGGCTTAGCTTGATTGTGCAGCCAGGCAGATTCAATTGACTCATTCGTCTGAGGATGTAATTGTCTTTGCCGCTCGGGATAATACCATTCGTCTGTTTTCTCTCAATGAGAAGGGTGAATTGGATGCCATCTCTCAAATTCCAGTCGTTTGCGAATATCAAGACGTCTTTCCAGAAGAGCTCCCAGGAATGCCTCCGCACCGGCCAGTTGAATTCGTTATTGAACTTGAGCCTGGCACGGAACCTGTGTGCAAGCGTCCTTACAAGTTCGGACCTGAAGAGTTGAAGGAGGTGAAGAAACAACTCGATGAGCAAGAAAGAATGGGTCTCATCCGGCCTAGTTCTTCTCCATGGGGTTGTGGTGTTCTTTTTGTGAAGAAGAAGGATGGAACGGACCGACTTTGTGTTGATTACCGTCCAGTGAACAAGAAGACCATCAAGAACAAATACCCACTTCCCAACATCAATGAGCTGTTCGAACAACTCAAAGGTGCCCAAGTATTCTCCATGCTTGATCTCCGTATGGGTTATCACCAGATTCGCATTCGTGAAGAAGGTATTCCCAAGACAGCATTCAGAATAAGCTTTGGTTCATATGAATACATTGTCATGTCTTTTGGCCTCGCCAACGCTCCTCCGACGTTCTCTCGCATGATGAACTTCATCTTCAACGCCTACACCAATGACTTCGTTTTGGTCTATCTCGACGACATTCTGGTTTTCTCGAAGAACAAGGAAGATCATGCCAAGCATTTGCGTTTGGTTCTTGATAAGCTCAGAGAACATCAGTTCTATGCCAAGTTCTCCAATTGTGAATTTTGGCTCGATGAGGTTCTTTATCTTGGCCATATCATCTCTGCCAAGGGCATTTCCGTGAATCCTGAGAAGGTGTCCGCAATAGTGAATTGGGAACCTCCTCAGAACATGAAGCAACTCCGCAGTTTTCTCGGTCTCGCAAGCTATTGCTGAAGATTCGTTGAGAACTTTTCCAAGATCGCGAAGCCTCTCTCAAATCTTCTTCAGAAGCACGTCAAGTACGTTTGGTCTCCGGAGTGTGATATTGCTTTCAACACTTTGAAAGAGAAGTTGATCACTGCTCCAGTTCTGACTCCGCCTGATGAATCCAAGCCGTACGAGGTCTTTTGTGATGCCTCTCTCCAAGGTCTTGGCGCAGTATTGATGCAAGAGAAGAAAGTTGTTGCTTATACATCTCGCCAGTTGAAGCCTAATGAGAAGAACTACCCCACTCATGATCTTGAGTTGGCGGCAGTTGTGCATGCTCTTTTGACTTGGAGACATCTTCTATTGGGAAGAAAAGTGGACATTTTCACTGATCACAAGAGTCTCAAGTACATCTTCAGTCAGCCTAATCTCAACCTCAGGCAAACTCGATGGGTCGAAATGATTCAAGAGTATAATCCGAGTATCGAGTATAGTCCAGGCAAGGCCAATGTGATTGCTGACGCTTTGAGAAGGAAAGCGTATTGCAACAGTCTGATTCTTAAGCCTTATCAACCCGAGCTTTGTGAAGCTTTCCGCAAACTGAATCTGCAAGTTGTTCCTCAAGGTTTCCTCGCCAACCTTCAAGTCTCTCCTACCTTAGAAGACCAGATTCGCCAAGCCCAGCTTCTTGATGCTATGGTGAAAAAGGTGAAGATTGGGATCGCCAAGAGTCAGTCCAAGTACAAGTGCTACCGCCTTGATGACAAGGACACTCTCTTCTTCGAGGATCGAATTGTTGTACCCAAAGGTGACCTTCGTAAAGTGATCATGAACGAGGCTCACAATTTTCTCCTCTCCATCCACCCTGGGAGCACGAAGATGTATCAGGACCTCAAGCAAGCTTATTGGTGGACTCGAATGAAGCGCGAGATCGCTCAATTCGTGAATGAATGTGATGTCTGCAGAAAAGTGAAGGCAGAACACCAAAGGCCAGCAGGTCTCCTCCAACCTCTTGCCATTCCAGAATGGAAGTTTGACCACATTGAAATGGACTTCGTGACTGGGTTTCCAAAGTCCAAGCGTGGCAATGATGCTATATTCGTTGTCATCGACAAACTCACCAAAGTGGCTCACTTTCTGCCTATCAAAGAGTCGATCACTGCAGCTCAATTAGCAGAACTCTATACCTCTCGCATTGTCTCTCTGCACGGTATTCCTCAAGTGATATCTTCAGACCGTGGCAGCATCTTTACCTCCAAGTTTTGGGATTCTTTTCAGAAGGCCATGGGCACGAACATCCGCTTCAGCACAGCTTTCCATCCTCAAACAAGCGGTCAAGTCGAGCATGTCAACCAGATTCTTGAAGATATGCTCAGGGCTTGTGTGATCTCCTTCGGCATGAAGTGGGAGGATTGTCTTCCTTATGCTGAATTCTCATACAACAACAGTTTTCAAGCAAGTTCGGGCAAGGCCCCTTTTGAAATTCTGTATGGCAGGAAGTGCCGTACCCCTCTCAACTGGTCTGAAACCGGTGAACGTCAGCTTTTGGGTAATGACCTAATCACAGAAGCAGAAAAAATGTGCAAAGTCATTCGTGATAACCTCAAAGCAGCCCAATCCCGCCAGAAGAGCTACTACGATAGTAAGCACCGTGATTTGGCTTTCGAGATCGGAGATCATGTTTACCTACGCGTCTCTCCTATGAAGGGTACTCGTCGCTTCGGTATCAAAGGGAAGCTTGCCCCTAGATACGTGGGACCTTTCAAGATTGTCAGCAAGAGAGGCGACCTCGCCTATCAACTCGAGCTTCCTTCAAACTTTGTAAATGTTCATGATGTGTTCCATGTCTCTCAGCTTCGAAAGTGCTTCAAGACTCCTGACCGCACCGTCAACTTCGAGGACATTGAGCTCCAAGAAGATCTCTCTTATCGTGAGCACCCAGTTGCTATTCTTGAAGAGACTGAACGCAAGACTCGCAACAAGTCAATCAAATTTCTCAAAGTCAAGTGGTCGCACCATTCCGACCGTGAAGCTACCTGGGAACGCGAGGATCACCTCCGTTCTGAGTACCCGGAGTTCTTTCAGTCCTAGATCTCGGGACGAGATCTTTTCGTAGTGGTGGAGTGTTGTAACGCCCCAGATATAACTTTCCCAATTTGTACTCCAACTCTTGCCGTTTCCGGCGTTAAGTTATATTTATTTCTCGGGTTCGGGTCTTTGTCTCCATGTGTTGTTGTCTTTGTCATGCATCTCATATCATGTCATCATGTGCATTGCATTTGCATACGTGTTCGTCTTATGCATTCGAGCATTTTCCCCGTTGTCCGTTTTGCATTCCGGCGCTTCGTTCTCCTCCGGTGGTCATTTCTAGCTTTCTTTGTGTGTGGGGATTAAACATTTCCGGATTGGACCGAGACTTGCCAAGCGGCCTTGGTTTACTACCGGTAGACCGCCTGTCAAGTTTCGTATCATTTGGACTGCGTTTGATACTCCAACGGTTAACCGAGGGACCGAAAAGGCCTCGTGTGTGTTGCAGCCCAACACCCCTCCATTTTGGCCCAAAACCCACCAAACTCTGCTCCATCATCTAGAGCATTCGATCATGATCGCGTGGCCGAAAACCGCACCTCATTTGGACTCTCCTAGCTCCACTTATGCCTATAAATAGCCCCCCCCCCCCCGTTTTTCGGATCTCTCCTCCCCCACGAAACCCTAAAATTCCCTCGCGCCGGCCGGACGTGTGCGACCCGGTCGGACAACTCGCGCCGCCGCCGCCGACCAACCCAGCACCGCCACGTGTCGCCCTCCGCCGCCAACAGCCGCCGGCCCGCGGAGCCCAAGTCGGGCCCCCGCGCGGCCCGATCCGCCCGCCGCCTCCTACCTCGTCCGCCGCCGCCCTCTCCAGCGCCGGTGGCCGGCGCCGCTATGGGCCACTACCGTGCCACCGCGTGCGACCTCGCCGCCGCCAACTCCGGCCGCCGGCGCCCCGCCTCTCCGCCGCCTCGCCGCTGCCGCCCGGGCACCGCGCCGCCCCGGCCATCCTCGCCCTCGCCGGCGACTTCCCCCGTCTCCGGCCGGCGAACCTCGACTTCCGTGCTCCGGTGGTGAACAGCGTTCTGGCGTTCCTCGTAAAGCGTGCACGATCCAGATCTGGATCTGAGAAACCCTAAGGGTTGACTTTTTCCCCTCTCCCCCTAATTTTTATGCGACCTTTGACCTACAGTAACTTTGCATCCGTAGCTCCGTTTTGGACATATTGTATATTAAAATGTTCGTCTCGAAGAGTAAATCATTTCATTCCATTGCATCATTTTCATTTGAGCTCATCTTGATGCCCAAAATGCTGTTAGAAGGAGGCTTCGTGAGTTAATTGTTGGATCTGCTAGTTCATCTTAGACTTTTGTCATTTTTGCCATGATTATTGTATGCATGCTATGCCTGTGAGTCCTCATATGTTTTGTTAAGGATTTTGTCTTCTTTCCAGAGGTGCAACCCATGCATTTTTAGGATGTGTGTGGTGACTTGTGCAAGCTTGCAAAGTGAGGCATCCGGTAAATCTGTTTTCAGGGACTTAGTAGTTTTCACTAAGTCTGGGATTATTTAGTTCATGATGCCATATGTTCAGCTTGTTTCCTAGTGATCCGTGCCTCTTTTGAGGATGATCAGTAAAGGAGTTTTGTTAATCTTGTTATGCTCTATCCATCCATGTCTTTTTTTCAATTATGGAGCAACCTAGGTTGAGTCAATCGAGCTCTACTTTTGCTTCGTTGTGAATCTGGGCAGATCGTCAACTTGTTTGCGATTTTGCCGATGTTATTGTAGTTGATCCGTGCATGCTATGCCATTGTTCTTACCATGTCTAGCTTGCATTGTATGCCTTCTTAATGGATGTATGCTTGCCTTGCCATTACTTGCACCGTAGTGAGTGCATCGAGCTCGTTGACATGCCTTCGTGAGTTATATTTCAGCATGTCTCAGTTTTCACCAAGTCTGAAAACTGATTGTGTTTTAGCTATGTTCGTGTGCCCGTTAGTATATTTTGTGAACCCTTTTGGCCCCAGGTCACTTTGGGTCTTTTTTTAAGCTTGTTAAGTAGCTCCATGACATGTTCTTACTTGTCTTAATCAGGTCATGCATCATGTTTTTTTGCTGCTCCGAAGAGGGCTTCGTGATCTGAAATTTCAGACTAGTGTTAATTTCACAAAGTCTGAAATCTGTTTTGCATTTGCGTTTTTGCCATGCTTGTTTGAACCTCATAATGGATGAATTGGCCGTGGCTCAGTGCTAGTCTTTTGTGAAGCATCTTGTGTGCATCCCTGCCATGTATTTTGTTGTCATGCTTGGTGGCTGTAGCATGTTCATTTCATTGCATTTAGATGCCTACTTGCTATAAATCGCAGACCGGTGTCATCTTAAAACGCTTGCCATTTCCAAACCGTAACTCCGATTCCGGCGTTCTTTATATCGTTTTCAAGCGATTTCATCTCATCTTTCCAGTGGCACACTTGGTTTTCCAAGTTGAGGCGAGGTTCATGCATTTCCTGTCACATCTTGCATTTTGCATCTCGCATCGCATCCCGCATAGCATACCATCATTGCATCTTATTGTTTGAGTTTGCACGTGGTTGATTGTATCCTTGTTGCTTGTTGTCTTGTTTGGGTAGAGCCGGGAGACGAGTTTGCTAATGAGGAGCCCGTTGAGTTTGCTTTTGAGGATCCAGTCAACTCTGACAGCTTTGCAGGCAAGATGATCATACCCTCGAAATCACTACTATCTTTGCTATGCTAGTTTGCTCGCTCTTTTGCTATGCCAATGTTACGATGCCTACCTTTTGCTTGTCAGCCTCCCAAACTGCCATGTCAACCTCTAACCCACCATTGTCCTAGCAAACCGTTGATTGGCTATGTTACCGCTTTGCTCAGCCCCTCTTATAGCGTTGCTAGTTGCAGGTGAAGATTGGAGCCGTTCCTGGTTGGAACATTTATTTACTTGTTGGGATATCATTATATTGCCACGTTATCTTAATGCATCTATATACTTGGTAAAGGGTGGAAGGCTCGGCCTCTCGCCTAGTGTTTTGTTCCACTCTTGCCGCCCTAGTTTCCGTCATATCGGTGTTATGTTTCCGGATTTTGCGTTCCTTACGCGGTTGGGTTATAATGGGAACCCCTTGATATTTCGCCTTGATTAAAGCTTTTCCAGCAATGCCCAACATTGGTTTTACCATTCGCCACCTAGCCTTTTCTTTCCCTTGGGTTCTGCAGACTCAAGGGTCATCTTATTTTAACCCCCCCCCCCGGGCCAGTGCTCCTCCGAGTGTTGGTCCACCTGTCAGCTACCGGTGACCACCAGGGGCAACTCTGGGCTGGCCTACCCATACCTAGGACAATCTGAGTGTGCCCTGAGAAAGAGATATGTGCAGCTCCTATCGGGATTTGTCGGCACATTCGGGCGGTGTTGCTGGTCTTGTTTTATCCTGTCGAAGTGTCTTGAGTTACCGAGATACCGAGTCTGATCGGAACATCTTGGGAGGAGGTCTATTCCTTCGTTGACCGTGAGAGCTTGTCATGGGCTAAGTTGGTACTCCCCTGCAGGGATTGAACTTTCGAAAGCCGTACCCGCGGTTATGGGCAGATGGGAATTTGTTAATGTCCGGTTATAGATAACTTGAACCTTAATTAATTAAAATGAATCAACTGAGTGTGTTACCGTGATGGCCTCTTCTCGGCGGAGTCCGGGAAGTGGACACGGTGTTGGAGTAATGTTTGCGCAGGTTGTTCCTCTAGATTCTCGCTCGTGCTTCGCTTGCTCTTCTCGCTCTCTTTTGCGAATAAGTTAGCCACCATATATGCTAGTCGCTTGCTGCAGCTCCACATATATTTGCCTACCCTTCCTACAAGCTTAAATAGTCTTGATCGCGAGGGTGCGAGATTGCTGAGTCCCTGTGGCTCACAGATATTATAACTCCAGATGCAGGTCCAGGTGATTCCGCTCCAGGTGATGAGTATGAGCTCAAGTGGGAGTTCGACGAAGACTCTCAGCGATACTATGTTTCCTTTCCCGATGATCAGTAGTGGTGCCCAGTTGGGGGTGATTGGGACCGTGTCGCATGCTGGGTTCTCTTTTATTTGGCACCATAGTCGGGCCATGAGTGTTTTGGATGATGTAATGTTATTTATGTTCTTGATTGACGTGGCAAGTGTAAGCCAACTATATTCTTCCCTTTTATTATTACATTACATGGGATGTTTGTGAAGATTGCCTAACTTGCGACATATGCCTTCAATGCGATTATGTCTCTAAGTCGTGCCTCGACACGTGGGAGCTATAGTCGCATCGAGGGTGTTATAGTGGATGTACGATAGCACCACCTATCGGAACCACGCCAAAAATCTCTGTGTCTCCAATTGCGTTTGCACACTCCAATCCCATCCCTTTACATTCTTGCAACTTGCATGATTTACTTTCCGCTGCTCATATACTCTTGTCATGCTTGCTTCATATCTATTGTGAATGTTCATACTTGTGCCAAAACTCCACTTCAACTTAAAGAAATTAAAAACTGCAACTTTTCTTGCTAAGAGTCTATTCACCCCCCTCTAGACACCTCTTCTCTATCCTACAATTGGTATCAGAGCATTGGTCTCCATTGCTTTGGTTTAAACACCTTTGGAGGAAGAATGATGAGTCTATGTTGAGGAATCTTAGACGTAGAGTGCCTATTCTTGATGGAGAGTATTTTCATGAGTGGAAAAATGAGGTGCTTGAGATCTTCAATGAGTATCATTTGACCAAGTACATTACTACTCCTTATGCTCGCATTGTTGACCCTTTGCATCCTACCCTTGATGAGTCTATTGACGTGATCCGTAATGTTAGAACGGTCAATTTAATCACTAGAGGTTTGCCTAGAAACTTGCTTGCTAGCTTGCCTACTCTTGATTGTGCCTACACTATATGGAGATTTCTTGAGGAACGATTCCCAAATTATTCCTTGAAAATTCTAGATAAGATTCTTCACAAGTCTATTGCCTTGAGTAAGATGAGTTCCAATGATCCCAAGTTTGGTGATTACTTATTTGAGCTTACTAATCTTACGAGTGCAAAAGGAGATGTTGGAATTATTAGCAATATCATTTCCGAAGTCATTAGAATCCATAGAGATGAACATTGTTACAGTCATACTTCTAATGAATTACCCTCTTTAGGAGTTGATCCATCACATGATGATGTTGAACATGGATACTATGATGAGGATGATGATAGTGACTATGATCTTGATGATGCGATGAAACACTTTGGTCTTATGGCTAATCTTCGCGGCTACATGGCTGGAGGAAAGGAATGGGTCCTTGATAGTGGATGTACTGATCATATGACCAGAGACAAAGATATGTTTCGTGAGCTTGCTGAAAACAACGGCCCTCGAAAGTATGTCACTTTCGGTGATAACTCAAAGGGTAAGGTGGTTGGCCTTGGTAAGGTGGCCATCTCACATGATAGCTCTATACAAAATGTTATGTTCGTTGAATCTCTTGGCTACAATTTACTTTCCGTATCTAGACTTGCTGACTTTGGTTTCAATGTCCTGTTTACTGAAGTAGATTGCCAAGTGTTTCTTAGAGATAACCATAAAATGGTCTTTATCGGTATACGTAGAGGTGATCTTTACATTGTTGATTTCACTAAAAAGGCTCAACCTAGAACTTGCTTAATTGCTAAAACTTCTAAAGGCTGGTTGTGGCATAGAAGGCTAGGTCATGTGGGCATGCGAAATCTTGATAAGCTTATTAAAGGTGATCATATCCTTGGAGTAAAAGATGTTATATTTGACATGGATAGACTTTCTAGTGCTTGTCAAGCAGGAAAACAAGTTGGAGGAAGTCACCCCGTGAAGAACATTATGACCACGAGAAGACCGCTCGAGCTACTTCATATGGATCTTTTTGGTCCCAATGCCTACAAAAGTCTCGGTGGTAACTCATTTGGTCTGGTTATAGTTGATGATTTTTCAAGATTTACGTGGGTGTTCTTTCTTGATGATAAATCACAGGTCCAAAAGATCTTCAAGAACTTTGCTAGGAAGGCCCAAAATCAATTTGAAGTGAAGATCAAGAAGGTTCGCAACGACAACGAAACGGAGTTCAAGAACGCAAATGTGGATACCTTTCTTGACGAAGAAGGAATCTCACATGAGTTCTCGGCTACTTACACGCCTCAACAAAATGGAGTCGTTGAGAGGAAGAACCGAACTCTTATTGAGATGGCAAGAACGATGCTTGATGAGTACAAGACTCCAAAACACTTTTGGGCAGAAGCGGTTGAGACAGCTTGTCATGCAACAAATCGCTTGTATCTTCACAAGCTACTCAGCAATACGGCATACGAGCTCCTCACCGGTAACAAACCCCAAGTTGGATACTTTCGAGTATTTGGCTCAAAGTGCTACATTCTTGATAAGCATTGTCGTTCTAAATTTGCTCCTAAATCTCATGAAGGTTTCCTACTTGGTTATGGCTCAAACTCTCACACTTACCGGGTCTACAACAATTTCATCCGAAAGGTTGAAGAGACGGTAGATGTGAAGTTTGATGAATCTAACGGCCCGCAAGTAGAGAAATTGCCAATTGATGTAGGAGACAAAGACCCTTCGGAAGCAATTCAAGACTTATCTATCGGCAAGATTCGTCCAACGGAGGTGAAGGAGAGTACCTCGTCCATCCAAGTGGAAGCTTCCACCTCACGACAAGGTGAACCAATAGTTGACTTGGAAGCATCCACGAGTGGGACACACCAAAACGAAGAAAACAAGGACGTACACCAAGATGAACATCATCAACCTCCTTCTCCACCATGACAAGAGAACGGCAACATCAACAATGAAGAAGGCCAAGAAGAAGAAGAACAAGATGAAGAAGATGTTCCACCCCGACCCAAGCAAAAGCTTCCACGAGTTCGAGCAAGAGTCGCCAAAGACCATCCCGTCGAGCAAATCTACAATGATATCCAAACCAGGAGAATCACTCGCTCTAAAACTCGTTTGGCTAGCTTTTGTGAACATTATTCATTCATCTCTAGCATTGAACCTATGAAGGTTGAAGAATCATTGGAAGATCCAGATTGGATAAATGCCATGCATGAAGAGCTACACAACTTTGAGATAAATCAAGTGTGGACATTGGTCGAGAAGCCCGACAACAACCACAACATCATCGGTACCAAATGGGTGTTTCGCAACAAGCAAGATGAAGATGGTCAAGTTGTCCGCAACAAAGCTCGTCTAGTCGCCCAAGGCTACACTCAAGTCAAAGGTATGGACTACGGTGAGACATATGCCCCCGTTGCTAGACTTGAGTCCATCCGCATCTTACTTGCCTATGCTAATCACCATGATATCACTTTATACCAAATGGACATTAAAAGTGCTTTTCTAAACGGTGAAATTGACGAGGAAGTTTATGTTAAACAACCTCCCGGCTTTGTCAATCCTAAGAAACCCGATCATGTTTACAAACTTCACAAAGCCCTTTATGGTCTTAAACAAGCTCCTAGAGCGTGGTATAAATGCTTGACCAAGTTCCTTATTGAAAAAGGCTTTGAAATTGGAAAAATAGATTCTACTCTTTTTACTAAAAGGGTTAATGGTGAGTTATTTGTATGCCAAATTTATGTTGATGATATCATATTTGGCTCAACTAACCCTCATTTTAGTGAGAAGTCTCGAAAGCTAATGTCGGAGAAGTTTGAGATGTCTATGATGAGTGAACTCAAGTTCTTTCTTGGTTTGCAAATCAAGCAAACTAAGGAAGGCACCTTTGTCTCTCAAACAAATTACACCAAGGACTTATTCAAGAAGTTCAACATGCAAGAAAGCAAAGGTATGAAAACTCCCATGCCTACTAGTGGACATCTTGACTTGACTAAGTATGGTGAACCGGTTGATCAAAAAGTTTACCGCTCTATGATCGGTTCATTGTTATATCTATGTGCCTCTCGTCCCGATATTATACTAAGTGTGTGCATGTGTGCACGATATCAAGCGGCCCCCAAAGAATGTCATCTTAAGGCTGTGAAAAGGATAGTGAGATATTTAATACATACACCAAATTTTGGCATTTGGTATCCTAAGAGGTCGTATTTTGATCTTGTTGGCTATTCCGACTCGGACTATGCCGGAGACAAGGTTGATAGAAAGTCCACTTCGGGTACTTGTCAATTTCTTGGTAGATCTCTTATGTCTTGGTCTTCCAAGAAACAAAACTCGGTATCCTTATCCACCGCCGAAGCGGAATACATTGTCGCCGGTTCATGTTGTGCTCAATTACTTTGGATGACCCAAACTCTTAAAGATTATGGGATCAATGTGAAACATGTTCCATTGCTTTGTGACAATGAGAGTGCTATTAAGATTGCTCACAATCCCGTGCAACATTCTTGAACTAAGTATATTTAAGTTCATCATCATTTCATTCGAGATCATGTTGCTAAAGGGGACATTGATCTTAAGCATGTTCGTACCGATAAGCAATTGGTGGATATATTCACGAAACCGCTCGATGAGAAAGTCTTTTGCCGTTTGAGAGGTGAATTGAACATCATTGATGCTTTAAACTTGGAATAGAAACTCCATTTGGATACATGCAAGGCATGAATCTATGACAAATCCTTGATATTTCTCTTATGATGATATTCATATGTCTTGGATATATTTGCACCCTTGCATGTTATCTAACCCTTGTAGGTACTTGGATGAATCTAAATCTATGAGATAGCAACCCACTCACATCTTGAGCGATCTCTACATCACCAAGTCTCTACAATACGGTGGTTGATGACAAGGAAGCACGAAACCCTTCAACATATCCTTTGACAAATTATATGTATCAAATTTCATGATTGTCATTTTGGATACACAAGTGCTCTTACTTGCAAAACTAACCCATGTAGGTAGATGAACTCAACTCCAAGTGGTGCTCCCAACCATTCTTGTGCTACATCAACCTTGAGCACCCCACGCAAGTTCAACTACATGATCAAGATCAACACCACCACCCAAGGTATGTCATTCCATCTTAGAGAAGCTTTACCTCAAGACATAGGTCAAAGCAACTCAATAAGATGTGAATACATCAAATGCTTAAACGAAAAATGGTAACCCCATTTTGAGCTTAAACGATGAGTATGACTTACGTTCAAGTGTTCTTACTTAACTCCTCAGTCAATATACTCTAACATAGGTGACTTTGTCACCGCCCAATTCTAGATGAAGTTCTCTAGTGTTTCCTTGAGTTTTCGCAAACTTCATCTAGATTTTCTTTTCTTTCCCTGCATCCAATTCATTGCAAATCCTTCAGTTAATTCCTTGCAAATCTTTGTGAGATCTTATTTGCCTAGTGAGCTGACGTGACAAGTGTTCTCTCTATGTTGAACTCGGTCATACCGATCTGTTGCTTTCGGTCACACCGAACCAATTTGGTACCACCGAAGACTACAACTCGGTATCACCGATTTCACTGCAGAGAAGACAATTTGCCATATGTTCCTGTAGTTTTATTCCAGCTCCACTCAATGATTCTTGTCCTCTACCAGCATCACTTTCTATATCAAAGGGGGAGAGAGATCTCAAGGACCAAACCTCTTGACTCACACTCCAGAAGATCCCTTCTTGGAAATTGATGTCAAAGGGGGAGAGAGATCACCTCAAAGCTTATTCTCTTCAAAGGGAGAGAGAGAGAGAGAAAGGGAGAGAGATATAATCTCATCAAAGGCCCCAGATGCTTGGTGTTCAAGAAGAGAGAAGTCACATGTCTTTGAGAGGAGAAAGACATGTCTATGTTATGTTTATGTTTATGATCTGTTTCGCTCTGATTTTGTTTCCCTACGTTCTCCCATTATCCAATACAAGATTCAGGGGGAGAAAGACTGCTGGGGAAGGAAATCTTTGAATTCATTGCATATCTTTACCTTTTGGGGACATGTCTACATCAAATAGAGTACTCAGTACGCACTCTCTACATGTCATCCCAGTCTTGGTACTCTTGTGGTTTCTTTTGGTTGCTCTGACTTGTAGATGTACCTGTGTTATCTAACCTTGTTTACTCAGGTTCATCTCCTTCTAAGCCAACTCAAGACCACAACGTAAGTATATGCATCACACTCATGTGCATGAGCATTTCTTGCTGATGTACATATTGTTTGCAAGAAAGACTCATGATCATGTAGGTACATTTCCTATATTCACATCTTTTGCTTTGATGCATATAGCCAAGATACATGTAACATATTACTTACTCTGTCATGCTTATGCATTCACATGCTTTTAAATTCCATATTTACATGATTGCATACATATAGGGGGAGCCTATGCATGTTACATGTCTTTCCAAACCTTTACTTGCTATTCTCTATATCTTTATCTAAAGCTTTGATGTATGTTGCCATCAATTACCAAAAAGGGGGAGATTTAAAGAACAAGTGCTCCCTGGGTGATTTTGGTAATTAATGTCAACATATCTCTGGTTGGACTAATGCTTTCATCTAGTATGCTTCAGATAAGTTCAACAATGGAGTGGCATGGACTAGAGGATGTGGAACCCTTTCAAAATGCTAAGGACAAAAGGATTGGCTCAAGCTCAAAGCTCAGGACTCTGCATTTTTCATTTTAGTGATCCAACATCACATTGAGTCCATAGGAAAGCCAACACTATTAAGAGGGGATGAGGTGTTGCTTAATGGCTTGCTTGCTCAAAGTGCTTAGTGATATGCTCCACAACCCTTAACCACTTTCTCACATCCACATATGTCCCAAACCAAAAGTAAAACTCGGCCCCACCGAAATTTTCTATCCAGCGCCACGGAGTTCTCTTGACATAGACACTGCCAGAAACCCTAATCATTTCGGTCTCACCGATGGGATCTCGGTCTCATTGAGATGGGCTTGCAAACTCTCTGTTGCCTATTGCATTAATTTCGGTCTCACCGAAACATGTCATCGGTCCCACCGAGTTTGCTTAGACAACTCTCTATTTAGCTTATTACCAAAATTGGTCCCACCGAATTTGTGTAATCGGTCCAACCGAGATGAGGCTCTACCCTAAACCTAGCACATCGGTCCCACCGAAAACCCTAACGGTCACATTATGAACTAAATCGGTCTGACCGAGTTCTATGATTCGGTCCCACCGAGTTTGCTTGGCCAACTCTCTGTTTAGCTTATTACCAAAATCGGTCCCACCGAATTTGTGTAATCAGTCCAACTGAGATGACGCTCTACCCTAACCCTAGCACATCGGTCCCACCGAGTTGATCAAGTCGGTCCCACCAAAAACCCTAACGGTCACATTATGAACTAAATCGGTCTGACCGAGTTGTATGATTCGGTCCCACCGAGTTTGGTGATTTGTGTGTAACGGTTAGATTTTGTGTGGAGGCTATATATACCCCTCCACCAACTCTTCATTTCTGGAGAGATCCATCAGAACATGCCTACACTTCCAACATACATTTTCTGAGAGAGAACCACCTACACTTGTGTTGAGGTCAAGATATTCCATTCCAACCACATAATCTTGATCTCTAGCCTTCCCCAAGTTGCTTTCCACTCAAATCATCTTTCCACCAAAATCCTATCCTTTGAGAGAGAGAGAGAGAGAGTTGACTGTTGGGGAGACTATCATTTGAAGCACAAGAGCAAGGAGTTCATCATCAACACACCATTTGTTACCTCTTGGAGAGTGGTGTCTCCTAGATTGGTTAGGTGTCACTTGGGAGCCTCTGTCAAGATTGTGGAGTTGAACCAAGGAGTTTGTACGGGCAAGGAGATCGCCTACTTCATGAAGATCTACCCTAGTGAGGCAAGTCCTTCGTGGGCAATGTCCATGGTGGGATAGACAAGGTTACTTCTTCGTGGACCCTTCGTGGGTGGAGCCCTCCATGGACTCGCGCAACCGTTACCCTTCGTGGGTTGAAGCCTCCATCAACGTGGATGTACGATAGCACCACCTATCGGAACCACGCCAAAAATCTCCGTGTCTCCAATTGCGTTTGCACACTCCAACCCTATCCCTTTACATTCTTGCAACTTGCATGATTTACTTTCCGTTGCTCATATACTCTTATCATGCTTGCTTGATATGTATTATGAATGTTCATACTTGTGCCAAAGCTCCACTTCAACTTAAAGAAATTAAAAACTGCAACATTTCTTGCTAAGAATCCATTCACCCCCCTCTAGACATCTCTTCTCGATCCTACAAAGGCGCGTCTCCAACAGACGGCTCCACTTGATGTTTCTCATACCATGAGGTGTGAGCTGCAGTTTGATGTGTTCAACCGTAAGGTGCCCATCTATGGACCTTACCTGTTTTTCTTGATCTCGAAGATTTGGGAGAAGCTTTTCCCGGATGAAGACTTTCATGCTCCCGACTGGACCCGCCATGAGCCTATCAAGCTACGCATCAAGATCCAGTGGGCTAACACCACCACCCGGGCTGAGGCTGTTAGGATGGTTGTGGATGAGGATGAGATTGAGGAGGAGGGGGTGGCCGAGGACAGCTCTGAGGGATACACTCCTCCCTATTTTGAGCCAACTTGGGCCAAGAAGCTCAAGGCCAATATGACGGATCTTTTCTGCATGCAGGCCAAGGGTCAGTACCAGGCCCATGTGAACGCCAAGATGGCTCGTCATCGCGACAAGGCCATCATGAGGCAGGTTGGCCTTGAGGTCCAGTGTGGCTCTGAGGAGCGGATCACAGATGAGGAGCAGTGGACCAGACATCACTGCCGGTGGAGCGAGTCAAAGGAGGAGACTGGTATTCCTTCTACATTCCGTGCTACAGAGGAGTCTCTGGACGATGAGCATGATTGGTGATGCCTTGGAGTTCCGCCACCACCTGTGTCGTAGGTGTCCTCTCTGCCTTTTTGGTGTCTCGATGCCAAAAGGGGAGAGAGTGTAGGATTTGCGAGTCTTGTGCCATGTGTTTCGCTTTGCTTTCGTTCTGTTGAACCTTTGTTTGCTTTGGTTTGTTGGTCTGTGCTCGTGTGAGACCAGAAGACTATCATATGGTGTAAGACATATGTCCTCTGCTTATATTACTGTCTTATCCTATTATCTAGTAGATTGTGAGCCTATTATGTCTTGTGTCGTTTACTTCATGCTCTCACCTATATCTTGCCTTCATGCTTAGTGTTATTCATATTGTTGCAAGAAATGCCTTGTTTATAAAATATAAGGGGAGTGTTGATCCTAGTATGTGTGTCGTGCAGTACAAAGCATGTCTATAGCGTGCACACATCTAGGGGGAGCATGTCTATATTTTATAGATGTTGGGTTTGCTTATGTTTCATTTTATATCCCTACGTGCAAATCCCGTATTGTCATCAATCCACCAAAAAGGGGGAGATTGTAAGGTCATATTTCTCCTTAAGTGGTTTTGGTGATTGATGACAATGCATTTGCGGACTAATCGTGTGCATTGAGCGTTTCAGATATCTCATGTCTAGGCACAAGACGATTCGGTGTCCCTCGGAGCCTATCGAAGATGGCGTTTCCCTATGGTTCTTTTCAGTGGATTTGAGTCGTAGGAAAGCCGTACTATTAAGAGGGGGTCTGCTTCGGAAAGGTTAGGGTGGAATCATCACGTGCACATCTATTCCTTTGCACCACCTTTCCTTGCTTCTTTGGAGCACCGGTTGTTCCCCTTGTCGCTGCGAAGATGAAGGCATCCTAGTGCTACTGGTCTACGACATGCGGTAGTACTGCTCAAGGGAGCAGTAGTATCGCAGCTGGCCACGGTAGTACCACCCTAGGTAGCGGTAGTATCGCAAGTGTGGTAGTACCGCTCCTAGCATGCAGTAGTACCGTGGCCTCTGACCCAGCACCATGGCGTGAGAGGATGTAGGGGCGGAAGTAATTTTTTATTCCGCACCCTACGCGGTAGTATAGCTCCCTGTGAGCTGTAGTACCGTGCCGGATTTTTGCACTAACCAAAACTCAGCGGAAGTAACCACGGATGTAATTTTATTAGTCTGTGCCTTCCCAGCCCAGGATGAGCTCTGCCTTGTGGTAGTATCACAGGGGCGCGTGGTAGTACCGCTCCAGCAATTCTACCGCTCGTTGCCTTGATCAACAGAGCCTCACCTGTCTCCTGCCGCGTGAGCGGTAGTACCGCACCTCCCAGCGGTAGTACCGCAAGCCCGTGCAGTAGTACCGCTTGGATATGCGGTAGTACCGCATCTCGCGGGCTGAGTAGGTGGGTAACGTTGGTTTTGTCCTCTCACTATATAAGGGGGTCTTCTTCCCAAGTAGACTATCTCTTCCTCCCCCAAAGCTCCATTGTTGCTCAAAGCTCCATTTTCGTCCGATCTCTCTCCCTACCCAATCAAACTTGTTGATTTTCTAGGGATTGGTTGAGAAGGCCCCGATCTACACTTCCACCAAGAGAAATTTGATTCCCCCCACTAATCCCTTGCGGATCTTGTTACTCATGGGTGTTTGAGCCCCCTAGACGGTTGAGGTCGCCACGGAGCCATATTCCATTGTGGTGAAGCTTCGTGGTGTCATTGGGGGCCTCCAATTAAGTTGTGGAGATTGCCCCAACCTTGTTTGTAAAGGTTTGGTCGCCGCCTCCAAGGGCACCAATAGTGGAATCACGGCATCTCACATTGTGTGAGGGCGTGAGGACAATACAGTGGCCCTAGTGGCTTCTTGGGGAGCATTGTGCCTCCACGCCGCGCTCCAACGGAGATGTACTTCCCCTCAATGGGAAGGAACTTTGGTAACACATCCTCTTCTCCTCCGGCTCCACTCTTGGTTATCTCTTACCTTTATGTGTGCAAGCTTATATTGTGTTGTACCTCTTGCTTGCTTGTGTGCTTGTTGTTGTTGCATCATATAGGTTGCTCACCTAGTTGCATATCTAGACAACCTACTTTGATGCAAAGTTTAAATTGGTAAAGAAAAGCTAAAAAATGTTAGTTGCCTACTCACCCCCCCTCTAGTCAACTATATCAATCCTTTCACCATCACTGGGCCTCCGCCTTGGTAGTCAGTTCTCCCTGGCATGTCTGAGGAGCTCTTTCGTGGGTTCTTTTATTGCGGTGGAGTGTGTCTAGGTGGTGACGATGGCTGACACTCAGTGATCATTTGCGACGGGCTCAGTCGACCCTGTATATTTTCTTTGCGAAACTCATCATGAAAGTCGGAGATGTCGATCATTTGCGTGTGTGGCCATCCATTGGCATGTGTCGTCATGACCTTCGTGCAGCTACTCCGATGTAGCTCTGTGGTGAAATCGGAGTCGCTTGTTCTGGGGCAATCAATGATGAAGATGACACCTGCAACTCTTCGATGGATGTATTTTCTTCTTTGTAGTTCTTTGTTCCATGGCCAGGTTGGTTGATGGTGCCAATGTTACGTGGGTTGGATTGTTTTGATTTTAGGCGGGCTTTCCCCAAATTAATTAGGCAACTCTCACTTTATTCTTTATTAATGGAAAGGGTAATGTTTGTAATAGGCCGACCGTTGAAACGGTTGGCCAGTTGCTATCTCCATGTCACGCATTACGTCCTCCCACATGTCGTAATAGGCCCATGCACCGTTGTTTCTCCTTTCCTTATCCTCTCGTGGTCGTTCATGTCCACTCATTTTCCAGCTCCTCTCTTCTTCCCCATGGATCCCAAATTTGTTATTACCTGCCGCGACGCAAGGCAGGGGAAGGACATGGCCTACACCTTCTCCATGCTCACGGCTTTCCGAGGGGCGACACTGCTAACCATTGTGTGGCGGCGGCCTTGGGGTGGCGTAGCGGAACAGGTGCTGGAGACGGCGTCCATGGGTGCCGGTGCTAGTATCCAGTGATGCTGCAACTGGACGGGCATGGCTCCACCCACCATGGGCACGGTGATCACATGTGACGAGGGTGTTGCAACCGTGGAGTGCAAATGTTGGATCTACGGTGCTCATATGGTGGAACCATCAGCGGAAGATGTTGAAAGACACAACTTCTGTCGGTGACTGATGGAAATATGCCCTAGAGGCAATAATAAAATGGTTATTATTATATTTCCTTAATCATGATAAAGGTTTATTATTCATGCTAGAATTGTATTGACCGGAAACTTAAATACATGTGTGGATACATAAACAAATACCGTGTCCCTAGTGAGCCTCTACTAGACTAGATCGTTGATCAAAGATGGTTAAGGTTTCCTACCCATAGACATAAGTTGTCATTTGATAACGGTATTATATCATTAGGAGAATGATGTGACGGACAAGACTCATCCGTAAGCTTAGCATTTGATCGTTCAGTTTATTGCTATTTCTTTCTTAATGTCAAATACATATTCCTTCGATTATGAGATTATGCAACTCCCGGATATAGGAGGAATACCTTGTGTGCTATCAAACATCACAACGTAACTGGGTGATGATAAAGATGCTCTACAGGTATCTCCGAAGGTGTTTGTTGAGTTGGCATAGATCGAGATTAGGATTTGTCACTGCGTGTATCGGAGAGGTATCTCTGGGCCCTCTCGGTAATACACATCACAAGAAGCTTGCAAGAAAAGTGACTAAGGTGTTAGTTACGAGATGATGTACTATGGAGCGAATAAAGAGACTTGCCGGTAACGAGATTGAACTAGGTATGAAGATACCGACGATCGAATCTCGGGGAAGTAACATACCGATGGACAAAGGGAATTACGTGTGTTGTCATAACGTTCGACCGATAAAGATCTTCGTACAGTATGTAGGAGCCAATATGGGCATCTAGGTTCCACTATTGGTTATTAACTGGAGAGGTGTCTCAGTCATGTCTACATAGTTCTCGAACCCGTAGGGTCTGCACGCTTAACGTTCATTGATGATATAGTGTTATATGAGTTATATGATTTGGTGACCGAATGTTGTTCGGAGTCCCGGGTGAGATCACAGATATGACGAGGAGTCTCGAAATGGTCGAGAGGTAAAGATTGATATATAGGACGATGGTATTCGAACACCGAAAGAGTTTTGGAGTGCACCGGGTAGTCATCGGGTCACCGAAAGGGGTTCCGGACACCCCTGGTAAGTGTATGGGCCTAATGGGCCAATGTGGGGGACAGACCAACCCCTCGTCTGCCCCTTCTTTGGACAGCAGGCCCTAGGGGAAGGAAAGGGTAGGGGTGGCCCCTCCTTCCTTTCCCTCCTCAAGTGAGAAAGGAAGGGGGCGCCATCCTTCCCTGCCTTCCTCCCGCACTCATACATGGCAGGGGGTACAGCTTGGGGCAGGACCCCAAATGGGATTCGGCCCCACTTGGGGCGCCTCCAGGCTGCCTCCCCCCCCCACCTATATATATATATGTGTGTGGGGGGGGGGGAGGGGGCGTCTAGCACACAAGAGACAATTGCCTAGCCGTGTGCGGTGCCCCCTCCACCGTTTACACCCCCAGTCATATTTTCGTAGTGCTTAGGCGAAGCCCGTCGGAGATCACTTCACCATCACCGTCACCACGCCATCGTGCTGCTGGACCTTATCTACTATCTCGCCGTCTTGCTGGATCAAGAAAGCGGAGGACGTCACTGAGCTGAACGTGTGTAGAACGCGAAGGTGCCGTACATTCGGTACTTGATCGGTTGGAGCGCGAAGAAGTTTGACTACATCAACCATGTTGTTAAACGCTTCCACTTATGGTCTACGAGGGTACGTAGACACACTCTCCCCCTTGTTGCTATGCATCCCCATGAATTAGATCATTGCATGTTCATAAAAAAGTTTTATTTTTCATGCTACGTTTCCCAACAGTGACCACGCTGACGGGTGCTGCAACCACGGTGGCAAATTGCTGGAACCATGGCGGAGGATGCTAGAACCGGCGGAGCCCGGTGCTGCAACGAGGCAGCAAATTTTGGTGTGGCTAAGTTTTATGCTGGAACCAGGCATCCGCGGTGCTACAACCAGCCATGGAAATTGCTGCAACCGGCAGAGCCCGATGCTGCGTCGAGGTGGCGATTTTTTTGTTGCGGTGAAGTTTTTGCTAGAACTTGGCATTAGTGGTAACCAACCATGGAATTTGTTGGAACCAACTTTCTTCCTCGACGACAGCCATGGCGTTTTCTCCGTTTTTTGCTACAATAGGAGGGTTCAAAGCTGCAACTCGTGTTGCGCAGAGCTGGTGCTGAACGGGGAAGGTAACCACGGCGACGGCCGCCTAATGTCGACAAGGGAGCTGAGCTGCAAGCGAGGGGCGACGGCGGAGCTGCATCTGCTGGTGCGGGAGCTATAGCTTTTTTTCGAGAGAGCTCATGCCATGAGGTGATGCGGTCGTTGGGGCGAGCCGGTGATGGTGCCGAAGGTCCTCTTGTTGGATGGCTGTGCAGCAGATGCATGCCGCGTGCCGATGGAAGGCGGAGGTTGATTGTGTATCGCGTTCTAGACGAAGAGGGATAGATCGGATGGCTGATTTCGCATCAACCGGACGGTGCACGTGGGACCGGCCGAAAGTTTGGGCCGGTCAACCGGCCCCTATCACCCACCTAATGAAAATGACTAGTAGTTTGACTGGTTTCAAAAATAAAGATGGCACTTGTTATTTCAACTGCAATTCTGGAATTGCACGCACCAACCCATTTGTGGAAATAAAACAACAAATCACGATTTCATGTGGCTGGAGCTGGTAGGTAACCAAAACGACACGCGTGGGTACTAAGCGGCGGCGCCCAGCTGGCTGCCGGCGACGTCGATGACGAAGCGGTATCTCACGTCGTTCCTCTCCAGCCGCTCGACCGCCGTGTTGACGTAGTCCATCTTGACGACCTCGACGTCGGCGGTGATGCCGTGCTTCCCCGCGAAGTCGAGCATCGCCTGACAGCTGCCGATGCTGCCCACGAGGTTCCCGGCCACGCGCTTGCCGCCGCCGATGATGGCGTAGGCCGGAAGCTCCAGCGGCGTGCTGGGCGCGCCCACCACCACCAGCTGCCCCCTCGGCTTTAGCAGCTCCAGCAGCGGCACGATCGGGTGCCCCGCCGACACCGTGTCGATGATGCCGTCCATCGTGCCGGCCGCCGCCTGCACCCGAAAATTTACGCGCGTCAATGGCTCCCGACCTCCCGTCCCGTGCCAAGAATCATGCGTCACACGCACGAAAGGTCGATTAATGGAGGGAAGCAACTGAAACAAAGCCTAACCTTCATTTGCTCGGGGTCCTGGCTGACCAAGAACGCGTCGGCGCCGAGCCGCTCGACGGCCTCCTCGCGCTTCCTCGGCGACGAGCTGATCACGGT
This sequence comes from Triticum urartu, assembly GCF_056163025.1. Classification (NCBI taxonomy): domain Eukaryota; kingdom Viridiplantae; phylum Streptophyta; class Magnoliopsida; order Poales; family Poaceae; genus Triticum; species Triticum urartu. Next base: position 415,970,788 of record NC_141877.1, on the reverse strand, counting down.
GACGGTCATCCCGAAGGCCTTGCCGAACTTGACGGCCATGTGGCCGAGGCCCCCGAGGCCGACCACGCCCAGGTGCTTCCCCGGCGCGTTGAGGCCGAACTCCATCATGGGGCTGTACACCGTGACGCCGGCGCAGAGCAGCGGCGCCGCCCCGTCCAGCGGCAGGCCCTCCGGGACGCGGACGACGTAGCCCTGGTCGACGACGAGGACGTCGGAGAACCCTCCCTGGGTGGTGGCGCCGTCGTAGTCCACGGCGTTGGAGGTGAGCACGAGCGTGGGGCAGTGGTTCTCGTGCCCGCTGCCGCAGCTCACGCAGGAGCGGCAGGAGTCGACGAAGTAGCCCACGCCCACCGTGTCCCCGGCCTTGAAGTTCTTGACGCCGGGGCCAGCGTCGGTGACGACGCCAACAATCTCATGCCTGCGCCGCATGATTCCATCGTTAGTTCGTACTAGAAATTTGGAGGAGGCAAATTGTGGGATGGTGTTTGGCAAGGTTCACGTTCACCCACCCGGGGACGACGGGGTAGAGGGCGTTTCCCCACTCGTTCTTGGCGATGTGGAGGTCGGTGTGGCAGATCCCGCAGAAGAGCACCTTGATGGTGACATCGTCGTCCTTCAGAGCCCTGCTATCATGCATCACGTAGGGGAGTTCGTCAGATCGGCGCAGGAAGCAGAGGGGCATGATAGGGACTGGACTGGAATACTGGACAGAGGAAGACGACCTTCGTGAGAAGCTGTAGGGGGAGAGGACACCGGACGGGTCCTTCGCGGCCCAACCGGTCGCAGGCGTGCCTTTCGCCATTGATGACTGCTTGCTCTGCTTCTTCGGTCCTGGCACTTCGATTTCCTGCTCAAAAATATCCGGATGACACTGCCAGGCCACGAGGTTGGGGATAAATAGGCGAGCTGACGAGTTGGATCGAACGTCAGACACTACGTGTGTAGGGCATGGACGTCAGCTACTATGTACTCCAGCTACAGCGGTGCGGTATCAAACGGGAAACACATGCTCACATAGTCTACTCCAAGTCCAAGTCCCAACCCTACCTTCGCCGCAGGCACCGGGAAGGCGGGCTCCTGCCGCTCAACTGTAAACCTACTCATCAATAATTAAGCGGTCCATTCGATGTGGGGTCAATGATCGTCGGCTGGCATTTCAAAAGAAAAAGAAATGATCGTCGGCCGGCGAATGATTCGACATGTCGCGTGATAACGGACGATCCAGCGAAGACGAACCCTACCTAGTACCTACCACAACTTTTGGCTAACAACCCGATTCATGAGAAGAGAAAGAATATCTAAATTTATGGGTATTCCAACTGATTGTTACTGCGACTCGTTACCTAAACAGGGATGATTCAGAATCTTGCCACATGATCAGTGGAGCTTGGGAAGTACCTATCGGTCGACTTGATTGTATTATCCTATCTATCGGTGATCTTATTATATACAGTCGCTCTGAAGTTTTTTTTTTTTCTTGAATTGTATCAATAAGAGCAACTCAAACGGGCCGACCCAAACGAATGGTATTTTTGTCCGTCTTTTGTCCATTTGATCGGCAGCCCGTCCGCCTTCCGCCCTCTCTTAGTTTTGGGTCGGCAGTGCGCCCAACGGGCCGACCCATTTCATAACCGCACACATTTTAGATCACGGCGTCGCCCTGGTTTTGGCGCTCCAGCGCACGGGAAAGGTTCGCGCGCGCGGGGGAAAGCGGCCTAGCGCGCGCTGGTGTTGGCGCTCCAGCGCACGAGAAAGATTCGCGCTCGCGCCGCGGCCGGCGCTCGTTATAAAGAAGGCGCTCCCTCCACACTCTGTTCGTCGCCCACTCTCGCCGCCTCTGCGCCACCATGTCGATCCGCCGCCTGGGCACTTCGGATTTGCGCGGAGTCCGCGAGCGCCGCTCCGGCGCCTTCTCCTCCGAGATTTGGTTTCGCGAGAAACGTCTCATCCTTAGCACCTTCGACACCGCAGAGGAGGCGGCCCGCGCGCACGACGCGGCGGCGTGGCGCCTCCTGAGGCCTCGTCGGGATATGAATTTTCCCAACGTGTCGAGCCAGCGGGCGCAGGATCTAGCGCCTCTCCCGCGGCTTTTCACCGACGAGGATCGTCGTGTCCACCGAAGGCGGCAGCGTCGCCTCGCCATCGCGGAGAAGGATGTGGAAGCCTGGGTGGTGTGGCGCGGAGGCTTCCCGCAGGACATCGTCGACGAGCGCCAGTTCTACAAGCCAAGGAGGTTGGAGAGGGACGCGAGGAGGAGGGAGCGAGCCGCCTATCGGGAGGACAAGCGTTCGCGGAAGCAGGCAGCTCAATTGAAACTAGAGCTACGAGAAACGGCGGGTTGGGACTTTGAAGACGAGGCGTATGCTGACGCCTACATTCAGACGTCGGAGGAGGACATTACCGAGTCGGAGTCAGAAAGCGACGAGTAGTGGTCTTTTCTTTTATCTATGTACGTAGAACTATCTATGTATCCATTTTTATCTGAAAAATGGCCGGCGGCATCTGCGGCGTAGCAGGCGGGCGAGGGTGTGAATCCAATGTGCCATTGACCAGCGGGCTCGGTCAGGAAAGAGGGCGAGCGCGCGCGCATCCGTCTTATGTCCGCGCCGACGCAAATCAAGCTAAAAAATGGGCCGGGAATGGGTCGGCAGGCGGACGAAAGCGGACGCGTGTAAGTGCATCTAGTGCCCCTTAGTGATTTTGGTGTATTGAAGACTTATAGGTTAAGGGACTAATGCGTTTGTGAGTGTACACAGGTCTATAAGTCTATGAGGAGTTTGATATTTACAGAGAAAGTCGACCCCTAAAAATGAAATTCTTCGACTGAAGACTTTGAATCTCTGAAGACTTTCTGAAGACTTTGAAAGTGAAGAAATTGATGTGACCGTGAAGACTTGGTATTCATTCGAGGAACATAAAGGGTGAAGACTTTTGTTTTCGTAGTTTCATTTTCTCTTTCTTGAGTCATAGGAAACACCGTACTGTTAAAGGGGGTCGAGAAATACTAAGGAAAAAATTCCATGTGATGCTCAACTCAAAATCCTACACCTACCAATCCCTTCGAGTGAAGCCATTGAAAATCTCATACAGTTCAGTCAATTTCGTCAGTGACAGAGACGAAGTTCTTCTGGTCTCTGAGGAATTTGTTCTGACTGAGGAGTTAGGAATTCGTCAGTGCGGACTGCCTACACAGTGAGGAACATGATAGCCCTGAGGATTTTGCTACTCAAAACTCCGGCCGTTGATGTGCTATACGCCAGCTGTCCCAAAATATCTATCCCCCTAACGGTCATAGCATTGAAGGGCATTTATGTCTTATCATATTGGGCTGCTCCCTAGGCTATAAATAGCCGCCCCCTACAACCACTAACTGGTTGGATGCTCCGAGAGAAACTGACACTTGTCATTTAAGAGCAACCCATCCTCCGAGGACTTTGAGCGAAAATCATCAAGTGAGGAAAAACCCAAACCCAAACACCTACAAACCCCAAGTGATTGAGCATCACTGAAGAGATTGATCCTGCATGGATCCGACGCTTGTTACCTTTGAAGACTGTGCTTCCAGACGGTTAGGCGTCATGGTCTAGAGCATCCAAGAGGAATTGTGGATCGCCGAGTGACCAAGTTTGTGAAGGTTCGGAAGTCACCTGAAGACTTACCACGAGTGATTGGACGAGGTCTGTGTGATCTTAGCTCAAGGAGAATACGGTGAGTACTTGGTGTCCTGAGCTGCGTGTTCAGGACTGGGTGTCCCGGACTGTGTGTCCTCGAGTTTAAATACCCAGCCGCTCCTACCAGACGTACAATTGAGACAGCAGTTGGAACTGGTCTACCAAATCATTGTCTTCACCAAGCCTACTGGTTCTATTTCCTCAACTCTTTCATTTCCTCATAACTGTGTTGTGTGTTTGTTCATATCTGTGTTTGAAGACTTTGACTGAAGACTTTCTCAATTTCCTCAGTTCAATTTCTTCAGTCTGTTTGTCTTCATCCTGTGTTATCCTATGCTTTTGCTTCTTGTACTCTATGCCTGTCTTCATTTCATCATGATGACCATGCTTGTGTTCTGTTATGTTTACTTTTGAGTACTTATTTCGCTGCTAGTAGTTCTTCGCTAAGGAATTTCCTCACCGGCAAATTCCTCAGTGAAGAATTTCATAAAATCGCCTATTCACCCCCCCCTCTAGTCGATATAACGCACTTTCAATTGGTATCAGAGTAAGGTACTCCCTTGTTCGGTGTGATTTTGGTTTAAGCGCCTAGAGTTTTAGTTATGTCGACCGCATGTATGAAGAAAGTGACATGCCCCATCTTTGACGGTCACGAGTATCCCAAGTGGAAGGCCATGATGAAGAAGCGCCTCATGGTGATGAACAACGAGCTGTGGACCGTCACTGAGATTGGTCTGACCGATCTGTGCAAGATGGCGAAAGCTGATGACATTCGCAAGTACACTCTTCTCAACCTCGCGGCGAAGGATGTCATCTGCTCCTGTCTGTCTCAAAATCAGTTCAGGAATATCATGCGTCTCGATCATGCGAAGCTCATCTCGGATCGTCTCTCTTAGGTCTATGAAGGTCATCGAACCTGTCATGCTCCTTGGTGAAAGGGCATTTCCCTACTTTATGTTTTGGATGATGATGACAACCCTTTGTTGGTCTAATCCTGTGCTAAATGTTTCAGGTTCTCGACGCTTAGGCTCACATCGAAAAGCTATTCTCTCTTGTAGGAAAAGATCGAAGACGGAGTCCCCTATGCTTTTTATCTCTTTGGTCGTAGGGAACCCGTACTATCAAGAGGAAATCCTCATTAGAAAGAACTGGGGGAATCTTTTCACGTACACCTTCATCACCCCTCATTTGTCTTCCTTAGGTGAGAGAGAGAGAGAGTTCTCCTTGTCTCTTCTCCTATCTATTCCCACTCACTGTTTCTGCCCAGCGGTTGTACCGCTCTCTGGAGCAGTTGTACCGCTGGGTCTTGTCGCTCACCAGCTTTGCTTGAGCGGTTCTACCGCTGCCTCCGGGCGGTGGTACCACCACCATGCTCTGCAAAATCTGGGGCGGTGGCTCCGTCCATGCACCGCTCAAGTACCGTTCGCGCTTCTGTTTTGATGCGGTTCTTGGGCGGTAGTGGCCCGGTTGGTCCGGTCGTTCCTCGGTGACCGGTACCACCAGTGGTCCGAGCGGTTCTTCCGCTCGGAACTTAGCCGCCCAAGAGCGCAAGGCCATGCGGTTGTTCCGTCCAGGCACCACCCAAGTACCGGTCAAACTCCTGTTTTGATGCGGTGGCTCTGCAGTTAGTCCGGTTATTTTTCTTAGCCGGTACTACCGCCCGCAGGTCCGGTTGTACCGCTTGGTAGGGTTTTTGTAGATACACCGTGAGTCTCGGTTGTACCGGGACGAGGACCAGTTGTACCGCTGCAGTGCAAAAAAACGCAGTAACGGTTGGAATCTAGGGTTGCTATATAAGGGAGCTTCTCCCACCTACCACTCTCACCTTTGAACTCTCTCACTCCACCATTAATGCACTTCAAGCTCTCTTGCCCAATCTCTCTCTCTAGCCACTCAAACTTGTTGATTTGCTAGGGATTGAAGGAGGAGACCTAGATCTACACTTCCACCAAAGGATAATTGCTTCCCCCATACTTTCTTGTGTGGATTTTGTTACTCTTGGGTGTTTGAGCACCCTAGACGGTTGAGGTCACCTCGGAGCCATATTCCATAGTGGTGAAGCTTCGTGGTTTCGTTGGGAGCCTCCAATTAAGTTGTGGAGAGAGCCCCAACCTTGTTTGTAAAGGTTCGGTCGCTGCCTTCAAGGGCATCAATAGTGGAATCATGGCATCTCGCATTGTGTGAGGGCGTGAGGAGAATACGGTGGCCCTAGTGGCTTCTTGGGAGCATTGTGCCTCCACACCGCTCTAACGGAGACGTACTTTCCTTCAAAGGGAAGGAACTTCGGTAACACATCCTCGTCTCCACTCTTGGTTATCTCGTGCCTTTACTTGTGCAAGCTTATTTGTGCCATATCTCTTGCTTGCTTGTGTTCCTATCCTTGTTGCATCATATAGGTTGCTCACCTAGTTGCATATCTAGACAACCTACTTTGATGCAAAGTTTAAATTGTTAAAGAAAAGCTAAAAATTGTTAGTTTCCTATTCACCCCCCCCCCCTCTAGTCAACCATATCGATCCTTTCAATTGGTATCAGAGCCTCGTCTCTTTATTAAGGACTTTACCGTCCGAAGAGTATGGTTGATACCGTAGACGGTGTGGAGGAACACTCCGGTGTGAATCCGATCTCGTCTACGGGCAATGGGGGAACCTCAGTCTCTCGTGAGGAGTTCAATGTGGCCTTGGAGACATTGAAAACCTCAATGACGACCGAGGTTGAAAGCATGTTTACTAAATACCTTGAAGGGCTTAAACTATCCACCGCACCGTTGAAAGTGGGTAATCCCACTGACAAGGTGACGGATGCTACCTCCGATAAGGGGGAAGCTAGTTGCGAAAAGGCTCCTTCTTCTAGCGGTAAGACTGGCACCGGCATCTTTGCTCATGTGGAACCACCACTTGTTTATGGTGGACCGGTTCCTTCCACTCATTTGAGTCACGCCGGTCCTCCCCCTAAGATTGTGAAAAATGAGGACTTTGATTCTTGGGTTTACCGTTTTAAACGTCATTTAAATCATGTGAACACTAATCTTTGGAGAATCATTGAAGAAGGTTTCTATCCGCATGATCCAAGCAACTTCACTCCTCGAGAAGCCACGGATAATCAATTCAATGAGAATGCGCTCTTCATCATTCAAGATGCAATTCCACCCGAAGATCTACCTCTTCTTCGGCCCTTCGCCTTGGCCAATGACGCATGGCTTTGTGTTGTCTCACTCTACCGGGGAAGCGCAAGCATTCAACACTCCAACTATGAAGTGGTGCAAGATGAGGCCGATGAGTTTGCAATGAAAGAAGATGAAAAACCTCGTGAGCTTTATCGGAGAGTAACAAAACTCGTGGTCTCACTTCGAGATCACGGGAGCAAGGACACGGATGACAATTGGATCAAGCGCAAATTCCTCATGGCAATGATGCCCTACCACAAGGCCATGTCCTCCGTCATTCGTCAAAGGCCGGACTTCCACACTTTGACCTCAAGCGAAGTGTTGGATGAGTTTGTGGCCATGAACATTTTGGACAAGACCATCGACAATGCGGTGCTTCGTTCTCAAAGGGCAAAGAAGCCCAACCTTGCATTGAAGGCCAAGCTTTGCGTTGAAGAAGAAGAAGAGGAAGAAGAGGAGAGCAATCCCGAAGATACAAAGTATGCATATCATGAACACATGGCACTTGCTTCAAGGCAATTTTGGAGCAAGAAAAACTCAAGGCCAAACTTTAACAAAAAGAACTCAAGTGGCCCGAAGAGCAAGCAACGTGTAAGGACTTGCTACAATTGTGGCAATGTGAGTCATTTTGTTGCGGAGTGCCCATATGAGAAGAGGGAAGACAATGGTGGCAAGCTCATCCGAAAGGACAAGGCCAAGTCGTTCCCCAACAAGAGCAACTTCACCAAGAAGACTCCCCCCAAGGCATTGGTGGTACAAGAAGAGTACAATGAGGATGATGACGATGATTAAGATGGTGAGTCGGTTGCCATGGCCTCTGTTGCCATTGCGATGACTCCATGGGTGTCACTCTTCGACTCACCCAATGAGAGCATCACTGCCAAGTGCCTCATGGCTAAAGCCACCAACAAGGTAACCTCCAACATCAAAACAACCATCATTAATCATCATTCTTTGGCGAATAGCATTGATGAACATGAGGGAGCTAATGTGGAGGTGAATGAGTTTGATGCCTTTATGGGCAAACTTAAGGGTAAATCCAAGAAGCACTTTGTTGCTCTCTTGGAACAACTTGGTGACGCCAATGACATGATCGAGGCTCACGAAGATACCATCTCTAAGATGGAAGGACATAGTCGTGACTATGCCGATGAGATCTCGGATCTTTCCAATGCTCTTGAGGAAGAGTGTGGTCTTCGTTTGGCTCTTGAGGAGTCACACAACGTTGATCATGCTAAGTTAAAGAAAGATTGTGATCATGCTCTCATAGTGTCTCGTGTGCTAAAATCCGAGAAGGCTGATGTAGGATCGAAAGTATGTCTAGAGGGGGGGGGTGATTAGACTACTTGACCAAATAAAAACTTAACCTTTTCCCAATTTTAGTTCTTGGCAGATTTTAGCTAATTTAGGACAAGTCAAGCAATCATCACATAATTCAAGCAAGCATGCAAAGAGTATATAGGCAGTGGAAAGTAAAACATGCAACTTGCAAGAATGTAAAGGGAAGGGTTTGGAGATTTCAAACGCAATTGGAGACACGGATGTTTTTCCCGTGGTTCGGATAGGTGGTGCTATCCTACATCCACGTTGATGGAGACTTCAACCCACGAAGGGTAACGGTTGCGCGAGTCCACACAGGGCTCCACCCAAGGGTAACGGTTGCGCGAGTCCACACAGGGCTCCACCCACGAAGGGTCCACGAAGAAGCAACCACCCACAAAGGGTCCACGAAGAAGCAACCTTGTCTATCCCACCATGGCCATCGCCCACGAAGGACTTGCCTCACTAGCGGTAGATCTTCACGAAGTAGGCGATCTCCTTGCCCTTACAAACTCCTTGGTTCAACTCCACAATCTTGTCGGAGGCTCCCAAGTGACACCTAGCCAATCTAGGAGACACCACTCTCCAAGAAGTAACAAATGTGTGTAGGTAATGAACTCCTTGCTCTTGTGCTTCAAATGATAGTCTACCCAACACTGAACTCTCTCTCATAGGATTTGGATTTGGTGGAAAGAAGATTTGAGTGGAAAGCAACTTGGGAAGGCTAGAGATCAAGATTCATATGGTAGGAATGGAATGTCTTGGTCTCAACACATGAGTAGGTGGTTCTCTCTCAGAACATATGAGTTGGAATGATGTGTGTGTTTTGATGGCTCTCTCACTGAATGAGAAAGAGGTGGAGGGGTATATATAGCCTCCACACAAAATCCAACCGTTACACACAATTTACCAATCTCAGTGGGACCGAATCAGAAAACTTGGTCTGACCGAAATAGTAAACCTAGTGACCGTTAGGAATTTCGGTGGGACTGACATGCAACTCGGTAGGACCGATTCGGTTAGGGTTTGGGCATAACGTAATCTCGGTGAGACCGATTACACAAACTCGGTGAGACCGAATTTGGTAATTAGCTAACCAGAGAGTTGGTCAGGCAAACTCGGTGGGACCGATTTGCTCTTTCGGTGAGACCAAGTGGAACTCGGTGAGACCGAAAAGTTACAAAGGGGAAACACTGAGTTTACATTGCAATCTCGGTGGGACCGATTCGCTCTTTCGGTGGGACCGAAAAGTTACGAAAGGGAAACAGAGAGTTTGCAACCCCATCTCGGTGAGACCGAGATCCCTATCGGTAGGACCGAATTGCTAGGGTTTGGCAGTGGCTAATGACAAGTGAAAATCGGTGGCTTAGAGTTTAGGTCATATGTGGATATGGGAAAGTAGTTGAGGGTTTTGGAGCATATCATTAAGCACATGAAGCAAGAGGCTCATTAAGCAACACCTCATCCCTCCTTAATAGTATTGGCTTTTCCTAAAGACTCAATGTGATCTTGGATCACTAAAATATAAAATGAAGAGTCTTGAGCTTTTGAGCTTTAGCCAATCCTTTGTCCATAGCATTTTGAGGGTTCCACTTTCACATCCATGCCATGCCAATCATTGAGCTTTCCTGAAATAATCATCTTGGAATAGCATTAGCTGAATGAGCTATATGTTGTTATGAATTACCAAAACCACCTAGGGATAGTTGCACTTTCAGCTGAACTTGAGGTTGATCTTGCTAGACTCAAAGAGGAGTCTGATATACTTGACAAGGCTCACAAGGTCTTGAAGGGTGCTCATGCTAGCCTCAAAGAGTCTCATGATCAACTTCAAGTAAAGCTAACCAAGGAAAAAGCCACTTTTCCTCGTATGATGTTAATTGATAACGCAAATGCTACTAACCCGTGTTGTGAGCATGTGCATCTTGTTGAGGAGAACGCTAAGCTAAAGGTGCAACTTGAGAAAGGTCTTGCGTCTTGCATACAAGGCGAGAAGAACCTCAACGACCTTTTGACCAACCAAAAAGGAGTTGTGGCCAAGGAAGGCATTGGGTACGTGCCCGAGTCCAAGAACCAGAAGAAGAATGACAAGATCAAACGACCTCCTCCTCTCATGCAAACCTTTGTGAAGGAGGGAGAGAGTGATTCCAAGGAGAAGAAGAATAATGCAAAGGGTGGCGGTGTCAAAAGGGGCAATGCCACGTCTTCCATCAAAGCCGGCGACTTTAATCCTTCTTATGTGTTATGTCGTGCTCGTGATGGGCATGTCTATGCCAAATTTGTTGGTTCTCCTCATGAGTACATCGAATGGTCTATTTGGGTTCCAAAGACCCTTGTTACTAACATCAAACGACCCATTACAAAATGGGTACCTAAAACCAAGCATTGATCTCTTGCAGGCATTTGCTTCCGGTGGGGGATCATGGTTGCTCGATAGCGGAGCTACAAATCATATGACCGGAAGCAAGGACTTGTTGGTGGACATGCACAAGATTCCATCTATGCCCACCAATGTCGAGTCGGGTGACGCCTCATCTTCTAAGGTATTGGGACTTGGCAAGGTAGTCATCTCTCGTGATCTCACGATCGAGAAGGTCAGGCTTGTTGAGTCCCTTGCATACAATTTACTTTCCGTTCGTCAACTTGCAATCATGGGCTTTGCCACTTTCTTTGATATTGATACCGTGGCCCTCTTGTGGAGCAAGACTCTTAAAGTAGCCTTTGTTGGGCATGTCGAGAATGGTCTATATGTGATTAACTTTTCGGAGCGACCCACTACGACCACGACATGCCTAATGGCTAAAGTTGATGTGGGATGGCTTTGACATCGCCATTTAGCCCATGTCAATATGAGATCTTTGCAAAGTCTTCTCAAGGGGGACCATGTCCGTGGACTAACGAATGTTAGCTTTGCTAAAGATCATGCTTGCAGTGCTTGTATCGAAGGAAAGCTACATGAGAAGGCTCACCCTCCCACGACTATGATTTACTCAAAGAGGCCTTTGGAGCTCCTTCACTTGGATCTCTTTGGGCCTCCATCCTTTGATAGTCTTGGGGGTAGGGAGTATTGCTTGGTGATTGTGGATAACTACTCAAGATACACTTGGGTGTATTTCTTCAAGAGGAAGAGCGAGACCCAACAAACCGTCATTGACTTTGCAAATGGAGCACAACATCAACACAATGCAAAGATCTTGACAATAAGAAGTGACAACGGCACCGAGTTCAAGAACTACACCTTGGATGAGTTTCTTAGTGATGAGGGAATCAAGCATCAATATTCCGCACCTTACACCCCTCAACAAAATGGTGTTGCGGAGAGGAAGAACCGGACGTTGATGGATGCGGCAAGGACCATGATGGCGGAGTTCAAGTCTCCATACAACTTTTGGGCCGAAGCCATCAACACCACGTGTCATGCATCAAATCGGCTCTACCTCCGCAAGGTCTTGAACAAGACTCCATATGAGATACTCACCGGTAACAAGCCCAACCTCAAGTACTTTCAGGTGTTCGGGTGTAAGTGTTTCATTCTCAAGAAAGGTGTTCGGTTGTCTAAATTTGAGGCTAGAGCTTATGAGGGCATATTTGTTGGTTATGCTACAAACTCTCATGCTTACCGTGTCCTCAATAAATCCACGGGACTTATTGAGGAGACGTGTAACGTGGAGTTTGATGAGAATAACGGCTCCCAAGTGGAGCAAAGTGGCACTTGTGATGTAGGTGATGAAATTCCTCCTCAAGCCATAAGAAGAATGGGTGTTGGTTTTATCCTACCCATTGAGGAACCCCTTGTGGCCGAAGGAGAAGGACAATGCTCCACTCAAGTGGAGCCATCGCCAACCCAAGGCCCACACGCTTCCGAAGAACAACATGAAGGCCCTCATCCTCAAGAACAAGACCAAGGGCAAGATCATGCTCAAGACGGTGGTGACACACCGAGTGATGCCCAAGGACAAGTTCTCTCCTCCGAGCAAGTTCAAGAATGAGAACAAGCTCAAGATGACACTCAAGATGATCAAGTGACCACTCCTCATCTCACCCCCGAGGAGGAATTGGAGCGTCGTGCCGCCAAGGTTGCTTCCAAGCTCTCCACCAAGGATCATCTCATGACGAATGTGCTTGGAAGCTTAAGAAAGGGGGTAAGCACTCGTAGGCAAGTAGCAAACTATTGTGAACATCACGCGTTTGTCTCTTGTGTCGAACCCCACAAGGTCTATGAGGCGCTCGAAGATCCGGATTGGCTCAATGCCATGCATGAAGAACTCAACAACTTCGAGCACAACAAAGTGTGGAGATTGGTGCCAAGACCGACGGGGAACCACAATGTCATTGGAACCAAGTGGATATTTAAGAACAAGCAAGATGCCCATGGGATTATTATTCGCAACAAGGCTCGTTTGGTAGCATAAGGCTACTCCCAAGTCGAGGGTATCAACTACGGTGAAACCTTTGCTCCCGTTGCTCGTCTTGAATCCATTCGCATGTTGATTGCATATGCTTCTCATCATAACTTTAAGTTACAACAAATGGATGTGAAGAGTGCTTTTCTTAATGGTCCTATTAATGAATTGGTTTATGTCAAGCAACCCCACGGGTTCGAGGATCCCTACTTTCCTGATCATGTGTATCAACTCGATAAGGCACTCTATGGCCTTAAACAAGCCCCACGTGCGTGGTATGACCACCTTACCAAGTTGTTACAAGACCGTGGTTTTGAAGTTGGGCTAATCGACCCCACTCTTTTTACTAAGAAGGTCAAAGGGGAATTGTTTGTGTGCCAATTATATGTTGATGATATTATCTTTGGTTCCCCTAACAAAGCTTTCAATGAGGAATTTGCCGCTCTCATGACCTCAAAGTTCGAGATGTCTTCCATGGGAGAGTTGAAGTTCTTTCTAGGGTTCGAAGTGAAGCAAAGAAGAGAAGGAACCTTCATCAACCAAGCCAAATATACTCAAGAGATTCAAGCTAAGTGACGTCAAGCCGGCTTCCACTCCAATGCCCACCAAGTGCCAACTTGACATAGATCCCAATGGTAAAGCGGTGGATCAAAAGGTATATCGCTCCATGATTGGATCCTTGCTTTACCTTTGTGCATCTAGACCGGATATCATGTTGAGTGTGGGAGTTTGTGCATGGTTTCAAGCCGCATCTAAGGAAAGTCACCATGTGGCGGTCAAACGAATATTTCGATATTTGGCTCATACCCCAAACTTTGGCTTATGGTACCCAAGAGGATCAAATTTCAAGCTTGTAGGGTATTCGGATTCCGATTGGGTGGGAGACAAAGTGGATAGGAAGTCCACTTCTGGAGGGTGCCAATTCCTTGGTTGCTCTCTGGTAAGTTGGTCTTCCAAAAAGCAAAGTTGTGTGTCCCTCTTGTCTACCGAAGTGGAGTATGTAGCGGCCGGTAGTTGTTGTGCACAACTCTTGTGGATGAGGCAAACTTTAAAGGATTACGGTGCCATTTGTGACAAAGTGCCTCTTTGGTGTCACAATGAAAGTGCCATCAAGATCTCTCTCAACCCGGTGCAACACTTCAAGACGAAGCATATTGAGATCCGGTATCACTTCATCCGGGATCATATTAGGCAAGGAGAGATCGAGCTCAACTATGTCAACACTCATGATAACCTTGCAGATATTTTCACGAAGCCCTTGGATGAAGCAAGATTTCGCGAGTTAAGGCATGAGCTAAATATCATTGATTCGAGCAATGTTGCTTGAACCCATGCACACCCCACCATACCCAACTTGTTATCTCGTTTAGATGCAGGCATGGACATAGGGGGAGTGTTGTTCTCTCGATGAACTCTCCCTCCCCCCCATTATGCATAAATTGAACAACTCTTTCACATTAGCCATTTGTGATGGTACTTGTGCTTCAAAGACGAGTTTTGGTCATGGGCCCAAGGATAATTCTTCATGGTGCCATACCAATTGACTCATACATAGGGGGCTACGGCCTCCGCCCCCCTTGTTCGTGTTGTGCCTTATGTCAGTTCTTCCTGTTCGTGCCTTAGTTTGTTTTCTTAGGCGCTAGGTGTTGGGGTCTCATTGCACACTCTTGTTCATGGCGTTGGTGATGGTTTCCGGGCGATACAACCGGGGTCACAGGCTGTTCAACCGCTGGTGCTCTCCAGGCGGTCTCCCAGCGGTGGCTGAGTGGTTCCACCGCTCAACCACTGGGGTGCCCGTCTGACCGGTTCTACCGGTTGGCTACGGCGGTACTACCGCTGCCTCTTGGCGACAGAAGTACCACCCGTATCCACTGGCTCGTACCAGGCAGCGGTACAACCGCTCCCTTGAGCGGTACAACCGCCGCGTGGCTTTGGGTCTATATATACCCCTCGGGGCTGGTGGGGGTTTCTTCCCTTCCCCAGCCCTTCCCATCTTGTGCCCTAGCCGCCGGCCGCCATTGCCTCTGCCCCGGAGTGCTTCTCGCGCTTCGGATCCATGGGGTCTCCGTGGATCCTCTCCAAGGAGGCCTTCTCCGTCCCGATCTCTTCCCATGGATGCCGGTAATGCCCCTTGTTCTTCGTTCTTCGTTCTAGGGTTTGTTCCCTTTGCTCTAGGGCATTACTTGACATTCCGCGTTTATCGATTAAACTATTGGGTGGAAGAGATCACTTTTTGCCTCCTGCTTAGATTGCACATCTTTGAAAGTAGAATATGGCTAGTATGATTCATATTTCGCGGTTAAATCTAGTCTCTACCCGTAGTACCACTGTCCAGCGGTTCTACCGCCTACAACCGCTGGAGCGGTACTACCGGTAGGAGAACCGGTTCAACCAGGTTATCTGCACCATGTAGCCTTGTTTCATTTTCTAAAGTTTGTGCAATATATATTTTCTTCTTTGTGTGTGCAATCCTCTCATCTTTGATGGGTCTCTTGTGTTCTCCTTGTGCGTGTGTTCAGGTGGCTCTAGTTCTCGCTCTGCTCCTCGCAAGACCAAGAAGAGGGCACGATGGACCTTGTGTCCGGTTGTGTCTGATGACGAAGAAGAGGTTGTGATTCCCACCAAGCCCACTCGTCGTGAAAAGTCTGCCGCTGCAAAGCAACGTGTGGTACTGTTGTTGCATCGCTGGAAAGCCAAGGATTGGGAAGCCTACCGCTCGAAGAATCCTGATGAGGTTCCCATAGCTCCTCGTTGGACCACCGTTCAGTTCCGGAACGAGATGCAAGTACGGATTGTACATGAACTCTTTGAGCACAACAAGAACAGGTATGCCAAGCAGTGGACCATCGATCTTGACCATTGGAGGAGCAACTTGGAGTATTTTGGTGAGGCATTGGCTCTCTGCGAGGAATTTGATCTTGTCAAGCTCATGTCAGTCAACTGTGACTTTGATGTTCATCTCATCCATCGGTTCTATGCCATGGTTCACTTTGGAGAAGATGACGCACGCACTCTCACTTTCATGTGTCGTGATGAGCTCTTTCAAGTTCCCTGGAGGGCTTTCTGCAATGCTATTGGGTATGATAATACCGGTCTGGAAGGAAGGGGTGGCATTCGTCCTCATGACCATCCTGAGTCCATGCCTAAGGAGAAGCTTGCCCCTCTATACATTCGGGGCCGTGGGATTATTGGAGAATCCAAGGATTTGGAGAAGGTCTATGACATCATGCACCGAGTGTTCCGTAATGTGCTCTTGCCCAAGGTGGGCAACCAAGATGAGATTCATGGCTATTTGGTTGACTTTATGGTTGCTATGAAGACCATGGTGGGGACTAGTGCAACGTTTGATGTGTCAAATTGGCTGTGGCATGAAATGTACAAGATGGTCATCTACCGTAAGGTCCCAATCTACGCTCCGTTTGTCATGTGCTTTCTGAACTCTGTGTGGGCTGTTTGTCATCCTGGAGAGCTCCTCACTTCTCCAGACAATCTCACTGTTCATGAGGTCAAGCTTCTTAAGAAGAAGAAGCACGCTGAGCCCCGCTTCCCTGCCAATGCTCCTGAGGATGTCTATGCCACTTCTGACGATGAGGACTTTGAGATGGAGCCCGGGACCAAGCCCTCTTGGGTGGCCAAGCTCACTACCAAGGTGAAGAAGACCTTTTGTCTCCAGATTGACATCCAGAAGAAGATGTATGAGGCACATGTCAATGAGAAGCTTGCACGGTGTCGCCAAATTGCAATGATGAAGCACCTCAATATGTCGGTTCAGAGTGGCTCCGAGAAGAACATCACCCCAGAGGAGCGTTGGATTTCAACCCACAGCACCTGGTCTGATGATGAGGCCCCTCCCCAATCATCCACCTCTTTTGCTGCTGCTGACAATGCCATAGAGGAATCCGATCCTGACGATGATACCGACTCTGCTGATGAGGATCCAGATGCGACCGAGGAGTCAGAGGAGGACTACTGAGCTTTGGGACGCTAGCTTTGCTCTTTTCCTTTTTGGTGTCTTGATGCCAAAGGGGGAGAGGGTTCTATAGGTCTCGGGATTTGCATAGGTTGGGTTTCTCGTTTCCTCGTGTTTCTCTTCAGTGTTGAACTTTGTTCGTGGTGGTTTCTTGTTGTGTGTGAGACTTATGCTACTCCTTTTATTGCTATCAGTTCGTCGGTTATTATTATTGTTATTAGTGCTATCTTTCTGTTATGTTGTCTCTCATATTATGTGCTTAGAGTAGTGAGTCTATAAAATCTAGGGGGAGTCTAGCCCTGAGAGTGTGCCCATGCTTTCTTACAGCGTGTTCTTTTGGGCACACATCTAGGGGGAGCTCTGTCTAGATTTCATAGACTTCTCTCTTGCAAATCATGTTGTTGTCATCATCCACCAAAAAGGGGGAGATTGAAAGGGCATTTCCCTACTTTATGTTTTGGATGATGATAACAACCCTTTGTTGGTCTAATCTTGTGCTAAATGTTTCAGGTTCTCGACGCTTAGGCTCACATCGGAAAGCTATTCTCTCTTGTAGGAAAAGATCGAAGACGGAGTCCCCTATGCTTTTTATCTCTTTGGTCGTAGGGAACCTGTACTATCAAGAGGGAATCCTCATTAGAAAGAACTAGGGGAATCTTTTCACGTACACCTTCATCACCCTCATTTGTCTTCCTCAGGTGAGAGAGAGAGAGAGAGAGAGAGAGTTCTCCTTGTCTCTTCTCCTATCTATTCCCACTCACTGTTTCTGCCCAGCGGTTGTACCGCTCTCTGGAGCAGTTGTACCGCTGGGTCTTGTCGCTCACCAGCTTTGCTCGAGCGGTTCTACCGCTGCCTCCGGGCGGTGGTACTGCCACCATGCTCTGCAAAAGCTGGGGCGGTGGCTCCGTCCATGCACCGCTCAAGTACCGCTCGCGCTTCTGTTTTGATGCGGTTCTTGGGCAGTAGTGGCCCGGTTGGTCCGGTCGTTCCTCGGTGACCGGTACCACCGGTGGTCTGAGCGGTTCTTCCGCTCGGAACTTAGCCGCCCAAGAGCGCAAGGCCATGCGGTTGTTCCGTCCAGGCACCGCCCAAGTACCGGTCAAGCTCCTGTTTTGATGCGGTGGTTGTGCGGTGGCTCTGCGGTTAGTCAGGTTATTTTTCTTAGCCGGTACTACCGCCCGCAGGTCCGGTTGTACCGCTTGGTAGGGTTTTTGCAGATACACCGTGAGTCCCGGTTGTACGGGGACGAGGACCGGTTGTACCGCTGCAATGCAAAAATGCAGTAACGGTTGGAATCTAGGGTTGCTATATAAGGGAGCTTCTCCCACCTACCACTCTCACCTTTGACCTCTCTCACTCCACCATTAATGCACTTCAAGCTCTCTTGCCCGATCTCTCTCTCTAGCCACTCAAACTTGTTGATTTGCTAGGGATTGAAGGAGGAGACCTAGATCTACACTTCCACCAAAGGATAATTTCTTCCCCCATACTTTCTTGTGTGGATTTTGTTACTCTTGGGTGTTTGAGCACCCTAGACGGTTGAGGTCACCTCGGAGCCATATTCCATTGTGGTGAAGCTTCGTGGTTTCGTTAGGAGCCTCCAATTAAGTTGTGGAGAGAGCCCCAACCTTGTTTGTAAAGGTTCGGTCGCCGCCTTCAAGGGCACCAATAGTGGAATCACGACATCTCGCATTGTGTGAGGGCATGAGGAGAATACGGTGGCCCTAGTGGCTTCTTGGGGAGCATTGTGCCTCCACACCTCTCCAACGGAGACGTACTTCCCTTCAAAGGGAAGGAACTTTGGTAACACATCCTCGTCTCCACTCTTGGTTATCTCGTGTCTTTACTTGTGCAAGCTTATTTGTGTCATATCTCTTGCTTGCTTGTGTTCCTATCCTTGTTGCATGATATAGGTTGCTCACCTAGTTGCATATCTAGACAACCTACTTTGATGCAAAGTTTAAATTGTTAAAGAAAAGCTAAAATTGTTAGTTGCCTATTCACCCCCCCCCCTCTAGTCAACCATATCGATCCTTTCACTTGGTTTGAGGACTTCAAGGAATCTCTCAAAGCGATGACATTCGAACCAGAATCATCATCTTCTGCATCATGCCTTATGGCAAAAGATGCTGAGGTAACTGAATGCTACCTATCCGAGTCTAGTGATGATGAATTTGGTGATGAATTTGGACCCATCTATGTCAAACTTGCTTCCCTTGCCACTAAACAACAAAGAGCTTTGTAAAAAGTTCACTACATGCTAAATAAGAGCGATGATATGTTGGGTGAAGAAATGCATCAGTCAAAAGCTTTGGCTGAAAGTCTTCAGAGACTTCATACTAAGTATGAAACCCTTCAAGATCAACATAACACTCTTTTATCTGATCATGAGAAGCTTTCTTATGAATTTCTTCAAAGAAAGCAAGATCTTGAAAAGCTAAGAGTGAGTTATGAAGATCTTCAGAAGGAGCGCGATTCATTACTTGCTCAACAAATCGGCGCTTCTCAGGAAGAATTTGTTCCTCCTTGTTTGAAATGCATTGAACGTGAATCTGCTAATTCTTCACCTGAATGTTCAAATGCTGCTAATGTTTGAAATTCTTCACATGCTTCTGCTATCACTAATTCCTCATCTGAGGACATTGCTAGTATCACTGATGATGCAGGGCTGAAGGAATTGTACATGACATGCATGTACAAAGCCTCAAAGGGCGTCAGACTCTTTGTGATGTGCTTAAAAAGCAGATCCTCAATAGGAACCCTAGGAAAGAGGGTATTGCCTTTGAGAGGAAACTCAATGTTGATGGTACATATTGGAAGCCTGAGCAGTACCCCAAAACTACATGGGTTGCTGCAAAGGGACCTCCAGTTGATCCATCTAACTTATCTGGATTTGCATGTGAATCTCCTCGTTCTGATGATGAGTCATTTGACTCCAACTATAAATTGTTCAAAAATCAGAATGGTGAAGTATTTGCTAGATATGTTGGCACTAACTACAGGAACGGTCCCCCTATGAAGAAAATCTGGGTTCCCAAAAGATGCCTTGAAAATCTTCAGGTGAATGTCATCATGACGCCACCTGTGAAGAATAGGAATCCTAGATCAAATTCTTCATATGGACCAAATTCTTCATATGGATCCAAGTCCTCATACGGACCAAACTCCTCACATGGATCATATTCCTCAAAAGGATCAAAGTCCTCATATGAACATCATCGTTCTAACCCGTCAATTTCGCAGGGAAGATCTAAGGATTATGGATATGTGCATTATTCTTCAAATCGTTATGTCCATAAGTCCTCGAAGAATTTCTTTGTTTACTCTTATGCTTACTCTAACCCCTCCTATGTGAAACGAAATGGACTGGCTTCTATGCCATCCTTCTCGTATGGAGCTCGCAGAATGATGAACTCTTTACTACCCCTTCAGATGTGGGTGGTGAAGAAAAGGAACTAATCTCTTCTGCAGGGTCAGGTCTCTAGACGTACATAATCGTCTGAAGAATTTGTTGGAGACCTGAGTATTCCTGATAGGACGCGGGCTAATCATGAAGAAATGAACTTTCATTTCTCACGTCCTCATATTGCTTTATCTGTTCTTTTGCTTGATGAAATTGATCTGATAAATTGATGTCATATTCTTCACTGATGAAGTATATGAGTTTGTAAGCTGCACTAATTCATCTCCAGGATGATCAACCAAAGCCACTGAGTGGGTCCTCGATAGTGGATGTACAAATCACATGACTGGTGACAAGAATCTATTGATGGATGCTCCATTATCTCCATTGCATCTGAAGCATATCATCTTTGCTAACAAAGGCAAAAGTCAGGTATTGGGTCTGGGTAAGGTTGCGATCACAAAGGATCGACACATGGACAAAGTCATGCTTGTTGAGTCCTTAGGATACAACCTTATGTCAGTCTCAATGCTTTGCGATCTCGATATGGTTGTTGTCTTTGGCAAGTACCGTTGTGTTGTGGTTATGGAAGATGACAATTCCAAAGTCTTCAAAGGCTTTAGGAGAGGAGACCTGTATATTGCTGATTTCTCTACAGGACCACAACCAGCCGTGTGTCTACTTTCAAAAGCTTCAGAAGGCTGGCTCTAGCATCGACGACTTGGTCATGCAGGCATGAGGAATTTGCACACGCTTGCGAAGAAGAAGCATGTCATTGGCATCGAGAATGTCAAATTCCTCAAGGATCACCTATGCGGAGCCTGTGAAGCTGGGAACATGACAAAGGCTAAGCATCTAGCGAAGACTATCATGACCACTACTCGTCCATTTGAACTGCTTCACATGGATCTCTTCGGTCCTAATCATTATTCTGCTGTTTCAAATGATGCATCTCAATATGGCTTCGTTATTGTTGATGATTACTCTCGATACACATGGGTACACATTGTTACTTACAAACATGAAGTGCAAGAAGTCTTCAAACGATTTTCCTCGAGGGCTTCAACCAACTTTGGTGTGAAGATCAAGCACATCAGAAGTGACAATGGCACTGAGTTCAAGAATTCTGATCTCGATGACTATCTTGATGAACTTGGTATTACTCATGAGTTATCTGCTCCTTACACTCCTCACCAGAACGACGTCATGGAACACAAGAACAGGACTCTTGCTGAGATGGCTCGCACTATGCTCGATGAATACAAAACGCCTCGTCGGTTCTGGATTGAGGCAATTGATACTGCGTGCCACATCATCAACAGAGTATATCTTCACAAATTCTTCAAGAAGACTGCCTATGAACTCCTCACTGATAAGAAACCCAATGTAAGTTATTTCAAAGTCTTCGGTGCTAAATGTAGGATTAGAGATCCTCATTACAACTCAAAATTTGCACCGAAAGCACATGAAGGTTTTATGCTTGGTTACGGAAAGGACTCGCACACCTACAGAGTCTTCAACAATGTTCTTCACAAGGTCGTTGAAACTGTAGATGTGCGGTTCGATGAAACTAATGGCTCGCAAAGAGAGCACCTACCTACTGTGATAGATGAACCAGCACTTGAGGAAACTATCAAGTTCAAGGCTACTGAGGATGTCATTCCTACTGAAGAATCTGCTGAAGAATTCATTCCAGAACATGAAGAACGTCGAGGTAATGCACCTGAAGAAAATACTGAAGAAAATGGTGCTGAAGAGAATGCTGATCAAATTCTTCAAGGACAACCAGCTCATCCTCGCATTGCAAAAGAAATGCAAGTTGAAAAGATCATCAATGACATCAAAGCGCCAGGTCCTCTCACACGCTCAAAAGCTTCACATTTATCTAACTTTTGTGGGCACTATGCTTTTGTCTATAGCATAGAGCCCACTAAGGTAGATGAAGCATTTCTGGAGCCTGAGTGGATTCAGGCCATGCAAGAAGAACTACATTAGTTCGAGCTCAACAATGTTTGGGAACTGGTCAAACGTCCAGATCCTCGCAAGCACAACATCATTGGCACAAAGTGGATCTACCGCAACAAGCAAGATGAAAATGGCCTTGTGGTGAGGAATAAGGCACGGCTCGTAGCTCAAGGCTACACACAGGTTGAAGGAATTGATTTCGATGAAACTTTTGCACCTGTTGCTAGACTTGAGGCTATTCGCATATTACTTGCTTATGCTAACCATCATGATATCACTTTATATCGAATCGATGTGAAAAGTGCATTCCTCAATGGTAAGCTTGAGGAAGAAGTATATGTTGCTCAATTGTAAGTGCATCTAGTGCCCCTTAGTGATTTTGGTGTATTGAAGACTTATAGGTTAAGGGACTAATGCGTTTGTGAGTGTACACATGTCTATAAGTCTATGAGGAGTTTGATATTTACAGAGAAAGTCGACCCCTAAAAATGAAGTTCTTCGACTAAAGACTTTGAATCTCTGAAGACTTTGAAAGTGAAGAAATTGGTGTGACTATGAAGTCTTGGTATTCATTCGAGGAACATGAAGCGTGAAGACTCTTGTTTTCGTAGTTCCATTTTCTCTTTCTTGAGTCATAGGAAACACCGTACTGTTAAAGGGGGTCGAGGAAATACTAAGGAAAAATTTCCATGTGATGCTCAACTCAAAATCCTACACCTACCAATCCCTTCGAGTGAAGCCATTGGAAATCTCATACAGTTCAGTCAATTTCTTCAGTGATAGTGACGAAGTTCTTCTGGTCTCTAAGGAATTTGTTCTGACTGAGGAGTTAGGAATTCGTCAGTGCGAATTGCCTACACAGTGAGGAACATGATAGCCCTGAGGATTTTGCTACTCAAAATTCCGACCATTGCTGTGCTATGCGCCAGCTGCCCCAAAATATCTATCCACCTAACGGTCATATCATTGAAGGGCATTTATGTCTTATCATGTCGGGCTGCTCCCTAGGCTATAAATAGCCGCCCCCTACAACCACTAGCTGGTTGGCTGCTCCAAGAGAAACTGACACTTGTCATTTGAGAACAACCCATCCTCTGAGAACTTTGAGCGAAAATCATCAAGTGAGGAAAAACCCAAACCCAAACACCTACAAACCCCAAGTGATTGAGCATCACTGAAGAGATTGATCCTGCGTGGATCCGACGCTTGTTACCTTTGAAGACTGTGCTTCTTCCAGACGGTTAGGCGTCATGGTCTAGAGCATCCAAGAGGAATTGTGGATCGCCGAGTGACCAAGTTTGTGAAGGTTCGGAAGTCACTTGAAGACTTACCACGAGTGATTGGGCGAGGTATGTGTGACCTTAGCTCAAGGAGAATACGGTGAGGACTTGGTGTCCTGAGCTGCGTGCTCAGGACTGGGTGTCCGGGACTGTGTGTCCTCGAGTTTAAATACTCAGCCGCTCCAACCAGACGTACAACTGAGACAGCAGTTGGAACGGGTCTACCAAATCATTGTCTTCACCAAGCTTACTGGTTCTATTTCCTCAACTCTTTCATTTCCTCATAACTGTGTTGTGTGCTTGTTCATACCTGTGTTTGAAGACTTTGACTGAAGACTTTCTCAATTTCCTCAGTTCAATTTCTTCAGTTTGTTTGTCTTCATCATGTGTTATCCCGTGCTTACGCTACCTGTACTTTGTGCCTGTCTTCATTTCATCATGATGACCATGCTTGTATTCTGTTATGTTTACTTTTGAGTACTTATTCCGCTGCTAGTAGTTCTTCACTAAGGAATTTCCTCACCGGCAAATTCCTCAGTGAAGAATTTCATAAAAATCGCCTATTCACACCCTCTCTATTCGATATAACACACTTTCAATTGGTATCAGAGCAAGGTACTCCCTTGTTCTGTGTGATTTTGGTTTAACCGCCTGGAGTTTTAGTTATATCGACCGCAGGTATAATCAAGGTGTCTGCTGTGTGTCCTACCTTCGATGGGACGTACTACCCCTACTGGAAGAATAAGATGTGAATGCATCTTGAGGCAATTGATAACGATCTCTGGTATGTTGTGGAAAATGGTGTTCCCTCAGTCACACCTTCTCTGAATGCTGTTGATGTGAAGAGATTCAAGCAACTCGACTCTCAAGCGAAGAACATCATATGTGGCCATGTGAGCAAAGGACAGTATGGCAGAGTGAGTGCTTTGGAGACAGCGAAGCTTATCTGGGACAGGTTGTCCAAAGTGAATGAAGGAGTCTCAACACAGCGTGACTCTCGAGTCGATGTTCTTCGCAATCTCTTCAACCGCTTCAAAAGACTCGACAATGAAAATGTTCAACAAACCTTCGGTCGCCTCACTGACATCTCAAATGAGCTTCAAGCACTTGGTGCCACTGACATCACCGACCATGAGGTGGTGAAGAAATTGCTGAGATCGCTTGATTCCTCATTTGACACTCTGGCATTGATGATACAAGAACGTGCTGATTGCAAGTCACTTGATCCTGCTGATATTCTTGAGAGGCTAAATACTCATGAGTTCCAACTTGCTGAAAAAAGAGATCTCTATGGTTCGAGCTATGGCAGATCACGTGCAATGAAGGCCAAGGCAGTATCTGAGTCCGAAGATGAAGACTCTGGTAGCAGCCTTGGTGATCATGAAGAACTAAGCCATGATCTAGCACTGCTCGTGAAGAAGTTCCAAAAGTTCTCAAGACGTGGTCGCTTTGGAAGACCCTCAAGGAGCAATGATTCCTCATCCAGTGACTACAAGAGGAGGCTCTGTCATAAGTGCAAGAAACCTGGACATTACATTCAAGATTGTCTGCATTGGGAAAAGGAATCAAAGAAGAATAAATACAAGGATTATAGTTCTGATGATACGGATAAAAAGAAGAAATCCACAAAATCTTCATCATCAAAATCCTCAAAGTCTCCATCTCACAAGAAGAACAGCTCCAAGAAGGCTAGGACATTCATTGACAAGGAAATGGACTCTGAGGCTGAATCAGAAGAAAATGAGGAAGAGGAGACATCTGAGGAGTCCGAATCCGGAGTGGCAAGCCTAGCTCTCGCTACTGCATTCGTCAGCAAGTCTATCTTCAACACTGAAGACAATGACCTCACCAACAAGGCTGATGAAGGCGATGATGACTACGCTCCCACCTATTGCTTCATGGCAAAGGGTGCCAAGGTACTCAAATATACCTCCTCTGAATCAAGTGAGAATGAATCTGATGAAAATCTTAAGCCCAGCTATTCTAAACTTGCTAAGATTGCTGTAAAACAACAAAGGGCTTTAGAAAAGGTTCAAATCATGATAGACAAAAGTGATGATATGTTGGGTGAGGAAATGGATCGCACTAAAGCCTTGACTGAAGATCTTCAGAGACTTCAGACTAGGTTTGACAATCTTCAAGGTCATCATAACACTCTCTTATCCGATCATGAGAAGCTTTCTTATGAATTTCTTCAAAGAAAGCAAGACCTTAAGAAGCTAAGAGTGACTTATGAAGATCTTCAGAAGGAGCGTGATTCATTAATTGCTCAACAAATCAACGCTTTTGAGGAAGAATTTGTTCCTCCATGCTTGAAGTGCATTGAACGTGAATCTGCTAATTCTTCACCTGAATGTTCAAATGCTGCTAATGTATCAAATTCTTCATATGCCTCTGCTATCTCTAATTCCTCATCTGAGGACATTACTAGTATCACTGATGATGCAGGGCTGAAGGAATTGTACATGACAGGTATGCACAAAAGCCTCAAAGGGCATCAGACTCTTTGTGATGTGCTTAAAAAGCAGATCCTCAACAGGAACCCTAGGAAAGAGGGTATTGCCTTTGAGACAAAACTCAATGGTGATGGTACATATTGGAAGCCTGAGCAGTACCCCAAAACTACATGGGTTGCTGCAAAGGGACCTCCAGTTGATCCATCTAACTTATCTGGATTTGCATGTGAATATCCTCGTTCTGATGATGAGGCATTTGACTCCAACTATAAACTGTTCAAAAATCAGAATGGTGAAGTATTTACTAGATATGTTGGCACTAACTGCAGGAACGGCTCCCCTATGAAGAAAATCGGGGTTCCCAAAAGATGCCTTGAAAATCTTCAGGTGAATGTCATCATGACGCCACCTGTGAAGAATAGGAACCCCAGATCAAATTCCTCATATGGACCAAATTCTTCATATGGATCCAAGTCCTCATACGGACCAAACTCCTCACATGGATCATATTCCTCAAAAGGATCAAAGTCCTCATATGAACATCATCGTGCTAACCTGTCTGTTTCACAGGGAAGAACTAAGGATTATGGATATGTGCATTATTCTTCAAATCATTATGTCCATAAGTCCTCGAAGAATTTCTCCGCTTACTCTTATGCTTACTCTAACCCCTCTTATGTGAAATGAAATGGACTGGCTTCTATGCCATCCTTCTCGTATGGAGCTCGCAGAATGATGAACTCTTTGCCACCCCTTCAGATGTGGGTGGTGAAGAAAAGGAACTAATCTCTTCTGCAGGGTCAGGTCTCTAGACGTACGTAATCGTCTGAAGAATTTGCTGGAGACCTGAGTATGCCTGATAGGACGCAGGCTAATCATGAAGAAATGAACTTTCATTTCTCACGTCCTCATACTGTTTTATCTGTTCTTTTGCTTGATGGAATTGATCTGATGAATTGATGTCATATTCTTCACTGATGAAGTATATGAGTTCGTAAGATGCACTAGTTCAAATGCTGCTAATGTTTGAAATTCTTCACATGCTTCTGCTATCACTAATTCCTCATCTGAGGACATTGCTAGTATCACTGATGATGCAGGGCTGAAGGAATTGTACATGACATGCATGTACAAAGCCTCAAAGGGCGTCAGACTCTTTGTGATGTGCTTAAAAAGCAGATCCTCAATAGGAACCCTAGGAAAGAGGGTATTTCCTTTGAGAGGAAACTCAATGTTGATGGTACATATTGGAAGCCTGAGCAGTACCCCAAAACTACATGGGTTGCTGCAAAGGGACCTCCAGTTGATCCATCTAACTTATCTGGATTTGCATGTGAATCTCCTCGTTCTGATGATGAGTCATTTGACTCCAACTATAAATTGTTCAAAAATCAGAATGGTGAAGTATTTGCTAGATATGTTGGCACTAACTACAGGAACGGTCCCCCTATGAAGAAAATCTGGGTTCCCAAAAGATGCCTTGAAAATCTTCAGGTGAATGTCATCATGACGCCACCTGTGAAGAATAGGAACCCTAGATCAAATTCTTCATATGGACCAAATTCTTCATATGGATCCAAGTCCTCATACGGACCAAACTCCTCACATGGATCATATTCCTCAAAAGGATCAAAGTCCTCATATGAACATCATCGTTCTAACCCGTCAATTTCGCAGGGAAGATCTAAGGATTATGGATATGTGCATTATTCTTCAAATCGTTATGTCCATAAGTCCTCGAAGAATTTCTCTGTTTACTCTTATGCTTACTCTAACCCCTCCTATGTGAAACAAAATGGACTGGCTTCTATGCCATCCTTCTCGTATGGAGCTCGCAGAATGATGAACTCTTTACTACCCCTTCAGATGTGGGTGGTGAAGAAAAGGAACTAATCTCTTCTGCAGGGTCAGGTCTCTAGACGTACATAATCGTCTGAAGAATTTGTTGGAGACCTGAGTATTCCTGATAGGACGCGGGCTAATCATGAAGAAATGAACTTTCATTTCTCACGTCCTCATATTGCTTTATCTGTTCTTTTGCTTGATGAAATTGATCTGATAAATTGATGTCATATTCTTCACTGATGAAGTATATGAGTTTGTAAGCTGCACTAATTCATCTCCAGGATGATCAACCAAAGCCACTGAGTGGGTCCTCGATAGTGGATGTACAAATCACATGACTGGTGACAAGAATCTATTGATGGATGCTCCATTATCTCCATTGCATCTGAAGCATATCATCTTTGCTAACAAAGGCAAAAGTCAGGTATTGGGTCTGGGTAAGGTTGCGATCACAAAGGATCGACACATGGACAAAGTCATGCTTGTTGAGTCCTTAGGATACAACCTTATGTCAGTCTCAATGCTTTGCGATCTCGATATGGTTGTTGTCTTTGGCAAGTACCGTTGTGTTGTGGTTATGGAAGATGACAATTCCAAAGTCTTCAAAGGCTTTAGGAGAGGAGACCTGTATATTGCTGATTTCTCTACAGGACCACAACCAGCCGTGTGTCTACTTTCAAAAGCTTCAGAAGGCTGGCTCTAGCATCGACGACTTGGTCATGCAGGCATGAGGAATTTGCACACGCTTGCGAAGAAGAAGCATGTCATTGGCATCGAGAATGTCAAATTCCTCAAGGATCACCTATGCGGAGCCTGTGAAGCTGGGAACATGACAAAGGCTAAGCATCTAGCGAAGACTATCATGACCACTACTCGTCCATTTGAACTGCTTCACATGGATCTCTTCGGTCCTAATCATTATTCTGCTGTTTCAAATGATGCATCTCAATATGGCTTCGTTATTGTTGATGATTACTCTCGATACACATGGGTACACATTGTTACTTACAAACATGAAGTGCAAGAAGTCTTCAAACGATTTTCCTCGAGGGCTTCAACCAACTTTGGTGTGAAGATCAAGCACATCAGAAGTGACAATGGCACTGAGTTCAAGAATTCTGATCTCGATGACTATCTTGATGAACTTGGTATTACTCATGAGTTATCTGCTCCTTACACTCCTCACCAGAACGACGTCATGGAACACAAGAACAGGACTCTTGCTGAGATGGCTCGCACTATGCTCGATGAATACAAAACGCCTCGTCGGTTCTGGATTGAGGCAATTGATACTGCGTGCCACATCATCAACAGAGTATATCTTCACAAATTCTTCAAGAAGACTGCCTATGAACTCCTCACTGATAAGAAACCCAATGTAAGTTATTTCAAAGTCTTCGGTGCTAAATGTAGGATTAGAGATCCTCATTACAACTCAAAATTTGCACCGAAAGCACATGAAGGTTTTATGCTTGGTTACGGAAAGGACTCGCACACCTACAGAGTCTTCAACAATGTTCTTCACAAGGTCGTTGAAACTGTAGATGTGCGGTTCGATGAAACTAATGGCTCGCAAAGAGAGCACCTACCTACTGTGATAGATGAACCAGCACTTGAGGAAACTATCAAGTTCAAGGCTACTGAGGATGTCATTCCTACTGAAGAATCTGCTGAAGAATTCATTCCAGAACATGAAGAACGTCGAGCTAATGCACCTGAAGAAAATACTGAAGAAAATGGTGCTGAAGAGAATGTTGATCAAATTCTTCAAGGACAACCAGCTCATCCTCGCATTGCAAAAGAAATGCAAGTTGAAAAGATCATCAATGACATCAAAGCGCCAGGTCCTCTCACACGCTCAAAAGCTTCACATTTATCTAACTTTTGTGGGCACTATGCTTTTGTCTATAGCATAGAGCCCACTAAGGTAGATGAAGCATTTCTGGAGCCTGAGTGGATTCAGGCCATGCAAGAAGAACTACATTAGTTCGAGCTCAACAATGTTTGGGAACTGGTCAAACGTCCAGATCCTCGCAAGCACAACATCATTGGCACAAAGTGGATCTACCGCAACAAGCAAGATGAAAATGGCCTTGTGGTGAGGAATAAGGCACGGCTCGTAGCTCAAGGCTACACACAGGTTGAAGGAATTGATTTCGATGAAACTTTTGCACCTGTTGCTAGACTTGAGGCTATTCGCATATTACTTGCTTATGCTAACCATCATGATATCACTTTATATCGAATCGATGTGAAAAGTGCATTCCTCAATGGTAAGCTTGAGGAAGAAGTATATGTTGCTCAACCCCCAGGTTTTGAAGATCCAAAGAATCCTGACAAAGTCTTCAGACTCAACAAGGCCCTCTATGGCCTCAAGCAGGCCCCACGGGCGTGGTATGATACCTTGACGGAATTCTTCAGGAAGAAAGGCTTCAAACCCGGTTCACTCGACCCTACTCTTTTCACTAAATCTTATGATGGTGAATTGTTTGTCTGCCAAATATATGTTGATGATATTATCTTTGGCTGTACTGACCAACGTTAAAGTGATGAATTTGCCTATATGATGAGTGGAGAATATCAAATGTCTATGATGGGAGAGTTGAAATTCTTCTTAGGTCTTCAAATTCGTCAACAACGCAATGGCATATTCATATCTCAGGAGAAATACCTCAAGGATGTACTGAGGAAATTCGTCATGCAAGATTGCAAAGTTGTCAAAATTCCTATGCCCACAAATGGCCATCTATGCCCTGATGAAAATGGTATCGACTTCGATCATAAGGTATACCGCTCCATGATTGGCTCTGTATTGTACTTATGTGCATATAGGATAGATATAATGCTTAGTGTTTGCATGTGTGCCTGATTTCAAGCTACACCGAAGGAATCACACCATAAGGCTGTGAAGCATATTCTTCGATATCTAGCTCACACACCAACACTAGGATAATGGTACCCCAAGGGCTCGGCTTTTGATCTCATTGGATATTCTGACTCTGACTATGCTGGTGATCGTATGGACCGCAAGTCAACATCTGGTACATGTCATTTCCTCGGACGATCTTTGGTCTATTGGTCCTCGAAGAAACAGAATTGTGTATCACTATCTACTGCTGAAGCTGAGTATATTGCCGCTGGTTCTTGCTGTGCTCAATTGCTATGGATGAAGCAAACTCTCAAGGACTACGGTGTCAACATGAAGAATGTGTGAGGGAGTCCTGGATTAGGGGGTCTCCGGACAGCCGGACTATCTCCATTGGCCGGACTGTTAGACTATGAAGATACAAGATTGAAGACTTCGTCTCGTGTCCGGATGGGACTCTACTTGGCGTGGAAGGCAAGCTAGGCAATACGGATATGGATATCTCCTCCTTTGTAACCGACCTTGTGTAACCCTAACCCTCTCCGGTGCCTATATAAACCGGAGGGTTTAGTCCGTAGGACAACAACCATAACATACAATCATACCATAGGCTGGCTTCTAGGGTTTAGCCTCTCTGATCTCGTGGTAGATCTACTCTTGTACTACCCATATCATCAATATCAATCAAGCAGGACGTAGGGTTTTACCTCCATCAAGAGGGCCCGAACCTGGGTAAAACATCGTGTCCCCTGCCTCCTGTTACCATCCGGCCTAGACGCACATTTCGGGACCCCCTACCCGAGATCTGCCGGTTTTGACACCGATATTGGTGCTTTTATTGAGAGTTCCTCTGTGTCGTCGCCGTTAGGCTTGATGGCTCCTGCTATCATCGATAGCGATGCGGTCCAGGGTGAGATTTTTCTCCCCGGACAGATCTTCGTATTCGGCAGCTTTGCACTGCGGGCTAATTTGCTTGGCCATCTGGAGCAGATTGAAAGCTACGCGCCTGGCCATCAGGTCAGATTTGGAAGTTTGAACTACACGGCCGACATCCGCGGAGACTTGATATTCGACGGATTCGAGCCACTGCCGGGCGCGCCGCACTGTCGCGATGGGTATGACCTAGCTCTGCCGCCGAACAGTACCCCAGAGGCTGCGCCCGCATCAGCTCCGACCCTTAGCTCGGAGCCAACTACGCCAGTCGAGGACGGGTGGTTAGACACCGCCTTAGGGGCTGCAGTCTCAACGGCGATTGAGCCGAACACCAGCCTAACCCTCTGCGCAGCCCGTGACTCCAAGGTGCCGGACTCTTTTTCTGACTCCGAACTTCCCGCGTCCCGACCAATCGAATCCGATTGGGCGCCGATCATGGAATTCACCACCGTGGATATCTTTCAGCACTCGCCCTTCGGCGACATTCTGAATTTACTAAGGTCTCTCTCTTTGTCAGGAGAGCCCTGGCCGGATTATGGCCAACAGGATTGGGATGCGGACGACGAAGAAATTCGACGCCCACCCACCACCCACTTAATAGCCACTGTCGATGAATCAACCGACATGCTCGACTTCGACTCCGAATACATCGACGGTATGGACGACGATGCGGGAGGCGAAGAGGAACCACCGCCCATAGGGCGCTGGACGTCCACCTCATCATATGACGTATACATGGTGGACACACCAAAAGAAGACGACGATGAGGAACAGAAGGACGCTTGTTCCCGTGAGAAGCAGTCAAAGCGGCGGCACAAGCGCCGCCCCAAATCCCGCCTTGGCAGAAATAACGATCATACAGACCCAGCGTTGGAGCAGGGCGAACCACCGCCGGACCATGACAATACGGAGAATCAAACCGGACAAACCAATTCTGTCAAAGATGATAGTCCGGATGACATAATGCCGGACAAGCACCTGGAGCAGCAGAATGCCCGCCAAAGTCTTGCTGCCACCGCGAGGAGTCTAAAAAAGCAGAAGCAAAGGCTCAAGGCTGCGCAGGACACACTCCAAATCAGCTGGAGTAAAGTACTCAACACAGCAGTGAAGTACGGCGGCAATCGCCCCACCTAGAGCTACCCAAAGCGGAAGTTGCTACCTGAATTCGATGAGGAGGCCTCAGACCCCCCACAACCAAAAATTAAAACAACCATCTGGCCGGATAAACGACCTCACGGCCAACATAAAGCAGCAAGCAACGCCGCACATAAGCCAATACGCGGTCTACGCGAGGGCTCACATCAAAAGGAGGGCGAAACCAGATCCATCTACGGACCACGCAAGCGTGCTCCAGCATACGATGCAACACAACAAACATCCAAACAATGTGGTACACCCAGATATCGGGGTGCCACGCACCCCCTATGTTTCATCGATGAGGTGCTGGACCATGAATTTCTAGAGGGATTCAAACCCGTAAACATAGAGGCATACGATGGAACAACATACCCTGGGGTCTGGATTGAGGACTATATCCTCCATATCCACATGGCTCGGGGAGATGATCTCCATGCCATTAAGTATTTACCCCTCAAACTCAAAGGGCCAGCTCGGCACTGGCTTAAGAGCCTCCCTGAAAGCTCCATTGGAAGTTGGGAAGAGCTCGAAGACGCCTTTTGGGCAAATTTTCAAGGGACTTATGTCCGACCTCCGGACGCGGATGATTTGAGTCATATAACTCAACAGCCCGGAGAGTCAGCCCGAAAGCTTTGGAACAGGTTCCTTACTAAAAAGAACCAAATTGTCGACTGTCCGGACACTGAAGCCTTGGCAGCGTTTAAGCATAGCGTCCGGGACGAATGGCTTGCCAGACACCTCGCCCAAGAAAAGCAGAGAACAATGGCAGCATTAACAAGCCTCATGACCCGCTTTTGCACGGGCGAGGATAGCTGGCTAGCCAGATGCAGCACCAGCGACCCCAGTACATCCAAAGTTAGAGATGGAAATAGGAAATCACGGCGCAGCAACAATAACAAACGCCGGAATAAAGAAGACAGCATGAAGAGCACGCCGGATTCAAAAGCTCTTAGCCAGGTCAGCAAAAGCCGCCCTCTAAAGGCGCCAGAGACGAACTGTCCAGCCTAAACAAAATTCTGGACCAAATATGTCAGATCCATAGCACCCCTGGTAAACCCGCTAATCATACCCACAGAGAATGTTGGGTCTTCAAGCAGTCCGGCAAGCTCAACGCCGTACACAAGGGGGAGGATACACCAAGCGAAGACGAGGATGAGCCTCTCAAGCAAGACATTGGGGAACAAAAGAAATTTCCACCAGAAGTCAAAACAGTAAACGTGTTACACGTGATCAAGGGAAGAAACAAAAAGGCACTCCCAGAAAAATATGCCCAAGGGCCTATCACCGCGGAGTCCTACCACTGGTCGTCTCAACCGATCACTTTTGACCATCGTGATTACTCAGCAAGTATCCGGCGTGCAGGATGGGCTGCCCTGGTATTAGACCCAATAATTGATGGATACCACTTCACACGAGTCCTGATGGACGGTGGCAGCAGTCTAAACCTGATATACCAGGATACAATCCGTGAAATGGGGATAGACCCAACAAAAATTTGCCATAGCAATACTACCTTTAAAGGAGTAACGCCAGGCCCAGGGGCTCATTGCATGGGCTCCCTGCTACTAAAGGTTATATTCGGCTTCCCTGATAACTTCCGCAGCGAACATTTAACCTTCCACATCGCTCCGTTCCAAAGTGGCTATCAAGCACTACTCGGACGCGAAGCTTTCGCTCGCTTTAATGCAATACCGCACTACGCTTCCCTCGCACTCAAGATGCCCGGCCCACGTGGCATCATTACAGTGAACGGAAGTATTAAGCGATCTTTGCGCGCCGAAGAGAGTGCGGCTACCTTGGCAGCTGCACACTAAAAACGGCCTCACCAACTAAAGCATTTAATAGGTCGCCAAGACCTCGGACACGGTTAGACGAGTCCGGCGCAGCTATATGTAATTCATACCGGATCAATGGTCACACCCCTATTACAAATACAAGGGGCTCAATGCACGCAGACAAGTGGCAATTCTTACTCATCTTGAATTATGCATGGTTTCTTTAAAAACTATCTTTCTGCACGACAACTTTTTCACCTAAGTTCCTCTCTTTTACAGATGATCATCATGCTACACCCGTCCAGGATACGGCACAATGGAGACACAGGCGCAGACGTGCAGCAGGGACCCGCTCCAAGGATTCTTTTTAGATTAAGACCCTGCGTAAACCTTTTTACTGTCTCTTGTTGATACACATCCACCGAATTCTCAGCACAGTTGAGAAGGATGCTGACGTCTTGGCATGTGGCCACGTCAGAATAATGCACGTACCTGGACACAAGGGGCTTCTTACAAAGGGCACTATTTAGGCCCGGTTTATACCATAAAGACCCAATACCTTAGGGAGTGTTCGGCGTCGCGAGTTTGGCCTTATATGCATCAGCTCCAAATCATTGTCTTTGGTCAAATGTTGGGTTTGCCCGGCTCCTGTGTTTTTGTGCCTTACGTTCCGCTTTATCAGCTAAGTTAGCACCAGGAGAACTACTGCGATTGTGCCCTGGTTCACCCGGACGAGCACCTCAGTAGAGAAAGCCGAAAACTGACTGTCATGATATAGCGTGAGACTGGTCAACCACTCGATGTCCTATCGGAATGTTAGAATTCCTCCGCCTTAACGAAGGGCCGTTTTCCGGCCAGGCATGTACGCACCCCGCGATCGGGAGAGTGCGGAGCCACCAGGGGCTATCTAGTAGCCCCACTGTCAAACTCCTATGGCTAAGTGAAAGTGTTAAAGCATTATAGTCCGGTTGCCTTGTTTGCTACGCTATCACCTCCTTAATAGGACCAAGACGTTGGGTTAAGTGTGAACACGCGTTTTTCGTGAGCACCTCCGCATTATATGCGTGGGGGTTGAAGCCGACGGCTGCAATCTTTCAGGTTATACACATGTATACATAAACGGCCGCACAAGAGGCATCATACTACTTTCAGGCAAAAGTATAATCATAGCCTTATAAAACTTCATAAAAGCATTGTGTTTACAATGAGAATACATATCACTCAAACATAATATTATTCGAGCACTGAGCCTCTATCAAACAAGCAC
The DNA here is from genome assembly GCF_056163025.1 of Triticum urartu. Classification (NCBI taxonomy): domain Eukaryota; kingdom Viridiplantae; phylum Streptophyta; class Magnoliopsida; order Poales; family Poaceae; genus Triticum; species Triticum urartu. The sequence continues at coordinate 415,935,331 of NC_141877.1, read as the reverse complement.
CCTCGAGAACCTCCTCGAAATAATGCTCGGCAGCCACTCGGCCTATGGTCGAACCCTGCGCCGGAACAGTGGTAGCGTCCATCTCCGCCCAGTATGCTTTAACACGGGCAAGGGCCATCCACGAGCCTTCTATGCACGCCGACCTCTTCATTGCATTAATGCGCGGCATCGCACCAAGGAACTGCTGCACTAAGCTGAAATAGATGTTCGGCTTTGGCTTTTCCGGCCATAGCTGATCCACAATAGACCTCATGGCGAGTCCGGACAACCTATTCAGTTCGGCCCATTCGGCTAGCTGGTCAGTCAATGAAAGCGGACGCTCTGGAACGTTGAATTGCGACCAGAACAGGTTGTCCACTTCACGATCTGTCTGACCTTGGAAGTACTTGGCCGCATCGGCAGCGCTCGCCGCCAAATCCATATACGCATCTGCCGAACTCCACAGCCGATCCAGAGGGGCATACCATGGATCTCCGAACTTCCTCCGTAACATGAAGGGTTTCCCAGCCGTAATATCCCCGGCTTCCCGCAGCTCCTCCTTCTTCGCTCTCATAGCAGAACGGGTGTCTTTGTCCGCCGTCGTGGCCTTCTCAAGGTCCGTTGCCTTCACTCGGTTTTCTTTTTCAAGGACCCGGCAACGGTCGGCAGTGTCTTTTAATTCTACGGCCATCTTGGCCATCTTCTCTTGGCTCTCGCAATGTGCGGCCTTCTCGGCTTTCAACTCTTCGGTCGCCTTCAAAGCAGCCGCATTACTAATCCTCGCTTGTTCCTTGGCTCGGGCAAGTTCTGCCCGCAAGGTTTCCACGGTGGCAGCTCCATCTACAGTCACAACATATTAAAGATACTGGCATCATGCTGCTCTTACTATGTGGCGTTCACCAGATAATAACACTTACCCTGTGCCTCGTCAAGCCTCTTGTTAACAAGCTCGATGTCGGCGTCTGCCGCATCCCGTTGCCGTTTTAATTTGGCAAACTCACTAGTCCGGCTAGCCACCGGAGGTTCCACCACCTGCACATAGGGGCAGTCTGGTTATTGCCTGGGAATATGATCCTCTGTTCGCCACCGTTCTCGACAACAACCAGAGTCTCAGGGGCTACTATCTACATAGGGCACACCTAACATGTGCAGTACTATCACATATTATCTCATGTACCTCAAAGCCTGTCAGTAGACTCATAAAGGCTTCATGTAATCCGCTTTCGGCGGACGAAATTCTCTCCATCACCGTACCCATCAGCGTACGGTGTTCTTCTGAGATGGCCGCTCGCCCCACCAACTCCCTCAGAACGTCCGACCGCACACCAGACGGTGCCGGACTCTTTTGTCTGCTCTCTTCGGGAGCCGGATGTTGGGGACTTCGAGGGTCTATGGGATTATCTTCTGGCCTCACCGGATCCGGAGAGGCCCTCCGTGACGACACTTCAGGGTCGCCCGCTTCTTGAGCGGAGGAGTCCGGGGGAGGCATTTCACTCTCCATCATCTCTGGAAGAAGATGCCCCGAAGACGAGCTCAGCTGAGAGGGGCTAAGGCCCGAACTGCAAGATATATGTGGTGGTTATTTTCTCAGAAAAAAAGATAGCATACCTTTACTATTAAAGTATTTTGGATCACTTGCGACTCGTTGGAGGGCTGATCCCCCCACGGACTTTGTGCGGCAAAAGCACCCCCCGAGGCAGGACCCTCTGTGGGAGACTTCTTCTCCCGTTTGGAGGCTTCGGCTTCCGGATCCTCTGAAGCAGTCCTTTTCCTCCCCCGGTTATCCTCCTTCATGGAGACGCTCATTCCCTCGGTTGGAACGGGCAGCGATGGGGGCCCGTGTCCGCCCGTATTATCCCCCCCGTATCTTCCTTCAAGGGCTTCGGGCAAGGTGCGACCTCGAGCATCTTTCCAATACCGGATTTTCCAAACCCTCAGGGAGGGGGGCCAAACACCGAATCATCTTCGCCTTTGTTAGCCAGTCCTGGTCAAAAGGCGAACTCTCAGAAATAACTTCATGACGAATAAAAGACAGCGCGTTCGGCCAGAGGATTTCTTACTTGTTCGGTGGCGCGGTTACTGCTCAGGCCCACGTCCTCGGTAATATCCGGACACTCTACTTGAGGTCCGAAGAATGACTTGTACATCTCCTCGTGCGTCAGGCCGAGGAAACTTTGAATGGCACGCAGTCCCTCTGGGTTGAACTCCCACAAGCGAAGGGGCCGGCGTTTGCAAGGCTGGACTTGACGAACCAGCATAACTTGTATTACCACAACCAAATTAAAATCTCCCTCGAAGAGATCTCGGATGCGGCTTTGCAGTATAGGCACGTCCTTGGCTGGACCCCAGCTCAGACCTCTGCTAATCCATGACATCAGTTATGGTGGGGGGCCCGAGCGGAAAGCGGGGGCAGCCGCCCACTTGGCACTTCTGGGAGCCGTGACGTAAAACCACTCCCGTTGCCATAATTCGGACACCTTTGGAAAGGAACCTTTCGGCCATGGAGCTCCTGCCATCTTGCCTATTGATGCACCTCCACACACTGCATGTTGCCCCTCGATCATCTTCGGCTTTACTTCAAAGGCCTTGAGCCACAGGCCGAAGTGAGGGGTAACGCGGAGGAACACCTCACACACGACAATAAATGTCAAGATGTGGAGAAAGGAGTCTGGAGCTAGATCGTGGAAATCTAGCCCGTAATAGAACATCAAACCCCTGATGAAGGGATCCAGGGTGAGGCCTAGACCTCGGAGGAAGTGGGAGACGAACACGACGTTCTCGTTGGGTTCGGGAGTAGGGACGATCTGCCCTCGAGCAGGCAGCCGATGCAAAACCTCGGCGGTCAGGTATCTGGCCTCCCTCAACTTCTTAATGTCCTCTTCCATAATGGAGGAGGGCATCCATCGGCCTTGAAGGCTGGATCCGGACATGATTGAAGATCCGGAGCACCTAACCTGGGCTCTGGGTGTTAGAACTCGAGGCGGGGGAAGGGTTCGATTGAGCACGAGAGGGAAAAAGCGAAAACCTTGTCCCTTTATAAAGAGGGTGAATGAGGGAGTCCTGTATTAGGGGGTCTTCGGACAGCCGGACTATCTCCATTGGCCGGACTGTTAGACTATGAAGATACAAGATTGAAGATTCGTCTCGTGTCCGGATGGGACTCTACTTGGCGTGGAAGGCAAGCTAGGCAATACGTATATGGATATCTCCTCCTTTGTAACCGACCTTGTGTAACCCTAACCCTCTCCGGTGTCTATATAAACCGAAGGGTTTTAGTCCGTAGGACAACAATCACAACATACAATCATACCATAGGCTAGCTTCTAGGGTTTAGCCTCTCCGATCTCGTGGTAGATCTACTCTTGTACTACCCATATCATCAATATTAATCAAGCAGGACGTAGGGTTTTACCTCTATCAAGAGGGCCCGAACCTGGGTAAAACTTCGTGTCCCCTGCCTCATGTTACCATCCGGCCTAGACGCACAGTTCGGGACCCCCTACCCGAGATCCGCCAGTTTTGACACCGACATTGGTGCTTTCATTGAGAGTTCCTCTGTGTCGTCGTCGTTAGGCTTGATGGCTCCTATTATCATCGATAGCGATGTGGTCCAGGGTGAGACTTTTCTCCCCGGACAGATCTTCGTATTCGGCGGCTTTGCACTGCGGGCTAATTCGCTTGGCCATCTGGAGCAGATTGAAAGCTACGCCCCTGGCCATCAGGTCAGATTTGGAAGTTTGAACTACACGGCCGACATCCGCAGAGACTTGATCTTCGACGGATTCGAGCCACAGTCGGGCGCGCCCCACTGTCGCGATGGGTATGACCTAGCTCTGCCGCCGAACAGTACCCCAGAGGCCGCGCCCGCATCTGCTCCGACCCTTAGCTCGGAGCAAACTGCGCCAATCCAGGACGGGTGGCTAGACACCACCTCAGGTGCTGCAGTCTCGACGGCGATCGAGCCAAACACCAGCATAAACCTCTGCGCAGCCCGTGACTCCAAGGTGCCGGACTCTTTCCCGGACTCCGAACCGTCCGCGCCCCTGCCAATCGAATCCGATTGGGCGCCGATCATGGAATTCACCGCCGCAGATATCTTTCAGCACTCGCCCCTCGGCGACATTCTAAATTCACTAAGGACTCTCTCTTTGTCAGGAGAGCCCTGGCCGGATTATGGCCAATAGGATTAGGATGCGGAAGACGAAGAAATTCGACGCCCACCCACCACCCACTTCGTAGCCACTGTCGATGATTTAACCGACATGCTCGACTTCGACTCCGAAGACATCGACGGTATGGACGACGATGTAGGAGACGAACACGAACCAGCGCCTATAGGGCATTGGAAAGCCACCTCGTCATATGACATATACATGGTGGATACACCCAACAAGGGCAATGGCGACGAGATAGCGGAGGATGACCCCTCCAAGAAGCAACCCAAGCACCGACGTCAGCGGTGCTGCTCTAAGTCCCGCCAAAGCAAAAGTGGTGATACCGGCACAGGAGATAATAACACTCCAGATAGCGCCGAAGACAACAACAATCCCCTCTAGCAAGATTTAGAGCAGGAGGATGAAGGAGTCAGCTCTCCTGAGAGAGCGGCTGGCGGAGAGGAGGAGGATGACAATTACATGCCCCCCTCCGAAGACGAGGCAAGCCTCGGCGACGATGAATTCGCCGTCCCAGAGGATCCCGTCGAACAAGAGCGCTTCAAGCGCCGGCTTATGGCCACGGCAAATAGCCTGAAGAAAAAGCAGCAGCAACTTCAAGCTAATCAAGATCTGCTAGCTGACAAATGGACTGAAGTCCTCGCAGCCGAGAACTATAAACTCGAGCGCCCCTCCAAGAGTTACCCAAGGCGCAGGTTACTACCCCAACTGGAGGAAGAAGCGTACGATATGGCTGATCGGCCACCTCGTGGCCGCGATAGAGAGACATTCAAGCCAAAAGCTCAGCCTCCACCCCAACGCCATTCAAATAAAAAGGCATGGGGAGACACGCCAGACCTGCGAGACATATTGGAGGACAAAGCAAAGCATTCAAGATTGATCTACGGATCACGAGGGCGCACCACTCTGCGAGACGGTAAACGTCATGCCGGATACAGTAAAAGCAAATCCGGCGGGGCCGAACACAGCGGGCAAGACCAATTCGAGCTGCGTCGCGATATAGCCCAATACAGAGGCGCCGCACACCCCTTATGCTTCACAGACGAAGTAATGGAACATCAATTCCCAGAAGGTTTCAAACTTGTAAACATCGAATCATACGATGGCACAACAGATCTCGCAGTATGGATTGAGGACTTCCTCCTCCACATCCACATGGCCCGCAGTGATGACTTACATGCCATCAAATACCTCCCACTAAAGCTCAAAGGACCAGCGCAGCATTGGCTTAATAGCTTGGCAGCGGACTCCATTAGCTGTTGGGAAGATCTGGAAGCCGCATTCCTCGACAACTTTCAGGGCACTTATGTGCGACCACCATACGCCGATGATCTAAGCCACATAATTCATCAGTGAGAAGAGTCGGCCAGGCAATTCTGGACTCGGTTCCTTACGAAGAAAAATCAAATCGTCGACTATCCGGATGCGGAGGCCTTAGCGGCTTTCAAGCACAACATCTGAGACGAGTGGCTAGCCCGGCACCTTGGTCAGGAAAACCCGAAATCTATGGCAGCTCTCACGACGCTCATGACCTGCTTTTGTGCGGGAGAAGACAGCTGGATGGCTCGCAGTAATAACATATCAAAGAACCATGGTACCTCAGATACCAAGGAGGACAATAGCTAGTCACGTCGCAACAAGCATAAGCGCCACATTAACAGCGAAAATACTGAGGATACGACAGTCAATGCCGGATTCAAAGGCTCCAAACCCGGTCAGCGGAAAAAGCCATTCAAACAAAGTACGCCGGGTCCGTCCAGCTTGGACCGTATACTCGATCGCTCGTGTCAAATACACGGCACCCTATACAAGCCAGCCAATCACACCAACAGGGATTGTTGGGTGTTCAAGCAGGCCGACAAGTTAATTGCCGAAAACAAGGACAAGGGGCCGCATAGCGATGATGAGGAAGAACCCCGGCAGCCGCACACTGGAGGACAGAAGAGGTTTCCCCCGCAAGTGCGGATGGTGAACATGATATACGCAACCCACATCCCCAAGAGGGAGCGGAAGCGTGCGCTCAGGGACGTATATGCGTTGGAGCCAGTCGCCCCAAAGTTCAACCTTGGTCCTCCTGTCCGATCACCTTCGATCGCAAGGACCACCCCACTAGTATCCGTCATGGCGGATTAGCCACACTGGTCCTAGACCCAATCATCGACGGATTTCACCTCACTCGAGTCCTTATGGACGGCGGCAGCAGCCTGAACCTGTTTTATCAGGACACAGTGCGAAAAATGGGTATAGACCCCTCAAGGATCAAACCCATAAAAACGACCTTTAAGGGCGTCATTCCAGGCATAGAGGCCCATTGAACAGGCTCAATTACACTGGAAGTGGTCTTCGGATCCCCGGATAACTTCCGAAGCGAAGAGTTAATCTTCGATATAGTCCCGTTCCGCAGTGGTTATCACACGCTGCTCGGGCGAACCGCATTTGCTAGATTCAATGCGGTACCGCATTATGCATACCTCAAGCTCAAGATGTCAGGACCTCGCGGAGTTATTATAGTCAATGGAAACACAGAGCGCTCTCTCCGAACAGAGGAGAACACGGCGGCCCTCACAGCAGAAGCGCAAAGCAGCCTCTCAAGGCAATCTACCAGTTCGGCGTTTCAAAGCTCGGACACCTTCAAGCGCGCTCGGGGCAATCGGCAAATAGACCGCCTGGCGTGATCTGAGCTCGCGTAGCAATACAGCGGCCACCCCAATCCCAGCCCAACAGTGATATTCGTGTCGCGCGTACATAATTACGCATTAAAAATACCATGGGCATAGGTGGGGACGGGGGCACAACTGCGGCACGCCCCAAAACGTGGCCTAAACCGCACTAGGGGCTTCCCATTTGGTTATTTTTCTTTTTTCTTTCAGGACTTTAATCTCTGGAAACACTGTCCGGCAGCTCTATCGCTGAACACATGATACAGCAACCAAGGAGGCAGATAGCTACGTTATACAACCGAATTCCCAGGTTGATTACAGATTTCATATCATTCCTCAGCTCGCCCTTGGAGGGGACATAGTCCTACTCTTTTGCTTATCGCACTATCTGTATCACTCTGCTTTAATGCAATTTTTTAATAAACAATGCATGACATTATGACCATTATTGCATTCTTGTTATATATATATGTGTGTGTGTTCATTAATGACGCTTTGCAACCGTACACTCTGGTACGGCCAACACACCAGGGGCTCACATACCCTACAATGCGGTGTGAAAAGTCCGAACACTTTCACAAGTGCGGCACCCCGAACTTATAGCATTATATGCATCAGCTCCGAATCATGTCTTTGGTCAAATGTTGGGTTTGCCCGGCTCCTATGTTTTGGTACCTTACGTTCCGCTCTATCGGCTAAGGTAGCGCTAGGAGAACTACTGCGATTGTGCCCCGGTTCTGCTGGGCTGAGCACCTCAGTAGAGAAAGCTAAAACTGACTGTCATGATAAGGTGAGAGATTGGTCGCTGTTCGGCGAGGTTTTTCGAGTCCCTAAAGACTTATGCCTCTTAGGGCGAGGGGCCGGCTCTGTCCGGCTTACAGGCGTGTATCGCGCCCCGAATTCGACCTTCTGAATACCAGGGGCTTCGCCGAAATTTAAAATTATAGAATTCTATGGCTAAGTGTGAGTGATAAAGCATTATTAGTCCGGTTGCCTTGTTCGTTGTGCTGAGCACCTCCCTCGAAGGACCCAAACATGGGAACAAGAGTGCTCAGGTTTATCCCGAACACCGCAGCACTCGTGGCATGGGGGCAGAAGCCGAGGACTAGCCATCTCTCAGATTGGATAAACAGCCAAATAGAAGGTAATATTTTAAATTCTAACAAGTGTTGCATAGCAAATATGATACAAGTTTTCATACATACAGGACAAAACGAGCAGGTCTCATTCAAATATTACATTTTGTGAACACTCATCCGCGATAAGACGGGCACCCGGCAGAACACCCTCGTAGTACATCTCGGGGTGGCGGTGCTCCTTGCCCTCCGGCGGCCCCTCCTTGATCAGCTTCACGGTGTATAGCTTGACCCACTATATTTTTACACGGGCGAAAGCCCGGTGTGCACCTTCAATGCAGACGGATCACTTGACGACCTCTAGCCGTGGGCAGGCATCCACAAGCCGCCTCACCAGGCCAAAGAAGCTGTTCGGAAGGGCGTCGCCAGGCCACAACCAGACTATGAAGCCCTTCATGGCCTGATCGGCCGCCTTATGTAGCTCGACCATCTGCTTCAGCTGGTCGCTCATTGGCACCGGATGTTCGGCCTCAGCATACTGAGACCAGAACAACTTCTCCGTCGAGCTCCCGTCCTCGGCCTGGTAAAATTGTGCGGCATCGGACACACTGCGGGGCAAATCTGCGAATGCTCCTGAAGAGCTCCGGATTCGGGTAAGTAATCGGTAATTCACTTTTACATGCTTGCTTTGCATATAGAAAGCCTTACCCGCCGCTATCTTCTTCATCGCGTCGATCTCCTGAAGGGCCTTCTGGGCCTCGGCCTTGGCACTCTTCGCGCTCTCACGGGCCACGGCAAGCTCAGACTCTCGCGTCTTCAAGTCAAGCTCCAACGCCTCGTGCTTCGTCACGAGAGCCTGGAGCTCTTGCTGCACATCGCCCACCCGAGCCTCGTGCCTCTCTCGCTTGGTGCGCTCCTTGGCCGCTATATCTTCGGCCTTGGTCAGCGCTTGCTTCAGGGTCGCCACCTCGGTCGTGGCCCCGGGCAAAAATACAATGATCCTGTCATTTTGCAATCGCGTCCTTTTTATATATACATATATCTATAGACGGGGTATTACTTACCCTCGTTCTCCTCGAGCTGCCTCTTGACAAGGCTGAGCTCTTTCTTGGACCCATCGAGGTCCTGCTTCAGTACGGCGACCTCCGCAGTTAGTGCGGCGGACGCCAGCAGAGAAGCCTGCATATGCATATTGACATACTTATATTAGACTCCTGCGATATTATTTGATCCTCTGTTCGGCTTTTCTTTGTGAAAACCGAACAAAGCATCAGGGGCTACTATCTATGCGGTAATACTTCTACTACATTTTAAAACACTTACCTCGAAGCCTGTTAGAAGGCTGGCACAGGCTTCAGTCAATCCGCTCTTGGCGGACTGAACCTTCTAGATCACCGCACTCATGATGGTGCGGTGCTCCTCGTCGATGGAAGCGCTGTGAAGCGCTTCCAGCAGGCTGTCCGGTGCCTCTGGATGGGCAGAGGTCACCGGCACTGGCGTTTTGCCCCTCTTAGAAGGGGACCGCCTACCAAAGTCCGGAACCGTTGGAGGATCCGGCGCGGTCTTCGGCTGAGGGCCGAACTCGGAGCTCTCGGGGACCCCGTCCCCTCGGCTCCCGGAGTCCGGAAGGTCACCTTGAGGCGCCTTCGGGACGGTCCCCCTTGATCCAGTGCCTCTTGAGACAACACTTCGGCGTCGTCGGTAGGATGAGGGGAGGTGGCGGTCGGGACTGGATCGCTATCCATGTCCGACGAGCCCAGGGAGCCGTCCGATGATACCTCGATATCGGCTCGGGGCGGCCTGCACAATTGAGTTCGGCGTTAGGAAAAGTAGTGCGACAAAGGAATCCTATGGATAACTTTGGTATCCGAATACTTACGATCTCCCCGGGGGCTTGGCCCTGGGCAACCACTCGTCTTCACTTTCGTCGGCGGCGGTGGAGCTGTCCGGAAGGAGAGTCCTTCCCTTCTTGGACCCTCCGGCCTCCCCAGTTGTGGCGGCCTTCCTTTTCTTGTCTCCCCCAGTCGGGGGGGGAGCCTCTTCTTCCTCTTCCTCGTCTTCGGGGGAAGAATGCACCGCAGAGTCATCGGACGGTGAGTCCGACGACGCCTGGCGTCGGGAACTCTTTCGAGCTCCCTTGGCCTTCTTGGTCTTCTCCAGCACCTTATAAAGGGCCGGAGTCAACATCTTCGCCAGAAGGGCGTCTGCGGGGCCTTTGGGCAAAGGAGTCGGATAGTCGATATGTCCGGCCATCTTCTGCCAGTCCTGTCAAAGGCACGGGAGTTTAGATCCCGCATAGAGTCAATCTATATAGAAAACAAGTATCCTGTGAAAGGTAAAACAGCTTACCGCACTGGCTTGGCGCTTCGCGCTGAATCTGCGATCCTCAGTAATGGGGGGAGGGACCTCGGCGCTTTTGAACAGCACCCTCCAGGCATCTTCATGAGTCGTGTCGAAGAGCCTGTTCAGAGTTCGGTGCTGCGCCGGGTTGAACTCCCACAAGGTGAACTCCCGTTGTTGGCATGAGAGTATCCGGCGGACGAGCATAACCTGGACTATGTTGACGAGCTTGAGCTTCTTGTCCACCATGTTTTGAATACATGTCTGGAGTCTGGTCAGCTCTTTTGAATTACCCCAGGACAGGCCCTTCTCTTTCCAGGAGGTGAGCCACATGGGGATGCCAGATCGGAACTCGGGGGTCGCTACCCATGCGGGGTCGCACGGCTCGGTGATATAGAACCACCCTGATTGCCACCCCTTTATGGTATCCACAAAGGAGCCCTCGAGCCATGTTATGTTGGGCATCTTGCCCACCATGGCGCCTCCGCACTCCGCCTGGCGGCCGCCCATCACCTTCGGCTTGACATTGAAGGTCTTCAGCCATAAGCCGAAGTAGGGCTTGATGCGGAGGAAGGCCTCGCACACGACGATAAACACCGAGATGTTGAGGATGAAGTTCGGGGCCAGATCATGGAAATCCAGGCCGTAATAGAACATGAGCCCCCGGACGAAGGGATGGAGAGGGAATCCCAGTCCATGGAGGAAATGGGTGAGGAATACCACCCTCTCATGGGGCCTGGGGTGGGGATGAGCTGCCCCTCATCTGGGAGCCGGTGCGCGATGTCGTCGGGCACGTATCCGGCTCTCCTCAGTTTCTTGACGTCTCCCTCCGTGGCGGAGGAGACCATCCACTTGCCGCCCGCTCCGGACATGGTTGGAGAAGGTTGAGATGGAAGTGAGGGCTTGGGCGCTAGAGCTCGAGTGTGCAGGAGCGGATGAGCAGAGGAGGAAGAAGGCGTGGATAGAAAGGTGAATCCTTATCCCTTTATATGGGCGGACAAAACTAAGCGTCCCCACTTGCCTGGTAAAACTCGCTTATCCCCCAAGCGCCGCAATTGATGACGCGGTTGGGTTACCCACGCCCGTATTGATAAGAATCCCGTAATAAGGGGACACGATCTCTGCTTTGACAAGACGTGTCGAAAAACTGCCTCGCGTTATGTGTGGGCAGGTTAAAAGGAATGCTTCGAATAATCACCGGGCCATGACGTAACGTCATGTTGCCGAAACAAGCCAGCAAATTAGATCTGCGAAAATATTATTCTCTCTATGGTGGAATGTGGAACTTATTTTGCAGGGTCGGACACTATCCTCGTATTCAAATTCTTCTGTGATGTATTCGGAGAAGGAACCCGCCTTGCAATGCCGAAGACAACTGCGCGCTGGACTCATCGTCATTGAAGCCTGGTTCAGGGGCTACTGAGGGAGTCCTGTATTAGGGGGTCTCCGGACAGCCGGACTATCTCCATTGGCCGGACTGTTAGACTATGAAGATACAAGATTGAAGACTTTGTCTCGTGTCCGCATGGGACTCTACTTGGCGTGGAAGGAAAGCTAGGCAATACGTATATGGATATCTCCTCCTTTGTAACTGACCTTGTGTAACCCTAACCCTCTCTGGTGTCTATATAAACCGGAGGGTTTTAGTCCGTAGGATAACAATCACAACATACAATCATACCATAGGCTAGCTTCTATGGTTTAGCCTCTCCTATCTCGTGGTAGATCTACTCTTGTACTACCCATATCATCAATATTAATCAAGCAAGACGTAGGGTTTTACCTCTATCAAGAGGGCCCGAACCTGGGTAAAAGTTCGTGTCCCCTGCCTCCTGTTACCATCCGGCCTAGACGCACAGTTCGGGACCCCCTACCCGAGATCCGCCGGTTTTGACACCGACAGTGAATATCAAGCGTCCTCTCCGTAGCCGTTTAGGACTTGCCTATAATCTAGGAGTCCTAGACACGGTTGGGTTACCCACGACCGCATTAATGAGAATCCCGTAATTGAGGGAACACGATCTCCGCTTCGACAAGACGTGTCAAGAAACCGCTTCGCGTTATGTGTGGAGCTGGTTAAAAGAAACGGTTCGAATAATCACCGGGCCATGACATAACGTCGTGCAGCCAAAACAAGCCAGCAAATTAGATCTGCGGAAATGTTATTCTCTTTACGGTGGAATGTGGAACTTATTTTGCAGGGTCGGACACTATCCTCGTATTCAAATTCTTCTGTGATGTATTCGAAGAAGGAACCTGCCTTGCAATGCCGAAGACAATACCGCGCGCCGGACTCATCATCATTGAAGCCTGGTTCAGGGGCTACTGAGGGAGTCCTGGATTAGGGGGTCTCCGGACAGCCGGACTATCTCCATTGGCCGGACTGTTAGACTATGAAGATACAAGATTGAAGACTTCGTCTCGTGTCCGGATGGGACTCTATTTGGCGTGGAAGGCAAGCTAGGCAATACGGATATGGATATCTCCTCCTTTGTAACCGACCTTGTGTAACCCTAACCCTCTCCGGTGTCTATATAAACCGGAGGGTTTAGTCCGTAGGACAACAACCATAACATACAATCATACCATAGGCTAGCTTCTAGGGTTTAGCCTCTCTGATCTCGTGGTAGATCTACTCTTGTACTACCCATATCATCAATATCAATCAAGCAAGACGTAGGGTTTTACCTCCATCAAGAGGGCCCGAACCTGGGTAAAACATCGTGTCCCCTGCCTCCTGTTACCATCCGGCCTAGACGCACAGTTCGGGACCCCCTACCCGAGATCCGCCGGTTTTGACACCGACAATGTGCCTCTCTTCTGTGACAATGAGAGTGCCATCAAGATTGCTCACAACCCAGTTCAGCACTCAAAGACAAAGCACATTCAGATTCGTCATCATTTTCTTCGTGATCATCTGTTGAAGGGCGACATTTCTATTGAGCATGTGAAGACTGAAGAACAGCTAGTCGATATCTTCACAAAGCCCTTGGATGAGAAGAGATTTAGCAAATTGCGGTGTGAGCTAAATATCCTAGAATCTTCGAATATTCTTTGAAAAGGACACTCATCGTAACACTTATGCAAAATTGATGACTTAGATGTGCAACACATGAAGAAACATTTTTCTTCAATCAATGAAGAATAACACTCTTAGTGTGAAGAAATTAACGAAGAATTTGATTCTCAAAACCCTACGATAATTGTACGCAGTGTCTGAAATCATCATTCTTATACGGTGGGTCACGCCACCACCAAAAGTTGAAATTCCTCGATTGTTCATATTCTTAAACTTTGCATTGTCTTCACAGTTTCCGTTGTTTTTCTTCATTGGATATATATATGAGTTTATGTCCTCTACAACATTCACTTATTGCTAATTCTTCAAGTTGGCTTTTCTGCTAAGTGAATGTGATCGGAACCTTCCCCTCTATGCTATACTCAACCCAATCTATTCACAAATTCTTCATGCGCGTTCTACTTGAAACTCGTTCAAAATCTTCACTGTGTGCTTGTCAGCTGAAGAAATTGCGAACGGAACTTTAAAACCTATCTTATCTAAATTTTCGGCTTTGCCGCTCAAACCGTTCTGCATCACACGATATACTTATCCTTTCACCCACGATCTCCACCTCTCAGTACGTGGGTGACACATGTCAAGCGAATGAGAAGGGTCAGGCGCATGTTCGTCCAATTTCTTCGGGCGAACAGTTTTTCACTATGGCTATAAATACCCCTCTTCCCCTTCCTCACTTCTTTTACTCCGCTCGACCTCTCTCTAGCTCGAGCTTCTCAAACCCTAGCGCCGCCGCTACTTCATCGTCGCCGGTGAGGAAGAGCTTCACTGCCTCGACCTCGTCACCGCCGTACTCACGCCGACCGCGGAAATCTTCACTCCGCCGCCGCCGTAGCCGTCTTCCTCCGCCGAGTTAGGGCGTGGAAGATCTACACAGACGAACTTCACCTCTCCACTTCATTGTTCGTCATGATCTTCATCCAGGGTAATTAAAAGTTACTTTTGCTTCCCTCGTTGATTCGAATGATTATCTACAAAATCTTCAAAGGTGTTTTTCTTCATATCTTGACACACTAAACACCTCACAAATCATCTGTTCTTGATTCGTTTCTCTAAGCATCATTTTTATTCAAGATTCCTCAATTGTGTGGATTTTCGATCTATACAACTCTGGAACCTAAGACAAAGAATGCTTAGTGAAATTCTTCAAGACTCATCTGGTCAAATTCCTCAAACTTGTTCTTTTTGAAAAACCTTCTGAGAACGCATATGACCTCTCCAAATTCCTCGCAACTATACTCTGTTCATAGGTACTCATGTCAGCCGCTGAATCACTAGGTTCTCATCAACTTAACTCATTTGCAGCGTTCCTCGAAGAAAAGTTGCATACTTCTTCAGAGAATTCGATTGTTCAAATTCCTCAACTAAAGAAAATGGCTGATGGTAAAAGGCCACAGAAAGGAGGAAAGAAGCCTGAGGTTCTGACTGCCTTTGAGATCCCTGATGACATCTATGCTGGGTACTGCACACCTCCTGAGGAAGATAAAAATCAGCGCAAGGTGCGCATTAAGAAAATTGAAAGGAGATGGGCAAGAGAATGAAGGGAGTACAGGTATGTAACTCCAAAGTACATGAAGAAATTCGCACTCAATCCTCCATGCCCAAGAGATCCATTGGCACCTGGCCAAATAGCATATCCCACCAGCCTCAAGCACGGTGAGGACTATCCTGATGAATGGGCCAAGCGCCAAGCCAAGTTGGCTAAGCAAGCCAGAGAAGCAGTGAGGAAATTCAATGAAGACTCTGCTGCTGCACCCAATCAGTCAGCATATTTCATCATGCATTTCAAATTCTTCATTGTGATATGTCATATGCGTGTATGAATTACAAGATATAGGGGGAGATCTCCATGATTCAACTCTTCAAGTGTGCATTGCTTCAAAAGCAAATTCCTCACTATGCACATATTCAGAGGGAGTTCTTCTATATCTTGCAATCAAATTCCTCAATATCAGTATTTACAGTTCATATGTTTATCCCCGTTGAAAACTTAACCTATATTGTAATCAATCACCAAAAAGGGGGAGATTGTAAGTGCATCTAGTGCCCCTTAGTGATTTTGGTGTATTGAAGACTTATAGGTTAAGGGACTAATGCGTTTTTGAGTGTACACAGGTCTATAAGTCTATGAGGAGTTTGATATTTACAGAGAAAGTCGGCCCCTAAAAATGAAGTTCTTCGACTGAACACGACTTTGAAAGTTCAGAAATTGGTGTGACCGTGAAGACTTGGTATTCATTCAAGGAACATGAAGCGTGAAGACTTTTGTTGTCGTAGTTTCATTTTATCTTTCTTGAGTCATAGGAAACACCGTACTGTTAAAGGGGGTCGAGGAAATACTAAGGAAAAATTTCCATGTGATGCTCAACTCAAAATCCTACACTTATCAATCCCTTCGAGTGAAGCCATTGGAAATCTCATACAGTTCAGTCAATTTCTTCAGTGACAGAGACGAAGTTCTTCTGGTCTCTGAGGAATTTGTTCTGACCAAGGAGTTAGGAATTCGCCAGTGCGGAATGCCTACACAGTGAGGAACATGATAGCCCTAAGGATTTTGCTACTCAAAATTCCAACCGTTGCTGTGCTATACGCCAGCTGTCCCAAATAATCTATCCCCCTAACGGTCATATCATTGAAGTGCATTTATGTATTATCATGTCGGGCAGCTCCCTAGGCTATAAATAGCCGCCCCCTACAACCACTAGCTGGTTGGCTGCTCCGAGAGAAACTGACACTTGTCATTTGAGAGCAACCCATCCTCCGAGGATTTTGAGCGAAAATCATCAAGTGAGGAAAACCCAAACCCAAACACCTACAAACCCCAAGTGATTGAGCATCACTGAAGAGATTGATCCTGCGTGGATCCGACGCTTGTTACCTTTGAAGACTGTGCTTCTTCCAGATGGTTAGGCACCATGGTCTAGAGCATCCAAGAGGAATTGTGGATCGCCGAGTGACCAAGTTTGTGAAGGTTCGGAAGTCACTGAAGACTTACCACGAGTGATTGGACGAGGTCTGTGTGACCTTAGCTCAAGGAGAATACGGTGAGGACTTGGTGTCCTGAGCTGCGTGTCCGGGGCTGTGTGTCCTCGAGTTTAAATACTCAGCCGCTCCAACCAGACATACAACTGAGACAGCAGTTGGAACTGGTCTATCGAATCATTGTCTTCACCAAGCCTACTGGTTCTATTTCCTCAACTCTTTCATTTCCTCATAACTGTGTTGTGTGTTTGTTCATATCTGTGTTTGAAGACTTTGACTGAAGACTTTCTCAATTTCCTCAGTTCAATTTCTTCAGTCTGTTTGTCTTCATCCTGTGTTATCCTGTGTTTTCGCTTCCTGTACTGTGTGCCTGTCTTCATTTCATCATGATGACCATGCTTGTGTTCTGTTATGTTTACTTTTGAGTACTTGTTCCGCTGCTAGTAGTTCTTCGCTAAGGAATTTCCTCACCGGCAAATTCCTCAGTGAAGAATTTCATAAAAAAATCGCCTATTCACCCCCCTCTAGTCGATATAATGCACTTTCAACATGCGTCCATTTAGTTCGGCGCATTGGACCGGCTTTTTTGTCCGCGCCAACCCAAACGGACGGCCGCGGACGAAATGGTTCGCACCATTGGAGTTGCTCTAAATACGTGATTCGTTTGTGATGCTTCGAGTTGTATGGCACTACTCTAATGTCCCTAGTCGTGACTCGAAAGGATGGGATGTGTAAATGTGGTGGGGGTTGTCCGAAGACTAATACTTCTATCAACGGATGGCCACACTAACAGGTCAGTAGAGGGGGAGATGCCAACAAACTAAGGGCATCTCCAACCGACCCCCTAAAGCCGGTTAGAGGAGTAAAAAAATTAGATTTACTTCTCTAAATCAAACCTAGCCGATCCTCTAAAACCTTTTTTTACTCCGAGCAGCCGTCGAGGGGTAAAAATACTTGCCCTCTTAGTCACCAAGTAAACCATCTCATCTCTTCACCCGCCTCACCGCAAATCGCAACCCACGCTACCCAATCCCCTCCCACATCACACTCTACCGCCCGCGTGCCGGCAACGATGGTTGGATCCGGCTGCCGCTACTCCCCGCCGCCCATCCGAAGCACTTGGCCGGCGGATCCATGCGACGACGTCTCCTCTTTCCGTGACGGCAACATGGACACCCCTGGCCCAATGATTGGAGGTTTGAGCAAAAGGGAGTGGAAGGAGCTGGCGGAAGAATCCGACTAGGTTTAAATTTCTAGCTAGAATTTTGAATTTCGTTTAAATTTATGTAAAATATTTAGAATTTGCACCAAATGTGGTTTAAGTATGTTTTATGTACTAGTTTGAATCCAATTCACAACAAATTTGTGTTAATATGCCTTTCCAATTTACGGTGCTCGCAGTAGTGGAGTCAAGGGCCGATGCAGTGCCTGCCATGAAGACAGCGGTCCAGCGGGGCGGCTCATGGTCGACCAGGGCTGGCTCATTGTTTGAGTAGCCCCCAAGCCATCAGTCATGCAGTAGGAGGATTGGCTCTGTATCTCCAAGCGATGACTCGCCATCAGAATAGACCAGGTGTCGCCGCCAGACACGGAGTTATCCGCGAGATCGACGCCCTGGGTGAAGCCAATGAAGACATGGTTCCGATCGGGTTGAACCCGGGCGGGTTGCGCCCGCCGAGCCGGCTCAACGATGTCGGTGCAGATGTCCGGCTAGGGTGCTGATTCACCGATCTTGCCAATGAAGACATGGATCTTGCCGAAGGGGACCCGGTACCCGTGCTCGATTGAGTCGGCCTCGGGGCCCCAGCCTGAATCGTCGAGGTAGAGCCTGTCACGGTGACTCTTGTTCATGCGTACTTGATGGAGTCGGCCTCGGGGCCCAAGCCTGAATCTTCTAAATAGAGCATGCCGCGGCGACTCTTGGTCATGCGGCTGATCGCATAGCCCTCGATCCCTGGGAGAGCTTCCTTCAAGAACTCAACACCACCGAGCGATAGCCCCATGGTGGGCGCCAACTGTTGTGGTTTTGTCACGGCAGATGTCCTCATGAAAGTACTTAGTCATGAGGCCATCGCCGCTAAGTAGTAGCTTGAACGGGGTTGATCAGAATTGAGAGACAAGGGTTTACCCAGATTCGGCCCCTCACGGTGGAGGTAAAGGCCTACTACTGCTTGATTGCTATTGATGATGATGATCTCGATTACAAGGGTGCGACTTGGCTAACCTAGTACTCGAGAGCTTGTAACTTAGTCTTTTTTTGCCCTTGGGGCTCCCCTTTATATACAAGTGGAGGCCCCGGGTGAAAGGATCTATATGGTTGACTAGAGGGGGGGTGAATAGGCAACTAACAATTTTTAGCTTTTCTTTAACAATTTAAACTTTGCATCAAAGTAGGTTGTCTAGATATGCAACTAGGTGAGCAACCTATATGATGCAACAAGGATAGGAACACAAGCAAGCAAGAGATATGAAACAAATAAGCTTGCTCAAGTAAAGGCACGAGATAACCAAGAGTGGAGACGGTGGAGACGAGGATGTGTTGCCGAAGTTCCTTCCCTTTGAGAGGAAGTACGTCTCCGTTGGAGCGGTGTGGAGGCACAATGCTCCCCAAGAAGCCACTAGGGCCACCGTATTCTCCTCACGCCCTCACACAATGCGAGATGCCGTGATTCCACTATGGGTGCCCTTAAAGGCGGCAACCGAACCTTTACAAACAAGGTTGGGGCTCTCTCCACAACTTAATTGGAGGCTCCCAACAAAACCACGAAGCTTCACCACAATGGAATATGGCTTCGAGGTGACCTCAACCGTCTAGGGTGCTCAAACACCCAAGAGTAACAAAATCCACACAAGAAAGTATGGGGGAAGCAAATATCCTTTGGTGGAAGTGTAGATCTAGGTCTCCTCCTTCAATCCCTAGCAAATCAACAAGTTTGAGTGGCTAGAGAGAGAGATCGGGCAAGAGAGCTTGGTGTGCATTAATGGTGGAGTGAGAGAGGTCAAAGGTGGGAGTGGTAGGTGGGAGAAGCTCCCTTATATAGCAACCCTAAATTCCAGCCGTTACTGCGTTTTTTGTACTGCAGCGGTACAACCGGTCCTCGTCCCGGTACAACCGGGACTCACGGTGTATCTGCAGAACCCTACCAAGCGGTACAACCGGACCTATAGGCGATAGTACCGGCTAAGAAAAATAACCGGACTAACCACCTAGCCACCGCACAACCACCGCATCAAAACAGGAGCTTGACTGGCACTTGGGCGGTGCCTGGCCGGAACAACCACATGGCCTTGAGCTCTTGAGCGGCTAAGTTCAGAGCGGAAGAACCGCTCGGAACACCGGTGGTACCGGTCATTGAGGAACGACCGGACCAACCGGGCCACTACCGCCCAAGAACCGCATCAAACCAGAAGCGCGAGCGGTACTTGAGCGGTGTATGGCCGGAACCACCGTCCTAGCTTTTTCAGAGCCTGGTGGCGGTACCACCGCCCGGAGGCAGCGGTACAACCGCTCGAGCAAAGCTGATGAGCGACAAGATCCAGCGGTACAACCGCTCCAGAGAGCGGTACAACTGCTGGGCAGAAACAGTGAGCAGGAATAGATAAGGGAAGATACAAGGAAAACTCTCTCTCTCTCACACCTGATAAAGACAAAGGAGGGGTGATGAAGGTGTACGTGAAAAGATTCCCCCAGTCCTTTCTAACGAGGATTCCCTCTTGATAGTACGGGTTCCCTACGACCAAAGAGATAAAAACATAGGGGACACCGTCTTCGATCTTTTCCTACAAGAGAGAATAGCAATCCGATGTAGGCTTAAGCATCGAGAACCTGAAACATATAGCACACGATTAGACCACAAAGGGTTGTCATCATCATCCAAAACATAAAGTAGGGAAATGCTCTTTCAATCTCCCCCTTTTTGGTGGATGATGACAACAACACGATTTGCAAGAGATAAGTCAATGAAATCTAGACAGAACTCCCCCTGAATGTGTACCCCAACAGGAACTAGCTGTTAGAAAGCATGGGCACACTTTCAGGACTAGACTCCCCCTAGATTTTATAGACTCACCACTCTGAGCACGAAAAGGAGAGACAATATAATACTTAGAGGTAATAATAACGATAATGACCGAAGAACGGAAAGGTAAAAGGAGTAACATAAGTCTCTCACACAGCAAGGAACGAAACAAGTCCACGAACAAAGACCAACACTAAACACGAGAAAAAACAAAACCCAAAGCAAGACCCCGAGACCTATAGAACCCTCTCCCCCTTTGGCATCAAGACACCAAAAAAGAAAAGAGCGAAGCTAGCGTCCCAAAGCTCAGGCGTCCTCCTCTGACTCCTCGGTCGCATCTGGATCCTCATCATCAGAGTCGTCATCGTCGTCGTGATTAGATTCCTCCATGGCATTGTCAGCTACTGCAAGCGAGGAGGATGGCTGGTGAGGGGCTTCATCATCAGTCCAGGTGCTATGGGTAGAGATCCAACGCTCCTCTGGGGTGATGCTCTTCTCAGAGCCAATCTGAACCGGTATGTTGAGGTGCTTCATCATTGCAATTTGGCGACGCCGTGCAAGCTTCTCATTGACATGTGCCTCATACATCCTCTTCTGGATGTCAGCCTGGAGACAAAAGGTCTTCTTGACCTTGGCAGTAAGTTTGGCCACCCACGAAGGCTTGGCCCCTGGCTCCAGCTCAAAGTCCTCATCGTCAGAAGTAGCATAGACATCCTCAGGAGCATTTTCAGGGAAGCGAGGCTCGGCATGCTTCTTCTTCTTAAGGAGCTTGACCTCATGAACAGTGAGGTTGTCTGGAGAAGTGAGGAGCTCTCCAGGACGACGAACAGCCCACACAGAGTTCAGAAAGCACATGACAAATGGGGCGTAGATTGGGACTTTACGGTAGATGACCATGTTGTACATCTCATGCCACATCCAATTTGACACATCAAACGCTGCCCCTGTCCCCACCATGGTCTTCATAGCAACCATCAAATCAACCAGATAGCCATGAATCTCATCTTGATTGCCCATCTTGGGCAAGAGCACATTGCGGAACACTCGGTGCATGATGTCATAGACCTTCTCCAAATCCTTGGATTCTCCAATAATGCCACGGCCCCGAATGTACAGAGGGGCAAGCTTCTCCTTAAGCATGGACTCAGGAAAATCATGAGGACGAATGCCACCCCTTCCTTCCAGACCGGTATCCTCGTACCCAATAGCATTGCAGAAGGCCCTCCAGGGAACATGAAACAATTCATCACGACACATGAAGGTGAGAGTGCGCACATCATCTTCCCCAAAATGAACCGTGGCATAGAACTGATGGATGAGTTGAACATCAAAGTCACAGTTGACTGACATGAGCTTGACAAGATCAAACTCCTCGCAGAGAGCTAGCGCCTCACCAAAATACTCCAAGTTGTTTCTCCAATGGTCAAGATCAATTGTCCACTGCTTGGCATATCTGTTCTTGTTGTGCTCAAAGAGTTCATGAACAATCCGCACTTGCATCTCATTCCGGAACTGAACAGTGGTCCACCGGGGAGCAATAGGAACCTCATACGGATTCTTTGATCGGAAGGCTTCCCAATCCTTGGCTTTCCAACGATGCAACGGCATAACCACACGTTGCTTAGCAGCTGCAGACTTTTCACGGTGAGTGGGCTTCGTGGGAATCACAACTTCTTCTTCATCATCAGACACAACCGGGCGCAAGGTCCTTCGTGCCCTCTTCTTGGTCTTGCGAGGAGCAGAGCGAGAACTAGAGCCACCTGAACACACACACGAAAAGAACACACAAAAACCCAACAAGGATGAGAGGATTGCACCCACTAGCAGAAAAGGAACAAGTTGCAACAACAGAGAAGATAGAACAGTGCTTTGTGGTTGATATACTCCGGTTATACCGGATCTTCCGCCGGTAGTATCGCTCTAGCGGTTGTACCGCCCGCAGGGGCGGTAGAACCGCTGACAGTGGCACTACCAGGGAAGATAAATCTAACCGAGGCATACGAATCACACAAGTAATATTCCAAATTCTAAGTGCTGCAAACAAGACAGGAGGCTAACAAGGATCTCTTCTAAACCAAAGATCGAACACTAAACGCGGAACTTTGAGTAATGCCCTAGACAAGGAAGAAGCCTAGAAAGAACTAGAAGTAAAGAACACGAGGCATTACCACCATCCATGAGAAGAGATCGGGAGGCCTCCACGGAGAGAATCCATGGAGAGCCAAGGATCCGAAGCGCGAGACGCACTCCGGGGCAGGGGTAGAGATGGCCGGCGGCTAGGGCAAGAGAAGAGGAACGAGGACGAAGGGAAAAAGACAACCCTTCAGCCCCGTCGGGTATATATAGGCCCGTAGACACGCCCCAGTAGAACCGCTTAGGGGAGCGGTTGTACCGCTCGTCAGGTACAGACCGGTGGTTAGAGACAGTACTTCCGGTGCCAGGGAGGCAGCGGTAGTACCGCTTGACGTCAACCGGTAGTACCGGACGTAGGTTACCGTGGGTTTGAGCGGTGGAACCGCCCAAGCACAGAACGGAGACCCAACGGGACGGCACAACCCGGTACCGGCGGTAGAACCGCCCGTGATACCGGTTGTACCGCCCGACCACCTATGCCCAAGCCAAGATCAAATGAGTGCAATCTGAAGGGAGGAGGAAGGGGCACAAACAGGAGAGAAGCAACACCCTAGGAGAACCCAACACAAAAAGCAAAGACAGCACAAAGAGAAAACACCACGAGAACAACAAGGCTAACTCCAACCTCCTGAAGAGAGGACGGTGGCCGAGGCCACCTATGTTTGAGTCAATTGGTATGGCACCGCGAAGAATTATCCTTGGGTCCATGACCAAAACTCGTCTTTGAAGCACAAGTACCATCAAACATGGCTAATGTGAAAGACTTGATTGATTTATGCATAATGGGGGGAGGGAGAGTTCATTGAGAGAACATCACTCCCCCTATGTCCATGCCTGCATCTAAATAGGACAACACGTTGAGTATGGTGGGGTGTGCAAGGGTTCAAGCAACATTGCTCGAATCGATGATATTTAGCTCATGCCTTAACTCGCGAAATCTTGCTTCATCCAAGGGCTTCGTGAAGATGTCTGCAAGGTTATCATGAGTGTTGACGTAGTTGAGCTCGATCTCTCCTCGCCTAATGTGATCCCGGATGAAGTGATACCGGATCTCAATATGCTTCTTCTTGAAGTGTTGCACCGGGTTGAGAGAGATCTTGATGGCACTTTCATTGTCACACCAAAGAGGCACTTTGTCACAAGTGACACCGTAATCCTTTAAAGTTTGCCTCATCCATAAGAGTTGTGCACAACAACTACCGGCCGCTACATACTCCGCTTCGGTGGACGAGAGAGACACACAACTTTGCTTTTTGGAAGACCAACTTACCAAAGAGCAACCAAGGAATTGGCACCCTCCGGAAGTGGACTTCCTATCCACTTTGTCTCCCGCCCAATCGGAATTCGAGTACCCTACAAGCTTGAAGTTTGATCCTCTTGGGTACCATAAGCCAAAGTTTGGGGTATGAGCCAAATATCGAAAGATTCGTTTGACCGCCACATAGTGACTTTCCTTAGGTGCGGCTTGAAACCGTGCACAAATTCCCACACTCAACATGATGTCCGGTCTAGATGCACAAAGGTAAAGGAAGGATCCAATCATGGAACGATATACCTTTTGATCCACCACTTTACCATTGGGATCTAAGTCAAGTTGGCACTTGGTGGGCATTGGAGTGGAAGCCGGCTTGACGTCACTTAGCTTGAATCTCTTGAGCATGTCTTGAGTGTATTTGGATTGATTGATGAAGGTTCCTTCTCTTCTTTGCTTCACTTCGAACCCTAGAAAGAACTTCAACTCTCCCATGGAGGACATCTCGAACTTTGAGGTCATGAGAGCGGCAAATTCCTCATTGAAAGCTTTGTTAGGAGAACCAAAGATAATGTCATCAACATATAATTGGCACACAAACAACTCCCCTTTCACCTTCTTAGTAAAAAGAGTGGGGTCGATTAGCCCAACTTCAAAACCACGGTCTTGTAACAACTCGGTAAGGTGGTTGTCGGATTTCGGGTTCCGGCAGACCCTTGAGGTTCGAACACTGGGGTGTGCGCGGAGATTTCACCTTCTACCTACCTGCACCCCTCCGCCATGCTAGGATCAGAACTACGGGAAGAACGGCACAAGAGACACAGGGTTTATACTGGTTTGGGCCACCGTTGTGGTGTAATACCCTACTCCAGTTTGTGGTGGGTGGATTGCCTCTTAGGCTGATGATGATGAACAGTACAAGGAAGAACAGCCTCGCGAGGGTCTGCTCTTGGCTGGGGCAATGAACTGCTGGGAGGAGTTCAGCCACCTTTCTCTCTCTCTTTCTAACCAGTCGACCCCTAGAGACACTTCGACGCGACCGAACCCACCCCCTTGCTACGTGGGTGGCTGGTCCTATTTATAGAGGCCCTGGTCCTCTTCCCAAATATTGAGCAGGAAGGGAGCCAACAATGACGGGCTAATTTGAAGGGGGACAGCAAGTATCAGCTATCCTGACAAAAGTAGTCTTCGCCTGTGCAAAGCTCTGGTGATGACGCCGTCTTGGGCTCCACGGTGACCTCCTTCTCGTAGTCCTCCTAGTCTTGGTCTCGTTGCACCGAAACGGCAACCTTTGCCTGATGCCTCAGTACTCTGCGGCTGCGCTTGCCCCCTTTGCACCAAAGAGGAAAGGAGGACGCTGCGCGGGCTGGCACCCGCCTGGCGCCCTGAGTCGTCATGGCTTGCGTCACGGGCACCTCGCGAGGTACCCCGCCTTGATCTCTTCGCCTCCTCGTGAGCCAGCCTGACGAGGCCGTGCCTGAGGAGGCTCCGCGTCGTCCGCCCCGCGAGGCTTGGCCCCTCGCGAGGGTCTTGAGTTTGTGTTGGTGAAGATGGGCCGTGCTGGGCCCCCTTTTGAGCCACGCCGCAGGCCGTAGGCAGGCAAGTCTGGGGACCCCCGTTCCCAAAACGCCGACAGTAGCCCCCGGGCCCAAGGCACGCCCGGACTTGGCCGTGTAGGGAGGCGGAAGGGCAAGAGCAAAGCGCCGCGGGCCCTAACAGCCTGCGGCCTTAGGCGCCGCACGGCGGTTGATTGGACGTGGGCGGCACTGTTCCCCCACGCCCTCCTTATCTTGCGCCATGCTAGGCGGACCCATAGTCGTACACAGCCGTTCCCCTTTTATCGCTCGAGCGCCCCCTGTCCTTCCTCCGCTCGAACCCTGGTTTCTGTTTTCAATTCAATCTCGAATCCTCCCCCCCCTTCCTATCGCCATGGCCCCGACAAAGAAGGGAAGAGGGAAGGAACCCGCATCTCCGCCTTGCCCGCCGGCGTTGGCGGCCCCCGCCGAGGGCTTGGGCAAGGTCAGCTTGGCTCTGGCCACCATCTTCAATGAATGCGGGAGGACGACGGCCTGGCCCGCGTCCCACTTCTCCATCGACAGGATAGCTACCGAGGTCCCATATTTTGCCGACACCCTGTGGGCTGGTCTGGTTCCCCCCTTTTCTGATTTCTTCAATGTCGTGCTCTCCCACTATCAGATCCACATGATGCATCTGAGTCCTGGATCCATCACCCTCCTTTCGGTCTTCGCCTTTGTTTGCGAAGCCATGGTGGGCATCCCTCTTTCGGTTGCCTTGCTGCGGCACTTCTTCTCGCTGCATCTTGTCGACCCTACCCAATGCTGGGCATGCGTGAGCTTCGTTGCCGCGTCTGAGACTGCGGCCTCTGGGATTGACTTCAAGCTCCCCCTGCCCGCGTTTGGGTTCCGCGAGCGGTGGCTGTATGTGGACGCAGGGATGCCCAGCCCCCTGCTATCGGAGCCGACCTCGCCTGCTGTCCCCAATTCAGGCTAGGGCCGGGAGACGCTCGAGAGCCCCCGGCTCGTATTCGTCTGGCGCCGCTTCGTGCTCTTGAGGTCGCTTGGCGTGACAGCGCCCAAGGTGGTGAAGGAGTTTCTGCTATGCCGTGTTGCTCCTCTTCAACGCCACTCTCGCCGGATGTGGGCCTTCCGCGGGCGCGAGCATAGTATGAGGCTCCAGGAGGAGGACCTGGCTCCTGAGGTGCTGAAGACGGCGCTCTTGACCCTGGCTGGGGACCCCAACCCCGGCAGCGTCCGGCAGGGAGGGGCCTTGCTGTACCTCTGCCAGAGCAGGGTCGACTTTGTGAAGCAGATGCCTGCCTTTGATGAGTGGGGGCTGCGCCCTGCCGGCCTCCAGGGACCTCGTGAGAATCCAGTGATGGTGACTGCCCTTCCAATCGGCCTAGGCGACTCGTCCTCGAGTGGCGGAGCAGGGAGGCACGAGGCGCCAGAGGCCGAGGGGGCTTCCGGCGTGGTGACAGTGCCGGGCGAGGCTCATGAGGAAGCAGTTATCAGGGCCCGCACCGCCGAGGCTAAGGGTGACAAACAGCTGCCCTCTGCGCCTGCGACTGGGGCCCCTAAGGCTCTAGCTGCTTCTCTTGGGGAGGCGATTGGCGGCGCACATCAGGCAGGCGCCCCTGACGCTGATCGTCTTGACGCTCCATCTTCGTCGCAGGTCGATCACTACGCCCGACTCCTAGGCCGCTTCCGCGTGGACTTTGGGGCTCTCCGGAAGAAAAGGGAGGCCCTGGGCAACGATCGCCCTTGTCGCTTGCTGAAGCGCAGAAAGTACTTCGCCACTGATGAGTAAGCCTTCTCCTTTCCCTGCTCCTGATCCTTCTGTTGCTCTTACTGACCCTTGCTCTGCAGGCCCCTTCCAGCCGAGCTTGCTGAGATGGCTGAGGAGCCGTCCCCCTTGGCTTCGCCCCCTCCACTGTCCTCGAGCGCTCCGAGCAGCGGAACCCTTGTGGTGAGGGTGATCGAAGAGGTGAACCATCCCGAGGCGTATCATGGCCCTGCGCACCTCGCGATCCTCCTTCGCGAGCCTTCTCGTGGCGTAGCCAGCCTGCCGTGGGATTCCCGCCTGGTTGTAGACTGCGATTGGCTGAGGCGCCTCCTGCGCTCTTCTCCCGGGTTCGGGCTGGCCCCAGGCCGGGCTTCTGATGCGGCATGCCGCCGTCGCGAGGGTGCCAGCCCCCAGCCCCCAGCCCGTAGGGGGGGCTGACTTGCAGCCCCCGGCGCTTCCTTGGGGCAGATGATGGTGTGGAAGACGTGCTTGAGCGTGCTCGGGAGCGTCGCGCTCTACCCCAAGGATTCCTTCGAAGGGCGACTGACGCAGTGAGCCTGCTTGGCGAGGAGCTTGCTGATGAAGACGCGCGCCTTGAGGCCAAGGGCCTGCACCTGGCTGCAGAGAGGCGCGAGATGGAGGGCGCCATCGCCCTTGCGCGCCGTCAGCGCGACCTTGATGAAGCGGAGGCCATGGCGTCGTTGGTGGCCTCTAGAGAGGCCCTGTCTCGGGCTGTTGAGGAAGCTCGGGAGACTGACCGGCGACGAATGGCTGCGGAGGAGCGGGCTCGGGAGCTCCTGGCCTGGTGCCACTCGCTGGAGGAGCAGGTGGAGCTGCGCGAGGCAGCCCTCGCGTCGATAAGGGTGGCCTCTGGCGACTCGGCGGAGCTCCAGAAGCGTGAGGAGGCGCTGACGCTGGAAGCCGCCGAACGTACCCGCGAGTATGAGCGTCTGGAGACGAGGGAGCGCTTGGTGACGCAGGCGGAGGACGATGTCGCTGCACAGGAAGCCCGTGTCCTGGAGGAGGTCGGACGTCGGGTGGCGA
Organism: Triticum urartu; assembly: GCF_056163025.1. Taxonomy (NCBI): domain Eukaryota; kingdom Viridiplantae; phylum Streptophyta; class Magnoliopsida; order Poales; family Poaceae; genus Triticum; species Triticum urartu. The sequence goes on along the minus strand of NC_141877.1, from coordinate 415,907,295 downwards.
TGGCGCATTTGAACCTCGAGCACGAGTTCGAGGAGAAGCTGGGGTTGATCCGGGCCGAAGCCGAAGGCAGGACTGCTGCCCTGAGGGCCAAGCTGGAGGAGGTGACGCGGCGGGCCGATGCTTCCCGGGCCGCCCTTGTGGTGGTGCAAGGTGAGCTAACCACCTCCCAGGCCGAGGTGCTCCTTCTTCGCCAGCGGGTGGAGGAGGCTGAGGCCGTCGCGCGCCAGAATGCGGATGAGATACGTCAGCGGCGGCTCCTGGAGCATGAGCATGACCCCATGCTCACCACGCTCCGGGAGAGGGCCAACGCGGCCTTGGGCAACATCTGTGAGGAGACCGTCGGTGAGCCGCATGCGGTCAACTACGCGGGCAATCTTCAATTATTCACTGACATGGTGACGCAGCTGGAGGCATGGTCGATCAGGGCTGACAGGTTGGTGGAGGAGAGGAGCCGCGCCCTGCTCAGGCGCGCCTTTTCTCGCGTCTTCAGCCATCTCCGGAGCATGGATCCCCACTTCGATTTCTACGCCGCCATCGTCCCGGTCCCTCAGCCGTCCGAGGCGAGCTGGCGCACTGGGTGGAAGACAATGTGGAGGCTCTTATCAGGGCCTTCGCCTCGGACAACGACGACGCGATCGTGGCGGCCGACGAGGGCGGCGTGATGGGCGGTCCTGACGCCGCCGGTGGCAACGCGGACAGCGATGGCGAGTTCAGTGACGCCAGCAACGGCCCCGGTGGTGCTCCTGAGGACGCATTGGGAGATTCATCCGACTGATTGTGCTTCGTTCCTGCTTACCCTGCATGAATAGAACTCAGGTTTTGGCCTGATAGCTGTGAGAGCATTTTGGAGGGGGAGCCCCTCATGTAAAACTTGTGTTTGTCGTATCAGTAGGAGCTACATTACCCATGCGCCCGCGCCAGGTGGTTGGCTTAAGCAACACGTTGGTCGGCTAATTTATCTTTGTCCCGTGCTGGCCCTGGGGCAGCCCGTAGGAGGCTATGGTGCCCTGAGTGTTTCCTGATTGAATCCGTTGGACCTGCAGTAAGACGCCCTCCTGAGAGGACGCGGCGACGGAAGTCTGGGCTGCGCGCAAGCTAGGCCTGACCCGGCTCACGAAGGGCTCACGAGGGGAGGCAGCTGAGGCGAAGTAGTAACCGAAACGCGAGAAATTGCTCGAACGAGACTAAGCACCCCTTCCCCGAACACACGCAAATCTCAAATTCAAATCCAACTTGAAACCAGCGGGGAAAGCGACAACCAAAGGGAAAAGTCAACAAAAGCAAACAAAATGCCGCGTCCGGCATCTAGTCTAGTCTTGGACGTCTTCTCACCAGCGCGGAGCTAAGTGCTGCCACTGGGCGTGGGAGGGAGCCCCAGGGCCTGAGGCCGGCACCCCTGAGACTCCGGGGCGTGTACAGCCCCACTCATTATTACGTGAGAGTGTCACGGGGCAGCGAGCTTCACAGGCACTGGGCCTTCTTCACAGGTACTGGCCTTGCTTCATATCATCAGATGAGGGGCCCGCCTTGCGCCACACTCTAGTGCCATCAGCAACGACCGGAAATTAGGACGCCGCCCGATGGGGTAGAGCGGTCGCCACCGGTTCCCCCGACGACCAGGGTCCTCCGCCGGGGGCAGGCCCTGGGGCACCTCCCCAGCGGAGGGCCTACCTCTTGAGAACGCCGCGGTGGTGATGTCGGATCCCTGCCCCTCTCCTGCAGCCCCCTGCGCCCTCCTCCCGAGGGGTAGGAGACTGTGGGAGCGGGGCAGCTGCTCGCTGCAGCGACCTACACCTCCTGCGACCCATGGTTAGCGTATACCTGCTCCTGAAGAATCAGCGGTACCCGATAATCGTTGCCTCCCGCGTGGCCAGTGGGACCGTCCCGGGGCTCCTGGAAAGGCTCAGCTTCTGGTGCCTCGTCCCCCCAGCTTGGGCTGAGGAGCGAGCCTTGTCCGTTCTCGTGAGGGTGTCCTTGGTCCATCATGAGGGCACGTATTCCTCCGGCGCCGTCATCCCGAATGCCACGCCGTAATGCCCCGCATGCCACGTGGTCCTGCCTGACGCGCCCACCGTGGGATGGCAGCGCGGCCGCGCACTGGGGCCACGGGTCGCGTTGAGTCCTTCTTCTTCGCGGACTGGGGGCGGGGGCAGCGCCGCCGCCAGTCCGGCGCTGACAGCTTCGCTGGCGTCGGAGTAGCCTTGGAGCCCGCGGGCGTGCGTGGAGCCCCCGCGCGGGTCGCCCTGGGCTTGAGATGTGAGCTGGGTGGAGAAGGGGTGAGCCCCCGAGGCGGCGAAACCCAGGAGCTCTCCCACTCGCTCCAGCAGCACGTCGTGGCCGCCCTCCAGCAGTCTGCACTGCAGCAGCTCTCGGGCCACCGTGAGCGCGGCCCTCGAGTTCGCCTGCTCCCGGCGGGTGTACGGTGTCGTGGCCGTGGCATGATTGGAGGCCCTTGCTGCCGACCGCGCCTGCCGCGGTGTAAGAGCTGTCGAAGCCTGTCCGCGTCACCCGCGGCCCGCAGCGCCCTGCGGACCGCGAGCTGCCTGGGGCACGGGGTCGCCTGAGGCGAGCGGCTCTGCGCGGGCGGGCCACGCAGCCCATGGGTCTGGGTTGCCCTCCTGGTCGCCGGGCATGGTGATGACAACACGACGGGGCACGGAGCGGTGGAAGACGAATTCCGGCGCACCCCTACCTGGCGCGCCAAATGTCGGATTTCGGGTTCCGGCAGACCCTTGAGGTTCGAACACTAGGGTGCGCGCGGAGATTTCACCTTCTACCTACCTGCACCCCTTCGCCATGCTAGGATCAGAACTACGGGAAGAACAGCACAAGAGACACAGGGTTTATACTGGTTCGGGCCACCGTTGTGGTGTAATACCCTACTCCAGTTTGTGGTGGGTGGATTGCCTCTTGGGCTGATGATGATGAACAGTACAAGGAAGAACAGCCTCGCGAGGGTCTGCTCTTGGCTGGGGCAATGAACTGCTGGGAGGAGTTCAGCCACCTTTCTCTCTCTCTTTCTAACCAGTCGACCCCTAGAGACACTTCGACGCGACCGAACCCACCCCCTTGCTACGTGGGTGGCTGGTCCTATTTATAGAGGCCCTGGTCCTCTTCCCAAATATTGAGCGGGAAGGAAGCCAACAATGGCGGGCTAATTTGAAGGGGGACAGCAAGTATCAGCTATCCTGACAAAAGTAGTCTTCGCCTGTGCAAAGCTCTGGTGATGACGCCATCTTGGGCTCCACGGTGACCTCCGTCTCGTAGTCCTCCTGGTCTTGGTCTCGTTGCACCGAAACGGCAACCTTTGCCTGATGCCTCGGTACTCCGCGGCTGCGCTTGCCCCCTTTGCACCAAAGAGGAAAGGAGGACGTTGCGCGGGCTGGCACCCGCCTGGCGCCCTGAGTCGTCATGGCTTGCGTCACGGGCACCTCGTGAGGTACCCCGCCTTGATCTCTTCGCCTCCTCGTGAGCTAGCCTGACGAGGCCGTGCCTGAGGAGGCTCCGCGTCGTCCACCCCGCGAGGCTTGGCCCCTCGCGAGGGTCTTGAGTTTGTGTTGGTGAAGATGGGCCGTGCTGGGCCCCCTTTTGAGCCACGCCGCAGGCCGCAGGCAGGCAAGTCTGGGGACCCCCATTCCCAGAACGCCGACAGTGGTCATACCACGCACGTGGGGCTTGTTTAAGACCATAGAGTGCCTTATCGAGTTGATACACATGATCGGGAAAGTAGGGATCCTCGAACCCGGGGGGTTGCTTGACGTAAACCAATTCATTAATGGGACCATTAAGGAAATCACTCTTCACATCCATTTGTTGTAACTTAAAGTTATGATGAGAAGCATATGCAATCAACATGCGAATGGATTCAAGACGAGCAACGGGAGCAAAGGTTTCACCGTAGTCGATACCCTCGACTTGGGAGTAGCCTTGTGCTACCAAACGAGCCTTGTTGCGAATGATAATCCCATGGGCATCTTGCTTGTTCTTGAATATCCACTTGGTTCCAATGACATTGTGGTTCCCCGTTGGCCTTGGCACCAATCTCCACACTTTGTTGCGCTCGAAGTTGTTGAGTTCTTCGTGCATGGCATTGAGCCAATCCGGATCTTCTAGCGCCTCATAGACCTTGTGGGGTTCCACACAAGAGACAAACACGTGATGCTCACAATAATTTGCTAATTGTCTACGAGTGCTTACCCCCTTTCTTAAGCTTCCAAGCACATTCGTCATGAGATGATCCTTGGTGGAGAGCTTGGAAGCAACCTTGGCGGCACGACGCTCTAATTCCTCCTCGGTGGTGAGTTGAGGAGCGGTTACTTGATCATCTTGAGCGCCGTCATGAACTTGTTCTTGATCTTCAACTTGCTCGGGGGAGAGAACTTGACCTTGGGCATCACTTGGTGTGTCAACACCGTCTTGAGTATGATCTTGCCCTTGGTCTTGTCCATGAGGTTGAGGGCCTTCACTTTGTTCTTCGGAAGCATGTGGGCCTTGGATTGGTGATGGCTCCACTTGAGTGGAGCATTGTCCTTCTCCTTCGGCCACAAGGGGTTCCTCAATGGGTAGAATGAAACCAACACCCATTCTTCTTATGTCTTGAGGAGGAATTTCATCACCTACATCACAAGTGCCACTTTGCTCCACTTGGGAGCCGTTATTCTCATCAAACTCCACGTTACACATTTCCTCAATAAGTCCCGTGGATTTATTGAGGACACGGTAAGCATGAGAGTTTGTAGCATAACCAACAAATATGCCCTCATAAGCTCTAGCCTCAAATTTAGACAACCGAACACCTTTCTTGAGAATGAAACACTTACACCCGAATACCCGGAAGTACTTGAGGTAGGGCTTGTTACCGGTGAGTATCTCATATGGAGTCTTGTTCAAGCCCTTGCGGAGGTAGAGCCGATTGGATGCATGACACGCGGTGTTGATGGCTTCGGCCCAAAAGTTGTACGGAGAGTTGAACTCCACCATCATGGTCCTTGCCGCATCCATCAACGTCCGGTTCTTCCTCTCCGCAACACCGTTTTGTTGAGGGGTGTATGGTGCGGAATATTGATGCTTGATTCCCTCATCACTAAGAAACTCATCCAAGGTGTAGTTCTTGAACTCGGTGCCGTTGTGACTTCTTATTGTCAAGATCTTTGCATTGTGTTGACGTTGTGCTTCATTTGCAAAGTCAATGACGATTTGTTGGGTCTCACTCTTCCTCTTGAAGAAATACACCCACGTGTACCTTGAGTAGTCGTCCAAATCACCAAGCAATACTTCCTACCTCCAAGACTATTGAAGGATGGGGGCCAAAAAGATCCATGTGAAGGAGCTCCAAGGGCCTCTTTGAATAAATGATAGTCGTGGGAGGGTGAGCCTTCTCATGTAGCTTTCCTTCGATACATGCACTGCAAGCACGATCTTTAACAAAACTAACATTCGTTAGTCCACGGACATGGTCCCCCTTGAGAAGACTTTGCAAAGATCTCATATTGACATGGGCTAAACGGCGATGCCAAAGCCATCCCACATCAACTTTAGCCATTAGGCATGTCGCGGTCTTAGTGGGTCGCTCCGAAAAGTTAATCACATATAGACCGTTCTCGACATGCCCAACAAAAGCTACTTTAAGAGTCTTGATCCACAAGAGGGCCAAGGTATCGGTATCAAAGAAAGTGGCAAAGCCCATGATTGCAAGTTGACAAACGGAAAGTAAATTGTATGCAAGGGACTCAACAAGCATGACCTTCTCGATCGTGAGATCATGAGAGATGACCACCTTGCCAAGTCCCAATACCTTAGAGGATGAGGCGTCACCCCACTCGACATTGGTGGGCATAGATGGAACTTTGTGCACGTCCACCACCAAGTCCTTGCTTCCGGTCATATGATTTGTGGCTCCGCTATTGAGCAACCATGATCCACCACCGGAAGCAAACACCTACAAGAGATCAATGCTTGGTTTTAGGTACCCATTTTGTAATGGGTCCTTTGATGTTAGTAACAAGGGTCTTAGGAACCAAATAGACCATTCAATGTACTCATGAAGAGAACCAACAAATTTGGCATAAACATGCCCATCACTAGCACGGCATAACACATAAGAAGGATTAAAATCGCCGGCTTTGTTGGGAGGAGTGACATTGCCCTTCTTGACATTGTTCTTCTTCTCCCCGGGGACACTCTCTCCCTCCCTCACAAAGGTTTGCATGAGGGGATGAGGTCGTTTGGTCTTGTCATTCTTCTTCTTGTTCTTGGAGTCGGGCACGTGCCCAACCCCTTCCTTGGCCACACCTCCCTTTTGGTTGATCAAGAGATCGTTGAGGTTCTTCTTGCCTTGTATGCAAGTCGCAAGACCTCTCTCAAGTTGCTCCTTCAACTTAGCATTTTCCTCAACAAGATGTATATGCTCACAACATGGGTTAGTAGCATTTGCATTATCAATTAAAACCATATGAGGAAAAGTTGCTTTCTCCTTAGTTAGCTTCACTTGGAGTTGATCATGAGACTCCTTGAGACTAGCGTGAATACCCTTCAAGGCCTTGTGGGCCTTGTCAAGTATATCAAACTCCTCTTTGAGTCTAGCAAGATCAACCCCGAGTTTGGCCTTCTCGGAATTTAGCACACGAGAAACAATGAGGACATGATCATAATCTTTCTCTAACTTAGCATGATCAACGTTGTGTGACTCCTCAAGAGCCAAACAAAGACCACGCTCTTCCTCAAGAGCATTGGAAAGATCCGAAATTTCATCGGCATAGTCATGACTATGCCCTTCCATCTTAGAGATGGTGTCTTCGTGAGCCTCGATCATGTCATTGGCCTCACCAAGTTGTTCCAAGAGAGCAACACAAGTGCTTCTTGGATTTTCCCTTGAGTTTGCCCATAAAGGCCTCAAACTCGTTAGCCTTCACATTAGCTCCCTCAAGTTCATTAATGCTATCCGTTGGGGAAGGATGATTAATGATGGTAGTTTTGATGTTGGAGGTTACCTTGTTGGTGGCTTTATCCATGAGGCACTTGGCGGTGATGCTCTCGTTGGGTGAGTCGAAGAGAGACACCCGTGACGTTGTTGCAATGGCAACGGAGGCCATGGCAACCGACTCATCATCTTCATCATCGTCATCATCCTCATTGTACTCTTCTTGCACAAACAAAGCCTTGGGAGGAGTCTTCTTGGTGAAGTTGTTCTTGTTGGGGAACGACTTGGCCTTGTCCTTTAGGATGAGTTTGCCACCATTGTCTTCCCTCTTCTCATACGGGCATTCCGCAATGAAATGACTCACGTTGCCGCAGTTGTAGCAAGTCCTTACACATTGCTTGCCCCTTGTGCCACTCAAGTTGTTTTTGCTAAAGTTGGGCCTCGAGTTTTTCTTGCTCCAAAATTGCCTTGAAGCAAGTGCCATGTGTTCATGATATGCATACTTCGTATCTTCGGGGTTGCTTTCCTCTTCTTCTTCCGCGGTGAGCTTGGCCTTCAAAGCAAGGTTAGGCTTCTTTACCCGTTGAGAACGAAGCACCGCATTGTCGGCAGTCTTGTCCAAAATGTTCATGGCCACAAACTCATCCAACACTTCGCTTGAGGTCAAAGTGTGGAAGTCCGGTCTTTGACGAATGACGGAGGACATGGCCTTGTGGTAGGGCATCATTGCCTTGAGGAATTTGCGCTTGATCCAATTGTCATCCGTGTCCTTGCTCCCGTTATCTCGTAGTGAGACCGCGAGTTTGCTTACTCTCCGATAAAGCTCACGAGGTTCTTCATCTTCCTTCATTGCAAACTCATCGGCCTCATCTTGTACCACTTCATAGTTGGAGCGTTGAATGCTTGCGCTTCCCCGGTAGAGAGACATGACACAATGCCATGAATCTTTGGCCAAGGCGAAGGGACGAAGATGAGGTAGGTCTTCGGGTGGAATTGCATCTTGAATGATGAAGAGAGCATTCTCATTGAATTGATTGTCCGCGGCTTCTCGAGGAGTGAAGTTTCTTGGATCATGTGGATAGAAACCTTCTTCAATGATTCTCCAAAGGTTAGTGTTCACATGATTTAAATGACGTTTAAAGCGGTAAACCCAAGAATCAAAATCCTCATTTTTCACAATCTTAGGGGGAGGACCGGCATGATTCAAATGAGTGGAAGGAACCGGTCCACCATAAACAAGTGGTGGTTCCACATGGGCAAAGATGCCGGTGCCATTCTTGCCACTAGAAGAAGGAGCCTTTTCACTACTAGCTTCCCCCTTGTCGGGGATAGCATCCGACACCTTGTTGGCGGGATCACCCACTTTCAACGGTGCGGTGGATAGTTTAAGCCCCTCAAGAAATTTAGTAAACATGCTTTCAACTTCGGTCGTCATGGAGGCTTTCAATGTCTCTAAGGCTACATTGAACTCCTCACGAGAGACAGAAGTTCCCCCATCTCCCGTAGACGAGATCGGATTCACACTGGAGTGTTCCTCCACACCGTCTACGGTATCAACCATACTCTTTGGACGGTAAAGTCCTTAATAAAGAAACGAGGCTCTGATACCAATTGAAAGGATCGATATGGTTGACTAGAGGGGGGTGAATAGGCAACTAACAATTTTTAGCTTTTCTTTAACAATTTAAACTTTGCATCAAAGTAGGTTGTCTAGATATGCAACTAGGTGAGCAACCTATATGATGCAACAAGGATAGGAACACAAGCAAGCAAGAGATATGAAACAAATAAGCTTGCTCAAGTAAAGGCACGAAATAACCAAGAGTGGAGACGGTGGAGACGAGGATGTGTTGCCGAAGTTCCTTCCCTTTGAGAGGAAGTACGTCTCCGTTGGAGCGGTGTGGAGGTACAATGCTCCCCAAGAAGCCACTAGGGCCACCGTATTCTCCTCACGCCCTCACACAATGCGAGATGCCGTGATTCCACTATGGGTGCCCTTGAAGGCGGCGACCGAACCTTTACAAACAAGGTTGGGGCTCTCTCCACAACTTAATTGGAGGCTCTCAACAAAACCACGAAGCTTCACCACAATGGAATATGGCCCTGAGGTGACCTCAACCGTCTAGGGTGCTCAAACACCCAAGAGTAACAAAATCCACACAAGAAAGTATGGGGGAAGCAAATATCCTTTGGTGGAAGTGTAGATCTAGGTCTTCTCCTTCAATCCCTAGCAAATCAACAAGTTTGAGTGGCTAGAGAGAGAGATCGGGCAAGAGAGCTTGGTGTGCATTAATGGTGGAGTGAGAGAGGTCAAAGGTGGGAGTGGTAGGTGGGAGAAGCTCCCTTATATAGCAACCCTAAATTCCAGCCGTTACTGCGTTTTTTGTACTGCAGCGGTACAACCGGTCCTCGTCCCGGTACAACCGGGACTCACGGTGTATCTGCAGAACCCTACCAAGCGGTACAACCGGACCTATAGGCGATAGTACCGGCTAAGAAAAATAACCGGACTAACCACCTAGCCACCGCACAACCACCGCATCAAAACAGGAGCTTGACCAGCACTTGGGCGGTGCCTGGCCGGAACAACCACATGGCCTTGAGCTCTTGAGCGGCTAAGTTCAGAGCGGAAGAACCGCTCGGAACACCGGTGGTACCGGTCATTGAGGAACGACCGGACCAACCGGGCCACTACCGCCCAAGAACCGCATCAAACAGAAGCGCGAGCGGTACTTGAGCGGTGTATGGCCGGAACCACCGTCCTAGCTTTTTCAGAGCCTGGTGGCGGTACCACCGCCCGGAGGCAGCGGTACAACCGCTCGAGCAAAGCTGATGAGCGACAAGATCCAGCGGTACAACCGCTCCAGAGAGCGGTACAACTGCTGGGCAGAAACAGTGAGCAGGAATAGATAAGGGAAGATACAAGGAAAACTCTCTCTCTCTCACACCTGATAAAGACAAAGGAGGGGTGATGAAGGTGTACGTGAAAAGATTCCCCCAGTCCTTTCTAACGAGGATTCCCTCTTGATAGTACGGGTTCCCTACGACCAAAGAGATAAAAACATAGGGGACACCGTCTTCGATCTTTTCCTACAAGAGAGAATAGCAATCCGATGTAGGCTTAAGCATCGAGAACCTGAAACATATAGCACACGGTTAGACCACAAAGGGTTGTCATCATCATCCAAAACATAAAGTAGGGAAATGCCCTTTCACCGGGCTTGGTCGTAGTACAACACGTGCCCTAGTTAGTTTCCTTGTCTTGTTACTAAGTAAAGAACTATGGCGTCCTTCTGATGACGAGCCGCCATCTCTGGTGCTGGGCCGTGAGCCGGCCCGCTTGGTGAGTCGCCCCGCAAGCCTTGAGGCCTTGATCGTCACGACCCATTCCAAGTCTTGCTCTTCAGGTCGCCATTGGATAACCCAGCCCTGAATGGGCGGGTTATATCGTGGGGTTATATCCCCAACAAGACTTCTCCCATCTCCTCAAGAACAAACGTAACTACTCACATGACATATTCATGTTCAAGATTAGAGGGGTATTGAATAGCATAATGGATCTAAACATATGATCTTCCACCAAATAAACCAACAAGCATCAACTATAAGATGTAATCAACACTACTAGCATCCCACAGGTACCAATCTGAGATTTTGAGACAAAGATTGAATACAAGAGATGAACTAGGGTTTGAGATGAGATGGTGCTGGTGAATATGTTGATGAAGATTAGTCCTCCCATGATGAGAGGATCGTTGGTAACGACAATGGCTTCGATTTCCCCCTCCTGGAGGGAAGTTTCCCCGGCGGAATCTCTCCGTCAGAGAGCAAAAGTGCTCCTGCCCAGGTTCCGCCTCGAGACGGCGGTGCTTCGTCCTGAAACCTTTCTTCTGATTTTTTTCTAAGACAAATGGCATCATATAGGTGAAGATAGGCCCCGGAGGCCTGCCAGGCTCACCACAAGCTCAGGGGGGCGCGCCCCCCAGGCTTGTGGCTGTCTCGTGGGTCCCCTTCTGGTACTTCTTTCGCCAATAATTTTAATATATTCTAAAATAATTTTTCGTTAATTTCAGCTCATTTGGAGATGTTAATGCCTCCGATATAGCCCTTTTCGGTCCAGAATTCCGGCTGCCGGGAATCTCCCTCTTTATGTGAAACTTGCAAAATAAGAGAGAAAAGGCATAACAATTGTATCATAAAGTGAAATAGCAGTTCATAATGCAATAAATATCAACATAAAAACATGATGCAAAATGGACGTATCAACGGTTCACGAACCCGAATGTCTGGGGAATCTGCCGTGCCAAAGTTCAGCGTGTTTAAGATTCGTGGTCCAAATGAAGGCCCGAAAGGGCGCTCGGGCCAAAACGCTAGGTTCCTTAGAGCATCTCTAGCAGACCCCTTAAAACGGAGCGGCCTGTAAAAATCCAGTGACTATACGGGTTTGACCTGTTTTTTGGGCCAGACCAGAGCCCGTATTGTCGCCCGGACCGTAAATGTTTTTATGGTGGCCCGCAAACCGCCCTCCCACAGTATATCTAAGGGTTTGCGGCCGAAATATGGGTCGAAACCCTATCCGCGCACTGCCGCAATTCCCAAATCCTCCTATCGATTTCTCGCCGCCGACATCTTCAATCCCCCTCGATGTGGTGCGGAATGTGGTCGGCGGGCTGTGGAAAAGGGCTGCCCATAGGTACAGAAACCAAGGGCTCTCGCCGCCGCCGTCGCTCCTCCGCCGCGAGACAGAGGAGTACGACTGCAAGCAGGCGCTCGAGGGCTGTCCTCCGGCTCCTCCGCCGCGGGCAGCTCCTCGGTCGGTGCCTCGAGCTCCCATTCGCCGCTCACCCCGGTGAAAAAGGAACCGGTGCGGTGAAGATGGAGCTCAAGGGGGAGCCGGAGCGGCGGGACGGTGGCGTCGTCGGGCTGGAGGATTTCCTCGCCCCCGGCGGAGGCGGATGCCATGGAGGCTGCCAACTTCGCGCGTAGTGCGCGGGAGGAGGAGGAGGTGGCACCGCGCCGCCACCGGGAGGAGGAGGTCAGCGACGTCCAGCTCGAGCAGGGCCTCGCCAGGGCGCGCGAGTTCGAGGAGAAGGAGGAGGAGTGGCACCGCGAAGCCAAAGTGGAGGACGCCGAGTACGTCGACCTCACCTCCGACACCAATGACGGGTGATCGCCGCTGCCGCCGCAACGTCGCCGCCGCACCTGCAGGGCTCACCGGTGAGCTCTATTTTGGTCAGTTTAGGGTTAGGGTAGGCCGACACGCTTTCTAGCGCCGATGAACTATATGTATATATGAATGATCATCTATATTATATTTATGTATGAATGATCATCTCTAGTGTTTTTCTTTCATTTCTGAGGCGAAACACCTTTTCAAAACTTTACAATTTCATATACGATTTCTGGTCGGCCGCAGACAAATTCGCCCCTTATATCACCTTCTACATGAACCGGGTCTACCCTGTACAAATAAACACCGGTGCTTAAAAAAAGTCTGGTTTATTTCTCTAAGCACTTCCCCTAAGCACCTCTCATTCCACAAGGCCTAAGGGCGGCTAGAGATGCTCTTACGTTTGGCCCTTATCGTTTCGGAAGTCTTATCACATTCGGACTAAAAACATGCTATAGAAACAGTTGACGGCATCTTATACAAATCTCAATGCGTAGATGCTCTCCAAGCATCTTTACTCAAGCAGCAACTTCTCCAAATAAAAAGTACGTATTCACAATTAAGAAATCGGTATGAATGTAGTAATGGATAAATATAGGTGTGTACTGGATGCTACGGAGCATTTTATTCTTCAATTCATTCAGAGAATGATCGGAAGGAAAGAGGACAACAGTTCAATTTTCTGGCGGAGCAGTGGCGAGGAAGGCACGGACGGCATCCATGAGCCCGGAGACGCCGGGAGAGCGGCCACTGGGCGGGACGTACCTGCCCGCGTGCTCCATGGTGTACTCCGCGATCTCGGCCGCCTCGCCGCCGCAGCGCAGCCACAGGGCCTCCGCGTAGCTCGCGTTCGCAAAGTAAGCCTCTGCCTCCACCTCTTTGCTCGTCCCGTCAACCACGACGGTGATCCGCCGGCGCTCGTAGACGCCGAGGTGAGTGCCCTGCCTCGGTCGGTTCGAGATTACTGAAACCGGAAAGGAGTCGTGTATTGACTATTGAGACGAGGGGGGATAGGGTACCTCTAGCAAGTCGAGGTCGGCGAGGGCGCTGGGAGACGCGGAGTAGAGCTCGCCGGAGACCAGACGGCCGGAGGACGGAGTCGGGGCAGGTAGGAGGAAGGGAACGGAGTAGGGCCCGATGACGAGGGAGGCTGGGGCGGCGGTGGTGGCCGAGCCGGCGAAGGGGCAGTCGAAGGCAGCCAGGCGGGGGTGATTGGGAAACCCGCGCTTCAGGGTGCCGTACACGAACACCATCGTCGCCGTCTCCGCCGACGCCGCCTCCATTATTGCCTCGGAGCCCTTCTGTTCCCCGGCCAGTCGGCTCTCGCGCAGCACTTCCGTAACAACTCGGAAAAACCGAAAGCAACTAGTTAACAAACGTTTTTTCGAGAGCCTTGTAAGTTGTAACTATCAGCGTCAGTTAGGGCATCTCCCCCCCCTCCCCCCCCCCCCCCCCCCCCGACGCATAAAAATCGCTTCCTGGAGACGAGCCGACGATACAATCGGCGCTGGGGGCGGTTTTACGCCCAGTCGTCGCCCCCAGGCGTCGAAATTGGCCCACTTTGCAGCCCAATTTCGGCGAATAAAGGGCCCATATGGGCGAGAATAGGCACATATTCGGCGTGGTTTCGCTGTGTCTCGGCGTTCAATTATCAACACAATTATTTCTTATCACATATTTCATCACAGAAAAATCAAATACTTTAACAAAATAGTACAATAACAAATAATTCAATACAAATTATATAGTTCAACAAATAAAAACTCGTATTTCATCACCCGGCGTCGTCCTTGAGCCTCCATAGGTGCTCAATCAGATCTTTCTGCAGTTGATGATGCATTTGTGGGTCTCGGATCTCCTGACGCATACTGAGATAGGCAATCCAAGTTGCCGGTAGCTGGTGATCAACTTCGGCTAGAGGACCCTGCCTGTAGTATGGTTCAGTGTCAAACACTGGGTCTTCTTGCTCGCTCTCGATGATCATGTTGTGCAAGATGACATAGCAAGTCATAATCTCCCACATTTGATCTTTGGACCAGGTCTGAGCGGGGTACCGAACAACAGCAAATCGAGATTGGAGCACACCAAATGCCCGCTCGACATCCTTCCTGCAAGCCTCCTGAAGCTTCGCAAACCAGGCGTTCTTGCCTCCTGCCACAGGGTTTGAGATCGTCTTCACAAATGTCGACCATTTCGGATAGATGCTGTCAGCTAGATAGTACCCCTTGTTGTATTGGTGCCCATTGATCTCGAAGTTCACCGGAGGAGAATGGCCCTCAACGAGCTTGGCAAAAACAGGAGAGCACTGCAGCACGTTGATGTCATTGTGAGTTCCTGGCATATCAAAGAAGGAGTGCCAAATACAGAGGTCCTATGTGGCTACCGCCTCAAGCACCACACTGCAACCGCCTTTGGCGCCTTTGTACATCCCCTGCCAACCAAATGGGCAATTCTTCTATTTCCAATGCATGCAGTCGATGCTTCCAAGCATCCCAGGAAATCCTCTTGCTGCATTCTGGGCTAGGATCCGAGCAGTGTCTTCCGCATTGGGTGTTCTCAAGTATTGTGGCCCAAACACTGCCACCACTACCCGACAGAACTTGTAGAAACACTCTATGCTGGTGGACTCGGCCATGCGCCCATAGTCGTCGAGTGAATCACTGGGAGCTCCATATGCAAGCATCCTCATCGCTGTCGTGCACTTCTGGATGGAGGTGAATCCAAGAGCGCCAGTGCAATCCATCTTGCACTTGAAGTAGTTGTCGAACTCCCGGATGGAATTCACAATCCTGAGGAAGAGCTTTCGGCTCATCCGATAACGGCGCCGAAATGTTCTCTCGCCATGAAGTGGAGCATCGGCGAAGTAGTCGGAGTAGAGCATGCAGTAGCCTTGGAGACGATGCCGGTTCTTTGCTTTCATCCGCTCCGGCACTGAGCCACTTCGCCGCGGCTTTTCATTGCTCGCCAGCAGCTGGCCGATGGCGGCGAGCACCATGAGATGCTCTTCTTCCTGGACGTCGGCCGCGGCTTCCTCCTCCAGCAGCGCGGCGAGCTCTTCCTCCTCATCCGAGTCCATCGTCGAGGCAGGCAAAACGCCGAACACCTTGCGCTCGGTGGGCGTGTACCCGCCGTTAAACCGCGCCTCCGCGGCTAGAAACGGCGGCCGAAAATGCCCAGCTGCTGTGGGAGGGGCTGCCGCGGCGAAGCGCTGCTATTTTCCGGCGGGGAATGGCTATCTAGTGGAGTAGGGCGGCGGCCGTCGCCGGGATATAGCTAGTGGTGGCCGAGGGCGCGGGGGGTGCGACGCGAGTCGTGGGAAGAAAACCTTGACTTTTCCCCTGTCGGTGTGGGCCAGGCGTGCTTTTCCCTAGCGCCGGAGCCCCCAACTGCTCCCCAGCGCGCCGGGTTCGGCCTGTGACCGCTGGGCGAAAAAAATGTCTGAACCGGCGATTTTCGGCGTCCTGGGGGCGCGAGTCGGCCGTTTTTTCGGCGCCGGCGCAGAAAAAGTGGCCTGGGGGCCCTGTTGGGGGCGCGGCTGGAGATGCCCTTAGCACACTCTTAGCCGCCCGTCACGTGTCGCACTTTGAACGTTTTCTTTAAATTTTTATTTTATTTTTTCGCACACGCTTTCAGCTTTTTAAATGATTTATTTTTTTATGTTTCGGTTTTTCATAGGCCTTCTTTAGCTTTTGGGTCAAAAAAATTTGCGTCAAAAAAACGCGTTTTCTTAAAAAAAATCATAAGAGTCACGGTTTTGTTTCTGCGAAAGGTATGGTTATGCTTTCGCGTGAGTCACGGCCATACTTTTCAAAAAAGAAAAAAACATGTTTTTTGTTTTTTTTTCCGCGAAAGGCACAGTTGTGCTTTCGCGAGAGTCACGACCATGCCTTTCGGAAACGAAAAAAATGCATTTTCTTTTCCTTCAGCGTGAGGCATGGTTTTGCTTCCGCGAAAGACACGGTTGTGCGTTCGCGAGAGTCACAGCCGTGCCTTTTGAAAACGAAAAAAGACGCATTTTTTGTTTTTTTTCTTCCGCGAGAGGCACGGTTGTACTTTCGCGAGAATCACAGTCATGCCTCTCAGAAACAAAAATACGTGTTTTCTGTTTCTTTTTTCCTTCCACGAGAGACACAATTGTGCTTTCCGGAAAGTCACGTCATGCCTTTCAGAAAGGGAAAAACACGTTTTTTGTTTTTTTTCTTTCGTGAGAGGCACGGTTTTGCTTTCGCGAGAGTCACGCCCGTGCCTTTTGGAAAAAGGAAAAAACACATATTCTGTTTTTTTCGTGAGAGACCCGGTTTTGCTTTCGCGAAAGTCACGGCCGTGTCTTTCAAAAACGAAAAAAGACGTGTTTTCTATTTATTTTTCTTTCACGAGAGGCATGGTTTTGCTTTCGCGAGAGGCACAGTTGTGCTTTCGCAAGATTCGCGGACGTGTCTCTCGAAAACGGAAAGAAAACGCGTTTTTTTGCTTCCACGGGAGGTACAGGCGTGCCTTTTTCGAAAAGGAAAAAACCGGTGCTCTTGGTTTGGTTTTACGTTCGTTTTTTAAAAAAAAAGGTTCGTCAAAATCTATTAATATGGGGTCTAGCTTTGAAAATCTCGACGCGAGAAATCCAATGATAAAAACTGTTCAAGATTTGGACTCATGATTACCGAAAAAGGCTTTCGCCCTGCTTTATATATAAAGCACCAAACCACAAGCATCCAGTACAATGACACGCCACGACACCGCAACACACGCACACACCCAAGACAGGATACATAGGCGCTGAGCGCAGCAACACCACTCCTAGCACTACCACCCCGAAGATATGAAGCTACATATGACGAACCATGTGCTCCAAGGCGGCGCCTTCAGGAAGGATACGACGCCGGAGCGCCGCCACCGCCCGATCCAAGGATCAGAGTTTCCCCTGGAGTTGCATGATAGGCAATGAGAGCCGCTACGACGCCTTCAAGAAGGGAGCGATCTTCGCCGCCGCCGGTCCGTCCGAAGATAGAGCAGGTTTTCACCTCGGCCAACAATCACCGCCGCCGAACGCCACACCCCGTGACGATGTGTGTTTGAAGTAGTTCCAAGATTGATATGATCATCATCGCACACTCCCTATACTTTCAGGATTAGTGTTGAACCTAAATAAGTGTTATTTGGTGCTTGCATTGAGCATAAATATGATTTGATCATGTTTATTGCAATACGGTTATTCATTTAAGTAAGAGAATAAATTGTTGTTCTGTTTACATGAATAAAACCTTATATGGTTACACACCCAATGAAAATGGTTCATTGGATCTCGATCGTAGTGATACACATATTCATAATATTGAAGACAAAAGATGCAAAGTTAATAATGATAGTGCAACTTATTTGTGGCACTGCCGTTTAGGTCATATTGATGTAAAGCACATGAAGAAACTCCATGCTGATGGGATTTTGGAATCACTTGATTATGAATCACTTGATGCTTGCGAACCATGCCTTATGGGCAAGATGACTAAGACTCCATTCTCTGGAACAATGGAGCGAGCAACTGACTTATTGAAAATAATACATACTGATGTATGCGATTCGATGAGTGTTAAGGCTCGCGGCGGGTATCGTTATTTTCTAACCTTCACAGATGATTTGAGCAGATATGGGTATATCTACTTAATGAAACACAAGTCTGAAACAGTTGAAAAGTTAAAAGAATTTCAGAATGAAGTGGAGAATCATCGTAATAAAAATAAAAGTTTCTACGATATGATCGCAGAAGTAAAATATTTGAGTTACGAGTTTGGCCTTCAGTTAAAAACAATGTGAAATAGTTTCACTACTCACGCCACCTGGAACACCACAGCATAATGGTGTGTCCGAACATCATAACCGTACTTTATTAGATATGGTGCGATCTATGATGTCTCTTACCGATCTACCACTATCGTTTTGGGGTTATGCATTAGATACAGCTGCATTCACGTTAAATAGGGCACCATCTAAATCCGTTGAGACGACACCGTATGAACTATGGTTTGGCAAGAAACCTAAGCTGTCGTTTCTTAAAGTTTGAGGTTGCAATGCTTATGTGAAAAAGTTTCAACCAGATAAGCTCTAACCCAAATCGGAGAAGTGCGTCTTCATAGGATACCCAAAAGAAAATTTTGGGTACACCTTCTATCACAGATCCGAAGGCAAGATATTCGTTGCTGAGAATGGATCCTTTCCAGAGAAGGAGTTTCTCTCGAAAGAAGTGAGTGGGAGGAAAGTAGAAAACTTGATAAGGTAATTGTACCTTCTCCCTTATTGGAAAGTAGTTCATCACAGAAATCTACTCTTGTGACTACAAAACCAATTAGTGAGGAAGCTAATGATGATGATCATGTAACTTCAGATCAAGTTACTACCGAATCTCGTAGGTGAACCAGAGTGAGATCCGCACCAGAGTGGTACGGTAATCCTGTTCTGAAAGTCATGTTACTAGACCATGACGAACTTGCGAACTATGAGGAAGCGATGATGAGCCCAGATTCCGCTAAATGGTTTGGGGCCATGAAATCTGAGATATGATCCATGTATGAGAACAAAGTATGGACTTTGATGGATTTGCCCGATGATCGGCAAGCCATAGAGAATAAATGGATCTTCAAGAGGAAGACGGATGTTGATAGTAGTGTTACTATCTACAAAGCTAGAATTGTCGCAAAAAGGTTTTCGACAAGTTCAAGGTGTTGACTACGATGAGAGTTTCTTACTCGTATCTATGCTTAAGTCTGTCCGAATCATGTTAGCAATTGCCGCATTTTATGAAATCTGGAAAATGGATAAACAAAACTGCATTCCTTAATGGATTTATTGTATATGATGTAACCAGAAGGTTTTGTCAATCCTAAAAGTGTTAACAAAATGTGCAAGCTCCAGCGATCCATCTATGGACTGGTGCAAGCATCTCAGAGTTGGAATATACGCATTGATGAGTTGATCAAAGCATATAGTTTTATACAGACTTACGGTGAAGCCTGTATTTACAAGAAAGTGAGTGGGAGCACTACAACATTTCTCGATTATGGAGGTGACAAAAGGTTCGTCGTAAAGGGTTACGTCGATGCAAGTTTTGACACCGATCTGGATGACTCTAAGTCTCGATCTAGATACATATTGAAAGTGGGAGCAATTAGCTAGAGTAGCTCCGTGCAGAGCATTGTTGACATAGATATTTGCAAAAATACTTACGGATCTGAATATAAGAGACCTGTTGACTAAAATTGTCTCACAAGCAAAACATGATCACACCTTAGTACTCATTGGGTGTTAATCACATAGCAATGTGAACTAGATTACTGACTCAAGTAAACCCTTTGGGTGTTGGTCACATATCGATGTGAACTATGGGTGTTAACCACATAAAGATGTGAACTATTGATGTTAGATCACATGGCGATGTGAACTAGATTATTGACTCTAGTGCAAGTGGGAGACTGAAGGAAATATGCCCTAGAGGCAATAATAAAGTTATTATTTATTTCCTTATTTCATGATAAATGTTTATTATTCATTCTAGAATTGTATTAACCGGAAACATAATACTTGTGTGAATACATAGACAAAACTAAACGTCACTAGTATGCCTCTACTTGACTAGCTCGTTGATCGAAGATGGTTATGTTTCCTAACCATAGACATGTGTTGTCATTTGATTAACGGGATCACATCATTAGGAGAATGATGTGATTGACATGACCCATTTCATTAGCTTAGCACCCGATCGTTTAGTATGTTGCTATTGCTTTCTTCATGACTTATACATGTTCCTATGACTATGAGATTATGCAACTCCCGTTTGCCGGAGTAACACTTTGTGTGCTACCAAACTTCACAACGTAACTGGGTGATTATAAAGAAGCTCTACAGGTGTCTCCAAAGGTAAATGTTGGGTTGGCGTATTTCGAGATTAGGATTTGTCACTCCAATTATCGGAGAGGTATCTCTGGGCCCTCTCGGTAATGCACATCACACAAGCCTTGCAAGCATTGCAACTAATGAGTTAGTTGCGATATGATGTATTACGTAACGAGTAAAGAGACTTGCCGGTAACGAGATTGAACTAGGTATTGAGATACCGACGATCGAATCTCGGGCAAGTAACATACCGATGACAAAGGGAACAACGTATGTTGTTATGCGGTCTGACCGATAAAGATCTTCGTAGAATATGTGGGAGCCAATATGAGCATCCAGGTTCCGCTATTGGTTATTGACCGGAGACATGTCTCGGTCATGTCTACATTGTTCTCGAACCCGTAGGGTCCGCACGCTTAAGGTTTCGATGACAGTTATATGAGTTTTTGATGTACCGAAGTTAGTTCGGAGTCCCGGATGTGATCACGGACATAACGAGGAGTCTTGAAATGGTCGAGACATAAAGATTGATATATTGGACGGCTATATTCGGACACCTGAAGTGTTCCGGGTGATTACGGAGAAAACCGGAGTGCCGGAGGGTTACCGGAACCCCCCGGGAGAAGTAATGGGCCGTATGGGCCTTAGTGGAGAGAGAGAAGGGCAGCCAGGGTGGGCCGCGCGCCTGCTCCCCCTAGTCCGAATTGGACTAGGAGAGGGGGGGCGGCGCCCCCCTTTCCTTCTCCCTCCCCACTTCCTTTCCCCCTCCTAGTAGGAGTCCTACTCCTACTAGGAGGAGGACTCCTCCTTGGCGCGCCAATAGGGCCGGCCGGCCTCCTCCCCTTGCTCCTTTATATACGGGGGCAGGGGGCACCCCTAGACACACAAGTTGATCCTCGTGATCGTTTTCTTAGCCGTGTGCGGTGCCCCCTTCCACCATATACCTCGATAATATTAGAGTGGTGCTTAGGCGAAGCCCTGCGACAGTTGAACATCAAGATCGTCACCACGCCGTCGTACTGACGGAACTCTTCCCCGACACTTTGCTGGATCGGAGTCCGGGGATAGTCATCGAGCTGAACGTGTGCTAGAACTCGGAGGTGCCGTAGTTTCGGTGCTTGATCGATCGGGCCGTGAAGACGTATGACTACATCAACCGTGTTGTCATAACGCTTCCACTATCGGTCTACAAGGGTACGTAGATCACACTCTTCCCTCTCGTTGCTATACATCACCATGATCTTGTGTGTGCGTAGGATTGTTTTTGAAATTACTATGTTCCCCAACAGTGGTATCAGAGCCAGGTTTTATGTGTTGATGTTGTGCACGAGTAGAACACAAGTGAGTTGTGGGCGATACAAGTCATACTGCTTACCAGCAAGTCATACTTTGGTTCGGCGGTATTGTTGGATGAAGCGGCCCGGACCGACATTACGCTTACGCGAGACTGGTTCTACCAACGTGCTTTGCACAGAGGTGGCTGGCGGGTGTCAGTTTCTCCAATTTTAGTTGAACTGAGTGTGGCTACGCCCGGTCCTTGCGAAAGTTAAAACAACACCAACTTGACAAACTATCGTTGTGGTTTTTGATGCGTAGGTAAGAACAATTCTTGCTAAGCCCGTAGCAGCCACGTAAAACTTGCAACAACAAAGTAGAGGACGTCTAACTTGTTTTTGCAGGGCATGTTGTGATGTGATATGGTCAAGAAGTGATGAGATATAAGTTGTTGTATGAGATGATCATGTTTTGTTGAAGTTATCAGCAACTGGCAAAATCCTTGTGGTTGTCTCTCTATTGCATAAGATGAAAGCGCCCAATAATTGCTTTACTTTATCGCTATGCGATAGCAATAGTTGCAAGAGCAATTGTTGGCGAGACGACCACGTGACGACACATTGATATAGATCAAGATGATGGAGATCATGGTGTCATGCCGATGACGATAGAGATCATGACAGTACTTTGGAGGTGGAAATCAAAGGCGCAAGATGATGATGGCCATATCATGTCACATATTTTGATTGCATATGATGTTTATCTTTTATACATCTTATTTTGCTTAGTTTGATGGTAGCATTTTAAGATGATCTCTCACTAATTATCAAGAAGTGTTCTCCCTGAGTATGCACCGTTGCGAAAGTTCTTCGTGCTGAGACACCACGTGATGATCGGGTGTGATAGGCTCTACGTTCAAATACAACGGGTGCAAAACAGTTGCACACGCGGAATACTCAGGTTATACTTGACGAGCCAAGCATATACAGATATGGCATCGGAACACGGAGACCGAAAGGTCGAGCGTGAATCATATAGTAGATATGACCAACATAGTGATGTTCACCAATGAAACTGATCCATCTCACGTGATGATCGGACATGGTTTAGTTGATTTGGATCACGTGATCACTTAGAGGATTAGAGGGATGTCTATCTAAGTGGGAGTTCTTAAGTAATATGATTAATTGAACTTAAATTTATCATGAACTTAGTCCTGGTAGTATTTTGCAAATTATGTTGTAGATCAATAGCTCGCGTTGTTGCTTCCTGTGTTTATTTGGATATGTTCCTAGAGAAAATTGTGTCGAAAGATATTAGTAGCAATGATGCGGATTGGATCCGTGATCTAAGGTTTATCCTCATTGCTGCACAGAAGAATTATGTCCTTGATGCACCGCTAGGTGACAGACCTATTACAGGAGCAGATGCAGACGTTATGAACGTTTGGCTAGCTCAATATGATGACTACTTGATAGTTTAGTGCACCATGCTTAACGGCTTAGAATCGGGACTTCAAAGACGTTTTGAACGTCATGGACCATATGAGATGTTCCAGGAGTTGAAGTTAATTTTCAAGCAAATACCCGAGTTGAGAGATATGAAGTCTCCAACAAGTTCTATAGCTAAAAGATGGAGGAGAATCGCTCAACTAGTGAGCATGTGCTCAGATTGTCTGGGTACTGCAATCGCTTGAATCAAGTGGGAGTTAATCTTCCAGATAAAATAGTGATTGACAGAATTCTCTAGTCATCATCACCAAGTTAGTAGAACTTTGTGATGAACTATGACATGCAAGGGATAACGAAAACGATTCCCAAGCTCTTCGTAATGCTGAAATTGACGAAGGTAGAAATCAAGAATAACATCAAGTGTTGATGGTTGACGAGACCACTAGTTTCAAGAAAAGGGCAAAGGAAAAAAGGGGAACTTCAAGAAGAACAGCAAGCAAGTTGCTGCTCAAGTGAAGAAGCCCAAGTCTGGTCCTAAGCCTGAGACTAAGTGCTTCTACTGCAAAGGGACTGGTCACTAGAAGCGGAACTACCCAAGTATTTGGCGGATAAGAAAGGATGGCAAAGTAAACAAAGGTATATTTGATATACATGTTATTGATGTGTACTTTACTAGTGTTCATAGCAACCCCTCAGTATTTGGTACTAGTTCAGTTGCTAAGATTAGCAACTTGAATCGGGGGTTGCAGAATGAACAGAGACTAGTTAAGGGTAAGGTGACGATGTGTGTTTGAAGTAGTTCCAAGATTGATATGATCATCATCGCACACTCCCTATACTTTCGGGATTAGTGTTGAACCTAAATAAGTGTTATTTGGTGTTTGCATTGAGCATAAATATGATTTGATCATGTTTATTGCAATACGGTTATTCATTTAAGTAAGAGAATAAATTGTTGTTCTGTTTACATGAATAAAACCTTATATGGTTACACACCCAATGAAAATGGTTCATTGGATCTCGATCGTAGTGATACACATATTCATAATATTGAAGACAAAAGATGCAAAGTTAATAATGATAGTGCAACTTATTTGTGGCACTGCCGTTTAGGTCATATTGATGTAAAGCACATGAAGAAACTCCATGCTGATGGGATTTTGGAATCACTTGATTATGAATCACTTGATGCTTGCGAACCATGCCTTATGGCAAGATGACTAAGACTCCATTCTCTGGAACAATGGAGCGAGCAACTGACTTATTGAAAATAATACATACTGATGTATGCGACCCGATGAGTGTTAAGGCTCGCGGCGGGTATCGTTATTTTCTAACCTTCACAGATGATTTGAGCAGATATGGGTATATCTACTTAATGAAACACAAGTCTGAAACAGTTGAAAAGTTCAAAGAATTTCAGAATGAAGTGGAGAATCATCGTAATAAAAATAAAAGTTTCTACGATATGATCGCAGAAGTAAAATATTTGAGTTACGAGTTTGGCCTTCAGTTAAAAACAATGTGAAATAGTTTCACTACTCACGCCACCTGGAACACCACAGCATAATGGTGTGTCCGAACATCATAACTGTACTTTATTAGATATGGTGCGATCTATGATGTCTCTTACCGATCTACCACTATCGTTTTGGGGTTATGCATTAGATACAGCTGCATTCACGTTAAATAGGGCACCATCTAAATCCGTTGAGACGACACCGTATGAACTATGGTTTGGCAAGAAACCTAAGCTGTCGTTTCTTAAAGTTTGAGGTTGCAATGCTTATGTGAAAAAGTTTCAACCTGATAAGCTCTAACCCAAATCGGAGAAGTGCGTCTTCATAGGATACCCAAAAGAAAATTTTGGGTACACCTTCTATCACAAATCCGAAGGCAAGCTATTCGTTGCTGAGAATGGATCCTTTCCAGAGAAGGAGTTTCTCTCGAAAGAAGTGAGTGGGAGGAAAGTAGAAAACTTGATAAGGTAATTGTACCTTCTCCCTTATTGGAAAGTAGTTCATCACAGAAATCTATTCTTGTGACTACTACACCAATTAGTGAGGAAGCTAATGATGATGATCATGTAACTTCAAATCAAGTTACTATCGCTCGTAGGTGAACGAGAGTGAGATCCGCACCAGAGTGGTACGGTAATCCTGTTCTGAAAGTCATGTTACTAGACCATGACGAACTTGCGAACTATGAGGAAGCGATGATGAGCCCAGATTCCGCGAAATGGTTTGAGGCCATGAAATCTGAGATATGATCCATGTATGAGAACAAAGTATGGACTTTGATGGATTTGCCCGATGATCGGCAAGCCATAGAGAATAAATGGATCTTCAAGAGGAAGACGGACGCTGATAGTAGTGTTACTATCTACAAATCTAGAATTGTCGCAAAAAGGTTTTCGACAAGTTCAAGGTGTTGACTACGATGAGAGTTTCTTACTCGTATCTATGCTTAAGTCTATCCAAATCATGTTAGCAATTGCCGCATTTTATGAAATCTGGCAAATGGATAAACAAAACTGCATTCCTTAATGGATTTATTGTATATGATGCAACCAGAAGGTTTTGTCAATCCTAAAGGTGTTAACAAAATATGCAAGCTCCAGCGATCCATCTATGGACTGGTGCAAGCATCTCAGAGTTGGAATATACGCATTGATGAGTTGATCAAAGCATATAGTTTTATACAGACTTACGGTGAAGCCTGTATTTACAAGAAAGTGAGTGGGAGCACTACAACATTTCTGATAAATATATCTGAATGACATATTGTTGATCGGAAATAATGTAGAATTATTCTGCAAAGCATAAAGGAGTTTTTGAAAGGAGTTTTTTTTCAAAGAAAGACCTCGGTGAAACTGCTTACATATTGAGCATCAAGATCTATAGAGATAGATCAAGACGCTTGATAAGTTTTTCAAAGAGTACATACCTTGACAAGTTTTTGAAGAAGATCAAAATGGATCAAGCAAAGAAAAGATTCTTGCCTGTGTTACAAGGTGTGAAGTTGAGTAAGACTCAAAACCCGACCACGGCAGAAGATAGAGAGAGAATGAAAGTCATCCCCTATGCCTTAGCCATAGGTTCTATAAAGTATGCCATGCCGTGTACCAGACCTATTGTATACCCTGCCCTGAGTTTGGCAAGGGAGTACAATAGTGATCTAGGAGTAGATCACGGGACATTGGTCAAAATTATCCTTAGTGGAATAAGGATATGTTTCTCGATTATGGAGGTGACAAAAGGTTCGTCGTAAAGGGTTACGTCGATGCAAGTTTTGACACCGATCTGGATGACTCTAAGTCTCGATCTAGATACATATTGAAAGTGGGAGCAATTAGTTAGAGTAGCTCCGTGCAGAGCATTGTTGACATAGATATTTGCAAAATACTTACGGATCTGAATATAACAAACCCGTTGACTAAAATTGTCTCACAAGCAAAACATGATCACACCTTAGTACTCATTGGGTGTTAATCACATAGCAATGTGAACTAGATTACTGACTCAAGTAAACCCTTTGGGTGTTGGTCACATATCGATGTGAACTATGGGTGTTAACCACATAAAGATGTGAACTATTGATGTTAGATCACATGGCGATGTGAACTAGATTATTGACTCTAGTGCAAGTGGAGACTGAAGGAAATATGCCCTAGAGGCAATAATAAAGTTATTATTTATTTCCTTATTTCATGATAAATGTTTATTATTCATTCTAGAATTGTATTAACCGGAAACATAATACTTGTGTGAATACATAGACAAAACTAAACGTCACTAGTATGCCTCTACTTGACTAGCTCGTTGATCGAAGATGTTATGTTTCCTAACCATAGACATGTGTTGTCATTTGATTAACGGGATCACATCATTAGGAGAATTATGTGATTGACATGACCCATTCCATTAGCTTAGCACCCGATCGTTTAGTATGTTGCTATTGCTTTCTTCATGACTTATACATGTTCCTATGACTATGAGATTATGCAACTCCCGTTTGCCGGAGGAACACTTTGTGTGCTACCAAACATCACAATGTAACTGGGTGATTATAAAGGAGCTCTACAGGTGTCTCCAAAGGTAAATGTTGGGTTGGCGTATTTCGATATTAGGATTTGTCACTCCGATTGTCGGAGAGGTATCTCTGGGCCCTCTCGGTAATGCACATCACACAAGCCTTGCAAGCATTGCAACTAATGAGTTAGTTGCGAGATGATGTATTACGTAACGAGTAAAGAGACTTGCCGGTAACGAGATTGAACTAGGTATTGAGATACCGACAATCGAATCTCGGGCAAGTAACATACCGATGACAAAGGGAACAACGCATGTTGTTATGCGGTCTGACCAAGAAAGATCTTCGTAGAATATGTGGGAGCCAATATGAGCATTCAGGTTCCGCTATTGGTTATTGACCGGAGACATGTCTTGGTCATGTCTACATTGTTCTCGAACCCGTAGGGTCTGCACGCTTAAGGTTTCGATGATAGTTATATGAGTTTATGAGTTTTTGATGTGCCGAAGTTAGTTCGGAGTCCCGGATGTGATCACGGACATAACGAGGAGTCTTGAAATGGTCGAGACATAAAGATTGATATATTAGACGGCTATATTCGGACACCGAAAGTGTTCCGGGTGATTTCGGAGAAAACCGGAGTGCCGGAGGGTTACCGGAACCCCCCGGGAGAAGTAATGGGCCGTATGGGCCTTAGTGGAGAGATAGAAGGGCAGCTAGGGTGGGCCGCGCGCCTCCTCCCCCCTGTCCGAATTGGACTAGGAGAGGGGGGGCGGCGCCCCCCTTTCCTTCTCCCTCCCCACTTCCTTTCCCCCTCCTAGTAGGAGTCCTACTCCTACTAGGAGGAGGACTCCTCCTTGGCGCGCCAATAGGGCCGGCCGGCCTCCTCCCCTTGCTCCTTTATATACGGGGGCAGGGGGCACCCCTAGACACACAAATTGATCCTCGTGATCGTTTTCTTAGCCGTGTGCGGTGCCTCCTTCCACCATATACCTCGATAATATTGTAGTGGTGCTTAGGCGAAGCCCTGCGACAGTTGAACATCAAGATCGTCACCACGCCGTTGTGCTGACGGAACTCTTCCCCGACACTTTGCTGGATCGGAGTCCGGGGATAGTCATCGAGTTGAACGTGTGCTAGAACTCGGAGGTGCCATAGTTTTGGTGCTTGATCGATCGGGCCGTGAAGATGTACGACTACATCAACCGCGTTGTCATAACGCTTCCGCTGTTGGTCTACAAGGGTACGTAGATCACACTCTCCCCTCTCGTTGCTATACATCACCATGATCTTGTGTGTGCGTAGAATTTTTTTTGAAATTACTACGTTCCCCAACACGGAGCAGCAGCCACACCCGGCCGCTGCCCATCCGCGTCGCTCGGCGAGCTCCAAGCGCCGGAGCCGCCGGGCACGCACCACCGAAACCACCGCCATTGCGTCGCCACCCCGACCAGCCGAGGGGGCCTCGGTCAGGGCCGCCGGCGCAGCCCTAGCCGTCGCGGCCCGCGTCACCGAGAGGCCAGATCCGGAAAAGCCACCGCGGCCGCCGACTCCGACCTCCCGCCCGCACCACCACCACCATCTGCCGCGGAGCCGCCACCACCAGCCGCGGCGACGGCAGAGGAGGCCATTGGCAGCCCGCGCCGCCCGCAGCCCGCGCCGCCATGAGCCAGATCTGGCCGCGCAGGAGCCGCCGCCGACCCAGGCACAGGCGCGCCACCCGCCTAGCTGCCCGCCGCGGGAGGAGGGAGGGACGACAGGGAGCTGCCCCAGCCCGCCGCGCCGCCATGGAGCCTGGCCGCAGCTCCACGACCCGGCCCGGGGCTCCGGCCCGCGCCAGAAACGCCCGAGCGGGGAGACAAAGGGGGCCCCGCCGCCGTCGGTAGCAGCCGGGCTTTGCCCGGCCGTGCCCTTGGGCGGCGGCGAGGGAGGAGGAGGGAGCGGCGGCGAGGGATGGGGTTGGCCTCCGACCGCCTCGCGGGAGACGACGTGGAGGGGAGGAGGAGCGTAGCTCTCGGACTCACGATTTAAGAGATAAAACATTTTAAATAAACAGATATATAAAAAGGAAAACTCTCATGTTTATAAATGGCGCACGTCGCGTCACTTGTCGCAACCTAGGAGATGGAAGTGATCTTTGTAACGAATACTCCTTCCGTTTAAAAATACTTATCCGAAAAATAGATGTATCTAAATGTATTTTAGTTCTAGATACATCTATTTATATCCATTTTTACGACCAGTATTCCGGACATAGGGAGTACTCCTCAACCTAGTGATTTCGGGAAAAACCAGAAGGGGCTCGAAAAATAACGTGGCCCGTAGATAGCCTGTTTGGGCCTCTGCCGTTGGGCCACCCAAGACGAGGAAGAGACAGAGAGAGGGGAAAAAACCGCAAAGAGGAACCGAATAGAGCACGAGAAGACCATGGCCGCTGCGGCGGGCGACGAGCCGGAGACGACGGTAGAGGTGAAGCTGCGCGCCGTCGGTCCGTCCAGGCCCACCACCATCCGCCTCCCCCCGCTCATCTCGGTCCGTAACACCTCCAGAACAACCCCCTCTTCTTGCCTCGCTCCGCCGTGATTAATTGGGGATCGGTCTCGTTGTAGGTTGCCGATCTGCGCCGCAGCGTCGCTCTCGACCGGCGTCTCCCAGAAGACCGCCTCCGCCTGGTCCTCCGGGGGACGACTCTCCCGTGGGGAGACGACACCCATGTCAAGCTCCGCGACGGGGGTAAACTAACCAGCCACACATACCCTCCTCTCTCCCGTCTTATTAGTTGTCATGCTAGATGCAAAGCTCGCATCGTTCTTCATAGCCTGTGTTTTTGTTCCTAGGACATTCTATTTCATACTTTCCGTGATTGTTCGTGATGTTCATCCACTTTTGGAATCACATACATCTTATGTGCAAGAAAATTTCCCATTAGGACAGCTAAATGGCTGTTTCACCAAGTTCTTATTTGCGCACTTGATATATCTTGTGGACGTTTATTTATGTTTCTTTACATCGTGATTTCTGTAGATAGTCTTATAGTTGCCGTGGCACCTAAACCACCTGCTAAGCATCTCCGTGGTGATGATGATGATGATGACGATGACGATGAAGAAGAACTGGTAAGGTCTCCTCAAAGTATTTCTGAATATTGTATGTTTAATCCATGCTCCTTATAACAGTTATTGGTCCATCCTGTAGAAGTTCAAGATACCTCAAACAACAACCTGGTGGAAGAAAAGGATTTTCATATTTCTTCGAGAAAAACTGAGATTGCCCGGTAACGTATATGACACGCCCCTTATTTTCTGTAAAATGGTAGTGCAAATGATCAATGTGGTGTGAATTCCACTTCTGCAGATATCTTGTTGATGGCACTATTTTCTGTCACTATGAAAGCATGGATTATCATCACACTATGGTTCCTATTGGCACCTATTGCTCGAAAGTATGAGGTCGGACCTTTATATGTAAGTAACTCCTTAATTTTCTTCTCCAATAAAATAGCTATTATTAGCAGTATCCGAGCACTTCATGGTGCTGAGGTACATGTAGCATAACATATCTGGAGCCAGTTTGAACATACATATCAATTTCTGTCTAGTTTAAGGCAGGTGAATAATATGTTAATACCTGTATGTTGCTTCGAAAACTAGAAACAGGGCGTTACTACCGTACTTCAAGTGGTTTTCTCTTCCATGTATAAACCTTTAATTCATGACTCAACCATAGAAGTCGAGTACATGTAATCCTTTGTCAATTTCTTATGCCCAATGTATAGATTCTGTGTGTAGCAATGGTGCTACAGTTTCCATAGTAATTAGCAATGTTCAATTTGGTGCTAGTTTTCAGCTTATTGACAGATATTACTGTTTGCTGTCTGCCCAGATACTTGCGACAGGTTTCTTGATCATACTTCTTAACCTTGGAAGACGACAACAAGGTGATATTAGGTATGTTATCTATGCCCTTATGTCTGTGATGTTGTTGTGTAGTTTGGAGTGAAAAGTTGGCTTTTTCATTCAGAACAAATAAACATTAGCGACATAATGGTGGTCTATGCCATTGAATAGTTTTATTCTTGCAATATTGCATATAAAGGTTTCACTTGTTGGATAAAAGTTCTGCAGGAGTTTCATTACATAGGCTGTGAAGAATAGATAAATGCTTCGTCAACATCAGTAGTAATTTAAAAGCTGCCTGGACTAGTATTAAAATCTGCTCCTTTTCTTTTTGGCAGAAGCTGCGGATAAAGCAGCCATACTGTCATTTCTCAAACTGTAGTCGTGTTTTGGGTAGGAATAGAATAACTGAATTCCGCAAGTACTGCTATTCACATTTTAAACTTAAAATGGAAACTACTCCCTCCGTAAAGAAATATAAGAGCGTTTAGATCACTAAAGTAGTGATCTAAACACTCTTATATTTGTTTACAGAGGAAGTACTATTTAAATCTTGCGGAGCTCATGCTGATAAACAAAATTGTGGATATGGAAAGTGTATTGGGAAGTTACAGTTCATTCTCTTGCCCTTTCCACTTTCTGAAATTATTCCATCTTCCATGCAGTGCATACTCCATATTCAATGAAGACTTCAGGGAGATTCCAGGAACATTTAACGCGGAGCGCATAGATAGAGACCTCCGGGCAGGTCAATTGTAAGTCCTTATCTGTGTTACCAGGACTGCATTTTCCAGACATTTAAGTGCGCAAATCCAGAAAAGCAGAGTTATGCACAGATATGCTGGTTTTGTAGCTGACGAGACCTCAACACTCAACAGTAAAGTTGCCTGGAAAGTGGCAAGTGCAACTGCTTTGGCCGTTTTTGCATACATTTTTAGCGCAGCCACCCCTGATTGTCATCTCCTGTGCGATGAGCAACATCACAACATAAACATAAATTACATACATGTGCTGATGTGCGTCAGATCTACAGTACCAGGGACGAATTATCTCATGTATAACTGAAGTTAAAGTCTTGAGCCTATATGACGATGTACAAGAACGCACATCCACATCAGAAACATGCGCAGGTACATTTGTAGGAGTAATGAGAGCTACATTCGTACTACTAAGGCCATGCACAATGCAAGATGCTTAGACAGGTGCTTGTAAAAATAAATTTGTTTTTTCTGGATTAGCACACAGAAAAAAGAAAGAACATCCAACCTAACATTCCATTCCTTCCTGGGTTAGCACTTACTCTAAGAGGGTGTTTGTTTCCAGGGACTTATTGATCTAGAGACTTAAATAAGTCCCTATAAGTCCCATCTAAACCAAACAGGAGGGACTTATAGGGACTTAAAGTGGTCATTTGGGGCTTATGAAATAAGACTCTCAAGGAGGGACTTTTAGGGACTTATAGTTGTAATATGGTCTTATAGAGACTTATAAGTCTCAGGAACCAAACATGTAGGGACTTTTTAGGGACTTGGGACTTATAAGTTGGGACTAAAAAAAGTCCTAGGACTTGTAAATCAAACAGGGCCTAAGATGGAGTAGCAGTTAGCAGCTGGTTAAAAACTTCTTGATGATGGATACGAATTTAGCATGCCACTATTGCATATCTATCAAAGAATGCCAAAGTGTCAACCGTCCTCTAATACAGTCCCCGGTTCTCACTTGTAATCAAGCAGCAGCAATTAGTGCTTCAGCCATCAGGCCGGCAATTATCACAGGCACTTAACATTAAGTTAAGTATGAAACTATGGACGGATACCATTTCGGGCGGGGTGAGGCTAACACTGCCTGATATCATGATCATGTCTGGCGTGGCATGTTATTTTCTTTGCTATGAGGTGTGGCATCTGAAAGAAGCTATCTCTTGCATCTTGATAAGCAATAATGCAACTGAATCATTCGATGGGGTGACCAGCTCACAGCTCCACCCATGCCAATGCGCAGCTGCGATGCGACGGTTGAGTAACGTGATTGTATTAGGAAACATAGGTTAGATTAGGAAATATTCTGGCTTGCCTTGTACTCTAAGTAGATCATGTACTTCTATATATATGCCCACGAGGCTCAAGCAATACAACGAATTATTTCACCAATCTCCCTCTCTATCTCCCTTCTAACAGCGACTACGGCGTAATGGTGTTCAATCACTACAGAGTGTCTGTGTCCGAACTGCATTGGTGTTTTGCTATCTCGAGCTAGTTCACGGGTAACACTTGCAGGACGCATACGTTTTTCTTTTCTTTCCGAAGCGGCGGTAATTTTTTTGCCTCATCGATTAATTAAGAATAAGCTTAGATAGATTTTTTACACACATAGACTAAAGATGAGATGAGACACATACTCATATAGACCTTGTTGTAGACCGGGTATAGTAGATGCATTCGTGCTAAGGAAAGTGCGGTCCTATTTTGCGAACGATTTACCTTTGCTGTATGTGTTAAATAAGTCAACTTCAGGCTCGTTTAATTGACTTCGTCTTTCTCCCCCCTCATCTTCTTATTACCATTATAAATAAATACATGGATTTTTTTTCTTCTTCCGAAATCATACATGGAAGTGTTGTAGGAAACATTCCCTGTCTTGTCTATATCACATGGTGTCGGCTAAATTATTGTTATGTAACCCCCAAGCATAGTCAGGGAGCTGCACGCGCATTTGGATTATCATTTGTTGATTGTCATGGGCCATGACTGGAACGACTAGAGGGTCAAACCACTTGTACGTGCAAACAAGCATTTTTCGTCCACTACTCGAAACTGGAAAGGCCACTGCGCTAGCTTCACATTATAGTGCCAGGCATTGTGGGGTTTCATGCCACGTGAGTAGTTCCTCGATGGCCTATTTGTGTTTGTTTTCAGCCGGTTTTTCATAATTAACCAAGTAATTCTCTTTTTAATAATCGATGAGGCAAAACTTTTGCGCCTGTTTCAAAAAAAGATAGTGGTAGGCCTTCCTCTGGACTGTGGAGTCCTCTTACCTTGCAAAGTCAAGTGGCATGGCACGTACAAAGTGACAACAAAGTTACTAAGCCACGATCTCAACAGGACCCCTTGCTAGTTCAGATCAAGAGGAAACACTGACAAGTGATTTCGCTTCCACAAGCTGTCGACTATTGATTCAGAGGACCGGACGGCAGAGGAAGTGCGTCGACGACTTTCACCGGCTTTCTCGACGGAATCCAGCTAGCCGCCACGGCGAAGTCGTGAAAGCGTGGAGCCACACGGCGCACGGCGTTGCTCCGCCCGAGAAAGTGGAGGCATGGGCGACGCAGTATTAGAAAGGGGCGCGGTCGAAAGGCACGCGATCGCCGGATCGGATCACAGTGGCACGCACCGGCCACGCGCGATCATCGAGCCCGCTCTCGCCCACCGCGCGTGCTCGCTCGCGCGGCCGGTGCGCCCCATGAACGCACACAGACACAACCTCCGCCCCACCAGCGGCACGGCACGCACTGCGGCCCGGGGCGGGCGCGTACGTGCACGGCCATGGAGTGCGCCGCTTGGAAAGACGGGGCCGGTCGACCGGCGGCATAATGGGCGCGGAGGCCGGACGCAGACACGCATCATGCACTGCCGGCCGGGCTGTGCTTGATGCCAGCCCGATCGATCGGTGCGCTTTTGTGCCCCCCCACCGCAGTACTGCCACACTATTCGTCGTGCAATCCTCGCGACGTGCAGTCGGCGCGCACTGCGGGAAAGCTTGACGCTGACACCAACGGAATTCCATGTGTGCAGGCCAGGAACGCCACACGTACTGCAGACATTTTCGGTGCTGACACTGATTGCTGATTCCGTGACATGTGGATTTTTCTTTGCTTTCACTACTAGTAATGGCGTACAGAAGAATTAGGTTTACGGCGATCGTTGTTCATGTGTGCTGCACGGAGAAATCAACATCTTCCATTAGCGGGAAGTTCGTACGCGGCCTGCTGGCTCTATATTTGAATCGAGCGCCTCGACGGATTGTTGCCACACGCACCACTCCCTCCACTCCCACTCCCACTCCCCCACGTACGCTGCGAGGGAGGGCCGAACGCGCCATGCAGCAACCATCCCGTCTCCTCCTCGTCCTCCTCTTCTGCCTCGCCGCCTCGTCCGCGCTTGCGTCCGGCGGGGATGAAGGCGCGGCGACCTACATTGTGTACCTGAACCCCGCGCTCAAGCCGTCGCCGTACGCCACGCACCTCCACTGGCACCACGCGCACCTCGACGCGCTCTCCGTGGACCCTGAAAGCCACCTCCTCTACTCCTACACCACGGCCGCGCCGTCTGCCTTCGCCGCGCGCCTCCTCCCGTCACACGTGACCGAGCTCCGCGGCCATCCCGCCGTCGCGTCGGTCCACGAGGACGTCCTGCACCCGCTCCACACCACGCGCTCACCTTCGTTCCTCCACCTCCCGCCGTACAGCGCTCCGGCTCCTAGCGCGGACGGCGGGAGCTCCGACGTCATCGTCGGGGTGCTCGACACTGGTGTTTGGCCCGAGAGCCCCAGCTTCGCCGATGCCGGCCTGGGCCCCGTGCCATCGCGGTGGCGCGGGAGCTGCGAGACCAATGCCACCGACTTCCCCTCCTCGATGTGCAACCGGAAGCTCATCGGCGCGCGCGGCTTCTTCCGGGGCTTCGGGGCGGGCGGCAGGAACGGCTCCTCCCATGGGACCACCGAGCTCTCGTCGCCGAGGGACCACGACGGGCACGGCACCCACACGGCGTCCACGGCGGCGGGGGCCGTGGTGGCCGACGCGAGCCTCCTCGGTTACGCCCACGGCACGGCTCGGGGCATGGCGCCCGGGGCGCGCGTCGCGGCGTACAAGGTGTGCTGGAGGCAGGGATGCTTCAGCTCGGACATACTCGCGGGCATGGAGCAGGCCATCGAGGACGGGGTCGACGTGCTCTCGCTGTCGCTGGGAGGCGGCTCGTATCCGCTCTCCCGCGACCCCATCGCCGTCGGCGCGCTGGCGGCCACCCGCCGCGGCATCGTCGTCGCGTGCTCCGCGGGGAACAGCGGGCCGGCGCCGTCGTCGCTGGTGAACACTGCCCCGTGGATCATCACCGTCGGAGCCGGCACGCTCGACCGGAACTTCCCGGCGTACGCGAAGCTCGGCAATGGCGAGACCCATGCCGGCATGTCGCTCTACTCGGGCGATGGGCTGGGTGACGACAAGTTCCCCCTGGTGTACAACAAAGGCATCCGCCCGGGCAGCAACGCGAGCAAGCTCTGCATGTCGGGCACGCTGGACGCGTCGGCGGTGAAGGGCAAGGTGGTCCTGTGCGACCGGGGCGGGAACTCGCGGGTGGAGAAGGGGCAGGTGGTGAAGCTGGCGGGCGGCGTCGGGATGGTGCTCGCGAACACCGCACAGAGCGGCGAGGAGGTCGTGGCGGACAGCCACCTGCTCCCCGCCGTGGCCGTCGGCGACAAGAGCGGCGACGCCATAAGGGCGTACGTGGAGTCGGACGCCGGCGCGGAGGTGGCGTTGAGCTTCGCCGGCACCGCTGTGGACGTGCACCCGGCGCCGGTGGTGGCCGCGTTTAGCTCCCGTGGGCCGAACAGGCAGGTGGCGCAGCTGCTGAAGCCGGACGTGATCGGACCGGGGGTGAACATCCTGGCCGGGTGGACGGGGTCCGTCGGGCCGACTGGGCTGACCATCGACGAGCGGCGGCCGGCGTTCAACATCTTGTCAGGTGAGCGCACGCTTTGCTTCTTCTGTACAAAAACTCTCGAGGATTGTACTGACCGACACGTCTTTCTTGAAAATATGGTCCTAAAACCCTAGACTTTACGGGTAGCCGTAGCAGCCATGCGAGCGTGCAATCGCTATGGTCGTCTTTAGGTGCTAGCCATGATGCTGTTAGCTTTAGCTGCAGTTCGCACGCATCGAAATGCCATCATAGTAATGACAGGCTTTAGGGCATGCGCTTGGTCTCTTTCTCCTACACTGAACCTTGATGCAGAAATAATTCGGTCTATGGTGATGCAGGGACATCCATGTCGTGCCCGCACATCAGCGGGCTCGCGGCGTTCGTGAAGGCGGCGCACCCGGACTGGAGCCCCAGCGCCATCAAGTCGGCGCTCATGACCACCGCCTACACCGTCGACAACACCGGATCGCCCCTCCTCGACGCGGCCGGCGCCAACGCCACGGCCACGGCCACGCCATGGGCTTTCGGCTCCGGCCACGTCGACCTCGTCAAGGCCCTCTCCCCGGGCCTCGTCTACGACACGTCCATCGACGACTACGTCGCCTTCCTCTGCACCGTCGGCGGCGCCTCGCCCCGGCAGGTCCAGGCCATCACGGGGGCGCCAAACGCGACGTGCCAGCGGAAGCTGTCCAGCCCCGGCGACCTCAACTACCCGTCCTTCTCCGTCGTCTTCGGCCTCCGCAAGTCGCGCACCACCGTCAAGTACCACCGCGAGCTGACCAACGTCGGCGCCGCCGGGTCGGTGTACGCGGCCAAGGTCACCGGCCCGCCCAGCATCGTGGTGTCCGTGAAGCCGGCCAGGCTCGTGTTCAAGAAGGTCGGGGACAAGCTCAGGTACACCGTCGCGTTCAAGTCGACGGCGGAGGGCGGCCCCATGGACGCCGCGTTCGGGTGGCTGACGTGGAGCAGCGGGGAGCAGGACGTGCGGAGCCCGATATCGTATACGTGGGGGATGTAGCACCGATGCATGGGCGAGTAGAATTCGTACGTGGCCGTGCCGGCGGCGTGATCGGCGTCGGCGGGGGAGATTGATGGAAGTGTTGCATAGGCTGGAAGAATTCTGGCTCCTGATTTCTGTGCTGTCCAAAAATGGATAAGGCGATTGTTGGAGTACATTTCATGGGATGGGAACAGCACATTAATAAAAGGGATTGATTTGCTACTAATAATTTCCTCACTGCCTATAGAGCAGTTGTCTCAAAACAGTTTTAGTTCATCTTCCATAAGTATATCAAGAAGCAGACACTTCAAATAAACACAAAACTAACCTCTGGTTTCATACAAAACATACCATTTCCTCTCAGAGATGGCCTGCCGGCAGACGAGATGTGCGATTGAACAATGGTTATGTTCAGAAGTACCCTAGTTATATACTCCCTCCATTCCTAAATATAAGTCTTTGGAGAGATTTCACTATGGACCACATACGGAGCAAAATGAGTGAATCTATACCCTAAAATGCATCTAGATACATTCGTATGTTGTTCATAGTGAAATCTTTACAAAGACTTACATTTAGGAACGGAGGGAGTAGTATTTTAATTATAACTGTGCTTGAGTATGCTTATTATAGGTTGAACTATGGTTGAATTATGCTTGTGTACTTTATTATCTATGCCTGAGTATGCTTATATCTAGGTGTGGGATGAGTATGTAATTAGTTTGGTTGATGGAATTTTATACTTCTCTTAGACCAACATATGATTGCCCACATCACACATAGCTCATTAGCGCGAATCGTCTATGTTATTTTTGGTCTTCCCACGTAATTTTATACTAGCAACCGTTTGCCACAACACACACAGCTACGTGTGGAGGGTTTGGCAAAAAAACTGAACACGTATGGTGCATATTAGGGTGGATATTTAGCATGGGTAAAAATTTCACGATCAACCGATGAAGAAAATGTGGACCCACCCTGAAACTTGGTGATTTTCCCAGAGTGGAAACCGTGTGCAATGATTTTCATTGTGCCGTGACACGTGTGTTCTAATTGGCCAGAACGCATCCCCATGAACCGCACGTCTGCACCGTAGTATGTATACAGATCGAACGCTAGTCTGTATCACCCTCACACCGAAGTGAAGTTAATCACACACGGCTAGGTCTACCAAACCATTGCCTCCAAAACGCATTATGGGACAGAAAACCCTCACCACCCAATTCAAAAAGAAAAAGAAAACTCTCACCACCCCCACGTCACAAAACCCTCACACCCCCGCCCGCCACCCCCCGGTCCCCAGTCGCACCTGCACTCCTCCGCGACTCTGCATGTCTTCACCTATCGCGCAGCAATGATACGTCTCCAACGTATCTATAATTTTTGATTTGTTTCATGCTATTATATTATTTGTTTTGGATGTTTTATATGCATTAATATGCTATTTTATATGGTTTTTAGGACCAACCTATTAACCTAGAGCCCAGTGCCAGTTTCTGTTTTTTCCTTGTTTTAGAGTTTCGCAGAAAAAGAATACCAAATGGAGTTCAAACGGAATAAAACTTTCGCGATGACCTTTCTTGGACCAGAAGACACCCAGGAGACTTGGAGTGCAAGTCAGAAGAGCCACGAGGCAGCCACAATGGTGGAGGGCGTGCCCCCCAACCTTGTGGGCCCCTCGGTGGCCTCCTGACCTAGACCTTCCTCCTATATATACTCTTATTATCTCAAAAACTTCCAGGGGAGCCACGAAACCACTTTTTCACCGCCGCAACCTTCTGTACCCGTGAGATCCCATCTTGGGGCCTTTTCCGGCATCCTGCCAGAGGGGGATTCGATCACGGAGGGCTTCTACATTAACAACATTGCCTCTCTGATGAAGCGTGAGTAGTTTACCACGGACCTATGGGTCCATAGCTAGTAGCTAGATGGCCTTTTCTCGCTCTTTGATTCTCAATATCATGTTCTCCTCGATGTTCTTGGAGATCTATTCGATGTAATACTCTTTTGCGGTGTGTTTGCCGAGATCCGGTGAATTGTGGATTTATGATCAGCTTATCTATGAATATTATTTGAACCTCCTCTGAATTCTTATATGCATGATTTGATATCTTTGCAAGTCTCTTCGAACTATCGATTTGGTTTGTCCAACTAGATTGGTTTTTCTTGCAATGGAAGAAGTGCTTAGCTTTGGGTTCCTAGTGACAGAAGGGGAACCGACACGTATTGTATTGTTGCCATCGAGGATAACAAGATGGGGTTTTCATCATATTTCTTGAGTTAATTCCACTACATCGTGTCATCTTACTTAATGTGTTACTCTGTTCTTATGAACTTAATGCTCTAGATGCAGGCAGGAGTCGGTCGATGTGTGGAGTAATAGTAGTAGATGCAGAATCATTTCGGTCCACTTGACACGGACGTGATACCTATATTCATGATCATTGCCTTAGATATCGTCATAACTTTACGCTTTTCTATCAATTGCTCGGCAATAATTTGTTCACCCACCATAATAATTCCTTTCTTGAGATAAGCCTCTAGTGAAACATATGGCCCCCGGGTCTATTTTCCATCATATAAGTTTCCGATCTACAATTCTAGTTTCCTATTTACTTTCTTTTGCAATCTCTTACTTTCCGTTCCATAAACCAAAAATACCAAAAATATTACTTTACCGTTTATCCATCTCTATCAGATCTCACGTTGCAAATAACCGTTAAGGGATTGACAACCCCTTTATTGTGTTGGGTGCAGGGTTGGTGTTTGTGTTGGGGAATGCAATATTTCAAAAAATTTACCTACGATCACGCAAGATTTATCTAGGAGATGCATAGCAACGAGAGGGGTGAGTGTGTCTACGTACGCTCGTAGACCGAAACCGGAAGCGTTTAGTAACGCGGTTGATGTAGTCGGACGTCTTCGCGATCCAACAGATCCAAGTACCGAACGTACGGCACCTCTGCGTTCAACACACGTTCAGCTCGATGACGTCCCTCGGGCTCTTGATCCAGTTGAGGCCAAAGGAGAGTTCTGTCATCACGACGGCGTGGCGACAGTGATGATGAAGTTACTGGCGCAGGGCTTTGCCTAAGCACTACGATGATATGACCGAGGTGTGTAACTGTGAAGGGGGGCACCGCACACGGCTAAGACAAATCTTGTGTGCCTTTGGGGTGTCCGGGACTCCGAACAACCTTCGGTACATCAAATCACATAACTCATAATACAAATCGTCATCGAACGTTAAGCGTGTGGACCCCACGGGTTTGAGAACTATGTAGACATGACCGAGACACATCTCCGGTCAATAACCAATAGCGGAACCTAGATGCTCATATTGGCTCGTACATATTCTACAAAGATCTTTATCAGTCAAACCGCATAACAACATACGTTGTTCCCTTTGTCATCGGTATGTTACTTGCCCGAGATTCGATCGTCGGTATCATCATACCTAGTTCAATCTCGTTACCGGCAAGTCTCTTTACTCATTCCGTAATGCAACATCCCGCAACTAACTCATTAATCACATTGCTTGCAAGGCTTATAGTGATGTGCATTACCGAGAGGGCCCAGAGATACCTCTCCGACAATCGGAGTGACAAATCCTAATCTTGATCTATGCCAACTCAACAAACACCATCAGAGACAGCTGTAGAGCATCTTTATAATCAGCCAGTTACGTTGTGACGTTTGATAGCACACAAGGTGTTCCTGCGGTATTCGGGAGTTGCATAATCTCATAGTCAGAGGAACACGTATAAGTCATGATGAAAGCAATAGCAATAAAACTAAACGATCATTTATGCTAAGCTAACGGATGGGTCTTGTCCATCACATCATTCTCTAAGGATGTGATCCCGTTCATCAAATGATAACACATGTCTATGGTCAGGAAACTTAACCATCTTTGATTAACGAGCTAGTCAAGTAGAGGCATACTAGGAACACTATGTTTTGTCTATGTATTCACACATGTACTAAGTTTCCGGTTAATAGAATTCTAGCATGAATAATAACATTCATCATGATATAAGGAAATATAAATAACAACTTTATTATTGCCTCAAGGGCATATTTCCTTCAGTCTCCCACTTGCACTAGAGTCAATAATCTAGTTCACATCGCCATGTGATTTAACACCAGTAGTTCACATATTTATGTGATTAGTTCACATCTCCATGTGACTAATACCCAAAGGGTTTACTAGAGTCAATAATCTAGTTCACATCGCTATGTGATTAACACCCAAAGAGTGATCATGTTTTGCTTGTGAGAGAAGTTTAGTCAACGGGTCTGCCACATTCAAAGTCGTATGTATTTTGCAAAAAATTTATGTCTACAATGCTCTGGACAGAGCTACTCTAGCTAATCGCTCCCACTTTCAATATGTATCTAGATCGAGACTTAGAGTCATCCAGATCGGTGTAAAAGATTGCATCGGCGTAACTCTTTACGACGAACTCTTTAT
This sequence comes from Triticum urartu, assembly GCF_056163025.1. Lineage (NCBI taxonomy): Eukaryota > Viridiplantae > Streptophyta > Magnoliopsida > Poales > Poaceae > Triticum > Triticum urartu. The sequence continues at coordinate 415,865,507 of NC_141877.1, read as the reverse complement.
CACCTCCATAACCGAGAAACATCTCCTTAGTCTTCTAAGGATAATTTTGACCGCTGTCAAGTGATACGTCTCCGTCGTATCTACTTTTCCAAACACTTTTGCCCTTGTTTTGGACTCTAACTTGCATGATTTGAATGGAACTAACCCGGATTGACGCTGTTTTCAGCAGAATTGCCATAGTGTTATTTTTGTGCAGAAATAAAAGTTCTCGGAATGACCTGAAAATCAACGGAGCATTATTTGGGAATATATAATAATTATTGGAAGGAAGATCCACGTCAGGGGGTGCCCCACCTGTCCACGAGGGTGGGGGCGCGCCCCCTGCCTCATGGGACCCCTGACGCTCTACCGACCTCAACTTGGACTCCATATATTCACTTTCGGGGAGAAAAACGGAAAGAGAAGGATTCATCGCATTTTACGATACGGAGCCGCCGCCAAGCCCTAAACTCTCTTCGGAGGGCTGATCTAGAGTCCGTTTGGGGCTCCAGAGAGGGGAATCCGTCGCCATCGTCATCAGCAACCATCCTCCATCACCAATTTCATAATGCTCACCGCCACGCGTGAGTAATTCCATCGTAGGCTTGCTGGACGGTGATGGGTTGGATTAGATTTATCATGTAATCGAGGTAGTTTTGTTAGGGTTTGATCCCTAGTATCCACTCTGTCCTGAGATTGATGTTGCTATGACTTTGCTATGCTTAATGCTTGTCACTAGGGCCCGAGTGCCATGATTTCAGATCTGAACCTATTATGTTTTCATCAATATATGAGAGTTCTTGATCCTATCTTGCAAGTCTATAGTCACCTATTATTTGTTATGATCCGTTAACCCCGAAGTGACAATAATCGGGATACTTACTGGTGATGACCGTAGTTTGAGGAGTTCATGTATTCACTATGTGTTAATGCTTTGTTCCAGTACTCTATTAAAAGGAGGCCTTAATATCCCTTAGTTTCCAATAGGACCCCGCTGCCACGGGAGGGTAGGACAAAAGATGTCATGCAAGTTCTTTTCCATAAGCACGTGTGACTATATTCAGAATACATGCCTACATTACATTGATGAACTGGAGCTAGTTCTGTGTCACCCTAGGTTATGACTGTTACATGATGAACCGCATCCAGCATAATTCTCCGTCACCGATCCATTTCCTACGAGCTTTCCATATATTGTTCTTCGCTTATTTACTTTTCCGTTGCTATTGTTATCATCACTACAAAATACCAAAAATATTACTTTTGCTACTAAACACTTTGCTGCAGATATTAAGTTTCCAGGTGTGGTTGAATTGACAACTCAGCTGCTAATACTTGAGAATATTCTTTGGATTCCCTTGTGTCGAATCAATAAATTTGGGTTGAATAATCTACCCTCGAAAACTATTGCGATCCCCTACACTTGTGGGTTATCAAGACTATTTTCTGGCGCCGTTGCCGGGGAGCATAACTCTATTCTTTGAGTCATTTGGGATTTATATCTGCTTATCATTATGAAGAACTTGAAAGACGCTAAAACAAAAATTTATCCCTCAACTACGAGGGGAGGTAAGGAACTGCCATCTAGCTCTGCACTTGATTCACCTTTTGTTTTGAGTAAGCTTGCAACACCTAGACCTGCTTCTGCTATTCATTCTGGTATGTCGCATGTTATTGATGATGCCACTTCTGCTATGCATGATACTTATGATGAAACTACTTCTATGCTTGATACTACTGTGCCACTTGGTGAATTTCTTGATGAAAAACTTTCTAGGGCTAGAGAGAATGAAATTATTGAAACCGATAATATTGATGAAAGTGATGATGAAGACTCTCCCCCTAGATATGAATTACCTGTTGTGCCTGAGGGCTATGTTATGGATGAAGAAACTTCTAGAGATTTTCTTGCTTGCAATGATAGGAGTGATCTTAAGAAATTATTAGCTAAGCTGAAACAAAAAACTCTGAATGCTAGAATGAAATATGATCCTGCTTATGCTACTTCACCTATCTTTGTTACTGATAAGGATTATGATTTCTCTGTTGATCCTGAGATAATTACTTTAGTTGAATCTGATCCTTTCTGTGGTTATGAATCTGAAACTGTTGTGGCACATCTTACTAAATTAAATGATATAGCCACCCTGTTCACTAATGATGAGAAAACTCGCTACTATTATATCCTTAAGATATTTCTGTTCTCATTAAAGGGTGATGCTAAGATATGGTTTAATTCTCTTGATCCTGGTTTTGTGCGTAGTCCCCAGGATATGATTTATTACTTCTCTGCTAAATATTTCCCCGCTCATAAGAAACAAGCTGCGTTAAGGGAAATATATAATTTTGTGCAAATTGAAGAAGAGAGTCTCCCATAAGCTTGGGGGAGGCTTATCCAATTACTTAATGCTTTGCCTGATCATCCTCTTAAGAAAAATGAAATACTTGATATCTTTTATAATGTACTAACCGATGCTTCCAGAGACCACCTGGATAGTTGTGCTGGTTGTGTTTTCAGGGAAAGAACACCGGATGAAGCTAAAATTCTATTGAATAATATGTTGACTAATGAAAGTAATTGGACACTTCCTGAACCAACTCCTAAGCCAACTCCGAAGAAAAGGGGTATTATATTTCTCAGTCCTGAAGATATGCAAGAGGCAAAGAAATCTATGAAAGAAAAAGGTATTAAAGCTGAAGATGTTAAGAATTTACCTCCTATTGAAGAAATACATGGTCTTAATTTACCGCATGTTGAAGAAATACATGGTTTTAACCCATCACCTATTGAAGGAATACATGGTCTTGATAACCCGATACAGGTAGTAAAGGTAAACTCTCTCTATAGATATGATAAAGCTGAAATCCCATTTACTAAGTTTGCTAGCCCATGCTTGGATGAGTTTGATGACTTTATGGTCAAGCAAGAAAACTTCAATGCTTATTTTGGTAGAGAATTAAAACACAATGCTGATATGCTTGAACACTTGGGTGATTATATGGCTAATGTTAAAGGTGAACTTAAACTTATTAGTAAACACGCTTCTATGGTTACCACTCAAGTAGAACAAGTACTTAAAGCTCGGAATGATTTGCTCAATGAATTAAATAATAAGAATAATGATAATGATGTTAGAGTTATGCCTAGAGGTGGTAAAATGACTCAGGAACCTTTGTATCCTGAGGGCCATCCTAAGAGGATTGAGCAAGATTCTCAGAGAAATATTATTGGTGCACCTAGTCCTTCTAAGAGGAAGAAAAAGAAAAATGATAGGACTTTGCATGCTTCTAGTGAACCTGTTATTGACACACCTGAGAATCCCAATGATATTTCTATTTCCGATGCTGAAACACAATCTGGTAATGAACATGAGCCTAGTAATAATGTTAATGATGATGTTCATGTTGATGCTCAACCCAGTAATGATAATGATGTAGAGATTGAACCTGTTGTTGATCTTGATAACCCACAACCAAAGAATGAACGTTATGATAAGAGAGACCTTGTTGCTAGGAAGCACGATAAAGAAAGAGAACCATGGGTTCAGAAACCCATGCCTTTTCCTCCTAAACCATCCAAGAAAAAGGATGATGAGGATTTTGAGCGCTTTGCTGAAATGATTAGACCTATCTTCTTGCGTATGCGTTTGACTGATATGCTCAAAATAAATCCTTATGCTAAGTATATGAAAGAAATTGTTACAAATAAAAGAAAGATACCGGAAGCTGAAATTTCCATCATGCTTTCTAATTATACTTTTAAAGGTGGAATACCTAAGAAACTAGGAGATCCCGGAGTACCAACTATACCATGCTCCATTAAAAGAAACTATGTTAAAATTGCTTTATGTGATCTTGGAGCCGGTGTTAGTGTTATGCCTCTCTCTTTATATCGTAGACTTGATTTGAATAAGTTGACACCTACTAAAATATCTTTGCAAATGGCTGATAAATCAACTGCTATACCTGTCGGTATTTGTGAGGATGTGCCTGTTGTGGTTGCAAGCGTTACTATTTTAACGGACTTTGTTATTCTTGATATTCCCAAAGACGATAGCATGTCTATTATTCTTGGAAGACCCTTTTTGAATACTGCAGGGGCTGTTATTGATTGCATCAAAGGCAATGTCACTTTCATGTTAATGGCAATGAGCATACGGTACACTTTCCGAGGAAACAACCTGAAGTTCATAGTATAAACTCTATTGGAAAAATTCCATCGATTATTTTTGCAGGTTTTGAATTTCCTCTTCCTATTGTCAAGAAGAAATATGATATTCTTATTGTTGGGGATGTGCATATCCCTGTTGAGGTAACCTAGTATTATTCGAAAATTCTCCAGTTCCATGTTATTCGGAATGAGTTTGTTAACAAGACCTGGTCAACCTTGTTAGTGGATTCCTTTTGATGAGCATGAGATGGATGAATTTAGAAAACACAACTCTCTGTACCCTCTTTTTACTTTCTGTTATTTATATTAAATAAAGCAAAAATAGTAATTTTTGTCTGTTTTCTGAATTATCAATGCAATGAAAAAAACCCCGGAAATAAAAGTTCTCCAAATGCCCTGAAATTTAAATATGATTTTTTCTGGAATATTTGAGAATATCTGGCACTGAGAACACAGTAGGGGGAGCAAGCACCTGGCCACGAGGGTGGAGGGCGCGCCCCCTGCCTCATGGGCCCACGGTGGCTCCCCTCCACTTATTCCAGCTACCACACACTCCTTCTTCCTCCCACAAACACCACTAACTAGCTCAAACCCGAGTCCAAGCTCATTTTGCTGCCATTTTCGATCTCCTTGCTCAAAGCACCTCTCACAAAACTGCTTTGGGGGATTGTTCCTTGGTATGTGACTCCTCCAACGGTCCAATTAGTTTTTGTTCTAGTACTTTATTCATTGCATATTTTTGCTGCTTAGGTGACCCTGTTCTTGAGCTTGCATGTCATATTTATGTGGTCAGAAGTAGTTTTGATGCATGATATTGCCTCTAGGCACTTGTAGGAGTAGTTGCTATCAATATTGTTGAGTTTGGTTCACTTTTATTTTGAAGTTACTAAAATTTAAGAAATTTTTCAGAGGAAGAAATATGATTAGGAAAATATACCAAGGTGGTCCTTTAAGGAAGCAAGGACCCGGGCTCGCAATGCGTGATACCGACGCAGAACCACCGAGGGAAGCTCAAGTGCGGGCTTGTGAATGGCCTTCAGAGGACTTTATGGATCGAGCAGGGATCAAGGAAGAATTTAACGTATATGTGCGTAATGCTGATCTTGAGAGCTTCGAGGCAGAAAAATACCGCCAGTATCACTATCTCATTGATTCCTTTGTGAGGAGGTTTGAATTTTCATCATCACGCAATTCTCAAACTGTCCTGTTTGATCTCTATGAAAATTCTTATACTATGGACTTAGAGGATTTTAACACTGCTTGCAAACTTCCACAATGGGGTAGTCCTAATGAACCTTGCAAATCTGAATTTAGAGATTTTCTTGCTAGTATAACTGTGGGGGAATCTAGAGATATTACACAAGCTACCATAGGGAGCATTCATTTTCCTGCTATACATTATTTTGCTCTCTTCATAGGTAGGTGCATAAATGGTAAGGATGAAGCGTGTCACATGTGTGTCCCTGACCTCAGTGTTCTCAGGTGCTGTATTAGAAGATAGACATTATAATTTGGGAGCCATTGTTGCACGTATGCTGCATAATAATAGATTTAGTGGAGATTTCTTCGGTGGAATTTATGCAACCCGTCTAGCTAATTTTCTTGGTGTACCCATACGTGGGTATGATATTGAGTTGCCTCCTGTTTATTTGGATTATGAGGCCATGGTTCATCATCAGTTTGTTGAGAGGAACAATCAGTTCCTCCAGTATCGACTAATCTTTGACGGACGATGCACCTATCACGTTGCTCTCCCTGCCCCTGCTTTCTTTGACTTTCAGGCAAAAGGGAGATATGTTATAACCAGGGAGGAGGTAGACGAGTATAAGAGGAGGACGGAGACGGCCCATCTCCAAGCGGCAGCTCATGAGGCAATAGCTGCTGCATCTCAGTATGACCCCAACTATTACTTTGGATATCCGCCATGCTAGCCGTGGCCATAGACCAACTTAAGCCAAAAGCCTAAGCTTGGGGGAGTACGTATTTCTCACCGACATTACATTCATGTTCACACACTCATTGCTAGGTGTCGGTGCTCATACTTTTTCATTGTATCATCCATGCTAGTTTATTTTCCTTTTTTATGCTTTCTTCTTGTGTGTTTGATAAACCTTAAGAAAAACAAAAAAATTAGTTGCAGCTTTTAATTAGCTTACTTCCATGCTTGTTGTAGTAATTAAAAAAGAAAACCCAGAAAGATTTCTCGTTCTTCTTTTGCTTGTTGGGAGCTTTCCCGTGTAAATAGTTTTGTTTCTTTTCTTTCCTTTGGGGGTCGATAGGAGAAGACCATAATGAAAATGTTAAAGTGGCTCTTATATGCATTATCGTTGATCTGACAAAGATCCCATATTACCTTGTCTTCTCTCTTGAATTGAATGCTTGCAGATTCCAGCTTAGTCCAATGCACATGCACTATTATTATTATCCACACTATTCGGTCGTGCAAGTGAAAGGCAATAATGATGTTTATATGATGAACTTATTGAGATGAGAAAAGCTGGTATGAACTCGACCTCTCTTGTTTTTGTAAATATGATTAGTTCATCGTTCCTGCTTCAGCCTATTATGAATAAACATGTTTGCAATGACAATTAGAGATTGTAGTTGCTTATGCCATGCTTAATTAGTTAGGAGCTTATAATGGTTTACCTTGCGAGCCAACATGCTATTAAAATGGTTATGATGTGGCATGATAGGGTGGTATCCTCTTTTGAACGATTTGAGTGGCTTGACTTGGCACATGTTCACGCATGTAGTTGAAACAAAATCAACATAGCCTCTACGATATTTATGTTCGTGGTGCATTATATCCTACTCATGCTTGCATTCGGTGTTGATTAATTTTAATGCATGTTCATGACTATTATTGCTCTCTAGCTGGTCGCTTCCCAGTCTTTTGCTAGCCTTCACCTGTACTAAGAGGGAATACTACTTGTGCATCTAATTCCATAAACCCCAAAGTTATTCCATATGAGTCCACCATACCTACCTATATACGGTATCTACCTGCCATTCCAAGTAAATTTGTATGTGCCAAACTCTAAACCTTCAAATGAACATTCTGTTTTGTATGCTCGAATAGCTCATGTATCAACTAGGGTTGTCCGTATCTTCCATGTTAGGCGGGTTATTCTCAAGAGGAGTGGACTCCGCTCCTCACTCACGAGAAAATGGTTGGTCACCGGGATGCCTAGTCGCATGCTTTATGCAAATCAAATCAAAATAACTACAAACAAAACTCCCCCGGGACTCTAGTTAGTTGGAGGCACTCATTGTTTCGAGCAAGCCATGGATTGATGCTTGTTGGTGGAGGGGGAGTATAAAATTTACCATTCTGTTTGGGAACCGCCTATAATGTGTGTAGCATGGAAGATATCGCCATCTCTTGGTTGTTATGTTGACAATGAAAGTATACCTCATCATCCTCTTATTAAAAAGCACCAGTTGGAGAGCACCACTGTCATTTGCATTCATTATTGTTAGTTTACACTGAGTATGACTTGACTGGATCTCTTTTACCATGAATTACAATGTCTAGTCAGTCCTTGATCTTTAAAGGTGCTCTGCATTTATGTTGTGCGGTCTCAGAAAGGGCTAGCGAGATACCATCCTGTTATATCATATCATGATTGTTTTGAGAAAGTGTTGTCATCTGAGATTTATTATTATTGCTCGCTAGTTGATTATGTCATTGATATGAGTAAACATGAGACCTAAATGTTATTGTGAATATGGTTAGTTCATAATCTTTGCTGAAAACTTGAATGTTGGCTTTACATATTTACAATAACAAGAGCAAACAGAGTTTGTAAAAAGTTTTTCTTTATCACTTTCAGTTTATCAACTGAATTGCTTGACGACAAGCAAAGGTTTAAGCTTGGGGGAGTTGATACGTCTCCGTTGTATCTACTTTTCCAAACACTTTTGCCCTTGTTTTGGACTCTAACCTGCATGATTTGAATGGAACTAACCCGGACTCATGCTGTTTTCAGCAGAATTGCCATGGTGTTATTTTTGTGCAGAAATAAAAGTTCTCGGAATGACCTGAAAATCAACGGAGCATTATTTGGGAATATATAATAAATATTGGAAGGAAGATCCACGTCAGGGGGTGCCCCACCTGTCCACGAGGGTGGGGGCGTGCTTGCCACCCTGGGCGCGCCCCCTGCCTCGTGGGCCCCCCTAATGTTGGAAATATGCCCTAGAGGCAATAATAAAATGGTTATTATTATATTTCTTTGTTCATGATAATTGTCTATTGTTCATGCTATAATTGTGTTATCCGGAAATCGTAATACATGTGTGAATACATAGACCACAACACGTCCCTAGTGAGCCTCTAGTTGACTAGCTCATTGATCAAAGGATAGTCATGGTTTCCTGACTATGGACATTGGATGTCATTGATAACGGGATCACATCATTAGGAGAATGATGTGATGGACAAGACCCAATCCTAAGCTTAGCTCAAAGATCGTGTAGTTCGTTTGTTGTAGCTTTTCTGAATGTCAAGTATCATTTCCTTAGACCAGGAGATTGTGCAACTCCCGGATACCATAGGAGTGCCTTGGGTGTGCCAAACGTCACAACGTAACTGGGTGACTATAAAGGTACATTACAGGTATCTCCGAAAGTGTCTGTTGGGTTGGCACGAATCGAGACTCGGATTTGTCACTCCGTATGATGGAGAGGTATCTCTGGGCCCACTCGGTAATGCATCATCATAATGAGCTCAATGTGACCAAGTGGTTGATCACGGGATCATGCATTACGGCACGAGTAAAGTGACTTGCCGGTAATGAGATTGAACTAGGTATTGGGATACCGACGATCGAGTCTCGGGCAAGTAACGTACCGATTGACAAAGGGAATTGTATACGGATTGATTGAATCCTCGACATCATGGTTCATCCGATGAGATCATCCTGGAGCATGTGGGAGCCAACATGGGTATCCAGATCCCGCTGTTGGTTATTGACCGGAGAGGCGTCTCGGTCATGTCTGCATGTCTCCCGAACCCGTAGGGTCTACACACTTAAGGTTCGGCGACGCTAGGGTTGTTGAGATATTAGCATACGGTAACCCGAAAGTTGTTGGGAGTCCCGGATGAGATCCTGGACGTCACGAGGAGTTCCGAAATGGTCCAAAAGTGAAGATTTATATATAGGAAGTCAAGTTTCGGCCATCGGGAAAGTTTCGGGGGTAATCGGTATTGTACCGGGACCACCGGAAGGGTCCCGGGGGTCCACCGGGTGGGGCCACCTATCCCGGAGGGCCCCATGGGCTGAAGTGGGAGGGGAACCAGCCCCTAGTGGGCTGGTGCGCCCCCCTTGGGCCTCCCCCTGCGCCTAGGGTTGGAAACCCTAGGGGTGGGGGGCGCCACCCTTGCCTTGGGGGGCAAGGCACCCACTTGGCCGCCCCCCTAGGAGATTGGATCTCCTAGGGCCGGCGCCCCCCTAGGCACCCTATATATAGTGGGGGGAGGGAGGGCAGCCGCACCCAAGCCCCTGGCCTCTCCCTCTCCCTCCCGTGACACTCCTCCGTCTCCCTGCGCTTGGCGAAGCCCTGCCGAGATCACCGTTGCTTCCACCACCACGCCATCATGCTGCCGCATCTTCATCAACCTCTCCTTCCCCCTTGCTGGATCAAGTTGGAGGAGACGTCTGAAGGAAATATGCCCTAGAGGCAATAATAAAGTCATTATTTATTTCCTTATATCATGATAAATGTTTATTATTCATGCTAGAATTGTATTAACCAGGAAACATAATACATGTGTGAATACATAGACAAACAGAGTGTCACTAGTATGCCTCTACTTGACTAGCTCGTTAATCAAAGATGGTTATGTTTCCTAACCATGAACAAAGAGTTGTTATCTGATTAACGGGATCACATCATTAGGTGAATGATCTGATTGACATGACCCATTCCATTAGCTTAGCACCCGATCGTTTAGTATGTTGCTATTGCTTTCTTCATGACTTATACATGTTCCTATGACTATGAGATTATGCAACTCCCGTTTGCCGGAGGAACACTTTGTGTGCTACCAAACGTCACAACGTAAATGGGTGATTATAAAGGTGCTCTACAGGTGTCTCCAAAGGTACATGTTGGGTTGGCGTATTTCGAGATTAGGATTTGTCACTCCGATTGTCGGAGAGGTATCTCTGGGCCCTCTCGGTAATGCACATCACATAAGCCTTGCAAGCATTGCAACTAATGAGTTAGTTGTGAGATGATGTATTACGGAACGAGTAAAGAGACTTGCCGGTAACGAGATTGAACTAGGTATTGGATACCGACGATCGAATCTCGGGCAAGTAACATACCGATGACAAAGGGAACAACGTATGTTGTTATGCGGTCTGACCGATAAAAGATCTTCGTAGAATATGTAGGAGCCAATATGAGCATCCAGGTTCCGCTATTGGTTATTGACCGGAGACGTGTCTCGGTCATGTCTACATTGTTCTCGAACCCGTAGGGTCCGCACGCTTAAGGTTACGATGACAGTTATATTACGAGTTTATGCATTTTGATGTACCGAAGGTTGTTCAGAGTCCCGGATGTGATCACGGACATGACGAGGAGTCTCGAAATGGTCGAGAAATAAAGATTGATATATTGGAAGCCTATGTTTGGATATCGGAAGTGTTCCGGGTGAAATCGGGATTTTACCGGAGTACCGGGAGGTTACCGGAACCCCCCGGGAAGTATATGGGCCTTAGTGGGCCTTAGTGGAAGAGAGGAGAGGTGGACAGAGATGGGCCGCGCGCCCCTCCCCCCTTGGTCCGAATAGGACAAGGAGAGGGGGCCGGCCCCCCTTCCTCCTATCTCTCCTCTTTTCCCCCCTCCGCGAATCCTATTCCAACTAGGAAAGGGGGGGGGAATCCTACTCCCGGAAGGAGTAGGACTCCTCCTGGCGCGCCACCTCTTGGCCGGCCAGCCCCCCCCCTTTGAGACTTTATATACGGAGGCATGGGGCACCCCTAGAGACACAAGTTGATCCACGTGATCATATTCTTAGCCGTGTGCGGTGCCCCCTTCCACCATAGTCCTCGATAATATTGTAGCGGTGCTTAGGCGAAGCCCTGCGACAGTAGTACATCAAGATCGTCACCACGCCGTCGTGCTGACGGAACTCTTCCCCGACACTTTGCTGGATCGGAGTCCGGGGATCGTCATCGAGCTGAACGTGTGCTAGAACTCGGAGGTGCCGTAGTTTCGGTGCTTGATCGGTCGGGCCGTGGAGACATACGATTACATCAACCAAGTTAACGCTTCCGTTGTCGATCTACAAGGGTACGTAGATCACACTCTCCCCCTCTCGTTGCTATGCATCACAATGATCTTGCGTGTGCGTAGGAAATTTTTTGAAATTACTACGAAACCCAACAGTGGTATCAGAGCCAGGTTTTATGTGTTGATGTTATTTGCACGAGTAGAACACAAGTGAGTTGTGGGCGATATAAGTCATACTGCTTACCAGCATGTCATACTTTGGTTCGGCGGTATTGTTGGACGAAGCGGCCAGGACCGACATTACGCGTACGCTTACGCGAGACCGGTTCTCCCGACGTGCTTTGCACATAGGTGGCTTGCGGGTGACAGTTTCTCCAACTTTAGTTGAACTGAGTGTGGCTATGCCCGGTCCTTGCGAAGGTTAAAACAGCACCAACTTGACAAACTATCGTTGTGGTTTTGATGCGTAGGCAAGATTGGTTCTTGCTTAAGCCCGTAGCAGCCACGTAAAACTTGCAACAACAAAGTAGAGGACGTTTAACTTGTTTTTGCAGGGCATGTTGTGATGTGATATGGTCAAGACATGATGCTAAATTTTATTGTATGAGATGATCATGTTTTGTAACCAAGTTATCGGCAACTGGCAGGAGCCATATGGTTGTCGCTTTATTGTATGCAATGCAATCGCCCTGTAATGCTTTACTTTATCACTAAGCGGTAGCGATAGTCGTAGAAGCATAAGATTGGCGAGACGACAACGATGCTACGATGGAGATCAAGGTGTCGCGCTGGTGACGATGGTGATCATGACGGTGCTTCGGAGATGGAGATCACAAGCACAAGATGATGATGGCCATATCATATCACTTATATTGATTGCATGTGATGTTTATCTTTTATGCATCTTATCTTGCTTTGATTGACGGTAGCATTATAAGATGATCTCTCACTAAATTTCAAGATAAAAGTGTTCTTCCTGAGTATGCACCGTTGCCAAAGTTCGTCGTGCCCAGACACCACGTGATGATCGGGTGTGATAAGCTCTACGTCCATCTACAATGGGTGCAAGCCAGTTTTGCACACGCAGAATACTCAGGTTAAACTTGACGAGCCTAGCATATGCAGATATGGCCTCGGAACACTGAGATTGAAAGGTCGAGCGTGAATCATATAGTAGATATGATCAACATAGCGATGTTCACCATTGAAAACTACTCCATTTCATGTGATGATCGGTTATGGTTTAGTTGATTTGGATCACGTGATCACTTAGATGATTAGAGGGATGTCTATCTAAGTGGGAGTTCTTAAGTAATATGATTAATTGAACTTAAATTTATCATGAACTTAGTCCTGGTAGTATTTTGCAAATTATGTTGTAGATCAATAGCTCGCGTTGTTGCTTCCCTGTGTTTATTTTGATATGTTCCTAGAGAAAATTGTGTTGAAAGATGTTAGTAGCAATGATACGGATTGGATCCGTGATCTGAGGTTTATCCTCATTGCTGCACAGAAGAATTATGTCCTTGATGCACCGCTAGGTGACAGACCTATTGCAGGAGCAGATGCAGACGTTATGAACGTTTGGCTAGCTCAATATGATGACTACTTGATAGTTTAGTGCACCATGCTTAATGGCTTAGAATCGGGACTTCAAAGACGTTTTGAACGTCATGGACCATATGAGATGTTCCAGGAGTTGAAGTTAATATTTGAAGCAAATACCCGAGTTGAGAGATATGAAGTCTCCAACAAGTTCTATAGCTAAAAGATGGAGGAGAATCGCTCAACTAGTGAGCATGTGCTCAGATTGTCTGGGTACTACAATCGCTTGAATCAAGTGGGAGTTAATCTTCCAGATAAGATAGTGATTGACAGAATTCTCTAGTCACCATCACCAAGTTAGTAGAACTTCGTGATGAACTATAGTATGCAAGGGATGACGAAAAACGACTCCCGAGCTTTTCATGATGATGAAATCAATGAAGGTAGAAATCAAGAAAGAGCATCAAGTATTGATGGTAGACAAGACCACTAGTTTCAATAAAAGGGCAAAGGGAAGAAGGGGAACTTCAAGAAGAACGGCAAGCAAGTTGCTGCTCAAGTGAAGAAGCCCAAGTCTGGTCCTAAGCCTGAGACTAAGTGCTTCTACTGCAAAGGGACTGGTCACTGGAAGCGGAACTACCCCAAGTATTTTGCGGATAAGAAGGATGGCAAAGTGAACAAAGGTATATTGGATATACATGTTATTGATGTGTGCTTTACTAGTGTTTATAGCAACCCCTCGGTATTTGATACTGGTTCAGTTGCTAAGAGTAGTAACTCGAAACAGGAGTTGCAGAATAAACAGAGACTAGTTAAGGGTGAAGTGACGATGTGTGTTGGAAGTAGTTCCAAGATTGATATGATCATCATCACACACTCCCCTATACTTTCAGGATTAGTGTTGAACCTAAATAAGTGTTATTTGGTTTTTGCGTTGAGCATGAATATGATTTGATCATGTTTATTGCAATACGGTTATTCATTAAAATCAGAGAATAATTGTTGTTCTGTTTACATGAATAAAACCTTCGATGGTCATACACCTAATGAATCAAAAAGGAACATCAAGTATTGATGGTGAATAAAACCACTAAGTTCAAGAAAGGCAAGGGTAAAAAGAACTTCAAGAAGGACGGCAAGGGAGTTGCCGCGCCCGGTAAGCAAGCTGCCGGGAAGAAGCCAAAGAATGGACCCAAGCCTGAGACTGAGTGTTTTTATTGCAAGTGAAGTGGTCACTGGAAGCGGAACTTCCCCAAATACTTAGCGGACAAGAAGGCCGGCAACACTAAAGGTATATGTGATATACATGTAATTGATGTGTACCTTACCAGTACTCGTAGTAGCTCCTGGGTATTTGATACCGGTGCGGTTGCTCACATTTGTAACTAAAAGCAGGAGCTGCGGAATAAGCGGAGACTGGCGAAGGACGAGGTGACGATGCGCGTCGGGAATGGTTCCAAGGTCGATGTGATCGCCGTCGGCATGCTGCCTCTACATTTACCTACGGGATTAGTTTTAAACCTCAATAATTGTTATTTAGTGCCAGCTTTGAGCATGAACATTGTATCAGGATCTCGTTTAATTCGAGATGGCTACTCATTTAAATCCGAGAATAATGGTTGTTCTATTTATATGAGAGATATGTTTTATGGTCATGCTCCAATGGTGAATGGTTTATTCTTAATGAATCTCGAGCGTAATGCTACACATATTCATAGTGTGAATACCAAAAGATGTAAGGTTGATAATGATAGTCCCACATACTTGTGGCACTGCCGCCTTGGTCACATAGGTGTCAAACGCATGAAGAAGCTCCATGCAGATGGAATTTTAGAGTCTCTTGATTACGAATCATTTGACACATGCGAACCATGCCTCATGGGTAAAATGACCAAGACTCCGTTCTCAGGAACAATGGAGCGAGCAACCAACTTATTGGAAATCATACATACTAATGTGTGTGATACAATGAGTGTTGAGGCTCGCGGTGGCTATCGTTATGTTCTCACCCTCACTGATGACTTGAGTAGATATGGGTATGTCTACTCAATGAAACACAAGTCTGAGACCTTTGAAAAGTTCAAGGAATTTCAGAGTGAGGTTGAGAATCAACGTGACAAGAAAATCAAGTTCTTGCGATCAGATCGTGGGGGAGAATACTTGAGTCACGAATTTGGCACATAGTTAAGAAAATGTGGAATAGTTTCACAACTCACGCCACCTGGAACACCTCAGCGTAATGGTGTGTCTGAACGTCGTAATCGCACTCTATTGGATATGGTGCGATCTATGATGTCTCTTACCGATTTACCGCTGTCATTTTGGGGCTATGCTTTAGAGACTGCCGCATTCACTTTAAATAGGGCTCCGTCAAAATCCGTTGAGATGACACTGTATGAATTATGGTTTGGGAAGAAACCTAAGCTGTCGTTTCTAAAAGTTTGGGGATGCGATGCTTATGTCAAGAAACTTCAACGTGAAAAGCTCGAACCCAAGTCGGAAATATGCGTCTTCATAGGATACCCTAAAGAAAATGTTGGGTATACCTTCTACCTCAGATCCGAAGGCAAGATCTTTGTTGCCAAGAATGGGTCCTTTCTAGAGAAAGAGTTTCTCTCGAAAGAAATAAGTGGGAGGAAAGTAGAACTTGATGGAGTATTACCTCTTGAACCGGTAAGTGGCGCAGCTCAAGAAAATGTTCGTGAGGTGCCTGCACCGACTAGAGAGGAAGTTAATGATGATGATCATGAAACTTCAGATCAAGTTACTACTGAACTTCATAGGTCCACGAGGACACGTTCCGCACCAGAGTGGTACGGCAACCCTGTCTTGGAAATCATGTTGTTAGACAACGGTGAACCTTCGAACTATGAAGAAGCGATGGCAGGCCCGGATTCCGACAAATGGCTGGAAGCCATGAAATCCGAGATAGGATCCATGTATGAAAACGAAGTATGGACTTTGACTGACTTGCCCGATGATCGGTGAGCCATAGAAAATAAATGGATCTTTAAGAAGAAGACAGACGCAGATGGTATTGTGACCATCTATAAAGCTCGGCTTGTCGCTAAGGGTTATCGACAAGTTCAAGGGGTTGACTACGATGAGACTTTCTCACCCGTAGCGAAGCTGAAGCCCGTCCGAATCATGTTAGCAATTGCCGCATTCTATGATTATGAGATATGGCAAATGGACGTCAAAACGGCATTCCTTAATGGCTTCCTTAAGGAAGAATTGTATATGATGCAGCCGGAAGGTTTTGTCGATCCTAAGAATGCTGACAAGGTGTGCAAGCTCCAACGCTCGATTTATGGGCTGGTGCAAGCATCTCGGAGTTGGAACATTCGTTTTGATGAGATGATCAAAGCGTTTGGGTTCACGCAGACTTATGGAGAAGCCTGCATTTACAAGAAAGTGAGTGGGAGCTCTGTAGCATTTCTCATATTGTATGTGGATGACATACTGTTGATGGGAAATGATATAGAATTCTTGGAAAACATAAAGGCCTACTTGAACAAGTGTTTTTTCAATGAAGGACCTTGGAGAAGCTGCTTATATATTAGGCATCAAGATCTATAGAGATAGATCGAGACGCCTCATTGGTCTTTCACAGAGTACGTACCTTGACAAGATATTGAAGAAGTTCAAAATGGGTCAGTCAAAGAAGGGGTTCTTGCCTATATTGCAAGGTACGAGATTGAGCACGGCTCAATGCCCGACCACGGCAGAAGATAGAGAAAAGATGAGTGTCGTCCCCTATGCCTCGGCCATAGGGTCTATCATGTATGCTATGCTGTGTACTTGACCTGATGTAAACCTTGCCATAAGTTTGGTAGGAAGGTACCAAAGTAATCCCGGCATGGAACACCGGACAGCGGTCAAGAATATCCTGAAGTACCTGAAAAGGACTAAGGACATGTTTCTCGTGTATGGAGGTGACGAAGAGCTCGTCGTAAAGGGTTACGTCAATGCTAGCTTCGACACAGATCTGGATGACTCTAAGTCACAAACCGGATACGTTTATATTTTGAATGGTGGGGCAGTAAGCTGGTGCAGTTGCAAGCAAAGCGTTGTGGCGGGATCTACATGTGAAGCGGAGTACATGGCAGCCTCGGAGGCAGCACAAGAAGCAGTCTGGGTGAAGGAGTTCATTACCGACCTAGGAGTCATACCCAATGCATCGGGCCCGATGACTCTCTTCTGTGACAACACTGGAGCTATTACCCTTGCCAAGGAGCCCAGGTTTCACAGGAAGACCAGGCATATCAAGCGTCGCTTCAACTCCATTCGTGGAAGTGTTGAAAATGGAGACATAGAGATTTGTAAAGTACATATGGACCTGAATGTGGCAGATCTGTTGACTAAACCTCTCCCTAGAGCAAAACATGATAAACACCAGAACTGCATGGGTGTTCGATTCATCACAATGTAACTAGACTATTGACTCTAGTGCAAGTGGGAGACTGTTGGAAATATGCCCTAGAGGCAATAATAAAATGGTTATTATTATATTTCCTTGTTCATGATAATTGTCTATTGTTCATTCTATAATTGTGTTATCCGGAAATCGTAATAAATGTGCGAATACATAGACCACAACACGTCCCTAGTGAGCCTCTAGTTGACTAGCTCGTTGATCAAAGGATAGTCATGGTTTCCTGACTATGGACATTGGATGTCATTGATAACGGGATCACATCATTAGGAGAATGATGTGATGGACAAGACCCAATCCTAAGCTTAGCTCAAAGATCGTGTAGTTCGTTTGCTGTAGCTTTTCTGAATGTCAAGTATCATATCCTTAGACCATGAGATTGTGCAACTCCCGGATACCGTAGGAGTGCCTTGGGTGTGCCAAACGTCACAACGTAACTGGGTGACTATAAAGGTACATTACAGGTATCTCCGAAAGTGTCTGTTGGGTTGGCATGAATCGAGACTGGGGTTTGTCACTCCGTATGACGGAGAGGTATCTCTGGGCCCACTCGGTAATGCATCATCATAATGAGCTCAATGTGACCAAGTGGTTGATCACGGGATCATGCATTACGGCACGAGTAAAGTGACTTGCCGGTAACGAGATTGAACTAGGTATTGGGATACCAACGATCGAGTCTCGGGCAAGTAATGTACCGATTGACAAAGGGAATTGTATACGGATTGATTGAATCCTCGACATCGTGGTTCATCCAATGAGATCATCGTGGAGCATGTAGGAGCCAACATGGGTATCCAGATCCCGCTGTTGGTTATTGACCGGAGAGGCATCTCGGTCATGTCTGCATGTCTCCCGAACCCGTAGGGTCTACACACTTAAGGTTCAGTGACGCTAGGGTTGTTGAGATATTAGCATACGGTAACCCGAAAGTTGTTCGGAGTCCCGGATGAGATCCCGGACGTCACGAGGAGTTCCAGAATGGTCGGAAGTGAAGATTTATATATAGGAAGTCATGTTTCGGCCATCGAGAAAGTTTCGGGGGTAATCGGTATTGTACCGGGACCACCGGAAGGGTCCCGGGGGTCCACCGGGTGGGGCCACCTATCCCGGAGGGGCCCATGGGCTGAAGTGGGTGGGGAACCAGCCCCTAGTGGGCTGGTGCGCCCCCCTTGGGCCTCCCCCTGCGCCTAGGGTTGGAAACCATAGGGGTGGGGGGCGCCACCCTTGCCTTGGGGGGCAAGGCACCCACTTGGCCGCCGCCCCCCCTAGGAGATTGGATCTCCTAGGGCCGGCGCCCCCCTAGGCACCCTATATATAGTGGGGGGAGGGAGGGCAGTCGCACCCAAGCCCCTGGCCTCTCCCTCTCCCTCCCGTGACACTCCTCCGTCTCCCTGCGCTTGGCGAAGCCCTGCCGAGATCACCGTTGCTTCCACCACCACGCCGTCGTGCTGCTGGATCTTCATCAACTTCTCCTTCCCCCTTGCCGGATCAAGTTGGAGGAGACGTCTTCCCAACCGAACGTGTGTTGAACGCGGAGGTGCCGTCCGTTCGGCACTTGGTCATCGGTGATTTGGATCACGTCGAGTAAGACTCCATCAACCCCGTTCTCTTGAACGCTTCCGCGTGCGATCTACAAGGGTATGTAGATGCACTCCTCTCTCCCTCGTTGCTAGATGACTCCATAGATTGATCTTGGTGATGCGTAGAAAATTTTAAAAATTCTGCTACGTTCCCCAACACCTAACGCTCCACCGACCTCAACCTGGACTCCATATATTCACTTTCAGGGAAAAAACCGAGAGAGAAGGATTCATCGCGTTTTACGATACGAAGCCGCCGCCAAGCCCTAAACTCTCTCGGGAAGCCTGATCTAGAGTCCGCTCAGGGCTCCGGAGAGGGGAATCTGTCTCCATCGTCATCATCAACCATCCTCCATCACCAATTTCATGATGCTCACCACCGTGCGTGAGTAATTCCATCGTAGGCTTGTTGGACGGTGATGGGTTGGATGAGATTTATCATGTAATCGAGTTAGTTTTGTTAGGGTTTGATCCCTAGTATCCACTATGTTCTGAGATTGATGTTGCTATGACTTTGCTATGCTTAGTGCTTGTCACTAGGGCCCGAGTGCCATGATTTCAGATCTGAACCTATTATGTTTTCATCAATATATGAGAGTTCTTGATCCTATCTTGCAAGTCTATAGTCACCTATTATGTGTTAAGACCCGTTAACCCCGAAGTGACAATAATCGGGATACTTACCGGTCATGACCGTAGTTTGAGGAGTTCATGTATTCACTATGTGTTAATGCTTTGTTCCGGTACTCTATTAAAAGGAGGCCTTAATATCCCTTAGTTTCCAATAGGACCCCGCTGCCACGGGAGGGTAGGACAAAATATTTCATGCAAGTTATTTTCCATAAGCACGTATGACTATATTCGGAATACATGCCTACATTACATTGATGAACTGGAGCTAGTTCTGTGTCACCCTAGATTATTACTGTTACATCATGAATGCTACCTCTTGAGCACTGCGTTGGTTCTCCCTTGAAGAGGAAAGGGTGATGCAGCAAAGTAGCGTAAGTATTTCCCTCCATTTTTGAGAACCAAGGTATCAATCCAGTAGGAGGCCACGCACGAGTCCCTCGCACCTACACAAACAAATAAACTCCTCGCAACCAACGCAATAAAGGGGTTGTCAATCCCTTCACGGTGACCTACGAGAGTGAGATCTGATAGATATGATAAGATAATATTTTTGGTATTTTTATGATAAAGAGAAATAAAGATGCAAAGTAAAATAAAAGGCAAAATAAATAACTAAGTATTGGAAGATTAATATGATGGAGAATAGACCCGGGGGCGATAGATTTCACTAGTGGCTTCTCTCGAGAGCATAAGTATTACGGTGGGTGAACAAATTACTGTTGAGCAATTGACAGAATTGAGAATAGTTATGAGAATATCTAGGTATGATCATGTATATAGGCATCACGTCCGAGACAAGTAGACCGACTCCTGCCTGCATCTACTACTATTACTCCACACATCGACCGCTATCCAGCATGCATCTAGAGTATTAAGTTCAAAGAACATAGTAACGCTTTAAGCAAGATGACATGATGTAGAGGGATAAACTCATGCAATATGATGTAAACCCCATCTTTTTATCCTCGATGGCAACAATACAATACGTGCCTTGCTGCCCCTACTGTCACTGGGAAAGGACACCGCAAGATTGAACCCAAAGCTAAGCACTTTTCCCATTGCAAGAAAGATCAATCTAGTAGGCCAAACCAAACTGATAATTCGAAGAGACTTGCAAAGATAACCAATCATACATAAAAGAATTCAGAGAAGATTCAAATATTGTTCATAGATAAACTTGATCATAAACCCACAATTCATCGGTCTCAACAAACACACCACAAAAGAAGATTACATCGAATAGATCTCCACAAGAGAGGGGGAGAACTTTTATTGAGATCCAAAAAGAGAGAAGAAGCCATCTAGCTAATAACTATGGACCGAGGTCTGAAGTAAACTACTCACACTTCATCGGAGAGGCTATGGTGTTGATGTAGAAGCCCTCCGTGATCGATGCCCCCTCCGGCGGAGCTCCGGAAAAGTCCCCAAGATGGGATCTCGTGGATACAGAAAGTTACGGCGGTGGAATTAGGGTTTTGGCTCTGTATCTGGTAGTTTGGGGGTACATAGGTATATATAGGAGGAAGGAGTACGTCGGTTGAGCAACATGGGCCCCACGAGGGTGGAGGGCGTGCCTGGGGGGGGTAGGCATGCCCCTCTACCTCGTGCCTTCATGGTAGCTTTCTTGACGTAGGTTCCAAGTCCTTTGGATCATGTTCGTTCCGAAAATCACGTTCCCGAAGGTTTCATTCCGTTTGGACTCCGTTTGATATCCTTTTTCTGCGAAACTCTGAAATAGGCAAAAAAAGACAGCAATTCTGGGCTGGGCCTCCGGTTAATAGGTTAGTCCCAAAAATTATATAAAAGTGTATAATAAAGCCCAATAATGTCCAAAATAGGATATAATATAGCATGGAACAATAAAAAATTATAGATACGTTGGAGACGTATCAAGCATCCCCAAGCTTAATTTCTGCTTGTCCTCGAGTAGGTAAATTATAAAAACAGAATTTTTGATGTGGAATGCTATTTGGCATAATTTCAATGTAATTCTCTTAATTGTGGTATGAATATTCAGATCCGAAAGATTCAAGACAAAAGTTCAATATTGACATAGAAATAATAATACTTCAAGCATACTAACCAAGCAATTATGTCTCTTCAAAATAACATGGCCAAAGAAAGTTATCCCTACAAAATCATATAGTCTGGCTATGCTCCATCTTCACCACACAAAGTATTTAAATCATGCACAACCCCGATGACAAGCCAAGAAATTGTTTCATACTTTTGGTGTTCTCAAACTTTTTCAATCTTCACGCAATACATGAGCGTGAGCCATGGACATAACACTATATGTGGAATAGAATGGTGGTTGTGGAGAAGACAAAAAGGGAGAAGATAGTCTCACATCAACTAGGCGTATCAATGGGCTATGGAGATGCCCATTAATAGATATCAATGTGGGTGAGTAGGGATTGCCATGCAACGGATGCACTAGAGCTATAAGTATATGAAAGCTCAACAAAAAGAACTAAGTGGGTGTGCATCCAACTTGCTTGCTCACGAATACCTAGGGCATTTTGAGGAAGCCCATCATTGGAATATACAAGCCAAATTATATAATGAAAAATTCCCACTTAGTATATCAAAGTGATAACATAAGGGACTCTCTATCATGAAGATCATGGTGCTACTTTGAAGCACAAGTGTGGAAAAAGGATAGTAGTATTGTCCCTTTTTATATTTTTTGGGCCTTCCTTTTTTGGGCCTTTTCTCTTTTTTTTGGGACAATACTATATGAATGATGATCATCACACTTCTATTTATTTACAACTCAATGATTACAACTCGATACTAAAACAAAGTATGACTCTATATGAATGCCTCCGGCGGTATACCGGATAGCAATGATGCATGAGTGACTTGTACGAAAGAATTATGAATGGTGGCTTTGCCACGACTAAAAATGTCAACTACATGATCATGCAAAGCAATATGACAATGATGGAGCGTGTCATAGTAAACGGAACGGTGGAAAGTTGCATGGCAATATATCTCGGAATGGCTATGGAAATGCCATGATAGGTAGGTATGGTGGCTGTTTTGAGGAAGGTATATGGTGGGTGTATGATACCAGCGAAAGGTGCGCGGTATTAAAGAGGCTAGCAATGGTGGAAGGGTGAGAGTGAGTATAATCCATGGACTCAACATTAGTCATAAAGAACTCACATACTTATTGCAAAAATCTATTAGTTATCGAAACAAAGTACTACGCGCATGCTCCTAGGGGGATAGATTGGTAGGAAAAGACCATCGCTCGTCCCCGACCGCCACTCATAAGGAAGACAATCAATAAATAATTCATGCTCCAACTTCTTTACATAACGGTTCACCATACGTGCATGCTACAGGAATCACAAACTTCAACACAAGCATTTCTCAAATTCACAACTACTCAACTAGCACGACTCTAATATCACCATCTCCATATCTCAAAACAATTATCAAGTATCAAACTTCTCTTAGTATTCAACACACTCATAAGAAAAAAATTATTAATCTTGAATGCCTAACATAATTAAAGCAAATTACCACGCTGTTTTGTAGGACTCTCAAAATAATCTAAGTGAAGCATGAGAGAACAATAGTTTCTATAAAACAAATCCACCACCGTGCCCTAAAAGATATAAGTGAAGCACTAGAGCAAAAAACTATATAACTCAAAAGATATAAGTGAAGCACATAGAGTATTCTAACAATTTCCGAATCATGTGTGTCTCTCTCAAAAGGTGTGTACATCAAGGACGATTGTGGAAAACTAACAAATAAAGACTCAAATAATACAAGACGCTCCAAGCAAAACACATATCATGTGGTAAATAAAAATATAGCTCCAAGTAAAGTTACCGATGGAAGTAGACAAAAGAGGGGATGCCTTCCGGGGCATCCCCAAGCTTTGGCTTTTAGGTGTCCTTATATTATATTGGGGTGCCATGGGCATCCCCAAGCTTAGGCTCTTGCCACTCCTTGTTCCATAAACCATCAAATCTTTCACCCAAAACTTGAAAACTTCACAACACAAAACTTAAAGTAGAAAATCTCGTGAGCTCCGTTAGCGAAAGAAAACAAAACACCACTTCAAGGTACTGTAATGAACTCATTATTTATTTATATTGGTGTTAAACCTACTGTATTCCAAATTCTCTATGGTTTATAAACTATTTTACTAGCCATAGATTCATCAAAATAAGCAAACGACACACGAAAAACAGAATCTGTCAAAAACAGAACAGTCTGTAGTAATCTGTAGCTAACGCAAGTTCTGGAACCCCAAAAATTCTAAAATAAATTTATGGACGTGATAAATTTATCTATTAATCATCTTCAAAAATAATTAACTAAATATCACTTTCCAAATAAAAATGGCAGCAATTCTCGTGAGCGCTAAAGTTTCTGTTTTTTACAGCAAGATTAAAAAGACTTTCCCAAGTCTTCCCAACGGTTCTACTTGGCACAAACACTAATTAAACACAAAAAAACACAACCAAAACAGAGGGTAGATAAATTATCTATTACTAAACAGGAGCAAAAAACAAGGAATAAAAATAAAATTGGGTTGCCTCCCAACAAGCGCTATGGTTTAACGCCCCTAGTTAGGCATAAAAGCAAGGATATATCTAGGTATTGCCATCTTTGGTAGGCACTCCATAAGTGGCTCTCATAATAGATTCATATGGTAATTTAATTTTGTTTCTAGGGAAGTGTTCCATGCCTTTCCTTAATGGAATTTGGATTCTAATATTCCCTTCCTTCACATCAATAGTTGCACCAATCGTTCTAAGGAAAGGTCTACCAAGAATAATAGGACATGAAGGATTGCAATCTATGTCAAGAAAAATAAAATATACGGGCACATAATTCCTATTTGCAACAATAATAACATCATTAATTCTTCCCATAGGTTTCTTAATAGTGGAATCCGCAAGGTGCAAGTTTAAAGAGCAATCATCAAAATCACGGAAACCTAGCAAATCACACAAAGTCTTTAGAATCATGGAAACACTAGCACCCAAATCACACAAAGCATAGCATTCATGATCTTTAATTTTAATTTTAATAGTAGGTTCCCACTCATTATAAAGTTTTCTAGGGATAGAAACTTCCAACTCAAGTTTTTCTTCATAAGATTGCATCAAAGCATCAACGATATGTTTGGTAAAGGCTTTATTTTGACTATAAGCATGAGGAGAATTTAGCACGGATTGCAACAAGGAAATACAATCTTTCAAAGAGCAATTATCATAATTAAATTCCTTGAGATCCAAAATAGTGGGTTCATTGATATTCAAAGTTTTAACTTCTTCAATCCCACTTTTAATAATTTTAGCATCAAGATCTAAAGACTCCGAATTTTTGGAACGCCTTCTAGGTAAAGGTGGATAATATTCAGTCCCATCATTATCAAGATTCATATTGCAAAACAAAGATTTAATAGGGGACACATCAATAACTTTTACATCTTCATCTTTATTTTCATGGAAACTAGAAGAACACGATTTCATAAAACAATCTTTCTTAGCAAGCATCCTAGCGGTTCTTTCTTTGCACTCATCAATGGAAATTCTCATGGATTTGAGAGACTCATTGATATCATGCTTAGGTGGAATAGATCTAAGTTTCAAAGAATCAACGTCAAGAGAAATTCTATCAACATTCCTAGCCAATTCATCAATCTTAAGCAATTTTTCTTCAGTCAAAGCATTGAAATTCTTTTGCAAAGTAATAAATTATTTAATATTAGATTCAAAATCAGAGGGTATATTATTAAAATTTCCATAAGAATTGTTGTAGGAATTACCATAATTATTAGAGGAATTACTAGGATACGACCTAGGATTAAAGTTTCCTCTATACGCGTTGTTACCAAAATTATTCCTACCAATAAAATTCACATCCATAGATTCATTATTATTCTCAATTAAAGTAGACAAAGGCATATCATTAGGATCATAAGAAACACTTTTATTAGCAAATAATTTCATAAGTTCATCCATCTTTCCACTCAAAACATTAATTTCTTCTATCGCATGCACTTTCTTATTTGTAGATCTTTCAGTGTGCCATTGAGAATAATTAACCATAATATTATCTAGGAGTTTAGTAGCTTCTCCTAAAGTGATTTCCATAAAAGTGCCTCCCGCGGCTGAATCTAAAAGATTTCTAGAAGCAAAATTCAATCCGGCATAAAAAATTTGTATAATCATCCATAAATTCAAACCATGTGTAGGGCAATTACGTATCATTAATTTCATCCTCTCCCAAGCTTGTGAAACATGTTCATGATCAAGTTGTTTAAAATTCATAATATCATTTCTAAGAGAGATGATCTTAGCGGGAGGAAAATACTTAGAGATAAAAGCATGTTTGCACTTATTCCATGAATCAATACTATTTCTAGGCAAAGACGAAAACCAAGCTTTAGCACGATCTCTAAGCGAAAAGGAAATAACTTCAATTTAACAATATCATTGTCCACATCTTTCTTATTTTGCATATCACAAAAATTAACAAAGTTGTTTAGATGGGTAGTGGCATCTTCACTAGGAAGGCCGGAAAACGGATCTTTCATGACAAGATTCAGCAAAATAGCATTAATTTCACAAGATTCAGCATAGGTAAGAGGAGCAATCGGAGTGCTAATAAAATCATTGTCGTTGGTATTAGTAAAGCCACACAATTTGGTATTATCTTGAGCCATCGTGACAAGCAAGCAATCCAACACACAAGCAAACAAGAGACGGGCAAAAGGAGGCAAATAGAGAAAGAAAAGGAGGATGAAGAGAGAGGGCGAATAAAACGGCAAGGGTGAAGTGGGGGAGAGGAAAACGAGAGGCAAATGACAAATAATGTAATGTGGGAGATAAGGGTTTGTGATGGGTACTTGGTATGTTGACTTTTGCGTAGACTCCCCGTCAACGACGCCAGAAATGGCTCGTTGTCAGGAGTCCAAATCTTGACTTAACCTTGCGTAAGCCTCCCCGGCAACGGCGCCAGAAATCCTTCTTGCTACCTCTTGAGCACTGCGTTGGTTTTCCCTTGAAGAGGAAAGGGTGATGCAACAAAGTAGCGTAAGTATTTCCCTCAGTTTTTGAGAACCAAGGTATCAATCCAATAGGAGGCCACGCACGAGTCCCTCGCACCTACACAAACAAATAAACTCCTCGCAACCAACGTGATAACCCACAAGTATAGGGGATCGCAACAGTTTTCGATAAGTAAGAGTGCCGAACCCAACGAGGAGCTAAAAGTAGAACAAATATTCCTTCAAGTTCTATCGACCACCGATACAACTCTACGCACACTTGACATTCGCCTTACCTATAACAAATATGAAACTAGAATTACTTTGTAGGTGCTGTTGGATAGGTTTGCAATATAATAAATATTACATAAATAAAAAGTAGGTGTTGTTTAGATAAATACGCAACTAAGTTAGTTTTAGTAAAGAGCTTTTTGTTACGAGAAAGTTATTTGTCCCTAGGCAATCGATAACTAGACCGGTAATCATTATTGCAATTTTATTTGAGGGAGAGACATAAGCTAACTGATACGTCTCCAACGTATCTACTTTTCCAAACACTTTTGCCCTTGTATTGGACTCTAACTTGCATGATTTGAATGGAACTAACCCGGACTGGCGCTGTTTTTAGCAGAATTACCATGGTGTTA
This sequence comes from Triticum urartu, assembly GCF_056163025.1. Classification (NCBI taxonomy): domain Eukaryota; kingdom Viridiplantae; phylum Streptophyta; class Magnoliopsida; order Poales; family Poaceae; genus Triticum; species Triticum urartu. Next base: position 415,838,242 of record NC_141877.1, on the reverse strand, counting down.
TTTATGTGCAGGAGCAAACGTTCTCGGAATGACCTGAAACTTCACGGAGACACTTTTCAGAAAATAAGAAAAATACCTGCCAAAGATGAAGGCCAGGGGGCCCACCGTCTCTCCACGAGGGTGGGGGGGGGCGCCTGCCCCCCTAGGGCGCGCCCCTACCTCGTGGGCCCCCTGTTGCCTCTCCGACTCCAACTCCACCTCCATATATTCAGTTTCAATGAGAAAAAAATCAGAGAGAAGAAATCATTGCATTCTACGATACGGAGCCGCCGCCAAGCCCTAAAACCTCCCGGGAGGGCTGATCTGGAGTCCGTTCGGGGCTCCGAAGAGGGGAATCCGTCGTCATCGTCATCATCAACCATCCTCCATCACCAATTTCATGATGCTCACCGCCGTGCGTGAGTAATTCCATCGTAGGCTTGCTAGACGGTGATGGGTTGGATGTGATCTATCATCTAATCCAGTTAGTTTTGTTAGGGTTTGATCCCTAGTGTCCACTATGTTCTGAGATTGATGTTGCTATGACTTTGCTATGCTTAATGCTTGTCACTAGGGCCCAAGTGCCATGATTTCAGATATGAACCTATTATGTTTTCATGAATATATATGAGTTCTTGCTCCTATCTTGCAAGTCTATAGTCACCTATTATGTGTTATGATCCGTTAACCCCAAAGTGACAATAATCGGGATACTTACCGGTGATGACAGTAGTTTGAGGAGTTCATGTATTCACTAAGTGTTAATGCTTTGGTCCGGTACTCTATTAAAAGGAGGCCTTAATATCCCTTAGTTTCCAATAGGACCCCGCTGCCACGGGATGGTAGGACAAAAGATGTCTTGCAAGTTCTTTCCATAAGCACGTATGACTATATTCGGAATACATGCCTACATTACATTGATGAACTGGAGCTAGTTCTGTGTCACCCTATGTTATAAGTATTGCACGAGGAATCGCATCCGACATAATTATCCATCACTGATCCATTGCCAACGAGCTTTTCACATATTGTTCTTCGCTTATTTACTTTTCCGTTGCTATTGCTATCATCACTACAAAATACCAAAAACATTACTTTTACTACTGTTACCTTTTGCTACCATTACAACTACTATCATATTACCTTGCTACTAAACACTTCGCTGCATATATTAAGTTTCTAGGTGTGGTTGAATTGACAACTCAGCTGCTAATACTTGAGAATATTCTTTGGCTCCCCTTGTGTCAAATCAATAAATTTGGGTTGAATACTCTACCCTCGAAAACTGTTGTGATCCCCTATACTTGTGGGTTATCAAGACCATTTTCTGGCGCCGTTGCCGGGGAGCATAGCTCTATTCTTTGAGTCACTTGGGATATATATATCTTCTTATCATTATGAAGAATTTGAGAGATCCAAAAACCAAGATCTATCCCTCAACTACGAGGGGAGGTAAGGAACTGCCATCTAGCTCTACACTTGATTCACCTTCTGTTATGAGTAAGTTTGCGACACCTACACCTGCTTCTGCTATACGTTCTGATATGTCGCATGTTATTGATGATGCCACTTCTGCTATGCATGATACTTATGATGAAACTACCTCTATGCCTGATACTACTATGCCACTTAGTGTTTTTCTTGATGAACAACTTGCTAGGGCTAGAGAAATTGAAAATATTGAATCTGATGATACTGATGAAAGTGATGATGAAGAACCACTTGCTATTCCTAAGGGTTATGTATTTGATCAAGATGCTTCTTTAGCTATTTTAGCTTGCAGAAATAGAACTGAGCTTAAAAAATTATTAGCTAAATGGAGTAAGCAATCCCTAAATGATAGAATGAAACCTGACCCTGCTTTTCCTACTTCACCTATCTTTGTTACTGATAAGGATTATGAATTCTCTGTTGATCCTGATATAATTACTTTGGTTGAATCTGATCCTTTTCATGGCTATGAATCTGAAACTGTTGTGGCACATATTACTAAATTAAATGATATAGCTACCCTGTTTACTAAAGATGAGAGAACTCACTACTTTTATATCCTTAAAATATTTCCGTTCTCATTAAAGGGTGATGCTAAGATATTGTTTAATTCTCTTGATCCTGGTTGTGTGCATAGTCCCCAGGATATGATTCATTATTTCTCTGCTAAATATTTCCCTGCTCATAAGAAACAAGCTGCTTTGAGGGATATATACAATTTTGTGCAAATTGAAGAAGAGAGTCTCCCACAAGCTTGGGGGAGGCTTCTCCAATTACTTAATGATTTGCCTGATCATCCTCTTAAGAAAAATGAAATACTTGATATCTTTTATAATGGACTAACCGATGCCTCCAGAGATTACCTGGATAGTTGTGCTGGTTCTGTTTTCAGGGAAAGAACACCGGATGAAGCTGAAATTATATTGAATAATATGTTGGCAAATGAAAACAATTGGACACCTCCAGAGCCAATTCCTGAGCCTATTCCTAAACCAACTCCGAAGAAGAGGGGTATTCTATTCCTCAGTCCTAAAGATATGCAAGAGGCAAAGAAATCTATGAAAGAAAAAGGTATTAAAGCTGAAGATGTTAAGAATTTACCTCCTATTGAAGAAATACATGGTCTTAATTTACCGCCTGTTGAAGAAACATATAATCTTAATCCTTTACCTATTGAAGAAACTCATGGTCTTGATAACCCGACATAGGTACTAAAGGTAAATTCTCTCTACAGATATGATAAAGCTGTAATCCCATTTACTAAATTTACTAGCCCATGTTTATACGAGTTTGATAAATTTATGTCTAAGCAAGAAGATTTTAATGCTCATTTTGGTAGACAATTGAAATACAATTCAAATATGCTTGGACACTTGGGTGATTATATGGCTAAAGTTAAAGGTGAACTTAAACTTATTAGTAAACATGCTTCTATGGTGACCACTCAAGTAGAACAAGTAGTTAAAGCTCAAAATGATTTGCTCAATGAATTGAATAATAAGGATAATGATTATGCTGTTAGAGTGGCTACTAGAACTGGTAGAATGACTCAGGAACCTTTGTATCCTGAAGGCCACCCTAAGATAATTGAGCAAGATTCTCAGAGAAATAATTTAGATGCACCTACTTCTTCTAAAAAGAATAAAAAGAAAAATGATAGGACTTTGCATGCTTCTAGTGATCCTATTGTTGAAACACCTGAGAATCCAAATGATATTTCTATTTCTGATGCTGAAACACAATCTGGTAATGAACCTGAAACTAGTAATAATGTTAATGATAATGTTCATGATGATGCTCAACGTAGTAATGATAATGACATAGAAATTGAACCTGCTGTTGATCTTGATAACCCACAATCAAAGAATCAACGTTATGATAAGGAAGACTTTGTTGCTAGGAAACATGGTAAAGAAAGAGAGCCTTGGGTTCAGAAACCCATGCCTTTTCCTCCCAAACCATCCAAGAAAAAGGATGATGAGGATTTTGAGCGCTTTGCTGAAATGATTAGACCTATCTTTTTGCGTATGCGATTAACTGATATGCTTAAAACCAATCCTTATGCTAAGTACATGAAAGATATTATTACAAATAAAAGAAAGATACCGGAAGCTGAAATTTCCACCATGCTTGCTAATTATACTTTTAAGGGTGGAATACCAAAGAAACTTGGAGATCCAGGAGTACCCACTATACCATGCTCTATTAAAAGAAACTATGTTAAAACTACTTTATGTGATCTTGGAGCCGGTGTTAGTGTTATGCCTCTCTCTTTATATCGTAGACTTAATTTGAATAAGTTGACACCTACTGAAATATCTTTGCAAATGGCTGATAATTCAACTGCTATACCTATCGGTATTTGTGAGGATGTGCCTGTTGTAGTTGCAAATGTTACTATTTTAACGGACTTTGTTATTCTTGATATTCCCGAGGACGATAGTATGTCTATTATTCTTGGAAGACCCTTTTTGAATACTGCAGGGGCTGTTATTGATTTCACTAAAGGCAATGTCACTTTTCATATTTATGGTAATGAGCATACGGTACACTTTCTGAGGAAACAACCTCAAGTTCATAGTATCAACTCTATTGGAAAAATTCCATCGATTATATTTGGAGGTTTTGAATTTCCTCTTCCTACTGTTAAGAAGAAATATGATATTCTTATTATTGGGGATGTGCATATCCCAGTTGAGGTAACATAGTGTTATTCGAAATTTCTCCAGTTCCATGTTATTCGGAATGAGTTCGTTAACAAGACTTGATCAACCTTGTTAGTGGATTCCTTTTGATGATCATGAGATGGATGAAACTAGAAGGCACAACCTTCTGTACCCCACTTTTACTTTCTGTTATTTATATTAAATAAAATAAAAATAAATATTTGTCTGTCTGTTATCTGATTATTCGTGCAATATAAAAATACCTCGAAAATAAAAATTCTCCAAATGCCCTGAAAATTAAATATGATTTTTTCTAGAATATTTGAGGATTTATGGAACAAAGAACACACCAGGGGGGCCAGCCAGCTTGCCACGAGGGTGGAGGGCACACCTACCCCTCTAGGGTGCGCCCCCTGCCTCGTGGGCCCACGGTGGCCCTCCTCCACTTATTCCTGCACCCACACACTTCATCTTCCTCCCCCAAACATGAATAACCGGCTCAAGCATGAGTTCTAGCTCATCTTGCTGCCATTTTCGATCTCCTTGCTCAATGCACCTCTCACAAAACTGCTTGGGAGATTGTTCCTTGGTATGTGACTCCTCCATTGGTCCAATTAGTTTTTGTTCTAGTGCTTTATTCATTGCAAATTTTTGCTGCTTAGGTGACCCTGTTCTTGAGCTTGCATGTCAAATTTATATGGTCAAAAGTAGTTTTGATGCATGATATAGGCCCTAGGCACTTGTAGGAGTAGTTGCTATCAATATTATTGAGTTTGGTTTACTTTCATTTTGAAGTTACTAAAAATTTCCAGAATTTTTCAGAGGAAGAAAAATGCTTAGGAAAATGTTCCAAGGTGGTTCTTCAAAGAAGCAAGGACCCAGGCTTGCAATGCGTGATGCTAACGAAGAGCCACCGAGAGACGCTCCAGTGCGTCCTTGTGAGTGGCCTTCTGAAAATTTGATGGATCAAGCGGGAATAAAAGAAGATTCAACGCATATTTGCGTAACGCTGATCTCATGAGCTTCGAGGAAGAGAAGTGCAGTTAGTATCATGAGCTCACTAGCTCCTTTGTGAGGAGGTTTGAATTTTCCACTTCACGTAATTCTCCAACTGTCCTATTTGATCTTAATGGTAAATCTTATACCATGGACTTAGAGGATTTTACCACTACATGCAAACTTCCACAATGGGGTAGTATAAGGGATCCTCGCAAATCTGAATTTAGAGATTTTCTTGCTAATATAACTGTGGGAGAATCTAGAGATATTACACAAGCTACCATAGGGAGCATTCACTTTCCTGCTATACATTATTTTGCTCTCTTCATAGGTAGATGCATAAATGGTAAAAATGAGGCATGTCACGTGTGTGTCCCTGACCTCAGTATTCTTAGGAGTGTTGTGTTAGGAGACAAATCATATAATTTGGGAGCCATTGTTGCACGTAGGTTGCATCTTAATAGACGTAATGGAGATTTCTTTGGTGGAATTTATGCAACCCGCGTAGCTAATTTTCTTGGTATAGATGTGCGCGAAGATGATATTCAATTACCTCCTGCCTATCTAGATTTTAATACTACGGTTCACCACCAGTTTGTCGAGAGGAACGAATCACCTCTCCGGTATCGACTAATCTTTGACAGACGTCGTGTTGTACGTATTACTCTCCCTGCTCCTGCTTTCTTTGATTATCAGGCAAGAGGAGGATATACTATTACCAAAGAGGAGGCAGATGAGTACGAGAGGAGAGAGGAGGCCGCTCGTCGCCACGCTGCAGCTCAGTAGGCGATAGCTGCTGCATCACAATACGACCCCAACAACTATTATTATGGATATCCGCCAGGCCAGCCGCGACCATAGACCAACTTAGGCCAAAAGCCTAAGCTTGGGGGAGTACGTATTTCTCATCGACATTACATTTATGCTCACACACTCATTGATGGATGTCGGTGCTCATACTTTTTCGTTGTATCATCCATGCTAGTTTATTTTCCTTTTTATGCTTTCTTCTTGTGTGTTTAATAAACCTTAAGAAAAAGCAAAAAAATTAGTTGTAGCTTTTAATTAGTTTACTTTCCATGCTTGTAGTAGTAATTGAAAAGAAAACCCAAAAAGATTTCCCGTTCTTCTTTTGCTTGTTGCGAGCTTTCTCGTGTAAATGGTTTTATTTCTTTTCTTTTCTTTGGGGGTCGATAGGAGAAGACCATGATTAAATTGTTGAGGTGGCTCTTATATGCATTATTGTTGATCTGACAAAAGAGCCCATATTGCCTTGCCTTCTCTTGTTTATTGATTGCTTGCAGATTCCAGCTTAGTCCAATGCACGTGCACTATTATTATTATTATTATTCACATCGTTCGGTCGTGCAAGTGAAAGGCAATTATGATGATATATGATGGACTAACTGAGATGAGAAAAGCTTGTATGAACTCGACCTCTTTTGTTTTTGTAAATATGATTAGTTCATCGTTCCTGATTCAGCCTATTATGAATAAACATGTTTGCAATGACAACTAGAGATCATAGTTTCTTGTGCCATGCTTGATTAGCTATGAGTTATAATGGTTTACCTTGCGTGCCAACATGCTAATAAAATGGTTATGATGTGGTATGATAGGGTGGTATCTTCCTCTGAATGATTTAAGTGACTTGACTTGGCACATGTTCACACATGTAGTTGAAACAAAATCAACATAGCCTTCACGATATTTATGTTCATGGTGGATTATATCCTACTCATGCTTGCATTCTGTGTTGATTAATTTTAATGCATGTTCATGACTGTTGTCGCTCTCTAGCTAGTCGCTTCCCAGTCTTTTGCTAGCCCTCACCTGTACTAAGTGGGAATACTGCTTGTGCATCCAAACTCCTTAAACCTCAAAGTTATTCCACATGAGTCCACTATACCTACCTATATACTGTATCTACCTGCCATTCCAAATAAATTTGTATGTGCCAAACTCTAAACTTTCAAATAAATATCCTGTTTTGTATGCTCGAATAGCTCATGTATCAACTAGGGCTGTCTGTATCTTCCATGTTAGGCGGGTTATTCTCAAGAGGAGTGGACTCCGCTCCTCACTCACGAGATAAATGGCTGGTCACCGGGATGCCCAGTCCCATGCTTTATGCAAACTAAATCAAAATAATTGCAAACAAAACTCCCCCTGGGACTCTTGTTTGTTGGATGCACTCGTTGTTTTGAGCAAGCCATGGATTGATGCTTGTTGGTGGAAGGGGGAGTATAAACTTTACCATTCTGTTTGGGAACCGCCTATAATGTGTGTAGCATGGAAGATATCGCCATCTCTTGGTTGTTATGTTGACAATGAAAGTATACCGCTCAAAATATTATTCACCTCTATTTCAAAACCGAGCTCTGGCACCTCTACAAATCCCTGGTTCCCTCTGCGAAGGGCCTATCTATTTACTTTTATGTTGAGTCATCATCCTATTATTAAAAAGCACCAGTTGGAGAGCACTGATGTCATTTGCATTCATTATTGTTAGTTTACATTGAGTATGACTTGACTGGATCTCTTTTACCATGAATTACAATGTCTAGTCAGACCTTGTTCTTTAAAGGTGCTCTGCATTTATGTTTTGCAGTCTCAGAAAGGGCTAGCGAGATACCATCCTGTTATATCATATTATGATTGTTTTGAGAAAGTGTTGTCATATGAGTTTTATTATTATGGCTCGCTAGTTGATTATGCTATTGATATGAGTGAACTTGAGACCTATGTGTTATTGTAAATGTGGTTAGTTATAATCTTTGCTGAAAACTTGAATGCTGGCTTTACATATTTACAACAACAAGAGCAAACAGAGTTTGTAAAAGTTTTTCTTTATCACTTTCAGTTTGTCAACTGAATTGCTTGAGGACAAGCAAAGGTTTAAGCTTGGGGGAGTTGATATGTCTCCAACGTATCTACTTTTCCAAACACTTTTGCCCTTGTTTTGGACTCTAACTTGCATGATTTGAGTGGAACTCACCCGGACTGACGCTGTTTTCAGCAGAAATACCATGGTGTTATTTATGTGCAGGAGCAAACGTTCTCGGAATGACCTGAAACTTCACGGAGGCACTTCTCAGAAAATAAGAAAAATACCTGCCAAAGATGAAGGCCAGGGGGCCCACCGTCTCTCCACGAGGGTGGGGGGCGCGCCCCCTACCTCGTGGGCCCCCTGTTGCCTCTCTGACTCCAACTCCACCTCCATATATTGAGTTTCAATGAGAAAAAAATCAGAGAGAAGAAATCATCGCGTTTTACGATATGGAGCCGCCACCAAGCCCTAAAACCTCTCGGGAGGGCTGATCTGGAGTCCGTTCGGGGCTCCGGAGAGGGGAATCCGTCGCCATCGTCATCATCAACCATCCTCCATCACCAATTTCGTGATGTTCACTGCCGTGCGTGAGTAATTCCATCGTAGGCTTGCTGGACGGTGATGGGTTGGATGGGATCTATCATGTAATCGAGTTAGTTTTATTAGGGTTTAATCCCTAGTGTCCACTATGTTCTGAGATTGATGTTGCTATGACTTTGCTATGCTTAATGCTTGTCACTAGGGCCCAAGTGCCATGATTTCAGATCTGAACCTATTATGTTTTCATCAATATATGAGTGTTCTTGATCCTATCTTGCAAGTCTATAGTCACCTATTATGTGTTATGATCCGTTAACCCCGAAGTGACAATAATCGGGATACTTACTGATGATGACCGTAGTTTGAGGAGTTCATGTATTCACTATGTGTTAATGCTTTGTTCTGGTTCTCTATTAAAAGGAGGCCTTAATATCCCTTAGTTTTCCTAAGGACCCCGCTGCCACGGGAGGGTAGGACAAAAGATGGCATGCAAGTTCTTTTCCATAAGCACGTATGACTATATTCGGAATACATGCCTACATTATATTAATGAATTGGAGCTAGTTCTGTGTCACCCAAGGTTATGACTATTACATGATGAACCGCATCCGGCATAATTCTCCATCACCGATCCATTGCCTACGAGCTTTCCATATATTGTTCTTCGCTTATTTAATTTTCCGTTGCTATTGCTATCATCACTACAAAATACCAAAAACATTACTTTTACTACTGTTACCTTTTGCTACCATTACCACTACTATCATATTACCTTGCTACTAAACACTTTGCTACAGATATTAAGTTTCCAGGTGTGGTTGAATTGACAACTCAGCTGCTAATACTTGAGAATATTCTTTGGCTCCCCTTGTGTCAAATCAATAAATTTGGGTTGAATACTCTACCCTCGAAAACTGTTGTGATCCCCTATACTTGTGGGTTATCACTAACATACTTTCTCTACTTGGATCATATGCACTTATGATTGGAACTCTAGCAAGCATCCGCAACTACTAAAGATCATTAAGGTAAAACCCAACCATAGCATTAAAGCGTCAAGTCCTCTTTTTCCCATACGCAACAACCCCCTTACTCGGGTTTGTGTTTCAGTCATTCACGCAACCCACTATAAGCGAATCATGAACGTATTGCAACACCCTACAGTGGGGATCCCTCACGCTTGCACGACACAGAGAGCACCATAGGACAGCACCAATAATAAAACATGCAACTCAAACCAATCTTGATCATCAAATAGCCCATAGGACAAAACGGATCTACTCAAACATCATAGGATAGCCAGACATCATTGGGAAATAATATATAACGTTGAGCACCATGTTTAAGTAGAGATTACAACAGGTAAGAGAGAGGTTACACCGCTGCATAGAGGGGGAAGAGTTGGTGATGATGGCGGTGAAGTTGTTGGTGAAGATGGCGGTGATGATGATGGCCCCGACGGTGTTCCGGTGCCATCGGAAGAGAGGGGGAGAGAGCCCCCCTCCTTCTTATTCTTCCTTGACCTCCTCCCTAGATGGGAGAAGGGTTTCCCCTCTGGTCCATGGCCTCCATGGTGTGGGAGGGGCGAGAGCCCCTCCGAGATTGGATCTGTCTCTCTGTCTCTCTCTGTTTTTGCATTCTCAGATTCTACCCTTTCACCGTTTCTTATATTCCCGGAGACCCGTAACTCCAATTGGGCTGAAATTTTAACACGACCTCTATCTGAATATTAGCTTTCCTGCGGCGAAAGAAGGGTATCAATCGCCTTACGAGGTGGCCATGAGGGTCAGGGGCGCGCCCAGGGGGGTGGGGCGCGCCCCCCTGCCTCGTGCCTCCCTCGGGCACCGTCTCGTGTGGATTTTTCTTCCCCAAAATCATATATATTCCAAAAAAATCTCCGTCAGTTTTTACCCCGTTTGGACTCCGTTTGATATGGATATTCTGCGAAACAAAAAACATGCAACAAACAGGAACTGGCACTGGGCACTGGATCAATATGTTAGTCCCAAAAATAGTATAAAAAGTTGCCAAAAGTATATGAAAGTTGTAGAATATTGGCATGGAACAATCAAAAATTATAGATACGACGGAGACGTATCAGCATCCCCAAGCTTAATTCTTGCTCGTCCTCGAGTAGGTAAATGATAAAAAAAGATAATTTTTGATGTGGAATGCTACCTAGCATAATCTTGATCACATATCTAATCATGGCATGAATACTAAGATATGATTTATTCAAAGCAATAGTCTATAATTTGACATAAAAACAATAATACTTCAAGCCTACTAATAAAGCAATCATGTCTTTTCAAAATAACATGGCCAAAAAAAGTTATCCCTACAAAATCATATAGTCTGGCTATGCTCCATCTTCACCACACAAAATATTCACATCATGCACAACCCCGATGACAAGCCAAGCAATTGTTTCATACTTTTGGCGTTTCTCAAACCTTTTCAACTTTCACGCAATACATGAGCGTGAGCCATGGACATAGCACTATAGGTGGGATAGAATGGTGGTTGTGGAGAATACAAAAAGGAGAAGATTGATGTCTACTACACAACCTTGTTCTTGTAGACATTGTTGGGCCTCCTAGTGCAGAGGTTTGTAGGACAGTAGCAAATTTCCCTCAAGTGGATGACCTAAGGTTTATCAATCCGTAGGAGGCGTAGGATGAAGATGGTCTCTCTCAAGCAACCCTGCAACCAAATAACAAAGAGTCTCTTGTGTCCCCAACACACCCAATACAATGGTAAATTGTATAGGTGCACTAGTTCGGCGAAGAGATGGTGAAACAAGTGGTATATGGATAGTAGATAAAGGTATTTGTAATCTGAAATAATAAAAACAGCAAGGTAACAAGTGATAAAAGTGAGCGTAAACGGTAGTGCAATGATAGGAAATAAGGCCTAGGGTTCATACTTTCGCTAGTGTAAGTTCTCTCAACAATACTAACATAATTGGATCACATAACTATCCCTCAACATGCAATAAAGAGTCACTCCAAAGTCACTAATAGCGGAGAACGAACGAAGAGATTATGGTAGGGTACGAAACCACCTCAAAGTTATTCTTTCCAATCAATCCGTTGGGCTATTCCTATAAGTGTCACAAACAGCCCTAGAGTTCGTACTAGAATAACACCTTAAGACACAAATCAACCAAAACCCTAATGTCACCTAGATACTCCAATGTCACCTCAAGTATCCGTGGGTATGATTATACGATATGCGTCACACAATCTCAGATTCATCTATTCAACCAACACAAAGGACCTCAAAGAGTGCCCCAAAGTTCTACCGGAGAATCACGACGAAAACGTGTGCCAACCCCTATGCATAGGTCCCAATGTCAGGAAACCCGCAAGTTGGTCACCTTAACATACATCAAGTGGCACGTGGTATCCCATTGTCACCACAGATATCAGCGTGTGCTCTGATACCATCTTGTAGCGACCCGACCTCAGATGGTCAAGTCTCTGTGCTTCAGTGTCATTCCTGGATCAGTAGTGCTGACACACATAGTACTTGAAGGATTTATAACAGAGTAGCAATCATAGACTTATTACATCGAATGTCTCAAGAGAGAACTTATTACAATAATATGGCTTAAGGCTATCTAATACGATAACAGCGGAAGGCTTGGAAGATAAAGTGAGTCCATCAACTCCAACGGCATAGCTGAGCTGCACGGCAACGACCTAACGAACCTTACTCCTCGTCTGAAAAGTCTGCAACATAATACGTTGCAGCCCGAAAACGGGTCAGCACATGGAATATGCTGGCAATATAACACAGTAGAGCAAGAACAGAATAATGCTATCACTACATGCATATATGGCTGGTGGAAAGCTCTATGGTTATAGTTTTTATGAAAAGCCAATTTTTCCCTACAACAAAGGAATATATTTTATTTAACTATCATGGTAGTTGAAACATCATTCAGAAGGTTCCTTCAACTCAATCCCAATTAAAGTGATTAACAACCCAACAATATTAATTAAGAGTGATGAGATACATGTGATAACCAAAGTACTAGATACTCAAGAATTGTCCATAACCGGGGACACGGCTAACCATGATTAGATTGTACACTCTGCAGAGGTTTGCGCACTTTTCCCCACAAGACTCGATCGCCTCCGTTGGTTTTCTCGCACTACAGGGTGTTTGAGAAACGGATGATCGAGACACAGTCTTTCAGAAATATTAACTCTCTACTCCGGACAGACCATACCAAACCTACATCCCACTACCTGCTGATCTGCCTCTTCAAGAGCTTCACATAACTTACTCAACTATGCTAGAGCCCATAATAGCTTGTGGCTGCACACGGAAGTTTCTAGCATGAACCATCTCAGTTCCCTTTGAGCCTGGGTGGCGGTCCATAGGAAGATCACACGGGTACTCCGGGATTTCCAAAAAAATACAGGCAACACTGGGTACTCCAGGTGCCTCAATCCACCCAGATGTTAATTTAAGTTGCCACCTTAAGTTGAACCTTTAATTAACAAGCTCACATCTGTCATGGATTTCACTCAAACCCAAACCACGTCTACGAGCATAGCATAGCATAGTATTATAAGAAAGCGTAGAAGTAACTCCCAAGGGTTTGAATATAACAGGGCAATAGGTTCTACCTCATCAACTACTTCCCAACCCACAAGTTAATGACATCCTAATCATGCAATGTTTGAGGATTGGAACTAATGCATAAAAACTGGGTGATAAAGGGGTATGATCAAAGTGTTACCTGCCTTGCTGACGATCCGCGAATCCTAGAGACTTGTAGTAACACGCTTCGCACTCTGGGAATTCTATCGCAAGCAAACAATAGCATACATAAGTAACAAGCAACGATGCACAAGCAAAACTCAAATAAAAGAGGTTGAACAGAAAGTTCAAATTAAGAACTCCGGTACGCAAAAAGAATCAAATCAAACGGAGCAACGAAACTCAAACGGCGAAAGAAAGAAGCTTCGTTTACTAATCTGAAACTAGGTCAAATTTTAGAGTAGAAAAATCTTGTTTGAGTTGCTTAAACGAAAAGAGGGTTTCGAGATGAAACTCCAGGCGCTTGAATCACCTGATTCCGACTAACGAGCGAAAAGAAAAACAGAAACTAAGATCGGATCAGAAATCACGATCAGAGAAAATCGCAGAATAAATCCGATAAAAGAAAACTGACGAACAGACTAACGTATGAGCGTTCGTTAGCAGTATCTAACGGGCGAAGAACCGTTCGTTAAGACGAACGTTCGGACGAACGTCCGCTAACTAGAAGAACCGAGAAAAAAAACTGGCGAAACAGAAAAAACGGATCTAGGGTTTCTAAAAAAACGGACGGTTTTTATAAAAAAAACCGTCGGTGGAGTCCGGCGGCTACCTCCGGCGAAAGGTCCGGCGAGGCGAGGCGGGGGCTACGGGGCAGCGGCTCGCGGGGGCGGCGGCGGCGACAAGCGGCGGCGGCGGCTAGGCGGCGCGGGGCGGTGGGGCTTGGCGCGGCGCCGGACGGCGGTGGCTGCGGGTGGCGCGGGCGGTGGTGGTGGCGGTGGGGTGTTGGGGTGGCGGTATATAAGGGCGGGGGCGGGGGCGGCTTGGAGTAGGGGCCAAGGCGGGGCGGCGCGGAGTCCAACTCGGACTCCGGTCCGAGTGGCGGCGGCGGCGCGCGCGCGCAGGAGGCGGCGGCGGCTGGGACCAGCCGGGCGCGGGAACTCTTTTTTTAAATAAATAATTCCGCCTACAGAAAAAAAATCCTAGAAAAATAAATAAAAATCTAAAAATGCCAAAACAAATTTTCACCGTCTAAATAAAATATTTAGAAGAAGATGAACATTTTCTTGGCCCTAAAATGATATTTTGAAAACATGCAATTTTTCTAATGCAAATAAATCCGAATAAAAACAACAAAAACAATTTAATGATTTTAATATTTTTCCTCCAATATTTCATTTATTTTGGAGAAGTCATATTATCTCCTCTCTTTAATTTTTTTTAATGTGAAATATTTTTCGGAGAGAAATAATTAAAGTCAAATCCTCGTTTCATTATTTCATAAAAGAATCAAATATGAAAACCGGGAAATCCCCAACTCTCTTCGAAGGTCCTTGAGTTGCTTAGGATTTTCGAGGATTACGAAACGGAAAAGCAATAAAACATGATATGCAATGATGATCTAATGTATAACATTCCAAATTGAAAATTTGGGATGTTACAAGCCTACCCCCTTAAGATGAATCTCGCCCTCGAGATTCGGGCTGGCTAGAAAATAGGTGCGGGTGGTCTTTGCGGAGATCATCCTCTCGTTCCTAGGTGTCTTCATCCTCGGTATGGTGGCTCCACTGAACTTTGCAAAACTTGATAACCTTACTGCGGGTGACTCTGCTGGCAAACTCAAGAATCTTAACTAGTTTCTCCTCATAAGTGAAATCATTGTCCAACTGAATCGCCTCCAGGGGTACTGTATCGCCTAGCGGTATATCTGCCATCTCAGCATGACACTTCTTCAGCTGTGAAACGTGAAACACGTCATGAACTCCTGACAATCCCTCGGGTAACTCCAACTTGTAGGCAACTTCTCCCATCCGTTCCAAAATACGATACGGTCCTACAAATCTCGGGGCTAACTTTCCCTTAACTCCAAAACGTTTCACTCCTCGCAAGGGTGATACTCGCAGATATGCTCGGTCTCCAATTTCATAGGTTACCTCCTTGCGTTTTGAGTCTACATAACTCTTCTGCCTGGACTGAGCAATCTTTAGTCTGTCACGAATCAATTTAACCTTCTCCTCAGACTCCTTGATCAGGTCTGGTCCAAACAACTATCGGTCTCCTACCTCTTCCCACATCAACGGTGTTCTGCACCTTCGTCCATACAGGGCTTCAAACGGTGCCATCTTCAAACTGGCTTGATAGCTATTGTTGTATGAAAACTCTGCATATGGCAAATTGTCATCCCAACTAGATCCATAATCTAGCGCACAGGCTCTCAACATGTCCTCCAAAATTTGGTTGATTCTCTCTGTTTGTCCATCTGTCTACGGGTGAAATGCTGTACTAAACTCCAATCTCGTTCCCAAAGTCTGGTGCAACTGGTGCCAAAACTTTGAGGTAAACTGTGTTCCTTGATCTGATATGATGGTCCTCGGAACTCCATGCAGACATACTATCCTAGACATATATATCTTGGCCAACTTTGCACTTGTATAGGTGGTTTTCACTTGGATGAAGTGAGCTACTTTGGTCAAGCGATCAACTACTACCCATATGGAATCATATCCCGGTTTGGTCCTGGGCAATCCGGTGATAAAGTCCATGCCCAGTTTATCCCACTTCCATTCGGGTATCGGCATAGGTTGTAACAGTCCTGCTGGCTTATGATGCTCTTCCTTCACGCGCTGACAAACATCACATACGGCTACATACTCGGCAATATCCTTCTTCATACCGGTCCACCAGAAACGTTCCTTCAAATCCAAATACATCTTGGTGTTTCCGGGGTGTATCGAGTATGGTGAGTCATGGGCCTCGTGAACTATTAGCTTCCTGATCTCCTGGTTATTGGGCACATAGATTCGGTCCTCAAACCATAGGGTATCGTGATCATCTTCACGAAAACCTTTGGCCTTTCCTTTGCTCATCTTCTCCCTTATCTCGGCAATCTCCTTGTCCTCCTTCTGAGCTTCCCGAATCTTGTCCAGCAATGTCGACTGGACCTCCATTGTTGCAACGGATCCTCTAGGAACAATCTCCAATCGAAGTTCCATGATATTCTCTGCTAACTCCTTCGGCAACCCCTTACTTTCAAGGATATTAGCATAACTCTTCCGGCTTAAAGCGTCTGCTACGACATTGGCCTTTCCTGGATGATAGTGTAGCTTCATGTCATAATCCTTTATAAGCTCCAACCATCTCCTCTGTCTAAGGTTCAGTTCCTTCTGGGTGAAAATGTGCTTCAAACTCTTATGGTCCGTGTACACATCACAATGGTTTCCAATAAGGTAATGTCTCCAGGTCTTCAATGCATGCACTACGGCTGCTAACTCCAAATCATGCGTGGCATAGTTCAACTCATGAGGTTTTAGTTGTCGTGAGGCATACGAAACAACTCTCCCATCCTGCATAAGCACACATCCAAGTCCTAAGCGCGAGGCATCACAGTACACTTGGAACTCCTTATGTATATCTGGCAGTGTTAGCACTGGCGCTGTAGTCAAACGTTTCTTCAACTCCTGGAAACTTGCCTCGCAATCTTCTGTCCATTTAAACTTAGTATCCTTCTTCAACAGTTCAGTCATTGGCTTTGCAATCTTGGAAAAATTCTCGATGAATCTCCGGTAGTATCCTGCGAGTCCAAGAAAACTGCGGATCTCGCTAACTGAAGTGGGTGCCAACCATTCAGTGACTGACTGAATTTTGCTGGGATCTACTGCTATACCTTCTCCCGATATAACATGTCCAAGGAACCCGGCTTCCTTCAACCAAAATTCGCATTTGCTAAACTTAGCATACAACTGGTGTTCCCTGAGTTTCTCAAGAACTAAGCGCAAATGCTCCTTGTGCTCCTCCTCATTCTTCGAGTATACCATAATATCATCAATAAACACCACAACAAACTTGTCCAAATACTCCATGAACACCTTGTTCATCATGCTCATGAAATAGGCAGGGGCGTTAGTCAGTCCAAATGACATGACCGTGTACTCGTATAATCCATATCGTGTTGTGAACGCTGTCTTCGGTATATCCTTCTCTCGTATCTTCAACTGATGATACCCCGATCGCAAATCGATCTACGAAAACACTTTAGCTCCTTGCAACTGATCAAATAGATCGTTGATCATCGGCAGTGGGTACTTGTTCTTAATCATCACTTCATTTAATGCTCGATAATCAACAACCATCCTCAGGGATTTATCCTTCTTCTCAACCAAAAGTACTGGGGCTCCCCAAGGTGATGAACTTCTTCGGATGTATCCTTTCTCCAATAACTCCTTAATCTGTTTCTTAATTTCTTCCAGATCATTTGCGGGCATCCGATAGGGTCTCTTGGATATTGGTCCAGTACCTGGCAACAGCTCTATCAAAAACTCAAATGTCTCTATCCAGTGGCATGCCTGGTAACTCCTCTGGAAAAACATCCGGGTAATCCTTCACTACAGGCACTTCCTCCTGAACAACTCTCGTAAGGGCATTCACCTGACTCCTCCTAGGCACATGCCTAGATACATACTTAATCCTTTTTTCCTTCCGGGGTGGTGAGATAAATCGACTTACTAGCACAGTCAATGCTTCCTCCAAACTTTGACATCCAGTCTATACCCAATATCACATCCAATCCTTGTGACTCCAAGATAATTAGGTCGGACGGAAAAACATGTGTACCAATGGTTAAGGGTATCTGGTCACACCATCGGCTAGCCATAAACTCTGCTCCGGTTGAACTCACTAAAAGAGGGGTCCTAAGGGTCTGGGTTGGTAGCTTAAACTTATCCACGAATCCCCTTGATATGTATGAATGCGATGCACCAGTATCGAAAAGAACAAGAGCGGTAAATGACTTAACCAAAAACTTACCTATTACCGCGTCCGGCTGCTCTTCAACCTCCTCCACGTTAACATGGTTCACTTGTACTTTGTTGAATGGATTTGGCTTCTTCCCAGCTCTCCCATTTCCATTTCCATTCTTTCCTTCAGGGCACTCCGTGGCGTAGTGTCCAGTCTTCCCACACTTGAAACAAGTAACATGACTTAAGTCCCTTTTGGCGGGTGTGGCTGGGTTGGGGCGGTTATGATTATTGTTGGTTCCGTTCCCATTCCCATTCTTAGATCCATTGTGGTTATGCAATCCTCCTCCAGTGTGGTTGTGACCTCCATGGTTATGAACAAGTCCTCCCGAATTTGGGGTTAGGCGAGGCTTCTGCTGAGCTCCTGAGTTATACTTCCCTTGTCCATACTTTCTCTTGCGGCTCTCAATTTGCTGCTGCTTCCCTTCAATCATAAGAGCCTTATCTACCAACTCCTGGTAGTTGTTGAAGGTTGCTACCATCAACTGCATACTCATCTCATCATTCAGCCCTTCCATAAACTTCTCTTGCTTCGCTGCATCTGTGGCCACATCATCAGGGGCGTAGCGAGATAACTTGCTAAACTCATCCACGTACTGAGCCACAGTACGGTTCCCCTGGCATAAGTTGCGGAACTCCCGCTTCTTCATTTGCATAGCTCCAGTGGAGACATGGGCTGTGCAGAAAGCTTGCTGAAACTGGTCCCAAGTGACATTGGCTATAGGAAAAGTGGCTGTGTAATTCTCCCACCATGAGGCTGCTGGTCCATCCAATTGATGTGCGGCAAAGCGCACTCTCTCAGCATCTGTGCAACCTGCGGTGGTCAACTCCCTTCCAATACGGCATAGCCAATCGTCCGCAACTATGGGCTCGGTGCTACTGGAAAACACCGGCGGCTGTAACATTAGAAAATGGGCTAGGTTGTCCATGGGTGGCGGGTGGTTGTTGTTGTTGTTGCCCTGATTCTGAACTAGCAATTGCATCAACGCATTCTGCTATTGGATCAACTGGGTGAGCTCCGGTGGGAAGGCAAAACCGGTGTCACGTCTTGGAGGCATCTGAGGGGTTTAGATGGAAGAGATTAGAATAGAAAAGAGGTCTAATGAGAAAACACTACCCATTTGCACATGAGACAAACACACTCAATTCACTCAATCAATCAAGCAAGGGCATACAAACGATCTAGAACTATCGCACAAGTGCTCAACTACTACTAAATACATGGGGAAATACTAGTAATATATGGTAGTCATCTAGAAATTTTGTTCGGTGGAAGACTCCATGATGTCTGCTCCAGCTTCGTCTTCAAAGTCATCATCACTAGGATCGGAATCGGTGTCGTCTATGATGATGTAGTTGTCCGGGCAAGTGGGATCTTTGTCTTTGTCTCCCGGTGCTGGTCCTCCCATGAATACTCCGATCTTCTTGACTAGGTCGTCATTCTTCGCCAGTAGTGTCTTGATTTCATCCTCATATCCATCGCGTGTAAACTTGAGTTCTTCCTCCAATTCGATGATCCTAGTCTTTGCCTTCTTCAAGTCCATCATGTCCGCACACATCTGGTTTTCCTGACGTCGGATGTGCTGGTTTAACTCCTGGATGAAAGCTGCAATGGATCTATCCTTCCTGGTGCCGATTACTTCCCATTGCTCGTCTCGGCGCCCACATATTTGGAAAATGGTGTCCTTAAGCTGCCTGTTGTAGACTTCTCCAATGCGTCCGATGGTAATGTGGGCTGCCATGCTCTTGCCTAGACTCCAGGTGGGTGCTTCGAAAGAAAACTATATGGGTTTAGAAGTGGGCGAGAACGTCCTTCCTGGAACTTGTACTTGAATCATCCCACGCTCCACTTCAGGTAAAGTGGCGTTGTACGCCCCGGTGAAGTTTGGTATTCCAATGTTTAAGTACCTAGTGACTTCCGTCCAAAAGGGGTGTCTTCATCCAGTTGTGCAAACTTGTTCTTCATCTCCGTCATCCTAAGGATTAGAAAATGGAGAGGAGTCAGAAATAAGTAGAGAAGTGTGACCTAGGGTTTATCTTAGTGGTCGTGTCCTACACTCAGCGTGTGCTCTGATACCATCTTGTAGCGACCCGACCTTAGATGGTCAAGTCTCTGTGCTTCAGTGTCATTCCTGGATCGGTAATGCTGACACACACAGTACTTGAAGGATTTATAACAGAGTAGCAATCATAGACTTATTACATCGAATGTCTCAAGAGAGAACTTATTACAATAATATGGCTTAAGGCCATCTAATATGATAACAGCGGAAGGCTTGGAAGATAAAGTGAGTCCATCAACTCCAACGGCATAGCTGAGCTGCACGGCAACGACCTAACGAACCTTACTCCTTGTCTGAAAAGTCTGCAACATAATACGTTGCAGCCCGAAAACGGGTCAGCACATGGAATATGCTGGCAATATAACACAGTAGAGCAAGAACAGAATAATGCTATCACTACATGCATATATGGCTGGTGGAAAGCTCTATGGTTATAGTTTTTACGAAAAGCCAATTTTTCCCTACAACAAAGGAATATATTTTATTTAACTATCATGGTAGTTGAAACATCATTCAGAAGGTTCCTTCAACTCAATCCCAATTAAAGTGATTAACAACCCAAAAATATTAATTAAGAGTGATGAGATACATGTGATAACCAAAGTACTAGATACTCAAGAATTGTCCATAACTGGGGACACGGCTAACCATGATTAGATTGTACACTCTGCAGAGGTTTGCGCACTTTTCCCCACAAGACTCAATCGCCTCCGTTGGTTTTCTCGCACTACAGGGTGTTTGAGAAACGGATGACCGAGACACAGTCTTTCAGAAACATTAACTCTCTACTCCGGACAGACCATACCAAACCTACATCCCACTACCTGCTGATCTGCCTCTTCAAGAGCTTCACATAACTTACTCAACTATGCTAGAGCCCATAATAGCTTGTGGCTGCACACGGAAGTTTCTAGCATGAATCATCTCAGTTCCGTTTGAGCGTGGGTGGCGGTCCATAGGAAGATCACACGGGTACTCCGGGATTTCCAAAAAAATACATGCAACACTGGGTACTCTAGGTGCCTCAGTACACCCAGATGTTAATTTAAGTTGCCACCTTAAGTTGAACCTTTAATTAACAAGCTCACATCTGTCATGGATTTCACTCAAACCCAAACCACGTCTACGAGCATAGCATAGCATAGTATTATAAGCAAGCGTAGAAGTAACTCCCAAGGGTTTGAATATAACAGGGCAATAGGTTCTACCTCATCAACTACTTCCCAACCCACAAGTTAATGACATCCTAATCATGCAATGTTTGAGGATTGGAACTAATGCATAAAAACTGGGTGATAAAGGGGTATGATCAAAGTGTTACTTGCCTGGCTGACGATCCACGAATCCTAGAGACTCATAGTAACACGCTTCGTACTCCGGGAATTCTATCGCAAGCAAAAAAATAGCATACATAAGTAACAAGCAACGATGCACAAGAAAAACTCAAATAAAAGAGGTTGACCAGAAAGTTCAAATTAAGAACTCCGGTACGCAAAAAGAATCAAATCAAACGGAGCAACGAAACTCAAACGGCAAAAGAAAGAAGCTTCATTTACTAATCTGAAACTAGGTCAAATTTTAGAGTAGAAAAATCTTGTTTGAGTTGGTTAAATGGAAAGAGGGTTTTGAGAAGAAACTCCAGGCGCTTGAATCACCTGATTCCGACTAACGAGCGAAAAGAAAAACAGAAACTAAGATCGGATCAGAAATCACGATCAAAGAAAATCACGGAATAAATCCGATAAAAGAAAACTGACGAACAGACTAATGTACGAGCGTTCGTTAGCTGTATCTAACGGGCGAAGAACCGTTTGTTAAAATGAACGTTCGGACGAACGTCCGCTAACTAGAAGAACCGAGAAAAACAAAACCGGCGAAACAAAAAAAATACGGATCTAGGGTTTCTAAAAAAACGGATGATTTTTATTAAAAAAACCGGCGGCGGAGTCCGGCGGCTACCTCCGGCGAAAGGTCCGGCGAGGCGAGGCGCGGGCGACGGGGCGGCGGCTCGTGGGGGCGGCGGCGGCAAGCGGCGGCGGCGGCGCGGGGCGGCGGGGCTTGGCGCGGCGCGGGACGGCGGTGGCTGCGGGCGGCGCGGGCGGTGGTGGTGGCAGTGGGGTGTTGGGGTGGCGGGGCGGCGGTATATAAGGGCGGGGGCGGCGGCTTGGAGTAGGGGCCAAGGCGGGGCGGCGCGGAGTACAACTCGGACTCCGGTCCGAGTGGCGGCGGCGGCGGCGGCGCGCGCGCGCAGGAGGAGGCGGCGGCGGCTCGGCCGGCCTGGCTCGGCTGGGCCTTAGGCCCAGTCGGGCGCGGGAACTCTTTTTTTTAAATAATTCCACTGACAGAAAAAAAATCCTAGAAAAATAAATAAAAATCTAAAAATGGCAAAACAAATTTTCACCGTCTAAATAAAATATTTAGAACAAGATGAACATTTTTTTGGCCTAAAATGAATTTTTGAAAACATGCAATTTTTCTAATGCAAATAAATCCGAATAAAAACAACAAAAACAATTTAATGATTTTAATATTTTTCCTCCAATATTTCATTTATTTTGGAGAAGTCATATTATCTCCTCTCTTTAATTTTTTTTAATGTGAAATATTTTTCGGAGAGAAATAATTAAAATCAAATCCTCGTTTCATTATTTGATAAAAGAATAAAATATGAAAACCGGGAAATCCGTTGGGCTATTCTTATAAGTGTCACAAACAGCCCTAGAGTTCGTACTAGAATAACACCTTAAGACACAAATCAACCGAAACCCTAATGTCACCTAGATACTCCAATGTCACCTCAAGTATCTGTGGGTATGATTATACGATATGCTTCACACAATCTCAGATTCATCTATTCAACCAACACAAAGGACCTCAAAGAGTGCCCCAAAGTTCTACCGGAGAATCACGACGAAAACGTGTGCCAACCCCTATGCATAGGTTCCCAATGTCAAGAAACCCGCAAGTTGGTCACCTTAACATACATCAAGTGGCACGTGGTATCCCATTGTCACCACAGATATCCACGGCAAGACATACATCAAGTGTTCTCAAGTCTTTAAAGACTCAATCCGATAAGATTACTTCAAAGGGGAAACTCGATTCATTACAAGAGAGAAGAGGGGGGAAGAAACATCATAGGATCCAAATATAATAGCAAAGCTCGCGATACATCAAGATCGTATCATCTCAAGAACACGAGAGAGAGAGAGAGATCAAACACATAGCCACTGGTACATACCCTCAGCCCCGAGGGAGAACTACTCCCTCCTCGTCATGGAGAGCATTGGGATGATGAAGATGGCCACCGGTGAGGGTTCCCCCCTCCGGCAGGGTGCCGGAACAGTGTCCCCATTGACTTTTGGTGGCTACGGAGGCTTCTGGCGGCCGAACTCCCGATCTAATCTCCGTTCTGGAAGTTTTAGGGTATATGGAGTTATATAGGCAGAAGAAGCACGTCAGGGGAGCCACGAGGGCCCCACGAGACAGGGGGCACGCCCTAGGGGGGCGCTCCCCACCCTCATGAGCACCTCGTTCCTTCCTTGACGTGGGGTCCAAGTCCATCAGGTGTGTTTCCTTCCAAAAATAACTTCTCCAGTTGATTTCGTTCCGTTTCGACTCCGTCTGATATTCCTTTTCTTCAAAACACTGAAATAGGCATAAAGCAACAAATCTGGGCTGGGCCTCCGGTTAATAGGTTAGTCCCAAAAATAATATAAAAGTGGATAATAAAGCCCAATATTGCCTAAAACAGTAGATAACATAGCATGGGGCAATCAAAAATTATAGATATGTTGGAGACGTATCAAGCATCCCCAAGCTTAATTCCTGCTCGTCCTTGAGTAGGTAAATGATAAAAAAGATAATTTTTGATGTGGAATGCTAGTTGGCATAATTTTAATGTAATTCTTCTTACTTGTGATATGAATATTCAGATTCAAAAGATTCAAGACAAAAGTTCATATTGACATAAAAATATTAATACTTCAAGCATACTAACTAAGCAATTATGTCTTCTCAAAATAACATGGCCAAAGAAAGTTCATCCCTACAAAATCATATAGTTTAGTCATGCTCCATTTTCGTCACACAAGAATGCTCTCATCATGCACAACCCCGATGACAACCCAAGCAATTGTTTCGTACTTTAGTAATCTCAAACCTATAAACTTTCATGCAATACATGAGCGCGAGCCATGGATATAGCACTATGGGTGGAATAGAACAATGAGGGGGTTATGTGGAGAAGAGAAAAAGGAGAAAGTCTCACATCAACGAGGCTAATCAATGGGCTATGGAGATGCCCATCGGTTGATGTTAATGCAAGGAGTAGGGATTGCCATGCAACAGATGCACTAGAGCTATAAATGTATGAAAGCTCAACAAAAGAAACTAGTGAGTGTGCATCCAACTTGCTTGCTCACGAAGACCTAGGGCACTTGAGGAGGCCCATTGTTGGAATATACAAGACAAGTTCTATAATGAAAATTCCCACTAGTATATGAAAGTGATAACACAAGAGACTCTCTATCATAAAGATCATGGTGCTACTTTGAAGCACAAGTGTGGAAAAAGGATAGTAGCATTGTC
The DNA here is from genome assembly GCF_056163025.1 of Triticum urartu. Lineage (NCBI taxonomy): Eukaryota > Viridiplantae > Streptophyta > Magnoliopsida > Poales > Poaceae > Triticum > Triticum urartu. The sequence continues at coordinate 415,813,518 of NC_141877.1, read as the reverse complement.
CCTTTTATTTTTTTATTTTTTTATTTGGCTTTTTTGGGACAATGCTCTATTGAATGATGATCATCACACTTCTATTTATTTACAACTCAATGATACAACTCGATACTAGAACAAAGATGACTCTATATGAATGCTCCGACGGTGTACCGGGATATGCAATGAATCAAGAGTGACATGTATGAAAGAATTATGAACGGTGGCTTTGCCACAAATACTATGTCAACTACATGATCATGCTAAGCATTATGACAATGATGAATGTGTCATGATAAACGGAATGGTGGAAAGTTGCATGGCAATATATCTCGGAATGGCTATGGAAATGCCATAATAGGTAGGTATGGTGGCTGTTTTGAGGAAGATATAAGGAGGTTTATGTGTGACGGAGCGTATCATATCACGGGGTTTGGATGCACCGGCGAAGTTTGCACCAACTCTCAATGTGAGAAAGGGCAATGCACGGTACCGAAGAGGCTAGCAAGAATGGAAGGGTGAGAGTGCGTATAATCCATGGACTCAACATTAGTCATAAAGAACTCACATACTTATTGCAAAAATCTGCAAGTCATCAAAAACCTCAGCACTATGCGCATGCTCCTAGGGGGATAGATTGGTAGGAAAAGACCATCGCTCGTCCCCGACCGCCACTCATAAGGAAGACAATCAAATAACACCTCATGTTTCAAATTTGTTACACAACGTTTACCGTACGTGCATGCTACGGGACTTGCAAACTTCAACACAAGCATTTCTCAAATTCACAACTACTCAACCAACACAACTTTGATATCACTACCTCCATCTCTCAAAACAATCATCAATCATCAAACTTCTCTTAGTATTCAATACACTCATAAGAATTCTTACAAATCTTTTATGCTTAGCATATTAGGATTTTAAGCAAATTACCATGCTATTTAAGACTCTCAAAATAATATAAGTGAAACATGAGAGTTCATCTATTTATTAAAAATAAAACTACCACCATGCTCTAAAAAGATATAAGTGAAGCACTAGAGCAAACGACAAACTACTCCGAAAGATATAAGTGAAGATCAATGAGTAGTCGGATAATTATGCAACTATGTGAAGACTCTCTAACATTTAAGATTTTCAGATATTGGTATTTTATTCAAACAGCAAGCAAAACTAAAGAAAATAAAATGACGCTCCAAGCAAAACATATATCATGTGGCGAATAAAAATATAGCTCCAAGTAAAGTTACCGATGAACGAAGACGAAAAAGGGGATGCCTTCCGGGGAATCCCCAAGCTTAGGCTCTTGGCTATCCTTGAATATTACCTTGGGTTGCCTTGGGCATCCCCAATCTTAGGATCTTGCCACTCCTTATTCCATAGTCCATTGAATCCTTACCCAAAACTTGAAAACTTCACAACACAAAACTTAACAGAAAACTCGTAAGCTCCGTTAGTATAAGAAAATAAATCACCACTTAAAGGTACTGTAATGAACTCATTCTTTATTTATATTGGTGTTAAACCTACTGTATTCCGACTTCTCTATGGTTTATAAACTATTTTACTAGCCATAAATTCATCAAAATAAGTAAACAACACATGAAAAACAGAATCTGTCAAAAACAGAACAGTCTGTAGTAATCTGAATCAAAAGTATACTTATGGAACTCATAAAATTCTCAAATAAATTGATGGACCTGGGTAATTTATCTATTAATCACCTGCAAAAAGAATTAACTAAATATCACTCTCCAAATAAAAATGGCAGCAATTCTTGTGAGCGCTAAAGTTTCTGTTTTTTACAGCATGATCAACACGACTTCACCCAAGTCTTCCCAAAGGTTCTACTTGGCACAAACACTAATTAAAAGCATAAAACCACATCTAAACAGAGGCTAGATGAATTATTTATTACTAAACAGGAACAAAAAGCAAGGAACTAAAATAGAATTGGGTTGCCTCCCAACAAGCGCTATCGTTTAATGCCCCTAGCTAGGCATGATGATTTCAATGATGCTCACATAAAAGATAAGAACTGAAACATAAAGAGAGCATCATGTAGAATATGACTAGCACATTTAAGTCTAACATACTTCCTATGCATAGGGATTTTGTGAGCAAACAACTTATGGGAACAAGAATCAACTTGCATAGGAAGGTAAAGCAAGCATAATTTTAAAACTTTAAGCACATAGAGAGGAAACTTGATATTATTGCAATTCCTACAAGCATATGTTCCTCCCTCATAATAATTTTCAGTAGCATCATGAATGAATTCAACAATATAACCAGCACCTAAAGCATTCTTTTCATGATCTACAAGCATAGAAAATTTACTACTCTCCACATAAGCAAAATTCTTCTCATTCGGGATAGTGGAAGTATCATAAGAGACTTGGATACTATAAATTGGTTCCACATTAAAAGAGTGATGTTCAGAGAAGGGGTAATCATAATCATGACAAGTTTTATAAATATAATCACTACTTTTTATAGCATTTGTATCATCACAATAATTATCATAAGTAGGAGGCATGCTATCATCATAATAAATTTGCTCATCAAAGCTTGGGGGACAAAAAAATATCATCTTCATCAAACATAGCTTCCCCAAGCTTGTGGCTTCGCATATCATTAGCATCATGGATATTCAAGGAATTCATACTAACAACATTGCAATCATGCTCATCATTCAAATATTTAGTGCCAAACATTTTATAGATTTCTTCCTCTAGCACTTGAGCACAATTATCCTTTCCATCATACTCACGAAAGATATTAAAAAGATGAAGCATATGAGGTAAACTTAATTCCATTTTTTTGTAATTTTCTTTTATAAACTAAACTAGTGATAAAACAAGAAACTAAAAGACTCGATTGCAAGATCTAAAGATATACCTTCAAGCACTCACCTCCCCGGCAACGGCGGCAGAAAAGAGCTTAGTTGACGGGGTGTGTTAGTGCCACTTTCCTTGCCTCCCCGGCAACGGCGCCAGAAAAGAGCTTGACGTCTACTACACAACCTTCTTCTTGTAGACGTTGTTGGGCCTCCAAGTGCAGTGGTTTGTAGGACAGTAGCAAATTTCCCTCAAGTGGATGACCTAAGGTTTATCAATCCGTAGGAGGCGTAGGATGAAGATGGTCTCTCTCAAGCAACCCTGCAACCAAATAACAAAGAGTCTCTTGTGTCCCCAACACACCCAATACAATGGTAAATTGTATAGGTGCACTAGTTCGGCGAAGAGATGGTGAAACAAGTGGTATATGGATAGTAGATAAAGGTATTTGTAATCTGAAATAATAAAAACAGCAAGGTAGCAAGTGATAAAAGTGAGCGTAAACGGTATTGCAATGATAGGAAATAGGGCCTAGGGTTCATACTTTCGCTAGTGTAAGTTCCCTCAACAATACTAACATAATTGGATCATATAACTATCCCTCAACATGCAACCAAGAGTCACTCCAAAGTCACTAATAGCGGAGAACGAACGAAGAGATTATGGTAGGGTACGAAACCACCTCAAAGTTATTCTTTCCAATCAATCCGTTGGGCTATTCCTATAAGTGTCACAAACAGCCCTAGAGTTCGTACTAGAATAACACCTTAAGACACAAATCAACCAAAACCCTAATGTCACCTAGATACTCCAATGTCACCTCAAGTATCCGTGGGTATGATTATACGATATGCGTCACACAATCTCAGATTCATCTATTCAACCAACACAAAGGACCTCAAAGAGTGCCCCAAAGTTCTACTGGAGAATCACGATGAAAACGTGTGCCAACCCCTATGCATAGGTTCCCAATGTCAGGAAACCCGCAAGTTGGTCACCTTAACATACATCAAGTGGCACGTGGTATCCCATTGTCACCACAGATATCCACGGCAAGACATACATCAAGTGTTCTCAAGTCTTTAAAGACTCAATCCGATAAGATTACTTCAAAGGGGAAACTCGATTCATTACAAGAGAGAAGAGGGGGGAAGAAACATCATAGGATCCAAATATAATAGCAAAGCTCACGATACATCAAGATCGTATCATCTCAAGAACACGAGAGAGAGAGATCAAACACATAGCTACTGGTACATACCCTCAGCCCCGAGGAAGAACTACTCCCTCCTCGTCATGGAGAGCACCGAGATGATGAAGATGGCCACCGGTGAGGGTTCCCCCCTCCGGCAGGGTACCGGAACAGGGTCCCGATTGACTTTTGGTGGCTACGGAGGCTTCTGGCGGTAGAACTCCCGATCTAATCTCAGTTCTGGAAGTTTTAGGGTATATGGAGTTATATAGGCAGAAGAAGCACGTCAGGGGAGCCACAAGGGCCCCACGAGACAAGGGGCGCGCCCTAGGGGGGCACCCCCCACCCTCATGAGCACCTCGTTCCTTCCTTGACGTGGGGTCCAAGTCCATCAGGTGTGTTTCCTTCCAAAAATAACTTCTCCAGTTGATTTCGTTCTGTTTCGACTCCGTCTGATATTCCTTTTCTTCGAAACACTGAAATAGGCATAAATCAACAAATTTGGGCTGGGCCTCCGGTTAATAGGTTAGTCCCAAAAATAATAGAAAAGTGGATAATAAAGCCCAATATTGCCTAAAATAGTAGATAACATAACATGGAGCAATCAAAAATTATAGATACGTTGGAGACGTATCAAAGATAGTCTCACATCAACTAGGCGTATCAACGGGCTATGGAGATGCCCATCAATAGAAATCAATGTGAGTGAGTAGGGATTGCCATGCAACGGATGCACTAGAGCTATAAGTGTATGAAAGCTCCAACTGAAACTAAGTGGGTGTGCATCGATCCAACTTGCTTGCTCATGAAGACCTCGGGCATTTAAGGAAGCCCATCATCGGAATATACAAGCCAAGTTCTATAATGAAAATTCACACTAGTATATGAAAGTGATAACTCAAGAGACTCTCTATATGAAGAACATGGTGCTACTCTGAAGCACAAGTGTGGTAAATGGATAGTAACATTGCCCCTTCTCTCTTTTTCTCTCATTTTTTTGTTTTTTTGGTGGGCTTCTTTGGCCTCTCCTTTTTTGGGGCTGCTTTGGCCTCTTTTATTTATTTTTAAAGTCTGGACTCTCATCCCGACTTGTGGGGGAATCATAGGCTCCATCATCCTTTCCTCACTGGGACAATGCTCTAATAATGATGATCATCACACTCTTATTTACTTACAACTCAATATTACAACTGATACTAGAACAAAGATATGACTCTATATGAATGCCTTCGGCGGTGTATCAGGGTGTGCAATGATCTGGCGTAGCAATGACATAAAAAACAGACAAGCCATGAAAACATCATGCTAGCTATCTTACGATCATGCAAAGCAATATGACAATGAATGCTCAAGTCATGTGTATGATGGTGATGGAAGTTGCATGGCAATATATCTCAGAATGGCTATGGAAATGCCATGATAGGTAGGTATGGTGGCTGTTTTGAGGAAGGTATATGGTGGGTTTACGTTACCGGTGAAAGTTGCGCGGTACTAGAGAGGCTAGCAAATGTGGAAGGGTGAGAGTGTGTAGAATCCATGGACTCAACATTAGTCATAAAGAACTCACATACTTATTGCAAAAATCTATTAGTCATCAAAACAAAGTACTACGTGCATGCTCCTAGGGGGATAGATTGGTAGGAAAAGACCATCGCTCATCCCCGACCGCCACTCATAAGGAAGACAATCAATAAATAAATCATGCTCTGACTTCATCACATAACGGTTCACCATATGTGCATGCTACGGGAATCACAAACCTCAACACAAGTATTTATACTAATCAACAACTACCCACTAGCATGACTCTAATATTACCATCTTTATATCGCAAAACTATTGCAAGGAATCAAACATATCATATTCAGCGATCTACAAGTTTTATGTAGGATTTTATGACTAACCATGTGAATGACCAGTTCCTGTCAACCCTCTAAATAGATATAAGTGAAGCAAGAGAGTTTAATTCTTCCTACAAAAGATATGCCCACGCTCTAACAAATATAAGTGAAACAAAATAGCATTCTACAAATGGCGGTTTTCTATGTAAAGAGAAACAGGCAATCCAAACTTCAAATGATATAAGTGAAGCACATGAAGCATTCTATAGAGCCATACTCAAAAGATATAAGTGAAGTGCAATGAGAATTCTATAAATCAACCAATGACTATCTCATACCAGCATGGTGCATAAAAGAAAAATGAAAACTAAATGCAAAAGACGCTCCAAGATTGCACATATCGCATGAACGAAACGAATCCGAAAACATACCGATACTTGTTGAAGAAAGAGGGGATGCCTTCCGGGGCATCCCCAAGCTTAGACGCTTGAGTCTCCTTGAATATTAACTTGGGGTGCCTCGGGCGCCCCCAAGCTTGAGCTCTTGCCTCTCTTCCTTCTTCTCATATCGAGACCTTCTCGATCATCGAACACTTCATCCACACAAAACTTCAACAGAAAACTCGGTAAGATCCGTTAGTATAATAAAGCAAATCAATACTCTAAGTACTGTTGTAAACCAATTAATATTTTTTTTTGCATTATAGCTACTATAGTATAACTTTTCCATGGCTTAATCCACTGTTATAATTTGATAGTTTCATCAAAACAAGCAAACTATGCATCAAAAACAGAATCTGTCTAAAACAGAACAGTCTGTAACAATCTGAACATTCACCATACTTATGATACTTCAAAAATTCTGCCAAAATTAGGAAAAATAAAAAAAATAGAAAGACATTTCAAAAAGAATCAGAACCATTTGACGTTCCAGTAAAAATGAAAAATTGCGCACTACAGCCAAAATTTCTGTCCTGCACCATACAAACCAACAAGAATTGTAAACATCCTAAAGGCAAACCTTGGCACATTATTTTTATTATACAATGGAATTGTACAAGGGGATAATTATTATTTTTGAAAAGTTTCTGTAATCAAGATTCACAAAGTTTCCGTGAGCATGAACAAAGTTCAAGGCTAGCTCCCACTTCAACAATGCTTGTCTCTCACTTTCACTTTCCTTTTTGAAAAAGTTTTGGGTTCCCCTCTTTATTTTTTTTGTTTTTAAACTATATGAAAGCACTCAACAGAAATAAATGACTCTCTAAAACTTTCGGGTTGTCTCCCTGGCAGCGCTTTCTTTAAAGCCATTAAGCTAGGCATATAGTGCTCAAGTAATGGATCCACCCAGATCCCAAGGTATATCAAAGCCAATTGAATCAACAATGATTTGTAATTTAGTAGTGAGGACGAAGTAACATATATCACGCAACAACGAAGTCTAACTCTCTTCCTATGCATCGGCATGCCATAAAAGAACAATTCATGCACACATAGTAAAGGCCAATGCATAGTATAAACAGTTTCTTGCAATTTTATCATGTTGGAAACATAGAGGGGTGGAGATATAGTTCCTCTCTCATAATAATTGCAAGTAGGAGCAGCAAGCACATGCATATTATACTCATCAAAATCATCATATGCAACAGTAAAAGGAAACCCATCAATATAATCCTTAATAAGCACAAACTTCTCCGATATAGTGTAGTTTGGAGAATTCAAAAAGATAATAGGACTATCATGTGTGGGTGCAATAGCAACAATTTCATGTTTAACATAAGGAACTATAGCAAGTTCATCTCCATAAGAATAATTCATATTGGCATCTTGGCCACAAGCATAGGAAGCATCATCAAAAAGGGATATTTCAAGAGAATCAACGGGATCATAACAGTCATCATAGCAATCATCCTTCGGTAAGCATGAAGGGAAATTAAACAATGTATGAGTTGGAGGGTTACTCTCATTAGAAGGTGGGCACGGGTAGCTAATCCGCTCTTCCTCCTTTTGTTCTTCGCTCTCCTCATCATCTTTTTCATCCAATGAGCTCACAGTTTCATCAATTTCTTCTTACATAGACTCCTGCAAAATATTAGTCTCTTCTTGGACAGCGGAGTAGTCCTCAATATATGCTTCAACATAGGCATTAGAAGCATAATTATCATAGCAATATTTAAGTATGGCAAAATTTTCAGATTTGTAAAGAGTAGCATCATACTTTTCAATCAAAGAAGCAATTTCATAAGCACCCTTAAAAGCAACAAATTCTTCAATTTGTTGAACATCATAGTAATTATAAACACCCTTAGCATAAGAAGATACGATTCCATTATCACTAAACAAACATTGGTAGGGAAGGTGTTTCTTAGGGTATAATCATATATTTCGCATAAATTCCAAGCATAGCATTAAAAACGATGAATTTGATCCAGTAAATGTTTCCCCTTTTCAGATATACGGTGTCGCACATAACAAGCATGCTCATCAAAAGATTTGCCCTCAACTAAGCTAGTTGGGGTTTCAGCACGAGCACATAGGGATCGAAGATGATCCAAGTAATAAGCTTCAGGAGTGTGATAGATTTTGAGTGGTTCTTCAACCATTGGTTCAATAGGTACAACTATTTTTTTTTGGTATTTTGCGTTTCCTACCCATAACTAAAGTTAGAAAACAACTAAGAACAACAAATAAAAATTACTTAGTGATAAAGCAAACAAGCACACACGAGAATATTCACCCCACGCTATGGCTCCCCGGCAACGGTGATAGAAAAAGGTCTTGATAACCCACAAGTATAGGGGATCGCAACAGTTTTCGATACGTAAGAGTGTCGAACCCAACGAGGAGCTAAAAGTAGAACAAATATTCCCTCAAGTTCCATCGACCACTGATACAACTCTATGCACACTTGACATTCGCCTTACCTAGAACAAGTATGAAACTAGAAGTACTTTGTAGGTGTTGTTGGATAGGTTTGCAAGATAATAAAGATTACGTAAATAAATAGTAGGGGTTGTTTAGATAAAGACACAGCTAAGTTAGTTTTAGTAAAGAGCTTTTTTTACGAGAAAGTTATTTGTCCCTAGGCAATCGATAACTAGACCGGTAATCATTATTGCAATTTTATTTGAGGGAGAGGCATAAGCTAACATACTTTCTCTACTTGGATCATATGCACTTATGATTGGAACTCTATCAAGTATCCACAACTACTAAAGATCATTAAGGTAAAACCCAACCATAGCATTAAAGCATCAAGTCCTCTTTATCCCATACGCAACAACCCCCTTACTCGGGTTTGTGTTTCAGTCACTCACGCAACCCACTATAAGCGAATCATGAACGTATTGCAACACCCTACAGCAGGGATCCCTCACGCTTGCGCGACACGGAGAGCACCATAGGACAACACCAATAATAAAACATGCAACTCAAACCAATGTTGATCATCAAATAGCCCACAGGACAAAACGGATCTACTCAAACATCGTAGGATAGCCATACATCATTGGGAAATAATATATAGCGTTGAGCACCATGTTTAAGTAGAGATTACAACGGGTAAGAGAGAGTTTACACCGCTTCATAGAGGGGGAAGAGTTGATGATGATGGCGGTGAAGTTGTTGGTGAAGATGGCGGTGATGATGATGGCCCCGGCGGTGTTCCGGTGCCATCGGAAGAGAGGGGGAGAGAGCCCCCTCCTTCTTCTTCCTTGACCCCCTCCCTAGATGGGAGAAGGGTTTCCCCTCTGGTACATGGCCTCCATGGCGTGGGAGGGGCGAGAGCCCCTCAGAGATTGGATCTGTCTCTCTGTCTCTCTCTGTTTCCGATTTCTCAGATTCTACCCTTTCACCGTTTCTTATATTCCCGGAGATCCGTAACTCCGATTGGGCTGAAATTTTAACACCATCTCTATCCGGATATTAGCTTTCTTGCGGCAAAAGAAGGGCATCAACCGCCTTACGGGGTGGCCACGAGGGACAGGGGCGCGCCCAGGGGGTGGGGCGCGCCCCCTGCCTCGTGCCTCCCTCGGGCACCGTCTCGCGTGGATTTTTCTTCCCAAAAATCATATATATTCCAAAAAATCTCTGTCAGTTTTTATCCCGTTTTGACTCTGTTTGATATGGATATTCCGCAAACAAAAAACATGCAACAAATAGGAACTGGCACTGGGCACTGGATCAATATGTTAGTCCCAAAAATAGTATAAAAAGTTGACAAAAGTATATGAAAGTTGTAGAATACTGGCATGGAACAATAAAAAATTATAGATACGACGAAGACGTATCACAACGCAATAAAGGGGTTGTCAATCCCTTCACGGTCAGCTACGAGAGTGAGATCTGATAGATATGATAAGATAATATTTTTGGTGTTTTTATGATAAAGAGAAATAAAGATGCAAAATAAAATAAAAGGTAAAATAAATAACTAAGTATTGGAAGATTAATATGATGGAGAATAGACCCGGGGGCCATAGGTTTCACTAGTGGCTTCTCTCGAGAGCATAAGTATTACGGTGGGTGAACAAATTACTGTTGAGCAATTGACAGAATTGAGCATAGTTATGAGAATATCTAGGTATGATCATGTATATAGGCATCACGTCCGAGACAAGTAGACCGACTCCTGCCTGCATCTACTACTATTACTCCACACATCGACCGCTATCCAGCATGCATCTAGAGTATTAAGTTCAAAGAACAGATTAACGCTTTAAGCAAGATGAGATGATGTAGAGGGATAATCTCATGCAATATGATGTAAACCCCATCTTGTTATCCTCGATGGCAACAATACAATACGTGCCTTGCTGCCCCTACTGTCACTGGGAAAGGACACCGCAAGATTGAACCCAAAGCTAAGCACTTCTCCCATTGCAAGAAAGATCAATCTAGTAGGCCAAACCAAACTGATAATTCGAAGAGACTTGCAAATATAACCAATCATACATAAAAGAATTCGGAGAAGATTCAAATATTGTTCATAGATAAACTTGATCATAAACCCACAATTCATCGGTCTCAACAAACACACCGCAAAAGAAGATTACATCGAATAGATCTCCACAAGAGAGGGGGAGAACTTTGTATTGAGATCCAAAAGGAGAGAAGAAGCCATCTAGCTAATAACTATGGACCCGAAGGTCTGAAGTAAACTACTCACACTTCATCGGAGAGGCTATGGTGTTGATGTAGAAGCCCTTCGTGATCGATGCCCCATCCGGCGGAGCTCCGGAAAAGGCCCCAAGATGGGATCTCATGGATACAGAAAGTTACGGCGGTGGAATTAGGGTTTTGGCTCCGTATCTAGTAGTTTGGGGTACGTAGGTATATATAGGAGGAAGGAGTACGTCGGTGGAGCAACGTGGGCCCCACGAGGGTGGAGGGTGTGCCTGGGGGGGTAGGCGCGCCCCCTACCTCGTGCCTTCTTGGTAGCTTTCTTGATGTAGGGTCCAAGTCCTCTGGATCTTGTTCGTTCCGAAAATCACATTCCCGAAGGTTTCATTCTGTTTGGACTCCGTTTGATATTCTTTTTCTGCGAAACTCTGAAATAGGCAAAAACAGCAATTCTGGGCTGGGCCTCCGGTTAATAGGTTAGTCCCAAAAATAATATGAAAGTGTATAATAAAGCCCAGTAATGTCCAAAACAGGATATAATATAGCATGGAACAATAAAAAATTATAGATACGTTGGAGACGTATCAATGAACCGCATCCGGCATAATTCTCCATCACCGATCCATTGCCTACGAGCTTTCCATATATTGTTCTTCGCTTATTTAATTTTCCGTTGCTATTGCTATCATCACTACAAAATACCAAAAACATTACTTTTACTACTGTTACCTTTTGCTACCATTACCACTACTATCATATTACCTTGCTACTAAACACTTTGCTGCAGATATTAAGTTTCCAGGTGTGGTTGAATTGACAACTCAGCTGCTAATACTTGAGAATATTCTTTGGCTCCCCTTGTGTCGAATCAATAAATTTGGGTTGAATACTCTACCCTCAAAAACTATTGCGATCCCCTATACTTGTGGGTTATCATCAAGTGATCCACTCGTGGATCAATATCGTACCCCCTTGCCAAACTCATGGCAAAGTACACAATAGGTTTGGTACACGGCATAACATACCCTATAGAACTTATGGCTGAGGCATAGGGAATGATTTCATTCTCTTTCTATTTTCTGCCGTGGTCGTGTTTTGAGTTTTACTCAACTTTACACCTTGCAATACAGGCAAGAACTCCTTATTTGACTATTCCATTTTGAACTACTTCAAAAATCTTGTCAAGGTATGTAATCATTGAAAAATCTTTATCAAGCGTCTTGATCTATCTCTATAGATCTTGATGCCCAATATGTAAGCAGCTTCACCGAGGTCTTTCTTTGAAAAACTCCTTTCAAACACTCCTTTATGCTTTCCAGAAAATTCTACATCATTTCCGATCAACAATATGTCATTCACATATACTTATCAGAAAGGCTGTAGTGCTCCCACTCACTTTCTTGTAAATACAGGCTTCACCACAAGTCTATATAAAACTATATGCTTTGATCAACTTATCAAAGCGTATATTCCAACTCCGAGATGCTTGCACCAGTCCATAGATGGATCGTTGGAGCTTGCACATTTTGTTAGCTCCTTTAGGATTGACAAAACCTTCTGGTTGCATCATATACAACTCTTCTTTAAGAAATCCACTAAGGAATGTAGTTTTGATATCCATTTGCCAGATTTCATAAAATGTGGCAATTTGCTAACATGATTCAGACAGACTTAAACATCGCTACTAATGAGAAAATCTCATCGTAGTCAACACCTTGAACTTGTCAAAAACTGTTTTTCAACAATTCAAGCTTTGTAGATAGGAACACTACTATCAGCGTCCGTCTTCCTCTTGAAGATCCATTTATTCTCTATGGCTTGCCGATCATTGGGCAAGTCCACCAAAGTCCATACCTTGTTCTCATACATGGATCCCATCTCAGATTTCATGGCATCAAGCCATTTGGCGGAATCTGGGCTCATCATCGCTTTCTCATAGTTCGTAAGTTCATCATGGTCTAGTAACATGACTTTCAGTACAGGATTACCATACCACTCTGGTGTAGATCGTGCTTTGGTTGACCTACGAAGTTCTATACTAACTTGATCCGAAGTTTCATGATCATCATCATTAACTTCCTCTCTAGTTGGTGTAGGCATCACAAGAACAAATTTCTCTGATGAACTACTTTCCAATTCGAGAGAAGATACAATTACCTCATCAAGTTCTACTTTCCTCCCACTCACTTCTTTCGAGAGAAATTCCTTCTCTAGAACGGATCCACTCTTAGCAACAAAGATCTTGCCTTCAGATCTGTGATAGAAGGTGTACCCAACAATTTCTTTTGGGTATCCTATGAAGACGCACTTCTCCGATTTGGGTTTGAGCTTATCAGGTTGAAAGTTTTTCACATAAGCATCGCAACCCCAAACTTTAAGAAACAACAGCTTAGGTTTCTTGCTAAACCATAGTTCATACGGTGTCGTCTCAACAGATTTTAGACGGTGCCCTATTTAACGTGAATGCAGCTGTCTCTAATGCATAACCCCAAAACGATAGTGGTAATTCGGTAAGAGACATCATAGATTGCAGCATATCTAATAAAGTACGGTTATGACGTTAGGACACACCATTACATCGTGGTGTTCCAGGTGGCGTGAGTTGCGAAACTATTCCACATTGTTTCAAATGAAGACCAAACTTGTAACTTAGATATTTGTTTCCGCGGTCAGATTGTAGAAACTTTATTTTCTTGTTACGATGATTTTCCACTTCACTCTAAAATTATTTGAACTTTTCAAATGTTTTAGACTTATGTTTCATCAAGTAGATATACCCATATCTGCTCAAATCATCTGTGAAGGTCAGTAAATAATGATACCCGCCGTAAGCCTCAACATTCATTGGACCGCACACATCAGTATGTATTGTTTCCAACAAGTCTGTTGCTCACTCCATTGTTCCGAAGAACGGAGTCTTAGTCATCTTGCCCAAGAGGCATGGTTCGCAAGCATCAAGTGATTCCAAAAGTCAATCAGCATGGAGTTTCTTCATGCGCTTTACACCAATATGACCTAAACGGAAGTGCCACATATAAGTTGCACTATCATTATTAACTTTGCATCTTTTGGCTTCAATATTGTGAATATGTGTATCACTACGATCGAGATTCAATAAACCATTTATATTGAGTGTATTACCATAGAAGGTTTTATTCATGTAAATAGAACAACAATTATTCCTTGACTTAAATGAATAACCGTATTGCAATAAACATGATACAATCATATTTATGCTCAACGCAAACACAAAAATAACATTTATTTTAGGTTTAACACTAATCCCGAAGGTAAAGGGAGTGTGTGATGGTGATCTTGTCAACCTTGGAATCACTTCCAACTCACATCATCACCTCGCCCTTAACTAGTCTCTGTTTATTTTGCAACTCCCGTTTCGAGTTACTACTCTTAGCAACTGAACCAGTATCGAATACTGAGGGGTTGCTATAAACACTAATAAAGTACACATCAATAACATGTATATCAAATATATCTTGATCACTTTGCCATCCTTCTTATCCGCCAAGTATCTAGGGAAGTTCCACTTCCAACGACCATTTCCTCTACAGTAGAAGCACTCAGTTTCAGGCTTGGGTCTATCTTTGGGCTTCTTCATGGGAGTAGCAACTTTCTTGCCATTCTTCTTGAAGTTCCCTTTCTTTCCCTTGCCCTTTTACTTGAAACTAGTGGTCTTGTCAACCATCAAAACTTGATGCTTTTCTTGTTTTCTACCTTCGCTGATTTCAGCATCGCGAACAGCTCGGGAATCGTTTTCGTCATCCCTTACATATTATAGTTCATCACGAAGTTCCAGTAACTTGGCGATAGTGACTAGAGAACTCTTTCAATCACTATATTATCTGGAAGATTAACTCCCACTTGAGTCAAGCGATTGTAGTACTCAGACATTCTGAGCACATGCTCACTGGTTGAGCTATTCTCCTCCATCTTGTAGGCAAAGTACTTGTCAGAGGTCTCATACCTCTCGACTCGGGCATGAGTCTAAAATACCAATTTCAGCTCTTGGAACATCTTATATGATCCGTGGCGTTCAAAACATTTTTGAATTCTTGGTTCTAAGCCATAAAGCATGGTGCGCTAAACTATCAAGTAGTCATCATACCGAGCTTGCCAAAAGTTCATAACGTCTGCATGTGCTCTTGCAATAGGTCCATCACCTAGCGGTGCATCAAGGACATAATTCTTCTGTGCAGCAATGAGGATAATCCTTAGATCACGTAGCTAGTCCGCATCATTGTTACTAACATCTTTCAACATAGTTTTCTCTAGGAACATATCATAAATAAAACGGGGAAGCTATACGCGAGCAATTGATCTACAACACAGATATGCAAATACTATCAGGACTAAGTTCATGATAAATTTAAGTTTAATTAATCATATTACTTAAGAACTCCCACTTAGATAGACATCCCTCTAATCATCTAAGTGATCACGTGATCCATATCAACTAAACCATGTCTGATCATCAGGTGAGATGGAGTAGCTTTCAATGGTAAACATCACTATGTTGATCATATCTACTATATGATTCACGCTCGACCTTTCGGTCTCAGTGTTCCGAGGCCATATCTGCATATGCTAGGCTCGTCAAGTTTAACCCGAGTATTCTGCGTGTGCAATGGCTTGCACCCATTGTATGTGAACGTAGAGCTTATCACACCCGATCATCACTTGGTGTCTCGGCACGGCGAACTGTCGCAAAGGTGCATACTCATGGAGAACACTTATACCTTGAAATTTTTAGTAAGGTATCATCTCATAATGCTACCGTCGTACTAAGCGAAATAGGATGCATAAAAGATAAACATCACATGTAATCAAAATACGTGACATGATATGGCCATCATCATCTTGTGCCTTTGATCTCCATCTCCAAAGTACCGTCATGATCTCCATCGTCACCGGCATGACACCATGATCTCCATCATCTTGATATTTATCAATGTGTCGTCACATTGTCGTCTCGCCAACTATTGCTTTTGCAACTATTGCTATCGCATACTGATAAAGTAAAGCAATTATATGGCGCTTGCATCTTATGCACTAAAGAGACAACCATAAGGCTCCTGCCAGTTGCTGATAACTTTGACAAAACATGATCATCTTATACGACAATTTATATTTCATCATGTCTTGACCATATCACATCACAACATGCCCTACAAAAACAAGTTAGACGTCCTCTACTTTGTTGTTGCAAGTTTTACGTGGCTGCTATGGGCTTCTGATACGTCTCCGTCGTATCTGCTTTTCCAAACACCTTTGCCCTTGTTTTGGACTCTAACTTGCATGATTTGAATGGAACTAACCCGGACTAACACTGTTTTCAGCAGAATTGCCATGTTGTTATTTTCGTGCAGAAATAAAAGTTCTTGGTATGACCTGAAAATCAACGGATATTATTTTTGGAATATATAAAAAATGCTGGCGAAAGAATCCACGTCAGGGGGACCACACCCTGTCCACGAGGGTGGGGGCGCGCCTACCCCCCTGGGTGCGCCCCCTGCCTCGTGGGCCCACTGATGCTCCACCGACGTCCATCTTGACTCCATATATTCGTGTTCAGGGAGAAAAAAACAGAAGAGAAGGATTCATCGCGTTTGACGATACAAAGCCGCCGCCAAGCCCTAATCTCTCTCGGGAGGGCTGATCTGGAGTTCGTTCTGGGCTCTGGAGAGGGGAATCCGTCGCCATCGTCATTATCAACCTTCTAGCATCACCAATTTCATGATGATCACCGCCGTGCGTGAGTAATTCCATCGTAGGCTTGCTGGACGGTGATGGGTTGGATGAGATTTATCATGTAATCGAGTTAGTTTTGTTAGGGTTTGATACCTAGTATCCACTATGTTCTGAGATTGATGTTGCTATGACTTTGCTATGATTAATGCTTGTCACTAGGGACCAAGTGCCATGATTTCAGATATGAACCTATTATGTTTTCATGAATATATATGAGTTATTGATCCTATCTTGCAAGTCTATAGTCACCTATTATGTGTTATGATCCGTTAACCCCGAAGTGACAATAATCGGGATACTTACCGATGATGACAGTAGTTTTAGGAGTTCATGTATTCACTAAGTGTTAATGCTTTGGTCCGGTACTCTATTAAAAGGAGGCCTTAATATCCCTTAGTTTCCAATAGGACCCCGCTGCCACGGGATGGTAGGACAAAAGATGTCTTGCAAGTTCTTTCCATAAGCACGTATGACTATATTCGGAATACATGCCTACATTACATTGATGAACTGGAGCTAGTTCTGTGTCACCCTATGTTATAACTATTGCACGAGGAATCGCATCCGACATAATTATCCATCACTGATCCATTGCCAACGAGCTTTTCACATATTGTTCTTCGCTTATTTACTTTTCGTTGCTACTGTTACAATCACTATAAAACCAAAACTACTATCGCTACTTTTGCCACCGTTACCATTACTATCATATTACTTTGCTACTAAATACTTTGCTGCAGATATTAAGTTTCTAGGTGTGGTTGAATTGACAACTCAGCTGCTAATACTTGAGAATATTCTTTGGCTCCCCTTGTGTCGAATCAATAAATTTGGGTTGAATACTCTACCCTCGAAAATTATTGTGATCCCCTATACTTGTGGGTTATTAAGACTATTTCTGGCGCCGTTGCCGGGGAGCATAGCTCTATTCTTTGAGTCACTTGGGATTTATATCTGCTGGTCCCTATGAAGAACTTGAAAGATCAAAGAAGCGAGATTTTCCCCTCAACTACGAGGGGAGGTAAGGAATTGCCATCTAGTTCTGCACTTGATTCACCTTCTGTTTTGAGTAAACTTGCGACACCTACTCATACTATTCATTCTGATACATCGCATGTTATTGATGACACCACTTCTGCTATGCATGATGCTTATGATGAAACTACTTCTATTCTTGATAATATTGTGCCATTAGGTGAATTTGTTGATGAACAACTTGCTAGGGTTAGAGAGAATGAAATTATTGAAACTGATAATATTGATAAAAGTGATGATGAAGATTCTCCCCTAGGTATGAATTGCCTGATGTGCCTGAGGGTTATGTTATGGATGAAGAAACTACTAGAAACTTTTTAGCTTGCAAAGATAGATATGATCTTAAGAAACTGTTAGCTAAGCTGAAAGAAAAATCTTTGAATGCTAGAATGAAATATGACCCTGCTTTTGCTAGTTCACCTATCTGTATTTCCGATAAGGATTATGATTTCTATGTCGATCCTGAGTTAATTACTTTGGTTGAATCTGATCCTTTTTATGACTATGAATCTGAAATTGTTGTGGCACATCTTACTAGATTAAATGATATAGCCTCCCTATTCACTCATGAGGAAAAAATTCATTACTACTATATCCTTAAGCTATTTCCATTCTCATTAAAGGGTGATGCTAAAACATGGTTTAATTCTCTTAATCCTGGTTGTGTGCGTAGTCCCCAGGATATAATTTATTACTTCTCTGCTAAATATTTCCCCGCTCATAAGAAACAAGTTGCCTTAAGGGAAATATATAATTTTGTGCAAATTGAAGAAGAGAGTCTCCCACAAGCTTGGGGGGGCTTCTCCGATTACTTAAAGCTTTGCCTGATCACCCTCTCAAGAAAAATGAAATACTTGATAACTTTTATAATGGACTAACCGATGCTTCCAGAGACCAGCTGGATAGTTGTGCTGGTTGTGCTTTCAGGGAAAGAACTGTTTATCAAAGCTGAATTGCTATTGAATAATATGTTGAACAATGATAATAATTGGACACTTCCTGAACCAACTCCTAAACCAACTCCGAACAAAAGGGGTATTCTATTTCTCAGTCCTGAAGATATGCAAGGGGCAAAGAAATCTATGAAAGAAAAGGGTATTAAAGCTAAAGATGTTAAGAATTTATCACCTATTGAAGAGATACATGGTCTTGATAACCCGGCACAGGTAGTAAAGGTAAATTCTCTCTATAGATTTGATGAAGGTGGTATTCCTCGTTATAAGTCTGCTAGCCAATGCCTGGATGAGTTTGATAATTTTATTGTTAAAAAAGAAAACGGCAATGCTTATGTTGGTAGACAATTGAAACGTAATGCTTATATGATTGAACACTTGAATGATTATATGTCTAGAGTTAAAGGTGAGCTTAAACTTATTAGTAAATATGCTTCTATGGTTACCACTCAAGTAGAACAAGTGCTTAAAGCTCAGAATGATTTGCTCAATGAATTAAATAATAACAAAAATGATAATGCTGTTAGAGTTGTGACTAGAGGGGGTAAAATGACTCAGGAACCTTTGTATTCTAAGGGCCACCCTAAGAGAATTAAGCAAGATTCTCAGAGAACTAATGTTGATGCACCCAGTTCTTCTAAGAAGAAGAAAAAGAAAAATGATAGGACTTTGCATGCTTCTAGTGAACCTGTTGTTGACACACTTGAGAATCCCAATGATATTTCTATCTCTGATGCTGAAACACAATCTGGTAATGAACATGAACCTAGTGATAATATTAATGATGATGCTCAACCTAGAAATAACAATGATGTAGAGATTGAACCTGCTGTTGATCTTGATAACCCACAATCAAAGAATCAATGTTATGATAAGAGAGACTTCATTGCTAGGAAGCACGGTAAAGAAAGAGAACCATGGGTTCAGAAACCCATGCCTTTTCCTCCTAAACCATCCATGAAAAAGGATGATGAGGATTTTGAGCGCTTTGCTGAAATGATTAGACCTATCTTTCTGCGTATGTGTTTGACTGATATGCTTAAAATGAATCCTTATGCTAAGTACATGAAAGATATTGTTACAAATAAAAGAAAGATACCGGAAGCTGAAATTTCCATCATGCTTGCTAATTATACTTTTAAAGGTGGAATACCAAAGAAACTTGGAGATCCAGGAGTACCAACTATACCATGCTCCATTAAAAGAAACTATGTTAAAACTACTTTATGTGATCTTGGAGCCGGTGTTAGTGTTATGCCTCTCTCTTTATATCGTAGAATTGATTTGAATAAGTTGACACCTACTGAAATATCTTTGCAAATGGCCGATAAATCAACTGCCATACCTGTCGGTATTTGTGAGGATGTGCCTTTTGTGGTTGCAAACATTACTATTTTAACAGACCTTGTTATTCTTGATATTCCCGAGGACGATAGTATGTCGATTATCCTTGGAAGACCCTTTTTGAATACTGCAGGGGCTGTTATTGATTGCAACAAAGGCAATGTCACTTTTCATGTTAATGGTAATGATCATATAGTACACTTTCCGAGGGAACAACCTCAAGTTCACAGTATTAATTCTATTGGGAAAATTTCAACAATTACCATTGGAGGTTTTGAATTTCCTCTTCCTACTGTCAAGAACAAATATGATATTCTTATTATTGGGGATGTGCATATACCCGTTGAGGTAACCTAGTGTTATTCGAAATTTCTCTGGTCTCATGCGATTCGGATTGAGTTTGTTAACAAGACTTGATCAACGTTGTTAGTGGATTCCTTTTGATGAGCATGAGATGGATGAAGTTAGAAAGCACAACCTTTTGCACCCTCCTTTTACTTTCTGTTATTTATATTAAATAAATTAAAATAGTATTTTCTGTCTGTTTTCTAAATTAACCTTGCATTAAAAATACCCCGAAAATAAAAGTGCTCCAAATGCCCTGAAAATGAAATATGATTTTTTTCTAGAATATTTGAGGATTTTAGGCACTAAGAACACAACAGGGGGAGCAACCACGTGCCCATGAGGGTGGAGGGCGCGCCCCCTACCACATGGACCCCATGTGGGTCCCCTCCACTTATCCTTGCACCCACACACTTCGTCTTGCTCCAGAAAAAAAATCATCCACCTGCTCAAACCCGTGTTCTAGCTCATCTTGCTGCCATTTTCGATCTCCTTGCTCAAAGCTCCATTCACAAAACTGCTTTGGGGGATTGTTCTTCGGTATGTGACTCCTCCAATGGTCCAATTAGTTTTTGTTCTAGTGCCTTATTTATTGCAAATTTTTGCTGCTTAGGTGACCCTGTTCTTGAGCTTGCATGTCAAATTTATGTGGTCAAAAGTAGTTCTAATGCATGATATAGCCTCTAGGCACTTGTAGGAGTAGTTGCTATCAATTTTGTTGAGTTTGGTTCACTTCTATTTTGAGTCACTAAAATTTTCAGAAAACGATGAAGAGATTCTTGAGGGGCTCATCGAGCCGAAGCTCTAAGGGTAAGCAAAGTGAAGAAAATAAGAATCCCAAGTATAATCTTCATCGTACTGTGGGGGTTCGGCCGTGTGAATGGCCTTGTGATGAGTTCTTGAAAGAGGCCGGGATTTATGAAGATTTTTATTATTTGGCCGAGTATGCAGGCCTCACCGACTTCCTCCACGACCAGCGCGAACAGTATCTCTTACTCACCAATTTTTTTGTGCAAAATTTTCATATCCATGCTAAGAGATCACCACCTTCGGTGGAATTTTATTTATATGATGAGCATAAGGAGATGTCACTTTATGATTTTTATCGGGTTTGTAGGATACCCTTTGAGGGCAGCATGGAGGAACCACATCGTAATGATGTGGAGGGACTTATTGATGCACTTGCTGTAGGGGAAACGAGGAAAGTTTCCGATGCAAGAATCACTAGCATACATTTTCCTGTTCTACGCTAATTTGCAATATTTGCTAGTAGATGCTTAATTGGTCGCGGGAACTGTGGAAATCTTAGTGCCCCTGACATTGTTATTTTACGCCATGCTTTGTTTCATGATACCACTTTCAGTTTAGGCGCTATTGTTGCTAAACGGTTAAATCTGAACCGTACAAAGAGTCCCGTCTTGGGAGGCATCTTCACCTCGCGCCTTGCTGCACACTTTAACATACCTATTAGGCATTGTGAGAAAGAGGAAAACTTGCTGCCTCATATTTTGCTAGATTATAAGAGCATGGTAGCACATGATTTTATTGTTAAGTGTAGCGACCCGACCTCAAACGGTCAAGTCTCTGTGCTTCAGAGTCATCCCTGGATCGGTAATGCTGACACACACAGTACTCGAGGATTTATAACAGAGTAGCAATCACACACTTATTACATCGAATGTCTCAAAAGAGAACTTATTACAATAAATATGGCTTAAGGCCATCGAATACGATAATAGTGGAAGGCTTGGAAGATAAAGTGAGTCCATCAACTCCAACGGCATAGCTGAGCTGCACGGCAATGACCTAACGAACCTTACTCCTCGTCTAAAAAGTCTGCAACATAATACGTTGCAGCCCGAAAACGGGCCAGCACATGGAATATGCTGGCAAAGTAACACAGTAGAGCAAGAACAGAATAATGCTATCACTACATGCATATATGGCTGGTGGAAAGCTCTATGGTTATAGTTTTTACGAAAAGCCAATTTTTCCCTACAACAAAGGAATATATTTTATTTAACTATCATGGTAGTTGAAACATCATTCAGAAGGTTCCTCCAACTCAATCCCAATTAAAGTAATTAACAACCCAACAATATTAGTTTAGAGTGATGAGATACTTATGATACTCCAACTACTAGATACTCAAGATGTCCATAACCGGGGACACGGATAACCATGATTAGTTCATACACTCTACAGAGGTTTGCGCACTTTTCCCCACAAGACTCGATCTCCTCCATTAGATTTCTCGCACTACATGGTGTTTGAGAAACGGATGACCGAGACACAGTCTTTCAGAAGCATTAACCCCTTACTCCGGGCAAACCATACCAACCTACATCCCTCTACCTGCTGATCCACCTCTTCGGGAGCTTCACGCAACTTACTCAACTATGCTAGAGCCCATAATAGCTTGTGGCTGCACACAGAAGTTTCTAGCATGAAAATATCTCAGTTCCCTTTGAGCCTGGGTGGCAGACCATAGAATTATCACACGGGTACTCCGGGATATCCTAGGACAACACTGGATTCCCCAGGTGCCCAACAAACAATCCACCCAGATGTGTATTCAAGTTGCCACCTTAAGTTGAACCATTAATTAACAATCTCACATCTGTCATGGATTTCACTCACCCAAACCACGTCTACGAGCATAGCATAGCAATATAAGCAATACGTAGAAGTAACTCCCAAGGGTTTGAATATAACAGGGCAATAGGTTCTACCTCATCAACTACTTCCCAACCCACATTTTAATCACATCCTAACCATGCAATGTTTGAGGATTACAACTAATGCATAAAAACTGGGTGATAAAGGGGTATGATCAAAGTGTTACTTACCTTGCCGATGATCCGCAAAACCTAGGGGACTCGTAGTAGCACGCTTCGCACTCCGGGTGTTCTATCGCAAACAAACAATAGCATACATAATCAATCAAGCAAAGAAACACG
Source organism: Triticum urartu (assembly GCF_056163025.1). Classification (NCBI taxonomy): domain Eukaryota; kingdom Viridiplantae; phylum Streptophyta; class Magnoliopsida; order Poales; family Poaceae; genus Triticum; species Triticum urartu. The sequence goes on along the minus strand of NC_141877.1, from coordinate 415,790,146 downwards.
GGTAAATCTCAAATAAGAAGATCTAACCAGAAATTTCAACTTAAGATCTCCGGTTTGCAAAAAGAATCAAATCAAACGGAGCAACGAAACTCAAACTGCGAAAGAAACAAGATCCGTTTACTAATCTAGACTAAGGTCAAATTTTACAGTAGTAAAAGCTTGTTCACATTGGTTAAACGGAAAGAGGGTTTCAAGACGAAGATCTAGGCGCTTAAATCGCCTGATTCAGAAAAACAAGCGAAAAGATAAACCAAAACGAGAAATCGGATCAGAAATCGCGATTGAAAATAATCGCGGAAAATCCGAGAAAATGAAAACTGACGAACAGGCTAACGAACGAACATTCGTTGTCTGCGGCTAACAGGTGAGAACCGTTCATTAAAACGAACGTACGGATGAACGTCCGCAAAGTAACTAAACTGAGAAAAACCGGCGAACCGATTTAAAAAAACAAACTAGGGTTTCTAAAAAACCGGATCGGTTTTCTAGAGAAAACCGGCGGCGGCGGCGTATACCTCCGGCTCCGGCGGCTTCCACGGCGGGTGGCGAGGTGCAGCGGCGGCGCGCGGCGGCGGCGGCTTGCAGGCGGCGGGGCGGAGAGCGGCGGCTTGGGGTCCAAGGGGCCCCAGGCTTCGGCTTATAAGGGGAGGGGCGACGGTGGCTTAGGGCAGGGGGCAAGGCGACACGGGGTGGAGTCCCGGCCGGACTCGGCACGGGAGGCGGCGGCTGGGCAGGCGGGCCGATGGCCTGGCTCAGCTAGGCCTCGACCCAGTCGGGCGCTGCATTTTTTTTAAATAATATCACCGAAACCAAATAAATTCTAGAAAATAAAATAAAAATCTAAAAATGCCAAAACAAATTTTCACCGTCTAAATAAAATATTTAAAACAAGATGAACATTTTCTTGGCCCTAAAATGCAACTTTGAAAAACATGCAATTTTCTAATTCAAATAAAATAACAATAAACTCCGGATAAAATCAAATGTTTGATTTTAATATTTTTCCACCAATATTTCATTTATTTTTGAGAAGTCATATTATCTCCTCTCATATATTTTAATATGAAATATTTTCGGAGAGAAAAATAATTAAAACCAAAAATCCTCGTTTCAATATTTGATAAAACTCAAATATGAAAACAGGGGAAATCCCCAACTCTCTCCGAGGGTCCTTGAGTTGCTTAGGATTTCGAGGATCGTGGAACGAAATGCAATAAAATATGACATGCATGAATGATCTAAGTATAACATTCCAAATTGAAATTTGGGGATGTTACAAACCTACCCCTCTTAAGATGAATCTCGCCCTCGAGATTCGGGTTGGCTAGAGAATAGGTGTGGGTGGTCTTTACGAAGATCATCCTCTCGTTCCCAGGTGGCTTCATCCTCGGTATGGTGGCTCCACTGAACTTTGCAAAACTTGATAACCTTGCTGCGGGTGACTCGGCTGGAAAATTTGAGAATCCTGACTGGCTTCTCCTCATAGGTCAAATCACTGTCCAACTGAATCGCCTCCAAGGGTACTGTATCTCTTAATGGTATATCGGCCATCTCAGCATGGCACTTCTTCAGCTGTGAAACATGAAATATATCATGAACTCCTAACAATCCTTCAGGTAACTCCAACTTGTAGGCAACTTCTCCCATATGTTCCAAAATTCTAAACGGTCCTACAAATCTCGGGGCTAAGTTTCCCTTAACTCCAAAACGTTCCACTCCTCGCAGGGGTGACACTCGCAGATATGCTCTATCTCCAATTTCATAGGTTATTACCTTGCGTTTCAAATCTGCATAACTCTTCTGCCTGGACTGAGCTATCTTCAGTCTATATCGGATCAACTTAACTTTCTCTTCAGACTCTTTGATCAAATCTGGTCCAAACAACTGTCGGTATCCAACTTCATCCCACATCAACGGTGTTCTGCACCTTCGTCCATACAAGGCTTCGAACGGTGCCATCTTCAAACTGGCTTGATAGCTATTGTCGTATGAGAACTCCGCGTAGGGCAAATTGTCATCCCAACTAGATCCATAATCTAGCACACAGGCCCTCAACATATCCTCCAGAATCTAGTTCACTCTCTTGGTCTGTCCATCTGTCTGCGGGTGAAATGTTGTACTGAACTCCAACCTTGTCCCCAAAGTTTGGTGCAGCTGATGCTAGAACTTTGAAGTAAACTGTGTCCCTCTATCTGATACGATGGTCCTCGGAACTCCATGCAGTCATATGATCCTGGTCATATATATCTTGGCCAACTTTGCACTTGTATAGGTGGTTTTCACCGGGATAAAGTGAGCTACTTTGGTCAAGCGGTCAACTACTACCCATATAGAATCATATCCTGATTTGGTTCTGGGTAATCCAGTGATAAAATCCATGCCAAGTTTATCCCACTTCCATTCGGGTATCGACATAGGTTGTAACAATCCTGCTGGCTTTTGGTGCTCAGCCTTCACTCTCTGACATACATCACATACGGCTACATATACTCGACAATATCCTTCTTCATACCAGTCCACCAGAAACGTTCCTTCAAATCCAAATACATCTTGGTGTTTCCGGGGTGTATCGAGTATGGTGAGTCATGAGCCTCCTGAAGTATTAACTTCCTGATCTCTGGGTTATTGGGCACATAAACACGGTCCTCGAACCATAAGGTGTCGTGCTCATCCTCACGAAAACCTTTGGCCTTTCCTTCGCTCATTCTCTCTTTTATCTCGGCAATCTCTTTGTCTTCCTTCTGAGCTTCTCGAATCCTTCCTAACAATGTAGACTGGACCTCCATTGTTGCAACAAAACCTCTAGGAACAGTCTCCAATCGAAGTTCCCTGAGATCCTCCGCTAACTCCTTCGGTAATCCCGTGCTCACTAGGGTATTAGCATAACTCTTCCGGCTCAAGGCATCTGCTACGACATTGGCCTTGCCTGGATGATAGTGAAGCTTCATGTCATAATCCTTTATAAGCTCCAACCATCTCCTCTACCTAAGGTTCAGCTCCTTCTGTGTGAAAATGTACTTCAAACTCTTATGATCCGTGTACACATCACAACGATTTCCAATAAGGTAATGTCTCCAGGTCTTCAATGCATGCACTACGGCAGCCAACTCCAAATCATGCTTGGCATAATTCAATTCGTGTGGTTTCAGTTGTCGCGAGGCACACGAAACAACTCTTCTGTCCTGCATAAGCACACTTCCAAGTCCTAGGCGAGAGGTGATATGTCTCCAACGTATCTATAATTTTTTATTGCTCCATGCTATATTATCTACTGTTTTGGACATTATTGGGCTTTATTATCCACTTATATATTATTTTTGGGACTAACCTATTAACCGGAGGCCCAGCCCAGAATTGCTGTTTTTTTGCCTATTTTAAGGTTTCGAAGAAAAGGAATATCAAACGGAGTCCAAACAGAATGAAACCTTCGGGAACGTGATTTTCTCAACGAACAAGACCCGGGAGACTTGGACCCTATGTCAAGAAAGAAAAGAGGAGGCCACGAGGTAGGGGGCGCGCCTACCCCCCCCCCCCCCCACCAGGCGCGCCCTCCACCCTCGTGGGCCCCCTGTTGCTCCACCGACATACTCCTTCCTCCTATATATACCTACGTACCCCCAAACGATCAGATATGGAGCCAAAACCCTAATTCCACCGCCATAACTTTCTGTATCCACGAGATCCCATCTCGGGGCCTGTTCCGGGGCTCCGCCAGAGGGGGCATCGATCACGGAGGGCTTCTACATCAACACCATAGCCCCTCCGATGAAGTGTGAGTAGTTTACCTCAGACCTACGGGTCCATAGTTAGTAGCCAGATGGCTTCTTCTCTCTTTTTGGATCTCAATACAATGTTCTTCCCCTCTCTTGTGGAGAACTATTCGATGTAATCTTCTTTTTGCGGTGTGTTTGTTGAGACCGATGAATTGTGGGTTTATGATCAAGTCTATCTATGAACAATATCTGAATCTTCTCTGAATTCTTTTATGTATGATTGGTTATCTTTGCCAGTCTCTTAGGATTATCAGTTTGGTTTGGCCTACTAAATTGATCATTCTTGCAATGGGAGAAGTGCTTAGCTTTGGGTTCAATCTTGCGGTGTCCTTTCCCAGTGACAGTAGGTGCAGCAAGGCACATATTGTATTGTTGCCATCGAGGATAACAAGATGGGGTTTTCTTCATATTGCATGTGACGCCCCGAATTTGACCGTACACTAATCATACACGCAAATGTGTACGATCAAGATCAAGGACTCACGGGAAGATATCACAACACAACTCTAGACACAAATTAAAATAATACAAGCTTTATATTACAAGCCAGGGGCCTCGAGGGCTCGAATACATAAGCTCGAAAACACAAGAGTCAGTGGAAGCAACAATATCTGAGTACAGACATGAGTTAAACAAAGTTGCCTTAAGAAGGCTAGCACAAAAGCAGCAACGATCAAAAAGGCAAGGCCTCCTGCCTGGGAGCCTCCTAACTACTCCAAGTCGTCAGCGGTCGTCACGTAGTACTAGGCATCCTCCGGGTAGTAGTAGTCATCAGTGGCGTCGTCTGGCTCCTGGGATCCGTCATCTGGTCGCAACAATCGGGTATGGGGGAAAAGAAGTAGAAAAGCAACCGTGAGTACTCATCCAAAGTACTCGCAAGACTTACATCAGATCTAAACTAGTATGCATCTACACCAAAGGAATGGGTTCTATCTATGGGCTAAACTGCAGAATGCCAGAAGGGAAGGGGAAAGCCTAGCCTATCGAAGACTAGCATCTTCTGGAAACCACCATCTTGCAGCAACAGGAGGGAGTAGAGTAGCATAAAGTAAAGTAGTGGAAGTGTTATCAACCTCGGCCAGAGATCCTTTCTCGACTCCCTGCTAGAAAGCAGTCCCAGAGCCATACTATCCAGTTATCATCTCATATCCAAGTCTCATCACAATCCATTTCTCATCACAAGTATCCAGTTCTAGTTGTATCGATCGGGATACAACTCCAAGTGTCCGTTACCGTAGGACAGGCTATCGATAGATGTTTTCTTCCCTGCAGGGGTGCACCAACTTACCCACCATGCTCGATTAACTCCGGCCGAACACACTTTCCCGGGTCATGCCCGGCCTCGGTCAAACAATACGCCGCAACCCGACCTAGGCTTAATAGAGAGGCCAGCACGCCGGACTAAACCTATGCCCCCAGGGGTCATGGGCCATCTCCCCAGGAACTCCTGCACGTTGCGTGGGCGGCCGATGAGCAGACCTAGCTACCTCCTTCAACAAGGCAGGCGCTTACGCAGTCCAACCCGGCGCACGCCGGTCAGTCGCTGACGTCTATTAAGCTTCGGCTGATGTATACGATGTAAAACGCCCATACTATGCCCATGTGATGGCTAGTGCTATTAGGCCAGAGGCCACTTGGATCAAATATCCAAATCGTAGTGGATTAGGAACGCGCGGTAACAAGCAGAGACTCACGAAAGATGTGATCCCGTTGCCCCATCTTGAGTACTTGTGGCAAGGGCTAAGAATGCCCGGCCACGCCTCGTAGTTATCTCGCGGGCACCTTCCAGGTCAACCCGACTCCACATCACTCGCTATTAAGCTCGCGCGGGTACCCCTCAGGGTCGACCCGTCTTTAGTAACATGGCTCAGTGCAAAGTCATAGTAACCATAGTAACTGTGTGTCTAACACCAAGGTGAAAACCCGAGGAATCACCCCCGGTGAATTCCACTTGATGTTGTCATCAAGGTGAACGTAAGAGGATCCACCCTCGAGGTTCACATTTGATGGGTTGCACGACAGAGCCCTATCAGAAGTGGTTAAGGAGGAAATCACCCTCGATGACCTCGACCGTATAGCTAAACTACGGAGATCTCATCAGGAGTGATGTAAGAGGTTCCACCCTCGGCACTCAATGGTAACTCTGCAGAGTCGTACAACTAGGGGGGGTGATGTGTGGTGTCGGGGCCTGGACGTCGATCATGTTGATCGAGTCATTGAACATAAAGCGGGGCAACTGGGACAAGGTGGGGGTCACTGATGGATCACTAACCAACCTATACTAAGCAGTTTAGGATAAGCAGGTAAGGTATAAAAGCAGGTAACAACAACGGGCTATGCATCAGAGTAGGATCATACAGAAAGCAGTAGCAGTTCTAATGCAAGCATGAGAGGAAAAGAAATGGGCGATATCGCAATGCTCAAGGAGGGTTTGCTTGCCTGGTTTCTCTGGCAAGGAAGGGTCGTCGTCGACGTAGCGATCATAGGGGCGGCATCGGTCTCGGGGTCTACCAGAGAGAAGAGGGGGAAGAAACAGTAAATATAAAGCAAACATAGCATCACAAAGCATAACGTGGCAATATGCTATTCCGGGAGTGATCTAACGTATGGCTAGACGATGTAGGTGAAGGGGGGATTCAACCAGGAATGTATTCCCGGTTCCGGACCTATGTCAGACAGATGACCGGAGGGGGAATGTCCCATGTTCAGCATGCTAGGGGCATGTGACAGATGAACGGACCGCGCATTCGGATTCGTTGGATGTTTCTGAGCAACTTCCATATAGAAAACATTTTCATCCAAGCTACGGTTTAATTGCTATGATTTTTCAAGGATTAAAGCATTTCTAGAAATTATTTAAGTTAACAGAATTAACAGAAAAGGAAAATGACATCAGCATTGCGTGGGGATGGTGTCAGCGGTCAACAAACACGCTGACCAGGTCAAAACTGACCTGTGGGTCCAGTGGGACCCACATGTCATAGACAGAGAGCTAATTGAGTTCATTTTAATTAAACAGAGCTAATTAAGGGGGGGTGGGCCCCGGGTGTCAGTGGCTTCTTAGGTTAATTAACCATTTTAAATTACCCTAAAATTAATTAGCGAGTGGGGCCCGCCTATCATCGATAAGGGATGCCCAGTCAGCAAAGTTGACTGAGTCATCTTAGCCAACAGGGGCCCGCGGGGCCCGCTGGCAGTGACCCAGGGGGGTGGCCCTGACCGGCCACATCGGCAAGGCGCTGGAGAAGGCTCCGGCGACCTCTCCCATGGCACGACGCCGGAGCTGGCCAGGATTCGCCTACAGGGGGCCAACACGGGCGCGGGCGGGCGCGTTCAAACGGGGAGAGCCGCCGCGTCGCGTGGTGAGGCCGGCCAGAGCTGGAGCTGCCGGAAACGGCACCGACGACGAGTGGTGGCGGTGGTGGCGTTCGGGACCTCGTCGGGATCGCATTACGGGGCACGGGGAGGGGGCGCGGCCAGGTCCGTCCGAACGGTCGTTCGATGCCGCGTCGTTTGGTGGCGGTGGGAGCGACTGAGGTGGCCGGAGACGGCCGTTGCAGCGATGGTAGGCGACGACGGCAATCGGGCTTCGACGGGGACAGCGTTTCGGGGTGTGGCAAGACAAGCTAAGGGCACGGGCGGCTCCGCCACGAGGCCCTGAGCGTGACGCGGGGCTCGGTTGAGCTCGACGGCGTCAGTAGCGATGACGGGGAGCTCAGTGGCGAGGGTCGAGCTTCGGCAGCTACGGTGAGCGAGCTAGAGAGGGAGGCAGCCTACGTGAAATAGGGAAGAGGAGGGTGAGCTCACCGAGAGGTCCCACGAGGGCCCGGTGGTGGGTTTAGGAGCTGCAGCGGGCACCGTCGTTGAAGAAGATGCCGGTGAGCCGAGGAAGAAAACGACGACGGGGTGGGCATTGTAGGGGCGACAAGCTCGAGTCCGTGGTCGGAGAAGATGTAGCTAGGCACGGCAGCACTCGGTGACTCGTCGGAGAGGGGCGGGGACAGCGGTGGCTGCGGTCAGCACAGCATCGCGGCCAAGGACGCGCTCAGAAGCGATGGATCTGAAGGGCGAGAGGAGAGGAGGAGCAGGCGGAGTGGGCGAGGGTAAGTGGGAGTGGCGGCAGGTGAGGGGGAGGACTCGAGGTTTCGAGGGGGCGTGAGGGAGTCCCAGATTAGGGGGTGTCCGGATAGCCGGACTATACTTACGGCCGGACTCGTGGACTATGAAGATACAAGATTGAAGACTTCGTCCCGTGTCCGGAAGGGACATTCCTTGGCGCGGAAGGCAAGCTTGGCGATACGGATATGTAGATCTCCTACCATTGTAACCGACTCTGTGTAACCCTAGCCCTCTTCGGTGTCTATATAAACCGGAGGGTCTTAGTCCGTAGGACGAACAACAATCATACCATAGGCTAGCTTCTAGGGTTTAGCCTCTCTGATCTCGTGGTAGATCTACTCTTGTACTACCCATATCATCAATATGAATCAAGCAGGACGTAGGGTTTTACCTCCATCAAGAGGGCCCAAACCTGGGTAAAACATTGTGTCCCCTGCCTCCTGTTACCATCCGGCCTAGACGCATAGTTCGGGATCCCCTACCCGAGATCCGCCGGTCAGATTTGGAAGTTTGAACTACACGGGCGATATCCGCGGAGACTTGGTCTTCGACGGATTCGAGCCACAGCCGAGCGCGCCGCACTGTCACGATGGGCATGATCTAGTTCTGCCGCCGAACAGTGCCCTAGAGGCCACATCTGTGTCCGCTCCGACCCCTAGCTCGGAGCCGATCACACCAATCGAGGATGGGTGGTTAGACACTGCCTCGGGGGCTGCAATCTCTACGGCGATCAAGCCGAACACCAGCCTTGTCCTTTGCGAAGCCCGTGACTCCAAGGTGCCGGACTCCTCTCCGGACTCCGAGCCCTCCGCGCCCCTACCGATCGAATCCAATTGGGCGCCGATCATGGAGTTCACCGCCGCAGACATCTTTCAGCACTCGCCCTTCGGCGACATTCTGAATTCACTCAGGTCTCTCTCTTTGTCAGGAGAGCCCTGGCCGGACTATGACCGGAAGGATTGGGATGTGGACGACGAAGGAATTCGATGCCCACCCACCACCCACTTCGTAGCCACTGTCGATAATTTAAACGACGTGCTCGACTTTGACTCCGAAGACATCGACGGTATGGACGACGATGTAGGAGATGAACATGAACCAACGCCTATAAGGCACTGGACAGCCACCTCATCTCATGATGTATACATGGTGGACACACCCAAAGGAAGCGACAACGAGGAACACAGGGATGCAACGAGGGATCGTTCACTCGAGAAGCATTCAAAGCGGCGATGTAAGCGCCGCTCCAAGCCCCGCCTCGACAGAGACATCAGCCATACAGACCCAGCCATAGAGCAGGATGAGCCGGCGGACGACGAACACGCCTTTGAGAAGGCGTCTTAACAGGGCAACTTGGATAAACAAGCCAAACACCCCGTCCCCGGCGAAAACAACAGTCCGGACGACCTTACACCGGATAAACTCATGGAGCAGAAGAACCTCCACAAAAGGCTCGTCGCCACTGCGCATAGCCTGAAAAAGCAGAAGCGGAAGCTCAAAACTGCGGAAGATGCACTAGATGGAGCAAAGTACGCAACACCGCAGACAAATATGGCGGCAGTCGCCGCACAAAAAGCTATCCAAAGCGAAAGCAACTGCCTGAATTTGATGAGGAGGCCTTAGAGCCCCCGTAGTCAAAAAATAGGAAAGCCATCTGGTCGGATAGACGACCGCATGGCCAGCATGGAGCGGCAAGCGGCGCCGCACACAAGCCGGCACGCGATCCACCAAAGGATCCGCATCAAAAAGACGGCCCAGCCAAATCTATCTACGGGCCAAGAAAGCAAGCTCTAGTAAGAAATGCAACACAACAAATATCCGAACATCACGACACACCCAAATACAGGGGTGCCGCACACCCCCTATGTTTCACCGATGAGGTGCTGGACCATGAATTTCCAGCGGGATTCAAGCCCGTAAACATAGAGGCGTACGACGGAACAACAGACCCTGGGGTCTGGATCGAGGATTATATCCTCCACATACACATGGCCAGAGGAGATGACCTCCATGCCATAAAATACTTACCCCTCAAGCTTAAAGGGCCAGCCCGACATTGGCTCAAAAGCCTTTCCAAAAACACCATTGTAAGTTGGGAAGATCTTGAGGATGCTTTCCGGGCAAATTTTCAAGGGACCTATGTCCGCCCTCCGGATGCAGACGATCTCAGTCACATAACTCAACAGCCTGGAGAGTCAGCCCGGAAATTCTGGAACAGATTTCTTACTAAAAAGAATCAGATAGTCGACTGTTCGGACGCTGAAGCCCTAGCAGCTTTTAAGCATAACGTTCGAGATGAATGGCTCGCCAGAAACCTCGGCCAAGAAAAGCCAAGAACAATGGCCGCATTAACAAGCCTCATGACCCGCTTTTGCGCAGGAGAGGACAGCTGGTTGGCAAGATGTAGCACCAGCAACCCAAGTACATCCGAAGTTAGGGATGGAAACGGAAAACCCCGACGCAGCAAGGACCAGCGCCGGAATAAGGGAAACAGCCCAAAGAGCACTGCGGTCAACGCCGGATTCAGAAGCTCGCGGCAGAATCAGAGAAAGCCGCCCCTCAAGGATAACAGGGACGAGCTATCCAACTTAAACAAAATCTTGGACAAGATATGTCAAATACACAGTACTCCTGGGAAGCCTGCGAACCATACCCACAGAGATTGTTGGGTTTTCAAGCAAGCCAGCAAAATCAACGCCGAACACAAGGGGCTCGACACACCAAGTGAGGACGATGACGAACCCCACAAGTAGAGCACCAGGAAACAAAAGGATTTCCCACAAGAAGTCAAAACAGTAAACTTACTTCACGTGACGAACAGAACGGCGCCACCAGAGATACGCGCCATACGGCCTATCCCAAAGGAGTCTCGCCAATAGTTGTTAAAACGGATCACCTTCGACCATCAGGATTACTCTAGAAGTATCCAGAATGCAGGCTGGACTGCCTTGGTATTAGATCCAATAATCGGCAGACTCCACTTTACAAATGTCCTGATGGACGGCGGCAGTGGTCTAAACCTGTTATACCAGGACACAACCCGCAACATGGGGATAGATCCAACAAAAATTTGCCATGGCAAAACCTCCTTTCAACGGGTAACGCCAGGCCCGGATGCCCTCTGTATGGGTTCTCTCCGGCTAGAAGTTATGTTTGGCTCCCCCGATAACTTTCGTCGCGAACAGCTAACTTTCCACATCGCCCCATTCTCAAGTAGCTATCAAGCACTGCTGGGACGTGAAGCTTTCGCTCGCTTTAACGCAATACCGCATTATGCATCTCTTACGCTTAAGATGCCCGGTCCACGAGGCATCATCTCATTAAAGGGAAAACATTGAGTGTTCCTCTCGCGCAGAAGACAGTGCGGCTGCCTGGACAGCCCCACAATAAAGCGGCTTCACCAGCCAAAGCATCTAAATAGGTCGTCAAGACCACGGACACGGCTAGATGAGTCCGGCATAAACATACAATTGATAAAGGCTTAATAGCCATATACCCCTGTACTAGGGGCTCCATGCATATAAAACAAGAGACAATAAAGCTCAATTTTACCCATTTCGATTTATACTTTGTTTATTTAGTATAACTTATGTTCGGCACGATCTTTCTTCAACTAAGTTCCTCTCTTTTACAGATGAACACCGTGCTACGCCTGTCCAGGATATGGCACAACGGAGACACAGGCGCAGACATGCAGCAGGGACCCGTTCCAAGGATTCTTTTCAGATTAAGACCCTGCGTAAACCTTTTTTACTGTCTCTTGTTGATACACATCCCCTGGTTTCTTGGTATAACCAAGGAGGAGGCTGGCATTTTGGCATGTGGCCACGTCAGAGTTTTGCGTGTACCTGGACACTAGGGGCTTATTACTAAGGGCGTTATCCCGCTCGCCCTCATAAAGACCGAATACCTTAGGGAGTGTTCGGCGTCGCGAGTTTGGCCTTATATGCATCAGCTCTGAATCATGTCTTTGGTCAAATGTTGGGTTTGCCCGGCTCCTGTGTTTTGCTGCCTTACGTTCCGCTCTATCGGCTAAGGCAGCACCAGGAGAACTACTGCGATTGTGCCCCGGTTCGGCCAAGCGAGCACCTCAGTAGAGAAAGCCGAAAACTGACTGTCATGATATAGCGTGAGACTGGTCAACCACTCGATTACTTACCAGAATCTTTAGGATTCCTCCACATTAATGAAGGGCCGTTTCCCGGCCAGGCACATACGCGCCCCAAGTTCGGGCGAGCGCAGGCACCACCAGGGACTACATAAGTAGCCTCACTGTCAAACTCCTATGGCTAAGTGAAAGTGATAAAGCATCATAGTCCGATTGCCTAGTTCGTTGCGCTATCACCTCCTTTGTAGGACCAAGACGTTGGATCAAGTGTGAAAATGCGCCTTCTGCGAACACCCCCGCATTATGTGCGTGAGGGATGAAGCTGACGACTGCCATCTTTCAGATTATATACACATATATGTTAAACGGTCGCACAGGAGGTATTATAATACTTGCAGGCACAAGTATAAAAAGCTTCTACAATTTATCAAAATATTATTTTACAATAATATATGCTATTCGAATATAGTATCCTTCGAGCACTGCGTCTCTATTAAACGAGCGCCTTGCAGAACTTCCTGAAAATAGTGCTCGGCAGGTACTCGGCTTCCATCTGAATCTAGGGATGCAACAGCGGTGGCCTCCATTTCCACCCAGTATGTCTTGACATGGGAAAGAGCCATCCGCGCACCCTCTATGCACGCTGACCTCTTCATCGCATCGATATGCGGCACCGCACCAAGGAACTGCTGCACCAAGTTGAAATAACTTTTCGGCTCTGGCCTCTCTGGCCACAGATGACTCATGACATACTTCATGGCGAGTCCGGACAACCTATTCATCTCGGCCCATTCGGCCAACGATCGGCTAATGACAGTGGACGCTCTGGATTGTGGAACTGCGACCAAAAGAGCTTTTCCACTTCGCGATCTTCTTGATCTCGGAAGTGTTCGTCCGCATCTGCGGCACTCGCTGCCAAATCCAGATAGGTGTCCGCCGTACTCCACATCCGGTTTAACGGAGCATGTTTAGGATCACAGAACTTCCTCCGCAGCATAAAGGGCTTTCCAGCCGCGATCTCTCCGGCCTGACGCAGCTCCTCCTTCATAGCTCTCATCGCAGAGCGAGCATCCTTGGCATCGACAACGGCCTTCTCCAGGTCCGTCTGTTCCGCCTGATCTTCTTTTTCAAGAAGCTTGCAACGGTCAGTAGTGCTATTCAGCTTCACAGCCATCTCGCCCATTTCCTTCTTGCTTCGGCAGTGAGCAGCTTGTTCGGCTTTCAGCTCTTCAATTGCCTTTCTGGTAGCCGCATCACTTTTTCTGGCTTGCTCCTTGGCTCGGGAAAGTTCCACCCGAAGATTCTCCATGGCAGCAGCACCATCTGCATCAAGCTCACACATTCTAAGATACTAGCGTAAAGCTCCTCTTACCAGGTGTCACCGGAGTAATTACATACCTTGTGCCTCGTCAAGCTGCTTGTTGACAAGCGCGATGTCGGCATCTGCCACGTCAAGTTGCTGCTTTAGCTCGGCAAATACATCAGTCTGGCTAGCCACTCGACACTTCGCCACCTACGTATGAAGGCGGCATATTAGACCTGGGATTATGATCCTCTGCGCGCCGTCACTTTTGACAACGCACAGAGTCTCAGGGGCTACTATCTACACAGGGCGCATCTTGTTTATGCACAACTGTCCAAAAAGGGTACATTATCTCACGTACCTCAAAACCCGTCAGTAAACTCCTGACGGCCTCGTGCAATCCGCTCTCCGCGGATGAAATCCTCTCAATCACCGTACTCATCAATGCACGGTGCTCCTCTGAGATAGATGCTCGCCCTAGTAGATCCTTCAGCTCCTCCGACCGCGCACCAGACGGTGCCGGACTCGTCCGATGGCCCTTTTCGAAGGCCGGACATGGAGGGCTTTGGGGGGCCATATGACTACCTTTTGGCCCTGCCGGATTCGGAGAAACCCTCCGCGACGATACCTCAGGGTCGCCCGCCTCGCAAGGCGGTATGGCAGGGGGAGGCATTCCGCTCTCCATCATCTCTGGAAGAAGATCCCCCGAAGACGAGCTCTGCTGAGAAGGGCTAAGGTCTGAGCTACAAGGTAAATTTTCGATTACTTTTCTCAGATATAAAGCAGGGATTGCTCTCATTTCCTAAAAAGAAAACTCCTCTCTACTTACGGCTCGGTGGAGGGCTGATCCCCTTGAGGGCATAATTCGGCCGATGTATCCCCCAGCACAGGACCCTCTGGCGAAGATTTCTTCCCCCGCTTTGAGGCCATGGTCTCTGGGTCTTCAGAGGCGGTCCTCTTCTTCCCCTGAGGAGAGGAATTTTCGATTCCTCCCTTCCAAACAGCCTCCTTCGAGGAGGTCGTAGCTTCCTTGTCCCCTCCCTCGCTTTCCTCCGAAGGCACAACCTCCAACATCCTGACTAGCACGGGACCCGACGTGGTCTCGGGGAGGGGGGCCGGACACCTGATTAGCTTTGCTTTCGCTATCCACTCCTGTTTAAAGGACAACTCTTTTAAGGGCAATTTTATAAATATGCGGATTGCGAGTCCGGACACAGGGCTACTTACTTGAGTATCCGGGCGGTTGCAGCTCAGACCTGCGTCCTCGGTCAAGTCCGGACACATTGCTTGTGATCCGAAGAACAATTTGTACATCTCCATGGGCGTCGCGCCCATAAAATTTTGGAGAGCTCGTGGTCCCTCCGAATTGAACTCCCACAGGCGGAGGGGGCGGCATTTACAGGGTAGAGCTCTGCGAATCAGCATAACCTGTGTCATCGCGACCAGACTGATATCTCTTTCTAGGAGATCTCGAATGCGGCCCTGCAACAAGGGCACGTCCTTGGATGGACCCTAGTCCAGTCCTTTATTGACCCATGACACTAGCTGTGGTGGGGGACCCGAGCGAAAGGCAGGTCGACCACCCACTTGGTGCTGCTGGGAGCAGTGATATAAAACCACTCTCGTTGCCATAAGCTGGACTCCTCTTGAAAAGAGCCCTCGGGCCATGGAGCACCAGCATTCTTGCTTATAAAAGCACCTCCGCACTCCGCGTGTCGTCCCTCGATCATCTTCGGCTCTACTTTGAAGGTCTTGAGCCATAGTCCGAAGTGAGGAGTAATACGGAGGAAGGCTTCACACACGATGATGAATGCGGAAATATGGAGGATGGACTCCGGGGCTAAGTCATGAAATTCCAGCCCATAATAATACATGAGCCCCCTCACGAAGGGATTCGTCGGGAAGCCTAGCCCCCGAAGGAAGTGAGACATGAACACCACACTCTCACCAGGCTTGGGAGTGGGAATGACCTGCCCTTGAGCAGGCAGCCTATGCCAGATTTCGCCGGTCAAGAACCTGGCCTCTCTCAACTTCAGCACGTCCTCCTCTGTGATGGAGGATGGCATCCATCGGCCTCGAAGGTCGGAACCAGACATTGTCGAAGGTCCGAAGCGCCTGAAATCTGGAGCCTTGGGTGTTGGAACTCGAGGCGAAGGGCAAACTCGTTTGAGATTGAAAGAAAGGAGTAAGGCCTTGGTCTCTTTATAAGAGGTTGAATACCAAGGGCCCTCCCCGTGACCGTTTGGGACTCGCCTTTGATCAAGAAAACATACCAACAGGTACGGTTGGGTTACCCACACCCGTATTGATGAGAATCCCGGAATAAGGGGACATGATCTCTGCTTTGACAAGACGTGCCAAGGAAACCGCCTCGCTAAATGCGCTGAGGTGGGACAGTAAAATGATTTGAATAAAGACTTGGCCGTGGTGTGATGTCATGCTACGAAATACGTCAGCAGATTAGATTTGTGTAAATATTATTATCTCTATGGCAATATGTGGAAACTTATTTTGCAGAGCCGGACACTACCTTTGTGTTCAAAATCTTCTATGAAGTACTTGGAGGAGGAACCCGCCTTGCAATGTCGAAGACAATCTGCACGCCGGACTCGTCGTCATTGGAGCCTGGTTCAGGGGCTACTAAGGGAGTCCCGGAATAGGGGGTGTCCGGATAGCCGGACTATACCTTCGGCCGGACTCCTGGACTATGAAGATACAAGATTGAAGACTTCGTCCCGTGTCCGGAAGGGACTTTCCTTGGCGTGGAAGGCAAGCTTGGCGATACGGATATGTAGATCTCCTACCATTGTAACCGACTCTGTGTAACCTTAGCCCTCTCCGGTGTCTATATAAACCAGAGGGTCTTAGTTCGTAGGACGAACAACAATCAACCATAGGCTAGCTTCTAGGGTTTAGCCTCTCTGATCTCGTGGTAGATCTACTCTTGTACTACCCATATCATCAATATTAATCAAGCAGGACATAGGGTTTTACCTCCATCAAGAGGGCCCGAACCTAGGTAAAACATTGTGTCCCCTGCCTCCTGTTACCATCTGGCCTAGACGCACAGTTCGGGACCCCCTACCCGAGATCCGCCGGTTTTGACACCGACAGGGCACTCTTATCCCCTCCCTCGTCGTCGACGGCGAGGGGTCCGGCGGGGCTCGCCCTTGTTGCGTCCCCGGTCGGGGGAACAGGGAGAAGGCGACCCAAGGAGGGGCTGGGCCGGACTAGCTGGAGTGGGCCGAGGCTCGGGCTAGGCACTATGCACTTGGCCCAGTGCACAGTGGCCTGTGCTCTTTCTCTTTTTTTACTTTTGCTTTTTTTAAGCTTTTTTGTTTTAGCAATTATAGGCCATTTAGACAGTTTACAAAAATGTTGGTTCACCACCAAAATTGTCAAAAGAAAATTTGCCACATGATGAACATTTTCGTTTTCATGTTTGAGCAATTTTGAAATCCACTTAGAATTTGAATTTGAGTTCAACTGGAATAATGAAAGAGATAGAAGACAATGATGACCAAACACTTGTTTAGCAAAAAATTTAGCTTAACCCCAAGGGTTACTGTAGCATGACACTGGGGGTGTTACAAATCTCCTCCACTACAAGAAATCTTGTCCCGAGATTTAAGAGGTGGAGTAAGGAAAAAGACTCGGGAAGGACGGAGCTCAACACAAGATAGGTACGTGGGGACTATGGCAGTGAACGCGGCATAGAGGCATCTCTCGAGTTGAAACTTAAGAAAACAACGAGAGCAAAATGTGAAGGTACAATAGGAAGTTTCAAGCGAATGGACAAACGATCGATACCTAAACAGAGTGTGAGAGGGGGGGTTCAGAGCATCGGGAATAGATCATCTCTCGGACGGTGGCTCGTGACAACACACAAAGCCAAGAGCAAATGATACTTCGGAATAAAGGATATACAGGAGAGTCAGGTTCCGATCATGTCGAACTGTGGGTTATGGGCCCACCAGGTGGGTTAAAAAGCATGAAGGGTGCTGACATCTTGTACGGTCATGATAGTAAGACATGTCAGTGTGTAACCTGTCAGTTATGTCGGCAACAACGTCGGTACCAAGGGCGAGGGATGAAGAGAACCATTTTCCTGCTCATTGAACGAGGCGGGCCATTAGGAAAAGTTCTCGTCCATCGGTGGCTACCGGAATGTCATCAACAATAGTAACATGGTCTTTACTGACAGAGTTGTACATTGAGGTGCTTATGTAAGCAGGAAATTATCTCTATTGAGATAAGTTAGTTTACCGGAAAGGTTAAACAAAAGAATGGAAAGGAAAATATGATTAGTATAATAATCAGAACAATGGAAAGGAAAATGTGTTTAAACACATTTATCAGGAGTATATCCTTCCCAAGGACAAGCAGAGGATGATATCCATGACAGGATAGTAAGTAGACAACCAATTAGGTAAAGGGAAAGAAATTTCATGACATTACCCGTACAACGGTGTTTGGATAATTGATAAAGGAAATTTAATATCGCGCTTCAAATGTTCTTATTGGAGATCAGATTACCACAGAAATGCTTTGAGATAGCATTCACATGGTTTCAAGCAAAGGTCAGACTCTGGATACACCAAGGATCTATCGAAAACAACTTAGAAAATAAGTCATACAATTTTAGCAGGGAAAAGATGAGGGTGTGGCCGACGGGCTCAGTAGCAAACCATCGACATGCCCAAAAAGGATGTACTCCCAAATTAATATGATCAAGTTTGTGTTGGGGGGAAGACAAGAATGTTGTTGATGCTGACACAAGTCATCGAGAGGCAATGATGGTATTTCTAGCCATGAATTCAATTGACATCTCTGAAGAAGCCAAAGTGTTGACGGTGATCAAGACAAATTTTGTCAAGAGACTCTATGAAGATGCCCTCGAGCAGAAAAGGGAGGATGAAGTGAAAGGCAATGAGAACCACGGATTCGACACAAGCTCAAAGTCAAGCTTGTTGTTCGAGGTGAAAAGATAAGATGAGGAAGATCGACGTAAGCTTAGCTCATCGTCGGAAGTTGCTCCGGGCATAAGGACCAGGTAGCACAGTTAAAAGTTGACATGATAAAAATATAGCCTATCAGGCTAGGAATGATGTGATGGGGTATAAAGCTTCCCAGTATCATGTACTAGGTGTAATGCCAGAAGGTAAATCAGAGTAGAGGTTGGACGGGGAATGATTTGCAGAGGATAAGTAATTGTAACTTACCCAGTAAATGGGATCAAGGAGGAAATATGGTCGGGACCATAACTACAAGGGACCCAATTTATGATACCGGAAGAATTATTCAAATGATTAGATATCCTTGCGAGTAGCTTTCATGATAAGTCCCACACCGTGTCCGTGGGCATGAACACAAGGTTCAGGGTCGACTCCCACTTCTACAATGCATAATCTTTCATTTTACTTCTCGCTCTTGATGAAGCTGTAGTATTGAAATTTTATCTGACGAAAAGCCAGCAGAGTATAACCCGCATAACTTTCGAGTTCACATAGATTAGGGAAGGCATAGGTTTAGCCCATCGGGGCATCTTAGGAACATATCTCATAAATTTCGAGAATAAATAACACAAGCTCGGTAGTAGAGCATGCTTGAGAAAGCGGAGGATACAATTTACCAAAAGCATTATGTCTCTGAGGAAAAGCTCACAAGCTTATTGCATATGAAGGATGTTGTCGGATAAAATCCGAAAAAGGGGGGTCTGGTGGTCCACAAGGGATCTGATGTGAGCATCAATATTCAACCAGAGGAAGAAAGAATGCAAGGAGATCAGATTATAGAAACAACTGACTAACTCAAAGCTCAATTGCAAAGGGATTATGAATTCCAAGACAAGGGATCAGAAGCAATGCTCTGATTAGGGATGGATAGGTAGAATAGCCATAGGGGTACAATCGATGGTGATTTGATTGGTCGAGATCTAGCACATGTTAAAATGACATCTGAGCCGGAAGGATGAATTCTAGGATCTGATTGAGGATTGCGAGCATTCGCAACATATTGTATCAGCGAACTCAAAATGATAATGACAAAGGCTGACAATAAGATTACTAAACTTATGGTATTAACCATAATGCAAGCAAGCAAGAAATTCAAGAACAATAGGCTATTGAGGATTTTCACAAGAACGAATGGTATTATGAAGACTTTTGTGAAGTATATGAATCAACTGAGGATGAGCGGATACTCGATAGGTGCACAGAGTTATCCGTAGGGGTATTTAGGTAACAAGGAACTGCAAGGCAGTATGCTCAAAGGATTCTCGGAACAAAGGAGAGCAGTTCAGGGCATCTTGTAATAACAAGATCAATGGTATATAATGCAAGATTGGCAAGTGTGTGTAGTTATCCATAAGGATATTTCGGCGGTAGGGAATTGCAAAGGCAACAGGCACAAAGTCTCGAGAGAATATCGTAGAGTATCTTCGGAATCTTCTGATGCAGTAGGCGATTATCTGAAATAAGGGGCTCTCCGGGAGGAAGTAGTTACGAGATCCTAATGTTAGAGTTAGCAAAATTGTTTAACCCGAAAGGAAGAGAGATCAGAGTCCCAGAGCATAGACGAGGAATACAAGATCCTAATACCACCCAATGGCGACGTGGGCCCGTAAGCCACACAGCCATGTTAGTAAAAGTTTTTGTAGTGACTAGACTCGACTTCGTCCAAGGGGTTGGAAAGGGGGCAACCTACAGGCAGTCGGCTCTGATACCAACTTGTGACGCCCCCGATTTGACCGTACACTAATCATACACGCAAATGTGTATGATCAAGATCAAGGACTCACGGGAAGATATCACAACACAACTCTAGACACAAATTAAAATAATACAAGCTTTATATTACAAGCCAGGGGCCTCGAGGGCTCGACGGGAAGATATCACAACACAACTCTAGACACAAATTAAAATAATACAAGCTTTATATTACAAGCCAGGGGCCTCGAGGGCTCGAATACATAAGCTCGAAAACACAAGAGTCGGCGGAAGCAACAATATCTGAGTACATACATGAGTTAAACAAAGTTTCCTCAAGAAGGCTAGCACAAAAGCAGCAACAATCGAAAAGGCAAGGCCTCCTGCCTGGGAGCCTCCTAACTACTCCAAGTCGTCAGCGGTCGTCACGTAGTAGTAGGCATCCTCCGGGTAGTAGTAGTCATCAGTGGCGGCGTCTGGATCCTGGGATCCGTCATCTGGTCGCAACAATCGGGTATGGGGGAAAAGAAGTAGCAAAGCAACCGTGAGTACTCATCCAAAGTACTCGCAAGACTTACATCAGATCTAAACTAAGTACGCATCTATACCAAAGGAATGGGTTGTATCTGTGGACTAAACTGTAGAATGCCAGAAGGGAAGGGGAAACCCTAGCCCATCGAAGACTAGCATCTTCTGGAAACCACCATCTTGCAGCAACAGGAGGGAGTAGAGTAGCATAAAGTAAAGTAGTGGAAGTGTTATCAACCTCGGCCAGAGATCCTTTCCGTAGGACAGGCTATCGATAGATGTTTTCTTCCCTGCAGGGGTGCACCAACTTACCCACCATGCTCGATTAACTCCGGCCGGACACACTTTCCTGGGTCATGCCCGGCCTCGGTCAAACAATACGCCGCAACCCGACCTAGACTTAATAGAGAGGCCAGCACGCTAGACTAAACCTATGCCCCCAGGGGTCATGGGCCATCTCCCCGGGAACTCCTGCACGTTGCTTGGGCAGCCGGTGAGCAGACCTAGCTACCTCCTTCAACAAGGCAGGCGCTTACGCAGTCGAACCCGACGCGCGCCGCTCAGTCGCTGACGTCTATTAAGCTTCGGCTGAGGTATACGACGCAGAACGCCCATACTATGCCCACGTGATGGTTAGTGCTATCAGGCCAGAGGCCCCTCGGATCAAATATCCAAATCATAGTGGATTAGGAACGCGCGGTAACAAGCAGAGACTCACGAAAGATGTGACCACGTTACCCCGTCTCGAGTACTTGTGGCAAGGGCTAAGAATGCCCGGCCACGCCTCGTAGTTATCTCGCGGGCACCTTCCAGGTCAACCCGACTCCACATGACTCGCTATTAAGCTCGCGCAGGTACCCCTCAGGGTCGACCCGTCTTTAGTAACATGGCTCAGTGCAAAGTCATAGTAACCATAGTAACTGTGTGTCTAACACCAAGGTGAAAACCCGAGGAATCACCCCCGGTGAATTCCACTCGATGTTGTCATCAAGGTGAACGTAAGAGGATCCACCCTCGAGGTTCACATTTCATGGGTTGCACGACAGAGCCCTATCGGAAGTGGTTAAGGAGGAAATCACCCTCGATGACCTCGACTGTATAGCTACACTACGGAGATCTCATCAGGAGTGATGTAAGAGGTTCCACCCTCGGCACTCGATGGTAACTCCGAGAGTCGTACAACTAGGGGGGTGATGTGTGGTGTCGGGGCCTGGACGTCGATCACGTTGATCGAGTCATCGAACATAAAGCGGGGCAACTGGGACAAGGTGGGGGTCACTGATGGATCACTAACCAACCTATACTAAGCAGTTTAGGATAAGTAGGTAAGGTATAAAAGCAGGTAACAACAACGGGCTATGCATCAGAGTAGGATCATACAGAAAGTAGTAGCAGTTCTAATGCAAGCATGAGAGGGAAAGAAATGGGCGATATCGGAATGCTGAAGGAGGGTTTGCTTGCCTGGTTGCTCTAGCAAGGAGGGGTCATCGTCGACGTAGTCGATCATAGGGGTGGCATCGGTCTCGGGGTCTACCGGAGAGAAGAGGGGGAAGAAACAGTAAATATAAAGCAAACATAGCATCACAAAGCATAACGTGGCAATATGCTGTGCCGGGAGTGACCTAACGTATGGCTACACGATGTTGGTGAAGGGGGGATTCAACCAGCAATGTATTCCCGGTTCCAAACCTATGTCAGACAGATGACCAGAGGGGGAATGTCCCATGTTCAGCATGCTAGGGGCATGTGACAGATGAACAGACCGCGTATTCGAATTCATTGGATTTTTCTGAGCAACTTCCATATAGAAAACATTTTCATCCGAGCTACAGTTTAATTGCTATGATTTTTCAAATATTAAAGCATTTCCAGAAATTATTTAAATTAACAGAATTAATAGAAAAGGAAAATGACGTCAGCATTGCGTGGGGATGATGTCAGCGGTCAACAGACACGATGACCAGGTCAAAACTGACCTGTGGGTCCAGTGGGACACACATGTCATAGACAGAGAGCTAATTGAGTTCATTTTAATTAAACAGAGCTAATTAAGGGGGGTAGGCCCGGGTGTCAGTGGCTGCTTTGGTTAATTAACCATTTTAAATTACACTAAAATTAATTAGCAAGTGGGGCCCGCCTATCATCGACAAGGGATGCCCAGTCAGCAAAGTTGACTGAGTCATCTTAGCCAACAGGGGCCCACGGGGCCCGCTGGCAGTGACCCAGGGGGGTGGCCCTGACCGGCCACGTCGGCAGGGCACCGGAGAAGGCTCCGGCGACCTCTCCCATGGCGGCACGATGCCGGAGATGGCCGGGATTCGCCTACAGGGGGCCAACACGGGCGCGGGCGGGCGCGTTCGAACAGGGAGAGCCCGCCGCGTCGCGTGGTGAGGCCGGCTGGAGCTGGAGCTGCTAGAAACGGCGCCAGCGACGAGTGGTGGCGGTGGTGGCATTTGGGACCTCGTCGGGATCGCATTACGGGGCACGGGGAGGGGGCGCGGCCAGGTCCGTCCGAACGGTCGTTCGATGTCGCGTCGTTTGGTGGCGGTGGGAGCGACTGAGGTGGCCGGAGACGGCCGTTGCAGTGACGATAGGCGGCGGCGGTGATCGGGATTCGACGGGTACGGCGTTGCAGGGTGTGGCAAGACAAGCTAAGGGCACGGTAGCTCCGCCGCGAGGCCCTGAGCGTGACGCAGGGCTCGGTTGAGCTCGACGGCGTCAGTAGCGACGGCGGGGAGCTCAGTGTTGGGGAACATAGTAATTTCAAAAAAATTCCTACGCACACGCAAGATCATGCTGATGCATAGCAACGAGAGGGGAGAGTGTTATCTACGTACCCTCGTAGACCGGAAGCGGAAGCATTAGCACAATGCGGTTGATGTAGTCGTACGTCTTCACAGCCCGACCGATCAAGCACCGAAACTACGGCACCTCCGAGTTCTAGCACACGTTCAGCTCGATGACGATCCCCGGACTCCGATCCAGCAAAGTGTCGGGGAAGAGTTCCGTCAGCATGACGGCGTGGTGACGATCTTGATGTTCTACCATCGCAGGGCTTCGCCTAAGCACCGCTACAATATTATCGAGGATTATGGTGGAGGGGGGCACCGCACACGGCTAAGAGAACGATCACGAAGATCAACTTGTGTGTCTATAAAGGAGCAAGGGGGGAGGCCGGCCGGCCCTTGAGGCACGCCAAGGAGGGGGAGTCCTCCTCCTAGTAGGAGTAGGACTCCCCTTTCCTAGTCCAACTAGGAAGAGGGAAGGGGGAAGGAAAGAGAGGGAGAGGGAGAGGGAAAGAGGGGCCGCGCCCCCCTCCCCTAGTCCAATTTGGACTCCCCATGGGAGGGGGCGCTCCACCTCCTGGGCTGCTGCCCTCTCTCTCCGCTCAGGCCCACTAAGGCCCAATACTTCCCCGGGGGTTCCGGTAACCCTTCCGGCACTCTGGTTTTCTCCGAAATCACCCGAAACACTTCCGGTGTCCGAATATAGCCGTCCAATATATCGATCTTTATGTCTCGACCATTTCGAGACTCCTCGTCATGTCCGTGATCATATCCGGGACTCCGAACAACCTTCGGTACATCAAAATATATAAACTCATAATGAAACTATCATCGTAACGTTAAGCGTGCGGACCCTACGGGTTCGAGAACAATGTAGACATGACTGAGACACGTCTCCGGTCAATAACCAATAGCGGAACCTGGATGCTCATATTGGCTCCCACATATTCTACGAAGATCTTTTATCGGTCAGACCGCATAACAACATACGTTGTTCCCTTTGTCATCCGTATGTTACTTGCCCGAGATTTGATGGTTGGTATCTCAATACCTAGTTCAATCTCGTTACCGGCAAGTCTCTTTACTCATTCCGTAATACATCATCCCGCAACTAACTTATTAGTTGCAATGCTTGCAAGGCTTATGTGATGTGCATTACCGAGAGGGCCCAGAGATACCTCTCCGACAATCGGAGTGACAAATCCTAATCTCGAAATATGCCAACCCAACAAGTACCTTCGGAGACACCTGTAGAGCACCTTTATAATCACCTAGTTACGTTGTGACGTTTTGTAGCACACAAAGTGTTCCTCCGGTAAACGGGAGTTGCATAATCTCATAGTCATAGGAACATGTATAAGTCATGAAGAAAGCAGTAGCAACAAACTAAACAATCAAGTGCTAATCTAACGAAAAGGGTCAAGTCAATCATATCATTCTCCTAATGGTGTGATCCCGTTAATCAAATGACAACTCATGTCTATGGTTAGGAAACATAACCATCTTTGATCAACGAGCTAGTTAAGTAGAGGCATACTAGTGACACTATGTTTGTCTATGTATTCACACATGTATTATGTTTCCAGTTAATACAATTCTAGCATGAATAATAAACATTTATCATGATATAAGGAAATAAATAATAACTTTATTATTGCCTCTAGGGCATATTTCCTTCAGTCTCCCACTTTCACTAGAGTCAATAATCTAGATTACAAAGTAATGATTCTAACACCCATGGAGCCTTGGTGCTGATCATGTTTTGCTCGTGGAAGAGGCTTAGTCAACAGGTCTGCAACATTCAGATCCGTATGTATCTTGCAAATTTCTATGTCTCCCACTTGGACTAAATCCCGAATGGAATTGAAGCGTCTCTTGATGTGCTTAGTTCTCTTGTGAAATCTGGATTCCTTTGCCAAGGCAATTGCACCAGTATTGTCACAAAAGATTTTCATTGGACCCGATGCACTAGGTATGACACCTAGATTGGATATGAACTCCTTCATCCAGACTCCTTCATTTGCTGCTTCTGAAGCAGCTATGTACTCTGCTTCACATGTAGATCCCGCCACGACGCTTTGTTTAGAACTGCACCAACTGACAGCTCCACCATTCAGTAAAAACATGTATCCGGTTTGCGATTTAGAATCGTTCGGATCAGTGTCAAAGCTTGCACAACGTAACCATTTACAATGAGCTCTTTGTCACCTCCATATATGAGAAACATATCCTTAGTCATTTTCAGGTATTTCAGGATGTTCTTGACCGCTGTCCAGTGATCCACTCCTGGATTACTTTGGTACCTCCCTGCTAGACTTATAGCAAGGCACACATCAGGTCTGGTACACAACATTGCATACATGATAGAGCCTATGGCTGAAGCATAGGGAACATCTTTCATTTTCTCTCTATCTTCTGCGGTGGTCGGACATTGAGTCTTACTCAATTTCACACCTTGTAACACAGGCAAGAACCCTTTCTTTGCTTGATCCATTTTGAACTTCTTCAAAACCTTGTCAAGGTATGTGCTTTGTGAAATTCCAATTAAGCGTCTTGATCTATCTCTATAGATCTTAATGCCCAATATGTAAGCAGCTTCACCGAGGTCTTTCATTGAAAAACTCTTATTCAAGTATCCCTTTATGCTATTCAGAAATTCTATATCATTTCCAATCAATAATATGTCATCCACATATAATATCAGAAATGCTACAGAGCTCCCACTCACTTTCTTGTAAATACAGGCTTCTCCAAAAGTCTATACAAAACCAAATGCTTTGATCACACTATCAAAGTGTTTATTCCAACTCCGAGAGGCTTGCACCAGTCCATAAATGGATCGCTAGAGCTTGCACACTTTGTTAGCTCCCTTTGGATCGACAAAACCTTCTGGTTACATCATATACAACTCTTCTTCCAGAAATCCATTCAGGAATGCAGTTTTGACATCCATTTGCCAAATTTCATAATCATAAAATGCGGCAATTGCTAACATGTTCGGACAGACTTAAGGATCGCTACGGGTGAGAAGGTCTCATCGTAGTCAATCCCTTGAACTTGTCGAAAACCTTTTGCAACAAGTCGACCTTTATAGACAGTAACATTACCGTCAGCGTCAGTCTTCTTCTTGAAGATCCATTTATTCTCAATTGCTTGCCGATCAACGGGCAAGTCAACCAAAGTCCACACTTTGTTCTCATACATGGATCCCATCTCAGATTTCATGGCTTCTAGCCATTTTGCGGAATCTGGGCTCACCATCGCTTCTTCATAGTTCGTAGGTTTATCATGATCTAGTAGCATGACTTCCAGAACAGGATTACCGTACCACTCTGGTGTGGATCTTACTCTGGTAGATCTACGAGGTTCGGTAGTAACTTGATCTGAAATTTCATGATCATTATCATTAGCTTCCTCACTAATTGGTGTAGGTGTCACAGAAACCGGTTTCTGTGATGTAGTACTTTCCAATAAGGGAGTAGGTACAGTTACCTCATCAAGTTCTACTTTTCTCCCACTCACTTCTTTCGAGAGGAACTCCTTCTCTAGAAAAACTCCGAATTTAGCAACAAAAGTCTTGCCTTCGGATCTGTGATAGAAGGTGTACCCAACAGTCTCCTTTGGGTATCCTATGAAGACACATTTCTCCAATTATGGTTCGAGCTTATCAGGTTGAAGCTTTTTCACATAAGCATCGCAGCCCCAAACTTTCAGAAATGACAACTTTGGTTTCTTGCCAAACCACAGTTCATAAGGCGTCGTCTCAACGGATTTCGATGGTGTCCTATTTAACGTGAATGCAGCCGTCTCTAAAGCATAACCCCAAAATGATAACGGTAAATCAGTAAGAGACATCATAGATCGCACCATATCTAATAAAGTACGATTACGATGTTCGGACACACCATTACGCTGTGGTGTTCCGGGTGGCGTGAGTTGCGAAACTATTCCGCATTGTTTCAAATGTAGACCAAACTTGTAACTCAAATATTCTCCTCCACGATTAGATCGTAGAAACTTTATTTTCTTGTTACGATGATTTTCAACTTCACTCTGAAATTCTTTGAACTTTTCAAATGTTTCAGACTTATGTTTCATTAAGTAGATATACCCATATCTGCTTAAATCATCTATGAAGGTGAGAAAATAACGATATCCGCCACGAGCCTCAACATTCATTGGACCACATACATCTGTATGTATGATTTCCAACAAATCCGTTGCTCTCTCCATAGTAACGGAGAACGGCGTTTTAGTCATCTTACCCATGAGGCACGGTTCGCAAGTACCAAGTGATTCATAATCAAGTGGTTCCAAAAGTCCATCAGTATGGAGTTTCTTCATGCGCTTTATACCGATATGACCTAAATGGCAGTGCCACAAATAAGTTGCACTATCATTATCAACTCTGCATCTTTTGATTTCAACATTATGAATATGTGTATCACTACTATCGAGATTCATCAAAAATAGACCACTCTTCAAGGGTGCATGACCATAAAAGATATTACTCATATAAATAAAACAACCATTATTCTCTGATTTAAATGAATAACCGTCTCGCATCAAACAAGATCCAGATATAATGTTCATGCTCAATGCTGGCACCAAATAACAATTATTTAGGTCTAATACTAATCCCGAAGGTAGATGTAGAGGTAGCGTGCCGACCGTGATCACATCGACTTTGGAACCATTTCCCGCGCGCATCGTCACCTCGTCCTTAGCCAATCTTCGCTTGATCCATAGCCCCTGTTTCGAGTTGCAAATGTTAGCAACAGAACCAGTATCAAATACCCAGGTGCTACTGCGAGCATTAGTAAGGTACACATCAATAACATGTATATCACATATACCTTTGTTCACTTTGCCATCCTTCTTATCCGCCAAATACTTGGGGCAGTTCCGCTTCCAGTGACCAGTCTGCTTGCAGTAGAAGCACTCAGTTTCAGGCTTAGGTCCAGACTTGGGTTTCTTCTCCTGAGCAGCAACTTGTTTGCTGTTCTTCTTGAAGTTCCCTTTCTTCTTCCCTTTGCCCTTTTTCTTGAAACTGGTGGTCTTATTGACCATCAACACTTGATGCTCCTTCTTGATTTCTACCTCCGCGGCTTTTAGCATTGCGAAGAGCTCAGGAATAGTCTTATTCATCCCTTGCATATTATAGTTCATCATGAAGCTTTTGTAGCTTGGTGGCAGTGATTGAAGAACTCTGTCAATGACACTATCAACAGGAAGATTAACCCCCAATTGAGTCAAGTGATTATGATACCCAGACATTTTGAGTATATGTTCACTGACAAAACTATTCTCCTCCATCTTGCAGCTATAGAACTTTTTGGAGACTTCATATCTCTCAATCCGGGTATTTGCTTGAAATATTAACTTCAACTCCTGGAACATCTCATATGCTCCATGACGTTCAAGACGTCGTTGAAGACCCTGTTCTAAGCCGTAAAGCATGGCACACTGAACTATCGATTAGTCATCAGCTTTGCTATGCCGGACGTTCATAACATCTGGTGTTGCTCCTGCAGCAGGCTTGGCACTTAGCGGTGCTTCCAGGACGTAATTCTTCTATGCAGCAATGAGGATAATCCTCAAGTTACGGACCCAGTCCGTGTAATTGCTACCATCATCTTTCAACTTTGCTTTCTCAAGGAACGCATTAAAAATCAACGGAACAACAGCACGAGCCATCTATCTACAATCAAACATAGACAAGCAAGATACTATCAGGTACTAAGTTCATGATAAATTTAAGTTCAATTAATCATATTACTTAAGAACTCCCACTTAGAAAGATATCCCTCTAATCCTCTAAGTGATCACGTGATCCAAATCAACTAAACCATGTCCGATCATCACGTGAGATGGAGTAGTATCAATGGTGAACATCAATATGTTGATCATATCTACTATATGATTGACGCTCGACCTTTCGGTCTCTGTGTTCCGAGGCCATATCTGTTATATGCTAGGCTCGTCAGTTAAACCTGAGTATTCTGCGTGTGCAACTGTTTTGCACCCGTTGTATTTGAACGTAGATCCTATCACACTCGATCATCACGTGGTGTCTCAGCACGAAGAACTTTCGCAACGGTGCATACTCAGGGGGAACACTTATACTTTGATAATTTAGTGAGGGATCATCTTATAATGCTACCGTCAATCAAAGCAAGATAAGATGCATAAAAGATAAACATCACATGCAATCAATATAAGTGATATGATATGGCCATCATCATCTTGTGCTTGTGATCTCCATCTTCGAAACACCTTCATGATCACCATCATCACCGGCGCGACACCTTGATCACCATCGTAGCATCGTTGTCGTCTCGCCAATCTTATGCTTCCATGACTATCGCTACCGCTTAGTGATAAAGTAAAGCATTACAGCGCAATTGCATTGCATACAATAAAGCGACAACCATATGGCTCCTGCCAGTTGCCGATAAATCGGTTACAAAACATGATCATCTCATACAATAAAATTTAGCATCATGTCTTGACCATATCACATCATAACATGCCCTGCAAAAACAAGTTAGACGTCCTCTACTTTGTTGTTGCAAGTTTTACGTGGCTGCTACGGGCTTAGCAAGAACCGTTCTTACCTACGCATCAAAACCACAACGATAGTTTGTCAAGTTGGTGCTGTTTTAACCTTAGCAAGGACCGGGCGTAGCCACACTTGGTTCAACTAAAGTTGGAGAAACTGACACCCGCCAGCCACCTGTGTGCAAAGCACGTCGGTAAAACCAGTCTCGCGTAAGCGTACGCGTAATGTCGGTCCGGGCCGCTTCTTCCAACAATACCACCGAACCAAAGTATGACATGCTGGTAAGCAGTATGACTTATATCACCCACAACTCACTTGTGTTCTACTCATGCACAACATCAACGCATAAAACCTAGGCTCGGATGCCACTGTTGGGGAACGTAGTAATTTCAAAAAAAATCCTACGCACACGCAAGATCATGGTGATGCATAGCAACGAGAGGGGAGAGTGTTGTCTACGTACCCTCATAGACCGGAAGCGGAAGCGTTAGCACAACGCGGTTGATGTAGCCATACGTCTTCACGGCCCGGCCGATCAAGCACCGAAACTACGGCACCTCCGAGTTCTAGCACACGTTCAGCTCGATGATGATCCCCGGACTCCGATCCAGCAAAGTGTCGGGGAAGAGTTCCGTCAGCACGACGGCGTGGTGACGATCTTGATGTTCTACCGTCGCAGGGCTTCGCCTAAGCACCGCTACAATATTATTGAGGATTATGGTGGAGGGGGGCACCGCACACGGCTAAGAGAACGATCACGAAGATCAACTTGTGTGTCTAGAGGTGCCCCCCTACCCCTGTATATAAAGGAGCAAGGGGTGAGGCCGGCCGGCCCTTGAGGCACGCCAAGGAGGGGTGAGTCCTCCTCCTAGTAGGAGTAGGACTCCCCTTTCCTAGTCCAACTAGGAAGAGGGAAGGGGTAAGGAAAGAGAGGGAGAGGGAGAGGGAAAGAGGGGTCGCGCCCCCCTCCCCTAGTCCATTTCGGACTCCCCATGGGAGGGGGCGCGCCACCTCCTGGGCTGCTGCCCTCTCTCTCCCCTCAGGCCCACTAAGGCCCAATACTTCCTCGCACTACTAGGGAAAACCTTATACACAGAATCTTAGCAGCAGCGCGGCATAAAAACAGGCATTGCTGCTAAGTAGTAGCAGCGTGGCTACGGAAAGCTCGCTACTGGTGCAAACTTAGCAGTAGCGCGTGACGCTTAAACCGCGCTGCTACAAAAATCCACCGACAGTACACAACGACATAAGTTTACCAGTAGCGCGGCGCCAGGGAGCGCGCTGCTACTAATGCCATACTAGCAGCGCGCTTTTTTGTCACCTCGCTGCTGCTTATTTTGAAATTGTGCACAGGGTTGGCCCGTTTAGCAGTAGCGCGTGACAGGAAAGCGCGTTGTTGCTACGCTCTTAGCAGCAGCGCGCTTTCTCTCCCGCGCTACTGCTAAGACGCAGCACCCACCACCTTTTCCACCTCCCCTCCCCATCTCCTCTCCTCCCTTTCCCCTACCTCCCACATCCTCCCTCTCTCACTCTTCTTCTTCCTCAATACTTCTCCCCCATTACTCTCCCTCTTCTACCTACCTTTCTCTCTCTTCATTACTCCTAGCTATAACTACACCACCTCCATTAATTCATCTCCTTTCTCTTTTTCCTCCCCCTCCACTAGTTGAAGTTGTCTCCTCCCAAATTAGCTAGCTAGGTAGATGTAGCATTTAGTTAAGTGACCTATTTGCCCCCTAACTAGATCTTTCTTTGTCAAGAAGAGCTTTGTGCACTTTTGACCTCCCTACATCATCATCTCCACCGTGTGCTCGATCTCGAGATAGAGGTGTGATTAATATTTCATGCTTTTGCAAAATGGAAATATATGTTCCTATTTTGTATACACACTTAATTAGCCATTATTATGCATGGGTCCAATGATGTAATATATATATGTTCCTATTTTGTATACACACTTAGCCATTACTATGCAAGGGTCCAATGATGTAATATATATGTTCCTATTATGCTGAGGAAAAGAAAAAAGGGAAACTGGTTATAGCAGTAGCGCTTTAGTGAAAAACAGCTACAGCTAGTCAAGGTAGCAGTAGCGGTTTCTACAGAAAATCGCTATAGCTGCTCGTAATAGTAGTAGCGTGTTTCGTGTAAACGCGCTACTGCTACGTCCACTTAACCCAAAATTCTCCCTCTCCCTGCTTCATCCCGCCTCTTTTCCCCCAAATCCCCACTCTCTCTTCCCCGGCCCCGTCGCACCACCGCGCCCGCCCCCGACCTCGGCGCGCTCGCCCCCGACCCCGCCGCCCCCGACCCCGCCGCGCCCGACCCCGGCGCGCTCGCCCCCGACCCCGCCACCCCCGACCCAGGCGCGCTCGCCCCCGGCGCCGGCGCTCGCCCCCGACCCGTCGGCCCTCGCCTCCCTCCTCTGCTTCCTCCCCTCCCAACCTCGGCCGTCGTTGGGCCTGCCTCCTCGCCCTGCACCCTCTATAAACCCCCCCCTCTCTCTCTGCTAGCTAGGGTTAATTTACTTAGGTTTTAGTTATGTTAATTAGGTTATCTATTTAGTTATGAATTTAGATAGGTTTCAAAATTTGCTGAATTTATATGCAAATTTGAACTGGACATGTGATATGTGGATATGTCATGTTTTGGTAAATGATCCGAGTTGCCTATGTTACGCCGGAATGTTGATTCATTTCCGTTCCGGTGAATTTCAGGCGCTCGATATGTCCATTTTTTAGCAAAGGTCATGCCAAAATTTCCCGTGAATAAAGGCATGATTTGTGCTACATAGTTGGCATATCGAGTGCTGGCACATAGATTTCTTTTTTATCTCATCTCTCATTTATTCATACTTTTAGAAATAAATGAGGACACTTAATCATAGGAAACATGTCGAACAACGAAGAAATTGGGCCTTCTGACCAAGATGCAGACGAGATGGATTATGAGGGTGAACAAGACTACCTCGACTTTTTGACTGCTAAGCAAGGTTTGCAGGTCCGCCTCGATGATGGTACTGACGCCGACACCGACACCGACGGCGCCGGCACCAATGGCGGCGCCGAGACCGGTGGGGAAGGTACCGCCGGGGAAGATACCGGCGCCGATGCCGGTACGAAAAGAGGCATAAGAAGCAGAGGTTCCGGGGGTGTACAACGAGTGGCATGAGTGTCAGGCGCAAGTGAATGGGTTCTCGGACGCCAGCCATAAAGGCTTCAAAAGCAGACAAGAAGGAGAAGCTAGTTACTTGAGGTTCACGCTAGCGCGAGAGAGGACTCGTAACCACCATCTCATGTACTGCATAGTTCCGCTCTCACTCATAGTGATAGATCTTCTCGCGTATACCTTTGTTTAGATGGATGACGTTGTAGTTGCAAGTAGTCGAGACTTGCATGTATCGCTATTTTCGAGATGATGACAAGATACCACTTTGTGTTGGATGATGATTATGAAGAGACTATTTGTATGTATATGCTATGATTACATTTGTGGTCTCGCGGGCATTTGTATGTGTATCATGATGACATTTGTATGTGCTAAAGATTATTCTATAAAGCATGTTCAAATTCAAAACAAATATGCCGAAAAAACAAAAAACTACTAAAATTAGGAGTAGCGAGTGGAGAAAAGTTAGCAGCAGCGTGGTTGTAGCAGTAGCGCGCACAGGGGAAGCGCGCTATAGCTATTAGCAGCAGCGAGGTTCCTTTAAGCGCGCTGCTGCAACACTTGTGTAGCAGTAGCGCGGGTGGACCAGCGCTACTGCTATACGTTAGCTGTAGCGCCTTATTAGTAGCACCGGCCCCCGCGCTACTAAAAGGCCGAAAACCCGCGCTGCTGCTAGGCTTTTCCCTAGTAGTGCCGGGGGGTTCCGGTAACCCTTCCGGCACTCCGGTTTTCTCCAAAATCACCCGAAACACTTCCGGTGTCCGAATATAGCCGTCCAATATATCGATCTTTATGTCTCGACCATTTCGAGACTCCTCGTCATGTCCGTGATCATATCCGGGACTCCGAACAACCTTCGGTACATCAAAATATATAAACTCATAATGAAACTGTCATCATAACGTTAAGCGTGCGGACCCTACGGGTTCGAGAACAATGTATACATGACCGAGACATGTCTCTGGTCAATAACCAATAGCGGAACCTGGATGCTCATATTGGCTCCCACATATTCTACGAAGATCTTTTATCGGTCAGACCGCATAACAACATACGTTGTTCCCTTTGTTATCGGTATGTTACTTGCCCGAGATTTGATCGTCGGTATCTCAATACCTAGTTCAATCTTGTTACCGGGAAGTCTCTTTACTCGTTCCGTAATACATCATCCCGCAACTAACTTATTAGTTGCAATGCTTTCAAGGCTTATGTGATGTGCATTACCGCGAGGGCCCAGAGATACCTCTCCGACAATCAGAGTGACAAATCCTAATCTCGAAATACGCCAACCCAACAAGTACCTTCGGAGACACCTGTAGAGCACCTTTATAATCACCCAGTTACGTTGTGACGTTTGATAGCACACAAAGTGTTCCTCCGGTAAACGGGAGTTGCATAATCTCATAGTCATAGGAACATGTATAAGTCATGAAGAAAGCAATAGCAACAAACTAAACGATCAAGTGCTAAGCTAACGAAAAGGGTCAAGATAATCATATCATTCTCCTAATGATGTGATCCCGTTAATCAAATGACAACTCATGTGTATGGTTAGGAAACATAACCATCTTTGATCAACGAGCTAGTCAAGTAGAGGCATACTAGTGACACTATGTTTGTCTATGTATTCACACATGTATTATGTTTCCGGTTAATACAATTCTAGCATGAATAATAAACATTTATCATGATATAAGGAAATAAATAATAACTTTATTATTGCCTCTAGGGCATATTTCCTTCACTCAGTGGCGGGGGTCGAGCTTCGGCAGCTGCGGTGAGCGAGCTAGAGAGGGAGGCGGCCTACGTGAAAGAGGGAAGAGGAGGGCGAGCTCACCGAGAGGGCGCACGAGGGCCCGGCGGTGGGTTTAGGAGCTGCAGCGGGCACCGTCGTTGAAGAAGACGACGGTGAGCCGAGGAAGAAGACGACAACGGGGTGGGCATTGTAGGGGCGATGAGCTCGAGTCCGTGGTCGGAGAAGATGTAGCTGGGCACGGCAGCACTCGGGGACTCGTCGGAGAGGTGCAGGGACAGCGGTGGCCGCGGTCAGCACGACGTCGTGGCCAAGGACGCGCTCGGAAGCGATGGATCTAAAGGGGGGAGAGGAGAGGAGGAGCTGGCGAAGTGGGCGAGGGGAAGTAGGAGTGGTGGCAGGTGAGGGGGAGGACTCGAGGCGTCGAGGGGGCGCTCTTATCCCCTCCCTCGTCGTCGACGGTGAGGCGGTCCATCGGGGCTTGCCCCTGTTGCGACCCCGGTCGGGGGAACAGGGGGAGAAGGCGACCCGAGGAGGGGCTGGGCCAGACTAGCTGGAGTGGGCCGAGGCTCGGCCAGGCACTGTGCACTTGGACCAGTGCACAGTGGCCTGTGCTCTTTCTTTTTTTCACTTTTGCTTTTTTTAAGCTTTTCTGTTTTAGCTATTATAGGCCATTTAGACAGTTTACAAAAATTTTGGTTCACCACCAAAATTGTCAAAAGAAAATTTGGCACATGATGAACATTTTAGTTTTCATGTTTGAGCAATTTTGAAATTCACTTAGAATTTGAATTTGAATTCAACTGGAATAATGAAAGAGATAGAAGACAATGATGACCAAACACTTGTTTAGCAAAATGTTTAGCTTAACCCCAAGGGTTACTGTAGCATGACACTGGGGGTGTTGCATTGCATGAGTCTATCCCTCTATCATGTCATCTTGCTTAACGCGTTACTCTGTTTTTAACTTAATACTCTAGATGCATGCTGGGTAGCTGTCGATGAGTGGAGTAATAGTAGTAGATGCAGGCAGGAGTCGGTCTACTTGTCTCGGACGTGATGCCTATATACATAATCATACCTAGATATTCTCATAACTATGCTCAATTCTGTCAATTGCTCAATAGTAATTTGTTCACCCACCGTAGAATACTTATGCTCTCGAGAGAAGCCACTAGTGAAACCTATGGCCCCCGGGTCTATCTTTATCATATTAATCTCCTACTAGTTAGTTATTTCCTTTGCTATTTACTTTGCCTTTATTTTACTTTGCATCTTTATCACAAAAATACCAAAAATATTATCTTATCATATCTATCAGATCTCACTCTCGTAAGTGGCCTTATAGGGATTGACAACCCCTATTTGCGTTGGTTGCGAGGATTTATTTGTTTTGTGCAGGTACGAGGGACTCGCACGTAGCCTCCTACTGGATTGATACCTTGGTTCTCAAAAACTGAGGGAAATACTTACGCTACTTTGCTGCATCATCCCTTCCTCTTCGGGGAAAAGCAACGCAGTGCTCAAGAGGTAGCAAGAAGGATTTCTGGCACCGTTGCCGGGGAGGTCTACGCAAAAGTCAACATACCAAGTACCTACCACATACCCTTATCTCCCGCATTACATTATTTGCCATTTGCCTCTCATTTTCCTCTCCCCCACTTCACCCTTGCCGTTTTATTCTCCCTCTCTCTCTATCCTCCCTCTCTTTCTCTATTTGCCTATTTTTGCCCGCTTGCTTTTTGTTTGCTTGTGTGTTAGTTTGTTTGCTTGTCGTTATGGCTAGTCCCTTATCTTCTCCGTTGACCCCTCAGTTCGAAATCTTTCACTTTAAACAAAGACTAGGAGAAAACTTGAAAGATGCCTGGTTGAGAATAATGGAGTCTTATCATAATTGTACCTCTGAAATAAACTTGAGAATTTTGCTTCGCAATTTTTATGTTGGATTGAATATGTCTCATAGACAACTCTTGGATTGCGTTGCCAAAGGCAATTTTATTGAAATCGATCCCCATATTGCACTTGAAATTATAGAAGGTATAGTGGGAACACTACCTCAACAAAAGGGGCCTCATCCTACCCAGGAAGAGACACAAGTTTTTGAAAAAATTGTGAAGTTACTAAAAACTTGCATAAATCTCTTGAACCTCTTAAGAACATTAGTGGAAATATTCACCGTATGAATATGTTGATTGCCCTTTGCAATAAGCGGTTGGATTCGTTAGATCTAAAATTTCAGAATATGAAGGGAAACATAAAGAACCTCCCGGATTCGAGCTTGATTCGGTAAAAAGTTGAAAACTAAAGATGGCAATACCTAGATCTATTCTTGCTTGTTATGCCTAGCTAGGGGCGTTAAACGATAGCGCTTGTTGGGAGGCAACCCAATTTTATTTTTATTCCTTGCTTTTTGCTCCTGTTTAGTAATAAATAATTTATCTAGCCTGTGTTTTGGTTGAGTTTTTTGTGTTTAATTAGTGTTCGTGCCAAGTAGAACCGTTGGGAAGACTTGGGGAAAGTCTTGTTGAACTTGCTGTAAAAAACAGAAACTTTAGCGCTCACGAGAACTGCTGTCATTTTGATTTCGAAAGTGCTATTTAGTTAATTATTTTTGCATATGATTAATAGATAAATTCCTCACGTCCAGAAATTTATTTTATAATTTTTGGGGTTCCAGATATTGCACTACCAACAGATTACTACAGACTATTCTGTTTTTGACAGATTCTGTTTTTCATGTGTTGATTGCTTATTTTGATGAATCTATGGCTAGTAAAATAGTTTATAAACCATAGAGAAGTTGGAATACAGTAGGTATAAAACCAATATAAATAAAGAATGAGTTCATTACAGTACATTGAAGTGGTCTTTTATTTTCTTTCGCTAACGGAGCTCATGAGATTTTCTACTTTAAGTTTTGTGTTGTGAAGTTTTCAAGTTTTGGGTAAAGATTTGATGGATTATGGAACAAGGAGTAGCAAGAGCCTAAGATTGGGGATGCCCATGGCACCCCCAAGATAATCTAAGGACACCTAAAAGCCAAATCTTGGGGATGCCCTGGAAGGCATCCCCTCTTTCGTCTACTTCTATCGGTAACTTTACTTGGAGCTATATTTTTATTCGCCACATGATATGTGTTTTGCTTGGAGCGTCTTGTATGATTTGAGTCTTTGCTTGTTCGTTTACCACAATCATCCTTGCTGTACACACCTTTTGAGAGATCCATACATGATTTGGAATTTGTTAGAATACTCTATGTGCTTCACTTATATCTTTTGAGTTATATAGTTTTGCTCTAGTACTTCACTTATATCTTTTAGAGCACAGTGGTGGATTTGTTTTATAGAAACTATTGATCTCTCATGCTTCACTTAGATTATTTTGAGAGTCTTAATAGCATGGTAATTTTCTTAAAATCCTAATATGCTAGGTATTCAAAGTTAGTAAAATTTTCTTAGGAGTGTTCGGAATACTAAGAGAAGTTTGATGCTTGATGATTGTTTTGAGATATGGAGGTAATAATATCAAAGTCGTGCTAGTTGAGTAGTTGTGAAATTGAGAAATTCTTGTGTTGAAGTTTGCAAGTCCCGTAGCATGCACGTATGGTAAATGTTATGCAACAAATTTGAAACATGAGGTGGTATCTGATTGTCTTCCTTATGAGTGGCGGTCGGGGACGAGCGATGGTCTTTTCCTACCAATCTATCCCCCCAGGAGCATGCGCGTAGTACCAAGGTTTTTGATGACTTGTAGATTTTTGCAATAAGTATGTGATTTCTTTATGACTAATGTTGAGTCCATGGATTATACGCACTCTCACCCTTCCATCCTTGCTAGCCTCTTCGGTACCGTGCATTGCCCTTTCTCACATTGAGAGTTGGCGCAAACATCGGCGGTGCATCCAAACCCCGTGATATGATACGCTCTTTCACACATAAACCTCCTTATATCTTTCTCAAAACAACCACCATACCTACCTATTATGGCATTTCCATAGCCATTCTGAGATATATTGCCATGCAACTTTGCATCATTTCGTTCATCATGACACATCCATTATTGTCATATTGCTTAGCATGATCATGTAGTTGACATAGTATTTGTGGCAAAGCCACCATTCATAATTCTTTCATACATGTCACTTTTGGTCCATTGCATATCCCGGTACACCGCCGGAGGCATTCATATAGAGTCATCTTTTGTTCTAGTATCGAGTTGTAATCATTGAGTTGTAAATAAATAGAAGTGTGATGATCATCATTTTCTAGAGCATTGTCCCAAGTGAGGAATTATAAAAAAAGAGAAAGGCCAAAAAAAGAAAAGAGAAAGGCCATAAAAAAGAGAAGGCCCAAAAAAATGAGAGAAAAAGAGAGAAGGGACAATGTTACTATCCTTTGCCACACTTGTGCTTCAAAGTAGCACCTTAATCTTCATGATAGAGAGTCTCTTGTTTTGTCACTTTCATATACTAGTGGGAATTTTCATTATAGAACTTGGCTTGTATATTCCAACAATGGGCCTCCTCAAGTGCCCTAGGTCTTCGTGAGCAAGTAAGTTGGATGCACACCCACTAGTTTCTTTTGTTGAGCTTTCATACATTTATAGCTCTAGTGCATCCGTTGCATGGAAATCCCTACTCCTTGCATTAACATCAATCGGTGGGCATCTCCATAGCCCATTGATTAGCTTCGTTGATGTGAGACTTTATCCTTTTTTGTCTTCTCCACATAACCCCCCTCATTATATTCTATTCCACCCATAGTGTTGTGTCCATGGCTCGCGCTCATATATTGCGTGAAATTTTATAGGTTTGAGATTACTAAAGTATGAAACAATTGCTTGGATTGTCATCGGGGTTGTGCATGATGAGAGCATTCTTGTGTGACGAAAATGAAACATGACTAAACCATATGATTTTATAGGGATGAAGTTTCTTTGGCCATGTTATTTTGAGAAAACATAATTGCTTACTTAGTATGCTTGAAGTATTATTATTTTTATGTCAATATGAACTTTTGTCTTGAATCTTTCGGATCTGAATATTCATACCACAATTAAGAAGAATTACATTAAAATTATGCCAAGTAGCACTCCGCATCAAAAATTCTGTTTTTACCATTTACCTACTCAAGGACAAGCAAGAATTAAGCTTGGGGATGCTTGAAACGTCTCCAACGTATCTATAATTTTTGATTGCTCCATGCTATATAATCTACTATTTTGGACATTATTGGGCTTTATTATCCACTTTTATATTATTTTTGGGACTAACCTATTAACCGAGGGCCCGGCCCAGAATTGATGTTTTTTGCCTGTTTTAGGGTTTCAAAGAAAAGGAATATCAAAGCGAGTCCAAACGGAACGAAACCTTCGGGAACGTGATTTTCTCAACGAACAAGACCCGGGAGACTTGGACCCTACGTCAAGAAAGAAAAGAGGAGGCCACGAGGTAGGGGGGCACGCCTACCCCCCCCCCAGGCGCACCCTCCACCCTCGTGGGCCCCGTATTGCTCCACCGACGTACTCCTTCCTCCTATATATACCTACGTACCCCCAAACGATCAGATACGGAGCCAAAACCCTAATTCCACCGCCATAACTTTGTGTATCCATGAGATCCCATCTTGGGGCCTGTTCCGGAGCTCCGCCGGAGGGGGCATCGATCACGGAGGGCTTCTACATCAACACCATAGCCCCTCCGATGAAGTGTGAGTAGTTTACCTCAGACCTACGGGTCCATAGTTAGTAGCTAGATGGCTTCTTCTCTATTTTTGGATCTCAATACAATGTTCTCCCCCTCTCTTGTGGAGAACTATTTGATGTAATCTTATTTTTGCGGTGTGTTTGTTGAGACCGATGAATTTTGGGTTTATGATCAAGTCTATCTATGAACAATATTTGAATCTTCTTTGAATTCTTTTATGTATGATTGGTTATCTTTGCAAGTCTCTTGGAATTATCAGTTTGGTTTGGCCTACTAGATTGATCTTTCTTGCATTGGGAGAAGTGCTTAGCTTTGGGTTCAATCTTGCGGCCTCCTTTCCCAGTGACAGTAGGGGCAGCAAGGCACATATTGTATTGTTGCCATCGAGGATAACAAGATGGGGTTTTCTTCATATTGCATGAGTCTATCCCTCTACATCATGTCATCTTGCTTAAGGCGTTATTCTGTTTTTAACTTAATACTCTAGATGCATGCTGGATAGCGATCGATGAGTGGAGTAATAGTAGTAGATGCAGGCCGGAGTCGGTCTACTTGTCTCGGACGTGATTCCTATATACATAATCATACCTAGATATTCTCATAACTATGCTCAATTCTGTCAATTGCTCAACAGTAATTTGTTCACCCACCGTAGAATACTTATGCTTTCGAGAGAAGCCACTAGTGAAACCTATGGCCCCCGGGTCTATCTTTATCATATTAATCTCCTACTAGTTAGTTATTTCCTTTTCTATTTACTTTGCCTTTATTTTACTTTGCATCTTTATCAGAAAAATACCAAAAATATTATCTTATCATATCTATCATATCTCACTCTCGTAAGTGGCCTTATAGGGATTGACAACCCCTATTTGCGTTGATTGCGAAGATTTATTTGTTTTGTGTAGGTACGAAGGACTCGCGCGTAGCCTCCTACTGGATTGATACCTTGGTTCTCAAAAACTGAGGGAAATACTTACGCTACGTTGCTGCATCATCCCTTCCTCTTCGGGGAAAACCAACGCAGTGCTCAAGAGGTAGCAAGAGGCATCGCAATACACTTGAAACTCCTTACGTATATCCGGCAGAATCAGCACTGGGGCTGTAGTCAAATGTTTCTTTAACTCCTAAAAACTCGCTTCACATTCTTCTGTCCATTTAAATTTGGTATCCTTCTTCAATAACTCCATCATTGGCTTCGCAATTTTGAAAAAATTCTCAATGAATCTCCGATAGTATCCTGCGAGTCCAAGAAAACTGCGGATCTCGCTAACTGAAGTGGGTGCCAACCATTCAGTGACTGACTGAACCTTGGTAGGATCTAATGCTACACCTTCTCCTAATATAACATGTCCAAGGAATCCAACTTCCTTCAACCAAAACTCGTATTTGCTGAACTTGGCATACAACTGATGTTCCCTGAGTTTCTCGAGAACTAAACGCAAATGCTCTCCGTGCTCCTCCTCATTCTTCGAGTATACCATTATATCATCAATGAACACCACAACAAACTTATCCAAATATTCCATGAACACCTTGTTCATCATGCTCATGAAGTAGGCAGGGGCGTTAGTGAGTCCAAACGACATGATCGTATATTCATACAACATGTACCGTGTGGTGAATGATGTCTTTGGTATGTCCTTCTCTCGTATCTTCAGCTGGTGATATCCAGATCGCAGATCGATCTTTGAAAACACCTTAGCTCCTTGCAGCTGGTCAAACAAATCATTGATCATCGGCAGTGGGTATTTGTTCTTGATCGTCACCTCATTTAACGCACGATAATCAACAACCATTCTTAGAGGCTTATCCTTCTTCTCGAACAAAAGCACTGGGGCTCCCCATGGTGATGAGCTCCGTCGAATGTAACCTTTCTCCAATAACTCCTTGATCTGTTTCTTAATCTCCTCCAGATCATTTGCGGGCATCCGATATGGTTGCTTCGATATAGGCCCGGTGCCTGGCAATAGCTCTATCAAAAACTCGATGTCTCGATCCGGTGGCATGTCTAGTAACTCCTCTGGAAAAACATCCGGGTAATCCTTGACTATAGGCACTTCCTCTCGAACAACTCCCATGAGGGTATTCACTTGGCTACTCCTTGGCGCATGCCTAGATACATACTTGATCCTTTTTCCCTCAGGGGTGGTGAGACAAATTGACTTACTAACACAGTCAATGCTTCCTCCATACTTAGACATCCAGTCCATGCCTAATATCACATCCAATCCTTGTGACTCCAAGATTATTAGGTCAGACGGAAAAACATGGCTACCAATGGTTAAGGGTATCTGGTCACACCATCGACTAGCCATATACTCTGCTCCAGGTGAACTTACTAACTGATGGGTCCTAAGGGTTTGGGTTGGTAGTTTAAACTTATCCACAAATTCCCTTGATATGTATGAATGCGATGCACCAGTATCAAAAAGAACAATGGCGGTAAAAGACTTAATCAAAAACTTACCAATAACCGTGTCTGGCTGCTCTTTAACCTCCTCCACGTTGACGTGGTTCACTTGTCCTTTGTTGAATGGATTGGGCTTCTTTCCAGCGCTCCCATTGCCGTTTCCATTCTTCGCTTCCGGGCACTCCGTGGCGTAGTGTCCAGTCTTCCCGCACTTGAAACAAGTAACGTGGCTTAGGTCTCTCTTCGCGGGTGTCGCTAGATTGGAGCAGTTCTGATTGTTACTTGCTCCATTCCCATTCCCATTCCTTGGGCCAGTATGATTATGGTTACTTCCTCCATTGTGGGTGTGGCCTCCATGGTTATGAACAAGTCCTCCCGAGTTCGGGGTTAGGCGAGGCATCTGCCGAGCTCCTGAATTATACCTTCCTTGTCCATATTTCCTCTTACGGCTCTCAATTTGCTGTTGCTTCCCTTCAATCATAAGAGCCTTATCTACCAACTCCTGGTAGTTGTTGAATGTTGCCACCATTAACTGCATGCTCATCTCATTGATACGTCTCCAACGTATCTATAATTTTTGATTGCTCCATGCTATATTATCTACTGTTTTGGACATTATTGGGCTTTATTATCCACTTTTATATTATTTTTGGGACTAACCTATTAACCGGAGGCCTAGCCCAGAATTGCTGTTTTTGCCTGTTTTAGGGTTTCGAAGAAAAGGAATATCAAATGGAGTCCAAGCGGAATGAAACCTTCGGGAACGTGATTTTCTCACCGAATACAACTCAGGAGACTTGGACCCTACATAAAGACAATTAACAGGAGGTCACGAGGTAGGGGGGCACGCCTACCCCCCCAGGCGCGCCCCCCACCCTCGTGGCCCCCCTGTTGCTCCACCTACGTACTTCTTCCTCCTATATATACCTACGTACCCCCAAACGATCAGAGACGGAGCCAAAAACCTAATTCCACCGCCGCAACTTTCTATATCCACGAGATCCCATCTTGGGGCCTGTTCCGGAGCTCCCTTGGAGGGGGCATCGATCACGGAGGGCTTCTACATCATCATCCAAGCCTCTCCGATGAAGTGTGAGTAGTTCACCTCAGACCTACGGGTCCATAGTTAGTAGCTAGATGGCTTCTTCTCTCTTTCTGGATCGCAATACAATGTTCTCCCCCTCTCTTGTGGAGATCTATTCGATGTAATCTTCTTTTTGCGGTGTGTTTGTTGAGACCGATGAATTGTGGGTTTATGATCAAGTCTATCTATGAATAATATTTGAATCTTCTCTGAATTCTTTTATGTATGATTGGTTATCTTTGCAAGTCTCTTCGAATTATCAGTTTGGTTTGGCCTACTAGATTGGTTGTTCTTGCCATGGGAGAAGTGCTTAGCTTTGGGTTCGATCTTGCGGTGTCCTTTCCCAGTGACAGAAGGGGCAGCAAGGCACGTATTGTATTGTTGCCATCGAGGATAACAAGATGGGGTTTTTATCATATTGCATGAAACTATCCCTCTACATCATGTCATCTTGCTTAAGGTGTTACTCTGTTTTTAACTTAATACTCTAGATGCATGCTGGATAGCGGTCGATGAGTGGAGTAACAGTAGTAGATGCAGAATTATTTCGGTCTACTTGTCTCGGACATGATGCCTATATACATAATTATACCTAGATATTCTCATAACTATGCTCAATTCTATCAATTGCTCAACAGTAATTTGTTCACCCACCGTAGAATACTTATGCTCTTGAGAGAAGCCACTAGTGAAGCCTATGGCCCCAGGTCTCTTTCTCATCATATTAATCTCCATCACTTTATTATTGTTTTGCTTTTACTTTGCCTTTTACGCTACTGTCGGTATCAAAACCGGCAGATCTCGGGTAGGGGGTCCCGAACGGTGCGTCTAAGGCGGATGGTAACAGGAGGCAGGGGACACGATGTTTTACCCAGGTTTGGGCCCTCTTGATGGATGTAAAACCCTACGTCCTGCTTGATTAATATTGATGATATGGGTAGTACAAGAGTAGATCTACCACGATATCGAAGAGGCTAAACCCTAGAAGCTA
The DNA here is from genome assembly GCF_056163025.1 of Triticum urartu. NCBI lineage: Eukaryota > Viridiplantae > Streptophyta > Magnoliopsida > Poales > Poaceae > Triticum > Triticum urartu. The sequence continues at coordinate 415,745,147 of NC_141877.1, read as the reverse complement.
GCCTATGGTATGATTGTATGTTGTATATCATCTATCGACTAGCCTGGCCTCAGTTTATATAATGCACCAGAGGCCTAGGATAACAAGAGTCCTAGCCGAATACGCCGGTGGGGAGGAGTCCTTGTCTTGATCGCCAAGTCTTGTGGAATCTTCCTTGTATGCGGCAGTTGTCCGAACTGGCCCATGAGTATATGGCCATGGGGGTCCTCGACCCAATCTAACAGATGAGGAGATGACATGGTGAGTACCCCCTAGTCCAGGACACCGTCAGTAGCCCCTTGAACCGGTCTTCAAGTTAGGGACGCTCCTCGATTCTTACGAACTATTCTTCATCTTCGGTCGTCGGTCTTGAAAACTGGTCAACAAATCTTCTCATCTTCGATCTTGAGGATCACCGAAATGCATTCGATGAGTTTACACGTCGGGTATCCGAGGAGCCCCTTTAAATTTCCGGCCTTTATCAATGCCTTGTTATTTTTATGCCACGCCTCGGGTTTGAAGTTGTTCCCGGGCGGCAGCATCCTCTTGCGTCCGAGCTCCAACGTCGGACTGCATTCGAGGTATCTTTTGCAGCCGAGCACCAACGCCGAACCGCTTCCGAGCTCTAACGCCGGAATGTATCCGAACTCCAACGCCGGACTATGTATCCGAGCTCCAACACCGGACTGTATCCGAGCTCCAACGCCAGACTATGTATCCGAGCTCCAACGCCGGACTATGTATCCGAGCTCCAACGCCGGACTGTATCTGAGGTGTCGTAAATCACCTTGGTTCAAAGAAGTTTGAAGGAGTTTAGCCGAGCTTAATGTTGGAAATGCCCTCTACGGAGCCAGCCACTAGCGCCCGAGCTTTATGTCGGACTGCTTCCGAGGTGGTGCACCACCCCGAATGTGGGCCGATTTTTGTCAATATTTTTGATTGGTGCAATTTATTCTCTGCCGAGATATATAGCCAGTAGCCCTCAAGGTGGGTATCAATCTAAAACCCGAGATGCACCTGAAGGATGACGTAAGACCGCTGATCCCAGTAGCCGCTGAGACTCAAGTTGATTTGCAAAATTGGCCTGAGGATCAAGTCCTAGCTCGGCAGAATACTTCGGGACACTAAAAGCGGCGTGCTCAGTCCTCGAGACTCAGGTTGGGTGCGGCCGACCAACCTGAGGATCAAAATCTCCTCGGAAACTATATTGCACATAAAATTTTCTGCATTGGACATGCAATGCAGTAGCCCCCGAGACACTGGTCGGGTGGCAACACCAGATCAGGGGATTGATGTGCCCCTTTAATATTTGTAAATAATAAGCCCTAAGCCCAGTAGCCCCCGAGCCTTAATGCAGGCACGGGTGGCTGAATTAAGGATTGATATCCATAGTAAAATCACAAATTATGTGTAATGACTCTATGTATCCAAGTACTTTACGTCATTTAATGCTCGGATCCGCATTGTACAAAACTTTGTTGACTGACCATCGGCTTCCACCTCCTCGGCCAGTAGCTGAGGAGTGCTTGTCTTACTTTATAAAGCCTTTATGAGGGCAAAGATTTACGACAAACAAGGCAATCTGGCCATACGGTTTTGTAAACAATGGTACGGAGAGAGATGTGTTATGTTTAACAGAAGAAATGTCTTCCAAAGAAAATAGTCCCACTATCGGTTCCTTTCTTTGGGTTGTCATGCTAAGCATGATCATGAAACCTCAGCTCCAATGTAAGAGCAAAATATCGAGGATTTAGTTTGGGAGGCCAGTTAATAGCCCCCGGTAGTGTTCGGCGACAGTCGAGGTCAAGCCGTAAACACTTCGGCCATTGTTATGAATGGCCCGTCATTTAACACCGTCATCGGATCTCTGACCAGTTTACGCTTATTGTGACAGTCAGTTTTCGGCTTTATCCATTGAGGTGCTTAACCATGTGAGCTGGAAGCACAATCACAGTGGTTCTCCCTTTGCACACCTAGCCGAACAAAGCAGAACGTAGGAGGCAAGAGCAGGAGCCGGGCAACCCAACTATTGACCGAAGACACAATTCGAAACCGATGCATATATAGCAATATCCGAGAATGTTTTTGCCGAATCTCTAAAGGTGTCCGGCGTTGCACTGCGAGACTTGTGTTGAAAACACACAAATAGTTTAAAAGTGCCATAAGCTTGGAAAACCAAAAAACGTCAGTAAAAACTTGACGTCCGAACAAGATCAAGTGTTCGGTGCCAATCTGAAAATTGGCCTTAGCAAAAGAAGTGCTTCTGTCGTGCTTTAACTTTGCAACGACTAAGAAGAAGAACGGCTCATATAAATTTAAGAGCCCCCAAGTGACTTGGGTAAAAGAATGATTGCATGTACCGAAGTACTTATATCATATCTATATTCAACCGAACTTTAAACGTGTCTTAACCGACCGTCGGCTTCTCCCTCTTCGGTCAAGGACCGAAAAGTGTTATGTACTCCATCTGTCGAGAATATCGATGGTGTTTCCAATAACCAGGCAATCAGGCCATAAGGCTGTAACAGACAAAGCGCGCTCAGGGAACTTATGCTATATTACTGCGAAGTGTAAGAAGCATCTTCGAAGAAAATAGTACCCCCACCGATACCTTTCTTCGGTGCTCATTGTTATTATGAGACTTGTGCAATAGATTTTTTGTACTCATGAGTTCCGTTGTGTGCCGACCATCATTGAAAACTATAAGAGCGCTAGCTTTTGGCTTCACCCAGTCTGAGGTCCGGCTCGGATGACCCGATCGTGACAATCGCAGAGGTGCTCCCTTTACTCCCTAGTCGAACAATCGGGAACGTAGGGGTAAACACAGGAGCGAGGCAACCCAGCTTGCAAGTCGCTTAAGTCAATATGGTGCATATTGTGGCGTAATACACGAACAAGGAACGAAGCCGTACAAGTATAATCATATGCAAGAGGAAAAGCTTCATGAAGGAAGCCCCCAAATGAATTGGGTATTTGAATTTATGCGTCACAAACAAAGTTTGGACAAGGAAATTTTTTACAAGCAACTTTTTCCAAAAAGTATAATGCTTGGTCGAACCGAACACAAGTTAGAAATTAAAGCTTTGAGCATGAAAGTGACTTAGCTGGTTAATGTGTTCGGTATTGATGACGCCGTCCAAGCTTGATGCAAGACAAGGTTCCATCCCCCAAGCCGGTCCCGAGGTGGCAGAGCGGAGAGCTCGACACGCCGAAGTGGTGACATAGCACGGTCAATGCAGACCGGCAGAGTGACGCCGAAGTCACCGGATCATTTTCCTGTGCACAAAAAATAGTGCAAACCGGAGATAATACTAATAATGATAATTAAAAAAACGTTGCATAATAAATAATTTATGCAAAGTGAGTAATAAAAGGAATATGGCCTAGCGTCGAAGTCAATGTTGATGCAGGGCATCGGCGTGATGCGGTAAAGGCGTGGCAAAGCCTGAATTCACAAGTCGGTCCGAGCTCCGGATGCGGCGTTCGCCGGACTATGTACGGAAATTGACAAAACCACCATGCGAATGTCGTTAATGCGGCCACCATTTTATAGACATGTGTGCATATGATGGACAAACCAGAGTAATAATTCCTTGGGAAAAATGAACCCAAACAAACAAAAAAATACTGGGATTAATAGCACCTGGTTTATTTGTTGTAGCAATCCGAAGGAAGGTGATTCCCAAAATTGTGACTCGATCCGCACACCCATTGCCTGATGGGCAATAAAACGACGGCATGGCAATGCTCGCAAAGGTTGGCTCGCCGAGGCAAAGCCCTCGGTCCAGCTAACGTGACGGAGTTGGTCGGCTAGTGACGCCGAAGTGTCCAGAGTAGGTTGATGAAGAGATGGCGAAGCCCCCGGTCTAGCCGAGATGTCGAAGCCTCGATGTCAGCCGATGAGTCGAAGTAGGTCGGCGTGATGGACACCAGCTTGAAGAAGCAATAGTGCAGCCCTGCAGATGCAGGTCGTGACGTGGTCGATGCCGGCTTGATGAAGCAACCCTGCGGCGATGCCGGTATGCCCGCTCCGTGTAATCCGTGGGGCGGCGATGTTGGTGATGATTTATCCTTCACGATGCCGGACTCTTGTTTGGCTTGCCGAGAAGATGATCCGAAGAAGTTGAGCTCGGCTCAACAAAGTGACGACGTGTCTAGCATAGGTCGGCAACCGTGGAGCAATATTGCCGGACTGGTTTGACACCAGCATGATGTTGAAGATCATGTTCAAAAGATCTTAAAGTTAGTGGGATGTGTTCGGGAACAAAACACAATACCCCATACAAAACTTCCTTCAAAAGGGATGTCTGAAATCCCGTTCATAAAAAAGACAAACTCGGGTCGGATTCGTTTTCACGCAGAAAACAGATCCGAAAAGTGATGCACTAATCGGAAGGTTCCCGGAGTTTGGACGGTCGGATCGAGCTGAAATTTTGAGAGGTGGTAGATATAGGAATTACGTAGCCGATAAATGGTTGGATCTTCCAAAGGACGTCCGAGCTAGAAGCTGAACACCACGCTCTAAACTCATCCAGATTCCCGTCCAGATTTGATAGGGCTTCGGTATATCGTGAATTGCCAGAGATTCCTCCATCGGAACTCGACGAAATTTTCCAGGGTTGTTGTAGACTCAATTCTGCACAATTCCACCAAAGCGATCGTTAAAAAGACACTTGAGGAGGCGGTGGCAGCGGACACAAGTTTGATGTCCAGAAAAACAGCACAGTCGCCCGAAGGCAATGTTGACGTTGAGCCCCCGGGCTCTCTAGATGATTCCTCCATGATCTTGATAGAGATCAGAGTTGATGTTTATAAAGGCCCTCATCCGAACATGATGATCGAAGGGTCAAACCAAGGTGACCATTCAAGCTGGTGACGAAAATGCCAAAGTCGCAGTTGATCTGCAGGCGAGCCATCAACCTTTTGCCGAACACACAGCGGAACTCTCAATGAAAACACCAATGTCGATGTCAAAACCGGCGGACCTCGGGTAGGGGGTCCCGAACTGTGCGTCTAAGGCGGATGGTAACAGGAGGCAGGGACACGATGTTTTACCCAGGTTCGGGCCCTCTTGATGGAGGTAAAACCCTACATCCTGCTTGATTAATATTGATGATATGGGTAGTACAAGAGTAGATCTACCGAGAGATCGGAGAGGCTAAACCCTAGAAGCTAGCCTATGGTATGATTGTATGTTGTATATCATATATCGACTAGCCTGGCCTCGGTTTATATAATGCACCAGAGGCCTAGGATAACAAGAGTCCTAGCCGAATACGCCAGTGGGGAGGAGTCCTTGTCTTGATCGCCAAGTCTTGTGGAATCTTCCTTGTATGCGGCAGCTGTCCGAACTGGCCCATGAGTATACGGCCATGGGGGTCCTCGGCCCAATCTAACAGATCAGGAGATGACATGGTGAGTACCCCTAGTCCAGGACACCGTCACCTACTTTGCTACATCATCCTCTCTCTTTGGGGAAATCCAACGCAGTGCTCAAGAGGTAGCAAGAAGAATTTCTAGCGCCGTTGCCGGGGAGTCTGCGCAAAAGTCAACATACCAAGTACCCATCACAATCCCTATCTCCCGCATTACATTATTTGTCATTTGCCTCTCGTTTTGCTCTCCCCCACTTCACCCTTGCCGTTTTATTCGCCCTCTCTCTCTATCCTCCCTCTCTATTTGCCTCTTTTGCCCGTTTGTTTGCTCGTGTGTTGGATTGCTTCTTTGTCGTGATGGCTCAAGATAATACTAAATTTTGTGACTTCACCAATACCAACAACAATGATTTTATTAGCACTCCGATTGCTCCTCTTACCAATGCTGAATCTTGTGAAATTAATGCTGCTTTGCTGAATCTTATCATGAAAGATCCGTTCTCCGGCGTTCCTAGTGAAGATGCCGCTACTTATCTTAATAGCTTCGTTGATTTGTGTGACATGCAGAAGAACAAAGATGTCGATAATGATATTGTTAAATTGAAGCTATTTCCTTTTTCGCTTAGAGATCGTGCTAAAGCTTGGTTTTCATCTTTGCCTAAAAATAGTATTGATTCATGGAACAAGTGCAAACATGCTTTTATCTCTAAGTATTTTCCTCCCGCTAAGATCATCTCTCTTAGAAATGATATTATGAATTTTAAGCAACTAGATCATGAACATGTTGCACAAGCTTGGGAGAGAATGAAATTAATGATACGTAATTGCCCTACTCATGGTTTGAATTTGTGGATGATTATACAAAAAATTTATGCCAGATTGAATTTGGCTTCTGGAAATCTTTTAGATTCGTCCGCGGGAGGCACTTTTATGGAAATCACTTTAGGAGATGCTACTAAACTCCTAGATAATATTATGGTTAATTATTCTCAATGGCACACTGAAAAATCCACTAATAAAAGAGTGCATGCGATAGAAGAAATTAATGTTTTGAGTGGAAAGATGGATGAACTTATGAAATTATTTGCTACTAAGAGTGTTTCATCTGATCCTAATGATATGCCTTTGTCTACTTTGATTGGGAATAATAATGAATCTATGGATGTGAATTTTGTTGGTAGGAACAATTTTGGTAATAACGCGTATAGAGGAAATTTCAACCCTAGGCCTTATCCTAATAATCCCTCTAATAATTATGGTAATTTCTACAATAATTCTTATGGAAATTATAATAAGATGCCCTCTGATTTTGATTCTAATATTAAAGAATTTATTACTTTGCAAAAGAATTTTAATGCTATGATTGAAGAAAAAATACTTAAGATTGATGATTTGGTTAGGAACGTTGATAGAATTACTCTTGATGTTGATTCTTTGAAACTTAAATCTATTCCACCTAAGCATGATATCAATGAGTCTCTCAAAGCCATGAGAATTTCCATTGATGAGTGCAAAAAAAGAACCGCTAGGATGCGTGCTAAGAAAGATGCCTTTATAAAAGCGTGCTCTTCTAGTTCCTATGAAAATAATGATGAAGATCTAAAAGTTATTGATGTGTCCCCTATTAAATCTTTGTTTTGCAATATGAATCTTGATAATGATGGGACTGAATATAATCCACCTTTACCTAGAAGGCGTTCCAAGAATTCTGAATCTTTTGATCTGGATGCTAAATTTGATAGAAGTGGGATTGAAGAAATTAAAACCCTAGATGTTGCTAAACCCACTATTATGGATTTCAAGGAATTTAACTATGAAAATTGCTCTTTGATTGATTGTGTTTCCTTGTTGCAATCCGTGCTAAATTCTCCTCATGCTTATAGTCAAAATAAAGCATTCACTAAACATATCGTTGATGCCCTGATGCAATCTTATGAAGAAAAACTTGAATTGGAAGTTTCTATCCCTAGAAAACTTTATGATGAGTGGAAACCAACTATTAAAATTAAAATTAAAGATCATGAATTTTATGCTTTGTGTGATTTGGGCGCTAGTGTCTCTACTATTCCCAAAACTTTGTGTGATTTGCTAGATTTCCGTGATTTTGATGATTGCTCTCTAAACTTGCATCTTGCGGATTCCACTATTAAGAAACCTATGGGAAGAATTAATGATGTTCTTATTGTTTCAAATAGGAATTATGTGCCCGTAGATTTTATCGTTCTTGACATAGATTGCAATCCTTCATGTCCTATTATTCTTGGTAGACCTTTCCTTAGAACGATTGGTGCAATTATTGATATGAAGGAAGGAAATATTAGATTTCAATTTCCATTAAAAAAGGGCATGGAACACTTCCCTAGAAACAAAATAAAATTGCCATATGAATCTATCATGAGAGCCACTTATGGATTGCCTACCAAAGATGGCAATACCTAGATTTATTCTTGCTTGTTATGCCTAGCTAGGGGCGTTAAACGATAGCGCTTGTTGGGAGGCAACCCAATTTTATTTTTATTCCATGCTTTTTTATCCTGTTTAGTAATAAATAATTTATTTATCCTCTGTTTCGGTTGTGTTTTTGTGCTTAATTAGTGTTTGTGCCAAGTAGAACTGTTGGGAAGACTTGGGGAAAGTCTTGTTGAACTTGCTGTAAAATACAGAAACTTTAGCGCTCACGAGAACTGCTGTCATTTTTATTTGGAGAGCGATATTTAGTTAATTATTTTTTAAGATGATTAATAGATAAATTCCTCACGTCCAGAAATTTATTTTAGAATTTTTGTGGTTCCAGATCTTGCGCTAGCTACAGATTACTACAGACTGTTCTGTTTTTGACAGATTTTGTTTTTCGTGTGTTGTTCGCTTATTTTGATGAATCTATGGCTAGTAAAATAGTTTATAAACCATAGAGAAGTTGGAATACAGTAGGTTTAACACCAATATAAATAAATAATGAGTTCATTAGAGTACCTTGAAGTGGTCTTTTGTTTTCTTTCGCTAACGGAGCTCACGAGATTTTCTACTTTAAGTTTTGTGTTGTGAAGTTTTCAAGTTTTGGGTAAAGATTTGATGGATTATGGAACAAGGAGTGGCAAGAGCCTAAGCTTGGGGATGCCCATGGCACCCCCAAGATAATCTAAGGACACCTAAAATCCAAAGCTTGGGGATGCCCCGGAAGGCATCCCCTCTTTCGTCTACTTCTATCGGTAACTTTACTTGGAGCTATATTTTTATTCACCACATGATATGTGTTTTGCTTGGAGCGTCTTTTATGATTTGAGTCTTTGCTTGTTGGTTTACCACAATCATCCTTTCTGTACACACCTTTTGAGAGATCCATACATAATTTGGAATTTGATAGAATACTCTATGTGCTTCAGTTATATCTATTGAGCTTTATAGTTTTGCTCTAGTGCTTCACTTATATCTTTTAGAGCACGGTGGTGGATTTGTTTTATAGAAACTATTGATCTCTCATGCTTCACTTAGATTATTTTGAGAGTCTTTAATAGCATGGAAATTTGCTTGATAATAATATGCTTGGTATTCAAGATTTGTAGAACTTTGTTTTGAGTGCGTTGAGTACTAAGAAAAGATTGATGCTTGATAATTGTTTCAAGATATGAAGATGGTGATATTAGAGTCATGCTAGTTGAGTAGTTGTGAAATTGAGAAATACTTGTGCTAAAGTTTGTGATTCCCGTAGCATGCACGTATGGTGGACCGTTATGTGATGAAGTCGGAGCATGATTTATTTATTGATTGTCTTCCTTATGAGTGGCGGTCGGGGACGAGCGATGGTCTTTTCGTACCAATCTATCCCCCTAGGAGCATGCGCGTAATACTTTGCTTTGATAACTTCCATATTTTTGCAATAAGTATATGCGTTTTTTATGACTAATGTTGAGTCCATGGATTATACGCGCTTTCCTTCCTTCCACCATTGCTAGCCTCTCTAATACCGCACACCTTTCGCCGGTATCATACACCCACCATATACCTTCCTCAAAACAGCCACCATACCTACCTATCATGGAATTTCCATAGCCATTCCGAGATATATTGCCATGCAACTTTCCACCGTTCCTATGACACGCTCCATCATTGTCATATTGCTATCATGATCATGTAATTGACATCGTATTTGTGGCAAAGCCACCGTTCATAATTCTTTCATACATGTCACTCTTGATTCATTGCATATCCCGGTACACCGCCGGAGGCATTCATATAGAGTCATACTTTTTTCTAAGAATTGAGTTGTAAGAAAAATAAAAAGTGTGATGATCATCATTTTTAGAGCATTGTCCCAAGTGAGGAAAAGGATGATGGAGACTATGATTCCCCCACAAGTCGGGATGAGACTCCGGACAAAAAAAAGAGGCCATAAAAAAGAGAAGGCCCAACAAAAAATGAGAGAAAAAGAGAGAAGGGACAATGTTACTATCCTTTTACCACACTTGTGCTTCAAAGTAGCACCATGATCTTCATAGTAGAGAGTCTCTCATGTTATCACTTTCATATACTAGTGGGAATTTTTCATTATAGAACTTGGCTTGTATATTCCAATGATGGGCTTCCTCAAAATGCCCTAGGTCTTCGTGATCAAGCGAGTTGGATGCACACCCACTTAGTTTCTTTTGTTGAGCTTTCATATACTTATAGCTCTAGTGCATCCGTTGCATGGCAATCCCTACTCACTCACATCGATATCTATTGATGGGCATCTCCATAGCCCATTGATATCCCTAGTTGATGTGAGACTATCTTCCCCTCTTTTTGTCTTCTCCACAACCACCATTCTATTCCACATATAGTGCTATATCCATGGCTCACGCTCATGTATTGCATGAAGATCGAAAAAGTTCTAAAAATGTCAAAAGTATGGAACAATTGTCTGGCTTGTCATCGGGGTTGTGCATGATTTAAATACTTTGTGTGGTGAAGATAGAGCATAGCCAGACTATATGATTTTGTAGGGATAGCTTTCTTTGGCCATGTTATTTTGAGAAGACAAAATTGCTTTGTTAGTATGCTTGAAGTATTATTATTTTTATGTCAACATGAACTTTTGTCTTCAATCTTTTGAATATGAATATTCATACTACAATTAAGAAGATTTCCATTGAAATTATGCCAAGTAGCACTCCGCATCAAAAATTCTGTTTTTATCATTTACCTACTCGAGAACGAGCAGGAACTAAGCTTGGGGATGCTTGATACAGCTCCAACGTATCTATAATTTTTGATTGCTCCATGCTATATTATCTACTGTTTTGGACATTATTGGGCTTTATTATCCACTTTTATATTATTTTTGGGACTAACCTATTAACTGGAGGCCCAGCCCAGAATTGCTGTTTTTTGCCTGTTTTAGGGTTTCGAAGAAAAGGATATCAAACGGAGTCCAAACGGAATGGAACCTTCGGGAACGTGATTTTCTCACCGAATACAACTCAGGAGACTTGGACCCTACGTCAAGACAATTAACAGGAGGTCACGAGGTAGGGGGCGCACCTGCCCCCCCCCCCAAGGCGCACCCCCACCCTCGTGGGCCCCCTGTTGCTCCACCGACGTACTTCTTCCTCCTATATATACCTACGTACCCCCAAACGATCAGAGACGGAGCCAAAAACCTAATTCCACCGCCGCAACTTTCTATATCCACGAGATCCCATCTTGGGGCCTGTTCCGGAGCTCCGCCGGAGGGGCATCGATCATGGAGGGCTTCTACATCATCATCCAAGCCTCTCTGATGAAGTGTGAGTAGTTCACCTCAGACCTACGGGTCCATAGTTAGTAGCTAGATGGCTTCTTCTCTCTTTTTGGATCTCAATACAATGTTCTCCCCCTCTCTTGTGGAGATCTATTCGACGTAACCTTCTTTTTGCGGTGTGTTTGTTGAGACCGATGAATTGTGGGTTTATGATCAAGTCTATCTATGAATAATATTTGAATTTTCTCTGAATTCTTTTATGTGTGATTGGTTATATTTGCAAGTCTCTTCGAATTATCAGTTTGGTTTGGACTACTAGATTGGTTGTTCTTGCCATGGGAGAGGTGCTTAGCTTTGGGTTCGATCTTGCGGTTTACTTTCCCAGTGACAGAAGGGGCAGCAAGGCACGTATTGTATTGTTGCCATCGAGGATAACAAGATGGGGTTTTTATCATATTGCATGAAACTATCCCTCTACATCATGTCATCTTGCTTAAGGCGTTACTCTGTTTTTAACTTAATACTCTAGATGCATGCTGGATAGCGGTCGATGAGTGGAGTAATAGTAGTAGATGCAGAATCATTTCGGTCTACTTGTCTCGGACGTGATGCCTATATACATGATCATACCTAGATATTCTCATAACTATGCTCAATTCTGTCAATTGCTCAACAGTAATTTGTTCACCCACCGTAGAATACTTATGCTCTTGAGAGAAGCCACTAGTGAAACCTATGGCCCCCGGGTCTCTTTCTCATCATATTAATCTCCATCACTTTATTATTGTTTTGCTTTTACTTTGCCTTTTACTTTTCACTTTGCATCTCTATACCAAAAATACCAAAAATATTATTTATCATCTCTACCAGATCTCACTTTCATAAGTGACCATGAAGGGATTGACAACCCCTAAGCGCGTTGGTTGCGTTGAGCTATTGTTTTTGTGTAGGTACAAGGGACTCGAGCGTAGCCTCCTACTGGATTGATACCTTGGTTCTCAAAAACTGAGGGAAATACTTACGCTACTTTGCTGCATCATCCTCTCCTCTTCGGGGAAATCCAACGCAGTGCTCAAGAGGTAGCACTCATCATTCAACCCTTCCATAAACTTCTCCTGCTTTGCGGCATCTGTGGCCACATCGTCAGGGGCATAGCGAGATAACTTGCTAAACTCATCCACGTACTGAGCCACAGTACGGTTCCCCTGGCGTAAGTTGTGAAACTCATGCTTCTTCATACTCATAGCTCTAGTTGAGACATGGGCTGTACGGAAAGCTTGCTGAAACTGATCCCATGTAACAGTGGCTATAGGGTAGGTGACAGTGTAATTCTCCCACCATGAGGCTGCTGGTCCATCCAACTGATGTGCGGCAAAACGCACCTTCTCAGCATCGGTACATCCTGCAGTGGTTAACTCCCTTCCAATCCTGCGGAGCCAATCATCTGCTACTATGGGCTCGGTGCTACTGGAAAACACCGGCGGCTACAACCTCAGAAAGCGGGCTAAGTTATCAACTGGTGGGGGTGGCGGTGGATTGTTGTTGTTGTTATTGTTGCCTTGGTTCTGAACTAACAACTACATCAGGGTATTCTGCTGCTGGATCAACTGAGTGAGCTCCGGTGGGAAAGTAAATCCGGGGTCACGTCTCGGAGGCATCTGATGGGTTTAGAGGAGAGAGATTAGAATAGAATGAGGTCTAATGAGAAAACACTACCCATATGCGCATGAGACAAACACAAACATTTCACTCAATCAAGCAAGCAAGGGCATACAATCGATCTAACTATCGTTACAAAAGTGCTCGGACTATACTATTTACATGTTGGAATACTACTATTGATGTGGTGGTCTACTAAAAATATTCTTCGGTTGAAGACTCCATGATGTCTGCTCCAGCTTCGTCTTCATAGTCATCATCGCTATTGTCGGGGTCCGAGTCGGTGTCATCGATGATAATGTAGTCCTCCGGGCGAATCTCCTTGGGTTCTTCATCTTCTCCTCCTGGTGGCGGGTCTCCCATGAATACTCCTAGCTTCCTTTCCAAATCGTCATTCTTCTCCACTAGTACGACGATTTCCTCCTCATAATCTTCGCGTGTAGCCTTGATTTCTTCCTCTAGTTCCGTGATCCTAGTCATCGCCTTCTTCAGATCTATCATTCCTGTGCACATCTGGTTCTCCTGGCGATGAATATGCTGGTTTAACTCCTGAATGAAAGCTGCAATTGATCTATCCTTCCTGGTACTGGTCATCTCCCATTGCTCGTCTCGGCGCCCACAAATCTGATAGATAGTATCCTTAAGCTCCTTATGATAAACTTCTCCAATGCGTCCCATGGTGATGTGAGCTGCCATACTCTTTCCTAGACTCCAGGTTGCTGCATCGAAGGAAAACTCTATGGGCTTAGTGACTGGCGTGAATGTCCTTCCAGGAACTTGAACTTGAACCATCCATCACTCTTCTTCTGGTAAAGTGGCGTTGTAAGTCCCGGTGAAGCTTGGTATTCCAATGTTCAGGTACCTAGTGACTTCCTTCAAGTGTCATCCAAAAGGCGCTTCTTCATCCGATTGTGCAAACTTGTTCCTTGCGTCTGCCATCCTAAAGAGTAGAAAATGGAGAGGAGTCAGAAATGAGAAGAGAATAGTGATCTAGGGCTTTAGCTTAGTGGTCGTGTCCTACACTCAGCGTGTGCTCTGATACCATCTTGTAGCGACCCGACGTCAAACGGTCAAGTCTCTGTGCTTCAGTGTCATCCCTGGATCGGTAATGCTGACACACACAGTACTCAAGGATTTATAACAGAGTAGCAATCACACACTTATTACATCGAATGTCTCAAAAGAGAACTTATTACAATAAATATGGCTTAAGGCCATCTAATACTATAACAGCGGAAGGCTTGGAAGATAAAGTGAGTCCATCAACTCCAACGGCATAGCTGAGCTGCATGGCAACGACCTAATGAACCTTACTCCTCGTCTGAAAAGTCTACAACATAATACGTTGCAGCCCGAAAACGGGTCAGCACATGGAATATGCTGGCAAAGTAACATAGTAGAGCAAGAACAGAATAATGCTATCACTACATGCATATTTGGCTCGTGGAAAGCTCTATGGTTATGGTTTTTGCGAAAAGCCAATTTTTCCCTACAACAAAGGAATAGATTTTATTTAACTATCATGGTAGTTGAAACATCATTGAGAAGGTTCCTCCAACTCAATCCCAATTAAACTAATTAACAACCCAACAATATTAGTTTAGAGTGATGAGGTACTTATGATACTCCAAGTACTAGATACTCAAGGTGTCCATAACCGGGGACACGGCTAACCATGATTAGTTCATACACTCTGCAGAGGTTTGCGCACTTTTCCCCACAAGACTCGATCTCCTCCGTTAGATTTCTCGCACTACATGGTGTTTGAGAAACGGATGACCGAGACACAGTCTTTCAGAAGCATTAACCCCTTACTCCGGGCAGACCATACCAACCTACATCCCTCTACCTACTGATCCACCTCTTCGGGAGCTTCACGCAACTTACTCAACTATGCTAGAGCCCATAATAGCTTGTGGCTACACACGGAAGTTTCTAGCATGAAAATATCTCAGTTCCCTTTGAGCCTGGGTGGCGGACCATAGGATTATCACACGGGTACTCCGGGATATCCTAGGACAACACTGGATTCCCCAGGTGCCCAACAAACAATCCACCCAGATGTGTATTCAAGTTGCCACCTTAAGTTGAACCATTAATAAACAATCTCACATCTGTCGTGGATTTCACTCACCCAAACCACGTCTAAGAGCATAGCATAGCAATATAAGCAATACATAGAAGTAACTCCCAAGGGTTTGAATATAACAGGGCAATAGGTTCTACCTCATCAACTACTTCCCAACCCACATGTTAATCACATCCTAACCATGCAATGTTTGAGGATTGGAACTAATGCATAAAAACTGGGTGATAAAGGGGTATGATCAAAGTGTTACTTGCCTTGCTGATGATCTGCAAAACCTAGGGACTCATAGTAGCACGCTTCGCACTTCGGGTGTTCTATCGCAAACAAAAAATAGCATACATAAGAAATCAAGCAAAGAAACATGGGTAAATCTCAAATAAGAAGATCTAACCAGAAAGTTCAGCTTAAGAACTCCGGTTTGCGAAAAGAATCAAATCAAACGGAGCAACGAAACTCAAACTACGAAAGAAACAAGATCCGTTTACTAATCTGGACTAAGGTCAAATTTTATAGTAGCAAAAGCTTGTTCACGTTGGTTAAACGGAAAGAGGGTTTCGAGATGAAGATCTGGGTGCTTGAATCGCCTGATTCCGACAAACGAGCGAAAAGATAAACTAAAACGGAAATCGGATCAGAAATCGCGATTGAAAATAATCGCGGAAAATCCGAGAAAAAGAAAACTGACGAACAGGCTAACGAACGAATGTTCATTGTCTGCGGCTAACGGGTGAAGGCCGTTCGTTAAAACGAACGTACGGACGAACGTCCGCAAAGTAACTAAACCAAGAAAAACCGACGAACCGATTTAAAAAAATGAACTAGGGTTTCTAAAAAAACCGGATCCGTTTTCTAGAGAAAACCGGCGGCGGCGGCGTATACCTCCGGCTCCGGCGGCTTCCGCGGCGGGCGGCAAGGTGCGGCGGCAGCGGCGGTAGCGTCGAGCGGCGGCGGCAGCGGCGGTAGCGGGGCGCGGCGGCAACGGTGGCGGCGAGGCGCTGTAGCGGCGGCGGCTTGCGGGCGGCGGGGCGGAGGGCGGCGGCTTGGGGTCCAAGGGGCCTCGGGCTTCGGCTTATAAGGGGAGGGGCGGTGGTGGCTTGGGGAAGGGGGCAAGGCGGCACGGGGTGGAGTCCCGGCCAGACTCGGCTTGCGACGGTCGTGTCCTGGCCGGACTCGGCGCGGGAGGCGGCGGCTGGGTAGGCGGGCCGGCGGCCTGGCTCGGCTGGGCCTCGGCCAAGTCGGGCGCTGCGTTTTTTTATATAAATAATATAACCGAAACCAAATAAATCCTAGAAAATAAAATAAAAATCTAAAAATGCAAAAACAAATTTTCACCGTCTAAATAAAATATTTAGAACAAGATGAATATTTTCTTGGCCCTAAAATGCAACTTTGAAAAACGTGCAATTTTTCTAATTCAAATAAAATAGCAATAAACTCCGGATAAAATCAAATATTTGATTTTAATATTTTTCACTAATATTTCATTTATTTTGGAGAAGTCATATTATCTCCTCTCATATATTTTAATATGAAATATTTTCGGAGAGAAAAATAATTAAAACCAAAAATCCTCGTTTCAATTTTTGATAAAACTCAAATATGAAAACATGGAAAATCCCCAACTCTCTCCGAGGGTCCTTGAGTTGCTTAGGATTTCGAGGATCGCGGAACTAAATGCAATAAAATATGACATGCATGAATGATCTATGTATAACGTTCCAAATTGAAAATTGGGATGTTACATTAAGCATAAGAAGAAGATGCTTAACTATATACTGATATTTGATAAGAAACACTTTGAGACTATCACTTTGCCTGCTCCCTCTTTGTTCAACATATTTTCTTGTGTGTTTGAAAAATCTTTAAAAAAACAAAAAAAATAGTTGTAGCTTTTAGCTAGTTTACTTTCCATGCTTGTAGTAGTAGTAATTAAAAAGAAAACCCAAAAATATTTCTCGTTCTTCTTTTGCTTGTTGGGAGCTTTCCCGTGTAAATAGTTTTATTTCTTTTCTTGTTCTTTGGGGGTCGAGAGGAGAAGACCGTAATGAAAATGTTGAGTGGCTCTCTTATGCATTATTGTTGATCTAACCAAGAGCCCATATTACCTTGTCTTCTCCCTTGTATTCAATGCTTACAGATTCCAGCTTAGTCCAATGCATGTGCACTATTATTATTATCCACACTATTCGGTCATGCAAGTGAAAGGCAATAATGACGATATATGATGAACTGATTGAGATGAGAAAAGCTGGTATGAACTCGACCTCTCTTGTTTTTGTAAATATGATTAGTTCATTGTTCCTGATTCAGCCTATTATGAATGAAACATGTTTGCAATGACAATTAGAGATTATTGTTGCTCATGCCATGCTTAAGTAGCTAGGAGTTTATAATGGTTTACCTTGCGTGCCAACATGCTATTAAAATGTTTGTGATGTGGTATGATAGGGTGTTATCCTCCTTAATTTGAACGATTCGAGTGGCTTGACTTCGCACATGTTCATGCATGTAGTTGAAGCAAAATCAACATAGTGTAGGATCGAAAGTATGTCTAGAGGGGGGGTGATTAACCTACTTGACCAAATAAAAATCTAGCCTTTTCCCAATTTTAATTCCTGGCAGATTTTAGCAACTTAGCACAAGTCAAGCAAACAACCAACACATGCAATTCTAAGAGTATAGCAGCGGAATGTAAAACAACTGCATATGAAGGTAAAGGGAGGAGTTTGGAGGGAGCAAATGTAATGTGGACATGGAGATTTTGGCGTGGTTCCGATAGGTGGTGCTATCGTACATCCACGTTGATGGAGACTTCAACCCACGAAGGGTAACGGTTGCGCGTGTTGGGGATCGTAGCAGAAATTCAAAAAAATTCCTACGTGTCACCAAGATCAATCTATGGAGAGACTAGCAACGAGAGAAAGGAGTGCATCTTCATACCCTTGAAGATCGCAATGCGGAAGCGTTACAAGAACGCGGTTGGTAGAGCCGTACACGCAGCGATTCAGATCACGGTCGATTCCGATCTAAGCGCCGAACAACGGCGCCTCCGCGTTCAACACACGTACAGCCCGGTGACGTCTCCCACGCCTTGATCCAGCAAGGAGAGAGGGAGAGGTTGGGGAAGACTCCGTCCAGCAGCAGCACAATGGCGTGGTGATGGTGGAGGAGCACGGTACTCCAGCAGGGCTTCGCCAAGCACTACGAGAGACGAGGAGGGAGAGGGGTAGGGCTGCGCCAAGAGAGAGAGAGAGATCAAATCACATGTGTGTTGGGCAGCCCCATACCTCAAGTATATATAGGGGAAGGGGAGGGGCTGCGCCCCCTCTAGGGTTCCCTCCCCAAGGGGGCGGCAGCCCTAGATCCCATCTAGGGTGGCGGCCAGAGGGGAGAGGGAGAGAGGGGGACGCCCTAGGGTGGGCCTTAAGGCCCATCTGGACCTAGGGTTTGCCCCCTCCCACTCTCCCTGCGCCTTGGGCCTTGGTGGGGGGGTGCACCAGCCCACCTGGGGCTGGTCCCCTCCCACACTTGGCCCACGCAGCCTTCTAGGGCTGGTGGCCCCACCTGGTGGACCCCCGGGACCCTCCCGGTGGTCCCGGTACGTTACCGATAGCACCCGAAACTTTTCCGGTGACCAAAACGAGACTTCCCATATATAAATCTTTACCTCCGGACCATTCCGGAACTCCTCTTGACGTCCAGGATCTCATCTGGCACTCCGAACAACATTCGGTAACCGCGTACATACTTTCCCTATAACCCTAGCGTCATCGAACCTTAAGTGTGTAGACCCTACGGGCTCGGGAATCATGCAGACATGACCGAGACATCTCTCTGGTCAATAACCAACAGCGGGATCTGGATACCCATGTTGGCTCCCACATGTTCCATGATGATCTCATCGGATGAACCATGATGTCAAGGATTCAACCAATCCCGTATACAATTCCCTTTGTCTATCGGTACGATACTTGCCCGAGATTCGATCGTCGGTATCCCGATACCTTGTTCAATCTCGTTACCGGCAAGTCTCTTTACTCATTCCGTAACACATCATCCCGTGATCAACTCCTTGGTCACATTGTGCACATTATGATGATGTCCTACCGAGTGGCCCCAGAGATACCTCTCCGTTTACACGGAGTGACAAATCCCAGTCTCGATTCGTGCCAACCCAATAGACACTTTCGGAGATACCCGTAGTGCACCTTTATAGCCACCCAGTTACGTTGTGACGTTTGGTACACCCAAAGCATTCCTACGGTATCCGGGAGCTGCACAATCTCATGGTCTAAGGAAATGATACTTGACATTAGAAAAGCTTTAGCATACGAACTACACGATCTTGTGCTAGGCTTAGGATTGGATCTTGTCCATCACATCATTCTCCTAATGATGTGATCCCGTTATCAATGACATCCAATGTCCATGATCAGGAAACCATGACCATCTATTGATCAACGAGCTAGTCAACTAGAGGCTTACTAGGGACATGTTGTGGTCTATGTATTCACACATGTATTACGGTCTCCGGATAATACAATTATAGCATGAACAATAGACAATTATCATGAATAAGGAAATACAATAATAACCATTTTATTATTGCCTCTAGGGCATATTTCCAATAGTCTCCCACTTGCACTAGAGTCAATAATCTAGTTCACATCACTATGTGATTGTAATGAATCCAACACCCAGGGGTTTGTTCATATCTTGCTTGTGAGAGAGGTTTATTAGTCAATGAGTCTGAACCTTTCAGATCCATGTGTGCTTTACAAATCTCTATGTCATCTTGTATATGCAGCTACCACACGCTACTTGGGGCTATTCCAAATAACTCTCTACTATACGAATCCGATTTACTCCTCTGAGTCATCTGGATTAGTGTCAAAGTTTGCATCGGCGTAACCCTTTACGACGAACTCTTTTACCACCTCCATAATCGAGAAAATTCCTTAGTCCACTAGTTACTAAGGATAACCTTGACCGTTGTCCTGTGATCCATTCCTAGATCACACTTGTACCCCTCGACTGACTCAAGGCTTAGCACGCTTCAGGTTCGGTACACAACATTGCATACTTTAGAGCCTATGTCTAAAGCATAGGGGACGACCTTCGTCCTTTCTCTCTATTATGACGTGGTCAGGTCTTGAGTTTTACTCAATACTCATACCTTATAACATAGCCAAGAACTCCTTCTTTGCCGATCTATTTTGAACTCCTTCAAAATTTTGTCATGGTATGTGTTCGTTTGAAAGTACTATTAAGCGATTTTGATCTATCCTTATAGATCTTGATGATCAATGTTCAAGTAGCTTAATCCAGGTTTTCCATTAAAAAACACTTTTTAAATAACCCTGTATGCTTTCCAGAAATTCTTCATCATTTCTGATCAACAATATGTTAACAACATATACTCATCAAAAATTCTATAGTGCTCCCACTCACTTCTTTGGAAATACAAGTTTCTCATAAACGTTGTATAAACCCAAAATCTTTGATCATCTCATCAAAGCGTACATTCCAATTCCGAGATGCTTACTCTAGTCCTTAGAAGGATTGCAGGAGCTTTGCATACTTGTTAGCATCTTTCAGGATTGACAAAACCTTCTGGTTGTATCACATACAACCTTCCCTCAAGAAAAACGTCGAGGAAACAATGTTTTGACATCCTATCTGCAAGATTTCATAAATAATGCAGTAACTGCTAGCATAATTCCAACAGACTCTTAGCATCGCTACGAGTGAGAAAGTCTCATCATAGTCAACTCCTTGAACTTGTCGGGAAACATTTTAACGACAAGTCGGGCTTTCTTAATGGTGACACTTACCATCATTGTCTGTCTTCCTTTTAAAATCCATCTGCACCTAACAGCCTTACGACCATCAAGTAGTTCTTTCAAAGTCTATACTTTGTTTTTATACATGGATCCTCTCTCGGATTTTATGGCCTCGAGCCATTCATCGGAATCTAGGCCCACCATCGCTTCTCCATAGCTCGTAGGTTCATTGTTGTCTAGCAACATGACTTCCAAGACAAGATTACGTACCACTCTGATGTAGTACACATCCTTGTCGACCTATGAGGTTTGGTAGTGACTTGATCCGAAGTTTCATGATCATTATCATAAGCTTCCACTTCAATTGGTGTAGGTGCCACAGGAACAACTTCCTGTGCCTTGCTACACACTAGTTGAAGTGACGGTTCAATAACCTCATCAAGTCTCCACCATCCTCCCACTCAATTCTTTCGAGAGAAAATTTTCCTCGAGAAAGGACCCGTTTCTAGAAACAATCACTTTTGCTTCCGGATCTGAAATAGGAGGTATACCCAACTATTTTGGGGTATTCTATGAAGATGCATTTATCCGCTTTGGGTTCGAGCTTATCAGCCTGAAACTTTTTCACATAAGCATTGCAGCCCAAACTTTTTAAGAAACGACAGCTCAGGTTTCTCTAAACCATAGTTCATACGGTGTCATCTCAACGGAATTGTGTGGTGCCCTATTTAAAGTGAATGCGGTTGTCTCTAATGCCTAACCCATAAACGATAGTGGTAATTCGATAAGAGACATCATGGTATGCACCATATCCAATAGGGTGCAGGTATGATGTTCGGACACACCATCACACTATGGTGTTCCAGGCGGTATTAGTTGTGAAACAATTTCCACAATGTCTTAATTGTGTGCCAAACTCGTAACTCAGATATTCATCTCTATGATCATATCATAGACATTTTATCATCTTGTCACGAGGAGCTTCAACTTCACTCTGAAATTACTTGAACCTTTCAATAATTCAGACTTGTGTTTCATCAAGTAAATATACTCAGCATCTACTCAAATCATCTGTGAAGTAAGAACATAACGATATCCACTGCGTGCCTCAGCACTCATTGGACTGCACACATCAAAATGTATTACTTCCAACAAGTTGCTTTCTTGTTCCATCTTACTGAAAACGAGGTCTTTCAGTCATCTTGCCCATGTGGTATGATTTGCATGTCTCAAGTGATTCAAAATCAAGTAAGTCCAAACGATCCATCTGTATGGAGTTTCTTCATGCATATCTACCAATAGACATGGTTCGCATGTCTCAATCTTTTCAAAAACGAGTGAGTCCGAAGATCCATCAACGTGGAGCTTCTTCATGCGTCTTACACCAACATGACTCAAATGGCAGTGCCACAAGTACGTGGTACTATCATTACTATCTTATATCTTTTGGCATGATCATGTGTATCACTATGATCGAGATTCAATAAACCATTTATTTTAGGTGCAAGACCATTGAAGGTATTATATTCAAATAAATAGAGTAACCATTATTCTCCTTAAAAGAATAACCGTGTGGCGATAAACATAATCCAGTCATGTCTATGCTCTACGCAAACACCAAATGACAATTATTTTGGTTTAACACCAATCCCGATGGTAGAGGGAGTGTGCGATGTTTGATGACATCAACCTTGGAAACACTTCCAACATATCGTCATCTCACCTTTAGCTAGTCTCCGTAGCCTTTTATTTCGAGTTACTAACACTTAGCAACCGAACCGGTATTTATTACCCTGGTGCTACTAGGAGTACTAGTAAAGTACACAATAATATAATGTATATTCAAAATACTTCTGTCGACCTTGCCAGCCTTCTCATTTACCAAGTATCTAGGGTAGTTCTGCTTCAGTGACCGTTCCCCTCATTATAGAAGCACTTAATCTCGGGTTTGGTTCAACCTTGGGTTTCTTCACTAGAGCAGCAACTGATTTGCCATCTCATGAAGTATCCCTTCTTTCCCTTGCCCTTCTTGAAACTAGTGGTTTTACTAACCATCAACAATTGATGCTCCTACTTGATTTCTACTTTCACGGTGTCAAACATCGCGAATTGCTCAAGGATCATCATGTCTATCCCTGATATGTTATAGTTCATCACTAAGCTCTAATAGCTTGGTTGCAGTGACTATGGAGAACTATCACTATCTCATGTGGAAGATTAACTCCCACTTGATTCAAGCGATTGTAGTACTCAGACAATCTGAGCACATGCTCAACGATTGAGCTTTTCTCCCTTAGTTTGCAGGCTTAAGAAACTTGTCAGAGGTCTCATACCTCTTGACATGGGCACTAGTCTGAAATCCCAATTTCAGTCTTTGGAACATTTCATATGTTCTGCGACGTTTCAAAACCGTCTTTGGTGCCACAATTCTAAACCGTTAGTATTACGCACTGAACTATCACGTAGTCATCAAAACGTGTATGTCAGATGTTTCCCAACATCTACAGACGACGCTCGAGGTTCAACGCACTGAGCGGTGCATTAAGGACATAGCCCTTCTGTGCAGCAATGAGGACAATCCTCAGTTCACGGACCCAGTCCGCATAATTGCTACTATCAACTCTCAACTAAATTTTCTCTAGGAACATATCTAAAACAGTAGAACCAAAGCGTGAGCTACGACATAATTTGCAAAGACCTTTTGACTAAGTTCATGATAATTAAGTTCATCTAATCAAATTATTCAATGAACTCCCACTTAGATAGACATCCCTCTAGTCATCTAAGTGATACATGATCCGAGTCAACTAGGCCGTGTCCGATCATCACGTGAGACGGACTAGTCATCATCGGTGAACATCTTCATGTTGATCGTATCCACTATACGACTCATGTTCGACCTTTTCGGTCTTCCATGTTCCGAGGCCATGTCTGTACATGCTAGGCTCGTCAAGTTAACCTAAGTGTATTGCGTGTGTAAATCTGGCTTACACCCGTTGTATGCGAACGTTAGAACCTATCACACCCGATCATCACGTGGTGCTTCGGAACAACGGACCTTAGCAACGGTGCACAGTTAGGGGGAACACAATCCTTGATATTTTAATGAGGGATCATCTTCTTTATGCTACCGTCGTTCTAAGAAAATAAGATGTAAACATGACAAACATCACATGCAAATCATAAAGTGACATGATATGGCCAATATCATCTTGCGCCTTTGATCTCCATCTTCGAGGCGCGGCATGAACACCATTGTCACCGGCATGACACCATGATCTCCATCATCGTGTCTTCATGAAGTTGCCTCGCCAACTATTACTTCTACTACTATGGTTAACGGTTAGCAATAAAGTAAAGTAATTACATGGCGTTTTCATTGACATGCAGGTCATAAATAAATTAAGACAACTCCTATGGCTCCTGCCGGTTGTCATACTCATCGACATGCAAGTCGTGATTCCTATTACAAGAACATGATCAATCTCATACATCACATATATCATTCATCACATCCTTTTGGCCATATCACATCACGTAGCATACCCTGCAAAAACAAGTTAGACGTCCTCTAATTGTTGTTGCATGTTTTATGTGGCTACTAAGGGTTTCTAGCAAGAACGTTTCTTACCTACGCAAAACCACAACGTGATATGCCAATTTCTATTTACCCTTCATAAGGACCCTTTTCATCGAATCCGATCTGACTAAAGTGGGAGAGACAGACACCCGCTAGCCACCTTATGCAACTAGTGCATGTCAGTCGGTGGAACCAGTCTCACGTAAGAGTACGTGTAAGGTCGGTCCGGGCCGCTTCATCCCACAATGCCGCCGAATCAAGATAAGACTAGTAACGGCAAGCAAATTGAACAAATCATCGCCCACAACTACTTTGTGTTCTACTCGTGCATAGAATCTACGCATAGACCTAGCTCATGATGCCACTGTTGGGGATCGTAGCAGAAATTCAAAAAAATTCCAACGTGTCACCAAGATCAATCTATGGAGAGACTAGCAACGAGAGAAAGGAGTGCATCTTCATACCCTTGAAGATCGCAATATGGAAGCGTTACAAGAACGCGGTTGGTGGAGTCGTACACGCAGCGATTTAGATCGCGGTCGATTCCGATCTAAGCGTCGAACAACGGCGCCTCCGCGTTCAACACACGTACTGCCCGGTGACGTCTCCCACGCCTTGATCCAGCAAGGAGGGAGGGAGAGGTTGGGGAAGACTCCGTCCAGCAGCAGCACAATGGCGTGGTGATGGTGGAGGAGCGCGGTACTCCAGCAGGGCTTCGCCAAGCACTACGAGCGACGAGGAGGGAGAGGGGTAGGGCTGCGCCAAGAGAGAGATCAAATCACATGTGTGTTGGGCAGCCCCATACCTCAAGTATATATAGGGGAAGGGGAGGGGCTGCGCCCCCTCTAGGGTTCCCTCCCCAAGGGGGGCGGCAGCCCTAGATCCCATCTAGGGTGGCGGCCACAGGGGAGAGGGAGAGAGGGGGCGCCCTAGGGTGGGCCTTAAGGTCCATCTGGACCTAGGGTTTGCCCCCTCCCACTCTCCCTGCGCCTTGGGCCTTGGTGGGGGGCGCACCAGCCCACCTGGGGCTGGTCCCCTCCCACACTTGGCCCACGCAGCCTTCTGGGGCTGGTGGCCCCACCTGGTGGACCCCCGGGACCCTCCCGGTGGTCCCGGTACGTTACCGATGGCACCCGAAACTTTTTCGGTGACCAAAATGGGACTTCCCATATATAAATCTTTACCTCCGGACCATTCCGGAACTCCTCGTGACGTCCGAGATCTCATCCGGGACTCCGAACAACATTCAGTAACCGCGTATATACTTTCCCTATAACCCTAGCGTCATCGAACCTTAAGTGTGTAGACCCTACGGGCTCGAGAATCATGCAGACATGACTGAGACATCTCTCTGGTCAATAACCAACAGCGGGATCTGGATACCCATGTTGGCTCCCACATGTTACACGATGATCTCATCGGATGAACCACGATGTCAAGGATTCAACCAATCCCGTATACAATTCCCTTTGTCTATCGGTACGATACTTGCCCGAGATCCGATCGTCGGTATTCCGATACCTTGTTCAATCTCGTTACCGGCAAGTCTCTTTACTCGTTCCGTAACACATCATCCCATGATCAACTCCTTGGTCACATTGTGCACATTATGATGATGTCCTACCGAGTGGGCCCAGAGATACCTCTCCGTTTACACGGAGTAACAAATCCCAGTCTCGATTCATGCCAACCCAACAGACACTTTCGGAGATACCCGCAGTGCACCTTTATAGCCACCCAGTTACATTGTGACGTTTGGTACACCCAAAGCATTCCTACGGTATCCGGGAGCTGCACAATCTCATGGTCTAAGGAAATGATACTTGACATTAGAAAAGCTTTAGCATACGAACTACACGATCTTGTGCTAGGCTTAGGATTGGGTCTTGTCCATCACATCATTCTCCTAATGATGTCATCCCGTTATCAATGACATCCAATGTCCATGATCAGGAAACCATGACCATCTATTGATCAACGAGCTAGTCAACTAGAGGCTTACTAGGGACATGTTGTGGTCTATGTATTCACACATGTATTACGGTCTCCGGATAATACAATTATAGCATGAACAATAGACAATTATCATGAACAAGGAAATACAATAATAATCATTTTATTATTGCCTCTAGGGCATATTTCCAACAGCGCGAGTCCATGGAGGGCTCCACCCATGAAGGTGCTACCTCTTGAGCATTGTGTTGGTTTTCCCCGACGAGAAAGGGATGATGCAGCAAGGTAGCGTGAGTATTTCCCCCAGTTTTTGAGAACCAAGGTATCAATCCCGTAGGGGGCTACGTGCGAGTCCCTCATACCTGCAAAAAACAAATAAATCCTTGCAACCAACGCGAATAGGGGTTGTCTATCCCTACACGGCCAATTACGAGAGTGAGATCTGACAGATATGATAAGATAATGTTTTTTGTATTTTTGTGCTAAAGATGCAAAGTAAAATAAAAGCAAAGTAAAAAAGCAAAGGAAATAACTAAGTAGTAGGAGATTAATATGATGAAGATAGACCCGGGGGCCATAGGTTTCACTAGTGGCTTCTCTCGAGAGCATAAGTATTCTACGGTGGGTGAACAAATTACTGTTGAGCAATTGACAGAATTGAGCATAGTTATGAGAATATCTAGGTATGATCATGTATATAGGCATCACGTCCGAGACAAGTAGACCGACTCCTGCCTGCATCTACTACTATTACTCCACTCATCGACCGCTATCCAGCATGCATCTAGAGTATTAAGTTAATGAAAACAGAGTAACGCCTTAAGCAAGATGACATGATGTAGAGGGATAAACTCATGCAATATGATTAAAACCCCATCTTGTTATCCTCGATGGCAACAATACAATACGTGCCTTGCTGCCCCTACTATCACTGGGAAAGGACACTGCAAGATTGAACCCAAAGCTAAGCACTTCTCCCATTGCAAGAAAGATCAATCTAGTGGGCCAAACCAAACTGATAATTCGAAGAGACTTGCAAATATAACCAATCATACATAAAAGAATTCAGAGAAGATTCAAATATTGTTCATAGATAGACTTGATCATAAACCCACAATTCATCGGTCTCAACAAACACACCGCAAAAGAAGATTACATCAAATAGATCTCCACAAGGGAGGGGTAGAACATTGTATTGAGATCCAAAAAGAGAGAAGAAGCCATCTAGCTACTAACTATGGACCCGTAGGTCTGAGGTGAACTACTCACACTTCATCGGAGGGGCTATGATGTTGATGTAGAAGCCCTCCGTGGTTGATGCCCCCTCCGGCGGAGCTCCGGAACAGGCACCAAGATGGGATCTCGTGGATACAGAAAGTTGCAGCAGTGGAATTAGGGTTTTGGCTCCGTATCTGATCATTTGGGGGTACGTAGGTATATATAGGAGGAACGAGTACGTTGGTGGAGCAACAGGGGGCCCACGAGGGTGGAGGGCACGCCTGGGGGGTAGGCGTGCCCCCCTACCTCGTGGCCTCCTCTTTTGTGTCTTGACATAGGGTCCAAGTCTCCCGGGTCTTGTTCGTTGAGAAAATCACGTTCCCGAAGGTTTCATTCCGTTTGGACTCCATTTGATATTCCTTTTCTTCGAAACCCTAAAACAGGCAAAAAACAGCAATTCTGGGCTGGGCCTCCGGTTAATATGTTAGTCCCAAAAATAATATAAAAGTGGATAATAAAGCCCAATAATGTCCAAAATAGTAGATAATATAGCATGGAGCAATCAAAAATTATAGATACGTTGGAGACGTATCAAGCATCCCCAAGGTTAATTCCTGCTCGTCCTCGAGTAGGTAAATGATAAAAACAGAATTTTTGATGCAGAGTGCTACTTGGCATAATTTTAATGTAATTCTTCTTAATTGTGGTATGAATATTCAGATCCGAAAGATTGAAGACAAAATTTCATATTGACATAGAAATAATAATACTTCAAGCATACTAACAAAGCAATTATGTCTTCTCAAAATAACATGGCCAAAGAAAGTTCATCCCTACAAAATCATATAGTTTAGTCATGCTTCATTTTTGTCACACAAGAATGCTCTCATCATGCACAACCCCGATGACAAGCCAAGCAATTGTTTCATACTTTAGTAATCTCAAACCTATAAACTTTCACGCAATATATGAGCGCGAGCCATGGACATAGCACTATGGGTGGAATCGAATATAATGAGGGGGTTATGTGGAGAAGACAAAAAGGAGAAAGTCTCACATCAACGAGGCTAATCAATGGGATATGGAGATGCCCACCGATTGATGTTAATGCAAGGAGTAGGGATTGCCATGCAACGGATGAGCTTTAAATGTATGAAAGCTCAACAAAAGAAACTAAGTGGGTGTGCATCCAACTTGCTTGCTCACGAAGACCTAGGGCACTTGAGGAGGCCCATTGTTGGAATATACAAGCCAAGTTCTATAATGAAAATTCCCACTAGTATATGAAAGTGACAAAACAAGAGACTCTCTATCATGAAGATTACGGTGCTACTTTGAAGCACAAGTGTGGCAAAGGATAGTAATATTGTCCCTTCTCTCTTTTTCTCTCATTTTTTTATTTGGCCTTTCTCTTTTTTTATATGGCCTTTCTTTTTTTTAATTCCTTACTTGGGACAATGCTCTAGAAAATGATGATCATCACACTTCTATTTATTTACAACTCAATGATTACAACTCGATACTAGAACAAAAGATGACTCTATATGAATGCCTCCGGCGGTGTACCGGGATATGCAATGGACCAAGAGTGACATGTATGAAAGAATTATGAACGGTGGCTTTGCCACAAATACTATGTCAACTACATGATCATGCTAAGCAATATGACAATAATGAATATGTCATGATAAACGGAATGGTGGAAAGTTGCATGGCAATATATCTCAGAATGGCTATGGAAATGCCATAATAGGTAGGTATGGTGGCTGTTTTGAGGAAGATATAAGGAGGTTTATGTGTGAAAGAGCGTATCATATCACGGGGTTTGGATGCACCGGCGAAGTTTGCGCCAACTCTCAATGTGAGAAAGGGCAATGCACGGTACCGAAGAGGCTAGCAAGGATGGAAGGGTGAGAGTGTGTATAATCCATGGACTCAATATTAGTCATAAAGAACCCACATACTTATTGCAAAAATCTACAAGTCATCAAAAACCTCGGCACTACGCGCATGCTCCTAGGGGGATAGATTGGTAGGAAAAGACCATCGCTCGTCCCCGACCGCCACTCATAAGGAGGACAATCAAATAACACCTCATGTTTCAAATTTGTTACATAACGTTTACCATACATGCATGCTACGGGACTTGCAAACTTCAACACAAGCATTTCTCAATTTCACAACTACTCAACTATCACGACTTTGATATTATTACCTCCATATCTCAAAACAATCATCAAGCATCAAACTTCTCTTAGTATTCAAAACACTCATAAGAAAATTTTACTAATGAATACCTAGTATATTAGGATTTTAAGTAAATTACCATGCTATTTAAGACTCTCAAAATAATCTAAGTGAAGCATGAGAGATCAATAGTTTCTATAAAACAAATCCACCACCGTGCTCTAAAATATATAAGTGAAGTACTAGAGCAAAACTATATAACTCAAAAGATATAAGCGAAGCACATAGAGTATTCTAACAAATTCCAAATCATGTATGGCTCTCTCAAAATGTGAGTACAGCAAGGATGATTGTGTTAAACTAAAAAGTAAAGACTCAAATCATACAAGACGCTCCAAGCAAAACACATATCATGTGGTGAATAAAAATATAGCTCCAAGTAAAGTTACCGATAGAAGTAGACGAAGGAGGGGATGCCTTCCGGGGCATCCCCAAGCTTTGGCTTTTAGGTGTCCGTAGATTATCTTGGGGGTGCCATGGGCATCCCCAAGCTTAGGCTCTTGCCACTCCTTGTTCCATAATCCATCAAATCTTTACCCAAAACTTGAAAACTTCACAACACAAACCTTAAAGTAGAAAATCTCGTGAGCTCCGTTAGCGAAAGAAAACAAAAGACCACTTCAAGGTACTGTAATTAACTAATTCTTTATTTATATTGGTGTTATACCTACTGTATTACAACTTCTCTATGGTTTATAAACTATTTTACTAGCCATAGATTCATCAAAATAAGCAAACAACACATGAAAAACAGAATCTGTCAAAAACAGAACAGTCTGTAGTAATCTGTAGCTAGAGAAAGATCTGGAACCCCAAAAATTCTAAAATAAATTGATGGACGTGATGAATTTATCTATTAATCATCTTCAAAAAGAATGAACTAAATATCACTTTCCAAATAAAAATGGCAGCAGTTCTCGTGAGCGCTAAAGTTTCTGTTTTTACAGCAAGTGTAACAAGACTTTCCCCAAGTCTTCCCAACGGTTCTACTTGGCACAAACACTAATTAAACACAAAAAAACAACCAAAACATAGGCTAGATAAATTATTTATTGAATAACAGCAAGGAAAAATATTGGGTTGTCTCCCAACAAGCGCTTTTCTTTTAAAGCCTTATAGCTAGGCATTGATAATTTTAATGATGCTCACATGAAAGACAAGAATTGAAGCACAAAGAGAGCATCATAAAACATGTGACAAACACATCTAAGTCTAACATACTTCCTATGCATAGGCATCTTATAGGCAAACAAATTATCAAGGCAAGCAAAAACTAGCATATGCAAGGAAGCGGAACGAAACAATAGCAATCTCAACATAACGAGAGGTAATTTAGTAACATGAAAATTTCTACCACTATATTTTCCTCTCTCATAATGATTACATGTAGGATCATAAGAAAATTCAACAAAATAGCTATCACATAAAATATTTTCAACACGATCCACATGCATGCAAAGTTGATACTCTTTCAAAATAGTGGGATTAACATTAACTAAAGTCATGACTTCTCCAAACCCACTTTTATCAATATTGCAAACATTATTATCAATCTCATATTCATCATGGGGCTTAAATAAATTTTCAAGATTATAAGAAGAATCACCCCAATCATGATCATTGCAACAAGTAGAGGTCATAGCAAAACTAGCATCCCCAAGCTTAGGGTTTTGCATATTATTAGCACAATTTATATCAATAGAATTTATGCTATCATCATTGCAATCATGCTTCTTATTCAAAGATCCATCAGGAATCACTCCATAAGGTACTTTATCAAAAATTTCAGATTCACGAATTTCAAGCAAAACTCCATAAAGATAATCTAGTGCACAAAACTCACTAGCAATTGGTTCATTATAATTGGATCTCTTAAAAAGATTAGCAAGCGGATGAGGATCCATAGATCTTAGGTTCTCTGTTTAGTAATAAATAAACAACTATTCCAACCATACGAGCAAACAAGAAACGGGCAAAAAGAGGCAAATAGAGAAAGAGAGGGAGGATAGAGAGAGGGTGAATAAAACGGCAAGGATGAAGTAGGGGAGAGGAAAACGAGAGGCAAATGGCAAATAATGTAATGCGGGAGATAAGGGTATGTGATGGGTACTTGGTATATTGACTTTTGCGTAGACCTCCCCGGCAACAGTGCCAGAAATCCTTCTTGCTACCTCTTGAGCACTATGTTGGTTTTCCCCGAAGAGGAAGGGATGATGCATCAAAGTAGCGTAAGTATTTCCCTCCGTTTTTGAGAACCAAGGTATCAATCCAGTAGGAGGCTACGCGTGAGTCCCTCATACCTGCACAAAACAAATAAATCCTCGCAACCAACGCAAATAGGGGTTGTCAATCCCTACACGGCCACTTACGAGAGTGAGATCTGATAGATATGATAAGATAATGTTTTTGGTATTTTTGTGGTAAAGATGCAAAGTAAAATAAAAGCAAAGTAAAAAAGCAAAGGAAATAACTAAGTAGTAGGAGATTAATATGATGAAGATAGACCCGGGGGCCATAGGTTTCACTAGTGGCTTCTCTCGAGAGCATAAGTATTCTACGGTGGGTGAACAAATTACTGTTGAGCAATTGACAGAATTGAGCATAGTTATGAGAATATCTAGGTATGATCATGTATATAGGCATCACGCCCGAGACAAGTAGACCGACTCCTGCCTGCATCTACTACTATTACTCCACTCATCGACCGCTATCCAGCATGCATCTAGAGTATTAAGTTAATGAAAACAGAGTAACGCCTTAAGCAAGATGACATAATGTAGAGGGATAAACTCATGCAATATGATGAAAACCCCATCTTGTTATCCTCGATGGCAAAAATACAATACGTGCCTTGCTGCCCCTACTACCACTGGGAAAGGACACTGCAAGATTGAACCCAAAGCTAAGCACTTCTCCCATTGTAAGAAAGATCAATCTAGTAGGCCAAACCAAACTGGTAATTCGAAGAGACTTGCAAAGATAACCAATCATACATAAAAGAATTCAGAGAAGATTCAAATATTGTTCATAGATAGACTTGATCATAAACCCACAATTCATCAGTCTCAACAAACACACCGCAAAAGAAGATTACATCGAATAGATCTCCACAAGAGAGGGGGAGAACATTGTATTGAGATCAAAAAAGAGAGAAGAAGCCATCTAGCTACTAACTATGGACCCGTAGGTCTGAGGTGAACTACTCACACTTCATCGGAGGGGCTATGGTGTTGATGTAGAAGCCCTCCGTGATCGATGCTGTTGGAAATATGCCCTAGAGGCAATAATAAAAGCATTATTATTATATTTCCTTGTTCATGATAATTGTCTTTATTCATGCTATAATTGTGTTATCCGAAAATCGTAATACATGTGTGAATAATAGACACCAACATGTCCCTAGTAAGCCTCTAGTTGACTAGCTCGTTGATCAACAGATAGTCATGGTTTCCTGACTATGGACATTAGATGTCATTGATAACGAGATCACATCATTAGGAGAATGATGTGATGGACAAGACCCAATCCTAAACATAGCATAAGATTGTATAGTTCGTTTGCTAGAGTTTTCCAATGTCAAGTATCTTTTCCTTAGACCATGAGATCGTGTAACTCCCAGATACCGTAGGAGTGCTTTGGGTGTACCAAACGTCACAACGTAACTGGGTGACTATAAAGGTATACTACGGGTATCTCCGAAAGTGTCTATTGGGTTGACACGGATCAAGACTGGGATTTGTCACTCCGTATGACGGAGAGGTATCACTTGACCCACTCGGTAATGCATCATCATAATGAGCTCAAAGTGACCAAGTGTCTGGTCACGGGATCATGCATTACGGTACGAGTAAAGTGACTTGCCGGTAACGAGATTGCACGAGGTATTGGGATACCGACGATCGGATCTCGGGCAAGTAACATACCGATTGACAAAGGGAATTGTATACGGGGTTGCTTGAATCCTTGACATCGTGGTTCATCCGATGAGATCACCGAGGAGCATGTGGGAGCCAACATGGGTATCCAGATCCCGCTGTTGGTTATT
Source organism: Triticum urartu (assembly GCF_056163025.1). Lineage (NCBI taxonomy): Eukaryota > Viridiplantae > Streptophyta > Magnoliopsida > Poales > Poaceae > Triticum > Triticum urartu. Next base: position 415,711,500 of record NC_141877.1, on the reverse strand, counting down.
GATCGTAGAGCGATCTCGGTCATGTCTACATGTCTCCCGAACCCGTAGGGTCTACACACTTAAGGTTCGGTGACGCTAGGGTTGTAGGGATATGTATATGCAGTAACCCGAATGTTGTTCGGAGTCCCGGATGAGATCCCGGACGTCACGAGGGGTTCCGGAATGGTCCGTAGGTAAATAATTATATATATGAAGTGCTATTTCGGGCATCGGGACAAGTTTCGGGGTCACCGGTATTGTACCGGGACCACCGGAAGGGTCCCGGGGGTCCACCGGGTGGGGCCACATGGGCTGTAGGGGTGTGCGCCTTGGCCTGCATGGGCCAAGGGCACCAGCCCCAAGAGGCCCATGCGCCTAGGGATAAGGAAGGGAAGAGTCCCAAAGGGGGAAGGCACCTCCGAGGTGCCTTGGGGAGGAGGGATTCCTCCCTTGGCCGCCGCCCCCTAGGAGATTGGATCTCCTAGGGCCGGCGCCCCCCCTAGGCTCCCTATATATAGTGGGGGAAGGAGGGCCTCTCAATCCACGCCTTTGGTGCCTCCCTCTCCCTCTCCAACACATCCTCCTCCTCCATAGTGCTTGGCGAATCCCTGCCGGAGTACTGCAGCTCCATCACCACCACGCCGTCGTGCTGCTGCTGGAGCCATCTTCCTCAACCTCTCCTTCCCCCTTGCTGGATCAAGAAGGAGGAGACGTCACACTGACCGTACGTGTGTTGAACGCGGAGGTGCCGTCCGTTCGGTGCTAGGATCTCCGGTGATTTGGATCACGTCGAGTACGACTTCCTCATCCCCGTTCTTTGAACGCTTCCGCGCGTGATCTACAAAGGTATGTAGATGCAATCGAATCACTCGTTGCTAGATGAACTCCTAGATGGATCTTGGTGAAATTGTAGGAAATTTTTTGTTTTCTGCAACGTTCCCCAACAGTGGCATCATGAGCTAGGTCTATGCGTAGTTCTCTTGCACGAGTAGAACACAATTTGTTGTGGGCGTTGATGTTGTCAACTTTCTTGCTGCTAATAGTCTTATCTTGCTTCAACGGTATTGTGGGATGAAGCGGCCCGGACCAACCTTACACGTACGCTTACGTGAGACCGGTTCCACCGACTGACATGCACTAGTTGCATAAGGTGGCTGGCGGGTGTCTGTCTCTCCCACTTTAGTTGGCGCGGATTCGATGAAAAGGGTCCTTATGAAGGGTAAATAGAAGTTGACAGATCACGTTGTGGCTTTAACGTAGGTAAGAAAACGTTCTTGCTAGAACCCTATTTCATCCACGTAAAACTTGCAACAACAATTAGAGGACGTCTAACTTGTTTTTGCAGCAAGTGCTTTGTGATATGATATGGCCAAAGTTGTGATGAATGATGAATGATATATATGTGATGTATGAGATGTTCATGCTATTGTAATAGGAATCACGACTTGCATATCGATGAGTATGACAACCAGCAGGAGCCATAGGAGTTGTCTTTATTTTTTGTATGACCTGCGTGTCATTGAGAAACGCCATGTAAATTACTTTACTTTATTGCTAAATGCGTTAGCCATAGTAGTAGAAGTAATAGTTGGCGAGCAACTTCATGGAGACACGATGATGGAGATCATGATGATGGAGATCATGGTGTCATGCCGGTGACAAGATGATCATGGAGCCCCAAGATGGAGATCAAAGGAGCTATGTGATATTGGCCATATCATGTCACTATTATTATTTGATTGCATGTGATGTTTATCATGTTTTGCATCTTGTTTACTTAGAACGACGGTAGTAAATAAGATGATCCCTCATAATAATTTCAAGAAAGTGTTCCCCCTAACTGTGCACCATTGCGACAGTTTGTTGTTTCGAAGCACCACGTGATGATCGGGTGTGATAGATTCCAACGTTCAGATACAACAGGTGTAAGACAGATTTACACATGCAAACACTTAGGTTGACTCGATGAGCCTAGCATGTACAGACATGGCCTCGGAACACAGAAGACCGAAAGGTCGAGCATGAGTCGTATAGAAGATACGATCAACATGAAGATGTTCACCGATGTTGACTAGTCCGTCTCACGTGATGTTCGGACACGGCCTAGTTAACTCGGATCATGGTATACTTAGATTACAGGAGGGATGTCTATCTAAGTGGGAGTTCATTGAATAATTTGATTAGATGAACTTAATTATCATGAACTTAGTCTAAAGATTTTACAATATGTCTTGTAGATCAAATGGCCAACGTAGTCCTCAACTTCAACGCGTTCCTAGAGAAAACCAAGCTGAAAGACGATGGCAGCAACTACACGGACTGGGTCCGGAACCTGAGGATCATCCTCATAGCTGCCAAGAAAGATTATGTCCTACAAGCACCGCTGGGTGACGCACCTGTTCTCCCTACAGAACAAGACGTTATGAACGCTTGGCAGGCACATACCGATGACTACTCCCTCGTTCAGTGCGGCATGCTTTACAGCTTAGAGCCGGGGCTCCAAAAGCGTTTTGAGAGACACGGAGCATATGAGATGTTCGAAGAGCTGAAAATGGTTTTCCAAGCTCATGCCCGGGTCGAGAGATATCAAGTCTCCGACAAGTTCTTCAGCTGTAAGATGGAGGAAAACAGTTCTGTCAGTGAGCACATACTCACTATGTCTGGGTTACATAACCGCTTGACTCAGCTGGGAGTTAATCTCCCGGATGACGCGGTCATTGACAGAATCCTTCAGTCGCTTCCACCGAGCTACAAGAGCTTTGTGATGAACTTCAATATGCAGGGGATGGAAAAGACCATTCCTGAAGTATTTGCAATGCTGAAATCAGCAGAGGTAGAAGTCAAAAAGGAACATCAAGTGTTGATGGTGAATAAAACCACTAAGTTCGAGAAGGGCAAGGGTCAGAAAGCCTTCAAGAAGGACGGCAAGGGAGTTGCCGCGCCCGGCAAGCAAGCTGCCGGGAAGAAGCGAAAGAATGGACCCAAGCCCGAGACTGAGTGCTTTTATTGCAAGGAAAGTGGTCACTGGAAGCGGAACTGCCCCAAATACTTAGCGGACAAGAAGGCCGGCAAAACGAAAGGTATATGTGATATACATGTAATTGATGTGTACCTTACCAGTACTCGTAGTAGCTCCTGGGTATTTGATACCGGTGCAGTTGCTCACATTTGTAACTCAAAGCAGGAGCTGCGGAATAAGCGGAGACTGGCAAAGGACAAGGTGACGATGCGCGTCGGGAATGGTTCCAAGGTTGATGTGATCGCCGTCGGCACGCTACCTCTACATTTACCTACGGGATTAGTTTTGAACCTCAATAATTGTTATTTAGTGCCAAGTTTGAGCATGAACATTGTATCAGGATCTCGTATAATACGAGATGGCTACTCATTTAAATCCGAGAATAATGGTTGTTCTATTTATATGAGAGATATGTTTTATGGTCATGCTCCGATGGTGAATGGTTTATTCTTAATGAATCTCGAGCGTAATACTACACATGTTCATAGTGTGAGTACCAAAAGATGTAAGATTGATAATGATAGTACCACATACTTGTGGCACTGCCGCCTTGGTCACATAGGTGTCAAACGCATGAAGAAGCTCCATGCTGATGGACTTTTAGAGTCTCTTGATTACGAATCATTTGACACGTGCGAACCATGCCTCATGGGTAAAATGACCAAGACTCCGTTCTCAGGAACAATGGAGCGGGCAACCAACTTATTGGAAATCATACATACTGATGTGTGCGGACCAATGAGTGTTGAGGCTCGCGGTGGCTATCGTTATGTTCTCACCCTCACTGATGACTTGAGTAGATATGGGTATGTCTACTTAATGAAACACAAGTCTGAGACCTTTGAAAAGTTCAAGGAATTTCAGAGTGAGGTTGAGAATCAACGTGACAGGAAAATCAAGTTCCTGCAATCAGATCGTGGAGGAGAATACTTGAGTCACGAGTTTGGCACACACTTAAGAAAATGTGGAATAGTTTCACAACTCACGCCGCCTGGAACACCTCAGCCTAACGGTGTGTCCGAATGTCGTAATCGCACTCTATTGGATATGGTGCGATCTATGATGTCTCTTACCGATTTACCGCTATCTTTTTGGGGGTATGCTTTAGAGACTGGCGCATTCACTTTAAATAGGGCTCCGTCAAAATCCGTTGAGACGACACCGTATGAATTATGGTTTGGGAAGAAACCTAAGCTATCGTTTCTAAAAGTTTGGGGATGCGATGCTTATGTCAAGAAACTTCAACCTGAAAAGCTCGAACCCAAATCGGAAAAATGCGTCTTCATAGGATACCCTAAAGAAACTATTGGGTATACCTTCTACCTCAGATCCGAAGGCAAGATCTTTGTTGCTAAGAATGGGTCCTTTCTAGAGAAAGAGTTTCTCTCGAAAGAAGTAAGTGGGAGGAAAGTAGAACTTGATGAAGTATTACCTCTTGAATCGGAAAATGGCGCAGCTCAAGAAAATGTTCCTGAGGTGCCTGCACCGACTAGAGAGGAAGTTAATGATAATGATCAAGATACTTCTGATCAAGCTCCTACTGAAATTCGAAGGTCCACAAGGACACGTTCCGCACCAGAGTGGTACGGCAACCCTGTCTTGGAAATTATGTTGTTAGACAATGGTGAACCTTCGAACTATGAAGAAGCGATGGCGGGCCCGGATTCCGACAAATGGCTAGAAGCCATGAAATCCGAGATAGGATCCATGTATGAAAACGAAGTATGGACTTTGACTGACTTGCCCGTTGAGCGGCGAGCCATAGAAAATAAATGGATCTTTAAGAAGAAGACAGACGCGGATGGTAATGTGACCATCTATAAAGCTCGCCTTGTCGCTAAGGGTTATCGACAAGTTCAAGGGGTTGACTACGATGAGACTTTCTCACCGGTAGCGAAGCTAAAGTCCGTCCGAATCATGTTAGCAATTGCCGCATTCTATGATTATGAGATATGGCAAATGGACGTCAAAACGGCATTCCTTAATGGTTTCCTTAAGGAAGAATTGTATATGATGCAGCCGGAAGGTTTTGTCGATCCTAAGAATGCTAACAAGGTGTGCAATCTCCAACGCTCGATTTATGGGCTGGTGCAAGCATCTCGGAGTTGGAACATTCGCTTTGATGAGATGATCAAAGCGTTTGGGTTTACACAGACTTATGGAGAAGCCTGCGTTTACAAGAAAGTGAGTGGGAGCTCTGTAGCATTTCTCATATTATATGTAGATGACATACTTTTGATGGGAAATGATATAGAACTCTTGGACAGCATTAAGGCCTACTTGAATAAGAGTTTTTCAATGAAGGACCTTGGAGAAGCTGCTTATATATTAGGCATCAAGATCTATAGAGACAGATCAAGACGCCTCATAGGTCTTTCACAAAGCACATACCTTGATAAGATATTGAAGAAGTTCAATATGGATCAGTCTAAGAAGGGGTTCTTGCCTGTGTTGCAAGGTGTGAAATTGAGCTCAGCTCAATGTCCGACCACGGCAGAAGATATAGAAGAGATGAGTGTCATCCCCTATGCCTCAGCCATAGGTTCTATTATGTATGCCATGCTGTGTACCAGACCTGATGTAAACCTTGTCGTAAGTTTGGTAGGTAGGTACCAAAGTAATCCCGGCAAGGAACACTGGACAGCGGTCAAGAATATCCTGAAGTACCTGAAAAGGACTAAGGAAATGTTTCTCGTCTATGGAGGTGACGAAGAGCTCGTCGTAAAGGGTTACGTCGACGCTAGCTTCGACACAGATCCGGATGACTCAAAGTCACAAACCGGATACGTGTATATTTTGAATGGTGGGGCAGTAAGCTGGTGCATTTGCAAGCAGAGCGTCGTGGCGGGATCTACATGTGAAGCGGAGTACATGGCAGCCTCGGAGGCAGCGCATGAAGCAATTTGGGTGAAGGAGTTCATCACCGACCTAGGAGTCATACCCAATGCGTCAGGGCCAATCAAACTCTTCTGTGACAACACTGGAGCTATTGCACTTGCCAAGGAGCCCAGGTTTCACAAGAAGACAAGGCACATCAAGCGTCGCTTCAACTCCATTCGTGAAAATGTTTAAGATGGAGACATAGATATTTGTAAAGTACATACGGACCTGAATATAGCAGATCCGTTGACTAAACCTCTCCCTAGAGCAAAACATGATCAACAACAGAATTCCATGGGTGTTCGATTCATCACAATGTAACTAGATTATTGACTCTAGTGCAAGTGGGAGACTGTTGGAAATATGCCCTAGAGGCAATAATAAAAGCATTATTATTATATTTCCTTGTTCATGATAATTGTCTTTATTCATGCTATAATTGTGTTATCCGGAAATCGTAATACATGTGTGAATAATAGACACCAACATGTCCCTAGTAAGCCTCTAGTTGACTAGCTCGTTGATCAACAGATAGTCATGGTTTCCTGACTATGGACATTAGATGTCATTGATAACGAGATCACATCATTAGGAGAATGATGTGATGGACAAGACCCAATCCTAAACATAGCATAAGATCGTATAGTTCGTTTGCTAGAGTTTTCCAATGTCAAGTATCTTTTCCTTAGACCATGAGATCGTGTAAATCCCAGATACCGTAGGAGTGCTTTGGGTGTACCAAACGTCACAACGTAACTGGGTGACTATAAAGGTATACTACGGGTATCTCCGAAAGTGTCTATTGGGTTGACACGGATCAAGACTGGGATTTGTCACTCCGTATGACGGAGAGGTATCACTGGGCCCACTCGGTAATGCATCATCATAATGAGCTCAAAGTGACCAAGTGTCTGGTCACGGGATCATGCATTACGGTACGAGTAAAGTGACTTGCCGGTAACGAGATTGAATGAGGTATTGGGATACCGACGATCGGATCTCGGGCAAGTAACATACCGATTGACAAAGGGAATTGTATACGGGGTTGCTTGAATCCTCGACATCGTGGTTCATCCGATGAGATCATCGAGGAGCATGTGGGAGCCAACATGGGTATCCAGATCCCGCTGTTGGTTATTGACCGGAGAGCGATCTCGGTCATGTCTACATGTCTCCCGAACCCGTAGGGTCTACACACTTAAGGTTCGGTGACGCTAGGGTTGTAGGGATATGTATATGCAGTAACCCGAATGTTGTTCGGAGTCCTGGATGAGATCCCGGACGTCACGAGGAGTTCCGGAATGGTCCGGAGGTAAAGAATTATATATAGGAAGTGCTATTTCGGGCATCGGGACAAGTTTCGGGGTCACCGGTATTGTACCGGGACCACCGGAAGGGTCCCGGGGGTCCACCGGGTGGGGCCACCTATCCCGGGGGGCCACATGGGCTGTAGGGGTGTGCGCCTTGGCCTGCATGGGCCAAGGGCACCAGCCCCAATAGGCCCATGCGCCTAGGGATAAGGAAGGGAAGAGTCCCAAAGGGGGAAGGCACCTCCGAGGTGCCTTGGGGAGGAGGGATTCCTCCCTTGGCCGCCGCCCCCTAGGAGATTGGATCTTCTAGGGCCGGCGCCCCCCCTAGGCTCCCTATATATAGTGGGGGAAGGAGGGCCTCTCAATCCACGCCTTTGGTGCCTCCCTCTCCCTCTCCAACACATCCTCCTCCTCCATAGTGCTTGGCGAAGCCCTGCCGGAGTACTGCAGCTCCATCACCACCACGCCGTCGTGCTGCTGCTGGAGCCATCTTCCTCAACCTCTCCTTCCCCCTTGCTGGATCAAGAAGGAGGAGACGTCGCGCTGACCGTACATGTGTTGAACGCGGAGGTGCCGTCCGTTCGGTGCTAGGATCTCCGGTGATTTGGATCACGTCGAGTACGACTTCCTCATCCCCGTTCTTTGAACGCTTCCGCGCGTGATCTACAAAGGTATGTAGATGCAATGCAATCACTCGTTGCTAGATGAACTCCTAGATGGATCTTGGTGAAACCGTAGGAAATTTTTTGTTTTCTGCAATGTTCCCCAACAGATGCCCCCTCCGGCGGAGCTCCGGAACAGGCCCCAAGATGGGATCTCGTAGATACAAAAAGTTGCGGCGGTGGAATTAGGGTTTTGGCTCCGTATCTAATCGTTTGGGGGTACGTAGGTATATATAGGAGGAACGAGTACATCAGGGGAGCAACAGGGGGGCCACGAGGGTGGAGGGCGCACCTGGGGGGGTAGGCGCGCCCCCAAGATGGGATCTCATGGATACACAAAGTTATGGTGGTGGAATTAGGGTTTTGGCTCCGTATCTGATCGTTTGGGGGTACGTAGGTATATATAGGAGGAAGGAGTACGTCGGTGGAGCAATACGGGGCCCACGAGGGTGGAGGGCGCGCCTGGGAGGGTAGGCATGCCCGCTACCTCGTGGCCTCCTCTTTTGTGTCTTGACGTAGGGTCCAAGTCTCCCGGGTCTTGTTCGTTGAGAAAATCACGTTCCCGAAGGTTTCATTCCGTTTGGACTCCGTTTGATATTCCTTTTCTTCGAAACCCTAAAACAGGCAAAAAAATAGCAATTCTGGGCTGGGCCTCCAGTTAATAGGTTAGTCCCAAAAATAATATAAAAGTGGATAATAAAGCCCAATAATGTCCAAAACAGTAGATAATATAGCATGGAGCAATCAAAAATTATAGATACGTTGGAGACGTATCAAAAGGGTCCACGAAGAAGCAACCTTGTCTATCCCACCATGGCCATCGCCCACAAAGGCCTTGCCTCACTAAGGTAGATCTTCACGAAGTAGGCGATCTCCTTGCCCGTACAAACTCCTTGGTTCAATTCCACAATCTTGATGGAGGCTCCCAAGTGACACCTAACCAATCTAGGAGATACCACTCTCCAAGAGGTAACAAATGGTGTGTTGATGATGAACTCCTTGCTCTTGTGCTTCAAATGATAGTCTCCCCAACACTCAACTCTCTCTCATAGGATAGGATTTGGTGGAAAGATGATTTGAGTGGAAAGCAACTTGGGGAAGGCTAGAGATCAAGATTTATGTGGTTGGAATGAAGTATCTTGACCTCAACACAAGTGTAGGTGGTTCTCTCTTTGAAAATGTATGTTGGAAGTGTAGGAATGTTCTGATGGCTCTCTCCACGAATGAAGAGTGGGTGGAGGGATATATATAACCTCCACACAAAATCTAACTGTTACACACAAATCACCAAACTCGGTGGGACCGAATCATACAACTTGGTCAGACCGATTTAGTTCATAATGTGACCGTTAGGGTTTTCGGTGGGACCGACATGTCAACTCGGTGGGACTAATATCATTAGGGTTAGGGCATAACCTAATATTGATGAGACCGATTACACAAACTCGGTGAGACCGATTTTGGTAATAGACTAACCAGAGAGTTGGTCATGCAATATCGGTGGGACCGATTCGCTCTCTTGGTAGGACCAAAACGTTACGAAAGGGAAACAGAGAGTTTGCATTGCAATCTCGGTGGGACCGATCGCTCATCTCGGTTGGACCGAAATGTTATGAAGGGGAACAAAGAGATTACAATCCCATCTCGGTGAGACCGAGATCCCTATCGGTAGGACCGAAAAGACTAGGGTTTGTGGCAGTGGCTATGTCAATTGAACTCGGTGGCACCAGATAGATCAAAACGGTGGGGCCGAGTTTGACTTTTGGTTTGGGATATATTTGGATATGAGAAAGTGGTTGAGGGTTGTGGACCATATCACTAAGCACTTTGAGCAAGAACCTCATTAAGCAACACCTCACCCCCTCTTAATAGTATTGGCTTTTCCTATGGACTCAATGTGATCTTGGATCACTAAAAATGAAATGTAGAGTCTTGTGCTTTGAGCTTGAGCCAATCCTTTTGTCCTTCGCATTTTGAGGGGCCCACTTTCTAATCCATGCCATGCCAATCATTGAGCTTTTCCTGAAATATTTATCTTCAAGTAGCATTAGCTCAATGAGCTATATGTTGTTAGGAATTACCAAAACCACCCAGGGATAGTTGCACTTTCAATATCCCCCTTTTTGGTAATTGATGACAACATATATATCAAAGCTTTGACAAATGATTATAAGATTGAAAAACATCGTCGCTTAAGAAGTATGTGATAAGCAAGAGCTCCCCCTAAATTTGTGCATTATTTAAAATTTGCTTTTGAATGCAAATGCATAATCGATTAGGATCATGGGTTACTCTTCCATGTCACATACATCTTGGTGGAGCACTCAAAATAATAGAAATTAAAAGCATGCACTCATCACCAAGCAAGTGAATGATCATATATGGAATATAAAGGATAGCATCATTCAACCAAACATTAAAGTAGCATATGATCAACCACATGATCATATAAGTATCTCACAAGGACATAAAGTATCTCACACAAGCACACAATAAAGTAGTTCAACCAAAATAGCAAGAGAGGCAAAAAGCAAGACACTCTCTCTCTCGAAGCCTATGATCTATACATATTTCTCCCCCTTTGGTAATAAGTTACCAAAAAGTTTGAAAATGCATAGTGTTATACGTCTCTCAGGCTTGGTCTTCGGGAAGTGGTGTAGATAGAACTCCAAGGACAAAGGCTTCCGATGAAGTAGTTGGAGCTGATGGAATGGGTGCTAGAGGTGGAACTGGAGTTGTAGCTGCTGATGCTGACACTGAAGCTCTAGCATCTAAGACTGGCACTGCAATAGACCTTGGACCTCGTGGCACACGCTTAAAAGCATCAGTGGTTGCTTTTCCTCTCCTCTCCTCTGCTTCCTCCTGAAGCTGCTCAACTACAGTCTGAATCTCAGTCACCTTTACATCAAGATCATAGAATTTTGTTTCCACAATCCTCTCCAGGCTCTCCTGATTCTGAGTCAGGGTGGCCAAGCCCTTCTCAATCCTCGGTGTAGCTTGAATTAGATAGCCTAACTGATCTTGCTTGCTCTTCGGGGAGACTCGAGATGCCTATTCAACACTTGGCATCTGGGCAGCTTTCTCAGCCTTTTCCTTGGCTCTCTTCTCCTGGGCTTGAGCTGATGATGGTTCTTCCTCATTCATCACTACTGTGTTGTCTTCAAATTCAGGATGTAGAGGTAGATGTTCCTTGTCCAGCAAGTAAGTCCATGTGCCAATCTTAGAGTTGATGAGCTCCTGAATGTGTGGGGGCATACCCACAACTCCTCTTTTGATCAGCAGCAGTCCTTTTGATCGTTTCTACAATCAAGCTCATAACTTTGAATTTTTGGGGAACATCAAAAATTTGCAGCATGTTGATGGAGTGTCCTCTTATCATCTTGTGATCTCCTGACTTGGGTAGCAATGTGTGCCTTAAGATCCAGTTGATTGTAGGCAAACCAGACAACAAGAAATGCACAGATCCAAGCTTGTGAGTTTCTAAAGCCTTATCAGGGATCTCCTTGTACATGTTTGCCATTGAGTTGTGGTCTTTCTTCTTGGTGGCATACACATCCAAGTCATCTTCATGTTCCTCTGGGGCATTGTTTAGCTTGGCCCGCTCATCAACTGTGGACTGGTACCTAGTACCCTTAGACATCCAAACTATCCTCCCATCTGGATAGAAGTGGGTAGTGGAGTAGAACTGCATAATCAACTCATCATTCCATTTGGTGAGCTTTTGTCCAACGAATTCATCTACTCCACAAGCCTTAAAGCTGTCATACACTCCAGGGAAGTGATCTTCATTTTCCTGGATGAACTCCCAGTCCACCCATTTCATGTCACACACTATGGGCTTCTTGTCAAGCAGAATAATCTCATAGAAATCTTGTTTGTTCCTTTGTATGGAACATGTAGTCAATTGCAGTCCTCCTCCTAACAACATAGGGATCAGATTGTCTCCACAACCTCAGTCCTGCATCTTTCCTGATGTGCATGTCCTCAGCGACTGGGTGAGCATCATTGTGGTTAGGAATTTTGGGCTTCAACTTCCTCAAAACAAGAGAATCATCATCATCTTCTTCTTCTTCTTCTTCTTCAGCGTGCGTCACTGGGGCCTTGTTCTTATCCTCAGCATGTATACTCCTAGTGTTCCTCTTGGGTTTTAGGGGTTTTTGAGCAGTAGACTTGGGCTTAGATGGAGCAGCCCCTGACTTGATTGCATCTCCCATAAGCTTCTGAGCCTTAGGAGCTGGTGCAGCATCCTCTTCTGTTGGGAGACGTAGTAATTTCAAAATTTTCCTACGCACACGCAAGATCATGGTGATGCATAGCAACGAGAGGGGAGAGTGTTGTCTACGTACCCTCGTAGACCGGAAGCGGAAGCGTTAGCACAACGCGGTTGATGTAGTCGTACGTCTTCACGGCCCGACCGATCAAGCACCGAAACTATGGCACCTCCGAGTTCTAGCACACGTTCAGCTCGATGACGATCCCCGGACTCCGATTCAGCAAAGTGTCGGGGATGAGTTTTGTCAGCACGATGGCGTGGTGATGATCTTGATGTTTTACCGTCGCAGGGCTTCGCCTAAGCACCGCTACAATATTATCGAGGATTATGGTGGAGGGGGGCACCGCACACGGCTAAGAGATCAATGATCAATTGTTGTGTCTATGGGGTGCCCCCTTGCCCCCGTATATAAAGGAGTGGAGGAGGGGGCCGGCCAAGGAGGGTGGCGCGCCCTAGGGGGGAGTCCAACTCCCATCGGGAGTAGGACTCCCCCTTTTCCTATTAGGAGTAGGAGAGGGAAGGAAGAGGAAGGAGGGAGGGAGGAAAGGGGGGGCCGGCCCCCTTCCCAATTCGGATTGGGCTTGGGGGGGCGCGCCCCCTCCCTTGCTCCTTTCCCCTCCTTTCCACTAAGGCCCAATAAGGCCCATATACCTCCCAGGGGGTTCCGATAACCTCCCGGTGATCTGGTATTGTCCCAATCTCACCCGGAACCTTTCCGGTGTCCAAATATAGTCGTCCAATATATCGATCTTTATGTCTCGGCCATTTCGAGACTCCTCGTCAAGTCCGTGATCACATCCGGGACTCCGAACAACCTTCAGTACATCAAAATATATAAACTCATAATGAAACTGTCATCATAACGTTAAGCGTGCGGACCCTACGGGTTCGAGAACAATGTAGACATGACCGAGACACGTCTCCGGTCAATAACCAATAGCGGAACCTGGATGCTCATATTGGCTCCTACATATTCTATGAAGATCTTTATCGGTCAGACCGCATAACAACATACGTTTGTTCCCTTTGTCATCGGTATGTTCCTTGCCCGAGATTCGATCGTTGGTATCTCAATACCTAGTTCAATCTCGTTATCGGCAAGTCTCTTTACTCGTTCTGCAATACATCGTCTTGCAACTAAATTATTAGTTGCATTGCTTGCAAGGCTTAAGTGATGTGCATTACTGAGAGGACCCAGAGATACCTCTCTGACAATCGGAGTGACAAATCCTAATCTCGAAATACGCCAACCCAACATGTACCTTTGGAGACACCTGTAGATGTTGGAAATATGCCCTAGAGGCAATAATAAATTGGTTATTATTATATTTCCTTGTTCATGATAATCGTTTATTATCCATGCTAGAATTGTATTGATAGGAAACTCAGATACATGTGTGGATACATAAACAACACCATGTCCCTAGTAAGCCTCTACTTGACTAGCTCGTTGATCAATAGATGGTTACAGTTTCCTGACCATGGACATCGGATGTCGTTGATAACGGGATCCCATCATTAGGAGAATGATGTAATGGACAAGACTCAATCCTAAGCCTAGCACAAAGATCATGTAGTTCGTATGCTAAAGCTTTTCTAATGTCAAGTATCATTTCCTTAGACCATGAGATTGTGCAACTCCCAGATACCGTAGGAGTGCTTTGGGTGTGCCAAACGTCACAACGTAACTGGGTGGCTATAAAGTTTCACTACAGGTATCTCCGAAAGTGTCTGTTGGGTTGGCACGAATCAAGACTGGGATTTGTCACTCCGTGTAAACAGAGAGGTATCTCTGGGCCCACTCGGTAGGACATCATCATAATGTGCACAATGTGACCAAGGAGTTGATCACGGGATGATGTGTTACGGAACGAGTAAAGAGACTTGCCGGTAATGAGATTGAACAAGGTATCGGGATACCGACAATCGAATCTCGGGCAAGTACAATACCGCTGGACAAAGGGAATTGAATACGGGATTGATTGAGTCCTCGACATCGTGGTTCATCCGATGATATCATCGTGGAACATGTGGGAGCCAACATGGGTATCCAGATCCCGCTGTTGGTTATTGACCGGAGAGTTGTCTCGGTCATGTCTGCATGGTTCCCGAACCCGTAGGGTCTACACACTTAAGGTTCGATGACGCTAGGGTTATTAGGAAGACTTGTATGTGATTATTGAATGTTGTTCGGAGTCCCGGATGAGATCCCGGACGTCACAAGGAGTTCCGGAATGGTCCGGAGGTAAAGATTTATATATGGAAAGTTGTTGTTCGGGTTCCGGGAAAAGTTCGGTTTTTTTCGATATTGTACCGGGAAGCTTCCGGAAGGTTCCGGAGGATTCTGGAGGGGTCCGGAGGTCCGGAAAATGTTCCACCACGTCCAATATAGCAGCATGGGCTGTAGGGGGGCGCCCTAACCTTAATGGGCCAAGGGCACCAGCCCCCCCCCCCAAGGCCCATGCGCATGCGAGAGGGGAAACCCTAAGGGGGAGGGCCTCCACTTGACTTGGGAGGCACTCCTCCCCCCCTTGGCCGCCGCCCCCAACCCTAGATGGGATCTATGGGGGCCGGCCCCCTCTCTCCCCACCTATAAATAGTGGAGGGGTGGGAGGGCGGCCACACCCTTGAACCTGGCGCAGCCCCTCCCCTCCAATACCTCTCCTCCTCCGCGTGAGCTTGGCGAAGCCCTGCCGGAGATATGCCACTCCATCACCACCACGCCGTCGTGCTGCTGTTGGACTCTCTTCCTCAACCTCTCCCTCCTTCTTGCTGGATCAAGGCGTGGGAGACGTCTCCGTTCCGTACGTGTGTTGAACGCGGAGGTGCCGTCCGTTCGGCGCTAGGATCATCGGTGATTTGGATCACGACGAGTACGACTCCATCAACCCCGTTCACTTGAACGCTTCCGCTTAGCGATCTACAAGGGTATGTAGATGCACTCTCCTTCCCCTCGTTGCTAGATTACTCCATAGATTGATCTTGGTGATGCGTAGAAAATTTTAAATTTCTGCTACGATCCCCAATAGTGGCATCATGAGCTAGGTCTATGCGTAGTTTCTATGCACGAGTAGAACACAAAGCAGTTGTGGGCGTCGATATTGTCAATTTACTTGCCGTTACTAGTCTTATCTTGATTCGGTGGCATCATGGGATGAAGCGGCCCGGACCGACCTTACACGTACTCTTACGTGAGATTGGTTCCACCGACTGACATGCACTAGTTGCATAAGGTGGCTAGCGGGTGTCTGTCTCTCCCACTTTAGTCGGATTGGATTCGATGAAAAGGGTCCTTATGAAGGGCAAATAGAAATTGGCATATCGCGTTGTGGTTTTGGTGTAGGTAAGAAACGTTCTTGCTAGAAACCTATAGCAGCCACGTAAAAACTTGCAACAACAAGTAGAGGACGTCTAACTTGTTTTTGCAGCATGTGTCGTGTGATGTGATATGGCCAAAAGGATGTGATGAATGATATATGTGATGTATGCGATTGATCATGTTCTTGTAATAGGAATCACGACTTGCATGTCAATGAGTATGACAACCGGCAGGAGCCATAGGAGTTGTCTTAATTTATTTATGACCTGCGTGTCAACATAAACGTCATGTAATTACTTTACTTTATTGCTAAAGCGTTAGCCATAGTAGTAGAAGTAATAGATGATGAGACAACTTCAAGAAGACACGATGATGGAGATCATGATGATGGAGATCATGGTGTCATGCCGGTGACAACGATGATCATGGAGCCCCGAAGATGGAAATCAAAAGGAGAAAAATGATATTGGCCATATCATGTCACTATTTGATTGCATGTGATGTTTATCATGTTTTACATCTTATTTGCTTAGAACGACGGTAGCTTAAATAAGATGATCCCTCACTAAAATTTCAAGAAAAGTGTTCCCCCTAACTATGCACCGTTGCGAAGGTTCGTTGTTTCGAAGCACCACGTGATGATCGGGTGTGATAGATTCTAACGTTCGAATACAACGGGTGTTGACGAGCCTAGCATGTACAGACATGGCCTCAGAACACATGCGAAACACTTAGGTTGACTTCACGAGCCTAGCATGTACAGACATGGCCTCGGAACACGGAAGACCGAAAGGTCGAACATGAGTCGTATAGAAGATATGATCAACATGAGATGTTCACCGTTGATGACTAGTCTGTCTCACGTGATGGTCGGACATGGCCTAGTCGATTCGGATCATGTTTCACTTAGATGACTAGAGGGATGTCTATCTGAGTGGGAGTTCATTAAATAATTTGATTAGATGAACTCAATTATCATGAACATAGTCTAAATTGTCTTTGCAAATATGTTGTAGATGAATAGCTCACGTTGTAGCTCCCTGTTTCAATACGTTCCTAGAGAAAGACTAAGTTGAAAGATATTGTAAGCAATGATGCGGACTAGGTCCGTAGTCCGAGGAGTGTCCTCACTGCTACATAGAAGGCTTACGTCCTTGATGCACCGCTCGATGTGCAAACCCCTACAACATCGTCTGTGGATGTTGTGAACACCTAACAGGCACATCCTGATGACTACTTGATAGTTTAGCGCACCATACTTTACGGCTTAGAATCAGGATTCCAATGATGTTTTGAACGCCATAGAACATATGAGATGTTCCAAGAGCTGAAATTGGGATTTCAGGCTCATGCCCGTGTTGAGAGGTGTGAGACCTCTAACAAGTTCTTTTGCCAACAAGATGGAGCAGAATAGCTCAGCTAGTGAGCATGTGCTCAGAATGTCTGGATGCTATAATCACTTAAATCAAGTGGGAGTTAAACTTCCAGATAAGATAGTGATTGATAGAGTTCTCTAGACACTATCACTAAGCTACTAGATCTTCGTGATGAATTATGACATGCAAGGGATGGAGTTGATCCCGGAGCTGTTCGCGGTGCTTAAGACCGCAAAAGGTAGAAATCAAGAAGGAGCATCAAGTGTTGATGGTTTAACAAGACCACTGGTTTCAAGAAGGGAAACTTCATGGATGGCAAACTAGTTGCTGCTCCAGTGAAGGAACCCAAGGTTGAACCCAAACCCGAGACTAAGTGCTTCTATTGTAAGGGGAACGGTCATTGGTAGCGGAATTACCCCAAATGCATGGTAGATAAGAAGGCTGGCAACTTCAAAGTATATACGTGTTATTAATGTGTACCTCACTAGTACTCTTGGTAGCACTTGGGTATTGGATACCGGTTCAGTTGCTATTATTGGTGACTTGAAGCAAAAGCTACGGACTAAACGGAGACTGGCTAAGGGCGAGGTGACGATGTGTGTTGGAAGTGTTTCCAAAGTTGATGAGATCACCATCGCACACTCCATCTGCCTTCGGGATTAGTATTGAACCTAGATAAATGTTATCAGGTGTCTACGTTGAGCATGAATATGATTAGATCATGTTCATTGCAATACGGTTATTCATTTAAGTTAGGGAATAATGGTTATTCTGATTACATGAATAATACTTTCATGGTCATTTCCTTAGACCATGAGATTGTGCAACTCCCAGATACGGTAGGAGTGCTTTGGGTGTGCCAAACGTCACAACGTAACTGGGTGGCTATAAAGTTTCACTACAGGTATCTCCAAAAGTGTCTGTTGGGTTGGCACGAATCGAGACTGGGATTTGTCACTCCGTGTAAACGGAGAGGTATCTTTGGGCCCACTCGGTAGGACATCATCATAATGTGCACAATGTGACCAAGGAGTTGATCACGAGATGATGTGTTACGGAACGAGTAAAGAGACTTGCTGGTAACGAGATTGAACAAGGTATCGGGATACCGACAATCGAATCTCGGGCAAGTACAATACCGCTGGACAAAGGGAATTGAATACGGGATTGATTGAGTCCTCGACATCGTGGTTCATCCGATGATATCATCATGGAACATGTGGGAGCCAACATGGGTATCCAGATCCCGCTGTCGGTTATTGGCCGGAGAGTTGTCTCGGTCATGTCTGCATGGTTCCCGAACCCGTAGGGTCTACACACTTAAGGTTCGATGATGCTAGGGTTTTTAGGAAGACTTGTATGTGATTACCGAATGTTGTTCGGAGTCCCGGATGAGATCCCGGACGTCACGAGGAGTTCCGGAATAGTCCAGAGGTAAAGATTTATATATGGAAAGTTGTTGTTCGGGTTCCGGGAAAAGTTCGGTTTTTTCCGGTATTGTACCGGGAAGCTTCCGGAAGGTTCCGGAGGATTCCGGAGGGGTCCGGAGGTCCGAAAAATGTTCCACCACGTCCAATATAGCAGCATGGGCTGTAGGGGGGGCGCCCTAACCTTAATGGGCCAAGGGCACCAGCCCCCCCAAGGCCTATGCGCATGGGAGAGGGGAAACCCTAAGGGGGAGGGCCTCCACTTGACTTGGGAGGCACTCCTCCCCCCCCTTGGCCGCCGCCCCCAACCCTAGATGGGATCTAGGGGGGCCGGCCCCCTCTCTCCCCACCTATAAATAGTGGAGGGGTGGGAGGGTGCCCACACCCTTGAACCTGGCGCAGCCCCTCCCCTCCAATACCTCTCCTCCTCCGCGTGAGCTTGGCGAAGCCCTGCCGGAGATATGCCACTCCATCACCACCACGCCGTCGTGCTGCTGTTGGACTCTCTTCCTCAACCTCTCCCTCCTTCTTGCTGGATCAAGGCGTGGGAGACGTCTCCGTTCCGTACGTGTGTTGAACGCGGAGGTGCCGTCCGTTCGGCGCTAGGATCATCGGTGATTTGGATCACGACGAGTACGACTCCATCAACCCCGTTCACTTGA
Organism: Triticum urartu; assembly: GCF_056163025.1. Taxonomy (NCBI): domain Eukaryota; kingdom Viridiplantae; phylum Streptophyta; class Magnoliopsida; order Poales; family Poaceae; genus Triticum; species Triticum urartu. Next base: position 415,692,593 of record NC_141877.1, on the reverse strand, counting down.
ACGCTTCCGCTTAGCGATCTACAAGGGTATGTAGATGCACTCTCCTTCCCCTCGTTGCTAGATTACTCCATAGATTGATCTTGGTGATGCGTAGAAAATTTTAAATTTCTGCTACGATCCCCAATAGTGGCATCATGAGCTAGGTCTATGCGTAGTTTCAATGCACGAGTAGAACACAAAGCAATTGTGGGCGTCGATATTGTCAATTTACTTGTCGTTACTAGTCTTATCTTGATTCGGCGGCATCGTGGGATGAAGCGGCCCGGACCGACCTTACACGTACTCTTACGTGAGATTGGTTCCACCGAATGACATGCACTAGTTGCATAAGGTGGCTAGCGGGTGTCTGTCTCTCCCACTTTAGTCGGATTGGATTCGATGAAAAGGGTCCTTATGAAGGGTAAATAGAAATTAGCATATCACGTTGTGGTTTTGGTGTAGGTAAGAAACGTTCTTGCTAGAAACCTATAGCAGCCACGTAAAAACTTGCAACAACAAGTAGAGGACGTCTAACTTGTTTTTGCAGCATGTGCCGTGTGATGTGATATGGCCAAAAGGATGTGATGAATGATATATGTGATGTATGCGATTGATCATGTTCTTGTAATAGGAATCACGACTTGCATGTCAATGAGTATGACAACCGGCAGGAGCCATAGGAGTTGTCTTAATTTATTTATGACCTGCGTGTCAACATAAACATCATGTAATTACTTTACTTTATTGCTAAAGCGTTAGCCATAGTAGTAGAAGTAATAGATGATGAGACAACTTCAAGAAGACACGATGATGGAGATCATGATGATGGAGATCATGGTGTCATGCCGGTGACAACGATGATCATGGAGCCCCGAAGATGGAAATCAAAAGGAGCAAAATGATATTGGCCATATCATGTCACTATTTGATTGCATGTGATGTTTATCATGTTTTACATCTTATTTGCTTAGAACGACGGTAGCTTAAATAAGATGATCCATCACTAAAATTTCAAGAAAAGTGTTCCCCCTAACTATGCACCGTTGCGAAGGTTCGTTGTTTCGAAGCACCACGTGATGATCGGGTGTGATAGATTCTAACGTTCGAATACAACGGGTGTTGACGAGCCTAGCATGTACAGACATGGCCTCGGAACACATGTGAAACACTTAGGTTGACTTGACGAGCCTAGCATGTACAGACATGGCCTCGGAACACGGAAGACCGAAAGGTCGAACATGAGTCGTATAGAAGATACGATCAACATGAGATGTTCACCGTTGATGACTAGTCTGTCTCACGTGATGGTCGGACATGGCCTAGTCGATTTGGATCATGTTTCACTTAGATGACTAGAGGGATGTCTATCTGAGTGGGAGTTCATTAAATAATTTGATTAGATGAACTCAATTATCATGAACATAGTCTAAATTGTCTTTGCAAATATGTTGTAGATGAATAGTTCACGTTGTAGCTCCCTGTTTCAATACGTTCCTAGAGAAAGACTAAGTTGAAAGATATTGTAAGCAATGATGCGGACTAGGTCCGTAGTCCGAGGAGTGTCCTCACTGCTACACAGAAGGCTTACGTCCTTGATGCACCGCTCGATGTGCAAACCCCTACAACATCGTCTGTGGATGTTGTGAACACCTAACAGACACATCCTGATGACTACTTGATAGTTTAGTGCACCATACTTTACGGCTTAGAATCGGGATTCCAATGATGTTTTGAACGCCATAGAACATATGAGATGTTACAAGAGCTGAAATTGGGATTTCAGGCTCATGCCCGTGTTGAGAGGTGTGAGACCTCTAACAAGTTCTTTTGCCAACAAGATGGAGCAGAATAGCTCAGCTAGTGAGCATGTGCTCAGAATGTCTGGGTGCTACAATCACTTAAATCAAGTGGGAGTTAAACTTCCAGATAAGATAGTGATTGATAGAGTTCTCTAGACACTATCACTAAGCTACTAGATCTTCGTGATGAATTATGACATGCAAGGGATGGAGTTGATCCCGGAGCTGTTCGCGGTGCTTAAGACCGCAAAAGGTAGAAATCAGGAAGGAGCATCAAGTGTTGATGGTTTAACAAGACCACTGGTTTCAAGAAGGGAAACGTCATGGATGGAAAACTAGTTGCCGCTCCAGTGAAGGAACCCAAGGTTGAACCCAAACCCGAGACTAAGTGCTTCTATTGTAAGGGGAACGGTCATTGGTAGCGGAATTACCCCAAATGCATGGTAGATAAGAAGGCTGGCAACTTCCAAGTATATACGTGTTATTAATGTATACCTCACTAGTACTCCTGGTAGCACCTGGGTATTGGATACCGGTTCAGTTGCTATTATTGGTGACTTGAAGCAAAAGCTACGGACTAAACGGAGACTGGCTAAGGGCGAGGTGACGATGTGTGTTGGAAGTGTTTCCAAAGTTGATGAGATCACCATCGCACACTCCATCTGCCTTCGGGATTAGTATTGAACCTAGATAAATGTTATCAGGTGTCTACGTTGAGCATGAATATGATTAGATCATGTTCATTGCAATACGGTTATTCATTTAAGTTAGGGAATAATGGTTATTCTGATTACATGAATAATACCTTTCATGGTCATGCATCCTATGTGAATGGTTCATTGAATCTCGGTCGTGGTAATACACATGTTCACGCCAAAAGATGTAGAGTTAATAATGATAGTACCACTTTCTCATCGCACTGCCGCTTAGGTCATATTGGCGTAAGATGCATGAAGAAACTCCATGTCGATGGATGTTTGGAGTCACTTGATTTTGAATCACTTGACACATGTGAGCCATGCCTCATGGGCAGGACGACTAAGACCCCGTTTTCAGGTACAATGAAACGGGAAAGTGACTTGTTGGAAATCATACATGCTAATGCGTGTGATCCAATGAGAATTGAAGCGTGCGGTGGATATCGCTATGTTCTCATCTTCACCGACGATTTGAGTAGATATAGGTATATTTACTTAATGAAGCACAAGTCTGAAACGTTTGAAAAGTTCAAGCGATTTCAGAGTGAAGTTAAGAATCATCATAAAAAGAAGATCAAATTCCTACGATCTGATCAATGAGAATTTCTGAGTTATGAGTTTGGCAAACACTTAAGACATTGTGGAATTGTTTCACAGTTGAAGCCACCTGGAACACCACAGGGTAATGGTGTGTCCGGACGTCGTAATCGAACCTTATGAGATATGGTGCGATCTATGATCTACCTCTATTATTTTGAGGTTATCCATTAGAGACAGATGCATTCACTTTAGATAGGACACCATATAAGTCCGTTGAGACGACACCGTATGAACATTGGTTTGACAAGAAACCAAAGTTGTCGTTTCGTAATGTTTGGGGCTGCGATGCTTAAGGCTTTAGCCGAAGAAGCTTGAACCCAAAGCGGACAAACACATCTTCATAGGATACCCAAAGGTGACAGTTGGGTATACCTTCTATCTCAGATCCGAGGGCAAATTGTTTGTCGCTAAGAACGGGTCCTTTCTCGAGAAGGAGTTTCTCTCAAAAGAATTGAGTGGGAGGAAGATAGAACTTGATGAGGTTGTCGAACCTTTACTTCAACCAGAGAGTGATGCAACACAGAAAGATGTTTTCTGTGGCTCCTACGTCTGTTGAAGAGGAAGTTAATGATAGTGATCGTGAAGCTTCGGGTCAAGTTGCTATCGAACCTCATAGGTCGACAAGGATATGTACTACTCCTGAGTGGTACGGTAATCCTGTCTTAGATACCATGTTGTTAGACAACAATGAACCTACGAGCTATGGAGAAGTGATGGTGGGCCCGACGAATGGTTAGAAGCCATGAAATCCGAGATAGGATCCATGTATCAGAACAAAGTATGGACTTTGGTGGACTTGCCCGATGATCGGCAAGCCATTGAGAATAAATGGATCTTTAAGAAGAAGACGAACGGGGACGGTAATGTCACCGTCTATGAAGCTCGACTTGTGGCAAAGAGTTCTTCACAAGTTCAAGAAGTTGACTACGATGAGATTTTCTCACCCGTAGCGATGCTTAAGTCCGTTGGAATCATGTTAGCATTAGCTGCATTTTTCGATTATGAAATCTGACAGATGGATGTCAAAACAAGTTTTCTTACCAGTTTTCGTAAGAAAGAGTTGTATGTGATACAATCAAAGTTTTTGTCGATCCTAAGGATGCTAAAAGGTTTGCTAGCTCTAGCGATCCGTCTATGGACTAGAGCGAGCATCTCGGAGTCGGAATATATGCTTTGATAGAGTGATCAAAGCTTTTAGGTTTATACAATGTTTGCTAGAAACTTGTATTTATAAGAAAGTGAGTGGAAGCACTACAACATTTCTGATAAGTATATGTGGATGACATATTGTTGATCCGAAATAATGTAGAATTTCTAGAAAGCATAAACGGTTGTTTGAAGAGTGATTTTCAAAGGAAGACCTGGATAAAGCTGCTTACATATTGGGCATCAAGATCTATAGAGATAGATCAAGACGCCTGATGATACTTTCAAAGAACGCACACCTTGACATGGTTTTGAAGGAGTTCAAAATAGATCAGTCAAATAAGGGGTTCTTACCTGAGTTGTAAGGTGTGAAGTTGAGTAAGACTCAAAGCTTGACCACGGCAGAAGAAAGAGGAAGGACGAAGGTCATCCCCTATGCTTTTGTCATAGGCTCTATACGGTATGCCATGCTGAGTACCGCACCAAATGTGTGCCTTGCCACATGTCTGGCAAGAGGGTACAAAGGTGATCTAGGAGTGGATCACCAGATAGCGGTCAAAATTATCCTTAGAGGAATAAGGAAATGTTTCTCGGTTATGGAGGTGATAAAGAGTCCGACGTAAAGAGTTATGTCGATGCAAGCTTAACACCTATCCGGATAGCTCTGAGTAGAGATACCGAATACGTATAATGCAGCAACAATTTGGAATAGCTCCAAGTGGAACGTGGTAGCAACATCTATGATATGACATAAAGTTTTGCGAAATACATAGGGATCTGAATATGGCAAGATCCGTTGACTACAACCTCTCTCACAAGCATAACATGATCAAACCCAGAACTCTTTGAGTGTTAATCACATAGCGATGTGAACAAGATCATTGAGTCTAGTAGACTCTTGGATGTTGATCACATGGCGACGTGACATGTGAGTGTTAATCACATGGCGATGTGAACTAGATTATTGACTCTAGTGCAAGTGGGAGACTGTTGGAAATATGCCCTAGAGGCAATAATAAATTGGTTATTATTATATTTCCTTGTTCATGATAATCGTTTATTATCCATGCTAGAATTGTATTGATAGGAAACTCAGATACATGTGTGGATACATAAACAACACCATGTCCCTAGTAAGCCTCTACTTGACTAGCTCATTGATCAATAGATGGTTACAGTTTCCTGACCATGGACATCGGATGTCATTGATAACGGGATCCCATCATTAGGAGAATGATGTAATGGACAAGACTCAATCCTAAGCCTAGCACAAAGATCGTGTAGTTCGTATGCTAAAGCTTTTCTAATGTCAAGTATCATTTCCTTAGACCATGAGATTGTGCAACTCCCAGATACCGTAGGAGTGCTTTGGGTGTGCCAAACGTCACAACGTAACTGGGTGGCTATAAAGTTTCACTACAGGTATCTCCGAAAGTGTCTGTTGGGTTGGCACGAATCGAGACTGGGATTTGTCACTCCGTGAAACGGAGAGGTATCTTTGGGCCCACTCGGTAGGACATCATCATAATGTGCACAATGTGACCAAGGAATTAATCACGGGATGATGTGTTACGGAACGAGTAAAGAGACTTGCCGGTAACGAGATTGAACAAGGTATCGGGATACCGACAATCGAATCTCGGGCAAGTACAATACCGCTGGACAAAGGGAATTGAATACGGGATTGATTGAGTCCTCGACATCGTGGTTCATCCGATGATATCATCGTGGAACATGTGAGAGCCAACATGGGTATCCAGATCCCGCTGTTGGTTATTGATCGGAGAGTTGTCTCGGTCATGTCTGCATGGTTCCCGAACCCGTAGGGTCTACACACTTAAGGTTCGATGACGCTAGGGTTAATAGGAAGACTAGTATGTGATTACCGAATGTTGTTCGGAGTCCCGGATGAGATCCCGGACGTCACAAGGAGTTCCGGAATGGTCCGGAGGTAAAGATTTATATATGGAAAGTTGTTGTTTGGGTTCTGGGAAAAGTTTGGTTTTTTCTGGTATTGTACCGGGAAGCTTCCTGAAGGTTCCGGAGGATTCCGGAGGGGTCCGGAGGTCCGAAAAATGTTCCACCACGTCCAATATAGCAGCATGGGCTGTAGGGGGGCGCCCTAACCTTAATGGGCCAAGGGCACCAGCCCCCCCAAGGCCCATGCGCATGGGAGAGGGGAAACCCTAAGGGGGAGGGCCTCCACTTGACTTGGGAGGCACTCCTCCCCCCCCCTTGGCCGCCGCCCCCAACCCTAGATGGGATCTATGGGGGCCGGCCCCCTCTCTCCCCACCTATAAATAGTGGAGGGGTGGGAGGGCGGCCACACCCTTGAACCTGGCGCAGCCCCTCCCCTCCAATACCTCTCCTCCTCCGCGTGAGCTTGGCGAAGCCCTGCCGGAGAAATGCCACTCCATCACCACCACGCCGTCGTGCTGCTGTTGGACTCTCTTCCTCAACCTCTCCCTCCTCCTTGCTGGATCAAGGCGTGGGAGACGTCTCCGTACCGTACATGTGTTGAACGGGGAGGTGCCGTCCGTTCGGCGCTAGGATCATCGGTGATTTGGATCACGACGAGTATGACTCCATCAACCCCGTTCACTTGAACGCTTCCGCTTAGCGATCTACAAGGGTATGTAGATGCACTCTCCTTCCCCTCGTTGCTAGATTACTCCATAGATTGATCTTGGTGATGCGTAGAAAATTTTAAATTTCTGCTACGATCCCCAACAGTGGCATCATGAGCTAGGTCTATGCGTAGTTTCAATGCACGAGTAGAACACAAAGCAGTTGTGGGCGTCGATATTGTCAATTTACTTGCCGTTACTAGTCTTATCTTGATTCGGCGGCATCATGGGATGAAGCGGCCCGGACCGACCTTACACGTACTCTTACGTGAGATTGGTTCCACCGACTGACATGCACTAGTTGCATAAGGTGGCTAGCGGGTGTCTGTCTCTCCCACTTTAGTCGGATTGGATTCGATGAAAAGGGTCCTTATGAAGGGTAAATAGAAATTGGCATATCACGTTGTGGTTTTGGTGTAGGTAAGAAACGTTCTTGCTAGAAACCTATAGCAGCCACGTAAAAACTTGCAACAACAAGTAGAGGACGTCTAACTTGTTTTTGCAGCATGTGTCATGTGATGTGATATGGCCAAAAGGATGTGATGAATGATATATGTGATGTATGCGATTGATCATGTTCTTGTAATAGGAATCACGACTTGCATGTCAATGAGTATGACAACCGGCAGGAGCCATAGGAGTTGTCTTAATTTATTTATGACCTGCGTGTCAACATAAACGTCATGTAATTACTTTACTTTATTGCTAAAGCGTTAGCCATAGTAGTAGAAGTAATAGATGATGAGACAACTTCAAGAAGACACGATGATGGAGATCATGATGATGGAGATCATGGTGTCATGCCGGTGACAACGATGATCATGGAGCCCCGAAGATGGAAATCAAAAGGAGAAAAATGATATTGGCCATATCATGTCACTATTTGATTGCATGTGATGTTTATCATGTTTTACATCTTATTTGCTTAGAACGACGGTAGCTTAAATAAGATGATCCCTCACTAAAATTTCAAGAAAAGTGTTCCCCCTAACTATGCACCGTTGCGAAGGTTCGTTGTTTCAAAGCACCACGTGATGATCGGGTGTGATAGATTCTAACGTTCGAATACAACGGGTGTTGACGAGCCTAGCATGTACAGACATGGCCTCAGAACACATGCGAAACACTTAGGTTGACTTCACGAGCCTAGCATGTACAGACATGGCCTCGGAACACGGAAGACCGAAAGGTCGAACATGAGTCGTATAGAAGATATGATCAACATGAGATGTTCACCGTTGATGACTAGTCTGTCTCACGTGATGGTCGGACATGGCCTAGTCGATTCGGATCATGTTTCACTTAGATGACTAGAGGGATGTCTATCTGAGTGGGAGTTCATTAAATAATTTGATTAGATGAACTCAATTATCATGAACATAGTCTAAATTGTCTTTGCAAATATGTTGTAGATGAATAGCTCACGTTGTAGCTCCCTGTTTCAATATGTTCCTAGAGAAAGACTAAGTTGAAAGATATTGTAAGCAATGATGCGGACTAGGTCCGTAGTCCGAGGAGTGTCCTCACTGCTACATAGAAGGCTTACGTCCTTGATGCACCGCTCGATGTGCAAACCCCTACAACATCGTCTGTGGATGTTGTGAACACCTAACAGGCACATCCTGATGACTACTTGATAGTTTAGTGCACCATACTTTACGGCTTAGAATCAGGATTCCAATGATGTTTTGAACGCCATAGAACATATGAGATGTTCCAAGAGCTGAAATTGGGATTTCAGGCTCATGCCCGTGTTGAGAGGTGTGAGACCTCTAACAAGTTCTTTTGCCAACAAGATGGAGCAGAATAGCTCAGCTAGTGAGCATGTGCTCAGAATGTCTGGATGCTATAATCACTTAAATCAAGTGGGAGTTAAACTTCCAGATAAGATAGTGATTGATAGAGTTCTCTAGACACTATCACTAAGCTACTAGATCTTCGTGATGAATTATGACATGCAAGGGATGGAGTTGATCCCGGAGCTGTTCACGGTGCTTAAGACCGCAAAAGGTAGAAATCAAGAAGGAGCATCAAGTGTTGATGGTTTAACAAGACCACTGGTTTCAAGAAGGGAAACTTCATGGATGGCAAACTAGTTGCCGCTCCAGTGAAGGAACCCAAGGTTGAACCCAAACCCGAGACTAAGTGCTTCTATTGTAAGGGGAACGGTCATTGGTAGCGGAATTACCCCAAATGCATGGTAGATAAGAAGGCTGGCAACTTCAAAGTATATACGTGTTATTAATGTGTACCTCACTAGTACTCCTGGTAGCACTTGGGTATTGGATACCGGTTCAGTTGCTATTATTGGTGACTTGAAGCAAAAGCTACGGACTAAACGGAGACTGGCTAAGGGCGAGGTGACGATGTGTGTTGGAAGTGTTTCCAAAGTTGATGAGATCACCATCGCACACTCCATCTGCCTTCGGGATTAGTATTGAACCTAGATAAATGTTATCAGGTGTCTACGTTGAGCATGAATATGATTAGATCATGTTCATTGCAATACGGTTATTCATTTAAGTTAGGGAATAATGGTTATTCTGATTACATGAATAATACCTTTCATGGTCATTTCCTTAGACCATGAGATTGTGCAACTCCCAGATACCGTAGGAGTGCTTTGGGTGTGCCAAACGTCACAACGTAACTGGGTGGCTATAAAGTTTCACTACAGGTATCTCCAAAAGTGTCTGTTGGGTTGGCACGAATCGAGACTGGGATTTGTCACTCCGTGTAAACGGAGAGGTATCTTTGGGCCCACTCGGTAGGACATCATCATAATGTGCACAATGTGACCAAGGAGTTGATCACGGGATGATGTGTTACGGAACGAGTAAAGAGACTTGCTGGTAACGAGATTGAACAAGGTATCGGGATACCGACAATCGAATCTCGGGCAAGTACAATACCGCTGGACAAAGGGAATTGAATACGGGATTGATTGAGTCCTCGACATCGTGGTTCATCCGATGATATCATCATGGAACATGTGGGAGCCAACATGGGTATCCAGATCCCGCTGTCGGTTATTGGCCGGAGAGTTGTCTCGGTCATGTCTGCATGGTTCCCGAACCCATAGGGTCTACACACTTAAGGTTCGATGATGCTAGGGTTTTTAGGAAGACTTGTATGTGATTACCGAATGTTGTTCGGAGTCCCGGATGAGATCCCGGACGTCACGAGGAGTTCCGGAATAGTCCAGAGGTAAAGATTTATATATGGAAAGTTGTTGTTCGGGTTCCGGGAAAAGTTCGGTTTTTTCCGGTATTGTACCGGGAAGCTTCCGGAAGGTTCCGGAGGATTCCGGAGGGGTCCGGAGGTCCGAAAAATGTTCCACCACGTCCAATATAGCAGCATGGGCTGTAGGGGGGCGCCCTAACCTTAATGGGCCAAGGGCACCAGCCCCCCCAAGGCCTATGCGCATGGGAGAGGGGAAACCCTAAGGGGGAGGGCCTCCACTTGACTTGGGAGGCACTCCTCCCCCCCCTTGGACGCCGCCCCCAACCCTAGATGGGATCTAGGGGGGCCGGCCCCCTCTCTCCCCACCTATAAATAGTGGAGGGGTGGGAGGGTGCCCACACCCTAGAACCTGGCGCAGCCCCTCCCCTCCAATACCTCTCCTCCTCCGCGTGAGCTTGGCGTAGCCCTGCCGGAGAAATGCCACTCCATCACCACCACGCCGTCGTGCCGCTGTTGGACTCTCTTCCTCAACCTCTCCCTCCTCCTTGCTGGATCAAGGCGTGGGAGACATCTCCATTCCATACGTGTGTTGAACGCGGAGGTGCCGTCCGTTCGGCGCTAGGATCATCGGTGATTTGGATCACGACGAGTACGACTCCATCAACCCCATTCACTTGAATGCTTCCGCTTAGCGATCTACAAGGGTATGTAGATGCACTCTCCTTCCCCTCATTGCTAGATTACTCCGTAGGTTGATCTTGGTGATGCGTAGAAAATTTTATATTTCTGCTACGATCCCCAACAGTAGAGCACCTTTATAATCACCCAGTTACGTTGAGACGTTTGGTAGCACACAAAGTGTTCCTCCGGTAAATGGGAATTGCATAATCTCATAGTCATAGGAACATGTATAAGTCATGAAGAAAGCAATAGCAACATACTAAACGATCGGGTGCTAAGCTAATGGAATGGGTCATGTCAATCACATCATTCTCCTAATGATGTGATCCCGTTAGTCAAATGACAACTCATGTCTATGGTTAGGAAACATAACAATCTTCGATTAACGAGCTAGTTAAGTAGAGGCATACTAGTGACACTTTGTTTGTCTATGTATTCACACAAGTATTATGTTTCCGGTTAATACAATTCTAGCATGAATAATAAACATTTATCATGATATATAAGGAAATAAATAATAACTTTATTATTGCCTCTAGGGCATATTTCCTTCAGTCTCCCACTTGCACTAGAGTCAATAATCTAGATTACACAGTAATGATTCTAACACCCATGGAGCCTTGGTGATGATAATGTTTTGCTCGTGGAAGAGGCTTAGTCAATGGGTCTGCTACATTCAGATTCGTATGTGTCTTGCAAATCTCTATGTCTCCCACCTGGACTAGATCCCGGATGGAATTAAAGCGTCTCTTGATGTGCTTGGTTCTCTTGTGAAATCTGGATTCCTTTGCCAAGGCAATTGCACCAGTATTGTCACAAAAGATTTTCATTGGACCCGATGCACTAGGTATGACACCTAGATCGGATATGAACTCCTTCATCCAGACTCCTTCGTTTGCTGCTTCCGAAGCAGCTATGTACTCCGCTTCACATGTAGATCCCGCCACGACGCTTTGTTTAGAATTGCACCAACTAATAGCTCCTCCGTTTAATGTAAATACGTATCCGGTTTGCGATTTAGAATCATCCGGATCAGTGTCAAAGCTTGCATCAACGTAACCATTTACGATGAGCTCTTTTTCACCTCCATATACGAGAAACATATCCTTAGTCCTTTTTAGGTATTTCAGGATGTTCTTGACCACTGTCCAGTGATCCACTCCTGGATTACTTTGGTACCTCCCTGCTAGACTTATAGCAAGGCACACATAAGGTCTGGTACACAGCATTGCATACATGATAGAGCCTATGGCTGAAGCATAGGGAACATCTTTCATTTTCTCTCTATCTTCTGCAGTGGTCGGGCATTGAGTCTTACTCAACTTCACACCCTGTAACACAGGCAAGAATCCTTTCTTTGCTTGATCCATTTTGAACTTCTTCAAAACTTTGTCAAGGTATGTGCTTTGTGAAAGTCCAATTAAGCGTCTTGATCTATCTCTATAGATCTTAATGCCCAATATGTAAGCAGCTTCACCGAGGTCTTTCATTGAAAAACTCTTATTCAAGTATCTCTTTATGCTATCCAGAAATTCTATATCATTTCCGATTAGCAATATGTCATCCACATATAATATCAGAAATTCTACAGAGCTCCCACTCACTTTCTTATAAATACAGGCTTCTCCAAAAGTCTATATAAAACCAAATGCTTTGATCACACTATCAAAGCGTTTATTCCAACTCCGAGATGCTTGCACCAGTCCATAAATGGATCGCTGGAGCTTGTACACTTTGTTAGCTCCCTTTGGATCGACAAAACCTTCCGGCTACATCATATACAACTCTTCTTCCAGAAATCCATTCAGGAATGCAGTTTTGACATTCATCTGCCAAATTTCATAATCATAAAATGCGACAATTGCTAACATGATTCGGACAGACTTAAGCATCGCTACGGGTGAGAAGGTCTCATCAAGTCAATCCCTTGAACTTGTCGAAAACCTTTTGCGACAAGTCGAGCTTTGTAGACAGTAACATTACCATCAGCGTCAGTCTTCTTCTTGAAGATCCATTTATTCTCAATTGCTTGCCGATCATTGGGCAAGTCAACCAAAGTCCACACTTTGTTCTCATACATGGATCCCATCTCAGATTTCATGGCTTCAAGCCATTTTGCGGAATCTGGGCTCACCATCGCTTCTTCATAGTTCGTAGGTTCATCATGATCTAGTAGCATGACTTCCAGAACAGGATTACCGTACCACTCTGGTGCGGATCTTACTCTGGTTGATCTACGAGGTTCAGTAGTAACTTGTTCCTAAGTTTCATGATCATCATCATTAGCTTCCTCACTAATTGGTGTAGGTGTCACAGAAACCGGTTTCTGTGATGAACTACTTTCCAATAAGGGAGCAGGTACAGTTACCTCATCAAGTTCTACTTTCCTCCCACTCACTTCTTTCGAGAGAAACTCCTTCTCTAGAAAGGATCCATTCTTAGGAACAAATGTCTTGCCTTCGGATCTGTGATAGAAGGTGTACCCAACAGTCTCCTTCGGGTATCCTATGAAGACACATTTCTCCGATTTGGGTTCGAGCTTATCAGGTTGAAGCTTTTTCACATAAGCATCGCAGCCCCAAACTTTCAGAAACGACAACTTTGGTTTCTTGCCAAACCATAGTTCATAAGGCGTCGTCTCAACGGATTTTGATGGTGCCCTATTTAACGTGAATGCGGCCGTCTCTAAAGCATAACCCCAAAACGATAGCGGTAAATCTGTAAGAGACATCATAGATCGCACCATATCAAGTAAAGTACGATTACGACGTTCGGACACACCATTACGCTGTGGTGTTCCGGGTGGCATGGGTTGCGAAACTATTCCGCATTCTTTCAAATGTAAACCAAACTCATAACTCAAATATTCTCCTCCACGATCAGATCATAGAAACTTTATTTTCTTGTTACGATGATTTTCAACTTCACTCTGAAATTCTTTGAACTTTTCAAATGTTTCAGACTTATGTTTCATTAAGTAGATATACCCATATCTGCTTAAATCATCTATGAAGGTGAGAAAATAACGATATCCGCCACGAGCTTCAACATTCATTGGACCACATACATTTGTATGTATGATTTCCAACAAATCTGTTGCTCTCTCCATAGTACCGGAGAACGGCGTTTTAGTCATCTTGCCCATGAGGCACGGTTCGCAAGTACCAAGTGATTCATAATCAAGCGGTTCCAAAAGTCCATCAGTATGGAGTTTCTTCATGCGCTTTACACCGATATGTCCTAAACGGCAGTGCCACAAATAAGTTGCACTATCATTATCAACTGTGCATCTTTTGGCTTCAACATTATGAATATGTGTATCACTACTATCGAGATTCATCAAAAATAGACCACTCTTCAAGGGTGCATGACCATAAAAGATATTACTCATATAAATAGAACAACCATTATTCTCTGATTTAAATGAATAACCGTCTCGCATCAAACAAGATCCAGATATAATGTTCATGCTCAACGCTGGCACCAAATAACAATTATTTAGGTCTAATACTAATCCCGATGGTAGATGTAGAGGTAGCGTGCCGACTGCGATCACATCGACTTTGGAACCATTTCCCACGCGCATCGTCACCTCGTCCTTCGTCAGTGTTCGCTTAATCCGTAGTCCCTGTTTCGAGTTGCAAATATTAGCAACAGAACCAGTATCAAATACCCAGGTGCTACTGCGAGCTCTAGTAAGGTACACATCAATAACATGTATATCACATATACCTTTGTTCACCTTGCCATCCTTCTTATCCGCCAAATACTTGGGGTAGTTCCACTTCCAGTGACCAGTCTGCTTGCAGTAGAAGCACTCAGTTTCAGGCTTAGGTCCAGACTTGGGTTTCTTCTCCTGAGCAGCAACTTGCTTGCTGTTCTTCTTGAAGTTCCCATTCTTCTTCCCCTTGCCCTTTTTCTTGAAACTAGTGGTCTTGTTGACCATCAACACTTGATGCTCCTTCTTGATTTCTACCTCCGCAGCTTTTAGCATTGCGAAGAGCTCGGGAATTGTCTTATCCATCCCTTGCATATTATAGTTCATCACGAAGCTCTTGTAGCTAGGTGGAAGTGATTGGAGAATTCTGTCAATGACGCAATCATCCGGAAGATTAACTCCCAGTTGAATTAAGTGATTATTATACCCAGACATTTTGAGTATATGCTCACTGACAGAACTGTTCTCCTCCATCTTGCAGCTATTGAACTTATTGGAGACTTCATATCTCTCAATCCGGACATTTGCTTGAAATATTAACTTCAACTCCTGGAACATCTCATATGCTCCATGATGTTCAAAACATCATTGAAGTCCCGATTCTAAGCCGTAAAGCATGGCACACTGAACTATCGAGTAGTCATCAACTTTGCTCTGCCAGACGTTCATAACATCTGGTGTTGCTCCAGCAGCAGGCCTGGCACCCAGCGGTGCTTCCAGGACGTAATTCTTCTGTGCAGTAATGAGGATAATCCTCAAGTTACGGACCCAGTCCGTATAATTGCTGCCATCATCTTTCAACTTTTCTTTCTCAAGGAACGCATTAAAATTCAACGGAACAACAGCACGGGCCATCTATCTACAATCAAACATAAACAAGCAAGATACTATCAGGTACTAAGTTCATGATAAATTTAAGTTCAATTAATCATATTACTTAAGAACTCCCACTTAGAAAGACATCCCTCTAATCTTCTAAGTGATCACGTGATCCAAATCAACTAAACCATAACCGATCATCACGTGAAATGGAGTAGTTTTCAATGGTGAACATCACTATGTTGATCATATCTACTATATGATTCACGCTCGACCTTTCGGTCTCAGTGTTCCGAGGCCATATCAGCATATGCTAGGCTCGTCAAGTTTAACCTGAGTATTCTGCGTGTGCAAAACTGGCTTGCACCCGTTGTAGATGGACGTAGAGCTTATCACACCGGATCATCACGTGGTGTCTGGGCACGACGAACTTTGGCAACGGTGCATACTCAGGGAGAACACTTTTATCTTGAAATTTAGTGAGAGATCATCTTATAATGCTACCGTCAATCAAAGCAAGATAAGATGCATAAAAGATAAACATCACATGCAATCAATATAAGTGATATGATATGGCCATCATCATCTTGTGTTTGTGATCTCCATCTCCAAAGCATCGTCATGATCACCATCGTCACCGGTGCGACACCTTGATCTCCATCGTAGCATCGTTGTCGTCTCGCCAATCTTATGCTTCCACGACTATTGCTACCGCTTAGTGATAAAGTAAAGCATTACAGCGCGATTGCATTGCATACAATAAAGCAACAACCATATGGCTCCTGCTAGTTGCCGATAACTCGGTTACAAAACATGATCATCTCATACAATAAAATTTAGCATCATGTCTTGACCATATCACATCACAACATGCCCTGCAAAAACAAGTTAGACGTCCTCTACTTTGTTGTTGCAAGTTTTACGTGGCTGCTACAGGCTTAGCAAGAACCGTTCTTACCTACGCATCAAAACCACAACGATAGTTTGTCAAGTTGGTGTTGTTTTAACCTTCGCAAGGACCGCGCGTAGCCACACTCGGTTCAACTAAAGTTGGAGAAACTGACACCCGCCAGCCACCTGTGTGCAAAGCACATCGGTAGAACCAGTCCCGCGTAAGCGTACGCGTAATGTCGGTCCGGGCCGCTTCATCCAACAATACCGCCGAACCAAAGTATGACATGCTGGTAAGCAGTATGACTTATATCGCCCACAACTCACTTGTGTTCTACTCGTGCATATAACATCAACGCATAAAACCTAGGCTCGGATGCCACTGTTGGGAAACGTAGTAATTTCAAAATTTTCCTATGCACATGCAAGATCATGGTGATGCATAGCAACGAGAGGGGAGAGTGTTGTCTACGTACCCTCATAGACCGGAAGTGGAAGCATTAGCACAACGCGGTTGATGTAGTCGTACGTCTTCACGGCCCGACCGATCAAGCACCGAAACTACGGCACCTCCGAGTTCTAGCACACGTTCAGCTCGATGACGATCCCCGGACTCCGATCCAACAAAGTGTCGGGGATGAGTTTCGTCAGCACGATGGCATGGTGACGATCTTGATGTTTTACCGTCGCAGGGCTTCGCCTAAGCACCGCTACAATATTATCAAGGATTATGGTGGAGGGGGGCACCGCACATGGCTAAGAGATCAATGATCAATTGTTGTGTCTATGGGGTGCCCCCTTGCCCCCGTATATAAAGGAGTGGAGGAGGGGGCCGACCAAGGAGGGTGGCGCGCCCTAGGGGGAGTCCAACTCCCACCGGGAGTAGGACTCCCCCTTTTCCTATTAGGAGTAGGAGAGGGAAGGAAGAGGAAGGAGGGAGGAAGGAAAGGGGGGCCGGCCCCTTCCCAATTCGGATTGGGCTTGGGGGGGGGCCCTCCCTTTCTCCTTTCCCCTCCTTTCCACTAAGGCCCAATAAGGCCCATATACCTCCCGGGGGGTTCCGATAACCTCTCGGTGATCCGGTATTGTCCCAATCTCACCCGGAACCTTTTCGGTGTCGAAATATAGTCATCCAATATATCGATCTTTATGTCTCGACCATTTTGAGACTCCTCGTCAAGTCTGTGATCACATCCGGGACTCCGAACAACCTTCGATACATCAAAATATATAAACTCATAATGAAACTATCATCGTAACGTTAAGCGTGCGGACCCTACGGGTTCGAGAACAATGTAGACATGACCGAGACACATCTCCGGTCAATAACCAATAGCGGAACCTGGATGCTCATATTGGCTCCTACATATTCTATGAAGATCTTTATCGGTCAGATCGCATAACAACATACGTTTGTTCCCTTTGTCATCGGTATGTTACTTGCCCGAGATTCGATCGTCGGTATCTCAATACCTAGTTCAATCTCATTACCGGCAAGTCTCTTTACTCATTCTGTAATACATCATCTTGCAACTAACTTATTAGTTGCATTGCTTGCAAGGCTTAAGTGATGTGCATTACCGAGAGGGCCCAGAGATACCTCTCCGACAATGGGAGTGACAAATCCTAATCTCGAAATACGCCAACCCAACATGTACCTTTGGAGACACCTGTAGAGCACCTTTATAATCACCCAGTTACGTTGTGACGTTTGGTAGCACACAAAGTGTTCCTCCGGTAAATGGGAGTTGCATAATCTCATAGTCATAGGAACATGTATAAGTCATCAAGAAAGCAATAGCAAAATACTAAACGATCGGGTGCTAAGCTAATGGAATGGGTCATGTCAATCACATCATTCTCCTAATGATGTGATCCCGTTAATCAAATGACAACTCATGTCTATGGTTAGGAAACATAACTATCTTCGATTAACGAGCTAGTCAAGTAGAGGCATACTAGTGACACTTTGTTTGTCTATGTATTCACACAAGTATTATGTTTCCGGTTAATACAATTCTAGCATGAATAATAAACATTTATCATGATATATAAGGAAATAAATAATAACTTTATTATTGCCTCTAGGGCATATTTCCTTCATCTTCCTCCTCCTCTTCTGAATCTCTCATAATGGAGGATCTACCAAGTACTCTGGCAGTGGTCTTCTTGACCCTTTCTTTTCTTTTCTTTCCTTCTCCAACTGCCTCTTCAGTTGGCTTGGAGGTTTCAGCAGTTGAGGCTCTGGCCTTAGACATGGGAATCCTCTTTGCTGGAGCCTTCTTGTGCATCCCTGGCTTTGTTGTAGCAGCTGAGCCATACTCTTTCTTCAGCACCTTTTTCTTAGAGCTGACTTCTTCCTCAACAGCCACATGATCCTCATCCTTAGAATCTGAGGTCTTCTTCTTCCTTGTTCTGGTGGCTGCCTTGGGCAAGTTGCTTGGTGTGCTCCTGCTGCCCTCATCAGAAGTGCTAGAGGGACTAGTGCGCTCACTCATATGAACTTGCTCCTCAGACTTGTTCTAGCTGTCACTTTGATCAGACATCTTGCAGGCAAACTGTCAGCAGACCCTGTGAATAGATTGTAGATGGGGTAGAGTAGATGAGCATCACAAAGTGTAGAATTTTTGCAAAATAGATGACTTAAAAACTTAGTTTTAGTTCTTCACAGAAAGCATTTTGGATCTACCGATTTGTAAACTCAGTGATACCGAAGTAGCTTTTGGAACCTAAACTAGTGAACTTGGTCAGACCGAGTCACATTTTGGTGGCACCGAGACTGCTAGGGTTTCACAGAGAATCGAACTCGGTCACACGGATTTGCAATTTTCGGTCAGACCGAAAACGCATGTGCACTGGCCTAAGCCAAACTGGTGAGACCGATTTCTACAACTCGGTCGGTCCGAGATGAGTTCGGTAGAGACCTAACCCTAAATTTTCAAATCAAATCTAATCTACGGGATGCTTTCGCTGGACAAGATGATTTCATACATGGCAAGAGTCATGGCAAAGCAATGTGCTATGAATCGGAGTTGAGGAATAGCACAAAGATCAAGTTCATACCCTACTTCGACGGTGAACTTGCTACGGCCGCAACGGCGGGGCAGATTGCCATTGACGGCGGCGGAGACCAGCGGCGGGAGGTCGCTGGCGGTGAGAGGATGATCCGGAGACCCGAGGAGGCAGAGCAGGTCACGCCGGGT
Organism: Triticum urartu; assembly: GCF_056163025.1. Classification (NCBI taxonomy): domain Eukaryota; kingdom Viridiplantae; phylum Streptophyta; class Magnoliopsida; order Poales; family Poaceae; genus Triticum; species Triticum urartu. The sequence goes on along the minus strand of NC_141877.1, from coordinate 415,673,249 downwards.
GAAGGGTTTTGGAAAAAAATCCAAAATTTGACCCGTCAGTATATAAAACCTGACCTTGTCAGTGTGACCGAGTGGAACAACTCGGTGGCACCGAGATGCGGAACTGCAAGCGGTTACTGCAACTCGGTGTGACCGAAAAGTTCTTATCGGTTGCACCGAGATTGAAAACCTAGATCAACTTAGTGATCTCTGTGTGACCAAAATGGATGACTCGGTCATACCGAAGTGCACAAAGAGGTTTTGGAAGTTTAAGTCTATGAAGAATTGGGGACTCCGAGTGCTCCTCACACAGAGTGGTTCGAATCCGACTTGATCAAACTTTGTGATGTAGCATGAATAGAGTTTGAGACGAGAAAAGCATAGATAGCTAGAGGGAGTTCTTAGGCATTCTTGTCCATCCATTTGGCAAAAGAGAAAAAGCCAAACAATCAAAGCAACAAATGGATGTCCTTGAATGAGTAAAATATGCAACCAACATGCTCACACGATAAGATGGCAAAAGAAATATGTGACAAAACATGCACAAACACTCTAGCATCTATCAAGCAATTTGGCGATGAGTAGGTCATCTATATATGAGTATATTGACTTAGGAGTCAAATGAGAACATTTGATCGCAGGTCATACTCATCGTTCAAGCACAAGTGGGGTTGCCACTTTTACATAAAGCATTGTTGTGTTCACACCATTAGAGTTGCTTTAGCTCGATTGATTAGAGTAAAGCTCCCCCTAGATGTGATATCCCCCCTTAAGAGGGATGAACTAACCTTGGGTTTTGTCAATGATGACTTCATGTAGGTGTTGAAGATGTAGATGCTCAATGTTGATGTAGATCCTTTGGAGCAATCCTTTGAAGTGAGTTGCACTTTCAATACCTACACGGGTTAGTCCCACAAGGAACAAACAAGGATATCCATAGACATAGAGTGATATTCACATGAGATGATGTCCATGAATGCATTAGGTTACCTTGTCCCTTCTCTTACCAACAATAGGGTTTGTGACTCCTTGAACTAGTACAAGATATGGAAGTTGTTTGCACTTGTCCTCGCCAAAATGATATGAGTGAAGTGTGTTGGCAGAGTCACCCTCAAGAACTCTCTAGTTCTTCTTCTTCGGGATCCATACCATCTTGATGGGAATCCTTGGAGTTGTAGTTGTACTTGATGAAGTAGAACTTGATGTAGTCTTGGGAACCCACTTGACCAAGGCTTTGGGAGCTTCTTCAAATGCATCAATCTCTTGAAGCTTGTCCTTGCCTTTTTGCTTGTGGTCTTGTGGTGGAAGATCATCTTGAGCTTGTGTTCCTTGGAAAGAAGTAGGATCATACTTCTCTTGTTGAGGAACAAATTTCATCTTGGGGTATTGATCTTCTTCCCACTCAACTCCATTGGCATTGAACTTTCATTCAAAACCAACACCTTGATTCTTCCGGTGTCTTCCTTGCTTGCGTACAATTTCCTCAAATTGCTTACTTCTGGCAAGGCTCTTGTAAACACCTTTCTCTATAATTCCCTTCAATAAGCTATTTTCTTGCTCAAGTGTAACTTGGCTAAGAGAATCATTAGTGTAATCAAGAGAACTACTAGAAGCAACATCATTCGGTTTAGCATGATTATTGTTACTACTAGAAGAATAATCTTTCTTACTCTTGTTGCCAGATTTAACTTGTGGCATGTAAGTAGACAAAAGTAAACGCTTGGCAATGTAAGAGGAACTTTTCTTGCGAAGATCATCATTGATCGCTTTTAAGAACCCATGCTCTTGCTCAAGGTTGAGCTTTTCGAAGTGTAACTTCTCATGAGTCTTTAAAAGCTCTCGATGATTTTCCAAGGTAGTTTCATGAGCTAACTTAAGAGTGTTTAGCTCTTTAGTTAGACGCTCAATCTCCTTCTTATCATCATCATTCGTTTTGTCTTGATTAGCATGATTAATAGCAAGTTCATCATAGATTTCATCACTAGAATTGTCAACAAGTAAATCATCATCACCTAGCAAGTCATCTTCATCACTATTGAAATCAACATACTCAGGGTGTGATACCTTTGGGCCTTTAGCCATGAAGCATCTTCCAATCCCTTCATTTTGTGACTCAAATATGTCGTAGGAGTTGGTTGACACAAGTGCTACACCGGCAACACCTTCATCTTGAGTATATTCGGAGTTGGAGTGATAACTTCTCTCGGAGTGATCGTCGGAGTCGGAGCCGGATACCCATTCACCAACGAGAGCTTAATGTCTTCGTTTTGTGTAGCCCCTTGATGATTTGTCCTTCCTTTCCGAATCCTTGCTTCTTCGTGATGTTCTTCGTTCATAACGGTCATCTCTACTCCTTCTCTCTCTTGGTGGTAATTCTTCTCTCCTACTCCTTCTTTTGGGAGAACCTTCTCTTCTTTTGTCGGGAGCCAAACACTCATTGGAGTAGTGTCCGGGTCTTCCACAATTGTAGCAATTACGTTCACGACTTGAAGATCTTTTGTCATTGTAGGACCTTGACTTGGATGAAGTTCTTCACCATTAGGCTCAATTCTTCATTGAAGTTCTGTTTCTCACTTGATGATGTGGGAGCATCACATGAGGCTTTGTAAGCACCACTTGACTTGTTGTGAAGCTCTTCCTTATCCTTGAGTGACATCTCATGCGCAACAATCCTTCCAATGACTTCCGTTGGCTTGAGATCTTTGTAATTTGGAATCATTTGGATCAATGTGCACACGGTATCATATTTTCCATCCAAGGCTCTTAGGATCTTCTTGATGATGAATCTATCGGTCATCTCTTCACTTCCTAAGCTGGCAATCTCATTTGTGATGAGAGCAAGCCTAGAGTACATTTCAGCGACACCTTCACCATCCTTCATTTTGAACTTGTCAAGTTGACTTTGAAGCACATCCAATTTGGATTCCTTGACGGAGTCGGTACCTTCATGCATATCAATCAAAGTATCCCAAATTTTCTTTGCATTCTCAAGACGGCTGATTTTGTTGAATTCTTCGGGGCACAATCCGTTGAAGAGAATATCACAAGCATGAGCATTATATTGCAGCATCTTCAGCTCTTCCACGCTAGCCTCACGGTTCGGTTCCCTCCCATCAAAGAATTCACCTTGCAAGCCAATACACACAATAGCCCAAACGGCGGGGTTATGTCCAACAATATGCATTTTCATCTTATGCTTCCAACTAGCAAAATTAGTACCATCAAAATAAGGGCCTCTACGGTGGTAATTTCCCTCACTAGACGCCATACTCTCCTAGGTTGTGAAACCAAGGCTATGATCACCAAAGCTATGGAAATCAAGGCAAATGAAGACCAAAGCTCTGATACCACTTGTAGGATCAAAAGTATGTCTAGAGGGCGGGTGATTAGACTACTTGACCAAATAAAAATCTAGCCCTTTCCCAATTTTAATTCTTGGCAGATTTTAGCAACTTAGCACAAGTCAAGCAAACAACCAACACATGCAATTCTAAGAGTATAGCAGCGGAATGTAAAACAACTTCATATGAAGGTAAAGAGAGGAGTTTGGAGGGAGCAAACGTAATGTGGACATGGAGATTTTTGGCGTGGTTCCGATAGGTGGTGCTATCGTACATCCACGTTGATGGAGACTTCAACCCACAAAGGGTAACAGTTGCGCGAGTCCACAGAGGGCTCCACCCATGAAGGGTCCATGAAGAAGCAACCTTGTCTATCCCACCATGGCCATTGCCCACGAAGGACTTGCATCACTTGGGTAGATCTTCACGAAGTAGGCAATCTCCTTGCCCGTACAAACTCCTTGGTTCAACTCCACAATCTTGACGGAGGCTCCCAAGTGACACCTAATCAATCTAGGAGACACCACTCTCCAAGAGGTAACAAATGGTGTGTTGATGATGAACTCCTTGCTCTTGTGCTTCAAATGATAGTCTCCCCAACACTCAACTCTCTCTTATAGGATAGGATTTGGTGGAAAGATGATTTGAGTGGAAAGCAACTTGGGGAAGGCTAGAGATCAAGATTTATGTGGTTGGAATGAAGTATCTTGACCTCAACACAAGTGTAGGTGGTTCTCTCTCAGAAAATGTATGTTGGAAGTGTAGGCATGTTCTGATGGCTCTCTCCATGAATGAAGAGTGGGTGGAGGGGTATATATAGCCTCCACGCAAAATTTAACCGTTACACACAAATCACCAAACTCGGTGGGACCGAATCATACAACTCGGTCAGACCGATTTAGTTCATAATGTGACCGTTAGGGTTTTCGGTGGGACCGACATGTCAACTCGGTGGGACCGATATCATTAGGGTTAGGGCATAACGTAATCTCGGTGAGACCGATTTTGGTAATAGACTAACCAGAGAGTTGGTCAGGCAATCTCGGTGGGACCGATTCGCTCTCTCGGTATGACCGAAACATTACGAAAGGGAACCAAAGAGTTTGCATTGCAATCTCGGTGGGACCGATCGCTCATCTCGGTTGGACCAAAATGTTACGAAGGGAAACAAAGAGATTACAATCCCATCTCGGTGAGGCCGAGATCCCTATCGGTAGGACCGAAAAGACTAGGGTTTTTGGCAGTGGCTATGTCAAGTGAACTCGGTGGCGCCGGATAGATCAAATCGGTGGGGCCGAGTTTGACTTTTGGTTTGGGATATATTTGGATATGAGAAAGTGGTTGAGGGTTGTGGAGCATATCACTAAGTACTTTGAGCAAGAACCTCATTAAGCAACACCTCACCCCCTCTTAATAGTATTGGCTTTTCCTATGGACTCAATGTGATCTTGGATCACTAAAAATGAAATGTAGAGTCTTGTGCTTTGAGCTTGAGCCAATCCTTTTGTCCTTAGCATTTTGAGGGGTCCACTTTCTAATCCATGCCATGCCAATCATTGAGCTTTTCCTGAAATATTTATCTTCAAGTAGCATTAGCTCAATGAGCTATATGTTGTTAGGAATTAGCAAAACCACCCAGGGATAGTTGCACTTTCACATAGCCTCCATGATATTTATGTTCATGGTGAATTATATCCTACTCATGCTTGCATTCAGTATTGATTAATTTTAATGCATGTTCATGACTTTTGTCGCTCTCTAGCTGGTCGCTTCCCAGTCTCTTTCTAGCCTTCACTTGTACTAAGCGGGAATACTGCTTGTGCATCCAACTCCATAAACCCCAAAAGTTATTCCATATGAGTCCACCATACCTTCCTATATACGGTATCTACCTGTCGTTCCAAGTAACTTTGTATGTGCCAAACTCTAAACCTTCAAATAAACATTCTGTTTTGTATGCTCGAATAGCTCATGTATCAACTAGGGTTGTCTGTATCTTCCATGCTAGGCGGGTTATTCTCAAGAGGTGTGGACTCCGCTCCTCACTCACGAGAAAATGGCTGGTCACCGGGATGCCCAGTCCCATGCTCAAACCAAATCAAAATAATTGCAAACAAAACTCCCCCAGGATTGTTGTTAGTTGGAGGCGCCCGTTGTTTTGGGCAAGCCATGGATTGATGCTTGTTGGTGGTGGGGGGAGTATAAACTTTACCATTCTGCTTGGGAACCGCCTATAATGTGTGTAGCATGGAAGATATCGAGATCTCTCGGTTGTTATGTTGATAATGAAAGTATACCGCTTAAAATATTATTCATCTCTATTTCAAATCCCTGCTTCCCTCTATGAAGGGCCTATCCATTTACTTTTATGTTGAGTCATCACCCTCTTATTAAAAAGCACCAGTTGGAGAGCACCGCTGTCATTTGCATGTATTATTATTAGTTTACATTGAGTATGACTTGACTGGATCTCTTTTACCATGAATTACAATTTCCAGTCAGCCCTTGATCTTCAGGGGTGCTCTGCATTTATGTTTTGCGGTCTCAGAAAGGGCTAGCGAGATACCATCTTATTATATCATATTATGATTGTTTCGAAAAAGTGTTGTCATCCGAGATTTATTATTATTGCTCACTAGTTAATTATGCCATTGATATGAGTAAACATGAGACCTAAATGTTATTGAGAATATGGTTAGTTCATAATCTTTGCTGAAAACTTGAATGCTGGCTTTACATATTTACAACAACAAGAGCAAACAGAGTTTGTAAAAGTTTTTCTTTATCACTTTCAGTTTATCAACTGAATTTCTTGAGGACAAGCAAAGGTTTAATCTTGGGGGAGTTGATACGTCTCCGTCGTATCTACTTTTCCAAACACTTTTGCCCTTGTTTTGGACTCTAACTTGCATGATTTGAATGGAACTAACCCGGACTGACGTTGTTTTCAGCAGAATTGGCATGGTGTTATTTTTGTGCAGAAATAAAAGTTCTCGGAATGACCTGAAAATCAACGGAGATTATTTTTGAAATATATAAAAAATACTGGCGAAAGAATCCACGTCAGGAGGCCCACACCCTGTCCACAAGGGTGGGGGCACGCCTACCCCCCTGGACGCGCCCCTGCCTTGTGGGCCCCCTGATGCTCCACCGACGTTCATCTTGACTCCATATATTCGTGTTCGGGCAGAAAAAAATAGAAGAGAAGGATTCATCGCGTTTTACGATACGGAGCCGCCGCCAAGCCCTAATCTCTCTCGGGAGGGCTAATCTGGAGTCCGTTCTGGGCTCTGGAGAGGGGACTCCGTCGCCATCGTCATCATCAACTTTCCTCCATCACCAATTTCATGGTGCCCACCGCCGTGCGTGAGTAATTCCATCATAGACTTGCTGGACGGTGATGGGTTGGATGAGATTTATCATGTAATCGAGTTAGTTTTGTTAGGGTTTGATCCCTAGTATCCACTATGTTATGAGATTGTTGTTGCTATGACTTTGCTATGCTTAATGCTTGTCACTAGGGCCCGAGTGCCATGATTTTAGATCTGAACCTATTATGTTTTCATGAATACATGTGAGTTCTTGATCCTATCTTGCAAGTCTATAGTCACCTATTATGTGTTATGATCCGTTAACCCCGAAGTGACAATAATCGGGATACTTACCAGTGATGACTGCTACCTCTTGAGCACTGCGTTGGTTTTCCCTTGAAGAGGAAAGGGTGATGCATTAAAGCAGCGTAAGTATTTCCCTCAGTTTTTGAGATCCAAGGTATCAATCCAGTAGGAGACCACGCGCGAGTCACCTCGTACCTACACAAACAATGGATGCACTAGAGCTATAAGTGTATGAAAGCTCAACAAAAGAAACTAAGTGGGTGTGCATCCAACTTGCTTGCTCATGAAGACCTAGGGCAATTTGAGGAAGCCCGTCATTGGAATATACAAGCCAAGTTCTATAATGTAAAATTCCCACTAGTTTATGAAAGTGACAACATGGGAGACTCTCTATCCTGAAGATCATGGTGCTACTTTGGAGCACAAGTGTGGAAAAAGGATAGTAACATTGTCCCTTCTCTCTTTTTCTCTCATTTTTTTGGGCCTTCTCTTTTTTTGGCATCTTTTCTCTTTTTTTCGTCCGGAGTCTCATCCCGACTTATGGGGGAATCATAGTCTCCATCACCCTTTCCTCACTGGGACAATGCTCTAATAATGATGATCATCACACTTTTTTTTACTTACAACTCAATACTTAGAAGAAAATATGACTCTATGTGAATGCCTCCGGCGGTGTACCAGGATATGCAATGAATCAAGAGTGACATGTATGAAAAATTATGAACGGTGGCTTTGCCACAAATACGATGTCAACTACATGATCATGCAAAGCAATATGACAATGATGAAGCGTGTCATAACAAACGGAATGGTGGAAAGTTGCATGGCAATATATCTCGGAATGGCTATGGAAATGCCATAATATGTAGGTATGGTGGTTGTTTTGAGGAAGGTATATGGTGGGTTTATGGTACAGGCGAAAGTTGCGCGGTACTAGAGAGGCTAGCAATGGTGGAAGGGTGAGGGTGCGTATAATCCATGGACTCAACATTAGTCATAAAGAACTCACATACTTATTGCAAAATTCTATTAGTTATCGAAACAAAGTACTACACGCATGCTCCTATGGGGGTAGATTGGTAGGAGAAGACCATCGCTCGTCCCCGACCGTCACTCATAATAAAGGCAATCAATAAATAAATCATGCTCCGACTTCATCACATAACGGTTCACCATACGTGCATGCTACGGGAATCACAAACTTCAACACAAGTATTTCTCAAATTCACAACTACTCAACTAGCATGACTCTAATATCACCATCTCCATATCTCAAAACAATCATCAAGTATCAAACTTCTCTTAGTATTCAATGCACTTATATGAAAGTTTTTATAATGCCTAAAAGAATATTGCCATGTTGTTCTAAAGGACTCTCAAAATAATACAAGTGAAGCATGAGAGATCAATTATTTCTATAAAATAAAACCACCACCGTGCTCTAAAAGATATAAGTGAAGCACTAGAGTAAAAACTATATAGCTCAAAAGATATAAGTGAAGCACATAGAGTATTCTAATAAATTCCAATTCATGTGTGTCTCTCTCAAAAGGTGTGTACAGCAAGGATGATTGTGGTAAACTAAAAAGTAAAGACTCAGATCATACAAGATGCTCCAAGCAAAACACATATCACGTGGTGAATAAAAATATAGCTCCAAGTAAAGTTACCGATGAACGAAGACAAAAGAGGGGATGCCTTCCGGGGCACCCCAAGCTTAAGCTTTTTGGTGTCCTTGGATTTACCTTGGGGTGCCTTGGGCATCCCCGAGCTTAGGCTCTTGCCAATCCTTGTTCCATAATCCATCAAATCTCTACCCAAAACTTGAAAACTTCACAACACAAAACTTAACAGAAAATCTCGTGAGCTCCGTTAGCGAAAGAAAACAAAAAACCACTTCAAGGTACTGTAATGAACTCATTATTTATTTATATTGGTGTTAAACCTACTGTATTCCAACTTCTCTATGGTTTATAAACTCTTTTACTAGCCATAGATTCATCAAAATAAGCAAACAACAACGAAAAACAGAATCTGTCAAAAGCAGAACAGTCTATAGTAATCTGTAACTAATGCAAACTTATGGAACCCCAAAAATTATAAAATAAATTTCTGGACGTGAGGAATTTATATATTAATCATCTAAAGAAAGATTTAACTATATTGCACTCTCCAATAAAAAATGGCAGCAATTCTCGTGAGCGCTAAAGTTTCTGTTTTTTACAGCAAGATCAAAAAGACTTTCCTCAAGTCTTCCCAACGGTTCTACTTGGCACAAACACTAATTAAACACAAAAACACAATTGAAATAGAGGCTAGATAAATGATTTATTACTAAACAGGAGCAAAAAGTAAGGAATAAAAATAAAATTGGGTTGCCTCCCAACAAGCACTATCGTTTAACGCCCCTAGCTAGGCATAAAAGCGAAGATAGATCTAGGTATTGCCACGATAATGATAAGGTAAATCGCGAAAACTCATCTCATACTCCCTACATTCAGCAGCAAGCTTTCTTTGTGGCAAACAAAAGTAATCAAAAGGGCTAAATTTAATGGAACAAAAGTCCCCAAGGTCAAGCTCGGGAGGTATTGGTTCCTCCTTTGGCCCCTCATATTGCACAACCAATTCATCATTATAAGCATTCTTGTGGCAAAAAGTCATGAGTCTTTGTTCAAGGGGAAAACCTAGCCCATTGTTCTGGATGGCAAAATTATCATTAAGTTCAGAGATCCTATCAACAAGAGCATCGGTAGGAACCTTTTTTCTAAGGTTTTCATTAAAAGCAACATGATCTAAAGATCGTAAACGCATAATGTCTTCTTGATAGAAAAGGATTGCTTCTATGGGAGGACGGCCAGCATCCACCCTATAATGCGCAAAAATTTCATTAGCTTCTTTTATTATAAATCTGAACTCATGAGCTAAAAAGATGGTAGCAGCTCGCTTAACAGAAGAATGCTCAATATTAGAAAACTCTAGGAAAATCCTTTGTATGGAAGGATGCATATGTAAAAATTGTCTTTCAAGTTCAACTATGAGCAAAGATATAGCATCTGCGAGATTACTAGTTTTATGAAGGACAGATCCACTCATGGTGGGCAAAGCACCGGCACAAGTAAAGAAATCTTGGATAACTCCCTTCCCAATAATATTACCGCTACCAATGCGAAACTTTTTAGTGTGCAAAATAATAGGATTTTTAAGAGGATCATCAATAGCATCAAAGTTTTCCATATTATTATCCTTATCAATGATAACCTCCCCAGTTTTAGACATGATGGCAAAAAACTGCAAAAAGAACGAGCACACAGAAGGCAGGAAGGAAAAGGAGACGAACGGAAGAGAGGGCGAATAAAGCGGCAAGGGTGAAGTGGGGGAGAGGAAAACGAGAGGCAAATGACAAATAATGTAATGCGAAGGATAAGAGTTGTGATGGTTACTTGATATGTCTTGACTTGGCGTAGATCTCCCCGGCAACGGCGCTAGAAATTCTTCTTGCTACCTCTTGAGCACTACGTTCGTTTTCCCTTGAAGAGGAAAGGGTGATGCAGTAAAGCAGCGTAAGTATTTCCCTTAGTTTTTGAGAACCAATGTATCAATCCAGTAGGAGACCACGCGTGAGTCACCTCGTACCTACACAAACAAATAAGAACCTCGCAACCAACGCGATAAAGGGGCTGGCAATCCCTTCACGACCACTTGCAAGAGTGAGATATGATAGAGATAATAATAATAATAAGATAAATATTTTTGGTATTTTTATGATATAGATTGAAAGTAAAGATTGCAAAATAAAATAGATTGGAAACTTGTATGATGGAGAATAGACTCGGGGGCATAGGTTTCACTAGTGGCTTCTCTCAAGATAGCATAAGTATTACGGTGGGTGAACGAATTACTGTCGAGCAATTGATAGAAAAGCGAATAATTATGAGAATATCTAGGTATGATCATGTATACAGGCATCACGTCCGTGAAAAGTAGACCCACTCCTGCCTGCATCTACTACTATTACTCCACACACCAACCGCTATCCAACATGCATCTAGAGTATTAAGTTCATAAGAACAGAGTAACGCCTTAAGCAAGATGACATGATGTAGAGGGATAAACTCATGCAATATGATGTAAACCTCATCTTTTTATCCTCGATGGCAACAATACAATACATGTCGTTTCCCTTTCTGTCACTGGGATCGAGCACCGCAACATTGAACCCAAAGCTAAGCACTTCTCCCATTGCAAGAAAGATCAATCTAGTAGGCCAAACCAAACTCATAATTCGAAGAGACTTGCAAAGATAAACCAATCATACATAAAAGAATTCAGAGAAGATTCAAATATTGTTCATAGATAAACTTGATCATAAACCCACAATTCATTAGATCTCGACAAACACACCACAAAAGAAGATTACATCGAATAGATCTCCAAGAGAATCGAGGAGAACTTTGTATTGAGAACCAGAGAAAGAGAAGAAGCCATCTAGCTACTAGCTATGGACCCGAAGGTCTGAAGTAAACTACTCACACATCATCGGAGGGGCCATGGAGTTGATGTAGAGGCCCTCCCTGATCAATACCCCCTCCGGCGGAGCTCCGGAAAAGGCCCCAAGATGGGATCTCTTGGGCACAGAAGGTTGCGGCGGTGGAAATAGGGTTTCGTGGTGCTCCTGGATGTTTGCGGGGTATATGGATATATATAGGAGGAAGAAGTAGGTCGGTGGTTCAACGAGGGGCCCACGAGGGTGGAGGGTGCGCCTAGGGGGTGGGCGCGCCCCCTGCCTCGTGGCCTCCTCGATTGTTTCTTGACGTCCACTCCAAGTCTCCTGGATCACGTTTGTTCCAAAAATAACGCTCCCGAAGGTTTCATTCTGTTTGGACTCCGTTTGATATTCCTTTTCTGCGAAACACTAAAATAGGAAAAAACAGCAATTTGGGCTGGGCCTCCGGTTAATAGGTTAGTCCCAAAAATAATATAAAAGTGTAAAACAAAGCCCATTATCATCCAAAACAGATAATATAATAGCATGGAACAATCAAAAATTATAGATACGTTGGAGACGTATCAATGACCGTAGTTTGAGGAGTTCATGTATTCACTAAGTGTTAATGCTTTGGTCCGGTACTCTATTAAAAGGAGGCCTTAATATCCCTTAGTTTCCAATAGGACCCCACTACCACGGGAGGGTAGAACAAAAGATGTGATGCAAGTTCTTTCCATAAGCACGTATGACTATATTCGGAATACATGCCTACACTACATTGATGAACCGGAGCTAGTTCTGTGTCACCCTATGTTATAACTACTGCATGAGGAATCGCATCCGACATAATTATCCATCACTGATCCATTACTTACGAGCTTTTCACATATTGTTCTTCGCTTATTTACTTTTCCGTTGCTACTGTTACAATCATTATAAAACCAAAACTGCTACTGTTACTTTTGCCACCGTTACCATTACCGTCATATTACTTTGCTACTAAATACTTTGCTGCAGATATTAAGTTTCCAGGTGTGGTAGAATTGACAACTCAGCTGCTAATACTTGAGAATATTCTTTGGCTCCCCCTGTGTCGAATCAATAAATTTGGGTTGAATACTCTACCCTCGAAAACTGTTGTGATCCCCTATACTTGTGGGTTATCAACTTTTAACAAGAACCGTTCTTAACTACGCATCAAAAACCACAACGTAGTATAGTGATTGATTTTTGATCTTCAGAAAGAACCCTGTTCATTGAAACCGATTCAACTAAAGTTGGAGAAATAGACACCCACTAGCCACCTGTGTACGAAGCACGTCAATATAACCAGTCTCGTGTAAGCGTACGCGTAATGTCGGTCTGAGCCGCTTCATCCAACAATACCGTTGAATCAAGAATCAACTAGTGACGGCAAGCAATATGTATATACTCACGCCCACAACTCCTTTGTGTTCTACTTGTGCATATAACATCTACGCATATACCTGCCTCTGATACCACTATTGGGGAACGCAGTATTTCAAATTTTTTACCTACGATCACGGAAGATCTATCTAGGAGATGCATAGCAACGAGGGGGGAGAGTGTGTCTGTGTACCCTCGTAGACCGAAAGCTGAAGCTTTTAGTAACGCGGTTGATGTAGTCGAACGTCTTCGCGATCCAACCGATCCAAGTACCGAACGTACGGCACCTCCGCATTCAGCACACGTTCAACTCGATGACATCCCTTGGGCTCTTGATCCAGTTGAGGCCAAAGGAGAGTTCCATCAGCACGACGGTGTGGCCGCGGTGATGATGAAGTTACCGGCGCAGGGCTTCGCCTAAGCACTACGACGATATGACCGAGGTGTGTAACTGTGAAGGGGGGACCACACACGGCTAAGACAAATCTTGTGTGCCTTTGGGGTGCCCCTTGTCCATGTATATAAAGGAGGGAGGAGGAGGATGCCGGCCTAGGAGGGGCGGGCCTATAGGGGGTCCAACTAGGATCCCAATCCCAGTTGGAGTCCCCTTCCTTTTCCAAGAGAGGAGAGAGGGAAAGAGTAGGAGAGGGAGAAGGAAAGAGAGGGGGCGCCCCCCTCCCTAGTCCAATTCGGATTTGCCATGGGGGGCGCGCGGCCAACCCTTGAGGTCTTTCTCTCCTTTCCCGTATGGCCCATTAAGGCCCACTACCCCACCCCACCCCGGCGAATTCCCGTAACTCTTCGGTACTCCAAAAAATACCCGAATCATTCGGAACCTTTTCGATGTTCGAATATAGCCTTCCGATATATCGATCTTTATGTCTTGACCATTTTGAGACTCCTCGTCATGTCCGTGATCTCATCCGGGACTCCGAACAACCTTCGGTACATCAAATCACATAACTCATAATACAAATCATCATCGAACATTAAGCGTGCAGACTCCACGGGTTCGAGAACTATGTATACATGACCAAGACACATCTCCGGTCAATAACCAATAGCGGAACCTGGATGCTCATATTGGCTCCTACATATTCTACGAAGATCTTTATCGGTCAAACCGCATAACAACATACGTTGTTCCCTTTGTCATCGGTATGTTACTTGCCCGAGATTCGATCATCGGTATCATCATACCTAGTTCAATATCGTTACCGGCAAGTCTCTTTACTCGTTCTGTAATGCAAAATCCCGCAACTAACTCATTAGTCACATTGCTTGCAAGGCTTATAGTGATGTGCATTACTGAGAGGGCCCAGAGATACCTCTCTGACAATCGGAATGACAATTCCTATTCTCGATCTATGTCAACTCAACAAACACCATCGTAGACACCTGTAGAGCATCTTTATAATCACCCAGTTACATTGTGATGTTTGATAGCACACTAGGTGTTCCTTCGGTATTCGAGAGTTACATAATCTCATAGTAAGATGAACATGTATAAGTCATGATGAAAGCAATAGCAATAAAACTAAACGATCATTTATGCTAAGCTAACGGATGAGTCTTGTCCATCACATCATTCTCTAATGATGTGATCCTGTTCATCAAATGATAACACATGTCTATGGTCAGGAAACTTAACCATCTTTGATTAACGAGCTAGTCAAGTAGAGGCATACTAGGGACACTCTGTTTTGTCTATGTATTCACACATGTACTAAGTTTCCGGTTAATACAATTCTAGCATGAATAATAAACATTTATCATGATATAAGGAAATATAAATAACAACTTTATTATTGCCTCTAGGGCATATTTTCTTCAGTTTGTTTGTGCATGTATTTGGTGGCTTGCGCGTTGTCTCCTGCTGGATTGATACCTTGGTTCTCAAAACTGAGGGAAATACTTACGCTACTTTGCTGGATCACCCTTTCATCGTCATGGGAAAAATCAACGCAAGCTCAAGAGGTAGCAGGCAACCACTTAGCTCGAGGTCTGTCGCCGCCGCCGACTGCCAGCAAACCTCACCGCATTTTGCCACTGCCACCTATCGCCACCTACTTTTCGACGCTGCTCATTGTCGACCCAGCTCCGTCCGATTTGGGAATCTGTGGTATTGGGGGTTTTTCTCATGAAGAACCAGGTAACTAATTTATTGAAATATTCGCTCATCTCTTATCCCGGTTCGTATGCCCCTTTTAATCACCTGGTTGAAATCGCCGTGAATTCATTTTTCTTGTAGCTGATCTGAGAGTTTTCATTCATAAAGAGTACTCCCTCCGTTTTTATTTACTCTGCATATTAGAGTTGACTGAAGTCAAACTTCGTAAAGTTTGACCAAGTTTATAAAAAATAATGTAAGCATTTACCATAACAAATTTATACTATGTGAAAGTACATTCAATAATAAATCTAATGATGTTGATTTGTTATCGTATATGTTAATATTTTTGTTTATAAAATTGGTCAAAGTTACAAAGCTTGACTTTGACCAAAGCTAATACGCGAACTAAATAAAAACGGAGGGAGTACAGTGCAAGGAGACATCTGGCCTATGTGGCCTCAGCCAGACAGCCGAGGAGTTCCATCTCACCGTACCAGATGACTTCATGAAGCGCACGGTATGTTCAATCTCACCCTACCTCGGTTGGCATGGCCTACTTTTCTGAACATATACTATATACTGCTATATTTGGATAAAAGGTGCTACATGCAACGTATACGTCGAAGGGTATTGTTCTTCTTTTTATATTAGGCAAATTAATGTTGTATTGTTCTTTCGATTACTCTCATATTTGCATAACATCATATTTACATTATCTGTTTAATTATATTTTTTGTGCTTTGATTTCAACTGTTGTACTATTCTTTCAATTACTCTCATATTTGCATGTTACCATATTTTTAACAATCTTATCTTATTTTTCCTCAGATCTTGGCTCCTCCCACCTGTCCAATTCCACTGCAACGCCGGCATGATGCTAGAAATCTCGAACCGACCTCCTGCTGCTTGTCCGTGCTGCAAACGGGCCTGCCATTACAGGCCGGAGTCATCGGTCATGGTCGCCGCAAGGACCACGCGAGGCGACGAGGGGCTGCATGCCCTCGCCGGTGCACAACCACAGCTGCGACGCAGAGCTACGAGACTGGCCGGCGTAACAAGGGAGGCGCTGCCAGGGTGTTGCAATCTCAAGCAACCGATGCCCACACTGCTGCAAGGGCGTGTGCGAGCCGAAGACACCACCGCCGCATGTGCTACCATGGAGCTTCGCCAGGCCACGTTGATGCAGTGGAGCTTTGCCGGCGCCGCCAGAGCTGTAATGAAGCGCTACAGGGTTGTTGAAGCTCAGTCGTGGTTGCAATGAAAGCGCCGCCAGAGTGGTCGTTGAACCTCCATCGTGGTTGCAATGAAGTGTCGCCGGAGCTGCAATGAAGAGCCTCGTTGCACTGCAACTTCAACGGCGGAGAGATCCATCTCGTAGCAGCACACGTGTTGCGTTGCAGCTCTGTCGGTGACGATACAACATCAGCGATGATGCTGGCTGGTACATCGACGGTGGAGCGGGCGATGGGAGTGTGACATGCTGACAAGGGGAGGGAGGAGGGGGAGGGTTGTGGAGTGCTTCCTTTTTTTTGAAACATTAAGCTTTATTGATTAGAAATAACAGTTACATCATCAATAAGAAGAGATACAATATCAACCATGGGCTCCTCAAACCAATCCTTAGTCGCTGAATATTTCGCTAGCCTAGCAATTTCATGAGCAACTTTATTTGCTTCCCTATTACAATGTTCAAATCTAGTAATAGTAAAATCGCAAGCCATAAAATAGCAATCATCGAAAACTGCCGTCGCCGCTCCTGCCGATTGTCCTCCATTCTTCATCGTGTCAATCACTTCCGTATTATCAGAGTTAACAATAAGGCGGTTGCACCCCGCCTTCTGTGCTAGGGTAAGGCCAAACCTCAGTGCCAATGCTTCTGCCGTTAGAACATCCGCACACCAGTCAAGTCGCCAACTTCCGCCAACAATGAACCTTCCTTTGTCATCTCTCAGGACTGCCCCCGCCGTGCCTCTAAGCAGATCATGGTCAAAGGAAGCATCAATGTTTAGCTTCACAAAACCCATAGGAGGTCTAAGCCATCCCTCTTTCTTATTGATCGCCTTAGGGGGGTTTGCTTTAACATAATTTGCCGCTATAGCACGGGCCCCCATTGCAGATTGATATGCATCTTGAGACTTTCCTTCATGAACCAGTTTACGTCTATCCACCATAAATACCAAGCTGTTATAACGATCAATTCACGTGCATTCTGGAGTCCCAAAACAGATATTTCTTCCTCTGGCATAAGTAATAAAAATTCAAGAACTGCCTCTCCTGTCCGGTCAACAACACAGGCTCTATTGATCACCTCATACAAACCCAAATTATCCCAGACCTTTTTCGCCTTCTGACACAGAAACAAGACGTGTTTCGTGTCTTCTAGCCCTTTTGAACATGTTGGGCAGATGGGAGGGACCTTCACATGTCTATTGGCGAGCGTAACACGACATGGGAGTGTTCCATGCAATGTACGCGAGATGAAGATTTTTACCTTTGCCGGACAAGATAGCTTCCAGATCTTGCTCCAAACAGGATTAGCATTGAATCTACCCATACCATACATATATTGTAATTTTCTTCCATGCTGTTTGTTTCATTCCTCCCAATAAGCCGATCGAACAGTGAACAAACCATTTTTTGTGAAACTCCAAGCAATGAAATCCGTCATTTCATGTATCGGAAGGGGGATTGCAAGTACCCTTTGAGCGTCAATTGGCCACAACGTTTGTCTCACCAAGTCTTCATCCCAATAACTCGTAATTGGATCAATAAGATCAGAAACCTTTGACAAAAGTTGCCCCCTTCTAGGAGTAATTATTTTCCTATTTGCACAATTCGGGATCCATGTATCTTCCCAAATATCAATTTTTTGTCCGTTTCCAACTCGCCAGATATAGCCGTTCCTTAGAGAATTAACCCCTGCCATAATGCTTTGCCAGGTGAAAGAGGAACCCTTCTTTAGACTTGCATTCATTAAATCGCCATCCAGGAAATATTTAGCTCTCATGATTGTGGCACATAACGATTTCGGATTATCAAGCAAAGGCCACGCTTGCTTGGCTAGTAACGCCAAATTGAAACAATGTAAATCTCGGAACCCCATTCCTCCTTGTTTTTTTGGGACACACATTTTCCACCACGCCATCCAATGCATCCTTTTCTGATTGTCCTCATCACCCCACCAAAATTGCGACATCGCGTCAATGATTCCTTTACAATTTTTTTTAGGAATTTTAAAGACGGACATAGCATAAGCTAGGATAGCTTGTACAACAGCTTTAAGTAGAATTTCCTTTCCTCCCGCGGATAACAGCTTCTCCTTCCATCCACTAATTTTTGTAATAATGCGATCAATTAGGAAAAGGAAGCAATCACTTTTGTCCATGCCCACATTTGTAGGTAAACCCAAATATTTATCATTGAGGGCTTCGGTCATAATATTCAGTGTTGTGCAGATCTGCGCTCTATCTTCTACTTTTGTATTGGGACTAAAGAAAATACTAGATTTTTCAACACTCACCAATTGCCCTGAGGTAGCGCAATAAGAGTCCAATACTGATTTTAATGCCTCCGCATTCATAGCATTTGCTTTCATAAGGATCAAAGAATCGTCGGCAAATAAAAGGTTTGAAATTGATGGGGCATCTCTGCAGACCTTAACTCCAGAAATATTACCATTCTCCTCTGCATTAGCTAGTAGAGCGGTCAGCCCCTCTGTACATAACAAGAATAAGTATGGGGAGAGGGGGTCTCCCTGCCTCAGACCTCTAGTAGGTTTAAAGCTCTCAGTCTCTTCATTATTAAAACGAACCCTGTACTCCACAGAAGATACACATTGCATAACTAAATCTACCCACTTTTCTTTGAAACCCAATTTTAGCATTATTTCTTTCAAAAAGGACCACTCTACTTGGTCATACGCTTTATGCATATCCAGTTTGATGGCACATATACCCTCTTTACCACTCCTTTTTTCTTTATTGTGTGAAAACATCCGTAGGCCACTAAAATATTATTTGTGATCACTCTTCCTGGTACAAATGCACTCTGAGTTGTACTGATAACATCTGGAAGGATTAACTTCAGACGAGCCGCAATCATTTTTGAAATAACCTTATACACCACGTTGCACAAACTGATTGGTCTAAACTGAGTTACCTTTTCTGGGGAACCAATCTTTGGGATCATTACAATTGTTGTATCATTCCACCCATTAGGTATAGTGCCAGTATTCACCGCCTGGAACACCTCTTCAGTCAGATCATCCCCCAACATAGACCAAAATCTTTTATAAAAAATGGCATGTAGTCCATCCGGACCCGGCGCTTTTAAGTCTCCTATATCAAAAAGCGTCTTTCAAACCTCCTCAGCCGTATAAGGGGCAAGGAGAGCAATATTCATTTCATCTGTCATTTTTCTTCTGACGAGGGATAAAACCTCCGGATTCGGTTGAGCAACTTGTGAAGTAAAGAGATTAGCGAAGTACCCCGTAATATGGTTTTTCATCTCCGTATCTTGCAGCCAAACACCATTGTCATCCAGCAATTTTTTAATCTGATTTCTTTTTTTTCTAGTCGTCGCCGCATTATGGAAAAAGGAAGTGTTGCGATCACTATGTAAGAGTCAGTTTGCACGACCCCTTTGTAACCAGTAGATCTCCTCTTGCTCTAATAAGTTTTCAGTAATGACAAGAATCTCTTTTTGGCGTGCTTGGGATTCCGCGTTTATAGAACCCCTCCGCAACTTTTTTAATTCTTTTTTTAATTTTTTTTCGGTCCTCTCAGAATATCACAGTCCCAAATATGCAAATCCGCATTCATCGCTCGTGGAGTGCTTCCTTTTTGCAAGGGGCAGGATTGAAGCAGAGGAAGAGGATCGAAGGGTCATGCGCGGACGGATCGGACGGCCGTGCAGCTGATCCAGCTGCTGAAAACAAATTACTCAGTAACGGGAGATCTTTTTGCAAAGACTCCCTAGGATCCGGGCCATTCATTCCCCATCAAACGGCCCATGTTTCTTATTTTATTTTATTTTTGCAAATAAAGCTCCGATTTTACTCTAGTCGCTCCCGACCAAACCCAAAGCCCCGTGTTCCCCATCTCTCCTCCCAGAAACCTCCTCTTCTTCCTCCTCCTCCTCCTCGCCGCCGCCGCCGCCACCGCCGAGGATGGCGGCGAAGCAGCCATTGGCGGACGTGGAGGACGGGCTCCTCGCCCACCTCAACGCGAACGCCGAGATCCCCGACTCCCGGTCCTTCGCCTCCTCCCTCGGCGTCCCGCACAAAGACGTGGAGGACGTCATCAAGAGGCTCACCGCCTTCCGCATCGTTGAGAGTGCGGTACGGTACCCTCCCCCTCCCCAATCCCCCGAGCCTCGCTTCGTCCCTGCCCCGATTTCCCCCAAGACCTAACGAGCTTTGCTGCAGGACATCACCAAGGAGACGTGGGTGCTCACCGATGAGGCCAAGGGGTATGCCGCGAGGGGCTCCCCCGAGGTGCAGCTCGTCGCGGCCATCCCGCCCGAGGGTGCCTCCAAGGGCGCGCTCAAGGTGATTTCCCTCTCTATGTGTGGCGTTTAGCTTTAGGTGCTCGATTGGAGTGAATGGTTTCGGTTCCGGGGATCTCTGATGCTCAGAGTGGCGCGTTGCAGGAGAGTTTGGGGGACGTGTTCGATATTGGAATGAAGGCTGCAGCCAAGAACAAGTGGATTGGATTTGAGAAGGGAAACAAAGACCTCGTACTGAGAAAGGTATGGAGCTGAGCTGAGCTCGTTTCATTTTTTCTTCTCTTCGATGTTGTCGGAGAGATGTATGATTCAGTTCAGTGTGTATTTGTATTGGAAACTTGCCTGCCGTATCTGCTCTTCTTCCGGGCGATGCTCTCAATTTGCCAATTTCTGGGTTGTAGATGTAGAATACATCCTCATCATAGTTCAACTCTTTCAATGTCCAGTAGTTACATCTGTGTTAACTGAAGGTCTCTCGGTGTGCTTTTATCTGTCTCGAGCTTTGTATCTCTAGGCATGCCATTGTATAATTCGCTGTTTGATTAATTCAGGTTGAGGATACCAATGATGAATTGCAAGAGCAGCTTATAAGACTGGAGAATGGGGAGGTTGGTGTTGCTTTGTTCCTCTCATATTTTGCATTTCCACTTGAACCATTTACTTGATTGTGTCATGGCACGGCACAGATAGTTGTTATGTACAATATCTAGTACTCCCTCCGTCCCATATTACAATAGCTCGTAACCTCCCCTCCCCCATCCCGTTTGAGCGTCAAGTAATATGGTACGGAGGGAGTATCAAATTGTTCTTTGGCCCTTCTTAAGGAAATTGTTTTTTATTCATGTAGGTTATTGCTGACAAAGTAATAGATGATTTGAAGAGAAGAAAGCTTGTAACAAAAGAGTAAGTATCTATTTCAAAGAGATCTTTTTTACAGTGTCAATAAGTGCCAGCCAAGTGCAGCATCATAGTCAATTATCCCTAATTTTTACATCTGCTTCGCTGTTTTTCCAGGAAATCTATTTGGTATTCACTGAAGAAGGGGCCTGAATTTGTTGCAAAGAGAAAAACATTGGCAACTGATGTGACACGAGAACATCTCAAGAGGTAATTTGATGTCACTTTTCTCAAGCTAATTTCAGAAATTGAGCAGGAAACCTCTGCTTGTTTACTATAAACTATAATGTACCATGAGCAATTGAACGCTACATGGAAGACTCCTCAATGCCGTTTCTATTCTAAATAGCCCAGCTGTACTTATCATACCTGTCAAAGACTATGCTAAACTTATTGTCACGTTAAAATTAACCTTTAATTTTTTTTATGTGTGTACCTATTAATGCATACAGTAACAGATTTATGATATATTTTCCTTTAAAATGGTTTTTCTTTCCTAAAGTGGCGACTGGAAGGATCTGGAATTTAAAGATTATAACTATGGAGCTCAAGGACAACCTATTGCGATAGGATATAGCCAACCGTTGTTAGAGGTACTTCTAATCTGCACGGTGTTCCATTTTTAAATACAGCTTTATATGATAAACCAGATAACTCAGAACTGTTATTTGGTGGATTTTTTTCAGGTCCGTGAGGCAATCCAGAACATTTTTCTCGAGATGGGGTAAATAAAAAAACATTTTGGTCATGATATTTGCAGTTCAAGGCAATATTCGGAAAATGGATTGATTAATTTTATTGATGTAACAGGTTCAGTGAGATGCCAACGAACATGTATGTAGAGAGCAGGTAAAACACAAAATAAGACAAGATTTTTTTTTCTTTTCTCATACCTGTTTGTAGTCAATTTCTTGTACTGGTAGATCTTCTCCACAAAATTGAAGTTATTTTAGGATTTAGGAGTGATAGGTCGCCAACACCATATGACTATATGACAAGACAATGTAGTTATGAGCATATCACTGTTTCCTAGATAAAGATCCATATATTTCTGACATTATGTATCGTTGCTTCCTTTGGTAGCTTCTGGAATTTCGATGCACTGTTCCAGCCACAACAGCATCCTGCTCGTGATTCACACGATACCTTTTTCCTCAAAGGTAAAGGTTATGTTACTGTTGTTGAGCCAACAGTTGGATTTAAACATATTTAATCAATTGACTTTTTTGCAGCCCCTGCTACAACAACACAATTACCCGATGACTATCTTGAGAAAGTAAAGCAAGTACATCAGTCTGGTGGCCATGGCTCCAAAGGGTATGTTCTGGTGTCTTTGCTGCAGTTTAGCCAGAGAGTTTATAATTTGAGGTTGCTGTCTGCAGATATGGTTACGACTGGAAGCGAGATGAAGCAGAGAAAAACCTGCTTCGTACTCACACAACTGCAGTTTCAACAAGGATGCTATACAAGCTAGCACAGGAGGTAAAGCAACTAAGTGATGCTTATTTTATCTCTTTGTAATTCCATTGTAACTTATATTGTCTTAGTTTGCCTAAATTAATGGAGGTGATATCAATTTGTTTTCTCTGTTCTGTTGAACGATTCATGAGATTTCTTTTCTTTGATAAACCACCATGGGTTGTTCAGAAAACTTTTGCTCCTAAGAGATACTATTCTATTGATCGTGTTTTCCGGAATGAAGCTGTGGACCGAACTCATCTTGCAGAATTCCACCAGATAGAAGGTAACCGTTCTCTTGTTTCTTGCCTATGTGGTGTTAACTTGATTGATATTTGGTACTTATTGTAGATGTCACACACATAACCCTTTTAACAATGAAGCTACTTACAATGCTTCTGATTTCAGGTCTTATTTGTGATTATGGTTTGACGCTTGGTGATCTGATAGGTGTATTGGAAGATTTCTTCTCCAGACTAGGTACTAAGCCAAAGCCATTGACTTTGTTATACTCCCTCTGATACATAATAAGTGTTGCAGTTTTGAACTAAGGTTGAACTAACCTTAGTACAAAACTGCGACAGTTACTTTGGATCGGACGGAGTAGTATTTATGGATCTTGCTATTAAATTCGTAAAAACTGTACTGCCATATGTTGTTATTCAGTTATTCCAAGAATATTGGTGCTCCATGCCCATCTGCATAATGTGCATTAGGCATGCATTTAATATTCTTGTCTTGTACTCCCTTCTTTCCTAAATATGTCTTTTTAGAGATTCTAATATGGACTACATACGGAGCAAAATGAATGAATCTACACTCTAAAATATGTCTATAAATCAGTATGTAATCCATATAGAAATCTCTAAAAAGACTTATATTTCGTAACGGAGGGAATATCTGCTATCTCCAGTACATAGAGATTTAATAATGCCACCTCTCCTCTCCTTTTCTGGCTCTTAGGCATGTCAAAGCTGCGTTTCAAACCTGCCTACAACCCGTACACTGAACCAAGCATGGAAATTTTCAGGTCAGAACAAGTTTGATTGCTATTGTTTTCATGATTATTGCGATCCCATGAATCATTATTATGTTTATTATTTTTTTAGCTACCACGATGGTCTGAAGAAATGGGTGGAGATAGGCAACTCAGGCATGTTCAGGCCTGAAATGTTACTTCCCATGGGACTGCCAGAGGGCGTTAATGTTATCGCATGGGGTCTTTCACTTGAAAGGTAAAACTGGCATAGTTTCCATATGAATGATTCCTTTATGTGCATATATGTTGAATTGATTTCTTTTTTCTCCACAAAAAAAAAACACCTTCGCGATCCTTGTTTTTCAACTAATGTCTCAAATAGAAGTGCGAGGAAAACCAAAGGAGAGCAAGATCCTGATTGGACTCGAGAAATCTTTGCTTTATCTATGGATTGCAAAGAAATCTGTGCTGACTACATTTTGCTGCTGAATGCAGGCCAACAATGATTCTGTATGGGATTGACAACATACGTGATCTCTTTGGGCCAAAGGTATTGTTCTTATTAACTTTGTCTTGTCCACAAGCCTGTGCTAATATGAATTATGATCTGTACAGGTCGACTTCAATCTGATCAAGAGCAGCCCGATTTGCCGCTTGGGGCTGTAGTGTAGTGAGCTTGATAGAACTTTATCTGGATGTCTGGATGCGAAGCATGTTTATTTGTGGTTATAACTTTGAAAACCAGTACTTTGCATTTAACAGAGGGAGTGCAGAAATACACACATGTAGCTCTGAATTGCAATTTTGAGGTGTTCATGTTCGATACAAGTAGGGTCTTCCATTTCTATGCAGTCTCCGTCATGTGTTGTGTATCTTGTGGTTCACACGACCCTGCACGCAAGCGAATATCCTACACACGGTTGGAAAAGAAAAGAATCAAGGGCTTCCAACCATAATTTTCCTCTTATTTATCATTCTGAAGCCCGGCCTTTCTATTTCCAACCACGGCCAACTGTGTAGACTACTATACAACATCATAGTTTTTCTTTTTGAAATGGAGGGCAAATATTTGCCTCATCTATTAACTAAGAGAGAAATTTGTTTGTGCTACAACACATCGATACTACAAATGGACATTACTCTCCCGGCATGATTGAACCCAACTTTTTGGCGCCCACAGTCACCCAGACTGTCGCCTTGGTTTTGATGTTGTGGACTGCTAGAGGGGCCCTCTTTTGGCAAAAGACACAGCATTTCTCTCCTTTCAAATGATTGATGATGTGAGCATGGCGAGCGTGGCCATCATTGTAGTTTGGGGTGTTGGTGTCGGAGAGTCCAATCCACCAATCTTTGGCGGAGTGGATAAGGTCTCAAGATGAAGTGTCTAGATGCCTAAGTTGTAGCCACTCTTTGATCATGTCCCAAAACTTAATCCTATATCGACACTTGTAGAAAAGATGGTCAACGGATTCTTTATCGCGCTTGCATAGGGGACAAGGGCAACAATTTGACCATCCATACTTTTTTTTTGAGACGACCATCCATACTTGGCCAACTGATCCTCGGTTCAAATCCTATTTTGTATGGCAAGCGAACTGAAGAACTTAATCTTGAGAGGAGCCCAAAGTCTTCCAAACCGTGTGCTCCATGAGGGAACAAATGGAGCTGTGGAATTGGACTTCCTAGGCGGAACATCATAGTGAACTTCCACTCAATGATGGCCATTCATTGGCAGTGTGCTTCCACTCAATGTCGCAATGTGGCCCAAAGAGTAACGAATTCATGGAAGTGGGCGAACAGAGCATCTTTTAACACTTCAATTTTTCCGCGACGAGGCCTTGAAAATTAGGGACGCAATGTCCTCGGGTTGCGGTCATGCACCCAAAGATCGTCCCAAGGAACATCATAGTGAACTCACTAGTTATCCTCGATGGCCATTCAGGCTGCAAGTTGGAGTGGGCTCTCCAAGGCACCATTGTAACACTGACACTTTACACATGCCATAACAAGCATCTGCAAAAGAAGTACAGAGGATGCCTAAGTGTTCACAAATGCACCCGCGCGGACATATATTCTGAAAAGATAGTAAATAAATTAAAAAAGATCTGATTTTTTTGGATGAATATCAACAAGTTTTCTAACATCTTGCAAAATTTCCACGGCTTGTTTTGAATGCATAAGGCAGATAATGGTCTGCCTTTTCCTCAAGAGAAAACCATCTTGCAAAATTTCACCATGAAAAGACATTTGCAGGTGTGTCCGAAAAACAAAAATTGGTACTCCAAAATACATCTTTTTTTTTGCACAGGCCTCCACGCATGTCATTTAAAGTGAAATTTTGCAGCATGTTAGAAATTTTGTTGATGCTCATTTTACTATTTAAAAAAATTATTTTACTGTTCATGCAAGTGTATTTGAGCTAGGGAGCAGATAATTAGTAATGGTACTATAACTTGACCTTCACCTCTTGTACATGCAAATACACATACAGACGACAACAGCTAGCAAGTTCAGCTAGTCCAATTCAACCGTTGATCGATAAAACTTTTATCATGATACAACACCAGCAGCAGCTGCTAAAGTTCAGATGCATGGCCCGCACAGTTGGCCGCGCAACGATGATGGGGGCATACTGCCACACCTAGTCCCGCTTACGCCCTGAGTGGCCAGTCCAGCAGACTGACATTCAGAAGTCCAAGTTGCCATGTTTTCCTTGTAGACTCGACCTATTCCTCCTCTCCGCTCGTTTGCCTTGCTGCTCGCCACTACCATCAGCTCCAGCACCGACTTTAGCGGTTCTCCCTATGCCTAGTTTTGGCAAGCCTCGGTTCAGTCCATCTAGCAGGACACACGCTTTGCATAATTTCTACAGAAGCCAAGATTTTCATCCAATATTGAGTCAGTAAAAGCATTGGAAAAGTTCAAAGGTAGCAAGACCAGGGCAAATACTTGGATAAAATGTCCAGCATGTGAGCTCAAGAAAAAACCTGTCATTCTATAACCAATTGATCAACTTATTTTTAACTGTACTAGCGAAAGAATCATTTATGTGGTTATCTTGAGCCAAAAGATTAGAGGGGGCAAGCTTTCATGCTAGATGTAAGCACAATACCTGGCTAGAAATGTAACCGCAGCGTTCACATGTTCCTTGCTCTGGCATTCTTGTTGTTGTGGATATCCGGAAATTTTCGCCAGAGGTTATGATGTCCAGTATAGCCCTAGGCCTGCACCACTCATAAGGTACTGATTCAAGTGACTGAAACAAGACAATGATACATAATGTGTTGAACAAGGAAAAGAAACAGAGCTAGCATGCACTAACAGATGAAGAAATAATCCTACTTTTGGACGGGAGAAGTCTTTACCTCATCCTTTCCAGATCTTTAATAAATTCACGAGCAAATCCACGATATGCATTTGGTGAATAGATGCCTGAATTGTGATAGATAACCAATAAGCATATTTGATTTCAATAGAAGATGAGAACAGTGTCAACAAAATTCTACAAGTATCCCTCCAAATATGTCACTGACTATCAAATGTTAGGCACTGATTGTTCGAAGCTTATATTTTGATTATATATTAACCGTCCCTGGTATCTTGAGATAATGGAATGGGGAGCTACTGTTTAACTACAGAGAGAACAAAACTGCACAAGAAATGAAGCAGGAATTACATTCAGTGGAGAAGTAGTCCAGCTTTTTGAAATACGCATACGTGTCATACAGTCAAGGATCAAAATTATTATCAGCGCATGTTTTATGCACAAAGCATAATAAGTTAATAAAAAAAACTGATTAAAAATGTTTCATGTAAAGGATATATAACAATCTCTTTTTCGTAGGTGTATTTGAAAGGCTTGCATCTTGGGATTGGTCCATCTTCACCAGTAGTTATGAAAGTGCATCGACTTAACCTATAAGATAAAAGCATAATGCCAGCACAAAAATTATAAAAGAGAACAAAGATAAAAAATAGCATATTTTATTTATTAACCAACATTTACCTTGCAATATCACCACGTAAAATATTCAGCAAGACAGTCTCTGCAATGTCATCTGCATTATGCCCAGTTACAATCTTATCAACCTTCAAGAGAGCAGCACCACGGTCTAGCGCCTAATAAGAATGGAATTGTTCATAAATTAATGAGCATGCAATTGCCTTACAGATAAAGGTAGGTAGTAGGAGGTACCTGACGTCGAAAAACACCACAGAAAGTACAATTGTTTTTCAGGCCAATTGCTTTCACAATATCATCCATTGTCCAGTCATAGAGATCCTTATAGGAAACTATTTTCAGTGGTAGGCCATACTGCAGTGGGTGAATTGTACGGTTGAATTAACAACACAAGAATATGCATTTAAATGGGTTACGTTTCATGAAGTAGATGCCTACCAAAATTAAAACAAAGGGAAACACAAAGTAAAAAGCTGCAACAGTTTTGTGTATCGGGTAAGGGGGAGGAACCTGTAGTTCATTCCTTTTAACAGTTTCTAGGGAGTCGTCTCTATAGCCTGTGATTCCTTCGTCAATAGATAAAAGGAACAAATCGAGACCATATTTATGACGTTTGTTTAACTCTGATAACACATACGCAAGCACGGTTGAATCTGCATAACAGTAAAAAGATTGTTATAAACTGCTACAAGATCAAGAATTCAAGATAGATAAGCAAGCATTTCCACAATAAGCTGAAGAACGTTTGCAATCATATTTTTTCTAGGGGGGGTATATCATATTTATGAAACAGCCATATGTGATCCATTATTATCATCGCCCATGACTACCAATATTTTAACTTGAATAAATTGATCGTCTTGATTAAAAGCCTTTATCTCTGCTGCAACTGTGAGAAGGTTGAACAAACATTTTGATAACACACTCTAAGACAAGGCTCTCAAGGAGTCAATGACACCTTGAGTATTGGCCATGCAAGTGATCAACAGGAGCCGGAACTAAAGTGCTCATCATTCAATGAGTAGTGAATATGAAACATATGCATTGCATAAAAATCATCTATTACGTTGTTATTTATACAACACAAGTCTGCACATACCTTTTCCACCAGAAGCTCCAATTGCCACACGTTCACCGGCTTTAAACAAATTATTGTCAACAATAGTTTGATGAATCTCGTCCTCGAAGACAATATAGAAGCATTCCCTACATATCTGAAAGCAAACATCAGAGACACCTCTGAAGGCCACAGAAAGGTGAAAACAGCTCACAGTACTCCTAGACAAGTGCCATGGTTGGAACTTCACAAGATCAAGCAGCAAAGAGTACCCGAATTTTTAGGTAGATACACAGAAGGGGCATGTTTTGTTCGTACCCGCTTCCTAAAACTACAGTAATCGAGTGAACTCATACGAAGCTACAGCTAAACCCATAAAGAAGGAATCCGGCGAGGCTCACCTGTTCTAGGGTTTTGGGCCGCTTGAGCGCGGCCTTCCGCTCGCCGCAGCGCGTGCAGAGGCGGCTCCCTGCCCTCGTCGGAGCGGCGGCGGACTGCATGGGCGCCTGGATGCGTCTTAACCCCACGCGAGTCCGATGGAGGGTAGAGACGACGAGGACACCGGCGCGGTAGAGTGGCCGTGCTTCGGCAGGGGGAGGAGCAGAGGCCGCTTTCCGGGACGCCGGCGAAGGGGTTTCGGCGGCGTCACGGCGCTGGGGGCGGACAAACAGGAGGTGCAGGAAGTTTGGTGGGTCAAGGTTGGCCCAGATTAGGCGGGCTAGTATTGGGCCGGCCTGGGAAGAGGCGCGGCTCTGTGGGCTGCTACTACTAGGCTAAGGCCGGTCATAGTGAGGAGTAACTTATACTAGTGTCATGCATATGACACTAGTCTAAGTTACTATCTTTATAGTACAAAGTAATATATTAGTAGTGTCATAGAGGACTTCATTAATTAGCTTGTAGACTCATCTTGTCTTGGAAAGCGCTATGTTACAGTAACATATTATGTTACCACTTCTCATTAACTACATGTCATATAAGCAAAAAATTCTCAGAGTGCGCTATGTTACTTGCTAAGTTACTTTCACTATAACTAGCCTAACATACGGTGAATCTACCAACATATGGGCAGATACATGGATACCGAGGAACGAGATGATGCGCCCGTATGGATGCCGCGTGGCCAACCCGCCAATTTTGGTGGCCGAGCTGATTGACAACACCAGCGCCGCATGGGATGTCCAACGCGTCAATCAGGTGTTTATGCCAATGGATGCGAAAATCATTTTAAGCATTCCTTTATGTACACGCAACACTGATGACTTCTGGAGTTGGAACTTCGAAAGGAACGGTGTTTTCTCGGTCAAGTCGGCATATCACATGTTAGTGGAGACTAGAAGGCGCCGGGAGGCCTGGTTGGAAAACATGTTGGAAATATGCCCTAGAGGCAATAATAAATTAGTTATTATTATATTTCCTTGTTCATGATAATCGTTTATTATCCATGCTATAATTGTATTGATAGGAAACTCAGATACATGTGTGGATACATAGACAACACCATGTCCCTAGTGAGCCTCTAGTTGATTAGCTCGTTGATCAATAGATGGTTACGGTTTCCTGACCATGGACATTGGATGTCATTGATAACGGGATCACATCATTAGGAGAATGATGTGATGGACAAGACCCAATCCTAAGCCTAGCACAAAGATCGTGTAGTTCGTATGCTAAAGCTTTTCTAATGTCAAGTATCATTTCCTTAGACCATGAGATTGTGCAACTCCCGGATACCGTAGGAGTGCTTTGGGTGTACCAAACGTCACAACGTAACTGGGTGATTATAAAGGTGCACTACAGGTATCTCCGAAAGTGTCTGTTGGGTTGGCACGAATCGAGACTGGGATTTGTCACTCCGTGTAAGCGGAGAGGTATCTCTGGGCCCACTCGGTAGGACATCATCATATGCGCAATGTGACCAAGGAGTTGATCACGAGATGATGTGTTACGGAACGAGTAAAGAGACTTGCCGGTAACGAGATTGAACAAGGTATAGGGATACCGACGATCGAATCTCGGGCAAGTACAATACCGCTAGACAAAGGGAATTGTATACGGGATTGATTAAGTCCTTGACATCGTGGTTTATCCGATGAGATCATCGTGGAACATGTGGGAGCCAACATGGGTATCCATATCCCGCTGTTGGTTATTGACCGGAGAACGTCTCGGTCATGTCTGCATGTCTCCCGAACCCGTAGGGTCTACACACTTAAGGTTCGGTGACGCTAGGGTTATAGAGATATTAGTATGCGGTAACTCGAAAGTTGTTCGGAGTCCCGGATGAGATCCCGGACGTCACGAGGAGTTCCGGAATGGTCCGGAGGTAAAGAATTATATATAGGAAGTGCTATTTCGGCCATCGGGACAAGTTTCGGGGTCACCGGTATTGTACCGGGACCACCGGAAGGGTCCCGGGGGTCCACCGGGTGGGGCCACCTGCCCCGGGGGGCCACATGGGCTGTAGGGGGTGTGCCTTGGCCTATATGGGCCAAGGGCACCAGCCCCAAGAGGCCCATGCGCCAAGAGAGAGAAAAAAGGGGAGAGTCCTAAAGGGGGAAGGCACCTCCGAGGTGCCTTGGGGAGGATGGACTCCTCCCCCCTTGGCCGCACCCTTCCTTGGAGGAAGGGGCAAGGGCTGCGCCTCCCCCCCTCTCCCTTGGCCCTATATATAGTGGGGAAAAGGAGGATCAACCATACCTAAGGCCTGGCGCCTCCCTCTCCCTCCCGTGACACATCTCCCTCCTCCCGCAGCGCTTAGCGAAGCCCTGTTGGAATCCCGCTACTTCCACCACACCGTCGTGCTGCTGGATCTCCATCAACCTCTCCCTCCTCCTTGCTGGATCAAGGCGTGGGAGACGTCTCCGTTCCGTACGTGTGTTGAACGCGGAGGTGCCGTCCGTTCGGCGCTAGGATCATCGGTGATTTGAATCACGACGAGTACGACTCCATCAACCCCGTTCTCTTGAACGCTTCCGCGCGCGATCTACAAGGGTATGTAGATCCACTCCTCCCTCGTTGCTAGATGACTCCATAGATAGATCTTGGTGACACGTAGGAAAATTTTGAATTTATGCTACGTTCCCCAACAGTGGCATCATGAGCTAGGTCTATTGCGTAGATTCTATGCACGAGTAGAACACAAAGTAGTTGTGGGCGTTGATTTTGTTCAATATGCTTGCCGTTACTAGTCTTATCTTGATTCGGCGGCATAGTGGGATGAAGCGGCCCGGACCGACCTTACACGTATTCTTACGTGAGACTGGTTCCACCGACTGACATGCACTAGTTGCATAAGGTGGCTAGCGGGTGTCTGTCTCTCCTACTTTAGTCGGATCGGATTCGATGAAAAGGGTCCTTATGAAGGGTAAATAGCAATTGGCATATCACGTTGTGGTTTTGCGTAGGTAAGAAACGTTCTTGCTAGAAACCCATAGCAGCCACGTAAAACATGCAAACAACAATTAGAGGACGTCTAACTTGTTTTTGCAGGGTATGCTATGTGATGTGATATGGCCCAAAGGATGTGATGAATGATATATGTGATGTATAAGATTGATCATGCTCTTGTAATAGATGATCATGGAGCCCCAAGATGGAGATCAAAGGAGCTATATGATATTGGCCATATCATGTCACTATTATTTGATTGCATGTGATGTTTATCATGTTTATACATCTTATTTGCTTAGAACGACGGTAGTAAATAAGATGATCCCTCATTATAATTTCAAGAAGTGTTCTCCCCTAACTGTGCACCGTTGCTACAGTTCGTCGTTTCGAAGCACCACGTGATGATCGGGTGTGATAGATCCTTACGTTCACATACAACGGGTGTAAGACAGTTTTACACATGCAAAACACTTAGGGTTAACTTGACAAGCCTAGCATGTGCATAGACATGGCCTCGGAACACAGAAGGCCGAAAGGTCCAGCATGAGTCGTATAGAAGATACGATCAACATGAAGATGTTCACCGACGTTGGCTAGTCCGTCTCACGTGATGATCGGACACGGCCTAGTTGACTCGGATCATGTAATCACTTAGATGACTAGAGGGATGTCTATCTAAGTGGGAGTTCATAAGATGAACTTAATTATCCTAAACATAGTCAAAAGGATTTTGCAAATTATGTCGTATCTCACGCTTTAGTTCTACTGTTTAGATATGTTCCTAGAGAAAAATTAGTTGAAAGTTGATAGTAGCAATTATGCGGACTAGATCCGTAGACTGAGGATTGTCCTCATTGCTTCTTAGAAGGCTTATGTCCTTAATGCACCGCTCAGTGTGCTGAACCTCGAACGTTGTCTGTGGATGTTGCGAACATCTGACATACACGTTTTGATAACTACATGATAGTTCAGTTAAACGGTATAGAGTTGAGGCACCAAAGACGTTTTGGAAACGTCGCAAAACATATGAGATGTTTTGAGGGCTGAAATTGGGATTTCAAGCTCGTGCCCACGTCAAGAGGTATAAGACCTCCGACGATTTTCTTAGCCTGCAAACTAAGGGAGAAAATCTCAATTGTTGAGCTTGTGCTCAGATTGTCTGAGTACAACAATCATTTGAATCGAGTGGGAGTTAATCTTCCAGATAAGATAGTGATGTTTCTCCGAAGTCATTACCACCAAGCTGCTAGAGCTTCGTGATGAACTATAATATATCAGGGACATATATGATGATCCTTGAGATATTCGCGATGTTTGACACCACGAAAGTAGAAATCAAGAAGGAGCATCAATTGTTGATGGTTGGTGAAACC
The DNA here is from genome assembly GCF_056163025.1 of Triticum urartu. Taxonomy (NCBI): domain Eukaryota; kingdom Viridiplantae; phylum Streptophyta; class Magnoliopsida; order Poales; family Poaceae; genus Triticum; species Triticum urartu. The sequence goes on along the minus strand of NC_141877.1, from coordinate 415,639,683 downwards.
ACTAGTTTCAAGAAGGGCAAGGGCAAGAAGGGATACTTCATGAAACAACAAATCAGTTGCTGCTCTAGTGAAGAAACCCAAGGTTGAACCCAAACCCGAGACTAAGTGCTTCTGTAATAAGGGGAATAGCCACTGGAGCAGAATTACCCTAGATACTTGGTAGATAAGAAGGCTGGCAAGGTCGATAGAAGTATATTGGATATACATTGTGTTGATGTGTACTTTACTAGTACTCCTAGTAGCACTAGGGTATTAGATACCGGTTCGGTTGCTAAGTGTTAGTAACTCGAAATAAAAGCTACGAAATAAATGGAGACTAGCTAAAGGTGAGCTGACGATATGTGTTGGAAGTGTTTCCAATGTTGATATGATCAAGCAACGCACGCTCCCTCTACCATCGAGATTGGTGTTAAACCTAAATAATTTTTATTTGGTGTTTGCGTTAAGCATAGACATGATTGGATTATGCCTATCGCAATACGATTATTCATTTAAGAAGAATAATGGTTACTTTGTTTATTTGAATAATACCTTCAAATGGTCTTACACCTGAAATGAATGGTTTATTGAATCTCGATCGTAGTGATACACATGTTCATGCCGAAAGATAGTAATGATAGTACCACCTACTTGTGGCACTGCCACTTAAGTCATATCGGTATAAAATGCATGAAGAAGCTCCATGTTGATGGATCTTTGGACTCACTCATTTTTGAAAGGTTTGAGACATGCGAACCATGTCTAGTGGTGTATATGCATGAAGAAACTCCATGCAGATGGATCGTTTGGACTCACTTGATTTTTAATCACTTGAGACATGCAAATCATACCACATGGGCAAGATGACTGAAAGCCTCGTTTTCAGTAAAATGGAACTAGAAAGCAACTTGTTGGAAGTAATACATTTTGATGTGTGCAGTCCAATGAGTGCTGAGGCGTGTAGTGGATATCGTTATGTTCTTACTTCACAGATGATTTGAGTAGATGTTGAGTACATTTATTTGATAAATCACGAGTCTGAATTATTGAAAGGTTCAAGTAATTTCAGGGTGAAGTTGAAAGATCGTCGTGACAAGAGGATAAAATATCTATGATATGATCATAGAGATGAATATCTGAATTATGAGTTTGGCACAGAATTAAGACATTGTGGAAATTGTTTCACAACTAATACAGCCTGGAACACCATAGTATGATGGTGTGTCCGAACATCATAACTGCACCCTATTGGATATGAAGCATACCATGATGTCTCTTATCGAATTACCACGAAAGTTTATGGGTTAGGCATTAAAGACAACCACATTCACTTTAAATAGGGCACCACGTAATTCCGATGAGATGACACCGTATGAACTATGGTTTAGGGAAACCTAAGCTGTCATTTCTTAAAAGTTTGGGGCTGCGACGCTTATGTGAAAAAGTTTTAGGCTGATAAGCTCGAACCCAAAGCGGATAAATGCATCTTCATAGGACACCCAAAACAGTTGGGTATACCTCCTGTCTCAGATCCGAAAGCAATAAGGGATTGTTTCTAGAATCGGGTCCTTTCTCGAGGAAAAGTTTCTCTCGAAAGAATTGAGTGGGAGGATGGTGGAGACTTGATGAGGTTATTAAACCGTTACTTCAACTAGTGTATAGCAGGGCACAAAGAGTTGTTCCTGTGGCACCTACACCAATCGAAGTGGAAGCTTATGATATTGATCATGAGACTTCGGATCAAGTCACTCCCAAACCTCGTAGGATGACAAGGATGCGTACTACTTCAGAGTGGTACGTAATCCTGTCTTGAAAGTCATGTTGCTAGACAACAATGAGCCTACAAGCTATGGAGAAGCGATGGTGGGCCCGGATTCCGATAAATGGCTCGAGGCCATAAAATCCGAGAGAGGATCCATGTATAAAAACAAAGTATAGACTTTGGAAGAACTACTTGATGGTCGTAAGGCTGTTGAGTACAGATGGATTTTAAAAGGAAGACGGACAATGATGGTAAGTATCACCATTAAGAAAGCTCGACTTGTCGTTAAGATGTTTTTCCGACAAGTTCAAGGAGTTGACTACGATGAGACTTTCTCACTCGTAGCGATGCTAAGAGTCTGTTGGAATTATATTAGCGATTACTGCATTATTTATGAAATCTTGCAGATAGGATGTCAAAACATAGTTTCCTCGACTATTTTCTGAGGAAAGGTTGTATGTGATACAACCGGAAGGTTTTGTCAATCCTGAAAGATGCTAATAAGTATGCAAAGCTCCAGCAATCCTTCTAAGGACTGGAGTAAGCATCTCGGAGTTGGAATGTATGCTTTGATGAGATGATCAAAGATTTTGGGTGTATACAAAGTTTATGAGAAACTTGTATTTCCAAAGAAGTGAGTGGGAGCACTATAGAATTTCTGATGAGTATATGTTGTTAACATATTTTTAATCAGAAATGACGTAGAATTTATGGAAAGCATATAGGGATATTTGAAAGTGTTTTTCAATGAAAACCTGGATTAAGCTATTTGAACATTGAGCATCAAGATCTATAAGGATAGATCAAAATGCTTAATGGTACTTTCAAATGAGCACATACCTTGACATGATCTTGAAGGTGTTCAAGATGGATCAGTCAAAGAAGGAGTTCTTGCCTGAGTTGTAAGGTATGAAGTTAAGACTTAAAGCTCGACCACGGCAGAATAGAAAGGACGAAGGTCGTCCCCTATGCTTAAGACATAGGCTCTACAGTATGCTATGCTGAGTACCGCACCTGAAGTGTGCCTTGCCATGAGTCAGTCAAGGGGTACAAGAGTGATCCAAGAATGGATCACAGTACAACGGTCAAAGTTATCCTTAGTAACTAGTGGACTAAGGAATTTTTCTCGATTATGGAGGTGGTAAAAGAGTTCGTTGTAAAGGGTTACGTCGATGCAAGCTTAACACCTATCCGGATAGCTCCAATAGAGATAGCGGATACGTATAATGGAGCAACAATTTAGAATAACTCCAAGTAGAACAGTTATTTGGAATAGCTCCAAATAGAACGTGGTAGCTACATCTAGGAGATGACATAGAGATTTGTAAAGCATACACGGATCTGAAAGGTTCAGACCCGTTGACTAAAACCTCTCTCACAAGCAACATGATCAAACCCAGAACTCATTGAGTGTTAATCACATAGTGATGTGAACTAGATTATTGACTCTAGTAAACTCTTTGGATGTTGGTTACATGGCGATGTGACCTGTGAGTGTTAATCACATGGCGATGTGAACTAGATTATTGACTCTAGTGCAAGTGGGAGACTGTTGGAAATATGCCCTAGAGGCAATAATAAATTAGTTATTATTATATTTCCTTGTTCATGATAATCGTTTATTATCCATGCTATAATTGTATTGATAGGAAACTCAGATACATGTGTGGATACATAGACAACACCATGTCCCTAGTGAGCCTCTAGTTGATTAGCTCGTTGATCAATAGATGGTTACAGTTTCCTGACCATGGACATTGGATGTCATTGATAACGGGATCACATCATTAGGAGAATGATGTGATGGACAAGACCCAATCCTAAGCCTAGCACAAAGATCGTGTAGTTCGTATGCTAAAGCTTTTCTAATGTCAAGTATCATTTCCTTAGACCATGAGATTGTGCAACTCCCGGATACCGTAGGAGTGCTTTGGGTGTACCAAACGTCACAACGTAACTGGGTGATTATAAAGGTGCACTACAGGTATCTCCGAAAGTGTCTGTTGGGTTGGCACGAATCGAGACTGGGATTTGTCACTCCGTGTAAGCGGAGAGGTATCTCTGGGCCCACTCGGTAGGACATCATCATATGCGCAATGTGACCAAGGAGTTGATCACGAGATGATGTGTTACGGAACGAGTAAAGAGACTTGCCGGTAACGAGATTGAACAAGGTATAGGGATACCGACGATCGAATCTCGGGCAAGTACAATACCGCTAGACAAAGGGAATTGTATACGGGATTGATTAAGTCCTTGACATCATGGTTCATCCGATGAGATCATCGTGGAACATGTGGGAGCCAACATGGGTATCCAGATCCCGCTGTTGGTTATTGACCGGAGAACGCCTCGGTCATGTCTGCATGTCTCCCGAACCCGTAGGGTCTACACACTTAAGGTTCGGTGACGCTAGGGTTATAGAGATATTAGTATGCGGTAACCCGAAAGTTGTTCGGAGTCCCGGATGAGATCCCGGACGTCACGAGGAGTTCCGGAATGGTCCGGAGGTAAAGAATTATATATAGGAAGTGCTATTTCGGCCATCGGGACAAGTTTCGGGGTCACCGGTATTGTACCGGGACCACCGGAAGGGTCCCGGGGGTCCACCGGGTGGGGCCACCTGCCCCGGGGGGCCACATGGGCTGTAGGGGGTGTGCCTTGGCCTATATGGGCCAAGGGCACCAGCCCCAAGAGGCCCATGCGCCAAGAGAGAGAAAAAAGGGGAGAGTCCTAAAGGGGGAAGGCACCTCCGAGGTGCCTTGGGGAGGATGGACTCCTCCCCCCTTGGCCGCACCCTTCCTTGGAGGAAGGGGCAAGGGCTGCGCCTCCCCCCCTCTCCCTTGGCCCTATATATAGTGGGGAAAAGGAGGAGCAACCATACCTAAGGCCTGGCACCTCCCTCTCCCTCCCGTGACACATCTCCCTCCTCCCGCAGCGCTTAGCGAAGCCCTGTTGGAATCCCGCTACTTCCACCACACCGTCGTGCTGCTGGATCTCCATCAACCTCTCCCTCCTCCTTGCTGGATCAAGGCGTGGGAGACGTCTCCGTTCCGTACGTGTGTTGAACGCGGAGGTGCCGTCCGTTCGGCGCTAGGATCATCGGTGATTTGAATCACGATGAGTACGACTCCATCAACCCCGTTCTCTTGAACGCTTCCGCGCGCGATCTACAAGGGTATGTAGATCCACTCCTCCCTCGTTGCTAGATGACTCCATAGATAGATCTTGGTGACACGTAGGAAAATTTTGAATTTATGCTACGTTCCCCAACAAAACACAACAGGCTCTTCAACGACGGTAGCGGAGGAAGGATCGTGGAAAACGTTATGGACCACAAAGGTACCGGGGAAAGTGAAAATGTTTTTGTGGCGCTTATCAAAACAGTCTCTCCCAACAGAAGATGTTCGAGCTCATCGACATATGTCAGACAGTTCGGCTTGCGGGATGTGTGGAGCCCTAGATTCATGGAGGCACTCGTTTCTCAACTGTACATCATCCAGATGTGTGTGGGCTTTGGTTGATGATGATCTTGCACAAGCGCTTGTCGCTACCACCGAACCAAAAGCTAAGCCATGGCTCTTTATACTGATGGAATCCTTTTCACACGACCAGTTTGTACTGCTAGCGGTCACGCTATGGGCAATATGGACGGCCCGCCGGAAGGCAATCCACGAAGGGATTTTTCAAACACCACATGCCACCACTGACTTTATCAGGAGATTCATAGCGGATCTCGAGGTGCTGGAAAACAGAACGGAATCCACAGCAAGAGGAGCACATCCTGCTCAGATCAGGCCGCGAGCTCCACCTACGGGATGGTTCAAAATTCATGTTGATGCCAGTGTTAGAACTGGGAGGGGAGGATCAGTTGCCGCGATTTGTAGGGATCAGCATGGCAACTACCTGGGGAGCTCAGCGCTGGTCATTGCTGGAGTGGACGACCCTGCGATTTTGGAAACGATTGCTTGCCATGAAGCGCTTGCTCTTGCGGAAGACCTCAACCTGAATAATCTGATCATCGCCTCTGATGCTAAGCAAGTGGTTAGTGACATCTCAAAGTCACACATGGGCAGAAATGCTGCAATTATTCAAGAGATTAGAAGTAGAGCCTCTTCTTTCGTTTGTAATTTTTTGTTTGAAGGTCGTGCGGCTAATAGAGACGCACACAAACTTGCCAAGTATTCGCTCTCTCTAGGGCCGGGGCGCCACATCTGGTTAGGCCAACCCCAGGCTCCGACTTGTATCCCACGCGTTGTGGACTTTGATGAATAAATTGGCTTCACCCCTCAAAAAAAAACTAGGCTAAAGAAAAGGAAGGATATATAGGAATATCGTAAGAATAAGAAAATCATAGGATCTTCTAAAACAAAGGAAAATCATAAAAAGTGAGATGACATGCATTTTCAATTCATACATGAAAAGAGATGTCATTTGATGTATAGGATATGCATTTTTTCATTCAGTCTAGGTTAATGTTTTTTTAACATGTGAAGGATTGGTTTCTATCCTACATAGTAACAAGAATCCATTCCTATAAATCAAAGTGCTCCAAAGACTTTTCTTTTGTAAATCCTACCCTATATAATTCATACAAAATTCCTACAAACCAAAGGAGGCCTTTACACACACACACACACACACACATATATATAGGACGCTAGTTTGGGACACCTAGGTGCCCAAGCACCTCGCCTACAAACCGTTGGATTACATTGAGATGTGTGCATGTGTAATTAGCATTAGCACTGATGGGTCAACCATGTTAGGAAAGAATTATTGCAAATTATTGCTTCATATGGACACTTAATGCCTAGATTAAACAAGATAGAGAAAAAAACAACAATTAATGGTCCATTAAGACCATGCATGCTGCATGGTACGTGCCCAACTTTATTTCTTATACGTGCACTTCTTTCTTTTTACATAAATATAGGAAGTTATATACACAATTAGATACATACGTATATGATTGTCTTGGGAACAAAAGGTATGGTTATCTTTTGTCTCCATGGGAAAATACACATGAACGTCTTCAAGCTTTTTCCAAAATGGATATTTTTTTGGGTATGTGCGTATCAATCATACTTCTCTTCATACCTCAGATGTGAGATTTGTACCCCGGTTATTCAAATACCTATGCATGCCATAATTCATGTAGTCGGGTATATATATAGCCATATTTTACTGTATATATACGTTGACAGGAAACCTACAACAGTTTTCTACACTTTTTCATATAGCCGGGTATATACGTGTGCAGACACGCGGGTATATACGTGTGCAGACACATTGGGTATACTGTTTTATTTAAGTACGTTGGGTATATACTAGAAGATTTATGTGAGCATGTCATATAAAGTATGTGGATACACTAGGAGTTTTTTTTGTTACGAAGGTATACTAGGAGTTCATTGGGTATATTTTACATAGCAGGGTATCTATATAGCCATATTTTATGCAGCCTGGAATATACGTACCCGCATATGTACATCGTCAGTAGGTACCAGATACAAGTATTAGATAGTTAGAAAATAAATCATTGGGTATATACATACCATGTATGTAAATAATTTCATTAGTAGGTATTCGATACCCATATTAGATAGTTAGGAAACAAAAATGAAATATAATGGTTCAAAAAAATATTGAGTATATACAAGTTGGTATGTATTAGATATTTAGGAAACAAAAATACGCGCATTAGATAACCATAGCAGTTCAAATAAAATCAAAAATTAATACGATTTATTATATGGCAAGTCTTGCATGCCTAATAATTAGGAAACAAAAATAAATCGTAACTATGGAAAGTCTTGCATGAAGAATGGGTAGGAAACTAATTAAATATATCATGGTTTCCAAAATAATCAAGGTGCCCAGGCACCTAGGTGCCTCATCTATTTTACCTATTGCTCCCTCCGCCCCCCCTATTGATATATATATCAACTGTCATGTCAGTAAGCCTATTGCTCCCTCCGCCCCCCCTAGGTCTTTTCTAGGGTTCCCCTTATCCTTTGGCGATGCCACCAGAGTTCCACATCTACTGCTTCGGTTCGCTGGATTGGCAAGCAAGAGTTCGTCGAAAGGACCCGGGCCCATCTCCGCAAGTGACGTCGGCGCTGTTGGTTGGACTGCATGGATGGAAAAGAGACCGGAGGCCCGACGGCAACCAGTGCATCAAGTGATGGCGACAGAAGTATTTTTAAGATACAGGGCAGAATTTGAAGGACAAATTTGGGAACCTGAACATGACATTCGCCCCGCATATCTCATAACATGGGAAATGCTAGCAAAATTACGATGAACAACCAAACTGATGTTAGGACTACTAAGCAAGATGTTAAAGGCGAGAAACATAAGGTTTGAGAATTATGGAGGATGCTTATTGAAGGAGTGGCACATGATTTACGCAGCTCGTGTGATTGAGGAGATTGTGGAACCTGAAAAGGTGGAGCTCCAAGTCAAGTTGACAAACACTCTGCCAAGGAGCACCGGAATGGGGTTAACTTGTTGATTAGTTCAAGTGTAACGTACATCTAGAAGACAGATTTTCTGAAGGGCTAAGGAGTTGAAAACATCAGTGAAAAGGGTTGCTTCAAAAGCACTAAATTGTAGATATATTTGTTCAATGGGCATGTTTTATGTTTAAATAACCAATAATAGACGAAGGACCATTGACAAATGGAAGCACCTTTTGATGGGAGTCAAGGAAATTCGATTTCCTCCCATGAGTGCATGACCCCTAAATGTTGGCAAAATCTGTGTCATTGGTTCAAGAGGAGAACTGATGGGTTGGTGATAAGTGGACCGGTATGCTAGTTGACCCCAGAAAAGTCGTTGTTGTTCCAAGTTGTAATAATCCCTGCTGACACCCCATCTGATAGAATTTAGTAGAAACTACGGAGATTAGGGGGTAAGTAGTAGGGATCCTTGAATGTAGAAATCTCCTGAAGTTTAGAATGCTGCAAACAAATGACAAATATGTCCGAAGAGATGGCCTGAAGTTTCTTACACATTGAAGCACCAAAAGATGACAAGAGAAACGCGAGGAACGTGGTTAACACCACGACTTAAGAAAGATGAACGTAATAGAAGGCGATGGAAGATGACAAGAGCAGATGAACGTAATAGAAGGCGATGGAAGATGACAAGAGCAGCACAAGTAACGCGGTTAACACCACGACTTAAGAAAGATGAACATAATAGAAGGCGATGAAACACGCGCATAGAAATTAGTTGTGGCACGGACGACATCCACTAGGGATCGACAGCGGTGGTATGAAGATCATTGGTGTCACGGGGATAGGATAAGGCTAGGGTTCAAACAATATACATATATGTTCTCTTATACTGAGTTGTTATGAGATGCATTTTCATACGAAAAACCACCTGAGTTATATATGCATGCAGTTTCTCTGACTAAACCAGCTCTAACATAAGAGTTTTCTTAATTGGTATTTTTGGGAGATTTATTCAAGTCAGTTGAGTATGGACAGGAATATCTTTCATCGTAATTTTTTTCTGACACAGTGCAGACCTCAACTCTCATACATACGTACAAACACTCACCCATATGCACGCACACCCTACTCCTATGAGCACCACCAAGAGACTGAGATGGCACACCATCTTGAGATTGACGAAGTCACCACAGATGTCTTCATAGTCGACGAAATGTCTCCTGCACTGAATGCACATCGCTAGAATGCCTGAATTAAATGAGAAAAATGCGAGCACCAGTGTCTGTAAATTCCAAAAAATACTAGAAAAATTAAAAAAAATCAATTTTCTTTTTTGCATGGAAGATGCTTCTGTGCGTGAGGTCCGCTCCAAATTTGAGCTTATTTGGATATCTGAGTAGCTCTCGGCAAAAAAGACAAATTTGGGGTATGTGAAACAATTTGCTGTTCTGACCCAATATTTTTCTTTTGCTCAGAGCTACTCAGATGTTCAGATGAGCTAAAATTTTGAGCGGACCTTATGCACAGAAGCATCTTTCATAAAAAAATCAGATTTGTTTGAATATGTTTTGTATTTTCTTTGAATTTACTGTTCATCGGATGCATATGAGTACGGGCTTATAAATGGATATTCACAACCTAAAAGCATTAAAAAAACTTTAAAGGAGGCGATGCTTTGATAGAGACGTCTTCAAAGAGAAAAATTTCCATTATTTCACTTGCTAAATTAGCAATTGTGGACCATCTTTTACATTTTTCTTCATAAATCTACGATGCATAATATAACAACACAAGTAGTAATAATTACTCAACACATGAGGGCTCACATGTATCAAATATATAATACTAGAAAAAATATAACAACACAAGTAGTAATAATTACTCAACACATGAGGGCACACATGTATCAAATATTCAAGCCTCGGCGTAGAGGTGAGCCGGGAGCTTGGGCTCCACGACGGCCTCCAGCGGGCACTTGCGTGGTGTTGACAGTCCGAAGATCTCCTCCATGCTCAGCTCCACGCCATCAGGGAGCCTCCACGTGAAACCGTGCAGGAGGTTCGCCAGGCTTACCTGGATCACCTTCAACCCAAGACTATACCCGGGGCACATCCTGCGTCCTGATCCAAATGGAAGCAGCTCATAATCCTGCCCCTTGACGTCGAGCCTGCTGCCGAGGAAGCGTTCTGGCATGAACTCCTCCGGTGCTTCCCACAACTCCGGGTCGCGACCAATAGACCACACCATGACTAGCACCCGTGTGCCGGCGGGGATGTCGTAGCCGTTGATGGACGTGTCCTCACGTGAAAGGCGGGGTACAAGCATCGGCGCTACCGGGTGCAACCGCATGGTCTCTTTGACGATGGCATCCACATAGGGAAGGCTCGGCATGTCCTTTTCGGTGACCCATCGGCCTCGCCCCACCACGCGGTCCAGCTCCTCTGTAGCTTTGGCGAGCACCTCTGGCTTCTTCAAGAGCTCTGAGAGGGCCCATTCCACTGTCACCGCGGAGCTCTCGGTGCCGCCAGCAATGAGGTCCTACAGGTGCACGTTTCAAAATGGTGCTGGTTAGTGTGAGAACTCGAAATTCATGGTGATGTGTAAATGAGGCTTATACTGTACACAGTTTATAGAATCAGTTGTGAGTCTTGTGACCAAGTAATTAACTGTGTGCATTATGTTTTTCTATCAACTGTGTGCATTATCTACATGAATGGCAATGTCATGATTGAATTTGAGGGAGTTGCCCACTGGTATGTAAAGTTCATTTCTCTACTGTGTTTGGTGGAACTTGTCTACCCATGATGGGACGTGCCTATCAACAACCCCATTATTTTCCCAAGAGTTCAGATAATGGAATTATTAAAGTCTGACTCGCTTAGACCGATAGCAACAGGACATATTATGCTTGCTGCCTTTTCTGCTTAGAACGATGATACTTGTTTTGTTTTCAGTGCAGGCAACTGATTCAGATTTGTGTACGAACCTAGTCTCAAAGCACGTGAATTGTTGTTCTAAGAGCAAGCAGGGGATAAACATAATTAATTCAGATTCAGTGTAGGGAAGGAAACCAAGAACTCACCTGAGTGAAAGCCTTGACGCCTTCTCTGTTGAGCTTGACCTCAAGACCGGGATCGCTGGCGAACTGCAGCAGCACGTCCACCATGTCATTGACGACGAAGCTTTCCCCCTCACAGCGACGACGCTCGCTGTGCTCGTCGACGACGTGCTCCAGGAACCGGTCGAACATCTTGCTCAGCTTCTTCATCCTCTTGATGTACCCCTGCAGGTCCATCCAGTCCAGCCACGGGATGGAGTCGCCGATGTTGAGCACGCCGTTGAGCAGGAACAGCTCGTCGATCATCCACTTGAACTCCTCGGGCGTCGTGATCACCGCCCCGGCCTCGTCCCTCACCTCCTTCTCCAGGTACTTCTTGCCCATCACCATGCGCGTGATCACGTTCAGGCTCACCGTGGACAGGTAGTCCTTGAGCACCACCACGCGGCCTGCGCCGCCGCGGTACAGGTCGCCGAGGAGGGCGAGCACCTCCTCCCTGCGGATGTACTCGTACGACTCGAGGCGCTTGGCGCTGAAGAGCTCGGTGAGGCACATCTTGCGGGCCTGGCGCCAGTAGGCGCCGTAGGGGGACCAGGTGATGTCGCTGTAGTTGTAGGTGGTGTACCTGCCGGCGGCGGTCTTGGGGCGGTCGGTGAACACCACGTCGTGGGTCTTGAGGAAGAACTTGGCCATCTCCACGGAGGAGCCGACGACGACCGGGAAGGAGCCGAACTGGAGCTGCATGAGCGGGCCGTACTGCTTGGAGAGCGCGTGGATGGAGCGGTGCGGGAGCGTGCCGATGAGGTTGAGGTTGCCGATGATCGGCCACGGCTTGGGGCCCGGCGGGAGGTTGTGCTGGCGGCGGCGGAGGCGGAGGACGGCCTTGAGGAAGAGCACCGTGGCGAGCACGACGCCGAGGAAGGACGCCAGCTGAGGAAGCTCCATCGGGATCGAGGCGGGCCGCGGGCCGGGTGATCAGCTGGATGCAGGTGGCTGTGGCTGAGTGGTGTCTTCAAGCTTGAGCTGGCTGCTGAGCTCGTTGTGGTGCTGCCTCAGACTGCGCGCGGCCTACTTATAGATGGCGAGGTGGAATGGAAGGTGCGCGCGCGTGGTGGGAAAGTAGGGAGGAATCGGGAAAAGACTTGGAAAACTTGACGAGGACACTGATGCTGACGTCCATTTCGTGGGGAAAACGTGGTGAGAGTTTACTCCTGCTCAGCAACAGACTTCACTATAGGCGGTGTAATTTAGCAACTAAACATGCGATGCATGTATATATCTACTTTTAGCTGTGTTTTTGTCTAGGAAAGGAGTCAATTGCAAAAAACCACCACATTTACGGTTAGGTTTGCAGAAAACCATCAACTCGTTAATTCATTGCAGAAAACACCGGAAAATCTGTTAAGTCGTTGCAAAAAATACTGATCGGATGATTTGGCTCGTTTATTCATTTTCTTACAAGTGGGGCCAGATTGTAAGGAGTTGACATAGCTAAAAAATAACACAAATCCCCCTAGATCTAAAAATCAAAAGCAATCAGACCCCACCCTGCCCCCACACGCACGCGCCGGCCAGCGCCTTGAGCCCGCTCCTCGCCGATCGACATCGGGGCCTCCACCTCCGCGGCCTCATCCTCCTCCTCAGCGGCCTGCATCTCGGAGAGGAGCCCCGTGGACGCCGGCGAGGACGCCCCGGAGGACGCCCCCTTCTTGTCCCTCCGCCTCGACTCCTTGACGATCCGCTCCTGGATGGCCGTCATCGGCGCCACCCACTGTGCCCGCTTGGCCGGGGCGACGGGGGCTCCGAGGTGCACCGCCATGGCGTGCACATGGCGCCCTATGGACCAATTCTGGGACGACACGCTGAAGGCGAGCGCGCAGGCGGCGCGCGAGCTTCACGGGGTCGACGGCGCGGCCCGGGCGTCTAGGAAGAGCCTGGAGATGGCCCGGCGGGCGCGCGCGAACTGCGCGCGGTGGAGCGGCCAGGACAGAAGACGATGAGCGAGGCGCCTCATTCCTCCCGCCATCCCAGCTCTGCCCCGGCTACGATGGGCTGCCGGAGGGCGTCGCCATCACGACCCGCGTACTATGGAGGCGGTTCGCAGTGCAGCCGTGGGCGCCGGCCGCCTCCTCGTCCTCCCTCGTGGCGTGGCACTCTCCGTCGCCGACGAGGCCGGCCGCCTCCTCGACGAGGGCAGCATCGCGGAGTGGACAGGGCGTCGGTGTTCCACCGGGGGCTGATTGCTTTTGTTTTTTTAGGGGTGTATGTGTTATTTTTTTGCTAAGTCAATTCCTTACAATCTGGTCCCACTTGTAAGAAAGTGATTAAACGGACCAAATCATCTGATCAGTGCTTTTTGCAACGACTTAACAGATTTTTCGGTGTTTTATGTAACAGATTAACGAGTTGGTGGTTTCCTGTAAACCTAGCCGTAAATGTAGTATTTTTTTGCAATTGACTCCTAGGAAAGACTCTCTTTTTGCAGATCAATGCCCTTTCTGTATTCAGTCTCTTTTTGCTTGATTGTATTCCACTATTTCCATTTCACCCAGACCTGAAGTGTATGGACATTCATGTTAGAAAAATGGGGTATGGACGCTCTGACAGATATTTGGCACTGTATTTTGGTTGTTGTACGTGGTACATGCGTATGCGTCTCTTTGGGCGAGAGCAAACACAGCACATCAGGCATGAAAGTGGGGCAAATCCGACAAGTTTAATGGCGCGGACACAAGATATATCTGACGCCGATGGCCACACGGAGAAGGATACATCAGGCCCATCATGGTTCATACGCCACTGCACACACGTTCATCCGCCCATCATACCAGATGCCGGCCACTTCTTGCATCCAGCCTTTTGTTTCTCAATGCACAACCTCATACATCATTTCACCGGACGCTGATCAAGAGATCCGATCAAGCTAGCTGTAAAGCCGGGGAGATGCGTCTGTCAAATCCGAAGCAGGACACCGCAATTGCCAGCAAACCTCACGGAACCCGACTACCCGAGACCAAATCTTCGTGGCTTGACTTGACCATGATTAGCATAGCAAGCAGGTCCGAGGCAGGTGGGCATAAGAAATTGCACTGACGCGAGATCGCACTGACGGAGGAAGTGGTTGGCATGAGAAATTGCCGTTTCGGTGTCGGGACCGACCGTACGCGTGGACCCGACGGACCTCTCCGGTGGCGTCCACACGCGGGTCGCGAGGGGAATTGCTCGGGCAGCCGTGAGAAACGCTCGGCATGGTGGACGACTGACCATGCCGTGCGTGCTGTCCGTTTCGAGAAAGAAACGCCTCCATTCCCCGCGCGCGTCAACCTTTCGTTCGTGGCAGACCCCCGGCATGGGACGTGTTAAAAAACGAGTCCTATTTCAAAGCTCTCGTCGCAAGAAACACGGATACGAAAACACGATTTAATTTGAACTTTCAATTCAAAAGATACGAAAAATCGAAAGCCAAAAGAAAATGGGGTTGGGTGCCCCTGCCCATGAGTGCCACAAATCCCGTGTCCATAGAACACTTGGGAGAGGGTGAAAAGGCACCGCAATGAGCACTAGAGGAGAGAGGCAATAGGGTGGTAGCAAACACTGGACGGTGCAGACAAACCCCCTCCCAGCCTCCCCCATGCCCCTCCTATGGAGGCGACACGGGTGGCGATTGGTAACCTTTTTTAGCCGCACCTCGCTGGACCTCTCTGCCTTCACTGCAATCGAGAAAGCCGACGGGAAGCCAGTGGTACTCCCAAGGATGGCAGCGGCGAGGCGTTTATCCATCTGATGGCTCGGTGCAACACGTGGACTGAAAGTGTGGGTCACGCCGCTCGTCCTTGGGTCTGAGCATGCGATGTTGGCGGCCAGGGCAAGAAGGGTGCGCGGCGTGCGGGTGGCCACACGAGGGCGCCCAGTAGTGCTGGCGTCGGCTTGTGCTTGTGCGGGCCACATTTGGGCCCAAGGTGGGCCGGAGTGGGTGCGACGGAGTTGGTGTTTAGCCACGACTGCTAGATCAGAGTCTCTACCATGGAGGAGGTTATGTGGCATTGCGGTTGTGCCTATGATGGGACTGCGGGCGGTGGAGTAGCAGGGTTGGCTCAGAGCTCATTCGGGGTTCTTGTTTGCTTGGCTTGCGCCGATTTTGGACCCCGGTGCCTAGGTCTACAGGTACCGCAACATATGTCACGTTCATGGGCCTATCGACCGTTGGGACGGGGAAAGTGGCGGCGGTCTAACCGGTATTGGATCATGCAGGAGGGCAGTGGCACAATACTTATTTAATGCACGGTAGACATATTTATAGGATGATCCCTCACAGAAAATATCATGTAATTAGTGTTTATCCAAGTGTAGCACCGTCTGAATTACTTGACATTCTGAGGCGTGCCATGTCACATGGATACGATAAGCTTGACATGTTTGAGACATGCGCGAACCATTCGGGCAATAGGGCACATAGTTGTTTTGATGAGTTTTACAAGATCATCTTGGCTCAGAATACACCCATCGAAATATTAGCAAGAGCCATACGGGAATATGATTGGCATGTTGACCTGGTGGTCTTATTATTCCATCACCAATGACGTCACATCAATGACGGAGTAACTGAGTCATGGATCTTGCATCACTAGTAATCTATTACGAGGGATCTTGACTTTAGTGTGAGCATCCTCTAGTTAATTGGATATCTCCTGATGAGTGTAGTTGACTTATCTTTTGGCACTTTTTTTCTACCACTGTCTAAAGTATCAATGTCTTGAAGTGGAATATCCTTTATAACACTATGCTCCCTAATTTTGAAGGTCTTCAATTGAAATTGAATCACCCAATTTTGACAGGGACAACAATTTATCAAAGCTCTCTCATTCAATATTTTGTATTATCCTCTATAACACTATGCTCTCTAGTTGTGGAGGTCTCACAATTAATTAAGGTCTTCAACTGAAATTGGATCATCCGATTTTGACCGGGTCAACAATTTGTCAAAGCTCTCTCATTCAAATATTTAATACTATGCACACTATGCTTCCTATTTTTTTAAGGCCTCATAATTAATTGAGGTGTTCAATTTAGAATTTGGTCATCTATTTTGACCAGGTAAACAATTTCTTGATGAGCTTTCCCATTCAGTTTTTTAATTCATTATGTACCCTAATTTTAAAGCGCTTTCATTCGATTGAGGTATTCAATTTTGAATTTGGTTTACATTTTTGACCGGGCCAACAATTTTTTTAAATCAATCAGCGGCAACCGTCATATACAAACATATCAATCAGCGTGCACCCTCCACCACCTAAAAAGACTAAGTGGCAATGCATGCAGCCATCGGCGAATAAATTTTCCTACATATGAGTTGATTAGCGGATAATATAGAATCACACTGCGAAAGGCCCACCAAATAATTGCATTATTATAAATAAAAATAAAACAAACTCCATCATCTCCCCCACCTGCCAAATAAATATTCCATCAATTCCAAAATATGTGCAGTATTAGTTTTCTTGGAGATTTCCTTAACTTTGACCAAGTTCAGAGTTGAAAATATCGACATCCAGAATAGTAACAAAATCGAAATTCATTTCATGATGAATCTAATGATGCCGGTTTTATATATTTCTCTACAAATTTGATCAAATATAAAGAGGTTTGACTTCTTAAAAAGTAACACGCCTTATATTTTGAAACAAAGTGAATATTTTTTTATGAAACCCAACAACACCAACAACGCAACAAAGCGCGCCAAACCCTTCTAGTTTACAATGAGAGTGCATCACCATCCATCTCCTCTTAAGTCATGTGCACGTTGGAAACACCTCCGCCAACTGTTACAGGCAAGTCATTACAATGATCAAATAAAAATTCAATGCAATGTCAACAGGTAAATTGCATTCAAACTAATATACAAGTTGAAATTTAAAAATTCTATACAAATTGACATTGCAAAATCAATATATAAATCGGCATTGCGAGAGACATACATAAATACTGAAATAGCAAAATTTTATTCAAATTAACACTACAAAATTGACATACAGACTGACATTGCAAAATTCTACATAAACTAGTATTGCAAAATTCTATCAAATCCAATGCATGATTAATCCATGCATATTGAATTTTAAAAAGGAAAATAATTACCTTCCCTACTTGTCGAGCACGAGGACAAACACTGGTGGGCGCCTCCGTTGTGTGACATCAGTGATATGCGAGGGGCGTGAAGGAGTGAGTAGACTATGAACGCATGAAAGAGGGCACCAGAAGGAGGTCAGGGACGGCATGGCGGCACTCTGTGGCCAAACTCAACCAAGAATCTGCGCCACGACTCTGGGAGGGGAGCAGCACTGCCTAGGTTTTTTTGCGTGTGAACAAGACAACACAGAGGCAAGAGGACCTCGGGGAGAGAGAGGTCGTAGGTGAGCCAACACGTAGAATCGAGCAAAGGAGGGCGCGCATCCATGCGAAAGGGAGGATGGCATGTGAGGAGTGGGGGCCGAAATCTTTCCCGCCATTAGACTCGATTTGGGGTACTACGGATTTGGCTCATGAGAGTTGCGGGAAAGGTAAGAGGTATTTGTGGTCCTCCCTATTTTGAATTGTTGGAGAGTCCTGATTAGAACCCATTCGTTGAAATGATATTCTACCATGCACTTGATATATTGTATATGTATCCGCAAATTGTTTTTCATAATGTTAGTAGGAGATCTATCAAAACATTGAATAGCAAGGCAAGAATACAAGGAAAAAACCAGGCGGAGAAGGCACCAATAGAAGGGCTGACGCTAGGAAGAATGGAATATTACACACAGCCTGGATCAGATTGAGTGCCCTTGGGCGCCAACCAGTCCTTCATACTGCAAACATACACCGAGCACAGGAGGGAGGTCATGTTCGATTGAGCCACAATCTGATCGCCGAACCGTCGCGCCGAAGGGCACTCAGTGAGCAGATGTAGTTGGGGTTCAGGGTTCCTTACACATAGTGCACGAAAATAATTTTTTTCGCAAATACGCAAAAGCTTTGCGTATCATTGCATTGATAGGGGAAAGAATGGTACCATATACAGAGGTAGCGCCGCAAGCACGTACACCTAGGGCGTGAGCGAGAGCTACAAGAGCGCATACATAGAGAAGGGGGGATGCGCGTGCCCCTAGAGAGGTACTACATAGGTGGGAGCAGGTTGCTGAGCCCCTTGGCTCCGGTGGCGGCCCAGCTGCGGGCGTCCTCCTTGATGTCGTTGACAATGAGCGGGATGGAGGGAGAGGCTCCATTGAAGACGCACGCGTTTCGTGCCTTCCAGATGCGCCATGTGGTGAGGATGATGAGCGAGGCAAGGCCGTGGCATAGGGCGGTGGGGGCGTCCTGCACGGACTGGGAGAACCAGTCGCGAAAGCACAGCCCGGGGCTAGGGAGCGGCATGTCGGTGATTCACAGCCAGGAGAGGACCTCATGCCAGGTTTGTCTGGAGAAGACGCAGCCCGCAAGTAAGTGCGCCATGGTCTCGGGCTCTTGATCGCAGAGGAGGCAGAGCGGGGCGTGTGTGAGGCCACGTCGAGCGAGGCGGTCGGCGATCTAGTAGCGCCCTTGAAAGGGAGCCAAAGGAAGACCTTGATGCAGAGAGGTGCCCAAGACTTCCAAGTGAGGCGCCAGGAGGGCTCGATTGTGGAGCCGGCGAAGAGGGCTTTGTAGCAGGACTTGGCGGAGTACACGCCGTTCGTGGTCCAGCACCAGGTGAGGACGTCCGACGCGTCGAAGAGGGTGACCTGCTGGAGCCGCGTCCAGAGAAGGACGTATTGCACCAGCGCCTTGGGGGAAAGGTGGCCGCACACGTCCTAGACCCAGGCGCGGGAGGCCATGCCCGCGACAACGGTGCGAGCCTTACGGAGGCGACGAGGGACGAGGGCGTGGAGAAGCGGGGCCAGCTCGGCGACGGAAAGCCCGTCGATCCAGTGGTCATCCCAGAAGAGGCAGGAGTTGCGTCGCCAATCTGCCAAGATGTGGAGGCGCGAAAGATGGCCTGGACAGCCGGGTTGCATGGGATGTGAAGGTGCTGCCAGGGCGGAAGGGGTCCATCTTGCGCAGCCAGAGCCAGCGGGCTTGCAAGGCGTGGGCGGAACACTGCAGGTCGGGGATGCCAAGGCCGATGTAGGCCAAGGGGCGGCAGACCTTGGCCCAGCTGACGAGGCAGTGGCCTCCATTAGTGGTATTGCATCCTTGCCATAGGAAAGCGCGGAGGAGACGATTCACTTGACGAAGGATGGAAAGAGTGCAGCGACATGGCGATCAGTATATGGGTGGGCATCACGTAGAACACATGTCGGATGAGGGCCAACCGCTCGACGCGGGACAACATAGACGCCCACCATGGGGAGAGTTTCTTCTCCAGCCTCTCGACGAAGGGTTGGAGGGAGGAGGCGGTGATCTTGCGGATGGAGAGCGGGAGGCCAAGGTACTTGGCGGGGAACTCGCTAATCGGGCACGGGAAGTGGTTGGAGATGGAGTCCCGGAGCTCGGGGGGCATTGTATGGGCATGGCCGTTGTCGGTGTCAAAACCGGCGGATCTCGGGTAGGGGGTCCCGAACTGTGCGTCTAGGCCGGATGGTAACAGGAGGTAAGGGACACGAAGTTTTACCCAGGTTCGGGCCCTCTCGATGGAGGTAAAACCCTACGTCCTGCTTGATTAATATTGATGATATGGGTAGTACAAGAGTAGATCTACCATGAGTTCGAGGAGGCTAAACCCTAGAAGCTAGCCTACGGTATGATTATTGTTGTCTATGTTGTCCTACGGACTAAAACCCTCCGGTTTATATAGACACCGGAGAGGGTTAGAGTTACACAAAGTCGGTTACAATGGTAGGAGATCTACATATCCGTATCGCCAAGCTTGCCTTCCACGCCAACGAAAGTCCCTTCCGGACATGGGACGAAGTCTTCAATCTTGTATCTTCATAGCCCAGGAGTCCGGCTGAAGGTATAGTCCGGCTATCCGAACACCCCCTAATCCAGGACTCCCTCAGTAGCCCCTGAACCAGGCTTCAATGACGACGAGTCCGGCGCGCAGATTGTCTTCGGCATTGCAAGGCGGGTTCCTCCTCCAAGTACTTCATAGAAGATTTTGAACACAAAGATAGTGTCCGGCTCTGCAAAATAAGTTTCCACATATTGCCACAGAGAGAATAATATTTACACCAATCTAATCTGCTGACGTATTCCGTAGCATGACACACCACGGCCAAGCCTTTATCCGAGTCGTTTCATTATCCCATCTCAGCGCGTTATGCGAGGCGGTTTCTTTGGCATGTCTTGTTAAAGCAGAGATCGTGTCCCTTATCCCGGGATTCTCATCAATACGGGCGTGGGTAACCCAACCGCGCCATTGATTACGGCGCTTGGAGATAAGCGAGTTTTACCAGGCTGGTGGGGACATGTAGTTGCGTCCTATATAAGGGGATAAGGATCCACCTTTTCACCTACGCTTTCTTCCTCCTTCGCCTATCCATTCTTGCGCACTCGAGCTCCAGCGCCCAAGTCCGCACTCCCCACCTCAACCTCCTCCAGCCATGTCCGGAGCGGGAGGCAAGTGGATGGTCTCCTCCGTCACGGAGGGACACATCAAAAAGCTGAGGTGTTGGGGAACGTTGCAGAAAACAAAATTTTTCCTACGGTTTCACCAAGATCCATCTAGGAGTTCATCTAGCAACGAGTGATTAGATGCATCTACATACCTTGTAGATCGCGAGCGGAAGCGTTCAAAGAACGGGGATGATGTAGTCGAACACGACGTGATCCAAATCACCGAAGATCTTAGCACCGAACGGACGATGCCTCCGCGTTCAACACACGTACGGAACGGATGACGTCTCCTCCTTTCTTGATCCAGCAAGGGGGGAATAGAGGTTGATGAAGATCCAGCAGCACGACGGCGTGGTGGTGGATGCAGGGCGTCACAGTAGCAGGGCTTCGCCTATACTACGAGAGAGAGACGTAACGGGGAGAGAGAAAACACCAAAGGCTGAGGTATGAAGTCCCTCCTCTCCCCCACTATATATAGGAGGGACAAGGGGGGGTGGTGCGCAGCCTAGGAGATCTGATCTCCTAGGTGCGGCGGCCAGGGGAGGGTTTCCCTCCCCCCCAAGGCACCTCGGGGTGCCTTCCACCACTTGGACTCCTCCTTGGTGGAAACCCTAGGCGCATGGGCCTAGTAGGGCTGGTGCCCTTGGCCCATGTAGGCCAAGGCGCACCCCCTACAGCTCATGTGGCCCCCCGGGACAGGTGGCCCCACCCGGTGGGCCCACGGGACCCCTCCGGTGGTCCCGGTACAATACCGATAACCCCGAAACTTGTCCCGATGCCCGAAACAGCACTTCCTATATATAATTCTTTACCTCCGGACCATTCCGGAACTCCTCGTGACGTCCGGGATCTCATCCGGGACTCCGAACAACATTCGGGTTACTGCATACACATATCTTCATAACCCTAGCGTCACCGAACCTTAAGTGTGTAGACCCTACGGGTTCGGGAGACAAGCAGACATGACCGAGACGACTCTCCGGTCAATAACCAACAGCGGGATCTGGATACCCATGATGGCTCCCACATGCTCCACGATGATCTCATCGGATGAACCACGATGTCGAGGATTAATCAACCCCGTATACAATTCCCTTTGTCAATCGGTATGTTACTTGCCCGAGACTCGATCGTCGGTATCCCAATACCTTGTTAAATCTCGTTACCGGCAAGTCACTTTACTCGTACCGTAATGCATGATCCCGTGATCAACCACTTGGTCACCTTGAGCTCATAATGATGATGCATTACCGAGTGGGCCCAGTGATACCTCTCTGTTATATGGAGTGACAAATCCCAGTCTCGATCCATGTCAACCCAACAGACACTTTCGGAGATACCCGTAGTGCACCTTTATAGTCACCCAGTTACGTTGTGACGTTTGATACACCCAAAGTACTCTTACGGTATCCGGGAGTTACACGATCTCATGGTCAAAGGAAAAGATACTTGACATTGGAAAAGCTCTAGCAAACGAACTACACGATCTTGTGCTATGCTTAGGATTAGGTCTTGTCCATCACATCATTCTCCTAATGATGTGATCCCGTTATCAATGACATCCAATGTCCATAGCCAGGAAACCATGACTATCTGTTGATCAACGAGCTAGTCAACTAGAGGCTTACTAGGGACATATTATCGGTCTATGTATTCACACGTGTATTTACGATTTCCGGATAATACAGTTATAGCATGAATAAAGACAATCATCATGAACAAAGAAATATAATAATAATGCTTTTATTATTGCCTCTAGGGCATATTTCCAACAGTCTCCCACTTGCACTAGAGTCAATAATCTAGTTACATTGTGATGAATCGAACACCCATGGAATTCTGGTGTTGATCATGTTTTGCCCTAGGGAGAGGTTTAGTCAACGGATCTGCTATATTCAGGTCCATATGTACTTTACAAATCTCTATGTCTCCATCTTGAACATTTTCATGAATGGAGTTGAAGCGACGCTTGATGTGCCTTGTCTTCTTGTGAAACCTGGGCTCCTTGGCAAGTGCAATAGCTCCAGTGTTGTCACAAAAGAGTTTGATTGGCCCCGACGCATTGGGTATGACTCCTAGGTCGGTGATGAACTCCTTCACCCATATAGCTTCATGTGCTGCCTCCGAGGCTGCCATGTACTCCGCTTCACATGTAGATCCCGCCACGACGCTCTGTTTGCAGCTGCACCAGCTCACTGCTCCACCATTCAACATATACACGTATCCGGTTTGTGACTTAGAGTCATCCAGATCTGTGTCGAAGCTAGCGTCGACGTAACCCTTTACGACGAGCTCTTCGTCACCTCCATAAACGAGAAACATTTCCTTAGTCCTTTTCAGGTACTTCAGGATATTCTTGACCGCTGTCCAGTGTTCCTTGCCGGGATTACTTTGGTACCTTCCTACCAAACTTACGGCAAGGTTTACATCAGGTCTGGTACACAGCATGGCATACATAATAGAACCTATGGCTGAGGCATAGGGGATGACACTTATCTCTTCTATATCTTCTGCCGTGGTCGGACATTGAGCTGAGCTCAATTTCACACCTTGTAACACAGGTAAGAACCCCTTCTTAGAATGATCCATATTGAACTTCTTCAATATCTTATCAAGGTATGTGCTTTGTGAAAGACCTATGAGGCGTCTCGATCTATCTCTATAGATCTTGATGCCTAATATATAAGCAGCTTCTCCAAGGTCCTTCATTGAAAAACTCTTATTCAAGTAGGCCTTGATGCTGTCCAAGAGTTCTATATCATTTCCCATCAAAAGTATGTCATCCACATATAATACGAGAAATGCTACAGAGCTCCCACTCACTTTCTTGTAAACGCATGCTTCTCCATAAGTCTGCGTAAACCCAAACGCTTTGATCATCTCATCAAAGCGAATGTTCCAACTCCGAGATGCTTGCACCAGCCCATAAATCGAGCGTTGGAGCTTGCACACCTTGTTAGCATTCTTAGGATCGACAAAACCTTCCGGCTGCATCATATACAATTCTTCCTTAAGGAAACCATTAAGGAATGCCGTTTTGACGTCCATTTGCCATATTTCATAATCATAGAATGCGGCAATTGCTAACATGATTCGGACGGACTTTAGCTTCGCTACCGGTGAGAAAGTCTCATCGTAGTCAACCCCTTGAACTTGTCGATAACCCTTAGCGACAAGCCGAGCTTTATAGATGGTCACATTACCATCCGCGTCTGTCTTCTTCTTAAAGATCCATTTATTTTCTATGGCTCGCCGTTCAACGGGCAAGTCAGTCAAAGTCCATACTTCGTTTTCATACATGGATCCTATCTCGGATTTCATAGCTTCTAGCCATTTGTTGGAATCCGGTCCCGTCATCGCTTCTTCATAGTTCGAAGGTTCACCGTTGTCTAACAACATGATTTCCAAGACAGGGTTGCCGTACCACTCTGGTGCGGAACGTGTCCTTGTGGACCTTCGAATTTCAGTAGGAGCTTGATCAGAATTATCTTGATCATCATGAATAATTTCCTCTCTAGTCGGTGCAGGCAGCTCAGGAACATTTTCTTGAGTTGCGCCATTCACCGGTTCAAGAGGCAATACTTCATCAAGTTCTACTTTCCTCCCACTTACTTCTTTCGAGAGAAACTCTTTCTCCAGAAAGGATCCATTCCTGGCAACAAAGATCTTGCCTTCGGATCTGAGGTAGAAGGTATACCCATAAGTTTCTTTAGGGTATCCTATGAAGACGCATTTTTCCGACTTGGGTTCGAGCTTTTCAGGTTGAAGTTTCTTGACATAAGCATCGCATCCCCAAACTTTTAGAAACGACAGCTTAGGTTTCTTCCCAAACCATAATTCATACGGTGTCATCTCAACGGATTTCGACGGAGCCCTATTTAAAGTGAATGCGGCAGTCTCTAAAGCATACCCCCAAAAGGATAGCGGTAAATCGGCAAGAGACATCATAGATCGCACCATATCTAATAGAGTGCGATTACGATGTTCGGACACACCGTTACGCTGAGGTGTTCCAGGCGGCGTGAGTTGTGAAACTATTCCACATTTTCTTAAGTGTGTGCCAAATTCGTGACTCAAGTATTCTCCTCCACGATCTGATCGTAGACACTTGATTTTCCTGTCACATTGATTCTCAACTTCACTCTGAAATTCCTTGAACTTTTCAAAGGTTTCAGACTTGTGTTTCATTAAGTAGACATACCCATATCTACTTAAGTCATCAGTGAGGGTGAGAACATAACGATAGCCACCGCGAGCCTCAACACTCATTGGACCGCACACATCAGTATGTATGATTTCCAATAAGTTGGTTGCTCGCTCCATTGTTCCTGAGAACGGAGTCTTGGTCATTTCTCCCATGAGGCATGGTTCGCACGTGTCAAATGATTCATAATCAAGAGACTCTAAAAGTCCATCTGCATGGAGCTTCTTCATGCGTTTGACACCTATGTGACCAAGGCGGCAGTGCCACAAGTATGTGGGACTATCATTATCAACCTTACATCTTTTGGTACTCACACTATGAACATGTGTAGTAATACGCTCGAGATTCATTAAGAATAAACCATTGACTATCGGAGCATGACCATAAAACATATCTCTCATATAAATAGAACAACCATTATTCTCGGATTTAAATGAGTAGCCATCTCGTATTAAACGAGATCCTGATACAATGTTCATGCTCAGACATGGCACTAAATAACAATTATTGAGGTTTATAACTAATCCCGTAGGTAAATGTAGAGGTAGCGTGCCGACGGCGATCACATCGACCTTGGAACCATTCCCGACGCGCATCGTCACCTCGTCCCTTTCCAGTTTTCGTTTATTCCGCAGCTCCTGCGGTGAGTTACAAATATGAGCAACAACACCGGTATCAAATACCCAGGAGTTACTACGAGTACTGGTAAGGTACACATCAATTACATGTATATCAAATATACCTTTGGTGTTGCCGGCCTTCTTGTCCGCTAAGTATCTGGGGCAGTTCCGCTTCCAGTGACCCTTCCCTTTGCAATAAAAGCACTCTGTCTCAGGCTTGGGTCCATTCTTTGACTTCTTCCCGACAGCTTGCTTGCCGGGCGCAGCAACTTCCTTCCCGTCCTTCTTGAAGTTCTTTTTACCCTTGCCCTTCTTGAACTTAGTGGTTTTATTCATCATCAACACTTGATGTTCCTTCTTGACTTCTACCTCTGCTGATTTCAGCATAGCAAATACTTCAGGAATGGTCTTTACCATCCCCTGCATATTGAAGTTCATCACAAAGCTCTTGTAGCTTGGTGGAAGCGACTGGAGGATTCTGTCAATGACCGCGTCATCCGGGAGATTAACTCCCAGCTGAGTCAAGCGGTTATGTAACCCAGACATAGTGAGTATGTGCTCACTGACAGAACTATTTTCCTCCATCTTACAGCTGAAGAACTTATCGGAGACTTCATATCTCTCGATCCGGGCATGAGCTTGAAAAACCATTTTTAGCTCTTCGAACATCTCATATGCTCCATGTCTCTCAAAACGCTTTTGGAGCCCCGGCTCTAAGCTGTAAAGCATGCCGCACTGAACGAGGGAGTAGTCATCAGTACGTGTCTGCCAAGCGTTCATAGCGTCTTGGTTCTGTGGGACGGGTGGATCACCTAGCGGTGCTTGTAGGACATAATCTTTCTTGGCAGCTATGAGGATGATCCTCAGGTTCCGGACCCAGTCCGTATAGTTGCTGCCATCGTCTTTCAGCTTGGTTTTCTCTAGGAACGCGTTGAAATTGAATACAATGTTGGCCATTTGATCTACAGGACATATTGTAAAGATTTTAGACTAAGTTCATGATAATTAAGTTCATCTAATCAAATTATTAATGAACTCCCACTCAGATCAGACATCCCTCTAGTCATCTAAGTGTTACACGATCCAAGTCGACTAAGCCGTGTCCGATTAACACGTGAGACGGACTAGTCATCGTCGGTGAACATCTCCATGTTGATCGTATCTTCCATACGACTCATGTTCGACCTTTCGGTCTCTGTGTTCCGAGGCCATGTCTTCACATGCTAGGCTCGTCAAGTTAACCCTAAGTGTTTTTGCATGTGTAAATCTTGCTTACACCCGTTGTATGTGAACGAAAGGATCTATCACACCTGATTAACACGTGGTGCTTCGAAGCGACGAACTGTAGCAACGGTGCACAGTTAGGGGAGAACACTTCTTGAAATTGTTGTAAGGGATCATCTTATTCACTACCGTCGTTCTAAGTAAACAAGATGCAAAACATGATAAACATCACATGCAATCAAATAATAATAGTGACATGATATGGCCAATATCACATAGCTCCTTTGATCTCCATCTTGGGGCTCCATGATCATCCTGTCACCGTCATACTCATCGACATGTAAGTCGTGATTCCTATTACAAGAACATGATCAATCTCATACATCACATATATCATTCATCACATCCTTTTGGCCATATCACATCACATAGCATACCCTGCAAAAACAAGTTAGACGTCCTCTAATTGTTGTTTGCATGTTTTACGTGGCTGCTATGGGTTTCTAGCAAGAACGTTTCTTACCTACGCAAAGACCACAACGTGATATGCCAATTGCTATTTACCCTTCATAAGGACCCTTTTCATCGAATCCGATCCGACTAAAGTAGGAGAGACAGACACCCGCTAGCCACCTTATGCAACTAGTGCATGTCAGTCGGTGGAACCTGTCTCACGTAAGAGTACGTGTAAGGTCGGTCCGGGCCGTTTCATCCCACGATGCCGCCGAATCAAGATAAGACTAGTAACGGCAAGCATATTGAACAAAATCAACGCCCACAACTAGTTTGTGTTCTACTCGTGCAAGAGAACTACGCATAGACCTAGCTCATGATGCCACTGTTGGGGAACGTTGCAGAAAACAAAAATTTTCCTATGGTTTCACCAAGATCCATCTAGGAGTTCATCTAGCAACGAGTTATTAGATGCATCTACGTACCTTGTAGATCGCGAGCGGAAGCGTTCAAAGAACGGGGATGATGTATTCGAACACGACGTGATCCAAATCACCGAAGATCTTAGCACCGAACGGACGATGCCTCCGCGTTCAACACACGTACGGAACGGATGACGTCTCCTCCTTTATTGATCCAGCAAGGGGGGAAGAGAGGTTGATGAAGATCCAGCAGCACGACGGCGTGGTGGTGGATGCAGGGCGTCACAGTAGCAGGGCTTCGCCTATACTACGAGAGAGAGACGTAACGGGGAGAGAGAAAACACCAAAGGCTGAGGTATGAAGTCCCTCCTCTCCCCCACTATATATAGGAGGGCCAAGGGGGGGTGGTGCGCAGCCTAGGAGATCTGATCTCCTAGGTGCGGCGGCCAGGGGAGGGTTTCCCTCCCCCCCAAGGCACCTCGGGGTGCCTTCCACCACTTGGACTCCTCCTTGGTGGAAACCCTAGGCGCATGGGCCTAGTAGGGCTGGTGCCCTTGGCCCATGTAGGCCAAGGCGCACCCCCTACAGCCCATGTGGCCCCCCGGGACAGGTGGGCCCACCCGGTGGGCCCACGGGACCCCTCCGGTGGTCCCGGTACAATACCGATAACCCCGAAACTTGTCCCGATGCCCGAAACAGCACTTCCTATATATAATTCTTTACCTCCGGACCATTCCGGAACTCCTCGTGACGTCCGGGATCTCATCCGGGACTCCGAAAAACATTCGGGTTACTGCATACACATATCTTCATAACCCTAGCGTCACCGAACCTTAAGTGTGTAGACCCTACGGGTTCGGGAGACAAGCAGACATGACCGAGACGACTCTCCGGTCAATAACCAACAGCGGGATCTGGATACCCATGATGGCTCCCACATGCTCCACGATGATCTCATCGGATGAACCACGATGTCGAGGATTAATCAACCCCGTATACAATTCCCTTTGTCAATCGGTATGTTACTTGCCCGAGACTCGATCGTCGGTATCCCAATACCTTGTTAAATCTCGTTACCGGCAAGTCACTTTACTCGTACCGTAATGCATGATCCCGTGATCAACCACTTGGTCACCTTGAGCTCATAATGATGATGCATTACCGAGTGGGCCCAGTGATACCTCTCTGTTATATGGAGTGACAAATCCCAGTCTCGATCCATGTCAACCCAACAGACACTTTCGGAGATACCCGTAGTGCACCTTTATAGTCACCCAGTTACGTTGTGACGTTTGATACACCCAAAGTACTCTTACGGTATCCGGGAGTTACACGATCTCATGGTCAAAGGAAAAGATACTTGACATTGGAAAAGCTCTAGCAAACGAACTACACGATCTTGTGCCATGCTTAGGATTAGGTCTTGTCCATCACATCATTCTCCTAATGATGTGATCCCGTTATCAATGACATCCAATGTCCATAGCCAGGAAACCATGACTATCTGTTGATCAACGAGCTAGTCAACTAGAGGCTTACTAGGGACATATTATTGGTCTATGTATTCACACGTGTATTTACGATTTCCGGATAATACAGTTATAGCATGAATAACGACAATCATCATGAACAAAGAAATATAATAATAATGCTTTTATTATTGCCTCTAGGGCATATTTCCAACATGAGGAAGGCCGGATACCTGTCTAACGACATCACGTACCGGCTCCTCGAAAAGGGGCAGCTCATCCCCACCCCTAGGCCCCATGAGAGGGTGGTGTTCCTCCCCATTTCCTCCGCGGACTGGGCTTCCCTCTCCACCCATTTGTCCGGGGGCTCATGTTCTACTACGGCCTGGATTTCCACGATCTGGCCCCGAACTTCGTCCTCAACATCTCGGCGTTTATCGTCGTGTGTGAGGCCTTCCTCCGCATCCGCCCCCATTTCGGCCTATGGCTCAAGACTTTCAACGTCAAGCCAAAGGTGGTACGCGGCAACCAGGCGGAGTGCGGAGGCGCCATGGTGGGCAAGATGGACAACGTCCTATGGCTCGAGGGCTCCTTTGTGGAGACCCTGAAGGGGTGGCAATCGGGGTGGTTTTACATCACCGAGCCGCGCGACGCCGAATGGGTTGCACCCCCCGAGTTCCGGTCCGGACCCCCTACGCGGCTCACCTCCTGAAAGGAGACGGGCCTGTCTTGGGGTAAAAAAGGAGAGCTGAACGGACTCCAAACATGCATCCAAACCCAGGCGGACAAGAAGCTCAAACTTGTCAACATAGTCCAGGTTATGCTCATCCGCCTGATCCTCATGTGTCAACAACGGGCTTTCAACCTGTGGGAGTTCGACTCGGCGCGGCACCAAACTCTGAGCAGACTCTTCGACACGACGTACGAAGATGCCTGGAAGGTGCTTTTCAAAGGCGCCGAGGCTCCCGCATCCGCTACCGAGGATCGCGGATTCAGTGCGCAGCGTCACGCTCTCGCGGTAAGCTGTTTTTTTCCTTTTACAGGGTATCAGTTTTTCATAGTTTGACTCCATGCAGGATCTAATCTCCCTTACCTTTGACAGGATTGGCAGGTGACGTCCGGACAGATCAACTGTCCGGCTCCTTTGCCCGAAGGCCCAGCGGATGCTCGCTTGGCAAAGCTGCTGGTTCCGGCACCCTATGTGGTGCCGGAGAAGAAGGCCGTGAAAAAGGCCGCAGGGACTTGAAAGAGTGCCCGGCGCCAGGAGGTGTCGGATCCATCATCCGATGGTTCCGAGGTGCATTCCTCCCGTGAAGACGAGGAGGAAGAAGAGGAGAGCTCTCCCCCTCCAGTGGGAGGAGAGAAGAAAAGGAAGGCCGCCCTCTCTGGGGAGGCCGGAGGGTCCAAGAAGGGGAAAACCCTTCCTCCGGACTACTCCACCGACGCCGACGGTGGAGAGGAGTGGCAGCCCAGGGCCAAGCCCCTGGCAAAATCGTAAGTATCCGGATACCAGAGTAATTCATAGTATTCGTTTATTGCACGGCTTTCCCTTACATCGAATATGTTTATGCAGCCCACCCAAAGACCGGCTCGACGCGTCGTCGAGCGGCTCACTGGACTCGTCGGATGTGAACTCGCTTCCGACGGCTTCCTCCCCCCGCCCTACGGACGACACCGAAGTGTTGTCCCAACAGGTTCCAAGCCGGGAGGAGGTGGTCCTGGAGGTGTCGCAAGGCGACCTCCCGGACTCCAGGAGTAAAGGGGATGAAACCCCTCAGGGCTCCAAGTCCGGCTCTAGGCCGGACACCGCTCCGGAACCTTCAAAGGTTCCAGAGTCCAGCGGGGGACCTCCTTCCAAGAGGAGCAAGTCCACCGTGCCGGCGGCCCCCGTCCAACCGGAGGCGCCGGACAATATGTTGGAGGCGCTCCAAGGCGCCTCCATCGACGAGGAGCACCGCGCTATTATGAGTGCGGTGGTCCAGAAGGTTCAGTCCACCAAGAGTGGACTGACTGAAGCTTGTACTAGCCTTTTGACAGGCTTTGAGGTAAGTAAAGAATGTGTAAATAATAGTACTGCATAGACAGTAGCCCCTGATGCTCTGTTTAGCGTTCGGGAAGAAAAGCCGAATAGAGGATCAAATAGAATTCGCAGGAGTCTAACAAAAATGAGTCAATATGCATATGCAGGCTTCCCTGCTTGCATCCGCCACACTGACTGCGGAAGTGGACACGCTAAAGCAGAACCTCGAGCGGTCCGAGCAAGAGCTCGGGCGTGCCAAGAAGCAGCTCGAGGACAATGAAGGTAAGAAATACCATGTTTTTAAATATATATAAAAATGTGCAATTGCAAAGAATGACAGGATTATCGTGGCTATTTTAGGGGCCACGTCTGAAGTGGTGACCCTTAAGCAGGCGCTTGTTGAGGCCGAGAAGAGGGCGGCCTTGGAGCGCACCGAGCGGGAGAAGTATGAGGCCGAGGTTGGCAATGTGCGGCAAGAGCTCTAGGCTCTCATGGAAAAACATGAGAGTTTGGAGCTTGACACAAAGACGCGAGCGTCCGAGCTCGCGGTGGCTATTGAAAACGCCAAGTCTGCCAAGGCTGAATCCCAGAAGACCCTCCAGGAGTTGGATGAGGTGAAGAAGATAGCGGCGGATAAGGCATTCTTTATGCAAAGCAAACACATAAACGTGAGTTACTTGTTACTTACCCAAATCCGGAGCTCTCCAGGAGCGTTCGCAGATCTTCCCCGGAGTGTATCCGATGCCGCCGCATTCTACCGAGCCGAGGAGGGCAGCTCGACAGAGAAGGTGTTCTGGTCTCAGTATACTGAGGCCGGACACCCCGTGCCCCTGAGCAACCAGCTGAAGCAACTGGTCGAGCTCCACAAGGCGGCCGAACAGGCCATGAAGGGCCTCATTGTTTGGCTGTGGCCTGGAGGGGCTCTGCCTGGGAGCTATTTCGGGCTGGTGCGGCTGTTGGTGGAGGCCTGTCCAAGGCTCGAAGTCATCAAGCGCTCTGTCTGCATTGAAGGTGCCCGTAGGGCCCTTGCCCGTGCTAAGGTGCACTGGGACAAGCTGGATGCTGAGAAGCTGGTGAAGGACGGGCCACCGCCGGGGAAAGAGCATCGCAAGCCTGAGAATTACTATAAGGATGTTCTGAAGGGTGCCTGCCTTGTGGCGGATGAATGTTCTAGGGATGTAATTTTTGAGTGAAACTTGCTCGTTTTGTCCTGTGCGCTGAAAACTTGTTTATATGCGCTAAGCAATGCTGTTGGAATTTAAAATATTACCTTCTGTGCGGCTGTTTATCAATTCTGAGAGATGGTGAGTCGTCGGCTTCTGCCCCCGTGCCGCTAGTGCTGGGGTGTTCGGGGATAAACCTGAGCGCTCTTTTCCCCATGTTTGGGTCCTTCGAGGGAGGCGCTCAGCCCAACGAACAAGGCAATTGGATTATAATGCGTGAACACTCTCACTTAGCCATAGAATTCTATAATTTTAAATTTCGGCGAAGCCCCTGGTATTCGGAAGACCGAGTTCGGGGCGCTATCCACGCCTTGGCCGGACAGAGCTGGCTCCTCTCCCTAAGCGGCATAAGTCTTTAGGGACTCGAAAAACCTCTCGAACAGCGACCAGCTCTCGCTTCATCATGACAGTCAGTTTTAGCTTTCTCCACTGAGGTGCTCGACCCAGCTCAACTGGGGCACAATCGCAGTGGTTCTCCTAGTGCTACCTTAGCCGATATAGCGGAACGTAAGGCACCAAAACATAGGAGCCGGGCAAACCCAACTATTGACCCAAGACATGATTTGGAGCCGATGCATATAATGCTATAAGTTCGGGGTGCCGCACTTGTTAAAGTGTTCGGACTTCTCACACCATATTGAGGGGTACTAAAGACCCTGGCGTATTTTGGCCGTACCAACGTGTACGGATGCAACATGTCGTTAAGGAACATATATAAAAAGAAAAAAGGCAATGCAAAAATAGACGAAAGCTATGCATTGTTTATTAAAAAGGGCTGCGATCAAAGCAGAACGATACAAATAATGCGATAAGTGGAAGGTTGGACTAGTTAACATGTCCGTTCCAGGGGCAAGCTGCGGAATAGTATGCGGAACAGGTATACTGCTCGTGATAGAGACCACCTGGGAGTTCCGTACTGCGGCGTGGCTTGTCTGCTTCCCTGGTTCTTGCATCGTTTGTGCGGTAATTGAACTACCGAACAGGCCTTCTGAAGGATGGAGTCCTGAAAGTAAGAGAAAAATAAAAAAAATCGGCAGCCCCTGGTACGGTTTAAGCCGTATTTTTGGGCGTGCTGTGATGGTGCCCCTCCCCCTATACCCATGGTATCTCTAGGGCGTAGTTATGGACGCGAAGTACTGGCGTCGCCTTTTTGCGAGGGTTGGGGTTGGGGCCGCATTGCTACGCCTGCTCGGATCGTGCCAGGCGGTCTTGTTGTAGGTTACGCCGGGCGCGCTTGATAGTGTCCGGTCGTTTAGTGGCCGGACTGGAGAACTGCCTGGAGAGGCTGCTTTGTACTTCCGCTGCAAGGGCCACCGTGTGCTCCTCCGTTCGGAGGGAGCGTTCGGTGTTTCCATTGACCCGTAATTACTCCTCGAGGGCCTGGCATCTTGAGCTTAAGGTATGCGTAGTGCGGTACCGCATTGAACTTAGCGAATGCGGTTCGCCCAAGCAGTGCGTGATAACCACTGCGAAACGGGACTATGTCGAAGATTTACTCCTCGCTTCAGAAATTATCCGGAGATCCGAAGACCACTTCAAGTGTAACTGAGCCTGTACAGTTGGCCTCTACACTTGGTATTACGCCTTTAAAGGTCGTTTTGGTGGGCTTTATCCTCGAGGGATCTATGCCCATTTTCCGCACTGTATCCTGGTAAAGCAGGTTCAGGCTGCCGCCGCCGTCCATAAGGACTCTAGTGAGATGAAATCCGTCAATGATTGGGTCTAGGACCAATGCAGCGAATCCGCCATGACGGATGCTAGTGGGATGGTCCCTTCGATCAAAGGTGATCAGGCAGGAGGACCATGGGTTGAACTTTGGGGCGACTGGCTCTACCGCGTATACGTCCCTTAACGCGTGCTTCCGCTCCCTTTTGGGGACGTGGGTTGCGTATATCATGTTCACCGTCCGCACTTGTGGGGGAAAACCCTTCTGTTCACTGTTGTTCGGCGGCCGGGGCTCCTCGTCGTCATCGCTATGCAGCCCCTTGTCTTCATTTTCGGCGTTTAACTTACCTGCCTGCTTGAACACCCAACAATCCCTGTTGGTGTGATTGGCCGGTTTTTCGGGGGTGCCATGTATCTGGCACAAGCTGTCAAGTATTCGGTCCAAACTGGACGGGCCCCTAGGATTCCTTTTGAATGGCTTTTTCCGCTGACCGGATTTAGAGCCTCTGAATCCGGCATTAACTGCCGTATCCTCAGCATTGTCACCGTTAATGCGGTGCTTCTGCTTGTTGTGACGCGACCTGCCACTACTGCCCTGGTGTCCAAATTACTAGGGTTTTTGGTCATATTGTTGCTACGAGCAAGCCATCTGTCTTCTCCCGCGCAAAAGCGGGTCATGAGTGTCGTGAGTGCTGTCATAGATTTCGGCTTTTCCTGTCCAAGGTGCCGGGCCAGCCACTCGTCACGGATATTGTGCTTGAAGGCTGCTAGGGCCTCAGCGTCTGGACAGTTGACTATTTGATTTTTCTTTGTTAGGAACCGTGTCCAGAATTGCCTGGCTGATTCCTCTGGCTGCTGAATTACGTGACTTAGGTCATCGGCGTCTGGGGGTCGCACATAAGTGCCCTGGAAATTATCGAGGAATGCGGCTTCCAGGTCCTCCCAACAACTGATTGATCCTGTTGGCAAGCTGTTAAGCTAATGCCGAGCTGGTCCTTTAAGCTTGAGTGGGAGGTATTTGATGGCGTGGAAATCATCGCCGCGGGCCATGTGGATATG
Source organism: Triticum urartu (assembly GCF_056163025.1). Taxonomy (NCBI): domain Eukaryota; kingdom Viridiplantae; phylum Streptophyta; class Magnoliopsida; order Poales; family Poaceae; genus Triticum; species Triticum urartu. Next base: position 415,604,491 of record NC_141877.1, on the reverse strand, counting down.
AAGGAGATAATCCTCGATCCATACCACAGGATCTGTTGTGCCATCATATGATTCGATGTTTACGGGTTTGAAACCCTCGGGGATTTGATGATCCATTATTTCGTCTGTAAAGCATAGTGGGTGTGCGGCGCCTCTGTACTGGGCGATATCATGACGTAGCTCCAATGAGCTGTGTTCGGCCCTGCCAAGTTTGTGGCCGGCGTGACGGTTACCGTCTCGAGCCATGGGGCGCCCACGCGATCCGTAGATCGAGCGTGTTTGCCTTGCCTTGTCCTCCAACATGTCTCGTAAGTCTGGCGCATATTCCCGTGCCTTGGTACGGGGTGCGGCTTGAGTAGAGGGCCGGGAGGCCTCTCTGTCGCGGCCACGAGGTGGCCGGTCGGCCGCATCAAGTGCTTCCTCCTCTAATCGGGGTAGCAACCTGCGCTTTGGGTAGCTCTTGGAGGGGCGTTCGAGTTTGTGCTCTTTGGCCGCAAGGACTTCGGTCCATCTGTCGACCAGCAAATCTTGATCAGCTCTAAGCTGTTGCTGTTTTTTCTTGAGGCTTCCTGCCGTGGCCATAAGCCTGCGTTGAAAACGCTCTTGCTCGATGGGATCCTCTGGCACGAAGAATTCGTCGTCGTCGAGGCTTGCCTCGTCTTCGGAGGGAGGCATATAATTATTGTCCTCGACCTCTCTGTCTGCCGCTCTCTCATGAGGGCTGGTTTCTCCATCCTCTTGTGCTAAATCTTGCTGGAGGGCGTTTTCTTCGGCGCTTTCCGGAGTATTATTATCTCCCGTGCTGGAATCACCGTGTTTGTTTTGGCGGGATTTTGAGCGGCGCCGCTGACGCCAGCGCTTAGGCTGTTTCTTGGAGGGGTCATCCTCCGCCGTTCCATCGCCATCCCCCTCTTTTGGGGTGTCCACCATGTATATGTCATATGACGAGGTGGCTTTCCAGGGCCTAGTAGGCGCTGGTTCTTCATCATCTCCTTCATCGGCGTCCATACCGTCGATGTCTTCGGAGTCGAAGTCGAGCATGTCGGTTAAGTCGTCGACAGTGGCTACAAAGTGGGTGGTGGGTGGGCTTTGAATTTCTTCATTGTCCGTACCCCAACCTTGCTGACCGTAGTCCGGCCAGGGCTCTCCTGATAAAGAGAGAGACTTCAATGACTTCGGGATATCGCCGAAAGGCGAGTGCTGAAAGATGTCCGCGACAGTGAACTCCATGATCGGCGCCCAATCGGATTCGATCGGCAGGGCGCGGAGGGTTCGGAGTCTGGAGAGGAGTCCGGCTCCTTGGAGTCATGAGTCTCGTAGAGTATGGGGCTGGTGTTTGGCTCAATCGCCATTGGGGGTCGCAGCCCCCGAGGTGGCGTCCAACCGCCCATCCTCGATCGGCACAGTTGGCTCCGAATTAAGGGTCGGAGCCGATGCGGGTGCGGCCTTCGGGGCACTGTTCGGCAGCAGAGCTAAATCATGCTCGTCGTGACAGTGCGGCGCGCTCGGCAGTGTCTCGAATCCATGGAAGATCAAGTCCCTGCGGATGTCAGCCGCGTAGTTTAAACTTCCAAATCTGACCTGACGGCCGGGGGCGTAGCTTTCGATCTGCTCCAGACGGCCAAGCGAATTGGCCCGCAGTGTGAAGCCGCCGAAAACGAAGATCTGTCCGGGGAGGAAGGTCTCACCCTGGACTGCATCACTATTGATGATCGTAGGAGTCATCGAGCCTGATGGCGACGACACAGAGGAACTCTCAATGAAAGCACCAATGTCGGTGTCAAAACCGGCGGATCTCGGGTAGGGGGTCCCGAACTGTGCGTCTAGGCCGGATGGTAACAGGAGGTAAGGGACACGAAGTTTTACCCAGGTTCGGGCCCTCTCGATGGAGGTAAAACCCTACGTCCTGCTTGATTAATATTGATGATATGGGTAATACAAGAGTAGATCTACCACGAGATCGAGGAGGCTAAACCCTAGAAGCTAGCCTATGGTATGATTATTGTTGTCTATGTTGTCCTACGGACTAAAACCCTCCGGTTTATATAGACACCGGAGAGGGTTAGGGTTACACAAAGTCGGTTACAATGGTAGGAGATCTACATATCCGTATCACCAAGCTTGCCTTCCACGCCTAGGAAAGTCCCTTCCGGACACGGGACAAAGCCTTCAATCTTGTATCTTCATAGCCCAGGAGTCCGGCTGAAGGTATAGTCCGGCTATCCGAACACCCCCTAATCCAGGACTCCCTCAGCCGTGCATTTGTCGAGGTTGGTGTTAAGGCCCGAGGCGGTGCCAAACAGCCCGAGAATGTGGCGCACCACGGAAAGGTCACACGCGTCAGGGTGGTAAAAAAGCACGACATCGTCCGCATAGAGGGAGAGGCTGGAGGCCATGTGACGATCGGTGAGCCGTTGCAGGAGGCCCAGGGAGGTGGCACGCTGGAAGAGGCAGGTGAGGAAGTTGATGACGATCACGAAGAGCATGGGGGACACGGGGTCGCCTTGGCGCAGCCCCTTGCAATGACAGATCAGCGATCCTGGGAGCCCGTTGATGAGCACCTTGGTGCTAGCCGTGGAGACGAGGATGGAGATCCAGTTGCGTCATCGAGGCCCAAACCCCAAGTGCTACAGTACCTTGAGGAGGAAGGGCCAGGAGACAGAGTCGAAAGCACAAGCAATGCCCGGCTTGAGAAGAACATGCGGAAGACAAAGAGTTTGAAGCTGCCTGGCTGTCTGTTGGACGAGCATGAAGTTGTCGTGGATGCTTCGGCCAGCGATGAAGGCGCTCTGGTTGGTGGAGATGAGCTCGCCAAGACACGGCGCGAGCCGGAGGGAGAGCACCTTGGCAAACAGCTTGGTGAACAGGCGGATGAGTGAGGGACTCCTGGATTAGGGGGTCTCCGGACAGCCGGACTATATCCTTTTGCCAGACTATTAGACTATGAAGATACAAGATTGAAGACTTCGTCTCGTGTCCGGATGGGACTCTACTTGGCGTGGAAGGCAAGCTAGGCAGTACGGATATGGATATCTCCTCCTTTGTAACAGACCTTGTGTAACCCTAGCCCCCTCCGGTGTCCATATAAACCAGAGGGTTTTAGTCCGTAGGACAACAAACAATCATACCATAGGCTAGCTTCTAGGGTTTAGCCTCTCCGATCTCGTGGTAGATCAACTCTTGTAATACTCATATCACCAAGAATAAATCAAGCAGGACGTAGGGTTTACCTCCATCAAGAGGGCCCGAACCTGGGTAAAACATCGTTTCCCTTGCCTCCTGTTACCATCCGCCTTAGATGCACAGTTCGGGACCCCCTACCCGAGATCCGCCGGTTTTGACACCGACATTGGTGCTTTCATTGAGAGTTCATCTGTGTCGTCACCGTTAGGCTTGATGGCTCCTACGATCATCGATAGCGATGCAGTCCGGGGTGAGACTTTTCTCCCCAAACAGATCTTTGTGTTTGGTGGCTTCGCACTACGGGCCAACTCGCTTGGCCATCTGGAGCAGATCGAAAGTTACGACCCTGACCACTAGGTCAGGTTTGGAAGCTTAAACTACACGGCCGATATCCGCGGAGACTTGATCTTCGACGGATTCGAGCCCCTGCCTTGTGTGCCGCGCGGTCACGATGAGCACGATTTAGCTCTGCCATATAACCGTATTCAAGAGATCGCACCGGCAGCCACCCCGAACCTTAATTCGGAGCCAGTTGCGCCATCCGTGGACGGGTGGATGGACCCCGTCACGGAGGCCGTATCCTCAGCGGCGATTGAGCCGAATATCGACCTTACCCTTCATGAGAGTGATGTCTACTACACAACCTTCTTCTTGTAGACGTTGTTGGGCCTCCAAGTGCAGAGGTTTGTAGGACAGTAGCAAATTTCCCTCAAGTGGATGACCTAAGGTTTATCAATCCGTAGGAGGCGTAGGATGAAGATGGTCTCTCTCAAGCAACCCTGCAACCAAATAACAAAGAGTCTCTTGTGTCCCCAACACACCCAATACAATGGTAAATTGTATAGGTGCACTAGTTCGGCGAAGAGATGGTGATACAAGTGGTATATGGATGGTAGATAAAGGTATTTGTAATCTGAAATTATAAAAACAGCAAGGTAACTAATGATAAAAGTGAGCGTAAACGGTATTGCAATGATAGGAAATAAGGCCTAGGGTTCATACTTTCGCTAGTGTAAGTTCCGTCAACAATACTAACATAATTGGATCATAAAACTATCCCTCAACATGCAACAAAGAGTCACTCCAAAGTCACTAATAGCGGAGAACAAACGAAGAGATTATGGTAGGGTATGAAACCACCTCAAAGTTATTCTTTCCAATCAATCCGTTGGGCTATTCCTATAAGTGTCACAAACAGCCCTAGAGTTCATACTAGAATAACACCTTAAGACACAAATCAATCAAAACCCTAATGTCACCTAGATACTCCAATGTCACCTCAAGTATCCGTGGGTATGATTATACGATATGCATCACACAATCTCAGATTCATCTATCAACCAACACAAAGGACCTCAAAGAGTGCCCCAAAGTTCCTACCAGAGAATCACGACGAAAACATGTGCCAACCCCTATGCATAGGTTCATGGACGGAACCCGCAAGTTGGTCACCAAAACATACATCAAGTGGCACGTGGTATCCCATTGTCACCATAGATATCCACGGCAAGACATACATCAAGTGTTCTCAAATCTTTAAAGACTCAATCCGATAAGATTACTCCAAAGGGGAAACTCAATTCATTACAAGAGAGAAGAGGGGGAAGAAACATCATAGGATCCAAATATAATAGCAAAGCTCGCGATACATCAAGATCGTATCACCTCAAGAACATGAGAGAGAGATCAAACACATAGCTACTGGTACATACCCTCAGCCCCGAGGGAGAACTACTCCCTCCTCGTCATGGAGAGCACCGGGATGATGAAGATGGCCACCGGAGAAGGATTTCCCCCTCCGACAGGGTGCCGGAACAGGTCTAGATTGGTTTTCGGTGGCTACGGAGGCTTCTGGCGGCGGAACTCCCGATCTATTCTCTGTTCTGGAAGTTTTAGGGTATATGGAGTTGTATAGGCAGAAGAAGCACGTCAGGGGAGCCACGAGGGCCCCACGAGGCAGGGGGTGCGCCCCAGGGGGGTGGGCGCGCCCCCTACCCTCGTGAGCTCCTCATTCCTTCCTTCCTTGACATGGGGTCCAAGTCCATCGGGTGGCTTTCATTCCAAAAATAACTTCTCTAGTTGATTTCGTTCTGTTTCGACTCCGTTTGATATTCCTTTTCTTCAAAACATTGAAATAAGCATAAAATAACAAATCTGGGCTGGGCCTCCGGTTAATAGGGTAGTCCCAAAAATAATATAAAAGTGGAAAATAATGCCCAATATTGCCCAAAACAGTAGATAATATAGCATGGAGCAATCAAAAATTATAGATACGTTGGAGACGTATCAAGCATCCCCAAGCTTAATTCCTGCTCGTCCTTGAGTAGGTAAATGATAAAAAAGATAATTTTTGATGTAGAATGCTAGTTGGCATAATTTCAATGTAATTCTTCTTAATTGTGGTATGAATATTCAAATACATAAGATTCAAGACAAAAGTTTAATATTGACATAAAAATAATAATACTTCAAGCATACTAATAAAGCAATCATGTCTTCTCAAAATAACATGGCCCAAGAGAGCTATCCCTACAAAATCATATAGTCTGGCTATGCTCCATCTTCACCACACAAAATATTTAGATCATGCACAACCGCGATGACAAGCCAAGCAATTGTTTCATACTTTTGATGTTCTCAAACTTTTTCAATCTTCACGCAATACATGAGCGTGAGCCATGGACATAGCACTATAGGTGGAATAGAATGGTGGTTGTGGAGAAGACAAAAAGGATAAGATAGTCTCACATCAACTAGGCGTATCAACGGGCTATGGAGATGCCCATCAATAGATATCAATGTGAGTGAGTAGGGATTGCCATGCAACGGATGCACTAGAGCTATAAATGTATGAAAGCTCAACAAAAAAAACTAGTGGGTGTGCATCCAACTTGCTTGCTCATGAAAACCTAGGGCATTTTGAGGAAGCCCATCATTGGAATATACAAGCCAAGTTCTATAATGAAAAATTCCCACTAGTATATGAAAGTGACAACATATGAGACTCTCTATCATGAAGATCATGGTGCTACTTTGAAGCACAGGTTGGTAAAAGGATAGTAGCATTGTCCCCCCCTTTTTTTATTTGGCCTCTTTTTTTATGGCCTTTCTCTTTTTCTTTTGGGACAATGCTCTATTGAATGATGATCATCACACTTCTATTTATGTACAACTCAATGATACAACTCGATACTAGAACAAAGTATGACTCTATATGAATGCCTCCGGCGGTGTACCGGGATATGCAATGAATCAAGAGTGACAAGTATGAAAGAATCATGAACAGTGGCTTTGCCACAAATACTATGTCAACTACATGATCATGCTAAGCAATATGACAATGATGAATGTGTCATGATAAACGGAATGGTGAAAAGTTGCATGGCAGTATATCTCTGAATGGCTATGGAAATGCCATAATAGGTAGGTATGGTGGCTGTTTTGAGGAAGGTATATGGTGGGTGTATGGTACCGGCGAAAGTTGCGCGGTACTAGAGAGGCTAGCAATGGTGGAAGGGTGAGAGTGCGTATAATCCATGGACTCAACATTAGTCATAAAGAACTCACATACTTATTGCAAAAATCTATTAGTTATCGAAACAAAGTACTACGCGCATGCTCCTAGGGGGGTAGATTGGTAGGAAAAGACCATCGCTCGTCCCCGACCGCCACTCATAAGGAAGACAATCAATAAATAAATCATGCTCCGACTTCATCACATAACGGTTCTCCATACGTGCATGCTACGGGAATCACAAACTTCAACATAAGTATTTCTCAAATTCATAACCACTCAACTAGCATGACTTTAATATCACCATCTCCATATCTCAAAACAATTATCAAGCATCAAACTTCTCTTAGTATTCAACACACTCATAAGAAAATTTTATTATTAATCTTGAATACCTAGCATATTAGGATTTTAAGCAAATTACCATGCTATTTAAGACTCTCAAAATAATCTAAAGTGAAGCATGAGAGTTCATCTATTTCTTATAAAATAAAACCACCACCATGCTCTAAAAGGTATAAGTGAAGCACTAGAGCAAATGACAAACTACTCCGAAAGATATAAGTGAAGATCAATGAGTAGTCAAATAATTATGCAACTATGTGAAGACTCTCTAACATTTAATAATTTCAGATCTTGGTAATCTATTCAAACAGCAAGCAAAGCAAAATAAAATGACATCTAACAATAGCAAACATCATGTGAAGAAGCAAAAACTTAGGATCAACCGATACTAACCGATAGTTGTTGAAGAAGAAAGGTGGGATGCCAATAGGGGCATCCCCAAGCATAGATGCTTGAGACTTCTTCAAATATTATCTTGGGATGCCTTGGGCATCCCCAATCTTGAGCTTTTGTGTCTCCTTAATTCCTCTCATATCTCCCTAAATCTCAAAAGCTTCATCCACACAAAACTCAACAAGGACTCGTGAGATAAGTTAGTATAAACCATTGCAAAGAACCTTATCATACTCTACTGTAGCAAATCACTAAAATTATTATTCACCATTGCATACTAAATGCCTCTGCATATTTAATAGTCCTATCACCAAATAGGATCATTAAATAAGCTAACATATGCAAACAATGCAAATATAACAACAATCTGCCTAAACAGGATAGTCTGTAAAGAATGCTCCAACATTCATACTTTCCTAACTCCAAAAATTATGAAAGAAAATTCCCACTGTATTAAATTTATCATAGCTTAATATTCAAAAGGTTTCAACATTTTATCCCATTCTGACTTTTCTAGGGAATTATTGCAACATCGGTAAACTTTCTGTTTTCAAACATCAACATGTATACTTGTAACATAGGCATAGTAAAGGCTATAAATGCCACTTTTATTGAAATAAAAGATGCAAAACATTGTTCTAAATAACAGCAAGCAAATCCTAACAAGATAAATTGACGCTCCAAGCAAAACACATATCAAGTAACCGATGAACGAAGACGAAAGAGGGGATGCCTGCCGGGGCATCCCCAAGCTTAGGCTCTTGGCTATCCTTGAATATTACCTTGGGGTGACTTGAGAATCCCCAAGCTTAGGCTCTTGCCACTCCTTATTCCATAATCCATCGAATCCTTACCCAAAACTTGAAAACTTCACAACACAAAACTTAACAGAAAACTCGTAAGCTCCGTTAGTATAAGAAAATAAATCACCACTTCAAGGTACTGTAATGAACTCATTATTTATTTATATTGGTGTTAAACCTACTTTATTGCAACTTCTCTATGGGTTATAAACTATTTTACTAGCCATAGATTCATCAAAATAAGCAAACAACCCACGAAAAACAGAATCTGTCAGAAACAGAACAGTCTGTATTAATCTGGATCAAAAGTATACTTCTGGAACTCATAAAATTCTCAAATAAATTGCTGGACCTGAGGAATTTATCTATTAATCATCTTCAAAAATAATTAACTAAATAGCACTCTCCAAATAAAAATTGCAGCAATTCCCGTGAGCGCTAAAGTTTCTGTTTTTGACAGCATGATCAACAAGACTTTCCCCAAGTCTTCCCAAAGGTTCTACTTGGCACAAACACTAATTAAAAGCATAAAAACACATCTAAACAGAGGCTAGATGACTTATTTATTACTAAACAGGAACAAAAAGCAAGGAACAAAAAAATTGGGTTGCCTCCCAACAAGCGCAATCGTTTAACGCCCCTAGCTAGGCATGATGATTTCAATGATGCTCACATAAAGGATAAGAATTGAAACATAAATAGAACATCATGAAGAATATGACTAGCACATTTAAGTCTAACCCACTTCCTATACATAGGGATTTTGTGAGCAAACAACTTATGAGAACAAGAATTAAATTGCATAGGAAGGTAAAGCAAGCATAACTTCAAAACTTTAAGCACATAGAGAGGAAGCTTGATATTATTGCAATTCCTACAAGGATATGTTCCTCCCTCATAATAATTTTCAGTAGCATCATGAATGAATTCAACAATATAACCAGCACCTAAAGCATTCTTTTCATGATCTACAAGCATATGAAATTTACTACTCTCCACATAAGCAAAATTCTTCTCATGAATGATAGTGGGAGCAAACTCAACAAAATAACTATCATGTGATTGAAAATTAAGATCAAGATGACAAGTTTCATGGTTATCATTATTCTTTAAAGCATACGTGTCATCACAATAATCATCATAGATAGGAGGCATGCTTTCATCATAATAAATTTTCTCATCAAAACTTGGGGGACAAAAAATATCATCTTCGTCAAACATAGCTTCCCCAAGCTTGTGGCTTTGCATATCATTAGCATCATGGATATTCAAGGAATTCATACTAACAACATTGTAATCATGCTCATCATTCAAATATTTAGTGCCAAACATTTTATAGATTTCTTCTTCTAGTACTTGAGCACAATTATCCTTTCCATCATACTCACGAAAGATATTAAAAAGGTGAAGCGTATGAGACAAACTCAATTCCATTTTTTATAGTTTTCTTTTATAAACTAAACTAGTGATAAAACAAGAAACTAAAAGACTCGATTGCAAGATCTAAAGATATACCTTCAAGCACTCACCTCCCCGGTAACGGCGCCAGAAAAGAGCTTGATGTCTACTACACAACCTTCTTCTTGTAGACGTTGTTGGGCCTCCAAGTGCACAGGTTTGTAGGACAGTAGCAAATTTCCCTCATGTGGATGACCTAAGGTTTATCAATCCGTAGGAGGCATAGGATGAAGATGGTCTCTCTCAAGCAACCCTGCAACCAAATAACAAAGAGTCTCTTGTGTCCCCAACACACCCAATACAATGGTAAATTGTATAGGTGCACTAGTTCGGCGAAGAGATGGTGATACAAGTGGTATATGGATGGTAGATAAAGGTATTTGTAATCTGAAATTATAAAAACAGCAAGGTAACTAATGATAAAAGTGAGCGTAAACGGTATTGCAATGATAGGAAACAAGGCCTAGGGTTCATACTTTCGCTAGTGTAAGTTCCCTCAACAATACTAACATAATTGGATCATAAAACTATCCCTCAACATGCAACAAAGAGTCACTCCAAAATCACTAATAGCGGAGAACAAACGAAGAGATTATGGTAGGGTACGAAACCACCTCAAAGTTATTCTTTCCAATCAATCAGTTGGGCTATTCCTATAAGTGTCACAAACAGCCCTAGAGTTCGTACTAGAATAACACCTTAAGACACAAATCAATCAAAACCCTAATGTCACCTAGATACTCCAATGTCACCTCAAGTATCCGTGGGTATGATTATATGATATGCATCACACAATCTCAGATTCATCTATTCAACCAACACAAAGGACCTCAAAGAGTGCCCCAAAGTTTCTACCGGAGAATCACGACGAAAACATGTGCCAACCCCTATGCATAGGTTCATGGGCGGAACCCGCAAGTTGGTCACCAAAACATACATCAAGTGGCATGTGGTATCCCATTGTCACCACAGATATCCATGGCAAGACATACATCAAGTGTTCTCAAATCTGTAAAGACTCAATCCGATAAGATTACTCCAAAGGAAACTCAATTCATTACAAGAGAGAAGAGGGGGGAAGAAACATCATAGGATCCAAATATAATAGCAAAGCTCGCGATACATCAAGATTGTATCACCTCAAGAACACGAGAGAGAGAGAGATCAAACACATAGCTACTGGTACATACCCTCAGACCCGAGGGAGAACTACTCCCTCCTCGTCATGGAGAGCACCGGGATGATGAAGATGGCCACCGAAGAAGGATTGCCCCCTCCGGCAGGGTGCCGGAACGGGTCTAGATTGGTTTTCGGTGGCTACGGAGGCTTCTGGCGGCGGAACTCCCGATCTATTCTCTATTCTGGAAGTTTTAGGGTATATGGAGTTGTATAGGCAGAAGAAGCACGTCAGGGGAGCCACGAGGGCCCCACGAGGCGGGGGGCACGCCCCCTACCCTTGTGAGCTCCTCCTTCCTTCCTTGACGTGGGGTCCAAGTTCATCAGGTGGCTTTCGTTCCAAAAATAACTTCTCTAGTTGATTCTGTTCTGTTTCGACTCCGTTTGATATTCCTTTTCTTCAAAACACTGAAATAGGCATAAAGCAGCAAATCTGGGCTGGGCCTCCGGTTAATAGGTTAGTCCCAAAAATAATATAAAAGTGGAAAATAAAGCCCAATATTGCCCAAAACAGTAGATAATATAGCATGGAGCAATCAAAAATTATAAATACGTTGGAGACGTATCAGAGAGCCGTGTTGTCAAACTGCCAGATCCTTCTCCGGCCACGGACTCCGAACCGCCTGCGCCCGTTCCTATCGAATCCGATTGGGCGCCAATCATGGAGTTTACCTCCGTGGATATTTTTCAGCACTCGCCCTTTGGCGACATACTGAACTCATTAAGGTCTCTCTCCTTGTCAGGAGGATCCTGGCCAAACTATGTCCGGCAGGATTGGGATGCGAATGACGAAGAAATTCACCGCCCACCCACCACCCACTTAGTAGCCACTGTCGACGACTTAACCGACATGCTCGACTTCGACTCCGAAGACATCGACGGTATGGACGACGATGCGGGAGACAAAGAGGAACCACTGCCCACAGGGCACTGGACAGCCACCTCATCATACGATATATACATGGTGGACACACCCAAAGAAGGCAATGGTGACGAGACAATGGAGGATGACCCCTCCAAGAAGCAACCCAAGCGCCAACGTCAGCAGCGCCGCTCTAAGTCCCGCCAAAGCAAAAGTGATGATACCGGCACAGGAGATAATAGAACTCCGGACAGTGCCGAAGATGACAACAATCCCCCCAGCATGATTTAGGGCAGGAGGAGGGAGAAGCCAACCCTCCTGAGAGAGCGGCCGATGAAAAGGAGGAGGATGATAATTACATGCCTCCCTCCAAAGACGAGGCAAGCCTCGACGATGACGAATTCGCCGTGCCAGAGGATCCCGTCAAACAAGAGCGCTTCAAGCGCCGGTTTATAGCCATGGCAAATAGCCTTAAGAAAAAGCAGCAGCAGCTTCAAGCTGATCAAGATCTGCTAGCTGACAGATGGATTGAAGTCCTGGCGGCCGAGGAATATAAACTCGAACGCTCCTCCAAGAGTTACCCAAAATGCAGGTTGCTACCCCGACTGGAGGAAGAAGCGTATGATGCGGCTGATCGGCCACCCGTGGCCGCGACAGAGAGGCATTCCAGCCAAAAGCTCAGCCTGCACCCCGACGCCATTCAAATAAAAAGGCATGGGGAAATACGCCAGACCTGCGAGACGTATTGGAGGACAAAGCAAAACATGCAAGATTGATCTACGGATCACGAGGGCGTGCCACTACGCGAGACGATAATCGTCACGCCGGATACAACAAAAGTAAATCCGGCCGGGCCGAGCACAGCGGGCAAGACTCATTGGATCTGCGTCACGATATAGCCCAGTACAGAGGCGCCACACACCCCTTATGCTTCACAGACGAAGTAATGGATCATCAAATCCCAGAGGGTTTCAAACCCGTAAATATAGAATCATACGACGGCACAACAGATCCCGCGGTATGGATCGAGGATTTCCTCCTGCATATCCACATGGCACGCGGTGATGATCTACACGCCATTAAATACCTCCCACTCAAACTCAAAGGACCAGCTCGGCATTGGCTCAATAGCTTGCCAGCAGAGTCCATTGGCTGTTGGGAGGATCTGGAAGCCGCATTCCTTGACAACTTTCAGGGCATTTATGTGCGACCACCAGATGCCGATGACTTGAGCCACATAATTCAGCAGCCAGAGGAATCGGCCAGGCAATTCTGGACACGGTTCCTAACACAGAAAAATCAAATCGTCGACTGTCCGGATGCAGAGGCTCTAGCAGCTTTCAAGCACAACATCCGCGACGAGTGGCTAGCCCGGCAGCTTGGTCAGGAAAAACCGAAATCTATGGCAGCCCTCACGACACTCATGACCCGCTTTTGTGCGGGAGAAGACAACTGGCTGGCTCGCAGTAACAACATAACAAAGAACCATGGTACTTCGGATACCAAGGACGGCAGTAGCAGGTCACGTCGCAACAAACATAAGCGCCGCATTAACAGCGACAATACTGAGGATACGACAGTCAATGCCGGATTCAAAGGCTCTAAACCCGGTTAGCGGAAAAACCATTCAAAAGAAGCACTCCGGGCCCGTCCAGTTTGGACCGTATACTCGATCGCTCGTGTCAAATACAAGGCACCCCCGACAAGCCAGCCAACCACACCAATAGGGATTGTTGGGTGTTCAAGCAGGCCGGCAAGTTAATTGCCGAAAACAAAGATAAGGGGCCACATAGCGATGACGAGGAAGAGCCCCGGCAGCCGAATACCGGAAGACATAAGAGGTTCCCCCCACAAGTGCGGACGGTGAACATGATATACGCAACCCACATCCCCAAGAGGGAGCGGAAGCGTGCGCTCAAGGACGTATATGCGTTGGAGCCAGTCGCCCCAAAGTTCAACCCATGGTCCTCCTGTCCGATCACCTTCGATCGCAGGGACCACCCCACTGGTATCCGCCATGGCGGATTCGCCGTACTGGTCTTAGACCCAATTATTGACGGATTTCACCTCACTCGAGTCCTTATGGATGGCAGCAGCAGCCTGAACCTGCTTTACCAGGACACGGTGCGCAAAATGGGTATAGACCCCTCAAGGATCAAACCCACAAAAACGACCTTTAAAGGCGTCATACCAGGTGTAGAGGCCCATTGCACAGGCTCAGTCACACTGGAAGTGGTCTTCGGATCCCCGGATAACTTCCGAAGCGAAGAGTTAATCTTTGATATAGTCCCGTTCCGCAGTGGTTATCATGCACTGCTCGGGCGAACCGCATTCGCGAGATTCAATGCGGTACCGCATTATGCATACCTCAAGCTCAAGATGCCAGGACCTCAGGGGGTCATTACAGTTAATGGAAACATAGAGCGCTCTCTCCGAATGGAGGAGCACACTGCGGCCCTCGCAGCGGAAGCGCAAAGCAGCCTCTTAAGGCAATCCACTAGTTCGGCGTTTAAGGACCCGAACACCTTCAAGCGCGCCCGAAGTAATCGGCAACAGGACCGCCTAGCACGTTCCGAGCTCGCATAGCAATGCGGCCCCCACCCCGGTCCAAGCCAAACGATGAAACTCGTGCCACACGTACATAATTATGCATTAAAAATATCATGGGCACACGTAGGGAGGGGGCACGATTACGGCACGCTCCAAGACGCGGCTTAAACCGCACTAGGGGCTTCCTGCTTTGTTATTTTTCTTTTTCAGGATCTTAATCTCTCGAAACCCTGTCCGGCAGCATGACTGCCGAACACATGATGCAGCAACCAAGGAGGCAGAAAGCTATGTCACACCACGGAATTCCCAGGTGGATTACGATAACGAGTGACATATTTACTTTAATACTATTACTCAGCTTGCCCTTGGAGGGGACATAGCATTAAGACTATTATTGCATTCGTAACTAGCGGGATTTTCTACAAGTGCTTGCCACAGAACTAGTTAAGTGTTTCAACGATGCAAAAGTTTTCAAAAATTCTGAAAAAAATACTGAACCAACACACCTATAATATAACATGATCCAACGGAGGGATTAAAAAAATACGACTGTATGTGTCCTGGACAAAAAAACAAATAGTTCAGTATATATTTATGTCGCAGTGAGCTGAAATGCTTATTATTTTTATCGAGGACACATAGATGAATATTTTGACAATCCCCCCGTTGGATCATCTTATCACATTAGAGAGATGCTCCCATATTTATTTCATATTTTTTGATAACTTTTGAACCGTTAGAAGTTTAGAGAAACTTAACTAGTTCTGAGGCAAGCTATGGTAGACACAGTTTTACCTATATATATATATATATATATATATATATATATATATATATATATATATATATATAGGGTCGCTAAAGTAAGCCTGAGCGTAAACGTTCTTATCCTACGCGCTGGCCAGAGAGTAAGCGGCCAACTACCTAGCCAAATCTACGCTCTTCCCACCTTCGTAAAAGTGCTACTAAATCTAGTCAAAAGCATCCCGCTAGTTACGACTAACGCCTATAAAAGATCAATGATAAATGGTATAATTTTCCAGTAAAAAGGGTGGGGCATGTAGGAGTGATTTTGCATGCAGATCGTAATCCCTTAATTTATTTTACTATTGACCATATTCTATGACCGATTGAGATGCATCACATGCTGGTAGTAATGTATTGCTACTGGTGGTAAAGGCTTGTCCTAAAAGTAGTAATTCACCATTCAAAAATGTAGTACGGGATAGTAAAAGGCATTTATAATTTACTACTATACAACAGAGAGTAGATTACTATCAATGTGTGTATGTTACTATGTGTTTCTAACTACACAGGGAGAGCACGACCTTGATTCTGGGACATGTGGGAGGTAATCCTTCTCTGTTTTTTACCATGTTTAGCAAAGGGTTACGAGCGTGCAAACAAAACAAATCTTGTTGGCTTATTTGCCGGGGTGTGGGAGTGGTTCGTGCAGCCAAAGGTAATCTCTTTAAGGCTGTTACGATGGTTTCAACCCTTTTTACGGTGGATGGATTATTTATGGAGGCGGGGGAGCGGTGCGTGCAGCCGGAGCGCATGATTAGCCACTTTACGCTCAGGCTACTATAGCGCTACCGTATATATATATATATATATATATATATATATATATATATATATATATATATATAGGGAAATGGTTGTGCTCTGGGAGTACGTACTCCCGCTCCTCATATACCACATAGATGAAACTTTTATACCTTTTTATTATTTTTAATATACTTCATTAGTAATTATTAGATACCCCAAAATGAGTTTCATGAAAAAATTCATGTGAGTGTATGTAGTTTTTAAATATTTACGTATATACTGATGTGTTTGTATGTGAAAAGGTATATTACAAAAAGTACGTCGCAGATGATATTTTTTGAACTAAACTCATATTGGGGTATCTTAGAATATTTAATAAAGTATATTGAAAATAATAAAGAGGTATAATTAATGCATATATGAGGTATATTGAGGATGGGAGTACGTACTCCCAAGAATACGGAAGAGGAGTCATATATATATATATATATATATATATATATATATATATATATATATATATATATATATGTTCATTCATGACATCCAGCACCCGTATACTCTGCTACGACCAATACGCTAGGGGCTTAAGCATACCCCACAATACGGCGTGAGAAGTCCGAACACTTTCGACAGTGCGGCACCCCGAACTTATAGCATTATATGCATCAGCTCCGAATCATGTCTTGGGTCAATAGTTGGGTTTGCCCGGCTCCCATGTTTTGATACCTTACGTTCCGCTATATCGGCTAAAGTAGCACTGGGAGAACTACTGCAATTGTGCCCCGGTTCTGCTGGGCTAAGCACCTCAGTAGAGAAAGCTAAAACTGACTGTCATGATAACGCGAGAGACTGGTCGCTATTCGAGAGGTTTCGAGTCCCTAAAGACTTATGCCGCTTAGAGCGAGGAGCCAGCCCTGTCCGGCTTAAGGCGTGTATCGTGCCCCGAATTCGGCCTTCTAAACACTAGGGGCTTCGCCGAAATTTAAAATTATAGAATTCTATGGCTAAGTGAGAGTGATAGCGCATTATAGTCCGATTATCTTGTTCGTTGTGCTGAGCACCTCCCTCGAAGGACCCAAAAATGGGAACAAGAGTGCTCAGGTTTATCCCGAACACCCGAGCACTTGTGGCATGGGGGCAGAAGCCGACGACTAGCCATCTCTCAGATTTGATAAACAGCCGAACATAAGGTAATATTTTAAATTCAAACAAGCGTTGCATAGCGTATATGAACAAGTTTTCATGAATACAGGATTACACGAGCAAGTTTACTCAAATATTATATCTTTCGTACACTCGTCTGCTACGAGACGGGCACCCTTCAGGACACCCTCATAGTACATCTCGGGGTGGCGATGCTCCTTGCCCTCCGGCGGCCCTTCCTTGATTAGCTTCACGGCGTCCAGCTTGGCCCATTGCACCTTCACGCGGGCGAAAACCCGGCGTGCACCTTTGATGCAGACGGATCGCTTGATAACTTCCAGCCGTGGGCAGGCATCCACAAGCCACCTCACCAGGCCGAAGTAGCTATTGGGAAGGGCGTCGCCAGGCCACATCCGGACTATCAAGCCCTTCATGGCCTGTTCGGCCGCCTTGTGTAGCTCGACCAGCTGTTTTAGCCGGTCGCTCATAGGCACTGGGTGTTCGGTCCCATTATACTGGGCCCAGAACAACTTCTCTGTTGAGCTTCCCTCCTCGGCCCAGTAAAATTTCGCGGCATCCGACACGCTGCGGGTAAAATCTGCGAATGCTCCTGGAGAGCTCCGGATTCGGGTAAGTATCAAATAATTTACTTTCACATGCTTGCTTTACATATAGAATGCCTTACCCGCCGCTATCTTCTTCATCGCATCAATCTCCTGGAGGGCCTTTTGGGCTTCGGCCTTGACACTCTTTGCACTCTCAAGGGCCGTGTCAAGCTCGGACTCTCGCGTCTTCAAGTCAAGCTCCAGCGCCTCGTGCCTCGTCACAAGAGCATGGAGCTCTTGCTGCACCTCGCCCACACGTGCCTCATGCCTTCCCCACTCGGTGCGCTCCTTGGCCGCTTTGTCTTCGGCCTCGGATAGCGCTTGCTTTAGGGTCGCCACCTCGGTCGTGGCCCCTGGCAAATTTACGATAATCCTGTCATTTTGCAATCGCATTCTTTTTATATCAATAGACCATGTATTACTTACCTTTGTTCTCCTTGAGCCGCCTCTTGGCAAGGCCGAGCTCTTCCTTGGACCCTTTGAGGTCCTGCTTCAGTGCGGCGACCTCCGCAGTCAGTGCGGCAGAGACCAGCAGCGAAGCCTGCATACGCATATAGACATACTTATATTAGACTCCTGCGATATTGTTTGATCCTCTTTTCGGCTTTTCTTTGTGAACACCGAACAAAGCATGGGGGGCTACTGTCTATGCGGTAATATTTTTTCTATATTTCAAAAACTTACCTCAAAGCCTGTTAGAAGGCTGGCACAGGCTTCAGTCAGTCCGCTCTTGGCGGACTGAACCTTCTGGACCACCGCACTCATAATAGTGCGGTGCTCTTCATCGATGGAAGCACTGCGAAGCGCTCCCAGCAGATTGTCCGGTGCCTCTGGATGGACAGAGGTCACCGGCACAGGCGTCTTGCCCCTCTTGGAAGGAGGCCGCCCGCCCGAGTCCGGAACCACTGGAGGTTCCGGCGCGGAGTTCGGCTGAGGGCCAAACTCAGAGCCCTCGGGAGCCTTGCTCCCTCTGCTCCCGGAGTCCGGAAGGTCGCATTGAGGCGCCTCCGGGACTGTCTCCCTTCGACCCGGTGCCTCTTGAGACAACACCTCGGTGTTGTCCGTAGGGCAAGGAGAGGTGGCGGTCGGAAGTGGATCACTATCCATATCCGACGAGCCCAGGGAGCCGTCCGACGAGGATACATCGATACGGGTTCAGGGCGGTCTGCATAATCATAATTCGGTGTTAGGAGAAGCAGTGCGACAAAGGTATGCTATGAGTTACTCTGGTATCCGAATACTTATGATTTCGCCAAGGGCTTGGCCCTGAGCAGCCACTCGTCCTCGCCTTCGGCGGCGGTGGTGGAGTAGTCCGGAAGGAGAGTCCTTCCCTTCTTGGACCCTCCGCCCCCCCAGTGGGGGCGGCCTTCCTTTTCTTGTCTCCCCCGACTGAAGGGGGAGCATCTTCTTCCTCCTCGTCTTCGGGGGAGGAGTGCGCCGCGGAGTTATCGGACGATGAGTCTGATAACACCTGGCGTCGGGAACTCTTTCGGGTTCCCTTGGCCTTCTTGGTCTTCTCCGGCACCTTGTAAGGAGCCGGAGTCAGCATCTCCGTCAGGAGAGCGTCCGCAGTGTCTTCGGGCAAAGGGGCCGGACAGTTAATCTGCCCCGACGTCTCCACCCAGTCCTGTCAAAGGCATGGAGCTCAGACCCTGCACATGGTTAAGCTAGGGGAAATAGATATCCTACCAGATGTATGGAACTCACCGAATGCGCTCGGCGCTTCACGCTTAACCCGCGGTCCTCGGTGAGAGAGGGAGAGACCTCTGCGCCCTTGAACAGCACCTTCCAGACGTCCTTATGTGTCATGTCGAAGAGCTCGCTCAGAGTCTGGTGCTGGGCCGGGTCGAACTCCCACAAGTTGAAGTCCCGTTGTTGGCACGGGAGGATCCGGCGGACGAGCATGACCTGGACTATGTTGACAAGCTTGAGCTTCTTGCTTGCCATGTTCAGGATACATTTCTGGAGTCCGTCCAGCTCCACCGATGAACCCCACGACAAGCCCTTCTCTTTCCAGGAAGTGAGCCGTGTGGGGAATCCAGATCGAAACTTAGGGGCAGCCACCCATTTGGTGTCGCGCGGCTCGGTGATGTAGAACCACGACTATTGCCACCCCTTTATGGTCTCCACGAAGGAGCCTTCAAGCCATATAACGTCGGGCATCTTGCCCACCATGGCTCCGCCGCATTCTGCTTGTTGGCCGCCCACCACCTTCGGCTTGATATTGAAGGTCTTTAACCATAGGCCGAGGTGGGGCCGGATGCGGAGGAAAGCCTCACACACGACGATGAACGCCGAAATGTTGAGGACGAAGTTCGGGGCCAGATCATGAAAGTCCAGCCCGTAGTAGAACATGAGACCGCGGACGAATGGATGGAGGGGAAACCCCAGTCCGCGGAGGAAGTGGTGGAGGAAAACTACCCTCTCATGAGGTTCAGAGGTAGGAACGATCTGCCCGCAGCAGGCAGCTGATGCGCTATATTCGCGGCCAAGTATCCGGCTCCGCGCAGCTTCTTGATGTGTCCCTCCGTAACGGAGGAAGCCATCCATTTGCCTCCCGCTCCGGACATGATTGGAGAAGGTTGAGGGGAAGGATGTGGGCTTGGGCATTGGAGCTCGAGTGCGCAAGAGTGGATGAGCAAGGAGGAAGAAGGCGTGGGTAGAAAAAGGTTAAACCTTGTCCCTTTATAAGGGCGGCCGAAACTATGCGCCCCCACTAGCCTGGTAAAACTCGCTTATCCCCCAAGCGCCGTAATCGATGACGCGGTTGGGTTACCCATGCCCGTATTGATGAGAATCCCGTAATAAGGGGAACACGATCTCTGCTTTGACAAGACGTGTCAAGAAACTGCCTCGCGTTATGTGTGGGGCTAGTTAAAGGAAACGGTTCGAATAATTACCGGGCCATGGCATAATGTCATGTTGTCAAAACGTGTCAGCAGATTATATTTGTGGAAATATTATTCTCTCTATGGTGGTATGTGAAACTTATTTTGCAGGGTCGGACACTATCCTTGTATTCAAATTCTTCCGTGATGTATTCGGAGCAGGAACCCGCCTTGCAATGCCGAAGACAATACTGCGCGCCGGACTCATCGTCATTGAAGCCTGGTTCAGGGGCTACTGAGGGAGTCCTGGATTAGGGGGTCTCCGGACAGCCGGACTGTTAGACTATGAAGATACAAGATTGAAGACTTCGTCTTCTGTTCGGATGGGACTCTACTTGGTGTGGAAGGCAAGCTAGGCAGTACGGATATGGATATCTCCTCCTTTGTAACCGACCTTGTGTAACCCTAGCCCCCTCCGGTGTCCATATAAACCGGAGGGTTTTAGTCCGTAGGACAATAAACAATCATACCATAGGCTAGCTTCTAGGGTTTAGCCTCTCCGATCTCGTGGTAGATCAACTCTTATAATACTCATATCATCAAGAATAAATCAAGCAGGACGTAGGGTTTTACCTCCATCAAGAGGGCCCGAACCTGGGTAAAACATCGTGTCCCCTGCCTCCTGTTACCATCCGCCTTAGACGCATAGTTTGGGACCGCCTACCCGAGATCCGCCGGTTTTGACACCGATCTATACTCGGAGAGGGACGAGGCTTCCGAATGCTTGGGAAGGAGGGTGAGCAGGGCTTCATTCAACTTGTGAAAACCGTGGCCGTTGAGATTATAGAGCTTGCCAAAGGCCTCGACGAAGTTGTCGCAGATGATCTCCCACGCGTCGATGAGGAATTCAACCGTGAAGCCATCGGGCCCGGGTGCTTTGCCGCGGGGAAGCTGGCGGACGGCAGACCAGATCTCGTCGGCCGAGAAGGGCTGGTCAAGCGTGGAGAGGTCGAAGAATCTGTCGTCGATCGCATCGAGGGCGATGGTATGCTCTCGGTGGTCGGCCGTGCCGAGCAGGCCTAAGAAGTGGGAGAAGGCGGCCTCGGCCATGGCCATGGGGTCGGAAACGGTGTCGTCGCCCACACGGAGCTCGTGCATGCGGTTCCGTAGTTTGCGGTGGGCAGCGCGCAGGCGAAGGAAGGCGATGTCGGTGTCTCCGGCGCACAACCAAGAAAGGCGGACCCGTTGGCGAGCGATGGATCGATCCAAGGAGGCGAGCCCCAGGTAAGTTCTCTTCAGCTGGTGACGAAGCCAGGATTCCACCGGCGAGAGGGGCCGGAAATCTTGAGCTGCATCAAGGCGAGCGATGAGCCCACGGGAGATGGAAAGCTGGAGCGCGACGTGGCCAATCCTCCGAGCGCTCCAGCTCTGCAGGCGACGCGCGGTGCACTTGAGGCTGGCGAAGATGCGGCAGAACGGGTCCGTATCACGCACCGGCTCCTGCCAGGCGGCGGCGACCGTCTGGTGATAGCCCTCGAGCTTGGGCCAAAACCTCTCAAAGTGGAAATGCTTGTGGCCAGGGATGGGAGAGGAACAGTCGATGAGCAACGGCGCATGATCCGAGGCAGCGGATGATAGGCAGTGTAGAAGACAGTGGGGGTGGGCCACCTCCCAGCTCGGTGAGCAGAGGACGCGGTCGATGCGCACGAGCGGGGGGGGGGGGGGGGGGTCGCGCTCGCTAGACCAGGTGTAGCGCCTGCCATGGAGGTACAAATCGCGAATATCAGTGTCAGCCATGAAGCGGCGAAAACGTCGCATGGAGCGCTGGTTAAGCATGTCATTATTCTTGTCGGCCGTAGAGGCAATCATGTTGAAATCGCCGCCGATGATTCAGGGGCCAATCCGTGTGGCGCGGAAGTCGGAGAGGTCAGCGAGGAGGGAGGCTTTGTCCGCCTCGTCCTGGGGGCCATAGACGCCCGTGATCCACCAATGGGAGTCGGAGCCTGGGATGGTGGCGCAGGCCGCGACGAAGTGGGCCCCGACGAAGGGGTTGGTAAGGAAGATCTCGGAGGGGCGCCATGCGAGGATGATGCCTCCACGCATGCCATCAGCGGGAAGGTGGTAGAAGCTGGAGAACTCGTGCCCAAGGGAGTCGGCAACCAAGTAAGGGGAAACATCAGCGAGCTTAGTTTCTTGCAAACAGACCACAGAGGGGTGAGCGGTCCATATGACTAAATGGACGGCGCTACGCTTCGCCAGGTAGTTGAGGTCGCGTGTGTTTCAGAAAATAATACGGAGACTACTATCCATGTAAACCAAGCAAGACATAGTACAAGCGGCACGTCTAGACTAGGCGGCGATGAGCCGGCTAGGCGAGGCGGCCGACATCGCGGGCTAGAGGGAGAAGCTAGAGGGCATGTTCCTACACGAAAATAGTTGTTGTCCCAGCCTCGCGCACAGGAGATGATCCGCCGTGGGGATCCTCTCAAGGCTGTCAAGAGAAAAAAAATCTGCATTTTCTGTTGTTGCTTTGAGAAACAAGCTATATTTTCTCGTGTTGATAAACTTTGTCTTGTTTAGAGTACCATAGAGTATAATGTTACATTAATTTTGTTTTTGTTTTCAAATGTACCATGATGAGACATCATGATACATTTACAAACAAGAAGAAACCCAACGAAACATTGTGTAGCAGTACTATGGTACAATACAAAATTTACCAAAATCCAAAATATGTGGCACGAATCTTAAAGCAACCACGACCCGCAGATACGTGCGCAGGATCTAGTGACAACCGGAAACCTGAAGGTCTGAAGTCCTATTTCCGTCGTGGCATGGAAAATATCCGATGAAGAAACTTCTTCCCCTGTGGAAACTTACTTTATATTTGGTAAAAAGGTATAAAGTCAAGCTCGCACGATGGGACCTGACAAATGACCGGCTGGAAGCCTGCCTCCACAGAAACGAAAATACTCGGAGAATGCAAAGGGGAGCACGGTCTCTTTCCCGAAATGGACAGCTCGAGGTCGGTCCGTGGTCATGGCGGTCGGTCCACCGCACCGCGTATGTATTTCCCACTGCCGTCCGAGCAACTCACCCCGCGACCTGCGCGCAGACGCCATTGGAGAGGTCTTCCAGGTCCACACGTACTACGAACCCGACATTGAGCGTCATTTTCTTAGTGATAGTATTATGCTAACCACTCGTGTCAGTGCGATGTTCCGTCGGGATCTCGATCTTCACCTGCTCTGAGTCTGCCAATCAGACCCCGGGTCAGTCAGGTCGCGAAGATTAGTCTTCGCTAGCTCACACCACGCCCATGGGTTTGTCCCCGTGGTTTGCTGCTAATTGCCATGAAAATATTCAGACTGGACAGCACGATTGCGCTGGATAATGTGAACTTTCACCAAGAGCTGTTGCCATGGGTAAGCATCGAGAAATTTATCTGCGCTGAGATAGGATGGGCGTGCAGCACGGATGCTTGGACCGGGAAGATGTTGAGTAAAACGTGTGCTAGTGGACGTGTGGACCGTGATGGCATGATCTATCGTTTTCATGGCCGACTCCTGTTGCCTGCCTTGTACACAGAGCCTCACTCCGATTTGGCCATCGGTGTCAGATATATCTTTCTATTTTGCCCCACAGTTCCCTGTCTGCTGTGCTTGCTCACTGATAGAGACAGATAAATAGAATCAAGCAAGAAACATGCTGCACTCAAGAAATAGGTAGAATACATAAATGATGTAGATCTGAATAATGACAGCCTTTCTTATACAAGACAGAGAAAAATAAATAAATATGCACGCCACATGAGTCAATTTGTTTGAGCCTGTAGTTTCCAATCTAAGAACACCTACAACCGGACCCACTCAAGTTTAGTGGTGCTCCTCTAAAAAATGGGCGTTTCTAAAGGATCCTCAATATTTAGCGCAGTAAAACAAATTTGAATGACAAAAACACGAATTCGGTGCACATAAACACAAATTGGGTTCAAATAAGTACATAGAACTTATTTAAGCGCAGTTTGTTGCCGATTTGGAATAATTTACATTGAAAGTAATATGAACTAAAAAAATTAGACTAAACTAACCAAAACTTACTACTCGCTTTCTTCCTCGATGCTCGTCCACTCTGCTTGGCTGAGCTTGGTCGCTATCGGTTTCTTCATCGATGCTCTTCCACTCTGCCCAGCTGAGCTTAGTCGTTATCGGTTTCTTCCTCGATGCTCTTCCACTCCGCTCGGCTAAGACCACCAATCATAGGGTTGATCGGGGCCGCCCTCGCTACCGTCGCCGTCGGAGTCGGAGTCAAAGTCGTTGGACAGAAAGATGACGTTCATCAGCCGGCTGCGTACAACCCGTGCTCCTCCTCGACTTGCTCTAGGTAGCGGCGGCGGAGCTCTGCCATGTACTCCTCGTCGGCGGCCTCCGCTGCGATGCGCTCCTAGACCTTCTGGTCCTCCCTCCTCTCCCGCGCGGAGACCACTTGCGGGTCTACGGGCTCCAGCCACGACATCTCACCAAAAGCGAAGTTCCGTTGGCCTTCGGCGTCGCGCAGGCCTACAGACATGACATCGTAGGCCCACGCCGCCTGCTCGGTGAAATGGAGGGAGCCAATCTAGATATTCTTGTCGTTGTGTCGGTCGGTTATCTCGACAACCCACGTTCCCCAATTTCGCCGCCACACACCGATGCATTGCCTCTGTGGCAGCGGCCGGGGGAGATCGGGGAAGCCGGACAGACGATCGTGGAAGGAAGAAGATGCGACGCGGGAGGAATTAAGTAGCTCTGCGGCCTAGGGAACGCTCGTGGGGGCGGATCCATGCTGTGCATGGGTGAAGGGGTCCGGTCATATCGGCGGCGGGCTAGCGTTGGAGTGGGTGCGGGGTAAGGTTGGGCGGCGGGGATCGGGTGGAGGGCCGGTGGAGATGCAAGGTTGGATTTTTTTTACTCCACGGCCGCGAGGAGGAGTAAATTTAAGGGTCACGCGCCGCTTGGAGTATATGTTTTTACTCCTTTGAGTTTTTTTGGGCTTTAGCCAGATGCCGGTTAGAGAGGAAAACCAGATTTTTTTTTTCTCGGCTAGAGTTGCTCTAACACATGCATGTTTAGCCGGCAACTCACACTAGTGACATACGTTTCTTGTGATTCCACCTTGTCAGATGATGCTGGGCATGTATCTGAGGCCTTGTATAATACTAGATGCTTAGGGAAATATTTAAAAAATAAATTAGATTTTTTAAAGCATCAGTGCCTATTTTTATAAGAGAGACGTTCAATTAAATGTCTATCCTATGCAAATAAGCGCTAATACTTATGAAAAGCTCGTTTTATTTCTCTAAGCATCTTGTACTGTACAAGACCTGAGTGTCTCACACGAGATGGTCTTCGTCAAATAAGTTTTCCAAAGTCTTCTTCAGATTTCCCGGTGCTTTCCCACGTCCACTTGGCACCATGCACGCGCTCTTCCACTTCCACCTCGATCGCCATCTATAAGTAGGAGTAGCACCACCACGAGCTCAACACCCAGCTCAAGCTTGAAGACATCACTCAGCCACATCACTTGCATCATCATCAGCGTACCTGCCCGGCGTGGTGCTTCTTCGGTCCCAATGGAGCTTCCTCAGCTGGCGTCCTTCCTCGGCGTGGTGCTCGCCACGGTGCTCTTCCTCAAGGCCGTCCTCCGCCGCCGCCGCCGCCGCCAGTACAACCTCCCGCCGGGCCCCAAGCCGTGGCCGATCATCGGCAACCTCAACCTCATCGGCACGCTCCCGCACCGCTCCATCCACGCGCTCTCCAAGCAGTACGGCCCGCTCATGCAGCTCCAGTTCGGCTCCTTCCCGGTCGTCGTCGGCTCCTCCGTGGAGATGGCCAAGTTCTTCCTCAAGACCCACGACGTGGTGTTCACTGACCGCCCCAAGACCGCCGCCGGCAGGTACACCACCTACAACTACAGCGACATCACCTGGTCCCCCTACGGCGCCTACTGGCGCCAGGCCCGCAAGATGTGCCTCACCGAGCTCTTCAGCGCCAAGCGCCTCGAGTCGTACGAGTACATCCGCAGGGAGGAGGTGCTCGCCCTCCTCGGCGACCTCTACCGCGGCGGGGCCGGCGCCGGCCGCGTGGTGGTGCTCAAGGACTACCTGTCCACGGTGAGCCTGAACGTGATCACGCGCATGGTGATGGGCAAGAAGTACCTGGAGAAGGAGGTGAGGGACGAGGCCGGGGCGGTGATCACGACGCCAGAGGAGTTCAAGTGGATGATCGACGAGCTGTTCCTGCTCAACGGCGTGCTCAACATCGGCGACTCCATCCCGTGGCTGGACTGGATGGACCTGCAGGGGTACATCAAGAGGATGAAGAAGCTGAGCAAGATGTTCGACCGGTTCCTGGAGCACGTCGTGGACGAGCACAGCGAGCGGCGTCGGCGCGAGGGGGAGAGCTTCGTGGTGAAGGACATGGTGGACGTGCTGCTGCAGTTCGCCAGCGATCCCGGTCTCGAGGTCAAGCTCAACAGAGAGGGCGTCAAGGCTTTCACTCAGGTGAGTGCTACTGCTATTGCTTTCCTTCCCTGCAACAATTCATGTGCTTTGAGACTAGTAGATTCGTACACAAATGTAGTTGGTTGCCTGCACTGAAAACAAAACAAGTATCATGTTCTAAGCAGAAAAGACAGCAAGCATATTATGTCCCGTTGCTATCGGTCTAAGCGAGTCAGACTTTAATAATTCCATTATCTGAACTCTGGGGAAAATAATGGGATTGTTGATAGGCACGTCTCACCAGGTGTCAACTGTAGAGAAGTTCCACCAAATACAATAGAGAAATGAACTTTTCAGATCAGAGGGCAATACCAATTAGACTCTGACATTGCAATTCATTTAGATTGTGCAAGCAGTTGAACTGATTCTAATTAACCATGTACAGCATCACTCATTTACACATTACCAATAATTCTGACTTTTCACACTGATCAACACCATTTTGAAACGTGCTTGTGTAGGACCTCATTGCTGGCGGCACGGAGAGCTCCGCGGTGACTGTGGAATGGGCCCTCTCAGAGCTCCTGAAGAAGCCAGAGGTGCTTGCCAAAGCCACTGAGGAGTTGGACCGTGTGGTGGGGCGAGGTCGATGGGTCACCGAAAAGGACATGCCGAGCCTTCCCTACGTGGATGCCATCGTCAAAGAAACCATGCGGTTGCATCCGGTAGCGCCGATGCTTGTACCCCGCCTTTCTCGCGAGGACACGTCCATCAATGGCTACGACATCCCTGCCGGCACACGGGTGCTAGTCATGGTCTGGTCTATTGGTCGTGACCCGGAGTTGTGGGAAGCGCCAGAGGAGTTCATGCCAGAGCGGTTCCTCGGCAGCAGGCTCGATGTCAAGGGGCAGGATTATGAGCTGCTTCCATTCGGGTCGGGACGCAGGATGTGCCCCGGGTATAGTCTTGGGTTGAAGGTGATCCAGGTGAGCCTAGCGAACCTCCTGCACGGGTTCACGTGGAGGCTCCCTGATGGCGTGGAGTTGAGCATGGAGGAGATCTTCGGACTGTCCACGCCACGCAAGTTCCCGCTGGAGGCTGTCGTGGAGCCCAAGCTCCCAGCTCACCTCTACGCCGAGGCATGAATATTTGATACATGTGTGCTCTCGTGTGTTGAGTAATTATTACTACTTCTGTTGTTGTATTTTTTCTATAATCTTTTTCCAGTATTGTACCGTCTGCGGTGTAACTAAAGTGATCGAGATGTGCAAGGAAGGGTGTAAAAAATGTTTGGTAATTGCTAATTCAATAAGTGAAATAATGGGATTTCTCCTCTTGGAAGATGTCTTTATCAAAATCTCGCCTCATTTAAAGTTCTCTTAATGCTGCTAGGTTGTTGATCATTTCAGGTGTGTCGACCTGGGTAGTTGTGGTTGGCATGAGTTAGGTTCAAATGAGAATTGTCCCACCTTCGCTCTACAAATCTTAGTCTTGGAGTCCGTCCTTTGAGTCAGTTTTTGACAGAAGAAATTTCAGCCGATACTAATTATGGCACCTATGCTAGTTCTATAAGGCAACCGACTTGAACAAATCTCTTGTCCGAGAAATCGTCTGAAAAACTGTTATATTCAAGATGGTTTCCTCGAAGAAATCACATACATGTGTTACTCCAATTAATGACATTCTCAACAATCCACTGTAAGAAAACTGAACTACTTGTCGTTCGAACACTAGACTTACCCCCTCTCACGTGGCGGCATCGAGCCTACAGGACGTCATTGTCGATCCTCTATGACTCTCATCACCACCACCATTAATTCCTTCTAAAATATGATGTTAACATATTCATGAACTCTTTCTGTTGTCTATAATGGTTTAGATTAAGTCTTTTCTCTAGTAGTGAAGAGCACTTAGTATTGGCGGGTCGGCAAAAGGACCGTGGAGCCACCCTTCGGCGATGAAGCGATATGTAGCCTCCGTGTAGTGAATACCATCCCAGTTAAAGAACACCGAGGGATCCTTGCAGGCAGTCACCCCCGGCATGCCGCAGAAAGCGCTGGCATTCCAGTTGTACGCCCCGCCACCTCCGCAGCAAGCCCGTAGAGCGTCGGTGCCAGCTACTCCTGCAGATTGATCAATTTTTTTGTAGAAAGCTCAGTGACCCCACAACAACAAGCAATGGTCAGCAACATGGACATACAATCCCTGCAAATTTTCTAGTCCTTACCGAATCGGCTGGGGTTGTCGAGGATCGTGATGATCGGGCCGTAGAAATCGGCGTAGATGATCCTGGCATGCGAGTACTTGCCCCTGAGAGTGCCAATCGCCGTGCGGAGCATGGAGTTGTGGTATCTAGCCACGCGGTTTATGTCGCTTAGACAATCGATGTGGTTGTACATCGTCGTCTTGTTGAAGCTAGAGCGGGTTGTCAGCATGGTGGGTGAGCACCCGTTCGGGGGATTCCCTGGCACGACAACGTAAATTGCTCCTCCTTTGATGAGCCTCTGCGGTACCAAAGCAAACGCACGACAATGGTTTAGCGTGGTGTCGCGTCCTAACGTTGTTACAGGGCGAAAAAAAGAAGTGTTTTGTGTAGTAAAAAACATCGAGATTAAAACTGATGAAGCTGCACAGTAATGTACCTCCACGGCCACGGCAATATTTTTCACAACTTTGGGTACATAGGATCTCACTTGGTCTTCGGTGTTCCCGGCGTTCCACAAGAAGTTGTAGTCATTCACTCCAAACTCCCCAACGAAGAAGAGGGCTTTCTTGAGACATTCTCTACGCGCTGTACGAATCAAGCAGTTTTTCAGTATGTAACTGGCAGGGAATGGGATTAAGCATTGTGGTGGCTACACTGGAGGGCATGCAGCATACCTACGGTCTTGTTGCAAATCGTTGGCTTGAGCTCCTCGAACCAGCCCAGCTGCACGTTCAGAGAATTGTTTATCAGCTTGAACGGGACCAGTTTGTTCCTCTCATAGAAGTCGACGTCGATCACCGTCGCGCCGCCGACAGCGAAATTGACACCTTTGGAGACGTCGTCCGAGCTATTTAGCAGGGAGGCTCGAAGAAGAGGGAGACCAAACTGCTCAGCTGGTACCAAACCAAAACATGACACGTACTCAGACTCCAAAAAAAGACGCATGCAACATGTACAGATATTCAGATCCCATCAAGTCTAATCCTGAGCATATTGTTCTCTTGATGCAACAAACAAGATGGTTCAAGTCTTATCACACGCAGTTTCAGGTTTCTGGTAGAAGTGTCAAAAGGAACCACCGGGCCCATTGCAGCAAAGCACCGGAGAGAATCAATCCTGCGCGAACCAGTTGGTGGGCGACCAAGATCTAATGGCGCTCCTTGTATGTCGCCTCCGGTGGAGCGTTAAACCCAGGCGATCAGAAGTTCCCCACCACGATGAACTAGTAGGCGTACTGCCGTGGGCATTTCAAACAGCAGCACCTGACTGGCAAATCGGAACAAAGCACGTTCCATTGATTAAGAAAAAAAATATGCTGGTCACATTCGTGAGGGCCGGTGGTCGAGTCTGTGAGTGTGTTTTTTATAAGGGTCGCTTTATTACTTAAAAAATTCAAGTATCCCTCATCAAACTAACTCCAAACACAGGAAGAGAAAGGACGAAATACAAGTAATCATAAAGAGGACCAAACTGGTATGAGCTCGTACGAGCCAATACTGTGGTAATAAAGCGACCTCTGAGTATCACCTCTCTGAGTACTACTCTTAGGCCTCCTTTGGTTTAGTTCTAGACGATAGGATTCTTATAGAATTTTTTTCCTTTAGAACTCTTTGGTTCATAGGAATGGATTCCTATTCCTACATAGCATTAGTTCCTATCCTCCACATTTTATAGGAAAATAAAAAAGAGACTAGACTCAATGAAAAAATTTCTTCGGTGTCAACCAAATGACATCTTGTTTTCTATTCTTACTCATAGGATTTGAGATACATGTCATCTCATTTTCTACAAGATTCCTATTCCTATGATAATCCTATCATATGAACCAAAAGAGGCCTTAATTAAGATATATTTAGGCTTCATTTCGTTCATAGGATAGAATTATCGTAGGAATAGGAATTTTGTAGGAAATGAGATGACATGTATCTCAAATCCTATGAGTAGGAATAGGAAACGAGATGTCATTTGGTTGACACCAAAGAAAATTTTTCATTGAGTCTAGGCTCATTTTTATTTTCCTATGAAATGTGGAGGATAGGAACTAATCCTATATAGGAATAGGAATCCATTCCTATGAACCAAAGGGCTCTAAAGGAAAAAATCCTATAAGAATCCTATCCTCTAGAATTCATATAAAATTCCAACAAACCAAAGGAGGCCTTATTAGGGTTTTTATCATTTATGCCATCGGGTGTGTCCCACTACTCAGTTTTGCCAGTAAGAATTTCAACTGCTTAAAAATGTCATCGCTTTGTTAGACACATGTTCAAAAATGCCACTGGGCACCATTATTGTGATCTCAAATCTCTTTTGCCATGTTATAATGACATAAATACCTATGAAACAGCATGCCAGCTCTCCTTCTATCTCACTACAATAAAGTGTGGGGCCCACTTGATCCCAACGACGTTCTTATTTTCCTATAAAATTATTCGCTTGGTTACTCCTGACAAGTGGGGCCACACTTATCATTGTGAGATAGAGAGAACTGACATGTGGGTCTAGGCTTATTTTTGTCATATAACATGATCAATGAGTTTGATGTGAAAATAACGATGTCTAATGGCATTTTTGAGGAAACATCTAACAGAACGATGTCATTTTTGAGCAAACATCTCATGGATCGATGGCATTTTTGAGTAGTTGTAACTTCTAATGGCAAAACTGAGTAGTGGGACACAACTAATGGCAAAAATGATAAAAACCCTATTTATTTAGAAAGAAGGCCTAGGGCCTGCGTGAAATAAGTGACACCTTGAGAAACCTGCATAATCAGCTTACAAGACACACGGCAAAACAAACAAAAAAAAGAGCTCAACTTGATCGTCAAGGTCCTCATCCACCAAGTCGCCACATCAATGGACCAGATATAGTGAGAAACATGAAGTGAGTAGAGTGAAGGAGGTGGGAGCACACTGTCGTCTACCATGGGGTGGCCGAACCAAGTCGTGCCGACTTCCACCTCCGCCACTAAAGAAATCCCCATGTCCTCTCACCTTGGTTCGAAGGGCGTCACACCGTCAGCATGCAGAGCCACTCACCCTAGAGCTCGAGCGGAATCAGGCGAGAAGGTTGCCAAGGCACAGAAACCAAGCGTGACCACCTAACCATGCCGAGCTCGTCGCATGGTCAACACCGCCATTGTCCATGTTGACGTATGTGCGACGCATCAGAAGGAGCGAAAGCGAAGGGAGGGCACCACCAGAGTAGGTCCCAAGCATCGCCGAATACCTGTCATCAATGGCCCAGCACACTCACAACCCCTTCATCCCACAATGGCGCTTCCAAGAAGCGGACAACACCGGCACGTTGCCGCCGCCAAGTCTGCAAAAGATTGAGTTTTCACTAGGAATAGAGGGATGAGAGGGAAGGGGTCCTCGACAATGCCTCCAAGAAGGGGATCGACATCCGCGGATGTCGTTGTTGTGGCCGTCCATAAGCCAAGGATTTCTCCCGAAATCCAAACCACCACAAGAGACATGCCACTCCAGATTCGGCGGCCAGGACCGCAAAGACCTAGATCCGAATGGCAAAGTAGCTAGGCGAGGCAACCACCTTCAAATCCAATGAATGGCAAGTGCTCTTCCCTGTTTAGATCCTATTTCAATCAGAACTTTCCGCGTCGATCCTTTTTTTATTACGTCTTGTTTTTACTCCTATATTGGGAGTTACTCGATGGCTAAGCCGTCTTACTTCGTGAACAATGACCGAGGTGCATAAAAAGTAAATCAAGTTTGGGAAATGGTACCTGGCTAGTATTTATGCTGAAATCTAGTGACATTATTTACTGGACATGAAAGAAGGACGGAATGCTCCACATAATGCCACCAACACTCACCATCCACTTGTCGCCCGAGAAGAGCAGCCGACATCAGCGCATACTGCCCGCCACAGGGCAGCACCATCCACCATGGCTGAGGCATACGCCTTAGATCCAAGAGACCACCCTCACCTGTTACCAACCGGCAATAGGCCACAAGCACACAACCAGCCATCCCAACAGCTGCACTAGTGTCGCGCCATCGCACTTTGCAACCACCAGAGACGCCGACACCCACAGCCAAGACGAGCGCACACACATGTTCCTGAGGTTAGATCCCATAGGAACTCTGGGTAGGGGCTTGGTCAACGACGCCAGATTTGCTAGCCTCCGGCGCACCGTGGCCGGGATGGCGCAGGGCCCAGCTAGGGCTAGCCTCCACCACCAAGAGCAGCCAAGGTCTGTTTGTCGCCATCGCAAAGACCAGCCGTGCCACTAAAATCGATAATCGCTAGACGGTTTGCCGCTTGCCGCCACAGAGGAGATCGGGAGCCGCGCAATCGCATACTTCTTACAAAAATTAGCAAAATATGTGTAGTTCTAGCCAAAACAAATGGTCCTACCTCCTGTGCATGCCCACACAACCAGCTTCCAAAATAAATGAGGACCTAATAGTCGATTCCCTCGCCTTGGTGAGTGGAATCCATAGCCATGCCAAACTTGGGTTAATCCTACATTCAATTATCTCAGTTAGCTGAATCGTCAATTGAGCTAAGCCAACTAAAGCAACATCTGTAAAGCCTCACAAACAATAACCAAACACTAATAATCAGTGTCATCTCCTAACATAACAGAGAGAATAATACAACCTAAAACATAGAAGTTCAACTAAAATTTATGTTGAGTAAGAAAAAGTGTCTGAATACGCATGACTAAATCCTTGTATTCACTTCCTCTATTTCTCTATGAATAGTGGTGGCAAAACAAGCTAAGCTGTTTATCTTCATAGTGAGTGATTTCAGTATCTACATCACCAAGTATATCAAACTTTGGTCTTAATTAAGCACCTACGTTATCATCAACTTTCCTTCAAAGTTTTCAACATCATACAAAGTGACATATATAACTAGGTGGTGTACCAAGTGCATCATATAATGCAAAGAAAGCATTAGTGATCAAATTTGGTTCAAAAATTTGAACCAATTGTGTCTCCAGATAAAAGAACATCAAGAGATAATCATCATCCAACTCTATGGCGCTTTTTGTGCTCGGGTTCCTATTTGGATTTGGTCACAGTGGATTAGCAAACATGAGTCGTCTGTCATCGTTTCCTTGTGTCGGTGGATCCTTGCGCGCACGCCATACTCCAACATGGCGTTGATGTCTTGCAGCTGCCAAAATGCCCTGACTAAGAGCTTGTTCCTACCATGGGCAAGTCGACCCAGGCTTCCTCAAAGATGTGGAGGTCGACCTGGGCTTCCTCGAGGATGGAGAGACAAGCTTATTTGAGGGCTATTCCTCAGCATGTGCATTCAATTTTTTCGGTTTGATTCGGTTTGGTTTATATGTTTTTTGGTTTATACAGTTTTTGTACTTCGGTTCATATGGTTTTATACATAGATACGGCTCGATTGTAACGCTTTGCTTTTGGTTCGGTTTCGGTAATCACCAAAGTTGTCACGAACTTTTGATCAAGACATGGTTTGGCTACATGAAGAAACAAATTTAGTACATGTCCAATACAAGTAAGGGGTACAAGCACAACCTAGTGACGCGTTTAAATAAATTCTAGACAATTTATGTTCCACTACAAGAACTTAGTGCATGCAAGCACAATCTAGTACAACTACAATCACTTAGAGACTTAGTACATGTCCAGTACAACCACATGAAGAAATCCTGGAACAAAAACATGTCTAGTACAAGCACCAACAGGACCACAAGTACTTAGTACATGTCCATTACAACCACATGAAGAAATTCGGAAACAAAAGCGTGTCCAGTACAATCACCAACAGAACTACACAAGGCACAAATCAAGCACACTAGAGTATAGAACATATGAAGGTACTAAACTTCATTACAAGTTCATATGAAATTCTGGCACATGAAATTCTAGAACAACCAAGTTCAGCCAGCCAAAGTTAGGGCCAACACATGACACACACAAACTTAGTACATAATGTGTTCAACACATGACACACACAAACTTCATCACTTCAGGCACCAACTTGCACAACTTTCCACTCCAATTCATGCATGAAGATCAATCAATCGGTATTACGTCATTATCGTCCAATTGAAGGGCTCCCACGTCTACAGAAATAACAAAAATATTGCATGATCATTGAAATAACTAAAATGCACATACATTTAAGTACCTTTCTCCAGTTTGGTCAACTCACCAAGATCAGCTTCAACATTGATAGGCCTACGCAACCAGTCTTGTGCACATATCAATGCTTGGAGTGTCGCTGGTATCAAAGAGCTTATGAAGTCATCGAGAATACGACCACTAGTGCAAAAAGCTGATTCAGAAGCAACCATTGAGATGGGGATTGCCAGTATATCATGGGCCATTTTTGAAGGACGGGAAAGCGAGCAGCGTTGCACTTCGACCACTCAAGAAGGTCAAATTCAGCAGTCAACTCTTGGGTATCCTCAGCTAGGTACTTGTCTAATTCAATTCTCGTATTTGTTCTAGTGCTACACTCTGCACAAACTCTCATTCTTTTCTTGTTGTAGCGTGACCTCATAAGAGAATTTTCAGAAGTATTTCACTAGCACAAGTGAGGGAGTCCTGGATTAGGGGGTGTCCGGATGGCCGGACTATACCTTTAGCCGGACTCCTGGACTATGAAGATACGAGATTGAAGACTTCGTCCCGTGTCCGGAAGGTACTTTCCTTGGCGTGGAAGGCAAGCTTGGCGATACGGATATGTAGATCTCCTACCATTGTAACCGACTTTGTGTAACCCTAACCCTCTCCGGTGTCTATATAAACCGGAGGGTTTTAGTCCGTAGGACAACATACACAACAACAATCATACCATAGGCTAGCTTCTAGGGTTTAGCCTCTCTGATCTCGTGGTAGATCTACTCTTGTACTACCCATATCATCAATATTAATCAAGCAGGACGTAGGGTTTTACCTCCATCGAGAGGGCCCGAACCTGGGTAAAACTTCATGCCCCTTGCCTCCTGTTACCATCCGGCCTAGACGTATAGTTCGGGACCCCCTACCCGAGATCCGCCGGTTTTGACACCGACATTGGTGCTTTCATTGAGAGTTCCTCTATGTCGTCGCCGTCAGGCTTGATGGCTCCTACAATCATCAATGGCGATGCAGTCCAGGGTGAGACCTTCCTCCCCGGACAGATCTTCGTCTTCGGCGGCTTTGCACTGCGGGCCAATTCACTTGGCCATCTGGAGCATATCAAAAGCTATGCCCCTGGCCGTCAGGTCAGATTTGGAAGTTTAAACTACACGGCTGACATCCGCGGGGACTTGATCTTCGACGGATTCGAGCCACTGCCGAGCGCGCCACACTGCCACGACGAGCATGATCTAGCTCTGCCGCCTAACAGTGCCCTGAAGGCCGCACCCGCATCGGCTTCGACCCTTAATTCGGAGCCAACTGCGCTGATCGAGGATGGGTGGATGGACGCCGCCTCGGGGGCTGCAA
This sequence comes from Triticum urartu, assembly GCF_056163025.1. NCBI lineage: Eukaryota > Viridiplantae > Streptophyta > Magnoliopsida > Poales > Poaceae > Triticum > Triticum urartu. The sequence goes on along the minus strand of NC_141877.1, from coordinate 415,567,966 downwards.
TCCTAACGGCGATCGAGCCGAACACCAGCCCTGCACTCCACGAGACTCGTGATTCCAAGGAGCCGGACTCCTCTCCGGACTCCGAATCATTCGCGCCTCTGCCGATCGAATCCGATTGGGTGCCGATCATGGAGTTTACTGCCGCGGACATCTTTCAGCACTCGCCCTTTGGCAATATTATGAAATCACTAAAGTTTCTCTCCTTATTAGGAGAGCCCTGGCCGGACTACGGTCAGCGAGATTGGGATACGGACGATGAAGAAATTCAAAGCCCACCCACCACCCACTTTGTAGCCACTGTCGACGATTTAACCGACATGCTCGACTTCGACTCCGAAGACATCGACGGTATGGACGCCGATGAAGGAGACGATGAAGAACCAGCGCCTATTGGGCCCTGGAACGCCACCTCGTCATATGACGTATACATGGTGGACGCAGCAAAAGATGACGACGAGGAGCGGAAGGACGCACCGAAGGCTTGTTCCCTCGAAAAGCAGTCAAAGCGGCGACGCAAGCGCCGCCCCAAATCCCGCCTCGACAGAAATAGCGATCACACAGACCCAGCACTGGAGCAGGGCGAACCGCTGCCAGACAACATCAATCCGGATAACCAAACCGAACAAACAAATCCTATCAAGGATAATGGTTCGGACGACATAACGCCGGACAGGCACCCGGAGCAGCAGACTGCCCATAAAAGGCTTGTTGCCACCACGAGGAGTCTGAAAAAGCAGAAGCAAAGGCTCAAGGCTGCGCAAGACACACTCCACATTAGATGGAGTAAAATACTCAACACAGCAGCGATGTACGACGACAATCGCCCCTCCAAGAGCTACCCAAATCGGAAGCTGCTACCTGAATTCGATGAGGAGGCTTCAGAACCCCCACAACCAAATATCAAAGCAGCCACCTGGTCGGATAGACGACCCCTCTATCGACACAGAGCGGCATATAACGCCACTCACAATACAACACGCGACCCATGCGAGGGCTCGCACCCAAAGGACGGTGCAACAAGATCCATCTATGGACCACGCAAGCGCGCCCCAGCATACAATGCAACACAACAAACATCCGAACAACGCGGTACACCCAGCTACAGGGGTGCTGCACACCCCCTATGTTTCACCGATGAGGTGCTGGACCATGAATTTCCAGAGGGATTCAAGCCCGTAAACATAGAGGCATACGACGGAACAACAGACCCTGGGGTCTGGATTGAGGACTGTATCCTTCATATCCATATGGCTTGAGGAGATGATCTCCACGCCATCAAGTACTTACCCCTCAAGCTCAAAGGGCCAGCTCGTCACTGGCTCAAAGGCCTCCCCGAAAGCTCCATTGGAAGTTGGGAAGAGCTCGAAGACGCCTTTCGGGCAAATTTTCAAGGGACTTATGTCCGACCTCCGGACACGGACGATTTGAGTCATATAACTCAACAGCCCGGAGAGTCAGCCCGAAAGCTTTGGAACAGGTTTCTTACTAAAAAGAACTAGATTGTCGACTGTCTGGACGCCGAAGCCTTGGCAGCTTTCAAGCATAGCGTCCGCGACAAATGGCTCGCCAGACACCTCGGCCAAAATAAGCCGAGAACGATGGCCGCATTAACAAACCTCATGACCCGCTTTTGCGCGGGTGAGGACAGCTGGCTAGCCAGATGCAGCACCAGCGACCCCAGTACATCTGAAGTTAGAGATGGAAACGGGAAATCACGGCGCAACAACAATAACAAACGCCGGAATAAAGAAGACAGCACGAAGGGCACGACAGTAAATGCCGGATTCAAAAGCTCTCGGCCAGGTCAAAAGCCGCCCCCTAAAGGCACCAGGGATGAACTGTCCAGCCTCAACAAAATTCTGGACCAAGTATGTCAGATCCATAGTACCCCCGGTAAACCTTCTAATCATACCCACAGAGAATGTTGGGTCTTCAAGCAGTCCGGCAAGCTCAATGCCGTACACAAGGGGGAGGATACACCAAGTGAAGACGAGGACGAGCCTCCCAAGCAAGGCACGGGGGAACAAAAGAAATTTCCACCAGAAGTCAAAACAGTAAATGTGTTACACGTGATCAAGGGAAAAAACAACACGGCACCCCCAGGAAAATATACCCAAGTGCCTGTCACCGCGAAGTCCTGCCACTGGTCGTCTCAACCGATCACTTTCAACCATCGCGATTACTCAGCAAGTATCCGACACGCAGGATGGGCTGCCCTAGTATTGGACCCAGTAATTGGCGGATATCACTTCACACAAGTCTTGATGGACGGCGGCAGCAACCTAAACCTAATATATCAGGATACAATCCGCGGGATGGGGTTAGACCCAACACAAATTCACCATAGCAATAATACCTTTAAAGGAGTAACGCCAGGCCCAGGGGCTCGTTGTACGGGCTCCCTCCTACTACAGGTTATATTCGGCTCCCCCGATAACTTCCGTCGCGAGCATTTAACCTTCCACATCGCTCCGTTTCAAAGCGGCTATCAAGCACTGCTCGGACGCGAAGCTTTCGCTCGCTTTAATGCAATACCACACTACGCCTCCCTCACACTCAAGATGCCCGGTCCACGTGGCATCATTTCAGTGCATGGAAATATCAAGCAATCTCTGCGCGCCGAAGAGAGCGAGGCTGCCTTGGCAGCCGCACACTAAAGGCGCCCGGACCAGCGAAAGCATCCAATAGGTCGTCAAGACCTCAGACACAACTAATCGAGTCTGGCGCCGCTACTTATACCGAATAAATGGTCACACCCCTATTTGTCAAGACAAGGGGCTCAACGCGCGTAGACAAGTGGCAATTTCTCCTCATCTTGAATTATACATGGTTTCCTTAAAAAACTATCTTTTTGCACGACAACTTTTTCACCTAAATTACTCTCTTTTACAGACGATCATCGTGCTACACCCGTCCAGGATACGGCACAACGGAGACACAGGCGCAGATGTGCAACAGGGACCCGCTCCAAGGATTCCTTTTTAGATTAAGACCCTGCGTAAACCTTTTTTTACTGTCTCTTGTTGATACATATCCACCGTTGAGAAGGATGCTGACGTCTTGGCATGTGGCCACGCCAGAACAATGCACGTACCTGGACACAAGGGGCTTTTTACAAAGGCCATTATTTAGGCCTGGTTTATACCACTAAGACCGAATACCTTAGGGAGTGTTCGGCCTCGCGAGTTTGGCCTTATATGCATCAACTCTGAATCATTGTCTTTGGTCAAATGTTGGGTTTGCCCGGCTCCTGTGTTTTGGTGCCTTACATTCCGCTTTATCGGCTAAGGTAGCACCAGGAGAACTACTGCGATTGTGCCCTGGTTCATCCGGACGAGCACCTCAGTAGAGAAAGCCGAAAACTGACTGTCATGATATAGCGTGAGACTGGTCAACCACTCGATGACCTGTTGGAATGTTAGAATTCCTCCGCCTTAACGAAGGGCCGTTTTCCGGCCAGGCATGTACACACCTGGGGATCGGGAAAGTGCGGAGCCACCAGGGGCTATTTAGTAGCCCCACTGTCAAACTCCTATGGCTAAGTGAAAGTGATAAAGCATTATAGTCCGGTTGCCTCGCTCGCTCCGCTATCACCTCCTTAATAGGACCAAGACGTTGGGTTAAGTGTGAATGCGTGTTTTTGCGAGCACCTCCGCATTATATGCGTGAGGGTTGAAGCCGACGGCTGCAATCTTTCAGGTTATACACATGTATACATAAACGGCCGCCCAGGAGGCATCATATTACTTTCAGGCAAAAGTACAAAAATAGCATTCTAAAATTTTTATAAAAGCATTTTGATTACAATAAGATTAAATATCACTCAAACATAATATTTTTGAGCACTTGGTCTCTATCAAACGAGCACCCTCAAGAACTTCTTCAAAGTAGTGCTCAGCAGCCCTTCGACCTATGGCCGAATCCCGCGCTGCAACAGTGGTAGCATCCATCTCCGCCCAGTATGCTTTAACACGAGCAAAGGCCATCCGTGCGCCCTCTATGCACGCCGACCTCTTTATCACATTAAGGCGCGGCACCACGTCAAGGAACTGTTGCACCAAGCTGAAATAGCTGTTTGGTTTTGACCTTTCCGGCCATAGCTGATCCACAACAGACCTCATGGAGAGTTCGGACAACCTATTTAGTTCAGCCCATTCAGCTAATTGGTTAGTCAATGAAAGCGGATGCTCGGGAGAATGGAATTGTCTCCAAAACAGCTGGTCTACTTCACGGTCCGTCTGACCCTGAAAATACTTGGCCGCATCGGCAGCGCTCGCCGCCAAATCCATACATACATCCTCCAAACTCCACAGCCGATCCAGAGGGGCATACCGTGGATCTCCGAACTTCCCCCGCAACATAAAGGATTTCCCAGCTACAATATCCCCGGCTTCCCGCAGCTCCTCCTTCTTTGCCCTCATAGCAGAGCGGAGGTCCTTTCTCGTCGCAGCAGCCTTCTCAAGGTCCGACGCCTTTGCTTGGTTTTCCTTTTCAAGAACCCGGCAACGGTCGGCGGCAGCTTTTAATTCTATGGCCATCTTGGTCATCTTGTCTCGGCTCTCGCCATGCGCGGCCTTCTTGGCTTGCAACTCTTCGGCCACCTTCAAAGCAGCCGCATTACCCAACCTCGCTTATTCCTTGGCTCGGGTAAGTTCTGCCCGCAAGGCTTCAATAGTGGCAGCTCCATCTGCAATCACAACATATTAAAGATACTGGCATCATGCTGCTCTTCCTATGTGGCGTTTACCAGATAATGACACTCACCCTGTGCCTCGTCAAGCCTTTTGTTAACAAGCTCGATGTCGGCGTCTGCCGCATCCAACTGCCGTTCTAATTGGGCAAACTCGCTAGTCTAGCTAGCCACCGGAGCTTCCATCACCTGCACATAGAGGCAGTATGGTTATTACCTGGGAATATGATCCTCTGTTCGTCGTTGTTTCCGACGACAACCAGAGTCTCAGGGGCTACTATCTACACAGGGCACACCTAGCATGTGCAGGACTATCATACATTCTTTTACGTACCTCAAAGCCTGTCAGTAGACTCATAAAAGCTTCATGCAATCCGCTTTCGGCGGACGATATTCTCTCCATCACCGTATTCATCAGCACACGGTGTTCATCTGAGATGGCCGCTCGCCCCACCAACTCCCTCAGAACATCCGATCGCACACTAGACGGTGCCGGAATCTTTTGTCTGCTCTCTTCGGGAGCTGGACACTGGGAGCTTCGGGGGTCAATGGGATTATCTTCTGGCCTCACCAGACTTGGAGAGGCCCTCCGCGATGACACTTCAGGGTCGCCCGCTTCCGGAGAGGAGGAGTCCGGAGGAGGTGTTTCGCTCTCCATCATCTCTGGAAGAAGATCCCCCGAAGACGAGCTCATTTGAGAGGGGCTAAGGCCCGAACTGCAAAGATATATGTGGTGGTTATTTTCTTAGAAGAAAAAGATGGCATATCTGTACTATTAAAGTATTTCAGGTCACTTACGACTCGCGGGAGAATTGGTCCCCCCGCGGACTTTGTGCGGCAATAGCGCCCCCCAAGGTAGGACCCTCTGTGGGAGACTTCTTCTCCCATTTGGAAGCTTCGGCTTCCGAATCCCCGGGCGCAGTCCTTTTCCTCTTCTGGTCGTCTTCCTTCATGGAGACGCTCGCTCCCTCGGTTAGAATGGGCAGTGTTGGGGGCCCGTGTCCGCCCGTATTATCCTCCATAGTATCTTCCTCCAAGGGCTCCGGGCAAGGTGCGGTCTGGAGCATCTTTTCCAATACCGGATTTTCCAAACCCTCAGGGAGGGGGGTCGAACACCGAATCAACTTCGCCTTTGTTAGCTAGTCCTGGTCAAAAAGCGAACCCTCAGAAATAACTTCGTAACAAAGGAGAGATAGTATGTTCGGCGGAAGATGCCTTACCTGTTCGGCGGCGCGGTTACTACTCAGGCCCACGTCCTCGGTGATTTCCGGACACTCCACCTGAGGTCCGAAGAATGACTTGTACATCTCCTCGTGCGTCAGGCCGAGAAAATTTTGAATGACACACGGTCCCTCGGGATTGAACTCCCACAGGCGAAGAGGCCGGCGTTTGCAAGGCTGGACTTGACGAACCAGCATAACTTGTATTACCGCAACCAAACTGAAATCTCCATTGAAGAGATCTCGAATGCGGCTTTGCAGTATATGCACGTCCTTGGCTGGACCCCAGCTCAGACCTCTGCTGATCCATGACATCAGTTGTGGTGGAGGGCCCGAGCGGAAAACAGGGGCAGCCGCCCACTTGGCACTTCTAGGAGCCGTGATGTAGAACCACTCCTGTTGCCACAATTCAGACACCTCTGGGATGGAACCTTTGGGCCACGGAGCTCCCGTCATCTTGCGTATTGAGGCACCTCCACACGCTGCATGTTTCCCCTCGATCATCTTTGGCTTTACTTCAAAGGTCTTGAGCCATAGGCCAAAGTGAGGGGTAACCCGGAGGAAGGCCTCGCACACGACAATAAATGTCGTGATACGAAGAAAGGAGTCCGGAGCTAGATCATGGAAGTCTAGCCCGTAATAAAACATCAAACCCCTGACGAAAGGATCCAGAGCAAGGCCTAGACCTCGGAGGAAGTGGGAGACGAACACGACATTCTCGTTGGGTTCGGGGGTGGGGACGGCCTGCCCTTGGGGAGGCAGCCGATGCAAAATCTCGGCGGTCAGATATCTGGCCTCCCTCAACTTTTTGATGTCTTCTTCCATGATGGAGGAAGGCACCCATCGGCCTTGAAGGCTAGATCCGAACATGACTGAAGGTTCGGAGCACCTGACCTGAACTTTGGGCGTTTGATCTTGAGGTGGGGGAAGGATTCGATTGAGCACGGGAGGAAAAAATAAAAGCCTTGCCCCTTTATAAAGAGGGTGAATATCAAGCGTCCTCTCCGTGTCTGTTTGGACTTGCCTATAATCTAGGAGTCCTAGAAGCGGTTGGGTTACCCACGCCCGTATTGATGAGAATCCCGGGATAAGGGGACACGATCTCTGCTTTAACAAGACGTGCCAAGGAAACCGCCTCACATGACGCGCTGAGGTGGGATAATGAGACGACTCGGATAAAGGCTTGGTCGTGGTGTGTTACACTATGGAGTACGTCAGCAGATTAGATTTGTGTAAATATTATTCTCTCTATGGCAATATGTGGAAACTTATTTTGCAGAGCCGGACACTATCTTTGTGTTCAAAATCTTCTATGAAGTACTTGGAGGAGGAACCCGCCTTGCAATGCCGAAGACAATCTGCGCGCCGGACTCGTCGTCATTGAAGCCTGGTTCAGGGGCTACTGAGGGAGTCCTGGATTAGGGGGTGTCCGGATGGCCGGGCTATACCTTCAGCCGGACTCCTGGACTATGAAGATACGAGATTGAAGACTTCGTCCTGTGTCCGGAAGGGACTTTCCTTGGTGTGGAAGGCAAGCTTGGCGATACGGATATGTAGATCTCCTACCATTGTAACCGACTTTGTGTAACCCTAACCCTCTCCGGTGTCTATATAAACCGGAGGGTTTTAGTCCGTAGGACAACATACACAACAACAATCATACCATAGGCTAGCTTCTAGGGTTTAGCCTCTCTGATCTCGTGGTAGATCTACTCTTGTACTACCCATATCATCAATATTAATCAAGCATGATGTAGGGTTTTACCTCCATCGAGAGGGCCCGAACCTGGGTAAAACTTCGTGCCCCTTTCCTCCTGTTACCATCTGGCCTAGACGCACAGTTCGGGACCCCCTACCCGAGATCCGCCGGTTTTGACACCGATAACAAGCTTGTGAAAGCACAAGTGCTCCCTGGGTGATTTTGGTAATTAATGTCAACATATCTCTTGTTGGACTAATACTTTTACCTAGTATATTTCAGATGAGTTCAATAGTGGAGTGGCATGGACAAGAGGATGTGGAACCCTTACAAGATGCTAAGGACAAAGGATTGGCAAAAGCTCAAAAGCTCAAGACTCTACATTTTCATTTTAGTGATCCAAGATCATATTGAGTCCATACGAAAGCCAATACTATTAAAACGGGACGAGGTGTTGCTTAATGGTTTGCTTGCTCAAAGTGCTTAATGATATGCTCCAAAGCCCTCAATCACTTTATCATATCCACATATGTCCCAAACCAAAAGTCAAACTCGGCCCCACCGATTTGATCTATCCGGCGGCCACCGAGTTCAATTTACATAGCCACTGTGAGAAACCCTAATCAGTTCGGTCTCACCGATGGGATCTCGGTCTCACCGAGATGGGCTTGCAAACTCTCTGTTATCTGTTGTAATAATTTCGGTCTCACCGAGATATGCAATCGGTCCCACCGAGTTTGCTTGACCAACTCTATGTTTTTCTTATTACCAAAATTGGTCCCACCAAGTTTGTGTAATCGGTCAAACCGAGTTGAGGTTTTACCCTAACCCTAGCACATCGGTCCCACCGAGTTGATCATATCGGTCCCACTGAAATTCCTACGTTCACAATTTGAACTAAATCGGTCTAACCGAGTTTCTTGATTCAGTCCCACCGGGTTTGATGAATTGTGTGTAATGGCTAGATTTTGTGTGGAGGCTATATATACCCCTCCACCCACTCTTCATTCGTGGAGAGAGCCATCAGAACGTGCCTACACTTCCAGCATACATTTTCTGAGAAAGAACCACCTACTCATGTGTTGAGACCAAGATATTCCATTCCAACCACAAGAATCTTGATCTCTAGCCGTCACCAAGTTGCTTTCCACTCAAATCATCTTTCCACCAAATCCAAATCTGTGAGAGAGAATTGAGTGTTGGGGAGACTATCATTTGAAGCACAAGAGCAAGGAGTTCATCATCAACACACCATCTATTACCTTTTGGAGAGTGGTGTCTCCTAGATTGGTTAGGTGTTACTTGGGAGCCTCTGTCAAGATTGTGGAGTTGAACAAAGGAGTTTGTACGGGCAGGGAGATTGCGTTCTTCATGAAGATCTACCCAAGTGAGGCAAGTCCTTCATGGGCGGCGGCCATGGTGGGATAGACAAGGTTGCTTCTTCGTGGACCCTCCGTGGGTGGAGCCCTCCGTGGACTCGCGCAACCGTTACCCTTCGTGGGTTGAAGTCTCCATCAACGTGGATGTACGATAGCACCACCTATCGGAACCACGCCAAAAATCTCTGTGTCTCCAATTGCGTTTGCACACTCCAATCCCATCCCTTTACTTTCTTGCAATTTGCATGCTTTACTTTCCGCTGCTCATACACTCTTGTCATGCTTGCTTGAAATTTATTGTGAATGTTTAAACTTGTGCTAAAACTCCACCTTAACTTAAAGAAATTAAAAACTGCTACTTTTCTTTGTTAAGGGTCTAATCCCCCCACCTCTAGACACCTCTTCTCGATCCTACAATTGGTATTAGAGCATTGGTCTCCATTGCTTTGGTTTAATCACCATTGGAGGAAGATGATGAGTCTACGTTGGGGAGTCTTAGACGTAGAGTGCCTATACTTGATGGAGAGTTCTTTCATGAGTGGAAAATTGATATGCTTGAGATTTTCAATGAATATCACTTGAACAAGTACATTACTACTCCTTGTGCGCGCCTTGTTGACCCCTTGCATCCTACCCTTGATGAGTCTATTGACATGATCCGTAATCTTGGAACCGTCAATTTAATCACTAGAGGATTACCTAGAAACTTGATTGCTAGCTTGCCTGCTCTTGATTGTGCCTACACCATATGGAGATTTCTTGAGGAACGATTTCCAAATTATTCCTTGCAAAACTTAGATGAGATTCTTCACAAGTCTATTGCTTTGAGTAAGATGAATTCCAATGATCCTAAGTTTGGTGATTGTTTATTTGAGCTTACTAACCTCATGCGTGCCAAAGGAGATGTTGGAATCATTAGCAACATCATCTCTGAAGCCATTAGGATTCATAAACATGAACATTGTGATGATCACTTATCTAATGAATCACTCTCTCTAGGAATTGATCAATCACAAGACAATGTTGAACATGGATACTATGATGAGGATGATGATAGTGACTTTGATCTTGATGAGTCTATGAGACACTTTGGTCTTATGGCTAATCTTCGCGGCTACATGGCTGGAGGAAAGGAATGGGTTCTTGATAGTGGATGTACCGATCACATGACCATAGACAAGGATATGTTTCATGAGCTTGCTGAAAACAATGGCCCTTGAAAGTATGTCACTTTTGGTGACAACTCAAAGGGTAAGGTGGTTGGCCTTGGTAAGGTGGCCATCTCACATGATAGCTCCATACAAAATTTTATGCTCGTTGAATCTCTTGGCTATAATTTACTTTCCGTATCTAGACTTGCTGACTTGGTTTGAATGTCCTATTTACTGAAGTAGATTGCCAAGTGTTACGTAGAGATAATCATAAAATGGTCTTTACCGGTATATGTAGAGGTGATCTATACATTGTTGATTTCACTAAAAAGGCTCAACCTAGAACTTGCTTAATTGCTAAATCTTCTAAAGGTTGGTTGTGGCATAGAAGATTAGGTCATGTGGGCATGCGAAATCTTGATAAGCTTATTAAAGGTGATCATATCCTTGGAGTGAAAGATGTTATATTTGACAAGGATAGATTGTGCGGTGCTTGTCAAGCAGGAAAACAAGTTGGAGGAAGCCAACCCGTGAAGAACATCATGACCATGAGAAGACCGCTCGAGCTACTTCATATGGATCTCTTTGGTCCCAACGCCTATAAAAGTCTCAGTGGAAACTCATTTGGTCTAGTAATAGTCGATGATTTTTCAAGATTTACGTGGGTGTTCTTTCTTGATGATAAATCACAGGTCCAAAAGATCTTCAAGAACTTTGCAAAATCACTATCATCATCAAAGATGAAGAAAACAAGGAAGTACACCAAGATGAACCTCATCAACCTCCTTCTTCACCACGACAAGAGAACGACAACGTCAACAATGAAGAAGGCCAAGAAGAAGAACAAGATGATGAAGAAGATGTTCCACCCCGACCCAAGCAAAAACTCTCACGAGTTCGAGCAAGAGTCTCAAGAGACCATCACGTCGAACAAATCTTCAATGATATCCAAACTGGGAGAATCACTCGCTCAAAAACTCGTTTGGCTAATTTTTGTGAACATTATTCATTCATCTCTAGCATTGAACCTATGAAGGTTGAAGAAGCATTGGAAGATCCGGATTGGATAAATGCCATGCATGAAGAGATACACAACTTTGAGAGGACCCAAGTGTGGACATTGGTCGAGAAGCCCGATAACAACCACAACATCATCGGTACCAAATGGGTGTTTCGCAACAAGCAAGACGAAGATGGACAAGTCATTCGCAACAAAGCATGTCTCGTTGCCCAAGGCTACACTCAAGTCGAAGGTATGGACTATAGTGAGACATATGTGATACGTCTCCAACGTATCTATAATTTTTGATTGCTCCATGCTATATTATCTACTGTTTTGGGCAATATTGGGCTTTATTATCCACTTTTATATTATTTTTGGGACTAACCTATTAATCGGAGGCCCAGCCCAGATTTGCTGTTTTATGCCTATTTCAGTGTTTTGAAGAAAAGGAATATCAGACGGAGTCGAAACGGAACGAAATCAACTGGAGAAGTTATTTTTGGAAGGAAACACGCCAGATGGACTTGGACCCCACGTCAGAAGATACGGGAGCTGCCCACGAGGGTGGGGGGCGCGCCCACCCCCCTAGGGCGCGCCCCCCTGCCTCGTGGGGCCCCCGTGGCTCCCCTGACGTGCTTCTTCTGCCTATATAACTCCATATACCCTAAAACTTCTAGAACGCACAATAGATCGGGAGTTCCGCCGCCAGAAGCCTCCGTAGCCACCAAAAATCAATCTAGACCCGTTCCGGCACCCTGCCGGAGGGGGCAATCCTTCTCCTGTGGCCATCTTCATCATCCCGGTGCTCTCCATGACGAGGAGGGAGTAGTTCTCCCTCGGGGCTGAGGGTATGTACCAGTAGCTATGTGTTTGATCTCTCTCTCGCGCGTTCTTGAGATGATACGATCTTGATGTATCGCGAGCTTTTCTATTATAGTTGGATCTTATGTTTCTCCTCCCCCTCTTCTCTCTTGTAATGAATCGAGTTTCCCCTTTGAAGTAATCTTATCGGATTGAGTCTTTAAAGATTTGAGAACACTTGATGTATGTCTTGCCGTGGATATCTGTGGTGACAATGGGATATCACGTGATTCACTTGATGTATGTTCTGGTGATCAACTTGTGGGTTCCGCCCATGAACCTATGCATAGGGGTTGGCACACGTTTTCTTCGTGATTCTCCGGTAGGAACTTTGGGGCACTCTTTGAGGTCCTTTGTGTTGGTTGAATAGATGAATCTGAGATTGTGTGATGCATATCGTATAATCATGCCCACGGATACTTGAGGTGACATTGGAGTATCTAGGTGACATTAGGGTTTTGGTTGATTTGTGTCTTAAGGTGTTATTCTAGTACGAACTCTAGGGCTGTTTGTGACACTTATAGGAATAGCCCAACGGATTGATTGGAAAGAATAACTTTGAGGTGGTTTCGTACCCTACCATAATCTCTTCGTTTGTTCTCCGCTATTAGTGACTTTGGAGTGACTCTTTGTTGCATGTTGAGGGATAGTTATGTGATCTAATTATGTTAGTATTGTTGAGGGAACTTACACTAGCGAAAGTATGAACCCTAGGCCTTGTTTACCATCATTGCAATACCGTTTACGCTCACTTTTATCACTTGCTACCTTGCTTTTTTATTATTTCAGATTACAAAAACTATTATCTACTATCCATATACCACTTGTATCACCATCTCTTCGCCGAGTAGTGCACCTATACAATTTACCATTGTATTGGGTGTGTTGGGGACACAAGAGACTCTTTGTTATTTGGTTGCAGGGTTGCTTGAGAGAGATCATCTTCATCCTACGCCTCCTGCGGATTGATAAACCTTAGGTCATCCACTTGAGGGAAATTTGCTACTGTCCTACAAACCTGTGCACTTGTAGGCCCAACAACGTCTACAAGAAGAAGGTTGTGTAGTAGACATCAATATGCCCCTGTTGCTAGACTTGAGTCCATCCGCATCTTACTTGCCTATGCTAATCACCATGATATTAACTTGTACCAAATGGACATTAAAAGTGCTTTTCTAAATGGTGGAATTGAGGAGGAAGTTTATGTTAAACAACCTCCCGGCTTTGTTAATCCTAAGAAACCCGATCATGTTTACAAACTTCACAAAGATCTTTATGGTCTTAAACAAGCTCCTAGAGCATGGTATAAATGCTTGACCAAGTTCCTTATTGAAAAAGGCTTTGAGATTGGAAAGATAGATTCTACTCTTTTTACTAAAAGGGTTAATGGTGAATTATTTGTGTGCCAAATTTATGTTGATGATATCATATTTGGTTCAACTAACCCTCTTTTTAGTGAAAAGTTTGGAAAGCTAATGTCGGAGAAGTTTGAGATGTCTATGATGAGTGAACTCAAGTTCTTTCTTGGTTTGCAAATCAAGCAAACTAAGGAAGGTACCTTTGTTTCTCAAACAAATTATACCAAGGACTTATTCAAGAAGTTCAACATGCAAGAATGCAAAGGTATGAATACACCCATGCCTACTAGTGGACATCTTGACTTGACCAAGGATGGCGAACTAGTTGACCAAAAGGTTTATCGCTATATGATTGGTTCATTGTTGTATCTATGTGCCTCCCGTCCCGATATTATGCTAAGTGTGTGCATGTGTGCACGATATCAAGCGGCCCCCAACGAATGTCATCTTAAGGCTGTGAAAAGGATAGTGAGATACTTAATTCATAGACAAAATTTTGGCATTTGGTATCCTAAGAAGTCTTCTTTTGATCTTGTTGGCTATTCTGACTCGGACTATGCCGGAGACAAGGTTGATAGAAAGTCCACTTCGGGCACTTGTCAATTTCTTGGTAGATCTCTTGTGTCTTGGTCCTCCAAGAAACAAAAATCGGTATCCTTATCCACCGCTGAAGCGGAATACATTGCCGCTGGTTCATGTTGTGCTCAGTTACTTTGGATGACCCAAACTCTTAAATATTATGGGATCTATGTGAAACATGTTCCATTGCTTTGTGACAATGAAAGTGCTATTAAGATTGCTCACAATTCCGTGCAACATTCTCGAACTAAGCATATTGAAGTTCGTCATCATTTCATTCGAGATCATGTTGCCAAAGGGGACATTGATCTTAAGCATGTTCATAACAATGAGCAACTGGCGGATATATTCACCAAACCACTTGATGAGAAAGTATTTTACCGTTTGAGAGGTGAATTGAACATCATTGGTGCCTCAAACTTGGAGTAAAATCTCCATTTGGATACATGCAAGGCATGAGCCTTTGACTAATCCTTGATATTTCCCTTGTGATGATATTCATATGTCTTGGATATATATTTGCACCCTTGCATTCTATCTAACCCTTGTAGGTACTTGGATGAATCAAAATCTATGAGATTGCAAATCACTCACCTTTTTAGCAATCTCTACATCACCAAGTCTCTACAACATGGTGGTTCAAGACAAGGAAGCATGAAACCTTTCAACATATCCTTTGACAAAATCTTTATATCAAGTTTCATTTGGTATCAAATTTCATGATTGTCATTTTGGATACCCAAGTACTTTTCCTTGCAAGACTAACCCATGTAGGTAGATGAACTCAAACTACAAGTGGTGCTCCCAATCATTGATGAGCTACATCAACCTTGAGCATCCCACACAAGTTCGACTACATTATCAAGTTCAACACCACCACCCAAGGTATGTCATGTCATCTTAGAGAAGCTTCACCCCAAGACATGGGTCAAAGCAGCTCAACAAGATGCGAATACATCAAAATGCTTAAGCAAAAAATGGTAACCCCATTTTGAGCTTAAACGATGAGTATGACCTACGATCAAGTGTTCTCACTTGAGTCCTCAGTCAATATACTCTAACATAGGTGACTTTGTCGCCGACCAATTCTAGATGAAGTTCTCTAGTGTTTCTCTGTGTTCTTGCATTTGTCTCTTGCATATTTATTCCCCTTCTTTAATAAAAAAACCTTCATCTAGATTTCTTTATTTTCTCGGTTATGTTCTGCATTCCTTGCATCCAATTCATTGCAAATCCTTAAGTAAATTCCCTACAAATCTTTGTGAGATCTTATTTGCCTAGTGAGCTGAGATGACAAGTGTTCTCTCTGTGTTAAACTCGGACACACCGGTTTGTCTCCTTCGGTCAAACCGAACCATCTCGGTGCCACCGAAGAAAACAACTCGGTGTTACCAATTTCAACACTGAGAAGAGAATTTGCCATTTGCATCCTGCATATTTGTTCCAGCTCCACTGAATGAGTCTTGTCCTCTACCTGCATCACATTCTACTTGCTGCTTTGTCACGTGACTCAACGACCAAACCTATTTGACTCACACTCCAGAAGATCCCTTCTTGGAAATTGATGTCAAAGGGGGAGAGAGAGCTCACATCAAAGCTTAATCACATCAAAGGGGGAGAATGCTTAATCACATCAAACGGACCCCAGATGCTTGGTATTCAAGAGGAGAGAAGTGATACTTCTCCAATGTATCTATAATTTTTGATTGCTCCATGCTATATTATCTACTATTTTAGGCAATATTGGGCTTTATTTTTCACTTCTATATTATTTTTGGGACTAACCTATTAACCGTAGGCCCAGCCCAGATTTGCTGTTTTATGCCTATTTTAGTGTTTCGAGGAAAAGGAATATCAGACGGAGTCAAAACGGAACGAAATCAACTGGAGAAGTTATTTTTGGAAGGAAACCCACCTGATGGACTTGGACCCCACGCCAGAAGATACGGGAGGTGCTCACGAGGGTGGGGGGCACGCCCTCCCCCCTGGGCGCGCCCCCTACCTCGTGGGGCCCCCATAGCTCCACCGACGTACTCCTTTCACCCATATATACCATCGTACCCTAAAACTTCCAGAACAGAAGATAGATCGGGAGTTCCGCCGCCGCAAGCCTCCAGAACCACGAAAAACCAATCGGGACCCCTTTCCGGTACCCTGCCGGAGGGGGGATCCATCTCCGGTGGCCATCTTCATCATCCCGACGCTATCCATGACGAGGAGGGAGTAGTTCACCCTCGGGGCTGAGGGTATGTACCAGTAGCTATGTGTTTGATCTCTCTCTCTCTCTCGTGTTCTCTCTTGTGTTCCATCTATGGCACGATCTTGATGTATCCCGAGCTTTGCTATTGTAGTTGGATCTTATGTTTCTTCTCCCCCTCTACTGTCTTGTGATGAATTGAGTTTCCCCTTTGAAGTTATCTTATCCGATTGAGTCTTTTATGAACACTTGATGTATGTCTTGCCGTGCTTATCTGTGGTGACAATGGGATATCATGTGCCACTTGATGTATGTTTTGGTGACCAACTTGCGGGTTCCGCCCATGAACCTATGCATAGGGGTTGGCACACGTTCTTGATTCTCCGGTAGAAACTTTGGGGCACTATTTGAAGTACTTTTATGTTGGTTGGATAAATCTGAGATTGTGTGATGCATATCGTATAATCATGCCCACGGATACTTGAGGTGACAATGGAGTATCTAGGTGACATTAGGGTTTTGGTTGATTTGTATCTTAAGGTGTTATTCTAGTAAAAACTCCAGGGTTGTTTGTGACACTTATAGGAATAGCCCAACGGATTGATTTGAAAGAATAACTTTGAGGTGGTTTCCTACCCTACCATAATCTCTACGTTTGTTCTCCTCTATTAGTGGCTTCGGAGTGACTCTTTGTTGCATGTTGAGGGCTCGTTATATGATCTATCTATGTTATTATTGTTGAGAGAACTTGCACTAGTGAAAGTATGAACCCTAGGCCTTGTTTCAACGCATTGCAATACCATTTACGCTCACTTTTATCATTAGTTACCTTGCTGTTTTTATATTTTCAGATTACAAAAACCTATATCTATCATCCATATACCACTTGTATCACCATCTCTTCGCCGAACTAGTGCACCTATACAATTTACCATTGTATTGGGTGTGTTGGGGACACAACAGACTCTTTGTTATTTGGTTGCAGGGTTGCTTGAGAGAGACCATCTTCATCCTACGCCTCCTACGGATTGATAAACCTTAGGTCATCCACTTGAGGGAAATTTGCTACTGTCCTGCAAACCTCTGCACTTGGAGGCCCAACAACGTCTACAAGAAGAAGGTTGTGTAGTAGACATCAAGAAGTCACATGTCTTTAAGAGGGTAAAGACATGCTAGTTTGTGTTATGATTATTGTGCTCTGATTTGTTTTGCTCTGATTTTCTTTTCCCTACCTTCTCCCATTATCCAATATAATATTCAGGGGGATAAAGACTTCTAAGGGAAGGAAATATTTGAATTCATTGCATATCTTTACCTTTGGGGACATGTCTATATCTAATAGGAGTACCCAGTACTCACTCTCTACATGTCATCACAATCTTGGTACTCTTGTGGTTTGCTGTTTGCTCTGTTTAGTAGATGCCTCTATGTTATCTAACCAAGTTTACTCAGGTTTATCTCTTCCAAAGCCAGCTCAAGACCACAAGGTAAGTATATGCATCACACTCATGTGCATGAAGATCTCTTGCTGATGTACATATTGTTTGCAAGGACTCATGAACATGAAGGTACAATTCCTATATTCACACCATTTGCTCTGATGCATATAGCCAAGATACATGTAACTCATTGCTTGCTCTGTCATACTTATGCATTCACTTGCTCTTATATTCCATATTTACATGATTGCATACATGTAGGGGGAGCCTATGCATGATACATGTTCTTCCAAAGCTTTACTTGCTATTCTTTATATCTCTATCTAAAGCTTTGATGTATGTTGTCATCAATTACCAAAAAGGGGGAGATTGAAAGCACAAGTGCTCCCTGGGTGATTTTGGTAATTAATGTCAACATATCTCTTGTTGGACTAATACTTATACATAGTATATTTCAGATGAGTTCAACAATGGAGTGGCGTGGACAAGAGGATGTGGAACCCTTGCAAGATGCTAAGGACAAAGGATTGGCAAAAGCTCAAAAGCTCAAGACTCTACATTTTCATTTTAGTGATCCAAGATCACATTAAGTCCATAGGAAAGCCAATACTATTAAAAGGGGATGAGATATTGTTTAATGGCTTTCTTTCTCAAAGTGCTTAGTGATATGCTCCAAAAGCCCTCGACCACTTTCTCATATCCACATATGTCCCAAACCAAAAGTCAAACTCGGCCCCACCGATTTGATCTATCCGGCGCCACCGAGTTCAATTAACATAGCCACTGCCAGAAACCCTAATCACTTTGGTCTCATCGATAGGAT
The DNA here is from genome assembly GCF_056163025.1 of Triticum urartu. NCBI lineage: Eukaryota > Viridiplantae > Streptophyta > Magnoliopsida > Poales > Poaceae > Triticum > Triticum urartu. Next base: position 415,549,567 of record NC_141877.1, on the reverse strand, counting down.
CTTGGTCTCACCGAGATGGGCTTCCAAACTCTCTCTTACCTGTTGTAATAATTTCGGTCTCACCGAGATATGCAATCGGTCCCACCGAGTTTGCTTGACCAACTCTCTATTTTGCTTATTACCAAAATTGGTCCCACCGAGTTTGTGTAAACGGTCAAACCGAGTTGAAGTTTTAGCCTAACCCTAGCACACCGGTCCCACCTAGTTGATCATATCGGTCCCACCGAAATTCCTATTGTTCACATTTTGAACTGAATCGGTCTGACCGAGTTTTTTGATCCGGTCCCACCGAGTTTGGTGAATTGTGTGTAACGGCTAGATTTTGTGTGAAGACTATATATACCCCTCCACCCAATCTTCATTCGTGGAGAGAGCCATCAGAACGTGTCTACACTTCCAGCATACATTTTCTGAGAAAGAACCACCTACTCATGTGTTGAGACCAAGATATTCCACTCCAACCACAAGAATCTTGATCTCTAGTTGTCCCCAAGTTGCTTTCCACTCAAATGATCTTTCCACCAAATCCAAATCTGTGTGAGAGAGTTGAGTGTTGGGGAGACTATCATTTGAAGCACAAGAGCAAGGAGTTCATCATCAACACACCATCTATTACCTTTTGGAGAGTGGTGTCTCCTAGATTGGTTAGGTGTTACTTGTGTTAAGGCATATCTCTCTCGATGTAGTTTTGGTGATTGATGACAACATGTTTGAAGACTAACCATGTTCTTTGAGCATTTCAAAGATTCATCCTTGGCACGAGACGATTTCTTTCCCCTCGGAGTGTTTTTCAAGACGGTGTAGCTCTTTCGTTTCTTGTTTGGTGGACTAGTTTCGTAGGAGTCACCGTACTATCAAGAGGAGGTCCGCTTTGGTAAGGCTAGGGTGGAATTATCACGTACACTTCCGTTTCACACCCTCTGGGCCTTCCCGCTTCATTGGAGGTTTGATTCCCTGCTGGATGGGCAGTCTTTGGCCCGAGCGGTAGTACCGCGGTGCCCAGCGGTAGTACCGCTTGAGGGTCCTCAGCGGCAGTACCGCTGCGGTACCGGGCCACTACCGCCTCGACTTGAGGGGGGCGCATCTCGTGTTGGGTTGAGCGGCACTTGCAGCGGTAGTTGGTGCGGTAGCACCGCTCGAGAGCGGTAGTACCGCCCTACCACCACGGCAGTATCACGCTGGGCACGGTCCCTCCTCTATCTTCAAGCCCTCCCTGGCTGGGCGGTAGTACCGCAAGGTGGAGCGGTAGTACCGCTGGGTCCAGCGGTAGTACCGCTGCCCCCTGCGGTAGTACCGCCCTCTGTGGGGCTGTTTTGGGGGTAACGGTTGGATGGGGTCCTTTAGTATAAAAGGGGGTCCCCTTCTTCCTCGTTAACCTACCTCTTCCCCCAAAAGCTCCATTAATGCTCCAAGCTCCATTTTCGCCCGATCTCTCTCCCTAGCCAATCGAACTTGTTGATTTGCTCAGGATTGGTTGAGAAGGCCCCGATCTACACTTCCACCAAGAGAACTTTGATTCCCCCACCAATCCCTAGCGGATCTTGTTACTCTTGGGTGTTTGAGCACCCTAGACGGTTGAGGTCACCATGGAGCCATAGTCCATTGTGGTTAGGGATGGCAATGGGTCGGGATTGGGGCGGGTGGAGCTGGTCCAAATCCAACCCATGACCCATCTTCCTACCCTCTTCCCATCCACCAAATTATCCATGGGCACAACATGTGCCCATGCCCAAACCCGCTGGATACCCACATACCCATGGAGCTCCATGGGCATAGAAAAGTCAGCATGAAGCCTTCCCAAAGATCAAATTAGTTCATTGTCATTCACTCACAAATGACAACATAAGCTACATGCATAAGTAGGCAACAAGTAATACGATGAGTCCTTAAGTATGACATACTAGAGGTTGATTCTGCAGCATATAGCTTATGGCACCAGTTGCATATTGCCTGCCATTTCCCATTGATTCGCTCTTTCTACTATCACTGGCATATGGCCTCACATGTCATACGGGTATCCATTGGATATCCATGGAGCACAAACTATAACCGTGCCCAACCCGGTTGTTCGTGGGTATCCATATCCACGGACCCATGGGCAGAAATGTGCTCCTTACCCCTGCCCAACCGGGTCGGGTATCCATGGGTATCCAGATCCATGGATAAAATTGCCATCCCTAATTGTGGTGAAGCTTCATGGTGTTGTTGGGAGCCTTCGATTAAGTTGTGGAGATAGCCCCAACCTTGTTTGTAAAGGTCCGGTCGCCTCCTCCAAGGGCACCAATAGTGGAATCACTGCATCTCGCATTGTGTGAGGGTGTGAGGAGAATACGGTGGCCCTAGTGGCTTCTTGGGGAGCATTGTGCCTCCACACCGCTCTAACGGAGACGTACTTCCCCTCAAAAGGAAGGAACTTCGGTAACACATCCTCGTCTTCACCAGGTCCACTCTTGGTTATCTCTTACCTTTACTTGTGCAAGCTTATTAGTGTTACTTCTCTTGCTTGCTTGTGTGTTCGTTGTCGTTGCATCATATAGGTTTCTCACCTAGTTGCACATCTAGACAACCTACTTTGATGCAAAGTTTAATTTGGTAAAGAAAATCTAAAAATTGTTAGTTGCCAATTCACCCCCCTCTAGTCAACCCTTTCGATCCTTTCAATTGGTATCGGAGCCTCGTCTCTTTACTAAGGACTTTGCCGTCCGAAGAGTATGGTTGACACCGTAGACGGTGTGGAGGAGCACTCTGGTGTGAATCTGATCTCGTCTACGGGTGATGGGGGAACCTCGGTCTCCCGTGAGGAATTCAATGTAGCCTTGGAGACATTGAAAACCTCAATGACAACCGAGGTTGAAAACATGTTTACTAAATTCATTGAAGGGCTTAAACTATCCACCACACCGTTGAAAGTGGGTGATCCCACTGACAAGGTGACGGATGCTAACTCCGACAAGGGGGAAGCTAGTAGTGAAAAGCTCCTTCTTCTAGTGGTAAAAATGGCACCGGCATCTTTGCCCATTTGGAACCACCACTTGTTTATGGTGGACCGATTCCTTCCACTCATTTGAATCATGCCGGTCCTCCCCCTAAGATTGTGAAAAATGAGGACTTTGATTCTTGGGTTTATCGCTTTAAGCGTCATTTAAATCATGTGAATACTAATCTTTGGAGAATCAGTGAAGAAGGTTTCTATCCGCATGACCCAAGCAACTTCACTCCTCGAGAAGCCGCGGATAATCAATTCAATGATAATGCTCTCTTCATCATCCAAGATGCAATTCCACCCGAAGATCTACCTCATCTTCGTCCATTCGCCTTAGCCAAAGATGCATGGCTTTGTGTTGTCTCTCTCTACCGGGGAAGCGCAAGCATTCAACGCTCCAACTATGAAGTATTGCAAGATGAAGCCGATGAGTTTGCTATGAAAGAAGATGAAGAACCTCGTGAGCTTTATCGGAGAGTAACCAAACTCGCGGTCTAACTCCGAGATCATGGGAGCAAGGACACGGATGACAATTGGATCAAACGCAAATTCCTCAAGGCAATGATGCCTTACCACAAGGCCATGTCCTCCGTCATTCGTCAAAGGCCCGACTTCCACACCTTGACCTCAAGTGAAGTGTTGGATGAGTTTGTGGCTATGAACATCTTGGACAAGACCGCCGACAATGCGGTGCTTCGCTCTCAAAGGGCAAAGAAGCCCAACCTTGCATTGAAGGCCAAGGTTTGTGTTGAAGAAGAAGAAGAAGAGGAAGAATAGGAAAGCAACCCCGAAGATACAAAGTATGCCTATCATGAACACATGGCACTTGCTTCAAGGAAATTTTGGAGCAAGAAGAACTCAAGGCCAAACTTCAACAAGAACAACTAAAGTGGCGCGAAGAGCAAGCAACGTGTGAGGACTTGCTACAATTGTGGCAATGTGAGCCATTTTATTGCAGAATGTCCGTAGGAGAAGAGGGAAGACAATGGTGGCAAGCTCATCCGAAAGGACAAAGCCAAGTCTTTCCCTAACAAGAGCAACTTCACCAAGAAGACCCCTGACAAGGTGTTGGTGGTTCAAGAAGAGTACCATGAGGATGATGATAATGATGAAGATGGTGAGTTGGTTGCCATGGCCTCCGTTGCCATTGCAAAAGCTCCACGAGTGTCTCTCTTCGACTCACCCAATGAGAACATCACCGCCAAGTGCCTCATGGCTAAAGCCACCAACAAGGTAACCCCCAACATCAAAACTACCATCATTAATAATCCTTCCTTGACGGATTGCATTGATGAATATGAGGGATCCAATGTGGAGGAAAATGAGTTTGAGTCCTTTATGGGTAAGCTCAAGGGTAAATCCAAGAAGCATTTTGTTGCTCTCTTGGAACAACTTGGTGAAGCCAATGACATGATCGAGGCTCACGAAGATACTATCTCCAAGATGGAGGGGCGTACTCGTGACTATGCCGATGAGATTTCGGATCTTTCCAATGCTCTTGAGGAAGAGCGTGGTCTTCATTTGGCTCTTGAGGTGTCACACAATGTTGATCACGCTAAGTTAAAGAAAGATTTTGATCATTCTCTTGTTGTCTCTCATGTGCTAAACTCCGAGAAGGCCAAGCTTGGGGTTGATCTTGCTAGACACAAAGAGGAGTTTGACCTACTTGACAAGGCTCACAAGGTCTTGAAGGGTGCTCATGCTAGCCTCAAAGAGTCTCATGATCAACTTCAAGTAAAGCTAACCAAGGAGAAAGCCACTTTTCCTCGTATGATGTTAATTGAAAATGCAAATGCTACTAACCCATGTTGTGAGCATGCGCATCTTGTTGAGGAGAACGCTAAGCTAAAGGTGCAACTTGAGAAAGGTCTTGTGTCTTGCATACAAGGCGAGAAGAATCTCAGCGACCTTTTGACCAACCAAAATGGAGTTGTGGCCAAGGAAGGGATTGGGTACGTGCCCAAGTCCAAGAACAAGAAGAAGAATGACAAGGCCAAACGACCTCCTCCTCTCAAGCAAACTTTTGTGAAGGAGGGAGAGCGTGCTACTAAGGAAAAGGAGAAGAACTCCGTGAGGGGTAGTGATGCCAAGAAGGGAAACGCTTCCATTCCCAACAAAGCCGGCGACTTTAACCCTTCTCATGTATTGTGCTGTGCTAGAGATGGGCATGTTTATGCCAAATTTGTTGGTTCTCCTTATGAGTACATTGAATGGTCTATTTGGGTTCCTAAGACCCTTGTTACTAACATCAAAGGACCCATTACAAAATGGGTACCTAAAACCAAGCATTGATATCTTGTAGGTGTTTGCTTCCGGTGGGGGATCATGGTTGCTCGATAGTGGAGCTACTAATCATATGACGGAAGCAAGGACTTGGTGGTGGACGTGCAAAAGATTCCATCCATGCCCACCAATGTCGAGTGGGGTGACGCCTCGTCCTCTAAGGTATTGGGACTCGGCAAAGTTGTCATTTCTCATGATCTTACGACCGAGAAGGTCATGCTTGTTGAGTCCCTTGCATACAATTTACTTTTCGTTCGTCAACTAGCACTCATGGGCTTTGCCACTTTCTTTGATATTGATACCGTGGCCCTCTTGTGGAGCAAAACTCTTAAAGTAGCCTTTGTTGGGCATGTCGAGAATGGTCTCTATGTGATTAACTTTTCAGAGCGATCCACTAAGACCGCGACATGCCTAATGGCTAAAGTTGATGTGGGATGGCTTTGGCATCGCCATCTAGCCCACGTCAATATGAGATCTTTGCAAAGTCTTCTTAAGGGGGACCATGTCTGTGGACTAACAAATGTTAGTTTTGCCAAAGATCGTGCTTGCAGTGCTTGCATCGAAGGAAAGCTCCATGAGAAGGCTCACCCTCCCACGACTATCATCTACTCAAAGAGGCCTTTGGAGCTCCTTCATTTGGATCTCTTTGGACCTCCATCCTTTGATAGTCTTGGGGGTAGAAAGTATTGCTTGGTGATTGTGGATGACTATTCAAGATACACTTGGGTATATTTCTTCAAGAGGAAGAGCGAGACCCAACAAACCGTCATCGACTTTGCAAATGAAGCTCAACGACAACACAATGCAAAGATCTTGACTATAAGAAGTGACAACGGCTCCGAGTTCAAGAACTACACCTTGGATGAGTTTTTGAGTGATGAGGGAATCAAGCATCAATATTCCGCACCTTATACCCCTCAACAAAATGGTGTAGCGGAGAGGAAGAACCGGACTTTGATGGATGCGGCAAGGACCATGATGGCGGAGTTCAAGTCTCCCTACAACTTTTGGGATGAAGCCATCAACACCGCGTTTCATGCATCTAATCGGCTCTACCTTCGCAAAGGCTTGAACAAGACTCCATATGAGATACTCACTGGTAACAAGCCCAACCTCAAGTACTTCCGGGTGTTCGGGTGTAAGTGTTTCATTCTCAAGAAAGGTGTTCGTTTGTCTAAATTTGAGGCTAGAGCTTATGAGGGCATATTTGTTGGTTATGCTACAAACTCTCATGCTTACCGTGTTCTCAATAAGTCCACGAGACTTATTGAGGAAACATGTAACGTGGAGTTTGATGAGAATAACGGCTCCCAAGTGGAGCAAAGTGGCACTTGTGATGTAGGTGATGAAATTCCTCCCCGAGCCATAAGAAGGACAATGTTCTACTCAAGTGGAACCTTCACCAACCCAAGAACCACATGCTTCCAAAGAACAAAGTGAGGGCCCTCAACCTCAAGAACAAGACCAAGGGCAAGGTCAATCTCAAGATGGTGTTGTAACATCAAGTGATGCCTAGGGTCAAGTTCCCTCCTCCGAGCAAGTTCAAGATCAAGAGCTTCCGCGAGATCAAGAACAAGCTCAAGACGACGCTCAAGATGATCAAGTGACCACTCCTCGTCTCACCCCCGAGGAGGATTTGGAGTGTTGTGCCGCCAAGGTTGCTTCCAAGCTCTCCACCAAGGATCATCTCATGACAAATGTGCTTGGAAACTTAAGAAAGGGGGTAAGCACTCATAGACAATTAGCAAACTATTGTGAACATCACACGTTTGTATCTTGTGTTGAACCCCAAAAGGTCTATGAGGCGCTCAAAGATCCGGATTGGCTCAATGCCATGCATGAAGAACTCAACAACTTCGAGTGCAACAAAGTGTGGATATTGGTGCCAAGGCCAATAGAGAACCACAATGTAATTGGAACCAAGTGGATATTCAAGAACAAGCAAGATGCTCATGGGATTATCATTCGCAACAAGGCTCGTTTGGTAGCACAAGGCTACTCCCAAGTCGAGGGTATCGAATACGGTGAAACCTTTGCCTCTGTTGCTCGTCTTGAATCCATTCACATGTTGATTGCATATGCTTCTCATCATAACTTTAAGTTACAACAAATGGATGTGAAGAGTGCTTTCCTTAATGGTCTGATTAATGAATTGGTATATGTCACGCAACCCACCGGGTTCGAGGATCCCTACTTTCCCGATCATGTGTATCAACTCGATAAGGCACTATATGGCCTTATACAAGCCCCACGTGCGTGGTATGACCACCTTATCGAGTTGTTACAAGACCGTGGTTTTGAAGTTGGGCTAATCGACCCCACTCTTTTTACTAAGAAGATCAAAGGGGAGTTGTTTGTGTGCCAATTATATGTTGATGATATTATCTTTGGTTCCCCTAACAAAGCTTTTAATGAGGAATTTGCCGCTCTCATGACCTCAAAGTTCGAGATGTCTTCATGGGAGAGTTGAAGTTCTTTCCCGGGTTCGAAGTGAAGCAAAGGAGAGAAGGAACCTTCATCAACCAAGCCAAATAAACGCAAGACATGCTCAAGAGATTCAAGCTAAGTGATGTCAAGCCGGCTTCCACTCCCATGCCCACCAAGTGCCAACTTGACATTGATCCCAATGGTAAAGCGGTGGATCCAAAGGTATATCGCTCCATGATTGGCTCCTTGCTTTACCTTTGTGCATCTAGACTGGATATCATGTTGAGTGTGGGAATTTGTGCACGGTTTCAAGCCGCACCTAAGGAAAGTCACTTTGTGGCAGTCAAGCGAATCTTTCGATATTTGGCTCATACCCCAAACTTTGGCTTATGGTACCCAAGAGGAGCAAACATCAAGCTTGTAGGTTATTTGGACTCGGATTGGGCGGGAGACAAAGTGGATAGGAAGTACACTTCCGGAGGGTGCCAATTTCTTGGTTGCTCTTTGGTGAGTTTGTCTTCCAAGAATCAAAGTTGTGTGTCTCTCTCGTCCACGGAAGCGGAGTATGTGGCTGCCGGTAGTTGTTGTGCACAACTTTTATGGATGAGGCAAACTTTAAAGGATTACGGTGTCACTTGTGACAAAGTGCCTCTTTGGTGTGACAATGAAAGTGCCATCAAGATTTCTCTCTACCCGGTGCAACACTTCAAGACAAAGCATATTGGGATTAGGTATCACTTCATCCGGAATCACATTAGGCAAGGGGAGATCGAGCTCAACTATGTCAACACTCATGATAACCTTGCAGATATTTTCACGAAGCCTTTGGATGAAGCAAGATTTCACGAGTTAAGGCGTGAGCTAAATATCATTGATTCGAGCAATGTGACTTGAACCCGTGCACACCCCACCACACTCAACCTGTTGTCTAGTTTAGGTGTAGGCATGGACATAGGGGGAGTGTTGTTCTCTCAATGAACTTTCCCTCCCCCCATAATGCATAAACTAACCAAACTCTTTCTCATTAGCCATTTTTGATGGTACTTGTGCTTCAAAGATGAGTGTTGGTCATGGGCCCAAGGTTAAAATCTTCGCGGCACCATACCTCTGAACTCAAACATAGGTGGCCTCGGCCACCGCCCTCTCTTGGAGAGGTGTGTGTCTTCGTTCTTTTTGTCAGTTTTGTGTGTGTGTGTTCTCGTTTTTGTCTCGGTTTCTTCTCTTGAGCTAAGCCCCTTTTGGTCGGTCCTTTTTGCGACAGAGCGGTACTACCGCTGCATGCGCGGTACTACCGCTGACAAGCGTCAAGCGGTACTACCGCCCACCCCAGCTGTCCTATCACTGCGGGGCGGGCGATGGGGGGGGGGGGTTATGTCGGGGCAGGGGGAGTTGTTTCTCCCCCATACCCATTCGCCCCCACTCGCTCGTCTTCCTCGTCGCTCCAGCGACCTCTCGCCGCAGGAGGGGCCTGGCCGGCTGCCATTTCCATGTTGTCCCTCTCCATTTCCTCCGGTGGAGTCGATCCCCACCACGCCCTCTAGCCATGGATGCTGGTATTGCCCCTGTTCGCGTTCTCTCTTTGTCTCGTTCTTGCATCTAGTTTTTATGGGCAATAGGCATTGTTCTTCTCATCTTTTGGCTAAGGCGAGGCTTGAGTAGGATGGAGATGGCTTCTAGGCCCTATGGATTGAAGTTTGGTAGGTTTGTTTTTGAATTTGGCATCTCCGGTAGTGCCAGATCTGTCCACGGTAGTAGGGAACCGCCGTTCCCCACCTGGCGCGGTACTACCACCCTCCTCGAGCAGTACTACCGTGCAAGCGGTACTACCGCTGTTGGGTCGCGGTACTACCGCTGGATGCCCAGTTTCCATCTTTTCCTACCAAGTTTTGATCCTTTTTGTTTTGTTTGGTGGCTTATGCTCTTTTCTTTCGTGTTGTTTCTTCTACTCGTGTGTTTGGTTCCAGGTGGTGATCATCCTGAGCAGCATGCCTGCCGTGTCAACCCTGGTCGTGCCATGTCAAAGCGCTACCGCACTTCTGAGTCAGCTGGTGGTTCATCTAGTGCTCAACCGCCGCCAGCAGGTGCAACCTCAAGTGCTCCACCGCCACCTCAGCACACGAAGAGATCTACGAGTAAGCCAAAGGGAAATACTGCAACTGAGATGACTGCCAAGGAATTTTGGGCAAAGCGTCGTCGCAACCCCTATGAGGAAGACCAAGATCCCACTTTGGTCAACCGCCCGTTCTGGAACCGCTTTCAGTCCGCCATCTTTTTTGATGTGATCAAGGCAAGAAGAATCACTTTGTTGATGTCCGTTCCATCGACACCGATCCTATGGAAAAGGACCCTGAGTATTTTGGCGAAGCCCTTAAGATGTGCACTCAGTTGAACATTCTCAGAATCATGCAGTTCAACAAGGACTTTGATGCCGACATCATATGCCAATTCTATGCCACTGTCCATCTTGGAACTGATGCAGAAAGGACTTTAACTTGGATGAAAAATGGCAAGTTGCTCTCTGTCACGTGGAAGTCCTTCATGGAGTTACTTGGGGTGGAAGATCACGAGCTTGAGAATCCAGTCGGCTTCCGTCCTCACCACAATGTCACCTCCACTCACAAGCAAGCACTCTGGCCCTACTGTTCTCAGAAGGTTAACCCCAAGACAAAGAAGGTAACCTATGAGCTGTCTACCTATCTGGACATCCTTCACCATGTCTTCCGCGAGACACTTTTCCTGCGCATTGGGAATCTGGATATGGTCCACTCCTATCTTGTGGACATGCTTCTCTTCTGCCAGCATGAGAAGGAAGAAACCACTGGAGAGTCCCTGGACATTTCTCATGTTATGTGGTCTGAACTTCTGTCTGCCATTTCTGAGCACAAGTGCCCGATCTATGGTCCTTTCATCATGCTGCTCATTGAGAAGGCCTGGGCACATCACTATCCCAGGGCTGCGCTGGAAACTGGAGAGTTGATTTCTCATGATATCAAGCGTTTGAGGAAGAAGGACAACTGGGGCACCCAGGCCCCTCGATCTGATGCTCCACCTTCTGAGACTGACATGGAGTCCGAGGATGAGGCTGAGGTCGACAAGGATGAGGACTATGAGCCCTCCAGTGTGGAGCCCTCATGGGATAAAAGGATTAAGCGCAAGATGAAGAAACTTTTCTGCATGGAGTCTCATGGCCAGTACATATCTCATGTCTCTGAGAAGAAGGCCCGCAGACGTCACAAGGAGCTCCTGCGCCAGTTGGGTGCCTCTGTTAATAGCGGATCTGAGGAGAGCATTGATGTCTACTACACAACCTTCTTCTTGTAGACATTGTTGGGCCTCCAAGTGCAGAGGTTTGTAGGACAGTAGCAAATTTCCCTCAAGTGGATGACCCAAGGTTTATCAATCCGTAGGAGGCGTAGGATGAAGATGGTCTCTCTCAAACAACCCTGCAACCAAATAACAAAGAGTCTGTTGTGTCCCCAACACACCCAATACAATGGTAAATTGTATAGGTGCACTAGTTCGGCGAAGAGATGGTGATACAAGTGGTATATGGATGATAGATATAGGTTTTTGTAATTTGAAAATATAAAAACAGGAAGGTAACTCATGATAAAAGTGAGCGTAAATGGTATTGCAATGCGTTGAAACAAGGCCTAGGGTTCATACTTTCACTAGTGCAAGTCCTCTCAACAATAATAACATAATTGGATCACATAACTATCCCTCAACATGCAACAAAGAGTCATTCCAAAGTCACTAATATCGGAGAACAAACGAAGAGATTATGGTAGGGTACGAAACCACCTCAAAGTTATTCTTTCCAATCAATCCGTTGGGCTATTCCTATAAGTGTCACAAACAGCCCTAGAGTTCGTACTAGAATAACACCTTAAGACACAAATCAACCAAAACCCCAATGTCACCTAGATACTCCAATGTCACCTCAAGTATCCGTGGGTATGATTATACGATATGCATCACACAATCTCAGATTCATCTATTCAACCAACACAAAGAACTTCAAAGAGTGCCCCAAAGTTTCTACCAGAGAGTCAAGACGAAAACGTGTGCCAACCCCTATGCATAGGTTCATGGGCGGAACCCGCAAGTTGATCACCAAAACATACATCAAGTTGATCACGTGATATCCCATTGTCACCACAGATAAGCACGACAAGACATACATCAAGTGTTCTCAAATCCTTAAAGACTCAATCTGATAAGATAACTTCAAAGGGAAAACTCAATCCATTACAAGAGAGTAGAGGGGGAGAAACATCATAAGATCCAACTATAATAGCAAAGCTCGCGATACATCAAGATCGTATCACCTCAAGAACACGAGAGAGAGAGAGATCAAACACACAGCTACTAGTACATACCCTCAGCCCCGAGGGAGAACTACTCCCTCCTTGTCATGGAGAGCACCAGGATGATGAAGATGGCCACCGGAGAGGGATTGCCCCCTCCGGCAGGGTGCCCGAACGGGTCTAGATTGGTTTTCGGTGGCTACGGAGGCTTCTGGCGACGGAACTCCCGATCTATTGTGTTCCCCGATAGTTTTAGGGTATATGGATATATATAGGCGGAAGAAATACATCAGGGGAGCCACGAGGGGCCCACGAGGGAGGGGGCCGCACCCCCTACCTCGTGGCTCCCTCGTTTCTTTCCTGACGTGCACTCCAAGTCTATCAGGTTGCTTTCCTTCCAAAAATAACTTCTCCAGAAGGTTTCATTCCATTTCGACTCTGTTTGATATTCCTTTTCTTCGAAACACTGAAACAAGGGAAAAAACAGGAACTGGCACTGGGCTTTGGGTCAATAGGTTAGTCCCAGAAATAATATAAAAGTGGATAATAAAGCCCAATAATGTCCAAAACAGAAGATAATATAGCATGGAGCAATCAAAAATTATAGATACGCTGGAGACGTATCAACACCCCCAAACTTAATTCCTGCTCGTCCTCGAGTAGGTAAATGATAAAAACAGAATTTTTGATGCGGAGTGCTACTTGGCATAATTTCAATGTAAGTCTTCTTAATTGTGGTATGAATATTCAGATCCGCAAGATTCAAGATAAAAGTTCATATTGACATAAAAATAATAATACTTCAAGCATACTAACTAAGCAATTATGTCCTCTCAAAATAACATGGCCAAAGAAAGTTCATCCCTACAAAATCATATAGTTTAGTCATGCTCTATTTTCATCACACAAGAATGCTCTCATCATGCATAACCCCGATGACAAGCCAAGCAATTGTTTCATACTTTAGTAATCTCAAACTTTATAAACCTCCATGCAATACATGAGCGCGAGCCATGGATATAGCACTATGGGTGGAATAGAATATGATGATGGGAGTTATTTGGAGAAGACAAAAAGGAGAAAGTCTCACATCAACGAGGCTAATCAATGAGCTATGGAGATGCTCATCGATTGATGTTAATGCAAGGAGTAGGGATTGCCATGCAACAGATGCACTAGAGCTATAAATGTATGAAAGCTCAACAAAAGAAACTAAGTGGGTGTGCATCCAACTTGCTTGCTCACGAAGACCTAGGGCACTTGAGGAGGCCCATTGTTGGAATATACAAGCCAAGTTCTATAATGAAAACTTCCCACTAGTATATGAAAGTGGCAAAACAAAAGACTCTCTATCATGAAGATTATGGTGCTACTTTGAAGCACAAGTGTGGCAAAGGATAGTAGCATTGTCCCTTCTCTCTTTTTCTCTCATTTTTTTGGGCCTTCTCTTTTTTATGGCCTTTCTCTTTTTTTATTCCTCACTAGGGACAATGCTCTAGAAAATGATGATCATCACACTTCTATTTATTTACAACTCAATGATTACAACTCGATACTAGAACAAAGTATGACTCTATATGAATGCCTACAGCGGTGTACCGGGATTGCGATGAATCAAGTGTGACATGTATGAAAAATTATGGATGGTGGCTTTGCCACAAATACGATGTCAACTACATGATCATGCAAAGCAATATGACAATGATGAACTTGTCATGATAAACGGAATGGCGGAAAGTTGCATGGCAATATATCTTGGAATGGCTATGGAAATGCCATAATAGGTAGGTATGGTGGCTGTTTTGAGGAAGATATAAGGAGGTTTATGTGTGAAAGAGCATATCATATCACGGGGTTTGGATGCACCGGCGAAGTTTGCACCAACTCTCAATGTGAGAAAGGGCAATGCAAGGTACCGATGAGGCTAGCAATGATGGAAGGGTAAGAGTGCGTATAACCCATGGACTCAACATTAGTCATAAAGAAATCACATAATTATTGCAAAAATCTATAAGTCATCAATAACCAAGCACTACGCGCATGCTCCTAGGGGGATAGATTGGTAGGAAAAGACCATCGCTCGTCCCCGACCGCCACTCATAAGGAGGATAATCAAAGAACACCTCATGTTTCAAATTTGTTACATAACGTTTACCATACGTGCATGCTAAGGGACTTGCAAACTTCAACACAAGTATTTCTCAAATTCACAACTACTCAACTAGCACGACTTTAATATCACTACCTCCATATCTCAAAACAATCATCAAGCATCAAACTTCTCTCAGTATTCAACACACTCATAAGAAAGTTTTTACTATTCTTGGATGCCTAGCATATTAGGATTATTTAAGAAAATTACCATGCTATTTAAGACTCTCAAAATAATATAAGTTAAGCATGAGAGTTCATCTATTTCTACAAAATAAAACCACCACCGTGCTCTAAAAAGATATAAGTGAAGCACTGGAGCAAAAGACAAACTACTCGGAAAGATAAAAGTGAAGATCAATGAGTAGTCGAATGATTATGCAACTATATGAAGACTCTCTAACATTTAATATTTTCAGATCTTGGTATTTTATTCGAACAGCAAGCAAAACTAAAGAAAATAAAATGACCCTCCAAGCAAAACACATATCATGTGGTGAATAAAAATATAGCTCCAAGTAAAGTTACCGATGAACGAAGATGAAAGAGGGGATGCCTTCTGGGGCATCCCCAAGATTAGGCTTTTGGTTGTCCTTGAATATTACCTTCGGGTGCCTTGGGCATCCCAAAGCTTAGGATCTTGCCACTCCTTATTCCATAATCGATCGAATCTTTACCCAAAACTTGAAAACTTCACAACACAAAACTTAGCAGAAAACTCGTGAGCTCCGTTAGCGAAAGAAAACAAAACACCACTTCAAGGTACTGTAATGAACTCATTATTTATTTATATTTGTGTTAAACCTACTGTATTCCAACTTCTCTATGGTTTATAAACTATTTTACTAGCCATAGATTCATCAAAATAAGCAAACAACACACGAAAAACAGAATCTGTCAAAAACAGAACAGTCTGTCGTAATCTGTAACTAACGCAAACTTCTGGAACCCCAAAAATTCTAAAATAAATTTCTGGACCTGAGGAATTTATCTATTAATCATCTTCAAAAAGAATTAACTAAATATCACTCTCCAATAAAAAATGGCAACTAATCTCGTGAGTGCTAAAGTTTCTGTTTTTTACAGCAAGATCAACAGGACTTTCCCCAAGTCTTCCTAATGGTTCTACTTGGCACACACACTAATTAAAACATAAAAATCAATCATAACAGAGGCTAGATAAATTATTTATTACTAATCAGGAGCAAAAATCAAGGAACAAAAATAAAATTGGGTTGCCTCCCAACAAGCGCTATTGTTTAACGCCCCTAGCTAGGCATGATGATTTCAATGATGCTCACATAAAAGATAAGAATTGTAACATAAGTAGAGCATCATGAAGAATATTACTATCATATTTAAGCCTAACACACTTCCTATGCATAGGGATTTTGTGAGCAAACAACTTGTGGGAACAATGATCAACTAGCATCGGAAGGCAAAACAAGCATAACTTCAAAACTTTAAGCACATAGAGAGGAAACTTGATATTATTGCAATTCCTACAAGCATATATTCCTCCCTCATAATAATTTTCAGTATCATCATGAATGAATTCAACAATATAACCAGCACCAAAATAATTCTTTTCATGATCTACAAGCATAGAAAATTTACTACTCTCCACATAAGCAAGATTCTTCTCATTTGGAATAGTGGAATTATCATAAGAAACTCGAATACTATAAATTGTTTCCACATTAAAAGAGTAATGTTCAGAAAAAGGGTAATCATAATCATGACAAGTTTTAGAAATATAATCACTACTTTTTATAGCATAAGTATCATCACAATAATCATCATAAGTAGGAGGCATGCTATCATCATTATAAATTTGCATATCAAAAATCGGGAGACCAAAAATATCATCTTCATTAAACGTAGCATCCCCAAGCTTGGGACAAACATTAATTTCAGCAAATATATTCTCAAAAACATCATCTTCATCAAACATACCATCCCCAAGCTTTGGCCTTTTCATATCATAATCACTCTCATCATTAATAGTACGGATAGCACCAATAGTATAGCAATTATCATATTCTTCCAAGCAAGTGCCAAAAAGATTTTCAAGATCATAAGAAGTATCATTATCTTCCAAAATTATATTTTCATAAGGCACAATAGTAATAGGAGCAGCATTATTTGGGGGAGATATCTTTTTACCTCTCTTCCTTTTTCTTTTCTTCTTCTTCACCACATCATGTGTGGGTTCAATCCTCTTTTTGGAGCTCCTTATTAATGAGATTGGTTGAATAGGAGGCTCCTCCTCGTTACCTGATTCATCATAAGAAATAATAGGAGGGTATTGGGAAGTATCTTCCCTTTCATTAGTATTCTCTTCATCTTCTATTTGTCTTCTTTTCTTTATGTAGTTAGCAATATAAGGATTTTCAATACAATTCACCGCACAATACATATAAATTTCCTCTAGATCAAAATGAAGAACTCTATCAAGGACAAATTCTGGAATATCCTTAGTTATACATTTCATTTCTTCATAACCCAAGAGCAAACTAAGTTCATTATGATGTGCAAGGGAAATCAAGTCATCACAATTTTTGGACACGATACGATCATGAAACAATTTGCATTGGGTACTGAATGATCACGTTCATTGCAAAGTTCACAAGTACGGCTAAGAAAATTTAAATTTTCAGGACAAACTTCTAGCCTTTCTTGCAACCATTTAGTTTCTAAATGCTTATGCCTCTTGCAATATCTATCTTCCTTATTTGGTGTGTACTTGCAAACCCAATGCACTCCACAAAAATTGACATGTTTATAAGAGACATTTTCATCATAACTAGTGCAATCATCATTAGTACTATGGATATTCAAGGAGTTCATACTAACAACATTGCAATCATGCTCATCATTCAAATATTTAGTGCCAAACATTTTAATGCATTCTTCTTCTAATACTTTGGCACAATTTTCCTTTCCATCATACTCACGAAAGATATAAAAAAGATGAAGCGTATGAGACAAACTCAATTCCAATTTTTTGTAGTTTTCTTTTATAAACTAAACTAGTGCTAAAACAAGAAACAAAAAAGATTCGATTGCAAGATCTAAAGATATACCTTCAAGCACTCACCTCCTTGGCAACGGGGCCAGAAAAGAGCTTGATGTCTACTACACAACCTTCTTCTTGTAGACATTGTTAGGCCTCCAAGTGCAGAGGTTTGTAGGACAGTAGCAAATTTCCCTCAAGTGGATGACCTAAGGTTTATCAATCCGCAGGAGGCGTAGGATGATGATGGTCTCTCTCAAACAACCCTGCATCCAAATAACAAAGAGTCTGTTGTGTCCCCAACACACCCAATACAATGGTAAATTGTATAGGTGCACTAGTTCGGCGAAGAGATGGTGATACAAGTGGTATATGGATGATAGATATAGGTTTTTGTAATCTGAAAATATAAAAACAGCAAGGTAACCAATGATAAAAGTGAGCGTAAATGGTATTGCAATGCGTTGAAACAAAGCCTAGGGTTCACATTTTCACTAGTGCAAGTCCTCTCAATAATAATAACATAATTGGATCACATAACTATCCCTCAACATGCAACAAAGAGTCACTCCAAAGTCACTAATAGCGGAGAACAAACGAAGAGATTATGGTAGGGTACGAAACCACCTCAAAGTTATTCTTTCCAATCAATCCGTTGGGCTATTCCTATAAGTGTCACAAACATCCCTAGAGTTCGTACTAGAATAACACCTTAAGACACAAAATCAACCAAAAACCTAATGTCACCTAGATACTCGAATGTCACCTCAAGTGTCCGTGGGTATGATTATACGATATGCATCACACAATCTCAGATTCATCTATTCAACCAACACAAAGAACTTCAAAGAGTGCCCCAAAGTTTCTACCGAAGAGTCAAGACGAAAACGTGTGCCAACCCCTATGCATAGGTTCATGGGTGGAACCTGCAAGTTGATCACCCAAACATACATCAAGTGGATTGCTATCTCTTGAGCACTGCGTTGGTTTTCCCCGAAGAGGAAGGGATGATGCAGCGAAGTAGCGTAAGTATTTCCCTCAGTTTTGAGAACCAAGGTATCAATCCAGTAGGAGGGTACGCGCGAGTCCCTCTTACCTGCACAAAACAAATAAATCCTCGCAACCAACGCAAATAGGGGTTGTCAATCCCTATAAGGCCACTTACGAGAGTGAGATCTGATAGATATGATAAGATAATATTTTTGGTATTTTTATGATAAAGATGCAAAGTAAAATAAAGGCAAAGTAAATGCAAAAGGAAATAACTAAGTAGTAGGAGATTAATATGATGAAGATAGACACGGGGGCCATAGGTTTCACCAGTGGCTTCTCTCAAGAATATAAGTATTCTACGGTGGGTGAACAAATTACTGTTGAGCAATTGACAGAATTGAGCATAGTTATGAGAATATCTAGGTATGATCATGTATATAGGTATCACGTCCGAGACAAGTAAACCGACTCCTGCCTGCATCTACTACTATTACTCCACTCATCGACCGCTATCCAGCATGCATCTAGAGTATTAAGTTAAAAATAGAGTAATGTTGGAAATATGCCCTAGAGGCAATAATAAAAGGATTATTATTATATTTCCTTGTTCATGATAATTGTCTTTTATTCATGCTATAATTGTGTTATCCGGAAATCGTAATACATGTGTGAATACATAGACACCAACATGTCCCTAGTAAGCCTCTAGTTGACTAGCTCGTTGATCAATAGATAGTCATGGTTTCCTGACTATGGACATTGGATGTCACTGATAACGAGATCACATCATTAGGAGAATGATGTGATGGACAAGACCCAATCCTAAACATAGCACAAGATCGTATAGTTCATTTGCTAGAGTTTTTCCAATGTCAAGTATATTTTCCTTAGACCATGAGATCGTATAACTCCCGGATACCGTAGGAGTGCTTTGGGTGTACCAAACGTCACAACGTAACTGGGTGACTATAAAGGTATACTACGGGTATCTCCGAAAGTGTCTGTTGGGTTGACACGGATCAAGACTGGGATTTGTCACTCCGTATGACGGAGAGGTATCTCTGGGCCCACTCGGTAATGCATCATCATAATGAGCTCAAAGTGACCAAGTGTCTGGTCACGGGATCATGCATTACGGTACGAGTAAAGTGACTTGCTGGTAACGAGATTGAACCAGGTATTGGGATACCGACGATCGAATCTCGGGCAAGTAACATACCGATTGATAAAGGGAATTGTATACGGGGTTGCTTGAATCCTCGACATCGTGGTTCATCCGATGAGATCATCGAGGAGCATGTGGGAGCCAACATGGGTATCCAGATCCCGCTGTTGGTTATTGACCGGAGAGCCGTCTCGGTCATGTCTACATGTCTCCCGAACCCGTAGGGTCTACACACTTAAGGTTCGGTGATGCTAGGGTTGTAGAGATATGAATATGCAGTAACCCGAAAGTTGTTCGGAGTCCCAGATGAGATCCCGGACATCACGAGGAGTTCCGGAATGGTCCAGAGGTGAATAATTATATATAGGAAGTACAGTTTCGGCCATCGGGAGAGTTTCGGGGATCACCGGTATTGTACCAGGACCACCGGAAGGGTCCCGGGGGTCCACCGGGTGGGGCCACCCATCCCGAAGGGCCCCATGGGCTAAAGTGGGGAGGGGAACCAGCCCATAGTGGGCTGGTGCGCCCCCCTTGGCCCACCCCCTGCACCTAGGGTTGGAAACCCTAGGGTGGGGGGCCGCCCCACTTGCCTTGGGGGCCACTCCACCCTTGGCCGCCGCCCCCCTAGGAGATCCCATCTCCTAGGGCCGGCGCCCCCCTAGGGGAGCCTATATAAAGGGGGGAGGGAGGGGCAGCCGCACCCTTGACTCTTGGCGCCTCCCTCTCCCCTGCTACACCTCTCCCTCTCGCAGAAGAACGGCGAAGCCCTGCTGCGGTGAGTACTGCATCCACCACCACGCCGTCGTGCTACTGGATCTTCATCAACCTCTCCTTCCCCCTTGCTGGATCAAGAAGGAGGAGACGTCACGCTGACCGTACGTGTGTTGAACACGGAGGTGCCGTCCGTTCGGCGCTAGGATCTCCGGTGATTTGGATCACGTCGAGTACGACTTCCTCATCCCCGTTCTTTGAACGCTTCCGCGTGTAATCTACAAAGGTATGTAGATGCAATCCGATCACTCGTTGCTAGATGAACTCATAGATGGATCTTGGTGAAACCGTAGGAAAATTTTTGTTTTCTGCAACGTTCCCCAACAGTGGCATCATGAGCTAGGTCTATGCGTAGTTCCTTCTGCACGAGTAGAACACAATTTGTTGTGGGCGTAGATGTTGTCAACTTTCTTGCCGCTACTAGTCTTATTTTGCTTCAGCAGTATTGTGGGATGAAGCGGCCCGAACCAACCTTACACGTACGCTTACGTGAGACCGGTTCCACCGACTGACATGCACTAGTTGCATAAGGTGGCTGGCGGGTGTTTGTCTCTCCCACTTTAGTTGGAGCGGATTCGATGAAAAGGGTCCTTATGAAGGGTAAATAGAAGTTGACAAATCACGTTGTGGCTTTCACGTAGGTAAGAAAACGTTCTTGCTAGAACCCTATTGCAGCCACGTAAAACTTGCAACAACAATTAGAGGACGTCTAACTTGTTTTTGCAGCAAGTGTTTTGTGATGTGATATGGCCAAAGTTGTGATGAATGATGAATGATATATATGTGATGTATGAGATGTTCATGCTATTGTAATAGGAATCACGACTTGCATGTCGATGAGTATGACAACCGGCAGGAGCCATAGGAGTTGTCTTTATTTTTTTGTATGACCTGCGTGTCATTGAGAAACGCCATGTAAATTACTTTACTTTATTGCTAAACGTGTTAGCCTTAGTAGTAGAAGTAATAGTTGGCGAGCAACTTCATGGAGACACGATGATGGAGAACATGATGATGGAGATCATGGTGTCATGCCGGTGACAAGATATCATGGAGCCCCAAGATGGAGATCAAAGGAGCTATGTGATATTGGCCATATCATGTCACTATTATTATTTGATTGCATGTGATGTTTATCATGTTTTTGCATCTTGTTTACTTAGAACGACGGTAGTAAATAAGATGATCCCTCATAATAATTTCAAGAAAGTGTTCCCCCTAACTGTGCGCCGTTGCGACAGTTCGTTGTTTCGAAGCACCACGTGATGATCGGGTGTGATAGATTCCAACGTTCACATACAACGGGTGTAAGACAGATTTACACATGCAAACACTTAGGTAGACTTGACGAGCCTAGCATGTACAGACATGGCATCGGAACACAGAAGACCGAAAGGTCGAGCATGAGTCGTATAGAAGATACGATCAACATGAAGATGTTCACCGATGTTGACTAGTCCGTCTCACGTGATGATCGGACACGGCCTAGTTAACTCGGATCATGTTATACTTAGATGACTGGAGGGATGTCTATCTGAGTGGGAGTTCATTAAATAGATGAACTTAATTATTGTGAACTTAGTCTAAAATCTTTACAATATGTCTTGTAGATCAAATGGCCAACGTTGTCCTCAACTTCAACGCGTTCCTAGAGAAAACCAAGCTGAAAGACGATGGCAGCAACTATACAGACTGGGTCCGGAACCTGAGGATCATCCTCATAGCTGCCAAGAAAGATTATGTCCTAGAAGCACTGCTAGGTGACGCACCCGTCCCACAGAACCAAGACGTTATGAACGCTTGGCAGACACGTGCTGATGACTACTCCCTCGTTCAGTGCGGCATGCTTTACAGCTTAGAACCGGGGCTCCAAAAGCGTTTTGAGAGACACGGAGCATATGAGATGTTCGAAGAACTGAAAATGGTTTTTCAAGCTCATGCCCGGGTCGAGAGATATGAAGTCTCCGACAAGTTCTTCAGCTGTAAGATGGAGGAAAATAGTTCTGTCAGTGAGCACATACTCACTATGTCTGGATTACATAACCGATTGACTCAGCTGGGAGTTAATCTCCCGGATGACGCGGTCATTGACAGAATCCTTCAGTCGCTTCCACCGAGCTACAAGAGATTTGTGATGAACTTCAATATGCAGGGGATGGAAAAGACCATTCCTGAGGTATTTTCAATGCTGAAATCAGCAGAGGTAGAAGTCAAAAAGGAACATCAAGTGTTGATGGTCAATAAAACCACTAAGTTCAAGAAAGGCAAGGGTAAAAAGAACTTCAAGAAGGACGGCAAGGGAGTTTCCGCGCCCGGTAAGCAAGCTGCCGGGAAGAAGCCAAAGAATGGACCCAAGCCCGAGACTGAGTGCTTTTATTGCAAGGAAAGTGGTCACTGGAAGCGGAACTGCCCCAAATACTTAGCGGACAAGAAGGCCGGCAACACAAAAGGTATATGTGATATACATGTAATTGATGTGTACCTTACCAGTATTCGTAGTAGCTCCTGGGTATTTGATACCGGTGCGGTTGCTCACATTTGTAACTCAAAGCAGGAGCTGCGGAATAAGCGGAGACTGGCGAAGGACGAGGTGACGATGCGCGTCGGGAATGGTTCCAAGGTCGATGTGATCGCCGTCGGCACGCTACCTCTACATTTACCTACGGGATTAGTTTTAAACCTCAATAATTGTTATTTAGTACCAGCTTTGAGCATGAACATTGTATCAGGATCTCGTTTAATTCGAGATGGCTACTCATTTAAATCCGAGAATAATGGTTGTTCTATTTATATGAGAGATATGTTTTATGGTCATGCTCCTATGGTGAATGGTTTATTCTTAATGAATCTCGAGCGTAATGCTACACATATTCATAGTGTGAATACCAAAAGATGTAAGGTTGATAATGATAGTCCCACATACTTGTGGCACTGCCGCCTTGGTCACATAGGTGTCAAACGCATGAAGAAGCTCCATGCAGATGGACTTTTAGAGTCTTTTGATTATGAATCATTTGACACGTCCGAACCATGCCTCATGGGAAAAATGACCAAGACTCCGTTCTCAGGAACAATGGAGCGAGCAACCAGCTTATTGGAAATCATACATACTGATGTGTGCGGTCCAATGAGTCTTGAGGCTCGTGGTGGCTATCGTTATGTTCTCACCCTCACTGATGACTTGAGTAGATATGGGTATGTCTACTTAATGAAACACAAGTCTGAAACCTTTGAAAAGTTCAAGGAATTTTAGAGTGAGGTTGAGAATCAACGTGACAGAAAAATCAAGTTTTTGCGATCAGATCGTGGAGGAGAATACTTGAGTCACGAATTTGGCACACACTTAAGAAAATGTGGAATAGTTTCACAACTCATGCTGCCTGGAACACCTCAGCGTAATGGTGTGTCCGAACATCGTAATCGCACTCTATTAGATATGGTGCGATCTATGATGTCTCTTACTGATTTACCGCTATCGTTTTGGGGCTATGCTTTAGAGACTGCCGCATTCACTTTAAATAGGGCTCCACCGAAATCCGTTGAGACGACACCGTATGAATTATGGTTTGGGAAGAAACCTAAGCTGTCGTTTCTAAAAGTTTGGGGATGCGATGCTTATGTCAAGAAACTTCAACCTGAAAAGCTCGAACCCAAGTCGAAAAAAAGCGTCTTCATAGGATACCCTAAAGAAACTATTGGGTATACCTTCTACCTCAGATCCGAAGGCAAGATCTTTGTTGCCAAGAATGGATCCTTTCTAGAGAAGGAGTTTCTCTCGAAAGAAGTAAGTGGGAGGAAAGTAGAACTTGATGAAGTATTACCTCTTGAACCGGAAAATGGCGCAACTCAAGAAAATGTTCCTGAGGTGCCTGTACCGACTAGAGAGGAAGTTAATGATGATGATCATGAAACTTCAGATCAAGTTTCTACTGAACTTCGGAGGTCCACAAGGACACGTTCCGCACCAGAGTGGTACGGCAACCCTGTCTTGGAAATCATGTTGTTAGACAACGGTGAACCTTCGAACTATGAAGAAACGATGGCGGGCCCAGATTCCAACAAATGGCTTGAAGCCATGCAATCCGAGATAGGATCCATGTATGAAAACAAAGTATGGACTTTGATAGACTTGCCCGATGATCGGCGACCGATAGAAAACAAATGGATCTTTAAGAAGAAGAAGATGGACGCGGATGGTAATGTTACCATCTATAAAGCTCGACTTGTCGCTAAGGGTTATTAGCAAGTTCAAGGGGTTGACTACGATGAGACTTTCTCTCCCATAGCGAAGCTGAAGTCCGTCCGAATTATGTTAGCAATTGCCGCATACTATGATTATGAGTTATGGAAAATGGACGTCAAAACGGCATTCCTTAATGGTTTCCTTAAGGAAGAATTGTATATGATGCAGCCGGAAGGTTTTGTCGATCCTAAGAATGCTGACAAGGTGTGCAAGCTCCAACGCTTGATTTATGGGCTGGTGCAAGCATCTCGGAGTTGGAACATTCGCTTTGATGAGATGATCAAAGCGTTTGGGTTTATGCAGACTTATGGAGAAGCCTGCATTTACAAGAAAGTGAGTGGGAGCTCTGTAGCATTTCTCATATTATATGTAGATGACATACTTTTGATGGGAAATGATATAGAGCTTTTGGACAGCATTAAGGCCTACTTGAATAAGAGTTTTTCAATGAAGGACCTTGGAGAAGCTGCTTATATATTAGGCATCAAGATCTATACAGATAGATCAAGACGCCTCATAGGTCTTTCACAAAGCACATACCTTGATAATATATTGAAGAAGTTCAATATGGATCAGTCTAAGAAGGGGTTCTTGCCTGTGTTGCAAGGTGTGAAATTGAGCTCAGCTCAATGTCCGACCACGGCAGAAGATATAGAAGAGATGAGTGTCATCCCCTATGCCTCAGCCATAGGTTCTATTATGTATGCCATGCTGTGTACCAGACCTGATGTAAACCTTGCCGTAAGTTTGGTAGGTAGGTACCAAAGTAATCCCGGCAAGGAACATTGGACAGCGGTCAAGAATATCCTGAAGTACCTGAAAAGGACTAAGGAAATGTTTCTCGTTTATGGAGGTGACGAAGAGCTCGTCGTAAAGGGTTACGTCGACGCCAGCTTCGACACAGATCTGGATGACTCTAGGTCACAAACCGGATACGTGTATATTTTGAATGGTGGGGCAGTAAGCTGGTGCAGTTGCAAGCAGAGCATCATGGCGGGATCTACATGTGAAGCGGAGTACATGGCAGCCTCGGAGGCAGCGCATGAAGCAATTTGGGTGAAGGAGTTCATCACCGACCTAGGAGTCATACCCAATGTGTCGGGGCCGATCAAACTCTTCTGTGACAACACTAGGGCTATTGCACTTGCCAAGGAGCCCAGGTTTCACAAGAAGACCAGGCACATCAAGCGTCGCTTCAACTCCATTCGTGAAAATGTTCAAGATGGAGACATAGATATTTGTAAAGTACATACGGACCTGAATGTAGCAGACCCGTTGACTAAACCTCTCCCTAGAGCAAAACATGATCAACACCAGAATTCCATGGGTGTTTGATTCATCACAATGTAACTAGATTATTGACTCTATTGCAAGTGGGAGACTGTTGGAAATATGTCCTAGAGGCAATAATAAAAGGATTATTATTATATTTCTTTGTTCATGATAATTGTCTTTTATTCATGCTATAGTTGTGTTATCCGGAAATCGTAATACATGTGTGAATACATAGACACCAACATGTCCCTAGTAAGCCTCTAGTTGACTAGCTCGTTGATCAACAGATAGTCATGGTTTCCTGACTATGGACATTGGATGTCATTGATAACGAGATCACATCATTAGGAGAATGATGTGATGGACAAGACCCAATCCTAAACATAGCACAAGATCGTATAGTTCATTTGCTAGAGTTTTTCCAATGTCAAGTATCTTTTCCTTAGACCATGAGATCGTGTAACTCCCGGATACCGTAGGAGTGCTTTGGGTGTACCAAACGTCACAACATAACTGGGTGACTATAAAGGTATACTATGGGTATCTCCGAAAGTGTCTGTTGGGTTGACACGGATCAAGACTGGGATTTGTCACTCCGTATGACGGAGAGGTATCTCTGGGCCCACTCGGTAATGCATCATCATAATGAGCTCAAAGTGACCAAGTGTCTGGTCACGGGATCATGCATTACGGTACGAGTAAAGTGACTTGCCGGTAACGAGATTGAACGAGGTATTGGGATATCGACGATCGAATCTCGGGCAAGTAACATACCGATTGACAAAGGGAATTGTATACGGGGTTGCTTGATTCCTCGACATCGTGGTTCATCCGATGAGATCATCGAGGAGCATGTGGGAGCCAACATGGGTATCCAGATCCCGCTGTTGGTTATTGACCGGAGAGCCGTCTCGGTCATGTCTACATGTCTCCCGAACCCGTAGGGTCTACACACTTAAGGTTCGGTGACGCTAGGGTTGTAGCGATATGAATATGCAGTAACCCGAAAGTTGTTCGGAGTCCCCGATGAGATCCCGGACGTCACGAGGAGTTCCGGAATGGTCCGGAGGTGAAGAATTATATATAGGAAGTACAGTTTCAGCCATCAGGAGAGTTTCGGGGATCACCGGTATTGTACCGGGACCACCGGAAGGGTCCCGGGGGTCCATCGGGTGGGGCCACCCATCCCGGAGGGCCCCATGGGCTAAAGTGGGGAGGGGAACCAGCCCATAGTGGGCTAGTGCGCCCCCCTTGGCCCACCCCCTGCGCCTAGGGTTGGAAACCCTAGGGTGGGGGGCCGCCCACTTGCCTTGGGGGCCACTCCACCCTTGGCCGCCCCCCTAGGAGATCCCATCTCCTAGGGCCGGCGCCCCCCTAGGGGAGCCTATATAAAGGGGGGGAGGGAGGGGCAGCCGCACCCTTGACTCTTGGCGCCTCCCTCTCCCCTGCTACACCTCTCCCTCTCGCAGAAGAACGGCGAAGCCCTGCTGCGATGACTACTGCATCCACCACCACGCCGTTGTGCTGCTGGATCTTCATCAACCTCTCCTTCCCCCTTGCTGGATCAAGAAGGAGGGGACGTCACGCTGACCGTACGTGTGTTGAACACGGAGGTGCCGTCCGTTCGGCGCTAGGATCTCCGGTGATTTGGATCACGTCGAGTACGACTTCCTCATCCTCGTTCTTTGAACGCTTCCGCGCGTGATCTACAAAGGTATGTAGATGCAATCCGATCACTCGTTGCTAGATGAACTCATAGATGGATCTTGGTGAAACCGTAGGAAATTTTTTGTTTTTTGCAACGTTCCCCAACAAGTAACGCCTTAAGCAAGATGACATGATGTAGAGGGACAGACTCATGCAATATGATGAAAACCCCATCTTGTTATCCTCGATGGCAACTATACAATACGTGCCTTGCTGCCCCTACTGTCACTGGGAAAGGACACCGCAAGATTGAACCCAAAGCTAAGCACTTCTCCCATTGCAAGAAAGATCAATCTAGTAGGCCAAACCAAACTGATAATTCTAAGAGACTTGCAAAGATAACCAATCATACATAAAAGAATTCAGCGAAGATTCAAATATTATTCATAGATAGACTTGATCATAAACCCACAATTCATCGATCTCAAGAAACACACTGCAAAAAGAAGATTACATCGAATAGTTCTCCACAAGAGAGGGGGAGAACATTGTATTGAGATCCAAAAAGAGAGAAGAAGCCATCTAGCTACTAACTATGGACCCGTAGGTCTGAGGTAAACTACTCACACTTCATTGGAGAGGCTATGGTGTTGATGTAGAAGCCCTCCGTGATCAATGCCCCCTCCGACGGAGCTCCGAAACAGGCCCCAAGATGGGATCTCGTGGATACAGAAAGTTACGGCGGTGGAATTAGGGTTTTGGCTCTATATTTGATCATTTGGGGGTACGTAGGTATATATAGGAGGAAGGAGTACGTCGATGGAGCAACAGGGGGCCCACGAGGGTGGAGGGCACGCCTGGGGGGGGGGGTAGGCGCGCCCCCTACCTCGTGGCCTCCTCTTTTCTTTCTTGATGTAGGGTCCACGTCTCCCGGATCATAATCTTCCTATAAATTACGTTCCCGAAGGTTTCATTCCGTTTGGAGTCCGTTGGATATTCCTTTTCTTCGAAACCCTAAAACAGGCAAAAAAACAACAATTTTGGGCTGGGCCTCCGGTTAATAGGTTAGTCCCAAAAATAATATAAAAGTGGATAATAAAGCCCAATAATGTCCAAAACAGTAGATAATATAGCATGGAGCAATGAAAAATTATACATATGTTGGAGACGTATCAAGCATCCCCAAGCTTAATTCCTGCTCGTCCTCGAGTAGGTAAATGATAAATATAGAATTTTTGATGCGGAGTGCTACTTGGCATAATTTTAATGTAATTCTTCTTAATTGTGGTATGAATATTCAGATCCGAAAGATTCAAGGCAAAAGTTCATATTTACATAAAAATAATAATAATAATGTCTTCTCAAAATAACATGGCCAAAGAAAGTTATCCCTACAAAATCATATAGTGTGGCTATGCTCTATCTTCACCACACAAAATACTTAAATCATGCACAACCCCGATGACAAGCCAAGCAATTGTTTCATACTTTTGACATTCTCAAAAAAATTTCAATCTTCACGCAATACATGAGCGTGAGCCATGGATATAGCACTATAGGTGGAATAGAGTGGTGGTTGTGGAGAAGACAAAAAGGGGAAGATAGTCTCACATCAACTAGGCGTATCAACGGGCTATGGAGATGCCCATCAATAGATATCAATGTGAGTGAGTAGGGATTGCCATGCAATGGATGCACTAGAGCTATAAGTATATGAAAGCTCAAAAAGAAACTAAGTGGGTGTGCATCCAACTTGCTTGCTCATGAAGACCTAGGGCATTTTGAGGAAGCCCATCATTGGAATATAGAAGCCAAGTTCTAAAATGAAAGATTCCCACTAGTATATGGAAGTGATAACATGAGAGACCCTCTACCATGAATATCATGGTGCTACTTTGAAGCACAAGTGTGGTAAAAGATTGGTTTTCGGTGGCTACGGAGGCTTCTGGCGACGGAACTCCCGATCTATTGTGTTCCCCGATAGTTTTAGGGTATATGGATATATATAGGCGGAAGAAATACATCAGGGGAGCCACGAGGGGCCCACGAGGGAGGGGGCCGCACCCCCTACCTCGTGGCTCCCTCGTTTCTTTCCTGACGTGCACTCCAAGTCTATCAGGTTGCTTTCCTTCCAAAAATAACTTCTCCAGAAGGTTTCATTCCGTTTCGACTCTGTTTGATATTCCTTTTCTTCGAAACACTGAAACAAGGGAAAAACAGGAACTGGCACTGGGCTTTGGGTCAATAGGTTAGTCCCAAAAATAATATAAAAGTGGATAATAAAGCCCAATAATGTCCAAAACAGAAGATAATATAGCATGGAGCAATCAAAAATTATAGATACGTTGGAGACGTATCAACATCCCCAAACTTAAGTCCTGCTCGTCCTCGAGTAGGTAAATGATAAAAACAGAATTTTTGATGCGGAGTGCTACTTGGCATAATTTCAATGTAAGTCTTCTTAATTGTGGTATGAATATTCAGATCCGAAAGATTCAAGATAAAAGTTCATATTCACATAAAAATAATAATACTTCAAGCATACTAACTAAGCAATTATGTCCTCTCAAAATAACATGGCCAAAGAAAGTTCATCCCTACAAAATCATATAGTTTAGTCATTCTCTATTTTCGTCACACAAGAATGCTCTCATCATGCATAACCCCGATGACAAGCCAAGCAATTGTTTCATACTTTAGTAATCTCAAACTTTATAAACCTCCACGCAATACATGAGCGCGAGCCATGGATATAGCACTATGGGTGGAATAGAATATGATGATGGGAGTTATGTGGAGAAGACAAAAAGGATAAAGTCTCACATCAACGAGGCTAATCAATGAGCTATGGAGATGCTCATCAATTGATGTTAATGCAAGGAGTAGGGATTGCCATGCAACAGATGCACTAGAGCTATAAATGTATGAAAGCTCAACAAAAGAAACTAAGTGGGTGTGCATCCAACTTGCTTGCTCACGAAGACCTAGGGCACTTGAGGAGGCCCATTGTTGGAATATACAAGCCAAGTTCTATAATGAAAACTTCCCACTAGTATATGAAAGTGGCAAAACAAAAGACTCTCTATCATGAAGATTATGGTGCTACTTTGAAGCACAAGTGTGGTAAAAGGATAGTAACATTGTCCCTTCTCTCTTTTTCTCTCATTTTTTTATTTGGGCCTTTTCTCTCTTTTTTTATGGCCTCTTTTCTTCTTCTTTTTTCGTCTGGAGTCTCATCCCGACTTGTGGGGGAATCATAGTCTCCATCATCCTTTCCTCACTGGGACAATGCTCTAATAATGATGATCATCACACTTTTATTTTTCTTACAACTCGATACTTAGAACAAAATATGACTCTATATGAATGCCTCTGGCGGTGTACCGGGATGCAATGACTCATGAGTGACATGTATAAAAGAATTATGAATGGTGGCTTTGCCACAAATACGATGTCAACTACATGATCATGCTAAGCAATATGACAATGATGAAGTGTGTCATAATAAACGGAATGGTGGAAAGTTACATGGCAATATATCTCGGAATGGCTATGAAAATGCCATAATAGGTAGGTATGGTGGCTGTTTTGAGGAAGGTATATGGTGGGTGTATGATACCGGCGAAAGGTGCGCGGTATTAAAGAGGCTAGCAAAGGTGGAAGGGTGAGAGTGCGTATAATCCATGGACTCAACATTAGTCATAAAGAACTCATATACTTATTGCAAAAATCTACAAGTTATCAAAGCAAATTATTACGTGCATGCTCCTAGGGGGATAGATTGGTAGGAAAATACCATTGCTCGTCCCCGACCGCCACTCATAAGGAAGACAATCAATAAATAAATCATGCTCCGACTTCATCACATAACAGTTCACATACGTGCATGCTACGGGAATCACAAGCTTTAACACAAGTATTTCTCAAATTCACAACTACTCAACTAGCATGACTTTAATATCACCATGTCCATATCTCAAAACAATTATCAAGTATCAAACTTATCATAGTATTCAACACACTCATAAGAGAATTTTTTTATTCTTGAATACCTAGGATATTAGGATTTTAAGCAAATTACCATGCTATTAAGACTCTCAAAATAATCTAAGTGAAGCATGAGAGATCAATAGTTTCTATAAAACAAATCCACCACCGTGCTCTAAAAGATATAAGTGAAGTACTAGAGAAAAATTATATAACTCAAAAGATATAAGTGAAGCACATAGAGTATTCTAAAAAATTCCAAATCATGTATGGCTCTCTCAAAAGGTGTGTACAGCAAGGATGATTGTGGTAAACTAACAAGCAAAGACTCAAATAATAGAAGACGCTCCAAGCAAAACACATATCATGTGGCGAATAAAAATATAGCTCCAAGTAAAGTTACCGATAGAAGTAGACGAAAGAGGGGATGCCTTCCAGGGCATCCCCAAGCTTTGGCTTTTAGGTGTCCTTAAATTATCTTGGGGGTGCCATGGGCATCCCCAAGCTTAGGCTCTTGCCACTCCTTGTTCCATAATCCATCAAATCTTTACCCAAAACTTGAAAACTTCATAGCACAAACCTTAGAGTAGAAAATCTCGTGAGCTTCGTTAGCGAAAGAAAACAAAAGACCACTTCAAGGTACTGTAATTAACTCATTCTTTATTTATATTGGTGTTATACCTACTGTATTACAACTTCTCTATGGTTTATAAACTATTTTACTAGCCATAGATTCATCAAAATAAGCAAACAACACACGAATAGTCTATAGTAATCTGTAGCTAGCGCAAGATCTGGAACCCCAAAAATTCGAAAATAAACTGATGGACGTTAGGAATTTATCTATTAATTATCTTCAAAAAGAATTAACTAAATAGCACTTTCCAAATAAAAATGACAGCAGTTCTTGTGAGCACTAAAGTTTCTGTTTTTACAGCAAGTTCAACAAGACTTTCCCCAAGTCTTCCCAACGATTCTACTTGGCACAAACACTAAATAAACACAAAAAACACAACCAAAACAGAGGCTATATAAATTATTTATTACTAAACAGGAGAAAAAAGCAAGGAATAAAAATAAAATTGGGTTGCCTCCCAACAAGCGCTATCATTTAACGCCCCTAGCTAGGCATAACAAGCAAGAATAGATCTAGGTATTGCCATCTTTGGTAGGCAATCCATAAGTGGCTCTCATAATAGATTCATAAGGTAATTTAATTTTCTTTCTAGGAAAGTGTTCCATGCCTTTCCTTAATGGAAATTGGAATCTAATATTTCCTTCCTTCATATCAATAATTGCACCAATCGTTCTAAGGAAAGGTCTACCAAGAATAATAGGACTTGAAGGATTGCAATCTATGTCAAGAACAATAAAATATATGGGCACATAATTCCTATTTGCAACAATAAGAACATCATTAATTCTTCCCATAGATTTCTTAATAGTGGAATCCGTAAGGTGCAAGTTTAGAGAGCAATCATCAAAATCACGGAAACCTAACAAATCACACAAAGTCTTTGGAATCATGGAAACACTAGCACCGAAATCACATAAAGCATAGCATTCATGATCTTTAATTTTAATTTTAATAGTTGGTTCCCACTCATCATAAAGTTTTCTAGGGATAGAAACTTCCAATTCAAGTTTTTCTTCATAAGATTGCATCAAGGCATCAACGATATGTTTAGCAAACACTTTATTTTGACTATAAGCATGAGGAGAATTTAGCACGGATTGTGTCGGTGTCAAAACCGGCGGATCTCGGGTAGGGGGTCCCGAACTGTGCGTCTAGGATCGATGGTAACAGGAGGCAGGGGACATGATGTTTACCCAGGTTCGGGCCCTCTTGATGGAGGTAATACCCTACGTCCTGCTTTATTGATATTGATGATATGAGTGTTACAAGAGTTGATCTACCACGAGATCGTAGAGGCTAAAACCCTAGAAGCTAGCCTATGGTATGATTGTTGTATATCTCTATCGACTAGCCTTGCCTCGGTTTATATAATGCACCAGAGGCCTAGGATAACAAGAGTCCTAGCCGAATACGTCGGTGGGGTGGAGTCCTTGTCTTGATCACCAAGTCTTGTGGAATCTTCCTTGTATGCGGCAGCTGTCCGAACTGGCCCATGAGTATGCGGCCATGGGGGTCCTTGGCCCAATCCAACTGATCGGGAGACGATGTGATGAGTACCCCCTAGTCCAGGACACTGTCAGTAGCCCCCTGAACCGGTCTTCAAGTTAGGGACGCTCCTCGATTCTTCCGAACTATTCTTCATCTTTGGTTGACGGTCTTGAAAACTGGTTCTACAAATCTTCTCATCTTCGATCTTGAGGATCGCCGAAATGCATTCGGCGAGTTTACACGTCGGGTATCCGAGGAGCCCCTTTAAGTTCCCGGCCTTTATCAATGCCTTGTTATTTTTATGCCACACCTCAGGTTTGAAGTTGTTCCCGGGAGGCAGTGTCCTCTTGCGTCCGAGCTCTAACGCCGGACTGCATTCGAGGTATCTTTTGCGGCCGAGCACCATTGCCGGACCGCTTCCGAGCTCCAACGCCGGAATGTATCCGAGCTCCAACGCCAGACTATGTCCAAGCTCCAACGCCAAACTGTATCCGAGCTCCAACACCGGACTATATTCGAGCTCCAACGCCGGACAGTGTCCCAGCTCCAATTGCCGGACTATATCTGAGGTGTCATATCACCTTGGTTCAAAAAAGTTGAAGGAGTTTAGTCGAGCTTAATGCCGGAAATGCCCTCTATGGAGCCAGCCACTGGCGCCCGAGCTTTATGCCGGACTGCTTCCGAGGTGGTGCACCACCCCGACTGTGGGCCGATTTTTTGTCAATATTTTTTGTTATTGCAATTTATTCTCTGCCGAGATATATGGCCAGTAGCCCTCAAGGTGTGTATCGGTCTAAAACCCGAGATGCACCTAAAGGATGACGTAAGACCGCTGATCCCAGTAGCCGCTGAGACTCCGGTTGATTTGCAAAATCGGCCTGAGGATCAAGTCCTAGCTCGGCAGAATACTTCGGGACACAAAAAGCGGCGTGCTTAGTCCTCCAGACTCAGGTTGGGTGCGGCCGACCAACCTGAGGATCAAAATCTCCTCGGCAACTGTATTGCACTTAAAATTTTCTGCATTGAACAGGCAATGCAGTAGCCCCCGAGACACTGGTCAGGTGGCAACACCAGATCAGGGGATCGATGTGCCCCTTTAATATTTGTAAATAATAAGGCCGAAGCCTAGTAGCCCCCGAGCCTTAATGCGGGAACGGGTGGCCGAATTAAGGATCGATATCCATAGTAAAATCACAAATTATGTGTAATGACTCTATGTATCCAAGTACTTGACGTCATTAATGCTTGGATCCGCATTGTATAAAACTTTGTTGACCGACCATCGGCTTCCACCTCCTCGACTAGTAGCCGAGGAATGTTTTTCCTACTTTATAAAGCCTTTATGAGGGCAAAGATTTATGACAAACAAGGCAATCTGGTCATACGGTTTTATGAACAAGGGTACGTAGAGAGATATGTTATATTATTGTTTAACACAAGAAATGTCTTCCAAAGAAAATAGTCCCGCTATCGGTTCCTTTCTTTGGGTTGTCATGCTAAGCATGATCATGCAGCCTCAGCTCTAATGTAAGAGAATAATATCGAGGATTTAGTTTGGGAGGCCAGTTAATAGCCCCCGGTAGTGTTCGGGGACAGTCGAGGTCAAGCCGTAAACACTTCGGCCATTGTTATGAATGGCCCGTCATTTAACACTGTTATCGGATTGCTGACCAGTTTACGCTTATTGTGATAGTCAGTTTTCGGCTTTCTCCACTGAGGTGCTTAACCATGTGAGCTGGAAGCACAATCGCAGTGGTTCTCCCTTTGCACACCTAGCCGAACAAAGCGGAACATAGGAGGCAAGTGCAGGAGCCGGGCAACCCAACTTTTGACCGAAGACACAATTCGAAACCAATGCATATATAGTGAGATCCGAGAATGTTTTTGCCGAATCTATAAAGGTGTCCGGCATTGCACTACGAGACTTTTGCTGAAAACACACAAATAGTTTAAAAGTGCCATAAGCTTGGAAAACCAAAAAAAACGTCAGTGAAAACTTGACCTCCGAACAAGATCAAGTGTTCGGTGCCAATCCGAAAATTGGGAAAAAATCATGCTTCTGTCGTGCATTAATATTACACATCCGATCTCAAGACTTCAAGCGGGTCAGCCTACGGCTGCAGCCTCCTATCCTGAAGGCGGAGTGCTTCTCGTTAAACCAGTTTAGCGAACTAAACTTGAGCAGTCACTAGAGAGAAAATGGGTTATCTGGCTATTGACCACACACTCACGTCGAAAAAGGAGCGATAGAAAAAGACTTTGCAACGACCAAGAAGAAAACACATTTACTATAAAATAGCTCATATAAATTTTAAGAGCCCCCAAGTGACTTAGGTAAAAGATTTTATGTATAATGATTGTATGTACCGAAGTACTTATATCATATCTTTGTTCAACCGAACTTTAAACGCGTCTTAACCGACCGTCGGCTTCTCCCTCTTCGGTCAAGGACCGAAAAGTGTTATGTACTCCACCTGTCGAGAATATCGACGGTGTTTCGGATAACCAGGCAACCGGGCCATAAGGCTGTAATAGACAAAGCGCGCTCAGGGAACTTATGCTATATTACAGACGAAGTGTAAGAAGCATCTTCGAAGAAAATAGTACCCCCACCGATACTGTTCTTTGGTGCTCATTATTACTATGAGACTTGTGCAATAGATTTTTTGTACTCATGAGTTCCGTTGTGTGCCGACCATGATTGAAAACAATAAGAGCGCTAGCTTTCGGCTTCACCCAGTCTGAGGTCAGAGCTCGGAGGACCCGGTCGTGACAATCATAGAGGTGCTCCCTTTACTCCCTGGCCGAACAATCGGGAACGTAGGGGTAAGCACAGGAGCCATGCAACCCAGCTAACAAATCGCTTAAGTCAATATGGTGCATATTGTGGCGTAATACACGAACAAGGAACAAAGCCGTACAAGTATAATCATATGCAAGAGGAAAAGCTTCATAAAGGAAGCCCCCAAATAAACGGGGTATTTGAATATGTGTGTCACAAACAAAGTTTGGATAAGGAAATTTTTTACAAGCAACTTTTTCCCAAAAAAGTATAATGCTTGGTCGAACCGAACACAAGTTAAAAATTAGAACTTTGAGCATGAAAGTGACTTAGCTGGTTAATGTGTTCGGCGTTGATGACGCGGTCCGAGCTTGATGTGGGACAAGGTTCTATCCCCCAAGTCGGTCCCCGAGGTGGCGGAGCGGAGAGCTCGACACGCCGAAGTGGTGACATAGCACGGTTAATGCAGACCGGCAGAGTGATGCCGAAGTCCCCGGATCATTTTCCTGTGCACAAAAAGTAGTGCAAACCGGAGATAATAATAATAATAACAATTAAAAAAATTGTTGCATAATAAATAATTTATGCAAAGTGAGTAATAAAAGAAATATAGCCTGGTGCCAAAGTCAATGTCGATGCAGGGCGTCGGCGTGATGCGGTAAAGGCGTGGCAAAGCCTGAATTCACAGGTCGGTCCGAGTTCCGGATACGGCGTTCGCCGGACTATGTACGGAAACTGACCGAACCACCACACGACTGTCGTTAATGCGGCCATCATTTGATAGACCTGTGTACAGATGATGGACAAAGCAGAGTAATAATTCCTTGAGAAAAATAAACCCAAACAAGCAAAAAATACTAGGATTAATAGCACCTGCTTTATTTGTTGTAGCAATCCGAAGAAAGATGATTCCTAAAATTGGGACTCGATCTGCACACCCATTGCCTGAATGGCGATAAAGCGACGGTATGGCGATGCTGGTAAAGGTTGGCTCGCCGAGGCAAAGCCCTCGGTCCAGCTAATATGACGGAGCTGGTCGGCCAGTGACGCCGAAGTCTCCGGAGTAGGTTGATGAAGAGATGGCGAAGCCCCCGGTCCAGCCAAGATGTCGAAGCCTCGATGTCAGCCGATGAGTCGAAGTAGGTCGGTGTGATGGACACCAGCTTGAAGAAGCAATAGTGCGGCCCTGCCGATGCAGGTCATGACGTGGTCGATGCCGGCTTGATGAAGTGACCGTGCGGCGATGCCGGTATGCCCGCTCCGTGTAATCCGTGGGGCGGCGATGTTGGTATGATTTATCCTTCATGGTGCCGAACTCTTGTTCGGCTTGCCGAGATGATGATCGAAGAAATTGAGCTCGGCTCAATAAAGCGGCGACGTGTTTAGCGCAGGTCGGCAGCCGTGGAGCAATACCGCCGGACTGGTTTGACACCAGCGTGATGGTGAAGATTACCTCGAAGGAGGCTTAAAATTTTATGGGTACGTATTTAAAAACAACGCACAATACCATAGAAGAAAATTCCTTAAAAAGGTTGTCCAATATCACGTTCATAAAGAAACATGAATTCGGGTCGGATCCGTATTCGTGCAGAAAACAGATTCGAAAATTGGTCCACTCATCAGAAGTTTCCCGGAGTTTGAACCGTTGGATCGAGCTGAAATTTGGAGGGGTGGTAGATATGGGATTTCCGCAATAGATGAACGGTTGGATCTTCCAAAGGACCTCCGAGCTGGGCTCTGGAGACCACGCCCTACACTCATCCAGATTCTCATCCAGATTCGTCATGGCTCCGGTATAACGTAGATTGTCGGAGATTCCTCCATCGGAACTCAACGAAATTTCCAGGGTTGTTGTAGACTCAATTCCGCATAATTCCACCAAAGGGATCGTCAAAGCGATGATCTAAGAGGTGGTGGAAGCGGATACAAGTTTGCTGTTCGGAAAAACAGCACAGTCGCCCGAGGGCAATGTTGACGTTGACCCCCCGAGCTCCATGGATGATTCCTCCATGATCTTGATAGAGATCGGAGTTGATGTTGATGAAGACCCTCGTCCAAACATGACGATCGGAGATGGAGCATGGTCCTTGGTCGAGCCAAGGTGACCAGTCGAGCCAGCGACGAAGATGCCGGCATCGCAGTTGACCTGCAGACGAGCCATCGATCCTTTTGCCGATCACACAGCGGAACTCTCAATGAAAGCACCAATGTCGGTGTCAAAACCGGTGGATCTCGGGTAGGGGGTCCCGAACTGTGCGTCTAGGATCGATGGTAATAGGAGGCAGGGGACACGATGTTTACCCAGGTTCGGGCCCTCTTGATGGAGGTAATACCCTACGTCTTGCTTTATTGATATTGATGATATGAGTGTTACAAGAGTTGATCTACCACGAGATCGTAGAGGCTAAAACCCTAGAAGCTAGCCTATGGTATGATTGTTGTATATCTCTATCGACTAGCCTTGCCTCGGTTTATATAATGCATCAGAGGCCTAGGATAACAAGAGTCCTAGCCGAATACGCCGGTGGGGTGGAGTCCTTTTCTTGATCGCCAAATCTTGTGGAATCTTCCTTGTATGCGGCAGCTGTCCGAACTGGCCCATGAGTATGCGGCCATGGGGGTCCTCGGCCCAATCCAACTGATCGGGAGACGATGTGATGAGTACCCCCTAGTCCAGGACACTGTCAGATTGCAACAAGGAAATACAATCAATCAAAGAGCAATTTTCATAGTTAAATTCCTTAAAATCCATAATAGTGGGTTTAGCAACATCTAAAGTTTTAATTTCTTCAATCCCACTTTTATCAATTTTAGCATCAAGATCAAAAAAATTTGAATTCTTGGAACGCCTTCTAGGTAAAGGTGGATCATATTCAGTCCCATCATTATAAAGATTCATATTGAAAAACAAAGATTTAATAGGGGACACATCAATAACTTCTAGATTTTCATCTTTATTTTCATAGGAACTAGAAGAACACGCTCTTATAAAGGCATCTTTCTTAGCACGCATCCTAGCGGTTCTTTCTTTGCACTCATCAATGGAAATTCTCATGGCTTTGAGAGACTCATTGACATCATGCTTAGGTGGAATAGATCTAAGTTTCAAAGAGTCAACATCAAGAGAAATTCTATCAACGTTCCTAGCCAAATCATCAATCTTAAGCAATTTTTCTTCAATCATAGCATTAAAATTCTTTTGCGAAGTAATAAATTATTTTATATTAGATTCAAAATTAGAGGGAATCTTATTATAATTTCCATAAGAATTGTTGTAGGAATTACCATAATTATTAGAGGGATTACTAGGATAAGGCCTAGGGTTGAAA
The DNA here is from genome assembly GCF_056163025.1 of Triticum urartu. Taxonomy (NCBI): domain Eukaryota; kingdom Viridiplantae; phylum Streptophyta; class Magnoliopsida; order Poales; family Poaceae; genus Triticum; species Triticum urartu. The sequence continues at coordinate 415,510,080 of NC_141877.1, read as the reverse complement.
TTTCCTCTATACACGTTGTTACCAAAATTGTTCCTACCAACAAAATTCACATCCATAGATTCATTATTATTCTCAATCAAAGTAGACAAGGGCATATCATTAGGATCAGAATAAACACTCTTATTAGCATATAATTTCATAAGTTCATCCATCTTTCCACTCAAAACATTAATTTTTCTATCGCATGCACCTTTTTATTAGTAGATCTTTCAGTATGCCATTGAAAATAATTAACCATAATATTATCTAGGAGTTTAGTAGCTTCTCCTAAAGTGATTTCCATAAAAGTGCCTCCCGTGGCCGAATCTAAAAGATTTCTAGAAGCAAAATTCAATCCGGCATAAAAATTCTGAACAATCATCCACAAATTTAAACCATGAGTAGGGCAATTACGTATCATTAATTTCATTCTCTCCCAAGCTTGTGCAACATGTTCATGATCAAGTTGCTTAAAATTCATAATATCGTTTCTAAGAGAGATGATCTTAGCGGGAGGAAAATACTTAGAGATAAAAGCATCTTTGCACTTATTCCATGAATCAATACTATTTTTAGGCAAAGACGAAAACCAAGCTTTAGCACGATCTCGAAGCGAAAAAGGAAATAGCTTCAGTTTAACAATATCATTATCCACATCTTTCTTCTTTTGCATATCACACAAATCAACGAAGCTATTTAGATGGGTAACGGCATCTTCACTAGGAAGGCCGGAAAACAGATCTTTCATGACAAGATTCAGCAAAGCAATATTAATTTCATAAGATTCAACATCGATAAGAGGAGCAATCAGAGTGCTAATAAAATCATTGTTGTTGGTATTGGTGAAGTCACATAATTTAGTATTATCTTGAGCCATCATGACAAGCAAGCAAACTAACACACAAGCAAACAAAAAGCAAGCGGGCAAAAAGAGGCAAATAGAGAAAGAGAGGGAGGATAGAGAGAGGGCAAATAAAACGGCAAGGGTGAAGTGCGAGAGAGGAAAACGAGAGGCAAATGGCAAATAATGTAATGCGGGAGATAAGGGTATGTGATGGGTACTTGGTATGTTGACTTTTGCGTAGACCTCCCCGGCAATGGCGCCAGAAATCCTTCTTGCTACCTCTTGAGCACTGCGTTGGTTTTCCCCGAAGAGGAAGGGATGATGCAGCAAAGTAGCGTAAGTATTTCCCTCAGTTTTTGAGAACCAAGGTATCAATCCAGTAGGAGGATATGCGCGAATCCCTCGTACCTGCACAAAACAAATAAATCCTCGCAACCAACGCAAATAGGGGTTGTCAATCCCTATAAGGCCACTTACGAGAGTGAGATCTGATAGATATGATAAGATAATATTTTTGGTATTTTTATGATAAAGATGCAAAGTAAAATAAAGGCAAAGTAAATGCAAAAGGAAATAACTAAGTAGTAGGAGATTAATATGATGAAGATAGACCCGGGGGCCATAGGTTTCACTAGTGGCTTCTCTCGAGAGCATAAGTATTCTACGGTGGGTGAACAAATTACTGTTGAGCAATTGACAGAATTGAGCATAGTTATGAGAATATCTAGGTATGATCATGTATATAGGCATCACGTCCGAGACAAGTAGACCGACTCCTTCCTGCATCTACTACTATTACTCCACTCATCGACCGCTATCCAGCATGCATCTAGAGTATTAAGTTAAAAACGAAGTAACGCCTTAAGCAAGATGACATGATGTAGAGGGACAGACTCATGCAATATGATGAAAACCCCATCTTGTTATCCTTGATGGCAACAATACAATACGTGCCTTGCTGCCCCTACTGTCACTGGGAAAGGACACCGCAAGATTGAACCCAAAGCTAAGAACTTCTCCCATTGAAAGAAAGATCAATCTAGTAGGCCAAACCAAACTGATAATTTGAAGAGACTTACAAAGATAACCAATCATACATAAAAGAATTCAGAGAAGATTCAAATATTATTCATAGATAGACTTGATCATAAACCCACAATTCATCGGTCTCAACAAACACACCGCAAAAAGAAGATTACATCGAATAGTTCTCCACAAGAGAGGGGGAGAACATTGTATTGAGATCCAAAAAGAGAGAAGAAGCCATCTAGCTACTAACTATGGACCCGTAGGTCTGAGGTAAACTACTCACACTTCATCGGAGAGGCTATGGTGTTGATGTAGTAGCCCTCCGTGACCGATGCCCCCTCCGGCGGAGCTCCGGAACAGGCCCCAAGATGGGATCTCGTGGATATAGAAAGTTATGGCGGTGGAATTAGGGTTTTGGCTCAGTATCTGATCGTTTGGGGGTACGTAGGTATATATAGGAGGAAGGAGTATGTCGGTGGAGCAACAGGGGGCCCATGAGGGTGGAGGGCGCGCCTGGGGGGGTGGGGGGTAGGCGCGTCCCTTACCTCATGGCCTCCTCTTTTCTTTCTTGACGTAGGGTCCAAGTCTCCCGGATCATAATCTTCCTAAAAATCACGTTCCCGAAGGTTTCATTCCGTTTGGACTCCGTTTGATATTCGTTTTCTTCGAAACCCTAAAATAGGAAAAAAATAGCAATTCTGGGCTGAGCCTCCGGTTAATAGGTTAGTCCCAAAAATAATATAAAAGTGGATAATAAAGCCCAATAATGTCCAAAACAGTAGATAATATAGCATGGAGCAATCAAAAATTATAGATACGTTGAAGACATATCATGGATCACGTGATATCCCATTGTCAGCACAGATAAGCACGACAAGACATACATCAAATGTTCTCAAATCCTTAAAGACTCAATCCGATAAGATAACTTCAAAGGGAAAACTCAATCCATTACAAGAGAGTAGAGGGGGAGAAATATCATAAGATCCAACTATAATAGCAAAGCTCGCGATACATCAAGATCGTATCACCTCAAGAACCCGAGAGAGAGAGAGAGAGATCAAACACATATCTACTGGTACATACCCGCAGCCCCGAGGGAGAACTACTCCCTCCTCGTCATGGAGAGCACCGGGATGATGAAGATGGCCACCGGAGAGGGATTTCCCCCTCCGGCAGGGTGCCGGAACGGGTCTAGATTGGTTTTCGGTGGCTACAGAGGCTTCTGGTGGCGGAACTCCCGATCTATTGTGTTCCCCGATAGTTTTAGGGTATATGGATATATATATATAGGCAGAAGAAGTATATCAGGGGAGCCACGAGGGGCCCATGAGGGTGGAGGGCGCGCCCCCCTACCTTGTGGCTCCCTCGTTTCTTTCCTGACGTGCACTCCAAGTCTATCAGGTTGCTTTCCTTCCAAAAATAACTTCTCCAGAAGGTTTCATTCCGTTTTGACTCCGTTTGATATTCCTTTTCTTCGAAACACTGAAACAAGGGAAAAACAGGAACTGGCACTGGGCTCTGGGTCAATAGGTTAGTCCCAAAAATAATATAAAAGTGGATAATAAAGCCCAATAATGTCCAAAACAGAAGATAATATAGCATGGAGCAATCAAAAATATAGATGCGTTGGATACGTATCAAGGATCACTGACAAGGAGGAGTGGGTTCAGCAGCATTGCCCATGGACCGATTCAGACGCCGAGCAGTTTCCGACCGACGACGGCGGTGTAGACGATCCCGCTGAGATGTGATGTTCGAGATCCTCAGCTTGCTATCACCTGGAGCCGTAGCAACGCTCTTTGCCCTTTTGGTGTCTCACTGCCAAAGGGGGAGAGAGTTTAGGGATTTGTTTTGTTGTCGTGTTGCAAGTGTGTCTTTGTGGTTTGTGGTGTCTTGTGTTTTCTCGTTGGTTTGCTTGGTTTGGTTTGGTGCCAGTGAGACCTAAGTTCTAGACATATGGTGTGAGACATATGCTACCTTATCTTTACCTTCATTATCTATGTCTATCTAGTATTGTGGTATCTTATGAGTTGCATTCTTATCCTGTTTTATACCCTGCTCTCTTGTATCCTATGCTTAGAATTGTTGGACTATAAAATATAGGGGGAGTGTTGATCCTAATGTGTGTGTCTTGCATTCCAAAGGCACTACTAACTAGGTGCAGCCCGTCTATATTTTGTAGTTCTAAGTATCTTTACTTTCATGTCTTACCCCTGTGGAAATCCCTGGTTGTCATCTATCCACCAAAAAAGGGGAGATTGTTAAGGCATATCTCTCTCGATGTAGTTCTGGTGATTGATGACAACATGTTTGTGGACTAACCATGTGCTTTGAGCATTTCAGAGGTTCACCCTTGGCACAAGACGATTTCTTTCCCCTCGGAGTGTTTTTCAAGATGGTGTAGCTCTTTTGTTTCTTGTTTGGTGGACTAGTTTTGTAGGAGTCACCATACTATCAAGAGGGGGTCCGCTTTGGTAAGGCTAGGGTGGAATCATCACGTACACTTCCGTTTCACACCCTCTGGGCCTTCCCGCGTCGTTGGAGGTTTGATTCCCTGCTAGATGGGTAGTCTTTGGCCCCAGCAGTAGTACCGCTTGAGGGTCCTCAGCGGCAGTACCGCAGTGGTACCGGGCCACTACCGCCTCGACTCGAGGGGGCGCATCTCGTGTCGGGTTGAGCGGCACTTGCAGCGGTAGTAGGTGCGGTAGTACCGCTCGAGAGCGGTAGTACCGCCCTACCACCGCGGCAGTACCGCACTGGGCACGGTGCCTCCTCTATCTTCAAGCCCTCCCTGGCTGGGCGGTAGTACCGCAAGGGGGAGCGGTAGTACCACTGGGTCCAGCGGTAGTACCATTGGGTCCAGCGGTAGTACCGCTGCCCCCTGCGGTAGTACAACCCTCTGCGGGGCTGTTTTGGGGGTAACGGTTAGATGGGGTCCTTTAGTATAAAAGGGGGTCCCCTTCTTCCTCGTTGACCTACCTCTTCCCCCAAAAGCTCCATTAATGCTTCAAGCTCCATTTTCACCCGATCTCTCTCCCTAGCCAATCAAACTTGTTGATTTGCTCGGGATTGGTTGAGAAGGCCCCGATCTACACTTCCACCAAGAGAACTTTGATTCCCCCACCAATCCAGTGACGCCCCAAGACCGTTGCGCCAGGTGTCTTCCAGTTATTCGCTGTTGTTGCCATGTCATTCGCTTGCGTGTTGCATCTTGTCATGTCATCATGCGCATTTGCATCATCATGTTTTTCAAAACTTGCATCCGTCCGGGTTTCCCAGTTTCATCCGTTGTCCGTTCCGAGCCCAGACACACTTGCACTCGCCGGCGGCACGACCGAAATATTATTTTATAAGTGGCCAGAAAATGTTCTTGGAATAGGATGAGAGTTGACGTGCGGTCTTGTTATAGTATATGTAGACCGCCTTCCAAGTTTCGTCGCAATCGGAGTCCGTTTGATGCCCCAACGGATAAATATAGCGGCAATAGTAGCCGGTGTTTTCGTCGGACGTTTTCGGTCCCCAAAAAACCATGCCGGACTGCATCTCTCCCCTCTCCTCTCAGCCTAACCCTCCTACAAATCCCACTTCCACTCACCTGTAGCCCACCTACTCCATCCTCGCGACCGGAGCCATCGGATCGCGAAAGGAGGGTCCGAAAACCCCCCTAAACCCCTAACCCTAGAACCTGCCCTATATAAACCTCCTCCCCTTCCATTTTGGGTAGCTACCTACCCGTCCTCCTAAATTTCCGTGCCCCAATCATCCTCCAGCCGCCTCCCACCTCCTCTCCTCAAAATCCGTGCATGCTCGCTCCCCCGCCGCCAATTGTCGCCACTCCAATCGCCGTGCCGCCACCAGAACCCACCTGAGCGCCGCTCCCCTCCAATCATGCGTCGCCACGCGTCCCCCTGCCTCCCGCGCCGCCGTGGCTCACCTAGGCCCGGGACGAGCCCGCAGAGCCCATCGGGACCCGTCCTCGTGCTCGCGTCCTCCCTGCACTCCATCACCCAGATCCTGAGCGCCGCTCCTCCCGATCCAGCCTCCACGTCGCCGGTCGGAGGACCCCACCGCCTCGACGCGTCCTCCGGTGACCGGACCTCGCCGGCGCGCCGCCATCTCTCAGGCCAGACCCGCGCCTCTCCCTTTCTTCTCCTATTTTCTTCCCCCCTCTCTCTCAATTGTTCCCTCTCTCACCAGGGACTACCGTCGGAGAGAGCTTCCTGACCCACCGACCTCACCGTCGCCGAGAAGGAGGTCCCCGGGGCTAGATCCGCCCGGATCCGCCCATGCCTTCCCGTCTCGCCTTGCCTCATCTGCGCCCCGGAGCATCGCCGTTTCGCCACCGCTGCCATGTCTCGTCTCACCTCGGCAGGAGGTCGGGGACGATCCCTCCGCGCGTGGGCCCTGTCCAGCGCCCCATGGGCCCACGGTCTCCAAGGCCCAGCTTGCCAGTCGACCCACCTGACTGGCCGCCGGCCTGCCTCGCCTACTGGGCCTCGGTCCACTAGGGTGAGCACCTAGTCCGCCTCTGTTTTGGCCCATATAGTTTTTTTAGGTTCTGCGTTTTTCCTATTTATCCAGAGATGCCAGTTGTGCAGAAAAGTCCTCCTAGTTCATGCATTTAATAATTCCTCAACCGTGCATTGGTTTAAAATAATCTATATATGTAAAATGCTTAGAATTTTGTGTAGATCAATAATATGAAACTTTCAACCATGTTTAAAATGTTTAAACTGTTGTTTGTTTAAGTTTGCTTAAATAACTTGTTAAAATGTTTTAATTCATATCTAATCAACCGTAGCTCGGTTTTAAATAAACTTTATATGTGAATGGGGTATAAAAATGCATAGTTTAACATGGTGACCTTAATTTGCATGTTTAATAACTCTAAAATTATGTTTAGGGCAGAATAGTACCAAACCTTAAAACATGCATATGGGGATTTACCGGATTTGTTGTTGGTTGTATCCGACCCCATTTAAATTGTTTAGATGGTATAGTTTTGTTATGATTAACCTCTTGCCATGCTAACCAACATTTAATATTGTTGAGTACATAAACGAGATCGAACTAAATAAGTCATGTGGTGTTTCGTCAATATGCAACTCGTTGCATATTGAGCTCCACTTAATTTGTAGTGTTGTTTGTTGCACTTTGACATGCCATGCTTCATTAAACCGGACATGCATCATACTTGGTTGTGCATCATGCCATGTTTACGTGATGGTTGTTTACTATGTTGTATGCTTCTTTCCGGGTTGCTTCTCTCGTTAGCTTCGGCTCCATTCTGGAGTTGTGAGGATCCGTACTACTACATCTGTTTGTCTTCTTCATGGACTCGTTCTTCTTCCTTGCGGGATCTCAGGCAAGATGACCATACCCTCGAAATCACTTCTATCTTTGCTTGCTAGTTGCTCGCTCTATTGCTATGCCTATGTCGCGATACCTACCACTTGCTATATCATGCCTCCCATGTTGCCATGTCAAGCCTCTAACCCACCTTGTCCTAGCAAACCGTTGTTTGGCTATGTTACCGCTTTGCTCAGCCCCTCTTATAGCGTTGTTAGTTGCAGGTGAAGATGGAGTTTGTTCCTTGTTGGAACATGGTTATTGTTGGGATATCACAATATATCTTGTTTACTTTAATGCATCTATATACTTGGTAAAGGGTGGAAGGCTCGGCCTTATGCCTGGTGTTTTGTTCCACTCTTGCCGCCCTAGTTTCTGTCATACCGGTGTTATGTTCCTTGATTTTGTGTTCCTTACGCAGTTGGGTTATAATGGGAACCCCTTGACAGTTCGCCTTGAATAAAACTCCTCCAGCAAGGCCCAACCTTGGTTTTACCATTTGCCACCTAAGCCTTTTTCCCTTGGGTTCTGCAGACTCAAGGGTCATCTTTATTTAAACCCCTGGGCCAGTGCTCCTCTGAGTGATTGTCCAAACTACAGCACCGTGCTGGGCCATCCCTTAGCAACTTGGGTTACGTCGGCTCCTGTACGCTTAGCTTATCCGGTGTGCCCTGAGAACGAGATATGTTCAGCTCCTATCGGGATTTGTTGGCACAGCGGATGGTCTTGCTGGTCCTGTTTTACCATTGTCGAAATGTCTTGTAACCGGGATTCTGAGTCTGATCGGGTCTTCCTGGGAGAAGGAATATCCTTCGTTGACCGTGAGAGCTTGTGATGGGCTAAGTTGGGACACCCCTGCAGGGTTTTGAACTTTAGAAAGTCGTGCCCGCGGTTATGGGCAGATAGGAATTTGTTAATGTTCGGTTGTAGAAAACCTGAAACTTAACTTAATTAAAATGCATCAACCGCGTGTGTAGCCATGATGGTCTCTTCTCGGCAGAGTCCGGGAAGTGAACACTGCGTTGGAGTTATGCTTGAACGTAAGTAGTTTCAGGATCACTTCTTGATCACTTCTAGTTCACGACCGTGCTTTGCCTTCTCTTCTCGCTCTCTTTTGCATAAGTTAGCCACCATATATCCTAGTGCTTGCTGCAGTTCCACCTCATTACCCCTTTCCTACCCATAAGCTTAAATAGTCTTGATCGCGAGGGTGTGAGATTGCTGAGTCCCCGTGACTCACAAATTACTTCCAAAACCAGTTGCAGGTGCCGATGATACCGTGCAGGTGACGCAGCCGAGCTCAAGGAGGAGCTCGATGAAGATCGTGTTCGTGGTGTTGTTTCGTTTCCAGTTGATCAGTAGTGGAGCCCAGTCGGGGTGATCGGGGATCTGTAGCATTAGGGGTGGTCTTCTTTTATTTTGGATCCATAGTCGGACCTTGTTTGTATCTGGATGATGTAATGCTATTTTCATTTATTGTGTGAAGTGGCGATTGTAAGCCAACTCTGTACCTCTTTCTTGTTCAGTACATGGGATGTGTAAAGATTACCCCTCTTGCGACATTGCCTACAATGCGGTTATGCCTCTAAGTCGTGCTCCGACACGTGGGAGATATAGCCGCATCGTGGGTGTTACAAGTTGGTATCAGATCCTTCCCCGACTTAGGAGCCCCCTGGTTGATCAAATCACTGGCGTTGTTGAGTCTAGAAAAATGTTTTTGATTCTTATAGGATTATATATATCGGAGAGTAGGATTCTTGTTACTCCTCAGTCCCTTCGTCGCTCTGGTTAGGTGTCCTGACGTAGAGTTTTGACTCTTCTCTTCTCAAATTTCACTAAAAAAATTTTAGGATCACGTGGGTATTTTGGAATCGTTCCGATGGTTTTGTGACGAGAACATTGTTCTTGGTGCCTCTTGACATTTAGGGGTTGTGGTAGTGTCCCGGGGAGTTGAGCTCCAAGGTGTTGTCGTCACAATTTTATCGTTGCAGTTCTGGAATACCTGAGTTTCGCCGACATCGAAAATCTCTTTTATGCAGTTGTTTGTGAGATAACCTTGACGCCACCTAGTACTGGGGCGGGAGTTCGGGAGTATTGCCATAACTCGTATAACGGATGCTTTTCGAAGGTTGAGGTAAACGATTTCCGAAGGTTTCTTGGTTATGTGTTGAAGGATGGATACAACTGGATGTAGGATTTGCTAGTTTTGGGTGAGATATTATGCTTCCCCTGTATCCCCAACACCTGATTGCATAATCAGAAAGTTTCAGGAGTTTATAAGTGGGAATTGAAGTAGCTCTTAGGATATCTTTTCGACAGATGCATGATATGAGATTGGGGTTCGACGTCTAGTGGTCCGCCTATCCACGGTTGGTTTTACAGTGGTTTCGTTGGGTCTTAAAGAGTCCTTGGCTATGCTGACTCGGGGACGCTTCGTATGTCATGTGCACTGCCTTGTACATGATGGTGATGTACGATCGAGCCCGTGTGGGCCCCACCACGAAAACTTCAGACGAAATCTCTATCATATGTTTGTTCCGGCTTATTTTGCAAGCCAATCCTTTGTTTTGTTTTCATTGTGGTATTCGAGTTGCTTCGAAGTCAAATGTTGATTCCATACCTTTTCTAAGCGCTGTTCTCATATTTCTATGTGAATACTAATCCTTCATGATAATCGAGATTGTCATGTCAATCCTTTTCAACCGGTGTGCTCCTCTTCAAGTGGATCCGATCATTGTCAACATCCGCAAGACCAACTCTAAGTATTCTCAACGGTGTTTGTTTCATTCATCCCAAATTGTTTTTGTTTTCCCACCCTCCCACCCTTGTTTCTTCAAGGACTCGGATTTCTTAATCAAGTATCCATCTTATGGATGTGAAGCCTCTCCATTCTTTTCCGTCAATGTTCTTACCCGGTGGTTCTCTTGAAGATACTAACGGAGCTTCAAGTTTATCATTCTTCATTCTTTTTCTTCTCCCGTGGATTCAAGTCTAGCTTTGTTGATCATATACATTCCTCGTTTCAAATGTCTTCTCTTGTCGGTGCACCTCTTATTCATAAACTTCTCGCTATTCATTGGTTTCGGAGTGCTGAAGATATCTCGAAGATTTGTGTTTCCACTCTGTATTCGTTCAACCTATTTCGAGGATGTTATCTCATTCAAGCCATTTAATTCAACCAGAGCAATCTATCTTTTAAATCATTCAACGGTGTTTCTCTCAAGTGGGCCCTAACCCACAGGTCTTTCCCTAGGATCTTACCTGACTCTTCTAATCTTCCCGGAGTTATTCTCAAATTCATTTCAGAGTTGACATAAGAATGAATTGTCATCATTCATATGCCTTTCTCCAAGATCTTTCAAATTATTTTCATCGTCGGTTCAACCTTTCTAATTGTCATTCCGGAGTGTCTCAACAATTCATGGTGGTGTTTCGCATCGTCATTGTCGGTGTCAAAACCGGCGGATCTCGGGTAGGGGGTCCCAAACTGTGCGTCTAGGCCGGATGGTAACAGGAGGAAAGGGACACGAAGTTTTGCCCAGGTTCGGGCCCTCTCGATGGAGGTAAAACCCTACGTCCTGCTTGATTAATATTGATGATATGGGTAGTATAAGAGTAGATATACCACGAGATCAGAGAGGCTAAACCCTAGAAGCTAGCCTATGGTATGATTGTTGTTGTCTATGTTGTCCTACGGACTAAAACCCTCCGGTTTATATAGACACCGGAGAGGGTTAGGGTTACACAAAGTCGGTTACAATGGTAGGAGATCTACATATCTGTATCGCCTAGTTTGCCTTCCACGCCAAGGAAAGTCCCTTCCGGACACGGGACGCAGTCTTCAATCTCGTATCTTCATAGTCCAGGAGTCCGGCTAAAGGTATAGTCCAGCCATCCGAACACCCCCTAATCCAGGACTCCCTCAGTAGCCCCCGAACCAGGCTTCAATGACGATGAGTCTGGCGCGCGGATTGTCTTCGGCATTGCAAGGCGGGTTCTCCCCCAAATTCCGTGTACCTGTTGAATAAAGTCCGGTTTCTTGTAGATGTTGCGCTCCTTGGCTTCTACGCCCAATAATGGCCGTTTCCCACGTGTCAAACGAATATGAAAAGTCTGAGTGTTTTTACATTCACACCCCTAGCAGCGTAAATGAGCTGCCCTTTTTAAGGGGACGAGGATTTAGATCCAAACCACATCTTCCCCCCTTCGTGATTGTTCATCAGAGCGCATCCGACAAAGGTCCATTCCACCATGGCCAGCCATCGCAACTCCTCCTTTCGCCCTTCTAGCCCTCAGCCTGGGTACTGGGAGAGATGCTCCGTCCCGCATAGCGAGCTAGTGATGCTCCAGACCAAGGGATTTCTCCCCCCGGCCTACATGATCCCGGTTCGAGCCGGTCTTGCCATCTATAACGGCGGAAAGCAAGCGTAGAGTGCCCCCAATCCCTCCAAAGGAGAGCGGGTATGCCTTGTCCCTTATTTAATAAGGGGGCTCGGGTTTCCAATCCATCCATTTCTCCGGGGGCTGCTGGAGTTCTACGGCCTCCAGCTGCACAATCTCACGCCTGCCTCCGTATTGCATATCGCGGGCTTCGTAGCCCTCTGCGGGCTGTTTTTGGGTGTCGAGGCTCATTTCGGGCTATGGAAAAGGTTATTCTGCCTTGTGCCCCACTCTAAGGAGGGGTCAATGTATCAAGTGGGCAGAGCCGAAGTGTGGCACATCGCCGGGACCGGATATCTGTCCGGAACCCCAAAGAAGGCATCCGAAGACTGGCCCTCGGAATGGTTCTATATAGAAGACGTCCCGCTGCCGGATCCTGTCCGGATCGGCCTCCCTGAATTCGACAGTGCTCCCTTAAAGAAGCGCCTAAGCTGGCGTCCACGGAGCCCTCAGAGGGAAAGTGACAGGGACATCATTTACCTGATGGACCGAATAAGATTGTTAGCCCATTCCGGACTAACCATGATCGGGGTTATGGCCGAATGCATCATGCGAGGGGTGCAGCCGCTTCAGTACAGAAGCCACCCCATGTGGGACTTCAACGGGGAGGACGACGCCACCCGCTACGGCCGTAAGGGGTCGGATTCAGCTGCCGCTCTACTAAAGATCTTGTCCACTTTGTATAAGGGAGAAGAGGAGGAATTTCTCCGCGTCAACCCACAGGGTGGATTCTCTATGCACAATCCCCCAAGCTGGGTAAGTGGTCGCATTTACTTGCCCATCCGTTTTGTATTCCCATTGTTAAATATTCAGTCTGACGACTTCAACGCAGGAACTGCGCTGGGCTGTTAAGGAAATAAGCAGCCCTCCTCCACAACCCAAGGACCCAGGACGGTCCCTCGACCCGGCCTCTCAAGAGGATCCGGACATATCTGTGGAGCTGATTGATGGAGTGTTCCATCAATTGAGCAAGGACAACGCCTTGGTGGCCATTACGGCCGATTACCCAGGGCTAATCCCGGCCTCCCAGGTAACTGAGATCGAAGTCCCAGTACCCCAAATAGGTGTCCGCCCTCTCGTGTTTTCAGTTTCCTGATTACAACTGAGCTTTGCAGGGGAGGTTTTTGAGACGGAAGGCCAAACCTGCGGTGACAAGCTAATGAGGGGCCGCAGGGCCCCGTGGGCAGAAAAGAAGTGCAGTCCGAACCAAGGCATCAGCGCAAAGGTATGGTGCGCCCCCTATCCCAGGTGTTATACCTTCGAGGCACATTGACACTCGTGCTCTCTTCAGGACAAAGAGACCTCGCCGGACTATATCCGGAGAGGCTGCCAATCGCGCCTCCACCAGCCAGGCTCCAAAGCCTGGTCCGGAGGTGGAGGCGAACGCAAGGCGCGTGCCAGACGCTCCTCCGACGGAGGATGTGGACGGGTTGTCTGCCACCAACTCTGAGGTGGAGAGTGCCATGAACCACAGGCGTCACCGGACAATTCTATGCGATGCTTGTTTCTCCAAAGGGGCGTTAGATGCCTTCATTTCGGGAGATGCGTACCTCCGTGCCGCTCAAAATGGTCTAGCCAGAGCCACGGAGAAATATGTAAAAGACATACGGGTAAGAAAATTTTGGTAATTATATATATACCAGTAGCCCCCGAGACTTGAAACAGTTAGAATAACTGATTGAAGGATCATTTGTTATGCAGGTTCTTACAGAAAAGAATTCCCTACTGTCCAAGGAGCTGGAAGAGTGCAAAGCCCAACTTGAGGCTGCACTAGCCACAGCAGGGGAGCCCAAGGATACCCCCTCTGGTAATATACACTTCGAAAGATAAGTATTTTGTGAAGCACGGCATGGGTGTGAATCTGACAAATGAAATTGCAGATGGCGCCGGATTGAATCCGGAAAGGCAACACCTCCTACGCCAGCTAAAGGCTGGTGAGAAGGTGCTGACAAAGGTGAGGCGGGAGAAGAACGATCTCCAAGATGCCAACACCAAGCTGGGCGTCAAGCTGAAAGATGTTCATGCCCAGCTGGCAGACTCCGTGAAGGAGAATCAGCGGCTTCGGCGCGGCATATTTAGTAAGTGCTTGAACGAACCTTTGAAAGAAAGTTCGGTAGGGAAGTCGACTAACGGAGCAATGTCTGTAGGTGTGCTAACAGGTCGTCCTGCAGAGGAGATGCCCGGTTCTACGGGTGACCTTCTTCCCGAGCTCTCGCAACTGATCGATCGAGTTCGGCAGGCAATTCAAGGCATCGCCCAGGCCCTGTGGCCATCCATCTCCATGCCCGAAGGTCTTGGAGAGCTTGCGGAGAAGCTAAATGGAGCACGGCGGCGCTTCCGATTGTGGAAGATATCGGCCTGCCGTCAAGGCACTAGGGTGGCCCGGGCCATGGTGAAGACGCGGTACACAAAGGCTGACCCCAACCACATGGCTGAGGTCAGTCCTGTGGGGCCCGATGGGAAGGAGATCCCTGTAAGCTTAGTATACGGCCAAGTAGAGTTGGCCGCAAAGTATTCCCAGAAGGACTGTAAATTAGACAGCCTGTTAGATGGTATTGAAGAGGAATACAATCAGTCAAAATGACTATGTAATTTAATTGACATTTATAATGCCTTCTAGCCGGATTGTAGATCATTTGTCATGGCCGACCTTTTCGCTTCAACCTCGGGACCTGACGGTCCGGAGTGTGTCCGAATTCCCATGCGGTTATATAGGAACCGGGGAATGCATGGAGACCAGGCGTAGGGGTCATTAGTGCGTGAACAGACAAGTGCCCAACTAGTTATGTTATATTACATGGTTAGTAAGAAACATCTTCCAGGGAGAATAGTTCCGTTAGGGGTTCCTTTCCCTGGGAGGCATGCCCTAAAGTGCATGTCCATGCTGCGAAAAGAAACGCAGGAAAAACATCTGGGGGCATATAGATAAATAAAATAAAAAGAGATCATCTTTAGTTCACCGACCGAATATTCCCTTAAGAACGCTAGCTTTCGGCTTCACCCAGTCTGAGGTACACGTCCGGCTGACCCGGCAGTAACAATCGCAGAGGTGCTCCCTTTACCACCTAGCCGAACAATCGGGAACGTAGGGGTAAGCACGGGAGCTAGGCAACCCGGCTTGGCCAAAACTTAAGTCATATCGATGCATATAATGGTGAATAAAAGGTACATGCGGAAGTGTGACACATGTGTTGGGCATGAAGCCCGTATAAATAAGCTTCTGTTTAAAGAAGCCCCCAGGTTTAATGAGTGCGGATAGCGCGTCACTTTATGAGCTTTTAAAGGCTATAAGAGAGAGAGAAAGAAGAAGAGGAATGTAAGATAGAAAGTATATAAAAAATGGACAGCGGAAGGAGACGAACACAGAGTCCGGCGCTAGGCATAGAATCTTCGGAGACGGGCTGCGTTCCATGGGTTCGGCTCGAGTCGGTTATTCGATGCATTTCGCAGGCGGTACACTCCACCAGTCAGGACTTGGTCAATTATGAAGGGTCCTTCCCACTTGGGCTTGAGTTTGTCCTTTTTCTTGTCCGGCAGGCGTAGAACTAATTCGCCAACGTTGTAATTTTTGGCCCGTACTTCTCTGCTTTGGTATCTTCGAGCCTGCTGTTGATAGACGTCACCGAGCCGAACGTGTGCACATCGCGGAGGTGATGTACCTTCGGTGCTAGGATCGGTTGATCGTGAAGACGAACGGCTACATCAACCGCATTGTCATAATGCTTCCCCTTACGGTCTATGAGGGTACGTATACAACACTCTTCCCTCTCGTTGCTATGCATCACTATGATCTTGCGTGTGCGTAGGAAATTTTTGAAATTACTACGTTCCCCAACAGTGGCATCCGAGCCAGGTTTATGCGTAGATGTTATATGCACGAGTAGAACACAAAGGAGTTGTGGGTGTGGGTATATACATATTGCTTGCTGTCACTAGTTGATTCTTGATTCGGCGGTATTGTTGGATGAAGCGGCCCAGACCGACATTACGCGTACGCTTACGCGATACTTGTTCTACTGACGTGCTTCGCACACAGGTGGCTGGTGGGTGTCATTTTCTCCAACTTTAGTTGAATCGGGTTCAATGAACATGGTTCTTTCTGAGGATCAAAAAGCAATCACTATACCGCATTGTGGTTTTTGATGCGTAGGTAAGAACGGTTCTTGTTCAGCCTGTAGCAGCCACGTAAAACTTGCAACAACAAAGTAGAGGATGTCTAACTTGTTTTTGCAGGGCATGTTGTGATGTGATATGGTCAAGAGATGATGCTAAATTTTATTGTATGAGATGATCATGTTTTGTAACACAGTTGTCAGCAACTGGCAGGAGCCATATGGTTGTCGCTTTATTGTATGAAAGGCAATCGCCATGTAATTGCTTTACTTTATCACTAAGCAGTAGTGATAGTCGTAGAAGCAATAGTTGGCGAGGCGACAACGATGCTTCGATGGAGATCAAGGTGTCAAGCCGGTGACGATGGTGATCATGACGGTGCCTTGAGGATGGAGATCAAAGGCACAAGATGATGATGGCCATATCATATCACTTATATTGATTGCATGTGATGTTTATCCTTTATGCATCTTATTTTGCTTAGTTCGGCGGTAGCATTATAAGATGATCTCTCACTAAATTTCAAGGTATAAGTGTTCTCCCTGAGTATGCACCATTGCTACAGTTCGTCGTGCCGAGACACCACGTGATGATCGGGTGTGATAAGCTCTACGTTCACATACAACGGGTGCAAGTCAGTTTTGCACACGCGGAATACTCGGGTTAAACTTGACGAGCCTAGCATATGCAAATATGGCCTCGGAACACCAAGACCGAAAGGTCGAGCGTGAATCATATAGTAGATATGATCAGTATAGTGATGTTCACCATTGAAAACTATTCCATCTCATGTGATGATCAAACATGGTTTAGTTCATATGGATCACGTGATCACTTAGATGATTAGAGAGATGTCTATCTAAGTGGGAGTTCTTAACTAATTTGATTAACTGAACTTTAATTTATCATGAACTTAGTACCTGATAGTATTTTGCATGTCTATGTTCTTGTAGATAGATGGCCCATGCTGTTGTTCTGTTGAATTTTAATGCGGTCCTAGAGAAAGATAAGTTGAAAGATGATGGTAGCAACTACACGGACTGGGTCCGTAACTTGAGGATTATCCTCATTGCTGCAAAGAAGAATTACGTCCTGGAAGCACCGCTAGGTGAAAAACCCGCTGCAGTATTAACGCTAGATGTTGTGAACACCTGGCAGAGCAGAGCTGATGATTACTTGATAGTTCAGTGTGCCATGCTTTACGGCTTAGAACCGGGACTTCAACGATGTTTTGAACGTCATGGAGCATATGAGATGTTCCAGGAATTGAAGTTAATATTTCATGCAAATGCTTGGATTGAGATATATGAAGTCTCAAATAAGTTCTGTAGTTGCAAGATGGAGGAGAATAGTTCTGTCAGTGAACATATACTCAGAATGTCTGGGAACCACAACCACTTGACTCAGCTGGGAGTTAATCTTACTGATGATAGTGTCATTGACAAAGTTCTTCAATCACTGCCACCAAGCTACAAGAGCTTCGTGATGAACTATAATATGCAAGGGATGGATAAGACGATTCTTGAGCTCTTCGCAATGCTAAAGGATGCGGAGGTAGAAATCAAGAAGGAGCATCAAGTGTTGATGGTCAACAAGACCACCAGTTTCAAGAAAAAGGGTAAAGGGAAGAAGGGGAACTTCAAGAAGAACAGCAAGCCAGTTGCTGCTCAAGTGAAGAAACCCAAGTCTGGGCCTAAGCCTGAGACTGAGTGCTTCTACTGCAAAGGAACTGGTCACTGGAAGCAGAACTGCCCCAAGTATTTGGTGGAGAAGAAGGATGGCAAAGTGAAAGGTATATGTGATATACATGTTATTGATGTGTACCTTACTAATGCTCGCAGTAGTGCCTGGGTATTTGATACTGGTTCAATTGCTAACATTTGCAACTCGAAACAGGGGCTATGGATTAAGCGAAGATTGGCTAAGGACGAGGTGACGATGCGCGTGGGAAATGGTTCCAAAGTCGATGTGATCGCCGTCGGCACGCTACCTCTACATCTACCTTTGGGATTAGTTTTAGACCTAAATAATTGTTATTTGGTGCCAGCGTTGAGCATGAACATTATATCTAGATCTTGTTTGATGCGAGACGGTTATTCATTTAAATCGGAGAATAATGGTTGTTCTATTTATATGAGTAATACCTTTTATGGTCATGCACCCTTGATGAGTGGTCTATTTTTACTAAATCTTGATAGTAGTGATAAACATGTTCATAGTATTGAAGCCAAAAGATGCAGAGTTGATAATGATAGTGCAACTTATTTGTGGCACTGCCGTTTAGGTCATATTGGTGTAAAGCGCATGAAGAAACTCCATCTTGATGGACTTTTGGAATCACTTGGTACTTGCGAACCATGCCTCATGGGCAAGATGACTAAAACTTCGTTCTCTGGAACAATAGAGCGAGCAATAGAGTTATTGGAAATCATACATACTGATGTATGTGGTCCAATGAACATTGAAGCTCGCGGCGGATATTGTTATTTTCTCACCTTCACAGATGATTTGAGCAGATATGGGTATATCTACTTAATGAAACAAAAGTCTGAAACATTTGAAAAGTTCAAAGAATTTCATAGTGAAGTGGAAAATCATCCTAACAAGAAAAATCAAGTTTCTACGATCTGATCGTGGAGGTGAATATTTGAGTTATGAGTTTGGACTTCATTTGAAACAATGCAGAATAGTTTCGCAACTCACGCCACCAGGAACACCACAACGTAATGGTGTGTCCGAATGTCGTAACCGCACTTTATTAGATATGGTACGATCTATGATGTCTCTCACTGATTTACCGCTATCGTTTTGGGGTTATGCTTTAGAGACGACTGCATTCACATTAAATAGGGCACCATCTAAATCCGTCGAGACGACACCTTATGAACTGTGGTTGGGCAAGAAACCCAAGGTTGCTGTTTCTTAAAGTTTGGGGTTGCGATGCTTATGTGAAAATGCTTCAACCTGATAAGCTCAAACCCAAATCGGAGAAATGTGTCTTCAAAGAATACCCAAAGGAGACTGTTGGGTACACCTTCTATCACAGATTCAAAGGCAAGATATTCGTTGCTAAGAATGGATCCTTTCTAGAGAAGGAGTTTCTCTCGAAAGAAGTGAGTGGGAGGAAAGTATAACTTGACGACGTAATTGTACCTTCTCCCTTATTGGAAAGTAGTTCATCACTGAAATCAGTTCCAGTGATTCCTACACCAGTAAGTGAGGAAGCTAATAATGATGATCATGAAACTTCTGATCAAGTTACTACCGAACCTCGTAGGTCAACCAGAGTAAGATCCGCACCAGAGTGGTACGGTAATCCTGTTTTGGAAGTCATGTTACTTGACCATGATGAACCTACGAACTATGAGGAAGCGATGATGATCCTAGATTCCGCAAAATGGCTTGAGGCCATGAAATCTGAGATGGGATCCATGTATGAGAACAAAGTATGGACTTTGGTTTACTTACCTGATGATCGGTAGGCCATACAGAATAAATGGATCTTCAAGAAGAAGACTGACGCTGATGGTAATATTACTATCTACAAAGTTCGACTTGTTGCAAAAGGTTTTCGACAAGTTCAAGGAGTTGACTACGATGAGACCTTCTCACCCGTAGCAATGCTTAAGTCCGTCCGAATCAGGTTAGCCATTGCCACATTTTATGATTATGAAATTTGGCAAATGGATGTCAAAACTACATTCCTTAATGGATATCTTAAAGAAGAGTTGTATATGATACAATGAGAAGGTTTTGTCGGTCCAAAAGGTGCTAACAAAGTGTGAAAGCTCCAGTGATCCATTTATGGACTGGTGCAAGCCTCTCGGAGTTGGAATATACGCTTTGATAGTGTGATCAAAGCATATGGTTTTATACAGACTTTTGGAGAAGCCTGTATTTACAAAAAAGTTAGTGGGAGCTCCGTAGCATTTCTGATATTATATGTAGATGACATATTGTTGATCGGAAATGACATTGAATTTCTGAATAGCATAAAAGGATACTTGAATAAGAATTTTTCAATGAAAGACCTCGGTGAAGCTGCTTATGTATTGGGCATCAAGATCTATAGAGATAGATCAAGACGCTTAATTGGACTTTCACAAAGCACATACCTTGATGAAGTTTTGAAGAAGTTCAAAATGGATCAAGCAAAGAAAGGGTTCTTGCCTGTATTATGATACGTCTCCAACGTATCTATAATTTTTGATTGTTCCATGCTATATTATATCCTGTTTTGGACATTATTGGGCTTTATTATACACTTTTATATTATTTTTGGGACTAACCTATTAACCGGAGGCCCAGCCCAGAATTGCTGTTTTTTGCCTATTTCAGGTTTCGCAGAAAAAGAATATAAAACAGAGTCCAAACGGAATGAAACCTTCGGAAATGTGATTTTCGGAACGAACATGATCCATAGGACTTGGACCCTACGTCAAGAAAGCAACCAGGAAGGCACGAGGTAGGGGGGCGCGCCTACCCCCCCCCCCCCCCAGGCGCGCCCTCCACCCTCGTGGGGCCCATGTTGCTCCACCGACGTACTCCTTCCTCCTATATATACCTACGTACCCCCAAACTACCAGATACGGAGCCAAAACCCTAATTCCACTGCCGTAACTTTCTGTATCCGTGAGATCCCATCTTGGGGCCTTTTCCGGAGCTCCGCCGGAGGGGGCATCGATCACGGAGGGCTTCTACATCAACACCATAGCCTCTCCGATGAAGTGTGAGTAGTTTACTTCAGACCTTCGGGTCCATAGTTATTAGCTAGATGGCTTCTTCTCTCTTTTTGGATCTCAATACAAAGTTCTCCCCCTCTCTTGTGGAGATCTATTCAATGTAATCTTCTTTTGCGGTGTGTTTGTTGAGACCGATGAATTGTGGGTTTATGATCAAGTTTATCTATGAACAATATTTGAATCTTCTCTGAATTCTTTTATGTATGATTGGTTATCTTTGCAAGTCTCTTCGAATTATCAGTTTGGTTTGGCCTACTAGATTGATCTTTCTTGCAATGGGAGAAGTGCTTAACTTTGGGTTCAATCTTGCGGTGTCCTTTCCCAGTGATAGTAGGGGCAGCAAGGCACGTATTGTATTGTTGCCATCGAGGATAACAAGATGGGGTTTATTTCATATTGCATGAGTTTATCCCTCTACATCATGTCATCTTTCTTAAAGCGTTACTCTGTTCTTTGAACTTAATACTCTAGATGAATGCTGGATAGCGGTCGATGTGTGGAGTAATAGTAGTAGATGCAGGCAGGAGTCGGTCTACTTGTCTCGGACGTGATGCCTATATACATGATCATACCTAGATATTCTCATAGCTATGCTCAATTCTGTCAATTGCTCAACAGTAATTTGCTTACCCATCGTAATACTTATGCTCTCGAGAGAAGCCACTAGTGAAACCTATGGCCCCCGGGTCTATTTTCCATCATATCAATCTTCCGTCAACAAGCTATTTCTTTTTCCGTTTATTTTTGCTTTCTTTACTTTGCATCTTTATCATAAAAATACCAAAAATATTATCTTATCATATCTATCAGATCTCACTTTCGTAAGTGACCGTGAAGGGATTGACAACCCCTTTATTGTGTTGGTCGCGTGGA
This sequence comes from Triticum urartu, assembly GCF_056163025.1. Taxonomy (NCBI): domain Eukaryota; kingdom Viridiplantae; phylum Streptophyta; class Magnoliopsida; order Poales; family Poaceae; genus Triticum; species Triticum urartu. Next base: position 415,488,708 of record NC_141877.1, on the reverse strand, counting down.
GTTTATTTGTTTGTGTAGGTGCGAGGGACTCGTGCGTGGCCTCCTACTGGATTGATACCTTGGTTCTCAAAAACTGAGGGAAATACTTACGCTACTTTGCTGCATCACCCTTTCCTCTTCAAGGGAAAACCAACGCAGTGCTCAAGAGGTAGTAAGAAGGATTTCTGGCGCCGTTGCCGGGGAGTCTACGCAAAAGTCAACATACCAAGTACCCATCACAAACCCTTATCTCCCGCATTACATTATTTGCCATTTGCCTCTTGTTTTCCTCTCCCCCACTTCACCCTTGCCGTTTTATTCGCCCTCTCTCTCCGTCCTCCTTCTCTTTCTCTATTTGCCTCTTTTTTCCCGTCTCTTGTTTGCTTGTGTGTTGGATTGCTTGCTTGTCTCCAAGGCTTAAGATAATACCAAATTGCGTGACTTTACTAATACCAACAACAATGATTTTATTAGCACTCCGATTGCTCCTCTTACCGATGCTGAATCTTGTGAAATTAATGCTGCTTTGTTGAATCTTGTCATGAAAGATCCGTTTTCCGGCCTTCCTTGTGAAGATGCCGCTACCCATCTAAACAACTTTGTTGATTTGTGTGATATGCAAAAGAAGAAAGATGTGGACAATGATATTGTTAAATTGAAGCTATTTCCTTTTTTGCTTAGAGATCGTGCTAAAGCTTGGTTTTCGTCTTTGCCTAAAAATAGTATTGATTCGTGGAATAAGTGCAAAGATGCTTTTATCTCTAAGTATTTTCCTCCCGCTAAGATCATCTCTCTTAGAAACGATATCATGAATTTTAAGCAACTTGATCATGAACATGTTGCACAATCTTGGGAGAGGATGAAATTAATGATACGTAATTGCCCTACACATGGTTTGAATTTATGGATGATTATACAAAAATTTTATGTCGGATTGAATTTTGCTTCTAGAAATCTTTTAGATTCGGCCGCGGGAGGCACTTTTATGGAAATCACTTTAGGAGAAGCTACTAAACTCCTAGATAATATTATGGTTAATTATTCTCAATGGCACATTGAAAGATCAACTAATAAGAAAGTGCATGCGATAGAAGAAATTAATGGTTTGAGTGGAAAGATGGATGAACTTATGAAATTATTTGCTAATAAAAGTGTTTCTTCTGATCCTAATGATATGCCTTTGTCTACTTTAATTGAGAATAATAATGAATCTATGGATGTTTATTTTGTTGGTAGGAATAATTTTGGTAACAACGCGTATAGAGGAAACTTTCATTCTAGGCCGTATCCTAGTAATTCCTCTAATAATTATGGTAATTCCTACAACAATTCTTATGGAAATTTTAATAAGATACCCTCTGATTTGAATCTAATATTAAAGAATTTATTACTTCGCAAAAGAATTTCAATGCTTTGATCGAAGAAAAATTGCTTAAGATTGATGAGTTGGCTAGGAATGTTGATAGAATTTCTATTGGTATTGATTCTTTGAAACTTGGATCTATTCCACCTAAGCATGATATCAATGAGTCTCTCAAAGCCATGAGAATTTCCATTGCTGAGTGCAAAGAAAGAACCGCTAGGATGCGTGCTAAGAAAGATTGCTTTATAAAAGCGTGTTCTTCTAGTTTCCATGATAATAAAGATGAAGATCTAAAAGTTATTGATGTGTCCCCTATTAAATCTTTGTTTTGCAATATGAATCTTGATAATGATGGGACTGAATATGATCCAGCTTAACCTAGAAGGCGTTCCAAAAATTCGGAGTCTTTAGATCTTGATGCTAAAATTGTTAAAAGTGGGATTGAAGAGGTAAAAACTTTAAATATCAATGAACCTACTATTTTGGATTTCAAGGAATTTAATTATGATAATTGCTCTTTGATAGATTGTATTTACTTGTTGCAATCCATGCTAAATTCTCCACATGCTTGTAGTCAAAATAAAGCCTTTACCAAACATATCGTTGATGCTTTGATGCAATCTTATGAAGAAAAACTTGAGTTGGAATTTTATATCCCTAGAAAACTTTATGATGAGTGGGAACCTACTATTAAAATTAAAATTAAAGATCATGAATGCTATGCTTTGTGTGATTTGGGTGCTAGTGTTTCCACGATTCCAAAGACTTTGTGTGATTTGCTAGGTTTCCGTGATTTTGATGATTGCTCTTTAAACTTGCACCTTGCGGATTACACCATTAAGAAACCTATGGGAAGAATTAATGATCTTATTATTGTTGCAAATAGGAATTATGTGCCCATAGATTTTATTGTTCCTGATATAGATGGCAATCCTTCATGTCCTATTATTCTTGGTAGACCTTTCCTTAGAACGATTGGTGCAATTATTGATATGAAGGAAGGGAATATTAGATTCCATTTTCTGTTAAGGAAAGGCATGGAACACTTCCATAGAAATAAAATAAAATTAAATTATGAATCTATTATGAGAGCCACTTATGGATTGTCTACCAAAGATGGCAATACCTAGATCTATCTTCGCTTTTATGCCTAGCTAGGGGCGTTAAACGATAGCGCTTGTTGGGAGGAAACCCAATTTTATTTTTATTCCTTGCTTTTTGATCCTGTTTAGTAATAAATAATTTATCTAGCATCTGTTTTGGTTGTGTTTTTTGTGTTTACTTAGTGTTTGTGCCAAGTAGAACCATTGGGAAGACTTGGGGAAAGTCTTTTTAATCTTGCTGTAAAAAACAGAAACTTTAGCGCTCATGAGAATTGCTGCCATTTTTCTTTGGAAAGTGATATTTAGTTAATTATTTTTGCAGATGATTAATAGATAAATTACTCACGTCCAGAAATTTATTTTAGAATTTTTGGGGTTCCAGAACTTGCGTTAGCTACAGATTACTAAAGATTGTTCTGTTTTTGACAGATTCTGTTTTTCGCGTGTTGTTTGCTTATTTTGATGAATCTATGGCTAGTAAAATAGTTTATAAACCATAGATAAGTTGGAATACAGTAGGTTTAACACCAATATAAATAAAGAATGAGTTCATTACAGTACCTTGAAGTGGTATTTTGTTTTCTTTCGCTAACGGAGCTCACGAGATTTTCTACTTTAAGTTTTGTGTTGTGAAGTTTTCAAGCTTTGGGTGAAAGATTTGATGGATTATAGAACAAGGAGTGGAAAGAGCCTAAGCTTGGGGATGCCAATGGAACCCCCAAGATAATTTAAGGACACCTAAAAGCCGAAGCTTGGGGATGCCCTGGAAGGCATCCCCTCTTTCGTCTACTTCCATCGGTAACTTTACTTGGAGCTATATTTTTATTTACCACATGATATGTGTTTTGCTTGTAGCGTCTTGTATTATTTGAGTCTTTATTTGTTAGTTTTCCACAATAATCCTTGCTGTACACACCTTTTGAGAGAGACACACATGATTCGGAAATTTTTAGAATACTCTATGTGCTTCACTTATATCTTTTGAGTTATATAGTTTTTGCTCTAGTGCTTCACTTATATCTTTTAGGGCACGGTGGTGGATTTGTTTTATAGAAACTATTGTTCCCGCATGCTTCACTTAGATTATTTTCAGATTCCTATGAAACAGCGTGGTAATTTGCTTTAATTATGTTAGGCATTCAAGATTAATAAAAAAATTTCTTATGAGTGTGTTGAATATTATGAGAAGTATGATACTTGATAATTGTTTTGAGATATGGAGATGGTGATATTAGAGTTGTGCTAGTTGAGTAGTTGTGAATTTGAGAAATGCTTGTTTTGAAGTTTGTGATTCCCGTAGCATGCACGTATGGTGAACCGTTATGTAAAGAAGTTTGAGCATGAATTATTTATTGATTGTCTTCCTTATGAGTGGCGGTCGGGGACGAGCGATGGTCCTTTCCTACCAATCTATCCCCCTAGGAGCATGCGCGTATTACTTTGCTTCGATAACTAATAGATTTTTGCAATAAGTATATGAGTTCTTTATGACTAATGTTGAGTCCATGGATTATACGCACTCTCACCCTTCCACCATTGCTAGCCTCTCTAATACCGCGCACCTTTCGCCGGTATCATACACCCACCATATACCTTCCTCAAAACAGCCACCATACCTACCTATCATGGCATTTCCATAGCCATTCCGAGATATATTGCCATGCAACTTACCACTGTTCCGTTTACTATGACATGCTCCATCATTGCCACATTGCTTTGCATGATCATGTAGTTGACATTGTATTTGTGGCAAAGCCACCGTTCATAATTCTTTCATACATGTCACTCTTGATTCATTGCATATCCCGGTACACCGCCGGAGGCATTCACATAGAGTCATATCTTGTTCTAAGTATTGAGTTGTAATTCTTGAGTTGTAAGTAAATAAAGTGTGATGATCATCATTATTAGAGCATTGTCCCAAGTGAGGAAAGGATGATGGAGACTATGATTCCCCCACAAGTCGGGATGAGACTCCGGACGAAAAAAAGAGGCCATAAAAAAGAACAGGCCCAAATAAAAAAATAAAAAATGAGAAAAAAAGAGAGAAGGGACAATGGTACTATCCTTTTACCACACTTGTGATTCAAAGTAGCACCATGATCTTCATGATAGAGAGTCTCCTATGTTATCACTTTCATATACTAGTGGGAATTTTTCATTATAGAACTTGGCTTGTATATTCCAATGATGGGCTTCCTCAAAATGCCCTAGGTCTTCGTGAGCAAGCGAGTTGGATGCACACCCACTTAGTTCTTTTTGTTGAGATTTCATATACTTATAGCTCTAGTGCATATGTTGCATGGCAATCCCTACTCACTCAAATTGATATCTATTAATGGGCATCTCCATAGCCCGTTGATACGCCTAGTTGATATGAGACCATCTTCTCCCTTTTTGTCTTCTCCACAACCACCATTCTATTCCACATATAGTGCTATGTCCATGGCTCACGCTCATGTATTGCGTGAAGATTGAAAAAGTTTGAGAACACCAAAAGTATGAAACAATTGCTTGCCTTGTCATCGGGGTTGTGCATGATTTAAATACTTTATGTGGTTAAGATGGAGCATAGCCAGACTATATGATTTTGTAGGGATAACTTTCTTTGGCCATGTTATTTTGAAGAGACATAATTGCTTAGTTAGTATGCTTGAAGTATTATTATTTCTATGTCAATATTGAACTTTTGTCTTGAATCTTTTGGATCTGAATATTCATACCACAATTAAGAGAATTACATTGAAATTATGCCAAGTAGCATTCCACATCAAAAAATTTGTTTTTATCATTTACCTACTCGAGGACGAGCAGGAGTTAAGCTTGGGGATGCCTGATACGTCTCCAACGTATCTATAATTTTTATTGCTCCATGCTATATTATATCTTGTTTTGGACATTATTGGGCTTTATTATACACTTTTATATTATTTTTGGGACTCACCTATTAACCGGAGGCCCAACCTAGAATTGCTGTTTTTTGCCTATTTCAGAGTTTCGCAGAAAAAGAATATCAAACGGAGTCCGAACGGAAGAAACCTTTGGGAACGTGATTCTCGGAACGAACATGATCCAGAGGACTTGGACCCTACGTCAAGAAAGCAACCAGGAAGGCACGAGGTAGGGGGGCGCCTACCCCCCCCCCCCAGGCGCGCCCTCCACCCTCGTGGGGCCCACGTTGCTCCACCGACGTACTCCTTCCTCCTATATATACCTACGTACCCCCAAACTACCAGATACGGAGCCAAAACCCTAATTCCACCGCTGTAACTTACTGTATCCGTGAGATCCCATCTTGGGGCCTTTTCCGGTGCTCCGCCAGAGGGGGCATCGATCATGGAGGGCTTCTACATCAACACCATAGCCTCTCCGATGAAGTGTGAGTAGTTTACTTCAGACCTTTGGGTTCATAGTTATTAGCTAGATGGCTTCTTCTCTCTTTTTGGATCTCAATACAAAGTTCTCCCCCTCTCTTGTGGAGATCTATTCGATGTAATCTTCTTTTGCGGTATGTTTGTTGAGACCGATGAATTGTGGGTTTATGATCAAGAGTATCTATGAACAATATTTGAATCTTCCCTGAATTGTTTTATGTATGATTGGTTATCTTTGCAAGTCTCTTCGAATTATCAGTTTGGTTTGGCCTACTAGATTGATCTTTCTTGCAATGGGAGAAGTGCTTAGATTTGGGTTCAATCTTGCGGTGTCCTTTCCCAGTGACAGTAGGGGCAGCAAGGCACGTATTGTATTGTTGCCATCGAGGATAACAAGATGGGGTTTATTTCATATTGCATGAGTTCATCCCTCTACATCATGTCATCTTGCTTAAAGCGTTACTCTGTTCTTTGAACTTAATACTCTAGATACATGCTGGATAGCGGTCGATGTGTGGAGTAATAGTAGTAGATGCAGGCAGGAGTCGGTCTACTTGTCTCGGACGTGATGCCTATATACATGATCATACCTAGATATTCTCATAACTATGCTCAATTCTGTCAATTGCTCAACAGTAATTTGTTTACCCACCGTAATACTTATGCTCTTGAGAGAAGCCACTAGTGAAACCTATGGCCCCCAGGTCTATTTTCCATCATATTAATCTTTCATCAACAAGCTATTTCTTTTTCCATTTATTTTTGCTTTCTTTACTTTGCATCTTTATCATAAAAAGACCAAAAATATTATCTTATCATATCTATCAGATCTCACTTTCGTAAGTGACCGTGAAGGGATTGACAACCCCTTTATTGTGTTGGTTGCGAGGACTTTATTTGTTTGTGTAGGTGCGAGGGACTCGTGCGTGGCCTCCTACTGGATTGATACCTTGGTTCTCAAAAACTGAGGATCACTGGACAGTGGTCAAGAATATCCTAAAATACCTGAAAAAGACTAAGGATATATTTCTTGTATATGGAGGTGACAAAGGGCTCATCGTAAATGGCTACGTCAATGCAAGCTTTGACACTCATCCTGATGACTCTAAGTCACAAACCGGATACATGTTTTTATTATATGGTGGAGCTGTCAGTTGGTACAGTTCCAAGCAGAGCGTCGTGGCGGGATCTACGTGTGAAACGGAATACATGGCTGCTTCAGAATCAGCAAATGAAGGAGTCTGGATGAAGGAGTTCATATACGATCTAGGTGTCATACCTAGTGCATCGGGTCCAATGAAAATCTTTTGTGACAATACTGGTGCAATTGCCTTGGAAAAGAATCCAGATTTCACAAGAGAACCAAGCACATCAAGAGACGCTTCTATTCCATCTGCGATCAAGTCAAGGAGGGAGACATGGAGATTTGCAAGATACATACGGATCTGAATGTTGCAGACTCGTTGACTAAGCCTCTCTCACAAGGAAAACATGATCAGCACCAAGACTCCATGGGTGTTAGAATCATTACAATGTAATCTTGATTATTGGCTCTAGTGCAAGTGGGTGACTGAAGGAAATATGCCCTAGAGGCAATAATAAAGTTGTTATTTATATTTCCTTATATCATGATAAATGTTTGTTATTCATGCTAGAATTGTATTAGCCGGAAACTTAGTACATGTGTGAATACATAGACAAACAGAGTGTCACTAGTTTGCCTCTACTTGACTAGCTCGTTGAATCAATGATGGTTATGTTTCCTAACCATAGACATGAGTTGTCATTTGATTAACGGGATCACATCATTAGAGAATGATGTGATTGACTTGACCCATTCGTTAGCTTAGCACGATGATCGTTGATATCTACTACACAACCTTCTTCTTGTAGACGTTGTTGGGCCTCCAAGTGCAGAGGTTTGTAGGACAATAGCAAATTTCCCTCAAGTGGATGACCTAAGGTTTATCAATCTGTAGGAGGCGTAGGATGAAGATGGTCTCTCTCAAACAACCCTGCAACCAAGTAACAAAGAGTCTCTTGTGTCCCCAACACACCCAATACAATGGTAAATTGTATAGGTGCACTAGTTCGGCGAAGAGATGGTGATACAAGTGGTATATGGATGACAGATATAGGTTTTTGTAATATGAAAATATAAAAACAGCAAGGTAACTAATGATAAAAGTGAGCGTAAACGGTATTGTAATGCGTTGAAACAAGGCATAGGGTTCATACTTTCACTAGTGCAAGTCCTCTCAACAAAAAGTAACATAATTGGATCACATAACTATCCCTCAACATGCAACAAAGAGTCACTCCAAAGTCACTAATAGCGGAGAACAAACGAAGAGATTATGGTAGGGTACGAAACCACCTCAAAGTTATTCTTTCCAATCAATCCGTTGGGCTATTCCTATAAGTGTCACAAACAACCCTAGAGTTCGTACTAGAATAACACCTTAAGACACAAATCAACCAAAACCCTAATGTCACCTAGATACTCCAATGTCACCTCAAGTATCCGTGGGTATGATTATACGATATGCATCACACGATCTCAGATTCATCTATTCAACCAACACAAAGAACTTCAAAGAGTTCCCCAAAGTTTCTACCGGAGAGTCAAGACGAAAACGTGTGCCAACCCCTATGCATAGGTTCATGGGCGAAACCCGCATGTTGATCACCAAAACATACATCAAGTGGATCACGTGATATCCCATTGTCACCACAGATAAGCACGGCAAATCATACATCAAGTGTTCTCAAATCTTTAAAGACTCAATCTGATAAGATAACTTCAAAGGGAAAACTCAATCCATTACAAGAGACTAGAGGGGGAGAAACATCATAAGATCCACCTATAATAGCAAAGCTCGCGATATATCAAGATCGTATCACCACAAGAACACGAGAGAGAGAGATCAAACACATAGCTACTGGTACATACCCTCAGCCCCGAGGGAGAACTACTCCCTCCTCGTCATGGAGAGTACCGGGATGATGAAGATGGCCACCGGAGAGGGATTGTCCCCTCCGGCAGGGTGCCAAAACGGGTCAAGATTGGTTTTCGGTGGCTACAGAGGCTTCTGGCGGCGGAACTCCCGATCTATTGTGCTCCCCGATCGTTTTAGGGTATATGGGTATATATAGGAGGAAGAAGTGTGTCAGGGGAGCCACGAGTGGCCCACGAGGGTGGAGGGCGCGCGCCCCTACCTCGTGGCTCCCTCATTTCTTTCCTGACGTGCACTCCAAGTCTATCAGGTTGCTTTCCTTCCAAAAATAACTTCTCCAGAAGGTTTCATTCCATTTCGACTCCGTTTGATATTCCTTTTCTTCGGAACACTGAAACAAGGGGAAAACAGGAACTGGCACTGGGCTCTGGGTCAATAGGTTAGTTCCAAAAATAATATAAAAGTGGATAATAAAGCCAATAATGTACAAAACAGAATATAATATAGCATGGAGCAATAAAAAATTATAGATACGTTGGAGACGTGTCAGCATCCCCAAACTTAATTCCTGCTTGTCCTCGAGTAGGTAGATGATAAAAACAGAATTTCTGATGCGGAGTGCTACTTGGCATAATTTTAATGTAATTCTTCTTAATTGTGGTATGAATATTCAGATCCGGAAGATTCAATATAAAAGTTCATATTGACATAAAAATAATAATACTTCAAGCATACTAACTAAGCAATTATGTCCTCTCAAAATAACATGGCTAAAGAAAGTTCATCCCTACAAAATCATATAGTTTAGTCATAATCCATTTTCGTCACACAAGAATGCTCTCACCATGCACAACCCTGATGACAAGCCAAGCAATTGTTTCATACTTTAGTAATCTCAAACTTTATAAACCTTCACACAATACATGAGCGCGAGCCATGGATATAGCACTATGGGTGGAATATAATATGATGATGGGGGTTATGTGGAGAAGACAAAAAGGAGAAAGTCTCACATCAACGAGGCTAATCAATGAGCTATGGAGATGCCCATCGATTGATGTTAATGCAAGGAGTAGGGATTGCCATGCAACGGATACACTAGAGCTATAAATGTATGAAAACTCAACAAAAGAAACTAAGTGGGTGTGCATCCAACTTGCTTGCTCATGAAGACCTAGGGCACTTGAGGAGGCCCATTGTTGGAATATACAAGCCAAGTTCTATAATGAAAAATTCCCACTAGTATATGAAAGTGACAAAACAAAAGACTCTCTATCATGAAGATTATGGTGCTACTTTGAAGCACAAGTGTGGCAAAGGATAGTAGCATTGTCCCTTCTCTCTTTTTCTCTCATTTTTTTGGGCCTTCTATTTTTTTATGGCCTTTCTCTTTCTTTTTTATGGCTTTTCTCTTTTTTTATTCCTCACTTGGGAAAATGCTCTAGAAAATGATGATCATCACACTTCTATTTATTTACAACTCAATGGTTACAACTCGATACTAGAAAAAAGTATGGCTCTATATGAATGCCTCCGGCGGTGTACCGGGATTGTGATGAATCAAGTGTGACATGTATGAAAAATTATGAACGGTGGCTTTGCCACAAATACATTGTCAACTACATGATCATGCAAAGCAATATGACAATGATGAACATGTCATGATAAATGGAATGGTGGAAATTTGCATGGCAATATATCTCGGAATGGCTATGGAAATGCCATAATAGGTAGGTATGGTGGCTATTTTGAGGAAGATATATGGAGGTTTATGTGTGAAAGAGTGTATCATATCACGGGGTTTGGATGCACCGGCGAAGTTTGCACCAACTCTCAATGTGAGGAAAGGCAATGCACGGTACCGAAGAGGCTAGCAATGATGGAAGGGTAAGAGTGTGTATAATCCATGGACTCAACATTAGTCATAAAGAACTCACATACTTATTGCAAAAATCTATAGGTCATCAAAAACCAAGCACTACGTGCATGCTCCTAGGGGGATAGATTGGTAGGAAAAGACCATCGCTCGTCCCCGACCGCCACTCATAAGGAGGACAATCAAAGAACACCTCATGTTTCAAATTTGTTACATAAATTTACCATACGTGCATGCTACGGGACTTGCAAACTTCAACACAAGTATTTCTCAAATTCAAAACTAATCAACTAGCACGACTTTAATATCACTACCTCCATATCTCAAAACAATCATCAAGCATCAAACTTCTCTTAGTATTCAACACACTCATAAGAAAGTTTTTACTATTCTTGGATGCCTAGCATATTAGGATTATTTAAGCAAATTACCATGCTATTTAAGACTCTCAAAATAATATAAGTGAAGCATGAGAGTTATCTATTTCTACAAAATAAAACCACCACCGTGCTCTAAAAAGATATAAGTGAAGCACTAGAGCAAAAGACAAACTACTCTGAAAGATAAAAGTGAAGATCAATGAGTAGTCGAATGATTATGCAACTATATGAAGACTCTCTAACATTTAATAATTTCAGATCTTTGTATTTTATTCAAACAAAAAGCAAAACTAAATAAAATAAAATGACGCTCCAAGCAAAACACTTATCATGTGGTGAATAAAAATATAGCTCCAAGTAAAGTTACCGATGAACGAAGACGAAAGAGGGGATGCCTTCCGGGGCATACCCAAGCTTAGGATTTTGGTTGTCCTTGAATATTACCTTGGGGTGCCTTGGGCATCCCCAAGCTTAGGCTCTTGCCACTCCTTATTCCATAATCCATCGAATCTTTACCCAAAACTTGAAAACTTCACAACACAAAACTTAACAGAAAACTCGTGAGCTCCGTTAGCGAAAGAAAACAAAACACCACTTCAAGGTAATGTAATGAACTCATTATTTATTTATATTGGTGTTAAACCTACTGTATTCCAACTTCTCTATGGTTTATAAACTATTTTACTAGCCATAGATTCATCAAAATAAGCAAACAACACACGAAAAACAGAATCTGTCAAAAACAGAACAGTCTGTAGTAATCTGTAACTAACACAAACTTCTGGAACCCCAAAAATTCTAAAATAAATTGCTGGACCTGAGTAATTTATCTATTAATCATGTTCAAAAATAATTAACTAAATAGCACTCTCCAATAAAAATGGCAACTAATCTCGTGAGCGCTAAAGTTTCTGTTTTTTACAGCAAGATCAACAAGACTTTCCCCAAGTCTTCCCAACGGTTCTACTTGGCACAAACACTAATTAAAACATAAAAATCAATCATAACATAGGCTAGATAAACTATTTATTACTAAACAGGAGCAAAAATCAAGGAACAAAAATAAAATTTGGTTGCCTCCCAACAAGTGCTATCGTTTAACACCCCTAGCTAGGCATGATGATTTCAATGATGCTCACATAAAAGATAAGAATTGTAACATAAAGAGAGCATCATGAAGAATATGACTAGAAAATTTAAGCCTAACACACTTCCTATGCATAGGGATTTTGTGAGCAATCAACTTGTGGGAACAATAATCAACTAGCATAGGAAGGCAAAACAAGCATAACTTCGAAACTTTAAGCACATAGAGAGGAAACTTGATATTATTGCAATTCCTATAATCATATATTCCTCCCTCATAATAATTTCCAGTAGCATCATGAATGAGTTCAACAATATAACCAGCATCTAAAGCATTCTTTTCATGATCTACAAGCATAGAAAATTTACTACTCTCCACATAAGCAAGATTCTTCTCATTCGGAATAGTGGAAGTATCATAAGAAACTCGAATACTATAAATTGTTTCCACATTAAAAGAGTAATGTTCAGAAAAAAGGTAATCATAATCATGACAAGTTTTATAAATATAATCACTACTTTTTATAGCATAAGTAACATCACAATAATCATCATAAGTAGGAGGCATGCTATCATCATTATAAATTTGCATATCAAAACTTGGGAGACTAAAAATATCATCTTCATTAAACGTAGCATCCCCAAGCTTGGGACAAACATTAATTGCAGCAAATATATTCTGAAAAACATCATATTCATTAAACATAGCATCCCCATGTTGGGGAACGTAGTAATTTCAAAAATTTCCTTACGCACACGCAGGATCATGGTGATGCATAGCAACGAGAGGTGAAAGTGTTGTCTACGTACCCTCGTAGACCGTTCGCGGAAGCGTTATATCAACGCGATTGATGTAGTCGTACGTCTTCATGATCCGACCGATCCAAGTACTGAAAGCATGGCACCTCCGAGTTCTGCACACGTTCGGCTCGGTGACGTCCTCGCCTTCTCGATCCAGCAAGAGGGGTGAAGTAGTAAATGAGTTCCGGCAGCACGACGGCGTGGTGACGATGTTGGTGAAGAACAATCTTCGCAGGGCTTCACCTAAGCACTATGAAAACTATGACGGAGGATAAACTAGAGGGGACGGGGTTGCCGGCACACGGCTTGGTGTTTCTTGATGTGTCTTTGGTGCTAGCCCTGCCCCTCTATTTATATGTTGAGCCCTGGGGTCGAAACTTGGAGCAAAAGCCTCCTCAAAGTCGGTTTTGCCCGAAAGGCAAGAGTCCCACTCGGACTCCAGGACCAAATGCCACAACCCTTGGCATCTGGCCCATACGCCATGGGCCTCGGCGTCTGGCCCAGGGACATACGCCAGGGTCTCCGGCGTTTGGCCCCCTGGCCTCCGCAAAACTCCTTTTGCACCGACTTATAGCCCCATGGGCCTGACCCCTTGGCCAAACCATATCATCCAATATATGAATCTTTACCTCCGGACCATTCCAGAGCTCCTTGTCATGTCCGTGATCTCATCCGGGACTCCGAACAACATTCGTTCACCAACATACATAACTCATATAATACTATATTGTCAATGAACATTAAGCGTGCGGACCCTACGGGTTCGAGAACTATGTAGACATGACCGAGACACCTCTCTAGTCAATAAACAATAGCGGGACCTGGATGCCCATATTGGCTCCTACATATTCTACGAAGATCTTTATCGGTCAGACCGCATAACAACATACGTTGTTCCCTTTGTCATTGGTATGTTACTTGCCCGAGATTCAATCGTCGGTATCTCAATACCTAGTTCAATCTCGTTACCGGCAAGTCTCTTTACTCGTTCCGTAATACATCATCCCGCAACTAACTCATTAGTTGCAATGCTTGCAAGGCTTATAGTGATGTGCATTACCGAGTGGGCCCAGAGATACCTCTCCGACAACCGGAGTGACAAATCCTAATCTCGAAATACGCCAACCCAACAAGTACCTTCAGAGACACCTGTAGAGCACCTTTATAATCACCCAGTTACGTTGTGACGTTTGGTGGCACACAAAGTGTTCCTCTGATAAACGGGAGTTGCATAATCTCATAGTCATAGGAACATGTATAAGTCATGAAGAAAGCAATAGCAACAAACTAAACGATCAAGTGCTAAGCTAACGGAATGGGTCAAGTCAATCACATCATTCTCCTAATGATGTGATCCCATTAATCAAATGACAACTCATGTCTATGGTTAGGAAACATAACCATCTTTGATCAATGAGCTAGTCAAGTAGAGGCATACTAGTGACACTCTGTCTGTCTATGTATTCACACATGTATTAAGTTTCCGGTTAATACAATTCTAGAATGAATAATAAACATTTATCATGATATAAGGAAATAAATAATAACTTTATTATTGCCTCTAGGGCATATTTCCTTCAGTCTCCCACTTGCACTAGAGTCAATAATCTAGTTCACATCGCCATGTGATTTAATACCAATAGTTCACATCACCATGTGATTAACACCCATAGTTCACATCAACATGTGGCCAACACCCAAAGGGTTTACTAGAGTCAATAATCTAGTTCACATCACTATGTGATTAACACCCAAAGAGTACTAAGGTGTGATCATGTTTTGCTTGTGAGAGAAGTTTAGTCAATGGGTCTGCCACATTCAGATCCGTATGTATTTTACAAATTTCTATGTCAACAATGCTCTGCATGGAGCTACTCTAGCTAATTGCTCCCACTTCCAATATGTATCCAGATTGAGACTTTGAGTCATCTGGATCAGTGTCAAAACTTGCATCGACGTAACCCTTTACGACGAACCTTTTGTCACCTCCATAATCGAGAAACATATCCTTATTCCACTAAGGATAATTTTGACCAATGTCCAGTGATCTACTCCTAGATCACTATTGTACTCCCTTGCCAAACTCAGGGTAGGGTATACAATAGGTCTGGTACACAGCATGGCATACTTTATAGAACCTATGGCTGAGGCATAGGGAATGACTTTCATTCTCTCTCTATCTTCTGCCGTGGTCGGGTTTTGAGTCTTACTCAACTTCACACCTTGTAACACAGGCAAGAACTCCTTCTTTGACTGTTCCATTTTGAACTACTTCAAAATCTTGTCAAGGTATGTACTCATTGAAAAACTTATCAAGCGTCTTGATCTATCTCTATAGATCTTGATGCTCAATATGTAAGCAGCTTCACCGAGGTCTTTCTTTGAAAAACTCCTTTCAAACATTCCTTTATGCTTTGCAGAATAATTCTACATTATCTCCGATCAACAATATGTCATTCACATATACTTATCAGAAATGTTGTAGTGCTGCCACTCACTTTCTTGTAAATACAGGCTTCACCGCTAGTCTGTATAAAACTATATGCTTTGATCAACTTATCAAAGCTTATATTCCAACTCCGAGATGCTTGCACCAGTCCATAGATGGATCGCTGGAGCTTGCATATTTAGTACCTTCAGGATTGACAAAACCTTCTGGTTGCATCATATACAACTCTTCTTTAATAAATCCATTAAGGAATGCAGTTTTGTTTATCCATTTGCCAAATTTCATAAAATGCGGCAATTGCTAACATGATTCGGACAGACTTAAGCATAGATACAAGTGAGAAACTCTCATCGTAGTCAACACCTTGAACTTGTCGAAAACCTTTTTGCGACAATTCTAGCTTTGTAGATAGTAACACTACTATCAGCGTCCGTCTTCCTCTTGAAGATCTATTTAATCTCAATGGCTCGCCAATCAATGGGCAAGTCAATCAAAGTCCATACTTTGTTCTCATACATGGATCTCATCTCAGATTTCATGGCCTCAAGCCATTTCGCTAAATCTGGGCTCATCATCGCTTCCTCATAGTTTGTAGGTTCCTCATAGAACAGGATTACCGTACCACTCTGGTGCGGATCTTACTCTGGTTGACCTACGAGGTTCGGTAGTAACTTGATCTGAAGTTTCATGATCATCATCATTAGCTTCCTCATTAATTGGTGTAGGTGTCACAGGAACCGATTTCTGTGATGAACTACTATCCAATAAGGGAGCAGGTACAGTTACCTCATCAAGTTCTACTTTCCTCCCACTCACTTCTTTCGAGAGAAACTCCTTCTCTAGAAAGGATCCATTCTCAGCAATGAATATCTTGCCTTCGGATCTGTGATAGAAGGTGTACCCAATATTTTCTTTTGGGTATCCTATGAAGACGCACTTCTGCAATTTGGGTTTGAGCTTATCAGGTTGAAACTTTTTCACATAAGCATTGCAACCTCATACTTTAAGAAACGATAGCTTAGGTTTCTTGCCAAACCATAGTTCATACGGTGTCATCTCAACGGATTTAGATGGTGCCCTATTTAACGTGAATGTAGCTGTCTCTAATGCATAACCCCAAAACGATAGTGGTAAATTGGTAAGAGACATCATAGATCGCACCATATCTAATAATGGTGTTCCAGGTGGCGTGAGTAGTGAAACTATTTCACATTGTTTTAACTGAAGGCCAAACTCGTAACTCAAATATTTTACTTCTGCGATCATATCGTAGAAACTTTTATTTTTGTTACGATGTTATCCACTTCACTCTGAAATTCTTTGAACTTTTCAAATGTTTCAGACTTGTGTTTCATCAAGTAGATATACTCATATCTGCTCAAATCATCTGTGAAGATTAGAAAATAATGATACTGTCGATGTTCTGGGAACGGGGGTCCCCAGACTTGCCTGCCTGCGGCCTGTGGCGTGGCTCAAGTGTGGGCCCAGCGCAGCCCGTCTTCATCAGCTCAAGCTCAAGACCCTCGCGAGGGGCCAAGCCTCGCGGGGCGAACGACAGAAAGCTTCCTCAGAGGAAGCCTCGTCAGGCAGGCTCGCGAGGAGGCGGAGAGATCAAGGCAGGGATACCTCGCGAGGAGCCCGTGACGCAAGCCATGACGATCGAGACCAGGCGGGCGCCAGGCAGGCGCCAGCCTGCGCAGTGTCCTTGTTTCCCCTTTGGTGCAAAGGGGGAAAGCACAGGCCAAAGCATCGGGCAAAGGTTACCATTCCGGTGCAACGAGACCAAGACCAACAGAGCGGCAGGACGGAGGTCACCGTGGAGCCCAAGACGGCGTCATCATCAATGCTTTTGGCAGCCGAAGACCACCTTTGGTCAGGATAAATTGTACTAGATGTTCCCCTTCAAAACGGCCAATTGTTGGCGCCCTTCCCGCTCATTTTTTGGGGAGAGGCCCAGGGCCTCTATAAATAGAGCTAGCCACCACAGAGTAGGAAAAAGACATCTAGAGATCTGATAGAGCCCTAGCTGAGAGAGAGAGGTGACTGAACTCACCCAAGCAGTTCATCGCACCAGCTCAAGAACACCTTTCGCAAGGCTGTTCTTCCCTTGTACTATTCATCATCAGCCCCTGAGGCAATCCACCACACCACACACTGGAGTAGGGTATTACACCACAATGGTGGCCCGAACCAGTATAAACCTCGTGTCCCTTGTGTTGTTTGTTGTTTCCAGCTAGATCACGCAAGGAGATTGGACGTAGATCGGTAGGGGAAAGATCTCCACGCGCACCCCTGTGTTCGAACCTCAAGGGTCTGCCGGAACCCGAAATCCGACATTTGGCGCGCCAGGTAGGGGTGCGCCGGAGTTCTCCCTCCTGACGACCCGCTCTCCCCCAACATCGCATCCCGCCCTCATGGCGGACAACACGCTGCCCGCTCCAGCAACGGATGCCGACACTGGGGCCAGGGGCTCCGGGCCTTGGCCCCCACCTTTCGACAGGTGAAGTGGCCGCGCAAGTTCAAGCCCGAGATGCCGCTGCGCTACAACGGTGCGACAGACCCGATGATTTTCCTGCTGGTGTACGAGGAGGTCGTCCTCAGATACGGGGGCGACGACCGGGTGATGGCCAACTGGTTACCCATGGCCCTCACCGGCGTCCCGCGCGCGTGGCTCCTCCACCTGCCGACGGCTTCTGTCACCTCCTGGGAGGAGCTGCGCGACCTCTTCCTCGCCCGTTTTGCCGCACCAGCGCCGCCCGTCGTCGCAGCTCTCCTGGGTGGCTCCCAGGCGGCCAGGCGCCACCCTCGAGCCATCACATAAAGTCGTTCACCCGCTGGATCAGCACCGCCTCCAAGCGCCGAGAAGCCCCCCCCCCCCCCGGGCTGGGTGGCGCCAGAGGCCGATCTAACCTTCGACTCGGAGGATCACCCCTTCAACCCCATCAGTTCGGGCGCGCTCCCAATGATGTGCACCCCCACCATCTGCCAAGTGGCCGTCACCAGGACCCTCATCGATGGTGGTGCCGTCCTCAACGTGCTCTCGGTGGAGGCCTTCAGCCTCCTCCACGTGCCGCTGGAGCGGCTCCAACCCAGCAGGCCTTTCTCGGGCGTCGGAGCCGGTTCCACCGCCCCCTTGGGACAGATCCGCCTCCCAGTGACCTTCGGCACCTACGACAACTTCCGCACGGAGCTGATCGACTTCGACATCGCCCCCATTGGCCTCCCCTACAACGCCATCCTCGGCTATCCGGCCTTGACTCGGTTCATGGCAGCAACTCACCCGGCGTACAACCTCATGAAGATGCCTGGGAGCAGCGGCGTCCTCACCGTGTCAGGAGACACAAGGGATGCGCTGCAGGTGCTCCAGCTTGTCTTCAGGGCGGCCGCGGTGGCACAACCCACTAGCACCGATGCCCTTGAGCCCAAGAGGGCTGCGCCGGCTAAAAAGAAGCAGCTATTCACCCAAGACAAGGCAGAAACCAAGCAGGTACCAGTCGACGAGGACGGGTCCACTGGCACCACCTTCACCATAGGGGCCAAGCTCGAGCCCGAGAAGGAGAAGGCCCTGGTGAGGTTCCTGTGTGCGAACAAGAAGGTGTTCGCGTGGGAACCTGATCAGTTAGCAGGGGTCCTAAGGGAAGTGATTGAGCATCACCTCAACGTGTGCCCCAATGTGCGCCCCGTGAAGCAGAAGGCGAGGCGGCAGTCTATTGAGAAACGGGCTTTCATTGTTCAAGAGACCCGGAAGCTAGAGGCGGCAGGAGTTATCCGCGAGGTCCGCTACCCTGATTGGCTGGCTAATCCGGTCGTTGTGCCAAAAAAAGGGAGGAAAGGAGTGCATGTGCATCGACTTCACCAACCTCAACAAGGCCTGCCCGCAGGATCCATTTCCGCTCCCCTGCGTTGACCAGATAGTCGACTCCACCACAGAGTGTGACCTATTGTGCTTCCTAGATGCCTTCTCGGGCTATCACCAGATCAAGATGGCGGTAGAAGACGTGGAGAAGATGGCTTTCCTGACCCCGTGTGGAGTGTACTGCTATACGTGCATGCCATTTGGGTTGCGCAACGCAGGCACGACCTTTTAGCGGCTGATGTACATCGCCTTGGGCCGGCAGCTCGGGAGGAATGCTGAAGCTTACGTCGATGACATTGTGGTGAAGTCTCGTGAGGAAAGAACCCTGATACAGGACCTGGAAGAAACCTTTGCGAGCCTCAACGAAGTGGACCTACGGCTCAACCCGGAGAAGTGTGTGTTTGGAGTCCCCTCGGGCAAGCTCCTGGGTTTCCTCGTGTCCCACAGGGGCATCGAGGCCAACCCGGAGAAGGTCAAGGCAGTCGAAGACATGAGCCCGCCAAGGACCCTCAGAGAAATGCAGAAGCTCACCAGGCGTATAACTGCACTGGGGCGCTTCATCTCCAAGCCGGGGGAACGAGCGCTGCCCTTCTTCAAGCTAATGAAGAAAAAGGGCCCCTTCAAATGGACCGAAGAGGCCGACAAGGCATTCCAGGACCTCAAGAGGTACCTTACCAGCCCACCAGTGATGGTAGCTCCACGTCCCCGGGAGCCCCTAGTGCTCTACCTAGCGGCCACCCCCTACTCCACTAGCGCAGCCCTGGTGGCGGTCAGGGAGGAGCGTTGTGCCAAGGCCGCATCGACCGTCCGAGCTGAAGCAAAGCAGAGCCAGGAGGGCCTCGCAAAGGCCGCAACCGCAGCCGGAAAGGAACAGCCGCAGCGGGAGAACGCACTCGGAGCAGGAGAGGCCTCTTCAGGCGACCAAGCGCTGGGGGCTCCGTCGTCTCAAGAGACGCCTCGACCTCTGGAGGGCGCAAGCTACGCCGGCACCCTCAACCTCGTCAAGCATCCCGTGTACTTCGTCAGCACGGTGCTACGGAACGCAAGGGCACAGTATCTCATGCCTCAAAAACTCCTCCTCGCGCTACTAGTGGCCTCACGCAAGCTGCGCCACTATTTCCAAGGCCACCCCATCAAAGTCGTCTCAGCATACCCCTTGGAAAGAGTACTCAGGAGCCCCAACTCAGCTGGGAGGGTTGCTGGATGGAACATTGAACTACATGCATTTCAGCTAGAATTCAGTATGACCAGAGTCATCAAGGGAGCCGCACTTGCGGATTTCGTGGCAGAATGGGCAGAAGCGCCAGTTCTCGAGGCAGGCGAAGACCGATCACTTTCCCCGGGAAGTGAAGCACCGGACGGCTGGGTCATGTACTTCGATGGGGCGTTCTCCCGACACGGTGCGGGAGCTGGCGCAGTGCTCGTATCCCCTACCAGGACAAACTCTACTATGCCGTACAACTTTGCTTCCAGCATGGAGAAAAGGTCTCCAACAACATAGCGGAGTACGAAGGCCTAATAGCAGGCTTGAAGGCCGCAATTGCCTTAGGGGTAAAGCGCCTCATCATCAAGGGCGATTCGCATCTCCTCGTCAACTTCTCCAACAAGATATACGAGCCAAAGGACAAGCACATGGAAGCCTACCTCGCTGAAGTTTGCAAAATGGAGAAACAGTTCTGGGGGCTGGAGTTGCAACACGTGCCCCGCGGCACCAATCAGGAAGCTGATGACATTGACAAGAGGGCATCTAGGCAGCTGCCTCGGGAGCCTGGCGTCTTCAAGGAGCGGCTCTTCAAACCCTCGGCGGTGCCGTCACTGTCGAGCACGGCGCAACAAAGGGAGGAGCTCCCTCAACTGCCTGCCTCAGGAGCCCCGATCTGCAGCCCGGCCTCAGGGGCATGCCTGCTCCTGGCATTAGAGCCTCAGGAAGGGTGTTGGATCCCGGAGCTCAAGAACTACCTGATGCAAGGGACTCTGCCGGAGAACAAGGAGGAAGCGGAGCGTGTGGCGCGGCAGGCCACAGCTTATTGCATCAAGGATGGAGAGCTCTACAGGAAGCGACCAAATGGCGTGTCCCTACATTGCATCTCCCGAGAGCAAGGGAAGGAGCTACTGGCGGACATACACGGCGGAGACTGCAGGCACCACTCGTCGTCACAGACCCTCGTCGGCAAGGCGTTCCATAGTGGATTCTACTGGCCCATGGCGCTCAACGACGCCGTTGAGCTTGTGAAGGCTTGCGAGGCCTGCCAGTTTCACGCTAAGCAGATCCATCAGCCTCCGGGGGGTCTACAGACTATACCCCTCTCATGGTCGTTCGCAGTTTGGGGGCTGGACATTCTGGGCCCGTTTCCTCGGGCACCAGGGGGCTATCACTACCTCTACGTCGCTGTGGACAAGTTCACCAAGTGGGCTGAGGTGGAAGCCGTCCGCACAATCCCGGCAGGCTCTGCGGTCAAATACATCAAGGGCATCGTGAGCCGATTTGGGGTGCCCAACCGCATCATTACCGACAACGGTTCGCAATTCACCAGTGATCTATTCAAAATGTACTGTGCTAACCTTGGAACGCAGATATGCTACGCTTTGGTAGCACACCCCCGGAGCAACGGCCAGGCCGAGCGAGCCAACGTGGAGGTCCTGAGGGGCCTCAAAGCCAAGACCTTCAAGAAGAAGCTGGAGGCCTGTGGCAGGGGCTGGTATGACGAGCTCTAGTCCATGCTATGGTCAATCCGCACAACTGCGACCAAGCCAACTGGCGAGACCCCGTTCTTCCTCGTCTACGGAGCAGAGGCTGTTCTCCCTCACGAGGTCAGGCGCCGCTCCGCACAGGTCCTGGCGTTCGACGAGACGCAGCAGGACGCCATGCGGGGGACGGATCTCGTGCTAGGGGAGGAACGCCGTCGAGAAGCCGCGCTGCGAGCGGCAAGGTATCAACAGGCATTGCGACGATACCACTGCCGCAACATCCACCCCAGAACTCTTGAGGTAGGGGATCTCATGCTCAGACGGGTTCTCTCCAGGGAGGGGCTGCACAAGCTCTCTCCCATGTGGGAGGGCCCATTCAAGGTTGTTCATGTCTCCAGGCCTAGCTCCGCGCACTTGGAAACCACGGAGGGGGTACCCATCCAGAACGTGTGGAACATTCAACATCTTCGGAGGTTCTATCCCTGAGCGAGGCCTAGCACCTAGGAAAGGCCCGGTGCCTGTGAAGAAGGCAAATGCCTGTGAAGCTGCCGCGTTTTGGGAAAGGCCCGGTGCCTGTGAAGAAGGCAAATGCCTGTGAAGCTGCCGCGTTTTGGGAAAGGCCCGGTGCCTGTGAAGAAGGCAAATGCCTGTGAAGCTGCCGCGTTTTGGGAAAGGCCCGGTGCCTGTGAAGAAGGCAAATGCCTGTGAAGCTGCCGCGTTTTGGGAAAGGCCCGGTGCCTATGAAGAAGGCAAATGCCTGTGAAGCTGCCACGTTTTGGGAAAGGCCCGGTGCCTGTGAAGAAGGCAAATGCCTATGAAGCTGCCGCGTTTTGGGAAAGGCCCGGTGCCTGTGAAGAAGGCAAATGCCTATGAATCTCGCCGCCCGTGACACTCTCACGTAATAATGAGTGGGGCTGTACACACCCCGGAGTCTTCGGAGTGCCGCCCTCGGGCCTCGGGGGCTCCCGCCCACGCCCAGTGGCAGCACTTAGCTCCGTGCTAGTGAGAAGACATCGAAGACTAGAATAGGTGCCGGACGCAACTTTTTCATTTGCTTTCTGCAGTTGGCTTGTTTATTCCCGTTTGAAGTTTTATTGGATCTGTTGACGTTCCTGGCTTGTGACTCTTTGTCTTTTTCACTCGCTTGCCTCGTTTTCTCTCGCACAAGTCTCACGAGGGAGGTTCGCGGGCACCCTCGCGAGTGTTTTCTGCCCCGATCGTTTGGAGCTTTCCTACCCGAGTCCTCTGCGGGAGCACCCCTCCCAGTCCGTGCCTCATGGGCATCGCGACACGAGCGCAGGACCTGGGCCGATCGCCCCCACAACCAAGATCGAAAGTTACCCCTCCTACTGATCCTTGCAGGGCACAAAGCGCACGGCGAGGCCACGGCCTCGGGAGGCGAGGACCGCGTCAAGCCCCACCGAGCTAAAATAATTCCCACACATGGGTGCACGGCACGGAAACACAACGTAGAAATAGCGGAAGCAGCATGATGGTTAATAGCAGCAGTTCTAACACGCCCCCGCAGGGCCCTATACTACTTTCTATTTCTGCGCAGGAAAAGAAGGAAAACAAAATGGGCGCGATTCGTCCTGAACCAACCCACAGCGAAGGTTCGAGCTGCTCCTGGGGCTCAGGCGGATCCCTCCTCTCGCTTCACCGGGGCGCGACGGCGGGCTGACCCGCTACCTTCACCCAGGCGGGCGTAACGGCACGGGGGCTGGTCGCAGCCACCGCTGGAGGAGCTGCTGCCTGAGAGGGAGTCGCCGAAGCTCAGCGAACCCCGAGCACCGCCGCCTGTACGCCTGTCGCCGTCTTCATCCTGGTCAGTACCGGGGCTAGGCAGGCGGCCGCGGTCGTCGTCTTCGGGGCAGCACCCAGCACGGCGATCGTCTTCCCTGAACACCCTCACGTAGAGGGTGGCATCGCCATCGAACTTGAAGTGCAGGGTGCACCACCGGCCCAGGCCGCGCGCACGGACAAATGTTTGCCAGCCGCGGGTCAAGGCCCCATTCCCAGAAACGGAGAACTCCAGTGAAGCCCAGGAGGCCCTGCTGCAGCAGGCGTCTGCCTGGAGCCAGAGGCCGCACCGGGCGCTGGCCGGCAATTCACCTACGAAGAAACGGGGGAGTTGGAGCCGGGAGCTGTTTGGGTCTGCCGACCACACGACGAACTCCGGCAGCACCTCCGCAGAGCGAAAGCATGGCCTAGGGGGGCGTGCAGCCACGGCATGCCCCCCATCGGCAACTGGGCGCTCACCACCGCATAGGGAACCGCCTCCATGGCCGCGGGAGGCCACTACGGGGACCGTGGAATACTTGCGAGGGCGACCTCGGCCGCGCTTGGTCGGGGGGGAGTCAGGCCCTGCCTGGCGGGCCTTTCCTTTCTCCGCAGCCGAGAATCTCTTTGGAGCCATGGGAACGACGAGTAGCCAAGAAGAAGGCAAGGAGCAGCAGGAAGGGATGGGCTGAAGGGGCTCGCGCAGCCCCGTACTTATAGCCGGAGGAGGCCAACCGCCGAGCACCACGATCGCAGGTAATCATGATCGGTTTCTCTGCATGCAGGGATTCGTCAAGTCGTGCAGTCGCCGAGGCGTCATGGGGAAGCGCAGTCACCCACGTACAATTAATCGCCACGCGGCGCCCAAGGCCGCAGGCTGTTAGGGCCCGCGGCGCTTCGCGCTTGCCCCTTCGCTTCCCTGCTAGGCCAAGCCCGGGTGCGCCTTGGGCCCGGGGGCTACTGTCGGCGTTCTAGGAACGGGGGTCCCCAGACTTGCCTGCCTGCGGCCTGTGGCGTGGCTCAAGTGGGGGCCCATTGCGGCCCGTCTTCATCAGCTCAAGCTCAAGACCCTCGCGAGGGGCCAAGCCTCTCGGGGCAGACGATAGAAAGCTTCCTCAGAGGCAGCCTCATCAGGCAGGCTCGCGAGGAGGCAGAGAGATCAAGGCAGGGATACCTCGCGAGGAGCTCGTGACACAAGCCATGACGATCGAGACCAGGCGGGCGCCAGGCGGGCGCCGGCCTGCGCAGTGTCCTTGTTTCCCCTTTGGTGCAAAGGGGGAAAGCACAGGCCAAAGCATCGGGCAAAGGTTACCATTCCGGTGCAACGAGACCAAGACCAACAGAGCGGCAGGACGGAGGTCACCGTGGAGCCCAAGACGGCGTCATCACCAATGCTTTTGGCAGCCGAAGACCACCTTTGGTCAGGATAACTTGTACTAGATGTTCCCCTTCAAAACGGCCAATTGTTGCCGCCCTTCCGGCTCATTTTTTGGGGAGAGGCCCAGGGCCTCTATAAATAGAGCTAGCCACCACAGAGTAGGAAAAAGACATCTAGAGATCTGATAGAGCCCTAGCGGAGAGAGAGAGAGAGAGAGAGAGGCGACTGAACTCACCCAAGCAGTTCATCGCACCAGCTCAAGAACACCTTTCGCAAGGCTGTTCTTCCCTTGTACTATTCATCATCAGCCCCTGAGGCAATCCACCACACCACACACTGGAGTAGGTTATTACACCACAACGGTGGCCCGAACCAGTATAAACCTCGTGTCCCTTGTGTTGTTCGTTGTTTCCAGCTAGATCACGCGAGGAGATTGGACGTAGATCGGTAGGGGAAAGATCTCCGCGCGCACCCCTGTGTTCGAACCTCAAGGGTCTACCGGAACCCGAAATCCGACAGATACCTACCGCGAGCCTCAGTATTCATCGGACCACATACATCAATATGTATGATTTCCAACAAATTTGTTGCTCGCTCCATTGTTCCGGAGAACGGAGTCTTAGTCATCTTGCCCATGAGGCATGGTTTGCAAGCATCAACTGATTCATAATCAAGTGATTCAAAAATCCCGTCAGCATGGATTTTCTTCATGCGCTTTACACCAATATAACCTAAACGGTAGTGCCACAAATAAGTTGCACTATCATTATTAACTTTGCATCTTTTGGCTTCAATATTATGAAAATGTGTATCACCACGATCGAGATCCAACAAACCATTTTCATTGGGTGTATGACCATAGAAGGTTTTATTCATGTAAACAGAACAACAATTATTCTCTAACTTACATGAATAACCATATTGCAATAAACATGATCCAATCATATTCATGCTCAACGCAAACACTAAATAACATTTGTTTTAGGTTTAACACTAATCCCGAAAGTATAGGGAGTGTGCGATGATGATCATATCAATCTTGGAACCATTTCCAATACACATCGTCACTTCACCCTTAACTAGTCTCTGTTCATTCTGCAACTCCCGTTTCGAGTTACTATTCTTAGCAACTGAACTAGTACCAAATACCGAGGGGTTACTATAAACACTAGTAAAGTACAAATCAATAACATGTATATCAAATATACCTATGTTCACTTTGCCATCCTTCTTATCCGCCAATTACTTGGGGTAGTTCCGCTTCCAGTTACCAGTCCCTTTGCAGTAGAAGCACTCAGTTTCAGGCTTAGGTCCAGACTTGGGTTTTTCACTTGAGCAGCAACTTGCTTGCCGTTCTTCTTGAAGTTCTCTTTTCTTCCCTTTGTCCCTTTACTTGAAACTAGTGGTTTTGTTTACCATCAACACTTGATGCTTTTCTTGATTTCTACCTTCGTTGATTTCAGCATCACGAAGAGCTTGGGAATCGTTTCCGTTATCCCTTGAATATTATAGTTCATCACGAAGTTCTACTAACTTGGTGATGGTGACTAGAGAACTCTGTCAATCACTATTTTATCTGGAAGATTAACTCCCACTTGATTCAAGCGATTGTAGTACCCAGACAATCTGAGACATGCTCACTGCTTGAGCTATTCTCCTCCATCTTTTAGTTATAGAACTTGTTGGAGACTTCATATCTCTCAACTCGGGTATTTGCTTGAAATATTAACTTCAACTGTTGGAACATCTCATATGGTCCATGACGTTCAAAACGTCTTTGAAGTCCCGATTCTAAGCCGTTTAAGCATGGTGCACTAAACTGTCAAGTAGTCATCATATTGATCTAGCCAAACATTCATAACATTTGCATCTGCTCCTGAAATAGGTTTGTCACCTAGCGGTGCATCAAAGATATAATTCTTCTGTGCAGCAATGAGGATAAACCTCAGATCACGGATCCAATCCGCATCATTGCTACTAACATCTTTCAACTTAGTTTTCTCTAGGAACATATCAAAAATAAAACAGGGGAGCTAAACACGAGCTATTGATCTACAACATAGATATGCTAATACTACCAGGACTAAGTTCATGATAAATTTAAGTTCAATTAATCATATTACTTGAGAACTCCCACTTAGATAGACAACCCTCTAATCCTCTAAGTGATCACGTGATCCAAATCAACTAAACCATGTCCGATCATCACGTGAGATGGAGTAGTTTCAATGGTGAACATCACTATGTTGATCATATCTACTATATGATTCACGCTCGACCTTTCGGTCTCTGTGTTCCGAGGCCATATCTGTTATATGCTAGGCTCGTCAAGTTTAACCTGAGTATTCCGCGTGTGGAACTGTTTTGCACCCGTTGTATTTGAACGTAGAGCCTATCACACCCGATCATCACGTGGTGTCTCAGCACGAAGAACTTTCGCAACGGTGCATACTCAGGGAGAACACTTGTACCTTGATAATTTAGTGAGAGATCATCTTATAATGCTACCCTCAATCAAAGCAAGATAAGATGCATAAAAGATAAACATCACATGCAATCAATATAAGTGATATGATATGGCCATCATCATCTTGAGCTTGTGATCTCCATCTCCGAAGCACCGTCATGATCACCACTGTCACCGGCGCGACACCTTGATCTCCATCATAGCATCATTGTCGTCTCGCCAATCTTATGCTTCTACGACTATCACTACCGCTTAGTGATAAAGTAAAGCATTACAGGGCGATTGCATTGCATACAATAAAGCGACAACCATATGGCTCATGCTAGTTGCCGATAACTCGGTTACAAAACATGATCATCTCATACAATAAAATTTAGCATCATGCTTTGACCATATCACATCACAACATGCCCTGCAAAAACAAGTTAGATGTCCTCTACTTTGTTGTTGCAAGTTTTACGTGGCTGCTACGGGCTTAGCAAGAATTGTTCTTATCTACGCATCAAAACCACAACGATAGTTTGTCAAGTTAGTGTTGTTTTAACCTTCTCAAGGACCCGGCGTAGCCACACTCGGTTCAACTAAAGTTGGGGAAACTGACACCCGCTAGTCACCTGTGTGCATAGCACGGCGGTAAAACCAGTCTCGCGTAAGCGTACGCGTAATGTCGGTCCGGGCCGCTTCATCCAACAATACCACCGAACCAAAGTGTGACATGCTAGTAAGCAGTATGACTTATATCGCCCACAACTCACTTGTGTTCTACTCGTGCATATTGCATCAACGCATAAAACCAGGCTCGGATGCCACTGTTGGGGAACGTAGTAATTTCAAAAATTTCCCTATGCACACGCAGGATCATGGTGATGCGTAGCAACGAGAGGGGAGAGTGTTGTCTACGTACCCTCGTAGACCGTTTGTGGAAGCGTTATATCAATGCGGTTGATGTAGTTGTACGTCTTCACGATCCAAGTACCGAAAGCACGGCACCTCCGAGTTCTGCACATGTTCGGTTCAACCAACACAAAGAACTTCAAAGAGTGCCCCAAAGTTTCTACCGGAGAGTCGAGACGAAAACGTGTGCCAACCCCTATGCATAGGTTCATGGGCGGAACCCGCAAGTTGATCACCAAAACATACATCAAGTGGATCACATGATATCCCATTGTCACCACAGATAAGCACGGCAAGACATACATCAAGTGTTCTCAAATCCTTAAAGACTCAATCTGATAAGATAACTTCAAAGGGAAAACTCAGTCCATTACAAGAGAGTAGAGGGGGAAACATCATAAGATCCAACTATAATAGCAAAGCTCGCGATACATCAAGATCGTATCACCTCAAGAACACGAGAGAGAGAGAGAGATCAAACACATAGCTACTGGTACATACCCTCAGCCCCGAGGGAGAACTACTCCCTCCTCGTCATGGAGAGCACCGGGATGATGAATATGGCCACCGGAGAGGGATTGCCCCCTCCGGCAGGGTGCCGGAACGGGTCTAGATTGGTTTTCGGTGGCTAAGGAGGCTTCTGGCGGCGGAACTCCCGATCTATTGTGCTCCTCAAACGTTTTAGGGTATATGGGTATATATAGGAGGAAGCAGTACGTCAGGGCAGCCACAAGGGGCCCACGAGGGTGGAGGGCGCGCCCCTACCTCGTGGCTCCCTCGTTTCTTTCCTGGCGTGCACTCCAAGTCTATCAGGTTGCTTTTCTTCCAAAAATAACTTCTCCAGAAGGTTTCATTCCGTTTCGACTCCGTTTGATATTCCTTTTCTTCGAAACACTAGGAAAAAATAGGAACTGGCACTGGGCTCTGGGTCAATAGGTTAGTCCCAAAAATAATATAAAAGTGGATAATAAAGCCCAATAATGTCCAAAACAGAAGATAATATAGCATGGAGCAATCAAAAATTATAGATACGTTGGAGACGTATCAATCGTTTAGTTTGTTGCTATTGCTTTCTCCATAACTTATACATGTTCCTATGACTATGAGATCATGCAACTCCCGAATACCGAAGGAACACTTTGTATGATATCAAACATCACAACGTAAATACGTAATTATAAAGGTGCTCTACAGGTGTC
The DNA here is from genome assembly GCF_056163025.1 of Triticum urartu. Taxonomy (NCBI): domain Eukaryota; kingdom Viridiplantae; phylum Streptophyta; class Magnoliopsida; order Poales; family Poaceae; genus Triticum; species Triticum urartu. Next base: position 415,459,079 of record NC_141877.1, on the reverse strand, counting down.
TCCGATGGTGTTTGTTGAGTTGGCATAGATCGAGATTAGGATTTGTCACTCCGATTGTCGGAGAGGTATCTCTGGGCCCTCTCGGTAATGTACATCACTATAAGCCTTGCAAGCAATGTAGCTAATGAGTTAGTTACGGGATGTAGCATTACAGGACGAGTAAAGAGACTTGCCGGTAACGAGATTGAACTAGGTATTGAGATACCGACAATCAAATCTCTGGCAAGTAACATACCGATGACAAAGGGAATAACATATATCGTTGTGAAGTTTGACCGATAAAGATCTTTGTATAATATGTAGGAACCAATATGAGCATCCAGGTTCCGCTATTGGTTATTGACCAGAGACGTGTCTCGGTCATGCCTACATAGTTCTCGAACCCGTAGGGTCCGCACGATTAACGTTCGATGACGATCGGTATTATGAGTTTATGTGTTTTGATGTACCGAAGATAGTTCGGAGTCCCGGATGTGATCACGGACGTGACGAGGAGTCTCGAAATGGTCGAGACATAAAGATTGATATATTGGACGACTATATTCGGACACCGGATGAGTTCCGGGGGTCACCGGATATTTATTGGAGTGTCGGGGGGTTATCGGAACCCCCGGGGGAACTAATGGGCCTACATGGGCCTTGTGAGAGAGAGAGAAGGGGTCCTAGGGCTGTCCTCCCACCCCCCCCTTGGGAGTCCGAATTGGACAAGGAGGGGTGGCGGCGCCCCCTCTTTCCTCCCTCTCTCCTCTCCTTCCTTTTCCCTTCCCCCTTCCTAGTTGGACTAGGAAAAGGGGAGTCCTACTCCTACTAGGAGGAGGACTCCCCCTCTCCTTGGCGCGCCCCTAGGCCGGCCGGCCTCCCCCCTTTCTTCTTTATATACGGGGGCAAGGGGGCACCCTAAAACACACAAGTTGATTGTTTCCAGCCGTGTGCGGTGCCCCCCTCCACCATAATCCACCTCGGTCATATCGTAGCGGTGCTTAGGCGAAGCCCTGTTCGGGTAGCATCATCATCACCGTCATCACGCCGTCGTGCTGACGAAGCTCTCCCACGACACTCTACTGGATCATGAGTTCGTGGGACGTCACCGAGCCGAACATGTGCAGATCGTGAAGGTGTCGTACCTTCGGTGCTAGGATCGGTCGATCGTGAAGACGAACGACTACATCAACCGCGTTGTCATAATGCTTCCGCTTACGGTCTACGAGGGTACGTAGACAACACTCTTCCCTCTCGTTGCTATGAATCACCATGATCTTGCGTGTGCGTAGGATTTTTTTTGAAATTACTACGTTCCCCAACACTAGGTATGAAGATACCGACGAACGAATCTCGAACAAGTAACATACAGATGAACAAAAGGAATTACGTATGTTGTCATAATGGTTCAACTGATAAAGATCTTTGTAGAATATGTAGGAGCCAATATGGGCATCCAGGTTCCGCTATTGGTTATTGACCGGAGAGGTGTCTCGGTCATGTATACATAGTTCTCAAACCCATAGGGTCCGCACGCTTAACGTTCTATGACGATATAGTATTATATGAGTTATGTGATTTGGTGACCGAATGTTGTTCGGAGTCCTAGATGAGATCACAGACATGACGTGGGGTATCGAAATGGTCGAGAGGTAAAGATTGATATATAGGACGATAGTATTCGGACACCGGAAGTGTTTCGGGGGGTACAAGGTACTTATCGGGTCACCGAAAGGGGTTCCGGGCACCCCCGGCAAAAGATATGGGCCTAATGGGCCAAGAGGGGAAATGCACCAGCCACAAGGGGCTGGTGCGCCCCCCATATGGGCCGGCCTAAGGATGAGAACGAAAGGGGAGAAGGGAAAGGAAAGTGTGGATTAGGATTCCCACTTCCCTCCCTCCCTCCCCCCTCTTTCCTTCCCCCTTGGGGAAACATGGCAAGGGGCACAGGGCAAGGCAGGGCCCCTAGGGAGCCGGCGGCCAGCCCTAGGGCATGCCCTGGCCTCTCCCCTCCCCCTCCCACCTATATATATGTGGGAGGGGGCGCCTAGCACACACCAGATCAATTGTTAGCCGTGTGCGGCGCCCCCTCCACCGTTTACACCCCCGGTCATATTTTCATAGTGCTTAGGCGAAGCCCTGTGGAGATCCCTTCACCATCACCGTCACCACGCCATCGTGCTGACGAAACTCATCTACTACCTCAATGTCTTGCTGGATCAAGAAGGCGAGGGACGCCATCGAGCTGAACGTGTGCAGAACGCGGAGGTGTCGTACGTTCGGTACTAGATCGGTTGGATCGCGAAGAAAGTTCGACTACACAACCGCGTTGTGAAACACTTCCGCTTATGGTCTACGAGGGTACATGGAAAAACTCTTCCCCTCGTTGCTATGCATCTCCATGGATAGATTATTCCGTGTGCGTAGAATTTTTTTGTTTTCCATGCAACAATTCCCAACAAGAAGGGCATTAAGAACAACATACATATATTTGACAAAAGAACAACAACCAATCAACCATATACCTAGAATCAAGGATGGAAGCAATGGATATATACGTGTTCATCTTTTTAGGATCACCCCAATACTTCTCATACTTCGCTTTCATCTTGATAGCCATGCATTTAAATATTTCATCATCACCACATATCACATGATCACCCCATTCACCCAACATAAAGTTAACATCAACAATCTCTTCCAAGAAGGTGTTGGCTGTAACATACTTGGTGCCAGAAGTGTTGGAGGAATTTTTGAACTCACGAATATATACCCAATCACTTTGAGTTGGAGGACCCCGCTGGTCAAGAGTGCCGGGCTTAGGTTCTCGACCAGTTTTTTCTAACTCGGTCTTGTAGTTGGCATCATGAAGTGCATATTGCTCAAATGCCCTCTCAAATTTCTCAACATTATCTAGCATTACAAATGTATAGTTCCATCTGGTAGCCACATCAACATTAATCAAACCTTTACTCGCCACCTTGTTGAGCTGGACACACTTCTTAAATACATCTGATCTAGTTGCGAAGGCTCTAACAAACTTGATAGCATTGTGAATTCTATTTACAAGATGGCACATTATCTTTAGCCCATCTTGGACCACAAGATTAACAATGTGAGCCACACACCCATGTGAAGATATTGACTTCTTGCATGTGTACAACCCCTATTAGTCAAAGATCTCTTCATGTAGGCTAAACAAGTGTCATTAGAACTCGCATTATCTACGGTAATAGTGCACACTCATTCAATGCCCCACTCAATCAGTATTTTTTCTAACGCTTTCCCAATATCGTCCCCTTTGTGTCCATCTACCAAGACAAAGCTAATATATTTTTTCTAAGCTTCCACCCAGAATCAATGAAATGTGCAGTAAGAACCATGTAGCTTTGTTGTCTTTTTTATGTCCGTGTATCAGTGACGAGGCAAAGAGTTTGATGTGAATCAATGAAATATTTTTGAAGCATAGCTTTCTTAGCTTCATAAAGAGCAATGATTTCTCTATACATGGTTGTCCTAGATGGTACATTGAACCTAGGGCAAGCTTCAGACATGAAGAACCTAAAATCTTCTTTCTCTGCAAATATGAATGGAAGCTCATCTATCACTATCATGCGAGCAAATGCTTCTCTAACTTCTTTCTCAATGTATTGCCAAGGAACCACAAAATTACCATCAGCACAAACTTGGAAGGTAAGCTCGGTATGATTTCTTCCAATGCTGGCAGGATTCTTTTTGCAAATCTTCAAATGGTTCACTAAAGAAGAAGTACCTGCCGATGTGGATTTGCAACCCAATACAACACTACAATAGTTGCAGTTAGCATGATCCGGATCATCGTTCTGAATTGTGAAGTGTGTCCATGTCTTTGACCTCTTGTTCCTTTTCTTGCTAACACTGTCAGGGGTAACATCAGGTTCTGTTTCTCGTAAGGAACGTTGACCGGCAGCATAACCAGCACTAAGGTTAACACACTCGGACATCTAAAAAAATAAGTCAAGTAGTTTCCATTCAGATCGGTGACTAATAGCATAATCAACACTGGAAAATAAAGAATTTACTGCAAAACTAAATAGGAAACACCTATGTGTGTGTTCGCAATTACCAGATAAATTTCTTCTGCAATTCATCACACAATTATTCTAGCATGAGATCTGGGAGATGCTACTGCAAGTCATCACATTGATCTATGTGTGTGTTTGGCTGTTTGCTACTGAACTACCATTCTATTTCTACCAGAGTGAATAAAAGATGAAAAAACAAAGTTGGTTACCATCCAGCGTCAGGGCTCGTGTCTTGCTTCGTGGAGGCGTGCGTCGACGTGCACGACGGAGGGAGGAGGTTAGCGATGCCGGTGCGCGTGATGAACGGCGGAGGGCGGAGGTCAGTGATGCTGATGTGCTTGACGGAGGACGGAGGGTGGACGTCAATGCCTGAACGAAGCTTCGCCTACTGGGGGAGCGGATGGATGCGCCGGACGGCCAGAGTGTGACCTAGCTAGGGCGTCGCAGCCATCCTCTTCTCTCTGCCTCTCTCCTCTGCCACTCTGCGTGTGCGTGCGTGAAGCCGTGAATTGCTAGGGTTGAAGACTTGAAGGAATAAGGGAGGTGAATCCTATTTGGCGCTTATGCGCCCGTTTGCAAACGGGCGCCTGCAGGGTGCGGCTAGTTGGGCCCGGCCCAACTTCCCGTTTCTTTCTAGGAAAAAAAGATAAAAAAAGGTTGCACGCAGCCGGAGTCGAACTCGCGAATTCTTCCTAAACCTCCAACAACAGCAACCACTCAGCCATCTACGAACCACTCTGCGTGTGCGTGCGTGAAGCCGTGAATTGCTAGGGTTGAAGACTTGAAGGAATAAGGGAGGTGAATCCTATTTGGCGCTTATGCGCCCGTTTGCAAACGGGCGCCTGCAGGGTGCGGCTAGTTGGGCCCGGCCCAACTTCCTGTTTCTTTCTAGGAAAAAAAGATAAAAAAGGTTGCACGCAGCCGGAGTCGAACTCGCGAATTCTTCCTAAACCTCCAACACCAGCAACCACTAAGCCATCTACGAACCACTGATTCGTAACTTGTTTTCCTTTTCTTTGTTCTCTACAGTCGCAGGAGGGTTTTCTCTCAGTTTGTTGTCATTTCGGGGGCGATTTTCATTTTGGTTTTCTTTTTTTTGTTCTTTTCTAAATGTGTCTAAGTTGATGATTTTCCATTTTTGCGTTTTTTATAAAACAATCTATGACCTTTTTTCTAATTTAATGAACTTTTTTTTTCTAAATTGATGAACATTGTTCAAATTCGATGTACTTTTTTTAGGTTTGATGAACTCTTTTTATAATTCGATGAACACTTTTTCAAATTCGATGAATTTTTTTAAAGTTTGATGAACTTTTTTCAAAATCGATGAACTTTTTTCTAATTCTATGAACTTTTTTTCGAAATTGATGAACTTTTTCTCAAAATCATTGAACTTTTTCGGATTACAAGATTTTTGTTTCAAATTCGATGAACTTTTTCTCAAAATCATTGAACTTTTTTCGGATTACAAGATTTTTGTTTCAAATTCGATGAACTTTTTTCAGATTACATGAACTTTTTCAAGTTTGATGAACTTTTTGAATTCAAATGAACTTTTTTTTCGAATTTGATGATTTTTTTCAAATTCGATGAACTTTTTTCAAAATTGTTGAACTTTTTTTCAAATTCAGTGAACCTTTTTCAAATCGATGAGCTTTTGTTTCAAATTTGATAATTTTTCAAAATCTGGGAAGTTTCAAATTTGATGAACTGTTTTGCAAAATGGATGATTTTTTTTAAATCGATGAACTTTTTCAGGTTTGTGAACTTTTCTTATAAAAGGATGAACTTTTTTTAAATCACGATCTTTTTCTCAAACAATTCAAAAAAATTAAGTGATGGAATAGATTTCTGCAATGAAATAGCGCTGCGTCCTATGTTATTAAGCCTTTGCCTCTGTAACTAATTATAGAAGGCAAGTAGCTTGTGTGGCTTGTGGTACCTGTGCGCGAACTCGACGAGGTGAGTTCGAAACCTGTGCGCGAACGGGCGCCTGCAGCGCCGTATAGGAGCTCCCAATAGGGGAAGGCCCGTGCGTGCGTGAGGTTACTGGGCCTGGGAATTGTCGATGTTGATGGGCCTTTCGGTTTTGTTCGATTTAACCAAATTATTTTGGTTTTAAACCGAAAAAACCGAATTGAATATGGTTTCCTATTTTGCAAACTGAAACCAGAACCAGAACCTGAAAAACCTAAATTTCGGTTCGGTTAGGTTTTTCGATTACGCTTTTGGTTTTCTGTTCGGTTTTGCACAGGGTGAGCTATTCCAGACAACCTTTTGACCCAGTGTGAATGTAAATAATTTTTATGCTAAACTTTTATATTTATTTAAATTAATTGTGTGCTATCATAGTTTTGTAACAGAAAAACATAATATATTTCTAGTGAGCATAATTTTCTGTTACTTATTTATCATAGTTAACCACATAATAATGTTGCTAAATATTGTTATTCTCTGAATTGCTCCAGAACTAACATGTATGTCAATCAAAAAAAATTCTCTTAAATTTAAATTGTACAGCTTGAGAAAATTATTTTTGGACACTTCATAAATTATATGTTTTAAATTGTATGTGTGTGTTCATATTTTTTCTAGTATCATTAAATATTATGTTAGAGATTTCCAATATCATACACACTAACAGATATCTTAATAATAGTGTATAGTGTATCACTAGGTAAGCATATCTATAGTTACTTGTAGTGTATGGCAAATGTTATTGCTACTTGGGTTCAGTAATAATTGAAAAATATGTACATCTCCCACAAAGACCAACGACCCATCCCGAAGAGAAGTTGACTGACGGGGATGTCTCGAGAAGAAATTCCAGAATTGGTAGCCTCCCAAATCAAACAATTATTTTACTTGTATTCACTGTATATCCCGATGTTACCTACCACACCCCCCAAAAAAAGCCTTTTGCAAGTCATTTAGCCTGAACATCATATAACATCGTTCGAATAAATCTTGTTGTGCATGTCTGCGAGATTTAGAGGTCATAAGGGAGGATAAATATTTCATTATTTAACCGAAGTCTCGATAAAATCTACTACTCCATCCGATCCATATTGATTGTCCCAGCTTTAGTACAACTAGATGATACCCCGCACGTTGTTGCGGGAATATTTTTCAACATATTTCAATGTGATTCGTTGTATGAAACATGAATATTTTGAAGTAATAATGTAAAAAACTAAAATTAAAAATACATAATTTGTTATGTTCGATTATTATATAGTTGTAAAAATGTTTATTAAATATAAATAGCATATAAGAAAATTCTTATGTATGTTTGCATGTTGAGATAAGTCTTTTTTTCCCATGCATGACATGCTTGCATGTTAAGAGACTTATGATAGTGGGGGTGGGCATTTTCTCATGCATGTTGTGTGATGATGTGGCATGCTTGCATGTTGAGAGAAATTGTTAATGGGGGCTAGCTATTTAGATATAGAAGATTTATAGTAATAAATATTACTAGCAGTTTTTTTTGCAAAAATAAATATTTACTAGCTATTGTTTTGTTTGAAATTATTCAAAGTTCTTGTTTTATCCTAAGTCTTCTCTTATTTTTGCTAATACATATAGAGGATTATTTCTTATTTTGAATCGGAGTAGATTTGAGAAAGCATTTATTTCCTTGCTCAAAATCACTAGCAAGTTTGCTTCGCCCATGTTTCGATGCCCTCCTTCTATAAAAAGCACCTCGTTTCAATCCAAATAATACCAGCAAATGTTAATACATTTACTTTCATCCGCGAACTAAGACGTTCATGTGCCGCCTGTAATTGTCTTCAAGTTTCTCCTCCACTTAGTAGCGAACAACACTCATTATAGGCGGGTCGGCGAAAGGGCCGTGGAGCCACCAGTCGGCGATGTACCCGTTGGTGGCCTCCGTGTAGTGAACCCCATCCCAGTTGACGAACGCCGACGGGTTATCGCATGCGGTCGCCCCCGGCATGCCGCAGATGGCGCTGCCGTTCCAGTTGTAAGTGCCGCCGGCTCCGCAGCAAGCCCGGAGAGCGTCCGCCTCGGCCACCCCTGCAGCAAAATTCCCAGGCAGCTCAGTGGCTGGCCGCGCCGCAGCAAGCAAAGATCAAGACACACGAGCGCAACCAAAGAAAGACTTGTTACCGTAATGGCTGGGGTTGCGGAGGATCATGATGATGGGGCTGTAGAAGTCGGCGAGGATGATGGTGGCACGGGGGTACCTGCCCCTGAGAGAGACGATTGCAACGCGGAGCCGGGAGTTGTGGTGCGTGGCCACGCGGTTGACGTCGATGAGGCAGCCCATGTCGTCGTACTCCGTCGTGTTGAGGCCGGAGCGGCTCGTCAGCATGGTGGGTGAGCACCCCAGCGGCGGGTTCCCCGGCACGACCACGTACACCGCGCCTCCCTTGATGAGCCCCTGTGGAGCCAAGGTGGAACACACTAGTTTAGGCACGCTTTTTATTCAGACTAACTAATAGGGCACAACACCGGTTTAATTGTAAAATTCAGTGCTGATCAGTACGGAGCCTGAATGCATTACAAGTTATTGAAACAGGAAGAAAGTCTGTCAGCATGGATATAGAAGATTTTCATCAGGGTGCAGTCCTTACCAGTCCAGAGGTAAGAGCGGGTTTCAATCTAAGCCGTCAATCTAGACCTCTAGTAAGGATAGTAACAGTTTTTTTTTTTTGCGGGGAAATGATAGCAACAGTTAATCAAGGTACACACCTCAAAGAGAAATATTAGATGGGTGTATCCTTCCATACAACCATATCCAACAGTCTGCAATCGAATTTTGTGGATGTACCAATCTTGCACAAAGTTAGTTCAGTAGTTGCAATACATAATTGATTTTCTTAAGTGTGAGATATGTATTCTAGACTACATTTAAACTACACAATCTGAAGTGTGTAGCATGCTGTGGCGTGGCACTAGATTCAAGCTACAATGTCCATTTTCGATCCCTTGACTATTATTTAAATCCAGTTTTAACGTTAAAACTCTAAAACCCAACAAACTTTACACACGGCTTTTAAAATTGGATATATTTGGTATCTCACCTATCTGAAAAGGGTTTGGTGGATGATGTGGTGCTTGTTTCGTTTTCGCGCATGTAACCCATTCAGAACAAATAATAAGTAATTAGAAATCAAGAAAGGGAAAATTGATTTGAAATTAGGAATACCTTGGAAGAAAACTAGAATTTTAAGACAAATTATGCGAAATTTCCCAATTTTAAAATAAAACATTAGAAAAAGAAAAGAAAAAATTAAAAATTTGAGGAACATTAATTGACAATCATGAAATATGGTGAATGCTCATGCAGTATTTCTGACTGTTTCTACAATACTTCCGATTTTCCTACTTCTTTTTAAAATACATAGTCTTCTCGTGTTTTCCTAGACTTAGATCGTATTTTTCTGGTTCAAAAAACACATACAGGTATATATTTTCTCTAAGAATCAGTATTTTGTCATAAATCTTCACATTCTTCCAAACATGATTTATTCTATATTTTTTGTATTTATTATTTTTATTTGTGTTGACTGGGTTGCCACGTGGGCAAAACAACCACTGCGTCATCGAACAAATTTCTTTTAGTGGAGTAAAGGAATAAACATATCTTGTGTTGAAATTAAGGTTATTTTTTCGGCTTTAAAGTTTAGGAACCAAATTTAAACTTGCCCAAGGTCCAAGGACCAAAATGTACTTTTTCCTTCTAGAAAAAGGATTTCGAGATAATTGTGTCACATTTAACTCTGAAACTATATTCCATTTTAAACAATAATCCTTTGAATGTATATGTTAAATCCATATTTTATTTCAAACACTAAATCATGAACCTTTTTTCTTATCGAGCATACGTGTACCCTATTGTGTTTATGCCAATCTTGTGCGAAGGATAACAACAATTCTAATTAGTTCCCTGCCTTGGAAAAATCAATTGGCCCAGTTGACTACTTCTAACTGATGGTGAGGTGTGCGTCCCTCAAAAAAATAAGTTATAGCTCTGAGATGTGATGTGCAAAGATAATATAGGTCATAGTCAACCCTTACCTAATAAGAGGTTAGAGATCATCCCGGGGTGTGCATCTCGAGATAAAGAAACTAATTTGAGATGTGATGTGCAAAGACAATATGAACCTTCTGAAGGTCAAAGTCAATTATTGCCTTCTAAGAGGTTAGAGATCACCCTACTAGTCAGATCATATAGTAAACAAACGGCTCTCAGAAAATCTGGTGTTGTGCAAAGCAAAAATGGCAATAGTATGCTGGTCACTCAAATATACCTCCACGGCCGTGGCAATGTTTTGGACAACTGTAGGTACATGCGACATCACTTCGTCTTCAGTCTTGCCGGCAAACCACAGGAAGTTGTAGTCGTTCACTCCAAACTCCCCGACGAAGAAGAGGGCCTTGCTGAAGCAACCTCCGCACCCTGTATTAACAAGTTGCTCAGCAATTTGACTTGTACGTAGACAGTAAGTACAGTCCATAATACTCCCTCCGTCCCACAATATGCGAGTCGCTGACCTGAGATCTCGGTCTTGTTGCAAATTGCTGGCCTGAGTTGCTCGAACCAACCCAGCTGCACGCTCAGGGAATTGTTCAGAAGCTTAAACTGAACTATGTTGTTCCTCTCGAAGTAGTCGACGTCGATCGCCGGTGCGCCGCCGACCGCGAAGTTTACGCCTTTGGAGGCGTCGTAGTTGTTCAGCAGGGAGGGTCCAAGAAGGGGGAGGCCAAACTCTTGAGCTACATTACAACCATTGGGAAACAGAATCAAAATCGAGCGTGCTCTCAAACTTCAATGAATTCATTCAATGCTTTAAGAGCCAAATCATTATCAACACGATAAGTTAAGGAAGTGAATGCAGTGGATCAGATGGCTCAACAACTTACCGATGAAATCGATGGTGTTTCTGCCGTCGCTGAGGCGGCCTGTGGGGTGGCCAAAGAAGGTCATGCCATAAGGAAGCCTGTCATGCCAGGAAGGAAAAGGCGGATCCAACGCAGCCGCCATGATCACAAAGTTGCCGGCGTCGATGTAGGAGTCCCCGAGGGAATACATGGCGGTGAAGAAGCCTGAGTCGGAGCTCGCGCCATGGATGCAGGAGAGGAAGAGAATGGAGAAGGCAAGAATGAGCTTCATGGTGGCTAGGCTAGAGCTTGCAATGGTGGCGAATCAAAGCCACACGAGGACTAGTTATAATGGACGCTGCCCAGCTGCTATGCCAGAAGAAGAAGAAGGAAGCGAGCTGTGCATCTTGTCAACGAATGGCAGCTTGCTTCCAGCGCATAAAAAAACAATTGGTAGCATTACTTCAAAAGACATTTAAGTGCACTTGCTTGACCTCCACTGGCAGGTCTCAGGGATTAAGAGTAGAGGAGAGATTCTTTGGCATCAATGCTTATATAACAAAAAAATGTTTGATCGTGCCAACTTGATTGCCCAGAGCCAGGATATTTCAATTGCTAACTATAATCAGTTTTAGTTGAGACTTCGCGTGTGGTTTAAGTGAGTGGTCACCCAGTAATCTTGGCGTTGTGGGACTGAGTGAGATTTGGCAGAGCAATTCCTACTTCTTCAAGACAAGCTTCACTTAGTGGTCACCCTGTCTAACGCTGCCTGTATGCCCAGAGGATGCGTGGTCAATCTCAAGGTTCAGCCACACAAGGGGCTGGCCTAACTGTTGAGATGCAGTTCAGCGCAAGCTGCAGTTTCACAGAGCCTACGGAATTCACAACACCATGGATAAAGAAAAAGGTTGCAAAAATGGAGAACATGCGGATTCAGAAAAGGCACAACATCCATGATAACCAAACTTAACCATGTCATCACATCAGTCGTCTCTCGTCGGCTAATATCAGGGGCTGATAACAACAGTAAAACAAAATACTTGTAGCATATGTTGCTTCAAAATTCCATGCTTATGTCTGATATAGAAGCTGCCCCGATACTGATGCCAAAGTCCGTACACAGGTTTGATAGCCTTAAAAGATGGTACTGGACTATTTACCACTCAACCTATGGACCGAAAGTCCTTAAACTGACCAGTTACAGATACTAGCCTTCTCCGGCGGTCACTCAGGGTTTTCGGCCACCTTTTGCTTCTTCGAGTGCTCCTTGTTTTTCTTGGCGTCACGGCGCTCCCGCTTCAGACCCTTTATGTTGCTTGTTACAGTCAATTTTGAAACCTTTCAGACAAAAAACCATGAATCAGATTAGTATGAAGATTGGTTAAATTCAAACTTCAACTGCTGTTGAAACAAATTAGACACAAACCTCCTGGTCTGGAATGTAGATCCTGCCCTGCTTGCCTTCAACTGGATTATTCGTGACATTTTTCACCTGCAAACATGTTAATGTAGTTGTGAATACATACTGACATACAGGTTCTCGGTGAGAAATTAGGACAGAAAATATGGTTGTTTAGGGCTAATGGCACCAGTTAGCAACCAAACCATCAAGATAACAAAGCCTGATGAGAAAAAGACAGTTGTTCCATTGGAATTACCTTCTTAGCATGACCAGGAGCCTTCATAGCTTCTTTCTGTAAACTTTCCGCTGCTTGTCGGTGCCGCCTAAGTACCAGGTCCATTGAAGGCCCAACTTCAACAAGCTCCATTCTAGGAATAGATGTGCCTGACCTTTTTAGACGGAGAGCGCAGTGCATCATGTAGACGGTAGTAGGAGAAATTGCTGTGCACACGAATATCCGATCTACACCAGCAAGGTTCAGATTCTCTACCACCTGTAGCAAAAATAAACTAATTAAGCTCAAGAATTATCCATATATATCCTACATGCCAACTTATCTATAAAGATGCACACCTCTCCTTTGAAATGATCAAGCAGCATTTCCTTCAAATGCTTCAGTCCTTCAACACTCTCAAAGTGCTCCCCAATGAAAGCAAAGAAAGGCTTTGTCCCAAGTTTAGGTGCCAGCTTTTTATCATATGCATATGATTCTATGGATTTGTAGTTCTCAACTCCTACTTCAACAAGGTCATATATGTGGTGATCGTAAGTCCTTCCGAAAACAAGATTGTTGGGCCTCTTCTTTGAATGAGAACCATACTGCAAACACGTATGTAGTTACAGTTAAAAATAATGGAAAATAATACTCAGAATGCTTAGTATGCAAAAGAAAATGAAAAAAATAACATTATAACAGACAGGGAAACAGTTTCAGATAGGTTCCATACTGGTGCTTAGAAAGTCACTATCTAGCACATGATTACATAATTTTACTTCCGAGAAAATCATCAATTTGATATTTATTTTCTCAAGTGAATAACAATTCCCCATTCCCACAAACAACATAACAAATGAAGGCAGCATAATACGACTTACCACTAAGAGGCTGCAGTCAGATTTAAGGGAGAAGAACTCCAGGGAAGTTTCACCCCCGCTCTCAAATGGCCTGATGCTGTCGTTCTTCTTGGTGTACTTGACAGCATGATCACGCTTCAGGTGGAAAAGATCTGCCAGCACAGAGTTCAAAACTGCGCTAGTCTTTGTGCCATGGAGAATAAGCATCTTCTTGCCATTCTCAACCTGGATCAAGCAGTAGAACATGTGGTTAAGCAACTAAATTAAGATTTACATGTTGTTATCTGTACAAAGCATAGAACATGTGCCAGAAAATGGTCATTCCTTTTGTGTGTAACTCAGGTTCCTATAAAAAAAAATACGGTGTTGCAACACACTACTCTGAAACTTTTATTTGGAAAATTGCTGGAAGATGCCAGTCTATGGTTGGCCACGGTCACAAAGACAATAACAATCAAACAGCAGTACTATCTAAGTAATACTTCGTTGTACCTATCTAAATCACAATAATGATTTTGTGGTCATTGTATGGTTCTGTAATTGCAATAAGTAAACGGGGACGGACTTCTTCTGGCACTGTAGGCTGAAGGCAGATTTGCAACAGCTGAAGAAAGGATGGAAGAGAAGAGAAGCTTACGAGCTTGGGCGCGTGCTTGAGGAGCTCGCGCTTGGCGCGCATGCTCTTGGGAACCCTGATCGCCATCTTGCTCATCTTGCTCAAGCAGCGGGGGAAAGGAGGCCTCTGGCCAAGGGTTTACACCTCTGTCTAAGCTTGGAAAGCGCCTATTCGCTGCTCAAACAAAAATCACAGGTCAGCGCGAGGAAGATGACAGGAGAAGGGCGGAAAAATCGACCAGCGCAAAAATCGCTGCGCCCAGCAGCATCCCTGGCGAATCCGTACGCCGCAGCCGGACGCGCGTCCTAGCGCTGGCGCCGCGCGGCACACGAGATGGGGGAGAAGAGGGAGGAGAGAGGCTGGGGAAAGAGGGGGGGTAGGGGGCTGACCTCTGCCGCCGCCGTGTGCCCTCGTTCGACCGCCGCCGCCGGGTGCGAGAGACGAAGGGAGAGAGCGCTAGGTCTTTCGTTCGTGAGGGTTTTCAGGGGTGGTTTAGGGAGAGCGGCGCGAGCGACCCATACAGTGATACAGGTGATGTTCTTGTGCAGCAGGCCAGCGGGCCACTTCACGGTCTTGGGCCGTATCCTCAAAAATAAAAAAATGCGCTACCAAATTCTCACAGTTCCCTCCAAGAAAAAAAACAGTTACTCACTTGTCCAAAAAAAATAAACAAGCAGTTGCTCCCTCCATCCATTTACAGGGCCTGACTTTTATCTCTCGCGTTAAGGCAGGAGTACAAAACGGAGACAGAATTTTAGAGCAGGATTTAGCCAACCCAAAATTATGACGCCAATATGTATTGGGCCCCGTAAAAGCATCTACAGCCGGACATGACAAATTCGACAACTCAAATAGTGAGTCCACGGATACTGATCGAGCATGCCACGTATTTCTTTCTTCGTATACAACTATTTCATATTCATCCCCTAAATCCATATAAAATCATGTAGAATATATAGTTACGTACTACGTTCTATACTGCTCAAATTTCGTCGTTGTCGGAGATGGCCTGAGTCGCCGGCGCCGGAGCCGGAGCCTGGGCCGCCTCCGTTTGTTACCGGCGGCGACGTCTGGCCTTCGCAATCGACTTCGAGCGGATGGAGTTCAGGATGGCGTGCTGCTCCGGCCACACATCCATGTCCTCCTCTATCGTCGGCCCCTCCTCCTCCCCCACATCCAGCGGCGGCGCCTCCTTCTCCGACTCCTGCTCCTCCTCCCCCACATCCAGCGGCGGCGCCTCCTTCTCCGACTCCTGCTCCTCCTCCTCTTCCTCCTTCGCCGGCTCCTGCTGCTCCTCCTCCTTCTCCTCTTCCTCCTCCGCCAGCTCCTGCTCCTCCTCCTCCTCTCCCTTCTCCGCCGGCACCTCCTCGTCCACCTCCTCAAAATCCTCCTCCGGTTCCAGAGGTAGCCCCGCTTCCCTATGGATCTAGACCTGCACAGGGAGGAAGAGACGGTGTTGGATCGTGTAGTAATGGCGGCGTGGGGGCATGGCTAACGGGCTCGAGTGGTGGCAGGGGAAGGGAAGAGGCGGATGTGCTAGGGCTGGGGCGCCGGCCGGCTTAAATAGTCGGCTACGGCCTCGGGCGGAGAGCCAGAGCGGCGCCACGCGGCGTTCACACCGCGGCGACGGTCGAGGCGCCTTTCAGGCCGTCGGATTTCCCGGTGAGTTTGTGAAGCCACGCCGTCAGGCCAACGTGACAGGCATGCCCACGCGAGCCTGGTCTCCCCCATATCCGCCTCATATTTAGGCTGGATATATGGGGGGTGCCGGTCAGCCCAGGCGTTTGAGGCCGGTTTGAGAGGCCCGATTGGGTCAAAAATTCATGACCGGTCAGTGACCGGGCGGCATGCCCGGGCGTTTAAGATGGATTAGAATGGGCCGGTTGTAGATGCTCTTGCTACCTTGTAAAAAAAGCAGTTACTCCCTTTGAATGGATAGACCGCTCAACTACCTCTATGAATCCCTCGGTCGGCAGAACCACACAAATTCTCTCCTCCCTTTTTTGGAAGGGTAGCAAGCAACTACACTCATTGTACTAGCGTGTTATGCAACTTCAAAATTTATAATTTTGAAATGAAATGTCTAAATTGTGATCTTTTCAAACCCCTAATGTTTAGAAATGTTTATGATGTGAACTTCGCGTACCCCTTCTCTCTCGTACGCAAGGGCACTCTAAGCGCTAGAGATTTTTGTGCCTTCCGTTGGCGTCGCCGCCGGTCTACTCGTCTTCTGTGTTCTTAGGGTCATGGAAGCCCGGTAGATCCCGGCCCTTGCCGGCGGAAGGCCTCCGTTTTCAGATGGTTTTCTAAGTTTTGTTAGGGTTTCTATCCTACTTAGAGAGGCGAGACAGCGGCCGCTCTCTGAACATGGAATAAGGTCATCCCCACCTAACCCCCATCGCAGTGGTGTTTCTAGTGAAGGAAATATGCCCTAGAGGCAATAATAAAATTGTTATTTATATTTCCTTATATCATGATAAATTTTTATTATTCATGCTAGAATTGTATTAACCGAAAACTTAGTACATTTGTGAATACATAGGCAAAATAGAATGTCCCTAGAATGCCTCTACTTGACTAGCTCGTTAATCAAAGATGGTTAAGTTTCCTGACCATAGACATGTGTTGTCATTTGATGAATGGGATCACATCATTAGGAGAACTAGACCATGCCGGCGCGCGTTGCCGCGCCCGTCCATTTTTAAGGTAAAAACAGTAGTAATTTATATAAATAGTGGCATAAAGCATGAGAGTCTCATACGAAATGGGTTTCTTAGTATTTAACAACGAAAAACTAAACTTCTTGGATTAATAAAATAGAGGACATGTACTTGTTCTATATGTATAACATATAACAGAACATATAGCACCGTAAATGCCTACATCGACTATTAGATCAATCACGATAACAATAGACCATACATGAGTTCCGACTTTGGTGTTTTCGGTAGAAACACCATAATTAAAGGGTTATAAAGAAAACAACCTAAAACAAACTCCATTGAGCCTTACAAGCATATAAACACAAACATCACCATGTGCAATCTTGATTTCTCCTCTTTTGACGGGTGTGTGGCAACTCATTTGCCCTTTCAATCAGAAGGTTTTACTTGATTTTACTTCAACACTTGATTGTAAGTTTATTATTAGTTGATGGTTTTGGTGAACTAACATTGAATGGAAGGTAATATTAGTGAAGCAAATCAAAAAGGAAACACCTAAAGTAGCAGTATCCAAAATAAAACAACTTGCAATTGCTCCCGGTTAAGCAAGAACATGTTGTATTGATGATGCAGACTCAAATCATTTCAACATTCGTAAGAGAATACTACGTTGCATCCCTACCTAATAACTCGAGTGAAAGATCAATAGTTAGAGAGACTGACATATATATGGGAAATGAAGGATATATGTTTGCATAAGAACTCAAATAGTAGCAAGAATAATCCTCCCATGCTAGCTCATGTCACCAACGCTAGAGATAACATATTTTTTTCTTGGTCGAGACTATATCACCTGAAAACTCTCAAGAGCATGCATTCCGTAATATCTGTAATAGCAGCATATTGTAGACGAGCGTATATTAGGATTGGAGCAGCAATTTCAGCAGGATTGACGTGCGGACTTCAAAGTACCAACACAAAAAATAACTCAAGCAGGAAACTTGACTAAACTTGAGTAGTTTTCAAGTTTTATTTTTGAGATAATTAATTTAAATTCATTGTAACAGTTCAGTAAATTATTGGGAACATCCTAGCAAGGCTGCAAAAACCGAACTGCTACAATAGGTTTACTTGCACCAGGAAATTGTACCACGTAATAATTTCAGAAGAGTCAATGCATGGATCATGATGGGGAAATTATAATTCTGCACATCATTGTTGTGCTGCCAAGTTGTAGAAAGATCCGAGTATATGTGGATAGTTATTGAGACTCTGATCTTGAGATAGCAGATGCCAGTACACTTTATATTCCAAATGTGTGGTAGAATCGAAATACACGATATAGAGTGTGTGCTGGATATACTTTCAAGCCATAGCCTCTTAGAAATAATCATTTTGATCCATGAATGTATTTAAGCTAATACAAATGCACTAATTAATCTTAGCACGCCATTGCTATTCATGCTCAATTGTCACCACATAGCCTGAAAGCTTAAATGTTGCAAGAATGGAGAAAACTTGCATTCGTACTGAAGCCAAAATTTGAATCCAAAAATAAAAATATAGTGTACACACCTTCTGCTGTTCATATTTCATAGTCCATAGATCAGGCATGCTTTCTACTTTTAGCAATGACCTTTAGCCTTTTTTTAGAAAAGGAGGGATACCCCCGGCCTTTGCATCTGGACGATGTATACGGCCAATTTATTAATTATTAACACAAGACCTTACAAAGTCGTACAACAGTAAGACCAAAGCCACCATCTTCGCAACCTCTGTCGCTACTCCTATCTAACTGATGAAGGGGCGCTGATGGTCTGGGCCTAATACCAAATAGACCTCGCAGCCAAACCTAACATCTAAGACCTGAGGTCCCACCCAGGACGCCTGCCGGGTATGGGCATCCACCAGTCCGGCGTGCTCCTCAATCAGGACGCCTGCCGGGTATGAGGCCGCCACAGCCACCTGCCACATATCCATCTTCAGAGTTGTACTGTTGCATCGGCCTTGCCCGGTCTAAATTGACCTTTAGCCTAAATTCATCAAATTGGAAAACTGGAATACGTATTGATGTGAGAGAAGTAGAGAACAACTATTTTTCCAGTTGTGCATCAGAAAAAGGGGATCCATTGCTTACAGCACACAACAAGTATTTCCTAAGACGAAGAGTACTGCAAGAGCAAATATACAGACAAAATCCACAAAGATCAATCAAATACCGACGTACCAAACAGGCAAAGAAATAAAATGAGGTGGAGTCGAGCTTACACAGTCGAGACTAAGATCCAGCAGGGAGAGAAGAATGAGAAACGGAAGAAAATAGGGACTGGGCCAGTTGAAACCCATGCCCTGAGCTATGTTCCTAGCGTTGCGAATCCAAAAATAATAAGCATAATCAATGATTATTGAACTCTGTACTAAAGTACCAGATAAAAACATCCTCTTTGCCTACGCCACCGGGAGTTCCTCGCCCTATGGACGAAAGTCGCCAACATGTTGCCGCAAAGAGTGTCCGGGAGGGACCGCGACGTGGCAGTGGATTTGGACAGGGAAACGATGGCGGCCTGGATTGGCGCAGTGAGTTGGAGTCGGAGGGAGACTACCCCGGAGTCCGGAGATAGTGTCGGCAGCGGCGCATCTTGGTTTGCTACTATATCACGGATTCATAAGGAAGGAAAGGCGTCGCGAGTTCATCGCAAGCACCCCCGGTATCCATTTGCCTCTTCGAACACTGATTGATGGAGAGTGGGGAAGGAACAGCGAGATGGTGCATACTATATGGGCGCGCGTGGGGTGAAAGAAGAACACGAAGCGGCATGGTAACCGTCCTGGCATAATTGGCCGGCGGCGATGCACATTGATTGCCGTTGAAGACCTGTAGCAATGACAATTTATTTCCACAAATGTCGGCGAGTGGACTCCCAGATCCCAATCGGTTCGTTTCGTTGCCCCATCATCTCTCCGGCTTGTGGTCTCCCAATTGGTTATGTTCTTTTCTCTGTCGGGCCACTGGTGAGGCTCATGGTTGCCTACACTGCATTGCCCATCAGTTTTGTTGCTCGCGGATGATAAAGCCCACAGGCCCAAATCACCGAGGAGCTCCGATTTTGTTACGGGAGTAGCAGCCTAGCCCATCCAGCGACCTCTTTTTGCCAAGGAAGCCCAAGCGGGATTGACATCACATCCAATGGTCATAAACATCCAGAAGTGTACATCTGACAGCCAAAAACGTTGATGGTCTGTGAGGGCTGGAAAAGTGCTTGGTTGTAATGTTTCTAAATGATGTGATGGGCAAGACCCATCCATTAGCTTAGCATTATGATCGTTTAGTTTTATTGCTATTGCTTTCTTCATGACTTATACATGTTCCTCTGACTATGAGATTATGCAACTCCCGAATGGTGTTTCCGATGTGCTATCAAACGTCACAACGTAACTGGGTGATTATAAAGATGCTTTATAGGTGTCTCCGATGGTGTTTGTTGAGTTGGCATAGATCAAGATTAGAATTTGTCACTCCGTGTATCGGAGAGGTATCTCTGGGCCCTCTTGGTAATGCACATCACTATGAGCCTTGCAAGCAATGTGACTAATGAGTTAGTTAAGGGATGATGCATTGTGGAACGAGTAAAGGGACTTGCCTGTAACGATAATGAACTAGGTATGATGATACCGACGATCGAATCTCGGGAAAATAACATACTGATGACAAAGGGAACAATGTATGTTGTTATGCGGTTTGACCGATAATGATCTTCGTAGAATATGTAGAAGCCAATATGAGCATCCAGGTTTCGCTATTGGTTATTTATCGAAGATGTGTCTCGGTCATGTCTACATAGTTCTCAAACCCGTAGGGTCCGCACGCTTAACGTTCGATGACGATTTGTATTATGAGTTATGTGATTTGATGACCGAAGTTTGTTCGGAGTCCCGGATGAGATCACGGACATGACAAATAGTCTCGAATGTTCGAGAGGTAAATATCGATATATTGGAAGGCTATATTCGGACACCGGAATGGTTCCGAGTGATTCGGGTATTTTTCGGAGTACCGGAGAGTTACGGGAATTCGCCGGGGAAGTTAATGGGCCTTATTGGGCTTTAATGGAGAGAGGGAAGAAGGGCCACGAGGTGGCGCGCGCCTCCCCCCTGCCCAAACCAAATTGGACAAGGGGTGGGGGCGCGGCCCCCCCTTCCTTCTCCCTCTCCCTCCTTTCCTTCTTTCCTACTCCGAAAAGGGAAGGGAATCCTATTAGGACTTGGGAGTCCTAGTAGGACTCCCTACACTTGGCACGCCCCTTGGAGGGCCGGCCTCTCTCCCTCCCTCCTTTATATACGTGGGAGGGGGGACCCTCAAAGACACACCAAGTCTTCTCTTAGCCGTGTGCGGTGCCCCCCTCCACAGTTACACACATCGGTCATATCGTCGTAGTGCTTAGGCGAAGCCCTGCACTGGTAACTTCATCATCACCGTCGCCACGCCGTCGTGCTGACGGAACTCTCCCTCGTCCTCAACTGGATCAAGAGATCAAGGGACGTCATCGAGCTGAACGTGTGCTGAACGCGGAGGTGCCGTACGTTCAGTGCTTGGATCGGTTGGATCGCGAAGACGTTCGACTACATCAACTGCGTTACTAAACGCTCCCGCTTTCTTTCTACGAGGGTACGTGGACACTCTCTCCCCTCTCCTTTCTATGCATCTCCTAGATAGATCTTGCGTGATCGTAGGAAATTTTTTGAAATACTGCGTTCCCCAACAGTGGCATCCGAGCCAGGTCTATGCGTAGATGTTATATGCACGAGTAGAACACAAAGAGTTGTGGGCGATAATAGTCATACTGCTTACCAGCATGCCATACTTTGATTCGGCAGTATTGTTGGATGAAGCGGCCCAGACCGACATTACATGACCGCATTCATGAGACTGGTTTTACCGTCGTACTTCGCACACAGGTGGCTAGTGGGTGTCTGTTTCTCCAGCTTTAGTTGAATCGAGTTTGACTACGCCCGGTCCTTGTTGAATGTTAAAACAACACACTTGACGAAAAATCGTTGTGGTTTTGATGCGTAGGTAAGAATGGTTCTTGCTAAAAGCCCGTAGCAGCCACGCAAAACTTGCAACAACAAAGTAGAGGACGCCTAACTTCTTTTTGCAGGGCATGTTGTGATGTGATATGGTCAAGACGTGATGAGATATAAATTGTTGTATGAGATGATCATGTTTTGTTAAAGTTATCGGCAACTGGCAGGAGCCTTATGGTTGTCTCTTTATTGCATAAGATGCAAGCGCCATACAATTGCTTTACTTTATCACTATGTGATAGCAATAGTTGCAAAAGAAATAGTTGGCGAGACGACCATGTGACGACACGTTGATAGAGATCAGGATGATGGAGATCATGGTGTCATGCCGATGACGATGGAGATCATGACGGTACTTTGGAGATGGAGATCAAAGGCACAAGATGATAATGGCCATATCATGTCACATATTTTAATTGCATGTGATGTTTATCTTTTATGCATCTTATTTTGCTTAGTGCGACGGTAGCATTATGAGATGATCCATTACTAAAATTTCAAGGTATAAGTGTTCTTCCTGAGTATGCATCGTTGCAACAGTTCTACATGCTGAGACACCATGTGATGATCGGGGTGTGATAAGCTCTACTTTCACATACAACGGGTGCAAGCCAGTTTTGCACGTGCAGAGTACTCAGGTTAAACTTGACGAGCCTAGCATATGCAGATATGGCCTCGGAACAGTGAGACCGAAAGGTCGAACATGAATCATATAGTAGATATGATCAACATAGTGATGTTCACCATTGAAAACTACTCCATCTCACGTGATGATCGTACATGGTTTAGTTGATATGGATCACGTGATCATTTAGATGACTAGAGGGATGTCTATCTAAGTGAGAGTTCTTAAGTAATATGATTAATTGAACTTAAATTTATCATGAACTTAGTCCTGATAGTATTTGTATATCTATGTTGTAGATAAATCGCTCGCGTATAGCTTCCCCGTTTTATTTATGATATATTCCTAGAGAAAACTAAGTTGAAAGTTGATAGTAGCAATGACGCGGACTAGGTTCGTGATCTGAGGATTATCCTCATTGCTGCACAGAAGAATTATGTCCTTGATCCATCGCTAGGTGACAGAACTATTGCATGAGCAAATGCAGACATTATGAACGTTTGACAAGCTCGGTATGATGACTACTTGATAGTTTAGTGCACCATGCTTTACGACTTAGAACCAGGACTTCAAAAATATTTTGAACACCACGGAGCATATAAGATGTTCCAAGATTTGAAATTGGTATTTCAGACTCATGCCCATGTCGAGAGGTATGAGACCTCTGACAAGTATTTTTTGCCTACAAGATGGAGGAGAATAGCTCAACCAGTGAGTTTGTGCTCAAAATGTCTGAGTACAACAATCGCTTGAATCAAGTGGGAGTTAATCTTCCAGATAAGATAGTGATTGATAGAGTTCTCTAGTCACTATCAGCAAGTTACTGGAACTTCATGATGAACTATAATATGCAAGGGATGACGAAAACGATTCCCCGAGCTCTTCGCGATGCTGAAATCGGCGAAGGTAGAAATCAAGAAAAGCATCAAGTGTTGATGGTTGACAAGACCACTAGTTTCAAGTAAAAGGGCAAGGAAAAGAAAGGGAACTTCAAGAAGAATGACAAGCAAGTTGTCACTCCCATGAAGAAGCCCACAGCTAGACCCAAGCCTGAAATTGAGTGCTTCTATTGCAAAGGAAATGGTCACTGGAAGTGGAATTGCCCCAAATACTTGGCGGATAAGAAGGATGGCAAAGTAAAAAAAGTATATATGATATACATGTTATTGATGTGTACTTTACTAGTATTCATAGTAGCCCCTCAGTATTTGATACTGGTTCGGTTGCTATGATTAGTAACTTGAAACAGGAGTTATAAAATGAACACAGACTAGTTGGGGGCAAGGTGACGATGTGTGTTGGAAGTGATTCCAAGGTTGAGAAGATCACCATCGCACACTCCCTTTACCTTCGAGATTAGTGTTGAACCTAAAATAAATGTTGTTTGGTGTTTGCGCTGAGCATAATATGATTGGATCATGTTTATTGCAATACGATTATTCATTTAAGTTGAACAATAATTGTTATTCTGTTTACATGGATAAAACATTTTGTGGTCATACACCCAAGGTGAATGGTTATTGAATCTCGATTGTAGTGATACACATATTCATAATATTGAAGCCAAAAGATGCAAAATTAATAATGATAGTTGCTACCTCTTGAGCACTGCGTTGGTTTTCCCTTGAAGAGGGAAGGGTGGTGCAGTAAAGCAACATAAGTATTTCCCTCAGTTTTTGAGAACTAAGGTATTAATCCTGTAGGAGACCACGCGCGAGTCACCTCGTACCTACACACAGATAAGAACCTCGCAACCAACACGATAAAGGGGTTGTCAATCCCTTCACGACCACTTGCAAGAGTGAGATCTGATAGAGATGATAATAATAAGATAAGTATTTTTGGTATTTTTATGATATAGATTGAAAGTAAAGATTGCAAAATAAACGGTAATGGAAATAACGGTAGATTAATATGATGGAAGATAGACCCAGGGGCCATAGGTTTCACTAGTGGCTTCTCTCAAGATAGCATAAGTATTACGGTGGGTGAACAAATTACTGTCGAGCAATTGATAGAAAAGCGAATAATTATGAGAATATCTAGGCATGATCATGTATATAGGCATCACGTCCGTGACAAGTAGACCGAAACGATTCTGCATCTACTACTATTCACATCGACCGCTATCCAGCATGCACTACTAGGAAAAGGGCTAGTAATGGCGCACCAGTTTTGCCCACTAATGGCGCACTGTTGGTGCGCCATTAGTATCACGCCACTAGTATTTCTTACTATGGCGCACCACCAGTGCGCCATTAGTATCTGGTATACTAATGGCGCACCGAGCAGTGCGCCATTAGTATAGAACACCATGCGCCATTAGTATGCCTCCCAGGGGGCCATATTTAACCATGTGCTTTGGCATACTAATGGCGCACTGTTGGGTGATGCGCCATTAGTGTGATTATAACAGTGCGCCATTAGTGTCTTGTGTGGTGCGCCACTAGTATGAATATTAGGTTTTTTTTCATTTCTGATATTTTCACAGGTTAAAAAATATTAGAGATAACATACAACACAGATCTGCTTAGCTTACATACAGGGGGCCATATGTAACGATGTTACCTGCGTCCACCAGATCATATCCAACACACAAGTTTCATCATATATACATACATAGCCAACACATAGTTCCATCGTTACATATTACAAAAGTTTCACAATGTTCATTCAACACCGTTATCCATCAATTCACAAAAGTTTCACATTGATACAAAATAAAAACACAAATGGAAAAGAAGCACTCCATCCATGCAAGCTTCCGTGAATTAAATCAAATCTACAAAATGATAAACAAGAAGTTAGAAGAAGAAGAAGAATAAGAAGAAGAAGAGAAGAAGAAGAAGACTAGAAGAAGAATAAGAAGAAGAATAAGAAGAATACTATAAGCTTATTATGTAAACTTGATCATTTTGTGCTAACATAAGTAATTTTGGAGCTAACCTATAGGAAACTAAGCATATAAGCTCTAAGTTAGCATATTAGAGCCAACTTAAGTAAAATGAAGCTAACCTATGTCATTTTGGATAAGAAGAAGAATAAGAAGAAGACTATAAGCTTATTATGTAAACTTGATCATTTTGTGCTAACATAAGTAATTTTGGAGCTAACCTATAGGAAACTAAGCATATAAGCTCTAAGTTAGCATATTTGAGCCAACTTAGGTAAAATGAAGCTAACCTATGTCATTTTGGATAAGAAGAAGAATAAGAAGAAGACTATAAGCTTATTATGTAAACTTGATCATTTTGTGCTAACATAAGTAATTTTGGAGCTAACCTATAGGAAACTAAGCATATAAGCTCTAAGTTAGCATATTAGAGCCAACTTAGGTAAAATGAAGCTAACATATGTCATTTTGGATAAGAAGAAGAATAAGAAGAAGACTATAAGCTTATTATGTAAACTTGATCATTTTGTGCTAACATAAGTAATTTTGGAGCTAACCTATAGGAAACTAAGCATATTAGAGATAAATAGGTAACTAAGTATATATATATATATCATTTTAGAGATCTGACATACCTGACATAGTTCAGTTCTCATTATTCTTCTCCTTCTCCTTCCTTAGCCTGATGCGCCAAGAGCGGCAAGGTGGTGGAGGCAGTGGAGGCAGCTCTAGGATGTAGTCTTCTACCACAATTGGCGTGGTCATGTCGCCCAGCTGTGGGATCGCCGGCGCCACCATCGGTGCGTGGTAATTGTCAGGCACCACTACCATTGCGAGGCCACCCTCAGCCACCACCATCTCTTGCCCATGGTCAGCCACCACCATCTGATAATCCATCTAATCTAATGAAATCTGAACTCAACCTGATCATGGTTCATGCCCTCAGACACTTCAGCACCTCAAGAATGCCATGACAAAAATGAGAAGGACCAAGACAATCACTACACAAGTGATGAAAGCACTAGCGAATCATGTTAAAGCTAACCTCTACTTTTGACCCTCAACTATAACAACCGCGTGCAGTACAGAGAAGTGTTGATGCAGGCATCAAACATTATAATGGCTGAATTTGATCTACTCCAATAATTTTCTCAAGTTACATGATTAACAAGCTTGGGCTTAGCAGTAATATTCTGAGAAAATATTTTCTTGAAGCCTGAACAACTGGCTTTCCTTTTTAAAAACAGAACCAAAACCATGACACAATCACTTGACAACATCTATTGACTATATTAGATGGATAAATTCCATATGTTGTGGAAGACCACCCTCAAGCAGACTGCTTATGACCATGGCTCCTAAATGGATAAGCGTTTGGCGAGAAGGCATTATGGACAACAATATTCAGAAGCATACCTTAAGTAATATTCTTAACTATATCATCATCTTATGAAATATTATAGTGTGGTGGCTGTTCTAGAAAATGTAGCAATATTGTAAACATAACTTTTAGACAAGCTAGAGAAAGAGATGAATGGATGAAAATGACACCCTCACTATTTTAAATTTAATAGAAACCACACAGGAGTTACCATCCCCAAATCTTCTTTTTTATTTATGGTCAAGTAATTGCCGAAATATTTGAAACAGAGGCCACCATTGCACCACCATTCACTGACAAACCATTAGAGCGTTGTGAACAACAAATTCAGAGAAAACTCTCTTTGGCACACAAATTCAGAGCATTGTGAACAACAGAAACAACTAAATGTCCTATCATGACATGGCAACGAACTAACAAAAATTGCGCGTTCTACCAGCACACCATTAGCACAAAATTTTCTCTAATCTTACTGGACACAAAATTTTTCTTCAGTGTGTCCAGTGCATTTTTTCAGTGTGTCCAAATCTTGCAGGTACCAAGTACTCCAATGCACATGGAGTACTAATTATTCATGTTTGCTAGGCACTACTCCCACAATTTTTTGAACCTAATTTGACCTAAATTCGAGAGGGATTTGACCTAAACCTAGCAAAAGAGAGAAGAAGAGGGCATGGCCGGGAGGGAGGAAAGGAGGAAGAGAGGAGAAGAGAGGCAGAGGGAGGAGGGTTACCTGACCACGATGAGGTGGTGGCCGGAGCGGAGACGACAGAGGGCGGAGACGGCGAGCTTGGGGGAGGCGGGGGTAGACGGCGGGGAGGTCGCGGGCCTCCTCTCCTGGTGGAACTCGGGGCGGGGCGGCTCCGAGGCGAGGGAGGCGGCGCTCGGGGGGAGGCGGGGCTCGGGAGGAGGCGGCGAAGGGGAGAGGGAGGCGGCGGGGGCGCGTGGGCGGCCGCGGCGAGGTTAGGTCGAGTGGGGGATCTGGCGAGGGAGGGAGAGAGGCCAGAGGGGAACAGGTGGAGTGGGGGGAGGGTTAGCAATGGCGCACCTCCCCCTGGTGCGTCATAAGTACGACGACAGCAATGGCGCACCACCCCCAGGTGCGCCATTAGTACAAATTTTTTATTACAGTTCGAGCACTCAGGTTATATTCCACCTAAACGTATCCGAAACAGAACACACACACACTAGCCCGACTGGTCAGCACGCAGCACACACACTGGGAGGTCCTGGGTTCGATTCCCACGCTCCCCAATTTTTGTTTTTATGCATTTTTTTCTTTGCACATATCTTTTTATGCATGCATCCAAATATAACATGTCACATATGCTAGATGCTCAGAATTTCATGTAGACAAATAATATGCAGTTTGTTGCCATGTTAACAACATTTAAAATGTTGTTTGATATTTATTTGTGTTTAAATATGTTCAAACTTGTTTAAATCATAACTAAATATCCATAGCTCAAAATTTGACAAACTTTATATGCTTTTGGGAGTAACATATATGCGGTGGCTCGTCGGCGGCGGTGGAGCGGGGGAGGGTGCGGGGGGTGCTCGTCGGCGGCGGTGGAGCGGGGGAGGGTGCGGGGGGTGCTCGTCGGCGGCGGTGGAGCGGGGGCGGGTGCGGGGGGTGCTCGTCGGTGACGGTGGAGCGGGGGCGGGTGCAGGGGGTGCTCGTCGACGGCGGTGGAGCGGGGGAGGGTGCACCACACATACATGCGCCATTAGTAGTTTTGCAAAAAAGTATTAAAAATATTGTTTATACTAATGGCGCACCGTGGCACAGTGCGCCATTACTAGTTTGAACTAGTAATGGCGCACTATGCGACGGTGCGCCATTAGTAGTTCTGCAAAAAAGTAAAAAAAAGAATACAGTAGTGGCGCATGTCGTGGTTCTAACTCTGACAGTGATGTAGGGGGGTGAGTATGGAGAGGCTAGATCCTAGCTATTGGGAAGTTGTTACACGCGAGGTTTACGAGTTCAGGCCCTTCTCGGAGGAAGTAATAGCCCTACGTCTCGGAGCCCGGAGGCGGTCGACTGGATTATGCGTGTGTAGATTACAGGGGTGCGAACCCTCCCTACTGAGGAGGGGGGTGGCTTATATAGAGTTCGCCGGCCCCCTCCTGCCCTCAGTAATGCGGGGTTTTAAAGTACATTTAAGGTCGGGTGTTACTGGTAACGCCCCTAATAAAGAGCTATAATGACCATAAAGACTACTTAACAGCTGACCGTTTGCCTGCGGAGTGACTATAGATCTCCCGGCGGTCGAGTGGTTGGCTTCATGGTCGAGTGATAGCTTCTTGGTCGAGTGTCTTGAACCTGTCGAGTGGGATGCCTTCAAGTCGATTAAAAGGTGATTTCTCCCAGGGGTGCCCTAGAGTAGGACTCTTCGGTCAGGTCCGTGTCCCTACCCTAGGTACATGTCTTCATCATTAGCCCCCGAATGGATCGAGGTTAGAGTGGGGAAAGAGTTGGAGACCTTTCCGACTGGTTCTTCGGGCTATGTGAGTGCCTCGTTTCGGGACAATCGTCACGGATGACGTTGCCAACCTTTTTCAGTCGCCTTGATCCATTCCAGGCCTTCCGCCGAGTGAATTTCTTTGTTTGGGCCATACCGAGTGCCGGCGCGATCGGGGTCTTCTATTTTTTAGCAAGTTGTTCTGCGGCCCGCGGATGTCGCGGGATTTGGATTTTGGGAAGCGCGCGGGACGGGAGCAGCCGCAGTAATCGGGAGTGATAAAGCGGAAGTCCCTCGATCTCCGCGTCGCCTTTTTCGCCACGTACTGCGCGCGGGTCTGTTGCGGGATTTGACTGGATGGCCTGGGCCTACCGGTCAGCCACTCGGGAGCGGCCCCTTATAAGTTGCCGGCTCGGGGTTTCCAAGCCGTGCGCTCTCTTCTCCTTCCTTCTTCCTCTCTCCCTTTGCCAGTCTCTCTGCTACCTCCGCTCTCACCCTAACGCCGCGAGCCCGTGCG
This sequence comes from Triticum urartu, assembly GCF_056163025.1. Lineage (NCBI taxonomy): Eukaryota > Viridiplantae > Streptophyta > Magnoliopsida > Poales > Poaceae > Triticum > Triticum urartu. The sequence continues at coordinate 415,429,466 of NC_141877.1, read as the reverse complement.
AGATCTCTCCGGCGACGATGGTGAAGGGCAAGACCACCGCTTTGGAGCGCGCGAAGAAGGTGGCAGCGGCGGGGAAAGGGAAGAGATCTGCTCGGGGCGGATCCTCCTCCAGGACCGCTCTGCCCAAAGGTTGGATCCAGGGCGACTGGATGCCCTCGGTGCTCCGGCAAGAGGATCTCGATGACATGGTCGAGGGGGGAGCCATTCCCCATGAAGCTGCGCGTCTTCCGTAGGGAGAGATCGAACCTCAACCCCGTGACGGTGAGTGCGTGCTCCTAGCCACCCACATCGACCGAGGGTTTTCTCTGCCGCCCCATCCTTTCTTCCGGAGTTTCTTGAATTTCTTCGGAGCGCAGCTCCATCACTTTACCCCCAACTCCATAGTCTATCTTGCCGCGTTCATTTCCATGTGCGAGGCCTTCCTGGGTTGCCGTCCGCATTGGGGGCTTTTCAAGCATATTTTCACTTGCCGCTCTCAGTCGGTTAAAAAGGCCAAGTCGAGTGATGAAAAGATGCAAGTGATCCAGCTGTGCGGGGGCCTGGCGATCCAGACGAGGGGGAAGAGTTGTTTTCCCTCTATCACCTTCCCGGAGTCGGTCCGCGGCTGGCAGTCGACCTGGTTCTACTGCCAGGACCAGGCGACCCCCGGACAGTCGACTGGTCTTCCTCCTTTTTCCCTCGACCGAGTCGAGAAGCCTGTCTCTCTGAAAGTCACGCCGGAGGAAAGGGCCCAGGTCAAGGTGTTGGCGGGTCGAGTGGTTGAGCTTGTCTGTGAGGGGATGACTGGGATGGACCTGTTAGAGGTCTTTCTCCAGAGGCGCATTCAACCGCTCCAGGCGCGAGACCACCCGATGTGGCTGTATTCTGGCCTTGACGACACCACTCGGATCCACCCGGAGAAGGTCACCGATGAGATGCTGGAGGGGTGGCTGTCAAGTATCACGGGGAACAAAGACAACCCCCGAGGAGCCAGAAGGGTAATTCCACTCGACAACTCATACGAAGTGGACCAGGTATGTCTTTGTGTCAGATATTTGGCCTTCTGTATTGGTCTTCTTTGGATAAGTCGATTGACTTTCGTCCTGTCTGTTGTCTTCCAGGCGACCACTGAGATGTACTCGACGCCCAACGGGGCACAAGGGTCGACTGAGGAAGGTGAGGGGAGCGGAGGCGAGAGCGGGGACGACCAGGTCGAGTGGGAGTTCGACGGTAAGGGAGAGGAGGGCGACGACATCTTCTCCAGTGAGGAGGAGGAGGAGGCTGAACCCTCCCGCCCGGAGGGACGGTCCAAGCTCGCCCACGATCCAGCGCAGGAACGTGGCAAGGCGGCCGCTCCTGTTGGGCAGTCGTCGAAACGCCCTTGGACTTCTTCTCCTCCGCCGACCGGGAAGGCTCCCAAGCACCCACGAACGGCGCCATCTAAGCCGCCCAAGGCCTTGCCCAAAATGAAGATAGCTGTTCCCACCATTTCGGGGTAACAACAACACTTGCTTTCCTTTGTCGACTGTGGACGGATCCTTGGTCGATTCACTGGGCCAACTGACTAACTTTCGAGATTTGTAGTGGTGCAACTTCTGAGGTCTCCGCCAGGAACGACGACCAAGAGATGGAGGACGCTGTCACCTCCAACCCTGGTACGATCACTGCCGTCCTGCTTACGAGTCGACTGAAGCGTTGGTCGATTGAATGTTTTTCTTGCAGCTCCTCCTCATGTTATCGACCTCCCGGATGACGACGACAACACACCCTTGAGGGTGAAGAGGAAGAAGAAGGTGTTGGCTGGCAAGGCTCCGCAATCCACTCCCGCGCCTGAGGCTGCAGTTCGGGATGATGGCGAACCCACTCGGGCTTCCGTGACTTTCGCTGTTCCTTTGACGAGTGTGCAGCCTTCAGCGTCGACTTCGGATCCGTCTTCACTTTTTGCTGCGTACCCCGTCCCTGAGGACCAAGCGGCTGCTGCGAAGGAGGCTGTACGCCAGGCTGGAGTCATGATGGAACAGGTGAAAGTGGCTCGGGAGGCTTGCCAGGCGGCATATGACGCGAGCTCGGCTCTTCAAAGTAATGTCCAGGTCAGCCGACTTCAACACTTGGTCTGTTTCGATATGTCCTTTGAAGATTCTATTTTCCGAAGGTCTTTAAGTTTGTACACCCACTGGGTGTGTTTGCCAATTCTTGGACGAGTGGGGGCACGCTAAGTGCACCCACTGGGTGTAGTCCCCGAGACTACGGTGGACTGCTGGCGGTCGACTGTAGTCTTTAAATTGAGTTGTTGTAGTTGAATTTCTTCGCTCTGTTTGATCGGGTCATGTCGAATGGAACGGAATCTTGTCGACTGCGGGCAGTCGACGTCTTTCTCTCTCTTTTTTTTACTGTGGGGGCACGCTGAGTGCACCCACTGGGTGTAGCCCCCGAGGCTACTGTCGAATGTTTTGCTTCGGCTGTAGTCTTAGAAACTCTGTTATTGTCTCTTAACTGCTCAGAAGCAGCTTGTCTTGGACTCGACTTCAGGGATCGGTCGAGTGGGATAGGAACCGGTGGGGGCACGCTGAGTGCACCCACTGGGTGTAGTCCCCGAGACTATGGTGGACTGCTGGCAGTCGACCATAGTCTTAGTGTTTACTGCCTTTGTTGCTTTTTCCTTTTTACTGAAATTGTAACTCCTCCTCTTTGACTTCAGAAATCTTGTGATCTTGGAACCCGCTTGGCTGACTTGGAGAAGCAGCAAATTCAAATGAACCTTGATCTGGAGCTGGCCAGGACAGAACTGCAGACGGTCAGAGACGGCGCCGTAGGTAAGACGTCTTTGTCGACTGGTTAGTTTTTAGGCTTGAGTATCTTTTCGCTTTCTCCGACTCAATCATCATTTTTTGCAGAAAAACTGAAAGAAGCTCTGGCGAAGAAGGATCAGGACTTGGCTGCTTCCCGTAAGGAGGCTGATGACAAGACCGCTCTGGCCGCACAGAAGCTAGCTTCGGTCGACCACTTAGAACAAGAGAATACCAAGCTCAAGACTGCTCTGAATGAAGCCAACAGGGAGTGTTCACGTTGGAAGAAGGAGAACCTCACCCTGAGCGAGAAGCCGGAAGGCCTCGCTCGCGGGAGAAACGACCTGGAGAGCTACTTGGGGAGCCTCGCCAAGAAGTTGTACCTTAAGCTTGAAGGTGCGCATTCAGTCCCGATTGGTTTTTGAGTTGACTCATTCTGTGAAAATTGTCTTATCCTTGAATCTTGTATGCAGAGCTTTGCCAGAATTTTGAAGAGGAGACCAGTCGAGTGGAGCCGAGCTTGGACCCTGTTAACTCTCTTGTGAAGGACGAGGCCGCAATGAACGTGCTCCGTCTGGAGTCTCGTGTTGACGGCGTCGTGGATTACTTGGCTCGACTGAAGGTTGCCATGACGCGGATCGACCCAACACTTTGGCCGGAATCTACGCTCCAGAATGATCTCGAGTCCCTGATGACTCGACTCAATGGAATCTCTGACCGAGTGCAGGAGTGGAAGAAGTCTTCAGCTCGGTGTGGCGCTGACGTGGCTCTGTCCCTGGTCCGCGTCCATTGTAAGGAGGTGCGGGAGGAGAAGCTGGCCGCCATCCAAGTCGCCAACACGAGGAAGCACAACTTCCAGGACTTCATGGAGACATTTATTGCTGCTGCTACCCGCATCGCAGATGGGATCGACTTGGATGAGTTTGTCGCCCCTGCCAGTCCTCCTCCTCCTGAGGAATGAAAAAACTTGCCTCGGGATGCCGAGTGTATTTTGTAATCCGTTAAACTCTGCCTTAATTTTGCCTCGGAATGCCGAGTGGAAGTGTAACAGTTAAACTCTGCCGAGCTGTGGGCTCGAGTACTTCGATCTGAGGTCTCTCGGATATTTTAGGCTTTATTTGAACTTGATTTGTCGTTGAATCTCTTTGTGGATGACCCGTCGAGTGGGATTTGATCTTCACTCGAAATAACTTTGTGTCTGTGGTGCAGCTCCGAAGGAGAAGGTGGCGGTCGACCTGCCTCTCGTCGTCCTTGGGAAATGAGAAGCGTTTCATACTTAGGCGAGTGCGGGACTGCAGCTAAGCCTCCGAGTGGGAGGATTGTTCTCCACTCGGTAGGATTTTTCAAACTTAGGCGAGTGCTGACCGCAGCTAAGTCTCTTCGTAGGAGAACTTAGGCGAGCACTGGACTGCAGCTAAGCCCCCGAGTGGGAGGTTTGCTCTCCACTCGGTAGGATTTTTCAAACTTACGCGAGTGCTGACCGCAGCTAAGTCTCTTCGTAGGAGAACTTAGGCGAGTGCTGGACTGCAGCTAAGCCCCCGAGTGGGAGTTTTGCTCTCCACTCGGTAGGATTTTTCAAACTTAGGCGAGTGCTGACCGCAGCTAAGTCTCTTCGTAGGAGAACTTAGGCGAGCGCTAGACTGCAACTAAGCCCCCGAGTGGGAAGTTTGCTCTCCACTCGGTAGGATTTTTCAAACTTAGGCGAGTGCTGACTGCAGCTAAGTCTCTTCGTAGGAGAACTTAGGCGAGTGCTGGACTGTAGCTAAGCCCCCGAGCGGGAGGTTTGCTCTCCACTCGGTAGGATTTTTCAAACTTAGGCGAGTGCTAACTGCAGCTAAGTCTCTGCGTAGGAGAACTTAGGCGAGTGCTGGACTGCAGCTAAGCCTCCGAGTGGGAGGTTTGCTCTCCACTCGGTAGGATTTTTCAAACTTAGGCGAGTGCTAACTGCAGCTAAGTCTCTGCGTAGGAGAACTTAGGCGAGTGCTGGACTGCAGCTAAGCCTCCGAGTGGGAGGTTTGCTCTCCACTCGGTAGGATTTTTCAAACTTAGGCGAGTGCTGACTGCAGCTAAGTCTCTGCGTAGGAGAACTTAGGCGAGTGCTGGACTGCAGCTAAGCCTCCGAGTGGGAGGTTTGCTCTCCACTCGGTAGGATTTTTCAAACCTAGGCGAGTGCTGACCGCAGCTAAGTCTCTTCATAGGAGAACTTAGGCGAGTGCTGGACTGCAGCTAAGCCTCCGAGTGGGAGGTTTGCTCTCCACTCGGTAGGATTTTTTTTTGAACTTAGGCGAAACGGGTTCGCGGCTAAGTCACCCACTGGGGGTTCTCGTATGTAAACAGAAGTGACAGCAATCATTGGAACACTCTTGACTTTGATAAAAATGAACTACGGAAGTTTCTCTTATTACATCTTTATGGGAAGGAACTTAAGTATAAAAGGGGCGGAGTAGTTCCGCATTCCAAGCTCGCGGCTCGTCAATCTGGCGATCAACATTGTAGAGGTGATACGCTCCGTTGTGGAGGACTCTGGTGATGATGAAGGGGCCTTCCCAAGTAGGAGCAAGCTTGTGTGGTTTCTGTTGATCCACTCGGAGGACCAAATCTCCTTCTTGGAAGGCTCGACTCTTCACATGTCGGGCATGGAATCGACGCAAGTCTTGCTGATAAATGGTCGATCTGATCATGGCCATCTCTCTTTCTTCTTCCAGGAGGTCTACTGCATCTTGCCGATCCTGTTCTGCTTCATCTTCGGTGTAAAGCTCGACTCGGGGAGCGTTGTGAAGGAGATCACTTGGCAGAACGGCTTCGGCTCCATAAACAAGAAAGAACGGGGTTCTTCCAGTCGACCGGTTAGGGGTGGTCCTTAATCCCCACAAAACTGATGGAAGCTCGTCGACCCAGGCACCTGCTGCGTGCTTGAGATCACGCATTAGCCGAGGCTTTAGTCCTTTGAGGATCAAACCATTTGCTCTTTCAGCTTGTCCATTCGACTGGGGATGGGCGACTGACGCATAGTCGACACGAGTGCCTTGAGAGGTGCAAAAGGCTCTGAACTGGTCTGAATCGAAGTTTGACCCATTTGTCAGTGATGATGCTATGAGGGACTCCATATCTGAATGTTAGTCCTCTGACGAAACTAATAGCAGTGCCAGCATCGAGGTTCTTGATGGGTTTAGCTTCAATCCACTTGGTAAACTTGTCGACTGCCACAAGCACATGGGTGAAACCGCTCCCGCCTGTTCTCAGAGGACCGACCATGTCCAGTCCCCAGACAGCGAAGGGCCAGATGAGTGGAATGGTCTTCAGGGCTGATGCGGGCTTGTGGGACATGTTGGAGTAGAACTGACACCCCTCACACTTGTCAACTATCTCCTTTGCCATCTCATTTGCTCTTGGCCAGTAAAATCCCGCCCGGTATGCTTTGGCCACAATGGTTCGGGAGGACGCATGGTGACCGCAGGTCCCCGAATGGATCTCATCAAGGATCATCTGACCTTCTTCCGGAGTTATGCACTTCTGACCGATTCCAGTCGCGCTTTCTCTGTACAACTGCCCCTTTATGACTGTGAAGGCCTTGGATCGGCGGACGATCTGTCGAGCCTCTTCCTCATCCTCTAGGAGCTCTTTCCTTAGGATATATGCGATGTATGGTATCGTCCAGTCGGGAGTGATGGCCAAGACTTCCATGATCAGGTCGACCACAGCAGGAACTTCGACTTCAGTCGGATCTGTGGCACTTTTCGGTTGTGGGGCTTCTTCTGTGAAAGGATCCTCCTGGACTGACGGCGAGCGGATGTGCTCCAAAAACACATTGCTGGGAATGGCTTCTCTCTTGGAGCCTATCTTTGCCAGATCATCGACTGCTTGATTTTTGAGTCGGGGGATGTGATGAAGTTCTAACCCCTTGAATTTCTTTTCTAGCTTTCTCACTGCGTTGCAATAACCAGTCATAGCCGGGCTTCTGACGTCCCACTCCTTCATTACCTGATTAACCACCAAATCTGAGTCGCCGTAGACCATGAGGCGACGGACGCCGAGTGAAATGGCCATGCGCAACCCATACAGAAGTGCTTCATACTCTGCTTCATTGTTGGAGGAATCGAAGTGAATCTGGAGGACGTATCTGAGCTTTTCTCCTCGGGGGGAGACTAGAACTACCCCAGCACCGGAACCATTCAGCATCTTAGATCCATCGAAGAACATGGTCCAGTGCTCCGAGTGAACTTGAGTCGGAAGCTGCTGTTCAATCCACTCGGCGATGAAATCTGCGATTGCTTGGGACTTAATAGCCTTCTTTGCTTCAAACCTGATATCTAAGGGAAGGAGTTCAATCGCCCACTTGGCCACTCGACCAGTTGCATCTCTGTTATGCAGTATCTCTGACAGTGGGGCGTCGCTGACGACTGTAATGGAGTGGTCAGAGAAGTAATGTGCAACCTTCTTCGTGGTCATGTAAATCCCATATACAAGCTTCTGGTAGTGAGGGTATCTTTGTTTTGAAGGGGTCAAAACTTCAGACAGATAATAGACTGGGTGCTGAACTCTGAAGGCCTTTCCTTCTTCTTTCCGCTCGACTGTGAGTACTGTACTGACAACTTGTCCCGTGGCCGCAATGTACAGCAGCAGAGGCTCTTTGCTGATTGGGGCAGCAAGCACCGGCTGGGTGGAGAGCAGAGCTTTGAGTTCTGCAAAAGCTGCGTCAGCTTCTGGAGTCCACTCGAACTTGTCAGACTTCTTCATCAGTCGGTAGAGAGGCAACGCCTTTTCACCGAGGCGAGAAATGAATCGACTTAAAGCGGCCAAGAAGCCTGTAAGCTTTTGGACATCGTGCACGCGTACAGGACGCTTCATCCGGAGTATGGTGCCAATTTTCTCAGGATTGGCGTTGATCCCTCGTTCGGAAACGAGAAAACCGAGTAACTTTCCGCCTGGAACTCCGAATGTGCATTTTGATGGATTGAGCTTGATATCATACCTCCTGAGGTTGGCAAAGGTTTCGGCAAGGTCAGCTCACAGGTCGAAACCTTTGCGTGACTTGACCACAATATCATCCATGTATGCCTCCACATTCCGACTGATTTGAGTGAGTAAACACTTCTGAATCATTCTCATGAACGTGGCTCCGGCGTTCTTGAGGCCGAACGGCATAGTGACATAACAGAAGCATCTGAATGGGGTGATGAAAGCTGTTTTGATTTCGTCGGGTCCATACAGACGGATCTGATGGTACCCGGAATAAGCATCTAGAAAAGACAATCTCTCGCATCTCGCAGTCGAGTCGACTATTTGGTCGATGCGAGGGAGAGGAAAATGATCTTTCGGGCAGGCCCGATTGATATGTTTGAAATCAATGCACATGCGAAGTGACTTGTCCTTCTTGGGGACCATGACGACATTGGCGAGCCACTTGGAGTGGTAAATTTCTCGGATGAACTCTGCTGCTAAGAGCCGAGCCACCTCCTCGCCAATGGCTTGCTTCTTCTGGACGGTGGACCATCGAAGATGTTCCTTCACAGGCTTGAATTTTGGGTCGACCCGTAGACGGTGCTCAGCCAGCCCCCTGGGAACTCCAGGCATGTCGGAGGGTTTCCATGCGAAGATGTCCCAGTTCTCACGGAGGAGCTGGATGAGCGCTTCTTCCTATTTGGAGTCAAGCGTCGTTGAGATGTGAGTCGGGGCGGCATCGGGGTCCGTCGGGTGAATGTCGACTATTTTTGTTTCACCGGACGACTGAAAAGCTGATTCTGAAGCAGGCTTCTTGGCTCGTAGCAACTCGCTTGGGTCGGCAGTCTTTTGGTACTCTTGCAGCTCGACCACTGCCATTTGAGCATCTGCAATCTTTGAGCCCTTCTGAAAGCACTCTTCCGCCTTCTTCCGATTGCCTGTGACAGTGATCACACCTTTGGGGCCAGGCATCTTCAGTTTGAGGTACACGTAACATGGCCGGGCCATGAAGCGCGCGTAAGCTGGCCTGCCCAAAATGGCGTGATAAGCACTTTGGAAGTCCACGACCTCGAATGTCAACTTTTCCTTGCGGTAATTCTTTGAATCACCGAAAACCACATCAAGAGCGATCTGGCCGAGTGATTGGGCTTTCTTCCCAGGAATGACTCCATGGAAACTCATGTTACTGGTGCTGAGTCTGGACATCGGAATGCCCATTCCTTTCAATGTTTCAGCATACAGTATGTTCAGGCCACTGCCTCCATCCATCAGGACTTTAGTCAGTCGAGTGCCTTCAACAATTGGGTCGACCACCAAAGCTTGCCTCCCAGGGGTGGCAATGTGCGTTGGGTGATCAGACTGGTCGAATGTGATGGCAGTCTGAGACCACTTCAGGTAACTGGGTGTTGCCGGGGCAACCATGTTCACCTCTCGGTTAATGACTTTCAATCGACTTTTGCTTTCGACATCGGCAAAAATCATCAGGGTGGAATTGACTTGGGGGTATCCATCGTCACTGTCTTCCTTGTCCTCGACTCTGTCCGACTCTTTTTCCTTATCCTTGGACTGTTTTCCTTGGAACTGCTGGATCAGGAGCCGGCACTGTCAAGTGGTATGCTTTGGGTAAATAAAATTACCCTCTTCATCCTTCTTGGTGTGGATGTGACATGGCAGATCCAAAACATCATTTCCGTCTTGATCCTTGACTTTTTTGGGCTTCCAGGTGCCCTTGGGTTTTCCCTTGAAGTTTCCCTGGGCTACGGCCAGGGCCTCTCCAGGAGCGGCTGGCTCGGCCTTCCGCTTCTGCTTCCGACTGGAATTGCCTCCAGTTTCCTGGGCGACTGCTTTCTGCTTGCCACTCCGGAGTCGATCTTCGTCTTCTCCGTTAGCATACTTGGTGGCAATCTCCATCATCCGATTCAGAGACATCTCTCCAGTTTGACCGAACTTCAGATTCAACTCTCTATATTTAACACCTTCCTTGAAGGCACAAACTGCTTGATGGTCTGGCACGTTCTCAACCGAGTGATGCAGCGTGATCCACCTCTGGATGTATTCCCTCAGAGTTTCATTCGGCTTCTGCACGCAAGACCGCAGCTCGGTTAGGCCTGCAGGTCGCTTGCATGTTCCTTCAAAGGTTGTGATAAACACTCGGGAGAGGTCCTCCCAAGTGTAAATGCTGCTGGGTGCCAACTGATTTAGCCATGCTCTGGCCGAGCCCTCTAACATGAGAGGCAAATGCTTCATGGCCACCTCGTCATTGCCACCGCCAATCTGTACAGCCACTCGGTAATCTTCGAGCCAGGTGTCAGGCTTAGATTCACCGGTGAACTTGCCGATTCCAGTCGCCAACCTGAAATTGGGAGGTATCACTGCGGCTCTGATGGCTCGACTGAAACACTCTGGCCCTGAAGCACGTACTCTGCTGCTGGCAGGCACATCTCTGTTGTGGCCTTCTCGATGAGCTCTGTTCCTGTCAACCAAACCTTGAATGAGGATGGATCTCGCATCAAAGCCTGGGTCTCTGGGGTCGACTGGAATCCTCTGCCCAACACTATGAGGGCGTCTGTCATCTTGCCGTCGAGGCGCATATGACCCACTCCTCGGGGGAGGGGTTGGCACTCGACGTCGATCATCACGGTCGAATCGGTGATCATACTGCTCATTCCTCCTGTACTGATCATGCTGGCCACCACGTCCCTCATGCCTCGGGGGCGATCTCGGGCTGTGAGCTGACTCGACTGTATCTGTTGCGACAGACCGACTGTGGATCCTATTCCGCGACTGTGAGACAGCGGAATTCTGGTCTCCCGCCGCCCGGAGCAATGCTCTGATCTGTAACAAGCCCCTGCCAGCCTCCGACTGGGAGGGCTGAATCGATTCCGCTATACGGGCCGCGGCGGCCAGATTCTGAACTGGGGTTCGATATACCTGCGTCGGCGGGAAGAGCTGGCGTCGACTAGACTCGGGAGCCCGCTGACGCGCTTGCTCGTCGAGTGCTCGCTGGAGATTCTCCAGTCGAGTGCGCTCGGCCAAGTTGGCCAAACGCGCGTCCTCCAAGGCCCGAGCCTCGGGGGTGTCTCCGACGATAGGAGTGCGGAGCGCGTCCATGTTCCGGCGGCGAAGCTCCTCTCGCTGCAATGATGTGAGAGGTTCGGGGAGATACTCATCGTGGGGATGCGACGGATCGCCCCCACCCACGCCTCCATCGGTGCGAGGGAAACCGGGAGGACTGTGTGTTCCATCGACCGCCAGAACCTCAGCCGCTGGATCGCTGCTGTCGCACTCGGATGCGGTCTCCACGGAGCCAGTCGACAGGTCAAACAGGCCGTAGAGGGATTCGACGGGCTCGATGGCTGCGACTTGCGGGGCCGCCGATTGGCGGGCCACGGCGTGCCTCACCCACCGCTGAAGTCTTGACCGACCGGAGCGCTTGCGCTGGTGGGAGACAGGGCGGGGAGACGATACGGGGGCCGACCCATATTGGGTCGACGGTTGCCGCAGGAGGACGCCACAAACGCATGCGCGGAAATGTGTCGCACCGCGGGCGGGGAGCGCGTCGATGTCGAGCGGTGCCTCCTGAAGCCAGGCGGAGTCGTCGACGATGAAGGTGAGCGCGCCGAGACGGATCTCGCGGTCCTCCACCAAAACTCCGCAAGAAAACATGATCAAAGGGATCGAGAAAAATCACAACTTCTCCAACTAAGCGCTAAGATTCCTGCCCCAAGGTGGGCGCCAACTGTCGTGGTTCTAACTCTGACAGTGATGTAGGGGGGTGAGTATGGAGAGGCTAGATCCTAGCTATTGGGAAGTTGTTACACGCGAGGTTTACGAGTTCAGGCCCTTCTCGGAGGAAGTAATAGCCCTACGTCTCGGAGCCCGGAGGCGGTCGACTGGATTATGCGTGTGTAGATTACAGGGGTGCGAACCCTCCCTACTGAGGAGGGGGGTGGCTTATATAGAGTTCGCCGGCCCCCTCCTGCCCTCAGTAATGCGGGGTTTTAAAGTACATTTAAGGTCGGGTGTTACTGGTAACGCCCCTAATAAAGAGCTATAATGACCATAAAGACTACTTAACAGCTGACCGTTTGCCTGCGGAGTGACTATAGATCTCCCGGCGGTCGAGTGGTTGGCTTCATGGTCGAGTGATAGCTTCTTGGTCGAGTGTCTTGAACCTGTCGAGTGGGATGCCTTCAAGTCGATTGAAAGGTGATTTCTCCCAGGGGTGTCCTAGAGTAGGACTCTTCGGTCAGGTCCGTGTCCCTACCCTAGGTACATGTCTTCATCAGCGCACTCAACGGTTGGTGCGCCATTAGTATGTTTGAAAAAATGAAAAAAAACATTTTGTTACTAGTGGCGCACCTTGTGCCTGGTGCGCCATTAGTGTCTTACACACTAATAGCGTATCTTCACGTGGTGCGCCATTAGTAAATAGTAGTGGCGCACCACTTCTCTGGCGCGCCATTAGTGTCAATTTCATCTTTAGCCCTTTTCCTAGTAGTGATGCATCTAGAGTATTAAGTTCATAAGAACAGAGTAACGCCTTAAGCAAGATGACATGATGTAGAGGGATAAACTCATGCAATATGATGTAAACCCCATCTTTTTATCCTCGATGGCAACAATACAATACGTGTCGTTTCCCTTTCTGTCACTGGGATCGAGCACCGCAAGATTGAACCCAAAGCTAAGCACTTCTCCCATTGCAAGAAAGATCAATCTAGTAGGCCAAACCAAATTGATAATTCGAAGAGACTTGCAAAGATAAACCAATCATACATAAAAGAATTCAGAGAAGATTCAAATATTGTTCATAGATAAACTTGATCATAAACCCACAATTCATCGGATCTCGACAAACACACCGAAAAAGGAAGAGTTACATCGAATAGATCTCCAAGAGAATCGAGGATAACTTTGTATTGAGATCCAAAGAGAGAGGAAGCCATCTAGCTACTAGCTATGGACCCGAAGGTCTGAAGTAAACTACTCACACATCATCGGAGGGGCCATGGAGTTGATGTAGAGGCCCTCCGTGATCAATGCCCCCTCCGGCGGAGCTTCGGAAAAGGCCCCAAGATGGGATCTCTTGGGTACAGAAGGTTGCCGTGGTGGAAATAGGGTTTCGTGGTGCTCCTAGATGTTTGCGGGGTACATGGATATATATAGGAGGAAGAAGTAGGTCGGTGGAGCAACGAGGGGCCCACGAGGGTGGAGGGCGCACCCAGGGGGGTAGGCGCGCCCCCTGCCTCGTGGCCGCCTCGTTGATTGCTTGACGTCCACTCCAAGTCCTCTGGATCACGTTTGTTTCAAAAATCACGTTTCCGAAGGTTTCATTCCGTTTGGACTCCGTTTGATATTCCTTTTCTATGAAACACTGAAATAGGCAAAAAAACAGCAATTTGGGCTAGGCCTCCAGTTAATAGATTAGTCCCAAAAATAATATAAAAGTGTAAAATAAAGCCCATTATCATCCAAAACAGATAATATACTAGCATGGAACAATCAAAAATTATAGATACATTGGAGATGTATCAATAGTACAACTTATTTTTGGCACTGCCGTTTAGGTCATATTGGTGTAAAGCGCATGAAGAAACTCCATGCTGATGGGCTTTTGGAATCACTTGATTATGAATCACTTGATGCTTATGAACCATGCCTCATGAGCAAGATGACTAAGACTCTGTTCTCCGGAACAATGGAGCGAGCAACCGACTTATTAGAAATAATACATACTGATGTATGCGATCCAATGAGTGTTGAGGCTCGTGGCGGGTATCGTTATTTTCTGACCTTCACAGATGATTTGAGTAGATATGAGTATGTCTACTTAATGAAACACAAGTCTGAACCGTTTGAAAAGTTCAAAGAATTTCAGAGTGAAGTGGAGAATCATCGTAACAAGATAATAAAGTTTCTACGATCTGATCGCGGAGACGAAATATTTGAGTTACGAGTTTGGCCTTCAGTTGAAACAATGTCGAATAGTTTCACAACTCACGCCACCTGGAACACCATAGCATAATGGTGTGTCCGAACGTCGTAACCGTACTTTATTAGATATGGTGCGATCTATGATGTCTCTTACCGATTTACCACTATCGTTTTGAGGTTATGCAGTAGAGACAGCTGCATTCACGTTAAATAGGGCACAATCTAAATCCGTTGAGACGACACCATATGAACTGTGGTTTAGCAAGAAACCTAAGCTATCGTTTCTTAAAGTTTGGGGCTGCGATGCTTATGTGAAAAAGCTTCAACCTGATAAGCTCGAACCCAAATCAGAGAAATGTGTCTTCATAAGATACCCAAAAGAAACTGTTGGGTACACCTTCTATCACAGATCCAAAGGCAAGATATTCGTTGCTAAAGAATGGATCATTTCTAGAGAAGGAGTTTCTCTGAAAAGAAGTGAGTGGGAGGAAAGTAGAACTTGATGAGGTAATTGTACCTTCTCCTGAATTGGAAAGTAGTTTGATAACCCACAAGTATAGGGGATCGCAACAGTTTTCAAGGGTAGAGTATTCAACCCAAATTTATTGATTCGACACATAGGGAGCCAAAGAATATTCTCAAGTATTAACAGTTGAGTTGTCAAGTCAACCACACCTGAAAGACTTAATATCTGCAGCAAAGTATTTAGTAGCAAAGTAATATGGAAGTAACGGTAACGGTGGCAAAAGTAACAGTATTGGTTTTGTAGTGATTGTAACAGTGGCAATGGTAAAGTAACTAAGCAAAGATCAGCATGTGAAAAGCTCGTAGGCAATGGATCAGCGATGGATAATTATGTCAGATGCGATTCCTCATGCAATAGTTATAACATAGGGTGACACAGAACTAGCTCCAGTTCATCAATGTAATGTAGGCATGTATTCTGAATATAGTCATACGTGCTTATGGAAAAGAACTTGCATGACATCTTTTGTCCTACCCTCTCGTGGCAGCGGGGTCCTATTGGAAACTAAGGGATATTAAGGCCTCCTTTTAATAGAGTACCGGAACAAAGCATTAACACTGAGTGAATACATGAACTCCTCAAACTACGGTCATATCACCGGTAAGTATCCCGATTATTGTCACTTCGGGGTTAACGGATCATAACACATAATATGTGACTATTGACTTGCAAGATAGGATCAAGAACTCACATATATTCATGAAAACATAATAGGTTCTGATCTGAAATCATGGCACTCGGGCCCTAGTGACAAGCATTAAGCATAGCAAAGTCATAGCAACATCAATCTCAGAACATAATGGATACTAGGGATCAAACCCTAACAAAACTAACTCGATTACATGATAAATCTCATCCAACCCATCACCGTCCAGCAAGCCTGCGATGGAATTACTCACGCACGGCGGTGAGCATCATGAAATTGGTGATGGAGGAAGGTTGATGATGACGATGACGATGGATTTCCCTCTCCGGAGCCCCGAACGGACTCCATATTAGCCCTCCCGAGAGAGATTAGGGCTTGGCGGCGGCTCCATATCGTAAAATGCGATGAATCCTTCTCTCTGATTTTTTTCTCCCCGAACGTGAATATATAGAGTTGGAGTTGCGGTCGGTGGAGCACCAGGGGGCCCACAAAGTAGGGGGCGCACCCCACACCCTCGTGGACAGGGTGTGGGCCCCTGGCCTTGATTCTTTCGCCAGTATTTTTTATATATTCCAAAAATATTCTCCGTTGATTTTCAGGTCATTCTAAGAACCTTTATTTCTACACAAAAATAACACCATGGCAATTCTGCTGAAAACAGCATAGTCCGGGCTAGTTCCATTCAAAACATGCAAGTTAGAGTCCAAAACAAGGGCAAAACTGTTTGGAAAAGTAGATACGATGGTGACATATCAACTCCCCCAAGCTTAAACCTTTGCTTGTCCTCAAACAATTCAGTTGGTATACTAAAAGTGATAAAGAAAAACTTTTACAAACTCTGTTTGCTCTTGTTGTTGTAAATATGTAAAGCCAGCATTCAAGTTTTCATCAAAGATTATGAACTAACCATATTCAAAATAACATTTAGGTCTCATGTTTACTCATATCAATGACATAATCAATTAGCGAGCAATAATAGTAAATCTCGGATGACAACACTTTCTCAAAACAATCATAATATGATATAACAAGATGGTATCTTGATAGCCCTTTCTGAGACCGCAAAACATAAATGCAGAGCACCTCTGAAGATCAAGGGCTGACTGGAAATTGCAATTCATGGTAAAAGAGATCCAGTCACAGTCATACTCAATGTAAACTAATAATAATACATGCAAATGACAGCGGTGCTCTCCAACTGGTGCTTTTAAATAAGAGGATGATGACTCAACATAAAAGTAAATAGATAGGCCCTTCGCAGAGGGAAGCAGGGATTTGTAGAGGTGCCAGAGCTCGGTTTTGAAATAGAGATAAATAATATTTTGAGCGGTATACTTTCATTGTCAACATAACAACCGAGAGATCTCGATATCTTCCATGCTACACACATTATAGGTGGTTCCCAAGCAGAATGGTAAAGTTTATATCCCCCCTACCACCAACAAACATCAATCCATGGCTTGTCTGAAACAACGGGTGCCTCCAACTAACAACAATCCTAGGGGACTTTTGTTTGCAATTATTTTGATTTGATTTGAGCATGGGACTGGGCATCCCGGTTACCAGCCATTTTCTCATGAATGAGGAGCAGAGTCCACTCCTCTTGAGAATAACCCGCCTAGCATGGAAGATATAGACAGCCCTAGTTGATACATGAGCTACTCGAGCATACAAAACAGAATTTCATTTGAAGGTTTAGAGTTTGGCACATACAAATTTACTTGGAACGGCAGGTAGATACCGCATATAGGAAGGTATGGTGGACTCATATGGAATAACTTACGGGGTTTATGGAGTTGGATGCACAAGCAGTATTCCCGCTTAGTACAAGTGAAGGCTAGAAAGAGACTAGGAAGCGACCAGCTAGAGAGCGACAACGTCATGAACATGCATTAAAATTAATCAACACTGAATGCAAGCATGAGTAGGATATAATTCACCATGAACATAAATATCGTGGAGGCTATGTTGATTTTGTTTCAACTACATGCGTGAATATGTGCCAAGTCAAGCCACTCGAATCGTTCAAAGGAGGATACCACCCTATCATACCACATCACAACAATTTTAATAGCATGTTGGCACGCAAGGTAAACCATTATAAACTCCTAGCTACTTAAGCATGGCATGAGCAACTATAATCTCTAATTGTCATTGCAAACATGTTTCATTCATAATAGGTTGAATGGGGAACGATGAACTAATCATATTTACAAAAACAAGATAGGCCGAGTTCATACCAGCTTTTCTCATCTCAATCAGTCCATCATATATCGTCATTATTGCCTTTCACTTGCACGACCAAATAGTGTGGATAATAATAATAGTGCATGTGCATTGGACTAAGCTGGAATCTGCAAGCATTCAATACAAGGGAGAAGACAAGGTAATATGGGCTCTTTGTTAGATCAAGAATAATGCATATGAGAGCCACTCAACATTTTCATCATGGTCTTCTCCTCTCGACCCGCAAAGAAAAGAAAAGAAACAAAACTATTTACACGGGAAAGCTCCCAACAGACAAAAGAAGAACGAGAAATCTTTTTTGGGTTTTCTTTTTAATTACTACTACTACATACATGGAAAGTAAACTAGCTAAAAACTACAAGTAATTTTTTTGTTTTTCTTAAGGTTTTTCAAACACACAAGAAGAAAGCTTAAAACAGAAAATAAACTAGCATGAATGATACAATGAAAAAGTATGAGCACCGACAACCGGCTTGAGTGTGTGAACATGAATGTAATATCAGTGAGAAATACGTACTCCCCCGAGCTTAGGCTTTTGGCCTAAGTTGGTCTATGGCCACGGCTCAAAACCGCCCTCTCCAGTGTACGGAGGAGTATCCTCTGGGTGCCACTGGTTGGCGATCTCCTCCGGATTCCACTGATAAACAGACTGTCGATAAGGGTCAACGGGTGGCTCCAGCTCAGGCTCTGGAGCTGGTGTCACGCTTCGGTATGAATAAATGGCCTCCGGCAAAATGAGGTACGTGCCTGAAAATATGTTAAACAAAGAGGGAGGAGGCAAGGTAATAATCTCAAAGTAATTTTTATCAAATATCAATCTATATTTAAGCATCTTCTTCTTATTCTTAACAATAAAATCATGTGCTACCATACTCTTATAATCTAGAAAAATAGGAGGCAACAACTTTTCTTCTTTCTCATAATGCCTAATAGGTATGTTAAAGTGTGCAGCAAGGCGCGAAGCAAAGACGCCTCCAAAGATGGGACCCTTCGTACAATTCAGATTTAACCGTTTAGCAACAATAGCGCCTAAACTGAAAGTAGCATCACGAAACAAGGCTTGGCGCAAAATAACAATATCAGGGGCACTAAGGTTTCCACTGTTCCCACGACCAATCAAGCATCTACTTGCAAATATTGCAAAACAACGTAGAACAGGAAAATGTATGCTGGTAATTCTTGCATTGGAAACTTTCCTCGTTTCCCCTACAACAATCATATCAATAAACCCTTCCACATCATTACAATGTGGTTCCTCTATGCTGCCCTCAAAAGGCAACTTGCAAACCGCACAAAATTCATAAAGTGACATCTCCTTATACTCATCATACAAATAAAAATCCACAGAAGGTGGCAACCTCCTAGCATGGAAATGAAAATTTTGCACAAAAATATTAGTGAGTAGGAGATACTGTTAGAGCTGGTCGTGGAGGAATTCGGGGAGGCCTGCATTCTCAACCAAATAATAAAAGTCTTCATAAATCCCGGCTGCTCTCAAGAACTCATCACAAGGCCATTCGCGCGGCCGAACCTCCGCAGTGCGAGGGAGATTATATTTGGGCTTCTTATTCTCTTCACTTTGCTTATCCTTCGAGCTTCGGCTCGATGAGCCCCTAAAAATCTTTTCATCATTTTCTGAGAATTTCTGAAAATTTTAGTAACTTAAAATAAAAATGAACCAAACTCAACAAGATTGATAGCAACTACTCCCACAAGTGCCTAGAGGCCATATCATGCAATAGAACTACTTGGGACCAAATAAATTTGACATGCAAGCTCAAGAACAGGGTCACCTAAGCAGCAAAAATTTGCAATAAATAAAGCACTAGAACAAAAACTAATTGGACCATTGGAGGAGTCACATACCGAAGAACAATCCCCCAAAGCAGTTTTGTGAATGGAGCTTTGAGCAAGGAGATCGAAAATGGCAGCAAAACGAGCAAGAACACGAGTTTGAGCTGTGTGGTGATTTTTTTGGAGGAAGAAGAAGTGTCTGAGTGCTGGAATAAGTGGAGGGGGCACGAGGGGCCCACGAGGCAGGGGGCGCACCCAGGGGGTAGGGCACGCCCTGCACCCTGTTGGCCAGGTGGTTGCCCCCTCTGGTGTGTTCTCAGTGCCAAATATTCTACAAAAAATCATATTTCATTTTCGGGACATTTGCAGAACTTTTATTTTCGAGGTATTTTTTATTGCAAGGATAATTCAGAAAACAGACAGAAAATACTATTTTTGCTTTATTAAATCTAAATAACAGAAAGTAAAAAGAGGGTACAGAAAGTTGTGTTTTCTAACTTCATCCATCTCATGCTCATCAAAAGGAATCCACTAATAAGGTTGATCAAGTCTTGTTAACAAACTCATTCCGAATCACATGAAACCGGAGAATTTTCGAATAACACTAGGTTACCTCAACGGGGATATGCACATCCCCAACAATAAGAATATCATATTTCTTCTTGACAGTAGGAAGAGGAAATTCAAAACCTCCAATAATAATCGTTGAATTTTTTCCAATAGAATTGATACTATGGACTTGAGGTTGTTTCCTCGAAAAGTGTACCGTATACTCATTACCATTAACATGAAAAGTGACATTGCCTTTGTTGCAATCCATAACAGCCCCTGCAGTATTCAGAAAGGGTCTACCAAGAATAATAGACATACTATCGTCCTCGGGAATATCAAGAATAATAAAGTCCGTTAAAATAGTAACGTTTGCAGCCACAACAGGCACATCCTCACAAACACCGACAGGTATAGCAGTTGATTTATCAGCCATTTGCAAAGATATTTTAGTAGGTGTCAACTTATCCAAATCAAGTCTAGATATAAAGAGAGAGGCGTAACACTAACACCGGCTCCAAGATCACATAAAGCAGTTTTAACATAGTTTCTCTTAATGGAGCATGGTATAGTTGGTACTTCTGGATCTCCTAGTTTCTTTGGTATTCCATCTTTAAAAGTATAATTAGCAAGCATGGTGGAAATTTCAGCTTCCGGTATCTTTCTTTTATTTGTGACAATATCTTTCATATAGTTAGCATAAGGATTCATTTTAAGCATATCAGTCAAACGCATACGCAAAAAGATAGGTCTAATCATTTTAGCAAAGCGGTCAAAATCCTCATCATCCTTTTTCTTGGATGGTTTAGGAGGGAAATGCATGGGTTTCTGAACCCATGGTTCTCTTTCTTTACCATGCTTCCTAGCAGCAAAGTCTCTCTTATCATAACGTTGATTCTTTGATTGTGGGTTATCAAGATCAACAGCAGGTTCAATCTCTACATCATTATTATTGCTAGGTTGAGCATCAACACGAACATCATCATTAACATTATCACTAGGTTCATGTTCATTACCAGATTGTGTTTCAGCATCAGAAATAGAAATATCATTGGGATTCTCGGGTGTGTCAACAATAGGTTCACTAGAAGCATGCAAAGTCCTATCATTTTTCTTTTTCTTCTTCTTAGAAGAACTAGGTGCATAAACATTAGTTCTCTGAGAATCTTGCTCAATTCTCTTAGGGTGGCCCTCAGGATACAATGGTTCCTGAGTCATTTTACCCCCTCCAGTCACAACTCTAACAACATTTTCATTTTTATTATTATTTAATTCATTGAGCAAATCATTCTGAGCCTTAAGTACTTGTTCTACTTGAGTGGTAACCATAGAAGCATGTTTACTAATAAGTTTAAGTTCACCTTTAACTCTAGACATATAATGTGACGCCCCCGATTTAATCGTACACTAATCATACACGCAAACGTGTATGATCAAGATCAGGGACTCACGGGAAGATATCACAACACAACTCTACAAATAAAAATAAGTCATACAAGCATCATATTACAAGCCAGGGGCCTCGAGGGCTCGAATACAAGAGCTCGATCATAGACGAGTCAGCGGAAGCAACAATATCTGAGTACAGACATAAGTTAAACAAGTTGCCATAAGATGGCTAGCACAAACTGGGATACAGATCAAAAGAGGCGCAGGCCTCCTGCCTGGGATCCTCCTAACTACTCCTGGTCGTCGTCAGCGGGCAGCACGTAGTAGTAGGCACCTCCGGTGTAGTAGGAGTCGTCGTCGACGGTGGCGTCTGGCTCCTGGGCTCCAGCATCTGGTTGCGACAACCAGGTAGAAGGGATAGGGGGAAAAGAGGGAGAAAGCAACCATGAGTACTCATCCAAAGTACTCGCAAGCAAGGAGCTACACTACATATGTATGCATTGGTATCAACTGGAATAAGGCTATCATTTGTGGACTGAACTGCAGAATGCCGGAATAAGAGGGGGATAGCTAGTCCTTTCGAAGACTACGCTTCTGGCAGCCTCCGTCTTGCAGCATGTAGAAGGGAGTAGACTGAAGTCCTCCAAGTATCATCACGTAGCATAATCCTAACCGATGATCCCCCCCTCGTCGCCCTGTGAGAGAGCGACCACCGGTTGTATCTGGCACTTGGAAGGGTGTGTTTTATTAAGTATCTGGTTCTAGTTGTCATAAGGTCAAGGTACAACTCCAAGTCGTCCTGTTACTGAAGATCACGGCTATTCGAATAGATTAACTTCCCTGCAGGGGTGCACCACATACCCCAACACGCTTGATCCCATTTGGCCGGACACACTTTCCTGGGTCATGCCCGGCCTCGGAAGATCAACACGTCGCAGCCCCACCTAGGCACAACAGAGAGGTCAGCACGCCGGTCTAAACCTAAGCGCACAGGGGTCTGGGCCCATCGCCCTTAGCACACCTGCACGTTGCGAACGCGGCCGGAAGCAGAACTAGCCCCCTTAATACAAGAGCAGGCTTACGTTCCAATCCGGCGCGCGCCACTCAGTCGCTGACGTCACGAAGGCTTCGGCTGATACCACGACGCCGGGATACCCATAACTACTCCCGCGTAGATGGTTAGTGCGTATAGACCAAATGGCCAAACTCAGATCAAATACCCAGATCTCGTTAAGCGCGTTAAGTATCCGCGAACGCCGACCAGGGCCAGGCCCACCTCTCTCCTAGGTGGTCGGAACCTGCCCTGTCGCTCCGCCTCAAAGATCCACTCGCGGGTGCTCCTCAAGCCGACCCGTCTTTAATCACCACATGTAGCATGTATAAAGTAAATAGTATATACCCGTGATCACCTCCTGAGTGATCACGGCCCGATAGTATAGCACAGCAGACGGACAAGAATGTAGGGCCACTGATGATAAACTAGCATCCTATACTAAGCATTAGGATTGCAGGTAAAGGTAACAACAGTAGTAGCAAGGATAGGCTATGCATCAGGATAGGATTAACGGGAAGCAGTAACATGCTACACTACTCTAATGCAAGCAGTATAGAGAAGAGTAGGCGATATCTGGTGATCAAAGGGGGGGCTTGCCTGGTTGCTCTGGCAAGAGAGAGGGATCGTCAACTCCATAGTCGTACTGGGTAGCAGCGGCGTCGGTCTCGGTGTCTAGCGAGAGAAGAGGGGGGAGAAACAATAAATATAATGCAAGCATATGCATAGAGATGCATGACATGACAAGTAACGGTGCTAGGGGTGCCCTAACGCGGTAAGAGGTGATACCGGGGAAGGGGGAAACATCCGGAAAAGTATCCCCAGTGTTTCGCGTTTTCAGGCAGAGGAGCCGGAGGGGGAAAGTTGCGAGTTCGATAGGTTAGGGATGTGTGGCGAACGAACGGCCTGCGTATCCGGATTCGTCTCGTCGTTCTGAGCAACTTTCATGTACAAAGTTTTTCCATCCGAGCTACGGTTTATTTTATATTAATTTTAAAAGATTTAAATCAATTTTAGGATTTATTTAATTATTTAAATCGACATTATCCTGAACAGTGTTTGCTGACATCAGCATGACGTCAGCACGACGTCAGCAGTCAACCAGTCAGTTGACTGGGTCAAACTGACACGTGGGTCCTACTGTCATTGACTAAGACTAATTAAACAAGTTAATTAGTTTAATTAGTTGTTCAGTTTAATTAATCAAAATTAATTAAGTTAATTAATTCTTCAATTAATTAATTAATTATTTTTATTTTTATTATATTATTTTTCCTTTTTTTTATGAAACGTTCTCAGGGGGTGGGGCCCCCATGTCATTGGCCCTAGGGGCCAAACGGGCGCGCGGGTAACGGGAAACGGGCACGGGCGTGGGCACCCGTCGAGGCTGACCCGGGTGCGGCCGACGGAGCCCAGGGGCGCCGAACCCGGGCGCCGATTGAACGAGGCCGCAGTTCGCGGCGGCGGCAAGCGCAGGGGACGGCGGTGCGCGGGCGCGTGGGGCCGGTGGCCAGGGGCGGGGCACATCTGGGGCGCACGGGGCGCGGCTAGGCGTGGCGCAGGCGCGCGCGGAGGTGCGGTGCAGCGGCCGTGAGGCACGGACGTTGCGCGAGCAGCGCACAGCCGCGGGGTGGAGGTCGTGGCTCCAGGGCGGCAGCAGGCGGGGCTACGTCATGGTCTAGGCGCAGCGGCGCACGCGCGAGCGTGTGTGCAGGGGCGGCGTGCGGTGAGGCACGGCGGGCACGGCCAGGGTGCACGCGAGAGAGGGGGGCGACAGGGATCTGGCGGGCGAGCGCGCACGAGGGCACGGGGAGGAAGAGGAGGACCGGGGGTCCTCACCAGCGTTGGTGAGCAGGGGGGGGCGGCGAGGCTCGGTGGAGCCTTTGGGGAGGAGGACGAGGACGCATCATCGGCGAGGAGGAGATGAGGAGGACGAAGCGACGGGCGGTGGCGGGATCCGGCGAGGAGGAGGCTGTGGCACGGGCGCGCGGGAAGGGTCGTCGCTGGCGGGCGGCTACAGGCGATGGCGTTGAGCGGCCGGGGGGGGGGGAACGACGCGGTGGGATCGTGCCCTCGATCTCGATCCAGATCGGGGGAGAAGGGAGAGAGCGTGTGGGGGGAAGGGGAGTGGGTGTCGGCGCTAGGTCACGGGGAGGGGAGGAGGCCTAGTAGGCCAGGGGGTGCGGGAGTGGGTCGGCTGGGCCGGCCGGGCTAGCCCCGTAGCCAGCTGGGCCGAGGCCCAGCGAGGGGTGGGGCTTTTATTTTTCTTTTGTTGTTGTTTTTTTTATTCTTTTTTGTTTTATTTTAGTTGCACTATATTTTTGGTTTAGTAAAATATGAAAATAGCTCCAAAAATAGTGTGTCAAATTAATCCACTGTTCTAAGAAGTTTTACCTCAGAATAAAAATAGTTTAGTATTTGGTAAAATATATTAGGAGTATAACTAATTGTTTTGATGTTGTTTTAATCACTTAAGGGTATTTAAATATTTTATAAATGTGCGGTTTTCCCATCATAATTATCTATGCAATATTTGGTTCACTTCGAACATTTTAGTTTTAATATTTGAAAACTTTTATCGTTTGCCTGATTTTGAATTCGAGTTTGAATCGGTTTCGAACTAACTCGAGATTAGCAACTATAATTGAGGTGACGTGGCATCATTAGCAGAGGAGCACTGTAGCTTAATTACCCGGGCGTCACATATAATCACTCAAGTCTTCAATCATATAAGCATTACGTTTCAATTGTCTACCAACATAAGCATTGAAGTTTTCTTGCTTAACAATAAAATTATCAAAATCATCTAAGCATTGGCTAGCAGACTTATAACGAGGAATATCAGCTTCATAAAATCTATAGAGAATTTACCTTTACTACCTGTGTCGGGTTATCAAGACCATGTATTTCTTCAATAGGTGGTAAATTCTTAACATCTTCAGCTTTAATACCTTTTTCTTTCATAGATTTCTTTGCCTCTTGCATATTGATACGTCCATTTTGCATCATGCTTTATATCGATTTTCATTGCATTATGGGCTATTATTACAGATTATGTCACAATACTTATGCCTATTCTATATTATTTTATAAGGTTTACATGAAGAGGGGGAATGCGGGCAGCTGGAATTGCGGGCTGGAAAAGGAGCAAATATTAGAGACCTATTCTGCACAACTCCAAAAGTCTTGAAACTTCACGGGAGCAAGTTTCAGAATATATAAAAAATATTGGGCGAAAGAAGTACCAGAGGGGGGCCACCCACCGTCCACGAGGGTGGGGGTGCGCCCTACCCCCATGGGCGCGCCCCCCTGCCTCGTGGGCCCTCTGGCAGCCCTCTGATGCCCATCTTCTGCTATATGAGGTCTTTCGTCAAGAAAAAAAAATCATAAGCTAGCTCACGGGACGAAACTCCGCCGCCACGAGGCGGAACCTTGGCGGAACCAATCTAGGGCTCCGGCGGAGCTGTTCTGCCGGGGAAACTTCCCTCCGGGTGGGGGAAATCATCGCCATCGTCATCACCATCGATCCTCTCATCGGGAGGGGTCAATCTCCATCAACATCTTCACCAGCACCATCTCATCTCAAACCCTAGTTCATCTCTTGTATCCAATCTTTGTCCCAAAGCCTCAGATTGGTACCTGTGGGTTGCTAGTAGTGTTGATTACTCTTTGTAGTTGATGCCAGTTGGTTTATTCGGTGGAAGATCATATGTTCAGATCCTTTATGCATATTAATACCCCTCTGATTATGAACATGAATATGATTTGTGAGTAGTTAAGTTTGTTCCTGAGGACATGGGAGAAGTCTTGCTATAAGTAGTCGTGTGAATTTGGTATTCGTTCAATATTTTGATGAGATGTAGGTTGTCTTTCCTCTAGTGGTGTCATGTGAACGTCGACTACATGACACTTCACCATTGTATTGGCCTAGGGGAAGGCATTCGAAAGTAATAAGTAGATGATGGGTTGCTAGAGTGACAGAAGCTTAAACCCTAGTTTATAAGTTGCTTCGTAAGGGGCTGATTTGGATCCATATGTTTCATGCTATGGTTAGGTTTACCTTAATACTCCGTTTGTAGTTGTGGATGCTTGCAATAGGAGTTAATAATAAGTGGGATGCTTGTCCAAGGAAGGGCAGTACCCAAGCACCGGTCCACCCACATATCAAATAACCTCCTGTGTCATATCATGGTTTTGCTCTAAACATGGCACCACTACGCGGCCCTTGAAGTACAAGATGCCATCATCAGCAATAGTGAAGAACGAGGGCCTTCCTTCAGCGAGGTAGCTGAAGGATATATGCCCTAGAGGCAATAATAATGTTATTATTTTATTTCCTTATATCATGATAAATGTTTATTATTCATGCTAGAATTATATTATCCGGAAACATAATACTTGTGTGACTACATAGAAAAACTAAACGTCACTAGTATGCCTCTACTTGACTAGCTCGTTAATCAAAGATGGTTTGTTTCCTAACCATAGACATGTGTTGTCATTTGATTAACGGGATCACATTATTAGGAGAATGATGTGATTGACATGACCCATTCCATTAGCTTAGCACCCGATCATTTAGTGTGTTGCTATTGCTTTCTTCATGACTTATACATGTTCCTATGACTATGAGATTATGCAACTCCCGTTTGCCGGAGGAACACTTTGTGTGCTACCAAACGTCACAACGTAAGTGGGTGATTATAAAGGAGCTCTACAGGTGTCTCCAAAGGTAAATGTTGGGTTGGCGTATTTTGAGATTAGGATTTGTCACTCCGATTGTCGGAGAGGTATCTCTGGGCCCTCTCGGTAATGCACATCACATAAGCCTTGCAAGCATTGCAACTAATGAGTTAGTTGTGAGATGATGTATTACGGAATGAGTAAAGAGACTTGCCGGTAACGAGATTGAACTAGGTATTAAGATACCGACGATCGAATCTCGGGCAAGTAACATACCGATGACAAAGGGAACAACGTATGTTGTTATGCGGTTTGACCAATAAAGATCTTCGTAGAATATGTGGGAGCCAATATGAGCATCCAGGTTCCGCTATTGGTTATTGACCGGAGACATGTCTCGGTCATGTCTACATTGTTCTCGAACCCGTAGGGTCCGCACGCTTAAGGTTTCGATGACAGTTATATTATGAGTTTATGAGTTTTGATGTACCGAAGTTAGTTCGGAGTCCCGGATGTGATCACGGACATGACGAGGAGTCTCGAAATGGTCGAGACATAAAGATTGATATATTGGACGACTATATTCGGACACCGGAAGTGTTCCGGGTGATTTCGGAGAAAACCGGAGTGCCGGAGGGTTACCGGAACCCCCCCGGGAGAAGTAATGGGCCTTAGTGGAGAGAGAGAGGGGTGGCCAGGGTGGGCCGCGCGCCCCCTACCCCTCTGGTCTGAATTGGACTAGGAGAGGGGGGGCGGCGCCCCCCTTTCCTTCTCCCTCTCCCCCTTCCTTTCCCCCTCCTAGTAGGAGTAGGAAAGAGGGGAGTCCTACTCCTACTAGGAGGAGGACTCCTCCTCCTTGGCGCGCCATAGGGCCGGCAGGCCTCCTCTCCTTGCTCCTTTATATACAGGGGCAGGGGGCACCCCTAGACACACAAGTTGATCCACATGATCGTTTTCTTAGCCGTGTGCGGTGCCCCCTTCCACCATACTCCTCGATAATATTGTAGCGGTGCTTAGGCGAAGCCCTGCGACGGTAGAACATCAAGATCGTCACCACGCCGTCGTGCTGACGGAACTCTTCCCCGACACTTTGCTGGACCGGAGTCCGGGGATCGTCATCGAGCTGAACGTGTGCTAAAACTCGGAGGTGCCGTAGTTTCGGTACTTGATCGATCGGGCCGTGAAGACGTATGACTACATCAACCGCGTTGTCATAACGCTTCCGCTGTCGGTCTACGAGGGTACGTAGATCACACTCTCCCCTCTCATTGCTATGCATCACCATGATCTTGCGTGTGCGTAGGAATTTTTTTGAAATTACTACGTTCCCCAATAGTAGCGCTTAATCTTGTGGGCTTGAGAGTCATAATTCTGTAGCATTTTGATTTTGTCCACGAGATCAGGTTTAGCAACCAGGGTATTGAGAGAACCCTGGGAAACAATGTGGAGGTTCATCTTGCGGCACTCGGGGGGAGGGGGGGTGAGTGCACCCGGAGGAACTATATGGAGGTTCAGCTTTCTGAATTCTTCAACAAGCGAGGGCTGAACTTTGTGAACCTGGAGGTGGTTGCAGTAAGACTTGCGGCTCAAGGCATCAACCATTACATTAGCCTTGCCTGGGGTATAGGATATACCCACGTCAAAGTCTGCAATAGTCTCCATCCATCTCTGCTGATGGAGGTTCAGGTCTGGCTGAGTAAACAGATACTTCAGACTTTGGTGGTCGGTGAAGATCTCGCAACGATTACCGAGAAGGTAATGTCGCCACTGCTTCAGTGCATGAATGACAGCAGTAAGCTTGAGGTCGTGAACTGGGTAGTTCTCTTCGTGAGGGCGCAGCTGACGAGAGGCATAAGCAATCACTCTGCGCTCTTGCATTAGGACACAACCTAATCCTTGACGGGAAGCGTCGTAGTGAATGACGAAGTCCTTCTTAGTATCAGGTGGAGCAAGCACTGGGGCTGAAGTCAACTTGTCTTTGAGAGCCTGGAAACTTTCCTAACACTTGTCTGTCCACTAGAACTTGACGCCCTTATGCAACAGATTATTCAGAGGCCTGGCAATCTTGGAGAAGTTCTCGACGAATCGACGACAATAGCTGGCGAGATGGAGAAAACATCGGACTTGCTTGACATTCTTCGGAGAAGTCCAATCGAGAATAGCCTGGACTCGTGATACATCATTTTGCATCATGCTTTTATATCGATATTTATTGCATTATGGGCTGTAATTACACATTATGTCACAATACTTATGCCTATTCTCTCTTATCTTACAAGGTTTACATGAAGAGGGAGAATGCCGGGAACTGTGATTCTAGGCTGGAAAAGAAGCAAATATTAGAGACCTATTCCGCACAGCTCCAAAAGTCCTGAAACTTCACGGAAGTTATTTCCAGAATATATAAAAAATACTGAGCACAAGAAGTACTAGAGGGGGGCCACCCACCAGCCACGAGGGTGGGGGGCGCGCCCTACCCCACTGGGCGCGCCCCCTGCCTCGTGGGCCCCCTGGTGGCCCTCCGATGCCCATCTTCTACTATATGGAGGCTTTCATCGAGGAAAAAATCATAAGCAAGCTTTCGGGATGAGACTCTGCCGCCACGAGGCGGAACCTTGGCGGAACCAATCTAGGGCTCCGGCGGAGCTGTTCTACCGGGGAAACTTCCCTCCGGGAGGGGGAAATCATCACCATCGTCATCACCAACGATCCTCTCATCGGGAGGGGGTCAATCTCCATCAACATTTTCTCCAGCACCATCTCATCTCAAACCCTAGTTCATCTCTTGTATCCAATCTTTGTATCCAAACCTCAGATTGGTACCTGTGGGTTGCTAGTAGTGTTGATTACTCCTTGTAGTTAATGCTAGTTGGTTTACTTTGTGTAAGGTTATATGTTCAGATCCATTATGCATATTAATACCCCTCTGATTATGAACATGAATATGCTTTGTGAGTAGTTACGTTTGTTCCTGAGGACATGGGAGAAGTCTTGCTATTAGTAGTCATGTGAATTTGGTATTCGTTCGATATTTTGATGAGATGTATGTTGCCATCCCTCTACTGGTGTCATGTGAACATCGACTACATGACACTTCACCATTGTTTGGGCCTAGAGGGAGGCATTGGGAAGTAATAAGTAGATGATGGGTTGCTAGAGTGACAGAAGATTAAACCCTAGTTTATGTGTTGCTTCATAAGGGGCTGATTTGGATCCATATGTTTCATGCTATGGTTAGGTTTACCTTAATACTTCTGTTGTAGTTGTGGATTCTTGCAATAGGGGTTAATCATAAGTGGGATGCTTGTCCATGTAAGGACAGCTCGGTCCACCCACATATCAAATTATCAAATTACCAAACGCGAATCATATGGTCGTGATGAAAACTAGCTTGACGATAATTCCCATGTGTTCTTGGGAGTGCTTTCCTTTATATAAGAGTTTGTCCAGGCTTTTCCTTTGCTACAAAAATGATTGGGCCATATTGCTGCACTTTATTTACACTTGTTACTTGTTACTCGTTATCAATTACCTTATCACAAAACTATATGTTACCGATAATTTTAGTGCTTGCAGAGAAGACCGTACTGAAAACTATTTATCATTTCCTTCCGCTCCTTGTTGGGTTCGACACTCTTACTTATCAAAAGGACTACGATAGATCCCCTACACTTGTGGGTCATCAAGACTCTTTTCTGGCGCTGTTGCCGGGGAGTGAAGCGCCTTTGGTAGGTGGAATTTGGTAAGGAAAAATTTATATAGTGTGCTGAAATCCTTTGAGGGGCTTGTTCGGGGTATCTTCACCTCGACCAGTAGAGAAAAGAGTTGCTCCTCAACCTATTGAACCTACTGAAAATGTTTACTTTGAATTTCCTTCGGGTATGATAGAGAAACTGCTAGCTAATCCTTTCACAGGTGATGCAACATTACATCCCGATTTGCACCTAATCTATGTGGATGAAGTTTGTGGATTATTTAAGCTTGCAGGTATGCCCGAGCATGTTATCAAGAAGAAGGTCTTTCCTTTATCCTTGAAGGGAAAGGCATTGACATGGTTTAGGCTATGTGATGATATGGGATCATGGAACTACAACCGATTGAAATTGGAATTTCATCAGAAGTTTTATCCTATGCATCTTGTTCATCGTGACCGCAATTATATATATAATTTTGGCCTCGCAAAGCAGAAAGCATCACTCAAGCTTGGGGGAGGCTTAATTCAATGTTATATTCATGCCCCGATCATGAGCTCTCAAGATAAATTATTGTTCAAAAAATTATGCTCGGCTTTCTTTCAATAATCGCTCCATGCTCGATACTTCTTGTACTGGCTCTTTTATGATGAAGACTATTGAATTCAAATGGGATTTATTGGAAACAATTAAACACAACTCTGAAGACTGGGATCTCGACGAAGTTAAGGAGTCAGGTATAACACCTAAGATTGATTGTGTTAAATCTTTTATGGATACCTATGCTTTCCGTGAATTTAGCACTAAATATGGACTTGACTTTGAGATAGTAGCTTCTTTCCGTGAATCCTTTGCTACTCATGTTGATCTCCCTAAGGAGAAGTGGTTTAAATATAATCCTCCCATTGAAGTAAAAGTAGTTGCACCTATTAAAGTTGAAGAAAAGACTACCACTTATAATGATTCTATTGTTCCTACTGCTTATATTGAGAAACCACGTTTCCCTGTTAGAATAAAGGATCATGCTAAAGCTTCAACTATTGTTCGTAAGAGTAATACTAGAACACCTACACCCTCTGAGCAAATTAAAGTTGAACCTAGTGTTGCTATGGTTAAAGATCTCTTGGTTGATAATATTGATGGGCATGTTATTTACTTCTGTGATGAAGCTGCTAGAATTGCTAGACCTGACACTAAAAATAAACATAGACCCGTTGTAGGCATGCCTGTTATTTCTGTTAAAATACGAGATCATTGCTATCATGGCTTATGTGATATGGGTGCTAGTGCTAGTGCAATACCTCATTCCTTATACAAAGAAATTATGCATGATATTGCACCTGCTGAGATAGAGGAAATTGATGTTACAATTAAACTTGCCAATACAGACACTATTTCACCAGTTGGGATTGTTAGAGATGTTGAAGTCTTGTGTGGGAAAGTTAAATACCCTGCTGATTTTCTTGTTCTTGGTTCCCCACAAGATAACTTTTGTCCCATTATATTTGGTAGCCCTTCTTGAATACTGTTAATGCTAAGATAGACTGCAATAAGGATATTGTTTCTGTTGGTTTGGGGATATGTCTCATGAATTTAACTTTGCTAAATTTCGTAGACAGCCCCATGATAATGAATTGCCTAGTAAATATGAAATTATTGGTCTTGCTTCTATTGCCGTGCCTCCTAGTGATCCTTTAGAACAATATTTGCTAGACCATGAAAATGATATGTTTATGAATGAAAGAAGGGAAATAGATGAAGTATTATTTAAACAGGGATCTATTTTGAAACACAACTTGCCTGTTGAAATCCTAGGGGATCCTCCTCCACCCAAGGGTGATCCCGTGTTTGAGCTTAAACCATTGCCTGATACTCAATATGCTTATCTTGATGAGAAAGAGATATATCATGTTATTATTAGTGCTAACCTTTCAGAGCATGAAGAAAAGAAATTAATGAAAACTCTGAAGAAGCACCATGCTGCTATTGGATATACTCTTGATGATCTTAAGGGCATTAGTCCCACTCTATGCCAGCACAAAATAAAATTGGAGAAAGACGTGAAACCGGTTGTTGATCACCAACGACGGTTAAATCTGAAGATGAAAGAAGTGGTAAGAAAAGAAATACTAAAGCTTCTGGAGGCAGGTATAATTTATCCCGTCGCTGATAGTCAGTGGGTAAGTCATGTCCATTGTGTCCCTATGTGACGCCCCTGATTCAATCGTACACTAATCATACACGCAAACGTGTACGATCAAGATCAGGGACTCACGGGAAGATATCACAACACAACTCTACAAATAAAATAAGTCATACAAGCATCATATTACAAGCCAGGGGCCTCGAGGGTTCGAATACAAGAGCTCGATCATAGACGAGTCAGCGGAAGCAACAATATCTGAGTGCAGACATTAGTTAAACAAGTTGCCTTAAGAAGGCTAGCACAAACAGGGATACATATCGAAAGAGGCGCAGGCCTCCTGCCTGGGATCCTCCTAAACTACTCCCGGTCGTCGTCAGCGGCCTGCACGTAGTAGTAGGCACCTCCAGTGTGGTAGGAGTCGTCGTCAACGGTGGCATCTGGCTCCTGGACTCCATCGTCTGGTCGCAACAAACGGGTATCGAAAGGGGAAAAAGGGGGAGCAAAGCAATCGTGAGTACTCATCCAAAGTACTCGCAAGCAAAGAACTACACTAATATGTATGCATTGGTATCAAATGGAAAAGGGGTAGCATATGTGGACCGAACTGCAGAATGCCGAAATAAGAGGGGGATAGCTAGTCCTATCGAAGACTACACTTCTGGCAACCTCCATCTTGCAGCATGTAGAAGAGAGTAGATGGTAAGTTCACCAAGTATCATCGCATAGCATAATCCTACCCGGCGATCCTCCCCTCGTCGCCCTGTGAGAGAGCGATCACCGGTTGTATCTGGCACTTGGAAGGATGTGTTTTATTAAGTATCTGGTTCTAGTTGTCATAAGGTCAAGGTACAACTCCGGGTCGTCCTTTTACCGAGGGACACGACTATTTGAATAGATAAACTTCCTTGCAGGGGTGCACCACATTTCCCAACACGCTCGATCCCCTTTGTCCGGACACACTTTCCTGGGTCATGCCCGGCCTCGAAAGATCAACATGTCGCAGCCCCACCTAGGCACAACAAAGAGGTCAGCACGCCGGTCTAAATCCTATGGCGCAGGGGTATGGGCCCATCGCCCATTGCACACCTGCACGTTGCGAGGGCGGCCGGAAGCAGACCTAGCCCCCTTAATACAAGACCAGGCTTAATGTCCAATCTGGCGCGCGCCGCTCAGTCGCTGACGTCACGAAGGCTTCGGCTGATACCACGACGTCGAGTGCCCATAACTATTCCCGCGTAGTCGGTTAGTGCGTATAGGCCAATGGCCAGACTCAGATCAAATACCCAGATCTCGTTAAGCGTGTTATTTTGAAATAACCACGGACGCCGACCAGGGCCAGGCCCACCTCTCTCCTAGGTGGTCTCAACCTACCCTGTTGCTCAGCCACAAAGATCCACTTAGAGGGGCGTAGGGACAAACGTCCTTTCAGACCCAATCCGTGAATCACTCGCGGGTACTCTACGAGCCGACCCAACTTTGGTCACCACAAGTATCATATAATAGGTATATAAGTATATACCCGTGATCACCTCCCGAGTGATCACGACCCGATAGTATAGCATGGCAGATGGACAAAAATGTAGGGCCACTGATGGTAAACTAGCATCCTATACTAAGCATTTAGGATTGCAGGTAAGGTATCAATAACTGTAGCAACAATGACAGGCTATGCATCAGGATAGGATTCACAGAAAGCAGTAACATGCTACACTACTCTAATGCAAGAAGTAGAGAGAAGATTAGGCGATATCTGGTGATCAGGGGGGCTTGCCTGGTTGCTCTAGCAAGGAGGGGTCGTCAACATCGTAGTCGAACTGGGTAGCAGCGGCGTCGGTCTCGTAGTCTACCGGAGAGAAGAGGGGGAAGAAATAATGAATACAATGCAAATAGATGCATAACAATGCATGACATGACAAGTAACAGGGCTAGGTGTGCCCTAACACGGTAAGAGGTGATACCGGCGAAGGGGGAAAACATCCGGGAAAGTATCCCCGATGTTTCGTGTTTATGGATAGATGCACCGGAGGGGGAAAGTTGTGTGTTTTCTATGCTAGGGATGTGTGGCGGATGAACGGGCTGCGTATTCGGATTCGTCTCGTCGTTCTGAGCAACTTTCATGTACAAATTATTTTAATCCGAGTTACAGATTATTTTATATGATTTTCTAAAGTTTCAATCATTTTCTGATTTTAATTATTTATTTAAATTCGAATTATCCAGAATAGTAAATTATGACGTAAGCATGACATCAGGGTGATGTCAATAGGTCAACTGGTCGGTTGACCAGTCAAACTAGACAGGTGGGTCCAGTGGGACCCACATGTCATTGTCAGGGGCACTAACAGGGGGGTTTAGACTAACTAAATGGGTTAATTAGCAGGTGGGGCCCAGTAGTCAGTGAGAGATTAAGGTTTTAATTAACTAATTTAATTAATTAGCAATTTATCTATTTATTTGTTTTCATTTATGGCGTGGGGTCCGCATGCCATAGACACAGGGGAGCCATGTCAGCGCTGACCGAGTCAATGGGTCAACGGGGACCACCCGTCAGCGACACAAGGGGGCCCATGCGTCAGGCCAGCTTAGCGACGATCGACGACTCATCGGAATCACGCCGGCGCGTCCTGGGCATCATCGGAAATCGCCCACAGGGCATCATTTTGGTCGCGGCCGGGCGCGTTAGAACGACAAGACGACGACGCGTCGGTTGGTGGTGGTTTCGCAGGCTGCAATGGCCAAAGACGAGCAGTGCGACGTCGCCGGCGACGGGGTGTTTCGGGCGAGCAACGACAACAATGATGCGGCGCGCTATTGGGCAAACGGAAGGGTGGGGCGAGGCCTATGTGCGCGCGCGAGCACAACGGCGGGAGCCCGAGACCAAAGGGTCATCGGACGACTGCCGGCGACGAGCGCGGGCGGCAACGCGTACGGGAGCTCGAGAAGATCGGAGCTACGGCAAGCTAGCGAACAAACAGAGAGGCTGGGGAGGATCTACGGGGCGTGGTGAGTGCAACCGGCACTGGCCCATGACCATTTGGTCACCGGAGACTCGTCAGCGACGAGCTCCGCAGCACTGCGTTCGGGTGTTACGGCGACAGCTAGGGCGCGCGCGCGAGAGAGACGGCAGTGGGGGCTCACCGAGCGGCACACACGGTGGCCCTTGGGGGTTTAGTAGCAGAAGGGGCGTCGCCGGAGTTGGGAAGAGTGGCGGAGAAGCTTGTTGGAGCAGAGGAGGAAGATGACAGCATCGTGGGCGTTGCGGTGGCTCCGAACTCCAACGGGGTCCACCAGTCGAAGCAGCGGGCGACGGCGGCCCTTGGAGACATAGTGGGGCGGCGAGGTGGGCATGGTGGCCGTGGCTAGGCCGGAGCCATGGCGGCGGTGGCGTTCGGCTGCGATGGCGTTCGGCTGTGATGGGGAAGAAAGGAGCGGCGTGGTGGATCTAAGGGCATAGGGAGAGGCCGAGAGGGAGAACTGGGGTGAGTGGGACAGGGAACCGAGCAGGCGGTGGCGCTGGCGACCTTATCCCCTCCCGGCGCCGGTGCCGGCGAGGCGGTTGGGCGGGAGCGCGCCCCTGTTCCGACTCGAGTCGGGGGAACAGGGAAGGGAGACGAGGCAGGGGGGCCGGGCCGGTTGGCCTTTGCCTAGTTGGGCTGACCAGCTGTTGCTAGCTGGGCCATGTGGCCCAGGGGGTTGGGGGGTTCTATTTCTCTTTTGTTTTGTTTTCTGTTTTTATTCCTTTTCTTTTATTTATGTTCTCTTCTGTTTTAGTTTACTTTAAAATATTTAGGCATTTTCTAAAAAAGTATTTTCTCCACAATAATTACCAATGTAATATTGGGCACCCCCCGAACATTTTTGTTTCAATGTTTGAAAAAATTTATCGTTCGACTCAAGTTTATCAACAGTAACCGAAGTGACGTGGCATCATTAGCAGAGCTTCACTGTAGCTTAATTATCCGGGCGTTACAAAACTCCTCCACTACAAGAAATCTCGTCCCGAGATTTTAGGAGGTGGAGGGAAACAGTGCGGGGTATTCATTACGCAGGCGGTCCTCGCGCTCCCAAGTGGCTTCATCTTCAGAGTGATGCGACCACTGGACCTTGAGGAACTTAATCGCATTCTGACGTGTGCGGCGTTCAGCTTGGTCAGGAATGCGGACCGGATGCTCTTTATAGGAGAGGTCCTGTTGCAATTCGAGCACTTCATGATCCACTGCTCAGATTGGGTCCTTGAAGCAACGGCGGAGCTGTGACACGTGGAACACATCGTGAACCCGAGAAAGGTTCAGCAGAAGCTCCAATTGATATTGCACTTTTCCACGCCTTTCTAGAATAGTGAAGGGACCGATACAGCGAGGAGCTAGCTTGCCCTTGATCCCGAAGCGATGAGCACCCTTCATTGGTGTAACTTGAAGATAGCCTTTTCGCCAGGTTGATAGACCATGTCTTTATGATGACGATCATACTGACTTTTCTGACGTGACTAAGCAGTCTTGAGATTCTCGCGAATAATGCGGACTTGTTCTTCGGCCTGTTGGATAATATCCGGACCGAAGAGTGGACGTTCCCCAGTTTCTGACCAGTTCAGAAGGGTTCGACACTTTCGTCCATATAACACTTCGAAGGGGGCCATCTTCAAACTAGCTTGTTTGCTATTATTATAAGAGAACTCGGCATACGGAAGAGATTCCTCCCATTTCTTGCCGAAGGAAATTACACAAGTTCGAAGCATGTCTTCGAGAACTTGGTTGACACGTTCAACTTGCCCTTGCGACTGAGGATGAAACGCAGTACTGAACGACAAATGAGTTCCCATAGCTTCTTGGAAACTCGCCCAGAATCTTGAAGTGAACAAGCTGCCACAGTCTGAACTGATAACCAGTGGAATACCGTGAAGTGAAACCATTCTGGACATGTAGAGAGTTGCAAGCTGACTAGCAGTGATTGTTTCTTTGACCGCCAGAAAATGTGCAACTTTAGAAAGCCGGTCAATGACGACAAGAATAGCATCATTACCTTTATGCGATTTGGGAAATCTGGTGACGAAGTCCATCTCGACATGGTCCCATTTCCATTCAGGAATGGAGATAGGTTGCAGAGTTCCAACGGGCCTTTGATGTTCTGCTGTGATACGACGGCAAACGTCACACTCAGCAACATATATAGCAATGTCTTGCTTCATATTAGACCACCAGAATCTCTGACGGATGTCTTGGTACATCTTTGTACTACCAGGATGGATAGATAGAGGCGTATCATGAGCTTCTTTCATAACCTCCTATGTCATATCATGTTTTTACTCTGAACATGGCACCACTAGGCGGCCCTTGAAGTACAAGATGCCATCATCAGCGATAGTGAAGAACGAGGGCCTTCCTTCAGCGAGGTAGCGCTTAATCTTGTGGGCTTGAGAGTCATAATTCTGTAGCGTTTTGATGTTGTCCACGAGATCAGGTTTAGCAACCAGGGTATTGAGAGAACCCTGGGAAACAACGTGGAGGTTCATCTTGCGGCACTCGGGGGGAGGGGGAGTGAGTGCACCTGGAGGAACTATATGGAGGTTCAGCTTTCTGAATTCTTCAACAAGCGAGGGCTGAACTTTGTGAACCTGGAGGTGGTTGCAGTAATACTTGCGGCTCAAGGCATCAGCCATTACATTAGCCTTGCCTGGGGTATAGGATATACCACGTCAAAGTCTGCAACAGTCTCCATCCATCCCTGCTGACGGATGTTCAGGTCTGGCTGAGTAAACAGATACTTCAGACTTTGATGGTCGGTGAAGATCTCGACACGATTACCGAGAAGGTAATGTCACCACTGCTTTAGTGCATGAATGACAGCAGCAAGCTCGAGGCCGTGAACTGGGTAGTTCTCTTCGTGAGGGCGCAGCTGACGAGAGGCATAAGCAATCACTCTGCGCTCTTGCATTAGGACACAGCCTAATCCTTGACGGGAAGCGTCGCAGTAAATGACGAAGTCCTTCTTAGTATCAGGTGGAGCAAGCACTGGGGCGGAAGTCAACTTGTCTTTGAGAGCCTGGAAACTTTCCTGACACTTGTCTGTCCATTGGAACTTGACGCCCTTATGCAACAGATTCGTCAGAGGCCTGGCAATCTTGGAGAAGTTCACGACGAATCGACGACAATAGCTGGCGAGACGGAGAAAACTTTGGACTTGCTTGACATTCTTCGGAGGAGTCCAATCGAGAATAGCCTGGACTCGTGATACGTCCATTTTGCATCATGCTTTTATATCGATATTTATTGCATTATGGGATGTTATTACACATTATGTCACAATACTTATGCCTATTCTATCTTATTTTACAAGGTTTACATGAAGAGGGAGAATGCCGGCAGCTGGGATTTTGGGCTGGAAAAGGAGCAAATATTAGAGACCTATTCTGCACAACTCCAAAAGTCCTGAAACTTCACGGAAGTAATTTCCAGAATATATAAAAAATACTGAGCACAAGAAGTACTAGAGGGGGCCATGTTGGGGAACATAGTAATTTCAAAAAATTTCCTACGCACACGCAAGATCATGGTGATGCATAGCAACGAGAGGGGAGAGTGTGATCTACGTACCCTTGTAGATCGACAACGGAAGCGTTTGGTTGATGTAGTCGTACGTCTCCACGGCCCGACCGATCAAGCACCGAAACTACGGCACCTCCGAGTTCTAGCACACGTTCAGCTCGATGACGATCCCCGGGCTCCGATCCAGCAAAGCGTCGGGGAAGAGTACCGTCAGCACGACGGCGTGGTGACGATCTTGATGTACTACCATCGCAGGGCTTCGCCTAAGCACCGCTACAATATGACCGAGGTGGAATATGGTGGAGGGGGCACCACACACGGCTAAGGAACAATCACGAAGATCAACTTGTGTGTCTAGGGGTGCCCCCCTGCCCCCGTATATAAAGGAGCAAGGGGAGGCGGCCGGCCGGCCCCTATAGGCGCGCCAGGAGGAGTCCTCCTCCTAGTAGGAGTAGGACTCCTACTAGGAGGGGGAAAGAAGTGGGGAGGGAGAGGGAAAGGGGGGCGCCGCCCCCCCCCCTCTCCTAGTCCACCCACATATCATATTATCAAAGTAGCGAACGCGAATCATATGATCGTGATGAAAACTAGCTTGACGATAATTCCCATGTGTTCTCGGAAGCGTTTTCCTTCATATAAGAGTTTGTCCAGGCTTTTCCTTTGCTACAAAATGGATTGGGCCATCTTGCTGCACTTTATTTACACTTGTTACTTGTTACTC
Organism: Triticum urartu; assembly: GCF_056163025.1. NCBI lineage: Eukaryota > Viridiplantae > Streptophyta > Magnoliopsida > Poales > Poaceae > Triticum > Triticum urartu. The sequence continues at coordinate 415,389,837 of NC_141877.1, read as the reverse complement.
GTTACCAATTACCTTATCACAAAACTATCTGTTACCGATAATTTTAGTGCTTGCATAGAATACCTTGCTGAAAACCGCTTATCATTTCCTTCTGCTCCTCGTTGGGTTCGACACTCTTACTTATCGAAAGGACTACGATAGATCCCCTATACTTGTGGTTCATAAAGACTCTTTTCTGGCCCCGTTTCCGGGGAGTGAAGCGCCTTTGGTAGGTGGAATTTGGTAAGGAAAAATTATATAGTGTGCTGAAATTTACTGTCACTTGTTACTATGGAAAGTAATCCTTTGAGGGGCTTGTTCGGGGTATCTTCACCCCGACCGGTATAGCAAATAGTTTCTCCTCAACCTACTGGACCTATTGAAAATGAAAATGTTTACTTCGAAATTCCTTCGGGTATGATAGAGAAACTGCTAGCTAATCCTTTTGCAGGAGATGGGACATTGCATGCCGACTTACACTTAATCTATGTGGATGAAGTTTGTTGATTATTTAAGCTTGTAGGTATGCACGATGATGTTATAAAGAAGAGGGTCTTCCCTTTATCTTTGAAGGGAGATGCATTGACATGGTATAGGCTGTGTGATGATATGGGATCATGGGATTACAAACGGTTGAAATTGGAATTCCATCAGAAGTTTTATCCTATGCATCTTGTTCATCGTGATCGTAATTATATATATAATTTTTGGCCTCGCGAAGGAGAAAGCATTGCTCAAGCTTGGGGGAGGCTTAAGTCAATGTTATATTCATGCCCCAATCATGAGCTCTCAAGAGAAATGATTATTCAAAATTTTTATGCTCGGCTTTCTGACAGCAATCGCTCCATGCTCGATACTTCTTGTACTAGTTCCTTTATGATGAAGACTGTTGAATTCAAATGGAATTTATTGGAGAGAATTAAATGCAACTCTGAAGATTGGGATCTCGACAAAGGTAAAGAGTCAGGTATAACACCTAAGTTTGATTGTGTTAAATCTTTTATGGATACCGATGTTTTCCGTAAATTTAGCACTAAATATGGACTTGACTCTGAGATAGTAGCTTCTTTCTGTGAATCCTTTGCTACTCATGTTGATCTCCCTAAGGAAGTGGTTTAAATATAATCCTCCCATTGAAGTAAAAGTAGTTGCACCTATTAAAGTTGAAGAAAAGACTATCACTTATAATGATCATGTTGTACCTACTGCTTATGTTGAGAAACCACCTTTCCCTGTTAGAATAAAGGATCATGCTAAAGTTTCAAGTATAGTCAACAAAAGTAATATTAGGACACACAAACCCCCTGAGCAAGTTAAATTTGAACCTAATATTGCTATGGTTAAAGATCTCTTGGTCGATAATATTGATGGGCATGTTATTTACTTCTGTGATGAGACTACTAGAATTGCTAAACCTGGTGCTAAAGATAAACATAGACATGTGGTAGGCATGCCTATTATTTCTGTTAAAATAGGCGACCATTGTTATCATGGCTTCTATGATATGGGTGCTAGTGCTAGTGCAATACCTATTTCCTTATACAAAGAAATTATGCATGATATTGCACCAGCTGAGATAGAAGGTATTGATGTTACCATTAAGCTTGCTAATAGAGATATGCTACCTCTTGAGCACTGCGTTGGATTTCCCCGAAGAGGAGAGGATGATGCAGCAAAGTAGCGTAAGTATTTCCCTCAGTTTTTGAGAACCAAGGTATCAATCCAGTAGGAGGCCATGCTCGAGTCCCTCGTACCTACACAAAAACTATAGCTCAACGCAACCAACGCGCTTAGGGGTTGTCAATCCCTTCACGATCATTTACGAAAGTGAGATATGATAGAGATAATAAAGAATATTTTTAGTATTTTTGGTATAGAGATGCAAAGTAAAAAGTAAAAGCAAAGCAATAATAAAGTGGTGGAGATTGATATGATGATAAAGAGACCCGGGGGCCATAGGTTTCACTATTGGCTTCTCTCAAGAGCATAAGTACTCTACGGTGGGTGGACAAATTACTGTTGAGCAATTTACAGAATTGAGCATAGTTATGAGAATATCTAGGTATGATCATGTATATAGGCATCACGTCCGAGACAAGTAGACCGAAACGATTCTGCATCTAGTACTATTACTCCACTCATCGACCGCTATCCAGCTTGCATCTAGAGTATTAAGTTAAAACAGAGTAACACCTTAAGCAAGATGACATGATGTAGAGGGATAGTTTCATGCAATATGATAAAACCCCATCTTGTTATACTCGATGGCAACGATACAATACGTGCCTTGCTGCCCCTTCTATCACTGGGAAAGGACACCACAAGATCAAACCCAAAGCTAAGCACTTCTCCCATGGCAAGAACAACCAATCTAGTAGGCCAAACCAAACTGATAATTCGAAGAGACTTGCAAAGATAACCAATCATACATAAAAAAATTCAGAGAAGATTCAAATATTATTCATAGATAGACTTGATCATAAATCCTACAATTCATCGGTCTCAACAAACACACCGCAAAAAGAAGATTACATCGAATAGATCTCCACGAGAGAGGGGGAGAACATTGTATTGAGATCCAAAAAGAGAGAAGAAGCCATCTAGCTACTAACTATGGACCCGTAGGTCTGAAGTAAAATACTCACACTTCATCGGAGGGGCTTGGATGATGATGTAGAAGCCCTCCGTGATCGATACCTCCTCCAGCGGAGCTCCGGAACAGGCCCCAAGATGGGATATCGTGGATACAGAAAGTTGCGGCGGTGGAATTAGGTTTTTGGCTCCTGTTCTAATCGTTTGGGGGTACGTGGATATATATAGGAGGAAGAAGTACGTCGATGGAGCTTCGAGGGGCCCACGAGGCAGGGGGCGCGCCCTACGGGGGGCGCCCTCCACCCTTGTGACCACCTCGTGGCTTTCTTGACGAAGGGTCCAAGTCTCCTGGGTCTTATCTGATGAGAAAATCACGTTCCCGAAGGTTTCATTCCGTTTGGACTCCGTTTGATATTCCTTTTCTTCGAAACCCTAAAACAGGCAAAAAACAACAATTCTGGGCCGGGCCTCCGGCTAATAGGTTAGTCCCAAAAATAATATAAAAGTGGAAAATAAAGCCCAATATAGTCCAAAACAGTAGATAATATAGCATGGAGCAATCAAAAATTATAGATACGTTGGAGACGTATCAAGCATCCCCAAGCTTAATTCCTGCTCGTCCTCGAGTAGGTAAATGATAAAAACAGAATTTTTGATGCAGAGTGCTACTTGGCATAATTTTAATGTAATTCTCCTTAATTGTGGTATGAATATTCAGATCCGAAAGATTCAAGACAAAAGTTCATATTGACATAAAAATGATAATACTTCAAGCATACTAACTAAGCAATTATGTCTTCTCAAAATAACATGGCCAAAGAAAGTTCATCCCTACAAAATCATATAGTTTAGTCATGTTTCATTTTTGTCACACAAGAATGCTCTCATCATGCACAACCCCGATGACAAGCCAAGCAATTGTTTCATACTTTAGTAATCTCAAACCTATAAACTTTCACGCAATATATGAGCGCGAGCCATGGACATAGCACTATGGGTGGAATAGAATATAATGAGGGGGGTTATGTGGAGAAGACAAAAAAGGAGAAAGTCTCACATCAACGAGGCTAATCAATGGGCTATGGAGATGCCCACCGATTGATGTTAATGCAAGGAGTAGGGATTTCCATGCAATGGATGCACTAGAGCTATAAATGTATGAAAGCTCAACAAAAGAAACTAGTGGGTGTGCATCCAACTTGCTTGCTCACGAAGACCTAGGGCACTTGAGGAGGCCCATTGTTGGAATATACAAGCCAAGTTCTATAATGAAAAATTCCCACTAGTATATGAAAGTGATAACATGAGAGACTCTCTACTATGAAGATCATGGTGCTACTTTGAAGCACAAGTGTGGTAAAAGGATAGTAACATTGTCCCTTCTCTCTTTCTCTCTCATTTTTTGGGCCTTTTCTCTTTTTTATGGCCTGTCTCTTTTTTTGGGCCTTCTCTTTTTTATGGCCTTTCTTTTTTTAATTTTATTCCTCACTTGGGACAATGCTCTAATAATGATGATCATCACACTTCTATTTATTTACAACTCAATGATTACAACTCTATACTAGAACAAAGATGACTCTATATGAATGCCTCCGGCGGTGTACCAGGATATGCAATGAACCAAGAGTGACATGTATGAAAGAATTATGAACGGTGGATTTGCCACAAATACTATGTCAACTACATGATCATGCTAAGCAATATGACAATGATGAATGTGTCATGATGAACGGAATGGTGGAAAGTTGCATGGCAATATATCTCGGAATGGCTATGGAAATGCCATAATAGGTAGGTATGGTGGATGTTTTGAGGAAGATATAAGGAGGTTTATGTGTGAAAGAGCGTATCATATCACGGGGTTTGGATGCACCGGCGAAGTTTGCGCCAACTCTCAATGTGAGAAAGGGCAATGCATGGTACCGAAGAGGCTAGCAAGGATGGAAGGGTGAGAGTGTGTATAATCCATGGACTCAACATTAGTCATAAAGAACTCACATACTTATTGCAAAAATCTACAAGTCATCAAAAACCTCGGCACTACGCGCATGCTCCTAGGGGGATAGATTGGTAGGAAAAGACCATCGCTCGTCCCCGACCGCCACTCATAAGGAAGACAATCAAATAACACCTCATGTTTCAAATTTGTTGCATAACGTTTACCATACGTGCATGCTACGAGACTTGCAAACTTCAACACAAGTATTTCTCAATTTCACAACTACTCAACTAGCATGGCTTTGATATTATTACCTCCATATCTCAAAACAATCATCAAGCATCAAACTTTTCTTAGTATTCAACACACTCATACGAAAGTTTTATTATTAAACTTGCATACCAAGCATATTAGGATTTTAAGAAAATTACCATGCTATTAAGACTCTCAAAATAATCTAAGTGAAGCATGAGAGATCAATAGTTTCTATAAAACAAATCCACCACCGTGCTCTAAAAGATATAAGTGAAGCACTAGAGCAAAATTATAAAGCTCAAAAGATATAAGTGAAGCACATAGAGTGTTCTAACAAATTCCAAATCATGTATGGCTCTCTCAAAAGGTGTGTACAGCAAGGATGATTGTGGTATACTAACAAGCAAAGACTCAAATCATAAAAGACGCTCCAAGCAAAACACATATCATGTGGTGAATAAAAATATAGCTCCAAGTAAAGTTACCGATATAAGTAGAAGAAAAAGAGGGGATGCCTTCCGGGGCATCCCCAAGCTTTGGCTTTTAGGTATCCTTATATTATCTTGGGGGTGCCATGGTCATCCCCAAGCTTAGGCTCTTGCCACTCCTTGTTCCATGATCCATCAAATCTTTACCCAAAACTTGAAAACTTCAGAACACAAAACTTAAAGTAGAAAACTCATGAGCTCCGTTAGCGAAAGAAAACAAAAGACCACTTCAAGGTACTGTAATTAACTCATTCTTTATTTATATGGGTGTTAAAACTACTGTCGGTGTCAAAACCGGCGGATCTCGGGTAGGGGGTCCCGAACTGTGCGTCAAGGCCGGATGGTAACAGGAGACAAGGGACACGATGTTTTTACCTAGGTTCGGGCCCTCTCGATGGAGGTAATACCCTACTCCTGCTTGATTAATATTGATGATATGGGTAGTACAAGAGTAGATCTACCACGAGATCAAGGAGGCTAAACCCTAGAAGCTAGCCTATGGTATGATTGTTGTATATGGAGTTGATGTCCTACGGACTACAACCCTCCGGTTTATATAGACACCGGATAGGGTTAGGGTTACACAGAGTCAGTTACAATGGTAGGAGATCTTGAATACCCGCATCGCCAAGCTTGCCTTCCACGCCAAGGAAAGTCCCATCCGAACACGGGACGAAGTCTTCAATCTTGTATCTTCATAGTCCTGGAGTCTGGCTGAAGGTATAGTCCGGCTACCCGAACACCCCCTAATCCAGGACTCCCTCAGTAGCCCCTGAACCAGGCTTCAATGACGACGAGTCCGGCGCGCAGATTGTCTTCGGCATTGCAAGGCGGGTTCCTCCTTCAAGTCCTTCATAGAAGATTGTAACACCAAGAGTAGTGTCCGGCTCTGCAAAATAAGTTTCCACATATTGCCATAGAGAGAATAATATAAACACAAACCAAATCTGCTGACATATTCCGCAGTGCGTCATCACACTACGGCCAAGTCCTTTACTCGAATCGTTTTTACTTTTCCACCTCAGCACGTTTTGCGAGGCGGTTTCCTTGGCACGTCTTGTCAAAGCAGAGATCGTGTACCCCCTTTACAGGATTCTCATCAATACGGACGTGGGTAACCCAACCGCGCCATTTATCACGATGCTTGGGAGGCAAGCGAGTTTTACTAGGCTGGTGGGGACGCACAACCGCATCCACCCATATAAGGGGATAAGGATCCACCTTTTTACCTACGCCTTTTTCCTCCTTTGCCTATCCATCTCCTGCGCACTCGAGCTCTAGCGCCCAAGCCCGCACTTCCCACCTCAACCTTCTCCAGCAATGTCCGGAGCGGGAGGCAAGTGGATGGTCTCCTCCACTACGGAGGGCCAAGTCAAGAAGCTAAGGAAGGCCGGATACCTGTCTAAGGACATCGCGCACCGGCTTCCCGAAAAGGGGCAGCTTCTCCCCACCCCAAGGCCCCATGAGAGGGTAGTATTTCTTCCCCACTTCCTCCGCGGACTGGGTTTTCCACTCCACCCATTTGTCCGGGGGCTCATGTTCTACTACGGCCTGGATTTCCACGATCTGGCCCCGAACTTCATCCTCAACATCTCGGCGTTTATCGTCGTGTGCGAGGCTTTCCTCCGCGTCCGCCCTCATTTTGGCCTCTGGCTCAAGACCCTCAACGTCAAGCCCAAGGTGGTGCGCGGCAGCCAGGCGGAGTGCGGAGGCGCCATGGCGGGCAAGATGGCCAACGTCCTATGGTTCGAGGGCTCTTTTGTGGAGACCCTAAAGGGGTGGCAATCCGGGTGGTTTTACATCACGAGCCACGCGATCCGAACTGGATCGCAGCCCCCGAGTTTCGATCCGGACCCCCCACGCGGCTTATGTCCTAGAAAGAGATGGGCCTGTCGTGGGGTGACGAAAAAGAGGTGACCGGATTGCAAACATGAATCCAGTCCCTGGTGAACAAGCCAATCCGGCTTGTTAATGTAATCCAGGTTATGCTCGTCCGCCGGATCCTCCCGTGCCAACAACGGGATTTTAATCTGTGGGAGTTCGACCCGGCGCAGCACCAAACCCTTAGCAGGCTCTTCGACACGACGTACGAAGATGCCTGGGAGGTGCTATTCAAGGGCGCCGAGGCTCCCGCATCCGCTTCCGAGGACCGCGGATACAGCTCGCAGCGTCACGCTAGCGAGGTAAGCTATCTTCACCTTTTACAGGATGTTAAGCTTTTTTCATAGTTTGACTCTATGCGGGATCTAAACTCCCTTACCTTTGACAGGCTTGGCGAGCGATATCCGGACCGATTAACTGTCCGGCTCCGCTGCCCGAAGACCCAGCCCCAGCTCTACTAGTGAAGCTGCTGGTTCCGGCGCCTTATGTGGTGCCGGAGAAGAAGGCCAAGAAGAAGAAGACCACGGGGACTCGAAAGAGTGCCCGTAACGTGGTGGTGTCGGACTCGTCATCCGATGAGTCCGAGACGCCCTCTTCCCGTGAAAACGAGGAGGAGGAAGAAGAAAACTCTCCCCCCCAGCGGAGGGAGGAGAGAAGAGGAAGGCCTCCCCAACAGGGGAGGCCGAGGGGTCTAGGAAAAGGAAGACCCCTCCGCCGGACTACTCCCCCGACGCCGAAGAGGGCGGAGAGGAGTGGCCAAACAGGGCCAAGCGTCCGGCAAAATCGTAAGTTTGGATATCAGAGTAACTCATGATGTTCCTTTGTTGCACAGCTTTCCCTAATGTCAAACGTAATTATGCAGCCTGCCCCGGGCCGAATTCAACGAATCGTCGGGTGGCTCCCTGGACTCATCGGACGTGAACTCAGTTCCGCCCGCTGTCTCCCCCCGCACCGCAGACGACGCCGAAGTGGCGTTGCGACAAGCTCCGGGGCAGGAGGAGGTGGTCCCGGAGGAGCCGCAAGGCAACCTCCCGGACTCCAGGAGTGAAGGGATAAGGCCCCCCAGGGCTCCAAGTCCGGCTTTGTGCCGGAAACCATGCCGGAATCTTCCATAGTTCCGGACCACGGTAGGCGAACTCCTTCCAAGAGGAGCAAGCCTTCTGAGCCGGCGGCCTCCGTCCAACCGGAGGTGCCGGACAATCTGCTGGAGGTGCTCGACGGCGCCTCCATCGACGAGGGGCACCGTACTATTATGAGTACGGTGATCCAGAAGGTTTAGTCCGTCAAGAGCGGACTGACTGAAGCTTGCGCTAGCCTTCTAACAGGCTTCGAGGTAAGTAAAAATATGTAAAAATATTACCGCATAGACAATAGCCCCTGATGCTCTGTTTGGCGTTCGGAAAGAAAAGCCGAATAGAGGATCTATTAAATATCGCAGGAGTCTAACAAAAAAGAGTCAATATGCGTATGCAGGCTTGGCTGCTATCCACCGCCGCACTGACTGCGGAGGTGGGTGTCCTGAAGCAGGACCTCGAGCGGACCGAGCAAGAGCTCGGCCTTGCCAAGCAGCGGCTCGAGGAGAGAGAAGGTAAGAAATACCTTACAGAAAAAGTGCCTATAAAAAGGCGTGATTGCAAAAAATAACAGGATTGTACTGCTTATTGTAGGGGCCATGACTGAGGTGGCGACCCTTAAGCAGGCGCTGTCTGAGGCCGAAAAGAAAACGGCCGTGGAGCGCACCGAGCGAGACAGACTTGGGGCTCAGGTCGACGAGGTGCAGCAAGAGCTTCAGGCTCTCATGAAAAAACATGAGAGTTTGGAGCTTGAGTCAAAGGCGCAAGCATCTGAGCTCGCAACGGCCCTTGAGACTGCCAAGTCTGCCAAGGCCGAGGCCCAAAAGGCCCTCCAAGAGTTGGAGGAGATGAGGAAGATAGCAGCGGGTAAGGCATTCTTTATGCAAAGCAGAAATATAAAAGTAAACTACTTGTTACTTACCCGAATTCGAAGCTCTCCAGGGGCATTCGCAGATCTTCCCCGCAGTGTATCCGACGCCGCCGCATTCTACCGAGCTGAAGAGGGTAGCTCAATGGAGAAGGTGTTCTGGTCTCAGTATTCTGAGGCCGGACACCCTGTGCCCTTGAGCGACCAGCTGAAACAGTTGGTCGAGCTCCACAAGGCAGCTGAACAGGCCATGAAGGGCTTCATAGTTCGGCTGTGGCCCGGAGAGGCCCTGCCTGGGAGCTATTTCGGGCTGGTGCGGCGGCTGCTGGAGGCCTGTCCGAGGCTTGAGGTCATCAAGCGCTCCGTCTGCATCGAAGGTGCCCGTCGGGCCCTTGCCCGTGCAAAGGTGCACTGGGGTAAGCTGGACGGTGAGAAGCTTGTGAAGGACGGGCCGCCGCCGGGGAAGGAGCATCGCAAGCCCGAGAACTACTACAAGGATGTTCTTGCAGGTGCCCGCCTTGTGGCGGATGAATGTACCAAGGATGTGATTTTTGAATGAACTCGCTCGTGTTTATCCTGTGCGCTGAAAACTTGTTCATATGCGCTAAGCAATGCTTATTGAATTTAAAATATTACTTTCTGTGCGGCCGTTTATCAAAAAATTGAGAGATGGCCAGTCGTCGGCTTCTGCCCCCATGCCACTAGTGCTGGGGTGTTCGGGATAAACCTGAGCGCTCTTTTTCCCATAGTTGGGTCCTTCGAGGGAGGCGCTCAGCACAATGAACCAGGCAATCAGACTATAATGCTTGAACACTCTCACTTAGCCATAGAACTCTATAATTTTAAATTTCGGCGAAGCCCCTAGTTCGGAAGACCGAGTTCGGGGCGCTATCCATGCCTTGGCCGGACAAAGCCGGCTCCTCGCTCGAAGCGGCATAAGTCTTTAGGGACTCGAAGAACCTCTCGAACAGCGACCGGTCTCTCGCCTCATCATGACAGTCAGTTTTAGCTTTCTCCACTGAGGTGCTTAACCCAGCTGAACCGGGGCACAATCGCAGTGGTTCTCCTAGTGCTACCTTAGCCGATATAGCAGAACGTAAGGCACCAAAACATAGGAGCCGGGCAAACCCAACTATTGACCCAAATCATGATTCGAAGCCGATGCATATAGTGCTATAAGTTCGGGGTGCCGCACTTGTGAAAGTGTACGGACTTCTCACACCATAATAAGGGGTACTGAAGCCCCTGGCATGTTTGCCATACCATGGTGTACGGGTGCAATCATGTCATTTAATAAACATATATGTGAAAAGAGGATAATGCAAAAATAGACAAAAAGCTATGCATTGTTTATAGAGAGGCTATTTATCAAAGCCGAACGATACAAATAGTGCGATAAGCAAAAAGATATTGGACTATTTAACATGTCCTGACCAGGGGCAGGCCACGGAATTGTATTCGAAACAGGTATACCGCTCGTAACAGAGACCACCTGGGAGTTCCATAATGCGGCATGGCTTGTCTACCTCCCTGGATCTTGCATCATTTGTGCGGCAGTCGAATTGCCGAACAGGTCGTCCGAAGTATGGAGTCCTGAAAGTAAGAAAAAATTAAAAAAGGCTCCGGCAGCCCCTAGTACGTTTTAAGCCGTATTTTGGGCGTGCCGTTATTGTGCCCCTTCCCCTATGCCCATGGTATTTCAAGGGCGTAGTTATGTACGCGAGGCACTGGTTTCGCTATGTCGCGAGAGCTGGGGTTGGGGCCGCATTGCTATGCTTGCTCAGAGCGTGCCAGGCGGTCCTGCTGTGGGTTACTCCGGGCGCGCTTGGCAGTGTCTGGATTTTTAACGGCCGGACTGGAGAATTGCCTAAGAAGGCTACTTTGTACTTCCGCTGCGAGAGTCGCCGTGTGCTCCTCCGTACGGAGGGAGTGTTCGGTGTTTCCATTGACCGTGATTACTCCTCGAGGGCCTGGCATCTTGAGCTTGAGATATGCGTAGTGCGGCACCGCATCGAACTTTGCGAATGCGGTTCGTCCGAGCAGGGCGTGATAGCCACTGCGAAACGGGACTATATCGAAGATTAACTCTTCGCTTCGGAAATTGTCCGGGGATCCGAAGACCACGTCAAGTGTTACTGAGCCTGTATAGTTGGCTTCTACACCTGGTATAACGCCTTTAAAGGTCGTTTTTGTGGGCTTAATCCTTGAGGGATCTATGCCCATTTTCCGCACTGTATCCTGGTAAAGCAGGTTCAGGCTACTGCCGCCGTCCATGAGGACTCTTGTGAGATGAAATCCGTCGATGATTGGGTCGGGAACCAATGCGGCGAAGCTGCCATGACGGATGCTAGTGGGATGGTCCCTTCGATCAAAAGTGATCGGGCAGGAGGACCATGGGTTGAACTTTGGGGCGACTGGCTCCAACGCGTATACGTTCCGTAGCGCACGCTTCTGCTCCCTCTTAGGAATGTGGGTTGCGTATATCATGTTCACCGTCCGCACTTGTGTGGGAAAGCCCTTCTGTCCATTGTTGTTCGGCGGCCTGGGCTCCTCCTCGTCGTCGCTGTGCAGCCCCTTGTCTTTGTTTTCGGCTCTTAACTTGCCTGCCTGCTTGAACACCCAACAATCCCTGTTAGTGTGACTGGCTGTCCTTTCGGGGGTGCCATGTATCTGGCACAAGCGGTCGAGTATTCGGTCCAAACTGGACGGGCCCTGAGTATTCTTTTTGGATGGCTTTTTCCGCTGACCAGATTTATAGCCTCTGAATCCGGCATTGACTGCCGTGTCTTCATTGTTGTCGCTGCTAACGCGGCGTTTTTGCTTATTCCGACGTGTCCTGCCACTTTTGTCCTTGGTATCCGAATTACCAGGGTTCTTTGATAAGTTGTTGCTGCAAGCTAGCCAGCTGTCTTCTCCCGCGCAAAAGCGGGTCATGAGTGTCGTGAGGGCTGCCATAGATTTTGGCTTTTCCTGTCCCAGGTGCCGGGCAAGCCACTCATCGCGGATGTTATGCTTGAAGGCTGCTAGGGCCTCTGCGTCCAGACAGTCGACTATCTGATTTTTCTTTGTTAGGAACCGTGTCCAGAATTGCTTGGCCGATTCCTCTGGCTGCTAAATTATGTGGCTTAAGTCGTCGGCATCCGGTGGTCGCACGTAAGTGCCCTGGAAGTTGTCGAGGAATGCGGCTTCCAGGTCCTCCCAAGAACCGATTGAGTCTGCTGGCAAGCTGTTAAGCCAATGCCAGGCCAGTCCTTTAAGTTTGAGCGGGAGGTATTTGATGGCATGTAGATCATCGCCGCGTGCCATGTGGATGTGAAGGAGATAATCCTCGATCCATACCGCTGGATCTGTTGTGCCATCGTATGATTTGATGTTTACAGGTTTGAAACCCTCTAGGATTTTATGATCCATTACTTCATCCGTGAAGCATAGCAGGTGTGCGGCGCCTCTGTACTGGGCTATATCACGACGCAGCTCGGAAGAGCTATGTCTGTTGTGTTCGGCCCGGCCGGATTTGTTGTATCCGGAGTGAAGATCATCGTCACGTGCCGTAGGGCGCCTGCGCGATCCGTAGATCGATCTTGTTTGTCTTGCCTTATCCTCCAGTACGTCTCGCGGGTCTGGCGCATTTTCCCGTGCCTTAGTTCAGCGGCGTCGGGGCATGGCTTCTGTTGAGGGCCGAGAGGCCTCTCTGTCGCGGCCGCGAGGTGGCCGGTCTGCCATGTCGTGCGCTGGTAATGTAGGTGCTTCCTCCTCTGATCGGGGTAGCGGCCTGCGCTTTGGGTAACCCTTGGAGGGGCGTTCGAGTTCATACTCTTCGGCTGCGAGGACCTCAGTCCATCTGTCAGCTAGCAAATCTTGGTCAGCTCTAAGCTGTTCCTGCTTTTTCTTGATGCTGCTTGCCGTGGCTAAAAGCCTGTGTTTGAAACTCTCTTGTCCGGCGGGGTTTGATGGTACGACGAATTCGTCATCATCGAGGCTTGCCTCGTCTTCGGAGGGAGGCATATAGTTATCATCCTCGACCTCTCGGTCTGCCGCTCTCTCATGAGGGCTGGCTTTTCCATCTTCCTGTGCCGAATCTTGCTGGGGTGGGTGTTCTTTGGCGCTATCCGGGGTAGTATTATCTCCCGTGCCGGAATCACCGTTTTTGCTTTGGCGGGATTTAGAGCGGCGCCGCTGACGCCAGCGCTTTGGCTGTTTCTTGGAGGTGTCATCCCCCGCTGTTCCATCGCCATCTCCATCTTTTGGAGTATCCACCATATATATGCCATATGATGAGGTGGCCTTCCAGCGCCCTACAGGTGCTGGTTCCTGTTCGTCTCCTACATCGTCGTCCATACCGTCGATGTCTTCGGAGCCGAAGTCAAGCATGTCGGTTAAATCGTCGACAGTGGCTACAAAGTGGGTGGTGGGTGGGCTTTGAACTTCTTCATCGTCCGTATCCCATCCTCGCTGACCGTAATCCGGCCAGGGCTCTCCTGATAAAGAGAGAGACTTGAGAGAATCCAGGATGTCGCCAAAAGGCGAGTGCTGAAAGATGTCCGCGGCGGTGAACTCCATTATCGGCGCCCAATCAGATTCGATTGGCAGGGGCGCGGGGGGTTCGGAGTCCGGATCCTCGGAGTCACGGGTCATGCAGAGTACGGGGCTGGCGTTCGGCTCGATCGCCTTTGAGATCGCAGCCCCCGAGGTGACATCCAACCGCTCATCCTCGATTGGCGCAATAGGCTCCGAGTTAGGGGTCGGAACCGGTATGTGTGCGGCCTCCAGGACACTGTCCGGAGTCAGAGCTAGATCATGCCCCTCGAGATAGTGCGGGGCGCTTGGCCGTGGCTCGAACCCGTCAAAGATCAAGTGTCCGCGGATGTCAGCCGTGTAGTTTAAGCTTCCAAACCTGACTTGATGGCCAGGGGCGTAGCTTTCGATCTGCTCCAGGTGGCCAAGCGAATTGGCCCGCAATGCGAAGCCGCCGAAGACGAAGATCTGTCCGGGGAGAAAAGTCTCACCCTGGACCGCATCATTGTTGATGATCAAAGGAGCCATCGGGCCTAAAGGCGACGACACAGAGGAACTCTCAATGAAAGCACCAATGTCGGTGTCAAAACCGGCGGATCTCGGGTAGGGGGTCCCGAACTGTGCGTCAAGGCCGGATGGTAACAGGAGACAAGGGACATGATGTTTTTACCCAGGTTCGGGCCCTCTCGATGGAGGTAATACCCTACTCCTGCTTGATTAATATTGATGATATGGGTAGTACAAGAGTAGATCTAGCACGAGATCAAGGAGGCTAAACCCTAGAAGCTAGCCTATGGTATGATTGTTGTATATGGAGTTGATGTCCTACGGACTACAACCCTCCGGTTTATATAGACACCGGATAGGGTTAGGGTTACACAGAGTCGGTTACAATGGTAGGAGATCTTGAATACCCGCATCGCCAAGCTTGCCTTCCACGCCAAGGAAAGTCCCATCCGGACACGGGACAAAGTCTTCAATTTTGTATCTTCATAGTCCTGGAGTCCGGCTGAAGGTATAGTCCGGCTACCCGAACACCCCCTAATCCAGGACTCCCTCACCTACTGTATTCCAACTTCTCTATGGATTATAAACTATTTTACTAGCCATAGATTCATCAAAATAAGCAAACAACACACGAAAAACAGAATCTATCAAAAACAGACCAGTCTGTAGTAATCTGTAGCTAGCGCAAGATCTGGAACCCAAAAAATTCTAAAATAAATTGATGGACGTGAGGAATTTATCTATTAATCATATGCAAAAATAATTAACTAAATATCACTTTCCAAATAAAAATGACAGCAGTTCTCGTGAGCGCTAAAGTTTCTGTTTTTTACATCAAGTTCAACAAGACTTTCCCCAAGTCTTCCCAACGGTTCTACTTGGCACAAACACTAATTAAACACAAAAGACACAACCAAAACAGAGGCTAAATAATTTATTTATTACTAAACAGGAGCAAAAATCAAGGACTAAAAATAAAATTGGTTTGCCTCCCAACAAGCGCTATCGTTTAACGCCCCTAGCTAGGCATAACAAGCAAGAATAGATCTAGGTATTGCCATCTTTGGTTGGCAATCCATAAGTGGCTCTCATGATAGATTCATATGGTAATTTTATTTTCTTTCTAGGGAAGTGTTCCATGCCCTTTTTTAATGGAAATTGAAATCTAATATTCCCTTCCTTCATATCAATAATTGCACCAACCGTTCTAAGGAAAGGTCTACCGAGAATAATAGGGCAAGAAGGATTGCAATCTATATCAAGAACAATAAAATCTACGGGTACATAATTCCTATTTGCAACAATAAGAACATCATTAATTCTTCCCATAGGTTTCTTAATAGTGGAATCCGCTAGATGCAAGTTTAGAGAGCAATCATCAAAATCACGTAAATCTAGCAAATCACACAAAGTTTTGGGAATAGTAGAGACACTAGCACCCAAATCACACAAAGCATAAAACTCATAATTTCTAATTTTAATTTTAATAGTAGGTTCCCAATCATCATAAATTTTTCTAGGGATAGAAACTTCCAATTCAAGTTTTTCTTCATAAGATTGCAAGGCATCAACGATATGTTTAGTAAACGCTTTATTTTGACTATAAGCGTGAGGAGATTTTAGCACGGATTGCAACAAGGAAATACAATAAATTAAAGAGAAATTTTAATAATTAAATTCCCTGAAATCCAATATAGTGGGTTTAGCAACATCTAGGGTTTTAATTTCTTCAATCCCACTTTTATCAAATTTAGCATCAAGATCAACAAATTCCGAATTCTTAGAACGCCTTCTAGGTAAAGGTGGATCATATTCAGTCCCATCATTATCAAGATTCATATTGCAAAACAAAGATTTAATAGGGGACACATCAATAACTTTTAGATCTTCATCACTATTATCATAGGAATCCGGTTTAGCGGCCATCTTATTGACTAAGGTAGCTTCATATCCGAAATTTCAGCAGTTAATTTTTCAAGATGTGCAATTTGGGATCTTATACCATTAAATTATTTAGACATATCATCGAGCTCTTTATTCATATAATTCATGAAACTTTTTTGTTCCTTAAGCTCATTTCTAAAGAAATTATTATGCTCAAATTGCAAAACCATAAATTTCCTGACGTTGTTTTCGATCTCATCTAACCTTTTAAGGTGAAGATCACCAAATCTAGGTAGAGCCATCACGACAAACAAGCAATCCAACACACGAGCAAACAAAAAGACAACGGGTAAAAGAGGCAAATAGAGAGGGAGGATAGAGAGAGAGAGAGGGCGAATAAAACGGCAAGGGTGAAGTGGGGGAGAAGAAAACGAGAGGCAAATGGCAAATAATGTAATGCGGGAGATAGGGATTGTGATGGGTACTTGGTGTGTTGACTTTTGCGCAGACTGCCCGGCAACGGTGCCAGAAATTCTTCTTGCTACCTCTTGAGCACTGCGTTGGATTTCCCCGAAGAGGAGAGGATGATGCAGCAAAGTAGCGTAAGTATTTCCCTCAGTTTTTGAGAACCAAGGTATCAATCCAGTAGGAGGCCATGCTCGAGTCCCTCGTACCTACACAAAAACAATAGATCAACGCAACCAACGCGCTTAGGGGTTGTCAATCCCTTCACAGTCACTTACGAAAGTGAGATATGATAGAGATGATAAAGAATATTTTTGGTATTTTTGGTATAGAGATGCAAAGTAAAAAGTAAAAGCAAAGCAATAATAAAGTGATGGAGATTGATATGATGATAAAGAGACCCGGGGCCATAGGTTTCACTAGTGGCGTCTCTCAAGAGCATAAGTATTCTACAGTGGGTGAACAAATTACTGTTGAGAAATTGACAGAATTGAGCATAGTTATGAGAATATCTAGGTATGATCATGTATATAGGCATCACGTCCGAGACAAGTAGACCGAAATGATTCTGCATCTACTACTATTACTCCACTCATGGACCCCTATCCAGCTTGCATCTAGAGTATTAAGTTAAAAACAGAGTAACGCCTTAAGCAAGATGACATGATGTAGAGGGATAGTTTCATGCAATATGATAAAACCCCATCTTGTTATACTCGATGTCAACGATACAATACGTGCCTTGCTGCCCCTTCTGTCACTGGGAAAGGACACCGCAAGATCGAACCCAAAGCTAAGCACTTCTCCCATGGCAAGAACAACCAATCTAGTAGGCCAAACCAAACTGATAATTCGAAGAGACTTGCAAAGATAACCAATCATACATAAAAGAATTCAGAGAAGATTCAAATATTATTCATAGATAGACTTGATCATAAATCCTACAATTCATCGGTCTCAACAAACACACCGCAAAAAGAAGATTACATCGAATAGATCTCCATGAGAGAGGGGGAGAACATTGTATTGAGATCCAAAAAGAGAGAAGAAGCCATCTAGCTACTAACTATGGACCCGTAGGTCTGAAGTAAACTACTCACACTTCATCGGAGGGGCTTGGATGATGATGTAGAAGCCCTCCGTGATCGATACCTCCTCCAGCGGAGCTCCGAAACAGGCCCCAAGATGGGATCTCGTGGATACAGAAAGTTGCGGCGGTGGAATTAGGTTTTTGGCTCCTGTTCTGATCGTTTGGGGGTACGTGGATATATATAGGAGGAAGAAGTACGTCGATGGAGCTTCGAGGGGCCCACGAGGCAGGGGGCGTGCCCTACGGGGGGCGCCCTCCACCCTCGTGACCGCCTCGTGGCTTAGCTAATGATCAAGCAAAGACCACTTTTACTTGCCCTTTCGGTACTTTTGCTTAGAGACGTATGCCTTTTGGTTTATGTAATGCACCTGCTACCTTTCAAAGATGCATGATGGCTATATTTTCTGACTTTTGTGAAAAGATATGTGAGGTTTTCATGGACGATTTCTCTGTTTATGGATCCTCTTTTGATGATTGCTTGAGCAACCTTGATCGAGTTTTGCAGAGATGTGAAGAAACTAATCTTGTTCTAAATTGGGAGAAATGCCACTTTATGGTTAATGAAGGAATTGTCTTGGGGCATAAAATTTCTGTAAGAGGCATTGAAGTTGATAAAGCTAAAGTTGATGCTATTGAAAAGATGCCATGTCCCAAGGACATTAAAGGTATAAGAAGCTTCCTCGGTCACGCCGGTTTATATAGGAGGTTCATTAAGGACTTCTCAAAAATTTCTCGGCCTCTCACTAACCTATTACAAAAAGATATTCCTTTTTTCTTTGGTGATGATTGTGTAGAAGCATTTGAAATACTTAAGAAAGCATTAATTTCTGCACCTATTGTTCAGCCACCTGATTGGAATTTACCCTTTGAAATTATGTGTGATGCTAGTGATTATGCTATAGGTGCTGTTCTAGGGAAAAGAGTTGATAAGAAATTAAACATTATTCAATATGCTAGTAAAACTCTAGACAATGCCACGAGAAATTATGCTACTACTAAAAAGGAATTCTTAGCAGATGTATTTGCTTGTGATAAGTTCAGACCGTATATTGTTGATTCTAAAGTAACTATTCACACTGATCATGCTGCTATTAAATACCTTATGGAAAAGAAAGATGCTAAACCTAGACTTATTAGATGGGTTCTCTCTACAAGAATTTGATTTACATATTATTGATAGAAAGGGAGCTGAGAACCCCATTGCAGACAACTTGTCTAGGTTAGAAAATGTTCTTGATGACCCACTACCTATTGATGATAGCTTTCTTGATGAACAATTAAATGTCATAAATGCTTCTCGAACTACTCCACGATATGCTGATTATGCTAATTATATTGTTGCTAAATTTATACCACCTAGTTTCACATACCAGCAAAAGAAAAAGTTCTTCTATGATTTGAGACATTACTTTTGGGATGACCCACATCTTTGTAAAGATGGAGTAGATGGTATTATTAGACGTTGTGTACCTGAGCATGAACAGGAACAGATCCTATGCAAGTGTCACTCTGAGGCTTATGGAGGACACCATGCTGGAGATAGAACTGCACATAAGGTATTGCAATCCGGTTTTTATTGGCCCACTCTCTTCAAGGATGCCCGTAAGTTTGTCTTGTCTTGTGATGAATGTCAAAGAATTGGTAATATTAGTAGACGTCAAGAAATGCCTATGAATTATTCACTTGTTATTAAACCATTTGTTGTTTGGGGCTTTGATTATATGGGACCTTTCCCTTCCTCTAATGGGTATACACATATTTTAGTTGCTGTTGATTATGTTACTAAGTGGGTAGAAGCTATTCCAACTAGTAGTGCTGATCATAACACCTCTATTAAGATGCTTAAAGAAGTTATTTTTTCGAGGTTTGGAGTCCCTAGATATTTAATGACTGATGGTGGTTCACATTTTATTCATGGTGCTTTTCGTAAAATGCTTGCTAAGTATGACGTTAATCATAGAATTGCATCTCCTTATCACCCACAGTCTAGTGGTCAAGTAGAATTGAGTAACAGAGAGCTCAAATTAATTTTGCAAAAGACTGTTAATAGATCTAGAAAGAATTGGTCCAAGAAACTTGATGATGCATTATGGGCCTATAGAACTGCATATAAAAATCCTATGGGTATGTCTCCGTATAAAATGGTTTATGGTAAAGCATGTCATTTACCTCTTGAGCTAGAACATAAGGCATATTGGGCCATTAAAGAGCTCAATTATGATTTCAAATTTGCCGGTTAGAAGAGGTTATTTGACATTAGCTAACTTGATGAATGGAGAGCCTAGGCTTATGAAAATGCCAAGTTGTTTAAAGAAAAAAGTTAAAAGATGGCATGACAAAAGGATACAAAAGCGTGAGTTTAATGTAGGTGATTATGTATTGTTATACAACTCTCGTTTAAGATTTTTTGCGGGAAAACTTCTCTCTAAATGGGAAGGTCCCTACGTTATCGAAGAGGTCTATCGTTCCGGTGCCATAAAAATCAACAACTTCGAAGGCACAAATCCGAAGATGGTGAATGGTCAAAGAATTAAACATTATATCTCGGGTAATCCTATAAATGTTGAAACTAATATTATTGAAACCGTAACCCCGGAGGAATACATAAGGGACACTTTCCGGAACGTTTCAGACTCTGAAAAGGAATAGGTACGTGGTACGGTAAGTAAACCGACTTCCAAAACAGTTCTAATGGCAAATATTTAGAAAAATAGGAAAATAAGAAGCAGCCCGGGAAGGACACGAGGCTTCCAGAAGGGTGGGAGGTGCGCCCTACCCCCTGGGCGCGCCCCCTGCCTCGTGGGCATCTCGTGTGCTCTTCGGACTCTGTTTTCTTGCATGATACTTCTTTTGGTCGGTAAAAATTCATTATACAATCTCTCGAAGGTTTTGACCACCGTATCACACAAATATCCGCTGTCTTTGTTTCGAGCTATTTCTGCCGCAGATTAGAGCAAGATGTCTTCTCAAGAGTCAGTCAGGAAGAGTCGGGTGTCTCATCCGACACCAGGTCCATGGGCAAACAGCGATGCCTATCACTTCGGGCCCTCAACGGAGGAAGATATGGAAGCTGACTTGAAAAGGATAGATGCCATGGAGGAGGATCAAGAAGTTACTTCTCGTTTCCGGGTAGGATTCACGATGGGGGAACCACAGAGCTCAGCTATTCCAAACTCGGTTATCCCTTCCAGTGTTAGATTTCTTTCTTATGAAAATATGAAAAAGAGTGTTACTTGTTCTCCCGCAGCTATGCAACATCCTTGGGTGAAAGGAGCTTTAGCCGTCCCTGGCAAGCTCCGTAAGGAAATAATGAACCTCAAGCAGCAAGTCAATAAGCTCGAGGAAGAGAATCGTATCCTGAGGGGCATCATCGCCAAGAATATCACATCACCACCCCCGAAGAAGGAGACATAATCACACGGGTATGGGCACTCCCCTTGGCAACTGCCAAGCTTGGGGGAGTGCCCCTGTATCGCATCACCATCACTTTTATCTTTGCCATTTTTCTTAGTTCGATCCTTTTGGTAATATCTTGATCTAGTAGAATAAAGTTTTAGTATGATCTAGTTGTGAGTTTTGCTTTATGATCCTTCTATGTAATCAAGTCCGTGAGCTATATATAATGAAGATTAGTGTTGAGTCAAGGGCTTGATGATTTTTCTATGATCTTAAGGGAATTAAATAAAATAAAAGAGAAGAAATAAAAAGAAATAAAGAGATTATATGAATCTTATGGAGAGTAATGAGCTCACATATAAAGAGTATGATGAATAAAAGTTGTTGAGAGTTGACAAACATAGTTTGGTCATCGTTGCAATGAATAGGAAGTAATAAAGAAAGAAGGTTTACATATAAATATATTATCTTGGACATCTTTTATGATTGTGAGCACTCATTAAAGTATGACATGCTAAGAGTTGACGTTGGACAAGGAAGACAGCGTAATGGGTTATGTTTTCTTACATCTGAGATAAATTATATTGTCATGGATCGTCCAACATGTTGAGCTTGCCTTTCCCTCTCATGCTAGACAATTTCTTTGCACCAAATATCCCTAAACCCAGTTTTTCCATGAGAGTCCACCATATCTACCTATGGATTGAGTAAGATCCTTCAAGTAAGTTGTCATCGGTGCAAGCAATAAAAATTGCTCTCTAAATATGTATGACTTATTAGTGTGGAGAAAATAAGCTTTATGCGATCTTCTGATGTGGAAGAAATAAAAGCGACGGACTGCATAATAAAGGTCCATATCACAAGTAGCAATATAAAGTGATGTTCTTTCGCATTAAGATTTTGTGCATCCAACCATAAAAGTGCATGACAACCTCTGCTTCCCTCTGCGAAGGGCCTATCTTTTACTTTTATCTTCTACCTTACATAAGAGTCATGGTGTTCACCTTTCCTTTTTACATTTTATCCTTTGGCAAGCACAATGTGTTGGAAAGATCCTGATATATATAGCTAATTGGATGTGAGTCTTCATGAACTATTATTGTTGACATTACCCTTGAGGTAAAACATTGGGAGGAAAAACTATAAGCCCCTATCTTTCTCTATGTCCGATTAAAACTTCATACCCATAAATATTGCGTGAGTGTTAGCAATTGTGAAAGACTAAAAGATGGTTGAGTATGTGGACTTGCTGAAAAGCTCATATATTGACTCTTTCCTATGTTATGATAAATTGCAATTGCCTCAACGACTGAGATTAGAGTTTCTTGGTTCTCAATGAAGTCTATGATTCATACTTGAAATTGTGATTGAATTGTTACTTTAGCATAAGAGATCATATGACAATATATATATATATATATGTTGATGTTCTAAGAATGATCATGATGCCCTCATGTGATGGGCTAAGTTGGGACACCCCTGCAGGGTTTTGAACTTTTGAAAGCCGTGCCTGCGGTTATGGGCAGATGGGAATTTGTTAATATCCGGTTGTAGAAAACCTGACACTTAACTTAATTTAAATGAATCAACAACGTGTGTAGCCGCGATGGTCTCTTTTCGGCGGAGTCCAGGAAGAGAACACGGTCTCGTGTTATGTTTGAACGTAAGTAGTTTCAGGATCACTTCTTGATCACTTCTAGTTCTTTACCGTGCTTTGCTTCTCTTCTCTCTCTCATTTGCGTAAGTTAGCCGCCATATATGCTAGTGCTTGCTGCATCTCCACCTCACTACCTTTTCCTACCCATAAGCTTAAATAGACTTGATCGCAAGGGTGTGAGATTGCTGAGTCCCCGTGACTCACAGATTACTTTCAAAACCAGATGCAGGTGCCGATGATGCCAGTGCAGGGGACGTGACCGAACTCAAGTGGGAGTTCGACGAGGATTCAGGACGTTATTATGTGTCTTTTCTGGACAATCAGTAGAGGAGCCCAGTTGGGGTGATCGGGGATCTATGCATTTGGGGTTGTCTTTATTTTGGTTCCGTAGTCGGACCTTGATTGTATTCTGGATGATGTAATGCTATATTTATGTATTGTGTGAAGTGGCGATTGTAAGCCAACTCTTTATCTCTATCTTATTCAGTACATGGGATGTGTAAAGATTACCCCTCTTGCGACATGCCTACTATGCGGTTATGCCTCTAAGTCGTGCTCCGACACGTGGGAGATATAACCGCATCGTGGGTGTTACAAGTTGGTATCAGAGCCGACCCTCGCGGTTACACGGATGTTTGCGGACAGGTGCGCGGTGATAACCCACAAGTATAGGGGATCGCAACAGCTTTCGAGGGTAGAGTATTCAACCCAAATTTATTGATTCGACACAAGGGGAGCCAAAGAATATTCTCAAGTATTAGCAGCTGAGTTGTCAATTCAACCACACCTGGAAACTTAGTATCTGCAACAAAGTGTTTAGTAGCAAAGTAAAATGATAGTGGTGGTAGCGGCAACAAAAGTAAAGACAACAAAAGTAATGTTTTTGGTATTTTGTAGTGATTGTAACAGTAGTAGCAGGAAAGTAAATAAGCGTAAACCAGTATATGGAAAACTCGTAGGCACCGGATCAGTGATGGATAATTATGCCGGATGCGGTTCATCATGTAACAGTCATAACATAGGGTGACACAGAACTAGCTCCAATTCATCAATGTAATGTAGGCATGTATTCCGTATATAGTCATACGTGCTTATGGAAAAGAACTTGCATGGCATCTTTTGTCCTACCCCCCCCCCCCCCCCCGTGGCAGCGGGGTCCTATTGGAAACTAAGGGATATTAAGGCCTCCTTTTAATAGAGAACCGGAACAAAGCATTAGCACATAGTGAATACATGAACTCCTCAAACTATGGTCATCACCGGGAGTGGTCCCGATTATTGTCTCTTCGGGGTTGCCGGATCATAACACA
The DNA here is from genome assembly GCF_056163025.1 of Triticum urartu. Classification (NCBI taxonomy): domain Eukaryota; kingdom Viridiplantae; phylum Streptophyta; class Magnoliopsida; order Poales; family Poaceae; genus Triticum; species Triticum urartu. The sequence goes on along the minus strand of NC_141877.1, from coordinate 415,365,938 downwards.
TAGTAGGTGACTATAGACTTGCAAGATAGGACCAAGAACTCACATATATTCATGAAAACATAATAGGTTCAGATCTGAAATCATGGCACTCGGGCCCTACTGACAAGCATTAAGCATAGCAAAGTCATAGTAACATCAATCTCAAAACATAGTGGATACTAGGGATCAAACCCTAACAAAACTAACTCGATTACATGATAAATCTCTTCCAACCCATCACCGTCCAGCAAGCCTACGATGGAATTACTCATGCACGGCGGTGAGCATCATGAAATTGGTGATGGAGGATGGTTGATGATGACGATGGCGACGAATCCCCCTCTCCGGAGCACTGAATGGACTCCAGATCAGCCCTCCCGAGAGGTTTTAGGGCTTGGCGGCGGCTCCGTATCGTAAAACGCAATGATTTCTTCTCTCTGATTTTTTTCTCTCCGAAAGCAAATATATAGAGTTGGAGTTGGCGTCGGAGAGCATCCAGGGGGCCCACGAGGTAGGGGGGGCGCCCCCACCTTCGTGGACAGGGTGTGGGCCCCCTGGTCTTCATCTTTGGCGAGGATTTTTTATTATTTTTTCTAAGATGTTCCGTGGAGTTTCAGGTCATTCCGAGAATATTTGTTTTCCGCACATAAAACAACACCATGGCAATTATGCTGAAAACAGCATCAGTCCGGGTTAGTTCCATTCAAATCATACAAGTTAGAGTCCAAAACAAGGGCAGAAGTGTTTGGAAAATTAGATACGACGGAGACGTATCAACTCCCCCAAGATTAAACCCTTGCTTGTCCTCAAGCAATTCAGTTGACAAACTGAAAGAAAGAAAAACTTTTACAAACTTCATTTGCTCTTGTTGTTGTAACGATGTCAAGCCAGCATTCAAGTTTTCAGCATAGATCATAACTAACCACATTTGCAATAATTCTCAGGTCTCATAATTACTCATATTAATAGCATAATCAACTAGCAAGTCATAATAATAAATCTCGGATGACAACACTTTCTCAAAACAATCATAAAATGATATAACAAGATAGTATCTCGCTAGCCCTTTCTGAGACTGCAAAACATAAATGCAGAGCACCTTTAAAGATCAAGGACTGACTAGACATTGTGATTCATGGTAAAAGAGATCCAATCATAGTCACACCCAATATAAATTAATAGTGATGAATGCAAATGACAGTTGTGCTCTCCAGCTAGTGCTTTTTAATAAGAGGGTGATGACTCAACATAAAAGTAAATGGATAGGCCCTTCGTAGAGGGAAGCAGGGATTTGTAGAGGTGCCAGAGCTCGGTTTTGAAATAGAGATAAATTGTATTTTGAGCGGTATACTTTCATTGTCAACGTAACAACTAAGAGATGGCGATATCTTCCATGCTAAACACATTATAGGCGGTTCCCAAACAGAATGGTAAAGTTTATACTCCCCCTCCACCAACAAGCATCAATCCATGACTTGCTTGAAACAACGAGTGTCTCCAACATACATCAGGTCCCAGGGGGAGTTTTGTTTGCAATTAATTTTGATTTAGTTTGCATAAAGCATGGGACTGGGCATCCCGGTGACCAGCCATTTTCTCGTGAGTGAGGAGCGGGGTCCACTCCTCTTGAGAATAACCCGCCTAACACGGAAGATAAGGACAGCCTTGGTTGATATATGAGCTATTCGAGCATACAAAACAGAATGTTTATTTGAAGGTTTAGAGTTTGGCACATACAAATTTACTTGGAACGGCAGGTAGATACCGCTTATAGGAAGGTATAGTGGACTCATATGGAATAACTTTGGGGTTTAAGGGATTGGATGCACAAGCAGTATTCCCACTTAGTCGAGTGAAGGCTAGCAAAAGACCGGGAAGCAACCAACTAGAGAGCGACAACAACCATGTACATGCATTAAAATTAATAAACATTGGATGCAAGCATGAGTAGGATATAATCCACCATGAACATAAATATCGTGAAGGCTATGTTGATTTTGTTTCAACTACATGCGTGAACATGTGCCAAGTCAAGTCACTTAAATCATTCAAAGGAGGATACCACCCCATCATACCACATCATAATCATCTCAATAGCATGTTGGCATACAAGGTAAATCATTATAACTCATAGCTAATCAAGCATGGCACAAGCAACCATGATCTCTAATTGTCATTACAAACATGTTTATTCATAATAAGCTAAATCAAGAACGAGGGACTCATCATATTTACAAAAACAAAAGAGGTCGAGTTCATACCATCTTTTCTCATCTCAGTCAGCCCATCATATATCATCATAATTGCCTTTCACTTGCACGACCGAACGGTGTGAATAATAATAATAGTGCACGTGCATTGGACTAAGCTGGAATCTGCGAGCATTCAATAAACAGGAGAAGACAAGGCAATATGGGCTCTGGGTTAATTCAACAATAATGCATATAAGAGCCACTTCAACAATTTAATTATGGTCTTCTCCTACTGACCCCCAAAGAAAAGAAAAGAAATAAAACTATTTACACGGGAAAGCTCCCAACAAGCAAAAGAAGAACGGGAAGTATTTTTGGGTTTTCTTTTTAATTATTACTACTACTACAGCAGAAAAGTAAACTACAACTAATTTTTTTGTTTTGTTTTTCTTAACGTTTAACAGACACACAAGAACAAAGTAGGAAAAAGAAAATAAACTAGCATGGATATTACAGTGAAAGAGTATGAGCACCGACATCTAGTAATGAGTGTGTGTGAGCATAAATGTAATGTCGGTGAGAAATACGTACTCCCCCAAGCTTAGGCTTTTGGCCTAAGTTGGTCTATTGCCAGGGATAGCCTAGCGGATACCCGTAAGTGTAGCTGGGGTCGTACTGCGATGAAGAATAGTTGGGATCATACTGTGATGAAGAATAAGACTCTGACTGCCAATGGCTGATAGTCATCTCTGGATCCCAAGAATAAACAGATTGTCGTGGAGGCTCATTTTGTGGTTCCTGTTTCGGGGCTGGTGCTGGATTCTTGTAAGCTTGGACGGCAGCCCACGTAATGAGGTAGGGTCTGTGGACGTTGGTCGCGGACGAAGTCGGTGAGGCAAGCATTCTTAATCAATGAATAGAAATCCTCATAAATCCCAGCCTCTCTCAAGAAATTATCAGAAGGCCATTCACACGGCCGGATCTCCGCGGTACGAGGCAAATTATATTTGGGCCTCTGAGCTTCTTCATTTTGTTTATCCTTTGAGCTTCGGCTAGATGAACCCCTCAAAAGTCTCCACATTATTTTTCTGAAATAATCTGAAAGTTTTAGTAACTTCAAACAAAAGTGAACCAACTTCAATAAAACTGATAGCAACTACTCCTACAAGTGCCTAGAGCCTATATCAAGCATTAGAACTACTTGGAACCATATACATTTGACATGCAAGCTCAAGAACATGGTCACCAATGCAGCAAAAATTTGCAAAGAATAAAGCACTAGAACAAAAACTAATTGGACCAATGGAGGAGTCACATACCAAGGAACAATCTCCCCAAGCAGTTTTGCGAGAGGTGCTTTGAGCAAGGAGATCGAAAATCACAGCAAAAGTTGCTGGAACTCGTGCTTGAGTTGGTTTTTCGGGTTTGTGTGAGACAGAGGAAGAAGATGGGTGCTGGGATAAGTGGAGGAGGGCCACCGTGGGCCCACGAGGCAGGGGGCGCGCCCTAAGGGGGGGCGCCCACCACCCTCGTGGCCAGGTGGCAGCTCCTCCCGCGGTAATTTTTGCACAGTAAATCCTCAAATATTCCCGAAAAAATCATATTAAATTGGCATGTCATTCTAAGGACTTTTATTTTCGGGATATTTTTATATTGCACGGATAAGTCAGGAAACAGACAGAAAAATACTATTTTTACTTTATTTCTACTAATTAATAGAAAATATAGAGAGGGTACAGAAGGTTGTGCTTCTAGTTTCATCCATCTCATGCTCATAAAAAAGAATCCACTAACAAGGTTGATCAAGTCTTGTTAACAAACTCATTCCGATAATCATGAAACCGGAGAACGAATAACACTAAGTTACCTCAACGGGGATATGCACATCCCCAATAATAAGTATATCATATTTCTTTTTGACAGTAGGAAGAGGAAATTCAAAACCTCCAATTATAATCGATGGAATTTTTCCAATGGAGTTGATACTATGAACTTGAGGTTGTTTCCTCAGACAGTGTACCGTATGCTCATTACCATTAACATGAAAAGTGACATTGCCTTTGTTGCAATCAATAACAGCCCCTGCAGTATTAAGAAAAGGTCTTCCAAGAATAATAGACATACTATCATCCTCGAGAATATCAAGTATAACAAAGTCCGTTAAAATAGTAACGTTTGCAACCACAACAGGCACATCCTCACAAATACCGACAGGTATAGCAGTTGATTTATCAGCCATTTGCAAAGATATTTCAGTAGGTGTCAACTTATTCAAGTCAAGTCTACGATATAAAGAGAGAGGCATAACACTAACACCGGCTCCAAGATCACATAAAGCAGTTTTAATATAATTTCTTTTAATGGAGCAAGGTATAGTAGGTACTTCGGGGTCTCCAAGTTTCTTTGGTATTCCACCCTTAAAAGTATAATTAGCAAGCATGGTGGAAATTTCAGCTTCCGGTATCTTTCTTTTATTAGTAATGATATCCTTCATATATTTAGCATAAGGATTTGTTTTGAGCACATCAGTTAATTGCATACGCAAAAAGATAGGACTAATCATTTCAGCAAAGCGCTCAAAATCCTCATCATCCTTTTTCTTGGATGGTTTCGGAGGAAAAGGCATGGGTTTTTGAACCCAAGGTTCCCTTTCTTTACCATGTTTCCTAGCAACAAAGTCTCTTTTATCATAACGTTGATTCTTTGATTGCGGGTTATCAAGATCAACAGCGGGTTCAATTTCTACATCATTATCATTACGAGGTTGAGCATCATCATGAACATCATCGTTAATATTTTCATTAGGTTCATGTTCATTACCAGATTGTGTTTCAGCATCAGGCATAGAGATATCATTTAGATTATCAGGTGGTTCAGCAATAGGTTCACTAGAAGTTTGCACAGTTCTATCATTTTTCTTCTTCTTCTTCTTCTTCTTTTTAGAAGAACTAGGAACATCAATATTATTTCTTTGAGAATCTTGCTCGATTCTCTTAGGGTGGCCTTCAGGATACAAAGGTTCCTGAGTCATTCTACCAGTTCTAGTAGCCACTCTAACAGCATAATGATTTTTCTTACTATTCATTTCATCAAGCACTTCTTTTTGAGCCTTAAGTACTTGTTCTACTTGAGTGGTAACCATAGAAGCATGTTTGCTAACAAGTTTAAGTTCACCTTTAATATTAGCCATATAATCACCCAAGTGTCTAATCATATAAGCATTTTCTTTTAATTGTCTACCAAAATAAGCATTGAAGTCGTCTTGCTTAAACATAAAGTTATCAAACTCATCCAAGCACTGACTAGCAATTTTAGTAGGAGGGACTTCAGCTTTATCATATCTATAGAGAGAATTTACCTTTACTACCTGCGTCGGGATATCGGGATCAGGAGGTTCTTCAGTAAATAAAGAATTGAGATCATATGTTTCTTCAACAGGCGGTATATTAAGACCATGTATTTCTTCAATAGGAGGTAAATTCTTAACGTCTTCAGATTTAATACCTTTTTATTCCATAGATTTCTTTGCCTCTTGCATATCTTCAGGACTGAGGAATAGAACACCTCTCTTCTTCGGAGTTGGTTTAGGAATAGACTCAGTAATTGGAGCAGGAGCTGGCTCAGGAGCTGGCTCGGGAGGTGCCCAATTATTTTCATTTGTCAACATATTATTCAATAGAATTTCAGCTTCATCCGGTGTTCTTTCCCTGAAAAGAGAACCAGCACAACTATCCAGGTAATCTCTGGAAGCATCGGTTAGTCCATTATAAAAGATATCAAGTATTTCAGGTTTCTTAAGAGGATGATCAGGCAAAGCATTAAGTAACTTGAGAAGCCTCCCCAAGCTTGTGGGAGACTCTCTTCTTTAATTTGCACAAAGTTGTATATTTCCCTCAAAGCAGCTTGTTTCTTATGAGCAGGGAAATATTTAGCAGAGAAGTAATAAATCATATCCCGGGACTACGCACACAACCAGGATCAAGAGAATTAAACCATATCTTAGCATCACCCTTTAATGAGAACGGAAATACTTTGAGTATATAGAAGTAACACGATCTCTCATCATTAGTGAACAGGGCAGCTATATCATTTAACTTAGTAAGATGTGCCACAACAGTTTCAGATTCGTAGCCATAAAACAGATCAGATTCAACCAAAGTAATTATATCAGGATCAACAGAGAATTCATAATCCTTATCACGAACACAAATAGGTGAAGTAGCAAAAGCAGCATCGGGTTTCATTTTATCTCTAAGTGATTATTTGTTCCATTTAACTAATAACCTCTTAAGCTCATATCTATCTTTGCAAGCTAAAATAGCGGCAGAAGATTCCATATCAAAAAGATAGCCCTCAGGAATAACAGGCATATTTTCATCATCACTTTCATCATCGTATTCAGATTCAATAATTTCTTTTTCTCTAGCCCTAACAATTTGTTCATCAAGAAATTCACCAAGGGGCATAGTAGTATCAGGCATAGAAGCAGTTTCATCATAAGTATCATGCATATCAGAAGTGGCATCATCAATAACATGCGACATATCGGAAAGAATAGCAGAAGCAGGTTTAGGTGTCGCTAGCCTACTCATAACAGAAGGTGAATCAAGTGCAGAGCTAGATGGCAGTTCCTTACCTCCCCTCATAGTTGAGGGATAAATTGTTGTCTTAGCGTCTTTCAAGTTCTTCATAGTGTCCAGCAGATATAAATCCCAAGTGACTCAAAGAATAGAGCTATGCTCCCCGGCAACGGCGCCAGAAATTAGTCTTGATAACCCACAAGTATAGGGGATCGCAACAGCTTTCGAGGGTAGAGTATTCAACCCAAATTTATTGATTCAACACAAGGGGAGCCAAAGAATATTCTCAAGTATTAGCAGCTGAGTTGTCAATTCAACCGCACCTAGAAACTTAGTATCTGCAGCAAAGTGTTTAGTAGCAAAGTAATATGATAGTGGTGGTAGCGGCAACAAAAGTAAAGACAGCAAAAGTAATGTTTTTGGTATTTTGTAGTGATTGAAACAGTAGCAGCAGGAAAGTAAATAAGCGTAAACCAGTATATGGAAAACTCATAGGCACCGGATCAGTGATGGATAATTATGCCGGATGCGGTTCATCATGTAACAGTCATAACATAGGGTGACACAGAACTAGCTCCAATTCATCAATGTAATGTAGGCATGTCTTCCGTATATAGTCATACATGCTTATGGAAAAGAACTTGCATGACATCTTTTGTCCTACCCTCCCGTGGCAGCGGGGTCCTATTGGAAACTATGGGACGTCTTAGTTGACTTTGCTAGATTCCAGCCGGATGGGCTCAACCCGGACGGGCCTTAACCCGGCCGGGGCTCAACCCGGACAGGCAGAACCCGGCCAGGGTTAACCCAGAAAGGGATAGGGTCAACCCGGCCAGGGTTAATCCGGACAGGTCAACCCGGTCAGGGTCAACCCGGATAGGTCAACCCGGCCAGGGTCGACCCAACCAGATTCTAGCCAGCCGAGCTTAACCCAGCCAGACTCCAGCCAGCCAGGGGGCACTCCCCTGGCAATGTTTTGAAGCGTTGTTTCGCCGTCTTGGGCATACCCGGGGGTCATCCCCCCCGTCAAGTCCCTCGCACCTACACAAACAAATAAAATCCTCGCAACTAACATAATAAAGGGGTTGTCAATCCCTTCACGGTCACTTACGAAAGTGAGATCTGATAGATATGATAAGATAATATTTTTGGTATTTTTATGATAAAGATGCAAAGTAAATAAAGCGAAATAAAAACGGTGCAAGAAATAGTTTGACGAAAGATTAATATGATAGAAAATAGACCCGGGGGCCATAGGTTTCAGTAGTGGCTTCTCTCGAGAGCATAACTATTACGGTGGGTAAACAAATTACTATTGAGCAATTGACAGAATTGAACATAGTTATGAGAATATCTAGGTATGATCATGTATATAGGCATCACGTCCGAGACAAGTAGACCGACTCCTGCCTGCATCTAGTACTATTACTCCACACATCAACCGCTATCCAGCATGCATCTAGAGTATTAAGTTCAAAAAAATAGAGTAACGCTTTAAGTAAGATGACATGATGTAGAGGGATAAACTCATGCAATATGATATAAACCCCATCTTGTTATCCTTGATGGCAACAATACAATACGTGCCTTGCTGCCCCTACTGTCACTGGGAAAGGACACCGCAAGATTGAACCCAAAACTAAGCACTTCTCCCATTGCAAGAAAGATCAATCTAGTAGGCCAAACCAAATTGATAATTCGAAGAGACTAGCAAAGATAACCAATTATACATAAAAGAATTCAGAGAAGATTCTAATATTGTTCATAGATAAACTTGATCATAAACCCACAATCCATCGGTCTTAACAAACACACCGCAAAAGAAGATTACATCGAATAGATCTCCACAAGAGAGGGGGAGAACATAGTATTGAGATCCAAAAAGAGAGAAGAAGCCATCTAGCTAATAACTATGGACCCGAAGGTCTGAGATAAACTACTCACACATCATCGGAGAGGCTATGGTGTTGATGTAGAATCCCTCCGTGATTGATGCCCCCTCCGGCGGAGCTCTGGAAAAGGCTCCAAGATGGGATCTCACGGGTACAGAAGGTTGCGGTGGTGGTATTAAGGTTTTGGCTCAGTATCTGGTAGTTTGGGGGTACATAGGTATATATAGGAGGAAGAAGTACGTCGGTGGAGCAACATGGGCCCCATGAGGGTGGAGGGCGCGCCTGGGGAAGGGGGGGGTAGGCGCGCCCCCTACCTCATGCCTTCTTGGTTGCTTTCTTGACGTAGGGCCCAAGTCCTCTGGATCACGTTCGTTCCAAAAACCACGTTCCCGAAGGTTTCATTCCGTTTGGACTCCGTTTGATATTCTTTTTCTAGGAAACTCTGAAATAGGCAAAAAAACAGCAATTCTGGGCTGGGCCTCCGGTTAATAGGTTAGTCCCAAAAATAATATAAAAGTGTATAATAAAGCCCAATAATGTCCAAAACAGAATATAATATAGCATGGAACAATCAAAAATTATAGATATGTTGGAGACGTATCAAGCATCCCCAAGCTTAATTCCTGCTCGTCCTCGAGTAGGTAAGTGATAAAAATAGAATTTTTGATGTGGAATGCTACTTGGCATAATTTCAACGTAATTCTCTTAATTGTGGTATGAATATTCAGATCCAAAAGATTCAAGACAAAATTTTAATATTGACATATAAATAATAATACTTCAAGCATACTAAATAAGCAATTATGTCTTCTCAAAATAACATGGCCAAAGAAAGTTATCCCTACAAAATCATATAGTCTGGCTATGCTCTATCTTCACCACACAAAATATTTAAATCATGCACAACCCTGATGACAAGCCAAGCAATTGTTTCATACTTTTGGTGTTCTCAAACTTTTTTAATCTTCATGCAATACATGATCGTAAGCCATGGACATAACACTATATGTGGAATAGAATGGTGGGTGTGGAGAAGACAAAAAAGGGAGAAGATAGTCTCACATCAGCTAGGCGCATCAACGGGCTATGGAGATGCCCATTTATAGATATCAATGTGAGTGAGTAGGGATTGTCATGCAACGGATGCACTAGAGCTATGAGTATATGAAAGCTCAACAAAAGGAACTAAGTGGGTGTGCATCCAACTCGCTTGCTCACGAAGACCTAGGGCATTTTGAGGAAGCCCATCATTGGAATATACAAGCCAAGTTCTATAATGAAAATTTCCCACTAGTATACGAAAGTGATATCATAGGAGACTCTATCATGAAGATCATGGTGCTACCTTTGAAACACAAGTGTGGTAAAACGATAGTAGCATTGTCCCTTCTCTCTTTTTCTCTCATTTTTTTATTTGGGCCTTTTCTCTTCTTTTTTTATGGCCTCTTTTTTTTATTTAGTCCGGAGTCTCATCCCGACTTGTGGGGGAATGATAGTCTCCATCATCCTTTCCTCACTTGGAACAATGCTCTAAAGATGATGATCATCACACTTTTATTTACTTACAACTCAACAATTACAACTCAATACTTAGAACAAAATATGACTCTATGTGAATGCCTCCGGCGGTGTACCGGGATGTGCAATGAATCAAGACTGACATGTATGAAAGAATTATGAACGGTGGCTTTGCCACAAATACAATGTCAACTAGATGATCATGCAAAGCAATATGACAATGATGGAGCGTGCCATAGTAAACGGAACGGTGGAAAGTTGCATGGCAATATATCTCGGAATGGCTATGGAAATGCCATGATAGGTAGGTATGGTGGCTGTTCTGAGGAAGGTATATGGTGGGTGTATGATACCGGCAAAAATGCGCGGTATTAGAGAGGCTAGCAATGGTGGAAGGGTGAGAGTGTGTATAATCCATGGACTCAACATTAGTCATAAAGAACTAAAGGAAATATGCCCTAGAGGCAATAATAAAGTTATTATTTATTTCCTTATTTCATGATAAATGTTTATTATTCATGCTAGAATTGTATTAATCGGGAACATAATACATGTGTGAATACATAGACAAACATAGTGTCACTAGTATGCCTCTACTTGACTAGCTCGTTGATCAAAGATGATTAAGTTTCCTAACCATAGACATGAGTTGTCATTTGATTAACGAGATCACATCATTAGGAGAATGATGTGATTGACTTGACCCATTCTGTTAGCTTACACCTTATCGTTTAGTTTGTTGCTATTGCTTTCTTCATGGCTTATACACGTTCCTATGACTATGAGATTATGCAACCCTCGTTTACCGGAGGAACAGTTTGTGTGCCACCAGACGTCACAACGTAACTGGGTGATTATAAAGGTGCTCTACAGGTGTCTCCGAAGGTACTTGTTGGGTTGGCGTATTTCGAGATTAGGATTCGTCACTCCGATTGTCGAAGAGGTATCTCTGGGCCCACTCGGTAATGCACATCACTATAAGCCTTGCAAGCATTGCAACTAAATGAGTTAGTTGCGGGATGATGTATTACGGAACGAGTAAAGACACTTGCCAGTAACGAGATTGAACTAGGTATTGAGATACCGACGATCGAATCTCGGGCAAGTAACATACCGATGACAAAGGGAACAACGTATGTTGTTATGCGGTCTGACCAATGAAGATCTTCGTAGAATATGTAGGAGCCAATATGGGCATCCGGGTCCCGCTATTGGTTATTGACCAGAGAGGTGTCTTGGTCATGTCTACATAGTTCTCGAACCCATAGGCTCTGCACGCTTAACGTTCGTTGACGATATAGTACTATGAGTTATGTATGTTGAGGACCAAATGTTGTTCGGAGTTCCGGATACGATCACGGACATGACGAGGAACTCCGGAATGGTCCGGAGATAAAGATTGATATATGGGATAATAGTGTTTGGACTCCGGAAGGGTTCCGGAATTCATCGGAAGGGGTTCCGGATGTTTCCCGAAATGTTTGGGTACGAGAACACTTTATTTGGGCCAAAGGGGAAAGCCCACAAGGTTTTTGGAAAGCGCAAAAAGGAAGTTTTGCGGAGTCCAGGGTGAAACCGACTTTGTGGAGGCTTTTACTCCAAGTTTCGACCCCAAGGCTCAACATATAAATAGAGGGGTAGGGCTAGCACCCAAGACACATCAAGAAACACCAAGCCGTGTGCCGGCAACCCCGTCCCCTCTAGTTTATCCTCCGTCATAGTTTTCGTAGTGCTTAGGCGAAGCCCTCCGGAGATTGTTCTTCACCAACACCGTCACCACGCCGCCGTGCTGCCGGAACTCATCTACTACTTCGCCCCTCTTGCTGGATCGAGAAGGCGAGGACGCCACCGAGCCGAACGTGTGCAGAACTCGGAGGTGTCGTGCTTTCGGTACTTGGATCGGTCGGATCATGAAGACGTACGACTACATCAACCGCGTTGATATAACGCTTCCGCGAACGGTATAGGAGGGTACGTAGACAACACTCTCTCCTCTCGTTGCTATCCATCACCATGATCCTGCGTGTGCGTAGGAATTTTTTTTGAAATTACTACGTTCCCCAACAGTGGCATCCGAGCCAGGTTTTATGCGTAGATATTATATGCACGAGTAGAACACAAGTGAGTTGTGGGCGATACAAGTCATACTGCTTACCAGCATGTCATACTTTGGTTCGGCAGTATTGTTGGATGAAGCGGCCTGGACCGACATTACGCGTACGCTTACGCGAGACTGTTTCTACGGACGTGCTTTGCACATAGGTGGTTGGCGGGTGTCAGTTTCTCCAACTTTAGTTGAACCGAGTGTGGCTACGCCCGGTCCTTGAGAAGTTTAAAACAACACTAACTTGACGAACTATCGTTGTGGTTTTGATTCGTAGGTAAGAACGGTTCTTGCTCAGCCCGTAGCAGCCATGTAAAACATGCAACAACAATGTAGAGGATGTCTAACTTGTTTTTGTAGGGCATGATGCGATGTGATATGGTCAAGGCATGATTCTATATTTTATTGTATGAGATGATCATGTTTTTTAACCGAGTTATCGGCAACTGGCAGGAGCCACTTTGTTGTCGCTTTATTGTATGCAATGCAAACGCCCTGTAATGCTTTACTTTATCACTAAGCGGGAGCGATAGTCGTAGAAGCATAAGTTGGCGAGACGACAACGATGCTATGATGGAGATCAAGGTGTCACACCGGTGACGATGGTGATCATGATGGTGCTTCGGAGATGGAGATCACAAGCACAAGAAGATGATGGCCATATCATATCACTTATATTGATTGCATGCATGTGGTTTATCTTTTATGCATCTTATCTTGCTTTGATTGACAGTAGCATTATAAGATGATCTCTCACTAAATTATCAAGATATAAGTGTTCTCCCTAAGTATGCACCGTTGCGAAAGTTCTTCGTGCTGAGACACCACGTGATGATCGGGTGTGATAGGCTCTACATTCAAATACAACGGGTGCAAAACAGTTGCACACGCGGAATACTCAGGTTAAACTTGACGAGCCTAGCATATAACAGATATGGCCTCGGAACACGGAGACCGAAAGGTCGAGCGTGAATCGTATAGTAGATATGATCAACATAGTGATGTTCACCATTGAAACTACTCCATCTCACGTGATGATCGGACATGGTTTAGTTGATATGGTTCACGTGATCACTTAGAGGATTAGAGGGATGTCTATCTAAGTGGGAGTTCTTAAGTAATATGATTAATTGAACTTAAATTTATCATGAACTTAGTCCTAGTAGTATTAGCATATCTATGTTGTAGATCAATAGCTCGTGATTAGCTCCCCTGTTTTATTTTTGATATGTTCCTAGAGAAAACTAAGTTGAAAGATGTTAGTAGCAATGATGCGGATTGGATCTGTGATCTGAGGTTTATTCTCATTGCTGCACAAAAGAATTATGTCCTTGATGCACCGCTAGGTGACAAACCTATTGCAGGAGGAGATGCAGATGTTATGAACGTTTGGCTAGCTCAATATGATGACTACTTGATAGTTTAGTGCACCATGCTTAAACGGCTTAGAATCGGGACTTCAAAGACGTTTTGAACGTCATGGACCATATGAGATGTTCCAGGAGTTGAAGTTAATATTTCAAGAAAATACCCGAGTTGAGAGATATGAAGTCTCCAACAAGTTCTATAGCTAAAAGATGGAGGAGAATAGCTCAAGCAGTGAGCATGTGCTCAGATTGTCTGGGTACTACAATCGCTTGAATCAAGTGGGAGTTAATCTTCCAGATAAAATAGTGATTGACAGAATTATCTAGTCACCATCACTAAGTTAGTAGAACTTCGTGATGAAATATAGTATGCAAGGGATGACGAAAACGATTCCCAAGCTTTTCATGATGATGAAATCGATGAAGGTAGAAATCAAGAAACAACATCAAGTGTTGATGGATGACAAGACCACTAGTTTCAAGGAAAAGGGCAAAGGGAAGAAGGGGAACTTCAAGAAGAACGACAAGCAAGTTGCTGCTCAAGTGAAGCCCAAGTCTGGACCTAAGCCTGAAACTGAGTGCTTCTACGGCAAAGGGACTGGTCACTGGAAGCGGAACTACCCCAAGTAATTGGCAGATAAGAAGGATGGCAAAGTGAACATATGTATATTTGATATACATGTTATTGATGTGTACTTTACTAGTGTTTATAGCAACCCCTCAGTATTTGATACTAGTTCAGTTGCTAAGAATAGTAACTCAAAACGGGAGTTGCAGAATGAACAAAGGCTAGTTAAGGGTGAAGTGACGATGTGTATAGGAAATGGTTCCAAGATTGATATGATCATCATCGCACACTCCCTATACTTTCGGGATTAGTGTTGAACCTAAAATAAATGTTATTTAGTGTTTGCGTTGAGCATGAATATGATTGGATCATGTTTGTTGCAATACGGTTATTCATTTAAATTAGAGAATAATTGTTGTTATGTTTACATGAATAAAACCTTCTATGGTCATACACCCAATAAAATGGTTTGTTGGATCTCGATCGTAGTGATACACATATTCATAATATTGAAGCCAAAAGATGCAAAGTTAATAATGATAGTGCAACTTATTTGTGGCACTGTCGTTTAGGTCATATTGGTGTAAAGCACATGAAGAAAATCCATGCTGATGGGCTTTTGGAATCAATTGATTATGAATCAGTTGATGCTTGCGAACCATGCCTCATGGGCAAGATGACTAAGACTTCGTTCTCCAGAACAATGGAGCGAGCAACTGACTTATTGGAAATAATGCATACCAATGTATGCGATCCGATGAGTGTTGAGGCTCGCGGCGGGTATCGTTATTTTCTCACCTTCACAGATGATTTGAGAAGATATGGGTATATCTACTTGATGAAACATAGATCTGAAACATTTGAAAAGTTCAAATAATTTCGGAGTGAAGTGGAAAATCATCATAATAAGAAAATAAAGTTTCTACGATCTGATCGTGAAAGAGAATATTTGAGTTACGAGTTTGGTCTTCATTTGAAACAATGCAAAATAGTTTCGCAACTCACGCCACCTGGAACACCACAGCGTAATGGTGTGTCCGAACGTATTAATCGCACTTTACTAGATATGGCGCGATCTATGATGTCTCTTACTGATTTACCGATATCGTTTTGGGGTTATGCATTAGAGACAACTGCATTCACGTTAAAAAGGGCACCATATAAATCCGTTGAGACGACATCGTATGAACTATGGTTTAGCAAGAAACCTAAGCTGTTGTTTCTTAAAGTTTGGGGCAATGATGCTTATGTGAAAAAGTTTCAAACTGATAAGCTCGAACCCAAATCGGAGAACTGCATCTTCATAGGATACCCAAACGAAATTGTTGGGTACACCTTCTATCACAGATCCGAAGGCAAATTTGTTGCTAAGAATGGATCCTTTCTAGAGAAGGAGTTTCTCTCGAAAGAAGTGAGTGGGAGGATAGTAGAACTTGATGAGATAACTATACCTGCTCCCTTATTGGAAAGTAGTTCATCACAGAAATCTGTTCCTGTGACTCCTACATGAATTAGTGAGGAAGTTAATGATGATGATCATGAAACTTCAGATCAAGTTACTACGAACCTCGTATGTCAACCAGAGTAAAGATCCGCGCCAGAGTGGTACGGTAATCCTGTTCTGGAGGTCATGTTACTAGACCATGACGAACCTACAAACTATGAGGAAGCAATGATGAGCCTAGATTCCGTGAAATGGTTTGAGGCCATGAAATCTGAGATAGGATCCATGTATAAGAACAAAGTATGGACTTTGGTTGACTTTCCTGTTGGTCGGAAATCCATAGAAAATAAATGGCTTCAAGAGGAAGACAGACGCTGATAGTAGTGTTACTATCTACAAAGCTAGACTTTTCGAAAAAAGGTTTTTGACAAAGTTCAAGGTGTTGACTACGATGAGATTTTCTCACTCGTATCAATGCTTAAAGTCTGTCTGAATCATATTAGCAATTGCCGCATTTTATGAAATCTTACAAATGGATAACAAAACTGCAATCCTTAATGGACTTATTAAAGAAGAGTTGTATATGATGCAACCAGAAGGTTTTGTCAATCCTAAAGGTGCTAACAAAATATGCAAGCTCCAGCAATCCATCTATGGACTGGTGCAAGCATCTCGGAGTTGGAATATGTGCTTTGATGAGATGATCAAAGTATATAGTTTTATACAGACTTGTGATGAAGCCTGTATTTACAAGAAAGTGAGTGGGAGCACTACAACATTTCTGATAAGTATATGTGGATGACATATTGTTGATCGGAAATAATGTAGAATTCTTTGTAAAGCATAAAGGAGTTTTTGAAAGGAGGTTTTTGAAAGGAGGTTTTTTAAAGAAATACCTCGGTGAAGCTGCTTACAGTTGAGCATCAAGATCTATAGAGATAGATCAAGACGCTTGATAAGATTTTCAATGAGTATGTACCTTGACAAGATTTTGAATTAGTTCAAAATAGAACAGTGAAAGAAAGAGTTCTTGCCTATGTTGCAAGGTGTGAAGTTAAGTAAGACTAAAAGCCCGACCACAGCAGAAGATAGAAAGAGAATGAAATTCATTCCCTATGTCTCAGCCATAGGTTCTACGAAGTATGCCATGCTGTGTACCAGATCTATTGTATACCCTACACTATGTTTAGAAAGGGAGTACAATAGTGATCTAGGAGTAGATCACTGGACAGTGGTCAAAATTATCCTTAGTGGAATAAGGATATATTTCTTGATAATGGAGGTGACAAAAGGTTCATCGTAAAGGGTTACGTCGATGCAAGTTTTGACACTGATCTAGATGACTCTAAGTATCAATCTGGATACATATTGAAAGTGGGAGCAATTAGCTAGAGTAGCTCCGTGCAGAGCATTGTTGACATAGAAATTTGCAAAATACATACGGATCTGAATGTTGCAGACCCGTTGACTAAACTTCTCTCACAAGCAAAACATGATCACACCTTAGTACTCTTTGGGTGTAAATCACATGGTGATTTGAACTAGATTACCGACTCTAGTAAACCCTTTGAGTGTTGGTCACATGGCGATGTGAACTATGGGTGTTAATCACATGGTAATGTGAACTATTAGTGTTAAATCACATGGCGATGTGAACTAGATTATTGACTCTAGTGCAAGTGGGAGACTGAAGGAAATATGCCCTAGAAGCAATAATAAAGTTATTATTTATTTCCTTATTCCATGATAAATGTTTATTATTCATGCTAGAATTGTATTAACCGGAAACATAATACATGTGTTAATACATAGACAAACAGAGTGTCACTAGTATGCCTCTACTTGACTAGCTCATTGATCAAAGATGGCTAAGTTTCCTAACCATAGACATGAGTTGTCATTTGATTAACGGGATCACATCATTAGGAGAATGATGTGATTGACTTGACCCATTCCGTTAGCTTAGCACTTGATCGTTTAGTTTGTTGCTATTGCTTCTTCATGACTTATACATGTTCCTATGACTATGAGATTATGCAACTCCTGTTTACCGGAGGAACACTTTGCGTGCCATCAAATGTCACAAAGTAACTGGGTGATTATAAAGGTGCTCTACAGGTGTCTCCGAAGGTACTTGTTGGGTTGGCGTATTTCGAGATTAGGATTCGTCACTCCGATTGTCGGAGAGGTATCTCTGGGCCCACTCGGTAATGCACATCACTATAAGCCTTGCAAGCATTGCAACTAAATGAGTTAGTTGCGGGATGATGTATTACGGAACGAGTAAAGACACTTGCCGATAACGAGATTGAACTAGGTATTGAGATACCGACGATCGAATCTCAGGCAAGTAACATACCAATGACAAAGGGACCAACGTATGTTGTTATGCGGTCTGACTGATAAAGATCTTCGTAGAATATGTAGGAGCCAATATGGTCATCCAGGTCCCGCTATTGGTTATTGACCAGAGAGGTGTCTCGGTCATGTCTACCTAGTTCTTGAACCTATAGGGTCCGCACGCTTAACGTTTGTTGACGATATAGTACTATGAGTTATGTATGTTGGTGATTGAATGTTGTTCGGAGTTCCGGATAAGATCACGGACATGACGAGGAACTCCGGAATGGTCCGGAGATAAAGATTGATATATGGGATAATAGTGTTTGGACTCCGGAAGGGTTCCGGAATTCACCGGAAGGGGTTCCGGATGTTTCCTGAAATGTTTGGGTACGAGAACACTTTATTTGGGCCAAAGGGGAAAGCCCACAAGGTTTTTGGAAAGCGCAAAAAGGAAGTATTGCGGAGTCCAAGGGCCAGACGCCAGGGTCCCTGGCGTCTGGGTCCAGACGCCGGGAACCCTGGCGTCTGGCCCTGGAGTCCGAGAAGGACTCTTGCCTTTCGGGTGAAACCGACTTTGTGGAGGCGTTTACTCCAAGTTTCGACCCCAAGGCTCAACATATAAATAGAGGGGTAGGACTAGCACCCTAGACACATCAAGAAACACCAAGCCGGGTGCCGGCAACCCCGTCCCCTCTAGTTTATCCTCCGTCATAGTTTTCGTAGTGCTTAGGCAAAGCCCTGCAGAGATTGTTCTTCACCAACACCGTCACCACACCGTCGAGCTGCCGGAACTCATCTACTACTTCGCCCCTCTTGCTGGATCGAGAAGGCGAGGACGTCACCGAGCCAAACGTGTGCAGAACTCGGAGGTGCTGTGCTTTCGGTACTTGGATTGGTTGGATCGTGAAGACGTACGACTACATCAACCGCGTTGATATAACGCTTCTGCGAACGGTCTACGAGGGTACATAGACAACACTCTCTCCTCTCGTTGCTATGCATCACCATGATCCTGCGTGTGCGTAGGATTTTTTTTTGAAATTACAACGTTCCCCAACAAGAACTGACATACTTATTGCAAAAATCTATTAGTTACCGAAACAAAGTATTACACGCATGCTCCTAGGGGGATATATTGGTAGGAAAAGACCATCGCTCGTCCCCGACCGCCACTCATAAGGAAGACAATCAATAAATAAACCATGCTCCGACTTCATCACATAACGGTTCACCATACGTGCATGCTACGGGAATCACAAACTTCAACACAAGTATTTCTCAAATTCACAACTACTCAACTAGCATGACTCTAATATCACCATCTCCATATCTCAAAACAATTATCAAGTATCAAACTTCTCTTAGTATTCAACACACTCATAAGATTATTTTTTTTACTAATCTTGAATGCCTAGCATATTAGGATTAATTTCCCAATTTAAGAAAATTACCATGCTGTTTAAGACTCTCAAAATAATAGAAGTGAAGCATGAGAGAATAATAGTTTCTATAAAACAAATCCACCATCGTGCTCTAAAAGATATAAGTGAAGCACTAGAGCAAAAACTATATAGCTCAAAAGATATACGTGAAGCACATAGAGTATTCTAATAATTTTCAAATCATGTGTGTTTCTCTCGAAAGGTGTGTACAGAAAAGATGATTGTGGCAAACTAAAAAATAATGACTCAAATAATACAAGATGCTCCAAGCAAAACACATATCATGTGGTGAATAAAAATATAACTCCAAGTAAAGTTACCGATGGAAGTAGACGAAAGAGGGGATGCCTTCCGGGGCATCCCCAAGCTTTGGCTTTTAGGTGTCCTTAGATTATATTGGTGTGCCATGGGCATCCCCAATCTTAGGCTCTTGCCACTCCTTGTTCCATAATCCATCAAATCTTTTACCCAAAACTTGAAAACTTCACAACACAAAACTCAAAATAGAAAATCTCGTGAGCTCCGTTAGCGAAAGAAAACAAAACACCACTTCAAGGTACTGTAATGAACTCATTCTTTATTTATATTGGTGTTAAACCTACTGTATTCCAACTTCTCTATGGTTTATAAACTATTTTACTAGCCATAGATTCATCAAAATAAGCAAACAACACACGAAAAACAGAATCTGTCAAAAACAGAACAGTCTGTAGTAATCTGTAGCTAACTCAAACTTCTGGAACCCCAAAAATTCTAAAATAAATTGCTGGACTTGAGTAATTTATCTATTAATCATCTTCAAAAAGAATTAACTAAATATCACTTCCCAAATAAAAATGGCAGCAATTCTCGTGAGCGCTAAAGTTTCTGTTTTTTACAGCAAGATCAAAAAGACTTTCCCGAAGTCTTCCCAACGGTTCTACTTGGCACAAACACTAATTAAACACAAAAAACACAACCAAAACAGAGGCTAGATAAATTATTTATTACTAAACAGGAGCAAAAAGCAAGGAATAAAAATAAAATTGGGTTGCCTCCCAACAAGCGCTATCGTTTAACGCCCATAGCTAGGCATAAAAGCGAACATAGATCTAGGTATTGCCATATTTAGTTGGCAATTCTTTAATGAGACATCTATCACCCTTAGGAGTTTCTTCCTTTTTATTAATTATCAAACTTCTAGGCACAAAATCGAAAAAATCATTTGTAGCAAATGGTTCCTTAATGATAGCAAAAAGATTGGGATGAATACTTATAGATTTGAGATCCGCAGTTTCCTTGCTAGAGGATTCACCCTTATTTTTAGGAACATACATAAGCTTGGAAATTTTAGTTGGAGGACTTGGAGTATTCTTTACGGAAGAAAAGGCGGTTCCCAAGTTGGTAACGATACCCTCAAGTTTATCGATTCTAGTGGAATCCTGATTTATTCTTTCATTAACTATTGGTTCCTTCTCCTTAATATTTTTCAAAGTGACTCCTACTTTAGATCGATATTCGGTAATTTGGTTGTGAATATTTTTATCCAAATTTTCAATTAACTCTATGGTAGCAACTTTATTTTCAATAATTTCAAGTCTTTGCATTACATGCTCCAAAGTTAACATAGTTCCATTAACCAAAAGAGGGGGTGAGCCAAACAAATCTACCATAGCATTACATGCTCCAAAGTTAACATAGTTACATGCTCCAAAGTCTTTGCATTACATGATCCATTATGGCTACCCAAGAAATTCCCTCTGGTAATGGTATCAAGGATATATCTGTGCCAAGGAGTAGCGCCTACATAAAAATTGCGGAGAAGAACGGAAGTAGATTGCTTCCTGGTAGATCTATTTTGAGCACTGCAAATTATATACCAAGTGTCTTTTAGATTTTCTCCTTCCCTTTGGTTAAAATTAAGAACTTCATTTTCGGGAGACAACAGAGAAGATAGGGGACTAGCCATAACGACAAGCAAGCAATCCAACACACGAGCAAACAAGAAGCAGGCAAAAAGAGGCAAATAGGGAAAGAGAAGGAGGACGGAGAGAGAGAGGGCAAATAAAATGGCAAGGGTGAAGTGGGGGAGAGGAAAACGAGAGGCAAATGGCAAATAATGTAATGTGAAGGATAAGAGTTGTGATGGGTACTTGATATGTCTTGACTTGGCGTAGATCTCCCCGGCAACGGCGCCAGAAATCCTTCTTGCTACCTCTTGAGCACTGCGTTGGTTTTCCCTTGAAGAGGAAAGGGTGATGCAGCAAAGTAGCGTAAGTATTTCCCTCAGTTTTTGAGAACCAAGGTATCAATCCAGTAGGAGGCCACACACGAGTCCCTCGCACCTACACAAACAAATAAAATCCTCGCAACCAACACAATAAAGGGGTTTTCAATCCCATCACAGTCACTTATGAAAAGTGAGATCTGATAGATATGATAAGAAAATATTTTTGGTATTTTTATGATAAAGATGCAAAGTAAATAAAGCGAATTAAAAATGGTGCAAGAAATAGTTTGACGGGAGATTAATATGATAGAAAATAGACCCGGGGGCCATAGGTTTCACTAGTGGCTTCTCTCAAGAGCATAAGTATTACGGTGGGTAAACAAATTACTCTTGAGCAATTGACAGAATTGAGCATAGTTATGAGAATATCTAGGTATGATCATGTATATAGGCATCATGTCCGAGACAAGTAGACCAACTCCTGCCTGCATCTACTACTATTACTCCACACATCGACCGCTATCCAGCATGCATCTAGAGTATTAAGTTCAAAAGAATAGAGTAACGCTTTAAGTAAGATGACATGATGTAGAGGGATAAACTCATGCAATATGATATAAACCCCATCTTGTTATCCTCGATGGCAACAATACAATACGTGCCTTGCTGCCCCTTCTGTCACTGGGAAAGGACACCGCAAGATCGAACCCAAAGCTAAGCACTTCTCCCATGGCAAGAACAACCAATCTAGTAGTCCAAACCAAACTGATAATTCGAAGAGACTTGCAAAGATAACCAATCATACATAAAAGAATTCAGAGAAAATTCAAATATTATTCATAGATAGACTTGATCATAAACCCACAATTCATCGGTCTCAACAAACACACCACAAAAAGAAGATTACATCGAATAGATCTCCACAAGAGAGGGGGAGAACATTGTATTGAGATCCAAAAAGAGAGAAGAAGCCATCTAGCTACTAACTATGGACCCGTAGGTCTAAGGTGAACTACTCACACTTCATCGGAGAGGCTTGGATGATGATGTAGAAGCCCTCCATGATCGATGCCCCCTCCGGCGGAGCTCCGGAACAGGCCCCAAGATGGGATCTCGTGGATATAGAAAGTTGCGGCGGTGGAATTAGGTTTTTGGCTCCGTCTCTGATCGTTTGGGGGTACGTAGGTATATATAGGAGGAAGAAGTACGTCGGTGGAGCAACGTGGGCCCCACGAGGGTGGAGGGCGCACCTGGGGGGGGTAGGCGCGCCCCCCTACCTCGTGCCTTCCTGGTTGCTTTCTTGTAGGGTCCAAGTCCTCTGGATCACGCTCGTTCCAAAAATCACGTTTCATAGGTTAGTCCCAAAAATAATATAGAAGTGTATAATAAAGCCCAATAATGTCCAAAAAAGAATATAATATAGCATGGAACAATAAAAATTATAGATACGTTGGAGACGTATCAGAAGGCAGCGGGGGCTCACCGAGCGGCACACACAGTGGCCCTTGGGGGTTTAGTAGCAGCAGGGGCGTCACCAGAGTTGGTGAAGAGCGGCGGCGAAGCTCGTCGGAGCAGAGGAGGAAGACAACGGCGTCGTGGGCATTGCGGTGGCTCCGAACTCCAACGGGGTGCACCAGTTGAAGCAGCGGACGACGGAGGTCCTTGGAGACACAGTGGGGCGCGAGGTGGGCACGGTGGCCGTGGCTAGGCCGGAGCCATGGCGGCGGTGGCGTTCGGCTGCGATGGGGAAGAAAGGAGCGGCGTGGTGGATCTGAGGGGAGAGGGAGAGGCCGAGAGGGAGAGCTGGGGTGAGTGGGAGAGGGAACCGAGGAGGCGGGGGCGCTGGCGACCTTATCCCCTCCCGGCGCCGGTGCCGGCAAGGCGGTTGGGCGGGAGTGCGCCCCTGTTCCGACCTCGGTCGGGGGAACAGGGAAGGGAGACGAGGCAGGGGGGTCGGGCTGGTTGGCCTTTGCCTAGTTGGGCTGGCCAGCTGTTTCTAGCTGGGCCATGTGGCCCAGGGGGTTGGGGGGTTTTCTATTTCTCTTTTGTTTTGTTTTCTGTTTTTATCCCTTTTCTTTTATTTATTTTCTCTTCTGTTTTAGTTTACTTTAAAATATTTAGGCATTTTCTAGAAAAGTATTTTCTCCACAATAATTACCAATGTAATATTGGGCACCCCCGAACATTTTTGTTTCAATGTTTGAAAAAAATTATCGTTCGACTCGATTTTGAATTTCAATTCCTTATCGGTTTCGAATCAACGCGAGTTTATCAATAGTAACCGAAGTGATGTGGCATCATTAGTAGAGTTTTACTGTAGATTAATTATCTGGGCGTTACACCCTAAGAAGGGAGGTATTACTGTTGTTCCTAATGATAAAGATGAATTGATCCCGCAAAGATTTGTTACAGGTTATAGAATGGTAATTGATTTCCACAAATTAAATAAAGCTACTATGAAGGATCATTACCATTTACATTTTATTGATCAAATGCTAGAAAGATTATTCAAACATACACATTTTTGCTTTCTAGATGGTTATTCCGGTTTCTCTCAAATACCTGTGTCAAAAGAGGATCAAGAAAAGACAACTTTTACTTGTCCTTTTGGTACCTTTGCTTATAGACGTATGCCTTTTGGTTTATGCAATGCACCTGCTACCTTTCAAAGATGTATGACTGCTATATTCTCTGACTTCTGTGAAAAGATTGTTGAGGTTTTCATGGATGATTTCTCCGTATATGGAACTTCTTTTGATGATTGCTTAAGCAACCTTGATCGAGTTTTGCAGAGATGTGAAGAAACTAATCTTGTCTTGAATTAGGAAAAGTGCCACTTTATGGTTAATGAAGGTATTGTCTTGGGGCATAAAATTTCTGAAAGAGGTATTGAAGTTGATAAAGCTAAAGTTGATGCTATTGAAAAGATGTCGTGTCCTAAGGACATCAAAGGTATAAGAAGTTTCCTTGGTCATGCCGGTTTTTATAGGAGGTTCATTAAGGACTTCTCTAAAATTTCTAGGCCTCTGACTAATCTCTTACAAAAAGATGTTCCTTTTCTCTTTGATGATGATTGTGTAGAAGCATTTGAAATACTTAAGAAAGCCTTGATTTCTGCACCTATTGTTCAGCCTCCTGATTGGAATTTACCCTTTGAAATTATGTGCGATGCTAGTGATTATGATGTAGGGGTTGTTCTAGGACAAAGAGTTGATAAGAAATTAAATGTTATCCAATATGCTAGTAAGACTCTGTACATCTCCCAGAGAAATTATGCTACTACGAAAAAAGAATTTTTAGCAGTTGTATTTGCTTGTGATAAGTTCAGACCTTATATTATTGATTCTAAAGTAACTGTTCACATTGATCATGCTACTATTAAATATCTTATGGAAAAAAGATGCTAAAGCTAGACTTATTAGATGGGTTCTCTTGCTACAAGAATTTGATTTGCATATTATTGATAGAAAGGGAGCTGAGAACCCCATTGCAGACAACTTGTCTAGGCTAGAGAATGTTCTTGATGACCCACTACCTATTGATGATAGCTTTCCTGATGAACAAGTAGCTGTCATAAATGCTTCTCATACTGCTCCATGGTATGATGATTATGCTAATTACATTGCTAAATTTATACCACCGAGTTTCACATACCAACAAAAGAAAAAGTTTTTCTATGATTTAAGGCATTACTTTTGGGATGACTGATAACCCGCAAGTATAGGGGATCGCAACAGTTTTTGAGGGTAAAGTATTCAACCCAAATTTATTGATTCGACACAAGGGGAGCCAAAGAATACTCTCAAGTATTAGCAGCTGAGTTGTCAATTCAACCACACCTGGAAACTTAATATCTGCAGCAAAGTGTTTAGTAGCAAAGTAATATGATAGTAGTGATAACGGTAACAAAAGGTAACGGTAGTAAAAGAAATGTTTTTGGTATTTTGTAGTGATGATAGCAATAGCAACGGGAAAGTAAATAAGCGAAGAACAATATGTGGAAAGCTCGTAGGCAATGGATCGGTGATGGAGAATTATGCCGGATGCGGTTCATCATGTAACAGTCATAAACTAGGGTGACACAAAACTAGCTCCAGTTCGTCAATGTAATGTCGGCATGTATTCCGAATATAGTCATACGTGCTTATGGAAAAGAACTTGCATAACATCTTTTGTCCTACCCTCCCGTGGCAGCGGGGTCCTTACGGAAACTAAGGGATATTAAGGCCTCCTTTTAATAGAGAACCGGAACAAAGCATTAACACATAGTGAATACATGAACTCCTCAAACTACGGTCATCACCGGTAAGTATCCCGATTATTGTCACTTCGGGGTTAACGGAGGTGACTATAGACTTGCAAGATAGGATCAAGAACACTCATATATTGATGAAAACATAATAGGTTCAGATTTGAAATCATGGCACTCGGGCCCTAGTGACAAGCATTAAGCATAGCAAAGTCATAGCAACATCAATCTCAGAACATAGTGGACACTAGGGATCAAACCCTAACAAAACTAACTCGATTACAAGATAGATCCCATCCAACCCATCACCATCCAGCAAGCCTACGATGGAATTACTCACGCACGGCGATGAGCATCATGAAATTGGTGATGGAGGATGGTTGATGATGACGATGGCGATGGATTCCCCTCTCCGGAGCCCCGAACGGACTCCAGATCAGCCCTCCCGAGAGGTTTTAGGGCTTGGCGGCGGCTCCGTATCGTAAAACACAATGATTTCTTCTCTCTGATTTTTTTCACCCCGAAACTCAATATATGGAGTTGGAGTTGGAGTCGGAGAGGCAACAGGGGGCCCACGAGGTAGGGGCGCGCCCCCCACCCTCGTGGAGAGGTGGTGGGCCCCCTGGCCTTCATCTTTTGCAGGTATTTTTCTTATTTTCTGAAAAGTGGCTCCGTGAAGTTTCAGGTCATTCCGAGAACATTTGCTCCTGCACATAAATCATGGTAATTCTGCTGAAAACAGCGTCAGTCCGGGTTAGTTCCATTCAAATCATGCAAGTTAGAGTCCAAAACAAGGGCAAAAGTGTTTGGAAAAGTAGATACGTGGAGACGTATCAACTCCCCCAAGCTTAAACCGTTGCTTGTCCTCAAGCAATTCAGTTGATAAACTGAAAGTGATAAAGAAAAACTTTTACAAACTCTGTTTGCTCTTGTTGTTGTAAATATGTAAAGCCAGCATTCAAGTTTTCAGCAAAGATTATAACTAACCACATTCACAATAACGCATAGGTCTCAAGTTCATATCAATAGAATAATCAACTAGCAAGCCATAATAATAAATCTCGGATGACAACACTTTCTCAAAACAATCATAATATGATATAACAAGGTGGTATCTCGCTAGCCCTTTCCGAGACCGCAAAACATAAATGCAGAGCACCTTTAAAGACCAAGGACTGACTAGACATTGTAATTCATGGTAAAAGAGATCCAGTCAAGTCATACTCAATGTAAACTAACAATAATGAATGCAAATGACAGCGGTGCTCTCCAACTGGTGCTTTTTAATAAGAGGATGAGGACTCAGCATAAAAGTAAATAGATAGGCCCTTCGCAGAGGGAAGCAGGGATTTGTAGAGGTGCCAGAGCTCGGTTTTGAAACAGAGGTGAATAATATTTTGAGCGGTATACTTTCATTGTCAACATAACAACCAAGAGATGGCAATATCTTCCATGCTACGCACTGTAACATCCCAAAATTCTAAATTTTGGAATGTTATAAACACATAGATAGATTGATTGATTGTTTGATTGATTGCGTGAATTGAGTGAAAATCGATTTCTTTTTGAAAGTTAAATGAGAGGGAATAAAAGGACTTTCCCAAACTTTCATATTGGTTTTCTGATTTTTCGTGAATTCAAATTCTTTTCAACACAAAACCCCGGAGAGAAGATGACATGACTTCTTCCATTTATTTAAATGACAAGGGGTGTTGAAAATATTTGAATTTCATTTGAAAATATTTCCAATTTAGAAACTTTAAGCAACTCAATGATTTTCATGAGAGAAGATAAAATGACTTCTTCAAATTATGAAATATGAGTTGGGAGTTTCAAAGAATTAAATTCAAAGTTCTTTTGAATTTATTTTTCAAATTGGAATACATTAGATCATCATGCATATCCTATTTTCTTGCATTTTGGTCGATCCTAGAAATTTCACGCAACTCAAGGACCTTCGGAGAGAGTTGGAGATTTCGTTATTTTCATAATTGAGAGTTTTCTCGAATTTGAAAAGAGGGTCATTTGATTTATTTATGTCATATTCAATTATTTTTCCGACGTCAAAAATATAAGAGAGGGAATAATATGACTTTCCCAAAATATAGGGAAAATGAAGATTTAATAAATAGATCAAATTTCGTTTTCCGGTGTTTGTTTGTTTTTCTTTGGATAGGGAAAAATGCGCGTTTTTGAAAATTTTATTTTAGGCCCGAAGAAAAGTTCATTTTCTTCGGCTCATTTTTAGGAGTCGGGGAAAATTTACTTTAAGTTTTTCGGAGTTCGTTTAGTTCTCTTTTTGTTTTTTTTTCTGCGTGCGAAACTGTTTAAAAAAAATCCAGCAGCGCGCCTTGGGCCAAAGTCCCAAGCCGCCGCAAGCCAAGCCGCCGGCCAGGAGGGCCAAAGGCCATCGCCGCGCCAGGCGCAAGGCGCCAGGGAGCCGCCGCCTCTTTCTTTTAGGAAATCCTAGTAGGACTTTGGTCCTACTTCCGTATATTCCTTTTCTATTTCTAGATCTTTTCCTTCCCTCTTTTCTATTCCTATTCCTAGTCTAATTTCTTGTCCCCTACCTCAAGTAAAACCCCCCCTCCCTAATATAAATACCCAAGCACCCCCCCTCTAAATCATCAAACCCAAAGCCTAGAGCTCCACCCCACCCCGCGCCCCACACCCCACGCCACCCGCCGCCGCGCCCCTCACCCGCCGCCGTGCCTCTCACCTGCGCCGCGCCCTGCGTCACCCGCCGCCGCCGCGCCTTGCCTACACCGCCGCCGCGCCACCCCTCACCCGCCGCCTCGCCCGCCGCCTCACCCGCGCCGCCGCCCTTGTGCATCGCCGCCGCGCCCAACGCCGCCATACACCGCCGCCGCCGCCATGCGTCACCGCGCCGCCGCCGCCCTGCGTCAACGCCGCCGTCGCCGCCGTTCGCCGGAGGTACCGCGCCGCGTCTCTTCTTTCCCTCGGTTCGGTTTATCTTATAAACCGTTCCGATTCTTTTCTTCTCTACCGATTCGTTTTCTCTCCGATTCTTCGCCAAACCGTTCCAGTTTTCTAGATCGGTTTTCGTTCTTCTTTCGGACCGTTCGTTTCAACAAACGTGATCACCGATTATCCCCGGTTAACGATGCCCATTCGTTTAACCATTCTTCGTTTTCTTTCTCGTCGGATTTATTCCGCGTTCTCTCCGATCGCGATCTCAGATCCGATCTTCTTTCTAGTCTTTCTTCTCGCTCGTTTATCGGAATCAGGTGATTCAAGTGCCTGGAGTTTCATCTCGAAACCGCCGTTCCGTCTAATCAACTTGAACAAGCTTTTGCTACAGTAAAATTTGACCTAGTTTCAACTTGCTAGAACTGAGTTGTTTTCTTCCGCCGTTTGTTTTCCGTCGTTTGTTCGGTTCGTTCTTTCTTTGCAACCGGAGTTCTTAAGTTGAACTATCTGGTTCGTTCTCTTGTTCGAGTTTTACTTGTGCATTAGATGAGTACTTATTGTGTGGTTACTATTGCTTGCCTATGATAGATTGACCGGAGTGTGACGAGTAGATCTATCAAGAGTTTTGAGTGCGCATCATCTTCATCAACATTGCAGGCAAGTAACACTTTGATCATACCTTTTCTACAACCCATGTTTTATTGCATTAGATCAATCCTCAAACATTGCATGATTAGGATCTAATTAAATTGTGGGATGGGAAGTAGATGAGGTAGTACCTATTACCTGTATTACTATGAAACCTTTGGGAGTTACTTCTACGTTTGCTTATTATGCCATGCTATGCTAGTAGACGTGGATTGGGTGAGTGATATCCATGGCAGATGTGAGATTGATAATTTTAAAGGTTTATCTAAGGTGGCAACTTAAACACACATCTGGGTGGATTGAGGCACCTGATGTCTATCAGGACTTGCCTGTTTTTTTTTGGACCGCCACCCAGGCTCAAAGGGATCATAAGATCTTTCATGCTAGAAACTTCCGTGTGCAGCCACAAGCCATTATGGGCTCTGGCATAGTTGACTAAGTTGTGCAAACTCTTACGGGGTGGACTAGCAGATGTAGGGGTTGTAGGTGGTACGGTCTACCCCACATGTAAGGTGCTAGCGCTTCTGAAAGACTGTGTCTCGGTCATCCGTCTTCTCAAACACCATGTAGTGCGAGAAAACAAACAGAGGCGATCGAGTCTTGTGGGGAAAAGTGCGCAAACCTCTGCAGAGTAACAAACTAATCATGATTAGCCGTGTCCCCGGTTATGGACAACTTGAGTATCTAGTACTTGAATATCATGTGAATCTCAACACGTTACTTCTAATTAATGTTGCTGGGTTTTAATTATTTTAATTGGGATTGAGAATGCTGTCAACCATTCTCAATGTTTCACAACCACCATGATAGTTAAATAAATTTATTCCTTTGCAGTAGGGGAAAATTGGCTTTACGCAAAACTGTAACCATAGAGCTTTCCACTAGCCATATGTGCATATAGTATAGCTGTTTCATTCCATTATTCTCTATGTGTTACATTGCCAGCATATTCCATGTGCTGACCCGTTTTCGGGCTGCAACGTTAATGTTGCAGACTTTTCAGACGACGATTGAGGTGTTTAGGTCATGGCCCTATACTCAGTGATGCCGCTGGAGTTCATGGACCCATTTATCTTCCAAGTCTTCCGCTGTTATTTTTATTATATGGCCTTAAGCCATATTCAGTGTAATAAGTTCTTCTTGAGCCATCAATGTAATAAGTGTGTGATTGCAACTCTACTATAAAACCTCGATGTACTGTGTGGTGTCAGCATTACTGATCCAGGGATGACACCGTAGCACAGTAGACGTGATCCATTCGGGTCAGGTCGCTACACGCACATTATAGGCGGTTCCCAAACAGAATGGTAAAGTTTATACCCCCCCCTTCCACCAACAAGCATCAATCCATGGCTTGCTTGAAACAAAGAGTGCCTCTAACTAACAAGAGTCCCAGGGGGAGTTTTGTTTGCAATTATTTTGATTTAGTTTGCATAAAGCATGGGACTGGGCATCCCAGTGACCGGCCATTTATCTCATGAGTGAGGAGCGGAGTCCACTCCTCTTGAGAATAACCCGCCTAACATGGAAGATACGGACAACCCTAGTTGATACATGAGCTATTCGAGCATACAAAACATGATATTTATTTGAAGGTTTAGAGTTTGGCACATACAATTTACTTGGAACGGCAGGTAGATACCGTATATAGGTAGGTATAGTGGACTCATGTGGAATAACTTTGGGGTTTAAGGAGTTTGGATGCACAAGTAGTATTCCCGCTTAGTACAGGTGAAGGCTAGCAAAAGACTAGGAAGCGACCAGCTAGAGAGCGACAACAGTCATGAACATGCATTAAAATTAATCAACACCGAATGCAAGCATGAGTATGATATAATCCACCATGAACATAAATATCGTCAAGGCTATGTTGATTTTGTTTCAACTACATGCGTGAACATGCGCCAAGTCAAGTCACTTAAATCATTCAGAGGAGGATACCACCCTATCATACCACATCATAACTATCTCAATAGCATGTTGGCACGCAAGGTAAACCATTATAACTCATAGCTAATCAAGCATGGCACAAGAAACTATGATCTCTAATTGTCAATGCAAACATGTTTATTCATAATAGGCCGAATCAAGAACGACGAACTAATCATATTTACAAAAACAAAAGAGGTCGAGTTCATACTAGCTTTTCTCATCTCAGCCAGTCCATCATATATCATCATAATTGCCTTTCACTTGCACGATCGAATGATGTGAATACTAATAATAGTGCACGTGCATTGGACTAAGCTGGAATCTGCAGGCATTCAATAAACAGGAGAAGACAAGGCAATATGGGCTCTCTTGTCAGATCAACAATAATGCATATAAGAGCCACTTCAACAATTTAATCATGGTCTTCTCCTATCGACCCCCAAAGAAAAGAAATAAAACTATTTACATGGGAAAGCTCCCAACAGGCAAAAGAAGAATAGGAAATCTTTTTGGGTTTTCTTCCTTTTAATTACTACTACAAGCATGGAAATTAAACTGATTAAAAGCTACAACTAATTATTTTGGTTTTTCTTAAGGTTTATTAAACACACAAGAAGAAAGCATAAAAAGGGAAATAAACTAGCATGGATGATACAATGAAAAAGTATGAGCACCGACATCTAGCAATGAGTGTGTGAATCATAAATGTAATGTCGGTGGGAAATACGTACTCCCCCAAGCTTAGGCTTTTGGCCTAAGTTGGTCTATGGCCACGGCTGGCCTGGCGGATATCCATAATAGTAGCTGGGGTCGTACTGCGATGCAGTGGCTATCGCTTGCTGAGCTGCAGTGTGGCGACGAGCGGCCTCCTCTCTCCTCTCGTACTCATCTGCCTCCTCTATGGTAATAGTATATCTTCCTCTTTCCTGATAATCAAAGAAGGCAGGAGCAGGGAGAGTAATACGGATAACACGGTGTCTGTCAAAGATTAGTCGATACTGGAGAGGTGATTCATTCCTCTCCACAAACTGGTGGTGAACCATAGCATTAAAATCTAGATAAGCAGGAGGTAATTCAATATCATCTTCGCGTATGGCTATACCAAGAAAATTAGCTATGCGGGTTGCATAAATTCCACCAAAGAAATCTCCATTAAGTCTATTAAGATGCAACCCACGTGCAACAATGGCTCCCAAATTATATGATTTGTCTCCTAACACAACACTCCTAAGAATACTGAGATCGGGGACACACATGTGACATGCCTCATCTTTACCATTAATGCATCTACCTATAAAGAGAGCAAAATAATGTATAGCTGGAAAGTGAATGCTCCCTATGGTAGCTTGTATAATATCTCTAGATTCTCCCACAGTTATGCTAGCAAGAAAATCTCTAAATTCAGATTTGCGAGGATCCCTTATACTACCCCATTGTGGAAGTTTGCAAGCAGCGGTAAAATCCTCTAAGTCCATAGTGTAAGATTTATCATAAAGATCAAATAGGACAGTTGGAGAATTACGTGAAGTTGAAAATTCAAACCTCCTCACAAAGGTACTGGTGAGGTTGTGATACTGGCTGCACTTCTCTTCCTCGAAGCTCACAAGATCAGCGTTACGCAAATATGCGTTGAATTCTTCCTTAATTCCCGCTCGATCCATAAAGTTCTCAGAAGGCCATTCACAAGGACGCACTGGAGCGTCTCTTGGTGGCTCGTCATCAGCATCACGCACTGCAAGCCTGGGTCCTTGCTTCCTTGAAGAACCACCTTGGAACATTTTCCTAAGCATATTTCTTCCTCTCAAAAATTCTGAAAATTTTAGTAACTTCAAAATAAAGTAAACCAAACTCAATAATATTGATAGCAACTACTCCTACAAGTGCCTAGGGCCTATATCATGCATCAAAACTACTTTTGACCATATAAATTTGACATGCAAGCTCAAGAACAGGGTCACCTAAGTAGCAAAAATTTGCAATGAATAAAGCACTAGAACAAAAACTAATTGGACCAATTGAGGAGTCACATACAAGGAACAATCTCCCCAAGTAGTTTTGTGAGAGGTACTTTGAGCAAGGAGATCAAAAATGGCAGCAAAACGAGCTTGGACTCGGGTTTGAGCTGGTTATTCGTGTTTGTGGGAGGAAGAAGAAGTGTATGGGTGAAAGGATAAGTGGAGGAGGGCCACCGTGGGCCCACGAGGCAGGGGGGCGCGCCCTCCACCCTCGTGGGCAGGTGGTTGGCCCCCCTGTTGTGTTCTTGTGTCAAATATTCTCAAATATTCTGGAAAAAATCATATTTAAATTTCAGGGCATTTGGAGAACTTTTATTTTCGGGATATTTTTATATTGCACGGATAATCATATAACAGACAGAAAAAATATTTATTTTTATTTTATTTAATATAAATAACAGAAAGTAAAAGTGGGGTACAGAAGGTTGTGCCTTCTAGTTTCATCCATCTCATGATCATCGAAAGGAATCCACTAACAAGGTTGATCAAGTCTTGTTAACGAACTCATTCCGAATAACATGGAACCGAAGAAATTTCGAATAACACTATGTTACCACAACGGGGATATGCACATCCCCAATAATAAGAATATCATATTTCTTCTTGACAGTAGGAAGAGGAAATTCAAAACCTCCAAATATAATCGATGGAATTTTTCCAATAGAATTGATACTATGAACTTGAGGTTGTTTCCTCGGAAAGTGTACCGTATGCTCATTACCATTAACATGAAAAGTGACATTGCCTTTAGTGCAACCAATAACGGCCCCTGCAGTATTCAAAAAGGGTCTTCCAAGAATAATAGACATACTATCGTCCTCGGGAATATCAAGAATAATAAAGTCCGTTAAAATAGTAACGTTTGCAACTACAACAGGCACATCCTCACAAATACCGACAGGTATAGCAGTTGATTTATCAGCCATTTGCAAAGATATTTCAATAGGTGTCAACTTATTCAAATCAAGTCTACGATATAAAGAGAGAGGCATAACACTAACACCGGCTCCAAGATCACATAAAGCAGTTTTAACATAGTTTCTTTTAATAGAGCATGGTATAGTGGGTACACCAGGATCTCCAAGTTTCTTTGGTATTCCACCCTTAAAAGTATAATTAGCAAGCATGGTGGAAATTTCAGCTTCAGGTATCTTTCTTTTATTTGTAATAATATCTTTCATGTACTTAGCATAAGGATTTGTTTTGAGCATATCAGTTAATCGCATATGCAAAAAGATAGGTCTAATCATTTTAGCAAAGCGCTCAAAATCCTCATCATCCTTTTTCTTGGATGGTTTGGGAGGAAAGGGCATGGGTTTCTGAACCCATGGTTCTCTTTCTTTACCATGTTTCCTAGCAACAAAGTCTTTTTTATCATAACGTTGATTCTTTGATGGTGGGTTATCAAGATCAACAGTAGGTTCAATTTCTATGTCATTATCATTACTAGGTTGAGCATCATTATGAACATTATCATTAACATTATTACTAGTTTCAGGTTCATTACCAGATTGTGTTTCAGCATCAGAAATAGAAATATCATTTGGATTCTCAGGTGTTTCAGTAATAGGTTCACTAGAAGAATGCAAAGTCCTATCATTTTTCTTTTTCTTCCTTTTAGAAGGACTAGGTGCATCTATATTATTTCTCTGAGAATCTTGCTCAATTCTCTTAGGGTGGCCTTCAGGATATAAAGGTTCCTGAGTCATTTAACCACCTCTAGTCATAACTCTAACAGCATTATCATTATTATTACTATTCAATTCATTGAGCAAATCATTTTGAGCTTTAAGTACTTGTTCTACTTGAGTGGTAACCATAGAAGCATGTTTACTAATAAGTTTAAGTTCACTTTTGACATTAGCCATATAACCACCCAAGTGTTCAAGCATATTTGAATTGTATTTCAATTGTCTACCAAAATAAGCATTAAAATCTTCTTGCTTAGCCATAAATTTATCAAACTCATATAAGCATGGGCTAGCAAATTTAGTAAATGGGATTTCAGCTTTATCATATCTATAGAGAGAATTTACCTTTACTACCTGTGTCGGGTTATCAAGACCATGAGTTTCTTCAATAGGTAATGGATTAAGATTATATGTTTCTTCAACAGGCGGTAAATTAAGACCATGCATTTCTCCGATAGGAGGTAAATTCTTAACATCTTCAGCTTTAATACCCTTTTCTTTCATAGATTTCTTTGCCTCTTGCATATCTTCAGGACTGAGAAATAGAATACCCCTCTTCTTCGGAGTTGGTTTAGGAATAGGCTCAGGAATTGGCTCCGGAGGCGTCCAATTATTTTCATTTGTCAACATATTATTCAATAGAATTTCATCGCCAGGCACAAGACGGATGGGTGCCCCTCGAAGACTGTTGAAGACGGCGTCTTTTCTATGTTTCTTTTTGGTGGATTTGAGTCGTAGGAAAGTCGTACTATTAAGAGGGGGTCCGCGTCGGAAAGGTTCGGGTGGAATCATCACGTACACGTCTCCTTCTTGTCCCCTCCTTTCCCTTGGAGCATCCTCCGCTTTCTCGCCGCCTTGTTTCTGGCTGCTGTGTTGGCGCGCGGTAGTACCGTAGGCACCAGCGGTAGTACCGTGCTGCTGCGCGGTAGTACCGCAAGTGCCCACGGTAGTACCGCTCCCCTGGAGCTGCACTACCGTTGCCCACCAGCTAGTACCGCTCCCTCACGGTAGTAGCGGCGGATGTAATTTTTTACATCTGCGCCTACCACGGTAGTACTGCTTTCGCTCCGCGGTAGTACCGTGGTATGTTGTCAGGCAGTAGTACCGCCCCTGTGCAGTACTACCGTGTCGGGTTTTTGCTTCTTCCGTTTCTTTGCGGAAGTAGGCACGGATGTTTCCTTCCCCCTGGCTAGGGAGTCCTGCCTTGCGGTAGTACCGCGCTCGCGAAAGTACCGCCCTCAGCTCCTGTGTTTCAGATCTAACCTTGCTGTTGCTGGGGTTGCGGCAGTACTGCGGGCCTGTACGGTAGTACCGCATGACCGTGCGGTAGTACCGCTTGGCAGCAAGCGGTAGTACCACGCGGCCCTGCGGTAGTACCGCTGGCCTGGAGTGGTAGTATCGCTGGCCGCGGGATGGTAGGTGGATAACGGTTGGATCTTTGTCCCTCACTATATAAGGGGTCCCCTTCTTCCCCGTTGACTCATCTCTTCTAACCCTAAGCTCCATTGTTGCTCTAAGCTCCATTTTCGCTCGATCTCACTCCCTAGCCAATCAAACTTGTTGATTTGCTCGGGAGTGGTTGAGAAGGCCTCGATCCACACTTCCACCAAGAGAAATTTGATTCCCCCCACTAATCCCTTGCGGATCTTGTTACTCTTGGGTGTTTGAGCATCCTAGACGGTTGAGGTCACCGCGGAGCCATAGTCCATTGTGGTGAAGCTTCGTGGTGTCGTTGGGAGCCTCCAATTGAGTTGTGGAGATTTGCCCAACCTTGTTTGTAAAGGTTCGGTCGCCGCCTCCAAGGGCACCAATAGTGGAATCACAGCATCTCGCATTGTGTGAGGGCGTGAGGAGAATACGGTGGCCCTAGTGGCTTCTTGGGGAGCATTGTGCCTCCACACCGCTCCGACGGAGACGTACTTCCTCTCAAAGGGAAGGAACTTCGGCAACACATCCTCGTCTCCACCGTCTCCACTCTTGGTTATCTTGTGCCTTTACTTCTGCAAGCTTATTTGTATCATATCACTTGCTTGCTTGTGTTCCTATACTTGTTGCATCATATAGGTTGCTCACCTAGTTGCATATCTAGACAACCTACTTTGATGCAAAGTTTAAATTGTTAAAGAAAGGCTAAAAATTGTTAGTTGACTATTCACCCACCTCTAGTCAACCATATCGATCCTTTCAATTGGTATGAGAGCCTCGTCTCTTTATTAAATACTTTACCGTCCAAAGTGTATGGTTGATACCGTAGATGGTGTGGAGGAACACTCCGGTGTGAATCCGATCTCGTCTACGGGCGATGGGGAAACCTCGGTCTCTCGTGAGGAGTTCAATGTGGCCTTGGAGACATCGAAAACCTCCATGACGACCGAGGTTGAAAGCATGTTTACTAAATTCCTTGAAGGGCTTAAACTATCCACCGCACCGTTGAAAGTGGGTAATCCCACCGACAAGGTGACGGATGCTACCTTCGATAAGGGGGAAGCTAGTAGTGAAAAGGCTCCTTCTTCTAGTGGTAAGAATGGCACCGGTATCTTTTCTCATGTGGAACCACCACTTGTTTATGGTGGACCGGTTCCTTCCACTCATTTGAATCATGCCGGTCCTCCCCCTAAGATTGTGAAAAATGAGGACTTTGATTCTTGGGTTTACCGCTTTAAACGTCATTTAAATCATGTGAACACTAATCTTTGGAGAATCATTGAAGAAGGTTTCTATCCGCATGATCCAAGCAACTTCACTCCTCGAGAAGCCGCGGATAATCAATTCAATGAGAATGCTCTCTTCATCATTCAAGATGCAATCCCACCCGAAGACCTACCTCTTCTTCAGCCCTTCGCCTTGGCCAAAGACACATGGCATTGTGTTGTCTCTCTCTATCGGGGAAGTGCAAGCATTCAACACTCCAACTATGAAGTGGTGCAAGATGAGGCCGGTGAGTTTGCAATGAAAGAAGATGAAGAACCTCGAGAGCTTTATCGGAGAGTAACCAAACTCGCGGTCTCACTACGAGATCACTGAGCAAGGACACGGATGAAAATTGGATCAAGCATAAATTCCTCAAGGCAATGATGCCCTACCACAAGGCCATGTCCTCCGTCATTCGTCAAACACCAGTCTTCCACACTTTGACCTCAAGCGAAGTGTTGGATGAGTTTGTGGCCATGAACATTTTGGACAAGACCGCCGATAATGCGGTGCTTCGTTCTCAAAGGGCAAAGAAGCCCAACCTTGGATTGAAGGCCAAGCTCACCGTTGAAGAAGAAGAAGAGGAAGAAGAGGAGAGCAACCCCGAAGATTCAAAGTATGCATATCATGAACACATGGCACTCGCTTCAAGGCAATTTTGGAGCAAGAAAAACTCGAGGCCAAACTTTAACAAAAACAACTCAAGTGGCACGAAGAGTAAGCAACATGTAAGGACTTGCTACAATTGTGGCAATGTGAGTCATTTTGTTGCGGAGTGCCCGTATGAGAAGAGGGAATACAATGGTGGCAAGCTCATCTGAAAGGACAAGGCCAAGTCGTTCCCCAACAAGAGCAACTTCACCAAGAAGACTCCTCCCAAGGCATTGGTGGTACAAGAAGAGTACAATGAGGATGATGACGATGATGAAGATGGTGAGTTGGCTTCCATGGCCTCAGTTGCCATTGCAACGACTCCACGGGTGTCTCTCTTCGACTCAGCCAATGAGAGCATCACCACCAAGTGCCTCATGGCTAAAGCCACCAACAAGGTAACACCCAACATCAAAACTACCATCATTAATCATCCTTCTTCGACGGATAGCATTGATGAACATGAGGGAACTAATGTGGAGGCGAATGAGTTTGAGGCCTTTATGGGCAAACTTAAGGGTAAATCCAAGAAGCACTTTGTTGCTCTCTTGGAACAACTTGGTGAAGCCAATGACATGATCGAGGCTCACGAAGATACCATCACTAAGATGGAAGGGCATAGTCGTGACTATGCCGATGAGATTTCGGATCTTTCCAATGCTCTTGAGGAAGAGCGTGGTCTTCGTTTGGCTCTTGAGGAGTCACACAACGTTGATCATGCTAAGTTAATGAAAGACTATGATCATGTTCTCATTGTTTCTCATGTGCTAAACTCCGAGAAAGCCGAACTTGAGGTTGATCTTGCTAGACTCAAAGAGGAGTTTGATCTACTCGACAAGGCTCACAAGGCCTTGAAGGGTGCTCATGCTAGCCTCAAAGAGTCTCATGATCAACTTCAAGTAAAGCTAACCAAGGAAAAAGCCACTTTTCCTTGTATAATGTTAATCGATAATGCAAATGCTACTAACCCGTGTTGTGAGCATGTGCATCTTGTTGAGGAGAATGCTAAGCTAAAGGGGCAACTTGAGAGAGGTCTTGCGACTTCCATACAAGGCAAGAAGAACCTCAACGACCTCTTGATCAACCAAAAGGGAGTTGTGGCCAAGGAAGGGGTTGGGTACGTGCCCAAGTCCAAGAACAAGAAGAAGAACGACAAGACCAAACGACCTCCTCCTCTCATGCAAACCTTTGTGAAGGAGGGAGAGAGTGCTTCCAAGGAGAAGAAGAACAATGCGAAGGGCGACGCTGTCAAAAAGGGCGACTTTAATCCTTCTTATATGTTATGTCGTGCTAGTGATGGGCATGTCTTTGCCAAATTCGTTGGTTCTCCTCATGAATACATTGGATGGTCTATTTGGGTTCCAAAGACCCTTGTTACTAACATCAAAGGACCCATTACAAAATGGGTACCTAAAACCAAGCATTGATCTCTTGTAGGTGTTTGCTTCCGGTGGGGGATCATGGTTGCTCGATAGCAGAGCTACCAATCATATGAACAGAAGCAAGGACTTGGTGGTGGATGTGCACAAGATTCCATCTATGCCCACCAATGTCGAGTGGGGTGACGCCTCATCTTCTAAGGTATTGGGACTTGGCAAGGTGGTCATCTCTCATGATCTCACGATCGAGAAGGTCATGCTTGTTGAGTCCCTTGCATACAATTTACTTTCCGTTCGTTAACTTGCAATCATGGGCTTTGCCACTTTCTTTGATATTGATACCGTGGCCCTCTTGTGGAGCAAGACTCTTAAAGTAGCCTTCGTTGGGCATGTCGAGAACGGTCTATATGTGATTAACTTTTCGGAGCGACCCACTAAGACCGCAACATGCCTAATGGCTAAAGTTGATATGGGATGGCTTTGGCATCGTCGTCTAGTCCATGTCAATATGAGATCTTTGCAAAGTCTTCTCAAGGGGGATCATGTCCGTGGACTAACAAATGTTAGTTTTGCTAAAGATCGTGCTTGCAGTGCTTGTATCGAAGGAAAGCTACATGAGAAGGCTCACCCTCCCACGACTATCATTTACTCAAAGAGGCCTTTGGAGCTCCTTCACTTGGATCTCTTTGGGCCTCCATCCTTCGATAGTATTGGGGGTAGGAAGTATTGCTTGGTGATTGTGGATGACTACTCAAGATAAACTTGGGTGTATTTCTTCAAGAGGAAGAGCGAGACCCAACAAACCGTCATTGACTTTGCAAATGAAGCACAATGTCAACACAATGCAAAGATCTTGACAATAAGAAGTGACAATGACACTAAGTTCAAGAACTACACCTTGGATGAGTTTCTTAGTGATGAGGGGATCAAGCATCAATATTCCGCACCTTACACCCATCAACAAAACGGTGTTGCGGAGAGGAAGAACCGGACGTTGATGGATGCGGCAAGGACCATGATGGTGGAGTTCAAGTCTCCGTATAACTTTTGGGCTGAAGCCATCAACACCGTGTGTCATGCATCCAATCGGCTCTACCTCCACAAGGGCTTGAACAAGACTCCATATGAGATACTCACCTGTAACAAGCCCAACCTCAATTACTTTTGGGTGTTCGGGTGTAAGTGTTTCATTCTCAAGAAAGGTGTTCGGTTGTCTAAATTTGAGGCTAGAGCTTATGAGGGCATATTTGTTGGTTATGCTACAAACTCTCATGCTTACCGTGTCCTCAATAAATCCATGGGACTTATTGAGGAGACGTGTAACGTGGAGTTTGATGAGAATAACGGCTCCCAAGTGGAGCAAAGTGGCACTTGTGATGTAGGTGATGAAATTCCTCCTCAAGCCATAAGAAGAATGGGTGTTGGCTTTATCCTACCCATTGAGGAACCCCTTGTGGCCGAAGGAGAAGGACAATGCTCCACTCAAGTGGAGCCATCACCAACCCAAGGCCCACACGCTTCTGAAGAACAACATGAAGGCCCTCATCCTCAAGAACATGACCAAGGGAAAGATCATGATCAAGACGGTGTTGACACATCAAGTGATGCCCAAGGTCAAGTTCTCTCCTCCGAGCAAGTTCAAGAACAAGAACAAGCTCAAGACGACGCTCAAGATGATCAAGTGACCACTCCTCGTCTCACCCCCAAGGAGGAATTGGAGCGTCATTCCACCAAGGTTGCTTCCAAGCTCTCCACCAAGGATCATCTCATGACGAATGTGCTTGGAAGCTTAAGAGAGGGGGTAAGCACTCGTAGACAATTAGCAAACTATTGTGAGCATCATGCGTTTGTCTCTTGTGTCGAACCCCACAAGGTCTATGAGGCGCTCGAAGATCCGGATTGGCTCAATGCCATGCATGAAGAACTCAACAGCTTCGAGCGCAACAAAGTGTGGAGATTGGTGCCAAGACCGACGGGGAACCACAATGTCATTGGAACCAAGTGGATATTTAAGAACAAGCAAGATGCCCATGGGATTATCATTCGCGACAAGGCTCGTTTGGTAGCACAAGGCTACTCCCAAGTCGAGGGTATCGACTACGGTGAAACCTTTGCTCCCGTTGCTCGTCTTGAATCCATTCGCATGTTGATTGCATATGCTTCTCATCATAACTTTAAGTTACAACAAATGGATGTGAAGAGTGCTTTTCTTAATGGTCCCATTAATGAATTGGTCTATGTCAAGCAACCCCCGGGGTTCGAGGATCCCTACTTTCCCGATCATGTGTATCAACTCGATAAGGCACTCTATGGCCTTAAACAAGCCCCACGTGCATGGTATGACCACCTTACCGAGTTGTTACAAGACCGAGGTTTTGAAGTTGGGCTAATCGACCCCACTCTTTTTACTAAGAAGGTCAAAGGGGAGTTGTTTGTGTGCCAATTATATGTTGATGATATTATCTTTGGTACCCCTAACAATGCTTTCAATGAGGAATTTGCCACTCTCATGACCTCAAAGTTCGAGATGTCTTCCATGGGAGAGTTGAAGTTATTTCTAGGGTTCAAAG
Organism: Triticum urartu; assembly: GCF_056163025.1. Classification (NCBI taxonomy): domain Eukaryota; kingdom Viridiplantae; phylum Streptophyta; class Magnoliopsida; order Poales; family Poaceae; genus Triticum; species Triticum urartu. The sequence goes on along the minus strand of NC_141877.1, from coordinate 415,323,543 downwards.
TGAAGCAAAGAAGAGAAGGAACCTTCATCAACCAAGCCAAATATACTCAAGACATGCTCAAGAGATTCAAGCTAAGTGATGTCAAGCTGGCTTCCACTCCAATGCCCACCAAGTGCCAACTTGACATAGATCCCAATGGTAAAGCGGTGGATCAAAAGGTATATTGCTCCATGATAGGCTCCTTGCTCTACCTTTGTGCATCTAGACCGGATATCATGTTGAGTGTGGGGATTTGTGCACGGTTTCAAGCCGCACCTAAGGAAAGTCACTATGGGGCGGTCAAACAAATCTTTCGATATTTGGCTCATACCCCAAACTTTGGCTTATGGTACCCAAGAGGAGCAAACTTCAAGCTTGTAGGGTATTCGGATTCCGATTGGACGGGAGACAAAGTGGATAGGAAGTCCACTTCCGGAGGGTGCCAATTTCTTGGTTGCTCTTTGGTAAGTTGGTCTTCCAAAAAGCAAAGTTGTGTGTCTCTCTCGTCCACCGAAGCAGAGTATGTGGCGGCCGGTAGTTGTTGTGCACAACTCTTATGGATGAGGCAAACATTAAAGGATTACGGTGTCATTTTTGACAAAGTGCCTCTTTGGTGTGACAATGAAAGTGCCATCAAGATCTCTCTCAACCCGGTGCAACACTTCAAGACGAAGCATATTGAGATCCGGTATCACTTCATCCGGGATCACATTAGGCGAGGAGAGATCGATCTCAACTATGTCAACACTCATGATAACCTTGCAGATATTTTCACGAAGCCCTTGGATGAAGCAAGATTTCGCGAGTTAAGGCATGAGCTAAATGTCATTGATTTGAGCAATGTTGCTTGAACCCTTGCACACCCCACCATACTCAACGTGTTGTCTTGTTTAGATGTAGGCATGGACATAGGGGGGAGTGTTGTTCTCTCAATGAACTCTCCCTCCCCCCATTATGCATAAATTGATCAAGTCTTTCACATTAGCCATGTTTGATGGTACTTGTGCTTCAAAGACGAGTTTTGGTCATGGGCCCAAGGATAATTCTTCGCGGTGCCATACCAATTGACTCAAACATAGGTGGCTACGACCGCCGCCCTCTCTCTGGAGAGGTGGTGTCTCGTGGTTGTTTCGATTTGTCGTTTGCCTTTCTGCCTTTGTGTGTAGCGTTTCTTGTGGTGTCGTGTTGCCTCGGAGTGTTCGTGCAAAGACCTCTTTTTCGTGTGCTTGAAACATGCATCTTCTTGAGCCCATGGTACTACCGCGGCTTGCTGCGGTACTACCGCTTTGAGAGGCACGGTACTACCACGCCAGGGCATGGTACTACCGCTCAGGTGTGGCACTTCCGCCGAGCGGTACTACCGCGATGAGGCACGGTACTACCGCGCCATCAAGTGAGCGTGGGGATTATGACTCGGGCAGGGGAGTTCCAACTCCCCATACCCATTCACTCGTCTCTCTCCCCACGTCTCTCTCTCTCTTGCTCAAGAACGGCGCCGGAGGTCCTCGCCGGATCTCTATCTCCGGCCACTCTCCTCGGATTCCGACCAGTGGGATCGTTCCCCACCACTTCCTCTTGCCATGGACCATGGTTTTTCCCCAAATCCCTCTTTTTCTTGATTGTTCTCTCGCTTCTAGGTTTTTGGGAAGATGCTTGTTGTTGTTGAGATTTTAGGCCAAATCTGTGCAAGAGTAGGATGTAGGAGAGTCGTGTTGCGTAGGAATCATACTTGATATGTTGTCTTGTGGTAGATTTGTCCAATCGTAGTACCGCCGCGGTTTCGCGGGCTTTTCTCAGATTTGAACTTGTTCGGATCTGACACGGTGCGGTACTACCGTATCTCATGAGCGGTACTACTGCTCGTGCGGTACTACCGCCCATCCGGTGCGGTACTACCGCGCTAGCTCATGCAGTACTACCGCCCATCAGATGCGGTACTACCGCGCTAGCTGAGGCACTAAGCTCCTACTACCGCTCCTAGACCCGGCACTACCGTGACCTTACACGGTACTACCGCGACTAAGAGCGGTACTACAATCTTAGTACCGCAGCACTTGGCAGTACTATCGTAGGGGTCAAATCTCTCTCATGGCAATTATCTCGTGTGCTCTCTGCATGTTTCTTTTGCTTTGTTGTGGTCTTTGCATTGATCCTTCTTGCTTGTCGTGTGTGTTTTGCACTTTGTGTCTCAAGTGGTGGCTCTCACCGTTCCAATCCCAGTCGTGACACTGGCTCCAAGTGTCTGCGCAACCCCCAAGATGAAGCACCAGAGGGCTCCAATGCCCCCAAGCACAATGTCAAGACCACTGCCAACAAGCAAAAGGAACCTGCTAAGGGCATGGATGAGATTTCAGTCGGTGAGTATGTCAAACGCTGAAAGATCAATCCCTATGTGAACCCTCGGGCTGTCCTCAGAGGCACTGAGTTGTTCTGGACCAAGCAATAGGCTCTCATCTATTTGGATGTGATCAAGAACAAGCAGAATACCTTCATGGACGTCAAGTGGATAGACATGAATCACATGCGGAAGGACAAGTTTCATGACTATTTTGGCGAGGCTCTGGACTTGGTGGAGCAGTTTGCTATTGAGCCGGTGATCTCCTTTCACCTTGACTATGACCCTGAGCTTATCTGTCAATTGTTTGCCTCGGTTTACTTTCATCCCGGGGATGAGCGGAGGATGACCTGGATGACCAACGGCCGTCAGTTGTCTGCTACATGGAAGGAGTTCATGGATCCGCTTCACATTCCTGATGACGGGCTTCACACCCCCGTTGGTGTTCGCCCCCACGCCAACTCTGAGTCTTCCAACAAGAACCTGCTTCAGCCATTCCTTGTTGAGAAGGTGCTCCCCAATGGCAAGTCAACTTGGGTGCTGAACTACTTTCTGGATATCATGCATCGCATCTTCCGCAACACTCTGTTCCCACGCATTGGCGACAAGGACAAGGTTCATGCTTATCTAGTGGACATGTTGCTCTTGTGTGCAGAGGCACGTTCATCTCAGACTCAGCCACTTGATGTCTCACACATCATGTGGTGTGAGCTTCGGTTTGCGGTGTTCACTCGCAAGGTACCTATATATGGGTCGTACCTGTTTCTATTGCTCTCCACAACTTGGGAGAAGATGTACCCTGGTGATGAGTTCCTTGCTCCAGACTGGGTTCGGCATGAGTCCATCAGCCTCCGCATCAAGCCCAACTGGGCCAACACTACCACCCGTGCTGAGGCTTCTTCTGCTAGGAGGGCTGCTGGTGAGGAGGAGGCTGGTGCAGAGCATGTTGCTGAGGATCGTGCTGCTGGGTCTACCACTCCTTCCTCTGAGCCGTCGTGGGCCAAGAAGTTAAAGGACAAGATGAAGACTCTCTTCTGCATGCAGGCATAGGGACAGTACATGACTCACGTGGCAGACAAGGAGAGTCGCCGCCATGACAAGAAGGTCATGACACTCTTTGGAGAGGATGTGTCTGACGGTTCTGAGGACGTCATCACGCCAGAGGCTGCCTGGATGATGAAGCAGGGGTACAAGTGGACCAGTTCAGAGGAAGACATCGAGGAGCCCGTCCCCGCCGCTGAGTCTGACGAGGAGCATGAGGAGCAATGGGACGACTTCTCTGCCTGAGCCACCCCGTGTGTGTAGGTGTCCTCTCTGCCTTTTTGGCGTCTTGATGCCAAAGGGGGAGAGAGTGTCGGGATTTGCGTTGTGTCGTGCTTGGTGTGTTTGCTTTGTCTTTGTCATTTGAACCTCATTTGCCTCATTTTCTTTTGTTTGGTTTGTGCCTTCGAGACCTTCGAGACCAATCCTACATATGGTGTAAGACATGTGCACTCTATCTACCTTAGTTAACTTATGTTTGCTATCCTGTCTAGTGTTAGCCTTCCTATTACTAGATATGCCTTGTCTCTATAATATAGGGGGAGCTTTGATCCTAGTATGTGTGCCGTGCAGTCCAAAGCACCCATCTAGTTGGCACACATCTAGGGGGAGCCCGTCTATATTCTAGAGAGGAGGGGTTTGCGGTTGCTTAATATTATTTCCCTTGTGCAAATCCCGTATTGTCATCAATCCACCAAAAAGGGGGAGATTGTAAGGGCATATTTATCCCTAAGGTGTTTTGGTGATTGATGACAACGCGTTTGCAGACTAATCGTGTGCCTTGAGTATCCCAAACATTTCATCGCTAGGCACACGACGGTTGGGTTCCCCTCGAAGACTGTTGAAGACGGCGTCTTTTCTACGTTTCTTTTTGGTGGATTTGAGTCGTAGGAAAGCCGTACTATTAAGAGGGGGTCCGCGTCGGAAAGGTTCGGGTGGAATCATCACGTACACGTCTCCTTCTTGTCCCCTCCTTTCCCTTGGAGCATCCTCCGCTTTCTCGCCGCCTTGTTTCTGGCTGCTGCGTTGGCGCGCGGTAGTACTGCTCCCAAGTGAGCGGTAGTACCGTAGGCACCAGCGGTAGTACCGTGCTGCGGCGCGGTAGTACCGCTCCCCTGGAGCTGCACTACCGTTGCCCACCAGGCTAGTACTGCTCCCTCGTGGTAGTAGGGGCGGATGTAATTTTTTACATCCGCGCCTACCACGGTAGTACCGCTTTCGCTCTGCGGTAGTACCGTGCTATGTTGTCAGGCAGTAGTACCGCCCCTGTGCAGTACTACCGTGTCGGGTTTTTGCTTCTTCCGTTTCTTTGCGGAAGTAGGCACGGATGTTTCCTTCCCCCTGGCTAGGGAGTCCTGCCTTGCGGTAGTACCGCATGGGGGCGCGGTAGTACCGCGCTCGCGGAAGTACCGCCCTCAGCTCCTGTGTTTCAGATCTGACCTTGCTGTTGCTGGGGTTGCGGCAGTACTGCGGGCCTGTACGGTAGTACCGCATGACCGTGCGGTAGTACCGCTTGGCAGCAAGCGGTAGTACCACGCGGCCCTGCGGTAGTACCGCTGGCCTGGAGCGGTAGTATCGCTGGCCGCGGGATGGTAGGTGGATAACGGTTGGATCTTTGTCCCTCACTATATAAGGGGTCCCCTTCTTCCCCGTTGACTCATCTCTTCCAACCCTAAGCTCCATTGTTGCTCTAAGCTCCATTTTCGCCCGATCTCACTCCCTAGCCAATCAAACTTGTTGATTTGCTCGGGAGTGGTTGAGAAGGCCTCGATCCACACTTCCACCAAGAGAAATTTGATTCCCCCCACTAATCCCTTGCGGATCTTGTTACTCTTGGGTGTTTGAGCATCCTAGACGGTTGAGGTCACCGCGGAGCCATAGTCCATTGTGGTGAAGCTTCATGGTGTCGTTGGGAGCCTCCAATTGAGTTGTGGAGATTTGCCCAACCTTGTTTGTAAAGGTTCGGTCGCCGCCTCCAAGGGCACCAATAGTGGAATCACAGCATCTCGCATTGTGTGAGGGCGTGAGGAGAATACGGTGGCCCTAGTGGCTTCTTGGGGAGCATTGTGCCTCCACACCGCTCCAACGGAGACGTACTTCCTCTCAAAGGGAAGGAACTTCGGCAACACATCCTCGTCTCCACCGTCTCCACTCTTGGTTATCTTGTGCCTTTACTTCTGCAAGCTTATTTGTATCATATCACTTGCTTGCTTGTGTTCCTATACTTGTTGCATCATACAGGTTGCTCACCTAGTTGCATATCTAGACAACCTACTTTGATGCAAAGTTTAAATTGTTAAAGAAAAGCTAAAAATTGTTAGTTGACTATTCACCCCCCTCTAGTCAACCATATCGATCCTTTCAATAGTAGTGATAACGGTAACAAAAGGTAACGATAGTAAAAGCAATGTTTTTGCTATTCTGTAGTGATGATAGCAATAGCAACGGGAAAGTAAATAAGCGAAGAACAATATGTGGAAAGCTCGTAGGCAATGGATCGGTGATGGAGAATTATGCCGGATGCGGTTCATCGTGTAACAGTCATAACCTAGGGTGACACGGAACTAGCTCCAGTTCGTCAATGTAATGTAGGCATGTATTCCGAATATAGTCATACGTGCTTATGGAAAAGAACTTGCATAACATCTTTTGTCCTACCCTCCCGTGGTAGCGGGGTCCTTACGGAAACTAAGGGATATTAAGGCCTCCTTTTAATAGAGAACCGGAACAAAGCATTAACACATAGTGAATACATGAACTCCTCAAACTACGGTCATCACCGGTAAGTATCCCGATTATTGTCACTTCGGGGTTAACGGATCATAACACATAATAGGTGACTATAGACTTGCAAGATAGGATCAAGAACACTCATATATTGATGAAAACATAATAGGTTCAGATCTGAAATCATGGCACTCGGGCCCTAGTGACAAGCATTAAGCATATTAAAGTCATAGCAACATCAATCTCAGAACATAGTGGACACTAGGGATCAAACCCTAACAAAACTAACTCGATTGCATGATAGATCCCATCCAACCCATCACCGTCCAGCAAGCCTACGATGGAATTACTCATGCACGGTGGTGAGCATCATGAAATTGGTGATGGAGGATGGTTGATGATGACGATGGCGACGGATTCCCCTCTCTGGAGCCCCGAACGAACTCCAGATCAGCCCTCCCGAGAGGTTTTAGGGCTTGGCGGCGGCTCCGTGTCGTAAAACGCGATGATTTCTTCTCTCTAATTTTTTTCTCCCTGAAACTCAATATATGGAGTTGGAGTCGGAGAGGCAACAGGGGGGCCACGAGGTAGGGGGCGCACCCTAGGGGGGCAGGCACGCCCCCCACCCTCGTGGAGAGGTGGTGGGCCCCTGGCCTTCATCTTTTGCAGGTATTTTTCTTATTTTCTGAAAAGTGGCTCCGTGAAGTTTCAGGTCATTCCGAGAACGTTTGCTCCTGCACATAAATAACACCATGGTAATTCTGCTGAAAACAGCCTCAGTCCGGGTTAGTTCCATTCAAATCATGCAAGTTAGAGTCCAAAACAAGGGCAAAAGTGTTTGCAAAAGTAGACATGTTGGAGACGTATCAATGACCCACACCTTTATAAAGAAGGAGTAGGTGGTGTTATTAGACGTTGTGTACCTTAGCATGAACAGGAACAAATCCTATGCAAGTGTCACTCTGAGGCTTATGGAGGACACCATGCTGGAGATAGAACTGCACATGAGGTATTGCAATCCGGTTTTTATTGGCCTACTCTCTTCAAAGATGCCCGTAATTTTGTCTTGTCTTGTGATGAATGTCAGAGAATTGGTAATGTTAGTAGACGTCAATAAATGCCTATGAATTAGTCACTTGTTATTGAACCATTTGATGTTTGGGGCTTTGATTATATGGGACCGTTTCCTTCCTCTAATGGGTATACAAATATTTTAGTTGCTGTTGATTACGTTACTAAGTGGGTAGAAGCTATTCCAACTAGTAGTGCTGATCATAACACCTCTATTAAGATTCTTAAAGAAGTTATTTTTCCGAGGTTTGGAGTCCCTAGATACTTAATGACTGATGGTGGTTCACATTTTATTCATGGTGCTTTTCGTAAAATGCTTGCTAACTATGATGTTAATCATAGAAGTGCATCTCCATATCAGCCACAGTCTAGTGGTCAAGTAGAGTTGAGTAATAGAGAGACTAAATTAATTTTGCAAAAGACTGTTAATAGATCTAGAAAGAATTGGTCCAAGAAACTTGATGATGCATTATGGGCTTATAGAACTGCATACAAAAATCCTATGGGTATGTCTCCATATAAAACAGTTTATGGTAAAGCTTGTCACTTACCTCTCAACTAGAACACAAGGCATATTGGGCCATTAAAGAGCTCAATTATGATTTCAAACTTGCCGGTGAGAAGAGGCTTTTTGACATTAGCTAACTTGATGAATGGAGAACCCAGGCCTACGAGAATGCCAAACTGTTTAAGGAAAAGGTTAAAAGATGGCATGACAAAAGGATACAAAAACGTGAGTTTAATGTAGGTGATTATGTATTGTTATGCAGCTCTCGTTTAAGATTTTTTGCAGGCAAACTCCTCTCTAAATGGGAAGGTCCTTACATCATCGAGGAGGTCTATCGTTCCGATGCCATAAAAATCAACAACTTGGAAGGCACTAATCCGAGGGTGGTGAACGGTCAAAGAATCAAACATTATATCTCAGGTAATCCTATAAATGTTGAAACTAATGTTATCGAAACCGTAACCCCGGAGGAATACATAAAGGACAATTTCCAGGACGTTTCAGACTCTGAAAAGGAAGAGTTATGTGGTACGGCGAGTAAACCAACTCCAAAACAGTTTTAATAGCAATTTTTCTCTGTTTTGGAATATTCAAAAAAAGGAAAATAAGAAACAGTCCGGGAAGGACACGAGGCTTCCACGAGGGTGGAGGGCGCGCCCTACCACCCTGGGCGTGCCCCCTGCCTCGTGGGCACCTTGTGTGCTCTCCGAACTCCGTTTTCTTGCACGATACTTCTTTTGGTCGGTAAAAAATCATTATATATTCTCTCGATGGTTTTGACCACCGTACCATGCAAATATCTCCTATTTTTGTTTCGAGCTATTTCTGCAGCAGATCTAGAGCAAGATGTCTTCTCAAGAGTCAGTCGGGGAGAGTCGGGTGTCTCATTCGATACCAGGTCCAAGAGCAAACAGCAATGCTGACCACTTTGGGCCCTTGCTACCTCTTGAGCACTGCGTTGGTTTTCCCTTGAAGACGAAAGGGTGATGCAGCAATGTAGCATAAGTATTTCCCTCAGCTTTTGAGAACCAAGGTATCAATCCAGTAGGAGGACGCGCACGAGTCCCTCGCACCTACACAAACACATAAATCCTCACAACCAACGCGATAAGGGGTTGTCAATCCCTACAAGGTCACTTACGAGAGTGAGATCTGATAGATATGATAGGATAATATTTTTGGTATTTTTATGATAAAGAGAAATAAAATATGCAAAGTAAAATAAATGGCAAAGGAAATAACTAAGTATTGGAAGATTAATATGATGGAAGATAGACCCGGGGGCCATAGGTTTCACTAGTGGCTTCTCTCAAGAGCATAAGTATTTACGGTGGGTGAACAAATTACTGTTGAGCAATTGACAGAATTGAGCATAGTTATGAGAATATCTAGGTATGATCATGTATATAGGCATCACGTCCGAGACAAGTGGATCGACTCCTACCTGCATCTACTACTATTACTCCACACATTGACCGCTATCCAGCATGCATCTAGAGTATTAAGTTCAAGAGAACAGAGTAATGCTTTAAGCAAGATGACATGATGTAGAGGGATAAACTCATGCAATATGATATATACCCCATCTTGTTATCCTCGATGGCAACAATACAATACGGGCCTTGCTGCCCCTACTGTCACTGGGAAAGGACACCACAAGATTGGACCCAAAGCTAAGCACTTCTCCCATTGCAAGAAAGATCAATCTAGTAGGCCAAACCATACTGATAATTTGAAGAGACTTGCAAAGATAACCAATCATACATAAAAGAATTCAGAGAAGATTCAAATATTGTTCATAGATAAACTTGATCATAAACCCACAATTCATCAGTCTCAACAAACACACCGCAAAAGAAGATTACATCGAATAGATCTCCACAAGAGAGGGGGAGAACTTTGTATTGAGATCCAAAAAGAGAGAACAAGCAATCTAGCTAATAACTATGGACCCGTAGGTCTGAAGTAAACTACTCACACTTCATCGGAGGGGCTATGGTGTTGATGTAGAAGCCCTCCGTGATCGATTCCCCCTCCGGCGGAGCTCCAGAAAAGGCCCCAAGATGGGATCTCATGGATACAGAAAGTTACGGCGGTGGAATTAGGGGTTTGGCTCTGTCTCTGGTAGTTTGGGGGTACGTAGGTATATATAGGAGGAAGGAGTACGTCGGTGGAGCAACAGGGGGCCCACGAGGGTGGAGGCCGCGCCTGGGGGGGTAGGCGCGCCCCCCTACCTCGTGCCTTCCTCGTTGATTGCTTGACGTAGGGTCCAAGTCCTCTGGATCATGTTCGTTCCGAAAATCACGTTCCCGAAGGTTTCATTCCGTTTGGACTCCGTTTGATATTCTTTTTCTGCGAAACCCTAATATAGGCAAAAAAATAGCAATTCTAGGCTGGGCCTCCGGTTAATAGGTTAGTCCCAAAAATAATATAAAAGTGTATAATAAAGCCCAATAATGTCCAAAACAGAATATAATATAGCATGGAACAATCAAAAATTATAGATACGTTGGAGACGTATCAAGCATCCCCAAGCTTAATTCCTGCTCGTCCTCGAGTAGGTAAATGATAAAAACAGAATTTTTGATGTGGAATGCTACTTGGCATAATTTCAATGTAATTCTTCTTAATTGTGATATGAATATTCAGATCTGAAAGATTCAAGACAAATGTTCAATATTGACATAGAAATAATAATACTTCAAGCATACTAACTAAGCAATTATGTCTCTTCAAATAACATGGACAAAGAAAGTTATCCCTACAAAATCATATAGTCTGGCTATGCTCTATATTCACCACACAAAGTATTTAAATCATGCACAACCCCGACGACAATCCAAGCAATTGTTTCATAATTTTGCTGTTCTCAAACTTTTTCAATCTTCACGCAATACATGAGCGTGAGCCATGGACATAGCACTTTAGGTGGAATAGAATGGTGGTTGTGGAGGAGACAAAAAGGGGGAAGATAGTCTCACATCAACTAGGCGTATCAACGGTCTATGGAGATGCCCATCAGTAGATATCAATGGGAATGAGTAGGGATTGCCATGCAACGGATGCACTAGAGCTATAAATATATGAAAGCTCAACAAAAGGAACTAAGTGGGTGTGCATCCAACTCGCTTGCTCACGAAGACCTAGGGCATTTTGAGGAAGCCCATCATTGGAATATACAAGCCAAGTTCTATAATGAAAAATTCCCACTAGTATATGAAAGTGATAACATAGGAGACTCTCTATTATGAAGATCATGGTGCTACTTTGAAGCACAAGTGTGGTAAAAGGATAGTAGCATTGTACCTTCTCTCTTTTTCTCTCATATTTTTTTATTTTTTTATTTTGGACTTTTCTTTTCTTTTATGGCCTCTTTTTTGGGGGGCTTCTTTGGTCTCTTTTTTTTATTTTTCGTCCGGAGTCTCATCCCGACTTGTGGGGGAATCATAGTCTCCATCATCCTTTCCTCACTGGGACAATGCTCTAAAAATGTTGATCATCACACTTTTATTTACTTACAACTCAACAATTACAACTCGATACTTAGAACAAAATATGACTCTATGTGAATGCCTCCGGCGGTGTACCGGGATATGCAATGAATCAAGAGTGACATGTATGAAAGAATTATGAACGGTGGCTTTGCCACAAATACAATGTCAACTACATGATCATGAAAAGCAATATGACAATGATGGAGCTTGTCATAGTAAACGGAACGGTGGAAAGTTGCATGGCAATATATCTCGGAATGTCTATGGAAATGCCATGATAGGTAGGTATGGTAGCTGTTTTGAGGAAGGTATATGGTGGGTGTATGATACCGGCGAAAGGTGCACGGTATTAGAGAGGCTAGCAATGATGGAAGGAAGAAAAGTGTGTATGATCCATGGACTCAACCTTAGTCATAAAGAACTCATATACTTATTGCAAAAATCTACAAGTTATCAAAGCAAAGTATTACGCGCATGCTTCAGGGGGGATAGATTGGTAGGAAAAGACCATCGCTCGTCCCCGACCGCCACTCACAAGGAATACAATCAATAAATAAATCATGCTCCGACTTCATCACATAACGGTTCACCATACGTGCATGCTACGGGAATCGCAAACTTTAACACAAGTATTTCTCAGATTCACAACTACTCGACTAGCATGACTCTAATATTACCAACTCCATATCTCAAAACAATTATCAAGTATCAAACTTCTCATATTATTCAACACACTCATAAGAAAAAATTTATTAATCTTGAATGCCTAACATAATTAAAGAAAATTACCATGCTGTTTAACAATAGTTTCTATAAAACAAATCCACCGACGTGCTCTAAAATATATAAGTGAAGCACTAGAGCAAAAACTATATAACTCAAAAGATATAAGTGAAGCAAATAGAGTATTCTAACAATTTCCGAATCATGTGTGTCTCTCTCAAAAGGTGTGTACAGCAAGGATGATTGTGGAAAACTAACAAATAAAGACTCAAATAATACAAGATGCTCCAAGCAAAACACATATCATGTTTTAAATAAAAATATAGCTCCAAGTAAAGTTACCGATGGAAGTAGACGAAAGAGGGGATGCCTTCCGGGGCATCCCCAAGCTTTGGATTTTAGGTGTCATTAGATTATCTTGGGGTGCCATGGGAATCCCCAATCTTAGTCTCTTTCCACTCCTTGTTCCATAATCCATCAAATCTTTTACCCAAAACTTGAAAACTTCACAACACAAAACTTAAAGTAGAAAATCTCGTGAGCTCCGTTAGCGAAAGAAAACAAAACACCACTTCAAGTTACTGTAATTAAATCATTATTTATTTATATTGGTGTTAAACCTACTGTATTCCAACTTCTCTATGGTTTATAAACTATTTTACTAACCATAGATTCATCAAAATAAGCAAACAACACACGAAAAACAGAATCTGTCAAAAACAGAACAGTCTGTAGTAATCTGTAGCTAACACAAGATCTGGAGCCCCAAAAATTCTAAAATAAATTTCTGGACGTGAGGAATTTATCTATTAATCATCTGAAAAAATAATTAACTAAATATCACTTTCCAAATAAAAATGGCAGCAATTCTCGTGAGCGCTAAAGTTTCTGTTTTTACAGCAAGATTAAAAAGACTTTCCCCAAGTCTTCCCGACGGTTCTACTTGGCACAAACACTAATTAAACACAAAAAACACAACCAAAACATAGGATAGATAAATTATTTATTACTAAATAGGAGCAAAAAGCAAGGAATAAAAATAAAATTGGGTTGCCTCCCAACAAGCGCTATCGTTTAACGCCCCTAGCTAGGCATAAAAGCAAGGATAGATCTAGGTATTGCCATCTTTGGTAGGCAATCCATAAGTGGCTCTCATAATAGATTCATAAGGTAATTTAATTTTCTTTCTATGGAAGTGTTCCATGCCTTTCCTTAACAGAAATTGGAATCTAATATTCCCTTCCTTCATATCAATAATTGCACCAATCGTTCTAAGGAAAGGTCTACCAAGAATAATAGGACATGAAGGATTGCAATCTATGTCAAGAACAATAAAATCTACAGGAACATAATTCCTATTTGCAACAATAAGAACATCATTAATTATTCCCATAGGTTTCTTAATAGTGGAATCCGCAAGGTGCAAGTTTAAAGAGCAATCAACAAAATCACGGAAACCTAGCAAATCACACAAAGTCTTTGGAATCGTGGAAACACTAGCACCCAAATCACACAAAGCATAGCATTCATGATCTTTAATTTTAATTTTAATAGTAGGTTCCCACTCATCATAAAGGTTCTAGGGATATAAACTTCCAACTCAAGTTTTTCTTCATAAGATTGCATCAAAGCATCAACGATATGTTTAGTAAAAGATTTATTTTGACTATAAGCATGAGGAGAATTTAGCACGAATTGCAACAAGTAAATATAATCTATCAAAGATAAATTATCATAATTAAATACCTTGAAATCCAAAATAGTGGGTTCATCAATATTTAAAGTTTTGACTTCTTCAATCCCACTTTTAACAAATTTAGCATCAAGATCTAAAGACTCCGAATTTTTGGAACGATGTCTAGGTAAAGGTGGATCATATTCAGTCCCATCATTATCAAGATTCGTATAGCAAAACAAAGATTTAATATGGGACACCTCAATAACTTTTAGATCTTCATCTTTGTCTTCCAAAAAAATTCCGGCTTAGCGGCCATCTTATTAACTAAGGTGGCTTGCTTATCCGAAACATCATCTACTAACTTCTCAAGATAAGCAATCTCAGATTTCAAACCATTGAATTCTTTAGACATATCATCGAGCTCTTTATTCATATAACCCATTAAGCTTTTTTGTTCTTTAAGCTCATTTCTAAAGAAATTATTATGCTCAAATTGTAAAACCATAAAACTACTGATGTTGCTTTCGATCTCTTCTAACCTTTTAAGGTGAAGATCACCAAATCTAGGTAAAGCCATCATGACAAGCAAGCAATCCAACACACAAGCAAACAAGAAACGGGCAAAAAGAGGCAAATAGAGAAAGAGAGGGAGGATGGAGAGAGAGGGCGAATAAAACGGCAAGGGTGAAGTGGGGGAGAGGAAAACAAGAGGCAAATGGCAAATAATGTAATGCAGGAGATAAGGGTTTGTGATGGGTACTTGGTATGTCTTGACTTGAAACGGTGCCACAAGTGACTCATTGTCGGGAGTTAAATCTTGACTTGTCTTGCGCGAACCTCCCCGGCAACGGCGCCAGAATTCCTTCTTGCTACCTCTTGAGCACTGCGTTAGTTTTCCCTTGAAGAGGAAAGGGTGATGCAGCAAAGTAGCGTAAGTATTTCCCTCAGTTTTTGAGAACCAAGGTATCAATCTAGTAGGAGGCCGCGCATGAGTCCCTCGCACCTACACAAACAAATAAATCCTCGCAACCAATGCGATAAGGGGTTGTCAATCCCTGCACGGTCACTTACGAGAGTGAGATCTGATAGATATGATAGGATAATATTTTTGGTATTTTTTATGATAAAGAGAAATAGAAGATGCAAAGTAAAATAAATGGCAAAGGAAATAACTAAGTATTGGAAGATTAATATGATGGAAGATAGACCCGGGGGCCATAGGTTTCACTAGTGGCTTCTCTCAAGAGCATAAGTATTTACGGTGGGTGAACAAATTACTGTTGAGCAATTGATAGAATTGAGAATATTTATGAGAATATCTAGGTATGATCATGTATATAGGCATCACGTCCGAGACAAGTAGACCGACTCCTGCCTGCATCTACTACTATTACTCCACACATCGACCGCTATCCAACATGCATCTAGAGTATTAAGTTCAAGAGAACAGAGTAATGCTTTAAGCAAGATGACATGATGTAGAGGGATAAACTCATGCAATATGATGTAAACCCCATCTTGTTATCCTCGATGGCAACAATACAATACGTGCCTTGCTGCCCCTACTGTCACTGGGAAAGGACACCGCAAGATTGAACCCAAAGCTAAGCACTTCTCCCATTGCAAGAAAGATCAATCTAGTAGGCCAAACCAAACTGATAATTCAAAGAGACTTGCAAAGATAACCAATCATACATAAAAGAATTCAGAGAAGATTCAAATATTGTTCATAGATAAACTTGATCATAAACCCACAATTCATTGGTATCAACAAACACACCGCAAAAGAAGATTACATCGAATAGATCTCCACAAGAGAGGAGGAGAACTTTGTATTGAGATCCAAAAAGAGAGAAGAAGCCATCTAGCTAATAACTATGGACCCGTAGGTCTGAAGTAAACTACTCACACTTCATCGGAGGGGCTATGGTGTTGATGTAGAAGCCCTCCGTGACCGATGCCCCCTCCGGCGGAGCTCCGGAAAAGGCCCCAAGATGGGATCTCGTGGATACAGAAAGTTACAGCGGTGGAATTAGGGTTTTGGCTCCGTCTCTGGTAGTTTGGGGGTACGTAGGTATATATAGGAGGAAGGAGTACGTCGATGGAGCAACAGGGGCCCCACGAGGGTGGAGGGCGCGCCTGGAGGGGTAGGCGCGCCCCCTACCTCGTGCCTTCCTCGTTGATTGCTTGACGTAGGGTCCAAGTCCTCTGGATCATGTTCGTTCCGAAAATCACGTTCCCGAAGGTTTCATTCCGTTTGGACTCCGTTTGATATTCTTTTTCTGTGAAACCCTAAAATAGGTAAAAAAAATAGCAATTCTGGGCTGGGCCTCTGGTTAATAGGTTAGTCCCAAAAATAATATAAAAGTGTATAATAAAGCCCGATAATGTCCAAAACAGAATATAATATAGCATGGAACAATCAAAAATTATAGATACGTTGGAGACGTATCAGCCCTCACCTGAGCAAGAGATGGAGGCCGAGTTGAAAAGTATTGATGTCATGGAGGAAGATCAAGAAGTTACTTCTCGTTTCCGAACCGGATTCATGATGGGGGAACTACAGAGCTCAGCTATTCCAAAATCAGTCATCCCTTCCAACGTTAGATTTCTTTCTTATGAAAATATGAAAAAGGCTGTTACTTGTTCTCCCACAGCTATGCAACATCCTTGGGTGAAAGGAGCTTTAGCCGTTACGGGCAAGCTCCGTAAGGAAATAATGGACCTCAAGCAGCAAGTCAATAAGCTCGAGGAAGAGAATCGTATTCTGAGGGGCATCATCGCCAAGAATATCACATCACCACCTCCGAACAAAGAGACATAAACACATGGGGATGGGCACTTCCCTTGGCAACTCCCAAGCTTGGGGGAGTGCGCTCATGTCGTATCACCATCACACCTTTATCTTTACCGTTTTTCTTAGTTCGATCCTTTTGGTTATATCTTGATCTAGTAGAATAAAGTTTTAGTATGATCTAGTTTTGAGTTTTGCTTTATGATCCTTCTATGTAATCGAGTCCGTGAGCTATATATAATAAAGATTAGTGTTGAGTCAAGGACTTGATTACCTTGCTATGATCTTGAGGGAATAAAAATAAAAGTGAAAGAATAAAAAGAAATAAAGAGATCATATGGATCTTATGGAGAGTAATGACTTCACATATAAAGAGTATGATGAATAAAAGTTGTTGAAAGTTGACAAGCATAGTTTTGGTCATGTTGCAATTAATAGGAAGTAATAAAGAAAGAGAGGTTCTCACATATAAATATACTATCTTGGACATCTCTTATGATTGTGAGCACTCATTAAAATATGACATGCTAAAGAGTTGATGTTGGACAAGGAAGACAATGTAATGGGTTATGTTGTCTTACATCTGAAATAAATTATATTGTCATGGATCATCCAACATGTTGAGCTTGCCTTTCCCTCTAATGCTAGCCAAATCTTTTGCACCAAGTAGAGATACTACTTGTGCTTCCATATATCCTTAAACCTAGTTTTACCATGAGAGTCCACCATATCTACCTATGGATTGAGTAAGATCCTTCAAGTAAGTTGTCATCGTTGCAAGCAATAAAAATTGCTCTCTAAATATGTATGATTTATTAGTGTGGAGAAAATAAGCTTTATATGATCTTGTGATGTGGAAGAAATAAAAACGACTAACTGCATAATAAAGGTCCATATCACAAGTGGAAATATAAAGTGACGTTCTTTTGCATTAAGATTTTGTGCATCCAACCATAAAAGCACATCACAACCTCTGCTTCCCTCTGTGAAGGGCCTATCTTTTATTCTTGTCTATTACTTCATACAAGAGTCATGGTGATCTTCACCATTCCTTTTTACATTTTATCCTTTGGCAAGCACAATGTGTTGGAAAGATACAGGTATATAGAGCTAATTGGATGTGAGTTTTCATGAACTATTATTGTTGACATTACCCTTGAGGTAAAAGGTTGGGAGGCAAAAACTATAAGCCCCTATCTTTCTGTGTGTCCGATTAAAACTTCATACCCATAAGTATTGCGTGAGTGTTAGCAATTGTGAAAGACTAAATGATAGTTGAGTATGTGGACTTGCTGAAAGGCTCTTATATTGACTCTTTCCTATGTTATGATAATTTGCAATTGCTTCAATGACTGAGATTGTAGTTTGTTGGTTCTCAATGAAGTTTCTGATTCATACTCGAAACTGTGAATGAATTGTTACTTTAGCATAAGAGATCATATGACAATATATGTATGTGTTGTTGTTCTAAGAATGATCATGATGCCCTCATGTTCGTATTTTATTTTATCGACACCTCTATCTCTAAACATGTGGACATATTTTTCGATATCGGCTTCCGCTTGAGGACAAGCGAGGTCTAAGCTTGGGGGAGTTGATACGTCCATTTTGCATCATGCTTTATATCGATATTTATTGCATTATGGGCTGTTATTACACATTATGTCACAATAATTATGCCTATTCTCTCTTATTTTATAAGGTTTACATGAAGAGGGGGAATGCCGGCAGCTGGAATACTGGGCTGGAAAAGGAGCAAATATTAGAGACCTATTCTGCACAACTCCAAAAGTCCTGAAACTTCACGGGAGCACGTTTCAGAATATATAAAAAATATTGGGCGAAAGAAATACCAGAGGGGGGCCACCCACCGTCCACGAGGGGGGGGCGCGCCCTACCCCCCTGGGCGCGCCCCCTGCCTCGTGGGCCCTCTGGCAGCCTTCTGATGCCCATCTTCTGCTATATGAGGTCTTTCATCAAGGAAAAAAATCATAAGCTAGCTCACGGGACGAAACTCCGCCGCCACGAGGCGGAACCAATCTAGGGCTCTGTCGGAGCTGTTCTGCCGGGGAAACTTCCCTCTGGGAGGGGGAAATCATCGCCATCGTCATCACCATCAATCCTCTCATCGGGAGGGGGTCGATCTCCATCAACATCTTCACTAGCACCATCTCATCTCAAACCCTAGTTCATCTCTTGTATCCAATCTTTGTCCCAAAGCCTCAGATTGGTACCTGTAGGTTGCTAGTAGTGTTGATTACTTTTTGTAGTTGATGCTAGTTGGTTTATTCGGTGGAAGATCATATCTTCAGATCCTTTATGCATATTAATACCCCTCTGATTATGAACATGAATATGATTTGTGAGTAGTTACGTTTGTTCCTGAGGACATGGGATAAGTCTTGCTATAAGTAGTAATGTGAATTTGGTATTCGTTCGATA
Source organism: Triticum urartu (assembly GCF_056163025.1). Lineage (NCBI taxonomy): Eukaryota > Viridiplantae > Streptophyta > Magnoliopsida > Poales > Poaceae > Triticum > Triticum urartu. The sequence goes on along the minus strand of NC_141877.1, from coordinate 415,304,751 downwards.
TTTTGATGAGATGTAGGTTGTCTTTCCTCTAGTGGTGTCATGTGAACGTCGACTACATGCCACTTCACCATTGTTTGTGCCTAGGGGAAGGCATTCGGAAGTATTAAGTAGATGATGGGTTGCTAGAGTGACAAAAGCTTAAACCCTAGTTTATAAGCTCCTTCGTAAGGGGCTGATTTGGATCCATATGTTTCATGCTATGGTTAGGTTTACCTTAATACTTCTTCTGTAGTTGCGGATGCTTGCAATAGGAGTTAATCATAAGTGGGATGCTTGTCCAAGGAAGGGCGGTACCCAAGCACCGGTCCACCCACATATCAAATTATCAAAGTACCGAACGTGAATCATATGAACGTGATGAAAACTAGCTTGACGATAATTCCCATGTGCCCTCGGGAGTGCTTTCCTTTATATAAGAGTTTGTCCAGGCTTGTCCTTTGCTACAAAAAGGATTGGGCCATCTTGCTGCACCTTCTTTACTTTCATTACCTCTTACCCGTTACAAATTAGCTTATCACAAAACTATTTGTTACCGATAATTTCAGTGCTTGCCGAGAATACCTTACTGAAAACTGCTTATCATTTCCTTCTGCTCCTCATTGGGTTTGACACTCTTACTTATCGAAAGGACTACGATAGATCCCCTACACTTGCGGGTCATCACATATCTTCAGGACTGAGAAATAGAATACCCCTTTTCTTTGGAGTTGGTTTAGGAGTTGGTTCAGGAAGTGTCCAATCATTTTCATTACTCAACATATTATTCAATAGCAATTCAGCTTGATCGACAGTTCTTTCCCCGAAAACACAACTAGCACAACTATTCAGGTGGTCTCTGGAAGCATCGATTAGTCCATTATAAAAGATATCAAGTATTTCATTTTTCTTGAGAGGATGATCAAGCAAAGCATTAAGTAATCGGAGAAGCCTCCCCCAAGCTTGTGGGAGACTCTCTTCTTCAATTTGCACAAAATTATATATTTCCCTCAAGGCAGCTTGTTTCTTATGAGCGGGGAAATATTTAGCAGAGAAGTAATAAATCATATCCTGGGGACTACGCACACAACCAGGTGATACGTCTCCAACGTATCTATAATTTTTGATTTCTCCATGCTATATTATCTATTGTTTTGGACTATATTGGGCTTTATTTTCCACTTTTATATTATTTTTGGGACTAACCTATTAACCGGAGGCCCAGCCCAGAATTACTGTTTTTTGCCTATTTCAGTATTTCGGAGAAACATAATATCAAACGGAGTCCAAACAGAATAAAATCTTCGGGAACGTGATTTTCTCACCGAACATGGTCCAGGAGACTTGGACCCTACTCCAAGGACTCAAAGAGGCGGTCACGAGGGTGGGGGGCACGCCCACCCCCCTAGGGCGCGCCCCCCTGCCTCGTGGGCCCCTCAGTGCTCCACCGACGTACTCCTTCCTCCTATATATACCTACGTACCCCCAAATGATCAAAACAGGAGCCAAAAACCTAATTCCACTGCCGCAACTTTCTGTATCCATGAGATCCCATCTTGGGGCCTGTTCCGGAGCTCCGCCGGAGAGGGCCGTCATCACGGAGGGCTTCTACATCATCATAGCCTCTCTAATAAAGTGTGAGTAGTTTACCTCAGACCTTCGGGTCCATAGTTAGTAGCTAGATGGCTTCTTCTCTCTTTTTGGATCTCAATACAAAGTTCTTCCCCTCTCTCGTGGAGATCTATTCGATGTAATCTTCTTTTTGCGGTGTGTTTGTTGAGACCGATGAATTGTGGGTTTATGATCAAGTCTATCTATGAATAATATTTGAATCTTCTCTGAATTCTTTTATGTATGATTGGTTATCTTTGCAAGTCTCTTCGAATTATCTGTTTGGTTTGGCCAACTAGATTGGTAGTTCTTGCCATGGGAGAAGTGCTTAGCTTTGGGTTCGATCTTGCGGTGTACTTTCCGAGTGACAGAAGGGGAAGCAAGGCACGTATTGCATCGTTGCCATCGAGGATAACAAGATGGGGTTTATTTCATATTGCATGAATTTATCTCTCTACATCATGTCATCTTGCTTAAAGCGTTACTCTGTTTTTAACTTAATACTCTAGATGCATGTTGGATAGCGGTCGATGAGTGGAGTAATAGCAGTAGATGCAGAATCGTTTCGGTCTACTTGTCACGGATGTGATGCCTATATACATGATCATGCCTAGATATTCTCATAACTATGCTCAATTCTGTCAATTGCTCAATAGTAATTTGTTCACCCACCGTAGAATACTTATGCTCCTGAGAGAAGCCACTAGTGAAACCTATGGCCCCCGGGTCTATTCTCATCATATTCATCTCCATCACTTTAATCTTGCTTTGCTTTTTTACTTTGCCTTTTACTTTTCACTTTGCATCTCTATACCAAAAATACCAAAAATATTATATCTATCAGATCTCACTCTCGTAAGTGACCGTGAAGGGATTGACAACCCCTAATTGTGTTGGGTTGCGAGTAGCTATCGTTTTGTGCAGGTACGAGGGACTTGAGCGTGGCCTCCTACTGGATTGATACCTTGGTTCTCAAAAACTGAGGGAAATACTTACGCTACTCTGCTGCATCATCCTTTCCTCTTCGGGGAAATCCAACGTAAGCTCAAGAGGTAGCACCAGGATCAAGAGAATTAAATCATGTTTTAGCATCACCCTTTAATGAGAACGGAAACACTTAAGGATAAAGTAATAGCGAGTTTTATCATCATTAGTGAACAGGGTGGCTATATCATTTAATTTAGTAAGATGTGCCACAACAGTTTCAGATTCATAGCCATAAAAAGGATCAGATTCAACCAAAGTAATTAACTTGGGATCGATAGAGAAATCATAATCCTTATCAGAAATAAAGATAGGTGAAGTAGCAAAAGCAGGGTCATATTTCATTCTAGCATTCAAAGATTTTTCTTTAAGATTAGCTAATAATTTATTAAGATCATATCTATCATTGCAAGCTAAAAAGTCTTTAGCAGTTTCTTCATCCATAACATAACCCTCAGGCACAACAGGCAATTCATATCTAGGGGGAGAATCTTCATCATCACTTTCATCAGTATTATCAGTTTCAATGATTTCATTCTCTCTAAACCTAGCAAGTTGTTCATCAAGAAATTCACCTAATGGCACAGTAGTATCAAGCATAGAAGTAGTTTCATCATAAGTATCATGCAAATCAGAAGTGGCATCATCAATAACATGCGACATATCAGAATGAATAGCAGGAGTAGGTGTCGCAAGTTTACTCAAAACAGAAGGTGAATCAAGTGCAGAGCTAGATGGTAGTTCCTTACCTCCCCTCGTAGTTGAGGGAAAATCTTGGTTCTTTCATCTTTCAAGTTCTTCATAGTGATCAGCAGATATAAATCCCAAGTGACTCAAAGAATAGAGCTATGCTCCCCAGCAACGGCACCAAAAAATAGTCTTGATAACCCACAAGTATAGGGGATCGCAACAGTTTTCGAGGGTAGAGTATTCAACCCAAATTTATTGATTCTACACAAGGGGAGCCAAAGAATATTCTCAAGTATTAACAGTTGAGTTGTCAAGTCAATCGTACCTGAAAGACTTAATATGTGCAGCAAAGTATTTAGTAGCAAAGTAATATGGAAGTAACGGTAACGGTGGCAAAAGTAACAATATTGGTTTTGTAGTGATTGTACCAGTGGCAACGGTAAAGTAACTAAGCAAAGATCAATATGTGAAAAGCTCGTAGGCAATGGATCAGTGATGGATAATTATGTCGGATTCGATTCCTCATGCAACAGTTATAACATAGGGTGACACAGGACTAGCTCAAGTTCATCAATGTAATGTAGGCATGTATTTCGAATATAGTCATACATGCTTATGGAAAAGAACTTGCATGCCATCTTTTGTCCTACCCTTCCGTGACAGCGGGGTCCTATTGGAAACTAAGGGATATTAAGGCCTCCTTTTAATAGAGTATCGGAACAAAGCATTAACACTTAGTGAATACATGAACTCCTCAAACTAGGGTCATCACTGGTAAGTATCCCGATTATTGTCACTTCGGGGTTAACGGATCATAACACATAATAGGTGACTATTGACTTGCAAGATAGGATCAAGAAATCACATATATTCACGAAAACATAATAGGTTCAGATCTGAAATCATGGCACTCGGGCCCTAGTGACAAGCATTAAGCATAGCAAAGTCATAGCAACATCAATCTCAGAACATAATGGATACTAGGGATCAAACCCTAACAAAACTAACTCGATTACATGATAAATCTCATCCAACCCATCACCGTCCAGCAAGCCTACAATGGAATTACTCACGCACAACGGTGAGCATCATGAAAATGGTGATGGAGGAAGGTTGATGATGACGATGGCGACGGATTACCCTCTCCGGAGCCCCGAACGTACTCCAGATCAGCCCTCCCGAGAGAGATTAGGGCTTGGCGGTGGCTCCGTATCTTAAAACGCGATGAATCCTTCTCTCTGATTTTTTTCTCCCCGAACGTGAATATATAGAGTTGGAGTTGAGGTCGGTGGAGCACCAGGGGGCCCACAAGGTAGGGGGGCGTGCCCCCCACCCTCGTGGACAGGGTGTGGGCCCCCTGGCCTTGATTCTTTCGCCAGCATTTTTTATATATTCCAAAAATATTATCCGTTGATTTTCAGGTCATTCGGAGAACTTTTATTTCTGCACAAAAATAACATTGATGTAGGGTAGGAACCCTAGGGGCCGATCTTTCACGAAAGGAGCGGATCCCACGAAGAACACGAGAAACACGAGGGGGGAACAAGGGGAAACACGAGAGAATCACTCAACCAACAAGAAATAGTCACACATGTGCTAGATCCTCGAGTACATAAGAAAAGATACACGATCCACGGACAACTAAGGATGATACAAGGGTAGTCGGTCTTCTCCGTGAGGAGGTCTTGAGTTCTTCCCTAAAAAGGGGTCTTGAATCCAAAGGGATCTTCTCTGAAGAGGCCGCGGTCTCTCACTAGGAGTAGATCCGATGTGGATGAGCGAAGCTCTATCTCTCAAAATGAGCTAAACCAACGCTAACCCTAGTACGGAGCTAAGGGACAAGTATATATAGTCCAAGGGGTAAGTTGGGGGGATACATGGGGTGAAACCCCTGTCTCTGCGCGCAGGCAGGGCGGTTGTACCGGTCATGGGGGCGGTTGTACCGCTGGGAGCTCAGGTACTGGTTCCTAGAGGCGTTTCCGGATGTGTTCAGCGGTTGTACCGGTGCTTGGGGCGGTTGTACCGGTCCGGTGGCTGTTGCAGGGATAAACCGGTGATGTACCGGCCTTGCACCGCTTGATGTCAGAAGCTTGACCGGTAGTTGACCGGTGGTCGAGCGGTTGTACCGTCTAGGCGGTAGTTGGGCGGTGCATGGGCGGTTGTTCCAGGACTTCTGAGTTGGGATGATGTTCTTCATGCTCTTGGTGTCCTTCTTGCATCGTGACTCCTCCTTGGTTGCTTACTTGGTACCTAAGCACACAAAGCATCTCCGCTTGAGGTAGTAGCCATGTCTCAAGTGGGTCGAAGGGAAGTTCAACAAGGAGAGAGTTAACCTCGTTCTCAATGGCTCTCGCACAGGCTCTTGTCATTGGTCCCAGTGGTGTCGTGGGAGATGTAGGTAGGTCCATGGGGATGACCTTGGGATGCTCCGCATCATCTCCCCTCCCTTGGGGAAGATCCGTCCTCGGATCGAATTCTTCATCACCATGGAAGGGCGAGATGTCCTTAACATTAAAGATATCGCTCACGTTGTACTTATCGCAGGGGAGGTCGATCTTGTAAGCATTGTCGTTGTAGCGTGCGAGCACCTTGAAGGGTCCGTCCGCTCATGGTCGAAGTTTGGACTTGCGTTCTTAGGGAAAGCGGTCCTTGCGAAGGTGTAGCCATACGAGATCACCGATATTGAAGACCGTAGGGTGCTTGTTGACGTTGAGCTTGGTCGCAAGGCGTTGTACCTGGCGCTCGATGGTGTTTCTTGTATCTTGATGCACCTTCTTGAGATGTGTCGCTCGTGCACTTGCGTCCAAATTGATGCGCTCTTGGAGTGGTAGAGGAAGAATGTCCAATGGTGACAATGGGTTGAATCCGTAGATGACCTCAAAGGGGGACTTGCCGGTTGTGGAGTGTCTTGCCCGGTTGTAGGCGAACTCAGCGATAGCTAGGCACTCCTCCCACTCCTTGATGTTCTTCTTTATGAGTACTCGAAGTAGAGCGGAGAGTGTGCGGTTGGTAACTTCCGTTTGGCCGTCGGTTTGTGGATGGTACGCCGTGGAGAAAAGTAGCTTGATTCCGAGCTTGCCGCATAGGGTCTTCCAAAAGTAGCTAAGGAACTTGACGATGTGGTCCAAAACAATCATCTTGGGCACTCCATGTAGACGCAATATTTCCCTACAAAAGAGATTAGCAACATGTGAAGCATCGTCTATCTTGTTGCAAGGGATGAAATGTGCCATTTTTGAGAAACGGTCCACAACGACAAATATAGAATCTTTCCCATTTCGAGTCCTAGGCAAACCAAGTACAAAGTCCATGCTAATGTCTTCCCATGGTTGGTATGGAATTGGTAGAGGCATATAGAGGCCATGAGATTGAGCTTTGGACTTAGCTTTGCGACATGTAGAGCATTTGTTGGTGAAACGATTGACGTCACGAAACATCTTGGGCCAAAAGTAGTTCTTGGAGAGCGTGGTGAACGTCTTGTCGCATCCGAAATGTCCCATTAAGCCTCCTCCATGAGATTCTTGCAAAAGCAATAAACGAAGAGAAGACTCGGGGATGCAAAGTTTGTTAGCTCTCATAAGATATACATCTTTGATGTAATAGTGTTCCCAAGATGTATGCGACAAACACTTGGCATAAGGAGTAGCAAAAGTTGCATCATGCTCATACAAGTCTTTGATATGCTCGAAGCCAATGACATCTAACTCAAGTTGTGTAACAAGCATGCATATGCGGGAAAGAGCATCCACTACAATGTTTTCTTTGCCCTTGATGTACTTGATGACATAAGGAAAAGACTCAATAAATTCACTCCACTTAGCATGACGCTTGTTCAACTTGGTTTGACCCTTAAGATACTTGAGAGTCTCATGATCGGTATGAATGATAAACTCATGGGGACGAAGGTAATGTTCCCATTAATGCAAAAGTGGACTAAAGCATATATCTCTTTGTCATAGATGGGGTAATTGAGTTGCGCTCCGTAAAGTTTCTCACTAAAGTAAGCTATGGGGCGCTTCTCTTGCGTTAACACACCTCCTATGACATTACCACTAGCATCGCAATGAATCTCAAAAGGCTTGTCGAAGCTGGGTAAAGCAAGAACGGGAGCATGAGTAAGCAAATTCTTAAGCTCATTGAATGCGGTATCTTGGGATGGTCCCCAAACAAAAGGCGCATTCTTCTTGCTCAAAGCATGCAAAGGCGAAGCAATGGTGCTAAAATCCTTCACAAAGCGACGATAGAAACCCGCAAGGCCAAGAAAACTATGCGCTTGATGCAAGTTGGTTGGTTGCGGCCAAGTCTTAATAGCATTGATCTTGGACTCATCAACATGAACACCCTTGGAGGAAACAACAAAACCCAAGAAAAAGAGCTTGTCAACGCCAAAAAGGCATTTCTCCATATTAGCATAGAGATGCTCTTTTCGAAGAGTTTGCAAAACGGTTCGAACATGGGTGACATGAGTTCTAAGAGATTTGCTATAAACAAGGATATCATCAAAGTAGACCACAACAAATATACCAATGTAAGGGCGGAAGACATGATTCATAAGACGCATAAAAGTACTTGGTGCCTCTGAGAGACCCATAGGCATGACTAACCACTCATACAAACCAAACTTGGTTTTGAAGGCGGTTTTCCATTCATCCCCCACTTGTATGCGGATTTGATAGTAACCACTCTTAAGATCAATTTTGGAAAAGATAGTGGCACCGCTAAGCTCATCAAGCATATCATCTAGGCGTGGAATGGGATACCTATAGCGAACGGTGATAGCATTGATAGGTCTACAATCGGAGCACATGCGAAAGCTACCGTCACATTTTGGCACAAGAATGATCGGGATGGCACAAGGGCTCAAACTTTCACGCACATATCCATAGTCTATGAGATGCTTTACTTGCCTTTGTATTTCTTTGGTTTCTTCGGGGTTGACGCGGTATGGAGCTTTGTTCGGAAGAGGTGCTCCGGGGATGAGGTCGATTCGGTGCTCAATGCCTCGTAGAGGAGGTAGACCCGGAGGTAGCTCATCGGGGAAAACATCTTGAAATTCCTACAAAAGAGAAAACAAGACTAGAGGAAGAGTGTGAGAAGTGTTAGTTTGTGGTGCATTGTCCTTGCACACGAGGACGTAGTGTAGGACACTAGATGGGTTCTCACACACTTCTCTTATCTCACGTTTGGTGGCAAATAGAACTAGGTTCTTGTTTTCGCTCATCGTGGAGGCACTCGATTTGGGCTTGTGGCGCTCACTCTCTTTTTGGTGGCTCGCTCTCTCACTATGATCTCCACGATGGGTGGCTTGCTTGTCGGCGATCACTTGACTTGGCGACATTGGACGGAGGACGTACTCCTTGCCCTTCATCTTGAAGATGTAGTGGTTCGTTCGGCCATTGTGGACGAATCCTCTATTAAATTGCCATGGCCGTCCAAGGAGAAGATGACAAACGGTCATTGGAACGACATCACACTCCAAGGTGTCTTCGTAGGCGCCGATTTTGAAGGATACTTGTACTCGGTGCTCGAGTTGGGTGGTGCCGGAGTCACTAAGCCATTGCACTTTGTATGGATGTGGATGCTTCGTTTTGGGCAATTGGAGCTTGGAGCAAAGTTCTTCACTTGCGAGATTATGACAACTTCCTCCATCGATGATGACCTTGACGGATCGTCCATTGATGCCGGCCTTGGTGTGGAATATGTGGCATCTTTGGTCTTCTTTTTGGTGATGTTGGAGAGTCAAGACTTTGGAGACAACAAGTGCGGGACTTGAATCTTCATCGCAAAAGACTTGTTCTTCTTCATTGTTCACTTGGCGGTGCATGGAGACTTGTTCAAGGGCTTCCATTTCGCCGTCACTCATGGAGTCGTAAGTGCCATCATCGTTGAAGACCATGGTTCGCTTGTTGGTGCACTCATAGGACTTGTGGCCTCGGCCTCCGCAAGTGAAACACTTGAAGGAACTCATCTTGACGGTCTCATCAGTTGGGGTTGATGATGATGAAGCTCTCAGCTTGAGGTTGCTCGTAATAGGATGGCTTGTAGTTGACGAAGCTTTCTTGGAACTTGACTTGTCGATGTTGGTAGTAGAGGGCTTTGTAGTCGGTGTTGGAGTTGTTGACGCTTGGGTGTTGGAGAAGCCGTAGGACTTGGATGAGAACTTGGCATACTTGAAATCATCTTGCACTTGGCGTTCCGCTTTGGTGGCTTGGTGCACTAGCTCGATGAGATTTGAGTATGGTTGGAAGTCGGTGATCTTCTTGATGGGATTATTGAGTCCATTCAAGAAATGTGCCATAATTTGCTCATCGTCTTCCGTGATATTGGCTTGTATCATGGCAATCTCCATCTCCTTGTAGTACTCTTCAACGCTCTTGGTTCCTTGCTTGAGTAGTTGGAGTTTCTTGAAGATGTCGCGGTTGTAGTAGGTAGGCACGAATCGTGCTCTCATGATATCCTTCATTTGCTCCGAAGTAGTGATGGGTGGTTCACCTCTTGCCTCTCAGCGCTCAATAACTTGTTCCCACCAAATGAGGACATAGTCTTGAAACTCAAGGGATGCCATCGCGATCTTCTTCTCTTCTTCATAGTTATGCAAATGGAAGATCTTATCAACTTTCAATGCCCATGAAAGGTATTCTTCGGGATCGTTGCTTCCGTTGAACTTGGGCATGGTGAACTTGAGTTTGCCGTAGCATTGCTCTTCATTGTGTTGGGGTCGAGGATGATGATGCCCATGTTGTTGATGATTGTTCAACTCGTGGTGCTCTTGGCGCGGAGGGTTGTCATCCTTATGTTGTTCTTGTCGTGGAGGATCTCCATTGTCTTCATGCTCTGGATTGGCTTGTTGTTCTTGGCGAGCTTGTGGATGATCTTGTCGAGCTCGAGGAGGAACTTGACGATGCACATGAGCTTGAAATCTTCGTTCTTGAATTTCTTCGCGAAGTGCTTCCTCTTGTTCACGGGCTTGTCGGCCTCGGTCGGCTACGGCTCGACTTGAATCGCGTAGAGCTTGTTGCGCCGCAAGTGCTTGAGCGTCACAGAGTTGTTGTTCTTGACGTTGTGCCTTGGCATCTTGAGCATTTTAGTGTAGACGCGCTCACTCTTCCTCTTCATGTTGGCGTTGTCATTGTCGTTCTCGTGCTAGCGCAAAGGCTTCTTGGTTTTTACGTCGTAGGTGCTCTTGCGAGACGGTATCGCGTAGAGGATTGAGGCTTGCTTGATTGTCGTTGCGCGCGGCACGGCGAAGAGTGTTCGATGTCGGTGTACTTGAGCCGAAGAGGGTGAAGTCGGAGTGGCGACTTGAACGGCTCCTTCTTGAAGTGGAAGAAGAGCGGTTTAGCAACAAAGCGTGAATCTCGTCCATCCTTGCGTCATTCTCTTGCTTGTGATCGTCGAGCTTGTGGTCGAAGTAGTCCCTTGTACGTTGATCGGAGAGTCGCAAGTCGGTGGCGAGGTTGTCGATGCGGTCACTCATGGCTTGTTGCTCTAGATGCAAAGCACGTTGTGCACCAAAGAGGTGACTCTTGGTGACGAAAGAGTTCATGTCATCGTCTTGCTCCATGAAGAGTGGGTTGGTAGAAGTACTTGGCCTATCCATCATTCCAAGACAAATGTGAGTGGTAGAAAGAGAAGAACGAATACCAAATATACCTTGACCGAAGTTGAAAGTGGATCGATGATCACTCCAATGTAGGACAAGGAAATAGCACAATTGGTACTAGCTCTTGTCGGTTTCTCACACCTACACAAGTAAAAGCTTATGGTGGAGCTTGGTTAGGATGGTGGCACAAATTTGATGCAATTGTAAGTGAGCTTCAATAATGTTGGAAAAGATTCTCAAGATGCAATGTAACAAGTATACCAAGCATATAAGGTACACGGAAACACACACGCAAAAGATAAGTGGGGTCGTGCAACCAAGGGTGAGCCAAAATGTGGAATCCACAAAAATGCTCTTGTTGCACAACACTAGAGAGAAGCTAGCACAATTTCACAATAGGCGGGTACAAGAACTTGTGCACAACCTACTTAACAAAAATGCAACGACTTCTATCCCAAGTATGCTCTATGCAAGGTGTTGCTATGATATGATCCAAGATGATCGAGTATGACAATCTCAATGTTGTATGATGCTATGGTTCTTGCTTAAAAACTCTTTGCTTGTCTTTTCTCTTTGCTTAAAAGCTTGTTTGGCTCTTTGATGTTTGAGCTCTTTTCTCATGCAATGCTTGACGAACCAAGATAGCAAGTGAGTATGCGATGACAACTTTGTGACACAAGAGATGATACCAATAGATGCAACAATGATGTATGTATGCTATGGGAAGTATGATCACTAATGTGCACAAGTCTTGTTGCCAGCAATACTCAATGGCTAGTCTCGATGGGTAAGCAATGCAAAGGAGTAAGGCTTTGATGGCTATCAATGTAATGGCAAGAACTATGTATCATGATACCAAGATGAATTTACCGTTCTTGCTTCGGTATGGTGTCAAAATGGTGGCACGAATACCAAGTTGTAGTCGAGGTTGTCGTTGTTGATGACGCGTCCGTGGCGAAGATGAGCGGCGGTGATGTCGATGTCGAACCGTACCTAAATAGCCTAAACACAAAAGGATACGGTGCCGCAACTCAAATTCTCAAACCTCAAAGTGGCAACACGTGTCAGAGTGCGAAACGGGCACAAGGTGGTTGTATGCAGAAGTGGTGATGGTGTATAAGTGGTGGAGGCAAAGATGCCAATCGGTTTCGACTGAAACAGGGTGGGGCGGTAGTACCGCTTGTGTAGGCGGTAGTACTGCTTGGTACTTTAGCGGTAGTTCTGCTCATGGGGACGGTAGTACCGCTGGGGTCGGGAAGATCGCAAGATCTGGATCGGGGTGGTTTTTGGGGCGGAAAAGGATGATTTCGAGGTCAAAATTCGAGCGATTTCATGGATGGATGGTGGAGAAAAATGGGGAGACGCTAGATCCACTTGAAACCAAGCAAATCCACGGATCAAATCCAACAAAACATCAACACACCAACAAATCACAAAAAAAAATTGGGGCTATTTTTGGTGGGGAATTTTCGAATTAGGACGAAAAACACAAAATAAGGCTAGAAACACAACGGGGAGGCTCCAAAATCATGATCAACGTGGCTCATGATACCAAGATGATGTAGGGTAGGAACCCTAGGGGCCGATCTTTCACGAAAGGAGCGGATCCCGCGAAGAACACGAGAAACACGAGGGGGGGAAACGAGGGGAAACACGAGAGAATCACTCGACCAACAAAAATAGTCACACATGTGCTAGATCCTTGAGTACATAAGAAAAGATACACGATCCACGGACAACTAAGGACGATACAAGGGTAGCCGGTCTTCTCCATGAGGAGGTCTTGAGTTCTTCCCTAAAAAGGGGTCTTGAATCCAAAGGGGTCTTCTCCGAAGAGGCCGTGGTCTCTCACTAGGAGTAGATCCGATGTGGATGAGCGAAGCTCTATCTCTCAAAATGAGCTAAACCAACGCTAACCCTAGTACGGAGCTAAGGGACAAGTATATATAGTCCAAGGGGTAAGTTGGGGGATACATGGGATGAAACCCCTATCACTGCGCGCAGGCAGGGCGGTTGTACCGGTCATGGGGGCGGTTGTACCACTGGGAGCTCAGGTACTGGTTCCTGGAGGCGTTTCCGGATGTGTTCAGCGGTTGTACCGGTCCGGTGGTTGTTGCGGGGATAAACCGGTGTTGTACCGGGCTTGCACCGCTTGATGTCAGAAGCTTGACCGGTGGTTGAGCGGTTGTACCGTCCGGGCGGTAGTTGGGCGGTGCATGGGTGGTTGTTCCGGGACTTCTGAGCTGGGATGGTGTTCTTCATGCTCTTGATGTCCTTCTTGCATCGTGACTCCTCCTTGGTTGCTTACTTGGTACCTAAGCACACAAAGCATCTCCGCTTGAGGTAGTAGCCATGTCTCAAGTGGGTCGAAGGGAAGTTCAACAAGGAGAGAGTTAACCTCGTTCTCAATGGCTCTCACACGGGCTCTTGTCATTGGTCCAAGTGGTGTCGTGGGAGATGTAGGTAGGTCCATGGGGATGACCTTGGGATGCTCCGCATCAAACACCATGGCAATTCTGCTGAAAACAGCGTTAGTCCGGGTTAGTTCCATTCAAATCATGCAAGTTAGAGTCCAAAACAAGGGAAAAAGTGTTTGGAAAAGTAGATACGATGGAGACATATCATATTTCATCACAGAAATCAGTTCCAATGATACCTACACCAATTAGTGAGGAAGTTAATGCTGATGATCATGAAACTTCAGATCAAGTTACTATCGAACCTCGTAGGTTAACCAGAGTACGTTCCGCACCAGAGTGTATGGTAATCCTGTTCTGGAAGTCATGTTACTAGACCATGACGAACCTACGAACAATGAGGAAGCGATGATGAGCCTAGATTCCGCGAAATGGCTTGAGGCCATGAAATCTCAGATGGGATCCATGTATAAGAACAAAATATGGACTTTGATTGACATGCCCGATGATCGGCGAGCCATTGAGAATAAATGGATCTTCAAGAGGAAGACAGACGCTGATAGTAGTGTTACTATCTACAAAGCTCGAATTGTCGCAAAAAAAAGTTTCGACAAGTTCAAGGTGTTGAAGATTTTCTCACTCTTAGCGATGCTTAAGTCTGTCCGAATCATGTTAGCAATTGCCACATTTTATGAAATCTGGTAAATGGGTGTCAAAACTACATTCCTTAATGGATTTCTTAAAGAAGAGTTGTATATGATGCAACAAGAATGTTTTGTAAATACTAAAGGCACTAACAAAGTGTGCAAGCTCCAGTGATCCATCTATGGACTGGTGCAAGCATCTCGGAGTTGGAATATACGCTTTGATAAGGCGATCAAAGTATATGGTTTTATACAGACTTTTGGTGAAGCCTGTATTTACAAGAAAGTGAGTGGGAGCACTACAGCCTTTCTGATAAGTATATGTGAATAACATATTGTTGATCAGAAATGATGTAGAATTTTCTGGAAAGCAAAAAGGAGTGTTTGAAATGAGTTTTACAAAGAAAGACCTCGGTGAAGCTGCTTATATATTGAGCATCAAGATCTATAGATTAAGACGCTTGATAAAGTTTTTTCAATGAGTACATACCTTGACAAGTTTTTGAAGTAGTTCAAAATGGAACAGTCAAAGAAGGAGTTCTTGCCTGTGTTGCAAGGTGTGAAGTTGAGTAAAGACTCAAAACCCGACCACGGCAGAAAATAGAAAGAGAATGAGAAATCATTCCCTATGCCTCGGTCCTCATTTCTATAAAATATGCTATGATGTGTACCAGACCTATTGTGTACCTCACCATGAATTTGGCAAGATGGTACAATAGTGATCCAGGAGTGGATCACTGGACAACGGTCAAAATTATCCTTAGTGGAATAAGGACATGTTTCTCGGTTATGGAGGTGATAAAAAGTTCATCGTAAAGAGTTACATCGATGCAAGCTCTGACACTGATCCGGGTGACTCTAAGTCTCAATCTGGATACATATTGAAAGTGGGAGAAATTAGCTAGAGTAGCTCCGTGCAGAGCATTGTAGACATAGAAAATTTGCAAAATACATACGGCTCTGAATGTGACAGACTGGTTGACTAAACTTCTCTCACAATCAAAACATGATCACACCTTAGTACTCTTTGGGTGTTAATCACATAGCAATGTGAACTAGATTATTGACTCTAGTAAACCATTTGGGTGTTAGTCACATGGAGATGTGAACTAATCACATAAGGATATAAACTATTGGTGTCAAATCACATGACGATGTGAACTAGATTATTGACTCTAGTGCAAGTGGGAGACTGAAGGAAATATGCCCTAGAGGCAATAATAAAATTGTTATTTATATTTCCTTATATCATGATAAATGTTTATTATTCATGCTAGAATTGTATTAACCGGAAACTTAGTACATGTGTGAATACATAGACAAAACAGAGTGTCCCTAGTATGCCTCTACTTGACTAGCTCGTTAATCAAAGATGGTAAAGTTTCTTGACCATAGACATGTGTTGTCATTTGATGAACGGGATCACATCATTAGGAGGGTGATGTGATGGACAAGACTCTTCCGTTAGCTTAGCATTATGATCATTTAGTTTTATTGTTGTTGCTTTCTTCATGACTTATACATGTTCCTCTGACTATGAGATTATCCAACTCCCGAATACCGGAGGAACACCTTGTGTGCTATCAAACGTCACAACGTAACTGGGTGATTATAAAGATGCTCTACAGGTGTCTCCGATGGTGTTTTTTGAGTTGGCATAGATCGAGATTAGGATTTGTCACTCCGTGTATCAGAGAGGTATCTCTGGGCCCTCTCGGTAATGCACATCACTATGAGCCTTGAAATCAATGTGACAAATGAGTTAGTTAAGGGATGATGCATTGCGGGACGAGTAAAGAGACTTGCCTGTAACGAGATTGAACTAGGTATGATGATACCGACGATCGAATCTCGGGCAACTAACATACCGATGACAAAGGAAACAACGTATGTTGTTATGCGGTTTGACCGATAAAGATCTTCGTAGAATATGTAGGAGCCAATATGAGCATCCAGGTTCCGCTATTGGTTATTTATCGTAGATGTGTCTCGGTCATGTCTACATAGTTCTCGAACCCGTAGGGTCCGCACGCTTAACGTTCGATGACGATTTGTATTATGAGTTATGTGATTTGATGACCGAAGTTTGTTCGGAGTCCCGAATGAGATCACGGACATGACGAGGAGTCTCTAAATGGTTGAGAGGTAAATATCGATATATTGGAAGGCTATATTCGGACATCGGAATGGTTCCGAGTGATTCGGGTATTTTTCGGAGTACCGGAGAGTTACGGGAATTCACCGGGGGAAGTTAATGGGCCTTATTGGGTTTTAGTAGAGAGAGGGAAGAAGGGCCACGAGGTGGAGCGCGCCTCCCCCCTTCCCAAACCGAATTGGACAAGGGGTGGGGGCGCGGCCCCCCTTTCCTCCCCCCTCCCTCCTTTCCTTCTTTCCTACCCCGAAAAGGAAAGGGAATCCTATTAGGACTTGGGAGTCCTAGTAGGACTCCCTACACTTGGCGCGCCCCTAGGAGGGCCGGCCTCCCTCCCTCCCTCCTTTATATACGTTGGAGGGGGCACCCCAAAGACACACCAAGTCTTCTCTTAGCCGTGTGCGGTGCCCTCCTCCACAGTTACACACCTCAGTCATATCGTCGTGGTGCTTAGACGAAGTCCTGCACCGGTAACTTCATCATCACCATCACCATGCCGTCGTGCTGACGGAACTCTCCCTCGTCCTCAACTAGATCAAGAGATCGAGGGACGCCATCGAGCTGAACGTGTGCTGAACGCGGAGGTGCCGTACGTTCGGTGCTTGGATCGGTTGGATCGCGAAGACATTCGACTACATCTACCGTGTTACTAAACGCTTCCGCTTTCGATCTACGAGGGTACGTGAACACACTCTCCCCTCTCGTTGCTATGCATCTCCTAGATAGATCTTGCGTGATCGTAGAATTTTTTTTGAAATACTGCGTTCCCCAACATCTAGCGTCATCGGAGGGCCTGTGGAGGTTTATCTCCGACAGATCTCGCAGGGCTCGGTCGGCGTTTGTCTTTGATGGATCCACATGGATTCAATCTCCATTCGTCTGTGTTCATGTGTCTACAGGTTAGATCCTTGTTATATACGCATCTCTTCATCAACGGCGGTTGTTGTCTTGGTGCATTGGTCCTATTGGGCCTTGGCATGACAACTTCCCGACTGTCTACTGCAACAACGTTTGTCCGGTCTGGTGAGGGAGGGGCGATGACGGCGGCACGTCTTTGTCTCACTCCAGTGTCTGTAGTCGTCGCTAAACGGTTTATGGACCTGGATGTATTTTTACCTATAGTGTTCTTTGCACTACCTTGACAGTTGATGAATAGATTAAAAAATTTCCTCGCAAAAAAATATTTATGATTTTTAAAAATATTGGCATTTTTTTCAAAGATTCATGAACTTGAAAATAAAGTTCATGAATTTTCTAAATATTAATACATATGGACTTACAAAGGTTTGAGCTCAAAATTTGTTCAAGAATTTGAAAATTATTCGCAAATTCAAAAAAATGGAAGTTTAAAAGTGTTCATCATTTAAGAATATTTATGAATTTAGAAGATGTTCACAGTTTTTTAAAAATATTCAGGAATTTAAAAAAGATTCCAAATTTGCAGAAAGTTCATGATTTAGGAAAATGTGCGTGAATTCAAATTTAGAAAATTTTCACATGAATTCAAAAAAATTGAAAATTTTAAGAATATTCATTATTTAAAAAAATCATGAACTAAAAATATTACTGAACTTAAATAGCATTCCTGTATTTTACAAAGAAACAAGAATGAAAAAATAAAATTGAAACAAAAAAATTGTGAAATACGAAAAGAAAAGAAAAGTAACAAAGAAAAAAGGCAATGAAAACACAGAAAAAAGAAAAGGAAAAAATGTCTCATAAGCACCTCAGAACTAGGTGAGAAGCTTCGTGAAGTCGGCTAAAGTGAACGTCTCCCGCGCAACGCTCGGTTATCTCTAATGGGTCGGCCCACTTACGACGTTTCTGGGCGACGCACGTGACCGATGTGTATGATTTGCACGCCGCTAGCAAGCGCTCTAACACCGTCGTGTCATTTCTAAAAACAGAACCTCGTAGTGTGCCGATGTACGCTCCATACCGCCCCTGGCACAACAGACCATGCTTGCTGGAAGGGTCGAGCGAGTGAACGATGTCGTTTGCACTGGGAGGACCATGCGTGTGACAAGTGCTAGCTCGGGGCGAATTTGGTTTCCCTCATCGGGGTCCACTGTCAGACCTTGACCAGTCCCCCCTTCACACACCGCTTCACCACCCCCTCCTCGAAACCTTTGAATCTTTCCTTCAAAAAAGAATTGTCATGCTATAGCATAGAGAAAACTGGCATGTTGTACCACGGAGAATCGCCATCCCGCGGTAGAGAAAATTTGCCGTATACTTTTAGGGATTGCCATGCTGCAGCATAGAGAATTGCCATGTTGTGTGTCTAGGACAAGGCGATGTTGTAGCAGAGAGAATTGCCATGCTTTGGAAGTAGAAGGTTGCCACATGTTTTTTCAGGAATTGCAACGCAACGGCAGAGATAATTGTCATCCTATAGCATGTAGAATTGGTATGCTAAAGCAGAGAACTTGCCACCACGTTCAGGAATTACGGTGCTTTTGCAGAGGAGAAAATGTCATATTTTTAGGAATAGTCGCGATATACCTAAAATAATTGCCATGTAAAAAATCCTTAAAAATATAGAAGTTGCCATGCTCTAAAAGTAGCCACTTTTCCAAGTTCTATGTATAGGAATTGTCATGGTATATCAGAGAAAATGCCCTGTATTTTAGGAATTGCCATGCTATAGCTTAGATAATTACCATGTATAAAAGCCCGAAAATTACAAGTTGCCATGCTCTAAATGGCCACTTGTTCGGGGCCTATTTATAAAAGAAAAACAGAAAAGTTGTCATCTGAATGGGGTTTGGAGGAAGATAGTAAGTAGCTACATGGAAGGAGACTGGAAAAATGGTGCGGGCCGCGCCGTGCAGAAGGGAGCGATGAAGCGAATGTATGCGCCATTTCACGCAAGTGAGGGATGGAGCGAACGATTTCGCACCACAGGGTTGCCACGTTGTTGTCGCATAGAGATTAACGCATGGGCCAATGTTGCGTCGCGCCAGGGTAAATGTTCACTAATTTGTCAAGTACATTTCTGTTTGATAGTACAAACTTAAATGATGAAGCTCACAATCTCTTTAGGTTCTCTTTATTGCTGAGTCGGGATCGTCATGCTGGCTGAGTCAACCCCATAACCTCATTTGTATCCCTATAATGTTTACTTATGATCAATAAAGCCTGGAGGATTGTTCACACAAAAATCAAGCAGCTTTCAAATCGTTCTCTAAAAACGGCTTTCAAATCAATATTGATCCTACCTTGTGTTCATTTTTAAAAGTAGTTACCCGGAAATAAAAATTTGTGTCCTACTCCTAGTTCATGAAAGAAGTTGTCGGCATTGAGTGTCGATGCAGGCACCCGGATTCGTTCAAATGAGGGGATGTAGATTCTAGATCGAGAGAGAAACGAAGGAAAAATAAAAGCGAGAACATGTTTTTTTTCTACATTTTTCTATTTTCCCAGGTAGTTTAACTTTTCAGCCAATAACTGTTTTTTAGCATCCATACGAAAAGGCACGTGCCGGAATTCTTGCACGTGAACTCAAAGACATCTCGATCATGTGTTTTATTATTCATACTTGTAAAAATTCCGTGCAATCCATAGAGTTTGTAAATGTTGCAGGTAAGAACCAGGCTAGCCTTTTGTTTGCAGACTTTTGTGGTTAAGCATGTTGCAGTCACACACATATGTTTGTTGCATACGCACGGCTGATATGTTGTACCGAAATCATATTTCATGCTTATCCTGCCCTGGATGTGTCACTCTACAAAATACGACTCCCATGACCGAAGTGACACAATTTCCCCGGCCCTGGCCCACGAGCACGATGGCATGCACCGACCTTCCTAATCCTAGTCGAAATTAACTTCATTGTCACACACAAAGACGAAGTGACCGCAGGTGAGCTGGGGGTGGCACCAAAGTGCAACCAACGGCGACTTTGCCGGAGCACAACCTACCATGACCGCAAGGCATGCATGCGTATGGATGCCCAGAGACCCGTACACGAAACGTAGAGTGTGTTTGGTCTGTTTCCAAGCCTGTCCTACGAAATTTGGTTGAGCTTCCTCACAAGAAAAGTTAATCTGCCCCCGCAGAAAAACAAAAAGAAGTTGATCTTTCGCTTGCTCATGATTTCATGAACAAACCAACATTGACCAAAACAACGAACTAGAGTTGTCAAGCAAGCATTGACATGCCAAAAGTTGGCAATGATTCAAACTAGGATCAATGTAGTAGAGTACCACTTGACTGGCAAGTGGCAACCCAAGCATACTCGTCGCGTGCCGAGCAGGCACACAGGACGGGCCTCTGCGGCGGCGGCAGGGAGGTTCACGTGCCACAGTCGTGGATCTGCATGCATGTAGTGTAGGAGCACTACCGTTCTCTGCACTGCACCGCGCGCTGTCTTCCGCGGAGGCGCTGGCTGGCTGGCAGGCAAAGCTCAAGGAGGAGCGTGGGCAGGGCAGGTAAAGCTAATCATGGCGTGTCCCATCGCACGTACGGCCTGGCCCGGCAAACCTCGTATCATACCGTCTCGGGGGCGGCCGGGCTGGCGGGCAGTCCGTCGGGACGACAAGAGCAGTGCAAGGCAGCCGAGGCAGTGCGCCGCTCAGACGCTGCGCGGCCTCAGCGATGCACGTGCCGCGCGCGCCCTGCACCGGCTAGTTTTTAACTCGCCATTATTCCAGCTGCCGGGGCGTTAGACGCAGCGATAAGCACAGCTGATGCTTCTCTCTTTTCTTTTCTTTTCTTTTTTATTAGGGAATTCTGATGCTTCTCTTGGACAACGCATCGGTGCATCGTAACCCAGCACCTCTCCGTCCATTATGCTGTTTATTTATATAATATATTCATCAGATAATAAGACTAGGAGTAAATAAATTATAGACAGGTAAAGGAGGATTTAAACACGAGACTGTGCAAAAGGTACAAAATCTGCGCTGGCGATTGGGCAGCGAGGCCCACCGGGCAGGCCCGGGTGGAGCCGCCACGCAAAGCGCGAGGGGGCAGCGCTGCAAAGCCAGCCTGCCTCTGCCCTCTCCCTCTCTGCTGCGGCTGCCGGCCCGGCCTGACTCACCAGCGAGCCGTTTCCCGATCGCACGCAGAGGCTCGCCCGGGCCGGGCCTACCGCCCACGCCCGGTGGCCCACTGCGGGGGGAGTGGAGAGGATGCATCGCTCTCAGTCAGCCAGGCAGGCCCGGCCGGACAGAGCGCAGGTGACGACTGTCGGGCATGTCGCAGGCCCACGGACAACGGTACAGCTCAACGTTATTCTCCGTGTTCACAGTAGTAGCATAGCAAGTCGCCACTTGCATGCCTACAGTAGAATGTTCAAATTAGACCCATACACGCTGCCGATTTCAAGATCGGTTCGAGGTCTAGATGAGCCGTGTGCTGTTTCAGAACCAAAGCTGAACATTGCCGTGCTTGGACTTCCTTTCGGTTTTTCTTTGGACATCAATAGGGAACTGACATCACCCTCGCGGAGACCCATCGCGAACGAATCATTCCCTCGGGTAGGGGGGACGAGCGAATGTTTCGGTTCCCTACCAAAAACGAACCCAATGGCGGGACATGCCCTTTGCTAGGCCTTTCGAACGGATCACCTTTCCCTTGTGCAAAAAAGACGAACAAAATGCAAAATCCAAAAAAAGAAGATTTGCCATGATGTAGGTACAAGAAGTCAGTATTACAACTTACCATGTTAATAGAAAAATTGATTAACCATATGGTATGAAAAAGTGTTGCCATCTACTCCCTCTGTCCCATAATATAAGAGTGTTTTTGAAACTACACTATGTTATGGGACGGAGGGAGTAGTTAGTATGAAATAAGCTATGTTGAGAGACTTTTTCATACCACATGACAAATGTGAAAAGGTTCATATGAAAAACAAACCAAGAAGTTTGCCATATGTGAAAAAATGTTTGGCCATTTTCAATATTTATGAATTAAAAAATTATCTACACAACAAATTTGTCATGTTATAGAGCATAAAAATATCACATGTTTGGATATAAAAAATCACATGGTAATTTTACAAAAAGAAATGTGTTTACTAAAAAATCATGGTAAAGATATAGAAAAAATGACCATGTGGCAAATTAAGGGGAAATTGTTCCTCAAGAGCATGGGAAATTTTGATTTTTTGTAGTCATCACTCATGACATAGATAGGGTTACCAAAAAATAATTTTAAATAATGGCAAAAAACTTAAAAGGAAAATTGTGAATAGTCACATAATTTGCCATGGTATGTTCAAATAGCTTGCCATGTCTGAAAAATATCTTTTTTTTATGAATTTGACATGTGACCAGAAGAAAATATTTCTAAAATTGCCATGTGTAGAAAACAAGTTTCTTAGAAAAGGCAAAACAATATTTATTAGTATGAAATAAGTTATGTTCATATGAAAAACACACGAGGAAGTTTTCCATGTTGATGATCAAAATTCACCTATATGTTGAAAAATTGTCATCTTATACACAACAAATTTGCCATGTTATAGAGCATAAAATGCTGCCCACTTTGGATAAATCACACAAGGACTTAACGAAAAGAAAACGTGCTTACTAAAAAAACATGAAAAATATTTAGAAAAATTGTAATGGTCACGTGGGAAATTAAGGGGGAATTATTATTTAAGAGTGTGGAAATTTTTGAAAATTGTTTGCACTCATCACACAACCAAAGTACCAAAATACGTTTCATAAGATAATGGCATAAAGATTGGACGAAAAACTTGAAGTGGTAAGATAATTTTCCATGGTATGTTCAACAAATTTGCCATGTTTGAAAAATAAAAAATAAATGATTTTTTTCATGTGACATCGTAACACCCTGGGGTTTGCATTCTCATAACTTAGAGCTAATAGTGTAGTTTGGGTCTTTAATTGTGTCTGAGTATGAAATTTTGCTTCTTCTTTGAATCTTTTGAATTTCTTCTATTTGAAATTTGAATTGGATCTCCTACTTGCATAAAGTTTGTCTCTCTTAGGAAAAATCATGTAGCTATTGTACTTCGGTGCTCTGATACGTCTCCAACGTATCTATAATTTTTGATTGTTCCATGCTATTATATTATAAACCTTGGATGTTTTATATGCATTTATATGCTATTTTATATGATTTTTGGGACTAACCTATTAACCCAGAGCCCAGTGCCAGTTTCTGTTTTTCCCTTATTTTAGAGTATCGCAGAAAAGGAAAATCAAACGGAGTCCAATTGACCCGAAACTTCACGGAAACTTATTTTTCGAAGGAAAGCAACCTGATGGACTTGGAGTGCACGTGAGGAAAGAAACGAGGGAGCCACGAGGTAGGGGGTGCGCCCACCCCCCTAGGGCGCACCCTCCACCCTCGTGGGCCCCTCATGGCCCCCCTGACGTACTTCTTCCGCCTATATATCTCCATATACCCTAAAAACATCAAAGAGCACAAAAGATCGGGAGTTCCGCCGCCAGAAACCTCCGTAGCCATCGAAAGCCAATCTAGACCCGTTCCGGCACCCTGCCGGAGGGGGCAATCCTTCTCCGGTGGCCATCTTCATTATCTCGGTGCTCTCCATGACGAGGAGGGAGTAGTTCTCCCTCGGGGCTGAGGGTATGTACCAGTAGCTATGTGTTTGATCTCTCTCTCTCTCTCGTGTTCTTGAGATGATACGATCTTGATGTAACGTGAGCTTTGCTATTATAGTTGGATCCTATGATGTTTCTTCCCCCTCTTCTCTCTTGTAATGAATTGAGTTTCCCCTTTGAAGTTATCTTATCGGATTGAGTCTTTAAAGATTTGAGAACACTTGATGTATGTCTTGCCGTGCGTATCTGGGGTGATAATGGGGTACCACGTGATTCACTTGATGTATGTTTTGGTGATCAACTTGCGGGTTTCGCCCATGAACCTATGCATAGGGGTTGGCACACGTTTTCGTCGTGATTCTCCGGTAGAACTTTGGGGCACTCTTTGAGGTCCTTTGTGTTGGTTGAATAGATGAATCTGAGATTGTGTGATGCATATCGTATAATCATACCCATGGATACTTGAGGTGACATTGGAGTATCTGGGTGACATTAGGGTTTTGGTTGATTTGTGTCTTAAGGTGTTATTCTAGTATGAACTCTAGGGCTGTTTGTGACACTTATAGGAATATCCCAACGGATTGATTGGAAAGAATAACTTTGAGGTGGTTTCATACCCTACCATAATCTCTTCATTCATTCTCCGCTATTAGTGACTTTGGAGTGACTCTTTGCTGCATGTTGAGGGATAGTTATGTGATCCAATTATGTTATTATTGTTGAGAGGACTTGCATCAGTGAAAGTATGAACCCTAGGCCTTGTTTCAACGCATTGCAATACCGTTTACCCTCACTTTTATCATTAGTTACCTTGCTGTTTTTATATTTTCAGATTACAAAAACCATTATCTACTATCCATATTGCACTTGTATCACCATCTCTTCGCCGAACTAGTGCACCTATACAATTTACCATTGTAGTGGGTGTGTTGGGGACACAAGAGACTCTTTGTTATTTGGTTGCAGGGTTGCTTGAGAGAGACCATCTTCATCCTACGCCTCCTACGGATTGATAAACCTTAGGTCATCCACTTGAGGGAAATTTGCTACTGTCCTACAAACCTCTGCACTTGGAGGCCCAACAACATCTACAAGAAGAAGGTTGTGTAGTAGACATCAAGCTATTTTCTGGCGCCGTTGCCGGGGAGGTTAGCGCTTGAAGGTATATCTTTAGATCTTGCAATCGAGTCTTTTAGTTTCTTGTTTTATCACTAGTTTAGTTTATAAAAGAAAACTGTAAAAAATAGAATTGAGTTTGTCTCATACGCTTCATCTTTTTAATATCTTTCGTGAGTATGATGGAAAGGAAAATTGTGCCAAAGTATTAGAAGAAGAATGCATTAAATTGTTTGGCACTAAATATTTGAATGATGAGCATGATTGCAATGTTGTTAGTATGAATTCCTTGAATATCCATGATGCTAATGATATGCAAAGCCACAAGCTTGGGGAAGCTATGTTTGACGAAGATGCTATTTTTTGTCCCCCAAGTTTTGATGAGCAAATTTATTATGATGAAAGCATGCCTCCGATCTATGATGATTATTGTGATGACACCTATGCTTTAAAGAATAATGATAACCATGAAACTTGTCATCTTGATCTTAATTTCCAATCACATGATAGTTATTTCATTGAGTTTGCTTCCACTATTATTCATGAGAAGAATTTTGCTTGTGTGGAGAGTAGTAAAATTTGTATGCTTGTAGATCATGAAAAGAATGCTTTAGGTGCTGGTTATATTGTTGAATTCATTCATGATGCTACTGAAAATTATTATGAGGGAGGAATATATGCTTGTAGGAATTGCAATAGTATCAAGTTTCCTCTCTATGTGCTTAAAATTTTAAAATTTTGCTTGCTTTACCTTCCTATGCTAGTTGATTATTGCTCTCATAAGTTGTTTGCTCACAAAATCCCGATTCATAGGAAGTGGGTTAGAATTAAATGTGCTAGTCATATACTTCATGATGCTCTCTTTATGTTTCAATTCTTATCCTTTATGTGAGCATCGTTGAAATAATCATGCCTAGCTAGGGGCGTTAAACGATAGCGCTTATTGGGAGGCAACCCAATTTTATTTTTGTTCCTGTTTAGTAATAAATAATTCATCTAGCCTCTGTTTAGATGTGGTTTTATGCTTTTAATTAGCGTTTGTGCCAAGCAGAACCTTTGGGAAGACTTGGGGGAAGTCTTTGTGATCATGCTATAAAAAATAGAAACTTTAGCGCTCATGAGAATTGCTACCATTTTTATTTGGAGAGTGCTATTTAGTTAATTATTTCTGCAGATAATTAATAGATAAATTCCTCAGGTCCAGTAATTTATTAGAGAATTTTATGAGTTCCATAAGTATACGTTTGATTCAGATTACTACAGACTAGCCTGTTTTTGACAGATTCTGTTTTCCGTGTGTTGTTTGCTTATTTTAATGAATCTATGGCTAGTAAAATAGTTTATAAACCATATAGAAGTTGGAATACAGTAGGTTTAACACTAATATAAATAAAAAATGAGTTCATTACAGTACATTGAAGTGGTGATTTATTTTCTTATACTAATGGAGCTTACGAGTTTTCTGTTGAGTTTTGTGTTGTGAAGTTTTCAAGTTTTGGGTAAAGATTCGATGGACTATGGAACAAGGAGTGGTAAGAGCCTAAGCTTGGGTATTCCCAAGGCACCCCAAGGTAATATTCAAGGACAACCAAGAGCCTAAGCTTGGGGATGCCCCGGAAGGCATCCCCTCTTTCGTCTTCATTCATCGGTAACTTTACTTAGAGCTATATTATTATTCGCCACATGATATATGTTTTGCTTTGAGCGTCAATTTATTTTGTTAGGATTTGCTTGATGTTATTTAGAACAATGTTTTGCATCTTTTATTTCAATAAAAGTGGCATTGATAGCCTTTACTATGCCTATGTTACAAGTATACATGTTGCTGTTTGAAAACAGAAAGTTTACCGTTGTTGCAATAATTCCTTAGAAAAGTCAGAATGTGATAAAATGTTGAAACCTTTTGCATATTAAGATCTGATAAATTTACTACAGTGGGAATTTTCTTTCATATTTTTGGAGCTAGGGAAGTATGGATGTTGCCGCATTCTTTACAGACTATCCTATTTAGGCAGATTGCTGTTATGTTTGCATATGTTTGCTTATTTAATGATTCTATTTGAGGATATGACTATTAAATATGCAGAGGCATTTAGTATGAAATGTTGAATAATAATTTTAATGATTTGCTACAGTAGAGTATGATAAGTTTTTTGCAATGGTTTATGCTAACTTATCTCACGAGTCCTTGTTGAGTTTTGTGTGGATGAAGCTTTTGAGATTTAGGAAGACCTTGATATGAGAGGAATTAAGGAGACACAAAAGATCAAGCTTGGGGATGCCCAAGGCACCCCAAGATAATATTTCAAGAAGTCTCAAGCATCTAAACTCGGGGATGCCCCGGTTGGCATCTCACCTTTTTCTTCAACAATTATCGATTAGTTTCGGTTGATCCTAAGTTTTTGCTTCTTCACATGATGTTTGCCATTCTTAGAATGTCATTTTATTTTGCTTTGCTTGCTGTTTGAATAGAATACCAAGATCTGGAATTATTAAATGTTAGAGAGTCTTCACATAGTTGCATAATTATTCGACTACTCATTGATCTTCACTTATATCTTTCGGAGTAGTTTGTCATTTGCTCTAGTGCTTCACTTATATCTTTTAGAGCATGGTGGTAGTTTTATTTTTAAGAAATAGATGAACTCTCGTGCTTCACTTAGATTATTTTGAGAGTCTTAATAGCATGGTAGTTTTCTTAAAACCCTAATATGCTAGGTACCCAAGCATAGTAAAAACTTTCATATAGAGTATTGAATACGAAGAGAAGTTTGATGCTTGATGATTGTTTTGAGATATGGAGATGGTGATATTAGAGTCATGCTAGTTGAGTAGTTGTGAATTTGAGAAATACTTGTGTTGAAGTTTGTGATTCCTGTAGCATGCACGTATGGTGAACCGTTATGTGATGAAGTCGGAGCATGATTTATTTATTGATTGTCCTCCTTATGAGTGGCGGTCGGGGACGAACGATGGTCTTTTCCTACCAATCTATCCCCCTAGGAGGATGCGCGTAGTGCTTTGTTTCGATAACTAATAGATTTTTGCAATAAGTATGTGAGTTCTTTATGACTAATGTTGAGTCCATGGATTATACGCACTCTCACCCTTCCACCATTGCTAGCCTCTCTAGTATCGCGCAACTTTCGCCGGTACCTTAGACCCACCATATACCTTCCTCAAAACAGCCACCATACCTACCTATTATGGCATTTCCATAGCCATTTCGAGATATATTGCCATGCAACTTTCCACCGTTCCGTTTATTATGACACGCTTCATCATTGTCATATTGCTTTGCATGATCATGTAGTTGACATCGTATTTGTGGCAAAGCCACCGTTCATAATTCTTTCATACATGTCACTCATGAATCATTGCACATCCCGGTACACCGCCGGAGGCATTCATATAGAGTCATATCTTGTTCTAAGTGTCGAGTTGTAATTCTTGAGTTGTAAGTAAATAAAAGTGTGATGCTCATCATTATTAGAGCATTGTCCCAGTGAGGAAAGGATGATGGAGACTATGATTCCCCCATAAGTTGGGATGAGACTCCGGACGAAAAAAAAGAGGCCAAAGAAGTCCAAATAAAAAAAAGGAAAAGATGCCAAAAAATAGAAGGCCCAAAAAAATAAAAAATAAAGAGAAAAAGATAGAAGGGACAATGCTACTATCCTTTTACCACACTTGTGCTTCAAAGTAGCACCATAATCTTCATGATAGAGAGTCTCCTATGTTGTCACTTTCATATACTAGTGGGAATCTTTCATTATAGAACTTGGCTTGTATATTCCAATGATGGGCTTCCTCAAAATGCCCTAGGTCTTCGTGAGCAAGCGAGTTGGGTGCACACCCACTTAGTTTCTTTTGTTGAGCTTTCATACACTTATAGCTCTAGTGCATCCGTTGCATGGAAATCCCTACTCACTTACATTGATATCTATTGATGGGCATCTCCATAGCCCGTTGATACGCCTAGTTGATGTGAGACTATCTTCTCCTTTTTGTCTTCTCCACAACCACCATTCTATTCAACCTATGGTGCTATGTCCATGGCTCACGCTCATATATTGCGTGAAGATTGAAAAAGTTTGAGAACATCAAAAGTATGAAACAATTGCTTGGCTTGTCATCGGGGTTGTGCATGATTTAAATATTTTGTGTGGTGAAGATAGAGCATAGCCATACTATATGATTTTGTAGGGATAGCTTTCTTTGGCCATGTTATTTTGAGAAGACATGATTACTTAGTTGGTATGCTTGAAGTAGTATTATTTTTTATGTCAATATTAAACTTTTGTCTTGAATCTTATGGATCTGAATATTCTTGCCACAATTAAGAAGAATTACATTGAAATTATGCCAAGTAGCACTCCGCATCAAAAATTTTGTTTTTATAATTTACCTACTCGAGGACGAGCAGGAATTAAGCTTGGGGATGCTGATACGTCTCCAATGTATCTATAATTTTTGATTGTTCCATGCTATTATATTATCAACCTTGGATGTTTTATATGCATTTATATGCTATTTTATGTGATTTTTGGGACTAACCTATTAACCCAGAGCCCAGTGCCAGTTTCTATTTTTTCCGTGTTTTAGAGTATCGCAGAAAAGGAAAATCAAACGGAGTCCAATTAACCTGAAACTTCACGAAACTTATTTTTGGAAGGAAAGCAACCTGATGGACTTGGAGTGCACGTCAGGGAAGAAACGAGGGAGCCACGAGGTAGGAGGGGGGCGCCCACCCCCCTAGGGCGCGCCCTCCACCCTCGTGGGCCCCTCGTGGGCCCCCTGACATACTTCTTCCGCCTATATATCTCCATATACCCTAAAACATTAGAGAGCACAATAGATCAGGGGTTCCGCCTCCAGAAGTCTCCGTAGCCACCGAAAGCCAATCTAGACCCCCTCCGGCACCCTGCCGGAGGGGGCAATCCTTCTCCGGTGGCCATCTTCATCATCCCAGTGCTCTTCATGACGAGGAGGGAGTAGTTCTCCCTCGGGGCTGAGGGTATGTACCAATAGCTATGTGTTTGATCTCTCTCTCTCTCTCTCGTGTTCTTGAGATGATACGATCTTGATGTATCATGAACTTTGCTATTATAGTTGGATCCTATGATGTTTCTTCCCCCTCTACTCTCTTGTAATGAATTGAGTTTCCCCTTTGAAGTTATCTTATCGGATTGAGTCTTTAAAGATTTGAGAACACTTGATGTATGTCTTGCCGTGCGTATCTGTGGTGACAATGGGATACCACGTAATTCACTTGATGTATGGTTTGGTGATCAACTTGCGGGTTCCGCCCATGAACCTATGCATAGGGGTTGGCACACGTTTTCGTCGTGATTCTCCGGTAGAACTTTGGGGCACTCTATGAGGTCCTTTGTGTTGGTTGAATAGATGAATCTGAGATTGTGTGATGCATATCGTATAATCATACCCACGGATACTTGAGGTGATATTGGAGTATCTAGGTGACATTAGGGTTTTGGTTGATTTGTGTCTTAAGGTATTATTCTAGTACGAACTCTAGGGCTGTTTGTGACACTTATAGGAATATCCCAACAGATTGATTGGAAAGAATAACTTTGAGGTGGTTTCGTACCCTACCATAATCTCTTCGTTCGTTCTCCGCTATTAGTGACTTTGGAGTGACTCTTTGCTGCATGTTGAGGGATAGTTTTGTGATCCAATTATGTTATTATTGTTGAGAGGACTTGCATTAGTGAAAGTATGAACCCTAGGCCTTGTTTCAACGCATTGCAATACAGTTTACGCTCACTTTTATCATTAGTTACCTTGCTGTTTTTATATTTTCAGATTACAAAAACCATTATCTACTATCCATATTGCACTTGTATCACTATCTCTTCGCCGAACTAGTGCACCTATACAATTTACCATTGTATTGGGTGTGTTGGGGACACAAGAGACTCTTTGTTATTTGGTTGCAGGGTTGCTTGAGAGAGACCATCTTCATCCTACGCCTCCTACGGATTGATAAACCTTAGGTCATCCACTTGAGGGAAATTTGCTACTGTCCTACAAACCTCTGCACTTGGAGGCCCAACAACATCTATAAGAAGAAGGTTGTGTAGTAGACATCATGCTTCATCCCAAACTTTGACCACTGACCATGCTTTGGGAATAGGTCATAAAAGTATTTTCTTACAAAATTAATTTGGCCAAAAAGTATTTTTCAGATTTAGGTTTTCAAAAAAAACCCAAGTTAAGGTTGAACTACAAGTACTTTATTTAGGTGGAATAAAACCTTGCAAAGCTATATTTGGATCATATTAGTCATAGTACTTCCCAAAACCACCAAAAAATATTTTAATAAATAAAAGTATTTATTTTATCAGCCTTTTCTTAAGGCAAGAAATGGTCTTTAATAGGAAAAATCAATTTTTATGTTCAGAAATATTTGAGAAAATTTAGAGAGACT
Organism: Triticum urartu; assembly: GCF_056163025.1. Lineage (NCBI taxonomy): Eukaryota > Viridiplantae > Streptophyta > Magnoliopsida > Poales > Poaceae > Triticum > Triticum urartu. The sequence goes on along the minus strand of NC_141877.1, from coordinate 415,273,563 downwards.
CGGGAGACATATATTCTTCACATATAAGAGTTTCAACGCATGGTCATGACAAAAATCTCTCTAGATCTACAGAATTTAGTTTCTGTGATTTTTAGGGTTTCAAATTTTTAGAACGGAATTTCCTCTTACCCAAAATTCATGGAGCTATATTTGTTGTAAAATATTACTCCTACCAAGTTTGAGAAACTAGATCATCCATTTGCTTTGAAGTTTGTCTGTTTTTTTATTCATGCCGAAATTTTTGTGAAACAAAGTTGCTTTGTTTTACACTACTAGGGAAAAGCCTAGTAATAGCGTGGGTTTAATGCCTATTAGTAGCGCGGGGAACCGCGCTACTAGTAAGGCGCTACAGCTATTACTTAGCAGTAGCATGTGCGGCACATGCTACTGCTAAGAGATATAGCCGCAGCGCGTGTTTACTTCGGCGCTACTGCTAATCTAACTAGTACTAGCGTGTTTCCTGTCCATCGCTACTATTATTATTAGTTTTTATTTTTTATTTTTAGTGTATTTATACGCCGTTATACAAATTTTGGTACAATACCAATTATGAGGTTGTTATATCAATATGTTCATAACAGTGTGTCAAATGAAGGTGGGTTAGCTTCAAATGGAGGCAATATGTGGTGCATGTCAAAAGTATACTACTAATCTAAACTTGATCTAGTTTGGACTAGTAGTACTTTCGATGTGCACCACATGTTGCCTCTACTTGAATCTAATCCGTCAACACAAGATATTTAACCATCATCATAGTCATTACCACCAACAGTAGCTATTTAATCATCATAGTCATAGTGTAGCACACATCATCATCTTCAAACTCATTCTAGCTAGCTAATCACCACCAACACTAGCTGCGGTAGCTATATCTAATCACCACTAACACTAGCTAACAATAATCATCATAGTCATTATCACCAACACTAGCTATTTGATCATCATAACTCATTTCTAGCTAGCTAATCAGTCCTGTTGCTCTCTCTCTCGGGTAAAATAGTATAAAACATGTGTAGCACTCCTGCTTCATCAAGTTGGAGCATGTACATGAACCTGTCTCCTAATCGTGGGCCACGCTTCTGATTGCTGCCCCCTACTACTTCTCTGCGGTCGTTCATAATTTTGCTCCAGTCTTTCACTATAAAGCATTCCTCGCTATTAGAAATTCTGAATGCACTAAAGTGCATTGTAGAATATCTTGGACGTAAGCTAACAATTCTCATGCGACCTTTAGTCTCGATCCAACGAGGCGCAACATTTATCAGGAGTCCTTATTGAAGAACATCGTATAGTAACATACTTAGCAATGAAGTTTAACTTAAAAAATAATGTATGCAAAAGATGCACTGAGGAAAAATAGTAAAAATCTTACCATCTTTCCTAAATAGATGTGACCGTAGTTCAGTACGAACACTATTGGTCGCACGTTTTGAGTACTAAGATTTTTAAGTCCAAAAAAATAATTTGTCTTGACACTATGAAGATCCTCGAGGCATGAAACATAATGACTTATCTCCTCGCAGTTTAGTTCAGCCCCGGTACAGTAGTAGGTCCTGTCTACCAAGCGCTGGACATGTTTGCTTGAACGGAAATAAGCTGTCAATAGAAATTAGTTGTCAACTATTTTTGAATAAACAATATCAAAGACATAAATATGGTTGAGAAACTCACATAATGGTATAACTGGAGGCGTCTGCACATCGACCCAGATGTCGATATTACCTTCAATATCATCTTCCGGACGAATATCAAAGGTGATAACCATATCAAACTCAAATGCATAAGTCTTGCATAGTGCTTGCCAAGTTTTGCATTCAAAATAGGTGTAGGTGTCTGCGTTGTATAATTTTGCGTGGAAAGTATAACCATGCTCGATCTTCAAGTAAACTCTCTTTACCTCCATAGTAGTTTTCATAGTACTGAAACCTATCTTATCCAAGACAAAAACTCTTGCATGGCAGGGGATACGCTAGTAGAATAGTAAAAAAAATTAAATTATAAATTGAAGCAAATGAAGCAGATGTCATGCTTAATTATGAAAAAAGACTTGTCGTTGTGACTTATTGTATCCACTTCGAAGTTCTCGTCCAGCTTGATGCTGAAGCGCCTATCATCATCTAGGAAGATTCTGTCGCACAGGCCGCGCTCGTCTTCGTAGTATTCGCAAATACCGAAATCCTTTTCGTCGTCAGACATTTCCTATGTTCATAGTTGAAACATTAATTGAAAATCGATCCAAGGCAACTACCAGGATATTCAACACACAAATCCAGGGCACTCGATATTTCCTACATATTCTGGCACAAGTCATGCCAAAATTCACGGAAAAATCCGGCATGACCTTTGCTAAAATAGGACATATCGAGCGCCTGAAATTTGCCGGAACGGAAATGAATCAACACTCCGGCAAAACATAGGCCACTCAGAGGTGTAACCTGCAAACATGACCGGCCACTTGGGTAAGCACATATCCTATTTGAGCAACACAAGATATACATTTCAAAGTATCTTATAGGACTCATATTTACATGAGCATTCAATAAGCAAAACCAAATCGTAAAATAAATAAGTATTCAAATTAGCATGCATTCAATAAGCAAAAGTAAATCACCTCATGCGTCCGTACATCATCGAATATTACCACTAATACATCCCGAATAGTATCATACATATAACATCACTAATACAACTAAAACCCTAGCGCACGACGGGTATCAGCGCGGGGGTTGGACACACAAAGAGAAGGAACCATCACAAGATCATAGCTCCAGTGAGATCCCTGGAGAACCTGCCAGGTATTGGAGAACATGTGCTCCAACGCAAACAAGTAGCGACGGACGTGCATGTCCTTCTCGCTGACACGATGACGTACCACCTCCGCGGGATCCTCAAGCCTCTGCACTGTCACTGGCCCACGCGACCGCCACCAAAGAAGGTTCCGGTCAACGATGGGCTGGCTCCTCACCAAGCTGCGCCCCCCGGTAGGTAGCGCCTCCCAGTACCAGCCCGGCGGAGCCCAGTCCCGGACATGGCCCATCTGGTCAAGCATGTGTCCTCCGCCGAGTCGACGACGAGGATGCGGGATAGGCATCGTCAACGTCGATGTGGGAATAATTTCTTTAACTAAAAAAATAACAACAATGTGACATGTTCAACTAGTTTTATTAATTCAACTAGTTCTTACTAAAAATAAACTTACTATAAATAAAATTAAACTAGTATCTATTTAGTACCTAGTTCTTACTAACTAATTAGTACCTAGGAACTATTGCCCTAATTACCATCTAATTTGATGAACCTAGGGGTGGAAAGTGGTAGCGGATAATCCGAAATATTCGATATTCGTATTCGATCGACTATTCTAATTATCCAACTTAAAAGTCAAATAAGTGGTCAAATTTTACTTGTTTTATGATTAATCTTAGAAATCATTATGCATTGCAATAGTATTTATTCATAAACCTATTTATCATTGACTTATTGTATGTCACAAGTTGAATACTTCATGTCACATAGTTATTGACTAATACACTTAAGCAATATGTCGCTATTATTCGTATCCGTTCCGAATCAAGAAAACATCCGATTCGTTTCCACCCCTAGATGAACCCTAACTAATTTGATGCAATTAAAATTTGAAGAACCCTAGGCAGAGGTAGGTGAGGGGAGGAGCAGGCGTGCTCACCTTGGGTGCTTGCGGCGAGGGAGGGGCAGGCGGCGTCGAGGTCAAGGTCGGGGCTCGGGCGCGCGGCGGAGGGCGGCGTCGAGGTCGGGGTCGGGGGCGGTGTCGAGGTCGGCATCGGGGGCGGCGTCAAATCCGTGGTCGGGGGCGGCGTCGAGGGTGTGCAGAGAGCGACGGGAGACTGCGCGGCGGCCGACGGGCGACGGCAACGGCGACAATGGACGAGTTTGGATTTGGAGGAAGTGGCCGTGGGGAGGAACGAACCGCGCGGTTAAGTCAAAAGTAGCAGTAGCGCGTTCTGGGAAGTGCGCTACTGCTAAGTTAGCTATAGCGCGTTTCCGGATATGCGCTACTGCTATTTCTTTCTCTTTTTCCCTTTATTTTTATTTACATTTTATTCTTTTCCTTTCTTCTTTTTCTATATCTTTCATTTTCATTTACTTTTCTGTTTGCTTTCCATTTAATCTTATTTTCTTTAGCAGTAGCGTCTTTCTACGTAAATGCGCTGCTACAAATCAACTAGCAGTAGCACTGTTCGTAGTAGATTGCTACTACTATGTGCAGCCTATCGGCTTAGCAGTGGGAATTTTAGTAGTAGCGCTTTTATCTTCAAGCGCGCTACTGCTACAATTATATCTGTAGTGCAGTTTACCACAACGCGCTACTGCTATTTAGCATTAACGTACTTTTTTAACACGCGCTACTGTTAAAATTCTGTGTATAAGGTTTCCCTAATAGTGTTACCTCAAATTTTTAACAGGGCATTGTCATGCATTAATTTCAATTCAATGCAAGCGCCACACTTGTATCTTCTCACAAAAGGTTCAAAACCCCCTTGCCTAACTTCTGGACAACATGTCCTTTCTCTCTTTCTCTCACTCCCTCATCTCTACATTTGCAACGCAGCCTCTCCTAGTCGACACACATCACCTCCAACACCATGGCAAGCCTCTCCGAGTACGCCTCCGTAGTCACCCATTCATGCGCACGGCTGAGCAACTAGGCCAGGCCCTGTGCGTTTCAACGCTAAGTTTTTTTTGAGATAATTGTTTCAATGCTAAGTACCGCCCAATGAGCGTTTCTGCCACTCCAGATCTGGCCATTTTGGCCTAGTGGGCATGAATCCTTTTCCATTTTTTTTATAGAAATTTGAATATTTCTAGCAAATTCATTTGACCATCAACTCAATTGGTTCAAGTTCCTAGATACATTTAAAATCATGTCCTCTCTAAGAGCATGGTTAATAACATAGCTAGCTGTTGGCTATAACATGTTGCTATGTCATTTATAGCTAGTGTGATAGCTAATACGTATAATAGTTGGCTATAAGAAAGTACTACTTTGTCAACATATGACCCATCTTTCACTCTCACAAAACTTCTTGAAGCTCGTGCTACAGCCAGCTGTAAGTCTGCAGCCCGCTTCCCTTCTCTCTCCTCTTCTTTCTCTTCCACCTCAGCAATAATACAATATTTAAATCCTTACAACCCGCTTACATCACCTTATTATACTTGCTCTAATGGTGTTGCAAGCACATTTTTCTAGGTGGCCCTTACTGTACCAATATTTATTTAGCCATTTCTTCTTATATTTTTTAACGTTTGAAAGCTCCTAGAGTAATCATCTCAAGCCCAAATTCAGTGATTCAAATTCTTGCATGCTTCCATGTTCATATGATATCTGGTGAAAATGTTTACATTCGTTGTTCCCGCACACTAAATTATTAGGCCATTTCTATATCTATTCTCATCTTTGCAAATCCCTGGGAAAATCATTTGTACTTCAAATCCAGTGAAACCAACTCCTAAGGCCTCCATTAGTTTGTAGGACTTTTGTAGGAATTCTATAGGATAGGATTTGCAAAGGAAAAATTCAATTGAAGCCCTTTGGTTTGTAGGAATGGATTCTTACTCCTATGTAGGATAGGAATCAATCCTTCACGTTTTGGAGGAAAAAAACATTAGCCTAGACTCAATGGAAAAAATCCTATCCTATGCACCAAATGAGATCTCTTTCTCTATAGGAATTGACATGAATGTCATCTCACTTTTTATGATTTTCCTATTCCTATAAAATTCCTATCCTATGAACCAAAGAAGGCCTAAATGTTTCTAAAATCTCAGCCTACTTAATTGGTGCCTTCACTTATTTTTCTAAAAGACTTCTCTGCATAGTCTCTATCAAGTCATTCTTCCTCTTATTCAACTTTCGTAAGTTGAATAAAAATATCCATAGCTCCAACACCTGTAGGACCACTATGGTTATTTTTCATATAACAAGAGAAGTCCTAAAAAGTGTTTCCAATATTTTCACAGCCCTTTTATTTACTGCCTTGTTATGTTGCTTATTGTGATTTTCTTTCGGTTAGTTAACAAAGCAGACGGAGTATTTGGACAAGGACCAGAAGAGTTTGAAAACTTTTCTAAGCCAGACAAGCAACCTTTTGACCATGTTGATTAGCCAAGTACTTTGCTCGTGAAGTAGATTATTTTCATGTACTCAAAACTATGGGTATATGCATCGCTAGTCTAGAAGATCCTATTTGCGAGAGCGTGTTCGGCATCGCCGGGGCACCATTTTCGTGGTTTGTTTCACTGACAATAGTATAAGGATGTGTATAGGGCAGGGTCGTGTTTGCCGAAAGGTGTAGATGGGAGCACACACACACAAGAATTTATACATGTCCAGGCCCTCGTTGGAGAGGTAACACCCTACTCCTTTGCACGTAATGTTATCAGAGAGTTCAACTCTCAACTTGGTGCCCTTCTTCCAGCTTATATAGAGTGTGCTAGGAGGGTTCTGTAAATGAATAGTATAACCGCTAACATTAACGACTATACACAATCGACTACTTCATTGCCATAACTAAGTGGTAACATCCACAGTTAACTAGATATTGCAACATTGAGTAAGGATTGCCTTTAATGCGAGGTGAAGATTGTGGATGAGAGCCCGATTGTAGGCTAGACACTGACTGTCTATTTGGCTGTCCCATGAGGTGTAATCTTCATGAGGCCGAGCTTTTAGCTGGGCATTTGTCGTCGGGGGCCTATCCGTAGGCGTTCGCCGTCAACTTGCATTTTGCAAAAGTTATGTATCCAGTGAAAGTCACTAAAAAATGCGAGTTCAGTTGGGCTGATGAGATTTTAGCCTTTTGCAAAATAAATAAATAAATCCCGTACTCCATCCAAATATACACGACATAATAAGTTTTCGAGGTTCCCTTTGACCATTGGTAAAATTACTATTACATGAGATGTATAATATAAAAACCATATTATCAGAGTTACTCCTTTCACGTACGAATTTAACAGTATGCTTTGTACTCCTAACATGCAAGTCATACTCCTCGCAAAAAAGAAAACGCATGTCATATATTATTGCTCCAACTCATGGTCAAAGGTAACCACAAAACCATATTAAACCCTATATATTTGAACGGAGGGGAGTATGTAGAAAGAAATGTGAAAAATTTAAAGCTTTTGAAACTATGGTGCCCTAAGTATTGCACATTTAAGTTTTATATCATTGATTTTACCCGAAGGTTCGTGCAAATTTTTCTTTCCTTTCTCTTTCCATGTTTGATTGAGTCATTTAGACGTGCAACAACGAGGACCGGAAGGATGTCATGTTTGTTTGCAAAATTTCATGTTTTGACCCTTTTTCGAAACCTATCCGAGATCTGACCCTAAGTTGAAAATTTTTCGAGGTCTGACCCTTTTGCTACCGCCAGAGTCCATGGCGGTAGGGTCTAACAGCCTACCGCCAGGGACTTTGGCGGTAGGAAATATCTCTACCACCAAACAGGCTGGCGATAGCCTACACAACCCTACCGTCAAGGTGCTTGGCAGTAGGCACGAGCACGCACTGTGTTCAATACTTAGGCGGGTTTAGGCGGTGGGGAATGCAACACTACCGACAGGGTCCTTGGCAGTAGGCTGTTATACCCTACCGTCATGGTCCCTGGCGGTAGCAAAAGGGTCTGATCTCGAAATTTTTCCAAACTAGGGTCAAATCTCGAATAGGTTTCGAAAAAGGGCCAAAACATGAGATTTAGGCACTTTATGTAGAGATTCATGAAAATCTGACCGTTTTGTCATACAGTATCTACTTGGGGAAGATGAAAAACCGAAGAGCACTTGCGTAGGGATGAGGGTCTGTTTGATTCAAAGGATTTTTATAGAATCTTTGAAGGATTAGAATCCTTAGGAATTTTTCCTACGTTGGTCGTTTGATTCGTAGGATTGAATCATGTAGAATATTTTCCTAAGGCCTCATTCGGTTTGGAGGATTTTTATAGGAAAAACATGGGAACAAGGATTCCAGAGGAAAATTTCCTATATATGCATTCGGTTTGTAGGAAATCCGTAAAGGAATTTCGTAGAAATACTATTCATTTCCTATGCTTTTGAAGGAAACTACACATCCACTCAAAGCTCATTTTGCGCGTAGGAACGAGGCAAGTCAATTCCTTAGGGTGGCAAGTGCCATCCTATCAAATTCCTATACTACTTCAAATTCCTACGTTTAGATTTCCTCCAAACCGAATGAGCCCTAAGAATTCATTTGTACTACGTTTCACAGGAATTCTAACATGCACTTCAACCTCTCGAAAGAAATCCTTTGTTTTTCATGTGACACAATCAAACAAACTCAAATCCTATAGGGATTCAATGAACGTGCCATTTCAATCCTACTTTTTTTCATATTTCTGTGTTAATCAAAGAGGCCCAACAGCGTAGCCCCTGCCCTCGCCCATCCCCCGGAAAGGCACCGCCCGAAGCGAACGCCCGTCTCAGCATCCGATCGCCCTGTCAGTCAGTCCCGGGCGCACCCCGCCGCACATGCGGCGCAGGCGCAGCGGGTGTGCAGCGCGACGCGTGACGGCCATTACTCCGAAATGGAACCACCCCTTCCTCCCTCCCTTCCCCCCCCTCCCCCTCGTGCGGCAGGCCGCAGCAGGCAGGCCCAGAGCGGCAGGCACCGGAGAGGAGAAGCGGGGAGAGGCGCAGCGGGGGGAAGAGATGAGATAGGCATTGATTGATCCGGCCTGCCCGTTTCAAATCGGGCAACCCCGGCCGCTGCCACCGCTCTGCCGCGCCGGCCCCCCCCCTCGCAAGTGCTACGGGCTGCTGCCGCTCCTCCTACTCCCACTCCCACTAGCCAGTAGCGAGCGCGCCCGTCTTATCCTGGGCCCCCGGGGCGGACGTGGACGCGTCAGTGTGCGCGCGCGGATACGTCCGTCCGTGTGGTTGCGTCCCTGTCCGCGCAAGCAAGCCGAGGGCGCGCGGCCTCGTCGTTCTGTCCCGTTGCCCCGCGGATGGCTTGCTTTTCCGTACGCCCGGCTCGGGGGGCGCGCCACCCCGGCCACCGTCACGCTCGTGGCGCTACACGTACTAGTACTAGTACAGTACTACTCTAGTAGTACGTGACGGATCGTTCAGGACGCCGTGCGCGCAATCAATGCGGCCGTCCGTGCGTGCGTGGCGCTACTACTGTTCCCCCACTCGTCGCTGGCAAATTCATCAATTGATCACCTCGCCCTGCGGCAGCCTTTTCCTCCATCTCAAACTCGGCACTGTTTGCAATTGATCGCTCCTGTTACCAAGCGTTTGAGCTCCATAATCATCGCTCCAACGTACGTAGCATTGGTTTCCTTGGCATTACGGTCCTGGCCGCCCAGGCCTGCCCCCATACCGGCCGGGCGGGCGGACCCAAGGCACATCACCGGCACGGCACGGCACGGACGAGCGCAGAGGCTCATCACAAGTCACGAACCGGCCCGCACAGTCGCCTCCGTCCGTCCGTCCGTCCGTCCGCCCTTGATCTTCTTTCTCTCTCATTAAACCCCACCCCACCCCAGCCCTGCGGCGGCACTCTCTCTCTCTCTCTCTAAACCCCACGCGCCCTGCTCCCTCTCCTCGCTTTGCTATTATTGCCCGCGCAGCGCGAGCTATATGGAGGGACTCCTCGCCTCCGCCTTCATTTCCACCACCTGCTCTGCTCCGCTCCGCTCCGCTCCTCCCCAGCCCACGCCCCCGCCTCCATCCCCTCGCGTCGCACGCACGCGCTCGCCTGCGCCGCTCAGATTCCTCGCATCACCGCCGGCCAGCGCGCAACCGCCGCTCCCCCGAGCCTCCTGCTGCTAGCTGCCGCCCCGGTGCCGGCGCCGGCGCCTAATGCGGGCCGGTGGCTAAGCCTAAGCCCTCCGGGTCCGGGCGTGTGAGAGACAAAGAGACATGGGGGAGGGCGCGGTGGTGGTGCTGGAGGCGCCCAAGCCCAGGTCGCCGCCGAGGTACCCGGACATGTGCGGCCGCCGGCGCCTGCAGCTGGAGGTGCAGATCCTTGACCGCGAGCTCACGTTCCTCAAGGTAAGCCACGGCTGCGTTTCTCTGAATCACTCTCTCTCTGACCACCGCCTCGGCCGCCGCGCCGCTCACTGCTCCATTGCTCCGCCCTCTTCCATTGACTTTGCCGATCCCATTTTTAAAAACAAGATCCGATTTGCCCGTCGCTCGCTCATCTACTACTAGTAGACCCACAGGTCGTTGGTGTCAAGGGCGACGAACGCCACGTCGTCCTTGTTTATTTTCTACCCTGCGTAGGTACGGCTAGGCCGTTCAATTCTTTAGTAGTATTAATCTACTGCTGCTCCTGCATCTAGGCTAGTGGTTAGGGTTGTTTATCTCGGCCGTGTCCTGGGGATTCGAGCTGCGAATGGGGAGGGGAGAGGGGGAGGCGGCGTCGCGCACCCCGGCGTGCGCGGCGCAGACAATCCGGGGCCGGACAAGCGTTTGCCCTCTTTGGGTGTGCCATGGATGTACCTTTTCGTGTTTGGTCCGGTTCCTTGCGGGAAAAGAAGGCATGGGCAGTGGCCAGTGATGATGATGAGAGTGGCCCTGTCAGTCGCATGCATGTATGGAAGCGCTGTCGTGTCGCCGTTCTTGCTTGCTTGCTACGACTAGCCTGGGCACGGCCCGTGGCCACGCATTATTCCGCCGTGCGAAGCTGGAGTTGATGGGCTGCCATCCAGCTTTGGGGCCTTTTATGCGATAGATTTTGTGTTTTTCCTTGGGGGAGAAGAGAATAATGCCCTTTTTCTTTTGTTACAAAACACATGGTGCTCTGCTTTCAAGGAGCAGATTTCCGAAGGTGCTCAGGTGACGGGGTTCCCTTCTTCTTTATGCCTTTGTGATAGCGGTTGCTTTAGAATCATAGTAACTTTGTTTAAAGCAGGAGCTAGTCCTGTCCAGTCCAGACTATTGTTGCTGCTTTTAAGCATCCATTTGCTGGTACTGTACAGAAGAAAGCTTTAAATTTTAGTCAGTCACATTTTCCATTTTATCGGTGAATCTCTCTTCTTGAATTATCTATAAAACACCTATGAGGTCCTACATAATATTTACAGGACCAATTCTCTGGTAATTTTACCACATTCATGCATATCAAATGGAGAAAGATCTACTACCTACAGTGGGTGACTTTTGACATGAACCCTGTTTCGCAGGACGAGCTACATTTACTTGAAGGGGCTCAACCGGTCTCACGTTCTGGTTGCTTGAAAGAGTATGTATACACCATCATCCTCCCTGCATTGCAAACTAGTATTCCACTTCAATTTTGTTCCAACTAGTTAAGTATAGGATGCAATTTATGTTTATTTACTCTAGTGTGCCTGTTTCTGTTTTCTTTATCAACTGCATTGCGTTTTCATGTCTGACATCCAAAGTTATTGCCATATGTATGGATTAGTCTGTAAGTCGTACCTTCATACAGTTTCTGTTTCAGTTTGATCTCTGTAAAATTTCTGTTCATCTGTTCCGTATTCTAAACTTGGAAGCCATGCTCTGAAAGCAGTAGTACTCACCAACAAAACCCACTTGCATCAGAACGTTTATTATACGAGTTTATTTTGGAGTGACGTTTTGTGGGTTCCATCGTTACACGATATTGCTCTTCAAGTTAAAATAGCTGAAATGGAGATGTAAATGCTTGAGGGAACTCAAAACACAATTCTCTTGCAAAGCATTGGACTAGTCACTAGTCTAATTCCTTGCTTTGTTCATGGCTAGAGCTAGCCTTTAATTTCTTATACATGTCGCCTATATGCTCGCACAATAGTTTTACTTTGTCTATTGTTACAAGCTATTTTTTAAACGTGCTGCTAATATCTGTGCACAATGCTTTTCAGGGTAAATGAGTTTGTTGGTACAAAACAAGACCCACTAATACCAATGTAAGGCCCTCTATACTCAAACATCCTATTTGTTTTAAGCATGTATATAGTTTTTTTTATGAAACCATTTTTTTGCAGTAACAAAAGGAAGCACCGGTCCTGCCGTCTTTATTGGTGGATCAGGTATCTCTTCTCCTATATTGCTTCCAGTCATTTAGTGGCAAGAGTATGCAAGTTCTGATAATAATTCATGCTGGCAATATAGAATCTGTCCAAGAGAAAATGACATTGCAGTAGCAAATAGCACTATGAAAGATATTCATTTGTACTACCTCCGTACCAAAATATATGACGTTTTGGTAGGCCATTTTAGCCTACCAAAATGTCTTATATTTTGGAATGGAGGTAGTAGTTCTGAATGCTTGTTTTCAGGTGGCATGATAGTTATTTGCCCAAAACTTGTAACCTTCCTTCCAGTAGAGTACACAAACATTTTCCAATTAATTATCTCTACTATGATTCTGGCAGCAGCGATATTAAATTGGCGGAAAATGTTTTTCCTGCAGATCAAAACTGTGCATATGTGCTTCATGGCTGTGCTGCTCCTGCCAATGCCTACCAACTTGCAAAAGACCAAGGTGCTTCGACTGTTCATGCTGCGAGCCAAACTGCTCATGCTGCAGCCCGAACTGCTGCAGCTGCAGCTGCTTCAAGATCCCTCCATGCTGCAAACCAAGCTGCGGCTGCTTCGACTGCTGCAGCTGCAGCTGCAGCAAACCACAGTGCTGCAGTGGCGGCTGTAACCCTTGCGGCGAGTGCAAGCCGGAGTGCGGCTCATGTTCCGGCGGCGGCTGCTGCGGCGACTGCAAGCCAAGCTGCAGCTGCTGCGGCGAGCAGTGCTGCAGCTGCGCGGGCTGCTCCTGCCCTCGATGCACAGGGGGCTGCCTCAGCTGCTTCAAGCTCCCCAAATGCTCCTGCGCACGGTGCTTCAACTGCCAGTCGTCCTGCTGCAAGGGGCAGCCGTCGTGCTTCAGGTGCCAGTCGTCGTGCTGCGACAAGGGGGGCTGCTGCAGCGGCGGGTCGTGCCTGAGCTGCCCGAAGCCGTCGTGCCCCGAGTGCTCCTGCGGGTGCGTGTGGTCGTGCAAAAACTGTACAGACGGATGCCGATGCGCCCGGTGCTGTGCTGGCGGGTGCCTGTGCTAAGTTAGGCCACATGGTGTTTAAGCCTTTCTCTTTTGGTAGTAGTTGCCTTTGTGCTTGCTGTTTTAAGCCTTTGTTTGGGTCCGTTCGGGGCGATTGACATATGGTGGGTGTTTCTCACATGTAAAGAAATAACTTGACCTCCGGATCACAAGGCGGAGTGAAGTAGCTCTAGTATCAGTAGCCAAGTTATATATTGGTGATGCACATTGTCAAGCATTTTACAGTGTTTTTTTTATTCGGGGGATGCATCAAGTTATTTTCCACGCTCAGGGCCTCATTCGACTAACCATGATCATCTCATTCTTCCTTTCCCTTTCTGGATCTTGTTCTCTGACTGATGTATTTCCGTTAAGTTTTTAATGGAAAGGAGCAGAGCCCGGTTTTAATTTACTTTTTTGCGAAATTTTAAAACTAATTATGATCACTTTCATCATGGTTAATGATAAGGGAAACGTTTACAAACGGTGCACCGGCCGAAGCTTCGGCCGGTCCCGCGCATGCCGCTTGATCCAGCGCTCCCGCATCTCCCGATCCACGTTTGCATGTTGGTTTTCTTTTCTTGGCCCATCACTTGGTCTTAGGCCCACCACGTTTACTCGGTCAGCTCTATTTTCACCAACCGCTCAAGCTATGGGGTGGGAAAAAGAGCTACAACTGCAAACGGACGAAGTTGCATCCGTTTCTTGCTGCGATGACGACGATTTTTGCTGCAACTGTCGTTGTCTTTTGCTACGACCAACGTGTTTATTTGCTACATCCATTTTTAATGGTGATGATTGGTGGCCGTCGTTCATGCAGATGACCGGGACAACGATTTTTACTGCAACTGTCGTTGGATTTGCTACAACTGACGAAGAAATTTGCTACATCAATTCATGGCAGAGATGCACCCGGGACAACAACGACGGTGATTTTTGGTTGCAAATGTCATTGTCTTCTGCTACCACCCGCGAGTTTTTGCTACATCTATCTTAATGGTGATGATTGGTGGCCATCACTCGTGCAACCCTGTGCATCGAACATCAACGGTGGAAAAAACCTTCAACCATCGATTTTCTTGCCCAAATGAAAAAAGCTGCAACCGTTTACATGAAAGCTTCAACCCTACATTTAAAAAGCTTTAACCTATTTACATGAAATCACTGGAACCGGCTTTTCTTCCTCGACGATGGCCATGGCGTCTCTCTGTAGCATTTTTTTCTGCACTCTAGGTTGAAGCTGTTGGGGAACGTAGTAATTTCAAAAAATTTCCTACGCACACGCAAGATCATGGTGATGCATAGCAACGAGAGGGGAGAGTGTTGTCTACGTACCCTCGTAGACCGTTCGTGGAAGCGTTATATCAACGCGGTTGATGTAGTCGTACGTCTTCACGTCCGACCGATCCAAGTACCAAAAGCACGGCACCTCCGAGTTCTGCACACGTTCGGCTCGGTGACGTCCTCGCCTTCTCGATCCAGCAAGAAGGGCGGAGTAGTAGATGAGTTCCGGCAGCACGACGGCGTGGTGACGGTGTTGGTGAAGAACAATCTCCACAGGGCTTCGCCTAAGCACTACGAAAACTATGACAGAGGATAAACTAGAGGGGACGGGGTTGCCGGCACACGGCTTGGTGTTTCTTGATGTGTCTTTGATGCTAGCCCTACCCCTCTATTTATATGTTGAGCCCTGGGGTCGAAACTTGGAGTAAAAGCCTCCTCAAAGTCGGTTTCACCCGAAAGGCAAGAGTCCTTCTAGGACTCCAGGGCTAGACGCCAAGGTTCCCGGCGTCTACCCCCTAGACGCCAGGGTTCCTGGCGTCTAGCCTCTGGTCTCCGCAAAACTTACTTTTGCACTTTCCAAAAGCCTCGTGGGCTTTCCCCTTTGGCCCAGATAAAGTGTTCTCGTGCCCAAACATTTTGAGAAACATCTGGAACCCCTTCCGGTGAATTCCGGAACCCTTCCGGAGATCAAACACTACTATCCACATATCAATCTTTACTTCCGGACCATTCCGGAGTTCCTCGTCATATCTGTGATCTCATCCAAAACTCCGAACAACATTCGGTCACCAACATACATAACTCATAGTACTATATCGTCAACGAACGTTAAGCGTGCGGACCCTACGGGTTCGAGAACTATGTAGACATGACCGAGACACCTCTCTTGTCAATAACCAATAGCGGGACCTGGATGCCCATATTGGCTCCTACATACTCTACGAAGATCTTTATCGGTCAGACCGCATAACAACATACATTGTTCCCTTTGTCATCGGTATGTTACTTGCCCGAGATTCGATCGTCGGTATCTCAATACCTAGTTCAATCTCGTTACCGACAAGTCTCTTTACTCGTTCCGTAATACATCATCCCGCAACTAACTCATTTAGTTGCAATGCTTGCAAGGCTTATAGTGATGTGCATTACCGAGTGGGCCCAGAGATACCTCTCCGACAATCGCAGTGACAAATCCTAATCTCGAAATACGCCAACCCAACAAGTACCTTTGGAGACACCTGTAGAGCACCTTTATAATCACCCAGTTACGTTGTGACGTTTGGTGGCACACAAAGTGTTCCTCCGGTAAACGGGAGTTGCATAATCTCATAGTCATAGGAACATGTATAAGTCATGAAGAAAGCAATAGCAACAAACTAAACGATCAAGTGCTAAGCTAACGGAATGGGTCAAGTCAATCACATCATTCTCCTAATGATGTGACCCCGTTAATCAAATGACAACTCATGTCTATGGTTAGGAAACATAACCATCTTTGATCAACGAGCTAGTCAAGTAGACGCATACTAGTGACACTCTGTTTGTCTATGTATTCACACATGTATTATGTTTCCGGTTAATACAATTCTAGCATGAATAATAAACATTTATCATGAAATAAGGAAATAAATAATAACTTTATTATTGCCTCTAGGGCATATTTCCTTCAGAAGCACCGTCGTCGCCATTGTTTTTGCCAGTTGCAGCTTCCTCGCAGCATGGTCACAACATTTTTTTGCTGACGGTTCCAGCAATCGGCGTCTGGCAGTCTCTCGCTGTTGAAACAAATTACGTTGCCGGTTCCAGCTTTTGTGCATACTGTTTGTAACATCGACGGTGACGGCATCACGACTTTCCACTACTGCTCTGGCCGGTTGCAACTTTCCTGGCGGTCGGTTCCAGCTTTTTATCACCACGGTTGCAGCACCCCTGGTGATCGGTTCCAGCATGCATCGCCACAGTCGCGTGGTAGCCGTCTCCAGCACCGGTGGCGGCCTGCAGAGCACGAGCGACGTCCTGGGCGATATTTTTTGCTACACCCGGAGGCCCTTTTTGTTGTGAGCAGTGATGGATTTTGCTACCATTGATGTACATGGCGGCAGCGAGGCTACGAGGGCGGCGCCGGCAAGGCTACGAGAGGCGACGACGACGAGGCTATGAGCGGCGGCGGCGAGGCTTTTGAGCGCCGCCCGGCGAGTGGTGGTAGCGGGGGCTCGAGCGAGAAGAGAGCACAGCTGTTGCATGGATCAGTGTCAAAATTTGCATCGACGTAACCCTTTACGACGAACCTTCTGTCACTTCCATAATCGAGAAACATATCCTTATTCCACTAAGGATAATTTTGACCAATGTCCAGTGATCTGCTCCTAGATCACTATTGTACTCCGTTGCCAAACTCAGGGCAGGGTATACAATAGGTCTGGTACACAGCATGGCATACTTTATAGAACCTATGGCTGAGGCATAGGGAATGACTTTCATTCTCTCTCTATCTTCTGCCGTGGTCGGGTTTTGAGTCGTACTCAACTTCACACCTTGTAACACAGGCAAGAACTCCTTCTTTGGCTGTTCCATTTTGAACTACTTCAAAATCTTGCCAAGGTATGTACTCATTGAAAAACTTATCAAGCATCTTGATCTATCTCTATAGATCTTGATGCTCAATATGTAAGCAGCTTCACCGAGGTCTTTCTTTGAAAAAAACTCCTTTCAAACATTCCTTTATACTTTGCAGAATAATTCTACATTATCTCCGATCAACAATATGTCTTTCACATATACTTAGAAATGTTGTAGTGCTCCCACTCACTTTTTTGTAAATACAGGCTTCACCGCAAGTCTGTATAAAACTATATGCTTTGATCAACTTATCAAAGCGTATATTCCAACTCCGAGATGCTTGCACCAGTCCATAGATGGATCGCTGGAGCTTGCATATTTTGTTAGTACCTTTAGGATTGACAAAACCTTCTGGTTGCATCATATACAACTCTTCTTTAGTAAATCCATTAAGGAATGCAGTTTTTGTTTATCCATTTGCCAGATTTCATAAAATGCGGCAATTGCTAACATGATTCGGACAGACTTAAGCATAGATACGAGTGAGAAACTCTCATCGTAGTCAACACCTTGAACTTGTCGAAAACCTTTTTGCGACAATTCTAGCTTTGTAGATAGTAACACTACTATCAGCGTCCGTCTTCCTCTTAAAGATCCATTTAATCTCAATGGCTCACCGATCATTGGGCAAGTCAATCAAAGTCCATACTTTGCTCTCATACATGGATCTCATCTCAGGTTTCATGGCCTCAAGCCATTTCGCGGAATCTGGGCTCATCATCGCTTCCTCATAGTTCGTAGGCTCGTCATGGTCAAGTAGCATGACCTCCAGAATAGGATTACCGTACCACTCTGGTGCGGATCTCACTCTGGTTTACCTACGAGGTTCGGTAGCAACTTGATCTGAAGTTACATGATCATCATCATTAGCTTCCTCACTAATTGGTGTAGTAGTCACAGGAACATATTTTGTGATGAACTACTTTCCAATAAGGGAGCAGGTACATTTACCTCATCAAGTTCTACTTTCCTCCCACTCACTTCTTTCGAGAAAAACTCCTTTTCTAGAAAGGATCCATTCAAAGCAACGAATATATTGCCTTCGGATCTGTGATAGAAGGTGTACCCAACATTTTCTTTTGGGTATCCTATGAAGACGCACTTCTCCGATTTGGGTTAGAGCTTATTAGGTTGAAACTTTTTCACACAAGCATTGCAACCTCAATCTTTAAGAAACGATAGCTTAGGTTTCTTGCCAAACCATAGTTCATATGGTGTCGTCTCAACGGATTTAGATGGTGCCATATTTAACGTGAATGCAGCTGTCTCTAATGCATAACCCCAAAACGATAGTGGTAGATCGGTAAGAGACATCATAGATCGCACCATATCTAATAAAGTACGGTCATGACGTTTGGACACACCATTACACTGTGGTGTTCCAGGTGGCGTGAGTAGTGAAACTATTTCACATTGTTTTTAACTGAATTCAAAACTCGTAACTCAAATATTTTACTTCTGCGATCATATCATAGAAACTTTTATTTTGTTACGATGATTCTCCACTTCACTCTGAAATTCTTTGAACTTTTGAAATGTTTCAGACTTGTGTTTCATCAAGTAGATATACTCATATCTGCTCAAATCATCTGTGAAGATCAGAAAATAATGATACCTGCCGCGAGCTTCAATATTCGTCGGACCACATACATCAGTATGCATGATTTCCAACAAATCTGTTGCTTGCTGCATTGTTCCGGAGAACGGAGTCTTAGTCATCTTGCCCATGAGGCATGGTTCGCAAGCATCAAGTGATTCATAATCAAGTGATTCCAAAAGTCCATCAGCATGGAGTTTCTTCATGCGCTTTACACCAATATGATCTAAACGGCAGTGCCACAAATAAGTTGCACTATCATTATTAACTTTGCATCTTTTGGTTTCAATATTATGAATATGTGTATCACTACGATCGAGATCCAACGAACCATTTGTTGGGGAACGTTGCAGAAAACAAAAATTTTCCTACGGTTTCACCAAGATCCATCTAGGAGTTCATCTAGCAACGAGTGACTAGATGCATCTACGTACCTTGTAGATCGCGAGCGGAAGCGTTCAAAGAACGGGGATGATGTAGTCGAACACGACGTGATCCAAATCACCGAAGATCTTAGCACCGAACGGACGGTGCCTCCGCGTTCAACACACGTACGGAACGGATGACGTCTCCTCCTTTCTTGATCCAGCAAGGGGGGAAGAGAGGTTGATGAAGATCCAGCAGCACGACGGCGTGGTGGTGGATGTAGGGCGTCACAGTAGCAGGGCTTCGCCTATACTACGAGAGAGAGACGTAACGGGGAGAGAGGAAGCACCAAAGGCTGAGGTATGAAGTCCTCCCTCTCCTCAACTATATATAGGAGGGCCAAGGGGGGGTGGTGCGCAGCCTAGGAGATCCAATCTCCTAGGTGCGGCTGCCAAGGGGAGGTTTCCCTCCCCCCCAAGGCACCTAGGGGTGCCTTCCACCACTTGGACTCTTCCTTGGTGGAAACCCTAGGCGCATGGGCCTATAGGGGGTGGCGCCCCAGCCCACTATGGGCTGGGTTCCCTCCTATTTCAGCCCATGGGGCCCTCCGGGATAGGTGGCCCCACCCGGTGGGCCCCCGGGACCCCTCCGGTGGTCCCGGTACAATACCGATAACCCCGAAACTTGTCCCGATGGCCGAAACAGCACTTCCTATATATAATTCTTTACCTCCGGACTATTCCGGAACTCCTCGTGATGTCCGGGATCTCATCCGGGACTCCGAAGAACATTCGGGTTACTGCATACACATATCTTCATAACCCTAGCGTCACCGAACCTTAAGTGTGTAGACCCTACGGGTTCGGGAGACAAGCAGACATGACCGAGACGACTCTCCGGTCAATAACCAACAGCGGGATCTGGATACCCATGATGGCTCCCACATGCTCCACGATGATCTCATCGGATGAACCACGATGTCGAGGATTAATCAACACCGTATACAATTCCCTTTGTCAATCGGTATGTTACTTGCCCGAGACTCGATCGTCGGTATCCCAATACCTTGTTCAATCTCGTTACCGGCAAGTCACTTTACTCGTACCGTAATGCATGATCCCGTGACCAACCACTTGGTCACCTTGAGCTCATAATGATGATGCATTACCGAGTGGGCCCAGTGATACCTCTCCGTTATCCAGAGTGACAAATCCCAGTCTCGATCCGTGTCAACCCAACAGACACTTTCGGAGATACCTGTAATGCACCTTTATAGTCACCCAGTTACGTTGTGACGTTTGATACACCCAAAGCACTCCTACGGTATCCGGGAGTTACACGATCTCATGGTCAAAGGAAAAGATACTTGACATTGGAAAAGCTCTAGCAAACGAACTACACGATCTTTGTGCTATGCTTAGGATTGGGTCTTGTCCATCACATCATTCTCCTAATGATGTGATCCCGTTATCAATGACATCCAATGTCCATAGCCAGGAAATCATGACTATCTGTTGATCAACGAGCTAGTCAACTAGAGGCTTACTAGGGACATATTATGGTCTATGTATTCACACGTGTATTACGATTTCCGGATAATACAGTTATAGCATGAATAAAGACAATTATCATGAACAAAGAAATATAATAATAATGCTTTTATTATTGCCTCTAGGGCATATTTCCAACAGTCTCCCACTTGCACTAGAGTCAATAATCTAGTTACATTGTGATGAATCGAACACCCATGGAATTCTGGTGTTGATCATGTTTTGCCCTAGGGAGAGGTTTAGTCAACGGATCTGCTATTTCAGGTCCGTATGTACTTTACAAATCTCTATGTCTCCATCTTGAACATTTTCACGAATGGAGTTGAAGCGACGCTTGATGTGCCTTGTCTTCTTGTGAAACCTGGGCTCCTTGGCAAGTGCAATAGCTCCAGTGTTGTCACAAAAGAGTTTGATTGGCCCCGACGCATTGGGTATGACTCCTAGGTCGGTGATGAACTCCTTCACCCATATAGCTTCATGTGCTGCCTCCGAGGCTGCGATGTACTCCGCTTCACATGTAGATCCCGCCACGACGCTCTGTTTGCAGCTGCACCAGCTCACTGCTCCACCATTCAACATATACACGTATCCGGTTTGTGACTTAGAGTCATCCAGATCTGTGTCGAAGCTAGCGTCGACGTAACCCTTTACGACGAGCTCTTCGTCACCTCCATAAACAAGAAACATGTCCTTTGTCCTTTTCAGGTACTTCAGGATATTCTTGACCGCTGTCCAGTGTTCCTTGCCGGGATTACTTTGGTACCTTCCTACCAAACTTACGGCAAGGTTTACATCAGGTCTGGTACACAGCATGGCATACATAATAGAACCTATGGCTGAGGCATAGGGGATGATACTCATCTCTTCTATCTCTTCTGCCGTGGTCGGGCATTGAGCTGAGCTCAATCTCACACCTTGCAAAACAGGCAAGAACCCTTTCTTGGACTGATCCATTTTGAACTTCTTCAAAATCTTATCAAGGTATGTGCTTTGTGAAAGACCTATGAGGCGTCGTGATCTATCCCTATAGATCTTGATGCCTAATATATAAGCAGCTTCTCCAAGGTCCTTCATTGAAAAACTCTTATTCAAGTAGGCCTTGATGCTGTCCAAGAGTTCTATATCATTTCCCATCAAAAGTATGTCATCTACATATAATATGAGAAATGCTACAGAGCTCCCACTCACTTTCTTGTAAACGCAGGCTTCTCCATAAGTCTGCGTAAACCCAAACGCTTTGATCATCTCATCAAAGTGAATGTTCCAACTCCGAGATGCTTGCACCAGCCCATAAATCGAGCGTTGGAGCTTGCACACCTTGTCAGCATTCTTAGGATCGACAAAACCTTCCGGCTGCATCATATACAACTCTTCCTTAAGGAAACCATTAAGGAATGCCGTTTTGACGTCCATTTGCCATATCTCATAATCGTAGAATGCGGCAATCGCTAACATGATTCGAACGGACTTTAGCTTTGCTACCGGTGAGAAAGTCTCATCGTAGTCAATTCCTTGAACTTGTCGATAACCCTTAGCGACAAGCCGAGCTTTATAGATGGTCACATTACCATCCGCGTATGTCTTCTTCTTGAAGATCCATTTATTTTCTATGGCTCGCCCTTCAACGGGCAAGTCAGTCAAAGTCCATACTTCGTTTTCATACATGGATCTTATCTCGGATTTCATGGCTTCTAGCCATTTGTCGGAATCCGGGCCTGCCATCGCTTCTTCATAGTTCGAAGGTTCACTGTTGTCTAACAACATGATTTCCAAGACAGGGTTGCCGTACCACTCTGGTGCGGAACGTGTCCTTGTGGACCTTCGAATTTCAGTAGGAGCTTGATCAGAAGTATCTTGATCATCATCAATAACTTCCTCTCTAGTTGGTGCAGGCGCCTCAGGAACATTTTCTTGAGTTGCGCCATTTTCCGGTTCAAGAGGTAATACTTCATCAAGTTCTACCTTCCTCCCACTTACTTCTTTCGAGAGAAACTCTTTCTCCAGAAAGGATCCATTCTTGGCAACAAAGATCTTGCCTTCGGATCTGAGGTAGAAGATATACCCAATGGTTTCTTTAGGGTATCCTATGAAGACGCATTTTTCCGATTTGGGTTCGAGCTTTTCAGGTTGAAGTTTCCTGACATAAGCATCGCATCCCCAAACTTTTAGAAACGACAGCTTAGGTTTCTTCCCAAACCATAATTCAAACGGTGTCGTCTCAACGGATTTCGACGGAGCCCTATTTAAAGTGAATGCGGCAGTCTCTAAAGCATAGCCCCAAAAAGATAGCGGTAAATCGGTAAGAGACATCATAGATCGCACCATATCTAATAGAGTGTGATTACGACGTTCGGACACACCATTACGCTGAGGTGTTCCAGGCGGCGTGAGTTGTGAAACTATTCCACATTTTCTTAAGTGTGTGCCAAATTCGTGACTCAAGTATTCTCCTCCACGATCTGATCGTAGAAACTTGATTTTCCTGTCACGTTGATTCTCAACTTCACTCTGAAATTCCTTGAACTTTTCAAAGGTTTCAGACTTGTGTTTCATTAAATAGACATACCCATATCTACTTAAGTCATCAGTGAGGGTGAGAACATAATGATAGCCACCGCGAGCCTCAACACTCATTGGACCGCACACATCAGTATGTATGATTTCCAATAAGTTGGTTGCTCGCTCCATTGTTCCTGAGAACGGAGTCTTGGTCATTTTACCCATGAGGCATGGTTCGCACGTGTCAAATGATTCATAATCAAGAGACTCTAAAAGTCCATCTGCATGGAGCTTCTTCATGCGTTTGACACCTATGTGACCAAGGCGGCAGTGCCACAAGTATGTGGGACTATCGTTATCAACTTTACATCTTTTGGTATTCACACTATGAATATGTGTAATATTACGTTCGAGATTCATTAAGAATAAACCATTGACCATCGGAGCATGACCATAAAATATATCTCTCATATAAATAGAACAACCATTATTCTCAGATTTAAATGAGTAGCCATCTCGTATTAAACGAGATCCCGATACAATGTTCATGCTCAAACTTGGCACGAAATAACAATTATTGAGGTTTATAACTAATCCCGTAGGTAAATGTAGAGGTAGCGTGCCGACGGCGATCACATCGACCTTGGAACCATTCCCGACGCGCATCGTCACCTCGTCCTTTGCCAGTCTCTGTTTATTCTGCAGCTCCTGCTGTGAGTTACAAATATGAGCAACGGCACCGGTATCAAATACCCAGGAGTTACTTCGAGTACTGGTAAGGTACACATCAATTACATGTATATCACATATACCTTTTGTTTTGCCGGCCTTCTTGTCCGCTAAGTATTTGGAGCAGTTCCGCTTCCAGTGACCCTTCCCTTTGCAATAAAAGCACTCCGTCTCAGGCTTGGGTCCATACTTTGACTTCTTCTTCCCAGCAGCTTGCTTGCCGGGCGCGGCAACTTCCTTGCCGTCCTTCTCAAAGTTCTTTTTACCCTTGCCCTTCTTGAACTTAGTGGTTTTATTGACCATCAACACTTGATGTTCCTTCTTGACTTCTACCTCTGCTGATTTCAGCATTGCAAATACTTCAGGAATGGTCTTTTCCATCCCCTGCATATTGAAGTTCATCACAAAGTTCTTGTAGCTTGGTGGAAGCGACTGGAGGATTCTGTCAATGACCGCATCATCCGGGAGATTAACTCCCAGCTGAGTCAAGCGGTTATGTAACCCAGACATAGTGAGTATGTGCTCACTGACAGAACTATTTTCCTCCATCTTACAGCTGAAGAACTTATCGGAGACTTCATATCTCTCGATCCGGGCATGAGCTTGAAAAACCATTTTTAGCTCTTCGAACATCTCATATGCTCCATGTCTCTCAAAACGCTTTTGGAGCCCCGGCTCTAAGCTGTAAAGCATGCCGCACTGAACGAGGGAGTAGTCATCGGCACGTGTCTGCCAAGCGTTCATAACGTCTTGGTTCTGTGGGACGGGTGGATCACCTAGCGGTGCTTGTAGGACATAATCTTTCTTGGCAGCTATGAGGATGATCCTCAGGTTCCGGACCCAGTCCGTATAGTTGCTGCCATCGTCTTTCAGCTTGGTTTTCTCTAGGAACGCGTTGAAATTGAATACAACGTTGGCCATTTGATCTACAAGACATATTGTAAAGATTTTAGACTAAGTTCATGATAATTAAGTTCATCTAATCAAATTATTAATGAACTCCCACTTAGATAGACATCCCTCTTCTAGTCATCTAAGTATAACATGATCCGAGTTGGCTAGGCCGTGTCCGATCATCACGTGACACGGACTAGTCAACGTCGGTGAACATCTTCATGTTGATCGTATCTTCTATACGACTCATGCTCGACCTTTCGGTCTTCTGTGTTCCGAGGCCATGTCTATGCACATGCTAGGCTCGTCAAGTCAACCTAAGTGTATTGCATGTGTAAATCTGTCTTACACCCGTTGTATGTGAACGTAAGGATCTATCACACCCGATCATCACGTGGTGCTTCGAAACGACGAACTGTAGCAACGGTGCACAGTTAGGGGGAACACTTTCTTGAAATTATTATGAGGGATCATCTTATTTACTACTGTCGTTCTAAGCAAACAAGATGCAAAACATGATAAACATCACATGCAATCAAATAATAATAGTGACATGATATGGCCAATATCACATAGCTCCTTTGATCTCCATCTTGGGGCTCCATGATCATCCTGTCACCGTCATACTCATGTAAGTTGTGATTCCTATTACAATAGCATGAACATCTCATACATCACATATAGATCATTCATCATTCATCACAACTTTGGCCATATCACATCACATAGCATACCCTGCAAAAACAAGTTAGACGTTCTCTAATTGTTGTTTGCATGTTTTACGTGGCTGCTATGGGTTTCTAGCAAGAACGTTTCTTACCTACGCAAAGACCACAACGTGATATGCCAATTGCTATTTACCCTTCATAAGGACCCTTTTCATCGAATCCGATCCGACTAAAGTAGGAGAGACAGACACCCGCTAGCCACCTTATGCAACTAGTGCATGTCAGTCGGTGGAACCTGTCTCACGTAAGAGTACGTGTAAGGTCGGTCTAGGCCGCTTCATCCCACGATGCCGCCGAATCAAGATAAGACTAGTAACGGCAAGCATATTGAACAAAATCAACGCCCACAACTACTTTGTGTTCTACTCGTGCAAGAGAACTACGCATAGACCTAGCTCATGATGCCACTGTTGGGGAACGTTGCAGAAAACAAAAATTTTCCTACGGTTTCACCAAGATCCATCTAGGAGTTCATCTAGCAACGAGTGATTAGATGCATCTACATACCTTGTAGATCGCGAGCGGAAGCGTTCAAAGAACGGGGATGATGTAGTCGAACACGACGTGATCCAAATCACCGAAGATCTTAGCACCGAACGGACGGTGCCTCCGCGTTCAACACACATACGGAACGGATGACGTCTCCTCCTTTCTTGATCCAGCAAGGGGGGAAGAGAGGTTGATGAAGATCCAGCAGCACGACGGCGTGGTGGTGGATGCAGGGCGTCACAGTAGCAGGGCTTCGCCTATACTACGAGAGAGAGACGTAACGGGGAGAGAGGAAGCACCAAAGGCTGAGGTATGAAGTCCTCCCTCTCCTCAACTATATATAGGAGGGCCAAGGGGGGGTGGTGCGCAGCCTAGGAGATCCAATCTCCTAGATGCGGCTGCCAAGGGGAGGTTTCCCTCCCCCCAAGGCACCTAGGGGTGCCTTCCACCACTTGGACTCTTCCTTGGTGGAAACCCTAGGCGCATGGGCCTATAGGGGGTGGCGCCCCAGCCCACTATGGGCTGGGTTCCCTCCTATTTCAGCCCATGGGGCCCTCCGGGATAGGTGGCCCCACCCGGTGGGCCCCCGGGACCCCTCCGGTGGTCCCGGTACAATACCGATAACCCCGAAACTTGTCCCGATGGCCGAAACAGCACTTCCTATATATAATTCTTTACCTCCGGACTATTCCGGAACTCCTCGTGACGTCCGGGATCTCATCCGTGACTCCGAACAACATTCGGGTTACTGCATACACATATCTTCATAACCCTAGCGTCACTGAACCTTAAGTGTGTAGACCCTACGGGTTCGGGAGACAAGCAGACATGACCGAGACGACTCTCCGGTCAATAACCAACAGCGGGATCTGGATACCCATGATGGCTCCCACATGCTCCACGATGATCTCATCGGATGAACCACGATGTCGAGGATTAATCAACCCCGTATACAATTCCCTTTGTCAATCGGTATGTTACTTGCCCGAGACTCGATCGTCGGTATCCCAATACCTTGTTCAATCTCGTTACCGGCAAGTCACTTTACTCGTACCGTAATGCATGATCCCGTGACCAACCACTTGGTCACCTTGAGCTCATAATGATGATGCATTACCGAGTGGGCCCAGTGATACCTCTCCGTTATCCAGAGTGACAAATCCCAGTCTCGATCCGTGTCAACCCAATAGACACTTTCGGAGATACCTGTAATGCACCTTTATAGTCACCCAGTTACGTTGTGACGTTTGATACACCCAAAGCACTCCTACGGTATCCGGGAGTTACACGATCTCATGGTCAAAGGAAAAGATACTTGACATTGGAAAAGCTCTAGCAAACGAACTACACGATCTTTGTGCTATGCTTAGGATTGGGTCTTGTCCATCACATCATTCTCCTAATGATGTGATCCCGTTATCAATGACATCCAATGTCCATAGCCAGGAAATCATGACTATCTGTTGATCAACGAGCTAGTCAACTAGAGGCTTACTAGGGACATATTATGGTCTATGTATTCACACGTGTATTACGATTTCCGGATAATACAGTTATATCATGAATAAAGACAATTATCATGAACAAATAAATATAATAATAATGCTTTTATTATTGCCTCTAGGGCATATTTCCAACACCATTTTCATTGGGTGTGTAACCATATAAGGTTTTATTCATGTAAACAGAACAACAATTTATTCTCTTACTTAAATGAATAACCGTATTGCAATAAACATGATCAAATCATATTCATGCTCAACGCAAACACCAAATAACACTTATTTAGGTTCAACACTAATCCCGAAAGTATAGGGAGTGTGCGATGATGATCATATCAATCTTGGAACCACTTCCAGCACACATCGTCACTTCACTCTTAACTAGTCTCTGTTCATTCTGCAACTCCTGTTTCGAGTTACTACTCTTAGCAACTGAACTAGTATCAAATACCGAGGGGTCGCTACGAACACTAGTAAAATACACATCAATAATCTGTATATCAAATATACCTTTGTTCACTTTGCCATCCTTCTTATCCGCCAAATACTTGGGGCAGTTCCGCTTCTAGTGACCAGTCCCTTTGTAGTAGAAGCACTCAGGCTTAGGTCCATACTTGGGCTTCTTCACTTGAGCACAACTTGCTTGCTGTTCTTCTTGAAGTTCCCTTTCTCCCCTTTGCCCTTTTTGAAACTAGTGGTCTTTGTCAACCATCAACACTTGATACTTTTCTTGATTTCTACCTTCGTCGATTTCAGCATCACGAAGAGCTTGGGAATTACTTTTGTCATCCCTTGCATATTATAGTTCATCAATAAGTTCTAGTAACTCGGTGATAGTGACTAGAGAACTTTGTCAATTACTCTCTTATCTGGAAGATTAACTCCCACTTGATTCAAGCAGTTGTAGTACTCAGACAATCTGAGCACATGCTCACTGGTTGAGCTATTCTCCTCCATCTTGTAGGCAAAGTACTGTCAGAGGTCTCATACCTCTCGACACGGGCATGAGTATGAAATACCAATTTCAACTCTTGGTACATCTTATATGCTCCATGGCATTCAAAACGTCTTTGAAGCCCCGATTCTAAGCCGTTAAGCATGGTGCACTAAACTATCAAGTAGTCATCAAATTGAGTTAGCCAAACATTCATAACGTCTACATCTGCTCCTGCAATAGGTCAGTCACCTAGCGGTGCATCAAGGACATAATTCTTCTATGCAGCAATGAGGATAAACTTCAGATCACGGATCCAGTCCGCATCATTGCTACTATCATCTTTCAACTTAGTTTTCTCTAGGAACACATATAAAACATAGGGAAGCAATAACGCGAGCTATTGATCTACAACATAGATATGCAAATACTATCAGGACTAAGTTCATGATAAATTAAAGTTCAATTAATCATATTACTTAAGAACTCCCACTTAGAAAGACATCCCTCTAATCTTCTAAGTGATCACGTGATCCAAATAAACTAAACCATAACCGATCATCACGTGAAATGGAGTAGTTTTCAATGGTGAACATCACTATGTTGATCATATCTACTATATGATTCACGCTCGACCTTTCGGTCTCAGTGTTCCGAGGCCATATCTGCATATGCTAGGCTCGTCAAGTTTAACCTGAGTATTCTGCGTGTGCAAAACTGGCTTGCACCCGTTGTAGATGGACGTAGAGCTTATCACACCCGATCATCACGTGGTGTCTGGACACGACGAACTTTGGCAATGGTGCATACTCAGGGAGAACACTTTTATCTTGAAATTTAGTGAGAGATCATCTTATAATGCTACCGTCAATCAAAGCAAGATAAGATGCATAAAAGATAAACATCACATGCAATCAATATAAGTGATATGATATGGCCATCATCATCTTGTGCTTGTGATCTCCATCTCCGAAGCACCGTCATGATCACCATCTTCACCGGCGCGACACATTGATCTCCATCGTAGCATCATTGTTGTCTCGTCAATCTTATACTTCCACGACTATCGCTATCGCTTAGTGATAATTACAGCGCAATTGCATTGCATACAATAAAGCGACAACCATATGGCTCCTGCCAGTTGCCGATAACTCGGTTACAAAACATGATCATCTCATACAATAAAATTTAGCATCATGTCTTGACCATATCACATCACAACATGCCCTGCAAAAACAAGTTAGACGTCCTCTACTGTGTTGTTGCAAGTTTTACGTGGCTGCTATGGGCTTTACCAAGAACCATTCTTACCTACGCATCAAAACCACAACGATAGTTTGTCAAGTTGGTGCTATTTTAACCTTCGCAAGGACCGGGCGTAGCCACACTCGGTTCAACTCAAGTTTGAGAAACTGACACCCGCCAGCCACCTGTGTGCAAAGCACGTCGGTAGAACTAGTCTCGCGTAAGCGTACGCGTAATGTCGGTCCGGCCCGCTTCATCCAACAATACCGTCGAACCAAAGTATGACATGCTGGTAAGCAGTATGACTTATATCGCCCACAACTCACTTGTGTTCTACTCGTGCATATGACATCTACGCATAAAACCTGGCTCGGATGCCACTGTTGGGGAACGTAGTAATTTCAAAAAAATTCCTACGCACACGCAAGATCATGGTTATGCATAGCAACGAGAGGGGAGAGTGTTGTCTACGTACCCTCGTAGACCGTTCGCGGAAGCGTTATATCAATGCGGTTGATGTAGTCGTACGTCTTCACGTCCGACCGATCCAAGTACCGAAAGCACGACACCTCCGAGTTCTGCACACGTTCGGCTCGGTGACGTCCTCGCCTTCTCGATCCAACAAGAAGGGCGAAGTAGTAGATGAGTTCCGGCAGCACGACGGCGTGGTGACGGTGTTGGTGAAGAACAATCTCTGCAGGGCTTCGCCTAAGCACTACGAAAACTATGACGGAGGATAAACTAGAGGGGACGGGGTCGCCGGCACACGGCTTGGTGTTTCTTGATGTGTCTTTGGTGCTAGCCCTACCCCTCTATTTATATGTTGAGCCCTGCGGTCGAAACTTGGAGTAAAAGCCTCCTCAAAGTCGGTTTCACCCGAAAGGAAAGAGTCCTTCTCGGACTCCAGGGCTAGACGACAGGGTTCCCGGCGTCTACCCCCTAGACGCCAGGGTTCCTGGCGTCTAGCCTCTGGTCTCCGCAAAACTTACTTTTGCACTTTCCAAAAGCCTCGTGGGCTTTCCCCTTTGGCCCAGATAAAGTGTTCTCGTGCCCAAACATTTCGGAAAACATCCGGAACCCCTTCCGGTGAATTCCGGAACCCTTCCGAAGATCAAACACTACTATCCACATATCAATCTTTACTTCCGGACCATTCCGGAGTTCCTCGTCATATCTGTGATCTCATCCAAAACTCCGAACAACATTCGGTCACCAACATACATAACTCATAGTACTATATCGTCAATGAACGTTAAGCGTGCGGACCCTACGGGTTCGAGAACTATGTAGACATGACCGAGACACCTCTCTTGTCAATAACCAATAGCGGGACCTGGATGCCCATATTGGCTCCTACATACTCTACGAAGATCTTTATCGGTCAGACTGCATAACAACATACGTTGTTCCCTTTGTCAACGGTATGTTACTTGCCCGAGATTCGATCGTCGGTATCTCAATACCTAGTTCAATCTCGTTACCGGCAAGTCTCTTTACTCGTTCCGTAATACATCATCCCGCAACTAACTCATTAGTTGCAATGCTTGCAAGGCTTATAGTGATGTGCATTACCGAGTGGGCCCAGAGATACCTCTCCGACAATCGCAGTGACAAATCCTAATCTCGAAATACGCCAACCCAACAAGTACCTTTGGAGACACCTGTAGAGCACCTTTATAATCACCCAGTTACGTTGTGACGTTTGGTGGCACACAAAGTGTTCCTCCGGTAAACGGGAGTTGCATAATCTCATAGTCATAGGAACATGTATAAGTCATGAAGAAAGCAATAGCAACAAACTAAACGATCAAGTGCTAAGCTAACGGAATGGGTCAAGTCAATCACATCATTCTCCTAATGATGTGACCCCGTTAATCAAATGACAACTCATGTCTATGGTTAGGAAACATAACCATCTTTGATCAACGAGCTAGTCAAGTAGACGCATACTAGTGACACTCTGTTTGTCTATGTATTCACACATGTATTATGTTTCCGGTTAATACAATTCTAGCATGAATAATAAACATTTATCATGAAATAAGGAAATAAATAATAACTTTATTATTGCCTCCAGGGCATATTTCCTTCAGAAGCACCGTCGTCGCCATTGTTTTTGCCAGTTGCAGCTTCCTCGCAGCATGGTCACAACATTTTTTTGCTGACGGTTCCAGCAATCGGCGTCTGGCAGTCTCTCGCTGTTGAAACAAATTACGTTGCCGGTTCCAGCTTTTGTGCATACTATTTGTAACATCGACGGTGACGGCATCACGACTTTCCACTACTGCTCTGGCCGGTTGCAACTTTCCTGGCGGTCGGTTCTAGCTTTTTATCACCACGGTTGCAGCACCCCTGGTGATCGGTTCCAGCATGCATCGCCACAGTCGCGTGGTAACCGTCTCCAGCACCGGCGGCGGCCTGCAGAGCACGAGCGACGTCCTGGGGCAATATTTTTTGCTACACCCGGAGGCCCTTTTTGTTGTGAGCAGTGACGGATTTTGCTACCACTGATGTACATGGCGGCAGCGAGGCTACGAGCGGCGGCGCCGGCAAGGCTACGAGAGGCGGCGACGACGAGGCTATGAGCGGCGGCGGCGAGGCTTTTGAGCGCCGCCCGACGAGTGGTGGTAGCGGGGGCTCGAGCGAGAAGAGAGCGCAGCTGTTGCATGGATGGAGCCAGGGACGAGGGCGGCGACCGGCGACGAGGACGGCCGGCGAGGGCGCCGATCGGCGACGGGGGCGCCGCGGGGGTGCTTCAACCTTGGTCGGGGGGCGATGGCAGGGCGTCGGACGTCGCTGTGGGCCGTTGCAATTTTGATAGAAGGGGAACAACCAGGAGGAGGACGAAGCAAGGGGGTCAAATCTGACGGCTCTTAATCGTGGTATCGGGCGGCTGGGGCTTGACCGGCCGAATGGTTCGGCCGGTGCGCCGGCGCCTATAAGCGCCCTAATGATAATGGTCATTTTTTTTATGTGTGTGTGTTGGGGGGGGGGGGGGGTATTATAGGATCTGGCTTTAGGCATGATTAAATCTTAAGAAAATATTAAACATGTTTAAAAATTATTTAAAGAATTGCGGACACACATTCGGCCTACACTTCTGGAAACAAAAAAGACAAAATATTCACCCAAACCCGACACTATTCACAGTTGAATTTGTCATGTTTGTATCTCTAATTGTAGATTGAGTTTTGAGCTGTTTTTTTGAAGTTGTAGACATAAGCATAGGTATATGTTGCCAAATAATTGAAGAATTTTTTGGACTGTCTATTTTTCTTTTGAATTGATCATACGATCTTTATTCTACTCCCCAGTTTTATGGCGTCATGCGATGCCGTGCTCTGTGACGAAATCATAGAAACCTCACCAGATTTTCCACTGTTTCTTTACTCGACTCGATGAGGCCTTGAAACGCAGCCGGCAGTCGCACCGGCCGCCCGGCCCTGCCTTTCGTTTTCAGGAGGAAGCTGGCACTTGCAGCGAGTCACTCGCTCCCCTAGTCCCATTCACTGACCGTCGGGCCCAGGGTTCGGCCAGGCCCACGAGTCAGTCAGGTTGTGCACAGTGCACAAGTGCAGCGGTGTCGTAGATGTCGACATCGGCCAGTGCCATGGCGACCGTGCGACGTCGCCGCCGACGCGAAACGGGAGGCGCTTTGCTTCCCATGGCAGTAGTATAAACAGCCGTCGCCAGTCGCATTCCATCCGCAGACGAGGGAACAATCCACACATCTTCCAGTGCTGTGCTGTGCCGTCGAACCCGCCGCCGGCGCCCGCGACGATGCGTGACCAGGAGGCGCCCACCCAACTCCCCCGCTCCCCCGCCACCGCCGGGACTCACCATCCCCCGGCAACGCAGCCGCCGCCAGCCGCCGCGGCCAGCAACGGCGGCGGGAGATCGCGCCTCCTCCACCTCGCATTCCTTTGCCTCGCCGCGTCGACGGCGGCGGCCTGGTTCGTGGAGCCCTTCGTGGCAGCCGCGGAGTCCCGCCTGCCCGCGTCCGCCGTCGCCGCCACGGTCCTGCTCCTCGCCGCGTGCTTCCACCTCACGGTCCACGTCGTCCACTCCTTCGCCGCGCCCTGCCCCCCGCGCCCCGCCGCCACCGCCGCGGTCAAGGCCGCCGCGACGATCGCCGTCACCGTTGGGGTAGGGGTCGCTTCGTGCCTTCACGGTGCCTGTGGAGCTCCGCACGAGTACAGAACAGCTTATAACTGAACGAGGCTTGGATTCGGGTATGTTGTTTCTGTGGTGTAGGTGCTGCTTTTGATTATACTGTTACTGCTGTAATTATTGTGAATGAAATATACCCAGGAATTGGTAACAGAAGGTTCTCCATTGAAATGTCATAAGATATCGATTGTTTGCTTGCTTGCCGGTGGTGTCTGACCTGTTTATTGTCAGTAGGATCGTTTCTAACAAGTCACACACTGTATTCAAGAGAAGGGGAAAAACATGTTCGACCTCCAAATATATCCAAGTATATGCAATCGAAATTTGGGTGTTGTTAGCGACACCTTTGTGATGTCCATTTCAATTTGGCACAATCATGGACCGACGACCGTAAGAAATTAGCCTTTACAGCTTACATGGTTTACATAAAAGAATTTAGAGCTAGCAGAACAAGAGAAAAAACTTTATTCAGAAAACGAAAATTAGACTAATGGCAATCAAAGAATTGTGAGCGAACCTGATTTCCCGCATATTTTTTCAGTATATTTTGTTTCAGATATTAAATATTGAATAATTTTGTGGCCGAATTCAGTATCGTTCTGCCGACTTGTATGATTCTCACATGTTTTATTGAAAATATTTTTTGTTATTCCTTGGGAAACCTTAATTTCCAATAGCTCAGTGACAGGATAGTTCTTAGTTAATAGGGAGATGGCGCAAATTACTGTGAAGATAAATGTTTCGATTTTCATAGCATCTAGTATAAGAAGGATGCATGTGATATCTTATAACCGTTTGTTTTTTCCTATTACCTAAGGGAAACTTCAAGGTCCACACAATAATTATTCTGCTCCTTGCACAGTGTAGCCTAGACAAGCTCTTAACTCCAAGAACAGTAATGCTGTTTCAGAATGATGATGCATAGATCACTCTAGCATTTAAGGTACCAACTTTATAATGTTCCTCACTAAAAGTTAAGCTATAAAATAAGTTGCTAAAATGTTTCCAAGTGCACTAAGCTGTGCCATGTTCTGTATCAATAAATATATAACCAGTACAATAGCCATCGTAACTAAAAGTGCTTCTGCTGTAGATGATGTCTCTAATAGCGCAATAGTTATAGGTCATTCCGGTATGAAAGTGCAACAGAAGTTAGTGGCTAGTACAACAGAAGTTCCACGTACAGACAGTTTGTATCCTGTACGAACTGGGATGCTCTACGTGTGATCTCACTCCTTCAACATGTTAGTTTAAATTAAATAAATATGTACAATTGCTTTGTGCTTTCACTCTTTGTCACATTGACAGTGTTATCAGAAGTTCGACTTCTATATGTACAACAATGAAGCACCCGACTTAGATACATATCGCATATTATTTTATAAAGCTGCTGGAGTTAATACTTAAAGTTTGAACCTTCCATTCTGTAGCAACAATTTTCTTGATTGAGCTATATTATCAGAGAAGAAACATCTTATCTGTTCTTTCTGAACCACGAAGAACTCTAAGTTTGATGCATCAGGACATCACGGCGGCAAATGTAGTGCATTCCTACTTATGGTCATGTTTTAATGAATGAGCCAATTGTATACTTGGAATGCATTTCTGACCCTCTGTTTCATGGCTCAATCCTGGCACCTGAGACTGACTAGCCTCATCAATTGCACTTTTAAGGAAAATTGCTCATGGCATTCTGATGACACCTTGCATTTACATCCTACAGAATCATCCTTGTGCAATCAATCCTACAGTTAGATTCCTATTGGTTTGCATATCTGTCAGATTTTTACTTGATTGGGTATCTGATGGCATCATTGTCTGGTGATAATGGTGTACACTTAGGTTTTCACTTCATTCTGTTATGTGTCATTTTCTATATGTTATTCTGAAGACGAAAACAATGCCAAATCACATGGAGCTTGGCATGACAAGTACATCAGAGATTGTGCACGACTCTTGTATTTTTTTTTTCATCCCCTGTTTTCTCTGGACGTTCCTGATTAGAGCAGAAACATGATATTCTACAAATGATTCTGTTGTATGAGTGCTATATAGGCGATGTAATAACGAACATTTGGAGTACTCCTTGCCTTGGTTTTGGTTTCCAGATGCACCGATGATGGTTCTCCCAAAAGTCTCCTCATAATTTATTTGCAGTTCTTTTTTCAACTCAAGGCTTCTCAATTATAGTTTTTGAGTATATGATTCATTAAGATTGATGTCCTATCAGATATTGATAATTTATGATATCTTATACACAGATGCATAACAGACCTTCAGTTCTGGTGGTTGCATTCCTATTGGGCTATCTCTCATCTCAGCTGGACGGGTGAGATTTAATTTAAAGAAACATGCATTTCAGTTAATCTATTGTCATGTAGCTAGCTTGTCAAACGTTCTTCTGTACAGTTTCACAGTTGGAGCTTATTATTGCAAAGCTGATGTTGACTTGACCTTAATCCTTTCGCGTCAACCTTCAATATGTCAGGTGACATGTACTTGCCCATCCCTCACCATTTATATTTACTGATAAACATGTGCTCGGTCCAGCTTGCAAGTATTAACTGACACCATCAACATTAACTTGTCACAGTGTTAGTTTCATGTTGCATTATTTTCTCTATTTTCTTAAAGAATCACAGAAGCCTTGCATGCAATTTTTTCAAGTACACATTTCACTTTCTTAAAGAATCACAAAAGCCCAGCATGTCAATTTTTTCAAGCACTCATTTCATTTGCGAACAATGGATGATATTGGACCAAAATTTATGCAAATGAAAGAAGCATTGGGCATCCCTTTGAACTAGACCATTGATTTGTAAACAACATCTTGATCGCTCCTCTGGCATTTTGGTTTTCGGCCCGGTTTCCCTCATGAACGGGGTCAATTTGTTTAGGTTTTTGATCTGGTTTTCCTTATAAACTGGATCAGTTCTCAGGCATTTTGGCCACTTTGAGTAATATATTCAGGTGGGGGAACTCCCCACCATGATTCTCAAAGAAAAAAAAAACATCTTGAACAACAATCCTTGCGAAAATCAAAACCGGACTTTTGTCACACTGTTTTGCATCCCTATATTTATCTAACACCCATTGTCACTATCAAGAAGAAAGGTGGGCGTAAGTCCCCTGAGACCTTTCCAAAAACTATAAAGAAGAAAAGAAACACAATCCACAAATCCAAAACAAACAAACCGATGTGACATTGTATCACATCTCTATGGTATGTACATACCATTCTGTCCTACTCACTTCCCTACCTTAGTCCTATGCCCCCCTCTCCCGATTGTAGCTCGACGACCTTTGTTGCCGTCGCTGCGCACCGGTGAATCCGGTAATGAGCCCATCGCCGCGGCGGAGCACAATGCCGGCATGGATTGCTGAGTCGGGGTACTTCTGCCGGTGCCTGTCTTGATGGTTCTGGCGTGGGTGCTGGTGCTTCTCCTCGACCTCCACCTTCATGTCCACTACCTTGTCCTCCTCCACAATGACTGTGAACACAAATGGGCCCACAGGGAAGAAGTCATCCATGCCGAGGACGGGCTCGAGGGCCTTGACCACCTCCCTCATGGTGGGCCTAGACTTTGGGTTCTGGCTGAGACACTTGTATGCCACCAGTGCTGCCACCTCGGCGCCTTTGCATGAGTATTGGCACTCGAGAGCTGGGTCCATGACTTTGTACAACCTGTCAGAGTGCTTGAGGTATGGTCTAGCCCAGTCGACCAGGTTCTGTTCCCTGAGTCGCCGTGCACGGTCCACTGATCGCAGCCCAGAGAGGAGCTCCAGGAGCACCACACCAAAGCTATATACATCGCTCTTGGCGGTCAAGTGGCCTGTCATGATGTACTCTGGCGCTGCATAACCATGCGTCCCCATGACACGTGTTGTCACGTGTGTCGCGTCGCCCTGAGGCCCATCCTTGGCCAGCCCGAAGTCGGACAACTTGGTGTTGTAATCCTGAAATCAAGCATTGAAATTTTGTTAGGGAAATAGCACGAAGTGAAATACAATGCGTTACAAGCTGAACAATTTTCTCAAAGTAGATGCAAGGTAAATATATGTGTACAATTGTACTACTGTTCGTGAATTACTAATCTGTAGGTGTTTCTGTGAACTTGACATTGAATGCTAAATGTATCTCAATTAATTGGATTCCTCAGATTTGGCATTCATCCAAGAATCTTCAGAGTTTCAGTCAGGTCAGAGCTGCCCATAGCACACTGGGCCAGCTAATAAGTTCAGAAACATGGCATCTTGGATGGTTCAACTGGTCAAAAGCTAAAGGTTGGAAATTAAGATTTGAGATCAAATTATTTGTCGTTTTTTAGACACTTTTGTAGTAATTCCAGCGTAAGAGGTGCGAAGTTGTGTTCGACCCCATTTGCTGGTAACCACTACTACAGTTCCCAAATGACAATCATTTTCAAAACTGCTTCTTTTCTTTACAGAAAGTCTGAAGTTACGGGAGGCTTACCAAGTCGAGCAAGATGTTGGAGGCCTTGAAGTCGCGGTAGATCACCGGCGGGTCGGCATCATGGAGAAAGGCAAGGCCCTTGGCCGCGCCGACAGCGATCTTCATCCTTGTCATCCACGGGAGAGAGCCATTGGTACCTGAAGATGGTAGGATGTTTCAGATCAGTTTCCTCCTCCACGTTGACCAAGAGTTGTAGTAACTTGCAAGCACCAGGAAGTTGGTAGGATAAATATTTTTTTAATCCAAAATATCCAGTATCCCTTTTTAGTAAATATCCAATGTCCACATTCATCTGATTTTAAAAAGAGAAAATGTGTGTTGTTCTTTTGGAAGGCAGAGAGCAGCTCAGCTATCCTCTTGACTTAGAGAAAAGAAACTTCAGGGGACAAGAACAGCTCATCGCTGATGGAACAGATGGCACTCGTACGTGCCTAGATTTCCAAATTAAAACATTTCTTTATCTTGCTGGTCTCGACAACAACCAAACAAACTAATCCTCAGAATGATTAATTGACAGCAGAAAGCAGTGAAGAAGTAACTCACTTTTGAAGAGGTGCGTCTCCAGGCTCCCGGCGTTCATGAACTCGTAGACCAGCATCCGGTGCTCGTCCTCGTAGCAGTACCCGATCAATTTCACCAGGTTGTTGTGCCTCAGTTGCCCAAGGAAGAAAACCTCAGCCTACAAGAGCAACCCATATAAGCCATCCATTCATGAACCAGACCTCGAAATTGATCTGCTGGCGCGTGCATTGCACTCTGTTCAGCACTCACCAGCCACTCCTTGTGGCCCTGCGTGCCGCAGTCCAGGTCGAGGTACTTGACGGCGACGGGCTGCGCGGCCAGCCCGGGACGGAGCTTGTCGTCGACGGCGCCCTTGTAGACCGGGCCGAAGCCGCCGCAGCCGAGGTAGTTGGCCCGCGAGAAGCTCCCGGTCGCCGCGCGGAGCTCGGCGTAGGTGAAGGCGTGCAGGTTGGAGCCGGACAGCGTGATGGACAGGTCCTCCGGGGACAGCGTCCCCGACGAGCTGAGGCTCTTGAAGGACATCCTCGACGACGACCTCGCGCAGCCTTTCCCCCGCCGCCCGATCCGCCGCCTGCAGTCGTCGTCGTCGTCCGCCACTCGGCCCCCGCCGACGCAGCACGAGAACGGGTTCCAAGATTTGGCGGCCATGGCAAAGAACCGAGAATCTCCGCGTATATCAATATCGTAGGAGGATCAAGAATGTTTCCCGCCACCCGGGGGCTGTGAGTGCAGGGGAGGTCGGGCGAGGGAGGGAGAAGGTCAGGTGAGCAGGACTGGAGAGAAGGAGAAGGCGGGGATCGGCTTGGGTGGAGGATGGAGTGGCTGGCCGGGCCTTTATATAAGTGTGGAGTGCGGGCCTCGCCCCTGCCGTAGGACTCTGATCGGAGGAAACAGGGGAAGGGAATATGGTGGTGGTTGGTGGCGCGAACGGCTCGCCCCTCCCTCCAACGGACCAGAGTTTCTACCGGCGAGACGACGTAGGTTTTCATTCATGGAGTTGACTCAAACCTTGTTTGTGGGAACGAACATGGGTGGATCAAAGTGACGGGCATGTCACACCGCGGTTTCATATACCAAATCGAACCGCGGGTTCGCGTTTGTATGGTGAAAAGTTGTTCGGGGGTGGACCATCGGACGTAGGCTAGGATGATTAAATTGACTATTCAACCTACTACTAACAGAGTACGTGGTTTTGCGCTACTGTCGCCGTGGGTTTATGCTACAGCTACAGGTGCCTTTAGCCCTTTTTTAAGCCCTGGCCGTGTAACAGTTGCTTCAATTTGCAGGAACGACCGGTCGAACCGTACCTGAAATAAAATTGACAGAAAGCGCAGGGCCTTTTATTTAGCTAAACTATTCACCTTGGGACATTCTAATTTGGACTTTGTGCAGGCCGTTCCGGTGAAAAGTAGAGTGAATTGCTCGAGGGACCGGAAGTTTCAAGATCAACAAACAAAGAAGAAGAGAACGGCCTGGTAAGCTGAATATCTTTTCTTATGAACACCTGAGTTGTTACTACCTGTATCTTTAAGAAATAGGCGAAATGCAAGGTTGCGCACCCGTTTTACCGGTCAAAATTATACGTTACTCCGTTTTACCGAGTAAACATGATAGAAGTTCCAACAGTAGTCCAAAGCAAAAAAAGAATTTCGCTTACTTTTTTTTGCAGTCAATTTCGCTTACTTTAGTAGGTAGTACAGATTAATACAGTTCAGATTAGTCCTGGGCTCCTGGCTAGAGAGAAAAACACGTTGGCTTATTTTGTCGGGAGCCGATATAATTGTGTAGACTGGCATAAAATATGAATATCGTAAATTTTACACACATGAACCACATGTAGTCATTTTGGGAATAGACACATCACACATGTAAACCATAATCATCTTAAGCATTGTACAATTCGGCTAGAGTAAACTATGGATGTTGCTTTTCTGTTGGCTCTTGTGTGATAACAGTAGAAGTGCACGCTGCCTTTGCGCATAATCATGGCATTTGATGCCGCGCAAGTCGTGCCGGAGAGGATTAGGGTTGAGTAGCCGACGTGGTCTACGTACAGCGGAGTAGGGGCTCAACCGGGAATCACCTTTTGCCGGATAATGCCATGCAGTGCAGACAGGGGCAGTGTTACCATCAGAATGTTTTACAAGTAAACTCAATCGTTCTTCTTTCTCAGGTTACCTCGTGCCTCTTTGCTACAGGTAGATTAACTAGATTTGCTGCCTAGTCATAGCTCACCCTTTCCATCGTCCTTGCTATCAAATTATCAAGTGGCCCAACTGGTAGAACCTTAGCCGGTTTGGAGTTAGTTTTCTGCCTAATCCTAGTTGCAAACTAGGCGAAGGAATTCGATTCCTAGAGTCTAGCTAGAGATGTAGAGCCTCGTTGATTCACAAGAATTTTAAAACGCAGGAACAAGAAAATACAAAATTAAAGTGGCATGCCCACTTAATCCTATACATAGGATTAACAAACCACAAGATTTTGGTAGTACGGACGTTGTAGTAACAATGTTGTTAATAGTAACAACGTTGACGTGCTCTGGGCTGTATTTATTTCGTGTAGCAGTTGTACAACTTGATGCTTTGGTTGCTTCATGGATCATCATGAAGTTCATGTCCGATGAACTTGTTAATAACAAACCTGAAAACTGTCGTCCGTTAGTTCCACAAGACACCGGATGTAGCTGCATGCCCGTACCATATCGGAACCTCCCTAGGCACAAAATCTTTCATCACCAATTATATAGGACATCTTACAAGTAGTCGGAGGCTAGCGAACATCCTGTCCATTGCTAGAAAGACAAAGCGAATCATGAGGCCACACGCCTTATCTTGTAAACAAACCTGAAGAAGTCCACGTGTAGGTGCTCTAGTCTCTGGCTCTGTCTTGTCTCCCTGCGAGTTGAATTCAAAAATTTCCAAGGGAGATGTCGTATCGGCTCACCGCCGTTTCACATAGAAACAGCCTTAGCTAGGTCACACGTTTGGAAATGTGATCTTAATTCTTGCTCCTCCAGAGGACTGTTTTAATTAGCCCGCGGCCCCTCTTGGAAAAAGTCAACCGTCGAAACTTGTCTTCCGAGAAGATGGCAGGAAAAGGAAGGGAAGCCACGCAAGAAGGTCTTTTCGTGCCCGGGTGATGAAAGAAACGTTCCGATGCGCTGTTCAATGCCTGCGTTGCCCAGCGATCTCATGCGCTCGATCGTTCAACGGAAATGATTCTTGACTTATTTTGATTTGAGGCTGAGGTGCTCCGGCGGACTAGGGGTAATACCCTTCTTCTGATTCTGGATTGTTCTTCGCTGTCGAATTCCTTTCTAGATTCTTCTTTTACTCTTGGTCGGGGAAGAGCTTTTACCATCACCCGCAGAAAAGAGGAAGAGGAGTTTTTACAAGGTCGGTAGCGTTACTGCAACGACGATCGGTGATACGGAGGGTGAAAGGTCTTGCGGTTTCTACATGCAGCGACGGTAAAAACGTGCTTGCTTATCATGTCAGGTCAGACGCCCACGGCTCCGGTTGGTTGGCTTGCGTTGCACCGAGAGAGTCTGAGACGGTGGCGCTTACATATCGGCCCTTTTTTTCCCCTCTCCATGATGATAATGGATGGATGGATGCACCGGCCAATCCAACAAGGCGCTCATTAGTCATTACCGAACTCGACCCCAGGGGACACTGACAGCGACCATTCCAAAGTCCAAAGGTAGTACCTTCCGCACATCCGGGATCCAGCGAGGCCGCCCAAAATCCGGTTAACAATTCTTTCAAAAGATGCACGAACAATATTCTACACCTACATCGGATGCCAGCAAGGGATTCAGTCTTTTTTGTTGAGGGAAAGCAAGGGATTCAGCTGAACAGTTGCAAGTTGCACCGCTTTCTATCCGGACGCCACGCCTCCACGCGCGCTCCGGACGCAAGCGACCACGCGGCCCACGAGCCAGTCGGTCGGGCCGACGGCAGAGCGGCTAGGCGACACCGCCGGCGAGTCAACTGCAATCCCTCTCCGGCTTTTTAACCCCCGCTCCTCCTAGGCGAGGCGGGGGTGGCACGGGAGGAAGCGTACGCGCGTAGCTGCTACACGGTCGGCGGTTCGCCCGTCGCCGGCAGCGCACGCGGACACGCGGTTGGCCGGCGGTTCGCCCGTCGCCGGCAGCGCACGCGGACACGTGGTTGGCCGTCGGGCTCCCCGGCCCCGCGGCGCGGCGCACCGGCGTGCCGGAAAAGCTGCCGGTGGCCCGACGTGCGCGAGATCCCAGGGCTGGCATCGGGGCCGATTATTCTTCCTCTTCCGGCAGCCGGCAGGTGAGGTGACCTCGAGCCCGCCGTATCCTGGGCCGTATCAGGCCGGACGTTTTAGTCCACGCCGTCCGAACGATGGAAACGGATTAGAAGTTACAAACGGCGTCGTGTCGTTTTCGGGGCAGGGCAGGAGGGCGCGACGGATTCTCGTGCGCGCGTGCGTGGCGTGGGTCGCATGGCGTCGGAAGCTGCCGAAATGAGTGGATGGATTTCGTGTACTCGCAGACTCCACTGCTACTGCGTGC
This sequence comes from Triticum urartu, assembly GCF_056163025.1. Classification (NCBI taxonomy): domain Eukaryota; kingdom Viridiplantae; phylum Streptophyta; class Magnoliopsida; order Poales; family Poaceae; genus Triticum; species Triticum urartu. The sequence continues at coordinate 415,230,376 of NC_141877.1, read as the reverse complement.
GCACGACACTGCGACGTGCGGGTGGGAGCAGGAGAAGGGCGTAACCTGATCGAACACTAGCAGACCGAGAGCCGATCGAGCAGCCGCACGCATACCCCCCATTCTGTGGTCTGGCGCCGCCGCGGGCCTCCGGGAGGGAAAAATCAAAAATGGGTCGGCAAACATCGAAGTACAGCAAACTTGCCATAACATGCCAAATAATGGTGTCATTAAAATCTGATTTGAGATGCTCTTAGACATTTCCTTTTCTTTCTTTTTTGGTGTCAGCTGACACTGACATACACCAATGGCTCTGCCCTGGACCCGTCACTGGCGGCAGCACCATCGCGCTCTGCCATGCCATTCCTTTCCGTTCACGACGCCGCTGCGAGGATAGGCTTCTCATTCCGGGGATATTTCGCGCCTGCTGAACCTCCTTTTGATTTTGATTTTGATTTTGGGAGGAAAAGGGGCACGCCCCATGTACTTTTGTCATTCGGCGCCCTCCCTTGCCTCCTCCAGCAAATATCCCAAGCCTACTGACAAGTGTTCGGCAACAACCGTAATATCAATATTGGGGTTGCTTCGGGCCGCCCGTCAAGTCATGCTTCTTCATACCAATACACTATAGAGAGGACGCTCTTGCAGCTAATTACCATCCTTCACTTCCTCGGCACGGTGCTGCGTGTGCTGTCTAAAACTTATCCGGCTCCGATGCTTTCTCTCCTCTTCACCTCAATCTTACATTACGTACGTGTCAGATGTCGCTGTGGCGTCCGAGCTGCATGCAGGAAAATATCTCCGGCCCAAACGGACTCTGAAATATCTTCCATGCCGTGAAATTATAATAAAGAATGAGGTCTGTGTTTCGTAACTTCTCTTCTTGGAGATAAACGGAACCAAAGTGTGCAAAACGACGGCACCGTCGGTGAATTACAGTGAAGAGAAGCTGCAGACGGAGGAATCACACAAAATACACCGGCGCGTGTTCTCCGACTTGACCAAGCCAACTCACGGCTGCAACTTGGAACTGCTCCCTCTGTCCAGGAAAGCTTGTCCCTCTAAATAGATGTATTTAACATCAAATTAGTGCTAGATACATTCATTTGAAAGATAAACTTGGGAAAAGTTTTTTCAGACAAAAAGATTATTTATGAGGCATCCGATCAAAAGCGAGTGGTCAATATTGAAGCACGGTGCATAACTACAGTAGCAACATGTGTACCAGTGCTTCTCCACTGTACAAAACATAACTGTAGCTTTCTGTGGCATCAAATCTCAAGATCCCGTCGAGTAGGTCTTTCAGATGTGCTTGCGGTGACTTTGTCAATCTCAAGTTCCGCCGGTTCAGTCTTTCGCATGTGCTCATAGAGGGTAAGGTGTGCGTGTGTGTGTTCATAGGGATGAGAGTACGTACATGTTTATGAGCATTTGCGTCGGTACCGTGTTTGTAAGAAAAGACTGTAACATTTTTTTATTTAATCCGCGGTCGTTTTGACATGCACAAGACTCTTGTGACGCCCTACCGCCACTACAGAAAAGCTCCTACCCGTGAGACACCCCCTCCCCCGCGTCGCCGCCGTCAGCGGTTGCCTGACCGACCCATGGTGGCGGCGGGGCGGCCCTTCCTTCTCCTGCTCCCCTCTCTATTTGACCCCGTGGCGGCTCCCGGTTTCCTTCACGATAGTGCGTGTTGCTGGTCCTAGTTCGCCTCAGCTCCAGTGATTTGATTGCTCATGGAGGCGACATGGTGGTGCCGGCCTCTCGATCTTGCTTCGGGGACCTATCCTAGCATGGGTTCTCCTTGGCCGCCGTTGGTCTTTTCCCAGTCGGGCTCCCACTGGCGTGCCTCGAGCCAGGTTAGGGCGCGTTTGGTTACCTGCACCGTTTTTTGCCACTTTGCATACTTGTCCCGGTTGGGTCTGACTGAGCATATACAGGCTAAAAACCAACATCTGCATGTTGATTGGTTGCCTGCATCTTCTCTAGGCTAAATGTGCTAAAACGAAAGGCTTGCTATTTGGTTGCGCACTTGTTTCAAGGGAATCACAAGTCCGGTTGTTTGGTTACATCCAGGACAGTTGTGTGGCAACCTCCTACTTGATGTGCTGAGCTTACCAAAGGCACACATGAACTAGCAAGAACTAAACTAGTAGCAACAGAACGATCTTAGGATAAAACATAAGTCTTAACCATGCCGAACAAGTTTTAAACCAACACAGTACGATAAGTTCTAAACGAAACCGAAGTCCTAAAGCATGAACAACCAAGGATTGGACCACACGAGCTCAGGCGGTCAAGGCGAAGGCATTGCCGTGCTCCTTGCACTTGGTGACCACCTCCATGCCCTCATCGTTGAAGAAGGTCACCTTCATGGTGTTGGGGGACAACAGCTTGAACGTCAGCATGTACCCGATCATGATCTGGTGAACGGCGGCGAAGGTGGCCCAACCCTGATCAAGGATGACCCTGCCGCCGATCACCCTCACCGTCACCCTCCACGCGCAGTCGGTGTTCGTCTTCAGCTTGAACTCTGTAGGGATGGCGGGGAAGTACTTTCTGAAGTCCATAGGCAATGGCAGACTCTCTATCTTAGGAGCAAGGATAACCTTGCATAAGTGGTTTGACCCTCACTCCTGATGGAAATGGCCATAGTTCCTCCGCTTGGGGCTTGGGTGATCCAGCACTTGCACTTCGTCCAATGGAGGCACAACCTCCCTGCCCTTCTCCAATGGTGGCACCACCTCCTTGCCCTTGTCCATCTGCATTATGAACAACACGCATATCCATGGTCAGCATTCATTCATATCGGGCTAACGCTCATATATTAACCCAACCCACAAACCCAACACCGCATCCAAGTACAGTCAGTACAAGGCGCCTCAAGACCGGTGTGCCACGGCGTACTGGATTAGTACGTTCGGGTCACCGGGGTCCGACAACGATGAGGTGCAGATGGTGGCCAGGGCGCCGGCGGCATGCGACCGTGCAAGGCCCATCGTTCTTAACAAAGATGATGAGGAAGAAAAAAAGATGACTACGCCCCTCCCGCCGCTCGACACGACTCCAAGGTCGCCGCGGCTAGACAATCCAATCTCCCCCCGATGTGTTCAATCCCCCCTAAATCTTCAATGGCGTGCTCTAATCGAATCTAGCCCGAGTCAAAAGCAGTGAATGTACACAGAGAACGAGGTCTTACTGCCATGTCCGATGCGCTCCGGTGGAGGTCTGCAGTCGCTCTGGTGGTTGCCGTCGCCGTCATCAATCGATTCGCAGTAGAGCTCAGGTGGTCGCCATCGTTGCCGTCACCGGTGTGAGTGGGGAAAAGGGGAGAGAGCAGTGAGAAGGGGGAGGTGAGGGTAATTTATGATGACGCGTCTGGAAACAACGTGACATCTCGGGACCGCACCCACGCGTGCAACCGTCCACGCCCACGTGCCTAGGGTTGCATCGCTCGGGCCTGGCTGAGGAAAAATGGCCAATTTGAGCGTTCCGAGGGATGTAGGCCCGGAGGTGCTTTAATCTTCGTGCTATGTGCTATCTCTTGAGCATTGCGTTGGTTTTCCCCGAAGAGGAAGGGATGATGCAGCAAAGTAGCGTAAGTATTTCCCTCAGTTTTTGAGAACCAAGGTATCAATCCAGTAGGAGGCTACGCGCGAGTCCCTTGTACCCGCACAAAACAAATAAATCCTCGCAACCAACGCGAATAGGGGTTGTCAATTCCTACATGGCCACTTACGAGAGTGAGATCTGATAGATATGATAAGATAATGTTTTTGGTATTTTTGTGATAAAGATGCAAAGTAAAATAAAGGCAAAGTAAAAAGCAAATGAAATAACTAAGTAGTAGGAGATCAATATGATAAAGATAGACCCAGGGGCCATAGGTTTCACTAGTGACTTCTCTCGAGAGCATAAGTATTCTATGGTGGGTGAACAAATTACTGTTGAGCAATTGACAGAACTAAGCATAGTTATGAGAATATCTAGGTATGATCATGTATATATGCATCACGTCCGAGACAAGTAGACCGACTCCTGCCCGCATCTACTACTATTACTCCACTCATCGACCGCTATCTAGCATGCATCTAGAGTATTAAGTTAAAAACAGAGTAACGCCTTAAGCAAGATGACATGATATAGAGGGATAGACTCATGCAATATGATGAAAACCCCATCTTGTTATCCTCGATGGCAACAATACAATACGTGCCTTGCTTCCCCTACTATCACTGAGAAAGGACACCGCAAGATTGAACCCAAAGCTAAGCACTTCTCCCAATGCAAGAAAGATCAATCTAGTAGGCCAAACCAAACTGATAATTCGAAGAGACTTGCAAAGATAACCAATCATACATAAAAGAATTCAGAGAAGATTCAAATATTATTCATAGATAGACTTGATCATAAACCCACAATTCATCGGTCTCAACAAACACACCGCGAAAAGAAGATTATATCGAATAGTTCTCCACAAGAAAGGGGGAGAACATTGTATTGAGATCCAAAAAGAGAGAAGAAGTCATCTAGCTAATAACTATGGACCCGTAGGTCTGAGGTAAACTACTCACACTTCATCGAAGAGACTATGGTGTTGATGTAGAAGCCCTCCGTGATCGATGCCCCCTCCGGCGGAGCTCCGGAACAGGCCCCAAGATGGGATCTCGTGGATACAGAAAGTTGCGGTAGTGGAATTAGTTTTTTTGGCTCCGCATCTGATCGGTTGGGGGTACGTAGGTATATATAGGAGGAAGGAGTATGTCGGTGGAGCAATGGGGGCCCATGAGGGTGGAGGGCGCGCCTAGGGGGGGGGGGTAGGCGCGCCCTCTACCTCGTGGCCTCCTCTTTTGTGTCTTGACATAGGGTCCAAGTCTCCCGGGTCTTGTTTGTTGAGAAAATCACGTTCCCGAAGGTTTCATTCCGTTTGGACTCCGTTTGATATTCCTTTTCTTCGAAACCCGAAAATAGGCAAAAAAAACAGCAATTCTGGGCTGGGCCTTCGGTTAATAGGTTAGTCCCCAAAAATAATATAAAAGTGGATAATAAAGCCCAATAATGTCCAAAACAGTAGATAATATAGCATGGAGCAATCAAGAATTATAGATACGTTGGAGACGTATCAAGCATCCCCAAGCTTAATTCCTGCTCGTCCTCGAGTAGGTAAATGATAAAAACGGAATTTTTGATGCGGAGTGCTACTTGGCATAATTTTAATGTAATTCTTCTTAATTGTGGTATGAATATTCAGATCTGAAAGATTCAAGACAAAAGTTTAATATTGACATAAAAATAATAATACTTCAAGCATACTAATAAAGCAATTATGTCTTCTCAAAATAACATGGCTATTCCTACAAAATCATATAGTCTGGCTATGCTCCATCTTTATCATATAAAATATTTAAATCATGCACAACCCCGATGACAAGCCAAGCAATTGTTTCATACTTTTGACATTCTCAAAACATTTTCAATTTTCACACAATACATGAGCGTGAGCCATGGACATAGCACTATAGGTGAAATAGAACGGTGGTTGTGGAGAAGACAAAAAGGGGAAGATTGTCTGACATCAACTAGGCGTATCAACGGGCTATGGAGATGTCCATCAATAGATATCAATGTGAGTGAGTAGGGATTGACATGCAACGAATGCACTAGAGCTATAAGTATATGAAAGCTCAAAAAGAAACTAAGTGGGTGTGCATCCAACTTGCTTGCTCATGAAGACCTAGGGCGATTTGAGGAAGCCCATCATTGAATATACAAGCCAAGTTCTATAATAAAAAATTCCCACTAGTATATGAGAGTGATAACATCAGAGAATCTCTACTATGAAGATCATGGCGCTACTTTGAAGCACAAGTGTGGTAAAAGGATAGTAACATTGTCCCTTCTCTCTTTTTTTCTCATATTTTTTTATTTGGGCCTTTTCTCTTTTTTATGGCCTCTTTTCTTTCTCTCTTTTTTTTTAATTTTTCATCCGGAGTCTCATCCCGACTTGTGGAGGAATCATAGTCTCTATTATCCTTTCCTCACTGGGACAATGCTCTAATAATGATGATCATCACACTTTTATTTTTTTTACAACTCAACAATTACAACTCGATACTTAGAACAAAATATGACTCTATGTGAATGCCTCCGACGGTGTACCGGGATGTGCAATGACTCATGAGTGACATGTATGAAAGAATTATGAATGGTGGCTTTGCCACAAATACGATGTCAACTACATGATCATGCTAAGCAATATGACAAAGATGGAGTGTGTCATAATAAACGGAATAGTGGAAAGTTGCATGGCAATATATCTCGGAATGGCTATGGAAATGCCATAATAGGTAGGTATGGTGGGTGTTTTGAGAAAGGTATATGGTGGGTGTATAATACCGGCGAAAGATGCGCGGTATTAGAGAGGCTAGTAAAGGTGGAAGGGTGAGAGTGCGTATAATCCATGGACTCAATATTAGCCATAAAGAACTCATATACTTATTGCAAAAATCTACAAGTTATCAAAGCAAAATATTACGCGCATGCTCCTAGGGGGATAGATTGGTAGGAAAAGACCATCGCTCATCCCCGACCACCACTCATAAGGAAGACAATCAAAAAATAAATCATGCTCCGACTTCATCACATAACGGTTCACCATACGTGCATGCTACGGGAATCACAAACTTTAACACAAGTATTCTTCAAATTCACAATTACTCTACTAGCACAACTTTAATATCACCATCTTTATATCTCAAAACAATTATCAAGCATCAAACTTCTCATATATTCAACACACTCATAAGAAAGTTCTATTATTAATCTTGTATACCAAGCATATTAGGATTTTAAGAAAATTACCATGCTATTTAAGACTCTCAATATAATCTAAGTGAAGCATGAGAGATCAATAGTTTCTATAAAACAAATCCACCACCGTGCTCTAAAAGATATAAGTGAAGCACTAGAGCAAAACTATATAACTCAAAAGATATAAGCGAAGCACATAGAGTACTCTAACAAATTCCAAATCATGTATGGCTCTATCAAAAGGTGTGTACAACAAGGATGATTGTGGTAAACTAAAAAGTAAAGACTCAAATCATACAAGACGCTCCAAGAAAAACACATATCATGTGGCGAATAAATATATAGCTCCAAGTAAAGTTACCGATAGAAGTAGACGAAAGAGGGGATGCCTTCCGGGGCATCCCCAAGCTTTGGCTTTTAGGTGTCCTTAGATTATCTTGGGGGTGCCATGGGCATCCCCAAGCTTAGGCTCTTGCCACTCCTTGTTCCATAATCCATCAAATCTTTACTCAAAACTTGAAAACTTCACAACACAAAACTCAAACTAGAAAATCTCGTGAGCTCCGTTAGCGAAAGAAAATAAAAGACCACTTCAAGGTACTGTAATGAACTCATTCTTTATTTATATTGGTGTTATACCTACTGTATTCCAACTTCTCTATGGTTTATAAACTATTTTACTAGCCATAGATTCATCAAAATAAGCAAATAACACACGAAAAACAGAATCTGTCAAAAACAGAACAGTCTGTAGTAATCTGTAGCTAGCGCAAGATCCGGAACCCCAAAAATTCTAAAATAAATTGCTGGACGTGAGGAATTTATCTATTAATCATCTTCAAAAATAATTAACTAAATAGCACTTTCCAAATAAAAATGACAGCAGTTCTCGTGAGCGCTATAGTTTCTGTTTTTTTACAGCAAGTGTAACAAGACTTTCCCAAACTTTTCCCGACGGTTCTACTTGGCACAAACACTACTTAAACACAAAAAAACACAACCAAAACAGAGGCTAGATAAATTATTTATTACTAAACAGGAGCAAAAAACCAAGGAATAAAAATAAAATTAGGTTGCCTCCCAACAAGCGCTATCGTTTAACGCCCCTAGCTAGGCATAACAAGCAAGGATAGATCTAGGTATTGCCATCTTTGGTAGACAATCCATAAGTGGCTCTCATAATAGATTCATAAGGTAATTTAATTTTCTTTCTAGCAAAGTGTTCCATGCCTTTCCTTAATGAAAATTGGAATCTAATATTTCCTTCCTTCATATCAATAATTGCACCAATCGTTCTAAGGAAATGTCTACCAAGAATAATAGGACATGAAGGATTGCAATCTATGTCAAGAACAATAAAATCTGCGGGCACATAATTCCTATTTGCAACAATAAGAACATCATTAATTCTCCTCATAGGTTTCTTAATAGTGAAATCCGCAAGGTGCAAGTTTAAAGAGTAATCATCAAAATCACGGAAATCTAACAAATCACACAAAGTCTTTGGAATCGTGGAAACACTAGCACCCAAATCACATAAAGCATAGCATTCATGATCTTTAATTTTAATAGTTGGTTCCCACTCATCATAAAGCTTTCTAGGGATAGAAACTTCCAATTCAAATTTTTCTTCATAAGATTGCATCAAGGCATCAACGATATGTTTAATAAACGCTTTATTTTGACTATAAGCGTGAGGAGAATTTAGCACGGATTGTAACAAGGAAATATAATCAATCAAAGAGCAATTTTCATAGTTAAATTCCTTGAAATCCATAATAGTGGGTTTAGCAACATCTAGGGTTTTAATTTCTTCAATCCCACTTTTATCAATTTTAGCATCAAGATCAAAAAATTCCGAATTCTTAGAACGCCTTCTAGGTAAAGGTGGATCATATTCAGTCCCATCATTATCAAGATTCATATTGCAAAACAAAGATTTAATAGGGGACACATCAATAACTTTTAGATCTTCATCTTTATTTTCATAGGAACTAGAAGAACACGCTCTTATAAAGGCATCTTTCTTAGCATGCATCCTAGCGGTTCTTTCTTTGCACTCATCAATGGAAATTCTCATGGATTTTAGAGACTCATTGATATCATGCTTAGGTGGAATAGATCTAAGTTTCAAAGAATCAACATCAACAGTAATTCTATCAACGTTCCTAGCCAAATCATCAATCTTAAGCAATTTTTCTTCAATCAAAGCATTGAAATTCTTTTGCGAAGTAATAAATTCTTTAATATTAGATTCAAAATCAGAGGGCATCTTATTATAATTTACATAAGAATTGTTGTAGGAATTACCATAACTATTAGAGGGATTACTAGGATAAGGCCTAGGGTCGAAATTTCCTCTATACGCGTTGTTACCAAAATTGTTCCTACCAAAAAAATTCACATCCATAGATTCATTATTATTCTCAATCAAAGTAGACAAGGGCATATCATTAGGATCAGAAGAAACACTCTTATTAGCAAATAATTTCATAAGTTCATCCATCTTTCCACTCAAAACATTATTTTCTTCTATCGCATGCACCTTTTTATTAGTAGATCTTTCAGTATGCCATTGAGAATAATTAACCATAATATTATCTAGGAGTTTAGTACCTTCTCCTAAAGTGATTTCCATAAAAGTGCCTCCCGCGACCGAATCTAAAAGATTTCTAGAGGCAAAATTCAATCCGGCATAAATTTTTTGTATAATCATCCACAAATTTAAACCATGAGTAGGGCAATTACGTATCATTAGTTTCATTCTCTCCCAAGCTTGTGCAACATATTCATGATCAAGTTGCTTAAAATTCATAATATCGTTTCTAAGAGAGATGATCTTAATTGGAGGAAAATACTTAGAGATAAAAGCATCTTTGCACTTATTCCATGAATCAATACTATTTTTAGGCAAAGACGAAAACCGAGCTTTAGCACGATCTCTAAGCGAAAAAGGAAATAGCTTCAATTTAACAATATCATTATCCACATCTTTCTTCTTTTGCATATCACACAAATCAACGAAGCTATTCAGATGGGTAGCGGCATCTTCACTAGGAAGGCCGGAAAACAGATCTTTCATGACAAGATTCAGCAAAGCAGTATTAATTTCACAAGATTCAGCATCGGTAAGAGGAGCAATCAGTGTGCTAATAAAATCATTGTTGTTGGTATTGGTAAAGTCACACAATTTAGTATTATCTTGAGCCGTCGTGACAAGCAAGCAACTAACACACAAGCAAACAAAAAGCAAGCGGGCAAAAAAGAGGCAAATAAAGAAGGAGATGGAGGATAGAGAGAGAGAGAGGGCGAATAAAACACTTAGGGTGAAGTGGGGGAGAGGAAAACGAGAGGCAAATGGCAAATAATGTAATGCGGGAGGTAAGGGTATGTGATGGGTACTTGGTATGTTGACTTTTGCGTAGACCTCCCCGGCAACGGCGCCAGAAATCCTTCTTGCTACCTCTTGAGCACTGCGTTGGTTTTCCCCGACGAGGAAGGGATGATGCAGCAAAGTAGCGTAAGTATTTCCCTCAGTTTTTGAGAACCAAGGTATCAATCCAGTAGGAGGCTACGCGCGAGTCCCTTGTACCTGCACAAAACAAATAAATCCTCGCAACCAACGCGGATAGGGGTTGTCAATCCCTACACGGCCACTTACGAGAGTGAGATCTGATAGATATGATAAGATAATGTTTTTGGTATTTTTGTGATAAAGATGCAAAGTAAAATAAAGGCAAAGTAAAAAGCAAAGGAAATAACTAAGTAGTAGGAGATCAATTGGATAAAGATAGACCCGGGGGCCATAGGTTTCACTAGTGGCTTCTCTCGACAGCATAAGTATTCTACGGTGGGTGAACAAATTACTGTAGAGCAATTGACAGAATTGAGCATAGTTATGAGAATATCTAGGTATGATCATGTATATAGGCATCACGTCCGAGACAAGTAGACCGACTCCTGCCTGCATCTCCTACTATTACTCCACTCATCGACCGCTATCCAGCATGCATCTAGAGTATTAAGTTAAAAACAGAGTAACGCCTTAAGCAAGATGACATGATGTAGAGGGATAGACTCATGCAATATGATGAAAACCCCATCTTGTTATCCTCGATGGCAACAATACAATACGTGCCTTGCTGCCCCTACTGTCACTGGGAAAGAACACCGCAAGATTGAACCCAAAGCTAATCACTTCTCCCATTGCAAGAAAGATCAATCTAGCAGGCCAAACCAAACTGATAATTCGAAGAGACTTGCAAAGATAACCAATCATACATAAAAGAATTCAGAGAAGATTCAAATATTATTCATAGGTAGAATTGATCATAAACCCACAATTCATCGGTCTCAACAAACACACCGCGAAAAGAAGATTACATGGAATAGTTCTTCACAAGAGAGGGGGAGAACATTGTATTGAGATCCAAAAAGAGAGAAGAAGCCATTTAGCTAATAACTATGGGCCCTTAGGTCTGAGGTAAACTACTCACACTTCATCGGAGAGGCTATGGTGTTGATGTAGAAGCCCTCCGTGATCGATGCCCCCTCCGGCGGAGCTCTGGAAGAGGCCCCAAGATGGGATCTCATGGATACAGAAAGTTGCGGCGGTGGAATTAGGTTTTTGGCTCTGTATCTGATCGTTTGGGGGTACGTAGGTATATATAGGAGGAAGGAGTACGTCGGTGGAGCAACAGGGGGCCCACGAGGGTGGAGGGCACGCCTGGGGGGGTAGGTGCGCCCCCTACCTCGTGGCCTCCTCTTTTGTGTCTTGACGTAGGGTCCAAGTCTCCCGGGTCTTTTTTGTTGAGAAAATCACGTTCCCGAAGGGTTCATTCCGTTTGGACTCCGTTTGATATTCCTTTTCTTCGAAACCCTTAAACAGGCAAAAAACAGCAATTCTGGGCTGGGCCTCCGGTTAATAGGTTAGTCCCAAAAATAATAGAAAAGTGGATAATAAAGCCCAATAATGTCCAAAATAGTAGATAATATGGCATGGAGCAATAAAAAATTATAGATATGTTGGAGACGTATCACTATGCATGCCCTATAGTGAATGCGGGTAACCAAACGGGCCTTTTTCTTCTTGCGTGGGCCTGGCTGAGGTATATGCAGCCTACCAAATGTGTCCTTAAAGGCTTTTCCCTAGCATGATCTGGCCGCAACCAACTCTGTGTCCACCGAATCTGATGGCGCTTGGGTGCATGCTGGCTGCTGGCATCTGGATCTGCCCGGGACCCGTTCGGTGCTTCCGGACCTTCGTTCTGAAGGGTATTGTGTGTGTCGTTGTTGAGGTGACTAGTGTGAACTGACGAAGTTGCGGGATGCAACTGGAAGTCTCCTCTGTGGGTGTGGTGGCTCTCACTCGATCCAATTTACTACCGACTGTGAGATGCAATTTACAAGCAATAGCTTGACGTAGAGCGTATGGTTTGTGCTGTGGTGGTGGTGAGATTCTAGCCTATTGCATGTAGCTGCTAGGGTCGTGGAAAAGTTGTGGCGACAAGACATCATTCACTCTGATTTGATGGTGCTTCTCGAGTAGCCGGTCTCGAGCTACGGGTGAAAACCATGGGTCTGACCCAAGTTGGTTTATACCTGATAATGAAGACGTTTTTTGCATCATTACATTGTTGGGGGCATGGCCCAAATATATTCGGAGTTGTTCTGTAGGTGAAAATCTCTCGGCTCCGGTGGTTAGATCTGATGACGACAGCGCTTGAGCATCATTTTCTTCCTAAATACGTTAATGTTGAAGAACGTCATTGTCCTTGTGGTGTCGATCGTTGTCTACCGCTTCGGGGTCCTTTTCTTTTCACTCACTAACAGTGTCCTGGATTAGGGGGTACTGCCTAGTTGGCCCACAATCCATAAGGCCAAGTTTATGGCACACCCTTTCTCTATGGAAGGACTTTGGAAGCCTCATACTTCGGAGTGATCAAGATGGACTCTAGCGAAGACTTGGCGTGGACTCCAAGACCTGCACCGGCTCGGTGGTGCACGTAACCCTAGATCAGCAACCGACAATGTTCACCCTAGGTACCCTTGGTGTCTATATAACATAGGAGGTCTAGTCCATAGCGGGAGGATCACAATTGCAATCACCTAGCCTTAGGGTTAGAACTCTACTTACGATCTTGAGGTAGATCAAACCTGTAATCGATACATCATCATCAATACAATCAAGCAGGAAGTAGGGTATTACCTCTTTGAGCGGGCCCGAACCTAGGTAAATATTTATCGGCGTTCTGGGAACGAGAGTACCCAGACTTGCCTACGTGCAGCCCACGGCGTGGCTCTGTCGACGGCCTGGTATGACCCAGCTTCAGGATCAACAACCCAAGACCCTCACGAGGCGGACGGCACCAAGACCTCCCTCGAGGGGGGGGGCTCCCCAGGCTGGCTCCCAAGGAGTGGAGATATCAATGCAAAGTGCACCTCGTGAGGTTCATATGACGTGAGCCATGACGACCAAGACCAGGTGGGCGCCAGCCGGCGCAGTGTACCAGTTTCCACTTTGGTGCTAAGGAGGCAAGTGCAGGCGCGGAGTCCCGAGGGATCAGCTAAAGGTTTCCATTCCGGTGCAACAAGACCAAGACCGCCGGGACAGCAGGACGAAAGTCATCGCGGAGCCCACTGCGGCGTCACAACCAGGATCTTTTGCATGCGAAGACTACTTTTGTCAAGATAGCATGTACTAGTTGTCTTCCTTTGAATTTGTCCGTTGTGGGATCCCTTCCCGCCTCACATTTGGGAAGAGGACCAAGGCCACTATAAATAGGACTTAGCCACCACCATAGAGGGGGACGGATCATTTAGGTCATCCTCACACCCACCAGCTCATCGAGCGCAAGAACACCTCTCCTCCTGAGGTTGTTCTCCACTGTACTAGTTCATCCTCAGCCCTTCGAGGCCAATCCACCACAAAGCGGGAGTAGGATTTTACACCGCAAGGTGGCCCGAACCTGGGTAAACTGTTGTGTCTCTTGTCCATTGGGTTCGTCGAGCTAGGCCGTGGGATCGGCGAGCAGGCAGGCTGGGGTGGACGAGTTCTTCGCATGCACCCCAGTGTTCGAACCTCTCAGGGGTCTGCGGAACCCTGAATCCGACATTTGGCGCGCCAGGTAGGGGTGCGTCGGAGATCCGCCACTCCATCCACCACGCTCTGCCGTTCAGCTTTCATGGTGGACGTTTCCCCATCGACCGGACCGACGCGTGCCCTCAGAGGAGCCGAGGGCCTCCGAGCCTTCACCCCATCCTCCGGCGGGTGCAGTGGCCGCCCAAGTTCAGGCCAGAGATGCCGCCCCGCTACGACGGCGCTGCGAACCCCGCGGCCTTCCTTCAGGCGTTGGAGGGAGCCGTTTGGGAGGCCGGTGGCGACAACAAGGTCATGGCCAACTGGTTTCCCATGGCCCTCGCGGGCGCACCGCATGCCTGGCTGCTCAGCCTACCGGGATCTTTTGTGGCCTCCTGGGAGGAGCTGCGCGGCCTCTTTGTCGTGCGCTTCGCGGCGTGAGCACCCCACGTCGTTGCAGCTCTCCTCGGCGGCTCGCAGGTGCCGCCCTTGGACCGCCATGTCAAGCAGTTTTTTCGTCAGGTGGGCGCCACCCACGTGCATCAGGGAACTCCTCCGGGAAGGGCGGCACCCAAGGCTGACCTCATCTTCGACTCAAGAGACCACCCTGCAACCACCGCAGGCGCCGGCGCGCTTCCGATGCTCTGCACCCCCACCATCTGCAACGTGGCGGTTACCAAGACCCTGATACGTCTCCAACATATCTATACTTTTTGATTGTTCCATGCTGTTATATTATCAATCTTGGATGTTTTATAATAATTTTATAGTTATTTTATATCATTTTTTGGTATTAACCTATTGACATAGTGCCAAGTGGCAGTTGTTGTTTTTTCCATGTTTTTTCCATCATAGAAAATCAATATCAGACGGAGTCCAAATGCCCCGAAACTATACGGAGAATTTTTATGGACCAGAAGGAACACAACGGGCCCTGGCTGCGCCTGGGGGGTTCCCCGAGTGGGGTGAGGGAGTCCTGGATTAGGGGGTCTCCGGACAGCCGGACTATATCCTTTGGCTGGACTGTTGGACTATGAAGATACAAGATTGAAGACTTCGTCCCGTTTCCGGATGGGACTCTCCTTGGCGTGGAAGGCAAGCTAGGCAATACAGATATGTAAATCTCCTCCCTTGTAACTGACCTTGTGTAACCCTAGCCCCCTCTTGTTTCTATATAAACCGGAGGGTTTAGCCCGTAGGACAACATCCAATCATACCATAGGCTAGCTTCTAGGGTTCAGCCTCTACGATCTCGTGGTAGATCAACTCTTGTAATACTCATATCATCAAGAACAATCAAGCAGGACGTAGGGTATTACCTCCATCAAGAGGGCCCGAACCTGGGTAAACATCGTGTCCCCTGCCCTCTGTTACCATCCGCCTTAGACGCACAGTTCGGGACCCCCTACCCGAGATCCGCCGGTTTTGACACCGACATTGGTGCTTTCATTGAGAGTTCCACTGTGTCGTCACCATAAGGCTTGATAGCTCCTTCGATCATCGATAGCGATGCGGTCCAGCGTGAGGTTTTCCTCCCCGGACAGATCTTTGTATTCGGCGGCTTTGCACTGCAGGCCTATCCGCTTGGCCATCTGGAGCAGATCAAGAGCTACGCCCCTGGCCATCAGGTCACATTTGGAAACTTAAACTACACTGCCGACGTTCGTGGAGACTTGATCTTCGATGGATTCGATCCCGTGTTAGGTGCGCCGCACAGTCACGACGAGCACGACATAACTCTGCCTTCGGACAGTGTTCGGGAGATCGCATCTGCAACTACTCTGGCCGTCGATCCGGAGCAAATCGCGCCATCCGAGAGCGGAGGGATAGACCGCACCCTCAGTGGGGATAGAGCCGGATACTGACTTCACCCCTTACGAGAGCCGTGTCGCCGAACCTCTGGATTCACCTCCGGCCACGGACTCCGAGCCACTTACATCCGTGCCCGTCGAATCCGACTGGGCGCCGATCATGGAGTTCACCTCCGCGGATATCTTTCAGCACTCGCCCTTTGGCGATGTGCTAAATTCATTGAGGTCCCTCTCCCTGTCAGGAGAACCTTGGCCGAACTATGTCCGGCTAGAATGGGATGCGGACGACGAAGAAATTCGCTGCCCACCCACCACCCACTTAGTAGCCACTGTCGACGATTTAACCGACATGCTTGACTTCGACTCCGAAGACATCGACGGTGTGGACTACGATGCAGGAGACGAGCAGGAACCACCGCCCACAGGGCGCTGGACCGCCACATCATCATACGACATATATATGGTGGACACTCCTAAATAAGGCAATGGCGATGAGACAGCGGAGGATGACCCCTCCAAGAAGCAACCCAAGCGACGACGTCAGCGACACCGCTCTAAGTCCCGCCACAAAAAAGTAGTGATACCGGCATAGGAGATAATAACACTCCGGATAGTGTCGAAGACAACAACAATCCCCTCCAGCACGATGCAGAGCCGGAGGACGAACAAGCTAGCCCTCCAGAGCGGGCAGCAGATGGAGAACCGGAGGAGGATAATTGCATGCCTCTCTACGAAGACGAGGCGAGCCTCGGCGACGAAGAATTTATCATGCCTGAGGACCCTGTCGAGCAAGAGCGCTTCAAGCGCCGGCTTATGGCCACAGCAACAACAACAGCTGAATAGCCTGAAGAAAAAGCAACAACAGCTTCAAGCTGACCAAGACTTGCTAGCAGACAGATGGACCGAAGTCCTTGCGGCCGAGGAATACAAACTCGAGCACCCCTCCAAGAGTTACCCAAAACGCAGGTTGCTACCTCACCTCGAGGAGGAAGCATTGAAACCTCCTGTACCAGTGTACAATGCGGCTGACCGGCCACTGCGTGGCCGAGCCAAAGAGGCGTTTCAGCCTGAAGTTCAGCCTGCACCCCCCCGCCACTTAATCAAAAATACCAAGGCCCGGGGCAACACACGGGACCTGCGAGACGTATTGGACAGTAAGGCATAACTTGCTAGGTCAATATACGGGTCACGGACACGCGCGCCAACACGGGACGATGATCGTCGCGCCGGATACACCAAAAGCAAATCCGGCTGGGCCGAATACATCAGACAAGACTCATATGAACTGCGTCGTGATATAGCCCGGCATAGAGACGCCACACACCCCCTATGCTTCACTGATGAAGTTGTGGATCACGAATTCCCGGAGGGTTTCAAACCCGTAAATATCGAATCATATGATGGTACAACAGATCCTGTTGTATGGATTGAGGATTTCCTCCTTCACATCCACATGGCTCGCGGTGATGATCTACATGCCATCAAGTACCTCCCACTAAAACTCAAAGGACCAGCTCGACATTGGCTGAATAGCTTGCCAGCAGACTCCGTCGGCTGTTGGGAGGATCTGGAAGACGCATTCCTTGAAAACTTCCAGGGCACTTATGTGCGACCACCGGATGTTGATGACTTGAGCCATATAACTCAGCAGCCAGGGGAATCGGCCAGACAATTCTGGACTCGGTTCCTGACTAAGAAAAACCAAATTGTCGACTGTCTGGACGCAGAGGCCCTAGCGGCATTCAAGCACAACATCCGTGACGAGTGGCTTGCCCGCCACCTTGGCCAGGAGAAGCCGAAGTCTATGGCAGCCCTCACGACACTCATGACCCGCTTTTGCGCAGGCGAGGATAGCTGGCTGGCTCGCAGCAATAACACATCGAGGAATCCGGGCACTTTGGATACCAAAGATGCCAATGGCAGACAACGTCGTAACAGACCAAAGCACCGCAATAACGGCGATAACACCGAGGATACGGCAGTCAATGCCGGATTCAGAGGCTCTAGATCCGGTCAGCAGAAAAAGCCATTTAAAAGAAGTACTCCGGCTCCGTCTAGTTTGGATCGCATACTGGATCGCTTGTGTCAAATCCACGGCACCCCCGACAAGCCAGAAAATCACACCAACAGAGAATGCTGGGTGTTCAAGCAGGTCGGCAAATTAAATGCCGAAAACAAGGACAAGGGGCTGCATAGTGATGACGAGGAGGAGCCCCGGCCGTCGAACACGGGAGGACAGAAGGGTTTCCCTCCACAAGTGAAAACGGTGAACATGATATACGCAACCCACATTCCCAAGAGGGAGCGGAAGCGTGCTCTAAGGGACATCTATGCGATGGAGCCCGTCGCCCCAAAGGTCAACCCATGGTCCGCTTGCTCGATCACTTTTGATCGCAGGGACCACCCCACTAGTATCCGTCATGGCGGATCTGCCACATTGGTCCTAGACCCCATCATCGACGGATTTCACCTCACTCGAGTCCTTATGGACGGCGGCAGCAGCCTGAACCTGCTCTATCAGGATACAGTGCGAAAAATGGGCATCGATCCCTTGAGGATCAAACCCACCAAGACCACCTTTAAGGGCGTCATCCCAGGTGTAGAGGCCCATTGCACGGGCTCAATCACACTGGAAGTGGTCTTCGGATCACCGGACAACTTCCGAAGCGAGGAGTTAATCTTCGACATCGTCCCGTTTCCAATGGCTATCATGAACTGCTCGGACGAACTGCATTTGCAAAATTCAATGCAGTACCGCATTACGCATACCTAAAGCTCAAGATGCCAGGACCTCGAGGGGTCATAACAGTGAATGGAAATACAGAATGCTCGCTCCGCACGGAAGAGCACACTGCGGCCCTCGCAGCACAAGCACAAAGCAGCCTTCCAAGGCAAACCACTAATTCGGTGATGCAGCCCCCGAACACCTTCAAGCGTGTCCGGAGTAAACTGCAGCAGGATCGCCTCGCACGTTTAGAGCTCGCCTAGCAATTCGGCCCCGTCACTGTCCTAGTCAAGCGACGAAATCCGTGTCGCGCGTACATAATTACGCACTGAAAATACCATGGACATAGGCGGGGGCACGATCAGGGCACGCCCCGCAATGCGGCTTAACCGCCCTAGGGGCTATATATCTTTATCATTTCTTTTTTTCTTTCAGGGCCTAACTCTCTGGAAGCCCTTTCTAGCAGTATGATTGCCGAACACATTATGGGAAGGAACAACCAAGGCGGCAAGAATCTAATATGTACACGGGAACCCCCAGGTGGTCTCTAATAATAATACTCACTTTCTACTATCCATACGCAGCTTGCCCTTGGATAGGACATTTTGAATGGTCCTACTTTATGCTTATTGCACTACCTGTACCAGTACGCTTCGACGTATTATTTAAATAACAACGCATAGCATTAGTCTATTATTGCATTTTTTAATCTTTTTTCTCTCTTATATGTCCATTTATGACAATCCGCACCCGCACGTTCGGGTACGGTCAGTACGCCAGGGGCTTTCATTTACCCCATAATACGGCGCAAGAAGTCCGAATACTTTCGACAGTGCCGCACCCGAACTTATAGCATTATATGCATCAGCTCCGAATCATGTCTTTGGTCAAATGTTGGGTTTGCCCGGCTCCCATGCTTTGGTACCTTACGTTCCGCTATATCGGCTAAGGTAGCGGTGGGAGAACTACTGCGATTGTGTCCCGGTTCTTCCGGACGAGCACCTCAGTAGAGAAAGCCGAAAACTGACTATCATGATAAGGCGAGAGACTGGTCGCTGTTCGAGAGGTCTCAAGTCCTTAAAGACTTTTTCTGCTTCGGGCGAGGAGTCGGCCTTGTCCGGCTTAGGCGTGTATAGCGCCCCAAATTCGACCTTCCGAATACCAGGGGCTTCGCCAAATTTAAAATTGTAGACTTCTATGGCTAAGTGAGAGTGATAAAGCATTATAGTCCGATTGCCTGGTTCGTTGCGCTGAACACCTCCCTTGAAGGACCCAAAATTGGGGTAAAGAGTGCTCAGGTTTATCCCAAACACCCCAGTACTAGCTACATGGGGGCAGAAGCCGACGACTGGCCAACTATCAGATTTTATAAACGGCCGCACAGAAGGTAATATTTTAAATTAAAAAAGCGTCACATGGTGCAAATGAACTCATTTCATATCACAGGATCACATGAGCATGTTCATTCAAAAATTACATCCTTGGCACACTCATCCGCCACAAGGCGGGAACCCTTCAGGACACTCTCATAATAATTTTCGGGGCAGCGATGCTCCTTGCCCTCTGGTGGCCCATCCTTCACAAGCTTCACGACGTCTAGCTTCGCCCAGTGCACCTTCGCCCGGGCAAAAGCCCTTCGCACGCCCTCGATGCAGACGGACCGCTTTATGACTTCAAGCCGTGGGCATGCATCCACAAGCCACCTCACCAGACCAAAGTAGCTGTCGGGAAGGGGCTCGCCGGGCCACATCCGGACTATAAGGCCCTTCATGGCCTCTTCGGCCGCCTTGTGAAGCTTGACCAATTGCTTCAGCTGGTCGCTCAAGGGCACCGGGTGTTCGGTCCCAGTATACTGAGACCAGAACAACTTCTCCATCGAGCTCCCCTCCTCAGCTCGGTAAAACTCTGCGGCATCCAGTACACTGCGGGGAAGATCTGCAAACGCTCCTGGAGAGCTCCGAACTCGGGTAAGAAAAAGGAAAGTCTCCTTCACGTGCTTGCTTTGCATAATGAATGCCTTACCCGCTGCTATCTTCTTCACCGCGTCAATCTCCTGGAGGGCCTTGTGGGCTTCGACCTTGGCGCTCCAGACGCTTTCAAGCGCCTGCGCGAGCTCGGACTCTCGCATCTTAGAGTCAAGCTCCAAGGACTCGTTCTTTTTGGTGAGAGCCTCGAGCTCTTGCTGCACCTCGCCTACTTGGGCTTCTTGTTTCTCCCGCTCAATGCGCTCCTCGGCCGCTTTGTTCTCGGCCTCGGACAACACCTTCTTCAGGGTCGCCACTTCGGTCGTGACCACTGGGAAATTCATGATGATCCTATTACTTTACACCCGAATTTCTTTCTAACTATATAGACAGGGGTATTTCTTACCTTTGCTCTCCTCGAGCTACCTCTTGGTAAGGCCGAGCTCGTCCTCGGACTGCTTCAGGTCCTGCTTCAGCGCAGAGACCTCCGTAGTACGTGCGGCAGCGGCCAGCAGTGAAGCCTGCACATACACATAGACATTTTTCTGATTAGACTCCTGAGTTATCATTTGATCCTCTGTTCGGCCTTTCTTCTCGAACACCGAACAGCGCATCAGGGGCTACTATCTATGCGGTAATATTTTCTTATATATATTTTGATTATTTACCTCAAAGCCTATTAGGAGGCTGGCGCAAGCTTCGGTCAGCCCATTTTTGGCGGACTGAACCTTCTCGATCACCGCACTCATGATAGTGCGATGCTCTTCGTCGATGGGAGCGCTGCGAAGCGCTTCCAGCAAGTTGTCCGGTGCCTCTGGATGGACAGATGACACCGGCACGGGTGGTTGGCCCCCCTTAACGGGGGACCGCATGCCGGAGTCCGAAACCATCGAAGATTCCGGTGTAGTGTTCGGCTGGGGGCCGAACCTGGAGCCCACGGGAGTCCGGCTCCCTTTGCGCCCAGGGTCCGGAAGGTCGCCTCGGGGCGCCCCCAGGACTGCCTCCCCTTGGCCCGGTTCCTGTTGAGACAACACCTCGACATTGTCCGCAGGGCAAGGGGTGGAGGCGGTCGGAAGAGAACCGCTGTTCATATCCGATGAGTCCAACGAACCGCTCGATGAAGATACGTCGAGATGAGCTCAGGACGGACTGCATAATCATGTTCGGCATGAGGAGAAGAAGTGCAGTAAAACATACCATGAATTACTATGGTGTCCGGATACTTATGACTTCGCCAGGGGCTTGACCCTGGGTAGCCACTCATCGCCGCTGTAGGCGACCGTCGCGGAGCAGTCCAGAGGGAGGGTCCTGCCCTTCTTGGACCCTTCGGCCTCCCCGGTTTGGTTGGCCTTCCTTTTCTTGTCTCCCCCGGTTGGGGGGGGGGAGAACTTTCCTCTTCCTCCTCCTCGTTTTCGTGGGAGGAGGGTGCGTCAGAGTTATCGAACGATGAGTCCGATACAACCTTGCGCTGGAGACCCTTTCGGGTCCCCGCGGCCTTCTTCTTGGCCTTCTTCATCGGCACCTCGTAAGGTGATGGAACCAGCATCTCCGTCAAGAGAGCGTCTGCAGGATCCTCCGGCAGGGGGGGCGGTGTAATCGATCTGCTCCGCTGTCTTCACCCAGTCCTATTAAAGGCATGGAAGGCTTAGATCCCGCACATGATTAAACTGGGGCAAATGGATACCCTTTGAAATATAAAAACTTACCGGATTGGCGCGGTGCTTTGCGCAGAGTCCGCGGTCCTCGGTGAGGGAAGGAGGTACCTCGGCGCCCTTGAACAACACTCTCCAGACATCCTCGTGCGTCATGTCATAGAGCTCTTGCAGCGTCTGGTGCTTGGCCGGGTCGAACTCCCACAAGTTGAATACCCGTTGTTGACACGGGAGAATCCGGCGGAAGAGCATGACCTGGACCACGTTGACGAGCTTGATTTTCTTGCTCATCATGTTCCTGATGCAGGTCTGGAGTCCGGTCAGCTCTACTGAAGAACCCCAGGACAGGCCCTTCTCTTTCCAGGAGGTGAGCCGTGTGGGGATTCCGGATCGAAATTTGGGGGCCGCCGCCCAGTTGCTGTCGCGCGGCTCGATGATGTAGAACTACCCCGATTGCCACCCCTTTATGGTCTCCACATAGGAGCCTTCGAGCTAGGTGACATTAGGCATCTTGCCCACCATGGCGCCTCCGCACTCCGCTTGCTGGCTGACCACCACCTTCGGTTTGACATTGAAGGTCTTCAGCCACAGGCTGAAATGGGGCTTGATGCGGAGGAAGGCCTCGCACACGATGATAAACGCCGAGATGTTGAGGATAAAATTGGGGGCCAGATCATGAAAATCCAGCCCATATTAGAACATGAGCCCGCGGACAAATGGGTGGAGGGGAAATCCCAGTCGGTGGACAAAGTGGGTAAGAAAAACTACCCTCTCATGGGGTTCGGGCGTTGGGATGATCTGCCCCGCATCTGGCAGCCGGTGCGCGATATTCACGGCCAGATATCCGGCTTCCCATAACTTTTTGATGTTCTCCTCCATGACAGAGGAGACCATCCACTTGCCTCCTGCTCCGGACATGCTTGGAGTTGTTTGAGAAGAAGAACGTGAGCTTGGGCGCTAGAGCTCGAGTGTGCGGGAATGGGTAAGCAAGGAGGAAGAAGGCGTGGGTGAAAAGAGTGAATCTTCGTCCCTTTATAAAGGGCGGAGGAGGCGATGCGCCTCCCTGCTTGCCTGGTGAAATCACTTATTCCCCGAGCACCATAATTGATGGCACGGTTGGGTCACCCACGTCCGTATTGATGAGAATCCCGTAATAAGGGGAACACGATCTCTGCTTTGACAAGACGTGTCAAGAAAACCACCTCGTGATATGTGCAGTGCTGGTTGAGAAAAACGGTTTGAATAATGACCGGGCCATGGCGTGATGTCATGTTGTCAAAACGTGTCAGCAGATTAGATTTGTGGAAATATTATTCTCTTTGTGGTAGTGTGTGGAACTTGTTTTGCAGAACCGGACACTATTCTGGTGTTCGAAATCTTTTATAGAGTATTCGGCGGAGGAACCCGCCTTGCAATGCCGAAGACAATACTGCGCACCGGACTCGTCGTCATTGAAGCCTGGTTCAGGGGCTACTGAGGGAGTCCTGGATTAGGGGGTCTCCGGACAGCCGAACTATATCCTTTGGCCGGACTGTTGGACTATGAAGATACAAGATTGAAGACTTCGTCCCGTGTCCGGATGGGACTCTCCTTGGCGTGGAAGGCAAGCTAGGCAATACGGATATGTAAATCTCCTCCCTTGTAACCGACCTTGTGTAATCCTAGCCCCCTCCGGTGTATATATAAACCGGAGGGTTTAGCCTACCATAGGCTAGCTTCTAGGGTTTAGCCTCTACGATCTCGTGGTAGATCAACTCTTGTAATACTTATATCATCAAGAACAATCAAGCAGGACGTAGGGTATTACCTCCATTAAGAGGGCCCGAACCTGGGTAAACATCGTGTCCCCTGCCTCCTAATACCATCCGCCTTAGACACACAGTTCGGGACCCCCTACCCGAGATCCGCCGGTTTTGACACCGACAAGGGGCACAACCCACCAGGGCATGCCAGGAGGCCCAGGCGCGCCCTGGTGGGTTGCGCCCACCTCGGGTGCCCCTAGACAGCCTCTTTGCTCTATAAATACCCCAATATTTCCAGAACCCTAGGGGAGTCGATGAAATATTCATCCAGCCGCCGCAGAGTTCAGAACCACCAGGTCCAATCTAGACACCATCTCGGATGGGGTTCACCACCTCTATTGGTGCCTCTCCGATGATGCGTGAGTAGTTCTTTGTAGACCTTCGGGTCCGTAGTTAGTAGCTAGACGACTTCATCTCTCTCTCTTGATTCTCAATACAATGGTCTCTTGGAGATCCATATGGTGTAACTCTTTTGCGGTGTGTTTGTTGGGACCGATGAACTTTGAGTTTATGATCAAATCTATCTTTTTATATCCATGAAAGTATTTGAGTTTCTTTGATCTCTTTTATGCATGATCTCTTATAGCCTCATATTTCTTGTCCGATATTTGGGTTTTGTTTGGCCAACTTAATCTATTTATCTTGCAATGGTAAGAGGTGCTTTGTAGTGGGTTTGATCTTACGGTGCTTGATCCCAGTGACAGAAAGGGAAACAACAGGTATGTATCGTTGCTACTAAGGATAAAATGATGGGGTCTATGTCTTCATATATAGATCTTGTCTACATCATGTCATCGTTCTTATTACATTACCCCGTTTCTCCATGAACTTAATACACTAGATGCATGCTGGATAGCGGTCGATGTGTGGAGTAATAGTAGTAGATGCAGGCAGGAGTCGGTCTACTAATCTTGTACGTGATGCCTATATATTGATCATTGCCTGGATATCGTCATAATTATTCGAAGTTCTATCAATTGCCCAACAGTAATTTGTTTACCCACCGTTTGCTATTTTTCTCGAGAGAAGCCACTAGTGAAACCTACGGCCCCCGGGTCTTCTTTCTCATATATTTGCCTTTGCGATATACTTTTCTCTTGCTTTTATTTTCAGATCTACTAAACCAAAAACCCAAAAATACTTTGCTGCAATTTATTCTTATTTAGTTATTAGGCGTTTGATCTATCAATCTACTACAAATTTACCTCACACTCGTTTGACTATCTTGAGGCGTCGTACCTCGAAAGGGATTGACAACCCCTTTAACATGTCAGGTTGCGAGAAGTTGTTATTTGTGTGCAGGTGTTGTTTACGTTGTGTTGCTTGGTTCTCCTACTGGTTAGATAACATTGCTTTCATATCCGAGGGAAATACCTACCGCTGCTATGCTGCATCATCCCTTCCTCTTTGGGGAAATACCGACATAGCTTCAAGCGACATCAGACCCTCATCGACGGCAGGGCTGGCCTCAACGTACTCTCCGTGGAAGCTTTCGGCTTGCTTCATGTGCCACACGGCCGACTTTGGCTCACCAAGCCCTTCTCCGGAGTCACCGATGGCTCCACCTGCCCCCTAGGGCAGATCCGCCTCCCCGTCACCTTCGGCACCCGCGACAACTACCACACCGAACTCATCGACTTCGACATCGCCTGCATCGGCCTCCCGTACAACGCCATCCTCGGGTACCCAGCCCTGGCCAAGTTCATGGCGGCAACTCACCCCGCCTATAACCTTATGAAGATGCCGGGGAGCAACGGCGTCCTCACTATGGCCGGTGACACCAAGGAAGCCCTGACGGCCCTCAAGCTCGCCTTCAGGGCCGCAACGGCAGCGCGCCCGACCGAGGAAGGGGCCCCAGAGGCCCCAGGAGCTGCGTCGGTAAAGAAGAAGCAACTATTCTCTCAAGATCATGCCAAGACGAAGTAGGTGCTGATTGACGAAGATGGGGCATCCGACGCCACCTTCACCATAGGTGCCAACCTTCCTCCAGATCAGGAAAGAGCATTGGTTGAATTTTTGCGCGCAAGCAAGGAGGTGCTCGCCTGGGAACCCAGGGATTTGGTCGGGATCCCGAGGGGGATAATTGAGCACCACCTGAGGGTGTGCCCCAACGTGCGCCCCGTGAAGCAAAAGGCACGGCAGCAATCCACAGAGAAGTAGTCTTTCATTGTCCAAGAAACTCGCAAACTACAAGAAGCTGGTGCCATTCGGGAGGTGTGGTACCCGGAATGGCCGGCGAACCCAGTCGTCGTCCCCAAGAAAGGCTGGAAGGAACGCATGCGCGTCGACTTCATCAACCTCAATAAGGCTTGCCCTCAAGACCCCTTCCCGCTCCCGCGCATCGATCAGATCGTCGACTCCACCACCGAGTGTGACCTGCTGTGCTTCCTGGATGCCTTCTCAGGCTATCATCAAATCAAGATGGCGGTACAAGATGTTGAGAAGACGGCCTTCCAGACCCCATGCGGGGTTTACTGCTACACCTGCATGCCGTTTGGCTTGCGCAACACCGGGGCGACCTTCCAGCGGCTGACGCACATCACCCTGGGTCAGCAGCTCGGGAGGAACGCTGAGGCATACATCGACGACATAGTAGTGAAGTCTCGAGAGGCAAGGACCCTTGTCAAGGACCTAGAGGAAACATTTGGGAGTCTGCGTGCGGTGGACCTATGGCTCAACCCAGAGAAATGCATGTTTGGCGTTCCCTCCGGCAAGCTGCTGGGTTTTTTGGCGTCACACAGGGGAATTGAGGCAAATCTACAGAAGGTCAAGGCGATAGAAGAGATGAGCCCACCTCAGACTCTCAAGGAGATGCAAAAACTGGCGGGCTGTGTAACCTCGCTGGGGCGTTTTATCTCCAAGCTGGGGGAGCGCGCCCTCCCATTCTTCAAGCTGATGAAAAAGATGGGCCCGTTCGAGTGGACTTCGGAGGCTGACGCAACGTTCCAAGATCTCAAGAGATACCTCACCAGCCCGCCGGTGATGGTAGCACCGCATCCTTTGGAGCCCCTGGTGCTATACCTGGCCGCCACACCTCACTCAGCTAGCGCGACACTAGTGGCTGTCCGAGACGGGTGCAAGGACGGGGGCCTGCCGAGCGACGTCGCACGCCCCGCCAAGATGAC
Source organism: Triticum urartu (assembly GCF_056163025.1). Lineage (NCBI taxonomy): Eukaryota > Viridiplantae > Streptophyta > Magnoliopsida > Poales > Poaceae > Triticum > Triticum urartu. The sequence goes on along the minus strand of NC_141877.1, from coordinate 415,203,430 downwards.
GCGGCTCCAGGACAGCATCGATGAGGCCTCGACGGCGCCAACAGACGACCAGGCCCCACAGAATGATGCTCCTGAGGCCACGACTGCCCCAACAAGTGACCAAACTCCTGAGGTCCCCCAGCCTCAGGAGGTGCAAGACTCCACCAACACTTCCGCCCTCGTCGAGCACCTGATGTACATTGTCAGCATGGTACTGCGTGATGCACGAGTGCGCTACCCCATGCCGTAGAAGCTCTTGCTCGCACTTTTTGTTGCCTCCCGCAAGCTGCGCCACTACTTCCAAGGCCATCCAATCAAGGTTGTCTTAGGTTACCCCCTGGAAAGGGTGCTCCAGAGCCCCAATGCTGCAGGGAGAGTCGACGAGTGGAACATCGAATTGCAGGCATTCCAAGCACCACCAGGGCCATCAAGGGGGCGGCACTCGCTGATTTCGTGGCAGAATGGACCGACGCTCCTAGCCCCGAAGCAGGTGAGGACCGCCCACTCTCACCAGGAAGCGAAGCGCCAGATGGCTGGGTCATGTACTTCGATGGCGCCTTCACGCGTCAGGGCGCGGGGGATGGAGCCGTGCTCATCTCACCCACCCAGGACAGCTCTGCTACGCCGTGCGGCTTTGCTTCTAGCAGGGCGAGAAGGTCTCCAACAACATGGCGGAGTACGAGGGCTTGATTGCCGGCCTCAAGGCTGCGGCAGCCTTGGGAGTGAAGCTCCTCACCATCAAGGGCGACTCTCAGCTCCTCGTCAACTTCTCGAACAAAGTATACGAGCCAAAGGACGAGCACATGGAGGCATACCTTGTGAAGGTACACAAAATTGAAAAACAATTCTTGGGTCTGGAACTACATCATGTGCCACGCAGCACAAAAAAGGAAGCAGACGACATTGCTAAGAGGGCGTCCCAGCGCCTGCCTCAAGAGCCCGACGTCTTTGAGGAGCGTCTCTTCAAGCCGTCTGCAGCCCCGCCTGCCGTAGCACCAGCACCGCCTCGCGAGAACCTCCCTTAGGCCCCTCCGTCGGGCGCCCCGGCTTGTGGCCCGACCTCAGGAGACCGCCTCCTTCTTGCGCTGGAACCTCAGGAGGGGTGCTGGACCAAAGAGTTCAAGGCATATCTACTTCAGGGGACCCTGCCGGAGAAGGAGGAGGACGCGGAGCGTGTGGCTCGATAGGCCATTGCCTACTGCATCCGGGACGGTGAGTTCTATAGGAAACGGCCAAATGATGTTTCTCTATGATGCATCTCCAGGGAGCAGGGACATGAGCTATTGGCGACATACACGGCGGGGACTGCGGGCATCACTCGTCATCACGCACCCTCGTGGGCAAGGCATTCCGCAGCGGGTTCTATTGTCCCACAACACTTAATGATGCCACCGAGCTAGTGAGATCTTGCGAAGCGTGCCAAATCCATGCCAAGCAGATCCAACAGCCCGCTCAGGGCCTCCAGGCCATTCCTCTCACATGGCCGTTCGCGGTCTGGGGGCTGGACATCTTGGGACCATTCCCACGAGTGCTCGGGGCTACCACTACCTCTACATCGCCATCGACAAGTTCACCAAGTGAGCGGAGGTAAAAGCCGTCCGCACCATCCCGGCCGGCTCGGCAGTCAAGTTCATCAAGGGCCTCGTGAGCCGCTTCGGGGTCCCTAATCGTATCATCACTGACAATGGCTCGCAGTTCACTAGCAACCTTTTCAAAACATATTGTGCTAACCTTAGAACGCAGATATGCTATGCCTCACTGGCACACCCCAAGAGCAACGGCCAAGCTAAGGGGGCCAACACGGAGGCCCTAAGAGGCCTCAAGACAAGAACCTTCAAGAAGAAGCTCGAGGCCTGCGGGAGGGGCTGGCTCAACGAGCTCCAGTCCGTGTTGTGGTCCATCCGCACCACTGCCACCAAGCCGACAGGCGAGACTCCGTTCTTCCTCGTCCACGGAGCCGAAGCGGTTCTCCGTCACGAGGTCAAGCATCTCTCCACATGGGACTTGGCGTTTGACGAGGTATGCCAGGACGCCACGTAGGGGATGGACCTCGTGCCGGGGGAGGAACGCCGCCGTCAAGCCTCGCTCCGGGCGGTAAGGTACCAACAGGCGCTGCGGCGGTACCACTGCCGCAGCGTCCGCTCCAGGACGCTCGAGGTGGGTGATCTCCTCCCGAGGTGGGTGCTCTCCAGGGAAGGGCTGCATAAGCTCTCACCCATGGGTGAGGGCGCGTTTAGGATTGCCCGTGTCTCCAGGCCTAGCATCGCGCGCGTGGAGACGCAGGACGGGGTCCCTATCTAGAACGCCTGGAACATCCAGCACCTCCAGAAATTCTACTCATGAAGCAAGACCCAGTGCCTGTGAAGGTCTCCACTCGTGACACTCTCACGTAATAATGAGTGGAGCTGTACATGCCTCGGAGTCTCCGGAGAGCCGCCCTCGGGCCTCGGGGGCTCCCTCCCACGTCCTAGTGGCAGCACTTAGCTCCGCACTGGTGAGAAGACTAGTCTAGGTGCCGGATGCGGCTGTTCATTTGCTTGCTTTCTGTAGTTGGTTTGCACCCCTTTCTTTTAATGGAATTTGGAGTTCTTGCATTTTCGATTGCCAAGTTGGATTTCCCCTTTGTCTTTCTCTTGCCCTTCGGTCTTGGCCCAGGAGGAGCGGCAGTTGCCCGTCGCTCTTCCTCGCGCGTCTCGCGCGCGGGTGCTGGGCAGGTGTGTGCGTGCGCATCCGGCCCGCCCCACGCCGCAACCACACTTCGCCACAACCCTGTCCCCCCCAGGCCCATTGCTTTTTCTATCCTCGCGAGACACTCTCGAACGAGCTTGTGACTTACACATCTTCTTAAGTCTGTGCCCCTAGGTACCGCGACGCGATGCACTAAGCCACGGCTAGCCCATGCATGAGGGCTCGTGCAAAGAAGAACAGGACACCCAATAAAATTTTCTAACAATTCTGCAGCTTCACGATGTCTCCTGAGGCCAGCGACCCCTGAGTCAGCAGCAAGGGGGCCTCACAAGATGCTGGAGGGCGCGCCATCACGAGGTGCGAGACTACCGCGAGTGTATCAAGCTAAGTTATCCTACCGCACCTACCCGGACATGAACATCACAACATACATCAGAACAATAAGCATAGCATAGTGGCATAAGTACCATGGTTCATTACATGCCCCAGCAGGGCCCTCTATTTTTTCAAAACGCAGGAGAAAGGAAAGGCTAAACAAAAGTGGCCGTGCGACCACAACAGCTCTCGAGGCCGGGCTTCGGAGGCCCCCCTGGCTCAGCCCGAGCCTTCCTCCCGCTTCACCGGAGCGTGGCAACGAGACGATCTGCCACCTTCCTCGAAGCGAGCCCGACGACATGGCGGCTGGTTGTAGCCTCCGCTACTTGTGCTCTCGCTGGAGGAGCCGCCGCTGCTGAATGAGCCACGGCCATCGCCAAGGGCGAGCTCACCCTCGGCGTCGTCGCGGCTGCTGTCAAGGCCAAGCTCATTGTCACCACCGTCGTCTTCGGGGCAGCACCCTGCGTGACGGTCGTCTTCCCCAAACACCCTCACGTAGAGGGTCGCGGCACCGTCGTACTTGAAGTGGAGGGTGCACCTCCCTCTTAGGTCGTGCGCGCGGGCAAACACCTGCTAGCCGTGGGCCAAGGATACGTTCCCGGTGGCGGAAACTTTGACCCCGACCCACGAAGCCTTGCTGCAGCAGCCATCAGCCTGCAGCCAGAGGCCGTCAGGCCACACGGCCGGCAGCTCACCCGCGAAGAAGTGGGGGAGCGGGAGGGAGGCGTCGACTGGCCTCTCCGACCACACGACAAACTCCGGGAGCACCTCAGCCGAGTGGAATTGCCGCCAAGGAGGCCGGGCGACCATGGCACGCTTCCCCTTGTCGCATGATCTGCCTCGCCCTTGGCGGCTCCCACCACGAGGGGAAACGCCGCCACGGCCAGCCAAGGCGCGCCCACGCCCCCGAGGAGCCACCGCAGGAGTCGCGACGTGCTTGCGGGGGTGGCCTCGCCCTCTCTTGGGAGGTGGCGAGCCAAGTCCCTCCTTGTGGGCCTTCCCCTTCTCGGCGACGGAGAACTTACTCGTCGACGCCATGAGGACTACAGCGAGGCGACAAGGTAGAGAGGAGGAAGAAGAAGCAGGCGGCGAGAAGATGGAGATGGGAAAAGGGGGCTCGGCCCCTCTCTTCATTTATAGTTAAGGGAGGCCAACAGCCGGCCTCCACGATCCCACACAATGATGGTTTTCTCTGCATGCAGCACGGTCTTGTCAGGTCGAACGGTTGCCGAGGAAGCGTGGGGAAGCGGAGGCGCCCACGACCCATCAATCACCACGTGTCGACCAAGGCCGCAGGCAGTTAGGGCCCGCGGCGCTCCGCACTTGCCCTTTGGTTTCGCCTCGAAGCCAAGTATGAGTGCGCCTTGGGCCGGGGGCTACTGTCGGCGTTTTGGGAACGGGGGTACCCAGACTTGCCTACCTATGGCCCACGGCGTGGCTCTGTCAACGGCCTGGTACGGCCCAGCTTCAGGATTAACAACCCAAGACTCTTGTGAGGCTCCAAGCCTCGCAAGGCGGACGACACCAAGGCCTCCATGGGGGGCGGCATCCCAAAGCTGGCTCCCGAGGAGCGGAGATATCAATGCAAAGTCCACCTCGTGAGGTTCGTATGACGTGAGCCATGATGACCAAGGCTAGGTGGGCGCCAGCAGGCGTAGTGTACTAGTTTCCTCTTTGGTGCAAAGGAGGCAAGCACAGGCGCAGAGTCCCGAGGGATCAGCTAACGGTTTCCATTCCAGTTCAACAAGACCAAGACCGCCGGGACGGCAGGACGAAGGTCATCACGGAGCCCACCATGGCGTCACAACCAGGAGCTTTTGTAGGCGAAGACTACTTTTGTCAGGATAGCATGTACTAGTTGTATTCCTTTGAATTTGGCCGTTGTGGGATCCCTTCCTGCCTTACATTTGGGAAGAGGACCAAGGCCACTATAAATAGGACTTAGCCACCACCATAGAGGGGGACAGATCGTTCAGATCATCCTCACACCCACCAGCTCATCAAGCGCAAGAACACCTCTCCTCCTGAGGTTGTTCTCCACTGTACTAGTTCATCCTCAGCCCCTCGAGGCCAATCCACCACAAAGCAGGAGTAGGGTTTTACACCGCAAGGTGGCCCGAACTTGGGTAAACTGCTGTGTCTCTTGTCCATTGGGTTTGTCGAGCTCGGCCGTGGGATCGGCGAGCAGGCAGGTTGGGGAGGACGAGTTCTTTGCACGCACCCTAGTGTTTGAATCTCTCAAGCCCGCAGAACCCTGAATCCGACAATATTGTCTCCTTCGTCCCTTGTTACCCATAGATTCGACATGCACGGCTCGGGAACCCCAACCCCGAGGTTTGCCGGTTTTAGTTCCGATATAGGTGCTTTAATTTCCGCTGTGTGATCGGAAAAGGATCGATGAAACAGGCGGTTAATGTCCATGGCCCTCATGGCATGACGCTCGCACCCTAATCGCCGACGGCCGAATCATGCCCTCTTCATCAAGAGATGAGCTCTGATGACCTCTCCATCTTCCCCCTCGCTCCGGTGAGGGAGTCCTGGACTAAGGGGTCCTCGGGCGTCCGACCTATTGGATATGGGACGGACTAATGGGACGTGAAGATACAAAGGCCGAAGATTCTACCTGTGTCCGGATGGAACTCTACTTGGCGTGGAAGACAAGCTTGTTGACCAAATATGAAGATTCGTTTTTCTGTAACCGACCTTGTACAACCCTAGTCCCCTCCGATGTCTATATAAACCGGAGGGCTTAATACGGATTAGGGATATAGATATATCCTCATAAGCATAGTCAGACAGGCTAGGCTTTTAGGGTTTAGCCATTACGATCTCGTGGTAGATCAACTCTTGTAATACTCATATTCATCAAGATCAATCAAGTAGGAAGTAGGGTATTGCCTCCATAGAGAGGGCCCGAACCTGGGTAAACATTGTGTCCCGTGTCTCCTGCTACCATCGACCTTAGACGCACAGTTCGGGACCCCCTACCCATGATCCGCCGATTTTGACACCGACATTGGTGCTTTCATTGAGAGTTCCACCGTGCCGTCGTCAAAAGGTTTGATGGCTCCTTCAATCATCTACAACGATGTTGTCCAAGGGGAAGTCTTCCTCCCTGGACAGATCTTCATGTTCGGCAGCTTCGCACTGCGGGCCAACTCGCTTGGCCATCTAGAGTGGATCAAAAGCTACGCCCCTGGCCACCAGGTCAGATTTGGAAGCTTGAACTATGTCACGGATATCCGTGGAGACTTGATCTTCGACGGATTCGAGACCACGGCAGCCGCTCCCTGCCACCACGATGAACATGACGCAAATCTGTTATCGCTCCATACGCAGGAGATAGGACCTGTAGCTGCTCGGGCCCTAGATCCGGAGAAGATCGCGTCATCCGAAGATGAGAAGCTCAACCCCGTCGCGGAAGCCGCAGACTCAGCGGTGTTGGAGCCGCACACAGACTTAACTTCAAGTGATATCTATGTTACTGGAACCACAGACTTCTCTCCGGCTACAGGTTCCGAACCTTGTGTGTCCGCGTACGTCGAGCTTGATCGGTCATCGATCGTCGAATTCAGCTTCGCGGACATCTTCCGACACTCGCCTTTGGGCGACGTTCTAAGCTCGTTAAGAGCACTCTCTTTAGCGGGGGGCTCACAGCCGAACTGTATCCAGTTCGAATCAGAGGCTGATGACGGAGAATTTCGCTTCCCACCCACCGCCCACTTCATAGCCACCGTCGAAGACTTAACTAGCATGCTCGATTACGGCTCCAAGGACATCGATGGCATGGACGACGATGCCGGAGAAGAAGAGGCCCAGAACCCGCTTTTTACCGGACGCTGGACGGCCACTTCCTTGTAAGATGTATACATGGTGCATGCACCAAAAGAGAATAGCGGCGATGACAAAGAAGATCCAGTTGAGGATAAACCTCCTGAGATACAATCATAGCGCCGGCGTCAGCGGCGCCGGTCCAAGTCACGCCGCAGCCAAGACAGCAACACCGACACAAGAGAAGATAACACTCCGGAAGGCGCCGAAGACAACGAAGACCCCGTTGATGCAACTGCCGAACGGGATGAACGGGAAGATGAGCAAGTTAGCCCTGGTAAACAGGCCACACATGAAGACTCGGAGGACAGTAATTATCTTCCGCTCTCCGAAGATGAGGCGAGCCTCGGCACTGAAGATTTCATCGTGCCCGAGGAACCTCTTGAGCAGGAGTGCTTCAAGCGCCAGCTAATAGCCACTGCAAGGAGCCTGAAAAAGAAGCAGCGGCAGCTTTAAGCTGACCAAGATCTACTCAACGATAAATGGACCAATGTCCTAGCAGTCGAAGAATACAACCTCAAGCGCCCAACCAAAAGCTACCCAAAGCGCAAATTGCTACCTCAGTTCGACGACGAGGCGCCGAAGCACATACCACCATCGTGCAATGCGGCTGACCGACCACCACGTGGTCGGGATAAAATGGCAACTCAAGCCGAACACCAGCCCGCCCCGCCTCATCGCAAATACAGAGGTAAAACAGCTCACGATTATACATATGACCTTTGGCAGGACCTGAACAATAGATCAGGACATACCAGATCGATCTACGGATCGCGAGGACGTGCCTCGACACGTGACGACGGCTATCTATTTGAACGTGACAAACCTAGTCATGCGTGGGCTGAAAGCCGCAGATGGACTCCATCGGAGCTACGTCGCGATGCGGCCAGATATAGAGGCGCCGCACACCCTCTTTGCTTCATTGACGAAGTCATGGAACATGAATTCCCAAAAGGGTTTAAACCCATAAATATCGAATCATACATTGGAACAACTGATCCCGCGATATGGATCGAAGACTTTATTCTCCATATTCATATGGCCCGCGGCAATGACCTTCATGCCATTAAATACCTCCCCCTAAAACTCAAAGGACCAGCCCGGCATTGGCTGAACAGCCTGCCCGAAAATTCCATCGGCAGCTGGGAGGACTTGGAAGAAGCCTTCCTTGACAACTTCCAAGGTACATATGTTCGACCTCCGGACGCTGATGACTTAAGCCATATAGTTCAACAACCTAGAGAATCTGCCGGGAAATTCTGGACTAGGTTCTTAACTAAAAAGAACCAGATCGTCGACTGTCCGGATGCCGAAGCCCTAGCGGCCTTTAAACACAACATCCGTGACGAATGGCTCGCCCGCCACCTCGGCCAAGAAAAGCCGAAGTCCATGGCAGCCCTCACGGCACTCATGACCCGCTTCTTTGTGGGTGAGGATAGTTGGCTGGCCCGTAGCAAAAACAATGCAAGCGACGCCGGCACCCCTGAAGCCAAAAATAGCAACGACAAGTCCCGAAGCAACAAATATAAGCGTCGAAACAACAACGATAACACCGATGATACGGCGGTCAATGCCGGATTCAATGGCTCTAAGTCCGGTCAACGGAAGAAGTCGTTCAAAAAGAACAATTCGGTCTCATCTAGCTTGGACCGCATACTCGATCGTCCGTGCCAGATTCATGGCACCCCAGACAAACCACTCAATCATACCAACAGAGATTGTTGGGTTTTTAAACAGGCTGGCAAGCTAAATGCCGAAAGCATGGAGAAGGGAACGCAAAGCAAAGACGACGACGAGGAGCCCCGGCCACCAAACGCAGGGGGACAGAAGATGTTTCCCCCTCAGGTCAAAACGGTGAACATGATATATGCTACCCACATCCCCAAGAGGGAGTGCAAGCGCACGCTCAGGGACGTATATGCGATAGAGCCAGTCGCCCCAAAATTTAATCCATGGTCGTCATGCCCGATCACTTTCGACCGCCGGGACCATCTGACCAGTATCCGTCACGGCGGTTCAGCCGCACTGGTCCTAGACCCAATAATTGATGGGTTCCACCTGACGCGATCCTGATGGACGGTGGCAGCAACCTCAACTTGCTCTATCAGGATACAATGCGCAAAATGGGCATTAATCCATCACGGATCAAGCCCACCAAGAGTACCTTTAAAGGAGTCATATCAGGTGTAGAGGCCTGCTGTACGGGCTCAATCACACTAGAGGTTGTCTTCGGATCTCCGGACAACTTCCGAAGCGAGGAGCTAATCTTCGATATCACCCCCTTTCGCAGCGGCTATCACGCACTGCTTGGACGAACCGCATTTGCTAGATTCAACGCGGTGCCACACTACGCTTATCTCAAGCTCAAGATGCCCGGACCACGCGGCGCCATAACAGTTCATGGAAACACGGAACGCTCTCTCCGTACTGAGGAGCACACCGCCGCCTTAGCAGCAGAAGTATAGAGCAGCCTTTTCAAGCAAAACCTCATTCGGCGGCCGAGCCCCCGGACACCGTCAAGAGAGTCCGGACTACTCTGCAGCAGGATAGCTCAGCTCGTCAAGAGCTCGACAAGCAATTCGGCCTCCTGATACGTCCATTTTGCATCATGCTTTTATATCGATATTTATTGCATTATAGCCTGTTATTTCACATTATGTCACAATACTTATGGCTATTCTCTCTTATATTATAAGGTTTACATAAAGGAGGGAGAATGCCGGCAGCTGGAATTCTGGGCTAGAAAAGGAGCAAATATTAGAGACCTATTCTGCACAACTCCAAAAGTCCTGAAACTCCACGGAATACCTTATACTAAATAATGGAAAATCCTCGCCAAAGATGAAGACCAGGGGGCCCACACCCTTTCCATGAGGGTGGGGGGTGCCCCCCCTAGGGCGCGCCCCCTACCTCGTGGGCCCCCTGGTGGCTCTCCGATGACCATCTTCTGCTATATGAAGTCTTTCGTCGAGAAAAAAACAAGAAGCAACCTTTCGGGACGAAACTCCTCCGCCATGAGGCGGAACCTTGGCGGATCCAATCTATAGCTCCGGCCGAGCTGTTCTGTCGGGGAAACTTCCCTCCCGGAGGGGGAAATCATCGCCATCGTCATCACCAACGCTCCTCTCATCGGGAGAGGGCAATCTCCATCAACATCTTCATCAGCACAATCTCATCTCAAAACCCTAGTTCATCTCTTCTATCCAATTCTTGTCCCCAAGCCCGGGATTGGTGCTAGTAGGTTGCTAGTAGTGTTAATTACTCCTTGTAGTTGATGCTAGTTGGTTTAATTGGTGGAAGATCATATGTTCAGATCCTTTATGCATATTATTACCCCTCTTATTATGAACATGAATATGCTTTGTGAGTAGTTACGTTTGTTTCTGAGGACAAGGGAGAAGTCTTGCTATTAGTAGTCATGTGAATTTGGTATTCGTTCGATATTTTGATGAGATGTATCTTGTCTAGCCTCTAGTGGTGTTATGTGAACGTTGACTACATAACACTTCACCACTATTTGGGCCTAGAGGAAGGCATTGGGAAGTAATAAGTAGATGATGAGTTGCTAGAGTGACAGAAGCTTAAACCCTAGTTCATGCGTTGCTTCGTAAGGGGCTGATTTGGATCCATATGTTTCATGCTATGGTTAGGTTTACCTTAATACTTTTGTTGTAGTTGCGGATGCTTGCAATAGAGGTTAATCATAAGTGGGATGCTTGTTCAAGTAAGAACAGCACCCAAGCACCGGTCCACCCACATGTCAAATTATTAAAGTACCAAACGCGAATCATATGAACGTGATGAAAACTAGCTTGATGATATTCCCATGTGTCCTCGGGAGCGCTTTTCCTTATATAAGAGTTTGTCCAGGCTTGTCCTTTGCTACAAAAAGGATTGGGCCACCTTGCTGCACTTTATTTACTTTTGTTACTTGTTGCTTGTTACAAATTATCTTACCACAAAACTATCTGTTACCACTTATTTCAGTACTTGCAGAGAATACCTTGCTGAAAACCGCTTATCATTTCCTTCTGCTCCTCGTTGGGTTCGACACTCTTACTTATCGAAAGGACTATGATAGACCCCCTATACTTGTGGGTCATCAAGACTCTTTTCTGGCGCCGTTGCCTTGGAGTGAAGCACCTTTGGTAGGTGGAATTTGGTAAGGAAAAATTTATATAGTGTGCTGAAATTTACTATCACTTGTTACTATGGAAAGTAATCCTCTGAGGGGCTTGTTCAGGGTATCTTCACCCCGACCAGTAGAGCAAAGAGTTGCTCCTCAACCTACTAAACCTATTGAAAATGAAATTCCTTATGAGTATCCTTCGAGTATGATAGAAAAACTGCTAGCCAATCCTTTTACAGGAGATGGAACAAAGCATCCTGATGAACACCTAATATATGTGGATGAAGTTTGTGGATTATTTAAGCTTGCAGATATACCTGATGATGTTGCTAAGAAGAAGGTCTTCCCTTTATCTTTGAAGGGAGACGCATTGACATGGTATAGGCTATGTGATGATACGAGATCATGGAACTATAGAAGATTGAAATTGGAATTTCATCAAAAGTATTACCCTATGCATCATGTTCATCATGACCGCAATTATATATATAATTTTTGGCCTCGCGATGGAGAAAGCATCGCTCAAGCTTGGGGAGGCTTAAATCAATATTATATTCATGCCCCAATCATGAGCTTCCAAGAGAAACAATTCTTCAAAAATTTTACGCTCGGCTTTCTGAAAATAATCGCACCATGCTCGATACTTCTTGTGCTGGCTCTTTTATGATGAAGACTATTGGATTTAGATGGGATTTATTGGATAGAATTAAATGCAACTCTAAAGATTGGGACCTCGACAATGGTAAGGAGTCAGGTATGACACCTAGTTTTGATTGTGTTAAATCTTTTATGGATACCGATATTTTCCGTAAGTTTAGCACTAAATATGGACTTGATTCTGAGATAGTAGCTTCTTTCTGTGAATCTTTTGCTACTTATGTTGATCTCCCTAAGGAGAAGTGGTTTAAATATCATCCTCCCATAGAAGTAAAAGTAGCTGCACCAATTAAAGTTGAAGAAAAGGCTGTCACTTATAATGATCCTATTGTTCCTACCTGTTATGTTGAGAAACCACCTTTCCCTGTTAGGATAAAGGATCATGCTAAAGCTTCAACTGTGGTTCGTAAATGCAATATTAAAACATATACACCTCCTGAGCAAGTTAAAGTTGAACCTAATATTGCTATTGTTAAAGATCTCTTATCTGATAATATTGATGGGCATGTTATTCAGTTCTGTGGTGAAACTGCTAGAATTGCTAAACCTTGTGCTAAAGAAAAAAATAGACCTGTGGTAGGCATGCCTGTTATTTCTGTTAAAATAGGAGATCATTGTTATCATGGCTTATGTGATATGGGTGCTAGTGCTAGTGCAATACCTATTGACTTATACAAAGAAATTATGCATGACATTGCACCTGTCGATTTAGAAGAAATTGATGTTACTATTAAACTGGCTAATAGAGATACTATTTCACCAATGGGAATTGTTAGGGATGTTGAAGTCTTGTGTGGGAAAACTAAATATCCCACTGATTTTCTTGTTCTTGATTCCCCACAAGATAGCTTTTGTCCCATTATATTTGGTAGACCCTTCTTAAATACTCTTAATGCTACCATAGATTGCACAAGGGATGTTGTTACTGTCGGCTTAGATGATATGACTCATGAGTTTAATTTCTCTAAATTTAGTAAACAACACCGTGAAGAAGAATTGCCTAGTAAGGAAGAAATTATTGGTCTTGCTTCTATTGCCGTACCTCCTAGTGATCATTTAGAACAATATTTGCTAGACCATGAGAATGATATGTTTATGAATGAAAGAAGGGAAATAGATGAAGTATTCTTTAAACAGGAACCTATTCTGAAACACAATTTGCCTGTTGAAATCCTAGGGGATCCCCCTGCACCTAAGGGTGATCCCGTGTTTGAGCTTAAACCGTTGCTTGATAATCTTAAATATGCTTATCTTGATGAAAAGAAGATATATCCTGTTATTATTAGTGCTAACCTTTCAGAGCATGAAGAAGAAAGATTATTGAAAACTCTGAAGAAGCACCGCGCTGCTATTGGATATACTCTTGATGATCTTAAGGGCATTAGTCCCACTCTATGTCAACATAAAATAAATTTGGAAGCAGATGCCAAACCAGTTCGTGATCCTCAACGATGTTTGAATCCTAAACTGAAAGAAGTGGTAAGAAAAGAAACACTAAAGCTTCTAGAGGCAGGTATAATTTATCCCGTTGCTGATAATCAGTGGGTAAGTCCTGTTCATTGTGTCCCTAAGAAGGGAGGTATTACTGTTGTTCCTAATGATAAAGATGAATTGATTCCACGAAGAATTATTACAGGTTATAGGATGGTAATTGATTTCCGCAAATTAAATAAGGCTACTAAGAAAGATCATTACCCCTTACCTTTTATTGATCAAATGCTAGAAAGATTATCCAAGCATACACATTACTGCTTTCTAGATGGTTATTCTGGTTTCTCTCAAATACCTGTGTCGGCTAAAGATCAATCAAAAACTACTTTCATATGCCCTTTTGGCACTTTTGCTTATAGACGTATGCCTTTTGGTTTATGTAATGCACTTGCTACATTTCAAAGATGCATGATGGCTATATTCTCTGACTTTTGTGAAAAGATTTGTGAGGTTTTCATGGACGACTTTTCCGTCTATGGATCTTCTTTTGATGATTGCTTGAGCAATCTTGATCGAGTTTTGCAGAGATGTGAAGAAACTAATCTTGTCTTGAATTGGGAAAAGTGCCACTTTATGGTTAATGAAGGTATTGTCTTGGGGCATAAAGTTTATGAAAGAGGTATTGAAGTTGATAAAGCCAAGGTTGATGCTATTGAAAAGATGCCATGTCCCAAGGACATCAAAGGTATAAGAAGTTTCCTTGGTCACGCCGGATTTTATAGGAGGTTCATTAAGGACTTCTCAAAAATTTCTCGGCCTCTGACTAATTTATTACAAAAAAGATATACCATTTGTCTTTGATGATGATTGTGTAGAAGCATTTGAAATACTTAAGAAAGCATTAGTCTTTGCACCTGTTGTTCAGCCACCTGATTGGAATTTACCCTTTGAAATTATGTGTGATGCTAGCGATTATGCTGTAGGTGCTGTTCTAGGGCAAAGAGTTGATAAGAAATTAAATGTTATCCATTATGCAAGTAAGACTCTAGACAATGCTCGAAGAAATTATGCTACTACTGAAAAAGAACTTTTAGCAGTTGTATTTGCTTGTGATAAGTTCAGACCTTATATTGTTGATTCTAAAGTAACTATCCACACTGATCATGCTGCTATTAATTATCTTATGGAGAAGAAAGATGCTAAACCTAGACTTATTAGATGGGTTCTCTTGCTACAAGAATTTGATTTGCATATTGTTGATAGAAAATGAGCTAAGAATCGCGTTGCAGACAACTTATCTAGGTTAGAGAATGTTCTTGATGACCCACTACCTACTGATGATAGCTTTCCTGATGAACAATTAAATGTCATAAGTACTTCTCGTAGTACCCCTTGGTATGCTGATTATGCTAATTACATAGTTGCTAAATTTATACCACCTAGCTTCACATACCAACAAAAGAAAATGTTCTTCAATGATTTGAGACATTACTTTTGGGATGACCCACATCTTTATAAAGGAGTAGATGGTGTTATTAGATGTTGTGTACCTGAGCATGAACAGGAACATATCCTACGCAAGTGCCACTCCGAAACTTATGGAGGACACCACGCGGGAGATAGAACTGCACATAAGGTATTGCAATCCGGTTTTTATTGGCCTACTCTCTTCAAGGATGCCTGTAAGTTTGTCCTATCTTGTGATGAATGTCAAAGAATTGGTAATATTAGTAGACGTCAAGAAATTCCTATGAATTATTCACTTGTTATTGAACCATTTGATGTTTGGGGCTTTGATTATATGGGACCTTTTCCTGCCTCTAATGGATATACACATATTTTAGTTGTTGTTGATTACGTTACTAAGTGGGTAGAAGCTATTCCAACTAGTAGTGCTGATCATAACACTTCTATTAAAATGCTTAAAGAAGTTATTTTTCCGAGGTTTGGAGTCCCTAGATATTTAATGACTGATGGTGGTTCTCATTTTATTCATGGTGCTTTCCGTAAAGTGCTTGCTAAATATGACGTCAATCATAGAATTGCATCTCCGTATCACGCACAGTTTAGTGGTCAAGTAGAATTGAGTAATAGAGAACTCAAATTAATTTTGCAAAATACTGTTAATAGATCTAGAAAGAATTGGTCCAAGAAACTTGATGATGCATTATGGGCTTATAGAACTACATATAAAAATCCTATGGGTATGTCTCCATATAAAATGGTTTATGGAAAAGCATGTCACTTACCTCTCGAACTAGAACATAAGGCATATTGGGCTATTAAAGAGCTCAACTATGATTTCAAACTTGCCGGTGAAAAGAGGTTATTTGATATTAGCTCACTTGATGAATGGAGAACCCAAGCTTATGAAAATGCCAAGTTGTTTAAAGAAAAGGTTAAAAGATGGCATGACAAAAGGATACAAAAGCGTGAGTTTAATGTAGGTGATTATGTATTGCTATACAACTCTCGTTTAAGATTTTTTGCAGGAAAACTTCTCTCTAAATGGGAAGGCCCCTATGTTATCGAGGAGGTCTATCGTTCCGGTGCCATAAAAATCAACAACTTTGAAGGCACAAATCCGAAGGTGGTAAACGGTCAGAGAATTAAACATTATATCTCAGGTAATCCCATAAATATTGAAACCAATATTATTGAAACCGTAACCCCGGAGGAATACATAAGGGACACTTTCCAGAACGTTTCAGACTCCGAAAAGGAATAGGTATGTGGTACGGTAAGTAAACCGACTCCAAAACAATTTTTAAGGCAATATTTCTCCGTTTTGGAATATTTAGAAAAATAGAAAATTAAGTAGCAGTCCGGGAAGGACACGAGGGCCCCACGAGGGTGGAGGGCGCGCCCTACCCCTCGGGGCGCGCCCCTACCTCGTGAGCACCTCGTGTGCCTTTCGGACTCCGTTTTCTTGCACGATACGTATTTTGGTCGATAAAAATTCACTATATATTCTCCCGAAGGTTTTGACTCGCGTATCACGCAAATATCCTCTGTTCTTGTTTTGGGCTGTTCTCTGTCAGGGTTGTCAAGGCCAGGAATCATGTCGTCCCCCTCCTCCAACAACGGTGACAAAGATGCCTGGCTAATGAAGATAGAGCTGAAGAGGGAAGAACCCATGGAGATCAACAAGGATGAAGGGATCAAGAAGGCCACGGAGAACCAAGCTCCGGCAACAGAAGACATCCTTCAACTTGATCACAACCTTCTTACCCCAATAGAGATCGAAGCTTTCCAGATGATTGAGTTAACTCGTATTCGAAACAAGTATCTCACAAGTGAAAATATTTTGTTGAAGGAGCATATCTTTGCACTCAAGGGCATTATTCGCAAGCTAGAGGACCTCTTACACTCGCTGTGCGACTATCCATCACCTCCATCTTCACCAACCAAGGAGATATATAACATGGGTATGTGCACTCCCCTTGGCAACCGCCAAGCTTGGGGGAGGTGCCCCGGTATCGTATCACAATCACAACTCCTATCATTACCGTTTTCCTTAGTACGATCCTATTAGTAGTATTTTGATCTAGTAGAATAAAGTTTATGGCATGATCTAGTTTTGAGTTTTGCCTTATGATCTCTCTAGGTAATCGAGTCAGTGAGCTATATAATAAAGATTAGTGTTGAGTCAAGGGCTTGATTTTCTTGCTATGATCTTGGGTGAATAAATGAAAAGAGAAAAAGAATAAGAAGAAACAAAAGTTCATATTGATCTTATTGATAGTAATGACTTCACATAGAAAGAGTGTGATGATTAAAAGTTATTGGGAGTTGGCAGACACAGCTTTGGTCATCGTTGCAATTAATAGGACGTAATAAGGAAAGAGAGGTTTCACATATAAATATACTATTATTGACATCTTTTATGATTGGGAGCACTCATCAAAATATGACATGCTAAAGAGTTGATGTTGGACAAGGAAGACAACGTAATGGGTTATGTTTTCTTATATCCACTGTTCAAGATATCTTCCGATATTCCGATAAATCGACCGATTTATCGCTTACCAGTGTCTCACCGATAAGATAAATGGGCCGATAAATCAGCCGATATGGCAATAAATTGGCCGATATGCCGATAAATTGACCGATTTACCCCTTATCATGGGTCGACCGATAAATTCCCGATAAGCGATATCCCCAACATTGCTTATATCTGAGATAAAGTATGTTTTCATGGATCATCCAACATGTTGAGCTTGCCTTTCCCCCTCATGCTAGCCAAATTCTCAGCACCAAGTAGAGATACTACTTGTGCTTTGAAAATACCCTTAAACCAGTTTTGCCATGAGAGTCCACCATATCTACCTATGGATTGAGTAAGATCCTTCAAGTAAGTTGTCATCGGTGCAAAGCAATAAAAATTGCTCTAAATATGTATGATTAGTGTGGGAGAAATAAGCTTTATACGATCTTGTGATGTGGAAGTAATAAAAGCGACGGACTGCATAATAAAGGTTCATATCACAAGGGGCAATATAAAGTGACGTTCTTTCGCATTAAGATTTTGTGCATCCAACCATAAAAGCGCATGGCAACCTTTGCTTCCCTCTGCGAAGGGCCTATCTTTTATTATTATCTTCTACCTTATGCAAGTGTCATGGTGATCTTAACCTCTCCCTTTTTCATTTTATCCTTTGGCAAGCCCAGCATGTTGGAAAGAACCTGATATATATATATATATATATATATATATATATCTAATTGGATGTAGGGGGTCATGAGTTATTATTGTTTACATTACCCTTGAGGTAAAAGGTTGTGGGGCGAAACTATAAGCTCCTATCTTTCTCTGTGTCCGATTAAAACTCCGTAACCACAAGTATTGCGCGAGTGTTGGCAATTATGAAGGGCTAGATGATAGTTGAGTATGTGGACTTGCTTTTTAGCTCTGACATAGACTCTTTCTGATGTTATGATAAATTGCAATTGCTTCAATGACTGAGGTTATAGTTTGTTGGTTCTCAATAAGGTTTATGATTCATACTTTTGCATTGTGAATAGATCATCACTTGAACATAAGTAATCATATGACAATATCTATGTATGTTGCTGTTATGAGAATAATCATGATGCCCTCATGTCCGTATTTTATTTTTATCGATGCCTCTACCTCTAAACATGAGGACACATTTATTGTTATCGGCTTTCGCTTGAGGACAAGCGAGGTCTAAGCTTGGGGGAGTTGATACGTCCATTTTGCATCATGCTTTTATATCGATATTTATTGCATTATGGGCTGTTATTTCACATTATGTCACAATACTTGTGGCTATTCTCTCTTATTTTATAAGGTTTACATAAAGGAGGGAGAATGCCGGCAGCTGGAATTCTCGGCTGGAAAAGGAGCAAATATTAGAGACCTATTCTGCACAACTCCAAAGTCCTGAAACTCCACGGAATACCTTATAATAAATAATGAAAAATCCTCGCCAAAGATGAAGACCAGGGGGCCCACACCCTTTCCACGAGGGTGGGGGCGCCTCCCTAGGGCGCGCCCCCTACCTCGTGGGCCCCCTGGTGGCTCTCAAGATGACCACCTTCTGCTATATGAAGTCTTTCGTCGAGAAAAAAACAATAAGCAACCTTTCGAGACGAAACTCCCCCGCCACGAGGCGGAACCTTGGCAGATCCAATCTAGAGCTCCGGCCGAGCTGTTCTGCCGGGGAAACTTCCCTCCCAGAGGGGGAAATCATCGCCATCGTCATCACCAACGCTCCTCTCATCGGGAGAGGGCAATCTCCATTAACATCTTCATCAGCACCATCTCATCTCAAAACCCTAGTTCATCTCTTGTATCCAATTCTTGTCCCCAAGCCCGGGATTGGTGCTAGTAGGTTGCTAGTAGTGTTAATTACTCCTTGTAGTTGATGCTAGTTGATTTAATTGGTGGAAGATCATATGTTCAGATCCTTTATGCATATTATTACCCCTCTGATTATGAACATGAATATGCTTTGTGAGTAGTTACGTTTGTTCCTGAGGACAAGGGAGAAGTCTTGCTATTAGTAGTCATGTGAATTTGGTATTCGTTCGATATTTTGATGAGATGTATCTTGTCTAGCCTCTAGTGGTGTTATGTGAACGTCAACTACATAACACTTCACCATTATTTGGGCCTAGAGGAAGGCATTGTGAAGTAATAAGTAGATGATGGGTTTCTAGAGTGACAGAAGCTTAAACCCTAGTTTATGCGTTGCTTCGTAAGGGGCTGATTTGGATCCATATGTTTCATGCTATGGTTAGGTTTACCTTAATACTTTTGTTGTAGTTGCGGATGCTTGCAATAGAGGTTAATCATAAGTGGGATGCTTGTTCAAGTAAGAACAACACCCAAGCACCGGTCCACCCACATGACAAATTATCAAAGTACCGAACGCGAATCATATGAACGTGATGAAAACTAGCTTGACGATATTCCCATGTGTCCTTAGGAGTGCTTTTCCTTATATAAGAGTTTGTCCAGGCTTGTCCTTTGCTACAAAAAGGATTGGGACACCTTGCTGCACTTTATTTACTTTTGTTACTTGTTGCTCGTTACAAATTATCTTACCACAAAACTATCTGTTACCACTTATTTCAGTACTTGCAGATAATACCTTGCTGAAAACCGCTTATCATTTCCTTCTGCTCCTTGTTGGGTTCGACACTCTTACTTATAGAAAGGACTATGATAGATCCCCTATACTTGTGGGTCATCACCTCCGTCCCAGTGCCGATCAAGTAGAGGCGTTTGTACCGTGCGTACATACCTACGCACTCAAGATACCATGGGCATAGACGGAGGCATAACTAGCATGTGATCCACAATACGGCTCGACCGCTCCCGGACACACATACCCTCACTGTTTCCTTTTTTCCTTTTCAGATTTTCTTTCCACAGGTTCCCCCTAGTGGCCCAATCACCGGTCCTTCCAAAGGATAAACATGCCAAGTTGACACGAATCACAAACGTATAGGGGAATCTTTAGGTAGTCTCTTTAACAATCACTCTACCTATTTCCAGGACCCACACGCAGCTCTCTCTTAGTCGTGGCTTAGTCCGTTGCTTATTACACTATTTGTATCAATGTGCTTCAATGTATTAATCAAATTATAACGGAAACAGTTTGCGGCCTTGGCTCATTACCCTTGCTCCTTTTCTGTTTTTTTCTATTGGTAACCTCATCAAATAGCACCCGTACACTTTGGTACGTTCCAATTTGCCAGGGGCTTCATAGCGCCCCACAACATGGCAAAAAAAGTCCGAACACTTTTATAGTATAGTTTGACACCCCGAATTTAGCATTATATGCATTGGCTCCGAATCATGTCTTTGGTCAATAGTTGGGTTGCCTGGCTCCTGTGCTTACTACCTTATGTTCCGTTGTATCGGCTAGGATAGTAAAGGGAGAACTACTGCGATTGTGCCCTGGTTTACCCGGATGAGCACCTTAGTAGAGAAAGCCGAAAACTGACTGTCATGATGCGGCAAGAGCCGGTCAGCTCTTCGGAGGTCTCAAATTGTTAGAGATTTTTTCCGCATTATGTGAGGGATTGGTACTTTCCCGATCGGGTGTTCATAGCTTCCTAGTTCGGATACCAGGAGCTGCGCCTAAATTTTTATAGCCAAACTCCTATGGCTAAGTGAGGGTGTTCAAGTCGCATAGTCTGATTGCCTGGTTCGCTGTGCTAAACACCTCCTTCAAGGACCAAACAATTGGATCAAGAGTGTTTAGATTACATCCCGAACACCCCGTACTTCCTACGTGGGGGCAGAAGCCGACGACTGGCCAACTCTCAGATTTCACACAATACGGCCGCACATGAGGTGATTTTTTTAAACAAACATTATATTACATAACACAATTTGTTTCATCATGCAAGGCAGAGACAACATGAAGATATTCATTCAAAAATAATGTCTTGCGCACATTGCGTCGCCACAATGCGGGACCCCTCCAGGACGTCCTCAAAATACCGCTCCGGTGTGCGGTGCTCCTTGCCTTCAGGTGGCCCCTCGGTCACAAGTTTTACAGCATCCATCTTCACCCATGCTACGTCTTGAGCTTGCGTTGGTTTTCCCCGAAGAGGAAGGGATGATGCAGTAGAGTAGCGTAAGTATTTCCCTCAGTTTTTGAGAACCAATGTATCAATCCAGTAGGAGCCCACGCTCAAGTCCCTCGTACCTGCACAAAGCGATAGCTACTCGCAACCAATGCGATTAGGGGTTGTCAAGCCCTTCACGGTCACTTACGAGAGTGAGATCTGATAGATAGAATATTTTTGGTATTTTTGATATAAAGATGCAAAGTAAAAAGTAAAAACAAAGTAAATATCAAAACAATATAAAAGTGATGGAGATTGATATGATGAGAATAGACCCGGGGGCCATAGGTCTCACTAGTGGCTTCTCTCAAGAGCATAAGTATTCTACGGTGGGTGAACAAATTACTGTTGAGAAATTGATAGAATTGAGCATAATTATGAGAATATCTAGGCATGATCATGTATATAGGCATCACGTCCGTGACGAGTAGATTGAAACGATTCTGCATCTACTACTATTACTCCACTCATCGACCGCTATCCAGCATGCATCTAGAGTATTAAGTTAAAAACAGAGTAACGCCTTAAGCAAGATGACATGATGTAGAGAGATAAATTCATGCAATATGAAATAAACCCCATCTTGTTATCCTCGATGGCAACGATACAATATGTGCCTTGCTGCCCCTTCTGTCACTGGGTAAGGACACCGCAAGATCGAACCCAAAGCTAAGCACTTCTCCCATGGCAAGAACTACCAATCTAGTTGGCCAAACCAAACGGATAATTCGAAGAGACTTGCAAAGATAACCAATCATGCATAAAAGAATTCAGAGAAGATTCAAATATTATTCATAGATAGACTTGATCATAAACCCACAATTCATCGGTCTCAACAAACACAACGCAAAAAGAAGATTACATTGAATAGATCTCCATGAGAGAGGGGGAGAACTTTGTATTGAGATTCAAAGAGAGAGAAGAAGCCATCTAGCTACTAATTATGGACCCGAAGGTCTGAGGTAAACTACTCACACTTCATCGGAGGGGCTAGGATGATGTAGAAGCCCCCCGTGATGACGGCCCTCTTCCGGCGGAGCTCCGGAAAAGGCCCCAAGATGGGATCTCGTGGATACAGAAAGTTGCGGCGGTGGAATTAGGTTTTTGGCTCCTGTTCTGATCGTTTGGGGGTACGTGTGTATATATAGGAGGAAGGAGTACGTCGGTGGAGCACCGAGGGGCACACGAGGCAGGGGGCGCCCTAGGGGGGGCGCCCCACCCTCGTGACCACCTCTTTGATCCCTTGCAGTAGGGTCCAAGTCTCCTAGATCACATTCGGTGAGAAAATCACGTTTCCGAAGATTTTATTCCGTTTGGACTCCGTTTGGTATTCCGTTTATCCGGAACACTGAAACAGGCAAAAACAGCAATTCTGGGCTGGGCCTCCGGTTAATAGGTTAGTCCCAAAAATAATATAAAAGTGGAAAATAAAGCCCAATATAGTCCAAAACAGTAGATAATATAGCATGGAGCAATCAAAAATTATAGATACGTTGGAGACGTATCAGGCATCCCCAAGCTTAATTCCTGCTCGTCCTCGAGTAGGTAAATGATAAAAAAAAGAATTTTTGATGCGGAGTGCTACTTGGCATAATTTCAATGCAAATCTTATTAATTGTGGTATGAATATTCAGATTAGAAAGATTCAAGATAAAAGTTTATATTGACATAGAAAATAATAATACTTCAAGCATACTAACAAAGCAATTATGTCTTCTCAAAGTAACATGGCCAAAGAAAGTAATCCCTACAAAATCATATAGTCTAGCTATGCTCCATCTTCCCCACGCAAAGTATATAAATCATGCACAACCCCGATGACAAGCCAAGCAATTGTTTCATACCCTAACTTTTTCAAAACTTTTTCAATCTTCACGCAATACATGAGCGTGAGCCATGGATATAGCACTATAGGTGGAATAGAATGGTGGTTGTGGAGAAGACAAAAAGGAGATGATAGTCTCACATCAACTAGGCGTATCAACGGGCTATGGAGATGCCCATCAATTGATATCAATGTGAGTGAGTAGGGATTGCCATGCAACGGATGCACTAGAGCTATAAGTATATGAAAGCTCAAAAAGAAACTAAGTGGGTGTGCATCCAACTTGCTTGCTCATGAAGACCTAGGGCAATTTGAGGAAGCCCATCATTGGAATATACAAGCCAAGTTCTATAATGAAAAATTCCCACTAGTATATGAAAGTGATAACATGAGAGACTCTCTACTATGAAGATCATGGTGCTACTTTGAAGCACAAGTGTGGTAAAAGGATAGTAACATTTTTTTGTTTGGGCCTTTTCTCTCTTTTTATGGCCTCTTTTTTTTCGTCCGGAGTCTCATCCCGACTTATGGGGGAATCATAGTCTCCATCATTCTTTCCTCACTGGGACAATGCTCTAATAATGATGATCATCACACTTTATTTTTCTTATAACTCAACAATTACAACTCGATACTTAGAACAAAATATGACTCTATGTGAATGCATCCGGCGGTGTGCCTGGATATGCAATATGACAATGATGAAGTGTGTCATGATGAACTAGATGGTGGAAAGTTGCATGGCAATATATCTCGGAATGGCTATGGAAATGCCATAATAGGTAGGTATGGTGGCTGTTTTGAGGAAGGTATATGGTAGGTGTATGATACCGGCGAAAGTTGCGCGGTATTAGAGAGGCTAGCAAAGGTGGAAGGGTGAGAGTGTGTATAATCCATGGACTCAACATTATTCATAAAGAAATCATATACTTATTGCAAAAATCTAGAAGTTATCAAAGCAAAGTATTACGCGCATGCTCCTAGGGGGATAGATTGGTAGGAAAAGACCATCGCTCGTCCCCAACCGCCACTCATAAGAAAGACAATCAATAAATAAATCATGCTCCGACTTCATCACATAACGGTTCACCATACGTGCATGCTACGGGAATCACAAACTTTATCACAAGTATTCTTTAAATTCACAACTACTCAACTAGCATGACTTTAATATTATCACCTCCATAACTCAAAACAATTATCATGCTTCAATCTTTTCTTAGTATTCAACACACTCAAAAGAGAGTTTCACAAATCTTGAATACCAAGCATATTATTATTAGGCAAATTACCATGGTATTAAGAGAATCTCAAATTAATTTAAGTGAAGCATGAGAGATCAATAGTTTCTTTAAAACATACCCACCACCGTGCTCTAAAAGATCTAAGTGAAGCACATAGAGCAAAATTATAACGCTCAAAAGATATAAGTGAAGCACATAGAGTAAAATTATATAGCTCAAAGGATATAAGTGAAGCACATAGAGCAAAACTACTTAGCTCAATAGATGTAAGTGAAGCACATAGAGCAAAACTACTTAGCTCAAAAGATATAAGTGAAGCGCATAGAGTATTCTATCAAATTTTAATTCATGTATGGCTCTCTCAAAAGGTGTGTACAACAAGGATGATTGTGGCATACTAACAAACAAAGACACAAATAATACAAGACGCTCCAAGCAAAACACATATCATGTTGGTGAATAAAAATATAGCTCCAAGTAAATTACCGATGGAAGTGGACGAAAGAGGGGATGCCTTCCGGGGGCATCCCCGAGCTTTGACTTTTTGGTGTCCTTGAATTATCTTGGGGGTGCCATGGGAATACCCAAGCTTAGGCTCTTGCCACTCCTTGTTCCATGATCCGTCAAAAGAATTCACCCAAAACTTGAAAACTTCACAACACAAAACTCAAAATAGAAAACTCGTGAGCTCCGTTAGCGAAAGAAAACAAAAGACCACTTCAAGGTACTGTAATGAACTCATTCTTTATTTATATTGGTGTTAAACCTACTGTATTCCAACTTCTCTATGGATTATAAATGATTTTACTAGCCATAGATTCATCAAAATAAGCAAACAACACACGAAAAACAGAATCTGTCAAAAACAGAACAGTCTGTAGTAATCTGTATCTAGCGCAATATCTGGAACCCAAAAATTCTAAAATAAATTGCTGGACGTGAGGAATTTATCTATTAATCATCTTCAAAAAGAATTAACTAAATATCACTCTTCAAATAAAAATGACAGCAGTTCTCGTGAGCGCTAAAGTTTCTGTTTTTTACAGCAAGTTCAACAAGACTTTCCCCAAGTCTTCCCAACGGTTCTACTTGACACAAACACTAATTAAACACAAAAACACAACCAAAAAAGAGGCTAAATAATTTATTTATTACTAAACAGGAGCAAAAAGCAAGGAATAAAAAAAATTGGGTTGCCTCCCAACAAGCGCTATCGTTTAACGCCCCTAGCTAGGCATAACGAGCAAGAATAGATCTAGGTATTGCCATCTTTGGTAGGCAATCCATAAGTGGCTCTCATGATAGTTTCATATGGTAATTTTATTTTATTTCTTGGAAAGTGTTCCATGCACTTTTTTAATAGAAATTGAAATCTAATATTCCCTTCCTTCATATCAATAATCGCACCAACCGTTCTAAGGAAAGGTCTACCAAGAATAGTAGGGCAAGAAGGATTGCAATCTGTATCAAGAACAATGAAATCTACGGGCACATAATTCCTATTTGCAAAAATAATAACATCATTAATCCTTCCCATAGGTTTATTAATAGTGGAATCCGCAAGATGCAAGTTTAGAGAGCAATCATCAAAATTACGGAAATCTAGTAAATCACACAAAGTCTTGGGAATAGTAGAGAAACTAGCACCCAAATTACACAAAGCATAAAACTCATGATATTTAATTTTAATTTTAATAGTTGGTTCCCATTCATCATAGAGTTTTCTCGGGATAGAAACTTTCAACTCAAGTTTTTCTTCATAAGATTGCATCAAGGCATCAACAATATGTTCGGTGAAGGCTTTATTTCGACTATAAGCATGTGGAGAATTTAGCACGGATTGCAACAAGGAAATACAATCAATCAAAGAGAAATTTTCATAATTAAATTCCTTGAAATCCAATATATTGGGTTTATCAACATCTAGATTTTTATTTCTTTCAATCCCACTTTCATCAATTTCATCATTAAAGTCTAAATACTCCGAATTTTTAGAACGCCTTCTAGGTAAAGGAAGATCATATTCAGTTTCATCAATATTCATATTGCCAAATAAAGATTTAATTGGAGACACATCAATAACTTTTAGATCTTCATCTTGATTTCATAGGAATTGGAAGAACACACTTTAATAAAGGCATCTTTGGAAGCACGCATCCTAGCGGTTCTTTCCTTACACTCATCAATTGAAATTCTCATGGCTTTTAGAGACTCATTAATATCATGCTTAGGTGGAATAGATCTAAGTTTCAAAGCATCAACATCAAGAGCAATTCTATCAACGTTTCTAGCCAAATCATCAATCTTAAGCAATTTTTCTTCAATCATCGCATTAAAATTCTTTTGCGAAGAAATAAATTATTTAATATTAGATTCAAAATTAGAGGGCATCTTATTATAATTTCCATAAGAGTTGTTGTAGGAATTCCCATAATTATTAGAAGGATTACTAGGATATGGCCTAGGATTAAAATTCCCTCTATAAGCGTTGTTACCAAAATTATTCCTACCAACAAAATTCACATCCATAGATTCATTATTATTCTGAATCAAAGTAGACAAAGGCATATCATTAGGATCAGAAGAAACGCTCTTAGTAGCAAATAATTTCATAAGTTCATCCATCTTTCCACTCAACACATTAATTTCTTCTATCGCATGCACTTTTTTTATTAGAAGTTCTTTTAGTATGCCATTGAGAATAATTAACCATAATATTATCTAGGAGTTTGGTAGCATCTCCTAAAGTGATTTCCATAAAAGTGCCTCCCGCGGCCGAATCTAAAAGATTTCTAGAAGCAAAATTCAATCCGGCATAAATTTTTTGTATAATCATCCACAAATTCAAACCATGAGTAGGGCAATTACGTATCATTAATTTCATTCTCTCCCAAGCTTGTGCAACATGTTCATGATCAAGTTGTTTAAAGTTCATTATATCGTTTCTAAGAGATGTGATCTTAGCGGGAGGAAAATACTTAGAGATAAAAGCATCTTTGCACTTGTTCCATGAATCTGTACTATTCTTAGGCAAAGACGAAAACCAAGGTTTAGCACGATCTCTAAGTGAAAAAGGAAATATCTTCAATTTAACGACATCATTATTGACATCTTTTTTCTTTTGCATATCACATAAATCAACGAAGCTATTCAGATGAGTAGCGGCATCTTCACTAGGAAGGCCGGCGAATTGATCTTTCATAACAAGATTCAACAAAGCAATATTAATTTCACAAGATTCAGCATCGGTAAGAGGAGCAATCAGAGTGCTAAGGAAATCATTATTATTGGTATTGGTGAAGTCACACAATTTAGTAGTATCTTGAGCCATCGCGACAAACAAGCAATCTAACACACGAGCAAACAAAAAGCAAGCGGACAAAAGAGGCAAATAGAGAGGGAGGATAGAGAGAGAGGGCAAATAAAATGGTAAGGGTGAATTGGGGGGGGGGAGGAAAACGAGAGGCAAATGGCAAATAATGTAATGCGAGAGATAGGGATTGTGATGGGTACTTGGTATGTTGACTTTTTGCATAGACTCCCCGGCAACGGCGCCATCCTTCTTGCTACGTCTTGAGCTTGCGTTGGTTTTCCCCGAAGAGGAAGGGATGATGCAGCAGAGTAGCGTAAGTATTTCCCTCAGTTTTTGAGAACCAAGGTATCAATCCAGTAGGATCCCACACTCAAGTCCCTCGTACCTGCACAAAGCGATAGCTACTCGCAACCAACGCGATTAGGGGTTGTCAAGTCCTTCACGGTCACTTACGAGAGTGAGATCTGATAGATAGAATATTTTTGGTATTTTTGATATAAAGATGCAAAGTAAAAAGAAAAAACAAAGTAAATAGCAAAAAAATACAAAAGTGATGGAGATTGATATGATGAGAATAGACCCGGGGGCCCTAGGTCTCACTAGTGGCTTCTCTCAAGAGCATAAGTATTCTACGGTGGGTGAACAAATTACTGTTGAGAAATTGATAGAATTGAGCATAATTATGAGAATATCTAGGCATGCTCATGTATATAGGCATCACGTCCGTGAGAAGTAGATTGAAACGATTCTGCATCTACTACTATTACTCCACTCATCGACCGCTATCCAGCATGCATCTAGAGTATTAAGTTAAAAACAGAGTAACGCCTTAAGCAAGATGACATGATGTAGAGAGATAAATTCATGCAATATGAAATAAACCCCATCTTGTTATCCTCGATGGCAATGATACAATACGTGCCTTGCTGCCCCTTCTGTCACTGGGTAAGGACACCGCAAGATCGAACCCAAAGCTAAGCACTTCTCCCATGGCAAGAACTACCAATATAGTTGGCCAAACCAAACAGATAATTCAAAGAGACTTGCAAAGATAACCAATCATGCATAAAAGAATTTAGAGAAGATTCGAATATTATTCATAGATAGACTTGATCATAAACCACAATTCATCAGTGTGAACAAACACACCGCAAAAAGAAGATTACATCAGATAGATCTCCACGAGAGAGGGGGAGAACTTTGTATTGAGATTCAAAGAGAGAGAAGAAGCCATCTAGCTACTAACTATGGACCCGAAGGTCTGAGGTAAACTACTCACACTTCATCGGAGGGGCTAGGATGATGTAGAAGCCCTCCGTGATGACGGCCCTCTTCCGGCGGAGCTCCGGAACAGACCCCAAGATGGGATCTCGTGGATACAGAAAGTTGCGGCGGTGGAATTAGTTTTTTGGCTCCTGTTCTGATCGTTTGGGGGTACGTGTGTATATATAGGAGGAAGGAGTACGTCGGTGGAGCACCAAGGCGCCCACGAGGCAGGGGGTGCGCCCTAGGGGGGGCGCCCCCCACCCTCGTGACCACCTCTTTGATCCCTTGCAGTAGGGTCCAAGTCTCCTGGATCATGTTCGGTGAGAAAATCACGTTTCCGAAGATTTTATTCCGTTTGGACTCCGTTTGATATTTCGTTTATCCGAAACACTCAAATAGGCAAAAAAAACAGCAATTTTGGGCTGGGCCTCCGGTTAATAGGTTAGTCCCAAAAATAATATAAAAGTGGAAAATAAAGCCAAATATAGTCCAAAACGATAGATAATATAGCATGGAGCAATCAAAAATTATAGATACGTTGGAGACGTATCAGCCCACCACACCTTGACGCGGGCGAAGGCCATGCGCGCGCCCTCGATGCAGGCCGACCTCTTGACGATGTCCAGCTGAGGGCTGGCACCTACCAGCCACTTCACGAGTCTGAATTAGCTGTTGGGTATAACTTCGGCAGGCCACAACCGGATTATTAAATCCTTCATGGCCAGTTCGGCCACCCTATGCAGCTCGACCAGCTGTTTCAGCTGATCGCTAAAGGGCACTGGATGTTCTGGCGCAAGATATTGCGACCATAACAGCTTCTCCATTGAGCTCCCTTCTTCGGCTCAGAAGAACTCCGCAGCGTCCGACACACTGCGCGGCAGATCTGCAAACGCCCGTGAAGAACTCCGAATCCGGGTTAGTAAGAAATACTTCTTCTTCTTCACATACTTGCTTTGCATACTAAACGCCTTACCCACCGCGATCTTCTTGGCCTCCTGGATCTCCTGGAGGGCACCCTGGGCTTCAACCTGGGCCGCTTCCGCGCTTTGACTAGCCTTGGCGAGTTCGGTCTCTCGAGCGGAAACATCGCACTACAAGGTCTCATACTTCTTCACAGCATCCTAGAGCTCTTGATGGACCTCGTTCAACCTGGCCTTAAGTTTCTTAACGAGCGGCCTGCTCCTTGACAGCTTTCCCCTCGGCTTCGGCCAGGGCCTTTTTAAGGGCCTCGACCTCTGTCATCGCTCCTACACATATCATGACACTACGGTCAATATACATCATTTATTCTTTCCGAATATATAGCGAGTCATTACATACCTTGCCGGTCTTCCAGCTGCTTCCTCGCTTGGCCGAGCTCCTCCTCGGCCTGCTCCAGTCTCTGCTTTAGTCTGGAGACTTGGGCAGTGTATGAGGTCGTGGCCAGCAACGACACCTGCTTATTCACATCAGACACATTTACTTAGTTTTCTGCGAAATTTAATTGATCCTCTGTCCGGCTTTTCTTTCCGAACACCGGACAGTGTCTCAGGGGCTACTGTCTATATTGGGATTTTCCCTATTAAACCGCTTACCTAAAACCTGCCAGCAGGCCGCTGCAGGCTTCAGTCAGTCCGCTCTTGACAGACTGAACCTTCTCAATCGCCGTACCCATAAGGATACGGTGTTCTTCCACAATGGAAGCGCCTCGTAGCGCTTCCTGTAGATTATCTGGCGCCTCTGGTTGGACAGAGGTCACCGGCGGGACGGGCATGCCTCCTTATCTTGAAGGGGGCTGCTTGTCGGATTCCGAAACCGTATGGGCCTCCGGATCCGTGCTCGGATGGGGGCCGAACTAAGCATGCCCCCATCGTCAGTCTCCATGGGGTTCTGTTCCCCCATGTGTCCGGCGACCAAGGTTTCGCCCCCCGGCGCCACCATGATGGCCTCCTGAACCTCTCCCTGGCCTGGGAAGGTCCTTTGGGACAGCACCTCATCGCCCCCCTTGGCCTTGGGAGAGTAAGCGGCCGGTGGTGACTCGCAGGCCATCGCCTTCGAGTCCAGCGAGCCTCTTGATGAGGATCGTTGGGAGCTGTCGTGGGCCGGACTGCAATGGCATAAATTAACATATTATATTATGAAGCAAGAGAGGACAGACGCATGGACATATGTGTGTTTTAGTACTTACGACGCGGTCAGAGGCTTGTTTCGGGGGCTTCGCTCCGGACTACTGTCGATGTCCCACACGGAGTTATCCGTGAGAGGGCCTTTCCCCCTCTTAGGCGCCTCCGCCTCCAGATTTGTGGAGGCCGCCCTCTTCTTCCTCCCCCCATCAGGGGGAGAATCGCTCTCCTCCTCCTCCTCCTCGTCTTCAGTGCTGGAGGAGCGGGTCTTGTCTTTGGACGTCACATCTTGCGGCGGGGACCACTCTGGACCCCCTTGGCCTTCTTCTTCGGCGCCTTATAGGGTGCCAGTACCAGCATCTTCGCCAGGCGCGGGATGACTGGTTCCTCGGGTAGCGGAGCCGGACACCGAATCCGCTCCGCTCTCTCCATCCATACCTAAAATAATAAAAGTTTAGATATCCTCCTTGAAACAAGCAAGTAGAGGATGCGTTAAAGGCTTACCTCGTCGGCGGGGTGAGTAATGTCGTGCCCGCGGTCCGAGTCTATGGCTGGCGGCGTCTCATTGCCTTTAATGAGCAACTTCCAGGCGTCTTCGTGAGTGGTTCCGAAGAGCCTTTCCAGAGTTTGGTGCTTCTTCGGATTGAATTCCCATAAAGGACTGCTTCGGCTTTGGCATGGGAGAATTCGGCGAACTAGCATCACCTGGATTACGTCGACGAGCTTAACGTTTTTATCCACCATGCTTTGAATGCGCGTTTGCAGCGCTATTAGCTCGTCTGACGAAGACCAATTTGGACCCTTCTCAATCCAGGAGGTGAGCCGCATTTGAGCTCTGGAGTTGAATTCGGCAGCCGCGGCCCAGGTGGCGCCGCGGGGCTCTGTGATATAGAACCATAGTTTTTGCCACTCCTTGACAGTCTCCACTAAAATACCTTTTGGCCAGGAGACATTGGTCAGCTTGCTCACCATGGCGCCTCCGCACTCCGCGTGCTGGCCATCCACCACCTTCGGCTTCACGTTGAAGACCTTAAGCCACGGCCCGAAGTGGGGTTGGATGCGGAGGAAATCCTCACACATGACAATGAATGCCGAGATGTTGAGGAAAGAGTTCGGGGCTAGATCATGGAAGTCTAGCCCATAATAGAACATCAGCCCGCGGACGAAAGGGCGGAGTGGAAACCCTAGCCCACGGATGAAGTGAGGGATGAATCCCACCCTCTCATTGGGCTTTGGTGTAGGGACGATTTGCCCTTGGTTGGAAGACGCTGGGCGATTTCCTTCTCCAGATACCCGGCCGCCCGAAGCTCGGTAATGTCCTTCTCCTTGACGGAAGAGGCCATCCACTTGCCTTGACCTCCGGATCCGGACATGGTTGAGTGCTTGCTCGAGTGGGGAAAGATGAGAACTTGGGCGTTGGAGCTCAAGAATGGAAGGGCAGGGGAAGAGAGAAGGTGTGGGAAAAGAAGGGGAGTCCTTATCCCCTTATAAAGGCAGTGAATATCGAATGCCTCCCCACTCGCCCTAAAACTCGCCTATTCCCAAGGGTTGTGCAAACGACACGGTTGTATTACCCACGCTCGTATTGATGAGAATCCCGCAATAAGGGGACACGATCTCTGCTTTGACAATACATGCCAATGGAAACCGCATCTCGAAATGCGGAACAGCAAACAAAGACTGTTCTATATAATGACCGGATAGACATGATGTCATCTTGCAAAAAGTTGTCAGCAGATGGGCCTCGTGCAATATTATATTCTCTGGAGTTGTATGTGGTGTTTGTATTGCAGATCCGGACACGTTCATTACGTCCGAAGACTATCTCGGAGTATTCAGAAAGTGGAACCCGCCTTGCAATGCCGAAGACAATCTACACGCCGGACACCTCGTCATTGAAGCCTGGTTCAGGGGCTACTAAAGGAGTCCTGGACTAAGGGGTCCTCGGGCGTCCGACCTATTGGATATGGGCCGGACTAATGGGCCGTGAAGATACAAAGGCCGAAGATTCTACCCGTGTCCGGATGGGACTCTACTTGGCGTGGAAGACAAGCTTGGCGACCAAATATGAGATTCCTTTTTCTGTAACCGACCTTGTACAACCCTAGTCCCCTTCAGTGTCTATATAAACCAGAGGGCTTAGTCTGGATCAGGGATACAGATATATCCTCATAATCATAGTCAGACAGGCTAGGCTTTTAGGGTTTAGCCATTACGATCTCGTGGTAGATCAACTCTTGTAATACTCATATTCATCAAGATCAATCAAGCAGGAAGTAGGGCATTAGCTCCATAGAGAGGGCCGAACCTGGGTAAACATCGTGTCCCCTGTCTCATGTTACCATCGACCTTAGACGCACAGTTCGGGACCCCCTACCCGAGATCCGCCAGTTTTGACACCAACACCCGGGCCAGAGTATCACCTGGCAAGTGAGGGCGAAGATGACCAAACAAAGGAAACCAACAGATCGGATCTCAAGATAAATTCGGCCACTCTGTCAACACACTGGTACGCGTCGATGCTATACAAACTGTATTTAACCCCTTTCCATGACGGCATTTGGAACCATCGCCAAATGAGTGTGGGAGATAGGGGGTCCTTCCCACACGACCCAGAAACCGTCAGGGGTAGGGAGCCAGGATGCATATATAGTACTCCTACTCGTTTGTGCTCGCATTGCCATCGCAATCGGTATTTTGTGGTGCTACGTTTACGATGTGCGGGCCATCACAAACGGTTCACTATTATAGAACATGTATGATAAGCACAGAATCACACACATTCGCTTTTCCCAAACGGTATGCTTTAACTAATTAAGAAGATTAGCTAATCGTCGTACTAGTGTCGGATTGGATTACGAAACGTTGGACCATTGTAACATCGTCATACATAACAACTACCACACACGCTATTCTGTGGTGCAACGTTTACGATGCATACTTCATATGAAATACTTCATGGTTGCGAATCGTGTACGATAAGGCAACTATCACAAACATTTAGTTTGCCCGCACCATTTTTGATATTGTCTGACATCGCATACGCTTTGCAAATGGCAACTGTGTGCATGCTTGCACACATTTCCTCTCTATGAACCGTGTCGGATTATGGTGTATATCACAAACGTTTGTGTTTTACCAACCATGTGTGCCGTAACGACCTGGAGAGCGTAATTTCACCGTAATTTAATTACCCTATTTCAAATTGTACCGGATTTGAATTTGAATGTATGCTATAGTTTTATTTAAATCCATCAGGTTCAAACTACCAATGCATTATTCGATTCATAGGTACATATGTTCAAGAATTACATAAG
This sequence comes from Triticum urartu, assembly GCF_056163025.1. Taxonomy (NCBI): domain Eukaryota; kingdom Viridiplantae; phylum Streptophyta; class Magnoliopsida; order Poales; family Poaceae; genus Triticum; species Triticum urartu. The sequence continues at coordinate 415,169,164 of NC_141877.1, read as the reverse complement.
AACCAAATAAAGAATGATAAACCATAGTTGTATACTTGTACTATTAAAGACGGTAAAGAAAGAGGCGAAATACATCCTGGTTGCTGAACAAGGTGAAGCGGAATGCCCATATTGTGCCCTCCTCCATGCAGAAGGCACGCACGACTCTAGTCCAACCCCTGGTGATAGCCGACCGCCCATCCTTCACGATCTTCATGAAAACATCTAGATAATCATCGTGTTCTAGTAGAAATAGTTTAACCTTTGCATGCCCACCAATCATGTAGTTTGAGGGGTAATCTTGAGTAAACTGCTTTGGGAACCACTTCAAAGGAAAAAGATTCAGACATTGTCATCTAACACAACAAATTATGGGCAGTAAAAAGAAGGGTGCAGATTCTTTACTTACCATCCTGCAGTTCGCTGTTGTATTGGATAAACTGTAAACAAGTAGTTTAATTGCCATCTTTTGACCCATTTTACTAACAATCTTTATCAACTTCCTCACTTGACGCTGGTTCATCGATATCTCATTGACCCATACACAGAAAGGGTCGAGGCATGGATCTTTACCGATAACATATGTACCTAAAAGCACCAAGTTAATATTAGAAGCTAAGCAGCAATTGCACAATGATGTAGTACAACACTCTTTTACAATATCTTATAACATCCAATATACTCACATATTAGATTAATTAACATCTTATATAATGGGCCATAAGGAGTTTATTGCATTCTTACAAATTATTGGCTGATTAACTGCTATTGTATCCATGGGTTAGAGTTAGTTTGAGCTAGTTCGGGCTCAAATAGCCCTAAAGTATATCCAAACATGAAGGCTAGTTTGAGCTAGTTGCATCTAACCCACCCAAAAAAATATCCAACCCAAGAGGTGTTAACTGGAGCTAGTTCTCCTAGTACCCTGTCATCCAAACACCTCTTTGGATGGAGTTAGTTCAGGGTTAGTCATGAGCTAGAAACTAACTCTAACCTCTAGCTAAGTTAAGTATCCAAACAGGGTTATGTTGTTGTTGTTGCTGCTTGATACGTCTCCAACATATTTATAATTTTTGATGTATTCATGCGATGTTTATAATATTTTTACATGATTTTGGTATGATTTGGGTAGAACTAACCTGGACTAACGATGTTTTCAGCAGAACTACCATGGTGTTGTTTTTGTGCAAAAATAAAGGTTCTCGGAATGCGCTCAAAATCAACGGAGATTTTTTCTGGAAAATATAAAAAATACTTGAACGAAGAGTCCGGAGGGGAGTCCCATGGGCCCCACAAGGGTGGAGGGCACGCCCACCCCCTAGGGTGCGCCCCCTGCCTCGTGGACTCTCCGTGGGCCCCCCTGAGTTGTTCTCGACGCCAACCTCTCCTATAAATCCCCAAACCTCCAGAACATAACCTAGATTGGGAGTTCCCCCGCCGCAAGCCTCTGTAGCCACCAAAACCAATCGGGACCTTGTTCCGGCACCCTGCTAGAGGGGGAATCCATCACCGGTGGCCATCTTCATCATCCCGGTGCTCTCCATGACAAGGAGGGAGTAGTTCACCTTCGGGGCTGAGGGTATGTACCAGTAGCTATGTCTTTGATCTCTCTCTCTCTCTCTCGTGTTCTTATATGGCACAATCTTGATGTACCGCGAGCTTTGCTGTTATAGTTGGATCTTATGATGTTTCTCCCCCTCTATCTCTTGTAATGGATTGAGTTTTCCCTTTGAAGTTATCTTATCAGATTGAGTCTTTAAGGATTTGAGAACACTTGATGTATGTCTTGTGTGGGATACCCGTGGTGACAATGGGGTATTATATTGATTCACTTGATGTATGTTTTGGTGATCAACTTGTGGGTTCTGCGACATTGGGAATCTATGCATAGGGGTTGGCACACGTTTTCATCTTGACTCTCCGGTAGAAACTTTGGGGCACTCTTTGAAGTTCTTTGTGTTGGTTGAATAGATGAATCTGAGATTGAGTGATGCATATCGTATAATCATACCCACCGATACTTGAGGTGACATTGGAGTATGTAGGTGACATTATGGTTTTGGTTGATTTGTGTCTTAAGGTGTTATTTTACTACGAACTCTAGGGCTGTTTGTGACACTTATAGGAATAGCCCAATGGATTGATCGGAAAGAATAACTTTGAGGTGGTTTCGTACCCTACAATAATCTCTTCGTTTGTTCTCCGCTATTAGTGACTTTGGATTGACTCTTTGATGCATGTTGAGGGATTGTTATATGATCCAATTATGTTATTATTTTTGAGTGAACTTGCACTAGTGAAAGTATGAACCCTAGGCCTTGTTTCAACGCATTGCAATACCGTTTTCGCTTACTTTTATCATTAGTTACCTTGTTGTTTGTATATTTTCAGATTATAAAAACCTATATCTACCATCCATATTGCACTTGTATCACCATCTCTTCGCCAAACTAGTGCACCTATACAATTTACTATTGTATTGGGTGTGTTGGGGACACAAGAGACTCTTTGTTATTTGGTTGCAGGGTTGTTTGAGAGAGACCATCTTCATCCTACGCCTCCCACGGATTGATAAACCTTAGGTCATCCACTTGAGGGAAATTTGCTATTGTCCTACAAACCTCTGCACTTGGAGGGCCAACAACGTCTACAAGAAGAAGGTTGTGTAGTAGACATCACTTCTGCTCTTCTATGTATATCTAGACATCATCAGAACATTAAGGTAACACTCTTCCTTGTTGCTATGTAGCCTAGGATCGCATATTTAGACATTAAGTACGGTGCATGTTGCTATATAGCCTCAGATATATTAGATATGGCCCTAGTTAACCTAACGATAAATGAGTTGCAGATATATTAAATTAAAAGTCCGATTCACCGATTAGTCCCTTATCAGCCCCCAGCCTATATGGTACCAGCTACCGAAATCCTGAACGGTGAGCATATATAAGCTATGGGATGAAACTAACCTCGATGGAAAATTGTCCTGTGTAGGTACACTGGTACGCGTCGATGCTATACAAACGGTTTTTAACCCCTTTCCGCGACGATATTTGGAACTTTCGCCAAGTGAGTGTGGGTGATAGGGGGTTCCTTGCCACACGACCCAGAAACCGTCAGGGATAGGCCCTCCTGGGACACAGGCTGGGGCAAAATGAGCCCGTGTGCGATCGGGCGAGGCATGGAAACCCAATCATTTCCGTTCATATGTACATCGCACACGGTGAATCCCAGTAAAACATTTTCGTTCGTATGTGTATCACACACAGTCAATCCAAGGAATACGTTTCCATTCTTATGTACACCACACACAGTCAATCCAGGGAAAATGTTTCCGTTCGTATGTACATCCCACACAATCAATCCAGGGAAAACGTTTCTGTTCGAATGTACATCCCACACAGTCAATCTAGGAAAAATGTTTCTGTTCGTATGTACATCCCACACAGTCAATTCAGGGAAAACGTTTCTATTCGTATGTACATACTACACAAGTTTATTTATAGGCTCATGTGTGATAGGTGTAACTATCACACATGCTCTGCCTTTGTTAACCGTTTGCTTTTATCAACTACATCACACACGATTTGATGAAGAAAACTATGTGGCATTGGGCTATCCATCACAAACGCTTTAACTGCTAGAACCGTTTGCAAAGTTCCATGAAACATTTAGCAGGTTTATTAGTATACAATTAATAATTCCAGCATTACGCAAATTCACATTTCATATCGAACAGTTGTTTGCCAATTTCATATCAGGCACATAAATATATTTTAACATCATAGTATGATAGCTACCTGAAAATAGCACAATACAACATATAGCTAGTTCAACTTCATAAGAACAATATTAGAACAATATATTCATTTACCTAATCGAGATTATCCAAGCTCGTCTTATCCACCTCTGCTTTCAGTTCAGTAAGAACCTGTTTTGCACTGGCCAACTAGGAAAGTGCCTCATCTTTCACCAACACCATCTTAGCAAAGTCTGATTTAAAAAATCTGAGCTCATTCTCCACCTTCCTCTTTTTATCCTGCATCTTCAAATATTCTTCAGCGTTGGCAACACTTTCTCTAAGCCTACCTCTGTTCTCTTCCTCATACATTCTCTAGAGCTTTGCTAGGCACATCTTCAAAGATTGTGGCCACTCTTGATCAACCCACTCCAGGTAAGAACACATTCGTTCATCCTTTAATATTTAAAACTAGATCAGTAACAATTGTAGGGGAAATGGGTTTATAGCAACATATAAAATCACCAATGCTTATTTTGAAAAACTGAAGAAACATGTTAATCATGACATATCTTCTAAAAAAGATCAATGTGCAAATGAATTAATTGCTACTGAGACAACAACCAAATTCTGAAACATCAGAAGCTATAATTAACTACAACAATGCTACAAGTTCTTACTCATGTACAATAAATAACAAATTAAACATTTTATGAGGAAGGTAAATATAGCTGCAACAGCATATCGACAGTGTTTGGATGACAACAAATTGATACTAACAGGTGTGTACATGCACAAATTTAGTAACATAGAATTAATAGCACTAAGGCCATCCACTATGTATGCCAAAACTGGTGTAAAGACAACTGTTGCTACATCTCGCACCGGTGCCCTGTAATGGCGAGCCGATGCAGCGGAAAACTATCAGGGACCCAGACTCCGGAGCACCTAGTTGCTCCGATGCCCAGTTCCTTCGTACCATAAAGATTTAGTATTTTACTGCTTGGCTGCTCGCATGTGTGGACCAAAGTTGGCTACACAAACTGTTGAAGCGGTGCCAAATAATTTTCAAATGACACCGCTGATGAGATGGCAACAATTTTAGATAGTAGGTACAAACTGTGATACTGTCTTAGGATGCGTTTGGTTGAAGGTGTGGTATGAATGCGTTGGGATCGTGATTTGTAACAACGAAAGAGGGTCTAACCTTCTTTGCACATGCCAGAAACTTGATCCCACCATCCACATGTTCAAACGCAACTAGCTTCACGCATGGAGATTGATGGTGACAACGAGCAGATAGATCTCCGGCCACACCGCTCCATTCGTTGCCATTGATGGTCCTAGGGAGCTGCAAGAGGAAGAAATGACTCAAATCGACCATCGAGTAAAAATCCTTCATTCCAAGTCATAGCTCGAGAGAGAGAAGAGAGGCATACCCGGGTGGTGAAGGAGTTGTCGGAGGAGGAGGAATCGCTGGAGTGGTCTTTGAAGAAGACCATGGCGACCCCAGCGGTAGGATGCGAGACGGTGAGAGCGAGGAAGCAAGCGAGAAAGCGTCAATAGCTTAGGAAGGAAGGAAGGAAGGAAGGATGAAACAGGGGAAATGTGACTTGTGGTCGGGGAGAAAAGGGGGTGGGGAAGGGGGAGGGGGCGGGGTAGATATTTTGGCGGTAGGCCAAAATTTTGGAAATGTGGAGGGAAACTTTGCGCGCGGTGCCGCTGGACACAATTCACTTTGAACGATTGTGTGCATCACAAACGATTTTTCTACTTACGTGCATGGGATGAGTTTGATAATTCAAATTTTGGTGGAAATTTCCCCGGGTACGTCATTGCATAATTTAACATGGCTTGCTAATTTGGGCACACAAAAGAGCGTACAGCAGATAGACCACACTTACTGAATCGAGCAATTTTAGTAATTAAACAGAGCCAGTTGACCTAAACATTGCTCTAACAAAATATCAACATTAAAAACAAAGCCTAAGTACGCATAATTTTAACAAATCCGCCACTGCGCCGGCCTATGCATCGTCGGTGTGAGATGAGACGTCGATGACTTGTCCTGCGACATGCCGCCGTTGGTGGACTCCGCATCCCCCCTGCTGAAGTTGATCGCGTCCTCGTCCTCGGTGCCGCCCTCAAGGTTGTAGTACTCGTAGTAGTGGCTGCGCGAGAGCTGGTGTTGGTACTCCACCGTCGATTCCTCGACGGACAGACTCTAATTTACCATGACCTCGGCCACGCGCAACTCCTCCTCCCGGCACTCCTCGATCTCCGCCGCCTCCTGCATCTCCAGCTCCCGCTCGGCGACCTCATGAGGAAGCAGGTGCTCCATGGCTACCGCTGCCTTTTCGTACGTGGGTTGCATGCTGGATTCCAAGATGGCCTGGCATATCTTGGCGTGTGCATCCTCGATCTTGGCGTGGATGGCCTCGACCCGGGCCAGGGCGACATCGGCAACATGGACGACAGCTCGAGCGCTCTCGGCATTTGCAGCCGCCGTCACAGCAGCAACTGCAGCCATCTCGGCTGCTACAACTGTCCTGTTGGCTACCGCAGACGCCCTTTCGGTGGAAGCGGCCGCGCTCAATGCGGATGCGGCGGCACTATCGGCGCAGGCAGCCGCGCTCGGGGGGCGATGCGACCATCGTACGGGCCTTCACGAGGCGTTTCCATGGCGTCATCTTTGCAAGAAGGGGGAGCGGGAATGGGGTTAGGGATTCATGGATTCGGGGATTGCCGACACTGGAACAGACGAGCCGATGAAGCTTAAGGAGAAAGACTTAAATAGACCCAGAAATTTTCATCACAAACGGTTCCTACAAAACAACTGTGTGTGATGTGGCAACGGATGGTGTTTTAAATGTACGAGAAAATTTGTTATTAGCCGTGTAAGAAGAATTTGGAGTAAAGTGGCAACGGATGGTGTTTTAAATGTACGAAAAATTTGTAGTACTAATACAACTGTCATGTCAAATTTCGGAAAATTTCAGGGGTCATTTGACCTTTTAAGACATTTAAGTGATTTTCTAGCCATTTAATGACCGTACTTGAAATTTCAACTACATGTACATGCAACAACTAACTATAACTGTTTGAGAAGTCATATTTCGTGTACTTGTGTGTGATTTAATTCCATGTGTAGTAAATTGGAAGGAATTTTCAAACATATTGGTCTAACAGCTATGACACAATTAAGCATGGAGTGCCATGGCATTTAAATTCCAAAAAACTAAAAAAAAGATCAAAAACACATGAAACATTGGTTGATGTAATGTCATGTCACCAAGATGACGTGGTAAAAAATTTGGCATGTTTGATGAAAGTTTGGACACACGCCCCTCACAAACCGGAGCAACTCACTAGAAGGCTCGTGGTTTCGAGAGGGAACAATGCATGTTTGATGACGAACAGGAGATAACTTCCTCTTACGGCCTTCATTTTTTTCTACGTGTAACATGCACTAATACAACTATCATGTCAAATTTTGGAAAATTTCAGGGGTCATTTGACCTTCTGAAGACATTTAAGTGATTTTCTAGCCATTTAATGACCGTAATTCAAATTAGAACTATATGTACATGCAACGGCTAACCATAACGGTTTGAAAAATCATATTTGTGTACTTGTGTGCGATCCATGTGTAGTAAATTTTAAGGAATTTTCAGACATATTGGTCTAACGACTATGACACAATTAAGCATGGAGTGCCATGGCATTTAAATTCCAAAAAATTAAAAAAACATCAGAAACATATGAAACCTTGGTTGATGTAATGTCATGCCACCAAGATGATGTGGTAAAAAATTTGGCATGTTTGGCGAAAGTTTGGACACACACCCCTCACAAACCGGAGCAACTCACTAGAAGGTTCGTGGTTCCGAGAGGGAACAATGCATGTTTGATGACGAACGGGAGATAGCTTCCTCTTACGGCCTTCAGATTTTTTTCTACATGTAACATGCACTTATACAACTGTCATGTCAAATTTTGGAAAATTTCAGGGGTCATTTGACCTTCTGAAGACATTTAAGTGATTTTCTAGCCATTTAATGACCGTAATTCGAATTAGAACTAGATGTACATGCAACGGCTAACCATAACGGTTTGAAAAATCATATTTGTGTACTTGTGTGCGATTTAATTCAATGTGCAGTAAATTGGAAGGAATTTTCAAACATATTGGTCTAATGGCTATGACACAATTAAGCATGGAGTGCCATGGCATTTAAATTCCAAAAAATAAAAAAATCAGAAACACATGAAACATTGGTTGATGTAATGTCATGCCACCAAGATGATTTGGTAAAAATTTTGGCATGTTTGACGAAAGTTTGGACACACGCCCCTCACAAACCAGAGCAACTCACTAGAAGGCTCGTGGTTCCGAGAGGGAATAATGCATGTTTGATGACGAACGGGAGATAGCTTCTTCTTACGGCCTTCAAATTTTTTCTACGTGTAACATGCACTAATACAACTGTCATGTCAAATTTTGGAAAATTTCAGGGGTCATTTGACCTTTTGAAGACATTTAAGTGATTCTCTAGCCATTTAATGACTGTAATTCAAATTAGAACTAGATGTACATGTAACGGCTAACCATAACAGTTTGAAAAATCATATTTGTGTATTTTTGTGCAATTTAATTCCATGTGCAGTAAATTGGAAGGAATTTTTCAAACATATTGGTCTAACAGCTATGACATAATTAAGCATGGAGTGCCACGGCATTTAAATTCCAAAAAATAAAAATACCAGAAACACATGAAATCTTGGTTGATGTAATGTCATGCCACCAAGATGATGTGGTAAAAAAATTGGCCTGTTTGACAAAAGTTTGGACACACACCCCTCACAAACCGGAGCAACTCACTAGAAGGCTCGTGGTTCCGTGAGGGAACAATGCATGTTTGATGACGAACAGGAGATAGCTTCCCCTTATGGCCTTCAAATTTTTTCTACGTGTAACGTTCACTAATACATCTGTCATGTGAAAATTTGGAAAATTTCAAGGGTCATTTGACCTTTTGAAGACATTTAAGTGATTTTCTAGTCATTTAATGACCGTAATTCAAATTCAAACTACATCTACATTCAACCGCTAACCATAACGGTTTGAAAAAAAATCATATTTGTGTGCTTGTGTGCGAGTTAATTCCATGTATAGTAAATTAGAAGGATTTTTCAAACATATTGGTCTCATGACATGGACACATATGTATGCATGGAGTGCCATGGCATTTTAATTCCAAAAAACTAAAAAATGATCAGAAAAACATGAAACCTTACTTGATATAATGTCATGCCACCAAGATGATGTGGTAAATAAATTGGCATGTTTGACGAAAGTTTGGACACACACCCCTCACAAACCGGAGCCACCCACTAGAAGGCTAGTGGTTCTGAGAGGGAACGATGCATGTTTGATGACGAACGTGAGATATCTTCCCCTTACCGCCTTCAAAATTTTCCTATCTTTAACATACACGAATACAACTGTCATGTGAAAATTTGGAAAATTTCAGGGGTCATTTGACCTTTTAAAGACATTTAAGTGATTTTCTAACCATTTATTGACCGTAATTCAAATTTGAACTACATCTACATGCAATGGCCAACCATAACGATTTGAAAAATCATATTTGCATACTTGTGTGTGAGTTAATTCCATGTGCAGTAAATTAGAAGGAATTTTCAAAACATATTGGTCTCACGGCATGGACACATGTACATGCATCGAGTGCCATGGCATTGAAATTCCAAAAAATTAAAAAATGATCAGAAAAACATGAAACCTTGCTTGATGTAATGTCATGCCACCAAGATGATGTGGTAAAAAATTGGTCTGTTTGACGAAAGTTTGGACACACACCCCTCACAAATCAGAGCAAATCACTAGAAGGCTAGTGGTTCCAAGAGGGAACAATGCATGTTTGGTGACGAACGGGAGATAGCTTCCCCTTATGGCCTTCAAATTTCTTCTATGTTTAACGTGCACTAATACAACTATCATGTGAAATTTTGGAAAAATTCAGGGGTCATTTGACCTTTTAATGACATTTAAGTGAATTTCTAGCCATTTAATGACCGTAATTCAAATTTGAACTACATCTACATGCAACGGCTAACCATAACAGTTTGAAAAATCATACTTTTGTGTACTTGTGTGCGAGTTAAAAAATCTTCAGACGATGTAAATATCTGGTGTTCAAAAAAGAAAATGTAAATATCTGGCAAGACAACCGCCCCCACAAGATTGGCACTCTATTTCATGCCTCAAGGTTTGGAAGGTGAATGACGGGGGTTATTAATCAGACACGGTTTTGTATTGGAAACCGTCAGTTATTATGTTCAGACACGGATTCTAATGCGGGAATCGTGTGTAATTCAAACTACAGTACTCATAAATTCCGGCGACCGACATGTGTACTGTTCTCGTCAATCTAGATTCCGGCCGCCAATAAATACTACCTTGCTCACGTTGTCCCGCCTGCATTCTCATCTACATCTTCCCCTCGCTCGCCTCTCTCTCTCTCTTTCTCTATCTCCAAGCTCCGTCATGGTGCCACCGATCTGCCCACGCGCCGATGAGGAGTCGTTGTCCCCCGAGGACGCTCAGTCGAAGAGCAGCGACGAGGAGGACCCCTACGCGCCGCTGGACGAGGTTGTGTCGGACCCCCCAACTTTGGATTGGTTTTGGGTCCAGTACAATCTTTGTCTGTGAAAGTCACTGTCACCGGCTGATAAAGCCAGGCAAGTGGCATTCAAGAAGGAGATGGCGGAGGAGGAAGCCAGGTACCAGGCGGCCTGTGAAGCCCGTGATGCTGCCTGGGAAAAAGAGAAGGTGGAGCTTTGGGGGCGGGTGCGTCGTCGTGCGGAGGAGGTGTACGAAGACGGGTACTTCGCGAGGAAGGTCAGAGGCGCTAGGCACCTCATCGCTGCGTGGAGGTGGGCCGATAAGCTCCAGCGTGCCACCGACGAGGAGCTCCGATGGGTGCCCAACAAAATGGCAAGATCGTCCGCGCTCATCCGCCACCAAGAGGCAGATCAGTACATCAAGCGCTGCGAGGCGGAGGAGGCGGAGTACTGCCTCCGCGCTGGGAAGATGACGCGCATCAGGAGGGATTATCAATTTTAGTATTGTTCGTTTTCAATTTTATGCATTGTACCTAGTAGTTAAGTATCATCACATATTATGAATTCCATTTTCTACCTGTTTTTTGTATACTAATTTGAATCTAGTTGTTATCATCCACATATACAGAATGGAAAGCGTATATACACACATTGAAACAGCACATATAAGAACGGAAAATAGAGTACACACATTGAAACAGAGCAATAAACAGAGCAGTACTATGATCGCTGTGAATACATAGCTATCCACGTCAAAAGGACTCAACAAAATAAAACGCGTCCATGAGACCATGACTAGTAGCCCTTGCCTACCGTAGCTCTTGGCTCTGCCTGAACTTGTGCAGGCATTCGTCCAAGCGGTCGACACGCTCACCGTACATCTGGAGCGCGATCTCGAGCTCCAAGTTGGTTATTTCATCTGAGATCACCAACTCGAGGATGCGGCAGCCATGTTCCTCTATTGCGCCCAGGTGGACACCTGGGCCAAGGAGGCGGTCGAGCCTACCAACCAGCGGGTTAGCATCGAGCGGGCCGCGGACAAGGCGAACAGCGCGACCCATGCGAACGGCGTGGCGGGCGTCTGGTGCAAGTATGGCGTGGCCGGCCTCTGGTGCAAGTACGGCGCAGAGGGCCTCTTCCCACTCCTGGCGAGGAATGAGGGTATTGACGGGACGTGTACCCAGCTGCGATGCCGTGTCGATAGTAGGCAGGCGCCGATGGATCTGCTCTTGCTGTGGGGCGCGCCGCGCCTCTCGCTCTGTGGCGCTCCAATGGTCTCGCCGTGCGGTGAGCCGCAGTCTATCGGCGCGGACGCGCCTAGCTTGCTCTGCGACGCGCCATCAATCATGTTGTGCGGCGAGCTACAATCTATCGGCGCTGACATGCCTATCTTGATCCGTGGTGCTGAAGCAGCATGCGCCAAGGGTCTACTCAACCCTGGCGATGACGCGCATCACGACGTCGTCCATCGCGTTGCCGGGGAGCGCCTCGGCCTCGACGGGCCCTGGCGCCTGCTCGTTTTCCTCGTCGACGAGGTTGATGGCACAGGCGGCGCTTTGTTGGGTTGGCATGCTTGAAAAAGGTGGATGTGCTACAGGCTGCGCTTGTTGCCTCCGTGCATCGCGCGCCGCCTAGGTTTATATGCAATATCGCTGGTTGGCGGGAAACCGGTGAGGAAATGGCGGGAAACGGTGGCGTGTTCATAAAATGCCATCAATTAATGGAAACTTAGCATAGAAGAAACATCGAGCTAGCACAAGAAGTAGATGATAATCAGATGATCGTTTTTTTTGCACCGAATCAGATGATCGTTTATCCTAGTTAATTATGCATGTAATAGTTTACTTTGGTGTGTGGAAATGTCATGTGCGTATTAGCCACCTATGTAATTGGATGTTTGTCGCGTATTACACATATCTTGTTTATGTGAAACGTTTCTGTTCTCTTGGCTCAACACAAACAGTTTATCGGAATGAACTGTATGCCCTCCATTGCACACACCTTGATCTGGTTGAACCGTTTCTGGTGCATTGCCTAATCGAAAACAGTTCATCTGAGTGAACCGTATGCCTTATATCGCACACATCTTGATCTGGCTAACCATTTCTTTTGTGTTGCCTAATCACAAACAGTTCATCCGAGTGAACCGTATGTTGTATATCGCACACACCTTCATCTGGCTGCCCATTTCTTTTGTTCCTCCTCATCGCAAACAGTTCATTGAACTGAACCGTATGCCCTGCATCGCACACGCAACTAAAATCTAAACCGTGTTTGATGCATCCTCCATCGCAAACGTTTTGCACCTTTTGACAGTTTTTTACACCACCGTTTGCGATTATTGCATCGCACACAGTTTCGTCGAAGGGTCTCTGATCGTAGTGTCGCGTTAGCAGCATCCTACAGTAGTGGTACATCGAGAGGCATGTTAAGCACAACAGGCTAAACGTTAACCAAAATTATTCATGGTAGACAAGATAATCTCCAAACGATAACTTCAGTGTGCAGGTTTAAGCATGCTAGTAAAGCAAAACAAGTGGAAAGGTGTGTTAACTGCAACAGGCCTAACATTTAACAATAAGAAAACATAGTCATTCAAACTGGTATTGTGTCAGTCTAAGTACACTGGTTATTGTTAAATAAAAATGGAAAGGAGTGTTAACTACAAGATGTAGCATCCAAATGTAGTCATTCATAGTGGTATTGTTGAAACTAGTACTGATGAAATTGAACTGCACAGTTCATACTTGCACATATAGAACATCACGTTGTGAATAACTGGAATAAACAAGGCATACTACGAACAACCAAAGATAGCATTTGAAACTGGACATATGTTAACTACAAACAACCGAACAATCAAAAAACTTTAAAAGAGGCATATGCTAGCTATAACAGGCTTAACAGCAAGCAAATATATGCATTCCTATCGGTATGTTTAAAATTGGATTGATGAAATGTATTGCACAGTAAATAATTGCACATATAAAGCATCACATTGTGAACAACTGAAATAAAAAAGGCATACTGCAAACAACCAAATATAGCAATTAAAAGTGGACATATTCTCACTACACTACAAAAGGGACTCGACAAAACAAATCATAGGTTTCCCCCTGTGAAGAGGCACGGCAAAACAAATCATAGGTTTCCTCACTTGTCACAGATGGGATCGTTCTCGTGGGAAGAGCATGGACCCTGGATGCGCTCCATGTTGTCGCAGATGGGCTCCTTCTCCTTGGAAGAGCACAGTTGTAGGGTGCCCTCCCTGATGTCGCAGACGGGCTCTTTCCCCATAGAAGAGCAGATGGGCTCTTTCCCCTTGGAAGAGCCGGAGAGGGTTCCCTCCTCGTGGTCGTCATCGATGAGGTCTGACTTGGAAGCTGTGGATGCCAAGCCAGCGTCGCGGAACATGTCCTTCAGAAATGACAAAAGGGGCTCGATGGCGATGTAGGATGGCAAATTCTTGAGAGCGAGCAAGAGGAGATCAGTGGCGGGGCCATGGATGATATCGATGGCGGTTGAACCTGAGGGGTTGGTGGTGGACCACTTAACCTGTGACATAGCCCGCCTCAGGCCATCACTGTCGACGACCTCATCGTAGCTGGTGTCCGCGATATTCCCACATACTCTAGCCCGCTGATTGAGTGCCCGCGGCCAGTAATGGTCGTCATCTTCCTCGACGACGTCGGGCGAAGAGACCACGATACACCTCTTTTGGGCCAGTCGCTCCTTCAGCTCCATGGGAAGCGTAACTGGGCTTAGGCTGCGACGATCTGGAGTGGGGGATGGGGATCTGTGGGAAAGGGGGTGTTTGGCAGGCGTCATCTAAGAAACTCAGGGCAGCCTGGGTATGGAGATCGGTGGGTAAGCTGCATGGGCAAAACGGCAGATGTTGACAATGGAGGCCTTGCGGCGGCGGCGGTGACCTTGCTAGGGTTTTGAGCGAGGGAGGGTGTGTGTGTGTGCGCGTGCGCATGCCCGAGGAGGTTTTGGTGTGTGTGTGTGTGGAGGGGCAGGGGGTTGAGGAAATGAAGCAGGTGCTAAAAATTTTACTATGGGGAGTGAAATGCCGGGGCTATTGAAAATTTTGATGATGGTGCATCGCACATGGTCCGGAGATAACAACCATGTGTTATGAAACAGAAAAACCCTCGAGGCGGGCATATTTTTTTGAGGGATGCAGGCGGGATTGGGAATAAGAAACATCACACACGGTCGAAACACAATAATTGTGTGTTATCAAACAGAAAAAAGCTGCAGGCTGGTAGATATTTTTGAGAGGGGAAGCCTCGTGGAGCCCAATGTATTGTGCAGATGTGTGTGTGATAGGGGCACCGCCGTGGCACACAGTTAGTTTGAGTGAACCGTGTCTGTTGCATTATCCGACTTGTCTAATGTTCATAAATTTGGTAAAAAAATGATGTGGGAGAGGGTCGGAACACGAACACACTTGCATGTGGACCAAATTTATGTGTGAAAATGATGGTTTGATGTTCAAATACCAAATGCAACTTCGATGTGGGACCTATCTCACAAAGCGCACGGTATTGCTTGCCCTCCCTCGTGTCGGCACGAAGGGAATCCTAAGTTATGAATGCATGCCCCCCAATCGAGGTTCACCTAGCGAAGTGCGAAGTAGCTAGAAGCCCCCCCTCGTGTTGGCATGAAGGGAATCCTATGCTATGAATGCATGCCCCCCTCAGCCGAGGTTCACCTAGCAAAGTGTGAAGTAGAAGCCCCCCATACACACACACTTTCAGTCGGCAGGCCAGAGAGGCATGTCGCCAAGATGGATCGTAAAACGGACCAAGAATAATCCACCTTGGTCGTACAACCTCTCTCTTGTTGTTGGTCAAAGTGATAGCCATCCATGCGACCCCGGAGATGGGCTAGCTCGCCAATAATCATGCAAGTAGTTAGTCCCCAAAGACAACCACTGCATGCGTGTGGCCCAAACATATGTATGGAGAGGTGTGTTTTTGAATACACAATGGAACAACTTTTGATGTGGCATCGTGATTTCGAACTAGAAATCCCCACACTGAGTGAGGGTTAAGTCGACGATGCATATATATGTTACACCACACTTCAAGCCGATGACAGGGATTCATGCATGCATGTGTGCATAGTATATGCGCTCAAACTTAATTAGGTATGAATATCACCATGACCTATACTACAATAACATGAACCAAAGGAAGAACCTGCCATGGTAACCTATCTTGTTGTCGGTCAAGGTGATCATGGATGTCCACACGGGCCCATGAATATATAGGCTTGTCGCCGATAACCACACGAGGGAGTGTACCGTTCGAAGACAACCACTACATGCATATGTATGGAGGTGATGCATGCATGCATGTTTGAATACCATGCAAGAGGTAAGCCACCATCTCTTTGCATGTGGGCCAAACATATGTTGAATACCCAAAATGCACAACTTTGAAGTGCCACATGCCTCAAAAACCGTAAACCACCCACTCAGAGCGAGGTTCATGAAGTTTACTACATATGATGGTCCCCTTCCCCCTCTTCGACGCATATTATATGCTCCTATCATAATACAACCCAAAAAGAATCCTCATCGACGGTAAAATTAATTAACCTCTCCCGATGTAGGTCAAAGTGATTCATGCATTGACAATGGCCTCGTGGGCCCACAAATGGAAGCGTCACACGTGAGTGTCCTTGCTAGGATAACCACCGCCTACATGCATGTGGCCCAAAGAGGTGTTGTGTGATGTTTGAATAGCCAATTTCACAATTTTGATGTGGCACATGCCTCGGAAACCGAAAAGTCCCGACACCGAGTAAGGTGTACTTGTTCACAGACGCGTACGTAGAGTATATATGCTAGTCCCCTCCCACCTCTTCGACGCGTACTATATATCACCATAACACAAACAAAAAAGATTCTACCTTGCTGGTCAAATTAACATCACTACCGGCTGTTCGTCAAAGTTATGGACGACGACCTCATGGGCCCACAGAAAGCGTCACACGCGAGTACCGAGTGTCATGTAGGACAACCATCGACTACATGTGGCCAAAACATGTATGTATGAAAGGGTTGTGTCATGTTTTAAATAATGAATTCATGACTCTGATGTGGCACCTGCCTAACAAAACGGCCAACCCACACGGTGGCTCACAACTGATAGTGTATTGCGAGCCACCCGCCACCCCCCAGACGCACACACACACTCCCCCCCCCCCACACACACACCGTGAATCCACCGCAACTGCGATGCATGTTAAATTAATTACCCCACGGTGAACATATGTTACCAAAGGAGGGATGTTTTAATTTCGAAAAAAACAAAGATCATTAAGACATTTTAGTACATTAATTGATTGATTTTCTACGGGTATAATGGGCAAAAATCAAATTTGAGCTACATGCACACGTGAGAGTGCACCTAAATGGATTGCAAAAACATATGTGTCTCACTAGGTGCATGTTTACTCCCCGTGCAACAAATTTCAAACAATGAGAACCTTGATTTTTAAATTCTAGTACATCCAAAACTTATTTGAAGTTCATGAAACTTAATCATGTTTCCATATGGGCACCAATACAAAGTGGCGTTGTACTTTTTTGTCAAATTTGAGACCAGTTTTAATGTAATCTTTATCTAATTACAAACGGGAGATTATTAATAATTGGGAACCAATATCACAAACAGATTATTTATTCGAACCGTGAGCGTTAGACCAACAATGGATACGTGCCATGCTTCGGTTAAGCAATAAAGCGGCAGCATTAATCATCCAAATAGAAAAACAATATACGTGCCGCCACACGACCCGTGTGCCGTGCGAGCAGACATGAGTTGATGGGACACATGCAAGCAGTTCGACGCTTAGGCAGACCGGGAGGCGTGCGTGCAGGTGTGTGAATTGACGGAGGCGTGCTCGCTGCACAGTGTCATCGGGAGGCGTGCGAGTAGCTGTGTGAAACGATGGTAGGCATGCCAGCAGAGGTGGAGACAGAGGTTGCCGTCACCGCCGGTGAGTTATTGCTGCAACCTGGCGTCATCGACGGCGTCGAGCTTCCACAGCAGGAGGCGGAGTTCCACACCAACTCTGGTGACGACTTAGGCGACGACCCCGACGACGACTCCGATAACGACGGACAATTGGTTAGTCATCTATACCATTTATGTGTCAAATAGATCCTAGGGTTTCTATGGTTACTCCTGCCTCCCCTTTTTGGAATAGAAATCCTATGGTTATGTTCTCCCAATCCATGAAATCTGAGTAAGTTCCGTTAGATCCGTGTAGTGTATTGGTTGTTTGAATGGTACAAGTGATAAGTGATTAGTTGTTTCATCTGTGGAAATGATTTCTGCCAGTAAACCGACTAGGGTTAGTGTTCGTGCTAATAATTCCTAGCCAGGACTTGACAATTGATTTTGGATGACCTACATATGTTTGTGCTATTATTTTCTTCAAGATTGGTCTGTACATAGACGAATGTGCTTAAAAATCGAACCATAACTCTGGATATGTATAAATAAATAGACATCAATTCCTAATCCTACTTCACGGCATGTAATCGTTGATTTGATGCCATTTTTGGCAACTGCCAAATGTTCGCTAGAGATTAGTTTGTAAACATTAGTTTGACGCCAAATTTTGTTTACTATTTGTATAGGTGCCGTCTGACGATGTGGATAGCGAGGATGAAGATGTCCAGAGGAATTACACGAGGCAAATCCTGAGGGAGATTTATGCGGGAATGCATAACAGGCGTATTAGGACCTGGGACGGCGGCTATTGATGCCCATTTTGCAACCACAAGCTTCATGACGTGTATTAAAGTGTTCTGGCGCATGCAAGAGGACGGATCGTTGGCTCCTTCAAGCAGAAGTATTCTCGCAGGGTGGCGCACGACACATACGCCAAGTACCTGGAGAAGCTTCAGGATCGTGCCGGCATGTGAGATGAGATGTGGGATAGAACTATGTACGCTTGAGCATGCTTAATGATGGTTGAACTATGTACTTATGGTTGAACTATGCTTGTGTACATGTACGCTTATTATTTATGTCTGAGTATGTTTAATCTATCTTTACTTATGTCTAACTATGGGATATGGATGCAATCAGTTTGGTTGATGGAATCTACCTCCATCCTTGTTTATTGGTCCCCTTTGTAATTTGTGTTAAATGTTGACCAAAGATTTAACTTACAAAATGTTAGTGCAGGTCAGCAAAAATTATATCGTTGGATGCGTATTTGAACATTGTGTTTAATGATATAATTTTGGTGACATGCATAAACATTTCTTAGTTAAATATTTGGTCGAAATTTGGTACAAATTACAAAGAGGACCAATAAACCAGGACGGAGGTAGTACATAAATCACAAACGGTTCCCAAAATTGGAATCATGTGCAATGACTTTCATTTTGCCTGTTGCGTTGATCACACACGGTTGGCTCTAGCAAACAGTTGCCTCCGAAATTCTTTGTGGGACAGAAAACCCTCAGCACCGAATTCAAAAAAGAAAAAAGAAAACCCTCACCATCCCCATGTCACAAAAACCCTCACCCCGCCTGCCACCCCCGCTGGTCCCCATTCACACCTGCACAAGCTCCTCCACATCTATGCATGCCACCGCCTATCACGGCGGTAACCACTTAGCTCGCCGCCTGCCGCCGCCGCCAGGCTGCCGGCAAACCCGACGACATTTCGCCACTTCCGCTTGTCGCCGCCTATCGCCATCGACTTTCTCGACGCTGCTCGCGGTCGACCCAGCTCATCTGCCGTACTAAGGATTCTTTCTCATGGACAACAAGGTACCTAATTTAATGAGATATTATCTCATCTCTTATCCCAGTTCATCTACCTCCTTTAATCACCCGACCGAAATCGTCGTGAATTAATTTTTATTCAAGTTGATTTGAGGGTTTTCTTTCATTCATAGACTGTATAGTGCGCGAACACATCAGGACTTTGCGGCCTCCGCCAAACATTCCATCTCACCATACCAGACGACATGAGGATACGCGCGGTATGTTCAATCTCACCCTAAATCGGTTGGCATGGTCTACTTTCCTGAACATATGCTAAATATTGCTACATTTGGATAAAAGGTGCCACATGCACCATATAGGTCAAAGGGGATTTTTTTCCCTCTTCTTTCTATATTAGGCAAATTAATGATGTATTGTTCTTTCGATTACTCTCATATTTCCATGACATCATGTTTACCCAATCTGTTTAATTATAGATTTTTGTCCTTCGATTTCAACTGTTGTACAGTTCTTTCAATTTGGGCCCATATTTGTATGTTACCATATTTTCTTTAACAATCCTACCATTTTTTGCAGCGCGTCTCTTGCTATGCAATAGAATTTGTAGTGCACAATCTTTCCCTTTACATAAGTCAAGACTGTGGAGATGTCATACTGAACACAAACCATGGATTTACAATTGTTGCTACTATAAGACTTGATGAATGTGGTGACTCCTATTTTGGCACTGGCCTTTGGAAAGAAATTTCTAAGTTTTATGTACTGAAAGCTGGCACTAAAATTGCACTACACATAAAAGAGTCTGGTCATGAGACATATGCTAACTTCCCCGACGATATCATCCGTCCATACTTTGTTCGAAGTAAGTTTTCTTTTCAAGTATCTGCATGTTGACTTACCCAGCAATATCAAATGAATTGTGTGGTATTTAAGCAACCAATTGTTATTCCCTTTTCTTACTATATTCCTACCTAATAACTTCTAGTTACCAATACACTTTTCTATTACCCTGTTTTAACTAAATATTCCCTGTACTCCCACTTCTATTAGAAAGCGCTGCTGATAAGGAGACTCTGGAGGTGGAGAACAGGGCTGCCAACAAGCGGAGGCGGGGCGAGCAAAGAACCGCAAGCGACTCCGGCAGGCCTAGACTTCATCACTAGCCTCCCCGATGATATATTGAAAGTCATCATCTCCCTCCTCCCAATCAAATATGGGGCGTGGACAGCCGTCCTTTCCCGGTGGTGGCGCCCCCTATGGAACTCCACCCCTCTCGACCTCATAGACACCCCCGAGCTCTGCCATGGCTATCGCAAAAGCTTGGATGTGTTCTCCAAGATCCTCGGCAATCACCTTGGCCCAACCAGAGGCCTTAGAATGGGCAAGTTCCGTTCCAACGGCAAGGACCGAGCCAAGCTTGACGACTGGTTCCGATCCCCCGCCCTAGATCAGCTCGAGGAGCTCACTTTTGATGATGGGCATATGACCTCGCTGCCAACGTCCGCGCTCTATCTCGCGCCCACACTGCGCGTCACCAAGTTCAGTAAGTGCCATCCCCCCTTAATGACGCGCCCACTCATATTCTACCATGACTGAAGCACCTCGAGCTCGTCGTCGTCTGCCTCCCAAACGGTGACATGGAGCGCCTGCTCCGTGGCTGTACTACACTCGAGTACCTTTGTCTTCAGGCGATCAGTGGGTTGTGTAGCTTCCACATCACCTCCATGACTCTCCGGAATATTTATGTGTGTTGCTGGTTCGGCAGGAAGACATCACAAGATGTGTACCACGGTATGGTCATTGAGGACACACCTGCACTCGAGAGATTACTTGTAGTTGATCAAGTAGGTCCAACAAGAATAAATGTCATTTCTGCGCCGAAATTGACAGTGGTGGGCTACTCGTCTAACAAATACTCTGAACTTGTTATTGGATCCACACCCGTTCAGGTACAACAGCCGCCTTCTACCTCTCCTTCTACAAATTAACATTATTTCTAATTTTGAATATGTTTGTTTGTCTGTCATCCAGAAAATGATTCCGACAAGCTTGACCCCAAAACTGCGCACAGCGAAGGTCTTGGCACTAGAATATATCGGCCCCAACCTGGAGCAAGTTGTCAGTTTCCTTAGATGCTTTCTGTGCCTGGAGAAGCTATATATCGAGGTGATGTTCCTTTCCTGTTAAATGTTAACCATAAGGGAGTTCAATTTGTGACACCTTTTTCCAACTTTACAATGACAATGTACTACGATTTCTGAAGGATTCTTTTGGAGGATTTCAGTACATACATGCCCCCCCATATTGTTTGCTTGATCCATATGGTTACAATCCATAAACATTTCTCCTTTGGATTCATCTGTACTAGTTTTCTTAGGAAACTTTTCATCCACTCCAACCTCTTGTGAAGAAGGCTAATTTTTTCTAGAATGTAATCAAATGCCCATGTTAATCATGTCAGATCGAAGATGGCATGTTAGTGCATTTTAGAAATCCTGCAGACCAAATAGGCCTGAAGTAGTGTTCAAAACTACATGTAGGCACTAACACGTTTTCTTCTTTTGCAGATAAGATTAGGCCCAGTGGTGGATAATGTGATACAATATAACAATCACGTCGAATGCCTAGATCTGCATCTCTCAGAAATTAGTTTGAACTCCTACCGAGGGACCTTACCGGAGATTGTATTGGCCAGGCTCTTTGTTGTCAGAGCAAGGGTGCTGAAGGTAATGAGGTTTGCCCTACATTTATTTCTCAGAAATGAATGGTTTGTTGATCAGCGCCAGCGCCTACGGCAGAATGGAATAGGCTCCGAAAATGCTGGATTTCATTTTAGAACTTTAGATGACAGAGTAATCGGAAGTCATCGTGTCAACCCCATACATGACTTCTCAGTGGCTGACCCCTTTGCAAAAATTATGAGGTTTCGAAACCAGACTTAGAAGTGGTAATATTAGTTTGAACCTCTCTGATATCCATGTTCAGCGGATCAGCGCGAGCGTTTGCAGCTGATGAGCTGAATTTCATTTCTAATATCAGTTTGAACCTTGTAATCTTTGAATTTGAGCCATATAACTCTGGAATTTGAACCTTGTAATATTTCAAGCTTTTGTGGTACAATCGTTGAAATGGCATCGTATGAGACTCGTATATTGGTAGCACTATTTTGACCTTAGTATGCAATGGTCTTAGATTTTATTAACCATTCTCGAATCTGTTTACCTTGTCCATCTCACAACACATGATCTGTATACCTAACTCGACTGCGACCTTTGACATTATTGCACACAGTTGGTTTCTTCCACCGTATGACCTGTAGAGCGCAGAATTAATTATCGCACTCGAGTGTCCATCATCACCCTTCTGTGTAACTTTGATCTCATCACCCACGGGTAAACTTATGACCGAAGTCATTCCACACACTTCGTTTTTACAAAGCTTTTTGCCAATAAACGCCCATGATTTGTCCCTCTTCTAGCCGACGCGTGGCCAAACTAGCCGGGCGGGAAGTTTGCGCGGTAAACTGCGCGGTAGCGCGGGAATAGGCTCATCGACGATACATTTGGCGCCTCTTTGAGCCCACGTGTGGTCAAACGAAACGCGTGCGGTGCAGTGTTGTCAAGCATGCACTTGAATCCTCCGCTATGAACGACGTGATAGTCACGTGACGATTACAAGCCGACCGGCCTCCATTTATTACAGTGGCCATTTAACCCTTGTGTCTCTTCAACCTTCCGATCGTGCCCCACCATTGCAAGAAGCACACCCACCACGACAAATTCTTAGAGGGTATCCTGCGGGGCTCCAATGGCGCTCCGAGCGGCTGCCGACGACGAGCAGCAGTTCACCATGCATGCCGTGGTGGACGCCCACGGAAGGTTCACAGAGCTCTCGGTGGTGTACACCAATAACCCGGTCTAGGTGGAGCACTCCATCCACATCATAGAGTTATTGCTTGCCGAGAAGAAGTACAAGGTGGTCGGGTTCGACCTCAAGTACACCGGCACTCGTGTCGGGTCTCATCCCAAGGTCGCTGTCGCCCAGGTGTGCCTGCGCAACCACGTCCTCGTCTACCACTACTGCCTGGCCACAAGGCCTTGCGAGCGTTTCGCCAGGTTTGTCAACAGCCCCCACTACATGTTCGCTATGGTGGACATCACCAATGATGTAAAGGTGTTCAAGAATTCGGGCATCGCCTGCCAGAATCTTGTCGACCTCCAGGGCCAATACAAGATCTGGGGTAGCAAGGGGCATGAGAAGGACTCACTGGCTCACCTCACCGAGGCCATCATCGACCCCTACTACAGAGACATGAAGGATTCCTGCAATAAGGACAAGTGTGCCTGGCATTCGGCCTGGATGGAGAAACTCGACAAAGCTCACGTCGTGTACGCGGCCAAGGAGCCGTACACGAGCTACAACATGTACAGGCGGATCGTTGACATGAGGAAGTGCCTCCTTCCCCAAAACGCCAGGGATCCGTCCAGAAGCAGATCAATGGCAAGCGTCGTTGCAACAAGAAGTAGATGATTAGATCCTCGTTTCTCATAGATTAGTATGCATGTAATTGCTTACTTTGGTGTGTGGAAATGTTATGTGTGTAGTCACTTGTGTAATTGTATGCTAAATTTGGTTATGCAATGCTGTCTTTTTAAGTATATATGTTGATGCTCTATAGACAGAGGAAATCACATTGCACACAGATTAAACAATGGAACCCATCGGTGATGATTTCATCAATCACTGACAATTGTATACCAGCAATCGTTTGCTCACAACACACACAGCTTGTTAACAGGAATCGTTTGTGTTGTTATCGGTCTTCCCACACATTTCCGATTACAGACCTGTTTGTCGCGTATTACACACATCTTGTTAAGTTGAACCATTTTTGTTCTCTTCGCTCAACGCAAACAATTCATCCGAGTGAACTGTATGTCGTATATCGCACACACACCTTCATCTGGCTACCCATTTCTGTTGTCCCGCCACATCACGAACAATTCATTTAAGTGAACCATATGATGTATATCGCACATGCCTTCATCTGGCTGCCTGTTTCTTTTGTTCCTCCTCATTGCAAATAGTTAATTGAACTGAACCGTATGCCCTGCATCGCACACACAACTAAAATCTGAACCGTGTTTGATCATCCGTCATCGCAAACATTTTGCACCTTTCTTGACGGGTTTTTTACACCACCGTTTGCAATTATTGCATCGCACACAGTTTCGTCGAAGGGTCTCTGATCGTAGTGTCGCGTTAGTAGCATCCTGCAGTAGTGTGAATATGTCCTTCTCAGGATGACGTCGCCCGAGCCTCAAGCCCAGGGGCGGCGGGATCAATTTTTTGCTCCCACCCACCACATTGAGTACTCCCTGAGTAACTCCGGGCCATCCGATGTCTAGGATCTTGTCTACATACAGCAACAACCCGGAGAAACAGTGAGGCAATTCTGGGCCATATTCCTGCTCATCAAGAACAGGATGACCAATTGCCCTGACTCCGATATACTAGCCAACCTTCCAACACAATTGCAAGGATAAAGGCATGTTAAGTGCCCTTGCTCAACACTGCATCTGAATGTTCTCCGAGCTATCAGATCTGGTGTTAAAATTCTGCACTATAGAGGACACTTGATTGGCCCAAAAGGCGCAGTCATAGTCAATCAACACCAAAAGGACAAAGCATGAAAGCCCAGCATTCTGGAAGGGCTACCCTCTTCAGCAATCAATGGACGACTCACGTCGAAAGAGGAGAAAGCCTTTTATCGGAGCTAGGACCATTTTGGATGGCCTGCGCAACAAACCAGGCCCAATACATTCCGTCCTTCTCAATATCATCCCTACCCACAGTCTTTGAGATTGTTGGGTAATCAAACAGGTGGACAGGGGAGGTGAAGCCCTCCTCGGGAGCAAGGAAGAATGCAAGCATCTGGCAACATCCTCGGATGAGGCCGAGGTCCTTATGATATATGAATTTTTTAAGTCCAAAATCAGAGAAAAAGAACCCTGTGGGAGCTTAACTCTGTTCAATATGTCACAACACCAGGCACGTGGATAGACACGCCAATCACCTTTGACCAAGGAGATCAACCAAAAAATGGTTCGGGCAGATGCCTGGCCGCTTTGGTTCTTGACCCAATCATTGTTGTGTGTCGACTTCGGAAGGTGCTAATGAATGGCGGCAGCAGCCTAAATCTCATCTAACAGACACTCAAGACAAGATGCACATCGATAAAACGTGCATCGAGCAGAGCCACACCACCTTTACAGGAATAATACCAGGCGGAGAGGCGCAGTGCATTGGGGAAATTACCTTCGATGTGATCTTTGGAACTCCCGAGAACTACCGACCCGAAGAGGTAACGTTTCATATAGCCCCCTCTCAAAGTGGTTACCATGCCCTTTTAGGGCGCGGCGCTTTCTCAAATTAATTCCATGAAATCCCGCATTATGGCTATATGAAGCTCAAGATGCCAGGCCCAGACGGGGTGATCACTATCTCAAGCAACCCCGATAGGGTACTTAGAGCCGAAAATAAAATGGTGTCACTAGCCCTCAAGTCGCTATCTGAGGCCTCACAACCGAGGAACTAACAACACTACGGTCCTCAGTCGATAAAGATGACGTCATCTTGGACAAATGATCCAAGGCAACCACATTCAAGCCAACTGATGAGATCGTCAAATTTCAAGTACACCCCATTGATCTGAATAAAACGGCATCTATTGGAGCACATCTGGAGCCAGTGGTTGATGAGGCCTTGTGCAATTTTCTTAAAGAAATTTGGGATATATTTGCCTGGCACCCTTTCGATGTCGGGAATCCCACACAAGCTTGCCAAGCATAGCCTGAGTATCATTAAAGTCTCAAAGTCTGTTAAACAGGCGCTTCGGAGGTTCTCAGAACCCAAGCATCAAGCAATGGCAGAAGAGCTGGCTAAATTACTCGAAGCCGAGTTCATCCGAGATATTAAGCACCCCGACTCGCTAGCCAACCTAGTTATGGTACCAAAAGGACAAACCTGGCACCTTTGCGTCGATTTTAAAGACCCCAACAAAGCTTGCCGTAAGGATCCATTCCTCCTGACATGCATTGACCGGATTGTGGATGTCACAGCGGGGCACGATTTGTTGTTCTTCCTAGATGCCTACTCAGGGTACCATCAGATAGAAATCAATTAGTTCGGCCAGACAGCCACCACCTTCATTGCACCCTATGGGCCATTCTGCTTCAACACAATGCCCTTTGGACTAAAAAACTTTGACGTAATGTACCAGCATATGATTCAAGCATGCCTGGGAAAACAAATCAGAAAAACCGTGGAGGCTTATGTCGATGACGTGGTCGTTAAAACCAAACACGTCGGTCAGCTGGTTGACAACCTCTGCGAGACGTTTGATAGCCTTCGGGCATATCAAATCAAACTGAACCTGGAAAAGTGCGTCTCCGGAGTACCTACTGGCAAACTCCTCGGCTTTATCATTTCCAGTCGAGGTATTGAAGCCAAACCGGCTAAGATCCGAGCCCTAGGTTGACTCGAAGTGCCAACCGAGCTCAAAGATGACCAAAAATTGGCAGGCTACATGGCCGTGCTAAGCCGATTTATTTCATGACTTGGAGAAAAAGCAATACCGCTTTATAGGCTGCTGAAGTAAACACAAAAAATTAAGTGGACCAGTGAAGCGACGGCCGCCCTAGAGGAAATAAAAGCCCTCCTGGCCACTAATCCTATAGTAGCAGCACCAAGAGTTTGTGAGCCGATGTTGTTATACATCTCGGCCACCAACCAGGTAGTCAGTGCAGTCCTCGTAGTCGAACGAGGCATGGAAGGAAATAAATTCCAGGTCCAAAGGCCTGTCTACTACGCCTCTGAGGTTCTTACACCATGCAAAACACGCTATCCTCACTACCAGAAGATAGCATACGCCGGTTCATGGCATCACAAAAACTTTGGCACTTCTTTCAAGAGTCCTCACTAAGTGGGCCATTGAACTCCTCCCCTTTGAAATAACATATCGGCCGCGTTGAGCTGTTAAATCCCAGGTGCTAGTAGTTTTCGTTGCCGAATGGACGGAAGCCAAAGTCCCTAAAGAGTACAATACATATTCGAACTGGACCATGTATTTCAACGGCTCAAAAATGCTCGCCGGATTAGGGGCTAGAGTAGTACTCACATCGCCAACTAGCTCATGAGGTCATGGTAGTGATCGTTGATGACCCACAAGTGTAGAGGATCTATCGTAGCCGTTTCGATAAGTAAGAGTGTCAAACCCAACGAGGAGAAGAAGGAAATGATAAGCAGTTTTCAGTAAGGTATTCTCTGCAAGCACTGAAATTATCGGTAACCTATAGTTTTGTGATAAGGTAATTCGTAACGAATAGCAAGTAATAAAAGTAAATAAGGTGCAGCAAGATGGCCCAATCCTTTTTGTAGCAAAGGACAAGCCTGGACAAACTCTTATATGAAGGAAAATGCTCCCGAGGACACATGGGAATTATCGTCAAGCTAGTTTTCATCACGATCATATGATTCGTGTTCAGTACTTTGATAATTTGGTATGTGGGTGGACCGGTGCTTGGGTACTGTCCTTACTTGGACAAGCATCCCACTTATGATTAACTCCCATTGCAAGCATCCGCAACTACAATAGAAGTATTAAGGTAAACCTAACCATAGCATGAAACATATGAAACTACAATAGAAGCAACGCATAAACTAGGGTTTAAGCTTCTGTCACTCTAGCAACCCATCATCTACTTATTACTTCCCAATGCCTCCCTCTAGGCCCAAACAATGGTGAAGTGTCATGTAGTCGACGTTCACATGACACCACTAGAGGGATGACAACATACATCTCATCAAAATATCGAACGAATACCAAATTCACATGACTACTTATAGCAAGACTTCTCCCATGTCCTCAGGAACAAACATAACTACTCACAAAGCATATCCATGTTCATAATCAAAGGGGTATTAATATGCATAATGGATCTGAACATATGATCTTTCACCAAGTAAACCAACTAGCATCAACTACAAGTTGTAATCAACACTACTAGCAACCCACAGGTACCAATCTGAGGTTTGGATACAAAGATTGGATACAAGAGATGAACTAGGGTTTGAGATGAGGTGGTGCTGGTGAAGATGTTGATGGAGATTGACCCCCTCCCGATGATAGGATCGTTGGTGATGACGATGGTGATGATTTCCCCCTCCCGGAGGGAAGTTTCCCCGGCAGAACAGCTCTGCCGGAGCCCTAGATTGGTTCCGCCTCGTGGCGGCGGAGTTTCTTCCCGAAAGCTTGCTTGTGATTTTTTTTCTCGACGAAAGACTTCATATAGCAGAAGATGGGCACCGGAGGCCTGCCAGGGGGCCCACGATGCAGGGGGTGCGCCCAGGGGGTAGGGCGCGCCCCCCACCCTCGTGGCCAGGGTGTGGGCCTCCTCTGGTGGATTCTTTCGCCAGTATTTTTTATTAATTCCAAAAATAACTTCCGTGAAGTTTCAGGCCTTCTGGAGCTGTGCAGAATAGGTCTCTAATATTTGCTCATTTTCCAGCCCGGAATTCCAGCTACCGGCATTCTCCCTCTTCATGTAAACCTTGTAAAATAAGAGAGAATAGGCATAAGTATTGTGACATGACGTGTAATGACAACCCATAATGCAATAAATATCGATATAAAAGCATGATGCAAAATGGACGTATCAATCGCACCCTGGACCGAGCCATTCCTTGCATACCTACTACGCAATGAGTTGCCCGATGACCAGAACGAGGCACGTCAAATTATCCAACGATCCAAGGCCTATAAAGTCCATGACAGGAAACTCTATAAGCAAAGCATCATAGTAGTTCTCCCACGGTGTATATCTGAGGTGGAGGGGAGACAACTTCTCGCCGAAGTACACTCCGACATGAGCGGACACCACGCCCTTGCTTGGGCTTTGGTAAGCAGAACATTCCGAACTGGATTCTGCTGGCCAACGGTAGGAGCGGACGCCAAAACACTAGTCCAACACTGCCCAGGTTACCAAGTCTTTGCTAAACAAAGCCACATGCCACCAACAGATCTTCGTACCATTCCGATCACCTGGCCCCTCGTGGTCTGGGGGGTAGATATGGTTGGTCCACTTCGAGGATGCAACACCGTGGTTGCGTTTTTCTTTTTATTTGGTTTTATTGAATATTTCTTTTGCAAATGGGTTTTCTGTCAATTCATTTGGACATAGCACTCGGAAACATTTTTGAATTTCTTCCGAGTGAACCTTGTCATCCTAAATCCCTTCCAAAATCTCATATCTCTCACTCTCTTGCCATGCCATAATTTTTCTTTATGGGTTTGTATACATTTTTCCCTCAGAATAGCATCTTTTCTCTTTGTGCTATGAAGCAACCATCATTTTTATTGCTCAGAAAATTCTCAAAAAATTCCCTAAAATCCTTTGTATCATGCCTCTCCACCCCATGCAAAAATATACCATGGTCCTTTATAAATTTTCAGCTAGGGGAAATATTTTTGCTTCTGGTCAGTATAGGCAGTTTGTGAAGCAAGTATATTTTTCCTTTATCCGACAGAGCTGGAATTTTTATCACATGGCTACCTTCCTAAGTGATGCTTAACCAACAAAATTCAGCCTTCTTCTCCAAGCCATTTGAGCTAAACTTCATGTCGAAGTTTCTGTCCAGAAACTTTGCAGCAAGCTTTCGTCACATCCTTTAACTAGGTGGCAAGCCAAGGGCGTTTTGCAGCACTGCGTTGAAGGGACAACACCATAGACACAATATGCACAACCCAAAAGCATCACGTATGCTAGTGCACATGGTGAGCACGCAGAACCGAGGTGTTTGACATGCAAAGCTCGTGCTCTGGACATCGTTGCCCTCAACCACCGTTCAATCTTCCTCCTCACGCCACTGTAGCTCATCCATGCCACTCAGCTTGCTCTCCTGCATCCACCTGTCCACCTCTTGAGCCTCCCTGGCGCCAACAGGTGGCATGCCAGACGCAGACACGGCGCATCCCGGCGGAACAATGAGCGCGAGTGCGCGTCCTGTCCTACTTAGTGCGTTCCATTGTGCCCGCGTGCATCCACAGCTTCTCCGCACCCCTCTACTTCTTTCCTGACCTGTGCCCGAGCCTCACGCCTTACCAGAATGCCCACAGCTTCACCACAGCGGAGCTCAGTGCTCGGACACCTCCTCCGCATATACATAGAGCACTCCTGAGCCTCTCTAACCATTACAATCACTCACATTGGCGACAAATCGATCACCGACAAGTGGGGCAAGGCCAGGATGGCCTCCTGCCTCCAATCCTCGCCAGAGTTGGCCATGGGTCCACCTCGGTCGTCCACTCGCTCCGGTCGCCTCCTTCTTTATCCACTACCTCAGACGAGGTCATGGTGATTTCCTGGATGCAGCGGTGCAACCAGCTGGTCGGAATATTGCTGGTAACGACAACTCTGACGACTCCGCCACCCGCCATTTCTGAAGACAGACCTCGCCTCACCGTCCATCCACCTCCGTCCATGTTTCGAGTACGTGTGTGACCCTCACATCGCCCTGCATCCATCCCAACCCTTGCCGACGACCGCCGTGGCCAACTCGTAGGAGAACCACCGACGACAGAGCCATCGTGCCCCTGTTCAATCTATCTCTCTTTTAACCCTAGCAAAGGGGACCCACCCGTTAGCCTCTCTCTCCGCCTCCCGAATCATATTCTAAGTGGAGGCACCCTAGGAAAATACACCTTCGACATGGCCTCCCCTCGAATTTCTGTTAAATTCATTTAATTTCATATTTTGACCAGCTCTAATTCCTAAACCATAAGTCCAAATGATTTGAAACCTTTTGCTATAGTTTGCATTGAGCTAATGTTTCTACTGGTGCAATTTGAGATTTTTCCTTGTTGTGTAGAATTTTTGGTGAAATAAAATGCTCCATGTGACATTCTTTTTTTGCATTTAAATTTATTTTCGAAAGAACTTAGTTGTGCTGGAGAAGACTAGGAGTATTGTGACACTCCTCTAAACTAAGGCAAGCCACACCATTAATTTGCAAGGATGACATTGCAATGGCAATGGTTCCACTTGAATTTAAATTCATTATATGCTTCATTATTTAAATGATTTACTTTATAATACATGATGCATTAAGCTCATTTCAAGTCACATGATTATTGTAGACAATAGAGCTCATGTTACATGCCATGATTTAGTATGATGCATTCATTACTTATGTTCATGTTATCATGACCCCGTGCACCATATTGCATACTATGACTTGAATGGTTTTCATTCATGTTAAACTTGACTATAATTCAACTTGAACAAACCGTTCATCGAGTCATGGTGCCACCGAATCGAGCTCACCAGTGCAACCACACTGTCCTAGATGGGGAGGCCCTAATTTTGTCTATTGTCATGCCTCTCGCCAGTGCCTCCAACTAGGGAAGGTTATGTGCTCACGCTACCCTAGCCCGGTAGGCGGTCATAACCTTGTGTACCTGATTTTTATGGTACCGATGTCCCTGTTTGGGATTATTATGTTTTAGTTTTGCCACGACGGTGGCTACGACAAAGGTGGCGGATGTCACGAGTTGACATCGGGGCCACCCACGACATAATACAGAGGGGAGTTTGTCGGAGTGGCCGGGAGAGTGTCATGCAATAAATTGGTTTTGTTGGAACATCGTTGGTCCGCCCGAATGGGAGCACGAGGCCATGAGTTCCATGGTGTGGGTACAACGTACTATCCTCTGCAGGGTGTATAATCTATCGATAGCAGCGTCCTCGGCCATCAACACAGTTCATAGTAGGTCACACTATGGGTTAACAAAAATAAATAACTTGCACACTTAAGAACACTAAGATGGCACATGCAGAAGTTGGTGATCGTGTGAGGATCACTACGGTGGTATTGTTGTGATCGAGAGGTGATCACGATGGTAAGATACTGAGGGTGGTTATGAGGTAACCCCAAGATGGTAAGTTGGTCCAATGGACCGTGACAGTAATCCACGTGCACATCATGAATGGTAGCATCATGTTCATGTTCATGCCCATGCTATAAATCTATTAAATGCCTTGCTATTGTTTGTCGTGTTTGCATTTGTTGTTGTGTGCTTGCGAGTACATTCAAAGTACTCACCTGGCGTGTCATGCCAGATGCAGGAGAAGCCGTGCAAGGAGTTGATGTTGACCGGTACTTCGCATTGTAGGTTGTGTCCCAGCAGTGTCCTTGTGGAGTGGAGTTCCGCTACCTCGTTCTTCTACTACCAAGTAGAAGTTTCCCCTATCGTCGAGGCCACTGAGTTGTCTACTAAATAATGCACATAAGTGCAGCCGCACCATGTGTCCCACTTGTCCTCATTTGTTATGTAATCATCAAACCTATTTATCCTCAAGTGATCAATAAAGAGGTTATTTTTGTACCAAGTTGTTGTGTATTGCCAGAAGACTTGATCTCAAGGTTGTCAATGCAAGGCAAACCGGTTGCTCAGAGCCGGGTTGCCACAACGTTCGGTATCAGAGCCGCGTTGACTGTAGGACACCCTAGACAGCCAGCGCATTAGAAAATGGTAGATAGAAGTCTTTGTGTGATTGGAGTGTGCAATTGCACTTGATTGTTGCATTGCATGCATATAGTTTACTTTTGTTGCTGATGAGCTAATGTTGTGAGTGTAGATGGCACTTGTTCCGTATCCGTATCATCTTGAGCCCGCACCTTCAACTTTTCCGCACCTGCTTCACAACGTTTGGCACCAACTCTACCTCGACGGTGATGACCCTGTGTACTAGGTGTACCGAGAGCAACTTGCAGACGGTGTGTACGAGTATCACATGGAGGTAATTATGCACAATCGCACCTTGGTGGGTACCTACACCCATTCCTCCAAGGGCAGGACTACTTCTACACCCGACCAGGCGATCCAGTTCACCGCATTTGAGTCTCTCACCGACTTGCGATAGAACGAGATTTAGATGCAGACGCAAGCATGTTTCTATTTCTACCCGTCCATGTTCGACAAAGGGCGAGTCTGTTTCCCTATCATTGATCCGGAGTGTGATCATTTAGCTAGCCACATGTCTCGCCACATAACCGTTGGGTACCTTCTAATCCACAGTTTATCCCAGGAGCTGAACCGCACTAGAGACGCGCTTGCTATCGCTCGAGCTGCATTTACCCCACCTTCACTTTCGTTTAGACCACTCATCCCTCCAGTTACTTTAACCCCACCCATGTTTGGTACGTCAGTACTTTCCCAAAGTAACTCGGATACCTCGACTGTGACACCTCACGAATCTCCAGCCGAGTGGGATGTACTTCCCGCTACCCTAGCTGCTCCTATGATTCGGAACCATCCTGCCCTAGACTCTGAGGGAGAGCCATCTCGTCAGCATCGTCATGTTTCCTTTACTCTGGAGCTTTCCTTTAGTATCATCAGTTCTGATTCAGAGACTGAGACGCCAGCTGGATCGTCATCTTGCCAATGAGAATTCTGCATCCACGAGTAGACGAGTATGATGTCGAAGTATGGTCGTATGCATGTAGTAGTACTATCGATTATGTTGTATTTCCATGTATGATGTGGGATGGTATGTATAATTATGTTGCTTTATTTTATTCGTCTTGGTTTTTCCCTCGTCTTTTTCGGGGTTTGAAAGGATCGAGAAGAGGGGTCTAGAGGGTGATTAGACCCTCAACAAGCAAAAGTGACAGTTTTTAATTTCTTCAAGTTGAGGTTGAGTTTAGCACATGTTAAAGCATTCACAATACATTTCAAGCGAGCATGAAAAAACATAGGTAGCGGAAAAGGTAAAGCATGCAATTTGCAAGAAAGTAAAAGGAGGGGATTGGAGAGTGCACGCAATGGAGACATGGAGATTTTTGGCGTGGTTTCGATAGATGGTGCTATCGTACGTCCACATTGATGGAGACTTCAACCCATGAAGGGTAATGGTTGCACGAGTCCACAGAGGGCTCCACCCATGAAGGGTCCACGAAGAAGCAACCTTGTCTATCCCACCATGGCCATCATCCACGAAAGACTTGCCTCACTCGGGTAGATCTTCACGAAGTAGGCAATCTCCTTGCCCTTACAAACTTCTTGGTTCAACTCCACATCATGTCGGAGGCTCCCAAGCGACACCTAACCAATCTAAGAGACACCACTCTCCAAAAGGTAATAGACGGTGTGTTGATGATGAACTCCTTGCTCTTGTGCTTCAAATGATAGTCTCCCCAACACTCAACTCTCTCTCTCTCTTAGATTTGGCTATGGTGGAAGAGATTTGAGTAGAAGGCAACTTGGGGAAGGCTAGAAATCAAGGTTCAAATGGTAGGAATGGAATCTCTTGATCTCAACACATGAGTAGGTGGTTCTCTCTCAGAAAATGAATTGTGGAAGTGTAGGCACGTTCTGATGACTCTCTCTCAAATGAAGATGGGGGTGGAGGGGTATATATAGCCTCCACACAAAATCCAACCGTCACACACATTTGACTCATCTCGGTGGGACCGAATGGTTAAACTCGGTGGCGCCGATTAGTTCAAAAATATGAACATTAGGAATCTCGGTGGGACCAACTGGAACAACTCGGTGGGACTGATGTGTGCTTGCTCAAAATGCTTAGTGATATGCTCCAAAAGCCCCCAACCACTTTCTCATATCCACATATGTCCCAAACCAAAAGTCAAACTCGGCCCCGCCGCTTTGATCTATCCAGTGCCATCGAGTTCATTTGACAAAGCCATAGCTAGAAACCCTAATTAGTTCGGTCTCACCGAGATGGGATTGCAAACTCTCTGTTTCCCTTCGTAACATTTCACTCTAACCGAGATGAGCGATCGGTCCCACCGAGTTCGCAATGCAAACTCTCTGTTTCCTTTTCGTAATGTTTTGGTCTCACCGAAATGAGTGATCGGTCCCATCGAGTTTACCTGACCAACTCTCTGTTTGCCTATTACTAAAATCGGTCTCACCGAGTTCATGTGATCGGTCTCACCGAGATAAAGTTATTCCCTAACCCTAACAAAATCGGTCCACCGAAAATCCTAACGTTCACATTTTGAACTGAATCAGTCTGACCGAGTTTTACTATTCGGCCCCATCAAGTTTGGTAAATTGTGAGTAATGGTTAGATTTTGTGTGGAGGATGTATATACCCCTCCACCCTTCCTCCATTCATGCAGAGAGCAATCAGAACATGCCTACACTTCCACTACTCATTTTCTGAGAGAGAACCACCTACTCATGTGTTGAGACCAAGACATTCCAATCCAACCACAAGAATCGTGATCTCTAGCCTTCCCCAAGTTGCTTCCCACTCAAATCATCTTTCCACCATATCCAAATCTTTGAGAGAGAGTTGAGTGTTGGGGATACTATCATTTGAAGCGCAAGAGCAAGGAGTTCATCATCAACACACCATCTATTACCTTTTGGAGAGTGGTGTCTCCTAGATTGGTTAGGTGTCACTTGGGAGCCTCCGTCAAGATTGTGGAGTTGAACCAAGGAGTTTGTAAGGGCAAGGAGATTGCCTACTTCGTGAAGGTCTACCCAAGTGAGGCAATTCCTTCGTGGGCGATGGCCATGGTGGGATAGACAAGGTTGCTTCTTCGTGGACCCTTCATGGACTCTTGTCTACTTACATGCCACAAGTAAAATCTAGCAACAAGAGTAAGAAAGATTCTTCTTCTAGTAGTAACAATAATCATGCTAAATCCAATATTGTTGCTTCTGGTAGTTCTCTTGATTCCACTAATGATTCTCTTAGCCAGGTTATACTTGAGCAAGAAAATAGCTTATTGAAGGGAATTATAGAGAAAGGTGATTACAAGAGCCTTGCCGAAAGTAAGCAATTTGAGGAAATTGTACGCAAGCAAGGAAGGCACCAGAAGAATCAAGGTGTTGGTTTTGAACGAAAGTTCAATTCCAATGGAGTTGAGTGGGAAGAAGATCAATACCCCAAGACGAAGTTTGTTCCTCAACAAGAGAAGTATGATCCTACTTCCTTCAAAGATTCACAATATCAAGATGATTTTCCACCACAAGACCACAAGCAAAAAGGCAAGAACAAGCTTCAAGAGGAGATTAATGCATTCGAAGAAGCTCTGAAGGCCTTGGTCAAGTGGGTTCCCAAGACTACATCAAGTTCTGCTTCATCAAGTACGACTACAACTCCAAGGATTCCCATTAAGATGACGTGGATCCCGAAGAATAAGAACTAGAGAGTTCTTGAGGGTGACTTCACCAACATACTTCACTCATATCATTTTGGCGAGAACAAGTGCAAACAACTTCCACATCTTGCACTAGTTCAAGGAGTCACAAACCCTCTTGTTGGTAAGACAGGGGACAAGGTAATCTAATGCTTTCATGGACATTATCTTGTGTCTACTTCACTTTATGTCTATGGATATCCTTGTTTGTTCCTTGTGGGACTAACCCATGTAGGTATTGAAAGTGCAACTCACTCCAACGGATTGCTCCAAATGATTTACATCAACATTGAGCATCCACATCTTCAACATCTACATGAAGTCATCATCGACAAAACCCAAGGTTAGTTCATCCCTCTTAGGGGGGATATCACATCTAGGGGGAGCTTTACTCTAAGAATTGAGCTAAAGCAACTCTAATGGTGTGAACACAACAATGCTTTATGTAAAAGTGGTGACCCCACTTGTGCTTAAACGATGAGTATGACCTACGATCAAATGTTCTCATTTCACTCCTCAGTCAATATACTCATATATAGATGACCTAGTCATCGCCAATTTCTGGATAGATGCTAGAGTGATTGTGCAAGCTTTGCCACATATTTCATTTGCCATCTTATTATGTGAGCATGTTGATTGCATGTCTTCTCATTCGAGGACATCCATTTGTTGCTTTGATTGTTTGGTCTTTTTCTCTTGCCAAATGGATGGACAAGAATGCATAAGAACTTCTTGTAGCTATCTATGCTTTTATCGTCTCAAACTCTATTCATGCTACATCACAAAGTTTGATCAAGTCAGATTCGAACCCTCTGGGTGAGGAGCACTCGGAGTCACCGATTTGTCATAGACTTAAACTTCCAAAACCTCTCTATGTATTTCGGTCTGACCGATTCATTCCTTTCAATCATACCGAGTTCATTGAGTTGATCTAGGTTTTCAATCTCGGTGCAACCGATTTGAACAATTCAGTCACACCGAGTTGCAGTAACCGCTTGCGATTCTGCATCCCAGTGCCACCGAGTCGTTCCACTCGGTCACACTGACAGGGTCAGGATATATATACTCACGGGCCAAATTTTGGAAATTCCTCCGAAACCTTTCGCCCGCGTGTGCCCTGCTCTGACGACTCGGGTCTCCGGATCGTCTTCTCATCGCCAGCGACCTCCTGCCGCTGGTCTCGGCCGCCATCAACGGGAATCTTCACCGCCGTTGCCGCCGTAGCGAGCTCATCGCCAAGTTAGGGTATGAGTTCGATCCTTTGTGCAATCTTTACCTCCGATTCTTAGCACAAAGTCAATGCCATGATTCTTACCACGTATGAGATCACTCTATCCAACAAAAACTTCCTATAGATTAGTTTTGATTTGAAAATTTAGGGTTAGGTTTCCGCCGAACTCATCTCGGACCGACCGAGTTGTAGAAATCGGTCTCACCGATTTAGCTTAGGCCATTGCACCTGTAACTTTCGGTCTGACCAAAACTTGCAAATCGGTGTGACCGAGTTTGATTCTCAGTGAAACCCTAGCAATCTTGGAGCCATTGAATTGTGTCTCGGTCTGACCGATTCCACTAGTTCAGACTCCAATATTGCTTCGGTGGCTGAGGGAGTCCTGGATTAGGGGGTCTCCGGACAGCCGGACTGTTGGACTATGAAGATACAAGATTGAAGACTTCGTCCCGTGTCCGGATGGGACTTTACTTGGCATGGAAGGCAAGCTAGGCAATACGGATATGTATATCTCCTCCTTTGTAACGGACCTTGTGTAACCCTAGCCCCCTCCGATGTCTATATAAACAGGAGGGTTTTAGTCCGTAGGACAACAGACAATCATACCATAGGCTAGCTTCTAGGGTTTAGCCTCTCTGATCTCGTGGTAGATCTACTCTTGTAATACTCATATCATCAAGAACAATCAAGCAGAACGTAGGGTTTTACCTCCATCAAGAGGGCCCGAACCTGGGTAAACATCGTGTCCCCTGCCTCCTGTTACCATCCTCCTTAGATGCACAGTTCGGGACCCCCTACCCGAGATCCGCCGGTTTTGACACCGACATTGGTGCTTTCATTGAGAGTTCCACTGTGTCGTCACCATAAGGCTTGACGGCTCCTTCGATCATCGCTAGCGATGCGGTCCAGGGTGAGGCTTTCCTCCCCGGACATATCTTCATATTCGGTGGCTTTGCACTGCGGGCCAATTCGCTTGGTCATCTAGAGCAGATTGAGAGCTATGCCCCTGGCCATCAGGTCAGATTTGGAAACTTGAACTACACGGCCGATATCCACGGAGACTTGATCTTCGACGGATTCGAGCCCATGCCAGACGCGCCGCGCAGTCACGACGAGCAAGACGTAACTCTACTGTCGGACAGTGTTCGGGAGATCGCATTCGTAGCTACTCCGGCCTTTAATCCGGAGCAAGTCGCGCCATCCGAGAGCGGAGGGATGGACCCCGCCATGGAGGCCGCACTCTTAGTGGCGATAGAGCCGGATATTGACTTCACCCCGTATGAGAGCCGTGTCGCCGAACCACTAGATTTATCCCCGACCACGGACTCCGAGCCGCCTACATGTGTGCCTGTCGAAACCGACGGGGCACCGATCATGGAGTTCACCTCCGCGGATATCTTTCAGCACTCACCTTTCGGAGATGTGCTAAATTCATTAAGGTCTCTCTCCATGTCAGGAGAACTCTGGCCCAACTATGTCCGGCTAGAATGGGATGCAGACGACGAAGAAATTCGCTGCCCACCCACCACCCACTTAGTAGCCACTGTCGACGACTTAACCGACATGCTTGACTTCAACTCCGAAGACATCAACGGTATGGACGACGATGTAGGAGACGAACCGGAACCACCGCCCACAGGGCACTGGACCGCTACTTCATCACATGACGTATACATGGTGGAGACCCCCAACGAAGCCAATGGCGATGAGAAAGCGGAGGATGACCCCTCCAAGAAGCAACCCAAGCGCCGACGTCAGCGGCACCGCTCTAAGTCCCGCCATAGCAAAAACAGCGATAATAATAGTCCACGCGACTCTGGAAGAGACGACAACTGCACCTCCCCAGTGGCAGAACACGATCAAGATGCAAACTGTAAACATAGTACGAATCCGACGTCCGAACACGATGACGCCAAAGATAAGCCTCATCAATCCCCGTCTAGGGAAGAAAACAGTCCGGACAAAGATGCACCCATCATCCTGGAAACACACTTGGAGCAAGAGAACCTACGCAGAAGGCTTATTGCCACAGCGAGAAGCCTGAAGAAATAGAAGCAAAGGCTCAAGGTCGCACAAAATACGCTCAACAGCAAGTGGAACAAAGTAACAAAGTATGGTGGAAGTTACCATCCAAATAGCTATCCAAAGCGCAAGCTATTACCGGAATTCGACGATGAGGCCTTAGAGCCCATACAGCCGAAAAGTGATACGGCCAACCGGCCGGATCCACCACCCTGTGAACGCGATAGAGCGGCTAACAAAGTCATGCATAAGTCAACACACGACCTACATGAGAACTTGCGTCAAAAATCCGGCGCGACCAGATCTATCTATGGATCTAGGAAGCGCGCTACGGTACACAACCAACACCGAATACTACAATCGTCTGAACACCATGGCGCATCCCAATACAGGGGTGCCGCACACCCCTTATGTTTCACTGATGAGGTGCTGGATCACGAATTCCCAAAGGGATTCAAACCGATGAACATAGAGGCGTACAACTGAACCACAGACCCTGGAGTCTGGATAGAGGACTTCATCCTCCACATCCATATGGCTCGTGGAGACGATCTCCATGCCATTAAATACTTGCCCCTCAAGCTTAAAGGGCCAGCTTGGCACTGGCTGAAAAGCCTCCCCGAAAACTCAATTGGAAGATGGGAGGAGCTCGAGGATGCTTTGCGGGCCAATTTTCAAGGGACTTATGTCCGACCTCCGGATGCAGACGATTTAAGTCATATAATCCAACAGTCCGGAGAGTCCGCCCGAAAGCTTTGGAACAGGTTCCTCACCAAGAAGAACCAAATTGTTGACTGTCCGGATGCCGAAGCCTTAGCAGCTTTCAAACACAGCGTCCGAGACGAATGGCTCGCCAGACACCTCGGTCAAGAAAAACCGAGAACAATGGCAGCCCTAACAAGCCTCATGACCCGCTTTTGTGCGGGTGAGGACAGCTGGTTGGCCCGTAGCAGCACCAGCGACCCAAGCACATCCGAAGTTAGGGATGGCAATGGTAAACCACGACGCAACAAAAACAAGCATCAAAATAAAGAAGGTAGCCCAGATAACACGGCGATAAACGCCGGATTCAGGGGCTCTCAACCAGGTCAGCGGAAAAAGCCTTTGAAAGGCAACAGAGGAGGACAATCAGGCCTAAACAAAATTCTTGACAAACTCTGCCAGATTCACGGCACCCCAGACAAACCTGCAAATCATACCCACAGAGAATGTTGGGTCTTCAAGCAGGCCGGTAAGCTAAACGCCGAACACAAAGGGGAAGAGACACCAAGTGAAGACGAGGATGAACCTCGCCAGCAAAGCGTCGGAGGACAGAAAAAGTTCCCACCAGAGGTTAAAACAGTAAACATGATCCAGGTGACAAAGAGGAGAAGCAATCACGCACTCTGATGCACACGCGCCATAGAGCCCGACACCCCTAGGCCCAACCCCTGGTCGGCCTGCCCGATCACTTTCGATCGCAGGGATCACGATACACATATCCGGCGCGAAGGACTGACGGCCTTGGTGTTAGACCCAATAATAAATGGGTACCATTTCACACGGGTCCTCATGGACGGCGGCAGTGATCTAAATCTGATATATCAGGACACAGTCCGCAAAATGGGGATAGACCCGACACAAATAAGCCACAGTAATACTACCTTCAAGGGAGTAATACCAGGCCAAGAGGCCCACTGCACGGGCTCTCTACTACTAGAGGTGGTATTCGGTTCTCCCGACAACTTCCGAAGTGAAACGTTAACTTTTCACATCGCTCCATTCCGAAGTGATTTTCACGCACTACTCGGAAGGGCGGCTTTCGCTCGTTTTAACGCAATACCGCATTATGCTTTTCTCAAGCTCAAGATGCCCGGTCCATGAGGCGTCATTACAGTTAGCGGAAATACCAGCCGTTCTTTACGTACGGAAGAGGACGCGGCGGCTCTAACAGCCGCACACTAGACGGCCTCACCAACCAGAAAAATGGCAGGTCGTCAAGACCACGGACACGGTTAGACGAGTCCGGCGCTCCATCATACATGCATGAGATTGGTTTTCGAACCCTCATAAAAGGACACCAGGGGCTTCCCGTGCGTAATCAGGGCCAGCTCAGCTCAACTAGGACTCTTTGGAATTTTGATAATTCATTCTTCTTTTTGGCACGACAACTTTCACCTAAGTTCTTTCCTTTTACAGGTGACAATCGTGCTACACCCGTCCAGGACACGGCACAATGGAGACACAGGCGCAGACGTGCAGCAGGGACCCGCCCAAAGGTTTCTTTTTAGATTAGGACCCTGCGTAAACCTTTTTTACTGTCTCTTGTTGCTCACATCCTATGGATACTCCACACAACCAAGAAGGATGCCGGCGTTATTGGCATGTGGCCACGCCAAGATTTTGCACATACCTGGACACATGGGGTTTCTTATAAAGGGCATTGTTTAGCCCGGTATATGTTATAAAGACCAAACACCTTAGGGAGTGTTCGGCGTCGCGAGTTTGGCCCTATATGCATCAGCTCTGAATCATGTCTTTGGTCAAATGTTGGGTTTGCCCGGCTCCCATGTTTTGGTACCTTACGTTCCGTTATATCGGCTAAGGTAGCACTGGAAGAACTACTGTGATTGTGCCCTGGTTCATCCGGATGAGCACCTCAGTAGAGAAAGCCGAAAACTGACTGTCATGATATAGCAAGAGACTAGTCAACCACTCGATGACTAATCAGAATCTTCGGGATTCCTCCGCATTAATGAAGGGCCGTTTCC
Source organism: Triticum urartu (assembly GCF_056163025.1). Classification (NCBI taxonomy): domain Eukaryota; kingdom Viridiplantae; phylum Streptophyta; class Magnoliopsida; order Poales; family Poaceae; genus Triticum; species Triticum urartu. The sequence goes on along the minus strand of NC_141877.1, from coordinate 415,126,799 downwards.
CGGTCATGTACGTACCGCCCCGTATTCGGACGAGCGCAGAAGTACCAGGGGCTATATAGTAGCCCTACTGTCAAACTCCTATGGCTAAGTGAAAGTGTTAAAGCAATATAGTCTGATTGCCTCGTTTGCTACGCTATCACCTCCTTAACAGACCAAGACGTTGGATCAAGGGCGGAAGCCGACGACTGCAAACTTTCAGGTTATATACATATATATATAAACGGCCGCACAGGAGGCATCATAGTACTTTCGGGCAAAAGTATAAATACAGCCTTGATTAATTCATAAAAACATTGTTTGTACAATGGGACTACATGTCACTGGAAAATAATATTCTTCGAGCACTGAGCCTCTATCGAACGAGCGCCTTCAAGGACTTCTTCAAAGTAGTGCTCGGCAGCCACTCGGCCTATGGCCGAACCCTGTGCCGCAACAGTGGTGGCCTCCATACCCGCCCAGTATGTTTTGACACGGGAAAGGGCCATCCATGCACCTTCTATGCACGCTGATCTCTTTACAACATCGATGTGTGGCACAGCATCAAGGAATTGTTGCACTAAGCTAAAGTAGCTATTCGGCCTTGGCCCTCCCGGCCACAAGTGATCCACAACGGACCTCATGGCAAGTCCGGACAACCTATGGAGCTCGTCCCAACCGGTTAATCGCTCATTCAGCAGCAGCGGACGGACTGGAGCATGAAACTGTGACCAGAACAGCTTTTCCACTTCGGGACCTTTCTGATCCCTGAAGTACTCGGCTGCATCAGCAGCACTTGCAGCCAAATCCATGTACGCGTCCGCAGAACTCCATAGCCGGTCCAGAGGAGCATACTTCGGATCTCCGAACTTAGTCCGCAACAAGAAGGGCTTCCCAGACATGATATCTGCAGCTTGATTCAGCTCCTCCTTCGTCGCTCTACTTTTGGAGCGGGCTTCCTTGGCAGCCACCCGTGCCTTCTCCAGGTCTGTCGCCTTCGCCCATTTTTCTTCTTCAAGAAGCTGGTAACGGTCAGCAGCATCTTTTAACTCTACAGCCATCTTGGCTATTTTTTTCCTTGCTCTCGCAATGCGTGGCCTGTTCGGCCCTTAACTCTTCGGCCGCCTTTAAAGCGGCCGCATTGCTACTCCTTGCTTGCTCCTTGGCTCGGGCAAGCTCCGCCCGAAGGGTCTCCACGGTGGCAGCTCCATCTGCAGTCACAACATATTAAAGATACTGGCATCATGCTGCTCTTATTATGTGACGATCACCAGAAAAATCACTCACCCTGTGCCTCGTCAAGCCGCTTGTTGACAAGCACGATGTCGGCATCTGCCGCATCCAGTTGCCGCTTTAGTTCGGCAAACCTATCAGTACGGCTAGCCACCGGAGCTTCAACCACCTGCACATAAAGGCGGTCTAGTTATTACCTGGGACTATGATCCTCTATTTGTCGCCATTCTCGATGACAACCAGAGTCTCAGGGGCTACTATCTGCATGGGCATACCTAACGTATGCGGTATTGTTAAAGGCATACATTATTTCACGTACCTCGAAGCCTTTCAGTAGACTCATAAAAGCTTTGTGCAAACCGCTTTCAGCGGATGAAATCCTTTCAATTATCGTACCCATTAGCGTACGATGCGCTTCTGAGATGGCAGCTTGCCCCAGAAGATCCTTCAGCACGTCCGACCGCACACTATACGAACCCTTGTTGTCGCTCTCCTCAGGAGCCGGATACTGGGGATTCCGGACAGCCAAAGGGTTATCCTATGGCCCTAGTGGATCCGGGGATACCCTTCGTGACGACACTTCAAGGTCGCCCGCTTCTTGAGTGGGGGAGTCCGGGGGAGGCGTTTCACTCTCCATCATCTCCGGAAGAAGATCCCCCGAAGATGAACTCTGTCGAGAAGGGATGCGATCCGGACTACAGTTTATAAGCATCGGTTATTGTCTTCGGAAGTAAGGTAGGATATCTTCACTATTAAGTACTTTTTGATTACTTACAGCTCGGCAGAGGGCTGATCCCCGCGCGGACATTGTGCGGCAAGAATACCCTCCGAGGCAGGACCCTCTGGCGGAGATTTCTTCTCCCGCTTGGAAACCTTAGTTTCCGGATCTTCAGAGGTAGTCCTCTTCCTTCCCCGGGGAGAGAGAATGTCAGATTCTTCCCCTGTGTTATCCTCCCTCGCGGAGGCGCTCATTCCCTCGGTTGGAATAGGTAGCGAAGGAGGCCCGCTTTCGCCCTCTTTATTCCCCCCTTCATCTTCCTTTGAGGGCACTAGACAAGGTGCTGGCTCGAGCATCTTTTCCAGCACCGGATTGTCCAAGCCCTCAGGAAGGGGGGGCGAACACCAGATCATCTTTGCCTTTGTTATCCAGTCCTGGTCAAAGAGCGATTCTTCAAGATGATGTCATGATAAATAAAAGGACAGTGTGTTCGGCCATGGGATTACTTACTTGGGCAGCGGGGCGGTTGCAGCTTAGGCCCACGTCCTCGGTGGTGTCCGGACACTCTATTTGGGGTCCGAAGAACGATTTGTACATCTCCTCGTGCGTCATGCCGAGGAAATGCTGAATAGTGCACGGTCCTTCCGGGTTGAATTCCCACATGCAGAGGGGTCGGCGTTTGCAAGGCTATGATGATGGGAGCAGAAGTACTCATAGCAACCTGCCTAAGGCTGCTACTAGGCGGAGGAAGAAGAGAAACTCAGACTCTGAAAATGAAGATTATGTTGCTGCTGAAGAGGAGGTCAGCTCCAATAAGAAAGTTGTCAAGAAGGAATTTGGGACAGCAGCTTCAACCAAACCTAGTATGCACAAGAAGCCTCCTGCCAACAGAGTGCCCATGTCAAAGGCCAGAGCCTCAACTCTTGAAGCCTCTAAATCAACTGTAGAAGAGGTTGCTGGTGAGGGCAAGAAAAGGGAAGAAAGGGCCAAAAAGACTATGGCAAGAGTTAATGGAAAGCCCTCAATGATGATCCAATCAGATGAGGAAGAGGAAGAAGAGGATGTTGCACCAGCATCAAAGACTCGGAAGCTGATGGGGGATGCCATCAAGTCTAGGGCTGCTCCATCAAAGCCCAAGATTGCCCCCCAAAGCTACTGCTCCAGCCACCAAGTCTGCACTAAAGAGATCCACCAGAAATATACCGGCTGCTGAGAAGAATAAGGCCCCAGTGCCTGAAGAAGAAGAAAGTTGAAGCCAAAGATCCCTAATCACGATGATACACATCCAGTGGCTGAAAACATGAAGATAAGGAAAGATGCAGATCTCGGACTGTGGAGACAGTCAGATCCATATGCCTCAAGAAGAAGAACTGTTGTAGATTACAGATTCCACACTAAGGAACAGCGGGACTTCTATGAGACCGTGCTCCTGGATAAGAAGCCCATCGTGTGTGAAATAAAGTGGGTTGATTGGAAGTACATCAACAACAATGAAGACCACTTCCCTAGAGTTCATGAGAGCTTCAGAATGAATGGAGTTGATGCCTTTGTGGGTCAAAAATTGACCAAGTGGAATGGTGGTCTCATTATGCAGTTTTATTCAATAGCTCACTTCTACCCGGATGGAAGAATTGTTTGGATGTCTGAAGGTACAAGGTACCAGTCAACTGTTGCTGAGTGGGCCAAGCTGATCAATGCCCCTAAAGAGCATGATGATGACACTTATGTGTATGCCAAGCCAAGGAAGGGACACAACTCCATGGCATATATGTACAAGGAGATTCCTGATGCAGCCTTGGAACACCACAAGTTTGGCTATGTCTATTATCTTATGTCAGGACTTCCCACAATCAATACCATCCTCAGGCACACATTGTTGCCCAAGTCTAGAGATCACAGGATGATAAGAGGGCACTCCATCAATTTGCTGCATATGTTTGATGTGCTAGAAAAGTTCTAGGTGATGACACTGATTGTAGAAACAATCAAGAGGATTGTTGCTGATTAGAAGAGATCATGTGAGTATGCTCCACGCATCCAGATGCTCACCAACTCCAACATGGGCAAAGGCATATACCTGTTGGACAAAGAGCACCTTCCCTTGAGGCCTGATTTTGAGGACAACACAGTTGTCATGGATGCTGCAGATCCCACTTCAGTAGAGGCTCAAGAGAAGAGAGCAAAAGCAAAAGAAGAGAAGGCAGCCAAGATGCCAAGTGCTGAAGAGGCTTCACAAGTTTTTCTCAAGTCAAAACAAGACCAACTTGACTATCTTATTCAAGCCACTTTGAGGATTGAGAAAGGTTTGGCCAACCTGATCAGAATCAACAGAGTCTTGAGAGAATTTTTGAGACCAAACTTCATGACTTGGATGTCAAAGTGACTGAGATTCAGACTTCGGTGGAGAAGATCCAAGAAGAGCTTGAGGACAGGAGTGACAAGACCACTACTGTTGCATATCAAAGGGTGCCCAGGAGGTAGAGGTCTGCAACAGTGTCGGTGACAGATACTAGAGCTACAACTTCAGCTCCTGCAGCCACAGCTTCAGTTGCCCCTCCGATTGCAACTCCACCAGCTCCTACAACCTCTACAGATGCATTTGTTGCAGGACTCCTCTGCACGCCACCTCCCGAAGATAAAGCTTAGAGAGCCGCATATCACTATGCATTTTCAAGCTTTTTGGTAAATTGTTGCCAAAGGGGGAGAAAGTGTATAGATCATAGGCTTCGAGAGAGAGAGAGAGAGAGAGAGCTTTGATTCTTTTTGCTATCTCTTTTGCTACTTGTTTGCTACTTATTTGTTTGCTTTCTTGGATGATACTTTATGGTTGTGTGTGTGTGAGATACTTGCATGGTCATGTGTTTGATCATATCATACTTTAATGTTTGTGCTTGGATGATGATATTATCTATCTCTCATGTATGATCATTCACTTTGTCTTGGTGATGAGTGTATATTTCATATTCTATCATTTTTTAGCACTCCACCAAGATGTATGTGACATGGAAGAGTAACCCATGATCCTAATCGATTGTGCATTTGCATTCAAAAGCAAATTTTAAATAATGCACAAATTTAGGGGGAGCTCTTGCTTATCACATACTTCTCAAAGCGACGATGTATTTCATTCTCATTATCAGTTGTCGAAGCTTTGATCTATATGTTGTCATCAATTACCAAAAGGGGAGATTTAAAGTGTAACTAATTCCTGGGTGGTTTTGGTAATTATTAACAACATATAGCTCATTGAACTAATATCCATTCAAGATAATCTTTTCAGAAAGTTCAATGATTGGCATGACATGGACTAGAGATGTGAACCCCTCAAAATGCTAAGGACACATATTAGCACAAGCTCAAGACTCTACATTTTCATTTTAGTGATCCAAGATCACATTGGGTCCATAGGAAAAGCCAATACTATTAAAAGGGGATGAGGTGTTGCTTAACGGCTTGCTTGCTCAAAATGCTTAGTGATATGCTCCAAAAGCCCTCAACCACTTTCTCATATCCACATATGTCCCAAACCAAAAGTCAAACTCGGCCCCACTGCTTTGATCTATCCGGCGCCACCGAGTTCATTTGACATAGCCATAGCCAGAAACCCTAATCAGTTCGGTCTCACTGATAGGGATCTCGGTCTCACCGAGATGGGATTGCAAACTCTATGTTTCCCTTTGTAACGTTTTGGTTAACCGAGATGAGAGATCGGTCCCACCGAGTTCGCAATGCAAACTCTCTATTTCCTTTTCGTAATGTTTCGGTCTCACCAAAATGAGCGATCGGTCCCACAGAGTTTGCCTGACCAACTCTCTGTTTGCGTATTACTGAAATCGGTCTCACCAAGTTCATGTGATTGGTCTCACCGATATCAAGTTATGCCCTAACCCTAACAAAATCGGTCCCATCGATTTGATCATGTCGGTCCAACCGAAAAGCCTAACGTTCACATTTTGAATTGAATCGGTCTGACCGAGTTTCACTATTCGGTCCCACCGAGTTTGGTAAATTGTGTGTAACGGTTAGATTTTGTGTGGAGGCTATATATACCCCTCCACCCTTCCTCCATTCATGGAGAGAGCAATCAGAACGTGCCTACACCTCCACTACTCATTTTCTGAGAGAGAACCACCTACTCATGTGTTGAGACCAAGACATTCCAATCCAACCACAAGAATCTTGATCTCTAGCCTTCCCCAAGTTGCTTTCTACTCAAATCATCTTTCCACCATATCCAAATCTATGAGAGAGAGTTGAGTGTTGGGGAGACTATCATTTGAAGCACAAGAGCAAGGAGTTCATCATCAACACACCATCTATTACCTTTTGGAGAGTGGTGTCTCCTAGATTGGTTAGGTGTCACTTGGGAGCCTCCGTCAAGATTGTGGAGTTGAACCAAAGAGTTTGTAAGGGCAAGGAGATTGCCTACTTCATGAAGATCTACCCAAGTGAGGCAAGTCCTTCGTGGGCGATGGCCATGGTGGGATAGACAAGGTTGCTTCTTCGGGGACCCTTCGTGGGTGGAGCCCTCTGTGGACTCGCACAACCGTTACCCTTCGTGGGTTGAAGTCTCCATCAACGTGGATGTATGATAGCACCACCTATCGGAACCACGCCAAAAATCTCCGTGTCTACTTTGTGTTTGAGCCCTCAAACTCCTCCCCTTTACCTTCATATGCAATGATTTACATTCCATTGTTATACTCTTAGAATTGCATGTGTAGGTTGATTACTTGACTTGTGATAAGTTACTAAAATCTGCCAAGACTTAAAATTGGGAAAATGCTAGATTTTTATTTGGTCAAGTAGTCTAATCACCCCCCTCTAGACATACTTTTGATCCTACAACTATCGATGGCTACTATTCGCTAGTGAAGACAGAGCGCACACCTGCTTGATGGTTTAGATAGCTGGTGACCATGAGAGCGAGTTGATGGCCACACTGAAGAGCTGGATGTAGACGACAAGCGTGATCACCTGGGCGGCAGCCGCCGCGACCATGACCGCTTGATCGAGGCGGTCGGAGCAGCCGAGGAGGGCTTGAATGGTACGGTGGCTTGGGTCCTCGTCGGCCCGTCGTCGAGGCACACGCCATCACCGTCAGCAGGCAGCGAACCGCCGCCTCCGCCACTGCCGAAAGCGATGCAGGGGGTGTGGCACCAAGCAAGACTCAGAGGAGGGCGGCTCCATGAGCGGCGGGACCAGCCGAAGAGCCTCAGCAGCCCCTTGCTCTCGAGATGGATCCCGCATGGAGCGCTCCCTATAGCCACTGCCATGCCCTCGCTGCCGCTACCACCGGGGCACCACCGGATCTCCTCCGGCCACCACTGCGGCCACGAGCCCATCCCGCCTACCCAAAGGTCCCAGGCGGAGGAGTTTGGGGTCGGCCGTCCATGGCGGGGATGCAGTGTTGGATGACCTGCAAGGATGCAGCGTCGGAGGATTTGGGGGCCGGCCATCCATGGCAGGGATGCGGCGTCGAAGGAGTTCTGCGCCGGCCGTCTATGGTGGGGATGTGCTGGAGGAGACGCCGCCATCGCTGGAGCCTAGCCATGTAGCTCACCATCCCCACGCCCGGCGACCTGCTCCGACCGCCGTCCCCGCCTGCCCAACGCTGCCATCTGGTGTTGTGTAGTGTGGATAGGAGAGTGGGAGGAATGGGA